>NC_077239.1:3300000-9137500 GCF_947179165.1 Solanum dulcamara
AGCACCAAACCCGTCCGAAGAGGTGGTTAATGCTGGTCCAAATGGCCCTTCTATTGTTGTACTCGTTGGGACCATCTCATGTTCTGTAAACTCACTGCACTTAAAAACATCAGGACATGTTAAAAATTAGAGTAGAAACAAAACCATATCAAAGAAGGGGGAGAAAATCAAGAAACACAGAAATTAATAGCTGAAGAGCAACAAACAACAACAACAACATACCCAGTGAAATCCCACAAATGGGGTCTGAAGAGCAACAAACATTGACCTTTTTTTATAAGAACAACTAACATTGATTTAGTCACCTCTTATGGAAAAATATACTGACAAGGGAAAAGTAACAATGGATACAAGATAACAAAGTCATTATTTATTCCTCTTTCCTCTCTAAGTGCCTTTGTTTAAGTTGGATTCTGAAGATCTATGAAAAACCATAAATGAAAGACTAACTCTAGGATGTGAGCCTAGGTGCACAATGCACCCTTCGTCGGTGCGGAAACTCCTCGCAGGGGTGCGGCACAAACCTCGCAGAGGCAAAAACCATCTGGTCCCCTTAAGCTCGCCGAAGAGACATAGCCAAAGCAGGGTATACTCACCGAAGCGAGTAAAAGGTTTGGGTTCTGTTAGATGTTCTCTCCACAAACGAAGAAATGAGCAGAAAGTGTATTATTGACTCATTTTGTTTTGGTTAAAGTTGTCTCGCTTACCATAATAGTTTCCCACAGCCAATAGGAAAACTCAAGCCAGTAGGTTAACTAGCTTACGAGTGACTATCTCAACTACTGAAAGTAAAAGAAAAATCTGGCAAGTAACTACTAAAACCAAAGAGGCTCCAATGTCAATAAGCCCTTTTGGTAAAAATTTAGATTATTGTGATGTGAACTCCTTATATCCATTTATAATGAAAGATTATCCGACATCAGGGGATGTTCCCCTTTGGCATAATAACTTAGAAAAGGGGAATTGGATAATTTCTTTTGCAGTTTTCTCTCAAGGATGTTAACAGTTTTTTAGGGGGTTATTTCAACTAGTATTTTATTGGAATGTCATCCGGGGGCCAAAGTGGCATTATTAGATCCATTTGATATTGGTTTTATTACCCAATTAAAAAAACAAATTAAATGTGTATACTTTAGAAGAATGATTTTGATGGATGAATATGTAAAAAATTGAAGTAAAATAGGATGGTTGTAGCGGAGGAGTGCTACAAGAGTGGAAGCAAATACGATATGAAACCTATCAAAGTGACAAAAAAGTTCTACAGACCAATTCTAAGGCCAACAAGGTTTATTTATATAGAAGTGAATGTTGGGCAACAAGTGCCATCAAACGACAACCATCCTTCATAGCTCTGTATTTTGATGGCACTTGTTGCCCAACATTCACTTCTATATAAATAAACCTTGTTGGCCTTGGAATTGGTCTGTAGAACTTTTTTGTCACTTTGATAGGTTTCATATCGTATTTGCTTCCACTCTTGTAGCACTCCTCTGCTACAGCCATCCTATTTTACTTCAATTTTTTACATATTCATCAATCAAAATCATTCTTCTAAAGTATATACATTTAATTTGTTTTTTTAATTGGGTAATAAAACCAATATCAAATGGATCTAATAATGCCACTTTGGTTAGGAATTTTTTCTCTATTTAAAAAATATAATATTAAGACTTGTGAGTCTACTATTGCTATCAATAATTGCCTTGAAACTATCAAGTTGTTACTCTTTGTCTAGAGCCAAGATAGGGATAACCTGCAAAGAAATTATATTATGGCAACGGCGGAAGCAGAAGCTTTATAATCACACATGATTACAAGAGAGCAAGACTAAAAGAAATTTTGTAAGAAAATTTTCTTCTGTCTCTAAATGAAAGCATACAAGTCTTATATAGACTGAAGAAGATAATGAGAATCTTTGATGCCTTCATTTGATTGACTGTTGGGATTATCTTATCTTTGAGGGGTCCATCAGTTGGTGGAAGTCTGCTTTTAAGAGGGTCCACTTCTTTCGAGCAATCAAGAGATGTCAGAAGGCTGTCAAAAGCTTTTCCGAATAAGTTAAGAAACTTTCGGTGGAGTGGGGTCCATTTTGATTTAAATCAAAAGATATTCCGTCTCTTTTAGAGACTCATCCTTTTCTTCCAAATAATTCCGATATTATGTATCTCTATTTGCAAGACTAATTATTCCGTGTTTTAATACACTCAATTAGGATTTAATCAAACGGATGTAAATAGGCCCTTGCTAGTCCTTTAGGATGTAATATATCACCGTTGTCATCGCTTTGTGAAGAAGCTTCTTCTTCTAGAAGCTGGAGAATTTCATCTTCATTAGGATTTTCAACTAGTTCCGATAATGCTTTCTGAAGTCTTTTCTTTAGGTCATTCTTTGGGGATCTTGTTGTTAAAGGAGAACCTTTCTGAGAAAGTTGTTGAGGTTCCTTGGGAGCCGATGACCATCCTTTGATAAGGATTTCTTTTGATAGATATTTAATTCTATCGAATTCTGCAATCTTAAAAGTCCAGCTTATAATATACGAAATTCTTTTTTGAATAAAACACTTACACATTTGAATGTGTTCTGGTAATGTAGAAATACCTTGGTCAGTTTGAAACTGACTAAATTTTTCAGAAAATAATTTAGGCAAAGTTTGGTGATTTCCCCCAAAACAATTCCACCATTCATAAAACCATCTAGGGATGATGGATCTGACTAATTCAGGACTGTACTTTCCGAACCAAGTGTGAGATGAAGGTCGTAAGTATATAAATTAAACCAAGCTTGTTTATAGTCCCACCAATTATAAGTTTGGGGTCTGTGTTCTCTGGAGAAATTAATAGAAGTGCAAATGGTCCACCTGCCATTCAAAAGGAGTTAGGATCTTTTTCATGGTAAATTTGGAATATGCAATGCTATCCGGGTTGGATTTATCAGCTAATTCATGTTCTATTTCAATAGAACCTGTGTCTACTAAAATGAATTCATAAAATAACCTAGTTTTGAGTGGATTTTCAGTATCCACATAATTTCTATTAGTATAGAGTGATTTAGGAAGATGTTTAATCTCGTAGTTTTCATACTCTTTGTCTACAGCCAAGATAGGGATAACCTGAAAAGAAACAAGGTCAAATTTTTCTTTTTCTTTGGGTTTGGATGGGGAGGCTGTTGGAGTTACTGCTTCAGCAAAGCTTTCAGGAGCTTTCATGGTATAACTATCTTTTGTCTAAGTTTGGAAAAATCTTTGTTTTTCTGAAGGGGAGATTGAACTAGGCTCTTGGGTTTGGGCAAAAGGTTTTTTCATAATTAGCATATTGGAAGATGTACTTGGAGGGAATGTTGTAGGATTTATGGGTGGCAATTGAGCCAAAACTGAGTATCGGTTGGATGGTCTAGTTAATTCGGGTCGAATGTTGAATGGTTTGACCGAAGTAGTTTTTGTTGCTACTTCCTTCCCTTTGAAGGGTCCTTTTGCTGCTGGAGCTCTAGGCCTCATGTTTTTCCCTGCAAAAATTCCCTGGTTAAAAAGTCTGGGAGAGAATTATCTTCTCCCTTGAGATATTCGATTTGAAAATCAAAGCTAGACAGTAAAGCTTGCCATCTGGCAAATATTTGTTTTGACACAAGGTTTTTAACATCCTTTTGTAGAATATCTTTAGCAGATTTACAGTCTACTCTAAGCAAAAATTCTTTATTAATTAAGTCATCTTGAAATTTGGTAATACAGAGAACTATAGCAAGGACTTCTTTTTTGACAGTGCTATAATTTATTTGTGCGAAATTCCAGATTCCAGAAGTGTATCGAACTAATTGTTCTGGTGATTTAGGGGATTTTCTTTGTTTAAGAATTCCACCATAACCTTTGTCAGAGGCATCTGTTTCAACAATCATAAAATGATCAGGATTAGGAATTCCTAGGTAAGGAAGTGTTTTAACAATTCCTTTAATTTTGATGACAACATCAGTTTGTTCCTTGTTCCAAGGAATTGAATTCTTCTTTAACCTGTCATGCAAAGGTTTACAAATTTGTCTGACTTTAGGAATAAAATCAGCAATACAATTGAGACTTCCCAAGAATCTTTGCAATTGAGTCTTTATCAGTAATAACATCTGGAAATTTGTCTGAGAACTCAATGGCTCTACAAATTGGTTTATAAGTACCTTGGTATAAATTATGGCTAAGAAACCTGATTTGTGTTTGAAATAATTTAATCTTTTTGACACTAACCACAAGACCATTTTTCTTGACTATGTTATAAAAATGTTAAGATGTTTAAAATGAGAATCTATGTCTTCAGAGAAGATTAGAACATCATCAATATAAACAATTGACATATGAATGATATGGTTAAAAATAGAATTCATGACATTTTGAAATTCTGAAGGGGCATTTTTCAACCCAAAGGGCATTACATTCCATTCATATTGTCCAAACGGGACATTGAAAGCAGTTTTGTATTTATCCTTTTCAGAAATCTATATTTGCCAAAATCCTGATTTCATATCAAACTTACTATAAATATTAGCTTTGTAAGTTCTTTTCAAAAGATCCCTTTTATTAGGAATCGGGTACCTGATCCATTTCAAGGCTTTGTTCAGAGGTTTGTAATTGATAACAAGTCTGGGAGATCCTCTTTCTTTCTCTGTGGCATTGTTAACATAAAACGCTGAACAACTCCATGGAGATTTTGAAGGTCTAATAATATTATTAGCCAAAAGAGTATGGATTTCCTTTTTACAAATTTCCATTAATTCATGATTCATTTGAATTGGCCTTGCTTTTGTGGAAATGGCCTTTTCGTTGAATCCTTCAATATATGGGAGATCAATGGTGTGGGATTTTCTATCCCAAAATGCATTTGGAAAATTAGAGCAAATTTCGTTTTCAAAGGTTTTTCGGAGATGGACAATTTTTGTAACCATTCCGAGGGTTTTTAAAATTTGCTCAATTTTTTTGACTTTGATGTCATTTTTGATAAAACAAATCTGCTGAGAAATTAAATTTATTTTTAAAGCAGTTTGCATATGCAAAAGTTTACTTTCTTCTCGAGAAAGTGTTTTAATGAAAGGGAATGAAATTTCTTTTCCTAAAATGTTGGTGCGTATGGCATCAAAATCTGAAAGATATGGTTTGATTTGAGTAATGAAAGGTATTCCCAGAATAATTTCTTCATTAATGTTTTTTGTAATAACAAAATCATTAGAAAGACAAATATCATTGTTGCAAATATGGGCATCTGAAAGTTTGTAGTTTATCAAAATACATTCTCCTGTAGCACTGTATAATTTTGTAGTTCCTTTAGTAAGGTACTTTGTAGGGATTAATCCCTCGACAATACAGTTACGATCTGCACCACTGTCTAACAGAGCAATTTTGTTAAGAACGAAATTATTATTAACAACAAGCTTGACTAGAATATGAGAACTTTGAGGCCTGATTTTGGTAATAGTTTTTATACCTGCTTCAGATTCATTTCTGGGAGATTCAGTGTCTGTGTCAGCCTCATCGGTTTCTCCGAAGAGGATGGCTTTTGAAGTATCAGTTTCTTTCTGAATCTGATTTGTGAGACTTTCAATCTCAATTTTGTGAAGTCGAGCTTTTACTTCTCTAATATCGTTCTTGAGGGTTTTGACTTCTCTTAATAATTCTATTGAAGGTTTTTCCTTCTTAGAGTCAAATCTTCCCATGATTTGTTTCATACTAAAAGGAGTTACTACAGTCTTTTCTTCCTTTTGCCGAGTAGCAAGTTTTTGTAATTCAATAAGATATTTCCTTCTGGCATCAGTATCTTGAATATGTTTGATAGTGGAAAATAGGGTTTCTATCGAGTTTTCAGATATAACATTGACAGTCTGGCTATCGCACATGAAAAATGTTCCATTACAATTGCATTCTGAATTATCCTCGTCAGAATCAGTGTTATGAGCAACATTTAAGAACTCATCATCACTTTCGTTTTCTGAGGAGTACTCAGTGTCTGATTCTTCTTCTATGACAGAGAAGCTTTTTCTTGGTTTCTTCATCTACTTCTAGTAGATTTACCTTGTTTTTTTTCTTTTTGTTTCTGGGACATTCATTGGATCCGTGTCCTTTCTTACCACATGTCCAACAAGTATCTTCAGAAGATCCTTTTGAGGACTTTCTTTTGAATCTCCTTTTGGGTCTATCTTTATAATCCCTTTTCTTAGGGGATCGCCTTTTACGAGAGTATCTTCCTGAAGTTCTTTCTTGTTTACCTATTTTCTTAGAGGAAGGAGGTTTTAGCATAGGGAACCCAAAGTCTTGACAAAAACTTCCTAGCTCTGTAGAGTAAGTTTTTTGTTCCTTCTTAAGTTGTTCCTTTAACTTAAGATCTGTGCATAGTTCCATGGCTGTTACATTGATGAGACTAATAAGGTCTCCATAAGAGAGATGTGGATAGGGAATTTTTCCTTCACATCTATCTCTGATTTTAGATCTTACCTTTTCAGCAAAATGTGGAGGTAATCCACTGAGAAATTGTTCTTTCCAATAATCATTGTTACAATCTGATCTGATCATGACTTTGTTGATAAACATATCTTTGTACCATCTAAAGTCGGTCATTTTCTTGCAATATAAATTGTTAAGGATTTCTAGGCTTCTATCTTGGAAGAGTCTAGGTTCTCCTACAAAGTGCTTAGCAATGCAATATATCAAGGTGGCTGTCGCATCTTCTACGACTACTTCAGAGGCTGTTTCCATCCCATTTTCAGTTTTTACCATTCTTTTGGTAGTAATTGCATTCAAGATTTCAGTCTTATTTTATTCAGTAAGGTAATTATCCCACCAATTTTTTATGGTACCTGTAAAACCAGCAATGAGGCGGATAGCAGCATTTTTATCGCTGGCACCTCTCATTTTGTAAGCCGTAATGTTCATTCCCATTTCTTGGAGTTTACTATAGATCTGGCCTTCTGCCATACCATCTATGTTCCATTCTTGAATTCCTGTTCCTTCTGTAGAGGATGCGGGGTGAAGGGTATCTTCTTCAAATTGAATATTAGGAAAGGAAGGTCTAGGATAGTAGTTCCTTTTATTGGGATGACGCCGTTCATCAGATATGGCTCTAAGTCTATCTCCTTTGGTAATGTTGAGTTTAGAGAGCTGATCGTTGATTCTTTCTAAGATATCATTGGATTGACTAAATTGATCTTCTAGTTTAGGAAAGTCTTCCTTGGAGAATTCAGGGATTTTGAAGATGGGGCTAGTCTCAATGTGGGGACTTGAGTAGGAGGTACTAGGTTTATTGCCAATCTGGCTTATTCCTTTGTAACTGCTTTTGGTTTCTTCTATTTGTTGGGAAACTATATGAAGAACTTGGTTGGTGTAGTTGTTTTGTTCAAAGATGCTGTTAATATCAGCAACCGTTGCTATGGAAGATTCCTTTTCAAGAGGCTTTTTGAAAGGAGAGGCTTTGAGGACTGCTTTTCTATAGGGAATACTAAGTCCTTCTAGAGGGGGAGTGATACTTTCTACCACTTGTTCTCTAGTGTACCATTTGTTAACGAGGACTTGGAGAGAAGATTGGGTGTCATCTATTTGTCCTGAATGTTCAAACCATTTGAAAAATTCAATTTCTGTCTTGAATCTTTCCATATCTCTAAACCATTTATCTCTAAAAGAGGTTCGTTGTTCTAAGGAATAAGTGGCTTTGTACCAGTCGATTTTCTTTTGGTGTTCAGGAAGTTTCCACCATTTGTTTAACTTCCTTTAGTTAGGGACAAAGATTTCATCAGAAGTTAGAACACCTATAAAATCTTTTCTCGTGTTCAGGTTTCATATCACTAAGAGTGGGGCTTCCCGGGGTTGTAGTTTCATAATAAACCTTTGGAATGGGTCTAGAGAAATCTACTCCGTGAACTTTCCCTTGTTCATTATCATTATTGTCGTTGGAAGAGTCATCTCCCTCCAGGGGACAAAAAGAAGAAGGTCTAGCCGAAGACATTCTTCTACTTGAAGAAGCTTGACTGTAGGAGTTGGATCTTAAAAATTTAAGATTAATAGATCCATCTGGGAATTGGATAACCCTATCTATTTGAGATCTGTCAGGTTGAAAGGGTAAAGGATGGGTAATGGAATCAAATTTCCATTCTTCGTCAGTCAAGATGTCGTCCCATTTAAGAAGTCTACGGACGAAGGTAGTACTGTGCTCTTGGTTTGCTTCCATGAGCATAGTAACACCTTTAACACTTGTAGATATAGCCGTTGGGGCTATAGTGGTTTTCATTAGCTTGTAATATACCCTATATATTACAGTTATTTCCCTAGTATCAGCCTTACTGTTCATGTTCTTGGTTTTGACATTGAGTGTCAATGTGTCCATAATGTTTGGATCATGGATGTCAACTGAAAAGTTGGGGTAACAGTTAAAGTATACTGGGCCATTAGCGAGGTTACTTTCTAGAACTCCTAACAGCGAATCATCAAAGTTTAACAGTCTATCATCTCGAAGTAATAGACAAATAGGGATATTCAAGCCTTTTCGGAAAAGGGGTTTAACAGCTATCTGAACAAGGCCAATATGAAGGAATTTAAACTCCTTCTGGTATCTATTAATATCAGCAGCAATTAACAACTTGATAGTTTCAAGGCAATTATTGATAGCAATAGTAGACTCACAAGTCTTAATATTATATTCTTTAAATAGAGAAAAATTTCCTAACTGATAAATTTTTTCGAAAGGCTCTTTGGGAATAGACCAATTTTGTAAATCATTTTCTACCTTGGAGATAGATAAATTAACACTATTAACAGTTTACTGATGATTGTTCATTAAAGACAGTATGCCTTTGATTATACTACAGTAAATGATAAATGAATAGTAATTGTTAGTTCTTAGGAAAGTTATTATCTAATCATAACATATAGATTTCTAAGTCCTTAATGCATAAACATGGAATTATAACAAGGATATTATGCCAAGGATTCTTGGATTTTATAAGAGTTTGTCAAATAAACCACCTTGCAGTCTAAAATGCCTATCCCTTCGGCTGAACGACTGTCTGTCGGCATCGGAACTATTTGACAAGATCTCTACACCTCACCTTAACCACCAGAAATAATTTCCATTTTTATGAAATAAGACTAAGAAACTTATATATTATAAGCAGAACATAACTATTCTAAGAACTAGATTACCATAAACTAATCAAAACATAAGTATAATCTAGGCAAAGGAATTTAGCTCTGCATAGCTAATAATAACAACATGGTCTTGCGGTTAGTGCCAAAAAGATTAAATTATTTCAAACACAAATCAGGTTTCTTGGCCATGATTTATACCAAGGTACTTATAAACCAATTTGTAGAGCCATTGAGTTCTCAGACAAATTTCCAGATGTTATTACTGATAAGACTCAATTGCAAAGATTCTTGGGAAGTCTCAATTATATTGCTGATTTTATTCCTAAAGTCAGACAAATTTGTAAACCTTTGTATGACAGGTTAAAGAAGAATCCAATTCCTTGGAACAAGGAACAAACTGATGCTGTCATCAAAATTAAAGGAATTGTTAAAACACTTCCTTACCTAGGAATTCCTAATCCGTTATGGTGGAATTCTTAAACAAAGAAAATCCCCTAAATCACCAGAACAATTAGTTCGATACACTTCTGGAATCTGGAATTCCGCACAAACAAATTATAGCACTGTCAAAAAAGAAGTCCTTGCTATAGTTCTCTGTATTACCAAATTTCAAGATGGCTTAATTAATAAAGAATTTTTGCTTAGAGTAGACTGTAAATCTGCTAAAGATATTCTACAAAAGGATGTTAAAAACCTTGTGTCAAAACAAATATTTGCCAGATGGCAAGCTTTACTCTCTAGCTTTGATTTTCAAATTGAATATCTCAAGGGAGAAGATAATTCTCTCCCAGACTTTTTAACCAGAGAATTTTTGCAGGGAAAAACATGAGGCCTGGAGCTCCAGCAGCAAAATGACACTTCAAAGGGAAGGAAGTAGCAACAATAACTACTTCGGTCAAACCATTCAACATTCGGCCCGAATTAACTAGACCATCCAACCGATACTCAGCTTTGGCTCAATTGCCACCCATAAATCCTACAACATTCCCTCCAAGTACATCTTCCAATATGCTAATTATGAAAAAACCTTTTGCCCAGACCCAAGAGCCTAGTTCAATCTCCCCTTCAAGAAAACAAAGATTTTCTCAAACTCAGACAAAAGATAGTTATACATGAAAGCTCCTGAAAGCTTTGCTGAAGCAGTAACTCCAACAGCCTCCCCATCCAAACCCAAAGAAAAAAAATTGACCTTGTTTCTTTACAGGTTATCCCTATCTTGGCTCTAGACAAAGAGTATGAAAACTACGAGATTAAACATCTTCCTAAATCACTCTATACTAATAGAAATTATGTGGATACTGAAAATCCACTCAAAACCAGGTTATTTTATGAATTCATTTTAGTAGACACAGGTTCTATTGAAATAGAACATGAATTAGCTGATAAATCCAACTCGGATAGCATTGCATATTCCAAATTTACCATTAAAAAGATCCTAACTCCTTTTGAATGGCAGGTGGACCATTTGCACTCCTATTAATTTCTCCAGAGAACACAGACCCCAAACTTATAATTGGTGGGACTATAAACAAGCTTGGTTTAATTTTATATACTTACGACCTTCATCTCACACTTGGTTTGTAAAGTACAGTCCTGAATTAGCCAGATCCATCATCCCTAGATGGTTTTATGAATGGTGGAATTGTTTTGGGGGAAATCACCAAACTTTGCCTAAATTATTTTCTGAAAAATTTAGTCAGTTTCAAACTGACCAAGGTATTTCTACATTACCAGAACACATTCAAATGTGTAAGTGTTTTATTCAAAAAAGAATTTCGTATATTATAAGCTGGACTTTTAAGATTGCAGAATTCAATAGAATTAAATATCTATCAAAAGAAATCCTTATCAAAGGATGGTCATCGGCTCCCAAGGAACCTCAACAACTTTCTCAGAAAGGTTCTCCTTTAACAACAAGATCCCCAAAGAATGACCTAAAGAAAAGACTTCAGAAAGCATTATCGGAACTAGTTGAAAATCCTAATGAAGATGAAATTCTCCAGCTTCTAGAAGAAGAAGCTTCTTCACAAAGCGATGACAACGGTGATATATTACATCCTAAAGGACTAGCAAAGGCCTATTTACATCCGTTTGATTAAATCCTAATTGAGTGTATTAAAACACGGAATAATTAGTCTTGCAAATAGAGATACATAATATCGGAATTATTTGGAAGAAAAGGATGAGTCTCTAAAAGAGACGGAATATCTTTTGATTTAAATCAAAATGGACCCCACTCCACCGAAAGTTTCTTAACTTATTCGGAAAAGCTTTTGACAGCCTTCTGACATCTCTTGATTGCTCGAAAGAAGTGGACCCTCTTAAAAGCAGACTTCCACCAACTGATGGACCCCTCAAAGATAAGATAATCCCAACAGTCAATCAAATGAAGGCATCAAAGATTCTCATTATCTTCTTCAGTCTATATAAGACTTGTATGCTTTCATTTAGAGACAGAAGAAAATTTTCTTACAAAATTTCTTTTAGTCTTGCTCTCTTGTAATCATGTGTGATTATAAAGCTTCTGCTTCCGCCGTTGCCATAATATAATTTCTTTGCAGGTTATCCCTATCTTGGCTCTAGACAAAGAATAACAACTTGATAGTTTCAAGGCAATTATTGATAGCAATAGTAGACTCACAAGTCTTAATATTATATTTTTTAAATAGAGAAAAATTTCCTAACCAAAGTGGCATTATTAGATCCATTTGATATTGGTTTTATTACCCAATTAAAAAAACAAATTAAATGTATATACTTTAGAAGAATGATTTTGATTGATGAATATGTAAAAAATTAAAGTAAAATAGGATGGTTGTAGCAGAGGAGTGCTACAAGAGTGGAAGCAAATAAGATATGAAACCTATCAAAGTGACAAAAAAGTTCTACAGACCAATTCCAAGGCCAACAAGGTTTATTTATATAGAAGTGAATGTTGGGCAACAAGTGCCATCAAAATACAGATGTTCGGATGGATATTTCATCATACAAAATTAGACATGATTAGAAATGATCATATCCCGTAGAGGGTGCAAGTGGCATCGCATAAAGCATAAAATGAGAAGGGTCATGGGAGATGGTGCCAAGTTATCTCACGGGGACTTCCAAATTAACTAATCCATTGTCACAATGTTGGGATAGTAAAGAGTGCTAAAAAGAGACGGTATACATTCACATATCAAAGGAAAATATCTTTGAAGACCAAAATAACTTGGAATTCATACAAATTCAACTAAGAACATTACACAACTCTATGACGGTTTAAGGTACTAATATGCGTATTGATATCCTACATAAAATAATACATATATGATTATGTAGGAACCATCAATTGATGATCACAATTTTGCAGAGATTATTTTTCTCTTGTCTCACATCAAATTGACCCTTAAGTACTTATATTCTATCATGCTGCAGCAATTAAACAGTTTCTTACCATGTACTAAAAGATGGAAATGCTGTAGCTTCACCAGAAACAAGACTATTCATGAGTAAGGGCAAATAACTTGTGCTAATAAGGAAATCACTTAACAAACATCTTAATTTCCCAAAAAAAAAAGAGAACGAGGGGAAGAATCAACGACGCCGCACCTTTTTCTTAACTGTGGCTTCAGGGCAACCTTTGAGTATGCACCTAAAATTCTGGAATCCACCACATCAAAGTAAAATTATACAAGTTGCAGATTATGCGCCATGATTACGTAAGAAAAAGGACCCAATTATTCACATGTCCTGCACCACTAAAACAAACTAGCAATAAATCGTCTTTGATGTCATTTCCATCAACCGATATAACAGACTTTTTTTTATCAAGTGAGTCACCGATATAACACAACTACTAATTGGTATCCTATAAGATTAATGCCATTTTCATCCTGTACCACAAAGACTAAATAGATTCCATACAAATCGGACACCTCCATCAACAAAAACTCAGGACTGGATACTTAACAGATGTTGGCAATATACCCAGTTTAGTCGCACAAAGTGGGGTTTGGGGAGTGTGCGTAGACCTTACCCTACCTTATAGGTAGAGAGACTGTTTCTGATAGACCCTTGGCTCAAGGAAAAAATAGTCCAAAGAAACTGACAACATAACCATCACGCTAAAATAAATGTTTGATGTCATTGGGATCACATATTTAAAAGCTAAGGTATGCCATAATTTGACTAAACAAGCTCCGAAATTTGAAATATTTCATCTATAACAGCTTTTAACCTAATGCCATTTGATAAAAGAACCCTATCATGGTTATCCTTGTCAAAGACAAGTCATACTACCATCCATTTAAAAAGCAATTCAGGCTAGCTACAATAATAACAGTCAACCACAAGTAATTCGAAGTACAAGAACAATAACCAGCCCTTAACATTTTCTCTAAGTAGGTTGTTCACTTATTTGTTTCCTCTCTATCATATGATAAATGTCTACAAGGATCACATATGTCACCTGTTGCTATATGTGTAGATGTTCAGGAGAAGACGTAAGATCACCTCTTATAACATTGTCAAGTTGCTACATGCTTGTGGTGGAAGGTTATGAATTGGTTCGTAATATAATGGGGTTATGCCGAGCACAGTAAAGGAGGCACTATACATGCGTTTTTAGAAGAAAGAAGAGAAGACACATGCATGGGATGTAGCATTACTAGCTCTTATGTGGATAATATGAAGGGGGGGGGGGGGGACAGGAGAGCGTTTGAAGGGGTCGAGAAAGATTTTGTAGCCTCGTGTCTCTAGTTTCCTTCAGGTACACCCATGAGTTTGTGTGTGTATAGATAACTGGATAACTTTTGTAGAGAACCATATTTTGGTCTAGGTTTCTCTACTTTTTGGTAAAGTTCTTGTATACGGGGATTTCCCTAACATTAATAAAATTACTTATCGTATCAAAAATATCTATAAAATCCACCACCATAACAGTTGTTTGATATTGTTTAGAGAGAATCATTAATTAATCTACAAGAATGTGTTCTGCAACATCATAGGTCTCCATTGCAATAATCTCAACCTTCATCTACAATTAATTTTCTAATAGCAAGAGATAAAGCTCCACTAATTAATATAGCTTGGGTATGAAGACTGAAGAAGATGCCAACCTGCCAAAGAGATCTGCAACCTCCTCAATTTCATGTGCATTATAAAACCAAATACCATTGACTTCTTGGGCTGCATTGCGATACAACAAGTATGGAACCTGAACCTCGAACTCAAAGTCCCCCAAGAGATCTTCCACCATATTTTCTGCTTCATATGAACTCGTATGTCAAAAAGGACTTCATTCATGTGAGGCATTACTTTCAAACATCATAAAATGGACAAAGTAAAAATAAAGAATTCTAAATGTTTTCTCCAATGAATTGAAAAGGAGAGGCCCGAGATATATTATTAAAAGAAGAAATGGCACAATACCTGCATTCCTGCGGTTCATAACAATGAACTGGAACCTTGGCTGAGCACTCCTAAAATAACATAACCAACAACAACGATATCTGGTAATTCAACCTCCTTATAGGCACACAATCCATCAAAAACCATCAGACTCCCATAATATTACATGAAAGACAACCTAAAATGCCAAAGAAACCATCACAGAATTATATGGTATTTGCACAGTGTGATAATAGTTTCTGAAAAATGCTGAATCAAAAGAAAGTGGCAACGGCAAGTTAGATGCTTACACATTTACCCCAAATTCCCTAATTGAATTCACCGACACCACACCGAAACATTCCTACATTCACGGTTGCACTAGAAATGATATGTTTTATTGCTTTGTTATATTACAAACCAGAAGTGTTATTGCTCTATATGGAAGATAACTATGTCAACTTCAGAAGCAAAAGGAACCCAACGAACCCGTTTAGAATAGATGTGCTTGTTTGGTATCTAGGCAAGTTAAGTTCCAATGCATTAAATATTTTTCATATTTCATTAATTTCTTACTATTATCCCATCTCTTTCTTGAATTATTTTTTATTTATGATCATCTACTTGTGTGTGAGTAAGTTATTCTAAAGGAACATAATTTTCTTTTATATAAATCGTCTCTACATTCTTCAATTAAATTTTTTAGTGGATCAAAAGGGTCCGAGACTAGTATCAAAAAAGGGGATCCGAGACTATACCCATCACAAGGGTTTAAGGTCAGGTTCGGGCTGGTTCATCCTCCACTGGGATCAATCCTGAGCCCTTGAACTCCTAAAAGGGCTAGACCAATTTGGCCTGGGAACTTTGCCATGGTATATGAATGTTCAGACAAGTATCATAGCAGAAAATACCTGCTAATCTAATACACTGACATACGAAACAAAGACAGATATAAACACTTTATTTTTAAATAGATAGCAAAACCAGGTACATGGAATACTGCAAGCTTACCGCTTAACTACAAAGAAAGAACCTTCAACCTCCTTGCGGCTCTGCAATCCAAATTACACATTCAATCAATTTATTCTTTGAGACAGTATTTTCAGAAGACCCACAGATTGCATTATAAATAGGCCAAAAGGCGGGAAGCAAGAGTACACAGCGCAATCTCTTGGAATATATTTTTCCAGAACATCTAATTCACCACCTTTTCATCCGAATGACATATATCATGACAAGTGTGTCCAAATAAAGAGCAAAATGGAAAGTGAAATTTATATGTTGATCGCAACTAGCTTAGGATTGGCGCATACCTTAACTTCAGTGTTAAGTTATTTCAGCAATTTTTCTAAATTAATGCACACATTAAATAGTATACAACATGACTTTCTAAATCATGCACAACTGAATCAACGTTCGATACATACTACAACACACAATAAGACACAATTTTTTTGTAGTAACAGAAGAGAACTATAAGGAGATCAAATATGAAATTTACTACATAGAACTATCCCAAGGCACTTTTTACCATCAAATCCATCAATATAAGCATAAAGAGATTATTCTGTACTTCCAGAAATCACTCAAATATTCACATTTATCTACATAAAACAAAATTCCATACATACTGCAACACACAATAAGACACGAGTTTTTGTAGTAGCAGCAGAGAACTATAAGGAGATCAAATATGAAATTTACTGCATAGAACTATCCCAAGGCACTTTTTACAATCAAATCCATCAATATAAACATAGAGAGATTATCCTGTACTTCCAGAAATCGCTCAAATATTCACATTTATCTACATAAAACAAAATTCCATACATACTGCAACACATAATAAGACACAAGTTTTTGTAGTACAGCAGAGTACTATAAGGAAATCAATTATGAAATTACTGTGTAGAACTACCCCAAGGCACTTTTTACAATCAAGTCCATCAATATACGCAGAGAGATTAATGTGTACTTTCACAAATCACTGAAATATTCACATATATCTACCTAAAACAAAATTCAATACTTCATGGATATTAAAACAATGAATACTGACTATGCCAAATTTCTACAATCATCATACCAAATTAGCCTCTATTTCCTAAACGCGATAGTATATAAATCGCATTTTTCTCAATTTAAACGAAAATTGAGTGAACGAACCCATTGATTGAGGTCGACGTTGAACTCGTACAACGTAACATGAGCAGAGGTGATCAGGATCTCCTCAATACACGGATCGATTCTCTGTAGCACAGTGAGGTTTAGCATCTTCGTACTTCGCTCGTCCAGATTCGGCATCAACTTTGACGTCGACGACATACTTATTCTAGAACTTTCCGATTGATCCTACAGCTGAAAGAAACAGATACTAATAGAGAGAGGAACCGGAAAAGCGATTTGTTGATCGGAGAACAAAATATCGAGAAGTGAAGAGTGAAGTGGGAAAAATACTAACGAAGGGTGACGAAATTTCAAAACTAATATTAAAACTAAACTCTCTACTTTTATTAGCACAAAAATGAAAATACACAATAGTTTTTTAGATTAATGTATATAATTAATAAAAATGATATATTTTATATAATTAACTTAATTAATTATAGATGAATGAAAATAGGCACAATTTTTTTTTGAAATTTGAATAAAAATATCTAATTAAAATATTTTATAAGATAATTATATTATAATGCAATTTATAAAATTAAAATTACATAATTTAGTCAAAACTTTCGAGGTAAATTCACTCAATTCATGCTTTCCTCTATAAATAAGTAATTATTTCACTTTTAGCGGGACTAAATTTTAGTTTCAATATTATTTTTGTAACAATATACATATAATATTGTATATTGAGTTTTTAAATATTTTTTAAAAAATAAAAAAACAAAAGTCTTGAATATTTTTGTATACCGGATGTCCTTATTTTTTTTGTTTTTTTATTTGGTGTCTAGTATCCATATTAAAATTTGAATACGTTCGAATTTGCGCGGAGAAATTTCATTCCCAACAAAGGCGACTCCTGTTGAATACTAAATTGAGTTTTGGGATGAAAAAATTATTATGTAAGTTTTGGATTGTATTTCTCTAAAAAGTTTCCGAGTAAATATGCTCGGGATTAAATTGAAGATTAAAAAAAAAAACTTATTATAAACGAGGGATATATTTTTTTTGGCTAAACACTCGTAAATATTTTTTTTCCCAACTAAACACTCGTAAATATTATTATTTTTGGACTAAGAGTAAGCACTTGTAATTTTTCTACACATTTCTGGAATTGTTGGGACAAAAAGGGACTATCTGGGGAGAAAATCCCGGAAACCCTTCCGAATTAGATCTCCATGAACCAAAATGCGAACCATTAGCAGAGTATTTATAATCGGAAATGGCGTCCCCGGTGCAGAAAATCAGTGCTTCGGTTTGGTTCGAGCTTTGGGCTTATCTCATCGACAAACACTATTTGTAATCTATTTCTCTCTCTCTCTCTTTTTTTTCATTTTTCAGTATTTTGCTATATAATTGTTCTCATGATTTGCAATTTAGCTGGGTTTTATGTGCTAGAATGTGTATTTTGTTGTTCATCATCGTTTATGTGAGGTTCTATAGATTACATTAATATATATTAGCTAGCTTGTTATATAAACTTTGTTAGAAACAGGTTTAAGTTGTGGTGCTCAGGAAACTTGAGGAACTGGAATTAAGTAGGCATTTTAGTAGATAGGGAACTTAGGCAGCAAGTGAAAAGAGGTTAGGAGGGTGAATGATAGTATGATGGTTATTAAGCTAGTTGTGGGAGGGTTGAATTTTAACATAATTAGTGCAAATGCACCACCGCAACCAAGTTAGGACGAGGAGGTCAAAAAACTCTTTTAGGAAGCGTTGGACGAGGTTGTGAGAAGTATACCTCACACTGAGAAGATATTTCTAGGAGGAGATTTTGATGGTCACATAGGAACCACTTCAAGGGACTATGATGATGTTACATAGGAGATTTTTGATATAGTGACAATCGCCCAATTTACCAAGTGAAACTTTCTTTTCCTGCTTGAGTTATCCCACAAAAATCTCTTTGAAGTTTTTTCAATTTCCTGTAACACTTACTGGGGCGTGTAACAAAGACATGAAATATGTGAGAATGTTCGACAATGTAATCTTCATTAAAACTTCCTTCCCCTCCTTAGATAAATCTCTTTTGCCTACCTGCAAATCTCTTTTCTACCCTTTCTACTACTGGGTTCCAAACTACCAGGGCATTATTAGAGGCACCTAGATGTAAACCAAGATAAGTAGTAGGAAGAACCCCAATATTTTTTAACCTTGTCTTCTGTAATTTGATTATGGTGATTGAAAGAAACACATCAAACTATTCATTGATGGAGATCTAATTTGTTTTTTCTTGACAACTTTTATGGAATTTGTGATTGCAAGTTGTTGGAGTACATTCTACTGATTCTAGTCTAGTCTACCTCGTGTGGCATTTGAAGACGACATGATATAAGAGGTTCTATTTCTGCAGTGTGTCTGCAAATGGACCATACAACAACAACATACCCGATGTAGTCCCACAAGTGGGGTTTGAGGAGGATGGGGTGTACCCAGACCTTACCCCTACCTTGGGAGGTAGAGAGACTGTTTTCCATGGACCCTTGGCTCAAGAAAATAACATGAGTGAAGAACCCAAGGCAAAATACTCAACCATGCATGACAAAACATCTGAAAAAAGAACAGTAACTTCAAAAAACAATATGATAATTGAAGTAGAAGGAACAAAAATCAGTAATAGAAATCGAAGAAACAAGAAACTACAAGAGTAATACTTTTCTGGACTACCTCTACCTCTCCTGAAACATTCATAGCCAACCTCTTACACCTCCGCACTAGACATCCGTGCATCTCCTCTTCAAATGGACCATGTTATGTGGAAAAAAAGAAAACAGTTTTCTATGTTGGATTAGATTTTGAAGGAAAATCAACTGCACTATTAGTTCTCTGCATCATTTAAGTTCCTGCTTGGCATAGTTGTTTAATGTGTCATCATTTCTCATCTGGTGTTTGCAATTGTTTTGCTCATTGTTGTGCAGCGAGTTATCAGGCCAAAAGGAGGTATTAACAAGCGACTTCACTGGTTGCCTGTTTCTCTCCATAAAAGGTTAGAAAATGTCAGAAAATTGATTTATGGAGATTCATTTTCAACTCAAATAGCAGTCAGAGGACAGAAGTTGATGTCTCTTGCTGCCGAAAGACAGGGTACTGTGGATTTCTGCAAGTGCACTCATACTGAAAAGCTATCTTAATATTATATGTCAAATGATTGTGTTTTGTTGGTGCTGATGCAGTTTCTTCAGATATTCTAGAAGCTAATGCAAAACATATCGCAACACTATCCTGTGAAGCATTTGCCAAGTACGTTCTGTTAAGTATATTTATGTTCCTCTATTTTGTGCATCCCAGTGCATTCTATGGTCCAAATGATGTGTTTCAAGCTATTAGTTGGGTGGTATTAAAGCAATGAGATAATCAGAAAATGGTGGATTCAAATTTTCTTTTTTTCTGTAGTAACCACTTTAGTAGTTCCTTCCCTCATTGTTTTTGGAAGTGAAAAGTGCCAAAAAGTGACGAAGTCAATGTGACATGAAGTGGAAAACGAGAAGTGAAGCGAACTATTTACTAAAAATAATAAAGTACCAAAATATATGAAGTTAGTACTTTGATAATCAACTTATAATTAAAGTAACTAACTTCAGCATCCAATAGAAAATAATGTCGATATTAATTTAATTCCTCAAAGTTGTAACTTAAAGAACCGATTGCATATTGTTGGAATCACACTGCGCCTCATTGTTTGAAGCTCACACTTCGCTGAAGCGCATGGCTTCACCCATGAAGTGATAAGCCCTCTCTTAACATCACTTTAAATGATGTCTTTTAATTACACTGCATATTTTATTAGCAGCTAGGCAGTATAGTTTGGGCTTCTGTTTTTGAAACATATCGATATGTATATATATGCATTTGTTTTAAGCACTTCTCATTTTGTTTGATCATTTTTGTTTTGCTGTTGAACTACTACTTTTTTTTGTTTGAAAATTTATTGAAAATTTTATTAGACAATAGCACCTACAAAGTGCAATGAAGTTGTTGAACTTCATTTTTGACTATAGGTTTGTAGATGTTCATCATCTTAAATCTTACTGAAGCGGAAGTTGCACATAGAGGGGCTTTTAGGTCCTTACATGTTGCTCACTCTAAAGTACGTAGTGCAAATTAAATTCTTTAAGGACAACGGTTTGGAGGAAAAAGTTGTGGAGTGGAATAGATTTACTGGTGATGAACAATGATGCGAACAGTTTTTTTCGAAATTCCTGGAGATTCTTCTTACGTCTTTTCTATAATCGAGAAATCTCTGAACTAGTGGTGCACGGTTTGAAACTCGGTGGATGCTCCTTGCTCTACCCTTCTCCACTTAAACAACATGCCTTTGCCTGGGTTAGTGTTCAAACGCGTAACATGCGCCTAACCCACACATCACGTGTTGCGTTCTTACCACCAGACTAAAGTCCTGGGTGCAGGGAATTCCTTTTATCTTAAGGTTGAACATAATGAATATTGTTGTTGGCCTTGAGCACTTGAACTTTCTTGAAGATCGAAGTAATAAGGATATGCTCAATAATGGAGATCTTTCTCTTTACGGGATAAGTTTGACCCTGACTTGATAATAGAGTTGAAGGCTCAGAATTGGTATATACCTAAATATATTTACTTAGCAAGAGAAAGAGACAAAACTCTCAGATAATTGCTTTACATACTTGTTTTTTATATGTTTTTCTTGAGTCGAAGGTCTATTAGAAACATCTCTACCTTCACAAGGTAGGGGTAAGACTGCCTACACACCACCTTCCCCGGACTCCAATTGTGCGATTACATTTGGATGTTGTTGCACTAGTCCCAAGAAGGGAAGATGAAAAATTCAAGTATTCCTTTAAGGATATTTGAGTTTTTGTGGATTCCCGGCAAATGACTTTTATCCAAGGAAGACAAATCATGGATGCAGTGCTGATAGCTAATGAGGCAGTGGATTCCAGACAAAAGCAAAAGAAACCTGGAATACTTTGTAAGCTAGACATGGAAAAAGCCTATGACCATGTTAATTGGGAGTATCTTTTGACCACAATAAGGACAATGAGATTTGGAATGAAGTGGATCAGACATTGTATCGCCACTGTGAGATTCTCCGTACTTATAAATGGATCCCCTGTTGGTTTCTTTAGTGTGGAGAGGGGACTAAGGCAGGGAGACCCTTTGTCGCCTTTCCTTTTCCTACTTGCTATGGAAGGGTTGAACAATATGATCAAATCAGCTAAAGTGAGAGGATGGCTTAGAGGTTTTGAGGTCAGCAGACCTGAAGTAGAGAGTGTGGAACTTACTCATCTACATTATGCAGATGATACCTAGATATTATGTGATGCTGATGAAGGTCAACTAAAGATGCTGAGGGTGATCCTTTTGTTGTTTTGGGGAAATTGGAGCACTGCCTACATCATATCTTGGGATGCCTTTGGGGGCCAAATCTCAGTCATATGAAATCCGAAACAATGTGGTTGAGAAATGTGAAATGAAGTTAGCAAGATGGAAATCACAATATCTTTCTAGGGGTGGCAGATTGACCTTGATTAATTCTGTTCTTGATTCACTACCAACCTATATGATGTCAATATTCCCAATTCCCAAAAGTGTAATCACTAGGTTGGACAATATCTGAAGAAAATTTCTCTGGCAAGAAAACAGTGAGAGAAAAGGCTACAACTTGGTTAAATGGGATGCTGTGATAGTGGGGAAGAAGCATGGAGGTCTGGGAATAAAGAACTTGATGAATCAGAGCAAAGCCCTTAGGATGAAATGGTTGTGGAAGTTCAATAATGAAGAACAATCCTACTGGAAGGAAGTCATTAAGGCAAAATATGTAGAGGAAGACAACTGGATGACCAAAGAGGTGACTACACCATATGGGGTCAGTGTATGGAGATCCATTAGATCTTTTTGGTCTGAATATAAGGCTAACACAAAGATCAAAGTGGGGAATGGAGAGAAAACAGAATTTTGGAAGGATGTTTGGCATGAGGCAGGTAGGCTAAAGGTCTTGTATCCTTATATATATGCTCTAGTATCTCACCAATAGAAGACCATAGTAGATCACTGGATTCCTCAAGGGTGGAACTTCATTTTTAGAAGATAATTAAATGATTGTGAGATTCAAAGGGTAGTATATTTTTTCAACACCATTGGGCAATTTAATGGACTGGAAGGGGGTCAAGACATTTTGTGGTGGAAAGGCAATCGGAAAGGCAGTTTTAAGGTGGGTTGTGCATACAACTGGTTGAAGCACACCAATCAGCCTCAAAGTCACTGGCCATGGAGAGGAATCTGGAAGTCAAAAATCCCATTCAAAGTGGCATGTTTCGTCTGGTTGTTAAGCAAAGAAGTTGTACTGACTCAATATAACTTAAAGAAGAGGGGGATACCATTATGTTCTAGATGTTTCTTTTGTGGGAAAACTACTGGGACAGTTAACCATCTCTTTCTACACTGCAAGATCACTGGCCAACTATGGAGGTTATTCCTGAATCTTAAAGGTATGTCATGGACCATGCCTGCGAAGATCACTGAAGCAATCCAGAGTTGGGAGGAAGGAGGAAAGCAATCCAAGAATAGAGACTGATGGAGAATTGTCCCATCTAGTATATGGTGGGCAATATGGAAGGAAAGGAACTCTAGCGCTTTTGATAGTATAGAGAATAGTATGCAAAAAGTCAAACTAAATTGTCTTATGCTACTATGTTTTTGGTGTAATCAGTTATACTCAAATGATATTATCTCCATAATTGATGTACTAGACTCAATTTAGTAAAAGATAGTAGGATTTGAAGTACATGTTTTAAATATTGAACAGTACAGATTTAGTTTTGCCTTTTGAGGAATATACGAAGTTACCAGTTTAAAAAAAACAAAAAAATAAATATAAATTTTGTAATACAGTCTATCCCTAACGCGGAACCTGTTTTTAACCAATCAAAAAAGTTGCACATGAGGGATAGAATCTCATTTTATAGAAACTTTATCTAAAAAGAAAACAAATTGCACTGTAGAATTCAAGTTTAAGCTTGTTTGCTCGAATATTCTCTTTGACGTATCAACAAATAAAAGTTCTCTTTGACGCAATTGCATTAAAATGTTGCAATGGTTTTTTCCAGATGACAACAACAACAACAAACCCAACGCAATCCCACAATTGGGGTCTAGGGGAGGGTGGAATGTACGCAGACTTTACCCCTACCTTTGTGGGGTAGAAAAGTTGTTTCTGATAGACCTCGGCTCAAAAGAGAAGTTTTTCGAAGTAGGGCTTCAAGAAAATACGACAAAAAGGGCAGCCCGGTGCACTAAAGCTCCCGCTATGCGCAGGGTCTGGGGGAGGGCCCGATCACAAGGGTCTATTGTACGCAGCCTTACTTTGCATTTCTGCCAGAGGCTGTTTCCAAGGCTTGAACCCGTGACCTCTTGGTCACATGGCAGCAACTTTACCAGTTACTCCAAGAAAATATGACAACAAATAGCAAATATCCAGCAAATGAAGTAACAAATAGTAATACCCTTGGCTACAACAAAATTCTAAAATAGATTGGATATTCTTGAGCCGAGGTTCTATCGAAAACAACCTCTCTACCACTGAGGTAGGCGTAAGGTCTGCGTACACTCTACCCTCTCCAGATCCATTTTGTGGGATTACACTGGGTAAGCTGTTGTTGTTGTTGTATGTTATTTAGAGATAAAAGTCACGTGGGTATAGTGACTTGGCTCCAAGCAAACTCAAATGTCTCTCTCAGAATTATGGGAAGTACAAAACTAGCTGAGGAAGTTGAAGAAAAAAATATAAATCTAAAATAGAAAAGGTAACAGGTATATGACACTTGATCGATGCACAATCACATGTAAAATTGGTTATGCCAAAGGAAGTTGCTTTTGAGACAATGAGGGAACTGTCTATGCTTGTGCGTTGCAATAGTTCTTATGCAACTGCAATACTAATTTCGCGTGAGCTTGTTTACTACTTCTTTATTTGGAGGAGGTATTGTTGGATCAAATCTTGATTTTAGATGTTAATTACATCTGATCTTTCTATTTTACTTTCTCAAAATTTAGGGACGGTCCATCATTAGTAGTCGCATCAGGTCGTGATACTATCTCCATTTCCAGCTCAATAAAACAATTAGCTCCAGGATATGTTTTCACTGTGCAGGTTTGACAAAACTAAGCTTTGTTGTATGATATATAAGAACTTTTTAACCCAGTGATGGAAATACATATTTGCATAGATGAATTAAGAATGCTACTTCCTTAGTTTTTCTGAATATTTTTCTGTTGATGTCTAATATTATTAGTGCATCTGACGTTTCTCTTTTTCTCAGGCGCTTCATTTAATTTGGCATAGTTCTACAAAGTTTGGAAGTTTTAAAAGAAATTCTGAGGTCACTTCTCAAAAAATAAAAAATTCTGAGGTCATGCCACCCATATATAATTTTTTCTTTAACTAGGATCTGTTTGTTCTGAAAAATGGATGTCAGAGACTAATGAAATTTAATTTGCGTGTAAGCACAATTTCACTCTGGTGTTCCATTACTTTTTGGGACTCTATTTGGGTTTTGGGGTGCCCACAATTTGTTGAATCAAAATTCTAGTTTTACCAACTTGTCTTTGACTTTGTAATGGATTTAAAATTTTAACCAAATATGAAATGAGTGGGAATACAAATTCATTTGACTTTAAGTAAGGACTTCAAGTTCTTTAATGTGAATTTTATTCATCTCTGCAGACCAACTGTCCTGCACCTTTGAGATTGAATAATCATCGCTTTTAATTGCTGGCACATTAGATTCGGCAGATAGTAGTATTCACGTTGGTCATGTCACACACACACATAGTGGAAGGTAGAGAGGGATATCATGTGAGACAAGTGATCTCCTAAATAAATTGTTTTAATTTTTTTTTCTCGTATTCAGGATAATGTAGACCTTTAACATTAATACCAAAAGCCCTTTCTCCATGCCAATGTTGTTTGGAATTTCCTTCATATTTTTTTTTTCCTTCCATGTTTGAATTTCCAAAGGAGTATTAGAATGAAAGTATGCTAATAACATATAGTGCTGGGAAAAAGCAGGTACACATGCAAAGGATAGGATTAGATGGAGAATTGTCCCAGCTAGAATCTGGTGGACAATTTGGAAGGAGAGGAACCTTAGATGCTATGAGAGTATAGAGAATAGTATGGAGAAAGTCAAATTGAATTGTATTTTGACCTTATGTTTTTGGTTTAGCCAGTTGTATTCCAATGATACTGTTCTATCATTGACGTTTTAGATTCTCTATAGTCACACGACAGTAGATCATAGAATACTCTTGTAAATATGGTTTCAGTGCGACCTATGCACTGTTTTGTTTTATAATGGATACAAAAACAGTTACCATTGTCAAAAAAATAAATTATAGTGCTAGTTAAAATGGTAAGATTCTGTTGTGTTATGTTTTCAGATTCAACATCCCAGATCACGTCTAAATAGGTTTGACCTAGTGATCACACCTCGTCATGATTATTATCCTTTGACACCTGAGGGACAAAAACAAATTCCTTGGCTTCTTCGAAGGTGGATAACACCTCGCACATCTCCTGAGAGACACGTGGTATGCAAATTTCTTGAAAACCTTGGAGTTCTTTACCACCTGCAGATTTTATAGATATCTTCACTGAGAATTTTGAGGCAGATACTGACTGTTGGAGCCCTTCATCAAGCTGATTCTAATGCGCTGAAGGATGCAGCTTACACTTGGCATGATGAGTTAGCAACTTTACCGAGACCTTTGCTCGTGGTTAATGTTGGAGGGCCTACAGGTAGCTTGCATATTGAAGTCTTTTTCCTATACTTTGCTTTGAATATTTTGTTGTGAAGGGGTGATTGGCATTTTGACTGCCAGTATTTAATCCTCGTAGAAATATTAAGAAGTAAACTAACCAGGTTCTGAATGTGTTTTAGCCACAATTGGCATCATCTGTTACTATAGGAAATGGCTGTATAAACGCTATCTTTTGTTTAGCCCTTTAAGTTCATTTTTGAGTTCCTTTACTCGGTTATTTAAAACCACTTATTGGCTGCCGCCTTCTTATTGTCTTGTTAAGGACTCTGGATTTTATGGCATCTATTTAGAAACCATGGCTGATCATAAAGTAGTCACCATGGCTGGCCATATTTATATGTAAAAATATGACCTGATGGGGAAGGGAAATTGTTGGTTTTTAACAAACAAACGTGGGGAAATAACAGAGAAAGGCTAAAAGAAATATACTGGCTATGGATAAGAGGGAGTTGTTCAGATGGTAAGCACCCCTCACTTCCAACTCTAAGGTTGTGAGTTCGAGTCACCAATGGTAAAAAAAAAATACTGGCTATGCAATCAAAGGGAACTATTTTATTTAGCTTTGTTGAGCTCTGCATTTGTAGGGAACTTTGCGGTAACAAAAACAGTAAAAAGATAATCATTATCCTAACCTAGAATATCTCCACAGAATGAAATCTTCAACGAACTAATTACTAGAAAATAGGAATAGCGAGCTAACAAATTACTAGGACTTATTAAAAAAAACTAAAGCAATAAAATGAATGTATTTAGCATCTTTGTAATTAGGCTTTCACTGGCCCCTTTTGGATTTTGATTTTAATACAACTTGTTACTATCTCAAAAAAAAAAGCAATCTGTCCTGAGCAGCCAACTGTAGTATAAACCTGTGTTTCAACAGCATTATTCTATTCCAGACCAACTCTGCTATGACCATCTCTTTGGTGAAGGTCCCAACATTTCCAGATAACTTGTACTAATTGAATACGGACCATTAGTAGCTAGCGTATACCTCCCTTGCTCATACCAGTTTTCCATGCGAATATTTAGTTTGTGCAACCTCTGTCAATACTAGCTACAATCACTAGGTGTCTTGTGACCCCAAAAATCACCACTATTGTTCATATAGATTCCATTCACCCATCTTACCAACATTCCCCACTTATCCGACTGTTGCTGCATATCCTTCTTTTCCATCAGTAACCATATCAGCTTACCAATAGCAGCCAAATTCCGAAGTTTGCATCCTTCAATATTCAAACCTCCATGCTTCTTTGGTTTGCAAATTGTGGTCCAAGCCACTACTGACATCTTCTGTTTGTCCTCTGTGCTACTCCATAAGAATTGTCTGCACCTCCCATCTACTTCATTAAGCACGCTCTGGGGAAGGATAAACACAGACCCCCAGAAGTTATGCAAGGAAAATAGGACTGACTTAATAACCTGCAATATGCCTGCATAAGATAAGTGTCCAGCAGAGATTGCTCTGATCTTCTCTGTAAATTTGAGACACAAGTGATGACAATCTAGTTTATTCCATTTCTTAGGTGAAAGAGGCAAACCTAAGTACCTGATGGGGAAGGTTCCAAGGGAGATACCAGTTAACCCAAATAGCCTGTCCCTTGTTACACTGTCTACTGCAGCTAGATTTGATTTGTTAATATTTGCCTCTAGTCCTGAAGTGGCTAAAAAATGATGTAAATCTTGGATGATTCTTTGGACTGAGTTAGCATTACCTTTGCAGAAGATCATGAGATCATCTGCAAAGATAAGATTGCCAGGGTGAAACTGAAAACCTACAGTTTGGATTGCCAGATAATCACACTTCTGAGTCTCAGGGCGTTTTTAGCATTTATACATTATAAGCATTTCATAAAAGAGAAGCGTTGTTACATTTTAAATGACTGAAATCTAGTAACTTTGTTTATTGTGAAGACAAAGTTGTATAGATCAGCTTTCGAGTCAGTTCTCTACGATGACTCTGATATTCCTTTTGGCATAATAAATCTGCTTCTAATTCTTCTGGTGGAACTTGTCAAAATCTAGAATTTGCCAGCACAGTTATTACAACTTGTTAAACTAGTTATTTTCCTTTTTGGCTCACAAGTCTTTCTTTCCAGGTCATTGTAGATATGGTACAGACCTAGCAATGGAGCTAACAGCCTTGCTGCTGAATATTGTTCCAACCTGTGGGAGCATCAGAGTATCTTTTTCTCGTAGAACTCCTTGTAAGGTATATGATTTCAGCATTTTCATCTGCCAATTTTCCTTCTGGTGATTGGTTGTTGATATTGTAGTTAACAGGTCTCAGACATCATATGGAAAGAACTTGGAAATCATCCTAAAGTTCACATTTGGAGCGGTGAAGGTACTGCTGCCACAATGTTTGTATTCCTATCCCTCGCAGAAGAGAGCTGTCTCTTCATTGAGAAAATAAACAGCAAAAAGAAACAAGTAGCAGAAGTTTGATCCTCTTGATGAGCTAAAGAAAAGGGTGTTCTGATCTCAAATTTAATTGTTCCTCAGCAGATCTTGTATAGAGATTCAACAAAGAAATGGGGAATATAATTTGCTATTGAGGAAAGGATGCTCAGGAAAAAAGAAGTGTATTTGATTTATGTCCCTGTCAGATTTGTTCTTCTGTGGTTTTCATCAAACAAACTGCATAACATTCCTTTCTTCTTCCTCCGCCCACTCCACTTAAAAGAAGAGGACCACATGGTCTATCTCTGTTATGAAAAGCTTTTACTCGTCTTTCCTCCTATATGTAGATGGAAGACAATTGATAGTATAATCTTCTATTTCCCTCGCATGGTTTGAAATATTGACAAGAATTTATCTTCTGGCAAAAAAGTGCACCCAACTAACAAGAAAATAAAGCAAGCGATAAGATGTTCAGAGAGATACTTTTAATTTTTTCCTTCAAAGAGGAGATATTGCTGATATTTCAATTCTCGCCCAATTCACAGAATTATTCAGAATAGTGTCTCTAGTTGTATTTCCTTCTGATGCCACTGACTTAATGTATACAACCTTTTTACATTAATACCCTTCAGGTCCAAATCCACATATGGGACATTTGGCTTTTGCAGATGCTTTTGTTATCACTGCTGACTCAGTTAGTATGTTAAGTGAGGCTTGCAGTACGGGGTAAGTTGGCCTCTATTTTGACTGTTGTAAATTCAATGACCCTTCTGTTCTCCTTTTCGTTAGCATTTCATCTAAAGAGTTTAAGGTTCAGGAAACCTGTTTATGTAATTGGTGCGGAGCACTGTACGTGGAAATTCAGAGACTTCCATCGATCCTTGAAAAATCGAGGAGTGGTTCGGCCATTCGTTGGAAAAGAAGATGTGAGTAGAGTTGTATATATTTATATTCTAGGCTCCACTAGGCATAAGGATAACATCACACTTCTAGTTTCATTCTCCTTTGTTGAGTTTTTGTATGGACAGAAATGACATACTGATAGATATTGGTTTGTGGGAAGATAACTGCACAATATCCTTCTCTATCCTTTCCTGCTCTTTTTCTTCTCTTGTTTGCATCACTTCTGGCAGTAGGCACTATTTAATTTCTAGAACTCTAAAAGCACTATATAGTGTTGAAATACAATTGGAAGTGGTTAATTTTGCATGCCATTTGACAAATATCTTCTATCGCTGGGACATCTTTTATTTGGAATTCAAGTGAATTCACCTGTAAACATTAAGCTTACAGTCACTGGCCATGAAAGAGCATGATGCCTGGAATCAAGAGTTTTGACTTCATCTTCTTATTTTGTAGATATCTGAAAGTTGGAGCTATAGTCCCCTGAATGATACTAAGGAGGCTGCTGCCCACGTGATTAAAGCACTAGCCGTACGTGGATGGAGATTGCCATCATAATTTCTACTCAACTATAGTAGTAGTATTTATCTTGATTCAGGTATATTTACCAGTTTTAGGAAATGGAGTAAGAGGGAATTTGTTGATTTTCTATCATCAGGAGAAGTATCTATTCTTCTCATTTGGGCTGTTTATTATTTTCTGTCCACTTTTCTTTTGAGCCGAGGGTCTACTGGAAATAACCTCTCTACCTCACAAAGGTAGGGATACGGTCTGCATAAGTATACATAATTTTACAAAAATGTCCTCGTAGATTGATCACGAGTGATTTCTATAGCCCCTGTATCCTCTCATCAAATTGATTAAGTTAAAAGTTATAGTGGATCATTTTTCCACCTCCATAACTTCACATAGTTTTGTAAAAGATTGGTCATTTGATTTTATATGCTGGCTTTACTACATTGACATGTGCTGACTGTCAATGTTCAATAACAAGGGCTTTTGCTAAATAGGCTAATGTTTGGTGTTAAGATAAATCACAAGGCAAGATTTAGATGTAATGTGGCTTTCTTCTCTGGTGAGCTTTCATCATTCAAAATATTCTAGTAGCCTACAAGTTTATGGAAACTACTTAATATGTTGTTAGTTTGTCTTAAATGAGAGTCTAGACTTTATATGTTGTCATCTTAAATGAAAGTGGGGCACTATGATAGTGAGTCCTCCGTTTATTAAAAATGTTACTTATACTAGTTCTTTCATCATCATTAATACTTTGCAGCAAAAAAATTAATATAATACATAAAAAGCAACGTTTGCCCTTGGGAAATTATGAGTATCATTTACTATATCGTCACAGATGGACTACAAAATTTCGGCAATAAGAAAGTCTGTTACACATTTCATAAAATTTATGGATTAATATACATGAAAAATTAAGATAAATTTGAATTCCTGTTTCGTGACACAAGCTTTAAAAATGATACGTCCACCCCTGAAAAATTATAAGTATCATTTACTTGGCGGATGTTAGCACATGTGAGCAGCAAAAGTGATATAGTGGATTTGTTGTCATAGAAGAGATAGTTTAATAAAAATATTGCACTATTTCATACTTCGCTATAAAAGGTCACTTCCATTAAACTTTTAGATTATTGGAACTCATATAGTTGATGCAAGCTTATTTAGAATTGAAAGTACATATAAATTAAACTCTTAGAAATTACTATGGGAAGAAACATTTCAAAATCTTATAACTATACTAAATTCTTGATTTAATAATATCCATTAATGAACCACAATAACAACAATATTAGTATTGTACCCAAAAATAGAATCTCCCCACGAATTAAATAACTTGTCTAAAACTACTTGCATAGATTGTTGGGTTTCACACTATTAATGTGAGGTGGATTATAAAAAAGAGATGTTTTCATGCTATTTTTATGATTTCTTGAAACGTCTTTCGAAAAGAAATGCAACTATGTTAAAATTACAATTATCTCAATTGCAAACATATCTAAACGGAATTAAATATATGACAAGGACACCCCATATTATATCCTACTTTCTATCAAATTACCACCTACTTGTCAATATACATAAGAAGAAGACCTTTTTCTACCATAAGCTAAGTAGCATACAATCATTCTTAAGAGATTTTGAGTTTCAATGTCAAACGAAGTATTGTTAATTTCTTATATTTTCTCCGTTTCAATTTGTTGCTCTTACTTTTTGGTTTAATCTGTTTAAAAAGAACGATTCTTTCCATTTTTGAAAACTCTTTAAATTCCAACTTTCCAATGGCATGTTTACGATCACAAGATTTAAAAATCTTTTTCACTTTCTTAAATTCTATGTCAAGTCAAAACCAGACAATCAAACTGAAACGGTGGAGTATGTCATATCCCAAATGATTATAAAACATGTAAGACCAAATGGTTAAAAAAAAACCAGCAAATTATATTCTCCATAAAATAGTACAACTAACAATATCAGAAGTTAACAATCTGAAATACAACTTGATGAACATTATTAAACAACATTTTGAACATTTGGAAATAAGCATAATAATAATAATACCTAAGAAAACAAAGGGAAAAAGAGCTACTCAATTAAAATTAAGACAAAAAAAGAACTACTAGTAAACTTATGTTGAGATTCTTTTTTAAAAAAATGTAAATCATGTTTTCACCTCCTCTTATTTTTGCTTCCAATCAACAAAGCAAAATAGAAGAGAATCCTAAAGAAAAATCCCAAACCAATAGTGATCCAAAAACAAGTCCATTTGTTCAAGTCATTCACACCACTTTGCTTCAATATGTCTGATCCTGTTGTCAAACATGTTGTGCTTGTTATGTTCATTCCCAAAGTCTTGCTCATGTTTTGCAACAACTTGATCTTCAAGGGATCAGGGACAACCCTCAATGGCGAGGCGTCGAAAATCTGAACACCCTTTACAAAACACTTGTTGGCATCAGAAAATTCATTATGTAACACCCCTTGGTAAGGGTATTTCACTAAGGACATATAGTGAAACCATAACCAATAAGGAGGGATCCGATCGCGACTAATGAAGAAGCCACTGAACAGAAAGAAATAAGCTAGGATCGCGACCACGACTGTGTAGGCCATCATGATATTGTAGATGACACCAGAGAGGAATGTGACAAATGAACTCCCAGCCCAAAATGAGGCAAATAAGAAGAGCAAGAAGTAAAGGAAACCTGAAAAGCCACCGGCTAGTCCAACTGACCAATATGTTGTGACAGCAAAGGCAATTGAGAGGACTAATATGGATGGAAGTGAGATAATGGCATGTGAAACAACATAAGAGGAACGACGATAAGCGTTATAAGCAGTTTCTCTCATGAAAATGTACCTTTCTTGAAGAAAAACAGGAATGGCTTCAGCACAAGTGTAAAAGGTTGTGGACATTGCAAAGGCAAAAAAGCCTAGCCTTTCTTGAACCCCTTTTGGAGAATTGTCCAATTTCCAAAATATTGTGGCTAGGATAATCCCAGTGACAACGACAGCGCCAAAACGCATACCAAATAGCTCAGGCATTCTCATGGAATTCAGCATTGATCTTTTGGCTATCACAACCATATCTACCCAAAATGGATTAGCAAATTTTGGGACATTTGAAGAAGAAAGATTTGGGTCGATATTCGTTGCTCCTGAGACTAATTTCCCTCTTGAAACACTTGCACTTATGGCATCTTTGAGTGATGGTTTTGGTCCATTGTAAAAGCTGCTGCTGCTGCTAGTAGTAGTTGAGTGTTTTTCCTTTTGCCATGTTTTATTGAATTCCATCAAATTCTTGGTGCCATTTGGAGTTCCTTCAAGTTCTCTGATGAAATCCAAAGCAAACTCTATCCTGTTTTCATTTTCAGGAATTGGATTCCCAAATTCAGCAAAAAATTGTTGTAGACTTGAAGGAGGACTAATCAAGACCGTGTGTCCACGCGAAAGGATGATCAAACGGTCCAAAAGACTCAAAATTCTATAACTAGGCTGATGAATTGACATGATCACAATACTACCACTTTGTGCTATTCTTTGCAAGACTTTTACCACCATATATGCACTAGTGGAATCAAGTCCTGAAGTTGGCTCATCAAGAAACAGGACAATAGGATCATGAATTATGTCAATACCAATAGAAACACGCCTTCTTTCGCCACCAGAAACTCCCCTATGGCCTTCATCACCAATCACTGTCTTGGCAGCATTTCTAAGGCCTAATTGATCGATCAACACTTGAACTCTAGCTTTCTTCTTGGACTTAGATAAAGTCCTTGGAAGACGGAACTCAGCTGAGAACATGAGTGTTTCTTCAACTGTTAACATTGGGAACAAAAGATCATCTTGCATAACATATGCTGAGATAACCTTGAGAAGTTTTGATTCAAGAACTTCACCATTCAAAGTAACTTTCCCTTTAAGACTTTCCCTTGATATTCGATCTGCAAGGGCATCGATCAACGTTGATTTTCCTGAGCCACTAGCTCCAAGAACAGCCATGATTTCACCTTCTCTGGCTTCTCCTGATATGTCATTCAACAATACCTTCATGTTATTATCGGATGACAACTCATCTTCCTTATCTCCCCTCCTCAACCACCTAGGAAGTACCATTTTGTTTTTGACTTTAACACTATATGTTAGATTATGGAAGGAAAGAACAAAGGGAAATGATGAAGGAGTAGTAGTAGCATAATTAGAGTGATTCCCAAGTTCAAGAACTTGGTTTTGTTCCTCAGCCGAGTCGCCAACGCATTTCAATAGCTCACCTAGTGTGACAGAGACATTGTGCCTTGGTTTTCTGCTGAATTCTTGAAATTCCATGTTGTTTCTTGGGCCTAAAAATGGAAGATCACTGGCTGAAGACATGTCGTCACCTCCACAAAGACTAGACATATTTGATCAAAGTACTACTACAAAAACAGGAATTAACGACGATCAAATTCTGTAGCTAAACAACAAAATCCAGTCGTAGTGAAGGGTGTTAGGGTGTTTATGGTTTCTTACTAGTTTTGTCTAAAAACACACACTAAATAGAAAGGCAAATGTATGAAAGGTTCTCTTCAACAATTTTTTGTTCATGTTTGAGTCACTTTCTTTGTGAATTTTGGCTAAGTAAATATATTAGTTGATGCCTTTGTACAAGAATATAAGGTTAAAATTTTTATGTTTTCGTGTAATACTGAGGTTTGAAAATTATACTAAAGTAAGTTCAGTAGGTGGCAAGTTGGATGCCTTCCATTGAATAAGTATACAAGTGTATACGTAATTTACATCATCAACTACTTCCCCGGACTCTGCGCATAGCGGGAGCTTTAGTGCACCGGGTTGTCCTTTAAACTACTAGGTCTATGTTGGACATTTGATACGGGTGCAGATCTAGTAGTCTGATTTGTTATTGCTTAAATTTGGATTCGGGGATACGAATAGGAGTATATGTACGCACTAGTGTTAAGATAGAACCAATAAATGTATATTATGATGTATTTGAGTATATATTTTGATGATGAATTGAAGTTGTTAAATCAGAGCTGGTATAATTATTATTTTTTTTGTAATATTTTGTTCTTAAGTCATCTCATTTAATAGCAAAATGTTCCTAATATTTGTTCATAAGTAATAGCAAAGTGTTCCTATATAGATAATATTTTTTTCATAAGTTATCTCATATAATAATAAAGTGTTCCTATTTATATATAACATTTAATAAAGTGTTCCTATTTATATATAATATATTTTCTTCATAAGTTATCTCATATAATAGCAAAGTGTTCCTAAACGAAGTTAAGATTTTGAGTTTGTGGGTTTTAAATCACAATTTTTTTACTTACTAAGTTCTAGATAGATTTTTCTTTACATATTAATTTTTTTTTAAAACACTAATACAAAATTTGAACCAAAGTTATTGAGTTTTGCCGAGCGCCATAATCAGCATTGTGACTTCACCCCTAGCCATAGATGTAGTCGAAACACCCAGGTTGGATTGACCAAATCCAGTATCATATTGGGTGCGACAAGAATTTTGAAAAATCTAAACAACATAAAAATAATGTTTATTAGCCCTTTTCGGTTCTTTTTTTTGTTAAAAAAATAGTCAATGTCTTTTAAATTTCACAGGTAAAATTCAAAAATAATGTTCTAGAATATCACTTGTGTAATTTAAAAAGTTCATGATAATAACTATTTTTTAAAATTATATTCTTTAAAAATAATAAAGAAAATAGAAACCATCAAATGCCATAGTTATAACTAACCAGATTTAATGGGGAGACATTTTTTGTGTGTTTTTTTAGAAGAAAATATCAACCACTTATTCTTCTAACCTAATAAATTCCTTTCAAGTGATTTAGAGTAAATCATAACCTTTGGAATTTCATCAATTGGTTAGTTGAGAAGTAATTTACAACAATGAAGACTTTATTGGACATCATCACTAACATGACCATATGGTGAGAATTGAGATGATTAAGGACTCATTCCTAGATAGTCCGGTTCGAGCTCTAAAAATAAATAACATCTTGATAGGAAATGTTTCACCCAATTAATAAATTTCTTTGACGAAAATTAATCCTAAATCACCAAAGGGTATGTCGAGATGGTTGGGGCCCATCTACCTAAGATTTGTGGTCAGGTTCGAGTTCTAAAAATAAATAACGTGAATGTTTCTACCCCTTAATAAATCTCTTTGGGAAACTAATCATGAATTACTAAAGAGTATGATGAGATGGCTGGGATCCATCCACTGGTTGGGTTCGAGAACTAGCAACTCCTTGATAGTAAACCTTTCAACACCTTAATAAATCTCTCCGACAAAAAATAATCTTGAATTACCAAAAAGTACGTGAAATGATTGGACCCATCAATATAAGATCAATGGTCAGATTTGAACTTTGAAAAAATAATGATATATTGATAGTAAAAATTGAGCGTTTCAATCCCTTTATCAATCTGAATCACCAAAGAATATGGTAAGGTGGTTGGGACTCATCATTCCTTAATCAGTAATTATGTTCGTACGAATAAATAACATGTCGATAGGGATTAGAGAGCTTTTTAAACTCTTCAATAAATCACGTCAATAAAAATCTTGATTATCTGAGTAAATGAATTTCAAATAGTCGAAATACATATAAATGACGTAAAGTTTGGATAGCCAGATAGGTAATGTAAACTCGACTGTTTGTACAAAGTAAAGAAAACAATATTAATATCCATATTATAAGCCACTGCTACTTTCTTGTGTGTTTTATTTATTAGTTGAAAATAACTATAATTCATCTAATTTTTTATTGAATTATTAGTCACTTCCAAGTGGCTTATAATATGGTGGCCAATATATTCCTAATCTCTTTTGCACACGCCTTCATTTCTTTACGAAATCATTTTTGTTTATTTGCTACTATTATTTTCACTTTATTATATGAATGTGTTCTTACAAAAAAAATAATTAATTTTTTAATCTATACCTAAATCCCTCTCTTATTAATCTGGATTTTGTTTACTTTAGGTGTGGATGTTCATCTACTCTGGACCTAAGAATTCGTACAACTCAGCAGTCAAGAAATAGAATGTGAAAGTTATCGACTTAAAAAGTTAGGTCAGTTAATTTATCAACATGATCGAAATATACATTATTAGTGCATATGGTGTGTATAAATATGTATAATTGTATATTATATATTTATTTTAAGTATTTTTAAGTCAAAATAGTTTTTAAACATTTTTGGAGTGTGAGGGTAAAGTAAAAGAAATGCTTAAAAGTTATGAGCACTTGATTTTAAGCTAAAATGATAAAAATAAGCCAAAAGTCAAAAGTTAAAATTTATAACTTATGGTTTTTGACTTATAAGTCGAAAATTAAAAGTCAATCCAAATAGATTCTTAGTAAAAGTATACACAACCTATACATTTTGTAGAGTTTTTGGCTAAAAACATCCCTTACCTATGGGACAAACTTAAGATACATCCTCGTGTTATAAAAGTGAACAAAAACATCTCTTATCTATGTCAAAAATTACCCACTGGGTATGTTGTTGTTGTTGTTGTTGTATCTATGTCAAAAATTGCAATATTCATCCTTCCGTTAATTTCTTGGCAAAAACTAACGGCTATGGTCTAAAAGTCAACAGTTTGGCCTGACAACTTGGATTCAAGAAAAGACAAAATTCAAATTTGAATAAACAACATAAAATTCTACATACAACTTGCTTAGTTTTGTCATCTACCAATCAATTGATTCAAGTTCAATTTGCCAAATGCACACTTAAGCCAAAAAAGAAAAAAATATATCAAGGAATAAGTCTTAATAGATATGAACAAAACAATCAAAGTTACAATTGAAGCATTGAAATAAAAGAACTAACAGTAATAAATACAATGGAAAACTTATTTAAAAAGAAAAAAACTGTATATTGACCAAGTAAATCATCTCTTTTATGCAATTGTTGAAGCATTTATATCATAAAGAGTTAAGGTTGAAAGATTATACAAAAATGGAGTTTCTTGTACTAAGAATTTCCACTAAAGCCTTTACTTCCGTTGAATCCTCTGCTATCTTTCTTCATCCGACCTGTTTTCATTTCCGTTGTTTGTTGGCCTTCACTACTTGATCCAGACGGGTTTAGCCCATATTCACTCGTCAGATGACTGTACTGATCACTGTTGCATAAAAGCCGTCACGCGCCGATTACAAGGTTGAGGAGGAAAGGTACAAGGAATAGAGTGGGAGGAGGGAGGAAAAAAAATGACCATAGCCGTTAGTTTTTGCAAAGAAACTAACGGAAGGATGAATATTGTAATTTTTGACATAAATAAAGGATGTTTTTTGTTTAATTTTATAACACAGGGATGTACATTAAGTTTGTCTCATAGTTAAAGAATGTTTTAAGCCAAGAACTCCATTTTGTACATTAGTTAACCGAGAGTTTAGGATAGTAATTATCCCAATACTCATTCAACGTATATACCTATAACTTACCCATAATAACTTATCCACACAGATTGTCTCCGCCCGCGCCAATCCCCATCCTCCATAGTATTTGAAGATTATATATAAATACTTTTGCAACAATACTTTTTGTTTACTTACCGAACACCAGAAAATAAGTAAAAAAACACCACCTATTTTCCGGGAAAACATTCTTCTTTCATACCAAACATACCCTTAAGTAGATTCAAGAGGATATCTAAAACTGAGGCAATGTGAAAATTTACTGGAAGCAACAGCAAATGCACATTTACTTATTAAACTGTCAATAAAGACCAAGCCAAGGCCATAGGGGGATTCACTTTTTTACCTGTCCTTTCAACAACTTGAAGCAAAATATCTTTTCTTTTTTAAGATTAAGGACCAGTTTGGAGTTTTAGCATTTCTCTTGTAGTACAATGAATTTATACAAAATTTCGCTCTGTTAACTTTATACACTATACAACTGTCTCAATAGTTACTTCCAAGAAAAAGATTGAAACCAAAAAGCATATACAAGTGATTTAGGGTATTACCATGAGAAGAGGATGCTTTTTTTCTTTTCTACCTAAATGACATGACTAAGTGGTCCAATACCCAATTCGTCCTCTATGTCATCACTCTCTTCAAACAGCTTCAAGAATCGAGCTTGGTCTTGTTGTTTCTTTCTCTTTTGCCAATATTGGTAGGCAGTCACTGCTCCAAGAACTACAAAAGTCGTCACTAACACACATATCAGAAACACTAGTGCCCAGTGCATTCCCTTTCCCTTATTCCGCGGGACATCAGTGTGATTTGAAGCTAAAGAAACCATGCAATAACACAGACAATAAGTTACAGAATATAGAGAACATATTACAAAGACTCCAAACAAAAGGATAAGCATCCATATGGGAAGAATAGTCTAGATGCTATAAATACAAGAATTTTGTAGTGCAGATAAGTTGATGTTTAAATAATTTGTGAATTTTGTAGCTCAGTAGAATCGTTCCTAATTTAGACAAACTCAAACCATCATGGATTCCCTGAGTACCGAAGTCCCTAAGTGCCACAAAAGGATGTCAGAGGGGACATAATGAAATAACATTTCGAACAAAGATGACCAGAAATCCAAATGATCATCATCGCTTGCAAGGGAAGTGCAACTTTCCTTTTATTCAGTTTCATTTGAGAAGTGGTCATATGAAATACTTCAATTGTAGAACCAGGCAATTTATTTTTATTTACATCTGTGTCGACAGCCCTAAGTGAAGGTAGGGTGGTACCATTGTCTTTTGATAGCAGGGCCAATTACAGGAGCCCAACTCCTACATCAAACTGAAACTCAAAGATTTACCACCAAAGCCTTTTTCTTTTGATCAATCATTTTCTAGAAAAAGAAGGGCAAGAAGCAACTAGTTTTGCTTTCCCTCCAAGAAGCACTACATATCTTCCAAAAGATTGGCATAATTTTTATTTACTTTTTTGATAATTGAGTATCCCCTATGAGTTATGGGCCAACTCTAACTGACCCACATGTTTGAAAACTCAGGGGGATGACCTGCTCCTGTTTGAATATCAGCCTTCTTGTCAGTAGCAGTGTTTGAATTAGAGACGTCTTTCCACACATTTTGTGTTGCAGCATTACCACTAAATCAAAGCCCTGGGGCAGAGATTGGTGATACATTTAGAGCCTGTTTGGATTGGCTTTTGGCTTTTGACTTGTAAATTTCTAACTTATGGCTTATTTTTGTCATTTTAGGTTAAAACCAAGTGCTTATAAGCACTTTTTGAATTTACCCAAAGCACTCCAAAAATGCTTAAAAGCTATTTTGGCTTTAAAGCACTTAAAATAAGTCAATCCAAAGTTAGATGCTTATGTTGATCAGCGTCAACAGATCTTAGACAACATAAATGAATTTCCTTAAGTACTTGAGATTGTAACTATATGTTACAACATTAATTGGGGGGGGGGGGAGGGGGGAATTCCGAGCATTTATGAGTTTATATGCAGTAAAATACCAAATAGCCTCAAGTTCATTGTTGTTACACAGAATACACCACATTAAACAAGGAGAAGAGGAGACAGCAAAAGATAGAATACTCACCACCTTCAAGAGGGAGGAGACAGCAAAAGATAGAATACTCACCACCTTCAAGAGGGACACAGTCTGGACACAAAAATGTGGCATTGAATTCTTTCTCCTTGAAATGAATATACTTCCCATCAGGTCTAGTAAAATCAGAAGCACAGAACTCCCATTCATCAAATATATCATCAGGCTTTATAAATGAGTCTTTCTCATATATCCCGCATCGTTTGCACCTTTTTTCTTCAAGTTCTGTCAGAGGCTAAAAACATTAACATGCAACATCATCAGTCAGCTTCCGAAAGAAGATGTCTTAGGTCATGCACATTAGATCAGCAAACTTGTGAACTTCTAAAAGAACAGACACAGACAAGCTTGCGAGCTGGAACAGAAACTTCCAAATTACGACAACAATAATCTAAAATTGGAATATAAATCAAAATACTTCCGTTGATGCATAAAGCAAACAAACACCATAGTTTATTAAGAATAGGAGTCTCCTCTGCCAGACAGCCACATATATGACGTAGGCTTGTAACTTACTCAGGATTGTCCTGTCTAAACTTTGAGTACTCCCATGAATCAAGAAGAAAGACTTGGAAGGAAATTATGAAAAGAAAGACTGTACACATTTCTCTGAGTCCTGGTTGCAACTTGAAAGTCCTCTCAAGCTTTAGATGATCAACTGTTTAGTTTCATTTCCTTTCTCTTTATATATATATATATATATATATATATATATATATTTATTTATTTTGTGGGGGAGGGGGAGAGGGGGAGGTGTTTCACATTGCAAAGCCCCCTCCGTATTCATCCACATACTAGTTATGTCATAGCATTTGAGGAGTTCTGGTTGAAATATGCACACAATTGAAAGTTTATGCGTTTGTTAATGGGTATTTGCCTTCAGGCACAGCTATTCCTAGGTTGAAACCTAGAAACTCCACCTCCATAAACCCCTCTTCTCCATCTCCCAACTTCAACAACCAATACCATTGCCACCAGGTGAGCTACCAGACGACTTCTCTCCCAACAACTGTCCCCAGTTAGCACTTCTCTTCCCAGGCCTGCAAATGCCCTCAATATGCTTCCTCCACATTTGATCGTCTGCTCTCTCTTAGTATTTCCTTTCCACCATTAACTATAGCTTAAGATTCTTGGAAGTACCCCCATCACATAACAATGGAAAACCTTTAAGCCTAATCCCAACATCTATTCCTCGAAGCAAAAGAACAAAGGTAAAGAGAATTAAACAAGTGAACTTTCACAACTCCATCAGCCCATGGAAATCAGTGTTATCAATCATTTTGAAAGAAGAAATGACTACAATCCACTGAGAGGTGGGATACTAAGTTATCATCTGACGAAGGATGACTTCTTCGGAGATGGTCTACATTGGAAACTGCTTCTATAACAGTCCTTTTCCTCCTCAATGAGGGGTATCGGGTAAGAGACCGTATACCTCTTTGGAGCATATCCTTCCACATTAACTAATACAGAGTCTTCAAGAAAATACCTCTGGAGGTAACCTAAACTAAAAAGGGTAATTATTACTAGAATAATTTCTAAACCTTCTAGGGTAGATATTGATGAACTTTGTTTCTGAAACTGTACATCGAACTAGAACTTGGCTTGCACAATTCTGATTGACAATGTTGACCTCACGGAAACAAATGATTTTTTTCCTAGAACACATTTACGGACTTCACGAGATACTCTTGTTTTAGCTTTTCCTGCTTTCAACAAGAATTTAACCAGGATCAAATTTTAGTAATTGGCAAATGGTATTGTTAAATAAAGGGCATAAATTTGAGAAGATAAATCTGGTTATATTCCACCTCTCTTTGAAATTATAGAAAAATTTCAAGAGAACTATATAGTACAAAATATGATGAACCAACAAATTTGCAGTAGTTAAGAAATCATTAACTTTAAGGGTAGTTTGCCCAATAGAACAGCTTGGAAGGCAGCAGTAAGAAATTGAAAGTGTGTACTCCCTCGATTTAGGGATCAGTACCGTCTTCCCCAGTGGGTAGTGGGCATGAATGTATTTTCCAAGATCTAATGCATTGGATATAGGGCTGCATCTAGTTGCTAGAAACAGTGGATTTCTTGGCTATCAATTTTTTAAAAAAAATGTAACACAGGATAAGAAAGTACCCCTTCTCTCTTTACTACCATGTTCATTTTACTTAACTATTTTTCCTGATGTGTGTTTTCAGTAGGTTTTCTACTTTTTGGTATACTTCTTCTATATGAGCATGTTTTATTTTGCTCGAACATCAATAAAAATGTTACTACTTGATAAAAAATTCTATCGTAGTAGATTAACAGAGTCAGCATAACTCCCTCAATGTCCAAAGCATAGCCGGTCTCAAACCCAAACAAAGGAGGAAAATTGTTATAGGTTTGACAATCTGGTACAAATAGTCAAACTACAATCAATCCTCTTAATCACAAAGGTCATTTGGTAGCTAGTTTGGAGGTGAGCTATGCAAGTATTAAATCCTACATAAACGATACCACGTTTGGGAGCTTGATACGAGATAAGTTATTCATCTATAATTAATACAATGTTCGATTTGTAATTTAAAAACCCACATAACTAATATATGTATAAATTATGAAGAAATTTATGTATTACTTGAGGTATGATAGAAAGTGGAATAACTAAACCCCACATAACCCATGAATTCCCTCGTAACTAATCTCTGCATAACTCTAATCAGCTACCAAACCAAATGACCCCTATAGAGTTCATCTAGTCAACCCACACTAATTTTGAGATTGAAGGGTAGTTAATTGATACAATTGAACAAAAAGACAGTATTTTTGGCAGATAGTTTCATGTTAATTAGGAAGGAAATTAAAAAAATTCAAACATTTTTCCAAACTAAACAATTGCATACCTGCCAAGACTCTTCTCCCTTGAAAGTATACAACTCATGTTTCTTCTTCACATCAGGCAAATATATTGTTCTATTTTCACCTTTACACTGAAAATAAACTTCCGGTGCTGATCCGAGAAATTCATGAGTATTATATATTTCGATCGAATCTAGTGTTACAACCGCCGCTGTAATCAATTCTGCAGAAAAAAGGAAAAAATAAACAAAAATCACATAATTTTCCGTCGATTAGTTCACTAAAATCAGAAACTCGATTAGTTTCTATTCGAGTTTTCTCATGAAAATTACCTGGAAACGAACTGAGAAGAATCGAGCTACACAAGAGCGAAAGGAGAGGAGGAGGAAGAGGAACCCTAGGCTTTAAACGACGACGCATCGCTTTAGAGATTTTCTCTTTTTGTTGCTTTTTGTGCAAGGAATTGGGTTTGTCTGATCGAAGACGACGATGGAAGCAAAATTTTGTACCTAATAAGTCGGCTTTGTTACCGACCATTTTTCCTTTCCAGTTTTTTGGGTATAAAATCATTTTTATCAGACAGTTTTTTATATTGGATACAAAGTTATTTTTGTTGTAAAATACACTAAATGGAGCAAACAAAACGGAGAGGATAAGAGAATTAAAAGGAGAGCAGAGGAGGAATTAAAAGAAGAGCAGAGGAGGAAAACAATTTCGTCCGTATTAGTGTGTTTAATTCTATGTACAAGGGTAAGAATTTATAGGAGAATAAGAAATGATTGTGGTCAAGTTGCCCACTTTTAGTGGGCCCCACATGAAGAATATAAAATGAAAGTAGGCAAGTGGACATTCCACTTATATGTGGACACTCCACTTAACACTCCCCCTTGGATGTCCACGTGTAATGTGTTTACATAAAAACACTTTACAAGAAATAATATACTAAGTTATTCTGATGTTGTGTCTACATATTTGATAATACGCCTTGATTGCTGCCTCATTAAAAACCTTACCAGGAAAACCCAATGGGACAAAACCTTGGTGAAGGGAAAAAGAGTGCAGCGCGTATTTACTCCCCCTGATGAAAGCTTCATTTGATATTTTGGAGACGGCGCATTCCAACCTTATGCCTTAGCTTCTCAAAAGTTGATGTTGGTAATGCCTTTGTGAATAAATCTGCAAGATTATTACTTGAACGAACTTGTTGTACATCAATTTCACCATTCTTCTGAAGATCATGTGTGAAGAATAATTTTGGTGAAATGTGTTTCGTTCTGTCTCCTTTTATGAAGCCACCTTTCAATTGAGCTATACACGCGGCATTGTCTTCGAATATAATTGTGGGTATTTTAACATTATTTTCTAGACTACATCTTTCTTTGATGAACTGTATCATCGATCTCAACCACACACATTCTCTACTTGCTTCATGAATTGCTATTATTTCAGCATGATTTGAAGAAGTAGCAACAATGGACTGTTTTGTAGATCGCCATGATATAGCAGTCCCTCCGTGTGTAAACAGATAACCTGTCTGAGATCGAGCTTTATGTGGGTCTGATAAATAACCTGCATCTGCATAACCAATAAGGTCTGCGCAACCTTTGTTAGTATAAAACAAACCCATATCAATAGTACCCTTCAGGTATCGCAAAATATGTTTGATACCGTTCCAATGCCTTCGCGTTGGGGATGAACTATACCTTGCTAGCAAATTGACAGAAAATGTTATATCAGGCCTAGTTGCGTTAGCAAGGTACATAAGTGCGCCAATAGCACTGAGATATGGTACTTCAGGACCAAGAATTTCTTCATCCTCTTCTGGAGGTCGAAACTGATCCTTTTTCACTTCAAGTGATCGAACAACCATTGGAGTACTTAATGGATGTGCTTTGTTCATGTAAAATCTTTTTAAGATTTTCTCAGTGTAGGCAGATTGATGGACAAAAACTCCGTCTGCTAAATGTTCAATTTGCAGACCTAGACAAAGTTTTGTCTTTCCAAGGTCTTTCATTTCAAATTCTTTCTTTAGATATTCAATTGCCTTTTGGACCTCTTCAGGGGTTCCAATGAGATTTATGTCATCAACATAAACAGCGAGTATAACAAACTCTGATTCCGTTTTCTTAATAAAAACACATGGACAAATAACATCATTAATATAACCTTCATTTATTAAGTACTCACTTAGGCGATTATACCACATGCGCCCTGATTGTTTCAGACCATATAATGATCTTTGGAGTTTTATTGAGTATACTTCCCGAGACTTTTTACATGCTTCAGGCAATTTTAATCCTTCTGGGATTTTCATGTAAATTTCATTATCAAGTGAACCATAACGGTAAGCTGTAACCACATCCATTAGGTATATTTCAAGATTTTTATGTACAGCTAAACTGATGAGATATCGAAATGTTATTCCATCCATAACCGGTGAATATGTTTCTTCATAGTTGACTCCGGGTCTTTGAGAGAATCCTTGTGCAACGAGGCGTGCCTTATATCTTACAATTTCATTTCTCTCATTTCGTTTTCTAATAAAAACCCATTTATAACCAACTGGTTTTACACCTTCAGGGGTTTGGACTACAGGTCCAAAAACCTCACGTTTAGCAAGTGAGTCTAATTCTGATTGAATTGCCTTTTGCCATTCTGGCCAATCACATCTACGTCGACAATCTTCGACGGATTTAGATTCAAGACTTTCACTATCTTGCATGAGATTAATTGCAACATTATATGCAAAAACATTATCCACCGTAATTTTTGATCGATCTAAATTTATCTCATCACCGGTAGAACTTATTGAAAGTTCTTCATTCACTCGAGTCTCGGGTTCACTGATTTCTTCAGGAATATCAGGATTACTCAAACCTTGACCTTCTTCAGGAAGTTCGTGTGTAGTATCATCTTTATTATTTCTTACGCTTCTTCTTCTAGGATTTTTATCCTTTGAACCCAACGGTCTACCACGCTTCTGGCGTGTTTGGGATTCAGAAGCTATGATACTTGTAGATGGTCCTTTTGGGACATCAATTCGGATAGGTACATTCACTGCAGGGATATGTGACTTAGTTATCCGTTTCAAATCAGTAAATGCATCTGGCATTTGATTTGCTATTGTCTGTAAGTGGATGATCTTTTGGACCTCCTGCTCACATGTGCGGGTGCGTGGATCAAAATGTGATAGTGATGAAACTTTCCACGCAATTTCTTTTTCTTTTTCTTTTTCAGGTTCCTTTTTCTCTCCCCCTAATGGCGGGAAAATTGTTTCATCAAATCGACAATCTGCAAATCGAGCAGTGAATAAATCTCCAGTCAACGGTTCAAGGTATCGAATTATGGAGGGTGAGTCAAACCCAACATATATGCCCAACCTTCGTTGAGGGCCCATTTTTGTACGTTGTGGTAGTGCTACAGGCACGTATACCGCACAACTAAAAATTCTTAAATGGGCTATATTTGGTTCATGACCAAATACTAATTATGACGGAGAGTATTTATTATAATGTGTCGGTCTGAGACGTACAAGTGCTGCTGCATATAAGATAGCATGACCCCAAACAGTAATAGGCAATTTTGTTTTCATTAGTAGAGGTCTTGCTATTAATTGTAGGCGCTTTATAAATGACTCTGCAAGGCCATTTTGAGTATGAACATGAGCAACAGGATGTTCAATTTTTATCCCAATTGATAAGCAATAATCATTAAATGCTTGGGATGTAAATTCTCCAGCATTATCAAGGCGAATGGCCTTAATTGGATAATCTGGGAATTGCGCCCTTAATCTTATTATTTGTGCTAACAACTTCGCAAACGCTAGGTTGCGAGATGATAATAAGCACACATGAGACCATCTAGATGATGCATCTATTAGGACCATAAAATATCTAAACAATCCACTAGGTGGATGAATAGGTCCACATATATCTCCATGTATACGCTCTAAAAAGCCAGGAGATTCGATGCCAACCTTCAGGGTCGATGGTCTGGCAATTAATTTGCCTTGATAACAAGCAGCACATGAAAATTCATCATTTGTAAGAATCTTCTGGTTCTTTAACGGATGTCCAGTTGAATTTTCAAGAATTCGTCTCATCATTATTGATCCAAGATGACCTATTCGATCATGCCATAGTACAAATATATTTGGATCAGTAAACTTCTGGTTTACGATCATATTTGCTTCAATTGCATTAATTTTTGCATAATATAGGCCAGATGACAGAGTTGGTAATTTTTCCAAAATATATTTCTGGCCTGAGACACTCTTGGTTATACCAAGATATTCAATATTCATTTCATTTAATGTCTCAACATGATATCCATTTCTGCGGATATCTTTAAAACTTAATAAGTTTCTTGGAGATTTAGAAGAAAATAATGCATCTTCTATAACAATTTTTGTCCCTTTAGGCAGAATTATAGTAGCTCTTCCGGAGCCTTCAATCATTTTGGAATTGCCAGATATCGTAGTAACATTAGCTTTTCTTCTAAGCAAGTTGGAAAAATATTTCTCGTCTTTAAAAATAGCATGAGTTGTTCCACTATCAATTACACAAATATCTTCTTGATTGATCATTGATCCAAACAAAATTTGAGGCATTTCCATATTTTCTTCACAAAGAAAGAAAGTAAATATTATAATTAATACATAATTTATTATACAAAATTTTATTTTATTACATGGATCTAGAAAAATACAAACATAATATTTAATACATACAACAACAAAGAGAATTGTTTAAATATTATCCGGCTTATCAACATTCATATTTACTTCTGGAAAATTAAAGAAATCAGCTACATCCAGATGCATGGGCTCAATATTGTCCTCAGAGATAAAATTTGTCTCTGGATTATTTTCCGCCCTCTTTAACGATGCCTGATATAGCTGAACCAAGCGTTTTGATGACCGGCAAATTCGCGACCAGTGCCCCACACCTCCACATCTATGACATATTGTTTCTGAATTATTCTTCGGTAAAGCTTCTGGCTTTTTACCCTGCCTTTTATATTGCTGGTTATTTCTCGGTGTTAGCCGAGCATCATGATTAAAATTTCTTCTCTGACCACGACCACGACTGGGGCCATGGCCTCTTTCTCGTTGGTTAGAATTTGCCTGATTCACTTCAGGGAGTGGCAAAGAACCAACTGGCCGACTATCATGATTTTTCATTAATAGTTCATTATGTCTTTCAGCAATAAGAAGGTGAGAAAGTAATTCAGAATATTTTTTAAAGCCTTTTTCGCGATATTGCTGCTGCAGAAGCATATTCGCGGGTGGAAATGTGGAGTATGTTTTTTCAAGTTTATCTTGTTCCGTGATTTCATCTCCGCATAAAGTTAACTGAGCTATAATTCTAAATAAAGCAGAATTATATTCAGTTATATTTTTAAAGTCCATCAGTCTCAGATTTAACCAGTCATAACGTGCTTGTGGAAGCATGACCAACTTCAGGTGGTCATACCTTTCTTTTAAATTTTTCCACAATTTCAAGGGATCTTTTAATGTAAGATATTGTAATTTAAGACCCTCGTCAAGATGGTGGCGGAGGAAAATCATAGCTTTTGCACGGTCTTGACTAGATGCCGTGTTATCATCTTTGATGGTGTCTGCCAGACCCATCGATTCAAGATGAATTTCGGCATCTAGTGCCCATGAGGAGTAATCTTTTCCAGAGATATCCAAAGCAACAAATTCAATTTTTGAAATATTTGCCATTTTATAGAAATAAAATTAAATAAAATTCTTACCACTTTTGTTACCTTGAAAATTAGCCGGAGCCTCGTGCTGATAACGTGTTGTAAAATACACTAAATGGAGCAAACAAAACGGAGAGGATAAGAGAATTAAAAGGAGAGCAGAGGAGGAATTAAAAGAAGAGCAGAGGAGGAAAACAATTTCGTCCGTATTAGTGTGTTTAATTCTATGTACAAGGGTAAGAATTTATAGGAGAATAAGAAATGATTGTGGTCAAGTTGCCCACTTTTAGTGGGCCCCACATGAAGAATATAAAATGAAAGTAGGCAAGTGGACATTCCACTTATATGTGGACACTCCACTTAACAATTTTTATATAAGTGAACTTTTTTAAATTATAATTATTTTTTAAAGATTTTTTTTATCATAGTCTGTAATATATTTATTTTAATTAATAACTACAATCATCTCATTATCTTTCTCTTCCCTCTTTCTGCGTGTTTCTTTTTCTTTTTTTCTTATCTGTTTTTTTTCTTTCTCTTTCACCCTTTTTTTTAAAATAATAATTAATTATCTTAATTTAAAATTAATTTTAAATAATACTAAAATATTTAAAATTCACATATAATACTTATAATATATTTATATTAAAAATATTTTAATTACATATTCACCATATTTATTGAAAGATGCGTATAATATGTATCATAAATTGATTTCAAAATGTATTATAATTATTATTTATTTTTTCTCTTATTAATGGTGCTAAAATATATTATTGTATTATGAATATTTTATTATATATTCACAACGTACATTGAAACATGCCTATAATATATTGAATTCAAAATCTATTATAATTATTTTTTATTTTTCTCTTATTAACGGAATATATTATTATATTAAAATATTTTAATTATATATTCAACACGTACATTGAAATGTGCCTATAATATATTGAATTCAAAATCTATTATAATTATTTTTTATTTTTTTCTCTTATTAACGGAATATATTATTGTATTAAAAATATTTTAGTTATATATTTACCACGTGCATTGAAACATGCTTATAATATGTATAATACATTAAATTCAAAAATGATTACAATTATTGTTTATATTTTTTTTATTGTGTTAGAAATGCATTATATATGTATTTAATAAAAAAATTATCTAATTTAAAAATAGTAAAATCATTATTTTTATAATATTCAATCCAAAATTAAGTTTAAATTGGGATAATTAATTATTATATTTTAAAAAAAGGAAGAAAGAGAAAGAGAAAGAGAAAAAAGGGGGAAAATGAGAAGAAAGAAGGAGAGAGAAAGGGGGCCGAGGAGGAGGAAAGAGAGAGAAAAAGAAAAAATGGACAAAAGAAAATAAAAAGAAGAGAGAGAGCGGAGGAAGAAAGAGAAAAATTATTATTTTTTTACTATTTTTGGTAAAACAAATATTGTTATTTTTGGTAAAATTAAAACATATATTAAAACTCGTAATTAATGCTATATGCTATATTATTTAAATAAATGAGTCAATATTATACCTGTTGAGTTTCTTGGATACAAAATCGTAAAAAATATTTTATTTTTAATATAAAATTTTTGATACAAATTTAAATTTAATCAGACTTCAATATAAGTATCAAACATGAAACGAAAAATTCAAAAAAAATAAAAAATATATGTATCGTCAACTAGTGTCATTTCATGTAATATATTACTTTATACATATTATTATTATTATATATTTAGTAAAAATTTCCAATGATGTGATATGCTTGACACCATTTGCTCAATTTAACATACACGCATTATACAAATTGAAGGGTGATATATATCTCTTTCTGTCTTTGTTTACCCATTATTATTTGAATTTCGAGAGTCAAATCTATTAGTTTTGATCGTAAATTTGAACATGAAAATTTTAAATTTCTTAATATTTAGAACTATGAAAAAAATACTACAAGTTAGAATAATTGTCAATTCAGAATATTGAAAAGCATATGACTTAATTGCAATAATAAAAATATTTATTTAACTCTTAAAATTCGAACAATGCCACGTAAATGGAGACATGGAGTATATATCATACTATATGATAATTTTTCATCATTGCTTTATGTTGTTCCTCCTTATATTCAAACTTAATCAAAACCAAGATTGCCAACATTGCTATTTTCCATTGCCATTGTCATCGTCATTGACTCATTGTCAATAGTTATATTTTTGTCAAATGTCAATGGCTAAAATATTCCTAGCACCACCAATTTTTTTGGTGTTGTCCATCTTATTAATATTCATTACTTCATCACAAGCAACTTCACCAACCTTTGATTGGGTTCAACAAGAATACCTAAAGGCTCACAATGATCTAAGAAGTAGTGTTGGTGTTCCTCCTTTGCAATGGGATGCGAAATTAGCCGCTTTTGAGTATGATTGGGCTACTCAAAGGAAGGAAGATTGTAATTACAAGTAAGAATCGATGTTCAATATACATAGTCCTCTTAAAATATTACCTAACCAATTTGTTCATTGACGAGTCAATTAAGACATAATAATCGTAGTTAGCCCCCTCGAAAGGCTTAGATCAATTTGGACATGATTGTGTAGCTAAACTTTAGGGTGATTTGCACAAATAGGGTCTTCGGTGACACTGTTTAAATTTTGGTCTCGTTAAATTTTAAAAAAAAATGCAAAAGTAATTGTTTTGCCAGAAACTGAAGCAAAGTCCTAGTAGATTGCCACGATTTCTTATTTGATACGACAAAATTTGCTTACAACAAGTTATGGTGATTGTATCCTGGCATTCATTTGGATCTTTTCAGTCACATACCTTAACAAGTTATGACGATCATTAATATTTTTGGTCAGATCCTGATAGAATGCGAAGATCTTTCAGCATTTGTAGCTGAAATTCTGACTCAAAATTAGTATACAAAATCATATCCGGTCGCCATGACATGTTGTGTAAAAGTTTTAGCGGTACAGTTTTGCTTTAAAATTGATTCGAATTAACTCCAAAAATTAATAAATCCATTGCGTCTTCTTCAATAAGTTTTTTTCAAGCTAAGAAAAATTTCAACAATTGTGCTCTTCAAAATTTTCAACCAAACCAAATAATTAAGGATATACAATATAAACTCATTGGAACAATACCACACAATTACAATCATAAATAAACAAGGAGAAGGAGGGGGAAAAAGAAATTTCCTCGCGAAAATCTAAATTTACTAAACTTTTGTTAAATAGGCCGAAAGATAAATGGGTAATTCGTCCTAAATTTACCCATAAAAGAATTTATCAACACACACATTTTTTTATGATAAAATTCTATTTTGGTTGTTTAGATATAGTCATGAGTTCAATTTGGTAACTAAACAAATAATTAGAAATAAATATTAAGTTGGACGGGTTGGACTATTTCCACGATTCAAACTATTGATCTAATTTTAAAGTGACCAACTTTTAAATACAAGGTCAAAAGCAGCTATTTGTGCAAATCTGCCCGTCTTGACCAAAACAAATTTTACACATACTATGAACTCAACTCTTTTATTGACTCAATAGAAATTTAGCCTAACTCGACCATTTGACACTCGTAAAACTTATTTATTTACGGGCAACATTCGAATTTACGGGCAACATTCGACCGGCCCATACGGAGAGAACATCTTCTGGCAGCTTTACTCAGAGACACCTGCAACTGGTATTGTACAAAAATGGTTTGATGAAAAGAAAAATTTTGATGAGGTGAAGAATGTTTGCAAATGCCAGCCAGAAAAGGCAGGATGTGAATTTGGCCATTATTTAAATATAGTATGGAAGACAACAACAAAAGTTGGAAGTAGTGGCAATGTTTATTGCAATGACCAAAAGGGTGTTTATATTGTATGTTCATATGATCCTATTGGGAATTATAAAGGTGTTAACCCTTTGAATCCTGATAATAATTCCACAACTAAATCCACTAACCTTTGAAGTAGTTAATGTAAGTTATGTGCGCGTTAACTAGTTCATGTTTTGATTGTAAGTTAATTTTGGTGTAGCGATCGATAAATAAAACCTTTATTTTCTTTTTCCTTTTTTTTTCTTTTCGTAAGTTTGAAATCAAGAAAATGACCTTAATCGACCATTGAAATCAAGAAAATGACCTTAAACGACCATGAACGACATTGATGATCGACCATATGTTGAGGTCACCGCAACTTAGTATTCATATAAATGATTTTTTTCACCAGGAATGAGGTTGATAATCGACCAAGGGCACATTAACATCTAAGGTGTGGTTTATTGATCAATAAAGTGAGCACAAATTTTGAAGATAAGAATTCAAATTAACATATTCTTGATCGATAGATTGAGTTATCTGACACCTCTATTGATAGAAGATAGCAGGTATCTGAGTCTGACGATCGAAATAGTTGAGATGTCCGCAAGTTAATCTAAACACTCCAAGATTAAATAAATCAATAAAATATCAAATCTTACTTCTCTAACATGGACTAGGCAGGTTATCTGGTTATGTGATAATAGGCAATCCGTTATAGCAATTGCATCTATCTAGAAAATAAAAGTACTAGAAAATATGTCACACACTTCCTTACCAATTTGAACTCATTAATTACAAGGATCTATATACCAAGATTCTTTTTATTGTTTAGGAGGATGTTGCGTCAAGTTTCACGAAATTATGAAATATCTTGTACTAAAGTAAATTCGACCCTTGTTAAATTAAGTATCAAATATTATACGAGAATCATTCGTTGAATTCGTTTGTAATATTTGAACGTCTTAAATGGAACAAATACATTATATTTGTTCGTGAAAGAACATGAGTACTATTATAAAAAGTCATCACTCAAATTCTATAAATATAAGGACTCTCCTGAAATAACGTACCAAAAAAATCTACAGTATACTATAGGAGCTTTTTTGGATCCTAAAGAAAAATTAATAGGAACCCTCTAAAAAAATATACAGATTATTAGAAAAGGTGTATAATTGATGTTGATTATACTGACTAAATTTATGGAAAAAATAGTTTAGGTTTATATTTTGTTATAAGCTTTTGTGAATTGTTGCATAGTATTTAAGGGGTTTTACAAAAAAAATCTGTCGGATTTATTGTTAATTTTTTCTAACCAATATAAATATTATACAATTTTTATATACAGATATACACATATAAAACATAAAGTATGTATTTGAGATGGAGAAAAAAAATTATATCAAGAGAATTTATAACTGGTAAAGTTGCTGCCATGTGACCAGGAGGTCACGGGTTCAAGCCTTGGAAACAGCCTCTGGCAGAAATGCAAGGCAAGGCTGCGTACAATAGACCCTTGTGGTCAGGCCCTTCCCCGGACCCCGCGCATAGCGGGAGCTTTAGTGCACCGGGTTGCCCTTTATTATATATTGGAATGCGTGACATAATGTTTAATGTTGGTTTATGTATTTATGAAAATTTCAAATTTTGTTTATAATCGCATTTGTCGAATGGTTTTTATGCCTTGTTATTTCAAATCCTTGTTTTCCCTCTCAATAGCATTTATGTAAATATGAAGTAGCATATATTATCTCTTATTATACAATACAAGAACTTCACTTTATTGCATATATTACATCACTTTATTAATTTATTGTCACATAAATACAGATGCACTTAATAACTTTACTATGCCAAATTTAGGAATTTAGACTTATCCCAAAAATAGTTATAGAGATTATTTTGTATCTTGCTATTTTGTTGTCTTTTTTTCTTATAATCTTGCTTCAGATACTTTTTTTTTAATCGAGGGTCTATTGGAAAGACTTTCTACCTCATAAAGATGGAGTCAAGGTCTACGTACATTCTACTCTATTCAGATGCTACTTGTGGGATTACACTGGATATGTTATTATTGTTGTTATATACTTCTCAATATAGTTATGAAGATGGTTTTGTTTCTTGCTATGTTGTTGTCTCTTTTCTTACAATCTTGCATCGGATAGTTATAATTTGAGCAGAGGGTCTATATCGAAAACAGACCCCCTACCTTTCAATGTATGTGTACATCCTACTTCTATATATGGGGTGTAACGATAAAGAACGATACGACATGTTCAAATATTATATTAATTAAAACAATACAGTAGAATATAACACAATACAACACAATATAATACGATATATTATGAAACCATACTTAACAACCATTCAAATAAAAGTGTTAGGAAGATGCTATCCTTCCTTTCAATACATGTTTTTTCACTCCAGGAATATGGATTCCTATAAAGTAATCTCTCCAATTTATCTTTGACAAATCAATCTCAAAGCTTTTTCTCTCTTGTTCAGACATATCTTCCATTAATTTTTGCATGTTGCCATTGTGAAACCTTGCAAAACAATAACACAAGAAAAAAGGAAAAAAAAGTGAGCACAAACAAAATTTACTCTATTTCATCTATGTAAAATATGTATACTTTCCTAATAGAAATAGAAAAAACAAGTTTCATAAACATTTCAAGTTCATTGGATCCGACCCATCCAATGCTCCAATCCCTATCCCTTGACCATCCCACCCACAACTCTGAACCCTTACTGATCCCCACACCATCTCACCCTCATAGTATTTTACTAGATTATATATAAATGTTCTTGAGATAAAAAAATTTATTTTTAATATTTGAGTAATGGCAAAGTTATCTCCATATAAAATATAGGTCACAAATTTGAACCGTGAAAGCCATTATACTAATGTTTGCATTAAGATAGTCTGTCTATATCACACGTTTTGAGGTGCAACTCTTCTTCGAACCCTGCGTGAATACAATATACTTTGTGCACCAGACTGCCCCTTAGTCTAGAATTAGTAAATACAATGAGAGTAAGGAGAAAGTGTCATACCATCCTTTGTAGAAAGCATATGGTTCATAAACTTTGCTAAAGTTCTTCAAATATTCCACCTTCCTTTTAAAACGCATTTGCATCTTTGAATGTTCAACTTCATGAGTTAATTCTCCTACTTCATCATGTTGCTTGAGCAATTCCTTTGAAATATAATTTGAAAAATCTGACATGTTATCACAATATTTCATCTTTTTAACCTTCACTTGATCCCCCTTTGAGTTAACAAAAGGAAAAGAAGAGAAAAACTCATAGCAATAGTTCAAAAGTTGTGATGATAATAAAGGATTCACAAATGATGATGCTACATGATAGACATTTAGCTCTGGGCTTTGCAAGTATCCATGTTTGGCAATAGCAGCCATTGTAGCATTTACAACCACATCAACTGACACCTAAACCAAAGAAACACAAGTTGTCAAATAGCTTATGTGATGTCGTTTGACCGGTACGAAGTTTAAAAATGAAAGAAATACTTTTAAAATTTGTGGTTAAAACAAGTATAAATACTTATGTTTCTATGAATCACCTTATTAAGGATAAACTTGATGTTCAAAGTGAAATTATTACTACTCCATCAGTCCCAATGTCCCATATTAGTTGTCTATTTTTCCGTCCCTTAAGAAATCATAAATAAGAAGATAGTTTTACTAATTTACCTCTTAAAAACCTTTTTGGAATTTTACAAACTTGTTTACACTTCAAAAAGATAAATAATTGTAAGAGTAAAATGAAAAAAAACAATTAATTATTCTTTCTTGATTTTGAAAATTGACAAATAATTTAGGATAACTATTTAATTTATTACAAGGTAGACAACGATTATCGGATGAAGATAGCACTATATATATAAATGTTTCATTCTTTTTTAATTTTACTAGAAAAGGGAAAGAGTGTTACTCACTTTGTCTCATATTAGTGTCAAGGCTATTAAAAGAAATCCAAAATACTTATCATTTAACAAGATCAAGATAAAATTAATTAATATTTTTTCATTATGTGCTTATTTAAGTGTTCTTGAGTAAAAAATATTACTCTCTCCATTTCAAAATAATTGAATTGTTTAGATATTTTTCATATTTCAAATTAACTTAATTGTTCAATCTTCAAGAATAATTTTAGAATATTCTTCCATTTTTACCCTTCATTTGAATGTCCTATGTGATGAATTCAAAAAACTTTAATTAATGTATAGTCATTCTAAAGAGTAATTTGAAAATAATTAGTAAAGGTAAAAATAAAAAATAATGTCTAATTAATGTCTTAATATTCTTTTCTTAAAAGGTGTACGTGAAACACTCCAATTCAATTATTTTAAAATGGAGGGAGTAACATAAACTAGAAATTACAAATTTGAAGAGTTTAAACAAGTGACTATTGGTTGATGTTATAATTATTCAAATACCGAAAAAATTATTGGTTGATAGGGGTGTCAATGGTTTTCAAAACACCAACTTAACCACCAAATCGAACCGTACTGAATCGATTTTTAGGTTTCTTTTAATAAAATCGATGGTTTTTATATAAATTTGTAATCGTACCGAATAATTAGGTACAATTTTTATTTTATAAAAATTAACCGAAAAAATACTGAACTGTACCGAATAATATATATGTAAAATATATTTTATATATCAAATTTAAAAATAATAAAATATTAATTTTTTTGCTTTAGACACAAGATGATGGAAGTGATTACAAGCGACAACATAATTAACACTCAAAGTCCTAACACTAAAACTTTTTATTCTCCTCCGATTAAAATTAAATTAGTTCTAATATCTCAACTCTCGAGTAGTAACTAGTAAACTACAAGGTATTCCAACGATCTTGAATAATAAGCTACAAGTTATTAGATATTTTTCCTCTCTTATGGTTTAAATTTCTCTTATTGGATACATAAATAAAGTAAACTCAGTTTTTGAGTTTCATGTTGATTGATTCTTCAACTCGTGTGATGTAAGTTATATATTTTGTCTTTGCTTTATATTTTTTTACACTATCATAATATAATGTGATGAATTTCTATTCTTGTTTTCTTGATTCATCACCTCTTTACAATAAAAATGTTTAGAGATTTTTTGTCAAAGTCATCCCAAGTATACATAATAGCTTTTTTTGTTTGTTTGTTTTTTTAGTATACATAATAGTGTGTACTAATTTTTATATTTTTTTTAATAAAAAAACAAAAATTAATTGAATCAGATCGATACCGAAGAAAAATCGAGATAATGAAACGGTTTTGAAAAGTCTAATTTTGATTATAAGAACTAATTTAATTAAAAAAATGATATGATATAAATTTCATAAAACAATCGTCCGAACCGTATCATTGACACCCATATTGGTTGATATAAGAATGAATTTGTAAAACACATTTCATAAAGGTCGTGCAAAAAGAAAATACCACAACAGGCAAAATTAATATAGAATTGAGGGAGACCATAAATTAGAACAAAGGAGTATTTTTTAGGGAAACTATACAAAATAGATTAATTGTGAAACTATTTACCTAAATTGGACCCAATTCAAATTATTTATTCTTAATAGATTCATGACCAAATTATTTACCCTCTTACCCCACTTTCTTCCTTTTAATTTCGCGCATGACGTCATGTTGACGTCAGCATCACTGCTCCTCTTTGATATCATTAGAGTAGAAGGTATCAATCAGTTTCGCTGAAGCACTGTGTTTTCCTTCTTGATACCATCAGAATATATATATACTCTCATGGTCTCAAACGTGTATTTACGTCAGTGCCCCTTCCCTTGTTTCTCATTGATACCATCAGAGTATATTATACTTTGATGGTATCAAGAAGAAAGAGACAGTGCTTCAGCGAAACTGCTTGATACCATCAGAGTATATTATATACTCTCATGGTATCAAATGCGCAAGATAGTTAAAAACAAGAGATATGAAAATAATGGATATCCAATAATAAATAGTTTCATTTTTTGGGCTATAACAATAATTATCCCCATTTTTTAATCATATTTTGACCCTTATTATGCAAAAATACATGTGGTATCTATAACAAGTGCAAAGGAATAATAACGTCGCGAAGCGAGAAAACACACATAAATTCGCAAAAATTTCAACTCCCCGCCCCACATAAACCCGCACCTGAAAAGTATACCTACCACATCCACAATACAATTTGGATCAGCAAGAACAGCTGGAAAGTCCCCTTTTCCATAGAAAACAATTGCAGGGTCAATTACCCTGAGAAAGAGAAGAATATTAAAAAAAACATTATAACAACTATAAACAAATTAGAAGAAAATTGAAGTTGAATACTATCCCCTTCTTCATAATTTATGTAGCACATTTCGAATTTCGAGAGTCAACTAAGTTTTTTTTTAATCATGGTAATTTTATATGTCATTGAACTGTTCTGAATGATTAATAATTATGACTTATAATTCCTACGTAGCATATATAAATAAGATTTTATGTTTCAGTTTACGTTCAAAATTTAAAAAAAAATTAACTCTCGAAATTTGAATGATGCCACGTAATGACCAAAGGAGTATAATATAAGATACCTGAATCCTTGTACCCATCCTGGAAAAGGTTGTTCATAACTACTTGTTATTGTAGAGGGACGAATAATGACTATTGGTATGTCTTCCCTCATGCTATTTATCACCATTTCACCAATGGCTTTTGTGAATGAATATGTATCATGCCATCCATACAACTTTGCCCTATTGTATAATTATATTAAAAATCATATAGTATAATTTATTTAATTAGACTAGATTGAATGTATGTATATCATAACGACCAGTCGACCATGAATCTTGTATTACTATATAGTCTATTGTTCTATAAGTTATTTCCATCTGTCTTGTGACACTTTTTTTCTTTTTAGTTAATTCAAAAAGGCATAATACATAAATGTGCTCTTCAACTTGGCTTCAGGTGACATTTATGCCTTCCAACTTTGGGTATGCACAAATAGATACTTAAATTTGTATAAAATTGAACAAATAGCATACACATTCGTCTTAGGTGGTGTCCTACATGGTAATTTTGTGTCCTGCATGGCGTCCTATGTGTATTATGCCATGTAGGATGTGTGTGTCATCTACTTGTTCAATTTTATACAAGTTTAAGTACTTACTTGTGCACACTCAAAGTTGAACGACATAAATATCAGTTGAAGCCAAATTAAAGAGCGTGTTTACGTATTACGCAGAATAAAATATTTCCATATTTTGCAACAATCTTTAAAGTCTTTCTTTCATTCTCAAAGAGTCGTACCTCTCAGCTCCTAAGTCTTTCATAATTTGCTCAAATCCATTATTTTTAATTGCATTCTTCAACTTTGATACAAAGTCCAATTCATTGGCAGCATTGAGGGATGGAAACTTAGCAGATGGAGAGTGTGATATGAGTTTTTCCTTTGTTATGCTTTCTCCCATGATGAAAGGCTTCTCATATAGTAGGCCTTCTCTTTCTCCATTGGCATATGCTTTAAAAGAAACAAATTGAATAAGTAATCAAATCCTTTTTGTATAACAGTCAAACTTCTATATAACAATGTCATTATATAAAAAAACACTATAATATTTATAGATGACTGTTGTTATAGAGAGGTTTGACTGTATCAAAATAAACCTGTTTGTTGTTCTCTATTAATAAATTTTCAAATGCGTACCGCTTGAATAATGGATGAGGAGTTTCAAGTTCTTGCATTTTTTGGCAAACATCATGAGTTGATATGAACCATTTACATTAGCATCAAGAGCTAAGTCATACCTAGACAATTAATATATGAAGACACAATTAATTAAATAAATAAAAATACATATGCCAACAACTTTTAGATGAGATGGTTACATACAAACGAGAGCAAGTTAATAACATAAACCATTTTGGAAGCTCAATTTGTAGTAATATTCATTCCATCATAAGATAAAGTATATCATGCAGCCTATTTCTTTAAATAAATTATGTATCCTAAAAAAATGGAAAAAAAATTATATAAAGAGAATTAATTAACCTCAAGTCAAATGTGGTGTTTGCTGCAGAGCCAACAATCAAATCAATTTCTTGAACAATTTGTTGAGAAATAATAATATCCATACCAAGGTTTGGCTCATGAATATTTCCAACTACAGGAATTAATTTACTTCTTATGAATGACTCATAAGATTTCCCATGTATTTCTTTTAGACATTTGAATAATTTTGACTCTATTATCTGACAGAAAAAAAAAAAGAATACAAGCATAATTAGTTATTTAATTTGAAACTTAAATTTATTTTAAATAAAAAGTAGAGAAAAACATTCATAAATGAACATACTTCACTTGTTAATCTGTCAAATGCAGCTTCCCTATTCTTTGCCCTTATAAGAAGGTAGATTTTGTTTATCTTTGGTGTTGTTCTTAGCATCTTTTCAATCAAAACTGCAAAGAATTGTTTTATTTTAAATGTTAGAGAATATAATTAAGTGATCAAATGTGTGTTCTTTCTAATAACTTAAAATTTTAGATGTGATAAGTTAAGCACAGATTTCCACATGGTCTCATAGTAGGCCAAGGTCATGCATGTGTTCGAGCCTCACTGCCACCATTATCATTTATCAAAAAGGTTTTCCACAGACACAACCAACAAAAAAGAATCAACGTCATACATAATTAAGTAGATAAAACTATGTTCTCTCTAATATGTTGAATGTGATGGTCACATACTTTAACAGGAAATGTGACAAGTGTTCAAATTTCACAAAATTAAGTAAAAATAGAAGTGTGTTTTCTTTAACGGCTTAAATTATTAGACGACATTAAATGTGGTCAACTTTAGGAAAGAAATAAAAACAAGGATGGATTAAAAATTAATTGTAGCTCATATATACCATCTTCCATTGTAATATTACTATTATGATCGAAAGAGTCAAATTTGCCCATGTACTATACGAAAAGGATTAAATTTATCCTACGTTATGTTTTTCATACAAAAATATTTTCATCCTTACTCATATGACTCAAATATATCCCTCCTTCATTAGGATTATCCAAGGTGTTCAATCTCACATGATACTAACATTTTGATGAAGCGGAGTAACATGTGACATGTCCATGCACCTCATCTCCCAACCCATAATTTAACACACATTTTATAAATGCTAATCAATGAAATTACCTTTTGCAAGAAAGCCTGTAGCACCAGTGACAAGAAGGTTTTTGGCTTCAAAAAAGTCAACAATCCCTATTCCATTTTTAGCTAAAACATCTCCATGATGATCACCCAATGCTTTAATAGAAGAGGAATTAGAAGGGCCAATGCCATGATCAATTCCTAATGTTAAGTGATCACTAGTTTTATTTGATCTAATTTTGTATGAAAATTTGCTAGAGAAATGAGTACTATTTTCAGAAAACAACTTAGTTGTTGGTACCCTTGTATTAAGGGAAAAAATATTTTGAAGGTGAAGCATTGTCATTTGGCAATTAAACAAATAGTATATTATAAAAGCTAAAGTATGTTGTACATTATTTATAGAGGGACTCTTACAATCAAGGTGCCGTATAAATTAAATGAGTTGTGAGAGCTAGTGCTAAGTGTGGCCAATAGTTAGGCAGATTATTGAATTATATATTATGAGTTTTGTTATGTATGGATGTCTCTATACAGGTGGGTCCCACTCACTTGTATAGTTAGGCAAATTGCCTTTTTCTGTGCAAATAGCGTGTTAGGTATTGAATAGTTAGGTAAATCACCAATTTGTTGTGCTTATATATATCTTGCACGGATTTGTGCACAATGTAACAAAAATATAGATATAGAATAAGAAAACATACTGCTCTCTCTTCTTCTCTTTTCTTTTCTCCCTCTTTTATATTTGTCAAGTTACTTCATATTATAACACGTTTATATTATAACACGTTATCAGCACGAAGCTCTACTATTTATTCAAGGTAACAAAAGTGGTAAGAGTTTTATTTAATTTTATTTTTATAAAATGGCAAATATTTTAAAACTTGAATTTACTGCTCTTGATATCTCTGGAAAAGGTTACTCATCATGGGCACTTGATGCCGAAATTCATCTAGAATCGATGGGTCTGGCAGACACCATCAAAGATGATAACACAGCATCTAGTCAAGACCGTGCAAAAGCTATGATTTTCCTCCGCCAACATCTTGACAAGAGGCTAAAATTACAATATCTTACATTAAAGGATCCCCTAAAATTGTGGAAAAATTTTTAAAAAAGATATGACCACCTGAAGTTAAATCTGAGACTAATGTACTTTAAAAATATAATTGAATATAATTTTGTCTTATTTAGAATTATAGCTCAGTTAAATTTATGCGGAGGCGAAATCACTGAGCAAGATAAATTGGAAAGAACATACTCCACATTTTCACCCGCGAATATGCTTCTGCAGCAATATCGCGAAAAAGGTTTTATAAAATATTCTGAATTATTATCTCACTTTCTTATTGCTGAAAGACATAATGAACTATTAATGAAAAATCATGATAGTTGGCCAGTTGGTTCTTTGCCACTCCCTGAAGTGAATCAGATAAATTATAACTAATGAGAAAGAGGTCATGGTCATAGTCGTAGTCGTGGTTGTGGTCAAAGAAGGAATTTTAATCATGATACTCGGTTGGCACCGAGAAATGACCAGCAATATAAAAGGCATGATAAAAAGCCAGAAGCTTTACCGAAGAATAATTCAAAAAGTGTATGTCATAGATGTGGAGGTGTGAGGCACTGGTCGCGGACTTGCCGGTCGTCAAAACGTCTGGTTCATCTATATCAGGCATCATTAAAGAGGGCAGAAAATAATCCAAAGACAAATTTTATCTCTGAAGATAATATTGAGCCTATGCATTTGGATGTAGCTGATTTCTTTAATTTTCCAGACGAAAATATGAATATCGATAGGACTAATAATATGTAAATATTTTTCTATTTATCTGTATTAAATATTATGTTTGTATTTTTCTAGTCCATATAAATAAATAAAAATTATGTAATGTACCATGTATTAATACTTATTTTATTTCTTATTGAAGAAAATATGGAAATGCCTCAAATCTTATTTGGATCAATGATAAATCAAGAGGATATTTGTGTAATTGATAGTGGAACAACGCATGCTATATTTAAACCAGAAGTTTACCGATCCACATATATTTGTGTTATAGCATGATCGAATAGGTCATCCTAAATCAATAATGATGAGACGAATTCTTGAAAATTCAACTGGACATCCGTTAAAAAACCAAAAGATTCTTACAAATGATGAATTTTCATGTGCTTCTTGTTATCAAGGCAAATTAATTGCCAGACCATCGACCCTGAAGGTTGGCATATCTCCTAGCTTTTTAGAGCGTATACATGGAGATATATGTGGACCTATTCATCCACCTAGTGGATTTTTTAGATATTTTATGATCCTAATAGATGCATCATCTAGATGGTCTCATGTGTGCCTTTTATCATCCCGCAACCTGGCGTTTGCGAAGTTGTTGGCACAAATAATAAGATTAAGGGTGCAATTCCCAGATTATCCAATTAGGGTCATTCACATTGATAATGCTGGAGAATTTACATCACAAGCTTTTAATGATTATTGCTTATCAATTGGGATAAAAATTAAATATCTTGTTGCTCATGTCCATACTCAAAATGGCCTTGCAAAGTCATTTATAAAGCGTCTACAACTGTTTGGGGTCATTCTATCTTACATGCGGCAGCACTTGTACGTCTCAGACCGACACATTATAATAAATACTCTCCATTACAATTAGTATTTGGTCATGAGCCAAATATAGCCCATCTACGAATTTTTGATTGTGCCATATATGTGCCTGTAGCACCACCACAATGTACAAAGATGGACCCTCAACGAAGGTTGGGCATATATATTGGGTTTGACTCACCCTCCATAATTCGATACCTTGAGCCGTTGACTGGAGACTTATTCACTGCTCGATTTGCAGATTATCGGTTTGATGAAATAATTTTTCCGCCATTAAGGGGAGAGAAAAAGAAACCTGAAAAAGAAAAAGAAATTGTGTGGAAAGTTTCATCACTATCACATTTTGATCCACGTACTCGCACATGTGAGCAGGAGGTCTAGAAGATCATCCACTTGCAGAAAATAGCAAATCAAATGTTAGATGCATTTACTAATTTGAAACGGATAACTAAGTCACATATCCCTGTAGTGAATGTGCCTTTCCGAATTGATATCCCAAAAGGACCATCTATTAGTATCACAGTTTCTGAATCCCAAACACGCCTGAAACGTGGTAGACTATTGGGATCAAAAGATAAAAATCCTAGAAAGAGAAGCGTGAGAAATAATAAAAATGATACTACACAAGAACCTCCTGAAGAAGGTCAAGATTTGAGTACTCCTGATATTCCTGAAGAAATCAGTGAACCCGAGACTCAAGTGAATGAAGAACTTTCATTAAGTTCTACCGGTGATGAGATAAATTTAGATCGATCGAAAATTACGGTGGATAATATTTTTGCATATAATGTTGCAATTAACCTCATGCAAGAATGTCGACGTAGATGTGATTGGCCAGAATGAAAAAAGGCAATTCAATCATAATTAGACTCACTTGCTAAACGTGAGGTTTTTGGACCTATAGTCCAAACTCCTGAAGGTGTAAAATCAGTTGGCTATAAATAGGTTTTTGTACGAAAAAGAAATGAGAGAAATGAAATTGTAAGATACAAGGTACGCCTTATTGCACAAGAATTCTCTCAAAAACCCGGGGTCAACTATGAAGAAACATATTCACTCGTTATGGATGGAATAACATTTCGATATCTCATCAGTCTAGCTATAAATAAATATCTTGATATACATCTAATGGATGTAGTTACAACCTACCTTTATGGTTCACTTGATAATGAAATTTACATGAAAATTCTAGAAGGATTAAAATTGACTGAAGCATGTAAAAAGTCTTGGGAAATCTACTCAATAAAACTGCAAAGATTATTATACGGTCTGAAACTTTATCTAGGTCTGCAAATTGAAGGCTATATAAATAATGTTATTTGTCTATGTATTTTTATTAAGAAAACGGAATCAGAGTTTGTTATACTCACCATTTATGTTGATGACATAAATCTCATTAGAACCCCTAAAGAGATCCAAAAGGCAATTGGATATCTAAAGAAAGAATTTGAAATGAAAGACCTTGGAAAGACAAAACTTTGTCTAGGTCTGCAAATTGAACATTTAGCAGATGGGGTTTTTTGTCCATCAATCTGCCTACACTGAAAAAATCTTAAAATAATTTTACATAGATAAAACACATCCATTAAGTACTTCAATGGTTGTTCGATCACTTGAAGTGGAAAAGGATCAATTTCGACCTTCAGAAGAGGATAAAGAAATTCTTGATCCAGAAGTACCATATCTCAGTGCTATTGGTGCACTTATGTACCTTGCCAACGCAACCAGGCCTGATATAACATTCTCTGTTAATTTGTTGGCAAGGTATAGTTCATCCCCAACGCGAAGGCATTGGAACAGTATCAAACATATTCTGCGATACTTGAAGGGTACTATTGATATAGATTTGTTTTATACTAACAAAGGTTGCACAGACCTTATTGGTTATGCAGATGCAAGTTATTTATCAGACCCACATAAAGCTCGATCTCAGACAGGCTATCTGTTTACACACGGAGAGACTGCTATATCATGGCGATCTACAAAGCAGTCCATTGTTGCTACTTTTTCAAATCATGCTGAAATAATTACAATTCATGAAGCAAGTAGAGAATGTGTGTGGTTGAGATCGATGATACAGTTCATCAAAGAAAAATGCACTCTGAAAAATGATTTTAAAGTACCCACAATTATATTTGAAGACAATGCCGCGTGCATAGCTTAATTGAAAGGTGGCTTCATAAAAGGAGACCGAACTAAACATATTTCATCAAAATTATTCTTCACACATGATCTACAGAAGAATGGTGATATTGATGTACAACAAATTCGTTCAAGTGATAATCTTGCAGATTTATTCACAAAGGCATTACCAACATCAACTTTTGAGAAATTAAGATATAAAGTTGGAATGCGTCGTCTCCAAAATATCAAATGAAGTTTTCATCAGGGGGGAGTAAAATACGCGTTGCACTCTTTTTTCCTTAACCAAAGTTTTTGTCCCACTAGGTTTTCCTGACAAGGTTTTTAATGAGGCAGCATTCAAGGCGTATTACCAGATATGTGTACTATGTTACTTTCACTAAGTTTTTTCTCCCACTAAGTTTTTTTTTAGTAAAGTTTTTAACGAGACACAACATCTATAGATATTCAGAATAACTATGTATATTTATTCTTTAACTAGAATATTCTTGACATCCAAGGGGGAGTTTATGTATGGATGTCTCTATACAGGTGGGTCCCACCCACTTGTATAGTTAGGCAAATTGCCTTTTTCTGTGCAAATAGAGTGTTAGGTATTGGATAGTTAGGCAAATCACCAATTTGTTGTGCCTATATATACCTTGCACGGATTTGTGCACAATGTAACAAAAATACAGATATAGAATAAGAAAACATACTACCTCTTTTCTTTTCTCCCTCTTTTATATTTGCCAAGTTACTTTATATTATAACACGTTTATATTATAACAAGTTTATGATTTTGATAAATAACAAATATGGCCACCATGTTGTCTTTCATCCGGGGGTAGCTCTATGCTTAAAAAATAAGGCGCCCATTTTAGGCCTCCAAATTTGAGGGCCTCATTTTTTAGCAATAATAAGTATGATACATATTTTTAAAAATTGTATTGATTATGAGGAGTGTGCATTGATCGATTCGGTTCGATTTTATGTATTATCGGTTCGATTTTTTAATTTTAAAATATGCTAAATCAATATATAACAAATCAATAAGATATTTTTTAATCAATTTTTGGTTTATCTGTTTTGGTCCTTAAAGGTTCAGTTTTCAATTTAACCAATAAGAAAATACTCATAAAATAATTATATGACTTCTCCAACAATTTAATATAACTTCACAGAAAGCTCATAAAATAGAAACAATAGTGACTAACATAAAATGAACTCTACAAGTACAACACAAATAAAAGAACTAGGACAATAATGTGAATTGAAGGATAAAAAGCCAATGTAGTAATCAATAAGGTATTGATATTAATATTACATATTTGTTTAGGGGTAAAATAGTAAATTACTATTATCTTAATTGGTTATCGATTTATCCAATAACCCAATATTAAAAATTAATATCAAATCAATAACCTGATAATTTTTTTTATATAAAACCATTAAAAATCCATTAACCCAATAAACCAATAATATTTTTTTTGGCTCAATTTATTGATCGGTTTGGCTTTCGCACACCCCTACTAATTATATAGTTTAATACTACAAGATTCAAAAGACTTTTTTTACTTTTTTATTAAAATTTAAATTATGTGTCAAGTTAAAATCATACAAATAAATTGAACGCGGGGAAACAAAGAGAGTACTATCTATAGAAAAGGTAATTTTTTCACATATAAAACCAAAGATGCAACTTTGGATCTCAAAATAAATTTTAATAAATATATTATCAACTTTGTATCTTAAAAAACAAACTAGAAGAATAAACTTTAAATAAAAAATATATTATTAATTATTATTTTGTCACGACACGAAATTGAGTGTGATGACACTTGTCCTTTCCCACCAGAACAAGTTAGCCTAAACCCAATAATTAGAGGAGATATTGCGGAAACACTATGTATATCAAGTAAACAAAAGCGAAAGTCTTAAATAATATCAAATAACCCCCCAAAATGGGTTGTCACGTGTACAAGCCACTAATAAATGTGAAATGAAAGATAATACAAGTCTCAAATGTCTTTGTATCTTAAATAGAACAAAGCATAAAGTAAAAAAGGGACAAGGGAGATCGTTGGGCGTCAATCAGCTACCTCTCTAAGTCACCTCGAAGCTTCGGAGGATAATGGATATCTCAAACTCTGTGTCCGGGCTCAGAATCTACACAAGTGTAGAAGCAAGGAGTGAGTATCAACTAACACGGTACCCAGCAAGTCAACTAAGCAAATCTAAAGAATACAATAACTCCTTTCCTCCCAACCGAACCTCCATAACTACAACCTGCACAGAAAATCAGCCCCACATAGATTTCACAATACACAATCTAATATGTTTCATTATCACAGTTAAGTCATCACTAGACATAAATCACAAGTAGCACATAAATCAATCACAAGAGTCAATACACCACAAATAAGTATGCAAGGATGCTTATTCACAATCAATAATTAAGCATCAGTCACAGTCACCGGCAATGACCTCGACATCACACTTTTGTCGACAATGACCTCGACATCACACTCTCGCTGGCAATGACCTTGACATCACACTCTCGCCAAAATTGACCTCGACATCACACTCTCTCCAAAAATAACCTCGACATCACACTCTCGCCGGCAATGACCTCGACATCACACTCTCGCCGGCAATGACTTCGGCATCACACTATCGCCGACAATAACCTCGGCATTACACTCTCCATCCCATCACAGTGTCCAAGAATAAAATACAATTTGAAATGTTCACAAAATAATGAGGAAATGACAAGCTCTAGCAATTCACAATCACAATGAGACTATCAAGACATATTATAAGATTCACGTCAATGTCAATATCAAGCATTTCACACTTTTCAATCACGATCATAGCAACACATTATATTTTTATTAACCTCGTTCATTTATTAAGATCAACTCATACGAATACATAACCCATCACCTCATTCCCATTACTCCCTAATGCATACAAGAAAGGAAATTCGAGGATTCTAAAGATTTATAGAGTTTTAGAAGTTCATTTGCCTCAAATAATCAACCAATCACTCTGGGACTTGACCCTTCCCCTTTCGTTAGGCTTCCAAATCAATGTAATCTAGTTGAATCAATAATCACGATAAGATTTCGAAACTAACAACACCCATATTACTACATGTCTAGCCTAGACCCAAAAACTTGCCCAAACCTATAATTAAGTCTCAAATATCAAGTCTAAGGTTATGTCTCAATTCCTCCAAACATCATAAATCCAATGAAATTCATATAACACGATACACTTAATATTTAATTACTTATATCAATATATCAAAACTTAAATCATAAATAAAGTGGTATATGATAGTAAATAAATTAACATTTTAGCCCACCAATTAACTTAATTATTCAATCACCCATCAACTAATTAACCGAAGTTACCAAAAAGTCCAAAATTTTCCCAATTTAAATTTACGAAAGAAATCTTTTATGAAGAAGCAGAACTCGTTCTCGTAATGACCTAACGGGTCATTACATATTCAAAAGTTTAAGGCCTCCAATTTATTTTGGCTTTAGGCCACCAAAGTGCTTAAACCATCCTGGCTTTCATCGAGGAAATGAGATTTCTTACTCACTTATAAATTAAATAAAAAAAATTAGTTCTTCTTTTTTTTCAGATCTTTTATATATAAAATAAAAAACTCTTATAAAAAAAACGTAAAACTAAAAAAAAATATAAAAACTAAAAAATTATTTTTGCGGTTTATGTGACGACGAGTCAATCCACATAATGATAATGTCATCTTCCATATTAGTTTTGTGATGATAGTCAATCCACATATGGTAATTGTATCTTTTATATTGCCTAGATCTCTAGTCTCACATATAGGGATGGCAACAAAGTGGTGCGTACGCTAGGCAATGCGGATTTAATTAGATTTATCTGAGGAGGGGCAGATTTAGATATGTATGAGTTGAGATAAATCTAAATAACTTTTTCTGGTTATATATAAGGGCGAGTGCTACTTGTAATTCATTATCAGTTGTTGGTAGGGTCCGATTTCCCACCTTGTAATTCCTTATTAATTTTCCCTTCCCCTACCCCTACCCCTAATTTTTTTTAAAATAAACAAATAAAAGATTATACCAATCTTCAATATTTATTTTATATAGTTTGTGCCTGTTTTCTTCCCATATTTAGCACATTATTTACAACAAATTTGGAGTTTCTTTTAATAGTGGATATTTAAAATTTCGCAATACTCATTTATATGTTTGTCATAAAATTTCTAATTTTTTACCCTAACTAAAAGACTCTTAACATGTACCATACCTAATGTAAGCTAGTCAGTGATTAAATTTTTATTCCAACTAGTAATTAGTGTTTTTTATGAAAATAGATTATTTGGGTTATTTTTTTAAACGGTTATTTAACTAACAATTTTTATTTCATAAAGTTACTTAATTTTATTTTGTAACACAAAAGTCACTCAAACTAATGATAATTATCTAAAAAAAAAATTAGTTTTTAGTTTTATTTTTGGATATAATGTAAATTAATTGACCAGTCTAGATAGGACCATCCTAATCAAATTTAATTGGTATATAATTTTTTTTTACAAAATCTGATATTGACAAAATCAAAGGAAAAAAAGAGTGATAATTTCAAGAATTTATTAGAGATAAATTAAATGGCAAAAAAAGGGGAAAAAAGAAGACAAAGTGCATGGTTACTATAAATAATTAATATCCAAACTTAAATTCATAACTGATAAATATTTATTGAAGTCTACCTATTAGATTCAACGGGAATTATGAAGGAAAAAAAAGCAGAAACTCACATTTAAAGATACAAATTTTGTAGCGTCAACTATTTTTAATTTGTTTTAAAGAATATATATATATATATCCACCGGTTATTAGCCATACATCTATCCAGTCTTTCAAGGATGAGATTTTTTTTTATTCTTGTATCTTTTGTTAGTCCAAATATATTTACTATCCTTATAACCTAAATCTATCATCCCACATTGGTTAAAACATTGCCAGAGTAAATTGGCACTGTTATTACAAACGTTTCTCCCGCCAAATTTGTCTTTAGCTTGAAGGACTTCATTGAAGTCCCCTCCAATAAGCCAAGTATCATTACAGTTTTGGGATATCCTGATGAGGATGTCCCAAAGAGAGGATCTACTAGAGAAGATATTACTGGCATAAATGGCAGAAAACAATCGAAAGTTAAGAGAGGGGAGTACCTTAACCATCATATGGATGCCTTGAGAGGTGATAGTCATATTTTCAACTTTCAGTAACCCCTCCCTCCACAGAATGATAATGCCTCCAGAAAGGCCATCTGAAGCTGATTGAATGTGAACCCCAAAGCCTAGGTCAACAGCAATCCTCCCATGATCTTTCATTTTGGTTTTAAGGAGAACCAGCATAGCTGGTTTATGTATAGCCACCAGTGCTTAGCATTGTCTCCTAAACTTAGAGTTATTTGCTCCCCTTGCATTCTATATGATGAAGTTCATCATTTGGGTGGACATTAAGGGTGTGGTGTTCAGGGGCTCCTTCCTTTTCACCTTCAAGGGTAGGTTTCTTTGGAAATCTATGGGAATCAGAGTTACTACAGGAAGGATCAGGTTCAGTTGGTTCCTCAGGTTCAGAGTCATCACCTTCACCTATTAGGGACAATGGGCTAAAATAGCTTCGTTGTAAGACTCTATGAATTCTTTTTGGCAATGTATTTCCATTAGCCAGACTTCTACTTTTTGATCCTCTAAGGCCCAAAGGAGTTCCTCCATCTCCCGGTTGGATTGCCTTATTGAGCTTAAAGCCTCCAATACTGTCTTTCTTGGGTTTTTTGCCTCCCTTGATTGGTTCACTTGAAGAAAGGTTAGGTTCATAAGCTTTGAGTTGTTGTTCATCTGGGGAAAGAAGGGTAGTTGGGAGTGAACTAGGTCCATAATCATATTTTGGTCCATTGTGGACATGGATTTTTGATTGCCCAGGAGATGGGTTTGGAGCAATACCTAAGTTCAGAGGTGCTGACCATATGAACTCAGAGCTATGTTCATTCTCTCTCCCACAATCTGTGTTATTACTCTTGAATTCTCCAATACAATTGATATTGGTTGTAGTCCCACCATTATTGTTAGAGTGATTGACCTTCTCTTGAGAGTCATTTCCAGCCAAGACTTTGGTATATGGTCTGGTGGTAGTGCTGAGACAAAGGTCATTGGTGGAGGAAGGGGATTCATTGTCAAACCTGGTGTCACAAGGAATGTTCAAAATGGGGGAAATGTCTTCTCCATTACTAAAAATAGTAGTTTTGGAGAAGGAGTAATTTAAGGTGATGGAAGTAGTCATTTCACTAGAGGAGGTGTGATGATTACCTCTTGTATTAACGGCTTCCATGGAAAAGATATCACATCCTTCCCTGGAGGTGGAGTTGGCCTTAGGAGTAGAGGTGGAGGGGGACACCTCTTCATTAACTAAAGAGAAAAGCCGAGGGCTAAGTACTCCCTTCTCTTTAACAAGATGCAGAGGGAGAGAGGGGGTTAGCGACCATTAACCCCTCTTCATTAACTAAAGAGAAAAGCCGAGGGCTAAGTACTCCCTTCTCTTTAATAAGATGCAGAGGGAGAGAGGGGGTTAGCGACCATTAAGAGGCTTTGTAGTGGGCCCTCTAATGGCGGTTCCTTTTCCATGGCTGTTAGGCCTAGCTATGGAGTTTTTCGGCATCAAGTGACCACTACGGCCAGTTTCCGACAATTGTTTCCGTTTTCCTTACTAATGTTAGCATAGGGGTTAGGGGGCTTTGCATATCTCATACTAGTTATAGGATTTGGTCAAGAAACTTACCTATGAGCGCATTGAAAGCTCTTACATTCATTGTAGTTATATTCTCATCGAACTTTACCTGTACGTTCTCCCCTTGTTTCTTCTTTGTCTTCCCTTTCTTTGGAAAGGAGACTACTTGTCATGCGTCTTGTTCTTGGTTGGTTGATTATGTTTCCACTGGTGGTGATTGGCATTCCTTCTGCACTTCGTGTGGGAATGTCTTGGGGGTATGACCAATCCGACCACATCCAATATAGAGAGTACCTTCACCCTACTACCAAAAGGAACTCTCCCTTCAGGCTAGAACCCATGTGGTGCAGTCATCCAAACTTCAGATCTCTGGTCCAAAATTGCTTTAACCCTCCTAACCACCTGACCCAAGCCATCCTAATATTTCAAAAGAAAAATACTCTATGGAATAAAGTGATGTTTGGAAACATCTTCAAAAAGATGAAAAACATCATTTCCAGTATCCATGGCATTCAGAACTCTCCCTACTATAATCACAACTATTTCCTCCACAACTTATAAGTGGACCTCCTCAATGAGTATGAGACCGCTTAAGTATGAGGAAATCTTCTAGAAAACTAAGTCTAGAATCAACTGGCTCACAGAAAGTGATGCTAACACCAAGTTTTTCCATATCTTAACAATCAATAGGAGAAGAAGAAACAATTCTCTTCTTGAAAGATGATATTGGTATTGAGTTTAACAACAAAGAAGATATCAAGCATCATGCCTTATCTTTCTTCACTACTTTATATACCATTGAGCATGATGACTCTGACAAGCTCAACCTGACCCACCCCCCTGCTCCAAATACTCTTGACCATCACTCAAGAAGCATTCTTAAGCAACCCTTGAAGGAAAGTGAAATCATCAGTGCTATCAAATCCTTCAAACCCCTTAAAGCCACTGGGCCTGATGGTATCCACCCCATTTTCTATCAAAAATATTGGATTCTATGGGAGGTAAAGTTACCTCCTTCTATAAGGAAACCTTTCATATAAGTACCATGGACCCTTAGGTCAACAATACCATTCTGTGACTCATCCCCAAGTGCAGAGATGCCATTACTCTGAAAAACTTCAGACATATTGGCCTCTGCAATACCAACTAAAAACTCATTACTAAGATCATTGTTGTTAGAATCAAGGCCCACCTTAACAACATAATTAGCCCTTCTCAGGCCAGTTTCCATACTAGAAGGACATCCTCTGATAATGCCATCATTGTCCAAGTATATTAGCCATTTTAAGAGGATGAAAGGTAAAAAAAACCAACATGATCATCAAAATTGATCTGGAAAAGGCTTTTGATAGACTAGGATGGTGTTTCATTAGAGACTCCCTTAACTTTTTCAACTTTCCACCCAAGCTGAAAAATCTCATCATGTTTTGTATTACCTCCTCTTCCATCTCCATTATCATAAATGGTACCACCGAGTACTTCAAGTCTTCAAGGGGAATTAGGAAATGAGACCCAATCTCCCCATATATCTTCATCCTCTATATGGAGAGATTATCTAGGGATATTGATGAGGCTGTTTGCAATAAGTCCTGGTGCCCTATCAGTATCTCTAAGTCTGGCCCCAAAATATCTCATCTCTTCTTTGCTAATGACCTCACACTTTTTTCTAGAGTTAACCCCCAAGGCTGTGATACCATCAGCAGAATCCCTGATGATTTCTGCATTAAATCTAGTCAAAGACTTAACCTAGCCAAGTCCAAAGTTATCTTCTCCAACAACTCTAACCTGGATACTAAAGAAAGATGCTCTAGTATTCTCAAAATAGCTTCCAGGAACTCCTTTGAGAGATACTTAAGGTTTCTTATCTTTCATACCAAACCTGTGCAGAGTGATTTTCAATTCATCCTGGACAACATACAGACCAAACTGAATGGCTGGAGACTAACTTCCTTAAAATGACATGAATAATGGTCGTTACTACAGCCTTCCTGGCTAGCATCCCCTCCCATATCATGCAATATATCAGCCTTCCCTCTAGGATCACCAAGAATATTGACAGAATCTTGAGGAATTTCATTTGGGTATCAACCTCTGAGAAAAAAAAGATACACCTCATAGGCTAGAGTACCATCACTAAGCCAGGAATCAAGGTGGTTTGGGTATTTATAAGAGTCAAATTAGAAGTCAAGCCCTTCATGCTGGCCTAGCTTGGAGACTATACAAGAACCCCCAAGCTTTGTGGACCAAAATACTATACTTTAAACACTGCTATAGAAAATCTCCCCAAGCTTGGAAGCATCCAACCTCTAGAACCTGGCTCTGCATCATAGAAGGTGGACAGATATGTACTAAAGGCTCTAGATGGATTGTCAACAAGGGAAACTCTGTGAATTTCTTTGAAGATAGATGGATCCCTAACCATGAATCTATTATGAACCACATCTTTGGCCCCCTGAATGTCTAAGACAACAATAGGAAAATATCCTCCCTCAGTTCTGATGGAAGATGAAACCTAAATAACCTTTCCTTTATCCTATCTGAATACCTCAATAGGATCATCAGTGATAGCTTCTGTAACACCCCCTAAAACGTTGTATGTGGTGTTTCAATTCTCGATGAAAATGACACTATTTTTGTATTTTGGGCATAACTTTTCATAGAATAGTCCAAATTGGGTGATTCAAATTTTTTAATAACTCCAACGACATTACCTACAACTTTTATGAGACCATATCTTAAGATTCGGAGGATACATAGGTCAAATAAATTAATTTTTGTAAGACATGATGCTGTGACGAAATAGAGGATTTGTAGAAGAAAAATCACATATCACGATAGGATGCTCCAAATAAGTTGATTCTTAAACGACATAAAAGTATACTTCTAGATCTACAATTAATATGAGACATCAAATCCTAATTAGGAAGTTATCTTGTTCAAACGCAGCTCCAAAAAAGTATATTTCGTTAAAAAAAGGTACATCTCACCAACCATGGAAAGATCTAGATCTATTTGACATCACCCATGACATCAATAGTCCTCCATTTGACATCATTCATGAGATCACAATCCTCCATTGAATTTTCAAGATCATCTTTTGTAATTATTTTTATTTATTGTTAGGTCCCTCCTCCACACCTATAAATACTCACCTTATTTTCTCATTTTATTCATCAAGCTTTCTCAAGCAACTCTTCTCTCTATACACTTTTTTACTCATTCTCAAATATAATTTTAGTTTTTAGTAGTGTAGAAATACTGTTCCGGTAATTCTTATACTTTGGGTAGTACACAAAATGCTCCGATGGAGAGAAAAGGCTAGGGGTTCAAGAGTGGTCATTGAGTTCTTCAATTTGGAGTAAAGCTTCGAATTTCAAGTATGTAAGGCTATTCATAGCATTGGATTAAGTTGATCCATACGCTCAATATTTAAATTCATCGTAATTGAGTTATAGTTGAGTTTTATTCAAATCTTGAATTCTAAATGAATTAATTCTTTTTTTATTGAGTTAGATATATTTATGCATTGAGATTATTATTATTTTTCACTCTCATATTATTGAAATTATTGTTAATGGCTACCTTTTTCATGAATCCTAATTGATTTGATGTTCATGAGTATTTTTACACATATTTTGAATAAAGATATTGGCTTTTAATATTTATTGACAAAAAGAGTGATTTGAATTAATATTATATATGTATTTTATTGAGTTTTGAAAGAGCAAAAGAATTGAGTTTAAATAAATTTGAGTAAAGGATGTTTTGAGCAAGATGTTTTGATAAGATGTAAATAATATTTTGAAGTGTAATGATTAATGAAGAGATAATAAAATGAGTTTGATGTTTTTCCAATAAGACTAGATGATGATGTTAATATGAGCACATATTTTGGGAGTAGTATTGAGCACCGAGTTGGTAAGAGTTTAATTGACTCAAACCCCAGAACTACGTAGTCAGCGTAGGATGAAGGCTATACCTCTTAAGTCCCAAAAAGAGGACTTCGATGATTGGATCCAAGATGGTGATATCATTTACCCTGGCAAGGTGTTGGATGGATGTGGCAACGACATCGCTTAGTTTTATCATCACTAGCTCATAAGTGATGGTTGTCGGTTAGAGAAACTCTCAACTGAGTAAGCATTGCTTATTATTATTATTATTATTATTATTATTATTATTATTATTATTATTTTTAAACTTGTATTACATATTGATATTGAGTTCTGAGCCGAGTCTTCCTGAGGGGAGTTTCTTGATATTTGTCCTTACTTTCCTGCCAGTTTACATACTCGTATATTTTATGTACTGACGTCATTCGACCTGCATCGTTTTATAATATAGATATAGGTGTTAGAGATCCTCAACAGGCGTATCGTTGAAGATCATTACTTTCCAGCTATTTGGTGAGTCCTTCTTGTATTTGGAGGAACTCTTTATCCTTTTATTATTGTTGAATATTATGTTTCTTTTGAGGTAGCCATGGAATGTCATAGACACCGTCTGATAGTGTTAGAGGCTTCATATAAAGAGTTTGATGATGTAATTGGAGTAGTTCTTCTTTGAAACTACTTCTTCTAAGGATTATTTCTTTCATTTGATGTTGATGGTGGCGAGCCCACATAAGTATTCTTATTTTCACTTAAGTCTTTCGCTGATGAACAAATGAGTGATGAGACCAAGTGATTCTCTCAGAGGCCCGAGATAGTTCCTGAGTGCCGGTCACGCCCAGTGTACCCTTTCGAGGCGTACAACTTCTTCCCATCCACTACCAACTAGGAGGATAACCTCATTTGAAACCTCTCTAAGATGGTATTTTCACCACCAAAAGTGCTAACAAGCTTATTCAGCAGCAGGAACTTAAAGAACAAAATCATGAGACTCGTGTTGATCTTTCCTGAATCTGGAAAGTTCAGGTCCCAAATAAGATCAAAACCTTTATGTGGCTATTCTCCCATTACAGAATACCCACTAGCCATTACCTCACTCCATTGGTCTCAATGTTGATCCTATGTGCTACTACTGCAGGAAAGACCAAGAGAACATAAACCACATCTTCTTCTATTGCACAAGAGCCATATTGTTCTAAGTAAAGCTTGCTAAAGTTAGCTCAACAGTGATCAGTATTGACTCCACTCTTCTAAACACCTCCAACTAGTATAACACCTGAAAACTCCTCTCTTAGAAACCCTTCAATAATTGGCTCACCTGGGACACTATCATCCCCTTTAGCTTTTGGGAGATCTGGACTAGCAGGAATGAGAACCTCTTTAACAAGAGGATAAGCCCTGCCAGCATAGAACACACAATTGCCTTAGCCACAAAATTTCATTTCCTTTTCCATAAATAAAAGAAGACTAGGAGCCATAGAATTCCTATCCAAATCAAATGGACCCCTCCCTATGAAAATACCTTCAAACTCAACACTGATGGAGCTATTCCAAACAAAACTGGGAGGGGGGCTTGGGTGGTGTGATTAGAAACTACAACAAAGAATGGATTATTGGCTTTATCAAATTGTGTAACCACACCAACACTGTGCAGGTTGAGTTACTGGCCATTCTTTATGGCCTTAGGCTGGCAAAGAAAAGAAACTTAAAGCCTATTGAGATCTACTCAGATTCATGCCAAGCTGTGTCAATGATTATTAGTAACCACCAATGTCTTAACAATGTTGTCTCTTAATGCAGGTCCTTGATGAGATAGTTGGACGTCGCAGGTATTAAGCATGTGTTTAGAGGGGAGAACAGGATGGTAGACACGCCAGCAAAAGAAGGTGCCAAGAGTCCTTTTTTGGAAGAAATCAGAATTTTTGAAAGCCCCCGAGCTACGTTTTGAAAGATTTGTATGCTAACACCAGTGGGGAGGTCTATATTAGGAAAGTTAATTCTTGTAATACTAATTTTTGTACTACTAACTCTTCAAGCCACCCAGTGGCGCCTGCTACTATTACAGGCATGTCCGGAACCTTTGTATCTAACTTTACATAGTTAATATGAATCGCTTATATATATATATATATATGTATGTATGTATATATTTCTTAGTGTCTAGTACTTTATACAATAAATAGACTTTTAGTTGTCATAGTTTTCTTTTTAAAAGTCAAATAATATAAATTTTGATTAATATTTGAAGATACATTTTTCATGATATTGATATAAAAAAATTACTCTACAATTTATAGTACTTTTTGTATAGTTTTTGAATATCTAAATTTTTATTTTAAAATATTACATTAAATAATTTAATTTAACTTTAAGTCTTAGTCAAATTAACTCTCGAAATACGTCACATGACAACTAAAAAGAAACAGGGAATATACTTTTTTGTGTTGCATATTTTAAAATTTGATAAGTTGGAAAAATTACTTAAATACACATTTTATTTTAACATAATCTCTAAAATTCTCTACCATTTAAAAAATATTCAAAAATTCCCTCTCGAATACATCACTCTCCTCTCACTGATATATTCATATCCCTCTCTTTGATACATCGCTCCCCTCTCAAATACATCTCTCTCCTATGTATCTGGATGCCCTATCCCCTCTCTGATACATCTCTATCTCATCTCAAATACATTACCCCCCCTCACCAGTACATCTCAACCCTCACTCGGATACATTCTTTCCCTATCCAATACATTCCTCCCTTATGTATTCAGATGTTCTATTCCCTCTCGGATACATCCCTCTTCTATGTGTCTGGATGTGATGATATATCCGAAAGTTCAGTGATACATCAAAAAATCATAAATTTAAGAGATTTTTGTAAATTTGAAAAAGAGAAGAAAAATAATGTAATTAATTCTTAACATTATGAGATTTATATAAATTATATATATCTTTTTAAAATTTTGAAAACTGTGTCGTATCAATACCTCATCAGTAAAAACGGCGTGGAAGTAATGCCGCATCAACAAAACGGCGTCGTATTATAAAATTTGCCTTCGACACAGTTTCTTCACATTACTCGCAGGCCGTAGCCATTGTTAACAGAGTCTTCTTCTTCTTCATAGCCATACTCGAAACTTTCAACATTTAGCTTCATAATTGTTCCAAGATGATGGGTTTATTGCGTGCTGTGATTAAATCGAACCGTTCGATTCAAATGGGTATTCAAAATCAAGGGCTGACGTTGCCTCTCAGCAGACAGTTATCGACCCAAATGGAAGTACCCCAGAAGGACAACTCATCTGATCCATTCCTCAAAAACCCATCGACTGGTAAACATGAATCTTTCAAATATTTGATAAAAAAATGTTCTTGCTGTTATATTTGTTCTTAAGGTTCATTATTGGAATTTGTTTTTTTTTCAGTGGTTTGTTGAAGTTTTTTAATTGGATATGCATAATGCAAGAAATTATGGATACCCTTTTGCTTGTTTGTAATCTTACGCAGTCTTGTTAATTTAATACTTCAGTGTTTAGGGTTTAGTGTTTTGGTTGTTTTGCTTATTAATTGGGCATTCTCAATTTTCTACTAGGTAATTGTGTCCCTTGTAAAGACTTGAGAATGTTGAAATCATTTTTTTTTGTTAGAATTTGTTTTTTATCTAGTTGTTTTGTAAAAAAATTGGATTGTATATGCATAATGCAAGAAATTATGGATACCCTTTTGCTTATTTGTACTTTTATGCAGTCTTGTTAATTTACCTCTTTTTTTTGTGTGTTTTTCCATATATTTCAGTGTTTAGGATTTATGATTTTGGCTGTTCTGCTTAATCATTGGGCATTTTCAATTTTGTACTTGGCTTGAGAATTTTGAAATCATTGTTAAGTGGTTATGAAGGACTTATCAAGTTTACCTGGCTTTTCCCATATTTCAGTGATTTAGGGTTTTGTTGTTTGCTTATTGTTTGAGCATTGTTAGTTTGCTACTAGGTAAGTATTTGACATGTTAGACACCTTGAGATTTTAGAAACTCACGGCGGTGAAAATATTTTGTTGGATTTAATTGTATTGAAAAATTTGTGAGTTTAACACTTGAGTGGAGGCAATAATCATCAATCGATCAACTACACCTCAATCCACACTAGTTGGAGTAATTGGGGTCAGCTATATGAATACTTTGTATCCTTGCCACATGTTCCTACGAGTTCACTCTTCTATCCTAATTGGGCAATTTTTATGCTAAACTATGAAACTACTCCATCCCCTTCCTTTATCCAAGTTCCAAGCTTGTTCTAGTTATGCTTCACGCATATCAAATAGGCGGTGTTGGAGGCAATTATCAACAATTAAAAAGTTATGGATTCCTACTTTCCTTCGCGTCAATTTCCTTTATTTCCACACATGTAGAGAGGATTGGTTTTAGTACAACAACAACAACAACATACCCAGTGAAATCTCACAAGTGAGGTTGGGTAGAATGTACGCAAACCTTACCACTACCCCGTGGAGGTAGAGAGGTTGTTTCGGAAAGACGTGGATTGGTTTTAGTAAGGATGGGAATTAATTCACATTAGGTTTACTTTCACGGGGTAGTAATAGCAGTCTTGCATCTTTGTTCATGCCAAATGCATATGCAATCCTTTTCTTTTGATGCCACAAATGCATATGCAATCTTATACTAGATTGATCCAGGATCTTGGTATTTCTATTTCCCAGGTCTGGTTTATGGGAGACTTATTGTCACTGGAAAGCATACAAGGAAGAATGACATTATTAGCATGTTAGGGACTTCTAAATTGAGCCTAGATGACGTTAGATTTGAGTACAACACAAACCATGCTCCAGTTGCAGTGTAAGTTTTCTTTTATGATAAAAGGTTTAACAATGTCTATGAGGAAATATATCTTATCATTGTGGTTTTGATTTCTGAGCACCCAAGGGTGTGATTTAGTTGTGAATGAAGCTAGAATGGATCATGGATCATGGATCACGAGAGACCAGGGTTCAAGGCCCTGAAAAGCTCTTGGTGATTTCTCTTCATCTTTTTAAGTCTTAATGGACAAATTTACCCGGTATCTGTGTTGGATACTTTTGTGAGCATCTGATTGCTTTTCAAAGGTCGTAATATATGGACCTCCACCAACTTGTTATCTGGCAAAATTGTAGGTGTTTTTTCTTTATTATTTCCAATTTGTTTCATGTTCTAGACTTGCCAGTGCTTGCATCCATTTTAAAATAATGCAACTATAATTTAATCATGGGATAATACATATAGACCTCCTCAAACTTGTCCCCTTCTTCCAACTATGCACTTAAATTTTGCAGGGATTTCATTACCCCCTATTTTTATCCAAAGTGCATCTATTGCCACCTTGACTATTGACATGAAAAAGAAAGTGCTTACAATTACACCAGGGCTGTGAAAGACAAAAGCAAATCCAAAGCATACAGCCTCTATACACATGATGCAATTGACTCAAGTCAAATGTTTCCTTCTTCAAAAATTCTTTCTTCTATATAAAAATACAAACACTTTTTAGAAAAAGGACTGGCATTTAACCCATGCTTTTTTTCTCGCTCCCCCGCCCATCTCTGCGGCTCTGCCAGCTACACCTCTCTTCCTTCAATCTATCTCTATGATCCAAAACCATTTCTTTACTTAAATTTCTGTACCGTTTCTTCACTTTTCCTTTTACTGTTAAACAACAAGATTATTTGAAGTTACCCATCATTCCTGACTTCGAAATTTCAATACCCAGCATAACACAAATTTCATGAACAAGAGAGAAACCATGATAAGCTATTGCCCATGCCATCTAAATTTTTTCTGCTTTGTTAAATTGTTACTCACAGTAGCACCACACCCCGTCCCACCAATTTTTCGCTCTCTTTCTTGCTTCACCAAACTGAATTGCCACACCCAAGACCCAACTTTCAAACAACAAAAGACTCTATTAAATTATAGGCTTTTGGCTAAAGCTGAGCCATCACTACCATCCATGGTGGCCGGGATCATATTACTAAATACATAAATTTTACTCCTTTAATGTAGTAAACGTGATCTTACTTCTTCTAGTATATTATATTTTGTTTCTATGTTCGAAGAAGAGCAAAAAAAGAGGAGCAAATGAAAATCCATCAATGTTAAGCTCTATTGGTATGTGTTTGCATGTGGGAGAGGAGAGGAGGGACATATGGGAGATGAATAGAGACAAGGAAATGTGAAGAAGATATGAAAAATGAAGAGAAAAAAACCCAAATATTAACCGGCAAAACACGTGGCAGAGTGTTTACCACCACCATGGTCTCATCTGTTCTATACGTCACAAGGTTGTACAAATTACACTTTGGACAATAACATATGAGTAATAGAACAGAACTTCCACAAAATTTAGTAAGTAATTGAGAAAAGGGACAAAGTGGAGCGGGTAATTATGTATTATCCCTTTAATCATTCATGTTCTAGGTCGCGGATAAGGAAATTTGCATTAAAGTAGTTAGAATAAGACATTTTGACCAAGAAATAAAGTATAGTAAGTTGTGCTTCCAAGTGGCCCTAATTAAAACTAACAAGCTGTTCTAATTTCAAATTCATTGTTTTCCGAAGATGCATGTGAGAATTGAAGATATCGATTGTCCGTTCATAGCATTTTGCATTTTGAATATGACAACCAAATTATGCTATTAAACATGTATGAGAGGAAAATCATGAGGTCTCAAGTTCGAATCCAAGTGGGAGCAAAAACACTTGGTGATTTCTTTCCATCCATATAATTTTTGGTGGGTAGAGTTGTCTAGTACCAGGCAGTGTTGTCAAAGGTGCTCTTTAAGCGCGCTTAAGCCCTGAAGCGAGGCTCAAAACGTGTTTAGCGCTTCGGCTCGCTTTATGTGTGCTTCAGTGTGGTTATCAAGGTTCTAAGGCAAACATTTCCTTGCCAATGAGCCTCTTTTAAATAAGTGACACTAAACAATTGATATTTCACTTTATTACACCTTTTTTCAATTTCTTTGGTCATATATTTGTTGTTCATGTTTGTAATTATTGGTATTTGACTAAACATATATATTTGTATCTATTTCTCCCTTTGCGCCTTTTTTCATTAAAGCCCACACTTTCTTTGCGTTCTGCGCTTAAAGCCCCAATGGACCTTAGAGCTTTTTTGCACTTTTCGCCTTTGATAACACTGGTACCAGGTGGAATAGTAGAGATGCGTATAAGCTGGCTCAGACACCACCGCTAGAAAAAACATGTATGTTAATGCACATCAGTGGTTTTATTTGTATCTAATACTAGAGTGTAACGTAGAGTGTGTTTTAAAAGTTAACCACGGATATTAAATACAGATTAAAGTACATATGTGCATTAATGTTAGAGATCAAATATATGTTAATGTACATCAGTGGTGATCTATATCTAATAAAATGTTTCTAATAGCATATTTTAGCAGTCATATTCAAAATGCAATGAGTTGGTTCCTCTCAACCCAAACCCATGTATGTGTTGTCCACTTTGTTCTAACAGAGCTTCACAGATTTATTTCTTGGGCTATGCTACATTGAGCCCAAAATGTTATGGATTGATTTCATCTAAAATGCTCACATGAATCTTCAGATAACCATTAGTTTGAAATTATGCGCAAGAATGGATCATTGATTTGGACTTCTGGCTTCCCTAGCTTTGAGCCATTTTTTAAAAATAATTATGGTTCTGATTTCTGTTTGGACACCACCATTATTAAAAAAAAATTGTGGTTTTGATTTCTGAGTTTTTGACTTCACTTAAACCAGGCAACCAACACTCAGGAAACTTATGGTAATTTTCATGTCATAGCTAAATTTTCAAAAAGGATATTAAGGTCATAGGAATTAGGAGCATTACAAATGCCTAGAGATATATGAAAATTGTTTTGGTATTGTTGATTATGAAAAAAGAAAAGCATTTTTTTCATACCCTATTAAAAACTCCATCAATGCATTTTGAGTATAACCCCTCCCCCCCAACCCAATTAGATGTTACATACTTGGATACAATAGGTAACAACAACAACATATCATGTGTAACCCCACAAGTGGGGTCTAGGAGGATAGTCTGCAGACCTTACCCCTTACCTTGGGAGATAGATAGGTTGTTTCTGATAGTCTCTCGCCTCAAGTAAAAGCATTTCAAAGCAAGGGGAATGAAGAAGCCATGACAAAACACTAAAGAAAGCATGTCAAAGAATTTCTATGAAGGAAAGTAATTACAACAATAATACGATAATCGAAGCATAAGAAATATAAAATAGTAACAAAGATCGAAGAACAAGAAACTACAAGTGTAATACCACGACTACTAGTATGGAAAGACAAGTGAGACAATACTCTTCTACCTAACTAATCTTCAACCCTTATTTGTGTCTTCCGTAACCTCTTATCTACGGTCAAATCCTTGGTCAACTGAAGTTGCATCATGTCTTGCTTAGTCACCTTTCCCCAATACTTCATCGGCCTACCTCTTACACCTTCACACTAGGGCATTCGTACATTTTCTTTTCACATGCCTGAACCATTTCAACCTCGCATTTCACATCTTATCCTCAATCAAGACCTCTCCCACCTTGTCTAAAATATCATCATTTCTAATCTTATCTCTCCTAGCGCCCACACAATACACATCCATCTCAACATCCTCATTTTCGCAACCTTCATCTTTTGGACCTGAGAGTTCTTGATTGGCCAACATTCCGCTCCATACAACATAGTCGGTCTAACCACAACTCTGTAAAACTTGCCTTTAAGTTTTGATGACACCTCATCACACAAGACTCCAGAAGTGAGCCTCCATTTCATCCACCCTACACCAAAACGATGTGTGACTTCATCATCAATCTCCCGATTACTTTTGATAATAGACCAAAGATACTTGAAACTTTCTTTCTTTTGGATGACGTGGGTATCAAGCCTCACTTCCGCGCCAACCTTCATGCATTACATCACTAAACTTGCACTCCAGGTATTCTCTCTTGGTCCTGCTCAATAGGTAATTTCATGTAAGGATCAATGTATAAAAATTTGACAGGATATGGATTCTTTGTAAAGGTAATCTTATCATTTGTTTTGATGAAGGGTAATCTTATCAGTTGTTAGCAATATTTGGAGTCATACTATGTTGTCAAAAGCTAAGAGTGTGAATGCTACTGAACCATAAACTTAAAACAAGAAGATGCTTATTAACAAAATACTTTACTTTTACCTACCAAACAAACTAGGGGGGGCATTTTGTTTAGGAGCAAGTTGTGCGGGAATTAATAATATAGGAATTGTAATGCAGAGATAATTTATGCAGGGCTTAGTAATGTAGGAATCATAATGCAGAGATTATAATATATGGGTTATTATATAGGAATGATTTATTGTTAGATGTTTGGTTTCTTATATTAAAAATTATTATATAGTGTATATTTTAAAATAAGTTCTTATTTTTTTAACAAAATAAAACATTGATTGCTTCATGAATATCCATTTTTGTCATTTAACAGTTTTAATCCATGACATACTAATTCTCACATTCTCATTCCACATTTAATTCCGCATAATATAGTACATAGATTCCCACATAAGTTATACGGGGTACTATTTATATCAATAACCTAAAAAGTAACGAAAGTATGTATAACTAATGTAGAGTTTATGGGGACGATAAAAAGGGTAACCCAACAATGCTTATTTATACCTCGTTTTAATACATGAATTGCACTACCTAATGCTGCAAACCAAACGGCCTCTAGGAGTTTTCAGGATTTATCATTTGTTATCATATTGAATGTCTTGCTTCATTTTTTACGTAATTTTTACGGCAGTATTGACTAGTAGCTTGTTGAGTTAATCTGAATTACACTACCAATACTTAGTCAATGCGGGTAATAGATTACATTTTAGATTAGTCCAGTTTCTTAACGATGTTTCTTGTCACAGTTGTTTCCTTTTCCATCAATAATAAGTTGTCAATTGTGTTTGCATTTTTTTCTGTACTTAGTTGTTTGTTCAAAGAGAGAGTAGTTTAAGCTTTCTTGTCCGTTGACTTAATATATGCTTCTTATGAGTAAATTGCTTTAAATATTATTGTTACTGCTTTATCAGAAATGAAAATGCTTATTACTGCGCTATTCCCTATTTTATCTCATGAATAGGATGATTCAGTTCCCTTCTCGGAATGCTTATGAGGCTGCACTTAGGGAAGGAATTCGGAAGGGTGGCTTATTCAGAATGGAGAGGGTACTGTTTCGATATACATCTGCTTGATTATTAATCTCTGGAGGGTCGCATGCAAAATTATCATTTCCTCTACGTTTTTGATGATTATAGGTTGGTCGTCAGCAGTGGGACACTTTGCCACGCTATGATGGAAAAACTGTAAGTCCGGTCTCTAATGTTTATGGTCTCCATCCTGTTTTCTGTGTGTTGGGCTATGGTAAATGGTGGTGGAAGGACTGATAACAAAATAAAAACCTCAACTAACAGGAGACAAAAAATATACTATGTGATTTCATTCTATCTGTCTAAGCCTTAGTCATAATTACTCGATATTGTGTTGGCGGGAGGTAACACTTACGGTTTAGTAGTTGAGGTGTGCGCAAGTTGACTTGGATACTAGTTTTATTTTTAAAAACAATGAATCATTCTTTCTTTCGGAATGATGAGATTCGTGATATCTACCTCCACGAGGTAGGGGTAAAGTCTGTGTACACTCTATCCTTTCCAGACCCCACTTTTGTGAGATTTCATTGGGTTTGTTGTTGTTGTTGTTGTTGAGGTTTGTGATAAATTAATATAACAATTCAATTCATTAAACGCTTTGAAGCAAAAATCCAATGATGATTGTCGGCATTATCAGATTATATTGCATGGGATCCCTCGAAATGCATTGGCCGAAGATGTGGAACGTTTCCTTGCTGGTTGCCAGTATGATGCATCATCAATCCAAATGTTCGGCAGACCACAACGAGCTTCTGATGGGTATCTAAGCTTTACCACTCACATGTCGGTGGCTTTATTCACTCTTATGTGTTCTCTGTTAGTTATTAGATGGATTTCTGGCTTGTTTTGTTGCAGACCACCAACTAGAACGGTCCTTGTGGAGTTTCCCTCGCAGGCTCTAGCTACGCATGCATTTATAACAAAGAACAGAGGCTTCTGTCTTAATAACCAAGTTGCAGTGCGACTTCTTCAGTAAGCTCATCCATCTCCAAGATAATCTACGTTTTGTTTCCCTTTTGGCGATGCTCAATTGCTAGGATGTCGATGATGATTTGGAATGCTTGGATTGTCTACCTTCTTGTCCAGGCTTCAATCCTTCCATCCGAGAACTATTTTCATTTATGGTAGGAAAAGCTGAGATGAAATTCGAAATAATCTAACCTTGTCAATATTTTGAATGACAATTGTTTTGCAAAAACTGTCCAAGGACGGACCAAAAAGGAGATGTTCTTAGCTTTTGCTTGGATTGTTTGATCTCGTCTTGAAGTGGTATACTTTTAGTAGAAGTCCCTTCATGTTTATGAAAGGGTCTCCTCAAAGTCTTTTTATTTAGATATTCGAACAACCACTTGTTTCAATTGAGGACTTGGGGACATGGTAAATTATTCCTATTAGACACATTTCAAGTTTAAATTTCAGAAAAACTTTGGCACATGAAATCCGCTTCGATATTGTCACAATGCAGAGACGTGAGAACACTGTTAAGATCATTTCAAAACTCAGTAGCCCTAAACAACCAAATTGTCAAAATGTGGTCAAACATTGATGATACATATATACTTATCGTGCAGTAGTTTTATTAATAGTGGTGACAAAACTTAGTCCATTTTGACACTTCCAAATTCAGTTCAACCCATCCATTTGCTACCACCAGGTTGCTATATACAAGTTGGCAAAACTTAGGGGAACCAGTCTAAGATGAGCATACTCCAGTGCATCCTAAAGTGTCCAAGCTAACAGCCTAAAAAATAAGCATGGCTAAGTTACAACATTATGCGTGAAGAGAAGCCTAGGAAAGACAATAAAAGGGATAGATGAAATGAAATCATGATAAATGAGGTTTTTATATAACAATTCCATTATACAAAAATAGAAGTCTGTATTGTGATTCCAAAGCTACAAACAACAGTGAATTGTAATTCATCCCGGTAAACCTACTACCATTCCAAGTAAAACACAGTGTTAGGCTGAGAACTGTATAAAATGGCGGGAAGAAACCCTCCACCGGATTTCAAAATCACAGCTCAAACTCTTCGTCCCGAAGTGCCAATGCTGCAGCCTCTTCTTCCTCATCATCAAGAACAAAGTACTCGTTCCTTTCCACTGGCTTAAACATGTAAAACATGACAATGTAAAAAGCTAAGCTCACTATTTCCTCCGCAGAGTATGCCACCCATTGGTACTTATACGCAGAAATTGTCCTCAACGCAAAAACCACAATTCTTGTGAAGTACAAATATCCAATCACCACAATATAAAACTGCCTAAAAAGAGTCAACTTTGCCAAATTCCTTGCTGCCTTCCCATCGGTCTTGGAAGTCTCCCTCAATGACCTAATCGACCACACAATGGGGAAAATAATAGCACAGCAGCACACAATATCAACAATCAAAAAGACCTGATTCCATGTCACCCAATCCTTAATAAAAGGACCCGTTTCGCCAATAACAACCGAAGCCACATTAGCCAAAACCTGAAGAGGAATCACAATCATCAACACCTTCTTTTCCCTATCTTGCAAAAACGGCTTCAAGAACGACCACCCAGTACCAATCAAAACGATAACAGTAAAAAGCAAAACCACACGCATGGACTGGAAAATGTAGAACAACACATCCCATCCATGTGCAGTCCCAGTAACTTTAACATAATGCTTATCCTCAGCAGCAAAAAGCAAATTCAACGCTTTCATTACAACCAAAAGTGCCATAAGTCCATGAATCCTATGCACAGATATCCTATTCTTCAAACACACTAACACCCAGATGGCCAAGAAGCCAAAATAAACCAAGGAAAACAAAAAATACAACGTTGGCAAATGTGTAAGACCTGTAGAAAGAGGGGAAGATTATGAGAAGTTGAATATGCAGAGAGATGAAAAATACATAGTGGGCAGTGTTATCAAAGGCGAAAAGCGAAAAAAGCTCTAAGGTCCTTTGGGGCTTTAAGCGCAGAGCACAAATAAAGTGTGGGATTTAATGAAAAAAGACGCAAAGGGAGAACAAGATACAAATATATATGTTTAATCGAAGACCAATAATTATAAACATGAATGACAAATATATGATCAACAAATTGAAAAAGAAGTATGATAAACTGAAATAACAATTGTTTAGTGTCACTTCTTCAAAAGAGGCTCATTGGCAAGGAAAAGTTTGCCTTTGAACCTTGATGACCACACTGAAGCACACATAAAGCGAGGCGAAGCGCTCAACACGTTTTGAGCCTCGCTTCAGAGCTTAAGCGCGCCTTTGACAGCACTGATAGTGGGTACCTTCATTATGGCTATTTCCACCAAAATGGCTTGTCATGTTATCACAATATTGTGAGATTTGCACAAATAGGATCATTTCAGGTTTAGCTATTTAACGTTAGTCCCTGTTTAAGTAAGTTTTGCAAGAGTAGGTTGGCAAGGCCTAGCTTGTTCAAAGAAGTTTTGCAAGAGTAGGTTGGCAAGGCCTAGCTTGTTCAAAGTGGCCCTAGCCGGGGCACTACTTGTTTGAAGTTATGCCAGGCTGGAGCATAACTTGTTTATGCCTGTCCGAGCATAACTTTGAACAAGTTATACCCCGCCCCAACATAACTTTCACTAGGTCTTACATAACTTCTGCTTGGTCTTAATATGCAGAACTTTTAAAACAGCTGATTTAAACACCAGCCCTCAAAGCACCCATTTTTGCATAATATTTGAATATGACAAGCTAGTAGAAGTATTAGATTACTACCGTTTGTTAGAACGTAACATTTCCATCAAAAATGTCTATTCGGGAAATCATCTTTCTGATCATGTGCTTGTGTATGGTTAGTATAATAGTGAGTGAGATATGCTAATTATACAAGAAATATTATAGGGTGTAAGGAAAGTTTCTTTCTTTTTTAAGAATGGGGGTTAAGAGCTGGACATTTGCAAAAGAAATGACTTTCACCAAGTTATACTCCCCATTTTGATGAAAAATATTTCCCTTGTAAAAAAACATTTTAAGACTTCAAGCATACAAAAATGAATTCATGAAGGAAAAATACAGCAAATTTCATCAAAGAATATATTTTGTTTTCACAATTCAATCTAACACACAATGAAAACTGATTTCATCAACGAAACTAATAGGATTTCAAGCAAAATGGTTACATCAAGGAAAACATTTCCGCCTTTCACTATCATATTTTGCAGCCTTATGATGGAAGCTCAATTGATCAAATGCACAAATAACCAAAAAACAAACAAAAAAATGTACAAAATGAGCAATTTATCAGGAAAAAAATAATACAAAGTGGGTAATCGAAAAGAACCTGCAGACAGATAATCTTTAACGCGGCCATCGAGATTGTAAAGCTCAGTGCGAACATCCATTGAAACTTTTGATTCAAGTGCACAATTTGCGAAGAATAGAGAGTATTCATTAGGGGAAGTTACAGGGTAAGCTCGATCAAACGACGAATTAGGTGGAGGAGAAAGATCACCAAAATTGAATAGATGTTGAATGTAATTGGATTCAAGGACACAGAAATTAGGGTTTTGTTGAAGCTCAATTAAGACTTGAATTAAGGATTCTTCAGATAGGAGGAAGAATCCGAGACCGGAAGGATCAGTTGTAGCTACACTGGAGATGACGGAGACGGAGGAGACGCTAATGGAAACTTGACCTGTATGTGTGAATCCGAATCGTTCGAAGAGGATCATGGGTCGATTATCGGATCGGATCTTCAGTTTTTTTATCTCTCCGGCGGTGAATGAGGTGAGGCATAGTATAAGGAGAAGGAGGGTGGGTAGTTTGGCCATTTTTTTGGACGGTGGTGGATACGGCGGCGATGGTGGAATTTGGTGGCGGAGCACGGCGGAGGAGATTTTGGTGAAGGGAAAGTGGGAGAAAATGGGAAAGGAGTAAGATTTACAGGAGGATGACTTGGAAATGACGATATTGACCCTACGTGCGTTAGATCTAATGCACTATAGGTGAGAATTGGGATCCAAAACCAAGAGAGGTCTTTGTTTTATTTTAATTTATATATATAAAACCATAAAAAAATAGAAAAATTGAAAATAATTTAAAAAATATATATGAATGAATATAAAATAAAAGTAAAAAGACAATAACAACAATAATCACACGAGTGGAATCTAAAGCGAGTGATATATACACGCAAACTTACTTCAATTTGTGAAGATAGAAAAATTGTTTTCAATGCACCTTCAGCTTAAGACTTAAGTTAACAATAACGAAACATAATCAAAGAATCCATATTGAAGTAATGGAGAAAACAACAAGAGCAATTAGAGGGAATTATGTATCTTTATTTATGGATAATCTATTTGCTTGTATGTATTATTAGTAATAGAGTAAGAATTTTCATTAAGTAATTCAAAATTTGAAGAAGTAAACACACGAACAGTCGTTTTAATAGATTTCAATTCAAATTATCAATGATTTTAATTGAATTGTCATATTAATTAAGGTTACGTATTTAATTAAATAATATATAATTGTATTGTTAATGTTAGGAACAAATTTAATCAAATTTTTATCTTTTCCTTATCTTTGAGTTTAAGTTTCCAAAATCAAAAGCTTCTAAACTAATTAACTGTGGCTTGACTTTTGAAATAGTTGGTTTTTATGAGAATGAATTAGAAAAACAAAGTTGAAAAAAGAGAGGTAATGAAATCGACAATTGTGCTTAAATATAATTTATGTTTAACAATGTTTAAATAAATTTATCTACCAATACATTATTATGTGACAATATTCTACTCATTTGGTCATTATTAAATTGTCTATCTAAATCAAAGACAATTACTACTTCCTCCATTCAAAATCTAAGTCAATAAAGGCAATTAGTAAAATGTCAATCTAATCAGAGTCAATCTTTGTTTAATCACATCACCTCCCAAAAGTCAAGTTTGTATTAATTTTCATAGACATCTCATAAAAAATTTCTGATTAATGCACATTCTTGAAAAATTCCTAACATTCTATTGTTTCTAAGATCTAGAATCTCCCCTCATCCCCCCCTCACAAAAAAAATAATCTAGTTTACTGAATTCAAAATTTATTTTTATATTTATTTTGAGACTTGTAACATTTATACAAATTTTTAGGTAAAATTAAGTTTAAATAATTGATTAAGAGCGCCTTGATTCCTTAAATATTGGTAAATTCTAATTTTAATTCTTATGATATTTGATTAAGCATACATGCACCTTTGATCTCTTTATTTTTGTATAATTAATAACTATTTTATCACTTAATTATTTTTATATTATGTTGAGTTTATATTACTAATTAAATCTAATAGATAGTAAAATATTAACATATTTTCTTTGTGAAGACACCACAAATAAATATTTTAATTAACTAAAAATTAAATAATTAAATTATATATCACAAAGATCAAATGTAGAATTTATCAAACTTAGGGATGAAAGTGTTATTGCCCCCTAAAATATAAATTAATTATAAATACTAAAACCATTTTTCATTGGCCAAGTGATGGCTTCTCATGAAAAATATTTAAAAAATGAGAAGGCGATACTTCTTAGGAAGTAAGGATCTAATTCTAGAACCCAAGTCTTGAGAAACTAGAAAACATAACTAAAACTTTATAAAAAGTAAAATAATCTAAAATAAATTTATTTTCAAAAAAATCATAAGAGCTCAGTTGGTGCAACAGATACTATTTCACAAGGAGATCACGTATCGATTTTTTCCATCAACGCCTTTTTTGTTGAATTTATTACATCGAATTTATTTAGTGCAATTTATATTTCTTATGTGATTTATGATGTGTGTATATCAGTACGCATTAAAGAATAACGACTTCGATTTTTTTTTTAAAAAACTTTATGAAAAAGAAAATTATTTTAAAATATATTAATGCAACAAAGTGCAATAATTGTCTTAACCTCGTTCACCATGGGAACGGAAAACAACAGTGAATTTCAAGAATACCCTCCTCAACAACCCAAATTTCCAACAACAATTGAGGTAATTCCGTAAATTTAAGAAAAGAGTAAGGGTATAAATGGAATTAACGATAACCTCCATTAAAAAGGCAATACCTATTTATTTCCCATTTTGCACATTTAGGAATGTTTTTATTTTTTGGGGCAAGTTGGAAGGAATTTATTGACTCTGGTTGTATGTCTTGTTATCCAAAAATTCATTCAATTCTTCATATTATCAGTTCAAATTTCAAAGCAATCCCCTTTTGTTCTTCCAGAATTTTTTTTGCTGTATTTTGACAATTTTGTTATTAAACAAAATATTAGAAAAATCAACAGAAATCACCTACTTCCCAGAGAGAGAAAATCAAATATACCCTCATAATATTCCTGGTATAGTCTTCTTGTTTTGCATTTATAAAATGGAGTAAATTCTTGATAGTATTTTCTAATTTTCTTGTTTTTGTCAACCCTTTTCAGCTGTGAGATTAATTTCATTTTGATCCATCCATTCTTGGAGTTTCAAGATTTTATTTTTATTTTCAATCTGTAAGTATATGATTTTATTCTGCTAAAATTGGGGTTGTGTTTTCAAGATTTATTTTGGCTCTTATGCATTATATCGATTCAATTCTCATTTGGGTTTTTATAATTTCAAGAATCTTGATGTAAAGTTTTGTTCTTTAGGGGTTTTGAATTCTTCTTGTATTGTTTAGGAATTTGTCATTTTTGATAGTACTATGCATGGTCTTAAATTTGTTTGTTTTGTTTAATCTGTTGCATGCAGGTATTCTTGTATTCTGTTTTCCACAGTTCCATTAGATCTTTCTGAAGCTGATTGATTGTAAGCTGTTGATTATTGTGTAATTTTGGGGATATTAAGTTCCTTGGTAGTTGAACAGATGAATGTTGTAGGTAAAGTTAGTAGCTTTATAACACAGGGTGTATACTCAGTTGCTACCCCATTTCACCCTTTTGGTGGAGCAGTTGACATAATTGTTGTGAAGCAACATGATGGGACTTTTAGGAGTACCCCTTGGTATGTTCGGTTCGGTAAATTTCAAGGTGTTCTTAAAGGGGCAGAAAAGGTAGTTAGAATAGAAGTTAATGGCAAAGAAGCTGATTTTCACATGTATCTTGATAATTCTGGTGAAGCCTATTTTATCAAAGAGGCTACTGGTGACAATGAGAATGAGGAAAATGGTTGCTTGAAGAAGTCCGATAGTTTGAAAAGTGTAGGGGATACTAGTAATCTTGGTAATAATAACCATAACGAAAGTAGAATAGATGATGTGCTGTCTAAAAATGAGGAGGATGAGTATAATGCTGCTGATTTACCATTGCGAGATGAACGTGTTACTTTAGGTATGGATCGATTAAATAGGGTAGATTCGGATGCTGACCGAAGATTCTATGAGTTTCAGGATGACCAATCTTCTTTGGATGATTCGGTTGATTTGTCAGAATATGGTTCCAGTAGATATGATAATTTGGAAAATATGGACCATGTTTTAGAAACACAGGTCTCCAGTTCGGAAGTTGTTCTAGTGAGCGTGGATGGACATATACTGACAGCACCTATCTCATCATCTGAAAGGAATACGGAAGATGTCGAATTAGACACACCTCAGTTTCATCTGGGCCCTGGTCAGGGGACTGAATTTTGTGATGATAACTCAGAGTTTAATTCAGGTGATGGTACATGGGCTGATGATTATTTCTGCACTCTGAACTCATCCAATGTTGCATCAGCATACACTTGCGATGTGAAAAACGAGAGCACTACAATTGAGCACCAGTTAGAAGTTTCTGAAGTCGATGTGAAACATCTTGATCGAACTCCGGAAAATGACCTGAAGAACCAGGAAGCAGATCTTTGCATGCATAGTACTGTGGAGAGCACATCATGCAGCATTAAGAAGGATGATGTTTTCAAGAGCTGTCTAGAGCTATCAGCATTAGCCATGCAGGCTGAAGATGAGGTTAGTCAGTCAGATACGGTTTCTCAGTCGGATATTCAGGGAGTTGTTGCAGATGTAAAGGAGATGTCTCAGAGGAGTCCTACTGCAATCAGTGAAGTCGAAGATAGACATCCTGAGAAATCGGGAAATGAAAATGGCATTCTTGATTCTGACGGTGTAACCCTTCAGAAAAGTGACTTGGACATAGAGCGTAATGCTTCAGACAGTGCAAGAGACCATCCTTTTGTGAATGATGAACACTCAAAAGAACAGGCGGATGTAACAGTAGCAGCAGAGCAGACACAAAGTGGGCAGCATGGATCAGACGAAAGCATTGAATGTGATAATTTGGAGCATCAGACTGCAGCTTTGCTTAAAGGTACAAAAACTGATTCAAGAACAAGCAGGCGTGCCTCTTGTTTTGATTAAAAAATTATAGTGTCTCATCTAGTTGTTCGATTTAATTCCACTTCTCACTATGTTCACGCATTTTGTTAGTGATATCTGCAGGAGTAGATATATCTCTTTGTAGGAACATGCTTCATCCTGGAATGGGTTCCGCTGCTGCTAGAGAAGCCTTTGAGGCTAATCGCGTTTCTGAAGAGGAATTCAGAAACTCTGCAAAATCCATAATTAGCAATCCAAATTTAGCCGTCCGAATTCAAGGAAACTATTTACAGTGGGACAAAGCTGCTCCTATTGTTCTCGGGATGGCTGCATACAATATGGAATTACCAGTTGACTCTACTGATGTCATACCCGTGGAGCAGGACAAGAACCTAAAAACAGGAGAGGATGATAGTGGGTTGCCTTCAATTCCTGGTCGACGATGGAGGCTTTGGCCAATACCATTTAGAAGAGTTAAGACAATCGAACACACTAGCAGTAATTCATCAAATGAAGAGGTGTTTGTTGATTCTGAATCAATCTCACTGAATCAGCCTACAGAACAAACAGCATCACCACAAGGAGGAAAGGAATCTCCTCGCAAGCAACTTGTGAGAACGAATGTCCCTTCTACTGGTCAAATTGAATCTTTAAAACTGAAAGAGGGTCAGAATTTGGTGACTTTCATTTTCTCCACTCGAGTCCTAGGAGAGCAAAAGGTTTGTTGTGTTACTTGCGCCAAATTCGTTAACTTTTAAAAAGTATTGTCTTTTTATTGTTTTGGTCTTAAAACAGGTTGAAGCCCATATATATTTGTGGAAGTGGAATACTCGAATTGTAATTTCTGATGTTGATGGGACTATTACCAAGTAAGCCTTTTTGATGATTATACCTCAAGCTGCAAAAAAATTGTTAGCCTTTACATGCTATCTAAGAGGTTGTCTCTTACCTGATGAGTTGCTTGCAAGACCAATGGCGAAGCTAGGATTTTCATTAAGGGGTACAAAATATGAAAAGTAAACACACAAAGAAGCCAAAGGGGGTTCAACATCTACTATATATACATAATTTTTGTTTTTATGATTTTAATCATGTATAAACAATGTATTTTTCCTGAACATGACGCTACCTGGATCCTCCCCTGTGTAAGAACCTCTATCATGCTAGAAACTTAATAAATTAAAGCCAGTTGAGCCTTCAGATTTTTATAGGATAAGCTAGTTTCACATGTCCAAAGTTCTCACCTTTTAAGCTGATGTGAGATACTAATATGTTTTTTAAGGTTTTCTACTTTTTGGTATATTTCTTGTATACCGGCATCTTTTGCCCTTCATTTAATAAATTTTAATACGTTATAAAAGAAGCTGATTTGAGAGCAGAAAAGAATATTACAAATGAGAACTGTTTGTTGGAAAATTTTCTCATTCTGGCATAGCATTACACTATCATGTACGCAATAGTCCGGAATGAGGACATGTTTCCTAACATAACTTAACAAGTGCATATTTTATGTTTAGGTCTGATGTTCTTGGTCAGTTCATGCCATTGGTTGGAAAGGACTGGACCCACTCCGGAATAGCTAGACTTTTCTGTGCAATCAAGGTATTCCTTTCTCTGTCCTATATTTGAACTTCTCTTCGTCTTTAGGTCATCATATCAACTAAGCTTTAAACCATTCTTATAATTGATAACTAATACTTTAACCATGGAAAACACGTATCTGCTATTTTCTGATAACTTTTATGGAAGTATGAAATACAAGTGATTCCTCTAGCATTTGATCTTTACCACTACAATGCTGCTTAGTGATCAAAATATTTCATGAATTGGATTAGTTGATCATCTAAGCTAATGATGTATTCGGAAAGTAAAATGTATCCTGAATTGTTATTTTAGTTAGTGTTACCTATGGAAAGATTTCCATTCTTCTTTTGTTATGTGGAAAGGATTCAGTTCTTTCTTGTGTTGGAGTGGAAATGTGGCAATTCAGGATTTGATGCTTCAGCACGAGGTATGGGTAAGGTTTGTGCCCTCCCCAATTCCCACTTGTGGGATTACACTGGGTATGTTGTTGTTGTATGCTTCAACACGAGAAAAATGTTGCGGGGTGGCTATGCCCATGACACTTGATGTGATTGGTAAACTTGCCTGACAGAGATGCGCAGGAAATCTATTAAATGTATGCAGAGAGGAAAGTAAAATGTTGATGATATCATATAGGGTTTAACCATATAAAAAATTGGAAAGAAAAGGTGTTAGTAAGCGAGCATGGAAGAAATATAAGATAATTAGATAGAAGGGCCCTGTATTCAAGTTACCTAACTTCAGATAAAGTGCGGCAGGCTAATCTGCAGACCAACTCATACAGGATGACAAGACCCTTATATAAGATATTTGCTTAGGTGAGATCGGCAAAGTAACATATCTCACGGCAGAGTATTTGATTCAACATATTGGACACTATACAATTTGCAGAAGTTGGGCGAAGAGTAATATGTATATATAGTATGAACTCTTATATCTCCTTTCCCTCTGTATTCTTCGTTTGTTATTTTTGTAGATATTTAGTATGATTGACTGACACGAAGCTGGCTTAATGTTTATGATCTCTCACTTCCATTTTTCATTGATGTTGAACTACATTTCTCCATCATTTTATAAATGGTTGTGCTTTCTCTTGATTGCAGGAAAATGGGTATCAGCTGCTATTTCTCAGTGCACGAGCAATTGTTCAAGCTTATCTAACCAAAAGTTTTCTGTTCAATCTCAAACAGGTAATCATAATCTTGTCTACATGCAATACCGATGACACCATTTTTTAGTTTCCTAAAAGATACAGAAAATTTATCAGATTCCCAAGGGAGCATGTTGGTTGGATTTTCTGTTACATGTAGGATCATTTCTCAATTTGTGTGTGCCGTCCTTGCGCAAGGCCATGCTAATGTTCTCTATATCATTACACTTCTATAAGATGTTTCCGAAGGGACTATGTCATACGTAGGGCTGTAAATTATTTGGTTTAAACCTAGAGAGTCGACCTAGCCAAAAATCTTGGTCTGTTTGGTACTTTTTTTTTTTTTTTTTTGTGGTTCGGCTTGGTTTCTGTTTGTTTTGATTCTCTGTGCAAGGATTTTTGTTTTCCAATGCGGTTTCCTTTCTTGTTCTTTTTTAATTATGAAAAAGAGAAAACTGAAATTAGGGGTATGCATAGTTTATTATGGTTTCAGTTGTCTCCATTTCCCCCTCACTCCACCTTCATCTCTCTCATCTCTTTCCCACACTTCAAGGCTAGAACAGCGTGATCAAATGAACACCCTAGAAATGTCAGTAGAACCTTAGTAATCTGAGATCTAAACACCGATGGTATTGCGAACCATATAAAAAATCTTTTCTTTTTCCGGTCTTAGCAAACATACTACTTCAGAAGGACTTCAAGAAGCTTTTTCCAAATTTGGTGAGGTGGTACACGCCGTAAGCTTTATCCATGGCTATGCATGAAACTTCAAAACACTGATTTTTTCATTAAATTGATAGTTGCTATATCAATCAGCATCTATCAACTACTCATCGATCCCAAACTACTTTTTACGTTGACCGTCAACTACCCCAAACCTCCTCCTTATCAAGCTTGGGACCTACTATGTGTAGCTTGAGTTTTAAGGTTGCTATATTAATTAAAAAGAAAAAGAAAAGAGACCACATCAACACATCTCCTTTAGCCGTGTTGGTGAAGCACAGCTGCTCATTTTTGTGTATTTCTATAGTCTTGGGAAATTGAGCAACTTGACGGTGCAACCAAAAATCTAGAAAACTATAAAAAAATCAGCCTTGTTATCAACTTGCCTTCCTCAGTATTCAAATCTAGTTTTTTTTTTCTTATGTAAGTTGTTCTCAAGTTTGAAGTTCTGGCTTTATTTCTTGCTTGGGTGTAGCATGCTGCTGCAAGTGAATTAATTAGCAAAGAAAGAGAGGCTCTAGTAGATCTGTTGATTGGTTTGTCAATCTACGAACAGAAAATCAAATAATCTGAACAGAATTTGCACAAAACTCACCAACTGATCGACTACTGCCGTATTTACATGTTTTGAGTACTTGTGGTGTTGGAATTAAGATTTAGCTTTTATTATCCTTTCTTTTCATTTTTATTCTTGTTGTTTTCCTCCTGTGCTTTGTTCTCAGACCTTCCATGTGTTTTTCTTTTTTTATGGGGAAAGGAGTTTCTGAGGATGCATTTTTGTCTTACACTACTGTGGCTCAACTGTATACACCAACTTAAAAAATCTTGGATCTGGCCTCTGCTTGCTTGTCCTTTCTTGTAAATTCTGATTGTGCAACAGATTTCACTGACCAGCTTTGTGTAAATGATCTGTAGGACGGGAAATCGTTACCACCTGGACCTGTTGTTATTTCACCTGATGGTTTATTTCCCTCATTGTACAGAGAAGGTAAGTACAAATTTGCTGAAAGAGCCTTTTTTGCCTTTAGTCTTCGTCAAAGTGCATTATCTATGCATGCCAATTTCACATGTTTCTTGGTGTTTGGTTTCAAAGAGATCTATCCAAAATCTTCAGCTCTTCTGCCGGAGCAAGTCTACTGACTTTTCCTACTGATATGAAAAAGAAGGAACTGGCCTATATTTGATCTCTAACAAAAATTACCTTTTCTCTTCTATGTCATGGCAGTTATAAGAAGAGCTCCTCATGAATTCAAGATTGCCTGCTTAGAGGTAAGTTCTCCAAAAGAGCGATGGTTGTTTCAGGTGTCTTTTGGTATGCATGAATGTATGAGGTGGATATTAGTTTCTTTAAAAGGGATTTTAATTAGGGAATTTAGGGCTGACTTGAAATCCTTGACCAATGTTTGGTTTCGGGATCAAATTCCTGATAACTTTTCAAGCATTTCAGTCTAAACCCAAATCTATATTTGGTAGTTGGTACAATACTGTATCACATTTTATTGCTAAATGCATTCACACAAATTTTGTTTCTTTAAGTGCAAAATTCCTTGATACTAATATTTTATCATTCACCTTTTGTCGGGTAATTACAATAAATTTCCACGAATTTAATAAGTTCTTGAATAGTTTAACTTTTTAAATAAAATTTTAATCAAAAAGAAAATGAATTTTTTTGGGGATAAATAGAAGAAAAACATGACAAATACCGTAAGTATGCTCCCAAGGTGTCACCAAAGGTCTAAGAGTTGGAGTGTTATCCAGTACATGTTTGGCGGCGGGTAGCAGGTTCATGAAACATGTGAAACCGTGAAAGCGACATGTGAAACATGTTACAATCTCATACCTCCCCTTGAAATTTCTTATAAGTTATGTCTCATTGCTGGATTGTGATCTTATCCTGTTTAATCCAGAGAGTAAAATATTTTACCAATGGAGCTGATAAATCTTATATTTGCCTAATCCAGACGCTAATGCTGCGTACCAAATGATCCCTTAGTGGATTCAATCCTTATATCTCTTCAATGGTTTGCCACTTTCTAATGTGTTGATCTATGTTTCAGGACATTAAAGCACTTTTTCCACCAGATTATAACCCTTTTTATGCGGGATTTGGGAATAGGGACACTGATGAGCTTAGTTACAGGAAAATTGGAATTCCAAAAGGCAAAATTTTTATAATAAACCCAAAGGTTCGCAATCTCTTCCCTTTGCTTTATTGTTAAAAAACTGTGGGTACAATTTGTCAAGTTTTACACTCTTGTCTAACATGTTGAATTGGACTTACAGGGGGAGGTAGCGATTAACCACCAAATCGATGTGAAATCCTATACTTCATTACACACTTTAGTTAATGACATGTTCCCTCCTACATCCATGGTTGAGCAGGTTAGCAATGACACTCTTTTAAATATCTCATCTTTGTTCGTTTTTAAGTATTTCTAGCGTCATTGGCAAAAAAGTTCAGATCATCTTGCACCATGAAATGCAAGTTTATCAGACAAGCTGTCAAACATCAAATTCCTGTTATTTTTCTAGTGTCATGTTTTCCATTTTTTAGATAGTATGCATTATCTTTTTTATTTACCAGTTTTCTAAAACTGAAGCATATCGTCTTTTTCTTCCTGTTTATTTTGTGGGGTAGGCGTCTTCATTCCTCAATTCTACAAGGGGTTTCATAGTTAATGGAGTCAACTTCATGAAAGAATTTGAACGAATGACCGAAACATAATTTATAGTTCCAAGTCAATCTAGACACTCTAGTTGACAGTAGAAAACTGATCAAAACCACTTGATTCTCTTTTATTCCAAATTAATCCATGTTCTTGGGCTGAAAACCCAGAGAAGAAATTAAGCTTGTATAGTTCCTTCTACTTCTTATGGCATGTTGCATGCCCGTGTTTTTGGTGCACTTGTTTGACATGTATAGTCATTCTTTTCTTTTTTCAAGCGTTCTGCAAAGAACCAACTTTTCATTTACTGGTTATCTTGAAGCTTTGAATCTTCTATATGGTCTTTTAACGGTGTCTTCATGATGCTGTTCTGGATTTTCATTGTAAATGCAGGAAGATTTTAACTTGTGGAACTACTGGAAAATGCCCTTGGCAGACGTCGATAACTTGTAGAGATTTCTTCCCCCCCATACCGATGGATCCATCTTTTTTGTTGATCTGAGAAGCTGAAAAGTTTAGCCGGTATGATATGTATAACTACCTGCAGTTTCTTTTGTAGAAGAGCTGCCATTCTTGTTTTTTCTTTTTGTTGTTTCTATTATTAAGGTGTATAAAATTCAGCTATGTAGGTCCTTATTAATTCCATATATTGTACTCAAAAGCATAACGTTCTTACTAATGAATAAAAAAATTTCTTTCTATTTCTATAAGTTCCATTTGTTGGTCTTCACTGGCCCTTTTCAAATTCTCCTCAAAAGTTCAAAGGTGCATTCTTTCTTCATTACTCATAGTTCATGCTCCTATAGAAACAATAAAATTCACCACCACTTTTCTGCCTGTAATTGAAAAATAGTCATTGTCACGGAGCTTTAGTCGCTTAAATGCATGTAGGAGTTGGGGCTCAAGATACGCATTTTGATCAAAGGAAGTTGTTTTTCATCGCCAAAAGGCCCCCATTGAAACAAGAATTCACCCTTAATATTATAATCTTGAATATTTGTTGGTAATTGTCATGTTCAAACTAATAGCTAACTTGCGACATTAAAATAAGATCCACACAAGGAAAAATACTTGTCATTTTTGGTTATTAGTTAGCGATATCTCCAAAATATTTGAAAGGAAATATGATTTTCAAACTCACTTTCAAATTAGTCGATGATCACAAATGGAGTGGCAATGCCATATACACAAAAAGACCAACCCAAAAATTCCATTCTATTTTACAAAGACCCTTATTTTTTATAGTAATTTTCGTATAGTTTTAAAATATCTAAATTTTTAATATTGAATTAATCTAATTCAATTTAGCTCTTGAGATTAGTCAAATTGACTTTCGTAAAAAAGAAAAATGACAAGTAAAAGTTAATGAAGAAAATATATATTTTATATAATAACATTTTGCCATACTCAAATAGGGTCTCAAATTCAAAATTTATTGAATACTTTTTTAAATCGAGCTTGAGACGTGTATACAATAATATGCTACAAGACAACGGAAAAAAAGGGAAGAAGAAAGAAAATAGAGAGGCGCGAAAGGAGAGGCAAGAGACTCGAACTACTACCGAACAATCTGACCTCTTCCTTCTTCTCTAACACACAAATTCCAGTTCCAATTTCAAATGTCTCATTCCATTTCTTCTTCTTCTTCAACGAAATCAACCGGTAAATCTAACCGGAAACTCAATTATTTGGTCGGCGATGTCATGGCTCAGATCGGCGGTGAGCAAAGCTGTAGAAGTTGGCGGCGTCGGCAACAGAAATATCTCTCGCAATCTTCGTTACTACGCTGATTCCGTCGTACAACAAGCCAGTAATGCCGTTTCCGGTGGTGCCAAGTTATTCCTTGATCGCTCTGTAAGTCTAGGACTCAGACTGAATATATGCATATAAAGTTTTAATAAATTCCGTATTGAGGCTAATTCAGTATATGAGTCTTAGACTCGGACTATGTGTGCGCTCTTGTACAGTTGTATGCATTTGCAATGTATTGTATGTGTAAATAAAAAAAAAGATAAAAGAAATTGAAGACATTTTTAGGAAAAAATGTATTTATGATCCAGCATATGCGTCTTGGACTTGACCTATATATGCATGTATATAGAAAATATTAAAAAAAGTAAATATGTTTATACAATATAAATTGGTGCTTTATTGGACTTTGGATTCTGGATTTGTCTTGTACCTGAGTAATATTGGTCTTTGAGTCTTTGTGGATTAAACCGAACATAGTTGTAGTTATTAGTGCTTCTACATTGTCTTCAAAATGTAGCCTATAGTTTGAATAACACTAATTGTATTTGCAACCGAGTAGGGAAGTGGTGGGTTTAAGGAGAGGTGAAGGTACACCGAATAAGAAATGGGAGTGATTAGATAGAACACGACACATCTTCAGTTTAATGAGGACATGACCTTAGATAAGAGGATGTGGAGGTCGAAGATTAGGGTAGAAGGTTAGTAGGTAGTTGAGTGTTGTCTCACTTTACTACGGGATAGGCTTTTTGCATCATACATGTTTCTCCTTGCATACCAGTAGCAGTAATACTAATATCGTAGTTTCTTGCTCTTCAATTTCTATTATTGTTTTTCGTTTATCGCATTATTTTGTTGTTGTTACTGTTCTTTTTTTCTGAATGTTGTGTAATGATTTCTCTATTATTTACTATCTGTACTTTACTTATGTATTTTATTCTTTTCAAAAGAAAAACTGTCTTGATATGCGTTACTTGAGGTGAGGGTCTTTCGAAAACAACCTCTACCTCTGCGAGGTAGGGGTAAGGTCTGTGTACACTTTATCCTTTTCAAACCACATGAACCCCACATGTGGGATTACACTGGGTATGTTGTTGTTGTTGTATTTGCACCTGATCAACTATTAACAAAAGTTTGCTTTTTATTGAATTTTACTAATGTGATTATCTCCAATTCTGAAATTGATGTGGAAACCAGCATTCAATGTCTAGCCTCAACAGTTTATATTGAATATTGACACCAATTTATGGAGACAATGGACTCCTAATTAATTCAAGTGTACATAGTCACATGCCTATTTACCAAGTACATATGGAACTTTTAAAACTGTTAGAAATCTCTATGAGAGAAGATACTGTTTGCAACTCTTGCCACACTCTATTTCTGATCTGGATAACTTTTAATTGCCACAGTTGTGTTCTTCTTGTCTTCTCTCTTCTCTATAGCTTTTATTCATAAAAGGAATTATTCTTCCCCAAGTAAGTAATTATCATGGATTTACTGACTGAAAGCGGAATGGATTCAGAGGATTCATATGGAAGCGAATTAGGATTAACACATAGTTGATTGATTGAATTAGCAATTTTTTCCTGTTATATTCTTTGACTAAATGCGTGGTTTTCTCCTGGTGGTTTAGGGGTCTCGGAGTTTTCAGAATTTTAAGCAAACAGTGAAAACATTAGAAGAACTTTCTGTTTCATGTAGAGGTGTAGAGAGAGTTCAGCTACTACGAAGATGGTTAGTTGCTTTGAAAGAGATTGAGAGACTATCACTGCCTCTGCCTGTTAGTGAACATGTCTCTTCCCCAAAGAGCATTGATTCTATTTATACCACCGACAATGACAGGAGTTCTCCTCGTGAGCCAATTTTGGTGAGTAAGTCCTTGAACTGTCCATCTTGTGAAGTTTCCAGCTTTATGAAGGATGTTAATATTTCATTTATGACTCAATCTTCAGGAAATCCTACGACATTATGAGACCAATATTTACATGATTTCAGTTTTAGTTCAGATGCCTCCTTTGTGTTAGCTTTGGGAATTCATACTGTAATCTGTCATAGTGGCAAGTTTTTGGAGAACTAGGTTGATTCATGTAAAACAGAATACATTAACTCAAAACTTAGCTCTCAATCATCTGGTTCTAAACGACAAGATATATTTTTCCCAGGTGTACTAGTTGGGCCCTTGAGTATCCTCAATGACAAGATATATTTTTTTCCATTCTCCAGACCAAATGGATTCTTCTCATAAACTATATTTTGCTCATAGATCAATTTCCTTGAGTATTTTGATTCATACTTGTGTTAATTTGCTCATGTATTTGCTTACATTACAATGGACAGGTTTTATATTATGATCCTGATCTCAGCGGAGAACCATTGAATTTTAGAGATGTGTTCCTTAGCAGTCAAGCTCTTGAAGGCATGATACTTTCAATGGTAAGCTAAAAAACAACTTAGCTTGCTGGTGTTGCATTCCTGCTTGATGACTTGACAATTGCTCCTCTACATGGTATAGTTTAACCCCAATGCTTCTAAACTTTTTTATAAATCTGAATCCGCCATTGTGGTGCAGACCCTTACTAGTGTATTAGCAACCAAAAAGTGAATATATAAGGGAGGGGGATAAGGGACGGAACCTCCAAACAAAAAGTTTGAAAGTTAGGCACTTCTATTAATGGTGCTTATCATTGTGGTGTGTGTCATACAGTTACTATGCTTAAAAGAGACCTCTTTTTTACATGATCTTGTGTTAGTCTATGTAGGCCTCCAAAAGATTCTTATTGTACAAATATTTATACGTCATGACCTAAATACAAAAGTATTTTTACTTGCCTGATTCTGAAATGAGGCATTTTGCTGCTGTCCATCATCATCTTTGCCTTTGCCGTTCGGGGGTGATGAAATTCTTCATAATACCAAGTTTCCTCATGCTTCAAGATGTGATTGGACAATGCATCCACAACCTATGTTGCTCGGACTCTTCAAAAATGTCAACTGGTGCGTGTCGCATTCTCCAAACGTAGTGTATGTGAAGAGTCCGCGCAACTTAGTCCACAACACCAGTAGCTTCTCTAAAGCAATGTTGGATTAACACTTCATTAAACCTCTTCAACATGCTTCTCAAAGCACCAACAATAGCAAACAGGTTCCATGGAGGATCTTATTTAGCAGCGATCCGGTTAACCACCAATAAAGAGTCAAGTTCAATCACTAACTCTAAAACCTGGTATCGATGAACCACTGGAGCCCAATTTCTAAAGCCTTGCCTCAGCAGTGTTATTATTATGTTGCGAAACAAACATTACATTTTTTATGTGCTATTTTACTTATGATCCTTATGAACAACCAAAGGACCCCTTAAATTCAGAGCTTCTCCCAAGTTTACCTAGCTACTTTTCCCCAATTGGTTTTCTGTTTCTTTCCAAGGTTGAAGATACACCTCTGGTAAGTGGTGCTGCAAACTCCCATTTTGTGCCACATGTATTGGAACCTCTCATTTTCATGTGAAACGTGAGAAACAAGAATTCATCATCATGAGTAACCCTTTTGTACGTTTTGTACATGAAAGTGAACAGAGAACAGCCGACCTATTGTACTCCTGAAGAAGAGGAGTGTTCCTACTAGCATATCCATAGATTCTGAGCGGTTATAGAAAAACTTTTCTTCTTATTCTACTGCCAAATTTGGATTTATAGATTTGTGTTGTTCATCATCTTCTATTGAAGCCTTATCGCTATTTCCAAAAAGCCCCTCAGGGCTTCCGGAAATAGTCAAGAATATTTGTCTATGACATTCATCAAGAAGAAATGGGAAAAGTGGCCCTCACTGCAGTGCATATGGCATTTTGCATGTGTAATTCCACTTTCATGGATGAAGCATAATGTCAATTGCAGAGACTGCTTTATCATCTGGAAACTGTTTTGATTCATCTTTCAGTTACATATTTTATCTGTTGATAGGGATTAACTGGTCTTAATTTTTTGTTTGAAACAGATTCTTGAAGCACCTGATACAGAAGAAGTCTCTTTACTTATGGAGATATTTGGGTATTGTCCAATATTGATCCTAAATTTTTGTTTGAGCTTCTACCTCGGATGGACTTGGACGAATCAGTTATATGAATGGTTGAGTCACTTCAGAAACGTGTGCTGAACTCAAGGGAATTTGATGAACAGAACTTATACCAGGTTTATTTGGTTTCTGATCTATTTTATGCACTCTTTAGGCTATGTCTTACGGGTGGGAAAGAAGTTCGTGAGGCAACCATGAGCAGTATAAAAGTTTTGGCAAAAACTTTCTCAAGCTATAAAGAAGAAGTGCTGGTAAGGGAATAAACTCCTTATGCATGTCTGGTAGTGATGTTGCTCTAGGATCTAAAGAGTTATTGTTAGTATGTTATTAAACAAAACTGTTAGTCCGTCAATTTTCCATAATTCATCTCAGGCAAAGAAGGAAGAACTGCTTCTCCATGCACAAGGTGCAATTGCTGGACTGAAAATAAATGCAGATATAATGAGGTATGAAGATCTTTAATCCTTTTATCATGATAGAACTTTCTGAATATTTATATGCAAGTTCATTCTTTGACCAGAAAAAGCTTATACTCTATTTCCTTTCACGTGTCCACTTCCACTTTTTGGTTTCATTAATACTTGTGCATACACGCCACTTCTGGTGTATATTTTATGTCATTCTGTACCTTCCACCTCAAGTGTTGTCACCATAGGCTAATTTTTGTAAACTATTGGGATTGTTGCCATAGTTTTTCTCTTCTCATACTCTCTTCTTTGGTTAACTTCTTTTAACCTATACCAGTAGCTGTAGATTCGTGACTTTCTGTATTCATTTCTAATTATTTGAACAATAAACTTAATATCTCGGAGGAATCTTTTTAGCTTTTATTAAGTCCAACTTTTAGAGGCAAGAATTTCTGCTCCTTTTCTGACTTCTTCAGAATATGGGCATCCTTTTCACTATCTTTAGATATTCTAGTTAAAGTTTCATGTGAAATTTTGCTGGGTGCACGTCATTACGAGTGAAGACTTGTCTGTCATTGTGTAGGAGAGTTGCCGGATGAGAAAAGCCTTTTTCTGAACTTGGGACTTGAAACATTAAATGAAGCAAGCTCAGGAACCTGAGAGGGTGTTTAGATATTACTCCCTGCATCCAAAAGAAGTCCACATTTCTTGTTGGTCAGATCCAGATAACATGTTATACTCAACAAAAAGTGACATCAGATCCACTCTTACCAATCTCAGTATAATTCTTATAATCCTCTTTTTTATTCTGTTCTCCATTTCTTAAAAAAAATATTTTCCAAAATTGAAAAGGTAATTCTAAGGTCCTCATGTCCCCCCAATAAATACTCAACAGTTCACTTTTACAACCCATCTCTTAATGATGGTGTCAAGTCATCTACATTTGGAACTTTAGGACTAAATCCAGATTTTGTAGCATCTTTTTACTGCTTTATAAGACAGACCCCAAAGACCTAAATTCTGGTCTTCATAGGCTCTCTACTCATGAATAGCTGGCCGTAACAAGTGCATGCTTTCCATAGAGATTAGTGAAGAAGATAAACTTATCATCTTTAAAACATAAGCTATCTGCTCTATCCAGAGAGAAAACAGTGTCTAAGTTGCGAAAAGAAGCTTGTTACAGTAATGAGACCTTCTGCAGTAGCTCAGGCTTCCATTATAGTTAGTAGTTCAGCAATAGTAGCATTTGATTTATGCTCTTATGACTCACAACTTAATAGTTATGGTGTACTGTAGCATATTGTTATTTAGTTGTTTGCTATAAACCTTAGATAATCGTGCATTTATTTTGCTATTTGCCTTCATAAACTACAAAATATAATTTCTCCTCCTTTGTGATCTGCCATCAGAATAGATTCTGAAGTCTCAAACATACATCAAAAACTAGACAAGGTGATATTACAACTGCCTTCAAGCAAACATGAAAAGGACTCGTCTAGTGTAGCAACTAATGCAACGTCAGAGGCAAGTTGGATTTCGATTTCCACTTTTTGTTCTTTACCAAATTATGCTATCTAACAATGAATTTGCAAGAGATGCCATATTTGAGAAAGCAGAAAAATTTCTTGGGGGTGGGGGAGTAAAAGTCTCAATAAGTTTTATATTAGCCATAAATACGAGCATTCTTTATGAGCTTTGACTTGTTCCTCTTGTCTAATAAATAGATAGCATCATACTCCCAAAAGAATGAACTTAGTTTCTTTGTTTGACTTGGAATTAGTTCATATTAAAATCTGAATGTTAAAGATATTATAGAAAGTAGAGTAAGAAAATATTTACACATCTTGGCAGTCGGCAGAAGAAGATTTTCAATTTCCCATGAACACTTGTGATATAAAGAGGGATGACGGAGTAGTGTTTTGAAAATAAAGCACTCCTTAATAAAGTACAATAGGACGATTATGAAGAAAAATGTTGTTTAACTTCCCATTGATATGGCACCATTAAATAGGATGGTCAGAGAAAAAAAACAATTAAAACAGGATGAGGCAGTAGTTGCTTGACAAATAAATACTCTGTAAACAAAGGGCAGAAGGTCAATATTGAATCAACTCTGATCGAGGAAATTATCTTATTTCATGACTATAAAGAAACAACTAATGGATAAAATCCTGGGAAGATTTTGCACTAAATGTAAAAGGAACTCTTGTTGTGAAAATTCTCAAATTACTCGGAAATTGACAGTTAAACTATCTGTTTAAGTGGAAAAAAAAAAGTGAAAAATAAATAAATGAAGGAATGTCATGTTTTGGAGTTGGTTGTTAAACCATCTGTTTAAGTGGGAAAATAAGTGAAAAATAAATAAATGAAGGACTGTCATGTTTTTGAGTTGGTTGTCACATCCTTATACTTATGAATTGGAATGTCGGGAAAAAAGGGTGTAAAGAGATTAAAAAGGAAATCAAATCATATTGAATTATTTTTAACTGACCATCTAAGCACTTGAAAGAAAACAAAAGGACTTAAGTCATTCTAAGCTATATAATATGTAAGAAACATACAGATGTATCATTAAATGCATTAAACAAAAGAGAAGGTATCTGAAACTTGCCGACATAATTCCTTTCCATATACATGCAGGATTTGAAGATAAATTGATCTGTTGTTGTAAAAGACTGCAGGTTGAGCAAAAAGAGGTCAATTAAATGATGAAATTGTCTTACAAATGTATTGCAGTGACCGCATAGGAGTAATCTTATTAGGCACTTATAAGGTATATGGTGCAACTGCCGTATTCATGGGAAGGATATCATTAAATAAATGAAAAATTTTCCTGTCTTAACAGTTAAAAGACAATTTTCTAGTGAAATAATAGTTCACTGATACAATAGCAGTCAAGGTCCTCTTCTCAATTCTTACACTTTTGCTTGGGAGCTAGGGAGGAATAACTTCTGGTGCGACAAGTTTAGATGAAGTGAAACAATTTACAGTAATATTTTCCTCTATATTTGATTTAATGGTCTCTTGAATAAGGGGTGATTCTGTGCTTATTCTCTCTTTTACTTTATCTAATAAAATATCCAAACTGGGTGTACACTTAAATCATTCATTAGTATCTGTCTGATTCAATAATTTTATGATTTTAGCCAATTATCAACACTTCTATGTGAGAGGCACAGAACCCAGAAGACTTCTTCTTGAAGCAGATTGTTAAATAGTGTAACAATTTCATGCCCTATCTATAAGCTATAATTAAATTTAGTCCCGACTTTGAGGTAGCTTTAAATAAATACTCTAGATGGTTGGAAGTCATTTATATCAGTTCTTGTTATGTGGCTAAACACTTGTAAGACGCTTCAATATGAAGTCCTTTTAGTTGCTAATATTTTCGAAAGATGCTGCATCTTTTGTATGTTCCTGTTCTTATTATCAAATTTTGAACACTACAACAACAACAACAACAACAACCCAGTGAAATCCCACATCGTGGGGTCTGGGGAGGGTAAAGTGTACGCAGACCTAACTCCTACCAATGTAGGACGACTGTTTCCGAAAGACCCTCGGCTCAATAGAAGCATAGAAAAAGGTCAGATAAGAATATTGGAGTAAATAAGTAGATAACGAAAACGGTCCAAACAATAGTATAATCAAAGCACAAAAAACAGTAGATATTATTAGATAATAACATAAATACCATAAATACCATAAATAACATAAATCAGAGTACAAGAAATCATAGTGCGTTAATACGCCTACGAAAAAGGGGGAATAAAGCCACTATGTACTAGCCTTCTACCCTAATGTGTGTCCTCCACACCCTCCTATCTAAGGTCATGTCCTCGGTAAGTCGTAAATGCGCCATGTCCTGTCTGATCACCTCTCCCCAATATTTCTTCGGCCTACCCCTACCTCTTCTGAAACCATCCATGGCCAACCTCTCACATCTCCGCACTGGTGCATCTGAGACTCTCCTCTTCACATGTCCAAACCATCTCAGTCGCGTTTCCCGCATCTTGTCTTCCACCGAGGCCACTCCTACCTTGTCTCGAATAGCCTCATTTCTAATCCCGTCGCTTCTGGTTTGCCCACACATCCATCTCAACATTCTCATCTCGGCAACCTTCATCTTTTGGACGTGGGAGACCTTAACTGGCCAACACTCCACTCCATATAACATAGCTGGTCTAACGACCACTTTGTAGAACTTGCCCTTAAGTTGTGGTGGCACCTTCTTGTCACGTAACACACCGGAGGCGAGCCTCCACTTCATCCATCCTGCCCCAATACGATGTGTGACATCCTCGTCGATCTCCCCGCTGCCTTGCATGATAGAACCAAGGTACTTAAAACTACTTTTCTTTTGGATGGCTTGGTCTCCGAGCCTAACTTCCACGACAACCTCTTGAGGTGTCTCACTGAACTTGCACTCTAGGTACTCTGTCTTGGTCCTACTCAGCTCAAACCCTTTAAACTCCAAGGTGCGTCTCCAATCTTCCAGCTTAGCGTTAACTCCGCTACGAGTCTCATCGATGAGGACTATGTCATCCGCAAAAATCATACACCATGGCACCTCACATTGAATTTGTCGCGTCAATCCATCCATCACCAAGGCAAATAGGAACGGGCTAAGAGCTGATCCTTGATGCAACCCCATCACAACTGAGAAGTGTTCTGAGTCCCCTCCTACTGTCCTTACCCTGGTTTTGGCACCCTCGTACATGTCCTTGATCACCCTTATGTACGCTACAGGTACACCTTTAGCCTCCAAACATCTCCATAGTATCTCTCGTGGGACTTGATCGGAAGCCTTTTCCAAGTCGATGAATACCATATGCAAGTCTCTCTTCCTCTCCCTATATTGCTCCATTAGTCTCCGTGTCCAAAATAAATCTCTGCTGTTGTATAAAAGAAAATAGTTAGCCATTGTATGGATCAATTATAATAGTCTGAGCAACATATGTGGATCTACACTTTTCCTCTATGATATGTCCTATAGGCACTTAACTCTTCAAAGAAACTGTAAACGATAATATCTCCACGATAAGATTAAGATTCATTTTAATTGATGGGAACTTTAAATTTTTTGTTGAAACTGATGCTTTTTCTATGGCAGGCATTGAAAGAAGCACTCTCCCAGCTTCAATTCTTATCTAAGATGGAAGCACTTTTATTACAGAAGAAGGCTTTGCTCGGCAGGGACGTTCCTGAAAGTCAGTCCAAAAGGGTATGCTTTCTAAATGATGACATGGGATTTTCCTGAATCTGAAGTGCTATATATGCCATGAAATTGATATCGATGGAGGTGATGGTCATAGCCCTAATACCCTGGGCATGATACCTGCCTGAATGATCCACGCAAATCACCTTTTTTTGGAGATGATATTTGTTATGAGTTGTTTAATGTTGCTTGTGTGAGACATTTTCTTTTAGAGGTATCTCTACAACTAGATCAGATTCACTTCTCTTAGCTTTCAATAATGAAGTACTACCTTTGCACCACAAAGAGTGACCTGTTTCATACTCCACGAGAACAATAATATTTGATAAAAGGGGGTAAGTATACCTAATCTGCTAAACTGTAATTCATTATTATTTTCACTATATCCCCTTGGTTTAATATATACACTATCAGAAAGAAAATACACAAATCTGTTTTTGACAAGTTTCTTACTCCTGTATTTTACTTTACTGACTGCAATCAGAACCACTAATCATAGTGATCAAAGAAGTAAAAATAAACGATTTTAATACATCCAAAGCTCATTTCCTTCCCTTTATTTTTTTGGTAAATTGCTATATTTTATAGATAGAAACTAAGCAGCTATTACATATGCTTGCATAATACTAAGGTTTCCAAACTTAACTAGATTATTACAAACCAAAGGAGTGACCCTTTTTTATACTAAAATGTGCTTCTTTATCAGCTGGTAGACTTGGTAGCAACCATGTTGGTGGATTCTTCAAAAAGACTTGTTGATTGGTGGTTGCGGTTGTTCCCTTTTGTGCTAATACGTCCGCTACTTTATTGCCATCCCTAAAACTGTCTGGATCAGTGGATTCCCCAATTTCTTCATCCATAACCTGCATTCAAAAATCATGTTATGATATAGAGGGTTATCATTTTCAAGTGGGTACATGACTTCTGTGGAATCTGTCTCCACTTCGAGCGCGAGGTGTCCATGGATATAGCTAGCTTGTGTCCTTGAAGACGAGCATTTCCTTTATTAGTACAAGATCTATTAGAACTAATCATCAGCTAAACATCAAAACTGATTATGCACTTGCAAGAGTAGGAAAAAAAAAAGAGGTGTAAATGTGGGAGGGGTCGAGGGATAGAATAGAATGGGGATGATGATTGTTCTGACATTTCCTTTAGGAAATGAATCAAAAATCTAAGAAGCTTGAATAGTGCAGTTAACTCTATAAAGGGCTTTTTTCTAATATTTTGATCTGTTCTTTGCGTGTTTGAACTGTGTTTTCTCTTTGCTGTATAAATAGGTTTTTAAGTTGAAGGTTTTATCAGAGTCTCTTTCAAGCTCTGCTACAAAAACTGAAGACCGCATTTCAGAGAACAGGTTCATCTTCTCTCTTTTGTCATTTCTGATCTCTCTCTGTGAAAGAAGAACTTCTAAATGAGATTTACTTTATAACTACAATCACTGTGATCTTCAGCGCCCCTTCCCTCTCTATTTCTCAATGAGAAAGAACAATTTACTGTGCTTTTCTTTTGCAAATACTGCAATTCTGATCTATACCTAGTAACTTAGTCATCTTAGGTGGAGGTTTACTGAAAAGAGAAAGTGGAAGGAATCTACTCGATTGGTGTCAAATGTGATACTGAACCTGGTAGTTTATGACCTCTATTTCCGAGCAATCTTCCGAAGGTTAACTAGTACGTTAGAGTGATTGCAAAGACCATGGGAAACAGCAGTGCAAATTTTGTATGGAACATACTTATGTTTCTCAAAAAGAAGTTATTGTTTCTACAGTTTCTAGTCCGAGGGTAATCTTACATTTTAGTTTTCCAGTAATGGATCTCATACTTTGACACCATAAACTTGACAGCATTTGATAGAAATATGCTCATACTGTTTTATTAATGCCAAGTTATTCCTTATGGGAAATTTTGGATTTCCTATTAAAGGAGCCGTCTTTTTTTCTTTTAGTGGGGATGTCTGGTTCTCATTTTAAGATGTTTACCACTTTCATCAATATCTTACCTGCAGAATCCAAAAGGAAGGAGCTCTTAAGTTCCGTATAACAAAAACCGGCGAGATCTCCCAGCTTGAGAAGGTAAGATTTCCTTGACGTATTTCTGATGGACATTCTATTTAACTGTTTATAGTCAGTGAATATACATGTATGGGAAATGATTTGATGGACGGTTAGATATATATTCTTTCAAAGTTCTCTTTTCCTAAGCTTGTAATTGTCCACCTTTGAGGTACTTCAAATTCTCTGCTTCAACAGGTGTTCTCCTGATCTCTTTCTATTATCATCATAGGTTGCTCTTTTCTACTACTGGGTCTACTTGCTGGTTTGTTAGAGAAAGACTTAAAATCTTTAAGTGAACAGCAACAACAACATACCCAGTGAAATCCTGGGTTCTGGGGAGGGTAGAGTGTACGTAGACCTTACCACTACCTCGAGGAGGTAGAGAGACTGTTTCCGAAAGACCCTCGGCTCAAGTACCTCAAACCCAAGTAAAAAAGACGGAGAAACAATGAAGAAAGCATGGCAGTTAAAATCTTTAAGTCAATTAACTATAATTATAAGGTTAAATAATTATGATTGCAGAGAACTTAATACATTTAAAATTAGGCAAAACAGCGTTATTTTAACCAGATGCATGGAGTTACCAATAAATCCAAAGGGAGTGTGAGTATATATGAGCTTATAAGCTCCATAAAATTACATCTCTCTTTGTCTTTATCTTGATTTCTCGGCACACAAAAATTTGTTTCTTTACTTATTGTTTCCGAATCTTCATGTAACCAAGGAATGTAGGCTCAAATGATTTTGTTCATTCATTTATTTAATTTTGAGTTAGATTCACAATTACTGCAAAGAGCCAGCCAATGTTAACTATTTCCTACCTTTTTTCGTGTCTCAGTGACCTCTAGTCATTGGGAATGGGATAAAACATTTTTCACTTAGTTATAAGTTTCTTGATCAGAGATTGTATTCACCTGTTGAAGTATGATTTTCTTTTCTAGGAACTTGAGGATGAAATTAATGCGCTTGAGAATCAGAGAGATGCACTTGAAGCAGCTCTGAAAAAGGTAGCAAATGCTTTCTCTTCTTTACTGAAAGTTTGTGTTTGTATGTTGTAGTAAACTATGTTCCATCTATCTTCTATTCTAATTTTGTTGCATTACTTGGGTTGGAGAGCCACTTCATCTGCATCTATCATTTGATTGCAGCGTGTTAATTACTACAATTTTCTGTCTCACTTGATATACATGGCGATTGAATAGTGGAACACTCGAGTCTAAATCAAAGTAGTAGAAGAAGTATACCGCATTAAGTTACTGACTCGATATATGCTTTTCCTCAAGGAGACACCACCACAGATTAAATTGTATTTGTTCCGGGAATTAGAAGATCTATACACCAGTCACATACTGCAGAGAAACTGTTGGAACTTGGGCTTTAGTTAATAGACTAGTAATCTCCTAAGGAGTGTGGTTCGACGTTCTCTTTGAAGGATCCTGAGGATCTGGTCGCTTGAAAAGGGGGAGCAGAGCCTCCTTCGCTTCTGTATCCCTCAGATTCTGCAATGATTTTCCTAATGGAAGGATCTTAGCCTACTAATTCTTTATTAAATGTAAAATTATGCAGTTCTATGTAACAACTGTGCTCAGCTTTTCTTAAATGAAGTTCCTTCCTAAATATTCCACACAGGCATCATGTGTATACACTTCTTTAGCATGGAGAAGGGGCAAGCAATTGCATTCTAAAGGTAGACAAGTACCAGTTAGGAATTTCTTTAAATGGACACTTGCAGTTACCCATGTTTTTATCCTATAAGCTTTCTAGGGATGGCAAACGGTACGGGGCGATTGCGGGTCAAACCCGTGTAAACTCGCAAAGACTCCAACCCCCCCGCTCCGCATAGTTTGCGTATTTTTTTTTTATGACCTTTCTGCCACGTACTTTGTTCTGAATCTTTTTTCTTATAAGCTTAATATGTTGGAAAAGATTAGCTGGAACCTTTGTAATACAAAATCAACTACAGTATAATAAATATGTTCTCTTTTCTTTCTTTTTTTTGCATTCCACATTATTAATGGAATGTGTACCAAGCCCTCTAAATTTTCCAGTTTTCAGTCTTAGATTAACTCAACTATGGGAGATCCAGTAGATTTTTTTTCTTTTCAAAAAGCAGAAATAGTGATGAAACCAATCTAAATGGCCAACATAGAGATCTCTGAAAACGACGACAAGGATTCACAATATCAAACCCACATAAACCCGCAACCGCCGGCCCTGCATAATCTTAAACCCGCCCCGCGTAGCCTAAAATCCGCACTGCCCAGCACTTGCAGCGTGCTGTTGCCATCCCTAAAGCTTTCTCTTAGCGAAACCAATGAGAACTATGTGTCATTATAATTGGAGATACTTTTTCGAAACTGAAAGAAAATGGATCTTATACACTATAAGTTGTGTAAGGCTTTATGATGTCCTGGGTCACTCCACTCATTGCCTTAAGGTTTTGTTGGAATTCTCATATTCTTTCATATAATATCAGAGTCAAACCCATCCTTATTATTGGTTTACCTAATGTTGGGTACCCATGTTATACTGTCCACACACCAACACATGTGGGGGTGAGTGGGCGGGGTTGTTATGAAAGAGTGAGTGGTTGTCTCATCATATGATGTTGTACAATCCTCACCTCATGTGCTAGCTTTTAAGGTTGAGCATAGGCCCAAGGTCCTTTTTTTCACACAGTATCAAAGCCTACCTTTTGTGTCCCCTTTTTCACAATCGCTTTCTTCTAGCTCTTTGGGCCTCTCTCTCTCTAAATTCAGCCCACCGAGTCACTAATATTGCTCCTTATTCATTTATAAGCCTGTTGAGCCTAATCAAATAAATAAATAAAATTCACGAGTAAACCCTAGAATTGGGTTACACGTGCGGGAGGGTATTAGAGAATGCTACACTTGTCCCTCATCGGTTGTGTAAGTGTTTTCAATGGGTTTTATAGTGTCCTAGGTCACTACACCCATAGCGTTAAGTATTTAGGTTGGGTTTGCTTATAGATACAGTTCTGTTCACTTCAAGAACAGGGACATCTGAAAATGAAAAAGAAATGAAGTTACTCAGCTTCAATAAAGTCCGAGTAAATTGACTCAGCTTCAATGAAATTCGAGTCCAACAACAACAACATACCCAGTGAAATCCCACAAGTGGGGTCTGGGGAGGGTAAGATGTATGCAGACCTTACCACTACTTCATGGAGATAAAGAGGCTGTTTCCGAAAGACCCTCGGCTCAAAAGCACAGTCCAAGTAAGAGAGAAAAACAATATATATAGCATAATGGGAAAAAAAATAACACGAAAAGCGATGCAAATTTTACAAGACAAGAACAATAACGATAGCACAGTAATGTGATAATCAAAGGCAATAACAACACAACTATAAAGGCAAGCCTAGACCTACGACCACCCTAAACCGACACACGGCAATACCCCATTCGAGTCCATGAGCATTAAATTGTTTATGGAAATTATTCCTGAAAAATACATCGCCTGAATTGAGGAGCTGGAGGAAAATAGTCTATGACATTCCCTTATATTCAACATTCAAGCATGAATGTTCCAGAAATTACTCCCATTGACCCTGGTCATTGAGAATTTGTAGTGATATGCAAGATTTTTGTCGATTGATTATGAACCACACATGCCATACTGTTGGCATTTCTAATCATCATTCTTATCACTGATCATGCTGTGTCCAATGAGTGTTTATGTAGGTCAAAGTTGCACTGGTTTCTGCAAATGCCCGTCTTTACAATGCTAGGGAAGAAAAAGAGCAGTTTGATGAAGCTAATAGTCAAATTCTTCAACACTTCAAAGTGAAGGTAGGGCGACAATGAAGTAGTATGGTGATGAAATTTATCTTATAATGAAGTTAATGCTTAATTTTGTAGTCTGCAGGATGACCATCTTATTATAATATCTAATATCTTCAATTCTAAATTCAGGAAGATGAGCTGTCTAAATCGATGACCTTATATAGGGCAGAAGCAGATGTTTGTGATGCATTTATTAGTTTTTTAGAGGACTCCTGGACTTTTGAGTCCTCTTACATCAAACAAAAGCAGAAGCAGGTCAAGTATGGAGCTTTCCTCAATGTGCATTTTGTTTCTGTTTTTCTTTTTGTGGAAAAAGGTTTTACCATGTTAGTTTGAGTGTTCTGGCTCGCTAATTTTCTTAGTAACAGTACAATTGAAATTAAAGTAGCTGTACCGCTATTTCAATGTGCATGTAATATATCCTTGAATAGTAGAATTTCTTGGATCATGTTTACCTAATGATATGCTTTTGAAATGTCAAGTGATGAATTGGACAAATGTGAAGATTATTTGGTGAACTTGGCAATCCATGTCTTATCAATGTACAAGGTATGACTGTTTCGATGTGGGATGTCTAAGATTAATGCTTCAGATTGTAATTGGATAGTCAAACTGAGAACAGACTGCCTTTTCCTTTGCACTTGACAGGATGAGCTGGGGCCTTCTATTGCAAACCTTAAGGATTTTGCAGAGAACTTGAAACGGTATCATAATCCACATTTCTAAAATATCCTTCTAGAGGGAATCGTGTTTCTAAATTTGGATTGCCAGGCCAGAAATTATCAACAATGAGAAGGTAGAAACAGTTGAAGAGAAGAGAAGGTTGGAAGAAGAATACCTGAATGCAGAGGCTAAGGTACATCAATATTTATTTCTCCAATGTACTCTGATCTGTTACTAGTCTTAAGTGCGTGATCATTCTCCACCGGAGGATTATTTATATTGTACTGGGGTTTTTGATTTGCTTGACACTCTCATTCAGTCTGCATTTGTTTGTTTCTACATGTAGTACTTATCTCTAACTTATGTGTTTTCTTCTGTTCTATTCATTCTGTTTTCTCTCCTTGCTATTTCTCATCAGTGGATGTTCTGTTTATCTTTTTTCGTACAATTAATTGCAGTTAGTTACAGTGTTCAGTGTAGTGGACGGCATAAAAAGACAATTTTATGGGCAAGACGGCACGATCTCTAGGTGATGAAGTGTAATTATTTACTTGTTTTGTTTGCACTAGTGGTAGTTGCATCCTGTAATGATGACGTCAAGATTAATAATACGACTTAACCAGGAAAGGTGATCAGAAACTGAAAGAGTTACTTGATACTCTTCAAAAGCTAGAAGACGACTTTGAATCCATTAATCGACCAACACTGGAAATTGAGACCCTAGCAAGGAAGACTGAGGCAAAATCAAAAGAGACACTTGAAAGCTCTCCTTCTTCATCTCCTACGCTGCCACCAAACGATGATTCTGCATCCTTTGTGGATGCTCTTCCACGAATCCAGACACCAAGGCCTGACCATACGTCCAATCCAGAAACGGTGGTACTTACACCTAGGCGATGGATGAGAGAGAATGTCAGAAGAAGTCTCTCATTAGCTATTAATCAAACAACAGGGACGCTGGAGTCCAGTTTCAAGTCGCCAAAACATCGGAAAGGGAAGTCCTTGGATCCAGCTGTTGAACTTTCTAGGTTGAAGCTCGAGCTGGAACTCGAGAATGATAGTAGAATACACCCTTCTGAGGAGATCAACGACTGGGAATCTGATGTGATTGATAAAGAAAAGATTACATTTTAAATGAACCTCCCAACTACAGCAGACAGGTTCCAATATGTACCCTTTGGCTACCTTCTTGAGACAAAAGATGGCGAAAACTGCCTATAGCCTGTTTTTCTTTTAACACTGAACCTTGGGGATAACCTCTTAAATCACTTTACACTTAGTTTTTCATGGTATTAGATGAATCTTTTGTACATAAAATACGTTGTTGTTATGACGTCCGTATTTAATTCAGGTGTACACATGGATTCTCTGTATGTACTGTCCTTTTAGTAAATTTAATGAACTAGAGCTGTTGAAGGAGTACTTGTAAGTAAAAACCACCATGAGGTATGGTGGAATGGTTGGATCTCCATCTTTAACCAGAATCAGGTTCCAATACTTGGAATTGAAAACCTCTTGGTAGGCAACAGTTTACTGCCTTAGTGGGCCTACCAGTATGAATCTAGATTAGTCCGACTAGTGAAAGAAAAGTTACTTTTGGTCTGGTAAGAAAAACCTATAGAGACTATTTTTGGAGTGCAAAAGCTGAAGTAGTGAAGTAGTGTTAATAGGAAGAGGTCAATAGAGACTTGGAGTTGGTCCAGTTTTGGAATGTTGTAATGTGAGGAATCTGATGTGGAATAGTAGCAGTAGCAGAAACAACAGTCACAAACAGAAGCGGATTCCGAATTTTGATTTGATGAATTCAGTCTTTAGGATTTTTACCATTGAACCCATTACACATTTGAAATTTTACGTACAAAATCGATTATTTGTAATATTTTTTTTTTACATATATTTTGTATCTGAAACCTAGGTTCAGATGAACTCGTTACTTATATTGTCCTCAGCCATTGTGGACAGAGATAGGCAGCACAGGGATGAAGCAGGGGCATGGTGGCTTCTACTTTATTCCTGTAAACTACAAGTCTGATGAAATCAATCCAAATTATTTGTGCAAATCTCTTGGTATTCACAAATCCTTTTGTTTTGTATCAAATATAAATTTTATACCCAGTCCATGTTCCCTTCTACCTATTGTTTATGTCTCTACAGTGTGAATCAGAGCTTTGATGTAGTGTCTTTCGATCGTTGGTCACTTAAATATCAATTTTTAACTCAGTAACATATATCTAATTCACACACCATGCATAGTGCTCTTCTTATCATTAGAACGAACGAAGCTTTGAGATAAATATCATTGACTTAGTTCTTTTCTTTAATTCATCCTTCACTAGGTCATACGGATAGTCCTAAAAAAATCCATACAATCATTTTTTCAAATTCATGTACTAATTAATGAGCACACAAAAAACTAAGAAAATCTTGAATTTCTGTTTCGTAACCCCTAAACACTAATAAAAGTGGTGTGGATTCCTTAGAGGTTATGAGTATCGTTTACTAGGTTATTACGGATGGTCCCAAAAAGTTTTAGTTAAAAACTTCGTTTAGTGATATTCTCAAAAAATTATGGATTAATATACAAGAAAAATTTGAATTGTTGAATTCTTGTTTCGTGACCCCTTAATGTTAAAAAAGTGGCTTGGATCCTGTAGAGGCTATGAGTACTGTTCACTAGGTCATTATGAAAGGTCTTTTATTGGTATCGTTTACTAGGTCTTTACGAAAGATTCCAAAAAAAAATTGGTCAAAAAAATTTGTTTGTCATATTCTCAAAATTTTATGGATTAATACATACGAAAAAATGATAAAATTATGAATTCATGTTTCATGACTTCTGAACATTAAAACAAATGGTGTAGATCCTGTAGAAACCATATATATTGTTCACTAGGTCCTTATAAAGTTGGTCAAAAAAATTGTTCAATCATATTGGCAAAAATCAATGAACTAATACACGTGAAAAACTTAGAAATCCTGAATTCTTATTTTGTGACCCCTAAATGCATAAAAGCAGCTTGAATTATATAGAGGCTATGAGTATCGTTCACTCGGTCCTTACAGAAGGGTCCCAAAATATTTTGGTTAAGAAAATCAGATTAGCCATATTCCAAAGAATTCATGGACATACGCACGAAAAATTGAGAAAATTCCTAATTTCTATTTGTGACCTCCAAATGCTAAAAAGGTGGTGTGGATCCTGTAGAAGCTACGGATATCGTTCACTAGCTCATAACGGATGGTCTACAAAAAATTTGGTCAAAAAAATATGTTTAGTCATATTTGCAAAAAATCATGGACTAATACATGCGAATAACGAAGAAAACCTTAAATTCTTGTTCCGTGACCTCTAAATGCTAAAAAAATGGCTTGAGTCCTGTAGAGTTTATTAGTATCGTTCACGGTCATTACAGAAAGTCTAAAAATATCTTGCTCAAAAGAGTTGGACCAGTCATATTCCAAATAACTCATGAATTAATGCACACAAACAAATGATCGAAAACCATATTTCCAAAATATTCATAAGCTAACAAACACGAAAATTGAAAAAATCACCTAAATCATGTTGTGTTGCCACTAAATGCTAAATAAATAGCGTGAATCATGCCAAGGCTATACTTATTGTTTCCCCTATCATTTCGGAGGGTCCTATGAAGTTTTTGCAGAAAAAGTGATCAAAAATCATATCATTAAAAATTTTACGGGCTAACACACACGAAAAATTGAGAAAATCGTCTAATAATTCATGTTGAGTGGCCTCTAAATGCAAAATAAATGGTGTGGATCATGATGAGGCTACCTCCTGATCATTATGGAGGGTCAGACTTTGAACTTGACCAAAAAAGTGTCTAGGTTCATTGAACCAAACTTTGGAAAAGACACAATTGCCCTTCATTTAATCTAGAAAATTGACCCTACGAAACCTAGTATACGGGCCATCTTGGCAACGATGAGTCATCTAAATGACTCGTCCTGCAGGTCTGAGTAAAGGGACTAAAAACATAGTCTCTGAAGTTTATGAACGACCATTATTTATGACCCATCGTCTTAGGAACAGTCCGTTCTCAAGGCTCGTCCTGCCGGTCTAAAAATCTACAAATATACTAGTCTCTGAAGTTTTAAGACAGGTGGTTCTTACTACCCGTCATTGATTCTACGAGCCATCTTGTCAAGTCGTCATCTTGTCATTAGGGAAACTTGAACAAAGTATATGAACTCTGGTTGAAGAGGGATTTCTACGAGCCGTCTTCTAGAGGATGACTCATCTTGGAAGGTCGTAGAACCTCTCCTGAGGGAAACTTCAACTTTTGCTTGAAGGGTCACTCTACGACCAAACCTTATGAGCCATGGAAAGCTCTACGAGCCGTAGAGAGACTCGTTCATACGGATGGATTCGAAATTTTGAGATGTAAAGTTTTTGCAAAAAAAAATGACCGAAAACCATATCACCAGAAAATTCATGGATAACACGCATGAAAAACTAAGAATACCGCCCAATTTCTTTTGAGTGGCTCCTAAATGCTAAATAAATGGTGTGGATCATACTGAGGGTATACGTACTGTCCCCCCAGGTCATGGCGAAGGTTCTGGTAAAGTGCTTGCAAAGAAGGTGATAGAAAATCAAATCACCAAAAAATTCATGAGCTAACACATGAAAAAAAAATCACCTAATTCTTGTTGAGTGGCCCCTAAATGCTAAATAAATAGCTTGGATTATGCCGAACTATATATATTGTTCCCCTATGTCATTACGGAGGGTCTTGTAATATTTTTATAAAACAAGTGATCGAAAATCATATCACCCAAAATTCATAGGTGTTAACACACCAAAAGACGATAAAATCGCCTAATTCTGTTTAAATGGCCTCTAAATGCTAAATAAATTGTGTGGATCATGTCGAGGATAAATTTATTATTCTCGCATGTCATTACGGAGGGTCCTGTAAAGTTTTTACAAAAAATAGTGACCGAAAATCATATCAATCAAAAATTCATGGGTAACACATGATAAACTGAGAAAAATCGTCTAATTCCTGTAAAGTGACCCCTAAATGCTAAATAAATGGTGTGGATAATGCCGGAGATATACGTATTGTCCCCCCTCCCTCCCTCCCCCGTTCATTACGGAGGATCCTGTAAATTTTTGCAAAAAGAGTAACCAAAAATCATATCACCAAAATATTAATGGGATTACACACATGAAAAACTAAGAAACCTAATTTCTATTTAGTGGACCCTAAATGCTAAATAAATATTGTGGATCATGTCAACGCTATACGTGTTGTTCCCCCAAGTCATTACTGAGGGTCTTGTAAAGTTTTTGCAAAAAAAGTGACAGAAAACCATATCAGCAAAAAATTCAAGGCTAAAACACACCAAAAATTGACAAAATCTCCTATTACCTATTGAGTGACCCCTAAATACTGAATAAATGGTGTGGGTCATGCCTATTCTATACATACTGTTCTCACAGGTCATTAAGGAGGGTCTTGTAAATTTTTTCCCCCAAAAAAGTGATTGAAAATCATATCACCTAAAAATTTATGGGTGTAACACACGAAAAAAATGATAAAATCGTCTAAGTCGTTTTAAGTAGCCCCTAAATAAATAGTGTGGATCATATCGAGGTTATACGTACTATTTTCCTATTTCATTACGGATGGTCCTATAAAGTTTTTGCAAAAACAAATAATCGAAAGTCATATCATCAAATAATTCATGGGCTAACATACACCAAAACTGAGAAAAATTACATAATTCCTATTGAGTCGCTCCTAAATTATAAATAAATGACATGGATCATGTCGAGACTATACACACTGTTCCCCCAGGTCATTACAGAGAGCATAGTAAAGATTTTGCAAAAAAGGCGTCTAAATTCCATATCAACCAAATATTCATGGGTGTGGCACAAAAAATGAGAAAATTATCTAATTCCGCTAGTATGACCCCTAAATTTTATAATTACATCGTGGATCATGTCGAGTCTACACGTACTGCTCCATCAGATATTTACGGAGGGATCCATAAATATTTTAGAAAAAAAATGACTGAAAGCCATATCACCAAAATATTCATGAGCTAACACACACGAAAAATGAGAAAATCATCTAATTTTTCTTGTGCAGCCCCTAAATGCTATGAATACACCATGAATCATGCTGAAGCAACGTATTACTCCCCCGAGTACTTACAGAGGGTCCCATAAATATTTTGAAAAAATATCCGAAAGTCATATCACTACAATATTCATGGTCTAACACACATGATAAATTAGAAAATTATCGAAGTCTGCTTGTGCAGCCCCGGAATGCTCTGAATAAGCCGTGGATTGTGTCAAGGCTACATGTACTACTCTTCCGGGTACTTATGGAGGTTTTCATAAAGATTTCAAAAAAAATTGACCGAAAATAATATTACCAAAATTTTATTCGACTAACACACATGGAATATAAGAAAATTACCTAATTCCGTTTATGCAGCCCTTAAATGCTATGAATACGAAGTGGATCGTGCAAAGGATACACTTACTGCTCATTCGAATACTTACGAAGAGTCCCATAAAGGTTTCTGAAAAAATTGACCGAATGCCAAATGACCAAAATATTCATAGTCACACATACAAAAATCACCTAATTCCATTTGTGTGGCTTCTAAATGTCAAGAATACACTGTGGATAGTGCCAAGACTACACGTACTGCTCCCCAGGTACTTATAGAGGGTCCATAAAGGTTTCAGAAAAAAATAATTAAAAATCATATCGTCAAAATATTTATGGGCTAACACACACGAAAATTAAGAAAATCACTTAATTCCGCTTGTGCGGCCCTAAATGCTATAAATAAATTGTGAATAATACCGAGGCTATATATAACACTCCCTCGGGTACTAACTGAGGGTTCCATAAAGATTTTAAATTTTTTTAACCCAAAGCTATACCACCAAAATAATTATGGGCTATTACACACGAAAATGAGAAAATTGCCTAATTCTATTTGTGCGATACCTAAATGCTATGAATACGCTGTGGATCATGTCATGGCTACACGTACTGCTCTCCCGAGTACATACAGAGGTCTTATAAAGGTTTCTGAAAAAAATTGATCGAAAGTCATATCACCAAAATGTTCATAATCTAACACACATGATAGATGAGAATGACCGAATTCTGCTTGTGCAGCTCCTAAATGGTGTGAATACATCTTGGATCATGCCGATACTACACTAACCACTCCCTCGGGTACTTACGGAGGGTCCCTTAAAATTTTTGGGGAAAAAATGACCAAAAGTTATATCACCAAAATATTCATGGGCTAATACACATGAAAAATGAGAAAATCGCATAATTTCGCTTGTGCGTCTCCTAAATACTATGAATACGTCGTGGATCGTGCCGATGCTACACGTACTGCTCCCTTGGGTACTTAAGGAGTGTCCCATAAAGGTCTCAAAAAATTGACCGAACGTCATAGCACTAAAATATTATTGGGCTAACAGACGAAAAATGAGAAAATCACCTAATTCCACTTGAGCGGGTCCTAAATGTTATAGATACGCCATCAATCGTGTTGAGTCTATACATACTCCTCCCTCGGGTACTTACGGAGGGTCCCATAAAGGTTTCAGGAAAAAATTAACCGAAAGCCACATCACCAAAATATTAATGGGATAACAAACACGTAAAATGAGAAAATCATGCTTATGCGGCTCGTAAATGCTGTTAATATGTCGTGGATTATGCCGAGACTACACATACTAATCTTTCGAGTACATAAAAAGGGTCGCATAAAGGTTTCAGAAATTGTTTTACCAAAAATCATATCACCAAAATATTCGTGGTCCATTACACACGAAAACTGAGAAAATCGCTTAATTCTGCTTATGCGACCCTAAATGTTATGAATACGCTGGGGATCATGCCGAAACTAAACATACTGCTCCCCCGGATACATATGGAGGATACCATAAAAGTTTCAAAAAAACATTGATCAAAATCCATATTACAAAAATATTCATGGGCTAACATACACAATAAATGAAAAAAATCACCTAAGTCCACTTGTGCGGTCTCTAAATGTTATTAATATATCGTGCATACTTTCGAGGCTACACAGACTAATCTCGCGGGTACTTACAGAGGTTTCCATAAAGGTTACGAAAAAAAATGATCAAAAAGTCATATCACCGAAATATTCATGGGATAACACATACGAAAAAAGAGAAAATCTCCTAATTTCGCTTGTGCAGCTACTAAGTGTTATGAAAAAGTCGTGGATCGTACCGAGGCTACACATACTGCTTCCCCGAGTAAGTATAGAGGTTCCCATTAAGAATTTGGAAAAAAATTGACTGAAAGTCATTTCACCAAAATATTGATCGATAAAACACACTAAAAATGAGAAATCGCCTAATTTTGCTTGTGCGGACCTAAATGCTATGAATACACCATAAATTGTGTCAAAGCTACACTTTCTTTGCCCCTCGATACTTACTGAGGGTCCCATAAAGGTTTTGAATTTTTTTTGACCGAAAGTCATATTACCAAAATATTCATGGTATAACTAACACACACAAAAAATGAGAAAAATCACTCAATTCCGCTTGTGCGACCCTAAATGCTATGAATATGCAATGGATCATGTCGAGGCTATATATATTGATCCCCCAGATATTTACGGAGGGTCCCATAAAGGTTTTAGAAAAAAATTGACCAAAAATCATATCACCAAAATAATCATGGGCTAACACACACGATAAATGAGAAAATTACATAATTTTGCATTATTGCCCCTAAATGCTATGAATACGCAGTGGATCGTGTTGAAGCTACAGATACTTCTCTACCAGGTATTTACAAAGGGTCCCATAAATATTTCAAAAAAAAATTGACTGAAACTCATATCAACAAAATATTCATGAGCTAATACACACGATAAATGAGAAAATTGCATAAGTGAATACGTCTTGGATTGTGTCGAGGCTACACGTACTGTTGTACTGGGTAATTAAAGAGGCTTCCATAAAGGTTTAAAAAAAAATGACCGAAAGTTGTATCACCAAAATATTCATTGGGTAACACATGAAAAATGAGAAAATCGTCTAATTCAGCTTGTTTGCCCCTAAATGCTATGGATACACATAGATTGTGTCGAGGATATATGAACTGCTCCCCCAAGTACTTAAGGAGGGTCCTATAAAAGTTTCAAATTTTTTTACCAACATTCATATAACCAAAATATTAATGGGCTAATGCATACGAAAAATGAGAAAATAGCTAATTCCGCTTGTGCGGCTTCAAAATGCTATGGATACACCGTGGATCATGCAGAGACTACACGTACTGCTCCTCTGGGTTCTCATGGAGGGTCCCATAAAGGTTTTGGAAAAAAATTGATCGAAAGTTATATCACAAAAATATTAATGGGTTAACACGCATGAAAAATGAGAAAATCGGCTAATTCTGCTTGTATGACCCCTAAATGCCATGAAAAAGTCTTGTACCATGCCGAGGCTACACGTACTACTTTCCCGAATACTTACGGAGATTCCGTAAAGGTTTAAGATAAAAAAAATTGTCACAAATCATATTACCAAAATATTTACGGGTTAACACATACGAAAAATGAGAAAATCGCTTAATTCTGCTTATACAGCCACTTAATACCTTGGATACGTCGTACATTGTGCCGAGGCTACATGTACTGCTTCCCCTGCTACTTAAAGAGTGTCCCATAAATGTTTTGAAAAAAATTGATCGAAAGTCATATCACAAAAATATTAATGAGCTAACACATATGAAAAATGAGAAATTCGCCTAATTCTTCTTGTGCGACTCCTAAATGATATGGATACGCCGTGGATCATGTCGAGGCTAGTCATAATGCTCTTCCGGTTATTAACATATGTTCCCATAAAGGTTTCAGAAAGATATTGATCGAAAGTCATATCTCTAAAATATTCATGGACACACACACGAAAAATAAGAAAATTACTTAATTTCACTTGTGTGACTCTGAACTGCTATTAATATGTCGTTAATCATGCTGAAACTATACGTACTGCTCCTCCAAATTCTTAAGGAGAGTCCCATAAAGGTTTGGAAAGAAATTGGCTAAAAGTCATATCATTAAAATATTCATGGGTTAACACATATTAAAAATAAGAAAATTGTTTAATTCCGTTTGTGCGGCCCCTAATGCTATGAAAACATCATAGATCACATTGAGGATACACATACTTCTCCCTCGGATAATTATGTAGGGTGCCATAAAGGTTTCCAAAAAAATAACCAAAAATCATATCACCAAATATTCATAGGCTAACACACACGAAAAATGAGAAAATCGCCTAATTCTGCTTGTGTTGTACATCCTGAATAGTGTCGAAGATACACGTATTGCTCTTCCTGGAACTTATTGAGGGTCCCACAAAGGTTTTAAAAAAAATTGACCGGAAGCCATATGGCAAAAATATTCAACGGCTAATAGACACAAAAAATGAGAAAATTATCTAATTACGCTTGTGAGACCTTTAAATGCTATGAATACATCGTGGATCATGCTGAGCCTTCACGTACCTCTCCCCCGGGTACTTACGTAGGGTCCTATAGAGTTTTTTTAAAAATATTGACCAAAATATATATCACTGAAATATTCATTGGTTAACACACACGATAAATGAAAAAACATCTAATTCCGCTTGTGTGATCCTAAATGCTATGAATATGATATGGATTGTGTCGAGATTACACATACTTCTCTTTAAAGTACTTACGGAGGTTCTCATAAAGGTTTAGAAAAAATATTCAGCCAAAATCATATCACCAAAAATTTCATAGAATAACACACACGAAAAATGAAAAAATTACATAATTCTGCTTGTGCAGCCCTAAATGCTATGGATATTCCATGGATCGTGCCAAGGATACACGTACTTCTCCCATGGGTACTTACAGAGGGTTTCATAAAGGTTTCAGAAAAAAATTGATCGAAACCCAAATTACCAAAATATTCATGCACACACGAAAAATGAGAAAATCCCCTAATTCCATTTGTGCAGCTCCTAAATGCATTTGATACATTGCGGATCGTGCCAAAACTACACATACTGCTCCCCGAGTACATAAGAAGGGTCCCATAAAGGTTTCAGAAGAAAATTTGAACGAAAGTCATATCACTAAAAAATTAATGGGCTAACACACACGAAAAATGAGAAAATCGCCTAATTCTGCATGTGTAGCCCTTAAATGCTATGGATACGCCGTGGATCGTGCCGAGGCTACACGTACTATTCCTCCAGATTCTTACGGAGGGCCTCATAAATGCTTTGTAAAAAAAATGACTAAAAGTCATATCAACAAAATATTCATGGGCTAACGCACATGAAAAATGAGAAAATCATTTAATTTCGCTTGTGCGATACTTAAATGCTATGAGTACGATGTGGATCATGCTGAGGCTACATGTAGTACTCACCCAGGTACTTACGGAGGGTACCATAAAGGTTTGAGAAAAAATATTAGTCGAACGTTATATCAGCAAAATATTCATGGGTTAACACATACGAAAAAAGAGAAAATTACATAATTTTGCTTGTGCGACCCTTAAATACTATGTATACATTGTGGATCGTGTCGAGACAGATCATGCTGAGTGTACACGTACTTCTCCCTCGGATATGAAGGGTCCCATAAAGGTTTTGAATTTTTTTGACCAAAAGTCATATCACCAAAATATTCATTGTCTAACACACATGAAAAATAAGAAAATTATCTAATTTCGTTTATGCAACCCATAAATGTTATGGATCAAGTCAAGGCCACACGTACTGCTTTCTTGGATACTTATGAAGGGTACTATAAAGGATTCAATTTTTTTCCGAAAGAAACAACACAAAAATATTCATAAGCTAACACACATGAAAAATAAAAAAATTGCCTAATTCTATTTGTATCGCTCCTAAATGCTATGTATACATCGTGGATCGTGTCGAGACTACATGTACTGCTCCACTAGATACTTACTGAAGGTCTCATAAAGAATTCAAAAAATATTTGACCGAAAGCCAGATCACCAAAATATTAATGGGCTAATACTGTCACGCCCCGAGAGGGTACCCTAGGCGTGGCCGGCACTCAGAAACCATCTCTGGCTTCTGAGAGAACCACTTGGTCTCATTACTCATTTGTTCATCAACGGAAGACTTAAGAATACTAATGTGGGCTTGTCATCATCAATATTAAAAGAAAAAAAATGATAATTTTTAGAAGAAGTAGTTTCTAAGGAGAACTACTCGGATTACATCATCAAACTCTGTCTATGAAGCCTCTAATACTCTTAGATGGTGCCAATGACATGTCCATGGCTACCTCAAAAGAAACATCACACTCAACAATAATAAAAGGATAAGGAGTTCCTTCGAATACAAGAAGGACTCACCAAATAGCCGAAAAGAAATGATCTTCAACGATGCGCCTATTGAGGATCTCTAACACTTGTATCTGCATCATAAAATGATGCAGGTCGAATGACGTCAGTACGTGGAATGTACGAGTATGTAAAATGGCAGGAAGGTAAGGACAGATATCAAGAAACTCCTCTCAAGAAAACTCAGCTCAGAACTCAACATCATCTCAACATCAATATGTAATGCAAGTTTAAAATATAATAATAAAAATAATAGTAATAAGCAATGCTTACTCAGTTGGGAGTTTCTCTAACCGACAACCATCACTTATGAGCTAGCGATGATACAACGAAGCGATGTCGTTGCCACATCCATCCAATACCTTGCCAGGGTAAAGGACATCACCATCTTGGATCCACTCATCAAAGTCCTCTTTTTGGGACTTAAGAGGCATAGCCTCCATCCTACGCTGGCTACGTAGTTCTGGGGTTTGAGTCAATTAAACTCTTACCCAACTCGGTGCTCAATACTACTCCCAAAATATGTGCTCATATTAAACTCATCATCTAGTCTCATTGGACTTTAATTTAAATCATCAAACTCATTTCATTTCATGTTCATCAATTATTATACTTCCAAAAAACATCATTTACATCTCATCAAAACATCTTGCTCAAAATATCATTTGCTCAAATTCATTCTAACTCAACTCTTTTGCTCTTTCAAAACTCAACAAAATACATATATAGTATTAATTCATATAACTTTCTTTTTATCAATAAAAATAATAAAAAGCCAACATCTTTACTCAAAACATGTGTAAAAATATTCATGAACATCAAATCAATTAGAATTCATGGGAAAGTAGCCATGAACAATAATTCCAATAATATAAGAGATAACAATAATAATAATAATAATATTAATGCATAAATATATCTAACTCAATAGGAGAAGAATTATTTCATTTAGAATTCACGATTTGGATAAAACTCAACTATAACTCAATTATAATGAATTTAAATATTGGGCGCATGGACGAACTCAATCCGATGCTATGAAAGTCTTACATACCTTAAATCGGAAGCTTTACTTCGAATTGGAACACTCTTGGACCCCTAGCCTTTTCTTCTCGCCGGTTTGTTTTGTGTACTACCCGGAGTATAAGAATCACCAGAGTAGTATTTTTATACTACTAAAACTAAAACTATATTTGAGAAGGAGTAAAGAAGTATATAGAGAGAAGAGTTGCTTAAGAAAGCTTGGTGAATAAAATGAGGAAATAAGGTGGGTATTTATAGGTGTGGAGGAGGGACCTACCAATAAATAAACATAATCATAAAGGATGATCTTGAAAATTCAATGGAGAATTTTGATGTCATGGATGATGTCAAATGGTTCTAGATCTTTCTAAGGTAGGTGAGATGAAATCTCTTTTAGCGGAATATCCGTTTTCGAAGTTGCGTTTGAATAAGATAAATTCCTTATTAGGATTTGGTGTCTTCATAAGAATTGTAGATATAGAAATCTAGTTTCAGTTAGTTCAAGAATCATCTAATTTGGAGCATTCTACATCAAGATATGAATTTTATTCTACAAATACTTCATTCCGTCACAGCACTATGTCTTACAAAGATTAATTTATTTGATCTATTTAAACTCCGAATCTTAAAAAGTTATGCCCAAATTACTTTAGGCATGAGAGAACATGATCAAAATACTTTTAGAACATGATCAAAATACTTTTAGAACATGATCAAAATACTTTATAACATGATCAAAATACTTTAGGCATGAGAGAAAATGATCAAAATACTTTAGGCATGAGAGATCATAATATGATAAAAATACTTTAGGCATGAGAGATCATAATATAATCAAAATACTTTAGTCATGAGAGAAATAGTTATGATCAAAATACTTTAGGCATGCGAGATCATAATATGATCAAAATACTTTAGTCATGAGAGAAATAGTTATGATCAAAATACTTTAGGCATGCGAGATCATAATATGATCAAAATACTTTAGTCATAAGAGAAATAATTATGATCAAAATACTTTAGGCATGAGAGATCATAATATGATAAAAATATTTTAGGCATGAGAGATCATAATATGATCAAAAATACTTTAGAAATGAGACAACATAATTATGATCAAAATACTTTAGAACCTTTTTATGTCTTCATATAAGGACCTTTGATAAGTCAATAATTTAATGCATTTAACAGCCAACATAAACTAACATAAGATAGGTGATTAAACTTCAAATATTTAATAATCTATGCAATTGGAATCATGATATGAAAATCCATAAAGTTTAATGCTTGAATTAAATAGAAAACTTTGATAATTCATTTGGACTTCATAAATGAAAGGATCCATTAATTAATAATATTTTAGGGGGTGTTACATATCTCCCCCTTGGGATCATTCGTCCTCGAATGAAGATGAAACTAGTAGACATCAAGTGTGAATTTATCAAGACATCAATTTCTCAATACATCGTACATTTACCCACATTCCAACAAAGATGATGGGTTTTTTTATTTTTTTGTGACGACCCCCTTCTTAGGGCCCACATATTCAGGTATTGTCTATGCCAGGGTCATCCAGTTCGCACCTGCAGCCCAATTGGTGAAAGACGATCCCCTTAAGGTGGATGTAAAGGAGCTAGAGGTTCCGGATTCGATACCCCATAGCGCTGCAGCGTGAAGAGGGATGAAGGTGCGAACTGGCTGACCCTGGCATAGGCAATACCTGAATATGTGGGCCCTAAGAAGGGGGTCGTCACAAATACACACAAAAATGAGAATCGCCATATTTTGCTTGTTCGGCCCTAAATGCTATGAATACATCGTGGATTATGTTGAGGCTACACCTACTTCTCCTTAGGGTACTTACGGAGGGTCACACAAAGGTTTTCAAAATAAATTAACCAAAAGTTATATCGCAATAATATTCATAGGCTAACACACATAAAAAATGAGAAAATCACATAATTCTACTTGTGCGACCTCTAAATACTATGAATATGCTCTGGATCATGATGAGGCTACATGTATTTCCTCTAGGTACTTAAGAAGGGTCCAATAAAAGTTCAAAAAAAAATTAACCGAAAGGCAATTACCAAAATATTCGTGGGCGTTCACACACAAAAAAATGAGAAAATCTCTGCTTGTTCAGCCCCTAAATGTTATGAATACACTTTGAATTGTACCGAGGGTACACAAACTGCCGCACCATGTGTTTACGGCGGATCCCATAAAGTTATTAGGAAAAAATTGATCGAAAGTCATATCAACAAAATATTCATCAGTTGACATACATGAAAAATGAGAAAATTATCTAATTCCGCTTATGCAGCCCCTGAATTCTATAAATACTTCGTGGATTGTGCCGAAGATACACGTACTTCCCCTCGGATACATACAGAGGGTGTCCTAAAGGTTTCAGAAAAAAATTGACCGAAAGTTAGATTACCAAAATATTCAATGTTTAACACACACAAAAAATGAAAAAATCAACTAATTTTACTTGCGCAGCCCCTAAATGCTTTGAATACGCCGTGGATCAGGTACTTCTCCCCAGGGTACAAACGGAGGGTTCCATAAAGGTTACGAAAAGAAATTTACCAAAATTCATATCACCAAAATATTCATTGCTAACACACGAAAAATAAAAAAAAATATCTAATTCTGTTTGTGCGGCCCCTAATGCTATGAATACATCATTGATCGTGTCGAGGCTACACGTACTTCTACCCTAGGTACCTTTGGGGATTTCCATAAAGGTATCGGAAAAAAGTTAACCAAAAGCCGTATCACCAAAATATTCATGGCTAATACACACGAAAAATGAGAAAATCGTATAATTCGATTTGTGTGGCTCCTAAATGCCATGAATACATCGTGGATTATGCTGAGGATACGCGTACTTCTCCCCCTACACTTACGGAGGATCACGTAAATGTTTCATAATTTTTTTAAAGAAAGTCATGTTATCAAATTATTAATGGGCTAATACACAAGAAAAATAAAAAAATTATCTTATTCCACTTGTGCGTCTCCTAAATGTTATAATACGTCGCTGATCATGTTGAGGATACACGTACTGCTCCCCTGGGTAGTTACAGAGGTTTCCATAAAGGTTTTGGAAAAAATTGACTGAAAATCATTTCACCAAAATATTTCACATGTGCAGCCCTTAAATACTATGAATATACCGTGGATCCTACCAAAACTACACGTACTTCTCCTTGGGAACTTATAGAGGGTTTTATAAAAATTTTGAAAAACAATTGATCGAAAGTCATATCACTAAAATATTCATGGGCTAACACACATGAAAAATGAGAAAATCGCATAATTTCGCTTGCACAACTCCTAAATGCTATAAATACATTGTGGATTGTGTTGAAGATACACGTACTTCTACCTCGGGTACTTACGGAGGGTCTCATAAGTGTTATGAATACGCCTTGGATCGTGCAAAGGCTACATGTACTGCTCTCCGGGTACTTACGGAGGCTCCCATAAAAATTTTAATTTTTTTTGACCGAAAACCATATCACCAAATTATTTATGGGCGACACACGAAAATAAGAAAATCGGCTAATTCTACTAATGCGATCCTTAAATACTATGAATTTGTCGTGGAACTAGCAGAGACTATTCGTATTACTCCCACAGGTACTTACGGAGGGTCCCATAAAGATTTCAAAAAAAAATTGACTGAAAGTCATATCACCAAAATATTTAATGAGCCAACAAACACAAAAAATGAGAAAATCACCTATTCTGCATGTGCGGCCCCTAAATGCTATGAATATGTTGTGGATCATGCCGAAGCTACATGTACTACTCTACCAGATACTTACTTAGGGTCCCACAAAGGTTTCGAAAAAAAATTGATCGAAAGTCAGATCACCAAAATATTCATAGGCTAATACACACGAAAAATGAGAAAATCATCATATTCTACTTGTGTGACCCGTAAATTCTATGAATACTTCATGGATGGTGCCGAGGCTATACCTACTTCTACTCCGAGTATTTACGGAAGGTCCTATAATAGTTTTTAAAAGAAATTGACATTAAGTTATATCACCAAAATATTAATGGGCTAACACACGAATAGTGAGAAAATAGCCTAAATTCAGTTGTGCGACCCTTAAATATTATGAATATGTAACCTGCCAAGGCTACACGTATTTTCCAAAGGTACGTATAAAGGGTCCCATAAAGATTTCAGAAAAAAATTGATCGAAAGCCAAATTACCAAAATATTCATGGACTGACACACACAAAAAATAAGAAAATCACTTAATTTCACTTGAGTGACCCCTACATGCTATGAATAAATGATAAGGATCATGCCGAGGATACACATATTGTTTCCCAGATCATTATGAGGGGTCCTGTAAAGTTTTTACAAAAAAAAGACCAAAAATCATATTACAAAAAAATGCATGGGCTCACACATGTAAAACTGAGAAAATTGCTTATTTCCATTGAGTGGCCCCTAAATTCTAAATAAATGGTATGAATAATGTCAAATCTATACGTATTATTCTCTCAAGTCATCACGGAGGGTCCTGTAAAGTTTTTACAAAAAAAATGAACGAAAACCTTATCACCAAAAATTTAATGAGTTAAACATACAAAAAACTGAGAACATCGCATAGTTCCTCTTGAATGGTCCCTAAATGCTAAATAAATGGTATGGATCATGCTGAGGCTATATGTACTGTTCCCTAGAGTCATTATAGAGGATCGTGTAAAGTTTTTGAAAAAAAAAGACCGAAAATAATATCACCAAAAAATTTGGGCTAACATATATTAAAAAAATGAGAAAACCGTTTTTTTCTATTGAGTGGCCCCTAAATTCCCAATAAATATTTTGGATCATGTTGAAACTATATGTACTTTTACTCTAAGTCAAAAGGAGGAACCCGTATAGTTTCTGCAAAAAAAACTTACACAAATTCAAATCATCATAAAATTCAAAGGCTAACACACAAGAAATTGAAAAAATCGCTCAATTTCTTTTGAGTGGACCTAATTGCAAAATTATTGGAGTGGAACATGCCGAGACAATACGTATTGTTCCCTCATGTCACTAGGATGGTCTTGTAACGTTTTTGCAAAAAAGTGACAAAAATTATATCACCAAAAAATTTATGTGATAGGACAGATAAAAAAACTTAGAAAATCGCCTAATTCCTATTGACTGGCCCTAAATGTTCAATAATTTGTGTGGATCATTCTCAGGCTATATATACTATTCTCTTAGATCATTAGGGAAGGTCCTCAAAAAATTTTCTAAAAAATTGACTGAAAACCTACTCACCAAAAAATTCATTTGCTAACAAAACACGAAAAATTAAGGAAATAACCTAATTCCTGTTCAATAACCCCTAAATGCTAAATAAATGGTGTGGATCATTTCAAGGATATACGTATCATTCTCCCAAGTCATTACACAGAGTTCTGTAAAGTTTTTTGATAAAATAGTTACCGAAAATCATATCACAAAAAAATTCGTAGGCAAACACACGAAAAAACTAAGAAATTCGCCTAATTTCTGTTGAGTAGCCCTAAATGTAAATAAAAGGTGTGAATCATGACGAGTCTTTAAGTATTGTTCTCCAGTCATTACCGGGGTCCTGTAAAGTTCTTTCAAAAAATGTGATCGAAAATCATATCACCAAAAAGTTTATGGCAAACACACAAAAACTGAGAAAAATCGCTTAATTCTTATTGAGTGACCCCTAAATGCTAAATAACTAGCGTGGATCATGTCGAGGTTATACGTCCGGTTCACCTAGGACATTATGGAGGGTCTTGTGAAGTTCTTGTAAAAAAATAATAGAGAATCATATCATCAAAAAATTCATTGGCTAACACACAAAAAATCGAGAAAAATCACCTAATTTTTGTTGAGGGGCCTTACAGGCTAAATAAAAGGTGTGAATAATGTTGAGTCTATATGCACTGTTCCCCCAAGTCATTACAGAGGGTCCTATAAAATTTTTATAAAAAAGTGACCGAAAATCATATCAGCAAAAATGCATGAGTCAAAACAAATGAAAAATTGAGAAAATTATCTAATTCTATTGAGTGGCCCCGAAATGCTAAAATAAATGGCGTGAATCATGCCGAGGCTATACATATTGTTCCCCAGATCATTATGGAGGGTATCGTAAAGTTGTTACAAAAAATGACCAACAACCATATCTCAAAAAAATTCATGGGTTAACATATATGAAAAATTGAGAATATCCCCTATATGCTTCAGTTGCCCCTAAATGTTAAATAAATAGTGTGAATCATGTCGAGATTGTAAGTATGATTCCCTCATGTCATTATGGAGGGTCCTGTAAATCTTTTACCAAAAAAGTGACCGAAAATCATATAACTAAAAAATTCATTTGCTAATACATACGAAAAACTAAAAAAAATATCTACTTTCTGTTTAGTGGCCCCTAAATTCTAAATAAATCACACGGATCATGCCGAGGCTATACGTACTTTTTCCTTAGGTCATACGGAGGGTTCTGTAAAGTTTTAACAAAAAAATGATCAAAAATTATATCACAAAAAAATTCATTCGTTAACATGCATGAAAAATTGAGAAAATTGCCTAATTCTGTTTAGTGGCCCCTAAATGCTAAATAAATGGTGTCGATCATGCTGAGGCTATACGTATGGTTCTAGCATATTATTATGGAGGGTCCTGTAAAGCTTTTGCCAAAAAAGTAACTGAAAATCATATCACCAAAAAAATCATGGATAACAAATGCAAAAAAAATTGAGAAAATTGCCTAATTAATTGAGTTGCCCCTAAATGCTAAATAAATGACGTGAATCATGTGGATGCTATACGTACTGTTCTCACAGGTTATTACAGAGGGTCCTGTAAATATTTTGTAAAAAAAAGTGATAGAAAACCATATCACCAAAAATTTCATTGGCTAACACACACAAAAAATTGATTAAATTGTCTAATTCATATTGAGTGAAATGCTAAATAATTTGCGTGAATCATGCTGAGGCAATAAGTACTATTCTCATAGGTCATTACAAAGGGTGTTGTAAATTTTTTGCAAAAACAGTGACTCTAAACCATATCAACCAAAATATTCATGTGTTAACAACATAACGAAAAACTGAGAAAATTACTTAATTTATGTTGAGTGATCACTAAATGCTAAATAACTTGTGTGGATCAAAGAGAAGCTATATGTACTGTTTCCCAAGTAGTTACAAATAGTTATGTAAAGTCTTTGCACAAAAAGTGACCAATAATCATATCAGCAAAAAATTAATGGGCTAACATACACGAAAAACTGAAAAAATTATCTAATTCTTATTGAGTGACCACTAAATGCTAAATAAATGGTATGGATCATATCGAGATTATACATACTCATTTCTCCAGGTCATTACAGATGGTTATGTGATGTTTTTGCACAAAAAGTGACCAAAAATTATATCAGCAAAAAATATATAAGCTAATACACAAGAAAAACTGAAAAAATTGTTAATTTCTATTGAGTGACTCCTAAATGCTAAATAAATGGTGTGGATCATGTTGAGGCTATATATACAATTCTCCCAGGTCATTACGAAGGGTCTTGTAACATATTTGCAAAATAAGTGATCGAAAATAATATCACCAAAAAATTAATGGGCTAACACACATGAAAAACTAAGAAAATTGCTTAATTCTTGTTGATGGGCCTCTAAATGCTACATAAATGGCGTGGATAATGTCAAAGCTATGCGTACGGTTCCTCCAATTCATTACGGAGTGTCCTGTAAAGATTTTACAAAAAAAGTGAACGAAAACTATATCATCAAAAAATTCATGGGCTAACATACATGAAATACTGAGAAAATTGCTTAATTCCTGTTGAGTGGCTCATAAATGTTAAATTAATGTATTGGATCATGCCGAAGCTATATATACTGTTCCTCTAGGTCATTATGGAGGGTCCTGCAAATATCTTGCAAAAAAAAGTGAACAAAAATCATATCATCAAAAAATTCATGGACTAATATACACAAAAAAATAAGAAAATCATTTAATTTATGTTGAGTGACCCTTGAATACTAAATAAATGACGTAAATCATGCCGAGGCTATATGACTATTCCCCCAAGTTATTATGGGGAGGTTCTATAATATGTTTTCAAAAAAGTGACTAAAAGCTATTCACCAAAAATTTCATATTGAGTGACTCTTAAATGCTAAATAAATGGTGTGGATCATGCCAATGATATACGTACTATTCCCAGGTCATTACAGAGGGTTCTATAATTTTTTTGTAAAAACATGACCGAAATTATATCACCAAAAAATCCATTGGCTAACACACATTAAGAATTGAGAAAATCACTTAATTCTTGTTGAGTGACCCGGTAAATGCTAAATAAATAGCGTGGATTATGCTAAGGCTACACATACTTTTTTTCTCAGCTCATTACGGAGGATCCTGTAAAGTTTTTTAAAAAAGAATGACCAAAAACTTTATCACCAAAAAAATTATAGGCTAACACATAAGAAAATTGAAAAAATTGCCTAATTCATTTTGTGTGGCCCCCTAAATGCTAAACAAATGACGTGGATCATGAAGATATTATATGTATTGTTCCCCCAGGTTATCACAGAGTGTGCTGTAAAAAATTTGTAAAAAAGTGACCCAAAATAATATCACCAAAAAATTTGTGGAAACAAATGAAAAATTGAAAAAATTATCTAATTTCTTTTGAGTGACTGTTAAATGCTAAGTAAATGGCGTGGATCATGCCAAGGATATACGTACAGTTCTCCAGGTCATTACGAAGGATCCAGTATAGTGTTTTTCAAAAAAAGTGACTCAAAATTATATCACCAAAAAAATTATATACTAACACACATGAAAAACTGAGAAAATCACTTATTTTTTGTTGAATGACCCCTAAATGCTAAATAAATAGTGTGGATAATGTCGTGGCTATACATATTGTTCCGCCTGGTCATTACAAGGGTCCTGTAAAGTTTTTGCAAGAAAAGTAAACGAAATTATATCACCAAAAAATTAATGGATTAACACAAAAAACTAAGAAAATCGTCTAATTCCTATTGAGTGGCCCTAAATGCTAAATAAATGACATGTATCATGTGGAGGATATACGTGTTGTTTCCCCAGGTTATTACAGAGGGTTCTGCAAAGTTTTACAGAAAAAAGTGACTGAAAATCATATCACCAAAAATTTCATGGGCTAACACACAAGAAAAACTGAGAAAATCGTTTAATTCTTGTTGGGTGGCCCCTAAGTGCTAAATAAATGGCATGAATCATGTCGAGACTAGACGTACTGAAGCCATCCATAGCCAACCTCATGTCCGTATTAATGCATCCATGCATCTCTTCTTCACATATTTGAACCATTTCAATCTCGTTTCTCGCACATTTTGTCCTCTATCAACGTCACTCCTACCTTTGCTTGAATATCTTTATTCTTATCTCTCCTAATATATCCACACACTATCTCAATATCCTCATTTCGTAACTTTCATCTAGCGAAAATTGAGCCCCTTAATCATTTCAATTTTATTATGCTACCGTCAATAAAGAAACCCAAACTAAGTAGTTTTCATATGAATTCATGATATTATGATTCGAATTGTGACCTCTTCTTATATTCGCCAAGATAGTCTTTGCTCACTCCCTTCGTTATCGGCAAGACTATGATGATGTAACCTATTCAATTTGTATGTCTCACATATGACTCTATCTCACAAACAATATCATGATCAGGACGAACATCCAGCAAGTCTGTAGGAAATATATCCACAAACTCTCTCACCACCCTCGTGGTCTCTAAAGGAGATGACTCCTTATTAAGATCACGTACCTGAGCCAAATAAGACAAGCAACCATTATCCAGCACGCGACAGGTACAAATATACGATATTACCCCTTTAGGCGGATTTTTTTTTTATTTATTTGTGTTTTTTTTTCTTCTATGTTTTTTTGGGTTTGGGAGGGGGGGGGTGTTGTGGAGTTACAAGGGCATAAAAGCAAGGACATCGAGCATTGGAAACTATACCATTTTTATATGTTTGAATTCAACATTTCCAAAATTTGGAAAGGCAAGACATTGTACCCTATGGCAATGAGTAGGGTTACTAGTGTCAAAAGTTGACATCTCAAAAACAGTAAAAAAAATTATTATTATTTTAAAAAAAATGCCCCATCACTGGTTTGACCAAGTCAATGGGACAATATGAAATAGGAACAGAAAAGAAAGATATTCAAAAATCCTATAACAGAATTCGATTTTTATTTTTTAAATTTTTTGGTGCTAAAAAACAAGTGTTGAGGAATGGGCTATTTCTTTAATATCCACTGCATAAAAATTGTTTGTTTAGTCAAAGTTTTGCTGCATTGGGGTTGTGGGTTTTGCAGACACTAGCCATTATTTATTCAATTGTTTTGCTCTCTGATTATTAAAGCTATCTTCTTTGGACACAAGTGCAAACCACAAGTCCCTTTGCTCAATTCAAACTTTATTGTATAACTTTTTGATAAATTCCCCCCCTTCAAAATTTTAAAATAATAATAATTAACTTCAAATCTAAGCAAGTTAAGTTAGTTATATGAGTTCACACTGTTTATATCACGCAATTAAATTCATCGTAATTTATAATAACAATAATATATTCAATGAAATTTCATGGGGTCTAGGGAGAGTAAGATGTATGCAGACCTTACCATTACCTTATGGAGATAGAGAGGCTATTTCCGAAAAATCCTCGGCTCAAAAATCACAATCTCAAATAAGAAAGAAAATTCATTATAATTTAAGATTATGAAATTTTAATTCTTCCTATACTGAAATTTCTTTCACAATTATATATTTGCATTTAAACCTCTGATAATATTTTTTTTAAAAAAAAACTCATAAGATTTAATCTAAAGTAAACATACTAACCTGACTAAACTTCTACTAATTGAGATTAAATATATAACTTTTTTAAAAAAATTATTTATTTTATGAGAAGAGATATCAAAACTCTTATCTTTCTAGTTCATAAATCAATCACCTGTCGAAAAGGAATATTTGAATTAGAATGAAGAAATAATTCAATTTTTCAGCATTTCAAAGTCGACCTCATCCCATCCGGATTATATTCTAACTTGTTGAACAATTACAATGTACATTGCATCTTATGGAATATTAAGTTAGTTAACGTCACCAACATACATCGTTGAAGGTCGAAATTTTGATAAGTAAAATTCCAGCATAATATGTTAGAATTTAAAATTAAGGATCGAATTCTTAAAATTCTCAATCATAAAAGAATGAACTCAAGGAGTCTTTCCTTAATTTCTCGCTTTGATAGTATTGTACGAGAATCCGAACGAACAAAATCCTTGAGTTCTTAGTTGTAAAATCACAAATTATAGGACAATTTTTTTGAGTTCTTAGTTGTAGAACCACAAACTTATTATAAAGTATATAATATTTTATTGCTTTTAAATGTTGACTAATATCTGGTAGTCTAAAAAGTGGATATTTACCCTTTTTATGACAATTAAAACACATGATAAAGCAGTACCTATTATTTTCTCACATGAATAAAAATGAAATTTTAACAGACAAAAAATGGTTAAAAATAAAAATAAAAATTAAATGCAAAACGCCGTCTGTGGGAATCGAACCCACGACCACATGGTTAAAAGCCATGCGCTCTACCAGCTGAGCTAAGACGGCTAGTTCAACAGTAAATACTTTATTTAAATCATATTATTATAAGGTTAGTGGATAATTTCACTTAACGATTTGGCGATAGGATATCGATTTTTAAATTTACTAATTCGCTATCCAACCTATAAGATATCGATTGATTCAGTAATGGATTAGCAATTATTGAACGGTATATCGACTAACCTCTAATTAATTTTTATTGTATATTTTTTTCCGATGAACGCACCTTACAAAAGATATGACTTACTTTCACTATTTTAAATGCAGTGAGCCAAGGAGTTCTTTACGCCTTTGTCTCTTTTAAACTTTAATGCTTTATTGAGTTTGCTGACTTGCCCTCTATTCTTAAATGCAAAATATATAATTATAGAAAAGTAAATAAGTTTTTCTTGCTTTACGGCTTTAGCCTTTCGGAGTTAGGACTAACAAAGGAAAAATATATAACTACTCTTATATATTATGGTAAAATATTAAATGAGGCTAATATACCTAAAATAAAAGTGTAAGTATGGTAATTGTTAACGGGTTAACGTTTATCCGATAAGAAAATTGAATAATCCATCTCTACATCAATAAGCCGTTAATTACAAAATTTAATCTGTTCTCTAACCGTTTATTCGATAACTCAATATCAATAAGTCAATAAATCAATTTTACAGCTGTCTTATCGATTACGGTTCGATTTCTAACGCCCCTAATTCTATAAACATTTGGATGAGTTATGTTTCTTTTTTCCTTTGTACATATTTGAATGGGTTATGTATAATTAAGTTAAAGTTGAGGGGAAAAAAATGTGAAAGTTGAAATTGTATATTTCCTATTTTCAGTACTTAGTTTCAATTTCAAACGTTAAAGTTTAGTATTTGTAAATAGTCACAATTAAACTACTACTTGCAATTATTGAAAAGACCCCAAGAAAAATGGCTTCACCAAATTTCATGCATTGGACCAATTTTTTCTTTTTTTTCCTTCCTTTTTGGTGTATGCACTCTGCATAGTTTCCATATTATATATATATATATATATATATATATATATATATATATATATATATATATATATATATTGCCTAGCAGGATGTCACGGGTTCAAGTCTTGAAAACAGCCTCTGACAGAAATGCAAGATAAGGCTGCGTACAATAGACCATTGTGATCGGGCCCTTCCCCGAACCCTGTGCATAACAGGAGCTTTAGTGCATCAGGCTGCCCTTTGCCCTTTTATATTGCCTAGCAATTTTAAATTCGTTTATCTTAGAGGCCTTTAAATTTCTTTAGCATATATATTTCAGATTTTATGCATCAAATTTAAGTAGTGAGATGCTTTTTAACCTTTGGTCATTGAGAGTGAAAAGCAAAAAAAATAATTATTACACTCTGCGTTTCATATTAGTTGTCACGGTTACTAAAAATATTTGTTTTAATTTAATTTTCATTTTATAAAATCAAGATGAAATTAATTATTTTTATCTCATTTTATCCTTAGTATTAAATGTTCTTGAAATAAGATTAGCTTAGTCTTGATCTTAAATAAAATACAGTTTATTGGAAAGAGTGTCGAATAAGCCTTGAGTCTAACTCAATACAGCCCAAAATCTAGTTCAAAGGGAATAGAATTGTCAACCATTATAAGAATTTCAGGATTCTCGTTCTGATCCGATGTAGGATCATTCTCATCAACACTCCCCTCATGCCCGAATCCAGACATTCTTTATATGGGATATCACTATTCGGTCCGAAGCATGACATTGAAGGACTGAGAATATATTCACATGCTGGATCCCCACGTCAAACCTGGCTGTGATTTCATGTCAAATTAGGCCTTGACCGTAACTCAAACCCCAAATGTTAGTTCAAAGGAAGGAGAATTGTGCAAACCTTATAATGAGTTAGGATTCTTATCCTGGTCCGATGTGGGATCATTCTCATTATCATGGTGCTCGTTATAAGGAGCCTAATGTTCTAATCCCGATCAAATGTGAGATCATTCTCATCAACACTCCCTCACATCCGGATTCAGACATTCTTTATTCGGAGTTCTACTGTTCGGATCGCTACATTCAAGGACCGAGAGTATATTCATAACCTCTCACACGGCCTGAGGCCTCACATCATATCAAATGGGTCTGAGTTTGAAATCATGTCAAATTAAAATGACTTAACTCTCACCCAAAAACTAGTTCAAAAAGAAGAGGATTGTCCAAGGCCTATAAGGACCCTAGGATTCTTGTCTCGGTTTGATGTGAGATTACTCACATCAACACCGATCTCACATTCAATCGAGACAATCCTCATCTCTTTGAGCTAATTTTTGAGGTGTGAGTTACGCCTAAAATCTAATTTGACAGAGAGATAAGAATAAAGTAGAAAAAATACTTCATCCGTCCCAATTTATGTGACACTTTTTGAATTTTGAGATTCAAACAAGTTTATTTTGGTCGTGATTTTTTCTTATATTTTTTAAATATTTTGAATTATCAATTATTGTGACTTATAATACTTTTTACGTAGTTTCTAAATATGTAAATCTTATTTCAAAAAAAAATTAATGATTTCATGCCCAAATTAACAATCCAAATTTAATCCTCAAAATTCAAATTATGCCACATAAATTATCCGAACAGAAAAAGTTTATTCTTTTTAATTAATTTATGATTTCAAGAAATGTGTAAAAAGAAAATGTGAGTACTTTGTCACTTGTGAATAAGTAGATATTTGACCATAGAGCAAATGAAGTGAACCAGCAGTGAATGCTCAATAGTATGGAACATAGATAGAATAAAAAACCAAATATAATATAAATAAAGTCAAGTCAAATAAACTTTTCCTTTTTTTTTTGGTGAAAGGGAGTGGGACATTGTTGTACTTGGATGTATATCAGATTCAGAGGCATTCAAAAGTTCTCTCTTTTTCCCTCTAATTTTAAAGAAGAGAAAATTTATGTCATCTTTATTTAAGAGCTTATAAACAATCTTAGCTAGTCAAGTTATTTGATAAGTAGTTGTATTAGTGAGAGATAACAAATCCCTAATAAAATAATTGATATGCTCAAAAAAATGATCCAGAAACTACAAGTTATTAAAAGATATAATACAAAAAATCAACAACTAAACATGTTTTCATATGGCAAATAACTACTCCAATTTTGAATATGCGCATCTAATTAAACATCTTAACTTGTCTTTATCGTGGTAATCAAATACTTCGACTTACAAAATGATCATTTAAATATTTTTATATTTATGTGTCACGTCAACATTGTTGTTTATGAGATATAATAAAAATGAGTTGGAGTGTTTAGTAGCTAGTTAGAATATGTGTATTAGGTAGTCTCAAGTTTGAATGTATGTTAATTGTATTGTTACTTACTAAAAAGATAGAAAAAAGTTTCCTGACATTTGCTACAAATTTTTATATGCTTTTCTGTCTTGGCATCATCCCTCACTTTAAAGTACCTCTGCTCTTCCCTCTCACATTTGCTCAGCTCCCCATAAGCATCTTCACACTCCCACACACACACACACACACAAACTCAGAAAACAGTGCAAAGACTCCTGTCTTTTGCTCACATTAAATGGACACAAAAACTCCTCCACCTTCATCTAAAATCAAGAATTCAAATGAAGAAGAAGAAGAAGAAGACTACATAGATATGGAAGTTACCTCTTCTTCTTCTTGTTCCTCACCACAAATAAGCAGAGAATTTGAGTTCCAAATGGCTTCTGTTTCCATTAATGACAAAGACACAATAACAACAACAACAACTTCACCAGCTGATGAACTTTTCTATAGAGGCAAACTCCTACCTCTTCATCTCCCTCCAAGGTTAGAAATGGTCCAAAAACTTCTTACAACCTCAAAGATTGAATCTTTTCAACTAGGACAAAAACAACAAGATGATGAAAGATTCAGCATTAGTACCAACAACTTCACTAATACTAGAACCCCTTTTAATTCTTGCAACATTTCCTCATCACAAATGGTCCAAAAAGTTCTTCAAACTTCAAAGATTCAATCTTTTCAAGAAGAAAAAGAAGAAAGATTTAGCATTAGTACCAAGAACTTGATGAATACTAGAACCCCTTTTGATTCTTGCAACATTTCCTCATCACAAATGGTCCAAAAACTTCTACAAACCTCAAAGATTGAATCTTTTCAAGAACAACAAGAAGAAAGATTTAGCATTAGTACCAAAAACTTGATTAGTACTAATACTAGCACCCCATTTGAGTCTTGCAATATTTCCCCATCAGAGTCTTGTAGAGTGAGTTGTGAACTCAATCCAGATGAGTATTTCTTTGAATGGTCCACTGAATTCAGCACTTTTTTCAAAGATAATCATCCAAAGATGAAATCTTGGTCCAAGAAGCTTAAGTTAGTGAAACAATCTTTAATCAGCCAAAAGTTAAAGGCTTCAACTTCAAAGGCATATCTAAATCTCAGGTCTTTATTCAACAAGTCTGCTTGTTCAGATCATCAACAAGAAGTTTCTAATGGTACTAAAGAATGTTCAAATAAGTACATTAAGGTATCTAAAAGAACCCCTTTTGGTCATATTGGAAAATGTACACATTCACCAACATTAGCAAGTGTGATAAGAGACAATGAGGGAGATCAAGGGGTTCATCATGAGGACAATGTCAATAGTCATAGAAGATCATTTTCAGCAGCAATCAAGAAACATTCACCAACAAAATGTTTGTCATCATCTTCTTCATCTAATGGTTCATCATCTTCTTCTTCATCTTCATCATCTTTTTCATTGAATTCTAATGGATTTTATGAGTTGAATATTCTTAAGAGGAGTAGTAGTGCAACTACAGAGATTGAGGGGTCAATTGAAGCAGCAATTGCTCATTGTAAGAAGTCACAAGTGCTTTGTAATCCAAAAAGGAAATTCATTGAAGCTGAAGGGATTAATTCATTGTCTATTTCCAAGATTGCAGCTACTGAGATTCAAGAAAGATCAGATCTTTGCAGATTTTGAATAAAGTTTTTTTAAAAAAAATTCCCTAAAAAAAAACAGATTTAGTTTCTTGCTTGAATTTGCAGATTATATGTAATTAAGTCATTGTTTTAGTGTGTATAATTCCATGAGTTAATGTAATTTTTTTACTTTCCTTACTCTCCCTAATTCTAAATTATGTTGAATTGTGTTACTCCCCCGTCCCATTTTAATTGTTATGGTTTCATTGTTGAGAGTCAAACTATATGAACTTTGACTAACATTTTAAAGAATATTTTTTTATCATATTGATATGAAAAAATTATAAGAAAATAATTGTTATGGTTTCATTGTTGAGAGTCAAACTATATGAACTTTGACTAACATTTTAAAGAATATTTTTTTATCATATTGATATGAAAAAATTATAACTTATAATACTTTTCATATAATTTTTGAATATCTAATTTTTTACTTTATAATATTGAGTTAAAATAATATAATTTAATTTTAAAAATTTATCAAATTGACTTTCGAGAAACACAACATGACAACTAAAATGAAACGGGACAGGGAGTATAAAACACAAACCTTTTTAATTATGTCTTATAAAGAATGGGTAGTTTCATTAAATTTTGTTGTTAGTTATTCATTAACATCCATGCTTTATGGCTTAATGAGAATTTTGCCTGTTTGGACATGCAAAAATTTGCTTTTTTCTAATTTTTTCTTTTCAAATAATTGTACTCCAACTTGAAACATGAGCGGAGCTAGGTATCGCAAGGGGTTTATTGGAATTTTTTCATTAAAAACTTACGTTATATAATAGATATTGAATTTCCTATATTTGCATCTTTATATTATGAATTTCTTTAATAAAAATCTTTGCGCTATCACTGGTTTGAAACTGAGTTTTTCAAAATACAAAAACTGATTCTAACCACTTTTTAAAGTAAACAAATTTTATCCCTCATAAAACGTCTAACATTTTTTCAAGTAAAATGCATATACAAACACAACTTCAATTTTCAACTGAAGTTCAAATATCACTTCTTTTTTTTAAATATCACCAAATTCATATCCAAACACCTACTTAGACATGAAAAAAGAGAGGGGTAAATGGACCTTTTTTGCACTCACTTAGATGATGGAAACCTTTATAAGAAGTGATAAACTTTGTACTAAGAAAAAAAGGGTACTATAGAAACAACTTTTTTTAAGACATTGGCTTTTTAACAACAGCCTTTTTCATCAACTAGATTCTGCTTTCACTTTTTCTCACTTGTTCATTAATCATTCAAGTGCTATGGACTCTGCCAATAGTAAATATGTACTATTGTTCAAATTTTATTTTATTTTTAGTAGTATAGAAGTGAGGAATCTCTCAACTTTTACTAAAGAAAAAGTGAAAGCTGTTATATTTCTTTTTACAATATAAAAAAGTTTTGGTCAGAGTATTTTCAAAAAGTATTCAGGTTCTTTACAGAAAATTTTGAAAATGACTTGAGTCGAAAAATAATAATGTAAAAGGTTACAAAACTAAGAGACCATTGGAAGTGGTGTGTTACTAACTTACTATGAATCTAATAACTTATACAAAAATAAATAATTTTTATATTGTCCTTGTTTGGATGATTGTTACCTTCTTTTAATATTAACTCTACCCAAAATTGTATCTTTTTAATAATATAATAAGTTTTTTCTTCGATTGCTAATGTATGATATTATATTATGAAAAGAAACAATTTAATCAATCTAAAAATATTGTATTCATTAAGACAATATAATATACTATATTATGAAACGATATGTAACAATCATAACGAAGTCAAGATATAAAGAATTATAGCTTTTCCCTTGATGTAATGTATTTTAGCATGTTGTAACACACTATATGTCTTATTTTTTTAGTTACTAGTCTCATTTATTATGAATACTTGCGTGTAGTTATCTTTTAGCTGACTTGATATTTTAAAATTTTATTTACATTATTGACTTATAAAACTCTATAAAAATAATGTAGTAAATAAACCAAAAGAAGAGGGGTGGATGGTGACCACTTGATAATTACATACATAATACAAAGATCTTTCATTATATCATGCAATACTCTTAATAGGTAAGATTGGTTGTCTTGCAAGCCTATTGACATATGCACATTTTAAGATAATCATCATTACTAAGTGCCCCCACCCCCACCCCCACACACAAAACCCTCTTTAACAATCTTATGTTAAATGACCTAGACTAGACAATCACCTTTGGACATCATCATTTCCTATGAGAGCATGACTAAATTAAACATTAACTAAAGAAAGTTTATTTTAACATTTGAATGGTTACATGACCTAATAACAATAATTACTATGCCTCAATTTCAAGTAAATTTAAGTAAGTTATATAAATTTATATTGTTCGTGTAGCTTCATTTAAACTCATCTTAATTCATGAACATGTCCCAAAGTACTCTATGATGTTTTTGAAGGCATTTTCCATTATTGTTTATTGAATCACCTCTGGGTATCATCATTTCCTATGGGAGCATCCCCAACAAATACTATCTTAAGCAAGTTTTTTAAATTTGAATTTGAATGGTTACAGAACCAACTGCATCAATAATAATTATTACGCCTCAATCTCAAGCAATTTAGATAAATTATATAAATTATTATCATTGTTGTAACTTCATATTTAAACTCATTTCAAATGGAGACAAAATCTTTATTAAATAACTTCAAATATAAAGAAGTAAAACATAACGAGATTCAATATTCACTAAAATTAATTCTGACATTACATAGACAATGTAATTTTCTGACAAATGATTGGATGAACTCCTTGACAACCCTAGTTCTGCTCCTATTTTTTTTTATAAATTGACTAGACCTTGATACTTATCCGAATTTAGAGCCGATAATGTAATCAAACTCACACAGACAGAATTATTAGAAAATCCAAACTAAAAAATAAAAAGAAAAAGTATGAGAAACAAAAGATTGAAAGGTATTGATCAAATGTCCATTGAGATGTCTTCATTAACTTATTGAAAGAACTTCATATGAACTTTCATGCACAAACAAATTAAATTCACATTACATGTGACATGTTCCATTTTTTGATATTGACAAATCAATACTTTAGTAAAGCTTGGATTCCATGAATTTCTAAAAGGTCTTAGAATAACAAGTATATCAGAGAGAAGCAACCAATAAGTATTTCAGATAATAATAATTGTCAACAATAATAACTATGCTTTATTTTCAAACACATTGAGATTGGCTATTAAATGATCATGATCCATATCGCTTTATTTAAACTCGTCTCAATTTTAATAATACAAAAAAATGAGATTTTTTTTAATGATTAGCCTCAAATGAAATATTTACTCGCCTGTACCTATTTTACAAAATTATCCTCTTAAAAATCACACTGCAAAAATTATGTACATTGTATACTTTGGAGTATACAATTCACATTTTGCATATCTTAATGGTATGTGATAGTAAGAAAGTTGAATCATACTTAAAATATACAACATGTGAATTTTATATAAATCCAAGATATACAACATACATATATGTTGGGTATTTTGAAAATATTCTTCCTAAATAGATTATTTTTCTAAATGAGCATTTTCGTGTAATATATTCGACGTTTACTCCTTCATATTCTAAAATCCTCTTGATGTAAATTATGACTCTGCCACTATCTATGTGAAGTACATGACCACCATTCCTAAAAGTCTGATTTACAACAACATACCTTGTAGTTACACAATGGAGTATGGAAAGGGTAGAGACTAGAGTGGACACGATCTTACCCCTACCTTGGGAGGTAAAAGGGTTGTTTCCGATAGACCCTTAGCTCAAGAAAAAAATATTTCAAGTAGGTCGGAAAAAAAATAACGGGAGTTAAAAGTCATGACAAAATACTATAAAAAAACATGTCAAAGCATCTTTTAAAAAGAAGAAGAAAAGGAAACATAAAGAAACTAATACGATAATTAAAGTGCAAGAAACCGCAGATAGTACCAAACATCTGAGAACAAGAAACTACAGGATCAATACTAAAAAAATGTGATTTAAAGAACATAATAAGCCAAATAGGAACAATCAAATCAACTGGTAAGACAATGTCTACATTCATATTATCATTCTCAAGATAGAAAAAGTAAACATTAAGAACCATTTTGTGGTTTATTATTAATGTTCATTCTCTTTCAAAACAATAGATATGCATGTACTTCTGAACTGGGAAAAAAAAGGATATCTGCAGCAACAATAGGACCATTTCAGTAGTGGAGTATGTGGTGTAATGTCTAGATTTTGGGAGATATAAAGCAAGAAATATTTTCTTGAAGATAATATATCTGCACCAACATTATCCAAACACACTAAATATTCATGATTTTGTAGTATTTCATTATAACATGGGACAAATAGTGTTATACAATTTAATGTTTTAGTACATACTATACAGTTGAATAAGATTTACTTTTCCAACAGAAAACCTTTAAAACTTATACAAGAATATCTTACTTGTGACTCTCCATCTCAGATTTTGTTAGGAGTACTTCTTTTGGTATTTTTAAAAAATTATTTTTTACTGGAGCGACCAAGGACTGAATCTTAGAGGATCGCAGCAATAAGTTCTCTTATCAATACTACATCACATATTTAAACTAGTTGAAATGACCAAGGCTGAATTTCAATGGATCGTGGTAGCAAAACCACTCTGTCACAATACCTTGCGGTGTATTTAAATATTTTTGCCTCCCACCCAGTGTTCAATACCCACATTGGGATTCCAACTAATCTGGATTCGCACATCATAAACATTTACGGGGGAATGGCTCCTTAACAGGATTTTATTTCATACCCCAGGGTTCAAACTTGGGAATTTTGATTAAGGATGGATGGATCTTATGCATCCCACCACCAACCTTGTTATATACATATACTAATCCATATTCAATTCTAAAGGATGATATAACTAGATTGTTCTCAAAGTAAAAAAAGCTATCAATCTTGAAAGTAGAAGTTTGGTGTAGAAAAATGTCAATCACAAATTTTATGTCATATCAATGTTTCATCTCATGCTCCTAAGCCCCAAGCAATGCAAACCAAAACTGGAGACAAAGGGAAAAGAAGTTAGTATATGAGACAACATATAAAGATTGGTTGTGATTGTAGACCATGTGGCAATAGCTTTTGGATTTGTCTTGGAGCTTTTGGCTCTTTTAGTTGACCTCATTTCAATTTCATCTATCCACCAAAATTCAAATTTTCATAAAAATAAAGGTTTTTTGGATGACCGAGAAATTCGTCTGGGCTAACTTTTAGGACCAACTGCAACTCTCAAAACTCGGGGATACTGGGCATGCCCCTCTACCATTCTCCACTTAAATACTAGACCTAGTTCTTATGGAGCTGGACTTGAACCCGTGACCTAAGTCACAACTCCATCAACCTTAGTCTCTTGAACTAAGTCGGCGGCTTGAATCTAAGCATCAACAAATTCATGTGGCTAACAACTTAAATTGAATTACAATATAGCAGGGGTAACAGAACATTTGTTTATCCTTTTTCGAACAAATGGTAATAATATTAACCATCAAAATGCATAGCAATCAGTTTTTCCTATAAGAAGCTCATCATTGTATGCAAAGTTAGAAGCTATAACAGTTTTAGTATGTCATTAAGGAGTCGTTTGGTTGGGAACAAGTTATCCCGATATAAGTTATTCCACCATGCATATGGGATAACTTATCCCATTACTAAGGTATAAATGGTGGAATAAATAATCCCAAAATTGCCTAATACCTCCAACCAAACGCATGATAAATAGTCCTGCATTTTATCCTTTGGATTATTATAACTTATACCTCACACCAAATGACCCCTAATAGATAGGTATCAGCAAATGTGCCATATGTATTATGATTCTTTTGAAGTTATACGGACTTTCTACAAAAAAATGTCACGCGATGTCACAAGATATGTAGCTCCCAAGGGTTTGATCGTTCAACAATTCAAGTGGTACATGAGTTGAGTTTAGGAAAGTTCGGTCCCTACCTATCTCTCTGTCATGCTCTCCTTCCTTTTAGGACTATGAAGGGAAGTAGAAGCTTCCTTTTTCCTTTATCTACACTTTGACCGAAGACGGATCACAAGGAACTGTCCGTTTGATCTATGTCCTGATCTTCTTCTGAATTACCTTTGCTATTCAAAACTATGCTTAAATATAAAAGCTGCAAATACACAAAGTCCGAGGGGTAGGGACGTGGGTGTACAAAGGGTGTATCACTTTAGACCTACACCTAAAAAGATGAACCATTGCACACAGGAGCAGAGAGAATGTTTCAATGAACACTAAAGGTTAAGCCAGTTGCTGTCAAAACTCTGATTCTCATGCCAGATATGGCAAATGATTATTGATGCAAAAAATTCTAAGACATTTCACTTTAAACACTATTGAGTCTAACTTTCAAGAGACTCAAACCAATGATAACAACATGACTAGGACTTAAACTTTTACACTCCCTCCATTCCAGTTTATGTAACAAACTTTCCTTTTAGTCAGTTTCAAAAAGAACAACACACTTCTAAATTGTGGAAACAATTAGCTTTATAACCACGCAAATGTTATGGCATGTTTAAAGCCACAACTTCAAAAGTTTTATAACCACGCAAATGCTATGCCATGTTTTAGACCACAAGTTTCAAAAGTCTTCATTTCTTCAATAAACTCTATACCGATTCAAACCATGTCATATAAAATTTTGCACACATTCATTGATGTATCCTGTAACATGATCTTAAGAAAACATCAACACGACAATGCTTCTAGTGCTATTTTCGTGAAAAAGATTGCTGGTATGGTTGTTGCCAGAAAAAGCAAGTAGACCGTGTACAGTCAACAACAACAACAACAACAAAAATAGTGTAACCCTACTTGTGGGGTCTGGGGAGAGTATGATGTACGCAAACCTTGGCCGAACCTTTGTGCAGAGTCATGAAAGAAAATAACAAAAAGTTAACATTCTGGGCAACACACATATCAAATGAAAAATGGAGGGGCCAATAATGAGGTTCAAAGTAATGATAAAAGCAGCACAATATTAAAGAAACATGGACAAGAAACCCGGAAGTGATTTATTCTTTTTTTCCTTCATCAATGACCTCTATATTGAGTGTACACAAATAATTACAAGCATCCAATGTCGTAAAAATAATTACTGTCATTTATTCACTAAATATCCCAAAATTTCTCAACTGAAACCCCATTCCTTGGGGTTAGTACAAGACATAAAATCTACGACAACAAAATTCATTGTATAACCTCAGTAAACCAACTATATATCCCTTCATTTTCTAAATTCGTTTAATAGTATAATCGTAACTGAAATTCAACAAAACTCCATCATTTCGGGGAAAAAATCAATTAGAATTTTTACCATACTCTATAAAATGGCTGAGCCTTATGCCCTTGCTGTTGCTGGAGGTGCTGCATCATCACCCTCTTCCTCATTCCCTTCCATCTGACTAAGCAACTGTTTATTCTTCTCAAGTGCAGCTGCAACTTCAGGAGGCATATACTTCTCGTCGTGTTTAGCCAACACTTCAATAGCTGCAAAATAACAATCCCCACTTCTTGCCTTCTCAGTTACCTGTAACTTTTTCTCACTCAATATTTCATTCTCTTTCTTCTTCATCTCCTCAGTAAATGGCTTTATAAACCCTTCTGCTACAACGGAATGCCCTTCCCGAAAAAGATCCGGTAACGACCCGTCATACTTGACCAAAATATCAGTAATCAAATCAGTTATCACAAATTCCATTTCTGGGGAATTGGGTATTGGTGTTACACTATTTTCTAGTACTAATCCACCAAGTCGAAATTTGGATCTTGTAGGGTTTTCAGCATGCTTTGCTAGAGCATCTGTAGGGGTTAAATAGAAGACAAGTTGGTCTTGGAATTGGTTAAGGACTATTACTATGAATCCTGCTATGCAACTGAATGTAATGGCATAGGTCCACAGACGGCGGGTTTGGAGTTGCCGAGCTCTGGCTCCGATATCAGGCCGGGCTGAACGGTGGGATCGGGCCGGCTGGGAGAGTGTGGAGAAGGATCTGAGTGTGAAAACAGTTTGGTTGGTATTGAAATGGGGAAATACTGAGGGCTGCAACTGGTGGTGGAAAACTGAAATCAAAGGGTGAGATTTGGGGAGAGGGGCAGTTGTAGTGGCAGCCAGACCGTTGACGGTAGAACGAAGGAAATGGGAAGCTAGACGAGAAGCTAAACGAGAAGAGAGTTTCGAAGCCATTGAGAGTTTGTGGGATTAATCAGCTCGTGGATGGAGATATTAAGGAGGGAATCAGGGTTAGGGGTGGGCGTTTGGTATTTCCAAAGTTAGGTTTTGGTAGTTCTGGAATTGGTAAATGAAAGTAGATACCAAATACCGAACTTCCAATAATTAAAGTGCAAGCGTAAACTTTATTTATTATTGGCGTATATAAGTTGAATAGGCTAAGAAATAATATGGAGAGTTGCTAATACCATTCCTGGAAACTTCAATAAGTACAAGTCAACCCAAGCCACTATAATTCACAACTGCAAGACATGAAATATAATAATTAGATAGGTAATTTCCCTAGTAATAACCACATATATTCTTGAAATTTTAGCGAATAAAAATTATTTGCAACCTTAATTATTATCAACTTCACAATTTTGTTCCCTTTTAATCTATTTGCTAGGATAAGGTTTTAATAATCTCTCTAAAAGTATCTTTCTACTCTCTTTTCTTTTCTAATTCTTAGCTAATCTACTTCTCATTCTCTACTAGAATTATCTTCGATTAACTCGAGCTGATTGGTGCAAATCGATAGAATCTAATTATTCTTAGCTGTTGTAAATCCAATTGAGGATATTAGCTCCATTTTACTGTTCAATTCTAGAATTCTGTTAAGTAATTGATGAATTCATTACAAGATCTTTTTCAACCAAAAAAAAAATGGAAAAGTATAGATCTTCAAATACTTGCATACATTTCTTCGAGAGATAATTCAAGTAATTGGTGAAATTTGGTACAAAAACAATTGAAAAAATTCCAAATCATCAAAACAAGTAGAATTAGAGAGCTAAAACAGATTAACTAATAGATTACAAACCTTAATGATGCGATTAGGATTTGAGATAATCGGACTCAGATTAGAATCGATATTCAATTTTCTTCTAGGGAAAAATGGTGAGCTCTTTTGCCCTAAATTCTCTATTTGCTTCTTCTTCTTTTTCCTTTTTAGTCTACAGTTTTGAAATATTCTACTGATGGGCCTAGGTCACATTATGGGTGATGGCCTTTATAATAATAGTATTTTTTTCATTGAACACTTATAATACAATTTTAATATATATTTGTGAAAATAATTTATAAAACTCATATAATACAAGTTTTATTCATTGATAATATATTTATCACATACTTTAGTAGACTTATAATACATTGCGTCAATTTCTTATCAAACAAGTATAATATATTTTAAAACACTTATAATACATTTATATTGCATGCATAATTCATTTTTAATACATGACAGATATATCATAATATTGCTATAAATGATAATAAATAAAAAGAATCGTTAAAATCAATAATTATTTATTAAAAAGTATTTTCCCTAGTAATTTTTCCCTAAAATAATGTAGTAAGGAATACCAAACAGTACTAATGTCTCGTATAGATTATCGGATTTATGATATTTTACTCTCTAATAATGTATCAAAATTCCATGTTCTGCTTCGTAATGTCTCGTATCAATTATCGGATTTATGAACTTTTACTCTCCAATAATGAATCAAAATTTCATGTTCTGCTTCGCAATGTCTGGTATCGATTATCAAATTTATGAAATTTTACTCTCCAATAATGTATCAAAATTGCATGTTCGGCTTTGTAATTTAGTTTTCGATAATATTTATTCATCCATGATTTCAGTTCGGTAGTATTAAATATTGAACAGTACTAATGTCTCGTATCGATTATCGAATTTATGAAATCTTACTCTTCAATACTGTGTAGAAATTCCATGTTAGGCTTGGTAATTTGGTTTTCGATGATATATATTTATCCCTAATTTCAATTTGGTAGTATTAAATATTGAAAGGTACTAATGTCTCGTACCGACTACTGCAATTGTTTATCGTATTTATGAAATTTTACTTCCGAATACAGAATTACCAAAATTTGCGGTTTGGCTTGGTAATTCGAGTTTCAGTGATTTATGCCCGGCCCTAATTTCACATACTTTACTATTTTAATCCCCGTTGTTCGAATTTATGTGACATACTTTCTTTTTTAGTTTGTTTTAAAAAGAATGGCAAGCTTCTAAATTTGGAAAGGATTAACTTTTACAACTCCATATATGTTTATACGTTAAGGCCACAAGTTTCAAAAGTTTTATAGTCACACAAATGTCATAACATGTTTTTACCAGAAGTTTCAAGAATATTCATTTCTTTCTTAAACTCCATGCCGACTCAAACTATGTCACATGAATTGGAACGGCGTAAAGTGAATGAATGAATGAACATGAGGAAACAGAAGCATATAACAGAGTTACAAATTTTGTGCGGGCTGCCATATTACTTATCTTGCTCACTACACTTCAATTATCTTGCTCATATACAACACAAAACTAGAGCTATTGCATTGAATCTTGGAAGTGCAAAGATCATTTTTTTATAACACAAGTATGTACATTGTCTAACAACTAGAACTATATAGCATATAGTTTCTTATACTGATCTTCAGGGATCTCTGATTCTGACATGACTGACATGGATCGTGACAATGACTTACTACTCCGAGCTGATTTCCGTTGACTTCTCAAATTCGAAGACTCAATCCGATGCATAACTATCCAGTAACACAGTGTCCCTAGTGTTGCGACCATGATGAAAGTTCCCATAAAAGTTACTGCACTTGCCATCCATCTTTCCTCTTTACCTATAATGATATATGACAGTGCAAGAAACGCTACAGAGACGAATACACAAGCCAACCACATTAGCTTGTTGATAATTGCCATCATTTGCTTTTTGGCTCGTCTTTCAACAACCACGATTGATGTTTGAACGACTACGACAGCTAATGATATGAAGAGTGCAAGAGAGTCAAATATGAAGAAAATTGCAAAAGGGGGTTGAGGAGCAATCTTTCCTTCTCCTATTGAGTATCCCGGTGGAACATCCTTAGGGTTATCGGTATATTGGCCTGGTAGATTAAATATGGCAGCAAAAGTAACAGTGGCAATAAGAACAGCAACGACCGTGGTGGAATTTATTGCATTGTTGAGACCTTCTGAGTGCATTTTGTTCAGACGTTTGGCTATGTTCTTCACTCTTTTTTGTGTTTGGAAAGTGTGCTCTAACTGGTTGTGAACATCGTGTTTTATGTCACTAACAGTCTGTTTCAGTTCTTTGGCTGAACGCGTTGGTAACGCTAACTTCATGTTCTTTGCAGTCAGGACGCCATGTTCCTTTAGAATCGCTGCTATCACTGAATTTCGTGCTTTCTCAGCAACGTCAAGAGCAGTTTCACCAGATTTATTGATGGCATCCCACTTCATTCGTTTGTCCTTTACGAGTGCTTGAACGATCTGCACAAAATTATTCAGATAGTTAGTCAAAGACTTGGAACTATCTTTGAGCATTTTTCGTTTAGAATGGAAAAACTACATGCTCAACCAAATGTGTGCACAATCAAGCATTTCTATATATATCCAATCAAAAGTTTCATTCAGAATCCGTAGAAGCTTCGTGTTTTAAATTTGAGGCACATCGACATATTTTATTGAGTTTCAAGTGTTGAATCACTACATGAAGTCATCTCTTTCTCATAAATCTAAATGCCCTTTAATTCATTAGTATTCGAGGTTCTAAAAGAAGACAAGACGCCAAACTGAGACATTCTTTCGAGTCATCAAATGCTGTTAACTGATAACGGTAGGGGGTAAAACAATACAAAACTTAGGTTTTGCAGATTGCAGAGTTCTAACATTCATTTATGGACATGAAAGAAAGATGATAACATTATACAAGCACAAGGAATTTCTTCTTTTTCTGTAAGAGAGACTATGACGGACGTGCAGATTAAATCATCTATATTTAGCTTTTGACAAGAAGATTGTTCTGTGTTTTCATTTGAACATCAAAAATCGCGCAAATATTTGACTCTCTGTAAGGTACAACAGAAGATTAGCCTATAGAGAAACATATGGAACTATAAAACATAGATGTGACAAAAAAGTTGTGAGAACTAAACAAAGCCAGGCCAGACATGTTTAGTTTATGCGTCAAAAGTCTTTTTTTCTTTCTTAAATTCGGTGTCAATCAAACACCATATATAAAAAGGAAGCGTGAGTATAACATACATATGAGAAATTACCTCTACACGACCTTTCCGCGTTGCAATATGCAAGGCAGTATTACCCTTTCCATCAATGATTGTAGCCAAAGAAGGATCCGATTGAATAAGCTCGTTAACCACATCAACACTTTGGCCTTTGACTGCCATATGAAGAGCTGTTTGTCCCTTTTTATCTATCCAATTTAGAATCCCTTCTTCTTTGCTTAAAAGTGCTTTCACAACTGCAACATGACCATTTCTTGCTGAAGAATGAAGCGCCGTCTTCCCATTGTTCTTCGGTATGGTGGCTAAACTGCTATTAGTCTCCAAGAGGAAATTGACAACCTCAATGTGACCTTGTGCAGATGCAGTGTGCAATGCTGTGGAATTTGACTGATCAAATGTAACTGATAGCTGAGGAAAAGCCTCCAATAGTACTTTCACCATTTCTGCAACAAAAAATCCAACTTTTTAGTAAAAAGACATTTTGATGCACAAAACATCCCGTGTTAGCAGTCCGGTGCAAATCCAACCTTTTAGTATCTTGATCAAATTGTCATTACTAGTTGAAGTAGAACTACATCTAAAGTATAGAAGGAAAATCAAATTTATAAGATTTAACACTGAGGGGACTTCCATAAGGGAGGTGCCCAGCCAACTTGCGTGCACCTTTACTGTTTTGTTGATACCTGCTACCTCCCACCAACCAGGGGTGGAGCTAGCTTGGGGTTAGAGGTTCGGAACTCCTTTTGGCGAAAAATTACACTATCTATATATGATTAAAATTATCTTTTATGTATATATATTAGATGTCGAAACCCCTTCGATTAATTCATGTGTTTTACTTCTTTATATTTTGAATTCTTTAGTGAAAATTTTGGCACCGACACTAGCACCAGCTCAGCACCGGATAACTCTACTCACAAAGAATTAAGCAGATAGAAAGAAATCACCTAGTGTTTTTTTTCACTCCATTGGAATTTGAACCCTCGTTTCTAACTATTTTCGATTACTTCATTGATTGTTCGGCCACACTGTTACTCATAACTAGTCTTACCGACAGAATAATGAGAAAACCACAACAACTACTACTAAGCCTCAATCCCAAACAAGTTAGGATCCAAGAAGGATGATGAAAAGTACTATGGTTTCCTCTCTTTTTTTCATTTCGCTTATTTTATTGACTGTTAGACCACACAGTTGGATGCTTATGAGAAATTCCACAAGTTCATAGATGTCAACATAATGGAAAACCATCACAACAACCACTACTACATACAAAGCCTCAATTCCAAACAAGTTGAAATCTGCAAAATATAATGGAAAAACAACTAAGATAAACAAATACTTACCAAAATCACCTTGTTTAGCAGCAACATGAAATCCATCATATCCATTTCTAGCCTTAATACTAGCTGAACCAATATCATAAAACTTGATCAACTCTTTCACTAAAACTAAATCACCAGATTCAGCAGCAACATAAAGAGCATTTTCACCAGACTGGTTCTGTTTTGACAATAATTCAACCAATTCTCCTTCAACACAAGAAGTAATAATCTCTAAAGCCAATTCAAGACTCCCACTTCTTACAACTGAATGGATTTGTGTGTCTCCCCTTTTTCCTGTTAACTGTTTAGTCATCTTTTTCATAGAAACATTTTGCTGCACAACAGAGGAATCCATATTACTCTTTCAGCTGAAATTTCAAACAGTTCTTTAAAAGCTTCCCCTTTTATTTATGGTTATTATCAAAGTCTTTGAAGTCAACATGTGAGATAAATGTATCTAACCAACCAAGGTTGTGGTGGTGGGGCCGTGGGGTAGTAAAAACTCATTTGTTTATGTAATTGCCTTTTTTAGAGGTCGGTTTATCTTAATGTGGGAATTTCACGCATAATTATAAATTAGTATTGCTCCAATATGGTATTAAACATCGAGTGAGAAACTAAAAAAGTAAATGCTCTAATATTTGTTTTGGATCAAAAATTTGAAAGACATTTTTTTGTCGTACTTCGTATAATTAAACAATATCAAATAAATTGAAACGAAGAAAGTACTTATCTATGACATGACGCTTAAAAATCAAAGCTTTCGAGCTTGAGTTTTGAGTATGGAATCTCTTTTTTCAGAGAACTATCTACCTCTATTATAAAATATTTCGACATCAAAATGAATTTAGTTGACCTCCAATGTGATTTAAGGCGGAAAACTGAAAAGTATCAGCTCCCGATAACAGGATTAACATTTCAAAGGCATTTATGATCCAAAACATAGACAACGGAATAATTTTAATACCAAAAATAAATAAAAAGTAAAAATAAATTATTTCAAATAGTTTAAAAATAATTTTTACTTCTTTCAATTTTTCTTTTTCCACTAATATAGTGGATTTTAGATGATGATTAATACAAGGACTTTTCAACTAGGAAAGATAAAGAAAGTCAACTCAATTCTAGAAACCAATCAGTGGTTTGATTTTATTAAATGAAAAACATAATGGTAGGGTCTCTTCTTGAAAATGAAGAAAATAATAACCAGGATGTGCTTCTTTTTCTTTATATTATTGACAAATTCTGTCAGATCTTAGGTGGTTTGAATGGGGGATAAATAATTATAATGTTTGTGATAAAATTATGAGATTTTTTAATTATATATTTGGTATAACTTTTCATGTAAATTTATCACTTTTAGGATTATTTACGGACCGATTAATAGTGGAGATAATACATAAATATGATTTATAATTTAGCTTCAGTCGATAATTATGAATTCTAATTTTATTAATGCGTAAATAAATATTTTAATTATCCAAAATTTGAAGAATTACCTTCTCTAGATCTCAGTAGTAGAATGACACTGAATCTGTTGTTGATCAAAAAAAATATATCATATATATGGTACATGACAATGAGCTAACAAACTTCTGAAAATGAGGTGCATATGACATTTTAGATGAATTTCACGTTAAAATAAAAAAGATATTAAATTTTATTAAACATAACTCAAATTCACATGGTACCCGCATAACTTGAGTTGCAATAGATGTGGTCGGAGGGAATAAATCTTTTGTTTATCAAAATAAACCAAATTAACCAATCCTTAGGAAAAGATGGGGCAAGTTTACTTTAAAAGTCTTTTAATTTCCAAGTGTGAACAAGTTTTTGACTAATTTATGTTGGAAAGGGACTTCCAAATATAGAAAAGGTTTATGTGGCATTTTGGATGGTGAAAATGGTTTGTATGATTGGCTAATTGAAAAGGACAGCAAACACTATTGGTCATAACATTTTTTTTTTTTTGGTTTCTCACTCGGTGTCCAAAGCCTACATTGAAGTTTCAACTAAATCTGAATCGCGCACTACAAGGCTCATTTGATGGTAATGCTCCCAACAAGATTTTATCTATATTAAAAGCTCAAACCCAATATCTTTAATTAAAAATGAATCAATTTCATCAATGCGCCACAATCCATGATTATTGGTCATAACATTTATTAATGCATGTAACAGCGAGTCAAGCCCGCCATTGTTTAAGGCCACTCATGGGTTCTTTTCTATATTTTACTCAAACTATACCACAAATTAAGTATAATTACAGCGGATGCAGGTAGAATCAATGGGTTTTTATCTGAATTTTTTTTGTTGAAATTTATATTATATACACTGTTAAAGTTATTTTAATATGTATATTAGTAGATGTTGAATTTTTTTTGACCTTTTTATTTGTTTATTTTTTTATATTTTAAATTTTTTTAATAAAAATTCTGACTTAGTTACTGATTAAATGAAGGGTTGAATACCTCTCAAAGAAAAAAGACGTAATAGTGCACAAGTAGGTGCTTTAACTATCTCAAGCTTAAACAAAAAAACACTCGACACCTGCAGCCTAAATGCGTATAAGGCAAACGCTGTGACGTAGATTTATTAGCCATTCAATGGCTGTCAACTAATTTACATGTAGATTTTAAAATTTCAAAATAAAATAGCCAACTAATTCACCTTTTCACTCACTATTTTCTCAAAATCGTAAACCCTAGTTATAATTTCTTCGCAAATCAAAGGAAAATTTGTTCAAGATTTGTGCTTTCAATTGATATTCTTGGATGTTTGCCTTTTCTTCTTTATCAATTTAGTCCAAGTTTAATTAATTTTTTCCTTTTGAAAGTTTATTATTGATAGATTGCAGAATCTTTATGTGACCATGATTATAAATTTGTTACTTTTTACAACTTTGGTCATATGGGTTGTCTTCATTATAGCTCTTTTTCTACAATGACAAAAAAAAAAATTGAAGCCATTTCCATTAAAAAAGAACAGAAATAGTTTTAAAAAAAAACGAGCAAAAAAGGCTTGAGTATAGAATTGAAAAGAAGAGGAAAAAATGGGATTTTGATTTGAATAAATAAAGGATATATATATAAATGATTCATTAAGGGCATAAGTGTCATTTTCATTATTATTTTTTTACTGTTGTTGGCCTCAAATGTTACTCTGAATGCGCCTGAATTGCGTCCCGATCACGCGTTATGCCAGATCGGATTCACGTGTTTTTTTTATTAAGAGTGGATAGTTAAAGTGCCTACTTATGCAATATGAAAGTTGAAGGTCCAACTTAAAATTTGAAGCCAAATTTAAAATTTTATTTATGTATTATGCCAAAAAAAAAAGTAACATCGAAAGGAAGGCGTATTAGGATTCAGGGGGTAGCTAGTGCTTCTTTTACATATTCGATCAATCTAATAATTTTAGTTAAATATTCTATTTGTATTAAAAAAAATTATAGAATATATATAAATTATTAATTTAAAATAATAACTTGAAGAATTAGAATCTCGAACTATAAGTTTCGAATTGTGACTTTGTTAACCAGGAATTTTTCACTAATTTGAAGGGACATGTTTTTTTTTGTTGCTTGAGAAGACATATTTTATATAGTCATAATATATAAATAGGATACTAAACTTGACTTCAAATTTTAAGTCTATCCTTTAACTTTCATAGTTCACGTAGAAGTGTGCACTCGAGTGTTTTTTTTAAGTATTGGCTAATTAAAGTGTCTACTTGTGTATAATGAAAATTAAAAATCAAACTTAAAATTTAAAGCCAAGTTTAGAATCATTTTTATATATTATGCCTTTTATATATTAATGAGTTGTTATAAAATGTGGTTCTTCTTCTCAATGTCTCATTTGAAGGGTCATTAATACAATATATAGTCATATATATAAATAAAGATGATGAACTAAAAGTATGTCGGTGTAATATATTATAAATATAATAAATTATAGTTAAAAATAAAATGAACAAATATGAGTGAAAAAGTATTCAGGCTGAGGCGCTGATATTTCGCTCTCTTTAAGGAGATTCAAGCTCACTGCGGCATAATCTACATTGATCTAACAATATATCTCTTGACTTGTCCCCTCCAGGATACAACAACACAACAATGTCGTATAACTCAAACAAATCTGGATTCGTTGAAGAGTTCAAAACTCCATAAACGAACACCTTCCTTCAACATATAAATACTCTCTTTTGTATAGTGAATATAGTTGAAGACTTAGAATATTTTCTTTGTCTCAATTCTCTCTTTCACTATTACATACTACAATATTTTATCACACTTCACATATTTTATCTCATCTTTTTCATCCTCCTCACAAAGGAAGAAACACCAATATTTATAGGTGAAGAAGTCTTTCATATAATTTATAGGTGAAGAAGTCTTCCATGTAATCAATGGATAAAATAAGGGATAATAACGTGAGTAGATGAATGTGATAAATGTTACATAGGTTACAAGAACCAATAGTCATCTTCTACTACAATTTATAGTCACTAATATATACACTTAATATTTTATTTTAATAATAAAATACATATACACCAAAAAATACTTGGTTAGTAGGATTAGTTGCAATCACAATAATGACAATGTTGGCTTCTCTGAAAATGTATGTGAGTATTTATGTCATATTTAAGCATTAATTTATATATATTTATCTTGTATATCTGCTATATAAAATATACGAAAAATGTAGCAATGTCATATAACTTTTTGAAGCTACGTCACTACACAATATCATTGTTTTAAGACTTGTTAAAAAGAAAATAGTGTGGTGAAAATGGACAGTATCAAAATTATGGTTTAATCAATTCCAAAATTATTTTTATCAAAATAAAAAATTCATCCAACCACAAAATTAAATTCTCTAACATTCTACAAGGAATAATTCGATTATCCGCATTATTGGTGTTCACGGTTTGGATAAAAATCGATCCAAATTGAAAAATCAAATCAAACAAATCAACTAAATCGATTTTTATTTGGTTTGGTTTGATTTTGTTTTACATTCTTAAAATACGATAATATTTGATTTGGCTTTGATTTGTTTAAAAAATCAAAGAAATAACCGAATCGAACAGATAAACTATATACATATTTTTTTATAATTATATATACTTAGTATTTTTTTTATGGACATTTTTTTATGCAAACAATACAACACACTAATTTTAAAAAGTAAGGTATGATACGTCTTTAATTTGTGCAAAAATATCATTAGCTTATGCATTATTCAGTAAGATTATATTATTTAGTACATTGAATTAGCTAACAATATTAGTTGGAACATAATTGATGTTCAAGTATAAAAATTATAAAATTCAAAAATGACACGAAGATAATTTATTTCTTTTATTTGTGAGTATGGTTAATAACCAAATAATCAAACTAAATTAAATTAAAATCGATAACAATTAAATCGATGAATATATATATATTATTTGATTTGATTTTAATAATTTAAAAATTAATTAAATTGATTTGATTTTTTGATGAATAACAGACGTAAACCCACATGTGAACACCCCTAGTTTTTCCATACTATTTGCAAAATTTGATTAACCAAAGCAGTAAGTTTGGAATATCCACTACTAATTTGTGCTAAAATAGTGTCGGCAGGTTTCAGTTTCAAGAATCATAAAGAGACAAGAAAGAAATTGACAATTTAATGCATAAAAGTTTCAGTTTTTTTAGCGTTAAACATCATAAAAACCCAATATCAGTTACTACTAATAGTGCAATTAATCAAGAAAGTGTCTTTCTTGATTAAATGGGGAACCACCATGGCCGTTTCTTTCACAGGAAACATCATCATCATCATCAACAAGGTCCTACAGAACAAACCCAGAATACCCAGATGGGTTTGGCTTTGCCTTATGCTCATATTGATTCCACCTTGCGTGGTCTTGCTGGTAAAGCTGAGGGCTTTGGGGGTTCCTCCATTGGAGGCCTTGATGGTCCTATTTATCAAGTTGTTAATCTCAATGGTAATTTTGCTTGTCTTTGTGTATGGCTTGATAAGTTATTTTTGTGTTGAAATTCTTTGTGGTTAGCTTATTTGTTGTAAATGATACCTGTTGCTAGTGGGAGGTTTCAAGTATTCCCGTGGAATCGTGGAATTAGTCAAGGTGCTCAAAAGCTGGCCCGGACGACACGGTCATTGCTTGACCTTAAATGGAATAGTTACAAGTTGGAATTGCCTTATGCTTCTTGTCTTACGTTGATATTACTTTGTTTCTATGTAATATCAAATTGGAGGGCTGAGGCATAGTTAGCTTATTTGTTGTAATGATACCAGTTAAATGGAATGTTGGACCCAATTTGTTTGGGATTGGGGCATATTTGTTGTTATTGTAAGTTACTTTATGTGTGAACTTAAATGGAATAACAAGGATTCATATAGCAGACTCCACTTGTTTGAGACATACGTGTAGTTGTTGTTGTGGCAAGTTACACTATGCTTTGAGCTTAAATGGAATAGTGAAATATTTATATAGTTGATCCCAATTTGTTTGAGACTGAGGCATAATTGTTGGTGTTGTAATAAGTTACGCTATGCTTTGAACTTAATGGAATAGTGAGGATTCATATAGTTGATCCCGACTTGTTTGATACTGAGGCATAATTTTTGTTGTTGTTGTTGTAAGTTACACCATGCTTTGAACTTAAATGGAATAGTGAGGATTCATATAATTGATCTCAACTTGTTTGGGACTGAAGTGTAGTTGTTGTTGTTGATATAGTTTACATTCATATAGCTGACTCCAACTTGTTTGGAATTGAGGCTTAATTGTTGTTGTTGTTGTAAATTACTTATGATATCTTAAGTTGGGAGGGACAGTTTTTTTTTTTTTGCTTAATCAAAAAATGCACCAGAAAGTGTTTGGTTTTGGATTTTGATGTTGTTCTTAAGTAGTTTGGTTGGTTGACAGAAATCTTTTGAATTGGTTTGACACAGCATGGACTAGCTTTCCATTTCTTTTAAGTTATTCTACCTTAATAAAAACGTCAATTGATCGATCAATTATATATGTCTCAATCCTAAATTAGTTGTGATTAGCTATTAGAATGCTCTCTATCACCATTTGTCTCTATTCATGTCCGCTTCAATAATGCTAAATAATTTTCCTTTTAAGGAAAATCAGTCTACTCTGTATCTCACACTTTTCTCGGAAAGTTGTTTAATCCGAACTTGTTCGTATGGTCGCCATTGTCTTTTATTGGGTTCTTTTCTTAGCTAAATATGCATTTATTTTTGAAGAAGTAGCTAAGCTTGCATTGAACCAATAAATTCATTTGAGGCAACTTCCCATTTTAGATTTTTCTTATCCCTTTTTTCACCGTCAATCATCATATATTATCACGCTTCCTGACTGGTGAATATGCACAAATTCATATAAAGTCTTCTGAGACAACTTTAATTACTTATGCCTCATTATTGGACAAAATTTATATACTTCGTTTTCGTTTGCTAACTTGGGACTGTGACTTTTGAGCCGATGGTCTTTCGGAAACATCCTCTCTATCTCCATGAGGTAGTGGTAAGGTCTGCGTACATCGTACCCTCCCCAGACCCCACTTGTGGGATTTCACTGGGTATGTTGTTGTTGTTGTTTGTTGTTGTTTTCGTTTGCTACATAAGTTTTCCAATCTGTGGTACTGTCTGAATAAGTTGTACTCTAGGTTGGATGTTTGCAGAGCTGAACTCACTATCATCGTCAAGCATTAGTGAAAAAACAATTAGAAGATCATTGCAAGTTGGAATCACTCCATAAAGAAAGTTTTTTGGGCAAGACTAAAAAAGGGAACTCGCCCTTTGACACCAAGGGATAAGACTTAAGAGCTAATTGCTGGCTATGACTTGGTGAGGGGAATCTATACAAAGCTGACCAGCTTTCTTAAATGGGTACATTAGGATCAATTGAGTTAGCAGATCTAATGTACGTACACGCATCTTAGTACTTTCATTTCTGAACTTTCGAGAAAAAGATTCATTCTTTTCATAAAGAATAGGAGGTAGAACCAATAAAGATTAATTTTTCGATTCATCCCTAGCCTCATTCGAAGTATCACTATCCTTGCACATGTGCAGTCAAAGTCATTTAAATTACTTACTTGTCATTCTATACCAGTTTTAGAAAAAATAGATAATGGATATGTATGAAAGCATTTGGCTTTCCCTTTGTTAGTATGGTGTGTATTGGGATGGTAGTTCTTTTCTGCAAATCCAGCTAACAGCATTATTGCCTGCTTATGAACATGAACAACTTCCTCTGCTTTTGCTCTTGGCTTTCTTATCTTTCATGTTTTCCATTCCACATCTTCCCTTGAGCCAAGGGTCTACCGGAAACAAACAACCTCTCTACCTCCCAAGGTAGGGGTAAGGTATGTGTACACTCTCCCTCCCTGGACCCCATTTGTGTGTTTATCTTGGGTTGTTCAGTGTCCCTCATAATACTATTGGACTTAACTTTCTCATATTACTGTAGATGATGGGCCAGGATCACTTCGAGATGGATGTCGTAAACAAGAACCTCTGTGGATCGTCTTTGAAGTTTCAGGGACCATTGAGCTCCGTTCTTATTTGAGTGTGTCGTCTTACAAAACTATCGATGGCCGAGGCCAAAAAGTCAAGCTCACAGGGAAAGGTTTGAGGTTGAAAGAATGTGAACATGTTATCATCTGCAATCTAGAGTTTGAGGGAGGTAGAGGACCTGATGTTGATGGCATTCAGATTAAACCAAAGTCAAGACATATTTGGATAGATCGTTGTAGCCTTAGCGACTACGACGATGGTTTAATTGACATCACAAGAGAAAGCACAGATATTACTATTTCTAGGTCAGTTGAATCAATTTTATCTGATATTTTTGTAATGACATCCATTTTTCAACTTGAACGTTGTTTTTGCAACCAGGTGTCACTTTTCAAAGCATGATAAAACAATACTTATTGGAGGAGATTCTTCTAATTGTGGTGACAGATGTATGAGGGTCACCATTCACCATTGTTTTTTTGATGGAACTAGACAGCGGCATCCTCGTGTTAGGTTTGCCAAAGTACATTTGTACAATAACTACACCAGGAACTGGGGAATTTATGCTGTTTGCGCAAGTGTAGAATCACAGGTAGTACTGCTTTTAGCAACATTTTCCTCTCTCTCTCTCCCTGCTCGTCTTTTTGAAGGGTGGGGAAATAGGGTTGTGTCAATTCAGTAATATTTGTCCATGCTGCTGCTGTTGATGACTTAACTCTCTCTCGTGTCAGATATATTCACAATGCAACGTATATGAAGCTGGACAAAAAAAGGTGGCCTTCAAATATCTCACAGAGAAGGTAAATCTACTAACTAATACTTAGGAGTAGTTTATTTTGCTACCAAAAACCAAGTGATAATCATCTATTCTTTTCTTTAATGCAAAAAATACCAATTTTCGTTCTCTTAAGCAGCAACTTGAATTGCACAGTAGATTTATCAGTCTTTAACCTTTAAACTTGACGTGCCCCAAAAGGTTAGAAGAAGAATTTAAGACAATCCTTCTTTCCTGAAGTCCTAACTGTCGTACTGCAGTAGTACCATCTTAGGCGTGCTACATTTTTGCCTAAATACGAGAGCTTGGGTCCGGAAAAAGGGAAATGAGGATGAAAATCAGAAGGGGAAAGTCATCGTTCATTGCTGTCATGGGGAAACTCCAGGACAAAGCATAACCTTTAAGTCTTTTTTCCTGTTATTTAGTCATTTCTTGTAAGACTGTCTGTTCTTGCTTCCCCTAACTTATTTGGGAGATTGCAATGCCCTTGATAGGGAGAAGTGATGTATAAACCCTCTGATTGGGTGCAATGCCTCTTAGAGTGAAAAGGAGAGGGGCTTTGTATAGACACTGTTGAGCCATATTCGTGCCCTAAGACTTACCATTATATCATTTATATAGGTTGGATTCATAGAGATAATTAGGTACCCTTTGGAATTAGTCGAGGTGCGCACAAGCTGGCTCAGACACCACAGTTATCAAATAAAAAATAAATAGAATAATCATATATGCAAAGCATACAATAATGTATTATATCAGGAAAAAAACATTATTAAATCATCAGATTTGGTAGTATTTCTTCTTATATCTTCTTCTTCTACTTATATTTTATATTAGTTTTTGGAAGAGCTCAGAACAAACTTGTCCCCCTTTCTTCTTCTTCATCTCTGCTTCTTTTCCAGTGGAATTCTATGCGTATGGTTGCTCATCAAATTTGAAAAAAAAAAGAACTTGATGTAAGTTGAGCAAATTCAACGTCGAGCTCATTCCACACACACTTTCTTGTCAGCCCTAACAAGTGAACCAACAGCCTAATTGAAGGGTGAATTACATGTCCTTGTGAAACAAAATTTCTGCTGGTTTTTCCATTTGAGAGGATTAGTGATCAAGCTCCTACAAAGTTATCTTTGTTTGAGCTAAAAGCTTCATGTTCCATATCAATCTCCCTTTGAATTTGTCTTTCGTAATTCCATATATGCATTTGGTTATACGTGCGTTTCCCTTCGTTTCAATGCCTCCCTCCAAAATGTCAAAGTGGGACTGTCAGGACTCAGGACCAACCATCCTCCTTCCCCTACCCGCCTCACCAAAAAAAAAATGAATTAGAGAAAGAGGCATTTCATTCTCTCATACATGGCTTTTTGGTGGTTATTCAGTCTCTATCAGCCAGTTGTATAGAACACCCATTAGGTCCTAGATGCTTCATATTTGTCTCAACATTATTAATGGAAGTGGAAGTCATGTGACAAAACTCACGGAACTTTTAAGGCGTTCTTTTTTTTGGATAACCGTGGTGTCCGGACCAACTTGCACGCACCGCGACTAATTCCACAGATACCTGTCACCTCCCACCAGCAATAGGTACTAGATAACTTTATCCATCAAAGCTAGGACAAATGGGAAGAAATCACCTAGTATTTAATTGTTTTTGGTCTCTGCTCAGATTTAAACCTAAGATCTCATGGTTCTCATCTACTTGATTGGCAACTAGGCCACACCCTTGGGTTCACTTTTAAGGCGTCTTTGTTGCATATTCTATACGACAACTTATTGATATTTGAAATTTTCTTTTGGTTATGTACTACCAATTCTTAAATTGCTATCTTTAAATATCTCTGGAGCTGAAATAGTCTCTTTCACTACCTAACTGGCTCTTTATGTCATCTTACAGGCAGCTGACAAGGAGGAACCATGTACTGGTAGCATTAAATCTGAAGATGACTTGTTTGTTTGTGGAACTCAGGCTGGTTTATTGTCTACTTGCAGCGAAAATAACGTCTTCAATCCATCCGAGTTCTACCAAACCTGGACTGTTGAGCGTCCCAGCGATGCTCTCAAACACTACCTTCAACATTGTACAGGATGGCAGTGTATCTCGCGTCCAAATTGATCAGCCTTTCTCCAGCTGTTTAGAATTTCGTAAATGAACGAGACGATTACTGAAATATGTGTTCATATACTACTACAACATCATTTATCGTCGATTTGTTGTTGCTATTTGTAGTCTATTGTCGTTGCCATTATATCTATGTATTATGTTAACATAAACTACAATTGAATAAAGTAAGAAATTCCTAGAATTTATCATGCTTCCAGCCTCTTTTGGTATGAATTATTGCATATAAACCAATTTGTTTACTCAATGAATGTGGTGATAAGACCAAAGTTCAACTCCCACAACTCCCACGGGATGATTTCTTTTCATCAGTTTAAGCCTTGATGTTACTCGTTACCCTTGCCGGTAAGAGGCAATAGTTGGAAAGAATATACTAATTTTGTCTTGAATTCCTAAAATGATACTTATTTTGGGACATTTTTTTTTATGCTAAGGTGATACTTATTTCGGGGCAGAGGGAGTAATAGGTTTTGGACCCAGTACATCAAACGAGATGTGGCATAATCTGTGTGCGGTGATGGGAGGTACATGTATCATAGTATCTTACATAATAATCAAGATGTGAGTAAGATGGTTCAGACATCGCCATTTTTGCCAGATTGACACTCTACATATTCAAGTTTATTGATACTTGCATGACTAAAAGAGAAAAGTTAATTACCTAGAGTTTTGATTTTTTTTTTTTTTTTGTTTCCCACCCAGTGTTCGGAGCCCGTGGATCCCCAACTAAATTCTGATTGCGCATTGCAAGGCCCATTTGAGAGTGGCGCTCCCAACGAAATCTTTTTCATGCTCAGGGCTCGAATTCGAGACCTCTGGTTAAGGATGAAGCAGTCTCACTACTGCACCACAACCTATGTTGGGAGAGTTTTGATTGTTGGTCAATGGTTACATAATATTTTGAGCATTTCATGCTTTGTATGTTGCACCATGCATTGCAATGCTTGTATATTACATTATTCATGATTCTCATGATTAAATGGTTGACAACTTCACATTGCGTGTGCACAACTTACCTTGGTAAGGTCTTTTGAAGGAAGAGTTCAAATAATTGAACAAATCTTATCAAATGACTTTTATCAAAAAAACATGAAGCAGGGACTTTGAAGTTTACTGAACTTTTCAATATAATCTCCAAGTGGTGTAGGAATTAATTGAGTTATAGAAATAATGCATTAAATGGTTTACTGACTTGTTCTTGAATTCTTCCATAGGTAGGGTACTCTTTAAAATGAGTTATGACACTTTATGTGAAGTGTTATTGATGAATAAATAAAGTAGAGCAACCTATAAAATGATCATAATTAAATGCTAGGGAAAGTTATTTTTTAATTTTAGAAACTGTCGTAAAATTAGCTCATAAAAATATGATCGCGCGTGTTAGCTCATTCATTTGTTAGCTTTAAACTCATTGTGAGACTACCTAATGGGGCAAGTGCTTGAATACTCGATTTTGGGATTATCATATGGTTGTAGCATAGTGCGTAAAAATATATATGCACATTTAGCATTTGCTAGTGCAAGCAAACTTTGGACGGCGATTTTTGTCTAAAGTTTGGCTTGAGAGTCTCAAACGTCAAATTAAATTAAATTCGACTTGAAATATAGTTGCAATTATTGAGAAAGTGTGTTTAAATTTCGAAGTCGATTTTTGTTATAAATTTGAAGTGAGTTTAATAGCCTAAGAAGATTGTTTACAAAAGTTGAAGTGAGTACATTATTTCACTTACTTGTTTGACCGGCACTACTAACAAAAAAAAAAAAGTCTCCAATAATTGCCAATACTCATAAATTGACATGTCATGTGCCAAATTCATAAATTTAATGACCAAAATTATGGTTATTTTTTTGACAGGTTTAATCTTTTATCATATCAAATATTTTATAACGGATTAGTAGAATTCGTTCGATAAATATTTTGGCACAAATCTATCACAAGTATTTATAACGAAATTATTATTTCGTTACAAAATTTTTTAAGACAAGCAAATATGTGACGGGCTCAAGAATTTATCACAAATTCGTCACAAAACTAATTTTGTGAAGGAATTGTGACAGATTCTTCCATCACAATTTTTTTTTCCTTGTAATTAATAAAGCGAACAAATTTTAATTTTATCGCTTATCTATCTTTTTAAGAAATAAATAAGCAACAAAATTTTCAATGCTTCCTTCTCAATTACTAATCCATATAACTATCCTAAAATTTCGAACACTTAAAGTTTAAATCTTTACTCCCCTCTTATAAGAATCATGTTTTTATAAATAAGATCAACAGTATAATTGGTTCTTGTACTATATCAGTGTAATTTAACTTGATAGTAAGTTAATTGTCATTTTTCCACTTACTTTTAATCCTTAGCATACAAAGTTACCTATAATTATCTTATAATCAGAGTTGAATCCACAATTTGAAGTGTATGAATTTCTACAACGATTTTAAATTAATATATAAGTGATCTTATTTGACCAAAAGCTATTGATTCACGTGAATTCACAATGAAATCTTAAAATTCATCCCGACTTATAATAATGATCTGATAATGTGAATAGTGTTTATAATAATAAATATTTTACAAGTAAATTTTAAAACAGACCTTACCGCTACTTTGTCTAGATAATATTCCCTCTGTTCATATTTTTACTTGTCAAATATTTTCTAATTTGATTTTATATTTTACTTGTCAATTTTGACAAATCAAGAAATGATAATTTTTTTCTTTCTATTATACACTAAATTTATTGACATTGAGTTAATGTCTTTAAAAAATATAATAAGTAAATATGTTTAAAAATCTATCAATTAATAGGAATAAATTGATAAACTTACTATATTAATCATTATTTTTTTTAATAAGTATGTCAAGTCAAAATTTAATAGATAAAAAGCAACGTAGGGAGTAACTATTTACACATTGCTTAGAAATTAGTCAATGTCCATGACTTGTTTATAAAGAAAAAAGAAAAATAATTTTGTATTGACTTAAATATCGGCTTACGTTGGGAACGGTCAGTTATATTGACTTTTCCTTTTTCAGATTAAAAAAGACAAAATAAGATTAAGAAATCTATCTGTTCCATCAAGAGTAATTAATCATATGTTTAACAAGATCCACAAATTAGGCTTATTTTATTATTACTACGGTCTTTCTTAATATAAAATTATTGTAGGGATTAATACACAAAATAACTTATTCGATAAGTAATTGCATAAAAATTTGACACACGCAGTTTTGTGTGATAGCTTATCCTTTTTGATAAAAATTTATTTGATATTCAATATTTGCATTAAGAATGCTTGCAGAGGTTATTTTAATTAAATACATCTAAGGGTAAAATCTTCATTACTTTATTGATACTACAACAACGTCAATAACAATATACTTAGTAAATTTTTATAAGTAAAGTCCGGACATGATAATTAGATATATGCATACTTTACTTTTGTTCTTATGAGATAAAGATAGATTGTATTCGATTTATTTTTAGCTGAAAAAAATCTTTTTTTTTCTTCGCAAAAATTGATTTTTTTTTAAAAAGCAAGACTATAAAACTAAGATGAAAATATTGAATAAAAAAATATTGACCGTAAAAATTCAAAAAGATAACCAAAGTGAAAGAAGAAACAGTAGTAATAAAATCAACAACAACAACAACAATCTAGTGAAATCCCACAACGTGGGGTCTGGGGAGGGTAAAGTGTAAGCAGACCTTACTCCTATCAAGGTAGGACGACTGTTTCCGAGAGACCCTCGGCTCAAAAGAAGTATAAAAAGAGGTCAGATAAGAGTAGTAATAAAATCAAAGCATAAGATAATATAAGCACAATAACAACAACAACTTGTCCAGTGGAATCCCACAAATGAGGCTTCGGAAAGGTACAATATACGCAGACCTTACCATTACGTCGTAGAAGTAAAGAGACTGTTTCTAAAAGACCCTCGAAAACATGCAAATGCTCCCGACTAGAACCCCTCTCTACCATTTTATGTATAAATAAACCACTCTACTATCTACTAATTGTGTACTCTAATCCTTACTTATTCCATTACTTCATTGATAAATAGGTAAATCATCTCTAAAAGATACTCCAATTTGAAAGGAAAAGAACAATTTGAATTTTGAACATCAATTACATGAGTTAAATGTTTGAATGGCATCATGATCACAACCATTCAATTGAATATTATTCTTTATTTGAATGGCATCATGATCACAACCATTCAATTGGATATTATTCTTTATTTCTCTCTGACAATATGTGAAAATAAAAATCATTTAGCTTGTAATTAAATATTGTCCTATATATATTACTTAGAAGTTGCAGGAAATTAATTATTTAATCAACATTTTGACCATGTGATAAAATTGGATCAATTAAATGTACGTCTATCATCCAATTTTGTCAAATATGAAAAAAGTCAAGTGGAGTAAGGGATGATAGCCTTATACTTTTTCAATGAAAAAATATTTTACTTTCATTTTTCTTTTTTCTTTTTTTTTTTCTCTTCAAAATGTAAGATAATAACTCCACTTCTAAACGACGTTTCTAATCATAATATTCTCTCGTTCCCATTTACACAACTTGACTTTACCCTATTAAAATTTTAAAAATAAGATAACTCATTTGAAATATCATAATTATGTTGTGTATATAAGTTAAATATTATTTTGATATATATAGAATATAGTTAATAATACTCTAGTAATATGTATTTCTCTTTACCATTATCTATAATCTTAAATATTTTTAGCGAATTTTCGATTTTATAGCTAGTTATGGCTACGTATTGATTGGTTTGGTTTTAAAATTTGGGCTTATCGATTTATAGACATGCTGAACTGGTATAGAATCATTAAGATATCGGCTTATCGATTATAAGTTTATCGATTATTGATCATTATCGGTTTAACTATTAAGATTTGACACAAAACGAAAAAATCATTAAAAATCACTTAGAAATAAGGTGACTAAATCAAAAGAACTATGTACATGAGTTGAAAGATTACATCTTTCTCAAAAACAAATACTGACACTTTGTACGAGAACAGAAAGCATGAGACAATCAGAATTAAAAGAATGAAATTAAACCTAATGCAAGGACTTTATATGATTGGTATAAATATAATTTTATTAATTTACTATCAGGTTATGAATTAACTCGTTAAAAATTGATAATCAAATATTAAAAAAATTAAAATCCTTAACAAAATAACTAAATTAGTAATCTATTACCAACAAGTCAATAAATTTTTCAATTTGAATTATTGATTACTATACGATAAGTAGGATATGAATATTACAAATACGTGTTAAACAAGACACGTGATCATTTAGTGTGGGAATATGACCTTTTCAATTATATTCCAAGAAAGCAGCGTACGTACAAATTATCAAAATTATAGTACTTAATTGTGCACTTATTTTAAATTCATTAGAAAATAATTAGTAAATTAAGAGCGTTATTTCACAGTAATTCTACATGCCCGCCACGTGTCAGCCATGCGGTTCATTGCTGACTCCCAAAGTCGTACGGCCCCTACAATTTTTTTCTTTTATTCAAATCAATCCCAATTTATGTCAAACTATTAGATCTCCATATAGATTTTTTTTTTAAAAATAAATTTTAAAATATTAAATTAATTTAATTCAATTTAGTTTCAAAGATTAGTCATTAGGTAATAACACTTTCGGTCCTTAATTTATTGGTGAATTCTAATTTATTTATCATTCAACGAATTAAAATGTGTTTTTAATCTCTCTATAGGGGAAATATGTTATATTTAGATTATTTTTTAGAAGTATATTACTCTAAAACTTGAAATAATAATATAAGCTTATCATAATACCGGTGTAATTAAACAGTGAAACAACCAGCAATGATTATAGTGAAGTAGTAAATACTCTTTCATACGAAGTCGCTATTCTTTACTTTTAATATGATGAATTCAAATTTAGTCGAATTTTAATATTGGTACATGTACGGAATCCACAATTATTATATGAGAAACTTTTTTACCCGTATTATTGAAATGTACGGCTTGCTATTTTCTCTCTTTCTGTATATATCCTTTCTCAATATCTCCATAAAATATTTCACAAAGCTTTCAATTGATACAATTGAACTCTTCTTCATTCAAAATTCAAAAAAATCATACCTTAATATAATCAACAATTTGAAATATATACTTGAGCTGAAGACGATCGAATCGATGGCGCGGCGAATAGGGATGAGAGAAATTTGTTGTTCTCCAAAAGGTTCATCAAAGTCTGATACTCCTAATTCTCCATCAACTTCATTATTTTCTTCCCCATCACGTTTCTCGTTTTCGCCATCTCGTCCGAGTTTTTCCGCTTCAGTTATGAATCGGTCACTCGAGATGGCGGAACCGATGATCATGAAATGGGATCCTAACACCACTACCTTCGCCAAAGTCACTTCTCTTTTCTACGAAAACAGAAGAGAAGCCAAGGATTTCATCAAGTGTGTGTATAATTTACAGAAAGCGATGCACTTTCATTCCATGGAAAATTCAAAATCCGATAAACTTGTTCGTGCTCAATCACTGATGCAAGTTGCAGTTAAGAGACTCCAGAAGGAGTTTTACCAGATTCTATCAATGAATAGAGCTTATTTAGATCCGGAATCGATAACTACAGTCTCTTCTCGAACTTCAACTCGTTCGAGTTTGTCTGAGTTTGAAGATGAAGAAGATGATGATCGTATTGTTGCAGTTGCTGGTGAGTCGATTTCAGAAGTAGAGGATGTATCGAATGTTGCCATGGCGGATTTAAAATTGATTGCAGAGTGCATGATTTCATCTGGTTACGCGAAAGAGTGTGTGAAGATTTACAACGTTATACGTAAATCGATCATCGATGAAGCTATTTATAAACTCGGTGTTGAGAAATTGAGTTCTTCGCAAGTTCATAAAATGGATTGGGAAGTTTTGGAACTGAAAATTAAGGATTGGCTTCGAGCAGTAGATGTAGCCGTGAAAATATTGTTCAACGGAGAGAGAATTCTCTGCGATCACGTTTTTTTGTCCAATGATTCAATAAGAGAATCGTGTTTTACTGAAATTTCAAAAGATGGATCCATGATTCTGTTTACCTTCCCGGAAATTGTGGCGAAAAACTGTAAAAAATCGCCGGAAAAAGTTTTCCGTCTGCTCGATATGTACACCGCCATCGTTGAACACTGGCCGGAAATTGAAGCTATATTTTCTTCCGATTCAGAATCCATTACCCGATCTCAAGTTTTAACATCACACGATAAGCTCGGCGAGTCTATAAGGACGGGTTTAACTGAATTTGAGACAGTTCTACAGAAGGAATCGTCAAAAACACCGATCGCCGGCGGTGGAATCCACTATCTCACCATCGATGTAATGGATTACATCACTCTACTTGCCGATTACAGTAGCGTACTCTCTGATATCCTCGCCGAATCTCCTCCTCCGGCCAAAGGTTCGTTGCCGGAATCATACTTTGGTATAGCTGATTCCCATGAGTCTCCGGCACCAGCTATCTCACTCCGATTCGCTTGGCTGATTCTCATTCTCCTCTGCAAACTTGACGGAAAAGCAAAGCACTACAAGGACAGTTCCTTCGCGTATCTCTTCTTAGCCAACAATCTCCGGTACATCTCCATAAAAGTACGTTCATCGAATCTCAAATACTTGTTAGGCGAAAATTGGTTATCAAAACACGAGGTAAAGGTCAAGAAATTCGCATCGAATTACGAACGGTTAGGATGGAGCCACGTCATTGAATCCCTCCCCTCTCAAGAGCCGCCATCAATGGCTTCACAACAAGTGAAGGAGATTTTCAAGAGATTCAATTCATCATTCGAACAAGCTTACCAGAAGCATTCCATGTGCGTTGTCACTGATAGTAATCTCCGCGATGATTTAAAAATATCCATCGCGGAGAAAATACTACCAGCTTACAGAGAGTTTTACGATAAACATAAGAATACGATAGTAAGAGAAAGACATTCAGCTCATGTGGTTAAATTTTCTCCAGAGAATGTAGAAAATCAGTTGTCCGATTTATTTTTTGGACCGATTAATTTAGAAAGTTGTTTATCATTTGAGTTTTCTCCATTGCGATTGCGATAATTAAGGAAAACATTTTTTTTTGTTTTTTCATGCTATGATCTTGTATATTATGTTGTAGAATTAATACATGAAGATCATGTTAATACAGATGAATAGATTGAACAACATTTGTTGATGTGTTCAGAATAGAATAAAGTGTTGTTTAAATTACAAGATTACAAATTATAATTGAAAAATAAAATAAAGAAAATAAATTCACTTGCGCGGATATCTCGCTCTCTATCTCTTTAAGGAGATTCAAGTCCACTCTTATCACAAAATGTAACTCAACAAACTCTGGATAAGAGTTGAGTTTAAAGCTCTACAAATAACAAACTTGCCATCATTATGATTTAGTACACCATTATGATTTAGTACACCACTTATTAGTGATAATTAGGTTAAAAATACATAATAGAATGAATAATCTTACATAACTAAAGATGATAATGAAAGACATTTTTATGCACTAAAGAGAGAATTATAACATATGTCACTTATGCAAATTAATATCACTCAATATTAATATTAAAATGCTAAAACTAACATAAAGCAATGATATAAGTAATTAATTTCATGAATGAAGAGCGGATCTAGCATGAAAAGTACAGTTCGATAAAATCAGAAACCGAGTCAATTAAATTTTTTAAAATACAAATATAGAATTCGATTCAAATAATTTATTAGGTTTTGTGATTTTGTCAAACCCCTAGCTATATATTACCGTGGCTCCGCCCTGGTTGAAACTCAATATATAATAAACATCAAAATTCATAAACTTTATTCTATTCAAAATTCATAAACTTTATTCTATCTAGAAGTGATGATGCTGTTTTGAATTAATATCTTATGTTTGTTATGGTCATATATAAAGAAAAGGAGCTACAGAAGATACAGTTTTTTGTTGATCATATTATTGGAGAGGCAAATCTTACTAATATTTTTATATATTTAGAAACAATGTATTTAACTTATACTAGGTGTAGTATTTAAGTGAAGAATACTAGTTTTGTAACACCAGTTGGTGAGAATTAATTTTCTTTATCCACAACCTAGTAATTATTTCTAGAAGATGCAAGGATTTTTTTTTTCTATGTAAACTCTACTCGTCTTTTAAGGTGAAAAAATCTTGTATTTTTAAATACTCATAATGATGTATTTTTACGCTAAGGGTTAGGGTTTAGAAGAAACACAAACTAACGGACTAACATGCTTATTAGTATAACTTATGCGTGGATCCAACCCAATAGTTATTTTCACACTGGGGATAATTACTTTGCGCGCAATGGATAATCGATTCATTTTGCTTACTAGAAGGATATATATAATTCTCTTTACAAAGAGAATTTTTTTTTTATTATGGAATGATACTTTCTGATAAAATAACTATTAGTAATTTCTTTAATATTACATAATATAATTTTTTTAACAAAGAAATTTCAATAAAATCCCATTTCTCTAAGCTAGCTCCGCCCCATGCATCCATCTGTCAATGCCCACAAGGTGCACAAATGTCTAACTTTTTTTTTTCTTTCTATTTTCCTTCTTGGAAAATTTCTACAAGTTATAGAAAAATTCGTGGAAAATTTATGACAAACAATGACATATGTTTAAATTCATGAATTAAGATTACGTGATGATATGAAAGTAGAGTACTGTTTGCATGAATTCACATTAACTACATAGTTCTTCATCATTTGAATTTTAATTTCTTCGTCACGAATGAAAATAATAAAATTCCAAAGGAAAAGTGAAAATTATCCATAATCAGACGACCCCTTCATGAATTTTTGAGATTACGTGATATGAAAGAAGAGTGTTTGTATGAATTCACATTAAATATAAGTTGATATTATTTATATATACAAAGAGAAGTTATCATATTATTATAAGTTTGGGTTGACCTAAAAGGCATTAGCGGTCACATAATTTTATTTGTGGGATCTTTAATTTGAGACAAAAAAGTCTTTAAGAAGGATCTTTTTTTTTTCTATCTTTAACAAATGTCTTAGCATCCAATCACCATCAACCACAAGATTCAAAGCTCAAATTTTCCTAATCTGGTTAGTTAAAAGTTAAAACAGATCTTACCTGACCAAAAAAAAAAAAAAAACAGAACATCTTACCTTGTTGGTTAGTTTTCCTTTCTCACTGTTTCGACCTCTATGATATTCATTTTAATTTGTATAATTATAAATTCAAATATAATACTAGTTAAGAATTAATTTGATAGTTTTTCACATATATATTATGCTTGTGTTATAAAAATATTGTGTTCAAACAAACCCAAATGCCATATCCACCTACTTGGATCAGGACGGAGCTAGGGAAATAGGGAAACACAAGGGGATCAAAATTATAAATTTTATATATATATATATATATATATATATATATATATATATATATATATATATATATATATATATATATATATATAATGATGAATTTTATTTTTATTCTTTTCACGAGTTCACTTTTTTATATTTTGAATTTACCTAATGAAAATTATGAATCCGCCACAATCATGATTTCTTTAGTTTATTTTGTATAACAATAACACTATTACTAGTTGAATAATTAAGCAAGAATGTCCATATTGATACTTAAAACTAAACTTAATTCTTGCCCACATCAAGAAGGTCAATATAAATTTGAAATTAGTCATATTAATGATAGCAACTATACATTAACAAAGTAAACAAAATAATTCAATATAGATATGACAAAATCCTAGCCACAATTTTGATAATTTAAACCGGCAAGTAAAACAAAGAGATCGATATTTATTTTTTCATGAATATATTATATTTGAGTCTAAAAAAAAAGGGACCAACCTAATTATGGTAATTAGAGGACATATTTGATCGTTCACTTCTAATGTGACACGTTTCCTCCCAATTTATAATTTTTACAATAAGTATATGCATTGCTCGTATAATTAATTAAAAAAAGGGTTCTTTTCAGCTCGTTCAATATTTCATTTTGATCAACCAGTTACTGATAGAAACTTGAAAGTGTTACACCTCACTTAGAGTCAATTTCAGCAATCACAAGCAATGTTAGATGTTCTTTTTTTCTCTGATTAAATTTTAGTTGGTAGAGAACTTTATGTTCTTTTTTTCTCTGATTAAATTTTAGTTGGTAGAGAACTTAGGTACCCAAATACTGGTACGAAATAACAAATATTTGATAAAGTAGTAATGCACACAAACTAGTTAAGAGTTAGGCGCCTCATTTGTTTTCATTAAGATTTAGATGCTTGAATCTGAATGCACATCTAAATGATTAAGATGTTGTCTCAAGAATTGAACACTGAACGATTAAGACTCTTTATTTTCAACAACTGAATATACAAAATTTATTTATATGTACATAATAAAAATATAATTCAAATAAAAATTAATTAAATATTACAAAATAATAAAATAAAAATTATTATTTGATTAAAAAAAATAAAACACGTATGTTTGCTAGTAATTGGATGGAAATAGTTTGTAATGGTGGTGGTGGTGATGGTAATAGTTGTTGTTAGTTGCTAGTAATGATGATGATAGTGTGAGGGTGGAGGTGGTTGGTGTTGTGGTGACTGTCATAATGGTGGTGATTGGTAGTAGTATTGGTGGTTGTAATGGTAAAGTTGATTGATGTTAGTAGTTGGTGGTAGTGACTGAAAAATGTGTGATGATTGATGATGTGCATGTTTGTGGTAGTTGACGGTTGTGCTAGTTATTATGATAAGGGTGGTTGACAGTAAAGATTACCATAATGGTGGAAATGGTAGTAGTGGTGGAGGTGGCGGCGGCGGCGACGATGATGCTGATTGAAGAATGTATAGTGGTAGTTGGCGGTGGTGCTAGTTATGATGGCAGAGTATATATGTTGATAGTAAGAATTGACTGTAGTGTGGAGGTGGCGACAACTACAAAGACGATGGTGATGGCGACAATGTATATAATTATAATGATGAATGAGATAAATGTGGTAGCAAGTAGCAACTGACAGTAGTGATTAGAAATGGTGGTGGTTGTGATGACATAGGTAGTTGGTGGTAGACGGTAATGGTGGTTGACAATAGTGATGATAGAGGTGGTTAGTGATGGTGATGACAGAGGTGAATAGTGGTGGTGGCTGATGATTCTAAATAGAGTGATGATCAATATTATCAATACAAGAATACCTCTTAATGATATTAAGATTTTATTCTTGATCGTAATGATTAAAACCTATTCAGACCAATTAAGTGCTTCAAATCTTAATGAAAATAAATGCACTTAATGGTCTGATATCTAAATAAAACCTTAGAGATGAAGATAAAATTTTAAATTGATGAGTTATGAATATAATTATACAAAAAGACACCTTATTGGATTTTAAATATAAATATAAAATTAGACCTAAAATTATTTGATTCCCTTGAACCCGCCTGTTAGTATCGTTATATTAAAAGAAAGAGAGAGAGTACTCCTTCTTGATAGGAATTGACATATTACAAGTCAGTCAACCAATAAATGTACTCAATTAATTTCAATTAGTAATACCTAAACGACTTGGACATTTTATTAACTAATATATGTACTCAATTAGTTTCAATTAGTAATACCTAAACAACTTGGACATTTTATTAACTAATAAATGTACTCAATTAATTTCAATTTATACCTAAACGACTTGGAGATTTTATTGAGAAAATTTGGTAATTTGGTAACTTCTAGATCTCTGGTTTGAATTATGTATTCCAAAAAGTTGTTGGTTAAGATTCACTCTCCACAATTCACACACAATTCTGTAATAGATCACTTTTTCGAACTTCGAAAAATGGAAAAAATAATATGTTGAAAACACTGCTTAGCTCCAAAAATAACTTCTTCAAAGCATGAATTCAAATTTAATTGAATTATAATACGAATGTCAAACATGAACGGAAAACTAAAAGAGAAAAATCACTTTTTTTCTAAGTTAAAAATGTGAAATAAATTATTACGTACTAGATATTTAAACTTAATCATACAAATAATTATTCAATCGTACATAATATCTATTGGGCAAAACTCAGCTAAAAATGTGACATTTTAAGGAAGGGATACGTGACATGTAGGGGTGTTCATGATTCGGTTTGGATCGGTTATTGATTAAAATCATAACCAAACCAATTTAATCGGTTTTTAAATGTCTAAAATCATAACCAAATCAAGTAAAATAATAACCACCGGTTTGGTTATTGTCGGTTTGGTTCGGTTATTCGATTTATGACTAACCGGGACAATTCAAATATTCTCTCTCTACATTCTTCAAATTTCTTATGAAGCTCTTTTTTCCTCACGACCCACAAGGGCGAACTTTGCTGCATATTGAGGGAAAGACATGCTGATGGCAAATCAGGTGGACCAAACTTGCAACGCAGTTTAGATTTAAAAGAACAAGTCAAACAGAGGTTCCAAAATACAAACAACTTTGTCCACTAAAATGAAAAAATTACATATTTAAACTAAACTAATTAGAGAATTCATAATATAATTAAAAATTGGGCTTGGATTGTTGGACTTGGACATATGCTGCTTAGTGCTTACGACTTATTAGAATTTAGAGTTGGGCTTGAATTGTTGGACTTAGATATATTCTTTTAAGACACGGGCCTTAAAAATAAGTAGATCAAAATTAAATTAATAATTAAAAGGTATAAAATATCTTTAATTATTTATGAAAAGCTAATATTATACATATAAATAATTATAAATTTTATGTATATAATTATCGATTTGGTTCGATTATTTATTCGGTTATTTTTTACTATAACCATAACCAACCCAAATATTATCGGTTTTTCAAATTTAAAAATCAAACCAAACCAAACCAAATCAAATATCGAATATTTTATTCGATTTGATTAAATTTTTGGTTTGATTTTGATTTTAACTAAAACTGTGAGCAGCCCTAGTGACATGTACAAAGAGACAAATTAAAGAGAAGAAAAGCATAAACAATGTTGTACGGATCACACTAAGTCCATGCCTCCTAAAAGCAAGATAATTACAGATAAATATCTCTTTACAATTCATACCCCCCAAAGCATGAGATTCGCGACCAAGATACCATCACAGTATCAATATACTGACATGGTATCATTGGGGTTGTTTCAGTCTTTAATGATACTATCACAGAATATCTATATACTGTCATGGTATCATTGATATCTACTTCAATCCTTCAACTACATCTCCATGAAACCATCATATATGTAACGATCCATTAGGTCGTTTTAAATACTAGGCTCTTTTATTTCATAAAAGACTCACTCTGTAAATTTTTAATGGGTATTTGGACTATTCGATAACTATGGTTGATTAGTTGAGAGGTGCTTTTAGATAATTAATTTTATTGGTGGGCTAAATTGATAATTTGGTTAATATGTTATACCACTTGTTCTATATTATTAATAAGTTAGTGTGATTTCACTTTTATTTATGTATTGGTACATAATTAATTGCCCTAATTTTTAAAAGAAAATAAATGGCGAAACCCATCGGTGGCCCCTCAAAGTTGGCACCAACTTTCACGTAGACACTTCAACTAAGATTTGTTCATTTTAGACACCTCAAGTAAGGTTTTGATGTGTCATTTTGATACTTTTTTTTACAATCACCCAAATATCTAAAGTGTGTGTAATACACTTGCCGCTGATGTGTCAAAGTGACCAATTAAATGAAGTTAATGACCACTTTTTTCTAATCAAAAGTCATTATTTTAAAATTATTTTTGATATATCTGTCACGTTTCTTCATTTAATTGGTCACTTTGACACATCAGCGTCAAGTGTATTACACACACTTTAGATATTTGGGTGATTGTAAAAAAGGTGTCAAAATGACACATCAGAACCTTACTTGAGGTGTCTAAAATGAATAAAGCTTAGTTGAGGTGTCTAAGTAAAAGTTGGTGCCAACTTTGATGGGCCATCGATGGGTTAGGCCAAAATAAATTGAGAGATAGGACGTACCTGTGCGGCAGTGGCGACGAGCAGTGACTGAGAATCTTCAGAAAGCACTAATGTTGGTAGGTTATTGTAATAGAATATCAATTAGAAAATCTTATGTTTGACATTCTTAAGTAAATATCTTTTGAACAACAATGGTTACTAATGGGGGGGGGGGATTTATTATTTATTAAACCATTCTCATCCACTATTTACATTGTGCACTTCTAAGTAATCTTTTTAGTAATATTTTATTTCTTAGTCTTATCCAAATTTATTTATTTAATGGTTTAGATTCTTACGGAAAGAAAGGGGATTGGAGTATTTTTGGAATTTTCTATAGAATTGAGGTCAATTGGTAATGATTGAAAGATGATTATTGGCTAATCATTCGGTGGTCATGAGGAACGATTAGGTGTAGATGATATATTTTTTTAGTATTAGGTTTAAGGTTCTGCAAAGTTAGGTTGGGTACTGTTTTGTGTAATTTGGAATTTACATTCCTTGTTATTATATCATAAATTAATTTTTGATGTATTAAGATGGGTAATTAAATATTAGGTGTATTGTATATCCATTAGGTAGATGATATTTGAGAAAATTGAGACTTAACTCTAGGCTTGAGATTTGAAAAATTGATTATAGTAATATATGTTTCTACACTCTCGTGTACTTATGAATATTATATATTTGATAGATTGGAAACGTTTTTAGGCATCAAATAAAGGAAAGACATTGGTGGATTAGCTTGCTCGACTTTCGTTCTTCGGTTGAGGTAGGTTATGATTTATTCTATATCATAGATAGTCTCTTAATAGTGATTGATAGTCATTGAGTAATGCGTGAAGTTTACTATGCATTTAATTATTGTGGTTTGGATGGTTGGTATGTTCTTGTGATTTGTCTGAAATACCAAGACCGTGAAATCCATAATGTTGAACTTTGCCTTATCAAAAATGGTGCTTTGAATAAAGAAGGCTTGATGAAATATTGTTAATGCAATAGAATGTAACCATAAAGAATGATAAATTAAGCTATATTTGGATCGGGTGTCACATTTCGATACGGTATATTTGGATCGGGTGTCACGTTCCAACATGGTATATTTAGATCGGGTGTCACATTCCGACATGGTATCTTTGAATCAGGTGTCACATTCCGAATGATAGACAAAGGAACTCCATGTAGTATAACAATCTCTCTAAGATATAGTTTGGCATAATCCTCTACAGTGTTCGTAGTCTTAATAGATAAGAAATGGGCCAATTTGGTCATCCTATCCATAATCACCCAAATAGAGTCATGCTATTTGCGGGTTTGTGGTAAACCGGTGATGAAGTTCATATTGATCTTTTCCCACTTTCATTCCGGGATCTCTATATTCTGAGCCACTCCACAAGTTCTTTGGTGCTCAACTTTAACTTGTTGGCAATTCAGGCACTTGGACACAAACTCTACTATATCTCTCTTCATTCCACTCCACCAGTATACTTCTCTCAAGTCATGATACATCTTTATTGAACCTGGATGGATGGAATACCTAGAATTATGAGCTTCTTTCATGATTCTCTCCCGAATGCCATCAACATTTGGAACACATAATCTTCCTTGATATCTCAACACTCCATCTCCCCCTTTGGTAAAATCCATTACCTTCTGCTTGTGAACTTCATCCTTCAGTTGAAGAAGAATGGGATCCTAATCTTGCTTTTCTTTCACCTCTGCAACTAAATATGATTCAGCTCTATTTCGGACTATTGTACCACCCTCACTAGAGTCAATAAGTTGAACTCCCAAACGTGTAAGTCTATGCACTTCCATTGCCAACTCTTTCTTTTCCTCTTCCACATGGGTCGTACTCCCCATGGATAACCTGCTAAGAGCATCGGCAACTATGTTTGCTTTACTTGGGTGGTAGAGAATGCTCATGTCATAATCCTTGAGCAACTCTAGCCATCTCCTCTGCCTCAATTTTAGCTCCTTTTGGTTGAATACATACTGCAAGCTCTTATGGTCTGTGAACACATCCACATGTACACCATAAAGATAGTGACGCCAGATCTTAAGAGCAAATACCACAGCTGTCAACTCAAGGTCATGAGTGGGGTAGTGTAATGACCCATCAGGTCGTTTTGAGTATTAAGAATTTTTATTTCATAAAAGACTCACTCCGTAAATTTTTAATTGGATATTTTGGACTATTCAGTAACTACGGTTAATTAGTTGAGGGGTAAGTTTAAATAATTAATTTAGTTAATGGGCTAAAATGATAATTTATTTTATACCCTATACCATTTATCTCATATTATTAAATTAGGTTAAGGATATTTGACACTTTTAATACATAAGAATTTTAGAAAAGAAAAGAAAAAGGAGAAGAAAACTGTTTGGGGTGAACGAAAGGGTGGCGGCGAAAAACCTCATCGGGTAAGTTGCTTTCTTCTCTGTTGTAGTACTTTGAGTTGTATTAAAATTGTTGTCAACAATTAGTATAATATTAGTAAAATGCTAAGGTTGAGGTTGGATAGCAGTAGAGGTCATAACACCTATATTTTGCATTGGAGAAAGTTAAAAATAAAATTAATAAAAAAAAAATTGATGGCCTAATGGTTAGGGCAATGATGATGTAGGAATTTAATAATAGTGCCCCTGTCTTCAATTGCCAGCAAGTAAGATACTGTTTTCGTGCTTTACATTCTACATTTCGCATCCGTATTGATACATTCTGCATTTCGCATCCGTATTGAGCACTAGTTCGTAATAGTAGTTTTTCTTTTTAATTTTGTTCTTTTAACTATCACACTATAATTCACGTTTTGATATATTGAGATAGGTAATTAAATAATAGGTATATTGTAGTATATGATTATAATTAGATTTATGTTATTGGAAGAAATTGAGGGTTAATCCTAAGCTTGGGATTGAGGAAATTAATTATAAATTCAAGTGAGTTGTTGGGTCTAGGTTAAACATATAAATAATATTGGTGTATACAGACTAGTTTACTTATAAATATTATATATTTGATAGATTGGAAATGGTCTAAGGCATTGAAGAAAGGAAGGACATTGGTGGATTAACTTACTTTACTTCGGTTCTTCGGTTGAGGTAGGTTATGATTTTTATTTTATATCATAAATAGACTCTTAATAGTGATTGATATTCATTGGGTAATATGTGTGAAGTTTACTACGCATTTAATTATTGTGGTTTGGATGGTTGATATGTTGTTGTGATTGGTCTAAAATCCCGAGGCCATGAAATCCATAATCTTGAACTGGCCCTATAAAAAATGGTGTCTTGAATAAAGAAGGCTTGATGAAATATTGTTAATGAAATGGAATGTAATCATAAGGAATGATAAATTAATTATATTTGGATCGGGTGTCACGTTCCGACATGATATATTTGGATCGGGTGTCACGTTCCGACACGATATATTTGGATCGGGTGTCACGTTCCGACACAGTATATTTGGATCGGGTGTCACGTTCCGGCACGGTAATATTAAAGGGAAATAAATTAAAATTACTTAATACTACCCAATCTCTAAAAACTCATATTTCAAAAGAGTGTGACGTGGAGGCTTGAGTCCTTATGTGTGATCTTGATATTATTGTCTGGTTATGTAATTGTTCATTAGTTGCCACCTGTTAAGTGTTGTTGTTGATTTTTCACTATTATTTTATGTATATTAATTTCTATTTTGAGTTGGCCGATGATACCTACTCAGTACATGTTGTCCTGTACTGACCCCTACTTGTATTTTGTTTTTCTCTTGTTAAATTTTGTGGAGTGCAGCGAGTGTTCCACAGACTTCGACTCGACCTCAGCTCTAGTCAGTCTCAAGATCATCGGATTTTAGGGTGAGCTATCCTTCTAGCTCGTGATGGATTCTCTCGGTTATGGCATAGTGTCTTTAGTTTCTGTAATATCCCCTAAAAACGTTGTATACGATGTTTTAATTTTTGCCTAAACATGATACAACCTCTGTATTTTGGTCATAACTTTTCATAGAAATATCCAAATTGAGTGATTCAAATTTCTGAGTAACCAAAAGATCATTACCTACAACTTTTATGAAGACCATATTTTAAGATTCGGAGGTTAAGTAGGTCAAATAAATTAATCTTTGTAAGGTAGGATGCTGTTACGGAAATGAGTGTTTATAGAAGAAACATCATATCTCACTGTAGGTTTATCCGAATTGGTTGATTCTTGAACGATATGAAACTAGACTTCCATATCTACAATTCTTATGAAGACACCAAATCCTAATAAGGAATTTATCTTATTCAAACGCAGCTCCCAAAAAGAGTATTCTGTCAAAGATAACTCATTTCACCTACCATAGAAAGATCTAGATACATTTGACATCACTCATGACATAAATTGTCCTCCATTTAACATCATCCATGACATCAATATATTCCACTAAATTTTCAGATTTTTATTTATAATTATTTTATTTATTGTTAGGTCATCTTTCCCACCTATAAATACCCACCTTATTTCCTCATTTTATTCATCAAGCTTTCTCAAGCAAATCTTCTCTCTATACACATTCTCAAATATAGTTTTAGTTCTTAGTAGTGAAGAAATACTATTCCGGTGATTCATATATTCTGGGTAGTACACAAAACGTTCCGACAAGGAGAGAAGCTAGGACTCAAGAGTGTTCATTAAGTCTTCCGGTACCAACTAAAGCTTCAGTTTCCAGGTATGTAAGGTTTCAATGAGAGTATTCCTTCCACTCTCATGCCTAAATTATTTTGATTATATGATAAATTATATTTATTTTGTTTAAGCTCTACTCTAAGTTATGTGGGTATTTATCCATGGGTTCTTCCACCCATGTAGTCCAAAAACTCTTTCAATTAAGTCTCTTGATTTCAAGTAATATTTTCTTATGGTAATTCTTAATTTTACTTAATAATATGAATCATGGTTAAACTAATGATTATTGCTCTATTTTGATGCAACATAATTTCATATGTATGAATTGATGGTTTACAAGTAATTCTTTTATTTGTCTATTTAAAGGTTCTTGAAATTCATGGTGGGTTGTTTAAAGCATGATTTTTAATTAATGGATTTCAAAGTATTTATGTATATTTATTTACATACATATTTGCAAGTTGAAGTGATTTGAACCCACCTAGTTTTACTATGTTTTTAATAAAGTTTGACTTGAAAGCTTTGACTCTAAATAAATATTTATGAAAGTAATATCTATGATCAAAAAGGGAGTCTTATGAAATGAAAGAATGATGAAATGATATGAATGATGGATTCTTTATGCAATAAGGACAATTCTTGCATATTTGAATTATCAAATGTTTTAATGAGCTATTCTATCGAATATGATGTTTGAATTCTCAAGTTATATGCTATGAATATTTTGAAGTATTAAACTATTCCGTGGGATTGACTTAGCACCGAATGAGGCATTGAGGTGAGATTCGGTAAGGGAATCCTAGTAGCAACCCCTTGTCTCATTAACTATGTGCCAACATAGGAGCCCTTGTAGGCTTAGGCTAATGGATCCATAAATAGCCCTTAAAGTTAAAGTTAAAGAAATGAATGAAGTTGACGGAGTTCTACCTGGCAAGTAGTCTCCCCGGCCAACGTAGGGGGTTATGTTGGATTCCATGTAATAGCTCGCATGGTCTTAAATGTCGGTTATGGTTAGCTTCCCACAAAATGAATGTTTTAAAGGATATCCATATGATTTATTATGCATGTATTACATTATGTTCCATATTACATAAATATTATAATATTTTCTCAATGTTCATGCATCCTTACATACTTAGTACATTCAAAGTACTAACGCATACTCTTTTGCCTACATGATATCACCATGTAGGGATCGGTGCTCCTCCTCGTTCTCCTCCACGTGGCTAGTTGATATTCCATCAAAGACTACTTTTGGTGAGTTCCCATATTCCGGGAACAATACTCCTTTGTCTTTCTAGCTTATGATATGTTAAGATATTTTATTATGGCATTTCTTCTATTATGATTGAGGGTGAGCTAGGAACTTGTCTTAGCCCCATTAAATCTAATAGTTAGAGGTATTGTTGGACATATGTAAGTTGAAGATTTATTATTATGATTTCCGCTTGTCTATTTATCATCATTACCTATGAAAGGCTAAAAGAATGCTAAGAGGCTTGTTTGAGATACTTTCGGGTTCCTCATTCGCCATGTCACGTCTAGGCCCTAGGCTTGGGTCGTGACAGTTTCGGACACATTTTGTTATTTGTTCATTTTGGTGCTTGATGTTTCCAGACTTAGTTTTAGATTTTAGATGTCCTTGATGTGATGACTTTCAGATTTTGGGGAACGTTATGTAGTAAACTCTTGTGGATTGTTAATTCTTACTTTATAAGTTTGAGCTACCGCGTTGTTGTTATACATTATAAGTTGGGGTTTACATCGTTGGTTCTCCCACCTAGGAGGTTAAGGGTGGGTGCCACTTATGGCCCATTTTGGGTCGTGACAGGTAGTTCCTCTTATGAGTCTTAAGTTGTTTGGAGGCATAGGCAATGACCTTACCTTTCTGCATCAATACACATCCCAACCCAACTCTGGAAGCATCACAATAGATTACAAAACCATCCATTCCTTCGGGTAGGGATAGTACTAGAGCAGTAGTCAATCTAGCTTTCAACTCTTGAAAACTGTTCTCACAAGCATCAGACCATTGAAACTTAGCCTTCTTCTAAGTCAGCTTAGTCAATGGTGAGGCTATGGATGAAAATACCTCAACAAACCTCCTGTAGTAACCGGCCAAACCTAAGAAACTCCTTATGTCGGTTGGAGAGGTGGGTCTGGGCCAGTTCTTAACTGGCTCAATCTTTTGAGTATCAACTCAAATTCTATCACCAGATATTATATGGCCTAGGAATGCTACAGACTCAAGCCAGAACTCACACTTAGAAAACTTAACATACAACTCCCTCTCCTTAAGAGTTTGAAGGACAATCCTAAGGTGATTAGCATGCTCACTCTTGCTTCTAGAGTAGACCAAAATATCATCGATGAAGACAATCACAAATATATCTAGGTATGGCTTGAATACCCGATTCATGAGGTTCATAAAAGCTGCAGGAGCATTTGTCAATCCAAAGGACATAACAAGAAACTCAAAATGACCATAGCGGGTTCAGAAAGTCATTTTCGGGATGTCACATTTTCTCACTTTCAACTGATGATAGCCTGATCTAAGGTCTATCTTAGAGAAGCATGTGGCACCCTGAAGTTGGTCAAATAAATCATCTATTCTGGGGAGAGGATACATGTTCTTTATGGTGACCTTGTTTAGTTGTCGGCAATTAATGCACATTCTAAGAGATCCATCTTTCTTTCGCACGAATAGGACAAGAGCGCCCCAAGGTGAGACACTTGGCCTAATAAATCCCTTATCTAAGAGGTCTTTCAGTTATTTTTTCAACTCTTTCAACTCAGTGGGAGCCATCCTATAAAGAGGAATGAAGATAGGTTGTGTATCAGGAAGGACATCAATACCAAAGTCTATCTCTCTATCAGGAGGGATTCCAGGTAGATCCTCAGGAAAGACTTCAGGAAACTCATTCACAATGGGAACTGACTCAAGAGATGGAGCCTGATCATTAATATTTTTGACTCGGACTATATGATATATACATCCCTTAGAGATTAATTTTCTTGCCTTAAGGTAGGAAATAAATTTACCCCTAGGTACTACTGAACTCCCCTTCCACTGTAAGATAGGCTCATTTAGAAATTAAAACTTGACAATTCGAGTCTTACAATCAATTGAAGCATAACAAGAATAAAGTTAGTCCATGCCAAGAATCACATCAAAATCAACCATGTCCAACTCAACTAAGTCAGCCATGGTATCCTTGTGATAGATTGACACAATACAATCTCTATAAACCCTCTCAGCTAAGATAGACACACCAATAGGAGTAGACATGTTGAAAGACTCAAGAAGACACTCAGGAAGGATATCAAATTTACTAGCCAAGTAAGGAGTCACAAAAGATAACATAGCACCCGGATCAAGTAATGCATACACATCAAAAGAAAGGACTTGGACCATACCAGTAACAATATCGGGTGCATTCTCTTGGTCTTGACGACTACCCATAGCATACAGAAGGTTGGTTCCCCCACCTACACTTGAAGCTGCACCTCTATGATTACCTCTATTCTGTGGAGCTGCAGAAGAAAACTGAGCTCTACTACTTCCATCTCCCTATCTCTTTGAAGAACACTCATTGTGGAAGTGACCTGTCTTTCCACATCTGTAGCAAGCATTGGTGCCCATACGACACTCTCCCAAATAGAGCCTCTCATATCTAGCACGTGGTGGTTTCCCTCTAGAACCTTGAGCCACACTTAATTGGGAATGAGAACCCTGAGCTCGGAAGTTTTGGTGACTCAGCGACCTTTGATCATACCTGGTATTAGGTGTAAAAGCATTTGTTGAGGAAGGTACATAATTAGAAGACCTCTTCTGAAAGAAGGACTTGTTACCCTTCCCTTGCTTTTGCTCGTTCTCATGCCCAACAGACTTAGCCTTCTTTCTTAGGTGTTCCTCTCGGTCCCTTTTCTTTTCCTCCTCAATCTGCTGAGCATACACCATCAATCTAGAAAAATCCATGTCAGAAATCATTAGCAATTCCTTACATTCTTTCTTTACATGTTTGCCCAGTCCAGAGACCAATTTCCTCATCTTGGCCCTCATATAAGGAATCATTTCTGGGGCATATTTGGACAACTGAATAAACTTCAAACTATACTTTTTTACAGTCATACTCTCCTGCTTGAGGTTTACAAACTCCTCAATTTTTGCTTCACGTAGCTCTTGGGGAAAGAAGTTATCAAGGAATGCTCTTTCAAACTCATCCCAAAGAGTAGACTCTGCATCCTCACCTCTACTTTCTTCCCACTGGTTATACCAGACATTTGCCATATCAGTGAGCTGATAAGACATCAACTCAACCCTCTCGATCTCTGTAGCATGCATTGCTTTTAGTATCTTCCATATCTCATCAATGAAATTTTAGGGGTCTTTATTAACCTTAGAACCCATAAAGACCGATGGATTCATTCTCAGATAATCTCTAATCCTCGTGGCAGCAGACGACTCTTGATAACTAGAGCTAGGAGTTGGTGAACTCTGGCTACTATTTCGAGCAGCCACCAACTGGGTGAGCATAGCAATCACTCTTCGAAAATCTTCTTTTGAAGTAGAAGTGGTCTGAACAGTAGGTATTTGGGGAACCTCAGTAGACCTTGCAGGTCGGCCCCTAGTTCTCCATGGAGGCAACTCTGACTGTGGAACCTCAGTGCTGGTAGCATTCCTCTGACTGGTTGAACATTTAGGAGGAATGTCTGGAACGTGTAAACGCACGAATTAGAAAGGAAGTTTTTTATAGAGTTAAACTCTATCGCACGAACTCAGATTATGAAACAAGTGAAATAATTCCTAATGTCCTATAGCCTCCTGATTATAAGTGTGGTGCACAACACACCCATAAGCAAGGCTCTACTAGACACAACTTTATAAACACCTTAGAACTCTTGAACTTTATGCTTTGATACCAAGTTTGTCACGCCCCAAGAGGGTACCCTAGGCGTGACCGGCACTCAGAAACCATCTCTGGCTTCCAAGAGAATCACTTTGTCTCATTACTTATTTGTTCATCAGGGGAAGACATAAGAATATTAATGTGTGCTTGTCATCATCAACATCAAAGGAAAAATAGATAATTCTTAGAAGAAGTAGTTTCTAAGGAGAACTACTCCGATTACATCATCAAACTCTGTCTGTGAAGCCTCTAATACTCTTAGATGGTGCCAATGACATGTCCATGGCTACCTTAAAAGAAACATAATACTCAAAAATAATAAAAGGATAGAGAGTTCCTCCGAATACAAGAAGGACTCACCAAATAGCTAAAAAATAATGATCTTCAACGATGCGCCTGTTGAGGATCTCTAACACCTGTATTTGCATCATAAAACGATACAGGTCGAATGACGTCAGTACGTGGAATATTCGAGTATGTAAAATAGCAAGAAGGTAAGGACATATATCAAGAAATTCCTCTCAGGAAAACTTATCTCAGAACTCAACATCATCTCAACATTAATATGTAATGCAAATTTAAAATAATAATAAGAAATGCTTACTCAGTTGGGAGTTTCTCTAACCGACAACCATCACTTATGAGACAGCGATGATACAACGAAGCGATGTCGTTGCCACATCCATCCACTACCTTGCTAGGGTAAAGGACATCACTATCTTGGATCCACTCATCAAAGTCCTCTTTTTGGGATTTAAGAGGCATAGCCTCCATCCTACGCTGGCTACGTAGTTCTGGGGTTTGAGTCAATTAAACTCTTACCCAACTCGGTGCTCAATACTACTCCCAAAATATGTGTTCATATTAATCTTATCATCTACTCTCATTGAACTTTAATTTAAATCATCAAACTTATCTCATTACCTTTTCATCAATCATTATACTTCAAAAACATCATTTACATCTCATCAGAACATATTGCTCAAAACATCATTTACTCAAGTTCATTTGAACTCAACTCTTTTGCTCTTTCAAAATTCAATAAAATACATATATAGTATTAATTCATATCACTCTTTTTATCAATGAAAATTTTAAAAAGCCAACATCCTTACTCAAAACATGTGTAAAAATATTCATGAACATCAAATCAATTAGGATTCATGGGAAAGTAGCCATGAACAATAATTCCAATAATATAAGAGATAACAATAATAATAATATTAATGCATAAATATATCTAACTCAATAGAAGAAGAATTAATTCATTTAGAATTCAAGATTTGGATAAAACTCAACTATAACTCAATTATAATGAATTTAACTATTGGGCGCATAGACGAACTCAATCCAATGCTATGAAAGCCTTACATACCTTAAATTCGAAGCTTTACTCCGAATTGGAACACTCTTGGACCCCTAGCCTTTTCTTCTTGTCGGAGCGTTTTGTGTACTATTCGGGGTATAAGAATCATCAGAGTAGTATTTTTATACTACTAAAACTGAAACTATATTTGAGAATGAGTAAAGAAGTATATAGAAAGAAGAGTTGCTTAAGAAAGCTTGATGAATAAAATGAGGAAATAAGGTGGGTATTTATAGGTGGGAAAGAGGGACTTAACAATAAATAAATTAATTATAAAGAAAAATCTAAACATTTAATAGAATATATTGATGTCATGGATGATGTCAAAATGGTTCTAGATCTTTCTATGGTAGGTGAGATGAGATCTCTTTTAACGGAATATCCATTTTCGAAGCTGCATTTGAACAAGATAAATTCCTTATTAGTATTTGGCGTTTCATAAGAATTGTAGATATAGAAGTCTAGTTTCAGTTAGTTCAAGAATCATCCAATTTGGAGCTTGCTACATCGATATATGAATTTTATTCTACAAACACTCCATTCCGTCACAACACTATGTCTTGCAAAGATTAATTTATTTGATCTACTTAAATTCCAAATCTTAAGATATGTTCTCATGAAAGTTGTAGGTAATGATATTGTGGTTACTCAAAAATTTGAATTACCTAAGTTGGACTATTCTATGAAAAGTTAAGCCCAAAATACAGAAACATTATCATTTTCGTCGAGAATTAAAATACCGGCATACAACGTTTTAGGGGATGTTACACATTATGTGACTTGAGAGACTTAGTGGTCGATCTTCACCAAACACATCTTCCAGACCAATTCAGTTCATCGAACCAATTTCCTTCAGCATATAGCGAAAAAACAATAAAATCTCAAACTTTGGATTTTATATTAAAATAATTTATTTAATATATATAAATAATTTATCCGGAATTCAATAAATCAAAAAATAATAATTCGAAATTCTAATTCAATGCGTTAGTTTGCTAAAACTGTCCAATGCAAGAAAGGGAAGCATGAGAAGATTCATTAAAAGACTACTTTTTCTAGAATGAGATTTTTCAAAGGCTTTATTCTTTTTTATTCATATTAATAATAATAAAGACCACAGAAATAAGTGGACAGCTTTTGCTTAAGTATGATGGCAGCCCTGACCTAGACATCTATACAAATCAATACAACTAATCGTTATTTCCTTAGTCTTAATTTATATAATGTAATTTAATGACAGGACACTAAATTTATAAATATGGAAAGACTTGCAATATTTTTAAATTTTAAAAAAAACTAAATAAAAAAATATATCTTTGTGAATTTTTTTTGCCAAATAAATGATATTGATAAATAATTAATAATATTATTAAATATTTATCAAATAAAAAAAATCATTATTCTTTTGAACTAACTAAAAAAAACCATATTATATATATGGGATAGAGGAAATAATAGTTTAAAACGTGCCTTTTTATTTTATTTTATCATATCACGCCATCTAAAAAAATTTACATATTCAAGAATATGATGTATGCTAACTGAAAGCTGTTTTCATTATTTCATACGTGTATATTTCTAGAATAAGTAAGAAAAAGCAGGAGAGTTTTTTTTTTTTTTTTTTAGAAAAAAAAAAGCAGGAAAGTTACTTTGTTCACTTTTAATTAATTTGTGGATAGTCGATAAATATAAATAGATATAACCATAGGCTTACGTATTATGTGAATTTTGCATAATTATATAATGTTAAAAAAAATACATTACATATTTTAGCATTATAAAATAATATATCACAATTTTAGCTCAAAAGAATCCCTTACGTAGCATATTCCACCCCAAACCGAAACCCTCGTCATTAAACATCGCTCCTCGGTAAGCGGAGAAGGAAAGCATGGGGTTGCGATAACTATTTTTGATGGATAAAAAATATTTAGAATCATGTACTTGACGAGCTGAAATAGTATCCAGTCCTAGGATTATCTAGGGCTCGAGCCCCTTGTTGCTCTCAATTGCCCTTCGGATCAAGAGGCACCATCCACCTTATTAAGTCAATTTTGACCTCAACCAAGCCACTAGGAAACTGATAGTCATACTAACAGCTTGAAGTCGTGTCTTGAAGGCTTGCCCCTGACCTCCAACCTAGGAACAACACTAAAAGACGTTTTATTTCCTCTTTTTTTTGGTTAAAAGCATCGCGTTGTGTCATGTCATGCCCTAATGATTCTCATTAGAGCATATGTGCCTTTCTTCTTTACCTGTTCAAATCAGCTTCTCTCATCTTGTACATCATCGGGATCACTCTCATCTTGCCTCATAAATTTTCTTTTATATTCTTTTCTCTCCTATAATATAATTACGCATCCATCTAAACATCTCGTCTCTACTACATTCACATAGTTAAAGAACCTAAGGATTAACTAAAGAAAAGGGAAAGAAACATTACAAGCCAAACAACAATATATATAAGAATATAAATTCAGCAATTAAGTTATAGAAAAAAACATGAATAAATGCATTCAATTTAAATTAACTTAACTACATCACCTATCTAATAGAAAAAAAATTGCATCCATCTCAATTTGGGTCATCATTGCCAATTCTTGTCTATCGACTTCTACATGCTCATGTTCCGAGATAAATTTGTAGGCTTTTACTTCTTTTAATTGACTATGACAAAGCGCGCTTCCATCATAAGTAGAATGACTCGAGTTCTTCATGTACATTAAACGATCCATGAAGCATGTAATCGTTTCAATCGTTGAGAATAAGTTAAGTCTCCTAGGATGACAACTCCATAGTAAAGCATCCACAAAATTTGGGCACGACTTTACATCATTGATAAATCTCATATCTACGTTTAAAACAAACACTTGAGGGATAGCAATGCTATGGTGCAATTGCAAATCTTTCATGTTGATCTCATTGCAGTCATCGAAATGAAGGGAAACTTGAGACCAAGTGGTCAAGTTTGATAGGAATATCCTCAGCTTACAAAACCATTCTGCGTTAATTAAATTATTGTAACATCTAAGATCTATTTGCGAGTTTTTCAATTGATTTGACACTTTTGCAATGTTAAGCTCAGGAATTTCACTTCCCACAATTTCTAGTGATACCAAATTCGAAGCATCAATCTCCCCTATGTCCTCACAATCTTGAATCGCCAAAACCTTTAGGGATTGACTCCTGCAAATGTTAAATCTTTCATGCAACTCTCCAGAAACGAAATATAATATCAATCTCTCAAGGTTTTGGGATGTAGAAATAAGGCACTCGAGAAATCCTTCAGATATTGCCATATCTGATAGTTCTAAAGATTTTAGATTCTGACATTCAATAATATCAAATGCAATACAACTCCCAAAATATGATAAGTGCTCTAGAGTTGGTGCTTGAATTTCAACACTCGATATATGATCAATATAACTTGTTGTAATATAAACTGACTTGATATTTTCAAGATTCCTCAACTCAATCTTTGTCAATAAAGAACAATTCTGAATCTTCAAATCGACAAGCAAGGGACAACAATTAACCAGAGTTTGAAGGATGTTGTCGTCTAAACGAACATCACACAAAGAAAGCCTTCTCAAAGAATGACATTTCACAAGTTGATCACTAGTACTAGTAGATAACGAAAGACTCATTATATCACAACCCGTCAGAACCAATTCTCTTAAAGATTTCGATGCCAAGAATGTGGAAATAGGGAAAGGGTATGAGGGGACAGAAACCTTGCACACCACGTCTTTTACACCATTCTGAAGAGCAATGTCAAGCCACTTATCAATTCGAGGAAAAGCAAGAACATGATGATAAGTAGATGATGATATATAAAGTGCAAACTTGTCTATAGGAGATTTTCTTTCCCTATATCTCTCCATAATTTTGTCCATTCTTTTTCTATTATTATTATTGCCTTTGCCATACTCAACTTTGAACTTCAAATTGGGTTGAGTGGACCATGCTTCTAGCCATGTTTTAGACAAAAGGCTTGAATTGGCTGCTTCTTCATAACTAAGGCAGGAAAATATTTTGTGAATGAGACATTCAGGCAATTTGTCACCTATCCACGTGGTGTGGGAATTTTTATTTTTTTGGTTTCTCATCTGATGTTCAGTAGCTATATTGGAGCTCAACTAAATCCGAATTCACATCGACTATTACACAAATATTATGTAGAGGGATGAATTTATAGATTGAGAGTTTTGTAATCACATTCCAATAAGGAGAAAATTAGAACAAAACCTTTTCCTAGTCAGATTCGGTTTACCACTAATAAAAAAAGTATACCCTATTTTTGTACGTTTTAATTGTTTTTGAGGGTTTCTATTTGGTGTCTGTTATTCGATTTGGGGGTCAATTAAGTAAACCCCTCTAACATGCATCCCTTGTTGATTAACTCTCGTGTGCTGATCGAAGGAAGACGCTAGCGTTTGGTCACAAATTTTCAAATATTTTTGGCAAGTTATTTTATAGGTGAAGTTTCACCATGCATTTGACTATAGATTTTGAGAGAAATATTTGACTTTTTAAAAAACTAAAATTTATATCCATATGTTCTAAAAATTATTAAAAATACTCATAAGTTTGTATTATGATTTTATTATGAACATGATCCGTGAAAATTCATGACAACAAATACAATTAATATGAATCTAAAAAAAAGGAAGAAAACAAAAGGAAAATTACCATTGATTTGTAGACTTAGGATATTTGCCAAATAATAACAAGTTATCTAGTCAAAAACTAGTTTCCAAAATTTTTCTCACATATATTTGGAAATATTTGTGGCTAAACACATAGGATTAGTCTTATTATTCACACGTGCGTTCAATAACATGGAGTTGAATTATTCAATATATAGTAGTAGTCTTGTTTTAGTTTTTCTGTTACTCTAATAATGTCCTAATTCATTTTATTTAAGTTTAAGGTATTGAAATGATCTAGAAATTACCTCAACTTGGAATATATTTATAAACGAAAAAATATCAGGAAAAAAAATCAATAAGAATTTCACGAAGATGAAATTGATGAAGGTGTTTTTAAAGGAATAAATAGCATTAAAAAAAAAACCTTACTAACTTACGTTATTGATATTTAAAATACTTGGTGTGTTTTGACTTTTGACATTTATTTTCTATTTATTTATGTGAGATATATGTACATATAAGTCATTTTGTTGACTATAAAATATGTGATGCAGCAGATAAATCTAATTTTTCTTTTAATTAAATGTGTCTATTTTGAGTCTCGGGTAAATAAAATTTTGATAGGGAGTATTTTTCTTGAGTAGGTTTTATGTAGCGTGAATTTGAATTGTCGTGCATTAATACGGATAAGAGAGAAATATTAAAAAATATTTTTAAATTCGGCGTAAATTATTAATTTCATTTTTGAACTATTGACATTCTTAAAAAAATTTCTTTACCCGGCTAACTGAACTTAAATACACTTCTGATCTTCCAACATGAGTGAAATACACTCCTAATTTTTTTTCCCAAGTTTAAGGATGTTTTTAACACTTCTCTCAATTTTTTATTAAGAGCATCATGTTCCTTCAAGAGTTTGAGACCACTTGCTATGTCATGTGGTAGATCGGAGTGTATATAAGTTTAGTTAATCAATTAAAAAAATATTTTTAATTAAGTCTATCAATCATTCAGGAATAAAATTAATAATTTATGTCAAGTTATAAAATATTTTTAATATTATGGATAAATACAACTCTGTGAAACCACAAAAAGTCAAAATTTGATTTAATCACTGTAGAAGTCAAAGGTGTAAGCACAAAATCCATATGTTATTGCTTGCCTTATCTTTTTTAGCAGCTTGCTTATCAGTCACCATTTTTGTTATTGTCTCTCTTTTGTTTCCTTTTGTTAACGATGATGACACATGTGAAATCAGTTCATCACTAGATATTCATGTAGCCCCATAATTTCACGGAGTAAAATGCTTCATAACAAAGATAACTTTGTATCCAAAAGAATTTATATCGAGATTTCTGATTAAAGATAAAAAAATATTTATCATTTTGGCTTTAGATGCGGAGCCATCTAATTGTTAGGAATTCATCAGAACTCTGTTTTATGAAAAAATATATTATTTATAAATGATTAAAATATTTTTTTATGTATATATAATAGATATTGAACATCATTTGATAAGTTCATATATCTACTTTTTCAAATTTTGAATCTCTTTGTCAAAATTCTTACTCCGTGTCACTGTCTGCCATTACTCCTTCCACATATAAATCTACCCCCAATAAAGATTATTGATCATTAGTATATTTTGTTTTTTCTTACGAGTATTATTGAAGAAATAGGACCCAAAACATAATATATATTTGTCATGTGGATCCCAAAAGTTTGATGTCATGGAAAGTGTAAGCACAATATTCATATGAAATCTCTTACCTCATCTACCTAGCTAATTATCAACACTCTATTCCTAGTTTTTTCCTGAATTTTTTTAAGTTCTTTGGCTTTATTACATAATTACTTTATATATATATATGTGTGTGTGCGTGTGAGAGAATTCAATTTTCTTATAGAATTTGAGACAGAGTGAGTAAGTGTGATTTTGAATTCCAAAATCTTTGTTTTTTCATGCATAGAATTACAAAATAATTAATCCAAAATTTATGAAATATTTCTTATATATCATTCATTTTAAACAAACCAAAAATCTTTGTGCAAATGTATGCACCTCTTAATATGAATCATATTTCATGTGCATATCATAGGTATAAATTACAAATAAAATAACAAAAAAGAATAAACAACTACTCTTCTTTTTTTTTTCTTCACTGCAATTGTGATGGTATTGTACGTGATGGGGATGACTCAACTGACGATGAACTTCCCGATTCAATCGGTCCGAAAAATAAATCGGACAAAAAATGTGCTAAATCTTCAGCAGAATATTTGATCACATGACTCGAATGTCTTTCTTTAACTATCGTATCCTTGTGTTTATTGTAAAACTCTCTATATACGGGAAGTATTTTCCTTGCGATTGACACTTTCAAATCATCTCGAAGCTTACTATTTGGTACGACGTAATGGGATTGCTTCCGGTGAGCTTGCTCGAACGATGAATTGAATCTCTTGAATATCTCTTTCACTTGTTGTGGAGCCATTGACGCGTTTGGTTCTCGCGGGAGAGATTCCATGACGTGGTTCCATCCTAGACGTTCATAATTTGTGGCAAATTGTTTGATTTTTCCCTCTTGTTTTGATATCCAATTTTCACCTAGCAAGTACTTGAGATTTGATGAACGGACTTTTATAACGACGTACCGGAGATTGTTGGCTAAGAAGAGGTACGCGACAGAAACGTCCTTGTAGTGTTTTGCTTTAACGTCGAGTTTGCAGAGAAGAATGAGAATCAGCCAAGCAAATCGGAGTGAGATCGCCGGTGCCGGAGAAAAATCTGAATCAGCGATACCGAAGTATGATTCCGGCAACGAACCTTTGGCCGGAGGTGGAGAATCGGCGAGGATATCGGAGAGTACGTTGCTGTAATCGGCAAGTAGAATGATGTAATTCATTGCGTCAATGGTGAGAGGATGGATTCCACCGCCGGCAATCGTCATCTTTGAGGATTCCTTTTGAAGAGCAGTTTCAAACTCAGCCAAAGACATCCTTATAGACTCGCCGAGCTTGACGAGTGATGTCAATGCTTGAGATCGGATATCGGATTCTGAATCAAACGAAAATGTAGTTTCAATCTCCGTCCCGTGCTCGACGATGGAAGTGTACATATCTAGCAGACGGAACACTTTTTCCGGCGACTTCTTACTATTTTTCGCCACAATTTCCGGTAAGCTAAACAGAATCATAGCTCCATCTTTTGAAATTTCAGTAAAACACGATTCTCTAATTGCATTACTAGAAGCAAAAACGTGATCACAGAGAATCCTCTCTCCATCGAACAATGTTTTCATAGCTACATCCATCGCGTTAAGCCAATCCTTAATCTTCAGATCCACAACTTCCCAATGCATTTTATGAACTTGCGAAATACTCAATTTCTCAACACCAAGTCTATAAATGCCTTCATCGATAATTGATTTACGTATAACTTTGTAAATCTGCAAGCACTCTTTCGTATATCCAGAAGAGATCATACACTCTGCTATCAATCTCAAATCCGCCATTACACCACTAGAAATATCCTCAACTTCAGAAATAGATTCACCAGAAATCGCAGCAACACGATCATCATCATCCTCAACTTCGAATTCAGAGGTGCTCGATCGAGTACTTATCGAAGTACGTGAAGAAATAGTGGATATAGATTCCGGATCCAAATGTGCTCTGTTTATTGATAGAATCTGGTAAAACTCCTTTTGTAGTCGTTTCATCGCAATTTGCATCAACGATTGAGCACGAATAAGCTTATCAGATCTGGAATTCTCACTTGCATGAAAATGCATCGCCTTATGTAAATTATTCACACACTTGATGAAATCCTTTGCTTCTTTTCTATTCTCATAGAACAGAGAAGTCACTTTAGCGAAGGTAGTAGTGTCAGGATCCCATTTCGTGATCATCGTTTCCGCCATCTCAATCGTCCGATCGATCACAACTTCAGAAAAGCTCGAACGAGATGGCGAAAACGCGAAACGAGAAGGAGAAGAGAATTGTGAAGTAGATGGAGAATTAGTATCAATTGTTGAATTATGTTTTGGAGAAAACCAATTCAGAGTTTTCATTCCTTTTCTCGGCATGATCTTCGAAACAATTTTTCTATTTTTCGTTATTCTGTATCGAACTTATCTGTTCTAACTCGATAGCGAAATAATCAAAATAAGAGTAAAGAGTAATATGATTGAAGTTTTTTTTCTTTTTGATGGATTTTTATGGATCTTAGATGGAATATATATAGAGCGCGCAAATTGTATTAGGAGTCGCCAATAGACGCACAATCGATGAGCATTTGACTCTCACGCGTGACACGTAGGATTAGTTAGGAGTTTAATTTGAATGGAATATGACTAATATTATTAACACGTTCCTTCAATAACAAGGAGTTTTGAATTATTCCAGTTTTATTGTATACTTTTTCTGTTGCTTAGGAAACCAAAATTGTGTAACAATGTTCGATTTGGCACTTGGTAATATAAGTCTACCCTAACATCTCAATTTATATAATACTATTTGACTTGACATTAGGGCTGTTTAAAATCGAACCAAAATTGATAATATGAACCCAAAAAAAATGTTTGGTTTATCGATAATAGATTTATTGGTTTAACGATTTTAGTAACGGTTTTGATTTTTTTTTAATTATTGGGTTATTGATTCTTAATAATTTTAGATTTTTTCTTAACAGGTTAACCGATAACATGATAGTAAATTAAATAATTGTATTTATATCATTTGGTATATAAGGTCCTTGACTTAGAGTTTAATTTTATACTTTTATTTCTGACTTTCTCAAACTCTTGGTTATTTTACAATATGATGGTGTTGCTTTTGAGCAAGATGCAAGACACAATAGTTATACCTGATTGCTCCATAGTTCAAAACATGTCATTTTCAAGAATTCATTAGACCAAAGAAAGTATTTAACAATTAAGCCAATTACTACTTCCTCCATTTCAAAATAATTATCACATTTCGCTTTTTGAGAATTAATTTAACTAATTTTAAAAATTGAAATTTGATTAGACTAATTTACTATTTTAAAAATTAAAATTTAGATATTCAATTATGAGATGGAGTCGTAATCATTTAGCTGTGGATTACTTGTACATCATTCTACTAAAATTATTATAGTCCTCTCCCTAGCCAATTGTTCTTTGTACATACATTTTTTTTTCTTTTTAATTTCTTAAGAGGAAATTAATCATCCTCCCTTTGTACATTTAGAAATAGTAATCTCAATTTTCAGTTATACTGCTCCGACTTTCGAAAATGTTATGGCATTTTTATCGAATTCTTGAAATATGTACTACTTTTAGAGGATTGATCTGATTCGAACATATAGATTCTCAATCATACATGCCGCAAGATATTAAATCATTAATTTATACTAAGAGAATATGTATTTTATACCGTTAATTTTACCTTACCCTCCGTTATATTTTAGGTTCAAGAATGTCTCCGATTAAAAATTTAATAGCTTAAAAATACCTTTTTTCCTAACGGTTGCTCAAAAGAACTTGCTTTACTTTAGGTCTTCTTTTTTAGTTTATTGCTTTATTAGGCCTTTTCTTTCTTTTAATTTGTCTTTGAAACCGTGTTCTTCTGGATCGAATTTTTTATTTTATTATATGTTCTAAAGTCGTTTAAAGCATAATAAGAAAAAAGAGATGTATTATATAATCTCCAGAAATTAATGGATAAATTATCTTGATATGAAACGATGAATTTTTATGTTACTTTAGTTCTACTTGTAATTAACTAATTAAAAAAGAGCAAGTTGAGCATATCTTTGAACATTCTGAATAATAAGCAAATCATAATATATATATATATATTCCCCACAAATAAGGATAATTGATGTGAACATGCATGATGCATTTGAGGAATCACACTTTCATGCATTTATAGACTTTAGAAAATTTGGTTCTAGTGTTGTATACTTAAAAAACGTACAATAACAAACTCAATATAATTTTAAAGGTAAAATTGAGCTGAAAGGTCAGAATATCTGAGAACAATAAAAAATTAAACACCCTCGACCGAACAAATAAAGAAAACACGTACATTTCATAAACAATGAAAAATGAAAGAATAATTCAGTTACTCTCAAACCAAAATAAGTCCATCTTAAATTAATTCCTATTTTTAAAAAGAAAATAAATAAATAACTATATATAAAACAGCTATACATATATTTTGAGCACCCAAAAATGGACCATGGATTTGAAAAAAGTTGCAAATGAGTAAAGATGTATGTAGACTGCTCTATTTTACTCTGATTCCCTAAAAGTGGATTATATGCACATTTTTTCAACGTAAAACTATAACATTTGTTCACATTGAAATCTTTATTCGTTTAGGTCGGAGACTTATCCCGAATTTTATATTTATGAATTATTATAATAATTTTAAATTAAAATAAAATATATAAAGCAAATTTATATATAAACTATTGACTTCACATGAACTCGTAAGTTAATCAGATTCGAATGATACACACAAGATTTTATGCAAAATAATCACCAGAGCTTTTTGTCATAATATTGGCTCATAACATATAAGTATATATAATATGAATTTAGGACCACGATTATTTTTAAAGTTTTACTTTCTGTTCCTAATTGACTTTTAGTTTATATTACTTTCAAATAGTATTTGTCTAATGTGTGTGTATATATACACGTATTACGTATTATTTTCTTTAAAAATATATATTTAACATATGAGAAAAATATATAACAGAACAACATTTTATTTATTAGAATATTGATTTTGTCACATGGTCAAAACTTAAATAATATACTTTTAAATTGAAAGTCAAAGAAATTTATAGAATGGTTTAGTTGGTGGATTATTAATATAGGTTGATATTTAATAATGTTTTCAAACTAAATAAACATTTGACTAACATTTTTAAATGTATCATTCTTTTCCCCTTTTGTTCGTAGTTTCTGAATTTTAACTTATTTCACTAAGAACTGATCAAGTTGATCTTCAATAAGCATTAATGTGTCAAATAAATTGATACAATTAAATACGTATATATTGGATGAATAGCATTTGAGCACCTGCCAGAATAAGGGATGAACATGCGGTGCCAATAAGAGATGCTCAAGTTTATTAGTTCTGCAAAACGATCTGTTTTTGAAGATGTGTTCGATCAGTGGTAGATCCAGGATTTTGAATAAGAGGGTTTGAAATTTGAATTAGTAGACATACGAGCTAGTCGAAGGGGATTCGATATCTACTTTATATATATAAAAAATTATTTTAACCATGTATAAATGATATAATTTTCTGCCGAAGGGAGTTCAGATGAACCCTCTCGACACAAGGTGGCTCCGTCACTGTGTTCGATGAAGTTCGATCTTGACTTATTACCGAGATCACATAGTGATCATCAGTTGGAAAAAGGGTGGGAACTGACTCGTGACCCGAAGACAGAGAGAACTCGTTTCCCGATGACATGGCAAAAGGAACGAAAGGACAAGATATGTCAGATATGATCGTACAATATTCTATCCATAACAGAAGAATATTAGCTGGCACAACTAATATTATTTTCACGTGAACGACAATCATTGAACGTAGCACTTTAGGGCTCGAATAAAACCTTTCCATTAGACATTGATTGATGTATTACCTTTATAACCTATAAATACCAGTCTTAATACAATTTACTTCCATGATTCTTTTTTTTTCCTGATCTTACAGCTTAATCCTTTCTTTTTCTTTTGATCAAGTAAATTATTTTTATATTTTAGTTATATCACTTTGCTAGGAATAAAAACAAAAATAAGAAAAAAGCTGATACTACAACCAATGCTAATTATTTGGAGTACAACAATATTTCTTCAGTCTTAGATTTTACTTTTTTTTATAAAATATATGAAAAAGTCAATAGCAGTTTATTTTTTCGACGTAAGCCGATATCTAAGAGAGAGAGAAAAAACAGAAGTTGCAAATAGGGGCCGAGAATACGCATCATAGAAACTTCGATAATTTTATCATTAATTTTGATTTTTCAAGGCTAATCAACCTGAACAGCAGAAATAGATTCGTGTTTTTCTGCTGAAGTCAGCCATCTAGAGAAAGGGAAAATTAAATGAGAAAAATATTATAAAATAGGAAATCGAACCTTTATTAGTCAGCTAAGAATTTAAATAGTTAATTAATTGAACTATTAAGATTACAAAAATATATTGTCATGCATCTTCTTTTGACTACCAACTTGCTCTTTACGAGTATAATTTCATTTATTATTATTATTATTATTATTATTATTATTATTATTATTATTATTATTAAATAGGACCCAAATATTTTGTCTCATGCAAAGTGTAAGAACAAAATTCATATGAAATGGCTTACCTCATCTATTTTACTATCTTGCTTATCAGCCACCATTCTAGTTATTTTTCGATATTTTTCTTACTTGTTTTCTTTTGTTTTATTACATAGTTTATTTAATTAATTAATTTTTTAATATAAATTTAGGGTGTTTGTATTAAGAAACATATTTCCTCAAAAAATATGTAAAGTTATTTTATATAATCTAGGCAAATATTATAAGAGTGGGGTGGAGGGTAGGAGTGTCGGCATGGTGGGATTGGGGGTTATGGTGGTGGAGATGGAAATTAGGTGCGTTGGAGAGGCTGAGAGGGGCAGACAATTATATGAAATGTTATTTATCGAACTTATTTTAAGAGATTTATTTTTTTATAAAAATATATTTTGTAAATTAGTTTGACCAACCAAACATGAAAAATTAAAAAAATTCCTCCTTGCCAAACATACCCTTAGTCTTCATATTTTACAAGTGGGAGAAAAGAAAACATAACAACTAAACCAAATAAATATAGACGACAAAATATACATTTTTTAAAAATAATCTTTTAGCTTAAGAGGGAATTAGTCATGTTCAACTTTCACTTCTAAAATTTGTGAAATCAATTCTAAAACATGATAGCAAGATATTGAATATTGAAAAAAAGGGTCTAAGAGAATACATATACGATATAATTAAAATATTACGAAAAAAAGGGATAATACATATTACATATTAAATGTGTTTTTTTAATTTGTTTTTAGTTGACATTTATGTCCTCCAATTTTGGTGTGTACAAGTAGATATTTAAATTTATATTTAAATAGTTAAACAAATATGGAAACACACATACTACGTGACATAATACAAATTAGTTCAAGTGTATCTCACGTGAATTGCCACGTAAGATGTCACGCTGGACACGTGTGTTTACTTGTACATATTCAAAGTTAAAGTGCATAAATATCAATTAACATCAAGTTAAAAAAGACACATTTATATATTATGTCTAAAAATAATTTTTAGTAGTTGAAACTATCAATTCTCGAGGTCTCGTTGCTTACCAACCTAATCCTTCATTCTATTTTTTTTGTTTCCTTCTTCTTTGTTCATTAGGAGTATATTATTTAAGGAAACTTATAGAAATTCCCCTACACACTAGTCTGTAATATTACGAATTTTATCAGATTTTGGTGCATTCAGATACATGCATCTTGGGATACATGAAGTCAAAATTAGGTGTAATTTTGTTTTAGATATACTATACCCCAATAGATTCGAATATATCTAAGATACATAGACAAATCTCGCTCGCTTTCCTCACCTCCCTTATCTCGCTCTCCACTCTCTTATGTATCTGGTATTCTAGATAAATGCATGTATTTGTGATACATGATTATCTCGCTTGCATCCCTCCCCCATCTCACTCGACCCTCTTCCTATTTTAGTGTATTCGGTAGAAAAAATACATGTATCTAGATGTATCTTTTTCAATATATGATAAGAAACTCTTAATTAGTGGTAAGATACGTAATTATTTAAAAGTATAGATAGAATTAGTATATGTGGTATCGATTTATGTCTAATAAAATAGTTTTTCCTATTATTTATTTCTTTATTCTCCCCTTTAATTTTTCGATTTGTCTTTGAAACCGTGTTGTTTGGATTTCCATTCTAGAAAAGTTGGTTGATATATATATATATATATATATATATATATCTTTGAACATTCTTATAAAGCAGAACAATTCATTATATTGTAATATATATTATATTTCTCTTGTCTATGATAAGGATGATGTGAACATATATGTTACAATTTGAGGACTAATCATATATATTATAACTTCATGCATTTATAGACTAAGAAAATTAATTTAGCTCATCAAGTGCTACTTGTTATAACACTAAGTCCTATATCTCATTGGACTTCTAAGTTTTATACACAGTCAACTCATCCAAATGACATATATCAATTCTCAATAAAAGAAATTATAGTGCAATATCCTTTTAAAAAATCTTTTTTTATGTTAAAGAGAAATAATTATTATGTGACTTTTCTTCTTAAATCAATATCTTCAGAAGGATCATGAGAAATTTTCTTTTTCTCTTTTCGTAAAGAAATAACATTCCATCATAAGAAGAAGAGGAGACAAAGTTAAGGGTTCAGCGAAATTTTTGTTCATTCTAAAATCTCTTCTCCTCATCCCTAAATTTGCTCTCAAAGAACTTCATTGTTTCTGTTTTTCTTTTTCCGTTGCTTGTTATCTTTCTCTCCTTCATGATTTGGTGCGTTGTTAAAAAAAATTAAAAGAATGACATATATCAATAGGCAAACCTATTTAAAATGTGAATTTTATCAATATAATGTAAAACCACAACACTTGTTCACATGATTTATTTATTTTTGGTTTAGACTATTGAAGTACTAGGATTAATCTTTATATTTTCGTTTGAGACATAAAATAGCATATCTTGGCTAAAGTGATCTATGACTGAACTCACTTGCGATACGGTACGAAAGCAATTTAATTATTTTTACTTTAGTCGAGCTAAGTCTTTTTTTTAAAAAAAAAATCCTAATTTCTACCAGAACAACAATCGGCTTAATTGACATTTTTATTATTTGATAAATTCAAATCTATGACTTATTTCAGATTCACACTCAAAGCTTCGACAACAAACATAGGAAGCGTGATAAAAATCTACACAATAATACCAATTAATTAACTAATTAATTAATTAATTAATGTGAACATGATGCAATATTTTTGGAATCAAGTAAGTGCATGCATTTATAGACTTCAGTTATATTTGAGCACCCAAAATAGGCCATGGACTTGATTTATTAAGACTCAAAGTAGAATATTGTCGAAATGACTAAAAATGTAAAATCATAAAATTCAGTTCACATGAAACCTTTTTATGGTGGGATAGTTGGGATTCTTCTATTCTTGATTAAAGCTTTCGAATCGTGCATTGTAGGGTCATTCAGAGATGACGCTCCCAACAAAATTTTCTCCATATACAGAGTTCGAACCCAAAACTTCTGATTAAGGGTGGAATTATTGTGTTTGATTTCCTTTTTCATACATATAGGAGTCCATGAATGGGAAAGGAAATGCCTCTATTGAATTACTTCTTTGGAAAATTATTCCTAGATTTTCAAAATTCTTGAAAATAATAAGCAAGGAGAAATCAAGTGATACACGAAATATAAGCCACTACGATATAAAACATGATTGGTTAAAACTTAAAAGGCATTGGACAATTTGTTGAATTAATTACTGGTTTAAAACATTATCAAAAATAATGATCAAAAGTATATTTGAATTATCACCAACTATTTATCAAAACACACCTCGAAATTGACTAGATCAAGTGTTTGAATACGATTGTCAAAAGGCGCGTGACAACTTAATTTAGGTATTGCACATAAAATTTCATTCACATGATAGTTGACTCATTAATTTTGAGACGTGTTTTAATAAATAGTTGATGATTGTATAGTTAGGAGATGCATATACTTGATAGTTCATATAAGAAACTCGCAAAAATATGAGTTGTATTTTTTATCATTATTTTTTATTTTTTTAAAAAAATTCCTATTGCTTTCTTTAATTATCCACATAGCGGAGCCAGATTTTTTTTAACAAAAATAAAAGAGTGTACACCAATGGCAGAGTGTTTTAGTAAGGGGGTTCAAAATTTGAAAAAGTAGACTAATGAACTAGCCGAAAGGGAGTTCGACATGTACTATATACATAAAAAATATTTTAATCATGTATAAATAGTATAATTTTTTCCCTGAAGGAAATTCGAATGAACCCCTGACTGTAAGGTGGCTCTGCCCCTAGAGTACACTATACACTATGAAATAATAATCGAAATATATTTTAATAGCTAATTGATGTTAGTTCAAATAAAAAACTTGCAAAGAAGAATACTTTTTGTATGTTTTTTTAATTATATCATTATCGATCTCTTTTCTTTGTTAGGTTATGAAAAAAGACATTTCCTGAATCTGTTACATCTTTCGTTTTCTTGAAAGTATTTATTCTCAAATTGGCATAACTCATTTTCTTTTAAGTCTTAATTCCATACATATATAATAATCTAATCAATTGGTACCTTATACCTTTACATTATTTTCACGTTAAAACATTTACTCGCGTTTTCTTTTAAATTGTGTTGTGAGGACTAGTAACTATTAAAAATTTTCCTTTTTAATTATTTTAGTGATGCCATATTGCATGTCCATTTCCCCCTCCCCCACCCACCTACCCCCAAAAAAGTCCATTGAAGCACTCAATTTCTCGTATACATTTATTTTTACTTGTCACTAATGGCTTTGCACACTCTTTAAAAAATAATAAATAAAATATTTATTTATCACAATTTTCATATTAATTAATGTATAATCTTAAATATTGAGAAATAATTTAGAGAAAAAAGTAAATAATGCCAAGGGTACGTAAAACATGAAAACATATATACATTTTTTTAATATGCTAAAAGTGACAGTGTATATATAATATAGTGAACAATTAAAAGTCATAGGAGGAAGTGTATATAGGAACCCATTGTAACGACCTGAACCGTCGTTAATTTCGATTAAAAAGAAGTCACAAGAAGCTGGATTGACTGAGTCCCACTATCCTGCCAAAGCGGGATGGTCCCGCCCCGACGGTGCCACCAAAGCGGGAATATGGCCGCCGAGCGGGAGGTCGTGGGATAGAATTTAAGTCGCAATTTTTTTATTTTTCCCATTTCTCCCAAGTATGAGTTAGAGGCGAGGGTATCTGCAAAACTCTCCAAAAAGGTTGTTCTTGAATGAAGAAGAAGAGGGGAGGGAATTTCAGCTTTTGGAAGGCTTCAACCCAGGGAATTCAATTTGATCTTGCCTGTGAAACATCTGAAACCAATGATTTCAGCACTGTTATCTCTCTGTGAATGCTTGGCGCCCAGGTAGGCTAGACTCCTCTTTTGAGTAGTAAACCTATACCTACTTTGTAATATAAAAGGACAAATTAATGAGAATTCATATACTAAGTTGTGGGTCATGGGTTACAGGCAGAGATCCAATTGTGATAGGGTCAAATTCGAATGTCACCTGATAGAAAGGTATTGCAGTGAATTGAGAAGTTATTGATTGTGATGTTTTGTGTACAGTTGGTTAATTTATATCGGTCATAGAATCTCGTACAAAAAAGTAAAAATAGTAGATTTTGAGGTTAGACCTGTAAGATTTGATAGTGTGGACGTTGATTGTTCCCAGAATTATCTTAAATGTATAATTGGTTACTTATGATATGCTTAAACGCATACAAATAAGGGTAACATGTTAGTCTTTATATAAATGAGCTCTTGTTGGATTATTTTTGTGATGAACCTGTTCTTGGTGATATAAATGATGTGAATACTGAATGTAATTGTAAATGTGATATGTTTGGATCGGGTGTCACGTTCCGACATATATATGGATAAGGTGTCACGTTCCTACACTTATATGGATTGGGTGCCACATTCCGACATATATTTGGATCGGATGTCACGTTCTGATATATTCTTTAATTGGGTATCACGTTCCGACACAAATATGACTGAATTGGGTCCCATGAGAGGGCCAAGTATGTGTGTGTGAATGGTCCCATTAGAGGACCTGATGATATATGTATTTTCATGTAATAATAAGGTTAGTGGTAGACGAACCATGGACTAAGAACTATAAATGAATTCTTGAGTTGAGGTGTGCTAGATATAGAGAATTATGATCATCAATACACTTAATTGGTGGGTAAGAGGATGGGCCCTGCTAGGCCTGGATGTGGTCTATATGGTCTAATCGTATTCTATATTTATACATTTAGAAGTTGAGGTTCCTAGTTGTCAGAGAGTGTTACCATTTTAATTTACACGAATAACTGAGGTAGGGGTAGTGGCTATCTAAAACTCAAGTGAGTTGGAGAGTGTGGTTGTGAGATGGATATGCTTTTGTGGTGAGACAATTAGACCAACTAGTGAGGGTTGGGCGAAATCATTGAACGTTTAAGGTTGCTAGGTGGGGACTATGGGGGTGATGGAATATTAGTAAGGTGGGTCCCTAACCCACAGATTTTAAGTTGTGACTAGGGTGGTAGTGGAACTGTAATATTTAGGGTGGTGAATACCCTAAGGGTGAGAATAAAGAGTGCACTTATTGGGCTGGGGTGACTAAATTGAGGAAGCTTAAGTATTATGATATCTCTTATTTCTCTGTTCATAGATTATGCAGTGGGTATCAGATTGAACGATGATGCCTACCAGTATGTGTTGTTTGTACTAATACTGCTCTTGCTATGTCACTTGGCATAGTCTGGTTACTGGGTCAGTTATGTCTCTTAGGTGAAGACGAAGGCGACCCACCAACAGCTTTTATTTTTTCCTTATCTTGGTAGAAGCTGGGTCATTGGTCTTTTATTTTGTTCTGCTCTTAGTAGCTCTTGTACTTGTTTAGACTAGTTTTTTTGAGGGATTTTGTATAATTGTATAAGCTGGTCTTTAATATAGTTTTCTTTAGAAATTTTGGTTTAATTATTCAAGTTTGCTTTAAATTCCGCATTTATTTTTATATAAGGGGTTAATTCTCCTACTTAGGGTGTATAGTGAATGTTCGCACCGTCCGGTGGGTTGGATCGCGACACCCATAAATAGAAAATGAATTGCCTTTATTGAATTAATATTTTTGAAAATATTCAGCTTAGCTAAATTTTCAAAACTCTTGAAAATAAGCAAGGAAAAACCAAGTCATAACACAAGAAAATATACATATGAACCACACAATATAGAAAATGACAAGTTAAAACTTAAAAAGCATTTGACCATTGTTGAATTAATTACTGGTTACATTATTTTCAAACATCAATTTACAATACATACATCATTTTCTTTCTGTGGTTAATTATAACAACATTGATTTCCTGATCAATGTGCTACATATACATATACATCATTTGTATTTTTCTTTTGAGTTAGGTGGGAAGTCAAATATGCCACATATACAACATTTGGTTAAAACTTAAAAAGGCATTGGACAATTTGTTGAATTAATTACTGGTTTAAAACATCAACGTACAATAGCATATCAGAAATAATGATCAAAAGCACATTTTAACTATTACTTACTACTTATCAATACACAATTCGAAGTTGACTAGACCAAGTGTTCGAATACGATTGTCAAGAGGCGCGTGACAACTTAATTTAAGTATTGCACATAAAATTTCGTTCACATGAAAGTTGACTCATTAATTTCGAGACGTGTTTTGATAAATAGTTGATGATTGTGTAGGTCATGAAGGAAAAAAATCGGAGCAAGAACAACAGATTGTGTACCTTTGTATTCGCAACAGATCGTTGTTATTGCTACCAAGTGAATTTGCTCCAGATCTACTTTGGTTTCACTAGAAAATCAAGTTTAATATCCACAAACTAAATGCCCTTTTGTTTGTGTGTGTTAATTAATCTAGAAAATCAAGATGAATTTTCTTTCTCTAGTTTTTTTCTCTCTTCTGTTTTTCTAGTCATGTAACTTTTCGATGTGATTTGCAGGTTACTGACTTCCCCCAACAGAAGAGTCCATGTCCCTTTAAAATATGGGAGAGGTAGAGCAGTTAAATAACCGTTTCCTCTTCTTTTTCAAAAAGGGAGTTGAACAGTTATAATTTAACGTTTTTACCTTTTAATTTCAAATCAAATTTATCCTTTTATTCACGGATTGGGTAAGATTGAATCGGGTCGGTTCACATGAGCGACCCACGATTCCAAAATTCTTACATCTCCCACTTCGCACATGATGGACAAGACCCGAGCTAATAATATCAACTAGACACACAATTCATACGACAAATAGTTTGTGCGACCTGTGAGCATCAAGGCTTGCCTTCAAGGTCTTATAAGCCCTATATAGAAATTCAATCACATACGGAAAGAATTCAGTATTAATATGAGAATATCAGTACTCACAATACCCCAGACTTTATTACATCAGTAGTTACTCATTCGATCTCTCATCCTCTTTAAGAGGTGGACTCGAGTTCAACTTTAATTTTATACATTTTTTTCTCTTGATATATTAAAAGTGACAATGTATATATAGTATAGTGAATAATTAAAAGTCAACGAAGGAAGTATATAATAACCCACTGAATTGGAAATGAATTGCCTTAAATTTTTGAAAATATTCAGCTTAGCTAGATTTTCAAAACTCGTGAAAATAAGCAAGGAAAAACCAAGTGATAAACAAGAAAATATACATATGAAAGACACATTATAGAAAATGACAAGTTAAAACTTAAAAAGCATTTGACCATATTGTTGAATTAATTACTGGTTACATTATTTTCAAACATCAATTTACAATATATACATCATTTTCTTTATGTGGTTAATTATAACAACATAGATTTTCTGATCAATGTGCTACATATACATCATTTGTATTTTTCTTCTTGTTCCTTCTTTCCTTTCACATTAGGGTTTGTACCCTTTTTCTAAATATGAAAATTACACTTCATCTCCCAAATCTTGAGTCTAATCTTGAGGTTTTGAAACTCATTTTTTAGTAATTACTAGAAGTAAATTTAGGTGTCTGCATGTACGACGCACGCAAAATTAATGTATTTTATTGAATATATATACTTAAGACATTTTATTAGGATCTGACTTTAGCCCACCGATTCTTTCAATAAAAACATGTTTGTTTAGCCAACGACAACAGTACACCTTCATATATTGACATACTTAGGCGATCTTCAGGAGAATGTTGAATATATATATATATATATATATATATATATATATATATATATATATATATATATATTATCTTTATTTTTACTTGTCATGTTTGTCTTCTCGCGTTAAAGTGAACGGAGGGAGTATATTATAGGGACTATTTTGAATTTAAATCCACAGGTTTCTTGTAGAGTTTGATAATTTAAGGTACAGAAATCACTAATAAGGACCGCATAGCGCAGTGGATTAGCGCGTCTGACTTCGGATCAGAAGGTCGTGGGTTCGACTCCCACTGTGGTCATTTTTTGTTTTCATTTTTTTAAACTTCTAATGTTGGTAATTAAATAATAATAATAATAGTGATCTAGGTTGTAATTAAATATATAATCCAGTAATAATTGAAACTTATCTCTTTTTCGATTTCCGATGATTTAACACTGATTTTTCTTTTTGATTTTTCACCCGATGGCCTATATCTGTATTGATTGGAGCTCGACTAATCTAGATCTGCGCCACATAAGTTCCATTCAGAAAGAATACTCCCTATAAAGGTTTAAAGTCAAGACTTTTGATCAAAGAAGGAGCAATTCGAACCACTGGATCGCATTCATCGATAGTAAATTAGGTTTACTATAAGAAAATCATTATTTAGCCTTGAAGCTTAACATAAAGCAATAGACTTTTTCCTCACATGTTTTTTTTTGTTTGTTTCATTATTTTATCTTTGGAAAGAAGCAAAGGGGTTTTGATGGTTTCCACTTCCTCCTTATTATAAATTGTTAACTAACTTAAAACACAAGCAAGAATAAATGATCGTTAATTTATTTATTTCTTTTTTTTACACCATAAATGATGGTTAATGCCTAATCTTCTTGTGGCCAAAAATGCCCTATTTGAAAAGAAAAACAACAACACTAATCTATATTTTAACAAAATTTTGTATAACATATGTATAATTAATGCATGTACAGTCTACATTGATTATATCGTTATTATATATTGACTATACACTTATGTTGACTACAAAAAAAACATCATTAACGTAAAGTCTTAAGTCTGAGTTATCAGAATAAATTTGTTTTTGATAGAAAAATGCTTTTATCTCAAAATTAAGATTGTCTAGAGCGAATTTACATCAAAAAAGTATCAGCTAGCCACTAGGTCTGAAACAAAAACAACTCATTATTAACATGATGTTTTTTGGATCTAAGTCATGAGAATAAAGTTGTTTTTGATAGAAAAGTTCTTTATCTCAAAACTAGGACTTTCCTAAGCGAATTTAAATTAGTTGAGCCCCTCAGAAAACCAGCCATCGGGTTAGAAACAAAAAAATAACTCGTCATTAGCCTGATGTTTCAGGTCTGAGTCATGAAAATAAATTTTCAATGTTTAATCTTAAAATTAGGACTTTTCAGAGAGAATTTAAATTAGTAGAACCCAAAGAAAATAAGACAAATTAGACAAAATATCCATTAAAGTATATTTCTTACACAAAAAATAACCCACTTAAAAAACAAGCCGTTTATTACCATAAATGATTGTTCGGCCCTTTTTTTTTTAATCAAAATTGGCCCGCTTCATCTTCTTCTTCTTAATTGCTTCTTCTTCTTGCTGCTAGTTCTGCTACTGATTCTTCTTCTTCTTCTTCTTCTTGATCTCGAATAGAGTCTCAACATAGCGTACACATACATTCTGCTACCGAAACGTAAATCGTTTCAAACAAATTATATATCAAAAGACTCAAAACATTGAAATGATTTCATATCTAAAATTTGGACTACTTAGAAGTGATTTTGAGTGGATCGAGATTGAATGCGCAGTATACTCCATGTTATAGTTAAGTTATATTCAATTCTTAAGTTTATCATAATGTATAGTCAGTGTATAACTCATATATATGTACGTTATATTGTATAATCAAGGTATACTTTCTATGAATTTTGACTATTTCTTATGTAAATCAGACATGACTATATTTGTTGTAAACTAATTTCTTATATATTTAAAACTAGCCCAAAAAGATATCAATTATCAACTACCGGACACCGGATCGGAAACAAAAGTTGCTGCCATGTGACCAGGAGGTCACGGGTTCAAGCCTTGGAAACAGCCTCTGGCAGAAATGCAAGGTAAGGCTGCGTACAACAGACCCTTGTGGTTGGGCCCTTCCCCGGACCCTGCGCATAGTGGGAGCTTAAGTGCACCGGGCTGCCCTTTTTTTTACCCTATTGGGCCTACATATGAATTGGACTTTAAATCCATGTGGGAGCCTCAAGCCCAGTCCATTTAATAAGCTATTTGCTCTTTCTCTGTCTCTCATGAATGATCAAATTCTCCAAAACACTTTGCTTCTCTGCTACATTAATAATCAAACAATTCTTTCACCTTAAAACACTCAAAAATCATACAAAAATAGACAAATTTCAGTTTACAAATCTCAAATTCCCCTTTACCATCACCCCATTTCCCCATAGATCATTCTTGATTTTGAAAAAAAGAACAAGGTATGAAATTGCACAAACAGTCAAGTAGAAGAGATGAGGAATTACCCAATTCCCAAATGAACCAACCATACTCACCAAAGACCTTGAAATACCCAAACAGATCTCTTCCAAGATCCATCAATTATCTCCTGAAAGAACAAAGACTTTTGTTCATTCTTGTTGGTATTCTAATTGGTTCCACTTTTTTCATCATTCAACCTAGTCTTTCTCACCTTAGCACATCTTCTGAACCACATTCTTCAATACCCAGATCATATAATGCCTTAAATCATGAATCTTTGTCAACATGGTCTTCATATAATGATAAAGATTTAAACTTTAGGGTAAATAGGGGTACTGGGAGGGTACCAGTTGGGGTTGGGAGGAAAGGGATGAGGATTGTGGTGACTGGTGGTGCTGGATTTGTGGGGAGTCATTTAGTGGATAAGTTAATTAAGAGAGGTGATGATGTTATTGTGATTGATAATTTCTTTACTGGAAGGAAAGAAAATGTGAAGCATCATTTTGGGAATCCAAGATTTGAGCTTATTAGGCATGATGTTGTTGAGCCTATTTTGTTGGAAGTGGATCAGATTTACCATTTGGCTTGTCCTGCTTCACCAGTTCACTACAAGTATAATCCTGTCAAAACTATTATATCCTTTTTTCTAGATCAAGATTGTTCAGATTCATCAGATTTATGCATAAACACCTCTTTTGTTTTTGTGATTCTGTGTGCCTACATGATACTTAGTTCAATCTTACTTAGTGCTATGTTGCCCGGACTCTCCAAAAATGCTCTACTTTTGATGGATCCGAGGCATATTTGCTTATTTAATTTGTATTATCCTGTCAGAACTGTTATATCAATTTCTAGATCATGTAAATTCATTGGCTTTATGTATAAATACCTCTTTTGGTTTCATTAGTTAATGCTATGGAAATGAGAGTTCTTTGATTAGTTTATTGGATTTTGATGGGTTTGAGATCCTTAATTGTGATTACAAGACAAATGTGATGGGCACCCTTAACATGTTGGGGCTTGCGAAGAGAATTGGTGCGAGATTCTTGCTTACTAGTACAAGTGAGGTTTATGGTGATCCACTTGAGCATCCTCAAAAGGAAACGTATTGGGGTCATGTGAATCCAATAGGTGTGCAGCAACTAACAAATCCTGTTGTTTTCTTTTTTTCCTTTTTTGAAATAACAAGTTATTTCTTCAGCTGATTTTAATGATTTTTGAACGTGTTGAATCACCTAGGTGTTAGGAGCTGCTACGATGAGGGAAAACGGACTGCGGAAACCTTGACTATGGATTACCATCGCGGTGCAGATGTCGAGGTAATGAAGATTTGCCTTTATAGAAATAAATATAACATGTGATGGAGCTGAATGCTTCTGTGCAAAATTATCTGCTTAGTTGGGTGCTGTAAAAAAACTAAATGCAGCGTCTTGAAGTGCTGAGTTAAAATGCACTATGAATTACATAGCTTTTCGTCTTTGATCTAGGAAGATCAGTGGGTGCTTTTTGTGCCTTTTGGAGAATTCTTTACTGATGTATAATCTTTATATGCCGATTAGATGCCTAGAGTAGGGTGAAACATTCTTGAAACATTGAAAGCAATGGCAAGTAACCGATGCAGATTCTTTAGGAAATTCAAAGAATCAGCAGCTAAGAAGAGAAAAGGAATTGTGAAGAAGAAAATAGCTAATGCTTTCCTTCATACTTCTCCCGAATGTCGTTACAGCTGATAATACCCAAAGACTGAAAAGGACCTAAATGCTACTAAATAAGATAATAACAAAACTATGAGAGACTACCCCATAATTCCCTCTACACAGTAATAATAACTAATTCAACAACCTTTGTACTACTCCGCAAACCAACTGTACAACTCTAGTAAACATGTATCAGTAACAGAAGATAAATTTATGGTGTAAAATTTTTCTATGATGAATGGTACTTCTTTAAATGAAAAGTTCGAATAGGAGGGAAGTAATACGTACAGGTAAAATGGCTTATTCTAAAACTAGGTCGTAGGAAGCTGCCTACACGTAGTTCAGAATTGTATGTTAACATGTGATATGCTTGCTAGCATTTATGATATAAAATGAAGGTTTATATCTATCTATCTAAATTAATTGTTATTATTACCTTTTTAGCATTTCTGTAGGAAAATTTTGAAAGTTCTACTTGAAACCTATTTTTTTGCTAGTTCTTGTTTTGAGAAGTTGAACAAACTCCAGAATATTTGATGATGAGAGAGCATGGATTATAGGCAACAAAGTAGCAAGTCATTTCTTTATTTTCAATAAGATTCAGTCTATTTCCACTTGCAAAAGTCAGAGTCTAAGTGGTATAGTAAGTGGTAACGTCAAAAACTTGCATGTTCCTCATGGATTACCTAGAATGTTACAGCTCATAATCTTTGTATGCAGGTTCGTATTGCTCGGATTTTCAATACATATGGACCTCGTATGTGTCTAGATGATGGCCGTGTTGTCAGCAACTTCGTTGCCCAGGTTTGTTCTATCAGCCAATGATATCATTTAGTTTAACTTGAGCTTGTTTTGGTATTTATTATTATTCTAAAACCATGTTTGCAGGCCATCCGCAAGCAACCAATGACAGTATATGGTGATGGAAAGCAAACTCGAAGTTTTCAATATGTCTCTGATCTGGTACTTCATCTTAATGAGTTCTCTTCCCCATTCCCTGTCTCAGCCTTAGCATGTTACTCTTACCTATGTATACAAGGACATCAGATGGCAGTAGATGTTATTGGTTGAACGTGGTCAAGGGTAGCTATAGCCTATAGCAGAAGGTGTTAATTTCTTGAAGTGATTTGTTCACTGGTGGTAGGGATGGTACTGAAACTAGCCTTGAGTTCTTGGGGTCCTAAATATATATTGCCTGTGTTTTGAACTTCTTAGGAAAATCTTTCAACCATTTAGACGACAAAAATAACTCTAGAAGTTGTAATTCATGTTATGAGCAACTCTCTATGTTCTCCCTTTAATGAAATGTACTTCCTTTCTAGATCTAAACATCTAGTTTTCTGTTAAATTTGCATCACAATATTATGAAGTAAAATTCTAAAACTGGACAAGAGGTTAAATTTATGGAGTCTCTTCCCTCAAAATTTTGAAGTTCATTGAATAGAGAAGAGACTCCATAAATTTATGATCTTTAAGAGTAGTTACTTTGAGCTGCTTGTGATATTTTGGTCTGTTATGAACATGTCACAATAATAGTGAAGATGTGGAATGAGTACAAAGATGCTACATCCTATTCAAAACAATATAAGATTGTTTTATGTTTGTTTTAGAGGAAGATTATTTATGTTCATTTTCACTTTTTGAGGAAGATTATTTAAGTCTAAAATGAAAAGCAATAGTATATGGTTTTCACTGAGAAAATTTTTGCTCTTTAGAGTTTAGACATAGGCTAATTATGTCCTCTATAAATAGAGGTCTTGTGTATTCTTTCATCCGGTCATTTGTAAGGCAGTGGTACACACTTAAAAATACCTTATATTGTATTCAGAAGGGTGGTAGGTAAAAGATAAGTCACATGTCATGAATTTAGTGAGCATTCATATGATCGACCTCACCCTACTTGAATTTATCTTGTATAGTTCTTGAAAATATACACGATAGAATAATGTAAATTCAGTTTCCCTAGAAAAAGAATAAAGGTGAAGTGAGATAATATGAGATTTTGGTGCTTAAATGCAGACAATTAAATATCTAAGCTCAGCGATCCCAGAGAATGGCATGATAGGTGCATATGTAACAAATAAAATAAAATAAAAAAGCCAACTATGTTATGTGAGTGAAATGTTGCACTTTAGAACAATGTTATATTAGAGCGAATGTTGGACGTCTAAACTCCAACATATCTACACGATGAATGTTGCAGATGTTAAGATAGAAATGAGGTTACAAGATTGGATGAGATTTGAAATAATAACACTCCACATTGGGTGAAAGTTGCATACACGAAGGATAAAATGAGAGAAGTTCACCTGAGACGGTTTGACTTATCATGCATACACTGTATGCTCAGTCAGTAGATACGACTATAAGACAATTGAAGGCAACAAAGGGGAATGAGATAGGCCTAAAATAACGTCGAGGGGACTTGTCTCAACAGGCTTACGATCTATCAAACCTAATGTGGACTCTGCTTAGTGAAACACAAATTGGAAGAAAATAATTCATATAGGCCATTCCAACTAGTTTTGAGATTAAGTTCGTTCTTACACTCACATTAGCTCGAATGTTCGTCAAAAGCTTTTCTCTTTTTCTTATTTATTCTGATTGGAGAGTTGTACGTGTGAATATGATAAATGTGAGATTTAAAGAACTTCTAGTTTGGAAGACCCATATATTTTCTTAAAAGACGAATTATTTAGTATTAGAATAAAAATTGACCTAGATAGAGCAGAATGAAGGAGGTAGGTTCATATAGTTGATCCCACTAAGTCGTGACTAAGGTTTGGTTGATCGGTGTATTAATGAAAAACTTCACTTGTATAAACTTGATTAGTGTTTATAGGGAGTCTTGATATCCATAAGATAGGCTTCTTTGTATTGAATTCAGAACAAATTAAAGATATTTAACTTTGTTTTGATGAAAGGTTGATGGATTGGTGGCCCTCATGGAGGGTGAGCATATTGGCCCTTTCAACTTGGGAAATCCAGGAGAATTCACCATGTTGGAGCTTGCTGGGGTAAGTCATGATTATTTACGCATGTGTACATGTCTACAGATATGTTCGGAACTATTTGTGGTTAATGTTGCTCATTGATAAATAAAAAGTTCGTTCTCTTGTACATTTAGTTATAAAAAGAATATCTCTGTGTCACTCGCATCCTTCATAAACAATTTTGACCTGTTCTATTCTCATATTTATTGTACAACAATAAGCTGAAAATATTAGTTAGAAGAGTGAATCTTGTCTCAATTTTTGTTCTAAGTTTTGAAGTACTAAATTTGCTCTAGTTAATATTATACCTTTTTATTGCAATTGTTTATATAATTCATGAGTGTGTATTGTATGACATATGAGTGCTAATTGAAGATATATATATCTATCATATGGCACCCAAAAATGTGGTCTAATGGTCAATGAAGTGAGTGCAAATCTTGATGACCATGGTTCAAATCTTAGCAGTGTCAGTGTTAACACTGAGTGATTGCCTATACTTTGGTAGCTTAGTTACTCGGTATTTGTGCTGGTGAGAGCTGGTAGAAGGTACCTGGTGGAATAGTTGAGGTGTGCACGAATTCTTCAAATAAAATTATGGCGAAATGGTCTAATGGATCCCTGTACTTCTATGAGTTTGTATGTTGGACTCTCCTACTTAACCATTTGCCAACTGAACCCCTGAATCTATTGGAACACAATATTTTAAACTCTTTTTTTGACTACTCAGTTGTGTGTGTACCACAAACACTGACACATAATTTTAAAAATAATTGTAAAATGACATGTAGGAAATGACTTGGATATAGTCTTAAAAGAACCAAAATCTTTTCATATTCTCATTCTTTCATTGTTCATCTAGACACCCGTACTCTTTTCTTATTCATGTTTTTTCTTCATTCCCACAAAATGGTTCGAGTGTTCTTGTTGGTTTTGGTCGATTTTCAACTTATCTATGTAAGTTTTTCAGCTTATTTTCGTATTTATTTGTTGTTCTAGGTTTCATCTTCTATTTGTGTCTTTGTTTGGTTTTAAGATTTTAGTCGATTTACATTGATTTTGTTGGAAATTTTTGGGGGTTTCGCTTTGTTTCGTGCCTAATGCTAGTGTAAGATATTTTTGTAGTAGTATTATGCCTTCAATGACATGTTTTATGATTTTGATTAGATTCTAGGATTTTAGCAAAAACAAATTGTCATGATGATGAAGAAGAATACAACGAAACCAACAAAAAAATTGAAGCAAAAAGTAAACTGAAAATGCACGAAAAAGAGAGCAGTATAACGATAGGAAAAAAATGAAGAATTTTGGTGAGAGAAGATCGAGAAAGAGATGAGAAAAAGCTCAAATTTATCCAACAATGGTGTTAGATGCAAATGGGGAAGAAGATGGCTTTATAAAGCCCTAATGTGACTGTAAAGCCCTAATGTGACTGTTAGGCCCTTTTTAGAAGGCCTCACACTCATATTATGTGTGTATCACACACGCTCCTTGATTGTTTATTCCACAGAGGATGCCAAGTCAAAAAAAGTATTTAAAATGTTGTTTTCCGATGGGTTCAGGGGTTCAATTGGCAACTGATTAAGTAGGAGGGTCCAGAATACAAACTCATACAATCCCATTAGAGTTGATGGAATGTCTAATGTCAAAAAGCAAGTTGTTTACTACTTGGTAAAGTAAAAAAAATCAAATTGTTAATATGTTGTACTTCATCATGTAGTTATCTTATATCATGAAATGTCTTAAACATCATACCAACTTATAGCTCTCTAGTTTTGAGTGCTAAAAAATGTTATGAAACAGGTGGTCAAAGAAGTGATTGATCCCAGTGCCACTATCGAGTTCAGAGACAACACTGCGGATGATCCTCACAAGAGGAAACCCGATATTAGCAAAGCAAAGGAGCTACTAAACTGGGAACCAAAAGTATCGTTACGAGAGGGGCTTCCCCTCATGGTCAATGATTTCCGCAATCGTATCTTGAATGAAGATGAAGGCAAAGGGAACTAAACAAGGATACCTATCAAGAAAATAGTATGTATAGCTTGAAACTTAATTTTGTTGTTTATTACACTCAAAGTTGATATGCATTCTTTTATTTCGTCATTTTTTTTGTATTTTCATTGTAATTGCAGATGGCTCGCCAAGCGATAAGCCACATCTATAGCCTCATAAGTTTTCTTTTCCATTTGAGTTTTCCCCATTCCACTTCCTATAATTCCAACAATGTTTGGATTTGGTTTCTATTTTGGGCAACTGCCCTGTGATGTTTTAAAGAAAGTGTTTCTGTTATGATGATCAATAGTGGATTTCTCCAACTCTCCAGATTTTTCCCTCTGAACACTCTCGCGGTCGTCTTATTTGTTGTTGCTATTGTTCTTTTCTCTATCATTTTCTCTATGGCTTCTTCGCTATTATATTATATGCTATACTTGAGCCAAGTGTATCGAAAACAACTTTTCTATCTTCACAAAGTAGAGCTAAGGTTGCATATGCACCACCTCTCTAGACCTCCACTTGTGGGATTACATTGGGCATGTTGTTGTTACTCATGTGGTTGTCTTACAACTTGTTTGGGTGGTTTTAATTACCTCTGGTATTGTTACTATAATAGTTTGATTGTTACTTAAATGTATCGTATCGTATTATTAAATTCGTTGTTATGTAACAATGATTATTTGGTACGATTACATTGGTAAATCCAAATTTTTGTGTTCCTTTTGGCTACTAGATTTTCATCATTTAGGGTGCAGCATTTTGGTTGTTTCTTGCCTAGCTGTGCCACACTTGTATTGCTCTCTCACAACAATATTTTCACGTATTGCCTCTGCTACAAATTTCGTTTTTGTTTTCTATTCCTTCGGCTACTAAGATGTTTTAGTTCACCGATCACTATTTTTTAGATAAAATTTTGTTGAGTTTTTCTTACTTTCCTGTTAAGTATGTAAGAAAAAAAGAAACAAGTAATGAAAAAAAGAGAGTATTTTTTCTTTTTCTAGTCATATGATTCTGGTGAACATTATTTAAGAAAAGTAAGTAGCTTTGTGTCACAGTAGTTTAGTTGATTGACTATCTTAACTTTCACCTTATTAGCTAGTGAGGGTTCGATTCCTCATCTTATAATTCCCTCTTCCATTTCCCCTTCCCCTACCCTACCTAGTATTTCTAAGGTGAAAAATGCACAACTTTGGCCACCCATAGTGGCATCTTCAGCCAAAGCTAAATTTGATTAGCTTTGTGTTGGAGATATAGTAAACCTCCTACTATAAGGTGATTCTCTGAGATCGGAAGGAAGAAAATTGAATTTTGAAAGACTAAGTCCATGATTAGTAGGATAAGGAGGGTTAGTGTCCTCTTCCTCTAAAAAAGGGATATCCAACTTCTGAGGTTAGCATGGTCACGATGTGAGAAGAGCAGATCGTTGAAAGTCGTGAATATATATAGTGGTTGTTGTACTTTGTGGTTCACCATTTATATATTGGCAAAAACATTATTTCCATTTTTAAAGATGAGACTTTTCAATAATAATATTTTGCCTATACATTCCAATAATTAGAGGAGAAAAGAACACCAAAGTGACATTTTACCAATATTGAAGGATAAGTAGGAGCACTATCCAATTTTAAAAAAGAAATTTGTCTATATATTCTCATAATTAGACAAAAAAAAGAATACTAATTTAAAAATAAGTTATTATAGTAAAAAAAAATAATCTAAATTGTTTCAAACACCGACAGAATCGGAAGCATTGTTTGCTGATAAATGCACATTTTGTGGGAAAATAGTTGCGGATATGTTGGAATTTAAAAAATAATTGACCTAAAATTATTGGGGTTTAATTTTCTTTTCACACCAACTGTTACGATATATATATATTACTTTTGTAGTAATTGTAGAAAACTAAAGATCCTATTTTTACTACAAATTTGTTATTATGAGTTGAAAGAAAATAATATAAATATCATCTTCATCCAAGATATTTATCCTCATAATTTTCTTTATTAATTTCCATCTTCGAGAAAATGAATGACTGAAGATGCACTTCGTACTCTTACACTTTCATTTAACTCTTTGCCTTCAAACTTAGGTGCACCACCACTACCATTAACATTACCGCTACCACCGCTTCCTCTTCCTTCACTAGTAACATTAACAACGAAGGAGCTCGTACGAGAGATGATTTGACTCATGAACGAATGTGTAGGACGTCTAAACAATCTATTAGAAAAGAAAAGAGAAAAACAATCACTCCACCGTATCCTTGGGCGACCTCAAGACGTGTCATATTGCATATTCTCGATTATCTCGTATCGAATGAAATTACTACCATATATATATCAGGTGAAGTTCAGTGTAAGAAATGCCAACAATAATATCAAATTCAGTACGATTTGCAAGAGAAGTTCAAAGAGATCGCTATGTTCATCTTGAAAACTAAGAGGTTGATGCATGATAGGGCACCAAATATTTGGATGAACCCTAATTTGCCTAATTGCAAATATTGCAACCAAAGAAAATGTGTTAAGCCAATTATCTCAGAGAAAAGGTCAATTAATTGGCGATTTTTGCTATTAGGACAAACAATTGGATGTTGCAAAATAGATGAATTGAATTATTTTTGCAAGCATACAAAAAATCATAGAAGATGTGCTAAAAGATAAGACTTATTTATCTTACGTATATGGAGTTATTTAAGCAATTGGATCCTTAAGGTAGGCCAGTCAAATGGGTCGGTTGGCCCCCTAACGACCCCCTAAGATCCGCCCATTAAGGGTCCGGCACGGGGGAGATCGGATCGGGTACCAGTCCAACACACAAAAAAATTGGGTCGGTCCAGTCTATTTTTGGCCTTGGCCCGATAAGACCGGCTCGGTAAGGGAGTGGTATCGGCCCACCGGCCCAGGACCGGCCAGTTCGCTAATTTGTTTTTGGTAAAATTACTTAATTGAATGTGTTTTAAAAAATATTTACCATTTTTAAATATACTTTTATTTTATTACTATTTTTAACAATCAGTAACAATACTTTCATTAAAGACATTATACCCCTTTTTATTTGAAAAGAAAAAGGCTTTATCTCTCTCTTTCAATAAGGGTTTTTCTTCAGCGTGTCTCTCTCTTTCAATAAGGGTTTTTCTTTAGTTTCAGCGTATGTATCTCTTATTCCTTCATCTCTTCTTCATTCTTCCCTTATTCTTCATCTTTTTGTTTGTTTCAGACGGAACTCATAGATTTTAGGTGCACAATTGTAATGAAAGGTCAGAAATCTCCTAGAAGAAGCCCACGAATTCGAATTGTTGATTCAACCGGCAGTGGTGAAGTGAATGTCGGTCCTACTTTTAGTTTGAGAATTTCTGCAAATCAATCTCCAGAAGAAGCTGGTGATGAGGTTAATCAAAATCTCCAAGCATTGTATGTGAAGAAAAAGGGCGGTAGAAGTAAGAAAAAAAGCAGTGAATTGAGTTCTAAATCTAAATCGAAAAGGATTTACCTCTTCAATTTCAGTCAAAGAAAGTGAGACCTACAGTTGCTCAGGAGAAGAATCCAAAAAGTCGAAATCGATTGTGCAAAAAAATGGTTTTATCGGAGAGTTTATATCCGGTATGTCATTCTACCAACACATTATTTAACTGATAGCATTTTCTATCTATTTATGTGTATTTTCTTAGTTTGTTGTTGTTTTGAACTTGTGTGCTAGATGTTGAAGAAAATTTTTGTGTATTTGATACTTTTATTATAATCTAAATTTATTTGCTCAAATTTATTATATCAGTGATTGTGGAGAGTTTTGCCATGAATTGTTAGATCTTTTGTGTTGCAATTTGTTTATTTTTTAAAATAAATAAATAAAAATGAATTAAACTTTGAACTAAAATGTATTACACATGCATTAAAGTTGAATTAGAAGAGAATTAGAGACGAATGAAACATGTATCTAATGAAACCAGCCTTCAGTGATCTGTAGGCCACAAAAATGAATTAAAGTTGAACAACAAAGGAATTACACACACATTAAACTTGAATTAAAAAAATTTTGGAGACGACTGAAACCTGTAGCTAATGAAATCAGTCTTCTTTACAAGCCACAAAAATGAATTAAACTTGAATTATGAGAGAATTAGACACGAATGAAACATGTAGCTAACAAAACCAACCTTCAGTGATCTGTAGGCCACAAAAATAAATTAAACTTCAAGCAGTGATTAGAGGTGAAATTGTCAGAAGAAGACTCATTGCCAAATTGAAGTTCATGTTGCCACTTCATCAAAAACCAAACACAAGAGTTTATCAAATTAAACTCCCTACTTTAGAACATTATCATGACAATAATGATAAGAAACTCATCAATAGTCCAAGGAAAATTATGAAATCTAAAGAACTAAAGGTAAAAGCAATCATTCAGCCTTTGTCTAATTAATTTTCCAAACATTGGTTCAACTATAAAAGACACCTACTAACACATCTTATTTTGACTTTTATGGTTTGAACCTCCAAATGAAAATTAAACTTGTTTATTGTTTTTATAACTGTAATATGGTTTTATTTTTTGGCAGCTTAAATGCAAGAGCCTTAGGACTTCGAATTTCAACTTGGCTTCAGAACAAGACAGTGAAGCCTTGTGGTCAAGAAGAGAAGAAGCCATTGACAAACGAGAGCATTTGATGAAATACTCGTTTTCACTCAGGGTAAATTCACTTGCACTTGCATTATCTTACTCATTTGTTAGTAAAAGTAGGAGTTCACTTGTCGATACAGATAGTGCAAATATTACGCTTACCAATGTATTTTAACATGTTGTAGCGGTTAACTTGCCTTATTTTCTAGATTACTAAGCTCACTTTTTATGAACGATTACCTATAAGATATTTTGAAATGACATGATAGTATATTACTTCTTTTCAGGAGAACAGAAATGATCGAACTTTACACAAAGTATTAACCAGCAAGCAAAACAAAAGAAGCTACAAATTTGATCAGTTGGCAGAACTTGAGGCACCAACAAAAGCAGGGTTATTTGAGAAATTGAGATCATTTAGAGACTCAAATGTTCCTCTAGCTGATATGAATGGGATGACACAACTTCAAGTGAGAAAAATGCATAGAGAAGATTGTATAGAGGACCTATATTCTCCTTCTTCACTTCGAAGAAGATCATTTTCTAATGTAAAACGAAAATCGAACGTTGATGTTAAGTCATTACCAAGTTCTCCTATATTTCCTACTTACATAGCTGCCACAGAATCTACAAAGGCAAAAACAAGGTCAATGAGCACACCGAAGCAACACCTAAGGTTACACGAGACATTGTTAGGTCAACATTCTCCTTATAACCTCAAGATTTCTTCTTGGAGATTATCTGATGGTGAAATGTATGACAGTGCTAGAAAGACCAGAACTTCTAACAGGTAGCTGTGAATATAAAAGGTGTTTTACCAGGATTGAAGAACATGAGTGTTGTACATTATTACTAGCTTTTTTAAGGATAGTGTCCAAGTCGGTTTGCTCTCACCTCGACAATTTCACCAAGTGTTGTTAACTTCTATCAGTACCAGTACTAGGTAACTCTAGCCACTAAGGATGAGTATGTACATTATCGACCTGTTTATCCAGTACTTCCAACAAGGGAAAGCACAAAATCCTAGATTTGCAGCATTACTTCTGGATATGAAAACAATCAGAAAAATGGAGCTATAATTGGAGCTTCAAACTTCTTGAGTAATCTATCTACAGTTGATTGATGAAAGCCAGTGCAAATATTTTATTACTGATTTTACACTTCCATAGACTTGCCACAATGTGTATATATATTTATCAGCATAATAATAGTATTTCTTCATGATTTTAGTAGAACTGCATCTCCCCATGCATTTGTTGATGATTTGAACTTGTCCCATTTTTCTTTTATCAAAGCTAGTCATAGTGATGTTTTCAAATTCTTGTCATTTAGTATTATTAGAATTAATTTTAATTTTTTAGGACATGTTTGATGACACGTTAATGTTAAAGTGTTTCAGTAGTGTTATCAAACTGAAACCTGCATTATGAATTAAACTTGAATGAAAAATGAATTAAACTTGAGTGAAAAATGAATTGCATACATATTAAAGTTTATAATGTAATACATAGCTATCTTTTTAAGATGATTTTTGTTCATGTAAAATACACTTTTAATATAGTTTTTTGTTCATGTAAAATATATCTTCTTTTTTTATATAATGTCAATACATAGCTACGTTAATGAAAAAGTGTTTCAGTAGTTTATCAAACTGAAACCTGCATTATGAATTAAACTTGAATGAAAAATGAATTAAACTTGAATGAAAAATGAATTGCATACATATTAAAGTTGAATTAGAAGAGAATTCGACACGAATAAAAAGTGTAGCTACTGAAAAAGCCTTCAATGATCTACAGAAACACAAAATTGATATTAAACTTGAACTTAAAATGAATTACACACACACTAAAGTTGAATTAGAAGAGAATTAGACACGAATAAAAAATGTAGCTATTGAAAAGCCTCCAGTAATCCATAGAACACAAAAATGAATTAGACTTGAACTAAAAATGAATTACATACACACTTAAGTTGAATTAGAAGAGAATTAGACACGAATAAAAATTGTAGCTAATGAAAAAGCCTTCAGTGATTTATAGACCACAAAAAATGAATTAAACTTGTATCTTCTCCAAGATTGTGTTAGGTCCCTCTCATATTTGATTGTCTTTGTCTACAGTGCTTCTATGGCTCATCACAGCAGCATGTATCAAGACCGGGAGGCCTCAGATTGCAAGGCGTGCCATTGAACTTGCTGAACAACCGTTGTCCAAAGATGGGTGCCCTGAATATTATGATGGAAAACTTGGCCGATTCACATGCAAGCAATAGCCAGGATATTACAAATCAACAACTAAGTGCAGACAGTCTCCGAAAGAGGTTTGGAGCTCTACTATGGGAATATGCAGTGAAGAAGCAAGAGAGTAACCTTCTGAGAAGTGAGATTCCACCGAATACACATCACTTAATTCCAAAATTGGAGTACAAATGTTGTAGAAAGTCGTGGTTGAAAAGCTATGAAGCTAAGTATTGCCCTAATTTTGGAGAAAATTATGGGTGAGAAAATTGGAGAGAATATTGGTGTAGCAAATTTGGAGAGAAACAAGGGAACGGGTCAGAATTTTAGAAGAAAAAAACCGTACTTAATTTAATTCAAACAATTTGCTATATATGGTTAAAATAATTATGTTGCTCTATGTGGTAAATATTTTTTGAATATTGTACATTTAGGTGATTTACCCTTTGTTTTTTCTAAAAATAATTTTGGGCCACATTTTTAAAAAGAGCCGTTGGGCAACGGCTAAATAGCCGTTGGCCCAACGGCCAAATCTGAAATTTGCCTTTTTTAAAAAAATAAAATTATTAATCAAATTTTTTTCTATAAATACCTATAACATTTATTTATTTATTTTCCACCAACAATCATCTAATTCTCTCTCAATTTGTCAATTGTCTCTTAAAGTGATATCAATCTTTTATTATTTTTTGCAATTAACAACATCAAGTGGAAGTTTTCAACTTTCAAGTGTTCAACATTTCATCAATTTTACGATTCTTTGTTTGATTCCGACAATTTGGTATAATCGTTCCTTCTCTTGCTTTTATTTAGTAAATTAATTATAGTATATTTAAATATATAATTTTTGTATTTATAATTTTTATTAGTTTAATTTACATAATGGATAGATTAAAAAATATAGGTAAAAGTGTTAAAAATTTGTGTCTCAGCAGAGGTAGTGGTAATAAGAAAAAAAGTGCTTCTGATAGAGGTAGTACAAGTAAAAATTATTTTCGTATGCCTGAAGCACCACCTATTGAATTTGGAGAAATAGGGGTAGGTGCACATGATATGAATGAAAATGAATATCAAGAAACTTACGGTATAGAAGAACCAAATGAATTTGAAGTAGAAATAGAACAAAATGATAATGATGATGTGGATATTACACCAACTAGTCCTGATGTAGATTTAGGTAATGTTTAATCTGAAACTATTAATCTTCCTCCACGACCTATAAAAGAAAGAAAAAAAACTAGTTTAGTATGATATTATTTTGAACGCATAGCCAGAAAAACTAAAGTTCAATGTAAAGAGTGTCAAAAAAAATTCGAGCATAAGACTGGAGCTAATAGAGGTAGAACGAGTCAATTGACTAGACATCTAAACAATGAGCATTCTGGTTGGAAAGAACGAATAGGGGGTGCTACTGGGCCAGTTCAAGGTAGAATAAATCCATAGACCAAAAAATTAACAAGGACATATAATAAAATGAGGGACCGTGAAGAGATAGCGAAAATGATAGTTGTGGGTTGTCTACCTTTTTCATTTGTTTCTTCTGATGCTTTTATTCATTATATACAATCAATTTATAATCTCATATTTACTGGTATTCCTAAAAGTACTTGTAGATCATATATTTTTAAACTTCATGGACAATATGCATATTATTTACGTTGGTTATTAACAAATCTTTCATGTAGAGTTTCACTTATTTTTGATCTTGATCGTGCTATAAATAAAAATAATTATTTAACCGTTACTTGTTATTGGATAGATAGTAATTTTATTATGCAAAAACGTATTTTAGCATTTTAATATGGTGAAGACCGAAGACATAATGCATAATTTATTTCTAATTCTATATCAATGGTTGCAAAATATTATGGTCTTGAACACAAAGTTTTATGTATTTCTTTTGATAATGCATTTAACAACACTGCTGTTATTAATTCTTTGAAAATTGAGCTTCCCCCACCTCCTTTAGATGATATTTTCCATACTAGATGTGCTTGTAATATATATAATTTAATTGTAAAAAGATGAACTTTATTTTTTTGAGCCAACAATTAAAAAAATTAGGCATGCAGTTGGTTTTATTCAAAGAAATAATAGAAAAACTAGACTTAAAAAATTTAAAAGAAAATGTGAGGACAATAATCTTAGACCTAGATTAATGCCCGAAGAAATTGAGACAACGTGAAATTCGACTTATGATTTTTAAAGACTTATAATATTTATAAAACCCCTATAACTACAAATTTTAATCAATATGCATATAAATTTCCCAAAGTCATGTTGGAAGAATCTGATTGGATTAAAATTAATAATGTTGTTGTGTTTTTTTAAAAAAATTATTTGGCTACTCTTGAATTTTTCGGTGCTTATTAAAGGGCAGCCCGGTGCACTAAAGCTCCCGCTATGCGCAGGGTCCGGGGAAGGGTCCGACCACAAGGGTCTATTGTATGCAGCCTTACCTTGCATTTCTGCCAGAGGCTGTTTCCAGCCTTATTTGGCTACTCTTGAATTTTTCGGTGCTTATTATCCAACTGTTTTTAATATTTTAGCTTATTTAACCGAAATTTATGTATTGCTTACAGAATATAAAAAGAAAGTTGATTACAAAGATGTTGCTGAAATGATAGAAAATTTTTTAAAATATTTTCTTCCTATTCCTTCTATTTATTTAATTGGTGTTATGTTATATCCGTATATGAAATTTAATACTATGTCTGAATGTGTTCGCCTTATATATACTTCTATAGAAATTGAAAAAGATGAAAATTCCAGTATGTTTAAGGCGATGAATGATACAAGTGATCATATTCAAAAATTAGATAATCATTATATCGATTTACTTGATAACGTTATCCCTAGTCGTATTGTTCCTCTATCTCGTCCTTCTGACGAGCCATCATCTTCTAAAAGGCAAGCACATGGTATATGTGCCATGATTTTTCTAATTTATCTATTTGAAATAGAATACAACATACATCACAATGGAGCATAAATCGGGACGAGCTTAATTATTATTTGAGACAGACTCCAGAGACCTATAATGAAAATAGTGTCACTACACTGGAATGGTGGAAGAACAATCAAAAAAATATCAAGTATTATCAACATTGGCTAGGGATATGCTAAATATTCCAATATCAACTGTTGTATCGGAGAGCGCATTTAGTCAAGGAAGGCAGCAGATCAGAGACAATCGGCACTCTTTGGAGAGCAATGCCATGAATGTTTTAGTTTACCTCAGAGATTGGATTAGATCAGAGCATAGGAATAAATGAAGAGTAGAAGATACGGAAAAAGACGAAGAACTTGAAGAAATAATATCAATTAGAGATCCTTCGACACAAGCTACTCAAAATTATGGATTAGTTGATTTTGAAAATTATGAGTCAATTCCTGTTAATGTTAATACAAATGAATTGAAGAAAATGATTCAAAATATGTAGAAGTTACAACTTATTATATACAACTAATTGTAAGTTTGTATCTTGTATATTTTGAATTTTATCAATATATTAATAAAGTCAAAGTCTTTGCATTTCTTAATTTTTTTTCCCTACAAATTTTGTATGATTCAATTAGATAATTATTTTTACTTTACATAATCATCTAAGAAAAATTAAATTTGTAGTCACTATAAGATTTCAATACTTGAAAAAATATTATTATAATATATAGTATATTATGCGTATATTTGTTATACATCGTAAGTATATATAATATATAATGTAAGTAATAGATAGTATATTGTGACTATATTAGATATACATTGTAAGTATATGAAATATAATGTAAGTATATTATTATAATAGATAGTATATTGTGAGTATATTTGGTATACTTTGTAAGTATATATATAATATATATATTTATGTAAGTAATAGATAGTATATTATGAATATATTAGATATACATTGTAGGTATATATAATATATAACATAAGTATATTATTATAATAGATAGTATGTTGCGAGTATATTAGATATACATTGTAAGTATATATAATGTAAGTATATCACTATAACAGATAGTATAATGTTAGTATACTTGATATACATAGTACGTATGTATAGTATAATGTAAGTATATACATACTAATAGATAGTATATTGTGAGTATATAGTGAGTATATTATTATAATAGATTACTACTGTGAGTATATTAGATATAAATTGTAGGTATATATAATATATAATTAAGTATATCACTATAATAGATAGTATATTGTAAGTATATAAATTGTTATAATTACTTCTAAATTAACTAGATAACGATAGTTTATATTGATGATTGATTCAAATTTTTGAATACATAAATGCTGGAAAAAATAATTAAGCCCAACGCGCCCAACTCAGCCCAACTCGGCCCGACCCATTAAGCCCAGACCCTATACCCTTAATGGGTCATGGACCAGATTTTTAATAATTTTTTCACTGTTCAAACTGGACTGGCCCGGCCTAGTAAGAGTCCGGTCTTACCCGATCCGACCCACTTAACACCCTTACCTTAAGGACCCTTTTATTAGATAAAAAAATGTTTGTTTTATGTGTCTTACTTTTAGTTGTGAACTAATTTGTATTATTAAATGTAGTCAATCGTATCCATGTCGTTCTTTTCCATATGCAAGATGATCTTAAGAGAGGAATAATACTAACATCAAGTTTTATTTGCCTAAATTTCACTAAAGAAATTTAAAATATAATTATTAAACATTTAAACGAAATCAAGAAGATGCAATGCGTTTCTATAATACTCTCGCGTATCATAACCGTTGAAAAATATTTGGTATTTCCGTAACCCATATTCATTTTTCCTTTGCTTTCTCTTGGAGTGTACTCTTCTTAATACGAGGCTATTTTCCATTTAATTGAATAGATTTCCCTTCAAATGATTTGGTCTTTAACTTTTCTTTCCCTAAAAAATTGAACTTATATCTAGCGGGGCACAAGTTCTTTAAAGGTGAGGGGCATAACTTATGAAATATTATGATGCAAAAATATAAGTTGGTCACGAAGAAGGGGAAAGACTGAATCTTGAAAAACTAAGACTAACTGAGACTAGCAAGATCGGGAGGGTTAGGGTCCTCTTAAAAAGGAATGCATAACTTCTAAGGTCAGCTTGGTCGCAGAGAAAGATGAGCATACTGTTGAAAGTCTCAATTTTACCCACCCAAGGTGAGTTTTGGAGCAACGATATTTTTGTGTGACCTATAATATAATTTTTCAAACTATAAAATCAACCATTAATACTTGTGTGATGTGGAGATCAGTTTGTTTCCTCTTTTGGGGTCAAATTTGTGGTATTGGTAAGCTTCTATTCTTGAGAAATGAACTCTTGTGTACCTAGTAGATTCTTTTATATAGAAATGACATGAAATGACAATTTGGGTTTCTCCAAGCTAGCTTCGGTTCAGAGCTTAAGCACAATACAAGTATTCAAAGAAACTTTAGAATTTCTTCACAAATTCTTACGGGATTAACAATAGACAAAACAGAATAAGATACACACTTGTTTCATGGTGCCTAAGTTGTGTTGGAGTGAGAAAATACCACAACTAAAGTTTGATATGATAATAAATAATGAAAATAAATTGGACACGAGAATTTTACGTGAAAAACTCCTCAAACAGATAGAGGAAAAAAACCACGGGGTAGAAGGATTTTACTATTAAAATATGGGAATACACTGCTCTCAAATACAAGGAGAAAACATCAATTAACACTCCTCTCTTGTGAAAGGAACAACTCATTAAAGAGGACACTCAAGACTATAATATTTATCTTGGTTTATAACTCTCTTTGTATTCTTTATCTCACTTTTTGGGATGATCTAAATGAGGGCAAGAGACCCTCTATTTATAGGAGAAAGAAACGCGTATACGCGTTTTCGTTACTCAAAACGCGTGACAAAAAGGCTGACAACAAATTTGTCAAAAGAAAGTTGCTGCCTAACTTTGCCTAACTTTTACTTTTTTTTGCCTAACTTTTACTTTTTCTTAGCAACCCTTTTTGACTTTGCTTTCATTCTCCCACTTGAAGATTTAAAAGAGAATCAATTAAGTGTTCACACCATCCTTTCTACCCAATTACTACAATCTTATGTTTCTGCTAGGCCAATAGAAGATCGACACCATATAAACTTGTTGCTGTTGATTGGCTTTGTAAACAAATCTGCTAGATTGTCATTAATGTGAATTTTCTGAATATCCACACTGCCTTCTTCCACCTTCTCACGAACAAAGTGATACTGAACTCGTATGTGCTTTGTCTTTGAATGGAATATCGGATTCTTTGCAAGATGCAAAGCACTCTAACTATCACAAAATAGAGCAACCTTTTCTTGTTTGTGCCCGAGCTCCTCCAGTAACATCTTCATCCATATTGCTTCTTTGCTAGCTTGTATAGCTGCTACATATTCTGCTTTCATCGTAGATGTAGCCACAATAGATTACAGTTTTGAAACCCAGCTTACAGCTCCTCTAGCAAGAGTAAATACATAACCTGTGGTGGACTTGCTTTTATGAAGATCACATGCATAATCTGAATCAATATAACCTTTAAAAGTAAATTCTGATCCTCCATAACACATTGCAACATCTGAGGTACCCTTTATATATCTCAGAATCCTCTTAACAGTATTCCAATGCTCTCTACCAGTATTAGCCATGTATAGACTGATCACTCCTACTGCTTGTGCAATGTCAGGTCTTATACATACCATGGCGAATATTAAACTTCCCACTGCTGATATATATAGTACTCGAGATATCTCCATCCTCTCTGCTTCATTTCTAGGACTCATACTCGAGGATAACTTGAAATTAATAGAAAGTGGGGTAGAAATTGACTTACAGTCTTGCATCTTGAAGCGTCGCAAGATTTTCTTCAAGTAGTTATTTTGAGAAAGCTAAATTTTCCTATTATTTCTGTCTCGGTGAATTTGCATCCCTAGACTCTTGTTTGTTGGTCCCAAGTCCTTTATTTCAAACTCTCTAGCCAACTGTTCCTTTAAATTTGTCAGATGATCTTTGTTGGGGCCTGCTACCAACATGTCATCAACATACAACAGCAAAATAATAAAATCTTTATCACCAATCTCTTGTAATAAACACAAGGATCTGAACTATGTCTGTTGTATCCAAGGCTTATAATAAAGGAATCAAATCTCTTATACCAACATCTCGGCGCCTGTTTGAGATGATATAGAGATTTGTTCAACCTGCAAACCAAGTTCTCTTTTCCCTGTTCTTCAAAACCTTCTGGTTGGAGCATTTAAATTTCTTCTTCAAGCTTTCCATGAAGAAATGCATTTTTGACATCTAACTGCTCCAAGTACAAGTCAAATGTAGAACACATCGCCAGGACCACTCGAATTGTTGTGAGTCGAACCACCAGAGAAAATATCTCATTGAAGTCTATACCTTCTTTTTGAGCGAATCCTTTCACCACCAATCTTGCACGATTCTTCTTCACTTGATCATTACCATTGCGTTTGATATTGTAGACCCATTTGTTTCCAATGGCCTTCCTTCTTTGTGGTAATTGAAGAAGATCCCATATTTTATTTTTATGAAGAGCTTCAATTTCCTCTTGCATTGCCGCCATCCACAAAGATGATTCTTGGCCTTTTATAGCCTCGTGAAAAGTTGAAGGTTCTCCTTCTTCTGTTAATAGACAGTATGCAACATTGCTCTCCATAGAATAATCTGAGTGCCAAGCTGGTTTTCTTCTCTCCTTAGTTGACCTTTGAACTTGTAGAGTTTCGATCTCAGCTTGTTCTTGTTCTTCGTGCTTAGGTGTTGCTTCAGAATAATCTGAGTAAGCCATGATCAGAAGACCATTCTCATCCTTGCGGATGTCTCCTCCACCTACATTGCCTGGTTTTTCTTTGCTGCATCCATCGGTGTTCAATTTGAATCTGCCTAGACTTGGTTTACTCCACCTAAGACATTTGATGTTATCTTGGATTTGAGTCTTTCAATTGTAATACAGTGTTGTTCCATTGGTGATTGTAATGTACTTCTGGGAATTGACAAATGAGTAGAAAAAAGAGAACAAGATTGGGGGGAGGGGGGCTACATATAACATAATTGCTAATATTGCTTGGAAAGCTTTTACTATCGTCATACTTATGACTACATCTAGCATTTCAAATTTCCCAACAAATGAATAGAGGAAGGCAATGTATTAACACCGAGTGAACTCTATTCTTTGTGCCGCTTGAAAGCAAAGTCAAAAAGGGTTGCTAAGAAAAAGTAAAAGTTAGGCAAAGTTAGGCAGCAACTTTCTTTTGACAAATTTATTGCCAGCCTTTTTGTCACGCATTTTGAGTAACGAAAACGCGTATACACGTTTTATTTCTCCTATAAATAGAGGGCCTCTTGCCCTCATTTAGATCATCCCAAAAAGTGAGATAAAGAATACAAAGAGAGTTATAAACCAAGATAAATATTGTAGTCGTGAGTGTCCTCTTTAATGAGTTGTTCCTTTCACAAGAGAGGAGTGTTAATTATTATTTTCTCCTTGTATTTGAAAGCAGTATATTTCCATATTTTAATAGTAAAATCCTTCTATCCCATGGTTTTTTCTCTCTATCTTTTTGAGGAGTTTCCACGTAAAATTCTCGTGTCCAATTTATTTTCATTATTTGGCCAATCAAGAAACTTCATGTCCAGAAGATGAGAGTCGCGGAAATGCGAATGCTGCGGTGGATGTGTGGGCACACTAGGATGGATAGAATTAGGAATGAAGATATCCGAGACAAGGTGGGAGTGGCATCGGTGGAGGACAAGATGCGGGAAGCGAGACTGAGATGGTTTGGGCATGTGAAGAGGAGAGACACAGATGCTCCAGTGCGGAGGTGCGAGAGGTTGGCTATGGACGGTTTCAGGAGGGGCAAAGGGAGGCCAAAGAAATATTGGGAAGAGGTCATTAGACATGATATGGCACAGTTGCAGCTCTCCGAGGACATGACCTTAGATAGGAGGCTATGGAGGACTCGGACTAAGATAGTGGGCTAGGTGGCCGATCGGTTTTCCATAGTTGTCGTAGTCGCGCTCATCTGTCTTAACATATGATTTTGCATGGGATTACTGCTTATATTAGTTGGCCCAGTCTACTTTGGGTATCCTATTTTATCTATAGTAGTTAATGCTCCTTTATCCCCGATCTTTCCTACCCTGACTTTATCGGTTTATCGCTCTCATTATTCATATCTTTATATTGTCTGTTATATGCCTGGCTTTACTGACCTATGTCTTGTTTTTCCTTGTTTCTCCTCCCTCGTTTCTTCTCTCTTAAACCGAGGGTCTTTCGGAAACAGCCGCCCTACCTTTTAAGGTGGGGGTTAGGTCTGCGTACACTCTACCCTCCCAGACCCCACATGGTGGGATCACACTGGGTTCGTTGTTGTTGTTGTTGTATTTATTATCATATCAAACTTTAGTTGTGGTGCTTTCTCACCCCAACAATGGTATCAAAGCCAAGTTATTCTGTCTGTTTTATGCGAAGATACTATTCGTAAATAATAAATTTTCATGAATAGTAAATTTTGGTAACGGTACAGTTTGTCATGATTGTTCGCAAAAATATTCAGAAATAATCTAGAAGGGTGTGAAGCAAATAACAATGTCAAATACAATAAAGTTTGACGTTGAAAAATTCAATGGGACTAATTTCTCATTATGGAAAATGAAAATAAAAGAGATATTGAGAAAAGACAATTGCTTAATTGCAATTGAAGGCAGACCCACAGACTTTGTTGATGACAGCAAGTGGAACGACATAGACAGCAACGCAGTTGCTGATCTACACTTGGTACTAGCTGATCAAGTGTTGAAGATATTCTGGAGGCCCAATTCCGTGGCTGAAAAGCGGACGATGAAGAAAATATGGGATACTCTTACGGGATTGTATACTCTTCGAATGGCAGATTTCATGTCAGTTACTGAACACATCAATACTTTGAATACTCTGTTTTCGCAACTTACAACAATGGGTTGCAAAATAGAGGGGACTGAACGTGCGAAGCTTCTACTTCAAAGTCTGCCTAACTCGTATGATCAACTCATCATCAACCTGACGAACAATACAGACAGTCTAGTGTTTGATGAAATTGCAGTCGCTGTCTTAGAAGAAGAAAATCGGCGTAAAAATAAGGAAGACAGACAAGCAAGTTCGCAGCAAGCTGAAGCTTTGACAATGGTAAGAGGAAGACCAATGGAATGTGGCCCCAGTGGGAGTCACAATCATGGTAGATCTCAATCAAGAAGTAAGAAGAATATCAAGTGTTATAACTATGGCAAGAAAAGACACTTCAAGAAAGATTGTCGGTTCAAGAAGAAGAGTGAACACCCTAAGCCATCAAATGCTCAAGGGAATGTTGTATGTATCTAGGATGATGGCGGTATTTTATGTAGTAAAGCAATATCAAATAATGAAGGCAGAAAATATTTCACTAATGTTTGGATCATGGACACAGGAGCAATATGGCATATGACTTCTCAAAAAGAATGGTTCCATCAATATAATCTTATCTCAAGAGGGTTTGTTTTCATGGGAGACGATCATGCTTTGGATGTTATTGGTATTGGGTCCATCAAAATAAAAATGTATAATGGCACGATACGCACCATCCAATGGTACGACATGTAAAAGACTTGAGGAAGGATCTATTATTTTTGGGACAATTAGATGATAATGGATGTTCATATAAGACTCATGGTGGAGTTATGAAAATAGCCAAAGGAGCGCTTGTAGTAATGAAAGCGGAAAAACTTGCTCCAAATCTATATATGCTTAATGGTGAAACACACCAAGAAGGAGAATCATCAATCGCGTCAGCAAGTTCATTTAAAGAATCAACGATGATATGGCATCGTAAATTTGGCCATATGTCAGAACGAGGTTTGAAGATTCTTGTTAAGCAAAACCTTCTTCCAGGGCTCAAAAAGGTTTCACTACCCTTTTGTGAGCATTGTGTTACCAGTAAGCAAAATAGACTAAAGTTTAACAGTTTCTCAGTTAAAATCATGGAAATATTAGATCTGGTCCACTCTGATGTCTGGCAAGCACCGGTGAAGTCCTTAGGAGGAGCAAAATATTTTGTCTCATTTATCGATAATTACTCCAGGAAAAGTTGGGTGTATCCAATCAAGAGAAAGACAGATGTTTTTTAGGTTTTCAAAAAGTTCAAAGCGCGGGTGGAACTTGAATCTGAGAAAAAGATCAAGTGTTTGAGGACATATAATGGAGGAGAATACACTGGTGATGAATTTGATAATTTGTGTAAACAAGAAGGTATTAAAAGGCAGTTCACGATGGCATATACTCCACAAAAAAATAGAGTAGCAGAGCGGATGAACAGAACCTTGTTGGAACGAACAATAGCTATGTTGGCAACTGCAGGGTTGGAAAAATAATTCTGGGTAGAAGCAGTCAAAACCGCCTGTTATGTGATTAATTGTTCACCATCAACCGCAATTGATCTGAAAACTCCAATGGAGATGTGGACAGGAAAACCAGTTGATTATTCTCGCTTACATATATTCAGAAGTCCTGCTTATGTTATGTACAACACTCAAGAAAAATCGAAGTTGGATCCAAAATTCAGGGAATGCATTTTCTTAGGGTATGCTGATGGAGTCAAGGGGTATCGCTTGTGGGATCCCACTACCCGCAAGGTGGTAATCAGCAGGAATGCTGTATTTCTTAAAAACAAGATACAAGCAAAAGAAGGTATCACTTCAAAAAAAAAATCATAGACTACTACAGTTGAAGTTGAAGAAATAGAAGAATTATGAAAAATGTATTAATAATATTGCTGAATCCAACGCTATTCTTCAGTGAATGCAATGGTGCATCATTAATGGTTACAAGAATGTTGACATAGAATCTGACTCCATGACCATTATTAACATGATCAATGATCACTCCAATGTCAACTATTGATTTCAATCCGGTTAGAAAAACTTCTCCTGAGCAAATATCATTCATCTCATTAGCCAGATTAATTCTCTGAGGAGAAATGGCAATTATAAATTCCAGCATTGCTATAGAGAAGTCAATTACTTGGCTACCTAGCTAATATGGGTGAAAAACAAAGGAAATATTCTTTATTCACGCAGAATTTGACTCTTCCCAATAAAGTCAAAAATTGATCGAAGAATGACATTGAAGGAACACCAAAATTCAGAACCCGAACACAAATAAAGTCTTTTACTTTTGATAACGGTTAGTTACTTTTATTTTTTGGGGCTATGGGAACTGTGTATTTCACACTTTGTATTTATGCACCCTAGAAGTTACCATACTCTCATGACCAATCCTATGTATTACTGTATTGAGACTTTTTTGTACAAGTATGAATTGTTCATCCTTTTTATTTCTCAAGTTGGTTTGGACAAAAATTCAGCACATAGACTCTATAGTTTTGCTAATATTAATATATAGATTAGTTAATGCCTAATCTCCACTTTTGGTGTTTTTTGTAAAAGAAAAGTATTCAAAGAAATGACATGTAATCACAAATATAATTTTTTTTTTCTGTTTTAACACACTGACAATTATACTTGAAGCGTCCATGACATTGTTCTTAACGATATTTCACTAATAGTATTCTACTAGTAAATAGTGTAGAGAAAACTTTACCAGCTAAAATTTAAACCTATAATATTTTTCATGATTTTTCTTCACAAAGAAATATTCAAAATTATCCAAAGGAATATTCCATATTGACTCAATAAAAAAGGAGCCAATTTTACAAGTTGTTAGTTAAGTACTCATCCTTTTTATTAGGTAAAAATTATTTTAAAAGTTGATCAAAAATTTATTTTTCTTAATTTTTATTCATAAAATATTTTTTTGACACTTTCATGGCCTTCAACTTGTTTGGACTGTGTAGTAATTGTATTAACGACATCCCATCGATCTAGATCGCAGAGGTAATTATATTATGACCTATGTCCCTTTCTAATAGGATTTATTTCATTAATTTTCGGACGCGAATTATATATTCAAAATAAAGGAATTATTGACTCTCCTTTCTACCCATATATCTATCTTATTGAATTTTTGAAGCCATGTTGTGATGTATAATAACTACAATTTTTATATGTTTTGAGTATTAAAAATATAGTTATCAATATCAATTTTTTAAAAAGAAATTTGTCAATAATATTTGCCTATATATTCCAATAACTATACAAAAAGGCAACACTAATTTAAAAAACAAGTTAATTATTATCAGGTGAAAAATCGCATATATAATTATTGATGGTATAGATATAATAATATGGATAAGACAAAATTATTTCAAACGCCACATTCAACAAGAAAAGATAGTTGCAAATATAGTGGGATTGTAAAAAAGAAAAAAAAATTGTCCCAAAATTACTGGGGTTTAATTTTCTTTTCACACCATCTGTTAGGGGTTTTGATGACTTTTGTATTAATTAAATAAAACTAAAGTGCACCGGGCTGCCCTTTTATCCTATTTTTACTACGAAGTTGTTATTATGAGTTAAAAGAAAATAATATAAATATTAGCTTCCCCCAAGAATTAATCCTCATAATTTTCTTTTTACTAATTTCCTTCTTCAAGAATCAAGAAAATGAATGACAATGAAAATGAATTTCTTACACTTTCACTTTCAATTAACTCTTTACCTTTAAACTTAGGTGCACCACCACTACCACCAACACCTCTTCCTTTTATTCGTAACATAAACAACGAAGAAGCTCGTACGAGAGTTGGTTTGACTCATGCACGAATGTGTAGAATATCTAAAAAATCTATCAAAAAAGAAAAGAGCAAAACAATCACTCCACCGTATCCTTGGGCAACCTCGAGTCGTGCCATAGTGCACACTCTCGATCATCTTGTATCGAATGAAATTACTGTTATATCAGGTGAAGTTAAGTGCAAAAAATGTCAGCAACAATATCAAATTCAATACGATTTGCAAGAGAAGTTCAAAGAGATCGCTACGTTCATCTTGAAAACTAAGAGTTCGATGCGTGATAGGGCACCAAATATTTGGATGAACCCTAATTTGCCTAATTGCAAATATTGCAACCAAAACAATTGTGTTAAGCCAATTATCTCAGAGAAAAGGTCAATTAATTGGCTATTTTTGCTATTAGGACAAACAATTGGATGTTGCAAGATAAATGAATTGAAATATTTTTGCAAGCATACAGAGAATCACAGAACAGCTGCAAAAGATAGACTTGTTTATCATACATATATGGAGTTATGTAGGCAATTAGATCCTTAAGGACCCTTTTATTTATTAGATAAATGTTTCTTTTATGTGTCTTAATATTTTAGTTGTGAACTAATTTCTAATTTAGAATCTAGTCCATATTATCCTTTGTTGTTCTTTTCCATATGCAAGATGATCTTAAGAGAGGAATAATGAAAAACATCAAGTTTTATTTGCCTTTAGATATTGTTAGTGTAACTTGTGTAAATATAAGTTAGATAAATAATTGAAGAAAATAATCCACATCAAGTTTAGTTGATCTACGTACAAATTAGTTGTAGAGTAAAAAATTTCATTAAAGAAATTTAAAATATAAATATTAAACATTTAAAAGAAATCAAGAAGATTCAATACGTTTCTATAATGCTCTTGCGTATCATAACCGCTGAAAAATATTTGGTAGTAGAGTTCCCTAACCCGTATTCATTTTTCCTTTGCTTTCTGTTGGAGTGTACTCTTCTCAATACAATGCTATTTTCCATTTAATTGCACAAATTAACCCTTAAATGGTTTGGTCTTAAATTTTTGATTCTATTAGAAATTGAACTTGTATCTACTGGGGCATAAGTTCTTTTAACACTTTGTTTGGATGGTTGTTATGTATTGTTTCATAATGTATCATATTGTATTGTATTGTGTTGTATTGTATCATACTATATTGTTTAAATGAATACAGTATTTGGATAGATTGTATCGTTCTCCGTCGTTACATAATGTCACACATCCATGATTCAAATGATAAAACTTACAAAAGAAGTAGGGTATGGGATAGAGTTACTATGAAAAGGTAGAGTAAAAAATGGAAAAATAACTATTAAATAATAAATAAAGACAAAATGAGAAGAAAATATTAAGGTAACGACGCGAACACACCAAATCGGTCGTTACACAAAATTGGTCTTTTCGTCGTTACCTAACGATGGATTTAAACGATACGATATAATAGAATTTAAATAATAATTAAAACAAATATTGTATTTAAACTAATAATACAATACAATATAACGGGTAACAACCATCCAAACAAGGTGTAAGGGTGAGGGGCGTAACTTGTGGGATATTATGATGCAAAAATATAAGTTGGTCATGAGGAAGGGGAAAGATTGAATCTTGAAAAATCGAGACTAGCAAGATCAGGAGGGTTAGGGTCCTCGTAAAAGGAAGAGGAAGTTTCATAAATAGCTAAGAGGAAAAAAATGTAATTAGCTTCCATAACTATAGTTTGTCTAATTACGCTCCATACATTTGATATAGTATTTCTGTTTGTATATTTTTCATGCATTTAATAATTAATACAATTCTACTTTCAAATTCTTTTGAGGAAAATGGGCGCAATTGTGAAAAAGGAAAACAATCCCATAAATCACGGCATTATATTTTGTATCTCATTAGAGTTTCATACCAAAAACACAAATTACTAAGAGCCCGTTTGGATTGGCTTTAAGTTGGTCAAAACCAACTTAAAGCTCCTTTTTAGCTTTTGGACGTGTTTGCCTAATGCTGACTTTCAGCCATAAAGTTGTTAAAGTCAGTCAAAAATGAAAAGTTAGGATTCCTAACTTTTTTTTTCCAAAGTGCTTAAAGTCATTTTCTTTGACCATGAAAATTACTTTTATATCCCTTGTGTTTTAACTAAATTCCCAAACTACTTTTTTTTATTCTTAATTCACATCATAAGCACTTTTATCCAAACACTCAACTGCTTATTTATAAAAATAACTTTCAGCACTTCAAAGTTCTAAAAGCACTTCATACATAAAAGTTACTTTTTTTAAGCCAATCCAAACGGGCTCTAAATCTCCAAAAGTCAACAAATTACTTATCAATGATGCATATAATAACAAATCCAGTAGTCAATCCATACACATACAAATTGTATACAAATTATATTCCGAAACATATACAAATTTTCTATAATTTTCATATAAATATCCAAAAACTATATCAACAAAATTATACTTATACAAAAATGTATAATCAATTTATACATTTCATGTAAACGTATTATCTAAATTCTATGATCAAATGCATACAAATCAAATGTATCAACAAATCATATACAAACAAAATAAATTTATACAAATTCTGAATTTATACAGTTATGAATTTGTCATAACTTATACAAATCAAATGTACCAACAAATTGTATACAAACAGGTTACAACTGTATACAAACCAAATATCTCAACAAATCGTATTTAATGATACATATACAAATCAGACATAAAAAATACAAATCAAAATATATAAATACCTCAAGATCTTCCTTATCTTGTTGGTCCATTGACTCAGGAGTCGGATATCTATGTTTCCCCATTGAAGCACCCACGATCAGGAGTGCTGAGTTTAATTTTCTAGGTAATTGAAACCCTAATTTTTTCCTTCACTTTAAACCTCAATTTGGTGACTTCCCAATCCAAAAATCGATCAATTCGAAGAAAATAAAAAAACGACGACGTACAAAGCAACAATATTGTCCCTAAGGATGAAAAGTGTATAGAGAAGAAGATCAAGAAAGTGATCTGAGGCCTGGGCAGAGAAGACGACGGAGGGAGACAAAAATTTTGGGAGCAAGATTTGAGAGGGAAATACAAAATTTTTGAAATTTAAAATCTAATTGTACTTGAGTAAATAACGAGAAAATCAGTAATTATGAAGAGAGAGAATGTCTACTTTGTATAATTGGGGAAATAAGAAAGATGATAATATATTTTGGATATACAAAATCGAAAGTGGCCTCACGTAAATAGTATTAAATGTTAGTTGCGAGAAGTAATATTTTTTAACTATAGCTATGTTAAATAATCAAGTAGTATATGTTTGATTAGTAGCATAATTTTCCCTAAAAGGAATACCTAACTTCATAGGTCAGCTTGGTCACGAGGAGAGAAGAGCAGATCATTGAAAATCTCAATTTTACCCACCCAAGATGAGCATTGAAGCAACGATAAAATTATTTTTGTGTGACTTATAGTATAGTTTTTTCAACTGTACAATCAACCATTAATGCTAAAGCTTCTATTCTTGAGCAATGAACTCTTGTGTACCTAGTAGATTCTTTTATATAGAAATGACATGAAATGACAATTTGTGCTTCTCCAGCTAGAGTCTTTAACAATCCTACATCTCATGATCATGGTTTACATAATGTATTCAAAAGAAATGACATGTAATCACAAATATAAATTTTCCTCTATTTTAGCATACTGACGATTATACTTAAAGCGTCTATGACACTGTCCTTAGCGATATTTAACTGATAAGGTATATTCTTACAAGTTCTTCTAGTACTCTATTAGTAAATAGGGCAGAGAAAGCTTTGACCAGCTAAAGTTTAAACCTATAATATTTTCCATGATTTTTCCCTGCAAATAAATATTCAAAATTATGCAAAAGGAATATTCCATATTGACTCAACAAAAAAGGAGCCAATTTTACTAGTAGTTAATTAAGCACTCGTCCTTTTTATTAGGTAAAAATTATTTTAAAAGTTTATCAAATTTTATTTTCCTTAATTTTTATTCATTAATATTTTTTTAACACTTTCATGGCCTTCAACTTGTTTGGACTGTGTAGTAATTATATTAACGACATCCCATCGATCTAGATCGCAGAGGTAATTATATTATGACCTATGTCCCTTTCTAATAGGATTTATTTCATTAATTTTCGGACGAGAATTATATATTCAAAATAAAGGAATTAGTGAGTCCCTTTTACTCCCATATATCATCTTATTGAATTTTTGAAGCCATGTTGTAATGTATAATAACTACATTTTTATATGTTTTGTGTATTAAAAACATGGTAATTAATATGAATTTAAAAAAAAAGAAGAGAAATTTGTCAACAATATTTTGCCTATATATTCCAATAACTATACAAAAAGAAACACCAATTCAAAAATAACAAGTTAATTATTATAAGGTGAAAAATCGTATATAAATATAATGATATGGATAAAAACACAATTATTTCAAACGCCACGGTCAATAAGAAAAGATAGTTGCAAATATGATGGGATGGTAAAAAAGAAAAAAAATGTCCCAAAATTACTGGGGTTTAATTTTCTTTTCACACCATCTGTTAGGGGTTTTGATGACTTGTAGTAATTAAATAAAATTAAATATCCTATTTTTACTACGAATTTTGTTATTATGAGTTGAAAGAAAATAATACAAATATCAGCTTCCCCCAAGAATTAATCCTCATAATTTTCTTTTTACTAATTTCCTTCAAGAATCAAGAATATGAATGACAATGTAAATGAATTTCTTACTCTTTCACTTTCAATTAACTCTTTGCCTTTAAACTTAGGTGCACCACCACTACCATTACCACTATCATCACAACCTCCTCCTTTTATTAATAATGTCAACAATGTAGGAGCTCGTACGAGAGTTGGTTTGACTCATGAACGACAGTGTAGGACGTTTAAACAATCTACCAAAAAAGAAAAGAGCAAAACAATCACTCCATCGTATTCTTGGGCAACCTCCAGACGTGCCATAGTGCACACTTTCGATTATCTCGTATCGAATGAAATTACTGTTATATCAAGTGAAGTTCAGTACAAAAAATATCAGCAACAATATAAAATTCAATACGATTTGCAAGAAAAGTTCAAAAAGATCGCTATGTTCATCTTGAAAACTAAGAGTTCTATGCGTGATAGGGCACCAAATATTTGGATGCACCCCAATTTGCCTAATTGCAAATATTGCAACCAAAACAATTGTGTTAAGCCAATTATCTCAGAGAAAAGGTCAATTAATTGGCTATTTTTGCTTTTAGGACAAACAATTGGATGTTGCAAGATAAATGAATTAAAATTTTTTTACAAGCATACAAAGTATCACAGAACAGCTGCTAAAGGTAAACTTGTTTATCTTACATATATGGAGTTATGTAAGCAATTAGATCCTTAAGGACCCTTTTATTTATTAGATAAATGTTTCTTTTTATGTGTCTTAATATATATTTTAGTTGTGAACTAATTTCTAATTTAGAATTTAGTCCATCTTATCCTATGTTGTTCTTTTTCATATGCAAAAAGATCTTAAGAGAGGAATAATGAAAAACAACAACTTTTAATATTTGCCTAATTGCCTTTTGATATTGTTAATTAGTGTTACTTGTGTAAATATAAAGATAAATAATGGAAGAAAATAATGCACATCAAAACTTTTAGTCCTTTATCTCTCGATATTAGCTTCCCTTGTGCTTTGGACCTTTTAGACTCATGATACACTTAAAATCTCATTAAATTAATATTCGGTAATTAATTGTTTCTCAGTGATAATATTTTTTTCCGATCTTGGGCCAATAGAAAAAGCCAGTCATTCTAATAAAATAATAAGATAATATATTTTTAAAAAATCTCTATATAAATATATGGTCCAATTGATATTATAAATTAATAATTTTTAAAAGCACAAATATATCTAAGAACAAGTTTGTGAAGTATGATTTTATTGTGTTTTATTTTTTTGTTAAAATTTAAATCTAGTTGAAGTTTATCTATAACTTCTCTTATTGCATCCAAAAGTTCTAGTGTTGCCCAACAACAAATCTTTTTGAGAGCACGTGGAATGATCTCCTTTGTACTCACATAATGTTTTACGTATTTGATCTGTCATTGTTAATTTTGTGACACCTTTTAAATGAGAAACCATTTTTTGATATGATTTCAAGAAATTTTATGTATTGCTTATATAGTTTATTCTCTTACCATCATACATTAAATGCTTTTAGTAAAGATATAATGAATAATATTTGATTATTAAGAAACAATGAACATTATGTATAATGAATTTATTTTTACAATGAATTCTTGAATTTATTTTACAATGAATCATTTAACAAAAAAATATATTATAATAAATGATACATATATATTGTACTTTATTTTACAATGAATCATTTAATAAAAAAATATATTATAATGAATGATACATATATATTGTACTTTATGTATAATAAATTTATATTTTATATGAATTCAATATATATATATGATACATAATTTAGTAAGATTTGAATGATTTTGAGGTATTCATCGAAATTTATTGAAAAGCAAATAGAATTTGCCCTTGAATAAAGAGTCAATTCATATCCTTGTATTTATTAAAAAAAAACAATCAAGTCAAATTTATTTATTTCATTTTCATCCTTATCTTGGAGTCCCAGACAAAGAAATTATTTAATGATATATATATCTTCTAATAGAAAAGAATATTTTTCAATAATGGTACACACTTTCTTTATCCATATAAACAACATAGCTCATTCATAATTTACACCCCATCCTTGTACACATTTTAATCCTGAATACTACTCTATAATATGATGAACAAACAAAGTACACTTTCTAAGAGCCTTCTTTTTTTGTTTTTGACAACTCTTTGCTATTCTTTGAGTCATGCAACTACTCATAAAAAGCTATTGAATTTGAAGTCTCAAGTTGACGTTTTTGGTCACATGTTACCAAAATATGTACCAATACCTCCATCTGCTCCATCTTGTAAATCAAGTCCCGGCTCGCCTCCTTCGTGTCCCTTTCCACAATCTAAGTTGGTGGAAAGAAACACGGATGCACCATCGACGATTGGACGTCCGTTGAAATTATATATATAGTGAAATTAATGTTACTTTGTTGTATGTGCATCTAGATCGATGCATCATACCATTGGAAGCTAATATTTTATTTTATCTACTAGTTTAAAATTATTGAAATGAAATAGAATTACTGTTGGATTGCAAATTTATTGTTCATGATTCTAAAACAATCTTCTCAACGTCTCTTCGTTTTTTTTTTTGTATATTTCTTTGATGTTTTTTTTTCCAAGGCCTTGTAGACACGCTACAAGTTAATTAATGAGATCGTGCAATATCTTAATTAGAATTATAAGTTGATTTGTTTAATGATCTACTCCTAATGTGGTGAAAGAAAATTGGCTACAGAGATTCCGTACAGTCAAAACCCAATACAAACACAAAGGTCTTCAACAAGAAAGTCAATTCAACCCAACCCATTCTTGGGATCAAATAAAAATTTGGATGGATTTATTTTAAATAACACAAAGTTGAGTTGAAAGTTTTCTTATCGATTGAGTTTCGATATAAGATTTTACTTGGGTCAACTTCAAACGATCATATCTCCTAGAATATAATGAATTAGGTGTCCCATTACCTATAAAATTAAATTTCTTTGAGTCTTCTTTTCAACACCGCCGAATTTGTCTCAATTCGAGTTTGGAGTAAAAAGTTATAACCATTTTACTAGAGGCTGTCAGATCATTAGAAGTTAGAGGTCAACATTACGACTCGTTTCTACGACCCGTAGAACCTTTGAACAGTTAGAAAAACTCCAGTATTTGGGATCTTTTCTACTAGTTTGATTACGACTCATAGGAATTCTTACAATCCGTAAAAAGGACCCGTAGAACCTCCAAACACTTAAAAAAAATTCCTAAAGTAAAGTCATTCCTACGAGTGATGATGGCGACTCATCAAAGAGTCTACGAGTCATTTTTATGACTCATAGGAGAGATTTAGAGACCCAATTTTCATAGTTTGACAGGACGAGTGGATCCTACGACTCGTCAAAGTTTCGATGAGCCGTAGAAACGATCCGTACATGGCCAAAATCATATTTTTTCGAAGGATAGTTTGGTATTTTCTCACCCTTTTCCAATCAAAACCTTGATGTTTTTGGACTATTTTGAGTCCCTTAACAGTACTCTATATGCCTAAGCCCTCATTAATACTTAGTTTATTTGAAAGCAAGGATTGGAGAAGAGAAAGAAGTTAGGGTTCAAGCTTTCTCTCCCATCTTCCAACTTTTTATTGTTCTTCGAGTTACAAGTATGTAAGGCTAACTAAAGTTGGTTTAAGTTCTTCCATGTGCCCTAAGTATGTGATTGATTGAGTAGTAAGTGATATAAGCTCCTACGAATGAATTTGAAAGATCTTTTTTTAAATCCTAGTATATTTTTACATAGCTTTGCATGATTGGTAGTTTTCATGAATTAAACACTCAAAATAAATGATTATATCTCTCCATACATCAACCCTATTTGAGTATTAAATTTCAATGTATTACACAATGATTGAGTTTAAAAGTTTGATTGGTGAATGTTGAATGAGCATGAGTCGAACTTGAGTTGGGTAGAAGAAGTCTAAATGATTGTTGATTTGGAGTTCTAATGGCTCATGAATGAGTCTTCAAAAGAATGTCTAATTAAAAAAGTGATGATTGAGTTGATTAGAGTCCAATGCGTAGGGGTGGGCATAAAATACCGAAAACCGAATTACCGAACCGAACCGGCTATTTCGGTATTTCGGTATTCGGTATTCGGTACTTGGGTCCGGTATTCGGTACCGGAATATTAAATTTCGGTATTTCGGTTTCGGTTTCAGTATTTATTAATTATCCCGTTCAGTATTCGGGATTTACCGAATACCGAATTATTTCTGTTGGGCTCCTAAAAATTCCTTTTAATTTTTAAACATAAAGGGCTATAGGCCCATTCCTATAATTTAATCCAGCCCAAGCCCAATTGTCTTCAACATACCCTAACTCCCTAAGTGAAGTCCCTAACAGACTAACACTTAACCTATTCAGTATTCATCTCAATACTTCACTACTATTGAAGTTCTGCTTCTGCCATTCACGCCTCCTTCACTTCAGCCCTTCAACTTCACTACTACAGGTATTTCCCTCTTCTAGATCTACTGTTTCTATGGACGGTTTTATTTTCTTCAAGATCTATTGAAAGCTGAACACATTTATTTCCAGTTTGCCCCATGGAATCCATCAGAAGTGCTTATAACTTCAGCTGATTCTCGTATCAGAATTTTTGACGGATCAGATATGATCTATAAGTTTAGAGGTATTTTCTGATGCTACTATTTCTGACTTCTGATTTTGGAGCTGCTTCAGGTGGTGGTGGTGGTGTGTGTAGTGTGCTGCTGCTGCAGGTAGTGTTGCAGCTTATGTTGTTTGTTGTTGTTGTGTGTTGCAGCTGAATCATTTTGTTGTTGTTGTTGCATGTTGTATGCTGTTGCAGGTGCTGTTGACTGTTGTGTGTAGTGTTGCAGCTTGTGTCTAGAATTTGATAATAATTTGACCATAATTAACAGACAACTTGGTAATAATTTGATTCCTTATCTATTGAGAAATGCTAACTCCTGAGAGTCGAAAATAACTTGACGGTTGGATTGACTGATGACCAGGTTGGAACCCAAAGACATCCCTATGGGACTTGCTTGAATCCACACCCACATACCAACATAGGACATATGCTGAGGCTGTCAAGCAGGCAATGTCAAAGACAACTGCAAATTGAATGAAGTCAGGAACAGAGCTTTACTGTATGCTTCATGTTGGCAGGCTTTCATATTCTTTTGAAGAATCTTCATCTACTCGGTTTGACTTCATCCACGTTATTCTTTTTGTCATCCACTTCATGCAAAGGTCATGGCCATAAACATCATGTTTTCGTGTCATATGTAGTGTAATGCCATTAAAGCCTTAGCTACAACAGTTTTCGACACATTAGTCAAAGGAAGCCTGCAATCTGCTCATAGAAGTTTTGTTGTCATTATATTATCATTCTTCGGTATGGAAGTATGTTGTATCATTCCACTGAGATTTTCCTAATCTATTACTTTATTTGTTTGATTAAACTGTCCTTTTACTTTATTGTCTATGTTAGATAATGTTAATCTCCCAAGTACTTGTTTTTACAATATATATGACTTCTCCAATTTTCTGTATCGTGTCTTCTTTCTGCTATTGCATTTGATGTGTTTGCTTCTAGACACAAGGTGATATTTTCTGTATCATTTTGTTGGGATTTGCTGCTCCAGTAACCTGCATAAACACACAAACAAGCAAATAAACAAGAGCAAGGGCCTCCAAGAGCTGTAGTTGTAGTTGTTGGAAGTTGCTGTTGCTCCTCCATGTTCAACTTCAGTTTGCAGATTGTAGTTGTTGTTGTGTGATGTTTGATGTGATATTCTTGATGAGCAGCTCCTTCCAGGGTGATGTGAATGCACCTTCCATAGTTGTATTTGTACCCTTGTCACACCTACACAAGAAAGATCAAACAAATGCAAACAACCAACCAAGCATAGTTGTCTTCTCAGATTGTGCCAATGTGTTGTGAAACTGTACCTACAGCACCAACAAACAAACAACCAGAAAAAATCTCCAATGTTAAGATGCAAAAATTTGGGTATTACCGAATACCGTACCGAACCGAATTTTTATTTACCGATTACCGAATTACCGAACCGAAGTTTGAAAGTTCGGTATTTGGTATATACTTTGAATTACCGATTACCGAATTATCGAATCTAAATTTTGAAAATACCGAACCGAATACCGAACGCCCACCCCTACCAATGCGAGTAGATCGGCTGACTTGTATAAACTAATTGATTTGAGTCTTATGAGCATATTGAGTTTTGGAAGGAATATTGAGCACCGAATTGGGTAAGAGTGTAGTTATAACTGAATTCCCATGACGATGGACTTTGATTGATTGTGGATACAATAATAGTGATTCGTCCTTTACTCTGGAAAGGTATTGGACAAGTGTGGCAACGACACCGCTTCGTTGTACATCACCGGCTCATAGATGATGGTTGTCGGTTAGAGAAACTCCCAATTAGGATATGATCTTGCATGATAGGATTGTTTGATTGAGATTGTAGATGATTGAGTCGATTTGAGAAACATTTGTTAAATTCTAAATTTCTTTGAATATCCTCTGAGTTGATTGATGAGTTTGAGGTAAGTGTTATTGACTGTTTCTCCTTTCTGCCATTTTATATACTCGTACATTTCATGTACTAACGTCATTTGGCCTGCATCATTCCATGATGCATATACAGGTGTTAGAAATCCTCAACTGGCGCATCGTTGAAGGTTACTTCTACTCTCAGATTTGGTGAGTCCTCCTTGCATCCGGAGGCACTCTGGATTAGTTATCTTTTCTTTGAGTATTTCTTTTTGGGTAGCCACTGATTTGTCATTGGCACCTTCTGGATAGTATTAGAGGCTCCATGGACTGATAGTGGCAGTATTGAGTCATTGTTTTGGTTTCCAAAATTATTCTTTGACGTAGAGTTGAGTAGGGATTTGATTAAATATGTTACTCTTGATGAGTTCTTGATTTGGTTTGCCCCCATGATTGTCCCCTTTTTTTTATTTAATTCTTCCGCTGAATGAATGAATGTGTGATTGGACCAAGTGATTCGATTAGGGACCAACAATGGTCTTCGAGTGCCGGTCACGCCCAGAGCACCCTCTCGGGGCGTGAAATTACGGAGGATCCCATAAAGGTTCGAAAAAAATTGATCAAAAGTCATATCACCAAAATAAATAGGGCTAACACACGAAAAATGAGAAATTCGTCTAATTCCACTTGTGCGACCCCTAAATGCTATGAATACGATGTGGATCATCCAAAGGCTACATGTATTGCTCTCCCAAGAACTTACGGAGGGTCTCATAAAGGATTCAAAAAATAAATCAAAATTTATTTCACCAAAGTATTCATAGGTTAACACATACTAAAAATGAGAAAATCACCTAATTCAGCTTCTGTGGCCCCTATATGCTATGAATATGTTGTGTATCAGAGGATACACGTATTTCTCCCCCGGGTACTTATGGAGGGTCCCATATAGATTTCAAAAAAAATTGACCAAAAGTTATATCACCTAAATATTCATTGGTTAACACACACTAAAAATGAGAAAATAGTCTAATTTCATTTGTACGGCCCCTAAATGCTTTTAATACTCGATGAATCGTGCCTAGGTTACACATACTTCTCTCCCGGGTACTTACGGAGGGTCCTATAAAGGTTTTGGAAAAAATTGACCGATAATCATATCACCAAAATATCTATGGGCTAACACACAAAAAAAATGAGAAAATCGCCTAATTCCTCTTGTGCAACGCCTAAATTCTATGAATATAGTGTAAATTATGTCGAGGCTACACATACTTATCCCCTGGGTACTTGTGGAGGGTCCCATAAAGATTTCAAAAAAAATTGACCGAAAGTCATATCACCAAAATATTCATGGACCAACACACATGAAAAATGAGAAAATCACTTAATTCCGCTTGTGCGACCCCTAAATGCTATGAATACGTCGTGGATTGTGCAGAGGCTATACGTACTGCTATTTCAAGTATGTAGAGCCCATAAAGATTTCTAAAAAAATGAGGGAAAGTCATATCACCAAAATATTCATGGGCTAACACACACGAAAAATGAGAAAATCGCTTAATTCCACTTGTGCGGCCCTTAGTTGCTATGCATATGTCGTGGATCGTGTCGAGACTACACATACTGCTTATACGGATACGTATGAAGGGTCCCATAAAGGTTTCAAAAAAAAACTGACCAACAGTCATAACACCAAAATATTCATAGTCTAACACACACAAAAAATGAAAAAATCTCTTAATTTTGCTTGTACGACCCTTAAATGTTATGAATATGTTGTGGATCGTGTTGAGGCTACACGTACTGCTCTTTCGGTTACTTACGGAGGATCTCATAAAGATATCAAAAAATATTGATCGAAAGTCACATCACCAAAATATTTTTATGTGCTAACACACACGAAAAATGAGAAAATCGCCTAATTCCATTTGTGTGACCCCTAAATGCTATGAATACGCCTTCGATAGTGCCGAGGCTACACGTACTTCTCCCCCCAAAACTTATGAATTTCAAAAACAAAATTGATCAAAAGTCATATCACTAAAATATTTATAGGATAATACACACGAAAATTGAGAAAATTATCTAATTCCGCTTGTACGGAACCTAAATGCTATGAATACATCGTGGATCATTTCGAAGCTACATGTACTGCTCTTTTGGATACTTACAAAATGTCCCATAAAGGTTTCAAAAAAAATTGACCGAACACCATATCACCAAAATATTCATGGGCTAACACATACGAAAATTGAGAAAATCGCATAATTCCGCTTGTGCAGCCCCTAAATTCCATGAATACGCCGTGGATCATGCCGAAGTTACACATTCTGATCCCCCGAATCATTATGGAAAGTTCTGTAAAAGGTTTTTCAGAAACAGTGACTGAAAGATATATCATCAAAAAATTCATTTACTAACACACGAAAAACTCAAAAAATCATCGAATTCCTGTTGACTGGCTCCTAAATGCTAAAAATTGGCGCGGATCATGGCAAGGCTATACGTATATATCCACCAGGTCATTACAGAGAGTCATGTAATGATTTTGCAAAAAGGTAACCGAAATCCATATCACCAAAAAATTTATTGACTAACACACACGAAAAATTAAAAAAATCATCTAATTCCTTTTGAATGGCCCCTGAATGCTGAAAAAGTGGTGTGGATCATGGAGGGGCTATGTACTGCCTCCCAGGATTATTACAGAGGGTCTTGTAAAAGGTTTTTCAAAAAAAGTGACCAGAAGTTATATCATCAAAAAAAATTATTTACTAACACGCAAAAAATTGCGAATATCATCTAATTCCTGTTGACTGACTCCTAAATGCTAAAAATGGCACATATCATGGCGAGGCTATATGTATATATCCCTTAGGTCATTATGAAGAGTCGTGTAAAGATTTTACAAAAGAGTGACCGAAATCCATATCACCAAAAAATTCATTGACTAACATACATGAAAAACTGATTGTCTAATTCCTGTTGAGTGGCCCCTAAATGATAAAAAAGTGGAGTGGATCATGACGAGGCTATACGTACTTCTCCCCCAGGTCATTGCAGAATGTCTTGTAAAGGTTTCGCAAAAAAATGACCGAAAATCATATCAACACACGAAAATCTGAGAAAATATCATAATTTCTGTTGAGTGATCCCTAAATGCTTAAAAAGTGGCGCGGATCATGGCAGGGCTATACCTACCGCTCCCCCTGGTCATTACGGAGGGTCTTGTAAAAGTTTCGCAAAAAAGTGACCAAAAATCATATTACCAAAAAAGTCATTGACTAACAGACACGAAAAACTGATAAAATCATCTAATTTCTATTGAGCACCCCTGAATGTTTAAAAAAAATGACGCAAATCATGAGGAAACTATTTGTACAACTAATAATTAGTGAAAAAGGACCATTAAACCAGATTTCGTTTTCATCCTCCTCAGAGAGATCAATTAATCACTCAACTGTTACATCCCTCATAAATTAACTCCCCAACTTCTTAGTGGTGAAGTCAAAAAATAGGATTATTCTTGAATAATACATATCTTCCAATGGGAAAAAAGGTCAGTAAATAATGTTACACACACTTTCTTGAACTATATAAACAACATAGCTCCTACACAATTAGAAACCATTAATTCTTCAACATATTTTATAAGTTCTAAATATTAGTACTCTATGATATGATGAACAAATAAAGTAGACTTTTTAAGTGTCTTCTTTTTTTGTTTTTGACAACTCTCTGTTATTCTCGAGTCATGAAACTACTCATAGAAAATTATTGGAATTAAGGTCTCAAATTGATAATTTTGATCACATGCTACCAAAGATTGTCCCTTTACCTCCATCTTGTAAAACAAGTCCCGGCGCGCCTATTTCTAAGTTGTGTCCGCCACCTCCACCAACAGTTCCCGCCTCGTTGCCACCTAATGCACCACCTCCAAGGGTGGACGATGATGTCGTCCGCCCGTCAACGGAATTATATGTATAGTGGTGCTAGTGTTATTACGTTGTATGCACATTTTAAATTGAATGTATAATCAGCTTTCTCAAGGGACCAATCACCTCTCCCACCAAAAAAATATAAGAGCATGTATTTTCCTTGTTTGTTCTAGAAAAAAAATGATGGATATTATTTTTTGTCATAAATAAAGAGCAAAAAGCAATAACCTTAACTGTATTTAGGAATGTTCATGGTTTGGTTTAAATACTTTAAAATCTCTTCACATATTACACTGACAAGAACACAATATAACGAGCTGCTAAAGAATTACATTAGAACCAAAAACAAAAATCTCTTTTTGCTGCATCTATGGAGAGTGAAGCCTAGCGAGCATGTTCATGATTCGCGAGGCTTCATTGTATAAAAACTGCAACTAAGAAAAAACTCTACCAAACTGCAGAAACGAGGCCCCAACTGTGAAGACGAAACAAGAACATGGCAAGGAAGACCCTGAGTGGTGATTTATCAACCAAGGGATCTTGAAACTGCAGAATCGCCATAAAGATTTCTTCATGAGAATGTCAAACCTCGCGAATCAGTTAGCTTCTGATCTACAGAGTCTACTATTTTGTGGCTTTACCCTTACTTTTACCACCCTTCTTTTTCTGCATACCACCACGTTTGTGGTCCTGCGCTCTTTCATGGGGATTATTTACCTCCTTGAATTTGATTGGCTTTATGATACTACCGCTCCTCTTTACCACCTGTCAGAATTATAACATAAGCAAGCAAACACCTAAACCACCTCCAAATCGTAGTCCCAAACCCTAGCTCCTCCCCCCAAAACAGAAAGCAACAAAAGAGAACCATTTAGAAGCAAAAAATAAAAGTAAAGGGCTAAGGAGAAGGAATAACTTCAATGCAATTAGATTCTAAAATTTTAGATACAGGCCTTGCCGCTTCTATATAACAAAAATATTTTAGTTTTCGAAGGGCGGGAGGGGGGTTTCAGATACAGGATTGTATACTCCAGGAAACAAGAATATAGACAGAGAGAGAAAACTAAAATTCGATTGTATGCTTCAGGACAGACCTCTGGGCGAATAAGAGCTGGAACTGCTATTCCGGGGTTGAATTCAGGTCCAATGGGCATCCGAATGCTCCCCTCAAAAACTTCTTGGGAAGTAAAGGGATAAGGTAATGTTGGCGTGTATAATTTTTCAGCCTGCATGAGAAAATAGAAATTAAGCAAACATTGTGGCAACAACCGTACACTTTAAGCAAAGACAAGCAACACTGAAGACATAGCCTTCGGTACAGAGAAGCATTTGTTGGACAGGTCTGAGACAGATTAGGAAACCACCTGAAGAACAATTAGTCATGTGGATAAATAATGAAAGTAACGTATGTCTGAACATATCCAGCACAGACGACATGTCCATAACCAAATCTACATAAAGTTAAGAATAGTGTTTCCTGTAAAATGAATGATGGTGAAGTTGAAACTCTCCTCTACTGCTTCCTGCGTTACTCTGTTCTTTTGTTTATTTACTTTGTTTGATTAGCAATCCAACTTCTCCTTGATTGCAGAAAGATGATTTTAACTTCACTAAATATTTAGTAGATTTTAATTTCACTAATTTAAAGCCAAGGGAAAAGGCAAATAAAATAAATTATTATCACGCATGCACTCTGCAATCACCATCAGTAACGCCTAAGTTTAGCCTCAATATCTAAAATCAAAATTGGCATCAATCACGAGACTGTTGATTCTTAAATCAGGTTAAAGATGAAGTTTGTCAATGGACTAACCTTCTTATCCCTCTTTTCGGAGATGATAACATGATTCAGATTTGCATCCTTTCTCTTCTTGAGAGCTTCTTCCCTTTTCTTTTTGGCATTATCGTGTTCTTCAAGCATCCAAGAAGGCGGACCTCTCTTCTTTTGTATATTGGTCCATTGGCCCCAACCAGGCAGTAATACAGGTTTCTCAGGCTCTGGAACTTCCTCATTCAAGGCATCTTGTTTTTCCCTTTCAAAGTCATCTTCAACATCATCACCAGCAAAAGCACGCCGGATAAGTTCTTCTTGAGATGGGATTTCATATGTGGACTTAGTCTCAGATGTTAAAATCCCATCAACCATTTCTCCTCCACTATCTGCATCGCTATCCTCATCAATTTCCTGCAAGCAGAATTAAGATTAAACAGTAACAAACAGGTCAGAGAAAGTTGCATTGTGGATTCAGCATATAGAGAGATTACCTCCCCATCAGGTCTACTCTCAACAGGTTCTGTGATCTGTAAAGAAATTGCACTCTTTGCATTTGCAGATTTTGTCTGCTTCCCTTTAGCTGATGAATCATTCATCTGTTCACCAAATATACCAATAAGACTAACTTTGCCAAAAGGAGTAAGAAGACTGATTTTGAGACAACAAAAGTTGAACCTTTTTCCACGAGTCGACTGCACAAATGGAAACTTCGTATGATGTCTTTGAGCCTGGGTCTCTCACAATGTCATCAAAACTCTGAAACACAGGACAAGTCAAACTTTAATTACCACAAACAACGCAGAAAAGAGGGCAATATGAGATGGTACCGCAGGATTTGATGAATTTCACAACAGAATTACCTTTAACAGAGAATCATGACCAATCTCAGACTCATCACGAAGTGAATTGGGATCAAAATGAACTTCCCTCTCCGAAAAATTGCTTTCTTCATGAGCACTGATGCCAATTTCTCTGGCATCTGTCTCACCTTCACTATCACTGTCACCATAGTAATTGTCTGATTTCACGTTCTTTTTGGGTTCAGGTGCCTGCTTTTTTTGAGCACCAAAAACCCTCCTACCAGTCAAAACATTTGTTCCTTGAGTTTTTGGCTCGTTCTTGTCTTCTAATTCCTTCAACGATGACTCAAACTCTTCTAGAGCAAGCTTTGCTTCTTCATCGGCCGCCTCTTTCCTTCTTTTCAATCCACGGACCTGTGAAATGGCAGTACCATAGATGAATTTCCAAACCTCAAAAAATTTAGAGCAAGCAGTGGCGCAAAGGAAAGATTGATAACATTACCATGAAAGGTAAGGAAAGCACTCCTGATGATGGCAACTCTTCGTCCCCTTCTAAGACTTCAGTGGTCTTGTCCTTTGCTTTCTTCAACAGTTTTACTGCAGCATCCTGATCTGATCCATCAGAAGTCTCATCAAGGTCATCCTCATCACTGCTTTCTTCACTACTACTGCTCTCGTTCATGTTATTTGCTTTTCTGGACAAGAGGGCATGCTGATTCAGCTGTTCAGCAATAGCAGCTCGTGTTCCGTCATCTTGCACATCCAAGCCACGTTTTAAGATGCGCTTTGCCCACTTGGAGCTGTTCTTGTGCTTCAGGGTCAAGCGTTCCTACATAAAATTTAATCGCAAAAGAGACAAACTCAATCAAAAAAGAAGAAAATACTCCTACACAAGTTCACACAAGTCTTGAATGAAATTACCTCTGCCCTTTTGAATTCTTGCTTCACTGCCTGCTCTTTGGCTGCTTCTGGATCTGTTTCAATTGCAGTACCTGCTTGTTTCAATCTATCTTTTTTTAGCAAACGATGATACACTTTCGATTTTATCTTCTTGACTCGTTTTGCCTTCATTTCATGACGGAAAAGAAGACTACGCATCTTAGCAAGCTGGTCTTGGCGCTCCCTCACATCCTCTACAGATATCTGCCAAAGTGGTAAACATTAAATATGATACAAAAATTTACAGGGACTGTTTTCCTCTAAAAAAAATTGAATGAATAACAATTGATAAGAAATAAATGTGTAGAATTTTATGACCACTATACCTTATTAAGTTCAAGAAGTCGTGCACCATCTTTACTATGAGCTTCAACGACCTCGTGATTATTGAAAAGAGAAGCAATTTTTTTCTCAAAATCACTTCTTGGTTCAAATTCAGCAGCCATTGCTCCTACGGTAGAAAATCCCACGTCCTTATCTTTGCCAAAATATATAGTCGGCGCCTCTCTGTTTCTTTTGACATGAGGTTCCCATTTCGTAACATCCTTCCTGATAAAACCATAAGCTGCATCTCTTTCCAATCTCTCTCGATCTGGTTTTGGAAGAGGTGCATGAATAGGCATGGACTTCTTCTCCATCCGACTCATGCTCTTTCTAAGTTTGGCATGGTCAGACTTCCCATGAAGGGGGTCCAGAAGATCCTGGATGCTAATGTGGCCATCCCCATCCAAAATATCACGACTGGGATTATACTCAGACTCTGAATATGCCTCAGATATGATAACATCATTTTTCTTCTTCTTGCCTATCATATAGATCTTGTGATCAGTCCTCATTGTGGATTACACAATATATTCAAAGAAATGACATGTAATGACAAAAATCCTCTTTTGTCCGAGGCTGAGGAGAATGCATGGTTTTGTGGAAAGCGGGGCACTTAATAAGCATGTTTCTCCAACAAAATAAAGGGAAAGAAACATGGAATAGCCAAAAAAAACAAACTAAAATTTAGTTGATTTCCACATCACACATGTACAAGTAGCACATACAAATCATGGCTAATAAATATATAAACAGATTGACTTTGGCGAAACACATCATATTCTACTAGTAATTGCAAGCATGAAACTCAAGAAATGTGGGTAGGACGTTTACCATCAAAAGCATCAATCGGAAGTCCAGTAATTTCTTGCAACATTCGTGAATGCCTTCCATCATCCTCTTCCTCTTCCTCTTCCTCGTCATCATCATTTCCTCTCTGACCACCCTCATCATCATCACCATCTTCTTCATCGGATGGTACATTTTCATCCTACATAAGAAAAATACAATGCCTATAAATCCACCATAACCAAAAAAAAAAAAAAAACGTGAATTCTCTGTTCCCATCTTCTGCAGCTAATGCAAATCAAATTTTAAAAGGGAAAAACAAGTACTCTTTTTGTCCAAAACACTTCCTGATTCAAACTAAGTGAAACTCAGACTAACATTATAAAATGTACTTATTCCTCATTAAAAGAGAAAGTGCTACTTATATATCTTACCTGTAGGTTCAGAAAATTTAAATTTAATTGGGAATAAAGAAAAATTAGTCTTTAGTCTCCATAAGAAAAAAGTATCAAATTTTATTTGGGCAAAGGAGTAACTAAACATATTCTTAATCGATTCCACCTTGAATATTCGTTCCAGTCCAATGATATTCTTCAATAATATAACTTATAACCCATTTGGCTAGGTTTCTAAAATCAGCTTAATTTGAAAAGTGTTTTCAAGAAAGTACTTTTCATAAGAAGCAGTTTGTGTTTTCATAATCAATTTGAAAAGTACTTCTGAGCAGCAATTAGTGTTTGGACAAACTTTTTCATTGAAAAAGAAATTAGTGTTTGGCCAAATTTTTAAAAAGTCTTTGTAAGTATATTTTACCAAGAGTGCTTTTCAAAAAGGTAATGTGAGGAAAAGCTACCTTTTTAACTTCTGAAAAACAGCTTCTAGTCCCAAAAGCACCTAGTTTCTCTTAAAGCTTGGCCAAACACCTCACTTTTTACAAATAAGGACTTTTGGGAAAAAATAAGCACTTTTGACCGCCTAAAAGCTTGACCAAACAAACTATAAGGATTAAGGCATAAGTATCAACTATGGCATACTTCTTGTAGCTAGCAGAGACTAATGACGAGGAGGCTTAAGTTGAACAGAGGAACTAGCTAAACTCTACTCTTAGCCCACAAAAAGGAATTCTTCCAGTTGCAATACATGTGCAACCAGATCCATAGCAACAGCATATAAAAATCACTACATATATATAAGTTTTTGAGTTTCCAATTAAAGTGCACTGCTAACAGAAAAACTAGCCCTTCTTCTAAGAACAAAAATAAAATTTTGAAACAACAGAAAGTAAAAGAAGCAGAAACTTTGTTAGTTCACTACTCTATCTCCACCAACGAAGGGATACGTAATCAACAGCTTTATAAAACTTCAGAAACTTTCTGAGATGTAGCACAAAAAGGAGAGAGAATGAGCATGATGATTAAGGGAGAGGAAGAGAAGAAAACGGGACGAAAGATATTACTACTTATTAGAAGAAGCTACATGCAAGGGCCTCTTGGTCAACATGTCTGTTTCACACGGGGGTACTTTAGACCCTTCGCTTGCTTATGTTCTGTCCGCTTCTATGCAGCTACAGCCTCCGCGTACCCTACTTTTTGACTATAGATAAGTAAGGCATAAACGCCGTACACTGCTTCATCAGCTTGCGTATGTGCTTTGATGATACATGCCGCTTGTGCTTTGTCTCCTTGCCGGTATGTATCGCCTTCATCTTTTGTGTCTATCATCTGTGTTTTCTCTTAAGTGATTGCTTTGTTTTTGGGTCTGGTGGTTTGATTTGTTGTTCTCTTTCTGTGTTTTATCATGCCTCTTGGTTGGATTTAGTTATGACGGTTTTTGTTCCGTGCGATTTTGGCATGTTGATGTGTATATGTTCCTATTTGAGCTTCAATTTTGGTTATGTATGACATAAGAACTCAATTTGGGGCTTTTTGTTCTTTCTGAGGTGAGGGGATTAGCACCTGTGAGGTTTGCTATTTGCAGAAATCAATTTTTATGCTTCATGGGGACTATTACTTTGAACAGCTGGGGATTCATTATCAATTCATGAGACGGAGATGGGAGTAGCAAGTATTTATTCATTTTTTATTAGAGCTTTCGAGTTTTGAGTCATAAGAATTGATGAGATCTACCTTTGGTAGAGAATGGTGATGCTACACAATTTCAGCCAATGCTGACTGGAAGAGAAGATTATTTGTTCTATATAGCATAGGAATATTGTTCTACCATCGAAGACAATTGAGCATGCCGCTGTAAATCATCAAATTGAATGCTTATCACAAGTTGTTCAACTATTATAAAGATTTACTAAAATGCAGACAATGCAGTTTCAGTATTCTCCCAGCCCACTCCTTTCAAACAAATGAACCAGGATCAAGATTGCTGAGTCATTGACTTTCTTCTCATTATTATGTAGGTGTATATGAGGAAAAATTTGTTGCATGTTGCACAATGAACCTGTTGACGTCACAAGTACATCATTTTCCGATTAGTTTGATTATTTTGGAGTTAGAGAGTTAGACGTGAAGGGGGAAAGAATTTAAGGTAGAACTAGGAGCTCAAAGGTGGGCTTTTTCCGGGTAGAAGTTGCTCTTTAAAGGTTAGATTTTCTTAAAAGTATTCTTCATTTTATACAGCTTGATTCATGTAGAGAAAGAACTTTATAATCATGGACGTTACCTTAATACTTTATCTTTATGTATTATATTTCTTTGTCTTCTTATTCATGGAAAGTTTGTGTGCTTCTCCCTTTTTTCTGTTTGTTTTATTCGAAACAGGGGGATAACGGATGTTTGAAAAGTAATATGTAATTTGGTGATCAATATAGCTCAAATCGCACCAGGAGCAATCTTTTGCCTGTGAGATTTGTGTTGGGTATCATTTTAAGAAAGAATGTTTATGAACTTTCTTTAATACCTCCTTTATCGAGTAGATCTGTAGATGTATTAGATGCAGCTGGGACTCAGGCTCAAGAATAAGCTATAGCTACACCAGTTAGACTGTATTATATTATATGATTTAGTACACAACAAATAGTAGCCGCCAGTTAGAATAGAGAGGAATAGCTAATAAAGTAAACCTAGAGAGATAAATAGTTTTAGATTCTTGCCATAGGAAACCAAAAAAGTTTTGAGGATACCTCATTTCAGGCTATCAAACAGAAGTTTATAGTTTTCCTGATGAAACAAAATCAAACTCTGCTACCCTTAGTGATCCACATGATTTTCATATATGCACTTAAATAGTGCATTATGTTTTATTGCAACAAAAAGACACACCACACCTGTAGAGCAAACTATCAGCTACTGAACTACATGTTATTAAAGTTCTGATATGTCAGCCCTGCTAACTTTGAAGCGTTCTTGCGTGGGATCAATGTTGAACTGGTAATGTTTGGGTAAGATAAAAAAAATATTTTTATAAGCCAAAACGCATTTTACAATTAATGATGGACCCTACTATTGGAGGACTCATCAGGTTGAACCTACACTAACTTCCACTAGAAAAAGTAGTTCCGTAGGAAGTCCAACTGATCGTGAATGATCAAAATGAGCTTTTGTTAGTTTGGTGAATGCTCTTGCTAAATTCTTCATTGCTATTAACTTTTTCATGTATCATCGCAGAACTATCGGAGCATATGAATGGAAAAGCTTCATACTGATTAAAATTTGCTCGATTTTCTCCCATCAAGCATCTGCGGGCAGAAAATACTATTTCTCAATATGTAAGTGTAGAATCATAGGCACCAATACTAAGTGCAGAGAGCCTCTACGATTAATTTGTCGGAAACTTTACCTAAAGAGGCATTTATGTGTTTTTCTCGTGGTTTTTTTATTTAATCTTATGTATAAAGACTCAAATTAATGTAAAGATGATATTCCTGCATTGTCACTGTGAAAGTCTATATAGTTCTGATTCTAAGATACAAAAAAGTGATTTACAAATTATTGTTATTGGGCCCATGCTGGCACGGGCACTTACATCTAGTAGTAAGAGATCAACGATATTTACTCATCAAATGTTGTTCCAAGCAAAGGAATTATGGACTCTAATTATAGAATAGGGAACCCAGATAATTACAACTCTTAGAATTATCAAAATTCTTTTTTTAAAATCATTACAACTCTTAGAATTATTAAATTCTTTTTTTTAATTATTACAACTCCTAAAATGATTAAAACTCTCTCCAACTATAATATGATCTTATTTCTAAAAGAATATACCGAACCCCAAACTTTAACTAAAAGATGACAACAATAGATCAACAGTAAAAAGGTAGTAAATAATGCTATATGTTTCAGCTACATCATTCTCCCTCCGTTGAGAATGCTTGACACCTATGAGTGAGACAGTGTTACAACTCTCCAAGATTAGTACTAATGGAAAGAAACTCATCCTTTTTAGTGCAGACTCCTTGAGGTAGTGGTAGTGGTAGTGGTAAGGTTTTCGTACATTCTGCCCTCCCCAGACGAAATTTCACTGGATATGTTGTTGTTGTTGTTCTTACATCCATTAAATAAGATACCAGTATAAACCACCAATTCAACACAAAAAACATATCGCAAGTAAAACAACATAAAAACTAATTCCAACATAACTAATAAAGCCTATTAAGAACTATTCTTATACACCCTACCAAATACGAAAAGAAGGCATAACTATGCACACTATCCCAAAGATTTAAATTTGCCAGCAAAAATCAAAATTGAAATGAAAGAAATACCTCAAATTCATCAGGAAGCTCATATTGGTAATTTTCAACAGGGTCAAAACGTCGATTCTTCCTGGACTCCTCTTCAGCAACTCCTTCCTCATACTCATACAAGTCATTAACAGCATCATCAGAACCAATATCTTCGTCGTCAGAATCTGTATACCTTTTGGGTAACTGGAGCTCCTTTAACATAGCATTAGGCAAACGGGGACCCACCCTTTTCCTTCTACCATCTTTTCCTTCACTTGAACCTTTATTTTTCTTGTTGAAATCTCTTCCTTTGTTTTGTCTGTGTCCTTCTCTGGTTTTTCTCTTCGTCCCCGCCATCACTGCAGATCGATTACCGGAAAAAGATATCCCGCGCCGCCGGTAAGACAGGCTTTGAAGGACAGAAGGAGTAAAAATGTTTGAGGCCAAGTGCGGCCAAAGGAAGGGAAAGGGTTTAGTTAAAAACAAGTATTATTTTTTTAGTTTCGGAAGTTGAAGCAGGCACCTCTCCGCAGGGGTATTTTCAGAAAAAAAAAAAAAAAAAAATATAACAAAAAAATTTAGTTCTATTTTAATTTAGGCATAATACATAAATTGGACCAGGCTTCAAATTTTAAGTATAAAGCGGTTTAGCAGCTACTTGAAGAAGACCAATATGAAGGAACTTAAATTCCTTCTGTTATCTATAGATATCATTAGCAATTAATAACTTGATTGTTTCAAGGCAATTGTTAATAGCAATAGTAGACTCACATGTCTTAATATTATATTTTTTAAAGAGTGAAAAAATTCCTAGTTGGTAAATCTTTTCTAAAGGTTCTTTTGGAATAGACCAGTTTTGCAAATCATTTTCTACCTTAGAGATAGACAAATTAACGTTATTGACAGTATACTGATGATTATTCATTTAAGAAGGGATGCCTTTGATTATATTATGCAAGATGATAAATGAATAGCAATAGTAAGTTCTTAAGGAGGTTATGAACAAATTATAAAACATATATTTCTAAGTCTGAAAGCATAATTATGGAATTATAACGAGGGTATTATATTAAGGATTTTGGATTTTACAAGAGTTCGTCAAATAAACTACCTTACAGTCTAAAACGCCTATCATCGGCTAAACGACTGTCTGTCGACATCGGAACTATTTGACAAAATCTACACCTCACCTTAATCACCAGAAATAATCTCCATACATATGAATTTAGACTAAGAGACTTATGTATTATAATTGGGACATAACAATACTAAGAACTAGTTATTACTAAAATTTATCAAAGCATAAATATAATCTAGGCAAAGATTATTTAGCTATGCATGGCTAGTAAATACAGCAACATGGCTCTGATACCATAAAACGGATCGTAGATACTGTAAGTAAATATTGAGTACAACAGAGTAGACTTACTGGAATAACAGAGCTGAATGATTTATTGATAAAGCGAAAGCATTACAAACATGATTACAGATGAGCAAGACTAAGAGAAATTTGTAGTGTAAATTTTCTGATGCCTTGTAATGAAATGATAATCCAAAAGGCCTTCTTCTGATTAGCTGCTGCGGATTACCTTATCTTTAGGAGGGGTCCATTGGTTGGTGGACGTCTATCTTCAGGGGTCCACTTCTTTTGAGTGGTCAAAAGCTTGTCGGGAGCTTGCCTTCTTTTCCGAATAAGTTAAATAACTTTCGGTGTAGTGGGGTCCATTCTGATTAAATCAAAAGATATTCCATCTCTTTTAGAGATTCATCTTTTCTTCCATAATAATTCTGATACTTTGTATCTCTATTTGGAAGACTAATTATTCCGTGTTTTAAAACACTCAATTAGGATTTTAATCAAATGGATTTAGATAGGCCCTGACAATTCCTTTGGGATTTAACATGTCCCCATTGTCGTCACTTTGAGATGAGGCTTCTTCAAGAAGCTGAAGGACTTCGTCTTCATTACTATTTTCCAATTCTGATAAAGCCTTTTCCTCTAATTTTTATAGTGCACAAATAGGCACTTGAACTATCCATTTCTTAAACAAAAAAAACAAGTGAATTCAATAGCCAAAATGTGTGATATACAACCGCTCCCACATGAATTTTTGAATCACTCAGTGGCTGCTACGTAATTAAAAAATTTACATGTATTTTACAATTAAAAAAAGAAATTAAATAAAATGGGATTTTGATTTGAATAAATAAATAAATATATTTATATATATATATAAGAGATTCATTAAGGATAAAATTGTCATTTCTGCTTTTTTTTACAGTTGTGGGCCTCGAAAATTACATTTGATGCACTTGCATTACATCTCAATCACGCATTTTGTGAGGTTGGATTCGCGCGTTTTTTTGTTTAAAAAAGGGATAATTGAAGTGCATATTTGTGCATTATGAAAGTTGGAGCTCGTACTTAAAATTTGAAGTCAAGTTTAGGGGTCAATTTATTTATTATGCCTTTAATTTAATTAGTGTATTACTTTTTCAAAATTATGAAATCTGCTTTAAATTTGGCCTTTAGTTTTAAATTTATATCCTTTTAGTTGTAGATTTATTATTTTGAATGTCGTTAATATTTATGTAAACTTTAAAACTAAGTTGATCCGATACAGTCCAACATAAAATTGGTGTATCTACCAAACTATGAAACTTCTACGGTTTCACTGCCCCAATCTGAAACTTCTAGCCATGTGATTTCAGATGATAATGCTGAGAAAGCAATACAACAAATCTGGATTAATCGACCTGATGGATTGCAGAGGATGGTTAAACAAATCTGACTTATGCTTGAAACATTATCATAAAAATAGATTCAAATTGAACTTCAACAAGCTTATGCACTTTGCGGTACTTGCAGAAATATTTCATATAATGCGATTGCCCGATACTGGCATTTTAATGTCATCAAGCTATACTATAGTTATTACTAGGTAATGCAACATTTGTATTTTATTAGTTATATCTCCTAAAACGCTCCATCTTTCGTTATCGAGTATGAAACTACCACCTAGATTGCACCTACAACTTCTTCTATGAGGTCCTCTATCAACAATTCCTCAATGTCCTTAACTATCAGATCCATGTCATCCTTGAGTTCTAGCCAATGCATCTCTTCCACAACGTTAGCAGGTGTGTCTGCGTTTGCAGGTTCTTCTTGGCTTCTCAGCAGTTGATGCAGAATGTTTTTCATCCCATAAGTCTGCCACTTCCAGTTAATACCCTCTATTGGCTTCACCCAAGGGCAAGGATCGACGTACTTCCTAAGAATCTCCAGTAGACACAAGTTTATACGGTCAAACAGCAGCCTCCTTTCGTACCTTGGTTCAGTTGTTTCATCGATGTACTTCTTCTCAAGATTGTCGAAAATCCAGGGACTCAAAGGACACTCCAGAGTGTGGCAAGATGTTACGAATGTATCAGGGTCGGATGCCTTCAACCCAGAGTCAGTTAGCACATCCAATATGTAAGAAGATTGCCAGCTTTGGGACCTTAAACTACAATTGTCTTCAAAGGACTCAACCTCGTCATCACTTACTACTACATCAGCATAAGGCTCTGACTCCATCTTGAGGAGCTTCAGTTGCATCCGAAGCCCTGGTGAGAACAGAAGTATGTAAATACATAATTTGACAAACATAATGTACTAAAACTTCATAATAACAACAGCAACAACAACACGCAATAATACTCCAATAATGATAAGAACGTCAATAAGGGCTCAAATACTAGAGCTGTCATCAAGCAAAGCACTTCGATTGCAGAAGAGATCAGAAGTAATATGTCGCAAATAATTGTTTAACATCGTCAAGAAATCACACTTACCATTAAGTTCAGCACTGACTCTCTCAAAGCATTCTGAACCGGAAGACGCATCTTCTGTAAAAGGAACCTCCAAAACAGAAGGTGGACTAGGATGATCAGCCTCCTTGGAGCTTACTGATGATTCAGGTTCAGGTACAGGATACTCCAAAACAGAAAGAGGACTAGGATGATCAGCCTCCTTGGAGCTTGATGATTCAGGTTCAAGTGCAGGATACTCCAAAACAACAGAAGCTGCTGCAGATGATGGTGGTGATGGTTCTGGAAGTGCTTCCTACATAACAGAAAGCTCCACAATAAGATAAGTATGACTTGAAACTCTTGAAAACATAGGTAGAGATGTATCGTAAACATATACTCCCTCTGTCTCATTTTATGTGCCACCCTTTCCTTTTTAGTACGTCCTAATAAGAATGTCACCTTACTATAATTAGAAACAATTCAGCTTTAAAAATTCATTTTTATCCTTAATAAAATGATTTACAACCACACAAATATCTAAGGATTGTTTTAGACCACAAATTTCAAAAGTCTTCCCTTTTTTCTTAAACACAGTGCCAAGTCAAACAGTGCCACATAAAATGGGACGAGGGGAGTAACTAATAAATCCTTGGTATTTTAAAGACCTAATTATCAAACTCTGCAGTCTGCCAACCCCTTTTGGTGCAAGCTCAGTGCTCACTGAAGCAACTAATGAAACTGTCCATCTCATTGTAAACACCGTAGAAACAAAAAGCAGACATCCTTTTACTCCAAGGATTAACCATTCATCTATTTCCATAGAACATAACAGTAGGCAAATTTTACCCCAAAAAGTATGTTTTGAGTGCCATTATTACACGTGCATTCAGCACAACGAGCATATGCAGTGCGTGACATTTTATTACATGTGCATTTGGTACACTTTACATACCATACCAGCAAGACAAGCTTTTCAAATTGATCCAAGCAAGAAAGGTTCTGCATGAAGTTAATAGGCAAGATGGTAACCACAGTATATAAAGTTACTTCTTGATGAATTAGTATTATGCAATGGCAAAGAAAAAGAGGCAGCTAACACGCAGTTCAGAAAAAATACAAAAGATGCAAATGCTTTACACATGAAAGCTGATGCAGAGAAAGCCATCTAACTACCATCCTCTCACAATGATAAACTTAAAAAACAGAATGTCTCACAGACTAAAGCGGAAGGCAGGTGTATCAATTCCTTCTAGAACAATGAAACAAAAATCTACCATATATAGTCATTGCTTAATACTATCAGAGTAGTCAACTAGAAATTCTCGAAAAGCACATCATTATGAAATTTTCCAGCTAGAACCCATAAATTTTCTGTCTCAATATTACTGAATAGGGAAGATGCACTTAGTGCTGGCCATGCTACTTAACCAAGTAGTCATTGTGGCCATTTCTGAAAGCAGTAATGTCAGAGGAATGGGTGCCAAATGAGGAAACTTCACCAACAATCACTGCAACATTTTTATGAAGATTCTAAAACACTACTAGCAAACTTATCGTCAAACCAAAAGCACATCAGTTACCAAGTCAAAGTCAAGATAAACAAGGCAGTCCAACAGGTCTACAGCTAGTGAGAAAGAACAAAAGTAATATGCCCACTATGCTTAAATGGATATACATGTGAAATTACACAAAATGCAAAACATCTACAAGAGAACTAACAAACCTGTAGAATTGACACCTCTTGGTTAAGAGGAGAAGCACTGCCACATTCCGCAGGTAGCTTCCGAAGCATCTCAACAGAATATTCTGAAGACAGGGTAATACTCTCGGTTTCAGCATCATCTGAAGCATTAGTATAACTCAAGCCATCTGCAGTAGGCACATGAGAAGCTAAAGACAGCTTCTCAGATAGGTTCTCTTCTAGGTTCATATCAATTCTCTGGCGTAGCTTGCCTTTTGACGAGTAGTCACTACCAAGTCGACAGGAATGCAGCTTCTTTTTGCTGGATCTAGAGTCTTTGGATAAGAATTCATCTCTCAAATTCAGCATACCATCCAATGACCTACTTCTGCGATGATTTACAGGCTCTTTGGAAATTGAGTGTTGCTTATTAGAAAAAACTTCCCGCCGTGCTCTGGTTCTATGCTTTTTGCTGCAAAAAGGTGGAGAAGTTGATCTGTATCCTGATGAATCATTAATGCATACATCCTTCCAGCCATCTCTGCTACTAATACCCAACGGGAAATCCCATTCAGTAGTTCTTTTCCTGCCACCAGGTTCGTTAGTGGCTTCTTCAACGTGCACCATGGTATCACAATTCGTTCCCCCATCAGGTAACGAAAGCATTTCACCAAGTGTACTACTCTTACCAGCCATTTCAAAGTCCTGATAATATTGAGTCATCTTCCACCTCTCAGACAACCTCTTCTTTGCCTCCCTGCCCACTGATGATTCAGAACCTAGAGATGAAGATTTTTTCAGATTACCCCTACAAGATGACTTCCTACCAGACAAAGTTGTAATGTCTGACTCACCGGTCGAATCACTTTCATAAACATCACAAGAACTTTCATCTCCAGCATATCCTTTAACACCAGAACCTCTAAAATATGCATCCCTACCATCAAAAGGCCCAAAAGAGTCTCGCATCCGCCTCGTAATTTCCCTTGCAATATCTCTTGCTTCATTTGACTTGGGCCTTGAGATCCCCATATTCTTGGATGAATTCTTCTCTTCCTCTGCTCCGGCTCCCCCAGGTGAAGCACGATGATATTGTGCATGCTTCCTCACGTCAGGGTGATATGGAACAGAAGTAAGATCATTTTGTGTTATCCCAAGGTTTGGCTTCAGAACAACAATTCTTGTTGGTAGAATGTTTTCCTCCTTTCCTTCAGAAAGAACCGGAGAGGACTTTTGGGAATTATGTCCACTATGACGATGCTGTGACTGGAGTAAGAGACCATCAAGGCGCTCTTTCTGCAAGCTGATGCTTTGTTTACATGAACCGCCTCTAACAGATTTGGAGGATTTGGCACTGCCTTCATATTTCACAGAATTTGATGGCTTTAAAACTGCTATGTGACTGCACGTAGAACTAGCAGTGTCAACTTGCAGATCCTGCAAGTGCTTCACAAACAAGGAATCTGGTTCCTGAAGATACTTTAACAATAATTCCTTATTTGAATCAAGCGCCTCAAGAGTGTCATTAAATTCTTTTGAGTTCTGAAACCTTTCATCAGTTGAAAGACGTTTTGCATCCATAAACTTCTGTTGTATAAGTGCCATATCAGAAGTCGCATATCTTCCAGTTTCATTCCATCTTGATGAATGACGACGGTTGGCAACATGTGATGCTTCCAAATCCTCATACACATCCTTGAATTCTTGGTGCTCCATGGAGCTTCTTTTACTTGATTGTTCATCGAATAGTTGCTTCCTCCTTCTTGGATCTATCTGCTCATTTCTATGTTGGCAGCTGTCTGAAAACCTTCTCTGTTGTCTACCAATATTCTGCGGAGATGGCATCCCTTCGAGACCCATTAATTTGGCAACAATGCTTGGCGGCCTTCTCTTTGATTCACCTTCTTTTGCCATTTCTTCTGCAAGTAACTTCTTAATTGGTGTCCCAGTTACTCGTTTGGAAGAGCTCTTCCCTAAATCAAGCATAATCTACAGATGGAAAATATTTAATGAATGTCAGTTAAAACTATTATTTAATGATGGATAATTAACCATAGTATGCTAATTTATATATACAAATTGGCTCACCATATCTCCCCTAGTAGTTTCATCACAGTAGGAACGAGAATTGAGATTCACTTTTGGTGTAGCAACCTGTTTCTGAACTAGTTTACTTCCTGGACATGGGATCAATTAACAATGTCAATACTCACTTTTCATACCATAATAAAATTTCTAAAATGCTCATATAGTTATGGAAGGTTAGGGGAATCTTAGTAGATCAATTGGTTGGCTACCTGAATTTTCACATTGTTAGTAGATCAATTGGTTGGCTACCTGAATTTTCACATTGTTGGTGAGGACTCGATTCTCTACTTTCGGTTAAACAAAACACCTTTAAGTGAATCAACCCATGGCTTATATCATAATGATAAGAAAACAAAAACAAAATGATGATGTTGCCACTACATAAAGGGCCTAATCATTCAAGCAAATGCAGCTTAACTTTAACTAAAGTAATAATTAAATGTACCATTTCATATTCGAAAAATAGAAAAAATTGAAATTTAAAAAAAAAAAACGAAGTAAAAAATTTGAAAGAGAAATTAAAAAAAAAATGAAAGAGTCAATTACTTCCAAATAATCAAATTTTGCTTGCTAAATTAAAAACTAAAAAATGGCATTATATAAGACAGAGAAGATCTTTTTTGAAATAAAATTATTATCATCAGAAAAAATTATCAAAATGTGAATTTAATTTCTTTTTTCGTTCATTCAAAAAATTTAGCTAATCAAAGAAGCAGCACTGATAATTCTAACAAACAGTGAGCATTCAAATCTTCATTGCTTCACAAAAATTCATCGAGAGAGAGAAAAAGAGAGAGAGAGAGAGAGAGAGAGAGAGAGAGATAACCTTCCATAATTCCGGAAGCACTCCTAGACTTCCTGTGACGACTTTTCTCCATTGTTTTTTCAAATTATACCTCCACAGACAACAACGCAACAAAAAGCAAAAAGCAAAAAGGATTTTGAAAAAGAGGAGAGAGGGAAGGTAAGAAGAAGAAAAAAAGCCTAATCAGATCGTAAATCTCGGAAAAAAGCAACAACAAACAACCTCGAAACTCATCACCAGCTCCATCTCAAAAACTCAAACAAACCATTAAAAAAAACTCAAAAACCCTAGCTCTGTAGAAGAATGTTCTTCAGAACTCCGTCATTTTTGAAAAAGAGAGACAGAGAGGGGCTGATGAATGGATCACATTATAGAGAGAGAAACGGTATATACGTATAGAGAGAGAAACAGTAACAGAGATAGAGAGAGGTGGTCGACATTAATGAGCTTTTGAGAGAGAGAGAGAGAGAGATTTTTGAATTGGAAAAAAGAGAGATTTGAAATGAGGGAAAAATAAGGACAAAAAGGTGAATACAGTGAGGGAATTTTGAACCGGACCCACTTTCTCTACTATTGTAGTAGTGTAGTAGAGAGAGAGTGTCCTAATTGCCAATATGGATCGTGGTGCGGTGATAAAACTGTTTCATCCTTAATTAGAGGTATTGGATTTAAGCTTAGAGTATAAAAAAATCTTGTTGGAGTGTCATTTCTGAATGGACCCTGCAATGCGCAATTCAAATTTAGTCAGGGTTCCACGGACTTCGAACACCGAGTGAGAAACAAAAAAAAAGTGTCATGACCAACCTCAGTTGCGGTACACTAGTAAAACTACTTCATTTTTAATTAGAGATTTTAGGTTCAAGTAAATTTTATTGAGAGTATCATTCTTAAATGGGTCCTGCAATGTGCGAGTCGAATTCAATCGGAGCTCCAATATAAATTTCGGACACCAGATAAAAAGCCTTCGAGCCTTAGATATAGAGAAATCTTGTTAGGAGCGTTATCCCCGAATGAACTCTGTAGCATGCGATTCGAATTTATCAGGACTCGATGCGGACTTCAAACATCGAATGAAAAAAAAATGTGTATGGGGGAGTTTGTTGAGACCTATGTGCTAAGTTTGGATCGTCACTTAACTGCGGGCTCTGAACACCGGTAGAAAATAAAAAATAAAAAAAGTGTAGTGGGGTGGATGGTGGAGGGTGGGTGTAGTGGGATCTACGTGGTAAGTTTGGACACCACGTCATTTAACTGTAGACTTCGGACACCAGGTGGAAAATTAAAAAAAAAATATGTAGTGGGGGAGTGATGGGTTTAATGGGACCTACGTGCTAAGGTTGGACGCCACGTCACTTGATTGGCGCTGTTGCCATGACTTGAAGGGCAGTATTTATTTCAGAAAATAACTTGTCACATGTTTCGTTTATTATAAACTTTGTTTATACTGTATTTAGTGAAAGTGTTTAGTACATTTTTATAATGAGTTTAGATAATAATAATAATATATTGAGTATAATTTTAGACGGTAGGATTTGGAAAATATAGGTGTACATAGACTTTAATTCTATTATAAAGATAGTGAAATTATTTTTAATAAATCATCAACTCAATAAAAGTATTTTGAAAAAGAAAACAACTCGTAACAAAATATTATGACAAAGCATCATGCACGATAACTATATAGAAAGACCAAATTTCATTATTTAAATTATTTGTATATGCAACACATGTCAACTTATTTTCTCTTTAAAGTCAAGCTCTTTTTATAATAAACTTGTTTATAGCGTCTTATGTGAAACTTCCACAAAGTTAAAAGTGTCTTATTTTTTAATAAAAAATTAGATAACAGTAACAATAACAATAACAACATATTCAATATAATTTTATAAAGTAATATTTTTGGAAGAATAAGTGTACGTCGAACGTCTATTCTAAAAATAGTAAAATTATCTATGATAGACCATCAACTTGAAAGCATTTCAAAAAAGAAAATAACATATATAAATAAATCACAACATAATATTATAAAAAGAACATGACAAAACATCATGCACGATAACTATATAAAAAAAAATCAAATTTCATTATTCTATTATGCACTTAATTAAACAGTTGTTTAATTTGTCATAAGGTCCTCCATGCATTTATTTAAACAATTTGTTTATATATGGAACAAATGGCAATTTATTTTCCCTTTAAAGCCAAGTTTTTATTATAACAAACTTTGGGAGACAATACTACTGTGCTTTAAAGGAACATTCCTATTACAGTAATTGTCAATTTCAAATTTCAAATACATCAAAGTGGTTAAAAGCATTTAATTTTTAGTTTTGACCAATTGAATGCAGTAATAATAATAATAATAATAATAAGATAACTTCCTAATGATAATTCAAATGTTAATATTTAAAGTTTTCAAGCTTTTCAAAAAATGTAAGTCCTTAGTAGATAATTTTGGTGAGGCTTGAAATTTTTACCGGACGTAAATAAGCTTTGAACTACTTTGAATATCAAGTAATTATTATTCTATTAAAATAACTTTTTCCTATTGTTTTTATAAAATTCTCATTTTTCAGACGACTTCATTATTAGAATTTAAATCAATAATAAATGTATTTATTTGATTACTAATTAATCTAAAGTGATTTTATATAAATGTTTCAAGTCTTCGAGGTTTCCAAAAAAGAAAAACTTTAGTAAATAATTTTGATCACACTTAAAAAATTTATTACTTAATCGAGCTTTGAGCTATTTTAGGTATCGAATAATTATTGGCCTACTAAAAATGGTTTTGGTCAATTCTCTCAATAAAATTTCAATTAATACTATAATTTTTGAACGACTTTATTGTCAGGACGCGAATCAATAACAGGTATATTTATTTGATCACTAGTTAATCTAAAGTAACCATGTATAAATGTTTTAAGTGTTCGAGATTTTCAAAAAAATGAAAGCCCTTGATAAATATTCTGATAACGCTTAAAATTTTTACTACATAATCGAGCTTTGAACTACTTTGAGTATCAAAAAATTAAAATCATACTAAAGTGATTTTGTATGTTTCTCTCCGTAAAATTTCAACTAATATTGTCACTTTTCGGACGATTTGATTATCAGGTCGCGAAATAATAATAAATGTATGTATTCGACACTAGTTAATCTAAAGTAATCTTATGTAAATGCTTAAAATTTTCGAGGATTTGAAAATGGAATTCCTTAATAAATAATTTTGGTAATGCTTAAATTTTTTGCTGCGTAATTGCATTTAAACTATTTAGGTATCGAGTAATTATTGTCCTACTAAAATGATTTGTCCAATTCTCTCAATAACATTTTAATTAATATTGTCATTTTTCGGACAACTTTATTATCAGGATGTGATTCAGTAATAAATTTATCTATCTGATCACTTATTAATCTAAAGTAATCTTAGATAAATGTTTATAGTCTACGAACTTTATAAAAATAGAAGTCCTTCATAAAGAATATTGGTAATGCTTAAAAATTTTGCGACGTATTTTTAACAACTTTAGATATCGAGTAATTATTATCCTACTAAAATAGTTTTGTCCGATTCTCTCAATAAAAATTCAACTAATTATATTGTCATGTTCAGACGACTTCATTATAAGGACGCGAAGAAATAGTAAATACATTTATACGATCACTAGTTAATCTAATAACCCTATTTAAATGCTTAAAGTACTCGAGCTTTTTAAAAAATAAAAGTCCTTGATGGATAATTTTGATAACGAATAAAATTTTTACTATGTAACCGAGCTTTGAACTACTTTGACTATCGAGTAATTATTATCTTACTAAAATGATTTTGTCTGATTCTTTCTATAAAATTTCAATTAAATATTGTTATTTTTCGAGCGATTTCATTATCAAAACACGAATTAATAATAAATGTGTTTATCTAATCACTAGTTAATCCAAAGTAATCTTACATAAATGCTTAAGGTCTTCAAGGTTTTCAAAAATGAAAGTACTTAATACATACGTTTAAAATTTTTACATACGTAATCGAGTTTTAAACTACTTTAGGCATCGAGTAATTATTGTGCTAATAAATGGGTTTGTTTGATTCTCTCAATAACATTCTAACTAGTATTATCGTTTGTTGAACGACTTTATTATCAGAATGTGAATCAATAATAAATAAATAATATATATATATATATATATGATCACTAGTTAATCGAAAGTAATTTAATGTAAATGATAAAAATCTTTGAGCTTTTTAAAAAATGAAAATCCTTAATAAATAATTTTGATAACACTTAAAAACGTTACTATTTAATTAAACTTTGAACTACTTTAGGTATCGAGTAATTATTACTCTACTAATAAAATGGTTCTGTTCGATTTTCTCAACAAAATTCCAACTAATATTGTCACTTTTTGGATGATTTCATTTTTAGGACACAACAATAATAAATATATTTATATGATCACTAGTTTGTTTGTTTTTTCATTTTTTTGTATATGATCAATAGTTAATCTAAAGTAATTCTATTTAAAGTCTTCGAGCTTTTCAAAAATTGAAAGTCCCTGATAAAATATTTTTTGGTAATGCTTAGTTATTATTTTTTGCTTCTATTATTTTTTAAGCTTCCTCCCATATTTCCCTTTCTATTAATTTTTTTATGATCAAGTAACATATGGTCCTCATTCCTCAATAAGCAAAGTTGGTAGTTCAAGACTTCATAAACTTACTTTTTTTTAAAAAAAAACATTTTTAAGGATTATTGGAATTGTTTAAATATAGTTGGTGAAACCAGAATGTTGAATGGTAAAAGCTAAGTAGAATCATATATTGTAACCAACAAAAAAAAAGAGAGAAAATGAAGTAGAAGCAAATACTAATTTCTTAACTTTTTCCACACCCCACTCTCCAAAAATAAAAATAAAAATTCTTAGCTTAAAAGTAAATTGGAATAATCTAGAACACAAGAAATTGTGAAAGTACTTTTTCTACCAATTTATATCAAATCAATGGATATATAACATGTGTTAATTAATGTATACATTTATTTTATTAATTCACTTAATTATAATAAATTGTATATGTTTAATATAAATCGTTACGAGTAAGTATTTACCCAACTCAAAATGTGAGTTGAATTTCTAGCTTTGGTGGAAGACATCAAAATTTTGTAAATTCAGTGATGAACAGTTTCAACTTGATAATTTTTTAAAAAATTAGAATTAGAAATTTAAATTGCTATAGTTTTTATGAAAAAGTTCAAATATGCCTAAATAATGCGAAATTGAGTGAATTTATCCGTCGTTATTACATTGCCACAAATATATTTCTGTCGTTTAATACTTTGTTCATTCATACCTACAATGACGGGCTAATTGGTGGCCAGGGGCACGAATGAACCAAGTATCGAACGATGAAGATATTTTGTACCAAAGTATTAACGACAGACAAATTTAGTCAATTTCGTATAATTTAAAGGCATATTTGGACCTTTTCCATTCATTAAAAAGACACTTCTCATTATTGCTTTATATAATTTTTAAATTTAAAAAAAAATAATCTAAATTCAAACTAACAAGAATCAAAGATTGCATGTGAACATATTTTTTAAAATGTATTAATAAAACATGTATAGTATATATATACAACCGGCCTATATATATATTTGAACGAAAAAAATCGAAAGTTTAAAGAAAAAATTAATGTTTCAAAAGGACCATATATTTAGGTTTTTGTATATTCTAAAGCTATCAACTTTAATACAATAATCATTAATTAATTGCGACTTCTTGTAGTGCTTTTGAAAAAGAAAGCTTATATAATATAAACGTCAATTTCATTTTATTCTTCTTGTCCTACTTAATTAATACTGTTCATGAAATTTACCTAATTTTATAATAAGTTCAATAGAATTAGATTGATGATAATATTTAGTCAACTTGACCACCAAACGACAATATTAGCTACTATTTCTCTCATTATTTTTTTCTCTACATTCGTGCATTTTATTGGATTTTTATAACGTTGTAATTTACCTTTTTAAATATTATTTTTAATTATAATAAATGTGATTTTATATGTTTATACGTTTTTTCAAGCGGCATACACATGATTTTTTATAAGTGATGTCCTTATATAAAGAAGTGATTCGCCCTTGATTTTAAGTATATAATTAATGATAAATATTATCTTAAGAAATTATATTATTAATAGTTGTATAAAATGATCAAATATTAAAATATGTCGAGCCTTGAGAGAATTATTTTTATTTCTTCTTTTTTTTTCTTTGATGGACATGATGTAACTTTTTTGGAATTGATAGGTGCATGTGGAGAAGAAATGTGAGAAAGATGGAGTAGTATGGGGGTGGGGGTGGACTGGTGGAGAGCTAATATACGAATTATTGGTTCGACAGAATCTGATAATTTTGATTAAAATTTTATATTTGTCTTAAAAAGTCTATTGAATAGTAATTTAGAACTCAGTAATTCAAATAGATCAGCTAAAATCTCAAATTCACAAATTTTAAATTCTGATTTCACCCATATCGGAAGGGGGTCGATAAGACAAGGTGAATTTGCCTAATTGGAGCCAAACACCAAATCTCTTTGGAGTGATTTTTTTTTAAAGAAAATGACATTTGAAAAAAACATAAAACATTGATATGGAATCTTCATCTTTGAAAAATTTCACTCTATGAAAACGGCTAATCCTATGGAGGCCTACTTAACCTCTAGGTTTTCTTGTCTCTTAATAATAATTTAGTGGTACTTTCTAGTTTCTACTATACAAATCGTTTGGTTCGATGATAAACTATACAAAAATTATAATATATGAATTAGTAATATACGAGTTATTTTTGTTTGATTTATTGCACTAAAATTAAATCTATGAGATATCATTTAAAATATTCACTTATTTTTTAATTAAAAAATAATAAATTTATAATTATTGCGTACCGACTGTTTAGATAATTATACCAACAAGATTCAACTAAAGTAAGGAACTTTGTATTGTGACTGCTTCACTCTGGAATGTTATGGTCCATGAACTGAAATTCATTGTCATACCATATGTAAAGCGAATGGGCGCTATGTAGTGAGTCAGGTTTTGTATTGGGAGCGTAAAGAAACAAGAAAATGATTCATTTGAATATATCGATGAGTTTTTAATTCAACCCTAAAAATGAAAAAAATCATTTGAATAATGTTTGTTGAATAGAGTTATCTGATATCTGTTGCTGATAAAAAATGATATATTTCGTAAAATTACTCAAGATGTGCACATGCTGATCCGACGACTTACATATAGTATTATTTGCTTATGTGCAAGATGGTACTTTAGGATTAGATGGTGAGTGAATGGCACCTCTTTTTCAGTGTGCATGAATGGTGAAGACAAGTCCATAAGGGAATCATTTGTATTCTCAAAGACACAAATTAAACCCATTATTTTCATCCCACCATAATAATGGTTGTCCCCATGCTTGTTGTTATTATTGTTATTATTATTATTATTATTATTATTTTTCCTTTTTTACTGTTATTGTTTTTTCATTAATTATTAGATCCCTTTGCAAGGCACCAAACGTTTGGTAAAGTGTGTAAAATAGTCAAAGTGAAAAAGGCTAAAAACATGCCACCAATGAGTTGCTTATATATATATATATATATATATATATATATATATATATATATATATAAATTACACTTGAAAAAACATCCAAATTGATACACTAGTAGTTTATCTTCAACTCTTTTCATTTATTGGACATGAAGTTAAAATTAATACTCCCCTGTATTAATGACACTTTTCATTTTTCTAGAATCAAAAAGTTTAATTAGTTTAATTTGAAATTTATACATAGAATCTTCAAAATTTTTGAAATGAAATTTATATATTTGTAAACTACGTAAAAAGTAATATAAGTCACAATAATTGACAATTCAAAATATTTAAAGGATGAAAAATTTATGATCAAAATAAACTTATTTGAATCTCGAAATCCGAAAGATGTCACATAAATTGAGACGGAAAAAAAATACTATTTTTTATGAGATTTTATAGAAGAGTTTAATTAACCACATAGTTTAAGAAAACTAGCTCTGTAGCTCATAAAGAAAGGGTGGTAAAAATCATATAAGGAGCTCAGAAACCGAGATGCCCCCTAATGTGGGACTCAACACTTCTCCATTGGTGTGGATATCTAAAACACAGACAATATAAGAAGGAGGTCCAATATCTTATGAAAAAAATAATGAATTGGGTTAGGCTTGAATTTGATATTATATATGATAAAAAAAATGAACATTAACCTAATTTAATTCTAGGCATAATATATAAATAGAATTTTAAATTTGGCTTCAAATTTTAAGTTGGACCTTCAACTTTCATAATGCACAAGTAGGCACTATAATTATCCACTCTTAATAGAAAAAATACGTGAATCCGACCTGACATAATACATGATCGGGACGCAATTCAGACGCGTCCGGAGTAAAATTCGAGGCCAACAACAGTAAAAAAAGAAGAAGCAGAAATGACACTTATGCCCTTAATGAATCCTTTTATATATATCCTTTATTTATTCAAATCAAAATCCCATTTTTTCCCCTCTTCTTTCTAATTCTATATTCAAGCTTTTTTTGCTCTTTTTTTTCACCATTTCTGATCTTTTTTAATGGAAATGGCTTCGAATTTTTTTTGTCATTGTGGAAAAAGAGCTATAATGAAGATGACCCATATGACCAAAGTTGTAAAAAGGAACGAATTTATAGTCGTGATCTCAAAAAGATTCTACAATCTATCAATAATAAATTTCAAAAGAAAAAAAAACTAACCATACCTGGACTAAATTGATGAAGAAGAAAAGGCAAACATCCAAGAATATCAATTGAAAGCACAAATCTTGAACAAATTTTCCTTTGATTTGCGAAGAAATTATATCTAGGGTTTGCGATTTTGAGAAAATAGTGAGTGAAAAGGTGAATTAGTTGGCTATTTTATTTTTAAATTTTAAAATCTACTTGTAAATTAATTGGCAGCCATTGAATAGATAATAAATCCATGTCACAGCGTTTGCCTTACGCGCATTTAAGCTACAAGTGTTAGAGTGTTTTTTTGTTTAAGCGTGAGATAGTTAAAGTGCCTACTAGTGCACTATGAAAGTTCAAGGTCCAACTAAAAATTTAAAGTCAAATTTAAAATCTTATTTATGTATTATGTCTTAATTTTAAAAGCAAGCTCATGATGAAAGAACCGTTCAAAATCATATAAAAAAAACAAGGATGACCCTAACGCCCATTGGTGTGGAATTCAATGGTTATAAATTGTCTTACTGAAGGTAAAAGAAGAATTGACATGTTTCTAGATTGACAAATTTTAAAAAATGAGATGCACATAAGAAAGTAAAAATTGTTATAAGATATAACTTATTTTCATATTATACATTCGTTTTTTTAAAGCTTGATATGACTTAACCCAAAAGACAAATTCGTACACGATATGTCAAAGCACATAATATATATTATATACCATTACCTTGGATTGTGACAATGTCTAAGTGATCGGATTCTTTGTATTATTTGTATGAACTTATTCGTTTGGTCCTATTGTCCCCTCATATCGAGTATATAAATATTACTTCCTTCATGTTTTGGTAGTTGTCATGTTTTTCGAGAGTTAATTTAACTAATTTTTAAAATTAAATTATATTACATTAATTTAATATTTTTAAAAATAAAATTAGATATTCAAAAACTATACGAAAAGTACTATATAAATTATAATTTTTTTCATATCAATATGATGAAAAAATACGTCTTAAAATATTGATCAAAATTCATATCGTTTAACTCTCAAACAAAAAAATACTATGACAACTAAAAAGGAACGAAGGGAGTATAACTGTGCTAATGATTTAGAGGTCCTATTTTTTCAATTGTGAAAAAGGTGAATTTCATTACAAAAAAAAATGTGACCACACTTTTTTTAGGTGGCATTCTATCGGGTGTTCGGTGTTTCATAACAGTCTAACTAATTCAGATTCGTGTTGCATAGCACTTATTTGGAGGAAGCACATTTCGTCAATAATTTTTTCATACTCAAGACTCAAAATCGAAATCTTTGATTAAAAGAGAAACAGTCTTATTTCGATGCTCAAACACTAAATTAAAAAACCCTAATTAAGAGGACTTTGAATTTGTCACTATTTACATAGAGTATCCTACGTGGCATATGCTACTCCTCCATTCCATATTAAATGAATTTTTGAGGAATTTTTTATTGTTCAAAATAATTAAATTGTTCAAAGTTTAAGATAGATGTTTGAATTTTTTTTTCATATTTGCCTTTTCATTTATTGTATATTTTTAGGAGATAAATCACACTACTTGCAAAGTTATATTAATGATTTTACAAAGGGCAATAGTGAAAAATATGGTTCAAATTATATTTTTAAGTGTTTTTCCTAATATGTGTGCATTGCCTCACAAATTCATTTAATATGGAATGTAGGAAGTAATTACTTAATTGTTTTTCCTGAGAGTGGTGTCAAGTTAATACAACTTCTTTAACACTGATGGAGCTGTTTAACTGAATAACTTTGACTTAAAGCAACAATTAAAAGATAAAAGTTAAAAAAAGAAAGAAGCAAATTGTCTTAATTATTAAAGTTTTGTTTGGTAGGTCCAATTCCACTTCTAATCAATAATACCCATAAATTAGGGTTTCATCAAGCAGCCACCCTTGCTAAAGGAATCAATTAATCTTCTAGATTAATTAAACCTAAATCATTCCATTGGTGATCACTTAGTACCACCAAAATAATGTTTAGAATATTAGGGAAAAAAGAGTTAAATTTATGTATTGGAGGAGTAAAAATATTACACACGCATATTCAACGATGTTCTATAGTCTTTTCGATATCTGATTGATTTGGATATGTGCATGGAAGTCTCATTTGGGAATAAAGCGCTTCATAATTATTAAATCAGAAAAAAATCATTTTGATTTGCTTGTTCCTGAAAATATTTTATGGTCTAGACGTCGTAGAGAATTGAGAATTTGATGGTCGGCGTGGCGATAGGCTTCGTTTCTACGACTACCTAATTCCCAGCCGTTGAAAGAATGAGCGAGAACGGTAAGGGGCGCACAAACAAAGAATGTCGTTGTGTGGGGATGCGGTTCGCCAAGCTGGGGCAAACTGCATCGGATAAAATACCAAGAAGATAGTAAAAGATAGTATTTATGTTTGTCCTAATTTACTGAAACTTAACCATCAATCCACTATATAGGCATATAGAAATGGACTACTTCCTCCGCTCCAATTTATATGTTGTTTTTTATGTTTAGTTTGTCTTAAACAGAATGACATATTTATATATTTGGTAACAATTTAAAATATTTATTTTATTCTTAATGAAATAATTTATAGTCACACAAATATCTATGACTTATGTTAAACCACGAATTTCAAAAATAAGTCTTTCTTTCCTAACACATAAATTGAAATGGAAAAGTAACATTTTAAACTTTTGCATGTTAAAGTTGATATCTTGCATAGTCACATTGTATTTTGTGATATTATAGAGGAATATAGATGGTAAACAAGCTTGATGAAGGTAAGGGCGGAGACAAGTAGGGCAAGGAAGTTTGAAATTATACACTTCTTTAAGCGAAAATATACAGTATTAAAATTATATATATATATATATATATATATATATATATATATAATAGATGCTGAGTTTCTATGATATTTCTGTATATTTAATTCTTCTCCCTTGAAAATTTTAGCGTTGAATTTTGATGATGCTTTTTTTGAGAATTGGTGTGTTTGTTGTGTAGATTTGTTGGATAGTCTTAGGAGTTCATCTACAAAATTTGAAGTCATTTTGGACACGTTTTAAAAAACATTGCAATATGTTCTGCATTTTTATACAAGATAGATACATTATTTATATATTGTTATATACTTTTGTACCATGTCGATATATTATTTATATAGATGTACAAATAAACAAATAAATCCCTAGATCCCACATTGTGGGATTATACTGGGTTTGTTGTTGTTGTAGATGTAAAAATAAATACTATATAATAAAAACAATAATTGTGTATGAATATTGTTGCAATTTCTTTATTTATAAAAAAAGAGAGTCCGGTGTACTAAAGCTCCCACTATGCGCGTGGTCCGGGGAAGGGTCTGACCACAAGGGTCTATTGTACGCAGCCTTACTTTGCATTTCTGCCAGAGGCTATTTTCAAGGCTTGATATAAAGTATTGTGTTGGACAACAAATTTTAAAAAAATTCCCAAGAAAAATGGGTTGATTTACTAAATAGATTTAGGTGAAATAATGATGATTTACTTCCAATAACTTTATATAATTATTGGAAGAAGTAAAAGTCTAATAATTCACTATTTTCAATTTAATCATGAAATGAAAGAAGTGACATTTTTACCTTGATCCACTTTTAATTATATTCCTCTAACCACTTCTAATTATTTTTTTTATCCCAACTAAATATGTCTAATTTAGTTCAACTGTGAAGAAATAAGCAATATTTTGAAGAGGAAAGAAAGTACATAATTACAAGTACTACACTTATGAGTAGGAGTGTGCATCGATTGATTCAATTCGATTTTATGTATTATCAGTTTGGTTTATTAATTTTTGATTTTGAAATACGCTAAACCAATAAGATATTTTTATCGATTTTTGATTTATTGATTTTGGTCCTTAACGGTCCGGTTTTTGGTTTAACCAATAAAAAAATGCTCATAAAATAATTATATGACTTCTCCAACAATTTGGCACGGCAAGACAATAATATAACTTTACGGAATGCTCATAAAATAGAAACAATAGTGACTAACATGAAAAGAACTCTACAAGTACAACACAAATAAAAGAACCACGACAATAATATAAATTGAATGCTAAAGGGTAAATGTAGTAAACAATAAGGTATTGTTATTAATATTTAATATTTATTTAGGGGTAAAATACTAAATTACTATTGTCTTAATGGGTTATCGGTTTACCCAATATTAAAAATCAATATCAAATCAATAACCCGATAATTTTTTTTATAAAATCATTAAAAACCCATTAACCAAATAACAATAGCAATCCAATAACATTTTTTTCGATTCGATTTATTAACCGGTTCGATTTTTACAAACCCCTACATATAAGGACACAATGTATTCGGAGGAATATAATTTTTAGTCTAATCAAGTCGATCATAAATTATTCTAATTGATATCAGTAATATAAATCACTTCAAAATCAATTAATCAAAACGAGGCGTACTTTAGATGTCACCAAACTCATTAGGAGGACATCAATATGTTCAACGACAAGCATTTTTAAAAAGCAAAAAAAGAAAATACAAGAGCCATGAAACTCGAATACTTTCTAACAAGAGGGAGCTGCTCGAATGATAAACATTTTTCACTTTCAACCCTAAAGTTCTATCTCATATTTTTCAATTCAGAATATATTTATCGATTTTACAAAGCTCTTTTTAGATTGAAGCGAATTCTAAAAAAAAGAAAACATTTAAGTAGTATTTATTTTAACACTATAGTGGTGCTCTAAATCAAATAATTTGATTGCATAGAAAAGGTAAATGTACGGTTCGATTGACCCTACGTTTACAGAGAACTTATTGCCTTTCATGTACAATATTACATAGTACAATCAGAATAAGTTTTCTATATATGAAAATTTCATGATTTTAGATAATTTTAACTTTGTTTTTTTCAAATTTTGTCAGTGTAACTTTTGCTAGGTAAAAAAATAATATTGTCACAGTGGACATGACGTGTAATAATATCATTATTGTCTCATAATTTTCTGCCAGCAAACAGAGCTGAAAAAAGAAGAAACAAAATGCTAACAAAGGAAAGAGGAATCTGGTGATTTCGATAGACTCTCATCTCAAAAAAAATATTTTTTCTAACAAATTTAAAAAATAGGAAATTCAAAAATTTATGATGAAAATATCGAAGAAGAAAAATACTGACAGCAAAGGGGAAAATACTTCCTAAGCTCGTCATGACGTTTTCTTGAATTTTCAAAAAGAACTTATGTCGGACCTAGAAGGATATAAAACTTGTTATTGTCTCAGTTGTATTACCAGAAGCTCGAAAAGTCGAAAGAAGAGAACACTCATTTTAAAATGGGCTTACTACTTACGTGCTTTTCGCGATTCCATACTCCTACTTGGCTACTCAACATTTATCTTATCACAACTACTGGTACATAGAGGTGCGTTCTTCTTGGTCTTTTCATACTAAGAAAAAGTTTTTTCAATGCTCTAATACTCACATGAGATATGAACCGAACTGTCTCACCACGCATTGGGTTCGTATTAAGTTCAAAATTTAAAATATCAATTAACTTGCAAAAAGTGAAAGTAGAGAAAATTCACTCTTTGCCTTATTCTCTGTCTTGTTTTTCCACTTTAAGACCCTTTTTCTTCTCTACTTTCACTTTTCCCCCCTTTTGTTTACTAAAATTAATCTACTTAAAATTGAATTTTTAATTTTTTATTATTATTATTATAAGAGGTATATTACATAAAATTTATAAACACTCTCCTATTTCAGTGTCTTAATTAATCAAATGTTTAGTAGGTATGTATGTTCTAAATATCCATCCATATCAATTTACCACACTTTTTTAACGCCTTGAAACATTTGACATCTTTGTACTAATTAGTTAATAATAGTATTCAATACAACTTTCGATCCTCCGCTTGTAAAATTATTGTAGACTTGTAATAATAGAACTTTCACTAATATCAAGAACTTGTTTGGAAAAGAGAGCAAAATCTAATTCTTAACTTTTGAAAAATCATTTACGCTATAAATTCATGTTACGAATCTTTAAATATGAAAAGAACCCATGACAATAAAAAGGAAGTTATCCGGCACTTGTGCTAGTGGGAGGCAGCAGATACTTGATGAATCAGTCGAGGTGTGCACAAGCAAAAGGAGCACAAAAGGGAAATATCATCAAACAGAAGGCTATAGACATAACAAGGAAAACAAGATTTGCAGCCAATGCCAAATTGAGAAGAGAGTTAGCTTTCTGCTGAGTGAACCAAGTTTAGCTCGCCCAATGGCGCAGTGGAAAAAGAATGATAACTTTAAGTGCAACTACACCTAGAGTTGTGAAGGTGAGTTAGAGCGTAAAGCCTTACCGTGTTCCAAAGAAAGAAGCATTTATGTCTCTCCCTCGCGGATATTCTCCACAGAGGGGGCCGGCTGAATCAGTACATTTATGGACTTAAACAAGCATCGCAAAAAACCAAAGGTATGTGCTACTAGGACAACCCAACATTGAGTCAAGACTCAACTAACAGCTAGGTTTGCGCCAAAGAAGAATCACCAATATAAAACAAGCAAAAAACACAGTACAAAATAAGAACTAAACAGCAATACCAATTCTGGTGGCTGGCTATCCACACAAAATCACATCTAGTCATGAACATAAAAACTGATGAAGAATTAACATCCAACTCATATTACATGAAACGACTGCAATGACAAGTATTCCTTGCCTCGTCTCAAATTGTGCTCACTACCCTTGTTTTCTTTCAAATCTATTCAAGATTAAGATCCCAAATGGACCCAGAGATCATGGGTCATGTTTATCTCCGACTACAAAGACAGTAAATTCACTAGTGAAAGCTAGGATCGAAGGTGGTTGTATGGTACAGGTTTTAACAGACAACTCAAGAGCTATAAAATATCCTAATGCACGGATGGTTAGACTTGCTTTAAAGCTTGTTATTGTTGCAAAGGAAGAACAAGGGAGAAGTTTAGAAACGGTCCACTAAAACCAATGGAATAAGGATTCACAGATGCAAATCATGATTAGAACCAATCAAGCATTCAACGGTGGATGAACAAAACAGAGACATTGACAATGAAGCAGTGTCATTTCTCAAACTGCTCTTTACAGCTATAATCCTCTATGCAGCAAAGTTTCCTATGTAACCTCTGTCTCTTCCACCTCGAAGTCCCAACACATATCAAGCACATTTGTTTTGTAAAAGGACAGCTCATATCAAACACACACATCATGGAAATTTCAAAAGAATTGAAGACAAAATCACAAAGCATTGTTCTCACTTCCATTCTTGATTAAATGAACTATGATATCATGTCGTTCGATTCAATTACCTGCTGAAAATTCAAGAGCCTTAGCACCAATTCCCTTCTGACATACAAAAAAGAATTCCTTTCCCGAAACAAATTGCTACTTCACAACTCATATAACAATAAACCTATGCAAACCAGACAAACTTAATCGAAACATCTAGTAAGCTAAAACAATTATGTAACTAGTAACAGATAGAGTAAAACATTTTCCATCATACCTCAACAGAACCAAAGCCTTATTCTGTTCAACCTTTTGAGCTAGCTCTCTCATTCTCCGCCCTCTGTGCAAAAACCTTCGTTGCAATCATGTTCTCATCGAAATACCTAGCATAAGGATGCCCTTGTGGTACAAGTCTTCGATACTTCTCAAAACACTTCTCAGCCTCCTTGTTTTTCCTCAATAATGTGTATATTATTCCTTGACACAAGTAAGGCCTGAAATCCCTAGGCTCATCTTTAACCAACTCCTGATAAACCTTCAAAGCATCATCATATTTCCCTTCGATCACCCGAATTTGTGCAAGCAATAGCTTAAAATCCCTCAAGTCACTCTTTTTATTCTCCTTCTTACACAATTTAATCCCTTCCTCAACCTTCTTCTCGATTTCCATCAATTCCTCAATCGAATCATCTTGTGAAGCTGCCATAACCAATCCATGATAAGCCTCGACGCGAAAAGGGTCTTTCTTTAATATTTCATTGAACCCAACTTTAGCCAATTCAATCTCCCCAAAGTTCACATACAAATGGGATTTCAACAATGGCCATTCTGTCTCATTCGGTTCGAGTTCAATCAACCTATCGATAATGCTAATAGCATCAAGCATTTTCTTGTTCTTTATCCGAATTTCCATCAAATTCCTTAAAGCTTCCACATCATCCGGGTGTGTAACCAGATGTTCTTCAATTGCTCTTTCCCTTTCCTCCTCTGAAACTGCATCCCTTAAATCAGTTTCCATAGCCGACGACGGAGTAAAAGCTTGGTTAGCAAGTACAGGTTTCGGAAACACAAAGAATCTTGCGAATACAAGGGTAGTGGCCGTAATTGTAGCAATTAGCGTTGGCTTAACGAATGAAAATGGGTTATGGGGTTGTTCGTTAGGGATTTGAGGGATAAGGGGTTTTGGGATTTTAGAATTTTGTGAAGAAGAAGAAGAAGAAGGGTAAAATGGTGGAGGTGAGGTTTTGAAGGAGAGACAAGAAATGGGTTTAGCATAAATTGGACGATGAAGATGATGAAACTGTTTATGAATTTGGTTTGTTTTGGAAGTGACAGGGTTTAATGTTGTCATGGTGTTAGGGTTTAACAAAAGGTTTTGGTGAAGAAGAAGAAGAAGATAGTGTAGGAGCTCTTAAACCCTAACGATAATGGCGGAATTTACAGTGTAGAGAAAGCTTGAGAATGGAGATACGCATAATTGACTCAATGTATTGGGCTTTTGCTTTAGGCCCATCAAATGGCTAGACTTTTTTTTTTTTTGTTGATAATTTTACACAAATCCGATAGCGTTAAAAATTAATTACATTATATCCCTAGTCTTTTTAAAATTACAAAAATTTCTTAAATTTAAAGATTTCGGATACATCACTCAACGTCCCAATACATCGTGTTCCAATTTTAGATACATCGCTCAATGTTCTGATATATCGTGCCTCGATACATTATCTTTTTTTTATATAAGACACACTTGTCCCGATACATCGCAAGAGTGATGTATCCGAGAATAGGAGAGAATGGAATTTTTGTAATTTTTTTCAAATGGTAGGGAATTTTAGAGAATATCTTAAAATAAGTTGTGTTTTTAGTTGTTGTTTTTTTTGTTTCCCACCGGTGTTCGAAATCCGCATCGAAGTCCTAACTAAATTCGAATCGTGCACTGCATAACCCATTCGAGGGTGACGCTCTCAACAAATTTTTCTCTATACCCAAAATCATAATCTGAGACCTCTGATTAAATATATAGCAGTCCAATCACTACAACACAATCTATGTTGCCATGATTGTGTAGGCATGTGGTCTCTAAAAAGGTAAAAAGAGTTTGGAAAAACTACTAATTATACAAACATTCCTATTATATTTACTACTTTTTCTTATAATTTAAAATAATTATATATCAACTTACTAATTAATAATTTCGTATTTTCAAATCAGATACATTTAAGGGTAAGACGATTAACTGGGCTTGTTAGGGCTACGCCTAATTGACCCAATTTACTGGGCTTTTGCTTTAGGCCCATCAAGTCATGATTGTGGGCCTGTGGCCTTCATAAGAGGCGATCTTCATTTTTTTAGATGGTACTTGCCTACTTGGATTGATTTGTTTTAAGTTACTTATGATTTTTAAGTTTTTTTTTTTAAAAAATTATTATTAGAGGTGTTTGGGAAAGATAAAAAATACTTTGAAGTACTTACATTTAGATTAAAAGTAAAAAAATAAGTTAAAAGTCAAAAATTAATCGACCAACTTATGATTTTAAGGAATAAATTTCTTGAATAGTCACTCATATTTGAAAAATTATCTAAAGCTAAAAAGTATGCCTAATGGGCTACAAAAGATATTCCCGATAAATTTTTTAGTTAAGATCATTTACTTAAAAAAAATTATTAAGCGGACAAAAGATCAAAAATTACATATGATCGAAATTCAAATTAAAATAGATAAGTTGTAAACTTTAATTATATATGCGCATGGACTTCAGACAATTGTGACTGAATGTCAGTCATATAAATATGAATTTTTAGTAAAATGAAGAAATTCAAATACAGTTTATTGTTTTTTTTTAGGGAAATTTACATAAATGTACTACATAAAGAAAATATTTATCATTTGTAGTAATAATATTATTTTTTTACTGAACACTTATAATATAATTATAATACAATTTTAATATATATTAGCGAGAATAATTTATAAAACTCATATAATACAAGTTTTATTCATTGATAATATATTTATCACATACTTTAATACACTTATAATACATTTTGTCAATTGCTTACCAAACAAGTATAATATATTGTAAAACACTTATAATATATTAATATTGCAAGCATAATTCATTTTTAATACATAGTAGATATATCATAATATTGCTATAAATGGTAATAAATAAAAAGTATCGCAAAAATCAATAATTCAAATCAAGAAATTGAATTTCTGAACCACTTTTCTAAAGTTTGTTTTCTTCATCGAATAGCGTCCTACTTTACCACTTGACTAGAAAAAGATATTTTGGGTAGTCGTCCTTCCATGCTAAGCTAGCACGTTCAAGGAGTTAAGACTGACAGTTCGGTGATCCGTACGGCTCCGTGAGAAGGGCGGTGAGCAGAAATTTCGATCCTTCCGGTGATGCCAGAAGTTTTATTAAAAAGTGTTTTTTCTAGTAATTTTTTTATTTTTTCTATATAAAATTCACTAATTAAAACGAGCTATTAAACACTAGAGCTATCAAAATGGATTTGGACCGTGAGACCGGCCAAATCCAATCCTTGAATTAAGTGGGGTTTGGCTAAAAATTTTCAGCCCATTTAGGAATGAGGCTTTTTAGCCCAGCCTCATTTGGCCAACCAGCCTCATAGGCTCAATCCTCGATCCACAGAGGCCAGCCCGTGGATCGTAAATTTTAAAAATATTTATTATATATATATATTTTAAGTAGTGTTTTATTTTGTCAAATCTTCAGCAACTAGACAGCTGAAGTTATTATAACTATGAATCTTTGACTTCTTTTACTTTTGTGTTTATGCCTAATTTTTCGTTTCTCCTTTCTTATTTAGTTTATGAAAAAAACGATACTGTAATGTATGTTGTTTTAATGAATCCTATGATTATTGATTGTTGTATCTTACTTATTATGTTATTTTGTAAGTATTCCACTAAAATGTATGCGATTCATGGACATGCAAATTTTTGATGTATTGGTATTGTGTTTATCAATATTCGATAATTTTTCTAGAAGACTAATATTGTCCATTTTTAGATTGAAAGGTCAATTCGTCTCAACTCGTAGCCCGTTCGGGACTGAGTTGGGCAGCTCATTTTGACAGCTCTAATAAAGACAATAACTTTAAACTTTTCACTTTCTTTTACTTACAATAAGATGATTTATTATAATTACACATAACTTGTTTTGACAATAATTTCCAAAAATATTTCTTTTTTTTATCGAGCAACACATTTTAATTGGTACAAATGGAATTTTTTTAAAAAAAAATTAACACGGTCTATTATAAATTGGCACGTGGACAATAGAACATTGCAATAACGTGTCAAACAGCTTTGCTTGTCACCATCACAAATTCCAACATTACCTTTATTTATTTATTTTATGAGTTTAAGATATATAAATCATCGATATAAATAATTTTAATGTGAAAATATTTAAGACTTGTATTATCATTAAAAACTCACCCTTTGATTTTTAGGTTAAATTGTTTTCATCATTCACGTAATTCTTCCCTTTATAGAGAGATTATTTTGAGTACGTATTTAGTTAGCATATAGCGAATGAAAAAATAAATAATATTTATCTTATATTGCTCCATATGTATAAAATTTAATCAACATGACTTGTGGTGCAGTGATGGACTACTCCATTCTTAATCAGATGTTTTGGATTCGAGCCATGTGTATGGAGAAAATCCTGTTGGGTGCGTCATCCCCTAATGAGCTCTGTAGTGCGTAATTCAAATTTAATCGGGACTCCGGACATTCGATGGAAAATTAAAAAAATATATACAAAACTTAAAACTTTTCTCTTATTAATTTTTTTAATATTATTCATATATGCAGGAATAAGACAACCTAGGACCATCTTCCCTTCATGAACCCTATCTTGTTGTTTTGTTACCCCTTAGAACCATTTGAATAAACTAACCATAGAGCTAGATTTGAAAGTTCACATCAAACATTATTGACCCAAGAATAGAAAAGAAGGCAAAATTTGCTAATACTTATATAATACTAATAATATAATTGTTGTCACTTGTCATTGGAATCTTTATTAGAGGAAGAATCCAACATCATATTATGGATTCTTTGTCTTGTCGTCTCCAATTCATCATGTATTGATGATGATCTTTTTTCATCTCCCCTTTTCTTGTTGTATGCCTCAAAGAACTCTTTGTTTTCTTTCTCCAATTCCTTCCACACTACAAATATACAACTTTATTATTATTCAAGTTAATACACAAATATTCGAAATCTTAGTAACTCGGTTAGTTGACTAGGTTCAATTCTCCACTTTTTGATTCCCTATTCTATTTTCTCTTTTCCTACGCCTAATGTAATAAAGAAAATACATAACACTCTCCACATTCTATTCTATTTTACCTGATACACTTTCACTTATCAGATTACAAGTCATAATTCGTAATTATAATATTGAAGCTTAATTTATACATTAAACTAAAATTAAATTTTAATAGTATAAAACTTAATAATACCACAAAGGGTACCAAGGGATGGCCAAAAATCCCATTATTCTTAGGGATGGCCACTAAATACTAATATTGATAACTATATATATGAATCCTCATGATGATATCATTTAAGTTCATATCGTATCATCATCACAATAAATAAATAAAAAATATTATTAAAAAAATATATATAATAAATAATAAATAATAAATAATACTAATAACAATAAAAGTTCCCTATCAGTTTAAAACGTATTCTCAACTAGCTAGTAGCTATCACTTGTTTATATTGTTATATGCCTTCCCCTTTCCCCGTGAAATCTCGAGTAAGTATTTATATAATCTTCTCTTATATAATCAAGTAAATAATTCATAAAAATAATTAACACCATTAATATCGACACATCTGAGATCGCTTACCCACCCAACCAACCAAACAATAAAGGCAAAGAAGAGTGACAAATTGGACTATAGTTACCTGTGGAAGTGATAATAGGCTGAATATTTGCATGTTTAGAGAGTGCATCCATGCATTCTTCTTGGTTCATGTTGAATATTATACACTCTTCTATCAAGTGTTGCACCTGCATAATTATATTTTTTTTAAAATAACTTCTATATATTTTTTATGTAAAAAAATATTTATACAATCATATCAGTCAAAAGATAATTATGGTAAATTAAATTAATTCATTTGTAAAATCTATTACACATCCTAACACGATAAATCTGTATCCCCTGATAATGATCATTTCTATCAGATATCATGAATAGATATGTATGTCAATCATTTTTATATACGATCAGTATACATAATTTAAATCGATCTAAAAATGAAATTATTACAAGAGAAGATGTCAATTAATTAATTAGTACTTACCATGTGAATGTATTGAGCAGAAGAATCACCCATTTCTCTACCAAGATCAAATTATTTTTTTCTTTTCTTTTCTTTTCTTTTCATGAACATTAAGAGGAGAAAACAATTAATAGAAAGAACCCTATTTAATTAATTCAATTAACAAGGGGAAGAATTTAAGTAGAAGACATGAGAAAAATGGAGAAAGGGATAATAATGAAAGAGAAGAACAAAACATATATGGAAAATTGGGCATATGTTAGTGACTGCACAAAACATATATGGAAATATTTTTTATTGGAAAAATTCAAAATTATATTCTCCGTCCAAAATAATATTTCTCCGATCCCAATTTAAATGACATCTTTTGAATTTTATGGAATAAATGAGTTTTCAAGTTATTCATTTTTTCATATGAGTTGTAAATATTTTCAGTTATTATTTATTATAATTTGTATGAATAATAACTTTTATGTAGGTTTCAAATATATAATTAAAGCTTATATATATATATATATATATATTTGAATTTAGAATTAAAATTAATTAAAGAAAATGACTTTCAAAATTCAAACGATACCAACAAGAACACTAAGAACAAGGACAATTTTACTAACTCAATTCGTTGATTACCTGAACTTTCAACTTATTAATGAAAATTCAATTTCGCACCTCGTAATTCCTCTTTAACTATCCAATTATAAAAAATAAAATAAAATAAAAAATACGCATAGTACTAAATTACAAGAATAGTACATTGGAATACTAATTTAAGAGTGGTGTCATTCTTGTTATGGGGACTTAAAGGCCCACGTGGTCCGAAACCTACGATTGGCTGCTATGGGATTAGGCCAGATTTTTTAGGTCATTTACAATTTTACCCCTATTTTATGCTACTACTTTTTAATTTCTGTCTCTAGTAATAAATAATTTATTTATGATAAATTTATATTTTTATATCATAATATATTTAAACTTATCTCCATATGTAACTTCAGTTTCTAAATTTTTTTGTTTTAATATGGATAAATTTGATTGCTAAAAAGCAAATTAAAGACCAACCAATTTGAATGGCAAAAAATAAATATCAACATATTTAAAAGAAAAAAGTGCAATTTATGAGATTTTTATTGTTGAAATTGCATGAATTATCTTTAAAATAATCGAGATAATCTTTGTAGCTTAATTGACTGCTATCCAAACTCTATCTTATTGATGAGGGTTCGATTCTCCACCTTCTAATCAATCTCCTCCCTATTTCTCTATTCACTATCCTCAATTAAAGGGAAAAAAAATCTTAAAATGAACTAGTCTTTAATTTTGCCTTCGATAATTAAACTTTATGCTTAGCAAGACACAAGTTTTTTAGAAATTAAAGTCATACTCACTTGAGATGGTTAAGTTTTCGCATTTCAATATTGTATCTCAATTTCTCAAAGATTGAAGTTGGCAATGTCTCGATGAATATATCTGCTAAATTATCACTTGAACGAACTTGTTGAACATCTATTTCACCTTTCTTTTGAAGATCATGAGTAAAGAAGAATTTTGGTGAAATGTGTTTTGTTCTATCTCCTTTGATGTATCCTCCCTTTAATTGAGCTATACATGCAGCATTGTCTTCATACAATATTATTGGAATGTCTCTTTTCAAAGAAAAACCACATTTTTCTTGAATGTGTTGAGTTATTAATTTTACCAAATGCATTCTCAACTTGATTCATGAATGACTATTATCTCTGCATGATTTGAAGAAGCGGCAACCATAATTTGCTTTATTGATCGCCGTGATATAGTTGTACCACCACATATAAATAAGTAGTCTGTCTGCGACCGACCTTTATGGGGATCAGACAAATATTCAGTATCTGCATAACAAATCAATTCTGATGTGAATTTATTTGAGTAAAACAATCACATATCGGTGGTCCCTCGGAGGTATCTAAACATATGCTTAATTCCATTCCAGTGTCTTCACATTGGGAAAGAACTAAATCTCGCTAACAAGTTTACTGAGAAAGTTATATCTTGTCTAGAATTGTTGACAAGATACATTAATGCACCAACTGCACTAAGATATAGTATTTCACCACCAACAAGCTCTTTATCATTTTCATGAGGTCAAAATGGATCTTTATTAATATCAAAAGATCTCACAACCATTGGGGTATTCAGTGGGTGTGTTTTATCCATGTAAAATCTCCTTAAACTATTTTCTGTATATGTTGATTGATGCACAAATATTCCATTTGCAAAATGTTCAATTTGTAGACCAAGACAAAAAAAAAATTCGATGTCTTTCATTTCAAATTCTTTTTTCAGACATTCTACTGCCTTTGAAAGTTCTTCAAGAGTTCCGATAATATTCAAATCATCAACATATACGACTATTATGATAAATTCATATGCAGGCCTTTTCATAAAGACAGAAGGGCAAATTTGATCATTTTTATATTATCCTTTTAGTAAATATTCGCTAAAACGATTGTACTACATTCGCCCTGATTGTTTCAGCCCATATAAATATTTTTGAAGTTTTATTAAACAAGTTTTCAGAAATCTTTATATATTTCAGGCATTTTAAATCCTTCAAGAATTTTCATAAAAATATCGTTATCTAGAGAAACATATAAATAGGTTGTAACGACATCCATCAGATGCATACCAAGTTTTTCATAAACTGCAAGATTTATAAGATACCTGAAAGTGATTGCATCCACCACAGGAGAATATGTTTTCATATAATCAATGTCAGGTCTTTGCGAAAATCCTTCTGCCACAAGTCGTGATTTATATCTTACGATTTCATTTTTCTCATTTTATTTTCGCACAAAGACCCATTTGTACCCCACTAATTTTATACCTTTAGGTGTTCAGACCATCGATCCAAAAACTTCACGTTTTTCAAGCGAAGCTAATTCAACTTGAATTGCATCTTTTCATTTTGGCCAATCATTCCTCTGTCTACATTCATCAACAACTTTTTGTTCAAGATCCCCATTTTGTTGCATTATTTCAATAGCAACATTATAAGCAAAACTAGTGTCGACAATTACATTATTTCGGTTCTATATTTTTCCTGATGAAACATAATTTAATAAAATTTCTTCATTATCTTTAGGCCTTAACCTCTTCCAAGATTTTATCAATTGTTATGTCTCCTCGCTCTTCTTGAATAGGTTCTTTCATATCATGACCATCTTGATTGTTTGCTCCTTTTCTTTTTTGAGGATTTTTATCTTTGCAACCGATCGGTCTACCACGTTTTAAATGTGGTTTAGACTCATTTGCATTAATTAATTTTTTTACTGGGACATTAAATCGAATTGGAGCATTAGCAGCTGGAATATGAGATTTAGTAACTCTTGATAGGTCAGTAAATGCATCTGACAGTTGATTTGCAATATTTTGCAAATGGATTATCTTTTGAACTTTTAGTTCACATTTATTTGTACGAGGATCTAAATGATATAGTGATAATGCATTCCAATTTATTTCCCTTTTCAACTGCTTATTTTCTCCCCCTAATGCTAGGTATATTAATTTATCAAAATGACAATCAACAAATCTTGCAGTAAATAAATCTCCAGTCATATATTTCAAATATTTTATGATAGAAGGAGATTCATACCTAACATATATCCCTAATCTTTTTTGGGAACCCATCTTTGTGCGTTGTGGTGAAGCAATTGGAACATATACTGCACATCTAAATATTCTAAGATGAGAAATGTTCGGCTCCTAACCAAAAGCTAATTATACTGGGGAGACTTTATGATAACTTGTGGGTCTGATCCATACAAGACTTGCTGCATGCAAAATATCATGACCCCATAATGAAATGAGAAGTTTTGTTCTCATAAGCATTGGTCTAGCAATTAATTGGAGACGTTTAATCAATGATTCAGCTAGACCATTTTAAATATGAACATGAGCAACCAGATGTTCAACTGTTATCCCAGTAGACAAACAATAATTATTAAATGCCTAAGATGTGAACTCACCAGCATTATAAAAACGAATTGTCTTTATTACATAATTTGAAAGTTGTGCTCTTAACTTAATTATTTGAGCAGGTAATCTCGCAAATGACATATTACTAGTTGATAATAAGCACACATGTGACCATCTTATATGTCACGACCCAAGCCTAGGGCCTAGACGTGACATGGCAAATGAGGAACTCGAAAGTACCTCAAACAAGCCTCGTAGCATTCTTTTAGCCTTTCATAGGTAATGATGATAAATAAACAAGCGAAAATCATAATAATAAATCTTCAACTTACATATGTCCAACAATACCTCTAACTATTTGATTTAACGGGGCTAAGATAAGTCTCTAGCTCCCCCTCAATCATAATAGAAGAAATGTCATAGTAAAATATCTTAACATATCATAAGCTAGAAATATAAAGGAGTATTGTTCCCGGAACATGGGAACTCAGCAAAAGTAGTCTTCAAACGAAGTCTCAACTAGCCACATGGAGGAGAACGAGGAGGAGCACCGATCCCTACATGGTGATATCATGTAGGCAAAAGAGTATGCGTTAGTACTTTGAATATACTAAGTATGTAAGGATGCATGAACATTAAGGAAACATTAGAACATTTATGTAATATGGAACATAATGTAATACATACATAATAAATCATATGGATATCCTTTAAAACATTCATTTTGTGGGAAATTAACCATAACCGACATTTAAGACCATGCGAGCTATTACATGGAATCCAACATAACCCCCTACGTTGGCCGGGGAGACTACTTGCCAGGTAGAACTCCGTCAACTTCATTCATTTCTTTAACTTTAACTTTAAGGGCTATTTATGGATCCATTAGCCTAAGCCTACAAGGGCTCCTATGTTGGCACATAGTTATTGAGACAAGGGGTTGCTACTAGGATTTCCTTATCGAATCCCACCTCAATGCCTCATTCGGTGCTAAGCCAATCCCACGGAATAGTTTAATACTTTAAAGTATTCATAGTATATAACTTGAGAATTCAAACATCATATTCGGTAGAATAGCTCATTAAAACATTTGATAATTCAAATATGCAAGAATTGTTCTTATTGCATAAAGAATCCATCATTCATATCATTTCATCATTATTTCATTTTATAAGACTCCCTTTTGATCATAGATATTGCTTTCATAAACATTCATTTGGAGTCAAAGTTTTCAAGTAAAACTTTATTAAAAACATAGTAAAACTAGGTGGGTTCAAATCACTTCAACTTGCAAACATATATGTAAATAAATATAAATAAATACTTTGAAATCCATTAATTAAATATCATGCTTTAAACAACCCATCCTTAATTTCAAGAACTTTTAAAGAGATAAATAGAGGAATTACTTGCAAACCATTAATTCATACATATGAAATTATGTTGCATCAAAATAGACCAATAATCATTAGTTTAACCATGATTCATACTTTTAAGTAAAAATAAGAATTACCATAAGATAATATTACTTGAAACCAAGAGACTTAATTGAAAGAGTTTTTGGACTACATGGGTGGAAGAACTCATGGATAAACACCCACATAACTTAGAGTAAAGCTTAAAGAAAATAAATATAACTTATCATATAATCAAAATAATTTAGACATGAGAGTGAAAGGAATATTCTCATTGAAGTCTTACATACCTGGAATCCGAAGCTTTAGTTGGTACCGAAAGACTTAATGAACACTCTTGAGTCCTAGCTTCTCTCTTCACCGGAACGTTTTGTGTACTACCCGGAGTATATGAATCACCGAAATAGTATTTTTTTTTCACTACTAAGAACTAAAACTATATTTGAGAATGTGTAAAGAAGTGTATAGAGAGAAGATTTGCTTGAGAAAGCTTGATGAATAAAATGAGAAAATAAGGTAGGTATTTATAGGTGAAAAAGAGGGACCTAACAATAAATAAAATAATTATAAAAAAAATCTGAAAATTTAATGGAATATATTGATGTCATGGATGATGTTAAATGGAGGACAATTTATGTCATGAGTGATGTCAAATATATCTAGATCTTTCCATGGTAGGTGAGATGAGTTCTTTTTAACAGAATATTCTTTTTCGGAGCTGCGTTTGAATAAGATAAATTCCTTATTAGGATTTGATGTCTTCATAAGAATTGTAGATATGGAAGTCTAGTTTCATATCGTTCAAGAATCAACCAATTTGGATAAACCTATAGTGAGATATGATTTTTCTTCTATAAACACTCCTTTCCGTCACAGCATCCTACCTTACAAAGATTAATTTATTTGACCTACTTAACCTCCGAAACTTAAAATATGGTCTCACAAAAGTTGTAGGTAATGATCTTGTGGTTACTCAGAAATTTGAATCACCCAATTTGGATATTCGTATGAAAAATTATGCCCCAAATATAGAGGTTGTATCATGTTTAGGCGAGAATTGAAACATCGTATACAACGTTTTTAGGGGATGTTACATTATAGATGCATCTATTAATACCATATAATATTTAAATGGTCCACATGATGAGTGAATGGGCTCATATATATCACCTTGTATGCGTTCTAGAAATGCCGGGGATTCAGTTTCCACTTTGATTATTGATGGTCTAGTAATCAATTTGCCTGAGAATATGCAGCACAAGAAAAAAATTTAAATTGAAGAATCTTTTGGTTCTTCAAAGAGTGTCCATATGAACTCTCAATTATTTTGCGCATCATATTAAAATCGGGATGGCCCAACCGGTCATGCCAAATAATAAAATCATTAAGGTTTACTATGACATGTATTTCAACCATGCTTATACTTGTAAAGTATAAGCCGGATGAAAGAACGAATAACTTTTCAAGTATAAACTTCTTGCCCAACATCATTATATTAATATAAAGATATTCATTCTTTTCATCATTTGTAGTCTCAATATTATAATCATTTTGATGAATCTCTTTGAAATTTAATAAGTTTCTTTGAGACTTACTACAATATAATGCTTCATTAATTGTTAAATTTGTTCCTCTAATAAGTATAACTTTAGCTTTTTCGGATCCTTTAATTAATCTTGTGCAACCAGATATTGTATTAACATTAACTTCTTTCATAATCAAATAAGAGAAATATTTCTTATCTCCTAAAATAGTGTGTGTTGTGGCATTATCGATAAGACACATATTATCATAATTGATTTTAAATCCAACTGATGACTGAAATTTCCATATTCTTCATAAACAAAAAGATACATTATAAGAAAGTGAAAAACTAACAACATAAGAAAGTTTAAGAAATTGCACTGCCTTAAGAAACATTTTTACGAAAGACAAAATAATATCAAACATAATAGGAAAAGAATAACTATTTTTATAATATTTATCCTCAGTTAGATGATCAATTCTTCAGTCAATATTTATAAAGTTTTCAGTTTCCAAATGAGTAATATTTGACAGATCTTCAAAATCATCATCTTTATAAGCAAGATTTGCCTCAATATCTTCATATTTATTTGAGGGAGTTGCTTCATTATCATTATTCCGAAAATTCAAATGTGCATCCATATTATTATCTTTTCTTTTAAGAGAGGCTTGATAAAGTTTCACAAAATGATCGGGCGTACAATATTCATGTGTCCAATGACCCTTCATACCACATCGATGACAAATATTGAATTTACCTCTGGAAGGATTATTTTGAAGAACTTTTTGTTCTCATGTTTATTTCCATCATGATGACGATAATTGTTTCGTCCTCTACAACATCCTCGCCCACATCCACGATCACGACCACGACTGCGGTCGCGATTATTTTGTCTTGATTCAGACTGATTATGTGCTGCTACAACATTCTCTTCAGGGAATGAAGCAGACCCAGTGGGACGGGCTTCAAGATTTTTCATCAGCAAAATATTATTCTGCTCGATCACAAGTAGTCATGTAATTAATTCAGAATATTTCTTAAATCCCTTCTCACAATATTGTTGTTGTAGCAACACATTTGACGCGTGAAAAATGAAAAAAAAAAATCTCAAGTAAGTCATCATCAGTGATAGTATCTCCACATAATTTTAACATGAAACTTACCTTGTAAATAGCAGAATTATACTCTGTCACAATTTTAAAATCTTGAAATCGGAGGTGTATCCAGTCATATCGAGCTTTTGGTTACACCGTAAGTTTTAGGTGGTGATATCGATGCTTCAAATTAGTCCATAATTCAAGAGAGTCTTTCACAGTTAAATATTCAGTTTTTATTCCTTCATAAATATGATGACGGAGAAAAATCATGGCATTTGCTTTATCTTGGCTTGATGCTTTGTTTTCTTGTTTAATGGTATCACCAAGACCTTTAGCGTCAAGGTGAATTTCAGCATCAAGAATTCATGACAGATAATTTTTTTCGGTAATGTCAAATGCCATAAATTCAAATTTTGAAAATTTGATATGATAAAAACTGAGATAGAAATTAATTTAGAAATAACAAAGACAACTAAAATTAAATTTCTTCAGTAGATATACTTGATATAGAAGTTAATTTGTCTGGAGAAAATTAGAATTTCGTGCTGATAACATGTTATGAAATAATAATAATAATAATTTATAAATAGCAAAGAAAGAAAATTTAATAAAGAAAAGAAAGAGAGAGAAATTACAAAGGAAGAGAGATATTTTTTTATGTGTGTTGAATTGCAACACATCGGTGGCTTTTTATAGCCATCTTCTGAGTATGGATTAGGGGAAAGTAGAGGTGGGTTAGGGGAAAAGTGAAAAATGGACGTCCACTTTTGATTATTTCACAACACATATATTAATATATAAAAGTATACAGTTATGAAACTTAGGTTAGCTTAGAACTCTCTGTCAAATCCCCATATTTAGCATGTGCACTTTCGAAATGAGGTAAATAAATCCTAATCAATAAATTGTTCTTACTCGATTCATCGATATTTATGCCCAGTCTTAATTCATATCATTGACTTTTGATGTTAACATAAGTAGTTTCAAAATAGGGGTAAAATCGACACAGGCTTCATCCTCCTCACACCTGAATCTCACTTGATATGTTGTTATTATACTTGTAAATGGACCGTTATTATTATTTCAAAATGGAGTTATCAAATCCTAATCAATAAATTGTCCTTAGTCGATTTTTCGATATTTATGTTCAATCCTAATTCATATCACTAACATTTGATGCTAATATGCGCAATTTCAAAATAGAGGTAAACTCTACGTACGCTACACCCTCTTTAGATTCGAATCTCACTAATATGTGATTGTTATACTTGTAAATGGACCGTTACTATTATTTCAAAATGGTGTTATCAAATCCTAAGAGATAAAAATGTGTCCTTATTTCTTTTACATAAATGCTGGTATAGAAAGTCAAAGAAGCCAAATTGTAAAGACGTCAAAATCCTCCTCCAAAACTTCTAGCCAATATAATCCAAAAAATCTGCATCAATCTGTTCAAAAATATTCATTTGGGAGGTTCATTGAACGCATCATTTGTATTTAGAGTTAGAAGGGTGAAAACCGCACTTAAAATGTCTATATTTTTTTGAGTTTTATACATGACTATTAAGAGTGTACAAGTTTTCTGTTTGAATTATCATCAAATATTCATCAAAAAAACACCTCAACTATCAGTTATTCACTTTTTCTACCTAAAATATCACCATTGTTCAGGTGGAAAAAATAAACAACTGATAATTTAGATGAGTTTCAATAAACATTTAGTGATAATTCAGATAAGAAATTTATAGCCTAATTTAAGTATGAAACGCAATAAACAGAGACATTTTAGGTGTGTTTTGACTCTTCATCCTTGAATTTATTCATACTTGATCACCATATGTATGTATTTATCCTAGATTAAAATACGAGCCATAAAAAAGGGTAAATAGCATGTTGAACGTAATCAAAGTACGCATACAATCGCACCTTACAAATGTCTTAGATTAATATTTTTTGATTACTTGCCGAACAAAAAAATGAAGACATTCACTCATTTTTGGAAAATATTTTCCTCGGTAAAACAAATTCCTTAAAAATGAGAAAAATAACATCCTTAATAAAAATAGAAGAGAACAAGTTTCATAAGTAATATTCTATGTTTACTGTACCCTCCCCAGTCCCCACCCAACCCAACCCCTACCCCCTTGACCATCCCACCCTCAAAGCCCCACTCCCTCCTCATCTATATTATTTTGCCAAATAACATATAAATGTTCTTGAGATAATAACTTTTTGTTTACTTACCAAACACTAAAAAGTAAGTAAAAACCAACTTGTTTTCCAATAGAAAAACACTTTCCATGAAAAATATTCTCCTTGCACTAAACACAAGAAGTTAAGTGATATCTGAATTAAAGATCTTTTGCTTCTTCTTGCCAACACAAATATGAGATGATCTGCCACCAAAACTTAAAGAAGATGGAAAATCTAACCTTGGCGGTTGCAGTTAAGGAGGCCAATGTTCAGGCTTTTACAAGAACATTATCATCAAGTTTTATCTAAACATGGCCGTTGAAGTGCTACAATCAAAGAGAACTATGAAGCAGTCACTCAAAACTTGCCTCCACATGCACTGCGTGTGTGGGGTGGGGGGTTAACATTTCTATCCAGAAAAGTTAATGTCAATAAGCACTGGCAAACCCAGGTAAGTAGCTCCGGGTTCGGCCTAAGACAGTGGAGTTTGATCCAGAAATGTGAAAATGTTAACTGAAAGTGTGTAAAATAAAACAGTATACAAACCCATAGCAGTAGAGAAGTATGAGATTCAGATAGTGAAATCCTTGAGACAGGAAGTTAACCATATGTTAGATGTTGTAATGAGTCTCACACGCTACATTCCTTTAAGGAGATGTTCAAATCCTGGATCAGTCACTATCAATAAGCCTTGACCAGCCCCTATCACTCAACACACACGTAGAGCCGAACCACCCTCCCCAACATCACCATCCCCCAAGAAACAAGATTCCCAGGCCATTTCTGCTCAAGAAAGAAAAAAGAAACACAAACATGAAGACTCCCAGACTGTAAAAGAGGATATAAAGGCAATGTGGTAAAGGGTAGTTGTTTCTTTTTTAAATAAACAAACATTTATAAGGAATAGACAGTCTACTCTTCCCATAGTATGCATAGCCATAGACACTGGTTCATTTTTAAAACTCAAGGGAAGGGATAACGCAACTAAAGGAAGAAAGGAACTGAACAAGCTGTAAGCTAACAGATAATACATGGTTATTCCAAATGTATTAATTTTATTGATGTAAATTTATTGAAAGATGACAAAAGAAATCTAAGTTGGAGCATTCCCAATGGATTTAACTCCGGAAAGTAAAAAACTCCACCTTCTGTTGCACATCAATCACTTTAAGATACAACATCTACATAATTTCTGCACTGTTGGTCCAACTACTCACCGGTATTTAGCAAGAAAAGAGTACTTCATAGATCTGGAAAGCAAAACAGCACCTTCTTATCCACTTTCAAACACTTCTGCAATCCAACATCTACTAAATTCATAACAGCACCCTGGTCCACCTACTCACCACTCACGAGTGTTGAGCAATATTTCACCACTTGTCTAAATGATCCACCAACATTAATTTCATACTATCACACCACAGAAGAGCCATAACCCAAAAACGTAATAGCTGAGAGACAGGATGATTAGTGCACTAACAAGTGAAAAATAAAAGTTGACGAGAAGCAACACACCCAAGGACAGACAAACTGGAAATATCACATGTGAATCCTTACTTGATCTTCTATCTTGGTAATCTTTTCTTTTCATTTCATTTTCTTCCTTGGGGGGGGGGGGGGTTAGAGAAAGAGAAGAGGAGGATATTTCATTACAAGGGCTCATTCACACATCTTTTTAACTGAAACACACATGAAAATAAAAGGTTGTCAATTACATTGGATAACCACACCTTCTCAGGTCTCTACTGAAGAAGGGGTGTCGTAATGCTTCTCTGGCTTTCAGCCGTTCAGTTGGATCATAACAAAGCAGCCCTTGCAAAAGATCAATGAGATCTCCAGCAGAGTGATCCACATGCTGCATTATCAGGTTCTGAAATATGATAGAGATAATATTACAGCTAATAAAAACAATTCAATAAATAGAAAGAGATTTCAAAGAAAAAACAGAATATCTAAGCTCCAAAGCACTCATAGATCAATTATTCGTTTGGCAAATTTGACTACATATTCAGATATTAATCAATGAACCAACTCTCAAGGATATAAACTAATGGTTCAGTACCTCAAACAAACTACAATATCCAATCATGCATTTCTTTTAGTCAAATTATTCAACAATGTACAGGGAGTTGGGAAGCTTCTCGTTATTAAGATATCACTAATACTACCCCAAAATTCACCATTTCCCTTGGAGAACAGGAGAAACCTAATTAAACAACAATACAAAAGGCAGAGAGTGAGAAAGATAATACCAGAAAAGATGAAAAAGGTAATGTTCACAGCATTCCTACTATATCTTTGCAAACTAACAACTCAAAAGTATAAGCAAATATATTTTTCAATGCAGTTGCTAGAAGCTAGGGAAAACCAAAAAGAAAGAAGAAAAGATAGAAGAGTGAGATACATACTACACACTAAAGCAAAATTCACACATCTACACTAGTGCTTTTTGAGAAGTTAAACACTTGCAACAAATAAGTTCAACACACGCAACAAGGCCTCATGAAAATTCTCACCGGATTAAAACAAAAAGATTTGCACCTCTGGATATAGCTTGGATTCAGGAATTACCGGGAGACGAAGCAATTTCCAGACGGCCCTCATACTTTCACTTGAAGTTGCACGTTCTGGCCAATCCAACCTTGCACCCCTTCTAAAATATTTCTCAGCACGGCGGCTACAAAAAGTGAGGCAAATAAATTGTTCTATTTGATGAAATAACATAAACTACCAATAAAATTGAAAGCAGCCAAAATCTTACTCAGCTCTCACAGCCATGTGCTGAGGAAGAGGCCCTAGCACCTTTTCCATCATCGCAAGATGCTCCAAGTTCTCATGTGTTTGGAAAAGAGCCTCACCCTATATATGCATTGTTTGTTTGTTTTTTGGGTGGGGAGGGGAGGGGAGGTTAAGTGAAAATCAGAAAACCAAATGTAACAGAGTAATCATATCAGACCCCGGGTAAAATGTAAGCTTTTGGAAGCAATACCACAAATAAATATAAATAGCTTAAGAGCAACAAACAGAAGTGTGGACTCCATGGCAAGAATGTTTGGCAAAGGAAAAGATATCTAGACCTAGATTAGACCCGAATCAAGGAATAAAGAAATTCCAAGGAGAAGGATTAACTAGTCCGATGGCATGCGAAACAAGAATCCTTTCTTAATAAAGAGAAACGAGAGTCCATTTCAAGCATTATTGTCGTCACACCTAATCTTTTCAAATAATTTATTACATTTTCAAACAAGGGGTGCTCACTATATTCATGCAGTTGGCCCCTTGCTCTTCTTAAAAATTAATAGGAAAAGGAAGATAACTAATCCGTTTAAATGAAAAAATCACGTGACAGATAAAGAACATTTTTTTGAATGTGTAACCGAACGGTCCAAACCTTTTCTAGAAAGCATCTGTGCATAACTGAATCATGACCGCCTTCTCAAACCAAAAAAGCTTAGCCTATTGATTATCATGGAGCACACATTCAAGTGTTACAGGTGGAAAGGATGATTTGACCATGGATTTGTTGAGTATACCCACTGTATTCAACAAGTGAAGGGTGATTCACAGAAATCATCGTGAAATAGTGCCATAACAATTTTCTCCATACCTAATTGGGTACTCATTAATGCTAAATAATCACTTCAAACCCTTCGGTCTGGGAATTCTAGGTAATAGAAAAAATAGCATCAAGAGCTAACGTAGCATATTGTCTTTCCATTTAACACAATTAGGCCACATCAGAGGGCATAATAGTCCCTAGCCTCAACCTTCATGTAACTAAGTTTGATTGTAGTAAGTGAAGAAGATCATCGTATATATCCTAGCAGCCGTATCAATCATTTCTTTTTCATGACAGCATAAACAAAAAAAATGAAGCCTCAATCGCAAGCTTGTTGGGGCAGCTGTAATCCTCAATATTGTAGATGCTCTACTTGGGAGCAAAAAGAAAAAAAGAACACAAGAAATCATAACAAACAACAAGGATGTAAAACCATACACATAATTAACCCTCACTTACAGAGCAAAGCTCAACAAGTATGCAACCTACACTCCACATATCACAGGGATAGTTCCATCCAAGACCTATAAAAACAGCATAAGACAAACTAAAAGATTGACAACATGCAACTAAAAGATGCAAATCTGAAAGAGAGAATAGCTACCTAAGATAACCTCTGGAGCACGGTAATGCCGTGTAGACACCACATAAGTATGATCCTGATGTTCAAATGTAGTGCTGCCGAAGTCAATGAGCTTAATAGCACTTGACTTAGGTACATTCTTGAAGTAGGAACCATCTTTTGCAGGTCGAAGCAGGAACTTCATAGCAGGCAAGAAGGGGAAGTGACATCAGTAATAAAGACTTTTTGCAGAAAGCAGAGAAATCAGAAAACAATCACGACCTAGATGATATGCCATTTCAGAAACAAAGGACATGCTATTATTTTTCCCAAAAAAAGGTAATAATAGGAGCATACTATTGTTAACATTTTTTGATGAAGCGTCAATGTTATACATTCTCTGTGCTAGATTCTGGCTTCTACTTCCAAACCAACCAAGTAGATGGAACCATTGGTGAGTTTACAAAACACACAAACGCAGTTCATATGAAAATACCGAGCATACGGATAGAAGAATAAGAACAATCTAGCTCGATCTCCTGTTTCAGAGTTGAAACAAGAAAAACTGACAAAGCAGAGAATAGGCTACTTCATAAAGTATTTTGCTTTCTTTTTTGGGTTATTCAAAAGAATAACACTATCTACAAGATCAGCATTTTCTCCATACTATTTTAGGGGTCGTTTGGTAGGATGTATTAGAGAAAATAATGCATGTATTAGTTTTGGTATTACTGAAATACACAGGTCTTTAGCAAACCTAATTACACAAATACCTACTTGATTCTAATGATGCTATTGAAAAGCAATTTCAGTGAGACATGCTATATGATGCATTACCTTGTAATCTGGAACTTTAATGTACTCCGACGAAACAAGGAGAATATTTTCTGGCTTCAGATCAGTGTGAATCAGCCGCAGATCATGCATAACTGCAAGAAGAAATAGGAATGAGCAAACTGCTAGAGTTTATGAACATCAATATTCCTAGAATAAATATTCGCAAGCATATAAGTAGAGATGCTCCCTTGCTCCAATAGTTATCACATGTGCAACATAAAATCCAACTTAAAAAGGTAACACGATCTGAATCTCACAACGCTTCTGAAAATTAACAGAAAAGTGTGGTAAAGATTAGTTCACACACATGCTACAGACTCCAAAAGTTGTCTTCCAAACTCCCGGACAAGATCAATGGGAAATGAACGATAGCTGTTTTTGCGAAGAAAATCGTATAAGCTTGGACCAAGCTTCTCAAAAACCTGTTAAGACCAATTAAATCCATCCTCAAGTTTTTACACCCAGAACATCATACAAGAAGGAGCTCAGCTGCCCCTCCAAATCCAATCAAATAATAAGCACCAATAAGCACTTACAATACATATATGATTACGATAGTCAAACCAATTCCTTATTTGCACACAACTGCAAGAATAAAAGCAGTGGTACTAGAATCACTTCAATTTTGGCTGTCAGTAAAGGAACACAAAATGAAGGATGATTCCTACCGTTTGCCACCAAGATCATGCCTGACAAGTTTCTGTAGGACGTCTATCTCAATCATTGCTGCTTCTCGATATTTATGTATTGAACGAACAACTTTAATTGCCACAAGTTCCTTCGTTTCATTGTCAAGGCATTCAAGGACTCGTCCAAAAGTCCCTGCAATTAGTTACCAAATAGATACAGCTGAATAAATGAACTAAAATATGTTCCACAAGAGAAGTACAAGAAGTACACTATTAGAACTTAGAAGTTTCTCAAAAGTCAAGAAGTAATTTAATATTCCTGTATCATTCAAGCATTCTGTCAATAGATACTACCAAAAGTACCAACCTTGATAAGTAAACACTTAGTCATGCTTCTGTCAATGCTCAGTGAAACTGAATAGTAAAATACTGAGTAACTTAGATAAGCCATTTCTTTTTTCAACCAAAATTTTATCTCTGACTACACAGAAAAATAGAAGGAATAAATCAACAAAAATATGTGACCATTTAGCCAAGATATCAAGGGAAAAAACAGTTTGGCAAAATGATCTTAAGCTGGCTTTGCAAAAAAAAAAAAAAAGAAGAAGGAATTATCTAAACATAATAAATATTGCTTCAATAACAAAAAGTACAACAACATTATATTTGTATAACCCTTCACCAAAACATACAAAGGAAAGGGGGCGAAGATTCAAGAAAAGAAAAAAAGAGAGGGAAATAACTAACCTTCCCCCATTTTGCTAAGTATCCTATCTGCAAATACAAAAAGGAGTAGATTAGGAAAGAGAAGCAAATTTTACGAACATAATACTTTACAGGATAATCATGTTGGTGCAGTTGCATGTAATCATCCCGCTAACTGTCGATGTCAGTACACTATGCCAAATCTAGGTTAAGGTGACAATTGGGAAAAGAAATTGTGTCATCGTGTATTTACTCTGATAGGAAAGCATTGTTGACATGATGGTACTTGAACAAAATGTCAAAAACACAAGGATAATAATCCTCAAGCGGATAATCAAACAATTTTCATGGGAATATGTTACTATGCCCTAAAGTATACTTAGTATCTCAGCTGTGGGTAAGGCGAATCATGCAAATAATGGAGAGAATGATGACCTCGATCCTTCATCATTTTGGACTAGAGAATATTCAATAAAAATCACCACGAAACAAAACCAGGCCCAACATCCATGCCTAGAAAGCTAAGAATTTTCCCTCTACCAGAACAGAAATTGGAGATGATTTTTGTTTCAAAAAAATGAAAAATATTCTAATGACCAGTTGGTACCTTATATCCTTGTCTGAGGTTAATTCAACTTTTGCTAGCTCAAATCAGAGTTTGCAGTATTACAACTCACATTCACATATAAGAGTAAATCTCCTTTCTCTTGAGACACTTACATATGGACATCTAGAATGATTAGTACTACTTGAAATACTGCTAGCTTGTGCAATTTGTCAAGTACTAGAATCAAGTTGAAAAATACAATTTAGATACTAAGATTCTAATTTTTTTTATAACCAAAAAAATCATCGAGGATCGGTTGCGCACAGTTCGAAACTCGGTGGATAATGGAGCCATCCCTCTATTACTTTTCTCCACCTAAATACCAAGCTTTTATTTGTCGTAGGGTTCGAACCCGTGATGTGCTATTAACCAACACATCACAAGTTGCGCTCTTACTAAGATTCTAACTCATTTAATAGAAGGGAAAGTAAGAATGTAGATCTTAGGTACGAATAGTCAAAATCTAAAAGTGCAACTTCCAATATAAATAATAAAAAGGCATTTGTTGTTTAGAAATAATAGAAAGGCTTTTTCAAAATAGGAAGACAAAATCACTTGCCCGAACATAATACATTATAAATCCTAGTACACTTGCAATGTGGAATTACCAGTAAAAATAAAATAATTTACGAAAACAAAAAGGCAACTTACAGCGAAGAGTTAAGTTCTCCCCAATGGAAAACACATAGTGGCCATCTTTATCATCCAGCCTCCGAGGAGGGGATCCGTTATGAGGGATCCCTTTGTAATACATTGATGAATAAGCATAATTCAGCCCTGCTCCATTTCCAAACTCTTTCCCACAGTATATTGTTGGAAGAACCTAAATTGTATAAAAATATCATACCCCATTCCTCTTCCAATGTCATTTTCTCAGAATGACGTAATTCAGAGATTTCATTTATAACATAGCAAATGTTACCACATATTTATGTACTGATATGGACTACATCATGATTTGCAACAGTATGTCTACAGCATGTCAACACCTTACACCTATGTGTGATCATGGGAAATGATACAAGTATGGTATTTAGTAACTAGGCAAACAGAAAGGCACAGAATTGACATTCCAAATGGTATCTCACTAGCACTTACCCTTGACAGATAAGACAGTAATGTTATTAAATGCTCAATGAGGTACATGAACATACAACCTCAAATGCTTGATAAGATATAGGAATATAATGACTGCATCCTGTTCCAGAATATTGAGGCTTGCTAACTGATACACTCATCATAAAGGAAATTTAACCTCCAAACTTTCCATCTACGTTTAAGCTCCATTGATAGCCTCCAAACTTTCCATCTACGTTTAACCTTCAAGTACGCATGTTACCTCTGAATGCCTCCAGCGCGTCCAAAATGGAGATAACTCATAATGGACCATTCATTTCCAATTAGCATGTAAGGTCTATTTAGACTTTCAGAAATTTTAAGGATTGATTCAAGTTTTCAACGAGATGGAAGAGAAAAACCAAACATATTCTACACATAAGCATTTTCTTCTCAAACAGATATTTCATGCATAACTACAAGCTTAATGAACATTTAGTATCGTCACTATATCATTTCCTGAATTCTATTTTCATCTTCTTCTTTTTTCCCAAGGAGACTTTGCAAGCCTTAGCAGTGTCAAAATTGACAATAGTTTCCAGTCCATAGTCACGGGAAGAGCAGTGCGAAAAGGATAAGGACGGTGTGACATTGGTTTCTCAAATTGTAGATTTGATAGGAAGCTTGTAATTGCTCTCTTTTGGAGGTGGACAGCATACCCTTAATGCTGATGAATACAATTTACCAATTTCCAAAAAAAAAAAGCATGGTAAAAATTCCTAAAGCATATGTTTATTCTACTGTAACTACATAGACATACATATCCTTTCTGAGACAACTTTTGGAGAATAACTTTTGGTTTTTGGTCTTTCAAAAAGAATTCTCCAACAGCAGTTTTAGGCTGCTCAAGCAGCTTCTCCAAAGCTAGGGTTCATGAAAAGAAGACAAGCAACCAACCACTAACCCAAAGCTCCTCTTAAACATGGTTTTTAAGGATTTCATTCATTTATATTTCCGTCTTGACTAAGTTTTCTAAAACAACTTCTAGACACTCACTTTATAACACATCTGGAAATGCATATTTACCTTCATCCCATACAACATAATTATCTTTAACTATAATGTAGAAAAGCCAGCAAAAGGCAAAAAACAACTTTAAAAGGTATATGTGCCAAAAGTATAGTCAAAGATCGGTACATTGAGGATGTTGTCACAATAAATAACCATTTCAAGCAATTTTACCTCAAAACTTAAACTCTAAACCTGCTACCATATTATGAAAACGACCTTGTTTTGAACCATACAACTTCATATTGAGTTTTTATCCTTACTCCCATCAAAAAAAGTTTGACTTTGAATGCAATGTTAGTCCAAAATCTACATCACTCAAGTCCCATAATTTTTTGGAATAAGCTATTCCAGGCCCGTAATTTAGCACTCTTTTAATGGCAAGAATGAACTGCCTTACTAACCACCTACGTCTTTTCATAAGAAGGCACTCCAACTTCATGCTTCTAGGCATAAGATGGCTTTTATCAACATTCTTGATGAACGTTCATGTCTAGCTCGTCTTTCACAAGTACCCCCCAACTTACTTATGATTGTTTTTTTTCAATTGGGGGGGAGGGGATTACAAGGTGGGGAATCGGACCCTCACCAACAAGGTGAAACTTCAAATCGTCAACTTCCTTATGATTCTCACATTACAAATTTCATATCCTGCTCAAAACAAATGAACTCCTAATTCACATATAATAGCAATTATCTAGACATAAACAAACTTCAAAAATTGCACGAATTCTTATTAGCTGAAATTGAGGCCTAGTTGATAAAAACAAACTTCACAAAATCAAAACATAATAACTAAACTACCAGCACAAGCCAATACTCCCCCAGTTTCAATTTGTTCATCTTACATTCATTTTTAGTCTATTCCAAAAAGAACGACTCTTTACTTCTTTTCTTTCAACGGGGCATGTTTAATTTAAAACCACCAGACTAAATAATATTTTGATACATTCTACGTATTTTAGTGTAACATCGCGAAATTTGAAAGTTTTTTTTTTTACTTTCTTAAACTTTACATTAAGTCAAAATCAGACAAATAAATTAAAATACATACTATTTAACTAATTTTCAATAAAAAATTCATATCAAACCTTATGAATTAGTGGAATTGGAGGCTGAATTGAAGGCCCTACATCCCATGTCAAACGAGGCCGTTTCCGAGGTCGCTTATCAATATTTCTCCGATGAAATTCCATTTATGGTTGAGTCTCCATATACAGTAATCAGTAAGATGAAATGAATTGAAAAATTGATGGATTTTATGCGAAAAAATTGGGAATTTAGCGGGTCGAAACCCTATGGATTCAGTAGATCTTTTTGAAATGAGATGAGAGAGAAAGAGAGCTAATTGCGAAGAGAAGTAACCATAGTTAGTTCGTCATTGACCTTAGTTATAGGTATAGTTGCCTTGCGGGTTTGCTGGGTTGCCCCGAATTGCCCGGCACGTTTATGTATACGGGCTAATTATATGGAGTTTCGTCTCAAAAATTCAATAAAAAATATCGTAAGTTAATGTTTGCCTAAGGTCACAATTTCAGTTAAAAATATTTGAAGCTAATCTTGACAAATCATACTAAAATTGCAAGCAAAAAAGTTTAAAAAGTTTGTTGTTATTCCCAGAGTGAATAAATTTGTAAAAAAAAAATAATTAGCATACAAATTATATACGGGCCCTAAAAATGATTACTTGTGCACTTTGTTTTGAAAAAAAATTATTTGTACTAAATGCTAAATGAGTGCACTTAACCAACATGGTTATAATGCAGTGGTGGATTGTTTTAGTCTTAATCAGAGTTCTCGGATTTGAATTTTTTTTTGGGAGCGACACTTTCGAATGGACCCGCAGTGCACGATTCGGATTTAGTCGGGGCTCCGAACACCAGGTGGAAAATAAAAAAAAAAGGGGGGATCACTTCAGTCATATGTTGTGACTTTCCAATTTCAAATTAATTTAATTTTGTGACTTCATACGTGAATTTTGCTACTTTAGTAATATATGTATGAAGTTATGTTCGACATAGATAAATTTACAAATAAAATTACTCAGGGCACAACCTAAACAATGATCCCAAAACGAGTATTCACGCACTTTCTCATCTAAGAACATATAATAGATAGGGTGGACGTAAGATTCTTCAAAATTTCGATTTGGTACTTCGATTTTAAATTTTAAATTTTCACTGATGTATATCAAATATCAAACAAAAAGTACTCTCCAAAAGTAAGGCTCAATCGTAGAGGAAAAAAAAATACGCAAGGCAAAATACCTAAAGCAACTATCAAACAGTTTGATATTTCGATTAAATATCAAAACTTCAAAATCAAACTTCTTAAAAATTAAATCGAAATTGGAGAATCGTATTAGTAATTCAATTTTTTATGCCAACTCCTAATACTATTGATGTTAATTTGGATGTTTTTGAAAGCCGGTTTTAATTTTTTTTCAGTTTTTTGGAGTTTGGCAAAATTTAGAATAGTTCTTAAGTGATTTTTAAGATTGTCCAGCTTATTGCTTTTCCCTTATTTTACCTTAACAATTGTTTTGATTTGATTGATCCGTTAACTTTTTTTTTAATCGTAAATAATTATTTTTATTCAATATAAATTAAGTTTCAACATTTAAAAAGTGGTGAAAAGTTACTTAAATTCAGTCAATTCAAACGGGCTCTAGAACGGGATTATAGCTACAATTTTTTATTTATATGAATTTTTATAAAGTTAAATTAATCTCATTTGAACATTACCTTGTTTGGATGGTTGCTACCGGCTGTATTGTATTGTCAGTTTAGATATAATATTTGTTTTGATTGTTACTTAAATTTTATTGTATCATATTATTTAAATTCATCATTAGGAAAGACGAATAATTCCATTTTGTGTAATGATCGATTCGGTGTGATCGTCGCTACCCTAATATTTTCTTTCCATTTTATCTTCATTTAGTATTTAATAATTATATTTTAGATTTTACCCTACAATTGTGCACCAACTCTATCACGTACCCTACTTTTCTCGTAGGTCTATTATCCAAATTGTTGATGTGTGACATTATGTAACGATACAAAATGATAAAATACAGTACAAATGCATTATGAAGCAATATGTAACAACCATCCAAACACATTGTAATGGTCATCACATTAATGTGACAAAAAATGATGTATTACTCTCACAAAATGTGAGAAGTAAAAAAAATCCTAAAATTTCTTTTGTTATGTTGTCCTCTACGTAGATCTTCGCCGTATTCTATATTGGAGTTCGACTAGTTAAAATTTTAAACTTCAGCACAAATATTATGTGTTTTAGTTAAGAATATTTCTATCCTAATATTATTTCTACCTTAAAAGTGATTATTTTTAAAATTAAACGATAATTAAATAAATAACAAGCATTCCAAAAAAAACTAGCCATCAAAACTGACCAACAAAAAATATGATGGAATGATAAATATTTCTTCATCTTTAATCAGATGTTTCGGGTTCGAAACCCTCTGGAGGAGAAGTTTTCTTTGTTACTTTATTAGGAAGCATTTTACCTCACATTAAATTCAAATTTAGTTGAGCCTCAATGCGAATACAAAATATGATAGTTTTTGTATTTGGGCTTCTCCAACCACTACAGTATGGGCCTGTCAAATATTTGTTGAAATTGGGCTTCAAACATTTAAGGCTGGCTAAGCCTATTATAAATAAGACATACTAACCCTAACGGGAAGAAGCAGCTTCTTCTTCTCTCAGGTACTCTCCTCTGTAATTCTCAAAACCTAATTTCTACTGTTATCAAACCCTAGATCTTACAATTGTTTATATAATTCATCTGTTTGTAGGTAAGTTGGTGAACTATTCGTAGGGTTTCAGAACTGTATCTATTCAAATGGCTCCTAAAGGTGCACTTCTCACTCTTTTTTTTTTTGGTTTGATTTTCGGAGATTTGTTTAAGATATGTGCTGAATATGTTTATTATGCCGTCGGAAATGTTATTTTTTGTTGTCTTTATGTGTGCAATAATACAACTAATTATTGGACTTATCTCTAATATGTGATAATGTTTGATATATAATTGGTGTTGATAACACATTTGAAAAAAGATTTCAGTATTTTTCTTATTAATTATGGTGAAGGCATGAATATACTGAGGATTTTGTAAATACTTGAGGTATAGTTATGTTTTGTAATTACGCTAAAAAACTATAGCTATTTATGAAAGTTTCTCCACTTCTCACTCTTTTGTTTTTTGAGAGTTGTTTAAGATATGTGCTTATTATGTTTATTGTGCTGTTGGGAATGTGAATAGTTATGGTTTTTATGTGTGCAATTATATAACTAATTATTGGACTTAGCTCTAACCTGTGATACTATTTGTTAGTATACAAATGGTGTTCATAATGCATTTTAAAAACAGTATTTTTCTTGTTGTTTTTAGGGGTGGTAGTAGTAGTAGAGGATTATTAGTGTTGTGAGGATTTCACTATTATAATAAGATAATGCTTGGTTGAAACTGTTAAAAATTTATTTTGTTTTTATTGTTTTTGGCACGCAGAAAATGGAATTTATGTTGTTTTGGTGTATTGTCATATCACATGGTGTTTTTCTGCATTTCGTCGAAATTGTTAGAAAACCTGTTATGAGTCATTGATTTTAGGAAAAATTTGAGCTATAATTTTTGTTTTAAAAAAGCCCAATTATTTGGATGGGGGAGGCAGTAGTAGGGGACTTGTATGATTGGTGCATTTCAGGAATTTACTGAAAATAGAATAATTGCTTTGATTATTGTTGTCTTTGTCAAGTGTACCCTTAATAGGTTTTGGAATCTTAATAAACGTGTCATTGATTTGAGTAACAACTGGAGCTTTAATATTTGCAAAAAAAATGTCTGATTAATTAGTGCAGGAGAGGCGGTAGTAGGGGCTTGTATGATTGGTGCATTTCAGGAATTTTTTGAAAATAGAGTAATTGCCATGATTACTGTTATCTATAGCAAGTGGATGGACCCTTAATAGGTTTCGGAATCTTGATAAATGAGAGACTAGTATATTTTGGATAATTATGCAATTTTGAGAATTTCCTTTTTGTCTTTGAGAAAGACATTCTTAACTAGGCTCGAATTATTTGACTTGGCTTGCTTTATACAATCATTTTATGGGATCACTAAGGTTAGGGTCAATATTTTGATCTGGGAGATCTTCTAAGTTCTAGCATCCTGCTACCTAAAGAGGTTGAGACCTGCAGGAGGTAATCTGATAGGTTCTAAATATGCCAGGAGGGAAAATCAATTTTATTACTTGCTAGTATGGTATGAAGGACGGATGTTGATTTATTTGCTGCCTTTTGCTAATACAGTCCTGATACTGGAATTTTAAATTGCAATCGCAGCTGATTCGACCAAAAAATCCGACCCTAAGGCTCAGGCTGTCAAGGCTGCGAAGGCTGTCAAGTCAGGATCAACCTTCAAGAAGAAGTCACAAAAGATAAGGACAAAAGTTACATTCCACCGACCTAGGACTTTGAAGAAGGATAGAAACCCCAAGTATCCTCGTGTTAGTGCACCCGGAAGGAACAAACTTGATCAGTATGCTGTCCTAAAGTGTCCTCTCACCACCGAGTCTGCAATGAAGAAGATTGAAGACAACAACACCCTTGTTTTCATTGTGGACATCAGAGCTGATAAAAAGAAGATCAAGGATGCTGTGAAGAAGATGTATGATATTCAGACAAAGAAAATCAATACCTTGATCAGGTATATTTCCTTCTGTGCTGCTCTTCGTTCAAGTATTGTCCTAAAATGATAAATTTCAAAAAGTGTATCATGTATGTAATACTTTCATATAATGAAAATTGGTTGTTGTCAACCTGCACAAAGATTATATTTCTTTTTACTTTTGTTGTTCTGCATATTGACATTCCTTGCTAAGCTACTTCTTTGTTTTCTTTGTTCAGGCCTGATGGGAGTAAGAAGGCGTATGTGAGGTTGACTCCAGACTATGATGCTTTGGATGTCGCCAACAAAATTGGGATTATCTAAATTAGTTTCCTGTTTAGAATTTTGGGAGAATTTAGAATATTGGATTGAAGTTTCTTGAAACACTTGAATGGAAGTGCCTTGTGTTTTGAATTTTGAATTTTGCCTTTCAGAGACTCGTTTTGTTCCATATTATAAGAGAATTCAACCTTATGCTCAGTTTTCCTTTCTTAAATTTCTGTGAAGAGTATGATCCCAATGTTTGTCTTGCATTAGCTCCAAGTTTCATTGATAGTCAGAACATTATAAACATCTGCCTTGGCTAAAGGGGACGCCATTCTCAAGAAAATCGGTATTTTATGTTGGGATCATCATGCATTTCTGTTATAGATAAAGAAAGGATGAGGCATTATTTGATCTTCTGTAGTTTTACTTGCCTGATTTAGGAGTCAGGCTCAGAACTTCGACGCCTTTCTGATCGGCTTCCTCAATCAAATTGTTAGTGGCATCTCTTTGCCATTGCATAAAGTACTGCACAAAATAAAAACTTAGGCCAATTACTTTAACCCAGAACGTATAAGTAGTCATGATTATTAACGTTGTTTCTGAAGGACCCTCGGCTCAAGTGAAGCTGGGAAGTTTTTCTTTTGAAAGAAGACTTGTGTGTACTTTAAAGTTGGAAGCAAATATGCATTTTCTGATCACTGAGCCCTCCAACTTTGGCGGTATAGAAGTACACAGGTTACATCTCTCTTTGTCACTTTTAATTAAACAGCTGTGCTAACATTTCTGTTTCTGTTTTCCTCCATGGGTATAACATTTTGTGGTCATTGATACGTAAGTTTTGTCATTATAGTGGGTAAAGTTCAATTACTTAAATAATGTGACAAAAATAGTTTTGTGACTTTTGTGTTATTTAGGATAAAGTTAACTTTACTGTTATGTGTTAAAGTTCAATGACTATGTATGAAATTAACATTTTAAGTTTCTAGTAAATTCCTTTTTACTGGCAACTATTTTAAATAATATTGTTAACTCAATTAAATTCATGTGATACTTGAAATAACTTTTAAAGAAGATCATATCAAATGAAAAGTGAATATGAAAATGGTGGTGCAGAGCTCTGTGAAGCCAGTAATAGAGAAACTCCACGGGACCGATATGCATCAAGGCAGTTAATTATAATGATCCCATCAAATATCAATCCTCCAAAGAGGCAAATTATGAGTCTATACGAATTTCAGTTATCCAATGTAGAACAAGTGGATTCTGGGAAGGTAGATTGTACGCATTCCGTGATTATAGCCATATGCAAGATACTTCTCAAGGCATTCTCGTATAGTTATTTGGATATCTTCAGTTCCTCACGACATAGCATTATCTGCACAACTTAAACGACATACCCTTATAGCTGGTTTTGGCATATCTTCGCATAGCAGCTTCCAGGATTTGGCAATTTCCTTCTACCTCCCCGTTTAACTGCTCAATTTACCTCACAATCTCAATAAACTTGACATCTTTACAGGTCTGCTGGGCATTGAACATTGAAGTGTGGAGTTTTGCATCAAAATTCTCAAAGAAAATCAGTTTCTTGGCTCTTCATTGCGTGCTCGAGGAAGTACCCAAGAAGTTCATAAATCTCAGGCTTGTGGACATGTCTCTTGTCTCCAGTAACAAATACATGAATTTTGCATTTGATTTCAACCCAACTACAACCAGGGATCGTCTTCAACCCTTTTTCCCTCATTTCACTCCTTACGATGGATACACTCTTCCATCTTCCAGCAGCAGAATGTGCATTCGAGAGCATCACATATGATGAAACATCTCCAGGCTCTAAAGCCAATACCTTTTCAGCAGCATACTCCCCTAGCTTCGTGTTCGAGTGAATCTGGCAACCTCCCAACAATGCCTTCCAAAATCCTATACCTGGATCAAAGGGCAAAGCACGAAAAAATTTCTCAGCTTGTTGAAACCTCCCTGAACGCGATAGCAGATCAACCATACATGCATAGTGCTCAGATTTCAGCAGATTAGCGTCCTGAGTTCTTGCCTGCTCGAAATAGGAATAAGCCTCATCAACAAGACCAATATGACTACATGCCAATAGCAAACCAAGAAGAGTGACACTATTTGGCTTAATTCCCATACATTCCATTCTCTTAAACAATTCAATCGCTACGTCCCCTCTCCCATTTTGAGCATGAGCACATATTAGAGCATTCCAACTCACAGCATTTCTTTCAGGAAGCCTACTGAAAACGCGAAGACTATCTTCTAAGCTCCCACATTTTGCATAAAAGCTAACAAGAGAATTGCCTACAAACACACCAAACTCACCCAAATACTTCACAGCACAAGCATGGAAACTTTTTCCCCTTCCCAATACTGCCATATTTGCAGCTGCACTTAACAAAGAAGGGAACGTCGATTGATCAGGTATGAAACCTCGTCTCAACATCTCAACAAAAAGATTAACAGCCTCTTCATTACGTCCTTTCTTGCTATACCCACTAATCATAGCATTCCAAGAAACAACATTTCTCTCGGGGATGATCCGAAAGATCTCCATAGCTTCATCAAACCTCTGTTCTTTAAGATACCCACATAGTAAAGTAGTGTAAGAAACCACATTTGGTTCATGGGTATCCTCAAAAACAACTCGAGCTTCCTCAACACTGGTTAACTTTACATAAAGATCCAAAAGCGCACTACCCACATAAACATTCGACTGAAGACCAAGTTTCATTGACATAGCATGAAATTGCTTTCCTAAATTTGGATCATCGAGAATAACGGACGAGTGAATTACAACACAAAAAGTGAACTCATTGGGTCTAATATTAAACTCAAACATTCTTGAGAAGATATCCATTGCTTTCTTGTGTTGATTCAATCTAGCAAAACGGCTAATCAAAGATGTAGCTGATGCTACATCTCGTTTAGGCAATTCATCGAACAATTGGTATGCATTTGTTTCAGTTTGGATAGGGCATCTAAAATTCAAACGGTGTATTCTTACGTATATTGGCAGATACAAAAAGGACAATCGAGTTGAACGGAACGAGTAATATGAATTCATATAAGTAACTGGAGAACCCACTAGTTTAGAAATTGAAACACAAATGGTCAAATGGACAATATTATGAGATTAAAAAAATCTGCAACTAATAGTTCCATTAGTGATACAGGTGTTTTTTTTAATAGAAAATGTTATGAAAATATTTTTTGAGAAAATAAGTGTTTTTTTGTATATATATAAAATATTATCCTAAAAATTATTCAAATTTCAAATATATACCATATATTAATTACTCCATCTGTTCCATTTTAGTTCTCATGTTACGTTTTTCGAAAGTCAATTTGATTAATTTTTAAAGTTAAATTATATTACTTTAACTCAATATTATAAAGTAAAAAAATTATATATTCAAAAACTATACAAAAAGTACTATAAGTTACAATTTTTTTCATATCAATATGATAAAAAAAATATATCTTAAAATATTAGTCAAAATTCATATAGTTTGACTCTCAAAAAGAAAACCATGACAACTAAAATGAGATGTATGGAGTAATTTACAACAAATATAACCATATTTTATTTATATAAAAAATATCCAAAATCATCCGAAATATACAGTGACTATACAACTGAATATACGTTATGATACACTTTATACATGAAATATACACCAAAATATATATGAACATATATCAAATGACCATTTTTTCGATAATTAAAATGACTGAATGACCATCTACTGTAATTATTAGAGGTGGAGGTGAAAGGGGGGCCTAGGGAGTTTATCCAAATCTTCTCAGCAAAATATTACACTATATATATATATATAAATAAGTAATTAATTCATATATTTATTTATTTCATATTTTGAATTTTCTTAACGAAAATGGCGATAAGGATGAGAATAGGAGTGAAAATAAAGTAGGTTATAAGATAAAAAGTACACAATTAATATATATTTCAACTTATAGGACCTAAAATGCTACTCTCTTCATTTTAAATTAATTGTTATTTATATTAAAAATAGTTGTCCTAAATAGACAATCAAGAGAGAATTAATTATATTTTTTTAATTTTATCCTTAACATTAATTATTCTAGTATTAAGAGGCACCTAAATAGATAAAGATCAAAGAATTAATAAGGAATGTATTAGTTAAATAATGTTCCTAATTAATAATTTCTTATGAATTGTGTAAAATTTTATCATGCTAATTAAAATGGGACGGAGAAAGCAGTGTTAATATAACTCGTAATCTAGTTACCAAACGCTGCCTGCAATGCGTGACGACAGTACAGAGCTTTCAATAACCAAACAGTGGTGGATCCAGAATTTTATTTAAGTGGGTTCAAGTTACGATAAATCATAATAGTAGTAGTTATCATATTTTTTTCTGTTCCCAACATTACCTATATATATAAGATATTATTTTAAGATGTTGTTCAATTTAAAGGAAAATAAATAATACAAGAAAACAATATAAATTCCTAACAAAAATATATCTATTTTTTAACTAAAATAAGATTGAAAATTTCCACATATCTTTAATTTGAAAATGTTACTACATAACAATAAAAATGTACTAATTTTGAAAAACACAAATACATTAAGAAAATAATTTAGTAAATAATAAATAAATAAAAATATGGTAACCTAACCTTCATGTATCCCAAGAAAGAAGAAAAAAATTACATAACTTTGTAGATTACAAAAGAATTTAAACTAAGTATAATATAACGCACTATTTAAAAGCTATAAATATAAATCTATAACCTAAATTATAACAATTTCGAATAACAATCTTAAAAGCAAAACTGAACTAATAATTTAAATGCTACTACTAATTACTGCATAGACCCGCTCATTAATGATTTTAAAACAAAAAAGTTAAAAGAGTTTGTTTATACTGAGATTCGATCTTGGATGTCAAAACAAGTAAATGAACCCACTAACCAATGAGCTACGCTTGTTCTCTGTCGTTTAGTGGATAAAAAACATTTTATTTACATATACCATTTCACAATGAATTTATACATGTAAATAGCAAAAAAAAATTGACAACGAAAGGAGCATCTCGTAACGAAGTTGCTGCATTGCATTATAGGTCTGCCCCTGTTAAACCAAACGTCTCCTCCAATGGCGATAACCGCCGCCATTACAGTGCCTCTCACAACTCCAAGCCGCCGCTCTCTTTCTTCCGTTTCTGCTAATACCATTCGATTTTCTTCTCCGGTTACTTTACAATCGAACAAACTCAAATTCGCCACCGGTAGAGGCATACAGTGCCCTACTTTCCGGATTTCTGCAGCATCTTCAATGAAAATTGAAGCTCCGGAGAATAGCTCTTCGGTTTCTTTCCTTGATCGTAAGGAAAGCGGATATGTTCACTTTGTCAAGTACCATGGCCTGGGCAACGACTTCATATTGGTAAAATACTGAACATACACAATATTTTATATATGCAATGCTCAATATCGAATATTGATTTTTCTAATTTACGAGGAATTTGGAAGTATGGTGTGAAAAAAGTGAAAGATGAAACTTGCTGCATTCGTTTCTAGTTATCTTGGTCAATAGCTATTTTCTGATGTAAAGTTCCACTAATGATCAAATTCACAGTTTATCTACTGAATTTTTTTGGTATTGGTGTTTGACATAATACAAAGCTTGGTAAACTCGTAGTGGAAGAAAATAATTGGAATCAGTTGAAAAATTTATTTGATGCAGAAAGCATTGCTTCAAAGTTTTAACTTTAAAATTAGATAGTTAAAGCCACACCGAACAGTTGAAGAATTCTCTTGTGAAGACTGCCAGCTTATTCGGTTTGAGCTGAAGTAGACGCTGTCCATGGAGAACCTTTTCCTTTGTGAACATGCCCATAAGACACTACAAAAAAGCCAAAAATTGGGCTTCTAGACGCCTTACAATAAAGAAACCCCAGCCCCTCGGTATCTTACATGTCTTCTTCGACCCTGCTGAAGAAGAAGCTGTATATTAGTTGGGAATGTTCCTAATTCCTAACCTTTAGACTGAAACTTCACCTGAAAGCAAGGCATGAAAGCAAAGGAACCCATTTGAATTGTTGAAAAGTGGTTTAAATTGTATAAAATAGTAATAATAGAATTGCGCAAACTACTTTGAGACATTAAAAAATGAACAAAGTTGCATATAAATTGGAACGAAGGTAGTATTTAATTATCTTCCTCGTGTTTTTGAGTTTGAATTTGGTGAAATTATCTTACTTTAATATATCTTGGAGCTTTCTGTTATTTTTTGTTTGACTCTTTTTTTAATTACCTTATCCATCTTGCCATTCTCTTTTCCTGTCTTTACAATATGCTAAAAATGCTGCTTCTTGTTCAATCAAATGTGAAAATGGATGGATTTTTACCCTAGTGATGGGCTTCTTTAGAGATTAGTCTTGGAAAAAATGCAGTCTTGCGGAAGATAACCCAAGAGTTTTTAATTCCTTTTCGAGGATTTGTAAATCCTATGCTGGTTTGGGACTGAAAAGATTGAGTCTATTTTGCTGGAATATTGCTGGTTTTTAATTAACAGTTGACGCTTTTAATGTTGAAACTTTGGTATATTATTTATTTGATTAAGCTCACAATATTTAAGGTCTAGAGACCAAAATCCTATGTTAATGAATCACGAATAGCAGTCCATACTTTCAATTTTGATATTTGGGGAAATACACATAAAAGTATGGGTGGGGAAGAGCCATGGTTCTTTGGTTAGATGCTTATCCTTTATTTGCTTGTTTTGAGTAGGTTGACAATAGAGATACAACAGAACCTAAGGTCAGTCCTGATCAAGCTGTGAAGCTGTGTGATAGAAACTTCGGTATTGGTGCGGATGGGGTAATATTTGCAATGCCGGGTGTCAATGGCACTGATTATACCATGAGAATCTTCAATTCAGATGGAAGTGAGCCAGAGGTAACATTACATGTTCCTTGAATCTAGAATTGATTGCATTTTTTTTAGATAAAATAATGAATTGAATTGAAGGCATCAAGGAGATGCAATTAATTTCCAGGGCCATTTTACAATCATATCATTTTGAGAACAAAAAGCGTAGTTACCTGCCTTTATTGAATATCTGCCATCTTCTTAATCACCCCAGGTTAGCCTATCAAACACTTGGTCATTAATTGGAAAGACTCTAGCCTCTCCCGTAGACTGAGAAGACCCTGTGGCTTCCAATCTTGTATGTTCCTTCTGAATTGGGGATTCCATGCATTGCCACGTCTATTTGTGAAATGGTTGAATGCTTAATTCTAGACATTGAATGGATTAGGAAAATCAGTTGTAGACTCGAATCTCCCATCCATCTGTCTTCCCAGAACTTAGCATTTGCTCCATTGCCAACATTGAACTTGCATTTGTGTTGGAATTTCTCCCCTAACATGCCAAGGACCTACTCCATATGGTGCTCTCGACACTTTGGTGCTCCAGCGATTTTTACTACCATGTTTTGCAATCACCACCTCTTTCCAGAGTGAGTTATCTTCTTGGGAGAATCTCCAAAGCCACTTCATAAGCATGCTCTTATTATGAGCTGCTAGGTCTCTGACTCCCAGGCCACCTTCTGATTTTGGTTGAGTGATAGACTTCCATTTGACCAGATGAAATTTATGTGTCTTGCCATTTCCTTCCCATAAAAAAATTCCCCTGTGTTTATCAATCCGCTTTAGCACCTTCCTTGGGATGGGAAAGAGTGACATAAGGTAAATGGGCAAGTTGTCCAAGACACTGTTGATGAGATTGAGTCTACTTCCCATGGAGAGGTATTGCATTTTGCCAGTTCGCCAGTCTCCTTTCTTTTTTTTCTGTGACTCCTCTCCATATGTCTGCAGATTCGAATTTGGCACCAATTGGAAGTCCAAGATATACCTTGTAGGCAAATTTCCAGTGCTACAACATAAAATATTGGCTAGCTCCTCCAGATTAGGTACAACATTAACGGGGTATATGACACTCTTCAGCATGTTAATGTGCAAACCTGAAAGAGCTTCAAAAATAAGCATAGTTAGGTTTAAATGCAGCACATGGGAGTTCTTTAGCCCCTCAAAAAATGAGTGTATCATCTGCAATAAGCAGGTGTGAAACTGCCACAGTGTTCCCAACTCTAGCACTAACTTCAAAACCTTTGAATCATTGTAAATCTCTGGCTTTGGTGTGCATATTGCTAAGGCCCTCCATGGCAATGATAAAGAGGAATGGGGAAAGGGGCCCCCCTTGTCTGAGTCCCTTCTGGGGAGAAAAGAAGCCAGCAGGGCTAGAGTTGATCAAGATTGAATATTTCACATTGGTGGTGCAATACTTGATCCATTTAATCCATTTGTTTCCAAAGCCCATTTTCCGCGGCATCATGGACAAAAATTTCCAATTGAGTTGATCAAATGCTTTCTCGATATCTAGTTTGCACAAGAGACCTGCTTCCTCTGATTTTATTCTCCAATCCAAGATTTCATTCGCTATTAGAGACGCATCTGTGATTTGTCTTCCCTGAATGAATGCATCTACTGCCCAGATATCAGTTACCAGATGAGCTTTTTCAATCTTTCGGCAAGGATTTTAGCAGCAATTTTATAAACACTCCCTATAAGGCTTACTGGCCTGAAATTTCTGAGTTCTATAGCCCCTTTCTTTTTAGGAATCAAGGCAATCAAGGAAGCATTATAGGATCTAACCAATTGGCCAGTATGATGGAAGTGGTTCATAGTGGCAATGATATCTAATTTGATAGTGTCCCATGCATTCTGAAAGAAGGCCATAGTGAATCCGTCTGGCCCAGGGGCTTTGTCTGGAGCGCAAGCTTTTATGGTGGAAAGGATTTCCTCTTCAGTAAATTCTTTTTCTAGTTCAGCTTTCTCCTGTTCTATGATGCTGGGCAGACCCTCAAAGTTGGCAGTTGGTCTCCACAGCTCATTTTCTGAGTAGAGAGCTTGGTAGAAACCCAAGATTTCCACCTTAATCTGATTCTTCTCATCAATTATGTCAGTGCCTACCTTGAGTTTATCAATGTAATTCTTTCTCCTGTTGGAGTTGGCAATCCTCTGAAAGTATTTGGTATTCCTATCACCTTATTTTAACCGCAGACATCTGGATTTCTACCTCCAAAATGTTTCTTCTGCCAATGCTAGTTGTTGGATTTCTATTTTAAGGGCTATCATCTTAGAAAGTTCCGGTGGAGATAAAATTCTGCTCTGTGCAGCCTGATCCAGTGACAGGAGGTCATTAGTGCCAGGGTTCTTTGAGTTTCCACCTTGCCGAAAACTTCTTTATTCCAAGTAGAGATGTCTTTTTTGAGCAGCCTTAATTTCTGAGGCAGGATGAAATCTGGATTGCCAGTGACTGTGTAGCCTTGTCACCGTCCCTTGACTTTGTCTAGATAACCCTCAACCTGTAGCCACATATTCTCAAATTTGAAATATGAGGGGTTTACCTCCCAATCTCCACTTTCCAATATTAAAGGTTTATGGTCAGAGATAACATTAGGGAGCTCCCTCTGTGATACCTTCTTAAGTGTTTCTCTCCAGTCATTTGAGATTAAAAACCTGTCAATCCTGGAAGCCTGTGGAGAATTATCACCCCTAGACCAAGTGAAATTGGCACCTTGGAGAGGGAGATCGATGAGGCAAAGATCTTCAATTATGTCACAGAAGTTTTTCATTGCCCTTGACCTCCAGGTGCAATTGAGCCTCTCATACTCATATCTGCAGACATTCAAATCCCCTCCAATCACCCAATGATCATTCCATAACCTCCTTATTGCTGCTAATTTTTCCCAAAGAATATTTCTTTCAGAGTCGGTGTGTGGCCCATAAACCCCAGAGAAGCACCACCTGAAATCTTCTTGAACACTCTCCATTCTCCAACATGCAAGAATCTCTAGAATACCCTTGATAAGAGTAGACACATTCCCAATATCTTTTGTCCCACATTATTACCACCCCACCTCTAGTATCACTAGCTTGGAGCTCTGCCCCACCGGCCCATCTAGTACTCATCAATTGTTCTGACAGATCTGTAGGCCATTCATCAATTTTTGTTTCTTGAATACAAACTATGTCAGCTTTCCACTTATGAATTGAAGATTTTAAAGTTCCCCTCTTCCTGCTCTCGTTGAGCCCCTTTACATTCCAACTAAGAATTCGTAGCTTCATTCGGAGTGAAGTTTGTGAATCCTGCCCTTTCACTGCTATTGCCCTATCTTTCTGAACTTCCAACCACCTTCATAATTCACCAGGAACTTTAACTTTTCCATTTCTGATTCCTTCTTGGACTTTTTTCTCCTTGATTGATTGGGTTCTGACTTTTTATGTTGCAGTTGTAGTTGACGCCTTTCTACCATACATCTATGATTGAGAAAAGGATAGAACGTGTTGAAATTCATCTTGCTTTCCGTCTGGTGTCTCTCTATTTTTCTGATTCCTCACTTTTTTTCCTTTTTTGTTGATTTTCTTTTAAACATGCCCTTCTTTCCTTGTTTGGTGTCAAGAAAAATAAAAAGGACTTCAGAAGAACAGAAAATTGTGTTCAAAATTTGATCCTTTTCCTCATGGAATAAAGAGAAGAACATGCGTTGTTTTTATTTTCATAAAATACTAACTTGTTTTAATATGTAATTTGGCCATTTCTTCTTGTTATCGTCCTTTTCTTTTCCATTTTCGGACATAGAAGAAAGGAAGCCTGATTGAACATGTATAAATTCCTCTCTGCAGAAAACCAGTAGGGTCCTCCAAGTGTACATTGTTTTTATATCAAAAAATTCCTCTCTGCATCTACTCAGCCCTCTTTCATTCATCCTCCTTTTATCTCCTAGTCCCATTTGAAGTCGAAATTTTCTGATTGTTTAACACATATTTCCTTTTGTCTACAAACAGATGTGTGGTAATGGAATTCGATGCCTTGCCAAATTTATAGCTGAGCTTGAGAACTTCCATGGAAAGAAAAGGTGTTTACGCTCTATTTTTTTCTCTATGTACAGTAATCTACTTTATGGAGCCTCAAACATCTTCCTGATAGTTTAATCTTTAAAGCTAGTAGTTGCATCCAACTTGCCAAGTGGCTAGAGTTATACAACTTCTATCCTGTTAGAGACAGTAGTGTTTAATCTTGTTGCTTTGTTTCTGCTTTGACACTGAGCCTAAACTAACTACTGGGGCACTGTGTCCAGTAGTAAGGTTTTTCTGTACTTAAACGTCTTACTTTGATAATAATACAATTTATTTACCAAAAAAAAAACATCTTCCTGATATTTACTGCTTTATGTTTTTTGAATTACTTTCTTTTACTTGTTTCTTTGTATTGAGAACTTAGGGGGGATTTGAAGCTTCTTTAAACTTAGTTGGTGCTTTGGTGGGGTACATATTGAATTTGTTTGATGAATTTAAGATTAGCAACTATCATGAAACATCAATAGTGCTTCCATAACTTGATCATGCTGTTCACGTCTGAGAAATTGGACTGCGAAGCAACAGAGTTTGTTTTTCTTTTCTCAATTCTTCTGCTTAAGGTTTAAGGTTCCCTCTTTATAGAATATTTGTGCCACTCATCATTTGAAGTTGTATCATGAAAAGCTCTACATAAAGATCCTAAGCACCAGATGGCAGATGCTATTTGGTTGATGGTTCAATATCTGTATAACTGAACATATTCTAGTGGCTTGGATGGTTCAATGTTTTAATATGCCCTTGTTCAGAATATAAATGCATCTTGGGACAGCTGAAATTTTTACAATTGCTTGAATATGACCATCAAGTCTCTGCATGATTGAACAGTGATAGGGATCATTTATTGCACCTTGTTGTTCAGTACATGTAATCTATCCTGGTTGATAGGGCTAATTGATTGAATAACTATTGATATGATTGTTGTGACTCACCAATCCCGATGTTTCGTTTAATTCAATAATAGTATTATTGCATCTAATGAATTTGATTTCCTTAATTATTCTGGTTGACTGGCTTTCATCTCTTTTTAATCTTGTAGTTTCACCATACATACTGGGGCTGGACTTATTGTTCCTGAAATCCAAGATGATGGAAAGGTAAATTCCATTTTTCTCAGCCATTTAGCTAGATTAAGGGTTCTATTGCGTGTATAGAACAAAATGGATACATAAGATCATGTAGGCCTCCCAACTAGATTGGGACTGACACTTAGTTGGTTGATTGATTGAAGGAGCTCCACATTGTTAGGCATTCAACACTGAAGTTTATTCGTCTGCTGAAGTTTGATGGCAGATTATTTTTGAATTAATTGGGAAGGCAATCACATGGTTTCCTTTTTTTTAAAAATAAACTTAATATTTGTTTTTAATTTCAGGTTAGGGTTGACATGGGTGAGCCCATTCTGAAGGCATCAGACGTGCCCACTAAACTATCCCCTAATAGAGATCAATCTGTCGTTAAATCAAGACTAGATGTAGATGGAAGAGCATGGAATGTAACCTGCGTTAGCATGGGGAATCCTCATTGTGTCACTTTTGGTACAGAACAAAGCCAGGTATTTTTCTTTGGCTTAGTTCCATTTGCTACCATTCTTGTGGAATCAAAGGCAGATGATGCTCCAGTTGATTTGAACTGTTGTATAGGGATAGTAAAATATTCTGTTATCTCTAAGGTTCAGGACTCTAGCCTATGAAAAAAATGGATGACTTCTCTTATTTCGGTTTTTGTACAATTCTTTTATTCATGCCTTCTCCTCTTTACCGTATATTTTGGTTGTAAGTTGGACATAGGAGTGCTAAACATTGTACCAAGCTGTTCTCTCTGTAAACCGGTCTCTTAAATATCATATGTTTTATTTAAGAATTCAAGTTAATCATTCTATTATTTTCTTAAGATGAAATGGAGTAAGGTATTTCATAGGATTTTAATTTCATCTTTTTCCCAACGAATACTAGTCATTCTGTTTCCTGTTCCACTTTAGTGGTTATCTGATTAATTATTTCACTATTTAACAGTAAGCTTCTGCTTGTGGAGAGAGAGAAAAAATTCACTGAAAGCTTATGTCTCTCCCATTTATCGGATTTTGAGTCCTTTCTTTTTTTGCTTATCATTCAACAGGATTTGCAAGTAGATGAACTAAATTTAGCAGACATTGGCCCGAAGTTTGAACATCATGAGGTGTTTCCTGCTCGCACTAACACAGGTAAGTTTAAATCTCAGCATGGAGAAATTTAATATCTTTAATGACGCAGAGTTGATCTTCAAGTAAGCCTTGATACGTTTCCTTCAAAAAGTTTTTTGAACTGCACACCATGATATTTGGCTGCTCTATCTCATCCCTATCTATGCTGAATTAGCATGATATCTCATTTGGAAATCTCCCTAATCCAAAAGTAGCTGGGGGGGGGGGAATTTTCTTTCCTCTATGTAAAGTACGAGGAAGCAGAATTTGGGTTCACATATTGATCAAATTGTTCAAGCTTGTTATCAGAACAAGTTTTTGGTGACTAACGGAGTCATACACTGAGTCTAAACTTTGCTAATCAAATTCATCATAACTCATTGATGTGCACTTCCTTTTCTTTTTCCTTTGCCTTTGCTATTAGGTAGAACTTCCTTAGGATGATGAAATGATAAGGCCATGATTCCCTTGGAATTTGCCTAGAAACGAAATGGTTGTTTGAAAATCCCTTCAGGAGGCGCTGCAGTCTGGAAAATCATGGCTGTAGCACCTTGCTTATGTCTGAGTTCAAGAAATCTGTCCCATGGCCAGTGCCATGAGTTTTGAGAAGCTATATTTCAAGAATATAGGTATCTCTTGCTCATTCCAAAAAGTTGAAGATTTCTATTTATACCCCTTGAAATTTGCCTAGAAAGGAAATGGAAGGTTGAAAATCCCTTCAGGATGCGCTGCAGCCACGAAAATCAATGGCTACAGCACCTTGGTTGGCTTATGTCCGAGTTCAAGAAATCCGTCCATTGCTGCAGCGCCATGAGTTTTGAGAGGTTATATTTCAAGAATATAGACATCTCCTGCTCATTCCATACAGGCTACATACTACTTTTTTCGTACTGACACTACTGCATTGACACCATGTATCATCCAGAAAATTGCGCATTATATCCATTGAAGGAACAAGTCTACACCTCAGAGTTCAGAAATTTGAAATGTGTTAATGTGACATTGCTCAATTAAGTATAATTTGGGAGTGTCATCCTCAGAGTTTGATTAGTTTTTATGTTAACTCTATCCTCGAGAGGAAAAATATGTGCATCTGTACATGTATACATTGAAGCCCCACATCAACACCCCCGAAAGAAAAAAGTAAATCCAAGAAAACTAACAAGATCGTTCAATGACGAAACTAGCCCCTTTTGCCTCGGCAGTGAAGACACAGTTTGATCATGAACATTTGAAGGTCAAAATGATTACAACCCAAAATACCCAACACACTAGCAAACTGAAAATCTGCACCTTCATCAACAAGTCCACCCACAACATAGTAGCTAAATCTATCTCTTTAGATCGTCTTTTATTTCTTATCTACTGTTTTTTCTCTGCTTGTTTTGCTTAATGGAACTCCTCTTTTGTTCTCATTACCCTTTATCTTACTTCTCCTGTGATTGCTGTAATAGATTAAAAAAAATTATTTTGAAAGAAAAAACTATTGTGCGCTCAACTTGCATTAATAGATAAAACCTTTAAATGGACTATTTCAAACATGTAGAGAGGAACTTGATGTCGGGACAAACTTGGTTATGGAGGGGAGGCTTTCACCAAAAACCTACTTCGTGCTCAACTTGCATTAATAGATAAAAACTTGAAATGGACCATTTCAAACATATGGTTAGAGAATCTATGGTTGAATTTTACCAACTACCTAATACCAAATTGAAAAATATTGGTCAAAGATCCTCACTAAATGCAACAAGAGGAACCTCACACTAGAGAGAGTAAAGAGATGTCTGCAATTGAAGAATAATCAATTCAGGTCTCATAGTGATCAGTAATTGTAATAGCATGTGGTGGTGTCTGCAACTTTGTTGAAGGTAATAAGCTGATTTATGGATTGGGACAGTAATTGCACATTTTTCTACTAATAGCAGCTGATTAAAAAATATTATAGCCGTTCACGATGTTCAAGTGGAAACAAAAGTAACAATTAAATGCAATACTTATAACTAGAACGAAATGGAAAATTTGAGTTGGTGTGGGAAGGAAGAAAAAATATGGGAAGAGGGGAAAGGAAGATAAAGGAAGGTGAAAAGAGAATTAACTCCAAGTAGGCTAAAAGTAAACGCAAGCAAGAATAAACAATTTTTTTTTAGAGAAAATAAAAATGAAATATAAGGATGCAACTAGCCTACGTAACCAGTGTACATTATTGGTTGTTTCTTTGGGTGTTTTAAACGAAATGTAATTTCAGTATTTAGAAATGTAGTAAATGCAGTAGAACTGGTCTACATTATAATGTAGCTTTGCAAAAAAATTAAGACTGAACGTTAACAAAAGTGATATTCTGTTTTTAGTTAATCAGTTTACTTATATGTACTCTACTTTGACAAGCCGTTCCTGGTTATTGACCTGGATTAACATTTCTTATCTAAAGTGACTCAGTGCTTGTCATTTGGTATGCATTTTTAGCAGCACTTTTTTGACTGGCAATAAAGGGCTTTAAATGCGCTTCCACTTTCCAGTATCATTATAAGTGTAGGATGATGCAATCTTTAAGTTGTTGTCTGTGTTCGAAATGTAGCTCCCTGATTAAGAGTGCACTCAATTTCTGTGTTTCAAACACTTGCTGCTATTTGATAAAGATAAAGAAGGATTACCAAATGTGTTTATGGCCGTGTTGTTTCATTTGTTATTATTTGATGAACTCCTTTCTTGCATCTTTTGGGTAAACATTGAAATATTTGTTTGATTTGCAGAATTTGTACAAGTCTTCTCCCCAACACACCTTAAAATGCGTGTCTGGGAACGTGGTGCAGGTTTGTTTTTTTGAACCAAAGGAAACCTTTACCCTACAAATAATTTGCTAAATGTAACTGTGAAATTATCCTTGATGAGTATAGGCGAGACACTAGCCTGTGGGACGGGAGCTTGTGCTGTAGTTGTTGCAGCCGTGCTCGAGGGTCGTGCTGCAAGGGTAAGAAGTTGATTACTTTTGGGTTTTAATGCTTGGGAAAAACGAAAATCATGTCAAGTATGTGTGACCGTCTTTCCCATTTGTTGCGTTACTGATTGCTCCTTTGATCATTGCTCTTCCCCCTTTTCGAAGCAGCGCTGTACTGTTGATTTGCCTGGTGGACCACTTGACATTGAGTGGAGTGAGAAAGACAACCATATCTACATGACGGGGCCAGCAGAGATAGTTTTTTATGGGTCAGTTCCTCTTTAAGCCCCTAAATGTAAGTTTATTTGTACTTGTCCTTTCTGTAAGTTTATTTGAACCTTCTAGAATTCATGAATTTGCTCCAAATGTTTGACAACTTAGTTGGAAAATGAAAGAAAAGCAGAAGAATTGATTTTTGGATAAACCAGATTACTATCGTTGTTGCCTCAAATCGAACTCTTTTTCTTCTTTCTATATTCTTTTGCTGTGATTTCTCAAAGCTGTGAACTTTTACCGTCTCCCATTCAAGTCATTTCAAGGAGGCGGAGAAAGTATATTAGTTTCATATTGACTCCTCAAAGGTGTACAACTATCACCACTGAACGGAGGAGGTCGTTCTTCTATCACTCATAGAACAAATGGATTGTGTTGAGTTTAGGCGAATTACATTAGATGTAGACCTGTACATACCATGTATAAGATCAAGCCCAGGCCATTGACTAACCTAGTTTGCACCAACAAGTAAAATGCTGAGATGTAAAGTAAGTGGTTGTAACTAAAAATCTCTTAATGTAATTGCTCAGTGTTCCACAGAGATTACATGTTGATGGATATATATACACACCTATGTTATGTGTAGCTATTGAAATAATGTCCACCCTAGTAAAAGAAAGTTTCAGACATTAGACATGTTCTTCCCAGTACAAATATTATAAAATTTGCTTAACCCCATGCCTGACTTGTCAAAAGCACCAATAATCGTTCAGGTAAGCTTTAAACTTTTTGGTTGTGGGTGGTTTTCATTTTTGAGTTTTAAAGTGAGTTTCAAATGAAACTCAAAGTCAAATGTTCTTCTGGAAAACTAAGTTTCAGACATGGGTTTGTTCGGTATGGTACATTGTCTGGAAAACGTTTTTCAATTTTGTCTTGTTCGGTTGTTGGGGAAACAAGTACCTTAAAGGTGAGGAAAATGACTTTCCTAGCGGATGTAGGGAAAATAAGTGACATTTCCAATTGGTTGTGTCCTCTCTATTCTCCAGTACACCTCATCTTCCCCTCACATCCGTAGCCCCCATTCCCACCACCCCTACGCCCCCGCCTTCGTTCTCACCCTCACCTTTACCTCTCATAATATTTGTTTATATTATATTCAAATGCTTTTAAGATAATAATTTTCGCTTATATATCGTACACAAAAAAAATAAGTAAAAAATTCACTTATTTTCCTAGAAAATATTTTCAAAAAAACATTTTCCTTCCTACTAACACACCCTTAGGGAAGCAAGACCTTGTTTCGAAGCTTAGAGTATCTAATAACCTCTCCCACAAATAGTGCGACAACTTTTGAGTAACTACTAACCTCCTGCCTTAACCATCGACCTCCCAGCCTTACCTGATCAAACTTTGAAACTATTATAACTGGTTTATAGTGAGTGGAGTTATATCTGAAAACATGGTAATTAACCTATTGCATCTGGTTGAGCTATGGTTGGCACAACAAAGTTTCTTATATTTCGCATTTAACAACATATTAAGAACAACCAAGGCTTTTTTACTTCAGGAAATTAAAAACTTGAATCCTCGTTCGATTCACTGGTCAAACTTGGATAAAAAATAGGCTTATTTCAAAGGAGACTAGTAATTAATCCCTTTCATATCATTTGACCAATTGTAACTTCGTGATTTCAATAATTGAAGTATTTAGCAAATACTCATAAGAACATCCACAATAATAAATTGAGTAAAATTTCACGAATGAGGTTTGAAAAAAAAATATATTAAAAACAAGAGGAAATTATTGAACTGTTTCCTGCCGTACGAAAATATTTTAAGTTGCAATTATTTTCATATTTATATGATGAAAAATACATTTGAAAAGATTGGTCATAGTACATACGGTTTAACTCTCGAAAAGTGAAACGTGACAAATAAAATTGAGCGGAGAAAGTATCTTTTATGAATCATTTGAGGTTGATTTAAGATTTGAGCGTCATCGCTTAGCTAATTCTTTCAATTTTAATGTCAATTATGTAATCATATTGTAAAGTTTTTTCTTCGTTATAAAATATTGACCTGCTAGGACATAAAAATGATCAACATTAATATGATTAATAACAAATTAAAGTCAATTATCGATTTAGCCGATATAAAAAATTAGACAATTCGTTCCCAAATCGATAGTCCGTTATTTGTAAATTTTTAGATCATTTCCAAATGATTAATTCGATACTAATAATCCAATAACACCTTTTTAGTTTGAGTTATTAGTTAAGATTCGATTTTAAATATTTCTAATTGAGTGCCGCATCATTTGGGATTTAAATCTCTTTATATGATTTTAGACAATTCTCACCTTTGAGTTAACTTTTTGCAACGTAAATACTCATTTTGTGTAACGATCAATTTGGTGTGATCGCATCGTTATCTTAATATTTTCTTTTCGTTTTGTCTTTACTTAATAATTATTATTTAATAATTTTATTTTATCTTTTACCTACCTTTTCATAGTAGTTCTATCCCGTACCCTACTTTTTTTTGTAGATTTATCATTCAAATTATGAATACAATCTATCCAAACATTATATTTATTAAAATAATACAGTATAATACGATACAATACAATATAATATAATATGATACAATATATTAAAAACAATAAGTAACAACCATCTAAACAAAGTGTTAGGAATCAAGAGAGAAGAAACTAAAACAAATTCTATCTACTCATACAACAAACATTTCTAAATCTAACACATGGACAAGTTGATATCACAAAGATTTATGATAATTTTTTAAATAATGATTTACTAAATTAATAAAGACATTCTACCTAAAAATCAAAAAAGAAATATTAAAGAAAAATAATGTCTTGCCAATTGCCACATAGAATGTAGAAAATAGTTGCACCCTATTTGAAACAATCTTTCTACTTATTCACTATTTTTATTAGATTTTACGTAAGATTATACTGAATATATTATTATTGTATTATACTAATTTTAAGCTTGAGCTGGTGATTTAAAATATAATTTATTAGTTAAATTTATCCTAAAAAATAAATATATTAAAGGATGCATTAATCTTTATATATTTGCCACGTTTGGTTAGATGGTCAATTAAACAAGCTCGAAACTTAACCATATTGAACTTCCTCTTCTTTTTTTTTTTTAGTTAATTACATGTTTAACTTGATTTTATATATATATATATATATATTAGTTTTCGTCTACACTAAAGTACCTACGTACCTTAAAGTTCATCGAAATCCTTTTCATTTTCAAAGATGACTATTAGAAAAAAATATATTTAAATTTTCAATGACTTTAAATTTCATCTCCAAATTTTATATATATAACCTCTTCTGTCTTTTTTAATTGAGGGATTAATCATATTCTAGCTTATTTATTAAATTTATTATAAATTAATGACAATTCTTAAATCCATAAGTTACAAAAAGTCCTTTGATTTTTGTAAGTTTTCTATCTAAGTCTAATCCATTTATATTTTTTATCTACAATATTTGCATATGGGCCAAAAAAAAGGAGAATATATGTCAAGTGAAATTTGGAAATGAAGTTTGAAATTATTAAAATTGAAATATGAAGAGAACAAACAAAAAAAATAAATTGAGGTGTGCCAAGAAAAAGAAAAAAAAACCCTACAATACTAAATATTAATCAGGAAATTTAATGCTCCATGAGTATCAATGAAATGGTGCAGTTAATTGAGTTTTTTCATATTTAATCTATTTTTAAGTTCACAAATACTCATTTCTTCAATGAGTATTTTCATATTTAGTCTATATTCTTTTATGGATCCTCTTTTCAGAGTTTTATAAAAATATGCTGGATTAATCAAAATTATTATTTTTTAAATAAAAATAATGACATAGTATTCAAGTTTTATTTTAATTCTTCTTACAACCGCGCGAAACGCGGACGAGTACACTAATATATATATAAAGCAGAATTATAGAGGAGGTGATGTGTCACCTCTCTATGGCCTTTATTCATATTTATCTTTCTTTTTTTTTAGTTTTTTTTAATCATTTTTCCTTCATTAAAATTTTATTATATTTATAATATCTCAAAAAGTCTTTACATTTAATTACTCAACTTTCACCTTCCACTATAATATATCTTCTTTATTACATATAATATGCATTTAAATATTCTTTGCAATAAAAATCAATTTATCATCAACCCACGTAGGGACCAATATTTTATCAACCTTCGTAAAAACAATCAATATAACATGACCTTAATGACAATTAAGTTCCTATTCATGAATTATGTAACTGTAACAAAAATGAAAAATTGTGAAGACAATAAAGAATAAATAATTGTAGAAGAGTCATTAGCATGGTATGGAAAATATGCTTGCGGGGGAACAAGCATTTTAAAAGGTGAAAGATTGAATATTTTTCTCCCTTTTAATATTTCTTTAATAAAAATAACTACTTATAATTCACACCTCTTCAATTTATACTCTTAATAATATTCATAACTCTCTTTTTTATTTTTTATTTTCATAACTCCTAAAATTTAATATGTAAATTTATGACACCTTATGATATTCCTTCACTTTGCCTATATAAATTCATATTTTGTATCAAGGAAATTCTCATTCAAGGTTATTCTTTCACTTCTCCATCAGCATGTCATACATAAGGGTGAAGAAGAAAATATTAATCGCCACATCATATGATTGCTTTCACGGTTAAGAACCATGGTTGGCAAAGTCGTAAAGAATCTATGGATATGAATGTTTGTTTTTAATTTTTCAAATTATATTCTCTCCATTTTAATTTATGTGGTACTATTTATTTTTTGAGAGTCAGTTTGACTAATCTTTAAACTTAAACTAAATAAACTCAAGATCAACAAAATCATGAAATAACTAGCAATTTTGTATACGTATATTCTTTATTTGTGCTTGTAGGTATGAAGAAGAAAGCCAAGGAAGATAGAAAAGTAGAGAAAATTATGAATTTCAGAAGAAGATGATGTAGAATCTTACAATAAAATTATTATTGTAATAATTTATCTCTTTAGTTTTTTTCCTTCTTCTTCTCTATTTTCATTTATGTACTCTAATGAAGAACTTAAAATATTTTTTTTTGAATTCTCTTGATTGACTTTGATTATATGTGTCTCTTTCCATCAAAAAATTATAATGCTATAAATGAAAGAGATTTTAAAAGATTATTGCTTTCATACATTAATTTTGAAGGAGTTTGAGAGAAAGCTATAAAAAAAGAAGTTGAATATTTTGTTTCTGTCTCTTTATAATTGTCACGACCCAATTTCTTAGGTCATGATGACACCTACTATAACCCTCTAGTAGGTAAGCCAACCCGTCAACTCGGAACTTCAAGTAATGTGTTTGAGGGCAAAAACTATATAAGAGCATCGAATTATAAAAGTAAACAGAATGAGTAAGCGGAAGTAAATCAAAACATGTTTTAAACAACTAAAGATCCCTCCCAGAACCTGGAAGTCACAAGTACAGAGCTGCTACAACAGAAAATACGAGTACAAGTCCCAAAAGTGGACCGAAAAGATATAAAACAACTGGCTAGTCTCAGAAGGCAAAAGACGGGCCATCCATGCTGAAGGAGACAGGAATGATCTAAAAACGCCAAGTACTCACCCTAGTCTCCGAAGTTGACTGCAACAGGCTCGATTTATCCACGGCGATAGCTGGTGCTCGATCCTGCATCACGAAAGTAGATGCAGAGTGTAGTATGAGTACCAAGACAACAGGTACCCAGTAGGCATCATAGGCCGACTGAGCAGAAAAGGTAAAAACAATATGAAAAAGAAGAATAGCCTAAATAGGAGTCAACATAAGCATCAAAAGGGAAAAAAGTACTACCTATGAAAACTACAGCTAACTATACCCAACTGGGCCCCCATAAGCCCAACCAGGACACTCGTGCGCAAGTTAAATAAAAACTCGGACGAACTCCCATAAGCCCGCCGAGTACACAAAATAGCTACAACTACCAAGGCTAGGAACCAAGAATCTGCGATGTTAGGAGCCGAAGTATTATATCATTTCCAAACCCAGAATCTCTAAGAGTCAATCGATCTAGTGGTGACTTAGGGGTCGAGGCTGGGACTGGGACCCAGAGGCTCACCCTAATATTCAAAGTGGTCAAGGCCGGGACTGGGTACCCGGATGCTTGCCATAATACATAAGTGCGGTCGAGGCCGGGACTGGGTACCCGAATGCTCGCCGTAACACATTGATATGATCGATGCCAGGACTAGATACCCAGATGCTCCTCATACTAGCAAGTCGGCGGAGGCCGGGGCTGGGTACCCGGATGCTCCCCGATAATTCAGAATGGAGGCCGGGATTGGGTACTCCGATGCTCACAGATATTTTATCCTATGGTGCCGAATATTATCCTTTCCAACAAAAAAAATAATAGTACCTAAAATTTCCTTCCCAATGAATCAACTAATAGGCCGCCAAAACTAAAATTGGATCCAAAGTCAACTATCACGAAATTTAGTGTTGCCGATGCATCACGAAAGTCACGATTATACCGAGTTATGGATGATGGTATTTTTAAGAGCAAGAGAAATGCCTAGCTAAGGCCAAACTACCAGGCACTAGCCCGCTACACCATTCTACAAGGATCTAAGTCCATCGGAACGACGCCGGGACATCTAAAGCAAGTTTACATCTTATACTAAGGCCAACATACCCCACAGTATCAACAACATGCTCATTCAACTCTCCTTATAATACTAACAAATAACGACAAGATACACATGCTTCTAAATATCCGAAAACCCGATAATAAGCCTAAAGCATGATTTCTACCACTTAAGATATACAATCAAACTACCCAACCCAAATTCCAACTATTTCAATATGCTTTCACACATTCTAGCTCAATCTAAAGATAGGTAAACCGTAGCCTACCTGTAGGCCAAACACGCGGACTCCAAATCATTGTACTGGAGATTTTCCCTTTCAAACGGCCTCGGAACACTGCCAAGCTGTCAAAAATAGAACCACAACGTCGATACGGTCGTTTAGACACTAATTTCATAATTTTTGGAGACGGACCAATTTTGGGGTCGAAAACGGGAATTGTGGGACCCACATACGAAATTCCGGATTTGACCCCCAAAACAGGTTCTAAACGTCACCCCAAGATCAAAAATCAGATTTATAATATAATTCGGGGTGGGAAATTACGCAAGACGATCAAACAACCAAAACTCATAAATTCGGACTAAAGGACCAAAAATGGCAGCATCGAAATCAGTAGATTTTGGAAATACGAGACTCTTTCAACCCAAACAAATTGCACTATGATGATCCTTGCGAAAACCCCCACAATCTAGCCTCAAGAATCACTCAAAATGGAGTTATATTGACCAAGATACACTTTTTTAAAATTCCACAAAATTTCATTCCAAAAATGACTAAATCAGTAACTAAAAATGCATGTTTACCTCAAACGAAGCTTCTCCTAGCATTTCTAAGATTACCACGAGATTCCTCACGAAATTCTTTTAAATTTAGACCCTTGAATCACCAAAATCGGATTTATATTGGTCAAGATATAACTTGTCAAAGTTCTTCAAAAATTCATTCCGAAAATGGATACTGCTGCAAATAAAATCATGATTTTTACCTGAATCGAATACTCCAAATCAGTTTTCAATCTCTCCAATGCGTTCTCCACGAAAAACCTCACAATTTTGCCTTTTGAATCACCCAATTTGGAGCTCTAGAACTCAAGAAATGAGGGTTCAAAGTTGAGGAGAAAATCTGAAAAAAAATCTGCATTCTTGCTGCCGATTTTCTGATTTTTTTGCCACAATTTAAAGTCTCTGAACGAATTCGTTCGGAACCCGAGAAAAATAAAATGAATATGCTAACACACTAAATTCGACGTTCTGGACTCAATGGCGTATTCTGAATTCCCATACGAGATCATTTTAATAAAAAGTGGGTCCCACACCCAAGAGTCATTTTAAGTCTCATTCCACAACGAGCCTCGATATTAGTCCGGAAGCCTCAAAAAATGAACGAAGGGTCGTTCTAGACCAAAATCAATATTTCGGAACTAATTGCGCTGTCAAAATTTTCATTCGAGCGCATTTTCCAAGAATGTTGATCAAAGTCAACCATAGGCTAAGTTTCAAAGTCAAAAGCACCAAATGGCCCCAAACTCGTATCCATTGCCTCGATAGTCATTCCAATAGTGCTACTGGTCTAATTTGGTCATTCCGGAGCTGATGGAACCATCAGAATTTGAATTTGAGATTTCGTTGACCCAAAACTCGAAAAGTCGCAACTAAACTAACTTAGGCCTTCAAAATACCAAAATGGATTCGGGACCTCTCAAAATTCAACCAACACTTCTTCTAGACCAAAAACCATCTCCCAAATCCAACGGAGTCGTCGGAATTCCATTCCGAGCATCGGAACTCCAAAAGTTGACCAAAGTCAAACTTTGGCTTAAAATTCCTCAATTTCTCAACTCAAGGCCTCAAAACTTCGTTACAACTCCAAAACTGATTCCGTAAAGTCTCCTAAGCCAATTTCGACATTTCGGAGTTGCTTGAATTGAGAGAATTTCATTCCGAGACCCGTAGCTCCGATTGACCCCAAATACCACTTTTTAATACTTAAAGCTTATGAAACTCAAAATTTCCAAAGACATAACTTTTTATAGGATTTTCTAAAAATCAATACCCGGTAACAATTAGAAATGATTCGGGGCATCTAAAGGGATGGGTAAAATGGTCATTTTACAAAAATTCCAAAAAAATGATCTTGAGGGTCATTACAATAATGTTCTTTGAATTTTAAGGAAATTGACGGTGATGATACATCGAAATACAAATAGGTTTGAGAGATAATGAGGTTTTGGTGGAGTATTTCAATTGACCACAAATTAATTTAAAATGAGATAGCGGACTTGTGAATATTATTCATTTTAAAAGTCAATATCAATCTTCTATTTTCAAGCTTTTGTATTAAGCTACTCATGAAATATATAATCATCTCTGAATTCTTTCTAATTTACAAATATCAACATCTTTAAGTGCATCTTACAATAACAACTTGGGAATAATAAGTGTCACTAACTCATGTTAACAAACAAAAAACTAATTGGAGAGTTTTGCACTAATTTAAACGAGTTGTTCATATTTAACAGTTTTTTAGACAGGTTCATATTTAACATTCTTCCAATAAAAAAATTACTAAAGATTAATTTTTTAACATTAATATTGTAACTTATTATTACCGCGCGAAGCGCGGATGAGTACACTAGTTCACTAATTAAGAATCCATAGTAACAGTTAAAGTATTGTTCATTTTAGGTCTAGGCTTGCACGAATTTGTCCCTTGGATTTTAACCCAAAAGGTGTCTCAATAGTTGATTTTAATCTTATTCTTATAATCTAATAATAATTGTGACATATGTTAATTAATCTATCACATAGTAACTGTTAAGGTATTGCTCGTTTAGGTCTAGGCTTGCACGAATTTGTCCCTTGAATTTTAACCCAAAAAATTTCTCAATAGTTGATTTTGAACTCAGTCTTATAAGGTCCCTAACTTTCTTCTTTCATTCTGATGTGGAATGTGCGACTTGCCTTCCATCATGGGATACCCCTGACCCTCCCGTTTGAGATTTAGCGTCCTCGCTAAAGGTTCGCCCCCAATCGTATTGAGAGAGAGTCCTCATATGATACCCTTTGTAATGGTTCTGATTCAATTGTTAAGATACTGTCCTCTTTAGGTCTAATCATGCACGAATTTATTTTTTAAGATCTAACCCAAAAAATACCTTAAAATGATTGATTCTGAACTCATTTTTATAATGCCTCTAACTTTATTTTCTTAAAAGCCAATTCTTCCAGATGGAAGATTTATTTCGTACTTCATTATTATATATACTTTAAGGTAAAAAGGAGTAAAGTATACCAACAAAGATAATGATTAAAATAAAAACCAAAAGAGCATAGCATCATCTTATTAATTAGAAAATCCAAAGTCAGGTAAAAAAAAATTGTTGACCTAATCGAGTAACTGGAAAGCATGATAATTAGATCATACTATTATATATAATAACCATAATATTATTATTTTTTACCGGCCCTTAAAGTTCTTTTTATTTAATTATGAGTCGCGGTAAACAAAAGCGAATTCAAGATTTAAGTTTGATGAGTTTAATTTTTAAGATTCTCAATATTGAATTCATCGTATGGTTATAATCACAAGTTCAACTCTAATAATAGGTTTTTACATATATATGTATATATTTATAGTTTTATACTTTGTGCATCGAAAGTTATGAATTTAGATGAATCATCGGCCAAAAAAGGCTACCTTATCTCTAAGTGTTTTAAATCATTGATTATAAAATAATTAATGTCAAAATCAGTATTATGTACAAACTGAAATCTGATTGATTGTTACAATTAGAGGAAACAAGCTGCAATTTAGTCTTATAATTCTCTTATTTATAGGAGACAAAAGTCACCGGACTATAATGTTAGGTGAAAAATAATTTAGTCTTATAATTCTCTTATTTATAGGAGACAAAAGTCACCAGACTATAATGTTAGGTGAAAAATAAAAATATCTATTATTTTTTTTTCTTTTACTTACATCTGCCATGAGACTTAAAAGAATTTTAAGAAAATCATTTTTTTTAGGTGGACCTCGAAAGATACGGAACATCTTTTATATGGCTTTCATCGAATTTCGTTTTTCTTAGAATATTATATGTATTTATGAGATCGAGCATGAAATTTTATTTACTCAGGTTAAATTGAGTATATGTTTCTCTCTTTACCTTCTAGGATTGATAATCGTGTATTATTTTTAGTTTATGAATTAGACCATATATTTTTTTATTTAAATTTACTGAGTTTTGAATATATTATTTGTATATATTAAATATTTTTTTCTCGACATAAATAAAGAGTTTGAACCAAAGTTATAAAGTTCATTTATTTGTAACTAACAGTAGTGCTCGGAATAACTTGCATAATTATTCAGATTATTATAAACATTACTTTATTTTTATTCGCCATTTAAATTATTTCATGAGATTATAATTCTAACTCGAGGATTATGATGTTTTATCTAACTTATGTTTATCTTGGTTAGTTAGCCACTTCTTTAATTAGTCATTTGATTATGGACTAGGGGAATATTAGTTATTTATTTTAAGAAATTATGTTGAAGGATATGAGATTTAATTTGTCTACCCTAAACTCCTTGATTAATTGCTAACAAGTCTTATCATGGGGTTTAATTATTATCATTTCCCACTTTTTGAATCAAGTTTAAAGGGGTGATTAAAAGTCCAAACCTAAAACTTTCATGATGATAACGTGACTTTAAAAAGAAAATTTTGTTGATGGTCAATTCAAGTGAATGCTTATGATATAAAAGTTATTCCATCCGTTTCAATTTATTTGCCTTAGTTTTTTTTTAGTTCTTTTAAAAAAGTATGTTACTTTCCTTTTTCTTTTCTTTTTTATAAATCTTAAATTTCAACTTTTCACATGATATATTTTAGGCTTCAACATTAAAAGACATTTTGATAGATTCTACATATTTTTAGTTTAAGATCATAAGATTCAAAAGTCTTTTTTACTTTTAAACCAAAATCAAACAAACAAATTGAGACAGAGGAGTACTATTCTAATTTTTGTCACTTAAAAATCATCAAGCTAAACCCCGCTTAACTAAAAAAATAAAAACAGTCTGTAATTTCTATATTTACATAAAAAATCTGATATACAGGTTAACATAGGAGTTCATCTGAACTCTATAAAACTATAACTTTGGCTTGAAGATTATATATGTTACTAAAACATTCACCAAATAATTAATTTTAAATTTAGTAAATCTAATTAGTTTGACAAAATTCTAAATTCGAATTCCTAAAGTCCAAATTCTGAATCTTCATAAAAAATATATTTAATTTTTTTTCTTTTAAATTCATTTTTAAAGTGAAAAATGCCTCTTTGATTTTTGGGAATATTGTGTAGTCATCGGATTTTTGTACACCAAAGACACACACGAGACACAACTTATAAAAGCTACAAATTAAGGGCATAATTAGCAATTCACTTTTCCTCTTTAGACTGATCAACAAGAAAAGCAGTTTTAAAAAAATGGATTTCTATGTCATTTTTTTAAAAAAAAACAATAATTATGAACAACTTTAATCATGATAGATATTGCTAAATATGTCCCTAAAACTTTGTTTAGAGGGTTGGTACATATTATTTTAATGTATCGTAGTATATATTGTATTGTATTATATTATTCTGATTAATACAATATTGAGTGGATTTTAATATTTTTCGTTGTATAATATCATACATCAGTAATTTAAAAAATAATTTTTATAAGGTAGAGTTGAAAGGTATTGTAAAGGATAAAACAAATTATTAGTTAGTAAGAAAAGATGAAATATCTTTTTTTTAAAAGAAGAAGTAATGATGCGATTACACCAAATCAATCGTTATATAAAATGAAACTTTTCGTTGTTATATAATAATAAATTTAACAATACTATATTATATTTTTTAAGCAATGAAAATAAATATTATATTTAAACTAACAATAAAATATAATATAAAATAGACTATGTAGTTTTGTGACAATTAGAGATTCCATATAGCTTTTGATTCCAAATCCATTTGAATTTAAGCTACAAATAAATTAAAGGACATCATATTAAATTTAAAACTTTTATTTGTATACTTATAATTCTTTGGGGTCTATTGCTATTTTGGACCTCCATCATAATTTATATATTACTTCTAAACGTTTGGAGAACAATCAACTTTAATATGTATAACTAATGATTGATAAAAATATTGGTTAGCAATATATCTAGTGATTTGAAAAAGTACAAGTTATACTATTAATAAGAATGTAAATGGACTTAAACTGCAACAATAATTTCACTTCAAGTACAAAATTTTGTTGACTATGCACGTATTTTTTGGATATAAATACTTTTTTGTTGTTGTTGTAAGAATGATTGGTTAATAATTTATTGAAGTACATGGACATCTCTTTTATAATAAGTTTAAATTGTTAAATATAACATATTTTATTTACTTAGTTATATTCTTATCTCATTTTATAATGTGCAAGCTTGATTTTTTTCTTTTTTATGAGTCAAGCAAGTAGATTTTTCTTTTGATAAATAGATAGTAGTAAAACTTGAAATTACGACCTCTATCTATTCTAATATCATATCGAAATGTGTTCATCTCATTTAAAATTTTAAGTTGGAGAATTATTTACTCAAATTTATAAATTTCTTCTGAGATCCTTACATAACAAATGAGAAAAAAGTGTATTTTTCTAATATGCTCCTACACGTGTTACTCATTCTTTGCATGACACATGGATCACATAATTTGATTATTTTTTTTGAAATTCGAAAAAAATAACAATGCTAATAGACTAAACAGTGAGCTTAAAACTAAAAGAAGAACTGACTCAACATGTTAAAAAGTATAGTTGGAACAAAGTTTATGGCTCAATTGACTGGATTGAAAGAGAAAAGAAGCCCCAAATGATAAAATATGATGAACAAAAAAAAAGTGAGTGTGCAGAAAAAATTGATCAAATTTTAGCTCTGATACCTTGTTGAAGTCATGTGTCAATAAAGAGTCGTTAATATGAATAAAGTCTGTTGAAGCAATTCAATTCAACCCACTATTTTATAGGGTTGAACTAAGATTTTTGAAGTCTATTTAAGAATAGTAATTTTTAACTTGATCCGAAAAAAACTTGTTGGTCCCTTAGATTTGAGCTTTATGGGCCGGACAGATCTCTGAGGCAAATAAAAAAAATAAGTAAATCACAAAATGAGTCCAAACTCAAAGTCTACTTAAACCATCATATATAAGTATTACTACAAGTTAATATTTTGATTTAGCTAGTCTTATTGTTACATATTAACTGTCTAGTTTGTATATTAATATCTTTATTTAATTTGAGTGATATCATGTTAAAAGTTTTTAAATTTCACAGAAATTTTATGTTTGAAATTATTTTCTTGTACGATTGTACATACGTAAGATATTTGCATATAAACACCATGTAATATACATATTTATGTTAATATTTAAAATTAAGATTTAAATATAAAATATCTAAAATATAATTTTTGTTAAAAAATTGATAAGTCCGACGTAGCCCGCATCCCACATGGTGATGAGTTATTCTTGATATTTTCTAACCCATTAAAATAATGGGATAGCTCGGCTTAATCCGTCAAATTCTAAAGTCTGTGTTGGTTATCCCGAATGGATTGAGTCGGCCCATATTATGTCACAATCCGAATTCACAAATCGTAATAGCACCTACATTTTCAACCACTAGGTAAGCCAACCCAAATATTTTATCAATTTAATAAAATAAATAAAGTAAGAAGACAAGTGACAAGTAAAAAGTTCCACACACTAAGTTTGTCATAAGTATGAAATGCGGAAAGCTAAAATATCACCCAAAATTTGGTGTCATAAGTACAAGAGCTTCTAAATAAGATGCAAATATGAAACTAAACTGATCAGTCTACACATAATAAATATCCTGTTTGAATACTAAAACAACAGAATAAATAAAAGATAGAGGAAGGTGTGGGCTGCAAAACAGCCAAGCAGTTCACCACAACTCCAAGATATTCCAAGGTAGGACTCAAAAAGCTCTATAAGATGCGCCTGTATTCAAAATTGAATCTGCATCACAAAAGAGTACAACAAGTGTAGTATGAGTATAAAAAAATATGTACCTAGTATATCTCATTGACCGACAATGAAGAAGTAGTGACAGGAGTATATATATAAAAAATCATTCTCATATTTTATAATTCTACATTATACTTATCAGTCAAGTCTCACCAAAATAGGGTTAATCAAATATAACAAAATATTCTATCATCAATTTAACACATAACCAAGTAAAAATAATGAGATGCAATGCAACACCATGAGATGATATACCTCAATACCAAATAACCTCATAACCGTATATACACAATACTTCTCGAAAATTCTTTGAGAATTTGTGACTCATGGGGGATTCGCGAGGTCCATATACCAACAGAGACGATCTTCAAGTGTCTGTGCAGACGATCTCAATGCACTAGTATAAAATCAAACTATCCCCAACACGGACGATCTCCACGTGCCCAACTTATAACCATAAAATAATCTCTCATAGACGAACTCTACGTGTTAGACGTTTACTCATACTCAATCTCATGTCAAGCATGTGCACAATATAATATCAAAAACATAGGAGATGATAATGCATCTCAATAAATTAAATATTAGTATGACATATAATCACCTCAACTATCACAATTATATGGGTTCAAACAAGAGCACAATCACACAAAAGAAACCAAATCAATAATACATCAGCGAATACCCATATGCTTTGGCATTCTCGGATTAGAATCCCTCATTCTATAGTAATAAATTTTTCCTTTATAACACCAGTACTCATATCAATGCCCGTCATACCATTGGTATGAGACCCCTATCAACGAAGTCTAGAAAGTCTTAACATACTTCGAATGCCGAACACGTGTCATGAATTCTCAAGATTTTGCCTTTCCCTTTTGCAAATCTTCAGAACGTTTTTAATCTATCAAATATGCATTATTCATATGCAAATGAATTCATAAACACCCATATTACTATATGTCTAGTCCACGCCCCAAAACTCATCCCAAATCTATAATAATTTTAGTCTTTAATTAGAGAAAACGTCCCTCAACGAAGTCTTAACCTACCTCAAATGCTAAACACGTGTCACGAATTCTCAAGATTTTTCCTTTCCCTTTCACAAAGCTTCAGAACGTTCCCAATCTATAAAATATGCATTATTCATAAGTAAATGAATCTGTAGACATCCATATTACTATATGTTTAGCCTAGGCCCAAAAATTCACCTCAAATCTATAATCAATTATCTAAATCTCAAGCCCTTTAAGGTTAAGTCTCAATTTCTCCAAATATCATAGATCTAATGATATTCATATAATACAATACCCTTAATATTTTAATATATATCAACAAGTCAAAACTAATTTAACTATGAAATACTCACAAATTTCCAACAAGCTAACGAGTAGTTTATAAGTGAACCTTATATTTTGCCCCTACTGTTAAAGAAAGATTTATTAACGAAAACTATAAAATTGATCCATTGGAGGTTTGCAAAGAAAATTAAAATTCTGACATACAATTATACAACAGAAAGTAATTTTTGTTTGCCCAATGGATACTAACTCCTACCTTGTCATGATCGCATCTTCATCCCCACTAACTCTTTCAATAAAAAAAGATAAATTTCAAATAGTATTAAAGGAACTTTCTATCCTTAGAAATAGTTAATATACATCAAGTTTAATGTTACTTGAAGCATTCTCTGATACACGCCGCAGGTAGTTTCTCACTCTCTTACTTCTTCTTTTTTCCCCTAAAAAATACAGATTATAAAATAACCACTCCCATTTTATCTAACCTAGTTACATGGATTTTAAAGAAGTAGTCGATATGATTCACTTCATATTTAAAATAATTATTGTCTTTCATTAATAATTAATTATAAAAAAATAAATCATCACATAAATTAATTATGTAAAAGAATATCCTTCAACTAAATAACCATAGTTAAACGAATAGTTCTAAATTCTTATTTAAAATTTTACGGGAAGAATCAAAATAGTTATAGTACTCAAAACAACCTAATGGGTCATTACATATTAGCAGTTTTAAGATCATCATCTCATTTAAAAATTTAAGTTTGAAAAATTATTTTGCTCAAACACATCTTATATCAGAGCCAATTTTTGATGAATTACCATTTTGTTTAACTATGATTTCTCATGATGTTCTACCTCCAACTCGGGATTTTGATTGATAGAATTGTTCATCAAATGTATATTCATCCTTCTATCAACTGCATTTTTTTAGTGAATGAAAAAGAGATATTTTGGGTTTCTATATATTTTGTATTTGCTAGTTCTGATATCATGTGAAAGAATTTGAGCATCCAAACCCTACCACACAAATTGTCTTTCTTTTAAAGGAATGAATCAATCAATTATAATATTGAGGCAATATATGGTATATATCATATAGACATTATAAAGGAGAGGGTAGTATGAGAAAAAAAACAATCATCTGTAATACTTTATTAATATTTAATATATATATCAGTTTAATATCATAAATGATCGATTTTTTTTTGAAGAAATAAAGAATCAATTCTTCATAATATTCTGTCAGTATATGATATGTGCCATATTGTTATCAATCAACTGAATGTCCACTTTACAATAGTAGATTGTACTTTTTCTTTATGTGGGGTCCACTAAAAGTGGGCAAGTTGCCCATTAGTTTTTTCTTTCTTCTCGCTATAAATTGCCAATTTTTTTGGCAATAAAGAATGAGACACACGCACTGAAATTTTCTCTCATAGTCTTTCTCTCTTTTTCTTATTCTTTTCTTTTTATTTTGCTAAATTAATTTATTTTATAAAACGTTATCAACACGAAACTTTAATTTTTTTTCCAGAAAATTAACTTCAATATCAGGTATATATACTGAAAATTTTAATTTTAGTTGTTTTTGATATTTTAAAATTAATTTTCATCATGTCAAACTTGTCAAACTTGTCAAAATTGAAGTTTGTGGCACTTGATATTTCTGACAAAATTTATTTGTCATCGGTACTTGATGCTGAAATCCACCTTACCGTTAAGGATTTTGGTAATGCTATAATCAAAGAAAATAAAGCATTAAGTCAGGATAAAGCAAAGCCTATGATTTTCTTTCATTATCATCTAGATGAAAGTCTGAAGGTTAAATACTTGATAGTGAAAAATTAATTTGAATTGTGGAAAAATTTAAAAGGGAGGTATGACTACCTCAGGGCAACAGTATTGCCAAGGGCTCGTTATGAGTGGATGCACTTACGATTTCAAGATTTTAAAACTGTAATTGAGTATAATTCTGTTGTATTTAGAATAACTTCCCAATTAAAATTATGTGGGGAAACAATAAATGATGAAGACATGTTAGAAAAGATACTAACTACTTTCCATGCCTCTAATGTGATAGTATAGAAGCAATACTGTGAAAAAGATTTTCAAAAATATTCTGAATTGATCTCATGTCTTCTGGTGGCTAAGCAAAATAATGTTATTTTAATAAAAAATTATGAAGCCCGTTCCACTGAAACTGCTTCTTTACCGAAAGTAAATGTAGTAGAAGCACATGCTCAATTTGAAAGAAAGATAAAATAAAAATCAAGGCCACAATAATGTGCGTGGACATGGCTATAGTAGAAGACAATATAATAATCGTCGTGGTGGTGGTCAACATAAAAGGGAGAACAATATTGTAACGACCTGTTAGGTCATTTTGAGAAATAGTTATCTTCTTTTTATAAAAGACTCCTTCCGTACATTTAAATTGGAAATTTTATGGGGTTAGCCGGTTACTACAGACAGTTCGTGCAGGGCTTCTCTACTATTGCATCTCCATTGACTAGATTGACTCAGAAGACCATGGATTTTCATTGGTCCAAGGAGTGTGAGGCGAGCTTCCAAAAGCTTAAGATCTTATTGACTTCAGCTTCTATTTTGACACTACCCGAGGAGGGTGTGGGCTTACTATATATTGTGATGCTTTCGGTGTTGGTTTAAGCGGTGTGTTGATGCAAAATGGGATAGTAATTGCCTATGCTTCGAGATAGTTGAAGGCCCATGAGAAAAACTATCTTACTCATGATTTAGAGTTAACGGCTGTGGTCTTCGTGCTTAAGTTGTAGCGTCATTACCTATACGGTGTGCATTGCGAGGTCTTCACCAATCACATGAGTCTTTGGTATATATTCAGTCAGAGGGATCTAAACTTGAGGTAATGTAGATGGCTTGAGTTGATGAAGGACTACGACATGACTATCTTGTATCACCTAGGAAGAGCCAATGTTGTGGAGGATGCCTTGAGTAGGAAGTCTTCTAGTATGGGGAGTCTTGCCGCGATCCTAGTTGAGGAGCAACCATTGGCTAGAGATGTTTAGAGGCTGGCAATAGCCTTGTCTGATTACAGATTTTAGATGATGGTAGTGTTCTTACCTTTGTGGAGGCACGTTCTTCCTTGGTTGAGCAGATTCGGAAGAGGCAGTTTGAGGATGAGAAGTTATGTATCATTCGAGACAAGGTATTAAGAGGTAAAGCTGAGGAGGCAGTACTTGATTCGCAAGGTGTATTGAGGATTGGCGACATAATTTATGTGCTTAAGATGGGTGACTTGACTAGACTTATTTTGGAAGAGGCCCATTGTTCAAGGTATGCTATCCATCTGGGAGCATCCAAGATGTATCACGATCTGAGCCAGCACTATTGGTGGTGTAGGATGAAGAAGGATATTACAAAGTTCGTGTCCAAGTATTTGACTTGCCAGCAAGTAAAGTATGAGCACCAGCGGCCTGGGGGTGTGAGTCAGAGGATGCCTATTCCCATTTAAAACTGGGAAATGATCACCATGAACTTCATTGTGGGTTTGCCTCCCACCGTGGGTGGTTATGATTCTATATGGGTGGTTGTTGATAGACTGACAAAGTCCGTCCATTTTATTCCAGTTAAGGTAAGGTACACAGCGGATAAGCTACCCCAATTATATATTAGTCAGCTCGTTTGGCTTCATGGTGTCCAAATATCCATCATTTTGGATCGAGGTTCAGTATTTATTTTGCACTTTTGACAGGAATTACAGCATGGTTTTGACACTAGACTTGACATGAGTCCAGCTTTTCACCCATAGACCGATTTTCAGTACGAGCGGATGATTCAGGTATTGGAGGACATGCTCCGATCTTGTGTTATTAATTCTGGTGCTAGATGGGATCAGTACTTTCCCCTAGCGGAGTTTGCCTACAACAAAAGTTATCACTCCAGTATCCAGATGGCCCTATTTAAGGCTTTGTATGGTAGGCGGTGTCGATCTCCTATTGGATGGTTTGATTTAGCTGAGATGTACTCTTTAGACACTAACTTGCTTAGAGATGCTATAGAGCAGGTTCGTATGATTCAGGGTAGACTCTTGACAACCTAGAGTAGGCAGAAGAGTTATGCAGACCGGAGAGTTCGACCATTGAAGTTCATGGTGGGTGATCATGTTTGTCTTGGAGTGTCGCCCATGAAGGGTGTGATGCGGTTCAGAAGAAAGGTCAAGCTAAACCCTCGATTCATTGGCCCATTTAAGATTTTGGCGCGAGTGGGAGAGGTAGCTTATAAATTGGCCTTACCACCTAGCTTATCGGCTGTGCATAATGTGTTTCATATTTTTATGCTCCGGAAGTATGTTTCGGATGAGTCCCATGTGTTACCACTTGATTCAGTGGAGTTGGGTCCAGACCTGACATTTGAGGAGGAGCCTATAGCCATTCTAGATAGGAAGGTCCGTAAGCTTAGAATTAAGGAGATAGCTTCAGTGAAGGTACAATGGAAGCACTGTTCAGTCGGAGAGGCGACTTATGAGATGGAGGCTGATATACGTGCTAGATTTCCCTATCTTTTTGAGGCTTTAGGTATATTTTTTTACTTTATGTTTGAGGACGAACATGATTTTTAGTGTTGGATAATGTAATGACCCGTTAGGTCATTTTGAGAAATAGTCATCTTTCCTTCATAAAAGACTCCTTCCGTATATTTAAATTGGAAATTTTTGACTATTCGATAATTATAGTTAATTAGTTGACGGGTGATTTTTAGATAATTAATTAGTTGGTGGACTAAATTGATAATTTACTTAACACCATATACCACTTGGTCCATGTATAAAAATTATTAGAGTTAAATAGGGTTGACATTATTTTGAGTTGCGAAAGAAAACAAAACCACTGCGGCGGGCAGACAATTGCGAAGAGGCATCGTGGGTAATTGAGGTAAGGATTTTTGTTTATGGAAAACAAAAATTGTGAATTTGAAAAACTATAATTTCTTCTTGAATTTTTATAATCATTGTTTCTAACGTGGTAATGTTGATTTGGTTGATAAATGAAGGTTAACAAGATATATATATATATATATAAAGATTATCAACTATGTTGGGTAGTAGTGTTGGGTTTGTTTAGAGTTAGGATAGTATAGAATTTTGTGATGTTACTTCCATCATTAATTCTATTGTAAAGAATTCTTTTTGTTCTTGTGGAGTAGATAAGAAAGAAATGGCAGATTCTTTCTTTTAATTGTCGTATTCTAATAAATAATAGTCCATTCCTTGTTAAGTTTTTCAAGGCTAGGATCTAGAAATTTACATGCTCAAGGTCAGAGATGATAAATTGGTGTAATTTTCTTCGTATCGTATGTTTTCAAAGACAGTGTCAAGCAATTTGCTTCCAATAAATTATTTCTGTAATATAAATTTTGGGTCTACGAGATGGATAATTTAGTTTTAATAAAATTTCAAGTTTTGTCCTTGTGGATCTGAATTCAAATATTTTTTTTGAGACTAGGCTAGATCTATAGAAATATAAGTGTTGTTGGTTTCAAAATCTCATGGTGATTATTTATTTGCTTAGATTACATTGATTTGGAAGTCCGACAAAAGGGGAAGGCTTAGATTATATTTATTTATTTCCTTGTTATGTGCACTGGGGAGTAATGAGAATTGAACTGGGTTATTGACTGTATGACTGACCATAAATATAGAGATGAGGGATAAACAATGATGATCTAATGACATGTATTGGTGAAATTGATGTGATGAGATTATGAATTTATTTTGGACGTGTGAGATAGGAAAAATTATTGTTGTTTTCATGTTATTATCGTGAATCATATGAACCTGAATTGATTTTATTGATTTTGACATACTGTGTTGAAATTGAAAATGATATAAAATAAAGGAGTCTGGCCACACACTCCATGGCAAGTATTATGAAATAAAAGGGTCGGACCACACGCTCCGTGGCAGGATATATATATTGAGGAAATGGGCCACACGCTCCGTGGTAGGTAACATGGACAGAAATGTCCCCCATGGGTTCTTGACTATAATTCAGAGGATGTGTACCGATAGAATAGACATGCATCAACTCATTGCATTGCATCACATTTTATTGACATTTGTGAATTCGTGTTTAACACTTATTGCTCTATATATATTGAACTTGAATTGATATGATTCACTTGATGAGACTACTGATGAGTATTCGTGGACTGTATTATTATTATTGTGTAGAGTGTAGAATTGGGCTGGTTTTATACAGGTTGTAGTTAAGGAGGTTCGATTGGAATGACAGGAGTACTTGTATCTATTGAGCTTTGCTTAGTTGTAGTTATCCACTTGCTGAGTACTGTATTGTTTGGTACTCATCCCTTGATTCTACACTTGTGTAGGTTGTGAGCTCGACCTTCTTGATCTCCTAATATTTTCTACCATATTCGAGGCTATCATCTCGAATGTTGAGGTATCTGTTACATCCATCTAGCAGACATCTGTTACTATTTTTATATGTTTTAGTCCTATTCTAGAGACAAAGATGTTGTGACTATATTTTTTTTCGTACTTCGGTAATGTATTAGTGGTTTGTACACATGACAACCAATCTTGGAAAAGTTTGAGTTTGTTTTACGTATTTCTGGTTAAGTTAAATTTTGATTCATTTCTTTTTCTCCCGTATCTACTTTATGATGGGTATTAGGCTGACTTGTCTCGGTGGGTTGAGATGAGTGCCATCACGCCCGGATTCGAATCGTGACAAATATGAGTTCTCAAAGTTGCCCTTCAAGAAGTAATTGTCATCATTGTAGCATGAAAAGTCACTGAAAAAATGAATGTTGGACGCTGAGCATTTTGTAAGGCTTTATCAAAATTTCTTTAAAAAAAAGGCAAATAGAGGTGATGCCTCATCTTCTAATGCTCGGATAGAATCACATTTGACGTTTAAAAATAATGTTGATGCAAGACCTTTGCATAATGATAATATTGATGCAAATCTGGCTTTGAAGGATGACGATTTTAATGACCTCAATGATATTACTCATTTGGAGGTTGAAGACTTCTTTAAGGATTATAATTGATGTTTAATTTCATTATATGATTTACAATATATTTTCATTTTTTATGTACTTTTTATTATCATATTTTTACGTTTATCTATTTAAAAGAAAACAAGAAAAAATGACTTGTGTTTTTCTAGCAATATTGTTACTTATTTTATATCTTATAATGTATTTTTATTTTATGAAGATAAATAAATTTCTCATTCTTCAATTGGATCCAAGATAAGTAATGGAGATATGTGCCTTTTGAATAGTATCACAACTCATACGATATTAAAAGAAAGAAATATTTCTGTTATTTGATTATGAAAATGACCTATGTCAATACAATATCCGATAGTACAAAATTGATTGAAAGCTCTGGAAGAACAACCTTATTACTACCTGAAGGAATGATATTAATAATTGATAATGCATTATATTGTAGTAAGTCTCAAAGAAACTTGTTAAGTTTCAAGGTTATTCTCCAAAATGGCTATCATATTGAGACTGCGAATGAAGGAAAGATTGAATACCTTTATATTACTACAATAAATATGAAGAAGAAAATTATGCACAAAAAATTACCTGCACTTTCTTCTTGATTGTACCATACGAATATTGGTACTATTGAATCACATGTCATAGTAAAAAAAGATTTACTGGTTCTAATAATTTTATCATTTGGCATGACTGATCGGACCATCCCGGTTATAATATGATTCGCAAAATTATTGAGAATTCACATGGACACACTTTGAAGAATCAAAAAATTCTTCAATCTAAAAAATTTTCTTGTGTTGCTTGTTTCCAAGGAAAACTGATTATTAAACTATCAGCAACTAAGGTTGGGATTGAAACCCCTGCATTTCTGAAATGTATACAGGGTGATATATGTGGGTCAATTCACCCTTCATGTGGACCATTTAAATATTATATGGTCTTGATAGATGCATCTACAAGATGGTCATATATGTGCTTATTATCAACTCGCAGCATGATTTTTGCGAGATTATGCAATAAAGATAATTTGTCTTGATAATGCTGGTGAATGTACATCTCAATACTTTAATGATTATTGTATGTCGGTTAGAATAAAAGTTGAGCATCCGGTCGCTCATGTTCATACTGAAAATGGTCTAGCAGAATCATTGATTAAACGCCTTCAATTGATAGCTAGACTATTGCTAATGAGGGAAAACCTTCCTCTTTCGGTATGGGGGCATGCTATTTTGCATGCAGTAGCACTTATGCGCATAAGACCAACAAATTTTCATGAATTTTTTCCATTATAGTTGGCTTTTGAAAGGGAGCCAACTATATCCCATCTTAGAATATTTGGGTGTGCGATATATGTTCCAATTGCTCCACCGCACCGCACAAAAATGGGTCCCCAAAGAAGGCTGGGAATATATGTTGGGTATGAATCTCCTTCTATTATAAAATATTTGGAATCTATGACTAGAAATTTATTTACGGTAAGATTCGCTGATTGTCATTTTGATGAATCAGTATACCCAACATTAGGGGAGAACATAAGCAATTGGAAAATGAGATAGATTGAAATTCATTATCATTATCTCATTTAGATCCTCGAATAAATCAATATGAGCAAGAAGTTCAAAAGATGATTTATTTGCAGAATATTGCAAATCAACTGCTGGATGCATTTACTAACCTTCCACGGGTTACTAAATCGCATATCCCAGCTGTTAATACTCAAGTTCGAGTTGATGTCCTGGTAGGACAACTTGTTCAGACAAATGAGTCTAGGCCACGCTTAAAATGTGGAAGACCAATTGATTCCAAAGATAAAAATCCTCGAAAAAGGAAAGGAATAAATGATTAAGATAATCATAATTTGGAGGCAATTGCTCAAGAAGAGCCTAGAGACACAACAAATGATGATACCACCGAGGAGGTCCAAGTACCTGAAAATAATGAGAATAAAGAAATCTCAATAAGTTATGTCTCGACAAGAAAACGATAGAGCCGAAATGATATTGTGGTCAATAATATTTTTGCTTATAATGTTGCCATTGAAATAATGCAACAAGATAAGGATCTTGAACCAAAATCTGTCGATGAATGTAGACAGAGAAATGATTGGCTAAAATGGAAGGATGCAATTCAAGTAGAGTTAACTTCACTTGAAAAACGTGAAGTTTTCGGATCAATAATCCAAACACCTGAAGGTGTCAAGCTAGTAGGGTACAAATGAGTTTTTGTGCGCAAACGAAATAAAAAAAGTAAAGTTATAAGATATAAAATACGACTTGTAGCCCAAAGTTTTTTGCAAAGGTCTGGCATTGACTATGTGGAAATATATTCCTCTGTGGTGGATGCATTTACCTTCAGGTATCTAATGAATTTGGCAGTTCATGAAAAGCTTGAAATGCACCTAATGGATGTGATCACTGCCTATTTATATGGCTCATTGGACCAAGATATTTTTATGAAAATTTTCGAAGGGTTCAAAGTGCCCGAAGCATACAAGTATTCTTGAGAAATTTGCTCAATAAAGCTTCAAAAATTCTTATATGGGTTGAAACAATCAGGGCGATGTGGTACAGTCGTCTTAGCGAATATTTTCTAAAAGAAGGATATAAAAATGATCCAATTTGCCCTTGTGTCTTTATGAAAAGGTTTGGATCTGAATTTGTCATAATACCAATATATGTTAATGATTTGAATATTATTGGAACTTCAGAAGAGCTTTCAAAGGCAGTAAAATGTCTGAAAAAGGAGTTTGAAATAAAAGACTTCGGAAAGATAAAATTTTGTCTTGATCTATAAATTGAACATTTTGCAAATGGGATATTTGTCCATCAGTCAACATATATTGAAAATATTTTAAAGAGGTTTCATATAGATAAAACACATCCATTGAGTACCCCAATGATTGTGAGATCTCTTGATATTAATAAAGATTCGTTTAGACCTCATGAAAATGATGAGGAGCTTATTGTTGCTAAAATACTATATCTTAGTACAATTGGTGCATTAATGTATCTTGCCAATAATTCTAGACCAGATATAGCTTTTTCTATAAGCTTGTTATCAAGATTTAGTTCTTCTCCAACATGAAGACACTGGAATGGAATTAAGCATATATTCTGATACCTCTGAGGGACCATTGATATGAGATTGTTTTACTCAAATGAATCCACATCACAATTGATTGGTTATGCAGATGTGGGATATTTGTCTGATCCCCACAAATATCGATCACAGACAGGCTATTTATTTACATGTGGTGGTACAACTATATCATGGCGTTCAACAAAGCAAACTATGGTTGCCACTTCCTCAAATTATGCAGAGATAATAGTCATCAATGAAGCAAGTCGAGAATGAATTTGGTTAAGGTCAATAACTCAACACATTCAAAAAACATGTGACCTTTCTTTGAAAAGAGATGTTCCAACAATTTTGTATGAAGACAATGCTGCATGTATAGCTCAACTGAAGGGAGGATATATCAAAGGAGACATAACAAAACATATTTCACCAAAATTCATTTTTACTCATGATCTTCAAAAGAAGGGTGAAATAGATGTCCAACAAGTTCATTCAAGTGACAATTTAGCAGATATATTTACCAAGGCATTATCGACTTCAACTTTTGAGAAAATGAGATACAAAATTGGGATGCGACGTCTTCGAAATATCAAATAAAGTTTTCATCTGGGGAGTAAAATACGCGCTGCACTCTTTTTTCCTTAATCAAGATTTTGTCCCACTGGGTTTTCCTGGTATGGTTTTTAATGAGGAAGAACTCAAGGCGTATTACCAGATGTGTGTACTCTTTTTCCTTCATTAGGGATTTTTCCACTGATTTTTTTCTAGCAAGGTTTTAACGAGGCACAACATCAATCGGTGTTCAGAATAACTATGTATATTGTTTCTTGTAAAAATTTTAATGAGGCACATTTCACGTGGACATCCAAGGGGGAGTGTTATCAATCAAGTGACTATCCACTTTACAATAGTGGATGGTCCTTTTTCTTTAAGTGGGGCCCACTGAAAGTGGGCAAGTTTTCCACTAGTTTTCTCTTCCTTCTGGTTATAAATTGTCAATTTTTTTGGCAATAACGGATGAGATACGCACACTAAAATTTTCTCTCATAGTCTTTCTCTCTTTCTCTTATTCTCTCCTTCTTATTTTGCTAAGTTAATTTATTTTATAATACATATAGATATATAAAGAATTGACTAGTGTTTTTTTTAGGGAATGAATTAAGCCTTGAATGTAATTATCAAAAACTGAAATCTGATAATTAGAGGAAACAGGAACATGTGTTAAGCAACTAATTAAACATACAGATAAGATTAGTATTAGAATTCTCTATGATTAACATTATATCTTAATCTAGGAGGTGAAATTTACCGGCCTATATATAGTCTCTTAGGTGAACTATATATATAAAATAATTTGGCTATTTCTTAACGTACATTTGTCACAAAAGCTAAGAATTTCAAGACAACCCATGTTGCCTTTAAAACATCACTTGAGGATTTTGTGGTGCTAATTTTCTATGAACAAATTAATCTATATTATATGTTATAGTTGAGAAATTATAAATTATTAGTGACTTTAAATAAGGATAACTATAGTTCAATGTCTCGGGTAATCTAGTTTACAAAATAACCAATAAATATATATATATGAGCTTTGTATATTCGTATTCAAGTATAATCTATATATATATATATATATATAATATACATACCTATACATATAATATACATAATCAACGTATCGATTTTATATATTTTGTTCATATTGGTAAATAAGTTTGATTGAACCGTACATATTGGTAACTTTTCTTTTTTAAATATCATTGTAAAGGTTAATTGGTCGATGAATATTTTGGACTAAAGAAAAAGTGCTAAATATTCATTTATTTTGGAGTAATAAGAGATATATGGAGGTAAATTTGACATTTTCCCTTCTTTAATTAGTCATCGAGTTAATCTGTCGTGAGCTGAGGATTTATTAAAAAGAGTCTCTCTACTTCGTCAAAGTTAATCCACCTTTTTTAGACCTCAATTGCGGGATCATATTGATATATTGTTGTAATTATAGTCATGTTAGTTAGTTGAGCTACTCAAGTAGTCAATTGAAAGACTAGGTGTTAGATAGTTATTAATTATATGGAAGATGTCGATTTGTTACTTCAAGATTTGATGACAAATTTTGGCTACCCAAAACCCCTTTATTTAATGCTACCAATTTATTTATTTTTCATTTCCTAATTTTTAAAGCAATATAATCCTCAAGTTTAAGGTTAATTTGTCCCAAAAAGTCCAAGTATGAAAATGACTTTTGAGAGAAATTACATTAACATTTATCTTAATATTAATTTTCATAGCTAAAAATCGGTGCATCTAAATGTTTATGTAAGATGTGTCCATATCATTTCAAACGACGTTCTCTCTTTTTATCCTCCTTTTGAAAATGATACACATTTTTTATTTTATCCAATTTTATATGATTGCACATTTATCTTTAACATTAATTCGCATATTGTAAGTAGAGATTACACAAATCTTATAATGTTAAGAGCTAATTACATCTTATACGTCTTGATACATCATATAAAGTAATGTATCCGACCGATACATCGCATAAAGTGATGTATTCGACGTCTCGATACATTAAGTAAGTATGTATCCGACTGATACATCACGTAAAGTGATGTATCAGATGTCCTGATGTATTCCGATACATCACGTAAAGTGATGTGTCCCATCAGATTTATCCGAGAATAGAAAATAGTAGATATTTTTATAATTTTTTTAAATAATAAGAAATTCTAAAAAATATAATAAAATAAATTATGTATTTAAATAATTTTTCCGATCTACTAATATCGGATTGTGGATATATTGAACGTTAGAGGCCCAACAGTCACTCACACAAATTGGGGTTCCATTATAGTACTATTTTGGAGAGAAATGATTATGGCTCTTTCATCCAATCATTGTGAGAAGTGAGAACAATGATTATCATATAAAGTTTAGGTTCAACTTAATTATGATTAATGGAATAGTTTGTTATGCTTTCTATGATTTGAAGTAGTTAATTAATTGGATTAGTTATCTAAAAGGTAGAACGGATGGAAGAGGATACGATAATTAATTGTGCTTCTATCTCACCTTTTTAAGTTCCTTTTTTTCAAAAGGTGAATTAATCTGAATTAGTATAAAACAAGTTGTTAATCATCAAAATTAATTTTAGCTTTGCTAGGCCTTCTCTCATGACACAACCCTACCAGGTGAGGAACTAATGATGTCCTAAGCTAGGCCTTCATATATACTATTATGTTCTAAATACTTTACCACCCTCGTGTTGATCCATACATACCTCAAGAGTATTTTAAACACATTATTAATTAGATTCTGTAATGAATGTTAGCTTATACTATATACAGTCCGATAATTGCTAACTTGAAATCAAACCAACCAATAACTTGGTATGCAGTTGGCTACCAGACTAATATATTTAAAAGCCTATAAGACTATAATCAATAAGTCAAATCATTAAGCGTAATTATCTTCCCAATAAGCAGCCAAAAGGTTCAACATTTCTTTTTCTTCCCTTAAAAGAAGAAAATAAAAACACAAAGAAACCAATTCAACATTCCTTTCTCAGCTTGTAGTTAATTATTAAATATTTGTAAGTTTTTGGTAGTGTCGTGAAAGCTTAATTTATTAGAGACAAATAATTATAACTAATTTCATTAATAAATAAAGAAAGAAAGAAATAACAATTTTAGTTGCATTTTGACATTACATCAACAAAGTGCTCTTGATCACATGAAACATGTTCTCATATATACCAAAGACAAATTAAAGGAATTAATTAGCTAATAATTTACTGCTATGACAATCATGCATTATTTAACTAATGAATAATTAAACTAATTAATTCTTTTTCTGCTTCAGACAATGAATATTTTTTTTGAGAAAAGTTAAAATTGACAGATCATAGAGCAATAAAAGGAAAGGAGACTTCCCACATATTATTCATCCTTCCAATTTATAGTGGCAAAAACATGCATTGGGGATTTTAATATTTATAAATTAAACATAGTTTAATTAGTAGACAATTAAAAGAGTAATACTAATATCATATAGAATAGTTATTTTGTCCAATTCTTTCGGCACTTAACTACAGTTTAACTAACTAATTAATTAAATTAAAATCAATGCCCCGTCATTAGGAATCATAGTTTAAGAAAATAATTTCCTTTTTTTAATGTAATCACTGAATATCGTGCACTTACTCATTTTAGGGTGAAATGATTCAATCATCCCAACATAATTTTGTATTTTTTCTTTCGTCTTTCAAAATAAACTTATGTAGATCTTCGATTTTCAATATATAAAGGGACAACACTCTTTACGTCTTGCTTAGCAAATGTTTGTAGATTAAGAATGTGTTTGGTTTCCCCAAAAATATTTTCTTTGGAAATAAGTGGTTTTCTTTCGTACTTATTTTCTAGTGTTTGATTAATAAGAAGAAAATATTATCCCGAAAGCATTTAGGTATAATATGGGTAAATAATACGACACGGGATCTAACCTGACCCGAGACCCTGACTTCATACCCTAACTCCCGACCCCAAATCTGATTTCAACGAGATAGACTCCCATCATTGACCCGAGACTCAGGACCTGGCTCCCGACCCTAACTCAGAACTTGACTTCTAATCTCTAAACAGGACCCCGACTCGGGTCCTAACTCTCGACCTCGATTCGGTACCTGGCCCTGACCATCGAACTCGACTCATGAGTTAACCTAGGACCTGACTCCTAACCCCCACCTCCGAACTAGACTTTCGATCCCTATAAGGGACTCGACTCCCGACCTTGACCCCAACTCAGATTCTAGACCCGACCCTTGAACTTGGCTCTCAACCTCTACCCCGAATCAAGTCCCAACTCCAAATACAACCCCAAAACTCGAGTCCCATCCTAACTCGAGACCCAACTATTGACCTCGACCCCTAACCCTAGACCTAGGATCTGAACTCGACCCGACTCCCAATTCCAACACCAACCCTGACCCGGGACGTGAATCTTGACTCCTATATAGTACCTACTATCTATTTTGACTCGATCCATTTTGGGACTCGATTTGAGATCCGAGACCCGACTCTAAACCTCGATTTGGGATCGACTCTCGACCTCAATTCAAGATTCGACCCTGACCAAAACTCGACCCCAATGTAGGTGCCAACTCTCAATCCTGACTTAGGACTTGAGACCTAACCCTAACTCCCAACCCCAATCCCGACTTGAGACCCGACCCTAACCCGTGTAGGGTTGAAGTCGAATCTTGGGTTCCAGTTCAACATCGAGATTCATGTCCCTGATCAAAGTTAGATCACCAAGTCCTAGATCGGGGTTAGGTGGTGAGGTTGTAAGAGAATTTTGAAAAATATTTTCCTTCCTTTATATAGGGCAATAATTTTTCCTAAATTTGAGGAGAATAGGTCTATTTGAAAAATATTTTCCAAAACATTTAATCCAATCAAATATGAGAAAATTGGAGGAAAATCTTTTCCTTCATATCAAACACTCCCTAAGGACAAAACACACGTTAAATGTTTTTTTTTCACCTTTAGATATTTTGCTAGCATTATGTGGAAAACATGATATATTGTTTTTAATGTCACTAGTGTTCATATTTGCTTAAGATCTTTAAACGAGAAGCTTCCTTTAATAATTACAAATTCTAGAACAATAATTTAATCCACTTAGCTTCCATCCACGAAATATAGCATTTAAAATGATCGATTATGAATTTTATATGAACATTTATTAATTTAGACGGAAGTTAATCAATTATCATCACAATATATTATCACTAATAAGGGGATTAATCAATGTGTTAATTAATTAATTAATGAATTCTCCTCTTATCCTTCTAATTTTCAGTAATAAAGTATTTTGTCTATGATAAAAGTGGAGAACCAACTTAGACATTACAATTCTTCCTGTCACATGGGAACAATTCTCAAGTTAATTAACTATCTTTATTTTATTTTTAATTACTGATTTTAGTTGAGTTGGTAATTAAGCAGTTTAATTAACACATGATTGCTTATTAATTAATTATAAATCAATATAATGTAGACAAGAAATATGTGATTATGGATTAGTTTATTCTAAGCATGACTACTAAAATTAACTAAAACCAATCAAAGCGGGCCATGAATTGATTTCCAAAAAATATTGGTTCGTTCCTTCTGACTAATAAGTTTAAACTCATGGACTAGACTATTTAATAAACACTAACAATTATATTAATTCACATTATATGTTGGAGGGTCCTCTCTAAGCATCAGACAAAAAATATTTCAATTTTTGATATATATATTTGAGGATTTAATTATTTTTTCATTGTATATTGTATTTCCTTTTATATACGTGTTGAAAGGCATTCATGAATTTTAACATAGTGCTTTGATATGCATCATTCAAGATCCAATATACTAATAAATAAAATCTTCTCATTTGTTAGATGAATATTATTAAATTCCAATGAACAAAATAATAATAACATAATCAGTGTCATCTCACAAGTGAGGTTTGAATTGTATAAAGTCCTGTGAAGGTGAGTCAGGAGCCAAAAGAACAATTTTTTATTTGCAAAAATTCTAGAAAAGGTAAATGATTTTGGATTGGGCAAAAACGTATGACTTTATGCGACTTGCCCTTATTCATTTAACGTCCGATTCGTTAGTCAAACTCCATGCGCTTACAAGTCGTATGGGGCCATGCGACTTATCCTAAAAACTTGTGGGCCCCTGCTCCTTCTTTCCACCCCCACCACATCCCAACCTCAAAATATTTTTTATAAAATAGTTTTTACTTTGATTTAGTTTTATTTTTATGTTTTAGTTTATATTCTTTTATTTTTTCGACTGAGTTAATTAAGTTAGTGTTGAAAGAATAGATCTAACTTACATAAATTAAAATTGTATTTCGTTTAAATTATTTTCATAAAGTGATTATTTTTTTAAAGTAATTAAAATTATCGTTAAATTAGTTATAGTATGAAGAATATTTTTTTTGCTATACTTAAAATACATATTATTATATTTTAAATTGTTAATTATTGTGATTTATAGTTGGTTGTCACTCCTTTAGTCATTTGATGATGGACTAGGGGAATTTTTGTCATTTAAGGGAATATATGGAGGACATGAGATTTGTGTATCCTAAACTCCTTGATTAAGTGCTAAAAAGTCTTATCATGGAATTTAATTATTATTATTTGATTATTTCCCACTGTTTGAAGCAACATTCGATATTCCTTAAGTTTAAGGTAGTGCTTTTTAAAAGTCAAAGCAAGAAAATGACTTTAGAAAGAAAAATTAATGTAATCCCCATTTTATTAATAAGCTAAAAACAACATAAACATGGTTATATATATATATATATATATATTGAAAAGATATTCATGAGCCCCAAAAGGCTGTGGTACGAGCGTACAACTCCCAAGTAATTTTGGACTTCTCATGTGCGGTTACTATGAGAAAATTGCTAATTTTCAATGGAATTTAATTCGTTGGTAATGTTTAGTTTCTACTGATTTTTCATCGGAAATCCCTTGCTAACGAGTAAAGGAGGATCTACAATAATGGTTCACGTGAGTTTTCGAAATATTGTATTCCAATCATTGCAAACAGGTCAACACAAAGTGATTCATTACGTTCAAACATGAGTCAATCGGAAGGGTTCGCTCATGTTGGAGTAAGCAATGAGCACACCCACTTAATGATTTATTTATTTATTCACACAAATTCAGAAAATTATCACGAACAACAAAAAAACACCTTTAATTAAATTCTTAAAATCATTCACCTTCGATCAACGATCGGACTTGAGCAAGAATATCTTCTTTAGAGTCTATCACCATAACGGTAATTGTAATTTCAAATAAATATTTAATAGGAGGAAGGGGACATGGAAGCATATATAGATGATACATACATATTTGTATAGTTGAAATACACTTTTGAGTCGAAGATTTTCGATAAGTTCAACAAAATGTTTTTATTTTTTATTTTTTTGAAAGAAATTAATTTTATATATAAAAAAAGAACATAAAGTTGGTAAATAATGAAACACTCAAAAAAAATCCAAGTATTACTTTATCGTATTCAAAAGTTATTTATCTTAAGACGAAAACGTATTATTGCAGTCACAAGGGTTTCCACCCTACGTTATGAGTGCTATTATGTAATGTAATCCAAGTCAATCCAAATAAATAATTAATAACATATCTTAATTTTACATTAATCTATCTTTCTTTCTTCTTTTTTTTTTAAAAGACTTCTCTAGTCAATTGTCAACACTAATAATGGGTTAGGTTAGTTTTGGCATGATTTTGTAGAATCCCTTCAACCAACCAAAATTGGCCACGCCATTTACGTTAATTCTTAACTAAGTATTGGCGCATTAAATATTTTTTCAAAGTTTGATAACTCCTCTTGATCAAAATATTTGGTATTGGGGTGGGGTTTCACTTTTATTGATTTTAATTAGACCTTCATTTCAAATTAATTATCGTAGATTTAAAATTATTACCTCAAATTATTTGTCATCTTATAAATTCAAGACAAAATAATTATTTTTTATTTTATCCACTCTTCTTGAAGATTGCAAACATCTTAATAAAGTAAATATTTAATAAAAAAATATTATGTTTTAAGACGTAAATGAGGACAAAATAGTAAATGAAATCAGGAAAAATTACTTGATTGAGTGCTTTTTAAAAATTAATTATTGATTTTAGCGATATTTTTTATTTATTATCGTTTATAGCAATACATAGCAATATTATGATAAATCTACACTTATATTAAAAGTGAATTATGCATACAATATAAATGTATTATAAGTGTTTTAAAATATATATTATGTTTGTGTAGTAAGAAACCGACATAATGTATTATAAGTCTATTAAAGTATGTGATAAATGTATTATCCATCTATAAAACTTTTATTTTATATGTTTTATAAATAGTTCTCTGCAATATATATTAAAACTATATTATAAGTGTTCAGTGAATTTTTTTATTACTATAAATGATAAATATTTTTTTAATATTATATATTTACGTAAGTTTCCTAAAAAATATACAACAAATTATACGACGAGAGTCTAATAAAGTAAGAGATTATACTTTTTGAAGGAAATTGACCAATTGTTTTTCTTGGCTTATATATTTATGACATTCCATATTTTGTCTTATAATAGCTAAGTAGGTATAACTTGTTTATATCTGAAAGACAACTCAATGTAACTCTTTTGAAGTAATTAATATTAGAAAATGTATGTTGAGTTTCGGTCATATTTGTTTTTATACTAGTATAAGGTTATATTTATTTGTTGTTATCAGGGGCGGAGCTACAGGGTGCGAGGGGTGTGAGGGATGGCAACCGAACCCCCTTCGTCGGAAAATTGCACTATATATATACTGCGAATTTTTTTATTCATGTACAAATATTATTTTTGCATCCCTTTAACAAATGGAGATTGTGGATTAGTGGATAAGGTGCTTATGATTGAGTCCATGGTTGCGGGTTTGATTCTCGGCAATGACATATTTTTTTACTTTTTTCATCCAGTCCCTTATTTTCTAATTTTTTTGAACCCCTTATCAAATATTCTGGTTCCGCCCCTGATTGTTATATTATTATTATTTTGGTATATTTACTTTTATCATTCAACTTTGAACATAGATTTACTCTTGAAATATTAGTAATTCTCATATGCTCACCCTTACACTCTGCTTGGATGGTCGTTACATATCGTTTAAATATATAATGTATCATATTGTATTATTTTATTGAATACAATATTTGGATATATTATATCATTCTTCATCGATATATAATGTCATACATCTACAATTTGAATGATAAGCCTACAAGAAAAGTAAGGTATATGATAAAGTTATTATAAAAAGATATAGGATAAAGGATAAAATATGATTATTAAATAATAAATTAAGACAAAATGAGAAGAAAACATTAAGATAACAACGTGATCACACAAAATCAGTCGTCGGAACTTTTCGTCGTTACAAAAATACGATAAATAAAATTTAAATAACAATCAAAACAAACATTGTATATATTTAAACTTATAATATAATACAATGGATAACAACCATCCGAACAAGGTGTTATTATTTTAAGCTGACACCTACATATTTATATCTTTATCATTCTTCTATCCGATCCGATATGTATACCCGATCCAATTAATCCAATATGAAAAACGAAGTAAATCAAGGCAAACTAGCTATTTACCCAACAATTAGAGCAATTATTTGTTTTAATATTTAGCCTAATTTGGCAATTGAAATTAAGAACAAGGCATAGATTAGTTAGCCTACCCAAAAGAGTCATATAAATGTGGAATTATAATAGTACAAGGATTAGATAATGACGGAATATATATTTATGAATAGATATTTAATTTATTGGGACAAAAAAATGAGATACACAAGCAATTATAATATTTATAAAACATGTTTGACTTCTATACCCAATAATTGTTTTTAATTTTAATATTTTAAAAAACTTTGGGAGAAGAGCTTTAGAGTAGACTGTCATTTATTTTTTAAAATTTTTTAACATGAGATAAGTAACATTAAAAATTGTTTTCCTAAGATGCCCAAAATATAAATTAAATAATATCACATTATAATGTAAACAATTACAACATTTCTTATAATACCTAAATATCAAATTCAACGAAATAAAATACTTAATACTTGTCATATTTTGTCTTGAAATTGTTACTGATTAAAAGCTAGTGTATTTACTTATAACCAAACGACGCCTAGGGTATTTAAAAGTTTATACTCCTTCCCCTTCCGTTCATTTTTACTTATCTACTATTTTACAAATAGATTTTTGCCTTTTGTACATTAAAAAAATAATTATTTTTTTATATTTATTCTTAACATTAATTACGTATTCCTCAAATTATTTTTTAAAATTTAATACTAATCAAAAATCAATTAATATAGGCATTATGTGAAATTCTCACATCAAAGTGTAAAGTGGACAAATAAAAATAAATGGAGGAGCAACATGCAAAAACATGAATTAATAACCTGTAAAATTAACATGGTAAAAAAACTTAATTAGTTTAAAACTTAAAAAAATTAACTGTGGGTATTTATTATGAGATGTACTCTATACTAGTTATATAGAGATGCATATATGGGGGCTGCAGTGCAGTTACAGTTATACTTTGCCAATAATATTTAATCATCATTTGCCGTGGCGAGAATTTTAATTAAGGAAGTTCAAAATTTGAAAAGTAAATACTAGTCGAAGGGAATTCGATATCTATTATATATATATAAAATATTATTTTAATCATATATAAATAGTATAATTTTCTATATCCGAATCTCCTAACTACAAAATGGCTCCGCCACTAATCACTTGGAAATAAATAAAGTATTCGATTTATTTTGCTGTAAAAAAAAATAAAAATAAAAAAGACCCCCATCGATTTGTAACATCAGAGTTTAATGTATCCTCAGCTACTATATGTAGCTACTATTATTAATTAGGCCTCAGAGTAATAATACCATATTTTATCTCGAAATTATTACTCTCGGAACAAAATCGAAATTTGACCTTTATATAAATTTTTTATTTTTTATTCTATTTGATGTAATAAAAATAATATCTATTAATATATAAAAAAAATTTAAAAAATATTTGTTTATGAAAATATCCTTCAAAAATACGATTGAAAGAATGTGAAAAAAGTTTAAAGGAACAATTGTGTCTTTGATCATGTTCGTGCAAGCATTAAAACCACCAACATAGGTTGTAGTGCAGTGGTGGGACTACTTCTTCCTTAACCAAAGGTCTGGGTTCGAGCCCTGAATATGAAAAAAAATTTGTTGGATGCGTCACCCCCGAATGATCGCGATCTAGATTTAGTCAGGACTCTACGAGCTCCGGACACCGGATGACCCCCCCCCCCCCCCCAAAAAAAAAAAAAGAAGCATTAAAGCCATTGCATTATTAATATCATAAAAATCCTAACTTATGAGTTTCGGCTTATAAGTCAAAAGCAATAAGCCCATCCAAACAGGCTCAAAGTGCTCATTAGTCATACATTATTTGGAAAAAAAAATGTACAAAATAAGAAATTATTAGTAATACACAAAACTAACGCATGCATGCATTATATTTTCTAAGACATTCTGTCAAATGATGAAGGGAAGAAACTCTGATATCGGTAAAAAGGGGGTCTATGGAGCCTTCTTATAAGGCTTGAATAATTTTCTTCCCTTTGAATCAGGGGCGACTCAAACATATCAGTGGTCGAAAGTCAAATTTGTCGGAGGTCTTAAATTTAAATTTTTTTAATGAAGTTTATTATAGTCGATCCATTTAATCTTTCTTGAGACATATAATATTATAGATTTGTCAATCTTCTAATGATTATTTCTCCCTTATATGAAAAGTTTATATTTTTTTTTATAAATAATACTCAACATTTTAAAAAAACGTATATTATAACCTATTATTGATTAAAAAATGAGGCTCCTCAAATTAGGGGACCTAAGGCTAATGCCTTTTTTTTTAGACTTGTCGACCCGTTCCTACTTTATACTAACTTTTGAGATGTGAGTGCTCAAAACCTAATTTAACATGGTATGACCCAATGTAGGAACGAAAAAAATCAGACAATTGTGTGGGTGAAAATCCCCCCTATTTATGAACGTCCCCAATAGAAGAATGTTTGGGTTCGAGAGTAAGGGTAGAACGTTTTTATAAAGCTCGAACAATCCACAATTTTTTAAGAATTTTAATATTAATCTCATTATATTTTTAAAATTTAAGATCATACTTATTATTTATTATCTGTGTCTACTATTTAGACAGACAGAATACCCTTACGTCCCAATACTCCATCAGCCCCTGAGCATCATTATTTAGGAACGTCCTACACAAGTTTTCCCATCAACCACTTGTTTAGATCAAACAAAAACTCGTGATGTTACTAAACTCTATACAATTTTCTTACAAAAAGCCTTTGGCTATATATGCCACTAGTAAAGGCATATGAAAACCAAAACTCAACGTTCTGTTTTTTTTTTTTACGTGTAGACTTACTTTTAGGTTTTATTTTATTTGACTTTTATATAAAAAAAAAATAGATAATATTTTATTTTACTTGTTTATTTCAGTAAATTAAGAGAGTTTTTTTCTTCTTCTTACACTATCCATAGTATTAATAATTATAGAGAGAAGTATTTGAAAACACTGTTTTAAGCTCGACACGAATTATTAGTTTTATTCTTGAATTATTGACAGCCTTAAGAACACGTTTTTATTTGACTACCTGAACTTAAATACACCACCGATCTTGTAATATGAGTGAAACATACTCCTAAATTCTCGTCAAGTTTAGGAGTGTTTTCAACACTTTTTTCGACTTTTTATTAAGAGTCTCATGCTCCTACAAGAGTTTGAGACAACTTGATATGTCATGTTGTATATTGGGGGTGGATCTAAGTTTAGTTAGTCAAGTAGAAGAGTGTTTTTAAGTTTGTCAATGATTCAGAAATGAAACTAATAATTTGTACTAAGTTCAGTATTCAAGATTGTTTTCAATACTTTTCTCATAATTATATGAAATAATAATAGTTAAATTTAAAATTTTAAAATATGATTAATAAAATTATTTTAAATAAATATTTTTTAAATTAATTTTTTTATAAAAATAAATTAAATCAACAAAGGCCAAATAATATGAAACGGAGAACGACCTACAGAAGGAGAAGGGCATGTGTGGCTTACGCTTAAAGGACGAAACAAGTGAAGCATAAGCATTGCTATGCTCTGTGCCCAATAATTTTCCATTTTACTTTCACCTTTTTTGGTAATTGAAAAAAAAAGATTTTTCATCGTTTTATTTACTTTTTCCTCCAAATGTTTTTGCCTACTTTCTTTCTAATTAATAAGAGGTCATTCTATCTATAGCGTCTAATATGCACTTTCTTCGTTTCGATATGATACGGAGTTTTAAAAAATAAAATAAAATTGAATTTTATAATATTAAATTTAAAATATATCGAATGTATCAATAACAATATATTTAGTTTAATTTCACAAAGTTTGATAGTATGCACAGATTTAATCTCTAATTCAAAAATATAAAAATTGTTTCCGATAAATCTTCGGCATAAAATGTACCATATGTCTTTAAAAATATTGTCTTAAATATGTTATTTATAAAATTAAAATTAAATTAAAGAGTTGTTAAGAAAAGGAAAGTTTTTGTTTTTTTTGAATATATATCCCTTTTGTAAGTTTTTTTTTCAAAGTCTAAAAGTTTTTCTCCCTTCTAGAACTTTTTACCAGATTGAAGTCTTACTTATCGTTCCTAGTTAGGAAAGATTCCTACTTCATTTGAACAATCAAATTATTATTATTTCAAATAGTTTAACAATTAATTAGAATTCAAACTTTATTGGAAACAAATGTTATGTATTTACGTGGGGAAGAATAAATGAATCGATTCATTATTCATCGAATTTTAAATCAAAAAATGAAGTTTAGCAATTCGTTCAATATACATGCAAAACTCTATTTGTATCAAGTCACCTTCTATATACTACACTCAAAAGAGAATATATTGATAATCTTTTAAATTTATCAATAAATTTTATTTAGATACTTAAATTATAATATATTTTAATTAAATATTTGAATACATGATAAATCGTTTTTATTAGACATGACTTTTTTTTTTTTTGGTGCATGTTTGCAAATGTCTCTTGAAAGAGATTTTGGCATGACAAGGATGCAAATCATGTATTAATTATTTCACGTTCTATTCTACATAAAATAATATAATAATTCTCTCATAACTTATTCATATATTAATTGTGTGTTTGCAAACCAATACACCATATTAATTTTATACTTAAGTATATAACTTAGCTTCTGACTAATTATCAAACATAAATATTACTTATACGAAATTTTATATTTGCATAACTCACCTTCAAACTAACCATAAAATAACCTTTCATATAAATGCTCTTAATTTCTAGCAACATCCCATATTTGTGACGTTATTAGATTCCATGTTAGGACGCGTGGTTTATATATCTAACTAATTCATGAATCAATTTATGATTCTTGGTTGACAAATCTCGATAAAAATCAAGCCCAATGGCGTAGCCAGATATAGTAATGGATGGTCAATCGAATATTTTTTATCGAAAATTTATATATATAGGCTAAAAATTATATTTCACAAACATATATTAAATCTTGAGTAATCTTAATGAAATTTTTGACTTCGACACTCTGACCAAACCCACTTTCAAAACATCCATTCTCATGATTCCAATTATAACACCCTTCATATTATGGCATTTGTTAAAATCTTAATATGTTCATTAGAATCATAATTAATCCAAATAAAACTTTAATTAAAAATTATGTGACATGTCTTCTGCTAGGATCATGAGACATGTCGTAAGTATAGGAACCAAAACATAATTATTATTTTTTTTAAAAAAAAGAAATCTAATGTAAATCCTAAATCCAGGAAATCATTTCAAAATTAAACACTTGGACAAAGTGATATCATTAGAAAATTATTTAATTTCCCAGCTGTTGAGCTTTTTAGTATGCCACAAAAAAATAAACTTACCTCATCAAGCAAATACATTTTTAAATGCTCAATAAAATATAATGTTAAATAAAATTTTGTCTTGCCACAATGAATGTGGAAATTTTACAGTGAATTGATTAGCTTAGTCATTGATTCATGTTAATTATTTAAATTTATCCTAATTAAATTTGAGGTATGTATTTGTTCTATGTCGACACGTTTAATTTAAATCAATTAAAAAAAAGTTGAAAGTAAACCATTGAAATAGTCTTAAATTTTAATTAAGTGTATAAATGGATTAGTACTGGATTCACTTTCACTGTTAAATTCATAGGATTAGGCACTTTTTCAACTTTAATTATGGTTTAAAATGAGTAGCCTTGACAAGTGTCTGATTTAGTTTATTAATTTAACTTAAACACAATCTAATCCTAGTCACATTTTGTTGGCTGAAAGAAAACATTGGTTTTTTCTTAATTTATTTAATCATGAATCCACATCCATACTCTTTAACTTTTTATCATCCTGGCGTCGAGCTATTTTTCCGCAGAATCTCCCCTACAGTATGGTCACCGCAGACTGAAGTAAGGCCTAACTTGAAACTATGTACCGTAGGTTCTTTCGGGTGGGAAGCAGGCCGAACCGTCTTGCTGCATTTCCTGAAGGAGAAGGGTGGGCTGTCTTCGCGGTCCCATTTTAGACATAGTAAAAATGCAGCAGCAACTAAATTAGTAATAGATTTGGACTCTACCTCGAGGGTGGCTGTAATTCCGCTTGAATGAAGTGAGAGGGCTGAAAAGGAAGCTCGACCTACAGGGAGAGGAAGCCGACGACGAGAATTTCGAATCGTCAAAAAAGAAACTCTTAACGATGCTTTGAATAGCAATCTTTTTATATTTATATTTTCGTTTTGTTAATTAGTGTAATTTTATGGATTAATTAATGAAATTATTGTGTAATTACTACCATAATTGGTACTCTCTCTCTCCCAAAATAAGTATAACTTTAGCAACAAAAAAAATAATTAAAATAAATATCACCTTAGAAATTCAAGACAAAAATTTGTATGTTTTTTCTACTATTCTATATCTTTCACCTTCTTAATAATGTCCAATTATCAAGAAACTGTTATGTATGGATGTATCTATTCAAGTGGGACCCACCCACTTGGATAGTTGGGCAAGTTAGGCAACAAATTAACTTTTTGTGATGCCTATATAATATGCACATTCTGTGCAAATGAAGGATAGAATACATACAGAAAAACACGCACAACTCCTCTCTTTTCCTCTTTCCCTCATTATCTCTCTTGTTATTATTTTCTCCTTCTTAAATTATTAATCTAGTCTATTTTACAACACGTTATCAGCACGAGACTCCGGCTAATTTTTTAAGGTAACAAAAGTGGTAAGAGTTTTATTTAATTTTATTTTTATAAAATGACAAATATTTCTAAAATTGAATTTACTGCTCTTGATATCTCTGGAAAAGGCTACTCATCATGGGCACTTGATGCCGAAATTCATTTATAATCAATGGCTCTGGCAGACACCATTAAAGATGACAATATGGCATCCAATCAAGACCGTGCTAAAGCCATGATATTTCTCCGTCACCATCTTGACGAGGGGCTAAAATTACAATATCTCACATTAAAAGACCCCCTTAAATTGTGGAAAAATTTAAAAGAAAGATATGATCACCTGAAGTTGATCATGCTTTCACAAGCTCGTCATGATTGGCTAAATCTAAGATTAATGGATTTCAAAAATATAACTGAATATAATTCTGCTCTGTTTAGAATTATAGCTCAGTTAAATTTATGCGGAGAAGAGATCACTGAGCAAGATAAACTTGAAAAGATATACTCCACATTTCCACCCGCGAATATGCTCCTGCAGCAGCAATATCGCGAAAAAGAATTTAAAAAATATTCTGAATTACTTTCTCACCTTCTTATTACTGAAAGACATAATGAACTATTAATGAAAAATCATGATAGTCGGCCAGTTGGTTCTTTGCCACTCCTTGAAGTGAATCACGCAAATTCTAACCAACGAGAAAGAGGTCATGGCCCCAGTCGTGGTCGTAGTCAAAGAAAAAATTTTAATCATGATGCTCGGTTGGCACCGAGAAATAACCAGCAATATAAAAGGCAGGGTAAAAAGCCAGAAGCTTTACCGAAGAATAATTCAGAAACAATATGTCATAGATGTGGAGGTGTGGGGCACTGATCGCGGATTTGCCGGTCATCAAAACGCCTTGTTCAGCTATATCAGGCATCTCTGAAAAGGGCAGAAAATAATGCAGAGACAAATTTTATCTCTGAAGATAATATTGAGCTCATGCATTTGGATGTAGCTGATTTTTTTAATTTTCTGGACGAAATTATGAATATTGATAAAACTAATAATATGTAAATATATTTCTTTTTATCTGTATTAAATATGATGTTTGTATTTTCCTAGTCAATGTAAATAAATAAAATTTATGTAATATACCATGTGTTAATACGTATTTTATTTCTTATTGAAGAAAATATGGAAATGCCTCAAATCTTATTTGGATCAATGATAAATTAAGAGGATATTTGTGTAATTGATAGTGGTACAACTCATGCTATTTTTAAAGACGAGAAATATTTTTCCAATTTGCTTAGAAGAAAAGCTAATGTTAATACAATATCTGGTAATTCAAAAATCATAGAAGGCTCCGGAAGAGCTACTATAATTCTGCCTAAAGGAATAAAAATTATTGTAGAAGATGCATTATTCTCTTCTAAATCTCCTAGAAACTTATTAAGTTTTAAAGATATTCGCAGAAATGGATATCATGTTGAGACACTAAATGAAATGAATACTGAATATCTTGACATAACCAAGAGTGTCTCAGGCCATAAATATATTTTGGAAAAATTATCAACTTTGTCATCTGGCCTATATTATGCAAAAATTAGTGCAGTTGAAGCACATATGACCGTAAACCAGAAGTTTACTGATCCAAATACATTTGTGCTATGGCATGATCGAATAGGTCATCCTGGATCAATAATGATGAGACGAATTCTTGAAAATTCAACTAGACATCCGTTAAAGAACCAGAAGATTCTTACAAATGATGAATTTTCATGTGCTGCTTGTTATCAAGGCAAATTAATTGCCAGACCATCGACCCTGAAGGTTGGCATCGAATCTCCTGGTTTTTAGAGCGTATACATGGAGATATATGTGGACCTATTCATCCACCTAGTGGATTGTTTAGATATTTTATGGTCCTAATAGATGCATCATCTAGATGGTCTCATGTGTGCTTATTATCATCTCGCAACCTGGCGTTTGCGAAGTTGTTAGCACAAATAATAAGATTGAGAGTGCAATTCCCAGATTATCCAATTAAGACCATTCGCCTTGATAATGCTGGAGAATTTACATCCCAAGCTTTTAATGATTATTGCTTATCAATTGGGATAAAAATTGAACATCCTGTTGCTCATGTTCATACTCAAAATGATCGTGCAGAGTCATTTATAAAGCGCCTACAATTGATAGCAAGACCTCTACTAATGAAAACAAAACTGCCTATTACTGTTTGGGGTCATGCTATCTTACATGCAGCAGCACTTGTACGTATCAGACCGATATATTATAATAAATACTCTCCGTCATAATTAGTATTTGGTCATGAACCAAATATAGTCCATTTAAGAATTTTTGGTTGTGCGGTATACGTGCCTGTAGCACCACCACAACGTACAAAAATGGGCCCTCAACGAAGGTTGGGCATATATGTTGGGTTTGACTCACCCTCCATAATTCGATACCTTGAACCGTTGACTGGAGATTTATTCACAGCTCGATTTGCAGATTGTCGGTTTGATGAAATAATTTTCCAGCCATTAGGGGAAGAGAAAAAGGAACCCAAAAAAGAAAAAGAAATTGCGTGGAAAGTTTCATCACTATCACATTTTGATCCACGTACCCGCACATGTGAACAGGAAGTCCATAAGATTATCCACTTGCAGAAAATAGCAAATCAAATGCCAGATGCATTTACTGATTTGAAACGGATAACTAAGTCACGTATCCCTGCAGTGAATGTACCTATCCAGATTGATGTCCCAAAAGGACCATGTACAAGTATCATAGCTTCTGAATTCCAAACACGCCAGAAGCGTGGTAGACCGTTGGGTTCAAAGGATAAAAATCCTAGAAAGAGAAGCGTGAGAAATAATAAAGATGATACTACAATAGAACCTCCTGAAGAAGGTCAAGATTTGAGTAATCCTGATATTCCTGAAGAAATCAGTGAACTCGAGACTCAAGTGAATGAAGAACTTTCAATAAGTTCTTTCGGTGATGAGATAAAATTAGATCGGTCTAAAATCACGGTTAATAATGTTTTTGCATATAATGTTGTACTTAACCTCATGCAAGATAGTGAAAGTCTTGAGCCTAAATCCATCAAAGAATGTCGACATAGATGTGATTGGCCAGAATGGCAAAAGGCAATTCAATCAGAATTAGACTCACTTGCTAAACGTGAGGTTTTTGGACCTGTAGTCCAAACCCCTGAAAGTGTAAAACCAGTTGGCTATAAATGGGTTTTTGTTAGAAAACGAAATGAGAGAAATGAAATTGTAAGATATAAGGCACGCCTTGTTGCACAAGGATTCTCTCAAAGATCCAGAGTCAACTATGAAGAAACATATTCACCGGTTATGGATGGAATAACATTTCGATATCTCATCAGTTTAGCTGTACATAAAAATTTTGAAATACACCTAATGGATGTGGTTACAGCTTACCTTTATGGTTCACTTGATAATGAAATTTACATGAAAATTCCAGAAGGATTAAAATTGCCTGAAGCATGTAAAAAGTCTCAGGAAGTATACTCAATAAAACTCCAAAGATCATTATATGGTCTGAAACAATCAGGGCGCATGTGGTATAATCGCCTCAGTGAGTACTTGATAAATGAAGGTTATATAAATGATGTCATTTGTCCATGTGTTTTTATTAAGAAAACGGAATCAGAGTTTGTGATACTCGCCGTTTATGTTGATGACATAAATCTCATTGGAACCCCTGAAGAGGTCCAAAAGGCGATTGAATATCTAAAGAAAGAATTTGAAATGAAAGATCTCGAAAAGACAAAACTTTGTCTATGCCTGCAAATTGAATATTTAGCAAACGGAGTTTTTGTCCATCAATCTGCCTACACTGAAAAGATCTTAAAAAGATTCTACATGGACAAAGCACATCCATTAAGTACTCCAATGATTGTTCGATCACTTAAAGTGGAAAAGGATCCATTTTGACCTCCAGAAGAGGGTGAAGAAATTCTTGGTCCTGAAGTACCATATCTCAGTGCTATTGGTGCACTTATGTACCTTGCTAACGCAACTAGGCCTGATATAACATTCTCTGTCAATTTGCTGGCAAGATATAGTTCATCCCCAACGCGAAGGCATTGAAACGGTATCAAACATATTTTGCGATACCTGAAGGGTACTATTGATATGGGTTTGTTTTATACTAACAAAGGTTGCACAGACCTTATTGGTTATGCAGATGCAGGTTATTTATCAGATCCACATAAAGCTCGATCTCAAACAGGCTATCTATTTACACACGGAGGAACTGCTATATCATGGCGATCTACAAAACAGTCCATTGTTGCTACTTCTTCAAATCATGCTGAAATAATAGCAATTCATGAAGCAAGTAGAGAATGTGTGTGGTTGAGATCGATGATACAGTTCATCAAAGAAAGATGTGGTCTGGAAAATGATGTTAAAGTACCCACAATTATATTCGAAGACAATGCCGCTTGCATAGCTCAATTGAAGGGTGGCTTCATAAAAGGAGATAGAACGAAACATATTTCACCAAAATTATTCTTCACACATGATCAACAGAAGAATGGTGATATTGATGTACAACAAGTTCGTTCAAGTGATAATCTTGCAGATTTATTCACAAAGGCATTACCAACATCAACTTTTGAGAAACTAAGATATAAGATTGGAATGCGTCGTCTCCAAAATATCAAATGAAGTTTTCATCAGGGGGAGTAAAATACGCGCTGCACTCTTTTTTTCTTAACCAAGGTTTTGTCCCACTGGATTTTCCTGATAAGGTTTTTGATGAGGCAGCATTCAAGGCGTATTACCATATGTGTGTACTCTTTTTCCTTCACTAGGTTTTTTCCTACTGGGTTTTTCCTAAGTAAGATTTTAACGAGGCACAATATCTATGGAGGCACATTACACGTGGACATCCAAGGGGGAGTGTTATGTATGGATGTATCTATCCAAGTGGGACCCACCCACTTGGATAGTTGGGCAAGTTAGGCAACAAATTGACTCTTTGTGATGCCTATATAATATGCACATTCTGTGCAAATGAAGGATAGAATACATACAGAAAAACACGCACAACTCCTCTCTTTTCCTCTTTCCCTCATTATCTCTCTTGTTATTATTTTCTCCTTCTTAAATTATTAATCTAGTCTATTTTATAACAGAAACTACATATTATATTTATTGATTTTTAAATATAAGTATTTTTTTGTTGTTGCTAATAGTGACATTAATTTTGGGTGGGAAGGAGTACTAATTACACAACTTAATGCTCCTCTCCGTCTTGATTAATATGATTTTTTTATTTATTAAAAACTGATTTTAAAAAAGAAAGAAAGACTATTTGTATATAATCTAAATAAATCATAAATATTTATGTGATTATAAATTATTTTATGAAGGTTAAAATAAAAGGTTTAAAAATTAAATTATTTTTAATTATAGAAAAATGTCAATTTTTTTTTGAACAAACTAAAAGAAATTAGGATCGAAGGAGAAATTATAAAGACGCATTTGTTTGTCATAAGATAATTATTGTATAATTTTCAGTGTCATATTTGGTTGTTCAAATACAATTGCATAATCATATTTTTTATTTTAAAATAAAGGTTAATTTAAAAAAGATTAAATAAACTTTTTTCGGATGACGTAAATAAATTTCAAATAAACTTTTTTCAGATGAGCACGTAAATAAATTTCAATGTATGACATATATATATAGTGAGTATAAATATATACAAATAGTACTCGTATTTATTATAGGACAGATCACTTTTTCAACTTAAATTAACGTAAAATATGAGTAACCTTGACAAGTGTCTGATCTGGTTAATTAATTTAACAAAACACATAATTCATCATCGTCACAGTTTGTTGGCTGAAAGAAAACAATTAATTTTCTCAATTCATGAATCTATATGCTTACTCTTTTATTAATATTTTTTTTTGTTTTTTCGCCTCGTGTGCTATATTCATATTGAAGCTTAATTAAATCAAATTTCGTTCATTGCAGGATTTATATTTGAGAGCAATGCTTTCAACGAGATTTTTTTTATTTATAAAAGCTCAAACCCGAGACTTTTAAATAAAGATGAAAAAATCTCAAACATTCCATCATTATTGGCTTTCTATTTTCACTTTGTTTTATTTTGATGCCATCGTGTGGGTCGATAATTTCAATGAAAACCACAGGATTACCCCTTTGGAAGCCATTATATAATTTAACATTTTTTAATAATAAAATCATAATGTATTATTATATCCTTTTTTAGACATTTGAGCTTTTTCAAACCAAATTACTGTATGAAAGTTGTCTACAACAATGTGGTCAATTTTTATTTTTTTTAATTAAAAAATCATATGTGTGAGATTAATACTTTGTTCTTTTTGGGAAAAGTATACATTAATGAATCAATGCAAAAAATAGTTGTATTAACAAAAGTGAATTATTTAATGATAACCAGTAAAATCAATTGGGCCATCTAAAGTGGAATATTTGTTCCACAGTTTATTTGCTAATTATGTTGTTAATTCAACATGGTAAATGAAAGGAATTTATGCAAGTTTTCCTTTTTTAGGCTACCATTTAAATTTTATTCGTATTTATAAATAAAATATCAGATTGCTATCTAATAAGTTACGAATTTAAACCATTGTCTAATGTTTTTCGATTTCAGTCCGTCATCTAATATTTAGACAACGATTTAAATGAGTAAAGTGAAAAATCATATAAGTGAAATTTTCATGAAATGGAAGTGTAAAAAACGATAAGAGGCAATGTTATAATACTAATAACACATGTAAAATGTTTATAATGCTTCAATTAATTAAATTAAATATATATAATTACATAATAATGTTTACCTAATGACCTGAACAGTGAAAAGCATATAATATTTTCCTCATTTGGTAATCTCATTACCTGGAAACTAGCTAGAATAACCATAACCCTTTCTACTATAGACTTTTTACATTTAAAGAATATGCATTTACTATAGATTTTTTTTTACACCATTAATATATTTTTAACTTATTATATCATATTAGTTGCAATTTTATTTAGTAATTATTTATTTATTTTTATAACCTGATTAAACAATTTTTTTAAAGCATCAGTATGTATAACTTAAACCCATATGATATTATTTATTTATTTTGGTATGCCATAGGAAAATAGAAATTGTAAAAGTGAAGTAAAATATATCTGAAAGGTTGTAGTTTTGTGATTTAATTCATAACTATAATATAAATTTTCTTAATGTTGGTTTTAAATAAAATGACAATAAATACAAGACATGTTTCACTATAGTTGAGAGAGGCAAATACAATTTGAGATAGATTGCTTAAGAATCTTTAGAAAATCTTTTGGAAACCTTAATTACTAGTAACTAACTAAAAACAATCCAATGATTTTCCTTTATTTAAGCCAACCAAATTCAAATTTATGGCACTAAATAATCAAGAAAAGTATTTTAAAATAAACCAAAAAGATAAACTTCCTCTACATACAACTCCATTCTATGCCTCAAATGACAACCAATAAAACAATAACATGTAAACAAATCTCATGTCCAATGTTTAACCAAATACAATCTTTCCGCTCTTAATAAGAGGTCTTGAATTCGACAGAAGGTAGAAAATATCATGTTATGGATGTTTTTACCTAGGGACGGAGGCATTGGGGTGCATGAACTTCATTCGTTGATAAATTATACTATATAACAACAACAACAACAACAACAACAATAACCCAGTGAAATCCCACATCGTGGGGGCTGGAGAGGGTAAAGTGTACGCAGATCTGACTCCTACCAATGTAGGACGTCTGTTTCCGAAAGGTCAGACAAGAATATTAAAAGTAGATAAGTAGATAACAAAAGCGGTCCAAACAATAGTATAATCAAAGCACAAAAAACAGTAGATATTATTAGATAATAACATAAATACCATAAATAACATAAATCAGAATACAAGAAATCATAGTGCGTTAAATATTGAATCTTCTTGTCATAAGATATTTTTTTCCTAATCTCCTTTTTAAAATCCAGCACCGCCAATGTTCACCTTAAATGAGCCTAACATGCTCTGAATCTAAATTAGTTAGACTACAATACAAAATTCAGACATTGAGTAGTGAGATATATATGATCTAAACTTACACTCTTAAGTGACATTTGACCATGAAATTTTCTTACTTTTTTTGGAATTGAACTTCGAAAAATAAATTTGTCCATCAAATTCGGAATTCAACTTCAATTTTCAAATTTTATTTTTCAATATGAAAATAAAAATTATTTTTTTCAATTTTCACTATGAAACATGGCCAAACGATTACTTAATCAGACATCTCAAGTTCGATCATAAAATATGAAAACAAATTTTTTTTCTTTCAATTTTTATAATAAAACATAGTCAAACGACTACTTAATCAGACATTTCGAGTTCAACCATAAGGTATGGAAAAAAAATCTATTAAGGAGTATTTTCTCCTTAAATGAATCTTACACGACGTGAATCCAAATTACTTGATAATCCAATACAGATATCGAACATCAATTTTTCGAAGACCAAAAAATATAAATATCCAAAGTTTAATTAATTACCCTTTTACCCCTACAATCTTTTTTTTGGACATCAATGTCCTCCTCTCTCTCTCTCTTTCTCCATCATAATATAAATAGAGAACCAATTGAGGCTTTTTCCTTTTCCGAGGTAAATTAAGCCATCCATTTCACAAACCAACCAATATTTTTGTTTTCCCTTCTCTTTCTCTGTGCAAAAAACACAAGTGAAAAGGAAAGATCAATAAACATGAATTACTAGTAATTCCATTGAAGAAACTACAAAAAAAGTTCAAAAATCAAGAAATTCTATCAAAAATATTTGTAAGTGCCTTTTTGTGTTATCAAAATAATTGAATTCATATTACAAAAAAAATTGTGCCTTGATTTCAACTCATATCAACAAAAATGTCATTCACTCTTTACTAAATAAAAACACCATTCTTTGTACTCTCTGTAACTTTTATGGCGCTTTTTCTATGATCCAAAATGAATAAATTTTTCAAAATTCAAAATATACATTAATTAATTATTTTTTTCCAAAATTACCCTTCTCTGTTTCTGCATCTTAACTCTGTTTTATTTTTCTTGGAACTTTACTTGGGTATGGGTATAAAAATTCTTCACTGATTTTCTTGCTTTAAATGATCTTTGAGTTCAGAATCTTTATATCTCACATACGTTTTCATAAATTTTAATCCATTTTCACCTTTTTATTTTTATTTTTATGAATTTTTTCAAGTGAAATGAACTCAAAAAAATAAAAAATATTTTCCTTTTATATTTGCTCACCATCTCCACTCTGTCTTCCATTCTGTAAAGTCCCCTAAAAAAAGAATATTTTTAATTATATTCTATGTTTACTTAATAATTTTTTTTCTCTTAAAAAAATATTTGGTTGGTTTCTTTGTGTTTACTCTTCATTCTCAGTAGTTGTCCCTAAATCTCCTACAAATTGGTTTTTAATAATTTTAAATCCACCTTTGAAAACTTCATTAATGATTAAACTATGCATAGTTGATACATATTTTGTGTTCTTATGTTGACTTAAATACATATCTTATAATCAAAATATCAATACCATCTTCTTTATTTCCCCCTTTTTTCCAGCTTCATTTGGTGGTCATGAAAACAGAGCAAAAATTATCCAAGGTATTATTTTTAAATTTTTGTTTTTTTTGGGTTTCAGCTGAATATATTTTTATTTTTATGTATATATGTGCTACTTAAGTTTTACCAATGGAGTTACTCCTATCTTAATCAGAGTAGATATGAAAAAAAAAATATTGAGTGGGCACTACCTGGCGGGAATACAATTATTCGGGCTTCAATGCGAAGGATATCATACATTAGATTGAAAAAATAAAAATGATCTATGTTATTTTTTTTTAATCAGAAATCTTGATTTAGAATTTTGTATATGAAAAAAATTAGAGGGAGTTTGGATAGAGCTTACTTGGCATGAATATGAATTATTCGAATTTTAATGTGGATACTAAACGAATAAAAAAAAATCTAATGAGTTGATCTTGATTTTTTTTTAATTTTTGGTTTTGCAGTCTTCGTGGACTAAAAAGGTAGTTAGGAAATGGTTGAATATGAAGAGCAAATCTGAGGAATTTCATTCAGATCATATAATAGATGGTAATATTTTCACATTTATTGATTTTTTCAACCTTTTTTTAATGTATTTTTTTTTATGAAAATAATTTTTTTTTAATTTTTATTTATTAGTGATGGGTGGTAGAGGAGAAAGAAGAAGAAAGAGTTGTTCGGATGACGGGAGTTGCGCCGTCGTGCCGGAGGAATTATCCGGTAAGAAGCTCCGGTGATCGGGGAAATTTTAAAAATTATCCGGTGCTAATTCGGATTTTCCGTTGATTTGATAGAATCATAAATGGACTGCATGCATCTCTGCCGTTGATTTGATGGACTTTTTTTTTTTATTACATGATTTGACACAAAATATAATCACTATTTAATTTAATCCTTTTTTTTATTGTATTAACATCTAATCATTGCTTCTCCTTGTGCCACGTGTACGTGGCCCTACCTAAGCTCTAGTGTTAATCATTTCTTTTTTTTTCATTTTCATCTAATAACTAGTTAGAAATTAATTACAGAATGAGTTTATTTTATATTTGATTGGGATAAAATTATGATATAACTTATATCGAAATTAATTATTTTGAAATAATAATGTTAGTTTTATTTCACATCAAGCATGAAATAACAATTCTGAAATATATTCAAATAATTTGTTTCCAAACTAAACGAGCCCTAATTTCCATACAATAATAATAGGCTCAAAGACAGTCTTTTGGTAGTACTGTAATAATTTTTACTTTTTTATTTTTTTGGTTAAAGTTGATGTCTTTTCAAACTAAGTACAAGTTCATATTATATTGCTCTTGATATTAATTAGCATAAAAATTAAGGGAGTAAATCTATTTTTATGACCTATTATAAATGTTCATTTAGTAATTTGACAATTGATGCCGGAGATGGGTAAATAAATCACATGAAATTCTTGTGGAGTCATTTTTCTTCAATTTAAATTGCGACACTTCTGTTCATTTTTATTTGTCTATTATTCTAAAAATAAATTTTCACTTTATATGAGTATTGTGAAAAAATGTTCGTACTAATCATTATTTCTTAAGAGGTATGTAAAGTGTAATTAAAATGAATAAGTAAAAGTAAACGAAGAAAGTAATTATCATAGGAGATCATTTTCTCAAATTATGATGCAATGTTAATTGTTATTTTGATAAATAAAAAACTAAACTATGAGTGTTTTATTTAATATATTTGAAAAGCAGAAAGTTGGTTGATGGGAGGAAATGGAGGAATTGAAGAGCAAATATTGGAGAAAGAGACATCCACTCATCAAAACCTTAGGTAAGCCAACAAAAATAAATTTACATTAATGAATTTCCCAAAACGAATTCTAGAATTTGATGCACATATATATATACTCATGTGAAAGTTCATGATTAGATCTTATAATTTGATTAATTAATGTAAAGATAGAATAAATTTGGAATTTAATAAAGCCAGAACATTGAACCACAAGCCACATATTGTGCTGAAGTACTTTTTGGGCCATGTGAAAAACTATAGTTAGCTGGTTTCCATAGGCTTTCTGAATAGATACTACAACACTTATTTGGTTAAATTTAGAAAGAAAAAAGTTATTGTCTCCCAAGTACCTAGCTACTTTGTCTTTGTCAACTAATAGATTCACACTTCTGGTGGGCCAGTTTTTGAGTTGAGTTAGACGTTCATTTTCATATAATGATATTAGTGTACGTCACTCCTACCAAAATTCTTGTTTTCGTTCGATATTAAGTCCTTGTATTATCTTGTTTACACTCTAGTGATCAGGCCTTGAGATAACAACTTGTCTCCTAATATGATTTGACTGAGCAATCATCTTAACTAATTTTGAGATTGAATTAGGTTCATGTTTCAATTTTTCTTATCAATTCGATAGAAAATTTGACCACATTGAGTCTATTATACGTACTTTTACATGTCCCTAGCATTATTCTTCGCGTTGCATCAATGCTCATAAGTGAAATAAATTCCTTGATTGTTATTTTTCAAAACAATATTACAATAGTGATAATGAAAGATGAACTTACATGCAATTAATTTGTGACTTTGATATATTCATTTTTGGATGTGTTTTGTCTCTTGAAAATCACTTATTCTTCTTATGATGTAAATTAATGAATAGGATGTTCGTGGGGACATGGAATGTAGGAGGCAAGTCACCACATGAAGAGTTGAACTTAGGTGATTGGTTGAATTCCACTGCGCCGGCTGATATTTATGTGCTCGGGTAAGTCAGTGAATCTCATTTAAACACTTAAACTAAAATTTATTTTGACTGAGCATTTGAATTTATGATTAAATATTCTTATAACATATTTTTAACTCAAATTTTGAAAAAGATTTTGCGAAAGTTAATCATTTATATAAGTCATCTCCTCAAATTATGTATATCAATCTCAATAAATGGTATAATCGTTTGCATATTCTAATAGAGTCCAATTTCACTTTGGTTAAAAGTGTTATTTGGTGCAATATTTTGGTCTATGATGTGAGAGTGACTTATATCAAGTGGCATGCTAGAAAAGGACTTTTCCCTTTTTTCTTTTTTTTAGATTCATTTATTATTGCTATTATAGATAGGGTCTTTAATCCGCTATTTATTTGTTGTAGTTCAATTGACCAATCAATAGTTTGAGGATTACTGGAAAATAACGAATTAGCAAAATATAAATTTATGCAGCTAAATAATACGTTAATTTTATTTAGCGACAAATTATAAGCAAATTCAATTTGCTAAAAGTTTTTTTAGCAATGAATTAGCTATAAATTACGGACAATTTTTTTGTGCTTTTTACTAACATTTTAACCCCTATACTATGAACAGGTTCCAGGAAATTGTCCCTCTAAATGCAGGCAATGTATTAGGTCCAGAGAACAGTGGACCAGCTGCCAAGTGGCTTTCATTGATTCGCCAAACTTTAAACAACGACACTAACACGCCTGATCTTTCTCCTAATTACATTAACACCCCAAAATCCAAGCAAAAAAGTTCATCCTTGCCCCTTGATGACTTGAACCAACAACAATCTAGTCCGAAACCAAGGGCAAGCTTCTCGGATTTGATCAAATTGGAGAATGAATTCGAACGAGATGATTGGGAGAGGCTCATGAGAATGAATGACGATGTATCACCTAGTCCAAATTGCACGTCGAATAGATATAGCTCTTCTAGTCAAGGGCAAAATAGATATTGCTTGGCCGCAAGCAAACAAATGGTTGGGTTATTTTTATGCATATGGACTCGTACTGACTTGTATCGACACATTAGCAACTTGAAAGTTTCGTGTGTTGGAACAGGCATCATGGGCTATCTTGGAAATAAGGTACTACATTAAATTAACTCAAAAAAGACGTTGAATTTATGTCATATTTATTTCTTAATTTTGATCATGGTGTAACGTTTTCTACTCGATAGGGTTCAATATCGATCAGTATGACATTGCATCACAAGACGTTTTGTTTCGTTTGTACTCATTTGGCATCGGGAGAGAAAGAAGGCGATGAGATTAAAAGAAATTCCGATGTCATGGAAGTATTGAAGAAAACAAGATTCTCCCATAGTAGGGTTATTGGAAAACCTCTTCCTCCCTATCACATTTTGGATCACGAGTACGTTCTAATGTACATTCGATAAAATTGGAACGATACAATTATAGATACATAACACATAATGTTGTATCATAATGACTAATGTAGCTTTGTATTCTTCTTTTGTTAATGTAGCAAGATAATTTGGCTTGGAGATTTGAATTATCGTCTTACATCGGGCTGCGAGGACACGTACGAGTTGGTTAAAAATAGTGACTGGAAAGCACTTCTAGAAAAAGATCAGGTACGACAATCAAGTCATGATGGTTATATCGATCTATAATGTATTTCTGCGTCTAGCATTGAATAGTTCTTATACAATAACTGTTCTAACTCTATCATATCTTCTAGATACTTCATTTCACAAAAATGAAACTTTATTTGAGGTGTCATTATTTATTTATAGTAGTATGAATATTAATTTTTTTTAAAAATGTTATGGCAGCTAAGGATAGAGCAAAGAGCAGGAAGAATATTCAATGGTTGGAAAGAAGGAAGAATTTACTTTGCACCAACATACAAATACCTCTATAATTCTGATCATTATGTAGCTCATACTTGTTCATCCAAGGAAAAGAGAAGGACCCCTGCCTGGTAAATTTTCCAAAAATTTACTCTATTTTAATAATTCAGTCTTTTCTAAAAAGCATAAATTAATGACGGATAAATTTTACAGTTAAGTAAAAAATTCGTTGGTAATCTTATTTAGTAATGAAATAGCGATAAATTATCAAGAAATTCAGATACTTATGACCTATGAGCTATTTAGCGACAAAGTTTCAACAATCCTTGCTATTTTCCCATTAGTTAGTCAACTCTATTTAGTTGTATGGTAGGGTTGGGTGGGATTGGGGGGGGGGGGATAGTGGTTGGTGGTGGGAACACCTTTTTGTTCATATCACATTCTTTTATCATGATTTTTTTCATATTCCGAGTCTTCAGAATAAAGATAGAGAGATCTTATTCATCTCACCATAACCCGTCGTAATGATAGTGAGAAAGCTCTTCACATTATTTGAACATCATAGTTGAAGACTATCCAAAATTTCAAATGTCAATTATGCTACTCCATAAATAATCAATCATAGTAATTAATCTCAAATTTTATTTAATTCCCTTTAATTAATTGCACATTGAAACTACTATTTTCTTGTTGATTTGTCAAGAGAGAGCCATACATAGGTACAACAAACACATTAAACATATTAGATTTTGTTCCACACTTTTTTTTTTCATTGTACTTTGCAAAAAGTTGTAATTTTTTTCCAGGAATCTTGGTCTTAAAATGCTTTTATGTTGTTTGATTTATGTATCAAGTACCATATTTTACTCTTTTATGCAGCAAAACAAATTGTACTAAAACATAGTTTTTTTCCTTAAAATAACAGGTGTGACAGGATACTATGGAAAGGTGAAGGACTTAAACAAATATGTTATGTTAGAGGTGAATCAAAATTCTCGGATCACAGACCAGTTTATTCACTTTTCTCAGTAAATAATCATATTACCTCAAATTACCTCAGTAAAAAAGAATATTTTACCACCCTTTAGTTCCAAAAGCCCGAAATCACTCAATAATTAGAGTCCAAAAGCCTGAAATCCGTCAGCTGCTCGGCCCGGCCCGGCCCGTTCGATTAACTAAGGATATTTTGCTTTTTTGACAAATGACAGTCTACACGCGGGCCCGACCTGGCCTGCCCGGCCCGAAGTTTTCTGAATTTTTTTAATGGTTTAGAAGATTGTTGCATTAGTGGATTCTGATAAAGTGACATGCGGGTGTAGCGTGCTTGGTGGCAAGCGTGGTGGGGTTTTGACACGTGGCTATCAAGAAATGATGTTTGGTATTGCCATGACCCTAGTTGATAATAGCAATTGTTTGTTTGTTTTTTTATTTTTTGGTATTTTTGTATTTGGGAAAGGAAGAAAAGTAAAGTTGGAAGGCCTAATTATGGCAAATGTAAACAGAAGTTTTTTTGGTTTTTTTTTGGTTTGTTGAAATATTGGTTTAAGAACTTGAGGGAAGAAGAGCATATATGGCCTCTCATCAACTTTGTAATATCAATATTTTTGGTTCTTTAAATGAATTTCTTTTCACCTTTTATGTATCTAGTTTTGGCTATGAACATGATTGCCATTATAACAACAAAGAATTTTACAACTTCTGCCAATTATTGATAATTAATGATAGAATTGTTTTCGTGGGATTCATAGGTTACGGATTCAAATTGTGAGAGCAACATTAATGTTTGCACTAAAGTAAATTATCTAGATTTAGGATGCGATTCTTTTTTGAGTTGTGAGAAGCACATTTTACAACTTCTGCCAATTATTGATGAGCAATGATAGAATTGTTTTCGTGGGATTCATAGGTCATGGGTTCAAATTGTGAGAGCAACATTAATGTTTGCACTAAAGTAAATTATCTAGATTTAGGTTGCGATCCTTTTTTGAATTGTGAGAAGTACATTAATGCTTCATGCATTAAACTGTCTTTTATTTTATAGTATTGATGAGTGTACATCTGCAATATGGACATAGGAACGAGGGACGGCAACCATAGTCCACTATCAATGTAGTTGTTCATATATAGAGGCAGAGGCGGATCCACATTTAAGAGAGGAAGTGCACGTGCATTCGTTAACTTCGGAAAAAATATATATATACATATCTACATATCTAAGTAAGGATCATATATTTAATTGTGCACCCAAACTGAAAAGCTAATTTGGTGCACTGGTCCAATGCTCACCTTTGTGCTTCTTTGCAAGCAAGATGTCCTGTGTTTGATTCTTGTTAGCTACGTTATTTTGGTTCATTTTTTGCAAAAAAAAAAAAAAAATGCATATAAAAAACTCAAGCCAAATTTGATCTCACAACCTCAACCTCAAAGTGTACACTGAGGGTCAAAACCATTAAACGAAACAGTAAACTATGATACTTCTTCGTTTAATTTATATTTATCCTCTTTCGACTTTATATTTATTTGACAACATTTTCCAAAGAAGTGTCGGTGCTTCAACTAACATGCACCCACCTCTAGTAGTACCCTTGTCGTCTTCAAATCATGAGTTTGCCTGCATGGAGGAAGAAGCAATGGCCACAAGGAAAAATCCAACAATAAATGTTATTTATTTATGAGGAAATTAATATAAGGGGTTGAATTGTGTTAGACAATATCTTAAAAAATTATTTTAATAATATGAATATTTCTCCAGAATTAAACAAGCCTACCTCCACGAGCTAAGATGCAAAATGTAGAAACAATAAAATTTTGACGAAACCATCACATCAAAAATAGGATATATGATGGATTGATGGTTAGAGTAACTCTTATGATGATTTTAGTTCATAAAAATGATGATTCGTTGATCAAAATAATCGAGTCCAAATAAGATGTACATAAACATATGAAAAAGTATAAATGAATCTATGTATGACACGTGTCAAAAATACAACAAGTCAAATTATTGTGAACTGTGTCACCTTCTCATGAATGTCATGTGTCACAATTTGAATTAAGTTGATAGACACTTATCATGCATCTCTAAATGGACCAATAGAGTTTGTACAAAATATTTTTTCGAAAACAAACTTTTTCCAATATAATGGGATCACTATCCATTTTTGATGCAGATGTTCATATATAAGTCATCTTGGAGGCAGACGCAAGCGGTGTTCATAGTGAGGCCAATCGTATAGAATGCCACTTATAACACTTAGAATAGTTAAAATTACTATTGCGGAATTTCTATTTAGATATTTTAATGAATGTTTTGATAACTTTTCTATATACGTGTTATGCATCGATATTGTGCCACGTGTCAGTCTTTCATTCGTTAACAAGAAATCCTCTTCTTCCTGTATTTGTTGAAGGATGTCTGGCTTTTGGACTAAAGGGTGGTGAAAATATTCTTTTTTTTACTTTGGTACTTTTGGGTTAAATTATTGTTATTTATTTTCTGAGAAAAGTGAATGGACTGCTCTGTAATCTGAGAATTTTGATTCACCTCTATTCTACTCGCTTCGTTTGAAAAAAATAAAAGTCTTTTTTTAGTCTGTTTCAAAAAAATGACTTTTTTTTTGGCAAAATTTTAATTTCAATTTTTCACGTGGCATGTTTAAGGTCATAAGATTAAAAGGTATTTTGATACATTTGACATAACTTTAATTAAGAACCAGATCAAGATAAAAAGTCTTTTTTATTTTTTTAAATATCGTATGAAATCAAACTAGATCATTTTTTTTAACGGGAAGAGTGTATTTGTTTGAACCTTCCATAATGTCATGTCACATCTGTTTATTTTAAGGGGAAAAATTGTGTTTTCGTACAATTTGTTTGCTGCATAAACGAGTAAAATTATGGTACTTGGATACAAGAATTAAACAACATAAAAGCATTTCAAGTCCAAGAATCCTGGAAAAAAGGTTCAATGGAAAGGTTAAAAATTGCAACTTTTTGCAAAGTACTATCAAAAAAGATTTAAAAAATGGAACAAAATCTAACGTGTTTAATGTGTTTGTTGAGACTTTCTCCTTGTAATAAATAAAGAATTTTGCGGTAATAATATAATTATTATTATATTATATTTAGCGGCAATAATAAATAAATATATTTATAACTTGTTATAAATATACTATCTTGAACAAAATAAGGAAGAGAAAATAAGGGAAAGAGAGAGAAGGATGAATTGAAAGGATAATTGCCGTGTATTGTTTTTCTGTCTATGCATAATTCTTCACATTTTGCCTATATTTATAGGCATATAAAGAAGCAAATACCAAGTGGGCAAGTTGCCCACTTTGAGTGGGGCCCCACTTGGGATTAAGACATCCACCATATCCATTATAATTTAACACTCCCCCTTGGATGTCAAAAAAAAAAATTCTAGTGAAAGAACAATATATACAGAGTTATTCTGAACACCTATAGACGATGTGCCTCATTAAAATCTTACTAGGAAAAACTCAGTGAGAAAAAGCCTAGTGAAGAAAAAAGAGTACACATATCTGGTAATACGCCTTGAGTGCTGCCTCATTAAAAACCTTACCAGGAAAACCCAGTGGGACAAAACCTTGGTTAAGGAAAAAAGAGTGCAGAGCGTATTTACTCCCCCTAATGAAAGCTTCATTTGATATTTTGGAGACGACGCATTCCAACCTTATGCCTTAGCTTCTCAAAAGTTGATGTTGGTAATGCCTTTGTGAATAAATCTGCAAGATTATCACTTGAACGAACTTGTTGTACATCAATTTCACCATTCTTCTGAAGATCATGTGTGAAGAATAATTTTGGTGAAATGTGTTTCGTTCTGTCTCCTTTTATGAAGCCACCTTTCAATTGAGCTATGCACGCGGCATTGTCTTCGAATATAATTGTGGGTACTTTAACATTATTTTCCAGACCACATCTTTTTTTGATGAACTGTATCATCGATCTCAACCACACACATTCTCTACTTGCTTCATGAATTGCTATTATTTCAGCATGATTTGAAGAAGTAGCAACAATGGACTGTTTTGTAGATCGCCATGATATAGCAGTCCCTCCGTGTGTAAACAGATAACCTGTCTGAGATCGAGCTTTATGTGGGTCTGATAAATAACCTGCATCTGCATAACCAATAAGGTCTACGCAACCTTTGTTAGTATAAAACAAACCCATATCAATAGTACCCTTCAGGTATCGCAAAATATGTTTGATACCGTTCCAATGCCTTCGCGTTGGGGATGAACTATACCTTGCTAGCAAATTAACAGAAAATGTTATATCAGGCCTAGTTGCGTTAGCAAGATACATAAGTGCACCAATAGCACTAAGATATGGTACTTCAGGACCAAGAATTTCTCCATCCTCTCTTGGAGGTCGAAATTGATCTTTTTCCACTTCAAGTGATCGAACAACCATTGGAGTACTTAATGGATGTGCTTTGTCCATGTAAAATCTTTTTAAGATTTTCTCAGTGTAGGCAGATTGATGGACAAAAACTCCGTCTGCTAAATGTTCAATTTGTAGGCCTAGACAAAGTTTTGTCTTTCCGAGATCTTTCATTTCAAATTCTTTCTTTAGATATTCAATCGCCTTTTGGACCTCTTCAGGGGTTCCAATAAGATTTATGTCATCAACATAAACGGCGAGTATCACAAACTCTGATTCTTTTTTCTTAATAAAAACACATGGGCAAATGACATCATTTATATAGCCTTCATTTATCAAGTACTCACTGAGGCGATTATACCACATACGCCCTGATTGTTTTAAACCATATAATGATCTTTGCAGTTTTATTGAGTACATTTCCCGAGACCTTTTACATGCTTCAGACAATTTTAATCCATCTGGAATTTTCATGTAAATTTCATTATCAAGTGAACCATAAAGGTAAGCTGTAACTACATCCATTAGATGTATTTCAAGATTTTTATGTACAGCTAAACTGATGAGATATCGAAAAGTTATTCCATCCATAACTGGTGAATATGTTTCTTCATAGTTGACTCCCGGTCTTTGAGAAAATCCTTGTGCAACAAGACGTGCCTTGTATCTTACAATTTCATTTTTCTCATTTCGTTTTCGCACAAAAACCCATTTATAACCAACTGGTTTTACACCTTTAGGGGTTTGGACTACAGGTCCAAAAACCTCACGTTTAGCAAGTGAGTCTAATTCTGATTGAATTGCCTTTTGCCATTCTGGCCAATCACATCTACGTCGACAATCTTCGACGGATTTAGGTTCAAGACTTTCACTATCTTGCATGAGGTTAATTGCAACATTATATGCAAAAACATTATCCACCGTAATTTTTGATCGATCTAAATTTATCTCATCACCGGTAGAACTTATTGAAAGTTCTTCATTCACTTGAGTCTCGGGTTCACTGATTTCTTCAGGAATATCAGGATTACTCAAACCATGACCTTCTTCAGGAAGTCCATGTGTAGTATCATCTTTATTATTTCTTATGCTTCTTTTTCTAGGATTTTTATCCTTTGAACCCAACGGTCTACCACGCTTCTGGCGTGTTTGAGATTCAGATGCTATGATACTTGTAGATGGTCCTTTTGGGACATCAATTCGGATAGGTACATTCACTGCAGGGATATGTGACTTAGTTATCCGTTTCAAATCAGTAAATGCATCTGGCATTTGATTTGCTATTTTCTGTAAGTGGATGATCTTCTGGACCTCCTGCTCACATGTGCGGGTACGTGGATCAAAATGTGATAGTGATGAAACTTTCCACGCAATTTCTTTTTCTTTTTCGGGTTCCTTTTGTCACGACCTAGCCCCGTAGGCCGTGACTAGTGTCCGAATTGGACACTCGTATACACACATATTATCTTTTGTCAATCGATAATTAAACACGATATAGAATTTATATGGGTAGCACGTTGTCTCAAACTGTCACTTATATATATACCAAAATTAGCTATTTCTTGGGGAGTCTTAATTGTCAAAAATAAGATAACATAATACGTAAGCCGACAAGGCTTTCACTCCGAATGTAAATGTCCAAAAACATATGCCATACTAGTACATCAGACAATATCTACATACAACCCACTCATGTGTCTACAGACCTCTAAGAGGATTAACAATAGCATATGACGAGACAGGGCCCCGCCGTACCCCCCAAATACACAAATATATACATTATAAGGATTAGTACCAAAAGTTTAGGCTCCGAGACAATGGAGCACTTCAACCCGTTGAGTAGAATCCTAAGGTGGCGGCTCTCCAAAATAAGTATCTGTACCTGCGGGCACGAAATGCAGCCCCCCAAAGAAGGGGGTCAGTACGAAATATGTACCGAGTATATAAAGCATAAAATATCGTAAAGGAGATCACATCTGAAATAAAGATTCAGGAGTCAAGTGTCATAATCAATAAATCACTGTACCTGTGTTATAAAATAAAGACATGCATATCATCATCATATATCGTACCTGGCCCGTTATGAGACTCGGTATCACAATTATATCAATATATCGTCATATGTATATATATACCATACCCGGCCCTCTAGCAAGGAACTCGGTGAATAGAGTAGTGTACACTGATACCGTACCCGGCCCATTATGGGACTCGGTGCCATAATCATATCGTCATATCATTATAATATCATATTATCATATCACGTACCCGGCCCTCTAGTAAGGGACTCGGTGAATAATGTAGTGGAATCCATACATGATAACATACCCGGCCTATCGTAGGACTCGGTGAATAATACCATAACAGCATGCACGAATAAGATATCATTAGCAACCTTGTGAAATTTAATCATTATCGGAGACTTAATAGAATAAGCAAAACAGACCATCATTTGAAAACCAAGACAATAGTCATTATAAATCACACTAATTATGGATTATACTAAAATATGAATTATACCACAACATGAGTTATACCAACTAGGATGGCTGGAATTATACACATGAGTCAAGACATAACAATATAAATTTTGAAAATCAAGAACGGTAGCCATCCGAGTATATCTACGAATAAGAGTTTCTTTGGAATTTAAGCATACGTCATTCGTTCGTTTCATATGGATCATGCCAAAAGAAGAAAATGTTAACTTTACATACCTTTAGCGTTTATACGTATATGTTGTCCAATATTGTCTCAACCTATATTAAAACGTTAAGCACTATGATTAAGCTATGGACAAGAATAAAACGTAGTCTATCGTTAGTAGGTTATTTCTAAAAAAAAATGGACAACACCTCCCCTATACCACTCACTTTTCCCACTTTCAAACCAGCCATATAATCATCAACCAACATCAACAATCCAAAATATTGACACAAAATAAGATTTATTATTCATGTTACCAAAGCAGTAAATTCGGAAAGTCAAGTACCTCACGTTGTATCTAAAATTTGAAAATGAAAACGGCAAAACTGGACTTTATAACCTTCATGAAACATTTAGATCTCTGTCTTAAGTTTCCAATGCAAAAGAAATCAACTCAAAATTAATTTTCTACAAAGAGATATCATCAAAATACGAACAACTATACATGAAGGAATTTTCAATCCAGAATCTGGACAGAATTTGTCTTAAGATTCATGCTCAGTTTTCGACATCATAACAGCAGATATAGACTAAGACATAAACATAAGAGTTGTAGGTACGTGTATTAGCTTTCCAAAACATGTTTAATATCTAAAATCGAAGGTCTACACAATGAGATATTCCAGAATTACTACCAGCTACTCAATTCCAAAAACGGGTTTGAACATTCACAATCTTCATACACCTTTTTCCTCCAAATTCAAGAACAACAACTCATCAACAACATCAAAACAATATCAAACATTATTATACATCATCACTAAGATAATTCCATCTATTTAATCTACCTAAATCAACCCTTTAACCCATAACTCTCAACAAATCACCAAACTAGTTTATAACACTATTTTCTCCGTTCTAATCCGTTAAAACTCTAACTAAACTTATTAACAATGAAAAGGAGACTTTAATATTACCTTAAATTTGCAGCACCACATAAAATCTTCTCCTTATTGGCTGATTTCTAGCTCAAATTGAAGCCAACGCGACGTACAACAATTTTCTCTTCAAGAGCTTTGAGATTCGGGGCTTTAATTGTGGTGGATGTTGGTGTTTCTCTCTAGCTTTCCCTTATCTTACTCTCTCTGGAAATTTCCAGATATTTCTTGGTCTAAACTATGAAGGAAGACATAGAATTTTGATTAATTTCGTGGGTATTGGGCCTGACCCGAATTAAAATTGGGTTGGGCCGAATTCACTATTTAGTTTGGCCTGTCAGACTTAAAACGTCTATATCTTATTACTCCGATATCACATTTTGTCCCACGACCTATGGTTGGAAAGATATTTCAATTATCTACAACTTTCATGTTGAGAGTTTTCCCAAATTCTCAAATTATAAAGAGGTTATGGCCTCCCGAAGTCAGCTTACCCGAAACGTAACTTTAAGAAAAACATATTTGATGGCTTCTATTTTGATTTGGCTTAAGGGTCCTTCTTGAGATGTATTTTACTACACATAAATTATTCATATAACTTGGCATCTACAACAAATCATGTCCTTTTAAAATTCAAAATTAAAAGTCCTTGAATTTATAATCGTTAGCGTACGAATAATCCAAAATGCAAAAATACGGAATGTAACATTCTTCCCCCCTTTAGAACATTCGTCCTCGAATGTTAAACCCGCCTCATAAAGTCTTATAAGAAATTTAGGGGAATAGTTTTTTTTTTGCAACAACAAATAGTTTCATATGTCAATCAATATAATTAATCGAGAGGTTTAGATTACCTGTAGGCGTAGAAAACAAGTGAGGATACTTATCCTTCATCTCTTCCTCGGCTTCCCAGGTCATCTCTTCTCTATTGTTATTTCGCCACAATACTTTGACGGAAGCCACATCCTTAGTACGTAACCTTCTGACTTGGCGATCAAGTATAGCTATAGGGTTTTCCTCGTAAGAAAGCTCCTCCGTCACCTGGATATCATCCATGGGGAATACTTTAGAAGGATCACCAATGCATTTGCGAAGCATCGACACGTGAAAAACAGGGTGCACTGCTTCCAAATCAGATGGTAGGTCCAACTCATATGCAACCTTGCCTATTCTACGAGTAACCTGATAAGGGCCAATGTAGCGCGGGCTAAGCTTTCCTTTCTTACCGAATCTCATTACCCCCTTCATGGGTGACACCTTCAAAAACACCCAATCACTAACCTGAAACTCTAAGGGTCGACGTCGATTGTCTGCATATGATTTCTGTCGACTCTGGGCTGCTAATAACCTTTCCCGAATAAGCTTCGCTTTATCAACAGCTTATTGAATCATATCGGGTCCGATTAACTTAGCCTCACCAACATCAAACCAGCCAATAGGTGACCTACACTTCCTGCCATATAAAGCCTCATACGGTGCCATCTGAATGCTAGAATGGTAGCTGTTATTATAGGCAAACTCAATAAGTGGCAGATGGTCATCCCAACTATCTCTAAAGTCAATAATACAGGCCCGTAACATATCTTCTAGCGTCTGAATAGTGCGTTCAGCCTGCCCATCAGTCTGAGGGTGAAATGCTGTACTAAGATTTATTTGTGTTCCCAATCCCTTCTGAAATGATCTCCAGAAGCTAGCTGTAAACTGAGCCCCTCTGTCTGAGATAATAGATATGGGAATCCCATGAAGTCTTACTATCTCTTTGATATATAACCTTGCATAGTCCTCCGCTGAATATGTAGTTCTAACCGGAAGAAAGTGGGCTGATTTTGTCAGCCTATCTACAATCACCCATATGGAATCATACTTCCGTGGAGTGCGAGGTAAGCCTGTAATAAAATCCATATTAATTGCTTCCCACTTCCAAGTCGGGATTTCTATCTCTTGTAATAGTCCGCCAGGCTTCTGATGCTCAATTTTAACTTGTTGGCAGTTTGGGCACTGGGCTACAAACTTTGCTATATCCTTCTTCATGCCATTCCACCAGTATAAACATCTAAGGTCATGATACATCTTTGTCGACCCTGGATGCACAGAATACCGGGCATAGTGTGCCTCTCCCAAAACCTGTTGTCGTAGCCCTATAATCTCAGGTACGCATAATCTGCCTCTATATCTTAGCACTCCATCAGGTGTGACCTCGAATGGGGTCCTTTCCTTTTGAAGGGTTTCATCTCGGTACTGTGCCAGAATAGGGTCTTCATACTGGCGTTGCTTTACCGCTTCTATGATAGAGGATTCAGCAACTCCTCGAATAAAAACTCTACCATCACTAGAATCAGCCAAACGGACTCCAAGGTTAGCTAACTGGCAAATATCACGGATTATCTTTTCTCGTTCTGGTTGTACATCTGCCAGGCTACCCATGGATTTACGGCTAAGTGCATCTGCTACAACATTTGCTTTCCCTGGGTGGTATAGAATATTAACATCATAATCTTTCAGCAACTCTAGCCACCTTCTCTGTCGCAAATTCAGGTCCTTCTGCTTAAAGATATATTGGAGACTTTTGTGGTCCGTATAGATATCAATATGTACACCATATAAATAATGCCTCCATAGTTTCAAAGCATGAATTACTGCTGCTAATTCCAGATCATGAGTTGGATAATTTCTTTCGTGCTTCCTTAACTGTCGGGAGGCATAAGCTATGACTCTACCATGTTGCATCAATACACATCCTAACCCAACACCAGAAGCATCACAATAAATAACATAGCCATCTGGTCCTTCAGGAAGGGTTAGAACTGGGGCCGTAGTCAACTTGTCTTTCAGCAACTGAAAGCTTTGTTCACAGGCATCGGTCCACTGGAACTTAACGGCCTTTTGAGTTAGCCTTGTTAAAGGTGCTGAAATTGAAGCAAATTTCTCAACGAATCTCCTGTAATATCCTGCTAGCCCAAGAAAACTACGTACCTCAGTAGGTGTCGTAGGTCTAGGCCAAGTCTTTACGGCCTCGATTTTCTGTGTATCTACTCGAATACCATCAGCTCCAATAATGTGCCCCAAGAATGCTACTGAAGTCAACCAGAATTCACATTTAGAAAATTTAGCATACAACTTCTGGTGCTGGAGCACCCCAAGTACCTTCCTCAAATGATCTATGTGCTCCCCTTCCGATCGTGAGTAGACCAGAATATCATCAATAAATACAATCACGAACAGGTCTAGGAATGGCTTGAACACTCGGTTCATAAGATCCATAAACACTGCTGGGGCATTGGTCAGCCCAAAAGACATCACCCGAAACTCATAATGCCCGTATCGGGTCCTAAACGCAGTCTTTGGAATATCTGCCTCCTTTACCCGTACCTGGTGATAGCCTGACCGCAAGTCTATTTTTGAAAAACACTTAGCACCTTGCAATTGGTCAAATAAATCATCAATCCTGGGGAGAGGATATCTATTCTTTATTGTCACCTTGTTCAACTGCCTATAATCAATACACATTCGTAGTGACCCATCTTTCTTTCTCACGAATAATACCGGTGCTCCCCAAGGTGATATACTGGGCCTAATGAAGCCTTTTTCTAATAGGTCTCGCAGTTGCTCCTTCAACTCCTTCAGTTCTGCGGGTGCCATTCTGTAGGGAGGAATAGATATAGGCTGGGTATCTGGCAATATATCTATATTGAAATCTATCTCCCGCTCAGGAGGAAGACCTGGAAGTTTATCTGGGAATACATCTGTAAATTCGTTAACTACCGGAACTGACTGAAGAGTCGATTCCTCTGCTTCCAAGTTATGGACACGAACCAGATGATAAATATAACCCTTTCTAACCATTTTCCTTGCCTTGAGGTATGAAATAAACTTACCCCTCGGTGATGCTGTATTGCCCATCCATTCTATGACTGGTTCTCCTGGGAATTGGAATCGAACTACTTTTTCTCTACAATCAACATTAGCATAACAAGAAGCTAGCCAATCCATGCCCATAATAACATCAAATTCTGTCATAGCTAACTCTACCAAATCTGCCTTGGTGTGTCGACTATATATAATCACCGAACAATCTCTATATACTTTGTTGGCTATAACAGAATCTCCTATCGGTGTAGCTACCTCAAATGGTTCTATTGATTCAGATTTTATTCCGATTCTACTAGCAACAAAGGGAGATATATATGATAAGGTGGAACCTGGATCTATCAATGCATATACATCCTGCGAGAAAATTGATAATATACCTATAACTACATTTGGCGACGCCTCCTGGTCTTGTCTACTAGCCAAGGCATATATGCGGTTTGAAGGACCGCTAGAACTGAAAGATCCACCACGGCCTCTACCACGGCCTGCTGTTATCTGAATACCCTGCCCCACAGGGCGCATAGCTACAGAAGAAGATGAGCCAACAACTGACCCAGTAGGCTGAGCTGCACCACTTAAATTACCCCTAAATGGACACTCCCTCATAATATGGCCTTGACGGCCGCAAGTAAAGCATGCACCTATAGAAAAACGACATTCTCCAAAATGTGACCTACCACAACGAGGACACCGAGGCAAAGGTGGTCTCGACTGACGCGAACCCCTGTTTATCTGTGAACTTGAAACCCTGGAGCTCTGACCGGATCCTGAATACCCTGTGCTATCGAATCTACTACCTTTGAATTGTGGGGGTGCACTCTGGGCTGGCTGAGAAGGATATCTACTGTACTGCTGAGGCTGCCCGCCTTGAAATTCCCCAGAATAACTAGCTGATCTAGCTCTTTTACGCTGGCCTCTATCATGATCTCTATCGGGCTGACGCCCTCTGTGCCGATCTTCTACCCCCTGTGCATATGCCTGTACCCGAGCAATGTCCATACCTGGCTGAGAAGCCATTGCCATACAGCTATCAATCAAATAACGATCCAGCCCCATCACATACCGATGCACTCTATCAGCCATGTCAGCTACAATAGCTGGCGCATGTCTCGCCAACGAGTCAAACTCAAGGCTATAATCTCTGATGCTCCTGCCATTCTGCCTCAATTGTAAAAACCTGTCTACTCTGGCTCGTCTCATCTCTGGAGGTAGAAAGTGGCCAAGGAAGACCTCCACAAATTCACCCCACACCGCTGGAGGAGCACCCTCGCCCCTAGATAACTCCCATGACTCATACCAATTAACAGCTACATCACGCAGCCGATAGGAAGCTAACTCAACAGACTCTGTCTCAGAAGCCTTAATTATCCTCAACGTACGCTGAACTTGTTGGATAAACTCCTGCGGGTCATCCCCGGGCCTTGACCCATAGAACTCTGGAGGATTACAAGTCAAGAAATCACGAGCCCTTAAACTATCATGTCTATCAGCATAGTCAACCCCTAACCCATGCCTGCGAGCCTGCCCTATCGCTATTCTGGTCAGCAACTGAACTGCATCTCTCATAGCCCTGTCCTCTGCCCCTGGCTGAAGAGCTGGAGGCTCAGGTACTGGAGCCTCTGGAGCTGGCGGTGAAGCAACCCCCCGATCCATAGTGTCAGTTGCTGCTTCTCTCTCCTCATATGGCGGTGTAGTAGAGCTCGCCGACAGGAGCACAACCTCAGGCATAGACTGGGCACGGGCCCTAGTAATCCTCGGGGTCCGACTAGTCTCTCCTACTACTGACTTTCCCTTTTGGGCAGCTGTCTCTTTTCTTGGAGGCATCACTGTAAATATAATAGTATGTTAGGGAGAAATTATTCTGATAATACAGCTCTATCGCACGATTTAAAGTAAAAGAAATGATAACATCCTAAATGTCCTGTAGCCTCCTGTTTATAGATGTGGTGCACAACACACCGATAAACAAGACTCTACTAGACACGGTCTGTAGACATTCCGAGGATGAACTGCTCTGATACCACTTTTGTCACGACCTAGCCCCGTAGGCCGTGACTAGTGTCCGAATTGGACACTCGTATACACACATATTATCTTTTGTCAATCGACAATTAAACACGATATAGAATTTATATGGGTAGCACGTTGTCTCAAACTGTCACTTATATATATACCAAAATTAGCTATTTCTTGGGGAGTCTTAATTGTCAAAAATAAGATAACATAATACGTAAGCCGACAAGGCTTTCACTCTGAATGTAAATGTCCAAAAACATATGCCATACTAGTACATCAGACAATATCTACATACAACCCACTCATGTGTCTACAGACCTCTAAGAGGATTAACAATAGCATATGACGAGACAGGGCCCCGCCGTACCCCCCAAATACACAAATATATACATTATAAGGATTAGTACCAAAAGTTTAGGCTCCGAGACAATGGAGCACTTCAACCCGTTGAGTAGAATCCTAAGGTGGCGGCTCTCCAAAATAAGTATCTGTACCTGCGGGCACGAAATGCAGCCCCCCAAAGAAGGGGGTCAATACGAAATATGTACCGAGTATATAAAGCATAAAATATCGTAAAGGAGATCACATCTGAAATAAAGATTCAGGAGTCAAGTGTCATAATCAATAAATCACTGTACCTGTGTTATAAAATAAAGACATGCATATCATCATCATATATCGTACCTGGCCCGTTATGAGACTCGGTATCACAATTATATCAATATATCGTCATATGTATATATATACCATACCCGGCCCTCTAGCAAGGAACTCGGTGAATAGAGTAGTGTACACTGATACCGTACCCAGCCCATTATGGGACTCGGTGCCATAATCATATCGTCATATCATTATAATATCATATTATCATATCACGTACCCGGCCCTCTAGTAAGGGACTCGGTGAATAATGTAGTGGAATCCATACATGATAACATACCCGGCCTATCGTAGGACTCGGTGAATAATACCATAACAGCATGCACGAATAAGATATCATTAGCAACCTTGTGAAATTTAATCATTATCGGAGACTTAATAGAATAAGCAAAACAGACCATCATTTGAAAACCAAGACAATAGTCATTATAAATCACACTAATTATGGATTATACTAAAATATGAATTATACCACAACATGAGTTATACCAACTAGGATGGCTGGAATTATACACATGAGTCAAGACATAACAATATAAATTTTGAAAATCAAGAACGGTAGCCATCCGAGTATATCTACGAATAAGAGTTTCTTTGGAATTTAAGCATACGTCATTCGTTCGTTTCATATGGATCATGCCAAAAGAAGAAAATGTTAACTTTACATACCTTTAGCGTTTATACGTATATGTTGTCCAATATTGTCTCAACCTATATTAAAACGTTAAGCACTATGATTAAGCTATGGACAAGAATAAAACGTAGTCTATCGTTAGTAGGTTATTTCTAAAAAAAAATGGACAACACCTCCCCTATACCACTCACTTTTCCCACTTTCAAACCAGCCATATAATCATCAACCAACATCAACAATCCAAAATATTGACACAAAATAAGATTTATTATTCATGTTACCAAAGCAGTAAATTCGGAAAGTCAAGTACCTCACGTTGTATCTAAAATTTGAAAATGAAAACGGCAAAACTGGACTTTATAACCTTCATGAAACATTTAGATCTCTGTCTTAAGTTTCCAATGCAAAAGAAATCAACTCAAAATTAATTTTCTACAAAGAGATATCATCAAAATACGAACAACTATACATGAAGGAATTTTCAATCCAGAATCTGGACAGAATTTGTCTTAAGATTCATGCTCAGTTTTCGACATCATAACAGCAGATATAGACTAAGACATAAACATAAGAGTTGTAGGTACGTGTATTAGCTTTCCAAAACATGTTTAATATCTAAAATCGAAGGTCTACACAATGAGATATTCCAGAATTACTACCAGCTACTCAATTCCAAAAACGGGTTTGAACATTCACAATCTTCATACACCTTTTTCCTCCAAATTCAAGAACAACAACTCATCAACAACATCAAAACAATATCAAACATTATTATACATCATCACTAAGATAATTCCATCTATTTAATCTACCTAAATCAACCCTTTAACCCATAACTCTCAACAAATCACCAAACTAGTTTATAACACTATTTTCTCCGTTCTAATCCGTTAAAACTCTAACTAAACTTATTAACAATGAAAAGGAGACTTTAATATTACCTTAAATTTGCAGCACCACATAAAATCTTCTCCTTATTGGCTGATTTCTAGCTCAAATTGAAGCCAACGCGACGTACAACAATTTTCTCTTCAAGAGCTTTGAGATTCGGGGCTTTAATTGTGGTGGATGTTGGTGTTTCTCTCTAGCTTTCCCTTATCTTACTCTCTCTGGAAATTTCCAGATATTTCTTGGTCTAAACTATGAAGGAAGACATAGAATTTTGATTAATTTCGTGGGTATTGGGCCTGACCCGAATTAAAATTGGGTTGGGCCGAATTCACTATTTAGTTTGGCCTGTCAGACTTAAAACGTCTATATCTTATTACTCCGATATCACATTTTGTCCCACGACCTATGGTTGGAAAGATATTTCAATTATCTACAACTTTCATGTTGAGAGTTTTCCCAAATTCTCAAATTATAAAGAGGTTATGGCCTCCCGAAGTCAGCTTACCCGAAACGTAACTTTAAGAAAAACATATTTGATGGCTTCTATTTTGATTTGGCTTAAGGGTCCTTCTTGAGATGTATTTTACTACACATAAATTATTCATATAACTTGGCATCTACAACAAATCATGTCCTTTTAAAATTCAAAATTAAAAGTCCTTGAATTTATAATCGTTAGCGTACGAATAATCCAAAATGCAAAAATACGGAATGTAACACCTTTTTCTCTCCCCCTAATGGCGGGAAAATTGTTTCATCAAACCGACAATCTGCAAATCGAGCAGTGAATAAATCTCCAGTCAACAGTTCAAGGTATCGAATTATGGAGGGTGAGTCAAACCCAACATATATACCCAACCTTCGTTGAGGGCCCATTTTTGTACGTTGTGGTGGTGCTATAGGCACGTATACCGCACAACTAAAAATTCTTAAATGGGCTATATTTGGTACATGACCAAATACTAATTGTGACGGAGAGTATTTATTATAATGAGTCGGTCTGAGACGTACAAGTGCTGCTGCATGTAAGATAGCATGACCCCAAACAGTAATTGGCAATTTTGTTTTCATTAGTAGAGGTCTTGCTATTAATTGTAGGCGCTTAATAAATGACTCTGCAAGGCCATTTTGAGTATGAACATGAGCAACAGGATGTTCAATTTTTATCCCAATTAATAAACAATAATCCTTAAATGCTTGGGATGTAAATTCTCCAGCATTATCAAGGCGAATGGCCTTAATTGAATAATCTGGGAATTGCGCTCTCAATCTTATTATTTGTGCTAACAATTTCGCAAACGCCAGGTTGCGAGATGATAATAAGCACACATGAGACCATCTAGATGATGCATCTATTAGGACCATAAAATATCTAAACAATCCACTAGGTGGATGAATAGGTCCACATATATCTCCATGTATACGCTCTAAAAAGCCAGGAGATTCGATGCCAACCTTCAGGGTCGATGGTCTGGCAATTAATTTGCCTTGATAACAAGCAGCACATGAAAATTCATCATTTGTAAGAATCTTCTGGTTCTTTAACGGATGTCCAGTTGAATTTTCAAGAATTCGTCTCATCATTATTGATCCAGGATGACCTATTCGATCATGCCATAGCACAAATATATTTGGATCAGTAAACTTCTGGTTTACGATCATATTTGCTTCAATTGCACTAATTTTTGCATAATATAGGCCAGATGACAGAGTTGGTAATTTTTCCAAAATATATTTCTGGCCTGAGACACTCTTGGTTATACCAAGATATTCAATATTCATTTCATTTAGTGTCTCAACATGATATCCATTTCTGCGGATATCTTTAAAACTTAACAAGTTTCGTGAGGATTTAGAAGAAAATAGTGCATCTTTTATAACAATTTTTGTTCCCTTAGGCAGAATTATAGTAGCTCTTCCGGAGCCTTCTATCATTTTTGAATTACCAGAAATTATAGTAACATTAGCTTTTCTTCTAAGTAAATTGGAAAAATATTTCTCGTCTTTAAATATAGCATGGGTTGTTCTACTATCAATTACACAAATATCCTCGTGATTTATCATTGATCCAAACAAGATTTGAGGCATTTCCATATTTTCTTCACAAAGAAAGAAAGTAAATATTATAATTAATACATAATTTATTATACAAAATTTTATTTTATTACATAAATCTAGAAAAATACAAACATAATATTTAATACATACAACAACAAAGAGAATTGTTTAAATATTATCGGGCTTATCAACATTCATATTTACTTCTGGAAAATTAAAGAAATCAGCTACATCCAGATGCATGGGCTCAATATTGTCCTCAGAGATAAAATTTGTCTCTGGATTATTTTCTGCCCTCTTTAACGATGCCTGATATAGCTGAACCAAGCGTTTTGATGACCGGCAAATCCACGACCAGTGCCCCACACCTCCACATCTATGACATATTGTTTCTGAATTATTCTTCGGTAAAGCTTCTGGCTTTTTACCCTGCCTTTTATATTGCTGGTTATTTCTCGGTGCCAGCCGAGCATCATGATTAAAATTTCTTCTTTGACTACGACCACGACCACGACTGGGGCCATGGCCTCTTTCTCGTTGGTTAGAATTTGCCTGATTCACTTCAGGGAGTGGCAAAGAACCAACTAGCCGACTATCATGATTTTTCATTAATAGTTCATTATGTCTTTCAGCAATAAGAAGGTGAGAAAGTAATTCAGAATATTTTTTAAAGCCTTTTTCGCGATATTGCTGCTGCAGGAGCATATTCGCGGGTGGAAATGTGGAGTACGTTTTTTCAAGTTTATCTTGTTCCGTGATATCATCTCCGCATAAAGTTAACTGAGCTATAATTCTAAATAAAGCAGAATTATATTCAGTTATATTTTTAAAGTCCATCAGTCTCAGATTTAACCAGTCATAACGTGCTTGTGGAAGCATGACCAACTTCAGGTGGTCATACCTTTCTTTTAAATTTTTCCACAATTTCAAGGGATCTTTTAATGTAAGATATTGTAATTTAAGACCCTCGTCAAGATGGTGGCGGAGGAAAATCATAGCTTTTGCACGGTCTTGACTAGATGCCGTGTTATCATCTTTGATGGTGTCTGCCAGACCCATCGATTCAAGATGAATTTCGGCATCTAGTGCCCATGAGGAGTAATCTTTTCCAGAGATATCCAAAGCAACAAATTCAATTTTTGAAATATTTGCCATTTTATGAAAAGAAAATTAAATAAAACTCTTACCGCTTTTTGTTACCTTCAAAAACAAATAGCCAGAGCCTCGTGCTGATAACGTGTTATAAATATACTATCTTGAACAAAATAAGGAAGAGAAAATAAGGGAAAGAGAGAGAATGATGAATTGAAAGGATAATTGCCGTGTATTGTTTTTCTGTCTATGCATAATTCTTCACATTTTGCCTATATTTATAGGCATATAAAGAAGCAAATACCAAGTGGGCAAGTTGCCCACTTTGAGTGGGGCCCCACTTGGGATTAAGACATCCACCATATCCATTATAATTTAACATAACTAACTTTATATAAATATAGTTAAAAACTTAAGCAATTCAACATGCAATAACATCAACTCAATTATCATTAACTATTTTTGCATGCATTTAAAGGTACATCTATCGTCATTAAATGATTTTCTCTTTTGTTGTATAATCTCTTGACAAATCAACAACAATAAAGTAGTTTCAATGTGCAATTTAATTTACCAAAATTTTGAGTGTTATCCTAATTGATTATTTATGTAGTAATTGGCAATTGCAAAATATCTTATTTGAATTCTTCAAAAATATTATTCTACATATACCCGTAGCTTATATCATCTTAAGAGTTAAGATACATTAGTTTTGAAAGATTCTACGTATACACATCGACAATTTTAAAGAGTTTGAACAACAATTATGAATCCTTCCCTAATTTTCCACATTTTTGACTTTGGAATTTCAAAGGACATAAGAGAAGATGAATATAGTCAACTTTTCTCATAAAAATCAATGTGAGTACATAGTCAATTAAAAGAAGAAGAATGCAAGACAAATTAGTCATTATACAACATTAACGTACATATATATTATGTATCTCTCGTTTCAGTTTTATCGGATGTACTCCATAAGGATGAATATATACAAGAATTAATGATGAAAGAAGTAAATACATACTCATGATCCAACAATATTAAGTTTTCTAGTTCAATTTTGAAAATTGAATTACATTGTATATCATCTTCAAAAAAAATAAATGCTAACTCCCAGTTTTTCTAAGAAAAGTTTTAGAATATATCACGTATAATAGGTTAAGTTTGATATCGTGATTTCAATATTATGGTATTTAATGTACGTTAAAAAAAGGTATGTTTTGTAAAAAAAACAACTAAAGATATCGTATATCATATCAAAATACTTAGTTTCATACACAATTCATATATATATATATATATATATATATATATATATATATATATATATATATATATATTGTACCACACATAAACCTCCTCGAGGCTTTTCGATAATGTCCCGCCTTGTAACGAGTCCAAGGCGAACCCCAAAACTACTTTTTAAAACACTATTTTCAATTAGTAAAATGGAAAATGGTCAAAATATCCTTAAACTATGTGAAATGAATAAAAATGCACTCAATTGCTAATTTGCTTCAAAAGTGTTCTTACCTTCAATCGTTTGGTCAAAAAATGCCCTTACTTTCAAGGGTTTGGTCCAAAAAAGCTTTTATTGTTACTTAATCGGTCAAACATGTCATTTTTTCAAAGAAATATATTATTTTTTTTCACTTTTTAAACAATTTCATTTCCTAATGATGATTTTTTATATTAGAAAGTTTTTATCCTACTTCAATTCAGAAAAGATTAAAGAAAATATTTTATATTTTTATTAAAAAAATGTTATTATTATCTAAATAAAAATTAATGACAAGGTTACTATGATTGCATAGAATATTTATATATTTCTTTTTTACTATATATTTATGTGTATTTACATCACTAGGAAATTCATGCGTGATTGGATGACACATGGCACAAGAGGGGTGTTTATAAATTCACTTAATCAATTGGATGGGTGTTTTTAATTAAGGTTCTCAATAGTTTGGGGAGTAAAGTAATAGTTCACGTCAATTTTAGAGGTGTTTTCAATACTTATCTCAAGAACAAATAAACTATAACCTATTATAGTTAAAATAAAATAAAATACCAACAAAGGTTGTGGTGTAGTGGTAAGTACTCCTTCATCCTTAACTAGGAATCTCGAATTCTAGTCCAATGAGTACGGACTCACCTTTGTTAGAGATATATTACCACAATATGAACTCCTCACTTCTCACCACAAATTCACATTTAGCCGGGCACAAAATAATATGGGTGCATACGTAAATTTAAACGTCATTTCAAAAATATTAAAGTAATCAGACTTAAATATCATGAATACTATACATGCATACGTAAATTTAAATGCCATTTCAAAAATATTAAATTCAGATAAATCCGATAATATCAACTTACATTTAGTTGTACTCAAATCCGATAATATCAATTTACATTTAACGTCATCTCAACACGAATTCATATTTAATCGGATTCAAATACAATATGGATAGTACTAATACATGCATACGTAAATTTAAACGTCATCTCAAAAATATTAAATTCAGATAAATCCGATAAAGTTACATGCAAAAATCCCATGGTGGAGATCTAGGTAATATTCCGGAATGAACTGGATATTGTCTAAAAACATGCAAAGGTTAAATCATAAGTCCGAAAAATGTAGAGATAGATTAGAATTAGCTGAAAATTTTCATTTAATCAATGACAGAATTCCATGAACTATTACAAAATCGATCTACTGTAATTTTAATTTATGTATGATGGGGAAAAATGTCAAATATTGATTCGTGCTTGTATGTATGTACTTCCAGTTGTAGAATTCCTGCAAATGCAAAAGGGAAAGGGAAAGAGAAAGCTTTGTCTGGTGATCAGGAAGAGGCTCGCGGATGCAAATGCAAGCTATTGGTTTACAAAAGTGGAAATGTTTAAAATGAAGAATGGAAACGATATATGTGATGTGAGCCGATCGATTGCCTCTTTATATCTGTTAGATTATACGCACAGCGGAAGCATACCACAAGATCACAACTTACATAACAACTAAACAATATAATATAAACGAATTTAGAAAGCTACTTACCTGTTGAGGCTGTCACAAAATTTGTTCAAAGCCAAAAAATTCAAAACTATAAAACTGCAATCTTCTGGGTTATTTTTCTCACCAATTACTCTATCTGATCTTAATGTGGGCGAGTGTTTGTTTTCTGAAAATGTTACTTTTCTCTACTACCCCCTTGCCCTTTTATACACCTCCTTCACTTCAAGATGGAGAGCCAAAACGAATTTCAGCCATTAAGGAGTAGTTAATAGGGACAATCAAGGAGCAATAAAGGAGAATTAAGGCCAAAATGTTTTTACTTTAAAAGGATAAAACGTTTTTTTGTCTTTATTAAATATTTTAAAAAACAAATATCTTATTCCATTAATAAGATCAGTAAATACAACATTTACCTCTTCCAATCACAATATATTAATTAGTCAGGTATAGCACGGACCGCATTTTTATTAACTGAGGCTTCCAATAAGGGGCAACTCGGTGTACTAAAGTTTCCGCTATGTGCGGGGTCCGGAGAATCAGTATATTAATTTGCAAAAGAATAAATTAATCCTATTGTAATAAATTACAAATTATTCCACTAAAAATCTGTAATTGCACTCTTCGATTTAATTTTAAAATCTACCATTAAATCTTATTTAACTCCCCGTGTTAAAATTACCGACACCAATTAATTAAATCAAATTTTCTAAAAAAATTAATTTACTGACTAATTTAATTCTTTATTTTTGTACTTCACTTATTTTACGTATCGGATAAAAAATCACCTGCAGTGTTTCACGTGAAAACTTATAAGCAACCATAAAGGGGTGTCTTCTATCTCAAGACCGAGACATAATTCTATCAACTAATTATTATTTCACTAACGTGATTTTTTATTGTAACGACCTGTCCTCGTCGTTATGGATAGACCAATAGGGAAAGATTTTGGCCCAGAAAACTTCGGGTAGTAACTTCGAAAATTTTTAGCCTAGGCCAGACCTCGATGAATTTTGAGTCAGATGAAGTATAGGGTGATCTTGTGAATGGTGGGGAATCAAATCTCTAATTTGATTCGGTAAGCGGATAGCCAAGACGATATGAAGCATTTACGGTTTCGCGGAATCGGATTCGGGCGAGTAAAACTCTAGGAATTGGACTTGACATGAAGAGTATAAATTAATACGTCTTTGGAAGGGGGTATGTTGTGAAATGAGGCCTTGGAGCTCAAACACCAAGCTCACAGTTTTCACATATCCCGCCAGAGTGGGAAGTCGCGACTTAAGTCGGAAAAACCCTCAGAAATGGTCTAGTTCTGCAAAAACAGTTCCTAGAATGACAGGAGGCGACCTAGGGCGATTTTCATCAATTTTCCATGAATTTTCATGCGTAAGACCAAGAACAAGCGGAAGAACCCGAAAAGGGAAAGCTCTTGCATTTTAAGGTTGTTGAAGCTCGAATTCGAGGTAGCTGATGATTTTGTTTCCCGTATGAGTTTCATGTACTTGTTAAATTGTTTCATGGTATGCATATTGTATATGAATAGGGAAACATGCTAGATTTTATGTGAAATGATCACTTGCTGGCCTGTTTTGTGATGAACCTGTTCTTGGTAACATGATGTTAAATACTAAATGTAATTGTGACTGTTATCGGGTGTCACGTTCCGATACAAATTGACTGTTTGTAGGCCCCAAGAAGGACCTTTATGTGAAGTTACATGATTTTGAGGACGTTGAACTGTGATCTTGCTGAATATTATTTGAGATGACACTGGTTAAGTTATTCTATATAAATATGCTTATTATGCTGAGTTTACTTGTCCATGATCCATTTACTGGCTAATCGCGTGATCTTATCAGTACACCATTGATTTTGTATACTGATATTACACCTGCTCTGTCTTTTGTTGAGTACAGGGCATATTCAACCGACTGCGGAGAGACTTCGCCTAGAGGAGTAGTTGTGTTCGAGTTCAAGGGTGAGTTATTCTTTTAGGCTTCCACGAAAGAATAAGTATTGTGTTTTCGAATTTCGTAGGAGAAATTCACAAAAATATTGTTGTGACTCTTGACTTGGATCGTGTCTTTTAAACATGTTTTCATTTGAAGTTTTAATCTATGTAAAGATAAAATAGTCCTCAAATCATTTTAATCATTTTATTTATTTTCTTAATTTTATGTTTTATATCTGTACTATTAAATTTATCAAATAAATTAGATTACAAATTTTATTATTTAAATAGAGTTGTTTGTTGCTAAATAAATCAAATACAAATCAATACAATATTTGAAATGTGAGTTGTTTAACATTTACTAATTGAAAAAATAAATATATCACCACATGACGTTTGTGATTATAAATGAATGTATTACTTGTTGATATATATGTGATTTTCTAATTATTTGTATTTTGAACAACTTATAAAATTGCATACATATTAAAACTACAAGTTGTAATTTTTATGTGTAAACATAGATGACTTATTTGATTTTACAATTGCTTACTGTTTGTTCAATTTTTAAAAGTATATGGTCTATCTGTGACGACATGTCCCCGTCGTTACGGGTAAGCCAATGGGGAAGGAAACCGGGCTGGAAAACTTTCGGGTAGTGACTTAAAATTTTTGAGCTTAAGCCAGACTTGGACGAAATCTGAGTTAGGTGAGGTTTAGGGTGATCCAATAATGGATGTGAGATTGAATTTACAGTTTGATTGATTGAGTTGATAGCCAAGATGATATGAAGCTTGTACGGCTTTACGAAATAGTATTCGAGCGAGTAAAACTTTCGAAATTGAACTTGGCGTGAAGGGCAGATGTTAAGACGTCACGGAATGAGGGTGGTTGCGATATATGAGACCTTGAGACTCTTTATGAGCTCTCTATCTCTGCATATCCCGCCATAGTGGGATTTTTCCCGCCAAAGTGGGGTTGCCAGAGCAGGATGGTCCTGCTGTGGCGGGACAATCGTGAGTTAATACGAGAAAAAAAATTCCAAAAATGGTTTTTTCTGCATAAAACTGTTCTTAGGAGTTAAGAGGCGACCCAGGACACTTTTTCATCAATTTTATAGAAATTCTCACACCAAAGGTAAGATATCTAATTCATATTTCGATTCCTAGAACCTAGAATTATGTTTGGTGATCATTGAGGGAGGGTTTTGGCATGAAATTAATAGTGGGAAGTATCCCTAAATAGGATGTTAGGATCATGGGTTTGGACTAAGCTGAGAATTACGTTATAATTCATATAAATTAGGCTATTTTATTGATCCTTTGTATGTATGTGTCTGCTTTTAAAACCAAGAACAAGTCGAACGAACCCGGAAAGGTTAAGCTCCAGTAGTTTAGAGTTGTCAAAAGTTTGATTTCGAGGTAGATGATGATTTTGTCTTTCCTATGTGTTATATGTGCTTGCTAATTGCTCCACTGATAGGAAAAGATGAAATGAACCATGTGAAATGACTGTTTATTGCCTATGGCTTGTAATGAACCAGTTCTTGGTAGATATGACTGTGTTATGGTTGATTGTGTATGCTTGGATCGGCATTTCGATACACATTTGAATCGAGTGTCATGTTCCGACACAACCTTGGACTGGATGTCACGTTCTGACACACTAATAAGTGTTTGTAGGTCCCATAAGATACCCTTTATTAAAATTGCATGATAAGTGAGACTGTTAATCTGTGTATATGTTTAAGTACTGGTTATGAGATGATAAGTGGTAAGATGCTCTGTATATATGTGTTTACTATGTTTAAATTACTTGCTCATGTATCACTTATACTAGCTAGCCGCTTGATTCTATCAGTACATCGTTGCTTTGTATAGTGATATTGCACTTGCTCTGTCTTTGTTGAGTACAGGTACTTCAGGCGGCTGTTGAGAGACCTCGCATAGAAGACCGTTAGTTGCTAGAGTTCAAAGGAGAGTTAGTTCTTTCAGGCTATCATAAGCTCTTCTATATCTTAATTTTTCACTCAGGACTTAGACTTTCAGACATTTGTTATTTTATGACTTTAGGGGTTGTATCCTCTTCCTTTAGACTTGTTATTGGTTAGAAGTTTTGGTACATTGACTTTCTAGACTAGGTGTTAATTTCCGCATATTTGAGTGATTTGATTAGATTTTTTGAGTTTATGGGAACTCAGTCTTATTACATTATTAAACCTGCTTCCGCAACTTAAATTTGTATATCTCTTGGGATTACTGTTAGTTTTGGGCTGAAATAGTGATTCTCCCATCGGAGGATTAGTGTTGTTGCCAATCACGGCGGGTCAGGATCGTGACACTATCTTTTTAAAATTAAAAATTGATGTTTGTGAGTGGTCAATTTATTAAGATGACAATTATTCACCCTCAAATAATTCAAGTGATGAAAATTAGCAATATGGCAACATAATTGTTTTTCTCCTAGCTAGTTAGAAGACCACAAAAAAAAACCTACGGTATTTATCTATCTTGACTCAATTACATAAAATAGAAAATTTCATAATAATTCAAGAGTATAACTGTAAAGAAACCTTTTGTAAAGTTTTAATCCAAACACAATATTAAGTGCGAAACAATGAACCAGACACTTGATAAAAAATAATCTCTGCATTACTAATCCCTACATTATTAAGCTTTGTACCAAATCGACCCTTTAAGGCAAAACAACTCTTAAGTGTATCCTCTCGTAAAGAAAAAATTTATCCTCCGTCCCCACCCATACCCATATATTAATGTTATAAAATAAAATTATCAATTCTCTCTCTCTATATATAAAAATAAAATTATGATTTTTTATTTTAAAAAAATTCAATATTTACCTCGTATAGTATAGTAATACTAATACTACTAGTTATTATACCAAATATAATTTTGAAACCCTCACTGCTAATATCTCTTTAAGTATGCCCAATTGTTGTGAAGAATTCAAAACCCTAATGGAGTCCGAAGCCTACCATCAACAGCCACAACGGAGCAAACCAAAACGACGCAAACAAAGTAACCAGAATTCAAGTTATAAAATTCCTACTTTGCCAGTAGAACTCATCATTGAAATCCTCTCGAGATTACCAGTGAAATCCCTTTTAAAATTCAGGTGTGTTTCAAGGCCATGGCGTTGTTTAATCTCTAGCCGTAAATTTATCAAGGCTCATCTCAACGCATTTACTAATAAAAAGGATTCCACCCACCATAGTCGACTGCTATTGAGATTTGTTCAACCTCACCACCATCTTATGGACTGCTCCATTAGGTCTTTGCTTTATGATTCTGATCCTAAGATATTTCAATTGTCTTATCCTATGCAAAATCCCCGTAAATCTTTTAAGATTTTGGGTTCTGTTAATGGATTGATTTGTTTCTCTAGTGAGAGTGACTTATTTCTCTGGAATCCATCAATTAGGAAGTTCAAGAAATTTTGTGATCCTCAATCTGGTTATTACTTCCATGGTTTTGGATATGATCAGCTTCGTGATGATTATAAGCTAGTGATTATTTCCCCTAAAGAGGTCAGAATATATAGTTCAAATAGTGATTCATGGAGAATTATAGTACATGATCGTCAGTATGGTCTATTTAGAGAGGATGAGGGTGTCTTTGTGAATGGAAAGCTTCATTGGGCTAATTCTCCTTCACAGGATGAACATTGGGACATCATTTGTATTGATGTGACCGATGAAAAATGGGGAAAGGTGGAAAAACCCTTTTATGGAGAAGGAGATTTTGATTTAACGCTATCTATGGGAGTGTTGGGAAATGATCTTTCTATTTTGTGTAATAATCAGAGCCTTCAAACACATGTGTGGATTATGAAGGAATATGGAATTAAAGAATCTTGGACAAAGATGTATACCATTAATCGCTCTTACAATTCTAGATATTTTTCTCCACTCTTTTGCAAGATGTCAAATAAAGGAGAAATCTTGATTCAACTTAATCAATCAACTTTCATGATTTATGATCCAAAAAATGATTCTATCATATGCCAAAAGGTTACTATTACTGATTATCCTTTTTGGGAGGCAGGCATCTACATGAATGAAAGCCTAGTTTGGCCCATTAGCCAGAAGGGAATGATGCAACGCGGGGTAAAACTATGAAGTCTAAAAAAGCTAACAAGGGTGGAACAACGGCTGCAACAACCACGTAGGTGGGAAATCCCAAATGAGGCCAATCATGCATTCAATATATAACTAGTAATATGAGTTTGCAACACATTTTTATCAATCATTGCTAAATTCTCTTTCTTCAGTTTCGATGGTTTAGTTTTGTTATGTTACTATTGCCTTCATATTTTCGTAATTGTAATTTATAGTTGTATTATTATTCTCTTATGACATAAAATCTCTAGCTTCATAGCAAATATTTGTTAGTAACATAAACATATTTTAAGCTAACAAGATATTTCACCCAAATGGCGTCATGTTGCCTCGCAGTCTTCGGTAATCCAGAGAAAAAGTCCATACTTCCACTGTGGTATCTGAACTGGCTGTAAGGGTCCTGCTAGTCTCTGGTGCTCAGCCTTAACTACCTAGCTAGCACAGATCACATTCCATGAATCGAAAAGGACCCCCCCACCCCCCACCCCCGCGCGCTTGGAAATGAAGTGCGCCTTCTCAGTCTGGCCGTCGTTCACATGTTGTATCTCTTTGCTTACCCCTCTTTACCATCATCAGGTCCGGACTGAAAGCAGACATGAATGGCAGGCAAAAGGAGAGCAACTTCAACTAGCTCATAGAAAGTTTCTGTGACATGAATGCCCACGAAAGGATCAATGTGTCAGTTGATCCTAGAAATGACGGCAACGGCGGAGATGTTCTAATCCACTAGACGATGGGGGCCTACTTGACCAACGGGATCCAATTTGGTATCTTGCATACGAATACACTAAATTGAATCTTGCTTTCAAAAACTTTGTTCTTTAATATGAATGACCATATCTTTTACAAAACTATGCGAAGTTGAGGTACAAAAATGATCCACTACAACTTTTAACTTAAATCAATTTTATGAGAGGATACCGGAGCTGTGGAAACCACTTGTGATAAATCTGCAACGACATTTTTATAAAATAGTGTACACTACTACACTTACACAGACTGTCTTTAATTAACTTGAAAAAAAAAGAAAATCACATCCCTTTGTAAAGATATAAAACTTGAACCTAATTCAACCCTAAAAACTAACCCACAGAGAAAGTATTGTCCAAGTTTGTAAGCACTTAAAAAATTATGCAAAACATGAGGGCCAAAACTGACGAACAAAGTCAATGTTTTATGAAAATCCGACGTCAAAACAATGAACCATGCAACGACAATCTGGCATGCCTCGGTTCCAACAACTCGACAGACTGTCAGTTTTAAACGAAGGACATCCATTAGTTTAAATAATTTTACGAGATTGATATATTTATTTTACACCTAATGAGTAAATAAAAATAAAGTCAATCTCAATTTATTATTTTATTTTGTAAAATTATTTTTAACTAAATAAATATTAAAAAGTTCATAAAATCGATCAGCCAATCCTCTTTTCTAATAAAGTAAGGGAAGTTCAGCCTATGGCATTTTATCATTCAAGGTAACAAAGGCAGAAATGAAATAAGCAGAATGTATTTTTCTGCAGCAATATTCCCAGTGACTAAACACACTTTTGTGCAAATAAAAGTAAAATTCTCCATGTTTTTTCTTCCCAATTAAACTACAAAAAGAAAACATAAAAGTAAAATTCTCCTATTCTTCTAGCTTTAATCTCATGACGATATTCATCGATAGTAGCTCCTGCACAAACAATAATGCACTATCAACATCACAGGATATTTCAAGCTTGTCAATATCTGCAAGATAAAGTAAAGAAGCCAATGGGATAGATTCCACAGTTGTGATAATCCTCTTTCCCTTTTTCTCTCACAGGGCTTATTTAATTAAACAAACTAATCAATGATCACATCAATATCAGCTGAAGTGGCAGCAATTAATAGTCCTGTATCAGCCATTAAATGTGCCAGCCAATTTTTGTTAGGATGTAGTCCACATAGATCAGAAGTTTGGGTTCCAATTTTCACCATCCCTTGTACCTAAACCAGTTACGAAAGACGACACCACACTATCCTTTTTCCAGATCCAAACCCCTAAATTATTAGGAAACAAATGCCTAATATGAAAAGAAATGTGAATTTAATAGTAAAGCAAACATATAAAGCCTTTTTACTAATCGACATTAGATTGAGTTTAGATGATCAATAACCAATACAAAATTAGACCCCAAAGAAGAACTCTTCTGATGCAAGCAAAATATGCGAATGGTACAACTTGATTAAATAACCACTACGAAGCATGCTTCACACTTGGAAGCCCACAATTAGAACTCCTGATTTAATGCATTGCTAGATAGGTTAAGGCATAACTGATTTAGGACATCTGCAAGGCCTAAAAAGGGTTTAAAATAAAGGTCTTTATGTCTAGAAAAAGGGCAACGAGGAAAAGGAAACAAGAAAAGTAAAAAAGAAGGCAAGGAATCACTTCTCACATTAGGCATCTTGCCACAAAATTTGGAGTGGTATCAAGTGGAAGCATAATTGTTAGAGAAAATTCTAATACTTGTACTTTTACATTAACTGAAACATCACTTAATGATGTATCGATTTGAGTTTATCCTACTCTATGAAGACAAAGGAAACTACGAAATAAATAACTATAACTCATGGAACCCCAGATGAAATGCATGCACTCCTTTTAAAATATTAAATCATGTCGAATTTGCCAAAAATTCAAAGTAAAATAGGTGCATTCACTAATGGAAGAAATTCTCAAAAATGTACTCCCTCTTTTAACGTAGTTTGACTCTTTATAGAGTTTAATAAGGAAAAAAAGACTTTTGATAATCGTAGTCTTAAAAATGTCATAATATTTGTATGATTTTAAGTCTTTTGAAATTTGTGGTCTTACAAATGTCATATCATGCTATTAAAGCTCATCAATAAGGGTTGTTACAGAATATGTATATAGCCTGTTTGGATTGACTTATTTTTAAGTAGCTTATAAGTTGAAAACTGCTTATAAGTTAAAAAAAAGTAGGTGAAAGCCAACTTTTTTTTTTGACTTATAAGCTGTTTTCAACTTATAAACTGCTTAAAATAAGTTTATCCAAATAAACTCAACTATTTATTGGGGCTTATTTTAAGCACAAAATAACTTTAAGTTGACCAGCCAAACACTCAAAAAAGCTAAAAACAGCTTATAAGCCAATCTAAATGGCCTTTATGTAATGTATATAGATAATATAGCTGATTTTTAGAAATATTCAGTTACTATAATTAGCTTATTCTCTCCATGTATTTATATCATTATTCTCTTTGAGTAATAAACAAGTTATTCTCATATCTTATAAATTACATAGTATCAGAGAAATGAGGAAGATCAGACGAATGAGGGAATTACATGGTATCAAAGCAATCGGAAGGTCAAGATCTTGTGGAAGATCAAACGGATGAGGATCTGATGAAAAAGAAACTAGTGTAGGACATGTACAATTATCCTTGTGTCTCCTCGAGTGAACTTGAACAACTGGTGGTATTGCCACCTCAGATGGAGGAGGATCTTCTAGAACAATAGTCGATTGGTCCTCAATAGAAGACCTAAGATTTTGAGGGACAATATCTAATTCTTTTATCAAAACACGGGTGACCTGATTGACTAACCAACTTTAGCAGGCTTAATATAGATAACAGAGTAATAAAAGAGGTTGGTCTAACAGTCCCATATCCAACACTATTACAAGTTGATCCATCAACCACTGTAATCGGAGAGGGTGCTCTGTGTGCTTGAAAGCTAAAAAAAATATTAGGCTTACTTGTCATGCCATTTGTGGCACCTGATCAATTACCCATTTAGTTACTATAGTTAGCTTATTCTCTCCATGTATTTATATCATTGTTCTCTTTGATTAATAAACAAGTTATTCTCATATCTTATAAATTACATGGTATTAGAGAAATTAGAAGGTCAAGATCTTGAGGAAGATTAGACGAATGAGGGAATTACATGGTATCAGAGCAATCGAAAGGTCAAGATCTTGTGGAAGATCAGACGGATGATGATCTAATAAGAAAAAAAACTGGTGTAGAACATGTATAATTAGCCTCGTGCCTCCTCGAGTGAACTTAAAAAACTGGCGGTATTGCCACCTCAGATGGAGGAGGAGCTTCCGGAATAATAGTCGATTGGTCCTCAATAGAAGACCTAAGATTTTGAGGTACAACATCTGATTCTTCTATCAAAACACGGGTGACCTGATAGACTAACCAATTTTAGCAAACTTAATATAGATGATAGAGTAATAGAAGAGGTTGGTCTAACATTCCCATATCCAACACTATTACAAGTTGATCCATCAACCACTATAACCGGAGAGGGTGCTCTTTGTGCTTGAAAGCTAGAAAAAATATTAGGCTTACCGGTCATGCCATTTGTGGCACCTGGTCAATTACTCATTTATTTGAAGAGGTGATAAGACATGCTCTATTTGATTCAACAAAGGAATTAACTAAAGGGAAATCCTTCTCTACCACTATTAAGAAAGCTTTGTCCTCAATTCCAGCATATTTCTTCATTAGAATGTGATTCATGTCGATTTGCAAAACATCATCCCAACTTATTAAGTCCATGGGTTAATAAGCGTGCTAAGTCAGCTTTTGAGTTAGTTCATTTTGATGTTTGGAGACCGTGTCATGTCATTTCCAAAACCAGAAACAAGTATTTTATTACTTTTGTGGATGATTTTTCTCAGACGACTTGGATTTATTTTATGAAGAGTCGCTCGTAAGTGTTTACTCACTCTTTTGTGCCTTCTGTGATGAAGTCAAAACACAAATCAATGCTTCAATATGTATTCTAAGAAGTGACAATGCTAAAGAATATATGTCAGAATTATTCCAGTCATATATGAGACAACACAGTATTCTCCGTCAATCTTCTTGTGTCGATACACCTTCTCAAAATGGAGTTTCTAAGAGGAAGAATAAGCACCTACTTGAGACAGCTCAAGCACTTTTATTCCAAATGAAGGTTCTTAAATAATTTTGGGCAGTTGTGGTCTCTACAACTTATTTTCTGATTAATTGCATGCCATTTACTATGCTTGCTGGTAATGTGCCTTACAGTGTTATTTTTTCAAACAATTCACTGTTTTTAGTGGAATATAAGACATTTGGAAGCACATGCTATGTTTGAGATGTTCGACCATCTGTTACCAAGTTGGATCCCAAGGTATTGAAGTTTATTTTTCTAGGCTATTATAGCCTTTAAAAGGGGTATCAATGTTATTATACCAAACATTGGCAAATATTAGTGTCAACTGATGTGGTATTTGCAGAGACTATATATTTTCTATGCACCTCCTATTTCTACGAGTCATTTGGAGGAAGATTAGGGGTTAGTCTATTAGGTCACCCGTGTTTTGACAGAAGAATTAAATGTTGTCCCTCCATCTCTCCGTTCTTCTATTGAGGACCAATCGACTATTGTTCCAAAATCTCCCCCTCCATCTGAGGTGGCAAGAGCGCCAGTTGTTCAAGTTTACTCGAGGAGGCAAGAGGCTAATTGATACATATCTTGCACCAGTTTCTTTGTCATTAGATCATCTGATCCTTATAATCCTCCACAAGATCTTGACCTTCCTATTGCTCTTCGCAAAGGTACACGTAGTTGCAAATTCTCATATTCTATTACTAATTTTGTTTTCTATGACCATTTATCCTCTACGTCTAGATCTTTGATTAGTTCTCTAAACTCCATCCCTATATCCAAAACCGTAAATGAGGCCTTATATCATTCTAGATGGTCTGATGCAATGCTTGATGAGATACATGCCTTAGAGGAAAGTACACGTGGGATTTTGGGGATTTACCCAAGGGAAAATAATCAGTGGGATGTAAATGGGTCTACACAGTTAAAGTTAATCTAGACATAGCAAGACTTAAAGCCAGACTTATAGTTAAAGAGTATGCTCAGACATATAGGGTAAATTATTTAGACACATTCTCCCCGGTTTCAAAACTCACTTCTGTCCGCCTGTTTATTTCTTTAACTACTTCAGATAATTGGCCTTTACATTAGTTAGATATCAAGAATGTATTCTTTCATGGTGATCTTCGAGAAGAAGTATATATGGAGCAACCACCTAATTTTGTTGCTCAAGGGGAGTATGGAAAAGTATGTCATTTGAAGAAGTCGTATGGATTGAAACAGAGTTCTCGAGCTTGGTTTAGCAAGTTCAGTGAGGTTGTTCAGGATTTTGGGATAAAAATGAGAAAATATGATAACTCCGTCTTTTACCGCCAATCAACATATGTCATTATCCTCCTTCTTGTATATGTTGATGACATTGTCATCACAAGAAGTGATTATATGGGAATCTCTTCCCTCAAATCTTTCTTGCATACTACGTTTCATACAATGGACTTGGGCAAGTTGAAATACTTTTTCGGAGTAGAAGTAAACAAAAGCAAGGGAATTTTTCTATCATAGAGAAAATTCTTGACCTGCTTGTAAGGGAATTTTTATATCTCAGAGAAAGTCTATTCTTGACCTGCTTGCAGATACCGGAAAGTTAGCAGCCAAACTATAACACCTCAAAAATTTCTATGCCAAAGATCTGAACCATTCTTCATGTGCGTGTAGGATCGAACTCGGTGACTTTGAGTTATATATATGAATTAGGATCAATTCTTAAGTATTTAAAGTGTATTATATGTGTTTTAGAGTCATAAGAGATCTCTAACACCAAGCCGAGACTAAAGAATTTCTATCGGCTAAGATATGAACGAACGTGGCAACAGTCGGCTTGTTGTACTATCACTGACTCATAAGTGATGGTTGTCGGATAAGAAAAACTCTCATATAAGTCTTAATAGTACTCTGAGTCGGATTAGAATATATTGGATTAGGTTGTGTATGATTGGTCTTGTCTAAATCATATTCTTGTTTAAACTTAGGACATCTTGATTTAGTTGTTCCTTCTTTTGAGTTGAGATTCTGAGTTGATTTGATCCTACCCTGATGTATATTTTATCCTTCCATTTTACATACTCGCACATTTCACATACTGATGCCATTTGGCCTGCATTGTTTTATGATGCAGAGACAGGTATTAGAGATCATCAACAGGCCCACCGTTGAAGATCTATTCACTTCCACCTAGTTGGTGAGTCCTCCTTGTTTCCGGAAGATACCGTAGTTATCTTTTCAACTTTGAGTTTGTTTTCCTTTATTTTGATTTGTGGTAGCCATGAACCTGTCATTGGCACCTCTTGGATTATTGACAGAGGCTTTATAGACTAGAGTGTGGATGATGTTGATTTGTTCGTTTTGACTAGTTTCATTCTTACTAGTTATTGAATTGGATATGTGGTTGGCCTTTGGCCTTATTTATGAATGGAATCCTTGTGAGTTGAGTCTTCTGCTGATAGAATATGACTGAATGAGAGTGTGATTGGACCAAGTGGTTCGCTTGAAGGCCAATAATGGTTTTCAAGTGCCGGCCACATCTAGGGTACCCTCCCAGTGCATGAAAAACTTGGTATTAGAGCACAGAATTCAAGAGTCCTAGGGAGTCTATGAAGTCGTGTCTAGTAGAGTCTTGCTTATCGGTGTGTTGTGCACCACACTTATAATCAAGAGGCTATATGAAATTAAGAATTGTTTCACTTTTTTCATATTCTGAATTCGTGCGATAGAGTTTAACTCTATGAAGGTTATTTTCTAATACATGTGTTTACACATTGCAGACAATGCCTCCAAAATATACCGCAAGTCAGAGGAACACTATTTGCACAGAGGTTCCACAGACAGAAATGCCCCCGCCGAGGACTAGGGGCCGATCTGCAAGATATACTGAGGCACCTCAAATGCCTACTACTCAACCTACACTAACTTCGGTAGCAGATTTCCGAGAAGAGATTACTATGCTCACTTAGTTGCTGGCTGCCCGCAATGGTAGCCAGAGTTTACCAACTCCTAGCTCTAGTTATCAAGAGCCGTCTGCTGCCACGAGGATTAGATATTTTCTGAGGATGAGTCCACCGATCTTCACGGGTTCTAAGGTTGATGAGGACCCCTAGAATTTCATTGATGAGATGTGGAAGATCCTGAAAGAGATGCACGCTACATAGATTGAGGGGGTTGAGTTAGTGTCTTATCAACTCAAGGATGTGGCAAATATCTGGTTAACCAGTGGGAAGAAAGTAGAGGTGATGATGTGGAGCTTGCCATTTGGGATGAGTTTGAGAGAGCATTCCTTGATCACTTCTTTCCTAGAGAACTGAGAGAAGCGAAAGTAGAAGAGTTTATAAATTTGAAACAAGAGGGTATGACAGTTAAGGAGTATAGTCTGAAGTTCATCCAGCTGTCCAAATATGCTTCAGAGATGATCCCAGATATGAGATCAAAGATGAGAAAGTTTGTCTCCGGATTGGGAAGACGTGTGAAGAAGAAGTGCAAAGCAGCATTGTTGATCTTTGACATGGATATTTCCAGATTAATGGTGTATACTCAGCAGGTAAAGGATGAGAAGAGGAAAGATAAGGAGGAACATTTGAGAAAGAAGGCAAAATCAGCTGGACATGAGAATGAGTAGAGGCAGAGCAAGGGCAACAGATCCTTCTTTCAGAAGAGGTCTTCCAACTATGCCCTATCTGCGTCAAGTGCATCTGCGTTGTATAACAGGTATGATCAGCAAGGACAAAGTCACCAAAATTTTAGATCCCAGGGTTCTTAATCCCAGGGTAGTGTGGGTTAGGGTTTAAAGGGAAAACCACCATACGACAAGTGCGGTAAACTTTATTTGGGAGAGGGATTCTTATTCATATCATCACCATTGACCAAGCTGACCCAAAAGAAGGCTAAGTTCCAATGGTTCGATGTTTGTGAGGAGAGTTTCCAAAAATTGAAGACCAAACTGACTACTGCTCCTATTTTGACCTTACCCGATGGGATAGAAGATTTTGTAATCTATTGTGATGCATCTAGAGTTGGTTTGGGCTGTGTGTTGATGCAGAGGGGAAAAGTGATATCCTATGCTTCAATATAGCTTAGGACCTTTGCATTTACATATTCTAGGGAGAAAATCCCTAAAATCCTTCCAAATTAGAGTCATAGATCTCGATGAACCAAAAATGAGAACCATCAGCAGAGTATCTATAATAGGAAATGGCGTCCCCAGTGCAGAAAATCAGTGCTTCGGTTTGGTTCGAGCTTTGGGCTTCTCTCAGCGACAAACACTATTTGTAATCCATCTCTTTTTTCCTCTCTTCCTCATTTCGTGGATTTTCATTTTTATGTATTTTACTATATAATTGTTTGCATGTTTTGCAATTCAACTGGGTCTTGTGTGGTAGAGTGTGTATTTTATTGTTCCTTATCGTTTATGTGAGGCTCTATAGATTACATTTATATATATTAGCTACCGTGTTAGATAAACTAATATTTAGTTTATGTACACTTTGTTAGAAACATATTAGAATTCATGTGCATGCATTACTTTCATTTATGGAGGAAATCTGCAGCTGAGCTAGAACTCAAAATAGAGAGAATTGATTTTAGAGCTCTAAATTGGGAAATTTTCTATTATCTTCATTCAATGAATCTGGACATCTATATATATGTTATATCCCGTATTTTATACGGTTGGATATGTTACGGTAGCCATGGTAAAGTTAAGGAAATGACCATCTTCCAATTGTTTTTTATACAAGTTGGTTATGAATATTATTTATGAATATTAATAGTGTGGAGATTTGGGAAAGGCAAAGGGCAAAATGGAAAATTCGCAAAGTGGCCTATTGTAGTATTGTGGAGGGCTAGGGGTAAAACGAAAATTTCACAAAGTGTTCAAGAAAATTCATGTAAGAGGTGTATGTGTGCCCCACTCTTTTATGGCCATGTGATGAGTGTTCATGGCAAGACAATTAAGCCATCTTTATTTTTTTTAAAGACAAATTGTAGAAAAAAATGGAGAAGGGGTCATTTTTCTATATTCATAATTGAGGGACTTATTTTCAAATAATGGATAAGTGATGGAAGATATTTCTATATATATGTGTTTCTTATGACTCATTAGAGTCATTCTTATCCCAAGAGAATTCTAGAAAATTCAAGAGGAAGAAGAGAAGAGAAACTTGAAGCTAGAGAGAAAGAGCTCGGTTTTGGGGGAGAAAAAAAGGTAAGTCTCCGATTTTGCTTCATGAATTAATTATATAGGGTGTACCACGTTGTTATGAAGGTATTGGTAATGTAAATTTATGGTTTGTAGCAGTTCAAAATATCACCAAACAGCCCCAAAGTTTTAGTCGCGCTAGGAGAGCTTCCGAGGCAAGTTTTGGGGAGTTTCGGTAAAGGTAAGGTCTCTCCTTTCAAATTGGAGTTTATGATATTTTTATGAGGTGTATTACATGTCCTAAATATGGCTGGAGGCATAGAAAATGTATAAGGATGCATGATGTTGGAAACAACTAAATTAAAGCCGTAGTAGCTAAATCGAAGTCACGTAGTGTGTTGTTGTTGTGGCGCTACGGGTGCAGCTTGTTGGGTTGTATGTTGCAGGGATTTAAAGTGTTTTAAAAAGGGTGTGGGTGCTGCTGGTTGCATCCACACGACCCCCCGGTTGGTATGGTTAAAGATTTTACGAAATAAAGGTTAAAAACTCTATTTTGGTATCATAGTTTTATGCTAGTTGTTTGGAGCCTGTGTTGTGTAAAGTTAAGGTAATTTGATTGTATATATACTTCTGGTTGTTGTTGTTGATATGTTTGTTGACATGGTGGCCGAGTTGAGATCTCGGGGATGGTGTATTTATAGGGGAGATGCTGCCGAAATTTCGGCAAATTGGAAATTAATTTGTTTGAAGGATTAAGACAAGTATATGGTGGTGAATCTAATGACTATGTCAACTCTCTTGAATGTAGAAAAACAAGTTGGACGCGTAAGCATAGCTAGTAAGGCGCGGCACAGGTATGTAAAGCTAACCGTTCCTTCTCTTGGCATGTTTTGACATAAGTATATAGAGCTACACTTTCTTTTGACATGTTTTTTTTTATGAAACAAGTATATGATATTTTATACAATTTCAAGGAAGTCCTATTCGTAGAGCCACTAGGATGGCCCTTTTCTTGAGTTCCCAAAGGATAATTTTTTCTCGTGCTTAGATACGTGTATATGATTCCAAAAGTTTTATTTTGATATAATCCATGGTAATTTTTGAAAGGCACTTAACATGACGCTTGTCCTGATTTTGAATCATAGCTCATTCCGATTATTCTACGAGTCTTGAAAAATTGGTCCTATGTGCATATGTGTACGATTTGGCGTCTTACGAGACTGTGACCTTATTCTACGTTCTCTTAATATTATCCTTCGTTGATAATCTCATCTTATAATGATTGTTCCTTCAAGGTGAGACAAAGCGATCATGGTTGTTCTATAATATAATCGGAGGTTACCGACCTTCCGTCACTCCGATAGATACATGACTTTCGTTGAGCTCTCCTGCATGCTGTCTATATGTATATGTATATGTATATGGGGGATATGGGGAGGTGTATATGTGGCGCTATAGACGCATTCCCACCTGATCAGTTGGAGTAATTTTTATCCCGGACGCGGGACATATGTGGGCGAGCCGACGTTGTTCGGTGATATGACTTTATTTTCTATGTATATGAAAAAGAAATGTTTTTAAAGGAAAAGACAAGCATGCATGACATCCGGCCTAAAAGGCACTCATATGTACAGGTTACTCTCTTATCTCACTATATGTTCTATGATTCTATGATATGGTTGTTCATACCTTATGTTCTTTGTTATGCTGATTTTCATGTCTTACATACTCGGTACATTACTCGTACTGACCCCCTTTTCTCCGGGGGCTGCGTTTCATGCCGCGCAGGTATACCCAGATAAGTAGAAGCTATTATAGAAGATGTTGCAGCGGGGTTACAACTCCACTTGTTTCTGGAGTGCTGCCGAGTCAGATTATAAGCGCTATGATGTTTCATTCGAAGTTAGAGACTTTGCAGACAGAGTCGTGGGTATAGAGTGTCAGCTTTGTAAGCAGCGTCACCAGCCGATATGTTATTATGTCGTATGTTATGAGTTTTATGAGATGATAGATTTTGGATAGCAAGATTCGGAAAGCGTAGCTATATTTTTCATTTCTTTTTGATGTAAAATTCTAAAGAAATTGAGAATGTAATATGAAGCAGCGGGTTCGCTCGGCTCCAAGCATGGGGTCGGGTGCCCATCACACCCTATTAATATCGGGATGTGACAATATACAAGTATCTTCTAACTAATATCATTAAGCTATTTCTAACTACTAACTAACTCTCTTAACCATAATTAGTTAGCTAACAGAATTGTGCTTAGTCACTGGACCATTTGTAGCTGCGATGTCACTTGATCCAGCTGTCAACCTTCTTCATTCTCAACACGGGATAAACTAATATTTATGTTAGATACACTTTGTTAGAAACGGGTTTAAGTTGCGGTACTCACGAAGCTCAAGGAACTGTAATTAGGTAGGCTTTTGGTAGGGAACTCAGAGAGCAAGTGGTAGTGGTTAGGAGGGTGAATGATAGTATGATGGTCGTTAAGATAGTTGTGGAAAGGCTGGCTTTTAACATAATTAGTCCATATGCACCGCAAGCAAGGTCGAGGAGGTCAGAAAACTTTTTTAGGAGGAGTTGGAAGAGGTTGTAAGAAGTATATTGCACACTGAGAAGCTATTTCTAGAAGTATATATTAATGGTCACATAGAACCACTTCAAGAGACTATGATGATGTTTACATAGGAGATTTTTGGTGTAGTGACAATCGCCCAATTTACCAAGTGAAACTTCTTTCCCCGTTTGAGCTATCCCACAAAAAATTCTCTCTGAAGTTTTTCCAATTTTCTGTAACACTTACTGGGGCGTGTAACAAAGACATGAAATATGTGGGGATGCTTGACAACGTAATCTTAATTAATACTTCCTTCCCTTCCCTAGATAAATATCTCTTTTGTCAACCTGCAAATCTCTTTTCTACCCTTTCTATCACTGGGTTCTAAGCTGCCAGGTCATTATTAGTGGCGCCTAGAGGTAAACCATGATAAGTAGTAGGAAGAACCCCAATGTTTTCTACCCTTGTCTTCTGTAATTTGATTATGGTGATTGAAAGAAACACCTCAAACTATTCATTGACGGCGCTCTAATTGTTTTCTAGACAACTTTTATGGAGTTGGTGATTGCAAGTTGCTGGAGTACATTTCTAGTTTAGTCTACCTCGTATGGAATTTGAAGACAGCATGATATAAGGGTTCTATTTCTGTGGTATGTCTGCAAATGGACCATACAACAACATACCTAGCGTAGTCCTACAAGTGGGGTCTAGGGAGAGTAGTGTGTACGCAAACCTTACCCCTACCTTGAGAGGTAGAGAAATTGTTTGCGATGGACCCTTGGCTCCAGAAAATAACAAGAGCGAAGAAACCAAGGCAAAATACTCAACCAAGCACGACAAAACATCTTAAAAAGGAACAGTAGCTACGAAATATAATACGATAATCGAAGTAGAAGGAACAAAAATAGTAACAGAAATCGAAGAAATAGGAAACTACAAGAGTAATACTATGACTACTAGTATGGAAGGATAAGTGGACAACACTCAACTATCGATTAACCTTCTACCCTAAACCATGTCCTCCATAATCTCCTATTTAATGTCACGTCCTCGGTAAGTTGAGGTTGCCCTATGTTCTGTCTAATCTTCTTCCAATACATCACCGGACTACCTCTACCACTCCTGAAACCATTCATAGTCAACGTCTCACACCTTCGCACTGGGCATTCGTGCATCTCCTCTTCAAATGGACCATGTTATGTGGAAAAAAAGAAGAGAACAATTTTCTTTGTTGGATTAGATTTTGAAGGAAAATTAACTGTACTATTAGTTCTCTGCATCATGTAAGGTCCTGCTTGGCATAGTTGTTTCATGTGCCATCATTTCTCATCTGGTATTTGAGCTTGTTTTGCTCATTGTTGTGCAGCGAGTTATTAGGCCAAAAGGAGGTATTAACAAGCGACTTCAGTGGTTGCCTGTTTCTCCCCATAAAAGGTTAGAAAATGTCAGGAAGTTGATTTATGGATATTTACTTCCAACTCAAATAGCAGTCAAGAGGACAGAAATTGATGTCTCTTGCTGCCGAAAGACAGGGTACTATTGATTTCTGCAAGTTCACTCATACTGAAAAGCTATCTTAATATTATATGTCAAATGATTGTGTTTTGTTGGTGCTGATGCAGTTTCTTCAGATATCCTAGAGGCTAATGCAGAACAAATTGCAGCACTATCTTGTGAAGCATTTGCCAAGTATGTTCTGTTTGGTATATTTATGTTTCTCTATTTTGTGCATCCCAGTGCGTTCTATGGTCCAAATGGTGTGTTTCAAGCTATTTGTCGGGCGGTATTAAAGCAATGAAATAATCAGAAAATGGTGGATTTAAATTTTCTTTTTATCTGTAGTGACCACATTAGTAGTTCCTTTGCTCATTGTTTTTAGAAGTGAAAAGTGCCAAAAAGTGCCAAAGTCAATGTGACATGAAGTGGAAAATGAGAAGTGAAGTGAACAATTTACTGAAAACAATAAAGCACCAAAATATATGAAGTTAGTACTTTAATAATCAACTTATAATTAAAATAACAATTTCAGCATCCAATAGACACTAATGCCGATATAATTTAACTCAAAGTTGAAATTTAAAGAACCGATTGCTTGTCATTGGAATCACTCTACACCTCATTGTTTGAAGCGCACACTTTACTGGAGCGCATGGCTTCACCCTTGAAGTGATAATCCCTCACTTCATCACTTTAAATGATGTCTTTTAATTACACTGCATATTTTGTTAGCAGCTAGGCAGTATAGTTCGGGCTTCTGTTTGTGAAACACATCGATATGTATATATGCATCTCGTTTAAGCACTTCTCATTTTGTTTGATCACTTTTATTTTGCTGTTGAACTTTGCTTTTTAGACAATAGCACCTACAAAGTGCAATGAAGTTGTTGAACTTCGTTGTTAACTATAGGTTTGTAGATGTTCGTCATCTTAAATCTCACTGAAGCGGAAGCTGCACATAGATTAGGGCTTTTAGGTCCTTACATGTTGCTCACTCTAAAGTACATAGTGCAAATTAAATTCTTTAAGGGCAGAGGTTTGGAGGAAAAAGTTGTGGAGTGGAACAAATTTACTGATGATGAACAATGATGCAAACAGTTTTTTCGGAATTCTTGGAAATTGTTCAACTTTTTTTTCTATAATCGAGAAATCTCCGAAACTAGTGGTGCATGGTTCGAAACTCAGTGGATGCTCCTTGATCTACCCTTCTCCAGTTAAACAACATGCTTTTGCCTATGGTAGTGTTCAAACCCGTAACGCGTGCCTAATCCACACACCACGTGTTGCACTCTTACCACTAGACTAAAGTCCTGGAGGTAGGAAATTCCTTTCATCTTAAGCTTGAACATATTGGATATCGTTGTTGGCCTTGAGCACTTGATCTCTCTAGACAATCGAAGTAATAAGGATAGGCTCAATAATGGAGATCTTTCTCGTTTCGGGATAAGTCTGATTCTGACTCGATAATAGAGTTGAAGGCTTAGAATTGGTATATACCCAAATATTACTTAGCAAGAGAAAAGGGACAAAACTCTCCTTAGATATTTGCTTTACATCTTGTTTTTTTATATGTTTTTCTTGAGCCGAAGATCTATCGGAAACATCTCTACCTTCACAAGGTTGGAGTAAGGCTGCCTACACACCATCTTCCCTAGGTTCCACTTGTGCGATTACACTTGGATGTTGTTGCACTAGTCCCAAACTTAGGAATAGAAGAAGGGAAGAGGAAACATTCAAGTATTCCTTTAAGGATATTTGAGTTTTTGATATAAATTCTATAATACAGTTTCTATCCCTCATGTGAAACCTTTTTTTAACCAATCAAAAAAGTTGCACATGAGGGATATAAATCATATTACAGTAATTTTATCTAAAAAGAAAACAAATTGCATTGTAGAATTCAAGTTTAAGCATTGATTGCTCGAATATTCTCTTTGATGTATCAACAAATAAAAGTGCTCTTTGACACAGTTGCATTAAAGTGATGCAATGGTTTTTTTCAGATCACAACAACAATAGACCTAGTGCAATTCCACAAGTGGGGTATGGGGAGGGTGGATGTATGTAGACCTTACCCTACGTTTGTGGGGTAGAGAGGCTGGTTGTGATAGATCTTGGTTCAAAAGAGAAGTATTTTGAAGTAGGGAGTGAAGAAAATATGACAACAAATAGCAAATCCCGCAAATGAAGTAACAAATAGGAATACCCTTTGCTCCAAAAGAATTCTAAAATAGCTTGGATATTCTTGAGCTGAGGGTCTAACGGAAACAACATCTCTACCTCTGAGGTAGGGATAAGGTCTGCGTACGCTCTTCTCTCCCCAGATCCACTTTGTGGGATTACAATGGGTATGTTGTTGTTGTCTGTTATTTTGAGATAAACTCAAATGTCTCTTTAAGAATTATGGGAAGTACAAACTAGCTGAGGAAGTTGAAGAAAAAAAATATAAATATAAAAAGAAAAAGTAACAGGTATATGACACTTGATCAATGCTCAATCAATCACATGTAAAATTGGTTCTGCCGAAGGAAGTTGCTTCCGAGACAACGAGGGAACTGTCTATGCTTGTGCGCTGCAATAGTTCTTTTGCAACTGCAATACTAATTTTCGTGTGAGCTTGTTTATGACTTCTTTATTTGCAGGAGGTATTGTTGGATCAAATCTTTCTATTAGATGTTAATTATATCTGATCTTTCTATTTCACTTTCTCAAAATTTAGGGATGAATCGTCATTAGTAGTTGCATCAGGCCTTGATACTGTCTCCATTTCAAGCTCAATAAAACAGTTAGCTCCAGAATATGTTTTCACTATGCAGGTTTGACAAAACTAAGCTTTGTTGTATTAAATAAGAACTTTTTAACCCAGTGATGGAAATACATATTTGCATGGATGAATTAAGAATGCTACTTCGTTAGTTTTTCTGAATATTTTTCTCTTAATGTCTAATATTATTAGTGCATCTGACCTTCCTCTTTTTCTCGGACGCTTCATTTAATTTGGCATAGTCATACAAAGTTTGAAAGCTTTAAAAATTATGAGGTCATGCCACCCATATATAATTTTCTCTTTAAGTAGGATCTGTTTGTTCCAAACATTGGATGTCAGAGACTAATGAAATTTAATTTGTGTGTAAGCACAATATCATTCTGGTGTTCCATTTCTTTTTGGGACTCTATCTCGTTTTTGGGGTACCCACAATTTGTTGAATCATAATTCTCGTTTTACCAACTTGTCTTTGACTTTGTAATGGATTTAAAATTTAACCAAATATCAAATGAGAGGGAATACAAATTCATTTGACATTAAGTAAGGACTTCAAGTTCTTTAATGTGAATTTTATTCATCTCTACTGATCAACTCTCCTGCACCTTTGAGATTGAATAATCATCGCTTTTAATTGTTGGGACATTAGATTTGGCATATAGTAGTATTCACGTTGGTCATGTCACACAGACATAGTGGAAGGGAGGGAGGGATATCACGTGACAAGCGATCTCCTAAATAAATTGTTTTAGTTTTTTCTCGTATTCATGATAAATATAAACCTTTAACATTAATACCAAAAGCCCTTTCTCTATGCCAGTGTTGTTTGGATTTTCCTTCATAGTTTTTCTCTTCCATGTTTGAAGTTCCAAAGGAGTATTAGAATGAAAACATGCTAACAACATATAGTGCTGGGAAGAAGCAGGTACACAAGCAAAGGATAGGATTAGATGGAGAATTGTCCCAGCTAGGATCTGGTGGACAATTTGGAAGGAGAGGAACCTTACATGCTATGAGAGTATAGAGATAGTATGGAGAAAGTCAAGTTGAATTGTATTTTGACTTTATGTTTTTGGTGTAACCAGTTGTATTCCAATGGTACTGTTCTATCATTGACGCTTTAGATTCTTTATAGTCACAGGACAGTAGATCATAGAGAGTTCTCTTGTAAATATGGTTTCAGTGAAACCTATGCACTGTTTTATTTTATAATGGATACAGAAACACTTACCAGTGTTCCCATTTCTCCTAGCCTTGATGGACAGAGTTACCTGCTATCTGTTGCTGGTGGAAGCTGTCAGGTATCCCGTGAAATTAATCGAAGTACGCGAAAGCTTGCTTGGACAACACGATCATTAAAAAAAAAAAGAGAAACAGTTACCATTGTCAAAAAATAATAATATAGTGCTAGTTAAAATGGTAAGATTCTGTTGTGTTATGTTTTTAGATTCAACATCCCAGATCACGTCTAAACAGGTTTGACCTAGTGATCACACCATGTCATAATTATTATCCTCTGACACCTGAGGGGAAAAAACAAATTCCTTGGCTTTTTCGAAGGTGGATAGCACCTTGCACATTTCCTGAGAGACACGTGGTATGCAAATTTCTTGAAAAAACTTGCAGTTCTTTACCACCTCTGCTTTTTGTAGACATCTTCACTGAGAATTTTGAGGCAGATACCGACTGTTGGAGCCCTTCCTCAAGCTGATTCTAATGCACTGAAGGATGCGACTTACGCTTGGCATGATGAGTTAGCAACTTTATCGAGACCCTTTGTTGCGAAGCCGGATATATAGAAAGTGATGAAATCACAAGTGCTATATCTAAAAGTAGCTAATAAATAGTAAATGAGACAACAATAAAAAGAACACCAGGAATTTATGAGGATCGGGAAAAGTTTATTTTCTTTTGCTTAGTTCTCGAACACAACCAACCAATATTTATTTCACTCCAAAAGAATACAAGTGAAATACTACAAAAGAGAAGAAAGATCAAATGCCTTAAAAGGCAAGTAAGAGGTGTGTTTCAAATAAATTAAGAGCTACTTATTTATAGGAATGTGACCAGGAGGTCACGGGTTCAACCCTTGGAAACAGCCTCTAGCAGATATGCAAAATAAGGCTGTTATAATAGACCCTTGTGGTCGGGCCCTTCCCCGGACCCCTCATATAGCGGGAGCTTTAGTGCATCAGGCTGCCATTTTTTTTATTTATAGGAATGATTCTTCTTCTTGATATCATCCATGATATCACTATGTGTCAAAATGTCAAGGTTTAACTTGTGAAACCATTTTATGGTTTACCAAACTTTCACCTACAAAGTTACTACCTTGACTTTTTTACCAATGAAGAATTATCTTCCTACCGTATATTCAAATTAATTCATCTAGAATCTTGTCAAATTTAACAAATCTCCACCTTTGCAAGATTCTCCATTTTCAACTTTCTCGCAACAACTTTTGATTGTGTCTTCAACCTCAATCTTCAATGTTCATCAAGTTCAAACAATGTTGAAACTTTACCGCAGTCACCACTTTTGTCAGCATAATGGGAGGGTTATTTGTAGTCCAAATTTTTTGCACTATGACTCCACCTTCTTCTATGATGTCTCGCACAAAATGATATCGGACGTCAATGTGCTTCATCTTTGTATGATAAACTTGGTTCTTTGCTAATTGAAATATTGTAATACCTGCTTGTTCATTACCAAGCTCTCTAAGCAACTCTTGAAGTCAAATTGCCTCATTCGCAGCCTTTGTAATTGCCATGTACTCTGCCTCAGTGGTAGATAAAGCAATTGTTGACTGCAAAGTAGACTTTCAACTAATTGGTGCATTTGCAATTGTGAAAACAAAATCAGTAGTTGATCTCCGTTTGTTCAAATCAGCTGCATAATCTGAGTCACAATATCCAACAAGATATGACTATCTTCCTGCTCGAAAACTAAACCAACATCTACAGTATTACGAATATACCGCAGAATCCATTTTATAGCTTGCCAATATTCCTAATACTATAGATGTTGGATTAGTTTTGAGCATATCCTTTAGCCACCAATCTTGCTTTATAGTGAACTTCTTCTTGGTTAGAAAATTCTTTTTTCCTTGCATATACCCATTTGCACCCAATTGCTTTCTTGCCCTCCGGGAGATGGGTCAATTTCCATGTGTGATTTTGATGAAGGGACTGCATTTCTTCATTCATGGATATCCTTCACTTATCTTTTTCTGAAACTTTGGGCTGCGTCTTTATAAGTGGTAAGAGTGCCTCAAACTCCGCCTGCTTTGAAGCACCATCAGTTTGTTTGACATTTTCAATCGTTACCTTATTTGTCAAGGCAGATTCATCAAAGGTAACACTCCTGCTGAAAATATTTTTTCTTGTTTTTGGACACCATAAACGATATCCCTTGATTCTGGAAGTAATCTCCATAAACAGAGGTTTTTTTGCTCTTGGATCCAATTTTGACTCTTTTATATGATAATATGCGATTGAGCCAAATACATATAAAGAACTATAATCTTGAGCAGGTTTTCCATACCATTTTTCTAATGGTTTCTTGCCACTAATAACAGCAGATGGTAGACGATTAATGAGGTGACATGCATATGTTATTGCCTCAGCTCAAAATTCTTTGCCTAAGCCAACATTGGACAACATATCCCGAACTTTCTTCATTAAAGCTGATTTATGCGTTTTGCCACTCCATTCTGTTGTGGTGTATTTTTGACGGTGAAATGTCTGACGATGCCATTATCTTCACAAATCTTTTGGAAAAGATTATTTTTGTATTCTCTACCATTGTCTGTACGAAGACACTTGATCTTTCTGACACTTTGAGTCTCTATTATTGCCTTCCATTTGAGAAAAATTTCCAATACATCATCTTTAGTTTTCATCGTATACACCCACAACATTCGGAAAAAGTCGTCAACAAAGGTTACAAAATAGTGTTTCCCACCTAATGAAGGTATTTTGGAAGCACCCCAAACATCAAAGTGAACATAATCTAAAATACCTTTAGTATTATAGATAGTTATTCCAAATTTAAGCCGTCTTTTTTCCCTTGATACAATGCTCACAAAACTCCAAGTTGCAAGTTTTTATTCTTTTCAGTAATCCTTGATCTAATAAAATTTTCAAGAATTTCCCTCCAGCACGTCCCAAGCGCATATGTCATAGCCTGATCCTTTCTGTCTCCTTATCATCACTGGATGTTGCAACCGGTGTTTCAATAATTGTACTACCTTGATAGTGGTACATGTTATTATTTCTTCGAATTGCCTTCATTACCACCAGTGCACCGGAGCATATTTTCATTACCCTATTATCTGCAATGACTTTGAACTCCTTTGATTCTAGGGCTCCTACAGAAATGAGATTTTTCTTCAAGTCCAGTACATATCGAACATCTATTAATGTTCTGCTCAATCCATCATGATTCCTTAATCAGATTGAACCAACACCATATGTGGTAAAAGGATTATTATTTTTTGTGTGAATAACTCCACATTGTCCTTTTTTAAATCAACAAACTAGTCTCGATTGGGACACATATAATAGCTACAAGCTGAGTCCATCAACCATACTTCAGCTGATTTGGATGGATCTGCTGTAACCAACGAGAAATCAGTCATCTCAATCAACTATATTTGAATCCATGACGTCCTTTCCATTATTTGGTTTGACCTTGCTTTTCAACTTTGGACAGTCTTTCTTCCAGGGTCCTTTTCTCAGCAAAAGACACATTAATCTTTGCTGGGTCTATATCTTGACTTGGATCTTCCTTTCTTTGTTCTTGTCTGATTTTGATAACGACCTCTCACGAACAATGATTCTTCTTCTCCACTTTTTTGTTTTTCTCTCTTCATTTGTTCATAACTATACAGGGCAGAACAAACTTCTTTGAGAGATACTTCATCATTCCCATGAAGTAGAGTAGTTTCAAGGAGCTCGAACTCATCGGGAAGTGAACTTAAAAACATTAGGGTCATATCTCCATCAATAAAAGTTACATTCATATTTTGCAAACCTGTCGTCAATTTATTAAAGCTGGTGATATCATCATTCATTGTGCTACCGAGATTTTATGTGTAGTGTAACAATCTCTTTTTTATGCATAATTTATTTTGACTGTGTTTCTTCAAGAATTTCTCCTCCAGTGCATTCCATAATTTATTTGCAGAAGTTTCCTTTATGTATGGATACTTCTATTCTCTTGCAAGGTAAGATTGAATGTACCGCAAGCAATACGGTTGATAATCTTCCAATCTTATTCTCATATATTGTCTGGTTACTTTTCTTCTATGGAAATATCTAGCCCTTGTTGAAAAAGAACATCAAGGACCTCGTCTTGTCACATTCCGTAATGTCCTGACCCGTCAAAAATTTCAACTGCACATTTTGCATGACACAATTCTTGTCATAAGCAAAGATGCCAATGATGACATATTATTAACATTCGATGTAGACTCATCATTTTTCTTATCTTTCATTTTTGCTATACTTTGCTTGTGGTTAATGTTGGAGGGCCTATAGGTAGTTTGTGTGAGAAATATAGGAAAAAATATTATTGAATTGTATATCTACAATACAATCCTTTACCAAGTAGGATACTATTTACTATTTCTATTCTTATTCTTATTCTAAGTAGGATTGTATATACCTATTATTATTCTAATGCTCCCCCTCAAGATAGTGCATACAAATCATATGTGCCTAGCGTATTATAAATATAATTAATACGAGGACCAATGAGGGTCTTAGTGAAGATATCTGCAAGTTGGTCACGTGACTTTACAAATTTGGTAACAATATATCTTAAGAGTATCTTTTCTCTTACAAAGTGAGAATCAATCTCAATGTGCTTAGTCCTCTCATGAAACACTAAATTCGATGTAATTTGTACGGCCGCTTGATTATCACACACAAGTTCTATATGACTGGTTTCTTTTAACTTTAGTTCTCTCAGCAATTGTTTGATCCAAACTAGCTCGTAAGTTTCTGCCTCTATTGCTCGATATTCTGCTTCTGCACTAAATTGAGCAACCACACTCTGTTTCTTACTCTTCTACGACATCAAAACACAATAACCGAATATAGAACGCCTATCAGAGGGTGATCCTGCCCAATTAGTGTCTGTATATCCGGTGATATGCTCATGGTCTTGATCCTCGAAGAATAATTCTTTACCGGGAGCTGACTTATTATATTGCAGAATACGAACAACTACATCCCAATGACTCACAAGGAAAAGTCATACACTAACTTACAACACTCACAGGAAAAGAGATGTCAGATCTAGTCACTGCGAGATAATTCAACTTTTCAATCAGTCGTCTATATCTTTCAGGATTACTGAGTGGCTCCCCCTGTCCTAGAAGAAGTTTAACATTCGGATCCATAGGAGTGTCAATGGGTTTACATCCCATCGTTGTCTCCTCAAGAATGTCTAAGGCATACTTGCGTTGAGAAGTAACAATACCTGATCTAGACTGAGCAACCTCAATACCTAGAAAATACTTTACTCTAGCGAGGTCTTTAGTTTGGAAATGTTGAAAGAGATGTTGTTTCAAATTAGCGATACCATCTTGATCATTGTTGGTGATAACGATATCATCAACGTAAATCACCAAATAAATACACAGATTTTGTGCAAAATGTATATAAAATACAGAGTGATCAGCTCTAGTATGAGTCATGCCAAAATCTTAAATTGTTGTGCTGAACTTCCCAAACCAGGCTCAAGGAGACTGTTTTAGACCATAGAGTGACCTACGCAATCGACATACAAGGCTAGCAGACTCCCATGAGCAATAAATCAGGTGGTTGCTCCATAAACTTCTTCCTAGAGACAGTGGCGGAACCAGAAATTTTATGAAGGGGGTTCAACATTTTATTATCTAAAATAGGGGTGTTCATGGTTCGGTTTAGGTCGGTTATTGATTAAAACCATAACCAAACCAATTTAACCGGTTATTAAATGTCTAAAACCATAACCAAACCAAGTAAAATAATAACCACGGGTTTGGTTATTGTCGTTTTGGTTTGGTTATTCGGTTTATGACTAGCCGAGATAATTTAAATATTCTCTCTCTACATTCTTCAAATTCTTACGAAGCTCTTTTTTCCTCACGGCCCACAGAGGTTCGAAACAGAAAAGAAAACAACTTAAACATTCGAAACAAAAAAGAAAACAACTTAAAATCAATTTAAAATTTGAAAAACTTCTTATAAACCTTCTCAAAATTTGACAATCTTGTACTTGGGGTTGAGGAGTAGGTTGCTTTTGAGCCTTCACTGTTAGTCTATGACTGTGAGTCTGTGACTTTGTGAGAAACCAATGTGAGAGGAACAGAAATGTAAAAGAAAAATAGATACTAGGGTTTTAAAGTTTTAACTTTTACCTTATGTTGTTGCCTGCTGCTTAAGTGCTTATTAGGAATTTATGATTTAGAATTGAGGATTTAGAATTGGGCTTGAGAGTTGGGCTAATGAGCTTGGATTGTTGGACTTGGACTGCTGTTTAGTGTTTATTAGAATTTATAATTGGGCTTGAGAGTTGGGCTTGGATTGTTGGGCCTTAAAAATAAGTAGATTAATATTAAATTAATAATTAAAAGGTATAAAATATCTTTAATTATTTATGAAAAACTAATATTATACATATAAATAATTATAAATTTTATGTATATAATTATCGGTTTGGTTCGGTTATTTATTCGGTTATTTTTTTCTATAACCATAACCAAACCAAATATTATCGGTTATTCAAATTTAAAACCAAACAAACCAAACCAAATCAAATGTCGGTTTTTTTATTCGGTTTGGTTAAATTTTCGATTTAGTTTTGGTTTTAACCAAAACTGTGAACAGCCCTAACCTAAAATTTAAAAAAAATGTGCTTATTCGGAATCGAACCCGCGAGCTGAGACAAGCTAAGGCAAAATATTGAACCCCTTTGCCAATGAGCTAGTCCTTTGGCTTATGTTCACGGGGTTCAATGTTAAATATATACACATAAATTAAAAAAATTATTTTATATATACAGTGTAATTTTTTAACGAAGGGGTTTGGATGAACCCCCTGGTGTCCATGTGGGTCCGCCCCTGCCTAGAGATCACCGTGGAGAAAAACATTCTTATTATCCAACTGATTAAAAGGTCAATGGAGAACGACAACTATAGATAGAAGAAAGCGGACATATGCTATTTTAGCCAGAGGAGATAAAATATAACTATAGTTCAGCCCAATATTTGAGTCCATCTTTTTCTTTTTTTTTTGGCAAAAGTTAATCATAAAACTGGCTGAAACATGCTCATGCACTGGATTATTAGATAGAAGTGGTGACAATTTGATAAATAAAATTATATGGGTAGGCACATAATGATGGCATGACCCTATTGAGTAAGAGAATGATATGTATAGGGTCGGAATGATGGCACGACCCTATTGGAAAATAGAAATTATATGGGTAAGGTTAGAATGATGGCACTACCTACACAAATAAGAAAGTAGGCACCGGAAAAATGAATGGTGCTACGCAAATCGGTAATGAAAAGATAGTCATCAGAAAGATGACACGGTTCTACAGAAATCGGGTATGAGAATGTAGTCACTGAAAAGATGGTACGGTGCTACACAATAAGATATGAAAAAGTTGTCACCGGAATGATGCACAGTGCTACACAAATCAGATATAAAAGAGTAGTCTGAAAAAATGCACTGTGCTATGCAAATCAAATATGAAAAAGTAGTCACGAGAAAGATGCACAGTGCTATGCAAATTAAATATGTGAAAATAGTCACCGAAAAGATACACGGTGACCCCGACTTTTGCTAACATAATCATTGGCCAGACGGGCGGCATATATGGGTAATAGCCGCCCGCCGGCTGCAGAAGCTCTTTGATTCTTTATCAAGATCGTATAGGCTCTGATACCATTTGAGAAATATAGAAAAAAATACGATTGAATTGTGTATCTACATTACAATCCTTTATCAAGTAGGATATTATTTACTATTTCTATTCCTATTACTATTTATATTCCTATTCCTATTCCTATTTCAGTTAATGTAAAAGTACAAGTATTAGAATTTTCTCTAACAATTATGCTTCCACTTGATACCACTCCAAATTTTGTGGCAAGATGCCTAATGTGAGAAGTGATTCCTTGCCTTCTTTTTTACTTTTCTTGTTTCCTTTTCCTCGTTGCCCTTTTTCGAGACATAAAGACCTTTATTTTAAACCCTTTTTAGGCTCCTAAATCAGTTATGCCTTAACCTATCTAGCAATGCATTAAATCAGGAGTTCTAATTGTGGGCTTCCAAGTGTGAAGCATGCTTCGTAGTGGTTATTTAATCAAGTTGTACCATTCGCATATTTTGCTTGCATCAGAAGAGTTCTTCTTTGGGGTCTAATTTTGTATTGGTTATTGATCATCTAAACTCAATCTAATGTCGATTAGTAAAAAGGCTTTATATGTTTGCTTTACTATTAAATTCACATTTCTTTTCATATTAGGCATTTGGTTCCTAATAATTTAGGGGTTTGGATCTGGAAAAAGGATTGTGTGGTGTCATCTCTCGTGACTGGTTTAGGTACAAGGGATGGTGAAAATTGGAACCCAAACTTCTGCTCTATGTGGACTACATCCTAACAAAAATTGGCTGGCACATTTAATGGCTGATACAGGACTATTAATTGCTGCCACTTCAGCTGATATTGATGTGATCATTGATTAGTTTGTTTAATTAATACGCCCTGTGAGAGATAAAGGGAAAGAGGATTATCACAACTGTGGAATCTATCCCATTGGCTTCTTTACTTTATCTTGCAGATATTGACAAGCTTGAAATATCCTGTGATGTTGATAGTGCATTATTGTTTGTGCAGGAGCTACTATCGATGAATATCGTCATGAGATTAAAGTTAGAAGAATAGGAGAATTTTACTTTTATGTTTTCTTTTTGAAGTTTTAATTGGGAAGAAAAAACATGGAGAATTTTACTTTCATGTGCACAAAAGTGTGTTTAGTCACTGGGAATATTGCTGCAGAAAAATACATTCTGCTTATTCATTTCTGCCTTTGTTACCTTGAATGATAAAATGCCATAGGCTGAACTTCCCTTACTTCATCAGAAAAGAGGATTGGCTGATCGATTTTATGAACTTTTTAAATATTTATTTAGTTAAAAATAATTTTACAAAATAAAATAATAAATTGAGATTGACTTTATTTTTATTTACTCATTAGGTGTAAAATAAATATATCAATCTCGTAAAATTATTTAAACTAATGGATGTCCTTCGTTTAAAAATGACAGAGTCTGTCGAGTTGTTGGAACCGAGGCATGCCAGATTGTCGTTGCATGGTCCATTGTTTTGACGTCGGATTTTCATAAAACATCGACTTTGTTCGTCAGTTTTGTCCCTCATGTTTTGCACAAATTTTTTTAGTGCTTACAAACTTGGAAAATCCTTTCTTCGTAAGTTAGCTTTTAGGGTTGAATTAGGTTCAAGTTTCATATCTTTAGAAAGAGATGTGGCTTCCTCTTTTTTTCAAGTTAATTAAAGACGGTCTGTAAAAGTGTAGTAGTGTACACTATTTTATAAAAATGTCTTTGCAGATTTATCACAAGTGGTTTCCACTGCTCCTGTATCCTCTCATCAAATTGATTTAAGTTAAAAGTTGTAGTGGATCATTTTTGTACCTCCATAACTTCACATAGTTTTGTAAAAGATATGGTCATTCATATTAAAGAACAAAGTTTTTGAAAGCAAGATTCAATTTAGTGTATTCGTACGCAAGATACCGAATTGGATCTCGTTGGTCAAGCAAGCCCCCATCGTCTAGTGGTTTAGGACATCTCCGCCGCTGCCGTCATTTTTAGGACCGACCGACCCAATGATCCTTCTCGTGCGCTGATCGGGGGCGTCCATGTCACAGAACTTTTCTGTGAGCTAGTTGAAGTTGCTCTCCTTTTGCCTGCCATTCATGTCGTGCTTTCAGTCCGGACCTGATGATGGTAAAGAGGGGTAAGCAAAGAGATACAACATGTGAACGACGGCCAGACTGAGAAGGCGCACTTCATTCCCAAGCGGGGCCGGGGGGGTTCCTTTTCGATTCACGGAATGTGATCTGTGCCAGATGGTTAAGGCTGAGCACCAGAGACCAGCAGGACCCTTACAGCCAGTTCAGATACCACAGTGGAAGTGGGACGAGATAGCCATGAACTTTGTCACTGGATTACCGAAGACTGCGAGGCAACATGACGCCATTAGGGTGAAATATCTTGTTAGCTTAAAATATGTTTATATTACTAACAAATATTTGCTATGAAGCTAGAGATTTCACGTCATAAGAGAATAATAATACTACTATAAATTACAATTACGAAAATATGAAAGCAATAGTAACATAACAAAACTAAACCATCGAAACTGAAGAAAGAGAATTTAGCAATGATTGATAAAAATGTGTTGCAAACTCATATTACTAGTTATATATTGAATGCATGATTGGCCTCATTTGGGATTTCCCACCTACGTGGTTGTTGCAGCCGTTGTTCCACCCTTGTTAGCTTTTTTAGACTTCGTAATTTTACCCCGCGTTGCATCATTCCCTTCTGGCTAATGGGCCAAACTAGGCTTTCATTCATGTAGATGCCTGCCTCCCAAAAAGGATAATCAGTAATAGTAACCTTTTGACATATGATAGAATCATTTTTTGGATCATAAATCATGAAAGTTGATTGATTAAGTTGAATCAAGATTTCTCCTTTATTTGACATCTTGCAAAAGAGTGGAGAAAAATATCTAGAATTGTAAGAGCGATTAATAGTATACATCTTTGTCCAAGATTCTTTAATTCCATATTCCTTCATAATCCACACATGTGTTTGAAGGCTCTGATTATTACACAAAATAGAAAGATCATTTCCCAACACTCCCATAGATAGCGTTAAATCAAAATCTCCTTCTCCATAAAAGGGTTTTTCCACCTTTCCCCATTTTTCATCGGTCACATCAATACAAATGATGTCCCAATGTTCATCCTGTGAAGGAGAATTAGCCCAATGAAGCTTTCCATTCACAAAGATACCCTCATCCTCTCTAAATAGACCATACTGACGATCATGTACTATAATTCTCCATGAATCACTATTTGAACTATATATTCTGACCTCTTTAGGGGAAATAATCACTAGCTTATAATCATCACGAAGCTGATCATATCCAAAACCATGGAAGTAATAACCAGATTGAGGATCACGAAATTTCTTGAACTTCCTAATTGATGGATTCCAGAGAAATAAGTCACTCTCACTAGAGAAACAAATCAATCCATTAACAGAACCCAAAATCTTAAAAGATTTACGGGGATTTTGCATAGGATAAGACAATTGAAATATCTTAGGATCAGAATCATAAAGCAAAGACCTAATGGAGCAGTCCATAAGATGGTGATGAGGTTGAACAAATCTCAATAGCAGTCGACTATGGTGGGTGGAATCCTTGTTATTAGTAAATGCGTTGAGATGAGCCTTGATAAATTTACGGCTAGAGATTAAACAACGCCATGGCCTTGAAACACACCTGAATTTTAAAAGGGATTTCACTGGTAATCTCGAGAGGATTTCAATGATGAGTTCTACTGGCAAAGTAGGAATTTTATAACTTGAATTCTGGTTACTTTGTTTGCGTCGTTTTGGTTTGCTCCGTTGTGGCTGTTGATGGTAGGCTTCGGACTCCATTAGGGTTTTGAATTCTGCACAACAATTGGGCATACTTAAAGAGATATTAGCAGTGAGGGTTTCAAAATTATATTTGGTATAATAACTAGTAGTATTAGTATTACTATAGTATACAAGGTAAATATTGAATTTTTTTAAAATAAAAAATTATAATTTTATTTTTATATATAGAGAGAGAGAATTGATAATTTTATTTTATAACATTAATATATGGGTATGGGTGGGGACGGAGGATAAATTTTTTCGTTACGAGAGGATACACTTAAGAGTTGTTTTGCCTTAAAGGGTCGATTTGGTACAAAGCTTAATAATGTAGGGATTAGTAGTGCAGAGATTATTTTTTATCAAGTGTCTGCTTCATTGTTTCGCATCTAATATTGTGTTTGGATTAAAACTTTATAAAAGGCTTCTTTACAGTTATACTCTTGAATTATTATCAAATTTTCTATTTTATGTAATTGAGTCAAGATAGATAAATGTCGTAGTTTTATTTGTGTGTGGTCTTCTAACTAACTAGGAGAAAAACAATTATGTTGCCATATTTGCCATTTTTCCATCACTTGAATTGTTTGAGGGTGAATAATTGTCATCTTAATAAATTGATCACTCACAAACATCAATTTTCAATTTTAAAAAGATGGTGTCACGATCTTGACCCGCCATGATTGGCACCCACACTAACCCTCCGATGTGAGAACCGCTATTTCAGCCCAAAACTAACAGTAATCGCAAGAGATAAACAAATTAAAGTTGCGAAAGCAGGTTTAATAATGTAATAAGATCGAGTTCCCATAAACTCAAAAAATCTAATCAAACCAACCAAATATGCGGAAATTAACACCTAGACCTGAAAGTCGATGTACCAAAACTTCTGACCAATAACAAGTCTAAAGGAAGAGGATACAACCCCTAAAGTCATAATGGATGGCATAAATGAGCCTTTTCTCAAAGTTTAATGGAATATTTGAACTTTTTCCATTTAAAATAATAATTTAGTTAATGACGTGGCCGAATCATAATTGACCACGCATACAAAAAAGTTTTGAAAAACGAAAAATATTTTTAGTTTACAAAAACTTTTAACGGATGTCATAGATGAGTTTTTTTTCAAAATTCGATGGCATATTTGAGTATTTTCCCTTTATTTTATAACATTAATATATGGGTATGGGTGGGGACGGAGATAATTTTTTCCTTGCGAGAGGATACACTTAAAAACTATTTTGCCGTAAAAATACTTTAAATAAGTCAATTCAAATAGGAAAGAATAGCAATTGTGAGGATACACTTTGGATGTAATTGGTCTATTATAGAGCTAGGGTTTCAATCAGTGAATCCCCCTTTTCTATGTGCATGCTCACAGCTCATTCAAGTGCAAGCTTTGAGTGAAAGGCCGAATCAATGTAATCGAATTTATCTGAATTTAATATTTTTGAGATGACATTTAAATTTATATATGCATGTATTAGCACCATATTATACATGAAAAATTACACAAAATAAATCTAATTGTGAAATTATTTATTCAAATTGGACTCAACCCAAACTATTTAGGGAAAATTTCATATATGGCAAACATTTTAAGCATAATAACTCCATATGAGTATAGTTTCTCTAATTACTTATAATGACAAATTTATGTTTGTCATTATACAAAAGTTGTACACGAATTGTATACCGAAGTATACAAACACTGTGAATTTTATAGCTAATTCTACAAACGTTGTACACGAATTGTGTAGTGAAATATACAAACGCTATACAAAAACTATAAATTGTATAGCGAACTATACAAACGCTATACCCACGAATTATTTGTACACCGAAATATACAAACACTGCAAATTTTATAACGAATTATACAAACGTTGTATACGAATTATATAACAAAATATACAAACGAATTATAGCAAATTTCAGCAAAATATATACACCCACGAATGGTAATAAAATAAAACTATACCCATATGGAGTAATAAACAAGTAATATTTGTCATCTTGTATAATTTTCCCAACTATTTACCTTTAATAGACTCATGACCCATACTATTTACCCTTTTACCCCACTTTCTCCTTTTAATTTCGCGCATGATGTCATCATCACTGCTATAAAATAATTCTCTATGATACTCCATCGTTATATTGATACCATATTGGTATCATGTATGATTGAGCTTAATTTTCTATGATACTTCGTCAGTATATTGATACCCTATCGTTATCATATAGGATTGAACTTTTTTTTAAGAAATAAAAATAAAATAATTAAGCAAAAATTATTAAAATCACAATCTTATTTATTAATTCTAAATTAGTAGAAAATATATTTTTTGTGATACTCTATCGGTATATTGATACCATATTGGTATCATATAGGATTGAGCTTAATCTTCTGTGATATTCCGTCGGTATATTGATACACTATTGATATCATGTAGGGTGGGCGATGATGTCAGCGCGAGAATTTTAAAATAAATTTATATCATTTTAAAATAATAATGGGCCATGAAAGTAATGGGCATTTAAGGATAAATATTTTTCCTTTTTTGGGATATAAATATTATTTTCCCTTATATATATATGTATGCATGTATTAGTATCAAATTGTGACACATGGCATTCATGAGAAGGTGACACAGTTCACAACACTTGACTTTCAATGTCTATGACATGTGTCATACATAGGTTCATTCGTATTTTTTCGGGAAGAAGGCATAAATTCTCCTCTTAAGTTATAACGAAAAGTCAGTTACACATTTAAACTATCATGACAATTTATTACACACTTAAACTACCTAAAAGTGAATTTATTCTGACTCGATTATTTTAATCAACGAATCATCATTTTTATGAACTAAGATCATCATAAGAGTTGCTCTAACAATCAGTCCAATGTGATGGTTTCGTTGTCAAAATTTTGTTGTTTCTACCTTTTGTATCCACTCTCGTGGAGGTAGGCTTGTCTAATTCTAGAAAAATATTCACATTATTAAAATAATTTTTTTGGCATGAAAGGTTAATGAAGAGTATTACTATATCAAAAGTCATAGTTCAAAGGTATATTAGGATTTTTCTATAAATAAAAAGATGTATTAATTAAACTGTCTAATGATTCTAATGTAAAAATATTATGATAATATAATTACGTTCTGCTTTCATTTACAAGTAGTACATGCATTTCATCTAGGGTTCATGTGTAACACTCCAAATTTTTTTCGCCAAGACTCGAACCGTTTTTTATATGTGTGTAGATTCGAACCGAATGACTTATAATTTTATATATGAGTTAGGATAAATTCCTAAGTATTTGAAGAGTATTAGATGTGGTTTAGGGTCATAAGGGATCTCTAACACCAAGCCGAGTCCAAAGAATTTCTATCGGCTAAGTTTTCCGATGAGTCCGTATAAGGGTCAACTTCAAATGACCATAACTTTCAGAATATTAAGAGTTAGGTATCCCATGACCTATCAAAATAAAGGTTTTTGAGTCTTCTTTCCAACTCCACCAAGATTGCATTTTTATGAGTTCCGAGTAAAAAGTTATGACCAATATACTATAGACTAGCACAACAGTAATTTCAGGTCTGGAGCTGTAGTGGCGCCCGGTGCCACTATAGTGCCTGAAACTAGCCTCTGTAGTTTGTCCCTTGGCGTGGCGCGCCACTATAGCGCCTGCAGGGTTTTAAACCTGTTTTCAGATTTTTCTTGAGAAAAGGGCATTCCGAACTTTTTCCCACCTATCCCAAATATAACCCTAGCCGTTTTGGGACAAAAAAATCAGTTCTTCATCATACCAAGGAGGGTTTTCTCCTCATTTAGGCATAGAAGACTTGGAGAGAAGAAATTAGAGAGAAGAAGAAGAGGAGCTAGGTTTCAAGCCATTTCTTCAAGTCTTGATTTTCGGTGAGATGATCTTCATTCTAGGTATGTAAGGCTAACCTAAAATATGGATTGAGTTCCTCCATATACCCCATAGATGTGTTCGATAGAAATTTTGAAAGACTTGAACCTTCTATGAATGTTTTCTTGAAATTTTCCCATACTCTAGAATATTTTTACATACTATTAATTGATTGATGATTTTCATGACTTGAATTCTTGAATAATTACCTTTCATATTTTATTTCATAAACCGTAGCTACATATTGACTATAAATGATTATATATATGTATTGATTGGAATGAAAAGAATGAACTGGGATAGCTATGAATATGAATGACATAAATAGGAATGAAACCTTGGTGGAGTTAGAATGTCATTTTTGTCTCTATAAATTGAACATAGAATTAAATAAAAAATTTGGAGCAAGATGTTTAATAATGATGTGAATGATGATGTTTGATGATGATGTGAATGATGTTTATTTAACAAAAGAAAAATGATTGATGAAGAAGTTATGTTGATGATGATGTTTTGAGATGAAATGGATTGGAGTCTAATGTGACTACATGATATGATTTACATAATTTGATTTGATTGGAGTCTTATGAGGGTTTTGAGTATAAATGATTGTTTGAGAAGGAGTTTTAAAAAAAATGATTTGTGAACGTTTTCGAATAAATTATTTATGTACTATTTTGAGTTTAAAAAATGATTATTTTCATCTTTAATTTAGAAAAAGTTTAAGCATGAGTATTTTGAGTATAAACGAGTTAAGCATTTTTACATTAAAACGTCTATTTTGAGATTGAGTTGAGAATTTAAAAATTATGTTTTAAATGCATTTAATATTTATTGTATTCATTGAGTTTAGATTGTATCAAATTTAAAGAGAAGAGTTTGATGATTGAGATAAGTTGATTTTGAAAGAAGGTCCAATGAGACCAGATTGATTGAGTTTTGAAAAGAGTCCAATGAGACTAAATGAGTTGATATGAAACTAAGTCCAAAGAGACTAAATGAGTATTTTGAATATTTTACTCACTTGATAGATATGAGCATATTGAGTATTGGGAGCACCGAATTGGGTAAGAGTATAGTTCATACTCGAATTCCATTAACTACGTAGACAACGTAGGAAGGGATTGGACCGTTAAAGTCGGATGTTTCCCATTTCATTGTCCTGAAATGATAGGACTTGATTGATTATTGAATCCATGATTGATTGATTCGTTCATACCCTGGCAAGGTATGGACGGACGTGGCAATAACTTCGTCTTGTTGTACTATCAATGCTAATAGGTGATGGTTGTCGGTTAGAGAAACTCCCAAATTAAGTGGATTGTGCATGATATGATTGGTTTGATTGAGATTGTAGATGATTGAGTCGAATTGTAAAACATTGCTAAATTCTAATTTGCATATCTATTGAGTTGAGTCCTTTGACTTTATTGTTGAGTTGATTGTATATGATTGGATTGTATGGTATGTGATTGGATTGTAAATGATTGGATTATACATGATTGGATTGGATTGGTTTGAATATGATTGGATTGGATTGGATGGTATGTGATTGAATTGTAAATTATTGGATTGTACATGATTGGATTGGATCGGATTGTATACGATTGGATTGGATATGATTGTATATGATTGGATTGGATCGGATTGTATATGATTGGATTGGATCGGACTGTATATGATTGGATTGGACCGGACTGTATATGATTGGATTGGATTGTATATGATTGTTTTCTGTCTAAACTGTGTTCTTACTTTAGACTTATGACACCTTGATTGAGTATCTCTTATCTTTATGACTTGAGATATTTGAACCAGTATTGTTTTATTCTGCCATATTACACACTCGTACATTCCACGTACTTACGTTCATTTGAACCTGCATCATTTCATGATGCAAAGACATGTTTAAGAGATCATCAATAGGCGCACCATTGAGGATCTATTCACACTCAGCTTATTGGTGAGACCCCCCTACATTCGGAGGATACCACTTATGTTATTCTTGAGTTGAGTTTAGTCTTTTCATTCTGATTTGAGGTAGCCATGAACCTGTCATTGTCATCAATTAGATAGTAGTGATAGAGGCTTCATAGACTAAATAGTGATGGATCGATTGAGTATTTTATTTCTTGAATTGTTCTTATCAGACTATTTAATGACATAAATTGGATTTCGATTTGTTGGCCCATGACCTTTATTCTTCGAGCTAGATTGTTGTTTGGAATTGCCCACTTAATTTCCTCTTTAATTTAAGTCTTCCGCTGATTGAATAAATGAACGGATGTGTGATCAGGTCAAGTGGTTCGCTTGGGAGCCAGTAATGATTTCTGAATGCCGACCACGTTTAGAGTACCCTCCCAGGGTGTGACACCATGAGTGGTAGTCATAATTTATTTCATAGTTTTCTTTGTCTTCATAGAGTAGGATAAACTCAATTTATATATCATTAAGTGATGTTACAGTTAATGTAAAAGTACAGGTATTAGAATTTTCTCTAACAATTCTTAGGGACGTTTAGCCAGGAAATATTAAGTATTTAAAAAAAAGTACATACATGCATTGATCCAGCTGAAGAACTTGTTCCAAGGTTTTTATTTTCAAAATTAAAAAAATGATATTAGAAAGAAAGCTTTTATAGAGTTAAACTCTATCGCACAAACTCAGATTATGAAAGAAGTGAAATAATTCCTAATGTCCTATGGCCTCCTGATTATAAGTGTGGTGCACTACACACTCATAAGCAAGACTCTACTAGACACGGCTTCATAGACACCCTAGGACTCTTGAACTCTGTGCTCTGATACCAAATTTGTCACGCCCCGAGAGGATACCCTAGGCATGGCTGGCACTCAGAAACCATCTCTGGCTTTCGAGAGAACCACTTGGTCTCATTACTCATTTGTTCATCAGCGGAAGACTTAAGAATACTAATGTGGGCTTGTCATAATCAAAGGAAGAATAGATAATTCTTAGAAAAAGTAGTTTCTAAGGAGAACTACTCCGATTACATCATCAAACTCTGTCTATGAAGCCTCTAATACTCTTAGATGGTATCAATGACATGTCCATGGCTACCTTAAAAGAAATATAATACTCAACAATTATTAAAGGAGAAAGAGTTCTTCCGAATACAAGAAAGACTCACCAAATAGCTGAAAAATAATGATCTTCAACGAAACGCCTGTTGAGGATCTCTAACACCTGTATCTGCATCATAAAACGATGCAGGTCGAATGACGTCAGTACGTGGAATGTACGAGTATGTAAAATGGCAGGAAGGTAAGGACATATATCAATAAACTCCTCTCGAGAAAACTCAGCTCAAAACTCAACATTATCTCAACATCAATATGTAATGCAAGTTTAAAATATAAAAATAATAGTAATAAGCAATGCTTACTCAGTTGGGAGTTTCTCTAACCGACAACCATCACTTATGAGCTAGCGATGATACAACGAAGCGATGTCGTTGCCACATCCATCCAATACCTTGCCAGGATAAAGGACATCACCATCTTGGATCCACTCATCAAAGTCCTCTTTTTGGGACTTAAGAGGCATAGCCTCCATCCTACGCTGGCTACGTAGTTCTGGGGTTTGAGTCAATTAAACCCTTACCCAACTCGGTGCTCAATACTACTCCCAAAATATGTGCTCATATTAAACTCATCATCTAGTCTCATTGGACTTTAATTTAAATCATCAAACTCATCTCATTTCATGTTCACCAATCATTATACTTCCAAAAACATCATTTACATCTCATCAAAACATCTTGCTCAAAATATCATTTGCTCAAATTCATTCAAACTCAACTCTTTTGCTCTTTCAAAACTCAATAAAATACATATATAGTATTAATTCATATAACTTTCTTTTTATCAATGAAAATAATAAAAAGCCAACATCTTTACTCAAAAAAATGTGTAAAAATATTCATGAACATCAAATCAATTAGGATTCATGGGAAAGTAGTCATAAACAATAATTCCAATAATATGAGAGATAACAACAATAATATTAATGCATAAATATATCAAACTCAATAGAAGAAGAATTAATTCATTTAGAATTCAAGATTTGGATAAAACTCAAATATAACTCAATTATAATGAATTTAAATATTGGGCGCATGGACGAACTCAATCCAATGCTATGAAAGCCTTACATACCTTAAATCCAAAGCTTTACTCCGAATTAGAACACTTTTGAACCCCTAGCCTTTTCTTCTCGCCGGAGCGTTTTGTGTACTACCCAGAGTATAAGAATCACCGGAGTAGTATTTTTATACTACTAAAACTAAAACTATATTTGAGAAGAAGTATATAGAGAAAAGAGTTGCTTAAGAAAGCTTGATGAATAAAATGAGGAAATAAGGTGGGTTTTATAGGTGGGAAAGAGGGACCTAACAATAAATAAAATAATTATAAAGAAAAATCTGAAAATTTAATGGAATATATTGATGTCATGGATGATATTAAATGGAGGACAATTTATGTCATGAGTGATGTCAAATGTATCTAGATCTTTCCATGGTAGGTAAGATGAGTTCTTTTTAACAGAATACTCTTTTTCGGAGCTGCGTTTAAATAATATAAATTCCTTATTAGGATTTGGTGTCTCATAAGAATTGTAGATATGGAAGTCTAGTTTCATATCGTTCAAGAATTAACCAATTTGGATCAACCTACAGTGAGATATGAATTTTCTTCTATAAATACTCAATTTCGTCACAGTACTATATCTTGCAAAGATTAATTTATTTGACCTACTTATACTCCGAATCTTAAGATATATTCTTCATGAAAGTTGTAGGTAAGGATGTTGTGGTTACACAGAAATTTGAATCACCCAATTTGGACCAACCTATGAAAAGTTATGCTCAAAATACAGAAGTTGTATTATTTTCGTCGAGAATTGAAATACCGACATACAACATTTTAGGGGTTGTTACAGTTTGATCCAATTTTATATAAAAATTCTAATGATCTAAAAAGGTAAAAAGAAAAAAATGCCACTTCTTTCCAACTACCCATTTCATGTTTTTAATATTGGCGGAATGACCTGTGAGACCCTTATACTTGGCTCCGTTTGTCACCTGAACCCTTTTACTTACGACTTTGCCAATTGAACACTTAAACTCAGTGAAACTTAATATTTTAAACACCTCTGACCGTTGACTGAGCTTATGTGGTAACTTGATAGCTGAGTTGGACAAATTACGTGAGTTTCACGCATTTAAGTAAAGTGAATGAATGAACAAGGACTAAAATAAAAAAAAGTAAATAAAACTTAAAGAAAAGGGACAAAAAAGGAAAAAGGAAAAAGGAAAAGAGAAACACTCATTCCTTCTCCGAGCTCATCCCATCTCCAAACATGGCTGCCACCATTTTTTTTCTTCGCTGTCACCACTATCTTTTTTTCTGATATTGTCACTATGAATCATCACCTGAAGAAATCATTATCTATGTCTTCTTTCATTCCCCTCATTATCTGTTTTTGAAAGCAAATTAGAAGGCAAAACGCAATTACATCGTCATCAAAAAACATAATGCAAAGAAATATGTGTTAACAGTAAAAATTCATTTTACCCACCTTGATTTCTTTAAACCTAACCTTTTGCAGCTATTTCAAACCCAAAATAGGGTTATTGCTAAAAATATTTGACTGATAATGAATATTTATTCTTCCATCGTAAAATCAATGGCTTGATTTGTGAAAATTATGTAATTTTGAAGTGAATGCAATTCAATTTCTTAATTAATCACCCCACTCCACCATTGAGTCGAGAGACCGACGGTGATAAAGTGCAGGATCGGAGAAGAAAGGTGAAAACTGGTGCCGAACCAAGTGAGGGCATTCCACATACTCATCAAACACAAGAAAACTAGGCGCAAATCTTCGTGGAAAGATCCAGAAGGCCGCATCATCTCCAACACCAGTACACCACTAGGAACACCGTTGTTACCCAGCTCAAATCTTTTTGCGATGACATCATCTCCGACAACTTTCAAGAAATCAAGAAAAAAAGGATTATGGAAATGAGTGAGAGATTTTCATTAAAAAATAATATTTGTTAATAAAAATAACGTGGCAATTTATATCTGATGTGGATAGTGATGTGTTATCCACATCAGCGTGTTTGAGAGACACACATGACTATAGGGGTTTAAAATGATGTTTTTTAATAACTTTAAGTGTTCAATTAATAAAATCGTGAGTAAAACGGTTCAAATAACAAACGGAGCTAAGTATAAGGGTCTCCCAGATCATTCCACCTTTAATATAACTATTACAAGTCTTGGTCAATTGGTGGAAAGAAGCTAAACGTGCCGATGAACGTTTTCAAAATATTGGTGAATGTTTTTTTTTTTGTTTGTTTGCTTTTGTTTTTTCTTTAAGCGGTGATATAAATTATTATTTTTTACTGATGATGCTACGAAAAAAGAATTGGTGATCCTAACAGCAGAATTCATAAATAACTATTCCTATAGATCAAAAATTGAGTATTCACAAAAGGCATTAGACATTTAACTTCACGTAGTAATAGTATTTATAATAATAAGTATTAATTTAAATTAATAAAATGTTAGTAGTCATGTATTTGTATATTTTGGATATTGTTGAAAAATATTTATTTATTAAAATAAACTGTCGTTAAGGTGGAGAACTGAACCAAGAATTCTCTTTCTTCATCATCAATTGAATCACTTTTCGCGATTCAGGATTCTATTTTCTCATCAATCCAATCCCCGTTCACGTTTTTTTTTCTTATCAATGAATAAACCTCTTTACTCGTATGACTTAGATATCTCGTATTTCTCAAAAAAGTGATTTAATTGATGGGATTTTATATGAGATCGATGATCTTGATGAGATTGATATTATATTCCAATCTTTCTTCTTAGAACACATTGATTTGACCTCATAAGCGGGACCAAGCATATTACCACCAAAAGCAGAACCTAGTACAATTCAAAAAAATTAAAATATTTCTATTAGAAAAGTAGATAATTTTCTTAAATATAATTTTTGAATTTTTTTGTGAGAGCTCTATCAATATATAACTTATTGGAAAGTCTGTGATTACTATTAATACTTTAGATAACTGGCATTACTAAAAAATTGTGAATACCGATTGTAAAATTTCTGATCTTCAAAGGAAGTCGATAATTTCCGACTTCTGGAAGCTGGTGTTGTTGAAAGAAATAAAATAAATCTTAAGAAAATCGATTTTAGGAAATTAATTTTTTATGTAAAAAAAATGCGGAAAAACCACATACCGACCTTTGAAGGTCAAAAAGTTTCCCGAAAAACAAATACAAAAAAAATCAATCTCTTGTAGTCGGTATTGAATTAATAAATACATAATAATATTTTATCTTTTCTCAATTAAATATGAAAAAAAAGAGATACTTTTAATAAATTTAATTAAACCGTCTTCTAGAGGACGGTTATGTGTAAAACAAAAAATTTAAAAAATTATAATACCGAATTTTAGAAGTCGGTAAAATTAAATTTTATGTAATTAAATTAATTTTTATTAAAATATTTTTATAGTGACCACCAGAAGTTGATATATTTATCTTTATCTAATTATTTTCATTAAAATCGACCTCTAGTAACCGGTAATATATTACAAAATTAAAATAAAATTAATTTTAAATAAATCATCCTTCAGAAATGGTTTAATATAAAAATAAAAAATAAAATATAAAATACCTACCTCCGGATGTCGGTATTATTTATATCTAATTTAACATGATTAATTTATTTTTATTAAAATTTAATGTGATATCGGCCTCCGAAGGTCAGTATATTTTATTTTATCTGATTATTTGTAATAAAATCGACCTCCGGAGGTCTATTTTTAAAAAGTATTTCTATTAATTATTATTTTCCTATTATGTATAACACTAACTTTTCATTTTACGCTTACAATTAATTCTTTTAAAAGTGTAACAATTTTTTATAATTTTGTAAAAAAATAAAATTAGAATTTGTGGAAAAGACAAAGAAGCATAGATAATTCATATTTAGGGTATGAAATAACGTTGATATAAATTAAGAGGTGATTATATATATTCGTAGAGTAATGCAATAAATTTTATTAGTCCATTGTCAAATCATTAACTTAAGTCTCGTGTAATGATGTAGCAGTACAAGCTAATTTATAATTCATCTGAGTATGAAGTACGAGGTGGTGTTTGCAGAAATATAATAATAATTTATAGCTGTATTATTATTCTTGTGGAATAAAATCTCTAGCTTCATAGCAAATATTTGTTAGTAATATAAACATATTTTAAGCTAACAAGGTATTAGTATGTGATTGGAATACACTAATTTGAATCTTGTTTTCAAAAACTTTGTTCTTTAAATGTAAAAATTTGACTAATTTAATTCAAAATCCTAATATATTAGTCAAAGTTTTATAGAAAATTAAGGAAATTGTGTGAAAAAATTGAAACTCGGAGAGAAAATTTCTCAAATTTTTAATGGGCATTGGCAAAAAGCCTTGAGAAGGTTCATGTATGGGGCTTAGTTGTATGATGCTTATACCTAAATATCGGATTGTACATCCTAAACATATCTAATGTCCAACACGAGGCTCGCCTAACAATTTTTATACAAATTATATGTCGAATTTTTTAGTTAATATTGTTGATCCTTATTATTCTTTAAAAAATGAATGATGCTTAGTAAAAAAAATTCATGTATGAAAATGAGAAGATAGACTTTATTTATTATTGGAGAATAATGTGAGGGTAAATAGCATTTCTTTTAAAAATATCTAGTCAAATTTGCATTTTCACTTGTCGTCGGGCTTCATGTTCTTGTTCTACATCTTAATAAAATTATCACGTATTTTTTTATTTCTCTATTTAAAAGTAATTTACTTTTATTTATGAAGGATGTTTTAATCATAATATTGATAAAGTTTATTGATTATTTTCTTTTAATGAGATTAATTACACAGTATGATAGTAATATATTTTAAGAAAGTATAATTTTTTTTTGTTGTTTGAAAGCTAAGATGTTAAAGTTGATTTGCTTCTATAATAATTTTTAGATCATTTCATTATTTATAAATGTAAAATCACGTTAGAAGTTTCATTTTCAATAAATTTCTTTATTCATATTTTTATTTTTTTTAGATTATTAATGTCTTTTTATAATAGTTTTTTGGGAAAAAGGATAAGGAAAGGGCGATGTTTACATTAAATCAATTGATAAAAAAATATATATTATATTATTTTACTATATTATAAATTAAAATTATAAAAATATATGTATACACTATGCTAAGTAAAATATCTCATCTCGAGCCTCTATCATTTAAAACATTGATTGAAAGATCAAATGAAGAAGATAAGTAAATAAATATAAATTGAAAGATCAAATTTTGTAGTTCCATTTCTTTATGCTCTTGATCATCATCTATAATTTGTAAGGGATATCAAACATTTATATTCATTAGATGGGTATACATCATATGTTTTTCTATGCGAATTTGTCGAAAATGTGGTTTAGTGGGATATTATATGTTTAGGTTCTGTATTTGTCAAAAATGTGGTTTACTAGAATATTACCATTTTATATATAAAAAATGGAGAAAATATTTCGACAGTGAAAATATCTCTAATAGCATGCTATTACATATATATTAACACCACAAGTTTTAAAAGACTTAAAATCATATATTACATAATATTATAAGATATTTTGTACTGCTATGAAAAAAGAATTGATAATCCTAATAGCAGAATTCATAAATAACTATTCCTATAGATCAAGAATTGAGTATTCTTACAAGACATTAGGCAGTTAACTTTACATAATAGTAGTACTTATAACAATAAGGATTAATTTAGATTAATAAAATGATAGCCATTGTTTGTAACACCTTACCTTGGATGTTAGTTGTAAAATATTATTTATTAAAATAAAACTTTGAGTAGTACAATTCAAAATTTTAAAATATTTCTATTTAAAAAGTAGATAGCCTTTTTTTTTATGTATATAATTTTTGGACTTTTTTGTGAGAGCTCTATCAATATATAATTTATTGACAAGTCACTAATTACTATTAATACTTTAGATAAATTGGAGTTCTTCAAAAGTAAAAAGGCCTAACAAATGCTAGATGGAAAGTGATCCTCATGATGCGTGTCTGTTGCCGATCTTGAATACCTGAAATATGTTATATTAACAAAATTTCTAGAATTCAACCATTTTAGACTCTCAACCAATTGTATATATACAATGTAAAATTTTCTGATAAAAGGGTGTCGTTTGACACCCCTTGCCCGAGAATGGCTCCGTCCCTGCTTATAAGTTGCTGAAAACAGTTTATAAGCTATTTTTAATTTTTTTGAGTGTTTGACTGATCAATTTAAAATCAGTTTGTGCTTAAAATAAGTTCCAGAAAAATTGAGCCTATTTGAATTAACTTATGTAAAACAACTTATATAAACTATTTTAGATAAACTAAGCCAACCATACTAAAAAATTGAGACATGTTCAGACTTGAGGATATGGTCAAGACTTGGCTTTGACATCCTAGCACATCAAAGTGACAAATGGAGGTCAAGGTTCAGCTCATCAACGCTCAAGTCGGGCATGAGCTCAAGAATATTATTTTGTTACCCTCTTTGCTCAAATATCTGATAAATTAGAGTAGTACTATGTTAAAAAAAAAGAAGTCAATAATCAAAAAATATTGAACGAAGTGAATTAAATTTTTTTTTAGAAGTGGGGTATATCAAATTATCAACTTTTTGAATCAGATTGTGTCGTTTTAACTCCATTATATTTATCTAAAAGTTATCAACTTATTACTTATAGAATTACGTTAATAATTCTCATAATGATTGTCTTAGTAGAAGGATGTTTTTCACACGAGTTATCAATTTTTTAATTAAATCAGATTGTATCATTTAATCCTATCATTTTTATCTAAACTTTTTCAACTTATAGTTTAGAGAATTATGTTAACGGTTCTTGTAATGATTGTCTTAGTGTAAGGATGTTTTTCAATATTATAAATGACAAAATCTTATCTAAAATTAATAATTGCAAAAACACATTTTCGAAAATAAAAGATTATTAAGTAATTTTGCATAGAAAAAAGTTAGAAAAATATATTTCAAATAAAATAAATATGAAATTTGTTTAGATTTTAGGGCATCTAAAATTTCGCTTTAGACCTCTAATCACGTTGAGTTACTCCCGCAAACAATATTGTAACTATAACTCTCAAGTTCTTACTTTCATCATCATTGATCATAGTATTTCTTCCTAAAATCACGATAAATATAATTAGGAAGAACTATTTAAAATTATTTATGGCTAAACATACTGATAAATTGTGAAAATAAATCTCAAATTTTCATTTTTTTTATATAACAAATTGAACAACTAAAAATAAGGACTATGCTTTATTTTAGATAATGTTGTTTAAACTTAGCATCTTTAACTTCACAGTGAAAGCATAGTAGGACTATGCTTAACTTGGGTAATTTTGTTTAATCTTTTCATCGTCTTTAATTACTCAATCGTGATTGAAATGGATTTTTATTTAAGAAAGATAGTTTTTAGTTTACTATGATTGAGACGTTTTTAAAAAAAATTAAAATTAAAATTTTTAATTATATAATTATATATAAATCGAAATCAAATAAAATATGATTACCGAATAAAAAAAATAAAATTAAAATTAAAAATATCAGATCATACCGGGCTAATTTGACATAATAATGGTATAATAAAGCAGGTCTTGTTTCAGTCGGTCTGCTTCGTAGCTGCAAGGTGCTAATATGACGACTCGTATCGCTCCGGGTGTCGGAGCAAACCTTCTCGGTCAACACTCGGCGGAGCGCAACCAAGATGCCACCGCCTACGTCGGAAACCTAGACCCTCAGGTATCTCTCCTTCCTTCTAATCCTCCTCCTAGGGTTTTTGAAACTGGTAACATTTCAAGTTGCTCAAATTTGACTGCATTAGTTGCTTCTTCTCTTTCCTTTTATACTGATACATTAGGTAATTTCGTGTTCCAATATCATAAATCTCAATGTATGAGAAAAGAGTGAGCGTAATTGGATAGAAATTGGTTAATTATCTCTTGATTAGATCCTCATAGACAACGTGCAACCACCTCTTTTTAATAATTGAGGTGTGCGCAAGCTGAACTGGTCGCTATCCTTATAATAAAAGAAATTGCAATTTCAACCATTTTAACATCATTTATGAGGCCTTTTCAAAAGTTGCTATTTCATATGTCAATACTTAGATGATTAATTTTTATTTATGAATATGATTGTATAGCAACACTACATTTTATGCTAAAGTCTATACCTAACACTATGTCCTAATCACAATCTGGTAATGGATATTTTCCTCTGCCTTATTCCTAGTTCTTCTTAGCAAAACTAGAGTTGTTCTCCAACTCAAGTCCTCTTAGAATTGTGAAATGAAAATGAAAGCAGAAAACTGCATTCTTAATACCCAAAGGATATACTTTCCCAGTTATGGATCAGTTGTGGTGATTGACATTTCATATAGAACAAGAAGTTTGAGTTCAATGTTATCTGGCATCTATAATATCAAAATTTGTCCCCCGTAGTCTTAGTATGGTTTTATGTGGCCTGTTTTGCTGAGTGTTTGTGAATTCCTTGTTCTAGTTTTGGTTTGACATGTATGTTATTACTAATATGTCCATAGCATATATGCAGTTATGTGTCTGCTCTGCTGTTTGGTGAGGGTTAACGGCTTTACTCCTGTGTGTCTATGTGCATGTGTCTCAACGTGTTTATGAAGATATTGGATATTAGTGGCTTTAAAAATTTTGCCTCATCGTCTATCATTACTACTCTACAGTTTGCTCGCTGTTTTTTTTTTCCTTTGCAGGCAACACTCTATATTTGATGCTGGTGTCCCCTTCCACTGGCTCCTCCCTGATTTTCTCCTTTTGTTTTTTTTCTATTTTTTGTTGCTTTCAGGGTTTAAATGACTCAGAAAATTGAGAATTTTTTTTCTTGGTTCAGGTTAATGAAGTTTTTTTGTGTTTTGATTGGTAGATTACTGAGGAGTTGTTATGGGAGTTGTTTGTTCAAGCAGGTCCAGTAGGTATGTCTAAATTTTTTACTGAATGACTGGCCCCTTTAACATCCTCTTTGTTTATAAAATTTTCATCAGCATCCTCTTAGCCTTTCTTAAATTTTTGGGTAATTTAGATTCTTTTAAATCTCACTTGTTCACTATATAATTCAATATGTGCTGCAGTCAATGTTTATGTCCCCAAGGACAGAGTTACTAATGCTCATCAAGGATATGGTTTTGTGGAATTCCGAAGTGAAGAAGATGCTGACTATGTAAGTGTTGGTTGTTTTTCTTGTTACACTATTTTTACTTGCTGAAGTCTTGTTATCTGTTATATTTTTTTGCGGATGGATTTAGTTTTTGATGTTCTTACTCCCACTCTCTAAAGCATTACCGATGCAGGCAATAAAAGTACTGAATATGATTAAACTTTATGGGAAACCAATACGAGTGAATAAGGTAATGCTATGCCAATGATGCATCTCCCTCTCCATAGTGATTTTCCCCACATATTTCACATTTTATTTAATCTAATAATTTATCCTGGTACAGGCATCACAAGATAAAAAGAGTGTTGATGTTGGTGCCAATTTGTTTGTTGGGAACCTTGATCCTGTAAGCAATAGATATCTTTGATAGTATTTTACAAACTCTTTTACTTTTTGAGAAAGATTTACAAACTCTTATACTATTCTCATTCAAATGTGTCTGGATGTGGACATTGGATAACTACTTTTATTTAGGTGTATGACATCATCTGAATATTATCACCTTGTTCATGCTAGCACTTTTGTTAACTTATAAATCCATTTTGGTTTGATATGCAGGATGTAGATGAGAAGCTTCTATACGACACTTTTAGTGCTTTTGGAGTTGTTGTTTCAAATCCAAAGGTTTAAGTCATTTCCCTTCTACTTTCATATGACTCATGATTCTTCATTTTGCTGCTTTTCAAGATGCGTGTCTAAACTTCCAACTTAGTAAAGAAAAAAAGGGTTTGTTCATTCTGCTGATTAATTCTCGCCTATTTTTTACCCATGCTTCAGATTATGTTATGAAATTCTATCAATCTGCTAGTGTGTATTGTATTAGTTCATCCTCTAACAAACATCTACTCCTCTTGAAGTAAATTCCTCCAGATCCCCTATTGTCCTTTCCTTTCTTTTCCTGGGGGTGGGGGAGGGACAAAAAATATGGTCCCTTGATGTTTGCAAAGTTATTAATGATTGTCCTCCTTACTTAGCGTAGAGATATTGACCTAACGGCTTGTAGACTCTGATTTAGTTGAATATTGAGCCTTTTTTTGGTTCATTTAATAAGTTATATAGATCTTTTGAATCACAAAAAAAAAAGGTAACACTAGAGAATCATCAAAAAACTGTAGGTGGTTCACTTTTACACCACCTTGCCTTACCATCTGCATCGCTTCAGACATCCCCTCATTACTTTGTTGTCCAGCATATTACTAAATGCTTCTGGTATTAATATGATGAATATGCATCTAATATTTGTGTCCTTTCCATAAAGTGTTTTGAGCCTTGCCACAACGACCTTATTAGTCTGGTCAAAAGCACCTTAATAAATATCTTATTGTTGTTTCCCATTTGACCTATTTATATAATCAAATAGGGATTGAAACTTCTAAATACTTCACCGTGTTCTAGCATTGGTGAAATAATGGCCATTTTGAAGCCATCAAGATCGAGTCTTTTTCTCCGTCTCTAGCTCATTCCCAATATTTCTTCTTGCTCCTCAAACTTCCCCGAATGCTCGGCAAAATCAGGAAAAAACTTCATCCTTCTCCTGAATGGCTGGCAGCTCATTTTCTCCTCCCTCACCATCTCAACTCTTTATCTTTTTTGTATGAGAATTCATTTTTCCAAACCCAACTAATTTAGGACTTAGGTGTAGTTGATTGGTTCATTGCTTGTGTCTTCTTCCCCACAATAACGACAGATCTGACCAGCCGACAGACTAAGTAACTCTGCACTTGTTGAAGTTTTGACATGATTAAATGAATCTCTATGTTGGGACTACACTGGGTATGTTGTTCTGTTAAATGAATCTGTATGGATACTGGAAATGTGTGTGTGAGGGGGAAAGTGAGCCAGTGATTCATTTAACATATTTTTTTTTTTTGGTGAAGTAATAAATTACAAGAAGTATACCCAAAATAAGTAGAAAACCTTACAAAAAGACCATGTTAGCATGCTAGACAATAAACCTTACAAATTATGCATCTATTGTTTTTTTTTTTAAATAAGTTACAATGCCATTTTACTAGGACCACATAGTTTACTTGTCATTTATAGGTGATCTTCATTGTTATATTCTGATGTATTATCTTTTCTTCCAGATAATGAGAGACCCTGAGACAGGGAACTCCCGTGGTTTTGGTTTCATTAGTTATGATTCATTTGACGCCTCTGATGCAGCAATTGAGGTAAACTGTCCTTTTATCTTTTTGCTTACTAACCATAACTAGTACAGATACATGATATGTTGCGATTTACAAGTCCAAAAAAGCTCAAATCAAAGTACTAGCTATTGTTTGACTTGGAGCCTGTGTTGTGTGTGGAGATCTGTCTTCTTTTAAAGTCTGGATTATAATTAAGATATATTTTTAATCAGATTTGAGAGGATAAGCTATTTGCATGTATGGAGGTTATGCTGTGTTAGAAATGGAGTATTTTCCTGTTTGGTTTGTACTATTGTTTTATCTGGTTTAATACAATCACAACGTTGACACTTTTTTTTCCAATGTCTGAAAGACAAGTCAAATGGTTAACCACTAGACTAAAATAGTCAAATGTCTAACTAGTTGCTACAATCGATTGTTCTATATGATTTGAGATTATCTCCAAGTTGATATAAAAGGGTTGGATTCGGAAGCGTTTTGCAGCAAAGTATCCGTGTCTGACTTGGCATAGGAGATGGAAGTTTGGGATTCTTTAAAAATTGTGTAATTTAACAATCAACAAGAACAAGAATAACAACAACAACAAACCCAGTGGAATCCCACAAGTGGGGTCTGGGGAGGGTAGAGTGTACGCATATTATACCCCTACCTCGTGGAGGTAAGGAGACTTTCCGGAGGACTCTCGGCTCGAGTATGTGTAATTTAAGAATCAGATATAATAAAAGTTATACCCGTTGTTCGGATATGTGCTTTATGGTCTTAGGATAATAGTAGTGTCCTCGGGACAAGATAACTATAGTTTTACCTTGCATATATAATACTTCTTCCGTTTATTTGTGTCTTGGTTTGACTCGGCACAGAGTTTAAGAAAATAAAGAAGCCTTTTAAATCTTGCGGTCTTAAACTAATGATTTGTGTAATGTGTCAAAATCTTAAATATTCCATGTAGGATGTCGGGTGTGAAATTTTACTAAATATAGAAATTGACATTCTTTTGGGAACATACTAAAAGGAAAGTAACACAAACAAATTGAAATGGGGGAGTGCATTATTCTTGGATCAAGTGCTAAAATTCCTTTATTCTCTACGTCTTTCCTTTTTCCTTTCCTTCAGCCCCTCTCCTTTGCCTCAGAGTTTGTATCTCTGCGTTAAAGGTCCTAGGATTATAGCCTGACCTTGCATTTAAGGGACAATAACTAAAAATAGAGTTTTCTCATCTATATTGGGCAGTCTTGAGTTTAAATATCAGTTGTGGGCTTAGCAAGGTCTTGTTTCTGATGGTTGTGGTGGAAACAAAAATGAAAAAGTTGGAAGCGATAGTGTGCTGGATGCAATATGAGTAATGCCACAGAATCTATGCTGCTCAGACTTTCAAGAATGTCAAAGGGTGCGTGTCGGATTCTCCAAAAATAGTGTATTTTTGGAGAAGCCGACACGGGTGCAACATGGGAAGTGAAGAGTCCCCGCAACTTAGCATAGAACATAGGATCTGCAATCAATTCCTGACAGGGACTGAACATTGGGAAGCAGCAAAAGCATCTATGGAGAATCATTCTGGTATGCATATTTTGGACAGTTTGGTTAGAAATCATAGGTGTTTTGAAGACAGAATTATCTGTTCCTTTTGTGAAGTTCAATTTTTTGCAGAATTTGTTTTTGTGGTGCAAGTATCTGGCTGTATATGAGTGTGAGTAACTGATAGACTTCCTAGATTCCCTACATTTTTGAAGGATCGGGATTCAAATTGTGCAAACTTATGAGGCTCACTCTGGGTGCTGTGACCGGCTGATAGCAATAAAATATCACTTATAAGTAATAGTGATGTGCAGGATGCATCTTCCAAGTGCAGACACATTTAAGTGGTCAATCTGATGACTTGAACTGTTTATTATTCCAGTGCCTAAGTTGTAAATCTAATTGGCACCGCTAAACCAGCTTCTTGAAATCCTGTTAAATATGAAGGCCCTGCTATTAGTAAAGATACAACTCCTCCCATGTGGTGTACTTGAGTTCAAATTTTGCATCTTCATCTGACATTTATTAGTTTACATGTTTGGAGAACTCTCTGGATTTTTAATGAGGTTTCAAATCCGGTCCATGCCAGATGCTTTCTAGCTGATGAATCTAGACTTGACTTCCAACTTGGCGTTTCTGCAGGCAATGAATGGCCAATATCTTTGCAACCGCCAAATTACAGTGTCCTATGCCTACAAGAAAGATACAAAAGGGGAACGCCATGGCACCCCTGCTGGTAAGAATTTATGTTTAAGAAAAATGAAGTTGAGAATTCTAGGATGTGGATACTTATCTTTAATCAAGATTGTTGAACTCTGTTATGCTTCTGATCACAATTTGAATATGTCAGTTGAATTTAAAGTAGTGATTTGGAACCAAATGTCTGTAGAAGACACAGCTAGTACTTTGAAATTCTTCGAAGTGGGTAACAAGGGCAATGAGTGAGCTGGTTTATTACATGCACGAGTTGCTATTATGCATTTTCTCTTTGTTTTGAATTTTAGGAACTTTATTTTCTTTTTGAATTGTGTAATCATTACTTTGCCTTCACACTTTGGGGCAATTCTGATTTGTTGTGGATAATATGCAGAGAGGGTTTTAGCTTCTAGTAATCCCGGTACCCAGAAAAACAGGCCTCACACCATGTTTGCAAGTGGACCCCCAACACTTCCCGGTGCTCCACAAGCCAATGGTGCGGTTGGTGCCCCCATTCCCCCACGGCCTTTTGCAAATGGTCCTATGCCTCCAGCTCCTAATCCAGCAATCCGGCCACCACCTATGCAGCCTAATGTCTACCCACCAATGCAGATGCCTCCACCACAAGCTTGGCAGGGACAGCCCATGCAACCAGGTGCAGCTGGCATTCCGCAGCAGCAAATGCAATTCAGAGGAATGCCACCTCCACCTCCCCCACAGATAGCTCCACCTCTAAATAGGCCCCCTCCACCACCAGCTGCCATGGGTGGTAATGTTTGGCGTCCACCACCACCACCTCAGTACTTTAATGGTGGTCCCCATGCTATGCCCCATATGTCTATGCAGCCACCCCCTCCACCTCCTGCACCCGGTTGAAAATTTCAGACCCCAAATCTTGTATTAGCTTGGATGTATTCATTTCTTGGATAACATGTTTTTAAACTAGTGCATACTGTTATGACCCGAAGTTTAAGTCCGTGACAATACGCTGTAAAAAAGTGTAACGTTGAGATTTCAAAGTTTTAGTTGAGGATTGGTTCGATTTGAAACTAACTTTTGCTTTTGACCTGTGTTATTGGAGACGGTATGATTGTTGAATTTTGTCAAAATGCCATATACAAGTTAAATTCCACTGATAGTGTAAAGAATTTGTAATGCTGCATGCACTGATGGTGGTTTCTCATGCATATTGATGATTTAAGTGGTGGGTGTTAGTTTAGTTAACACAGCCAAAAGTGAACCCAAATATTTAGGTACTAAAGATAGATTTTTCTTATTATTTATCCATTTTAGCATCTGAAATGAATCTCCAAGTTAAGATATATATCATGATCTCTATTTGAAAATAGATCGAATAATATATTTTTTGGGACAAGAAAAAATATTTGTAATTTGCATGATCCAACCATTGACTTTGAATTATATATTTTTTTGTTTTAAAAGATAACAAGAATTTATTTTGATATATTGCTATTCACATGGAGATATGTAATTGTGATATTTACGAAAAAAATAGGGTGCCTTGGTCATAGTAATTAATTTTGTGTTGAGTGTATTTACTATGAAAGTCATTAAAAAATGCTTTTGATACTTTTTTTGATCTCTTATAAACGGAAGAATTTTATTTTTAATTAAGATTCATTCAGACAAAAAGGAATTGATCTATATGAAACAGTTCCATCAACATCTCTCTCAAAAGCATTTGCAACAAAGGAAGGAGATGCTTCAAAAACATAAAGTTTGATGTTTGATAATTGGTGAACGGTAACTTTCTTTAGACAAGATATAACTTAAGAATTGATAGTAATATTAATAAATTAAATAGTGTTTTGATAATTTTGAGTACTAAATATTGATAATTATGTTTAAATAGTTGTTGTCTAAAGTGATATATAAAATCAAAACTACGATAGTTGTAAGAAAAATAATTCTTCTCATAACTTTTGAAGGAAATATATTTCAAGGAAAACATTTTATAGTAACTTCACTTGTACCAAATTAATACGCACAAATGATATATAATTTATTCCTTAAAACTTTTAGCTCAAGCGGTTTTTTCATTTTTTCCTTATGTGTTAGCCCATGATTTTTTTGGTGATATGAATTTCGATCAATTTTTCTGTGAAACTTTTAGGGGACCCTTCGTAAGTATCAGGTGGAGCACTAAGTGTAGTCTTGGCACGATCCATGGAATATTTATAGCATTTAGGGTCCACTCAAGAAGAATTAAATGATTTTCTCATTTTTTTTCATGTGTGCTAGCCTATAAATTTTTTGGTAATAACTTTGGGTCAATTTATGTGCGAAAGCTTATGGAACCCTCTGTAAGTATCCAAGGGATCAGTACATGCAGCTTTGTCATGATCAACGACATGTTTATAACATTTAGGGGCCACTCAAGCAGAATTTAGCCATTTTCTCATTTTTTTTCATTAGTTTTAGCTATGAATGTTTTGGTGATACGACTTTCGCTCAATATTTTTACAACTTTTATGGGACCATTTATAAGTACTCGGGGAGAAGTATGTGTAGCCTCGTCACAATTTTCTCATTTTTTTTTGTGTGTTAGCCCATGAATTTTTTAGTGATATGACTTTGGTTAATTTTTTTGCGAAATCTTTATGACACCCTTCATAAGTAACCGGGGTTGCAATATGTATAGCCTCGAATTGGTGCACGACATATCCATAGCATTTAGGGGTCACTCAAGCAGAATTAAGCGATTTTCTCATTTGTTTTCATGTGTGTTAGCCCATGATTTTTGGGTGGTATGACTTTCGATCAATTTTTTTTGCAAAACCTTAATGAGACCCTCCATAAGTATCCGGGGAGAGGTACGTGTAGGCTCTGCACGATACACGATATATTTATAGCGTTTAGAGGTCACTCAAGCAGAATTATGCGATTTTCTCTTATTTTTTCCTTTGTGTTAGCCCATGATTATTTTGTTGAATTGGTTTCCGGTCAATTTTTTTTTGAAACCTTTATGGGACCCTTCGCAAGCAAGCGGGGAGCATATGTGTAGTCTCAGCACGATCCACAATGTATTCATAATATTTAGGGGCCGCACAAAATGAATTAGTCCATTTTATCATTTTTCGTATGTGTTAGCCCATGAATATTTTGGTGAACTGACTTGCGGTCAAATTTTTTCTGAAACCTTTATGGAATCCTCTGTAGGTACTTGGAGGAGAAGTACGTGTAACCTCGTCATGACCCATATCGTATTCATAGCATTTAGGGGCCAAACAAACGAAATTCAGCGATTTTATCATTTTTTGTGTGTGTTAGCCCATGAATATTTTGGCAATATGACTTTCGGTTAATTTTTTTTGAAACAATTATGAGACCCTCCTTAAGTAACCGAAGAGAAGTATGTGTAGTCTTGGCATATTCCACGATGTATTCATAGCATTTAGGGATCGAACAAACGGATTAGGCGATTTTCTCATTTTTCATGTGTGTTAACTCATGAATATTTTGGTGAATTGGCTTCTGATCAATTTTCTTCAAAACATTTATTGGACCCTTAAGTACTCGGGGAGAAGTACGTGTAGCATCTCCATGATCCACGGTGTATTCATAACATTTAGGAGCAGCACAAGAAGAATTAGGCGATTTTCTCATTTTTCATGTGTGTTCAACTATGAATATTTTGGTGAATTGACTTTCGGTTAATTTTTTTTTGAAACCATTATGTGACCCTCCGTAAGTAACCGGGGGATCAGTACGTATAGCCTCGGCGCAATCCAGGAAACATTCATAGCATTTAGGGGTCGCACAAGAGAAATAAATGATTTTCTCATTTTTTGTGCGTTAGCCCATGGATATTTTAGTGAACTGATTTTCGATCAATTTTTTTTTGAAACTTTTATGGGACCATCCATAAGTACCGGGGGATTAGTACGTATAGCCTTGACACATTCAATCATTTAGGGGTCGCACAAGCGGAATTAGATAATTTTCTCATTTTTGTGTGTGTGTTAGTCCATGTATATTTTGTTGAACTGCTTTCGGTCAATTTTTTTCTAAAACTTTAGTGGACCCTCCGTGAGTACTCGAAGGAGCAGTACATATAGCCTTGATATGATCCACGACACCTTCATAGCATTCAGAGGCCGCACAAGAGAATTGTCAATTTTGCATTTTTTGTGTGTGTTAGCCCATGCATATTTTAGTGAACTGGTTTTTGGTCAAATTTTTTTAATTTTTTTTTATTGGACCCTCTATAAGTACCCAAGAGATCAGTGTTGTTGTCTCAGCATGGGACATAACATATTAATAACATTTAGGGGCCGCACAAGGTGAATTAGATGATTTTCTAATTTTTTTTGTGTGTTAGCCCATATATATTTTAATGAACATACTTTCGGTCAATTTCTTTTCGAAACCTTTATGAGACCCTCTGTAAGTATTCGGGGGATAAGTACATGTTGCCTCGGCAAGATCCACGACGTATTCATAGCATTTAAGGGTGCGATTTTCTTATTTTTCGTGTGTTAGCCCATGAATATTTTGGTGAACTGACTTCCAGTCAATTTTTTTTCCAAAACCATTATGGAACCCCTGTAAGTAATCTGGAGAGAAGTACATATAACATCGGCACGATCCATGACACATTCATAGCATTTAAGAGCCGCTCAAGCAAAATTAGATGATTTTTTCATTTTTCGTGTGTGTTAGCCATTAATATTTTGGTGAACCAACTTCGAATTAATTCTTTTTTCAAAACCTTTATAGGACCTTCAGTATGTTTTTGATGGATCAGTATGTATAGCATCAGCGCAATCCACCCACATAAGTGGAATTAGATAATTTTTTTTAATTTTTCGTGTTTATTAACCCATTAAATTTTTGGTGAATTGGCCTCCGATTAATTTTTTTGAAACCTTTATGCGACCTTTCGTAAGTACTCGGGGGAGAAGTTCGTGTAGCATCGGTACTATCCACGGTGTATTCATAGCATTTAGGGACCTAACAAGCAGAATTATGCAATTTTCTTATTTTTCACGTGTGTTAGCCAATGAATATTTTGGTGAACTAGCTTTTGGTCAATTTTTATCTAAAACCTTTATTGGACCCTCCACAAGTACCTGGAGGAAAAGTACGTGTAGCATCAGCACGATTCATGATGCATTTATAGCATTTAGGGTCAGCACAAACGGTATTATGCGATTTTCTCATTTTTCAGGGGTTAGCCATGAATATTTTGATGAATTGACTTTCGATCAATTTCTTTCCGAAATCTTTATGGGACCCTCCATAAGTATCCAAAGGATCAATACGTGTTGCTTCTGCACGATCCACAACACATTCATTGCATTTAGGGGCTGCAAAAGCGGAACTAGATAATTTTCTCATTTTTCATGTGTGTTAGCCCATGAATATTTTGGTGAACTGACTTGCGGTCAATTTTTTTCGAAAATCTTTATTGGAACCTCCGCAAGTATCCAAGGGAGAAGTACGTGTAGCTTCGGCACAATCCACGGTGCATTCATAGCATTTAGGGGTCGTACAAGTGGAATTAGGTGATTTTTCTCAATTTTTCGTTTGCGTTAGCAATGAATATTTTGGTGAACTGGCTTTCTAGCATGTTTTTACCAAAACATTTACAAGACCCACTGTAATGACACAGAGAACTGTACTTAAATCATCTTTAGGATCCACGCTATTTTTTTAACATTTAGGGAACACTCAATAAGAAGTAGACAATTTTCTAAGTTTTTTGTTTGTGTTAGTCAATAAATTTTTTGGTGAACTGATTTTCAGGCACTTTTTTTCCCCAAAACCTTAATAGGACCCTCTATAATAACCTGAGGAACAATATGTATAGCCTCGCCATGATCAACGCCATTTTTTTAGTATTTAAGAAACACTCAGCAGGAATTTGGCCATTTACTCAGTTTTTCGTATTTGTAAATCAATGAATCTTTTGATGAATTGGCTTTCAGGCACTTTTTTTCTAAATCTTTACAAAACCCTTAGTAATAACCTAGGAAAACAGTACGTATAGCCTCGCCATGATCCACACCATTTTTTTTAGCATTTAGGGGTCACTCAATATGAATTGACTATTTTCTAAATTTTTGGTGTGTGTAGTCAATAGATTTTTTAGTGAACTGGCTTCAGACACTTTTTTTCCAAACCTATACAAACCCCTCTATAATGACCAGGGGGAACAGTGCGTATAGCCTCACCATGATCCACACCATTTTTTAGCATTTAGGGGTCACTTAACAGGAATTAGACAATTTTCTCAATTTTTCGTGTGTGTTAGTCGATGAATTTCTTGGTGAACTGGCTTTCAGACACTTTTTTTTACAAAATTTTTGCAGGACCCTCCATAATGACTTAGGAAAACAGTACGTATAGCATCATCTTGATCCATACTATTTTTTTAGCATTTAGGAGTCATTCCACAGGAATTAAATAATTTTTTCGGTTTTTTGTATGTTTTTGTCAATGATTTTTTTGGTGAACTAGTTTTCGAACACTTTCTCTAAAAAAAACCTTTACAGGACCCTCCGATATGACCTGGAAAAATAGTATGTATAGTATCGCCATGATTCACGTCTTTTTTTTAGCATTTAGCAGCCAATCAACATGATTGGGCAATTTTCTTAATTTTCGTGTGTTAGTCAATGAATTTTTTGGTGATATGATTTTCTTGCACTTTTTCCTCCTTAATTACCTAGGAAAACAGTACATATAATCTCACCTTGATTCACGTCATTTTTTATTTTTTTTGGCATTTAGAGCCACTCAACAATGACATTGGTAATAGTTAATTCTTTTATTCTTAATTAATGAGAATGATGTTGATGCTTAAAAATACAATAAGTTTGTAAATTTGAAATAAGGCAAAACCAAAAATGAGAAAGGAAAAAAGTCTTGAGTTAATACATCAATGTTGTTTTGAGTAATAAGAGACATGATGCATCAAATATAAAATTGGGACAGAGAGGGAAGTAATGAAAAGAAGAGTACTAGACACTCTTACTTCAATGTGGATCTGAGTTCTGCAATGATTTTGTATATGACAAGTTTAGACATGATACAATTTATTTCCAACCCAAGAGATGTATTTACGTTTAGAAGTATGGTAACATCAAACATGTATAGTTTTCAATCTTTTTGTAAGGACTTGTAACCAAATAGAATGTACAAGATTGTAACCTTGTATAATAGATTAGTTTCAGTTATGTTAATTGGCACAAACTCAAAATGTGGCTACATGAGTATCTTGCAGTATTCAAAAATTTTGAATGTTATGTGACTAAGCCTGTTGGATGCAAGTAAGTTATTGCAACATAACATGTTTTCTACTGTGGCAGTTGTAACTTAGCACAAATACTTTTCATCTGCTAAATGATACAAATTGATAATCTTGTCAATCATCATAAGCCATATTGCTTATACTTGTTTGATGTTGTACTAAACGTTGAACAAATGGGTTGTAACGTACTTTTTAATTACCTTCCAAGCCTTGCTCTATTAACTGGAAAAACACTTACCTTGCAACTTGTGTAATACTCAAGGCTGTGATAGGGAAGTAGTAACCACCACCATTCTTGATCAAAAGTCTTCTGAGTTTTTCCTGGTGCAAATAGAAATCAATCGAGCCCAAAGGCCAAAGCAAATACCAAACACCGGTGGAAAACAAAAGGAATTAGTCACTGGTTGAGAGCCCCCTACAAAGCAATCTCAGAACTGTTACTGCTTAGCCTGTTAGTTGCTAAAGCTCAAATAGCATTAGCCTTGGCCCCTATAATTAATAGAGAATTGTTACCTCATGGCAACCATATTGACTGCTCAACCTCAATTACACAACCTGCTATAAGCCCCCATTATACACAAAAGGTAAGGACATGAACAAAAAGCAGAAAGTTCTTCCCCATGTGTGTCAAAAGGAGATCTATGTAAATCACATGTTCTTACTATAAAGAGTAGCTTGTATAGAATAACAAATACTATGCCAGAGAAGAATAGGCATGCTAAAATAGAAGATTATGCTTTGAAGGGTAAAGCAGCTTACTATTAAAAGCATTTAAGAATTCTTTTGAGATGTGTTACAATAGACATGAAATAGAACACTCAAAAGCTAAGAGGTAAAATCTGATATCAGAACATTGGAAAATAAGGGAATTCAACAAAAACTTCAGGAAGTGTGTCCCTCAGCGGCAGCTTCAAAAGTTTCACCAGCCACAAGTTCTGGTACATCATCATCATCTTCCTGTGCGGCAACAGCACCTGCAGCCGCATCTGCAGCACCAGGTGGTGCCTGCTTCTGGAACTGCTCAGCCAACTTCTTCAAATTCTCCAAATTATCAGGGCCTGAAAATTGCAATTTTCAACAGTCAAAACATATACTTAATTGTTCAAGCTTTCTCACGACTCAAGTGTAGGCCTAAAAAATGACACATACCCAGCTGGTGAATAATTTGAGGAAGAATATCCTGCAATTCTGCAAGAGGAGAGAAATATTAAGCTTAGAAATTCTTATTCGCATGCCCAAGACATAATCGAAAGGAGTTAAAACCGTAAGGAAGCTCAAATCAGCTAACAATCAAGGACTCATGGCATTGGAGACCCAACAGAAAGAATGCTAGTCTCAAAAGTCTAATTTGTTTGTGACATAGTTATAACTTATAAAGTTTATGTTGAGGTTGCACTAAAAAGGAGCAAGGCATGAGTAAAGAGTAGAACACGTACTCTTTGTCTGGGGGGTACCACTAACAACCCATGTGTTTGCAGCAATTGATGCTTGAACTGAACAGAAATCCGAAAGGTTATTAGAATGGCAATAAAGCGACTGATGACTAAACTATGTGAAATATAGATTATATTTATACCTTTGGGGTTAATGAATTGGATAACAACATCCTCCTTGAAAATGTTGACTTCTTCAATAGCAGGAATGGCATTGACACCTATTCTTTTCAAGGTACTCTGTAGTCTTTTGTCATCGGTTGTAGTTGTCTTGTGTACGGCCTTCTTCTTTCTGCAGAAGCACTCATTCAGCAAACATGAATGAGAAAAATAAGATACCCCTTATCAATACACTTCCCGTGTCCCCTTTCTCTCCATTCCTCACTCAAGTTTTGACCCTTGCACAAACACTTGTTAGTCATTACAAACTTAAGTAGGCGTTTGGCCATTAGATTCCAAATATTTTTCATTTTATTCGTAATATATGAAATTGGAGTTGAAGATGGAGTTTTGTTTGGTTATACTCTTTGCAAAGGAGAGAATAAAGGACTTTATTTGGAATTTATGAAGATGGAGTTGGAAAACAGGTTTGGAGCACTTTTCAAACTTGGAATCAAACTACAAGTTAGGATTGGAAATTTTATAACCAAACACTGATTTTTTGAAATAAAGTGAACAACTCTTTCCCAAAAAAAGTGAATGACTACCATGGCCAAACAGGCTCTTTAAGTTAGCAACAAACACACATTCTTTCTCAATGCATTAACACAAACTATTTCCATGTCACGACAGTCCCAGAAGCTACAGAAAACTAAACAGACCTTCTCATGGTACCCTTTCCACCGGTTCTAACCGAACCAGCCATCTTTTGCAACTTTTCTACATTCATCTGTCCCAGAAAAAACACCAAACGTCAACATTTCTCAATCAACAAGCAACAAGAAACTGGCCTGATTATTGCATTCCATTTTATAGGCACAATATATCTGTAACAACCTCCATGACCATAAATCTACACTAAACCACATCCAGAAAATTCACAAGCTAAAAAAAATAAATGTCTCTATATAAGAAGCTTAACACACAAGCATACATGAATGTTAGAGTTAACAGCAGTACACAGTCAAAGTTCCACCATAAAGCTAGCAACTTTTTTTCTTTTTTCAACAGATTAAGATCCAGGAAACATAAACCAAATCCAATCAATAACATCAATTCATCCAAACCCCATCAACATTTCAAACACAAACATAACATTCTATACTATTATCCAAACAAAAAAGTATACACTAACACACAGAATTCATCAGACATGTACAAACAAAGAGAAAAAAACCACGAAAAGCATAAAATTGGACACCCATTAGGGAGATAAGGGGTGGGGTGGTTGGTGAGGGGTGGGGGGAAGCATAGAGAAGCTAACCTTGTGAGGAGAAGACTGAGCTAAACCCTTAGCCGCAGAGAAGAGGAAAAAAAAAATTGAACGACAGAAGGAGGGTTTGTTTGGGTGCGGATAACTATAATATGAGAAGTTTTTAATTTCCAGTTTTGTCCTTAGCACTTCTCCAATAAATACGTATGTATCCTCCTTTTTTTCATTTTCTCTTATTCTTTTCTCTCGAATAATCGAAAATCGAATCAAATCGTAATTTGATATTTTAGTTTAATGATTTCATTTGGTTTTAATTATTAAAAATACAAATATTTGATTTGATTTGATTTTTTTCAAAAATGTAAGTGAACTAAATCAATATTTTTTATACACAACTTTTATATAATATAATACCTATTAATGATATAATTACCTTTTAGTACATTCTAAATAACTATTTAATTAAGTCAAATTTTTCAATGCTTTACATAAATTGGCCCAAATAAAAAACTTAAGGGCTCTAGAGGGCTGTTATGGATACACAACCCCCTCTTGACCTCTGAAAAATTCAAAATCAGAGCCAAATGGTAGATTTTGATGAGATGATTCAATGTATGTATCAAAATTTCATTTACAACTTCGAAAAAGCTTAAATTACAGATGCAATTACTGTAGCAAAATTCCAAAAGCAAAGTGTTAGCCATTTTCAAAATATTTTTCAATCAAATTCTATTGTGATTCATGATATCTCATATATTGTGAATGATAGGCCATCACTAGATCTATCTCACCATAAATTTTCAAAAGACTCAATCTTGCCATTTGAGAGGTATCAACTGGTGAAGATTGACGAAATTTCATTTGTATAATACTCCTTTTATTCTATATTAACTGAATTTGTGAGGTAATGCACACTTATTAAGAAAACATTTAAGGACATAATTTAAATCATATTTTTCACTATTATTCTTTGTGAAATCACAAATATAACTTTGTAAATAGTGCAATTTATCTCCGAAAAAGTATCAAACTTCATTTAAGGAAAGGGAAAATATGAAAAAAATAATTCAAACATCCATATTGAACTTTGAACAATTTAATTATTTTGTATAATGAAAAAAGCTCCCGAAATTATTGTTAATATGGAAAGAGGGAGTAGTGTATAAAATTCATACTTCTTATAATTTCTACTTTCCTATAATAATATATAATATTGTATATCAAGTTTTTAAATATTTTTGTAAAAAGGAAATATGAAAAAATTGTATGTTGTTGTATGCTAGATGTATATTATTTTATATCAAATTGTGTTTTGGGCTAAAGATTTTTAATGTAAGTTCTTGTGCTATATTTTCGCAATGTAAATTAGATAACTGTATTTTTATGAAAATTTTCAATTACTAATTATTTATAATTAAATTTATATTAATCGAAAAAAAGGATTAAATGTACCCCTAAACTATACGAAACATGTTAACTTTACTATCTGATACGTTTTTGGCTAAAAAATACCCCTCGTCATTACATTTTGTGGCTCAAAAATATCTTTCATCTAGCCAAATAGCTTAAAATAGGACTCCAAACAAGGAAAAATTGGTCAATTTTGCCCTTAAACAATTCAAATGGGACAATTTGACCCTTATTCTATTAAATTTCTTTTATTTTTTGCCGGGGGGAGGTAGGGGGAGATTTAATGTGGGGACATATAATGACAACATAAAAAAATATATTTATAAAACACTTTCCATTTAAAAGTAAAAAAACATGACAAATGACTTCTTTTTTTCTTATAATTCCTTACACATTAGATATGAGTTATTTTTTTGGTAAACAAAATTTTTTATTACCAGAACATGGAATTACAAAGAAGAAGAAAAGAAACTGAAGTTACATCTTTCTTAAATCTCAAACAATCAGGTGGGCATTCGGTGTTCGATTTGATATTTTCAAAATTCGATTTTGATAATTCAAAAATCAGTAGTTGAAAATAGATATCAAACACTGAACTTTCAAGAAAAAAGAACTCACAATAGATTAACTTAGTTGTTGTAGTGGTTTTAATATCAGCTGTTGCAGCTTATTAACTTCTCCAAAACCAAACATCTAGAAAGGAAAATCATATAAGTGATTCAATGTTATAATTCCTCAAAGTTGTCTTTCCAATTAAACGTTGGTGTTGGAATAAGCTGTCGATCGGATAATTCGGTATACCATAAGATAAGTTTCCAAAAAAAAAACACTTTTTGAAAAACTAACTTCCATCATATCAAACACCATATATGGAATAAATAAAGAGTAGCTAACCTTGAGATTGCAGAGTTAGATAGAAGCATAAACTGGATAATTAGAATAAATTTCACCAAACTCACTTCCATGACTAGGAAAAAATGAACAACAAAAATATGAAGAAAAGCCTAAGATGTTGGGGGGTAAGGAAGCACCACAATTAAAGTTTGATATGATGAAATTATTGAAAATAAATTGGACACGAGAATTTTACGTGGAAACCCCTCTAAATGATAGAAGGGAAAAACCACGGGGTAGAAGGATCTCACTATATTTTTTATGGAGTACACAGCTCTCAAATACAAGGAGAAAACAACAATTAACACTTCTCTCTTGTAAAAGGAACAACTACTAAAGAGGACACTCAAGACTACAATATTTATCTTGGTGTAAAACTCTCTTTGTATTCTTACTCTCTCTTTCTGGATAATTTCAAATGAGGGCAAGAGACCCTATTTATAGGAGAAAGAAAACGCGTATACGCATTTTCTTACCGTGTAAATTTGCAGCCAACTTTTCCCAAATCTGTAGCCAACTTTGTCAAACAAAGTTGCTGCCAATCTTGGCCCCTTTTTTTGACACTTGACCTTGGCCCCTTTTTTTGACACTTGACCTTGGCCCCCTTTTTTGACTTTTACATTCTCCCACTTGAAGATTTAATTGAGAATCAATTAAGTCTTCACATCATTCTTTCTACCCAATTACTGCGATGTTACGTTTCTGCTAGGCCAATAGAAGATCGACACCATATGAACTTGTTACTGTTGATCGGCTTCGTAAACATATCTGCCAGGTTGTCATTAGTGTGAATTTTCTGAATATCCACACTGCCTTCTTCCACCTTCTCACGAACAAAGTGATACTGAACTCGTATGTGCTTTGTCCTTGAATGAAATGCCGGATTCTTTGCAAAATGCAAAGCGCTCTGACTGTCACAAAATAGAGCAACCTTCTCTTGTTTGTGCCCGAGCTCCTCCAGTAACATCTGCATCCATATTGCCTCTTTGCTAGCTTGTGTAGCTGCTACATATTCTGCTTCCGTCGTAGATGTAGCCACGATAGATTGTAGTTTTGAAACCCAGCTTACAGCTCCTCCAGCAAGAGTAAACACATAACCTGTGGTGGACTTGCTTTTATCAAGATCACCTGCATAATCTGAATCAACATAACCTTTAACAGTAAAGTCTGATCCTCCATAACACATTGTAACATTTGAGGTACCCTTGATGTATCTCAGGATCCTCTTAACAGTATTCCAATGCTCTCTTCCAAGATTAGCCATGTACCGACTAACCACTCCCACTGCTTGTGCAATGTCAGGTCTTGTACATACCATGGCGAACATTAAACTTCCCACTGCTGATGCATACGGTACTCTAGACATCTCCATCCTCTCTGCTTCATTTCTAGGACACATACTTGAGGATAACTTGAAATTAATAGGAAGTGGGGTAGAAATTGACTTACAGTCTTGCATCTTGAAACGTCTCAAGATTTTCTTCAAGTAGTTCTTTTGAAAAAGCCAAATCTTCCTATTATTTCTGTCTCGGTGAATTTGCATCCTTAGAATCTTGTTTGCTGGTCCCAAGTCCTTCATTTCAAATTCCCTAGCCAACTGTGCCTTTAAATTTGTGAGACGATCTTTGTTGGGGCCTGCTACCAACATATCGTCAACATACAACAACAAAATAACAAAGTCTTCATCACCAAATCTCTTGTAATAAACACAAGGATCTGAACTATGTCTGTTGTATCCAAGGCTTATAATGAAGGAATCAAATCTCTTATACCAACATCTCGGCGCCTGTTTGAGACCGTATAGAGATTTGTTCAACCTGCAAACCAAGTTCTTTTTTCCCTGTTCTTCAAAACCTTCTGGTTGGAGCATATAAATTTCTTCTTCAAGTTCTCCATGAAGAAATGCAGTTTTGACATCTAACTGCTCCAAGTACAAGTCAAATGTAGCACACATCGCCAGGACCACTCGAATTGTTGTGAGTCGAACCACTGGAGAAAATATCTCATTGAAGTCGATACCTTCTTTCTGAGCGAATCCTTTCACCACCAATCTTGCACGATACTTCTCCACTTGATCATTACCATTGCGTTTGATCTTGTAGACCCATTTGTTTCCAATTGCCTTCCTTCCTTGTGGTAATTGAACAAGATCCCATGTTTTATTTTTATGAAGAGCTTCAATTTCTTCTTGCATTGCTGCCACCCACAGAGATGATTCTTGGCCTTTCATAGCTTCTTGAAAAGTTGAAGGCTCTCCATCTTCTGTTAATAGACAGTATGCAATATTACTCTCCATAGAATAATCTGAGTGCCAAGCTGGTTCTCTTCTCTCCTTAGTTGACCGTCGAACTCCTAGAGTTTCGATCTCAGCTTGCTCTTGTTCTTCTTGCTCTGGTGCTGCTTCAGAAGAAACTGGAACTTCTTCTATTTCTTCAACTTCAACTGTAGTAGTCTCTGATTTTTCTTTTGAAGTGCTACCTTCTTTTGCTTGTATCTTATTTTCAACAAATACAACATCCCTGCTGATTACCACCTTGCGGGCTGTGGGATCCCACAAGCGATACCCCTTGACTCCATCAGCATACCTTAAGAAAATGCATTCCCTGGATTTTGGATCCAACTTCGATTTTTCTTGGGTGTTGTACATAACATAAGCAGGACTTCCGAATATATGTAAGCGAGAATAATCAGTTGGTTTTCCTGTCCACATCTCCATTGGCGTTTTCAGATCAATTGCGGTTGATGGTGACCGATTGATCACATAACAGGCGGTTTTGACTGCTTCTGCCCAGAATGGTTTTTCCAACCCTGCAGTTGCCAACATAGCTCTTGTCCGTTCCAACAAGGTTCTGTTCATCCGCTCTGCTACTCCATTTTGTTGTAGAGTATATGCCACCGTGAACTGCCGTTTAATACCTTATTGTTTACAGAAGTTATTAAATTCATCACCAGTGTATTCTCCTCCATTATCTGTCCTCAAACACTTGATCTTTTTCTCAGATTCAAGTTCCACCCGCGCTTTGAATTCTTTGAAAACTGGAAAAACATTTGCCTTTCTCTTGATTGGATACACCCAACTTCTCCTAGAGTAATTATCGATGAATGACACAAAATATTTCGCTCCTCCTAGAGACTCCACCGGTGCTTGCCAGACATCAGAGTGAACCAAATCTAGTATTTCCTTGCTTTTAGCAGAGGAACTGCTAAACTTCAGTCTATTTTGCTTGCTGGTAACACAATGCTCACAAAAGGGTAGCGAAACCTTTTTGAGCCCTAGAAGAAGTTTTTGCTCAGCAAGAATCTTCAAACCTCGTTCCGATATATGGCCAAGTTTACGATGCCACATCATCGTTGATTCTTCAAATGAACTTGCTGACGCGGTTGATGCTTCTCCTTCTTGGTGTGTTTCACCTTTAAGCACATATAGATTTGCAGCAAGTTTTTCTGCTTTCATCACTACAAGCGCTCCTTTGGATATTCTCATGACTCCACCATGAGTCTTATACGAACATCCATTATCATCTAGTTGTCCTAAAGACAATAGATTCTTCTTCAAGTCTTTTACATGTTGTACCTCCTGGATGGTGCGTACCGTTCCATCATACATCTTTATTTTGATGGACCCAATACCAATAACATCCAAAGCATGATCGTTTCCCATGAATACTGACCCTCCTGAGATTGGATTATATTGATGGAACCATTCTCTCCTGGAAGTCATGTGCCATGTTGCTCCTGTGTCCATGATCCAGACATCAGCGAAACGTTTTCTGCCTTCATTATTTGATATTGCCTCACTACATAAAATATCGCCATCATCCGAGGTACATGCAACATTCCCTTGAGCATTTGATGACTCAGGGTTTTCACTCTTCTTCTTGAACCGACAATCTTTCTTGAAGTGCCCTTTCTTGCCACAGTTGTAGCACTTGATATTCTTCTTACTTCTTGATTGAGATCTGCCATGATTGTGACTCCCACTGGGGCCACGTTCCGTTGGTCTTCCTCTCACCATCATCAAAGCTTTAGCTTGCTGCGAACTTGCTTGTTTGTCTTCCTTATTTTTGCGCCGATTTTCTTCTTCCAAGACAGCGGCTGCAATTTCATCGAAAACTAGACTGTCTGTATTGTTCGTCAGGTTGATGATGAGTTGATCATACGAGTCAGGCAGACTTTGAAGTAGAAGCTCCGCACGTTCAATCCCCTCTATTTTACAACCCATTGTTGTAAGTTGCGAAAATAGAGTATTCAAAGTATTGATGTGTTCAGTAACTGACATGGACTCTGCCATTCGAAGAGTATACAATCTTCTTTTTAAGAAGATTTTATTATGTAAAGACTTGGCCTCATACAACCCTGTAAGAGTATCCCATATTTCCTTCGCCGTCCGCTTTTCCGCCACACTGGACAATACTTGATCAGCTAGTGCCAAGTGTAGATCAGCAACTGCGTTGCTGTCTATGTCGTTCCACTTGCTGTCATCAACAAAGTCTGTGGGCTTGCCTTCAATTGCAGCTAAGCAATTGTCTTTTCTCAATATCGCTTTTATTTTCATTTTCCACAATGAGAAATTAGTCCCATTGAATTTTTCAACATCAAACTTTGTTGTACTCGACATTGTTATTTGCTTCACATCCTTCTAGATCATTTCTGAATATTTTTGCGAACAATCGTGACAAGTTGTACCGTTGCTGAAATTTACTATTCACGTGAATAATACTATTCACCAAATTTTACTATTCACGAAAAGTTACTATTCATAGATAGTACCTTCGCATAAAATAGACAGAATAACCGAGGGCTCTGATACCACTGTTGGGGTGAGGAAGCACCACAATTAAAGTTTGATATGATGAAATTATTGAAAATAAATTGAACACGAGAATTTTACATGGAAACCCCTCTAAATGATAGAAGGGAAAAATCACGGGGTAGAAGGATCTCACTATATTTTTTATGGAGTACACAGCTCTCAAATACAAGGAGAAAACAACAATTAACACTTCTCTCTTGTAAAAGGAACAACTACTAAAGAGGACACTCAAGACTACAATATTTATCTTGGTGTAAAACTCTCTTTGTATTCTTACTCTCTCTTTCTGGATAATTTCAAATGAGGGCAAGAGACCCTATTTATAGGAGAAAGAAAACGCGTATACGCATTTTCTTACCGTGTAAATTTGCAGCCAACTTTGTCAAACAAAGTTGCTGCCAATCTTGGCCCCTTTTTTTGACACTTGACCTTGGCCCCTTTTTTTGACACTTGACCTTGACCCCCTTTTTTGACTTTTACATAAGATAGCTTATCGGAAAGTCAATATGAGCATAATAATAAGAAGTGTATCCCATAGCTGTTAGGATACACCAAATATTATGCTAAATTAATATGCAATATAATCAGTCCACAAATAATTGATCCCATATATGATATGTCACCAGTCAACCAAAAGATTATGTAATGGCGAGATAAATGAGTTCGATACTAAACAGAACAATTATCCCAAGTCAAGAACTAAACAAAAGCCTATAATATAATACCGAGTTCCAAATAGAAAAACAAAAACAAACCAGCAATTCAAGTCATATCAAACAAAATAGTCTCCAAAAACATGAAAGATGAAATTTCCACTTGAGAAAACAATGTTTCCACTACAAAGAGCCTTAATGAGAGTTGTCGCTGATAGCCTCGATAGCATTGGATCATCATATTGATGATCCATCAGAAAGATTTTCTATTCTTGAAAATTGGACGTTCGATGTCCATGTCACCTGCATATGTAGGTTTAAGGTAAATTTTAAAGGAGATTATGGGTGTGACGAAAAATATTTTCTTAAAAATTAAAGCAGTATTAATTTTTTAAAAAAATATCACTATGGAAAACTTATTTTTACCAAAGGAGGAAAATGACTACTTCAAATAAATACATCAATATTTTCTACATACTGAAATTTTTCATTCAAAAAACTACTCGATTTGCAAAGGGCTTTTTTGATTCAGAATTACGTATATTACGTATATTAGAACTATAGTCCCAACCAAATATAGGAAAAATGAGATTTAATCACTCATCTGATATGAATATATAATACAAAAAATGATTTGAACTTTATACTAATTTTAGCTAATATTAATAATCAAATACAAAATAAATGTAATACCAAATTAGATAGAAGCACTAACCTGATCATCAAAGTAAACTTGATCAAACTCATTGCGTTGTTCATCAGGTAGGTTAGCACCTGAAGGTCCAAGATTGGGGAAGAGATAATCCACGTTATTGAAATTGAAATATGCATCACAATTTTCCTTCTCATTTGGATTACTTCCTTCAACATAATTCTTATATGATGCCGCGACAATATTGCTTGGATCAGATATGTTTGGTTCGCCGAAAATTTGCATTTGCATTTGGATTTGTTGCTTCCAATCCATTACTAGTAATATTTCCAACATAAGTATCAGATATCAATGCTCTACTTGAATATGTTGTCACATTGTCCACATTAGCGTTTAAGTCGTAGTCATTAATTGTTGCATTTACAATGTATGTACCAGACACTATTCTGCTATCTGAATATATTGCTCCTTGGGCCACATTTAGATCAAAGTAATAATTTTTTTCAGTATAATGATCTCCACTGTTAACCGTCGGGCCAGATCTATAGTTAGTGTTCCCAATAATTGGGTCTTGTAGTCCTTTTGAACCCAACATTCCAAATAATGATCCATGTTGTTGTTGTTATTGTATCCCACCACCAACATTAGATTGGGTCGACAAGAATGGATTATAAAATGAATTGCCAATGTTGCGATAATGGGGTTGAACTTGAAGTGGTGGGTGGTAGAGTTGTTGTTGAATTGAACTCTCTCCTCTAACAAAATTATTGTTGGTATTAAGAGTAGAAATTGAAAACTGTGGGCCTCTTTGGATTTGATTTGGTTACGTTGCGGATTTGGTGCATTTGCTTGAAGACAAGGCATTGTCCCAAATTTTCAAAAGCTACTTCTTGGTTCGTGAGAAACACTTGAGGGTCTTTTGCCTGCTAGGTGACGAGTATATTTTTGATTTTTTGGAGATCTTCAATTATTGCGATGACATTTCTAAAAAGTGTTATAAGAAAATATTTTTTTAAAAAAGAGTTAGACCATGAATATGTTTATCATTCCGAACACATTGCTGTTTAGGTGTGTTTGAAATGACCTACGTCATTTATAATGAAAATTATTTTTGGTGTTTGATAATTGGTGAATGATAAAAATCTTTTGAAATAATATGAATTAATGGTTGATAATAAAATTATTCCATTGAACTATAAAATCATAGAAATTAGCAACGAATAATTAACTTTTATCAGTAAACATGTAACAAAAATCTATCAATAATTTTTTTAATGAGTGAGTGTTTTGATAAGACTTTATAGTACTGAAGATTGATAACAATGTCTAATAATTTACTGACAAAAGTGAAATATAAAAAGATTGTTTATCTGCTTTTGATACAAATTAAAATTAAGATAGTTGAAAAAAAAAATCACAAAACAATCTGTCCAAGGAAAACATGTTCTAGTAACCAAATACGAGAAAAAAATGTTTTAAGTTTTTATTTTTATTTTGCAAAATAACTTTCTCCGTACCCCCCCCCCCCCCCCCCTCCCACAAATGATATCTAATTTATCACTTAATTTTTTAAAAAAAATATATGTGAAGATGACTTGCAACTTGCATCCTAGTAAGACTAGGCAAAATCATCACTTCAAGAATCTCCAAGGGGTAACATCCTACCTGTTTCATAAGAATGTCAGTTTAAGTTAATAACTATAATATTTCTAGATCAAGCTGAAATACATGTAAATACAATAATTACTATGTTTTTTTTTCAAACAAGTGGATGTACTATGACTTCTCCTTGTTCCATATAAATGAATTGTCAAAAAACTTAATTAATAGTGAAGTAAACTCACGTCCTTCCCCAAGCTGTTGTACAGCTTTCATAAATTTAGCATAAAGATCCTCAGTCCATTCTATATAGTCCTTTCACCTAACAACCTTTTTAACGGCATTGTTTTGGCTTTCTCCTTTGTAAATCTCTATCATGCTTTTTCTACCTCTCTTCCCCATTAACTTGTATTTTCCGTTCAATACGACATTGTTTTCGGCCTCATGAATATTATTGATTTGTTCCTTATGATCGGTATCATACGCATTTTTCTTCTCTTCGGATTCTTCATTTTCTCCAACAACATTATTATTACTGATATAATTTACCTTCATTTAATCTCTAGTTTTTTTCTGATTCTTCTCTCGCTTTCTCTCTTCGTAATTTTTCACTCAATACAAATTGCCATAAGTATTTCATAATTTCCTTGTCAAGTGGCTTTTTAAGGTACATATAAGCTCCATTTTCCAAAGTCTTCTTTGTTATGAGTTCATTGAGTTCATCATATACAACTGCATAATTATTTCGAGAAGCTATTAATTAGAATAGAATTAAATTGTACATTATGTGAATAGTTAGTTTCACGCTTATTTACTAAATTTTATTCAATATAATAGTAAATTACAAAACAACCGTTTATCATATACTAACCAAAATAAGTATTAGCCACTGATAATTTGCGCCACTTAACGACAAAATTCATTGCTAATCCTACTTAATTAACCATGAATTATAGAAAACGTATTTAACTACAAACTACATAACGATAAAGTAACATTGAATTTTATAGCTAATTCTTTTGTAGTGTACTAATTAAAATAACTGACACTACGTATAGTAGACATTATAAGTGGAAGAGTAGAATAAATATTTACCGAGTGAAATTATATGTGAGCTAAGAGATCAAAAGAAAGCGAGTTTGATGAATGGACACTGAGTATCATCACATCGATTTTTTGCTTTCCTTTGGAGAGCATTGACATTGCTGCTGAAGTTGTATCAACCCCCATAACTGTATAAATGCTCTTTGAAAGTTAGTGAAGAAAATAGTACACAAAATTATCACGAAGGTTATTAATTTCTCTATACAAATTCCTTTATAAATTTTTAGTTTATATTGCGACTCTTTAGTTTATGCAATTGCACATATTGATCAACTTATATTATAATCACTAATCAGTGTGAGCAAATATTAGATGTCACATAATAAAGCTTTATAGAGTGTTATTTAGGATAAATAATTGAATTATAGCCTAGAGAAGATCATATAGGAATATATTGTTAAAAGATCTATTCCTATTAATTAGCAAAGAAATTCGAGTCAAAATGATTTAACACACATTAGATAGGAATAATGAAACGGAAAAAAGAGAGGAAAAAGCCATAAAACAGACCTAAATCATACTAAAATTGTCAGTTGTATACCCTTTTTGCAGGGTGAAATAATTCAAGAGAATCACCATTTTAAGATAGTTTTGAGTAAGATAATTGTATTACTTATTCTTTTAAAATATTCTGCAAAATTATCTATTGTCTTCACAAGTTAAAAGTAGACAAAGTAATTGAATGACCATTAAGATTGAGCCAAACAAAAATATTTGGCAAGTAGCTATTAAATTAGATTCAATTTTTTTTCTTTTAAATTTAGAAAAAAAATCAACAAAATTAAAATAATTTAAAATTCAAGGTGTCACCATGATCAAAAGAATGAAATAACATGTGTATATTAAAATATATTAGTAAAAATAATAATTAAAAGATACATTCTTTTTTTGTTGAATACAAAGGGGAAAAAATTCCTTGAAGAAACCGATTTTTAATCAAACAAAAATAGGAAGGAAAATATTTTATTTTTATTAAAATCAAATCTCCCTATTATTTTTGTCTACATCCAATAAAAGAAAAAGGAAAAGAAGTTATTTCATGGTCAATAATAATGATAGTTCTTATCTAGTCCTTTTGTTCTTTCCTCCCATTATCCTAATCTTGTGCCGTCACCATCCTAGCAAAACTATTATTTTTAAAATGATAAATAAATTGGTAAAAATCAAAGACCAACACCTTCAAAAATTAATTTTGAGAAAATTACGTAATTTTCTCCACCAACTACATGTCACTCAAGACCAATTGATAAAAGAAAGTTTCATCCCTTTTCTACAGACAAATCAAATGTAAAACTCAAATGTAAGTTGATTAAATAATTAAAATTAACATAAAGTTGTCTGCTTTCAGGGACATACGATAAAATTGCATAAAATTATCAAGCCTTTTTGAAACATCATATTCATCTTTGTGGAGGAAGCTAATCAAGTGTAAGATATGCTTATAGCAAGAAGCAAAAATAGAGAGTCGAATTTGGTTCTTTATAACCACAACAAAATACATTTATTGGCTAGAAAAAGAATATATACAAGCATAGAAATAATGTTATGACACAAGAAAAAAGAGAAATTCAAAATTCACAAGATATATAAATGACATCTAAAAAAAGATCAATGTTATAATAACAAATGAGATAACCAAACATCATATCAATTAAATCTCTTATACAAAGAAAATCACATAAAATCTAGTTATATCAAAGACCAAAGGTTATAAGTTAGCTCTATATATATTTTTAGAGATGTCACCTTTATATTCGTGAGACTTTAGCAAATCAGTCATCTTACTAACAAGCTCTTTGTCATTATCAACCAACATCACACACACTTTTTTTATCAAACCATAATAGGGAGCCGCCATTGGATTATCTATTTCCTCGATAGTTTGAGAATTTTCCCCTTCGGACTCAGCAAAGAGGAGATACAAGAAAACAATTTGTTATTAAACGGAACAAATTGTAGAGAAACCCTTAACTCTTTTGATCGGTGCTTATATAGTATCTCTAATGGCTAATGGATATGTTTAGCGTTGACTATACAAATAATTGTTATTTGATCTATTTAATTTTTTTTTCTTTTTTTGAGTCAAGACAACGGTATACTTTTATCTTTTTTTTTTCTATTTGTTTTATGAGTTTAGTATGGAGCGCAATATTTTTTTTATAAAATTAAATTATTTTTTTCAAGAAAACATTTTCAATTATAAGAAAAATGACTTATGTCATTTATGGGATATGAGTGGGTACTCATTTTTATTTAAAATGTACAATAATTACTCTCTTACTTTATCTCAATTATTTCCACCAATACTTATTATTATCAACCACTATATTCAAAAGCTTCATAAAATCATTATATCTTATCATATCCTCCGCAATGGATCATGACTAAATTTGAAATTGATCTACAAAATAATTTTTTTCAATATAAAATAACTTTTTATATATTCTTACATCAGACGCAACCTTAATAATTTTGTTGTGATCTATTCATTAAAGAATATAAGACTTGAACATCTTTTTTACCTCTCACTTACAAATACGCAGTACTATTCGTAATATATTGAATATTTAAATTAATTTTGCCTAAATTTTTCCTATATTCTTCTTTTTCTATAACAAAATTGTATTACTTGCGAACTTCATATATTATTGTTAAATCAATATTTATCTAGTTAATTTCATGGAAATATTTTACTGTGCTACTGAGGACAAGCATCAGAGCAGTATTAGTTATTGGTGAAACTTCAATCTCAAAAATTTTAAAGCTCATATGTGACTTAGACCTTATTTGTTTTCACTAAGAGTTAGACGTTTGAATCTGAATACACGTTTGAATGACTAAGATGTTGTCTCAAGATTTGAACACTAAATGATTAAGACTGTTTGTTTTTCAACATCTGAATGTACATAATAAAGATATAATTCAAATAAAAATTAATTAAATATTAAAAAAATAATGAATTAAAATCATTATTTGATAAAAAATTAAAACACTTATGCTTGCTAGTGATGGTAGAAATAGTTTGTAGTAGGGATGTACATAGACCGGGTTGGTTCGGATTTGTTACGAACCAAACCAAATCATTTGTGTCGGGTTATTAAATCTATAAACCAAACCAAACCAATACAAGTCGGGTTTTTCGATATCAATTTTTTGGGGTTTTTTCGGGTTTTTCGGGTTTCTCGGGTTTTTCATAGACGGAGGCAAAACATTATTTGAAGTTTTAACTTTATAATATAACTAAAATGTCAAATAGTCATAATGAAACCAAATGTTTTGCACTTCTGCCAATTAACTTAATCACACATAAACAAAAACTAATATAGTTTCTTCCATAAAATTAAGCAACTACAGCTTTTATAAAAATATACAAGATGACATCTCCCACCAAATTAAATCTAAACAGACTCTTTTCATAAGAAAAGTTGCACCAAACACCAATGTTTCCTCAGGTTAAACACAAAGCAAGACATACAAAACTCCACTCTATTACGAGAAAACAATCCCCAAGCCGTATCAGGTCCCAGCTTTCCGACGTCCAACACGAGCAATGAAACCAGACTTGATAGGAGCAACGGATCTTCCAGACCCGCACTGCAAGAAAATAAACAAACCAGGAATGAGTTTACATGAGAAATAAACAATTTAAAGCTAACTTGTTTTCAAAAATTCAATAGTTCCCTATAACCCTTTTCGAACTGGGAAAAAAAACAGAGGAAAATTTCAACAATTTAAAAAGATGGTCAAGGCAGTCATTCTTGACCAGCACAAAACAATTCATTCAAGAAAAGCAACCCAGTATAAATGAAGATAAATGGAAGGCCTGAGATCTCTCATAACTGAAACTTCACAACTGCCAGTCAATTCATAACTATAAAAAATGAGCTTTACAAAACAACTTTTTGTAGAAGAAGTTTGTAATTTTTGTAAAAGAATAGTGTAATCAATTAACATACCAATTCTCACACAGATAGTGCATCGTGAACGAAACTGGCTAATTAATGCTCAAAGGTGAGTCTTGATACTCTGCAAGAAAAATAAATAAATTAATATATTGGATATATAATATAAAAATATATCTAGATTCTAAAAAATTGAATATATGTTCAAGTAAAAATAACAAAAATTGAATATATGTTCATCCCCTGTAAGTAGCACTTTAATAACAAAAACAAAAAAATCTTCTACATGGAACTAGTTCCTTATCTGTGCTTCCTGAAGAATTATTGAAAGAGAGTGGTGAACCCATAGAACATGTTATTTATCTATGTACTTACATTCTTAATGTTATTTATGATTATCTGCAGAAGTACTTTTCACTTCTGAGATTGTGTATCATCAAAGCTGTACCAGTATGGAACTGCTGGTTTTGTATTCCCCAAAATCAGCAGTCTTGCAATATATTTGTTGATGCTGAAAGGTTAGTCAGCAGTTTGTTGATTTTATACTAAGCAATGCCAAAATTATAGAATAAATAATAAACCAATTAATAATACCTTCATCAACTTGCTCGATGTTCTGGACTTCTTCTAAACTGTCGTGAAAATTGTATTCTTTAGAAGTTGATCGTAGCCATTGTTGAGTACAAATTAGAGCTTCTACTGTTTTTGGCAATAAAGAACTCCGATAAGAATCAAAAATTCGGCCACTTGTGCTAAATGCCGACTCAGATGCAACAGTAGAAACAGGAATAACAAGAACATCTCTCGCAATTTTTGAAACAACTGGATATTTACTAGATGAAACTTTCCACCAAGACAAGATATCAAAATCTTTATTCTTCACCACATCATCCATCAAGTATATCTGAAGATCAGATTTGTTGGAAATATTTTCCTCGTCTGCCAAATGTTTCTCCCACTCAGATTCCAACAAATCATCGGTTTCATGCATGCTAGTATCACCTCCAATATTGCCATTAAAAAAAGCATCAACGACAGAATTTTTGTAAGAATCATACAAACGCGTTAAAACACTTGCCACATCTTCCGACTTTAATCTTCCTAACAAAGAACCATATGCTTTGGAAAGAGTGAAGTTTACATACTTCATCTTAAATCTGGGGTCTAACACAACAGCAACAAGCAATAACATATTCATATTCTCAAAATTTCCCCAATACTTCTCAAATTTACTTTTCATCCGGTCGGCCATATCAACCAAAATAAGATCTTCACATTTAGAATACTTTTTAATAGAACTTCGAAGACTAAAAAATTCACGAAAGAAACAGTTGAAAGTAACATATGAAGTCCTTGAAAATTTTAAAGTGGTCTGGTAGAAAAGATCAAGAAATTTGACAAAAACTCTCACATTCTTCCAGTCAGTTGCTGATGGATTTCCTCTTAATGCACTTATTTCCCGACAATACTTTTGGTATTTATGGTCATCCAGATACATTTTTGTAAAGGCTTTTTCAAATTTTAAAGTTGTATCTAATATTGTATATGTCGAGTTCCATCTAGTTTCAACATCAAGACTCACAAGACCATGAGTATCTATCTTAGTTTTTTCAACAAATGACTTAAAAGAAGCAAATCTTAAAGGAGAAGATCTAACATATTTTACCGCATTCCTTACACGAGAAATGGGTTCAATTTGTTCATCTAACCCTTCTTTTACAATCAAGTTCAATATGTGAGCACTACACCTAACATGTAAAATTCATTTCCAAGTATTACCCCATTCCAATCATCCATTAGCACCTTCAAATGCTTAATGGAAGCATCATTGGCAGTCGCATTGTCTAAGGTTACTGTAAACAAGTTATCAATGCCCCAACCCAATAAGCATTCCCCAATTCCCTTAGCAATAGTCTCGCCTTTGTGATCTGGTGTTGTAAAAAAATTCAGAATTTTCTTTTGTAAATTCCATTGGTCATCAATCTAATGTGCAGTGACAATCATATAACTCAAATTTTGGAGTGATGTCCACGTGTCACTAGTAAGGCAAATACGTTGGTTCTTGATAAGATATTTAAGCTTATCTATTTCTTCTTGATAAATTCTCAAGCAATGTCTTGCAATAGTAACACGAGAAGGTAGTTCAAAATTTGGTAAGGCTTTAGTCATTAATTTCCTAAAGCCTTCTCCCTCTACAACTCTAAATGGTTGCTCATCAATAATTACAAATTCAGCAATGGCCCTTCTAATTTCATCCACATTATACACTACCCTTTTATTAGAATCCAAAAGACCTTCTGTCCACCCTTCTTTAATAGGTTTTAACGTTGTTTGTCTCTTATCAACGACTCTAAAGGGAGATTTGTTACATTTAACTGTTAGATGTGACCATAATGTAGTAGTCCCATTCTTGCTTTCGGCAACAAACGTTTTTGGACAGTAATTGCATTTTGCCCTAATTTTACCTCCTTTAGCTTTAAACTTGGAAAAGTGATCCCAAATCTCGGAAGTCTCTCTACCACTATTCCCAGATTTAGAAGGTTCTTGAGGAGTGGTTCTTTTTTGCTTTTTAGGAGTGCGTAGATGAGGAATGTTCTTACCTTCTTGTTGTTGAGATTCTGTTGGCACAATCGGATGGTGGTTGTCAATCACTACTGATTTAGTTCCAGAAGTTGTACCTTCCATCGAGAAAGACAATTTCTGTATATAACAAAAAAAAGGTTATAATTTGTAATAGATGTTTAAGATACAACTAACATAGATTAATGGAACTATTTCTAAGATATTACAACAGATAATAAGGCAGCACAGCAAATAGAGTAACAGCATAATAACAACTTAGTATATAAGGAATGCTGCAGGTTTCATCATGCCAGATTTCAAACAACTTAGCAATAACAACACCACAGTAACTGCGAGTTTTATCTCAAACAACAAGGGACCATTCTCCAAATATATGTCAACAAATTTCAAAGCACGGACATATATGGTAATGAAAGGACAAGCAAGAAGTATTTGCTCCTCTTCCATTCATCGAGATAAACTGAGAAAAAGAGGCTTATGCATGAACATTCCATAAAACATTTTTGCTTCTGAGATTTGAGACTGAACGATCTAAAATTCTAGCTTCCAATCAGCAGTGGCTTTAGGCCCCAATAAATAAGCGCCTCCAAAGAACCAAAAATCCTCTAAATTCAGTTCGCTCAAATATGAAAACATACAGAAGATGCACAAAAAGAAAATGAATTCGACCTATTAAACGAAGAACCAAAAGAACTGAGCAGACAAAAGATGAAGGAGATATATACCTACATTCATAAAAGAGACAACAAGATCTCTACACACCCACGAACCAAAAAGTAAAAGATATCTGATTGTTGCTAATTTGAGAGGAAAGCAAAAGAGGGTTGGCGAATATTGTTGAGACTTGAGAGAGGGAAGAAAAATGGAAAGGAAGCTAGGGTTGTGAAAGAGGAGCATATGCTCTCCTCTCTTATCTGATTGTTTTGGTCTTTTGGACCTTTTGGTCTTTTGAAAAGATTTTGGGCTTCACCTTCATTTTTTTGGGGCCTGTTTTACATATTAATTAGTTGGGCTCAAGTCCAAATCTAGACAGAAATTATGAAAGAAACTTAAAAATAATATTTATAAATTATATTTTAATAAATATTTTTATGTATAATATAATTTAAAAATAATATATCTATACTCGGGTCGGTTTGAGTTCGGTTTGACTTTTTTTAGTTAAAACCAAACCAACCCTATAATGGTTGGGGGTTTTTTCCGAACACCAAACCAAATCAAACCAAACCACTAGTCGGTTTTTTTTTCCGGTTTGGTTCGGTTTGTCGGTTTGGTGCGGTTTATCGGTTTGCCCTGTACAGCCCTAGTTTGTAGTGGTGATAGTAATGGTGACAATTAGTAGTGGTGTAGGTAAAGTTGGTTGATGTTAGTAGTTGATGGTGACTAAAGAATGTGTAGTGGTTGATGATGTATTTGTGGTAATTGACGTGGTGATAGTTATGATGATGGAGATGGTGATAGTAGAGATTGACCACAAATAGTGGTTGATAGTACCGGTCGAGATGGGCGGTGGTGACCTAAAAAATGTACGGTGATAGCTGGTGGTGGTGCTAATTGTGATGACGAGTTTGTTGGTAGAAGGAATTGACTATAATGATGGTAGTGATGACGGCTTCTTCTTCTTCTTCCTCCTCCTCCTCCTCCTCTTCTTGATGGAGATGGTGATAGTAGAGATTGACCACAAATAATGGTTGATAGTAGTGGTAGAGGTGGGCGGCGGTGGTGTTGACCCAAGAATGCATGGTGGTAGTTGGCGGTAGTGTTAGTTATGATGAGGGAGTTAGTTGGTAGAAGGAATTGACTGTAGTGATGGTAGCGATGACTGCTTCTTCTTCAACTTCCTCTTCCTCTTCTTCATCCTCCTCCCTCCTCCGTCCTCCGTCCTCCCTCCTACCAAAGCCATTGAAGTACCTATACGCTGCTCTGAATTTTCACTTGATGCACGAGTAACATTATCTCTTTGTTGGTGTCCCAAATCAGCTAACGACGCAGCAACCGCATCTGCGTTGTTTCTAGGGATTATCTGCTGCCCAGAATCGACGCATCTGATGACAACTCCTTCTCAACATGATCAACACTGTCTTGAGAAATAGCCTTTTTCATCTCCCTGTTCACCAGTTTTATTAATTACCCCATCAACTTCACCATTTTTGTTGCTTCAATAGCCTCTGATACATTATTATTGTTAACTCTTTTCATCAGGTTTTGGAACACCATATGCTAACACCCTTTTTTTCATTTAAAATAGACATAATAGATAAATATGTCTTTTAACTTGGCTTCAGTTTGCACCTATGCTTTTCAATTCTGGACGTATATAAACAGACACTTAAATATGTATAAAATTAAACAAGTAGATATATGCGTCCTATGTGACATCCTACGTGTCCAATTTGCATCCTATATGTGTATTATGCCACGTAGAACGCGTGTATCTACTTGTTTAATTTTATAAAAATTTAAGTGCATACTTGTACATATTCAAAGTTGGAGGGCTAGTTCAATGGTTTCTAATCTGGACGACTGGAATTCTCTAGATGGACGGTAAATCCAGGTATGTTGCTGGTCCTTAGAAGGACAAAGGGAATCCTGGTCTTCTCTCCTAACGAATGACAGTTGGGGCCAAGTTAAATAGCATTTTTATGTATTATGCGTTCAAAATATATCTTAAAAATTCCTGCATATTTTCCTCATGTGGCTTGATAAGGCGGAGGTATACTATTTTATAAGGTTGGCAAAATTAGCCCATAGAAATATAATTTGTATACCCGTTCAAGTTTAGGCGGCTCATTAGCCCAATTTAGCCTAACTCGTTTCAGCCCATTTAAAGTTGGGTTGAACCCGAATAACCTTTTGGCGGGTCATTATTAAGTCAACCCACTTTGATCCACACAAATTCAGTTCAATCCGCCCATTTGACGAATCAACTCTTGTTGTTGCACTTTCTTAGCTTGACAAGATACCCCTACCTGCTGATTTTTATCATAATTGCACCAGAATCTGAATATATGTTTCTTGCCCTTTAATCACCTTATGAGAATTCACCATAAACAATTCATTCATCAGTAAAAGACCACTCTTTACCCCTATTACCAGCAACATATGTTTCATTTCGAGTTGTTTAGGATCCGTTGCCTCGATCAGAGATTGAGTAGATTAAGTAAGAGCAATCTGCTCTATGCTTAATAGAAACATCAGTTGCACCAGATTCTTCACACGATAATGTATCATATGTATTTTTAATTGTTTGTTGCGCGACCTTAGGACTCCTATTCATTAGAATCGCAAATAGATTGAACAAACCTAGCTTGGAAGTTAGAACATAAGTGTTCATGCTGAGTTCTATACAACCCCAAAATGACAATCTATTTCTATATTTTTTGTACTTCCATAAAATACTGGATTTGTGATTGTATGCATTGACAAGAATAACAACTAGTCCCTCTTTTGTCGCATCTAGTCCTTGATTTCAATTATAAGCCATTTCGCAGCTCAAAGAAGAAATTAAAAATTTAGGGTTGCCAATGGAAAGAATTGATGAATGGATCGACTATAGAAGAACACAGACTAGAAATTCAGAAAAATTCAAGATCGAAGAATACGAGCCCACAATCAGAAGCTCAATTGCTCTGATACCATGTTGATACTTGAGTTTTCAGAGATGAAAAAGAAATGGTTGAGAGGAAGAAATGAGCATAAGAGAAGAGAAATAAATTATTTTCATTTAATCACAATTGGTTTGCCTATTGCGGAAGCTATGGACTATATTGATGGTTTAGCGAATAACTCAAAAGAGATGTCCAAATAAAAGCATTGGACGTTTCTTATTTGGGGTTGGAACCAATGGTCTATGGAAACACTATATCATAGTAGAGTAGGCAGTTAACATATTTAGTGGCATCTAATTAATACATAATCATCATACTTATCAAATCTAACCAATATATGTCGACGTGCAAGCCATCAGATAAGTTTCCAAAAATACTTTTGAAAAACAACTTTCATTATATCAAACACATCTATCGAATAAATAAAGAGTAGCTAGCCTTGCTATTGCAAAGTTAGATATAAGCATAAACTGGATAATGAAAATAAACTTCAGTAAACTCGCTGCCATGAACAGAAAAAAATGAACAACTAAAATATAAAGCAAAGCCTAAGAGAGCTTACCTGAAAGCCAATATGAGCACAATAATAAAATCAAAATGTGTATCCCCTAGATGTTAAGGATACACAAAATGTTACGCTACATTGAGATGCAATATAATCGGTCACACAAATAATCAATCCATATATGATATATCACCATTCAACTAAAAGGTTATGTAATGGCAAGATAAACGGGTTCGATTCTAAATAAAACAATGATCCCAAGTCAAGAACTAAACAAAAACTTATAATCTAATACCAACCATTAGTTCCAAATGAAAAAACAAAAATAAACTAGCAATCCAAGTCATACCAAACAAAATAGTCTCCAAAAACATGAAAGATGCAATTTTCACTTGAGAAAACAACTCTGCCACTAAAAAGAGCCCTTTTGAGAGCACCGATTGTCTCAAAAGCATTGGATGATCATATTGATGATTCGTCAGAATGATTTTCTACTCCTGGAAATTGGATGCTTGATGCCCCTGCCACCTGCATATGTAGGTTTAAGATAAAATTTAGCAGAGATTATGGGTGTGACAAAAAATACTTTCTTAAAAAATAAGTCAGTACTTAATTTATAAAAAATATCATTATGAAAAAGATTTTTTATCAAAGGAGGAAAATGACTACTTCAAATATATACATCAATCTTTTTTTAATACTGAAAAATATCGTTCAAAACACTGACCAATTTTCAAAGGACTCGTTTGATTTGGAACAAGTATAATAGAGATTATAGTCCCAACCAAACATAGGAAAAATGAGATTTAATCCGCGATATGGATGTATAATACAAAAAAATGATATAAGAATTATACTAATTTTAGCTAATACCAATAATCAAACACAATATATGTAATGTCAAATTAGATAGTAGCACTAACCTGATTATCAGAGTAAACTTGATCAAACTCACTGCCTGGTTCATTAGGTAGGTTGGCACCCGGAGGTCCAAGATTCTGAAAGAGATAATCCACATTGTTGAAAACGAAATATTCATCACAATTTTCCTTCTCATTTGAATTACTTTCTCCAACATAATTATCATATGATACTGCAACGATATTTCTTGGATCAGACATGTTTGGTTCACCAGTATATTGCTGGAAATTTGCATTTGCATTTGTTCCTTCCAATCCATTAATAGTAACATTTCCAACACAAGTATCAGACATCATTGCGCCACTTGAATATGTTGTTATATTGTCCACATTAACATTTAAGTTGTAGTCATTGATTGTTGCATTTTCAATATATGTACCAGGCACTATTCTGCTACCTGAATATGTTGCTCCATGGGTCACATTTAGATCGTAATTTTTTTCAATATGATGATCTCTATTGTTAAGCGCCAGGTCAGGCCTATAATTAGTGTTCCCAACTTGAAGGCCTTGTGAACCCAACATTCCAAATAATGGTCCATATTGTTGTTGTAGCCCACCACCAACATTAGTTTGGGTCGACAAAAAGGGATTATTAAATAGATTGCCAATTCCGAGGTAATGGTGTTGAACCTGAGGATGTGGGCAGTAGAGTTGTTGAATTGAACTCTCTCCTCTAGCAAAACAATTGTTGGTATTAGGAGTAGGAAATGGAAACTTTGGGCCTCTTTGGATTTGATATGGGTTACGTTGATGATTTGTTACATTTGCCTGAAGACGAGGCATTGTCCCAAATTTTCGATACCTACTTCTTGGTTCATGAGAAACACTTGAGGATCGCCGGCTTGATAGGTGACGAATATATTTTCGCTCTTCTGGAGATCTCCAATTGTTGCGACGACATTTCTAAGAGGTGTTATAAGAAAATAATATATAAAAAAGAGTAGAACATGGATATGTTTATCATCCGAACTCATTGTTATTTAAGTATGCATGGTTGAAATGACCTAAGGCATTTATAATGAATTTTTTTTTGGTGTTTCGTAATTGGTGAATTATAAAAATCTTTTGAAATAGCATGAATTAAAGATTGATAATAATATTATTCCATTGAATTACAAAATAATAAAAATTAGTAACAAATAATTAACTTCTATCATAAAATTGTAACAAAGGTCTATCGCTAATCCTTTTTAATGATTGCGTGTTTGATAAGACTTTCAAGTACTAAAGATTCATAAAAATGTCTAATAATTTACTTACAAAAGTGAAATATAATTAGATTTTTTATCTGCTTTTGATACAAATTAAAATCAAGATAGTTGCAAAAAATAATTCACAAAAGTGTTTGATGAAAAAATCTGTCCAAGGAAAATCATTTCTAGTAACCAAATATCAGAAAATAATGTTAAAATTTTTATTTTTTATTTGTAAAATAACTTTCTCAGTACCCCACAAACCCAAATGATACAAAATTTACCACTTAATGTTTCTAAAATATGTACCTGGAGATGGCTAGCAACTTGCATCCTAGTAAGACCAGGCAAATTCATCACTTCAAGAATCTCCATGGGATAACATCCTACATGTTCCATAAGAATGTAAGTTTGATTTAATAATCATAACATTTCCAGATCAAGTCGAGATACATGTAAATACAACAATCATTGCACTTCAATCTCAAACAAGTGGACGTTAGCTATAACTATGAATTCTATTTGTTCATATTGTTCCATATAAATAAATTGTCAAGAAATTTAATTAATAGTGAATTAAACTTACGTCCTTCCCCAAGTTGTTGTACAGCCTTCATAAACTTGGCATGAAGATCATCAGTCCATTCTCTGTAGACCTTTCGCCTAACAACCCTATTAATAGCATTGTTTTGGTTTTTTCCTTCGTTAATCTCTTTTGTGTTTTTTCGAGCTCTCTTCCTCCTTTGCTTGTATTTTTCATTCCACGCGACATCGTTTTCAGCCTCATGAATATGATTGCTATGGTCCTCAGTATAACCAATATCATCAACCTTCATCTGATCTCTATTTTTTCCTGATCCTTCTCTCGCTTTCTTTCTTCGTATTTTTTCACTCAATACAAATTGCCACAAGTATTTAACAATTTCCTTGTCAAATGGCTTTTTAAGGTAAAGATAAGCTCCATCTTCCAAAATCTTCTTTTCTACGAGTTCATTGGATTCATCACATACAACTGCATAATTATATCGAAAGCCATCACTTAGAATTGAATTAAATTATACATTATGTGAATAGTTAGTTTCACGCTTATTTACTAAATTTTATTCAATATTAAAGTAATATTACAAAGCAACCGTTTATCATATACTTAAAAAATAAGAATTAACAACTGATAATTTATGCCGCTTAACAACAAAATTCATTGCTAATCCTCTTTAACCATGGATTGTAGAAAATCTATTTAGCTAGAAACTACATAGTGATAAAATAATAGTGAATTACATAGCTAATTCTTTTGCAGTGTATTAAGAAAAATAACCGACTTTATCTATAGTAGATGTCATAAGTGGAAGACTAGAATAAATACTTACCGAGTGAAATTATATCCAAAGCCACAGCTTGAGCTAAGAGGTCAAAAGAAACCAGATTAGATGAATGGACATTGAGTATTATCACATCAATTTTTTGCTTTCCTTTGGAGAGTATTGACATTGCTATTGAAGTCGTATCAACCGTCATAACTGCATTAATGCTCTTTGAAAGTCAGTGAAAAAATTATACAAGAAATTATCTTAAAAGTTATTAATTTCTCATATACAAATTCATTTATATTGCAATACTTTAGTTTATGCAATTGCACATATTGATCAACTTATATTATAATCAATGTGAGTATATATTAGACATGTTTACATAATAAAGTTTTAAACAATATTACTTGGGATAAATAATCAAATTATAGAATAGAGAAGATCATAAAGGAATATATTGTTCAGAAATCTATTCCAATTAATCAGCAAAGAAATTCAAGTTAAAATGATTTAGCACACATTGGATAGGGAACAATCAATGAGTACTAATAATTACGAGAAATCAAACCAAAAAATAAAAAGGAAAAAGCCATAAAGCAGACATAAACTATACTAAAATTGCCGGTTATATACCTTTTTTGCAGGGTGAAATAATTCAAGAAAATCACCATTTTAAAATAGGTTTTGGGTAAGATAATTGTAGCATTTACTTATTCTTTTAGAATATTATGCAAAACTACCTATTGTCTTCACAAGTTCAAGTAGAGGAAGTAATTGAATGACCATTAAGATTGAACCAAAATAAAAATAAAAATTGGCAAGTATTCATTAAATTAGATCCAAAATTTTTCCCTTTCAAATTAAGGAATATATTAATAAAATTAAAAATTTTAAAATTCAAGGTGTGCCCTTGATCAAAATTTTTAAATAACATGTGTATATTAAAAAATATTAGTCAAAAAGATTAAAAGATACAACTTCTTTTGTTGAATTACAAAGGGGAAAAAAGCCCCTTGAAGAAAACAATTTTTAATTAAATAAAAAAAGGGAGGAAAATGTTTTTATTTTATTAAAATCAGATCTCCCTAATTTTTTTTGGTCTACATCCAATTAAAGATAAAAAATAAGTTATCTCAATATCAATAATAATAATAGCCAGATCGGTTTTAGCTAGTCTTTCTTTTGTTCTTTCTCTTTTCTCCCGTTATTCTAATCTTGTGCCGCCGCCACCCTAAAAAAACTATTATTTTTAAAGTGATTGATAGATTGATAAAATCAAAGATCTACCTCTTTAAAAAATAATTTTGAGGATGTTACTTAATTTTCTCCTATCAACTATATGTCACTCAAGACCAATTGATAAAGAAAAGTTTCCCCCTTTTCTACACAAAGATCAAATGTAAAACTTAAATGTAAATTGATTAAATAATTAAAATTAACATAAAATTGTCTACCTCTAGGGACATCCGATAAAATTGCATAAAATTATCAAGCCATTTTGAAATATCATATACATTTTTGAGGGGAAAGCTAATCAAGTGTGTGATATGGTTATAGCAAGAACCAAAAACAAATAATCTAATTTGGTTCTTTATAACTGTACAAAACACATATATTGGCTAGAAAAATAATATAGACAAGCATAAAAATAGTGTTGTGACAACAAGAAAAAGAGAAATTTATGTATAAATGAAATCTAAAAAGAGACTAATGTTAAAATCATAATGATATAACAAGGATCATATCAATTAAATCTCTTATAAAAAGAAAATCACACAAAATTTCGTTATATCAAAGACCAAAAGTTATAAGTTCACTATATATAATTTAAGAGATGTCACCTTTATAGTCATGAGACTTTAACAAATCGTTCATCTCAGCAACAAATTCTTTGTCATTATCAACCAGCATCACATAAACATCTTTTGTCATACTTGAGAATTTTCCTCTTCGGACTTAACAAAGAGGAGATACAAGAAAATAATTTGTTATTTAAACGGAAAAATTTATAGAAAAACGCTTAACTCTTCTGATAGATGCTTATATAGTATCTCTCATGGCTAATGGGTATGTTTAGCGTTGACCATATGTTTGATCTATTTAATTTTTTTCTTTTCTTGAGTCAAGACAAGGGTATACTTTTGTCTCTTTTTTTTTTATTCCTTTTATGAGTTTAGTATGGAGCGCAATATTTTCTTTATAAAAAAAATAAAAAAACTATATCTTCTTTATAAAATCAATTTTCATTTTTCAAAAAAATATTTTCAATTATAAGAAAAATGACTTCTGTCATTTATGGGATATGAGTGGGTACTCATTTTTATTTAAAAGTATAATAGTTACGCTCTTACTTTATCTCAATTATTTCCACCAATACTTACATATTATTATCAACCATTGTATTTAAAAATTTCCATAAAATTATTAAAGAATATAAGACCTCAACATCTTTTTTACCTCTCACTTACAAATACTCAGTACTTTTATTAAATTATTGAATATTTAAATTAATTTTACCTAATTTTTTCCTATACATTTTTTTTGTATTACAAAATTGTATTACTTACAAACTTCATATGTTACTAATAAATCAACATATATCTAGTTAATTTCATAGATATATTTTACTATGCTACTGAAGACAACCATCATAGTAGTATTAGTTTTTGGTGGAACTTCAATCTCAAAATATTTAAAGCTCATGTGTGACTTAGTTAAGATAATTCATATTATGCTGATAAATTCTTTGATTGCTAGAAAAATTATAAGTTGTACATGTAGTAGTTTAATTTAACTATTAAATTGTCATGATTGTAATTAAAATTGTGCTAATAGAAGTATCAAATTTGAAATCCTATAGATATGTCCATTTACATATTGTTTGCTTTCCTGCCAAAAATCAAAATACACCATTAATCAAATCAAGTTATCTCAGTTTAGTGTTATAATTCCTCTTGAACAGTGCAAAGTCAAAACTAAATAAAAAAGAGGTAATTACAGTATATGGTCATTCGGTGTATATTCATGTATACAACAACAACAACAACAATCCAGTGAAATCCCACAACGTGGGGTCTGGGGAGGGTAAAGTGTACGTAGACCTTACTCCTACCAAGGTAAAACGGCTGTTTCTGAGAGACCCTCGGCTCAAAAGAAGCATAAAAAGAGGTCATATAAGGCTAAGAAGTTCAAAGCGATATGGAAAAATAAATAACGAATAACGCAAATAACAAAAGCGTCACAGATAAAATAGAGTAATCAAAGTACAGAAAATAATAGAGAGATAATAACAGAAATCAGAGCACAAGAAATTATAGTACGCTAATGCGCCTACTAATACGGAAGAATAACGAGACTATATACTAGCTTTCTACCCTAATATGGGTCCTCCACACTCTCCTATCTAAGGTCATATCATCGTTAAGCTGTAACTGCGTCATGTCCTGTCTAATCACCTCTCCCTAATATTTTTTTGGCCTATCCCCACCTCTTCTAAAACCATCAATGGCCAACCTTTCACACCTCCGCACTGGGGCATCTGTGTCTCTCCTCTTCACATGCCCAAACCATCTCAGTCACATTTCCCGTATCTTGTCTTCCACTGAGGCCACTCCTACCTTGTCTCGAATAGTTTCATTTCTAATCCTGTCACTCCTGGTATGCCCACACATCCATCTCAACATTCTCATCTTGGCTACTTTCATCTTTTGAACGTGAGAGACCTTAACTGGCCAACACTCCGCCCCATATAACATAGCCGGTCTAACCACCACTTTGTAAAACTTGCCCTTAAGTTGTGGTGGCACCTTCTTATCACATAGAACACCGGAAGCGAGCCTCCATTTCACCCACCCTGCCCTAATACGGGGCGTGACATCATCGTCAATCTCCCCTAGCCCACTAGAACGTCTCTTATTATTGCATTGAGTCTTCCGTTAATTGATTGAATAAGTGATCGGACCAAGTGGTTCGCTTAGGGACCAACAATAGTTTTCAAGTACCTGCCATGCCTAGGGTACCCCTCTTGGGGCGTGACATCCTTAGATTGAGCTTGATTATGCGAAAGTATGAAGATTACCTCGGATTTGGGTGGGTTAGGTGCTTGATCATGCCTTGTAGTGTAGAAATCCTATTTTAGGCTATTTTCGAGTTATATCGGGTACTTGTGAGCATGTTGCCTATCTTATTGTGATCATCCATGCCTTGTGGCTTTGTAATTGATGTTGTACAATGATATTGATCATATTGGACTTAGTGTAGTCGTAAACTAGTGTTTACCATAAATCTGTGATAAAGGTCTTGCTTTTACTCCAACGTCGATTCGGAAGGTTTAGCTCCCTGTAGACTGGAAGAGCAGACTTGGGGGTCTGGTAGTTTGAGCCTTAGATTAGGTGTCGTCTCATCTTTGACTACCTTCTACCCTTTCTTCCTCTTCTTATGGACCATACTTTGACGATTCGAGCTTTTGGGATTCGCTTAGCGTTTGGGATCGGGTACGGTTCGTGCTTGGAGTGCTTGGTTAATTATCTGAGAGTGGACATTGACCCACGGTGGTCTTGTGATGACAAGATGACATAATATCATTTGGCAATCACTATCATCACAAATTCAAGGTCTGGTCATGTTGCCTTCTTACCTTCTATAGAGATAATTCGACATATTTTTAGTTTAAGACCACGAGATTTTAAAATCTTCTTTATTTTTTTATACTTCGTGTTAAGTTCAAACCTAACAAACAAATTAAAATGAAGAAAGTTATATTTATGAGATTTTTAAATTTGTGTACTCATTAAAATAAAATGTGCACGTGAAACACATCATACACCTAAAATGTCATATATAAAAATATTATATGAAATGAAAACAAAACAAATTATTATCTTAAAATACTAACATATCTATAAGTACAAATATTATTATAATAATTTGTTCAGTCATTATTAAAACTCACCTTGTTGCGAGATTTCTGAAACTATTGAAATAGGCTATCAAATTAACTTGGGGTGAATCGATAACATTTTTTTTTTTGGAATTTGATAGTTTGCTTCGGCTGACGTTATCCGGCCATGGCAAAAAAATTTACGTCATAATGCTATCGTTGTAGTTGCCGGTAGGTCGCTATAGCGGACTAACGGAACTAGTAACTAAAAAATATAAATTTATATTGGGACTCTTCCTCTTCAGTTGAAAAAGGAATGAAGGTTACTCTAAAAACCCTCCTAGGCTGCTTCAAGCTTGGGAGCAATGGAGAGGAAAGATTCGTGCGTGAAGGGGTAAAACCCATGGATTCCAGACCTATTTCCATAAGAATTTGTCACCATGGAGTTAATAGTTCGTGTTCAGACATCTATTGTTGCTTGACGCCCAGATAAGCTAGGCTTTAACTGAATAACTAGACCTATTTTCTGAATACATAATATGTTATAGATTGAAGGAAGATGTCATGCTTAGGCATTCGAGCATGGAGTCTAGGTAGCTAAACATGTTGGTTATTGCTATTTAGGGTGGGAAATTATTGTGATAGGTAATGTTAACCTTATGACTGAAGGTGGGTGTTTATTCTATGATTGTTAACCTTCGGTAATTGAATTTCGGGGTGGGTTTATAGCATTGGTAATGATTAACTATAAAAGAATTGTTGGGTCATAGCGGATTTTTGAGTTTTATATAAATGAGGAGAAAGGGATGAACGGGGAGGGTACTAATTTTGTGGTAATAGGAAAGGAGTTTTCCTGGGATGAATGTGCACCTAAATAGGTCCAGCATTGAGCTTTATATATTAGTTTGCTAATAAAATGAGCCAAAAATTTGTGTGGGAAGGGTCATGTAAGTTAGAATGATAAATCATAGTTTGGTATAGGTGATGGTTAAATTGTTTCCTAAATTTATGTTATGTGTTCATGTTAACTAATTTGTTAGTATTGCTGGTACTATTCATGTTTTGCGGGATAAGATAATGAATGAAAAGGATATCCGATTGTTAAACTCATGCAATGAACTGTCTTAAATACTTGTTGGTTACAAGTGTGAATTGTTTGTCATTGTGGTTGTGATGTCTGTGACTTTCGATTGGCTCGGATACCATGACTGATACAGGATATCCATTGGTTGGCTTGAGTACCACACCTAATATAAGTTTTATCGATTAGCTCGGGTACCACGCCTGGTACAAGTTCTATCGATTAGCTCGGGTACCACGCCTAGTACATATTTGATTGTGCTTCTGTGTGTTGGTTCCATAAGTGAACCCAGTTTTATTTCATGTGATGTAATTATTACATGTCAGTTCACGAGTGACCGAATTATTGTGTTTAAATGCGGGAGTGATCACTGAGTAGATCGAGATTACATGTTAAACACCGTAGAAGATACCTTTGAGATCCTTAGATAGTTCAGGTTACTTAAAAGGTGTGTTGAATCGTGTATGGATTATTGTTGTGGTTTTGGACATGTCCCTTGTGGATATTAAGTCAAGTTAACTGAGAGTCTTGCTTACATTCACTAACTTGGATTGCATATGTCTGTCAAGGTGGTCTTGGATATACCTGATAACAAGTTAGAGTCAAGGTAGTTAAGTAAGTATTGCAGGTAGCCCACTAAAATCGATTAAGGGCCCAAGGCCAGGGTTGTTGTCCTGGGATCTAATGATGGCGATGGACCAAGTAACAAGGATAGTAGTAAACTTGATTCAAGATCAGAATCAATAAGGTAAATCTAGTGTTTGATAAGGCGGGTAGGCTTGGGAAGCCTTAGGGTTATAGGAGGGTGGAATGACTCTTAATGGTGGGCTTGGCAACAGAATGAGGTAGGAATACTTGGGATAGAGTGTATGAGTTCAGGGGTAGCATACCTGGTAGTAAAGGTTGTTTTTAAAGGATCGGGCTTGTATAGCTGCAAGTTATATGTTTCTTTTGAATATTATATGATATTATGTGGTAGATTTGGGTCGATCAATGATGCCTACCGTATGTACTGATACTAGTCTTGATATGTCACTTAGTATAGTCTAGGTGCAGGAGCATATGTTTCCTAGGTGAAGACGACAGTGATCTCGATAGGTTCTACTCCTCTCTTCCTTATGCTGGGAGTTGTTTCTTGTCTTACAATATTGTATTCTCTAGAAACTCTTATACATATTTAGACTAGTTCCTAGGAAGGGTTTTCCGTTGTATCCGTAAAAGCTTTCTATTGTACTCAAGATTGAGATTGATTCTTTTTACTTTATGAAGGTAATATACTATGTTTATGTTTAATTCCACATTACCAGTTTTAAATCAGGTGGTAAGAATTCTTCTATCTAAGTGTTAGAGTAAGTATCCGCACGGCCCATTAATTGAGTCGTGACAATTATATAAGTAACTTAATTGATTTTCTCATCTTTGAAGAAGTTATGTTTCATAATCAAGCTAGACCAAAAGCTATATTCTCAATGTGGTTGCAACTACATAGTAGAATGCTAACAGCTGACAGATTGAGTTCTTAGGGTATGCAAATTAATCTCACTTGTCCACTATGTAAACAGGAATCTGAGACCATTACTCACTTGTGCTCTTGCACCTTTTAGGCTATATTAATTTTTTTCTTAATCTTTGTACATTTTAATTGTATGGACACTATTATTGTAAGAGTACAAAATTAAGGGGACAAGGGTAGTGTAGTCTGAGAATGAATATTAGGAAAAAGCAGATTGTGTTGATATGCACAAGCTTGTAATTCTACTGGTGATTAATGAAAGTCTTTCTAATTACCAAAAAAAAAAAGATTCATAATATATTTAACCACTGCATCAAACTAATATCATTTATTTATTTTTATTTACACGAATATTGTATCAATTTTAATGGCAAACACTATTTTTTTACTCTTTTTATATATAATATTTTTTTATTGACGCGTCACATGTAAAGCTAGTACACTAAACTAGTATTATAATGTTAAGTGCACAAATATTCACTTTTGGAGCCTTCAATTAATTTATACCAAAAGTTGATTATTATTTTTTACAAGTTTATCTGCTTAGAAAATATTTTTAGATATATGTGATTGAAATCAAAAATTTGTGTTTAACTAAATAATATGACAAATAAATAATGAATGTTGATTATGTCTGAAGTTATGACCTTGACAACGTCTAACTTAAGTCATATTTGACTCAAGTAGTCGTCTTACCAAAGTCAAACTTATACATTTTCACATAAGATTAGGTCTTTTGTTGAGCTAAATTTTAGAAATTTTCCCATGAAGTTCGGATTTTCAAAATCAATAACTTCTTTTTCGAATTTCAACAAAATTAAACGCATGATTAACATCCAAATCTATCTAAAATTTGCTCAAATTTAAAATATAATTTTTTTATATCATAAAAAACAAACTCAATCATTTATTTATCAAAATAACAATAAATCTAACAAACTCATTTTACAACAATAATGGTTTGCCATTATTTTCAATACTTTGTAACAATGGTCATTTACCATTATTTTCAAACTTCTATCTAAAGTGACTAAATATTGGGTATCAATTAAAAGAAAGTATTCTTTAAATAATAAATACAAGTCAAATGAAATTTTGAGGACCCATTCGTCCATGGATATTTTTTTTTTAATTTTTTTAGTTTTTTTTTCGCTTCATTTGAAAATCAACATTTGGCCAAAAAAAATTTAAATATAAATTGTATTTAGATTTTTTTTTTCAAATTTTGTCACTCAAACTATTCTTTTTCAAAGGAGGTAATATCAAACTATTCTTTTATAAAATTTTGATTGATCATATTAATGTAGTAAGTTGGTAGATAAACATTTAGTTAGAATTAATAAATGATTGGTGTTTTTATAAAATATAAAAGTTTGAAGTTATTTTTAACTTTTAAAAAATTCCTAAGTTTTCAAGTTCTAGTTTTTTTTAGAAATTGGGAAATTGGAGATTTTGCCAAAAATATTTGCCAAGTAATAACAAATTATATGGACAAACACAAATTTTGAAATAATTTTTAAGTTTTTTTCAAAAATTACTTGAGATCAAACGTTCGTAATCTATGATATTACATAAATATAATTATAATATTACCCTTTAGAATGTCACATTGACACGTTAGCCTCGAAGTCCAGTTGAGGGGCAATTCTTCAGTACAGCATTCCCTTATTTTCATCTATCGAATCTAAACCGTTGATTCGACAAGATCAGATTGGACGGTCCAGATCTCTCTAAAGTCATCATTAATCGTGCGTCCCACCATCGTATATATTTCCACTCCTCTTAACCTTTTATAGATCTCGCCGGTTACCCTCTTCCGTTACAGTTCGCCGGTGAAGTGCAATTCTAATTTTCCGATCAAGACTTCGTCGGAGCAGGAACACTGAAAATACTTCGATCGGTACCTATATATGTAATCACCATTATGCTTATTATCTTGTATATCTTCTTCATCACTGCATGTCAGAGTGTTAGGGTTAGGTTTTAGACCATTTATGTAAACGTCTCAGTGAATTAGTGTGCGTTGAATTGAACATGTTAACATTTTATTTGGTTTCTGAGAAATTGATGCCGAATTGTATGAGCTGAGCATTGGTTGCATAGAGTTAAATTGTTGTTTGATTATGAAGGAGATTGGAAAAGTTTAATGAATCTTAGCTAAAGTGAATGAGTGTAATATCTGGTTCTTTTAATGTTGTTGCAGTACAGTTGCACGAGTATTTGGCTTTGTGAAAGTTGCTTAATTGGTACTCTGAGAAGCTCGTGCAGAGAGTAAAAGAGTATAGAGTGGTTTTGTCATGCTTTGTGAATTTCTGTGACAGAGAGAATCAATGCGCAAAGGTTTAGTTGCTTTTAGGAACTAGGAAGAATCAAATTGCTAGGAATGAACTCACAGTGAAGTGGTCATAGTGGTCAACTGCATTCTGCTTGTGTTCGACTCTAGTTTCCATAAATTATAGGATACCTGGTTCAATGCGCTTGTGCATTAGGGAGATGCTGATACTATGTTTGCTTGTCGCTATAGATATTCCCAACTTTTATTGGTCCATTTCCGTCTTTCATCCTTCCTTCTGAATCAACTGCAATTCATAATTGGAATTTGATGTCATTTTAGGTCGAACGAATGTCAGGTAACAACATGAGAGACGTGCATTGGGTTGGTCTAGTCTATGTAGAGAAACTCACGTTATCATCCCCTTCTCCACATACTTGCTTGGCTACTAAAATTCTAATCAAATTAGTCTCAAGTAGTATCATCAGATTAGACCAATTATAAAAAATTGGAACTACCATTAATTTCCCGGTAAAAAAATCCATAACATTCATAATTCTTCTCTTTAGCAAGCGTAGGTTGGGCATATCAATTCTTTAATGGAACTAGAACTAATATCTCTTTTGGAGGCAGGTCTTGAATTTTATGAACTATGTCAGACCTTCCAATCATAATACTAAAAAAAGTACCAAGACCGGAGAATCAAAAAGATAGGTCTTAATCTTCTCGAAAGCACTCTGCATAGTCAGAGCCCGGTGAGTGAAATAAAAATGAGAAAGGGGTAGGAAAAAAAAGGTATCCGAATTCTTGAAATTTTAATCTCTGCAGCTGATGAACAGAGTACCATTTTAGGAAGAAAGAGATGATTCAAAAAATTAAACCTGGAGTAGATACTTGATTAGCTAGTGTTACTGTTGACAACTTGTCTCAAAACAGATATTGACCCTGTCATTGTATAATTGATACCTGATAAGCTAGTAGTACAGTTCACAATTTGTCTCAAACTTGGAAAGGTAGATCGATAAGCTAGTATTATGGTTTAGAGAGGTAGATACTTGATAAGCTAATAGTATTGAGGCTGTTTTTTAAGATTTATTGTTGATTCAACACATTTCTGAATTAAGTCTAGTCTCCTTAAACTTTTCTATATTGGTCAAGTCAATTTCTTAGTTTTGCTAATGGGCTCTTGTATATCCTTAATCTCAAATAGAACTTGAATAAGTAAAGGAATGTTGAAGGGATGTCATTCACGATTGATTAACCTTGCATTTCCCCTTTAGTAACTAGCCATGAGTTTTGATAAAAAATATTTCCTCAGTAAAATCTCAAATCACGATCTTTTTGTTGTAATCTTTGCAGATCTTGCAGTTCTGAGTTGCTAAGTGAATCCATATGAAATGGCTTATGATAACTCCTCCACGCTTGAGCCCAAACGTTCCCATCAATGGTTCATGGATGGCGTCGAGCCTGAATTGCTTCCCAACAAGAAGCAAGCCATCGAAGTACCTAATCACAGTTCGTTCTCTGGACTTTTAAGTTCCAATATTGCTCCCTGGATGAACACTCCTGGTTTCCACTCAGTACCAGGTCAATATGCAGAAAGGCACTTTGACAATGAAAGTGCAAGATCGCTCAGCTTTGATGACAACAGTGTTCCATCCGTTGGCATAGGCAACATGAATATGGCTAGAAAGGTGATGGAAGATCCATTTGGAAGTGATTCCTCATTTGGTTTATCCATATCCCATACACTAGAGGATCCTAGATTAGGTCTTAACTATGGTGGTATCAGAAAGGTCAAAGTCAGCCTGGTGAAGGAGGCTGAGAACTTCATGCCTGTGTCAATGGCTGATACCTATACCAGAGGCATCAGCAATGCAATGCCAACAGATCATGCTTTTAGTAAGGCTGAGGATAGTTGCATAGCTATGGGACTCTCTTTCAATGGAAGTGATGATCATATGATGTCATTAGGTGACACATTTAATAGGGAAGACAACAGTTTCATATCCATGGGTCAACCTTTTAACAAGGTTGATGGCAATGAACTATCAGTGGGTCATAGCTTCAAAGAGAGCAGCTCACTGTCAATGAGTCACCCTTTTTGTAAAGATGAAAGCAATATTACTATGCTGAATCAAAGTTTTAGCAGAGAGGATGATAGCACTATATCAGTGAGTCACTCATTCAATGACAATAATACTGCCATATCAATGAGTCAGCAATTCAGTAATGATGATAGCAATATTACATCAATTGGCTGCTACAGCAAAGTCAATGACAATGCCATATCAGTGAGTCAGACCTATAGCAAAGTTGAAAACAATAATTTGTCAATGAGCCAATCTTTTGGCAGGGGAGAAAGCAATATCATATCCTTTGGTGGATTCAATGACGATGACGATATAAATTCTTCTGGAAGGCTGATTTGCAGTTATGACTTATTAATGAGTCAGTCTTCAGGCCAACAATCGGATATTGTGACTGGAAAGCGATTGGTTGAGTCAAATGCCGATACAGTTACAAGTGTTGCTCAAATGGCTGGCAGTAAGGAATTTAATTCTAAAAAGGAGGAGCAGAAAGCAACTAAAAAGCCTCCTTCAAACAGTTTCCCTTCAAATGTGAGAAGCTTGCTCTCGACTGGTATGTTAGATGGAGTACCTGTCAAGTATATAGCTTGGTCCAGAGAGGTAAACTTTACATTTTATGAGTTTCATCTTTGCAACTGTGATGTTCATTAGATGACACTATTCTTCCTTTGCATGGTAGAAGGAGCTCCGTGGTATTATAAAAGGCTCTGGTTATCTCTGTAGCTGTCAGTCATGTAATTTTTTCAAGGTACATTTGATGCCAGTTTTCGTTATTGCAGGACCAACTTGTTGTACAATTTACTGATCAGATGTGGTGTAACTTCTACGTGTAGGCAATTAATGCTTATGAGTTTGAGCGACATGCTGGTTGTAAGACAAAACACCCTAATAATCATATATACTTTGAGAATGGGAAGACAATCTATGGGATTGTTCAGGAGCTCAGGAACACACCTCAGGATTTATTATTTGAAGTTATTCAGACAATTACTGGATCGTCCATTAACCAAAAATCATTTCGCATCTGGAAAGGTGCCTTTATTAATTGAGCTGTTAATATTCTAGAATATGTACTTTTTTCTCATGTTAGTATCTTTTCTTATGTCTTCAGAATCTTTTCTAGCTGCGACACGTGAACTTCAGCGTATATATGGGAAGGATGAGGTCAGACGACTGTCATAAGAAGAATCCATATGCAAGGTATGATGCAAAAACGTGTCTACATCTGCATACCATAGAATAGAAGTATGTACTTTTTAATACTTTGCGGCCCTATAAATCATGGTTGATCCAGAATGGTTTTCTTGGGACTCCATTGGCAGAAACTACAGCAAGAGTTCATGATACTATCCTGTACAACGTGTATTTTCATAATTATAACTCTCCGACATGTATATTGAAGACAGAGCAAGCTCATTCATACATTACGAATTTAAAGATCTCAGAGTGAAGTTAAATTAGATTAATTTGTCATGTCCATGGAAGCTATAAATTTTGTGGGCAAAGTTGGAAGTGGTTCCAAAGCAGTGACTGTAAAGGAGACATACTGGCCGTAAGATTTTGACCCAATTGGAAGTGGTTAAGTCGTTAGAGATATACAAGATGTTGAAAAGAGATTATAACATCTGTTAAGTGCTTAAAATGCTAATTTCGAACTTCCAAGTTGACTATGCTTAACTGGTGAGAGTGATTAAAGACATTGATAATGGATAGGATGCTTATAATTTTAGTTTCTTAATTGAAAAAATAAGACCAGGGTAAGGACGGTAGGTGGGGACTCGGAGCACTTTCCTGTTACGATGGGGTTGCACCAGGGATCGACTCTTAGCCCGTTTCTATTCGCCCTGGTGATGGATCAATTGACAAGACAAATACAAGGTGAGGTGCCTTGGTGTATGTTGTTCGCGGATGACATAGTCCTGATTGACGAGACTCACAACGGAGTTAACGACAAGCTGGAGGGCTAGAGACAGACGTTGGAGTCTAAAGAATTTAAATTGAGTAGGACCAAGACAGAATACTTGGAGTGCAGTTTCAGTGGCCTGCCGCGTGAGGCTGACGGGGAAGTGAGGCTTGGTACCCAGGCCATTCAAAAGAAAAGAAGCTTCAAGTACCTTGGGTCTATTATACAGGAAGATGGGGATATCGACGACGATGTTTCACACCGCATCGGTGCAGGGTGGATGAAATGGAGGCTCGCCTCCGGAGTGCTGTGTGACAAGAAAGTGCCACCAAAACTCAAAGGCAAGTTCTACAAAGTGGTGGTTAGACCGACCCTATTGTATGGGGTGGAGTGTTGGCCAATCAAGAAACTTCATGTTCAGAAGATGAGAGTCGCGGAAATGTGAATGCTGCGGTGGATGTGTGGGCACACTAGGATGGATAGAATTAGGAATGAAGATATTCGAGACAAGGTGGGAGTGGCATCGGTGGAGGACAAGATGCGGGAAGCGAGACAAAGATGGTTTGGGCATGTGAAGAGGAGAGACACAGATGCTCCAGTGCGGAGGTGCGAGAGGTTGGCTATGAACGGTTTCAGGAGGGGCAAAGGGAGGCCGAAGAAATATTGGGAAGAGGTGATTAGACATGATATGGCACAGTTGCAGCTCACCGAGGACATGACCTTAGATAGGAGGCTATGGAGGACTCAGACTAAGATAGTGGGCTAGGTGGCCTATCTGTTCTCCATAGTAGTCGTAGTCGCGCTCATTTGTTTTAACATATGATTTTGCATGGGATTACTGCTTATATTAGTTGGCCCAGTTTTACTTTGGGTATCCTATTTTATCCATAGTAGTTAATGCTCCTTTATCCCCGATCTTTCCTACCCTGACTTTATCGCTTTATCGCTCTCATTATTCATATCTTTATATTGTTTGCTATATGCCTGGCTTTACTGACCTATGTCTTATTTTCCTTGTTTCTCCTCCCTTGTTCTTCTCTCTTAAGCCGAGGGTCTTTCGGAAACAGCCGCCCTACCTTTTAAGGTGGGGGTTAGGTCTGCGTACACTCTACCCTCCCAGACCCCACATGGTGGGACTACACTGGGTTTGCTGTTGTTGTTGTTGTTGTAATTGAAAAAATAGACAATGACCTATATTTTGGGTTTACATTTTCTGCATGCATTGACATTTATTTTCCCTTCACCCTAACCATATATGAACAACAACAATAACCCAGTGAAATCCCACAACGTGGGGTCTGGGGAGGATAAAGTATACGCATTCCTTACTCCTACCAAGGTAGGACGGCTGTTTCCGAAAGACCCTCGGCTTAATAAAAGCATAAAAAAAGGTTAGATAAGGCTAAGAAGTTCAAAGCGATATGGGAAAGCAAATAATGAGAGTGACACAGATAAAATAGAGTAATTAAAGTACAGAAACTAATAGATAATAACAGAAATCAGAGCACAAGACATTATAGTGCGCTGATGCGCCTACTAATAAGGGAGAATACCGAGACTATATATTAGCTTTCTATCCTAATGTGAGTCCTCCACACTCTCCTATCTAAGGTCATGTTCTCGGGTAAGCTGTAGCTGCGTCATGTCCTATCTAATCACCTTTCCCCAATATTTCTTCGGCCTACCTCTACCTCTTCTGAAACCATCCATGGCCAACCTCTCACACCTCCGCATTGGGGCATCTGTGTCTCTCCTTTTCACATGCCCAAACCATCTCAGTCGCATTTTCCGCATCTTGTTTTCCACTGAGGCCACTCCAACCTTGTTTCGAAAAGCCTCGTTTCTAATCTTGTCGCTCCTGGTATGCTCATACATCCATTTCAACATTCTCATCTCGGCAACTTTCATCTTTTGAATGTGAGAGACCTTAACTAGCCAACACTCCGCCCCATATAACATAGCCAGTCTAACCACCACTTTGTAAGACTTGCCCTTAAGTTGTGGTGGCACCTTCTTGTCACATAGCACACCGGAAGCGAGCCTCCATTTCACTCACCCTGCCCTAATACGGTGTGTGACATCATCGTCAATCTCCCCGCTGCCTTGCATGATAGACCTAAGGTACTTGAAACTACTTTTCTTTTGGATGGCCCGGTCACCAAGCCTAACTTCTGCGACAACCTCCTGAGGTGTCTCACTGAACTTGCACTCTAAGTACTCTGTCTTGGTCCTACTTAGCTTAAACCCTTTAGACTCCAAGGTATGTCTCCAATCCTCCAGTTTAGCGTTGACTTCACTATGAGTCTCATCGTTCAGGACTATGTCGTCCGCGAAAAACATACACCATGACACCTCACCTTGAATTTGTCGCGTCAATCCATCCATTACCAAGGCAAATAAAAACGGACTGAGAGTTGATCCTTGATGCAACCCCATCACAACTGGAAAGTGCTCTGAGTCCCCTCTTACTGTCCTTACCTTGGTTTTGGCACCTTCATACATGTCCTTGATCACCCTAATCTACACCACAGGTACACCTTTAGCCTCCAGGCATCTCCATAGTACCTCTCGTGAAACTTTATCGTAAGCCTTTTCTAGATCGATGAATACCATATGCAAGTTGGCTTCTGTAGTTGAGCGTCCCGATATAAATTCGAACTAGTTCTCTGAAATAGACGCCCCTCTCCTCACCCTCATCTCCACCACTTTTTTCCACACTTTCATAGTATGGCTTAGAAGCTTGATACCATTATAAGTTGTTACAGCTCTGGATATCCCCATTGTTTTTGTATAGGGGGTCATTACGCTCGACTTTCATTCTTTGGGCATCGTTGTCGTCTTAAAGATGACATAAAATAACCTAGTCAGCCACTTCAAACCTACCGAGCTCGCGCTCTTCCAAAATTCCCTCGGAATCTCGTCAGATCCGGTCTCTGGATATCCCCCTTGTTTTTGTATAGGGGGGTCATTATGCTCGACTTCCATTCTTTGGGCATCGTTGTCGTCTTAAAGATGACATAAAATAACCTAGTCAGCCACTTCAAACCTACCGAGCTCGCGCTCTTCCAAAATTCCCCCGGAATCTAGTCAGATCGGTCGCTCTTCCCCATCGCATCCTACGAACAACACCCTTAACCTCCTCGACCGTAATACTCCTGCAACCCCCAAAATCGTGACGCCTCCCTGTAAGTTTCAAATCTCCCAACACAATCTCTTTGTCCCCTTCTTCTCTCAAGAGTTTATGGAAGTATGACTGTCATCTCTGTTTAATGAGGGTCTTCTCTACTAATACTTTTTCATGCTCGTCCTTAATGCACTTCACTTGATCCACATCGCGTGTCCTTCTCTCCCGCGCCCTGGCTAGCCTAAACAATTTCCTATCTCCGCCTTTCTCTTCTAGTTCAGCATAAAGGCGTTCAAAAGCTGCCATTTTTGCCGTCGAAATCGCCAACTTCGCCTCCTTCCTCGCTATCTTATAAAGTTCCCTATTCGTCTACTTCTCCACCTCATCCTTGCTGTCTATCAACTTCGCATACGCCATCTTCTTTGCTTCCACCTTTTCTTGCACTTCTCCATTCCACCACCAGTCCCCTCGATGCCGACTACGACTACCTGTTGAGACTCCCAACACTTCCCTTGCTACAACCCTAATAAAACTAGCCGTCCTATTCCACATACTGTTCGCATCCCCACTACTATCCCAGGCCTCCATATCCTTCAATTTCTCTCCCATCTCCAGGGCACTAGCCGTGGTCAAACTCCCCCATCTGATCCTAGGTCGGTCATCCCTCACCCTCTTCTTCCTCGTCATCTTGATCCCTAAATCCATCACCAAGAGCTTATGTCGGGTTGTAAGGTTGTCGATCGAAATGACCTTATAGTCTTTGCACCCTAACCATGTATGAAAAGCTAGGAAAATAAGAAAATTATACTTGTCTTGGAAAAAAAAAGCTATGCAGAGAAAGAGAAAAATGAAAAAAAAAAACATTTGAATGTGTTTTACGTAGGGTTAGCTAGAGACATGTTTAAAATAATTGTTATTCCCTCCTTTTCAATTCATATGACATAGTTTGACTCGACACAAAATTTAAGTTAAAGTTGAGGCTTTTGAAACTTGTGGTCTTAAACATGGGATAACGCTTGTGTTGAAGCTTTTCATTAAGGGAAAAATGAGAAATTTATTGCTTGATGTTTCCAAATATAGAAATGTGTCATTCTTTTCCGAACGGATACGGATTAACAAGGAAATACTGTCACATATGATTTTATGTGAAGGAGGAGTAAATCTATCCTTATAAAAAATATTCAATTGTTAAAACTATAGTACACCGCCAAATAGATAGCATGCTTAGCCTAAGACAGCATACACTATCAATTATAAAGAAGTACTCTTAGAGATGGCGAAACTTTTGAACTTAGCGGAAAGAATCAATTAAACTAGGACAAAGTAAAAAGGATAGCTGGTGATGAGATAAGGATAAGAGTACAAGTGTGGAACATAAAGATTTAGGCAAGTGCGTGTACACATTGAAGTATACAGTTCAAACACCTTTTCACTTCATATTGAATGATAGTCCTTCCTCCCATTTATTTGACATGGAATTTAAAAATGTTAGTTTGGTGTGTATATCATATTGGAAGGAATTAAAGAAAATGTTAAAATAGAAGTTGTAAAGTTTTTCAAATGAAGCGAAATGAGTATTGAGGTTTATATATTTGACCCCAACTAGTTTGGTTTGAGCTGTAATAGTTGTTGCTTTGTAAGTCAAAAATTTAGCTTTATAGGGATAATATGACTTTAAATTTAGAGTACATTAGTTCATTAATTTGAATCTTCAGTTTGGTGAATAGCGTATGTGTTATTAGTTAGAAATGGGTCAATTTTTTTTTAGACGTCCAAACATGAAAGTTTGTAACATATATTGATGAGTAATAGACAAGTCATTTTTGTATTGATAAAAGGTGAGACTAAGCTTAGCTGTTAGTACTTGAGATTTGGTAGCTGCTAAATGGTGTAAGCTTCTTCAATGTGTATGCCTCTGAACTTTGAATAATTCCTCATTTCAACTTGCTCAACATTTAATACATAATTTGAGGAGATATATGTGCTCATTCCAGTAACAAACTGTGATGTCTAGGAGGGATGAAATGGCTTTCGCTTTGTTAAACATGTGAAATATTAGTTTTAGGTTCATGGCTCTCTAGTAACCTGAAGGTCGAAAACTGGTCAAAAATTGGTGAGGAACCTAAATTAAGCGAGTTTCAGACTCTATTATCTTAACATCTCTGTTGCACTTATTTGAGTTGTCCCACATTCCCATTCATCCCCCGCTCTCTCATAATTTGTACCAAGTCCTGTTTAGCAAAACAAATCTGTAGCAAGTCATTGCACAGATGGTTAGCATAGTATGAACCAAGAACAAGAATTATTTGACCTTCTTTAGCAACAAGGAAGAATATGGAAGAAGACCACAAAGTTTCTCATACCATAGTAATCAAGCGATGGTGTTATTGATTATATGCTTCTAATTATGATGCACTAATGTGTCCATCTAAAGGCCTTTAGATCCCTTTGTTCAGTTCCATTTTTTTCCTCTTTGGGGAAGTCTATATGGCCATCATTGATAGGTAAGTGATGGGCGATCGAGTAGTATTTTTAATGTAGCTTAATGTCAATTAATCCATATTGGTCCTACCCATACAATGGAATAACTGTTAAGACCGACTGGTTCAAACTTTTTAGACACTGATCTTTAACACAGGAAATATTTCCAGATAGAACTTCGGTATTGTAGATCTGAAGTTCAAGAACCAACTTATCTACATGTCTGGGCATGACTATTGCTGTTACTATAAGTTATTATATATGGTTTAATATCTATTAAACAAACCAAAAGAAAAAGCCTATTGGCTTAACATAGTTTAGTCATTCTACAGTGCAGAAAGAAGTTCCCAAAAATGGTGGTTTAACTGGCTTAAATTTGGCCGCATGCTGGGTGAAATTTGGTTGACGACTTGAGATTCTTTTTTTTTTTCCTTAGACCAGAAAGAAACTCCTCTTTATATATAAACCATCTTTAACTAATAATTACTAATTCAAGATGCAGCTGAAGAAGAGCTCATTTCTAAGATGAAGAGGCTGCTCTATAGCCAGACCTCCTTTTGGAATTTGGAAGATAAAGCCTCAAATAGAAAATCATATTATGCTTTCATCTTCGTTAGCAGTTGTTCCTCTCGATGGATTGATGTGGATAACTGTCTGACTTAAATTTTCCTTGTCAATTTTGGTTTCATGTGTCATTTCCTGTGTTGGTATTACTTGTTCATCGATTGATGAAGATGTGTGATCCTTGCTTTTACCCCACAGGACAATGTAAAGGCCAACAACAATCACAACAGCTCCTAGTACCCTGCAAAAAGTGTTACATTATAGTTTAGTGTTGGTCGTAACTTATAAGAGCTTTAGGGTTAATAAGTATTACCTTCCCAGGTTCAGTTGTTCACGTAGAATGATTGTACTCAATATAGCTACAATAACCATGCTTAATGGATTGAAAGCTGTGACGAAAACAGGTCCCCTGTCTTTCATTATTACTCCTTGGATGTAATACGCGAGTCCTGAACAGAATATTCCCTGGATTGTGACATGGAAAGTGAGGAGCTTGTAATAGGCTTAACTATATAAGTAATAAAAACTCTGCTTCTACATTTTTTTCCCCTGACTTCTCTCATGTTGCAGAAGTAAGTTGCTTGCTACAGTTGTTAGGGAACATTGATCTTTAAATTAATGTCTTAAATTTGACGAAGCATTAGCAGCTTCCAGATAACATGTTCTGTCACATATAGTAGTACAGAACTGTGGTACATACGTTGGATAAACATCTAAAGAATGGATGCTCTAAAAATTCTTTGTATGCTCGTGTTCTAAGAAAATTTAACCACATAGCGTTTTGTGCATAAGCTTTTCTTTTATCTAGTAAAGTATTCCATTTAAAATAACAAGACCATATGGCCGTATACAAGAAGTATACCAAAAAGGAGAGATCTACAAAATATGGTTGACTTACACTGTATACAGCTGCAAGAAACTTAGAGTCCCAGTTTATGGCCCACACTGCAGTTTTTCCTCTCTCCATTACCATTGCTACTATAGCTCCCTCAGCTGTTCCCAACAAGCATATCCAAGCAGTGAGTGAGAGCTCAGCGGGATAAGTCCGCAGTGTGATTGCCTGGGCATAGGGTAATAGAATCAGATATAATGCTTACTTGCTAATGACTTATTTCTAACGAAGTTATGTCTTTACCTGCAAAATCATGAATGCAGCCCAACTGAAGCACCCAATTGTTATCATGATGGAACCTTTGATAGCATGGCTTAGATTTAACCCACCACTTTGAGCTTCATGACCGGCATTTCCAGTTGTCCAAAATAGCTCAACTATTGGGCCTCGTACCAATGTCATGATCATGGCTCCTGCCACTGTGGCAACAGTCCCAACTATTTTGGCTTGGCTGCGGATGCTTGTAAGCTTCACCTTCTCAAGCCTAGAATAAACCGTATATGTGCAAAAAGAATTAACATCATAATTTGGGAGTTGTTCTTTTGGCAAAATCCATGTTGGGATTCTCTTGTTAATTTGTCTGTTCTAGTGATCATGTGTAACTATATCTGTAGAATGAGACAAAGCATATAATTTACCTGAATATCCAGGCCATTATAAAAGTAATGGCAGGAAGAATGTTGCACATTGCAGCTGCAAAAGTTGCTGTTGTGTATTTCAGGCCAATAGAGTAGAGATTCTGGTCAATGACGGGCCTGTTTGTCAAGAGAAACATGCTTATGTTAGATACTGATTGCATGGAAAAAAGTGATTTTGAGTGTTTTAAGACTTACTCCAGTATGCTAAGAAGTACCAACTTAGCAAATATTGAGGGCGTCATCTTCGGTCTTACTTTCCTGTTAAGAGATATTCAGCTTGCCATCATTCTCTAGGGAAAATAGTAAGAATTAAGAAACACTTTGTATTTGTCTTTCTTCTACTGGGAAATAGATTAGAATTGATGTTGCAAACACATTAATTGAACATAGGGAGGGAAAAAAGAGACATACTTGTCTAGAATTATTGCAAAAGGAGCAATAACCAGAGTGGCAACTGCATGGCGGTACACAACAAATACATAGTTACTCATTCCTTCGTTCAAGGCCACTTTGGTGAGGATATCCATGCCTGCTAGCCCAAATTGAAGAAAAATGACAGCAAGAAAGGGTTTTGCTCTATTGTATAGTTCACGTACTACCTCCATTGTTTACTTGCAACAAAGCTTAACCTCTTTAAGAGCACTACTATTATAAGGTCACAAGTGCAGCATAAGTAACTGCTGCTTTTCTGTATATATAGACAAATTATTTCACACTATTTTCGTTCTCTCTGCCCATTACCTGATCAGCAGATGAGGACGAAATCTGTTGGATTTCATTTGTGTATATAATTTGTTTAATTAATTACTCGGTAAGCCTTCCACTTTTAAAAATGAAGTGGCCTAGTCACCCGGACCTACTCATCACTTGCTTCAAGGAAAAGTAAACTGGGACTGAGTACCCTTTTATTTTGTTACTACTTTCTGTTAGTTGTCTGCTTTGTATGAGCTCAATTGTTCTTGAATTGGTTTAATACATTCTCATCTATCTTAATATTTTGAATATTCAAAAAATGTATCTTTATTCATTGAGATAATACTTGTTCCCCGGCTATGCTCGTACTCATGGATATTGATTTCTTTGCAGAAACTTCTATGGTTGTGTACATGATAGATTGACAACCAAGGTGCGTAGGTTGCCTGCTTAACGAAACTGTGTTTTCTCTTTTGCTATTGGTCCTCATAGTTGATCACTCTATTATCGCCTTGATCCTTGGTAATAACTCTTGTCAAATAGTTATGGCTGTAAATTATATATTTACTTTGGTTCTAAATTTTTGTTAACAGATGTATGTAAATTAGTACATAAGTTTTTTGCACGCGGGTTAATTCGATGAGAATCTATGTGTTAAAAATTTCCCCTACTGAGTGGTGTGAGTTGGTATCGTAGTTTTATAGCTAGACCATGGGTATCCTAGTTCTCTGTTGATTTATTCTTTAGCTGCTCTCCCCATTGGCAGTGTACCAAACTTGCCACTTCTGAATTGAATATTCTTGTGGATTTTAAAGTATTATAAAGTTTGATACGTTGCTGTGGGCAAAAATTTTGTGCCTAGGTTAGGCACATGAATATTATGAGGTACATCTTAAAGTTAAAAACGGTTCCATTAAATATTCACAGGCCATTAGTCTTTTTTAAATTAGTCTTGTGATTGATGCAACCATATTGGTTTCTTAGAAAATATAATCAATATGGTTAGACCAATCACATTGCCTATATCTTTTGCATAAAAAAATCATAGGGGGTGAGTGTTTACGTGCCAAATGGCCAACTTTTTCTATGTTGCATGTTGTGTTGGTAACCTTTTACACATCACGTTTTTATATTATGTATAGAATGATTGGAGGGAACCAAAAGATTGTATAGGGGTAGCTAGTTTAGAATCTTCTTTATGAAAGAAATATGCGTATACCCCATAGTGCCCTATTACGTCCCACTTGAAAAATCATTGTTCCCATCATCGACTTTGATATGGTCATCTAGATTAACCACTTGAATCTGTTTTTGACATTATTGTCAACTTTATAATTGATCGACATGAATTGGAGCACTAGAATGTGATCGAGGTTCATTAAGCTGATTGTAAATAGGTGGTAAGCTTCAAGTGTTGAGACATTACTTTTAAGTGTTGAAAGTGATTTATTAATAAGAACATACTCGTCTAGTTGAATTTTAAAATTGCTGAAATTTAAAAATAAGTAGCTAATGTTGATAAGTTGTTCTTATGTTAAAATGATTCAAACGCTTTATCATAAAATATGAATTAAAAGTATCTTTGTAAAGAAGAGGAACGATGAATGTGTGGTGAAGAGGATATTTTGAGAAATTTTTTTAAAAAATAAGGATAAAATAATAAAAATATCAAACCAATAGTGTTTGTAATCTGAAAAGTCATAAATTGGGAATGATCAACAATAATAATATACTTAGTGTAATTCCACGATTGGGATTTGGGGTACTCAAACGTTACCTCTACTTCATAGAGATATTTTCGAAAGACTTTTGAAGAAAATATGTCAAATAATAAGAAAAGTAGTACATAACAACCGGGGAAAAGAAACAATAACAACAACAAAATAGTATGGTAAAAATAATATAATATATATTATGATAGACACGATGTTCTTAGGCTCTCACCAAGCTTCAACACACTGAAAAACAAGTTAGAGTTCAACTACCTACTAACATTTTACTATAATATGTGACCTTCATACTCACCTATCTAAAGTTATGTCTTGGTAAGCTTTAAGTTATGTCATCTCATGTCTAATCATCTCTCTATAATACTTCTTTGGTCTATTTATACCTCTTTTCATACCCACTATATCGAACCTCTAACATCTTCTTACTGGAACATTTGCGCATTTCTTTCCATGTCAAAATCATCTCAGCTTTGTTTTTCTCATCTTGTCCACCATAGAGGTCACTCCCACTTTGTTCTGGATATTTTCGTTCTTAATCTTATCTCTTCAATATGACCATGCATCTATCTCAGCATCCTCATTTTTGCAAATTGTATCTTCTAAACATAGGAGTTCTTGACTAGCCGACACTTCGCCATATACAACAAACTTGGTCTAACCGCCATTCTTTGAAACTTGCTTTTAAGTTTGGTGCTACTTTTTTATCACACAAGACACTAGAAGCAAGCGAAATATCTATCCCGCATTAATATGATGTGTGACATTGTCGATATTCCTGTTTTCTTGAACTAAAGACTCAAGATACTTGAAACTTACTCTTAGGAATGACTTATGAATCGAACCTTACTTCCACACCTACCTCATATAATGCATCACTAAACTTATACTTCAAGTACTTTCTTTTGGTCCTGCTTAACGTGAACCTTTTGGACTATGGGGCTTGTCTCCAATCCTCTAACCTAACATTTACTGTATGCAAGTTTCATCTGCAAATAACGTACACCATGGCACCTCACGTTAGATATGAAGTGTCGATTTCGTTCATCATCAAGGTAAATAAAATGGGCTAAGCATTGATCCCTGGTGCAATCCCATTTTGACTTCAAAGTATCCTAAGTCTGCTTTCACTGTTTTTAATCTCAGGCTCCATCATACATGTCCGAATCTACTTCAAACGATATGCTCTTAGGCACGGTCATACATAAGATAGAAATCACACTTGAAATTAGGGTGGGAGACAATTAGCTAAAGCAACTGATAAGATAGTACCAAAGTCGTTCAAAGAGCCCTTCTTTCTATTCTATTTTGTGCGTGTCAACTATTGATTCTATTCCATTAAAACATGCTAACAACAAAAAAGAAATGCAAGTACATACAATAGCGGTAATGCCGCATCATTGATAAAGAACTTTGTCATCCTCAGCTTTGTCTCCCGCAACAACTTTATTGGCATATTCCCTTTCCCATTCTATTCTCAAAAGCTGATTCAATAGGATTTCTTTATTGATTCAAAAAGTTTCTTTCCTGCGACATAGACACTAAGGTTAGTTTCCATTGGGCAAAGTGATGACCTCATTCATTATAACAACTCATTTTCCTATTTTATCTAGATCTAGTCTATATAATGACTGAGCGTATATAATATCGTTCTAGCTTATCTCCTTCCAAAGAAGTCTGAGCTCCTTCCCATGCTAAGAGTCTTTTTAAACTCTTGAACTTTATCTCTCTAATGTAAGTCATCGGTACACCTATACTCTCAAGGCACCTCCGTAAGACCTTTCTTGAAACTTTGTCATAAGACTTCTTTAGAACAATAAACACCATATGAAGGTCTTTCTTATCCTCCACATACTTATCCATCAGTTTTCTCACAAGATAAATGGCTTATGCATTAGATCGCATCGATACGAAACCGAACTGGTCTCGATAATAGACACACCCCTTATTACCCTCTTCATCACCACCCTCTCCCAAATTTTTATAGTGTGGCCAAGCAACTTGATACTTTTGTAATTATTGTAGTTTTGAATGTCGCTCTTGTTCTTGTATAGAGGGATCATTGTACTACTCCATTCTTCGGGAATTTTGTTGTTTTGAAAATGACATTAAACACGAATCAGCCCTAGCTGAACTCTTCCAAAACTCTACCGGAATCTCATCTGGCTTGGTCGCTCTTAACCCGTACATCCTCTAACACCATTAACATTCTTAACATTAATACACCTACAGTATCAAAATTTTGGTCTCTCAAAGTGCTCCAAATCCAAATCTTACTCAAAAAGTGTTGAGTTGGAATCTCATTCTAACTAAGGTTTCTTGTGGTTCGTAGGATCCAACTATAGAAGAACTAGGAATCACCCAACACAATGTCCTTGTCCCTTTCTTCGTTCAAAAGGTCATGAAAGTATGTTTGTCATCTCCGTTTAATAAGTGTCTCTTCCACCAACATTTTGCCTTCCTCATCCTTGGTACACTTCATCAATCTTGATTCGAATCTCGGGACTTTCTCTCTTGCACCTTGGCAAGCCTGTACATCTCCGTCTTTTACTCCTAGTTCAACACATAAGCGTTTGAAAGTTGTTGTTTTGCCGCCGTAACCAAAAACTTTGCCTGTCTTCGCTACTTTATACATTCTCTTGTTCATTCATTTTTCCTCCTAGTCCTTGCTCTCCACCAATTTTGTATGGGCATTCCGCTTGTCTTGGACTTCTACATTCCATCATGAATCCCATTGATGACCACCATTATTACCCTTCAAAACCCCCAACACCCCTCTAACTACAACCCTAATACCATAGATGTCATATCCCATATGGTGTTTGCATCACTATTACTCCCTCGGCCTCGTCACTATCAATTTCTCCTATCTCCCATGATCAGGAAGGGGTCAAGTTACCCCTTTTGATCCTCAATGAGTTAAACAAAGTCCTCTTCTCTCTCTTCCTCTTAATCTCCAAGCCCATTGTCAAGAGCTTATGTTAGGTGGTGAGATTCTCACTCGAAATAACCTTCCAGCTCTTACAAAGGTCTTTATCCACCTTCTTGAGGAGTAAGTAATTTAATTGCATCTTAGCCATTGCATTACGAAAGGTAACCAGATGTTCCTCTTTCTACGAAAAGTTCGAATTAGCAAAATTCAGAAATGACGCACCACCTTCATTTCTATCCCCATAACCAAAGGCTTTATGCACATCGTGGAAACTACTAAAGGTTGTCCTAACATACTGTCACTCCCCAAGTCTACATCCTAGGCGTGACCAACACTCAGAAATCATTATTGGTTCCCAAGCGAACCTTTGGCCTGGCTAACTCACTAAGCGGAAGACTTAACTCATAAAAGTGACTCAGATGGGTGTAAATAAGTATAAGAACTTAACTTCTCAAAATAAGGTCTCATCACTCAAATAAATATATAAGATAGAACTCAATGTTTTCAAAAACATAACTCAAATGAATAAAATTGAATAAACTCAAACTCTATCTGAGTAGTCTATGAAGCCTCTAATCTAACTCTGAAATAGGTGCCAGAACAGGCTCACGGCTACCTCAAATACTAATAATATAAAGACTGAAAGTAAGACTCAAGAGAGCGCCTCTGAATGCAAAGAGGTCTCACCAATAGCTGATGAAGAATTATCCTCAATGGTACGCCTGTTGATGGTCTCTAGTACCTGTGTTTGCACCATGAAAAGATGTTGTGTCGAATGACGTCAGTACATCGAATGTACAGTATCTAATATGGCAGGAAGAAAACAAGTAAGTTAAACTGAAGATTGAAGTAACTCATATGCAAAAGACTATGATTATATAGAAAACAATCAGTTTAACTTAAGTAAAATATGCAATAAAAGCAAGTTAAAATAATATAACTTTATTTTCTTGAGAATTTTCTCTAACCGACAACCAGCACTATGAGTTTCGTGATGATACAACGTCTTGCCCGTGTTGTCAGAGTCATCCCATACATTATCAGGGTAAGGGACAAACTTTAACTTATGGATCCATCTTATGAGGCTTCTCAAAGGCAATGAGGAGTCGCCTGACTTTTGATACGATCTTATCCTACGCTGCTACGTAGTTTATGGAACTAGAGTTATCTGAATCTCATCCAACTCGATACTCAATACTACTCTTGAATCATGAAATGTAATGCTCATACTGAACTGTGAGTAAAACTCTAAATACTTCTTTTAGCTTTCTTATATCTTTAACTTATACTTGTCAAGCTTCTTTCTCAATCTCATGCTCAAAATACTATATGTGCTCAATTCTTTAAGTCATTTAGACTTGATAGAAATCATGCTTAAAATTAGTGAAACAAAGACTTCACAATTTCAAGTACTAAATCATGCTCAAAACTTCTTTCTCAATTAAGACATGAAATGTATCACTCTTTAAACTCAAAACAATGCCTGGAATTTAGTAATGCAACTTTCTCAGCTAGAGTTCATGTGAATGTAGACATGAATGACAATTCAAGAATTCAAATCATAGGAATCATTACAATATAGTTATATATATACACATAAATAACTCAATGAGAATTACATAACTCAAGAACTCAATTCAACAGGATGAAAACTCAAACTCAAAACTCAACTTGATTGATTGAAAATGTAGGGCACGTGGATGAACTTAGTCCAGCGTTGTGATTAGCCTTATATACCTTAAACGATGATTATCTAAACGAAACTCGAAGACCTTGCTTGAAACTCTTGAACCCTAGCTCTTCTCCTTCTCTCCAATTCTTGCTCTCAAAAGATTCTAAGTGTTAATAAGAGGAAAAAAAACTGTTGGGTACTAATAAGGGAGTAATTTTAGTCCCAAAACATCTTGGGTTAAGTTTGGGAAAAGTGGAAAAAGACTAGTTTACCCCTCATTAAAAACGGACTAGGTCGTCTATGGGTCCTTGTACGGATCGTAGAAGACCGGTCGTATAAGTTATGGCCCAAAATAAGGATCTACTGAAATTTGCATCATGGGTCTACGACCACCCCTTCTACGAGTCGTATTTTTTTCTTGTAAATGCATTTTTTTTATTTAGAGAGAGGGGGCTTCAAGTTCTTAGAAAGAGTCGTACGAGACAGCTCACGAGTAGTCAAAGTGCCTCTTGGACTTCACTGAAGGAAAAAGAGGTTGGGGTCTACAGACTCCTTAACAGGTCGTGCAAACTCCTACGGGTCGTAGACCCTATCGTTGGGTCTAAGTGCACATTTCAGTAGCTACTTGAATGTGTCACTCAACTCCATAATCGACCCTACGGGTCGTAAGACTTTCTAGGGGTGGTAACAAGGCTCGTAGAAGGGACCTTAAAGAGTGAAATTTTGGCCAAGTGTGGAGGGATTCCACGAGCCCCTCCTACGAATCGTAGAACACCCTACGGGTCGTAGAGTGGGTCGTAGGCCATTGGCAGTCCACTGATTTCTCACTTTTCTCTGGGTTTTCGGAATTTATCTAAGTTAAAATAGCACGGAGTGTTACACATACCTATTGAAATCACCTCCTATGATAGTTGGGAATGATCAACCTATGAAAATGATCAATTTATAGCTTTTGGTTGGTTTTGACTCATTAGCACTTAGTTTTATAAACACTTTAGCTATTTATCAGATGTGTAGATAATTAAGCCAAACACTATCTATTATTGTTGAAAAGGTGGTCAAACTTCAAACAAAGTAGTAAGTAAAAGGAGGGTTCTTTTGGTGAGTCTCCAATCTCCACATACATAAAGATTGAATTATTGTAAAACTATGAGGTAGCATTGAATTATATGTAAAGCAATTTATTTATTTTTAAAGAGGACAAAAGAAGATGTGGCTTTGGGATAAAAGCTTAGGTCTTAGTAAAGAAGAGAAAAAAGGGGAAGGGAGAGAGTGGAAGTAGCGTCTGACTGCAATTGTTGCCAATATGGGCTGTTGTGTCTTCCATAAGAGATAGGCCTTCCATTATCGTCATGGCACCAACGAACATTTTATTATTTTATGATCTCATACCTCATTTCTAGTATTCCACCTCCTTGATTGGTCGGTAAATATTTATTCGCACCGGATATTTACATTAGGAGTGTATTTGGTATGAAGGAATCTTTTTTTGGGAAAATAAGTGTTTTTTAACTTTTTGTGTGTGTGTTTGGTAAATAAGTAGAGAATATTATCCCCAAAAAAATTATAGAAGTGCAAAATAATGTTGCGTATAATAAACCTTTGTGGCTCGATTCTTCCTCGAATTTCATGCATAGCGGAAGCTTAGTGCATCAATTTATCCTTTTTATCTAAGGGGGCAAATCAATATGAAATCTTATTTTTCTACTTCTATTTAGTAGAGTTATTTTTCGCATTTAAAAGAAATTTATTTTTCTACTTCTATTAATAGAGTTATTTTTTGCATTTTTAAGAAATTTATTTTTCCAGAGATGTTTTTTTCAATTTGACCAACTAAATATGGAAAAATTAAAATATGTTTTGGAAAATGTTTCTCCATACGAAATACATCCCTAAACTAATTCAACTAGTCATTATTATGTGATTTAGTAAAGTGAAAATGTACAATAATTATGTATGTTCAAAATCATACCATGCATTCATTGGTCTAAGCTAAATATCTTCTACAGGTAATTCTGTACTCTTTCTCGACCAACACCTCATCAATTTTCACTTTTCCTTTTTGTTTTCATGAATTTTAATGGTCCTCAACAGCAAAATGTCTTATTAATTTTGTTAAATATATAAAACAAATAATGGAAAGTATGGTTTCTTTAATAGTTTAATTATTATTTTTATCAAATGCCAATGGGCACATACAATCTCTTGACTCTTATCCAATTGCTCCTAGGAGTTGGCTCAATTTAGTCACAAAAGTTATGATCTTGTTGATGTTGTTTTGAAGCCAATTGACACTACATTTTTTGCTTCAAATAATCAAGAAAGGAACCAAATACCTTTATATTATTATTATTATTATTATTATTATTGCGTTAAGAAAGTAAACCCTTTTGAGTGCGCACACAAATCCCAAGACAAATTTTAGTATTGTTTTTATGTTATTAAATTACACACATAAAAAAAAAAAATAATAATAATAAAAATATATATATATATATATATATATATATATATATATATATAAATATATAGTAGATATTGAATCTTCTTAGCTTTTTCGTATATTTACTTCTTCATATTTTTAAATTTTCTTAATAAAAACCCTTTGAGGTTATAAAGATTGCCACAGTGATCTTGCTTTGAACCCATAAATATGATGTTGAGAGAACATATTTTATCACCTTATCTCCTGCACACATGATTTGCAAGAACAGTAAAGATTGATAGTCAATCCGTTGAAAAGAAACAAAGAAAAATAAAGAGTTTAAGTTGTATCCAAAAATGTGATCAATTTGTTAAATAATAGAATAAGCACAAATATCTTAATTAAGTCGATCAAGATCAAATTTATTTATCGAAGTGTTTTTATGATTGCTCATGACATTTTATTTTTAGTATAATAGCAAAGAATATTCCTTTAGTAATGAAAAAAGAAAGTTGGAGGGGTAATATATTTAATTAGAAAATAGATTATGCTCGTGTGGAAATATCTAATTGTTATGGAATCTCAAGTGTCAAAATGTGGATGTCTGATAATTAAAAAATGGGGTGTGTTATATCTGAAACGTACAAAATATAGTAAATATCGTAAAGGCAGTGTAGTAGAGGCTGCAAACTGATATACAATTTGATTTTGGAAAATATGACATTTAAATAGTTGTAGAGTTGGTTGTTTTTCATATCGAGCCATTAAATCAGAGTGAGGAGCAATAATCGGATACTTCCATCGTGCAATGAGTGGACAATTTTGAAGAAATGGTAAGATATAAATAAGATTCTCACATATATTCCTCTACGAAAGTAAAAATAGAGAGGAGAAAAGAAAATTCTACAAGTTTGTCAAACACTCAACAAACTGTTATATTAGCAGTGGTTAAACTATGTTTGTCAATCAAGTTTGTTCAGTGATCGTTGGCTTATTAATATGATTTAAATTCTCCATTTTGATATACGTCAAAGTCTTCCATTTTGCTAAATTGAAAGAGCCATCAATCACAGCGATCTCTTTCTTAAAAAGATAATTGTGTAAATTCTTCATTTTTTCCTCTCATGGTCAACAACTAGCTAAACTGCTCTATACTTTTTTACTGTTCATACAGAGAAGGTGGAACAAAATCAATCTCTATCTTCTTCTTTTTTGTGGTGAATAGCTATTCCTCACAATTTCTTGTTGTGATGCCGCGAAATCATGACAATCGAGATCTCAAGATGCAACAACATTTATAATGCAAGAAATAATAGACTTATATTACGATATATATTTTTTCATTATTCTAATTTTGATTTTCATATCATAATTCTTGAATCGCCCCTTATAAACACATTTTTACTATTTTAAAAAAATCCATTAGTAAGCGTATAGACCAAAATCCAAAAAGAATATAGAAAAAAGGGCCTATAGAAACTCTTCTTTTGTTTCTTTTCTTATTGACCTTTTAATTTCAACATTTATTTTTTGTTATATAGAAGGGTTTTGAAGATCTTTGAGTCTTTACATATCCATTTTGTCACTTCAATTAATTCTCAGTTGCTTTTGTTGGAAGAACTATGAAGGGATTGGAAAGATAAAAGGGAGAAATGGATTAAAAAAAAAAAGATATTCCCTCTTAATTATTTATTATTTTCTTAAAAGAAAAAGTATCTCATCTATATTCGTATCATATATTAAATTTATGTTTGGCTAAAGTTCCGAAAGCATTTTTGAAAAAAATATAATTTATTTAACTTTTGCAAAATAACTTGTGTTTATTATTTAATAGTATACACCTACTTTTTCTTTTAAAAAAATTGAACAAACACTTCAATTCTTAAAAATAAACATTTTAAAACAAATAAACAGTATTTTGGCTTTCCAAAATTTTGGACAAACACAACATGTTCTTATTTATAAAAAAAGTGACTCTCTTTCCCTTTATCCAAAAAAAAAAAAGAGAAACTTTTTTTTCTTTCTTATTTTAAAATCTCTATGATTAGAATATAAAAACAGTAATAGCCACTAATTTTAGAATAAAAAATATTAAAGTAAGATTGTAAGTCAAGATATTGCACTCAGAAAAGAAAAGCCAAGTGAGACCCCAATTTATATTATAACTAAATAAACCCAAATTGGACAAGTGGATTATAAGTTTCCTAAAATGTTGATTAATGTTTTAAAGATTGTGTTGAGTATCCAAACAAAGTTCAGTTTAGAAGTTAAATTAAAATAGAAGGTATTCTTAATTTTATGAGATTTCTTTAGAAAATCATACAAGTTTAATTTAATGCGAATAATAATTTTCTAAACTGATTTGAAGATATTCTATATATCTAAAGATTTTGGGTTCAAATTTTGCGAATGAAAAAAAATCTTGATGTTAACGATATCAAATGAGCAGACTGGACTCACCAAAGAATTATGTAAGGTAAAATGGATAAGTCAAGATGGGTTATACATGGGGATCATAACTCAACCTATTTAACTCTTTCTAAATTTAATTCATTTTTTTGTTTTTTTATAATTTATTTAATTATTTAATAGAATTTTTTTTTTTATCGTGGCTATATATAATATATCAAATAAAAAGTATATAAATATTTTTATTAAAAAAATTTAGGTCAATTTAGGCTATATATTTAATAGACATGAGTCATTTGAACAAATCATCTTTTATGGCTAACTCTGTTATATATATTTTACGTAAATCCAAATTAATTAGAGCTCTAATATAAATGTCAAACATCTAACTATAGTATAACAAATTGGTGATAATTTTATTTCAATCAGAAAATGCTTGCCCCTTGGGATAATGATTAGTCATTTAAGTTTTGTCATCATGAATTGAGAAGAATTTTAATTTGCTGACTAGAATTACACAAAAAGAAAAAAAGATTCACATGATTAAAGGTAAAATTCTTTTGGATTACAACACAAATTGTATATGTGAAGGAACACACCTAGTGTCTCCTTTAAACATATATAAAAGTTCCATTGGATACACAATCTTATGTCACTTCAATCACAATATCTATTTCACTCATGCGTTGTAATTATAATTTTTTAATATTATTTCTCATGAATATCTAAAATTAAAAATATATAGAATATCTAAAATTAAAAAGATGTAGAATATATCAAAATATCTAAAACTAAAATAAGTAAAATGTATCAAAATCTTTTTTAATTTTGTAAGTATTAAACATATCACGAGAGTGGAATGTAAGAGAAAGTCTTATTATCCAACTATTTCTTGTACCCCTAATTGGAGCTGAGGAGCCTTCATCTTGACATCCATCGCCACTCCCCATGCTGGTAAGAAAAGGGTCAACCCGGTGGCGCATCAACATCTTGCCTTGATCCAAGGCCAAGTGTTGTCGCAATCCGCAGAAGTAGCTTCAATTGAAGGTTGCGCAACTGCCAATAAAGACATTGCTCTACGACTCCTTAGAGGTTGTGGGGACTGGAAGAAGATTCAAAGTTAAAATTAACAAATTGTCTAAAAAAAGACTCTTTTTTAAACGGATTAAACAATAAAGTAACACAAACAAACTAAAACGAAAGGAGTAACACATTTCAAACTGTGACACATGTTCGTTCGGATCATTTTTCCTATCTGATGAGAAATTCTATCTGATTAAACACATAACTCCCTACCCCTCATTGTTAGACGCCCAGATCTTTTTGTTAGTTGGGAGAAAAAATTCACCCAAACTAATTTTGTTTTTGCGAATCATAACGAGAAGAGACTTGAATTTAGTTAAACAATATTTGATTGATAAAATAGCAACCCCCAAGGACAATCTTAAAATGCAAATACCCACTCAAAACCCTTCTAAAAGTTTGTACAAAAACATTAGAAGGCAGTTTGTCCCTCCATTTATATAAGTCAAAAAGTGGTGAGCAATATACTGATCAAATTTTGCAAATACTAAGATGTGCCACCAAATACAAATAGATATTGGAATAAAATAGCTGTAAAGAGAGAAATACAATGAGAATGTTATAACAAAGATTAATTTCAGCCCTCCCACTAAACTGGTCATTTTAAGGATGTATTCCCCATCATCCTGACTTCATTTGCTGCTATCAATATTTTAAGAACCACAGCAAGCTGATTTTTGGGCGCCTTGTGAGGATCCTGCTCCCTGGTCCGGTTGATTTATCCTGATGGTCTGAGGCTGCAAAAATTCATGAATGCACGAGTCAGTCTGCTAAATATTCCGTGTCTTGGAAATGGAAGCAGAGTATTTAGAGAAATGAAAGATTCAAAGTACAAAAAGGGGGATGGGATGCAACAAAGACTGAATCATGCACACCTATAGAAACCTGGAAGGAAGTTCTTTTGTATTAGGGAAACGGGGCAAACAGAAATTTAACAAATTAGTTGCGCTTCCAACTTTCGTTTAGTTTTTTAGAAGAATCTTTGCCAGCGTTTTCATACACCAACATTTACCCTCAAGCCTTGTCAAAAGTTAATAAAAGAAATATCAATCATCTCTCCTTTCTATTTAATTTTCAGTATCAAATTTGTCAGCCAACACAAACTATGCATACGTTAAATGAACTTGGTCTGGAAAATAATACCTCAGCCTTTGAGTCAGATTCGGCAAGCCTTTGTTTTATATCCCGAGCTATGGAAAAGAAGACCTCCTCGACGTTCATATTTGTCTTGGCACTCTGCATTAAATATTATTACTAGGATCTAAGGAGAATTGCAATTGCAAATAATTACAATGCTGACAAACAGTGCTACTTACAGTTTCAAAGAATTTAATGCCATATTCATCAGCAAGTGCTTGACCCTTGGATGTAGGAACAGCCTAGAGAAAAGGTTTATCTAAACTCAGTTGTCCAATAGCGCTATACATAGCATGTATACAACAACATACAAAGATCAGCAGATAAAAGGAGCTAGCGAGGAGAGAGAACCCTTTTGCTTTCGTCCATGTCAGCCTTGTTGCCAACCAGAATTTTGTTGACATTGTCGGAAGCATGCTGTTCAATGTTTCTTATCCAGTTCCTGATGTCTAAACATGTGCACAAAGTTAGTTTTGAGCTGACCAACAGAAGCGCACATTACTCTAGCGTATGAGAAAAATCAATAGCTTCTCCATAATCACAAAGGCCGTGCCTCATTATAAAGAGAAGGGGCAGAGTACAAGCCATAAAAGTAGAAGGGATTGGAAGAGGGGGGTGATATACCCCTAGAAGCCAACCCCTCATTTATAAAAGCATCTACTAAATAAAAGGAACCACTCCTATTGAAATAACAAAAAGTAAAAATTCCTTTTCCCCAGTGTAATGTGGGAACTTACTGTTAAAAGATGACTCATCAGTTACATCGTACACCAGCAATATACCCATGGCTCCACGGTAGTAAGCTGCAAAGGCAATAAAATTACTAAAATGTGAAGTTGACATATTAATGCAGTAGAACAGAGAACTGACTTGATCTATGTTTGCCCAAAAGAAAAATCAAATGACAAAATAGCAAGAATAAATGAAGAACAGCATGTTTCACCCACAAGCTTACCAGTTGTAATTGTTCGGAACCGCTCCTGACCAGCGGTATCCCAGATTTGCAGTTTGATTCGTTTACTGTCAAGCTCTATAGTCCTTATCTTGAAGTCAATACTGTGAAAGAAAACTTTGCATCAGAATAAGTCTCCCGAACAATAAATACATAGGTAAATAATCATTTGTTCGTGTAACAGTCCATCCATGTTTTTACTCTCATGAAACCACTGTAGTCGTCTCTCAAAATCCACATTCCTAGTTAAGAGGTAATGTACTTTACTTAAGAAACATTACCTTATAGAAACCTTGCCTTCTTATTTGATAAAACAAGAAACCTTGTTTTTAAGAGGTAACGTGGTAAAACGAGATACCTTTCTTATCAACTAATCAAACATATTTTCTTCATTTTGATCAATTTATGTTTGTATTTCTTGATCACCTTTGAGGTACAAGTGCTAAAGAAAAAAAAAGAGCATAATATAAGAGCATGTAGTGGTAGTGGTAGTGGTAGTGGTAGTGGTAGTATCAGCAGCATTTTATTCACATTTTAATAATGTAAACTCAAGTCTGTTCATACTTTTCCATAAGAACTTAGTATCTTATCAAATTCCTTGTTCGTCTATCCTTTTATTACATTTGAGTTACAAGTGCTTTAAGAAAAAACCAAAAAAGAAGAAGATGATGAGATAACGATAATGCTGTCCTTAAAATGTAGAAGATGATTACCCAATAGTTGTGATAAAACTGGTCGTAAAGGAGCCATCTGAGAAACGTAAAAGAAGGCAACTCTTACCCACACCTGAAAATTCAAAAAGAATCTATCATGTCATCATTCAGAAGGACTAAACTATTAATAGGAAAGTTCAACATATTAGAAGGAAAAAATGAACAATCTGTTCAAAAAAAAAAACTAAACAGCTATTGATCTTCAGCATAATTTGGAAGGTAACCGATATGCATAAGGACACGATAATGCTCTTGATACTGTGGTGCGAGAATATTTGAAAGTGAGAGCAAATGAATAGTGCTGAAAATTTCGCCAATTTTGTCCATGTGTCCATCTTCAAACTGCTGAGCATGCTGGCACAATGATTGACACATTACCTGTTTCCAACAATTCTGCTACAGACTAGCTAAAATGTATCCCTAGATTCTAACTACTAGTCCAAAATCTCACAGATTATTATTCAACTTGTAATCAAAATGTTGCAGGCATTTGACTGTCAGCATTTTTCACTGTAGAATCCATGTACAACCATATGTATCTTCCACTCTACCCCTACCCTCCCCTCTTCTCCCCGTGGCAGGGGTGAGCGGCGGCAACTGTGCAGGTTGACCTGATTACAACTTGTCAAATTTCGGTCATGACATTCAGTCTCACCTCCTTTGCCAGCGCCACATTCAGCTATGGTTATGCCATTGACAAACGATTATCTGTGAAAACATATTTGCTCCGCTCAAACCCACACCTCATTTACATTCATTCTCTTTTTATCTATCTTAAGGCTGCTACCGATTCTTTATCTGTTATGTTGATGTCCTGTATGCAGGGTTATTCGGAGTTTTCATTGCTTTGTTTCACGGTACTAAGCATTTTTTTTCCAATTTCATCTGTTCATTCCCACGTCTACTAATATAGCATTGTCCAATCTAGAGTGGAGAAAGGCAACAATCAATAAAATGTGTCCAACTGTCCAGAAGGACGTTCTTCTTTTTATTACCAGGTGAAATAAGAATTTATAAGAATCTGTACTAAGATGGTACTTTGAGGAGTACTAAACCGTAGAGTATTACAATCTCAACACTATCTCCTTAAAACCATACAGAAAAAACAAAAGGTATGTCATATTCTCAACTTTACAGCCCTTCACCAAAAGCATAAATCTTATAAATAACTATGTCTTACATAGGAAATATGGTCTTTCTTCCCCTGAAAACATCTTTTGTTTCTTTCAAGCCAAACAGTACATAAAATGCCTAATGGGATAGCTTTCCAAAGTGTCTTCAAAATCCTGCAAATACTCCGTCCAAGACAGCAACTCAGCATGTTTTTAACCTCCATTGGCATGACCCAAATAATTCCAAATAGGTTCAGAAACAGTGACCATATGCCAAATTTGGCTTGCAATGAAGGAACGGAAGACTAATACCTTCAATGAAACTCTACCAGAAGAAGCACCTATTACATAGAGATAAACCTCTCTTTTGGAGTCTATCATGAATCAAACAGGCATCCTTAGCTGCTATCCAACCAAGCAAGCAACTTTAGGAGTTACATTGATCCTCCAGATCATTTCCCAAGGCCAGCTCAAATCCCAGCAGCCAGTTTGTTTTTGTAAGTTAATGTAACTCTTACCAAAGAACCCTCCATTCTTGCTTACCAACCAGACAAATAATCCTTCCTGCCTGAGTCCACAGAGACAGATTATAACAGCTCCATTAGAAGGCAGAACTCCTTTGTTTCCCAGTCATTTAGTCTTCATTGAAGAAGTAAATGTCATCCAGTGTCAGAGAACATTCATTAGCTACAATGCTGTCTTTATTTACGGCCAAACTATATATAGTTGGGAATCCTTTTTATTTTTGGTAACTGACTTATCTTATTACCAAAGTAAACGTTACACTTAGAAGCACTAAAAAAACAGAAACTAAGTTGTGGCTACAAAATATAAAAGCTACTTATCCACTGATTTAGCCAAAATCTTGTGTCATTTTTATCACCGACCTTTACTTTGATAAATGACAGAAATTCTTTCCACTAGATACAAATGTAGCTTCCAAATAGTAATTCTGTTGGACATACGTGAACACCTTGGAGTCCCGTGAACCTTCTTTCCCATATTTAGTGAGAACAACAACTTTCCATAGTCATTCTCTACTGTTGATCTCCAGAGACATTTAAAGAGTAAACTTTTACCCTGGAACTTAATATTTTCAACTCACTTCATTGACCACTAGGCCAGACCTTGGATGTCATGTTTTACAAATCCTCGATCATGTCTAATATTGTATCTATATTATGCACAAAGAGGGGAATGGGGGGCATCTGCTGTTGGTGCAAAACTATAGTCCAAAACGTATATCTACCAGATTTTGAACCCAATATAACTAGTTCGCAGACATGCTTATACATGCATCAAATAAAATTCCAATAGATGATTAATTTGGTTATTATAATATTTCCCTCACTAGTATTTCTTTTACCAATTTTTCTCTCTATCATTTAAGTAAATGAAACGGAACCATAACAAGACCATGAAATGTATTAAAATTGTTTAGAATAAGAAGATTAGACAAGAAAATGAATAGAACTGAATAAGAAAAATAAAAAGATATGATAGTCGAAAACGACTTAAACAAACAGAAACAGACCTAATACGCATCAAGACAAGTTCTATGTAAAGATATGGCATTTGGACCTAACTCAATCCCAAAAGCTAGTCCTGAAAAATCGCCCAAGTCCATATAAGTAAACCACCAATCCATTCCACATTGGTTGTGTGACTCTAACCTACTCTAACACCCCCTTCACAATTCATGTCCAATCCCAACTAAAGAATGGACTGAGAGCTCAAATAGAAATGGACCTACCTCTGATTCCACTTAGAGATATGGCACCTAAGCCTAATTCAATCTCAAAAGTTAGGTCATGAAGAGAGAATTGTACAAGTCCATATAAGAAAATGACTGGCCCATTCCCCAATCAAATGTAGAACTCTAACCCACTCTAACAAAGTTTAATAAGCATCCATTAAATATTTCCCTTCCTAATCACATACCAGCAAATAAAGCATAGTTTCAAGCGTGAGAACAATTGTAACTGTAAATTCCTAAAGCTCTAATGGCATTTCATATATCAAGGAAGTAAACAAAAGTTCCTATTAACTACAATCTTATACCTACCATGTTCTCTAGCATCATTGCACCCATTTTTTTCATTATATATATGAAAACAACCACTTAGAACTGAGCAATAAGCCATTAATTCAAAGTTCTACACCTAGATCGCAGGGCTACACACGACAAAACTTATTCCAAACATCTCATATGCTATAACTCTGTAAAGTTTGGATCAATCAACGTATAAAAATAAAAATAAAATCGCAAACAAATCAAATGCATATAAGATATTATACATAATTAAGAAAAAGGCAGCCACCTACACTAAACTTTGATCTATTGTATTCAGTCTTACCCTGCATTTCTGCACCAGGCTAATTTTCCACAACTCGAACCATGACCTCGGGGTCAATATACGTATAAAAAATAATTTAAAAAAAAAAAAAACTTACCGCTGTCGCCGATCAAGAGGAGCTTGATGAGGTAATCATAATCAGCTCGAGCTCTAGCGGGTGGAGCGGCCATTAGAATTTTTTTCTCAGAAAATGATGAAGGGGAACTCCAACCCTAGATATACAAAATTTTAAAAATAAAAACACCTTAAAAACTGAAAATCAAATCAAATTTGAATTAAATTAACTGAAATTATTGCGATATACGAAGATTTATACACAGATATATACATATACATACAGTTACATACCGGGATCGGAGAAGAGTGAAAAGGGAAGAGAAGAAAGATATGAATATATGTTTGAGATCTAATAAATAGGGAGACTGTAAAAATAAAATAAATAAATAAATAAATAAATAAATATTATAGGAGGGAAAGCGTCTTTGCAACGTCAGTCACGTCGGCACCGGTCGGCCGTTGATTTTTATTTACTTCTTCTTCTTTTCTTTTTTTAACTATTTCACTTTTCTTTTTTGTATTTTGGGTTTCTTATAAGTAAGATTCAACTAGGAGCCTTTTTGGATTCGCTTTTCGCTGACTTTCGTTTCTGTTTATATGTCCGGATGATTGTTAATATTTCCTCCGTCCATTTTACTTATCTGTTACATTAAAAATAAATATTTAATAATATTTGTCTAATTTATAAAATTAGAAGATAATTTATATTTAGTTTTTAATTTATCTTTATTATTAATTAATAATTATTTTTCTATTATATTTTTCAAGACATTATATTTATTACATTCAAAGAGTGATATAATAAAATTATCCTTTTATCTATAGTTTCTTAAGAATTGTGCAAAATTAATAGTGAACAAGTAAAGATAAACGGAGTGAGTATTTGTCATTTCACAAAATCAATGCATAATTGACACTATTTTTCCTATTTTACCCTTGGGAGTTATTAGTCTTGAAAATATACATTTGACCAATATGGAAAAACTAAATAAATAATTCATGTCCATTGGTCAAATTAATTAATCAAAATAAATTATTTTTTGTTCATTGATTGAAAATTTGACTTCAAAAAAAACGTTAAATAAGAGTAGAATAGTAAATTTACTTAGTTTCTTAATGCACGTGAAATCTAAAATGATGACATATAAATAGGAACGAAGGGAGCATATAAGTTAGAAATTTTAACTTTGAATTTTTTATTCCTTTTATCATTTTATATTAAAATCAAATGCTTATAAACACTTTTTTAAAATTTACTCAAACACTTCAAAAGTGCTTAAAATTATTTTAGCTTAAAAACACTTAAAATAAGTCAATTCAAACAGGTTCATATATATATATAAAGAGAGAGATATGAATGGTCTATGTCATTAAGGACAACAACAACAACATACTAGTGAAATCCCACAATGTGGGGTCTAGAGAGGGTAAAGTATACACAAACCTTACTCCTACCAAGATAGAACGGTTGTTTCCAAAAGACCTTGGAATAGTCATCTCATTTTAGGTGGGTCATTAAGGACATCTCTTTTATAGTCCTCTCATTTTAGGTGGGTCCGATCAATAATGTGGTCAAATTTTATGGGTGGATTGAGTCTTAAATAAATTTAAGTACTAATTCTAATTTTTAAAATCTTTTTTGCCTAAAAAATTAGAGTTGTCATGTCATAAAATTGTATTTATGGATACAATGATCATGAAAGTTGATTAGGTAAAGTTTTTTTTTTTTTTGGTTAAGAATAAACATTATCATACTAATGGATGTTATGTATATAATAAGACTGTGTTTGGACAAACCTCAAACACAACACTACATCTCAGGCTACAATTATTCTTACTCTATTAGGTTGTTATATTATAGGATAGAAATTTAATTTATCTAATTATGAACGAAGTTGCAGCCTCTTTTTTAGATCCCCGATGTGCATTTTTTGAATGATTGTTTTTACTATACTTGTCAAGTGTTATTGCTTTTGCTGAAAGATCCTTCCTTTCTTTTCCAACCATATACGATATACACAAGCAACTAAGAACATCCTATATAGTTCAGCTTTTAGGTTGTTGCTCTTAGCGTGCCCGCCTGCCCATATTATTTTCTCTCGCCTACTTAGTGGTCCTCTATCTATGCCAAGACAATTGAGCAGTTTTTCATATTTAGCCAATGTAATTTACACTTAAACAGAAAATGATCAATGCTCTCCATTTTGGTGTTGCATAGTGGGCAATCCAGTTGTTTGTACTCTCCATTTGCTCAATCTATCCATTGTTAACAATTGTTCATGAGTTGTCAGCCTCACAATGAAGATCCATTTAGGGTGTCCATAGTTGTTGCAGATCAGTTTTCTCCACTGAACTCTAAGAAAATATTCAAACCACCAGCCAGCCACCTAGGGATAGCGTAGCTTATGTTGCAGATCAGTTTTCTCCACTGAACTCTAGGAAAATATTCAAACCACCAGCCAGCCACCTTGGGATAGCGTAGCTTATGTTGCAGATCATTTTTCTCCACTGAACTCTAGGAAAATATTCAAACCACCAGCCAGCCACCTTGGGATAGCGTAGCTTATCTGTTGGATTTACAGTATCTAGTGAAGAAGACTTGTATACTTGAGATTCATCTCTTGAGCCTCTATTGTTTGGGCATACGTCATCAGGCTTATACACTAAGAATGATCCTATTAACCCAAGCAGAAATATAGAAGATATATAAGAAATACAGTCAACAACTAGAAATACAAATGTAAATTCTGATTCAGTTACATAGCATTTTATAGGAATATTTACACATGTACAGTTTGTTATTTATTGTCAAAGTACTATCAAATGTTTACATGACAGCTTTAGGTATTAGTTTGTCATTTTCTTTACACAACTTGTATATATACATTTATGCATCAATAAAGAAAGATCATCAGGAAATTCCCAAATCATCTCTCATTTCTTTAGTTTCTCTACAAGCTATTAAAGCTTTCTTATTTAACTCAGCTCTACAGGTTAGTTCTAGAAGTAGCTTCAATCAGTTTCATTATCTTATTTGGCAACATAAACACTTGAATGTAATTAGACAAAGTTGAATGATCATGATGTTACAAACTACGTATTGTAAATATTAAAACATTAACAATGGAAGAAGGTAATGGAATTGAAAATACAGACTGAAGCAGAGAAGAAACAGAATGTTGGTCTGATGGTAAAGTACCCAGCAGAAGGTAAGGCTGAAAGTAATAAAAGACAGAATCTGGACTGAAACTGAAAATAATAACAGTATCTGAAAAAATTAATGTCAGAACAAAAATCGAGCCCACTTACTACACAATGTGTCCTTAAGGAAATTATTTCCCTCAACGTACCCGAGGTTTTGGAATCTTTCCTCCCAGGATAGAACGATTTACTCACCAAAATAGAAGTACTGAAAATTCTGGTGTCTGCGAACCACTCAAAGGTAGTATATCACACGAATTTTTAAGAAGTGCAGAAAAGAAGAAGAAGAAGAAGTCTATCAGAATTTTCGTATGGAGCATTCTAAGGATTAACAGATATATATAACTTGTTTGCACCTTTTAAGAAAAAGCACATGTTGGGAAAATGTTTGCCTATTGAGAAAATATTTGTAACTTTTCGGACAAGGTTGCAACCTTTCAAAAAAAATCTGTTGAAAAAACGGAGGAAAATATTTTAAATTAATTCGGGAAAGAAAAAAAGGGGTCGGGTCACGGATCAGAATTTTCAATTAATTAATTAATTAAAAAATTAAAGAAAATTTGATCCAAAAAGATTATTAATCAAATCAATTGACCAAATTCGAATTCGAATCTGAATCTGAAGCCGAAGCCGAGCGAGTGACGACGACGACGGCGCGAGGGGAGACCCTCTTCTTGACCCTTTAGCAACATGAAGGAGTTCTTCTACTTTTAAGTAGAAGACTTTTCCTTTTCACCACCTATGTGGGACAAATGCTTATTTCATACAGCAAGAGAGAACAAATCTTTTTCACTCCACTTCTTTTTCCCTTCATTTCTCATTCAACCTATCAATTAAACCCAATAATTCCCCACATGAATGGGTAATGGCTATAAGATAAAGGAATGCACAGATAAGTGCGTGATATACAAGCGAAGATTAATTGCATTTGGATAAGTAGGTTTCCCTTTGAACTTTCCATAGTGAACTTATATAGGATATACTCGATCAATCGGTAGATGCGATATTTTTGAACCGTCGAACTTTGTTGTATAACTAGACAACATAAGTCACAGAATTAACCCTCAACCATTTATGGTTCTCACGGTTGTGTTCGTTTCAACCATGAACACCGTCTGATTTCGTGAATGCATAGAGAATGGGCATTTATCGTCTTCCCCTTGAAGCGGCTTATACTTCACACTCACATAGGTGATTTTTAAACGTGTAGTCCTATAGATACACTATCTAGTCATTTTCTGCCAGACTTAGATAATCATTAAAAAACTTTAATACTTTATTAACTCATTAAAAAGCCTTAAGGTTTTATCCTTGTTTCTGAACATTGCCATCATCATAAGAATGAGTTGAGTTATTTGACAATGTTGAACCACCATTCATAACTTTATTTGATCTCTTTGAACCTAGTTCTTGGGATCTCCAGTTTACTAGGTAGAGTTACCGTCATGATGACTTGTCCTTAGCCTTAACCTCATTCCCTTCGATCATCTTTCAACCTCTTCTCTAGATAGGCCTTTTATTAGTGGATCTGATACGTTATCTCTTGACTTTACGTAGTCAATAGTGATAACCCCACTAGAGAATAGTTGTCTAATAGTATTGTGTCGCCGTCGAATGTGATGCGATTTTTCGTTATACATAACACTCCCTGCCGTACCTATTGTCGCTTGGCTATCACAATGTATACATATAGGTGCCAAAGATTTGGGCCAAAATGGAATATCTTCCAAGAAATTTAGAAGCCATTCAGCTTCTTCACCGACCTTTTCTAAAGCTATAAATTCAGATTTCATTATAGAGCAGGCGATGCATATCTGTTTTGATGATTTCCAAGACACTGCTCCTCCACCAATGGTGAAAATATATCCACTCGTGGATTTAACTTCAGATGATTCGGTGATCCAGTTTGCATCATTATATCCCTAAATTACTGTGGAATATTTATTATAATACAAAGCATAGTTTTGGATGTGTTTTAAATACCCCAAGACTCATTTCATTGCCATCCAATGAGTTTGATTGGGATTACTCGTGAATCGACTCAGTTTGCTAATAGCACATGCTATATCTGGTCGTGTATAATTCATAATATACATCAAACTTCCCAAAACTCATGCATAGTCCAATTGTGAGTCACTTTCACCTTCATTCTTTTGAAGTGCAAAACTTACATCAATTGGAGTTTTTGCATCATTGAAATTTAAATACTTGAACTTATCAAGTATCTTTTCAATATAATGTGACTGTGATAATGCTAGACCTTGTGGAGTTTTATGGATCCTAATTCCTAAGATCAAATCAACAACCCCTAAATCTTTCATGTCAAATTTGCTAGCAAGCATACGCTTCGTAGCATTCACATCAGCAATATCTCTACTCATTATCAACATGTCATCAACATATAAACAAACAATGATTTCATAATTTGGAGTATTTTTAATGTAAATATATTTATCACACTCATTAATCTTAAATCCATTTACCAACATTGTTTGGTCGAATTTCGCATGCCATTATTTAGGTATTTGTTTAAGTCCATAAAGTAACTTAACAAGTTTGCACACTTTCCTTTCTTTACTAGGAACTACAATACCCTCAGGTTGTTCCATGTAAATTTCTTCCTCCAATTCTCCATTTAAGAAAGCTGCCTTAACATCCATTTGATGGATTTTAAGACCATATATGGCTGCCAGTGTCACTAACACCCGAATAGATGTTATCCTTGTTACTGGCGAATATGTGTCAAAGTAATCAAGGTCTTCTTTCTGTCTATATTCTTTAACCACAAGTCTTGCCTTATATTTGTCAATAGTGCCATCATCTTTCATTTGTCTTTTAAAAATTTATTTTGATCCTAAAGGTTTATTTTCAGGAGGAAGATCTACCAATTCTCATGTATGGTTATTCAAAATTGATTAAATCTCACTATTGACTGCCTCTTTGCAAAATGCTGAATCAAAAGAAGATATTGCTGTTTTAAATGTTTGAGGCTCATTTTCAAGCAAGAATATCACAAAATCTAATCCAAAGGAAGTAGATATCCTTCGACGTTTACTACGCCTTGGATCTTCTTCGGTAGGTTTGCTTTCCTTTGGTTCTTCTCGCGATCGTTTAGATCTTTCACTTGAGGACTCACATTCTGCTTTATACGGATAAATATTTTCAAAGAATTCAGCATTATCTGATTCAATTACTGTATTAATATGAATTTTGAGATTGTCCGATTTGTGAACCAAAAATCGACAAGCTTTGCTATTTGTAGCATAGCCAATAAAAACACATTCCACGGTCTTTAGTCCGATTTTTACCCTTTTGGCAAAGGAACTTGGACTTTTGCTAAACACCCCCACACTTTGAAATGTTTCAAGTTGAGTATTCTTCCTTTCTATTGTTCAAATGGAATAAATTGTATTTTGTTGTGGGGCACCCTATTGAGTATTCGATTAGCTGTAAGGATAGCTTCCCCCCACAAGTTCTGTGGTAAATCGGAACTTATTAATAAAGCATTCATCATTTCTTTTAATGTTCAATTTTTCCTTTCCGCAATTCCATTTGATTGTGGTGTGTAGGGAGCAATAGTTTGATGAATAATTCCATATTCTAAACATATCTCTGCAAAAGGAAATTCGTATTCACCACCCCTATCACTTATAATCATTTTTATCTTTTTGTTCAATTGATTTTCCATTTCGTGAGTATTGCTTAAATGCATCAATTGCTTCATTCTTACTATTAAGCAAATACACATAACAATATCGAGTGCAATCGTCAATAAAAGTTATAAAATACTTTTTCCCACCATGAGTTGGTGTTGACTTCATATCACAAATATCTGTGTGAATCAATTCTAAGGGACTAGAATTCCTTTCAATAGATTTATAAGGATGCTTAGCATGCTTAGATTCAACACATACTTGACATTTTGATTTATTATACTCAAAGTTAGGCAATACATTTAAGTTAATTAGTTTTCGCAAGGTTTTATGATTGACATTTCCTAAACGTGAATGCCATAAATTATTTGATTCAAGTAAGTAAGAAGAAGCTTGAACTTTATTGTCATTAACAACCATTACATTTAGTTTGAAAAGACCCTCAGTGAGGTAGCCTTTTTCTAAATACATTTCATTCTTACTGACAATTACTTTGTCTGAAATTAGAACACACTTGAATCCATTCTTGATAAGAAGACCTACAGAAACCAAGTTTTTTTGCATTTTTAGAACATGATAAATTTTGTTCAGCGTCACCACCTTGTCGGATGTCATTTTCAGAAATATTCTACCATATCCTTCAACCTTGGCTGTTGCAGAATTTCCCATATATATAGATAGTCGCATCAGGTGCAGTAGGGGAATAAGTAGCGAAGGCTTCACGGACTGCACAAATATGCGACGTAGCTCCTGAATCAAGCCATCATTCTTTGGGATTTTCTACCAGGTTGCATTCCGATAGCATTGCACACAGATCATCCATGCCTTCTTTATTCTCCACCAAATTGGCTTGTCCCTTTCCCTTGTCCTTTTTTGGAAGACGACAATCTGGGGCTTTGTAGCTAGCTTTTCCACAATTATAACAATTGCCCTTGAACTTTTTCTTGTTCTGCTCCTTATTCTTTCCAAAAGGTTTCTTCCTTTTCTTATTCTTTGGAGCAGCATCTTCAACGATATTCGCTCCCATAATCATTGAATTTCCACTCGACTTCTTTTCGGCTATTTTGTTATCTTCCTCAATCTTGAAACGAATCACAAGATCTTCCAACTTCATTTTCTTGCAGTTGTGCTTTAGATAATTTTTGAAATCTCTCCACGAAGGAGGCAACTTTTCTATCATTGCAACCACTTGAAATGCTTCATTAACCACCATGCCTTCAGCAATAAGGTCATGAAAAATAAGTTGAAGTTCTTGAACTTGGGTTCCAACGGTTCTGCTATCTATCATTTTATAGTCTAGAAACTTGGCAACCATAAATTTTTTCAAGCATGCGTCTTCAGTCTTATACTTTTTCTCAAGTGCATCCCACAGTTCTTTAGAAGTTTTCATAGCACTGTAGACATTGCACAAATCATCATCCAAAGCACTTAGGATGTAGCCCTTGTATAGAAAATCCGCTTGTGTCCATGCCTCAGTAATCATAAATTTTTCATTGGCCGACATATTAGCAGCAGACACACGAGGGTCTTCGTTGGTGAACTTCTCCATACCAAGAGTGGTAAGCCAAAAGAACACCCTTTGCTGCCATCATTTGAAGTTGGCTCCAGAAAATTTCTCTGATTTTTCTGTCAGTGGCACAGCAGTCTGGCTTGTTGCAACAACAGTCGCAGAAGTAGTCTGTATCACTTGTCATTTCTTTTCACTGTCAAAATAGACAAACTGACTTAATATTTCAGAATATCAGACTTTTTACAACAACAACGATGAAGGTTTTATACTCTTTAAGTCAGAATATTTATTTCATACGGAGTAAAAAACTACACAGGTTTTAGTTTCCAAAACAAAATACAGTTTAATCAGAAAAATAAAAATGACAATAATTTTCTTAAGATTGTTACAAACTGTATTGTAAATATTAAAACAGTAACAATAACTACTGAAGTAATAAAAGACAGAATCTGGACTGAAACTGAAAATAATAATAGTATCTGAAAAAATTAATGTTAGAACAAAAATCGAGCCCACTGAATACACAATGTTTCCTTAAGGAAATTATTTCCCTCAACGTACCCGAGGTTTTGGAATCTTTCCTTCTAGGATAGAATGATTTACTCACCAAAATAGAAGTACTGCAAATTCTGGTGTCTGCGAACCACTCGAAGGTAGTATATCACACGAATTTTTAAGAAGTGCAGAAAAGAAGAAGAAGAAGAAGAAGAAGAAGAAGAAGAAGAAGAAGAAGAAGAAGAAGAAGTCTATCAGAATTTTCGTATGGAGCATTCTAAGGATTAACAGATATATATAACTTGTTTGCACCTTTTAAGAAAAAGCACATGTTGGGAAAATGTTTGCCTGTTGAGAAAATATTTGTAACTTTTCGGACAAGGTTGCAACCTTTCAAAAAAAATCTGTTGAAAAAACGGAGGAAAATATTTTAAATTAATTCGAGAAAGAAAAAAAGGGGTCGGGTCACGGGTCAGGATTTTCAATTAATTAATTAATTAAATAATATTAATTAATTGAAAAAATTAAAGAAAATTTGGTCCAAAAAAATTATCAATCAATCATAATTTCGAAGCCGAAGCCGAGCGAGCGACGACGGTGACGGCGTGAGGGGAGACCCTCTTCTTGACTCTTTAGCAACATGAAGGAGTGCTAGGAGACTGTTCCTTTTCACCACTTATGTAGGACAAATGCTTATTTCATATAGCAAGAGAGAACAAACCTTTTTCCCTCCACTTTTTTTTCCCTTCATTTCCCATTCAACCTATTAATTAAACCCAATACATGAGAATTAACTATAGGTAAATTTAGATAACTTTCAAAAGTAAAACAATAGTGTTTAATGGCCAATTATTATAAATGAAGTGACAATTCAAATATTTAACTCTGATGTATAATAAAAAAGCAACAAAAAAAAGATTGAAATAAGTTAGAAGTAGCATAAATCAACAACAAAACCACTTGTTTTATTAGGTGGTTGATGTCACAATTCTTTGTCGTTGACAATTCAAACGGTGAATCTTCACCCCTCAATAATTAAGTGTATAAAAATATTATCATGTAACAGTATTTAACATAAAATGGAACTAAAAAATATATTACTTGAAATTGGAAAAGAAACACAATTCATTTTTTCATTTTCATTTCAGCTTGGACTTTAAAATGTTTTATTTGAAATCCCTCGTTGCCTAATTGCTTCCATCATATAGATATATTGAAATTCCTATAAGAAAACCATAACAATCATAGAATATAACATGTATCTTTTTTATTTGCATATCATTTTATTGTTTTTACTTCCTTTATCAAACTAAATTATTCTTGTAACCCTGCTTTAGCTTTCCTTTTTAGCCGAGAGTCAAATCATAAAGAGTTTTTCTACTTCAACGTACATCATATTTTTTCCACACCTCATTTATAAGATTACGTCGATATGGAAAAATTGTTGTTCAAAGTAGACAAATCCATAAGGCACAAATTACCCTTTTATAGACACCATTACAACATATCCAACAAAATCATGGACCAAGCCCATCATATGTTAGCCAAGGGACTGAGGTTGAAAATATATTTGTTTGTAAAAATTAGCTTAGATGATCAGTTTTTTGGGACTCTTATTAATATTTTGTCAATGTTTGAAATATAAATGAAACATAGCTATTTTTTTAAAGTGAAAAATAGATTTATTAATTATTTTTTTGCTAAAACACAGAAGAGCTTGAACATATATTAAGTATTACAATGAAATATACATATTTTTACACTATCAAATGCGTAGAACTCAAATTCATTATTTCATTGTACTATAAGATAAAAATATATGTCTATAAGTTGTCAAATTTCCATTTCCTTATCAGACGATCAAGTTTGTTTTATTGATAACAGATTAATTAATTAATAACCAAATATTATAAGTGATTTCAGCCCCCACCCCTTTAACCATTCCACCCCCGAACACACTTCCTACCTCATTCCATTTTCACAGTATTTTGCTAAGTTATATATAAATATTTTTGATATAATATTATTTTACTTACTTACCAAACACTAGAAAATAAATAATAAAATTCATTGATTTTTCATGAAACTGGGCCATGTCTCAGTTTCAGTGTGGTTGATCATCCTCTCAGACCAGCTACTGATCATCCTCTTAGTAAGCTATTGCATCACCAACTAGCTAATCAGACTATATTTTCTATCCACCAAACACAAACTACAACAAATAAAGTATTTTGCGGTAATTATTTATCGATAATAATATAATTACTGTTATGTTATATTTAACAACATTAGTATATAATATGAATACTTATAGTCAATATTCTATATAAATATTTTGCTAAAGATTTTAGCGACTCTATTTACAATATTGATATTAACTTAATTGTCGTTGTTACAGTAAATATTATCGTTAAAAAAAAGTCATTATCATAAATGTCTCTTTTGTTGTAATGACACCCTCGAAAGAAGAATAAATTGACCAAAGATTAATCTATTATTATTTTAAAAATCAAAGACATGGGTAGATCCACACTAATTATTGTTGACATTGGCAAGTCTTCAATTAATGTTTGACGTGGTGATTATAACATTGACCCATTCACAAATAATATAAAGACCAGAAAAGTATATACAAAGATTAGGTCTTCTTAATCAAGCAAAGACGTGTGGTGCAACTGTCAAACATTAATCAATATATACAACTATTATAATAAGGTCTTGATTAAGTTTTTTGTATTATAGTGTATAACTTTTTGTACCATCACGTTAGTTAATTTAACCAAGTAAAATTTAGGATTGAACTTTAAAAGTTATGGATTTTTGACGGCGACTTTAAGTGATTAGTGTTAGTAATTGGGGTTTAAATTTATCTTTTAAATATATTTGATGAATTTCTTAATACATATATATAATTTGGATCAAAATTATTAGCCATTGGTAAAGAAAGGGGAAAATAAGAATGTATTAAGTGAAAATTGATCATTATTTTTTTTTATAAATAAATAACTCAATATTTAATTAAGTGCATTATTCATCTCTTTTTTAGAGCATGCGTGTGCCAATAGACACTACTAGAAATAAAGATTTTTTTTGCATCATGAATTAACGAAAGATTTGTGTTTTAAATTATGATTTTTTTAATTAATTTTTTATTGTATCAGTTCACCCAAAAAATGCATGGTGAGAAACAGATTCTAGCAGAAATATTGTGAAATTTTCTAATTTTTCTATGTGAAAACACTATTATTTTTTCTTTTCTCACTGATTCATTTAAAATATCTGTGGAATAGCTATTGAATATTTTTCCGCGGAAAATTTCAATGGACAAATAGTATTTCTTTTTAAATAATGAGACAATATTAAATTAATTCTAGAAAATATGTACTTACTACCTAATTAATTAATTTGGTAGAAAAATCATAGATTCACATACTTTATCACCACTTCTAGAAGAGATTTGTCCCTGGTTGAATTTGTATGTTAAAGGCTACATCTGACCCTCCCTACAACAATATCTAATTGTTCATAATAATCAATAGCGGATGTGGTACACTAGTGGCGCTGCTTTATTTTTAATCTAAAATTTCAGTTTCAATTCCTGAGTATGGAAAAAAAAATCTATTGGGAATGCCACCCCCTTATTGGGCCTTTGCGTGATCTGAATTTAGTTGGGCTCCAATACAAATTTTGAACATCGAGTGAAAAATATAAAAAAAAACAACATATATATCAATGTGAAAGATAAAAAAAAATCAATTATTTTAATCTATTAAATTACACTGAAAAATCTATATTTATTGGTGGATCGATCAGATAAAGAGTGTTACTTGCAAGTTTACAAAAATCTAATAATTCTTTTATCTAACTTTATATATATATATTACCTATAAACTTTAAATTGAGAACTTGCACTTTATTAGTACTTAAATTCTTACGATATTCCTTGTGGAGGATTATGATGTATCAACTTAAGACCTTGGATTTTTCAAATCTGGAACAATCTTTATTTTTGTTCTTGTTTTTATTTAATTGAATTAATAAGAAAAGGTGAGAAGAATAGATGTGTCAACATAAACGAAAGGTGGGTGGAGTCGTCGTTATAAAGAAAAGGTCACATGCATGCAGAAAATTAAAAAGAAAAAGAGAAATTAAAGTGAAAGAATATATATCTTAAATTAGAAATTACTTCAACGTTACTTATTCCCTACATCCCCACTCATATATTCCATGTTCTCATTTATTTGCAAATATAGATAAATTATGGGTATGTTTAGTACGAAAAAATATATCGCAATTCACGTAAAGCATATCATAATATAGATGAAAAGAGACTATAGTAAAAGGGTATTAATAGAGAAAATAATAGTAATAATAATAATAATAAAAAAGCAAAATTATGAATTTTTTTTTTAGTTTTTGAAAAGTAAGTTGAAAATTATCTCACAATCATTTATACATTATTTAGGCAATACATTGTCTATAAGTGTGGGGGTGGGATGAAACCAAGGTGTTATGGAACTTATTTTTCTTACTCGAAAGTCATTTTCTTAATCTTTAAGAAATTTAACTATTTTTACAGAAATTATTACTTTTTTCTTCAAAATATATTAATTAACCAAACGTGAAAAAAATCTACCCTACCAGACACACTGTATGTCATCATGAAATATACATTCGAAATGCTTTTTGGGGGCACTAGTACAGATTCAACTAAATTCAAAATTTTTAAGATAATTAAATTCTAAATGTATACGTATATAATACCTTTTAAAAGTTCAATAAATTCATTCTAAAAATCTTAAATGTTTAATCTATCAAATGTAAATATAGACTTTAAAGGCAATGCCAAAGATTTAAATCTTAGTAATCTCCTAATCAATGCTGACTCGATCTATCTTATCCTCCCGTATTATAACTATGCAAAAATAAGAAAAATAAATAATTATATAGTAGATATCTGAAAATAATGTCCTATATTTCATGTTTGGAAGCAAAGAAATATTTGAACTTGCCAAACTCAAGATATTTTTTGGTTAAAGAAAAATAAGTGACATCTACTAATTTTTTAAAATATTCCCTATTTATAGTACCAAACATGGGATATTAAAATTGAACAACATGACAAACACAAGATATATTTTTTATTAAAGAAAAATAATAGTAAGTTGTTTCCACGTCTAAATTTGGACCGAATGTCTATATCTTTACTTGCCATTTGTTGCATTTACATTTTATTATATGATCACGAATAACCTAGTTCTAAGCAAACTTACAAAGTATCAATTACTAATGGTAATTAACTATTTCTAATGGAAATCAATGAGTAATTATTTATTGAAAATTGTTACAATTGAAATATTAGTAAAGATCACTGAAATATTTTTAATTGAATTTCTTGAAGGCTTACAATACATAAACATGTTAATTTGGCATTGGCTGATATCTATGTTATTCGATTTTACGTGTGCATAAGTAAATATTTAAATTTGTATAAAATTGAAAAAATACGCATTCTACGCGGCAATTTGCATCTTATGTGTATTGCTCCACGTAGGACACTTGTATCTGCTTGCTTAAATATATATAACTTTAAGTGTATTTTTATATACACTCAAAGTTAAAGGGCATAAATATCAGCTAGAGTCAAATTAAAGAATACTTTTATGTTTATGTCATGATTTTTGTATAAAAAAAGAAAGAAGAAAATTCTCTACTTTGCTTCCTAATGAGACAAAAAAAAAAAGAGAAGGTAGTTAATCTTATTTCCATATGGACCAAAGTTTGTGATATTTAATTGGAACAAAAATACTTCTTAATTTTTTCTTGGTATCCGATCATTTTGATTCGAACTAATGTTTATTCGTGACATTGCCAATCTTTTCTTTTTCGAGAGTTCGAATTCAAGACTCTTGATAAAGTAATTTTGCGTTTTTGATATTAATATTCATATTTAAAAAAAATATTTAGCTTCTTTATGCTAATTTAAAATATTATTATTTTAGAAATTTGACACCATCTTATTTATTATAATATTTTTCATAATAAACGTCACCATTTATCTAAACTTTTTACGTTGATATGATTTTTATTAAGTTTATTATATTATCAAATTAATATGAAAAATGAATTAGATGAATTATATTACGCGAATATTCTATTCCCTCCACCGCATAAACTTAATCCCTTTAACGGCAACTCCCACCCTTCATTTCCCGTCAAATCCCCAAAGCTCAACCGTTAGGAATTCCGTCACTTTCACCGTTTTAAGTCCCACCACACCCAATAAAAAACCTCCACGTGTACAGGATATTTCTAATATTCGTTTCCACCTTAGAATCTTCCATCTTCATAGAAACAAGGCAAAAACAAAAAACTCACAATTTGTTTACATGGTTGACATGTATTATATCATAATATATTATATCGTATTATATTGTGTTGTATTATATATATTATAATATTTTAATGAAATTAATATTTAGATAAATTATATTATTTTTTATTATTATATAATATTATATATTTATAATTTAAATAATAAATTTAAAAAAAAAATAGAATACACGATAGATTTACTATGCAAAGATATAATAAAAAATAAATAAAATTATTAAATAATAAATAAATATAAAACCATCCAAACAAAGGTGCTAAAAGATGAAACGTAAGAGTTGTGCATTTTTTTTTTTAAGCTTTGAGCTGCTTAATAAAGCCATACATGGCAGTGTGTTAAGAGCGGGAAGAAGGGTCAGAACGCGTTTTACACCTTCATCACTCAACTTTCTAGGGTTTATTCTCTTTCTCTTGCTTTGATTTTTCTATAAATACTACTCGCTGGCTATGCCGTTGTTCATACGCTTTCTTTTGTAGATCTGAGCTGTGTGTTTCCACCGACGCTCTTCCTTTTCCTCCTTCGTTTGTTTCAGGTATCGATTGATTTCTTCAATGCATTTTATGTTCAATGTGCTAGTGATTCTTAAGTAAAATGTGTTTGATGATCTTCATTTTACTCGTTTCAGGCATTCATTTCCGTTTTTTGTTGTTTTGTAGTAATGATTTTAGGGATCGGTTACTTCACGGCATTTTCTGCAGTTTTTGCTGATGTATTTGGTGTTTATTTCTCTCTGTTTGTCGATGAAGTGATGTTTTTGTAGTGAATGCTTTAAGGACTTAATTTCCTTGTTCATTTCCATTTTTTTTGAAGTTTTTTGTTTGAAAACGATTTTGTTTCTCCAGGTGAGGATCGCTTTCTTCACGGCATTTTTTCTGTACTTTTAACTGATATAGTGTATTTGTTTCGCTTTCGCTCTGTTTTTGTTCTTCGCGAATGTCTCTGTTGTAATGTGTTTAAGCACCTTCGTTTCTATATTCTAGGCATTGATTTATTTTCTGAAGCTTTTTTGTCGTTTTCTCCATGTGTATTTCATGTATTTGTAGTTTTCTGGAGTTCATTTCGTATAGTAAACCATGTTTTCTGCTTCCGTTTCGTCCTGCTTTGAGTTTTGCACGTATTTCATGAATTCATGAACGGAAATACCGGGAGTGATTTTCGGCATGTCTATATAGATTTCTGAGGAGTCAATCATTTGGACTCTATGGTCGTGATTAACTATGCTTAACCGGAGTTACTGGCAATTGTTCTGTTTGTTTCTTCTGAAGCTTACTACTTGAAAAGCCCTTACTGAGAGCTTTTGTTCAATTATACATACGCATCTACTTAGCAAGTTCCTGATTTTGTAATTTCAGCAATCAGTACTGTATAGCTAGAGCTGAAACGAGATAGATCTGGCATTGCTGGTTATACCTATAGAGAGGCTGCAAATTATAACCTCTTATGTCAAATGTATATCCTAAGCACATTATCTATTAGAATAAGGTCTTTTTATTTGTTCACAGGAACATAATAATTTTTGATGTTACAGAAATATAAATCCCATCTGATCCTTCCTGGCTGTTTAAGTTTTGTTTTGTTTCATTCTGAGTCTGGGTCACTGGTCTATAAATATACATATATTTCTTACCCGTTGTTTTGTTGTACAACTTTGTTTGTTGCCTCTGCTCCAAAAGCTAAACATTTGCTTTTCCATACCCTATGGAGATTCTTACGTGTTACTAATACCTTGATGTCCAGCTAGCAATTATGGTTCCACCCATCGAAACTCAAGTCAAGGTTCCAGTGTCCCAGAAGTTCTCCATTCCACCTCTTAATGAAAGAATACTCTCTTCTATGACACGGAGATCAGTTGCAGCTCATCCTTGGCATGATCTCGAGATAGGTATTTTATAAATTCTGTAAAAGGCAACAGCCTTTCTCACAGTTGTGCAAAGAAATGGCTCCTGGAATATTCTTCATGAGCTAAAATTTGTGTTTTGCTGCAGGACCTGAAGCTCCACAGATTTTTAATGTGGTAAGGATTCTTTAAATTGATTCAAAACTTTCGAACTGATATTTAATATGGTTGCACCTTCATATCGGTTTATACGAATAAGGCAATTTATGCTTTGCATATAAGCTGAATAATATTTTTCTTGGGTGGTTATTGGTATTGAGTTCAAAACATATTGTAAATCTTTGAAATTTTAATGAGCAAGCATGATTAATCTTCTAGGCCGACGCTCTAAATTCATGTTAGATACCTTAGATCAGCTGTTGATCGGAGTCCTCGCTCTGGCTTTATGCTAACCTTTTTAAGTTAAGTGGTGCTCTACTTCCTAATTGTAATCTGTAAGTTCTTCACTGTGTAAAGTGGATTTTTCACCTAGGTACCTTGGGAATTACAAGATGCACATATGGTTGAAATTATTTATGTTTCCTCCTACTTGATTAAGTTGTTTTTGTATGTAAACCTACCAATTGGTTGGTGCAGGTGATTGAGATCAGTAAGGGGAGCAAGGTGAAGTATGAACTTGACAAAAAAACTGGACTGATCAAGGTATAAGCTGTATATTTTGAAACGAGTAAAATTATGAAATTTTAGCCGAGTTACCTGAAAAGCTCTGCCATTATTTCAGGTTGATCGTGTTCTTTACTCATCAGTTGTATACCCCCATAACTATGGGTTCATCCCTCGTACTCTCTGTGAGGACAGTGACCCTCTGGATGTCTTAGTCATCATGCAGGTGAGCTGACCATTGTCCTGATAAACAACACGCTTGTGGATATTAGCTGATAATTGAACTGCAGCTAAAGGTCCAAGAACTTACCTTATAACTTACGTGTTTGTGTGTAAGCAAGGGATGTACAAGATATAGTTAGGTTGTAACTTACGCAATCCACTCTTTAAACTTCCAAACCTATATCTACTACTACTACTACTTAAAAACGGTGCTGGAGACAGAAAAGTTGATCTGGTCCTGGTGTTAGGTCTTATTATCGGCATTTATGATCTCAGTTATTGCTCTAAATTATGTGGACATTCTGTTACCCTGTATATAACCTATTGACTTCCGTATTATATGTTCTTTTTTAATCTATATGCTGTAAAACTGTCGATTTTTCTTAAGATGCCAAGCCTACAAACTGTCGATTTTTCTTAAGATGCTAAGCCTACAATAGTTTGCCAGTGCAGTGAATGGGTCTCAAGGAAGTGGACAATTTTACCATTTGTGGCCTTTGCAATGCATGTATTTGGCAAATCAAGGAAATTATTAATATTGTGGCTTTTAGCTCTATGAACTGTGCTTTATGTTTTATGGGGATGTCTATCAACAGTTATTTCTTCTCTTGATTCTTACCATGCTAATTTACAGGAACCTATTCTTCCAGGTTGCTTTCTTAGGGCTAAAGCAATTGGTCTTATGCCCATGATTGATCAGGTATTTATCTATGGTTAAAGTAAATTTTATGTCTCCGAACCTCTGTGTATTAACTCTAGTCAGAACTACAGGGAGAAAAGGATGACAAGATAATTGCTGTCTGTGCCGATGATCCTGAATATAAGCACTATACTGATATCAATGAGCTGCCACCCCATCGTTTGGCTGAGATCCGTCGCTTCTTTGAGGATTGTATCCTTTTCCAAAATCATAAATCTTAATAGCAGCATGTATTTTTGTTTCAGATGTTTATGAATTTTCATTATTGTATTCATTTACTGTTAAGTATGTACAAGCATGAATAAGAATTTGATTATATGGTTTGGTCCTTGACTAATGTACCAGACAAGAAAAATGAGAACAAGGAAGTTGCTGTTAATGACTTTCTTCCTTCTGCCAAAGCCTTTGAAGCGGTCCAGCATTCCCAGTAAGTAACACCTACCGCCTTTTCAAACACTACCAGAAGTTTAATTTTTCTCCCTTCTGCAGTTTGTAAACCGAATTACTGATATAGAGCCCGTTTGGATGGCTAAAGCCCCTTTTTAGCTTTTGGACGTGTTTGTCTAATGCTGACTTTAAGTCATAAAGTTCTTAAAGTCAGTCAAAAATGAAAAGTTAGGATTCCTAACTTTTTTTTTTCAAAGTGCTTAAAGTCATTTTCTTTGACTATGGAAATTACTTTTATATCCCTTATATTTTAACTAAATTGTCAAACTATCTTTTTTTATTCTTTTAACCCTAAAATTCACATTATAAGCACTTTTATCCAAACACTCAACTGCTTATTTATAAAAATAACTTTCAGCACTTCAAAGTTCTAAAAGCACATCATACATAAAAGTTACTTTTTTTAAGTCAATCCAAACGGGCTCATAATATGTTAATGAAAATTTAGTGCAGTTGTGTTCAAGATTGTGAATAAGATTATATTAAGTCCAGCTGCTTACTTTATAATGTTCTTTCTTCACAGGGATCTGTATGCAGACTACATCGTGGAGAGCCTGAGAAGATGATAGTCTTTTCATCTTCCGCAAGTCGTGAATGGCGCAGTCAATATTACAATTCTCATACTAATATACAATATAATAGTACTGCTCTAATATTTTGTCTACTTGTACTGCAAAGCACAGTTATACCATGTTGCATGTGCATATAACATGCTATATATATATATACAATATGCTTGTATTATCTACTGTATGGGAAATTACTTCCATACAGTATAAGATGATGACGAAAAGGAAACTTCATGGTTTCCCCTGGTCAAATTTTGTAAGTTGTCCGGTTTATGAAATGGATTATATACGAAGTTAAGTGTGTATGCACTCCATTCTGTTCCTTGAGCTTAATCTCTTTTAAATTGGACCAATTGCCATCTATTTGATCTGTCCAAACTTGTTATGCACTAGCCATAAAGTTTAATTGGTTTGTATTATTTATTTAGTTAACTGGTTTTATAAATATTTTATATAGTTAGACTAATAATTTTAATCATCCATGAGAATAAATTTTTTTTAATAATGAAGTTGTGTTTTAATAGTACGAAAATCTATCGAAGGGAACTGGACCAAAAACTAGCAAATTATTCTTCCCATGGCTAATTCAGTTGGATTTATTTTGGGACTATACACTACGATCAACACGATGAAACAAATGTCAAACAACATACTATACACTACATCCAGTTATTATTCTGTTAGAATCCCTCCCTCTACAACTAGTTCACAATTAAATGGATTAAACTAGGGATAATGTGAGATTGAAAAAGAACTTATATCAAGTGTTACTAATACCACTAAAATATATCCTAAGCTTTATGGTTTGTTTGGCTAAGTTTTTTGAAAGATCAAAAATATTCATTTCTTAAAAAAAAAAAAAAAACACTAAAGAATAAAGATGTTTGGTCAAGCAGGAGTTGAAAAAAATAGAATCTCCAAAAAAAAAGTGTTTTAATTCTTTAAGAAAAGATTGTCCCTATGAAAATTTATCTTTACCAAAATAATACTATTATAAGCATTTCTTTTTCAAAAAAAGCAATTCATAAAATAAGATATTTCACAGCTTCGTCACTCTCCCCCATAATATTTTGGTTTACCATAAACCCCCCAAAACCTCTGCTAAACCCTTCAAAGTTCGAAACCAATCAACCACCACTCCACCGCCGTCAACCACCGCCAACCACCATGAATGCCTACAACGCCACCACCCCAAACTTCGACAACCTCCTCCTCCAATCCCTAATGAACCGTCTTCAAATTCGTCCTCCTTCAAACCCAACTTCCTCCTTTTCCCCACAATCCCTCGAAGATCTCCTCTTCAACACTCTCCCTTTCTCCGAAGAAGACGACGAAGATGATGATAACAACAACGAGTCTTCTTCTTCTTCCAAATCTCAGCTAGCGAAAGAAGAGTCGAGGGTCGAGAAAGAGATAATCCGGACAATCCTAACTGGAAAAACTGATTCGCTAAAACCAAATTCGGGTCAAGCTGTTGCTATTGGTGAACACCATATATGTATCGGGTTTCATGAGGATACGGGTTCGGATTATCGGGTGTGGGAGTGGCATGGTCATATTATGCTGTTTGATGAGGAAAATGGGTATACACCTGAATACATTTATGGGAATTACTTTGAAAGAGTTAATGGGAAGCTTATGAAGAAGAAGAAACAAGATGAGAAAGAGGAACAGGAGACTGAGAAAGAAGAAAAGGAGAGTGATGAGAAAGAGGAGAAGATTGTGAATTTGGGGTTGAGAGAGTTGATATCATCAGGAGATTCGAATAATGAAGGTCGGATTCTTAGGAGGAATATGAATGCTGGTTCTACAAGGTTTATACTGAACTTACCTTTTTGGCTTTTTGTTCTGTTATACTAGTTCATTTGCATCTATGCTCTGATGGTGTTTTGCTTGAGTATTTAGCCTGTTTAGATATGATGTTATTATGTTTTTGTTATCACACTATTTTGTTGTTGTTACTCTTCCTCTTCTGAATGCTCCTTTCTTATTAGTTGCTATGTTTTCTTCACTATCGTTTTTTTTCTTTTCATAACTACTTTGATATGCTTCACTTGAGTTGAGGGTCCTTCGGAAACATTATCTCTACCTCCATGAGGTATGTGTAAGGTCGCGTACACTCTACCCACCACAGAATCCCATTTTATGGGGTTTCTCCGGGTATGTTGTTGTTGTATAGTATCATGAACTATTTAGATGTGTTTCCTTGTTATGAATTGCAAATGTGCATCCCATGTTAGGTAAATACACCGTCATTAAAAGTCTATGCCAGGCTGCCAGCCTCAAGTTCTTAGATAACTTCCACTTTTCCTACATCAATAGCCTTTTGTTCAAGTTAATAACAAGACGCAAATTGAGGAATTATGTTCCATATGTTAAGATCTTTAGCAGTGTACTACTCTAAAATGTGACCATTAACACAACAAAGAAAAATGGTTAAGTGGATGGTGAATGAAGTTTGTCTTCAGAAGCCAGGGCGAAAATAAAACTCACTCTGTCAAGTTCTGGTTCTTCTTTTGGGAGTAGAAGATCGTCAACACTATAAATGAAAATCTACCAGTTTCTCAAAGAAGTTATGTATCTTAGTTCTGGTTGAACACTAAGTTTGCTGTTAATAATAAAGAGGTGAAGCTGTTATCTTTATCTTCAAAGAAACTATTATCTTATGTCAATTTTCCAAGAACCAGAATTAAGAGTTAAGGCTATTATCATACTTAAGTAGTAAGTTTAATACATTTGAATACAATATGAACAACTAGATACATAACATGTTATCCTCAGCATATTAAGTGATGATTTAGAGCGTCATCCTGTGTGTGCTAAGCCAGCAGGACTTGGCTGAGGAGGAATATAACTTTGTAGTGCTGCACTTTCTGATTTAACATGTTCGCTTAATCTTTGAACTGTGCTGAAGTAATGCTTTGTAATTTGAACTCATAGGGGACGTTTGGTTGGTGCCTGGTGGGATAAGGGATAACAATCTCAGGATAAAATGTGGGATTATATTATCTCGCATTTGGTTATGGGTATTAGCTAGTGCCCGGAACCATTTGTACTAAATTTATGAGATTATCTATCCCATATGGAAGGTTGGATATCCTTGTCTATCCCATCCCGGTAACCAAACGACTCCTTAATATGATACAAGGACATCAAAAACAGTTAGCTCTTTGCTAGATCCGTTTCAAACGGAGTACAATAGTAATGTGCGCTTACGCATTGAAGCCAGAGAGACTTAGTGTGCCCTCTACTCCTTTCTCGGGGATAACGTACTGTTCGATGTCTCAACTGTCAGTGTCTCATTTCTGCAAACTGCTAATATCACTATATAGGGTTAACTCCTCTAGGGATGTAGATGGTTTGTTTGGGGGGGGGGGGGGCGAAACCTTGACCTGCTAAGCTTTTGACTCTCTGCCTTGCCCCGTTTAGCATTTCCCAAATTTTTCCCTGCCCTGCCCTACATAAGTTCAATTTTGGATCTCAATTGTCATTTAGGCCAAAGATCTTCCAAGAAAGTAAAGGCACTCAATAATCTATGATGAAGCATTTTTTAAACCTGTTTGTGTATGTTACTCGTTTACATCTTGTCAGATTCTTTTGAAAATTTACTTGTTTGTTCAATTTCTTTCATTATCTTAAACGTATAAGATATTGAGGAGGAACAACCTCACACATGGATAATAAAATTATTCTGATTATTGAATTAAAAAATAACAATTTGGTGTAAGTTACTTTGAAGTATTTCAGTTTTTGCTCCATTTCAAAAAAAAAAGAAGATATTCAGTGTTTTCTTTTCCTGAGAACCCAACTAAAAAGAATTAAGTGACAACCAAAATAATTTATTAAAAACTATGCAAAACTGATGAATTGTTAATGCTGAAGCTAACAGATGGGAATTCAGTATATTACTGCGTATTTATGCTGATTCTTATTTATTAAATGTAACAGTAAATAGAAGGAGAAAAAAGAGGCTGAATATGCAATCTTAAGATCGAGCTTGCATTCATATTGTGGACTTTTGCCCAGCAAAGAAGCTCTTTTGCTTTAAATAATGCTTGACCTGTCCTATTAAGTTTAGTTAAAAATTAAGAGCCCGTTTGGATTGGCTTATAAGTTACTTATAAGCGGTTTTCAGCTTTTTTGAGTGTTTGGCTGACCAACTTAAAGTCATTTTGTGCTTAAAATAAGCCCCAATAAAAAAATGGGTTTGTTTGGATGGACTTATTTTAAGCAACTTATAAGTAAAAAAAAAATAAGTTGGGCTGCACCTATTTTTTTGTAACTTATAAGCAGTTTTCAGCTTTAAAGTTACTTAAAATAAGTCCATCCAAACAGGCTCTAAGTCTTACCCTGCCCCTCTACCCTGGCCCACTAATTGTCGTCCCGCGCCACTCTGCCCTGTTAAGGATTTGACCTGCCCTATCCCACCTCTATGCTGCCATATCGACATCCCTAATCTTCTCCCTATACAAAATGTGCTTATCATACAACAAAATTAACAATATTGTGTTGCTCTAAGAGCTTCAAAGTGTGACACTGTGCTTTGATTTTTGTTTTATTCTAACCCTTTATTGTAAGAACAGGGAAGGGACTAATCTAGAAATGTGTTTTGAAAGGGAGGGGTTGGGGGTGGGGGAGGGAATTTTTGAACCAAACCTTTACAAAACACCTTAAGATAATATGGTAATTCTCAATACAAAGGCATATCTGAGCAAGGCACTTCTATTACTTCCAACAACAACAACAACAACAAATTCAGTGTAATTCCACAGGTGGGGTTTGGCGAGGGTATAGTGTACCTAAACCTTATTCTACCTTGAGTAGGTAGAGAGTTTGTTTCCAATAGACCCTCGGCTGAAATGAATGATGAAAAAGAAGCAACAGAAACAACAGCAAGAAAATAAAATATTGAGGCTAAAGAAATAACAGGTAGTAATAGAAATCTAAAGATAAGGAACAAGAGAAGACTAATACTAATACTCTGAGAATGAGAGCTTCTATTTACTTCTGTAGGATTATGTTTATCTCATATCTGATCCTTCATAAGACATGTTGCGTATAATGATGTGACTATCTACTAACCCTCTAGGCATGTGTATTTGCTAACATTTTTTTGAAGATCTTTATCTCTCCAAATTTTTGTTAGCATCCATTGTCTTTCACTTGATGCATTATTCCTATATTATGATGTTTTCACTTACTAGTTGCTTCTTGTTTGCTTGAAGTGATTTTAACCGATTTTTCTTCTACTTCTCCACTTCTAATATTTGATTGTTCTTTTGTGCTGCAAAGAATAATTTTACTCTTCCTCTGAGTTCCTCGTCTCTATTCGTTCTTCTTGACTGAGTTTTCCTTGTTACAAACTGACAGGGTCTAGAGGTTTGCTGTTTTACACCAAAGAAACAATTTGAGGTTTGCTGCATATTTTCGCTTGGCTGCTTGAAGATTTTTTACATTTCCTTTTCCTAAGCTACTTAGTGTTCAAATAGCATACTTGCAAATTGTGATCTTGCATGGTCTGAAATATTGCATTTGCAAAGCAAGATAGGAGCTCCTAGCAGATGAGAATAGTTCCTTCTTTTCTATATCTATAATTCACTCTCTTTACTTTTTTCAATTTCCTTATTACAAGGGAGGTTGAAAATCTGTTACAGAATAAGCTACTCTTCTTTCATAAGCAAATGTACTTGGAGCTTTTGTAGACTCTGCTCCTATCTCATCCGCTGCTCTAGCTAATTGTCTTCCCTTTATAAGTGTGATTTCTATCTTATGTATGGCCATGTCTTAGGGCATATCGTTTGAAATAGATTCTTCTTTTGATTAATTGTCAAACTGTTTTTCGAGCATCTTCCAAAACATAGGATTTTTTGGATGTAGATGATGATACTTATAGATACATATCTTCTATGTATATATATATATATATAGTAGAATGAAGTAGCAACATGGGTATTTTGACATAGTTTTTTCAATAAAATTCTCAGTAGAAGCACTTTTGAGTTGTTTGGCTTGTGTAACTATCGTTTGAAATTTTTATTCACAAAATTTCAACTTTTTTCTAGTAAAATCATGTTCAAACACAACTTCAAATTTTAAAAATTGCTACTTCAAAACTCAAATTTTCAAATTTGATGTAGGAAAATGCTGAGATAGCAAGAAATTCTTTTCTTTTAGTTTTATATTAGAGATGTCCTTGATAAAATTTAACCTATCATATTCTTTTAGTTAAATGTTATTAAGAACATTTCTTATACGGTCAACTCATTTTAGTTGAACTTGATTTCTGCTGCTATGTGTGGTTTGGTAACTATTTCTTTTCTACGTATATTTTAGAATACCTTTCTTATTATTTGCGATGTCTTCATAATTTCTATTTTCTCCTTTCAAACCTATTTTGATATGTGCTATCTGAGCTGAGTATCTTTCAAAAATAGTCTCTTTACCTCGACTAGGTAAAGATAAAAGTCTGTACATTCTCTATCTTCTCACATGCGAAAATTCACATAGTAGATTGTTGTTTCTTGCAGTTTTATTCTTTTGTATTGGTGTAATACTATTGAACTTATAAATCGAGTTGTAAAGGTAGATAAAATATTGTCTTAGCTTTCTTTTACTTTAGTATCTTTTTTTTGTCAATTAAATCTAAAAACAAAAAATAATAAAGTTTCGAAATCTATTTTTGGCCGAACGCCCATTAAACAAAGGGAAAATATAAGAAATAGAGGCATTAAATGACATGTCAAAGAAATTAGACAACGAGCCCGTTTGGATGGGCTTAAAAAAGTAACTTTTATGTATGAAGTGTTTTTAGAACTTTGAAGTGCTGAAAGTTATTTTTATAAATAAGCAGTTGAGTGTTTGGATAAAAGTGCTTAAATGAGGAAAATGGTGTGAATTTTGAGGGTTAAAAGAACAAAAATGGTAGTTTGGGAATTTAGTTAAAATATAAGGGATATAAAAATAATTTCTATGGTCAAAGAAAATGACTTTAAATACTTAGAAAAAAAAAGTTAGGAATCCTAACTTTTCATTCTTGACTGACTTTAAAAACTTTATGACTTAAAGTTAGCATTAGACAAACACATCCAAAAACTCCAAACGGGCTCAATATTTAAAGTTTGAAACTTGTAACCAACTACAAGGATTAGAAGAAATTCAGGCATATTTCACTTTAGAAAATTGTTCATAATTGATGGAAGTTCCCAAATTTAGAATATTCTTCTGCTTTCTTACGGTTCAACATTTTTATATTGATGCATTTATTCATGATTGAGTATTTAAGTTTGATTTTATATTTATTAAAAATTGTAAAAAATATAATTTGTTCCTCGATTGTAAAATAAATTCAAGAATTTAATGATTAATTGTAAAAATAAATTCATTATACATAATATTCGTTGTTTCTTAATAATCAAATATTATTCATTGGATCTTTACTAAAAACAATCAATTTCTGATGGTGAGAGACTAAACTATAGAGTAATTTCCTCAAACAATCACTCATGTTTGAGAAAATGCCTTGAAATATCACTTTTGTTTGTTTTAGGATTACAATATCACCCAACTATTCATATTTCCCCAAAATATACTTCAAACAATAAATATATTTTTCTCTCTCCTAATGAGATGACATGTCACATTATTCTTTTTTTTCACAATTTTTTTAATTCTTTTAAATGATCCATATTTTATAACTAAATAAAAATTTATTACTATTCCATATTGTTAAAAAAAGAAATTTTATTGTTATCAAAATGTCATATCTTATTTTTAACTCAATTTACTTTTATTTATTTATTTTATTAAAAATAAACTTGCATATATATTTATCTATACATATCAAAGAGGATGATAAAAAAGAATTTTATTTTTACTTTTAGTATCAACTATTCATTCTAAATTATTTCTCATTTTTGATAACTAAAAGTAAGAATAAAATTCATTTTTATTATTCTCTTGATATGATAAAATAGATAAATACAAATGTAATTTTATTTTTAATATAATAAATAAATAAATAAAATTATTAAATGTAAACGGAGTTAAAAATATGATATGAAATTTAATAACAATAATTTTTTTTAACAATATGGAAAAGTAATAAATTTTTATTAGTTATAAAATATGGATGATTTAAAATAGTTTTAAAAAATTATTTTAAAAAGGAATAATGTAACACCTCAAAAAATTTTACGCTAAAACTCGAATCATTCTTTGTATGTGTATAGGCTCGAATCCAATAAATTCTATTGTAATATAATTGTTATGACTGATTCTTTAGTGTTTGAGGTGTGTCACAATGATCCTCCAGCACCAAGTTGAGTCGAAAGATTTCTTACCGATTGAGTTTCGACATAGATTTTACTTGGGTCAACTTCAAACGGCCATATCTTCTAGAATAAGACGAACTAGGTGGATCATTACTATCAAATTAAAGGTCTTTGAGTAATCTTCCCAACGCCACCAAGTTTGCCTCATTTCGAGTTCGAAATAAAAAGTTATGACCATTTTACTAGAGGTTGTCAGACTATCAAAAGTTACGGGTAAACTTTACGACTTGTAGAGATTTGTATGGCTCGTAGAAATGACCCGTAGAACCTCCAAAACACTTAGAAAAATTTTCAAAAGTAAAGTCATTCCTACGAGTGATGATGACGACTCGTTAAAAAATATACGAGGAGATTCAGAGACTCAATTTTCAGAGTTTGACAGGACGAGTGGATCCTACGACTCGTCAAAGTTTTGACGAGTCGTAGAAACGACCTGTACAAGGCCAAAATTAGATTTTTTTTCGAAGGATAGTTTGGCCTTTTTTCACCCTTTTTCAATCAAAACCTCGACGTTTTGGGATTATTTTGAGTCCCTTAACAGTACCCTATGTGCTTAAGTCCTCATTAACACTTAGTTTATTTGAGAGCAAGAATTGGAGAAGAGAAAGAAGCTAGGGTTCAAGCGTTCACTCCCATCTTTCAAACTTTTGATTGTTCTTCGAGTTCTAGGTATGTAAGGCTACTCAGAGCGTTGGGTTGAATCCGCCCAGGCGCCCAACATGTAATTCTTCAAAATTGATTTCGAGTGGAGTTTTACCCTAAATGTAGAATTGAGTCTTTGATGTCAATTGATACTTCCTCGAAGTTTTCTTCATTTATTTATGTATTGATGATGTCCCTGATGTTGAGTAGTCATTGAGATGTATATCCATGCATTCATCCACATAAATCTTAATTGAGTTATGATCATACTTTGTCCATATATTACTTGAGGTCGAGATTGATTATTTCATGCATAAAATAAAGTATTGTTTTCAAATTGAGATGAAGCATATTTTTAAATGAGTTTGATAAAATTAAAAATAGAGCTAAATGAGAATTTTGAACAAGATTTTTTGATGACGACGTGAATGGTGCTTTCTTTTAACCAAGCAATGTGATGATTAATGAAGAGGGAATGATGATGATGATGTTTTGAGATGAGTTCGAGGTTTAAATAAAAAGTTCAATGAGACTAAATAATGATGTTAATATGAGCAAATGTTTTGATAGTAGTATTGAGCACCGAGTTGGGTAAGAGCTTGATACACTCAAACCCCATAACTATATAGCCAATGTAGGATAGAGGCTACGCCTCTCTTGTCCCAAAGGAGGACTTGATGATTGGATTCATAGATGTTGATGTTCATTACCCTTTCGAGGCTTGACAAATAATGTGACATGTCATCCCATAACTAAAAGTAAAAATAAAATTCCTTTTTATTATTATCTTGATATGATAAAATAAATAAATACAAATGCAATTTTATTTTTAATATAATAAATAAAAGTAAATTTATTAAAAGTAAACGGGGTTAAAAATATGATATGGCATTTAATAACAAAAAAAATCTTTTTTTTTAACAATATGGAATTAGTTATAAAATATGGATGGTTTAAAATAGTTTAAAAAATTGGTTACAAAAGGAATAATATGACATGTCATCCCATTTATCAGAGAGGAAAATGTCTTTATTATTTTAAGTATATTTTGGGGAAAATATGAATAGTTGGATGATATTGTAGTTCTAAATGAAAAAAAAGTGATATTTCTAGGCAATTTCTCAAAATGGATCACTGATTGGGGAAATTAGTAACACAAGAAATTTCTTGAAACCATATCCAAAAATGACTTCTGATTTAAAAGATGTTACAAAATCAACAATGAAATATCAAATACGTAAAACATTATGTGAGTACAAAAAAATCATTCCACATGTACTTTAAAAGATTTGCAATCGTGACAACACCGAAACTTTTAGATATAATAAAAAAAGTTAGAGATGAATTTCAACTAGATTTACATTTTAACAAAAAACAAAACAGAATAGAATCATATTTCACTAAATTGTCTTAGATTTATTTGTATTTTTGAATAATTATTAATTTATAATATTAATAAGACTGTATATTTATATATGAGTCTTCTGAAAATATATTATCTTATTATCTTATCGAAATGAGTGAGTTTTTTCATTGACCCGAGTAGGGATCTGAGAAAAATATTATCTTAGAGATATTATTAATTTATTGAGTATTAATTTTGTGACTTTTAGTTACCAAAAATAAGTATTATTATATTCTTGTAAATCCTATTTTTTTAAAGAAAAAAAAAATCTTGTCCAGATGCTTTAGGCTTATCCAGTCTGTCAACCTCACTCAACAGTATTATCGTGTTGTCTTCTCATTGGTCAGTTCATAATCACATGGATTGTAAATCTTCTCATCTCACAGCCGTTGATTTTATCAAATATCAACGGCTCAAAATACTCTTCTCCCAAGAAACCATTTTCTTCAAGCACAAGTCCCATATATAAAACGTCAGCTCACTGTAACTCAAAATTCCATCATAATCAATTTTGACTATAAGCAATACAATCACTTCTCACAAATTATTTGCTGAAATTATTATTTGGGTTTTCATTTGTTTTTTCTGAGGTATAAAAATGGAGAAGAAAGGTGCTGGTGGAAGAAAGGGTGGTGGTCCAAAGAAGAAGCCAGTTACAAGATCTGTTAAGGCTGGATTACAGTTTCCGGTGGGTAGAATTGGTCGTTATTTGAAAAAGGGTCGTTATTCTCAGCGAATTGGAACTGGTGCTCCTGTTTATCTTGCTGCTGTTCTTGAGTATCTTGCTGCTGAGGTATATATATCTCTAATTCTTTGAGTTTTTTTTGTATTTGGGGATTTGTTGTTAGCTAAAATTGTTATGTTGTGTTGTCGAAGTTGTGTTTTTGTGTATTTATTAGTTTTGGGGTTAGTTACTTTGAGTGTGAGATCCGGATAATTTTTAATTTTAGCTCGTCGTTTGATCGTAAATTTTTGAAATTGTAATTTGAAAATTTGAATTTGTGTGTGAATGGAAGTCCAAATTGATATGAGCTAGTTTTTGTGAATTTGATCAAATTCCATGGCTTTGACTAATAATTTTCAAAAATCACTCTCTAAAATCTATGGCCAGCTAGCTTAGATCTTCTAATTTTTCTTTAAAAAGATGAATTGTAATTATAGATTTCATGTTAATATGAAGTTTTTATTAGTTTAAACTTGAATGTATGAAGATTGAGATTAGTTGATCAATTTGATTGATTAACATTATAATGCTTTGAAATCATTGTCATAAGCAAGCTTATAAATCACCTAAGTATTAGTATTAGTGTGAGATTTATACAATTTTGCTTTTAGAGTATTTCGAATTTGCTGAAATACATTTGGAATAGGTGCAAATTGAGACTTGTTAATCAATTGATTTGATATTTTTGTTATGTTATAAGTTCGATTTGGTGTTGATTGTGGTGACAATTTTTTTCTCTTTGTTTAGGTATTGGAATTGGCTGGAAATGCAGCAAGAGACAACAAGAAGAATAGAATTATACCAAGGCATGTTTTGTTAGCTGTGAGGAACGATGAAGAACTCGGAAAACTTCTAGCTGGTGTAACCATTGCTCATGGAGGTGTTCTTCCTAACATCAATCCAGTTCTTTTGCCTAAGAAATCCGATAAAGTTGGAAAAGAACATGCTAAATCACCATCTAAGGCTACCAAATCACCACGAAAGGCCTAAATTTTTGACGAACAACTTCTCATTGGGCAATGGAGATTGTACTAAAGTTGTATGAATTAGGATTTATGACTTCGTTTTTGTTTCTAATAATCTGTTAATGTATGTAGTTTTGGTATCTATTACTGCTTGTTGTAGGACTTGAAAATCTGTTGAAAACTAGGAACAGTTTATTTATTTTATGTTTTGTAAAACAAATGATTTGCAGTTAATCAAGTATTACTTCAGTGGTTAAATTTGAAGAAAATTTCTTGTTTGTCTAATGAAGTTTTATCTATCTTTTGGTTGTGTTTTTTTGGGGTTGGAATGCCCTCCTTGGTGGCAGAGGCGGATCTAGCATGTAATTAGGGGGTTCATCCGAATCCCCTTCGGCGAAAAATTATACTATTTATACATGGTTAAAATATTTTTTTATATATAAATAGTAGATGTCGAACCCCCTTCGGCTAGTTCGTGTATCTATTTTTTCAGATTTTGAACTCCTTATTAAAAATTTTGAGTCCGCCACTGCTTGGTGGTACCCCGATTCTCGACGGCGCGAGCTTCTTGTCTCAGCCAATCTCCCCTTGAAGAATCAAGGACTGTCATAATCTTTATAATCTTGACCTTGACCAAAAGAAGTGAGATGACAATCTGATGACTCCATCAATGGAGTCTTTACAAGCAGCAAATAGAAGCAAAGAAGGCAACGAAGGTGAAGCACACAGTGACCACAGAACAGAGAAGAGAAGATGAATAGATGAAGAGATAAAGTGTAGAGAGAAGGAGGAGAAAAGTATAGAGAGAGAAAGAAAAATCTGTAAATGAATTGTATTACTTCTTCAGTAGGGTCTTGCACCCTTATATACTATACTATTTGTACAAAGTGATATATTGAGTATATGTACAAATATACTTAGTAACTAATTCAGTTACTAACAACTTTCTAACAAATTGTAACTAATTCACAACTAATTCTAACAACTTCTTAACCATGTTGCTTGCCACTACCAACTATGGTTAACACTCCTCCTCAAGCTCATGGTTTGAAGAGATTCAGTACACCAACTTTGTTCAGTAGTTGTTGATGCTGTGTTTTCCCTAAGCTTTTTGTGAGAATATCAGCTAGTTGATCCTTGGTATGAATGAAGCTAGTTTTCAGCATTCCTTGACATATCCTCTCTCTTACAAAATGACAGTCTATATCAATGTGTTTGGTCCTTTCATGGAAGATAGGATTTGCAGCAATTTGGATTGCTGCTTTGCTGTCACATATCATATTCACAGGAAGTTCAATGGGAACTCTTAGTTCTTTGAACAAGCTTAGCAGCCAGGTGACCTCAGCTGCACAGTTGTGACCTCAGCTGCACAGTTGGCCATGCTTCTAAACTCAGCTTCAGCTGAGCTCCTGGACACTGTCTCTTGTTTCTTTGATTTCCAAGAGATCAAGGCTCCACCAAACTTTACCAGATATCCAGTAACTGATCTTCTTGTTTCAAGACAAGCTCCCAGTCTGAATCACAGTAGGTAGTTAGTGTATTTGTCTGATCAGATGACATTAGTAGTCCAAGACCTGGAGCTTCCTTAAGGTATCTAACAACTCTAAGTGTTGCCTCCATGTGTGATTCTTTGGGATTATGCATGTACTGGCTCAGTACCTGGACTGTAAAGGCTATATCAGGTCTGGTCATGGTGAGGTACAAGAGTCTTCCCACAAGTCTTTGATATATTTCAGGCTGTTGCAGTAGGTGATCATCAACACTGCTCTCAGATAGAATCAGTTCATCATATTTCACTAATGTAAGTTTTTTGTTCTGCTCTAATGGTGTTCCTGCAGGTTTAGCTCCTCCTAGGCCACATTCAGCAATCAGTTCCAAAGCATATTTCCTTTGGGACATATGAATTCCTTGACTGGATCTGGCACACTCAATGCCTAAGAAAAACTTCAGCTCACCTAAGTCTTTCATTTTGAATTGTTTTTGCAGATCTCTTTTTGTGGTTTCTACTAACCTTGTGTTGCTCCCAGTGATTAGCAGATCATCTACATAAAATAGTACTACAAGTATATTACTGTCAACTTGCCTGGTGAACAGAGAATAGTCATGATGACTTTGGTGAAAGCCCAGCTTCAACAAGGATTCAGTCAGCTTCAAGTTCCACTGTCTAGGAGCTTGTTTGAGCCCATACAAAGATTTATGGAGTTTGCAGACTTTAGTAGAGGACTCCCCCAGTCTAGCAAACCCTTTAGGAATAGTCATGTACACTTCCTCCACTAATTCCCCATTGAGAAAAGCATTGTGGACATCCATATGATGAATAAACCAGCCCCTAGAAGCAGCAAGAGCTACAACTGCTCGCACAGTGACCATCTCTGCAACTGGGCTGAAGGTTTCACTGTAGTCCAAACCAGCCTGCTGATTGAATCCCTTGGCCACCAGTCGAGCTTTCAGTCTTTCAATCTTACCTGTAGATTGGTATTTAATCTTATAAACCCACTTACAGCCAATAGGTTTCTTGCCAGGAGGCAAGTAAACTAAGGACCATGTATGATTAGCCTCTAAGGCATCAATCTCTAACTGCATGGCTTGGACCCATTGGGGGTCAAGGGATGCAGCTCTATAGGAGGTTGGCTCAGAGATAGCTGAATAGGAAGCAAGACAAGAGCTGTAAGAGGGAGAGAGATGAGCATAGGAGATTTGAGCAGCAATGGGAAAAGAGCAGGAGTTAGTTGCAGGAGTGGTGATGTAGTCTTGAAGCCAAGAAGGAGGCTTACTAGGTCTGGAGGATTTCTTGGGAGGATCAGGAGCAGCTTGAGGCAGAGATTCATCAGGTGAAAAAGTTGGAGAGATAGGTGGGTCAGAGTCAGGATGTGTGGCAGAGGAAGAAGGAGTGATGGGTGTTAGTGTAGAAGGGGAAGGAGACTCTAGAAGTGTGAGCACAGGAAATATGGGATTAGGGGATACCTGTACATCCTTGAAGGGAAATATGTCTTCTTTGAAGACAACATGCCTGTTAACAAAGAAGGACTTAGAGTGCAGATCATACAACAGATAGCCTTTTTGTGAAGAAGAGTACCCCATAAGAACAACTGGAATGACTCTTGGAGAAAATTTGTTAGGAATATATGGACAAGAGGCATAGTAGAGACACCAAAAGACTCGAATGTGGGCTAATGAGGGGGGATGAGAGTGAAGTAGTTCAAATGGAGTCTTATACTGGAGCAACTTGGAAGGTACTCTGTTAAGGAGATAGACTGCAGTAGTGACACATTCACCCCAAAATTTTAAAGGAACAGAGGATTGGAACCTGAGTGCCCTGGCCATCTCCAGGATGGTTTTGTGCTTCCTCTCAGCCACACCATTTTGTTGAGGTGTGTATACACAGGTACTCTGATGTCGAATTCCCAGAATGGACAGCATGGCCTGAAAAGCAGTACTGAAGAATTCACTTCCATTATCAGTCCTCAGAGTTTTAACAGTGGTGGAGTAGAGGTTGTGGACCTGTGTAAAAAAATCTTTTAGTACTATAATGGCATCTGCCTTAGAAGCTATAAGAAAGACCCATGTAAACCTGGAATAATCATCTACCACAGTCACAAAGTACTTCTTCCCATTATGAGTAGGAACCCTGTAGGGGCCCCAAATATCACAGTGAACCAGCTCAAATATAGTATGTGAGACATGAGTGCTTATAGGAAATGGAAGTTTAGTTTGCTTAGCAAGTGGGCAAATAGTACAAGCAGGATGTTCATTGTCTAATACTTCAATAGTAGAAGATTTTTTTATTACATCCACAGGAACATGGCCTAGTCTTAGATGCCAAAGAGTGGCTGAAGCTGAGCTACAAACTAAGGTAACATTGCTCCTTGTAGAGACCACAGGGACTGCATGCTTGACTGCTGCCTTTAGATCACCTTACTTCATAATGTAGAGTCCTTGATCCTCTTTACCAATCCCCTTGACCTAACCACTAAAGAGATCCTGAAAAACATAGAAGTCAAGAAAGAAGGCTGCCATACACTTGAGTTCTTTGGTGAGTTGTGAGACAGAAAGGAGATTGCACTTGAAGTCTAGGACAAAAAGAACATTGCTAATAAGTTGATTATCAAGAATTCGAGTACTTCCAATATGTGAGACTGATGTAACCTTTCCAGTGGGTAAGAGTACTTGTCTTCTCTCAGAAGATGGTGTTGTGTGAAAAGTATGTAGTAGCTCAGTCTTGGAGGTCATATGATTTGTGGCACCGGTATCAATAATCCAGCTTTTAACTACATATTTAGAAACTAAAGCAGATAAAGCACTACCTACAGTAGCTGCCTTAGCTGAGTGGTCTCCTCCATTTTCATTTCCCTTTGCTAGCAGTTGGAGGATCTGATGATACTGATCCTGTGTAAAGAATGTTGTAGGTGCATCAATATTGGACTATGAGCTTGCGACTTCAACGTGACTAGCATATGAGTTTGAGTTGGACTGTTCTCTTTTCTTCTTTGACTTCCATCCAACTGGATACCCTTTCACTTTAAAACATTGTTCCTTAGAGTGCCCTTTGTAGCCACACACCTCACACACAATTGGGAGCTTCTGGCCCTGGAACTTTGATGGTTTGTATTGATTATCATAGTGTCCTCTTCCTGAGTGGTCATCACCTCCTGGATGCTGACCAAAGCTGACTTCTCCTCCTTTCTTAGAGAATAAGGCAGTACTTTCTACAACTCTGGACATAACATTTTCACGACCTGTACTTGTTAAATTTCTTTGGCTCTCATGATCTACTATCAGAGAGTAGGCTTTGTTCAAGTTTGGAATTGGAGACTGTATCAATATTTGACCTCTAGCAGCCGAGTATGACTCATTGAGTCCCATAAGAAACTCAAGTAGTCTCTGATACTTAAAATGCTCTTGGAACTTTTTTGATTCAGCACACGAGCACTCTGGGCATGGCATGATGGAATCAAAATCATTCCACAGTCCCCTAAGTTGAGTGTAGTACTCAGTGACTGTCATAGTTCCTTGAGTCAAGCTGTGAATTTCTTTGTGCAATTGAAACACATGTGCTCCATTTATTTTGTCGAATCTCTCCTTCAGATCACTCCATACCTTATGTGCATCACCAGAATAGACAATACTATTCAACAAACCAGGTGTGACAGCATTCATTATCCAGGACAGTACCACAGCGTTACACCTTTCCCAGATGTCAAACAACGCAGGTGCAAACTGAGTGTTTTTGAACTTTCCGTCAACAAACCCAACTTTGCCCTTACCTAAGAGGCCAATGCGCATAGATCTGCTCCACACTGCATAGTTCTCGGAGCCAGTAAGTTGAAGTGAGATTAGAGAGCTACCTGGAGTGTCATTGGGGTGGAGATACAGAGGATGGTTGTGACCTATGACTGGAGCTTCATAGCTGGATGGTCCAGTGGTTGCATGAGGCGTGTTCTGGTTCATATTGCCAGTTTCCAGTGATCCAGAGGTTTCTTCAGCTGTGTACATCTTTGCTGATGGTTTAGCGACTGGATCGTTGGTTGACTGTCTCTTCTAGGTTGAACGAGAACTTCACGCGTTCTTCTTCTGGCCTACAGTTCTTGTAGGCTCTGATACCATGATGACTCCATCAATGGAGTCTTTACAAGCAACAAATAGAAGCAAAGAAGGCAACGAAGGTGAAGCACACAGTGACCACAAAACAGAGAAGAGAAGATGAATAGATGAAGAGATAAAGTGTAGAGAGAAGGAGGAGAAAAGTATAGAGAGAAAGAAAAATCTGTAAATGAATTGTATTACTTCTTCAGTAGGGTCTTGCACCCTTATATACTATACTATTTGTACAAAGTGATATATTGAGTATATTTACAAATATACTTAGTAACTAATTCAGTTACTAACAACTTTCTAACAAATTGTAACTAATTCACAACTAATTCTAACAACTTCTTAACCATGTTGCTTGCCACTACCAACTATGGTTAACACAATCAGTGTTGTAGCCCATTGTATTGAAGAGTGATTACATAAACATTCTTTGTTGAAAAATTCGTATGAATTATATGGATCGGAAATTACTTTACATGTGTATATATTTTAATTTTGAATATTGTTAGTGAAATTTTTGACTTCGCCATTAATGTTAATGATACACTTAATTCAATCTCCTTATACATCCTTGCTTTCGTTGTTTGTGAATGAAAAAAACTTGTAAATCGAGTTAAGTTAGCTCAAAACATATTGAATTAACTTAATATGTGTGTTAATTCAGTGTTCTTCACTAATGATGGATTTATATTAAAAACAACGGTCTCGAACCTTTGATTACAATTACAAACATATCCTAAGTTTCAAATACATTTAATATCACAATTTTTATTTCTTCCATTTCATATAACTAGAAATTAGCATAAAAGTCTAAAATCTAACCTATATACGAGGCCCAATGAGGAATTTATTGAAGCCCAACCCAAGTTCCAGAAATATCTGAAATCTCAGCATACTTACACGTGTACGTACAGGATTAGACATGTCATAAACCGACCTGTCACATTCATTGACTCAGTAAATATTCTACTAGGGATTGTTTGGTTTTACAGACAATTTATTCTGAATTATAGTCCAAAGATATAATTCTTGACTAATTCATTCAATCTTAGAGGTGAGATAAGATAATTTCAAATTTGATGGGTTAGGTAGTTCTAATAATTATTTTTTAATTATATTTTAACTTTATCAATAATTATTTTTTTCTCAAATCATTTTCTACGATCTAATCCTAAACATCAATTAATATAATATTATAATAAAATAGTTATTTTAATCATTCATCATTTCTTATGGAACGTGCAAAATTCAAAATGGAAAAGTAAAAGTGACCAAAAAAAATTATAATAAAGATAAAATAGAAATTAAATAATAAATTATCTCTTAGTTTTTATACTGAACATAAAAATAAATATTTATTTTTAATTTAATAATAAAAATAAAAATAAAATTATAAATTATATTCCATACTCAAATATGAAATATCCTACCATATCTGCTCACAAACAACCCTTGAGAGTCATTTGAAAGTGAGGTATAAAGTATAATAATTTTAAAATAAAATGCAAGGATTATTTTATTCAGAGTTTGATGGTAGGTATTAGGTTATTATTGGATTACTGATGGAATAAGTTATCCTATATTTATGGTAGAATAACTTATCTCAAAATAACTTATCCCAAAATAATAAAACTAGAAATAGTTATTCCCAACCAAACAACAACATATTCAATACACCATATTACACCTTGTTTGGATGATTATTACTGTTTTATTATTTTGTATTGTATTGTTAATCTAAATATAATGTTTATTTTGAATGTTACTTAAATTATATTATATCGTATTATTTAAATTCATCGCTAGGTAACGACGAAAAGACTTATTTTGAGTAACGATTGATTTGTTGTAGTCACGTCGTTATGTTAATATTTTCTTCTTATTTTGTCTTTACTTATTATTTAATAATTATATTTTATTATTTATCCTAAAGAATGATACATTCTATCTAAATATTATATCAATTAAAATAATATAATATGATATGATATGATATAATACAATACAATATAATATGATACATTATGAGATAATAGGTTAAGAACCATCCAAACAAAGTGTAAAGAGTACCTATAAATGAAAAAAATCTCGTTTTTTCTCCCATTATCTCCCCCAAAATATTTTTGGTCTTCCGTTGAATTCGATGGTAATTTAGGGCTATAATAATGATCCGATTTACTCGTTTTCTGATTATGTTTCTTTGAAATTCGAGGAATTCAATCTTCTTCATTCATTCTATCGATTTGTTCGAATTCGATCACTGTAATTTGAGATTTTGTTGTGTGGAGTTGAATCGAGTTTTTGGTTTGTTTGTTTGGAATTAGGGATTTTGGTTTTGGTGGCGGTGGGAAATCGAAGGGCATCGCATCGTTACGATGCATTCGGTTTCGCCTTTTGATTTGGATCTGTTGACTTTACCTCAAGCTGCTTCTTTCTATGGCGTTTTGTGTTCTCATCGTTTGAAGCCTTGGCGTAATAGTTTTAGTTAACGTTTAATTCGCCTTCGTCTGGTTTTTTTGTTTGTTCTTCTTCGTTTCTGTTTCAGCTGCCATATTTGCCGGTTTTCTGTTTGTTTCGAGGGATTTTTCAGCTATTTCAGATCTTTTTCCGAGTAGTTGTAGAAAAATCTGGTGGAAATTTGCGTGATTTTGCTTTATATCGACATACTGAAAGGTAATGATCTGTGATTTGATTGTTTGTCAATCCGCTTGGTGCTTTATGGTTATTTAAATTATTACATAATATATGTCTAGAGATTTTTTATTTTTTGCTTCCGATCTATGTCTAGATAATGCATAAAGTTAATAATTGATCATTTCTAGTAATTTTGGATGTTGTGATGGCTAATTCTTGTAATGATGAATTTGTTATGGTGATCGGAAATCCTTACTTTTCCTTTTAAGGTAGATTACTTATAGGCAGGGTGTAATATTTGCCCGAAAGATATATAGCTGGGTAGCATGACTATGGACTAACAATACTATCACAAGTGGGGTCTCGGGAGGATATTAAGATGCATGCTAACTTTACCCCTACCTTTGTGGGCTAGAGAGGTTGTTTCAGATAGATGTCGGCTCAAAAAACGTGTAATCAAAGATTTTGAAAGGAAAATAAGGGCAATAGAATAGCAAGATAAACAGGGCAAATTAAACAACAGGTAGTAGTGAAAATTTAAGAATAAGATATGATACGAATATAATTAATGTTACTAAACTAGGAGAAGAGGAACTTGCCCCCGCCTTTACTCTCCCCCATAAAAGTACAACAACTCTCAGCTGCCTACTACCCTTATTCTCGACGTAGATAATGATTCCGTAAGTTGAAAATGACCATTAACAAGAATTTTGGAAGTATTTGTTTGGCGTGCAACGGCATCCCTATTAATTAATGTTATGACAATCAGTGCGCATTCTTTTCCTTTGACTTTAGATTTGCTGCTTTGTCGTGATAGATGGATCAAATCTAGAATGATTTAAAAATATTTTTTGATAACTTTCGGATGACCAGTTAATTCCAACTTGCAATTAGTTCAGTTGTATAATATCTCTGTTCTTTTCTAACAAATGTTGGTTCTTGTTTGTGCTGAGACTACGTGTGCATATTTGTGCAGATCTTTGCTGCTCTCTTTAATTGATGGCCGTTTGTTCTGCTAATTACAAGTTTGACTCTGAAAGTATAAGTTGCTTTTGTGAGTCATCAAAGGAGACTCTTGGTTGTGCTTCTGGCAATCCAGGAGGTCCTTTTGCTAGTGATCTTGCGCGCCATTTCACTGAATCTTTGAGGATTGAGGATGGTGAAGACTTGATTTACAAGGAAGATTCCAACATATTGGAGGAAGATGGAAGCGAAGATATGCATTCAAATGACACTAACACTGGCAGTACCGACTTAGAAAAATGCTTGATCAAGTGTTCAGAGTTTCCATGCTCTGCTATGAGCACTCCCCTTGCTGAGTTGGTTCATGTGAAGAAGGAGCAGGAGGCTAATGCTAAATCAACTGACTTGCCTTATTCACGTTCCATATCTTCACCTGTGAGTTTTGTGTCCTGAGACATTTAAGGTCAATTTTCTAGCATATTCATTTTAATGATAAAGGTTTTCTTAGATATAAAAAAGATGTAGAAGGTTTTTTGACTCCCTGTTCTTCATGAAGTTTTTAGCCCACTTAAAGATATTTTTTGTCATATTAGACAATCTAGTGTTGTCTGCTTATGTTAGTATTGCCAATTTTCAAGCATATTCATTTTAACGATAAAGGGTTTCTTACCTATGAAGGGAGCCTTGTAGTAACCGGTAAAGTTGTTGTCATGTGACCAGGAGGTCACGGGTTCAAGCCTTGGAAACAGCCTCTGGCAGAAATGCAAGGTAAGGCTGCGTACAATAAACCCTTGTGGTCGGGCTCTTCCCCGGACCCTGCGCATAGCGGGAGCTTTAGTGCACCGGGCTGCCCTTATATACCTATAAAAAAGACCTAGAAGGTCTTTTGACTCCCTGTTTGTAATGAAGATTATAGTCCACTTAACGATATCTTTTGTTATATAGGAAACTATACTGTTGTCTGCTTACATTAGTATTCCTTAATAGAGCCGTATGCATTCTGACCTCAGTTCACGACCGCACTGCACCCTCCCCCGAGTAGATGCTTCAACAGGAATCATACCATGAACATTAATAGTGGGAAGTGTTAATGGTTTATGCGTCATGTTTAGTTTCTTTCACATTTTGGGGGGATGGGATATTTCTTGAATAATTTTGTAGGAGGATATTTGAACCGTGGGCTTATGAAGTGTGCTGTTTCCTTCAGCCATACCCTTAATATCTATTGCTTGTCTTTTTCACCTTTCCCCCTTTTGCTGGTAGGTTGCTTTAGCATTTTATCGGTTCTCTTCTGTTAGGGCTATTATTGTATTGTCAATATGATGAGCCATCATTTCCTTCATCTCACCCCATCCCCTGTCCCGATTTATGTGGCACGGTTTGACTTAGCACAAAGTTTAAGAATGAAAGGAAGGCTTTTGAAATTTGTGGTCTAAACAACTCCTTGACCATTTGTGTGGCTGTAAGACATTTATTTAAGGCAAAAGAGGAATTTTAAAGTTACATTGTTTTCAGTCATAGAAAGGTGACATTCTTTTTAAGACTGACTAAAAAGGATAGAGTGTCACATAAATTGGGATAGAGGGAGTATATCTTTTTTCCCAGCATATGTTGTGTGCTGCCATGTATCTCTCTCTCTCTCTCTGTTATTTACACATGGCTCTGGACTTGGTTATCAAGCTGAAGCAACAGTATTTTGGAACAGCAGTTGGAGCATATAAATACTATCTCATACACAGAGGGCGACTCTGTGTTGGTATTTTTTCAGGGTTGAGCTATTAAGTTTATTTCCATTATATCGTTGGTTAACAGTTGTGTTTTTTCCCTTTCTCCTTTTTTTGTTTTTATTCTCAGACAACTTTGAAGCTTGTATCTGCCATTAAAGGTAGCCGTGAGAAACAAGGCAAACCACCCAAGAAGCTGTCTGTGACATGGGCTCCGGATGTGTATGACCCTATCCCGACAGCAGTTTCGCATGTGCCAAACAAGGTACAACGTCACAGGAGTGACCACAGAAAGAATGGGAAGAATAAGCAGAAAAGTAATGGCAAATCTTCACGAGGGAGCAAAGGTAAAGACAAGAAACAAGGTCGGAAACATGGCGGGAGTACCAAGAGGAGTTATCATCCTCTAGAAGATAACCACATAATGACTTGTTCTAGCTTTCATTCTCTGGAGGATAACATCACTGCTCATTCTAGTGGGCTGCAGACTGGTGCCATGGATTATGATATTGGCAGCACCCCGGATCCATTCTGTGGTAGTAGTTTTCTAAAGAAATCTGTCACAAAGTTGCATTTCCCAGTTGCAAAGGCTTCATGAGCTTCCTTTTTAATCGTGGTGTGTGCTCTTCTTGATCGTTTCCTCTAGTTCTGTAAATAAATAAGTTTGACGCTTAACTGAGTTGTGGGAGTTGTTAAAAGAGTTGTTGTTGGCATTTTTGTACTAAACCTTAAAACTTTTGCATGTAGAACAGACGGATGACTTTTTGCTTTCCTGTGTTTCTAGTTGGTTTGAACAAATTGTATGAAGTTGTTTCTGTGTTTTTTCTGATTTCGAGATTTTGATCATGAAAATCTGTAAGCCTAGCATGTACGAAACCTTTTCATGTAGCAACATAGTGTCTAATTTGTGAACATAATTTCCGAAACCTCAGGGGTAAAACTTTGAAGTAAATTGGAACAAAATTTATTACAAATAACGGACACCATGCAGAATTAAGATACATGACATTGGAGCTTCTAGTTTATCAGATGTGTGAAATGATGAAATAACAACAATTTGGTAAGTCTTGTCAATCTAGCAAAATTTTGCTGATTCCAGCAGTATCCATACATGTTGCATTTGAATTTTACAACTACAGAACCAATAACAATGGCTGAGTCGGAACTGCTTTATTAGTAGGAGAGACTTCGATCTTTGAGCTGCACGTCCTGTTTCACGTTGTGTACTCTGCGTTAATCTTGACATAATCATAACTCAAGTCACAGCCCCATGCTATTCCGCTTCCTGGTCCATCACCTGTACAAGGAAAACGCACGATTAATTTGTTTATACTCTGTGGTACAAGATGTCTAGTTAACGCGGACAGAGAAGCCACAAAACTACAGTGCATACAAACAAATCCATGAAGCATGAACAAAGCGGACATAATGCCTTGGCCTTGCAAATGTCACAGAAGTATACCATCCTGGCTTTTTAACAGTAAAGCTTGTGCATGGGCAAGATATCGAGATGAAGGTAAGAGACCATAGTAGTCACATTGGGTCGTCTTTGATGAACTTCAGAAGGTCAAACCGGAGGATAATAAAGTATTGTGGAAGGAGACCTCTTCATAGTTTGGAAGGGGGTGAGAGACGCCATCAAATTAAGGTCACACTAGAAACTGTATTCGCGCATATATAGAGCAGATAGATATTATCCCGTCCACCTGAATGTATGAACCCTTTTCACTATCATGGAGATCAAGAAGGTAGATTTTTAAAACACTCCTATATAGGGGAGCAATCAAAATGATAACTGAAGTGAGAAGTAGTTTAGAATAGTTGTTAAAAAGATGCCCCGTCAAGTCTGAAATAACAAGAGATAGTGTAAGTCTGAAATATTTTTGAATTCTTGGACGGTGAAAATTTTTGCCATTTATCTAAGGTACAAAGTCAGATTTTTGGACCTGACAAAGAGAAAGTACTTTTTCTGGGTTGGAGAGGGGCTCGGCACGAAAAATATATCAATTTGATTTGAAGCTTGGCACAGCATTTTTCTTGCCAGTACTGTTCTCAACATCTCAAGCAACAGCGATTGACGAACATGTTGGAAACAAGTCTCAATTTGCGTCATCTTAGAAAGAAGATCAAGTAAATGATTTATTCAAAGACTAGTTTGCATAGGGACAGTCTTCTGGTAGTTATATCTCTAGAGCTATGTGTGCTGCCATGGAGTTGGTTTACTTTCGTCACGATACACCAATGCAGAGGAAGTACAATATGAATATGCCTGTTTATGTATGTGAAACTTACCAGTAGATATTTGGATTTCAACAGTGCCGTGAACTTCACCAGCCTTTCGGAGATAATTGCTAGCTGCAACCCTGCAAGAAGACCCAAGATTATGATGTCCAAAGAGAGACATACAAAAAGAAAGGGAAAAAATCATGTGCTAAAGCATGTAGAACAGTATAAATGAGGTGGTATGTACTTTAGGCCTACCATCCGAAATTGGACTACTGAATACTGGAGCAACAGCCGCTAATTTGAGTTCGAGATATTATCCAAGACAAAAGAACTATTGTACGCTCTATAATGGCTAAGGCCTCACCAGGAAAATTAAACATACAAGAGCTAAAGGAATTGGTTATGTCTTGGTCGGAAAATGAGAGTAGCATCAAACCTAACCAAAATGAGTTGGTTAGTGTGCTTCTAGGCGGCTATTCAAGAAGCTTTATAGTTCCCTCTTGAGACAAAATCTGACACGACAAGGCAATTCCAGGGCCCATGCCTAATAAAGCAATACAAAAGTGGGGCATCATTCTCCATACCTATCAAATGGAAGTGGTTGCCCTGCTTCCATAAGCACAATATCTCCGAGTGATATCCGAAGCTTGTCGGCGTTGAAAGGAATCCCTGCATAGCCAGCAGCACAAGCAATACGGCCCCAATTTGGATCCCTACCGTATACAGCAGCCTGATTATAGAAAGGAAAGTATCAGTAAAATGTACTTTCTAGATAGCTCCAAGTAGATATGCAAACTAATTCACTTCATACCTTGACAAGTGAAGAAGAAGCCACTGAACGAGCAATCTTTGCTGCTTCAGCTTCGTTATCAGCACCATCAACCCTCACCTATGTTCACAATTAGAGATGAGCAAAGCTTTAAAAATAGAAAAAGTGATTCTAGAAGCTTCTTGTGTATATATGCTCATCAACAAAATGGAAGATTAAGGAAGCCACATTTTAAATATTTTGTCAAATGAAAATAAATGACTACCCTTTTTTTGATAACTGAGAAATCCCCGAGGGCAAGTAGCACATGCAGTTCGAAACTCGATGGATAATGGGTCTGCCCTTTTACCCTTCTCCACTTACATGATTGTCCTTTACCATGCCAAGTAACAAAAGAATTCAAATCTAGCGTCAACCTAAAGAAAGAACTAATATTCTGTGTATCCTATATTAAAATACTAGTACCTTCACCCTACCATAACCTGCATGAGATCGAGCACTCCACCATAGCTAGATTTCTTTCCTGATATAGCATAGCTACCATCGTCCAGTATTTGTATCAACATAAGATAATGCGAATTTCTTTTATGACCTTCTACTTATATCAGTTATATGTATTTCTTTTTATAACCATGGTGTCGGGCAGCATGCACGCCCTCAACTAATTCAACGGGGTACTTCCGTACTTGTTACCTCCCAACTCCTACCAACACAGGTACTCGGGTAACTTTGTTCACTAAGACTCGGACATATGGGAAAAAATCACCTAGTGTGTTTGCCTCCACTAGGAATTGAACATGAGATCTCATAGCTCACTAAGACTCGGACATATGGGGAAAAATCACCTAGTGTGTTTGCCTCCACTAGGAATTGAACATGAGATTTCATAGCTCTCAACTCACTTCATTGACCATTTTGACCACACCCTTGGGTGCCCTTTGCTGGGAACCGAACCTAAGACGATTTATATGTATTTATTTCTATGACCAAGACAAGATATCCGTTTCCATCTTTGACACCATCAAATTATTCTTTTCAATTTATCCTTAACAAGCTCAACTATGATAACCCATTCAATTGTTCTCTCTTTTTATGACACTCTCCGGACCACACCTTGACTACCACCCGACAGCCTGCTACAACCCACAAGCACAGCACGTCCCCAGTAAACATGCTCACCAAAGCTGAAGAAAATGAACTCACACCATGTATTGTAGTTGAGATCCGTACCTACTCAGCCATCCGTTTATCATTCTTTTCTAGTATTCATCTATAATCAGATAGAATAAATGAAAATATCATATGAGAATCACTTTTCTACAGTTGGTTGCTAGGCTTATGCATGTTTAAGAAATAAAACTACTAGTAAATGGAAGTTGGTCAAAGCTCATAAGGAACATAATAAAGAAATACAGACCTCAATCAAACATGTTGCTCCTTCACCATCCCAAGCTATTGATTTTGCTAGACCCTGCATTACCTGTAGTGGAATCATGTCAACACTCTTGCAAGCTATAAGGATGTACCTTTGTTTTCTGATGAGTTATCAGGAAATTCCATTATTATTATGTTCATAATACTTCACAGGTCACAAGAATCTTCGTTTGTGACCATTCTGACCAGTAATTTTGCTAAGCTATGTAAATGTTTTTGCTTGAAAGAGCTTGGCATATAATCCATTATGGTGAAACCCATGACGAAGAGTGTGCAGGCTGAACTATTAAACAGAAAGATCAAGTAACTAAAATCAAAGAAACAAATAAAAAAACAAAACGAAATCATGCTGAAAGTCCATTTCATCACAAATTTGACTCTTCTACTATCACACAAGACAACAGAAGATGTAAATAAGAGAAACTTAATGGAAGGTTGAAATGCTAATTTCTCAGAAACATATCAAGGAGACAAAAACTGGACACAACCTAGTAACACCCTATCCTGGTCTTGTTTAGGTCAAGATAGACTAGTCGGATGAGAATAAAGCATATAAAGGAAATAATAGAACATACAGCATCAAGGCAGTTTTGTAGGTGTTCTGCCTCGGAGGAGTTCAAAGAAGAAATCTCATATGATTCTGAAAGTCCACTGGCCAGAGCAATGACAGCATCATTTGTACTGGTGTCTCCATCGACCTGTCAAAATATATATGCTCTCTTGGGTTTAGATCATGCAACAAAGTCACCGAATACATTGAGATGACATTGTTGCGTCTATTATGCTCATAAACAGAACTGTGGTACACAAAGCAAATTAACAAGAGCATTTGAAATATGTGAACAGGCTGAGTCAAATCAATCAGGTAATTATTAGCATTATGGGGAAATGGATTTGATAAAATCACACGGCATAAACTAAAACCATTCTAGAGATGCAACCAAACAAATAACACAAGACTACTAAACATAACAGAAAAAATAATGTCTCAGATATATCATGCGAAAGAACTTCTACCAGTACTGATGTACCAAAAACACATAGCATCAATCTCTCTTCCTCAGACCCACAAACCAGGTGGAAACAACTTGCATAAGTTTTCACGAATCTAAAGCTTTACTTTAATCTACTGCCATATAGGTTGCCAGAGTAGAAAAGAAAATAGAATAAGGAGAATATTAAACAATTTTGATCTATTTGACAATTAAGCTTTCAACAACAAACAACAACAACATACCCAGTGGAATCCCACAAGTGGGGTCTGGGGAGGGTAAAGTATACGCAGACCTTACCACTACCTCACGGAGGTAGAGAGGCTGTTTCCGAAAGACCCTCGGCTTAAAAGTACCGATTCCAAGAAAGAGAGAGCAACAATATATATATATATATATACACACACACCATATCAGCTAAAACAAGAAGCGCTACAAATTCTACAAGACAAGAAAAATATTAATAGCAAGAAAGACAATTAAACTTTCAGTGAACTCAAAATTTTGCTGCTTCATTTGATAATTAAATACAACAGAAATGTTCATATGCAACTCAGGGAAAATGTCTACCATTGAACTCCAGTTCTCATGCATGGTCAGACTAGTATGCGTCTGAAGTATTACAACAATATAATTTTCTTACTTACTGTAATTTGATTAAAACTTCGATTTACAGCAACTTGTACCATCTTTCTCCAAACATCACTTGTGACCGAGGCATCAGTAGTTACCACCTGCATAGTTGCTCGAATCCAGTAAGATACTCTCACTGCTTAAGTGGAAAGTGGAAACAGAGGAATTCTGAAGATACTTACGCCAAGCATTGTTGCCATGTTAGGATGAATCATCCCAGAACCCTTTGCCATGCCCCCAACTCTTATTCGAGTTCCTCTTACCTGAGTAGAAGTACAGATATATATATCATTACAAACTCATTATAGTTTCTTTCCTTTCAGAAATGGGACTTCGGGACACACAAACTGCAGACAGTCTTGAGTCAGATTATACATTGATTTCACCTAGATGCTAAGTTACTGCTTTTGGTCTGTATTAAGCATAACATATGTCAACAATCTTAAATGTGCTGAACAATTTTACTTTCGTATCTACCAAAACTTGTTCCTGTGCTTAAGGGAAAGTTGTCACTAGTTGTAAATCGAATATGCATAATATCCATCAGAGACCTTTAAGTTCACAGGCATTCACTTTCTATTCCTTTTCAGAAATTTTACTCCAAGAAACGGTAAAAACTAACAAGCGAAGAGACCTCCATCCCTTTCCACTCTCCAAAAGAAAAAGTCTCTAGTTCTTAACTTCATTTGTTCTTGTAAAAGCTCTTACCAAATACTAACCATTTATTGAATTTAACTGATCAAGGAATTTAGACCAACATCAAGAGAGTGTAAATGTTAAATGTGGTTCATCGCAAATAGAATGAAAAAGGGGATCATTATAACCGCAATGGGATTACTGGAATCACATAACAAACTGATATATACACAAGCATAGAGAGATTCATACACATCAGGCTACTCGTATCCTGAAGCTACCAATGATTGCTGATGCACTATCAACCAGCAAGAATTTTTAGGCTTGCAGCTATAGACGATACATCATGAAACTGCATCATCCTTTTGATATCTTAGTGCTTGATATCAAGAAAGGAATAATAATTCCAGCAGGCAGAACATCTTTTAACCCCGAGTAAAGGAAATTCGGTGTATTCTTCCTCCAGCCATAATCCCATACACTAGTTGATTTCATTAACATTTCTACCTTTGCTTTATTTCTTTCAGGGTCCGGCAAAAACTCCAAGTTACAAATTGTAACCTTAGTTATTATCATTCTATTCATCCAATTTTATACAACACAACATTGTCAAATTTTGAAGTGATTCGTGCCAATTATTTAGTTTTGAAAATGGAACTTGAATTGATTAAAAAGAAATTACATGATAATTATTTCAAAACCATAATTATGATATCTAATAAAACTCTACCCAAAATAAATAGCTCGACTCAAACTGTCATACAATTGGGAGAGTAATGAATAATAGCATCGAAGAACCTTAATCAAAACAAACACACAAATGCTGGAAAATTAATCTTCATACCTCTGTTTCAACAGCCACACTCTTACTAACAAGATCAGTGGTCGTTATAGCTACAGCTGCAGAATTTGCCCTGCAAATGAACATATGAGATCAGCAATCTGTAGCCAGAACAGGCCATCAAGAGTGGATTGAAGTTCATTATTTAGAAAACCTGAATACAAACATGAATGGGTAAGTTTAAGGGAAGAAAGATACAGAATTAATATAGGATAAATCTGATGATGCCAATTAAAAATATAGAGTATTACATCAGAAAAAGATGATTACCCCTCCACGCTTGGTGAAAGCTGTCTAACAAGATGTGGGAGTGAGTTGAGAAGTGCTTCCTGCAAGTGATATAAAACATAAAAAACGGGGTTACTGGTCAGGGAAAAAACTCGCACAGTAAAAATCATACACAAATATGCCAAAGAAATGTAAATTCAAGGCATCCAACATTGGGTATTGCTATATGCAAGAAAGAGGTTCAAGCAATTAGGGAAAATCAATTAAGTGCAACATGTAAGCATTTACCTTCTTTATTCTTTGACCTATTACACCAGTTGATTCGATCAAGACTTCATCTTGCTTCAGTTGAAGTAACTGTCACAATTGAAAATTGCTATCAGAAACCAAATATCTAAAGTCTAAACCAAAATGGACAAACTGCAAACCTTAGCAAGTGCACTTGAGCACTCTATTACATCCTGATAACCTGCATCACCCTGAAAAGGAAATCCTGAAAATCTCAAGTCACATTATCAAATAACACAGAAAAGTGATATGACATCATCACAATTTATGACTTCGAGCCTATCACTTCTTTGTGAATTTGGATGAGTCTGGATTTGCTTTTACTGCCAATCAAATTGAAACTAGAGGAGGAGAGGCACCCTGCTTTGAACTAAAGTCCAAAAATTGAGCTTCCAATTAAACTTTCAGGAGAAATTACCGTTGCTGCATTAGCTTGACCAGCATTTATCAATACCGCACGAGCCTGAAAAGTGGTAGTATTCGTATAAGAAGACAAGACTTCAGAAGCAGTCAAGCTTGCTGCAACCAATCCATGACATCAGGTTACTATTATATACTTCTAATATGCTTCTCGGATTCACAAAATAGTAAAAATTCATGAAAGTCTGGAATCATTCCTAAATATAAATGGAGATGCATCCCTTTCTCTACTAAATCATAAAAATACAAAAGCATCGGCTTAAATGTGTGAAGGAGACCAATAAGATAGCATGATAGCTTAATTTAAAACTTTTTTTCGGCCCAATAGTAACCAATTGCAACGACTTTTCTTCTTATTGTATGACGTCATTGCTTAAGTCAATGTAAGGTAAACAAAGAGTATGCAGAGTACAGAACTACAATAGTGCGTGAAAATTGACAGTTCTAGAGGTGACAAAAGTTCCTTCACCACAAGAAAGGCAAAACAATAAGTACAGTTTCTCCTACATACCGTTTTAGATGCATTTAGTGCGCTTTTACAGTATAGTACAGGTGCAGCTGCAACAACATTTGTAGTAAATGCCCCTGGATGAAAAACAAGAAAAAGGTGATTCATGATTCATTGGTTTATATTGGTTGATGGTAAGTTTTAACACAACCACCAAACAAATGTGTTCCTTTTTCATTTGAAGAAAGCTATATATTCCTTTTCTCTTACAAGGAAGGAGTGGGTGGGGGAAAGGAGGTAAGAATTTTAAGCAAACCATAATATAGTTTTCCATTCTGAACCTACGAAAAGCTCAACATTGATGACCGAGGACTATATCTGGGCAGCTGACCTGCAGATATGGCATCTACATCACAAGTGACGAGTGCGAGATCAGGTTTCTCTCCAAGAGCACGCAATCCACCATACATCCCAGCAGCTTTAAAACCCTTCGCAGCAGTAACACCACCAGGAATCTACACATTTGAAGCAGTCTAAGTTGTCTACAGACAAAATTATATCTCACTGATCCTGAATCATCACCCGTCCTATTAGAAATCTAATATCAAACAACGCGAGAGTACTGAAGTAGTGAGGTTTAGAAAAAGAAGATTATTAACCCTGTTTGCATAAGTTTTATCAAGAATCATATACTAGCAAATATACATACAGCTATAGAAATATAATTTAACAAATTCGGATGAGCTTAAGCTTACAATAGATCTTTGATTGCTTTCTCCTGAAATGATGGTCTGACATAATTATGCTAGAGTACTACTTTTAGAATGTTGACCCGAATTATCTATCTCGTCTCTAGCTAAAAAAAATTGTAGCAATTGTATAATGCCTATTAGAGTAGCTTAGAATGTCTATATTTGCTTTTATTCATCACTTTCTAGCACCAATGAGAAACTCACCGGTTTCATAATACCATATTATACCGCAGGCACTATTGTTCAGAAAGCTACCATCTCGATCTTATCAGATAAAATAGTCTCACCAAACAAAGAGATAACAATACTTGATAACATTAAAATTATGTTAGTATAAGTATAATGTGATATATAGATTTTTCTCTTTCGTGCAAGCTGGCCATGAACCACCATCATAAATATAAAAAAAAAGTGTGATATTTAGCTAAACATCTAGCTGCATATAACTCCTAATTTAGTCTTGGAATAAAATTGGCCCAAATAGAGTGGAACTATAGTTGAATCAGATAAGCAACAACGACTAGTTGCATTGAGGTGTAGTTGATTGATTGAAACAACAAAGATATAAAGACTGGAGGGAAGTCTCTCACCTGCTGCCATGGTCCTTCAGGGATAAATATAGGAGCTGCTGGTATATAATTTGATGCCTCTTTTGACATTGATATAACTGTAAATACTTTACAATCTCTCTTAAAACCCTTTGGCGAACCACGTACCTGCAGCTTAAAATTTCACACTTTTTAACTAGTGCAAACGGAAAAACATAACAGAAAAAGAACCTCTTTTTGCACCCAAGGTGTAGCGTAGTGGTCAATTAAGTAAGGTTGAGAAACATGATTTCAAATCCCAATAAAGACCAAAAAAACACAGACGATTTCTTTTCATCTGTCCTAGCCTTGTGAGATGACACATATCACGTAGATTCAGTCGAGTTGTGCACAAGATGGTCCAAACACCACGATTATAAAAAGAACAAATGAAAAGAACCACCTTTAGAGGAGAGCTGCTGAAATGCAAGTAATTAAGCAACCATCAAGCTATTGCACAAATCAAATACACTAACACAATAAAGGGATTTTTTTTTACAATGAAATTAACATTCTTGATTCTTTGATTAGTAGTACGAGTTCAACTGGAAAAAAAGCATATCCCATACTAATTTCTGCAGAAATTTTTACGGGTAATTAAAACAGAGCCTGAAAGGGTAAGGAAAAAAACTGACCTTTACACCATTGATGAAGTGAGGAACAGATAGAGACATTGTTTCGTTGGTCAGCGGAACAGTTTTGAACTGAAATCTTTGTGGGTAAATTGAACAAAGAGAAAATCTGCAGAATTATTGTAACAATAAAAAAATGTTCAATTTCAAGCATCAAAGAGTTTTGGGACAACCTAGTGACCTAACAATGTATCACGTTATTTAATAATAAATAAATAAATAAATAAATATATATATATATATATATATATATATAAATATATATATATATATATATATATATGTTATATTGTTATGTATAAAAAAAATAAAAAATAACATAAAATTATAACATGTATTTTCTTTGTTCTAATTTATATAAGTTAGTTTATTTGATACAGAGTTTAAGAAAGAATTTTTTTTAACACTTATTGTTTAAAATAAATCATATATATTTGTGTGTTTAGAAATCATTTTATTAAGAATAAAATAGATATTTTAAATTTAAATTATTATTAAATATAAAAAATATATCATTCTTTTTAATATTGACTAAAACAGAAAGTAAAAATGTAAAACATATAAATTGGGACAAAGGAGACAGTACAATAAGTAACTTTAGTTAGAAAATTTGAGTAAATCCTTTTGTAGTTTATATGTTTATATTTAAGGTTTAATTCGAATTAATTTTGAAGACCTAAATGTTGAGATCTTTTACCTAGTTCAAATAAAAAAAGAGTTTAAAAGGTATTTACATAAGTTATTTGGAGAATACATTAATAATGTAAAGTAAACTTGATTAGTGTTACCTAATGACAAAAGATGTATAACATATCCACATAAACTATAGCATCTAGTGAGTCCAAGTTCAGAAGCTCTTAATATACCTTTAGAATTCGATTGAACTCAAATTATAAGCATATTATTGGGATCAAATAAAAGTGCGTTGTGTAAAAATTAGCAAAGAAATCTTAAACAACGATAACAAATAAAATTATAAAAAAAAAACTCACAATATAGTAAATTGATTTGGTCGATTGACCTATATATCACTGATAAACTAAATAAATAAATAAAATCAAATAACAAATAAAACTATAATAATAGAAGCATAATATTTAATATGATATGGTTAAGTGACCTACATATTACCAACAAAGGTTGTGGTGGAGTGGTAAGTACTTCTTCATCATTAACCAAGAGGTCTCGGGTTTGAGCCCCCTTGGGTACGGAGTCGTCTTTGTTAGGGAACATTTTATCCCCCAATATGGGACTTTTCGACGCGTATCCGAATTTAGTCGAACTCCAATGTGAGTACCGAACACCAGATGGAAAACCAAAAAAAAGTGACCTACATATTGAAAAGGTTTCCAACCAGAAAACTTTTCCATCAAAAAAATTAATTAATATGATAGAAAATTAGGACAAACCCTAACAAAAAGACTCCTAACACATGGAAATAATTAAATGACCTAAGTAGCTAAGTATAATTTATTCATACTCTAATCTTTTTTGGTACAAAAGACACCTAAACTCGAAGAAAATTAGTATCCTAATAGTATTCTTACTAATTTTATAACATAATATTCTTACTAATTTAATAACATAATATCTGTTATAAAATATACTAACTTAACAAAATAAGGAGAAGAGAGTAAGAGAAAAGAAAGATGTACTCGTTTTTTTTTCTTTCTATGTATCATCCTTTTACATTGCAGAGTATGCAATTTATTGACAAAAAAAATGATGGAACTTGCCCACTTACAAGGAAAAGTAATCAAAGTGGACAACCACCCCACTTGTTCTTTAACACTCCCTCTTGGATGTCCACGTGAAATGTGCCTCGTTAAAAACCTTACTAGAGAAAACTCAGTGAGAAAAAACCTAATGAAGGAAAAACAGTACACACATCTGATAATATGTCTTGAGTACTGCCTCATTAAAAACTTTGTTAGGAAAACCCAGTGGAACAAAACCTAGAGTAAGGGAAAAAAAGTGCACCGCATATTATACTACCCTGATAAAGACATCATTTAATATCTCGAAGATAACGCATTCCAATCTTGTATCTCAATTTCTCAAAGATTGAAGTTGGTAATGCCTTGGTGAACATATCTGCTAAATTATCACTTGAACGAACTTGTTGAACATCTATTTCACCTTTCTTTTGAAGATCATGGATAAAGAAGAATTTTGCTGAAATATATTTTGTTCTGTATCCTTTGATGTATCTTCCCTTTAATTGAGATATACATGCAACATTGTCTTCATACAATATTGTTGAAATATCTCTTGTCATAGAAAGGACACATGTTTCTTGAATGTGTTGAGTTATTGATCTTAACCAAACACATTCTTGGCTTGCTTCATGAATAACTATTATCTCTGCATGATTTGAAGAAGTGACAACCATAGTTTGCTTTGTTGAACGCTATGATATAGCTGTACCACCATATGTAAATAAGTAGCATGTCTGCGGTCGACCTTTATGGGGATCAGACAAATATCGTGCATCTGTATAACCAATCAATTCCGACGTGGATTCATTTAAGTAAAACAATCCCATATCAATGGTCCCTCAGAGGTATCTAAATATATACTTAACTCCATTCTAGTGTCTTCGTGTTGGAGAAGAACTAAATCTTGATAACAAGCTTACATAGAAAGCTATATCTGGTCTAGAATTATTGGCAAGATACATTAATGCACCAAATGCACTAAGATATGGTATTTCAGCACCAATAAGCTCTTCATCATTTTCATGAGGTCGAAACAGATATTTATTAATATCAAGAGATCTCACAATCATTGGGGTACTCAATGGATGTGCTTTATCTATATAAAACCTCTTTAAAATATTTTCAATATATGTTGACTGATGGACAAATATCTCATTTGCAAAATGTTTAATTTGTAGACCAAGACAAATTTTTGTCTTTCCAAGGTCTTTCATTTCAAACTCTTTTTTCAGACATTTTACTGCCTTTGAATTAGATCCAGATCTTTTCATAAAGACACAAGGGCAAATTAGATCATTTTTATATCCTTCTTTTAGAAAATATTCACTAAATTGATTGTACCACATGTGCCCTGATTGTTTTAACCCGTATAAGGATTTCTAAAGCTTTATTGAGCAAGTTTCTCGAGATTCCTTGTATGCTTCAGGCATTTTGAATCCTTCGGAAATTTTCATAAAAATATCGTGGTCCAATGAGCCATATAAATAGGTAGTGACCACGTCCGTCAGGTGTATTTCAAGCTTTTTTATGAGCTGTCAAATTCATTAGATACCTGAAGGTAATTACATCCACCACAGAGGAATATGTTTCCATATAGTCAATGCCAAGCATTTGTAAAAAAACTTGGGATACAAGTCGTGCTTTATATCTTACGACTTTACCTTTTTCATTTTATTTTTGCACAAAGACCCATTTATACCCCATTGATCTATACCTTTAGGTGTTCGGACTATTGGTCTGAAAATTTTGCATTTTTCAAGCGAAGCTAAATCAACTTGAATTATATCTTTTCATTTTGGCCAATCATTCCTCTGTCGACATTCATCGATAGATTTTGGTTCAAGATCCCCATTTTGTTGCATTATTTCAATAGCAACATTATAAGTAAAACTATTGTCGACAATTACATTATTTCGGTTCCATATTTTTCCTGACGAGACATAATCTATTGAATTTTTTTTATCATTTTTAGACGCCTTAACCTCTTCTAAGGTCTTATCAATTGTTATGTCTCCTCGCTCTTCTTTAGAAGGTTTTTTCATATCATGATCATCTTGATTGTTTGCTCCTTTTCTTTTTTGAGGATTTTTATCTTTGAAACCGATCGGTCTACCACATTTTAAATGTGGTTTAGACTCATTTGCATTAATTAATTGTCCTACTGGACATCAACTTGAATTAGAGCATTAGCAGCTGAAATATGAGATTTAGTAACTCTTTATAGATCAGTGAATGCATCTGAGAGTTGATTTACAATATTTTACAAATGAATTATCTTTTGAACTTCAGTTCACATTTATTTGTATGGGTATCTAAATGAGATAATGATAATGCATTTCAATCTATTTTCTTTTTCAGCTGCTTATTTTCTCCCCCTAATGCTGGGTATATTGATTCATCAAAATGACAATCAACAAATCTTGCGGTAAATAAATCTCCAGTCATAGGTTCCAAATATTTTATGATAGAAGGAGATTCATACCCAACATATATCCCCAATCTTCTTTGGGGTCCCATTTTAGTGCGTTATGGTGGAGCAATTGGAATATATACTGCACACCCAAATATTCTAAGATGAGAAATGTTCGGCTCCTAACCAAAAGCCAATTGTAATGGGGAGACTTTATGATAACTTATGGGTCTGATTCACGCAAGACTTGCTGCATGCAAAATAGCATGACCCCATAATGAAATAGAAGTTTTGTTCTTATAAGCATTGGTCTAGCAATTAATTGGAGATGTTTAATCAATGATTCTACTAGACCATTTTGAGTATGAATATGAGCAACCAGATGCTCAATTGTTATCCCAGTGGACAAACAATAATCATTAAATGCTTGAGATGTGAACTCGCCAGCATTATCAAGATAAATTGTCTTTATTGCATAATCTGGAAATTTTGCTCTTAACTTAATTATTTGAGCAAGTAATCTCGCAAATGTCATATTATGAGTTGATAATAAGTACACATGTGACCATCTTTTAGATGCATTTATTAAAACCATATAATATTTAAATGGTCCATATGATAGGTGAATGGTCCCACATATATCACCCTGTATACGTCCAGAAATGCTGGAGATTCATTTCCCACTTTGATTACTGATGGTCTAGTAATTAACTTGCCTTGAGAACACGCAGCACAAGAGAATTCTTTAAATTGAAGAATTTTTTTGTTCTTCAAAGAGTGTCCATGTGAACTGACAATTATTTTGCGCATAATATTAGAACCGGAATGGCCCAACCGGTCATGCCAAATAATAAAATCATTTGAGTTAGTAAACCTTTGATTTACTATGGCATGTGTTTCAACCATGCTAATACTTGTGAAGTATAAGACGGATGAAAGAACGGGTAACTTTTCAGTATAAACGTTTTGCCCGACGTCATTGTAGTAATGTAAAGATATTCATTTTTTTTATCATTTGTAGTCTCAATATGATAACCATTTTGACGAATGTCTTTGAAACTTAATAAGTTTCATTGAGACTTACTACAATATAATGCTTCATTAATTGTTAAATTTGTTCCTCCAACAAGTGCAACTTTAACTTTTTCGGATCCTTCAATTAATCTTGTACTACTAGATATTGTATTAACATTAGCTTCTTTCATAATCAAATAAGAGAAATATTTCTTATCTCTTAAAACAGTGTGTGTTTTGGCAATATCAATAAGACATATATCATCATAATTATTTTTGGATCCAACTGATGACTGGAAAATTTCTATATTCTTCGTAAACAAAAAAATACCTTATAAGAATGTGAAAAACTAATAACATAAGAAACTTTAAGAAACTGTACTGCCTTAAGAAACATTTTACGAAGGACAACATAATAAAAAACAATAACTATTTTTATTCCCAGTTAGATGATCAATTCTTCAGTCAACATTCATAAAATCTTCAGCTTCCAAATGAGTAATATTTGGTAGATCTTCGAAAGTATCATCTTTATAAGTAAGATTCGCCTCAATATCTTCATATTTATTGAGAGAGTTGCTTCATTATCACCATTCCGAAAATTCAAGTGTGTCTCTACATTATTATCTCTTCTTTTGTGAGAGGCTTGATAAAGTTTCACAAAATGATCGGACGTACAACATTTACGTGCCCAATGACACTTCATACCACACCGGTGGCAAATATTGGATTTACCTCTGGAAGGATTATTTTGAGGAACTTTATTGTTCTCGTATTTATTTCCATCATGATGACGATAATTATTTTGTCCTCTTCCATGTCCTCACCCACGTCCACGATCACGGCCACGGCCGCGGACGCGATAATTATTTTGTCTTGATTCAAACTAATTATTTGCTATTACAATATTCGCCTCAGGGAATGGATCAGACCTAATGGGATGGGCTTCATGACTTTTTATCAACAAAGTATTATTTTACTTAGCCACAAGTAGGCATGTAATTAATTCAGAATATTTCTTAAACCCTTTTTCACGATATTATTGTTGTAGCAACACATTTGAAGCGTGAAAAATGGAAAGAGTTTCTCAAATAAGTCATCATCAGTGATAGTATCTCCACATAATTTTAACATAGAACTTACCTTGTGGATAGCAGAATTATACTCTGTCACAGTTTTAAAATCTTGAAATCAAAGGTGTATCAAGTCATATTGAGCTTTTGGTAACACCGTAAGTTTTAAGTGGTGATATCGATCCTTCAAATTAGTCCATAATTCAAGGTGGTCTTTCACAGTTAAATATTCAGTTTTTAATCCTTCATGAATATGATGACGGAGAAAAATCATGGTCTTTGCTTTATATTGGCTTGATGCTTTATTTTCTTGTTTAATAGAATCACCAAGACCTTTAGCATCAAGGTGGATCTCATCATCAAAGATCCATGATGAATAAATTTTTTCGAAAATGTCAAGTGACACAAACTCAAGTTTTGATAAATTTGACATGATGACAACTGATATAGAAATTAATTTAGAAATAACAAAGACAACTAAAATAAAATTTCTTTAGTAGATATACCTGATATAGAAGTTAATTTGTTTGAAGAAAATTACAGCTTTGTGCTGATAACGTGTTACAAAATACACTAACTTAACAAAATAAGGAGGAGAGAGTAGGAGAAAAGAAAAAGAGAATTGAGAGATTTATTCGTCCTTTTTTCTTTCTGTGTATCATCTTTTTACATTGCAAAGTATGCAATTTATAGACAAAAAAAATGATAGACACAAGTGGGCAACTTGCCCACTTATAAGGAAAAGTAATCAAAGTGGACAACCACCCCACTTGTTCTTTAACAATATCCTATTTTAAGAACTTTCAAATATTAATCTAGTGCATAACTTTTCATTATTCCTCCTTCACCTCTTGCTAATTAGTGGCCTTTCTATGTTAATAGAGAACCAAATCAATCTTGTCAAATTGGTTTTATGAATAATTTAAAATGTTAGATTGACTGGAGATATTATCAAATTTTACCAATCGGGCATAATTTATTTAAACAATACATAATAAATTTGTCAATCTTATCAAACTTGCAAATAATTTAAAGACACGTTGAATGAAAATTGTACTTAAAGTCACATCCTGCATGCCATAACTAGTGAATAGAACAAATTTGATAATCCAACAAAAATTATGAATAATTTAAAGATAAGCAAAACAAAAAAGAGAAAATTTCACAAATAAATACTATAAGTACCTTAATTATGATCCTTAGTTACAGTTTGCGTAATTACGCTTCATAATTATAGTTTCATTTGCTACAAGTATTTCTATATGTATATATTTCGCTTGCCAATATACACATAGAGTAAGTATATACAAATTTTGTATTTATAATATACAAATTTTGTATTTAAACATTTAGAAATTTTCAGAACTTCATTTGTATATTTCGCTTGTCAATATACAAACAGGATAAATATATACAAATTTTGTATTTATACATTTGGAAATTTTTTCAGAACTCGGTTTGTATATTTCTCTTGCCAATATACAAACATGGTAAGTATATACAAATTCTGTATTTATATATTTAGAATTTTTTCAGAACTTATACAAATCAAATGCATCAACAAATCATATACAAACATGATAATTATATATAAATTATGAATTTTTCATAATTTGTACAAATCAAATGTATCAACAAATCATATATAAATTGCTAGGGTAAGCATATACAAATTCTGAATTTATATAATTAGAAACCGAATTATACAAATTAAACGGCAAAATTAATTAAACTGCAGCAGTGTTTAATAAATAACCAAAACTATAATTTAAATACATAATAACCATTAAACGTTTGTCATTTCACGTAATTTTTCCAACAAAAAATTTATACTTAAAATCATGGTTTGCCCGACATGATTTATGAAACCATACTTTGTCATCATATACTTTTTTGCACAAGTAACTTAAAAGAGGATAAAAGTTAAATGAAAACACAAATGATCATGTCTGTGCAAATCATCCACACACAAGTATGGGCTAGGATGGACTATGATATGGGCCAACAATTCTTGACCCATTAGGAGATAGAGGGACCCAAACTTTATGATAATATTTTGACTTTTGAAAAAGGAAATATTTTACGTATCTTAGTTTGATTGGAAATAAATTTTTAAAAAGTTGTGATTTCAAAATTAAAGTATGTAATGTATCAAAAAGAAATTAGAATTTTATAGTTCTATGCTCTTATTAGGCGTTTGATTATAAATTTTAATATTTTTGTTTATTCGACTTCTCTAAAATTGAAGTTTAAAATAAAGTTGTGTTTTTGTTGTACATTATTTTGTAAAAGAGAGAAGAAAACAATTTAATTAAAATTTATGAAAATGGAATTGAAAAATAAGTTTGGAGCTCTTCCAAAGTTGAAATCCAACTCCGAATTTCGAAATTTGATGACCAAATATTACTTTTGAAATACAATAATGATAATATATCATGTGAAATTTGAGAGAATATAGTCTACACAGATTTTATCATTACTTTATAGAGATAAATATTACTTATAAATTAAAAAAAAATTGAGAGAAGAAGTGAATAATTCTCATAATCAAACAGTTACTTAAGAGCTCGTTTGGATGAACTTATAAGTTGATTTGACCAACTTATAAGCCCTTTTTAGCTTATTGTGGTGTTTGCCGCTAATTTTAAGTCATGAAGTTTTTAAAGTCAGTCAAAAATAAAAAGTTAGGATTCCTAACTTTTTTTTCTAAGTGCTTAAAGTCATTTTCTTTGATCATGAAAATTACTTTTATATTCCTTATGTTTTAACTAAATTCTCAAACTATCATTTTCATTCTTTTAACCCTAAAATTGACATCATTTTTTTCATTTCTGCAGCATAAGCACTTTTATCCAAACACTTAACTATTTATTTATATAAATAACTTTCAGCACTTCAAAATTCTAAAAACACTTCATACATAAAAATTATTTTTTTTAAGTTTATCCAAACGGGCTCTAAATGTATCACGTGAACGTTAGAGTAAAAAACTTACTTAAAATGTCATTTTAAAACAGAATACAAAACGACATACTTAGAACACATAAATAAAAATAGAGAAAGTAATAATAATAGTTATAATTAATAAAAAAGATTCATTTAGATTTATCAACTGATCATGAAACAAAAACATGAAGTAATTAACTAAAAAAAAAAAGTTAATTTCATAAACCATTTTCTTAATTTCATCCTTGACGTCGTGACGTTCCCTCCTTCTCCGACGACGTCTCCGCCGGCATCGGCGGCAACGAAACTCCGCTAGCGGTACGGCCAAGTCCAGATTTCGAACTTGGCGGCGGCGGCGGCGGAACCATCTTATTTTGCTCTCCGCCGCCGCCGACGCCATTGCCGGAATCGGCGGCCAGTGGATCAGCTAACGAAATGTTCTCCGGCAAAACAAAATTGAAACTCTGAGATGCCCTCCTTTGGTGGCGATTTGCCCTTTCTGAAGACATATTTTTTTTTGTGTGTGCGAAAATTAAATGGAGGTGGGAAGTTGGTGTAGCGTAGATATGCAGAAAAGTGGTTGTTCACTATCTATATATAGGCAAGCTAAGCATTTTACCAGTAATCCCTCCGTACTAATGTACGTGGCACATTTTAAATTTCGAAACGTAAACAGCTTTATTTTTCATTCTAAGTATTTCACGTCTTTTAAATATTTTGAATTGTTAATTATTATAATTTATAATATTATTTATATAGTTTACTAATATAAAAAAAATTATTTCAAAAAAATTGAAGATTTCATACATAAATTCTCAATCAAACTTAAACTGTTTTAATTTTCAAAAAACAAAAAGTGGCGTTTAAATTGAAACAGAGGAAATATAAATTTTTGATGTAGATTTTAAAATGTTCCAAGTCCTCAAAATTAGTTCTTATCCAGATTATTTCTTCGTTACAACGATAATATTCAGTGAATTTGAAAAGAGTTGAGTGTATATAGATATTGTGATAATCTTATGGAAGTAGAGATGTTATGTTGAAAGATTTTTTGCTAAAATGGAGCAAATTCAAGTGTAAAGACAAAAAAAAATATGGAGAAAACATAGCAAGTATTCCTCGGTTTTAATTTATGTGATATAATTTGACTTAACACAAAATTTAGAAAGGTCGACAAACTTTTGAAACTTGTGATTTAAAATAAGTTATACGTGTTTGTATAGCTATAAATCATTATATTAAGGGTAAAATAGATATTTTAAAAGTTAAATTATTACTCTTGTATCTCAATTTATATGACACAATTCGAATTTCGACTGTCAAACAGTTTGGACATGAAATTTCAAATTTTTTTAACCGAAATTTATATATTTGAAAACTACGTAAAATATATTATAAATCAAACAATTGATAACTCAAAATAAAAATATAAAAAAATTATGGTACTATATATAGTGATTTGTCATTTTTTGTACACTATCTAAAAAAGAAAGAAAGTGAGACGCATAAATTGAGATAGAAGGAGTATTAATTACTTCAAATTATTCCCAAGTACTTCCTTTCTTCCTTCAATTTTACTTTTCATTTTTCGCTTTTCAAAACTTAAATTAAACGAACTTTGACCAAATTTTAAGATTTATTTCTTCATTATATTAAATGAGAAGAATTACAACCTATAATATTTTTCATATTTTTTCGAATATCTAATTTAAAATATTGAATTAATCTAATTTGATTTTTTTATTGAATCCGTACAATAAAATGTTTATCTACATTTATTTGTGAAATAATTTATTGTTACACTCTCACATCCTCCTAGATCTGTCTTCTATTACTAAAATTCATAAATTTTCAAATTCCAGATCCGTCTCTGATCAGGTACAAATAATTTAGGATTGTTGAATGTTGGAGTCATATATCAAATTCATTGTATCCATGAAAATGGGACAGTAACATTAATGGTAATAAGTCAACATCTTGAACAAAAATGGCATGATTTTGTTTAATCTTTCTTATCTGTTTTATCTTCTACGTCAATGCTGCTGAAATTAAAGAAATTATTTTTGGTTATTGTAATTTGTGGTAAGTTGATAGAGATTGATCTGTTTTTTACTCTCTCTATTTATTTTTACTTGTTAACTATGGTAAAAATAAAAATTTTATTTTTACTTATTACTTGAAACTCAAGCGTATACATCAATTAGTATAGATATTATTATAAAATATTCATATTAATCATTATTTTTTAAGATGCATATAAAATTTAAAGTAGAAAAGTAAAAGTTAATAAAAAATTACATGATAGGAAATTGTACTCCCTCCATCCCAATTTACATGGCATCTTTTGAATTTCAAAATTCAAACAAGTCTATCTTTAACCGCAAATTTTTCATATATTTTGAATTGTAAATTATTGTGACTAATATTTTTTTTACGTAATTTATAAATATATAAATTTTATTTTCTAAAAAATTGAAGATTGTTTGACTAAAAAAAACGAAAAGTGTCACATTGAGGCAGAGGGAATAGTAATTTAGATTATAGTACTGCATTTTCTTGGTTTTGTTCAAGTTGTGTTTTTTCATAAGATACATTGAATCTATCTTGTGTTTTTTTTAATTAGAATTAAATTAAGACAATACTTGTATTTGGCCATGTAATTTAACAAAATAAAAAAATAAAAAATCTCCATCAGTCTCAAAATATTTGTTACTTATTTTAAAATTTATCCCTCTCAATTTTATCAATTTTCTTCTTCCTTCAATTCATCATTCTCTGAACCTAACATACTTGGTTGATTCATTGTTAAAATAGATTCAAGATTTGAGATTATGAAGGAGTTATGTAGTTTTGTGTTTGAGTTATGAAGTGACAATCTATTATTAAATTAATTTTACTATACATTCTCTAATCGAGAAAACAAATATGAGAAAAGAGATCTAGTTGAAACTTCGAGCTGGTTTCAACTAAACTCAAAATTTACGTTGAAAATTAACTAAATGTTGCTCGATTTTGTTGGAAACAGTGACAAATCTGATGTTGTGCATTCAGAACTAATTCGGACTGATTTTAATATAAAAAAATTTGAATTTGCGAAGAAGACGACTACATATATCACATGTATATCTCCATATGCTATTTGTATATTTTATATATATATATATCCTATATATACATAATATACTTGTAATATACATGAATATATTGTTCAACCTCGAAGTTCAATTTATATGATTCAAAACCTCATCAAATTTGCATTAAATCGTCCCAAACATAAGATATAAGATCCTCAAAATGTACCAAAGCTTTTGGAATAATACCCAATTGAAAACTATCCATGTTTTTAACTCTTATAAGTGTAAACAACAAATTTTCGAGCCGAGAAAAATAAATAATCAAGACCGGAAAATTGGAGTAACAAAGCGTAATATTTGATTTCAAACTGTAATGCGGTTACAATCTCTATAATAATCCTCTGATTCTTCAAATACTATGAAACACGTTGAACTTGAATTTGATTTTGATTTAGAGTCAATGGGCTTGAATAGCTTGATCTTGAATCTTCGTCTTTGAATTTGGATTTGAATGATTCGTCACGAACACTTGTATGGTTATGACGAACAGTAAAGATGAACAAGTAACTTGATCTTGATCTTCTTCTTCGTTCTTGATCTTGAACTTGAATTTGATTGCTTGAACTTTGTAGCTTTGTAGAGAATTTGCGGTCTTTGATCCACGAGCTCTCTTCTTGCTTCTTGTTCTTCCAAAACCCTCCCTTCTCAGAATAATGAGGACCCCTATTTATAGTTGTAGGGAGTGGTATAAGGGTGTGATTTGATTGGTTGGTTTGAACTGACCAATCAGATTTCTTTGTTGAAGAGTTTTAATTTGATTGGTCAGAACATGTCACATGGACACGTGACATTATTTTAGTGGCTCATTTAATTTGACTTAGATTGCCACATAACTCTGACATGTGGCATGATTTTAGTGACTTATTTAATTTGACCTGGATTGCCACTTAACTTTGACATGTGGCATGATTTTAGTGGCTTATTTAATTTGACTTGGATTGCCACCTAACTTTGGCACATGACATAATTCTAGTGGCTTATTTAATTTGACTTGGATTGCCACCTAACTTTGACATGTGGCATGATTTTGGGCCTCTAGGATGAGATAATATTGGGCTTAACAAAGTGGAGTCATCTTTATAGCCCAAATCAATGGATTTAGTTTTTTTAATTAAATCCACATTTATTGGGCTTAAATAATTGACCCAATTTTATTAATCCAAAATATTTATTTGGACTAATATATCTTGAATTTAATATAAATTGAACCATTCTACAAATTTATATTTAATAAATTGTAAATGATTACAAATGCCCCCTGCTTCAAGTCTTGTCGAGATATTTTATCTTTTGAAGACTAGGCTTGAAGTATTACTTGTAGGATAATGACATGCCATTTATTTTGAGATGTACCGTGAATTCATACTGTATTGATGCACCCCTTCATCATTGTTGGAGTAGAAATGTAGAAAATTAGTTATATCCAATGAGGATTAGGAAAGAGAAGAAAAAAATATGATTTTTTTCATGTTTTTTTTTCACATTTTTTTTGGTGTTTACTTGTCATGCAAGATTCCACCACTAATTGGAATCCGATTAGGAGTCAATTTTGTAGAAGCCTAATTCAAGTTTGAATCTAATTATAATAGGTGCTAATAAACCTCTATAAATAGATGTCTGACCTTCATTGTTTTGCAGCAATGTGGCTTGACGATCAGCGCCGTGGTACTTTCTTCTTTCTTTTCTTTGATATTCAACAACCTTTTCCTCATCTTGACATGTTTGTCGTAGAAAATTCATATCTTATTGTAGATACGTAAGAATCATGAACGGTGTGATTTTCTAGAAACTAGACTTCTCGATTTACAACATATCCAAAATTGAGAATTTAATACTTTCATGACCGTTCTAGATAATTTATTTATTTATTTTTTCACGTTTTTTTTTTGCAAATGCCTACCCTTTATTCTGTCTTCCAAATCCAATTAGACTTCTGAAAGGACACACTTCTTTTAAAATATGGATAACCCAAATTTTCACAATTTCACATCCAATTAAGATTTGGAGAGAATAAATTTGTATTATTTTACTAGAGTTCTATCAAAAAAGTAATTACAATTACTTTGGAAGAATGACTCTCTCACCATCACTATTTGTCTATAAATAGACTCTCTCCTTCTATTTATTTTCATCATTGGTATTGACAGTTTTGATACTCTTTTTTGCATATCCTCTTGAGTTCATCAACATATGAGGTACATTTTTTTAATATATATATATATATATTTTTTTTTTATTTTTTTTATTTTTTTTATTTTTTTTTTAAATGAAAATATTACTTCATATGCAATAAACTTTTATTCTATTGGTCCAAGTCAAAGACTTTACACCGTCTGAGACAAAGACTTTACATAATTTGTGGCAAGGAAAAGGCAATCCATAGTCCGAGCTAAAGACTTTACATCGTCTAAGGCAAAGACTTTACATGATTTATGGCAAAGACTTTACACCGTCTGAGTCAGAGGCATTTCATAGTCCAAGCTAAAGACTTTACACCGTCTGAGGCAAAGACTTCACATGATTTGTGGCAAAGAAAAAGGCATTCCATAGTCCAAGCTAAAGACTTTACACCGTATGAGGCAAAGACTTTACATGATTTGTGGCAAAGACTTTACACCGTCTGAATTAGGCATAGGCCTTGCTCAAAGAATATAGTAGTTCGTTATCAAGATGCATGACCATGATTATTGAATTACTAATTTATGAGCTAACAAAACATATATATATATATATATAATTATTAATTATTTTTTTGCAGATTGAATCATGGTTTACTTTAGAGATTTAACTTCTCCTTCTTCAGAGTTGCGATACCTTGTGATATCAGATCATAAAGACAGTGAGGTGGAGACCAAACTGCTTGTAAGTACGCCCTTAGCTGGCCAATATGCTGCTCCATGGCCATCTTTGGGGGAACTTCTTGGTTTAGAGGATTGGACTCTTGAATATAACAGCCGTCCTCCTAAGACGTGGATACTTTGTACTCCGAATCATCGTACCAAAAATATTGCAACTTCTTTACCATGTTTGGGGCGACGAATCATTAATAGAGAGACTCGATGGAATGACACTTTTACACTTGATGGAGAATTTCACTACATTCCAGGCTATTGGGAATGGACTGAAGATATCCTTAGCAGGAATCGCCAGACTTTGAAGGATGCAAAAATATATGATGCTGTGTATGGTTCACTTTTTACTTATGATCGTAACACTAACATCTTGTAGGCCTTCTGCGAAGCTTGGTGTCCTGTTACAAATACACTGCTTACTTCAGTCGGAGAATTATCTATATCACTTTGGGACTTACACGTGATTAGTAGTCTACCCATAGCAGGAAGTCTTTACGAGGAAGTCATGCCAAATGTTGCAGAACTTTTAGGCACATTTGATAAGGGTAAAAGGTTTCTTCCTCACTCTTGTGAGCATTTATTTGATGCTTTTCATCGAATCCGAGTAAAAAATAATCATGACCCAAATGTTTCTGTGGAAAGATGGGTAGAATTTTGGTGTAAGAAAGATATGAAATATGGATAACCCCCACCGAGAAGAGAAAAGAAGTATGCCCGTCTTAAGTCATCGCATAACCCAAATGGCATAATTGGTGAATCTGTTAACTGGTCTCCTGCTGAAGAAGCTTTATTTCACTAGATGGAAGTTAAAAGTCACAAAACAAATGAAATATACTTGGCAGCTTTTTTATCTTGCTGGTTGTGTGTATTTGTGCTTCCTACGAAGGAGGATGGCTTTATTCGTCCGGGCGTCTTCAGAATCGCCTGTCATTTAGCATGTGGACAAAGAGTTAGCCTTGCAGTTCCTATCTTAGCCAACATTTACAAAGGTCTAAATACGATTTCAAAATGCTCACGACTTGATCTCTTTCAAACTTGTTTTCCAATTCATTATGTGTATGGTTGGTTGGCCTACTACTTCAAAACTCATTACCTACTAGCAGGTGGACCGGCTGATCCTCTTATAGCTTCTTTTTCTGGTGAAGGTGCTGCCAGGTATTTTGATTAAGAGGATGTGAGGAAGCGTATACATGGAGGGGGAACCATTGTGTGGGATGCAACATTGATCCAAAGGCCTAATGCTCACCACTACCGCGACGACGGCACTGAAAAGGAATTTCAATCAAATTTCTTTATGAGCCTTCGCTCAAACTATCTCACTTTAAGGGACGAAAATATCTTTATTGTGGAGCCTTATAGTCCTCACAGATTCAGTTATCAATTTGGCTTTTTTCAAGATGCTCCTGGTCGATTAGATCAAGATTTTCGTGAAGCTTCATTAGCCGAGGGCTTAAGACTTGCACGAATTTGTGTACTGACAAAATCTAGGGCAAGTGCAATATTTCCTCCTAGTGGGTCCAACTTGAAGAAATTCTTTTCGCTCAATTACAAGTCTTGGTGGGAGAAGGTGTATGGAAATTTTCTTGAAAATTATATACAGTCCTTGGTGAGTGCTGTTGGTCTGGATAGTAATATTCTTCAAAAGAAAGACGAGGAGGTCTTAATGGTGAGTCAAACTGCTATTTTAAAGTCTAAAGTTGTTGTTCCAGACAAGATCAAGGGATTTTCCCTTGAGAAAGTTGAAAATGAAAAGTATTCAGCTCAAATTCAACGGACATCTCACAAGCGGCCATCTCAAGATGAAAGTAGTAGCACCCGTAGTGATCGTTGTTGGAAGCAGTTGAAACTACCTTGTGACATGCCAAACGATGGTAGTTCACATCCGATAGAGATTTCCGACAACAATGCTAGTTCTTCAAAGACTTTGACAGCTATTAAAGAGGTAATGATTTTTTTTATTATTATTATTTTTTTATTTATTCCATGATACCACACGATTCCACTAACTATGATATTTTTTTTTATTTTTTTTAATTTATTTATTTTTTTCAGGCGAACGACGTTAGCATGTTGTAGACTTCTTGTCAAAGCAAGCCACAAGATAGTAATGAATCTGTAGAGGGGCCGACTTCAAGAAAATCAATTTCATCACCCTAATTAAGGCGAGGGGCTACTTTTGTCCCACATGAAAGGACTATGTCCGTGTCCATTTTTGATGGAAAGCAAGTCATCTCAGAGCTTCGAATGAATTTTGTCAAAGTAGCTTGGAATAAGATTCGTTCTAAGCTCGCTGATCTCACTGCAGAACGTGTTTCTTCTCTTGAGGACGAGGTCCAAGTAATTCTTAAGGATGTAGATGAAATGGGTGTGGATATTTCTCCTTTGAAGAACTTATTGGGATCTCTCTTTGTACTTGCCATCTCCTACGACCAAGCACGATCATCCCTATCTGATAAAGCCTTGAAAATTGAAGAATCCGAGCCATATATAAATGCCAAAAGACACCTTGATTTTGTCTTGATTGAAAAGAATGAGAAATCCGAAGAATTGTCTGACATCTGCCAATCTCTTAAGGAGGCGATGAAGAAGGTGAAGGAGTTAAAAGCCCTTCGAGATGCTGCCATAAAAGAAGTTGAAGATGTCGAATCTAAAGTCTCAGCAGCTGAACAAGAGTATAACAAATGTGCTGATGTTTCTCTAGCTACTGCGAATGCCTCAAATGATGTGGAAGAGAAGAAGAGAGTTTTAGAGGTTTCTCTTCAAGACTTAACTAATTATAAGCTGCGTTTAGGCTAGCTTATTGTGAACTATATATTATCATTTTTTTAGCTGTCACTCTTTCATAAGTCCTTTTGATTGTATTATGTTGCCTATTTCTTTAAGTATTTCTTTTTACGTTTCAGCTTCAACAGTTATATGCTCATATTGATGCATTGATGTAATTCACATTAAGTGTGGACTTTCCCCTAAACATCGTTGTTTATTACCTTGTGTGTTTCGATAGTACGAGAGATATATCATTGTATGAGAGCACCAAATCCAGGAGAGGTTCAATCTATCAGAAACCAAACTTCTTAACATATCCAAAATTTATAGTTCAAGTCTTGCAGGATGGTTCTAAGCAATCTTTAAAAATAAATTTCACATACAGAAAAGCTGATAGATTCACATTCGCATGTTCTTATTAAAAGAAAATATTCGTCTCTTAGTGTAGAGAATCCAAAAAAACTACAACATGTACAATAATCACAGCTAATAGCTTTATGGATTTATACGAATATTTCTTTGAAGTCAATTCAAATTCTATCTTGATTGATCCTCTTTAATTCATATGTCATATATGACAATATACAAGAACATTGTGATGCTCAAATAACAGTGTGCCCCATTTCTTTTGAACTTATGAGACTAAAATTTAGGATGTAACTCATGAATTATAGTGGAGAGGGTCAAGAGAGACTATGAGTTCTTTGGATACTCATGCGACTGAACTGAGAATGTAATTCTAAGCGCCTACGTACCTCAGTGAAGAGGATCAAGTCATAACGTAGTTCTGAGAGATTATTTTTTTTGGTCCTAACTTTTGCCTAGGCCGCTTCTTTCGAGATTTTCAACCTAGCAGACATTTTTTTATGGGGTGCCGTGCACAGTTTATACTCTTGCGGGCCAGGAGTATGGCAAAACTTCTCCATAAGAAGTGACAAATACCACTCCAGCACCGGCTCCTTCACGATGTGCAGCACCATCAAAATACATCTTCCAAGGTGGCTGAATTTCTACTAGCATTGCGTCTTCATCAGGTAATTCATCAGATAACTCCCAATCATTCGAAATTGGATGATTGGCCAAGAAATCTGCTAGCACTTGTCCTTTCATTGCCTTCTGAGATATATACACAACCTTAAATTATTGAAACTGGAGATACCACCTTGCTAGCCTATCACTTAAGACAGGCTTGGATATAACAAACTTGATAGGATTCGCTTTAGAGACAAGTTGTATAATATGAGCCTGGAAGTAATGCTTCATCTTCTGAATTGAGAACACGAGTGCCAGACATAACTTCTCAATAGGTGAATACTTGATCTCATTTTGTGTCATCATCCTACTCAAGTAATATAGGGCATTTTCTTTCCCTTCATCATTTTCTTGTGCGAGAAGTGCTCCTACTGACCTTTCTTGTGCTGCGATGTATAAAATTAATGGTTTTCCAGGTATAGGAGCTACAAGTATTGGAGGTTTCATCAGATAAGACTTTATGTTCTCAAAAGCATTGGTACAAGCTTGGTCCCATTCAAAAGGAACATCTTTCTTCATAAGGCGACTGAATGGTTGACATCTCCCAGCCAGATTTGAGATAAACCTCCTAAGATATGCTAATTTTCCTTGTAAGCTTTTCAACTCATGAATATTTTTTGGCTCAGGCATCTTCAAAATAGCATCTATCTTATCTTGATCAATCTCGATTCCTCGATATCGAACAATAAAACCGAGAAACTTTCCCGAAGTAACTCCAAAGGCACATTTTAAAGGATTTATTTTGAGTTGGTATCTTCGAAGCCATTCAAACACCATTCTCAGATCTTTCAAGTGGTCATCACTCTTCTTTGATTTTACTACTAAGTCATCGACATAACACTCAACATTTTTAGGAAGCATGTCATCAAAAATATTCTGCATGGCTCGTTGATAAGTGGCTCCAGCATTTTTTAAACCAAAAGGCATCACTTTGTAGCAATATATACCTTTAGGAGAGCGAAATGCAGTAAGTTCTTCATTCTTTGGTGCCATGCGAATTTGATTGTATCCAGATGAACCATCCATGAAGGACATTGCCTCGTATCTAGTTGTAGCATCAATCATAAGCTCAGGGATTGGAAGAGGAAATTCATCCTTAGGGCATGCATTATTAAGGTCTCTAAAGTCAACACAAACTCGTATTTGGCCATTCTTCTTTCTTACAGGTACAATGCTTGAAATCCATGTAGGATATTTGACTTCACGAATAAAACCTGCTTTAATGAGCTTGTTAACCTCAGTTTCGATCAAAGGAACCAATTTAGGTTTAAAGCGACGTTGCGCTTGTTTAACAGGACGAGTACCTCGTTTTACAGCAACATGATGAACTGCAACTTTAGGTTCTAACCCTGGCATCCCTTTGTAACTCCAAGCAAATACATCCCTAAATTCCATAAGCAGCTCAATATATTTCTTCTCTTCATCGTCATCCAGCGAAGCACTCACATATGTAGGCCTTATATCATCATCAACTCCAAGATTTACTTCCTTCAATGCATCAACAATATTCTTTATCCCTTACTCGAGTTCAGGTGGCGCATTTTCAGCATCCTTATCTTCTTGAGGATCACCATCATTAAAAGATATGTGATGGCATGCCTGAATATTAACAAATCCATCATCAATTTTTGCATATAGTAGGGTACTCACAAATTGTGATGTGATTTGATGATCCCACACTTTCTTCATCTTCATCTCGCTCCCTAGTGTGAACTATGGTATGAGTTTTTGCTCTCAGAACATCTCCACATGAAACTACAAGTTTTGTTTCTCGCCTCATTCTAGAAGGGATCAAACTGGGCCAATTCTTGGGTGAATTATGCTCCCGGGCATATACCCGTTCTTCCACTGTTCTATAATCTTCTTGGCGTTTGTATTTCTTCTTCATTGGTCCCAATTGATCAAATACTGAAATTTTTGGAGTTGATTCTATTAGTCGATCAGATGCAGAAACCTTAGGAGTCATACCACTAAGTCGATCAAACACAGAAGGCTTTTTGTTGAACATCATTGATTCTTCCACAGGGGTAATATAGTTGATGCTCATCCTTTTTATAGAAATTCGGATTGGTGATGGTTGTTTGTAACCCAGGCCTTCGCGCGATTGCTTGACATCATACCCTTTCTCTATCATCATCCTTTGAGTTGGATTTAGGCCATGATTTGCCCTTTCAATAACTTCATTTGGAAGCTTCCCTACTTTAGAAGCTTCATTGGGATTGTATCCAGCTTTCACCAATAACTTATATGCATTCGGGTCAAAACTCTCATTTGTACGATTTTTAGGGAGTGATTCATGTGAATCATGATACGATAGTCTGGTAAATCCCTGTATCATTTTTAAAGGTGATTTGATCGCATCAATTTGCTTGATAGGGAATGTCAACTTACTACTCTGCAACTTAGAGGGTGGGATCTTGACTTTGTTTGTCTTTGGGACATAGTGAGAAACAAGAATCATTCTCTTACTTGAAGATGCCTCACTTATCTTAGGTATTTTACTCATATCTGAAAGCATTTTATCCTTTTCAATCATGACCCTCGCATTAGCAGGTGCTACATCAACCCTTTTTATGATATCAGCAGGTATCACGTTATCAACTTTAACTTCTTTTGAAACATGATTCTTTAAGTAGAATTTTGCATCAGCAAAGTGCGCCTCCGTCTCGGTGAAAGGTTCATCATCAGCAACTACCTTCTTTTGAACCCCATCTTCAAAGTATTTGAAACATTGATGGTAGGTGGACGGTACTACTTTGTTCTCATGTATCCATGGTCTTCCTAACAAGATGTTATACGAGGTCTTTGAGTCAATAACATGCATCCATGCACTCGAACGCATATCCCCCATTGTTATATCTAATTTGACAGCACTAATGGCTCTCTGCCCCCCTTGGTTAAAACCTTGAATCATCAGACGACTTTCAGATAGTTCATTTATCGGTATTCCAAGTTCTTTCACAATACGAATAGGGAGAATATTAACCCCAGATCCATCATCCACCATGATCCTATTTACTTTATGTCCACGCACAAAACCTACCATATATAAAGGACGATTATGCAACACTTCACCCAATAAAAGATCATCATTAGTGAATGTAAACTTCGCATCACAAGTGTCCACTTCTTCAGAGTGAGGCTTTATAGGGCCTTCATGTGATAGAGGTAATGATGGTGATGAGCTTTCTACCATCGTCTCTTCTCTATCAATGTTACAATATGAGGCCTTGGTGTCACGATGAGAAATCTTTTCACGAAACCAATTTGGCAAAAATTCCTCTAATGTCACCGGAGGACGTTGCTTTTGATAGTAATTTCCCTCGACTCTTGACTTCTTCACATTCTTCTTTACCCTTTGAGTTTTAGGGGTAGGTGGATGGCACCACTTTGTTCTTATCTTCGCTCTAGTCACTTGCTTATTTGGTTCTCTTTACAAGCTCATTTTACAACATCTTCATCGTGTCACTAAAATCCATCCTTCATCATCAGTATAAACACTGCAAGATTGGTTTTCCTCTAGAGATTTATCTTCCCATATTACTTCATTCATCAAAGGAACAAGCGATGATACGTTAACATTTATTGGTTTGAAGTCACCAAATTTAATCATCTTTGATGGTGAAGTGGCTAGGTCATCACCACTATCATGTATTTCGACAAAGTTGCAAAGAACTATGGGGTCAAGTGAACCAAAAGTGACAGAGACTTGATTTGAACTCTCCTTCTCATCTTTAAGCAATATCTTTCCTTCACGGGCCAAGTCCATAATCTTTTCCTTAAAGATAAAAACAATTTTCAATAGGATGGCCCATCAAACGGTGATATTTGCAGTAATTTGGATCATTAGTCCTCCCAGCCTCATCTGGACGCTTCATTTCAGGTAGCTCAAAGAGTTTTAATGCCAGAAGCTCTTCGAAAATTGCTGGAACATCTGAGTCCAAGAAAGGATACTCTTTTGCCTGGATTTCCTTCAAAGTCAGCTTTTTACCAGCGTTATTCTAAAAAATTGTGGTCTTCACCCTTTGATTCTTGCTTAGATTTGTAGCCACTTTCAAAGGTACGGCATTAACACTCATCGACTCCTTGTTCCCAAACTTAGGTGCCGATTTTCCCCCTTTCTTTACCTCTATCTTGTCTTTTCCCTTGCGAGACCCATAAATAATTGGTCCTTCAATCCCGCTTGCAGACATGCTCAACTCCATATCATGAGCACGTATGGCTAGTTCCTCAAATGATTTGGGTTTAATACCTTGTAGGATATAACGAAGTCCCCAACGCATTCCTTGAATACACATTTCTATTCCGAAAGTTTCACTAAGCCTATCCTTACAATTAAGGCTTGCATTTCTCCATCGGTTGATGAACTCAATGACGGGTTCATCTTCCCATTGACGTGTATTTGTGAGTTCAACCATGCTCATAGTACGCCTTGTGCTATAGAAGCGATTAAGAAATTCATGCTCAAGTTGTTCCCAACTATCAATAGAGCCTGCCTCGAGATCCGTATACCAGTCAAAGGCATTTCCTTGTAAGGAGCGCACAAATTGCTTGACCAGATAATCTCCATATGTTCCAGCGTTATTACAGGTTTTAACAAAATGGGAAATGTGTTGTTTTGGATTTCCCTTTCCATCAAATTGTTGAAATTTTGGAGGTTGATAACCTGCAGGCATCTTCAAAACATCGATTCTTGAAGTGTATGGCTTTGCATATGTGAATGATGACTTTGAAGACATGTCATACTTTTCTTTGATAGTTCCCATAATGAAGTCCTTCAGTTGATGAATGGGAATTCCTCCTTTAGGAGATACTTGCAGCTCATCACCCACATTTATTTGCTTTGTAACTGAATCTCCCTTTTCTTGTATCATCGGACATTTTCCAGGTGCATGACTTGAGTCCCCCTCCATGACATTCTCAACTCTGTCCGTCAACTTGACAATTCGATTATCCTGATCTTGCACATATTTTGTTAGACCTTCAATTGCCTTCGTCAAACTCGCCAGTTGTTCTTCAACAGTTGAGGTGTTAGTCATCATCGCTTGGATGGACGTTATGGATGATGGAGCAAAGCATGGATTTTCCCTCAAATTGAAATCTGTCTGAAACAAGTTACGTGGAGTGATTGAGGCAGATCTAGTGATCAAGACATCATCTTCATCTTGAATAGTGCAATTCCTCGTATTAAAAGGACTAAATCGAGCCAATGTCTTTTCAACAATATCAGATATATTCTCTCCTTCTTCCAATTCATTCGGAAAGAATCTTTCCCCCTTTGAAGATGAAAGATCAAAAATAGGAACTGATGCGGACGGCACTTGAAGTGCTTGTTGTCCTAGCAAGTTTGCTCTGTTCCTAGTGATGGGTCCCAAACTTCCCATAGTAGCATCCAATATGTTCTCCACCTCAAAGGAAAACTTGGAATCAATAGCCTTAGCAATAATAGTCCTGGAGTCAAACTTCTTAGATTTGATGATCGATGTGAAGAGATGATAGGTAGAGATTATCCCACTGGGCGTGCCAAAATTTGTAAACAACAAATTTTCGAGCCAAGAAAAATAAATAATCAAGACCGGAAAATTGGAGTAACAAAGTGTAATATTTGATTTCAAAATGTAATGCGGTTACAATCTCTATAATAATCCTCTGATTCTTCAAATAATATGAAACACGTTGAACTTGAATTTGATTTTGATTTAGAGTCAAGGGCTTGAATAGCTTGATCTTGAATCTTCGTCTTTGAATTTGGATTTGAATGATCCGTCACGGACACTTGTATGGTTATGACGAACAGTAAAGATGAACAAGTAACTTGATCTTGATCTTCTTCTTCGTTCTTGATCTTGAACTTGAATTTGATTGCTTGAACTTTGTAGCTTTGTAGAGAATTTGCGGTCTTTGATCCACGAGCTCTCTTCTTGCTTCTTGTTCTTCCAAAACCCTCCCTTCTCAGAATAATGAGGACCCCTATTTATAGTTGTAGGGAGTGGTATAAGGGTGTGATTTGATTGGTTGGTTTGAACTGACCAATCAGATTTCTTTGTTGAAGAGTTTTAATTTGATTGGTCAGAACATGTCACATGGACACGTGACATTATTTTAGTGGCTCATTTAATTTGACTTAGATTGCCACATAACTCTGACATGTGGCATGATTTTAGTGACTTATTTAATTTGACCTGGATTGCCACTTAACTTTGACATGTGGCATGATTTTAGTGGCTTATTTAATTTGACTTGGATTGCCACCTAACTTTGGCACATGACATAATTCTAGTGGCTTATTTAATTTGACTTGGATTGCCACCTAACTTTGACATGTGGCATGATTTTGGGCCTCTAGGCTGAGATGATATTGAGCTTAACAAAGTGGAGTCATCTTTATATCCCAAATCAATGGATTTAGTTTTTTTAATTAAATCCACATTTATTGGGCTTAAATAATTGACCCAATTTTATTAATCCAAAATATTTATTTGGACTAATATATCTTGAATTTAATATAAATTAAACTATTCTACAAATTTATATTTAATAAATTGTAAATGATTACAATAAGTAATTCCAAACTCACCAACAAACCATGATTCCTCACTTCAATTTTATTTTTTTTAACTTCGAATTAGATTTGTAAAAAATGGATTAGAAGAAAAACAATATCTTTTAAGAAAATTTAATTTATGAGTTTAATTGGAGGTCATATATATGTTATGTGAAAGTTTGTTGTGATAAGAAATTTTGGATTATCGGATATCAATATGGGTTATGATGAAATGATCAACAATCCTTCACTCTTAATCATCATACATATCAAATTTGAGCTCCTAAGAATGAAAAAAATCATGTTGAAGGCGTCGTCTCTCATAAATAGGCATGTAATGTGTGAATTCTGATTTAATCAGGCCTCAATACATTAGTTATTGCTTATGTAACCCAAAACTCTTTAGCACTAGTTCTTTCTTTGTTTCTCATGATTTTGCGAACAATGGATAATGTAGAAGGTTTTGCACTGGCTTAGGGGGAAAAGGTATAAAAAAAAATATTTGAGTGGTGTAGAATTTGGGCGGGTCAAGATAAGTTGAGTTAATTAATAAATGGTCGGGTTATTAACCTGCCCAAAAGTAATTTGACTAAAATGGACTAAAAAGCGAGCAGGCCAAAATACAACCCCCATTATTATTTTTGAGAAAACTAAGTTCATGCCCCATAAAAGTAAAATAATTACAGACAAATACCCTTTTACAATTTATACTCCCAAAGAATGAGATTCGCGACCAAGATACTTTCGCATTATCATATACTGACATGGTATTACTGAGGCTGCTTCAGTCTTTAATGATACCACAATAATATATCTATATACTGTCATGTTATCATTGATGTCTACTTCAATCCTTCAGCTATATCTCCATGAAACCATCATATACTGACATAATATCATTAAGGATCGTTTCATATAATCATTAAGGATCGTTTCATATAATCATTAAGGATCGTTTCATACAAATGTTGAATGATACCATCATAGTATATATCACACAAAGGTTTTTCTAAGTCATTGAATATTACATGAATGATACCACCACACTATATTCGTATATTATCATGATATTGAAAATCCTTAATGAGACACTTTTAAAATTTTCAATGATAACATAACAATATATTGATACCTTATCGATATCATATAGGATTGAACTCTTTTTTAAGAAATAAAAATTAAATAATTAAAAGAAAATTATTAAAATCACAATCTTATTTATTAAACTAATTAGTAAATATATTCTTTGTGATACTCTATCGGTATATTGATACCACATCTGTATCATATAAGACTGAGTTTAATCATTTATGATACTTCATTGGTATATGATACCTTATCGGTATCAAGTAGAATGGGCGTTGACGTCAGCATGACGTCAGTGCACGAATTTAAAAATAATTAAAGGGAGTACATGAGTAATTAGTTTGGCCGAATGAGTACTGGAAGGAATTATTCTGGGATGGGGTATGAGGTGGTAAATAGTTTGTTTATAAGGTCCATTTTGTGTAGTTTTCCCTTAATTTTAGGGAAAACTAAGTCCATACCCCATAAAAAGCAAAATAATCAGAGGCAAATACCCATTTACAATTCATACCTCCCAAAACATGAGATTTGCGAACAATATACCATCACGGAATCAATATACTGACATGGTATCATTGAGGCTAATTCAGTCCTTAATGATACCACCACAGTATATTTATATACTGTCATTGTATCATTGATATCTTCTTCAATCATTCAGCTACATCTCCATGAAACCATCATATACTGGCGTGATATCATTAAGAATCGTTTCATATAAACATTAAGGATCGTTTTATACAAATATTGAATGATACCATCATAGTATATATATAATGTGATGGTATCATATAGGTTTTTCTAAGCCATTCGATATTACATGAATGATACTATCACGGTATATTCGTATATTATCATGATATTGAAAATTCTTAATGAGACACTTTTAAAATTCTCAATGATAATATAACAATATATTGATACCTTATCGATATCATATAGGATTGAGCTCTTTTTTAAGAAATAAAAATAAAACAATTAAAAGAAAATTATTAAAATCACAATCTTATTTATTAAACTAATTAGTAAATATATTCTTTGTGATACTCTATCGGTATATTAATACCATATCCGTATTATGTAGCGTGGGCGCTGATGTCAGCATGACATCAAAGCGCGAATTTAAAAATAATTAAAAGGGGTGCAAGGGTAATTATTTGGGCCACATGGATAATGGAAGGAATTATTTTGGGGTGGGGAATGAGGTGGTAAATAGTTTGTTTAAAGGGTTAATTTTGTGTAGTTTTCCCTAATTTTTAATTACTTTTTTAAAATTACTTTATTTATTCTTTTATAAATTTTTAGTACCTAATAAAATTATTATTTTTCGTTATTATGACTACTATAACATGACAAATAAACAAGTATCTTTTTGGGGGAAAAAATCATTAATCTATTTGGACTATATATTAACTTAAACTTTGATAGATTGAAGTAAAATGAACTAATAAATAAATATGTCAATAACCAATTCAAATTTAAACGAATTAAACGAGTTATAATTTCATGGACTAATTTTATCATCTCGAATTAACTTAACTTGAGCTAATTTTATGTAGGCTTAGGGCTGCCCATATTTCTGTTATATGCAAGAGCATTTCATAACGTCAAGCAAGAATGAATTCGGGCCAATATTTCATTATTTTGGCAGCATTGTTTTCTTTTCCATCCTCCTCTTTGGTTAAATTACCCAATATTTCGAATAATAATTTGATTAATTCAGATTTATATCACACAAATAATGAAGAAATACTCTTTAGCATATATTTTTTTAAAATTTTCAAGACTTGGATTTGATATATTTGATTAGGTATGAAAACATCTCATTCAGTAACAATAACAATTATATATTTAGTGTAATTTCACAAATATAATTTGGAAAAGATGGTGTGTATGTGGCCTTAATCCTATATTGTGAAGGTAAGAGGTTGTTTCCGAAGGAAAAGATCTCAACAATTCCACTATAATGATCTCTTATTCATAACTTCATTTGAGTAAGAAGATCTCAATCATTCCACTATAATTTTTGGTGATCTTTTATTTATAATTTCATTCGAATAACAAAGTAACTTTTTTGTTGAAATAATATAACAACACAACAACATACTCAACATTATCTCACCAACGAAGTTTGGAGAAGGTTGGTGTATACACAACATTACTCTAATCTTGAAAGATTGTTTTTGACAGATCATCGACTCATACAAAACATATCAAAAATCAACTATATAAAGAAAATAATGAAGAAGAGATTAATAACAATAACAAATAATATATCGATCGAACCCAAATAAACAATAAAATAACTTCTTCTTTTTTTAAAAAAAAGTCATTTTCGGAGAGGCAAAAAGTGACCTGTTAATTGTGGTCCTCCTAACATGTATTGCTGGAATTACCAATACTTAGCCAAAAGGCACTCATGAATGGTTCCACAAACATCACTACTATTTTTAGGATATATATATATATTGAGTTGAGCTTCTATCGAAAATAGTTTTTTTATCTCTAAGATAGTGATAAGGTCTGTATACACTTTATCTTCCTTAAACCATACTTTTGTGGAATTAGACTAGATATGTTGTTGTGGAATTACACTAGATATGTTGTTGTTATATGTATGTATACAAAGTACTGAAGTTTGTATTTTCATAGTACTATTTATATTTTGGACCAAGGTTAAAATAATTTTTGTTCAATCGGTTATTAGTAAATTTTGAATTTAGTTATTCTAATATCTGATTAAACACAATTTATTTTTAATCAATTAAATATGCATTTTTTTATTATATTCGTGAATATGTACAAATTTATCATAATTATTAACCGTTTCATCACGTAATTACTCATGTGTTATATAAAGTTTGTATTTTACTTTACACTTGAGGTGAAATGTGCTTATTCAAAATTTTAGACGACTAAAATCAAAATTTATCAATAATTGAAGGACTAAATATGTTGTTATTTCCTTAGAATATAATCTAATTATTTCATTTAAAATTTTGAAATCTCTACTAGTTATTTACCATATAACTTATAATACGTGTGGATTCGAGTCCAATAACACTGCTTATTTCCCCTCTCCACAAATAAAATATATAGTTTTCATGAGTAATAAGGAAAAAAGATCTTTCACTTTTTTTGTGTATTGGACTAAGAAAAACCTCCCAATATTGCTTTGCAATTGCAAAACTTCTTGGAGTTTTATTTAAGCTCCATTAATCTAAATTTGTTATTGAAATTTTATTTATTATGTAACAAGAGGGAAAAAAAAAAGAGAAGCGCTCAATATGATTTACTTATTTTCTATCTTAATCTTCAATCTGCATTCTCTTCTATCTAGTGTCATGTCGTTGATACACTAATAATGTGTTGTCTCCTGTTTAATTATCTCTCCCCAATTCTTTTTTGATCGATCTCTCTACCTCTCTCTGGGCCTATAACAAAAGATGCCCAATAAATCACCCTTTGTAATTGTCTTTGGGCTCAGAAGCAAGTTATACTATAATTATAATACAAATTTTATAATGCAATAACAAGAGATGGAGATAATATATGAACTATATTGTATAAATTATTTATTGTTGCTTGTTTGCTTTGTTGCAATCAAATTATTATGCATAATACATTTTAAATTGTGTTCTAAACAAAACAAAATAATGACTATTATATAAATAGTTATTTTTGTCATTTACTTATTTAAATTCATGTACATTACTATTCCCCCCATTCATTTCCACATTTTATCCATTTAAAAATAATTCATTAATTGTGAAAGAAATTTTTTGAATGATATTATGTTCTTGGTGAGAAATACAACAACAACAACCCAGTGAAATCCCACATCGTGAGGTCTGAATTCTTGGTGAGAAATGAAATCTAATATTATAATAATGTTAGATTTTATAGCCGAGATAATTTTTCTAGTACTCCCAACTAAATGTTACCTTAATTTCTAAAGAAAACAAAAATAATGTCTTTTCTTGAGATGCACTGCTACTATTTCATCTACTTTTTTTTTCACTCGATATTCAATATTTGTATTAAAATCCGATAAAATATAAATTCGTGTATGATAAAATTCATTTCACGAGAATGCGTTCTCAAAATGATTTTTTTTTTCATTTTCATTAGTTTGAATCAAAACCACCCATTAAGAGGGAGGGATCTCAAGTCTCAACTATTCTACCACAATTCACCCGCTTTTCTTGAGTTGCACTGATACTATTTAATTACCTTTTCATAATAACTTTAATATATTTTTGTGGACACAATAAATAAATGAGAAAGAAAAATTAAAATAAAATCAGATAGCGTGGGATTAACGCAGACAAATGCAAAAAAAAGAAGAAGAAAGATTCTATATGGACCCCTCTGTTGGTGGCATTTACTTTCCATTCTGTTACTCAATTGACATTTTTTTAATAAAAAAAATAGAAGAAAAAAAAAAGAAAAAGAAAACAAAAGTAATCATCTAATTAAATAGTTTAATTTAGTAAAAGGAATATATTCCTTTTAGCTCAGCTTGCTCTCTCAAGCGAAGCCTTATTTGTCTAGAGAACATATAATACTCCATACAAATAAAATAAATAAATAAATAACAAAAATACAAATATAATTCAAACAATTTCTAGTGACAGTCTTAATAGTAAATTAATCATTGATTATGACGTGATGAATTTGATTCCTTCCTCCTAATTTTGGCTTTTGAGCAATGAAAATGAAGAAAAAAAGATGTTAATAAGAAGTAATGGATCATACACGATATTGGAATCTCGAAGTACATATAAATATCAATTAAAAAACACAATAATAATAATTTCAGTGTAATATCGTAAATGGGGTATATGAAAAGTAAAGTGTACACCGATCTTACCCCTACATCGTAAAGATAGAAAAATTATTTTCGATAGACCCTCGATTTAAAATAAGTATATTCAAATAGTTAGAAAAAGAAAATGTAGAAATGAGAGCAATAGTTATAACGATACTAAGAACCCGTTTGGATTGACTTATAAGTTGATGAAAACAACCTATAAGTTGTTTTCAGTTTTTATGAGTGTTTGACTGGTCAACTTAAAGTCATTTTGTGTTTAAAATAAGCTCAAAAAAATAATTGGGTCTGTTTGGCTTAGTTTATCTAAATCAACTTATAAGCCAAAAAAAATAAGTTGAGTTATCCCAATTATTTTTTTTGCTTATAAACTGTTTTAGATAAGCTAAATCAAGCCGACTATAAGTTATCTATCAAACATTTAAAACTACTAAGTTTGAAAATTTAGGATGTTTTACCTTGGCTTATCATTTATCAATCAAAAATTGATGACTTAATACATCCATAATGCCTTAAATTTATCAATAAATTGTGTTTCAATACTCAAACTATAATATTTCACTTAAACACTAAACATATAATATACTTTCAACTCATATTCTGAAAAAATTTCAGCGAATATTTTGAAAATAAGTCATCAGAATATTTGAAAATACATGCAAAAAATTCAAAATATGTAATAAAAATATGTTATCATATGACCTGCAGCTAAGCTTAAGCCGATGGCTATTTAAGTTCACGCGGCGCCAAGTCATTAATAAAATTTTATTCCCCACTCACTCACACAAGAATGAGTGTGTATGACAACCACACAATAAAAATTCCCTTCCATTGAGAAGTCACCTTATTAAGAAGAAGAGTTCTAGTTATTTAGATTCACATAAAAAAATCCCTTCTTGAGCCTTGAACCCTTCTTTAATCTCTTTGAATTTTCTCCCATTTTCAACTTTTTTCCAATACAAATCAAAATGGTGAGTCAAATTTCAACCCCTTTTGTTTTCCTTGCATTTTTTTACTTTAATTTCTTGTTGTTTGTGTGTTTTCGTGGAGAGATTTTGTAAAGGGGTTTAGTGTTTGATTGATCTGATTAGATAATCTATATGGGTATTGGCTAAAAAAGTGATCTTTATGGAAATTCACTGTTGGTTTGGTTTCTTCTTGTTTTGCTTTGTTTATCTTTGTGTGTGTGTTTTAGTAGAAAGATTTTGTGAATGAGTTTAGTTTTTGATCGGTGATTGGTGTGATGAGATAATCTATATGGGTGTTGGTTAAAAAAGTGATATTTATGGAAATTTCACTGTTGATTTCTTGTTTTACTTTGGGTGTGGGTGTGTTTGTTTTAGTAGAAAGGTTTTGTAAATGGGTTTAAGTTTTGATCTGTGATTGGTTTGATTAGACAATCTATATGGGTGTTGGCTAAAAACCTGATCTTTATGGATAATTCACTGTTGATTTCTTCTTGTTTTTTTTTGTTTTTTTTTGTGTGTTAGTAGAAAGATTTTGTAAATGAGTTTAGTTTTTTATCTATGATTGATGTGACGAGATAATCTATATGAGTGTTGGCTAAAAAAGTGATCTTTATGGAAATTTCACTGTTGATTTCTTCTTGTTTTGTATTTTCTTGTTGTGTGTATGTGTGTGTGTTTTAGTAGAAAGATTTTGTAAATGGGTTTAGTTTTTGATCTGTGATTGATCTGATGAGATAAGATACATAGGGGTTTGCTAAAAATCTGATCTTTATGGAATCTTTGTGAACTTATGGGTTGATCCGAGTATTTGATTAGTGCAGACACTTGTTATGATTGAAAATTTTGGTTTAGTTTTGTCCGTGTTCAGCTCAGATTAAGTTGTTAATTATTTGGTATTCCGTCGATCCAATGTGTGTTATGATTGCCTTGATCTACTGAGTACTAAATTTGAGAGAAATTTATGATTTTCTATCTAGGGGGTTTATGAAGTAGTACTCTATTGAGCTAATGCATCTGTAGGATTTTCTGCATTTGGATTTTCTTTTTCTAAATCTTACTTGGCTGCTGTATATGAATAAGTATGGACCCGGATTAACTCAATTGAACCAATCAAAGATCATTTCTTTTTTAAAGTTGTAGCTGATGATAATTGACAATTGTTTCTGTAAGAGTAATCTGCTATTACCAGGCTTTGACAGAGATACATTGTTCTAAACCATTGAGAAATGTCACTGGTAACTAAATCTTACATTGTCCACGCTCTGGATGTCCATTCCTGGGCGTCTGGGGTTTTTTGAGTCCCACATCGCCCCACGGAGGTTTAACTGGTCTCTTTATGTGGTTTTGGGCAGTAGCTCACCTCTTGAACTAGCTTTTGGTGTGGAGTTAGGTCCAAGGTCCATTTCTTTATCCTAAAAAAAATGTTAGTCATGATGCAGTCTTGCTGTGTTCCCATCAGTTCGTGTCCTATTTGATACTACTAAAGTAGGTGGGGTGGCAGAGAAAAGAAATGTTGTAGCTCTTATATGAGCTGTTTACCTGCTTGTGCTCATCCCCTGCCAAGATTCACTTGAAACTTGACTCTCCACCCGAGCCCCTTCCAATCATTACCATGGATGCAGGAATTACTCTTGTTTATGTTCAGAGCTCGTTTAGGACAGTCTATAAGCTATGTTATGACAAGGATAAATTCCGCTGCTGCAAACTGATGCGCCGTCGTTAATTTCGGTCAATGAAACCTAGTGCACATTTAGTGTTATTGTTTGCGTCTTGATTGATAAATAGAGAACAATGGAGATTTATTGTGATGGTCTCTTTTGATGTAATTCGATGAGAAGTATCGAACCGTTTTGTTTCAAAATCTTGCGATTTATTAAATGTTGAACAAGTTCTAACACCATCAGAGGATTTTGGTTATCGTATAGGCTAATGCAGCGTCTGGGATGGCTGTGCATGATGACTGCAAGTTAAGGTTCTTGGAGCTGAAAGCAAAAAGAACTTACCGCTTTATTGTTTTTAAGATAGAGGAGAAACAAAAGCAGGTTGTGGTTGAAAAGGTTGGCGAGCCAGCCGAAAGTTATGAGGATTTCACTGCGTGTCTTCCTGATAATGAATGTCGATATGCTGTCTACGATTTTGATTTCGTCACTGCAGAGAATTGCCAGAAAAGCAGGATCTTTTTCATTGCATGGTAGTATTCTCAATGTTCATAAGCATTTTAAACATAATTGCTATATATTGCTTTTGTCTCAATGTGTTTTTTTTTCGTTTTTTTCTCTTCAAGGTCCCCTGACACATCAAGGGTGAGAAGCAAGATGATCTATGCCAGTACAAAGGAAAGATTCAAGAGAGAGCTTGATGGAATTCAGGTTGAGTTGCAAGCAACCGACCCGACTGAAATGGGACTTGATGTTATTAAGAGCCGCGCCAACTAGATATCGACTAATAGGTATCAGATGGACCTTATAAGAAGTGAGAACTTCTAATGCAATCATCTTTTTTTTACTTTAAGGAAATATTTACAGTGTGACAGATACTTGGTATATTGGTTGCCAAGTGCTCTACAGTATATGTACTTTTTCATGAACAAGTTTTATGGTGTTTGGTATATGATGTAATTTGTTACTTTTTTCCTTCCAAGTTTTCCACTAGTAGCTTGATTCTATAAACTAATATGTATCCATTTCTGTGGGATAGGGTACATTTTAGATTGTTTTCCAAAATCTTCTTTTGACACTTTACCTTGTGATTCTTGTTTTGGAATGGATACAAGCATAGCTAATTGATGTTCTAATTAGCAGTTTGTGTAGTTTGATTTAGTTGTAGTTTAGAAGTTGTTGTCAAGAGAAGCTCTGAATTTTAGAGTGTTTTTTTTTCCTCAAAGAATTGATCTTTTTTTTCCCCTCAACATAATGATACAAGGGGAGTGAAGAATTTTAGTAACATTTGTCTTGTTAAGAGTTTAACGAAAACAACTTTTCTATTCCATAAATTAGGGGTAGATTTGTGTACATTTTGTTCTCCTCATACCTTGGGGAATTATATGTTGTTGCCACCATGCCACGACTACTAATGAAAGACATATATGCCCCATTCAATTAGATATGAAAAAAAATCTTTGCTACTAAATGAAATTATTTGTCAAAAAACCCAAGGTATTTCTTATAATGATGCTAGTCACAGTCTCACTCTGGTCGTTGAATAAATGAAATTTTGACGAATCACTAATTGATTGCCTTTTTTGAGTTATTCTTTCCCTCCTTTATAGTCTATTAATTATTTTTCTTTTTTGGTTTTTTATTTGGTGTTTGGAGTCCGCATTGCAGCTTCAACTAAATTCTGATCGCACAGTGCATGATCCATTGGGGGATGACACTCCCAACAGGATTTTTTTCATATCTAGAATTCAAATTCAAAATTTCTAATTAATGATGAAGCAGTTTCACCACTACACCACAATCCACGTACGGATTGCATTCAATAGAATTACAAAAAATTAAAACAACTGCATTAAGTATTTGATTCCATATATTATGGGTATATTATATGTTATTACGCTTTGTTAATTTTTAAGTTCTATCACGAAGACTTCTTAGTAAAAAAAAAAAAATCAACAACACTAAAAATTAGTTATTCTTCAAAATATTTCTTCTGTTGTAAAATAAGACTAAATCAATAATGACAGAAGGAGAAAATAAAAGCAAGAGACAGAAAAATAGAGAAAGAGAGAAGTTGTGTATGTTGTTGTATCTGTGTATATCTTATTACAGAGAAAATGGCTATATTTATAGCGAGATATAAGAGTTCAAAATCAAGTGGGAATTTGCCCACTTTGAGTGGGCCCCACTTGAGAAATAGACACACATTAAATAGACATCCATCATACACCATAATTTAACACTCCCCCTTGGATGTCTAAAAAAATATACATAGAGTTATTCTGAACACCATAGATGTTGTGCCTCGTTAAAACCTTACTTAGGAAAAATCCAGTGAAAAAAAACCTAGTGAAGAAAAAAGAGTACACACATATGGTAATACGTCTTGAATGCTGCCTCATTAAAAACCTTGCCAGGAAAATTCAGTGGGCCAAAATCATGGTTAAGGAAAAAAGAGTGCAGCGCGTATTTTACTCTCCCTGATGAAAACTTCATTTGATATTTTGGAGACGACGCATTCCAACCTTATATCTTAGCTTCTCAAAAGTTGATGTTGGTAATGCCTTTGTGAATAAATCTGCAAGATTATCACTTGAACGAATTTGTTGTACATCAATATTACCATTCTTCTGAAGATCATGTGTGAAGAATAATTTTGGTGAAATATGTTTCGTTCTGTCTCCTTTTATGAAGCCACCTTTCAATTGAGCTATGCACGCGGCATTGTCTTCAAATATAATTGTGGATACTTTAACATCATTTTTCAGACCGCATTTTTCTTTGATGAACTATATCATCGATCTCAACCACACACATTCTCTACTTGCTTCATGAATTGCTATTATTTCAGCATGATTTGAAGAAGTAGCAACAATGGACTGCTTTGTAGATCGCCATTATATAGCAGTCCCTCCGTGTGTAAACAGATAGCCTGTCTGAAATCGAACTTTATGTGGGTCTGATAAATAACCTGCATCTGCATAACCAATAAGGTCTGTGCAACCTTTGTTCGTATAAAACAAACTCATATCAATGTTACCCTTCAGGTATCGCAAAACATGTTTGATACCGTTCCAATGCCTTCGCATTGGGAAAGAACTATACCTTGCTAGCAAATTAACAGTAAATGTTATATCAGGCCTAGTTGCGTTAGCAAGATACATAAGTGCACCAATAGCACTGAGATATGGTACTTCGGGACCAAGAATTTTTTCATCCTCTCCTGTAGGTCGAAATTGATCTTTTTCCACTTCAAGTGATCGAACAATTATTGGAGTACTTAATGAATGTGCTTTGTCCATGTAAAATATTTTTAAGATTTTCTCAGTGTAGGCAGATTGATGAATAAAAATCCCGTCTGCTAAATGTTCAATTTGCAGACCTAGACAAAGTTTTGTCTTTCCAAGGTCTTTCATTTCAAATTCTTTCTTTAGATATTCAATTGCCTTTTGGACCTCTTTAGGGGTTCCAATGAGATTTATGTCATCAACATAAACCGCGAGTATAACAAACTCTGATTCCGTTTTTTTAATAAAAACACATGGACAAATAACATCATTAATATAACCTTCATTTATTAAGTACTCACTTAGGCGATTATACCACATGCGCCCTGATTGTTTCAGACCATATAATGATCTTTGCAGTTTTATTGAGTACATCTTCCGAGATTTATTACATGCTTCAGGCAATTTTAATCCTTCTCGTCTTTTCATGTAAATTTCATTATCACGTGAACCATAAAGGTAAGTTGTAACTACATCCATTAGGTGTATTTCAAGATTTTTATGTACAGCTAAATTGATGAGATATCGAAATGTTATTCCATCCATAACGGGTGATATGTTTCTTCATAGTTGATTCCATCCATAACGGGTGATACGTATACCGCACAACCAAAAATTCTTAAATGGGCTATATTTGGTTCATGACCAAATACTAATTGCGACGAAGAGTATTTATTATAATGTGTCGGTATGAGACGTACAAGTGCTGCTGCATGTAAGAGAACATGACCCCAAACAGTAATTGACAATTTTATTTTCATTAGTAGAGGTCTTGCTATCAATTGTAGGCGCTTTATAAATGACTCTGCAAGGCCATTTTGAGTATGAACATGAGCAGCAGAAAGTTCAATTTTTATCCCAATTGATAAGCAATAATTATTAAATGCTTGGGATGTAAATTCTCCAGCATTATCAAGGCGAATGACCTTAATTGGATAATCTGGGAATTGCGCTCTCAATCTTATTATTTATGCTAACAACTTCGCAAACGTCAGGTTGCGAGATGATAATAGGTACACATGAGACCATATAGATGATTCATCTATTAGGACCATAAAATATCTAAACAATTCACTAGGTGGATGTATAGGTCCACATATATCTCCATATATACGTTCTAAAAAGTCAGGAGATTCGATGCCAACCTTCAGAGTCGATGATCTGGCAATTAATTTGTCTTAATAACAAGCAACACATGAAAATTCATCATTTGTAAGAATCTTTTGATTCTTTAACGGATGTCCAATTGAATTTTCGAGAATTCGTCTCATCATTATTGATCCAGAATGACCTATTCGATCATGCCATAACACAAATGTATTTGGATCAGTAAACTTCTGATTTACGATCATATGTACTTCAATTGCACTAATTTTTGCATAATATAGGCCAGATGACAGAGTTGGTAATTTTTCCAAAATATATTTCTGGCCTGAGACACTCTTGGTTATACCAAGATATTCAATATTCATTTCATTTAGTGTCTCAACATGATATCCATTTCTGCGAATATCTTTAAAACTTAACAAGTTTCTTGGGGATTTAAAAAAAATAGTGCATCTTCTATAACAATTTTTGTCCCCTTAGGCAGAATTATAGTAGCTCTTTCGGAGCCTTCTATCATTTTTAAATTATCAAAAATTATAGTAACATTTGCTTTTATTCTTAGCAAGTTAGAAAAATAGTTCTCGTCTTTAAATATAGAATGAGTTGTTCAACTATCAATTATACAAATATCCTCGTGATTGGTCATTGATCCAAATAAAATTTGAGGCATATCCATATTGTTCTTCAATAAGAAATAAAATAAGTAGTAAAACAACACAAATTTTATTTATTTACATGGAAAATACAAACAAAATATTTGGTACAGATAAATAAAAAGAAAAAATTATTTACATATTGTTAATCTTATCGATATTCTATTTTCTTCTGGAAAATTAAAGAAACAGCTATATCCAAATGCATAGGCTCAATATTATACTCAGAGATAAAATTAGTCTCTCGATTATTTTCTACCCTTTTCAAGTATGCCTGATATAGCTGAACAAGGCGCTTTGATGACTGGCAAGTCCGCGATCAGTGCCCCACACCTCCACATCTATGACATATTATTTCTGAATTTTTCTTGGATAAAGCTTTAGGCTTTTTACCCTGCCTTTTATATTTTTGGTCATTTCTCGATGCCAACCGAGTATCATGATTAAATTTTTTTCTTTGACCACGACTACGACCACGACTGGGGCCATGGCCTCTTTCTCGTTGGTTATATTTTGCCTGATTCACTTCAGGTAGTGGCAAAGAACCAATCGGCCGACTATCATGATTTTTCATTAATAATTCATTGTGGCGTTCAGCAATCAGAAGGTGAGATAGTAATTCAGAATATTTTTTAAACTCATTTTTGCGATATTGCTGCTGCTGGAGCATATTCGCGGGTGGAAATATGGAGTATGTTTTTCCAGTTTATCCTGCTCAATAATTTCTTCTCCGCATAAATTTAACTGATCTATAATTCTAAATAGAGCAGAATTATATTCAGTTATATTTTTGAAATCCATTAATCTTAGATTTAGCCAATCACGATGAGCTTGTGGAAGCATGACCAACTTCAGGTGGTCATATCTTTCTTTTAAATTTTTCCACAATTTAAAGGGGTCTTTTAATGTGAGATATTGTAATTTTAGCCCCTCGTCAAGATGGTGACGGAGAAATATCATGGCTTTAGCACGGTCTTTATTAAATGTCATATTGTCATCTTTAATGGTATCTGTCAGACCCATTGATTCTAAATGAATTTCGGCATCAAGTACCCATGATGAGTAGCCTTTTTCAGAGATATCAAGAGCAGTAAATTCAATTTTTGAAATATTTGCCATTTTATGAAAATAAATTTAAATAAAACTCTTACCACTTTTGTTACTTTGAATAAATAGCAGAGCTTCATGTTGATAACGTGTTGTAAAATAAGACTAAATCAATAATGACAGAATGAGAAAATAAGAGCAAGAGACAGAAAAATAGAGAAAGAGAGAAGTTGTGTATGTTGCTATATCTGTGTATATCTTATTACAGAGAAAATGGCTATATTTATAGCGAGATATAAGAGTTCAAAATCAAGTGGGAATTTGCCCACTTTGAGTGGGCCCCACTTGGGAAATAGACACCCATTAAATAGACATCCATCATACACCATAATTTAACATCTTCTGTAATGTGTAGATGATATCTTCTCATCAAAAATATTTTCCGATTAGTGTTATAAAATAAATTAACTTGACAAATTAAAAAAGAAAGAGTTAGTGAGGGAAAAAGAGGAAATTGTAGTATATTACATATGTATCTGTGTAAGTTTTTCATTGCCAAATCTTTGACGATTTATAGCCAAAGATCAGTTGCCAAAATTGACAAAAGAAAAATGGGGTGAGAGAAAAAATGGGGGTAGGGGAAAAGAAAAAGAAAGAAAAATATATTCATTATTTTCTAACACTCCCCTTGGATGTCCATGAAAAGAAGAACAAATTCTATTGAAAGAATAAATATATATAGTTATTCTGAACGCCCATATATGTTGTGTCTTATTAAAATCTTATTAGGAAAAATCCAGTAAGAAAAAGCCTAATGAAGAAAAAAGAGTACACACATTTGATAATACGTCTTGAATATTGCCTCAATAAAAACCTTGTTAGGAAAATCCAGTGGGACAAAATCTAGACTAAGGAAAAAAGAGTGCAGCGCGTATTATACTCCTCCTGATGAAGACATCATTTAATATCTCAAAGATGACGCATTCCAATCTTGTATCTCAATTTCTCAAAGGTTGAAGTTGGTAATGCCTTGGTAAACATATCTGCTAAATTATCACTTAAATGAACTTGTTGAACATCTATTTCACCTTTCTTTTGAAGATCATGGATAAAGAAGAATTTTGGAGAAATATGTTTTGTTCTGTCTCCTTTGATGTATCCTCTCTTTAATTGAGATATACATGCAACATTGTTTTCATACAATATTGTTGGAGCGTCTCTTGTCAAAGAAAGGCCACATGTTTCTTGAATGTGTTGAGTTATTGATCTTAACCAAACTCATTCTCGACTCGTTTAATCAATGATTCTGCTAAACCATTTTGACTATGAACATGAGCGACCAGATGCTCAACGTTTATTCCAACTGACATACAATAATCATTAAAAAATTAAGATATAAATTCACCAGCATTATCAAGACGAATTATCTTTATTGCATAATCTGAAAATTGTGCCCTTAACCTTATAATTTGAGCTAACAATCTCACAAAAGTCATGTTACGAGTTGATAATAAGCATACATGTGACCATTTTATAGATCTATCTATCAAGATCATATAATGTTTAAATGGTCCACATGAATGGTGAATTGGCCTACATATATCACCCTGTATACGTTCAGAAACACAAGGGATTCAATCCCAACCTTATTTGTTGACAGTTTAATAATCAGTTTTCCTTAGGAACAAGCAACACAAGAAAATTCCTTAGATTGAAGAATTTTCTGATTCTTCAAAGTGTGTCCATATGAATTCTCAATAATTCTGCGCATCATATTATAACCGGGATGGCCCAATCGATAATGCCAAATGATAAAATTATTAGACTCAGTAAACCCTTTTGTTTACTATGGCATGTGATTCAACAGTACCAATATTTATATGGTACAATCCAGAAGAAAGTGCAGGTAATTTTTTGTGCACAATTTTCTTCTCCGCAGTTATTATAGTAATATAAATGTATTCAACCTTTCTTTATTCGTAGTCTCAATATGATAGCCATTTTGGCGAATAACCTTGAAAGTTAACAAATTTCTTTGAGACTTACTACAATACAATGTATCATCAATTATAATTATCGTTCCTCCAGGTAGTAATAAGGCCGCTTTTCCAGAGCCTTCAATCAATTTTGTACTACTGGATATTGTATTGAAATATGCTTTTTTCATAATCAAATGACAAAAATATTTCTTTTCTTTTAATATCGTATGAGTTGTGACACTATTCAAAAGACACATATCTCCATTACTCATCTTGGGTCCAATTGAAGACTGAGAAATTTATTTATCTCATAAAAATACATTATAAGAGATGAAATAAGTAATAATATTGCTAGAAAAACATAAGTCCTCTTTTTTTTCTTAAATAGATAAACATAAAAACATGATAATCAAAAGTACGACAACATATTGTAAATCATATAATGAAATTAAACATCAATTGCAATGTAACACCCCAATTTATTTTTAAGATTTTTTTTTTAAGTTATGTTTTTGGATGATCTGACTTCAGGAGGACATAACCCTATCAAAATTTGAAAATTTGGGAAAACCCATAAAATGAAAGTTGTAGATAATTGAAATACCTTTCCAACCATAGGTCATGGGCTTATATATGACATCGGAATAAAAAGTTATGAACATTGTAAGGCAGAAGGGTCAAGATGGACAGAAAATTTGGCCCAACCCGATTCCAAATCGGGTCAGCCCATATTTCTTACCATGTAATAGATAAGTTCAGCCTTATATCTTTCCTTTCATTCAATATACTTCCAGAACACCATAGAAATATAGAGAGATAGAGAGAGAGAATTAAAAGCCATTTTTGACCCAAATTCGAGTCCCGATTTCCGAAGCTCGTGAAGAGAAAAACGTTGTACGTTGTGTTGTCTTCATTTTGAGCTAAAAATCAGAGAAGAAGGAGTGTATTAAGGTGGTTGACTTATACTTCAAGGTAAGATTTAGTTGTTGTTTTTCCTTATTATCAAGCTTGTTTAGAGATTTAACGGATTAGAACGGAGAAAATAGTGTTATAAACTTGTTTGTTGCTTTGTTGGAATTTATGGATTAGGGGATTCTTTGGTTGGATTAAATGGGTGGAATTAGTTAAGTTATGAAGTAGAATGATTAGTTATATTGTTGTTGATGTTCTTGATAAGTTGTTGTTGTCAAAATTGGGGGAATAAACTTTGGTTGCAAACCCGTTTTTGGTTGGGACTGTTGTTAGTAATTGTAGTATAACTCCTTGTGTAAAACTTAGTGTTGAGTGATTAAAGATGTTTTGGAAAGATATTTCATAGGGCTATAACTTTTATTTAGGATCCAAAATCCATTTTTGCTTTTATTGACTCGAAATATGGTGATGAAGTACAGGGGAGGTGTTGCCCAGATTTTGGTCTAAAAATCCTACATGGACTGCTGTGGGTATTTTGAGCATATCTTGTTGTACATAATTGCTGTAGGGGTGATTCAAAGTTTTATATGACCCTAAGACATATAGCTATAACTTTATTTGAGGACACAAAGCCTAATTATCCCATTTACCCCGTTGAAACTGAGCAGCAATACAAGACAATAGTGCTGCCCAGAATTTCCGTTTTGATACTTTGGGTTGATTTTCAGTGATTTTATGTTTAGTTTCGATATGCTGGAACTTTTAAACTTAAGTAGATATTTGATTGTGTATTTAAGGTGTATATTCTCTTATACAAGCTAAGAGGAATGATCTTGGGCACATTTATAAGCCCATGCACTATGTTTGGCCATTGTTGTGTGGCATTCTGAGAAGTAATTAAAGCTAAATGACGTGTTTTGGATGAATATCAAGCAAGTGTGAAATAAGGTATGAGTTCCAACATATGCAGGAATTTTGCAAAGCAAAAGGCAGGAAAAATGGTCCTGGCGCTATAGTAGCGCGATGCACCACTGCAGCGCCAAAACCTGCACAGACTTTAGTGGCGCGACGCACCAGGATGCAAAATACTGCGGCATGTTTTGGGCGCGATAGTGGCGCGATGCCCCACTGCAGCGCCAAGCGAAATTCTTCAGAAATTCTCTGGGCGCGATAGTGGCGCGATGCGCCACTACAGCGCCATCAACTTTTCAATTATTTATTATTCTGCCCTTCAATAATTGAAAGGAGAGAGAACACTTTAAATAGTGGGGTGTGCTAGGGCAAGAGTAGAGACGTTTTTGGAGGCAGAAAGAGAAGAGAAGAAAGACGAAAGAAGAAGAGAAGCACAAAAACATCTTAGGTTCTTTTCTTACCTTAGTGTATTCTAATGTATTTGGAATTGATTCCTTGTTGTTGTTATTTACATATGAGTAGCTAAACACCCAAATTCTGGGGCTATAGCTACGAAACATGATTTAATAGCATTTAAACTTGGTGGAAGATGGGTTGTTGATTCTAATTACTCTTCCATTCTTGTGATTATGATTTTGATGTTTGGCCAGCATTAAGATATATATGTTGTTTATCTTGAATTCGGAAGAGGACAGGTAGATAGAACAAAGAAGGGAAGGAATGTGTTCATACTAACATACGTTAGCATGATTAGTAGATAGGATGCTTGTGACACATACCTATTTACCACATTTGGTTATGATAAAGGATGATAGTTAAATGCATTTTTATTGTTTCATATCTATCACCGCTCAATGATGTAGTTAGGTTGGCAAGGAAGATAGGCAATTATAGGTCGGAAAACCATAATTGGATTAATAACCCTTTTTATCAGTAATTAAATAACCCATCGGAAACTAAGATTGAATGATAGTAAACTTGATTTCACGTTATGCTATAGCCCTGGAATCTCTTAAAGTCCGATTAATATACATAATTATTGCATTGTTTTCACTTTGAGAAAGTGTTTATATTTCCGAAAATTAGTAACAAACAATCTCAACCTCATTGCATAACTATAATTAGTGGAGGCATTTGAAAGAAACTGTTTGCCTTATCAAGGTCCCTGTGGGTTCGATATCTGGCTTGAAAGAGCCGCTTTACTACTTGAGAGACTACGTACACTTGCGTGTGCAATTGTCGCAACAACAAGTTTTTGGCGCCGTTGCCGGGGACCTTAGAAATTAGGCAAATTGACTTTCTATGTTGATTATGCTAGCTTTAACAACTTGGTCTTAGCTGTGAATTTTCGCAGGTAACTTAAACATTACACTGGACAGAGACAAAGAGCTTGTAGATACGTTATCCGAGCCTGAACGATTCTTTCAGCGGAAGAGGTGAACAACGGCTTCGCAAAACTTAATACATAAACTAAATCTGGCGGAAAATCACGATTTAGAAGGAGAGGTCTTGCCAGAGGAGCTCCCTGCAGCCATGGCAGCCAGGATCGTACATGATGTGGCAGTCCCACTCACTGCAAATGTCACCTCCAGCATTCAGAAACCGCCAGCTGGAGGGAGATTTGAATTAAAACAGAACATGGTGCAATTGTTGCACTCTAATGGACAGTTCACGGGATTGCCTCATGAAGACCCTCAAGTTCACATCCAAATTTTTTTGGAGATCAGCGACACTTACACGCCAATTGGGGTATCTCCTGATTATGTGAGACTAACATTGTTTCCTTTTTCTTTGATAGGAGAAGCCAAGAGGTGGTTGAAGTCGGAACCACCAAATTCAATCACTTCGTGGAATGATTTGGCCCGCAAGTTTCTTATAAGGTTCTTCCCTTCGGGGAAGACGGCTAAGTTGAGGGCTGAAATTTTGAGCTTCAAGCAAAAGTTAGGAGAAAATTTGTACCAATCTTGGGACAGATTTAAATCATTACTCATTAGTTGCCCTCATCATTATCAGGCTAACGAAGTTTTGGTCCATACCTTCATAGAAGGGTTGGAGCCTAACACCAAAATTCTTCTTGATTCAGCTGCAGGTGGGCAAGCCCTGGAGAAAATGTATGATGAGTTATACACATTGTTAAATCGCATATCCCAAGGAAATCCGGAGTGGAATGGAGGAAATGCTCGATCTGTCACTCAAAAACAAGCAGGCATGTTAGAGGTTGATGCAGTAATTGCATTGACAGCATAAATTGCAGCAATGCAAAATATGATGACAACACATTTCAACACACTAGCAAAAGGACAGCAGCAGGCTTCAGTGAGCATGGTTCAACAATAACATATGTGGTGCGAAGTATGTGGAAGCAGTGAGCATGTGGCCGAACATTATGGAGCAAATTTAGAATCAATAAATTTTGTAGGTAATGCACCTAAGGGTGTTGGTAACCAAAACTATGGAAATACTTACAACCCAAATTGGAGAAACCATCCTAACTTCTCATGGGGTGGAAATCAACAAAATTATCATCACGGGCCAACTCAATACAGACCACAGGGAAGTGGACACCAATACAATAATCCTAGTCAAGGATACAATGCTCAAATTCAAATTGATCAAGCATCAACAAAATCGGGAAGCATGAGTGTTGAGGACATGTTGAAACAAATCATGATAGACCAAGCCAAGCTAGCTTCCGATGTCCGACAAAATCAACTAGCTACCCAAAATTTAGAGAAACAGCTTGGGCAATTAGCAAGTGCACATAGTTCTCTCTAACAAGGGGGCTTACTAGGTAACACTGACCCCAATCCCAAACAGGTGAATGTCGTAACTACTCACAGTGGTCGCCCACTCACTGAATTGGCTCCCAAAGCAAAATTGGCAGAGGAAAAAGGCAAAGAGCAAGTCGGGCAAGAAGGTGAACCTAGCGGGTCAAAAGAAATAGAGGAACCAAAGACAAAACCTCCTCCTCCATTTCCTCAAAAATTTAAAAAGAAGAAAGAAGAGGAGTGTTTTGCAAAGTTTATAGATTTATTAAAACAGGTGCAGATTAATTTGCCTTTGATTGATGTTTTACGGGGAATCCCAAAATATGCTAAATTCGTCAGGGATATCGTGGCCAATAAAAGCAAGTTGGCTGAATTTGCAACTGTGGCACTCACTGAAGAGTGTAGTTCAAGAATCTTGAACAAAAGCAAGCTTCCAACCAAACTAAAAGATCCAGGTAGTTTCACGGTGCAGGTAACCATTGGTAAATATAGTAATGCAAGAGGTCTCTGTGATCTGGGTGCTAGTATCAACTTAATGCCTAGATCCATGCTTAAGAAATTAGGCCTGGGAGAACTTAAAGCAACAACTATTTTGCTACAGTTGGCTGATCGTTCTGTAGCTAGACCTGATGGTATCATTGAAGATGTTTTGGTACAAGTAGGATCCCTCATCTTCCATGTTGATTTTGTCGTTTTAGATTTTGAGCCGGACCCCGATGTTCCTTTTATCTTAGGACGCCCGTTCTTAGCAACAGGCGGGGCACTAATTGATGTGGCTGCAGGTAGATTGACTATGAGAACACATGATAAAGTGGAAGTGTTCGATGTATATCATGCACTGAAATTGCCTGCAATTTATGAGGAGCTGTCTGCTGTAACCATCATTGACGAGGAAATATCAGCTCAATGTACTACCTCAAATGACCCATTGGCGAAAGTCGTAATGGGTCAAGATATTGCAGAGGACATGGAAGCTAAAGAGCTAGCAAGTGTACTCGATATGCCAAATATTAACATGTGGAAGAAGAATGTAGAACCCTTAAACAGAGAATTGGGTCCTTCACCCAAGCCTTCTCTCGAGGAAGCCCCTAAATTGGAGTTAAAAAAACTGCCAGCATATCTCAGGTATGTTTTTCTTGGAATAAATAACACTTTACCTATAATCCTTTCATCTGCTTTGTCTGAGGCACAGGTCCTAGCAGCACTGGAGGTACTAAAGAGGCACAAAAAGGCCATTGGGTGGCAAATGGCTGATCTTCATGGCATCAGCCCCACTTTATGCATGCACAGAATTTTCATGAAAGAAGGACATAAGGCTAGTGCACAACCACAACGCCGGTTGAACCCCATCATGAAAGAAGTTGTGAAGAAAGAGATAATTAAATGGCTAGATGCAGGCATAATATACCCAATTTCTAACAGTAAGTGGGTAAGCCCAGTTCAGTGTGTACCAAAGAAAGGGGGAATGACTGTGATAACCAATGAAAAAAATGAGTTAATACCTACAAGAACAGTGACTGGGTGGCGCATATGCATGGACTACAGAAAGTTGAATGATGCAACAAGAAAAGATCACTATCCTGTGCCGTTCATTGACCAAATGCTTGATAGGTTAGCAGGCCAAGAATACTACTGTTTCTTAGATGGATATTCAGGTTACAATCAAATCACCATTGCACCAGAGGATCAAGAAAAGACAACATTCACATGCCCTTACGGAACTTACGCATTCAAGCGTATGCCGTTTGGCCTTTGCAATGCTCCTGCCACTTTTCAGAGGTGTATGATTGCAATATTTCATGATATGGTGGAAGACTTTGTAGAGGTTTTCATGGATGACTTTTCAGTTTTCGGAGAGTCTTTTGATCTTTGCTTGAAAAATCTAGAGAAAGTACTTGCAAGGTGTGAAGAAACAAACCTTGTCTTAAACTGGGAGAAGTGTCATTTCTTGGTAAAAGAGGGTATTGTGTTGGGACATAAAGTGTCAAAAGATGGGTTGGAAGTGGACAAAGCAAAAATTGAAGTGATTGAGAAACTTTCGCCACCAATCTCAGTAAAAGGAGTTCGAAGTTTTTTAGGTCATGCCGGATTCTACCGGCGTTTCATCAAAGATTTTTCCAAGATAGCCAAACCAATGTGTGGGTTGCTCGAAAAAGAGGTAAAATTTGTTTTTGATGATGAATGTTTGCAGGCATTTGAACTCTTGAAGAAAAAGCTGATTGAAGCCCCTATCCTACTAGCTCCTAACTGGGAGTTACCTTTTGTGCTGATGTGTGACGCAAGCGATACAGCAGTGGGTGCAGTTCTGGGACAAAGGAAGGAGAAAATTTTTCATTCCATTTATTATGCAAGCAAAACTCTTGATTCTACTCAGGCAAATAACACGGTCACGGAGAAAGAAATGCTGGCGTTGGTCTATGCGTTTGATAAATTCCGCTCTTACTTGGTAGGTACAAAAGTGATTGTGTTTACTGACCATGCAGCTCTTAGGTACCTATTCAACAAGAAGGATGCCAAGCCAAGGCTCATTAGATGGATTCTGTTGTTACAAGAATTCGATATCGAAATCAAAGATAGGAGGGGATGCGAAAATCAAATAGCAGACCATCTATCAAGATTAGAGGGTTCGCCCCATGTGGCTGAGCAGGAGCCGATAAAGGAGGAATTTCCGGATGAGCAACTGCTGGAAATAGAGGTACAAGATCTCCCATGGTACGCAGATATCGTGAACTACCTTGTTAGTGGAGTGTTCCCTCCTGATGCTACCTCACAACAAAAGAAGAAGCTTATGCATGATGTTCGCCTCTATATATAGGACGAGCCTTATTTATTCAAGCGAGGTGTTGATCGAATGGTGAGGAGATGTGTGCCAGAAGCAGAGGTACACCAAGTATTGGTTGCATGCCACTCATCACCATATGGCAGCCATCATGGAGGAGAGCGCACTGCACATAAGGTACTTCAATCGGGTTTCTTTTGGCCTACGTTGTTTAAGGACGCTGCAGGTTATGTGAAGAACTGTGACCAATGTCAAAGAATGGGCACCATATCACGAAGACATGAAATGCCTTTGAACAACATTCTAGAGGTTGAAATCTTTGATGTATGGGGAATGGACTTCATGGGTCCTTTTCCTCCCTCATGTGGAAATCAATATATATTAGTGGCAGTGGATTACGTGTCCAAATGGGTTGAAGTCGTGGCCCTTCCTACAAATAATTTGAAAATAGTGAGCAAGTTTGTGAAAAAGCACATCTTCACTCGATTTGGCACTCCCAGGGCAATTATCAGTGATGGAGGGTCACACTTTATAAATCAAACAGTAAAGAATCTCTTGGCTAAGTATGGGGTGAGGCATAAAGTTGCTATATCATATCATCCTCAAACCAGTGGGCAAGTGGAGGTATCCAACAGAGAGGTAAAATAGATATTACAAAAGACTGTGAATGCGCAAAGGAAAGATTGGTCGGAAAAATTAGATGAAGCTCTTTGGGCATACCGAACAGCATACAAAATACCCATTGGAACCTCCCCATACCAAATGGTATTTGGTAAGGCGTGTCACCTACCAGTGGAGTTAGAACATCAAGCGTACTGGGCAATCAAGAAGCTTAATTTGAATCCAGAGCTAGCAGGACGGAAGAGGTTGAATCAATTGCACGAGATGGAAGAGTTTAGGCTCCATGCTTATGAAAATGCTAAGCTCTACAAGGACAAAACAAAGCGATGGCATGACAAGCACATCATCACCCGCACTTTCGAACCTAGGCAAAAGGTACTCCTCTTCAATTCTAGACTCAAGCTCTTCCCTGGAAAATTGTGATCCAAATGGAGTGGACCTTTTGAGGTGGTGCGTACAACGTCACATGGAGCTGTGGAATTGTGGAATACAATGAAAACGTCTACATTCTTGGTAAATGGACAAAGAGTAAAAAATTACTTTGGTGAAGATGTTAACCGGGAAGAGGAAGCCATCGAATTGGAAAATGAGTGAGGCAACAGCTGGGTCGTGCCACGACGGAAAATAAGGCGCTGCACGGGAGGCAACCCGTGATGTGTATCGTAACTTAGGACTTATAGCTTGTAATTTTATTTTTCTTTAAAAATAGAGTTTGATGTTGCGATTATATGTATATATATATATATTTTTCGTCGAGCCACGACCAAAAATAAGGCGCTAGGTGGGAGGCAACCCACCCAGTTGTTTATATAATTGTGAAAATTTCATGTGCAGAACAACAGGTAGCAGTGTAGAACAAGCTGGAGTTTGGAGAAGCATTGGCTCTTGGCGCTACACTGGTGCGATGCGCCACTACAGCGCCAAAACCTGCACAGATTCTAGTGGCGCGACGCGCCAGGAGGCAAACTACTGAGGCATATTTTGGGCGCGATAGTGGCGCGATGCGCCAGTGCAGCGCCAAGTGAAAGTCTTCAGAAATACTCTGGGCGCGATAGTGGCGCGATGCGCCACTACAGCGCCACAAGCAGGGTCGGGCCAAAAGCCTAAATATCAGGTTTAAAACAGACCAAAAACCCCAAAACCCTCCATTCCCTCAATTGCCTCCATTATCTCCTCCATTAGCCGACCCTAAAACTCCCAAAACCCTTCCCTCTTCAACTTCCCCTCTAATTTCTAAAACTCTCAAAACTTTCCCCCTTCCACTTCCACTCTAATCTCTACTATAAATCACCTTCCTTCACACACATATTCTACCACAGAACATTCACCTCACCAAATCATCCCTAAATCTCCTTTCTCTCCTCTTCGAACTTTTCCAAACAACCACATTACCAAGCATCCGATTTTAATTACCCTTCTCCTTTTTAATGGTATCCAAAGGAAAATAAGTGGCCCAAGGAGTTGGCAACAAGAGGTCCCGAAAAACTGGGACTTCTTCAACCACTGGACAAACAAGCTCAGGGATACCACCGCGTCGATTTGGTAGACAAGCACTGGAGCAGTATGGATTAGATTGGTTTGACTCCTAGAAAGAAGCTAAATACATGGGAGATGAATATGTGAATGAAGGAAAGCTACAGACGGAGTTCCCCCGAGTTCACGAGATGGTCTACAATCTGGGTCTTTAATTTATTTTTGAAGACCAAGGTGAGTGTAATTTAACTCTTGTCCGTGAATTTTATGCAAATTGGAACACTGATCAGTCAAGTACCAATAAGGTAGAGGTTCGGGGTAAAGTTATCCGTTTTTCAACTAGAAGTTTGAATGAGTTTTTGGGGACACCACATTGTGATTTTAATGAATTTATAGATATGAAAGAACAACCACTATACAGAGATATTCGTCATATTCTTTGTGGTACTAACTCTGTTGCCCGATGGGAGAGGGCAAAAGACACCGGTAGGCATAGTACGCTGCATTATTCACATTTGAATAGTGAAGCCAAGGTGTGGTTGAAAATCGTGTGCAGTGTCTTGTTGCCATGTAAGCATGTGTCAGAAGTGACTAGAGAAAGGGTTGTCCTAGTTTACCGGTTGATGAAGGGGTTGCAGGTAAATGCCGGGTCGGTGATCCGTCGCAATATGCTGAAATTCAGAAACAATAAGAGGTGGCGTTTCTGTTATGGAAGCATAATAACCCGAATGTTGAGGGCTCAAGGAGTTGAGGAAGAAAGTCACGATCTAAGTGCACCAAGGGTGCCGTATTTGATTTGTAAGGTGGTTGACGTTACCAAAACAAGAAGTCATGATGCAACACAGGGACAAATGTTATCGGCTGTAGAACGACAAGCTCGCAACGAAAGTTGGATGGGTCGCATGTTTGGAATAGCAGAATTATAATTACGTACTGGTGGACGTCCGGCAACGGCCGAAGAGATGACAGAATTGGCAGAGCGCTATCCTCTGACGGATATTGCTATGCATATGTGCAGGGTAGGGGCAGATTTTCAAGAGCCTCTAGATGATGATGAACCCACCATGGAAGAGGTGGGAGAAGACGATGAAGATGAAGAACCAGAGGATACGGCTACCACTGCTCTTATGGTGGTAGATAACACAGCCACCATAATTGGAGGAGATGATGACTGAGCTATGCAGGGGGTTCTTTCTTTCACTCTTAAAACTATGCATTGTTATAGAGCACTGGGGACGGTGCTTTGTTTAGGTGTGGGGTGAGAGTGTGAGAATTGATTATTGTACCTTTGTAGAAACTTTACTTTAGTGCATTCTAGTGCATTTTTCATTTTGGGTTTCTTGGTAGTTATTTTCGGTTCTTTAGCCAAGGATAGTCCCTTTTGAACCGTACACACAAAAAAAAAAAGTCTGACTAGGTTATGCATGTGAGGGAAGGGATGTTATGAAATAAAATGACTAGTTTAAGACACTTAAATTCTTGTATTTGACTCAGGTGATGCATGCTTTCATATGATTGTGTAGTTGGCATTCAATAGTTATCATCCTTAAATTGTACATGTGCTATGTGGGAGTGGGGATTGTATGTATTCAATGCAGACATATCGAGAGCTAGAACTTGCCTGGGGTGCATGCGAAACAAAATAAAGATTGGTTAGTTTAGGAAAGAAACTAGGCATTTCTTAAATAGCCTTGATTATTTTCCCTTGCTTTATACTAAACCCAAGCTTTCAATACTCTCTTATTCCGAGCCTCATTTTGATGTTAAAAAAAATGGTGAAAAGGGTGATGTATTAAAGTGTTTAAGAAAGGTACCAAATACTGATTCTTACCGTCCCACCAGTTTAAATTACAACTTATGAAGATCTATGCAATCCTAAAACTATTGCATTCTTGTATTGATAGAGCAAAACATGGAGGGAAAGCCTATGGAAATCCTTGTGTAGCACATGAAATCGTTTGAGTGAGTGAGATGCACATGTTGAATTGTAAGGATTTGATAATCTATAGAATGTCCAATTAAATGATGCATATGAGTTTGCTGTATTATAGAGTCAATTCTTGAGTTTAAGAGGTGTTGAACTAATTAAGATGATTGAACATGTGTAGCCAGGTGCTTAAGGTATATCTGAGACAGATTGCCTTATGTTCACGCTAAGATCAACGTCTATGCTCAATTCAGGTGTTTGTTCGACGACGAACAAAAGTCTAAGTGGGGGGTGGTGATCTTGGGCGCATTTATAAGCCCATGCACTATGTTTGGCCATTGTTGTGTGGCATTCTGAGAAGTAATTGAAGCCAAATGACGTGTTTTGGATGAATATCAAGCAAGTGTGAAATAAGGTATGAGTTCCAACATATGCAGGAATTTTGCAAAGCAAAAGGCAGGAAAAATGGTCCCGGCGCTATAGTAGCGCGATGCGCCACTGCAGCGCCAAAACCTGCATAGACTTTAGTGGCGCGACGCGCCAGGATGCAAACTACTGCGGCATGATTTGGGCGCGATAGTGGCGCGATGCCCCACTGCAGCGCCAAGCGAAATTCTTCAGAAATTCTTTAGGCGCGATAGTGGCGCGATGCGCCACTACAGCACCATCAACTTTCCAATTATTTATTATTCTGCCCTTCAATAATTGAAAGGAGAGAGAACACTTTAAATAGTGGGGTGTGCTAGGGCAAGAGTAGAGACGTTTTTGGAGGCAGAAAGAGAAGAGAAGAAAGACGAAAGAAGAAGAGAAGCACAAAAATATCTTAGGTTCTTTTCTTACCTTAGTGTGTTCTAATGTATTTGGAATTGATTCCTTGTTGTTGTTATTTACATATGAGTAGCTAAACACCCAAATTCTGGGGCTATAGCTACGAAACATGATTTAATAGCATTTAAACTTGGTGGAAGATGGGTTGTTGATTCTAATTACTCTTCCATTCTTGTGATTATGATTTTGATGTTTGGCCAGCATTAAGATATATATGTTGTTTATCTTGAATTCGGAAGAGGACAGGTAGATAGAATAAAGAAGGGAAGGAATGTGTTCATACTAACATACGTTAGCATGATTAGTAGATAGGATGCTTGTGACACATACCTATTTACCACATTTGGTTATGATAAAGGATGATAGTTAAATGCATTTTTATTGTTTCATACCTATCACCGCTCAATGATGTAGTTAGGTTGGCAAGGAAGATAGGCAATTATAGGTCGGAAAACCATAATTGGATTATTAACCCTTTTTATCAGTAATTAAATAACCCATCGGAAACTAAGATTGAATGATAGTAAACTTGATTTCACGTTATGCTATAGCCCTGGAATCTCTTAAAGCCCGATTAATATACATAATTATTGCATTGTCTTCACTTCGAGAAAGTGTTTATATTTCCAAAAATTAGTAACAAACAATCTCAAACTCATTGCATAACTATAATTAGTGGAGACATTTGAAAGAAACTGTTTGCCTTATCAAGGTCCCTGTGGGTTCGATATCTGGCTTGAAAGAGCCGCTTTACTACTTGAGAGACTACGTACACTTGCGTGTGCAATTGTCGCAACAATAAGGAACTGTTTGACGAAGTGGATTTTGGTTGATTTATGACATAGAGAAATTGAACTCCTCGAGTGGTGGTAGAACTTGTTGTGTGCTAAAACGCCAAGGTTCGTGTATAAACTTGAACTTGAAATATTTTATTTTTCAAAAATTTAAAGTATTTTATTGGGTTGTTTCCTTACTCCTTGTTTTGTATTTTGGTATGACTATTATCTCAAGTATTGCAAAACTTTCGTTGAATCGCCCACTTGTACGAATTGCTTGATCATTTTGCATTCTTGTTGGGAATTTGTCCTTCTTGTTACGGTGACTTGTCATCGATATTGGCATGCCTCTCGATTCAGATCTTGCCCATCTTGACTTTGGATTTACATTTTGTCTTGATGATGGATTTTCGTCCATTTTTTAGTACGAGTGAAAAGCCACTTTCAACATGGTCTTTGATCTTCTTGATATTGGGTGACGACCCTTCTTGATATGGACACTTCTTGATTTTGGGACTTCGGTCCGTCTTGATATTGATTGTGCTTAGTATGAAGGCATGACGTACATATGGGGTGAAATTGATTATTTGACTACTCTTTTGAATTGAATTATAAGCATTCTTGGTATTTAAGCCTTTGAATATTAGTATTGGTATTTTGAAACTCTCTAAGATTTGTATTTGATACTTGATATACTTGTTCACTTGGACTTAATGCTACCTTATTGAACCGTTTATGATGAAAAAGGAAATTGAGAATTTTTAATGGCTCTAAGTCCAAAGGTTATACACCACTAAGTTTTATGCTTAGCGATAGTTGTTTCCTATCGTAGGTGATATGCGAGGCGGGATATGAAGATGGCCATGTGGAGTAGACTTTTTGGGAGCTCTTTTGAAGATCACATATGCATATACATCTAGTTTTTGTATATTATTTTGGGGACTTGTACATGATACATGTGTGGCACTTATTTACGAAATTTTGAAGGCTTGTAACTTAAACCAAGTGACTAATTTTGTTATTTTAGAGTGTGCTTTTAACTCAAGTAATGCAATGTACTAGGTTATATTTTGACTTGTCATTATGCACGAAGGAAGATAATATTTTTGTGATAATTACTTATTTGAAGTTTTGTGTATTTTATGGACCTGCAGTATTGTTGAATTGGAAATCATTTTTTTAAAATAAAACTCATATATCTTATTTCAATAAGTTTTTTTAGGGTAAAATAATAGAAATAATTAGTTTTTGTTTCGTAAGTGGTATTCTCCTAAAAGGGGATGCTACAAGAGTTGGTATCAGAGCATAGGTTTATAATTCTAGGACTTTTGTTGTGATTTGTTGGCAGACTATTTTCTTTTGTCCTGTATATTTTTTTCGTGTATATAGTGCATATGCATCATGTGCATGTCCCTAATGCAATATGATCTTCCCTTATGTAGGAGTCAATTCGTGGCATCTTCTACTTCTAATAGACTTATGGAAGCCGTTCGTGAGGGGGAAAATAACTCTAATGCCCAACCTCATCTACAAGAAGGGGTTGGAGAACATTTTTCTGATCCTAATCCTCTTAGCACAAGTGGATCTAAAGCGGGAAATAATCGGGGCACAAGAGTTGGGCCACACCCTCAAATGAGTCATAGTGCTCCTGCTGCTGATCCTCCTTTTCAACAAATGGCTGATTTCTTTCATCACATGGCTAGAAGAATGCCTGACCCTGATGAAATGAACTATGAGAAAATGAGAAAAATGGGGGGAGTTGAGTTTGAAGGAACTGTTGACCCTACCGATGCCGAGCAGTGGTTAGAACGAATTGAAAGAGTATTCGAGCAGTTAGAGTGTTCAGACACTTCCAAATTTAAGTATGCTGTCTCACTGTTACAAAAAGATGCTTATGATTGGTGGATAAGTGTACCAAATGCCAGGGCAAAACCTCCTGTTCTTACTTGGGATGATTTTGTGAAGGAATTTCATAAGAAGTATGTCCCACCTGCTTATCACGATGCAAAGAAAAAAGAGTTCTTAAATTTAGAGCAAGGGAGCATGTCTATCGCTGAATATCAGCAGCAATTTCTCAGGCTGTCCCGCTATGCTGGGGGTATTATTAACGATGAAAAAGATAAGTGCAGGCGGTTCGAAGACGGTTTGAATGATTCTATCAGAAAATCTGTAGCGGTCCTACAACATGAAATTTTTTGTAAATTAGTTTCAGCTACTCTTACTTGGGAAAGGATCGACAAGGAACCAACTGGTAGAAATGAACACAAGTTCAGGAAAGCTTATGCAGATTCAGGAGGTCCATCAAAAAGAGGGAAATTTGACAGTTCCACAGCTAATACTTTTCGCAAGATAGCCCAACATAAGCAGAATAGATCAAGTTACTCTATTGCCAGCACTCCAAGCTATGGTCAAGGCAAGAATCGTATACCCACTTGTGCACAATGTGGAAAAAATCACTTTGGTACTTGTAGAAGAGCTTCTGGCGCTTGTTTTAATTGTGGGAGCTTCGATCATAAAGTGAGGGATTGTCCTAATCCTAATCCTATTTCTTCTCCGCATACGGAAGTCTCTGTTTAGAAATCTATTACCACTCAATCTCAAGGGAATAGAGGTGCAAGATCTAGAAACACACAAGCAACAGGTGCAGGTGGATCCAATCAAGTGAGTGGATCAAGAGCTACAGCACGAGCTTATGCGATGAGACAGAGGGATGAACAAGATGGAGCAGATGTGGTTGTTGGTAAAATTTCACTTATTCGACTTATGTGTCATTACATTATTTGATCCTGGTTCTACACATTCGTATGTTTGTTCATCATTGGATTTTCCTGAAAATGTGAAGCCTGTGAGACTCGATTATGGTGTGCTTGTCCAAAGTCCTTTGGGTCAACAGGTTGTTTGCAATCAAATCTATCGAGGTTGTCCCTTCATGATTCAAAACCTGGTCCTTCCTGCTGATTTGATTGAAATGCCTTTCCATGATTTTGATATTATTATCGGTATGGATTGGCTTTATAAATATCATGCAGTAGTGGATTGTAGGTCTAATCATGTGACTTTTAAGGACCCTGCATTTTCACACATTATTGTGCAGGTTGAAAGGTCATTGTCCTCTAATATTATTTCTGCGGCCTTAGCAAAAAGGATGATTCGTCGAGGTTGTAGTGTGTATCTTGCTCACATAATTGATACACATGTGGAGAGTCCTATTCTTAAAGATATACCTACTGTGTGTGACTTTCCTGAAGTGTTTCCAGAAAATCTTCCTGGGTTACCACCAGAAAGAGAAGTTGAATTTTCGATTGAGCTCATTCCTGGATCTACTCCTATTTCTATCACTCCTTATAGGATGGCACCAGCAAAATTAAAGGAATTGAAAACTCAATTGCAAGAACTTCTTGAGAAAGGTTTCATTCGTCCAAGTATTTCTCCTTGGGGAGCCCCTATACTATTTGTGAAAAAGAAAGATGGTACTCTTAGACTTTGTATTGACTATAGACAATTGAATAAAATAACAATCAAGAACAGATATCCATTACCAAGAATTGATGATTTGTTTGACCAACTGAAGGGTGCTAATTTATTCTTCAAGATTGATTTAAGGTCTGGGTATCACCAACTGCGTTTTAGAAAGGAAGATGTTCCTAAAATTGCTTTTAGAACTCGATACGGTCACTATGAATTCTTAGTGATGCCATTCGGATTAACTAATGCGCCTGTAATATTCATGGATTTGATGAATCGAGTATTTAGGCCTTATCTTGATCAATTTGTGGTGGTATTTATAGATGATATTTTAATATATTCCAAGAATGAAGAAGAGCATGATAAACATCTTCGAATTGTTTTGCAAATTCTGCAAGAGAAGAAGCTTTATGCTAAGCTTTCTAAATGTGAATTTTGGCTCGGTGAGGTGGCCTTTCTGGGACATATTGTGTCGGCCGTAAGTGTGAAAGTGGATCCTGGTAAGATTCAAGCTATTATTGAATGGAAACCACCTAAAAGTCCAACTGAAGTAAGGAGTTTCTTGGGTTTAGCGAGATACTATAGGAGGTTTGTCAAAGGCTTCTCCATTATCGCCTCCCCTTTGACTAAACTTTTAAGAAAGGATGTCAAGTTTGTATGGGATGACAAATGCCAGGAAAGTTTTGAAAATCTCAAATCCTTATTGACACAAGCTCCTATACTTACTCTACCAACTGAAGGTAAAGAATATGTGATATATAGTGATGCTTCTCATCATGGTTTGGGTTGTGTACTGATGCAAGAAGGGAAAGTGGTTGCATATGCTTCCCGAAAATTGAAACCACATGAATTGAACTATCCTACTCATGACCTTGAGCTCGCTGCCATAGTATTTGCCTTGAAAATTTGGAGGCATTACTTATATGGCGAAAAGTGTCACATATTTACTGATCACAAGAGTTTGAAGTACTTGGGTACACAGAAAGAGTTGAATTTGAGGCAACGTAGATGGCTTGAACTCATTAAAGATTACGACTGTACCATTGACTATCATCCTGGTAAAGCCAATGTAGTTGCAGATGCTCTAAGTCGTAAAGCCTTTGCTAGTTTATCTATTAATCCTCTGACTTCATTTCTTGACTTACGAGCCATGAATGCTTGTCTTGCATTTAATTCTGATGGCTCTATTGTTGCTAGGTTGCAAGTCAAGCCAATTCTACTTGAACAGGTGAAAGAAGCACAACAGTTAAATGAGAAGCTTGTAAAATTGATCAAAGAAGTTCAAACTAGAGGAAAGCTTGATTTTACTTTAGGGGAGAATGGTGCTCTATTTTATCATAATAGGTTATGTGTTCCAAAGAATGACCACTTGAGGAAAGAGATTTTGAATGAAGCACATACGTCACCATATGCAATGCATCCTGGAGGTACCAAAATGTACCAAACCATCAAAGAACACTACTGGTGGAATGGTATGAAGAAGGACATTGCGGAATATATTTCTAAATGCTTAGCTTGTCAACAGATAAAGGCCGAGCATCAAGTCCCAGCAGGATTATTACAACCCCTATCAATACCTGAGTGGAAATGGGAAAGAATAACCATGGACTTTGTTTCTGGGCTTCCACGTACCCAAAGAAATCATGATGCAATTTGGGTTATAGTTGATAGGCTCACTAAAAGTGCTCATTTCTTGGCCATCAGAATGGACTACCCACTTGAACGTTTAGCAGAATTGTACGTTAATGAAATTGTGAGGCTACATGGAGTTCCTGTTTCTATTGTATCTGACCGAGACCCGAGGTTTACATCTAGATTCTGGACTAGCTTGCAAGAAGTTTTGGGCACTAGGTTGAACTTTAGTACATCTTTCCATCCTCAGACAGATGGCCAATCCGAGAGGGTGATTCAAATCTTGGAAGATATGCTTCGAGCTTGCATTATGGAATTTGAAGGTAGTTGGGACAGACACCTAGCCTTGGTAGAATTCGCTTATAACAATAGCTACCAATCAAGAATTGGCATGCCACCCTATGAAGCCTTATATGGGAGAAAGTGTAGAACTCCGCTTTGCTGGAGTGAAGTTGGTGAACGAAAACTAGTTGGTCCTAAGATTGTGCAACAAACTGAGGATAAGGTAAAAATAATTAAGGATCGTCTAAAAATTACTTCAGATAGACAAAAGTCTTATGCTGATCTTAAGAGGCGTGAAATTGAATATCAAGCAGGAGACAAGGTATTTTTAAAGGTTTCTCCATGGAAGAGAATTATGAGATTTGGCCAAAAAGGGAAACTTAGTCCTCGATTTGTTGGACCATATGAAGTACTTGAGAGAGTTGGTCCAGTTGCATATAAACTAGCGCTTCCACCGGAGTTAGATAGAATCCACAATGTCTTCCATGTTTCTATGCTTAGAAGATATCGCTCAGATCCATCTCATGTTCTTCCTGTTGAATCCATTGAGGTCAATCCTGACTTGACATACGAAGAGGAACCTATCAAAATCTTGGAGCATGATACAAAAAAGCTTAGGAACAAGAAAATCCCTTTAGTAAAGGTCCTTTGGAGAATTCATTCTGGCAAGGAAGCTACCTGGGAGAGAGAAGAGGATATGCGACTCCAACATCCACAGTTATTTTGAGGAGACTATCAGGTAAATTTCGGGACGAAATTTCTTAAGGGGGGTAGAGTTGTAACACCCCAATTTATTTTTAAGAATTATTTATTTATTTTTTTTAAGTTATATTTTTGGATGATCTGACTTCAAGAGGACATAACCCTATCAAAATTTGAAAATTTGGGAAAACCCATAAAATGAAAGTTGTAGATAATTGAAATACCTTTCCAACCATAGGTCATGGGCTTATATATGACATCGGAATAAAAAGTTATGGATATTGTAAGGCAGAAGGGTCAAGATGGACAGAAAATTTGGCCCAACCCGATTCCAAATCGGGTCAGCCCATATTTCTTACCATGTAAGAGATAAGTTCAGCCTTATCTCTTTCCTTTCATTCAATATACTTCCAGAACACCATAGAAATATAGAGAGATAGAGAGAGAGAATTAAAAGCCATTTTTGACCCAAATTCGAGTCCCGATTTCCGAAGCTCGTGAAGAGAAAAACGTTGTACGTTGTGTTGTCTTCATTTTGAGCTAAAAATCAGAGAAGAAGGAGTGTATTAAGGTGGTTGACTTATACTTCAAGGTAAGATTTAGTTGTTGTTTTTCCTTATTATCAAGCTTGTTTAGAGATTTAACGGATTAGAACGGAGAAAATAGTGTTATAAACTTGTTTGTTGCTTTGTTGGAATTTATGGATTAGGGGATTCTTTGGTTGGATTAAATGGGTGGAATTAGTTAAGTTATGAAGTAGAATGATTGGTTATATTGTTGTTGATGTTCTTGATAAGTTGTTGTTGTCAAAATTGGGGGAATAAACTTTGGTTGCAAACCCGTTTTTGGTTGGGACTGTTGTTAGTAATTGTAGTATAACTCCTTGTGTAAAACTTAGTGTTGAGTGATTAAAGATGTTTTGGAAAGATATTTCATAGGGCTATAACTTTTATTTAGGATCCAAAATCCATTTTTGCTTTTATTGACTCGAAATATGGTGATGAAGTACAGGGGAGGTGCTGCCCAGATTTTGGTCTAAAAATCCTACATGGACTGCTGTGGGTATTTTGAGCATATCTTGTTGTACATAATTGCTGTAGGGGTGATTCAAAGTTGTATATTACCCTAAGACATATACCTATAACTTTATTTGAGGACACAAAGCCTAATTATCCCATTTACCCCTTTGAAACTGAGCAGCAATACAAGACAATAGTGCTGCCCAGAATTTCCATTTTGATACTTTAGGTTGATTTTCAGTGATTTTATGTTTAGTTTCGATATGCTGGAACTTTTAAACTTAAGTATATATTTGATTGTGTATTTAAGGTGTATATTCTCTTATACAAGCTAAGAGGAACTGTTTGACGAAGTGGATTTTGGTTGATCTATGACATAGAGAAATTGAACTCCTCGAGTGGTGGTAGAACTTGTTGTGTGCTAAAACGCCAAGGTTCGTGTATAAACTTGAACTTGAAATATTTTATTTTTCAAAAATTTAAAGTATTTTATTGGGTTGTTTCCTTACTCCTTGTTTTGTATTTTGGTATGACTATTATCTCAAGTATTGCAAAACTTTCGTTGAATCGCCCACTTGTACGAATTGCTTGATCATTTTGCATTCTTGTTGGGAATTTGTCCTTCTTGTTACGGTGACTTGTCATCGATATTGGCATGCCTCTCGATTCATATCTTGCCCATCTTGACTTTGGATTTACATTTTATCTTGACGATGGATTTTCGTCCATTTTTTAGTACGAGTGAAAAGCCACTTTCAACATGGTCTTTGATCTTCTTGATATTGGGTGACGACCCTTCTTGATATGGACACTTCTTTATTTTGGGACTTCGGTCCGTCTTGATATTGATTGTGCTTAGTATGAAGGCATGACGTACATATGGGGTGAAATTAATTATTTGACTACTCTTTTGAATTGAATTATAAGCATTCTTGGTACTTAAGCCTTTGAATATTAGTATTGGTATTTTGAAACTCTCTAAGATTTGTATTTGATACTTGATATACTTGTTCACTTGGACTTAATGCTACCTTATTGAACCGCTTATGATGAAAAAGGAAATTGAGAATTTTTAATGGCTCTAAGTCCAAAGGTTATACACCACTAAGCTTTATGCTTAGCGATAGTTGTTTCCTATCGTAGGTGATATGCGAGGCGGGATATGAAGATGGCCATGTGGAGTAGACTTTTTGGGAGCTCTTTTGAAGATCACATATGCATATACATCTAGTTTTTGTATATTATTTTGGGGACTTGTACATGATACATGTGTGGCACTTATTTACGAAATTTTGAAGGCTTGTAACTTAAACCAAGTGACTAATTTTGTTATTTTAGAGTGTGCTTTTAACTCAAGTAATGCAATGTACTAGGTTATATTTTGACTTGTCATTATGCACGAAGGAAGATAATATTTTTGTGATAATTACTTATTTGAAGTTTTGTGTATTTTATGGACCTGCAGTATTGTTGAATTGGAAATCATTTTTTTAAAATAAAACTCATATATCTTATTTCAATAAGTTTTTTTTAGGGTAAAATAATAGAAATAATTAGTTTTTGTTTCGTAAGTGGTATTCTCCTAAAAGGGGATGCTACAAGAGTAATCCCTAAAGAAGTCTTCAACCTCCAAATGAGTAATATCATTGAGGTCATTAAAATCGTCATCTTCCAAAGCCAGATTTGCTTCAATATTATCATTATTTGAAGGTCTTGCCTCAACATTATTTTCAAACGCCAAGTGTGACTCTATCCGAGCATTAGAAGAAGAGGCACCACCTCTATTTGCCTTTCTTTTGAAGAATTTTTGATAAAATTTTACAAAATGATTAGGCGTCCGACATTTATTTTTCTAGTGGTCTTTCATGCCACAATGATGACAGTTACTTCTTGATGGGCCACTTGCCATAACAATTATTATATCGTCTTCTGTTATTGTCACGTTCACTCACATTATTGTAGCATTGATTTTTATTTTACATTCTTTCAGACTAGCCATGTGCTTCTACCATATTTTCTTTTGGTAACGGAGCAGTTCTAGTGGAACGGGCGTCATAATTTTTTATTAAAAGAGCATTATGTTGCTTAGCCATCAGAAGACATGAGATCAATTCAGAGTATTTCTGAAAACCTTTTTCATTGTATTGCTGCTATAATATCATATTAGAGGCATGAAAAGTAGTTAGTGTCTTTTCTAACATGTCCTTATCATTTATAGTTTTTCCACATAATTTTAATTGAGAAATTATTCTAAATATAGCAGAATTATACTCAATTATAATTTTAAAATCTTGAAAATGTAAGTGTATCCATTCATAACGAGCCCTTGGCAATACCGTTGCTCTGAGGTGATCATACCTCCCTTTTAAATCTTTTCACAATTCAAGTAGATCTTTCACTGTCAAGTATTCAACCTTCAAGCTTTTATTTAGATGATGACGAAGGAAAATCATAGCATTCGTTTTATTCTGACTTGATATTTTATTTGTTCGATTATAGCATCACCAAGACCCTTAGTAGTAATGTAAATTTCAGTATCAAGTACCCATAACAAATAATTTTTGCTAAAAATATCAAGTGCCACAAACTCAAATTTTGATAAGTTTGACATGATGAAAATTGAGATAAAATTAATTTAGAAATAACAAAAATAACTAAAATTAAATTTCTTTAGTAGATATACCTGATATAGAAATTAATTTTTCTGAAAAAAATTAGAGTCTCGTGCTGATAACGTGTTATAAAATAAACTAACTTAGCAAATTAAAAAAAAAAGAGTTAGTGAGGGAAAGAGAGAAGAGAGGAAATTGCAGTGTATTTCGTATGTAACTGTGTACGTTTTTCATTGTCAAATCTTTGACAATTTATTTTCAAAGATCAGTTGCCAAAATTGACAAAAGTAAAAGGGGGTGAGGGAAAAGTAGGGGTAGGGGAAAAAGAAAAAGGAAATATTCATTATTTTCTAGCAATTAGTTGATTGAAAACACACAATAATATTTTTAATTTTCAATAGTTGTTCATCAGTGTCATCAACAATTATATCATGTTTAAACTCTGTAAATATTGTGGTTGTTTGTGAATATATGTAAGTTGAAGTTGATCAAACTATGGTCACCGATTTATCATATTGCAGAATATCAAAATCAAACTTTAAAATATCAAATCATACCGAATAAATTTGGTATGATAATGGTATATTATTTTTCAAAATCGTAAATTAAAATTATCGTATCGAATTTTTCAATACATACCATACAATATCATGCCCACCTCTAGCCAAAACTATGTTAAAGTTACTGCAACAACTTCAATAGTTATTTAAATGTTATAATAACTACGTGAAATCGTTGCAACAACTTAGTAGTAATGTTTCTTTTATATTTTGGTCTATATTTTTTTATCACAAAGAGGACTATTTATAAGAGAGTAAACTTCTTGGGGACAAAGTAATTGTGGCCCCTCCTCTTTTTTCTTGATCACAAACATGATAATTTACTTGAACATTAAGGTGTCACATGAACACCATTCCTTGATCATTAAGGTGCCACATAGATAACTATTTTTAAAAAATCAAATTTTTCTCACATAACAAAATTTGAATTAAGAAAATCATGATAGGAGTTGTTCATATAATCAAGAAATAACATCTTGAAGTAAGAATATTAGCTTATATAATTAGGGCATTACAATTAGAACATTATCACATTAAAAATCAAATGGTATCAGAGCATAATTATGTTATTATCAAAAAGATTTTAACCAAAATTGTCCCTTATTTATAGGAGTATGTCTATTTTGATCCTTCAAATATAATAGCGAGCATTTCTAGTATCCTAAGTTTGTTATAATTGAATACATTTGGTCCGACTAATAGAATTAACTTAAAAATTAATCGTGGCTAGTAAAACACAACAAAAACCAACCGATCGGATAAGGTTGATTTCATTTTTTATAAAACAAAACCAACTAAGTTATTTGTGTCAAAAATAAAAAAGATCAAAAACCCAATTGAACTCGATAATTCTTATGCCGGTTAATTTAACAAATTTGATTAAAGTTTTGACTAAAAAATAAATCGGGCTCAATTAATTTCTCCTTTTTAAAAAAGTAAAACCATGCAAATCCAATAAGTTATATTAATATATTTTCGTTGAACCAAATCAAATCAAACCTAGGAACTAATTTTATCAACTTATAATTTAGTATATATTATGTATGGATGTCCTCTTCCATGTGGGACTCACCCATTTGGAAGATAAGTGGACAAACCACTTGAGCAAATTGCCCACATCATTATATTTTCCCTGTCTATAAATTGGCAGGTTTGGCAATTGAAAAAGTAGACACACGGAAATATACATAAGGCATTTCACTCCTCTATTGCTTTTTTGTTCTCTCTAATTCTTTCTGTTTTATTTTGATAGATTTAGTTTATTTTACAACACGTTATCAGCAAGAGGCTCCGGCTAATTCTTCAAGGTAACAAAAACGATAAGAGCTTTATTTAAATTTATTTTCATAAAATGGCAAATATTTCCAAAATTGAATTTACTGCTCTTGATATCTCTGGAAAAGGCTAGTCATTATGGGCACTTGATGCCGAAATTTATTTAGAATCAATGGGTCAGACAGACACCATTAAAGATGACAATATGGCATCCAATCAAGACCGTGCTAAAGCCATGATATTTCTCCGTCACCATCTTGACGAGGGCTAAAATTACAATATCTTACATTAAAAGACCCCCTTAAATTGTGGAAAAAATTAAAAGAAAGATATGACCACCTGAAGTTGGTCATGCTTCCACAAGCTCGTTATGATTGGCTAAATCTGAGATTAATGGATTTCAAAAATATAACTGAATATAATTCTGTTTTATTTAGAATTATAGCTCAGTTAAATTTATGCGGAGAAGAGATCACTGAGCAAGATAAACTTGAAAAAACATACTCCACATTTCGACCCGCGAATCTGCTCCTACAGCAATATCGCGAAAAAAATTTAAAAAATATTCAGAATTACTTTCTCACATTCTTATTGCTGAAAGACATAATGAACTATTAATGAAAAATCATGATAGTCGGCCAGTTAGTTTTTTGTCACTCTTTGAAGTGAATCAGGCAAATTCTAACCAACGAGAAGGAGGTCATGGCCTCAGTCGTGGTCGTAGTCAAAGAAGAAATTTTAATCATGATGCTCGGCTGGCACCGAAAAATAACCAGCAATATAAAAGGCAGGGTAAAAAGCCAGAAGTTTTACCGAAGAATAATTCAGAAATAATATGTCATAGATGCGGAGGTGTGGGGCACTGGTCGCGAATTTGTCGGTCATCAAAACGTCTGATTCAGCTATATCAGGCATCATTAAAAAGGGCAGAAAATAATCCAGAGACAAATTTTATCTCTGAAGATAATATTGAGCCTATGCATCTGGATATAGCTGATTTCTTTAATTTTCCAGACAAAAATATGAATATTGACAGAACTAATAATATGTAAATATTTTTTTTATCTGTATTAAATATGATATTTGTGTTTTTCTAATCAATGTAAATAAATAAAAATTTGTGTAATATACCATGTGTTAATACGTATTTTATTTCTTATTGAAGAAAATATGGAAATGCCTCAAATCTTATTTGAATCAATGATAAATCAAGAGGATATTTGTGTAATTGATAATGGAACAACCCATGCTATATTTAAAGATGAGGAGTATTTTTCCAATTTACTTAGAAGAAAAGCTAATGTTACTACAATTTCTGGTAATTCAAAAATGATAGAAGGCTCAGCAAGAGCTACTATAATTCTGCCTAAGGGGACAAAAATTGTTATAGAAGATGCACTATTTTCTTCTAAATTTCCAAGAAACTTGTTATGTTTTAAAGATATCCGCAGAAATGCATATCATATTGACACACTAAATGAAATAAATATTGAATATCTTGGTATAACCAAGAGTGTCTCAGGCCAGAAATATATTTTGGAAAAATTACCAACTCTGTCATTTGTCCTATATTATGCAAAAATTAGTGCAATTGAAGCACATATGATCGTAAACCAGAAGTTTACTGATCCAAATATATTTGTGTTATGACATGATCGAATAGGTCATCCTGGATCAATAATGATGAGACGAATTTATGAAAATTCAACTGGAGATCCTTTAAAGAACCTGAAGATTCTTACAAATGATGAATTTTCATGTGCTGCTTGTTATCAAGGCAAATTAATTGCCAGACCATCGACCCTAAAGGTTGGCATCGAATCTCCTGGCTTTTTAGAGCGTATACATGGAGATATATGTGGACCTATTCATCCACCTAGTGAATTGTTTAGATATTTTATGGTCCTAATAGATGCATCATCTAGATGGTCTCATGTGTGCCTGTTATCATCTCGCAACCTGGCGTTTGCGAAGTTGTTAGCACAAATAATAAGATTGAGAGCGCAATTTCCAGATTATCCAATTAAGGTCATTCGCCTTGATAATGCTGGAGAATTTACATCCCAAGCATTTAATGATTATTGCTTATCAATTGGGATAAAAATTGAACATCATGTTGCTCATGTTCATACTCAAAATGGCCTTGCAGAGTCATTTATAAAGCGCCTACAATTGATAGCAAGACCTCTACTAATGAAAACAAAATTGCCAATTACTGTTTGGGGTCATGCTATTTTACATGCAGCAGCACTTGTACATCTCAGACCGACACATTATAATAAATACTCTTTGTCGCAATTAGTATTTAGACATGAGCCAAATATAGTCCATCTAAATTTTTTTGGTTGTGCAGTATATGTGCCTGTAGCACCACCACAGCGTACAAAAATGGGCCCTCAACGAAGGTTGGGCATATATGTTGGGTTTGACTCACCCTCCATAATTCGATACCTTGAACCGTTGACTGGAGACTTATTCACTGCTTGATTTGCAGATTGTCGGTTTGATGAAATAATTTTCCCGTTATTAGGGGGAGAGAAAAAGGAACCCGAAAAAGAAAAAAAAATGGTTGGAAAGTTTCATCATTATCACATTTTGATCCACGTACCCGCACATGTGAGTAGGAGGTCCAGAAGATCATCCACTTGCAGAAAATAGCAAATCAAATGCCAGATGCATTTACTGATTTGAAATGGATAACTAAGTCACATATCCCTGCAGTGAATGTGCCTATCCGGATTGATATCCCAAAAGGACCATCTACAAGTATCATAGCTTCTGAATCCCAAACACACCAGAAGCGTGGTAGACTGTTGGGTTCAAAGGATAAAAATCCTAGAAAGAGAAGCGTGAGAAATAATAAAGATGATACTACAATAGAACCTCCTGAAGAAGGTCAAGATTTGAGTAATCCTGATATTCCTGAAGAAATCAGTGAACCCGAGACTCAAGTAAATGAAAAACTTTTAATAAATTATTTCGATGATGAGATAAATTTAGATCGATCTAAAATCACGATTGATAATATTTTTGCATATAATGTTGCACTTAACTTCATGCAAGATAGTGAAAGTCTTGAGCCTAAATCCGTTGGAGAATGTCGACGTAAATGTGATTGGCCAAAATGGCAAAAGACAATTCAATTAGAATTAGACTCACTTGCTAAACGTGAGTTTTTTGAACCTATAGTCCAAACTTCTGAAGGTGTGAAACCAGTTGGATATAAATGGGTTTTTGTATGGAAATGAAATGAGAGAAATGAAATTGTAAGATATAAGGCACGCCTTGTTGCACAAGGATTCTCTCAAAGATCCGGAGTCAACTATGAATAAACATATTCACCTGTTATGGATGGAATAACATTTCGATATTTCATCAGTCTAGCTGTACATAAAAATCTTGAAATATATCTAATGGATTTAGTTACAACTTACCTTTATGGTTCACTTGATAATGAAATTTACATGAAAATCCCAAAAGGATTAAAATTGCCTAAAGCATGTAATAAATCTCGGAAGATGTACTCAATAAAACTGCAAAGATCATTATATGGTCTGAAACAATCAGGGCGCATGTGGTATAATCGCCTAAGTGAGTATTTAATAAATGAAGGCTATATTAATGATGTTATTTGTCCATGTGTTTTTATTAAGAAAACGGAATCAGAGTTTGTTATACTTGCCGTTTATATTGATGACATAAATCTCATTGAAACCCCCGAAGAGGTCCAAAAGACAATTGAATATCTAAAGAAAGAATTTGAAATGAAAGACCTTGGAAAGACAAAACTTTGTCTAGGTCTGCAAATTGAACATCTAGCAGACGGAGTTTTTGTCCATCAATCTGCCTACACTGAGAAAATCTTAAAAAGATTTTACATGGACAAAGTACATCCATTAAGTACTCCAATGGTTGTTCGATCACTTGAAGTGGAAAAAGATCAATTTCGACCTCCAGAAGAGGATGAAGAAATTCTTAGTCCTGAAGTACCATATCTTAGTGCTATTGGCGCACTTATGTATCTTGCTAACGCAACTAGACCTGATATAATATTTTCTGTTAATTTGCTAGCAAGGTATAGTTCATCCCCAACGCGAAGGCATTGGAACAGTATCAAACATATTTTGCGATACCTGAAGGGTACTATTGATATGTGTTTGTTTTATACTAACAAAGGTTACGCAGGCCTTATTGGTTATGCAGATGCAGGTTATTTATCAGACCCATATAAAGCCCGATCTCAGACAGGCTATCTGTTTACACACGGAGAAACTGCTATATCATGTCGATCTACAAAGCAGTGTATAGTTGCTACTTCTTCAAATCATGCTCAAATAATAGCAATTTATAAAGCAAGTAGAGAATATGTGTGGTTGAGATCGATGATATAGTTCATCAAAGAAATATGTGGCCTTGAAAATGATGTTAAAATACCCACAATTATATTTGAAGACAATGTCGCGTGCATATCTCAATTAAAAGGTGGCTTCATAAAAAGAGATAGAACGAAACATATTTCACCAAAATTATTCTTCACACATGATCTTCAGAAGAATGGTGATACTGATGTACAACAAGTTCATTCAAGTGATAATCTTGCGGATTTATTCACAAAGGCATTACCAACATCAATTTTTGAGAAATTAAGATATAAGGTTGGAATGCGTCGTTTTCAAAATATCAAATGAAGTTTTCATCAGGGGGAATAAAATACGCGCTGCACTCTTTTTCCCTTAACCATGGTTTTGTCCCACTGGGTTTTCCTGATAAGGTTTTTAATGAGACAACAATCAAGGCGTATTATCAGATATGTAGACACAACATCTATGGATATTGAAAATAACTATGTATATTATTTCTTATAGAATTTTTAGGAAGAAACATTATAAATGAACATCCAAAGGGGAGTATTATGTATGGATGTTCTCTTCCATGTGGGACCCATCCATTTGGAAGATAAGTGGACAAACCACTTGAGCAAATTGCCCACAGCATTATATTTTCTCTGTCTATAAATTGAGAGATTTGACCATTGAAAAAGTACACACACGGAAATATACATAAGGCATTTCACTCCTCTATTGGCTCTTTGTTCTCTCTAATTCTTTCTGTTTTATTTCGATAGATTTAGTTTATTTTACAACGGTATAATCCTTATTAAAAGTAACCTTTTGAAAAGAAAGAGTTTACTGTTATCCTCTTAGCATCTTTAGTTAAAGCCTCTCGTCTTCTTCATTGAGCTTTTCTTGAATTTAGTCCACGCATGCTACCTGTTTGTTGAATTGCTTCAATGGCTTTCTCTTCCCCTTCCTTCCTCAAATGCCATCCATGGACTCAATCTCAAAATCCACCAAACCCCTTTTCATTACCCCCTCCATTTCATCCTCCTAAACCCATTTCTCTCCCATTTTCATCTCGCCACGTGCGTGTTTCTTCAGTTTCTTCAACTGTTTTACCTTCTAAAGCAAAAGAACTCTTGGAAGATTTCACTCCAAAGCAATTTCTCGACACCCTTCGTCAAGAAAATGATGAAACTTCAGCTTTTCATCTCTTTAAATGGGCTTCTAAGCAACCCCATTTTACACCCACTTTGTCTATATACGAGGAGATTCTTAGGAAGCTTGGAAATGTGGGATCTTTTGATTTAATGAAGGGGGTTTTGGATGATATGAAGAAATTGAAGGTTGAATTAGTTGAAGGTACTTTCTTTATTTTTATTGAAAGTTATGCAAAATTTGTGTTATATAATGAAGCTATTAAGGTTCTTGATATGATGTGGAATGAGTTTGGTGTAAAGCCTGGTATTTTTAGTTATAATTCGTTGTTGAATGTTCTTGTTGATGGGAATAAGTTGAAATTTGTTGAACATGTGCATAGTAGAATGTTGGATGAAGGTGTAAAGGCGGATGTATCGACTTTTAATATATTGATAAAAGCTTTATGTAAGACACATCAAATTAGGCCTGCTATTTTGATGATGGAGGAAATGCCTGTGCACGGTTTGGTACCGGATGAAAGGACTTTTACGACGATAATGCAAGGTTATATCGAGGAAGGGAATTTAGATGGTGCATTGAGAATTAGGGATCAAATGGTGTCAGCTAAATGTCTTGCAAGTAATATTACTGTTAACCTTTTGATTCATGGGTACTGTAAAGAAGGAAGGATTGATGAAGCTCTAAACTTTGTTCAAGATATGTGTAGTCGAGGGTTTTCTCCGGACAAATTTACGTTCAACACTTTGATAAACGGTTTATGCAAAGCAGGGCATGCTGTCCAAGCCTTGGATATTTTGGATTTAATGTTGCAGGATGGGTTTGATCCTGATGTATATACGTATAATATTTTGATTTCTGGACTTTGTGAAGTTGGTGAAGTCCAAGAAGCTATTGAACTTCTCAATCAGATGCTTGTAAGGGACTGTACACCTAATACAGTCACTTATAACACCATTATTAGCGCTTTGTGCAAGGAGAATCAAGTCCAAGAAGCTACGGAGTTTGTTCGTGTTCTTACGAGCAAGGGATTCTTACCTGATGTTTGCACTTTCAATTCTCTCATACAAGGTCTTTGCTTCACCGGCAATTTCAATGTTGCAATGGAAATGTTTGAAGAAATGAAGAACAAAGGTTGCCAGCCAGACGAATTCACGTATAATATCCTAATTGATTGTCTCTGTGCCAAAAGGAGAATAGTTGAAGCTATGAACCTACTCAAAGATATGGAATCGAGTGGCTGTGCAAGAAGTGTGATAACATACAATACTTTGATAGATGGCTTCTGCAAAGATAAGAAAATTGAAGAAGCAGAAGAGATCTTCGACCAGATGGAGCTACAAGGGGTTTCTAGAAACCTGGTCACGTATAACACACTGATTGATGGTCTTTGTAAGAGTAAGAGAGTAGAAGATGCTGCTCAGCTTATGGACCAGATGATACTGGAAGGACTAAAGCCTGACAAATTCACGTACAATTCCATTCTCGCTCATTTCTGCAGAGCAGGTGATATAAAAAAGGCAGCAGACATTGTTCAAACAATGACATCAAATGGCTGTGAACCAGACATCGTTACGTATGGGACCTTAATACAGGGACTATGTAAAGCAGGTAGGGTTGAGATTGCAAGCAAGCTCCTCAGGAGTATTCAAATGAAAGGAATGACTTTGACCCCTCAGGCCTATAATCCTGTAATTCAAGCAATCTTCAGACGGAGGAGAACTAATGAAGCTGTAAGACTCTTCAGAGAAATGCAGGAAACGGCTAATCCTCCTGATGCTTTATCTTATAAGATTGTTTTCCGTGGTCTCTCTTCTGGTGGTGGACCAATTCAAGAAGCTGTTGATTTTTCTGTTGAGATGATGGAAAAAGGACACATACCTGAATTCTCCTCATTCTACAATCTGGCTGAAGGACTGTATTCTTTGTCGAGGGAGGAGACGCTAGTTCAGCTTGTTGGCATGATCATGAAGAAAGCAAACTTCTCAGACAGTGAAGTTACTATGATTAAAGGTTTCCTGAAAATCCGGAAATTCCAAGATGCACTGGCTACTCTTGGCAGTGTCCTAAATAGCAGAAACCCAAAAAGGACATACTGGGGATAAAGAAATTATCCAAAGTAGAGGTCCCACAAACTAAGGAATCAAACTGTATCAGTTGCTTGCTATGATAGTAATCAGTGTCTAAATTTGTCCACTCAGTTTGATAATGGTTTCCTATTTTGGCCATCTCCAAAATAATCTCTTTAATGAGTTACAACCCAAAGAATGTGGACATTTCCCAGCTTCATACAGTTCTAGAATACAGTTCTCTAGAAGGCTTAAGTAATGTATTCATATATTGTTGCTGATCTCTGCTCTTAGATACATGCCACATAGAATTCTAACTGTATCAAAGCCATCTTACTAAGTTAATGTCTGAAATATTGGTTTCTCTTGATCAGCTTGATACAGACCATGTACATGTTATTTGCTGCTTTAAAGTTTCTGAAGCTGTCTCTCAATTAAATTGTTGGTCATCCACCTTTGACCTGTGAGACTAATGTTTTCAGTTACATTTATCTGTGCACACCATTTTCCTTTTCAGCACTGTAAGCTCGCTCCAATAAGCCTCGTGTTCCCTTTTCTTATAATACATGAAAATGTCTATGCAAGAAATGCCAAAATCATTGGGATAAAGAAGAACTTGATATAGGGGTTAGGCGGGTAGCTATTAGCTGCTAATTTGACTGAAAACTAAACATAGTAGAATCATCGTAGTTAATATAAGTTCTTGTATGGATCCACTTAACCTGAAAATTTTGTGTACGAACTATGAAGCACACGCATACTGGAGGACATAATCAACAACCTCAAGGTTCTCATTTTCCACCTCCAGTTTAATGAAGGACGAGGGTAAAGTTAGGTAGCTTGGGAAAAAATCCTGCATGATTGCAAGCATGTTTTCTCGGTATTCATGAATATCAATTCAATTAAAGTTAGCTTGGATGAATGCATTGAGCCCTAACTCAGGTATGTCTTGTTCTTCTGATTTATGTTGGTTCGTTTGTTTCAATCATATTATCGTCAGGTCCGCTGATCATTTTATTTAGTTGCAGATTCATTAACACTAGCTTGTTTCCTTTGACAAGTTGGTAGCTTTTAGCTCCAAGTGGCTATGTTTTCCTAAAGGCCAAAGTCAGTCTTTCACGAGTCCTTGGATCATTCTGACCATGTTGTGCTTCACCTCAGTTGTCTGAGACATCAATAGGGTGCATTATCTTGGTATAGGAATCATATTGCTCTTGGCTGCTCACAAAGGTGAATAAGCGACTATAGGGAAGTGTGTGCAAATGATGTTGCTTCATTGATTTATGATTGTTAACTCTGAAGTATATTAATGAGGTCTGCTGATCAGAAATATGCCCCCACGATTTCCTTTATTGCTGCATTGTGCTGAAATATTTGAGGTACGGACTTCTTCTCTCAGATATGGTTGGGAATATGAACGCCTTCCAAGTTCAAAGTCTTTTGCACGGCGTAGTCATAAGCTGTAGTCAACAGCTTCTTTCACAATGTTAGTTATATCAGAGAATATATGTCCTGTCCCTCAATATCACCCAAATGCATGAATATGGGATTAGAGATACACATTGGATGTTTGAATCAGTAATATGTTTCGACTTGAAGCAGTAACATTGTGTAGATATATTATATTAAAATCCTAGCTACAAGACTTGGTGTAAGTTCATCTACTTCAGCAAGCAGGATTACCTATGATTTGTTGCTTGGACACTTGACAAAATGCCCTGTGCATTAGTCGAGGTGCGTTCAAGCTGATCGTCAATATAAAAAGATATCATTTGTTGCCTCTTTGAACATCTAAAGAGCAGTTAAATAGAACTAGCATCAAGCATAAAGTTTATATGTTTGACTGTGTAGTGGCCTAGGGTAGATTCTCTTTGTAATGATGCCAAACAGCCAAAATTTTAACTAAAGAGACCAAAAAGTTCTAAATTTGAGCTTTTGGTGTGCCTTCTTTGTCAAATCTTTTCAAATAAACAGTATACTTCAAAAAGACGTATTTTCATTTGCTGCTATATTTTCCTTTCATATTTGATTTTGATACGGTTAATGTGAACCGAAGTGTATCGGAAACCTCTCTAACTTCACAAGGTAAAGGTAAGATTGCATACACACTACATTCTCCAAACTTCATTTGTGAGATTACACGAAGTACATTGTTATAATTCATGTCTCAGCTTAAAAATTAATGATACCCTTTTACAAATCTTAATAAGTTTTTGTTGCATCAATCTTGCAGATATTTTGTATTCGATGCTGTAATAAGTTAGTAATTAAAAAAATGATGGATTTTTGGCACCTTTTAAATTTTACTTTCCACGTGACATGTTTATGATCACTAGATTAAAGAATAATTAAGTACATTCTATATAGGCATAATACATAAACATGGCCCTTAACTTGGTTTTAACTGGCAACTATGATCTCTAACGTATCGGTGCACAAGTAGGCACTATAACTATCCAAAACTTGAACAAATAGACACATTCGTCCTACATAGTATCCTATATGGCAATTTTGCGTTCTACGTATATTGTGTCACGTAGAATGTGTGTTTAATTGTTCAATTTTATTTAAGTTTAAATGTCTATTTGTGCACACCCAAAGTTGGAGGGCATAAATGTGAACCGAGGCCAAGTTAAAAGACATTTATGTATTATACCTTCTATATATCTTTAGTTTAAGATAGATGATTCAAAAGTTTTTTTTATTTTCTTAAATTTTGTGTCAAATGAAAATCAGACAAACAAATTAAAATAGAAAGAAGTTACCTAATTCATCTTGGAAAACACAACTTAGTATGTATTTGGGTCTTCCTATCAAGAGCAGTACTTTTTTGAGAGTAGTTTGCTTGGTAAACTTTTCCAACCAATATATAACTAATGCAAGTATATTTGGTATTTACTATTTATTAGTAATACATGGAAGACAGAACTTATCGGCAGACACTTAAAGTTAGCATAATTTTTTATTTAGACACATTAAGTAAGTTTTGTATATTATAAAAACCCATCACATACTTTTATTGTATCGTTTTGACACTTTTTTTATATTTTTAGACCTAGTTTTTGCGCGTATTGCTAAAGGCCTTCTATGTGAAAAAATAAAGGAATAAATGTATGGCACGTGGAAATTTTATTTTATTTTTTAAAAAATGACTTTTACTTTCTTTTTCAAGATTGATATGGATATATCAACAAGATTAGAAGAGAAACTAGGCATACCATTCTTTCTCTCTCTCTTTGGAGAAAGGCAAGAGAAAATTACCAAGCTCAATAATATGTATTTTGTATTAGTATTAAATTATGGATAAAGATGTAAATTGGATTTTCAAGAAAAAAAGAAGGAACGGAATGCAACCCAATTAAATTTTGTAGGTTTTTCAAAAATTTGTGTGGCGATGGAAGGTGGCAAACAAAAAGAGTGAGAAAGACGAGGAAGGACAAAAACGCAATGCATGGGATTTTAATGCATACATTAGTATGATTAAAGACATGATTACCCCTCAAGATTGTTTCCACATCCTTTTCATCATATTTGTAGATAATATTTTTGTAAACAGTTTTTTTTTTAAAAATAGCGTAATTTACATAAATTCATAACGTTAAGAGTTAATTACATATTTTCTTACTCTTTTTTAAATTACAAAATTTCTTAAATTTTATAAATTTTGGTTACATTAACAAACATCCGGATACATATGGGAGAGATGTATTCGAGAGGGAAGGGATGTATCAGAGAGGGGATATGACATCCGAATACATAGGGGAGGGATGTATCCGAGAGGGGATTTTTGAAATTTATTTTTACAATGAATGTTATTTTTAATACAACAATCAAAATTGTATAAGAAATAATCTGAGCATGTCAAGAACTGATTCAATCATAACTAATATTAATATTACTAATGTCAATATTATTAACACATATTCAACATTATTCTTATACACCATATCAAACGACCCCTTAATAAGTAAAACACTAGGCTACTTGGTTTAGAAACAAAATATGGAGAGATTGTAATGCATATATATACTTTTAATCATGTATTTTGAATTGTCATATTAAAAAATAAATATATAGTGTATAATATACGTTTGTTGTAAATAAATATAAGGTTTGATGAGAGCTACAAGGGTAATTTTGATATTTTGAATGCTTTATCTATATATAATATTTAAGAGAAAATTACAACATATGAATATTGGGATATGTTGCACAAGTGGATATTCCATCTCCACTTTTTATTTCCATTAACTATTGTCCCCCAACTTCATTCCCCACTTTTTTTACGTTTTCCTACTTTGCACTGGCTATAAATAGCCATTAGTGTTGTGCAAATGAATACACGCTGAAATTCTTTCCATTTTCTCTTTATTTTACTATCTTTTCTTATTATTAATTTGTTAAATTAGTTTATTTTATAACACATTATCAGTATGAGCCTTCATCACTTTGAGCTATTTTAAAAAGGTAACAAAAGGATAAGAATTTTATTTTATTAAAATATCGAATATCTCTAAACTTGAATTTGTTGTTCTTGATATATCTGAAAAAGGCTACTCATCATGAGCACTAGATGCTGAAATACACCTACAATCGATGGGTTTGACAGACATCATCAAAGATTACAATAAGGTATCTAGTCAAATACTGTGCCAAAGCCATGATATTTTTCCGTCACGATCTTAAAGAGGGTTAAAATTACAGTATCTTACATTAAAAGACTCTTTTAAACTGTGAAAGAATCTAAAAGAAAGATATGACCACTTGAAGTTGGTCATCATTCCACAGGTACGTCATGATTGGTTCAATCTAAGATTAATGTAAAAATATAACTGAATATAATTCTGTTTTGTTTAGAATTATAGCACAGTTAAATTTATGCGGAGAAGAAATCACTGAGCAAGACAAACTTGCAAAAACATACTCCACATTTTCACCCGCGAATATGCTCCTACAGCAGCAATATCGCGAAAAAGGTTTTAAAAAATATTGTGAATTACTTTCTCACCTTCTTATTATTGTACATCAAAACGAACTATTAATGAAAAATCATGATAGTTGGACCATTGGTTCTTTGCCACTCCCTAAAGTGAATCAGGCAAATTATAACCAACGAGAAAGAGGTCATGATTCCAGTCATGATCATTGTCGAAGAAGAAACTATAATCATGATGCTCGACTAACACCGAGAAATGATCAGCAATATAAAAAGAAGAGTGAAAAGCAAAAGTTATACCAAAAAAAAATCAGAAAGTGTATGTCATAGATGTGAAGGTATGAGGCACTAGTCACGTACCTGTCGGTCATCAAAAATGTCTAGTTCATCTATATCAGGCATCCTTGAAGAGGGTAGAGAATAATCCAAAGACAAATTTTATCTCTGAAGATAATATTGAGCCTATGCATTTGAATGTAACTAATTTCTTCAATTTTTCATAAGTAAAATATGAATATTGATAAACCTGATAATATTTAAATAATTTTCTTTTTATTTGTCTTTACTAAATCACATGTTTATATTTTTCTAATTCATGTAAATAAATAAAATTTGTATAATGAGCCATATTTTAATTATAATATTTTTTTTATTTCTTTTTAAAGAAAAATATGGATATGTCTCAAATTTTGTTTGGATCAATGATCAATTACGATGATATTTGTGTAATTGATAGTGGAACGACTCATGCCATTTTTAAAGACGAGAAATATTTCTGGTAATTCAAAAATTATTGAAGGCTTTGAAAGAGCTATTATATTTTTGCTTAAGAGACAAAGATTGTTATAGAAGATTGATTGTTCTCTTCTAAATCCCAAAAACTTGTTAAGTTTTAAAGATATCCACTGAAATAGATATCATGTTGAGACACTAAATAAAATGAATACTGAATCCCTTGGTATAACCAAGAGTTCTCAAACCAGAAATATATTTTGGAAAAATTACCAACTTTGTCGTCTGGCCTATATTATGCAAAAATTAGCTTAATTGAAGCACATTTGGTCGTAAATCAGAAGTTTACTGATCTAAATACATTTGTACAATGGCATGATCGAATAGATCATCCTGGATAGGGTTGTTCAAAACTGTCCGCTACCGATAACCCAACCACAAAATTGGCTTATTGGTTTATTGGTATTGGGTTATCGGATTAGCGGTTGAGGAATGGATTTAAATTTTATAATTAACGGCTTATCGGTGTGGGAGACGGATTACTCAATTTTGTTATAAGGTAAATCGTTAATCAGTTAAGAAATTATTATATTTTAATATATTTTATCCCTAAATATATAAAATAGGGTACTTTACCTAAATCCCATAGTGAAAAAGTTCAATTACAACTTATCCCTACTTTTTCTTAAATTACCCGATTTCCCTGATTTTTCTTAGATTTCTGATACATTAGTGATTTTTCTGATACATCACATTTTGTGTACATAATAATTAATGTTGTTGATTTATTTATGGAAAGGTAACTTAAATCAAGTTAAGTTTCCTTCTTTCAATCAATTACTTAGCTAAATAAGAGAATTAACCCATACAAAGCGTAACAGTTATGAGGGACTTAAAAAAATTTAAAAACAGAGCATAGGATTATTGGCGGAATGGCGGCGGAGGTGACTGTCTCGCCGATGAAAGACGATGAAGAAGAATCCTATTTAATTTCTCCTTCCGATGCTTGGATATATAACTGAATGGAGAACAAAAGCTCCTGCTTAATGCTTATCTCTGCTGCAGCTTCACATTTAATGAGTGTTGGGTCACGTTTCCTGAAATTCAAAAAACAGAGCATAGGAGTTTGATACATTAGAATATATATGATACAAAAGTGACCTTATGTATCAGAAAAATTTATGTATCAAGCATTAAATCTTATGTATCAGAAAAATTTATGTATCAAACATTAAACATTATGTATCAGAAAAAATTTTGTATCAAGCGTTAAACCTTATGTATCAGAAAAAATTATATATCAAGCGTTAAACCTTATGTATCAGAAAAATTTATGTATCAAGCATTAAACCTTATGTATCAGAAAAATTTATGTATCAAGCATTAAACCTTATGTATCAGAAAAAATTATGTATCAAGCATTAAACCTTATGTATCAGAAAAAATTATGTATCAAGCATTCAACCTTATGTATCAGAAAATTTTATGTATCAAGCATTAAACCTTATGTATCAGAAAAATTTATGTATCAAACATTAAACCTTATGTATCAGAAAAATCGTAAAAAGCTTAAGACCTTATGTGTCATGTACATAATAGCAAAAACCTTATTAGAACCTTATGTATCAACATATGAAATGTCTATCAACACTTAAAAATACAAGAAAAGAAATCTGATACATATAGACTATATTAGAAGCAGTAAAGCTTGATACATGAAAATCTGATACATAAACTTTCATCTTATATTTGAGTTTGATACATGAGAATAACTGATACATAATCATTCGACATATTCGACAGATTAATGGCTGATACATTGAAGATTGTTGTGTTAGTTTTCAACTGAATTGTGGTTGATACATAACATCTTGTATTGATATAGGTTGTAGATGTATCAGAAGCTGTAAAGTTTGATACATGAGAATCTGATAAATAAATTTTCATCTTAAATTCGAGTTTGATAAATGAGAATCTGATAAAAGTCTGTTAAATTGTTGAATAACCAAAAAAATATTTACTATTGGTGCAAAAATAAAATTGTACATTCTACTATTACAAAATTCAAAAAAAAACTACTCGACGTCAATCGGTTCTCCTTGACTAGGAGAGATGAAATCTCTCTAAAGTTTTTTTGGATCATCATTTTCGCTAACATAACCATCCTTGGCCATACTTCAGTCCCTGCATTACCATGAAAAATAATTAAATATAGTTTGAACTTGATACATTGTACATCTGATCTGATACATTAAAATATATGATACAAAAGTGACCTTATGTATCTAAAAATTTATGTATCAAGTATTAAACCTTGTGTATCAAAAAAATTTATGTATCAAGTATTAAATCTTATGTATCAGAAAAATTTATGTATCAAGCATTAAACCTTATGTATCAGAAAAATTTATGTATCAAGCATTAAACCTAATGTATCAGAAAAATTTATGTATCAAGCATTAAACCTTATGTATCAGAAAAAATTATGTATCAAGCATTAAACTATATGTATCAGAAAAATTTATGTATCAAGCATTAAACCTTATGTATCAGAAAAAATTATGTATCAAACATTAAACCTTATGTATCAGAAAAATTTATGTATCAAGTGTTATACCCCATTTTAACTCGAGGTCAAACGGTGTACAACGTATTGATGATTCCTAAATTATTTAATTTTAAGGAGTCGCCACCTAATTATTTTTAAGGTAAATTAGGATACCTAAATAATTAACTTATTTAATGCTAAAAATGATCTCCGATTAGTGATCTACTTAGCTTATGAGATTCTAGATAAGGGTTCTAGTTATCCTAAAGGGAAGGGGTTAGGCATCCTTCAAGATTCGTTAAAAACGATTACCGGCCAAACTTAGGTTTAGATTAAAACTAAAAAAAGTTGTTCAAAAGTTTTGAAAATGAAGCTTAGTAATTACATGGAAAAAGATTTTTTGAACTTGAAATTATTAGGCAAATATTGCTTATTGCATGAAATAAGTGCGTGTTTAAATGCGGTATTTTTTACTAATAATTTAGCCTTAAATAAAAATATAGGTTTCTTTTATTATGATGACTCATTTTAATTAAAAGTTCACAAATCTAAATATCTATATAATGTTAGTTATTGCATTAGTGAGAACATATTCACATTATAAAAGCAAATTTAACATGTAATGATAATAATAATAATACTAATAATAGTAGTAATAGTAATAATAGTAATAATAATACTAATGATAGTAATAATAATAACAACAATCATAATAACAATAATGCAACAATAATAATAACAATAATAATAGCCATAATAATAATAACAATGATAATAATAATAATAATAAAGTATAATAATAATAACGGTAGTAAAACAAAATATAATAATAATAATAATACGATAAATAATAATAATAATAATATGATAAATAATAAATATAATATGATAAATAATAATAATAATAACAGTAAATAACAACAACAATAATAATAAATACGATAATGATGATAATAATAATAACGATAATAACAATAGTAATAATAAAAATAATAATAATGATTATAACAATAATACCATAATAATAATAACAATAATAATAATAATAGCCATAAAAATAACAATGATAATAATAATAATAATAATAAAATATAATAATAACAATACTAACTGAAATAAAATATACTAATAATATTAATAATAAAAATAGTAAAATAAAAATATATATACTACTACTAATAATAATAATAATAATACTAATGATAATAAAATATACTAATAATAATGATGATAATAATAATAACGAAAATAATAATAATAATAATAATACTAACAATAAAAAATAAAAATACAATTATAACTACTAATAATATTAATAACGAAAATAACAATACTAATAATAACACAATAATAATAATAATAGTAATATTAATAATAATAGCAGTAAACAAAATGTACTAATAATAATGATAATAATAATTACGAAAATATTAATAATAGTAATAATAATAATAATAATGCTAACAGTAAATAAAATACTACTACTAATAATAATAATAATAAAAACGGTAATAATAAGAATATATACCACTAATAATAATAATAATAATAATAACAAAAATAATAATAACAATAACAATAATAGTAATAATAATAATAACAGAAAAATAAACATAATACTGCTTCTATTAATAATATTAATAATGAAAATAATAATATTAATATGAATAACGAAAATAATAATAATAATAATAATAATAATATTAATAATAATAATAGTAATACTAACAGAAAAATAAACATACTACTACTTCTATTAATAATATTGATAGCGAAAATAATAATAATAATAATAATAGTAATAACAGAAAATAAAATATACTAATAATAATAGCAATAATAATTAAAAATAATAATAATAACGACAATAATAATAATAATAATAACAATAGTAAAAATAATAATAAGGATATCGGCTCCATGTGAGGAAATGAAGATTACATTGAAACTCCATTTTTTGCTCCCGAAGTGTTCATGCAAACAAAAAGAGAGTGACGAAATTAGGGGGCTAGCATTTTTAGGATAATATTTAAGCATAATGACAACAAAAAAAACGAAGGAACATGAAATAAATATTACCTATTGCAGGGCAGTTTATGGATGTTTTCCCCGCAGACTTACCTGGCATGCCACCTGATAGAGATATAGATTTTTGTATCGACTTAGAGCCCAACACTCGCCCTATTTCCATTCCACCTTATAGAATGGCCCCAGCTGAGTTGAGGGAGTTGAAGGCCCAACTTCAGGAGTTGTTGGGTAAAGGGTTTATTAGACCGAGTGCCTCTCCTTGGGGTGCTCCAGTCTTATTTGTAAAGAAGAAGGATGGTAGCCTTCGTATGTGCATAGACTACAGGCAGCTGAACAAGGTGACTATTAAAAATAGGTATCCTCTTCCCCGCATTGATGACTTATTTGATCAGTTGGAGGGTGCTTGTGTTTTCTCAAAAATTGATTTGAGGTCTGGTTACCATCAGCTGAAAATACGGGCGACAGATGTACCAAAGACGGCTTTCCGAACCAGGTATGGTCACTATGAATTCTTAGTAATGTCTTTTGGGCTTACAAATGCGCCTGCTGCTTTCATGAGTCTGATGAATGGAATCTTTAAGCCATATTTGGACCTCTTTGTTATTGTTTTTATTGATGATATATTGATCTACTCAAAGAATCGAAAAGAAAATGAAGAGCATCTGAGAACTGTTCTGGGATTATTAAGGGAGAAGAAGTTATATTCCAAATTCTCTAAGTGTGAGTTCTGGCTTGATTCAGTGTCTTTCTTAGGGCACGTGGTTTCTAAAGATGGAGTGATGGTGGATCTCCAGAAGATTGAAGTAGTGAAAAGTTGGGCAAGGCCCACTAATGTCTCAGAGGTAAGGAGTTTTATTGGTTTGGCTAGCTACTACCGCCGGTTCATCAAGGGATTTGCTTCTATTGCTTCCCAGCTGACTAATCTGATCAAGCAGAAAGTTCCATTTGTATGGTCGGATGAGTGTGAAAAGAGCTTTCTGAAACTCAAGACCTTATTGACTACTACACCAATTCTTGCCCTACCAATAGAAGGTAAGAATTTCATTATTTATTGTGATGCATCATATTCTGGTTTAGGTGCAGTGCTAATGCAGGAGAAGAAGGTAATTGCCTATGCTTCAAGGCAATTGAAGGTGCATGAGCGTAATTACCCCACTCATGATTTAGAGTTGGCTGCAGTTGTATTTGCATTGAAGTAGTGGAGACATTATCTATATGGGATAAAATGTGAAGTGTATACAGATCATCGCAGTTTACAACATGTATTCACTCAGAAAAACTTGAACTTGAGGCAGAGGAGGTGGATGGAATTGCTAAAGGACTATGATATCACTATTCTTTATCATCCAGGAAAAGCTAATATAGTGGCTGATGCCTTGAGCAGAAAAGCAGGGAGCATGGGGAGTTTAGCTCATTTGCAGGTTTCCAGACGTCCATTGGCAAGAGAGGTTCAAACTCTGGCTAATGACTTTATGAGGCTGGAAGTAACTGAGAAGGGAGGATTTTTGGCCTGTGTGGAGGCAAGATCTTCTTTCCTTGACAAGATTAAAGAAAAGCAATTTGAGGATGAGAAGCTGAGTCGAATTCGTGATATGGTCTTGCGGAGAGAGGCCAAGGAAGCCTTGATCGATGAGGAAGGCATCTTGAGGATTAAGGGGCGGGTATGTGTGCCCCGTATTGATAATTTAATTCAGACTATTCTTGTAGAGGCTCATAGTTCGAGGTACTCTATACATCCTGGTGCAACCAAGATGTATCGCGATCTGAGACAGCATTATTGGTGGAACAGAATGAAGCGTGACATTGCTGATTTTGTTGCCCATTGTCCAAATTGTCAGCAGGTAAAATATGAACACCAAAGGCCTGGAGGGACACTTCAAAGAATGCTCATTCCTGAATGGAAGTGGGAAAGAATTGCAATGGATTTTGTGGTCGGACTTCCAAAGACATTAGGTAAGTTTGATTCGATATGGGTGATTGTTGATAGGTTAACTAAGTCTGCTCACTTCGTTCCAATCAAGGTGACTTATGATGCCGAGAAGTTAGCCAAACTATATATCCGCGAGATTGTTCGATTACATGGAGTTCCAGTTTCTATCATATCAGATAGAGGTACGCAATTCACTTCTAACTTTTGGAGAACCTTGCATGCCGAGTTAGGTACTAGATTGGATCTTAGTACTGCATTTCACCCTCAGACCGATGGGCAGTCTGAGAGGACAATTCAAGTGCTAGAGGATATGCTTCGTGCATGCGCGATAGATTTTGGTGGTCATTGGGATCAGTTTCTACCCCTGGCAGAGTTTTCGTATAATAATAGCTATCACTCGAGTATTGATATGGCTCCGTTTGAGGCATTGTATGGGAGGAGATGTAGGTCTCCTATTGGTTGGTTTGACGCGTTTGAGGTGAGACCTTGGGGAACTGATATTTTGAGGGAATCACTAGAGAAGGTGAAATTTATTCAGGAGAAGCTTCTAGCAGCTCAGAGTAGGCAGAAGGAGTATGCAGACCGAAAGGTCAGGGACATGGAGTTTATGGAGGGAGAACAAGTGTTGTTGAAGGTTTCACCCATGAAGGGTGTGGTGAGATTCGGTAAGCGAGGTAAGCTCAGTCCGAGGTATGTTGGGCCGTTTGAAGTTCTTAAGCGTGTTGGAGAGGTGGCCTATGAATTGGCTTTACCTCCAGGTTTGTCTGGAGTGCACCCAGTGTTTCATGTGTCTATGCTAAAGAAATATCATGGTGATGGAAACTATATTATTCGCTGGGATTCGGTCTTGCTTGATGAGAATTTGTCTTATGAGGAGGAACCTGTAGCTATTCTTGATAGGGAGGTCCGCAAGTTGAGATCAAGGGAGATTGCGTCTGTGAAGGTCCAGTGGAGGAATCGCCCTGTGGAGGAGTCCACTTGGGAGATTGAGACTGATATGCGTGAAAGATATCCACATTTGTTCGTCGAGTCAGGTACCCTTTTCAACCCTCGCTCTTTTTTTGACCGTTCGAGGACGAACGGTGGGTAAATTGGTATCTATTGTAATGACCCATTAGGTCGTTTTGAGTACTAGGGCTTTTATTCATAAAAGACTCATCCAATAAATTTTTAATGGGTATTTTCGACTATTCGAAAACTATAATTATTTAGTTGAAGGATAAATTTAAATAATTAATTTAATTAGTGGGATAAGTTGATAATTTATTTAATACTCTCTACCAATTATTAAAATAAGAGGATAGGGTTTATGAAGTGTAGTAAAAAAAACAGATTAGAAAAGAAAAGGAAAAGGAACTCGGCGCGGCGAACAAAAGAGAACAACGATCCAGAGCTATAAAGACTGCTCTGCACTGAAGGTATGTTAGATACATGATTTATTATTATTATATTATTAATTGAATAGTAAAGAAATTATCTTGCAATTGAATTGTCAAAACAAATAAAATACTGGGGTTAGTTAATGCATAATAGTGATAATAATGAAACTTAGGAAAGTAATAGTCAGAGATTATATAGTATTATATACATATAGGGACTTACAGGAAGCATAATGTTGAATTCTAGAGATTATATATTATTATATACATATAAGGACTTACGGGAAGCATAATGTTGAATTCTAATTAAAGTAGCTATTGGGAAATCATTAGTTCATGCCAATAAGATAATTGGAAAATCTTGCACCCATGTACATTTCACGTTAGGTAATTGGATCAAGCTGCAACCTGTTTTTCTTGTACAGTAACACTACGGCCAATTGTAAAACGTGGCTTCGGTTTTTATTTCCAAATAATTATTGCACTATAATTCAAGTTTTGGTGTATTGAGATAGATAATTAAATATTAGGTGTATTATATTACCTAAAAACCATTAAAGTTATGATATTGGAGGAATTATGACTTAACCCTACGCTTGATATTTAGAAAGTGATTATAGATTTGGGTGAGCTTTTGGGTCTAGGCTAGATGTATAATAATATGGGTGTCTACATACTCGTTTACTTATGAATATTGCATACTTGATAGATTGGGAACATTCTAAGGCATCGAAGAAAGGGAAATCACCATTGACTTAGCTTGCTTGACTTCGGTTCTTCGGTTGAGGTAGGTTATGGTTTTTATTCTACATCATAGATAGACTCTTAATAGTGATTGATATTCATGGAGTAATATGTGTGAAGTTTACTATGCATTTAATTGTTGTGGTTTGGATGGTTGATATGTTATTGTGATTGGTCTAAAATCCCGAGGCCATGAAATCCATAATCTTGAACTTGCCCTATCAAAAATGATGACTTGAATAAAGAAGGTTTAATAAAATATTGTTAATGAAGTGGAATGTAATCATGAAGAATGATAAATTAAATATATTTGGATCGGGTGTCACGTTCCGACACGATATATTTGGATCGGGTGTCACGTTCCGACACGATATATTTGGATCGGTTGTCACGTTCCGACACGGTATATTTGCATCGGGTGTCACGTTCCGACACGGTAATATTAAAGGAAAACAAATTAACATGACTTAATACTACCCAATCTCCAATAACTCATTATCCAAAAGAGTGTGATGTGAAGGCTTGAGTCCTCAGATGTGATCTTGATCTTGTTGATTGGTTATGAAATTGTTCATTGTGTTGTCACTTGATCTTGTTGGTTGCCACCTGTTAAGTGCTATGGTTGATTTTCCGCTATTATTTATTGCATATTGATTCCTATTTTGAGTCGGCCGATGATACCTACTCAGTACATATTGCCCTGTACTGACCCCTACGTATATTTTTCTTTGTTTTATTTTGTGGAGTACAGCGAGTCTTCCATCGGCTTCGACTCGACCTCAACTCTAGTTAGTCTCCAATTCAGAAGTCTTCAGGGTGAGCTATCCTTCTAGCTCGTGATGGAATTTCTCGATTATGGCATGGTGTCTTTAGTTTTCGGACACATTTGGTTATTTATTTATTCTGGTGTTTTATATTTCCAGACTTAGATTTAGAATTTAGATGTCCTTAATGTGATGACTTTCAGATTTTGGGGAACATCAAGTAATAGAGTTTAGTGGCTTTTGTTATTTCTGACTTTAATAAGATTGAGCTTCGGTAGTGTTATCGTGATTTATAAGTTGAATCGTTGATCTAAGTTGGGGTTTGTATCATTGATTCTTCCACCTAGGAGGTTAAGTGTGGGTGCCACTCACGACCCATTTTGGGTCGTGACAAATTTGGTATCAGAGCTTTAGGTTCATTGATCTCATCTCACAAGGACAGGTCTAGTAGAGTCTTGCGGAACGGTACGGGGACGCCTTTACTTTTCTTCAAGAGGCTACAGGACTTTAGGAAAACTCCATTCTTTCTTTCTTTCGTGCTATTACTTGAATCCAATTGGTATTTAGGTGATACAAATTGGTATCTGACCTTCTCTACTTTTCTTTCGCAGATGGTTAGAACTAGAGCAACAAGAGCACCTGAGCCAGCCGTTGGGGCTGTAGGCAGAGGAAGAGTAGCAACGAGAGGCCGTGGTAGAGGTCGCGGAAGAAAGCCCACCAGGGGCAGGGTCCAAACAGCTGGGCCAGCCAGGGAAAGAGCAGCGAGCCCTCCACTGGCTGATGAGGTAGTTAGAGATGATGTTGGGGTGGAGGAGGAGCAAGTTCATGAGAGAGAAGCACCACCCCAGCCTACTCCAGAGATGATCCACCAGGTTCTCACCTATCTTAGTGGGTTATCCGATCAGGGACAAGCTCCCCCAGCACCTCATATTCCAGGAGTTCAACATGCAGCTGTTATGGCTCCCCGCATAACTGCGTCTTTGGGAACAAACATGTTTCCTCAATTGACTACAGGGCCGGTAATGACAAGTGACCAGCATGATCTCTTTGTTAAGTTCTTGAAGTTGAAACCCCCAGTCTTCAGGGGTACTGAATCTGAGGATGCCTATGATTTCCTTGTTGATTGTCATGAGCTGCTTCATAAAATGGATATAGTAGAGCGATTTGGTGTTGAGTTTGTGACATACCAGTTTCAAGGAGACGCCAAAATGTGGTGGCGGTCTCACGTGGAGTGCCGACCAGCAGAGGCACCACCTATGACCTGGGCAACCTTTTCTGATTATTTTATGGAGAAGTATATTCCCCGGACCTTAAGGGACAGGAGGAGAGACGAGTTCCTGAATATAGAGCAGGGGAGGATGTTTGTTGCCGCTTATGAGGCCAAGTTTCGTGCCTTAGCCAGATATGCTACTCAGCTTTGCTTCAGTCCAGAGGAGCGAATTCGCCGCTTTGTGAAGGGATTGAGGTCAGATTTGCGAATTCCAGCTTTACAGGTTGCTACTTCAGGAAAATCCATTCAGGAAGTGGTTGATTTTGTGATAGAGGTAGAGGGGGTGAAGCCAGATAACTTCACTAAAGAGACAACATTCAAGAAGTTTCGTAAAGGAGGTGAGTTTAGTGGTTCTTGCTCCAGAGGGCAAAGTTCTGGAGATTATTCAATCCGTCCTATTCAGTCTTCATTGCAGGTTTCAGATGGAGGTCCGTTAAAGACTAGTCAGCCTTTTTCTAACTTTGGGGGTTATCTTCAGTCTTCTTCGTCTTCACAAAGACCCACTCTTGACCCTAAGACTTGTTACGGATGTGGTGAGCCTGGACATATCAGAAAATATTGTCCAAGGCAGAGTCAGGCTTGGCATGATCAGGGTTATAGAGTCCCAGCAGTTAGAGGTGGAGGCGACGGCTATGGTAGGGGCCGTCATTCTGGAGGACATGGTGGCCAAGGTCGTGGTGGTCGCCAGTCCGGCCGGGGTGTCGGGCAGGTTGGAACTACTGGAGTACAGCCCGGTAAGGGACATAGTCAGACAGGTGACAAAGCCCATTGTTATGCCTTCCCTAGGAGATCAGAGGCAGAGGCATCCGATGCTGTTATCACAGGTACTCTTCTGGTCTGCGATAACTTGGCTTTCGTATTGTTTGATCCTGGATCTACATTTTCTTATGTATCTCCCGCATTTGCTGATGGACTTGATTTATATTGTGACTTACTTGACATGCCTATTCGTGTTTCTACACCTGTTGGTGAGTCTGTGCTAGTTGAGAAAGTGTATAGGTCTTGTCTTGTGACTTTTGTGGGAAGCAGAACTTATGCAGATTTAATTATTCTGGAGATGGTTGACTTTGATGTAATCTTGGGTATGACTTGGCTCTCTCCAAATTTTGCTATCTTAGACTGCAATGCTAAGACTGTGACATTAGCCAAGCCTGGGATGGATCAGTTGGTGTGGGAGGGTGACTATATTTCCACCCCAGTTCAGATTATTTCTTTTCTTCGTGCCAAGAGGTTGGTGAGTAAGGGTTGTTTAGCCTTCCTAGCACATCTTAGGGACGATAATTCTAAAGTGCCGACGATTGAATCTATCACTATAGTTTGTGAGTTTATGGATGTTTTCCCCGCGGACTTACCTGGCATGCCACCTGATAGAGATATAGATTTTTGTATCGACTTAGAGCCCAACACTCGCCCTATTTCCATTCCACCTTATAGAATGGCCCAGCTGAGTTGAGGGAGTTGAAGGCCCAACTTCAGGAGTTGTTGGGTAAAGGGTTTATTAGACCGAGTGCCTCTCCTTGGGGTGCTCCAGTCTTATTTGTAAAGAAGAAGGATGGTAGCCTTCGTATGTGCATAGACTACAGGCAGCTGAACAAGGTGACTATTAAAAATAGGTATCCTCTTCCCCGCATTGATGACTTATTTGATCAGTTGGAGGGTGCTTGTGTTTTCTCAAAAATTGATTTGAGGTCTGGTTACCATCAGCTGAAAATACGGGCGACAGATGTACCAAAGACGGCTTTCCGAACCAGGTATGGTCACTATGAATTCTTAGTAATATCTTTTGGGCTTACAAATGCGCCTGCTGCTTTCATGAGTCTGATGAATGGAATCTTTAAGCCATATTTGGACCTCTTTGTTATTGTTTTTATTGATGATATATTGATCTACTCAAAGAATCGAAAAGAAAATGAAGAGCATCTGAGAACTGTTCTGGGATTATTAAGGGAGAAGAAGTTATATTCCAAATTCTCTAAGTGTGAGTTCTGGCTTGATTCAGTGTCTTTCTTAGGGCACGTGGTTTCTAAAGATGGAGTGATGGTGGATCTCCAGAAGATTGAAGTAGTGAAAAGTTGGGCAAGGCCCACTAATGTCTCAGAGGTAAGGAGTTTTATTGGTTTGGCTAGCTACTACCGCCGGTTCATCAAGGGATTTGCTTCTATTGCTTCCCAGCTGACTAATCTGATCAAGCAGAAAGTTCCATTTGTATGGTCGGATGAGTGTGAAAAGAGCTTTCTGAAACTCAAGACCTTATTGACTACTACACCAATTCTTGCCCTACCAATAGAAGGTAAGAATTTCATTATTTATTGTGATGCATCATATTCTGGTTTAGGTGCAGTGCTAATGCAGGAGAAGAAGGTAATTGCCTATGCTTCAAGGCAATTGAAGGTGCATGAGCGTAATTACCCCACTCATGATTTAGAGTTGGCTGCAGTTGTATTTGCATTGAAGTAGTGGAGACATTATCTATATGGGATAAAATGTGAAGTGTATACAGATCATCGCAGTTTACAACATGTATTCACTCAGAAAAACTTGAACTTGAGGCAGAGGAGGTGGATGGAATTGCTAAAGGACTATGATATCACTATTCTTTATCATCCAGGAAAAGCTAATATAGTGGCTGATGCCTTGAGCAGAAAAGCAGGGAGCATGGGGAGTTTAGCTCATTTGCAGGTTTCCAGACGTCCATTGGCAAGAGAGGTTCAAACTCTGGCTAATGACTTTATGAGGCTGGAAGTAACTGAGAAGGGAGGATTTTTGGCCTGTGTGGAGGCAAGATCTTCTTTCCTTGACAAGATTAAAGAAAAGCAATTTGAGGATGAGAAGCTGAGTCGAATTCGTGATATGGTCTTGCGGAGAGAGGCCAAGGAAGCCTTGATCGATGAGGAAGGCATCTTGAGGATTAAGGGGCGGGTATGTGTGCCCCGTATTGATAATTTAATTCAGACTATTCTTGTAGAGGCTCATAGTTCGAGGTACTCTATACATCCTGGTGCAACCAAGATGTATCGCGATCTGAGACAGCATTATTGGTGGAACAGAATGAAGCGTGACATTGCTGATTTTGTTGCCCATTGTCCAAATTGTCAGCAGGTAAAATATGAACACCAAAGGCCTGGAGGGACACTTCAAAGAATGCTCATTCCTGAATGGAAGTGGGAAAGAATTGCAATGGATTTTGTGGTCGGACTTCCAAAGACATTAGGTAAGTTTGATTCGATATGGGTGATTGTTGATAGGTTAACTAAGTCTGCTCACTTCGTTCCAATCAAGGTGACTTATGATGCCGAGAAGTTAGCCAAACTATATATCCGCGAGATTGTTCGATTACATGGAGTTCCAGTTTCTATCATATCAGATAGAGGTACGCAATTCACTTCTAACTTTTGGAGAACCTTGCATGCCGAGTTAGGTACTAGATTGGATCTTAGTACTGCATTTCACCCTCAGACCGATGGGCAGTCTGAGAGGACAATTCAAGTGCTAGAGGATATGCTTCGTGCATGCGCGATAGATTTTGGTGGTCATTGGGATCAGTTTCTACCCCTGGCAGAGTTTTCGTATAATAATAGCTATCACTCGAGTATTGATATGGCTCCGTTTGAGGCATTGTATGGGAGGAGATGTAGGTCTCCTATTGGTTGGTTTGACGCGTTTGAGGTGAGACCTTGGGGAACTGATATTTTGAGGGAATCACTAGAGAAGGTGAAATTTATTCAGGAGAAGCTTCTAGCAGCTCAGAGTAGGCAGAAGGAGTATGCAGACCGAAAGGTCAGGGACATGGAGTTTATGGAGGGAGAACAAGTGTTGTTGAAGGTTTCACCCATGAAGGGTGTGGTGAGATTCGGTAAGCGAGGTAAGCTCAGTCCGAGGTATGTTGGGCCGTTTGAAGTTCTTAAGCGTGTTGGAGAGGTGGCCTATGAATTGGCTTTACCTCCAGGTTTGTCTGGAGTGCACCCAGTGTTTCATGTGTCTATGCTAAAGAAATATCATGGTGATGGAAACTATATTATTCGCTGGGATTCGGTCTTGCTTGATGAGAATTTGTCTTATGAGGAGGAACCTGTAGCTATTCTTGATAGGGAGGTCCGCAAGTTGAGATCAAGGGAGATTGCGTCTGTGAAGGTCCAGTGGAGGAATCGCCCTGTGGAGGAGTCCACTTGGGAGATTGAGACTGATATGCGTGAAAGATATCCACATTTGTTCGTCGAGTCAGGTACCCTTTTCAACCCTCGCTCTTCTTTTGACCGTTCGAGGACGAACGGTGGGTAAATTGGTATCTATTGTAATGACCCATTAGGTCGTTTTGAGTACTAGGGCTTTTATTCATAAAAGACTCATCCAATAAATTTTTAATGGGTATTTTCGACTATTCGAAAACTATAATTATTTAGTTGAGGGATAAATTTAAATAATTAATTTAATTAGTGGGATAAGTTGATAATTTATTTAATACTCTCTACCAATTATTAAAATAAGAGGATAGGGTTTATGAAGTGTAGTAAAAAAAACAGATTAGAAAAGAAAAGGAAAAGGAAAAGGAACTCGGCGCGGCGAACAAAAGAGAACAACGATCCAGAGCTATAAAGACTGCTCTGCACTGAAGGTATGTTAGATACATGATTTATTATTATTATATTATTAATTGAATAGTAAAGAAATTATCTTGCAATTGAATTGTCAAAACAAATAAAATACTGGGGTTAGTTAATGCATAATAGTGATAATAATGAAACTTAGGAAAGTAATAGTCAGAGATTATATAGTATTATATACATATAGGGACTTACAGGAAGCATAATGTTGAATTCTAGAGATTATATATTATTATATACATATAAGGACTTACGGGAAGCATAATGTTGAATTCTAATTAAAGTAGCTATTGGGAAATCATTAGTTCATGCCAATAAGATAATTGGAAAATCTTGCACCCATGTACATTTCACGTTAGGTAATTGGATCAAGCTGCAACCTGTTTTTCTTGTACAGTAACACTACGGCCAATTGTAAAACGTGGCTTCGGTTTTTATTTCCAAATAATTATTGCACTATAATTCAAGTTTTGGTGTATTGAGATAGATAATTAAATATTAGGTGTATTATATTACCTAAAAACCATTAAAGTTATGATATTGGAGGAATTATGACTTAACCCTACGCTTGATATTTAGAAAGTGATTATAGATTTGGGTGAGCTTTTGGGTCTAGGCTAGATGTATAATAATATGGGTGTCTACATACTCGTTTACTTATGAATATTGCATACTTGATAGATTGGGAACATTCTAAGGCATCGAAGAAAGGGAAATCACCATTGACTTAGCTTGCTTGACTTCGGTTCTTCGGTTGAGGTAGGTTATGGTTTTTATTCTACATCATAGATAGACTCTTAATAGTGATTGATATTCATGGAGTAATATGTGTGAAGTTTACTATGCATTTAATTGTTGTGGTTTGGATGGTTGATATGTTATTGTGATTGGTCTAAAATCCCGAGGCCATGAAATCCATAATCTTGAACTTGCCCTATCAAAAATGATGACTTGAATAAAGAAGGTTTAATAAAATATTGTTAATGAAGTGGAATGTAATCATGAAGAATGATAAATTAAATATATTTGGATCGGGTGTCACGTTCCGACACGATATATTTGGATCGGGTGTCACGTTCCGACACGATATATTTGGATCGGTTGTCACGTTCCGACACGGTATATTTGCATCGGGTGTCACGTTCCGACACGGTAATATTAAAGGAAAACAAATTAACATGACTTAATACTACCCAATCTCCAATAACTCATTATCCAAAAGAGTGTGATGTGAAGGCTTGAGTCCTCAGATGTGATCTTGATCTTGTTGATTGGTTATGAAATTGTTCATTGTGTTGTCACTTGATCTTGTTGGTTGCCACCTGTTAAGTGCTATGGTTGATTTTCCGCTATTATTTATTGCATATTGATTCCTATTTTGAGTCGGCCGATGATACCTACTCAGTACATATTGCCCTGTACTGACCCCTACGTATATTTTTCTTTGTTTTATTTTGTGGAGTACAGCGAGTCTTCCATCGGCTTCGACTCGACCTCAACTCTAGTTAGTCTCCAATTCAGAAGTCTTCAGGGTGAGCTATCCTTCTAGCTCGTGATGGAATTTCTCGATTATGGCATGGTGTCTTTAGTTTTCGGACACATTTGGTTATTTATTTATTCTGGTGTTTTATATTTCCAGACTTAGATTTAGAATTTAGATGTCCTTAATGTGATGACTTTCAGATTTTGGGGAACATCAAGTAATAGAGTTTAGTGGCTTTTGTTATTTCTGACTTTAATAAGATTGAGCTTCGGTAGTGTTATCGTGATTTATAAGTTGAATCGTTGATCTAAGTTGGGGTTTGTATCATTGATTCTTCCACCTAGAAGGTTAAGTGTGGGTGCCACTCACGACCCATTTTGGGTCGTGACACCGTGTCAGCCCCCCTTTGTTCTGTCTAATCCCTCTATTTATAGGAAGATGAAGATTGAATAAAAATAATAAAAAAACGGATGATTAAAATAATGCGGAGTGGGAAAATTAATAAAATAATGCGAAATGGGCAGAAAATATAAAATAATGCGGAGTGGATAAATTAATAAAATAATACGGAGGCGGAAATATATATTATACTATTTTTTTAAAAATCAGATGAATATATATATATATATATATATATATATATATATATTCTGCAGAGACAAAGGATGATGGACGGGGCACACGTGGATTAAAATAATATTATTTTTTTTAATTTTTATTAAAAAGGATAAATAATAAAAAAAATAAGAAAAATAAAAATCAGATGAATATATATATATATATATATATATATATATATATATATATATGTATATTAAAATTGTACAAAAGTGCGGCGGAAAATATATATATATATATATATATATATATATATTATATTCATTTTTTAAATTATTTGGATGAAAAGAAAACAATTATATATTTTATTCTTATTTAATGTTTATTATTATTTATTTTTTAAAATAGGGGACAACGGGTGATGGACATTATTAATATAGTATTAATATAGGTATGGGTAGGGCACGCGTGGATTAAAATAATTTTAATTTTTTTTATTATTATTATTTTTTATTAAAAAAGATAAAATAAAAAAATAATAATAATAATAATAAAAATCGGATGAATATAATATATATTTGGATAGGCAAAATTATTTGTTTATTATATTTATTTCGGATGAATATAAATATATATATAGTTTAGAGACAAAGGGGTATGGGCGGGGGCACGCGTTAGTTTTTTATTAGTATAGGGAAACGGGGAGGGGACAAAGTGTGGGTAGTATATTATATATATATTATTATATTTTTTAATTATTATTATTATTATTTTTTTGGTTGGATGAATATGGAATTATTTTTTTTATTTTTTTATTTTTTTTATTTTTATTTTTATTTTTAAAAAAGGGGGACAATGGTGCGGCGGAATATATCATTATATATTATATTATTTTTCGAATGAAATAAAATAATTTATTTATTATTTTGAAAATATAATAAATAAAAAAAGGGTACAAATTATGGTAGATAGTATATATATATATATATGGGGAAATGGGAGGGGACAAGAATGGGTTAGTTAATTTAAAAAATATTTTCTGAAAAAAAAAAAGAAAAGGGGGATGGAGGGGACAAGCATGGTTTAGTTAATTTAAAATGTTTTCTGGAAAAAAGAAAAAAGGGGGATTGGATTATGAAAAGTGATGAGAGTATTATATGGTATAGAGTTAGTAGTATAGGTAGGAAATATAATAATATAAAGGTGGTTAGATGTATTTATAATGGTTATAAAAAATGACTAAAAGAATTAATTCTAACAAAAGTAAAATAATTAATCTAATCATAAACTACTTAATTTCGAAAATAAAATCTATTAATTTACGAAATAAAAAAAAATCCCCTTTTTTTTAGATCAATTTTGATTATTTTTTTTAAAAGGTAATAATTATACAAACTATATACATTACCTTTAAAAAAAATTAAGATAACAAATTTATTAAAGAATGCTAGAATTAAAATAAGATTAATAAACTTCTTAATTTCGAAAAAGTAAATTAATTAACTTAAGTTTAAATAAATTAACTTGAAATATGAGTCTATTAATTAAGTCAAACTAATTGATAAAAATATCTATTTTTCAAAAGAAAATCTTTTTGAGATAATTTTCGAATAAATGACAATATATATTATATTAAAAAATTATTTAATATATATATATATATACTTGAAATTATTTTTAAAATAATGATAATATATATGCATATTTCATTTTTTTATTATTATTATTATTATAATTTTTTTTTAATTTTTTTTTAAAGTTACGTTGTGGATGGTCAAAATTGGGTGTCAACATCAAGTATTAAACCTTATGTATCAGAAAAATTTATGTATCAAGCATTAAACCTTATGTATCAGAAAAATCGTAAAAACTGAAGACCTTATGTGTCATGTACATAATAGCAAAAACCTTATTAGAACCTTATGTATCAACATATAAAATGTTTATCAACACTTAAAAATACAAGAAAAGAAATCTGATACATATAAACTATATCAGATATGGTTAAAAGATATCTGATACATATAGTCTCATGCATTTATTCGCTGCATTAAGGTCTGATATATTTGAATAATTCATACCTTTGGAAGATTAGATCGTGTTGTAACACGTTCTACTTTCTCCTCTGTTTTTTGAGGTGATTGTTGAACTATAAATTTTGACTTTGCAATTTGAGATTTCGATTTTGCATGTAAAGTATCCATAATTAATGGATCGTTGAGATGTTTGGATCTAATCTCTTTATACCCTTCACCAGAAGAATCAGACTCCGATGAAACAAGATTTTTTTTTTATTTAATTATGTGTGACCAACACTAAATGATGGATATGATTCCATATGTATCAGTGAATAGAAGATTAAAATCAACAAAAACATACAGTTGAAATCAATGGAAAATCGAAGGAGATGGAATTGAAGTGAGATTCTAGAGAAGGAAGAAATTGAATTATCTTATTTGGAAATTTGAATTTCAAAAAAATATGAATTGAAATTCAAAAAGAAACCGCAGTATATGGGGCTTCAAATTAGGCGTAAATTTAGGATAGTAAATATAGTAATATAAGATGTATAGTTAGGTAATTTTCCCTATAAAATATGTATAATATTGATAATTATAATTTATAAACCTAAAATAAGGGTCAAGCCCATTTAATTAAATAGGCCAAACCAATTTAATTAAATAGGCAAGCCCATTTAAAGTAGAAACTAGAAACCCTATTTCTACTCATGACTTTTCTACAGAGTTCTACACAAGTCACAACTATTGTGTCTACTACTCTACTTCCGCCTCTATCGACTGTCTTTACTCTTTAGGTTTAGCTAGACTACTTCCGTCTTCTGCGATTCCGCCTCTGTCTCAGTTTCTCTCTCAAATTCTCATCTCTCATTCTCTTTTGTGCAATTGCGACTTGCGTCGCCTTGTCTTCTCCTCCATCGTGAGTTCTTCAGTTTGATTATTTGAAGAGTGTGGAAATTGAAGAGAAGATAAATAAAACCAGATGTTGTATGAAATTTAACAGATCATTATTTCTTCTTACAGCAAATGACAGGATGATAAAACTTTGAATCTTCATACAAAGTCAAATTGAAGAAAGAAATGGTTTTGATTTAAATGACCTCATTGAAGGAACTTTTTAAATTTGAAGCCCTCACATTGTGTTGTACTATTTGTTTAGCTGGTTCTATTTGGATTATGTACAATTCATCTCGCTTGATTTAGCATACTTTCTACTAGTTTACCTTGATGGATAATCCTTATTTGCATGACATTGACATTGAGTAGATGCTGAATACATAGTGTAGTGGTTTTATGACTTAAGTTGTTTTCAATATATTTCTGATGAAAATTCCCAGTAGATAATGATCTTTTGCACCACTTCAGGAGGAGAATTGAAGTAAGTGGCAGAAATTTTACATGTTACCATACCATCGATACATCGCCCGATAATTGCTAATTCGATATCGAACCAACTGATATCTTATAGGTTGGCTAGCGGATTAGTACTTTTAAAAGTCGTAACCGTTAAGTCAAACCATTAAGCATATTAATCCGACAAATCCGCCCGATAAGCACCCCTAATTCTGGATCAATAATAATGAGACAAATTCTTGAAAATTCAACTGGACATCCGTTAAAGAACCTGGAGTTTCTTACGAATGATGAATTTTCATGTGCTGCTTCTTATCAAGGCAAATTAATTGCTAGACCATCAACCCTAAAGGTTGGCATCGAATCTCCTGTATTTTAAGAGCGCAAACATGGGTTATATGGGAATCTATTCATCTACCTAGTGAATTATTTAGATATTTTATAGTCATAATAGATGCATTATCTAGATGGTCTCATATATGCTTTTTATCATCTCGCGACCTGGCTTTTGCAAAGTTGTTGGCACAAATAATAAGATTAAGGGCGCAATTCCCAGCTTATCTAATTAAAGCTATTCGCCTTGATAATACTAGAGAATTTACATCTTAAGCTTTTGATGATTATTGCTTATCAATTGGGATAAAAATTGAACATCATATTGCTCGTGTTCATACTCAAAATGGCTTTGCAGAGTCATTTATTAAGCGCCTTCAATTGATAGCAAGACCTCTACTAATGAAAGCAAAATTGCCGATTACTGTTTAGGGTCGTACTATCTTACATGCAACAACACTTGTATGTTTCAGACCGATAAATTATAATAAATATTCTCTGTCACAATTAGTATTTGGTCATGAGCCAAATATAGCTCGTCTACAAATTTTTGGTTGTGCATCATACATGCCTGTAGCACCACCATATACAAAAATGGGCCCTCAATAAAGATTGGGCAAATATATTGGGTTTGACTCATCCTCTATAATTCGCTATCTTGAATCGTTGACAGGAGAATTTATTTACTACTCGATTTGCAGATTGTCGGTTTGATGAAATAACTTTTCCGCAATTAAGGGGAGAGAAAAAGGAACCTAAAAGAGAAATTGCGTGGAGAGTAGAAGGTCCAGAAGATCATCCACTTACATAAAATAGCAGATTAAATGTCAGATGCATTTATTGATTTAAAATGGATAACGAAATCATATATTTCTACAGTGAATATGCCTATCCGGATTAATGTCCCCAAAAGACCATGTACTAGTATCATAGCTTCTGAATTCCAAGCACCCCTGAAGCGTGGTATACCATTGGGTTCAAAGGATAAAAATCCTAGAAAGAGAAGCACGAGATATAATAAAGATGATACTACAAAAGAACCTCCTGAAAAAAGGTCAAGATTTGAGTAATCCTTATATTCCTAAAAAAATTAGTAAACCCGAGACTCAAGTGAATGAAAAATTTTCAATAAGTTCTACCGGTGAAAAGATAAATTTATATCGATCGAAAATTATGATTGATAATGTTTTTGCATATAATGTTGCATTAACCTCATGTAAGATAGTGAAAGTCTTGATCCTAAGTCCGTCAAACAATGTCGACGTAAATGTGATTGGCCAAAATGACAGAAGGTAATTCAATCAGAATTAGATTCACTTGCTAAACGTGAGGTTTTTGGACCTGTAGTCCAAACCCCTGAAGGCGTAAAACCATTTAGCTATAAATAAATTTTTGTGCGAAAACAAAATGAGAAAAATAAAATTGTAAGATACAAGACACGCTTTGTTTCACAAGATTTCTCTCTAAGACTCGGGGTTAACTATAAAAAAAAATATTCACCTGTTATGGATGGAATAACTTTTCGATATCTCATCAGTTTAGCTGTACATAAAAATCTTGAAATACATCTAATGGATGTAATTACAACTTACCTTTATGGTTCACTTGATTATGAAATTTAGATGAAAATCTAAAAGGATTAAAATTGCCTGAAGCATGTACTAAGTCTCGGAAGATGTACTCAATCAAATTGTAAAGATCATTATATGATCTGAAACAATTAAAGCGTATGTAGTATAAATGGCCTTAGTGACTACTTGAAATATGAAGATTATATAAATGATGTCATTTATTCATGTGTTTTTATTAAGAAAACGGAATCAGAATTTGTTATACTCGCCATTTATGTTGATGACATAAATCTCATTGGAACCCTGAAGAGGTCAAAAAGACGATTGAATATCTAAAGAAAGAATTTGAGATAAAAGATCTTGGAAAGACAAAAATTTGTCTAGATTTGCAAATTGAATATTTAGCAGATGGGGTCTTTGTCTACCAATCTGCCTACATTGAGAAAATCTTAAAATGATTTTATATAGACAAAGCACATTCATTAAGTATTTCAATGATTGTTCGATTACTTGAAGTTGAAAATGATCCATTTCGACATCCCGAAAAGAATAAAGAACTTCTTGATCTTGAAGTACCATATCTAACTGCTATTGGTGCACATATGTATCTTGCCAACGCAATCAGGCCTGATATAACTTTTTTTGTTAATTTGCTGAAATGTATAGTTTATCCCCAACGCGAAGACATTGGAACGATATCAAACATATTTTGCGATACCTAAAGGGTACCATTGATATGAGTTTGTTTTCTACTAACAAAGGTTGTTCAGACCTTATTGGTTATGCAGATGCAAGTTATTTATCAAACTCACATAAAGCTCGATCTCAAACATGCTATCTATTTACACATGGAGGAATTGCTATATCATGACAATTTATAAAACAGTCTATTGTTGCTATTTCTTCAAATCATGCTGAAATAATAGCAATTCATGAAGTAAGTACATAATGTGTGTGGTTGAGATCGATGATACAGTTCATCAAAGAAAGATGCGTCCTAAAAAATGATGTTAAATTACCCACAGTTATATTCGAAGATAATGTCGTGTGCATAACTCAATTAAAATGTGGCTTCATAAAAAGAGACCGAACGAAACATATTTCACCAAAATTATTCTTCACACGTGATCTCTAGAAGAATGATAATATTGATGTACAACAAGTTCGTTCGAGTGATAATCTTGGAGATTTATTCATAAAGCATTACCAACATCAACTTTTGAGAAGCTAAGATATAAGATTAGAATGCGTCGTCTTCAAATTATCAAATGAAGTTTTCATCAGGGGAGTAAAATACGCGCTGTATTCTTTTTTTCTTAACCAAGGTTTTGTCTCACTGGATTTTTCTGGTAAGGTTTTTAATGATGCAACACTCAAGGCGTACTACCAGATGTGTGTACTCTTTTTTCCTTCATTAGGTTTTTTCTCACCGGGTTTTTCCTACTAAGGTTTTAACGAGGCACAATATCTATGTGTGTTCAGGATAGCTATTTATATTATTTCATGTAGAGTTTTTTCATTAGACACATTACACGTGGATATCCAAGAGGGAGTGTTTCACAAGTGGATGTCCCATCTCCACTCTTTATTTCTCCTAATATTGTCCCCCAACTTGATTCTCCATTTTTTCTATGTTTTCCTATTTTGCACTGGCTATAAATAGCCATCAGTGTTGTGCAAATGAATACACACTGAAATTCTCTCCATTCTCTCTTTCTCTTACTATCCCTCTTTTTTATTAATTTGCTAAATTAGTTTATTTTATAACAGGATAAAATTATTACACCTTTTGGCTCAATTTCTTATTTTCACCCGAGATGGCCCAATTTTTCCTTTTGATGTGTTGTCCATATCATACTATTGAAGAAAAAACTAAGTATAATAATTTTAGGATAAGATTTTATTCCATTTTAATTTGAGGTATTAGCTAATTCTGAAATTATTTTATCACATCAATTTGTAAAAATGTTTATAATGCATACATATATTGTATAATTATGTACAAGGTGTATACCAAGATAGAAGTGTATAAAAACACCTCTTATACACACTATTATATAATTTTATACATTATACACAGTAAAAATATGGGATACGTAAATGCAATTAGTATAGTTATATAATAGGGACAATTTCATATATATATATATATACAACAACAACAACAACAACCCAGTGAAATCCCACATCGTGGGGTCTGGGGAGGGTAGAGTGTACGCAGACCTGAAGCCTACCAATTTAGGACGGCTGTTTCCGAAAGACCCTCGGCTCAATAAAAGCATAGAAAAAGGTCAGACAAAAATATTAGAGTAAATAAGTAGATGACGAATACGGTCGAAACAATAGTATAATCAAAGCACAAAAAACAGTAGATATTATTATTGGATAATAACATAAATACCATAAATAACATACATCAGAGTACAAGAAATCATAGTGCATTAATACGCCTACGAATAAGGGAGAATAAAACTACTATGTACTAGCCTTCTACCCTAATGTGTGTCCTCCACACCCTCCTATCTAGGGTCATGTCCTCGGTAAGTCGTAAATGCGCCATGTCCTATCTGATCACCTCTCCCCAATATTTTTTCAGCCTACCCCTACCTCTCCTGAAACCATCCATGGCCAGTCTCTCACATCTCCGCACTGGTGCATCTGGGACTCTCCTCTTCACATGTCCAAACCATCTCAGTCGCGTTTCCCGCATCTTGTCTTCCACCGAGGCCACTCCTACCTTTTATCGAATAGCCTCATTTCTAATCTTGTCACTCCTGGTATGCCCACACATCCATCTCAATATTCTCATCTCGGCAACCTTCATCTTTTGCACGTGGGAGACCTTGACTGGCCAACACTCCGCCCCATATAACATAGCTGGTCTAACGACCACTTTGTAGAACTTGCCCTTAAGTTGTGGTGGCACCTTCTTGTCACATAACACACCGGAGACGAGCCTCCATTTCATCCATCCTGCCCCAATACGGTGTGTGACATCCTCATCGATCTCTCCGCTGTCTTGCATGATAGAACTAAGGTACTTAAAACTACTTCTCTTTTGGATGGCTTGTTCCCCGAGCCTAACTTCCGCGCCAACTTCTTGAGGTGTCTCACTGAACTTGCACTCTAGGTACTCTGTCTTGGTCCTACTCAGCTTAAACCCCTTAGACTCCAAGGTGCGTCTCCAATCTTCTAACTTAGCGTTAACTCTGCTACGAGTCTCATCGATGAGGACTATGTCATCCGCAAAAAGCATACACCATGGCACCTCACCTTGAATTTGTCGCGTCAATCCATCCATCACCAAGGCAAATAGGAACGGACTAAGAGTTGATCCTTGATGCAACCCCATCATAACTGGGAAGTGTTCTGAGTCCCCTTCTACTGTCCTTACCTTAGTTTTGGCACCCTCGTACATGTCCTTGATCACCCTTATGTACGCTACAGGTACACCTTTAGCCTCCAAACATCTCTATAGTATCTTTCATGGGACTTTATCGTAAGCCTTTTCCAAGTCGATGAACACCATATGCAAGTCTCTCTTCCTCTCCCTATATTGCTCCATTAGTCTCCTCATAAGGTGGATGGCTTCTGTAGTTGAGCGTTCCGGCATAAATCCAAACTGGTTCTCTGAAATAGACACGCCTCTCCTCACCCTCATCTCTACCACTCTTTCCCACACTTTAATAGTATGGCTTAGAAGCTTAATACCTCTATAGTTGTCACAGCTCTTGCTATCCCCTTTATTTTTGTAAAGCGGGATCATGATGCTCGATCTTCATTCTACGGGCATCGTTGCCGTCGTAAAGATGACATTAAATAACCTAGTCAGCCATTCCAAACCTATCGAGCCCGCACTCTTCTAAAATTCTCCAGGGATCTCGTCAGGTCCGGTCGCTCTTCCCCAGCGCATCCTACGAACAGCATCCTTAACCTCATCGACCGTAATACTCCTACAACCCCCAAAATCGTGACTCCTTCCTGTATGTTCCAAATCTCCCAACACAATTTCTCTGTCCCCTTTGTCATTTAAAAGTTTATGGAAGTATGACTGCCATCTTTGTTTGATAAGGGTCTCCTCTACCAATACTTTTCCGTCTTCGTCTTTAATGCACTTCACTTGATCCACATCGCGTGCCCTTCTCTCCCGGGCCCTGGCTAGCCTGAATAATTTTCTGTCCCCACCTTTCTCTTCCAGTTCAGCATAAAGACGTTCAAAAGCTGTCATTTTTGCCGTTGCAACCGCCGACTTCGCCTCCTTTTTCGCTATCTTATACAGTTCTCCATTCGTCCACTTCTCCACCTCATCCTTGCTCTCCATCAACTTAGCATACGCCACCTTCTTTGCTTCCACTTTCCCTTGCACTTCTCCATTCCACCACCAGTCCCCTCGATGCCGACTACGACTACCTGTCGAGACTCCTAGCACTTCCTTTGATACAACCCTAATATAACTAGCTGTCCTATCCCACATATCGTTCGCATCCCCACTACTATCCTAGAACCCCATATTCTTCAATTTCTCTCCCATCTCAAGGGCACTAACCGTTGTCAAACTCTCCCATCTGATCAGGTCGTTCTTCCCCGACCCTCCTCGTCCTTGTCATCTTTATCCCTAAATCCATCACTAAGAGCTTATGTCGGATTGTAAGGTTGTCGATCGGGATGACCTTACAGTCTTTGCACAAACCCTTATCATCCTTCCTGAGAAGTAAAAAATCTATCTGAGTTTTAGCCACTGAACTACGGAAGGTTACCAAGTGGTCCTCCTTCTTTGGGAAACTCGAGTTGGCTATCACCAATCCGAAAGCTCTTGCGAAATCCAACAGTGCGGTTCCTCCTCCATTTCTGTCCCCGAAGCTAAAGCCCCCATGCACATCATCATACCCTCCCGAAATAGATCCAATATGCCCATTGAAATCCCCTCCCACGACAAGCTTCTCAGTAGGTGGTATGCCTCCTACTAACTCGTCCAACTCCTCCCAAAAACGCCTCTTATCCTCCTCGCATAAGCCCATTTGCGGCGCATAAGCACTAATAACGTTCAATGTGATCCCTTCAATGACCATTTTAATCGACATCATCCTATCATTGACTCTCCTAACCTCCACCACTTGATCCCTTAAATCATTGTCTATTAAAATGCCTACCCCATTTCTATACTTCGATTTACCAGAAAACCAAAGCTTATACCCGTCTACCTCCTTAGCTTTAGAGCCGACCCATTTTGTCTCCTGGACACAGTCTATATTAATCTTCCTCTTCTTTAGAATCTTAACCAGTTCTATGGATTTACCCGTTAACGTCCCAATGTTCTAAGAACCTATTCTCAGTCTAGACGATCCTTTAACCCACTTACCTCTCCTTACCCTCATCCCCGTCCATGAGCGAGAACATGACCCTAGTATACCATCACTATCCAAAGCCACGAAAATGCGTATGAACTAATAAATTATTCGGGGGTTTAAAATAGGCAAAATGTAACTACAAGTATATGAACAAAGGATAGAATATAAATATATAAAAACCGGAGGTACCAACTCTGGTAGAAATGAACCTGGTTGCCGCCGGAAAATACTGCTCGCGTTGGAATACTGTTCACGTCGGCGTACTTAGTTTAGTTCCAGCGGTTGTTCGTCACCGCAAATACAGATCTGTACACCTAGAAAAAGAAGAAAAAAACTTTGTCGGAAAAACTAGAGCTTTGTCGGAAAAACTGGACAAATCTTTACAGATCTGCCTTCACCTACGCAGGGTCTCGAGATTTCCGACAACTTTGACTTCTAAAGGACTGTCGACGTCCGACGAATGTTGCTTTATCGGAGTTTACTGGTCCCACATTCGTCGGTGGTCTTCACCTGTCGGAGCGGCGACTAGAGAGAGAAGAGGAAAGGATGAAGAGAGAGAGAGAGAAAGAGACGGCGGCTGTCTCCTGGCCTTCGCCGGAGCAGTGGCGAAGAGATAGAGAGAAGAAAGGGGAAGAGAGGAGGGGGAAAGAAGAGGTGGAGTTTGGTGGCTCGGGTCTTCGCCGACTGAGCGACGGAGAGAGGGGAGTGGGATTGCGGTGGTGGCTGTGGTTGTTCGCCGGTGGAGAGGAGACGGCGAATTGGAGTGGTGGTGGAGGCGGCGAGTCTGTGAAGACGCAGAGACAGTGAATAGGCTATGCTAAGTCCTTTTTCATATTAATCAAATCATCTTTTTCAACCATCACTCTTCATATATATATATATTAATTAGTTTTAAATAAATATAATTATAGTTTTTTACATAAAAAATAGTAAAAAATGTGCGGTTTAGCCACGCGAGAACCGTGTCTGAATGGAAGAAAAATCATGAGTAAAACTGCATTTTTTGTAGTGAGTATCGCTACTATATTGACGGGTTCTCAATGTATTTCTCACATTAAAAATTGAAAAGAACGTGATAGAGCAAATTTCTACTTTTTTCATACATGTGATGTTCAACAAAAAAATTATTGTACATGTAATGTATTGATATTGTATACCTAGTATTTAATCACACAAACACACACACACATATATATATATATATATATATATATATATATTCATATGCATTGTTTATACAATACATATATGTTATATAATGTATCTGTTATAAAATATTCTATATCTGAACAAATTTTAACGAAGAGAATAAGGAAACGGAAGGGAAACAGAGAAAGGGAAAACAAAGAAGAAATATAACGAAGCAGGAATTTTTTTTTTCTCTACATCCGTTCATGCCAATATGGCATGTTTATATAGGAGTAATTTAGTGGGATGCCCACTTTCAGTGGACCCCACTTCATTTAAAAACATAAGTGGACATTCCATTTACTTAACACTCCCCCTTGGATGTCCACGTGTAATGTGCCTCTATAAAAAAACACTTTACAAGAAATAAAATACATAGTTATTGTGTCTCGTTAAAAACCTTCCTAGGAAAAACCTAGTGGGAAAAAAAAAACCTAGTGAAGGAAAAAAAAGTACACACATATGGTAATATGCCTTGAATGCTGCCTCATTAAAAACCTTACCAGGAAAATCCAGTGGGACAAAACCTTGGTTAAGGAAAAAAGAGTGCAGCGCGTATTTTACTCCCCCTAATGAAAGCTTCATTTGATATTTTGGAGACGGCGCATTCCAACTTTATATCTTAATTTCTCAAAAGTTGATGTATGTAATGCCTTTGTGAATAAATCTGCAAGATTATCACTTGAACGAACTTGTTGTACATCAATATCACCATTCTTCTGAAGATCATGTGTGAAGAATAATTTTGGTAAAATATGTTTCGTTCTGTCTCCTTTTATGAAGCCACCTTTTAATTGAGCTATGCACGCAGCATTGTCTTCGAATATAATTGTGGGTACTTTGACATCATTTTCTAGGCCACATCTTTCTTTGATGAACTGTATCATCGATCTCAACCACACACATTCTCTACTTGCTTCGTGAATTGCTATTATTTCAGCATGGTTTGAAGAAGTAGCAACAATGGACTGCTTTGTAGATCGCCATGATATAGCAGTTCCTCCGTGTGTAAATAGATAGCCTGTTTGAGATCGGGCTTTATGTGGGTCCGATAAATAACCTGCATCTGGATAACCAATAAGGTCTGTGCAACCTTTGTTAGTATAAAACAAACCCATATCAATCGTACCCTTCAGGTATTGCAAAATGTGTTTGATACCGTTCTAATGCCTTCGCGTTGGGGAAGAACTATACCTTGCTAGCAAATTAACAGAAAATGTTATATCAGGCCTAGTTGCGTTAGCAAGATACATAAGTGCACCAATAGCACTGAGATATGGTACTTCAGGACCAAGAATTTCTTCATCCTCTCCTAGAGGTCGAAATTGATCTTTTTCCACTTCAAGTGATCGAACAATCATTGGAGTACTTAATGGATGTGCTTTGTCCATGTAGAATCTTTTTAAGATCTTTTCATTGTAGGCAGATTGATGGACAAAAACTCTGTTTGCTAAATGTTCAATTTGTAGGCCTAGACAAAGTTTTGTCTTTCCGAGATCTTTCATTTCAAATTCTTTCTTTAGATATTCAATCGCCTTTTGGACCTCTTCAGGGGTTCCAATGAGATTTATGTCATCAACATAAATGGCGAGTATCACAAACTCTGATTCCGTTTTCTTAATAAAAACACATGGGCAAATGACATCATTTATATAGCCTTCATTTATCAAGTACTCACTGAGGCGATTATACCACATACGCCCTGATTGTTTTAAACCATATAATGATCTTTGCAGTTTTATTGAGTACATTTCCCGAGACTTTTTACATGCTTCAGACAATTTTAATCCATCTGAAATTTTCATGTAAATTTTATTATCAAGTGAACCATAAAGGTAAGCTGTAACTACATCCATTAGATGTATTTCAAGATTTTTATGTACAGCTAAACTGATGAGATATCGAAAAGTTATTCCATCCATAACTGGTGAATATGTTTCTTCATAGTTGACTCCCGGTATTTGAGAAAATCCTTGTGCAACAAGGCGTGTCTTGTATCTTACAATTTCATTTTTCTCATTTCGTTTTCGCACAAAAACCCATTTATAGCCAACTGGTTTTACACCTTTAGGGGTTTAGACTACAGGTCCAAACACCTCACGTTTAGCAAGTGAGTGTAATTCTGATTGAATTGCCTTTTGCCATTCTAGCCAATCACATCTACGTCGACAATCTTCGACGGATTTAGGTTCAAGACTTTCACTATCTTGCATGAGGTTAATTGCAACATTATACGCAAAAACATTATCCACCGTAATTTTTGATCGATCTAAATTTATCTCATCACCGGTAGAACTTATTAAAAGTTCTTCATTCACTTGAGTATCAGGTTCACTGATTTCTTCAGGAATATCAGGATTACTCAAACATTGACCTTCTTCAGGAAGTTCGTGTGTAGTATCATCTTTATTATTTCTTACGCTTCTTTTTCTAGGATTTTTATCCTTTGAACCCAACGGTCTACCACGCTTCTGGCGTGTTTGAGATTCAGAAGCTATGATACTTGTAGATGGTCCTTTTGGAACATCAATTCGGATAGGTACATTCACTGCAGGGATATGTGACTTAGTTATCCGTTTCAAATCAGTAAATGCATCTGGCATTTGATTTGCTATTTTCTGTAAGTGGATGATCTTCTGGACCTCCTGCTCACATGTGCGGGTGTGTGGATCAAAATGTGATAGTGATGAAACTTTCCACGCAATTTCTTTTTCTTTTTCGGGTTTCTTTTTCTCTCCCCCTAATGGCGGGAAAATTGTTTTATCAAACCGACAATCTGCAAATCGAGCAGTGAATAAATCTCCAGTCAACGGTTCAAGGTATCGAATTATGGAGGGTGAGTCAAACCCAACATATATGCCCAACCTTCGTTGAGGGCCCATTTTTGTACGTTGTGGTGGTGCTACAGGCACATATACTGCACAACCAAAAATTCTTAAATGGGTTATATTTGGTTCATGACCAAATACTAATTGTGACGGAGAGTATTTATTATAATGTGTCGGTCTTAGACGTACAAGTGCTGCTGCATGTAAAATAGCATGACCCCAAACAGTAATTGGCAATTTTATTTTCATTAGTAGAGGTCTTGCTATCAATTGTAGGCGCTTTATAAATGACTCTGCAAGGCCATTTTGAGTATGAACATGAGCAACAGGATGTTCAATTTTTATCCCAATTGATAAGCAATAATCATTAAATGCTTGTGATGTAAATTCTCCAGCATTATCAAGACGAATGGCCTTAATTGGATAATCTGGGAATTGCGCTCTCAATCTTATTATTTGTGCTAACAACTTCGCAAACGCCAGGTTGCGAGATGATAACAGGCACACATGAGACCATCTAGATGATGCATCTATTAGGACCATAAAATATCTAAACAACCCACTAGGTGGATGAATAGGGCCACATATATCTCCATGTATACGCTCTAAAAGTCCAGGAGATTCGATGCCGACCTTCAGGGTCGATGGTCTGGCAATTAATTTGCCTTGATAACAAGCAGCACATGAAAATTCATTATTTGTAAGAATCTTCTGGTTCTTTAACGGATGTCCAGTTGAATTTTCAAGAATTCGTCCCATCATTATTGATCCAGGATGACCTATTCGATCATGCCATAGCACAAATATATTTGGATCAGTAAACTTCTGGTTTACGATCATATGTGCTTCAATTACACTAATTTTTGCATAATATAGGCCAGATGACAGAGTTGGTAATTTTTCCAAAATATATTTCTGGCCTGAGACACTCTTGGTTATACCAAGATATTCAGTATTTATTTCAGTTAGTGTCTCAACATGATATCCATTTCTGCGGATATCTTTAAAACTTAACAAGTTTCTTGGAGATTTAGAAGAAAATAATGCATTTTCTATAACAATTTTTGTCCCTTTAGGCAGAATTATAGTAGCTCTTCCGGAGCCTTCAATCATTTTGGAATTGCCAGATATCGTAGTAACATTAGCTTTTCTTCTAAGCAAGTTGGAAAAATATTTCTCGTCTTTAAAAATAGCATGAGTTGTTCCACTATCAATTACACAAATATCTTCTTGATTGATCATTGATCTAAATAAAATTTGAGGCATTTCCATATTTTTCTTCAAAAAGAAAGAAAGTAAATATTATAATTAATACCTGATTTATTATATAAAGTTTTATTTTATTACATAGAGCTAGAAAAATACAAACATAATATTTAATACATACAACAACAAAGAGAATTATTTAAATATTATCGGGCTTATCAACATTCATATTTACTTCTGGAAAATTAAAGAAATCAGCTATATCTAGATGCATGGGCTCAATATTGTCCTCAGAGATAAAATTTGTCTCTGGATTATTTTCTGCCCTCTTTAACGATGCCTGATATAGCTGAACCAAACGTTTTGATGACCGGCAAATCCGCGATCAGTGCCCCACACCTCCACATCTATGACATATTGTTTCTGAATTATTTTTCGGCAAAGCTTCTGGCTTTTTACCCTGCTTTTTATATTGCTGATTATTTCTCGGTGCCAGCCGAGCATCATGATTAAAATTTCTTCTTTGACTACGACCACGACCACGACCACGACTGGGGCCATGGCCTCTTTCTCGTTGGTTAGAATTTGTCTGATTCACTTCAGGGAGTGGCAAAGAACCAACTGGCCGACTATCATGATTTTTCATTAATAGTTCATTATGTCTTTCAGCAATAAGAAGGTGAGAAAGTAATTCAGAATATTTTTTAAAACCTTTTTTGCGATATTGCTGCTGCAGGAGCATATTCGCGGGTGGAAATGTGGAGTATGTTTTTTCAAGTTTATCTTGTTCCGTGATTTTATCTCCGCATAAAGTTAACTGAGCTATAGTTCTAAATAAAGCAGAATTATATTCAGTTATATTTTTAAAGTCCATCAGTCTCAGATTTAACCAGTCATAACGTGCTTGTGGAAGCATGACCAACTTCAGGTGGTCATACATTTCTTTTAAATTTTTCCACAATTTCAATGGATCTTTTAATGTAAGATATTGTAATTTAAGACCCTCGTCAAGATGGTGGCGGAGGAAAATCATAGCTTTTGCACGGTCTTGACTAGATGCCGTGTTATCATCTTTGATGGTGTCTGCCAGACCCATCGATTCAAGATGAATTTCGGCATCTAGTGCCCATGAGGAGTAATTTTTTCCAGAGATATCCAAAGCAACAAATTCAATTTTTGAAATATTTGCCATTTTATGAAAAGAAAATTAAATAAAATTCTAATAAGATTCTTACCGCTTTTTGTTACCTTCAAAAATAAATAGCCTGATCCTCGTGCTGATAACGTGTTATAAAATATTCTATATCTGAACAAATTTTAACGGAGAGAATAAGGAAACGGAAGGGAAACAGAGAAAGGGAAAACAAAGAAGAAATATAACGAAGCAGGAATTTTTTTTTCTCTACATCCGTTCATGCCAATATGGCATGTTTATATAGGAGTAATTTAGTGGGATGCCCACTTTCAGTGGGCCCCACTTTATTTAAAAACATAAGTGGACATTCCATTTACTTAAAAGTATCAATATTTTATAGTTGTGTATAAATATGCATATATGACATATCATGTATGCATCGATATTGTATAATAAAAAAATGATTTCCTTTATATATAATGTATAATAAAAAAATTATTGGAAGTATACACTGACTATATACTATAGCTTGACAAAATTCATAGAAAGTATACACAGACTATACAATACATCGTACCTATACATGAGCTATACACCGATTATACATTGTGATACACTCAAAAAACTAAATATATCTTAAATATACATGAAGTATACACTGACTATACATAAATTATACACTGACCAATTCAATCTCGATTTACTCACAATCATCTCTAAATAGTCCCAAAATTTAGATATGAAAATCTCTTGATGTTTTGAGTTTTTTGATATATAATTCGTTTGAAATAATTCATGTTTTTGATATGTCAAATTTTAAAAGAAAAAGAATAACGAAGAAGACGAATCAAAATGAATAAGAAGAAACAATCATTAGTGGTTAAATTGAAAAGAAAAAAAAATAAGCAAAGCAACCATTGATGAAATTGAAAGAACATTATTCGGCCAATTTTAATAATTTGAAAATCGGGCTAATTTTTGTGTAAAGCAAAAGGTCGAGTGACCTTTTGCACAATTTTCTCTACATAATGTTATATAAGCACTTGCGAAAAAATAGTCTATGCGAATAATTATTTTTATTAGACTATATATTTCTATAAAAAATCAATAATTTAATCATAATATTATTAAATTATATCAAGATTATATTTACCTGATTCAAAAAACAAATCAAATATTGAATAAGCGGTATTTTGTCGAAAAAATAGATTAGAAGGAGAGCTAATTTGTTCAAATATTATTTCCTCAATTCATTTTTACTGTCCAATATACTAAAAATAGATGTCCATTTTTACTTGTCTAATTTTAAAAATTAAGTAGTAAATTTTTTATTCTATTTATTATTTCTTAAGATCTATGTTGAGTTAATAACGAACAAGTAAAAATAGACCGAAAGAGTATTATTTAAGAAATTATTTCTTTTAAGTTAAACTAATAAAAAGAAATAAGAAAGTACAGGTCAGAAAATATATTTTGAAGAGTTTGGGGGTAAAAATAGCGTTTTAATAAAATAAAGGACCAGTTTCAGTGAACCCTAAAACACATATTTGGTTTCACTTAGCTCTTTCGTTTCTCATATCAGGTTTTTAGGGCAAACAATAGAGAGAGAAGGAGATTGCGGCACCCACAAAGCATCGAAAATCCACTGGTAATTATCAATCAAAATCATCTTATTTGTTAAAATTTTGCAACTTTGTAAGTATAGTTTCAATCCGATATGAGTAGATTTGGATACAAATTTGTGAAATGCACATTTGGATTTATAGATGTGTTTACGTACTTGAATCTTCTGATTTATGATTTGGGGTTCTTTTTCTTTACCTAGAATGAGTGAAAGTTGGAATTTTAATCGGTTTTATTGATTTGTTTTTTTTTGTTTTCTTGTTTTTTGGGTGTTGGGTGAATTAGAGCAGAGTGGATATAGAAGATTAATATGTTTGACTTTACTGGTTTGGGTAGAGCTTAGTTGATTTAATTGATTGATGGGTTGTTTTAGATTTGCGCCTAGGTAAAAAAAGAAACCTTTTCTGGGTTTTGGTTGAGTGGTAAGAGCGTAACTTGTGTTGTGTGGGTTAGGCACACTCGCGGGTTGGAAAAATAAAGTCTTGGTTATTAAGTGCAGAAAGGTGTAGAGGGCGGCTACCTATTTTCAAACTGTGTGCCACTGGCTTTTAGAGATTTCTCGGTTATTAAAAAGGAGGATAAAGAAATCACTGTTCTGGTGGGGTGAGTGGGGTGGGGGGAGGACATAGAAGCTAAAGTTTTTACCTTTTTGAACTACTGATTGGATTTGTTGTAGGTTGTCCTAGAAGTGCTACTATGTGTATATGGATTTAACATTTGTGGTCTTGCCTGTGTTGATGAACTTCTCTGCCATTTGTCTCATCCAACCATTCCTTTGCAGGTGAAAGATCCTTGAAATGGCGACTTTTGCCAAACCGGAGAATGCTTTGAAGCGTGCTGAAGGTTAGTGGAGTTACTATCTGCATCTGTTTTAGCAAATATCTTCTTGAGTTTGGGTTCTGTACACTTGCAAACTTATATCTCAAGTTATGGGTCTTTGATTTTAGGAGGGGGTAATATGGTCACAGGGTGAGGCCGTGAGGGTGGACTAGATGATTCTTAGTATTAGAGAGGGGAATTTTGTAAATTCCAGGTGTTTTAATAGTAAAATTTAGATTCTTGGCATGTTGATGAGTTTAATGTTTTGATGCAGAGTTGATTACTGTTGGACAAAAGCAAGAAGCCCTGCAAGCACTTCATGATCTTATTACTTCAAGGAGGTATAGAGCATGGCAAAAGACTCTTGAAAGGATAATGTTTAAGTATGTAGAGCTATGTGTTGACATGAGAAGGGGGAGGTTTGCCAAGGATGGCCTAATTCAATATCGTATAGTCTGTCAACAAGTGAACATTAACTCCTTAGAGGAGGTAATAAAGCACTTCATGCATTTAGCTACTGAGCGAGCTGAACTAGCTCGCAATCAGGCACAGGCTCTGGAGGAAGCTCTGGATGTGGAAGACTTGGAAGCTGATAAGAGACCTGAAGATCTTATGTTGAGTTATGTTAGTGGGGAGAAAGGAAAAGATAGATCTGATCGGGAGCTTGTCACTCCCTGGTTTAAGTTCTTGTGGGAGACATATAGAACTGTTCTGGAGATCTTGCGTAACAACTCAAGATTGGAGGCTCTGTATGCAGTAAGTTTCCATTGCCCTTTCTTTTTGTTATCTGGTTGAAAAATTAAACTGCCTTTATGTTCTGAGGTGAGGAATTTCTCTATCCTGACTTTTCAGCTAAGTTGCACGGACTCTTCACTTTTGATGCTGCACTTGTGTCGGATTCTCCAAAAATACTCTACTTTTGGAGAATCCGACATGCTCCCGTTGACAGTTTTGAAAGAGTCCGAGCAATATAGCTTTTCAGGACTTGTACTGTAATTGAGTAAGCAGGTTGATTGTCCTTTTTTTCTTTTCTTTCTATTAGCTTGCCTGGAAAGTTATTGTGCTTCTGATTTCTGATTAGTAAATCAGAAATCTGTCGATTTTTTCTTCTTATTCACAAACTTTGCGGGAGTCTTTCTGAGTTTGCTGGTTATCTGTCTGTACTTTGTTTGGTACAGATGTCAGTTTTGTCGGAACAAGTTTATTCTTTTTATATAAAAGTTTATATATCATCCTGTTGCATTTTTGTTTTGTGCCTTAGAACTTAATTTGTCCTGTATGCGATTTAAGCTTTCTGCATTTCTGATTGGAAATTCTGTACTCTTTCCATCTTTAATTGGTAATTTTTTTTGCTGAACGATATGAGGTTAATTAAGCTTCAAACCTAATTTGCTCAGATGACAGCACACCGAGCCTTTCAGTTCTGTAAGCAGTACAAGCGTACAACAGAATTTCGCCGTCTTTGTGAAATCATCCGGAATCATTTGGCAAATCTCAACAAGTATAGGGATCAGAGGGACCGACCTGACCTGTCTCTTCCAGAAAGCCTGCAATTGTATCTAGACACTAGATTTGAACAGCTGAAAGTTGCCACTGAACTGAGTCTTTGGCAGGTTATTACTTTTTCTGATAGATTGTTAGCATAAATTTTTGTCCCAAGAGAGTGAACTTCATATGTTTTAAATTTCTTTGAGGCAGGAAGCTTTTCGTTCCATTGAAGACATATATGGTTTGATGTGCATGGTTAAGAAAACCCCCAAGGCGTCATTAATGGGTGTTTACTATGGGAAGCTTACTGAGATATTTTGGATGTCATCAAATCATCTTTATCATGCTTATGCATGGCTCAAGCTTTTCTCTCTTCAGAAGGGTTTTAATAAAAATTTGAGCCAGAAGGATTTGCAGTTAATAGCATCATCTGTTGTCCTAGCTGCACTTTCAGTGCCTCCTTATGATCAGTCATATGGTGCATCTCATGTTGACCTTGAAAATGAGAAGGAGAGGAGTTTGAGGGTGGCCAATCTAATTGGTTTTGAAGTTGAACCCAAAGCAGAAAACAGAGTAGTGGTAATTTCATTTTTGATTATGTTATTTAGTTCTTAATTTGTGATGTCTTGCTTTGGCTAATCAGCCTCAGTTTCCTTTCTGTTTCTCCTTTTCAGCTATCTCGATCATCACTCCTCTCAGATTTGGTGAGTAATTTTATATGTTATTTATTTGAATTTTGCATAGAGTACTTCAATTTTTCCATTTATAGTTTAAATTCCTTTTGTCTATTTTCATTTCAATGAACCCATCAAATTTTTGAGGCACAGATGAGCGCATCATACTGTTTGTAATTGTTTCAGTCTCTTGATTTTTTAATTGTGTGCCGGTTCCTTTTGCTTTTTCTTAATTGTTTCTCCGTCTGTAGGTGTCCAAAGGTGTGATGTCCTGTGTCACCCAAGAAGTGAAAGATCTTTATCATCTGTTAGAAAATGATTTTCTTCCTTTGGATCTGGCACTGAAGGTGCAGCCCGTATTGAATAAAATATCAAAGCTTGGCGGTAAGCTGTCTTCAGTTTCCTCGGTTCCTGAAGTACAACTGTCTCAGTATGTTCCTGCCTTAGAAAAACTTGCTACTCTGAGGTTGCTCCAGCAGGTATGTACACTGCTTTATACTTTTTGATAAAGAGCAGACATGCACACTATTTAGGTGGAAGTCCATTTTTCAGTTCTGTCTTCATTTTAACTGAGAATGATGCAATTTGTTCCTTTTCTTGTTGCAGGTCTCTCAGGTGTATCAGACAATCCAGATTGATAACATATCTAAGATGATCCCATTCTTTGACTTCACTGCTATTGAGAAGATATCAGTTGATGCGGTTAGACGTAATTTTCTAGCCATCAAAGTTGATCACATGAAGGGTGCTGTCTTCTTTGGCAAACAGGTATAATTATGTTGCTTGGAAATAAAATTGTCTAATGTTTTTGTTTGTTTGTGGGTAGGGCACACCTAGATATTCCTTTCCCGTGTCTTTGTCAGGTGGTCAGTGAGGGATTTTGTCAGCCCTACCAATCATCTCTGCAGACACATTGTTCTTTCCATCGCTGTTTAAGTAAAACCATACGCGTAACTTGCTTATGCCATCTGACCTTGTGTCTTCTGTTACCTAATATTAATGTTTTGCACGGTAAAATTGTGGGCTATCTAAAGGCGTGTTTTTGGCTTAATAAGTTTGTAGTTGTTAAGCCACTAGACTGAATCTGGCTGAATGAGCTTGTGAACTCTGAAGAGGTGTGGTTAGTTTCTGAGATCTAAGAGTTCTAACCAACAACATACCCAGTGAAATCCCAGAAGTGGGGTCTGCGGAGGGTAGAATGAATTTCTAAGTTCATGGGGATGGTTTCAAAGTCTTACTCTTATGGATTTGTAAGTTCAGCCTTGTACCTCTGAGTATAATATGTTGATGAACTGAGGCAGGAGAATTTTCAAATGTTTTTCTTTGACACTTCGAACTAGCAGGTATTAAGCTCATGTGGGCTAGTCTTATCATATATCATTTGCTTATGATTTTGTTTCCAGAGTATTGAGGCTGAAGGACTCCGGGATCATCTGTCTCTTTTTGCCGAATCCCTTAGCAAGGCAAGGACAATGATCTATCCCCCAGCAAAGAAGGCGGCCAAGCTCGGGGATGCCCTGTCTAATTTAGCGGAGATAGTGGAGAAGGAGCACAAGAGACTTCTTGCACGGAAGTCCATTATTGAGAAACGCAAAGAGGAGCAAGAGCGTTTACTCTTAGAAATGGTATGAACATCTTGGTTGCGCAGTGAATTGCTTGTTATTGTTGTTCTCGTGTATGAACTTTCTATGACTAATTTTTTTTAAGGAACGAGTGGAAGAGTCGAAGAGGCGAGAGCTTCAAAAGATGACTGAAGATGCTGAGCAAAAGCGCATTGCTGCTGAGTATGAGCAAAGAAGGAGCCAGCGAATTTTGAAGGAAATAGAGGACCGGGAACTTGAAGAGGCCCAAGCTATGCTGCAAGAAGCTGAAAAGCGCAGCAAGAGGAAGAAGAAGCCAATCCTTGAGGGAGTAAGTATATAGTTTGTAATCCTATCCCCAAACCTTCAATCGGAAAATCTTACCCGACTTCAATTTGATTTCAGGAGAAGATGACTAAACAGGTGATCATGGAACTGGCGCTGAATGAGCAACTGAGGGAGAGGCAAGAAAGGGAGAAAAAGTTGCAGAAGTATGCCAAAACTATGGATCATCTGGAAAGAGCTAAAAGAGAAGAAGCTGCACCTCTTATTGAAGCTGCATATAAACAGCGATTAGCTGAAGAGGCAGCTCTTCATGAACGCGAGCAGCAGGTTTGCATTAAAGATACATTATGTTTTTTGACCAAACCACAATAACAAGTTCTTTCACATTTCTCTTAAGAAATGGAAAATTGATACATTTTTTTTCCTTCTAACTTTTTGGTCGAAATATGGCTGATGAATTTGCATTGTAACATATGTTTTCAGCAAGAGATTGAACTGAGCAGGCAACGACATGCTGGAGACTTGGAAGAGAAAAAGAGACTGGGACGCATGTTGGAGAACAAGGTCACTTTATATCCGTCTTCTATGAATTCATGAACTGCTAGATATAAGCGATGGATAATATAACTGAATTTATGGTTGTGAAATTGGGTTAGTGCTATTGATGATTATGCAACTTTGATAGGTCTAAATGGAATTGGTATTGGACTAAGTTGGAAGCTTCTGAACTTACGCAGGATACTTCAAGATTTGAGCTGTGAAGCTTGTGGAAATAAAAATAATAGTTTTTTTCTTTTATTCTGCCTTCTGTCTAATTTTTTGTATAACGGTGCCCTGTATTAAAAGAAAAAGAAGGGAAGTTCAAAAATCCTTATGTAGCAGTTCATCCTATGATGAATACATTGGCATGTCACAATAGCTAGCAATAACACAATTGTATCCGGGATATCCTTGCTTGTTTTTTTTTAAAGGAAAGTAGGCCTAAGTTAACGTAAGATATACATATGGACGTTACTTTCCCAGTAGTTGAAATCTGAGCAGCCATGTGCTTGTTTGAAGATTGGTCTTGGTCTCAGGCAAAATAGGTGGTTGATATAGTCTGCATTGATTAATGCTAATACATAGATCAGCTGATATATTCCTATTCATGCAGAGGATTTTGCAAGAAAGAGTTGTTAGTAGCCGGGAAGCTGAATTCAATAGATTGAAACAGGAGAGACAGGAAAGGATCAGCCAGATAATTCAGTCAAGGAAGCAGGAGAGGGAAGCTAGGAGGAAAATGTTATTCTTTCTGCGATCTGAGGAGGAGCGTCAAAAGAGGTTGCAGGAAGAGGCGGAAGCCCGCAAACATGAAGGTAGGCCTTTATCAATGTGTATCCAACCAAAGAGTTCATGGTTCTGTTGGTGTGACATGACATCTACAACTCTCTTTTGAGTGCAGCACAGTAGTCATTGTTTATTCATTAAACAGTTGTATTCCTCTGAGTTGTATTTCTGCACTTGAGGTTTCAGTAGCTACTCGAAATTAATTTTGTATCCTATGGCAACTTTTTCAAAATATTGCAGAGGCAGAGAGACGGAAGAAAGAGGAATCTGAGCAGCAAGCCAAGCTAGATGAGATTGCTGAAAAGCAGAGAAAGCGATTGCTAGAACTTGAAGAGAAAGAAAGACGGGAAAAAGAAGAGATCTTGCGTAGGCCCACAGCTGTACTGCCAAAGCCTGCTGAGCCTCCAACCTTGGGGCGTCCAACAGAACTTGGAGGAACTGCTCCTGTTCCTGCCGCAGCAGCTGCTGGGAAATACGTTCCTAGGCACTTACGAGGGAACGTTGACGCTCCAGGCCAGGCTCCACCTCCTGAAACTGACAAGTGGGGCAGCACTGGAAGCAAGCCAGATGATAGACCATCATGGCGCGATGAACGAAAGCCCACATCATTTGGTAGCAGTGGCTCTAGGACCAGTTGGTCATCTTCTAGGCGGTGAATGAGGGTTAGTCACTTGTGAGTCGTGCAATGGCTTATACATAAGTCTTGCATCCTTGGCATTTTGGTTCAAGAAATTCAATTTGTTGCATTTTACCTTAATGTTATCAGAGATTGATTATGTGGGTATTATGAACTCAAGAGTAGCATTTCTTGGTTAGGACATTTTCTGACGGTATGGAGAGGGTTGAAGTTTTCGTCAGGCGATTTGATCTTGAAAACCTTTTTGTCGTAGCAAATAACTACAGTTGCTGTTGTTTTCCAATTTTCTTTTTTCTTCCTTAAGTATAAGACGTTGCCTACATTATTTCCTATTGTTTTTCATCTTCTCCATCCTTTCATATACTTTTTTTATTTGGCAATACATTTTTTGCAATAGTGAAAATACTACTTTCCTAAGTGTGTCTTATCACTTTTGGACCAAATATTGGAGAACCAATTAATTCTTTTTATTATCTTGAAGTGTATTGTTAATGTGAGTAGTATAGCATATAACAATTGACAAATTACATGTGCAATATAAAGTAACCAAATAATTCTTTTTATTAGGTTGAAGTGTATTGTTAAGATGAGTAGTATAACATGTAACAATTGTCAAATTACACGTGTAATATATAGTGAATTTGCTCAATTGACAGCAAGTGTTTCATATTTTTTTTTTTTAAAAAAATGTTACATTTATATATTTATGAATGATTTATCATTAAATTTTTTTATTTCACTCTTAATAAGATGATTTATAACTACATAAATAACTAATACATGTTTCGATTTTGAAAGATTTTCTTTCTTAATCCTGTCAAGTCAAATAGTATCGTATATATTGAAACAAAAAGGAGTAGTAAAGAGAAGCATACAAGCTTGTTACTGTGTGTTTAGATTTTAGCTTTTGCATTAGCTACATTTTTAATTGTTTAAGACAATAAGCTAAGAAATAATAAACTGAGACAGTACTTGGAAAAAGGGAAAGAATTGGTTGGTCGATTTTCACCAAACACTAAAAGCTGCCTCTGATTCGTCCGATTAAAAAAATCATTTAATTTATCATTTTTATAGGTTTGCTTTGTCATGCTTCATTTGATCAAAATTTGAAAATCACCATATTTCAGTCCTAACAACTGGCTCAGCATTTGATTTCAGTAGGTCCCGGAGTAGTGGATATGAAAGAAAATTGTCTTAGCTTCCGTTTGATCATATATTTTGACGTTTAAAATTTAAAACTCAAAAATTTGAGTTTTTGAAGTTGTAATTTTTGGAATTGAAAGTTGTGTTTGGACTTTGAACATATATTTTACTTGAACATATTTTAACGTCAAATTTTCAACATGATCGAACAAATATCTGAAGATAAATTTTTAAAATTTAGTGCCTAAAACTAGGGGTGTTCATGGTTCGGTTTGGGTCGGTTATTGATTAAAACCATAACCAAATCAATTTAATCGGTTATTAAATGTCTAAAACCATAACCAAACCAAGTAAAATAATAACCACGGGTTTGGTTATTGTCGGGTTTGGTTCGGTTATTCGGTTTATGACTAGTCGAGACAATTCAAATATTCTCTCTCTACATTCTTCAAATTCTTACGAAGCTCTTTTTTCCTCACGGCCCACATAGGTTCAAAACAGAAAATGAAACAACTTAAACATTCGAAACAAAAAAGAAAACAACTTAAAATCAATTTAAAATTTGAAAAACTTCTTACAAACCTTCTCAAAATTTGACAATCTTGTACTTGGGGTTGAGGAGTTGAGGTTGCTCTTGAGCCTTTACTGTTAGTCTACGACTGTGAGTCTGTGACTTTGTGAGAAACCAACGTGTGAGGAACAGAAATGTAAAAGGAAAAGAGATACTAGAGTTTTAAAGTTTTAACTTTTACCTGCTGCCTGCTGCCTAAGTGCTTAGTGCTTATTATGAATTTAGGATTTAGAATTGGGCTTGAAAGTTGGGCTAATGGGCTTGGATTGTTGGACTTGGACTGCTGTTTAGTGTTTATTAGAATTTATAATTGAGCTTGAAAGTTGGGCTTGGATTGTTTGGCCTTAAAAATAAGTAGATTAATATTAAATTAATAATTAAAAGGTATAAAATATCTTTAATTATTTATGAAAAACTAATATTATATATATATATATATATATAATTATAAATTTTATGTATATAATTATCGGTTTGGTTCGATTATTTATTCGGTTATTTTTTTCTATAACCATAACCAAACCAAATATTATCGGTTATTCAAATTTAAAACCAAACCAAACCAAATGTCGTTTTTTTATTCAGTTTGGTTAAATTTTCGATTTGATTTTGATTTTAACCAAACCTGTGAACAGCCCTATCTAAAACTAGGTTAGGGAGTGCTTGCATAATCTAACAGCTGATGGGAAAAAAAATAAAAATTCATTAGGTCAAGTGACAGCAGCTGCAACTACAGCTTTTTCAGTCTCTCACATTGGTAATTTCTTTCTCAGTTTTCTTCAATTGATTCTATTTTTGGACAATAATATTCTGAAAATTTCAGTTCACTCTTTGTGCCTAGTATTTGATTTGTTTAGTAATATTTTTCATTGATTACTTTGAGTTGTTTATTACAGTGTTATTAAGTCTGTAATTGAAACTTGGCAAAAAAAAAAAAAGAATATTTATTTGGCTTACTTGATCAGCTGAGAGCAAACAGAAAAATCATCTCAATCCAGCAATTGCTTCCTTGAAAATCATTTGGTAATGTATTGTAATTCCAATAGTTTTAGGTTAGTACATAAATATTAGTACCGACAAAGGCGGATTCAAGATTTAAACTTAACAGACTCTCAACTTTTAAGATTTTTGGTATTGAACTTCTTGTACTGTTAAAATTATGGGTTCAAATCTTAGATGTATTGAGATTTTAGTAGATTTCTATGTATATATCTTTACTTCGTGTCGAAAGTCACGGCTTCAGATGAACCCATAACCACAGTGGCGGAGCCACCTTGTGGTTAAGGGGTTCATCCGAACCCCCTTCGGCAGAAAATTATACTATTTATACGTGGTTAAAATAATTTTTTATGTATATATAGTAGATGACGAGCTCCCTTCGACTAATTCGTTTGTCTACTTCTTCAGATTTTGAACCTTCTTAGTCAAAATTTAGATTCCGCCACTAGATAACCAAAAGGCTTATGTAAAGGGAATGGTGACATTGGTGATTAAATATTTACCTAGTTGTCAAAAATGTAAATAACACCAAATGGTGTGGCCTAGTGGTTAGTGGGAGGAGAATCATGAGTTTCAGGTTCAAATCCTAGGTGATTACTTTGAACCGAACTGAGCTTTGGAGGATTGGTAAAGTTGTCATCACATATTTGAAACATGGAGCTAGCCACTGACACTTGTGTTAGGGTAGGCTGCCTACATCACACCTCCTTAGAGTGCGATCCTGTGAATGAGGGATGCTTTGTGCACCAGGGTGCCCTTTCATTTTTGTTGTATTTAGTCTTTCCTCTCCTTTTATTATATTTGTGAAAGCAACACTCATGATTGTTTGCGTCTAGCCTGGTCTGAAATCCCTTCTACTTGCAGGACTTTCGGGGTTCAAACCTTGTGCTAAAATCTGCAGGAAGATAGAGGGATGGCCTATGGTACTGTTGATAATCTCTTGAAATGTCTGGATTCTCTAGAGAGTCATGAAGACTCAACTCCTTCAATGAAGGATCAAATCCGTACTCTTAGAGCGGATTTAAGGGTTATCAGGACTTTCCTTATGTGTTCAGCTTGTCGATGCATAGAGGATAGTGATGCAAAAGATGTATTGATGCTTGTGGAAGCTCTGGTGCAAAATCTGGAATCAGATTTTCAATCTCTCTATGTTAAAAATATGGATGGAAACATGCCTACTCACATGGCTCTACTGGTTTCTAATGCCTTGGAAAAGATTAATAATTCGAAAGCAGAAGTTACACAAGTCTATGCAACTGTTTTGAGCTCAACATTTTCTGATTCACTTATTTGTGACAAATTTGTGGTGGAATTTGCTGATTGTCTCCTGGAAAATCTAAAGGATCTAAGGGAATGTATAGCAACTGATTTGCGTATGAAGGGGAAAATTATAACTCTTGAAACAAAGCTAATATTCCTGAAGAATTTCTTAAGGTTTGTAGCCAAGCTGTCTGTTGAAAATGAGAAATTTCAAGATCTCTTTTCTCATGCATCAGATGTGATCAGCCATGCAGCACATCTATCTTATAGGTGTTCTATTGGCAACGCAAGTGAACCAGCTGAATGCAGAGTTGTTAATGATGCCATTTCCAGTTTGGTTCGACGAATCATTCCTATCAACTGTAATGTCATTCATTACTATATTCCCTGTCAGAAGAACACTTTCGTAGTGGAAGAACTTGATGCCGGTTTTCTTGATTTTCTCCTGGACACTCTTACAGATCTAGTTAACTATAAGATCACCCTGGAGGGTTTTACGAACTATAATATCAATGGCCTTGTTGAGGACTTGATGTTTCTGAAAAAATATCTCTCAGATCTTCCAGAGCGGTATCCTGAGTTGGTAAAGTTGATCCTGGTGCACATTGCATCAATCGCCCGTAATATTGCTACCTCGATTTTCTTCCTTTACACAGATCGTGTGAAAAAAGAAGTTGTAGTACGGGGCGCCTTGGATTTTTGCAGGAAGAAATCAAGCTTATCATGGCAGAAATACATCTCATGTGTCTCCCAGGACCTAGGTGGATGACTACTTTGAAGGATCGAATTCAAATTCTTTATGAGGAAGTAGTGTTTCTGCAAGCTCTCCTTAATGCACCAGATGACTGCCGTTCTCTTGGAAGTGAACTAAATGTTTTGTTCACCCAAGGACAGGCTACAGTATCGATGGTCGGATCACTTATTATGTCACTCAGTAATAAGGTATCGAATGAAGACATGCTGAACAAAATGGAGTTAGCCACTTCTATTTTTCTAGAAAGAACTAGAATCATGAAGAGAGTGGCCAGAGATATTTTTGAAAGAGGTCCATCTAGATTCCCCAAGACTAATGACATAGGCTTTCTCAATTCCTTTTTAGGAAATCTGAAAGAACTCCTCCTTCATAAAGCTGATCGGGTTCCTTTCCCCAAACATCATATTGCAAGAGTGCATGACGCATTAGAGTATCTCAAGACGAATCTCTGGGATGTTGTCAAGCAGAACAACGAGCAACTGAAGGCACGTGTTATGCAATCCGCCTATGAGGCGGAATATGCTATTGACTCATTTTTAGTTGGGGACCGAAATATATGGTGTAGTGTGGTTGAGATGTCTGATGTTGTAGAACAACTTAAGGCGATCCAGGCAGAGTTCAGTGACATATCTAGAACAGTAACATTTGAAGCGGTTTGTGATGTTCGAGTGGTTTCTGGCTGTGTATTATCCCGAACTAATGCTCCAATGTTGGAAGATGATGTAGTAGTGGGTTTCAATGATGTGGTAGAAAATATCATTGATCGCCTTACCAGAGGGATGAGAGAGCGTGATGTGATTTCAATTGTTGGCATGCCTGGACTTGGCAAGACTACTCTTGCGAGAAAAGTGTTCAATGATGAAAAGATTTCCATTTACTATGACAAATGTGCATGGTGTTATGTTTCTGAAGTATATAAAAAGAAAGAGTTGCTCTTGGAGATTTTATCCCAAGTTCTCGAGAATGTTGATGAAGCGACTAAAATGAAGGATGATGGGGATTTAGCTGAACTGTTGTATAGAAAGTTAAAGAGGAAGAGGTACCTAATTGTTGTAGATGATCTTTGGGATATCAAGGCTTGGGATGACTTGCAGAGGTCATTTCCAGATGATGATAATGGTAGTAGAATAATGATCACAACTCGACTGCAAGATTTGGCTTCACAAGTTGAATCTGATATGAAGCCTGACAATCATCCCACTCCTCTTCGGTTTTTCACTGTCGAAGAAAGTTGGGAGTTATTACAAAAGAAGGTTTTTGCAACAGATTGCTGCCCCGGAAATCTAAAGGAAACTGGAATGCGAATTGCAGAATGTTGTCAAGGACTTCCTCTTGCTGTTACATTGGTAGCTGGGATTTTGGCTAGGACAGAAAAGAAAGAATCTTGGTGGAAGGAAGTCGCGGAGAGCATAAGTTCATATATTGTTGATGATCCCAATCAGTGCACAGTCATTTTGGAGTTGAGTTATAAGCATTTGCCTGATCATTTAAAACCGTGCTTCCTTTATTTTGGTAAATTTCTAAAGCATCCTCACATTCCTGTCCAGAAATTGGTATGGTTGTGGATTGCAGAAGAGTTTGTTCCACAAATAGATGGCAAGTGCTTTGAGGATGTTGCAGAGGACTACTTAATGGATTTGATAGGAAGAAGCCTGGTAATGGTTACTAAAAAGAGATCGAATGGCTCTGTTAAACTCTGCCATGTTCATGATCTGTTTCTTGAATATTGCAAGAGAAAAGCTGAAGAAGAGAACTTTTTTGAGCTTATATATAAGAAGGAAAAACACACTCTCCGTGATGATTTAGACGATATTTTGGAGTCAACATACTCTCTATCTCCTGAAGAACTGTATAGCAGACATACTCAACGTCGGCTATGCATCTATTCACAAAGGGAGAGTTTTTTTGTCAAGTCTAGGCCATCAGGACCGCAGGTTCGTTCTTTGTTGTTCTTCAGCATTAATGACAACTCCTTGACAAATCCATATGATATCTCTCCTATATGTCTCGGTTTTAGATTACTTAGGGTGTTGGATTTGGGATGCATTAATGTTGGAAATTCATTTCCTCAAGATATCGAGCTAATGGTCCAACTAAGGTACCTAGCTCTTCAGGGTACCATGAGTTTTATCCCGCCAACAATATTTAAACTCTTGTACCTAGAAACTTTTCTTCTGAAAGCCTTGAGAGGTGAAATTTGTTTGCCATACACTGTTTGGACCCTTTCAAGACTGAGACATCTTCATGTCGATGCACGTGCTGTTTTTGGCTGGGATGGATATGATGGATGGAACTTGATCCGACTAGAAAACCTGCAAACCATTTCCACTCCGTCCCTTATCTATGACAAAGATCATGTCATGGATCCTAATGAAGTAATGAGAAGGTTACCCAATCTTAGAAAATTGAAATGCATATCAATGGACTCGGAGGACTGCTATCACTTTCCAACACTGGAGTTTATGACTCAACTTGAATCACTCAAGATATTACACTATGGCCAGTCGCTCTCTTCTTGTAAGTTCAACTTGCCATCAAATCTCAAAAGACTGACATTGTCAAAGTTTCGGCTACCATGGAGTGAAATTTCAAGAATTGGTAGCTTACCATACCTTGAGGTCCTCAAACTTCTTTGCAGAGCCTTTGATGGCGCGCAATGGGACATGAGAGACGGAGAGTTCCTGAAACTAAAATTCTTGAAGTTAGATTCTTTGAACATTGAACAATGGAACATCTCCTCTGATTGCTTACCTTCCCTTGAGCATCTTGTTCTGCAAAGTTGTAAGAAATTTAAGGAGTTCCCTTCATGCTTAGGTGATGTTTCAACGCTACAGAGTGTTGAGCTACATTGGTGCAGCCGTTCATCTGTGAACTCGATTATCTCAATTCAGGAAGAGGTACTTGAGTATACTGGAGATGAGGGGTTCAAGGTTCATGTATACCCTCGAGAATTCGATTCCAGATCATCTCCTAAGGGCCATAGTGACTAAGGTTTGGACTTTGAAGCTTTCTTTTCATTTTCCCAATTGATTTGTTCCTTTATATAGATTAGAGTTTTAAGTTTTGTACACGTCGATGTACATAATTTTTTACACTCGCAAGTCATCTAAAGGATATTTACAATAAATAAAGCTGACCTGATGGTGTAAAATTGTTTACACCGACGATGTATATTACATAAATTATATAGTTTATTGATTATTCCTTCCCTGATTCCCTTCCACCCCACAAGTCTACTAGTATACAAAATATCATAAATGAATATCCTTATAGAGCTGGTATTTGTTTTATTAAGGTTCCAAAAACAGTGGTTTCATATGTGTTGTTTATTAAAATAAATGAATTGCTTTTCATTCTCACTGATGAAAAGGGACTTCAAATTGTGACTTCAGGGCTTGCCTCTGTGTTCAAATACTTTAAGACATAATGATCAATACACACCTGAACTATCTTGTGAGTTTTACACCCCAATTTTCAACTGTTCTTTTTTTCTACCTTAACAATCACCATCTATGTATTGAAACATGCCTAGTTGAGTAGATGGTGATACTTCAGGTAGGAAAAGGGAAACTGATAGTTGGCCTAGTCAGCTTCGGCCTTCGAGGTGTGTTTTAATACATAGATGATGACAATTTAGGTAGGAAAAGGGGACAACTGATAGTTGAGATGTGAAACTCGCGAAAAAGTAATAGATCAGTGTATTTTTGACTATTAACTCAATACTTTATTTCACAGGGAAAGGCATCCTCTGCGTTCTACCTTTGTTTCATAAGCTAAAAAGAAGTAACATTAAGTATGAAATGTTAATTTGATGAGTGAATACTATGATTCTCAGTTGAATCCTTACTTGCCAAAGATTTTCTTGTTTTCAACATTGATCTTTAAGGATTTCACAAAAGACCTGATTTGTATATCCAGTTTATTTACATAGAAATAAATTGGTTTGTAGTTGTTGATAGTTAAGCGTTGTCTCGCTTTCCCATTGGACATGTTTGGTGGTAGTTTGGAACACCGTATCTGCTTCTCCTTTCACACTAGTATTATTAGTATTATTCTCGTAGTTTCTTATTCTCTGATTTCTATTACTACTTGTTACCTACCTCTTGTTTCTTGTGCTTCGGTTATCATATTATTTGTTGTTGTTACTGTTTCTTCTTCACTTCCGTATTTTCTTCTCCCAAATTGCTTTGAAATGTTTTTCTTAAGCCGAGGGTTTATTAGAAACAATCTCTCTGCCTTTACAAGGTTGGAGTAAGGTCTATATAGTGTTTACACACCACATGTGAAATTACATTGAGTAGTAACTTATTTTCTTTGCATGATGTGCTGAATGTTTGTTAATACCAAACTTTTGTATCATTGACTTCAAAATTATAATCTTACCTCTATATTCTTTCTTTTAATTAGCTTGTGTTCTTTCTTGAGATAGTCCGATGCACAAAATATCTCGCGTACAAGTAGAATCCAAAAAAAGGCTGCATCCCAAGAGATATGAGATAGACGCTTGTATTCCTTCTTAAAATTGGATAATAAACTTGTTGAACCTCCCTAAATTATTTTATTCTATCTGCAGTGACAACTGACAAGTCAAGCTAATTGGATTTGCGACGAGAAGTCTCATTTTGGATAGAAAAATGCTTCCTCCCTATCAACATAACTCTACATTTAGTGCTTGAATTCGAGACTCCTAATTAAGAATGGATATCGAATTTGTGCGTAAAATTTCCACTTATGAAGATGAAATGCTTCCTAGTAAAAACAACTCTGCATTCGAGGCTCGAATTCGAAACCTACAGTGATAGTCTGTTATAAAATAATTATCAAACTGTTGTGTAGGAAAACTATTTTGGAAGTTCAATTTTAGAGACACTTGTGTATCCCAACTGAGAATAAATTTAATTTCTGTTCTTGGAGCTATTACAAGACTTCTATTAAAAGTTTAACTTTTATATACCAACTTCATAAAGAATTTCTAGGCCAGCAAATAATTTAAAAGCTAATTAGATATAATTTCTAATTAATGTGAAAATTCATTATAATATACGTGAATATTATAAGTTATTTATTTATTTATTTATTAATAGCTTCATTAGCAGTACAAATCATAGCCTTTGGCTTGTTACTAAATATTTATCTCGTCCCAATTCAATGAATACATGATAAATACATTCTCATCACTAAATCATAATTAAATAATACATATTTTTATCTTAAGTTATGACTTAATTTTGTAAAGTATTATTTGATATAAACATCAAGTGCAAATAATTTTTTATCAAATATCTTGGATTAGTTTTCAATATTTTTATTATCTTTTTTCTTCTCTAAATTCACGATCACTAATGGATTATTTCTATTTTATTATGTATGGATGTCCTCTTCCATGTGGGACCCACCCATTTGGAAGATAAGTGGACAAACCACTTGAGGAGAAAAATGTTACATACTCTCCCTTATCCCTTCATTTCTTAGGCTATAAATAGCCTTTATTTACATAAACGAAAACACACAACAACAAGCATCAAAATATACTCTCTAGTTCTCTCTTTTCTCTTACTCTATTTTCTTACATAAATTGTTAAGTTAATCTCATTTCATAACACGTTATCAGCACGAGGCTCCGGCTAATTTTTCAAGGTAACAAAAGTGGTAAGAGTTTTATTTAATTTTATTTTTATAAAATGGCAAATATTTCCAAAATTGAATTTACTGCTCTTGATATCTCTGGAAAAGGCTACTCATCATGGGCACTTGATGCTTAAATTCATTTAGAATCAATGGGTCTGACATACACCATTAAAGATGACAATATGACATCCAATCAAGACCGTGCTAAAGCCATGATATTTCTCCGTCACCATCTAGACGAGAGGCTAAAATTACAATATCTTACATTAAAAGACCCCCTTAAATTGTGGAAAAATTTAAAAGAAAGTTATGACCACCTGAAGTTGGTCATGCTTTCACAAGCTCGTCATGATTGGCTAAATCTGAGATTAATGGATTTCAAAAATATAACTGAATATAGTTCTGCTTTATTTAGAATTATAGCTCAGTTAAATTTATGCGGAGAAGAGATCACTGAGCAAGATAAACTTGAAAAGACATACTCCACATTTCCACCCGCGAATATGCTCCTGCAGCAGCAATATCGCGAAAAAGAATTTAAAAAATATTCTGAATTACTTTCTCACCTTCTTATTGCTGAAAGACATAATGAACTATTAATAAAAAATCATGATAGTCAGCTAGTTGGTTCTTTGCCACTCCCTGAAGTGAATCAGGCAAATTCTAACCAACGAGAAAGAGGCCATGGCCCCAATCGTGGTCGTGGTCATGGTCGTAGTCAAAGAAATTTTTTTAATCATGATGCTCGGCTGGCACCGAAAAATAACCAGCAATATAAAATGCAGGGTAAAAAGCCAGAAGCTTTACCGAAGAATAATTCAGAAACAATATGTCATAGATGTGGAGGTGTGGGCACTGGTCGCGGATTTGCCGGTCATCAAAACGTCTGGTTCAGCTATATCAGGCATCATTAAAAAGGGCAGAAAATAATCCAGAGACAAATTTTATCTCTGAAGATAATATTAAGCCTATGCATCTGGATGTAGCTGATTTCTTTAATTTTCTAGACGAAAATATGAATATTGACAAGACTAATAATATGTAAATATTTTTTTTATCTGTATTAAATATGATATTTGTATTTTTCTAATCAATGTAAATAAATAAAAATTTGTGTAATATACCATGTGTTAATACGTATTTTATTTCTTATTGAAGAAAATATGGAAATGCCTCAAATCTTGTTTGGATCAATGATAAATCAAGAGGATATTTGTGTAATTGATAGTGGAACAACCCATGCTATATTTAAAGACGAGAAATATTTTTCCAATTTACTTAGAAGAAAAGCTAATGTTACTACAATTTCTGATAATTCAAAAATGATAGAAGGCTCCGGAAGAGCTACTATAATTCTGTCTAAGGGAAAAAAAATTGTCATAGAAGATGCACTATTTTCTTCTAAATCCCCAAGAAACTTGTTAAGTTTTAAAGATATCCGCAGAAATGGATATCATGTTGAGACATTAAATGAAATAAATATTGAATATCTTGATATAACCAAGAGTGTCTCAGGCCAGAAATATATTTTGGAAAAATTACCAACTCTGTCATCTGGCCTATATTATGCAAAAATTAGTGCAATTGAAGCAAATATGATCGTAAACCAGAAGTTTACTGATCCAAATATATTTGTGTTATGACATGATCGAATAGGTCATCCTGGATCAATAATGATGAGACGAATTTATGAAAATTCAACTGGAGATCCTTTAAAGAACCTGAAGATTCTTACAAATGATGAATTTTCATGTGCTGCTTGTTATCAAGGCAAATTAATTGCCAGACCATCGACCCTAAAGGTTGGCATCGAATCTCCTGACTTTTTAGAGCGTATACATGAAGATATATGTGGACCTATTCATCCACCTAGTGAATTGTTTAGATATTTTATGGTCCTAATAGATGCATCATCTAGATGGTCTCATGTGTGCCTGTTATCATCTCGCAACCTGGCGTTTGCGAAGTTGTTAGCACAAATAATAAGATTGAGAGCGCAATTTCCAGATTATCCAATTAAGGTCATTCGCCTTGATAATGCTGGAGAATTTACATCCCAAGCATTTAATGATTATTGCTTATCAATTGGGATAAAAATTGAACATCATGTTGCTCATGTTCATACTCAAAATGGCCCTGCAGAGTCATTTATAAAGCGCCTACAATTGATAGCAAGACCTCTACTAATGAAAACAAAATTGCCAATTACTGTTTGGGGTCATGCTATTTTACATGCAGCAGCACTTGTACATCTCAGACCGACACATTATAATAAATACTCTCCATCGCAATTAGTATTTGGTCATGAACCAAATATAGCCCATTTAAGAATTTTTGGTTGTGCGGTATACGAGCCTGTAGCACCACCACAACGTAATAAAATGGGCCCTCAATGAAGGTTAGGCATATATGTTGGGTTTGACTCACCCTCCATAATTCGATACCTTGAACCGTTGACTGGAGACTTATTCACTGCTCGATTTGCAGATTGTAGGTTTTAAGAAATAATTTTCCCACCATTAGGGGTAGAGAAAAATAAATCCAAAAAAGAAAAAGAAATTGCGTGGAAAGTTTCATCACTATCACATTTTGATCCACGTACCCGCATATGTGAACAAGAGGTCTAGAAGATCATCCACTTATAGAAAATAGCAAATCAAATGGCAGATGCATTTACTGATTTGAAACGGATAACTAAGTCACATATCCCTGCAGTGAATGTACCTATCCGGATTGATGTCCCAAAAGGACCATCTACAAGTATCATAGCTTCTAAATCCCAAACACGCCAGATGCGTGGTAGACCGTTGGGTTCAAAGGATAAAAATCCTAGAAAGAGAAGCGTGAGAAATAATAAAGATGATACTAGAATAGAACCTCCTGAAGAAGGTCAAGATTTGAGTAATCCTGATATTCTTGAAGAAATCAGTGAACCCGAGACTCAAGTAAATGAAGAACTTTCAATAAATTCTTTCGGTGATGAGATAAATTTAGATCGATCTAAAATCACGATTGATAATATTTTTGCATATAATGTTGCACTTAACCTCATGCAAGATAGTGAAAGTCTTGAGCCTAAATCCGTCGAAGAATGTCGACGAAGATGTGATTGGCCAGAATGGCAAAAGGCAATTCAATCAGAATTAGACTGACTTGCTAAACGTGAGGTTTTTGGACCTGTAGTCTAAACCCCTCAAGGTGTAAAACCGGTTGGCTATAAATGGGTTTTTGTTAGAAAACGAAATGAGAGAAATGAAATTGTAAGATATATGACACGCCTTGTTGCACAAGGATTCACTCAAAGATCTGGAGTCAACTATGAAGAAACATATTCACCGATTATGGATGAAATAACATTTCGATATCTCATCAGCTTAGCTGTACATAAAAATCTTGAAATACACCTAATGGATGTGGTTACAGCTTACCTTTATGGTTCACTTGATACTGAAATTTAGACTAAAATCCCAAAAGGATTAAAATTGCCTGAAACATGTAAAAAGTCTCGGGAAGTATACTCAATAAAACTCCAAAGATCATTATATGGTCTGAAACAATCAGGGCGCATGTGGTATAATCGCCTAAGTGAGTATTTAATAAATGAAGGCTATATTAATGATGTTATTTGTCCATGTGTTTTTATTAAGAAAACGGAATCAGAGTTTGTTATACTCGCCGTTTATATTGATGACATAAATCTCATTGGACCCCCTGAAGAGGTCCAAAAGACAATTGAATATCTAAAGAAAGAATTTGAAATGAAAGACCTTGGAAAGACAAAACTTTGTCTAGGTCTGCAAATTGAACATCTAGCAGACGGAGTTTTTGTCCATCAATCTGCCTACACTGAGAAAATCTTAAAAAGATTTTACATGGACAAAGCACATCCATTAAGTACTCCAATGGTTATTCGATCACTTAAAGTGGAAAAAGATCAATTTCGACCTCCAGAAGAGGATGAAGAAATTCTTGGTCCTGAAGTACCATATCTTAGTGCTATTGGTGCACTTATGTATCTTGCTAACGCAACTAGACCTGATATAATTTTTTTTTTGTTAATTTGCTAACAAGGTATAGTTCATCCCAACGCGAAGGCATTGGAACGGTATCAAACATATTTTGCGATACCTGAAGGGTACTATTGATATGTGTTTGTTTTATACTAACAAAGGTTACGCAGGCCTTATTGGTTATGCAGATGTAGGTTATTTATCAGACCCATATAAAGCCCAATCTCAGACAGGCTATCTGTTTACACACGAAGGAACTGCTATATCATGACGATCTACAAAGCAGTCTATAGTTGCTACTTCTTCAAATCATGCTGAAATAATAGCAATTTATAAAGCAAGTAGAGAATGTGTGAGGTTGAGATCGATGATACAATTCATCAAAGAAAGATGTGGTCTGGAAAATGATGTTAAAGTACCCACAGTTATATTCGAAAATAATACCGCGTGCATAGCTCAATTGAAAGGTGGCTTCATAAAAGGAGACAGAACGAAACATATTTCACCAAAATTATTTTTCACACACGATCTTCAGAAGAATGGTGAAATTGATGTACAACAAGTTCGTTCAAGTGATAATCTTGCAGATTTATTCACAAAGGCATTACCAACATCAACTTTTGAGAAATTAAGATATAAAATTGGAATGCGCCGTCTCCAAAATATCAAATGAAGCTTTCATCAGGGGGAGTAAAATACGCGCTGCACTCTTTTTTCCTTAACTAAGGTTTTGTCCCACTGGATTTTTCCTGGTAAGGTTTTTAATGAGGCAGCAATCAAGGCGTATTATCAGATATGTAGACACAACATCTATGGATATTAAAAATAACTATGTATATTGTTTCTTATAGAATTTTTAGAAAGACACATTATAAATGAACATCAAAGGGGGAGTATTATGTATGGATGTCCTCTTTCATGTGGGACCCACCCATTTGGAAGATAAGTGGACAAACCACTTGAGGAGAAAAATGTTACATACTCTCCCTTATTCCTTCATTTCTTAGGCTATAAATAACCTTTATTTACATAAACGAAAACACACAACAACAAGCAGCAAAATATACTCTCCAGTTCTCTCTTTTCTCTTACTCTATTTTCTTAAATAAATTGTTAAGTTAATCTCATTTCATAACATATTTCACTTTGTCTGTCATAGTTTGATTTGATATTGAAGTGAATTCAAGATTTTAATTTTATGAGTTCAACCTTTAAAATTGTTAGGATTAAATCTATTGTATTTTTTTATGGGTTCAAACTTACTATTTGTTGTAATTAATTTTACTATTTTTTTTGCATATAAATTTATATTCCGCATCAAAATTATTGAGTTTATATAAATCTGGGGTTAAATAGTTACATTCAACTTTACTTGACACAAAGTTTAATAAAGGCAAAAAAAAAAGCTTTTGGCTATAAATCTTTTAAAATTTGTGATCCTAAAGATGTCATAATATTTGTATAACTTTGAAACTTTTGAATTTATAATATTATAAATTTATACTTAAAATAATTAGAATTACAAATCTATATATTTTGAATTCTAACTATACTTTTGAAATGTGACATCATTTTCTGAACTAACTAAACTTTAAAAATACTACTAGAATGAGTGAATCAAAGGCAGTAAAACTTTTTCTTTGTTCTGGAAAAACAGCAAACAGATCATCTTAAAGTATACTGAAGGCATGTCAAAATCAAATTCAATCCGTCCAATTCAATCTAATTCATATAAGTTTGGATTGGTTATTAACTCGTTCATTCATTACATCAACTCATAAAAATTGAGTTGATATGTAATCCGAATTGACTCATGAGAAATCTTGTTAAAATATATATATATTTTTTTTCAATTTGATATGTTATATATAGCAATATAAAGAAAAAAATAATTTTATTAGGTACTAAAATAATGTAAAAAAATAAATAAAACAATTAAACTTAATAAAAATTGTGTTGGGTTGGGTCTTGACCCGTTATATAATCCATTACCTAACTCATTTAGATCCAAATTAATTTGAGTTAGATTGAATAATAACCAAATTATTATCTTAATCCATTATAATTTGCCCGAATCAATCGCCCAAACTTGATTCAACCCATTCAATTACCACCCCTAAGCGAATAAAAAGCTGTTTCTTCTTTAACTATCTCAATTTCAAGTTTGAAATATAAAATAATCCTTAATAAAAAAAATACTATTCTCAAATAGGCATCCATGAGAATTCAAATTAGTAGAAAAATGGGAAAAAAATAGTGTTAAAGTCCAAGAATCTTCACTCAGAGAGAAATTGGGGTGAATTTGTAACCATGGTTCATATAAAAATCAAATCTTTTTGTCTGTTCTCCTTAGAAAAAATGAATCTTGATTTGTCCCAAATTGAAATAAAAACATATTTTTTCTCAACAAACATTTAATACTTTGCATTTATTGATGCCAATCAATAATATATGGCCGCTGAAGTTTTGTTATTGTCATATTCTTCAGTTCTCTTGAGGAGCTTAAGCTCTTTCTATATGTTCTTTTCTTCATAGTCCTTTTTGCCGGCAAATGCCGTCACTCAATATCTCTCTCCTTTGAAAAAAAAAGACTCTTTTTTTTTGTATATATACACTTGTGTACATAAATTTGTTGGTGGGTTGTGGGTATTTTGTTGTAACTGGTAAATCTTGATAATTTTTTTTTTGGTCAATGGCTATGGATGAGGAAACACCCCTTGTTGTTGAAAATTCGAAAAATGAGAACCCAATTGTGGATCATGAAAGGGATGTTTATATTCTGAGCTGTGCTTTTTTATTGATTTTCTTGGCTTATGGGGCTGCTCAGAATCTTGAAAGCACTATTAATACGGTATGGTTTTTGCGTATTCTTTTAACTTAAGGAGTTTCTGGGGTTATTTAGTGTGGAATTGTGATTTTGGATAGAATTTTGTTTGGTTTTTGGTGATTAATAAGCTCCCGTTTGGCTATAGATTTTGAAGTCGAAACTTAAAATTTGAAAATTTGATTGTTTGTTGTGATTTTTGGAATTTGAAGTTGTGTTTGGACATGCATTTTACTTGGAAAAAGTTTAAAGTTTTGTGAGTGGAAGCCCCAAATAGTGATCAGAGTTTGAAGATCAATTTTTCCAAATCTACTTCCAAAATCTATAGCCAAATGCGAGCTTAGAAGTTGAAGTGAGAGTGTGTTTGAGGTTTTCTTTTGTGTTTCAGGAAGGAAATTTAGGGACCATTTCACTGGGGATATTGTATTTGTCATTTATGTTCTGCTCAATATTTGCTTCATTGGTGGTTCGGAAGCTTGGGTCGAAGAATGCTTTGATCCTTGGCACTACTGGCTATTGGTTGTTTGTAGCTGCCAATTTGATGCCCAATTGGTATTTCTCTTATGTTTAGTGCATTTTGTTTTCCAAGATTGGAATTTAGGCTATTGAGCTTGATCGCCTTTTATGAAGTGAGTTGTGATTGTAGTTCTTTTGTGATTGGATTTGTATTTAACAATGTTTGTGTGCTTATGGATCCTTAATGTGAGTGGAAATATGAATCTTGTACTCCATTGGAATAAATATAAAGGTCTGTCAGATTTCATATATCTCCTTGTTGAGGTTGTGGCATTAGCCATGAAGAAGTTTGTTGAAATGGTTACAGAGCTAGAGACTGTGGGAGCCCTTGGAGAACATTGACAACTTGTTGTTGGCTGTTGCTAATTGCTAGTAGCAATGGAGTAGCCTTGTCACAGTTGGGATTAGAATGATCAATGAAAGCCATGTAATACTGCAACAACAACATAGCCAGTGTAATTCCACAAGTGGGGTCTGGGGAGGATAGTGTGTATGCAACCTTACCCCTACCTTGTGAAGGCAGAGAGGTTGTTTTCGATGGTCCCTCGGCCAAAGTAACCCATATAAAAAACAGTATGAATAGAAAATACAGTAGTGAAGAAGTTATGCCGCAAATAATGGAGGAAAAAACAGTAGCAATAACAAATACTATGATAACCAAAACAAAAGTAATAAAAACAACAGGTAGTTAAAAAAAATGAAGAATAAGATGGTAGGAGAGTAATAATAATAATACTGATAAGGGAAACTAGACAACACTTGACTATCTAATAGCCTTCTACCCTAATCCTCGAGCTCCATGTCCTTCTATCTAGGGTCATGTCCTCGGTAAGCTACATGTGTGTCATGTCCTATCTAATCACCTCTCCCTAATACTTCTTTGTCCTACCTCTCCCTCTCCTGAGGTCCACCATCACCAACCTCTTACAATTTCTCACTTGGGCATCTGAGCATCTTTTCTTCACGTACCCGAACCATCTCAATCTCACCTCTCTCATTTTTTCTACCATGGGACTACTCCCACCCTATCCAGAATAACTGCATTCCTATTTTTTTTCATATTCTGAACGTGCGAGTTCTTGATCGGCCAACACTGTGCCCCATACAACATAATTGGTCTAACAACTACTTGATATAACTTAGGTTATGCCAGAATAACAAACTGCAAGACCATATAAGCCAGCCAAACCTATGTTATAGTCGTCCTTTTGATGTTAATAGAATTAGTATCAGCATTATCAGGCAAACTTACCATCAATCTTTATGCACATACTTGTGAAAGAAGGACTATTGCTTATTCAAATCGAAAGTCTCGTCTCCTAGGTTATGCCAGGAAGAGAAACTGCAAGACCATAGAAACATAGAGTCAAGACTCTGGAAGGAAATGAAGAAATACTTGAAGATGAAGCTGTTTTGCTCATAGGTTAACTGAATATGATAACTGAGCCCCCTAAAACAGTTGCAACATCTGCTTTCTCTATCAGTGATGGTGATGCCCTGCTAGTCTCTAGTCAGCTATTTTGAATGCTTGTCTTTACAAAGCAATCCATAAACAACAGATTATAGATGTCTCTACTTGATGGTAGTCCTAATGCATTGTAGTGTTGTTAAATCTTGAGTCTTCTCCATTACTGGACTAATTTAGAGGCTTATTCATCTATCATCGTTTTCTGATGTGGCTGCAACAAATGTGCTGTAAAGGAGTTTATTGAGTTGGGTATGATGCTCGATAGATTTGTGTAGCCCTGGAAGACTATGATGACTTGTAGTTGGCTCTGGATAACTCTGCTGTTCTCCTTTCACTTGGAGAAGTCATCAGAACCAAGTTGGGAGCTGTTTCGTTGTTCCATAACAACTAAAGTCAATGTTACTTGTCAAAAAAGAAAAAGAATTAAAGTCAATGTAATTTAAATGGGTAGTATCTGTATTGCATGGGTAGTATCTGTATTGCATCTTTGAGATTTCTTGAACAATTCTTTCTTGATTTTAGAACTCAGAGTGTTTTATGACTAAAGTTTTGCCATTGATACCTCTAAGATTTAGTGCCTGTTTGGATTGTCTTATTTTAAGTGCTTTTAAGCCAAAATAACTTTTAAGCTCTTTTGGAGTGTTTGGGTAAATTAAGAAAGTGTTTATAAGCACTTGGTTTTAAGCTAGAATGATAAAAGATAAGCCAAAATCCAAAAGCCAACCCGAACAGGCTCTTAATTTCCTAGGGGATATTTTCTATGACTTCTTTGCCCTCAAGTTTAGTTCGAATCAGGCATAGAGCCTTCTTTTCTTTCCTTATGTACCAGACGAAAGATATGCTTGGTGCATGTGGTCCAAAGTGACAACATTTACCATGATTTGATGCGCTGTTAGACAACTATTTCCGCTATTTGCGACATAGCAGCAGCCACTTAGTCATGTTTTGAAAAAGAATGTTTCAGGATAATAGACATAGCATCCTACAATTACTCCTGCCTTTCTTCATCTCTCGTAAGTTTACTTTGGGAGCTTGGTACTTTGGAAAACACTAATTTCCGAGGACAGTGAAAGTGCTTGGTGAATGATATGCTTACATCTGGGACTAATTGGTACATTAGTCCGGTTCCACTTTCAGTATATATTTTACTTTTCGTAAATCCTTGTATTTTCATGTATATTCCGATATTTTTACCATGAGACGTGTCTTCTCTTGATTTTCTAGGATATGACTAAGTTGTACTTTATTGAAAAGATATAAATGAGCTATAGTCTATATATATCTTCTTTTGGACTTGTAAAGGACCTAATGCTATGGAAGCCAGTCAATGACCTTTAACATACCTCATAAATGATCAGAACTTTTTTAAAAGTTCTCTCATCTTGATTTTACAATACAAGTTTAAGTCTTGCCTCATTCCAGTAAGATATTAAAACATTAATACTTAAAATTAGTTCTGTTTAAACTTGTGTATCAGTTGTTTGGCACGTACTTATCTTTCCTGCATCAAACATAGATATAAATTTAGTCCATTTACACATTTTTCCCGTTTTCCTTTCTACTACCCATCTTTTGTGGATTATCCTTTCTTTCTTAATGCTAACACCTTGTTAAGGTTTTGGGTGTTCTTTTTCTTGAGACATGTTTGTTTAGGATGTTCATGAATTTCAATTGTCAGCAATTGATTAAACTATCTTGTAGGTATACCATGGTCCCAGCTTCTTTATACCTGGGTTTTGCTGCTTCCATAATATGGGTTGGGCAGGTATGACTTTCTTTTAGGAGTTGAACTTTGTTTTTGGCTTCAGCAATAACCTTAATCTTGTCATTTGTGGTTAGGGAACATATCTTACTTCTACAGCACGCAGTCATGCAAATGATCATAGCTTAAATGAAGCAGTTATAATTGGTAAATTCAATGGTGTATTCTGGGGAATGTTTGCAAGTCATCAGGTACCTTTTATGAACTTTGCAAGTAAAGCTTCTTAATATATATTTCTACTCACATGATATTTCTGTGCACATAACTATCATTATTCTGCAGTTTGTTGGAAATCTTATCACTTTTGCTTTGATGAGAGATGAAAAGGTAAGCATCTACTAGGATTAAATGCTCAACTGCTCAAGATTTTTTTGTCTTTCACTAAGATTTGCTAGTTTTGTGTTGCTACAGGGAGGAAGTACTAGCGGCACAACTGTACTTTTCTTGGTTTTTGTTTGTACCATAACCCTTGGTGCCGTTTTGATGTGCTTCTTAAGTAAGAGAACTGGTAAAGAGGAGGCAAGACAGCAAGACTCCTCCGCTAGTTCCGTTTCTTCTGTGGCAACTTTGCTCAAGTCTATCATTACCCTTTTACAAGACATAAGAATGCTCTTGATCATCCCTCTTATTGCATATTCAGGTTTACAACAAGCATTTGTATGGTAATGATACTTCTAATAGTTCATTATAGTAGAGTCTGCAGCTTCGTGTGCTGTTTCATTCTTTCAATTTATAACGTGTTTCAGGGCTGAATTCACAAAGTATATCGTTGAGCCTACGATGGGAGAGAGTGGTGTTGGTGGTGCAATGGCCGTATATGGGGTTTTTGATGCAATTGTAAGTATCAATCGTTAGTCATATTTTTTGATAGTAAGGGTTTTATTTAAAGAGTACCAAGATGGTATAGGAAAAGGTACAGGACTTAGCAGCAAACTCTATGATCCAAAACTACATATGATCTCCTAGCAAATCCAAAAAGTCCACATACTTATCCATTATATCTAAAGTGCTGCTATAACACCAAAAGTAAAGATTTTTAATGCATTTATTTTTTACTCTAGAAAACTGCAACTTCTTCTATCAAAGCATGCCTTGTTTCTTTGTAGCCATAGGGGTCCAAATTATGCAATTGGGAATAGTTCTCCATATTGGCTTTAAGCTCTTTTTGACCTCCTGTTATTGCCACACTTCCAACAGGCTACTAATTTTCTCTGGTAACACCATAGAGATGCCCATTATGCTAAAGAAAAGTTCCCAACATTGTCTTGAAAATCTGCAATGCAAGAAAAGATTTTCAATTATTTCCTCCTCTGAATTGCAGAAATAGCATCTGCTACACAGGGAAACACCTCTCCTTTGTAACATGTTCTGTGTTTGGCAAGCATCCCTATCTGCTAGCCAACCAAAAAGCACAATGCATGTTTTGTATAAAATCTACCTTTGCTAATCGAGACAAGGTGTAGATATTCTAGATTGTGGCAGCTCCAGATTCATACTTTTCCAGTAACACAATTACAGGAAGTTCTGAACACATACATAATCTTGATACCTGCTTGAATTTTACTGTGTCTGGAATAAAAATTATTCATGTTTAAGTATACTGCTTGAATAGGGGAGATTTTCCCATGTCTGATAAAATTATTCACCGATCAAAAAAGAAAAGAAAAGAACTTTATGTTTATGTGAAGAGAAATTTAAAACTTTAGACAAAAAAGACCCTGATCCAGTGGATTGACAGACTACCTCTGCAATGTTTGCTGCGTTGGTTTTGGTTGCTCATTAATTTTATCTAGCTCGTCACAAAACTATACAGTTTTGAGATAATCTATCATAGCTATATTTTCTAATGCTTTTAAATAGATTTATACAAATCTTAGACATTCCTTATTCCAGTAAGCTTTTTCAAATTTACTTCAAAATTTTTAACTCTGCATGCACATTCTGTATAGAACTGTGGTTATGTTAGATTTGATAGTAGTATCCAGGCAGAATTTGCACTTATCTGATATAATGCTGTAATAATTATTCTGTTGTATAATTGGTTGGTCATCGGCTCAGTGTTCTCTAGTGGCTGGGAATTTTACCTTTGGTCTCTCATCTATCTCGATAATTGTCTCGGGCGGAGCTTTAGTTCAGGGTGCCGTATTGGTATGGATTCTACTGGCTCACAGGTTTGCTTTGCGTAACGTTCCCTTGTTACTTTTTGGAAGAAGTTGACATAAGTACTTCTAAGCTTATTGCTTTTTCTCTATTGTAGTGCGACTGGTGGAGTTCTCGGCATACTATATCCACTTCTCGTTGCAGCCTTGTGGGGCATAGGTGATGGAGTCTTGAATACACAGCTAAGTGCATTGCTCGGGATACTCTTCAAGGATGATCTGGTACTAATTTGCTAACTTTTCCTTACATTTTTGTCATCTTTGGGAATAGTTCCTGAGTATGATACTTTGGGTGGTTGATATAAGTTGAAAAGCCTTTGCAATCATATTACAAAATTGTATGATTGCCTCTGAACGCATGTTTTAAGTTTTCCGGCTGATTTAAAGCTATAAACTTCCATAGAAAATTAGAAGTGGCCATGAGATTTATGCGGATGACAAATAAAGATAGCTGATATAAGTCACTGTGCTAAGTTACATAGACTAGACTGCCCAGGGGCCAGCATGAGTCCTCCCATCAAGAAATTCAAATCTCATAGTCATCGCCGAAGAATTCATGCGTAACATTGAGTGTCCAAAAATTGCCAGTGGTGTTTAAGCTTCAACCACCTGAAATGCTACTCGACATAAAAACTATAGGGAATGAAGGAGGCCTGGTCTTTATGGGATTCAAAATCTTTTTCACTGATACAGATCTTGATTTTGGCAGACCAGGAGAAGACGTGATACGTCCTTTCTATTTTAAGCATGTTCTGACTAGGTCAAGTGAAGTCGGTTAGAAAGACCCCGGCCCCGGCCCCGGCCCCGGCCCCGACCCCGGCCCCGACCCCGACCCCTTGTTAAATGCACACATATCTGGAGGCTCTATTGCTGAAGCATATTGTACTTCATTGTAGATATGATTAAGTACTGGTAAAGTTGTCTCCATGTGACCAGGAGGTCACCGTTTCAAGTTGTGGAAACAACCTCTTGCATTTATGCAGAGTAAGACTGCATACAATAAACCCTTGTGGTTCGGCTCTTCTCCGGACCCCACACATAGCGCGAGCTTTAGTTCACCGATCTGCTCCTTTTTTTTATAAATATAAATAAGTAAATAATAATGTGCTCTCTCTATTAGATTAAGCTTTTACATGACATAGTCAATTCACATGATATCAAAGTAAAGAGAGGTATTGGGTTCGAGTCTCACTGCCACTGGTTATAAAAATATTTTTCATGTAATTGGCCATGAAAAAAGAATTAGGTTCACATGTGAAGGTCGTGTTGATTTACTTAATTAAGTAAAATATAAGTGTGCTCTCTCTAACAACTTAGGTTCTTAGATGAGATAATCATACGCTTCAACATGTTCAATAGAGTTAAAAAGACATGGTTTTACATTTTGTCGTTTAGCAATGATATGCTTGAATGTAGTTTAATGGCAAGCTTCTCGGTTGATGATAGAGAAACATACTCTCAGTGGTCAATAAAGAAAGTGAATTCGTAAACGTTAGATGCACACGTCAATAATGTGTTTACCATAAATTCTCATTTAAGGTTTGCCCAAACAAAGTGGTACAAACATCACTGTTGTTCAAGATTCATGTTAATGATGTGCTGAATTCTATTTAGAGGCGTCTTATTCCTTTCTGTTACTTAATATTATGCTAGCCTTTAACATTAAACATCTAATCATTTGGAGCTGAACAGGAAGGAGCGTTTGCCCAACTTAAGCTTTGGCAGAGCTTTGCAATTGCCATAGTCTATTTCCTCGCCCCCTACATTTCGTTGCAGACAATGCTAGTGATTATGTTCGTTGCCCTTTGCTTATCCGCTCTGGGGTTTCTTTTCTTAACTGTCAAGGTAGAAAAAACATTCTCGTATCGAGCTGCCTAAGGCGATGCCAACGAGACATTTAGTGTTGTATCGGCTATACTATCGCCTAGTTATGCAGTGTTCATAATACCTCCTGTATTTATATTTGGACCTGCCTACTGCAGTGCTTTCTATTCAATTGAGTTCTCAAGAAATCCATTTCACACTATCTACCTTGTGTCTTCTATGTTCTTTTCATGTTATTCTTAAAGTCCCTTGTTTCAGTTGCTTAGAGTAGGAGAATTATACTCCCTGCGTTTCATTTTATTTGTTTGGTTTTGACTCAACATGCAATATAAGAAAAATGAAGAAGATTTTTGAATCTTATGGTCTTAAACTAAAAATATGTTGCATGTACCAAAATGTTCTTTAATCTTGTGGTCGTAAACACACCACACTTGAGATTAAAGAGTTGCTAAAGAAAGGTATGTTTTTTTTAAACGAACTAAAAAGGAAAGTTAGTCCAATAAATTAAAACGGAGGGAATATTGATTTATTAATAAAAGGTCCAAATATCAGTGGAGGTAGAAATAACATCAGGTATTTAAAACTATTTAAAGTTCAGCAATATGTGATGTATGAGTTAGATATATATCACGAATTTAAATTTAATCACAAATAAAAAATTAGATAATTAAATGAAGAAATATATAGGAATGAACCCATTATTCATTGAATTTGAATTATGTGTTGCAAATTTCTTGATTATAAAGGGAATAAAAAAAAGTAACCATCAATTTTCATCCATCCTTTGAACATATTGAGTTAATGGAAGTGCCAATTGTTATTATAGTCATTATGATTATGATTATCATTTTATTTGTCATTTTATTTGTCATTATCATCATTATTGTCATTGTATCATCATCATTATTTTCCTTAATTTATTATGTTCTCATTGTTTCTTGTGCTGCATAATGAAGAGGAAGCAAAAAAGAAAAAAGAAATATAACCACCTAAATTTATGGTCAAAGTGCAATATAAGTGTCATGTTGAGCACTTAATTTTTTTTAAAATCATATTTATGCTAAAAATTATGAAATAATTATCATATTTTTCTCACCAAACCCATAATAAAATAGTGCCATGTCCACGTTGTCCACCAAAATAACAGTTGTTTATAGTTGCAACCCTCTCCTTTGTTATCTCACCAAACTATCAAAAGATTATCTTCATCTTGTTATATAATGGAGGAGTTAGTCAACCAATTAATCATCCATTGTTACTACAAAATTTAATTTACATAGAGAGAATAAATTTTACACTTACATCAACTTTTGTGTATTTCGACTAATTTCCACATGTTAATTTATTATTTCTCATCACGAAGACTTGAGGTAGATTAAAAAAAATTATCTAATATTTTTACCTCCACTGAAATTTAAACCCGAGACGTTATGTATCTCTCAACCTACTTTTTATTGTGGATCTGCCAAATTGTTCCCGTGGATGATCCGTACCTATTTTTTCCTGATCCTTCGAGAAAATAAATTCATTAAGATAGAATCAATAAGAATCGATCGTTAGGACCTTTTTTTTTTTACGAACGCTTATGTGAATTATATTCTAAATGACCTACTAATACAAAAATTCTTTTACACGATCAATCTATAGGTAATAAGTTAAAACTCTAACAATTTGAAATGTGAAAGTTGTTCAGTTGGTTGAGAACTCTCTGTCCTTCCCTTGTGACGAAGGATCGAATCTCATCCCCTATCTCCCCCTCCCCACACCAAACACACACAAAAGAAAAAAAGAAGAGAATGTTAAAACTCTAAGGGGTCATTTGGTTGGGAACAAGTTATTTCGAGATTAATTATTCCAGGATAAATTATTCTGAGATAAGTTATTCCATTATGTGTATGGGATAACTTATCCCATCGCTAAGGTATAAATGGTTGGATAAACAATCACAAGACTGCCTAATACCTCCAACCAACATAAGATAAAGTAGTCATGCATTTTATGTTTGAAACTATTATATCTTATATCTCACACCAAACTACTTCTAACTAAACTGTTTGAAAGTTGAAACCATGTTGTGCATTAAATTTCCAAAGTAGTTAAGGGTTAGGTCCATCTTTCCCATACCAACAACAATCAACAAAATATCCTTATTATTATTATTATATCAATGTTTGACCAATTAATAAACATGTAAACTAAACCCCCATTATATCTCTCCATTCATTCTTTCTTCTCTTACAACAATAACTTCATTTTCTTGAAAAACAACAACAACAAATAATAAAAAAAACATGAACTTCACTTTCTTGAACTCAATTCTTGAAAGAGTCTCATTAAGGCTACCATTACTATTCTATGCAGCAACATGGACAACCCTTTTGACAATAATAGTAGCTGTGGCATCATTTTCTCCTGAATTTGCCTTTGTTTCCGCGATAACGCCTTCTTCTTCCTTCTCTCAAGCTTGTCATGAACATGATCGTAACCAAAAAGGATCTGTTAGAATACCATTGGATCTTCCATTAGAGGTTTTTTGTTTCCCTACTGAAGTGTTTAAAAGATCTAAAATGGATTTGATTGTTCCTCCTATTTTTGCTGCTACTATTGTGGCTGTATCTGCTTATGTTGTTAAAGCTTTGGCTTTGTGGGAAGTTGATGATCAACAAAGTCAATTTTGACTTTTTGTTTTGTTTTGTTTTGTCACACTTTATTTTGATTCTTTGGAATAATATTATGCTCGTGTTGATTTATGATATGATCACTCAAAGTCGTATTTTTTCTTGATTTCAGATTTTTTTAACAAAGAAAGTGATTTTTTGAGATAATAACTGTTAGTTGAGTGATCATTTGAGAAATTAACTCTATTATGCCGTCTCTAGTTTCTAATTTCTTGTTTTCTTTGGATGAGCTAAAATCTGACGGATGTCTTGCAAAAAATTAGCAATTTTCTGATAGTAGGTGTACTAATTTATGTTTTTCAATGGAGTCAGAAATTTTAATTAGGAAATTAAAAAAATACCGCATTAAAAGTATTCTTCATATATAGAAGATTCGACAAATTATGATATACATACATAGAGAATTTAACCTATATAATATAATTTTTTGAGGAAGAATATTCAATTGAACTCTCATCATCATACATAGATTTGCTATTGTTTATGGAGGAGTAATATTTTGAATTCAAATAGTGTAGTTTGTCTTGAATTTGAAATAGTGTAATTTATCTTGAATTCAAATAATGTAATTTATCTTAAAATCAAATGATGTAGTTTATCCTTTGTAAATACAAACAGATTTATTCTTCCTTTAGAATAGGTATTAGAGTTTATCTACTCTTATTTTACAAATACTCACACCAATTTCTTTTGGTTGTTATGTATTTGTTCATTGACTTCTAGCACTTAACGATGACTAACTAATTTGTATTTTAATTTTATTTAATTACTTGATAATGATAAGTTGAATTAATTAAATCGACCAAATTTATTTTGATGTAGTCAAGTCTGTTGGTTTTAGACCAAAAATCAAGGATGTCTATAGGTTTTGACCCTCAAATTTTAACCTTTTTAAAAATTAATTACTGATTTTAGCGATATTTTTTATTTATTATCATTTATAGCAATATATAGCAATACTATGATAAATCTACACTTGTATTAAAAGTGAATTATGTATACAATATAAATGTATTATAAGTGTTTTAAAATATATATTATGTTTGTGCAGTAAGAAACTGACATAATGTATTATAAGTCTATTAAAGTATGTGATAAATGTATTATCCATTTATAAAACTTGTATTATATATGTTTTATAAATAGTTCTCTGTAATATGTATTAAAACTGTATTATAAATATATTATAAGTGTTCACTAATTATTATATTTTATTGCCATAGATGATAAATAAGTTTCCTATTTAATATGATATTTAACCTTCACGTGCATAGTAGAATTGTTTCAAAACTTGTCAAAATGAGTTTGTCTCTCACAACCTATCCAACCTAATCTGTTACTGGGGCAAGGTTGGGCTATCATTTTGTAGGTTCTTTAGAAAAAGATTAGCCCGCCTTAGCCCACTAAAAAGATCAGTCCATTTTGATACATCTAAAATTATTAGTTGTTCACACATTAATATTTCTACATATTAATAATAAGTTCATAAATTAAACGAATTTCATTATTAACCATATAAAAGTATATTTGTGTTTATGATGATAGAAGGTTATTTTTGGTACTTTTACTTTTACATTTAATTTTAAGTTAAATAACTGCAAAATTAATGAAAATTTCCAAGTGGTTGGACCATGAGGACACAACTCTATTTAGCACTCAAGAATAGACTTGATCCAATGATTAATGGAGTAAATTGAAAATTATGAGGTTTAGGTTTAAATTAAAGTTGAGAAAAACACAATAGGTGATTCAAAGTTATTTATATATGCTTAAAATTTGTGATTATAAAAAATAAATTTGATTTAAAGTAGAATGTAATCCCCAACTTAAACAGTTCACGTGTTTAGTGTTTGAAAAATATCATCGACTGTAATAAATCATAATTTGTAGTGCAAGAGGATAATAAGAACCCTACATAAAATATTAGATAATTATTGAAGGATGTCAAATTAACGAATTGGGCTGAAACTGAAGGGTCAAAATGAACTGAAAATCGAATTGGATCATGACTTGTTTAACCTAAACAATATTGGCATACTAGTATAATTTATAAAAGGAAAATAGGTCAAAATTCACGGATAGAAAGGCCAAAAAATTAAGAGACCCCAAATCCGATTCGATACTCAAGACCTAAGACCCGGGCCAAGAGACTCGACCTCGACCCAAGAACCAGAATCCAAGACCCTACATATCCAAACCCAAAACACGAGACCTAACCTCGATATGATACCTTGGATCCAACCTTGACCCCGATTTAAGACCCGATATTCGACCCCAACCCTAAGTCGAGATCGACCCTAGACCTAAAATTCAAGATCCAACACTGACCTCGATCAAGACCCGAATTCGATCCAAAACCCGAGATTTGATCTTGATTCGAGACCATACTCTGAAGAAAAACGCAATCCAGGACCCAAAATTCTATCCGATACCCAAGCCTCGAGACTGATTAGAGACTCGAGCTTGAATTCTAGTTGAAATTCGACCCTGAACCTAAGACCCAAGACACAAGACCCGACCTCGATCTCGACCTTGGCCTTGATCGTGACCCGATATCTAGTACTTGAGATTTACCTCTATTCGAGATTCGAGACTTGACGTTGACCTCACTTCGAGATTCGACTCAAATCTGGGACCCCAAGACCCAATTTAGTAGAGAAAGAAAACATGTTGAAATTGAGAATTAAATTGGGCTAAGTTGACAATTGTTTTAAAATGAATAATATTTGAATGAGTTATAATTTACCCAATAAAATTATTTTACGTCCAATCCATAAAAATCCGTGTGAATTGGACGGATCCTTTATTTTTGGGCTCAATTTTGACACTCCTAGGTAATTTCTTTCATTTTCTAAAGTTTTGATACACAAAAGTTACTAAGTTGTTATACTTGTGGAAAATAACAGGTATACATTGGAGTAGTTGATGTGTGCATAAATTGATTCAAACATCATCATTATATATAAATAAGCCTAATACATCGATAACTTTTTAACTTTGTCAGTAAATTTCATCTAGACACTCAAATTACAATAAGTTACAATTGAACACATGATAACATATTACTGGCTTATTGCTAGATACTTATGTGTGTGCTTTCAAACATCTATTAGGTAGTTAAATTAACAAAATAAAATATGTCATCTCCTTTAATTATATTTATCAACCACAATTGGAACAAGTCTAAGGTTTTATGACATATTGACTGAGACTACTAATATAATTAAAGCTGGTGACATATTTTATGTTGTCAAGTGTCAACTTAACTATATTTGAGAACACACACAACCCCCCCCCCCCCCAAGTCTAAGGTTTTATGGCATATTGATTGAGAGTACTGATATTATTAAAGCTGGTGACATATTTTATATATTGTCAAGTGTCAACTTAACTATATTTGAGACACACATACAATCCCCCCCCCCCCCCCCCCCCGAATTAAAAGCGTCCAATAGAAAACAATTTACAATATTTTCAGATAGTCAATTGAAATAAATTGTTGTTCGAGTGTAGAAATAAAATTGGGACAATTTCAAATGTATATAATAAACTAATTAATTTACAACAAATATAATCATATTTTATTTATATAAAAATAATCAAAATCATAGGAAACATACCGTGATTAAACACTGACTATACAATATAGATTAATTATACATGAGCTATACACTGAATATACATTATGATACACTCAAAAAACTGAATATAGCTTGACTATATATGAAATATATACTGACTATACATGCCTATACTGAAGGAGAGCCTTGGAGTAACTGGTAAAATAGATCCTTGTGGTCGGGCCTTTCCCCGGATCCTGCGCATAGCGAGAGCTTTAGTGCACCAAACTGCCCTTTTTTATACATACCTATACAATGAATAATTATTTTTTTAATAATTACTTTGACCGAATAGCCACTGGCTGTAATTTGCCCACTAAAATTTCTTGATAAGTTTAAGGCCCGTAACTGTAGCCTAATCATAATGAGAAAAATAACCCCACAAAATATAATATTAGAGGCGCACAAAAGGGCTTACATATTTTCAGTTCCATTTGGTTTCAACTCGGTATAGCTGCGTTCTCTCCGTATTACACAACAATGGCGGACGACGATTATGATGTGGACGGAGGGTTAGTGCCGCCGCCCTTCATTGCTTTTCATCTTGTTGAAATTTAATGTTTATTTGGTTTATTATGCGTAAACACAAATTGATTTGCCTATTGAATATGAACTTATTTAGGGTTTAGGGTTAGGGTTTATGGAAAAACATTTTAGGGGTTTGTTGTGATTTTACTGTTTCGTTGTTTAGCTTGGCGTGGATGGTTAGGGTTACGCCGCATTGTGTTTTTAACTTTTTGGCCTACTGTCACGCTTTGTTTTCAAAGCTTTTTATTCCTTTTTGAAGTTCTGTTCTTTGAATTTAACATAACCCATTCTCTTGGGTAATTAGTAGTTACTAATTAAAACGTAATCTTATTGGCCCTTCATTAGATTGTGATGTTCCTATAAGCATGGGAGAATTTTTGGTCTTATTCTTCGTCTTCGTTTCTGATTATTGATTTTCTGTCGTAAGTGTTGTGGTCCTAAAATAAACAATTACAAGGTGTCACTTTTCTGAAAGTTTAAGCCTTTAGAGAGGTATTTCACAGGATTAAACTTTTACAACGAGGCAGTTCACACGATTCAGTATGGTAACGGGTGGAAGAAGTCACAGTTCGGTTCTTATTGTCACAAACTAACAAAATTGGTGTGATGATGACATGAGTTGAGCTTAAACTGGAAATTAGCTGACCCCTACCTGATTGGGATTGAGGCAGAGTTGTTGTACTTTCTTGTGCCTGGCACAAAAGAAAAAAAATTAGACCCACATGTGAGGAGCATATTGCAGATCCAAAATAAACAAGTTAGAACTTCACAAATATTTGGAGTTTTTAAATGTTGTGATTCACACTATTTAAAGACAATGATCTATGTATAGTTGGAAGAGTCTATTCTTAAGACGACCTTGTAGGATATGGTGGACAATACCATTTAAGCATTAGGTAGACTGAGGTTGCTCTATAACGGCTTTACCATTGTGTTCAACTTGCGCTATATTGCTGTTGGTAGTATATCACTTGTATCGATGTGTAGATTATGGTGAAACTTAGCTAGTTAGTTCATTTAAGGTAGTGTGGATGGTAATTCTATTTTGTCTTATCAAAATTTGAAAAAAAATAAAAAGTTATTTAACTAGCTGCATCTGGGGGAGTTTCATACGAAGAAACTTCCCTTTCTTTCTTTCTCTTTATTCTTGTTTTATCTCCTCTACGAATTTCGTTTATGACCAATGCCCCACTAGCTAAATAGGCATAAAGAAAAGCTACATGGAAAAAAAGAAGCAAGAATGGGTGAGGATAATCAGCTTTGCTGAAGGTCATTTAGCACTGATATTACAAGTGCCCTTTTTTGCTCAAGAAATGCTTTGTATTAATAATACAACAGAGTTCTCAAATATATTGAAACATTTGAGTATTTCAATAATTGCAGCAAACCTTCTCAATGTATATTGCTTTCTGAAGTGCATGTTTGTACTGTTGTACAAACTCGGCAGATTTTTACTTTTCTTGTGTCAAGCTTTCCCTAGATATGAATTGAATTGGGTAGGGTACTGACCTTTTCTAGTAGCTATTTTTGTGGTTAAACCGTTTGTTACTTGGTTTTGTTGTTTGTCATTTTTTGATTTGGTGTTTGTGAAGATACATTATGTTAGATTTTGGTAAACGTCATTGGGTATTGTACCTATTAGGCATTTTATCTCTTTACATTTGTGCAGATACGTGGATGAGCCAATGGATCCTGAGCCTGATGTAAGATGATTTCTCTTATTTGTAATCCTCATTATAGGTATGTTAATGTTACATAAGTATTTGATGGAGTGTTTTTCATTATTGGGCTTAACTGACAGGAAGGAGCAGAGATTGAAGAAGATAATGGCAACAATGAAGACATACCAGATCCTCTGATGGGTGAAGGCGAGGAAAAAACAGAGCAGCAAGAGCCTGTAGAACGACCTCGTAAGACATCAAAGTTTATGACAAAATATGAACGTGCAAGAATCCTGGGCACTCGTGCACTCCAGATCAGGTCATTTTTCTTTCCCCTCAATTCTGCTTTTACCAAGGTCTTACTTTATAGTTTGATAACTTGTGAAGAGATGCAATATATATATTTTTTTGACCTGGTGAGTTATTTTGTCCTTGAGCAGCATGAATGCACCTGTGATGGTTGAGTTGGAAGGAGAAACTGACCCACTGGAGGTAAGCCTCTTTAAAAATGCAGATTGTGCAACATGTCTATTTGGTGAAGTTTCTAGAGTGACTGATGTCTTTTTTGTCAAAATTCATTTATGCTAAAAGATTGCAATGAAAGAGCTCAGAGAGAGAAAGATACCATTCACAATTCGCCGTTACTTGCCTGATGGAAGGCAAGACTTCCTTTGTCTTTAAGCATCTGTTACTATATCTTCCTCTTTCCTTCCCTCGTTCTATGTCTTGTCGTTTCTCACTTAGATTAATTTTGTCTTGTGTTTATTAGTTATGAAGATTGGGGAGTTGATGAATTGATTGTTGAGGATTCATGGAAGAGACAAGTCGGAGGAACTTGACAGCTGAAGTGCCTCTTTTGCTTGTTGCTACAGGCCTATGAGGAATGTTATCTGTTGTTTCTGGTTGTCATACTCTGCTGAATTGTTGCTGACTTAATATTACCAGTGCTATTTTGGAAAACTCAAGTGATTAAGTCGTACGGGCTGTTTTTTTTAGTACAAGTTCGAATGTGTGTATTTGTCGGAAGTGTCAACCTCTTGATGGAGCTAGGGCTCTGAACTTGGCATGTCTTACAGACTTTTTGTACGCGACGGGGATAATTGCCAGTTGGGTCCTGAGACTCCATAAGTTTATTAAAGGAAGACTGGATTATATTCTCAAGATTTCTAAGTGCGTGCTTGCTCATTTTGCATCTCTCTTTTAAGATTTTCTATATGTTCACCCAATGTCTCTGTTAAACTTCTAAAGATTACCTAAACACCTTCTAAGCAGTTCTTCTGTTAGACTAATTTGTCACTAATAGGTTTACGCAGCTTAGTGAATGTATTCATACTTGCTCAGAGGTTTTGGATTCAAATTCTGGGCATGGAGAAATTCTGTTGGGAGCGTCACCTTCAAATGGGTCCTGCAATGCGTGATTTGAATTTAGTTGGGTCTCCAATACGGGTTTCAGATAGGTGGGAAATTAAAAAAAAAGAGAATGTATTCATGCTATCACGACCACTGAAAGGAGGCAAAAAATCTAAACCCGTAATGGAGAAGGTATGAGGTCGAACTAACTAATATACAATGTGAATTCGAACATAAAATCTATAAAAAAACTTTCAAAATGAGTTTTACATATTTAGAAACTAGGAAAAAAATGTACTATTTAAGAGGTATTTGAGAGAATTATGGTCAAAAAATATCATTTGACTGTTCAAGTAGCAACTAAGACAAGTAAATTTACGAAAAAAGTCTAAATTGCTTTTGAACTATGTGAAATAGAGTACTTAAGGATAAAAAAAATATTCTGTTGTTATTCCAAGAAATCACAAATACCTTCAAGAGTTAATAACGGAAATTTTTAATGACTTGACAATCCACGTGGGATTAATCCCTATACCTAAACGTTGCCAAATATGATTCACTACAAGAAATTGGACTTTTAGCCACTAGAGTAAGAGGTAATTGAGAAAATTATGGTCAAGGAAAATATCATTTCACTGTTCAAATAACAACTAAGACAAGTAAATTTATGAAAAATGGTCAACATTACCCCTGAACTATGCAAAATAGACCACTTATACAATCTGTTATATTTTGAAATAAAAAATGCCTCCGCTGTTATTTCAAGAGACCACAAATACCCTCAAGAGTTAACAACCTAAATTTTTAGCGACATGACAAGCCACGTGAGACTAATCCCTCCACCTAAGCGTTGCCAACTAGGATTCACTACAAGAAATTGAACCTTTGGGCGGCGACAACAATAGTCACAAAATTCTTAAATCCCCCTACCAAAGATTTTCAATGATTTTTAACATTACATTTTTAGAATGATTTTGATCGAATTAACTAATATCCAATGTGAATTCGAACATAGAATTCATAATTTATTTTTTAAAAAATAAAATTTACATTTTTAGATACTACATAAAAAAATGTACTATTTAAGAGGTATTTGAGAAAATCATGGTCAAAGAAAATATCATTTGACTATTCAAATAGCAACTAAGACAAGCAAATTTATGGAAAAGGGTTAAGATTACCCTTAAACTATGCGAAATAGACCACTTAAACCATATGTTATATTTTTAGATAAAAACTGCATCCGCTGTTGTTTCAAGAGACTACAAATACCCTCAAGAATTAACAACCCAAATTTTTAGTGATGTGACAAGCCATGTGGGACTAATCCCTCCACCTAAGCTTGCTAACTAAAATTCACTATAAGAAATTGGACCTTTAGCGCGACAACAGTTGCCACAAAATTTCAAAATATCGCTACTAAAGATTTCATTGATTTTTAGCATTAGATTATAAGAATGATTTTGGTCGAACTAACTAATATCCAATGTGAATTCAAACATAGAATCTATAGTTTTTTTTTCAAAATAAATTTTACATATTTAGAAACTACATAAAAAAATGTACTATTTAAGAGGTAGTTGAGAAAATTGTTGTCAAATAAAATATCATTTGACTATTCAAATTGTAATTAAGACAAGTATATTTACGAAAAATGGTCAAAATTATCCCTGAATTATGTGAAATAGACCACTTATACCATCTATTATATTTTGGGATCGAAAATGCTCAAAAGTTAACAACCCAATTTTTTAGTGATGTTACAAGCCACGTGAGACTAATCCCTCCACCTAAGCGTTGCCAACTAAGATTCACTACCAAAAAATTGTACCTTTAGCGGGGAAAACAGTCACCACAAAATCTCAGAATATCGCCATTAAAGATCTTCATTGACTTTTAGTAGCGACTAAAGGCTGTAGTAACCATAGATTTTTAGTGGCAATTAAAAGTCTCCACTAAAACGTATTTTTTAAATAAAAAAATATGTTGATTAATTTTCGATTACGACCTAATTTTCTAAAATAAATATACACACAACATCCAATATTATTAAGAAAAGCACCAAAATTATACTCAACTCAAATCTCCTATTTCACAATTCATTATTGTACATTTTATGCATTTATAAATGATATAAGAATAAAACATATAGTGTCTTCAAACTCTTCCTTGATCAAAGTCATTTGTGATTTTTTAAAAACAATGTACGTGTTATGAAGAAAAAATACACATAATCATTCTTATAATCTAATGCTAAAAATTAGTGAAACCTTTAGAGCGATATTCAGTGGTTTTGTGGCGACTATTGTCGTCGCTAAAGGCCAGGTTTCTTGTAGTGAATTCTTGTTGGCAATGCTTAGGTGGAGGGATTAGTTCCACGTAGATTGCCACTATCACTAAAAATTTGGTTGTTAACTCTTGAGGGTATTTGTAGTCTCTTGAAATAACGACGGGGGCGTTTTTAATCCCAAAATATAACGGAGGGTATAAGTGGTCTATTTTACATAATTCAGTGGCAGTTTTGATATTCTACTTATTTTGCAGTAAGGGGCCACTCAAAAGTAATTAGACGATTTTCTCAGTTTTATTCGTTTGTGTTAGTCAATGAATCTTTGGTGATATGGTCTTTGGTGATATGGTTTCGGACACTATTTTTCAAAAACCTTTAATCGATCCTCCATAATGGCATAGGGGAATAATATATATAGCCTCACCATACTTCACGCCATGTTTTTATAGCATTTAGGAGACACTCAACAGAAGTTAATTTCTCAGTTATTCGTATGTATGTGCTAATCAATAAAAAAATTTATGATATAGTTTTCATGCACTTTTTTTTTCCAAAACCTTTACAAGATCCCTGTAATGACCTGTTAGAATAGTTGGTATAGCCTCACAGTGTTCCATGCCATTTCTTTAGCATTTAGGAGACTATATAGAAATTAAGCGATTTTTCTCAGTTTTTCATTTGTGTTTTATCAATGATTTTTTCGGTGACATGATTTTCGGACATTTTTTTTCAAAACCTTTGCAAGACCTTCTGTAATGAAATGAAGGAACAATATGCATAGGTTCACCATGATCCACGCTATTATTTTAACATTTAGGGGCCACTCAACAATAATTAGGCGATTTTATCAGATTTTTTTATGTATATTAGTCAATGAATTCTTTTGTGATATAATTTTAGGACCTTTTTTTTTCAAAACCTTCCGTAATTACATGGGGGAACAATACATATAGCTCCACCATGATCCACACTATTTTTTGTAACTAGGGGCACTCAACAGTAATTAGATGATTTTCTCTGGTTTTCGTTGTTATTAATAAATTTTTTGGTGATATGATTTTCTCTGGTTTTCGTTGTTATTAATGAATTTTTTGGTGATATGATTTTCGGCCACTTTTGTAACACCCCTCAAATTTTTTCCCTAAGATTCAGACCCTTCTTGTATTCGGGTAGGGTCGAACTCGAGTATTGTGGAGCATTTGCATTAGTTAAGACGAGTCCTTGAGAAATTGAGAAGTGTTAGAGGTGATGTGGGGTCACAAAGGACCCCTAGGACCAAGCCAAGTCCCCAAAAGATTCATCGCGACTAAGTTTGAGGAGGGGTTCGCTTGAAGGGTTGACTTCTAACGACCCTATCTTTTGATATATGACGATCTGGGTGGCCCACGACTTATCAAATTAAAGTTTGTCGAGTCTTCTTTCCAACGCCACCTAAAGTGTGAATTTTGGAGTTCGGAGTTGGAAGATATGACGATCCTATGACGAACTAGCACAACAGAGATTTTGAGGCCTGGGTTGCAATTGCTGGAAAACTGGGCTTGGCGCCGCAGTGGCGCGATGCGCCACTATCGCGCCAGAAACATGCCTCAGTAGTTTGGGCTCTGGCGCGATGCGCCACTATAAGGTGTGCAGGGTTTTCCACGCCAATTTCCAGAACCCAGAAAATATTGGCCTTGGCGCCGTAAGGGCACGACGCGCCACTATCGCGCCAAGAATGTGCCTCAGTAGTTTGGTCCTTGGCGCGGTGCGCCACTATGAGGTGTGCAGGTTTTAGGCGTAATCAGCCTGGCGCTGCAAGGGCGCGACGCGCCACTATCGCGCCAGGTGCATTTTTGCCTATTTTTCAGAACCTTTAAGAAGGGGCAATTTGGGAATTTTCCCAAAATATATATCTATCACCATAGACCATTTTAGGATCATATTTTTAGCCCCCACTCTCTCTCTAAAAGCCCTAGGAGCTTCTCTCTCTCTCTCTCTTCTTCATCTTTTCCATTTCCAACAAGAATGGTCCAAGAGCTTCAAAATTTGAGTTCTCCATTGAAGACCCAACACAAGGTTTTCTTCAAAGTCTTCAAACAAGGTATGTAAGGCTAACCTAAAATATGGATTGAGTTCTTCCATATGCCCATAGATGTGTTGGTTAGGAGTTGTGAAAGAGTTGCACCTTCTAGAAATGTTTTCTTGGAAGTTTTCCCTAAACTATGGAATGTTTTTAGATACAAATGGTTGATTGATGATTTTAATGGCTTGAGTTACTAAATAGTTATTTTTCATATTATTAACTACGAATGTATTTTTGTATATAGATTTATAGGCATTGACGATATTCTTGAGTTGAGTTTTGTTGAGGGTATGGGTTCACGTTTCATTCACATGAACCCAAGATGAGATTTCTTGTCATAAATGTCTTGAGGTTGAGATGGATAGTTGTGTGTATGTATGTATTGATTGGAATGAAAAGAATGAATTGGATAGTTAAGAATGTCCCTTTTTTTTATAAAATGAACATAAGACTAAAATAAGGAATTCGGAGTGGATGTTTGATGATTGATGTGAATGATGATATATGATGACGATGTGAATGATGATATTTGACGATGACGTAAATGAGGAGGTTATGTTGATGAGGATGTTGTGTGATGAAGTGGATTGGAGTCTAATGTGATTTTATAGTATATGATGTGCATAATTTGAGTTGATTGGAGTCTTAGGAATATTTCGAAAATAAATGATCTTTTGAGGAGGAGCTTTAAATAAATTATTTGTGAACCTTTTTGCATAGACTATTTATACACTATTTTGAGTATAAAGAATTATTAGTTTTATCTTTGATTTAGAAAAGAGTTTAAGTATGAGTTGAGTATGAGGAGCCTTTAAATGAGTTGAGTATTTTTACATTAAAGTATCTATCTTGAGTTTGAGTTGAGGAGTTGAAATTATATTTTAATGTACATAATATTTTCTACATTCATTGAGTTGAGATTGTATAAATTTTTAAAGAGAAGAGTTTGATGATTTGAGATGAGTCGATTTGAAAGAAGGTCCAATGAGATTTGTCATTATGAGTTAATTGAGTTGAAATGAGAACAGAGTTGATGAGGTGGCAATGTTCCACATGAAACTAGCCGTGAGGGCTTGTTTGAGATGATTGGAGGAGTTTTATGAGCATGGAGTCATGGGAGGAGTATCGAGCACCGAATTGGGCAAGAGTATAGTCCATACTCGAACCCAATATCTGTGTTGCCAAACGTAGGGGGGATTGAACCGTTAAAGTCGGATGCTTCCCCGAGAGTTTTTTCCTGACATTATAGGACTTGGTTGGATTGGATCCATGATTGGTTGATTCGTTCATACCCTGGCAAGGTATGAACGGACGCGGCAACAACGTCGGTTTGTTGTACTTTCACTGGCTCATAAGTGATGGTTGTCGGTTAAGAGAAACTCCCATTTAGGTCTTGATAGTGCTCTGAGTCAGTTGAGTTGAGCGAGTTGCTATATGCTTATGAGTTAGTCCTGTCTAAACTATTTCTTATTAGACTTAGGACACTCGAGTGAGTTGTTACATGTTTATTGAGTTGAGTCCTTCGAATTGAATTGTAAAATATTGCATAATTTGATTTGCATATTTACTGAGTTGAGTCCTTTGAGCTGATTATTGAGTTGAATGTTGAGTAGATTGTATATGGTCGGATTGGAATAGATGAATTGTGATTGGATTGAATAGAATGGTATGTGACTAGATTGGATTTGATTATTGAGTTGATTGTTGAGTTGAGTGTATATAATCGGATTGTACATAATTGAAAGGGATCGAATTGTAAATGATTTGATTGAACTGTATTGTGTATGATTGGATTGGACTGTATGGTATATGATTGGTCTTTGTCTAAAATTGTATTATTACTTTAGACTTATGACGCCTTGTTGAGTCTCTCTTATCTTTCTAATTTGAGATATTTAGACCGTTGCTACTCTTCCTTGAGGTATGTTTCATTCTGCCATATTACATACTCGTACATTCCACGTACTGACGTCCATTTGGACCTGCATCGTTTCATGATGCAGAGACAGGTTTAAGAGATCGTCAATTTGAAGCATCATTGGGGATCTATTTCACACTCAGCGTATTGGTGAGTCCTCCCCTACACTCAGAGGACACCGTCTGTGTATTCTTGCCTCGAATTAGCCCTTTTTATTTTGATTTGAGCTAGCCATGAACATGTCATTGGCATCAATTAGATAGTAGTGATAGAGGCTTCATAGACTAGATAGTGATGAGTCGATTGAGTATTCCTATCCTTGAGTTATTCTTGTCAAATTATTTTAATGACAAATATTTTAGTTGATCTGTTGGCCCATGGCCTTTATTCTTCGAGTTGGATGGGTGATTTGAGTTGCCCGCTAAATTATTCTTTATTTTTAAACTTTCCGCTAAATGATTGAATGAATGGATGTATGATCAGGCTATGTGGTTCTCTTGGGAGTCAGAAATAGTTTCTGAGTGCCGATTACGTCTAGGGTACCCTCCCGGGGCGTGAGAACTTTTTTCCAATATTTTTATAGGACTGTAACACCCCCTACAACGTTGTATGTAGTGTTTCAATTCTCGATGAAAATAATACTCCTTCTGTATTTTGGGTATAACTTTTTATAAAATAGTCCAAATTAGGTGATTCAAATTTCTGAATAACTCCAACGTCATTACCTACAACTTTCATGAAGACCATATTTTAAGATTCGAAGGATACATAGGTCAAATAAATTAATTTTTGCAAGACATGGTGATGTGATGAAGCAGAGTATTTGAAGAAGAAAAATCATATCTCACGGTAGGATGCTCCAAATTGGTTGATTCTTAAACGAAATGAAAGTATACTTCTTTATCTACAATTCATATGAAGATACTAAATCTTAATTAGGAAGTTATCTTGTTCAAACGCAGCTACAAAAAAGGGTATTCCGTTAAAAGAAGGTTCATATCACCAACCATGGAAATATCTAGATCCATTTGACATCAACCATGACATCAATAGTCCTCCATTTGACATCATCCATGAGATCACAATCCTCCATTGAATTTTCAAGATTATTCTTTGTAATTATTTTTATTTATTGTTAGGTCCCTCCTCCATACCTATAAATATCCACCTTATTTTCTTATTTTATTTATCAAGCTTTCTCAAGTATCTCTTCTCTCTATACACTATTTTTTTCTCATTCTCAAATATAGTTATAGTTTTTAGTAGTGTAGAAATACTATTTCGGTGATTCTTATACTCCAGGTACTACACAAAACGCTCCGGCGAGGAGAAAAGTCTAGGGGTTCAAGAGTGATCATTGAATTCTTCAATTCGGAGTAAAGCTTCGAATTTCAGGTATGTAAGGCTATTCATAGCATTGGATTGAGTTCGTCCATGTGCCCAATATTTAAATTCATTTTAATTGAGTTCTAGTTGAGTTTTATCCTAATCTTGAATTCTAAATGAATTAATTCTTCTTCTATTAAGTTAGCTATATTTATGCATTGAGATTATTATTATTATTATTATTATTATTATCATCATCATCATCATCATCTCTCATATTATTGAAATTATTGTTCGTGGCTATTTTCCCATGAACCCTAATTGATTTAATGTTCATGAATATTTTTACGCATGTTAATTGGCTTTTAATATTCATTGACAAAAAGAGTGATTTGAATTAATACTATATATGTATTTTATTGAGTTTTATAAGAGCAAAATAATTGAGTTTAAATGAATTTGATTAAATGATGTTTTGGGCAAGATGTTTTGATGAGATGTAAATGATGTTTTGAATTGTAATGATTGATGAAGCGGTAATGAGATGAGTTTGATGTTTTAAATAAAATTCCAATAAGACCAGATGATGATTGATGATATTAAATGAGCACATGTTTTGGGAGTAGGATTGAGCACCGAGTTGGGTAAGAGTATTATTGACTTAAACTCCAGAAATACGTAGCCAGCATAGGATAGAGGCTATACCTCTTAAGTCCCAAAAAGAGGACTTTGATGATTGGATCCAAGATGGTGATGTCCTTTACCCTGGCAAGGTATTGGTTATTCGTTGTATCATCACTAGATCATAAGTGATGGTTATCGGTTAGAGAAACTCCCAACTGAGTAAACATTGTTTATTATTATTATTTTTAAACTTGCATTACATATTGATGTTGAGTTCTGAGCCTAGTCTTCCTGAGAGGAGTTTCTTGATATCTGTCCTTACTTTCCTGCCATTTTACATATTCGTACATTCCATGTACTGACGTCATTCGACTTGCATCGTTTTATGATGCAGATACATGTGTTAGAGATCCTCACCAGGTGCATCGTTGAAGATCATTACTTTCCAGCTATTTGATGAGTCCTTATTGTATTCGGAGGAACTCCTTATCCTTTTATTATTGTTGAGTATTATGTTTCTTTTGAGGTAGTCATGGACATGTCATTGGCGCCGTCTGATAGTGTTAGAGATTTCATAGACATAGTTTGATGATGTAATTGGAGTAGTTCTCCTTTAAAACTACTTCTAAGGATTATTTCTTTCATTTGATGTTGATGATGGCGAGCCCACATAAGTATTCTTATTTTCATTTAAGTCTTCCGCTGATGAACGAATGAGTGATAAGACCAAGTGATTCTCTTGGAGGCCAGAGATGGTTGCTGAGTGTCGGCCACGCCTAGGATACCCTCTCGGGGCGTGACAAGGACCCTTTGTGATGATCTGGGGGGAACAGTACGTATAGCAACACTATGATCTACACTATTTGTTTAGCATTTAGGGGCTACTCAACGGGAATTTTGCGTTTTTTTTTCAATTTTTCATGTGTATTAGTCAATGAGTTTTTTGGAGATATGGTTTTCGGGCATGTCAGGAAAACGCCAAAAAAGAAGGAAATTAGTTAAGCCGATTACAGGATCCTCCGTAATGACCTGGGGGAACAATACGTATATCCTCACCATAATCCACACCATTTTTTTTTAACATTTAGGGGTCACTCGTTAGAAATTAGACGATTTTTTTAATTTTTCGTGTGTGTTAATTAATGAATTTTTTGGTAATAAGGTCTTCGGATACTTTTTTTTCAAAACCTTTACAAGCCCTGTGTAATGACCTGGTGGAACTGTACGTATAACCTCGCATAATCCATACCATTTTTTAGCATTTAGGCACACTCAACCTGAATTAGACAATTTTATCAGTTTTTAGTATGTGCTAGTCAATAAATTTTTTGGTTATATGGTCTTCATGCACTTTGTTTTTCCTAAAATCATTACAAGACCTTCCGTAATGATTTTGGGGGACAGTACATATAGCCTTACACATTAGGTGCCACTCAACAAGAATTAAACAATTTTCTTTGTTTTTGTGTGTGTTAGTCAATAATTTTTTTGGTGTTATGAGTTTTGAATATTTCTTTTCTAAAACCTTTAGAGAACCCTATGTAATGACTTGATGGAACAATATGTATAGTCTCACCGTGATCCATGCTATTTGTTTTGCATTTTGCTCTTTCCTCAATTCTGCTTTTTACCCAGGTCTTACTTTATAGTTTGATAATTTGTGAAGAGATGCAACATGTATATATTTTTTGACCTGGTGTGTTATTTTGTCCTCGAGCAGCATGAGTGCACCTGTGATGGTTGAGTTGGAAGAAGAAACTGCTCTCAACAATGTGAAATAGACCATTTATATCATCTCTTGTATTTTGGGATAAAAAATGTCCTCGCTGTTATTTAAAGAGATCACAAATATCCTCAAGAGTTAACAATTCAAATTTTTCATGACGTGGGACTAATCCCTCCACCTAAGCGTTGCAAACTAGGATTCAATACAAGAAATGGACCTTTAGCAGCGATAACAATCGCCACAAAATTTAAGAACATCGCCATTAAAGATTTTTACTGATTTTTAGCATTAGATTATAAGAATGATTTTGGTCGAACTAACTAATATCCAATGTGAACTCGAATATAGAATCTATGATTTTTTTCAAAATAAATTTTATATATTTAGAAACTACATAAAAATGTACTATATTAGACGTATTTGAGAAAATTATGGTCAAAGAAAATATCATTTGACTGTTTAAATAGCAACTAAGACAAGTAAATTTACGGAAAAGGGTCAAAATTGCCCCTGAGATGTGTGAAATAGACCATTTATACCATCTATTATATTTTGGGATAAAAAATACCCAGTTGTTATTACAAGAGACCACAAATACCCTCACGAGTTAACTGCTAGCGCAAATTTTTAGTGACGTGACAAGCCACATGGGACTAATCCCTTCAGCTAAGCGTTGTCAACTAGGATTCATTGCTAGAAATTGAACCTTTAACGGCGACAACAGTCGCCTCAAAATTTCAGAATATTGCCACTAAAGATTTTCAGTAATTTCATCATTAGATTATAAGAATGATTTTGGTCGAGCTAACTAATATCTAATGTGAATTCGAACATAGAATCTATATTTTTTTTCCAAAATAAATAAAATTTAGATATTTAGAAACTATATAAAAATGTATTATTTAAGAGGTATTTGAGAAAATCACGGTCAAATAAAATATCATTTGACAGTTCAAATAGCAACTAAAATAAGTAAATTTATTGAAAAGGATCAAAATTGCCCTTGAACTATGCGAAATAGACCACTTATACCATATGTTATATTTTGGGATAAAAAATGTCTCTGCTGTTATTCCAAGAGACCATAAATACTTTCAAGAGTTAACAACCCATATTTTTAGTGACTTGACAAGCCACGTGGGACTAATCCCTCCACCTAAGCTTTGCCAACTAGGATTCACTATAGGAAATTGGACCTTTAGTGGCGACACCACAAAATTCCAGAATATTGCAACTAAAGATTTTTCACTTAATTTTAGCATTAGATTATAAGAATGATTTTGGTCGAAGTAACTAATATTCATTGTGAATTCGAACATAGAATCTATAAAAAAAATTCAAAATAAATTTTACATATTACATAAAAAATGTAATATTTAAGAGGTATTTGAGAAAATTATGGTCAAAGAAAATATCATTTGACTATTCATCTAGCAACTAAGACAAGTAAATTTACGGAAAAGGGTCAAAATTGCACCTGAACTATGCTAAATAGACTAGCTATACCATCTATTATGTTTTGGGATCAAAAATGTCTTCGCAATTATTCCAAGAGACTGCAAATACTCTCAAGAGTTAACAACCCAAATTTTTAGTGACGTGACCACGTGAGAGTAATCCCTTCACCTAAGCATTGAAACCTAGGATTCACTACAAGAAATTGGACATTTAGCGGCGATAACAGTTGCCACTAAATCCTAGAATATCGTCATTAAAGATTTTCACCGACTAAAGGCTGCAACAACAAGTGATTTTTAGTGGCGAGTGGCGACTAAAAGTCGCCCCTAAAATCATTTTTTTTCTACAAAAAAGCATGTTAATTAATTTTTGATTACGACCTAATTTTCTAAAAGTCAATATACATGTAATATCCAATATTATTGCGAAAAGCACCAAAAATACTTCTTAACTCAAATCTCCTAATACACAATGCAAGCATTTACATATGACATAAAATAAAACATATAATGTCTTCAAACTCCTCCTTGATCAACGTAATTTGTGATTTTTAAAAACAATATCCCTGTTATGAAGAAAAATACAAAATCATTCTTGTAATCTAATGCTAAAAATCTGTGACTTTTAGTGGCGATATCCAGGGAATTTGAGCGATCGTTGTCGTCGCTAAAGGTCAAGTTTCTTGTAATGAATCCTTGTTGGCAATACATAGATGGAGGGATTAGTCTCACGTACGAAAAATTTGGTTGTTAACTTTTGAGGGTATTTGTGGTCTCTTATGATAACGATGGAGGCATTTTTGATCCCAAAATGTAATGGAGGGTTAAGTTGTCTATTTCGCATAGTTCCGAAACAATTTTGACCCTTTTCCATTTAAACTATTTCTAATAGTACAAAGATATATTTGACTTTTTTCCCTTTTTGTATTCAAATATTCTTATGAGTTTGAATGTAATGCAATTCATTAATGTGATAATCCTTAAATAATTACGTTTGGAAATAGTTTTAATAAAGTTTAAATTTTAATAAATGTAAATATCAAATCAAATTATATGACAAGTAAATCTTATGAATATTTGGCAAGAGAGTCAACTTTTTACTAAATATAACACTAAGATTGCCAGTGAGAGCTATAAATAGGACTCCTGCATTACTGATTTTTTCATCCCATCACTCTTCAACAACACGAATCTTGCTTCTTCTTTCTTTGGATATATGAAGAACAAGAGCGGCGTTGATGAAGAACACACTTCTTCACCAAATCCCAATCGCACTGTGAATGATGTTACTCCTCCTCGTGTAAGTGACAGAGTTATCACAGGTGACACTGGCATTGATTTTAATGCTAATCCTTTTTCAAATTTCACTGAAAATGTGGCGGTACAAAGGGGCAAGACTCACCCCTTGTTCAATAGCAGCGGTGCTGTTACAACACCTCATGACCCCCGGGTCATGCCTAAGAGGTTGCGTGATGTGCTTGGTGATGGATCAAGCACATCATCAGCTGGAGGATTCATTCCACATAAGAGGCCAATTAGAATGGTCAATGCTGCTTACAACGAGAAAGATCAGGTGTCGTCTACAAGAAAAGACACTCATTCGTTATACTCTAGTAAGAAATTGCATAACTCTTTTTATTTAATGTGTTCAAAATACTTATTTTATAACAAGGCTTTTAAACTATAAATACAGGATTTCCCGGAATAGAATTAACCGTTGATTTACCCATATATGGACCTCAATTGCATCATCCTCTAGTGTCTAAGAAGGATGGATCTACCGATGATCAAGCACCAAAGGGCGAGCCAAAGAAGGTTTTGGAGGACAAACGAAAAACAGAGGCAGCACAAGGAAGAGAGGCTGCTGCTGCAAAACCACAAAAGGAAGCACAAGTAGAAGAGAACGTCCGGGTCATGACTAAGCTATTGTGTGAAGTGTTTGGTGATAGACCACGCACATCATCACGTAAGCGGTTGTGTGATGTCTTTGGTGATAGATCACGCGCATCATCAGTTGGAGAATTCATTCCACATAAGTGGCCAATTAGGACGACCAATACTGCATACAATGAGAAAGATCAGGTGCCTGTAGGAAAAGACACTCATCCATGTCAACCCTTGATTGGAAATAAGATGCACTCCTATCCAAATTCATCATACTCTAGTAAGAAAGAAATTGCATATATATTGAGTTCGAAATTATAACTCTATTTATTTACTGGATTCAAAATACTTATTTTATAACAAAGCTTTTAAACTATAAATACAGGAAATCCTGGAATACAATTGACCGTTGAACTACCCATACAAGGACCTCAATTGCATCCTCCTCTAGTGTCTAACAAGGATGGATCAACCTATGATCAAGCACCAAATGGTGAGCCAAAGAAGGTTTTGGAGGACAAACGAAAAAAAGAGGAAGCACAAGGAAGAGAGGTTGCTGCTGCTGCGGAGGTTTTGGAAGACAAAGCAAAAAGAGAGGCAGCACAAGGAAGAGAGGCTGCTGCTGCAAAACCAAAAAAGGGAGCACAAGTTGGAGAGGGTGTTGGGGTCATGGATAAGCGATTGCCTGATGTATTTGGTGATGGATCGCGCGTATCATCAGTTGGGGGACTCATTCCACATAAGCGTCCAATTAGGACGGTCAATGCTGCATACAATGAGAAAGATCAGGTGCCTGCAGGGAAAGACACTCATCCACGACAACCGTTGATTGGGAATAGGATACACTCCAATCCAAATTCATTATACTCTAGTAAGAAAGGAAATACATTACTCTTTTTATTTACTCGGTTTATTTATAACAAAGATTTTAAACTATATATACAGGATTTCCCGGAATACAATTGACCGTTGATTTGCCCATACATGGACCTCAGTTGCATCCTCCTATAGTGTCTAACAAGGATGGATCTACCGATGATCAAGCACCAAAGGGCAAGCCAGAGAAGGTTTTGGAGGAAAAAGCAAAAAAGGAGGCAGCACAAGGAAGAGAGGCTGCTGCTGCAAAACCTCAAAAGGAAGCAAGAGTTGGAGAGAACGTCGGGGTCATGGATAAGCAATTGCGTGATGTATTTGGTGATGGATCACGCGCATCATCAGTTGGAGGACTCATTCCACATAAGCCACCAATTAAAATGGCCAATGCTACTTACAACAAGAAAGATCAGGTGCCTCCAGGAAAAGACACTCATCCACGACAACCGTTGATTGAGGATAGGATGCACTCCAATCCAAATACATTAGACTCTAGTAAGAAAGAAATTCATTACTCTTTTTATTTACTGTGTTCATTTATAACAAAGCTTTTAAACTATAAATACAGGATTTCCCGGAATACAATTGACCGTTGATCTGCCCATACATGGACCTCAATTGCATCCTCCTCTAGTGTCTAACAAGGATGGATCTACCGATGATCAAGCACCAAAGGGCGAGCCAAAGAAGGTTTTGGAGGACAAACGACAAAAAGAGGCAGCACAAGGAAGGGAGGCTGCTGCTTCAAAACCACAAAAGGAAGCACAAGTAGGAGAGAACGTCCGCGTCATGACTAAGCTATTGCGTGAAGTGTTTGGTGATAGACCACGCACATCATCACGTAAGCGGTTGTGTGATGTATTTGGTGATGGATCCATTCCACATAAGCGGCCAATTAGGACGGTTAATGCTTCATACAACGAAAAAGATCAGGTGCCTGCAGGAAAAGACGACACTCATCCACATCAACCCTTGTGTGGGAATAGGATGCACTCCTATCAAAATTCATATTACTCTAGTAAGAAAGAAAAATTCAAATCATAATTCCTTTTATTTATTGGATTCAAAATACTTTTTTTAAAACTGAGCTTTCAAAATATAAATACAGGAATTCCCGGAATACAATTGACCGTTGATCTGCCCATAGGTTCTCCTATGGCTACAACAACACAAGGAAGAGAGGCTGTTGGCGACAATATTGCAAAAGAACAACAAGCACAAGTAGGAGAAGCTGCTGCAGAATCACGTTCAGCTATACACGACAACGACATGGTGAAGTACCACTGTCCGGATCTCAACCTTCTTCAACCAGAGGAAGATGCTGAAACATAATATAATTAATCAAAACTTGAACAATGTAATTTAGTATTTTTTATTTTTTATAGCAAAAAGTTATATTCTATGTATCATGACTATTAGTTATAGTAATACATACAAATTGGAGTTTAAGGAAACTAATTAATCACTTCTTCAGAGTGAATTCTTCTAATGTTGATGCAAATTTTGTTTTAATCTATCCGTGATTATCTCCGGTTTGTGATCTCAAATACATGTGAGGAGAATAGTTTAGGAATAATCAAAAGGGTTAATAGTGAAAAATAACTTTTAATTTTGTCCTTAAATTTTTTTCTCAAGGAGTATGACATATCCCAACAATTCAGTTAACATTGACCAGTTGTAGCTCGAAAACAACCAAGGCTATTATAGCCTTTAGTTGACGCTAAAAATTAGTGAAAACCTATAGTGTAGATATTCTTGGATTTTGGGGCGACTATTACTGCCGCTAAAGGTCCAGTTTTTTGTAGTGAATCCTTGTTGGGAATGCTTAGGTGGAGGAATTAGTATCACCTAACTTGTAATGTCACTAAAAAAATAGTTTGTTAACTCTTGAGGATATTTATGGTCTCTTGAAATAACGGCACAGACATTTTTGATCCCAGAATGTAACAAATGGTATATATAAATTATTTTGCATAGTTCAAGGGCATTTTTAACCATCCCAAAATGAAACGGAGACCATTCGTATGTATCCTCGGGAGAAGTATGTGTAGCCTCGGCACGATCCACGGCATGTTTATAGAATTTAGAGGTCACTCAAGCGGAATAAGACAATTTTCTCATTTTTTTTTCGTTTGTGTTAGCCCATGAATTTTTTTGTGATATGACTTTCGGTCAATTTTTTTGCGAAACCATTATGGGACCCTCCGTAAGTATCCAGGAGAGCAATATGTGTAGCCTCAACATGATCCACGACATATTTATAGCATTTAGGGGTCACTCAAGCAGAATTAGACGACTTTTTCATATATTTTTTGGTGTGTATTAGCCCTTGAATTTTTCAGTAATACATCTTTCGATCAATTTTTTTGCAAAACCTTTATAGGACCCTCCGTAAATACCTGCAAAAACAGTATGTATAGTCTCGATACGATCCTAGTGTGTTCATAAATCAAGAACAAGAAAAGAAAATAGAAATAATGGATCTTCAAGGCAAGTGGTGTTGAGATAGTTTCGTACATGACTCATGTCTTCACGTACACTTTTACTGCTAAGTCATTGTTAATTAATATAAATACTCACCTTAATTTACAATTTAGTTATCGTAACATAGTATAATTTGATATAAATATCGTGTGTAGATAAATTTTTACCTTTTCAAAGGTGAAGGAAGTAATGTGCTAAAGATTCAACATTAAGAGAGGAATTTCCAGATTATAAATATCTCTTTCCTTGCATAAAAAGCGTTGCTGATGAAGTATATTGTTAATTGTACAAGGTTAATCACACATTTAGAGTTGTTTTATTTTTGTTTTACATTTCTGTGCTCGGTACACATATTGAAGCCCGATTAATCTAAATTTGCAGGCTCGAACCCAAGACCTCTGATTAAGGAAGAAGCAGCGCTATCCACTGCACCACATCTTTTGCTGGTCACACCATTAGAGTTCGTCCTAATTTATGTGGCATTATTTGACTTGATATGCAGTTTAAAAGAACGTAAAACTTTTGAACTTTATGGTCTAAAATACTCTTTGACCATTCGTACGTCTATAAATCATTTCATTAGGGGTAAAAGAGATATTTTAAAGTTAAATTGTTTTTAATTATATAAAGGTGACATTTTTTTTAACGAACTATAAAAGAAAGTATGTCACATAAATTGAGACAGAGAGACAAACACTCATATATTGGAAGAAGAACTAACAAAGCTTCAAACTCAACAAACTTCTAACAACTTTTTCATAAAATGTGAATGAAATAAGTTTTTTTTTTCTTTCTCAATAACTGCATTTTCTTATCAAGTCTTTAGAGATGCATTAACCAAATTGTTGCTGAAATCCCAAAGGTTTTTTGCTAAGGCTTCGTCTCGTGCTAGCTTGCTTGGCTTGTGCTCATTGCAATCAAAGTAGTACTTTCCAGTCACCCCTTTTAAACTTGAATGAAGTGCAACATAACAAGTTGTAGCTGCCCCCTGAAAAAATAGAATAATATAATTAATCATGTTGACGTCTTCACGTGTTTACTTTTTTTAAATGTTTTGAATACGCTTAGTGAAAACCCTGGCTCGATCACTGACTGTCACAGTTCACGAAAAGGTTAAAATGCTTGCAAGGAAGGAAATTCATATTTACCTGAGGGACATTCTTCCATAGGATACAAGTGAAAGCCCTAAAGATTCCTGTCAAACAAAAACCAAGTGATTAATAAATCTAATATGTTGTGAATGTTTAATAATATAGAAAATACATACTCATCAAAAGAGCAGAATGCCTCATGAGGGGAGTCATTATTAGTCCTGGATGCACTGAGTTGACAGTTATATTTGCTCCCTCTTCCTGTATTTGACAGTTCACATAGTCCGATGAGCCTGTTTGGCCAAAGGACTAAAAAGGACTAACACTAGTTTTGACATATAGTTAATTACCTGCAAGCGACGCGAAAGTTCATTGGCATGTAATATGTTGGCTAATTTGGATTGTCCATATGCTAGTTTGTTTTGATAACTGGTTAAGAAAAAACAATAGATAGGTAAATTAGTTAAATGAGAAGTCATAACATAGTAATTGAATATATTAGTGTGTATGTGCTACTCGGACTCTTCAAAAATCGATCAGGTGTGTGTGTCTGATCATCCAAAAGTAGTGTTTTTTTGAAAGATTTGATACTTGTACGATAACATTTTTGTAGAGTCCGAGTAACATAGGATGGTAGTATACCTGTTCTTTTTATTGATCTTGTGAAATCTTATTCCTCCTTTATAAGGGCATATGTGAGCTACTGATGATAAGTTCACAATTCTACCTTCAATACCAGTAGATTTTGCTGTTTCCTTCATTTTGTCTAGAAGAAGATTTGTCAAGTAGAAGTGACCTGAAAATCCAAAGATGTTTTTTTTTTTGAGGTTTGAGAACTACGAGAACGTTTATGAAAGTCTTTCATTTGCTTATCTTCGATAGAAGTTTGAGTTTTTCATAATGTATTTTAACTTTTGGCATAATTCATCTGATGACGATCGATTCAACCTCTGATAAAAACGTTCAATAATGAGCATAACGACCCTATTGTTCTGAGGGAAGAAGTTATGATTAGCTTTTTAAGACATTTCTAAAACGAACTATTTCAAGGAATTCTTTCAATATTTTTATTTTACTATGTTCAACTTTACGTACACTTCTATCCGTGAAGTAACAGAACTGACTATAACAGAGTTTGACAGTGTATACCTAGATGATTTGTCGCGAATTGCATCTCTATGCCGTCTTCTGAAAGCTGAAATGGACAGAACATAATACCTGCATTGTTTCTTTTTTTTTTTTTTTTTGCAAATTCAAATTAGCCAAACATGTCTGTTTTTTTTAAAAAAACTAAAACTCAATTAGTAAGGCAGAATTAGATAAACAAAGAGATCAAGCAAATTACATTAAGATGTTGAGAGGAAGATCAAATGCTTTGAAATTATCAGCAAATGCCCTGACAGATCTAATTGAGCTCAAGTCAAGCTTCTCAACATCGACACGAGCAGCTTTGTTTTCCTTGATAATATGCTGTTTAGCCTCATTCGCGGCCTCCATATTTCTTGCTGCAATTATAACATGTACACTCCTCATAGCTAAAACTCTTGCTGTCTCCAAACCAATGCCACTCGCGCCTCCTGTTTAAACGAAATTCAAAGTATGATAAACGAATTTGGAAGTAAAAACGTCTTTCGTGGACAAAGGCAATGAGATCATAAAGAAGTTTGTCTCGAGTACAACAACAACATACTCAGTGAAGTTCGTCTTGAGTAAAAGCTAAAAGAACACATAACATCATGTTTGTTAATCAAAACTATAGTGTTTACCTTTTGAGATTGTATTTCTTGATATATTTATTCATTTTCTGTTTTCAAGTTTAATAAATCTGTTTTTCCTTCTACATTCATATTCCTCATACAATAGAAGTTGTAGTTTTTTGTGAATCATTAGTTGTTCTTCATTTGTGAATTCCGACTGACTTTATTAGGGTGTGTTTTACCCAAAATATGAAACTTAAGCGAATTCAAATTTTGTAGATCAGGCAGGTATTGAGCACCGAATGGAAAATCAAATAAAAATGTCTTACTTTTGCTTTATAGTACAAAGAAAAATTGGATTGTCTGCCAAAAATATTGTTCAGAGTTAGTTCCACTTATTGGACATCAAAGTCGCTAAAGGCTTTAGCGATCCTAAATACAATGATATTTACTCAACTGCCTTTAGCGATCTTAAATACAATGATATTTACTCAACTATCGGTAAATATTTTTGTGGCATTAAGTATTACTAATATATATATATATATATATATATATATATATATATATATATATTGCCACTAAAAACCTCTTTTCATACAGTAGCTATGCAATTCAATAGATGATAAACAAGATTAATGACTGTGAAGTTGACAAAATTGGACAAGATATATATGTAGTAGTAAACATTTATTAGTGAAAAGGTAAAAAAATATACAAATCCAGCTACGTCAGTTGAAAACTCTTCATCAAAAAAAAATTATGTATATAAAAAATTATACGAATTATATTAATCAAAAACTACAATTCATACATATATATTAAATCTTAAATATTCTTGATGAAATTTTTGACTTTATCACTTTACATATCTATTCATTAATAATATTTTTTTGTCAAGAAATAGTCAAATACATAAATATTTTCCCATTTTTTTTATTATCACAAGAAAATCTAAAATGCCAGCTAAGATCCTTTAAGCAATACAACAAACAAGGCAGACCATATATATTGGAGGACAAAAAGTCAAAAACTAATAAATTAAAAACATCACAAAGTACTTTGGGAATCTTTGTCCAGAACAAATTAAAGACTGCTGAGCTCCAAACTCATGGGGAAGTTGTTTTTGGCCCCTCAAATTAAAGTCTCCAATTTTATTTAATTGCAAGGAAATATGAAAAAAGAAAACAAGAAAATAATAAAAATAAGAAATCCTAAATATAAAATATTCCATAAATCAAATGCTATATAGGAACTTTCATGCAGACACGGCCTACCTATTAATGATTTCACATGCACGTCAATATCATTATGAGCTTAAATGCACTACTTGGTAACCTGCAGGGCGGGGAGGATTTTCTCGAATTCAAAATAAGAAAAACACATTTGAAGTCAAAATATGAACATGTGAATTTGTGTTTTTTTTAAAAATAAAATTAGATATTTTAAAAAATTGGTATGATTATATTTGTCGACATTGATTCTACAAGAAAGTTAAATAGTGCACATAGTTGAAAACTTGAGTTATTTACTCAAAGAACCGATGATCAATCATTACTTAAATATATTTTTTTCCATCTTTTTTTTTTATAGTGATGCATCCATGTTCTAGAAATTCTAAATTTGTCTTTGTCTAAGCCTATTTGGCTAAACTTCTAAAATTAACTTATTTTGAAAAATATCTTCTTTTTTTTTTGAAGGAATTTGTGTTTGACAAATAAATTTTAAAAACAACCATTAGTGTGTAGTCTAAGCTTTTTAAAAGTGTTTTCGAAGAAAACTACTTTTTTTTTAACTTCTAAAAAAAATAATTTCTGAAAATACTTATTTTCTTCCAAAACCTTGACTAAGCACCTCAATTTTTTTTAAAATAAGCACTTTATGAGAAAATAAGCACGTTTAACCTTCCTAAAGCTTGGACAAACAAGCTACTAATTAAAAGGCTATGAATCCGATATGAAATTAGTCTTTGATGCTTGCCTCAAAATAGGGTGTGTGTAAAGTATATGAAAACTCCTTTATCACTCCCTTACGGATGCAACCCTTTCCCTTATTGATGAACCTTATATAAATACGAAACACTTCATGCACCGATCTGTATCCACTTTATCAATATATATAACTTAAAATGGTGGTACGTAGTAGGAAATTTATTCATGTATATTGGACTAAATATAGAGAGAAAAAAAACCTGTGACTATGGCTGTGAGATTGGATCCATCAATGCCATGGGTAACTTGCTCAGCAGTGGAAGCTGACCCAAAACCACTTGGACCAGGCCTTCCTGTTATAGACCTCAACATTCTTCAAAAATTAAAAATGAAACACACAAGCGCACACAACTAATATTCACACAAGGAGAAAGAGTAGAACAGACAAACAAAAATCAAATTTTATTCAAAAATATATATAAAGAAATCTAGTGAATTGCAGTGAGAATATATTTATAGAGATATAAAAGGTGGTGGTATGAATATATAGAAGAAATTATTTGGTCTCTCTCTCACACACACTTTCTTTCTTTTTTTTTTTTTTTTTGGGGGGGTCCTCATTGGAGCTTCGATTAAATTCGGATCATGCACTGTGCAGGGTCATTCAGGGGTGGTGCTTCCAACAAGATTTTTTTCATATTCAAAACGACTCAAATCCGAGATTTGGAGTTAAGAATGAAGCAGTCCTGCTACTACGCCATATTTATTTAAAGTGTTTTTTATTTTTATTTTTTACTTAAAAAACAAAACAAAAAAAAAGTGGACAATGCTTTATCTATAGAGTGGTTGTTGTTAATGAATTGGGATGTAGAAGAGACGCATTCAAATTTAATGTGTAAGTCGGTGACTACCTCTAATAATTATCTTCACCAACTCTCAACTGTTTTCTTGTTTTTTTTTTGGTTCATATATAACATTATAATTTTTTTAATTTACTTTTAAATATAATTAGTTAGGAAAATAATTTAGAGGGGGTGTAAGTTTAGGATTTTATTAGAATATAGGGATTATAAGTGTTTGGTTTTAAAATACAAGGAATTTTATAAATTAAGTTATATTACAGGAATGTTTAGTGTGATTAATCAAACCATATTGATTTCTTGGCATTTAGTATGAGTGCACGTGAGGGTGTCATTCGTGGTCCGGTTTAGATCAAATTTTTACTGAAAGTTAAATTAACAAAGTTAATTTTTTAAATATTGGAATCAAATCAAATCAATTTAGTCAATTTTTCATCGCTTTGATTTTGTTGGATTTTTCAATTTATTCAATTTTAATATACTTAGTTACGATTTATTATATTCCAACATAACACTACCAAATCAACATTCATATATATAGCTTCCTCCCAAAAAAAAAAAAGTGTACGCACGTCTAAGAATTTAGTCATTTTTAAGAAATTTAATTCTTTGTGTCAAAAAATAAAGATTTAGTTGTAATTCGTCAAGGTATCTTGACTATATTTGAATTAAACAATGATCATTAACCAAAAGTACTTTTAAGGACAAGTTATTTTGAACAAGAAATATATTTTTGTCATTATCAACATAAAAATAACAAATCAAACTTGAAAGTAAAGGCAAAAAAATCGATTACTGTAAAGACAAATACTTAAATTATGAATCAAGAGTGCAAAAAATTAATTAATATGTACTGCAAAAATTTTAATTATTTATTATTATATATATAGCCTATTTTGTTCGGAGTCGAAAGGGTATAATTTTTTTTACAAAAAATTTAAAACGGTAAATAATTTTATTTTGATATTGAAAGGGCAAATTCGCAAGCCCTCTTGCGAATTACCTTTTTCTATCTAATGGCGTTAAGCGTTAAGGACAATGTTAAAGCAATTTGCATGCAGCCTTGGGAATTTCTTTAAACGGCCCATGCCCCTCTTCCCACCTCTACCACCCACTCCCGTTTCCCCACCCTCCCCAGCCCAACCCTTATATTAATTATTTTTTTTGTAAATTTGTATAGTTATATTTTAGCTTAATATTTATTTGATATTACAAATGTTTTCTCTTTAACTTTCATTCTTTATTTTGGGTCGGAACCGACCCGACCCGACCCGTTGACACCTTTATTTTATGGTGCTCAATAAATTTGAAGTAAATTTGAGGGTCACAACGTGATATTAATAACTTCTAGATATTATTACAAGACACTATGTATGGGCAAATTAAACATTATGTTCTTCGTGAAATGTAATAAATATTACAGTTATGGCTCTGCAATAATTGGAAAAACATAAACAGATGGGTTCAAGTTATTAGTAATTTTTTTTTCTTGTTAAATTTTGATTTGACACACTTATTAAGAAAATAAATAATTAGTATAGTGAATTTACCACTCTACCCCTATTAAATTGATAGAATTTTAAAAATATTTACTCAGTATATTTTTGAAAGATATTAACTCAATGTTAATAAATTGAGGGTATAATAAAAAGAAAAAAAAATCTTTCTTGATTTGTCAAAATTGACAAGTAAAAAGGAAAAATCAAATTAAAAAATATTTGACAAGTAAATAGAATCGGAAGGAGTATGTATTCATTCTGTTTTAATTCATGAGTCTTACTTTAGTTGAAAGAAGAAAAAAAAAACTCCCTTTGTCTTCAAATAATTATCGTATTTTTCATTTCCACATTGCTTAAGAAAATAATAAATAGATAATTAGAAGGATTGTTTGACTATTTTATCTACTATTTGAAGAATTTAAAATATGAAATCATGATTTGAAATTTTGTGTAAATTTCATAAATAAATACGAATTTCAAATCAAAATTTGACATGAGAGTCCCAAATTTTATTTTATGACCAAGCATCTACCTAACTTAAGCACTTTTAACTTCCTATAGACTTTGTCAAACAATACTCATAATAATTATTTTATATATAATAGTAATACTTATAAGTATAATTTTGGTGATAAAGGAAGTGATTAATTTCTCTAAAGTAGGAACCCCATTTATTGTAACACAAATTGGGCAAATGGGCAGCATCTATAAATGTATGTAAATTATTACTCAACTATTCAATAAAAAACTATCATTTCATGTTCATTGAAATAAATTCTTGACAATACAAGCAAGCCAGTATTAAATTAACATTTCTAAATCTGGCAATATGCACATGCATGGTCCAGTCTAAAAGTTGTACTAATCACATGAAGTTACATAAAGTAGTAGTCTATGAACCATCATCTAAGGCTATACTAGTTTTTTTTTTGACTTTTATTGAAGATAGTCTTTTTTATTATTTTATGAGGTAGAGTTAAAAAATTTGTATGTTTTATTTTATTCAATTTCATCTTATAATAAGCTTTTCATTCTAACGAGGTAAGCATAAGATTTGTGTGTATTTTATTATTTTTTTCAAATCTCATTTTATTGGGGTTATATTGAGTATATTTTTATTTTATTTTTAAAAAAAATATTACATGGGGGTAGGAGAAGAGGAAATTGGAGTGGAGATTAGAAGGTGGAATCGAACTCCCACCAACAAGATAAAAATTCAGGTAGTAAACCAACTAATCTTCTAAGATCACGATTATTGTTGTTGTTACTTTTGACTTTTATGATTTAAATTTTGAGCAAAAAAATAGGTGATTTTTTCTATTTGTTCGAGTGTCTCATGAGATTTAATAAGGTATGAGCAAATTGATTCGAACACCATGATTATCAAAACAAAAAAATTACACTAGTTTTACTTTTTCTTCATTTGAAAAAAAAATCATAAACAACTATAGTTTAGAGTGTAGTTACAAAACATAGTTACAATTTGTGTATTTATGAAACATAGCGATAACAGTTGTATTACGTGGAAGAACTATATCAGGCGTGGATCAATTGTATCAACGAAAGATGGATATATAAATTGTATCAGCGCATATTGTATCAACTAAAATCTAGTGAAAGAGTTGTATGAACACATATATACTATATCAATGCTCATATGTATTATATATTTGCTAGAAAACTCAAAATATAATTATATATTGTCATGAATACGGTGTAATTAGTAAATATTTGTCATATCTCCTATTTTTTCCTAAATTTTAAGTAGGTGACCAAATTAAATCTATTCATACGTTGTGCACTTAACATATAGGGGAGACAGCTAAAGTCTATTTTATCATGGGGCAAAGGATTATTCTGTTGAAAAATCGACAATATGAATTTAATTATGGATATTCAAACGAGGAAATAATACTCTTCTAGGATAGTGAACACATAAAAGTATGAAAGTCATTTATCTCGTAATGAGATTGATGGAGCAGTATAAGAAAAAAAAGAATTTACAGAAGGTGTTCATCGACCTAGAAAAGACGTGTGATAAAGTCTCAAGGGAGGTAATTCTATAGAGTTACTTGGAACTAGAGGCCCTATGACATACACTAGGACAATTAAGGACATCTATGGTGGAGTCAAGGCTTGGATAAGGTCTTTGGGAAAAGACTCGACGCATTTTTAAGTTTTGATGATGTTACATTAGAGATCAACCACTTACCGAGCACATTTAGATAGGATAGGATAGAGGACACAAATTAGGGTAGTATGTAATAATGTGTTGTCTTGACTCTTGATGTTCGTTCATGTAGCAGTCGTAGTATTGCTCTTGTAATTTGTTGCATTTCAATTTATGTTACTATTTGTTAATTCTTTATATCTCAATTATCATATTATTTTATTGTAGTTTATATTATGTTATTATTTGTTGTTTTGTTATTATCTCTTATTTTTTGTATATTTGTTACTTCTTTTGTTTTCGACTGTTTTTCTTAAGTAGAGGATTTATCGAAAAACAATTTCTCTATCTTTAAAATAAAAATAAAATTTATAACACTCTATCCTCTACATACCACTTTGTGGACTACACAAAATATTTTATAAAGCATTTATTGGTAAATAAAATAAAATAAAAAAATTAAATTATAATATAAATCTTGTAAAATTCAAATTGTGAATCGACCCCGTAAGTAACAAGTCGTAAACCAATATGGCAAAAGGGATGGGCGAATTAATAAAGACTTAGTTGGTAATAATTGCTGATCAGTGATATTCTACTTCTTTTAACCAAAATAAAAAAAATTAAAAAAAATATCTACCTCTGGCCCAATATCAGTAATTATTCGGGAAAAAAAGTACACTTGATTTTATATTTTGACCCACATATATAGTAAAAAAAAATGGAAATGAAGAAAATAATTACATACAAAAAAAAAAAGAGTACTCTCTCTAAGAATATAAATAAATTATTGAGACATGATATATCATTTAAGAAAGATATTTAAAACATTAATCAAAACATAATTTATTAATATTAGCTTTTTAATTCTCCTCAAACTTTCTTTAAAATAGAGATTGTCATTATCTGAAATTTAAAAGTACTAGTGTAAAAATCCTATTAAAAAAGAAGTATAATTTTAAAAAATAATAATTAATAAGTATATTTTTAAAATATTAAAAATAATTTATTTATTTTGAAGTGTAAAAAAATGTCGATAATTTATTTATATTGAAGTAGAGGGGGTAATACGTAAGCAAATCGAGATGACTTTAAAATTTTGGTCACATATCAAATTCAGAGTTAATTAGCTCAACTGTATCCCTCGAAGACAACAAAATTATTAATGGATGTGGTGGTCCTAGAAAATATTATCATCATTTAATAGTTACATTAAATTAAATAATTTAATTTAATTTTAAGAGTTTATATACACATAATTGTTGGATTAAGTGAATTCAGAGATATTTTTAACATGATGTTATATTATTTGTTTATGATCAAGTTAACACGATTTTTGTTTAAAGACCTTACTCCATTAAAATTATCACTAGATCTTATATGTACCTGATCATTTTTCTTCTCAACAATAAATGTGGAATATTAATCGCACACTCAACAATCTTTTTCTCAAATTAAGTTTCATATAACATATTATCATGATTCCCGGATCATTTTTGGATATTCACTATGTGCCATCAACATGAACGAGTATTTATAGCTACCAAAGCCAGAGCTAACTTCTTCTACTTGAGTGTCATCTGTCATGTGTATCTCCAAGCAATCTTTGGTATGGTAAAAATAATAAGTCGAGTATCACGTCATCATTTTGACATTTCTTTACTCGTCTCGTTGAATCACAAGCTCAAATATCAATTATTGGACTAAATCAATTCATAAATACTCTTAATATTATATAATATTATACGCTTTGAATCAAGTTGACATGATTTTTTTCAAAAGACCTCATATCATATATAGTAACAAATTATATTCCTAAAATTTTGGGAAAATAGAGCAAGAGATTGGTCCCATGTACTTTGATTATCCAAGTAAGTTGAGTTTCTGGAAGGATTGAAGTTATGCACTTGATTATCCAACTACTTAAGTTGGGACCAAATGAATACTCATTATTCAGTTTCTCTAATATTTAAGGTCTTTTAACATTTTTTACTGACATATAAATAAGAATAAATTATTTCGGCGGGTATTTTTTAAAAAATAATCAATGATTTTAGCGATATTTTTTATTTATTATCATTTATAGCAATACACAACAATATTATGATAAATCTGCACTTATATTAAAAACGAATTACGCATGCAATATAAATGTATTATAAGTGTTTGAAAATATGTTATGTTTGCTTGGTAAGAAATTGACGCAATGTATTATAAGTGTATTAAAGCGTGTGATAAATATAGTATCCATCAATATAACTTGTTTTATAACTTGTATTATATGTGTTTTATAAATTGCCAAAAGTCATTTCACCAAAATATTCATGGGCTAACACACACGAAAAACTAAAACAATTGTCTAATTCTTGTTGCGTGGCCCCTAAGTATTAGAAATATGTGGTGGATCATACTGAGGTTATACGTACCGTTCCCCAAGGTCATTACGGGAGGTTTCGTGAAGTTTTTCAAAAAAAATTGACCGAAAGTTATTTCATCAAAATATTCATGGGCTCACACACGAAAAATTAAGAAAAATGTCTAATTCCTGTTGAATGGCCCCTAAGTACTAAAAATATGACGTGGATCATGTCAAAATTATACGTATTGTTTCCGTAGATAGTTAAGCATGAAATCATCAATCATTTTTTTCTTCTTATAGTTGGATATTGAACACATCTATTGAATGAACCCCCATTGCTCCCGGTCAAATGTCAACTAAATAAAAGAGTTAGTAATATGGTAACATGAATAGTAAAAGTGAGCTTGGACTAGTCAAATTGTTATAAATCAAAATTGTACATATCCATTGAAGCAAAAGGGAAACAAATACATATTGAACAACACTTGGACAAGGTCAAATTAGAATAGGAGAGCAAGATAGACAGTTGTAGGTGTAACCAATTTGCTATTTTAAGAATACGAAAAAAAAGCGCCAAATTTACATCAGAAGTAATTCACGAGATTATGCACTTCTCTTTTTGATCCAGCCTAGACCAAGAGGCTCGACTAGAAAGGAATAGGCGGAGAAAATTTGTGTTATATCAAACCACATACTTTTGTCTTAGACAATTCCTTCTAATGAATTGGTGTTGTTAATAAGACTAATAATCAAAAAGTTTCAGTTGGTTCTTGAATAATCAAAGCAACCAAGTCGATCAAAATAAATTCGATCATGCTACAAAAAGTTGAACAGAATAAAGCAAATAACATAGAGTTCTTATTGACTGATCGAAATTATGAAAGAAAACTAATACTAGAACTTATCATCTTTATCAGGGAGTATTACCAAAGGAAGTTGTATCACTCCGTGAATATTTTGGTGATATGTCTATTTATATAGATTTAATTATGGGTATAGGAGGAAGAATACATTTCATTGGAAATGTAAGACAATATGATTTAACAATGCTCGAAAAAGATCACAATCTAAAATTATTAAAAATAAAATTTTAATATTATTGTACGTATACTAATTTGAATTATAAAAAGAGCACTAAAACAATTTTTTAAAGAAAAAATTAAAATTAAATAATACCGCGGACACTATTGTCACGATCCGATTTCTCAGATCATGATGACACTTACTCAAACTCACCAGTAGATAAGCCAAACTCATAGCCCGGAGGCAGAAGCAATGGGCTATCAAGTGGAAGATAGTCAAAAGAAGAAAGTGAATCAATAATAAGAAGAAGAAGAAAAGGAACAACAGTAATACATCTACAAAGAACCATCCCAAGACCTAGCATCAGTCGATATACGAGCATCTAATAAAAAATAAGTGTACAAGGCTTATACAAATATAAAATAGATACAGACAGTCTTCAAAAGCAAGTAAAGACTAGTCCCAGCCCAAAATATATGAAAATCGGCAACTCTAGATGCCAAGAGCTCACCAAACCTCCGAATGCAAGCTGCTCCGCACCAAGCCCAAATCACTGACGATAACTCGTACTACAGGGTGCAGAAGTGTAGTATAAGTTCCAAAGAATGGTAATAAGAAGGCACATGCCGATTGAGCTCCACGGATAAAGCAAGTATAGATAACATATACCAAGATAAGTACAACACAAGTAACTAATCACGAACTAACACAAGTTAGTACAAGAAATAAGGGCAAAGAGAAAGGATACATAGAGAAAAGAGCAAAGTCAAGAAACGCACTTGAAAGCTCAAGCCAATAACCAATTTACAATAAATAGGCACTAAAGGAGTCAACTAATCAAGAATGGGATACGGAATGTCACCACTAATCACATAGCTATCTAGAGACTAACCCAACTAAGCCTAGCAGGAAGTACCAATCAATAAATCTAGACTAAGCCCCCTGTAACCTACTGCAAATAAAATAATAAATTAGTATAAGTATAATTAGATAATAACCGATTGGACGTACATACCTTCGGAAGGTAAAAATAATGACAAACATATCCTCAATTGCCATAAAATTGAAGGACCAAACAAGAAATAAGTATACTGGTGATAGACGATGCGAATAAATACAAGTTTTTAGTAAAACCCATAGTATCATCTGTAACAATCAGTAACCCCTAACCATAAGCACCCTAAAAGGGCCCGCCCAGCCAACTAGTAGACTCTCAGGGGCATCAACCCAGCTAGCAGATTAAACCCGGGGGCCACCTGGCTAGACAGTTACTCCCAGGGCGCCCGCCCAGCTAGCAAGAGTAACCCGAGAGCATCAGTAAGACCATCCATAAGCAAGAAAGGGCGTCAACACGCCATCTGGTCAAGTAAAAACTGATACATCTCAGATGCCTCTAATGTCTCAAGTATAAAAAAAAAGAGTATGTCCCTGACGCCTCATAATCTCAAAAATCAATAAGTCAAGCGATTCAGGTGGTATAGTTCCCGTTAAAATCAGTTTAAAAATAGTCAAAGTGTAAGAAAGCCTTCGCAAAAATAGTAGTAAAAAATCCAAAAGAGGAACCGGGATCATACCACAAAACACGTGAAAATGCTCAATTAATGCAAGCATGTCATCACTAGCATCCAAACAAGGTACACAAAATCAAAATGGAATACGAAATCTTACCACACTACCAAGATAGAAACAAACCTGGGATCCACTCGCTCCTCGAACACGGCCTCGAGGCCAACAATAATTATACTAGACAATAAGACATCACAAGCCTACCGCTAAATATAAAGCAAAGTAATCTAGAAATAGTTTAGAATCAAATAGGGGGAGAAATGTCTTTAGGATCGACGACTTACCCCAAAATATGTCATTTTTGCTCCTAATAAGCGCCACTAAGCCAAACTAATGGCTACAATGAGTCATTGAGGTCTCAGGCACTATCACAAGGTACATCATCCATAACAAGCCCTATCGAAAGCTACGCCTAGCTATAAAGGCGATACAACACATGATAAAGTATCTAAGGCTCAAACCTAGCCTAAGACCGTCAATATCAATCCTAAAAAGGATAATAATGCTAAGGCAACACCACAACCAAGGCACATGGCCTAAACTAAGGTCTCACATGACTATTCTAATATAAGGCTCAACCGGAACCAAGAAAATAGAATGGGAGGAGGCAAACCCTATCCTCGACAATTATCAACCTAAAATAACATGTAATATATACTAAATAATTTCTAATAAAGTTCAGTCAAAACGGAGAGACCATAGCCTACCTCAAAGTCGATCACACCCGCTCTAAATACTCCAATTTAAAGCTTTCGACCTCTGAATCACCTTCAATTGCCGCTAGCTAAAAAAATATTGATTACGATGTCAATATAATTGTTTTGACACCAAAATTGTATTTTTCGAAGATGGACCTAAAATTAGGTGTAAAACAGGATTGTGGGATCCAAGCTAGGAATCCCGAAATCAACTCCGTAAAAAAAGTTCATTTGAGCTTACAAAACTTGTGTCCCAAAATACGATATAATTCGACGCTCAAAAATAAGGAAATCAATCCATGCAATTATTTTCACTATTAAAGCTTAAAAAGAGAGAGAGATCAGTTCCATTAGGATGGAAATGTAATACCCCAAAAAATATTCGTGAAGACTCGAACCATTCTTCATATGCATATAGACTCAAACTAAATGAATTCTAATTGTATACATGAGTTAGGATCAATTTCTAAATATTTGAAGTGTATTAGATGTGTTTTAGGGTCATAAGGGATCTCTAACACCAAGCTGATTCCAAAAAATTTCTACCGGCTAAGTTTTCGTATGAGTTCGTATAAGGATCAACGTCAAATGACCATATCTCCTATAATATAATGAATTAAGTGGACTATGACCTATCAAATTGAAGGTTTTTGAGTCTTCTTTTCAAATCCATCAAAATTGTATTTTTTGGAGTTTGGAGTAAAAAGTTATGCCCAGTTGACTAGAGAGGTGTACGACAAGTCCGCAACGCAGACCTGTCGCGGATTTGGCCAGTTTTTCTAGATTTGTTTTGACCAGAGAGGTGCGCGACGAGTCCGCGATGTGGACCTGTCGCGGACTTGGCCATTTTTTCCAAATTTTAGTAAGGACAACTTGGACCATTCCCTATTATATATATACGATCTTGGACGCGTTTTTAGGGCTAAACTCCACCCCCATATCAATTTCTAAGGAGTTTTCTCTACAAAAACATCCAAGAACATTGAGAGAAAGAATTGGAGAAGAGAAGAAGAGTTAGGATTCAAGTTCTTCAAGTAAGGCCATCAAATCCTTGATTTTTTCTTCATTCCAGGTATGTAAGGCTAGCCTAAAATATGGATTGAGTTCTTTCATATGCCCATAGATTTGTTGGATGGAAATAGTGAAAGACTTGAACCTTCTATGAATGTTTTCTTGGATTTTTTCTAAACCCTAGAATATTATTAATATGTGTTAATGATGTTCTTGAGTTGAGTTTTGTTGAGACTATATATTCATGTATTCATTCACATGAACCCAAGATGGAATTTCATTTTTGTCATAATTTGTCTTAGGGTTGAGATTGATGGTTTTCATATAAATATTGCTTTCAAAGTGAGATGATACATATTTTAATGAATTTGATGAAATTGAACATAGAGTTAAATGGGGATTTTGGAGCAAGATATTTAATGATGATGTGAATGATGTTTATTTTTAACAAAGGTAAAATAATTGATGAAGAGGTTATGTTGATGATGATGTTTTGAGATGAAATGGATTGGAGTCTAATGTGACTACATGATATGATTTGTATAATTTGATTTGATTGGAGGCATATGAGGATCTTGAGTATTAAATGATTGTTTGAGAAGGAGTTTTAAAAATGATTTGTGAACGTTTTTGAGTAAATTATTTATGAACTATTTTGAGTTTAAAGAATGATTATTTTCATCTTTGATTTAGAAAGAGTTTAAGCATGATTTAAGTTTGAGAAGTCTCTTAATTATTATTTTGAGCATGAGTATTTTGAATATAAACGAGTTGAGTATTTTTACATTAAAGAGTCTATTTTGAGTTGAGTTGAGGAGTGAAAAATATGTTTTAAATGCATCTAATATTTACTGTATTCATTGAGTTGAGATTGTATCAAATTTAAAAAAAAGAGTTTGATGATAATGATTGTTGACTTGGAGTCCTGATGAGTCATGAATGAGTCTTGAAAGGATTACCTAATTGAATGAAGTGATGTTTGAAATTGATTGAGTTTTGAAATAAGGTCCAATGAGACCAGATTGATTGAGTTTTGAAAGAAGGTCCAATGAGACCAGATTGATTGAGTTTTGAAAGAAGGTCCAATGAGACCAAATTGATTGAGTTTTGAAAAAAGTCTAATGAGACTAAATGAGTTGATTTGAACTAAGTCCAAAAGAGATTAAATGAGTAATTTGAGTATTTTACTCACCTGATAGATATGAGCATATTGAGTCTTAGGAGGAGTATTGAGCACCGAATTGGGTATGAGTATAGTCCATATTTGAATCCCATGAACTACATAGCCAACGTAGGAAGGGATTGGACTGTTAAAGTTGGATGTTTCCCTATTTCATTGTCCTGAAATGATAGGACTTGATTGATTATTGGATCCATGATTGGTTGATTCGTTCATACCCCAAAAAAGTATGGAAGGATGTGGCAATAACATTGGCTTGTTGTACATCACTGGCTCATAGGTGATAGTTGTCAGTTAGAGAAACTCCCAAATTGTGTGGACTGTGCATGATATGATTGGTTTGATTGAGATTGTAGATGATTGAGTCGATTTGAAAGACATTTCTAAGTTCTGATTTGCATACCTGTTGAGTCGAGTCCTTTGAGTTTATTATTAAGTTGATTGAATATGATGTGATTGGTTTGATTGGTATTGTAGATGATTGAGTTGATTTGTAAAATATTTCTAAAATCTAATTCACATGTCTATTGAGTTGAGTCCTTTGACTTTATTCGTTGAGTTGATGGTATATGATTGGATTGGATTGAATTGGATGGTATGTGATTAGATTGAATTGGATTGTATATGATTGAATTGAATCGGATTGTATATGATTGAATTGAATCGGATTGTATATGATTGGATTGGATTAGATTGTATATGATTGGATTGGATTGGATGGTATGTGATTAGATTGAATTGGATTATATGTGATTGGATATAACTAGATTGTATATGATTGGATTGGATCGAATTGTATATGATTGGATTAGATCGAATTGTATATGATTGGATTGGATTGGATCGAATTGTATATGATTAGATTGGATTGGATTGGAGGGTATGTGATTGGATTGTATATGATTGAATTGGATCGGATTGTATATGATTGGATTGGATCGGATTGTATATGATTGGATTGGATCTAATTGTATATGATTGGATTGGATCGGATTGTATATGATTGGATTGGATCGAATTGTATATCATTGGATTGTACATGATTGGATTGGATTGTATATGATTGGTCTCTGTCTAAACTGTATTCTTCCTTTAGACTTATGACACCTTGATTGAGTCTTTCTTATCTTTCTGATTTGAGATATCTGAACTGGTATTATTCTACCTTGATGCATGTTTCATTCTGCCATATTACATACTCGTACATTCCACGTACTAACATCCATTTGGACCTGCATCGTTTCATGATGCAGAGACAGGTTTAAGAGATCATCAATAGGTGCACCATTGAGGACCTATTCACACTCAGCTTATTAGTCAGTCCTTCCCGACATTCGGAGGATACCACTTATGTTATTCTTGCGATGAGTTTAGTCTTTTCATTCTGATTTGAGGTAGCCATGAACCTATCATTAGCACCAATTAGATAGTAGCGATAGAGGCTTCATAGACTAGATAGTGATGGGTCGATTGAATATTTTATTTTCTTGAATTATTCTTGTCAGACTATTTAACAACATAGCTTGGAGTTTGATTTGTTGGTCTATGGTCTTTCTTCCTTGAGCTAGATTGTTGATTGGAATTGCCCACCTAATTATCTCTTTATTTTAAGTATTCCGCTGATTGACTGAATGAATGGATGTGTGATCAGGTCAAGTGGTTCGCTTGGGAGCTAGTAATGGTTTCTGAGTGCCGGCCACGTCTAGGGTACCCTCTCGAGGCGTGATAGAAAATTACCTCAAATTATTAGTCCCCCAGTGTCCCCCGAGCACTCCAATGTGTTGCTACAAACATTTCAAACATGCTGGACTTCAAATCACCCAAAATGGAGTCTCCTAACTCTAGTTATCACGTTTTAAAGTTTGGAGGAGTGCTTGAAATTAAATTCCCAACGATGATCGCAAAAGACAACAAATTGTTGCTAAAGCGACCATCGCTTTAGCCACACTTGGTTGCAAAAGCGACCATCGCCTAGGAGGCACTTGTTGCCAAAGCGACAGTAGTGTCGCTAAAGCTACTGTCACAAAAGTCAACTTTTGATCGCTAAAGTGGCTGTCGTAAAAGCCTTTTTTTGGTCTCTAAAGAGGTTGTCGCAAATGCCAACTTGGTCGCAAAAGTGGTTGCCGCAAAAGCCATTATTTGGTCGCTAAAGCCTTCGAAAATCATTCGGAGCCCAAATGATGCAAACAAAAGGGCAAACCACTTGGACTCGACATTCCGAACTCAACAGCGCAGTCAAAATTTCTGTCACGACCCAACCCCATAGGCCGTGACTAGTGCCCAATTTTGAGCACCCAAATGTACCCTTATCCCAAATTAGTCTATTTTTTATTTTTTTTGAATAAACCAATGTAGTGATTAGTAGAAATTGCTAAATATATCATAAAAGTAGATATACGCACGAGAGTTGAAAGGTTGTCACAAAACACACAAAAATCCAAACCATATATACAAAACCCACAACATAACTCTGTCTACAGACCTCTACAGATGATAGCATAGTCATATGACGGGACAAGGCCCCGTCGTACCCCTGACCAACATATCCAAATATACAGAGATAAAGTCAGTACCAAAATACAAGCTCCGAACAAGGGAGCACTGTCAACGACGCAGCAAATATCCTAAACAGGTGGATCAGCAAATCGAACTTCGGTACCTGTGGGCATGTAACGCAGCCCCCCCGAAGAAAGGGGGTCAGTACGAAAATGTACCGAATATGTAAAGCATGAATTGTAATAAATAAAATCATAATCTGAATAGTATGTGCAGAAAATAAAATAAATGTTCAGAATTTCAAAATATTTTTCATAATCCCAAATCATATATGCAAATACATATGCCGTATCCGGCCCCATTTTATGGGACTCGGTGAACAAAACGTGGTCGCCCTCCTGTCATTGGCGCCACAGCACATCATAACACCAGAATAGGGAATATCTCCGTAACAAATTATATCATATCAGATGGCCATATCAAATCATGTCATATTACAAACATATATGTACATGGCACAGCATAACTCCGTGGCATAACATTTACCACCCCATGTACATGTCATACCTGCCCCCTCACGTCGGGACACGGCGAACAATGCAGAGAAATACGCACGAAAACATATCCTGGCCCAGGCTCAGTGAAAGAAGCATTGAGGCATCCACGAGTGGAGTAGTGAGAAACTAAATGCAATTTAAATTACAAAATATTTATACAGACTCGATTGTATAATTTCGATAACAAATCATAAAAGGAAACTTGAATAATAATAATAGTACAAGTACTTCCAATATCACAATAGTCTAGGTAAAAATAATATTTTCCGAATTATCTCCGTACTTCCAAATATATTATGGGAATTATCGGAATAATTATTCATATAATATTAGGAAGCATAGCAAAGAGTTTCTCTCAAATTCTACCTACCGCAATTCAAACGGAATAACGAAGAAAAATTTGGAATAGTGGGGCCCACCTCGGTCAAATGAGGTGGCGTATACAAATCACGTGCGTTAGACTTCATAACATTATTTAGAAGAGTTTCAAGGTATTCAGAATTCATTTGTGCAAAATCTAGAAGTTTAGACAATTTTTCCAAAATTATTCATAATTACCTAATTCAATTCTATTGAATAGAAAAGGGAAATTTTCGAGCGTCGATTTCAAAGAGTAGAGTGATCCTCGAGGTTCGTATTCACTCCTATTACATCTAGGACATGCCAAGAGAAAAAAATGTAAAGCTTTACATACCTTTTTGGCCTTTTACGGTTGTCCAAGTTCAATTCTCGTTTCCTCCAAAATCTACAATTGGTCACATTTACCAATTACTATTCATAAGACTTTAAGAATTCAATTTTTCCAATACTTGTCTACGAAAATTTCGGCAGCATCTCCCCTATATATATGACACCCCGAGATTACAACTCGGCCACAATATTAACAACCAAGCCAACAACAACACCAATTCCATCGATAATCAATTTAACACACCATAACATAAATTGGTATAATTTTCCAATTAGTGCAACAACTTTCAATCAAACTTTGCATTTCCAAATAAATATGAATATCTCATATCCATAATTAATTTCAACTCATTCCAACATAAGTAAAAAATATTTCAAGTAAGCTATCCAATTTTTTTTCAATTCCATATTTCACCCAAAAATTCCATAAATGCAACAAAACTATTACAATTCATTTTCTTCTTTCAACTTCATAACCAAATTCATTTCCTTCTTTCAACTTCATAATCAAATTCATTTCCTTCTTTCAACTTCATAATCAACAACAACAATCCATACTTTTAATAACTTGCCTCCATATTCTTATAATATCATACTAAAATTACATAATTCCTACAACCCATTTTAATACCAACTTACACCATATAAACTTCATTTATATCCCAAAAATCATAACAACTAACAAATTATACAAACTTAATTATTTTTTTCCATTTCATCACCTAACCCATATTTCCAACTTCAATAAATTCATTCAACTTCCAATTCCAACATAAATTTTTTTTACCATAACTACTACTCCATAACTACTACTAAAATACTACACAAAAATTTAATTCATCTTGCCTCCAAAATCTTCATATACATGGATTTATACATATGTAAAATTCACCATACAAACTTTCATATTTCCATAAATTCTACACATCTCTACATACTACAACATCAACAAACTTCATAACACAAAGAAATTGGATTAATTCTTACCTTTTCCTTCCAACTTCTTCACTTTACCAAAGCTTCAAATCAACCAAACAAGCCTTCTATCTTCCAAAATAAGTTTACCATGTTGTAGAGGATCCTTGAATTAGTAGGAATACTAGGAGAAAATAATTCTTGGGATGAAATTTCAAGGAGTAAAATTACTCCCTCCATAGCCGATTTTCTCTTCTTTCCTTTGCTCTTCTCCTTTCTCAAATTGTGTAGAGAATTCTAGACATTTATGATTTAAAGCCCCTCATGAGAAATTCCAATTTTGCCCCTAACCTTTTCTAATATTTCCAAGTTGAAATTTCAATTTTGCCCTTAGTCTTTTATAGTATTTCCACATGTGAAATTCTAATTTTGTCCTTAACCTTTTATGGTATTTCCACATGTGAAATTCCAATTTTGTCCTTAATCTTTTATGGTATTTCCACATGTGAAATTCCAATTTTGTCCTTAATCTTTTATAATATTTCCACATGTGAAATTCCAATTTTGTCCTTAACCTTTTATGGTATTTCCACATGTGAAATTCCAATTTTTACCCTTAAATTTTTCCAATATTTTCACATCCCAATTTAGTCATAAGAATTATGTACCCAACAAAATCAAACATAGCCTTGCCCTTGACTTATTACCATTATCCCCAAATTGTCCTAATGTGAAAAATACGGGTCATAACAATTTCTATCTGAGGTAATTTCGCTGAAAAGTGGGTCCCACACCCAAATACTATTTTATGCCAAAATCCACAAAGAAGCTCGAAACCAGATCAGAAGCCTCGGGAATCCCACGAAAGGTCGTTCTAAACCAAACTCAACATTCCGGAGCTAACCACGCTGATGGAGTTTCAATTCGAGCATGTTTACCAAGAATGTTGACCAAAGTCAAACCTAGACTAAAGTTTAAAGGCTAAAATGCCTAATGGCTCAAACTCGCACTGAAAGCCTCGGGACTCGAGCCGAATATGTTGCTAGCCTAAAATGACCATTCTAGAGCTGATGGAACCATCAAAACTCCATTATGAGGTCGTTTTCTTGGAGTTTTGACCGAAGTCAATCATCTTTAAGAGCTCCAAAACAGGGAAACGAGCATAAAACCTAAACGAATTGAACGACCAGGCAATGGAACTGTCAATCTCAGCAAGTCATTAATGACTTGAGGTCACTACAGGAAGGTTCTAAATGTTGAAGAGATTGAAAAATGGAGGATATAACTGGGGGGTCATTACAACTCTACTAGTTAAAATATTAGAACAAAAGAAATGTGGAAAAAAATAATTTGAAAATCCGCTTTATTTATTCAACTCTTGTGTCTTTTTATAGCTCATTTTTCCCGCTCAGTGCTCACTTCTCACAAATTCTTTGAAAACGCTTCCAAAATTCATAAGTTCTCTAGGAAAACGAAATCTTCTCGAAAGGTGGAATTCTCAAGTCGAAGAATATATTGAACTATGACAATATCTCGAAAAAAGCTCAAAGAAGTTCTACTCCAATAGCCGCCCTCTGCTACACATGCAAAATGCAGCCAATATCCTTGCACAAATAAGGTGTGCTACAAAACGGACAATCTCAAGCAGCACTATAAAACTTGTCATACAAACATATCTGTCAACAAGAATACGATCTCAAAGATCACTATAAATCTTCTCACCCAACTATCCCTGTCGAGGACAAATGACTCTTTACCGGTTGGCCGTAAGTTTGAAGAGGTTTTAAATAAGTATGAAAGAAAGACATTTGAAATTTGTGTTTTAAAATAAGTCATAGATATTTGTGTGATTATAAATTATTTCATTAAGGATAAAATGGACATTTTAAACTTAAAAAGTATTACTAAATATGGAAATGTGTCATTCTTTTTAGGACCGACTAAAAAGAAAAGTGAGTCATATAAATTGGGAGGTAACAAATTTAAATATAGCTTAGAAACATTCAACTTTGATATTTATGTTTAATTTTTATATTGGATAAGTCTTTATAAAATTATATGTATAAGTATAATTTTGATATGGTATATTTTAGGAACTAATAACATTTTAGACTCAATTTAGAAGAAGTAAAAATTTCAACATATAATTTGATATGATATGTTTAAGTTTTTTTTACGCTGAGTAAGCCTTTTTAAACTTAAAAAATAATATCCAATTTTTCCCTCGAAAAAAATGGTTAATTTATTGCTGAATTATTCTTTTTTTTTAGTTTCATATTTAAATTATTGGGAGTGTAAGTTTCAATATATATATAAAATATTTTTCTGATCCCACTCCACCACTTTCTCTCGCCGTATCCACCCAACCCAAGTTTTTAATTATTTTTTAAAAAAAAATTATTTATAAAAGTTTTAAAGAAATTCTTATTTCATCCCCTCCCCCCTCCCTCAAATAATATTTAGATATTATTTTAATTTTTTTAAAAAAATAATTCCCCCACCCACCTAATCCTCCGATTTCAATTTTTTTCTCGTTTTGTTTTATATGTATATAAGATTATTTGTGTGTGTGTGTGTTTTTTAAAAAAAAAGTAGTTTTTTACTTACCGTAAGACTTTTTTTAAAATAAAATTTTTATTTCTGTTATATTCGATATACAAGTAGAAAAAATATTTTCTTATATGTACATATTAAACACAAAACAAGAAAAATATAAAAAAAAAAAAATTATGAGCAGAGGGTTAAAAGTTATGACTTGCATTTTCCACATCAAACTTCTTCTAGTACATTCTAATTGTATTGTATCATCCTCTAGAATTTGCAAGTCGAGGTCACATGTTCAAGCCATGGAAACAAACATTTGCAGAACTGTGATATAATGTTGCGCACAATAAATTCTTGTAGTTCAACCCTTCCCTGAAACCCGTGCATAGCAAAATCTTTAATGCACTGGACCCTTTTTATATCAAGATCATATCCGTATCCATAAGTTGTAGTTCAAAATCAGTAGTAGAAAAACCAATAAATTTAATATGGAGACTCGAAAGGAAAAACTTCGAGTTTGATTGTTCAACATTCTGTGTTGAAACAAGAAAATGGGTGTGCACCTTCGCCAGAGCAGAATCACATTTGTATTTAGCGTATAACCTCAGCATTATCTTCCATCATAAATTTTATGTAAGAAAATAGGTCCTTCAATAATCGAGTACATTGTTTTATTCAACAAAAATTTTGTAGTAAGTTGCGCTAAGTATGATTCTAATTTTTAAATCAGCTATACCAAATATGTAATAATACAAAGTCAAATGCAAGAAGAGAAGCTTTCTCCAAGAAGTCTCTAAGTTCCTTTCTTTTAAGGGTAATATCAATACGATAAATATCGCTTTCTAAATAGAAGTTAAACTGTACAAGTCTAAATGACCCGAGGAATATCCCAATTGGAAAAATTCTCTACCTTCACAGGGTATTGGAATCATTCTTCATCTGTAAGATGATACTGCAAAAAGGATGTTTAGTTATAACCACAGCTTGTGGCAACATTTTTAGATATTTAGTCATATCATGTAGTCATGTTTCTCGAAGTGAGTTTGTCTCCAAGTAATGTAACTTTCCAGCAATCCACTTGTAGCATAAATACAGAGAGCTTTTTTGGTACAACTGCAATTCAGATAAGCAATAAGATGAGAAAAAGCAGTGGAAAAAAAAAACAAGTATTAACAAGAACTGGTCTTCTGCATACTTTTCCCATCCCCTTCTCTCCTCTTGGCACAAAATGATAAGGGAAAGAGAAGCCATGTTGCTCGGACTCTTCAAAAATGTCGTTGAGTGCATGTCAGATCCAACACGAGCTGCAGCATTTTTGGAGAGTCCGAGCAACATAGAAGAGAAGTAGTTTTTCCAAATTACAAACAAGGTGCATCAAGTAGAAGTTTCAGGTTGCAATGACAGCATGAGTGACAACTCACAGCACAATGGAAAGTGGACGAACTAAGAATAGCTGAAATAAGGATACGCTAGGAGAGAGTATTTACTAAATGAGCCTACACAGAGGTACAGTTCCCATAAGGAGGGTCGGAAAGGATGACGATTCCCCAAAGATTTCTTTCAAAACAATAGCAAAACAGCTTAGGTGCCAATTTCCTTTGGATTCAAAATTGAAATGCAACCTTTTAAAGCTAAGGATGTGAATGGAACAAGTAGGAATAAAAACTAACAAAACTTGAAAATAACTACCTCAATTGGTAATTTAATTCATTGCTCATCAAGGTGAGTGGCCCAAGCAAAAATCACTCAACCAAGAATTCAAAAGAAAAAAAAGGGAAGAGAGAAGCAAGCAAACATCATATTTGTTCTACTCCGGTATATCAAGGCTACCGAAAATAGACTGCAACGGACATATATTTGCTACATATATGCCATATTGTAACCAACGAAATCTAAGTTGAACAGGACAAACCTTGGAATTTGTTCTCTTCTGTGATTATTCCAAATGTTTCTACAGTCTCACGAATCATGATACCACGTACACCAATTAAGCCTGCTATTTTGCACTGAACAACTGCAAGAAACAAATGCCACAATGTTTCAGAAACAAAGAGTTATACTATCTATGTGTGTGCCACACTGTGCAAGAGTTAAACAATGAAAAATTTCTCTATCAAGGCTCTATTATTCAGGCTTTAGATAAAGATAGTATGTACCACACTGTGCAAGAGTTAAACAATGAAAATTTTCTCTATCAAGGTTCTATTAGTCAGGCTTTAGATAAAGATAACCCCTTATCATAATTTAGCTCATCACAAAAAAATGCTTAGATCCTTGTAAAACATTAATGACAGGACAGAATCAGCGAGTAATAATATAGCATTTCCTTGTAATAGTTTTGAAGGGTCTAAAGAGTTAAAGAGGAGGAGATGTGGTTTATACTTCACCTAGAATTAGTGCACCATGTAAGTCTGCATTAAGAAGACATTGTGCTAACTGATTTTTCCTGCAAGACCGATACTGCAGGTGAGACAGACATAAAAGTTGATTGTTTATCAGAATCACTAGAGAAAAGGCCTATTTTAAAAAATCTAAGCCATAAAAACAGTGATGAAACAAAACGCCAACCCAATATTCTTTAGGAGTTTTTTCACGTAGTCTTTCCACTTATCATGCATTGGCTTGAAGATGTCATAACTGCAGACCAAGCCATAAAAGAGTTGTCAGAACAAGAGATGATCCAGGCAACACCTGAAAGTGAGTACATAACTTTGCTGCTCAAATCAATACTCCACATCAAATTAAAAAGGAAAAAAGAACAGAAAAAGGGGGGAGGGGGAGGGGGGAGGACACCAACCTATAAAAGAACCAATCAAAATAAAAACAAGGAATAAGGTCAAGCGCACATCGGATGCATATAAAAGTGAAAGGAGATAATATCCATGAGGTATCATCAACTGTAAGTATCTAGGAATATTTGGTTCTATGTGACCCCACAGTATGCAAGCCCCAGAAAAAATATAAGCTTTCACTGCTCAGCAAGGTGAAGCACCTAATAAGTAACCGTTCCTAGAATCCTAGATGAACAACATAGCTAAAAAGTCAAATAAGTAGACATCTGAATTGATCATTTGGCAATTGAATTTTATGCAGCAGAACCACACGGTATTAGATATCCATTTTGGTCTTTGACTTTCTAGATAAGCAATATCTACTGTAAACAACATAAGGGCAGAGAAAAAGCAGCCTATTCATCTTTTGTCCTCTCAAGGATAACTGTGCAGATAATTACCAAATCAGATCAAATGATATGGAGGCCATGATAGATTTTTTTAGATCATTACACAGTATGCAATATTACTACTCCTTGTAAATACTCACAGCACTTTCTAGTTTCTGATCATTCAATAAAATACCTTCCACGATTAAAAAAAATAAAAAATAACCACAGCAGATAGAGGACGACAGATATCACATGCCTCATGAGATTCAGTGTAGCAGTTAATCTCTTAATCAAGACCATCACATGAAAAGGTCATCTTAATTAGAATAATTCACACCAATTTCTTTTTAGACGAAAAAAATGCGTGAATTGTTCTTAGAAGATGACTTTCTCATGTGAAGGCTCTTAATTAAGAAATTTATAAAAAATCATTACCATATCAAAATAAATAAATAATCACGCCACAATTGAGTCTACAAACCAGCATGAGACTTTAACATTTAACCTCCGACATAGTTAGACTCATCTAGTCAAACAGAAGAAAAAACGAACCACAGTGAACTGTAGCAAAATCAAAAACCACATATAGTTCCTCACTGAGAACGGCAGAAAGTTTCATAAGACAATCTAAAACTTTTTTACTCAAAAAGTAGAATCAACTCACTTATGAGACTCTTGAGGCAAATCAAATGATCCAAACTTCTTATGTTGCTTTATGGACATATGTCTTTTAGATCTCTTTGACTGTCTCTGCAAAGCCCGACTACGAGCTCCAGTAGCAATGCTGCTTTTTCGCACAACATTATCAAGAAGAATCCAATTATCAACTTTCACATTTTTTGACCCCTGCATATATTTCTGCGCTGAATCACCATGTTGGAGAAGATCGTGCAAAATATCGTTAGCAGTCATGCTTTTACCAGAAATCTGCAACAAACAAAGGGATGAGTAATGAAGAAGCTACTAATTAATAGTGCGCATACCTGAAGCATTATTCTGATCATGTGTATTCTTACCTCAGTGGTAATTTTCAGAAGATTATCGTCTACTGAATGGGATATCTGAAGGTATGCTGGATTATTCAGTTCAACATCTATGTTGCAGGACGAAATTTAGCATCCTGGATTAGTCTCATGTATACCTTTCTATGGATAAAAATGCAAGAGAAGAATATAGAGGAAAGGTTGTACCTTGAGCAGATGTATGGCCAGAAAAAGATATATGGCCTACAAATAAACCAGGAATGTTTGGATGAGATAAATCAAGAAGCGTTCTTTTTTAATTTATTTTTGGAAAATGAAATCAAGAGGGATCACATTAAAATGTCTAACTTGCATTCCTGGAAAACACCAACTGTTACACTGCTTTTGGATGCCAAAAGTGTACAGATAAATCAAAGAGAATATCAGGAAAAAAAAATCCAGCGTTTAGCAGTGAACTTAGGGTTCTTAAAACTTCTAGACATACTACAAATTCACTCTAGAAATCACAATAGCTTTAGAAATCCTTTGAAAAAGTCGTGGCCAAATCAAAAAATGGTTTGATGCATCAAATAGCAATAGTGCCAAATATTGGAACAGTGGAAAGTACTATTATTTCATCTGAATTATTCTTTGCTTTTGAATTAAAACCCTCGAAATAATTAAGGATGTGATTTTTTTTTCAATTTATGCTGTTGTTGATGAATTCTAGACTGCAATTGTGCATCAATATCAACAGTTTAAACAAACAAAGAAAAGAAGATAAATAACAGATCAAAACAATGGAGGATATCATCAAAACGGAGAATTCAGGTCTCAAAGAGCAGAATCACAAATAATATAATTTCAAAAAAATAAAAATTGAAATATATTGATTGATTTAGCAGGATCTAAATTCACTGCACCTAGTAAAATCAATAAGGGCAAAACTACTCAACTTTCCTGCACTAAATCTCTGCCTCTTTTTTTGCATAAAAATGCACAGTTGAAAAAAAAACATATCCATAATTATTTCAAGGGTTTTAATTCGAATAATTTAGATGAAAATTTTGGTTCCGCCGCGATAGTTGATTGATATATAATAAAAACAAGTGAAACAGAAAGGAAAATCTAAAAGACAGAACCTTTTTTGGATGATGGAGCTGAGGAAGTTGCTATTGATTTGAGAGGCGAAAGCGAAGAATTGATACCATGGGAAGTGAGTTCAATGTTGTTTTCATCTGGAGTTTTTGTTGTAGTAACAGTGATTTTCTTATTCTTGTGCTGTTGATGATGAATTTCAGCTTTTGCTTGAGCGAATCTTCGTTCTAATGCCTCCATTGTTCGTTTCTTTTGTTGTTCAGCCATTGTTTCGCTCGCCATTGTTGTGCTCCCCTCTCTCCTTCAAGCTTTATATTTATATTTGGTTATACTAATAATAATAATAACAAATGAAAATTAAGTAAATTGTGTTAAATTGATCTATGAGAATGATTGGGTCAATTCACTAAAATGAGAGTTAGCATGAAACACTTATAACAGAGCATTTAAGTTTTGCTTTTCTCTTCCATATCTTGACTCAATATTTTTTATTACAAATTTTGTTACGCTATATATAGCCCTTAAGGATCTCTTTATGTTGATCTGTTTATTGAGGAGATTCTTTCTCTAAATACATGTTTTATCTTCTTTTCTAGAATGTCTTATTCTTGATCATTCACTCAAAAGAGAAGGTATAGATATTCTAGATTGTGGCAGCTGCAGATTCATACTTTTTCAGTAACACAATTACAGGAAGTTCTAAACATACATAATCTTGTTACCTGATTGAATTTTACTATGTCAGGAATAAAAATTATTCATGTTTAGGTATACTGCTTGAATAGGGAAGATTTTCCCATGACAGATAAAACTATCTACGTATTAAAAAAAAATCCATGCTTATGGGAAAGAGAAATTTAAGACTTGGTGGACAGAATTATCGGATACCTGTTGCTGGTGGCAGGTGGCAGGTATCCCGTGGAATCAGTCGAGGTGCACAAAAGCTGGCCTGACACCACGATCATAAAAAAAATAAAAAATGTAAGGCATATCTATATTTTTCTTCAAAAGAAATAAAGTAAATATTGTAATTAATACATGACTCATTACACAAATTTTATTTATTTACACGGACTAGAAATATTATTTAGTACACATAAATATAAAGGAAATTACTTAAATATTATTAGGTTTATCAATATTCATATTGTCTTCTGCTATATCATGGCGATCTACAAAACAGTCTATTGTTGCTACTTCTTCAAATCAGGCTGAAATAATAGCAATTCATGAAGCAAGTAGAGAATGTGTATGATTGAGATCGATGATACAATTCATCAAAGAAAGATGTGGCCTGGAAAAAGATGTCAAAGTACCCCACAATTATATTCGAAGACAATGTCGCGTGCATAGCTCAATTGAAAGGTGACTTCATAAAAGGAGACGGAACGAAAATATTTCACCAAAATTATTCTTCACACATGATCTTTAGAAGAATGATGATATTGATGTACAACAAGTTCGTTCAAGTGATAATCTTGCAGATTTATTCACAAAGGCATTACCAACATCAACTTTTGAGAAGCTAAGATATAAGATTGGAATGCGTCGTCTCAAAATATCAAATGAAATTTTTATCAGGAAGAGTAAAATACACGCTACACTTTTTTTTCCTTAACCAAAGTTTTGTCCCACTGGGTTTTTCTGGTAAGGTTTTTAATGAGGCAGCACTCAAGGTGTATCACCAAATGTTTGTACTATTTTTCCTTCACTAGGTTTTTTCCTAATAAGGTCTTAACGAGACACAACATCTACGAGTGTTCAGAATATTTGTTCTTTCACTAGAATTTTTTCTTTTGTATATGAACATCCAAGGGGGAGTGTTGCAAAGCGTAGTGGATGTCCACTAATTAGTGGGACCCACCAACATGGCAAGATGCCACAAGTTGTCATTTCCTTCACGCGTTTTGCTATAATTCTAAACAAGGCAGAATTATATTCAGTTATATTTTTGAAATCCATTAATCTCAGATTTAGCCAATCATGACGTGCTTGTGGAAGCATGACCAACTTCAAGTGGTCATATCTTTCTTTTAACTTTTTCCACAGTTTAAGGGGTCTTTTAATGTGACATTGTAATTTTAACCCTTCGTCTAGATGGTGGCGGAGAAATATCATGGCTTTGGCACGGTCTTGACTGTATACCGTATTGTCATCTTTGATGGTGTCTGCCAGACCAATCGATTCTAGATGTATTTTGACATCTAGTGTCCATGATGAGAAGCCTTCTTCAGAAATATCAAGAGCAACAAATTCAAGTTTTGAGATATTAGACATTTTAAAAAAATAAAATTCTTACCCTTTTTGTTACCTTCTAAAAATATAGCTCAAAGCGATGGAGACTCATGCTAATAACGTGTTATAAAATAAACTAACTTAGCAAATTAATAAGAAAAAGAGATTAAGAGAAGAGGAGAGAATTTTCAGTATATTATTCCAAGGCTATTTATAGCCAAGTAAATCAGAGGGAAATTAGAGAAAACGCGTGAAGGAAATGGCAACATGTAGCAACTTGCCATGTTGGTGGGTCCCACTAATTAGTGGACATCCACTACACTTTGCAACAAATGGTTCATATTTGATTTTTTTACAAAAGTGTAGCTAATTGATAGCTAATTTTTTCACTTTGTGAAAAAGCTCAAAGCACCATCTCTCTCCTACGCCGTCTCCATCGTCGACCAGCTGTCTCCGCCATCTACCGTCTCTCTCGGCATTCGACCGTCCACACAGGTGTTTATGTCATTGCGTATTTATATTAAATTTGAATCATTTCTCAAGCTGTTTGATTTTTGAAAGTGAAAAGGCTCAGTGCGTTTAATCGATTTCGACCTGTGTTATTTGCTGAGTTTCTTCAATTTTTGATCAAAAGCTGAATTCCTTTGATATCCTAACAAAGATTATAGGTTGACTGCAAATTTTAGGTTGAAATTAGTTTTATTGCTTTGGTATTAATTGCACCAAACCAAATATTGGCTTGGACAGTTCTGGGAGCATATTTATTAATTCCCCTGTTATGAAAGACTCTCTTCAAAACCTCATATAGACTAGGCTGGGATCTTATTAAAGACTATATGATTGATAAAAAATGAAAAAGAGCAAATACAAATAAATAAAACTGAAGAGCAGGCTTTTAGCAAGCACGTAAACAACTTCAGAGAGAGATAATTCCAGCTCAGATGGAAAAAAGCCAATTGATGCATTCAACAGCAATTCTCATGCCTATGGAATACACAGTAAACTTTATAGACTCCAACGCATAGAGAAGGGACTTATATACCAAATAATATATCTCTAGCAGAATAGAAGTTAACTCTGGTTCAACTAAAACACATGATACCGAATGGTATTATATCCATCGAACAGCAACTCTTTTCTACTACAGAGATATATCTTAGGAACTATAAGGACCCCATTGGTCTAAATAATTCCATGGAAGTGTACCCTTTCTTTAACTAATGCAAGTGAACCATTATCCCAGACAATTTATGGAAAATAAACAGAACCAAAAGAGAACATTATATATTTAAAGGGTTGAACTGATCCAAACAGGTATCAGATGTTACAAATTTTTATAAGCACCACATAAGGTGTGTAACAATGGTATGGCAGAGAAACGCAGAAACACTGGTGAGACTGCAGAGGCAAGGACTTTGTTTATGATATAGTCTCTAGGGGTGGCAATTGGGCAGGTCAGATGAAGTTTGAGCGGGTCATAATGGGTCAAGACAACAATTGGGTCAAGACCCAACCCAATCCAAATTAGTTTCGGTCAAAACGGGTTAGGTAATAGGTTATATAACGGGTCAAGACCCAAACCCAACCCAATTTTTACTAAGCTTAATTGTTTTATTTGTTCTTTTAAACTATTTTAATATCTAATAAAATTATTATTTTTCTTTATTATGGCTATATATAACATATCAAATTGGGACAAAAAGTTTTTTAAAACTATTTTAACAAGATTTCTCATAACTCAATTCGGGTTACATATCAACCCAATTTTTAATTGGTTGAAATGGGTTGGCTAATGAATGGGCGGGTCAATAACCAACCCAAACATAAACGGGTTGGGTTGGGTTGGGTTGGGTTTGATTTTGCCACCCCTAATAGTCCCCAAGATTGTCATTTCTTTACTTCCCTAAACTCTGTTCAGATGATATAGAGAACGTCACTCAAAACCCAGTTTACATGAAATTAGCAGAAGACTACATGAATCTCTGTGGGAGGTGTCTTTAACCCTAGAACAAATAAACAGAGTAAAATATTTACATGGTTTCTGACTAGAACTAAAAATCTGACACCTCGCTCAGCAACCGTTTTGGAGATAAAAATTAAAGGAAATTCCTAGTGGATATTCACTCACAAAGACCAGCTAAATCGGCATTAGCTTACGACTCACTGCGTGAACCAGCATACTAAGAGCAACAAAAATAAGTGAAGTTAAACAATAAGCTGAACCTTTTTTACTAACTGACAAGATAGTGGAAGACGGGCAAAAAGGTCCTACAGCGATTGCTAAAGCTCTTAAACATTTCTTTAACGGCTTCAAATTGCATTTGGACATACTAATTAAGTAATTTATAAGTTCACATATTTGAGCATCACAAAGCTAATCGGCTCAAAGCCTGGATAAAGGTAGCTGATTGTAGTGAGTACACGGCCAACATAAAGATTGTCTAACTAAGGACTTAAATTGTGCAAATTGAATAGAAAGGAAAGGATACATATAGGAAAAGCCCAACTAAATTGTTGTTGAACTATATTTTGTTGATTGATAGAATTTTGGGTCGAAGCTTTAGTTGCTCATCTGGTTTTTATGTAATAGTACCTCAAAGACCTATTGTTTGTCAATAGCAATGGCATCCACACCAGCTTGCATGCATTTAACCTGGTACCCGCCACCTCCCACCAACACAAGTACCGGAAAGCTGTCTCCACCAACACTCAGGTAGATGGGAAGAAATCCCCTACTCTCTTTGTCTCAATATATGCAGAATCTTTCAAATTTCGAGAGTAAAAACAAATTTTTCTTTGGCCGTGATCTTTTTATATGCCTTTAAAATATTTTGAATTGTTTATTATCAATTATCGTACTTTTTATGTAGTTTCCAAATGTATAAATTTTATTTACAAATTATTAATGATTCTAAGTCCCGAATTCACAGACCAAAATTAAGAGAGTTGACTCTACAAATTCGAACTGTTCGGGCCAATTTGTATGCATCTAGACAATACTGTCGAGTACTACCACCACCCACCAACTCAAGTAATAGTAATCACCAAAGCTTAGGTAAATGGAAAAACCACTTAAAGCAAAACACTACCTTAACCACACTGAAGAACCATCCCTTTCCCATTCCCTCCCCCGCCCGCTAAAGAAAGATCATATATGTCATAACTTTGAAATCATCCATTACTCATAAATTTGATATTGATTGAATCTTGTCCCTTTTTAAAAGAAATTAAGATCCCAGAAATTTGTCACTCTACCAACTAGTTTGCAGCTTTTTTCTGCTTCTATGTCTTATTCTTAAAGTGTATAATAGAACTTTTAGGAGAAAATTAGTTGCAATTTGGACTTTACCTTTCTAAAAGAATGAATTGCAATTCTAATGAACAAAACTTGTTCTTGGAGACTTTCTCCTCATTGTATCCACTATATGTACTACTTGCTCTCTCTATAGCATTTGGTCATTTCTAATCTGGTATAATATAATTTTTGTATAATCGCACATCCATCTCAACATTTGCATGTTACCACAGTATTATCCCCCTCCCCACCTCCCCCACACAAAAAAATTAATATTCTAGAACACTCATCATCGGGATATGATAAGTCTTACAAGTATTGTTGGAAAATACACCTCAAAGATTAAAACATAACATCAAACTCACCTAAGAGCCTGATTGGATTTGATTAAAAGTTGGTCATATCAAAAAAGTGTTTGGCAAATAAAAAAAGTGTTTAAAATAAGTTAAAATTTACAAAAAAAAGTCAAAAGTCAAAAGTTGATGCCCCCTACTTTTTTCTATGTTACTTCAAAGTCATTTTTGGCTTAAAAGTCATTTTTTAGGCCAATCCAAACGGGCTCTAAGTCCTATCAATTAAGTGAAAACCTCATAATATTAGAAGGCTCATCTACAAAAGACAACCAAAATATTATTGAACATATTAAAGCTCACGAAGAGGTGAAGTCATCAACTAATGATAATTAATAGCTTTAACAAGCATGATAAATAGAATTTTGGCACAACCATCTATCTAGTTAAACACAAGTATACTAACAATAGAAGATTTGCAATAAGCATTTGCACCATTTCAACACTTAGGATATCGTTTAAACACTTATTGTCAGGTGTGACACAATGATATGTGACTTTAAGTGTATATAGATGCATCCCTTTTTAGCAAATAAATACTGCTATTTCAACCTACAAAAGTAATAACTGATTAAAAAAAACTAAGACTACATGGATAACCCATTTTCCATTTTGGATTACCTTAGTTACTCCATTTTCTACTCTTCTTCTAATAATGGTTACATTAACCAGAGCTCTTTGCAGAATTCCCCATTCTGATATCTCGAGAATTAAAAACAGCCAGTGTATCTAAAGTAGAACACAATTACATAACCATTAATTTTAAATGCAGAAGTCAAATTAAAATACCTTAGTAGTCAATTCCTTTGTCCCCACTTGAACCACACTTGCAGCCGACTGTGCTGCTGTTGCAGCTATCATAGATAACCTACCAAATCCCTACACAAACCACATCGCAACTCTATCAGCTATAAGTAAGTAGACATAATACAGCGCAGCAGAACAGGTACAATCAGTTCACTCTTGGAGATCTAGGAGCCTCCGTGATGCCGCCATTTGACCCGGATCCGATTCGGAAGTGACTCGAAATCGGATCTGTGAAGAGATCGGAGAATCGAAATTGAGATCAAAACGACGAGAATTGATCGGCCGGAGAAATAAGGCGTTAAAAGGAAGGAGAAGAATGGCCGACACCGAAAAGGGGTGAGTTGGATATCGGTTGGATTACAAGTAGACCTTTTTTTAGTTGTTTAGTTTACAAATTATTTTATTTTATTTTTTCACACATGGAAACATGGGTTAATTATTCGAGACACATGTTTAGAAAGGAGCCTTGGAATAGGAAAGAAGATAGAGAAATATAACCACATAATCACTAGTAATAGTCATTGGAGGAGGGGCAATGGTAAAGTATGATTCACGTGCCTCATATTTTGGCTTTAAATTTTCTCCGAACCGGTAGCTCCTCCGTGGGGGCAGAGCTAGGAATGACATATGATTTTATCTAAATCTCTTCGATGAAAAATTATGTATAAATAGTAGATGTCGAACCCCCTTCGTCGAAAAATTATACTATTTATACATGGTTAAAATATTTTTTTATGTATAAATAGTAGATGTTGAACCCCCTTCAGCTAGTTCGTATTTTTACTTTTTCAGATTTTGAACCCTCTTATTAAAAATTCTGATTCCGCCACTGCATACATGTTTTTTGCTATCAGACAAACTGAAATAGAGAGAGAGACAAACGAGATTTGTCTATATATTTCAAATACATGTGAATCACACTAGATACATGTATTTGAGATACTAGATATGCGAGTGAAATAGGAGAGTGGCGAGTGAGATAGGAGAGAGGCGAGCATATGTCTCGATTTCTAAAAATATTTATTTCAAATTATTTTTCATTTTAGAAATTCAAAACAAAATTAATTAATTTTTACCACACGTAACTAGTAGTAGTAATTGTTTTTTAAGAGCACAAACACCACAATTATGGAGTAATGTTACGATTGTTCAAGTACCAATGAAGGTAAAATAGTTAGAAATTCTTCATAATTAAATTTTTTTAAAAACGTGTAAAAGAAAATTACGTCAAATAATTTGATACGAAATCACTAGAAATGAGAGAGATGTGAGTGTCAATCATTTTGTCAGCATGCTCAAAGAGTGCTTGTAATTGATTGCGCATTATCGTATCGAATTAATTAGATGCATGACTAGGGGTGTTCATGGTTCGGTTTGGATCGGTTATTGATTAAAACCATAACCAAACCAATTTAATCGGTTATTAAATGTCTAAAACCATAACCAAACCAAGTAAAATAATAACCACGGGTTTGGTTCTTGTCGGTTTGGTTCGGTTTGATTCGATTATTCGGTTTATGACTTGCCGAGATAATTCAAATATTCTCTCTCTACATTCTTCAAATTCTTATGAAGCTCTTTTTCCCTCAGGACCCACAGAGGTTCAAAACAGAAAATGAAACAACTTAAACATTCGGAAAAAAAAAAAACTTAAAATCAATTTAAAATTTGAAAAACTCCTTATAAACCTTCTCAAAATTTGACAATCTTATACTTGGGGTTGAGGAGTTGAGGTTGCTCTTGAGCCTTCACTGTTAGTCTATGACTGTGAGTCTGTGACTTTGTGAGAAACCAACGTGAGAGGAACAAAAATGTAAAAGGAAAACAGATACTAGAGTTTTAAAGTTTTAACTTTTACTTTATGTTGCTGCCTGCTGCTCAAGTGCTTAGTGCTTATTAGAAATTTAGGATTTAGAATTTCAGATTTAGAATTGGGCTTGAGAGTTGGGCTAATGGGCTTGGATTGTTGGAATTGGACCGCTGTTTAGTGTTTATTAAAATTTATAATTGGTCTTGAGAGTTGGGTTTGGATTGTTGGGCCTTAAAAATAAGTATATTAATATTAAGTTAATAATTAAAACGTATAAAATATCTTTAATTATTTATGAAAAAATAATATTATACATATAAATAATTATAAATTTTAAGTATATAATTATCGGTTTGGTTCGGTTATTTATTCGGTTATTTTTTTCTATAACCATAACCAAACCAAATATTATCGGTTATTCAAATTTAAAACCAAACCAAACCAAACCAAACTGAATGTCGGTTTTTTTATTCGGTTTGATTAAATTTTTGGTTTGATTTTGGTTTTAACCAAAACTGTGAACAGCCCTATGCATGACAATTAATTGAAAACCTAATGAATTAGATATTCCAATTAAATTTTTTTACTTTGGTTAGATAATTTGGGGGGTAGTCTTTATATTTAATTTTTAAAAATGGTTCACTGAAAAAGATTTAATTAGTTCTATCAATCGGAATAAATCTAACTCATTAGAATCCCAAAGTTTTGGATTATAATCCATAAATTTTCTTGTGTAGACTATGTTAGGCTATCTAAATGGCTATAAAATCATCATAATTGAACTTAATTTACACCTCATAAGTTCTGAAATCTCCATATTATAAATACTAAAAAAAATCACATTGAATATTTTCCTTGATTTGGATCATTAATATGGAGATTTTCTTAGCCCTTTTGAATTTTAGTATACATTAGGTATCATTTCCAATATCAAAAAGAGACATAAAAAATTGCTGGAAAATGTCTCTTAATGACATCTCTAGCAATTCTTGTTTGTCATCCAAGTTCTGCCATTAGATGTTTCAAGCCAAAGCCAAGTTCAAATAAGTCTCCAAAAAAAAAAATGCACTTGAAGACGAAGGGATATCAAAATCAAGAAACGGGTTGGTGTTTAATTCTTGTACAAACATTTGTGACTCTCCAAAATTGAATGTGCACAAACCGCTTAAGCTGTTAGACGAGATTGTTGAAGGGAATCCTTTAAAAACCATAGTGGAAGATAGGTTTCGATTCAAATGGAATCATGGAGTAGGATACAAAATTGAAAAAATCTTGAAAGTGAACCATAGTGAAAAGGTTATTGAAAATTTTGAAGAATGCAAGAAGATGACGGTGAATTCAAGATCCACGAGAAGTTCAAGTAAAAAAAGAGTACAGAAAGTTTTCAACCATGGTGCAACAGTTACTCATTTGTTAGGCCTTGACAAGTCGACAAGAACTTAATCATAGGCCAAAATTATGGAATTCATGAGAAAATTAATTGGATTGTCAGGTTCCATAAATCCGTAGCCAGAATCATTTTCTTCTAGTTGTTGGAGTGCACAGAGGAAAATTATGAAAATTTGGAGATGGAGTTTCAAAGAAAGCTATTATAGTTTCAAGAGTGATCATTGCAAAATACGAAGAAGATAACAAGGGAGAAGTAAATATTTTGAATCCAAGGGCTATATTGCCTTGCTTTGTTATCATATATAGCTTACCTCAATATAGACCAAAAGTATGATATATGAGTTTCAAATCTACGTTGTCCAGACTTTTCAAAAATGTCAGATCATACCTGTCAGATCCGACATGGGTGTGGAGCGGAGAGGGAGAGAGCGCCCATAAACAAACCAAAAAATAGATTGATTCTGAACTTCTTCTTCCATAGTATTTTAACGTGAGATCATTGTAGTAACTCATACACTCGACCCAATACATCCTTTCTTTTTCTTATTCTAGTAGTTTAACTTGAGATCATAGTAGTAACTCATGCACTCAACCCAATACATCCTTGAAGGATATTTGATGTAACTTTTAGATTAGTTATTAACTCATTACAGTGAAAGGAAGCCTTGGAATAACAGGTAAAGTTGCTGCCATGTGACCAGGAGGTCACGGATTCAAGCCTGGAATAGTCTCTGACAGAAATACAAGATAAGGCTGCATACAATACACCCTTGTGGTCGGGTCCTTCCCCGAACCCTGCACATAACGTAGCTTTAGTGCACCGGACTGCCCTTTTTTTTTATTACAGTAACACAAGAATGTACCTTAAATTTTGACCATATATAGTCCAAGCTAAAAAGAAGTTTTTGTCCATAAAACATCAATATGTACACAAGTTATGATTTGCATTTTCCACATCAAACATCTTCTAGTACATTCTAATTGTATTGTATCATCCTCTAGAATTTGCAAGTAACGTGACCAGGAGATCACATGTTCAAGCCATGAAAACAAACCTTTGCAGAACTGTGAGGTAAGGTTGCGCACAATAAATCCTTGTAGTTCAACCCTTTCCTGAATCTCATGCATAGCAAGAGCTTTAATGCACTGGACCCTTTTTATATCAAGATCATATCCGTATCCATAAGTTGTAGTTCAAAATCAGTAGTAGAAGAACCAATAAATTTAATATGGAGACTCGAAAGGAAGAGCTTCGAGTTTGATTGTTCAACATTCTGTGTTGAAACAAGAAAATGGGTGTGTACCTTTGCCAGAGCAGAATCACATTTGTATTTAGCGTATAACCTCAGCAATATCTTCCATCACAAATTTTATGTAAGAAAATAGGTCCTTCAATTATCGAGTACATTGTTTTATTCAACAAAAATTTTGTAGTAAGTTGCGCTAACAAGTATGATTCTAATTTTTAACTCAGCTATACCAAATATGTAATAATACAAAGTCAAATGCAAGAAGAGAAGCTTTCTCCAAGAAATCTCTAAGGTCCTTTCTTTTAAGGGTAATATCAATAAGATAAATATCGCTTTCTAAATAGAAGTTAAACTGTACAAGTCTAAATGACCCGAGGAATATCCCAATTGGAAAAATTATCTACCTTCACAAGGTAGGGATAAGGTTGTGTGTACACACTGCCCTCCCGGACCACACTGTGAAATTACATTGGGTATGTAGCTGTTGTTGCATTTCTGTTGCAGCAACTGATATACTCCTTGACCAGTGTCTCAATATAAAATATAAAACTGTTGCATCAATTCTTATCACTGAGAGAGAAAATACCTAACAAAGACGCGTTCAATTCTAATACAGTATAGAAATTTCAAAAACTAATTACCCTATTAGATATCACCTTTGTTCTCCCACTGTAAGCCCAACGTAGTCTTTCTAGAACGAAACCCAGGCCAAGTGATCTTCCAAGAAATAATACAGCTATTGGAATCATTCTTCATCTGTAAGATGATACTGCAAAAAGGATGTTTAGTTATAACCACAGCTTGTGGCAACATTTTTAGATATTTAGTCATCATGTAGTCATGTTTCTCGAAGTGAGTTTGTCTCCAAGCAATGTAACTTTCCAGCAATCCACTTGTAGCATAAATACAGAGAGCTTTTTTGGTACAACTGCAATTCAGATAAGCAATAAGATGAGAAAAAGCAGTGGAAAAAAAAACAAGTATTAACAAGAACTGGTCTTCTGCATACTTTTCCCATCCCCTTCTCTCCTCTTGGCACAAATTGATAAGGGAAAGAGAAGCCATGTTGCTCGGACTCTTCAAAAATGCCGTTGAGTGCATGTCAGATCCAACACGAGCTGCAGCATTTTTGGAGGGTCCGAGCAACATAGAAGAGAAGTAGTTTTCCAAATTACAAACAAGGTGCATCAAGTAGAAGTTTCAGGTTGCAATGACAGCATGAGTGACAACTCACAGCACAATGGAAAGTGGACGAACTAAGAATAGCTGAAATAAGGATAAAGTTGGAGAGAGTATTTACTAAATGAGCCTACACAGAGGTACAGTTCCCATAAGGAGGATCGGAAAGGATGACTATTCCCCAAAGATTTCTTTCAAAACAATAGCAAAACGGCTTAGTTGCCAATTTCCTTTGGATTCAAAATTGAAATGCAACCTTTTAAAGCTAAGGATGTGAATGGAACAAGTAGAAATAAAAACTAACAAAACTTGAAAATAACTACCTCAATTGGTAATTTAATTCATTGCTCATCCAGGTGAGTGGCCCAAGCAAAAATCACTCAACCAAGAATTCAAAAGAAAAAAAAGAGAAGAGAGAAGCAAGCAAACATCATATTTGTTCTACTCCGGTATATCAAGGCTACCGAAAATAGACTGCAACGGACATATATTTGCTACATATATGCCATATTGTAACCAACGAAATCTAAGTTGAACAGGACAAACCTTGGAATTTGTTCTCTTCTGTGATTATTCCAAATGTTTCTACAGTCTCACGAATCATGATACCACGTACACCAATTAAGCCTGCTATTTTGCACTGAACAACTGCAAGAAACAAATGCCACAATGTTTCAGAAACAAAGAGTTATACTATCTATGTGTGTGCCACACTGTGCAAGAGTTAAACAATGAAAAATTTCTCTATCAAGGCTCTATTATTCAGGCTTTAGATAAAGATAGTATGTGCCACACTGTGCAAGAGTTAAACAATGAAAATTTTCTCTATCAAGGTTCTATTATTCAGGCTTTAGATAAAGATAACCCCTTATCGTAATTTAGCTCATCACAAAAAAAATACTTAGATCCTTGTAAAACATTAATGACAGGCCAGAATCAGCGAGTAATAATATAGCATTTCCTTGTAATAGTTTTGAAGGGTCTAAAGAGTTAAAGTGGAGGAGATGTGGTTTATACTTCACCTAGAATTAGTGCACCATGTAAGTCTCCATTAAGAAGAGATTGTGCTAAAAGATTTTTCCTGCAAGACCGATACTGCAGGTGAGAGAGACATAAAAGTTGATTGTTTATCAGAATCACTAGAGAAAAGGCCTATTTTAAAAAATCTAAGCCATAAAAAAAGTGATGAAACAAAACGCCAACCCAATATTCTTTAGGAGTTTTGTCACGTAGTCTTTCCACTTATCATGCATTGGCTTGAAGATGTCATAACTGCAGACCAAGCCATAAAAGAGTTGTCAGAACAAGAGATGATCCAGGCAACACCTGAAAGTGAGTACATAACTTTGCTGCTCAAATCAATACTCCTCATCAAATTAAAAAGGAAAAAAGAACAGAAAAAGGGGGGAGGGAGAGGGGGGAGGACACCAACCTATAAAAGAACCAATCAAAATAAAAACAAGGAATAAGGTCAAGCGCACATTGGATGCATATAAAAGTGGAAGGAGATAATATCAATGAGGTATCATCAACTGTAAGTATCTAGGAATATTTGGTTCTATGTGACCCCATAGTATGCAAGCCCCAGAAAAAATATAAGCTTTCACTGCTGAGCAAGGTGAAGCACCTAATAATTAACCTTTCCTAGAATCCTAGATGAACAACATATCTAAAAAGTCAAATAAGTAGACATCTGAATTGATCATTTGGCAATTGAATTTTATGCAGCAGAACCACACAGTATTAGATGTCCATTTTGGTCTTTGACTTTCTAGGTAAGCAATATCTACTATAAACAACATAAAGGCAGAGAAAAAGCAGCCTATTCATTTTTTGTCCTCTCAACGATAACTGTGCAGATAATTACCACATCAGATCAAATGATATGGAGGCCATGATAGATTTTTTTAGATCATTACACAGTATGCAATATTACTACTCCTTGTAAATACTCACAGCACCTTCTAGTTGCTGATCATTCAATAAAATACCTTCCACGATTACAACAACAACAACAACAACAACAACAACCCAGTGAAATACCTTCCACGATTAAAAAAAATAAAAAATAACCACAGCAGATAAGAGGACGACAGAAATCACATGCCTCATGAGATTCAGTGTAGCAGTTAATCTCTTAATCAAGACCATCACATGAAAAGGTCATCTTAATGAGAATAATTCACACCACTTTCTTTTTAGACGAAAAAAATGTGTGAATTGTTCTTAGAAGATGACTTTTTCATGTGATGGCTCTTAATTAAGAAATTTATAAAAAAATCATTACCATATCAAAATAAATAAATAATCACAACACAATTGAGTCTACAAACCAGCATGAGACTTTAACATTTAACCTCCGACATAGTTAGACTCATCTAGTCAAACAGAAGAAAAAACGAACCACAGTGAACTGTAGCAAAATCAAAAACCACATATAGTTCCTCACTGAGAACGGCAGAAAGTTTCAAAAGACAATCTAAAACTTTTTTACTCAAAAAGTAGACTCAACTCACTTATGAGACTCTTGAGGAAAATCAAATGATCCAAACTTCTTATGTTGCTTTATGGACATATGTCTTTTAGATCTCTTTGACTGTCTCTGCAAAGCCTGACTACGAGCTCCAGTAGCAATGCTGCTTTTTTGCACAACATTATCAAGAAGAATCCAATTATCAACTTTCACATTTTTTGACCCCTGCATATATTTCTGTGCTGAATCACCATGTTGGAGAAGATCGTGCAAAATATCGTTAGCAGTCATGTTTTTACCAGAAATCTGCAACAAACAAAGGGATGAGTAATGAAGAAGCTACTAATTAATAGTGCGCATACCTGAAGCATTATTCTGATCATGTGTACTCTTACCTCAGTGGTAATTTTCAGAAGATTATCGTCTGCTGAATGGGATATCTGAAGGTATGCTGGATTATTCAGTTCAACATCTATGTTGCAGGACGAAATTTAGCATCCTGGATTAGTCTCATGTATACCTTTCTATGGATAAAAATGCAAGAGAAGAATATAGAGGAAAGGTTGTACCTTGAGCAGATGTATGGCCAGAAAAAGATATATGGCCTACAAATATACCAGGAATGTTTGGATGAGATAAATCAAGAAACGTTCTTTTTTTATTTATTTTTGGAAAATGAAATCAAGAGGGATCACATTAAAATGTCTAACTTACATTCCTGGAAAACACCAACTGTTACACTGCTTTTGGATGCCAAAGGTTTACAGATAAATCAAAGAGAATATCAGAAAAAAAATCCAACGTTTAGCAGTGAACTTAGGGTTCTTAAAACTTCTAGACAGACTACAAATTCACTCTAGAAATCACAATAACTTTAGAAATCCTTTGAAAAAGTCGTGGCCAAATCAAAAAATGGTTTGATGCATCAAATAGCAATAGTGCCAAATATTGGAACAGTGGAAAGTACTACTATTTCATCTGAATTATTCTTTGCTTTTGAATTAAAACCCTCGAAATAATTAAGGGTGTGATTTTTTTTTCAATTTATGCTGTTGTTGATGAATTCTAGACTGCAATTGTGCATCAATATCAACAGTTTAAACAAACAAAGAAAAGAAGATTAATAACAGATCAAAACAATGGAGGATATCATCAAAACGGAGAATTCAGGTCTCAAAGAGCAGAATGACAAATAATATAATTTCAAAAAAAATAAATTGAAATATATTGATTGATTTAGCAGGATCTAAACTCACTGCACCTAGTAAAATCAATAAGGGCAAAACTACTCAACTTTCCTGCACTAAATCTCTGCCTCTTTTTTTTGCATAAAAATGCACAGTTGAAAAAAAAAACATATCCATAATTATTTCAAGGGTTTTAATTCGAATAATTTAGATGAAAATTTTGGCTCCGCCGCGTTAGTTGATTGATATATAATAAAAACAAGTGAAACAGAAAGGAAAAGCTAAAAGACAGAACCTTTTTTGGATGATGGAGCTGAGGAAGTTGCTATTGATTTGAGAGGCGAAAGCGGAGAATTGATACCATGGGAAGTGAGTTCAATTTTGTTTTCAGTTGGAGTTTTTGTTGTGGTAACAGTGATTTTCTTATTCTTGTGCTGTTGATGATGAATTTCAGCTTTCGCTTGAGCGAATCTTCGTTCTATTGCCTCCATTGTTCGTTTCTTTTGTTGTTCAGCCATTGTTTCGCTCGCCATTGTTGTGCTCCCCTCTCTTTTTCAAGCTTTATATTTATATTTGGTTATACTAATAATAATAATAACAAATGAAAATTAAATAAATTGTGTTAAATTGATCTATGAGAATGTTTGGGTTGTTGAGTGTTGACAACCAATTTTGTATTTTCTGTTCTCAAAATTAATATCTTCAAACTTCTTAATCCTTAAAGAACACACTATTATTTTTACACATTTTTTTTAATTTTATTTATTTATTTATTATTATTATTTTATTATTATAATTATTATTATTTTTAATTAAATATTTTGTTAATTAATTGATATTTAATCATCTTATTTTAATTTTAGTCATCTTCAATGTTAAATAAATTGAAATAATTGATTTTTATAAATTTCAAATATTTCCAAGTTATTTTAAAATAATTTTTGTCATCTTTATTGTTTTAAGATAATATATGTAGACAGGTAATTTTTAACCGAATTTGAGATTTTACACAATTTTTAGTTCTTAAATATTTCTTTTATATCTAAATTAAATATTTTTGGTTTTTATCTTCTTTTAGTAAGTTTATTCTATATAAGAAAAGGGGGATTTAAAAAAAAACTACAAAATAGAATCACATTTTAGTATAAATTTTATTTTTATTTTTATTATTTCAAAATAAAAAAAAGTTTTAAAAATACATATGTTTTATTTAAATTTAGGTTTAATAAATAAGTTAGTTATTTTAATATTTTTTGACTAGTCATTTAACTTTCTAGATTTTATTAGTATAAAATAATTAGTTACTATTATTATTATTACTTCATTTGTTATGAAAAAAAGAAAACAATCCTACTACCCCATGTTTCATCTTTCCCCTAAAACATGCAAACCCCTTTTTCTAAAAAATCTGTCCTTTTTAATTAGTTATTATTATTATTATTATTATTATTACTATTATTATTATTATTATTATTATTTCATTTGTTATGAATGTTATGTCGAAAATAAATGATTTAAAATTAATTTCAACTTTATAGAGAAAAAATTAATTTTAGAAAAAGAAAAGTCGTCACTTAATTTTTTAAAGAAATTAAGAAAACTTAATATAAAAGACCCTAACAGATTTAAGTTTTAAAAATTTAAAGAAAAAGGTACGAGGTTCTTATTTCCACTTTGAAAAGGTGTTAAACATTCAAAGTGGCCGTTAACGCACGGTTATCTAATAATTTAAAAAATTATTTGACTAACTTTTTGAGAAAGTATTAATTTAAATAATAAATACATTTAAATTATTGCAAAAAAATATACTAACTGAAAATACTTAAAATAATTTACAAGGGAGTAAACTTTATTGAAATTTGACTAAGTAAAAAAACGATTAAAATAATTTGAAGAAAAGCAATAAACTCAAAATATTCTAAATAATTTAAGAGTAATTTAAACTTGACTAAAATATGATTAAGTAAGAAAAACTCTTGAATTAATTTTTTTTAAGAAAGAAAGATAATAATTTGAAACATATAATTTTTTTTAAAAACAAGTAAAAATGGACCAAAATATTTGAACAAATAAAAAATGAATTGATAAAATCTTTTAAACATATGAACCACATAAAAGAAAGTCGTTCCTCTTTTTAGGGAATTTGAATAGATTAATCTAAAATTAGGATTAAAGTTAACAAATATATAATCACAAGAATAAGCAATTAAATAGAATAAATAACAAATTTATGCCTTTTGCCCAAGTTCAAACTATAGCTTAATAAGCCTAATCTTGAACCTGTCCTAATTTCCAACTTATTTTTGGCTGCCTCATTTTTGGGCCAGTGGAACATTTTCATGTATATCAACATGTATACGGATGTATACAAGGTGCATATCATCCGCTTTTCCATGTATCGGACATGTATATTATTGTATATTTGCTTTCATAAACCTGTTTACGGGCTTACTTCAATGTGTACTAGGTTCCTTGATAAGATTGACTCGATACAAATGATATTTTAAGTTTCAAACCTTCATGGGTCAATGCAAAAATGCACAGGAAAAAATAAAGTCCATAATGTACTCAGACATAAGAGTTCATGCAAAGAAAGCACACAAATTAGTATAGAAAAATTCTTTCCATACTCTAAAGGAAAAAAAAAATATTCTTAAATTTTCAAAGATCAGTTAATTCACTCAATCAGTAAACTTAACTAATGATTATTTTTGAATCAAACAAAAATATTACAACCCCAAACTGGCAAATTTTGAGAGATTTCAAAAGCATGTTTCAAACGATTTATTATGGGAGAGGAGACAGAGAAGCCAATTCAAATATAATGCTAAATACCAAATAGATAGAATGTTCATTAAAGCTCATTCAAACGTACCACTGGGAAACAACAGACTTCCATAAATCAACCATAGAAATGTATTTCACAGAGAAAGAGATTCGTCAAAGACATGAACTTTTACGAGCAAATTTTATCAAAACTAGGAGAACAAATTCAAATTTATAACCTCGGCTAAATAGAATTACTAATGTATGTTCACATGTTATGAATTATGAGAAAACAACCATAAATAGATGATAAAATATGTATATGTTGTAAATAATTGGAATGGTTGGTGATGGGTTTAATTTAGAGAAAGCCACGTGATGGGGTGTTGTATATGCATAATGTTGACACATATGAATTGAATTAAACTTATGCATGCATGCAAACCTCTTTTTCTAAAAAACCTCTCCTTTTTCTTTTCTTTTCCCTAAAAAAACCCCACTAAACTCTTTCACCCCAAAAGAATTCTCAACTTTTCACTCCTATATAAGGAAGAGAAGAAGAGAACCAAAAAAAAGATTAGAAGAAGAGAAAAAAAAAGAGAGGAAGAAAGAAAAGAAAAAGGATGAACAGAGGAAGAAAGAAAAAAAAATTCTTACAAGGATTTTCGATTTTTTTTTCTATTACATTTGACTCTTCTTGAAGAGCGAGGGTAGATTCGAGGCTAATAACCTCCCTATTTTAAAAGAATTTTTTTTTAGTTTAAATTTACATTATATATTATATTTTTTACAAGTTAAAAATGGCCGATGAAGAAATTACCGTCGATTTCTAAGGTCTCCCATGTTTATAAGATGGATTTTATTTTATTTATTAATATTATTATTATTATTATTATTATTTATACTTTACTAATACTTCTACTAAGTGTCTTTACAGGTACCCATCCCAAAGTTGTAGCTATTTGAATTTAATGAAGTTCGAATATTATTTTTAATTTATTATTGTGTATATTATTGACGTTAGGCAAAACTTAGGCCGTAAATACTTACATAAATTTTTTTTAATTGAGTTAAATATTTAATCAGTTAGTTCACATTTTAGACAATATTAAATAATCTTTTTCCTTTAAAATATTTTTCATAATTTATCCTCTCATTAATATTGTAATTTAAAAATGTTATTTGAGAATACTTTTTTTTCTTTTATAAAAGAAGTATTTTTTTCCACCCATTACAAAAGGTTTTTTTTATATGGTAAAAGCGTTTATTTTTTTTTCGTATTAATAACGGGCAATTCTTTTAATATTGCACAATATATATATATATATATATATATATATATATATATATATATATATGTATATATTGTCTTTCTCATATTTTCATACGAATAGTTGACTATAATATACATTACTTACTTGATACAGACTATTTTTATACAATTTTAGTACATATCTTTTTATATATATGTGTGTTATACTTGCAAATAATAATTTTATTCCATCCCTTTTTTAATTAACCTAAGTTTGGCCGGTAATCGTTTTAACGAATTTTAAAGGATGCTTAACCTCTTCCCTTTAGAATAACTAGAACCTTACCTAGAATCATATAAGTTAAGTAGACCATTAAATGAAGCTAATTTTAGCATTATATTAGTTAAATATTTAGATGTCTTGTTTAGTGAGGAGATTCTTTCTCTAAATATATGTATTATCTTCTTTTCTAGAATGTGTTTTTCTTGATCATTCACTCAAAAAAGAAGGTATAGATATTATAGGTTGTGGCAGTTGTAGATTCATATTTTTTCAGTAACACAATTACAGGAAGTTCTGAACATACATAATCTTGTTACCTTATTGAATTTTACTATGTCTGGAATAAAAATTATTCATGTTTAGGTATACTGCTTGAATAGGGGAGATTTTCCCATGACAGATAAAATTATTTACCTATTAAAAAAATATAGGGTAGTAGGATGATTCTTTTTCATCTTTTCCATGCATGCAAACCTCTTTTTCTAAAAAACCTCTCCTTTTTCTTTTCTTTTCCCTAAAAAAACCCCACTAAACTCTTTCACCCCAAAAGAATTCTCAACTTTTCACTCCTATATAAGGAAGAGAAGAAGAGAACCAAAAAAAAGATTAGAAGAAGAGAAAAAAAAAGAGAGGAAGAAAGAAAAGAAAAAGGATGAACAGAGGAAGAAAGAAAAAAAAATTCTTACAAGGATTTTCGATTTTTTTTTCTATTACATTTGACTCTTCTTGAAGAGTGAGGGTAGATTCGAGGCTAATAACCTCCCTATTTTAAAAGAATTTTTTTTTAGTTTAAATTTACATTATATATTATATTTTTTACAAGTTAAAAATGGCCGATGAAGAAATTACCGTCGATTTCTAAGGTCTCCCATGTTTATAAGATGGATTTTATTTTATTTATTAATATTATTATTATTATTATTATTTATACTTTACTAATACTTCTACTAAGTGTCTTTACAGGTACCCATCCCAAAGTTGTAGCTATTTGAATTTAATGAAGTTCGAATATTATTTTTAATTTATTATTGTGTATATTATTGACGTTAGGCAAAACTTAGGCCGTAAATACTTACATAAATTTTTTTTAATTGAGTTAAATATTTAATCAGTTAGTTCACATTTTAGACAATATTAAATAATCTTTTTCCTTTAAAATATTTTTCATAATTTATCCTCTCATTAATATTGTAATTTAAAAATGTTATTTGAGAATACTTTTTTTTCTTTTATAAAAGAAGTATTTTTTTCCACCCATTACAAAAGGTTTTTTTTATATGGTAAAAGCGTTTATTTTTTTTTCGTATTAATAACGGGCAATTCTTTTAATATTGCACAATATATATATATATATATATATATATATATATATATATATATATATATATATATGTATATATTGTCTTTCTCATATTTTCATACGAATAGTTGACTATAATATACATTACTTACTTGATACAGACTATTTTTATACAATTTTAGTACATATCTTTTTATATATATGTGTGTTATACTTGCAAATAATAATTTTATTCCATCCCTTTTTTAATTAACCTAAGTTTGGCCGGTAATCGTTTTAACGAATTTTAAAGGATGCTTAACCTCTTCCCTTTAGAATAACTAGAACCTTACCTAGAATCATATAAGTTAAGTAGACCATTAAATGAAGCTAATTTTAGCATTATATTAGTTAAATATTTAGATGTCTTGTTTAGTGAGGAGATTCTTTCTCTAAATATATGTATTATCTTCTTTTCTAGAATGTGTTTTTCTTGATCATTCACTCAAAAAAGAAGGTATAGATATTATAGGTTGTGGCAGTTGTAGATTCATATTTTTTCAGTAACACAATTACAGGAAGTTCTGAACATACATAATCTTGTTACCTTATTGAATTTTACTATGTCTGGAATAAAAATTATTCATGTTTAGGTATACTGCTTGAATAGGGGAGATTTTCCCATGACAGATAAAATTATTTACCTATTAAAAAAATATCCATGCTTATGGGAAAGAGAAATTTAAAACTTGGTGGACAGAGTTATTATATACATGTTGCTGGTGGGAGGTGACAGGTATCCCATGTGGAATTAGTCGAGGTGCACAAAAACTGGCCCGACACCACGATCATTAAAAAAAAATAAAAAATGTAAGACTTTAAACCAAAAAAAGACCCTAATACAGTTGATTGACATATTACCTCTGCAACGTTTGTTGTGTTGGTTTTGGCTGCTCATTAATTTTATCTAGCTTGTCACAAAACTATACCTATATACAAAGCCATAAGCCTCTTTAAGTTTTGTCACACATCATACCACTCATAGCTTGTTTTCAGTTTCTACTAAACGTGAAATTGTTGCACTTGAGCCGACTATCTTTCGGAAACAACATCTCTACCTCCACGAGGTAATAGTAAGATATGCATACACTCTATCCTCTCCCGACCTCACTTGTGGAATTTCACCAGCTATGTTTTTGTTGTACTTTTACCAGCTTAAAATTGAATAGCAGTTCATTGACATGAGGATTCTTCATCATCAACCATGCTAACCTTGGTATGGAAGTTATGCATGAACGTAATGCTCATAACTTCCCTGTAGACCTAGTTGCTATCGAAGTTCCATCTACAAATGGATAAGATCCCAGCCTAGTCTATAGGAGGTTTTGAAGAGTGTCTTTCATAACAGGGGAATTAGTAAATATGCTCCCAGAACTGTCCAAGCCAATATTTGGTTTGGTGCAATTAATACCAAAGCAATAAACCTAATTTCAACCTAAAATTTGCAGTCAACCTATAATCTTTGTTGGGATATCAAAGGAGTTGAGCTTTTGATCAGAAATTGAAGAAACTCAGCAAATAACACAGGTCGAAATTGATTAAACGCACTGAGTCTTTTCACTTTCAAAAATCAAATAGCTTGAGAACTGATTATAATTTAATATAAATACGCAATGACATAAACACCTGTGTGGACGGTCGAAAGCCGAGAGAGATGGCAGACGGCGGAGACAGCTGGTCGACGACGGAGACCGCGTAGGAGAGAGACGGTGCTTTGAGCCTTTTCACAAAGCGAAAAAACTAGCTATCAATTAGCTACACGTTTTGTAAAAAAAATCAAATATAAACCATTTAATTTTTGGTAAATAATGAGGAGAAAATAAAACATAAAAAAATTGAAAAAGGAGGGGGTGAATTTTAGAACCCGACAAATTTTGCCACAGTTATATCGGCTTTATTAAAAATAAATATTTCTTAATATTTGTTATTTTACAAAACTAATATATAAATAACATTATTCTTTTCTATTTTATCCTTGAGAGTTATTAGCCTTGTAACTTTTAAAGTTCATCACCTACTAAATATATACATAAACATATGGTGAACATCTAATATTAAATTTAAATTATTACAACTGAAACAAAATGTACAGAATAAATATTGGATACATTATAGTGCAATAAAGGTATTACATAATTTTTTTAACTGTCAAAAACTTTACAACTCTAGTTAAAAGGTATTATATAATTTGAAATATAACTGTTGAGAAGCATTTTAACAAAATTATATAAAATCATTTATAAGGACATGAATAGATTTCAAAAGAAATAATTCAAAATGAAACGTATTTTTACTGTTAGGGTAAAACCACATTTAAAATGGAATAGAGGTAGTAAACTTTTAAGATTTGTTTTCATTTATGAGTGGAGTGTGTGGCAGAAGTTTCGTGATTATACACTATATATACACATCATTCAATCTATATACCAATGTATATAAGGTGTATAATTAATATCCATTATGATTATAAAATTTGAATATCTAGTAAAGAAAGTGTAGGTGGTAGAAGCGAATCTAAAATTTGTAGAATAAGAGCGTATTGAGTGGGAATTGTTCCCTAGTCAAGGTAATAATTCAATATTAAATCAAGTGCACTATTTAACATTTTTGTAGTATGAATGTCAACAATTAATATTATACTCATTAATATATATATATATATATATATATATATATATATATATATATATATATATATATCCAAGTTTATGAAAACCCATGGATTCACGTGCCTCATATTTTGGCTTTAAATTTTCTCCGAATCGGTAGCTCCTCCGTGGGGGCGGAGCTAGAAATAACATATGATTTTATCTGAACCCCTTTGATGAAAAATTATTATGTTTATACATTGTTAATTTATTTTGATATAACTATTATAGCAAATATTGGACCTTTTTTAACTTATTTTTGTATTTATTTCTTCATATTTTTAACTCCCTAAATAAAAATTCTTACTTTACCATTGCCCCTCCTCCATGACTATTACTTGTGATTATGTGGTTATATTTCTCTATCTTCTTTTCTATTTTTGTGAAACAATTTCACCTTTAAAATAAAAGCTTATCATCTCGAAATACAATAATCAAAGTTAGAAAAATAATTAATAAAAATAAAATCTAAGAATATGAAAATACACGACTACAACTAATACTCTGGGACTAAAAAAGCAAACACTTGACTATCTACTAGCCTACTATTTTAATTCTCAACCTCCACATCATTTTTTTAAGGATTATATCTTCAGCGAACTGAAGATGCATCATATCCAACTTAATCACTTCACCTAGTACTTCTTAGGTCTATCTATACTATTCCTCAAGCCCTCGACGACCAACCTCTAACTCCTTATGGAGACATCCACACATTTTCTATTCAAATGTGTGAACTATCTCAACCTTATTTTTGTCATGCCATCCTCCATGGGAGCCATTCCCATCCTAGCCCGAATAATTTTATTTCTAATTTTATCCCTCGTGGTAACACCACACATTTTTCTCACCATTCTCATCTCGTCTACGCTCATCTTCTGGACATGAGATTTATTGATTGACCATCACCTTGCCCCAAATGGTTAACCATGTGGGAAAAAACAAAATTATAAATTTATGTTTATGTAACTATTATAGTATGTTTTGCATCTGTTTCAGCTTTTTTTGTGTGTGTTTATTTCTTCGTATTTTTAACTATCTAATTAAATTTTTTGGCTCTGCCATTGCTCCTCCTCCAATGACTATTACTAGTGGTTATGTAGTTATTTTTCTCTATCCTCTTGTCTATTTTGTGAAATAATTTCACCTTCAAAACAAAAGATCAAGGTTAGGGAAACAACCAATATAACAACAATAAACCAGTAAAATTTTACAACGTAGGTAGGAAAACAACCAATAAAAATTAAAATCTAATAATATGAAAATAAATAACTACAACTAATACTTTGGGAAATGATAAGCAAAACACTCGATTACTTACCAACCTACTATCTTAATTCTCAACCTCTACACCGTCTTATCAAGGATCATATCCTTGATGAATTGAAGATGTCTCATCTCCTGCCTAATCATCTCACCTCAATACTTATAAACCTACCTCTACCACCTCCTCAAGTCCTCGATGACTGACCTTTCACTTCCTTGCCAAGGTATTCACAGATTTCTTATTCAAATATTTGAATCATTTTAGTCTTACTTCCTACATTTTATTCTCCACGTAATCACTCCACCTTGATTCGAATAATTTTATTTTTAATATTATCCCTTATGATAACTCTTAAACATCCATCTCATCATCTTCATCTCTTCTAAGCTCATTTCTAAACATGTGTCTCGAATAATTAACCCATGTTTCCATGTGGGAAAAAATAAAATAAAATTATTTGTAAAGTAAACTACTAAAAAAAGGTCTACTTGTAATCCAGCCGATATCCAACTCACCCCTTTTCGGTGTCGGCCTTTCTTCTCCTTATTTCTAACCCCCAATTTCTCCGGCCGATCAATTCTCGTCTTTTTGAGCCCAATTTCGATTCTTCGATCTCTTCACAGATCCGATTCCGAGTCACTCCCGAATCGGATCCGTGTCAAATGGCGGCATCACGGAGGCTCCGAGATCTCCAAGCCCAGTCCGGCAACAAGATCTGCGTCGATTGTTCTCAGAAGAATCCTCAATGGGCTTCAGTTTCTTATGGCGTTTTCATGTGCTTGGAATGCTCCGGTAAGCATCGGGGGCTCGGTGTACATATCTCGTTTGTCCGATCTGTTACTATGGATTCATGGTCCGAGATCCAGATCCGGAAAATGGAGCTCGGTGGTAACGAGAATTTCAACAAGTTCGTGTTACAATATGGTATTCCGAAGGAAACCGATATTGTTACCAAATACAATACAAAAGCTGCTACTGTTTATCGTGACAGGATCCAATCCTTAGCTGAGGGAAAACCCTGGAGGGATCCACCAGTTGTTAAGGAAGTCCTGAGGGGATCAGCAAGTAATAATAGTAGTAGACCACCATTGAGCAGCGGCGGCAGCAGTAGGAATGGTGAATGGGATAGTTGGGATAATAATGATGATGGAGGGTTTAGTGGTAGTAATACTAAAGATATTCGGAGAAATCAGACGGTCGGGGATTTTAGGAGTGGTGGTAGTAGTGGTGGTGCACCAGCTAGGTCGAGGTCGACTGCTGATATCACGAAGGAGCAGTATGAGGCGTCAGCGGCAAACAAAGATAACTTTTTTGCAAGGAAGATGGCAGAGAATGAGTCCCGGCCTGATGGGCTTCCGCCCTCTCAAGGAGGGAAGTATGTGGGTTTTGGATCAAGTCCTGCCCCAATGCCCAGGAATAACATGAATCAGCAAGGGGATGTTTTTTCTGCTGTTACTCAGGTTGTTCGCCTTCCCTTACATTTTACATTATGTGATTTGATTGGACAGAAGTTATATGTGAACTTATATATTATATTAGTGATAGTTGAAAAGTAATCTGGGTTATAAACATCTGATCAAAGTTAAAAATGTGAGTAGTTAATGAGTTTGAATTCCAAAGTAGTATAAAATTTGTCAAACATTTTGAGATATATGGAAAAGAATGCTGTATATATTAGGACGTAGGAAATATTATTATTATTATTATTATTATAATAATAATAATATAATACATATAAGAATGAACTGATTGTACCTGTTCTGCTGCGCTATATTATGTCTACTTACTTATAGCTGATAGAGTTGCGATGTGGTTTGTGTAGGGATTTGGTAGGTTATCTATGATAGCTGCAACGGCAGCACAGTCAGCTGCAAGTGTGGTTCAAGTGGGGACAAAGGAATTGACTACTAAGGTATTTTGATTTGACTTCTGGATTCAAAATTAATGGTTATGTAATTGTGTTCTACTTTAGATACACTGGCTGTTTTTAATTCTCGAGATATCTCTTGATTTATTTTTTCGGGTCAAGCAAGCCTCTCTTGCCACTTAGCCAACTTTACTTTATAAGGTGCTTTGTTACTCACTTTCTCTATATCAATTTCCATGGCTATACTTGTTCTTGTAGTCTACTTTGTGACAATACTTTGTAATTAGACTTTAATCAGAGAAGGCCATCTTTGTGTTCTTTCCATACTATCTTATCTGCTACTAATTGCTGTCCTTGGAAGCTATCTATCATATGCAGAAAACGGTTCATTTCCTCCATTTCCTAATCGTTGCATCCCCATCTAAGGGGAAAGCTTCATCCTTAGTAGACCAATAATTTTATCCAATGGCATTATGATTATTTATTATTCTAAAAATGGTAGGAAATTGTCTTTGAAGGAGTCTCTTTCCAAAATTAAAGTTTTTCTACTCGCCTACTTTAATGTTACATGTGTTCTAAAGAATACACCTCCTAAGTTTATGATATTTCCAATTCCCAACTCTGTAGGAGAGATATATCTTGATTCTCTTTCGATGAAGGGGATATCTCTTGATTCTTAAGAGTTGAGAGATAGTTCTTTAAGGCCTCATTTATTTTCATTAATATTAAGATGTCTGAATTTGAATGCATTTTTGGATGTTAAGATGTTGTATTAAGATCTGAATACTATATAATTAAGATGGTTTGTTTTCTCAACAATTGAATGCACAAAACTTGTCTTTATTTAAATTAATAAATATAAATTCTAAAAACTTAATCTAATGCGACAACATTTTTTTTAAAATATTTGATTGTTGAAAGCGATGATGGCTAGCGACGGTAGTCTTTTATTGTGGGTCTTGGTTGGGGATTATCTTGGGTGATGGTGGTGGTTCTGGGTAGTAGCTACTAGCTAGTGGTGACATTGGGTGACAATAGTGATTAACGTGGTTGTTGATCGTGGTAGTCTGTGGTGATAACTAATAATTGTGGTAGACAATATATCAAGCTAATGGTGATGGTAAATGATGACGGTGGTGGTTGGCGATATATAGTGGTGGCTGGTTGTGGAGATTGTGTTGTGATGATTGTAAATGATGGCTAATGGTGGTGACAATTAACTTACGTGATTGGCGGTGGTTGTGGCTGATGATGGTGGTTGTAGGTGGTGATTGTTGATGATGATGAGCAGCGGCAATTAGCAGTGAAAATGGATGAAGTAGTGATGAACTGCATGTTATCTTTGTGGAAGCCCTTAAATTCACATTTTAATGGTTAGTTCTTTGTTATAGATCTTAGTCATTTAGACCCATTAAGTAGTTGTAAATTTATAAAAAACAATTGCACTTAATGATTAAGTTTTGAATGACTTAGATTCTGACTGGTAAAAACAAACTTAATGACTGGGATCTGAATAATTATGATTAAGACATCCATTAAGTGCAAATAAATGAGGCCCAAGTCTATTTATCAGGTAACGTTTCGAAAGTGTGGGGAAGTATACCAAGAGCACTAGAGAAGTGGGGGATTCTACAAAGAGCTCTGTTTGATGTAACCATTATTAGAAGAAGAGTAGAAAATGGAGTAACTAAGGTAATCCAAAATGGACAATGGGTTATCCATGTAGTCTTAGTTTTTTTAATAAGTTATTGCTTTTGTAGGTTGAAATAGCAGTATTTATTTGCTAAAAAGGGATGCATCTATATACACTTAAAGTCACATATCAGTGTCACACCTGACAATAAGTGTTTAAACGATATCCTAAGTGTTGAAATGGTGCAAATGCTTATTGCAAATCTTCTATTGTTAGTATACTTGTGTTTAACTGGATAGATGGTTGTGCCAAAATTCTATTTATCGTGCTTGTTAAAGCTATTAATTATCATTAGTTGATGGCTTCACCTAATATTTTGGTTGTCTTTTATAGATGAGCCTTCTAATATTATGAGGTTTTCACTTAATTGATAGGACTTAGAGCCCGTTTGGATTGGCCTAAAAAATGATTTTAAGCCAAAAATGACTTTTAAGTAAAAAAGAAAAAAGTAGAGGGGTCAACTTTGGACTTCTTTTTGTAAATTTTAACTTATTTTAAACACTTTTTTTATTTGCCAAACACTTTTTTGATTTGACCCACTTTTAATCAAATCCGAACAGGCTCTTAGGTGAGTTTGATGCTATGTTTTAATCTTTGAGGTGTATTTTCTAGCAATACTTGTAAGACTTATCATATCCCGATGATTAGTTCTAGAATATTAATTTTTTTGTGTGGGGGAGGTGGGGAGGAGGATAATACTGTGGTAACATGCAAATGTTGAGATGGATGTGCGATTATACAAAAATAATATTATACCAGATTAGAAATGACCAAATGCTATAGAGAGAGCAAATAGTACATATAGTGGATACAATAAGGAGAAAGTCTCCAAGAACAAGTTTTGTTCATTAGCATTGCAATTCATTCTTTTTAGAAGGTAAAGTCCAAATTGCAACTAATTTTCTCCTAAAAGTTCTATTATACACTTTAAGAATAAGACATAGAAGCAGAAAAAAGCTGCAAACTAGTTGGTAGAGTGACAAATTTCTGGGATTTTAATTTCTTTTAAAAAGGGACAAGATTCAATCAATATCAAATTTATGAGTAATGGATGATTTCAAAGTTATGACACATATGATCTTTCTTTAGCGGGCGGGCGGGGGAGGGAATGGGAAAGGGATGTTCTTCAGTGTGGTTAAGGTAGTGTTTTGCTTCAAGTGGTTTTTCCATCTACCTAAGCTTTGGTGATTACTATTACCTGAGTTGGTGGGTGGTGGTAGTACTCGACAATATAGTCGAGATGCATACAAATTTGCCCGAACATCAGGGTTATACTTAAAGAATATATAGCCTATTTGGATTGACTTATTTTAAGCAGCTTATAAGTTGAAAACTGCTTATAAGTTTTTAAAAAAAGTAGGTGCATTCAAACTTTTTTGACTTATAAGCTGTTTTCAACTTATAAACTGCTTAAAATAAGTTCATCCAAATAAATCCAACTATTTATTGGGGCTTATTTTAAGCACAAAATGACTTTAAGTTGGTCAGCCAAACACTCAAAAAAGGCTGAAAACAGCTTATAAGCAAATCCAAACGGCCTCATAGGGTTGTTCAAGGGATGTGAAAAGGATCCCAGCATAGGATACGTGAGGATCCTTGTGGCATACTTTGAGGTTTTCAATTTTGAATCTTGATTTGCAATGAGTGGTGCTAAAAGAGAAGAGTACAATTAATGAAAAGAAGAAAGTATCCTAAAGAAAGCTCTTTGGATCCAATTTGGAGATCTTTAAGAATAACCATTTGAGGTAGCACCCTAGGGTGAAGACCGGAGTTCAAATCTGAGACAAAAAAATTACCCCCTCTATCCCATTTATGTGACAGTTCGAATTTGTAGAGTCAACTCTCTTAATTTTGGTTCATGAATTCGGGACCTAGAATCATTAATTTTTTGTAAATAAAATTTATATATTTGGAAACTACATAAAAAGTACGATAATTCACAATAAACAATTCAAAATATTTTTAAGACATATAAAAAGATCACGGCCAAAGAAAAAATTGTTTTGACTCTCGAAATTTGAAAGATTTCGCATATATTGAGACAAAGAGAGTAGGGGATTTCTTCCCATCTACCTGAATGTTGGTGGAGACAGTTTTTCGGTACTTGTGTTGGTGGGTACCATGTTAAATGCACGCAAGCTGGTGTGGATGCCACTGCTATTGACAAACAATAGGTTTTTGGGGGTACTATTACATAAAAACCAGATGAGCAACTAAAGCTTCGACCCAAAATTCTGTCAATCAACCAAATACAACTCAATCAACAATTTAGTTGGGCTTTTCCTATATGTATCCTTTCCTTTCTATTCAATTTGCACAATTCAAGTCCTTAGACAATCTTTATGTTGGCCGTGTACTCACTACAATCAACTACCTTTATCCAGGCGTTGAGCCGATTAGCTTTGTGATGCTCAAATATGTGAACTTATAAATTGCTTAATTAGTATGTCCAAATGCAATTTGAAGTCGTTAAAGAAATTTTTAAGAGCTTTAGCAATCGCTGTAGGACATATTTGCCCGTCTTCCACTATCTTGTCAGTAACCAGGAGGTCAATGGGAGCGTTGGAGTAACAGGTAAAGTTGCTGCCATGTGACCAGGAGGTCACGGGTTCAAGCCTTGGAAACAGTCTCTGGTAGAAATGCAAGGTAAGGCTGCGTACAATAGACCTTTATGGTTGGGCCCTTCCCCGGACCTGCGCATAGCAGGAGTTTTAGTACACCGGGCTGCCCTTTCCACTATCTTGTTAGTGAGTTAGTAAAAAAGGTTCAGCTTATTGTTTAACTTCACTTATTTGTGTTGCTCTTAGTATGCTGGTTCACGTAGTGAGTCGTAAGCTAATGCCGATTTAGCTGGTCTTTGTGAGTGAATATCCACTAGGAATTTCCTTTAATTTTTATCTCCAAAATGGTTGCTGAGCGAGGTGTCAGATTTTTAGTCTTAGTCAGAAACCATGTAAATATTTTACTCTATTTATTAGTTCTAGGGTTAAAGACACCTCCCACAGAGATTCATGTAGTCTTCTGCTAATTTTTCATGTAAACTGGGTTTTGAGTGACGTTCTCTATATCATCTGAACAGGAAGTAAAGAAATGACAATCTTGGGGACTATTAGAGGTGACAAAATCAAACCCAACCCAACCCGTTTAAGTTTAGGTTGGTTACTAACCCGCCCATTCATTAGCCAACCCATTTCAATCCATTAAAAATTGGGTTTATGTAACCCGTATTGAGTTATGAGAAATCTTGTTGAAATATTTTTAATTTTTTTTTTCCAATTTGATATGTTATATATGGCCATAATAAAGAAAAATAATAATTTATTTAGATACTAAAATAGTTTAAAAGAACAAATAAAACAATTAAGCTTAGTAAAAATTGGGTTGGGTTTGGGTTTTGACCCGTTATATAACCTATTACCTAACCTGTTTTGACCCAAACTAATTTGTGTTGGGTTGGGTCTTGACCCAATTGTTGTCTTAACCCATTATGACCCGCCCAAACTTCACCCGACCTACCCAATTGCCACCCCTAGGGACTATATCATAAACAAAGTCCTTGCCTCTGCAGTCTCACCAGTGTTTCTGCATTTCTCTGCCATACCATTGTTACACACCTTATGTGGTGCTTATAAAAATTTGTAACATCTGATACCTGTTTGGATCAGTTCAGCCCTTTAAATATATGATGTTCTCTTTTGGTTCTGTTTATTTTCCATAAATTGTCTGGGATAATGGTTCACTTGCATTAGTTAAAGAAAGGGTACACTTCCATGGAATTATTTAGACCAATGGGGTCCCTATAGTTCCTAAGATACATCTCTGTAGTAGAAAAGAGTTACTGTTCGATGGATATAATACCATTCGGTATCATGTGTTTTAGTTGAACCAGAGTTAACTTCTATTCTGCTAGAGATATATTATTTGGTATATAAGTCCCTTCTCTATGCGTTGGAGTCTATAAAATTTACTGTGTATTCCATAGACATGAGAATTGCTGTTGAATGCATCAATTGGCTTTTTTCCGTCTGAGCTGGAGCTATCTCTCTCTGAAGTTGTTTACGTGCTTGATAAAAGCCTGCTCTTCAGTTTTACTTATTTGTATTTGTTCTTTTTCATTTTTTATCAATCATATAGTCTACATTTCATCTCTGGTATGTTGTTTAGAAAAAAAGAGCAGTGTAGTTAAATGACCGTTGAGATGCGTGTGCCAATCCTTATTCTTACAGGTGAAAGAAGGTGGATATGATACCAAGGTCAATGAAACGGTCAATGTTGTCACGGCAAAAACAAGTGAGATTGGACAAAAGAGTTGGGGTATCATGAAAGGAGTCTTGGCCATGGCTTCACAGAAGGTAGAGGAATATACCAAGGAAAGTCCAACCTGGAAGAATGATAGCTGGCAACGAGGTGAAAGCGAAAAGAATGGCTATTATCAGGACTTTAATCAGGATTCTAAAGGATGGAATGCTTCTGGAGGAGCCCACTCCTCTGGAAGGAACACTAATTTTGTCAGCTCTGGGTCGTGGGATGATTGGGACAATGAAGACAAGAGCAAAGTAAATCCTACAAAGGGGGCAGCAGCATCCAACAACAAGAACGATGACTGGGCTGGATGGGATGATGGTCAGGATGATGGATTTGATAATCACTACCAGAGTGCATCCAACAATAAACATGCTGCTGTTCATGCTGGAAATATAGATTCCAAATGGACCGATGGAGGTTTCCTCTGACGGCAGTACATGTTGCAGCTCCCCTTAGTAATTTTTTGCCTTCCCAGATTCAATTTTCTCCGTGTCTTATTGGAAAAAAGGAATTGTGTGTCTGAATATAGTTGATATTTGTACCATTGCCAGCAGTTTGGGTTAATTGCTCCTCCTGTAAAAGAAGAAAGAGCCAAAAGCAAGCAGAATTACTCTTGTTGAGGACCATTATTCGGGACAAAAAAACGTTTAAGTTACATTTGGATTTGTAAAGACCATTTTTGCATTGTCTATTTTGTTCCTGTTTCTGTCCTATATATTGGAGATTTTTGCTTATTATGTCTGATTTCTGTGTTGCATATGGACATGAGAGATCTTGGATAAATGGTATTGGCTTCTTCGTCTGGCTCATGAATTGTATGTTACAGGTTTTGATGTGCTTAGGCTTTTGTACCCATCTATGTCACTCTGTGCCTTCACTTGTCACAAAAGGGATTTTTTTTGGCTGTTAAAACAATTGAGTTCACCCTTATGGTGAGGATTCTTGATGACCGACGAATCAAGTTGTCGTCGAGGATTCTTGATGACAGATGAATCAAGTTGTTGCATCGCTTACGCTTTAGGAACTGTCGGAAAGTGAAAAGGCATCATTGGTAGATGGCTCTGTGAAAGTGGAAAGGCATCATTGTAAGGTGTCTAAGTGAACATTTTTGGATGATTGAAGATAGGATATACACTTTAGGAAATTTCTGAAAGCAAGTGAACATTCCTGGGTGATTCAAGATAGGTAGGTGCAGCGAATTGGCAATTGGACTAAATTCATTAAATGATATATGTATAGTGTCTCTTGTCTTCTGGTAAAGCATCAAAATCAATCCACAAATAACTTCCTTATTCAAATTAGATCCCTTCCATTGTTCACATCTGCCCTTGTCTCAATCGATCGAGCTCTATTGGTCAACTGTTGGAAACTCTATTTCTGCTACCCACTGCCCCCTCCTGGTTCACAAGCATGGAGCACTAAATAGGTTTTTGTGATAGTCTTTTGCCTTTATCCCTACCACTAGGAGCTTAGATTTCCTATGAATAATGAGTGGTATGTACTAGAATAGTGGCAGGGACATATAGGTATATATATGTGAACAGTACCATTAATTCTTAGATTTTTTACATTTTTTGTTTTCAATCTTGTGTTTATTAATAGTACAAATACAAATACTGCAATGATAGTTGGTGACAAAGGTGGTTTTATTGCCTGTTTCATTAGGAATCACATAGTTCTTGATACATATATGTGACCCATGAAGAAGAGGAAGTTAGCGCGCGTAAAGAGACATGTTGAAAAACATAACTTAATTTTTTAGATGAGATAATCACAAACTTTTAACATATTTATTCATTCTACACCTACAAACAAGACACATCAATGTAAAATTAACTACTACTCTTCAAATTCAACGGCTAGAACTAACACTACCGCGACAACAACATATCCAATATAGTCGAGTCTGAAGGATAGTCATGTGTACAATATATGCAGACCTCACTCCTACCTTTGTGAGGTAGAGAGGACCCTCGACTCATGAAACGACAACTAACACTAATTTGATAATACCTTTATTATATTAAATGAAGTCACACAATATTCTCATCAATAAAGCTAGCCAGTTTTGAGTTCCCAAAATTAGCTTCTTCTTGTTGTTGAATCACTAGAACAGAACTTTTTATCCCTTTGCCTGATGAAGCCAATAAATTAGCCAATGGTCCCAATTCTGAATTATTCTGCTCATCAAATGGTTTTGCCATTATGCCTTGTGTGAACTTACTTTTGTTATTCCCTACTATCATAAGTTCAAATTCTCCACTTTTTCCAATTGCCAACACTTCATTCACCAAATTATAATTATTTTCTTCTTTCTCAGCATATAGAATTTGTTTATCCCACTTCATCATGAATTCTGCAACAGTAGAATCATCCAAAGTCCTGTTTGGAACAATGAAAACACATAATACAATTTAGACAAATAATTTAGATGTACTACTAAGTGAGATCAATTAGTAATAACTTAGAAAAATAATAAGACATTTTACCTGCTAAACATTCATGTATTAATTAAACTCTTAGAGAACTAATGCACAAATTAAAAGACAAGCTAGGGAACTAAGTTATATATATAATGAGTACAAATATTTATATACTATCATTGTAGTTTAGCTTGTGATCAGAGGCAAAAACACTAGAATTATGCATTCGGCCGAGCCCAATAGCTTTGTTCCGAATCCTATATTTTTAATTAAAAAAATTCACCTAATATGTAAAAAATAATTTATCCAGAATTCAATTGTTTGGATCAAGCGCTTTCATGCCAAAAGATATAGTTGATAGCATGATCACAACTTTACTTTTGATGACTCTGACCTGGACCACCCCAAACCTCTCGTGAGCCTTGACATAGGCAGGAAATTGACGTTATCCAACTCCAATAAACAAATGCATATATAGAAGGGTTAATTTTACCTTTCAGCTTCATCAAAATTCGTACTTCCATAATAAATGAATCTTACTAATGTAACCCTAATAGCAGGATGTTCAACCATTTTGCTACCAATTTCCAAAGCTTTACGACAATCAGCTCCACCAAAAAACACAATGCAAATTCTCATCCCATTATTAACCAATTGTAGTCCACGATCAACCACCACTGCCACCGAGCACCGCGCTTGACTCATAACTCTCTCATTCGCCATTCTCCATCCGTGCCCTGCATATCAGGATGTCAAATTTAGCGCATGAAAATTTATTTGAACATATATTTATCAACTAGTGTCATTTTTGGCATAGTCTAACTAGTCATCTAATGTTCGAGCCAATTTAGGTGTGCGGCATATCTACCCTACAATTGACCATACAATTAACTTATCAAAACATAAAAAGTTTTAAAAGTTTTTTTAAATTGTTTTATCTGTTTAATGTAATCATGATTAATAACAGAAAAAAAAAGAACTTTTATATATTAGTCCTCCAGCCCCAATTTAAGTGACATTATATATATTGTTTGATTGGACCAAATTCATTTGTTAGTTTGTCTAGCTTTTAACTTGCTCAAATTTAATTCAACCAACTAATTTGATACCCTGACAATCTTACCGGCATGAATCTCCACTTCTTCGTCCCCTTCCATTTGCCAATATTTATCAAATGGCAAAATAATCAATTCAACTTGTTTTTTCTCCGCCACATGAATAATATCCTCATGCAAATTCGGTAAACCCGAGATTGCCATTGTGGGTCGGACCATAACTCGTCCTAGCACGCTATATGCCTTGAACTCCGCACCCACTTGATCAATCGCATCGTCCCGGCAAAGTACTCGGCCGATGAAAGGGAAACCGTTCTTTCGAGCACGTCGAACCATCGATATGGATGAGAGTCGGTCGGTGAATTCCACAAGTCGCATCACATAGAGTTTGGTGATTGAGGCGTAGTTATTATTATTTTTGTCAGACCTTAGTGACTCGACGAGGTTTATGAGTGCACGTGCGTCCCTCGGGTCACGTAGGATTGCTAGGATTCGGAGATTGTTTTGTTTTTTGGTATTTTTTTGTGTTTTTTCGAGTTGAGGCTCTTGTGTTGATGATGATTTATGAATAGCCATTACTATAGGAGTTGTGATGAAGGTTGTAAAAAGTGCCATGATCACCAATATTGCAAACGTCTGATCGTCCAAAACCTAATGGTTGGTATAAATAAAAATTAGTAGTAGTATATGTTTGTCAATATATTAATTAATGAAAGAAATGATGACTTTGTTGTGTCAAGAAAAAAAAAGGATTAGACATCGAATCAAAGAACATGCAATTAAAAATCAATTTAAGTATTTAATCATGTCTTAAAAGTATAAATGCTTACATAGGTGAAATTAAATCACATTCTGATATATCATTAAAAATATATCATATATACATCAATAATTGAATGGTTTAGCACTTGATGAATATTTGTTAAATTTGTGAAGATTCATAGTCAAAAATCAAAAGTGCATATATATATATATAAATTAATTAAAGATTAAATGTGTTTGATAAAAAAGTTATTCTAATCAAAATCAATTATTTTTAAATGAGTAGTGATTATTCTAGCTAGGTTTAGTAGTCAAAATATATTCTATCTAGGTTAAGCATCTTTCAACTTTATATCCTTTCCTGATATCCTATAACTAAATAAGTTAGTGGAAATTATTTCCAATTAAATCACCTATAAATGAACAATGAGTAGTGATCATTCAATTGCCACTCTAAACTTCTCTCTCTTAGAGTGTGTTTGGTACGAAGGAAAATATTTTTATGAAAAATAAATTATTTTCTTATATATAGTAAGCAAGCAGAAAAATATATTTTCAAAATTATTTTATATATAATCTAGATAAACACTATGAAATTCGGGTAAGGATAAGAATTTATCGGGATGGTGAAAGTGGGAGCTATAAGGAGTGGGGATTTGTTTCAGGTGCGGAGGGGAGAGATGTCACTTGTGAAATTTGTTTTATCGCCATAGAAAAGTCATGACATGTTTAAAATCGTAGTTTAAGAGTATTTTTTTTTCTTATATAATTCTATATCTAATGAAACACTATCATATAAAATGAAATAGAAGAATAGATACAAGACTAACCTTTTTCTCTTTGCCAATATTTAGAACAATTAGCTCCACCAACCCTTTTGTGTTCATCAAAAATCCAAGTGCCAAAGCTTCCCTCATTGGCATAGCACACAACATTATTCCCACTATAAATGTACCCAAAACTTTCCCTGCACAAGCTGTGGACACAACAAGAACCACAAGTCCCCAAGCCCTATCACTATGAATTTGTGAAATATCAGTCTTAATACCACTTGATGCAAAATAAAGTGGTAATAATAATCCAGATACAAAATCTTCAATCCTCAAAATTAATCTCTCTGAAAAATCCCCATTTTTTGGAATAATTAATCCAAAAATAAATGCTCCAAATATTGCATGTATACCAATAAAATCAGTCATAAAACCAAACAACATTACTCCAGCTAGAGTCAAACATATGTAACTTTCCTCAACAATATTGTTGTTCCCGCTTGATGATTTTTGTGCCACCCAAATTATAATTGGCCTTATAATTAGGAACATAAAAACCACAAATCCAAATCCAGATAGAAGAACCCATAGGGAAATTAAAGGACTATGATGAACTCCTCCTCCTCCTGCTAGAGCAACTGCAAGAGCAAGTAAAATCCATGCAGCAACATCATTAAATGCAGCTGCTGCCATAGCCATTTCACCAATTTGTGTAGTAAGCAACCTGTCGAGACATGATATAATTAAAAGTTATAATGACGTGAACTTTCTAGCTAGCAGTTTAAACTTTTAGCTGAAACAGTCACATAATTCAGTATGGTATCACATAACGTACACAATTTTTTTTGTATCGATATTCAAATTAAAGAAGTGAACGAAAGAATAAATGTTGTGACAATATCATATGAATAAAGGGAAATTCAGATATAGTAATATAACTATATCCTCCACGAGTTTTTGAAATTAGGGTTCCCAATTTTCCCCTCCAAACCTAATTAATCATGTAAGAGTTTCGAGTATATATGATATGATCAATGTAATTAACTAGAATTTTCACTAAGGGAAATTAAAATATAAACTAAACCACACTAGAAAAAAAATCAAGGGATTAAACATATAATATATGTACATAAATAAATTTAAAAAATTGCATATCTACACAATATAATTTTTCAGTAAAGGGGGCGTCACTTGACACGATGTCTCCGCTACAACATATATGTGACATCTTTTTTGGACATAGATCTAGGTTGACTCTAACAACTTGAGCTTTCAGATGAAATGATTGCATAATTGAACAAACCTTAATTCAGCAAGGATTCGAGCAAGAACAGGAAAGGCAGTGATTGAAAGTGAAACACCAATGAACAAGAAAAATTCTCCATATCCAACACTATCAATCCCTTTGATTACTTTTCTTAGAACAAAAGCAACTCCAATACTAAAGAGAAAAGGCAATGAAATTCCAGCAAATGCTATTCCAACAGCTTTTTTTCCACTTTTAAGTATGGTGTTTAAGTCCAATTCAAGGCCAACAAGGAATAAGAAAAATAAGAGGCCTATGCTTGCTACACATTCAAGAATTGGTGTACTCCACGATGGAAAAATCCAATGTGTGAATGTTTTGTTCCTCCCAAATGCTGATGGTCCAAGCATAATACCTGCCTGAAAAATACAAAAAAGGAACAATTATGTTCTATGTCTACTGGAGAAAATATTTACGTCACGTAGGCCAATATAACTATTTTATAATATTTATGTATAATTAAGGACCTTTTATATACGATTATACATTTTTATACAAGGTTGACACATTATGTATAATACTTTTGCCTCAGATATAATATTGTATATTGGCCTACATGACGTAATAATTATTAAATTTTAGTGACTTTTCGCATATATATCCATGCGGTGAGCACAAAGCGAAATATACCTTCATCTTTTAATGAAGAATATCGTGTGTGTGAAAATAGACTTATCAAAATTCGTTATGAAGCCCGTTTTCACAACGGATGAGGGATGATTGTGAAAATGCTCGATTACACAAATGATGAGGGACCATAGTGTAACATTCTTTAAAATAAAATGAAAGAATATACTGATAGTGCACAAAACTTACACTGATTTCCGCAACGACATTAGGTTGACGGAGGGGCTTGAGAAGGAAACCAAGTAGTCGACTGAGGAACACAACTAATGTTGTTTGAATAATTAACAACGGGAAAGCATAGTGCAAAGTATTTTCTCCTTGCCATACTCCATCTGATGATGTTTTTACGGAATTAGTTACATTAAAACCCATAATATATTAATAATGGGAATTAGTTCTTCAAAAGTTACAACCTTATAACTATAGCACACAAGGTATATCTTCCTAAGTTCAAGTTTTTGGTTATTGAAACTAAAGGCTATTGTTAGGGGTATATATAGAGGAGAGAAAGGACCGATGCACTCTTATAGTATTGCAGTGACGAAATCAGAAATTTTGTTAACGGTCTTCAAGATTTAATATATATATATATATATAAATATAAAAATATTTTTTGATCTATATACATTGTATAACTTTTTTTATATACATAATATAATTTTTCGATGAAGTGTGTTTGATTGCGTACTTGTTAATTGTTACTACACGTGGCGGCGTAGCACTGGGTTCATGAATTCAATTCTTTTATGCAATGTATAAATTTATGTAGAAAAATTTATTAACATTGTAATTAAGTTCAAATTCGTAATTTTAAAACATAATAGGTTCAATATTAAAAATTTAAATACTAAATTTATAGAATTTAAATCTTGAATCCGCACGTGATCAGAGAATGTATCCAAATTAACCCTCGACAATTGGAGAAGAATCTAATATTATTTCCATTGAGTGGGTTGTTTGTACAAGTGAAATATATATTTAGTGGTATATCATTGTCACATGAGTCATTATATAAATAATAATAATTTAAGGATTAAAATGACTAGTTATTATTTATTAAGGAAGTTTTGTGTGGGCTCTTTGTAAAACATTCTTTTAGTCGCGGCTTAAATACTTCATAAGATAAATTACTACTGTATTATTGTAAGATTCGGGAAAGGATTAGCTATATATTTTGATGTAAGGTTCTGGGAGACATTAGATTCGGAGTGTTGGTGTTCATTTCGCATTTGTACCTTATAGTGTAGCCTTTGAATGTACTCGTCGAATTTATGGGGATTCGATCGAGTTTATGTTTGTATGCTTGATCGTTATTGTGCCTTTGTATGTGCCTTCTGAATTTATGGAGGTCCAGTTAAGTTTAAATAGTATTATCGCTTTCATTAATTACTATAGCAATTGTATTTTGATGCATGCCTAGTTATGTTATTCTCGTTTATTATCTTGTTATTGTAATCGCAGCTCGATCGGCCTATGATGTCTACTGAGTACCTATTGTTTTGGTACTTATGTTGTACTCTGTATTTTTTTTCCCGATGCAGATGCGAGCGCTAGTCGGCCCTGTTGACCTTTTGTGCTGTTGTAGCTGGTGATTCGACGATTGAGGGTGAGCTTATTTGGCGTCCGTGGTTGACTCATCTTTTCTGTACATTTTGGCTAGTCTTTTGTATATCGAGACAGGTTGTATATTTGTTGTATATGTCTAGTCTGTACTCGTCTTTTGAAGTAGCTTTGTACTAGCATCGACCAATTTTTAGGTGGGATCTTGTACTTTTTCCTCATTCGAAGGCTGTGTTAAGATATATAATGTTCCTTACTTTCGATGTTCCTTCTTGAAATGCTTTATAATGCTCTTTTCTATCTCTTCCGCTCCTTAGGCTTCTTATCGATGGTTTCGGGCTATGAGTTGACTTACATACTTATGAGTATTAATAGGTGCCATCATAACTCCGATTTGAATCGTGAATAATAATCAACCCACAATAAATAGGGAAGGTATTTACGAATGACCCAACATCAAATATATTGATGATAATATTTGGAAAAAAAATTTCTATTATGCTTCTTAGATTCCAGATAAGTTTGTACCATCAAAGAAGATCGCTTCCTTAAAATGTGAGGTAGATAGAAAATGTTTTCCTAGAAAATGTTTTCTTGGGAAAAAAGTTGGTTTCTAACTTATTTTCTCATGTTTGGTTGGTGAGTGGAAAATATTCTCCAGTGTATGATTGATGATTGAAAAATATTTTTTTAGAAATACCTTTTATAAAATTTGACCTCAGACCCGACCCCGACCCAACCCAACTCCGACACAAATATTTGATTCAGGATCCAACTTTTGAATCAAAATCCGGCCTCCAAGACTTGACTCGAGATCTGATCCCGACCCCAACCCCGACACTCAACCTCGACATTGATCTCGATACTCAATCCGAAATTCAACCCCGACTCGAGACCTTATCTCGACCCCGACTCTGACCCTAATCTTGACATTTGACTTGAGACCAGACCCCGACATCAATACTCGACCCAAGACCCAACCCTGACCCCGACCCCGATATCCGAGACCCCACCCTAACACCGACCCCGATCCTAACCCGAGATACGACCCCAACTCCGACCCCAACCCGAAATCTGACCTTGACCCTGACCCCGACCCCAAAATTCAACCCAAACCCAAACCCGACACTGGACTTGACCCCGACCTCGACGGTGACACCCGACTCGAGATCCGACACTGACGCTCAAAACCAAACATCGACGCTAATCCAAGATCCGATCTCGACCCCAACCCTAAAACTCGACTCTAGACTCGACCTCAATATTCGATTCAAGACCTGACCCCAACACCCGAGACCCAACGCTGATGTTGATTTGAGACCCTATGTCGACCCCGACTCTGACATCTGACTCAAAACCTGACGTCGATACCCAAAAACTAGCCCAAACATCAACTTGAAAATTGACCCCGACTCCGACAGCCGACTTGAGACCTGGCCTCGATTCGAGACCCATTCCTGACACCCAAGACCCGACGCCGATACCGATTTGAGACCCTACCCTGATCTCTACACCCGACTCGAGACCCAATGCCAACACTCGAGACCTTTTCCCGACTTCTTGATCCAACCCTGACCCCAATCTGAGACCCAACGCCGATATCCGACTCGAGACCCAAACACCGACGCCGACTCAAGATCCGACCCCAATACTCAACTCGAAACCTTACCCCAATTCGAGACCTAACCACGACCTCAACTCGAGACTTGAACCTTACACCAAAACCCAATTCGAGACCTGACCCCGACCCGATCCCAACCCCGATCTCTATCCCGACACTCGACTTGAGACCTGACCCCGACCCGATCCCAACCCCGATCTCTATCCCGACACTCGACTTGAGACCTGACCTTGACCAGAGACCAAACCCCGACCTCGACTCAATTTGAAATTCGCGAGTTGAGTCTCGGATCGAGGTCGAGAGTTGGGTCTCGAATTGAGCATCAGGAGTCGGATTTAGGATTAACATTGAAAATTGATACTCGAGACTTAAGTTAGGATGAAAAATTGAGGTGTGCGGTTCCAAAATGATTTTGGAAAAATGTTTTCCTTACTTGTTTAAGGGAAGTCATTTTCCTTGAATTTGAGGAAACTAAGTTGATTTGAAAAACATTTTTCAAAATATTTAAGCCAACCAAATATGAGAAAATTGAAAAATATTTTCATTCATACCAAACACACCCTTAATTATTTATTACTACAATAGTAATGTTTATGCCAGATTTACTATTTGCGAAATTATATTGAATATGTTATTTTTATATGATGATAAAATAGATATTTAATGATAATAAATTATATTTTTTAACAGTAATATTTGTTGCGGCAAAAATATTTAGTTGTAACTGAGATAATGTTTCGCATCTAGAGTCGATAAAACCTTTAGTGACATTTACATATAATGCTAATTATAAAATTTATATTTATTATTGCTGCTAAATATTAATGATAATTATATTATTATCCTTAAATAATGAATGGTCCAATAAATCTATTTGTTGTGGTGTTGTGTAGTATGTTTATGCAATTGTGATGTACTACAATGGGATATTTAGTGGTATTTAATTGTTACACCTGTTGTACATACAGTTAATTACTCTTTCATATCGTTTTCGTTAATTAACAGCTTGCAGAATATTTTATTAAGTTTTATAAGAAATATTATACATTATATATATACTGAAAAACATCGAACGTCATATCCCAATAACAATAATCACATAAAGAATAACCTCACTTTGACATTGAATTAATCAGGGCTCGTTATTTATTTCAGAATTATTATCTCATTTTTAATGAAGAATAAAAATAACATTATAATTTTAAAATGATTAATTTTGAAATAAATTATATTATAATTTTATTTTAATTAAATATAATATAAATTTATTCTAAAATTAATTCAGTCATTTCTTACCGACCGTAAATGAATTAATATTCAACAAACGTAGCAATTATTGCATCACCCCTTTTATTTCTCTTGGCCAATCTTCAATGTTTTCTCTGGAAGCACTCGTAAAAATTTAGCAAATTACAATAACAGTAAAGAATAAGAAAAATTAAACATCGATCATATTTTAAAATAATATTTTATTATAATAGTAAAGTTATTTTTTTAAAATCAGGTTGTTTATGTTATATATATTTTATGTTCTTTATAATAGTAATTCTCAATAACAACATTTACAATAATGATCAAGTATTTTTATAATTGATTTTTATGTTATTATTATATTATATGTTCTCTACTAGGGGTGGATCTAAGGGGGAGGAGGTGGTAGGGGTTCACCTGAGCTCCCTTAGCAAAAAATTATATTGTATATATGGTAAATTTTTTATATTTATGTACTTATGTTAATTTTGAACTCTCTGAACAAGGAATAATGTGTAGCGCAATGATAGCTGACTTTCAAATTGTCCCATGTGTTTAGGATTTGAACCTCACTATGCGCATTATGTTTTTAGATTCTGTTATTTCTTTTTATTTAATTTCAGAAACATCCACTAGCCAGATCTAATCTTTCACTAGTTGTCTCTCGATTTTAACCAGACTCTGTCCATTGATTTCATGACCAACAATGTACAATCCATCAATTTAATGTTTGATTTTTCTTTAAAAATAATAATTTTATCCGTCAATTTTAATCTTCAATTTTGATCCATTTTTCAATAGAAAAATTACCTAATTACACTTCTTTATTTACCATATTTTTCATTATTCCTATCCATTTAAAATTTTTTTTCAAAAAACCTTCTTTCCATCCGAATACATTAATTCTGATTAAAAAAATTATCTCTATGTTCAATGTATTATGCTTTAAACATTACCTGCTGATACATAAAAACCCTAATTAATTTATCCGAATTACTGAATTAATGTATCTGAATTACTAAACTAATGTATCCAGATTATCATATTTTTAAGAGATTTTTATAAATTTTAAAAAAATGATAATTAACCCTTGCTATGTGATTCCTAAAAAGCATACTTTTTTAATAGAGAACCTTTTTGGTGCAAATCTCACCTACAAAAAATTCAAATTAAATCATCATATTCTTGTATGTTCTCTGCTTTTTTAAGATTCGATTTAATGTAAAAGAAAATGGTTATAAAAGAACAAACATGTTGGAAAGTAGTCCCCACCATTACAATCTCTCTTCATTTTCTTAAGTTCGTATTAGGTGATTGATATATACTTATATTATGTATTAAATTTTAAAATTTAGATTTAATTAACTCAACAAATATTTTAACCAATGGGAATACTCAAAGGAGTTATTTATTTTTGTTAATATTAAAACTTCTGAATCTCTCTATATATATATTATAAGTAGTAGTTAATAGTGATGGTGATTGACAATAATTGTGAATGTTAGTGATTTATGATAGCAATTAGTGGTGACATCTAATAGTTATGGTGTGTGATAATAATAAAATATGGCGGTGTTGATTAATAACGGTAATTGGTGACATCTAATAGATATAGTGGGTGATAATAATAAACTATGGTGGTGTGGATATATACTTGTATTATGTATTAAATTTTTAAAATTTAGATTTAATTATCTGAACAATTATTTTAACCAATGAGAATACTCGAAGGAGTTATTTATTTTTATTAATATGAAAACTTTTGAGTCTAGATATACATATTATAAGTAATAGCTAATAGTGATAGTGACTGACAATAGTTGTGAATGTTGGTGATTTATGGCAACAATTAGTGGTGACATCTAATAGTTATAGTGTGTGATAATAATAAACTATGGCGATGTTGATTAATAGCGGTAATTGGTGACATCTAATAGCTATAGTGGGTGATAATAATAAACTATGGTGGTGTTGATATATACTTGTATTACGTATTAAATTTTTAAAATTTAGATTTAATTAACTTAACAAATATTTTAACTAATGGGAATACTCGAAGGAGTTATTTATTTTTATTAATATTAAAACTTTTGAACCTACACGATAGAGTATCACTATTCACAAGAGCACTTAAACTCTCTTATTATACTATACCCGAAGATACCAACCCGCTATTAGGGCCTCATTCAACTTTATACTATCTCATATACACATCTTAAGCCTCTTCTTACCAAATGACTTAGCCTTAATTCACTATTTACATCTGAGGGTCACATACCCCTCCATTCATAACACATACTCCTTGCAAGTTAATATCTTAATCTCTTGCATACGTCATGTCAATCCTACTAAATCAAATATTAAACTAGCACTATCAAAATCATTCATTACACCTCACTACTCACCTTATAGATACTTCACTCTAGTTACATGCCTCGATCAACCACCATTCTCACTATTTGAGTTCTACTCCTCTAACTCCCTCTTTTTAACTCTAGAATCATTTTACGAATTGTAACAACCCCTAAAATATTGTATGTCGGTATTTCAATTCTCGACGAAAATAATACAGCCTCTGTATTTTGGGCATAACTTTTCATAGTTTGGTCCAAATTAGGTGATTCAAATTTTTGGGTAATCAAAACATCATTACCTACAACTTTCATGAAGAACATATCTTAATATTCAGAGTGTAAGTAGATCAAATAAATTAATCTTTGCAAGATATAGTGCTGTGACGGAATTGAGTATTTATAGAAGAAAATTCATATCTCACTGTAGGTTTCTCCAAATTGGTTGATTCTTAAATGACATGAAACTAGACTTCTCTATATACAATTCTTATGAAGATACCAAATCCTAATAAGGAATTTATCTTATTTAAACGCAGCTTCGAAAATGGTTTTTCCGTTAAAAGAGATCTCATCTCACCTACCATAGAAAGATCCAGAACCATTTGACATCATCCATGACATCAAAATTCTCCATTGAATTTTCAAAATCATCCTTTATGATTATGTTTATTTATTGTTAGGTCCCTCCTCCACACCTATAAATACCCACCTTATTTTCTCATTTTATTAATCAAACTTTCTTAAGCAACTCTTCTCTATATATACTTCTTCTCAAATATAGTTTTAGTTTTAGTAGTATAAAAATACTACTCCGGTGATTCTTATACTCCGGGTAGTACACAAAATGCTCCGGCGAGAAGAAAAGGCTAGGGGTCCAAGAGTGTTCTAATTCAGAGTAAAGCTTCGAATTTAAGGTATGTAAGGCTTTTATAGCATCGGATTGAGTTCGTTCATGTGCCCAATATTTAAATTCATTATAATTGAGTTATAGTTGAGTTTTATCCAAATTTTGAATTCTAAATGAATTAATTCTTCTTCTATTGAGTTAGATATATTTATGCATTAATATTATTATTATTGTTATCTCTCATATTATTGGAATTATTGTTCATGGCTACTTTCCCATGAATTTTAATTGATTTGATATTCATGAATATTTCTACACATGTTTTGAGTAATGATATTAGTTTTTTTTTAATATTTTTATTGCTAAAAAGAGTGATATGAATTAATACTATATATGTATTTTATTGAATTTTGAAAGAGCAAAATAGTTGAGTTTAAATGAATTTGAGTAAATGATGTTTTGAGAAAGATGTTTTAATGAGATGTAAATGATGTTTTTGAAGTATAATGATTAATGAAGAGGTAATGAGATAAGTTTGATAATTTAAATTAAAGTCCAATGAGACTAGATGATGAGTTTAATATGAGTACATATTTTGTGTCACGACCCAAAAACTGAGGTCATGATGGCACACATCTCAAAACCCAATCTGATGTGTAACCCTAAAAATAAAACTCATACAAGATTCCCAAAGGGGAAAGTGATGCCACGATTTAAATAAAAAGAAAAAAAAATAAAGAAATTATCCCAAAACCTGGTGTCATAAGTATAAAGAGCATCTAATACAAGGTTCGAATCTGAAGATACAACATAAGTCTCTGAATGATACAAAAGACTGAAAAATAAAGATAGACTAGTGACGATCCGAATTCTAGGACCTCACCACTAATCTGAGAATACACAATCCGCTAGAATATTAACTGCCACGTGGGGTACCCCGACTAGTATCTGCATCAAAAAGGGACACAGAAGTAGGGGTGAGTACAATTCACATGTACTCAGTAGGTTTTAGCTGACTGAGTATAAGGAATTAATCAAACCTATGAAATAAACTAAGGAACGCTTCCACCTGCATACAGAAAAGTCCCACTTCGGCATCGGTGCCGCCAGTTTATATATATAGTGGCACGAATAAAGTATAATAACAACTCATAATCACAATTAATCAAATAATTCAAGCAGCACAAATGTCAATGCAATGCAATGCAATATGATGATGCAATGATGTGGTGGTACGGTGGAATCAAGACTGTCGCACAGCCTGTCGTATACACCTGCCGAGCTGTGCTACCAAGCAGGACCCATGGGGGTCTCGCAGACCATATACCTCAATCACAATATCTCATTATCCTTGCCACCTCCTCGTGGTCAAGGGATCACAATGCATCCACTACCCTGCCGGAAAACTACCTCGGTCAGGAACTCAAGATACAAAGGTTGGGATCACAATGCATCCGCTACCCTACCGGAAAACTGCCTCGGTCAGGGACTCAAGATACAAAGGTTTAAAGGTGTTTCATTTTCTTTCTCAAAAAGAATTTCCATATTTTTCAACTTCCCATGTTTCATGATGTGATGAATGAGGATGAATGCATCAAAACACATATGCATGGAAGTAATAATCAACTCACATGTGGTATAATGTTCAAAGTTCTCAAAACTTAACCTACACATGATATTCACCCTCAATAAATAGTAACGGGAAGAACACGCTTTCATTTAAATATTCACCCCTTTCTCAACAATATTTCAATACTCAAGTATGCTCAAAACCCCCAACTCAATCTCTCAGGCGGCATCACAAGTCAAATAATATACTCAAGCCTCTCTCTTAGGCAAATCATAATTCACATGCTCTCAAAGCAAATAAGATAACAAATAAGGCCCCCACACGGGCTATGTAATACAAATAAACCCCGTCACGGCAACACATTAATAAATAAGCCTCCACACGGACATCATAATATATATAACATTCTCAACTCATACTACAACCCCATCCCAAAGTCTATAACATATGAATGATTAATTACCCCATCTCAATCTCAAAGAAAGATAGTCAAACCTACCTCAATTGCCAAAATCGCACTCGAATACCTCCACCGGACAAGTAACTCTCGAATTCAGCGCTCGGAATGACAACCCACCAACACTTTGCCTCAAAAATCTCTTCTCAAATCACCTCAAGGAGTTCAAGAACTCAAACAAATGTTGAAAAATATTGAAATGAGAAGAAAGGGGCATTTTCTGCCCAAAAAGTTACTGTTCATGCGTGTTACTGTTCACGCGTGTTACTGTTCACGCGTGTTTTGTACAAATTTACGAAAATCACCCTCAAGGTCATTACAATATCCACCACTAAAAAGGATGTTCGTCCTCGAACATAAGATAAAATAAAGTACCTGGGGTCTCAAAAAGCTGAGGGTATCGAGCCTGCATATCAGACTCTAACTCCCAAGTCGCCTCCTCAGCAGGCCGATGCTGCCACTGCACCTTGACCGAAGCGACCTCCTTGGTCCTGAGTCTACGAAGCCGCCTATCTAGAATAACTGTCGGCTCCTCCTCATAAGTCAAATCCGAACTCAACTCTACCGCATCATAAGAAATCACATGAGACTCATCCGGTATGTACTTGCGAAGCATGGAAACATGAAACACCGGATGGACAGCTGACAATTTAGGGGGTAAGGCCAACTTATACGCCACTCCACCTACTCTCCTCAGGATTTCAAACGGGCCAACAAACCTTGGGCTAAGCTTGCCCTTCTTTCCGAACCTCATCACACCCTTCATGGGCGATATTTTAAGCCACACGCAATCACCCACCATGAACTTTAAGGGACGAACCCTCCTATCAGCATAACTCTTTTGACGACTCTGAGCTGTCAATAGTCGACCCTGAATCAAACGTACCCGCTCCACAGCATCCCTAAGTAAGTCAGTATCCAATGCATCAACCGCAACAGAATCAAACCATCTAATGGGTGATCGACACCTACGACCATACAATGCCTCAAATGGTGCCATTTGAATGCTGGAGTGATAACTGTTATTATAGGCAAACTCTGCTAAGGGCAAGTGTTGGTCCCATCGGGCACCAAAATCAATCACACAGGCCCTAAGCATATCCTCCAACACCTGAATAGTCCGTTCAGACTGACCATCGGTTTGGGGATGAAATGCTGAACTCATCTCTAGTCGCGTACCCAAACCACGCTGTAATGCCTTCCAAAAGTGAGAGGTGAACACTGAACCCCGATCCGATACAATAGAGATAGGCACCCCATGCAGCCTAACAATCTCACGAAGATAGATCCTAGCTAACTGATCCGCATTGTAGCTAGTCTTCACCGGAAGGAAATGGGCTGATTTGGTCAATCGATCCACAATCACCCAGACAGAGTCATACTTACCCAATGCCATGGGTAATCCAGACACGAAGTCCATAGTGATACGCTCCCATTTCCACTCAGGAATGGGCATCCTTTGCATAGGACCACCCGGTTTCTGATGCTCATACTTCACTTGTTGGCAATTTAGACACTTAGCCACAAAATCAATAATGTCTCTCTTCATGCCACACCACCAATAATGTTGTTTCAAGTCATGAAACATCTTTGCCACTCCCGGGTGAATCGAATACTTGGAACAATGAGCCTCCTCTAATATCATACGTACCCATTCACTAACCTTGGGCACACAAATGCGACCATTAATCCTCAAAACTCCTTCCTGATCAAGAGAGGCTGATTTTGCTTCACCACTCAACACTTTGTCTCGAATGGCCCTCAACTTTTCATCTTCAAATTGGTGTGTACGAATCTGGTCCATCAAAGTAGACCTAGCTTCCACAAATGCCAAAATACCATGATGTGTAGAAATATCCAGTCGGACCAACTGTCTAGCCAATGACTGAACCTCCAACGCCAAAGGCCTCTCCACAGCCTTAAGAAAGGCCAAACTACCCATGCTAGATGCTTTGCGACTCAGGGCATCCGCTACCACATTAGCTTTGCCCGGATGATAAAGTATGGTAATGTCATAGTCTTTCAATAACTCTAACCACCTACGCTGCCGCATGTTCAGATTCGGCTGAGAAAAGATATACTTAAGGCTACGGTGGTCAGTATAGACCTCGCAATGCACTCCATAGAGATAATGCCTCCACAACTTCAGAACAAACACCACTGCTGCTAACTCTAAGTCGTGGGTAGGATAGTTCTTCTCATGTACCTTCAACTATCGAGAAGCATAAGCTATAACTCTACCTTTTTGCATCAATACACCACCCAAGCCGACTCCCAAAGCATCACAAAACACAATAAATGCCACGCCCTCCTCGGGTAAGGCTAGAATAGGTGCTGAAGTCAATAATTCCTTGAGCTTTTGAAAGCTCGCCTCACACTCATCAGTCCACTGAAATGCCACGGTCTTTTGAGTTAGCCTAGTCAATGGGGGCTGCAATAGAAGAGAATCCTTGAACAAACCGACGATAGTAGCCTGCCAACCCAATAAAACTCCGAATCTCGGTAACCGAAGTAGGCCTAACCCAATCACGAACCGCTGCAACTTTGGCTGGATCAACCATAATACCATCCTTGGTCACTATATGACCCAAGAATGTCACGCACTCAAGCCAAAACTCACATTTGGAGAATTTTGCATACAACTTCTCCTCTCTCAATCTCTGAAGGACTGTCCTCAGGTGCCTAACATGATCCGTCTCATTCTTGGAATAAACCAAGATGTCATCAATAAACACGATCACAAACGAGTCCAAAGAAGGTCGAAATACCCGGTTCATCAACTCCATAAAAGCAATCGGGGCATTAGTCAATCCGAAGGACATAACCACAAACTCATAATGCCCATAACGAGTCCTGAATGCAGTCTTCGGGATATCAGATTCCCGAACTCTCAACTGATGGTAACCCGACCTCAAATCAATCTTTGAGAACACCGATGCACCTTGAAGCTGGTCAAATAAATCATCAATGTGAGGGAGAGGATACTTGTTCTTGATAGTGACTTTGTTCAACTGTCGATAGTCAATACACATCCTTATAGTACCATCTTTCTTCTTCATAAATAAAACCGGTGCACCCCACGGTGATACACTAGGTCTAATAAACCCTTTCTTCAACAAATCTTCCAATTGTTCTTTCAACTCTTTCAATTCTGTCGGAGCCATCCGATAAGAAGAAATAGAGATGGGTTTAGTATCATGCTCCAAATCAATCACAAAATCGATATCACGGTCAGGAGGAACTCCCAGCAAGTCTGTAGGAAATACATCCATAAACTCTCTCACCACCCTCGTAGTCTCTATATGAGATGACTCCGTGGTGAGATCACGTACATGAGCCAAATAAGACAAACAACCCTTATCCATCAAGCGACGAGTACGAATATAAGATATCACCCCCTTAGGATACGAACTCGGATTACCCTTCCATACTAAGCTAGGTAAATCGGGATAAGCTAAGGTCACGGTCTTTGCATAACAATCTAATATAGCATGATAAGGAGATAACCAGTCCATACCCAATTTCACATCAAAATCAAGCATCTCTAGTAAAATCAAGTCTGCACGGGTCTCTCTACCCGAAAATATCACCAAACATCCCTTGTATACCCGATCCACTACTAAAGATTCACCTATTGGGGTAGAAATAGTAATAGGCACAATAAGGGACTCACTCACATAATCAATACCCACATCGAAATAAATCGACACATAAGAATAGGTAGACCCTGGGTCAAATAATACTGACATAAAATGATGGCAAACCAGAACAATACATGTAATAACCACATCAGAGGCCTCTGCCTCAAATTTACCTATTATAGCATAGCATAATTAATGGTCACCCTTAGCCTGTGAACCACTACAACCACCACCTCGAGTACTCCATAAAGCACCTCAAACAACTAAAACTGGTGTATTGCAGACAACTTGTGACCCTGGCTAAATAGAAGAAGAATCACATATTTGCCCCTTATTCAAACTCACCATCACAAAACAACCTAAGTAAACTACTCCCAACTCATCATAGGAGGACCGACAGGTCTATGAGCAAGAACGTCGACCTCTATCACTTCTTAGCCATTCCCGCAATTATAAAAAGAAATAAGACATTCCATGTGCCTTCAAGATACCCAATTTTGAACAACCTGTCCTGACACTTGGTCAAAAAGATATAAGCCTTCTCAACAGTGATAACCTCAAACTTGGGAGACAATACCCTGACGAATCTCTCCAAATCTCTTTTGCTCCTAAGTAAACATAGCAATGCTAGAAGACATAGGTGGAACCACAGATCTCAAAGGAATCCAAAGTGGGCTAATTAGATATCTAAAATTTGAAATCTAACTATCAAAGTCTAACCGACCATCTTCCATACTTTTTTTTTTGTTGCTCCACATCTTCATACTCATAATCAGGCTCGAATAGGCATCACTAAATCATCCTTAAGCAAGAGCCGATATTTCGAACCCGACAGTTACTTTTAATGCGGAAGGAATAGATCAGAGGTAAATAACACTTGATATGAATAAATCGCACGAAGGGAGTAAAAAGAAAGAAATTCTCCTATTAAGTATCTTGTAGCCTCTCAAAGATAAGTACGGACGTTTACGTACCGATCCGCAAGACTCTACTAGACACCCTGCTCTTTAACTTATAAGACCGGTGAACCTAGTGCTCTGATACCAATTGTCACGACCCAAAAACTGAGGTCATGATGGCACACATCTCAAAACCCAATCTGATGTGTAACCCTAAAAATAAAACTCATACAAGACTCCCAAAGGGGAAAGTGATGCCACGATTTAAATAAAAAGAAAAAAAAATAAAGAAATTATCCCAAAACCTGGTGTCATAAGTATAAAGAGCATCTAATACAAGGTTCGAATCTGAAGATACAACATAAGTCTCTGAATGATACAAAAGACTGAAAAATAAAGATAGACTAGTGACGATCCGAATTCTAGGACCTCACCACTAATCTGAGAATACACAATCCGCTAGAATATTAACTGCCACGTGGGGTACCCCGACTAGTATCTGCATCAAAAAGGGACACAGAAGTAGGGGTGAGTACAATTCACATGTACTCAGTAGGTTTTAGCTGACTGAGTATAAGGAATTAATCAAACCTATGAAATAAACTAAGGAACGCTTCCACCTGCATACAGAAAAGTCCCACTTCGGCATCGGTGCCGCCAGTTTATATATATAGTGGCACGAATAAAGTATAATAACAACTCATAATCACAATTAATCAAATAATTCAAGCAGCACAAATGTCAATGCAATGCAATGCAATATGATGATGCAATGATGTGGTGGTACGGTGGAATCAAGACTGTCGCACAGCCTGTCGTATACACCTGCCGAGCTGTGCTACCAAGCAGGACCCATGGGGGTCTCGCAGACCATATACCTCAATCACAATATCTCATTATCCTTGCCACCTCCTCGTGGTCAAGGGATCACAATGCATCCACTACCCTGCCGGAAAACTACCTCGGTCAGGAACTCAAGATACAAAGGTTGGGATCACAATGCATCCACTACCCTACCGGAAAACTGCCTCGGTCAGGGACTCAAGATACAAAGGTTTAAAGGTGTTTCATTTTCTTTCTCAAAAAGAATTTCCATATTTTTCAACTTCCCATGTTTCATGATGTGATGAATGAGGATGAATGCATCAAAACACATATGCATGGAAGTAATAATCAACTCACATGTGGTATAATGTTCAAAGTTCTCAAAACTTAACCTACACATGATATTCACCCTCAATAAATAGTAACGGGAAGAACACGCTTTCATTTAAATATTCACCCCTTTCTCAATAATATTTCAATACTCAAGTATGCTCAAAACCCCCAACTCAATCTCTCAGGCGGCATCACAAGTCAAATAATATACTCAAACCTCTCTCTTAGGCAAATCATAATTCACATGCTCTCAAAGCAAATAAGATAACAAATAAGGCCCCCACACGGGCTATGTAATACAAATAAACCCCGTCACGGCAACACATTAATAAATAAGCCTCCACACGGACATCATAATATATATAACATTCTCAACTCATACTACAACCCCATCCCAAAGTCTATAACATATGAATGATTAATTACCCCATCTCAATCTCAAAGAAAGATAGTCAAACCTACCTCAATTGCCGAAATCGCACTCGAATACCTCCACCGGACAAGTAACTCTCGAATTCAGCGCTCGGAATGACAACCCACCAACACTTTGCCTCGAAAATCTCTTCTCAAATCACCTCAAGGAGTTCAAGAACTCAAACAAATGTTGAAAAATATTGAAATGAGAAGAAAGGGGCATTTTCTGCCCAAAAAGTTACTGTTCATGCGTGTTACTGTTCACGCGTGTTACTGTTCACGCGTGTTTTGTACAAATTTACGAAAATCACCCTCAAGGTCATTACATTTTGGGAGTAGTATTGAGCACCGAGTTGGGTAAGAGTTTAATTGACTCAAACTCCAGAACTACGTAGCCAGCATAGGATGGAGGCTATGCGTCTTAAGTCCCAAAAAGAGGACTTTGATGAGTGGATCTAAGATGGTGATGTCCTTTATCCTAGCAAGGTATTGGATGGATGTGGCAATGACATCGCTTCGTTGTATCATCGCTAGCTCATAAGTGATGGTTGTCGGTTAGAGAAACTTCCAACCGAGTAAGCATTGCTTATTACTATTATTTTTATTATTATATTTTAAACTTGCATTACATATTGATGTTGAGATGATGTTGAGTTTTGAACTGATTTTTCTTGAGAGAAGTTTCTTGATATATGTCCTTACCTTCCTGCCATTTTACATACTCGTACATTCCACGTACTGACATCATTCGACCTGCATCATTATATGATGCAGATACAGCTGTTAGAGATCCTCAACAAGCGCATCATTGAAGATCGTTTCTTTTTGGCTATTTGGTGAGTCCTTCTTGTATTCGAAAGAAATCCTTATCATTTTATTATTGTTGAGTGTGATGTTTCTTTTGAGGTAGCCATGGATATGTCATTGGCACCATCTAAGAGTATTAGAGGCTTCATAGACAGAATTTGATGATGTAATCCGAGTAGTTCTCTTTAAAAACTACTTCTTCTAAGAATTATCATTTTTTTTCTTTTGATATTGATGATGACAAGCCACATTAGTATTCTTAAGTCTTTCGCTGATGAACAAATGAGTAATGATACCAAGTGGTTCTCTCGGAAGCCAGAGATGGTTTTTGAGTGCCGGCCACGCCTAGGGTACCCTCTTAGGGCGTGACAAACTTGGTATCAGAGCACAGAGTTCAAGAGTCCTAGGGTGTCTATGAAGCCCTATCTAGTAGAGTCTTGCTTATAGGTGTATTGTGTACCACACTTATAATCAGGAAGCTATAGGATATTAGGAATTATTTCACTTCTTTCATAATCTTAGTTCGTGCGATAAAGTTTAACTCTATAAAAGCTTCCTTTCTAATTTGTGCATTTACACGTTTCAGACATGCCTCCTAAACGTTCAGCTAGTCAGAGAAACGCTGCCAGCACTGAGGTTCCACAGTCAGTAATGCCTCCATGGAGAACTAGGGGTCGACCTACAAGGTCTACTAAGGTACCCCAAATACCTACTGTTCAGACCACTTCTACTTCAGAGGAATATTTTCGAGGAGCGATTGCTATGCTCACCCAGTTGGTGGCTGCTCAAAATAGTAGCCAGAGTTCACCAACTCCTAGCTCTAGTTATCAAGAGTTATCTGCTGCCACGAGGATTAAAGATTTTCTGAGAATGAATCCGCCGGTCTTCACGGGTTCTAACGTTGATGAAGACCCCTCAAATTTTATTGATGAGATGTAGAAGATACTAAAAGCAATGCATGCTACAAAAATTGAGGGGGTTGAGTTGGTGTCTTATCAATTCAAGGATGTGGCAAATGTATGGTATAACTAGTAGGAAGAAAGTAGAGGTGAGGATGCAGAGCCTGCTCTTTGGGATGAGTTTGAAAGAGCATTTCTTGATAACATCTTTCCTCAAGAGCTACATGAAGCAAAAATTGAGGAGTTTGTGAACCTGAAGCAGGAGAGTATGACTGTGAAAGAGTATAGTTTGAAGTTTATTCAATTGTCCAAATATACCCCAGAAATAATTCCTCTTATGAGGTCTAAGATGAGGAAGTTTGTCTCTGCCCTAGGCAAACATGTAAAGAAATAATGTAAGACAATGCTAATGATTTCTGACATGAATTATTTTAGATTGATGGTGTATGCTCAGCAGGTTGAGGATGACAAGAAAAAGGACCGAGAGGAACACCTAAGCAAAAAGGCTAAGTCTGCTGGGCATGAGAACGAGCAGAAGCAAGGGAAGAGTAACAAGTCCTTCTTTCAGAAGAGGTCTTCTAATTATGCACCTTCCCCAACAAATGCTTTTACACCTAATACCAGGTATGATCAGAGATCTCTAAGTCACCAAAACTTTCGAGCTCAGGGTTCTCAGTCCCAATTAAGTGTGGCTCAAGGTTCTAGAGGGAAACCACCATGTGCTAGATGTGGGAGGCTCTATTTGGGAGAGTATCGTGTGGGCACCAATGCTTGCTACGGATGTGGAAAGACATGTCACTTCCAGAATGAGTGTCCTTCAAAGAGACAGGGAGATGGAAGTAGTAGAGCTCAGTTTTCTTTTGAAGCTCCACAGAATAGAGGTAATCATAGAGGTGCAGCTTCAAGTGCAGGCGGGGGAACCAGCCATCTATATGCTATGGGTAGTCGCCAAGACCAAGAGAATGCACCCGATGTTGTTACTGGTATGCTCTGAGTTCTTTCTTTTGATGTATATGCATTACTTAATCCGGGTGCTACGTTATCTTTTGTGACTCCTTACTTGGCTAGTAAATATGAGATCCTTCCTGAGTGTCTTCTTGAGCCTTTCAGCATGCCTACTCCTGTTGTTGAGTCTATCTTAGCTGAGAGGGTCTATAGAGATTGTACTATGTCAATCTATCACAGGGATACCATAGCTGACTTAGTTGAGTTAGACATGGTTGATTTTGATGTGATTCTTGGCATGAACTGACTTTATTCTTGTTATGCCTCAGTTGATTGTAGGACCCGAATTTTCAAGTTTCAATTTCCAAATAAGCCTATCTTAGAGTGGAAGGGAAATTCTGTAGTACTTAAGGGTAAATTTATTTCCTACCTTAAAGCAAGAAAGTTAATCTCTAAGGGATGCATATATCATATAGTCCGAGTCAAAAACATTAATGATCAGGCTCCATCTCTTGAGTCAGTTCCCATTGTGAATGAGTTTCCTGAAGTCTTTCCTGAGGATCTACTCGAAATCTCTCCTGATAGAGAGATAGACTTTGGTATTGATGTCCTTCCTGATACACAACCTATCTCCATTCCTCCTTATAGGATGACTCCTTTTGAGTTGAAAGAGTTGAAAGAACAACTGAAAAACCTCCTAGATAAGGGGTTTATTAGGCCAAGTGTCTCACCTTGGGGTGCTCCTATCCTATTCGTGCGAAAGAAAGATGGATCCCTTAGAATGTGCATTAATTACCAACAACTAAACAAGGTCACCATCAAGAACAAGTATCCTCTCCCCAGAATAGATGATTTATTTGACTAACTTCAAGGTGCCACATGCTTCTCTAAGATAGACCTCAAATCAGGCTATCACCAGTTGAAAGTAAGAGAATGTGACATCCCAAAGATGGCTTTTTGAACCCGCTATGGTCATTTCGAGTTTCTTGTTATGTCCTAGACGTGACCGACACTTAGAAACCATTACTGACTCCTAAGCGAACCACTTGGCCTAATCACACATCAGACTTAAAATAAAAAAGTAATTAAATGGGCAATTCCAATCAACAATCTAGCTCAAGAAAGAAAGACTATGGGCCAATAAATCGAACTTTAATCTATGTCATTAAATAGTCTTACAAGATTAATTCAAGGAAATAAAATATTTAATCAACCTATCACTATCTTGTCTATAAAACCTCTATCACTACTATCTAATTGGTGCGAATGACAGGTTCATGGCTACCTTAAATCAGAATGAAAAGACTAAACTTAACGCAAGAATAAACCAAGTGGTATCCTCCGAATGTAGGGGAGGACTCACCAATATGCTGAGTGTGAATATATTCTCAACGGTGCGCCTATTGATGATCTTTTAAATTTGTCTCTGCATCATGACACGATGCAGGTCCAAATAAATGATAGTACGTGGAATGTACGAGTATGTAATATGACAAAATAAAACATGCATTAAGATAGAATACCACTTCAGATATCTAAAATCATAAAGATAAGAGAAACTCAATCAAGTGTCATAAGTCTAAAGGAATAATACGGTTTAGACAAAGTCCAATCATATACAATCTAGTCCAATCATGTACAATCCAATTTAATCTAATCATATACAATTTGATCTAATCCAATCATATATAATCTGATCTAATCTAATCATATACAATTCGATCCAATCCAATCACATACCATCAAATCCAATCCAATCACATACAATCCAATCTAATCCAATCAACCAAGTATTCAATCAACTCAATAATAAACTCAAAGGACTCGACTCAACAAGTATGGAAAATTAGAATTTAGTAGTGTTTTACAATTCGGCTCAATCTTCTACAATATCAATCAAACCAATCGTATCATGCATAATTCACTCAATTTGAGAGTTTTTCTAATCGACAACCATCACCTATGAGACAATGATATGCAACAAGCCGACGTTATTGCCACGTCCACTCAATACTTTGTCGGGGTATGAACGAATTAACCAATCATGGATCCAACAATTTTTCAAGTCCTATCATGTCAGGACAATAAAATAGGAAACATCCGACTTTAACAGTCCAATCTCTTTCTACGTTGGCTACGTAGTTCATGGGATTTGAGTAGGGACTATATTTTTACCCAATTCGGTGTTTAATACTCCTCCCAAGACTCAATATGCTCATATTTATCAGGTGAGTAAAGTTCTCAAAATACTCATTTAGTCTCTTTTGTACTTAGTTCAAATCAACTTATTTAGTCTCATTGGACTCTTTTAAAACTCAATCAATCTGGTCTCATTGGTCCTTATTTCAAAAAAAATCAACTCATCTCAATCATCAAACTCTTCTCTTTAAATTTGATACAATTTCAACTCAATGAATGCAGTAAATATTAAATGTATTTAGAACATAATTTTAACCCCTCAACTCATTCTTAAAATAGACGTTTTAATATAAAAATGCTCAACTCGTTTATACTCAAAATACTCATACTCAAAATACTCATTAAAAAACTTTTCAAACTTAACTCATGCTTAAACTCTTTCTAAATCAAAGATGAAAATAATCATTTTTAAACTCAAAATAGTGCATAAATAATTTATTCAAAACGTTCTCAAATTATTTTTTTAAAACTCTTTCTCAAACAATCATTTGTACTCAAAAAATCCTCATAAGACTCCAATCAAATTAAATTATGCAAATTATATCATGTAGTCACATTAGACTCCAATCCACTCCATCTCAAGACATCATCATCAACATTACCTCTTCATCAATCATTTTACCTTTTTAAAGATAGATATCATTTACATCATCATCAAACATCTTGCTCCAAAATACTCATTTAACTCTATGTTCAATTTCATCATACTCATTAAAATATGTATCATCTCACTTTGTAAGAAATATTTTTATTTATACATAAAAATCATCAATCTCAACCTCTAGACAAATTATGACAAAATGAAATCTCATCTTGGATTCATGTGAATGAATAGATGAATCCATACTTTCAACAAACCTCAACTCAATAACATTATTAATGCATATGGATTTATATACAAAACTCAATATAAATTATAGATAACTCAAGAACTCAACTCATGGAACCTCAAAACTCAACTCAACTCGAATCAATGAAGATGTAGGGCACGTGGATGAAATCAATCCAACGTTGTGAGTAGCCTTACATACCTTAGAGTAGATCTTAAAGAAATATTGATGTTAGGTCCTAAATGAGTAGCTTGAATCCTTGAGTTTGAGAGCAAATTTGTTGGAGATAATTTGAGAGAGAAGAGGATGAAGTTTAGGATTTTGGGGGAGGAAAAAGACTGAAAAGTGACTTCAAAAAACGCGTCCAACTTTGTATTTATAAAATTAGAGAATGGTTCAAGTTACCTTTACTAAAATCTGAAAATTTTTACATAAATTTGAACTATATGGGAGAAGGGCTGCGATGCAGAAGTGTTTCACCATAGTGCATTTTTCCCCTAAATTTTGAGTTGAAGCAAAAACTGATCAAGTCCGCGATGCGGACTTAGCGCACACCTCTTTGGTTAACTGAATATAAGTTTTTACTCCAAACTTTAAAAAATGCATTCTTGGTGGAGTTAGAAAGAAGATTCAAAGACCTTTAATTTTAAGTCATAGGCCACCCAATACGTTATATTCTAGGAGATATGGTCGTTTGAAGTTGATCCTTATATGGACTCATTCAAAAACTTAACCGATTGAAAATCTTTGGACTTGGCTTGGTGTTAGAGATCCCTCATGACCCTTAGCTACATATAATGCACTTAAAATACTTAGGAATTGATTCTAAATTATATATACAATTAGAAGTCATTTAGTTCGAGTCTATATGCATATGAAGAATGATCCGAGTCTTGGCGATTTTTTTTTTGGGTGTTACATTATCTTCTTCTAGGGATCATTCTTCCTCGAATGAAGATCAACCAGAGCTGGACTTGAGGCATGAATAACAATCAAGACTCAATCAAATCAACCAATCAACCAAATCAAGTAATCTAGACAATTAACTATTCAGACTCAAGAATAGGCAAATCAATTCAAGTCAAGAGTAGGGACATGACCTTCAATATTCTTATCATTTGGCACCAATAGAACATCGTAACTCTATCAATCGAATCATTCAAACATCTAGATCATAAACCGTCGAACTCAAGAAAGAAAACATCAACTCAAATCAAGAAAATGAAGTTACTTTCAACATCATCATTGATGGCAGGAATAGAAGTGGATATTTGGTTTTTATATCATCCTCATAGGACCGACTATCCTTAATTTAAGCACTTTCAACGGGAACTACCAATAAAGTATCTCCTATGCACTCGTTTGATCATCGAGACATGAATCATTGGACGAAAGACGGCTAACTCAGAAGGTAACTCCAATTCATGAGTGACATCCCTAATCCTTCTTACAATTTCCTAAGGCCAATATATCGGTGCCCAAGCTTTCTCTTCTTTCCAAGACTCATAACACCCTTCACGTACATCCAATAACTCCCCCCTAAAAGTCATCAATAGCATACTACTTTCACTCTCACAGTGACAACCACACACTCAAGCCTATTGTCACGCCCTGAGAGGGTACCTTGCTCAAAACATTATTTACTCAAATTCATTTAAACTCAATTCTTTTGCTCTTTCAAAACTCAATAAAATACATATATAGTATTAATTCAAATCACTCTTTTTGTCAATGAATATTAAAATCCAACATCTTTACTTAAAAGTAGTCACGAACAATAATTCCAATAATATGAGAGATAAAATTAATAATAATCTCAATGCATAAATATATCTAACTCAATAGAAGAAGAATTAATTCATTTAGAATTCAAGATTTGGGTAAAACTCAACTATAACTCAATTACGATGAATTTAACTATTGGACGCATGGATGAACTCAATCTAATGCTATGAATAGCAAAGCTTTACTCCAAATTGAAGAAGTCAATGACCACTCTTGAACCCTTAGCTTTACTCTGATTCAATGAAGGATTATGATCTCATGGATGATGTGAAATGGAGGACTATTGATGTAATGAGTGATGTCAAATGGATCTAGATCTTTCCATGGTTGGTGAGATGAACCTTCTTTTAACGAAATACTTTTTTCGGAGCTGCATTTGAACAAAAAAACTTTCTAATTAAGATTTGGTGTCTTCATATGAATTGTATATCTAGAAGTATACTTTTATATCATTCAAGAATCAACCGAGTTGGTGCATCCTACCGTGAGATATGACTTTTCTTCTACAAATACTCCATTTTATCACAACACCATATCTTGCAAAAATTAATTTATTTGACTTATGTATACTCCGAATCTTAAGATATAGTATTCATAAAAGTTGTAGGTAATGCCATTTTGGTTATTCAGAAATTTGAATCACCCAATTTGGACTAATCTAGAAAAAGTTATGCCAAAAATAAAAAATAGTATCATTTTCGTCGAGAATTAAAATATCACATATAACGTTTTAGAGGATGTTGTAATAGCTCACCCTTGAGATCATTCTTCCTTGAATGAAGATGAAACTAAGGGACATGAATAACGAATATTATCAAGCGATGCCGTTGCGATGCGGGCTTGACGCGCACCTATTTGGTTAACTAGACATAACTTTTTACTTCAAACTCCAAAAAATGCAATTTTGGTGGAGTTGGAATGAAGAATCAAAGAACTTTAATTTGATAGGTCATGAGCCACCTAATACATTATATTCTAGGAGATATGGTCATTTGAAGTTGACCCTTATACGGACTCATTCGAAAACTTAATCGATAGAAATTCTTTGGACCTCGCTTGGTGTTAGAGATCCATTATGACTTTAAACCACCTTTAATACACTTAAAATACTTAGGAATTGATGCTAACTCATATATACAATTAGAAGTCATTCAGTTTGAGTCTACGTATGAAGAATGGTTCGAGTCTAGACAAATTTGTTTGGGGTGTTACAGATGTGGTGAGTGTGATTGACGATATTGGATGATAGTTGTATGATAATGATAATTGACGGTGATCATTATATAATATCTAGTAATGACGATTGTTGATTATTTGATATGTATAAGTGGGTTTTTTAGTTTAAAAAAATTAAAATTCTTTAGCCTAAATTTACTTTGAAAATTAAGTATTTTAAACCTTGTGCTTCAAAATAGTTTTATAAAATTCGACCTCGACATCCAATTTGAGACCCAAACCCGATCCTAGAACCGACCCTGACCCCCACTCAAGACTCGACCTTGACCCCAAACTTAACACTCGACCAAAGACCCAACTCGACCTTGATCCCAACCCCAACTCAAAACCCAACTTCGAAACCCAACCTTGGCCACGACAAGACACCTGACCTCAACCTTGACCCGAGACCCTACCCCAACACCGAACCCGACACAACCTCCACACCCGACCTCAACTATCGATTAGAGACCCAATATCCATTCCCGACCTTGACCCAAAATCCAACCTCGAATCCGATAAGACACCTGACCCCTACCCAAAACCCAATCTCGACCTCGACCATGACCCGAGACTCGTGACCTAAATTGACTCTTAGACTCGACCTCGACTCCGACATAAGATCCGACCTTAATCTGAGACCCGACCTCGATCCTGACCTTAACCTTAGCTCGGGATCCCTACCCCGACCCTAAAATTGATTCCCGACCATGACACCAAACTCAAGACTCCACTCCTAATTGAGACCCAACACATGACTTCGACCCTAACCCTAATCCGACACCTGAACCGAGAATTGGATTTGCCCCTAACCCAAGACCCCCAACCCCTTATCCTAACCCTGATCCTGAGACCAGACTTTGAGCCCAAAATTAACCCTGACCTATCTCAATGTCGACTTTAACCTGAGACCCGACCCTAACCCCGACATAAGATCTGACCCTAACTTTGACAAAAGAGCCCGACCTTGACCCTAATATCGATACATGACCCCGACACCTAATTCGGGTTCCGACCCCAGCTCCTGAATTAAGACTTGACCTTGACTCAAGACACCAACCCCGACTCTAACTTGAGATTCGACCCTGACCTTTAGCCGAGAATCGAACCCAACCCTGATCTTGACCTTGACCTCAATACTCGACCCCAATACCACACCCCAACTCCTGACTTAAGACCTGACCCAACTTAACATCCGACCCAAGATCTGATCCCGATATCCGACCTTAACACCCTATCTCGACTTTCGATCGAAAACCTGACCCCGACCTGAGACCCAAAACCGACCTCGAACTAAGAACCTATCCCAACCCTGACCATGATTGGAGACCCGATCCTGACCTAAGACCCGACCCTGACTCTTACTCGAAAGTCGACACTGACTTTGACCTGACCTCGACTTCCAAACTGAGATCTGTACCCGACACTTAACTCGAAATTCGACCTCTAATTCAAACTTGAGACTTGATCCCGACTATATTTAGAACTTGGGAGTTGAGTCTCGAATCGAATCAAGGTCGAGAGTTGGGTCTCAAATTGAGAATCAGGAGTGAGATCTAGGATTAGTATTGTGAATAGATACTCGAGACTTACTTAGGATGGAAAGTTGAAGTGTGAGGTTTAGAATGAGTTTGGAAAATATTTTCCTTATTTAAGGTAGGATAAAAATAACATTATAATTTCAGAATGATTAATTTTGAGATAAATTATATTATAATTTTATTTTAATTAAATATAATATAAATTTATTTTAAAATTAATTCTAAAATTAGTTATTTCTTATCGACCATAAATGAATTAATATTCAACGAACGTAGCAATTATTGCATCACCGCCTTTCTTCTTTTGGCCCATTGTCAGTGTGTTCTCATGAAGCATTGCCAAAAATTTAGCAAATTACAATAACAGTAAAGAGTAGGAAAAATTGAATATCGATCATATTTTAAAAAAATATTTTATTATAATCGTAAAGTTATTTTTTTAAAATGATTTGTTAATGTTATATAAATTATATGTTCTCTATAACAGTACTTCTGAATAACAACATTTACTATAATGATCAAGTTTTTTTATAATAGATTTTTATGTTATTGTTATATTATATGTTCTCTACTAGTGGTGAATCAAGGGGGAGTTGGTTGTAGTTCACCCGAACTCTCTCGGCAAAAACTTAATTGTGTATAATATATATATATATATATATATATATAGAGAGAGAGAGAGAGAGAGTAGCACAGTGGTAACTGCCTTTCAAATTGTCCAATGTGTTTAGGGTTTTGTCATGACCCCGATCCACGGTGGCTGACACCCACTCTAACTCTCCGGTGGGAGAACCATTCTAATAGCCTTCCAATAATAATCTCAAAGTATACATAAGCTTAAAGATGCGGAAGCATGTTTAATTTAAAATATATGCTGAGTTCCCATAAATTCATAAAACGCTTAGTTACCAACCCAAAATATGCTAAATTAAATACTTTCTAGGAATTGAAAGTCGTCTGTACCAAAACTCTAACCAAATGTCAATGTAAGAAAAAGGGGAACACTCCCAAAAGAAGTCAAAATACTAAACAAATGTCTGAACATCTGAGTCCCGAAAGAATGACTGAAACTAATAAGAAAGTCCATGACAATAAGACAGAATAGCTCACCCTTGGACTTCGAACAAGCTTTTACTCTTCTAACCGAGGTCTCTCCGCAGCTGGCTAAATATGTCCTGTACTCAACAAAAGGCAGAGCAAGAGTAGTATCAGTACACAAAACAACGGTGTACTGGTAGGATCACGCGGTTAGCCAGTAAGTGGATCATAGACAAGTAAATTCCACACAATAGGCATATACATATACAAAATAAGTCAACTAGTCTCAAGTTCAACTATATTCAGGAATATCACAATTCAATATCTTCCACATGCTATAATTCACACAAGGGTCCTCTCAAGGAATCTACAGAAAATCAACTTTGTGTCGGAACATGACACTCGATCTGTATATGTGTTGGAATATGACACCCGATCCAAGCATACTACAATCATAAATACATTCAGTATTTATAATATTTTATCACCAAGAACAGGTTCATCATAAAACAGGCCAGCAAGTGATCATTTTACATATAATCTAGCATGTTTTCCTATTCATATACACACATGCATATCATGAAGCAATTTAACTGTTATAACCCGTATTTTTCACATAAGGATATTTCAGAGACAACGATAACAAGTCAAGGGCAAGGTTATGTTTGATCTTGTTGGATACAAAATTCTTATTATTAATTGGAATTTCAATTTGAAAATATTAGAAAAGGTGAGTGGCAAAAAAATTGGAATTTCTCATGGAGGATGTTATATCCCGTATTTTATACGGTTGGATGTTTTAAGGTAGTTGTGGGAAGTTAAGGGAATGATAATCTTCCAAAATTTATTTATTTAATATACAAGTTGGATATGAATATTATTTATGATCATTAATAGTGTGGAAATATTGGAAAAGGCAAAGGGCAAAAAAGAAAATTCGCAAAGTGGCCTATGGTAATATTGTGGAAGGCTAGGGGTAAAATGAGAATTTCACAAAGTCTTCAAGAAGACTCATGTGGGCCCCACATGCCACATGGCAGCCCATGATTGGAGAAAAGGGGTGTGTTGGACCAATGAAACCTTGACATGTGTCACCACTTAGATCTTGACATTTGTCGCCACTTAGGACTTGACACGTGTCACCACTTAGGGGATGACATGTGTCACCCCTAAAGTAGTATATATATATATATATATATGAGTCTTATGACTCATTAATTTCCACACCTATCTAGAAAATTCAAGACTAACAAAACGAAATTACATGAGAAAGAAAGAAGAGAAGAGAAAAGAAATTAAGGTAGAAAGAAGGAAAGAGCTACGATTTTGGGAGGAGAAAAAGGTAAGTTCTCCGATTCCGTTCCAAGAATTAATTATATGAGCTATACCATGATGTTATGAAGATGTTATTAATGAAATTTTATGGTTTGAGGCAGCCCAAAACGTTACCAAACAGTTCCTAAGTTTCAGCTGCGCTAAAGGAAATTCCGAGGCAAGTTTTGGCGAATTTCGGGAAAGGTAAAGTTTTCTGTTTTGAACTGGACTTTATGATGATGTTATGAAGTATATTACATGTCTTAAAATATGCTGGAAGTGGAAAAAAATGTATAAGGATGTTTGATGTTGGAAACAAACTAAATGGAAGTCGTAGTAGTTAAATCGAAGTCGCGTAGTGTGTTGTTGTTGTGGTGCTGCAGTTTGGTGTTGGTTTAATTGCGTGTAGCAGGGCTGTAAAGTACTCAAAAATGGATGTGTGTGCTGCTGGTTGCAGCCACACAACCCTCCGTTTGGTATGACTACATATTTTACGAAATAAAGGTTAAAAACTCTATTTTGGTACCGTAGTTTGGAATGAGTTGTATAGAGCTTGTATTGTGTAAAGTTGAAGTGATTTACTTGTATACATGCTGCTGGATGTTGTTGTTGGTATGGTTTTTGACATGGTGGCCGAGTTGATAACTCGGGGATGTTCAAGTTACAGGGGAGATGCTGCCCGATTTTCGGTAGATTCGGAGCTAGTAATAAACTAGTCGAGAGACATAGATAAGAAAATGATTCCTATGGTTACTTGGGTGTAGAGTTGGAAATTGGAAAGTGAAAATTTATTAACCTTAGTATTAATTTCATGTTAAATAGGTTCAAGAGACGACGAGGCGAGCATAGTTAAGAGTAATCCGTAAGAGGTACGTAAAGCGAACCTTTCTTTCTTTTGGCATGTCTTTGTCATAAGTACGTAAAGCGAACCTTTCTTTCTTTTGGCATGTATTTGTTATAAGTATGTAAAATCTTTCTTTCTTTTGGCATATTTTTGACATAAGTATGTAAAGCATATTCTTTCGATTTTCATGTTTTGACATAAGTATGTAAAGCTAATCTTTGTTTTGGTATGGTATTTATGAAACAAAAATATGACTTTTATATAATTTCAAAGAGGTTCCTATTCCTAGAGCCATTAGGATGGCCAATTTCTTGATTTTCAAAAGGTATTTTATTATGCTTCGATACGTCTATATGATTCCAGAAGATTTATTCTGATATAATCCAGGGTAACTTTCGAAAGGTACTTGACATGAGTCTCGTCTCGATTTTTAAATGATAGCTCATTCTGATTATTCCATTGAGTCTTAAATATGATTTAAATTGCATATAGTTTCTCACTACTCCACTCGTGGATGCCTCAATGCTTCTTTCACTAAGCCTGGGCCAGAATATGTTATTGTGCATACTTTTCTGCATTGTTCGCCATGTCCCGACGTGAGGGGCAGGTATGACATGTACATGGGGTGGTGTATGTTATGCCACGGAGTTATGGTGTGCCATGTACATATATGTTTATAATATGATATGATATGATTTGATATGGCCATCTGATATGATATGATATGATTTGTTACGGAGATATTTCCTATTCTGGTGTTATGCTGTGCTGTAGCGCCAATGACATGAGGGCGACCACATTTGTTCACTGAGTCCCATAATGGGGCCGAATATGACATATGTTTTTCTGGATACATTATCTGAGGTTTTGATCAGCATTTGATATCTCCAGACATTTTGCTCAGTTTTGTACATTCCATTACGGTAATCACTTTACTTATTACAACCCATTATATGTGATTTGATAAGCATTTGATATTTCTGGATATTTTGCTCATTTTTGCACTTTCTGCTCTAGAAATAACTTTACTTATTACAGTTTATGCTCTACATACTCGGTATATTTTCCTTACTAACCCCCTTTCTTCGGTGGCTGCGTTACATGCTCGCAGGTACAGACGATTGGTTTGCTGATCTGCTCGCTTAGGACATCCACCATGTTGGTCGATAGTGCTCCTTTGTCCGGAGCTCTATTTTGGTACTGACACTTTCTGTTGTATATATATATACGTTGTTCAGGGGTACGGCGGGGCCCTGTCCCATCATATGACTAGGATATCATTCCGTAGAGGTCTGTAGACATGAGCTGTGGGTTTTGTATATATGTTTTGGGGTTTTTTGTGTTTCGTGATGGCCTATAGGCCCTCGTGCATTATATCTGTTTAGAGATTCCTTCTAATGATTACCTATGTTTATTCGATTAATGTACTAAGTGGGGCTAAGGGTATGTATAGGTGCCTAACTCGGGCACCAGTCATGGCCTACGGAGTTGGGTTGTGACAGAAGTGATATCAGAGCGGTCCTTCTTTGGAATGTCTACAGACTATGTCTAGTAGAGTCTTGTTTATCGGTGTGTTGCGTGCCACATCTATAAACAGGAGGCTACAGGGCATTTAGGATGTTACCTTTCTTTTATATCTAAGATCGTGCGATAGAGCCCATCCATAGGAAATGAAATTCCTTTTTCTAATATTTGATTTCAGCTAAGGAACGATGTCGATAGAGGAATGCGATGGATGATATTGGGAGCTACATAGTATACGGGTAAGTAAAGGTATGAAAGCGATATGTTGAGTAAGGTGTTGAGTTTGAAATGTAAAGTTGAAAATTTAAAGGAAAGTAGATAGAAAAGTGCAATAAATGCAGTTTGAGGTAGACACATGAGTTAAGTCCATTATTTTCATACGGTTATTGATATTGAAAGCTCTGTGTGACTGTGATATAAGGTGATATAAAAAAAATGTATATGTTGGCCCTGTGAGGCAGTGCTGCTATCTTCTGCGTGCAGGTTTTGAGATAGTACAAAATACAGAGGAAACTATTCCCAATTATTTTTTTGAGAATGGAACAAAAGCAAGGAAGAGACTGAGACATACGTTTAGAAGATGTCTTGGAAGTTGATACCGATAGGGTAAAATTTATAACATTGGACTAAAACTGAAAGAGGTTCCCTCTATATTTTCGGTAAAAGGAGTACCATTTTTACTTGGTGAGTCATAATTCAAAAGGGAATTTCGGTTCGAAGGAAAAGTGTCCAGCGATTGAGTTTCATTCTTGCTAGAAAGTACAAAACCCTCAGCTGTTATTTAAGGACTAGAAAAAAATTGTTCACGACTCAAGATCATGTGAGTCAAGTACTAGGAAGTACTCTGATGCTTAGTGGATATTAGTTTCTCTCCGGTGGAGGTTGGAAAAATATTGTATGGGGACATCTTATCAGTTCCTAGTCGACTAATTGGAGGTGTAACATGTGAATGGAAAAACATAAATTTGTAGGCGATTCAAGGTCACGTGTTTCATGTGATGGAAAAATGCTTGGGTGATTCATTAGGGCCTGCGATACGGAGGGATGATTTAGACAAAGGTTGAATATGTTACCCTCACCAACTAGAATTAACCTATAGCAAGAATTGTGAGGAAGGTGAAGAAGTGTTATACGAGTAGGGTATACTATGAATATACGAGAATCGTTATCTAAATAAGTAAAGCTTAGTAAGGAAGCAACTACAAGATATGGTCGTGAGTAAAATTAGGAGTTAGTATTGGGTACACGATAAGGATGAAAGCTCATGAGGCAGAAAAGGGTATTATGTATATGTATCTCCATATTGGAAAATAGTGGGATACCTAGAGGAGAAAGAATAGAAATTACAAAACAACCGAGGCATTATGAAATTATTAAAGGAACAAGTAGTATCCATTGGGAAAAACTGTGATAACAAAATGTGAAACATGTGTCATCAGAGTATAAGTGCCCCGAATGGAGAATCGAACACGGCCATAAGCACTAGTGACGTACTGATTAGGATGAATTGAATGTAGCTTCGACTAAACTACTACATTAGTTATATGACTCGAGTACCAGTACTTGGACTAGATTGTATACTATTCATCGAGAATACTAAGCAACCCATGGTTGTACTAAGGTTTCTTATAGAGGCAACCTAAAGTATAGATGTTCTAATAGAAGGTGTAGACATGGTGCGGTATGTTAAGTATGTTAAAACAGAATCATTTGCGCATGAATAGTTGAAAATGAACAGAGGATGACATAGGTACACCCTAAAGGGGGAAGTGGACAAGAGAAATACAAGCGTAAGAGAAAATCAACTGATGCTATCATATGTATATGGGAACGCTTACACTCCAAACGAGATCCTATAACAGATGGATGGATCTCGAGGCTAATAATAAATAGATATCAGCTGCGGTATCTGAGACCGTGTAAAGAATCATTGGTAGAGACCTTGATGGATGGTGCGATCACTACCCTCTGGAATCTGGTAGTCCAGGACGAAAGATAGTCACATACGAAAGCAAAAAGTAAAGATTGAGGATCAAAAAGGGTAAAACCGTAATTGTAAAAGATGGATGTGTTACGAAAGTGTCTCAGAATTTGTAAGATCTCGACTCACTTCCAATAATATAGTAAAGGTCATGCGAGAAAATGAACGTGATTATATCGGCATTAATGTACCCAATTCCATCAAAGTTATGAGATTAATCGTGCTTAAGTGGGAGCAATTTTAGGGTGGGTGACCCCTGGGAAGTATGCAAGAATTCTATATATTCAGACGTAAGAGACAAATGAGAGGCTAGAGTAACCTAAGGGAAAACTAGAGTTTATGAAATGGCTATAAACCATAAGAGGCCGCGTAAGACGATATAGACTAGGCTGGTGAAGAGACAGAAAGTGTATCATAGCTTTGGAATAAGGATATGCTTGAACAACGTTTGGAAGTATATTGTGGTCTAGTTGATAGTAAATATATACATATAGATATGAATGTGTAGAATTTCCCACGTACGATTATATCGGTGGACATGTTAGTTCCAACAACTGGTGTCACAGTAAGGAAGGCATTAATCACACTAGGGTACCAAAGATCGAGCGACAATAAGAATAAAAGGTACAATTATTGCAACGTACTCTACTATTATTTGACTGTAGGTTAAATTGGAGATTTTAGTAGAGCGATATTTGGGAAATAAAGAGGGTAAGTAGATAGAAAACAAAGAGATCAAACTATTAGAAGGAGGTGAAAAGTAAGGAAACCTCAGTAAGTGAAACTCCCGAGAGAAATCACCGGCAAGGCGCGAGACCATATTATATTAGGCCAAAGAGGGATCACAATATTCTCAAGTACCAAAAAAGGAAACCCATAACGGGGAATGAGGACTAGTGTAAGACCTAGTAGTTCGAGTATATTTTCAATTCTCATGAGAACCAGTGATGGAATGGGTAGTTAATACAGCATCGCCGAGAGAAAAGTTTATTTCCTACCTTAAGGCGAGAAAAATGATCAGAAAAGGTTGTGTTTATCACCTGGTTCGCATACAGTATTTGGAAGCGGAAGCGCCAACCCTTCAGTCAGTTCCCGTAGTTAATGAATTCTCATATATATATCCAGACGATCTTCCAGGCCTTCCACCCGAACGAGAGATAGACTTTACCGTAGATGTGCTGCTAGATACCCATATGATATATATTCCTCCATACAGAATGGCATCTGCAGAATTAAAAGAGTTGAAGGAGCAGTTAAAAGACTTACTGGAAAAAGGCTTTATCAGATCGAGTACTTCACCTTGGGGAGCCCCGGTATTATTTGTGTAAAAGAAAGATGGGTCGCTGCAGATGTGTATTGATTACAGGCAGCTGAATAAGGTAACCATTAAGAATAAACACCCCCTTCCCAGGATTGATGATTTATTTGATCAGTTGGAGGGTGCTAAGTGGTTTTCAAAAATAGACTTGCGATCGGGTTATCATCAGGTGTGAGTAAGAGAATCAGATAAACCAAAGATAACATTTTGGATCCAATATGGCCATTACGAGTTCAAAGTGATGTCTTTTGGCCTGACAAATGCTCCAGCGGTATTCATGGACCTGATAAATCGGGTATTTAGACCATTCTTGGATATGTTCATGATTATATTTATTGATGATATTCTGATTTATTCTCGGTCAGAAGCAGAGAATGCAAATCATCTAAGAGCGGTACTTGTAGTACTCTAACACCAGAAACTGTATGCTAAATTTTCCAAATGTGAATTTTGGTTGACTTCTATGGCCCTTCTGGGATATATTGTTGGGGCTGATGGTATTAAGGTAGATACACTGAAGATCGAGGCCATAAAGAACTGGCCTAGGCCGACGACACCTATAGTGGTACGCAGCTTCTTGGGATTAACAAGTTATTATAGGATATCTGTAGAGAAATTTGCTTCAATTTCAGCACTATTGTCAAGATTAACTCAGAAGGGAGTCAAATTCCAGTGGAATCGTGCCTGTCAACGAACCTTTAAGTTATTGAAAGAGAATTTGACTACAACTCCAGCTCTAACTCTTCCAGATATACCATATGGGTATGTTATTTATTGTGATGCTTCGGGTGTGGGAATAGGTTGTGTCTTGATGCAGCACGGCCAAGTTATAGCGTACGCTTCCCAGCAGCTTAAAAAATATGAAAGAAGGGATAGGTAATAGGCATACTTAAAAAGGACAACAACAAGAGGAACCCACCCAAAGTATGAAGGCACCACATGAGGGTAGTTTAACATCCGAGGACGAATGTTCAAAAGGGGGGAAGAATGTTATAACCCATATTTTACACATTAGGATATTTCGGAGACAACGGTAACAAGTCAAGGGCAAGGTTATGTTTGATCTTGTTGGATACAAAATTCTTATAATTAATTGGAATTTCAATTTGAAAATATTAGAAAAGGTGAGTGGCAAAAAAATTGGAATTTCTCATGGAGGATGTTATATCCCATATTTTATACGGTTGGATGTTTTAAGGTAGTTGTGGGAAGTTAAGGGAATGACAATCTTCCAAAATTTATTTATTTAATATACAAGTTGGATATGAATATTATTTATGATCATTAATAGTGTGGAAATATTGGAAAAGGCAAAGGGCAAAAAAGAAAATTCGCAAAGTGGCCTATGGTAATATTGTGGAAGGCTAGGGGTAAAATGAGAATTTCACAAAGTCTTCAAGAAGACTCATGTGGGCCCCACATGCCACATGGCAGCCCATGATTGGAGAAAAGGGGTGTGTTGGACCAATGAAACCTTGACATGTGTCACCACTTAGATCTTGACATTTGTCGCCACTTAGGGCTTGACACGTGTCACCACTTAGGGGATGACATGTGTCACCCCTAAAGTAGTATATATATATATATATATGAGTCTTATTACTCATTAATTTCCACACCTATCTAGAAAATTCAAGACTAACAAAACGAAATTACATGAGAAAGAAAGAAGAGAAGAGAAAAGAAATTAAGGTAGAAAGAAGGAAAGAGCTACGATTTTGGGAGGAGAAAAAGGTAAGTTCTCCGATTCCGTTCCAAGAATTAATTATATGAGCTATACCATGATGTTATGAAGATGTTATTAATGAAATTTTATGGTTTGAGGCAGCCCAAAACGTTACCAAACAGTTCCTAAGTTTCAGCTGCGCTAAAGGAAATTCCGAGGCAAGTTTTGGCGAATTTCGGGAAAGGTAAAGTTTTCTGTTTTGAACTGGACTTTATGATGATGTTATGAAGTATATTACATGTCTTAAAATATGCTGGAAGTGGAAAAAAATGTATAAGGATGTTTGACGTTGGAAACAAACTAAATGGAAGTCGTAGTAGTTAAATCGAAGTCGCGTAGTGTGTTGTTGTTGTGGTGCTGCAGTTTGGTGTTGGTTTAATTGCGTGTAGCAGGGCTGTAAAGTACTCAAAAATGGATGTGTGTGCTGCTGGTTGCAGCCACACAACCCTCCGTTTGGTATGACTACATATTTTACGAAATAAAGGTTAAAAACTCTATTTTGGTACCGTAGTTTGGAATGAGTTGTATAGAGCTTGTATTGTGTAAAGTTGAAGTGATTTACTTGTATACATGCTGCTGGATGTTGTTGTTGGTATGGTTTTTGACATGGTGGCCGAGTTGATAACTCGGGGATGTTCAAGTTACAGGGGAGATGCTGCCCGATTTTCGGTAGATTCGGAGCTAGTAATAAACTAGTCGAGAGACATAGATAAGGAAATGATTCCTATGGTTACTTGGGTGTAGAGTTGGAAATTGGAAAGTGAAAGTTTATTAACCTTAGTATTAATTTCATGTTAAATAGGTTCAAGAGACGACGAGGCGAGCATAGTTAAGAGTAATCCGTAAGAGGTACGTAAAGTGAACCTTTCTTTCTTTTGGCATGTCTTTGTCATAAGTACGTAAAGCGAACCTTTCTTTCTTTTGGCATGTATTTGTTATAAGTATGTAAAATCTTTCTTTCTTTTGGCATGTTTTTGACATAAGTATGTAAAGCATATTCTTTCGATTTTCATGTTTTGACATAAGTATGTAAAGCTAATCTTTGTTTTGGTATGGTATTTATGAAACAAAAATATGACTTTTATATAATTTCAAAGAGGTTCCTATTCCTAGAGCCATTAGGATGGCCAATTTCTTGATTTTCAAAAGGTATTTTATTATGCTTCGATACGTCTATATGATTCCAGAAGATTTATTCTGATATAATCCAGGGTAACTTTCGAAAGGTACTTGACATGAGTCTCGTCTCGATTTTTAAATGATAGCTCATTCTGATTATTCCATTGAGTCTTAAATATGATTTAAATTGCATATAGTTTCTCACTACTCCACTCGTGGATGCCTCAATGCTTCCTTCACTGAGCCTGGGCCAGAATATGTTATCGTGCATACTTTTCTGCATTATTCGCCGTGTCCCGACGTGAGGGGGCAGGTATGACATGTACATGGGGTGGTGTATGTTATGCCACGGAGTTATGCTGTGCCATGTACATATATGTTTTTGATATGATATGATATGATTTGATATGACCATCTGATATGATATGATATGATTTGTTACGGAGATATTCCCTATTCTGGTGTTATGCTGTGCTGTAGCGCCAATGACAGGAGGGCGACCACATTTGTTCACCGAGTCCCATAATGGGGCCGAATATGACATATGTTTTTCTGGATACATTATCTGAGGTTTTGATCAGCATTTGATATCTCCGGACATTTTGCTCAGTTTTGTACATTCCATTGCGGTAATCACTTTACTTATTACAACCCATTATATGTGATTTGATAAGCATTTGATATTTCTGGATATTTTGCTCATTTTTGCACTTTCTGCTCTGGAAATAACTTTACTTATTACAGTTTATGCTCTACATACTCGGTATATTTTCTGTACTAACCCCCTTTCTTCGGGGGTTGCGTTACATGCCCGCAGGTACAGACGATTGGTTTGCTGATCCGCTCGCTTAAGACATCCACCATGTTGGTCGACAGTGCTCCTTTGTCCGGAGCCCTATTTTGGTACTGACACTTTCTGTTGTATATATATATACGTTGTTCAGGGGTACGGCGGGGCCCTGTCCCGTCATATGACTAGGATATCATTCCGTAGAGGTCTGTAGACATGAGATGTGGGTTTTGTATATATGTTTTGGGGTTTTTTGTGTTTCGTGATGGCCTATAGGCTCTCGTGCATTATATCTGTTTAGAGATCCCTTCTAATGATTACCTATGTTTATTCGATTAATGTACTAAGTGGGGCTAAGGGTACGTATGGGTGCCCAACTCGGGCACCAGCCATGGCCTACGGAGTTGGGTCGTGACATTAACAAGTATATGTAACACATACGGGAAACTAGACTATCACCTACCTTAAATTCACGCTTCCACAACCTTACAATGCAAGAACTTTTCCTTTCCAGGTTCGTTCCTCTTGTTCTTGGTCTGGAAAACAATAAATATATATAAATGATCAACAAAATGACCTAACTATCACGAAACATAACACAATTCACACCCTAGTATAAACCCATGATCTTAACCCCACCTAGGGCTATTTTCCACCATTAGTTTTCAGTTCAAACCCTCCCTCAATGATTACCAACCATAATTTCTAGGTTCTATGAATAAAATGATGAATTTAGGGAGTAAAATCCTTACCTTAAGCGTGAAAATCCGTGAAAAATTGATAGAATTCATCCTAGGTCACCTCTTGAAATCTTAGAAATTGATTTTGCAGAAAAATACCATTTCTGAGGTTGACTATCCCACTCTGGCGGGATATGTGGCTTGGTAGTTCAAAGTAACCGAGGAGAAAGACAATGAATGGAATGCGAAAACAGTGAGCTCGGAGTTTGTGCTCCAAGCCCCCATTTCACAACATCCCTTTTCAAGGATGTATTAACAACATTCCTTTTCAATGATGTATTAAAATATACCCTTCACGCCAACTTCGATTCCGTGAGTTTTACTCGCCCGAATGCGATTCGCGAAGCCGTAAATATTCTGTATCATCTTGGCTATCGGCTTATCCAATTAAATCACAAATTTGATCTCCCATCATTCAAATGATCACCCTAGACTTCACCTGACTCAAAATTTGTTCAAGTTTGGCATATGCTAAATTTTTCCGAAGTTACTACCCGAAGTTTTCTGGCTCGAAATCCTTTCCCATTGGCCTATTCCTAACGACGGAGACAGGTCGTTATAGGTTTGAATTTCACTATGAGCAATATGTTTTTAGATTCTATTATTTGTTTTCATTTAATTTGGTGAACAGCTACTAGCCTTGCCTAATCTTTCACTATTATATATATATATATATATATATATATATATAAATAAATAAATAAAGTGTTGAACTGGTTGATTTAATCTCAGAAAAATCAAATAGTTTCAAGAAATTCAACCTCTGAGTGAAAATGATCTGCCATTGTTTTCTACAATAATCATATTTTATAATAATATTTTATTATAGCGGTTAAATTTTTTTTAAACTGATTTTTTGTGTTATGTCGTTATATTATATATTCTCTATAACAATATTTAATTATAACAAGAAAATAATAATCTAGACAATTATAAATTTTTTTTACTATATATTATGATTTAGGCAAAACAGACTATTCACTACCAAAAATAATGCAAAAATCGACGGATAGAATCTGTCCAAAAGATCAAGAGAAAATCAATCTTGTTCGTCAATTTTTTTTTAAATTAGTGGAAAATCGACGGACGAACATCGATTTTTTCACACAAAATTATATATTTTTTAAAAAATTATTTTAAAAGAAAATCAACATAGATCCTTTTTTTTTACAAAAGTCGACGGACAAGATCGACTTTTGAAGTGCAAAATTGCGGTTGAACAATATAAATAAAAACGATCGAAATACTTCATTAAAGGGCAGGTGTGCTTGAGTACTAGGATTGTCCAAAGTGATATAATATACCTAAGTTTGATTCCAGTTGCTAAATTTTTATATATATTTCTAAAAAATTAATCTTGTGTGTCCTTCGATTTTAGGTACAGTTGTCTCTCTATTTTAACTGACATTTTCCATTGATTTCACGCACAACAATGTACAATCCATCAATATGATGTTAATTTTTCTTTAAAACTAATAATTTTAACCGTCAATTTTAATCCTCAATTTTGATCCATTTTTAATAGAGAACCTTTTGGGTGCAAACTCACCTACAAAAAATTCAAATTAAATCAACGTATTCTTGTATGTTCTCTGTTTTTCTTTTTAAATTCGATTTAATGTAAAAGAAAGAGGTTATAAAAGACAAACATGTTGGAAAGTATTCCCCACATTACAATCTCTATTTATTTTCTTAAGTTCGTATTAGGTGATTGATGTATACTTGTATTATCTATTAAATTTTTAAAGTTTAGATTTAATTAACTTAACAAATATTTTAACCAATGGGAAAACTTAAGGAGTCAATTATTTTTATTAATATTAAAACTTCTGAATCTAAATATACATATTATAAGTAGTAGCTAATAATGCTGATGATAGTTGTGAATGTTGGTGATTTATGGTAGCAATTAGTGGTGGCATCTAATAGGCTATGGTGGGTGACAATAATAAACTATTGTGGTGTTGATTAACAACGGTAATTGACGATGTGGTGAGTGTGGTTGACGATATTGGGTGATAGTTGTATGATAATGATAATTGATGGTGATCATTCTATATAACAACTAGTGATGGTGATTATTGATAATTTGATATGTATAGGTAGTTTTTTTAAGTTAAAAAAATTAAAAAAATTTAGCCTAAATTTACTTCTGAATCTGATATACATAATATAAGTAGTAGTTAATAGTGATGGTGACTGACAATAATTATAAATATTGGTGATTTATGATAGCAATTAGTGGTGGCATCTAATAGCTATAGTGAGTGATAATAATAAACTATGGTAGTGTTGATTAATAGCGGTAATTGGTGATGTGATGAGTGTGATTGACGATATTGGTTGATAGTTGTATGATAATAATAATTGACAGTGATCATTATATATAATAACTAGTGATGGTGATTGTTGGTAATTTGATATGTATAGGTGGTTTTTTTAGTTTTTATAAAATTAAAAATTATAGCTCAAATTTACTTTGAAAATTAAGTATTTCGAACCTTAAGCTTCAAATCTTTTCACATGAATTGGGACAAAAATAATATGCGTAACCCTTGATAAGATATGTTGATTATGCATTAATCCTCTTATATTTCTGTTAGAAAATCCAAGCAAGGGAAAATTTTGCCAAATAACGACAACTAAATTTGTTAGTGGAAGGTCGTAAGCAAGGAATGATTGAACATGCTCAAATCTATATGGATGAAATTTGCCAAATAACGACAACTAAAAATAAAACTTTGTTTTAAAACATTATTTATTTATTTGAGGACCATAGTGGATTGTACCTCTTTCACTATAATAATTAAAATTGTTGAAAACATCACACATGGATTTAAAATTTGTACTTGTTTTTTGTTGAACATAAAGTAGTGGATGCTACACTAAACACAAATTCTTTATTTTCTTCTACACACAAAAAATAAATAATATAAAAATAGCAAACTTGAGGGAAGCCATAGATAGAGTGGTCTATTTGATGTTAATAACTCTTTATGTGATACTTTTGAATCTTTTTATATCTGAAAAAAAGGAAATCCTAGGATCCATATAGGGGTGTTCATGAAAAATCTAAAAATTAAATCAAATTGAAGATAAGAATTAATATTTTTAAAATTTGGGTTGGTGTTTATTTTACGAGAAAAAATAACCAATTTGTTTAAAAAATCAAATCGACTATCTTTTATATATATATATATATATATATATATATATATATATATATATATATATATATAAAAGAAGATTTTAGACCTGATTGATATGGCGCACTCACAAAATAAAAATTACATTTATCTTTTTATATCAGAATTTTGCCATTTTTCATAGTTAAAATAATTAAATTTATCCTAAAACGTCCCTTCTTTAACTATTCCACCACTTCGTACAATACTAATAAAAAACAAAAAGCTATGGTTACTAACCCACCTATTTTTCTTCCACTGATTCATCTCCTAATTACTTTCTTCCCTCTTTGTTCTTTCTTTTCCTATCCTCTTTTGCAACAAATAAAATAATTCTTCCTTTCTGATTCTTTTAATTTGTTTACTTTCTTCCATGTAAGTGCTTTATATTATTTTCTTCCTTTCTCCTTCCTCTTGTGTATGATGTTACTTTTGTTTTTGTGCTTTTATTGTAATCCATGATCTTTGAAAAAGTCATTGAATGTTATCATGCACACTTTTTTTTTTGTAATAATTAGTTCAATTTTCTATTGAAACTAATTTTTTTTAATTATACTAACCAGTTTAATACATAAAACAATTTCCTTACTTCTTTTGTTATTGGTTGTATTTTAAAATAACATGCATGCAGTTGATTCAAAGGATGGAAATAAAATTGAAATAAAGTACTCACTCTATCCCAATTTATATGGACCGACTCCTTTTTATTTCATAATACCTGCCACAGAGCATGTGGACCGACTCCTTTTTGTTTCATATCATTTTCATTCTCAGAATAGTACATCAGAACCAATGCGATCAATTCATCTTCATATAATTCATGATAATAGCATGATACTAACAATAATTTTCACATCTCATAACAAAATAGTTATTTCATATGTACAAGATAAGTCAATAATCTCATCACATAGATCACACCAAAACACATCTTTAGGTTGCCATTATATACCCTTCGTTTCCATTTTTAAAGGTTAAATACACAGTCAATAACCCAATCCAGTAACTATTACTCTCCAACGCACACAGGAAGAAAATACTAGTATCTACAAGCTTAAACAGAGGATTAGAAGTTCACTTGCCTTAAATAATCAGATAATCACTCCGAAACTTGAGTCTTCCCTTTTCGAATAATATCCAAAACACCACAATCTAATCAAATAAATAATCAAAATAAAATTTCAAAACTAACATCACATATATTACTATATGTCTAGCCTAGACCCAAAGTCTCACTCAAATCAATAATCACATTTTCAATCTTATGCCACTTAATTTATCAAGTATGATATTTCTCCAAATATCATAAACCTAATAATATTCATATAATACAATACATCTAATATTTAATTATCTATCTTAATAACAAAACTTAAATTGTAAAATAATAGCAATGAGCAAAACTTCAAATTGGGGACGAATTACCCTAACTGCTTGATAAAGTGCAGACTTAATCCACTGCAACTCATAAATGCATTAACCCTAATGATTTGAACCATCATTACCCCATGATAACCACCTTAATCTTAGGTTTCCTTTGGTCAAATATCACAACAACATTGTTTTCTCCCTTCACACCCAACATAACTATATTAATAACGAAGTGGTACATTAGTAGTGCATTGATAAAAACAAAAAACAATATCCATCCACAATCAAATTACCACATCAATACTAAGTCAGTTTCATAGTTATAAAATAGTCCAATTTTTTTAATTTATCTAAAATTATCTGCAACTAATTAATCATCAAAATGACCTAACGGGTCTTTACAATTCAGTTCATTATTTTGAAGAAAAATTAGGTTTAGATCTAAATTCTATTTTGGAGAAATAATTATATATTTATCATGTGTTTTAGTTGAACCATAGTTAACTTCTATTCTGCCAGAGATATATTATTTGGTATATAAGTCCCTTCTCTATGCGTTGGAGTCTATAAAGTTTCCTGTGTATTCCATAGGTATGAGAATTGCTGTTGAATGCATCAATTGGCTTTTTTCCATCTGAGCTGGAATTATCTCTCTCTGAAGTTATTTACGTGCTTGCTAGAAGCCTGCTCTTCAGTTTTATTTATTTGTATTTGCTCTTTTTCATTTTTTATCAATCATATAGTCTACATTTCATCTCTGGTATGTTGTTTAGAAAAAAAGAGCAGTGTAGTTAAATGACCGTTGAGATGCGTGTGCCAATCCTATTCTTACAGGTGAAAGAAGGTGGATATGATACCACGGTCAATGAAACGGTCAATGTTGTCACGGCAAACACAAGTGAGATTGGACAAAAGAGTTGGGGTATCATGAAAGGAGTCTTGGCCATGGCTTCACAGAAGGTAGAGGAATATACCAAGGAAAGTCCAGCCTGGAAGAACGATAGCTGGCAACGAGGTGAAAGCGAAAAGAATGGCTATTATCAGGACTTTAATCAGGATTCTAAAGGATGGAATGCTTCTGGAGGAGCCCAATCCTCTGGAAGGAACACTAATTTTGTCAGCTCTGGGTCGTGGGATGATTGGGACAACGAAGACAAGAGCAAAGTAAATCCTACAAAGGGGGCAGCAGCATCCAACAACAAGAACGATGACTGGGCTGGATGGGATGATGGATTTGATAATCACTACCAGAGTGCATCCAACAATAAACATGCTGCTGTTCATGCTGGAAATATAGATTCCAAATGGACCGATGGAGGTTTCCTCTGACGGCAGTACATGTTGCAACTCCCCTTAGTAATTTTTTGCCTTCCCAGATTCAATTTTCTCCGTGTCTTATTGGATAAAAGGAATTGTGTGTCTGAATATAGTTGATATTTGTACCATTGACAGCAGGTTGGGTTAATTGCTCCTCCTGTAAAAGAAGAAAGCCAAAAGCAAGCAGAATCAGACTCTTGTTGAGGACCATTATTCGGGGCAAAAAAAACGTTTAAGTTACATTTGGATTTGTAAAGACCATTTTTGCATTGTCTATTTTGTTCCTGTTTCTGTCCTATATATTGGAGATTTTTGCTTATTATGTCTGATTTCTGTGTTGCATATGGACATGAGAGATCTTGGATAAATGGTATTGGCTTCTTCGTCTGGCTCATGAATTGTATGTTACAGGTTTTGATGTGCTTAGGCTTCTGTACCCATCTATGTCACTCTGTGCCTTCACTTGTCACAAAAGGGATTTTTTTTGGCTGTTAAAACAATTGAGTTCACCCTTATGGTGAGGATTCTTGATGACCGACGAATCAAGTTGTCGTCGAGGATTCTTGATGACATATGAATCAAGTTGTTGCATCGCTTACGCTTTAGGAACTGTCGGAAAGTGAAAAGGCATCATTGGTAGATGGCTCTGTGAAAGTGGAAAGGCATCATTGTAAGGTGGCTAAGTGAACATTTTTGGATGATTGAAGATAGGATATACACTTTAGGAAATTTCTGAAAGCAAGTGAACATTCCTGGGTGATTCAAGATAGGTAGGTGCAGCGAATTGGCAATTGGACTAAATTCATTAAATGATATATGTCTAGTGTCTCTTGTTTTCTGGTAAAGCATCAAAATCAGTCCACAAATAACTTCCTTATTCAAATTAGATCCCTTCCATTGTTCACATCTGCCCTTGTCTCAATCGATCGAGCTCTATTGGTCAACTGTTGGAAACTCTATTTCTGCTACCCACTGCCCCCTCCTGGTTCACAAGCATGGAGCACTAAATAGGTTTTTGTGATAGTCTTTTGCCTTTCTCCCTACCACTAGGAGCTTAGATTTCCTATGAATAATGAGTGGTATGTACTAGAATAGTGGCAGGGACATATAGGTATATATATGTGAACAGTACCATTAATTCTTAGATTTTTTACATTTTTTGTTTTCATTCTTGTGTTTATTAATAGTACAAATACAAATACTACAATGATAGTTGGTGACAAAGGTGGTTTTATTACCTGTTTCATTAGGAATCACATAGGTCTTGATACATATATGTGACCCATGAAGAAGAGGAAGTTAGCGTGCGTAAAGAGACATGTTGAAAAACATAACTTAATTTTTTAGATGAGATAATCACAAACTTTTAATATATTTATTCATTCTACACCTACAAACAAGACACATCAATGTAAAATTAACTACTATTCAAATTCAACGGCTAAAACTAACACTACCGCGACAACAACATATCCAATATAGTCGAGTCTGAAAGATAGTCATGTGTACAATATATGCAGACCTCACTCCTACCTTTGTGAGGTAGAGAGGACCCTCAAACGACAACTAACACTAATTTGATAATACCTTTATTATATTAAATGAAGTCACACAATATTCTCATCAATAAAGCTAGCCAGTTTTGAGTTCCCAAAATTAGCTTCTTCTTGTTGTTGAATCACTAGAACAGAACTTTTTATCCCTTTGCCTGATGAAGCCAATAAATTAGCCAATGGTCCCAATTCTGAATTATTCTGCTCATCAAATGGTTTTGCCATTATGCCTTGTGTGAACTTACTTTTGTTATTCCCTACTATCATAAGTTCAAATTCTCCACTTTTTCCAATTGCCAACACTTCATTCACCAAATTATAATTATTTTCTTCTTTCTCAGCATATAGAATTTGTTTATCCCACTTCATCATGAATTCTGCAACAGTAGAATCATCCAAAGTCCTGTTTGGAACAATGAAAACACATAATACAATTTAGACAAATAATTTAGATGTACTACTAAGTGAGATCAATTCGTAATAACTTAGAAAAATAATAAGACATTTTACCTGCTAAACATTCATGTATTAATTAAACTCTTAGAGAACTAATGCACAAATTAAAAGACAAGCTAAGGATCTAAGTTATATATATAATGAGTATAAGTATTTATATACTATCATTGTAGTTTAGCTTGTGATCAGAGGCAAAGACACTAGAATTATGCATTCGGCCGAGCCCAATAGCTTTGTTCCGAATCCTATATTTTTAATTAAAAAAATTCACCTAATATGTAAAAAATAATTTATCCAGAATTCAATTGTTTGGATCAAGCGCTTTCATGCCAAAAGCTATAGTTGATAGCATAATCACAACTTTACTTTTGATGACTCTGACCTGGACCACCCCAAACCTCTCGTGAGCCTTGACATAGGCAGGAAATTGACGTTATCCAACTCCAATAAACAAATGCATATATAGAAGGGTTAATTTTACCTTTCAACTTCATCAAAATTCGTACTTCCATGATAAATGAATCTTACTAATGTAACCCTAATAGCAGGATGTTCAACCATTTTGCTACCAATTTCCAAAGCTTTACGACAATCAGCTCCACCAAAAAACACAATGCAAATTCTCATCCCATTATTAACCAATTGTAGTCCACGATCAACCACCACTGCCACCGAGCACCGCGCTTGACTCATAACTCTCTCATTCGCCATTCTCCATCCGTGCCCTGCATATCAGGATGTCAAATTTAGCGCATGAAAATTTATTTGAACATATATTTATCAACTAGTGTCATTTTTGGCATAGTCTAACTAGTCATCTAATGTTCGAGCCAATTTAGGTGTGCGGCATATCTACCCTACAATTGACCATACAATTAACTTATCAAAACATAAAAAGTTTTAAAAGTTTTTTTAAATTGTTTTATCTGTTTAATGTAATCATGATTAATAACAGAAAAAAAGAACTTTTATATATTAGTCCTCCAGCCCCAATTTAAGTGACATTATATATATTGTTTGATTGGACCAAATTCATTTGTTAGTTTGTCTAGCTTTTAACTTGCTCAAATTTAATTCAACCAACTAATTTGATACCCTGACAATCTTACCGGCATGAATCTCCACTTCTTCGTCCCCTTCCATTTGCCAATATTTATCAAATGGCAAAATAATCAATTCAACTTGTTTTTTCTCCGCAACATGAATAATATCCTCATGCAAATTCGGTAAACCCGAGATTGCCATTGTGGGTCGGACCATAACTCGTCCTAGCACGCTATATGCCATGAACTCCGCACCCACTTGATCTATCGCATCGTCCCGGCAAAGTACTCGGCCGATGAAAGGGAAACCGTTCTTTCGAGCACGTCGAACCATCGATATGGATGAGAGTCGGTCGGTGAATTCCACAAGTCGCATCACATAGAGTTTGGTGATTGAGGCATAGTTATTATTATTTTTGTCAGACCTTAGTGACTCGACGAGGTTTATGAGTGCACGTGCGTCCCTCGGGTCACGTAGGATTGCTAGGATTCGGAGATTGTTTTGTTTTTTGGTATTTTTTTGTGTTTTTTCGAGTTGAGGCTCTTGTGTTGATGATGATTTATGAATAGCCATTACTATAGGAGTTGTGATGAAGGTTGTAAAAAGTGCCATGATCACCAATATTGCAAACGTCTGATCGTCCAAAACCTAATGGTTGGTATAAATAAAAATTAGTAGTAGTATATGTTTGTCAATATATTAATTAATGAAAGAAATGATGACTTTGTTGTGTCAAGAAAAAAAAAGGATTAGACATCGAATCAAAGAACATGCAAATAAAAATCAATTTAAGTATTTAATCATGTCTTAAAAGTATAAATGCTTACATAGGTGAAATTAAATCACATTCTGATATATCATTAAAAATATATCATATATACATCAATAATTGAATGGTTTAGCACTTGATGAATATTTGTTAAATTTGTGAAGATTCATAGTCAAAAATCAAAAGTGCATATATATATATATAAATTAATTAAAGATTAAATGTGTTTGATAAAAAAGTTATTCTAATCAAAATCAATTATTTTTAAATGAGTAGTGATTATTCTAGCTAGGTTTAGTAGTCAAAATATATTCTATCTAGGTTAAGCATCTTTCAACTTTATATCCTTTCCTGATATCCTATAACTAAATAAGTTAGTGGAAATTATTTCCAATTAAATCACCTATAAATGAACAATGAGTAGTGATCATTCAATTGCCACTCTAAACTTCTCTCTCTTAGAGTGTGTTTGGTACGAAGGAAAATATTTTTATGAAAAATAAATTATTTTCTTATATATAGTAAGCAAGCAGAAAAATATATTTTCAAAATTATTTTATATATAATCTAGATAAACACTATGAAATTCGGGTAAGGATAAGAATTTATCGGGATGGTGAAAGTGGGAGCTATAAGGAGTGGGGATTTGTTTCAGGTGCGGAGGGGAGAGATGTCACTTGTGAAATTTGTTTTATCGCCATAGAAAAGTCATGACATGTTTAAAATCGTAGTTTAAGAGTATTTTTTTTTCTTATATAATTCTATATCTAATGAAACACTATCATATAAAATGAAATAGAAGAATAGATACAAGACTAACCTTTTTCTCTTTGCCAATATTTAGAACAATTAGCTCCACCAACCCTTTTGTGTTCATCAAAAATCCAAGTGCCAAAGCTTCCCTCATTGGCATAGCACACAACATTATTCCCACTATAAATGTACCCAAAACTTTCCCTGCACAAGCTGTGGACACAACAAGAACCACAAGTCCCCAAGCCCTATCACTATGAATTTGTGAAATATCAGTCTTAATACCACTTGATGCAAAATAAAGTGGTAATAATAATCCAGATACAAAATCTTCAATCCTCAAAATTAATCTCTCTGAAAAATCCCCATTTTTTGGAATAATTAATCCAAAAATAAATGCTCCAAATATTGCATGTATACCAATAAAATCAGTCATAAAACCAAACAACATTACTCCAGCTAGAGTCAAACATATGTAACTTTCCTCAACAATATTGTTGTTCCCGCTTGATGATTTTTGTGCCACCCAAATTATAATTGGCCTTATAATTAGGAACATAAAAACCACAAATCCAAATCCAGATAGAAGAACCCATAGGGAAATTAAAGGACTATGATGAACTCCTCCTCCTCCTGCTAGAGCAACTGCAAGAGCAAGTAAAATCCATGCAGCAACATCATTAAATGCAGCTGCTGCCATAGCCATTTCACCAATTTGTGTAGTAAGCAACCTGTCGAGACATGATATAATTAAAAGTTATAATGACGTGAACTTTCTAGCTAGCAGTTTAAACTTTTAGCTGAAACAGTCACATAATTCAGTATGGTATCACATAACGTACACAATTTTTTTTGTATCGATATTCAAATTAAAGAAGTGAACGAAAGAATAAATGTTGTGACAATATCATATGAATAAAGGGAAATTCAGATATAGTAATATAACTATATCCTCCACGAGTTTTTGAAATTAGGGTTCCCAATTTTCCCCTCCAAACCTAATTAATCATGTAAGAGTTTCGAGTATATATGATATGATCAATGTAATTAACTAGAATTTTCACTAAGGGAAATTAAAATATAAACTAAACCACACTAGAAAAAAAATCAAGGGATTAAACATATAATATATGTACATAAATAAATTTAAAAAATTGCATATCTACACAATATAATTTTTCAGTAAAGGGGGCGTCACTTGACACGATGTCTCCGCTACAACATATATGTGACATCTTTTTTGGACATAGATCTAGGTTGACTCTAACAACTTGAGCTTTCAGATGAAATGATTGCATAATTGAACAAACCTTAATTCAGCAAGGATTCGAGCAAGAACAGGAAAGGCAGTGATTGAAAGTGAAACACCAATGAACAAGAAAAATTCTCCATATCCAACACTATCAATCCCTTTGATTACTTTTCTTAGAACAAAAGCAACTCCAATACTAAAGAGAAAAGGCAATGAAATTCCAGCAAATGCTATTCCAACAGCTTTTTTTCCACTTTTAAGTATGGTGTTTAAGTCCAATTCAAGGCCAACAAGGAATAAGAAAAATAAGAGGCCTATGCTTGCTACACATTCAAGAATTGGTGTACTCCACGATGGAAAAATCCAATGTGTGAATGTTTTGTTCCTCCCAAATGCTGATGGTCCAAGCATAATACCTGCCTGAAAAATACAAAAAAGGAACAATTATGTTCTATGTCTACTGGAGAAAATATTTACGTCACGTAGGCCAATATAACTATTTTATAATATTTATGTATAATTAAGGACCTTTTATATACGATTATACATTTTTATACAAGGTTGACACATTATGTATAATACTTTTGCCTCAGATATAATATTGTATATTGGCCTACATGACGTAATAATTATTAAATTTTAGTGACTTTTCGCATATATATCCATGCGGTGAGCACAAAGCGAAATATACCTTCATCTTTTAATGAAGAATATCGTGTGTGTGAAAATAGACTTATCAAAATTCGTTATGAAGCCCGTTTTCACAACGGATGAGGGATGATTGTGAAAATGCTCGATTACACAAATGATGAGGGACCATAGTGTAACATTCTTTAAAATAAAATGAAAGAATATACTGATAGTGCACAAAACTTACACTGATTTCCGCAACGACATTAGGTTGACGGAGGGGCTTGAGAAGGAAACCAAGTAGTCGACTGAGGAACACAACTAATGTTGTTTGAATAATTAACAACGGGAAAGCATAGTGCAAAGTATTTTCTCCTTGCCATACTCCATCTGATGATGTTTTTACGGAATTAGTTACATTAAAACCCATAATATATTAATAATGGGAATTAGTTCTTCAAAAGTTACAACCTTATAACTATAGCACACAAGGTATATCTTCCTAAGTTCAAGTTTTTGGTTATTGAAACTAAAGGCTATTGTTAGGGGTATATATAGAGGAGAGAAAGGACCGATGCACTCTTATAGTATTGCAGTGACGAAATCAGAAATTTTGTTAACGGTCTTCAAGATTTAATATATATATATATATATATATAAATATAAAAATATTTTTTGATCTATATACATTGTATAACTTTTTTTATATACATAATATAATTTTTCGATGAAGTGTGTTTGATTGCGTACTTGTTAATTGTTACTACACGTGGCGGCGTAGCACTGGGTTCATGAATTCAATTCTTTTATGCAATGTATAAATTTATGTAGAAAAATTTATTAACATTGTAATTAAGTTCAAATTCGTAATTTTAAAACATAATAGGTTCAATATTAAAAATTTAAATACTAAATTTATAGAATTTAAATCTTGAATCCGCACGTGATCAGAGAATGTATCCAAATTAACCCTCGACAATTGGAGAAGAATCTAATATTATTTCCATTGAGTGGGTTGTTTGTACAAGTGAAATATATATTTAGTGGTATATCATTGTCACATGAGTCATTATATAAATAATAATAATTTAAGGATTAAAATGACTAGTTATTATTTATTAAGGAAGTTTTGTGTGGGCTCTTTGTAAAACATTCTTTTAGTCGCGGCTTAAATACTTCATAAGATAAATTACTACTGTATTATTGTAAGATTCGGGAAAGGATTAGCTATATATTTTGATGTAAGGTTCTGGGAGACATTAGATTCGGAGTGTTGGTGTTCATTTCGCATTTGTACCTTATAGTGTAGCCTTTGAATGTACTCGTCGAATTTATGGGGATTCGATCGAGTTTATGTTTGTATGCTTGATCGTTATTGTGCCTTTGTATGTGCCTTCTGAATTTATGGAGGTCCAGTTAAGTTTAAATAGTATTATCGCTTTCATTAATTACTATAGCAATTGTATTTTGATGCATGCCTAGTTATGTTATTCTCGTTTATTATCTTGTTATTGTAATCGCAGCTCGATCGGCCTATGATGTCTACTGAGTACCTATTGTTTTGGTACTTATGTTGTACTCTGTATTTTTTTTCCCGATGCAGATGCGAGCGCTAGTCGGCCCTGTTGACCTTTTGTGCTGTTGTAGCTGGTGATTCGACGATTGAGGGTGAGCTTATTTGGCGTCCGTGGTTGACTCATCTTTTCTGTACATTTTGGCTAGTCTTTTGTATATCGAGACAGGTTGTATATTTGTTGTATATGTCTAGTCTGTACTCGTCTTTTGAAGTAGCTTTGTACTAGCATCGACCAATTTTTAGGTGGGATCTTGTACTTTTTCCTCATTCGAAGGCTGTGTTAAGATATATAATGTTCCTTACTTTCGATGTTCCTTCTTGAAATGCTTTATAATGCTCTTTTCTATCTCTTCCGCTCCTTAGGCTTCTTATCGATGGTTTCGGGCTATGAGTTGACTTACATACTTATGAGTATTAATAGGTGCCATCATAACTCCGATTTGAATCGTGAATAATAATCAACCCACAATAAATAGGGAAGGTATTTACGAATGACCCAACATCAAATATATTGATGATAATATTTGGAAAAAAAATTTCTATTTTGCTTCTTAGATTCCAGATAAGTTTGTACCATCAAAGAAGATCGCTTCCTTAAAATGTGAGGTAGATAGAAAATGTTTTCCTAGAAAATGTTTTCTTGGGAAAAAAGTTGGTTTCTAACTTATTTTCTCATGTTTGGTTGGTGAGTGGAAAATATTCTCCAGTGTATGATTGATGATTGAAAAATATTTTTTTAGAAATACCTTTTATAAAATTTGACCTCAGACCCGACCCCGACCCAACCCAACTCCGACACAAATATTTGATTCAGGATCCAACTTTTGAATCAAAATCCGGCCTCCAAGACTTGACTCGAGATCTGATCCCGACCCCAACCCCGACACTCAACCTCGACATTGATCTCGATACTCAATCCGAAATTCAACCCCGACTCGAGACCTTATCTCGACCCCGACTCTGACCCTAATCTTGACATTTGACTTGAGACCAGACCCCGACATCAATACTCGACCCAAGACCCAACCCTGACCCCGACCCCGATATCCGAGACCCCACCCTAACACCGACCCCGATCCTAACCCGAGATACGACCCCAACTCCGACCCCAACCCGAAATCTGACCTTGACCCTGACCCCGACCCCAAAATTCAACCCAAACCCAAACCCGACACTGGACTTGACCCCGACCTCGACGGTGACACCCGACTCGAGATCCGACACTGACGCTCAAAACCAAACATCGACGCTAATCCAAGATCCGATCTCGACCCCAACCCTAAAACTCGACTCTAGACTCGACCTCAATATTCGATTCAAGACCTGACCCCAACACCCGAGACCCAACGCTGATGTTGATTTGAGACCCTATGTCGACCCCGACTCTGACATCTGACTCAAAACCTGACGTCGATACCCAAAAACTAGCCCAAACATCAACTTGAAAATTGACCCCGACTCCGACAGCCGACTTGAGACCTGGCCTCGATTCGAGACCCATTCCTGACACCCAAGACCCGACGCCGATACCGATTTGAGACCCTACCCTGATCTCTACACCCGACTCGAGACCCAATGCCAACACTCGAGACCTTTTCCCGACTTCTTGATCCAACCCTGACCCCAATCTGAGACCCAACGCCGATATCCGACTCGAGACCCAAACACCGACGCCGACTCAAGATCCGACCCCAATACTCAACTCGAAACCTTACCCCAATTCGAGACCTAACCACGACCTCAACTCGAGACTTGAACCTTACACCAAAACCCAATTCGAGACCTGACCCCGACCCGATCCCAACCCCGATCTCTATCCCGACACTCGACTTGAGACCTGACCCCGACCCGATCCCAACCCCGATCTCTATCCCGACACTCGACTTGAGACCTGACCTTGACCAGAGACCAAACCCCGACCTCGACTCAATTTGAAATTCGCGAGTTGAGTCTCGGATCGAGGTCGAGAGTTGGGTCTCGAATTGAGCATCAGGAGTCGGATTTAGGATTAACATTGAAAATTGATACTCGAGACTTAAGTTAGGATGAAAAATTGAGGTGTGCGGTTCCAAAATGATTTTGGAAAAAAGTTTTCCTTACTTGTTTAAGGGAAGTCATTTTCCTTGAATTTGAGGAAACTAAGTTGATTTGAAAAACATTTTTCAAAATATTTAAGCCAACCAAATATGAGAAAATTGAAAAATATTTTCATTCATACCAAACACACCCTTAATTATTTATTACTACAATAGTAATGTTTATGCCAGATTTACTATTTGCGAAATTATATTGAATATGTTATTTTTATATGATGATAAAATAGATATTTAATGATAATAAATTATATTTTTTAACAGTAATATTTGTTGCGGCAAAAATATTTAGTTGTAACTGAGATAATGTTTCGCATCTAGAGTCGATAAAACCTTTAGTGACATTTACATATAATGCTAATTATAAAATTTATATTTATTATTGCTGCTAAATATTAATGATAATTATATTATTATCCTTAAATAATGAATGGTCCAATAAATCTATTTGTTGTGGTGTTGTGTAGTATGTTTATGCAATTGTGATGTACTACAATGGGATATTTAGTGGTATTTAATTGTTACACCTGTTGTACATACAGTTAATTACTCTTTCATATCGTTTTCGTTAATTAACAGCTTGCAGAATATTTTATTAAGTTTTATAAGAAATATTATACATTATATATATACTGAAAAACATCGAACGTCATATCCCAATAACAATAATCACATAAAGAATAACCTCACTTTGACATTGAATTAATCAGGGCTCGTTATTTATTTCAGAATTATTATCTCATTTTTAATGAAGAATAAAAATAACATTATAATTTTAAAATGATTAATTTTGAAATAAATTATATTATAATTTTATTTTAATTAAATATAATATAAATTTATTCTAAAATTAATTCAGTCATTTCTTACCGACCGTAAATGAATTAATATTCAACAAACGTAGCAATTATTGCATCACCCCTTTTATTTCTCTTGGCCAATCTTCAATGTTTTCTCTGGAAGCACTCGTAAAAATTTAGCAAATTACAATAACAGTAAAGAATAAGAAAAATTAAACATCGATCATATTTTAAAATAATATTTTATTATAATAGTAAAGTTATTTTTTTAAAATCAGGTTGTTTATGTTATATATATTTTATGTTCTTTATAATAGTAATTCTCAATAACAACATTTACAATAATGATCAAGTATTTTTATAATTGATTTTTATGTTATTATTATATTATATGTTCTCTACTAGGGGTGGATCTAAGGGGGAGGAGGTGGTAGGGGTTCACCTGAGCTCCCTTAGCAAAAAATTATATTGTATATATGGTAAATTTTTTATATTTATGTACTTATGTTAATTTTGAACTCTCTGAACAAGGAATAGTGTGTAGCGCAATGATAGCTGACTTTCAAATTGTCCCATGTGTTTAGGATTTGAACCTCACTATGCGCATTATGTTTTTAGATTCTGTTATTTCTTTTTATTTAATTTCAGAAACATCCACTAGCCAGATCTAATCTTTCACTAGTTGTCTCTCGATTTTAACCAGACTCTGTCCATTGATTTCATGACCAACAATGTACAATCCATCAATTTAATGTTTGATTTTTCTTTAAAAATAATAATTTTATCCGTCAATTTTAATCTTCAATTTTGATCCATTTTTCAATAGAAAAATTACCTAATTACACTTCTTTATTTACCATATTTTTCATTATTCCTATCCATTTAAATTTTTTTTTCAAAAAACCTTCTTTCCATCCGAATACATTAATTCTGATTAAAAAAATTATCTCTATGTTCAATGTATTATGCTTTAAACATTACCTGCTGATACATAAAAACCCTAATTAATTTATCCGAATTACTGAATTAATGTATCTGAATTACTAAACTAATGTATCCAGATTATCATATTTTTAAGAGATTTTTATAAATTTTAAAAAAATGATAATTAACCCTTGCTATGTGATTCCTAAAAAGCATACTTTTTTAATAGAGAACCTTTTTGGTGCAAATCTCACCTACAAAAAATTCAAATTAAATCATCATATTCTTGTATGTTCTCTGCTTTTTTAAGATTCGATTTAATGTAAAAGAAAATGGTTATAAAAGAACAAACATGTTGGAAAGTAGTCCCCACCATTACAATCTCTCTTCATTTTCTTAAGTTCGTATTAGGTGATTGATATATACTTATATTATGTATTAAATTTTAAAATTTAGATTTAATTAACTCAACAAATATTTTAACCAATGGGAATACTCAAAGGAGTTATTTATTTTTGTTAATATTAAAACTTCTGAATCTCTCTATATATATATTATAAGTAGTAGTTAATAGTGATGGTGATTGACAATAATTGTGAATGTTAGTGATTTATGATAGCAATTAGTGGTGACATCTAATAGTTATGGTGTGTGATAATAATAAAATATGGCGGTGTTGATTAATAACGGTAATTGGTGACATCTAATAGATATAGTGGGTGATAATAATAAACTATGGTGGTGTGGATATATACTTGTATTATGTATTAAATTTTTAAAATTTAGATTTAATTATCTGAACAATTATTTTAACCAATGAGAATACTCGAAGGAGTTATTTATTTTTATTAATATGAAAACTTTTGAGTCTAGATATACATATTATAAGTAATAGCTAATAGTGATAGTGACTGACAATAGTTGTGAATGTTGGTGATTTATGGCAACAATTAGTGGTGACATCTAATAGTTATAGTGTGTGATAATAATAAACTATGGCGATGTTGATTAATAGCGGTAATTGGTGACATCTAATAGCTATAGTGGGTGATAATAATAAACTATGGTGGTGTTGATATATACTTGTATTACGTATTAAATTTTTAAAATTTAGATTTAATTAACTTAACAAATATTTTAACTAATGGGAATACTCGAAGGAGTTATTTATTTTTATTAATATTAAAACTTTTGAACCTACACGATAGAGTATCACTATTCACAAGAGCACTTAAACTCTCTTATTATACTATACCCGAAGATACCAACCCGCTATTAGGGCCTCATTCAACTTTATACTATCTCATATACACATCTTAAGCCTCTTCTTACCAAATGACTTAGCCTTAATTCACTATTTACATCTGAGGGTCACATACCCCTCCATTCATAACACATACTCCTTGCAAGTTAATATCTTAATCTCTTGCATACGTCATGTCAATCCTACTAAATCAAATATTAAACTAGCACTATCAAAATCATTCATTACACCTCACTACTCACCTTATAGATACTTCACTCTAGTTACATGCCTCGATCAACCACCATTCTCACTATTTGAGTTCTACTCCTCTAACTCCCTCTTTTTAACTCTAGAATCATTTTACGAATTGTAACAACCCCTAAAATATTGTATGTCGGTATTTCAATTCTCGACGAAAATAATACAGCCTCTGTATTTTGGGCATAACTTTTCATAGTTTGGTCCAAATTAGGTGATTCAAATTTTTGGGTAATCAAAACATCATTACCTACAACTTTCATGAAGAACATATCTTAATATTCAGAGTGTAAGTAGATCAAATAAATTAATCTTTGCAAGATATAGTGCTGTGACGGAATTGAGTATTTATAGAAGAAAATTCATATCTCACTGTAGGTTTCTCCAAATTGGTTGATTCTTAAATGACATGAAACTAGACTTCTCTATATACAATTCTTATGAAGATACCAAATCCTAATAAGGAATTTATCTTATTTAAACGCAGCTTCGAAAATGGTTTTTCCGTTAAAAGAGATCTCATCTCACCTACCATAGAAAGATCCAGAACCATTTGACATCATCCATGACATCAAAATTCTCCATTGAATTTTCAAAATCATCCTTTATGATTATGTTTATTTATTGTTAGGTCCCTCCTCCACACCTATAAATACCCACCTTATTTTCTCATTTTATTAATCAAACTTTCTTAAGCAACTCTTCTCTATATATACTTCTTCTCAAATATAGTTTTAGTTTTAGTAGTATAAAAATACTACTCCGGTGATTCTTATACTCCGGGTAGTACACAAAATGCTCCGGCGAGAAGAAAAGGCTAGGGGTCCAAGAGTGTTCTAATTCAGAGTAAAGCTTCGAATTTAAGGTATGTAAGGCTTTTATAGCATCGGATTGAGTTCGTTCATGTGCCCAATATTTAAATTCATTATAATTGAGTTATAGTTGAGTTTTATCCAAATTTTGAATTCTAAATGAATTAATTCTTCTTCTATTGAGTTAGATATATTTATGCATTAATATTATTATTATTGTTATCTCTCATATTATTGGAATTATTGTTCATGGCTACTTTCCCATGAATTTTAATTGATTTGATATTCATGAATATTTCTACACATGTTTTGAGTAATGATATTAGTTTTTTTTTAATATTTTTATTGCTAAAAAGAGTGATATGAATTAATACTATATATGTATTTTATTGAATTTTGAAAGAGCAAAATAGTTGAGTTTAAATGAATTTGAGTAAATGATGTTTTGAGAAAGATGTTTTAATGAGATGTAAATGATGTTTTTGAAGTATAATGATTAATGAAGAGGTAATGAGATAAGTTTGATAATTTAAATTAAAGTCCAATGAGACTAGATGATGAGTTTAATATGAGTACATATTTTGTGTCACGACCCAAAAACTGAGGTCATGATGGCACACATCTCAAAACCCAATCTGATGTGTAACCCTAAAAATAAAACTCATACAAGATTCCCAAAGGGGAAAGTGATGCCACGATTTAAATAAAAAGAAAAAAAAATAAAGAAATTATCCCAAAACCTGGTGTCATAAGTATAAAGAGCATCTAATACAAGGTTCGAATCTGAAGATACAACATAAGTCTCTGAATGATACAAAAGACTGAAAAATAAAGATAGACTAGTGACGATCCGAATTCTAGGACCTCACCACTAATCTGAGAATACACAATCCGCTAGAATATTAACTGCCACGTGGGGTACCCCGACTAGTATCTGCATCAAAAAGGGACACAGAAGTAGGGGTGAGTACAATTCACATGTACTCAGTAGGTTTTAGCTGACTGAGTATAAGGAATTAATCAAACCTATGAAATAAACTAAGGAACGCTTCCACCTGCATACAGAAAAGTCCCACTTCGGCATCGGTGCCGCCAGTTTATATATATAGTGGCACGAATAAAGTATAATAACAACTCATAATCACAATTAATCAAATAATTCAAGCAGCACAAATGTCAATGCAATGCAATGCAATATGATGATGCAATGATGTGGTGGTACGGTGGAATCAAGACTGTCGCACAGCCTGTCGTATACACCTGCCGAGCTGTGCTACCAAGCAGGACCCATGGGGGTCTCGCAGACCATATACCTCAATCACAATATCTCATTATCCTTGCCACCTCCTCGTGGTCAAGGGATCACAATGCATCCACTACCCTGCCGGAAAACTACCTCGGTCAGGAACTCAAGATACAAAGGTTGGGATCACAATGCATCCGCTACCCTACCGGAAAACTGCCTCGGTCAGGGACTCAAGATACAAAGGTTTAAAGGTGTTTCATTTTCTTTCTCAAAAAGAATTTCCATATTTTTCAACTTCCCATGTTTCATGATGTGATGAATGAGGATGAATGCATCAAAACACATATGCATGGAAGTAATAATCAACTCACATGTGGTATAATGTTCAAAGTTCTCAAAACTTAACCTACACATGATATTCACCCTCAATAAATAGTAACGGAAAGAACACGCTTTCATTTAAATATTCACCCCTTTCTCAACAATATTTCAATACTCAAGTATGCTCAAAACCCCCAACTCAATCTCTCAGGCGGCATCACAAGTCAAATAATATACTCAAGCCTCTCTCTTAGGCAAATCATAATTCACATGCTCTCAAAGCAAATAAGATAACAAATAAGGCCCCCACACGGGCTATGTAATACAAATAAACCCCGTCACGGCAACACATTAATAAATAAGCCTCCACACGGACATCATAATATATATAACATTCTCAACTCATACTACAACCCCATCCCAAAGTCTATAACATATGAATGATTAATTACCCCATCTCAATCTCAAAGAAAGATAGTCAAACCTACCTCAATTGCCAAAATCGCACTCGAATACCTCCACCGGACAAGTAACTCTCGAATTCAGCGCTCGGAATGACAACCCACCAACACTTTGCCTCAAAAATCTCTTCTCAAATCACCTCAAGGAGTTCAAGAACTCAAACAAATGTTGAAAAATATTGAAATGAGAAGAAAGGGGCATTTTCTGCCCAAAAAGTTACTGTTCATGCGTGTTACTGTTCACGCGTGTTACTGTTCACGCGTGTTTTGTACAAATTTACGAAAATCACCCTCAAGGTCATTACAATATCCACCACTAAAAAGGATGTTCGTCCTCGAACATAAGATAAAATAAAGTACCTGGGGTCTCAAAAAGCTGAGGGTATCGAGCCTGCATATCAGACTCTAACTCCCAAGTCGCCTCCTCAGCAGGCCGATGCTGCCACTGCACCTTGACCGAAGCGACCTCCTTGGTCCTGAGTCTACGAAGCCGCCTATCTAGAATAACTGTCGGCTCCTCCTCATAAGTCAAATCCGAACTCAACTCTACCGCATCATAAGAAATCACATGAGACTCATCCGGTATGTACTTGCGAAGCATGGAAACATGAAACACCGGATGGACAGCTGACAATTTAGGGGGTAAGGCCAACTTATACGCCACTCCACCTACTCTCCTCAGGATTTCAAACGGGCCAACAAACCTTGGGCTAAGCTTGCCCTTCTTTCCGAACCTCATCACACCCTTCATGGGCGATATTTTAAGCCACACGCAATCACCCACCATGAACTTTAAGGGACGAACCCTCCTATCAGCATAACTCTTTTGACGACTCTGAGCTGTCAATAGTCGACCCTGAATCAAACGTACCCGCTCCACAGCATCCCTAAGTAAGTCAGTATCCAATGCATCAACCGCAACAGAATCAAACCATCTAATGGGTGATCGACACCTACGACCATACAATGCCTCAAATGGTGCCATTTGAATGCTGGAGTGATAACTGTTATTATAGGCAAACTCTGCTAAGGGCAAGTGTTGGTCCCATCGGGCACCAAAATCAATCACACAGGCCCTAAGCATATCCTCCAACACCTGAATAGTCCGTTCAGACTGACCATCGGTTTGGGGATGAAATGCTGAACTCATCTCTAGTCGCGTACCCAAACCACGCTGTAATGCCTTCCAAAAGTGAGAGGTGAACACTGAACCCCGATCCGATACAATAGAGATAGGCACCCCATGCAGCCTAACAATCTCACGAAGATAGATCCTAGCTAACTGATCCGCATTGTAGCTAGTCTTCACCGGAAGGAAATGGGCTGATTTGGTCAATCGATCCACAATCACCCAGACAGAGTCATACTTACCCAATGCCATGGGTAATCCAGACACGAAGTCCATAGTGATACGCTCCCATTTCCACTCAGGAATGGGCATCCTTTGCATAGGACCACCCGGTTTCTGATGCTCATACTTCACTTGTTGGCAATTTAGACACTTAGCCACAAAATCAATAATGTCTCTCTTCATGCCACACCACCAATAATGTTGTTTCAAGTCATGAAACATCTTTGCCACTCCCGGGTGAATCGAATACTTGGAACAATGAGCCTCCTCTAATATCATACGTACCCATTCACTAACCTTGGGCACACAAATGCGACCATTAATCCTCAAAACTCCTTCCTGATCAAGAGAGGCTGATTTTGCTTCACCACTCAACACTTTGTCTCGAATGGCCCTCAACTTTTCATCTTCAAATTGGTGTGTACGAATCTGGTCCATCAAAGTAGACCTAGCTTCCACAAATGCCAAAATACCATGATGTGTAGAAATATCCAGTCGGACCAACTGTCTAGCCAATGACTGAACCTCCAACGCCAAAGGCCTCTCCACAGCCTTAAGAAAGGCCAAACTACCCATGCTAGATGCTTTGCGACTCAGGGCATCCGCTACCACATTAGCTTTGCCCGGATGATAAAGTATGGTAATGTCATAGTCTTTCAATAACTCTAACCACCTACGCTGCCGCATGTTCAGATTCGGCTGAGAAAAGATATACTTAAGGCTACGGTGGTCAGTATAGACCTCGCAATGCACTCCATAGAGATAATGCCTCCACAACTTCAGAACAAACACCACTGCTGCTAACTCTAAGTCGTGGGTAGGATAGTTCTTCTCATGTACCTTCAACTATCGAGAAGCATAAGCTATAACTCTACCTTTTTGCATCAATACACCACCCAAGCCGACTCCCAAAGCATCACAAAACACAATAAATGCCACGCCCTCCTCGGGTAAGGCTAGAATAGGTGCTGAAGTCAATAATTCCTTGAGCTTTTGAAAGCTCGCCTCACACTCATCAGTCCACTGAAATGCCACGGTCTTTTGAGTTAGCCTAGTCAATGGGGGCTGCAATAGAAGAGAATCCTTGAACAAACCGACGATAGTAGCCTGCCAACCCAATAAAACTCCGAATCTCGGTAACCGAAGTAGGCCTAACCCAATCACGAACCGCTGCAACTTTGGCTGGATCAACCATAATACCATCCTTGGTCACTATATGACCCAAGAATGTCACGCACTCAAGCCAAAACTCACATTTGGAGAATTTTGCATACAACTTCTCCTCTCTCAATCTCTGAAGGACTGTCCTCAGGTGCCTAACATGATCCGTCTCATTCTTGGAATAAACCAAGATGTCATCAATAAACACGATCACAAACGAGTCCAAAGAAGGTCGAAATACCCGGTTCATCAACTCCATAAAAGCAATCGGGGCATTAGTCAATCCGAAGGACATAACCACAAACTCATAATGCCCATAACGAGTCCTGAATGCAGTCTTCGGGATATCAGATTCCCGAACTCTCAACTGATGGTAACCCGACCTCAAATCAATCTTTGAGAACACCGATGCACCTTGAAGCTGGTCAAATAAATCATCAATGTGAGGGAGAGGATACTTGTTCTTGATAGTGACTTTGTTCAACTGTCGATAGTCAATACACATCCTTATAGTACCATCTTTCTTCTTCATAAATAAAACCGGTGCACCCCACGGTGATACACTAGGTCTAATAAACCCTTTCTTCAACAAATCTTCCAATTGTTCTTTCAACTCTTTCAATTCTGTCGGAGCCATCCGATAAGAAGAAATAGAGATGGGTTTAGTATCATGCTCCAAATCAATCACAAAATCGATATCACGGTCAGGAGGAACTCCCAGCAAGTCTGTAGGAAATACATCCATAAACTCTCTCACCACCCTCGTAGTCTCTATATGAGATGACTCCGTGGTGAGATCACGTACATGAGCCAAATAAGACAAACAACCCTTATCCATCAAGCGACGAGTACGAATATAAGATATCACCCCCTTAGGATACGAACTCGGATTACCCTTCCATACTAAGCTAGGTAAATCGGGATAAGCCAAGGTCACGGTCTTTGCATAACAATCTAATATAGCATGATAAGGAGATAACCAGTCCATACCCAATTTCACATCAAAATCAAGCATCTCTAGTAAAATCAAGTCTGCACGGGTCTCTCTACCCGAAAATATCACCAAACATCCCTTGTATACCCGATCCACTACTAAAGATTCACCTATTGGGGTAGAAATAGTAATAGGCACAATAAGGGACTCACTCACATAATCAATACCCACATCGAAATAAATCGACACATAAGAATAGGTAGACCCTGGGTCAAATAATACTGACATAAAATGATGGCAAACCAGAACAATACATGTAATAACCACATCAGAGGCCTCTGCCTCAAATTTACCTATTATAGCATAGCATAATTAATGGTCACCCTTAGCCTGTGAACCACTACAACCACCACCTCGAGTACTCCATAAAGCACCTCAAACAACTAAAACTGGTGTATTGCAGACAACTTGTGACCCTGGCTAAATAGAAGAAGAATCACATATTTGCCCCTTATTCAAACTCACCATCACAAAACAACCTAAGTAAACTACTCCCAACTCATCATAGGAGGACCGACAGGTCTATGAGCAAGAACGTCGACCTCTATCACTTCTTAGCCATTCCCGCAATTATAAAAAGAAATAAGACATTCCATGTGCCTTCAAGATACCCAATTTTGAACAACCTGTCCTGACACTTGGTCAAAAAGATATAAGCCTTCTCAACAGTGATAACCTCAAACTTGGGAGACAATACCCTGACGAATCTCTCCAAATCTCTTTTGCTCCTAAGTAAACATAGCAATGCTAGAAGACATAGGTGGAACCACAGATCTCAAAGGAATCCAAAGTGGGCTAATTAGATATCTAAAATTTGAAATCTAACTATCAAAGTCTAACCGACCATCTTCCATACTTTTTTTTTTGTTGCTCCACATCTTCATACTCATAATCAGGCTCGAATAGGCATCACTAAATCATCCTTAAGCAAGAGCCGATATTTCGAACCCGACAGTTACTTTTAATGCGGAAGGAATAGATCAGAGGTAAATAACACTTGATATGAATAAATCGCACGAAGGGAGTAAAAAGAAAGAAATTCTCCTATTAAGTATCTTGTAGCCTCTCAAAGATAAGTACGGACGTCTACGTACCGATCCGCAAGACTCTACTAGACACCCTGCTCTTTAACTTATAAGACCGGTGAACCTAGTGCTCTGATACCAATTGTCACGACCCAAAAACTGAGGTCATGATGGCACACATCTCAAAACCCAATCTGATGTGTAACCCTAAAAATAAAACTCATACAAGACTCCCAAAGGGGAAAGTGATGCCACGATTTAAATAAAAAGAAAAAAAAATAAAGAAATTATCCCAAAACCTGGTGTCATAAGTATAAAGAGCATCTAATACAAGGTTCGAATCTGAAGATACAACATAAGTCTCTGAATGATACAAAAGACTGAAAAATAAAGATAGACTAGTGACGATCCGAATTCTAGGACCTCACCACTAATCTGAGAATACACAATCCGCTAGAATATTAACTGCCACGTGGGGTACCCCGACTAGTATCTGCATCAAAAAGGGACACAGAAGTAGGGGTGAGTACAATTCACATGTACTCAGTAGGTTTTAGCTGACTGAGTATAAGGAATTAATCAAACCTATGAAATAAACTAAGGAACGCTTCCACCTGCATACAGAAAAGTCCCACTTCGGCATCGGTGCCGCCAGTTTATATATATAGTGGCACGAATAAAGTATAATAACAACTCATAATCACAATTAATCAAATAATTCAAGCAGCACAAATGTCAATGCAATGCAATGCAATATGATGATGCAATGATGTGGTGGTACGGTGGAATCAAGACTGTCGCACAGCCTGTCGTATACACCTGCCGAGCTGTGCTACCAAGCAGGACCCATGGGGGTCTCGCAGACCATATACCTCAATCACAATATCTCATTATCCTTGCCACCTCCTCGTGGTCAAGGGATCACAATGCATCCACTACCCTGCCGGAAAACTACCTCGGTCAGGAACTCAAGATACAAAGGTTGGGATCACAATGCATCCACTACCCTACCGGAAAACTGCCTCGGTCAGGGACTCAAGATACAAAGGTTTAAAGGTGTTTCATTTTCTTTCTCAAAAAGAATTTCCATATTTTTCAACTTCCCATGTTTCATGATGTGATGAATGAGGATGAATGCATCAAAACACATATGCATGGAAGTAATAATCAACTCACATGTGGTATAATGTTCAAAGTTCTCAAAACTTAACCTACACATGATATTCACCCTCAATAAATAGTAACGGGAAGAACACGCTTTCATTTAAATATTCACCCCTTTCTCAATAATATTTCAATACTCAAGTATGCTCAAAACCCCCAACTCAATCTCTCAGGCGGCATCACAAGTCAAATAATATACTCAAACCTCTCTCTTAGGCAAATCATAATTCACATGCTCTCAAAGCAAATAAGATAACAAATAAGGCCCCCACACGGGCTATGTAATACAAATAAACCCCGTCACGGCAACACATTAATAAATAAGCCTCCACACGGACATCATAATATATATAACATTCTCAACTCATACTACAACCCCATCCCAAAGTCTATAACATATGAATGATTAATTACCCCATCTCAATCTCAAAGAAAGATAGTCAAACCTACCTCAATTGCCGAAATCGCACTCGAATACCTCCACCGGACAAGTAACTCTCGAATTCAGCGCTCGGAATGACAACCCACCAACACTTTGCCTCGAAAATCTCTTCTCAAATCACCTCAAGGAGTTCAAGAACTCAAACAAATGTTGAAAAATATTGAAATGAGAAGAAAGGGGCATTTTCTGCCCAAAAAGTTACTGTTCATGCGTGTTACTGTTCACGCATGTTACTGTTCACGCGTGTTTTGTACAAATTTACGAAAATCACCCTCAAGGTCATTACATTTTGGGAGTAGTATTGAGCACCGAGTTGGGTAAGAGTTTAATTGACTCAAACTCCAGAACTACGTAGCCAGCATAGGATGGAGGCTATGCGTCTTAAGTCCCAAAAAGAGGACTTTGATGAGTGGATCTAAGATGGTGATGTCCTTTATCCTAGCAAGGTATTGGATGGATGTGGCAATGACATCGCTTCGTTGTATCATCGCTAGCTCATAAGTGATGGTTGTCGGTTAGAGAAACTTCCAACCGAGTAAGCATTGCTTATTACTATTATTTTTATTATTATATTTTAAACTTGCATTACATATTGATGTTGAGATGATGTTGAGTTTTGAACTGATTTTTCTTGAGAGAAGTTTCTTGATATATGTCCTTACCTTCCTGCCATTTTACATACTCGTACATTCCACGTACTGACATCATTCGACCTGCATCATTATATGATGCAGATACAGCTGTTAGAGATCCTCAACAAGCGCATCATTGAAGATCGTTTCTTTTTGGCTATTTGGTGAGTCCTTCTTGTATTCGAAAGAAATCCTTATCATTTTATTATTGTTGAGTGTGATGTTTCTTTTGAGGTAGCCATGGACATGTCATTGGCACCATCTAAGAGTATTAGAGGCTTCATAGACAGAATTTGATGATGTAATCCGAGTAGTTCTCTTTAAAAACTACTTCTTCTAAGAATTATCATTTTTTTTCTTTTGATATTGATGATGACAAGCCACATTAGTATTCTTAAGTCTTTCGCTGATGAACAAATGAGTAATGATACCAAGTGGTTCTCTCGGAAGCCAGAGATGGTTTTTGAGTGCCGGCCACGCCTAGGGTACCCTCTTAGGGCGTGACAAACTTGGTATCAGAGCACAGAGTTCAAGAGTCCTAGGGTGTCTATGAAGCCCTATCTAGTAGAGTCTTGCTTATAGGTGTATTGTGTACCACACTTATAATCAGGAAGCTATAGGATATTAGGAATTATTTCACTTCTTTCATAATCTTAGTTCGTGCGATAAAGTTTAACTCTATAAAAGCTTCCTTTCTAATTTGTGCATTTACACGTTTCAGACATGCCTCCTAAACGTTCAGCTAGTCAGAGAAACGCTGCCAGCACTGAGGTTCCACAGTCAGTAATGCCTCCATGGAGAACTAGGGGTCGACCTACAAGGTCTACTAAGGTACCCCAAATACCTACTGTTCAGACCACTTCTACTTCAGAGGAATATTTTCGAGGAGCGATTGCTATGCTCACCCAGTTGGTGGCTGCTCAAAATAGTAGCCAGAGTTCACCAACTCCTAGCTCTAGTTATCAAGAGTTATCTGCTGCCACGAGGATTAAAGATTTTCTGAGAATGAATCCGCCGGTCTTCACGGGTTCTAACGTTGATGAAGACCCCTCAAATTTTATTGATGAGATGTAGAAGATACTAAAAGCAATGCATGCTACAAAAATTGAGGGGGTTGAGTTGGTGTCTTATCAATTCAAGGATGTGGCAAATGTATGGTATAACTAGTAGGAAGAAAGTAGAGGTGAGGATGCAGAGCCTGCTCTTTGGGATGAGTTTGAAAGAGCATTTCTTGATAACATCTTTCCTCAAGAGCTACATGAAGCAAAAATTGAGGAGTTTGTGAACCTGAAGCAGGAGAGTATGACTGTGAAAGAGTATAGTTTGAAGTTTATTCAATTGTCCAAATATACCCCAGAAATAATTCCTCTTATGAGGTCTAAGATGAGGAAGTTTGTCTCTGCCCTAGGCAAACATGTAAAGAAATAATGTAAGACAATGCTAATGATTTCTGACATGAATTATTTTAGATTGATGGTGTATGCTCAGCAGGTTGAGGATGACAAGAAAAAGGACCGAGAGGAACACCTAAGCAAAAAGGCTAAGTCTGCTGGGCATGAGAACGAGCAGAAGCAAGGGAAGAGTAACAAGTCCTTCTTTCAGAAGAGGTCTTCTAATTATGCACCTTCCCCAACAAATGCTTTTACACCTAATACCAGGTATGATCAGAGATCTCTAAGTCACCAAAACTTTCGAGCTCAGGGTTCTCAGTCCCAATTAAGTGTGGCTCAAGGTTCTAGAGGGAAACCACCATGTGCTAGATGTGGGAGGCTCCATTTGGGAGAGTATCGTGTGGGCACCAATGCTTGCTACGGATGTGGAAAGACAGGTCACTTCCAGAATGAGTGTCCTTCAAAGAGACAGGGAGATGGAAGTAGTAGAGCTCAGTTTTCTTTTAAAGCTCCACAGAATAGAGGTAATCATAGAGGTGCAGCTTCAAGTGCAGGCGGGGGAACCAGCCATCTATATGCTATGGGTAGTCGCCAAGACCAAGAGAATGCACCCGATGTTGTTACTGGTATGCTCTGAGTTCTTTCTTTTGATGTATATGCATTACTTAATCCGGGTGCTACGTTATCTTTTGTGACTCCTTACTTGGCTAGTAAATATGAGATCCTTCCTGAGTGTCTTCTTGAGCCTTTCAGCATGCCTACTCCTGTTGTTGAGTCTATCTTAGCTGAGAGGGTCTATAGAGATTGTACTATGTCAATCTATCACAGGGATACCATAGCTGACTTAGTTGAGTTAGACATGGTTGATTTTGATGTGATTCTTGGCATGAACTGACTTTATTCTTGTTATGCCTCAGTTGATTGTAGGACCCGAATTTTCAAGTTTCAATTTCCAAATAAGCCTATCTTAGAGTGGAAGGGAAATTCTGTAGTACTTAAGGGTAAATTTATTTCCTACCTTAAAGCAAGAAAGTTAATCTCTAAGGGATGCATATATCATATAGTCCGAGTCAAAAACATTAATGATCAGGCTCCATCTCTTGAGTCAGTTCCCATTGTGAATGAGTTTCCTGAAGTCTTTCCTGAGGATCTACTCGAAATCTCTCCTGATAGAGAGATAGACTTTGGTATTGATGTCCTTCCTGATACACAACCTATCTCCATTCCTCCTTATAGGATGACTCCTTTTGAGTTGAAAGAGTTGAAAGAACAACTGAAAAACCTCCTAGATAAGGGGTTTATTAGGCCAAGTGTCTCACCTTGGGGTGCTCCTATCCTATTCGTGCGAAAGAAAGATGGATCCCTTAGAATGTGCATTAATTACCAACAACTAAACAAGGTCACCATCAAGAACAAGTATCCTCTCCCCAGAATAGATGATTTATTTGACTAACTTCAAGGTGCCACATGCTTCTCTAAGATAGACCTCAAATCAGGCTATCACCAGTTGAAAGTAAGAGAATGTGACATCCCAAAGATGGCTTTTTGAACCCGCTATGGTCATTTCGAGTTTCTTGTTATGTCCTAGACGTGACCGACACTTAGAAACCATTACTGACTCCTAAGCGAACCACTTGGCCTAATCACACATCAGACTTAAAATAAAAAAGTAATTAAATGGGCAATTCCAATCAACAATCTAGCTCAAGAAAGAAAGACTATGGGCCAATAAATCGAACTTTAATCTATGTCATTAAATAGTCTTACAAGATTAATTCAAGGAAATAAAATATTTAATCAACCTATCACTATCTTGTCTATAAAACCTCTATCACTACTATCTAATTGGTGCGAATGACAGGTTCATGGCTACCTTAAATCAGAATGAAAAGACTAAACTTAACGCAAGAATAAACCAAGTGGTATCCTCCGAATGTAGGGGAGGACTCACCAATATGCTGAGTGTGAATATATTCTCAACGATGCGCCTATTGATGATCTTTTAAATTTGTCTCTGCATCATGACACGATGCAGGTCCAAATAAATGATAGTACGTGGAATGTACGAGTATGTAATATGACAAAATAAAACATGCATTAAGATAGAATACCACTTCAGATATCTAAAATCATAAAGATAAGAGAAACTCAATCAAGTGTCATAAGTCTAAAGGAATAATACGGTTTAGACAAAGTCCAATCATATACAATCTAGTCCAATCATGTACAATCCAATTTAATCTAATCATATACAATTTGATCTAATCCAATCATATATAATCTGATCTAATCTAATCATATACAATTCGATCCAATCCAATCACATACCATCAAATCCAATCCAATCACATACAATCCAATCTAATCCAATCAACCAAGTATTCAATCAACTCAATAATAAACTCAAAGGACTCGACTCAACAAGTATGGAAAATTAGAATTTAGTAGTGTTTTACAATTCGGCTCAATCTTCTACAATATCAATCAAACCAATCGTATCATGCATAATTCACTCAATTTGAGAGTTTTTCTAATCGACAACCATCACCTATGAGACAATGATATGCAACAAGCCGACGTTATTGCCACGTCCACTCAATACTTTGTCGGGGTATGAACGAATTAACCAATCATGGATCCAACAATTTTTCAAGTCCTATCATGTCAGGACAATAAAATAGGAAACATCCGACTTTAACAGTCCAATCTCTTTCTACGTTGGCTACGTAGTTCATGGGATTTGAGTAGGGACTATATTTTTACCCAATTCGGTGTTTAATACTCCTCCCAAGACTCAATATGCTCATATTTATCAGGTGAGTAAAGTTCTCAAAATACTCATTTAGTCTCTTTTGTACTTAGTTCAAATCAACTTATTTAGTCTCATTGGACTCTTTTAAAACTCAATCAATCTGGTCTCATTGGTCCTTATTTCAAAAAAAATCAACTCATCTCAATCATCAAACTCTTCTCTTTAAATTTGATACAATTTCAACTCAATGAATGCAGTAAATATTAAATGTATTTAGAACATAATTTTAACCCCTCAACTCATTCTTAAAATAGACGTTTTAATATAAAAATGCTCAACTCGTTTATACTCAAAATACTCATACTCAAAATACTCATTAAAAAACTTTTCAAACTTAACTCATGCTTAAACTCTTTCTAAATCAAAGATGAAAATAATCATTTTTAAACTCAAAATAGTGCATAAATAATTTATTCAAAACGTTCTCAAATTATTTTTTTAAAACTCTTTCTCAAACAATCATTTGTACTCAAAAAATCCTCATAAGACTCCAATCAAATTAAATTATGCAAATTATATCATGTAGTCACATTAGACTCCAATCCACTCCATCTCAAGACATCATCATCAACATTACCTCTTCATCAATCATTTTACCTTTTTAAAGATAGATATCATTTACATCATCATCAAACATCTTGCTCCAAAATACTCATTTAACTCTATGTTCAATTTCATCATACTCATTAAAATATGTATCATCTCACTTTGTAAGAAATATTTTTATTTATACATAAAAATCATCAATCTCAACCTCTAGACAAATTATGACAAAATGAAATCTCATCTTGGATTCATGTGAATGAATAGATGAATCCATACTTTCAACAAACCTCAACTCAATAACATTATTAATGCATATGGATTTATATACAAAACTCAATATAAATTATAGATAACTCAAGAACTCAACTCATGGAACCTCAAAACTCAACTCAACTCGAATCAATGAAGATGTAGGGCACGTGGATGAAATCAATCCAACGTTGTGAGTAGCCTTACATACCTTAGAGTAGATCTTAAAGAAATATTGATGTTAGGTCCTAAATGAGTAGCTTGAATCCTTGAGTTTGAGAGCAAATTTGTTGGAGATAATTTGAGAGAGAAGAGGATGAAGTTTAGGATTTTGGGGGAGGAAAAAGACTGAAAAGTGACTTCAAAAAACGCGTCCAACTTTGTATTTATAAAATTAGAGAATGGTTCAAGTTACCTTTACTAAAATCTGAAAATTTTACATAAATTTGAACTATATGGGAGAAGGGCTGCGATGCAGAAGTGTTTCACCATAGTGCATTTTTCCCCTAAATTTTAAGTTGAAGCAAAAACTGATCAAGTCCGCGATGCGGACTTAGCGCACACCTCTTTGGTTAACTGAATATAAGTTTTTACTCCAAACTTTAAAAAATGCATTCTTGGTGGAGTTAGAAAGAAGATTCAAAGACCTTTAATTTTAAGTCATAGGCCACCCAATACGTTATATTCTAGGAGATATAGTCGTTTGAAGTTGATCCTTATATGGACTCATTCAAAAACTTAACCGATTGAAAATCTTTGGACTTGGCTTGGTGTTAGAGATCCCTCATGACCCTTAGCTACATATAATGCACTTAAAATACTTAGGAATTGATTCTAAATTATATATACAATTAGAAGTCATTTAGTTCGAGTCTATATGCATATGAAGAATGATCCGAGTCTTGGCGATTTTTTTTTTGGGTGTTACATTATCTTCTTCTAGGGATCATTCTTCCTCGAATGAAGATCAACCAGAGCTGGACTTGAGGCATGAATAACAATCAAGACTCAATCAAATCAACCAATCAACCAAATCAAGTAATCTAGACAATTAACTATTCAGACTCAAGAATAGGCAAATCAATTCAAGTCAAGAGTAGGGACATGACCTTCAATATTCTTATCATTTGGCACCAATAGAACATCGTAACTCTATCAATCGAATCATTCAAACATCTAGATCATAAACCGTCGAACTCAAGAAAGAAAACATCAACTCAAATCAAGAAAATGAAGTTACTTTCAACATCATCATTGATGGCAGGAATAGAAGTGGATATTTGGTTTTTATATCATCCTCATAGGACCGACTATCCTTAATTTAAGCACTTTCAACGGGAACTACCAATAAAGTATCTCCTATGCACTCGTTTGATCATCGAGACATGAATCATTGGACGAAAGACGGCTAACTCAGAAGGTAACTCCAATTCATGAGTGACATCCCTAATCCTTCTTACAATTTCCTAAGGCCAATATATCGGTGCCCAAGCTTTCTCTTCTTTCCAAGACTCATAACACCCTTCACGTACATCCAATAACTCCCCCCTAAAAGTCATCAATAGCATACTACTTTCACTCTCACAGTGACAACCACACACTCAAGCCTATTGTCACGCCCTGAGAGGGTACCTTGCTCAAAACATTATTTACTCAAATTCATTTAAACTCAATTCTTTTGCTCTTTCAAAACTCAATAAAATACATATATAGTATTAATTCAAATCACTCTTTTTGTCAATGAATATTAAAATCCAACATCTTTACTTAAAAGTAGTCACGAACAATAATTCCAATAATATGAGAGATAAAATTAATAATAATCTCAATGCATAAATATATCTAACTCAATAGAAGAAGAATTAATTCATTTAGAATTCAAGATTTGGGTAAAACTCAACTATAACTCAATTACGATGAATTTAACTATTGGACGCATGGATGAACTCAATCTAATGCTATGAATAGCAAAGCTTTACTCCAAATTGAAGAAGTCAATGACCACTCTTGAACCCTTAGCTTTACTCTGATTCAATGAAGGATTATGATCTCATGGATGATGTGAAATGGAGGACTATTGATGTAATGAGTGATGTCAAATGGATCTAGATCTTTCCATGGTTGGTGAGATGAACCTTCTTTTAACGAAATACTTTTTTCGGAGCTGCATTTGAACAAAAAAACTTTCTAATTAAGATTTGGTGTCTTCATATGAATTGTATATCTAGAAGTATACTTTTATATCATTCAAGAATCAACCGAGTTGGTGCATCCTACCGTGAGATATGACTTTTCTTCTACAAATACTCCATTTTATCACAACACCATATCTTGCAAAAATTAATTTATTTGACTTATGTATACTCCGAATCTTAAGATATAGTATTCATAAAAGTTGTAGGTAATGCCATTTTGGTTATTCAGAAATTTGAATCACCCAATTTGGACTAATCTAGAAAAAGTTATGCCAAAAATAAAAAATAGTATCATTTTCGTCGAGAATTAAAATATCACATATAACGTTTTAGAGGATGTTGTAATAGCTCACCCTTGAGATCATTCTTCCTTGAATGAAGATGAAACTAAGGGACATGAATAACGAATATTATCAAGCGATGCCGTTGCGATGCGGGCTTGACGCGCACCTATTTGGTTAACTAGACATAACTTTTTACTTCAAACTCCAAAAAATGCAATTTTGGTGGAGTTGGAATGAAGAATCAAAGAACTTTAATTTGATAGGTCATGAGCCACCTAATACATTATATTCTAGGAGATATGGTCATTTGAAGTTGACCCTTATACGGACTCATTCGAAAACTTAATCGATAGAAATTCTTTGGACCTCGCTTGGTGTTAGAGATCCATTATGACTTTAAACCACCTTTAATACACTTAAAATACTTAGGAATTGATGCTAACTCATATATACAATTAGAAGTCATTCAGTTTGAGTCTACGTATGAAGAATGGTTCGAGTCTAGACAAATTTGTTTGGGGTGTTACAGATGTGGTGAGTGTGATTGACGATATTGGATGATAGTTGTATGATAATGATAATTGACGGTGATCATTATATAATATCTAGTAATGACGATTGTTGATTATTTGATATGTATAAGTGGGTTTTTTAGTTTAAAAAAATTAAAATTCTTTAGCCTAAATTTACTTTGAAAATTAAGTATTTTAAACCTTGTGCTTCAAAATAGTTTTATAAAATTCGACCTCGACATCCAATTTGAGACCCAAACCCGATCCTAGAACCGACCCTGACCCCCACTCAAGACTCGACCTTGACCCCAAACTTAACACTCGACCAAAGACCCAACTCGACCTTGATCCCAACCCCAACTCAAAACCCAACTTCGAAACCCAACCTTGGCCACGACAAGACACCTGACCTCAACCTTGACCCGAGACCCTACCCCAACACCGAACCCGACACAACCTCCACACCCGACCTCAACTATCGATTAGAGACCCAATATCCATTCCCGACCTTGACCCAAAATCCAACCTCGAATCCGATAAGACACCTGACCCCTACCCAAAACCCAATCTCGACCTCGACCATGACCCGAGACTCGTGACCTAAATTGACTCTTAGACTCGACCTCGACTCCGACATAAGATCCGACCTTAATCTGAGACCCGACCTCGATCCTGACCTTAACCTTAGCTCGGGATCCCTACCCCGACCCTAAAATTGATTCCCGACCATGACACCAAACTCAAGACTCCACTCCTAATTGAGACCCAACACATGACTTCGACCCTAACCCTAATCCGACACCTGAACCGAGAATTGGATTTGCCCCTAACCCAAGACCCCCAACCCCTTATCCTAACCCTGATCCTGAGACCAGACTTTGAGCCCAAAATTAACCCTGACCTATCTCAATGTCGACTTTAACCTGAGACCCGACCCTAACCCCGACATAAGATCTGACCCTAACTTTGACAAAAGAGCCCGACCTTGACCCTAATATCGATACATGACCCCGACACCTAATTCGGGTTCCGACCCCAGCTCCTGAATTAAGACTTGACCTTGACTCAAGACACCAACCCCGACTCTAACTTGAGATTCGACCCTGACCTTTAGCCGAGAATCGAACCCAACCCTGATCTTGACCTTGACCTCAATACTCGACCCCAATACCACACCCCAACTCCTGACTTAAGACCTGACCCAACTTAACATCCGACCCAAGATCTGATCCCGATATCCGACCTTAACACCCTATCTCGACTTTCGATCGAAAACCTGACCCCGACCTGAGACCCAAAACCGACCTCGAACTAAGAACCTATCCCAACCCTGACCATGATTGGAGACCCGATCCTGACCTAAGACCCGACCCTGACTCTTACTCGAAAGTCGACACTGACTTTGACCTGACCTCGACTTCCAAACTGAGATCTGTACCCGACACTTAACTCGAAATTCGACCTCTAATTCAAACTTGAGACTTGATCCCGACTATATTTAGAACTTGGGAGTTGAGTCTCGAATCGAATCAAGGTCGAGAGTTGGGTCTCAAATTGAGAATCAGGAGTGAGATCTAGGATTAGTATTGTGAATAGATACTCGAGACTTACTTAGGATGGAAAGTTGAAGTGTGAGGTTTAGAATGAGTTTGGAAAATATTTTCCTTATTTAAGGTAGGATAAAAATAACATTATAATTTCAGAATGATTAATTTTGAGATAAATTATATTATAATTTTATTTTAATTAAATATAATATAAATTTATTTTAAAATTAATTCTAAAATTAGTTATTTCTTATCGACCATAAATGAATTAATATTCAACGAACGTAGCAATTATTGCATCACCGCCTTTCTTCTTTTGGCCCATTGTCAGTGTGTTCTCATGAAGCATTGCCAAAAATTTAGCAAATTACAATAACAGTAAAGAGTAGGAAAAATTGAATATCGATCATATTTTAAAAAAATATTTTATTATAATCGTAAAGTTATTTTTTTAAAATGATTTGTTAATGTTATATAAATTATATGTTCTCTATAACAGTACTTCTGAATAACAACATTTACTATAATGATCAAGTTTTTTTATAATAGATTTTTATGTTATTGTTATATTATATGTTCTCTACTAGTGGTGAATCAAGGGGGAGTTGGTTGTAGTTCACCCGAACTCTCTCGGCAAAAACTTAATTGTGTATAATATATATATATATATATATATATATATATATAGAGAGAGAGAGAGAGAGAGAGAGTAGCACAGTGGTAACTGCCTTTCAAATTGTCCAATGTGTTTAGGGTTTTGTCATGACCCCGATCCACGGTGGCTGACACCCACTCTAACTCTCCGGTGGGAGAACCATTCTAATAGCCTTCCAATAATAATCTCAAAGTATACATAAGCTTAAAGATGCGGAAGCATGTTTAATTTAAAATATATGCTGAGTTCCCATAAATTCATAAAACGCTTAGTTACCAACCCAAAATATGCTAAATTAAATACTTTCTAGGAATTGAAAGTCGTCTGTACCAAAACTCTAACCAAATGTCAATGTAAGAAAAAGGGGAACACTCCCAAAAGAAGTCAAAATACTAAACAAATGTCTGAACATCTGAGTCCCGAAAGAATGACTGAAACTAATAAGAAAGTCCATGACAGTAAGACAGAATAGCTCACCCTTGGACTTCGAACAAGCTTTTACTCTTCTAACCGAGGTCTCTCCGCAGCTGGCTAAATATGTCCTGTACTCAACAAAAGGCAGAGCAAGAGTAGTATCAGTACACAAAACAACGGTGTACTGGTAGGATCACGCGGTTAGCCAGTAAGTGGATCATAGACAAGTAAATTCCACACAATAGGCATATACATATACAAAATAAGTCAACTAGTCTCAAGTTCAACTATATTCAGGAATATCACAATTCAATATCTTCCACATGCTATAATTCACACAAGGGTCCTCTCAAGGAATCTACAGAAAATCAACTTTGTGTCGGAACATGACACTCGATCTGTATATGTGTTGGAATATGACACCCGATCCAAGCATACTACAATCATAAATACATTCAGTATTTATAATATTTTATCACCAAGAACAGGTTCATCATAAAACAGGCCAGCAAGTGATCATTTTACATATAATCTAGCATGTTTTCCTATTCATATACACACATGCATATCATGAAGCAATTTAACTGTTATAACCCGTATTTTTCACATAAGGATATTTCAGAGACAACGATAACAAGTCAAGGGCAAGGTTATGTTTGATCTTGTTGGATACAAAATTCTTATTATTAATTGGAATTTCAATTTGAAAATATTAGAAAAGGTGAGTGGCAAAAAAATTGGAATTTCTCATGGAGGATGTTATATCCCGTATTTTATACGGTTGGATGTTTTAAGGTAGTTGTGGGAAGTTAAGGGAATGATAATCTTCCAAAATTTATTTATTTAATATACAAGTTGGATATGAATATTATTTATGATCATTAATAGTGTGGAAATATTGGAAAAGGCAAAGGGCAAAAAAGAAAATTCGCAAAGTGGCCTATGGTAATATTGTGGAAGGCTAGGGGTAAAATGAGAATTTCACAAAGTCTTCAAGAAGACTCATGTGGGCCCCACATGCCACATGGCAGCCCATGATTGGAGAAAAGGGGTGTGTTGGACCAATGAAACCTTGACATGTGTCACCACTTAGATCTTGACATTTGTCGCCACTTAGGGCTTGACACGTGTCACCACTTAGGGGATGACATGTGTCACCCCTAAAGTAGTATATATATATATATATATATGAGTCTTATGACTCATTAATTTCCACACCTATCTAGAAAATTCAAGACTAACAAAACGAAATTACATGAGAAAGAAAGAAGAGAAGAGAAAAGAAATTAAGGTAGAAAGAAGGAAAGAGCTACGATTTTGGGAGGAGAAAAAGGTAAGTTCTCCGATTCCGTTCCAAGAATTAATTATATGAGCTATACCATGATGTTATGAAGATGTTATTAATGAAATTTTATGGTTTGAGGCAGCCCAAAACGTTACCAAACAGTTCCTAAGTTTCAGCTGCGCTAAAGGAAATTCCGAGGCAAGTTTTGGCGAATTTCGGGAAAGGTAAAGTTTTCTGTTTTGAACTGGACTTTATGATGATGTTATGAAGTATATTACATGTCTTAAAATATGCTGGAAGTGGAAAAAAATGTATAAGGATGTTTGATGTTGGAAACAAACTAAATGGAAGTCGTAGTAGTTAAATCGAAGTCGCGTAGTGTGTTGTTGTTGTGGTGCTGCAGTTTGGTGTTGGTTTAATTGCGTGTAGCAGGGCTGTAAAGTACTCAAAAATGGATGTGTGTGCTGCTGGTTGCAGCCACACAACCCTCCGTTTGGTATGACTACATATTTTACGAAATAAAGGTTAAAAACTCTATTTTGGTACCGTAGTTTGGAATGAGTTGTATAGAGCTTGTATTGTGTAAAGTTGAAGTGATTTACTTGTATACATGCTGCTGGATGTTGTTGTTGGTATGGTTTTTGACATGGTGGCCGAGTTGATAACTCGGGGATGTTCAAGTTACAGGGGAGATGCTGCCCGATTTTCGGTAGATTCGGAGCTAGTAATAAACTAGTCGAGAGACATAGATAAGAAAATGATTCCTATGGTTACTTGGGTGTAGAGTTGGAAATTGGAAAGTGAAAATTTATTAACCTTAGTATTAATTTCATGTTAAATAGGTTCAAGAGACGACGAGGCGAGCATAGTTAAGAGTAATCCGTAAGAGGTACGTAAAGCGAACCTTTCTTTCTTTTGGCATGTCTTTGTCATAAGTACGTAAAGCGAACCTTTCTTTCTTTTGGCATGTATTTGTTATAAGTATGTAAAATCTTTCTTTCTTTTGGCATATTTTTGACATAAGTATGTAAAGCATATTCTTTCGATTTTCATGTTTTGACATAAGTATGTAAAGCTAATCTTTGTTTTGGTATGGTATTTATGAAACAAAAATATGACTTTTATATAATTTCAAAGAGGTTCCTATTCCTAGAGCCATTAGGATGGCCAATTTCTTGATTTTCAAAAGGTATTTTATTATGCTTCGATACGTCTATATGATTCCAGAAGATTTATTCTGATATAATCCAGGGTAACTTTCGAAAGGTACTTGACATGAGTCTCGTCTCGATTTTTAAATGATAGCTCATTCTGATTATTCCATTGAGTCTTAAATATGATTTAAATTGCATATAGTTTCTCACTACTCCACTCGTGGATGCCTCAATGCTTCTTTCACTAAGCCTGGGCCAGAATATGTTATTGTGCATACTTTTCTGCATTGTTCGCCATGTCCCGACGTGAGGGGCAGGTATGACATGTACATGGGGTGGTGTATGTTATGCCACGGAGTTATGGTGTGCCATGTACATATATGTTTATAATATGATATGATATGATTTGATATGGCCATCTGATATGATATGATATGATTTGTTACGGAGATATTCCCTATTCTGGTGTTATGCTGTGCTGTAGCGCCAATGACATGAGGGCGACCACATTTGTTCACTGAGTCCCATAATGGGGCCGAATATGACATATGTTTTTCTGGATACATTATCTGAGGTTTTGATCAGCATTTGATATCTCCAGACATTTTGCTCAGTTTTGTACATTCCATTACGGTAATCACTTTACTTATTACAACCCATTATATGTGATTTGATAAGCATTTGATATTTCTGGATATTTTGCTCATTTTTGCACTTTCTGCTCTAGAAATAACTTTACTTATTACAGTTTATGCTCTACATACTCGGTATATTTTCCTTACTAACCCCCTTTCTTCGGTGGCTGCGTTACATGCTCGCAGGTACAGACGATTGGTTTGCTGATCTGCTCGCTTAGGACATCCACCATGTTGGTCGATAGTGCTCCTTTGTCCGGAGCTCTATTTTGGTACTGACACTTTCTGTTGTATATATATATACGTTGTTCAGGGGTACGGCGGGGCCCTGTCCCATCATATGACTAGGATATCATTCCGTAGAGGTCTGTAGACATGAGCTGTGGGTTTTGTATATATGTTTTGGGGTTTTTTGTGTTTCGTGATGGCCTATAGGCCCTCGTGCATTATATCTGTTTAGAGATTCCTTCTAATGATTACCTATGTTTATTCGATTAATGTACTAAGTGGGGCTAAGGGTATGTATAGGTGCCTAACTCGGGCACCAGTCATGGCCTACGGAGTTGGGTTGTGACAGAAGTGATATCAGAGCGGTCCTTCTTTGGAATGTCTACAGACTATGTCTAGTAGAGTCTTGTTTATCGGTGTGTTGCGTGCCACATCTATAAACAGGAGGCTACAGGGCATTTAGGATGTTACCTTTCTTTTATATCTAAGATCGTGCGATAGAGCCCATCCATAGGAAATGAAATTCCTTTTTCTAATATTTGATTTCAGCTAAGGAACGATGTCGATAGAGGAATGCGATGGATGATATTGGGAGCTACATAGTATACGGGTAAGTAAAGGTATGAAAGCGATATGTTGAGTAAGGTGTTGAGTTTGAAATGTAAAGTTGAAAATTTAAAGGAAAGTAGATAGAAAAGTGCAATAAATGCAGTTTGAGGTAGACACATGAGTTAAGTCCATTATTTTCATACGGTTATTGATATTGAAAGCTCTGTGTGACTGTGATATAAGGTGATATAAAAAAAATGTATATGTTGGCCCTGTGAGGCAGTGCTGCTATCTTCTGCGTGCAGGTTTTGAGATAGTACAAAATACAGAGGAAACTATTCCCAATTATTTTTTTGAGAATGGAACAAAAGCAAGGAAGAGACTGAGACATACGTTTAGAAGATGTCTTGGAAGTTGATACCGATAGGGTAAAATTTATAACATTGGACTAAAACTGAAAGAGGTTCCCTCTATATTTTCGGTAAAAGGAGTACCATTTTTACTTGGTGAGTCATAATTCAAAAGGGAATTTCGGTTCGAAGGAAAAGTGTCCAGCGATTGAGTTTCATTCTTGCTAGAAAGTACAAAACCCTCAGCTGTTATTTAAGGACTAGAAAAAAATTGTTCACGACTCAAGATCATGTGAGTCAAGTACTAGGAAGTACTCTGATGCTTAGTGGATATTAGTTTCTCTCCGGTGGAGGTTGGAAAAATATTGTATGGGGACATCTTATCAGTTCCTAGTCGACTAATTGGAGGTGTAACATGTGAATGGAAAAACATAAATTTGTAGGCGATTCAAGGTCACGTGTTTCATGTGATGGAAAAATGCTTGGGTGATTCATTAGGGCCTGCGATACGGAGGGATGATTTAGACAAAGGTTGAATATGTTACCCTCACCAACTAGAATTAACCTATAGCAAGAATTGTGAGGAAGGTGAAGAAGTGTTATACGAGTAGGGTATACTATGAATATACGAGAATCGTTATCTAAATAAGTAAAGCTTAGTAAGGAAGCAACTACAAGATATGGTCGTGAGTAAAATTAGGAGTTAGTATTGGGTACACGATAAGGATGAAAGCTCATGAGGCAGAAAAGGGTATTATGTATATGTATCTCCATATTGGAAAATAGTGGGATACCTAGAGGAGAAAGAATAGAAATTACAAAACAACCGAGGCATTATGAAATTATTAAAGGAACAAGTAGTATCCATTGGGAAAAACTGTGATAACAAAATGTGAAACATGTGTCATCAGAGTATAAGTGCCCCGAATGGAGAATCGAACACGGCCATAAGCACTAGTGACGTACTGATTAGGATGAATTGAATGTAGCTTCGACTAAACTACTACATTAGTTATATGACTCGAGTACCAGTACTTGGACTAGATTGTATACTATTCATCGAGAATACTAAGCAACCCATGGTTGTACTAAGGTTTCTTATAGAGGCAACCTAAAGTATAGATGTTCTAATAGAAGGTGTAGACATGGTGCGGTATGTTAAGTATGTTAAAACAGAATCATTTGCGCATGAATAGTTGAAAATGAACAGAGGATGACATAGGTACACCCTAAAGGGGGAAGTGGACAAGAGAAATACAAGCGTAAGAGAAAATCAACTGATGCTATCATATGTATATGGGAACGCTTACACTCCAAACGAGATCCTATAACAGATGGATGGATCTCGAGGCTAATAATAAATAGATATCAGCTGCGGTATCTGAGACCGTGTAAAGAATCATTGGTAGAGACCTTGATGGATGGTGCGATCACTACCCTCTGGAATCTGGTAGTCCAGGACGAAAGATAGTCACATACGAAAGCAAAAAGTAAAGATTGAGGATCAAAAAGGGTAAAACCGTAATTGTAAAAGATGGATGTGTTACGAAAGTGTCTCAGAATTTGTAAGATCTCGACTCACTTCCAATAATATAGTAAAGGTCATGCGAGAAAATGAACGTGATTATATCGGCATTAATGTACCCAATTCCATCAAAGTTATGAGATTAATCGTGCTTAAGTGGGAGCAATTTTAGGGTGGGTGACCCCTGGGAAGTATGCAAGAATTCTATATATTCAGACGTAAGAGACAAATGAGAGGCTAGAGTAACCTAAGGGAAAACTAGAGTTTATGAAATGGCTATAAACCATAAGAGGCCGCGTAAGACGATATAGACTAGGCTGGTGAAGAGACAGAAAGTGTATCATAGCTTTGGAATAAGGATATGCTTGAACAACGTTTGGAAGTATATTGTGGTCTAGTTGATAGTAAATATATACATATAGATATGAATGTGTAGAATTTCCCACGTACGATTATATCGGTGGACATGTTAGTTCCAACAACTGGTGTCACAGTAAGGAAGGCATTAATCACACTAGGGTACCAAAGATCGAGCGACAATAAGAATAAAAGGTACAATTATTGCAACGTACTCTACTATTATTTGACTGTAGGTTAAATTGGAGATTTTAGTAGAGCGATATTTGGGAAATAAAGAGGGTAAGTAGATAGAAAACAAAGAGATCAAACTATTAGAAGGAGGTGAAAAGTAAGGAAACCTCAGTAAGTGAAACTCCCAAGAGAAATCACCGGCAAGGCGCGAGACCATATTATATTAGGCCAAAGAGGGATCACAATATTCTCAAGTACCAAAAAAGGAAACCCATAACGGGGAATGAGGACTAGTGTAAGACCTAGTAGTTCGAGTATATTTTCAATTCTCATGAGAACCAGTGATGGAATGGGTAGTTAATACAGCATCGCCGAGAGAAAAGTTTATTTCCTACCTTAAGGCGAGAAAAATGATCAGAAAAGGTTGTGTTTATCACCTGGTTCGCATACAGTATTTGGAAGCGGAAGCGCCAACCCTTCAGTCAGTTCCCGTAGTTAATGAATTCTCATATATATATCCAGACGATCTTCCAGGCCTTCCACCCGAACGAGAGATAGACTTTACCGTAGATGTGCTGCTAGATACCCATATGATATATATTCCTCCATACAGAATGGCATCTGCAGAATTAAAAGAGTTGAAGGAGCAGTTAAAAGACTTACTGGAAAAAGGCTTTATCAGATCGAGTACTTCACCTTGGGGAGCCCCGGTATTATTTGTGTAAAAGAAAGATGGGTCGCTGCAGATGTGTATTGATTACAGGCAGCTGAATAAGGTAACCATTAAGAATAAACACCCCCTTCCCAGGATTGATGATTTATTTGATCAGTTGGAGGGTGCTAAGTGGTTTTCAAAAATAGACTTGCGATCGGGTTATCATCAGGTGTGAGTAAGAGAATCAGATAAACCAAAGATAACATTTTGGATCCAATATGGCCATTACGAGTTCAAAGTGATGTCTTTTGGCCTGACAAATGCTCCAGCGGTATTCATGGACCTGATAAATCGGGTATTTAGACCATTCTTGGATATGTTCATGATTATATTTATTGATGATATTCTGATTTATTCTCGGTCAGAAGCAGAGAATGCAAATCATCTAAGAGCGGTACTTGTAGTACTCTAACACCAGAAACTGTATGCTAAATTTTCCAAATGTGAATTTTGGTTGACTTCTATGGCCCTTCTGGGATATATTGTTGGGGCTGATGGTATTAAGGTAGATACACTGAAGATCGAGGCCATAAAGAACTGGCCTAGGCCGACGACACCTATAGTGGTACGCAGCTTCTTGGGATTAACAAGTTATTATAGGATATCTGTAGAGAAATTTGCTTCAATTTCAGCACTATTGTCAAGATTAACTCAGAAGGGAGTCAAATTCCAGTGGAATCGTGCCTGTCAACGAACCTTTAAGTTATTGAAAGAGAATTTGACTACAACTCCAGCTCTAACTCTTCCAGATATACCATATGGGTATGTTATTTATTGTGATGCTTCGGGTGTGGGAATAGGTTGTGTCTTGATGCAGCACGGCCAAGTTATAGCGTACGCTTCCCAGCAGCTTAAAAAATATGAAAGAAGGGATAGGTAATAGGCATACTTAAAAAGGACAACAACAAGAGGAACCCACCCAAAGTATGAAGGCACCACATGAGGGTAGTTTAACATCCGAGGACGAATGTTCAAAAGGGGGGAAGAATGTTATAACCCATATTTTACACATTAGGATATTTCGGAGACAACGGTAACAAGTCAAGGGCAAGGTTATGTTTGATCTTGTTGGATACAAAATTCTTATAATTAATTGGAATTTCAATTTGAAAATATTAGAAAAGGTGAGTGGCAAAAAAATTGGAATTTCTCATGGAGGATGTTATATCCCATATTTTATACGGTTGGATGTTTTAAGGTAGTTGTGGGAAGTTAAGGGAATGACAATCTTCCAAAATTTATTTATTTAATATACAAGTTGGATATGAATATTATTTATGATCATTAATAGTGTGGAAATATTGGAAAAGGCAAAGGGCAAAAAAGAAAATTCGCAAAGTGGCCTATGGTAATATTGTGGAAGGCTAGGGGTAAAATGAGAATTTCACAAAGTCTTCAAGAAGACTCATGTGGGCCCCACATGCCACATGGCAGCCCATGATTGGAGAAAAGGGGTGTGTTGGACCAATGAAACCTTGACATGTGTCACCACTTAGATCTTGACATTTGTCGCCACTTAGGGCTTGACACGTGTCACCACTTAGGGGATGACATGTGTCACCCCTAAAGTAGTATATATATATATATATATATGAGTCTTATGACTCATTAATTTCCACACCTATCTAGAAAATTCAAGACTAACAAAACGAAATTACATGAGAAAGAAAGAAGAGAAGAGAAAAGAAATTAAGGTAGAAAGAAGGAAAGAGCTACGATTTTGGGAGGAGAAAAAGGTAAGTTCTCCGATTCCGTTCCAAGAATTAATTATATGAGCTATACCATGATGTTATGAAGATGTTATTAATGAAATTTTATGGTTTGAGGCAGCCCAAAACGTTACCAAACAGTTCCTAAGTTTCAGCTGCGCTAAAGGAAATTCCGAGGCAAGTTTTGGCGAATTTCGGGAAAGGTAAAGTTTTCTGTTTTGAACTGGACTTTATGATGATGTTATGAAGTATATTACATGTCTTAAAATATGCTGGAAGTGGAAAAAAATGTATAAGGATGTTTGATGTTGGAAACAAACTAAATGGAAGTCGTAGTAGTTAAATCGAAGTCGCGTAGTGTGTTGTTGTTGTGGTGCTGCAGTTTGGTGTTGGTTTAATTGCGTGTAGCAGGGCTGTAAAGTACTCAAAAATGGATGTGTGTGCTGCTGGTTGCAGCCACACAACCCTCCGTTTGGTATGACTACATATTTTACGAAATAAAGGTTAAAAACTCTATTTTGGTACCGTAGTTTGGAATGAGTTGTATAGAGCTTGTATTGTGTAAAGTTGAAGTGATTTACTTGTATACATGCTGCTGGATGTTGTTGTTGGTATGGTTTTTGACATGGTGGCCGAGTTGATAACTCGGGGATGTTCAAGTTACAGGGGAGATGCTGCCCGATTTTCGGTAGATTCGGAGCTAGTAATAAACTAGTCGAGAGACATAGATAAGGAAATGATTCCTATGGTTACTTGGGTGTAGAGTTGGAAATTGGAAAGTGAAAGTTTATTAACCTTAGTATTAATTTCATGTTAAATAGGTTCAAGAGACGACGAGGCGAGCATAGTTAAGAGTAATCCGTAAGAGGTACGTAAAGTGAACCTTTCTTTCTTTTGGCATGTCTTTGTCATAAGTACGTAAAGCGAACCTTTCTTTCTTTTGGCATGTATTTGTTATAAGTATGTAAAATCTTTCTTTCTTTTGGCATGTTTTTGACATAAGTATGTAAAGCATATTCTTTCGATTTTCATGTTTTGACATAAGTATGTAAAGCTAATCTTTGTTTTGGTATGGTATTTATGAAACAAAAATATGACTTTTATATAATTTCAAAGAGGTTCCTATTCCTAGAGCCATTAGGATGGCCAATTTCTTGATTTTCAAAAGGTATTTTATTATGCTTCGATACGTCTATATGATTCCAGAAGATTTATTCTGATATAATCCAGGGTAACTTTCGAAAGGTACTTGACATGAGTCTCGTCTCGATTTTTAAATGATAGCTCATTCTGATTATTCCATTGAGTCTTAAATATGATTTAAATTGCATATAGTTTCTCACTACTCCACTCGTGGATGCCTCAATGCTTCCTTCACTGAGCCTGGGCCAGAATATGTTATCGTGCATACTTTTCTGCATTATTCGCCGTGTCCCGACGTGAGGGGGCAGGTATGACATGTACATGGGGTGGTGTATGTTATGCCACGGAGTTATGCTGTGCCATGTACATATATGTTTTTGATATGATATGATATGATTTGATATGACCATCTGATATGATATGATATGATTTGTTACGGAGATATTCCCTATTCTGGTGTTATGCTGTGCTGTAGCGCCAATGACAGGAGGGCGACCACATTTGTTCACCGAGTCCCATAATGGGGCCGAATATGACATATGTTTTTCTGGATACATTATCTGAGGTTTTGATCAGCATTTGATATCTCCGGACATTTTGCTCAGTTTTGTACATTCCATTGCGGTAATCACTTTACTTATTACAACCCATTATATGTGATTTGATAAGCATTTGATATTTCTGGATATTTTGCTCATTTTTGCACTTTCTGCTCTGGAAATAACTTTACTTATTACAGTTTATGCTCTACATACTCGGTATATTTTCTGTACTAACCCCCTTTCTTCGGGGGTTGCGTTACATGCCCGCAGGTACAGACGATTGGTTTGCTGATCCGCTCGCTTAAGACATCCACCATGTTGGTCGACAGTGCTCCTTTGTCCGGAGCCCTATTTTGGTACTGACACTTTCTGTTGTATATATATATACGTTGTTCAGGGGTACGGCGGGGCCCTGTCCCGTCATATGACTAGGATATCATTCCGTAGAGGTCTGTAGACATGAGATGTGGGTTTTGTATATATGTTTTGGGGTTTTTTGTGTTTCGTGATGGCCTATAGGCTCTCGTGCATTATATCTGTTTAGAGATCCCTTCTAATGATTACCTATGTTTATTCGATTAATGTACTAAGTGGGGCTAAGGGTACGTATGGGTGCCCAACTCGGGCACCAGCCATGGCCTACGGAGTTGGGTCGTGACATTAACAAGTATATGTAACACATACGGGAAACTAGACTATCACCTACCTTAAATTCACGCTTCCACAACCTTACAATGCAAGAACTTTTCCTTTCCAGGTTCGTTCCTCTTGTTCTTGGTCTGGAAAACAATAAATATATATAAATGATCAACAAAATGACCTAACTATCACGAAACATAACACAATTCACACCCTAGTATAAACCCATGATCTTAACCCCACCTAGGGCTATTTTCCACCATTAGTTTTCAGTTCAAACCCTCCCTCAATGATTACCAACCATAATTTCTAGGTTCTATGAATAAAATGATGAATTTAGGGAGTAAAATCCTTACCTTAAGCGTGAAAATCCGTGAAAAATTGATAGAATTCATCCTAGGTCACCTCTTGAAATCTTAGAAATTGATTTTGCAGAAAAAGACCATTTCTGAGGTTGACTATCCCACTCTGGCGGGATATGTGGCTTGGTAGTTCAAAGTAACCGAGGAGAAAGACAATGAATGGAATGCGAAAACAGTGAGCTCGGAGTTTGTGCTCCAAGCCCCCATTTCACAACATCCCTTTTCAAGGATGTATTAACAACATTCCTTTTCAATGATGTATTAAAATATACCCTTCACGCCAACTTCGATTCCGTGAGTTTTACTCGCCCGAATGCGATTCGCGAAGCCGTAAATATTCTGTATCATCTTGGCTATCGGCTTATCCAATTAAATCACAAATTTGATCTCCCATCATTCAAATGATCACCCTAGACTTCACCTGACTCAAAATTTGTTCAAGTTTGGCATATGCTAAATTTTTCCGAAGTTACTACCCGAAGTTTTCTGGCTCGAAATCCTTTCCCATTGGCCTATTCCTAACGACGGAGACAGGTCGTTATAGGTTTGAATTTCACTATGAGCAATATGTTTTTAGATTCTATTATTTGTTTTCATTTAATTTGGTGAACAGCTACTAGCCTTGCCTAATCTTTCACTATTATATATATATATATATATATATATATATATATATATATATAAATAAATAAATAAAGTGTTGAACTGGTTGATTTAATCTCAGAAAAATCAAATAGTTTCAAGAAATTCAACCTCTGAGTGAAAATGATCTGCCATTGTTTTCTACAATAATCATATTTTATAATAATATTTTATTATAGCGGTTAAATTTTTTTTAAACTGATTTTTTGTGTTATGTCGTTATATTATATATTCTCTATAACAATATTTAATTATAACAAGAAAATAATAATCTAGACAATTATAAATTTTTTTTACTATATATTATGATTTAGGCAAAACAGACTATTCACTACCAAAAATAATGCAAAAATCGACGGATAGAATCTGTCCAAAAGATCAAGAGAAAATCAATCTTGTTCGTCAATTTTTTTTTAAATTAGTGGAAAATCGACGGACGAACATCGATTTTTTCACACAAAATTATATATTTTTTAAAAAATTATTTTAAAAGAAAATCAACATAGATCCTTTTTTTTTACAAAAGTCGACGGACAAGATCGACTTTTGAAGTGCAAAATTGCGGTTGAACAATATAAATAAAAACGATCGAAATACTTCATTAAAGGGCAGGTGTGCTTGAGTACTAGGATTGTCCAAAGTGATATAATATACCTAAGTTTGATTCCAGTTGCTAAATTTTTATATATATTTCTAAAAAATTAATCTTGTGTGTCCTTCGATTTTAGGTACAGTTGTCTCTCTATTTTAACTGACATTTTCCATTGATTTCACGCACAACAATGTACAATCCATCAATATGATGTTAATTTTTCTTTAAAACTAATAATTTTAACCGTCAATTTTAATCCTCAATTTTGATCCATTTTTAATAGAGAACCTTTTGGGTGCAAACTCACCTACAAAAAATTCAAATTAAATCAACGTATTCTTGTATGTTCTCTGTTTTTCTTTTTAAATTCGATTTAATGTAAAAGAAAGAGGTTATAAAAGACAAACATGTTGGAAAGTATTCCCCACATTACAATCTCTATTTATTTTCTTAAGTTCGTATTAGGTGATTGATGTATACTTGTATTATCTATTAAATTTTTAAAGTTTAGATTTAATTAACTTAACAAATATTTTAACCAATGGGAAAACTTAAGGAGTCAATTATTTTTATTAATATTAAAACTTCTGAATCTAAATATACATATTATAAGTAGTAGCTAATAATGCTGATGATAGTTGTGAATGTTGGTGATTTATGGTAGCAATTAGTGGTGGCATCTAATAGGCTATGGTGGGTGACAATAATAAACTATTGTGGTGTTGATTAACAACGGTAATTGACGATGTGGTGAGTGTGGTTGACGATATTGGGTGATAGTTGTATGATAATGATAATTGATGGTGATCATTCTATATAACAACTAGTGATGGTGATTATTGATAATTTGATATGTATAGGTAGTTTTTTTAAGTTAAAAAAATTAAAAAAATTTAGCCTAAATTTACTTCTGAATCTGATATACATAATATAAGTAGTAGTTAATAGTGATGGTGACTGACAATAATTATAAATATTGGTGATTTATGATAGCAATTAGTGGTGGCATCTAATAGCTATAGTGAGTGATAATAATAAACTATGGTAGTGTTGATTAATAGCGGTAATTGGTGATGTGATGAGTGTGATTGACGATATTGGTTGATAGTTGTATGATAATAATAATTGACAGTGATCATTATATATAATAACTAGTGATGGTGATTGTTGGTAATTTGATATGTATAGGTGGTTTTTTTAGTTTTTATAAAATTAAAAATTATAGCTCAAATTTACTTTGAAAATTAAGTATTTCGAACCTTAAGCTTCAAATCTTTTCACATGAATTGGGACAAAAATAATATGCGTAACCCTTGATAAGATATGTTGATTATGCATTAATCCTCTTATATTTCTGTTAGAAAATCCAAGCAAGGGAAAATTTTGCCAAATAACGACAACTAAATTTGTTAGTGGAAGGTCGTAAGCAAGGAATGATTGAACATGCTCAAATCTATATGGATGAAATTTGCCAAATAACGACAACTAAAAATAAAACTTTGTTTTAAAACATTATTTATTTATTTGAGGACCATAGTGGATTGTACCTCTTTCACTATAATAATTAAAATTGTTGAAAACATCACACATGGATTTAAAATTTGTACTTGTTTTTTGTTGAACATAAAGTAGTGGATGCTACACTAAACACAAATTCTTTATTTTCTTCTACACACAAAAAATAAATAATATAAAAATAGCAAACTTGAGGGAAGCCATAGATAGAGTGGTCTATTTGATGTTAATAACTCTTTATGTGATACTTTTGAATCTTTTTATATCTGAAAAAAAGGAAATCCTAGGATCCATATAGGGGTGTTCATGAAAAATCTAAAAATTAAATCAAATTGAAGATAAGAATTAATATTTTTAAAATTTGGGTTGGTGTTTATTTTACGAGAAAAAATAACCAATTTGTTTAAAAAATCAAATCGACTATCTTTTATATATATATATATATATATATATATATATATATATAAAAGAAGATTTTAGACCTGATTGATATGGCGCACTCACAAAATAAAAATTACATTTATCTTTTTATATCAGAATTTTGCCATTTTTCATAGTTAAAATAATTAAATTTATCCTAAAACGTCCCTTCTTTAACTATTCCACCACTTCGTACAATACTAATAAAAAACAAAAAGCTATGGTTACTAACCCACCTATTTTTCTTCCACTGATTCATCTCCTAATTACTTTCTTCCCTCTTTGTTCTTTCTTTTCCTATCCTCTTTTGCAACAAATAAAATAATTCTTCCTTTCTGATTCTTTTAATTTGTTTACTTTCTTCCATGTAAGTGCTTTATATTATTTTCTTCCTTTCTCCTTCCTCTTGTGTATGATGTTACTTTTGTTTTTGTGCTTTTATTGTAATCCATGATCTTTGAAAAAGTCATTGAATGTTATCATGCACACTTTTTTTTTTGTAATAATTAGTTCAATTTTCTATTGAAACTAATTTTTTTTAATTATACTAACCAGTTTAATACATAAAACAATTTCCTTACTTCTTTTGTTATTGGTTGTATTTTAAAATAACATGCATGCAGTTGATTCAAAGGATGGAAATAAAATTGAAATAAAGTACTCACTCTATCCCAATTTATATGGACCGACTCCTTTTTATTTCATAATACCTGCCACAGAGCATGTGGACCGACTCCTTTTTGTTTCATATCATTTTCATTCTCAGAATAGTACATCAGAACCAATGCGATCAATTCATCTTCATATAATTCATGATAATAGCATGATACTAACAATAATTTTCACATCTCATAACAAAATAGTTATTTCATATGTACAAGATAAGTCAATAATCTCATCACATAGATCACACCAAAACACATCTTTAGGTTGCCATTATATACCCTTCGTTTCCATTTTTAAAGGTTAAATACACAGTCAATAACCCAATCCAGTAACTATTACTCTCCAACGCACACAGGAAGAAAATACTAGTATCTACAAGCTTAAACAGAGGATTAGAAGTTCACTTGCCTTAAATAATCAGATAATCACTCCGAAACTTGAGTCTTCCCTTTTCGAATAATATCCAAAACACCACAATCTAATCAAATAAATAATCAAAATAAAATTTCAAAACTAACATCACATATATTACTATATGTCTAGCCTAGACCCAAAGTCTCACTCAAATCAATAATCACATTTTCAATCTTATGCCACTTAATTTATCAAGTATGATATTTCTCCAAATATCATAAACCTAATAATATTCATATAATACAATACATCTAATATTTAATTATCTATCTTAATAACAAAACTTAAATTGTAAAATAATAGCAATGAGCAAAACTTCAAATTGGGGACGAATTACCCTAACTGCTTGATAAAGTGCAGACTTAATCCACTGCAACTCATAAATGCATTAACCCTAATGATTTGAACCATCATTACCCCATGATAACCACCTTAATCTTAGGTTTCCTTTGGTCAAATATCACAACAACATTGTTTTCTCCCTTCACACCCAACATAACTATATTAATAACGAAGTGGTACATTAGTAGTGCATTGATAAAAACAAAAAACAATATCCATCCACAATCAAATTACCACATCAATACTAAGTCAGTTTCATAGTTATAAAATAGTCCAATTTTTTTAATTTATCTAAAATTATCTGCAACTAATTAATCATCAAAATGACCTAACGGGTCTTTACAATTCAGTTCATTATTTTGAAGAAAAATTAGGTTTAGATCTAAATTCTATTTTGGAGAAATAATTATATATTTATCATGTGTTTTAGTTGAACCATAGTTAACTTCTATTCTGCCAGAGATATATTATTTGGTATATAAGTCCCTTCTCTATGCGTTGGAGTCTATAAAGTTTCCTGTGTATTCCATAGGTATGAGAATTGCTGTTGAATGCATCAATTGGCTTTTTTCCATCTGAGCTGGAATTATCTCTCTCTGAAGTTATTTACGTGCTTGCTAGAAGCCTGCTCTTCAGTTTTATTTATTTGTATTTGCTCTTTTTCATTTTTTATCAATCATATAGTCTACATTTCATCTCTGGTATGTTGTTTAGAAAAAAAGAGCAGTGTAGTTAAATGACCGTTGAGATGCGTGTGCCAATCCTATTCTTACAGGTGAAAGAAGGTGGATATGATACCACGGTCAATGAAACGGTCAATGTTGTCATGGCAAACACAAGTGAGATTGGACAAAAGAGTTGGGGTATCATGAAAGGAGTCTTGGCCATGGCTTCACAGAAGGTAGAGGAATATACCAAGGAAAGTCCAGCCTGGAAGAACGATAGCTGGCAACGAGGTGAAAGCGAAAAGAATGGCTATTATCAGGACTTTAATCAGGATTCTAAAGGATGGAATGCTTCTGGAGGAGCCCAATCCTCTGGAAGGAACACTAATTTTGTCAGCTCTGGGTCGTGGGATGATTGGGACAACGAAGACAAGAGCAAAGTAAATCCTACAAAGGGGGCAGCAGCATCCAACAACAAGAACGATGACTGGGCTGGATGGGATGATGGATTTGATAATCACTACCAGAGTGCATCCAACAATAAACATGCTGCTGTTCATGCTGGAAATATAGATTCCAAATGGACCGATGGAGGTTTCCTCTGACGGCAGTACATGTTGCAACTCCCCTTAGTAATTTTTTGCCTTCCCAGATTCAATTTTCTCCGTGTCTTATTGGATAAAAGGAATTGTGTGTCTGAATATAGTTGATATTTGTACCATTGACAGCAGGTTGGGTTAATTGCTCCTCCTGTAAAAGAAGAAAGCCAAAAGCAAGCAGAATCAGACTCTTGTTGAGGACCATTATTCGGGGCAAAAAAAACGTTTAAGTTACATTTGGATTTGTAAAGACCATTTTTGCATTGTCTATTTTGTTCCTGTTTCTGTCCTATATATTGGAGATTTTTGCTTATTATGTCTGATTTCTGTGTTGCATATGGACATGAGAGATCTTGGATAAATGGTATTGGCTTCTTCGTCTGGCTCATGAATTGTATGTTACAGGTTTTGATGTGCTTAGGCTTCTGTACCCATCTATGTCACTCTGTGCCTTCACTTGTCACAAAAGGGATTTTTTTTGGCTGTTAAAACAATTGAGTTCACCCTTATGGTGAGGATTCTTGATGACCGACGAATCAAGTTGTCGTCGAGGATTCTTGATGACATATGAATCAAGTTGTTGCATCGCTTACGCTTTAGGAACTGTCGGAAAGTGAAAAGGCATCATTGGTAGATGGCTCTGTGAAAGTGGAAAGGCATCATTGTAAGGTGGCTAAGTGAACATTTTTGGATGATTGAAGATAGGATATACACTTTAGGAAATTTCTGAAAGCAAGTGAACATTCCTGGGTGATTCAAGATAGGTAGGTGCAGCGAATTGGCAATTGGACTAAATTCATTAAATGATATATGTCTAGTGTCTCTTGTTTTCTGGTAAAGCATCAAAATCAGTCCACAAATAACTTCCTTATTCAAATTAGATCCCTTCCATTGTTCACATCTGCCCTTGTCTCAATCGATCGAGCTCTATTGGTCAACTGTTGGAAACTCTATTTCTGCTACCCACTGCCCCCTCCTGGTTCACAAGCATGGAGCACTAAATAGGTTTTTGTGATAGTCTTTTGCCTTTCTCCCTACCACTAGGAGCTTAGATTTCCTATGAATAATGAGTGGTATGTACTAGAATAGTGGCAGGGACATATAGGTATATATATGTGAACAGTACCATTAATTCTTAGATTTTTTACATTTTTTGTTTTCATTCTTGTGTTTATTAATAGTACAAATACAAATACTACAATGATAGTTGGTGACAAAGGTGGTTTTATTACCTGTTTCATTAGGAATCACATAGGTCTTGATACATATATGTGACCCATGAAGAAGAGGAAGTTAGCGTGCGTAAAGAGACATGTTGAAAAACATAACTTAATTTTTTAGATGAGATAATCACAAACTTTTAATATATTTATTCATTCTACACCTACAAACAAGACACATCAATGTAAAATTAACTACTATTCAAATTCAACGGCTAAAACTAACACTACCGCGACAACAACATATCCAATATAGTCGAGTCTGAAAGATAGTCATGTGTACAATATATGCAGACCTCACTCCTACCTTTGTGAGGTAGAGAGGACCCTCAAACGACAACTAACACTAATTTGATAATACCTTTATTATATTAAATGAAGTCACACAATATTCTCATCAATAAAGCTAGCCAGTTTTGAGTTCCCAAAATTAGCTTCTTCTTGTTGTTGAATCACTAGAACAGAACTTTTTATCCCTTTGCCTGATGAAGCCAATAAATTAGCCAATGGTCCCAATTCTGAATTATTCTGCTCATCAAATGGTTTTGCCATTATGCCTTGTGTGAACTTACTTTTGTTATTCCCTACTATCATAAGTTCAAATTCTCCACTTTTTCCAATTGCCAACACTTCATTCACCAAATTATAATTATTTTCTTCTTTCTCAGCATATAGAATTTGTTTATCCCACTTCATCATGAATTCTGCAACAGTAGAATCATCCAAAGTCCTGTTTGGAACAATGAAAACACATAATACAATTTAGACAAATAATTTAGATGTACTACTAAGTGAGATCAATTCGTAATAACTTAGAAAAATAATAAGACATTTTACCTGCTAAACATTCATGTATTAATTAAACTCTTAGAGAACTAATGCACAAATTAAAAGACAAGCTAAGGATCTAAGTTATATATATAATGAGTATAAGTATTTATATACTATCATTGTAGTTTAGCTTGTGATCAGAGGCAAAGACACTAGAATTATGCATTCGGCCGAGCCCAATAGCTTTGTTCCGAATCCTATATTTTTAATTAAAAAAATTCACCTAATATGTAAAAAATAATTTATCCAGAATTCAATTGTTTGGATCAAGCGCTTTCATGCCAAAAGCTATAGTTGATAGCATAATCACAACTTTACTTTTGATGACTCTGACCTGGACCACCCCAAACCTCTCGTGAGCCTTGACATAGGCAGGAAATTGACGTTATCCAACTCCAATAAACAAATGCATATATAGAAGGGTTAATTTTACCTTTCAACTTCATCAAAATTCGTACTTCCATGATAAATGAATCTTACTAATGTAACCCTAATAGCAGGATGTTCAACCATTTTGCTACCAATTTCCAAAGCTTTACGACAATCAGCTCCACCAAAAAACACAATGCAAATTCTCATCCCATTATTAACCAATTGTAGTCCACGATCAACCACCACTGCCACCGAGCACCGCGCTTGACTCATAACTCTCTCATTCGCCATTCTCCATCCGTGCCCTGCATATCAGGATGTCAAATTTAGCGCATGAAAATTTATTTGAACATATATTTATCAACTAGTGTCATTTTTGGCATAGTCTAACTAGTCATCTAATGTTCGAGCCAATTTAGGTGTGCGGCATATCTACCCTACAATTGACCATACAATTAACTTATCAAAACATAAAAAGTTTTAAAAGTTTTTTTAAATTGTTTTATCTGTTTAATGTAATCATGATTAATAACAGAAAAAAAGAACTTTTATATATTAGTCCTCCAGCCCCAATTTAAGTGACATTATATATATTGTTTGATTGGACCAAATTCATTTGTTAGTTTGTCTAGCTTTTAACTTGCTCAAATTTAATTCAACCAACTAATTTGATACCCTGACAATCTTACCGGCATGAATCTCCACTTCTTCGTCCCCTTCCATTTGCCAATATTTATCAAATGGCAAAATAATCAATTCAACTTGTTTTTTCTCCGCAACATGAATAATATCCTCATGCAAATTCGGTAAACCCGAGATTGCCATTGTGGGTCGGACCATAACTCGTCCTAGCACGCTATATGCCATGAACTCCGCACCCACTTGATCTATCGCATCGTCCCGGCAAAGTACTCGGCCGATGAAAGGGAAACCGTTCTTTCGAGCACGTCGAACCATCGATATGGATGAGAGTCGGTCGGTGAATTCCACAAGTCGCATCACATAGAGTTTGGTGATTGAGGCATAGTTATTATTATTTTTGTCAGACCTTAGTGACTCGACGAGGTTTATGAGTGCACGTGCGTCCCTCGGGTCACGTAGGATTGCTAGGATTCGGAGATTGTTTTGTTTTTTGGTATTTTTTTGTGTTTTTTCGAGTTGAGGCTCTTGTGTTGATGATGATTTATGAATAGCCATTACTATAGGAGTTGTGATGAAGGTTGTAAAAAGTGCCATGATCACCAATATTGCAAACGTCTGATCGTCCAAAACCTAATGGTTGGTATAAATAAAAATTAGTAGTAGTATATGTTTGTCAATATATTAATTAATGAAAGAAATGATGACTTTGTTGTGTCAAGAAAAAAAAAGGATTAGACATCGAATCAAAGAACATGCAAATAAAAATCAATTTAAGTATTTAATCATGTCTTAAAAGTATAAATGCTTACATAGGTGAAATTAAATCACATTCTGATATATCATTAAAAATATATCATATATACATCAATAATTGAATGGTTTAGCACTTGATGAATATTTGTTAAATTTGTGAAGATTCATAGTCAAAAATCAAAAGTGCATATATATATAAATTAATTAAAGATTAAATGTGTTTGATAAAAAAATTATTCTAATCAAAATCAATTATTTTTAAATGAGTAGTGATTATTCTAGCTAGGTTTAGTAGTCAAAATATATTCTATCTAGGTTAAGCATCTTTCAACTTTATATCCTTTCCTGATATCCTATAACTAAATAAGTTAGTGGAAATTATTTCCAATTAAATCACCTATAAATGAACAATGAGTAGTGATCATTCAATTGCCACTCTAAACTTCTCTCTTAGAGTGTGTTTGGTATGAGGAAAATATTTTTATGAAAAATAAATTATTTTCTTATATATAGTAAGCAAGCAGAAAAATATATTTTTAAAATTATTTTATATATAATCTAGATAAACACTATGTAATTCGGGTAAGAATAAGGATTTATCGGGATGGTGAAAATGGGAGCTATAAGGAGTGGGGATCTGTTTCAGGTGCGGAGGGGAGAGATGTCACTTGTGAAATTTGTTTTATCGTCATAGAAAAGTCATGACATGTTTAAAATCGTAGTTTAAGAGTATTCTTTTTTTTCTTAACTAATTCTATATCTAATGAAACACTATCATATAAAATGAAACAGAAGAATAAGTAAGGCTAACCTTTTTCTCTTTGCCAATATTTAGAACAATTAGCTCCACCAACCCTTTTGTGTTCATCAAAAATCCAAGTGCCAAAGCTTCCCTCATTGGCATAGCACACAACATTATTCCCACTATAAATGTACCCAAAACTTTCCCTGCACAAGCTGTGGACACAACAAGAACCACAAGTCCCCAAGCCTTATCACTATGAATTTGAGAAATATCAGTCTTAATACCACTTGATGCAAAATAAAGTGGTAATAATAATCCAGATACAAAATCTTCAATCCTCAAAATTAATCTCTCTGAAAAATCCCCATTTTTTGGAATAATTAATCCAAAAATAAATGCTCCAAATATTGCATGTATACCAATAAAATCAGTCATAAAACCAAACAACATTACTCCAGCTAGAGTCAAACATATGTAACTTTCCTCAACAATATTGTTGTTCCCGCTTGATGATTTTTGTGCCACCCAAATTATAATTGGCCTTATAATTAGGAACATAAAAACCACAAATCCAAATCCAGATATAAGAACCCATAGGGAAATTAAAGGACTATGATGAACTCCTCCTCCTCCTGCTAGAGCAACTGCAAGAGCAAGTAAAATCCATGCAGCAACATCATTAAATGCAGCTGCTGCCATAGCCATTTCACCAATTTGTGTAGTAAGCAACCTGTCGAGACATGATATAATTAAAAGTTATAATGACGTGAACTTTCTAGCTAGCAGTTTAAACTTTTAGCTGAAACAGTCACATAATTCAGTATGGTATCACATAACATACACAATTTTTTTTTGTATCGATATTCAAATTAAAGAAGTGAACGAAAGAATAAATGTTGTGACAATATCATATGAATAAAGGGAAATTCAGATATAGTAATATAACTATATCCTCCACGAGTTTTTGAAATTAGGGTTCCCAATTTTCCCCTCCAGACCTAATTAATCATGTAAGAGTTTTGAGTATATATGATATGATCAATGTAATTAACTAGAATTTTCACTAAGGGAAGTTAAAATATAAACTAAACCACACTAGAAAAAAAATCAAGGGATTAAACATATAATATATGTACATAAATAAATTTAAAAAATTGCATATCTACACAATATAATTTTTCAGTAAAGGGGGTGTCACTTGACACGATGTCTCCGCTACAACATATATGTGACATCTTTTTTGGACATAGATCTAGGTTGACTCTAACAACTTGAGCTTTCAGATGAAATGATTGCATAATTGAACAAACCTTAATTCAGCAAGGATTCGAGCAAGAACAGGAAAGGCAGTGATTGAAAGTGAAACACCAATGAACAAGAAAAATTCTCCATATCCAACACTATCAATCCCTTTGATTACTTTTCTTAGAACAAAAGCAACTCCAATACTAAAGAGAAAAGGCAATGAAATTCCAGCAAATGCTATTCCAACAGCTTTTTTTCCACTTTTAAGTATGGTGTTTAAGTCCAATTCAAGGCCAACAAGGAATAAGAAAAATAAGAGGCCTATGCTTGCTACACATTCAAGAATTGGTGTACTCCATGATGGAAAAATCCAATGTGTGAATGTTTTGTTCCTCCCAAATGCTGATGGTCCAAGCATAATACCTGCCTGAAAAATACAAAAAAGGAACAATTATGTTCTATGTCTACTAGAGAAAATATTTACGTCACGTAGGCCAATATAACTATTTTATAATATTTATGTATAATTAAGGACCTTTTATATACGATTATACATTTTTATACAAGGTTGACACATTATGTATAATACTTTTGCCTCAGATATAATATTGTATATTGGCCTACATGACGTAATAATTATTAAATTTTAGTGACTTTTCGCATATATATCCATGCGGTGAGCACAAAGCGAAATATACCTTCATCTTTTAATGAAGAATATCGTGTGTGTGAAAATAGACTTATCAAAATTCGTTATGAAGCCCGTTTTCACAACGGATGAGGGATGATTGTGAAAATGCTCGATTACACAAATGATGAGGGACCATAGTGTAACATTCTTTAAAATAAAATGAAAGAATATACTGATAGTGCACAAAACTTACACTGATTTCCGCAACGACATTAGGTTGACGGAGGGGCTTGAGAAGGAAACCAAGTAGTCGACTGAGGAACACAACTAATGTTGTTTGAATAATTAACAACGGGAAAGCATAGTGCAAAGTATTTTCTCCTTGCCATACTCCATCTGATGATGTTTTTACGGAATTAGTTACATTAAAACCCATAATATATTAATAATGGGAATTAGTTCTTCAAAAGTTACAACCTTATAACTATAGCACACAAGGTATATCTTCCTAAGTTCAAGTTTTTGGTTATTGAAACTAAAGGCTATTGTTAGGGGTATATATAGAGGAGAGAAAGGACCGATGCACTCTTATAGTATTGCAGTGACGAAATCAGAAATTTTGTTAACGGTCTTCAAGATTTAATATATATATATATATATATATATATATATATATAAATATAAAAATATTTTTTGATCTATATACATTGTATAACTTTTTTTATATACATAATATAATTTTTCGATGAAGTGTGTTTGATTGCGTACTTGTTAGTTGTTACTACAGGTGGTGGCGTAGCACTGGGTTCATGAATTCAATTCTTTTATGCAATGTATAAATTTATGTAGAAAAATTTATTAACACTGTAATTAAGTTCAAATTCGTAATTTTAAAACATAATAGGTTCAATATTAAAAATTTAAATACTAAATTTATAGAATTTAAATCTTGAATCCGCACGTTATCAGAGAATGTATCCAAATTAACCCTCGACAATTGGAGAAGAATCTAATATTATTTCCATTGAGTGGGTTGCTTGTACAACTGAAATACATATTTAGTGGTATATCATTGTCACATGAGTCATTATATAAATAATAATAATTTAAGGATTAAAATGACTAGTTATTAAGGAAGTTTTGTGTGGGCTCTTTGTAAAACATTCTTTTAGTCGCGGCTTAAATACTTCATAAGCTAAATTACTACTGTATTATTGTAAGATTCGGGAAAGGATTAGCTATATATTTTGATGTAAGGTTCTGGGAGACATTAGATTCGGAGTGTTGGTGTTCATTTCGCATTTGTACCTTATAGTGTAGCCTTTGAATGTACTTGTCGGATTTATGGGGATTCGATCGAGTTTATGTTTGTATGCTTGATCGTTAATGTGCCTTTGTATGTGCCTTCTGAATTTATGGAGGTCCAGTTAAGTTTAAATAGTATTATCGCTTTCATTAATTACTATATCAATTGTATTTTGATGCATGCCAAGTTATGTTATTCTCGTTTATTATCTTGTTATTGTAATCGCAGCTCGGTCGGCCTATGATGTCTACTGAGTACCTATTGTTTTGGTACTTATGCTGTACTTTGTATTTTTTTCCCGATGCAGATGCAAGCGCTAGTCGGCCCCGTTGACCTTTTGTGCTGTTGTAGCTGGTGATTCGACGATTGAGGGTGAGCTTATTTGGCGTCCGTGGTTGACTCATCTTTTCTGTACATTTTGGCTAGTCTTTTGTATATCGAGACAGGTTGTATATTTGTTGTATATGTCTAGTCTGTACTCGTCTTTTGAAGTAGCTTTGTACTAGCATCGTCCAATTTTTAGGTGGGATCTTGTACTTTGTCCTCATTCGAAGGCTGTGTTTAGATATATAATGTTCCTTACTTTCGATGTTCCTTCTTGAAATGCTTTATAATGCTCTTTTCTATCTCTTCCGCTCCTTAGGCTTCTTATCGATGATTTCGGGCTATGAGTTGACTTACATACTTATGAGTATTAATAGGTGCCATCATAACTCCGATTTGAATCGTGAATAATAATCAACCCGCAATAAATACGGAAGGTATTTACGAATGACCCAACATCAAATATATTGATGATAATATTTGCAAAAAAAATTCTATTATGCTTTTTAGATTCCAGATAAGTTTGTACCATCAAAGAAGATCGCTTCCTTAAAATGTGAGGTAGATAGAAAATGTTTTCCTAGAAAATGTTTTCTTGAAAAAAAAGTTGGTTTCTAACTTATTTTCTCATGTTTGGTTGGTGAGTGGAAAATATTCTCCAGTGTATGATTGATGATTGAAAAATATTTTTTTAGAAATACCTTTTATAAAATTTGACCTCAGACCCGACCCCGACCCAACCCAACTCCGACACCAATATTTGATTCAGGATCCAACTTTTGAATCAAAATCCGGCCTCCAAGACTTGACTCGAGATCTGATCCCGACCCCAACCCTGACACTCGACCTCGACATTGAGCCCGATACTCGATCCGAAATTCAACCCCGACTAGAGACCTTATCTCGACCCCGACTCTGACCCTAATCTTGACATTTGACTTGAGACCAGACCCCGACATCAATACTCGACCCAAGACCTAACCCTGACCCCGACCCCGACATTCGAGACCCCACCCTAACATCGACCCCGATCCTAACCCGAGATACGACCCCAACTCCGACCCCAACTCGAAATCCGACCCCGACCCTGACCCCGACCCCGAAAGTCAACCCAAACCCAAACCCGACACTGGGCTTGACCCCGACCTCGACGGTGACACTCGACTCGAGATCTGGCACTGACGCTCAAAACCCGACATCGACGCCAATCTAAGATCCGATCTCGACCCCAACCCTAAAACTCGACTCTAGACTCGACCTCAACACTCGATTCGAGACCTGACCCCAACACTCGAGACCCAACGCTAATGTTGATTCGAGACCCTATGTCGACCCCGACTCTGACATCCGACTCGAAACCTGACGTCGATACCCAAAACCTAGCCCAAACATCGACTTAAAAACTGACCCAGACTCCGACAGCCGACTTGAGACCTGACCTCGATTCGAGACCCATTCCTGACACCCAAGACCCGACGCCGATACCGATTTGAGACCCTACCCTAATCCCTACACCCGACTCGAGACCCAATGCCAACACTCGAGATCTACTCCCGACTTCTTGATCCAACCCTGACCCCAATCTGAGACCCAACGCCGACATCCGAATCGAGACCCAAACACCAATGCTGACTCAAGATCCGACCTCAACACTCGACTCGAAACCTTACCCCAATTCGAGACCTAACCACGACCTCAACTCGAGACTTGAACCTTACACCAAAACCTAATTCGAGACCTGACCCCGACCTGATCCCAACCCCGATCTCTATCCCGACACTCGATTTGAGACCTGACCTTGACCAGAGACCAGACCCCGACCTCGACTCAATTTGAAATTCGCGAGTTGAGTCTCGAATCGAGGTCGAGAGTTGGGTCTCGAATTGAGCATCAGGAGTCGGATTTAGGATTAACATTGAAAATTGATACTCGAGACTTAAGTTAGGATGAAAAATTGAGGTGTGCGGTTCCAAAATGATTTTGGAAAAATGTTTTCCTTACTTGTTTAAGGGAAGTCATTTTTCTTGAATTTGAGGAAACTAAGTTTATTTGAAAAACATTTTCCAAAATATTTAAGCCAACCAAATATGAGAAAATTGAAAAATATTTTCATTCATACCAAACACACCCTTAATTATTTATTACTACTATAGTATTGTTTATGCCAGATGTACTATTTGCGAAATTATATTGAATATGTTATTTTTATATGATGATAAAAGAGATATTTAATGATAATAAATTATATTTTTTAACAGTAATATTTGTTGCGGCAAAAATATTTAGTTGTAACTGAGCTAATGTTTCACATCTAGAGTCGATAAAACCTTTAGTGACATTTACATAAAATGCTAATTATAAAATTTATATTTATTATTGCTGCTAAATATTAATGATAATTATATTATTATCCTTAAATAATGAATGGTCCAATAAATATATTTGTTGTGGTGTTGTGTAGTATGTTTATGCAATTGTGATGTACTACAATGGGATATTTAGTGGTATTTAATTGTTACACCTGTTGTACATACAGTTAATTACTCTTTCATATCGTTTTCGTTAATTAACAGCTTGCAGAATATTTTATTAAGTTTTATAAGAAATATTATACATTATATATATACTGAAAAACTCGAACGTCATATCCCAATAACAATAATCACATAAAGAATAACCTCACTTTGACATTGAATTAATCAGGGCTCGTTATTTATTTCAGAATTATTATCTCATTTTTAATGAAGAATAAAAATAACATTATAATTTCAGAATGATTAATTTTGAGATAAATTATATTATAATTTTATTTTAATTTAATATAATATAAATTTATTCTAAAATTAATTCAGTCATTTCTTACCGACCGTAAATGAATTAATATTCAACAAACGTAGCAATTATTGCATCACCCCTTTTATTTCTCTTGGCCAATCTTCAATGTTTTCTCTGGAAGCACTCGTAAAAATTTAGCAAATTACAATAACAGTAAAGAATAAGAAAAATTAAACATCGATCATATTTTAAAATAATATTTTATTATAATAGTAACGTTATTTTTTTAAAATAAAGTTGTTTATGTTATATATATTATATGTTCTTTATAATAGTAATTCTCAATAACAACATTTACAATAATGATCAAGTATTTTTATAATTGATTTTTATGTTATTGTTATATTATATGTTCTCCACTAGGGGTGGATCTCGAGGGGAGAAGGTGGTAGAGGTTCACCTGAACTCCCTCGACAAAAAATTATATTGTATATATAAGATAATTTTTTTATATTTATGTACATATGTTAATTTTGAACTCTCTGAACAAGGAATAGAGTGTAGCGCAATGGTAGCTGACTTTCAAATTGTCCCCTGTGTTTAGAGTTTGAACCTCACTATGCACATTATGTTTTTAGATTCTGTTATTTCTTTTTATTTAATTTCAGAAACATCCACTAGCCTGATCCAATCTTTCACTAGTTGTCTCTCGATTTTAACCGACTCTGTCCATTAATTTCACGACCAACAATGTACAATCCATCAATTTAATGTTGATTTTTCTTTAAAAATAATAATTTTATCCGTCAATTTTAATCTTCAATTTTGATCCATTTTTCAATAGAAAAATTACCTAATTACACTTCTTTATTTACCATATTTTTTATTATTCCTATCCATTTCAAAAAAAATCAAAAATTCCTTCTTTCCATCCGGATGCATTAATTCTGATTAAAAAAATTATTTCTATGTTCAATGTATTATGCTTTAAACATTACATGCTGATACATAAAAATCCTAATTAATTTATCCGAATTACTGAATTAATGTATCTGAATTACTAAATTAATGTATCCAGATTATCATGTTTTTAAGAGATTTTTATAAATTTAAAAAAATAGAAAAAAAATGATAATTAACCTTTTATGTTATGTGATTCCTAAAAAGCATACTTTTTTAATAGAGAACCTTTTTGGTGCAAATCTCACCTACAAAAAATTCAAATTAAATCAGCATATTCTTGTATGTTCTCTGCTTTTTTAAGATTCGATTTAATGTAAAAGAAAATGGTTATAAAAGAACTAACATGTTGGAAAGTAGTCCCCACCATTACAATCTCTCTTCATTTTCTTAAGTTCGTATTAGGTGATTGATATATACTTATATTATGTATTAAATTTTAAAATTTAGATTTAATTAACTCAACAAATATTTTAACCAATGGGAATACTCAAAGGAGTTATTTATTTTTGTTAATATTAAAACTTCTGAATCTATATATATATATATATTATAAGTAGTAGTTAATAGTGATGGTGATTGACAATAATTGTGAATGTTAGTGATTTATGATAGCAATTAGTGGTGAAATCTAATAGTTATGGTGTGTGATAATAATAAAATATGGCGGTGTTGATTAATAACGGTAATTGGTGACATCTAATAGATATAGTGGGTGATAATAATAAACTATGGTGGTGTGGATATATACTTGTATTATGTATTAAATTTTTAAAATTTAGATTTAATTATCTTAACAAATATTTTAACCAATGAGAATACTCAAAGGAGTTATTTATTTTTATTAATATGAAAACTTTTGAGTCTAGATATACATATTATAAGTAATAGCTAATAGTGATAGTGACTGACAATAGTTGTGAATGTTGGTGATTTATGGCAACAATTAGTGGTGACATCTAATAGTTATAGTGTGTGATAATAATAAACTATGGCGATGTTGATTAATAGCGGTAATTGGTGACATCTAATAGCTATAGTGGGTGATAATAATAAACTATGGTGGTGTTGATATATACTTGTATTACGTATTAAATTTTTAAAATTTAGATTTAATTAACTTAACAAATATTTTAACTAATGGGAATACTCGAAGGAGTTATTTATTTTTATTAATATTAAAACTTTTGAACCTACACGATAGAGTATCACTATTCACAAGAGCACTTAAACTCTCTTATTATACTATACCCGAAGATACCAACCCGCTATTAGGGCCTCATTCAACTTTATACTATCTCATATACACATCTTAAGCCTCTTCTTACCAAATGACTTAGCCTTAATTCACTATTTACATCTGAGGGTCACATACCCCTCCATTCATAACACATACTCCTTGCAAGTTAATATTTTAATCTCTTGCATACGTCATATCAATCCTACTAAATCAAATATTAAACTAGCACTATCAAAATCATTCATTACACCTCACTACTCACCTTATAGATACTTCACTCTAGTTACAGGCCTCGATCAACCACCATTCTCACTATTTGAGTTCTACTCCTCTAACTCCCTCTTTTTAACTCTAGAATCATTTTACGAATCATAGCTCACCATGCCTCAAATAACATTTCATCGGATGGTGATACTTATCATTTAGATACACAACTTCCACCTTGAAGATAACATTTGAATTAAGATTTAGAGATGAGATTCTGGGATACATCTTGCTCTGGCTTAATGCACGATCTATATGAACAATAGTGCATTATTTCAAATAAATAGACTTAAGCACATTAATCGGCTCCTTTCAAGCCTTGTGCAATCTCTTCACATTCTCAAGACTTTATCTGAAAGTAACTTATCAATAAGGATTTGAGCTTTATTGTTCAAACCACCTTGAGTATGACGGATAGTTGAATGGATTTGAACAGCGCACGAATTAGAAGGGAACTTTCATAGAGTTAAACTCTATCGCACAAACTCAGAATATGAAAGAAGTGAAATAATTCTTAATGTCCTATAGCCTCCTGGTTATAAGTGTGGTGCACAATATACCCATAAGAAAGATTCTACTAGACACGACTTCATAAACTCCCTAGGACTCTTGAACTCTGTGCTCTGATACCAAGTTTGTTATGCCCCGGGAGGGTACTCTAAACGTGACCGGCACTCAGATATCATTACTGACTCCCAAGCGAACCACTTGGCTTAATCACACATCAGACTTAAAATAAAGAGGTAATTAAATGGGCAATTCCAATCAACAATCTAGCTAAAGAAAGAAAGGCCATGGGCCAATAAATCAAACTCTAATCTATGTCATTAAATAGTCTTACAAGATTAATTCAAGGAAATAAAATATTCAATCAACCCATCACTATCTTGTCTATGAAGCCTCTATCACTACTATCTAATTGGTGCCAATGACAGATTCATAGCTACCTCAAATCAGAATGAAAAGACTAAACTTAACGCAAGAATAACACAAGTGGTATCCTCCGAATGTAGGAGAGGACTCACTAATAAGCTGAGTGTAAATAAATCCTCAACGATGCGCCTATTGATGATCTTTTAAACTTGTTTCTGCATCATGACACGATGCAGGTCCAAATGGATGATAGTGCGTGGAATGTACGAGTATGTAATATGGCAGAATGAAACATGCATCAAGATAGAATAATACCAGTTCAGATATCTCAAATCAAAAAGATAAGAGAAACTCAATCAAGTGTCATAAGTCTAAAGGAAGAATACGGTTTAGACAGAGTCCAATCATATACAATCTAGTCCAATCATGTACAATCCAATTTAATCTAATCATATACAATTTGATCTAATCCAATCATATATAATCTGATCTAATCTAATCATATACAATTCGATCCAATCCAATCACATACCATCAAATCCAATCCAATCACATACAATCCAATCTAATCCAATCAACCAAGTATTCAATCAACTCAATAATAAACTCAAAGGACTCGACTCAACAAGTATGGAAAATTAGAATTTAGTAGTGTTTTACAATTCGGCTCAATCTTCTACAATATCAATCAAACCAATCGTATCATGCATAATTCACTCAATTTGAGAGTTTTTCTAATCGACAACCATCACCTATGAGACAATGATATGCAACAAGCCGACGTTATTGCCACGTCCACTCAATACTTTGTCGGGGTATGAACGAATTAACCAATCATGGATCCAACAATTATTCAAGTCCTATCATGTCAGGACAATAAAATAGGAAACATCCGACTTTAACAGTCCAATCTCTTTCTACGTTGGCTACGTAGTTCATGGGATTTGAGTAGGGACTATATTTTTACCCAATTCGGTGTTTAATACTCCTCCCAAGACTCAATATGCTCATATTTATCAGGTGAGTAAAGTTCTCAAAATACTCATTTAGTCTCTTTTGTACTTAGTTCAAATCAACTTATTTAGTCTCATTGGACTCTTTTAAAACTCAATCAATCTGGTCTCATTGGTCCTTATTTCAAAAAAAATCAACTCATCTCAATCATCAAACTCTTCTCTTTAAATTTGATACAATTTCAACTCAATGAATGCAGTAAATATTAAATGTATTTAGAACATAATTTTAACCCATCAACTCATTCTTAAAATAGACGTTTTAATATAAAAATGCTCAACTCGTTTATACTCAAAATACTCATACTCAAAATACTCATTAAAAAACTTTTCAAACTTAACTCATGCTTAAACTCTTTCTAAATCAAAGATGAAAATAATCATTTTTAAACTCAAAATAGTGCATAAATAATTTATTCAAAACGTTCTCAAATTATTTTTTTAAAACTCTTTCTCAAACAATCATTTGTACTCAAAAAATCCTCATAAGACTCCAATCAAATTAAATTATGCAAATTATATCATGTAATCACATTAGACTCCAATCCACTCCATCTCAAGACATCATCATCAACATTACCTCTTCATCAATCATTTTACCTTTTTAAAGATAGATATCATTTACATCATCATCAAACATCTTGCTCCAAAATACTCATTTAACTCTACGTTCAATTTCATCATACTCATTAAAATATGTATTATCTCACTTTGAAAGAAATATTTTTATTTATACATAAAAACCATCAATCTCAACCTCTAGACAAATTATGATAAAATGAAATCTCATCTTGGATTCATGTGAATGAATACATGAATCCATACTCTCAACAAAACTCAACTCAATAACATCATTAATGCATATGGATTTATATACAAAACTCAATATAAATTATAGATGACTCAAGAACTCAACTCATGGAACCTCAAAACTCAACTCAACTCGAATCAATGAAGATGTAGGGCACGTGGATGAAATCAATCCAACGTTGTGAGTAGCCTTACATATCTTAGAGTAGATCTTAAAGAAATATTGATGTTAGGTCCTAAATAAAGATATTGAATCCTTGAGTTTGAGAGCAAATTTGTTGGAGATGATTTGAGAGAGAAGAAGATGAAGTTTAGGGTTTTAGGGGAGGAAAAAGACTGAAAAGTGACTTCAAAACGCGTCCAACTTTATATATATAAATTAGAGAATGGTTCAAGTTATCCTTACTAAAATCTGAAATTTTTTACATAAATTTGAACTAAATGGGAGCAGGCTTGCGATGCGGAGAGGTGTTTCACCATAGTGCATTTTTTTCCTAAATTTTGAGTTGAAGCAAAAATTAGCCAAGTGCGCGATGCGGACTTTGCGCACACCTCTTTGGTTAACTGAATATAACTTTTTACTCCAAACTCCAAAAAATGCATTCTTGGTGGAGTTAGAAAGAAGATTCAAAGACCTTTAATTTTAGGTCATAGGCCACCCAATACGTTATATTCTAGGAGATATGGTCGTTTGAAGTTGATCCTTATATGGACTCATTCAAAAACTTAACCGATTGAAATTCTTTGGACTTGGCTTGGTGTTAGAGATCCCTCATGACCCTAAGCCACATCTAATACACTTAAAATACTTAGGAATTGATTCTAACTCATATATACAATTAGAAGTCATTTAGTTGGAGTCTATACGCATATGAAGAATGGTCCGAGTCTTGGCGATTTTTTTTAGGTGTTACATTATCTTCCCCTAGGAATCATTCTTCCTTGAATGAAGATCAACCAGAGCTGGACTCGAGGCATGAATAACAATCGAGACTCAATCAAATCAACAAATCAACCAAATCTAGCAATCTAGACAATCAACTATTCAGACTCAAGAATAGGCAAATCAATTCAAGTCAAGAGTAGGGACATGACCTTCAACATTCTTATCATTAGGCACCAATAGAACATTGTAACTCTATCAATCGAATCATTCAAACATCTAGATCATAATCCGTCAAACTCAAGAAAGAAAACATCAACTCAAATCAAGAAAATGAAGTTACTTTCAACATCATCATTGATGGCACGAATAGAAATAGATATTTGGTCTTTATATCATCCTCATAGGAACGACTGTCCTTGATTTAAGCACTTTCAACGGGAACTACCAAGAAAGTATCTCCTATGCACTCCTTTGATCATCGAGACATGAATCATCAGACGAAAGACGGCTAGCTCAGAAGGTAGCTCCAATTCATGAGTGACATCCCCAATCCTTTTTACAATTTCCTAAGGCCAACATATCGGTGCCCAAGCTTCTTCTTCTTTTCAAGAATCATAACACCCTTCACGTACATCCAATAATTCCCTCTTAAAAGTCATCAATAGCCTACTACCTTCACTCTCACAGTGACAACCACACACTCAAGCCTATTGTCACGCCCTGAGAGGGTACCATAGGCGAGAACAACACTCAAAAACCATTTCTGGCCTCTGAGAGAACCACTTGGTATCATCACCCATTCTTTCATCAGCTGAAGACTTAAGTGAAAATAAGAATACTTATGTGGGATCACCATCATCAACATGAAATAAAAGAAATAATCCTTAGAAGAAGTAGTTTCAAAAGAGAACTACTCTAATTACATCATCAAACTCTGTCTATGAAGCCTCTAACACTATCAGATGGTGCCAATAACATGTCCATGGCTACCTCAAAAGAAACATAATACTCAACAATAATAAAAGGATAAAAAGTTCCTATAAATACAAGAAAGACTCACCAAATAGTTGAAAAGTAATTATCTTCAACGATGCACCTGTTGAGGATCTCTAACACCTGTATCTGCATCATAAAATGATGCAGGTCAAATAAAGTCAGTACATGGAATGTACGAGTATGTAAAATGGAAGGAAAGTAAGGACATATATCAAGAAACTTCTCTCGGGAAGACTCAGCTCAGAACTCAACATCATCTCAACATTAATATATAATGCAAGTTTAAAAATAATAATAATAAGCAATGCTTAATCAGTTGGGAGTTTCTCTAACCGAAAACTATCACTTATGAGCTAGTGATGATACAACGAAGCGATGTCATTGCCACATCCATCAAATACCTTGTCAGGGTAAAGAACATCACTATCTTAGATCCAATCATCAAAGTCCTTTTTTTGGAATTTAATAGGTATAGCCTATATCCTACGCTGACTACGTAATTCTTGGGTTTGAGTCAATTAAAATCTTATCCAACTCGATGCTTAATACTACTCTCAAAATATGTGCTCATATTAACACATCATATAGTCTTATTGAGAAAACATCAAACTCATCTTGTTACCTCTTCATCAATCATTACACTTCAAAACATTATTTACATCTCATCAAAATATCTTGCTCAAAACATCATTTACTCAAATTCATTTAACCTCAATTCTTTTGCACTTTCAAAACTCAATAAAATACATATATAATATTAATTCAAATCACTCTTTTTGTCAATGAATATTAAAATCCAACATCTTTACTAAAAACACGCATAAAAATATTCATGAACATCAAATCAATTAAGGTTCATTGAAAAGTAGTCACAAACAATAATTCCAATAATATGAGAGATAAAATTAATAATAATCTCAATGCATAAATATATCTAACTCAATAGAAGAAGAATTAATTCATTTAGAATTCAAGATTTGGGTAAACTCAACTATAATTCAATTACTATGAATTTAACTATTGAGCGCATGGACGAACTCAATCCAATGCTATGAATAGCAAAACTTTACTCCAAATTGAAGAACTCAATGACCACTCTTGAACCCTTAGCTTTACTCTGATTCAATGAATGATTGTGATCTCATGGATGATGTCAAATGGAGGACTATTGATGTCATGAGTGATGTCAAATTGATCTAGATCTTTCCATGGTTGGTGAGATGAACCTTATTTTAACGGAATACTCTTTTTCGGAGCTGTATTTAAACAATAGAACTTTCTAATTAGGATTTGGTGTCTTTATATGAATTGTATATATAGAAGTATACTTTTATGTCATTCAAGAATCAACCGAGTTGGTGCATCCTACCGTGAGATATGACTTTTCTTCTACAAATACTCCATTTTGTCACAACACCATATCTTGTAAAAATTAATTTATTTGACCTACGTATCCTCTGAATCTTAAGATATAGTCTTCATAAAAGTTGTAGGTAATGTCATTGCGGTTATTCAAAAATTTGAATCACCCAATTTGGACTAATCTATAAAAAGTTATGCCCAAAATAAAAAAATAGTATCATTTTCATCGAGAATTAAAACACCACATATAACGTTTTAGAGGGTGTTATAATATCTCACCCTTGAGATCATTCGTCCTTGAATGAAGATGAAACTAAGGGACATGAATAACGAATATTATCAAGCGATGCCATTGCGATGCGGGCTTGGCGCGCACCTATTTGGTTAACTAGACATACTTTTTACTTCAAACTCCAAAAATGCAATTTTGGTGGAGTTGGAAAGAAGAATCAAAGAACTTTAATTTGATAGGTCATGAGCCACCCAATACATTATATTCTAGGAGATATGTTCATTTGAAGTTGACCCTTATACGGACTCATTCGAAAAATTAACCGATAGAAATTCTTTAGACTTGGATTGGTGTTAGAGATCCGTTATGACTTTAAACCACCTTTAATACACTTAAAATACTTAGGAATTAATCCTAACTCATAAATACAATTAGAAATCATTTAGTTTAAGTCTACGTATGAAGAATGGTTTGAGTCTAGACGAACGTTTTTTGGGGTGTTACAGATATGGTGAGTGTGATTGACGATATTGGATGATAGCTGTATGATAATGATAATTGACGGTGATCATTTTATAATAACTAGTAATGACGATTGTTGATTATTTGATATGTATAGGTGGGTTTTTTTAGTTAAAAAAAAATTAAAATTCTTTAGCCTAAATTTACTTTGAAAATTAAGTATTTTGAACCTTGTGCTTCAAAATAGTTTTATAAAATCTGACCTCGACATCCAATTTGAGACCCAAACCCGATCCTAGATCCGACCCTGACCCCCACTCAAGACCCGACCTTGACTTGAGACCCCGAACTTAACACTCAACCAAAGACCCAACTCGACCCTGATCCCAACCCCAACTCAAAACCCAACTCTAAAACCCGACCTTGGCCACGACAAGACACCTGACCTCGACCTCAACCCGAGACCCTACCCCGATACTGAACCCGACACAACCCCCACACCCGACCTCAACTACCGACTAGAGACCCAACATCCGTTCTCGACCCCAACCCAAAATCTGACCTCGACTTTAACAAGACACTTGACCCCTACCCGAAACCTAATCTCGACCTCGAACTTGACACGAGACTCATGACCTAAACCAACTCTTAGACTCGACCCTAACTCCGACAAAAGATTCGACCTTAATCTGAGACTCGACCTCGATCCTGATCTTAACCTTGGCTCGAGAGCCCTACCCCGACCGTAAAATTGATTCCCGACCATGGCACCAAACTCGAGACCTGAGCTCGACTCCCGATCGATACCCAACATATGACTTCAACCATAACCCCGATCCGACACCTGACCCGAGAATTGGCTTTGCCTCTAACCCGAGACCCCTAACCCCTTATCCCAACCCTGATCCCGAGACCAGACTTTGAGCCTGAAACTTAACCCTGACCTATCTCAATGTCGACTCTGACCTGATACCCGATCCTAACCCTGATATAAGACCTAACCCTAACTTCGAAAAGGATGCCCAACCTTGACCCTAATATCAATACATGACCCCGACACCTGATCCGGAATCCGACCCCATTTCCCTAATTAAGACCTTACCTTGACCTAAGACACCAACCTGGACTCTAACTTGAGATTAGACCCTGACCTCGAGCCGAGACTCGAACCCAACCCTGATCTCGACCCTGACCTTGATACTCAACCCTAACACCACACCCCAACTCTTGACTTGAGACCTGACCCAACTTAACATCCGACCCGAGATCTGATCCTGATATCCGACCCTAACACCCTATCTCGACTTTTGATCAAAAACCTGACCCCCACCTGAGACCCAAAATTGACCTTGACCTAAGAACCTATCCCAACCCTGACCACGATTGGAGACCCGATCTTGACTCGAGACTCGACCCCGACTCTTACTCGAAAGTCGACACCGACTCTAACCTGACCCCGACTTCCAAACTGAGATCTGTGCCTGACACTTAACCCAAAATTCGACCTCTAATTCAAAATTGAGACTTGATCCCAACTATATTCAGAACTTGGGAGTTGAGTCTCGAATCGAGGTCGAGAGTTGGGTCTCAAATTGAGAATCAGGAGTGAGATCTAGGATTAGTATTGTGAATAGATACTCGAGACTTACTTAGGGTGGAAAGTTGAAGTGTGAGGTTTAGAATGAGTTTGGAAAATATTTTCCTTATTTAAGGTAGGATAAATATAACATTATAATTTCAGAATGATTAATTTTGAGATAAATTATATTATAATTTTATTTTAATTAAATATAATATAAATTTATTTTAAAATTAATTCTAAAATTAGTTATTTCTTACCGACCATAAATGAATTAATATTCAACGAACGTAGCAATTATTGCATCACCGCTTTATCTTCTTTTGGCCCATCGTCAGTGTGTTCTTGGGAAGCACTGCTAAAAATTTAGCAAATTACAATAACAGTAAAGAGTAAGAAAAATCGAATATCGATCATATTTTTAAAAAATATTTTATTATAATAGTAAAGTTATTTTTTTAAAATGATTTGTTAATGTTATATAAATTATATGTTCTCTATAACAGTAATTCTGAATAACAACATTTACTATAATGATCAAGATTTTTTATAATTGATTTTTATGTTATTGTTATATTATATGTTCTCTACCAGTGGCGGATCAAGGGGGAGGTGGTAATAGTTCACCCGAACTCTCTCGGCAAAAACTTAGTTGTGTATAATATATATATATATATATATATATATATATATATATATATATATATATATATATATATATATATATATATATATATATATAGAGAGAGAGAGAGAGAGAGAGAGAGAGAGAGAGAGTAGCGCAGTGGTAACTGCCTTTCAAATTGTCCAATGCATTTAGGGTTTTGTCACAACCCCGATCCACCGTGGCTGGCACCCACTCTATCTCTCCGGTGGGAGAACCATTCTAATAGCCTTACAACAATAATCTCAAAGTATACATAAGCTTAAAGATGCAGAAGCATGTTTAATTTAAAATATATGCTGAATTCCCATAAATTCATAAAACCTTAGTTACCAACCCAAAATATGCTAAATTAAATACTTTCTAGGAACTGAAAGTTGTCCGTACCAAAATTTTAACCAAATGTCAATGTAAGAAAAAGGGGAACACTCCCAAAAGAAGTCAAAATACTAAACAAATGTCTGAACATCTGAGTCCCGAAAAAATGATTGAGACTAATAAGAAAGTCCATGACAGCATGATAGAATAGCTCACCCTTGGACTTCGAACAAGCTTTTACTCTTCTAACCGAGGTCTCTCCACAGCTGGCTAAATATGTCCTATACTCAACAAAAGGCAGAGCAAGAGTATTATCAGTACACAAAACAACGGTGTACTGGTAGGATCATACGGTTAGCCAGTAAGTGGATCATAGACAAGTAAATTCCACACAATAGGCATATACATATACAAAATAAGTCAACTAGTCTCAAGTTCAACTGTATTCAGCAATATCACAATTCAATATCTTCCACATGCTATAATTCTCACAAGGGTCCTCTCAAGGAATCTACAAACAATCAACTTTGTGTCGGAATGTGACACTCGATCCATATATATGTTGGAATGTGACACCCGATCCAAGCATACTACAATCATAAATACATTCAGTATTTATAGTATTTTATCACCAAGAACAGGTTCGTCATAAAACAGGTCAGCAAGTGATCATTTTACATATAATCTATAGCATGTTTTCCTATTCATATACACATGCATATCATAAAGTAATTTAACAAGTATATGAAACACATACGGGAAACCAGACTATCACCTACCTCAAATTCACGCTTCCACAATCTTACAATGCAAGAGCTTTTCCTTTTCGGGTTTGTTCCTCTTGTTCTTGGTCTAGAAAACAATAAATATATATAAATGATCAACACAATGACCTAACTATCATGAAACACAACACAATTCACACCCTAGTCCAAACCCATGATCTTAACCCCACCTAGGGCTATTTTCCATCATTAGTTTCAGTTCAAACCCCCCTCAATGATTACCAACCATAATTTCTAGGTTCTATGAATAAAATGATGAATTTAGGGACTAAAATCCTTACCTTAAGCGTGGAAATCCGTGGGAAATTGATAGAATTCGCTCTAGGTCACCTCTTGAAATCTTAGAAATTGATTTTGCAGAGAAAGATCATTTCTGAGGTTTTTTCCGACTTAAGTCGCGACTGTCCCGCTTTGGCGGGATATGCGGAAACAGTGAGCTCGGAGTTTGTGCTCCAAGCCCTCATTTCCCAACACATCCCCTTCCAAGGATGTATTAAAATATACCCTTCATACCAACTTCGATTCCGTGAGTTTTACTCGCCCGAATGTGATTCGCGAAGCTGTAAATATTCTGTATCATTTTGGCTATCAGCTTATCAAATTAAATCAGAGATTTGATCTCCCATCATTCAAATGATCACCCTAGACTTCACCTGACTCAGAATTTGTTCAAGTTTGGCCTATATTAAATTTTTCCGAAGTTACTATCCGAAATTTTCTGACCCGAAATCCTTGCCCATTGGCCTATTCCTATCGACGGAAACAGGTCATTAGTTTTGGAGTTTTCTCCCTTTGCTTCCGGCGAAGGTCGTTACAGGTTTGAATTTCACTATGAGCAATATGTTTTTAGATTCTATTATTTGTTTTCATTTAATTTCGTGAACAACTATTAGCTTTGCCTAATCTTTCACTATTATATATATATATATATATATATATATATATATATATATATATATATATATATATAAATAAATAAATAAAGTGTTGAACTAGTTGATTTAATCTCAGAAAAATCAAATAGTTTCAAGAAATTGAACCTCTGAGTGAAAATTCTTGATCCGCCATTATTTTCTACAATAATCATATTTTATAATAATATTTTATTATAGCGGTCAAATTTTTTTTAAATTAATTTTTTGTGTTATATCGTTATATTATATATTCTCTATAACAATATTTAATTATAACAAGAAAATAATAATCTAGACAATTATAATTTTTTTTGACTATATATTATCATTTAGGCAAAACAGACTATTCACTACCAAAAATAATGCAAAAATGGACGGATAGGATCTGTCCAAAAAATCAAGAGAAAATCAATCTTGTTCGTTGATTTTTTTAAAATTAGTGGAAAATCGACGGACGAACATCGATTTTTTCACACAAAATTATATATTTTTAAAAAAATTATTTTAAAAGAAAATCGACATAGTTCCTTTTTTTTTTTTACAAAAGTCGACGGACAAGATCGACTTTTGAAGTGCAAAATTGCGGTTGAACAACATAAATAAAAACGATCGAAATACTTCATCAAAGGGCATGTGTGCTTGAGTACTGGGATTGTCCAAAGTCATATAATATACCTAAGTTTGATTCCAGTTGCTAAATTTTTATATATATTTCAAAAAAATCAATCTTGTGTGTCCTTCGATTTTAGGTACAGTTGTCTCTCTATTTTAACTGACATTTTCCATTGATTTCACGCACAACAATGTACAATCCATCAATATGATGTTAATTTTTCTTTAAAAATAATAATTTTATCCGTCAATTTTAATCCTCAATTTTGATCCATTTTTAATAGAGAACCTTTTGGGTGCAAATCTCACCTACAAAAAGTTCAAATTAAATCAACGTATTCTTGTGTGTTCTCTGTTTTTTTTTTTTAAAAAAATCGATTTAATGTAAAAGAAAGAGGTTATAAAAGACAAACATGTTGGAAAGTATTCCCCACATTACAATCTCTATTTATTTTCTTAAGTTCGTATTAGGTGATTGATGTATACTTGTATTATCTATTAAATTTTTAAAATTTAGATTTAATTAACTTAACAAATATTTTAACCAATGGGAAAACTTAAGGAGTTAATTATTTTTATTAATATTAAAACTTCTGAATCTAAATATACATATTATAAGTAGTAGCTAATAATGCTGATGACTGACAATAGTTGTGATTGTTGGTGATTTATGGTAGCAATTAGTGGTGGCATCTAATAGGCTATGGTGGGTGACAATAATAAACTATTGTGGTGTTGATTAACAGCGGTAATTGGCGATGTGGTGAGTGTGGTTGACGATATTGGGTGATAGTTGTATGATAATGATAATTGATGGTGATCATTCTATATAACAACTAGTGATGGTGATTATTGATAATTTGATATGTATAGGTAGTTTTTTTAAGTTAAAAAAATTAAAAAAATTTAGCCTAAATTTACTTCTGAATCTGATATACATAATATAAGAAGTAGTTAATAGTGATGGTGACTGACAATAATTATAAATATTGGTGATTTATGATAGCAATTAGTGGTGGCATCTAATAGCTATAGTGAGTGATAATAATAAACTATGGTAGTGTTGATTAATAGCGGTAATTGGTGATGTGATGAGTGTGATTGACGATATTGGTTGATAGTTGTTTGATAATAATAATTGACAGTGATCATTATATATAATAACTAGTGATGACGATTGTTGGTAATTTGATATGTATAGGTGGTTTTTTTAGTTTTTAAAAAATTAAAAAATATAGCTCAAATTTACTTTGAAAATTAAGTATTTCGAACCTTAAGCTTCAAATCTTTTCACATGAATTGGGACAAAAATAATATGCGTAACCCTTGATAAGATATGTTGATTATGCATTAATCCTCTTATATTTCTGTTAGAAAATCCAAACAAGGGAAAAATACTAGCTAGTGAATGAAATAACTACTCAGCATATACTTTTTCTAGTTCATAATTTCATATCAAGTGAATTGTTGGAATTTTTTTATAGTCCAAAATAAGTGAATTATTCAAAATTTAAGAGAATTGTTGGGGCTTTTTTATGTTTAATTTATCCTTCATTTAATTAGGCTTTTAATTAATTTATATTTTCTTGGAGAATAGTTGAAAGTAATCAAAATAATAATAGTGAAAACTATCATTTAATTTATATCATCGTTAAATATTTTTTTTAATATGGACTATGAAATTAATGAATAATACTATTTGACCCACTTAATTTGTTAGTGGAAGGTCGTAAGCAAGGAATGTTTGAACATGCTCAAATCTATATGGATGAAATTTGCCAAATAACGACAACTAAAAATAAAACTTTGTTTTAAAACATTATTTATTTATTTGAGGACCATAGTGGATTGTACCTCTTTCACTATAATAATTAAAATTGTTGAAAACATCACACATGGATTTAAAATTTGTACTTGTTTTTTGTTGAACATTTTTTTTTTTTTTTTTTATGGGAACAGACCTTACACGAGGCTCCCACCTCTCGTGCGCGCCAGGGGTTGAGCCGCTCACCCCCAAGCTGTATTATACATAAAAAACAGAAAAATACACGGAGGGGGACATAGACCTAACCTCCAATCCTATGGTGGTTCATAAGCCGACCATCCTACTAAGGGCAGCCAACTCATCCCCGATACAAGCACATGAAAAGAAAACCTAGAAACTATGCACCTAAAGAAAATGACTCCTCTCGATACAAAGAAACTAGGAAAGCATAAATAAGGGAGACTCTCCCTTTACATAAAATAAAGGAAAAATCTAAATAAAAATGGGGATGAATCCTCATAAATGCTATATATACAACAAAATTAGCATAGACGATGGACATCAAATAACATGGCTAAGATATAACATGGAAAATCACAAACACTGCAATTGGGTGCTCAATCCAAGGATGCAACACTAAATAGTAGATCATGGAGGCTTTTTAATCCGTTTGGTCTTTCTCCGTCTGAAGCTGGGCAGACCGACTCTATCTAGCATGTAGTAACCTCGAGTACCACGAGGTAGCTGCTGAAGGGTGGTGTAGTGGCCTGGAGTGGTAAGAGTGTGACTGTGCTTGGAGAGAGCATCCGCAGTGTAGTTTGCCTCCCTGTATACATGCCTGCAAGAAAAGCGAACAAATAATTTGGAAATACCAACAAGGTCCTGAGTTACCTGGTGAAGGCTCCACGGAGGTTTAGTCTGATGATTGATCCATTTAGTGAGCAACTCCGAGTCAACTTCTAAGATAACGTGCTGAAAACCCTGTTGAATGCACCATTTAAGCCCATAAACTGCCGCCTCTAGTTCAGCTTGATTGTTGGTTCCCTCCCCTAATGGTATGGCGTAGGCATTTACCCATGTGATCTCTTACAATGCCACCCCCCCCAATTGCCCCCGGATTACCCAACGCGCTGCCGTCAGTGTTCAGCTTGACGAAATCGAGTTGTGGCTTAATCCACGAGACTTGGGTGATCTTCATCTCATGAGTACACTTATCTATGTAGGAGATGGTGTCGCTCCAGTTCGAGGGCCAATGGATATAGGGATACGCGACTCTAAGAAGATTTGAGATGTCCTTGAAAACTGCAAATTTCACTCTCGCCAAGCTAGAACTCTTCCCCCCGTATTTGCTCGCGCACCTATTCTTCCACAAATTCCAACATATAAATATTGGGGTGGAATGGAGGATAAGTTTGTGAGCTTCTGTGCGGTACTTGCGAAGCCACCAGCTCATAACAAGAGGTTTGAGGGGTGTGGCTTCATGCCTTATGCCTAGGGAATTTGAGAAGTAGTGCCAAATATTCCTAGCGAAATGGCCAGTGCTGAAAATGTGCTCTATGGTGTCCGGACCTGGACTGTGGCAGCAATAGCATGGTGTGGAACCATAGCCAAATGCAGTGATCTTTTCCTCTGTTGGCAGCTTGCCTCTAAAAGCCCTCCACAACAAAAAAGAGCATTTAAAGGGGATGTTTTTGTGCCAAGTGTAATGGTCGGAAAGTGTCTTGGTCTGATGTTCCCTCACAAGCTGCCATGCCGAGGAACATGTGAAGTTCCCATTGGTATTCAGCTTCCAAATGGCCTGATCCGGTGTGTTTCCTTGCAGCTGAAGTGTGGAAGAAGTAATGAGAGGAACGAGCTGCGCTGGTGCCAACTGATTTAGCATATCGATGTTCCATTGGCCATCTATACGAAAATCAGCCACCCTTGCATTGTTTGCTCTTCCCAACTCCTGCCTATAGTTGGCTAAGGGTCCGATACCTAGCCAATCGTCCCACCAAAAACAGCACGAACCCGAGTGAAGCCTCCATTGAATGTGAGGTTCGGCAATGTGTTTGTTGTGCATCATGTGTTTCCACACAAGCGACTGGCCAGTATGGAATTTTTTGATGATGGGATTCGCTCTTTGACAGTATTTGGCTCTAAGGAAATCACCCCACAATGTTGGTTTAGCTCTAAAGATCCACCATTGCTTTAACTGGAGAGATTTGCACACATCTGTAGTTCTCCTCAACCCAATACCTCCTTCGTCATAAGGGTAACAAAGTTTCTTCCATGAAGCCCAATGGTATTTTTTCTTGTTATCCTTCCACCCCCAGAAAAAATCAGCGGTGACTCTCTCAATCTGTTTGAGAGTAGTACGGGGGGGAGTAATGGCCGAAAGAAGGTGAATTGGGAGCGACTGAAGTACGTATTTCACGAGTGTAGCTCTACCGCCGTAGCTGAGGATTTTGGAGTGCCACCCTCTAATTCTGTTGACAACCTTAGAGACCATGTCCGTGTAGTACATGACTCTCTGCCTGCCAATGTACAAAGGGCATCCTAAGTAGGTGATGGGACTATGCTTCTGAGTGAAACCCGTAACCTGTTTCACCGTTTCCACATTGTCTTGGAGTGCATTGGGATGCATCATGAAGTGGCTCTTATTCTTGTTTATAAGCTGCCCTGATGTCTTTTCATACAGAGTCAAGGTCTTCATAATAATCTGGAGAATTTCTTTCCTTCCGGAGGAAAAGATGATAACATCATCCGCAAAACTCAAATGAACATAAAGTAGTGGATGCTGCACTAAACACAAATTCTTTATTTTCTTCTACACACACAAAAAATAAATAATATAAAAATAGCAAACTTGAGGGAAGCCATAGATAGAGTGGTCTATTTGATGTTAATAACTCTTTATGTGATACTTTTGAATCTTTTTATATCTGAAAAAAGGAAATCCTAGGATCCATATAGGGGTGTTCATGAAAAATCTAAAAATTAAATCAAATTGAAGATAAGAATTAATATTTTTAAAATTTGGGTTGGTGTTTATTTTAAGAGAAAAAATAACCAATTTGTTTAAAAAATCAAAATCGACTATCTTTATTTATTTATATATATATATATATAAAGAAGATTCTAGACCCGATGTGGCTCACTCACAAAATAGAAATTACATTTATCTTTTTATATCAAAATTTTGCCATTTTCCATAATTAAAATAATTAAACTTATCCTAAAACGTCCCTTCTTTAACTATTCCACCACTTCGTACAATACTAATAAAAAACAAAAAGCTATGGTTACTAACCCACCTATTTTTCTTCCACTGATTCATCTCCTAATTACTTTCTTCCCTCTTTGTTCTTTCTTTTCCTATCCTCTTTTGCAACAAATAAAATAATTCTTCCTTTCTGATTCTTTTAATTTGTTTACTTTCTTCCATGTAAGTGCTTTATATTATTTTCTTCCTTTCTCCTTCCTCTTGTGTATAATGTTACTTTTGTTTTTGTGCTTTTATTTTAATCCATGATCTTTGAAAAAGTCATTGAATGTTATCATGCACACTTTTTGTTTTGTAATAATTAGTTCAATTTTCTATTGAAACTAAATTTTTTAAATTATACTAACCAGTTTAATACATAAAACAATTTCCTTACTTCTTTTGTTATTGGTTGTATTTTAAAATAACATGCATGCAGTTGATTCAAAGGATGGAAATAAAATTGAAAAAAAGTACTCACTTTATTCCAATTTATATGAAACTTTTCATTTTTCGAGAGTCAAACAATTTAAGTTTGATTGAAAATTTGCGCATGAAATATTGAAATTTTGAAATGAAATTTATACATTTATAAACTACATAAAAAAATAATTACTATAAGTCACAATTACTAACAATTCAAAAATATTTAAAAGATATATAAAAAAACTTACGGTCAAAAATAGATTTGTTTGAATCACGAAATACGAAAGGTGCCACATAAATTGGAACGGAAGGAGTAACATGCTTGAAAGCACTGTTCTGGGAGCAATGAACCAACTCATGCTTGCGGTGACCTTTTTCCGAACAACTCATACATGCAGTTTGAAAGGTTAGTATCTATGATTTTACAGATTTTCTATTATCTTTTCCTTATTTCCCATGGACACTTAAAAAACATTTTGAAGAATGGCATCAATAAGTGTATATGGAGAAAGAAGAGCGGAAGAAGCAAATTAGGAGCTAAATTTGGTTGTCCGTCAGTTGTTTGGAACCGCATGAAAATTCGACTATTTCAGATTAGTGTCGCGTAGGGTTAATGAAGTGTTTTGCTTCTTTTGTAAAAAAATAATTCGTGACAACATTTTAGAGTTAAAAGTAGAAAAAAAAAGAGTTACAGGTAGGCTGATACATTGATAAATCTGTCAATTTTAGAATATATAATTTTAGCATTACTATACATAAATTTAATAGACTGTTAATCATCACACCAAGTGCGAAAAAATTACCTAGTATAAATATATATTTAAAACTTATAAATGTTGTGTATATGTATATAGTTTTAAAAAAAATGTATGATACATATTAATCATTTGCACTCTTGGTTCGTAATCTGTCTTTACTTTCTAGTTTGATTTTGTAATTCGTAGTTTGATAATTTCAAAAATCTATTTCATGTGCAAAATAACCGTTTTTGAGTTTTTAAATTTTTCATCATTATTTAATTCAATTATCGTCAGAATATCTTGAAATATCACAACTAAATTTTTAATTAATTGAACAAATTAATCATTACACAAAATTTAATTGTAACACCCCTCAAAAATTTTCCCCTAAGATTCGGGCCTTCCTTGCACATGTGTGGGGCCCATCGTATTTATTTCGAAGTATGTGCTTGAGTTAAGATGAATCCCTGAGAAATTAAAGAGCGTTGGAGGTGATGTGGGGTCATTGAGGACCCTTAGGACCGAGCTAAGTCCCAAAAAGGTTCGTCGTGGCTAAGTTAAGATGCGTTCGTGTATGGGGTCGACTTTTAATGGCCCTATCTTTTGAAAGATGGAAATCTAGGTGGCCCACGACCTATTATATTAAACGTCGTCGAGTCTTCTTTCCAATGCCACCAAGAATATGAATTTTGGAGTTCGGAGTTGAAAGATACGACGATCCTAAGGCAAACTAGCACGGCAGGAATTCCATTTTTGGCCTGGGTTACAACTGCTGGGGAAATGGCCTTGGCGCTGTAAGGGCGCGACGCGCCACTATCGCGCCAGAAACATGCCTCAGTAGTTTGGTCCTTGGCGCGACGCTCCACTAAATGTTGTGCAGGGTTTTTTAGGCCAAATTTCCAGAACCCAGAAACTTTGGCCTTGGCGCTGTAAGGGCGCGACGCGCCACTATCGCGCCAGAAACATGCCTCAGTAGTTTGGTCTCTGGCGCGGTGCGCCACTGCGAGGTGTGCAGGTTTTTAGGCAAAATTGGCCTTGGCGCTGTGAGGGCGCGACGCGCCACTATCGCGCCAAGGGCATTTTGGCCTAATTTTCAGAATTTTGGAGGGAGGGCAATTTGGGAATTGCCCCAAATTATATATACACAAGCCTTGAACATTTTGGGATCATTTTTCAGCCCTCTCTCTCTCTAAAAAAGCCCTAGGAGCTTCTCTCTCTCTTCTTCTTCTTCTTCTTCTTCTTCTCCATTTCCAACAAAAAGAGTCCAAGAGCTTCAAGATTTGAGTCCTCCATTGAAGACCCAACCACAAGGTTTTCTTCAAGTCTTCACTAAGGTATGTAAGTTTATTCAAAATATGGGTTAAGTCCACCCATGTGTCCTACTCTTGCTTGAGGTTAGATGTTCACAAAAATGGAGTTCCTTGGTATGGTTTATGGTTGAATGAGTTTTGTTTCCTATTTATTTGATTCTACATGTGTCAATGTTGTTAAGCTAAGAGGTTTCAAAAAAAAATGAGCCCTTATGTGAGTATGAGTTGATGAAGAAATGAGTTGTGAAATATATTTTATTTATCTTCTTAACTATGTAGATCATGATAAAGGATGTTATTTTCTTGAAAATGTTGCTCAATATGAAATGTCAATTTAAAGTCTTGAAATTGTGATAAGCCTCAAAGATTTTCTCAAATGGATGAAAGAAATGATTGATTATATCTAGATGATGCTATATATTGTCACGACCCAAGCCTAGGGCCTAGACGTGACATGGCGAATGAGGAACCCGAAAGTACCTCAAACAAGCCTCTTAGCATTCTTTTAGCCTTTCATAGGTAATGATGATAAATAGACAAGCGGAAATCATAATAATAAATCTTCAACTTACATATGTCCAACAATACCTCTAACTATTAGATTTAATGGGGCTAAGACAAGTTCCTAGCTCACCCTCAATCATAATAGAAGAAATGCCATAATAAAATATCTTAACATATCATAAGCTAGAAAGACAAAGGAGTATTGTTCCCGGAACATGGGAACTCACCAAAAGTAGTCTTTAATGGAATATCAACTAGCCACGTGGAGGAGAACGAGGAGGAGCACCGATCCCTACATGGTGATATCATGTAGGCAAAAGATTATGCGTTAGTACTTTGAATGTACTAAGTATGTAAGGATGCATGAACATTGAGAAAAATATTATAACATTTATGTAATATGGAACATAATGTAATACATGCATAATAAATCATATGGATATCCTTTAAAACATTCATTTTGTGGGAAGCTAACCATAACCGACATTTAAGACCATGCGAGCTATTACATGGAATCCAACATAACCCCCTACATTGGCCGGGGAGACTACTTGCCAGGTAGAACTCCGTCAATTTCATTCATTTCTTTAACTTTAACTTTAAGAGCTATTTATGGATCCACTAGCCTAAGCCTACAAGGGCTCCTATGTTGGCACATAGTTAATGAGACAAGGGGTTGCTACTAGGATTCCCTTACCGAATCCCACCTCAATGCCTCATTCGGTGCTAAGTCAATCCCACGGAATAGTTTAATACTTTAAAATATTCATAGCATATAACTTGAGAATTCAAACATCATATTCGGTAGAATAGCTCATTAAAACATTTGATAATTCAAATATGCAAGAATTGTCCTTATTGCATAAAGAATCCATATATTATTTCATCATTCTTTCATTTCATAAGACTCCCTTTTTGATCATAGATATTGCTTTCATAAACATTTATTTGGAGTCAAAGCTTTCAAGTCAAACTTTATTAAAAACATAGTAAACTAGGTGGGTTCAAATCACTTCAACTTGCAAATATGTATGTAAATAAATATACATAAATATTTTGAAATCCATTAATTAAAAATCATGCTTTAAACAACCCACCATGAATTTCAAGAACCTTTAAATAGATAAATAGAGGAATTATTTGCAAACCATCAATTCATACATATGAAATTATGTTGCATAAAAATAGACCAATAATCATTAGTTTAACCATGATTCATACTATTTAGTAAAAATAAGAATTACTATAAGAAAATACTACTTGAAATCAAGAGACTTAATTGAAAGAGTTTTTGGACTATATGAATAGAATAACTCATGGATAAACACCAACATAACTTAGAGTAAAGCTTAAAGAAAATAACTATAATTTATCATATAATCAAAATAATTTAGACATGAGAGTGGAAGGAATACTCTCATTGAAGCCTTACATACCTGGAAACCGAAGCTTTAGTTGGTACCGGAAGACTTAATGAACACTCTTGAGTCCTAGCTTCTCTCCTTGCCGGAACGTTTTGTGTACTACCCGGAATATATGAATTACCGGAATAGTATTTCTTCACTACTAAGAACTAAAACTATATTTGAGAATGTGTATAGAGAGAAGATTTGCTTGAGAAAGCTTGATGAATAAAATGAGGAAATAAGGTGGGTATTTATAGGTGGGAAAGATGACCTAACAATAAATAAAATAATTATAAATAAAAATCTGAAAATTTAGTGGAATATATTGATGTCATGGATGATGTTAAATGGAGGACAATTTATGTCATGAGTGATATCAAATGTATCTAGATCTTTCTATGGTAGGTGAAATGAGTTATCTTTGACAGAATACTCTTTTTGGGAGCTTCGTTTGAATAAGATAAATTCCTTATTAGGATTTGGTGTCTTCATAAGAATTGTAGATATGGAAGTCTAGTTTCATATCGTTCAAGAATCAACCAATTTGGATAAACCTACAGTGAGATATGATTTTTCTTCTATAAACACTCATTTCCGTAACAGCATCCTACCTTACAAAGATTAATTTATTTGACCTACTTAACCTCCGAATCTTAAAATATCTTCATAAAAGTTGTAGGTAATGATCTTGTGGTTACTCAAAAATTTGAATCACTCAATTTGGATATTTCTATGAAAAGTTATGACCAAAATACAGAGACTGTATCATGTTTAGGCAAAAATTGAAACATCGTATACAACGTTTTTAGGTGATATTACATTATCTCCCCCTTGGGAACATTCGTCCTCGAATGAGAAAAGACTTAGCTTGAGTAGAGTAGAGTATTAACAAACAACCTATCATTAATGCAACAGTGTAATTTAAAATATCGTTTAAAAAAATATTTCATAATTTTGCAAGCATATGACAAGAAAAGTTGAGATGTAAGGATTTCAAGTAATTGAGCAAGGACAACTTAATACCTTAGGTTTGGGTAGAGGGGAAAAGATGAGGGTATCTCTTAATCATATCCACTTCCGCTTCCCATGTTGCACTTTCTATTTGTTGATTCCTCCAAAGGACTTTAACAGATGCAATTTCTTTGTTCCTCAATCTCTTAACTTGCCGGTCCAAAATTTCCACAGAAACTTCTTCATAGGTCAAGTTTTCTTCAATATTCACTACTGCCATAGGTACAATGGAACTAGAATCACCCACATGTTTTTTCAACATAGACACGTGAAACACCGGATGAACCATGGCCATTTCCAATGGTAATTCCAACTCATATGCAACCTTACCAACACGTCTCACGATTCTATAAGGCCCTACATATCTAGGGCTCAATTTCCCTTTCTTACCAAATTGAACCACACCTTTCATGGGTGAAACCTTCAGATACACCCAATCATCCACATTAAACTCAAGATCCCTTCTTCTAGTGTCAGAATAGGACTTTTGACGACTTTGAGCCGTCTTCAACCTTTCTCTAATGATCTTCACCTTCTCTAAAGCATCAAGTACCAAATTGGGGCCCAACAAGGTCATCTCACCTACTTCGTACCAACCTACCGGTGATCTACATCATCTCCCATACAAAGCCTCAAACGGTGCCATCTCAATACTTGAGTGGTAACTATTATTATAGGGAAACTCGATGAGAGGTAGATGATCATCCCAATTCCCTTTAAACTCCAACACACAAGCCCTTAACATATCCTCTAGTGTTTGAATCGTCCTTTCGGCTTGCCCATCCGTTTGAGGATGGAATGCTGTGCTCAACTTTACCTTAGTACCGAGGCCTTTTTGAAATGATCTCCAGAAGTGAGAAGTGAATTGGGTACCACAATCCGAAATAATGGATAATGGCACACCATGCAACCTCACCAACTCCCAAATATACAACTTGGCATAGTCTTCGGCACTATAGGAAGTTTTAACCGGTAAGAAGTGAGCTGACTTAGTCATTCTATCAATAATTACCCAAATCGAGTCATGACGTTTCCGGGTATGAGGCAAACCCACTACAAAATCCATATTCACATTTTCCCATTTCCAAGTTGGGATTTCAATGTCTTGGGCTAGGCCACCCGGTCTTTGATGTTCGGCCTTCACTTGTTGACAATTTGTACATTCGGACACAAACCTTGCTATGTCCTTCTTCATGCCACCCCACCAATACAACTCCTTTAAGTCTCAGTACATTTTTGTTGAACCGGGATGAATGGAGTATCTAGAATTATGAGCCTCCATCAAGATCAAACTCCTTAGGCCATCAACATCTGGAACACATATCCGACCTTGGTAGTATAGAACCCCATCTCCCCCTTAGGAAAAGACTTCTATCTTCTTTTCCTTTACCAACTTCTTTAACTCGATAAACTTTGGGTCAAGATCTTGCTTTGATTTAACATCCACCACCAAAGAGGATTCAGAACTATTTTGAACAACCATACCCCCATCATTAGTACTATCCAACTTCACCCCTAATCTAGCCAATCGGTGAACATCTTTCACCAACTCCCTCTTCCTTTCATCCACATGGGCCACACTCCCCATAGATATTCTACTAAGTGCATCAGCAACCACATTGGCTTTACCCGGATGATAGTGCACACTCATGTCATAGTCCTTAAGGAGTTCTAGCCACCTCCTTTGCCTTAGATTAAGGTCCTTTTGGGTAAACACATATTGAAGACTCTTATGATCAGTATAGACATTCACATGCACCCCATAGAGGTAATGCCTCCAAATCTTCAGAGAAAAAACAACAGCCGCCAATTCAAGGTCATGGGTAGGGTAGTTGCGCTCATGCACCTTTCATTGCCTAGAAGCATAGGCTATTACCTTGCCTTTTTGCATTAAGACACAACCTAAACCAATCTTTGAAGCATCACAATAAACTACAAACCCTTCTAATCCTTCTGGGAGAGTCAAAATAGGAGCAGAGGTAAGTCGATCTTTTAAGGTCTGGAAACTCTTCTCACACTCATTTGTCCATATGAATTTGGATTTCTTTTGGGTCAATTTTGTCATAGGAGATGAGATGGAAGAAAAGCCTTTGACGAACCGTCTATAGTACCCGGCTAGACCTAAAAAGCTCCTAATGTCTGAAGGAGATAATGGTCTAGGCCAATTTTTGACTGCCTCTATTTTCTTAGGATCAACCTTGATTCCATCACCGGACACTACGTGACCAAGAAATGCTACCTCCTTTAACCAAAATTCACACTTACTAAATTTTGCAAATAATTGTTTATCCCTCAATGTTTGAAGCACAACTCTCAAGTGATTTTTATGTTCTTCCTCACCCCGAGAGTAAATTAAAATATCATCGATGAAGACTACTACAAAGGTATCAAGGTAAGGTTTGAACACCCTATTCATCAAGTCCATAAACACCGCCGGTGCATTTGTCAACCCAAAACTCATCACCACAAACTCATATTGACCATACCTTGTTCGGAAGGCTGTTTTGGGAATGTCACACTCCCTTACCCGTAGTTGGTGGTAGCCGGACCGAAGGTCGATCTTGGAGAAGTGACTTGCCCCTTGTAATTGATCAAACAAGTCATCTATTCTAGGGAGTGGGTATTTGTTCTTAATGGTCATCTTATTTAATTGCCGATAGTCTATGCACATTCGAAGTGACCCATCCTTCTTTCTTACAAATAGAACGGGAGCACCCCATGGCGAAATACTTGGTCTTATGAACTCCTTCTCTAACAAGTCCTTTAATTGTTCCTTCAGCTCTTTCAATTCTGCTAGGGCCATGTGGTAAGGAGGAATAGAGATAGGTTGGGTATCGGGGAGGATATCAATAGCAAAATCAACTTCCCTTTCGGGAGGGACACCGGGAAGGTCATCAGGAAAGACATCGGGGAATTCATTGACTATAGGAACTGACTCAAGAGAAGGACTTTTGGAGTTGACATCCCTAACCCTCACAATATGGTAAATACATCCCTTAGAAATCATTTTGCGAGCCTTAAGATAAGAAATAAACTGACCCTTAACCACCGAATCACGACCCTGCCATTCAATAACAGGCTCATTTGGAAATTGGAACTTGACTCGACGATTCCTACAATCTATGGAAGCATAAGATGCATGTAACCAATCCATTCCAAGAATGACATCGAAATCTACCATATCAAGCTCAATGAGATCACAAGGAATAACTTTATGCAAGATAGACACAAGGCAATCCCTATAGACCTTTCTAGCAATAACTGACTCACCAACGGGGGTAGACACCAAATAGGGCTCTAATAACATTTCAGGTAAAACATCAAATCTATTAGGAAGGAATGGAGTAACAAAAGATAAATTTGCACCCGGATCTAATAGTGCATACACATCAAAAGAAAAGACCTTTAACATACCGGTAATGACATTGGGTGCATCCTCAACCTCTTGTCTCCCATGCAAGGCGTAAAAGCGGTTGGTGCGTTGGACACCTCCTTGGACTTGTTGACCATGAGCAATTTGGCCTTGAGTCCTACCACCACCATCTCTACAATCCTTAGCATGGTGGCCCAGCTTGCCACACTTAAAGCATGCATTGGAGCTAGCTAAGCATTCCCCTTTGTGAGTCCTTCCACACTTCTTGCAAGCAGGGAAAGTTTGAGTAGCAACATTCTCTCTTGGAATCATTGGTTTACCACTCTTGTCCTTGTTGAACCTTGGAGGAGGAGTATTGGTGGAACCTTGCCCCATAAATCGTTGCCCACCTTGGCCTTTGCCATTGTTATCATAATCGGACCTTTGAGGGTTAAACCCTCCACCATCCACTCTAGCCTTTTTGAACCCCCTTGATCTCTCTCTAAGCTTCTCTTCTTCAATTTGTTCTGCGTAAGTCATTAACCGAGAGATATCCATCTCCTTGATCAACATGGCCGTTTTGCACTCCTTGGACACCAAGCTTGAGACACCGGAAATAAACTTGCTCATTCTAGCTCTTGGGTCAGAGACCATGAAGGGAGCATACTTTGACAACTTAGTGAATTTGAGAGCATACTCCCTCACACTCATACTTCCTTGATGGAGGTTGATGAACTCTTGGATTTTGGCCTCCCTTAGCTCTAATGGGAAGAAGCGGTCTAGGAAGGCACCTTTGAACTCTTCCCATCCTATCGACCCTATTTCTTAATCCCTCTCAACAATCCATTATTCGTACCATACTCGAGCCACACCTTTGAGTTGATAGGCCACTAGCTCGGCCTTCTCATTTGGTGGCACACCCATGATAGCCACAATCCGGTACACCTCATTAATGAACTCCATAGGGTCCTCATCTAGTTTAGAACCATCGAACTCGGGTGGATTCATCCTTTGGAAATCCCGAATCCTAGAGGCTGGATTTTGCATTTGGGGAGGAGGAACACCTAGATTCCCTTGGTTAGCTACGACTTGAGCTAACAAAGTAATAACACTGCGAAACTCGGCATGGGTTACCCCGTCCTCATGATGTTGGGCATTAGGAATCGGAGGAGTTTGGTCCTCATCGTCAACCCTTGCTCTTTGAGGTGGTCTTCCACGAGTCATTATCTAGAGAACACAAAATGGGTCGTTAGTTAGAGGAAAGCTTAGGACACTCTAAGGCACGACATGAATTTAAAAGAAGTGAAAATTTTCCTAAACGCCTCATAGTCTCTTATTCATAATTGTGGCGCGCTTCACAACCATGAACAAGACCCTATTCGACGCAGTATGTTGGACTCCAAGGATCATTCAAAACCTCGGGCTCTGATACCAAGTTTGTCACGACCCAAGCCTAGGGCCTAGACGTGACATGGCGAATGAGGAACCCGAAAGTACCTCAAACAAGCCTCTTAGCATTCTTTTAGCCTTTCATAGGTAATGATGATAAATAGACAAGCGAAAATCATAATAATAAATCTTCAACTTACATATGTCCAACAATACCTCTAACTATTAGATTTAATGGGGCTAAGACAAGTTCCTAGCTCACCCTCAATCATAATAGAAGAAATGCCATAATAAAATATCTTAACATATCATAAGCTAGAAAGACAAAGGAGTATTGTTCCCGGAACATGGGAACTCACCAAAAGTAGTCTTTAATGGAATATCAACTAGCCACGTGGAGGAGAACGAGGAGGAGCACCGATCCCTACATGGTGATATCATGTAGGCAAAAGAGTATGCGTTAGTACTTTGAATGTACTAAGTATGTAAGGATGCATGAACATTGAGAAAATATTATAACATTTATGTAATATGGAACATAATGTAATATATGCATAATAAATCATATGGATATCCTTTAAAACATTCATTTTGTGGGAAGCTAACCATAACCGACATTTAAGACCATGCGAGCTATTACATGGAATCCAACATAACCCCCTACGTTGGCCGGGGAGACTACTTGCCAGGTAGAACTCCGTCAATTTCATTCATTTCTTTAACTTTAACTTTAAGGGCTATTTATGGATCCACTAGCCTAAGCCTACAAGGGCTCCTATGTTGGCACATAGTTAATGAGACAAGGGGTTGCTACTAGGATTCCCTTACCGAATCCCACCTCAATGCCTCATTTGGTGCTAAGTCAATCCCACGGAATAGTTTAATACTTTAAAATATTCATAGCATATAACTTGAGAATTCAAACATCATATTCGGTAGAATAGCTCATTAAAACATTTGATAATTCAAATATGCAAGAATTGTTCTTATTGCATAAAGAATCCATATATTATTTCATCATTCTTTCATTTCATAAGACTCCCTTTTTGATCATAGATATTGCTTTCATAAACATTTATTTGGAGTCAAAGCTTTCAAGTCAAACTTTATTAAAAACATAGTAAACTAGGTGGGTTCAAATCACTTCAACTTGCAAATATGTATGTAAATAAATATACATAAATACTTTGAAATCCATTAATTAAAAATCATGCTTTAAACAACCCACCATGAATTTCAAGAACCTTTAAATAGATAAATAGAGGAATTATTTGCAAACCATCAATTCATACATATGAAATTATGTTGCATAAAAATAGACCAATAATCATTAGTTTAACCATGATTCATACTATTTAGTAAAAATAAGAATTACTATAAGAAAATACTACTTGAAATCAAGAGACTTAATTGAAAGAGTTTTTGGACTATATGAATAGAATAACTCATGGATAAACACCAACATAACTTAGAGTAAAGCTTAAAGAAAATAACTATAATTTATCATATAATCAAAATAATTTAGACATGAGAGTGGAAGGAATACTCTCATTGAAGCCTTACATACCTGGAAACCAAAGCTTTAGTTGGTACCGGAAGACTTAATGAACACTCTTGAGTCCTAGCTTCTCTCCTTGCCGGAACGTTTTGTGTACTACCCGGAATATATGAATTACCAGAATAGTATTTCTTCACTACTAAGAACTAAAACTATATTTGAGAATGTGTATAGAGAGAAGATTTGCTTGAGAAAGCTTGATGAATAAAATGAGGAAATAAGGTGGATATTTATAGGTGGGAAAGATGACCTAACAATAAATAAAATAATTATAAATAAAAATCTGAAAATTTAGTGGAATATATTGATGTCATGGATGATGTTAAATGGAGGACAATTTATGTCATGAGTGATGTCAAATGTATCTAGATCTTTCTATGGTAGGTGAAATGAGTTATCTTTGACAGAATACTCTTTTTGGAGCTTCGTTTGAATAAGATAAATTCCTTATTAGGATTTGGTGTCTTCATAAGAATTGTAGATATGGAAGTCTAGTTTCATATCGTTCAAGAATTAACCAATTTGGATAAACCTACAGTGAGATATGATTTTTCTTCTATAAACACTCATTTCCGTAACAGCATCCTACCTTACAAAGATTAATTTATTTGACCTACTTAACCTCCGAATCTTAAAATATCTTCATAAAAGTTGTAGGTAATGATCTTGTGGTTACTCAGAAATTTGAATCACTCAATTTGGATATTTCTATGAAAAGTTATGACCAAAATACAGAGACTGTATCATGTTTAGGCAAAAATTGAAACATCGTATACAACGTTTTTAGGGGATATTACATATATGTGCATTTAAATTTCTTTTGGAGATGTGATTGAGATTGATCGGATAACATAATTGGAAGAGATTGTACATTATAGATAATGCCTCCTAAACGTACCGCTAGCCAGAGGAATATTGATAATGCAGGGATGCCACAGTCAAAGGTACGCCCAGCAAGGGCTAGAGGCCAACCTGCGAGATACTCGGAAGCACCCCAAGTGCCAGCTACTCCACCTGCACCCACATTAGAGGCAGAATTTCGAGGGGCAATTGCAATGTTCACGCAACTAATGGCTGCCCAAAGTGATAATCAGAGTTCGCCGACTCTTAGCTCTAGCTCCCAAGAGCCATCTACTGCCACTAGAATTAGAGACTTTTTGAGGATGAATCCGCCGGCATTTACGGGTTCTAAGGTGGATGTAGATCCCCAAAACGTTATTAATGAGATGTGGAAATTTTTAAAAGCTATGCATGCTATGAAAATTGAGGGGGTTGAGTTGGTGTCTTATCAACTCAAAGATGTGGCAAACATTTGGTATAACCAATGGTAATAAGGTAGGGGTGAAGATGCCGAACCTGCTAGGTGAGATGAATTTGAGGCAGCCTTTCTTGACCACTTCTTTCCCCAAGAATTGAGGGAAGCGAAAGTGGAGGAATTTGAGAATCTGAAGCAGGAGGGTATGACTGTTAAAGAGTATGGTCTGAAGTTCATCCAACTGTCTAGGTATGCTCCTGAAATGAGTATGCTCCCAAAATGACCCGAGATATGAGGTCAAAGATGAGGAAGTTTGTCTCCGGTTTGGAGAGACATGTGAAGAAGGAATGCAAAACGGCGTTGTTAATCTCTGATATGGATATTTTAAGGTTAATGGTGTATGCCCAACAGGTGGAAGAGGAGAAGAGAAAGGATAGAGAAGAGCACCTGAGCAAGAAGGCCAAATCAGCGGGCCATGAGAATGAACAGAGGTAAAACAAGGAAAATAGGTCCTTCTTTTAGAAGAGGCCTCCCAATTATGCCTCATCTACCGCCAACGCACCTATGCCGCAGAACAGGTATGATCGGCAGGGACAGAGTCGCTAGAATTTCAGACCCCATGGTTCTCAATTCCAGGCCAGTGTAAGTCAAGGTACGAGGGGGAAGCCACCATGCAACAAGTGTGGTAGGCTCCACTTAGGAGAATGCAGAGCGGGAAGGGTTGGTTGTTATAAATGAGGCCAAATAAACCATTTTTAGAAGGAGTGTCCAGCATGGGGGGACAGAGCCCAGTTCTCTACCACCACACCGCCAGATAGGGGTAATCAGAGGGGCGCTACTTCAAGTACGAGTGGAGGTACAAACCGCCTATATGCCATGGGCAGTCGCCAAGATCAGTAGAACTCTCCAAACGTCGTGACAGGTATGATTCGAGTCTCTTATTTTGATTGTTATATATTGATGGATCCGGGTGCCACCCTATCTTTTGTGACTCTTTATGTGGCTAGTAAATTCAATAAAATTCCTGAACGTCTTCTTGAGCCTTTTAGTGTGGCCACCCCTGTCGGTGATTCTGTCTTAGTTGAGAGAGTCTATAGAGATTTCACCATGTCCATTTATCATAGGGATACCTTGGCCGACCTAGTTGAGTTGGACATGGTTGATTTTGACGTGATCCTTGGCATGAACTGGCTCTATGTCTGTTATGCCTTTATTGATTGTAGAACTCAGATTGTCACGTTAAAATTCCCGAATGAGGCTGTCATAGAGTGGAAGGGTAGTCCTGTTGCGCCTAAGGGTAAGTTTATTTCATACCTTAGGGCCAGGAAGCTAATCTCAAAAGGATATGTTTATCACATTATCCGAGTGAAAGATGACAGCATTGAGTCTCCACCCCTTGAGTCAGTTTTGATTGTCAACGAGTTTCCGGATGTCTTTCCTGAAGATTTGCCTGGAGTCCCTCCTGATAGAGAGATTGACTTTGGGATTGATATTCTTCCTGATACCCAGCCTATCTCAATTCCTCCATATAGAATGGCCCCAGCTGAGTTGAGAGAGTTGAAGAAGCAGTTGAAAGACTTATTAGATAAGGGATTTATTAGGCCGAGTGTCTCACCATGAGGAGCTCTGGTCCTATTTATTCGAAAGAAAAATGGGTCCCTTAGAATGTGTATTGACTACAGGCAGCTGAATAAGGTCACCGTAAAGAACAAATACCCTCTCCCCAGAATAGATAATTTATTTGATCAGCTTCAGGATGCCACGTGTTTCTCAAAGATAGACTTGAGATCCGGTTACCACCAGTTGAAGGTGAGAGAATGTGATATTCCGAAAACTGCTTTCTGGACTCGTTATGGCCACTTTGAATTTTTGGTCATGTCTTTTGGATTGACAAATGCCCCCGCAGCTTTTATAGATCTCATGAATCGAGTGTTTAAACCATATCTTGATATGTTTGTGATTGTATTCATAGATGATATTCTGGTCTACTCCAATAATGAGGAGGAACATGCCCATCATCTTAGGATCATCTTGCAAACTTTGAGAGACCAAGTATTGTATGCAAAGTTCTCCAAATATGAATTTTGGCTTGCATTAGTGGCCTTCCTAGGCCACATTATATCTAGAGATGGTATTCAGGTTGATGCTCAGAAAATTGAGGCAGTGAAGAGTTGGCCCAGAACCACATCCTCGACGGAGATAAGAAGCTTCTTAGGTTTGGCCGGCTATTATCGAAGGTTTGTAGAGGGATTCGCATCCATATCATCACCATTGACTAAGCTGACTCAAAAGAAGGCTAAGTTTCGATGGTTCGATGCTTGTGAGGAAAGTTTTCAAGAATTGAAGACCAAGCTAACCACTGCTCCTGTTCTAACTTTGCCCGATGGTACAGAGGGTTTGGTGATCTATTGTGATGTATCTTGAATTGGTTTGGGTTGTGTGTTGATGCAAAAGGGGAAGGTGATAGCCTATGCTTCAAGACAACTTAAGGTTCATGAGAGGAATTACCCAACTCACGACCTCGAGCTGACAGCTGTGGTGTTTGCGCTTAAAATCTGGCGCCACTACTTGTATGGAGTGCATATTGATGTATTAACCGATCACAAGAGCTTGCAATACATCTTTATCCAAAAGGAACTCAACCTGAGGCAAAGAAGATGGCTTGAGCTACTCAAAGACTATGACATGAGCATCCTCTACCATCCAGGTAAAGCTAATGTTGTTGCTGATGCTCTTAGCAGGTTGTCTATGTGTCACGACCCAACTCCGTAGGCCATGACTGGTGCCCGAGTTGGGCACCCATACGTACCCTTAGCCCCACTTAGTACATTAATCGAATAAACATAGGTAATGATCAAAAGGGATCTCTGAACAGATATAACGCACGAGGGCCGATAGGCCATCACGAAACACAAAAAAAACCCAAAACATATATACAAAACCCACATCTCCTGTCTACAGACCTCTACAGAATGATATCCTAGTCATATGAAACGACAGGGCCCCGCCGTACCCCTGAACAACGTATATATATATACAACAGAAAGTGTCAGTACCAAAATAGGGCTCCGGACAAAGGAGCACTGTCGACCAACATGTTGGATGTCCTACGCGAGCGGATCAGCAAACCAATCGTCTGTACCTGCGGGCATGTAATACAGCCCCGAAGAAAGGGGGTTAGTACGGAAAATGTACTGAGTATGTAAAGCATGAAATGTAATAAGTAAAGTTATTTCCAGAGCAGAAAGTGCAAAAATGAGCAAAATATCTAGAAATATCGAATGCTTATCAAACCACATATAATGGGTTGTAATAAGTAAAGTCATTACCGCAATAGAATGTACAAAACTGAGCAAAATGTCTGGAGATATCAAATGCTGATCAAAACCTGAGATAATGTATGCAGAAAAACATACGCCATATCCGGCCCCATTATGGGACTCGGTGAACAAAGTGTGGTCGCCCTCCCATCATCGGCGGCAAGGCACAACATAACACCAGAGTAGGGAATATCTTCGTAACAAATCATATCATATCAGATGGCCATATCAAATCATATCATATCATATCACAAACATATATGTACATGGCACAGCATAACTCCGTGGCATAACATTTACCATCCCATGTACATGTCATACCTGGCCCCTCACGTCGGGACACGGTGAACAATGCAGAGAAGTATGCACGATAACATATCCTGTCCAGGCTCAGTGAAGGAAGCATTGAGGCATCCACGAGTGGAGTAGTGAGAAACTATATGCAATTTAAATCATATTTAAGACTCAATGGAATAATCAGAATGAGCTATCATTTAAAAATTGAGACGAGACTCATGTCAAATACCTTTCGAAAGTTACTCTAGATTATATCAGAATAAATCTTCTGGAATCATGTACACGTATCGAAGAATAATAAAATACCTTTTGGAAATCAAGGAATTGGCCATCCTAATGGCTCTAGGAATAGGAACCTCTTTGAAATTATATAAAAGTCATATTTTTGTTTCATAAATACCATACCAAAACAAAGATTAGCTTTACATACTTATGTCAAAACATGAAAATCGAAAGAATATGCTTTACATACTTATGTCAAAAATATGCCAAAAGAAAGAAAGGTTTTACATACTTATAACAAATACATGCCAAAAGAAGAGAAAGTATAAGCTTTACGTACTTATGACAAAGACATGTCAAAAGAAAGAAAGGTTCGCTTTACGTACCTCTTACGGATTACTCTTAACTATGCTCGCCTCATCGTCTCTTGAACCTATTTAACATGAAATTAATACTAAGGTTAATAAACTTTCACTTTCCAATTTCCAACTCTACACCCAAGTAACCATAGGAATCATTTCCTTATCTATGTCTCTCGACTAGTTTATTACTAGCTCCGAATCTACCGAAAATCGGGCAGCATCTCCCCTGTAACTTGAACATCCCCGAGTTTTCAACTCGGACACCATGTCAACAACCATACCAACAAAAACAGCCAGCAGCATGTATACAAGCAAATCACTTCAACTTTACACAATACAAGCTCTATACAACTCATTCCAAACTACGGTACCAAAATAGAGTTTTTAACCTTTATTTCGTAAAATATGTAGTCATACCAAACGGAGGGTTATGTGGCTGAAACCAGCAGCACCCACATCCATTTTTGAGTACTTTATATCCCTGCAACACGCAATAAAACCACCACCAAACTGCAGCACCACAACAACAACACACTACGCGACTTCGATTTAACTACTACGACTTCCATTTAGTTTGTTTCCAACGTCAAACATCCTTATACATATTTTTTCCACTTCCAGCATATTTTAAGACATGTAATATACTTCATAAAATCATCATAAAATCCAGTTCAAAACAAAAAACTTTACCTTTCCCGAAATTCCCTAAAACTCGCCAAAACTTGCCTCGGAATTTCCTTTAGCGCAGCTGGAACTTATTGGCTGTTTGGTAACGTTTTGGGATGCCTCAAACCATAATATTTCATTACTAACATCTTCATAACATCATGGTATAGCTCATATAATTAATTCTTGGAACGGAATCGGAGAACTTACCTTTTTCTCCTCCCAAAATCGTAGCTCTTTCCTTCTTTCTACCTTAATTTCTCTTCTCTTCTCTTCTTTCTTTCTCTTGTAATTTTGTTTTGTTAGTCTTGAATTTTCTAGATAGGTGTGGAAATTAATGAGTCATAAGACTCATATATATATATATATATATATATATATATATATATATATATACTACTTTAGGGGTGACACGTGTCAAGCCCTAAGTGGTGACAAATGTCAAGATCTAAGTGGTGACACATGTCAAGGTTTCATTGGTCCAACACACCCCTTTTCTCCAATCCTGGGCTGCCATGTGGCATGTGGGGGCCCACATGAGTCTTCTTGAAGACTTTGTGAAATTCCCATTTTACCCCTAGCCTTCCACAATATTACCATAGGCCACTTTGCGAATTTTCCTTTTTGCCCTTTGCCTTTTCCAATATTTCCACACTATTAATGATCATAAATAATATTCATATCCAACTTGTATATTAAATAAATTTTTGAAGATGTTCATTTCCTTAACTTTACCACGGCTACCTTAAAACATCCAACCGTATAAAATACGGGATATAACATCCTCCGTGAGAAATTCCAATTTTTGCCCCTTACTTTTTCTAATATTTCCAAGTTGAAATTCCAATTTAGTCATAAGAATTTTTTATCCAACAAGATCAACCATAGCCTTGCCCTTGACTTATTACCGTTATTCCGAAATGCCCTAATGTGCAAAATACGGGTTATAACATTCTTCCCTCCTTTTGAACATTCGTCCTCGAATGTTGAACTAACCTTATACGGTGTCTTCATACTTCAGTAGGGTTCCTCTTATTGTTGTCCTTTTAAGTATGCCCATTACCTATCCATTCTTTCATATTTTTTAAGCTGTCGGGAAGCGTACGCTATAACTTGGCCGTGCTGCATCAAGACACAACCTATTCCCACACCCGAAGCATTATTATAAATAACATACCCATATAGTACCTTTGGAAGAGTTAGAACTGGAGTTGTAGTCAAATTCTCTTTCAATAACTTAAAGGTTCGTTGACAGGCACGAGTCCACTGGAATTTGACTCCCTTCTGAGTTAATCTTGACAGTAGTGCTGAAATTGAAGTAAATTTCTCTACAGATATCCTATAATAACTTGTTAATCCCAAGAAGCTGCGTACCTCTGTAGGTGTCGTCGGCCTAGGCCAGTTCTTTACAGACTCGATCTTCAGTGTATCTACTCGAATACCATCAGCCCCAACAATATATCCCAGAAGTGCCATAGAAGTCAACCAAAATTCACATTTGGAAAATTTAGCATACAGTTTTTGGTGTTAGAGTACTACAAGTACCGCTCTTAGATGATTTGCATGCTTTGCTTCTGACCGAGAATAAATCAGAATATCATCAATAAATATAATCATGAACATATCCAAGAATGGTCTAAATACCGGATTTATCAGGTCCATGAATACCGCTGGAGCATTTATCAGGCCAAAAGACATCACTCTGAACTCATAATGGCCATATTGGGTCCAGAATGTTGTCTTTGGTTAATCTGATTCTCTTAACCGCACCTGATGATAACCCGATCGCAAGTCTATTTTTGAAAACTACTTAGCACCCTCCAACTGATCAAATAAATCATCAATCTTGGGAAGGGGGTGTTTATTCTTAATGGTTACCTTATTCAGCTGCCTGTAATCAATACACATCTGCAGCGACCCATCTTTCTTTTACACAAATAATACCGGGGCTCCCCAAGGTGAAATACTCGGTCTGATGAAGCCTTTTTCCAGTAAATCTTTTAACTGCTCCTTCAGATCTTTTAATTCTACAGATGCCATTCTGTATGGAGGAATATATATCATATGGGTATCTAGCAGCACATCTACGGTAAAGTCTATCTCTCATTCGGCAGGAAGGCCTGGAAGCTCGTCTGGATATATATATATGAGAATTAATTAACTACGGGAACTGACTGAAGGGTTGCCGCTTCCTCTTCCAAATACTGTATGCGAACCAGGTGATAAACACAACCTTTTCTGATCATTTTTCTCGCCTTAAGGTAGGAAATAAACTTCACTCTCGGTGATGCTGTATTAACTGCCCATTCCATCACTGGTTCTCCTGAGAATTGAAAATATATTTGAACTACTAGGTCTTACACGAGTCCTCATTCCCCGTTATGGGTTTCCTTTTTTGGTACTTGAGAATATTGTGATCCCTCTTTGGCCTAATATAATATGGTCTCGCGCCTTGCCGGTGATTTCTCTCGAGAGTTTCACTTACTGAGGTTTCCTTACTTTTCACCTCCTTCTAATAGTTTGATCTCTTTGTTTTCTATCTACTTACCCTCTTTATTTCCCAAATATAGCTCTACTAAAATCTCCAATTTAACCTACAGTCAAATAATAGTAGAGTACGTTACAACAGTTGTACCTTTTTTTCTTATTGTCGCTCGATCTTTGGTACCCTACCTTCTTTACTGTGACACCAGTTGTTGGAACTCACATGTCCAACGATATAATCGTACGTGGGATATCCTACACATTCATATATATATATATATATATATATATATATGTATATATTCACTATCAACTAGACTACAAAATAGCTCCAAACGCTGTTCAAGCATATCGTTGTTCTAGAGCTGTGATGTACTTTCTGTCTCTTCACTAGCCTAGTCTATATCGTCTTACGCGGCCTCTTACGGTTTATAGACATTCCATAAACTCTAGTTTTCCCTTAAGTTACTCTAGCCTCTCATTTATGTCTTACGTCTGAATATATAGAATTCTTGCATACTTCTAAGGGGGTCACCCATCCTAAAATTGCTCCTACCTGAGCACGCTTAACCTCATAACTTTGATGGAATTGGGTACATTAATGTTGATATAATCGCGTCCATTTCCTCGTTTTACCTTTATTACATTATTGGGAGCGAGTCGAGATCTTACAGATTCTGAGACACTTTTGTAACACATCCATCTTTTACAATTACTGTTTTACCCTTTTTGATCCTCAATCTTTACTTTTTACTTTCGTGCGTGACTATCTTTCTTCCTAGACTACCAGATTCCCGAGGGTAGTGATCGCACCATCCATCAAGGTCTCTACCCATGATTCTTCACACGGTCTCAGATACCGCAACTTATACCTATTTATTATTAGCCTCGAGATCCATCCATCTGTTATAGGATCTCGTTTGGAGTGTAAGCGTTCCCATATACATATGATAGCATCAGTTGATTTTCTCTTACGCTTGTATTTCTCTTGTCCACTTCCCCCTTTAGGGTGTACCCATGTCATCCTTTGTTCATTTTCAACTATTCATGCGCAAATGATTCTGTTTTAACATATTTAACATACCGCACCATGTCTACACCTTCTATTAGAACATCTATACTTTAGGTTGCCTCTATAAGAAACCTTAGTACAACCATGGGTTGCTTAGTATTCTAGATAAATAGTACACAATCTAGTCCAAGTACTGGTACTAGAGTCATATAACTAATGTAGTAGTTTAGTCGAAGCTACATTCAATTCATCCCAATCAGTACGTCACTAGTGCTTATGGCCGTGTCCGATTCTCCATTCGGGGCACTTATACTCTGATGACACATGTTTCACATTTTTTTATCACAATTTTTCCCAATGGATACTACTTGTTCCTTTAATAATTTCATAATGCCTCGGTTTTTTTGTAATTTCTATTCTTTCTCCTCTAGGTATCCCACTATTTTCCAATATGGAGGTACATATACATAATACCCTTTTCTGCCTCATGAGTGTACCCAATACTAACTCCTAATCTTACTCACGACCATATCTTGTAGTTGCTTCCTTACTAAGCTTTACTTATTTCCATAACGATTCTCGTATATTCACAATATACCCTACTTGTATAACACTTCTTCACCTTCCTCACAATTCTTGCTACAGATTAATTCTAGTTGGTGAGGCAAACGTATTCAACCTTTGTCTAAATCATCCCTACGTATTGCAGGCCCTAATGAATCACCCCAGCATTTTTCCACCACATGAAACACGTGACCTTGAATCGCTTACAAATTTATGTTTTTCCATTCACAGGTTACACCTCCAATTAGTCAACTAGGAACTGATAAGATGTCCCCATACAATATTTTCCCAACCTCCATCAGAGAGGAACTAATATCCACTAAGCATCAGAGTACTTCCTAGTACTTGACTCACATGGTCTTGAGTCGTGAACATTGTTTTTCTAGTCCTCAAATAACAGTTGAGGGTTTTGTACTTTCCAGCAAGAATGAAACTCAATCGCTGGACTCTTTTCCTTCTAACCGAAATTCTCTTTTGAATTATGACTCTCCAAGTAAAAATGGTACTCCTTTTACCGAAAACATAGAGGGAACCTCTTTCAGTTTTAGTCCAATGTTATAAATTTTACCCCATCGGTATCAACTTCCAAGACATCTTCTAAACGTATGTCTCGGTCTCTTCCTTGCTTTTGTTCCATTCTCAAAAAAATAATTTGGAATAGTTTCCTCTGTATTTTGTACTATCTCAAAACCTGCACGCAGAAGATAACAACAATGCCTCACAGGGCCAACATATACATTTTTTTTATATCACCTTATATCACAGTCACACAGAGCTTTCAATATCAATAACCGTATGAAAATAATGGACTTACCTCATGTGTCTACCTCAAACTGCATTTATTGCACTTTCCTATCTACTTTCCTTTAAATTTTCACTTTACATTTCAAGCTCAACACCATACTTAACATATCGCTTTCATACCTTTACTTACCCGTATACTATGCAGCTCCCAATATCATCCATCGCATTCCTCTATCGATATCGTTCCTTAGCTGAAATCAAATGTTAGAAAAAGGAATTTCATGTCCTATGAATGGGCTCTATCGCACGATCTTAGATATGAAAGAAAGGTAACATTCTAAATGCCCTGTAGCCTCTTATTTATATATGTGGCGCGCAACACACCGATAAACAAGACTCTACTAGACACGGTCTGTAGACATTCCGAAGAAGGACCGCTCTGATACCACTTCTGTCACGACCCAACTCTGTAGGCCAAGACTGGTGCCCGAGTTGGGCACCCATACATACCCTTAGCCCCACTTAGTACATTAATCGAATAAACATAGGTAATGATCAAAAGGGATCTCTGAACAGATATAACGCACGAGGGCCGATAGGCTATCACGAAACACAAAAAAAACCCAAAACATATATACAAAACCCACATCTCATGTCTACAGACCTCTACAGAATAATATCCTAGTCATATGAAAGGACAGGGCCCCGCCGTACCCCTGAACAACGTATATATATATATACAACAGAAAGTGTCAGTACCAAAATAGGGCTCCGGACAAAGAAGCACTGTCGACCAACATGGTGGATGTCCTACGCGAGCGGATCAGCAAACCAATCGTCTGTACCTGCGGGCATGTAACGCAGCCCCCGAAAAAAGGGGGTCAGTACGGAAAATGTACTTAGTATGTAAAGTATGAACTGTAATAAGTAAAGTTATTTCCAGAGCAGAAAGTGCAAAAATGAGCAAAATATCCAGAAATATCAAATGCTTATCAAACCACATATAATGGGTTGTAATAAGTAAAGTCATTACCGCAATAGAATGTACAAAACTGAGCAAAATGTCTGGAGATATCAAATGCTGATCAAAACCTGAGATAATGTATGCAGAAAAACATACGCCATATCCGGCCCCATTATGGGACTCGGTGAACAAAGTGTGGTCGCCCTCCCATCATCGGCGGCAAGGCACAGCATAACACCAGAGTAGGGAATATCTTCGTAACAAATCATATCATATCAGATGACCATATCAAATCATATCATATCATATCACAAACATATATGTACATGGCACAGCATAACTCCGTGGCATAACATTTACCACCCCATGTACATGTCATACCTGGCCCCTCACGTCGGGACACGGTGAACAATGCAGAGAAGTATGCACGATAACATATCCTGTCCAGGCTCAGTGAAGGAAGCATTGAGGCATCCACGAGTGGAGTAGTGAGAAACTATATGCAATTTAAATCATATTTAAGACTCAATGGAATAATCAGAATGAGCTATCATTTAAAAATTGAGACGAGACTCATGTCAAATACCTTTCGAAAGTTACTCTGGATTATATCAGAATAAATCTTCTGGAATCATGTACACGTATCGAAGAATAATAAAATACCTTTTGGAAATCAAGGAATTGGCCATCCTAATGGCTCTAGGAATAGGAACCTCTTTGAAATTATATAAAAGTCATATTTTTGTTTCATAAATACCATACCAAAACAAAGATTAGCTTTACATACTTATGTCAAAACATGAAAATCGAAAGAATATGCTTTACATACTTATGTCAAAAATATGCCAAAAGAAAGAAAGGTTTTACATACTTATAACAAATACATGCCAAAAGAAGAGAAAGTATAAGCTTTACGTACTTATGAAAAAGACATGCCAAAAGAAAGAAAGGTTCGCTTTACGTACCTCTTACAGATTACTCTTAACTATGCTCGCCTCGTCGTCTCTTGAACCTATTTAACATGAAATTAATACTAAGGTTAATAAACTTTCACTTTCCAATTTCCAACTCTACACCCAAGTAACCATAGGAATCATTTCCTTATCTATGTCTCTCGACTAGTTTATTACTAGCTCCGAATCTACCAAAAATCGGGCAGCATCTCCCCTGTAATTTGAACATCCCCGAGTTTTCAACTCGGCCACCATGTCAACAACCATACCAACAAAAACTGCCAGCAGCATGTATACAAGCAAATCACTTCAACTTTACACAATACAAGCTCTATACAACTCATTCCAAACTACGGTACCAAAATAGAGTTTTTAACCTTTATTTCGTAAAATATGTAGTCATACCAAACGGAGGGTTATGTGGCTGAAACCAACAGCACCCACATCCATTTTTGAGTACTTTATATCCCTGCAACACGCAATAAAACCACCACCAAACTGCAGCACCACAAAAATAACACACTACGCGACTTCGATTTAACTACTACGACTTCCATTTAGTTTGTTTCCAACGTCAAACATCCTTATACATATTTTTTCCACTTCCAGCATATTTTAAGACATGTAATATACTTCATAAAATCATCATAAAGTCCAGTTCAAAACATAAAACTTTACCTTTCCCGAAATTCCCTAAAACTCGCCAAAACTTACCTCGGAATTTCCTTTAGCGCAGCTGAAACTTATTGGCTGTTTAGTAACGTTTTGGGCTGCCTCAAACCATCAAAATTTCATTACTGTTCAGGATGGGTCTACGTCCTTACTTGTGGCAGAGGTAAAGGAGAAGCAAAACCAAGATCCCGTCTTTCTCCAATTGAAGGGAGTTGTTCACAAACAAGAGGTAATGTTTTTTACCAAAGGGGGAGATGGGGTGTTGAGGTACCAAGATAGATTATGTGTGCCGGATGTCGATGATGTTCGAGAAAGGGTCATGGACGAAGCGCATAGTTCTAAATACTCTATTCATTCGGGCTCCACAAAAATGTACCATAACTTGAGGGAAATCTATTGGTAGAGTGGGATGAAGAGAGATATTGCGGAATTTGTTTCCAAATGCCCAAATTGTCAACAGGTGAAGGTTGAGCATCAAAGGCCATGCGGTTTAGCTCAAAATATAGAAATTCTGGAATGGAAGTAGGAAATGATCAACATGGACTTTATTACAGGTCTATCGAGATCTCAAAAGCAACATGATTCGATTTGGGTGATTGTGGATAGAATGACAAAATCAGCTCACTTCTTGGCAGTTAAGACTACTGAAACCATAGAGGATTATGCAAGGTTGTACATTTGAGAGATCGTCAGATTGCATGGGGTCCCTTTGTCGATCATCTCAGACAGAGGAGCTCAATTCACTTCCCAATTTTGGAAATCCTTTCAGAGGGGATTAGGTTCGAAGGTGAATTTGAGTACGGTCTTCCATCCTCAGACATATGTCCAAGCAGAGTGCACCATTCAGACATTAGAAGACATGTTGAGGGCATGTGTGCTTGACTTCAAAGGGAATTGGGATGATCACTTGCCTCTCATAGAGTTTGCATATAACAATAGTTATCATGCAAGCATTCAAATGGCTCCTTATGAAGCTTTGTATGGGAGGAGGTGTAGATCTCCCATTGGGTGGTTTGAAGTTGGTGAAGCCGAGTTGATTGGGCCTGACCTTGTTCATCAAGCCATGGAGAAGGTGCGAGTTATTCGAGAGAGGCTAAAGACAGCCCAAAGCCACCAAAAATCTTACACCGATGTGAGGAGGAGAGACTTAGAGTTTGAGGTGGGTGATTGGGTGTATTTGAAAGTGTCACCCATGAAGGGTGTCATGAGGTTTGGAAACAAGGGGAAACTTAGTCCTCGATATATTGGTCCATACCAAATTTTGAGACGGATTGGGAGTGTTGCTTATGAGTTGGAGTTACCCTCAGAGCTAGCTTCTATTCATCCGGTGTTCCACGTTTTAATGTTAAAAAATGCTTGGGCGATCCCTCGTTGCTAGTCCCTATTGATAGCGTTGGAATTAAGGATAACTTATCCTATGAAGAAGTTCCGGTCCAAATTCTTGATCGCCAAATTCGTAAATTGAGGAACAAAGAAGTCGCCTCAGTCAAAGTCCTGTGGAGGAATCAATTTGTTGAGAAAGCCACATGGGAAGCGGAGGAATCCATGAAATCTAAATATCCACATCTATTCGTGCCTACCAAGGAGGATGTCGAAGGTAATGTCCCTTTCCTTGACGTTGAATTCATTTGTGCATTTTGAGTCTTGATTAATAATTGACTGAGAATTTGATTGATTGAATGACTGAGTTTTGATTGTGATTTGCACCCCGAGTCTATTCTTGATTTCTTGTCATTCGAGGACGAATGATTCCAAGAGGGAGATAATGTAACACCCCTAAAAAAATTTCCTCTAAGATTTGGGCCTTTCTTGCACATGTGTGGGGCCCATCGTATTTATTTCAAAGTATGTGCTTGAGTTAAGATGAGTCCCTAAGAAATTAAAGAGCGTTGGAGGTGATGTGGGGTCATTGAGGACCCCTAGGACCGAGCTAAGTCCCAAAAAGGTTCGTCGTGGCTAAGTTAGGATGCGTTCGTGTATGGGGTCGACTTCTAATGGCCCTATCTTTTGAAAGATGGAAATTTAGGTGGCCCACAACCTATTAAATTAAAGGCCGTTGGGTCTTCTTTCCAATGCCACCAAAAATGTGAATTTTGGAGTTCGGAGTTGAAAGATACGACGATCCTAAGACGAACTAGCACGACAAGAATTCCATTTTTGGCCTGGGTTACAACTGCTGGGAAATGGCCTTGGCGCTGTAAGGGAGCGATGCACCACTATCGCGCCAGAAACATGCCTCAGTAGTTTGGTCCTTGGCGCGACGCGCTACTAAAAGTTGTGTAGGGTTTTTCAGGCTAAATTTCCAGAACCCAGAATCTTTGGCCTTGGCGCTGTAAGGGCGCGATGCGCCACTATCGTGCCAGAAACATGCCTCAGTAGTTTGGTCTCTGGCGCGGTGCGCCACTGCGAGGTGTGCAGGTTTTTAGGCGAAATTGGCCTTGGCGCTGTGAAGGCGCGACGGGCCACTATCGCGCTAAGGGCATTTTGGCCTAATTTTCAGAATTTTGGAGGGAGGGCAATTTGGGAATTGCCCCAAATTATATATACACAAGACTTGAACATTTTGGGATCATTTTCCAGCCCTCACTCTCTCTCTCTAAAAAAGCCCTAGGAGCTTCTCTCTCTCTCTCTTCTTCTTTTTCTCCATTTCCAACAAAAAGAGTCCAAGAGCTTCAAGATTTGAGTCCTGCATTAAAGACCCAACCACAAGGTTTTCTTCAAGTCTTCACTAAGGTATGTAAGGCTATCCAAAATATGAGTTAAGTCCACCCATGTGCCCTACTCTTGCTTGAGGTTAGATGTTCACAAAAATGGAGTTCCTTGGTATGGTTTATGGTTGAATGAGTTTTGTTTCCTATTTATTTGATTCTAGATGTGTCAATGTTGTTAAGCTAAGAGGTTTCAAAAAATATGAGTCCTTATGTGAGTATGAGTGGATGAAGAAATGAGTTGTGAAATATATTTTATTTATCTTCTTAACTATGTAGATCATGATAAAGGATGTTATTTTCTTGAAAATGTTGCTCAATATGAAATGTCAATTTAAAGTCTTAAAATTGTGATAAGCCTCAAAGATTTTCTCAAATGGATGAAAGAAATGATTGATTATATCTAGATGATGCTATATATGTGCATTTAAATTTCTTTTGGAGATGTGATTGAGATTGATCGGATAACATGATTGGAAGAGATTGATTATGATAGAGTTGATGAGTTGACAAGGTTTTAATGAGACTTGTCGATATGATTTGATTGATTTGATTGGATGGAGTTTTATGAGCATTGAGTCTTGGGAGGAGTATCGAGCACCGAATTGGGCAAAAGTATAGTCCATACTCGAACCCAATACCTATGTTACCAAACGTAGGGGGGATTGAACCGTTAAAGTCGGATGTTTCCCCGATAGATTTGTCTTGACATTATAGGACTTGGTTGGATTGGATCTATGAGTGTTTGATTCGTTCATACCCTGGCAAAGTATGAACGGGCGCGGTAATAACGTCGTTTTGTTGTACCTTTACTGGCTCATAAGTGATGGTTGTCGGATAAGAGAAACTCCCAAATAGGTCTTGATAGTACTCTGAGTCAGATTGAGTTGAATTGTATGTGATTGGTCCCGTCTAAATCATATTCTTGTTTAGACTTAGGACATTTGCTTGAGTTGTTATTCCTCTTGAGTTGAGCTTCCGAGTTGATTAATTCTTCCTTGATGTTCGTTGTATTCGGCCATTTTACATACTCGTACATTCCATGTACTGATGCCATTTGGACTGCATCATTTCAAGATGTAGAGAAAGGTACTAGAGATCATCAACCGGCGCTCCGTTGAAGATCCACATACACCCTCAGCTAGTTGGTGAGTCCTCCTAGTTTCCGGAGGATGTTGAGCCTTCATGTACAGTTTTGTTGACATTTCCTTTACTTTGATTGTTGGTAGCCATGGACTTGTCATTGGCACCTCTTAGACTTTGATAAAGGCTTCATAGACTGAAGTGTGGGGAGGTCGAACTGTTATTTTGAGGAGTCTTATTTTATTGTCTTGATGGGTTGTAAATGTTTGGCCTCCGGCCCCCATATATATATATGATCAGTATTTCATTATTTAAGTTTTCCGCTAAGAGAATATGATTGAATGAAGGTGTGACTGGACCAGGTGGTTCGCTCGGAGGTCAGAAATGGCCTTCGAGTGCCGGCCACACCTAGGCTACCCTCCCGGGACGTGACATTAATATTATGTTCCTTGAAATTAATGGGCTAAATTCTTGTAGTACAACCCATGCATACAAAATTTTGAAGGCGGCTACATATATAACTTGATTATAAGAGTAATTAATTTAGTATAGTGTTATTTGAAATATAGTCAATCTAATATGTACTTGAAAGTAAATGCCATATATTTTTTTTTAAAATGACTTAATTTATTTGGATTTCTTTTTTATCGAAAAATCAATTCAAATCGAATCATAAATACTCTGAATTCATACCTAAGGCGAGTAAGTTTATTATTTTTGTTTGAGAATTTTTATCACCCACAAGAAATTACAAAGTGGAAATGGATGTCATGATTTCTCTATATTGTGCTTTCATTTTCAAATAGTAATTAGTCTTTTTTTAGTGGACATGCATGGAAGATGAAATCAGCAAGAAAAACCATAAGATGTACTCAAAAGACAGGACGTCGACCAGGATGTGGGGAATCGATTTTTCTTGGCAATTTTCTTATTTAAAATATTTCATATTATTTTTAAATGCAGAATAAAGATTATTTAGAATTTTTTTAATTCATGTTACGACTCGAATATGGGTGTGATGACACTCATCTCAACCCATCGTAAAAAGTTAGTTTAATACCCAACGAAAAGTAAATGCAGAAGAAAATGAAATGAATCGAACTTTAATTTAATAGAAAACACGTAAAATAAACTCAAAATTCCCCAAGATATTGATTGTCGTATGTACAAGTCACTAATACATGACCGAAATAAGAAAGGAAATACAGTTGTAATATCTTTATCTCTAAAATAGGACTAAAACATAATAAAAGAGTAAGAGGTGTCCGCTGGATGGATGCAACAGCTACCTCAACACTCAAAATGATAGTCTCGGATGTGGTAGGAATCAGTAGGAGATCAAGCAGGTCCGAGTTCACCACCCACAAGTGTAGAAGCAAGGGGTTAGGACTAAACAACATGGTACTCAGCAAGAGGACAACTAAAACTAAGCAAAGCTAAATAGATACAAGTACTCCTATCCTTCCAACTGAACCTCCTCAACTACAACCTATATAAAAACTAGCCAAACTTTGCATTTTGTATAGTAATAATATGCAGTTCACGAATACTCAACAATAATATCAACAATTGAATCATATCAAGTCAAATTCAGTAAACATAGAGCGATGAGAGGTGAACACAATTCACAAATATCATAAAAGTGTGATGTTATGCAATGAAATGATGCATGTCTTTCCTATTGGTACACATCCGCTGAATCATAGTCCAGAATCCATGGGGGACATTTCTGTCGATGTAACCTACCACGGAGCATGTGACCCGTCCCCTCAATATATATATCATGCCATGGAGTGTGTGGCCCGACCTATTTATTTCATAATACCTACCACGGAGCGTGTGAACCGACTCCTTTTTGTTTCATATCATTTCCATTCTTAGAATAGTACATCAGAACCAATGCGATCAATTCATCTTCATATAATTCATGATAATAGCATGCTACTAACAATAATTTTCACATCTCATATCAAAATAGTTATTTCACATGTACAAGATAAGTCAATAATCTCATCACATAGATCACACCAATACACATCTTTAGGTTGCCATTATATACCCTTCGTTTCCATTTTTAAAGGTTAAATACACAGTCAATAACCCAATCCAATAACTATTACTCTCCAACGCGCATAACAAGAAAATGCTAGTATCTACAAACTTAAACAGAGGATTAGAAGTTCACTTGCCTTAAATAATCAAGCAATAACTCCGAGACTTGAGTCTTCCCTTTCCGAATAGTATCCAAAACACCACAATCTAACCAAATAAATAATCACAATAAAATTTTGAAACTAACATCACATATATTACTATATGTCTATCCTAGACCCAAAGGCTCACTCAAATCAATAATCACATTTTCAATCTTATGCCACTTAATTTATCAAGTCTGATATTTTTTAAAATATCAAAAACCTAATAATATTCATATAATACAATACATCTAATATTTAATTATCTATCTTAATAACAAAACTTAAATTGTAAAATAATAGCCATGAGCAAAACTTCAAATTGGGGACGAATTACCCTAACTGCTTGATAAAGTGCAGACCTAATCCATTGCAACTCATAAATACATTAACCCTAATGATTTGAACCATCATTACCCCATGATAGCCACCTTAACCTTAGGTTTCCCTTGGTCAAATATCACAACAACATTGTTTTCTCCCTTTTTCTTTCTCCCTTCACACCCAACATAATTATATTAATAACGAAGTGGTACATTAGTAGTGCATTGATAAAAAAAAACAATATCCATCCACAATCAAATTACCACATCAATACTAAGCCAGTTTCATAGTTATTAAATAGTCTAAAATTTTTAATTTATCTAAAATTATCTGTCAACTAATTAATCATAGTTATCAAATAGTCCAAAATTTTTAATTTAAATTTATGAAAATGATCTTTTATGAAAGAGAGATGACTCGTTCTCGAAATGACCTAACGGGTCTTTACAATTCAGTGCATTATTTTGAAGAAAAATTAGGTTTAGATCTAAATTCTATTTTGGAGAAATAATTTTATATTTATCATGTGTTTTAGTTGAACCATAGTTAACTTCTATTCTGCCAGAGATATATTATTTGGTATACAAATCCCTTCTCTATGCGTTGGAGTCTATAAAGTTTCCTGTGTATCCCATAGGCATGAGAATTGCTGTTGAATGCATCAATTGGCTTTTTTCCATCTGAGCTGGAATTATCTCTCTTTGAAGTTATTTACGTGCTTGCTAAAAGCCTGCTCTTCAGTTTTATTTATTTGTATTTGCTCTTTTTCATTTTTTATCAATCATATAGTCTACATTTCATCTCTGGTATGTTGTTTAGAAAAAAAAGAGCAGTGTAGTTAAATGACCGTTGAGATGCGTGTGCCAATCCTATTCTTACAGTTCAATCTCCATTGATGGAGGTCAGACACAGTCAGCAATCGAAGAGAAGAAGTGAGGAGAAGAAGAGAGAAATGTAGAGAAAGAAAGAGAAGAAAGTAAAGTAAGAGAGAAGGGAGAGAAAATATCAGTGTATCACATTTCAAAATACTGTTCATATTTTGACAAGTACATTACACTGTATTTATTGAGTATTGTATACAATTACTCAACTAACTTCTTCCAACTACTTTCTAACAATTTACTAACAAACTTAGTTAGTCTAACTACCTATTAACTAACCATTAGCTTGCTAACTAACCACTTAGTCAACGCTCCCCCTCAAGCTTATGGTTTAAACAAATCCATGAGTCCTAAGCCACTTAGGAGTAGTTGATTTTGTGCTTTGCCCAGGATCTTTGTGAGCAGGTCAGCAAGCTGATCTCCAGTGTGAGTGAACTCAGTTTTCACGATCGCTTGATAGATCTTTTTCCTTACAAAGTGACAATCTATGTCTATGTGTTTGGTCCTTTCATGGAAGATTGGATTTGCTGCAATTTGTATTACAGATTTAATGTCACACATCATTCTAATAGGAAGATCAACTTGAATACCAAATTCTCTGAACAAGCCAATCAGCCAAGTTACCTCAGCTGCACAGTTTGCCATACTCCTGAATTCAGCCTCAACTAAACTTTTGGAGACTGTATCTTGTTTCTTAGATTTCCAAGACATGACAGCCCCACCAAATTTGATTAAATAACCAATGGCAGACCTCCTAGTCTCTAGATATGCACCCTAGTCTGAGTCACAGTAAGCAAAGAGTTGATTTGAAGAGACTGCTGGCATGAAGAGTCCAAGACCTAGAGCATCTTTGATGTATCTTACCACCCTAAGTGCTGCAGCCATGTGTGATTCCTTGGGGCAGTGCATATATTGACTCAACTTCTGGACTGAGAATGCCAGATCAGGTTTGGTCATTATGAGGTAGAGAAGCTTTCCAACTAGCCTCTGGTATCTGCCAGGATCCTTCAGCACAGGATCTGTATGTTTTTCTTTTGGAGAAATGTGCTCACCAAACTTTGCAGATGTAAGTTTCAGATTTTGTTCAAGTGGTGTACCTACAGATTTAGCTCCCCCTAGACCAGCTTCAACTATTAACTCCAAGGAATATTTCCTTTGAGACAAGTGTATACCTTGGCTGGATTTGGAAACTTCAATTCCTAGAAAAACCTTGAGTTATCCCAGATCCTTCATCTTGAATTACTTCTGCAGGTCCTTCCTTGTGCAGTCTATAAGTGGTTGTCTGCTGCCAGTGATTAAAAGATCATCTACATAGACTAATACAATAACTATGTCACCTTCAACCTGTTTAGTAAACAAGGAGCAGTCATAGTGACTCTGAATAAATCCCAACTATACCAGGGCTTCTGTTAACTTCAGGTTCCATTGTCTAGGAGCTTGTTTGAGGCCATAGAGTGACTTGTGGAGTTTGAAGACTTTACCATGCTCCCCCTATGTTGCAAACCCAATAGAAACAGTCATGTAGACCCCCTCTAAGAGATCACCATTGAGGAAAGCATTGTGTGCTCCATTTGGTGAATGCACTAGCCTTTAACAGCAGCCAGAGCAACAATGGATCTAACAGTAACCATTTTTGCAACAGGGCTAAAAGTCTCATTGTAATCCAGACCTTCTTGTTGGCTATACCCTTTTGCAAATAGCTTGGCCTTAAACCTTTCAACCTCACCTGAAGCCTTGTACTTCACCTTATAGACCCACTTGCAGTCAATAGGTTTCTTGCCAGGAGGCAAGTCCATCACAGTCCAGGTATGATTATCCTACAAGGCAGCAATTTCAAGTTCCATAGCCTGGACCCATTTGAGAACAAGAGAAGCTTCAGAGTAGGAGGTAGGTTCAGTAATGGCTGAGTAGCCATCTAGAACATAGGCATAGGTTAGAGACAAATGGGCATAGGACATGTGTAAAGAGATGGGGTATGAAGAAGAGGTGTTATGATTTGCAGTGACAAAGTCCTGAAGCCAAAGAGGAGGCTTAGTTTGTCTAGAGGACTTCCTAGTAAGAAGAACATTTGCTTGAGAAGGAAGGTCTGAAGAGGGTAAAGACTGATCTGGATAGATATTAGAGTGGGGTGATGGAAAGTGAGGTAAAAGAGAAGGTGGAGGGGGTGGCATATGAGAGGGATTAATGATTTGTGTGGGTAGAGTGAGAACAGGAAAGAGTGGATTTGAGGAAATTTGTAGGTCTTTGAAAGGAAACACATCTTCCTTGAACACTACATTTCTATTGACAAACAAAGATTTGGAGTGCAAATCATATAAGATATATCCCTTTTGTGACATAGAGTATCCCATCAGGACTGCAGAAAGGGCTCTAGGTGCAATTTTTTCTGAAACCTTTGGACAGGCAGCATAACACAGGCATCCAAAAGTTCTGATATGTATAAGAGAAGGGAGAGTTGAATGTAATAATTCAAAAGAAGATTTGTAATGAAAAAGTTTGGAGGAAAGTCTGTTGAGAAGGTAGACAGCAGTGGTGACACATTCACCCCAGAATTTCAATGGGATGCTGGCTTGAAATCTGAGAGCTCTAGCCATATCTAAAATAGTTTTATGTTTCCTTTCAGCAACACTATTTTGTTGAGATGTATAGACTCATATACTTTGATGAAGGATACCAAGGGTAGACAGTAGAGATTGGAACTCATGACTAAAAAAAATCACTACCATTATCAATTTTAAAGGTCTTAACAGTGGTAGAGAAAAGATTGTGAACCTATGAAAAAAACTTTCTCAGTACCACTATAGTATCAGCTTTAGAGGTAATGAGAAACAACCAAGTAAATCTGGAAAAATCATCTACTATAGTTTTCCAGCATGAGTTTGTACTTTGTAGGGACCCCATATATCATAATGAACAAGTTCAAACATAGACTTAGAAACATGAGAACTAGTTGGAAATGAAAGCTTAGTTTGTTTAGATAAGGGGCAGACAGTACAAGACAAATCCACAGTGGTATGTACAATGTTAAGGCCTGTGGACTTCTTTATTATGTCTATAGATACATGTCCTAATATTCTGTGCCACAAGTAGATAGACTCAATTTGACTTGATGGAGTAGAGTGAGTGTTAGTTGAATGATATGCTGAAGGAGGAACAACAACGGGGACTGAGTTGATGAAATCTTCCTTGAGGATGTAGAGACCTTGCTCTTCTCTATCAATCCCCCTGATTAGTCCATTAGAGAGATCCTAAAAAATACAAAAATCAGGAAAGAAGGTTGCCATACACTGAAGTTCCTTAGTAAGTTGTGACACAGATAGTAAGTTACACTTGAAATCTAGAACAAATAGCACATTACTAATACTTTGGCTACCAAGTACTTTTGTTCTCCCAATATGTGAGACTGATGCTACATTACCAGTGGGGAGTTGAACTTTTCTCCTCTCAGAGTTAGGTACTGGTTGAATTCTATCAAGTATATCAAGACTAGCATTCATATGATCTGTTTCTCCAGTATCAATTATCCATTCCATAGGCACATATTTGGAGACTAAAGCAGATAAGATACTACCTGCAAAAGCTTCTTTGACTGAGTGCTCTCCTGCATTTTTACTTCCTTTTGCCAACATTTGCATGATCTGCTGATACTGATTTTGTGTGAAGAAGCCTGCTGGAGCTGGGGAATTTGGATTGGTAGCAGCAGGTTGGGAGACTTCAACTTGATTTGCATAGGAGTTGGTGTGGGAATAGGTGGTACCACCTTTCTTCTTTGATCTCCATCCAACAAGATAGCCTTTAACCTTGAAACATTGTTCCTTGGTATATCCTCGGTATCCACACACTTCACACAAGACCAAAACCTTCTAAGACTTCTGTGACTGTGGCTTATACTGAGAGTCATAATATCCTCTATTTGTTTGACCATCACCACCTCCTTGTTGATGTCCAAAATTACCACTCCCCTAAATGTAAGTTTTCTGACTGAAAAAAGTTGTACTTTCAATAGTTCTATGAATAGAAGTATCCGAACTTGTATGCATCAGATTTCTCTGACTCTCATGATTTAAGATGAGAGAGAAGGTTTTGTTTAGGTTAGGAGTAGGAGTCTGAAGTAGGATTTGGCCTCTAGCAGCTGAGTAGGATTCATTCAATCCCATTAGAAATTGAAGCAGCCTTTGATACTCACAGTGTTCTTTGAATTTCTTAGACTTATCGCAAAAGCATCCTGGACAAGGCATGATTGAGTCGAACTTATTCCATAGGCTCTTCAGTGTAGTATAATAATCAGTTACTAACAAAGTCCCCTGGCTTAGGCTATGAATCTCCTTATGAAGATGAAACACATGTGCTCCATTGATCTTGTCAAACCTCTCATTTAAGTCACACCACACTCTGTGAGCATTATTACTATACACTACACTACTGAGCAGGCCTGGTCTTACAACGTTCATGATCCATGACAGAACAACGGCGTTGCACTTTTCCCAAATATCAACATACTCAAGACCAAATTTTGACTTAGGAAACACAAACCCTAGCTTGCTCTTACCTAGTAGTCCAATACGCATGGATTTACTCCAGATTGCATAGTTTTCCAAACCGGTGAGTTGCAAGGAGATCAGGGAGCTTCTAGAGTGTCGTTTGGTTGAAGGTAGAGTGGATGGTTGTGATCTATCATCGGAGCACTGAAGTGTGCTGCTTCAACTATGGTGTTTGTGTTTAAGTTAGTGGTTCCTATAGATCCAGCTTCAAACTCAGTTGTAACAGCCATAGTTTCACAACTTTGAGATTTGATTTTCTTCTTAGTTGTTGACTGCAAATTCTACTACTCTTAAGCTTTGAATCTTCAGCAATTGAGTGTTGTACCACACCGTAGGCCATAATTAGGTTTTGATACCATGTTAAATCTCCATTGATGGAGGTCAGACATAGTTAGCCATCGAAGAGAAAAAGTGAGGAGAAGAAGAGAGAAACGTAGAGAGAGAGAGAGAAAAGAAAGTAAAGTAAGAGAGAAGGGAGAGAAAATATCAGTATATCACATTTTAAAATATTGTTCATATTTTGACAAGTACCTTACACTGTATTTATTGAGTATTGTATACAATTACTCAACTAACTTCTTCCAACTACTTTCTAACAGTTTACTAACAAACTTAGTTAGTCTAACTATCTATTAACTTACCATTAGCTTGCTAACTAACCACTTAGTCAACATACAGGTGAAAGAAGGTGGATATGATACCAAGGTCAATGAAACGATCAATGTTGTCACGGCAAAAACAAGTGAGATTGGACAAAAGAGTTGAGGTATCATGAAAGGAGTCTTGGCCATGGTCTCACAGAAGGTAGAGGAATATACCAAGGAAAGTCCAACCTGGAAGAATGATAGCTGGCAACGAGGTGAAAGCGAAAAGAATGGCTATTATCAGGACTTTAATCAGGATTCTAAAGGATGGAATGCTTCTGGAGGAGCCCAGTCCTCTGGAAGGAAAACTAATTTTGTCAGCTCTGGGTCATGGAATGATTGGTACAACAAAGACAAGAGCAAAGTAAATCCTACAAAGGGGGAAGCAGCATCCAACAACAAGAACGATGATTGGGTTGGATGGGATGATGGTCATGATGATGGATTTTATAATTGTTGGGTTTAATTGATAGGTTGAATGGGAAATGAAGGGAAAAGAATGGAGGGAAAAATGATTTGTTCTCTCTTTCTTTATGAAATAAGCATTTGTCTCATATAGGTGGTGGAAAGAAAAAATCTCCTACTTAAAAGTAGAAACACTCCTTCATGTTGCTAAAGGGTCAAGAAGAGGGTCTTCCCTCGCGTCGTCGTCGCTCGCTCGCTCGGCTTCGGCTTCGAATTTGGTTGATAATCTTTTTGGACCAAATTTCCTTTAATTTTTTAATTAATTAATATTATTTATTTATTTATTTAATTAAAAAGTCTTACCCGTGACCCGACCCATTTATTTCTTTCCCGGATTAATTTAAAATATTTTCCTCCGTTTTAACAACAAAATTTTTCTGAAAGGTTGCAACCTTATCTGAAAAGTTGCAAACCTTTTTCCCAACAAATACCTTTTCAAAAAAGATGCAAACAGGCTATATATATCTGTTAATCCTCAGAATTGTTCCTTACAAAAATTTCTGATAGACTTCTTCTTCTTCTTCTTCTTTTCTGCACTTCTTAAAAACTCGTGTGATATACTGCCTTCAAGTGATTCGCAGTAACCATAATTTGATGTACCACTATTCTGGTGAGTAAATCGTTCTATCCTGGGAGGAAAGATTCCAAAACCTTGGATACATTGACGGGAATAATTTTCTTAAGAACACGCCGTGCATTCAGTGGGCTCGGTTTCTTGTTCTTGCATAATTTTTCCAAACACTGTTCTTACTTTATATTCTGGCTCTGTCTTTTATTTCAGAATTTATTGTTGTTGTTTCATCATTTGTTTTCAATATAGTTTACTAACAATAATCACTACCAGAGTGTATCCAACAATAAACATGCTGTTGTTCATGCTGGAAATATAGATTCCAAATGGACCGATGGAGGTTTCCTCTGACGGCAGTACATGTTGCAACTCCCCTTAGTAATTTTTTGCCTTCCCAGATTCAATTTTCTCCATGTCTTATTGGAAAAATGGAATTGTGTATCTGAATATAGTTGATAGTTGTACCATTGCCGGCAGGTTGGGTTAATTGCTCCTCCTGTAAAAGAAGAAAGAACCAAAAGCAAGCAGAATTAGACTCTTGTTGAGGACCATTATTCGGGGCAAAAAAACGTTTAAGTTACATTTGGATTTGTAAAGACCATTTTTGCATTGTCTATTTTGTTCCTGTTTCTGTCCTATATATTGGAGATTTTTGCTTATTATGTCTGATTTCTGTGTTGCATATGGACATGAGAGATCTTGCATAAATGGTTTTGGCTTCGTCGTCTGGCTCATGAATTGTATGTTACAGGTTTTGATGTGCTTAGGCTTTTGTACCCATCTATGTCACTCCGTGTCTTCACTTGTATGTAAAAACAATGGAGTTCACCCATCATATGGTGAGGATTCTTGATGACCAATGAACAAGTTTTCATTCATCGTATACGCCTTAGGAACTGTTTGAAAGTGAACAGGCACTATTGGTAGGTGGCTAAGTGAAAGTGAAAAGGCATCATTGTTACATGGCTAAGTGAATATTCCTTGGGTGATTGAAGATAGGATATAGTTTAGGAACTGTCTTCTGAAAGTGAGAGGTATTATTGGGTTGGTGAAAATTTCTGGGTGATTCAAGATAGGTAGGTGCAGTGAATCGGCAATCGGGCTAAATTCGTTCAACGATATATGTATAATACCTCTAGTCTTCTGGTAAAGCATTAAAATCAGTCCTCAAATAACTTTTTTTTTCAAATTAGATCCCTTCCATTGCTCACATCTGCCCTGTCTCAATCTATCTAGTTCTATTAGTCAACTATTGAAAACTCCATTTCTGCTACCCGCTGCTCCCTTCTGGTTGAGTCTTTCTTTTAAGGAGTTGTTGTGTAATAAGTGCATAATGTTCCTTGGGACGTCCATGGAAATTAATATCAACTTGATGAATCAATTTCAATATACTAGGCTCTTATTATATTGGGTTGTTCAGAAGGATTATATGTCTTTCCATCAAATATTATGCTTTTTCTTGGGTACTTCTATATTAATACTTACACTGATATTACTAAATACTTCACATTACTTGGCAAATTAATTATTTATAGATATTACTTTCAAACAAACTTAATTTTTTCTCTTTCTATTATAAACTAGTAATCGATAGGCTGTGCTGTGCACGGGCCCAATAACATTAATTTTATATTTATAATTTATTTAAATTCTATATATAACTTACACTTAGTTATAAACTGTAATAATACTTCATCAATAATAATAGAATAATAGAAAAAGTAATTAGTTCTGCTCCAAATTTTTCCATTAAACGCAAGTTTATTCCAATATGTCTTTCATCATAACTTATTCTTAAAGTATTTTGAATTGTCAATTATTATGGCTTATTGTATTTTTTATGTAATTTTTAAATATGTATATTTTAAATTTAAAAATAGTGAAATTAAATTATTTTGCTAATTTTTAGAGATTAGAGATATAAATCATATCTAGTTAAAGTACAATTAAAATCAAAATATTTTTTTGTGAAATGTATGGCCAAACACAAGTTCAACTTTAATTCAAACTTTTAAAAAATAAATTAATTTATAAAAATATAGAAAGAAAAAGGCACAAACCGTGAAAAAACTATTTAATGCAAAGATATAGAAGAAAAATGGCAAAACTATAAATAAAGTTAAATGACAAAAGTACCCTGAAGGTGAAATTTAATTCCGGGAAGCACACACGTGTGTGTGCTTATTCCCATTTCTTAACTACTCTTTAATTTAGTTCATGTCATTTGAACAGGTTAAAAATCACCTAAACAATAGTTTAGATAAAGTTTTTTTTTCCCTTTTTAACAAAAAAAATTGATCTATAAGCTAATGAGAGTCAATTTAAATAGTAGTGACTTCATGAAAGAGAAAATATTATAATTTTGTTGATTTTAACTATTACGTAGAAGGTAATTTTAAACAAATTTTTACAAAATATTTTAATTATAAGGGCATTCATAAATTTTATGGTAGGAAAAGTTTGAGTAGTGCTTTGTACTTCCTCCGTTTCATATTATTTGACTCTTGTTGATCTAATATTCTTAATAAAATTAACAAAATATATTTTACTAAATTAATTTTATTAATGATGCTTTTAATATTTTGAATTTTACTACAACTATTATCTATATATTATTATTATATAAATCAAGTAAAATGAAATGATGGGAGTATAATTTTAAAATATTATTGAGAAGGAAAATGTTGAAGATAAAAATTGTTGTGTGTGTCAAAAGTGAAAAGAGAGTTACATATGAGCACAAAGATAATGTAAGTTGAAGGATAAATTAAAATTGTCTGACAACTCAAAAAAAATTAAAGGAGCTACAAAAATTCCATTTCTTGACCAACAAAATTACATCAATTCAGTGTAATTACACATCTATCCTGATGGGAGCAAACTAAGATGCAAATCCAACACCATATCTAGCAGCATATATATGTGAACAGTACCATGTAATTATTGTTTTTTTTACATTTTTTATTTTCAATCTTGTGTTTATTAATAGTACAAATAATCCAATGATAGTTGGTGACAAAGGTGGTTTATTGCCTATTCCATTAGGAATTACATAGTTCTTGATACATGTGAGTCATGAAGAAGAAACAAGTGCGCACATAAAAAGACATATTGAAATCATAACATAATTTTTTAGATGAAATAATCACAGACTTTTGACACATTTTATTCATTCTACACATACAAACAAGACACATCAATTTAAAATTAACCACCATTCTTCAAATCCAACAGCTAGAACTAACAACCACACCACAACAACAACATATCCAATATAGTCATATAATCGGAGTCTGAAGGATAGTCATTTGTATGCAAACTTTATCCCTACCTTTGTAAGGTGGAAAGGTTATTTCTGAATTTTGATAGACGACTCATGAAAACGGCTACAACTAACACTAATTTGATAATACCTTTATTATATCATTATATGAAATGAAGTCACACAATATTCTCATCAATAAAGCTAGCCACTTTTGAGTTCCCAAAATTAGCTTCCTGTTGTTGTTGTTGAATCACTAGAACAGAACTTTTTATCCCTTTGCCTGATGAAGCCAATAAATTAGGCAATGGCCCCATTTCTGAATTATTCAATTGTTGCTCATCAAATAGTTTTGCCATTATGCCTTGTGGGAACTTACTTTTGTTATTCCCTACTATCATAAGTTCAAATTCTCCACTTTTTCCAATTGCCAACACTTCATTCACCAAATTATAATTATTTTCTTCTTTCTCAGCATATAGAATTTGTTTACCCCACTTCATCTTGAATTCTGCAATAGTAGAATCATCCAAAGTCCTGTTTGGAACAATGACAACACATAATACAATTTAGAGTTAGACAAATAATACTAATAAGTGAGATCAATTAGTAATAACTTGAAAAATAATAAGACAGTTTACCTGCTACAACATTTATAATGTACAAAATATTTACATCATCAACATATATTAATATAATTAAACTCTTACATTACTTATGCACAAATTAAAAGACAAGGATATAATTATGAGTATAAATATTTTTATACTATCATTGTTGTTTAACTTGTGATCAGGGTTAAAGCCACAGTAGAAATTATGGATTCTACACAGTCCAGTAGCTTTGGATCAAATTTTATATTTGTAATAAAAAGATCCACCTAATATGTAAAAATAATTTATTCAGAATCCAACTGCTAGGATCAAATGCTTATACCATCATGCCAAAATTTAAGTTATAGCCGATACCATGAGCACAACTTTATCTCTTAACTAGGCTCACCAAGCAAGAGTCATATTCAATCATGACTCCGACAGTCCGACCCGGACCACCCCAATTCTGCCCTCTGCTGGTCCTTGCCATAGGCAGGATATTGGCGTTGTCCAACATCAATAAACAAAAAAAGCTATAGGTGGATACAATGCAGAGTAACACTTATCATAAAATCCTAGATCCACCTTTGTCGATCGATAATATATAGCAGGTTAGTTACTATATTTTGACCATGTTACCAATGGAGTAATATTTATTGTGAAATTTTCTTTTGTTATTAATAATTTTTAAGTTCCCCTAATAGGTTTAGAAATGCATAGAAGAGTTAATTTTACCTTTCAACTTCATCAAAATTAGTACTTCCATAATAATTGAATCTTACTAATGTAACCCTAATAGCAGGATGTTCAACCATTCTGCTACCAATTTCCAAAGCCTTGCGACAATCAGCTCCACCAAAAAACACAATGCAAATTCTCATCCCATTATTAATTAATTGTAGTCCACGATCAACCACCACCGCCACCGAGCACCGCGCTTGACTCATAACTCTCTCATTCGCCATTCTCCATCCGTGCCCTGCATATCACGATGTCAAATTTAGCTCATGAAAATATAATTTGAATTTATCTAGACATATATTTATCAACTAGTGTTATTTTTGGCATAGTCTAACTAGTCATCTATTGTTCGAGCAAATTTAGGTGCGACATATCTACCCTACAATTGACCATAAAATCAACTTATCAAAACATAAAAGGTTTTAAAAGTTTTTATTTATTATTTTGTTTGTTTAATGTAATCATGATAAATAAAAGGAAAAAAAAAACTTTTATATATTACTCCTCTTGCCCAATTTAAGTGACATTATATTGTTTGATCAGCCAACTCATTTCTTAGTTTGACTAGCTTTTAACCAGCTCAAATAAAATTCAATCAACTCGTTTGACACTCTTACGGTCTTACCCGCATGAATCTCCACTTCTTCATCCCCTTCCATTTGCCAATATTTATCAAACGGCAAAATAATCAATTCCACTCTTTTTTTCTCTGCAACATGAATAATATCCTCATGCAAATCCGATAAACCCGAGATAGCCATTCCGGGTCGGACCATAACTCGTCCTAGCACGCTATACGCCTCGAACGCCGCACCCACTTGATCGATCGCATCGTCCCGACAAAGTACTCGGCCGATGAATGGGAAACCGTTCTTTCGGGCACGTCGAACCATCATTATGGATGAGAGTCTATCGGTGAATTCCACAAGTCGCATCACATAAAGTTTGGTGATTGAGGCGTAGTTATTATTATTTTTGTCGGACCTTAGTGACTCGACGAGGTTTATGAGTGCACGTGCATCCCTCGGGCCACGTAGGCAAGCTAGGATTCGGTGATTATTTTGTTTTTCGGTCTTTTTTTGTGTTTTTTCGAGTTGAGGCTCTTGTGTTGATGATGATTTATGAATAGCCATTACTATAGGAGTTGTGATGAAGGTTGTAACAAGTGCCATGATCACCAATATTGCAAACGTCTCATCGTCCAAAACCTAATGGAACAAAGTAAAAATAAAAATTAGTAGTAGTACATGATTGTCAATACATTAATCAATGAAAGAAATGAGACTATTTGTTGTGTCAAGAAAAAAAAGGATTGGACATTGAATCAAAGAACATGCAATTAAAAAACAATAATTGAATGGTTTAGCACTTGATGAATATTTGTTAAATTTGTGAAGATTCATAGTCAAAAATCAAAAGTGCACATATAAATTAATTGAAGATTAAATGTTTTTGATAAAAAAAAATATTCTAATCAAAAACAATTATTTTTGAATGAGTAGTGATTATTCTAGCTAGGTTAAGTAGTCAAAATATATTCTATCTAGGTTAAGTAGCTTTCAACTTTGTATTCTTTCCTGGATATCCAACTAAATAAGTTAGTGGAAATTATTTCCAATTAAATCACCTATAAATGAGCAATGAGTTAGTGATCATTCAATTGCCACTCTAAGCTTCTCTCTCTTAAGAGTGTGTTTGGCAGGAAGGAAAATATTTTTATGAAAAATAAATGATTTTCTTATATACATATCAAGCAAGTAGAAAAATAATATCTCAAAATCATTTTATATATAATCTACATAAACACTATGAAATTTGGTAAAGATAAGGATATATATGAGGGTGGTGAAAGTGGGAGCAATATATAAGGAGTGGGGGTTAGATCATGGACGGAGTCTAATTCAGATAATACTTATTTTTTTTAGAGATTTTTTTAAAATTTTGATCGACCAAATATGAAAAAATTAAAATATTTTCCCCTCCCCCATGCATATGTTAGATTTCAATAGGCACTTGCAAGTAATCATTGCATTGGGACACATGTTGGCATATAACATAATAAGAAATGGGGGGCCTCATAATATGATTCCCTAATGGAGGAAATATAAATGGTAGTCCAACTTAAAGAATTGGTATGACACTTAGATTTTAAGTGGCCTTACGAGGTTAATAACTTCAGTAAATAGTTAAGATCATGAAGAAGTGACACAACTAACAAGTAACAAATGCTTGACAAAACTTTCTTTCTCATCTAATTCAACTCCAAAAATTAATTTATATAAAGAATAGTGAGAATGCTGACCTTTCTAGTGATACGCCCGTCAAACTTATAATATGAGTCTCAATATCGGGTAAACTAAGAATTAAAATGAGTATAATTATCACGATTAAAAAAAAATTAAACCTAGCTTGAATCTAACTCACCCTAAAATAACTAGCTCATAAAGTGAGACTATCACTCATTTAAGAGTCTATGCGAGAAATTCTAACGATTAAATATGACATCTTTATCATTTTCAATCAGTTAGAAAAGAATAACAATACTTTTCTACATTCAAACGTTCTTTAATTTTATATATTCAATTTCACTCTTAATGGCATATACTCTTATCGCCATATAAAATGTAGTTACATGTTTAAAATTATAGTTTAAAAATATTCGATCCTTTTTGAATTCTATATCTAATCAAACACTGTCATATAAAATAAAATAGAAGAATAGGTACAAGACTAACCTTTTTCTCTTTGCCAATATTTAGAACAATTAGCTCAACCAACCCTTTTGTGTTCATCAAAAATCCAAGTGCCAAAGCTTCCCTCATTGGCATAGCACACAACATTATTCCCACTATAAATGTACCCAAAACTTTCCCTGCACAAGCTGTGGACACAACAAGAACCACAAGTCCCCAAGCCCTATCACTATGAATTTGTGAAATATCAGTCTTAATACCACTTGATGCAAAATAAAGTGGTAATAATAATCCAGATACAAAATCTTCAATCCTCAAAATTAATCTCTCTGAAAAATCCCCATTTTTTGGAATAATTAATCCAAAAAGAAATGCTCCAAATATTGCATGTATACCAATAAAATCAGTCATAAAACCAAACAACATTACTCCAGCTAGAGTCAAACATATGTAACTTTCCTCAACAATATTGTTGTTCCCACTTGATGATTTTTGTGCCACCCAAATCATAATTGGCCTTATAATTAGGAACATAAAAACCACAAATCCAAATCCAGATAGAAGAACCCATAGGGAAATTAAAGGACTATGATGAACTCCTCCTCCTCCTGCTAGAGCAACTGCAAGAGCAAGTAAAATCCATGCAGCAACATCATTAAATGCAGCTGCTGCCATAGCCATTTCACCAATTTGTGTAGTAAGCAACCTATCGAGACATAATATAATTAGAAGTTATAATGACGTGAACTTTCTAGCTAGCAGTTTAAACTTTTAGTTGAGATAGTCACATAATTCAGTATGGTATCACACAATGAACACACATTTTTTTGTATTGATATTCAAATTAAAGAAGTGAACGAATGAATAAATGTTGTAACAATATCATATGAATGAAGGGAAATTCAAATATAGTAATATAACTATATCCTCCGCGAGTTTTTGAAATTAGGGTTCCCAATTTTCCCCTCCAAACCTAATTAATCATGTAAGAATTTCGAGTATATATGATATGATCAATGTAATTAACTAGAATTTTCACTAAGGGAAGTTAAAATATAAACTAAACCACACTAGAAAAAAAATCAAGGGATTAAACATATAATATATGTACATAAATAAATTTAAAAAATTGCATATCTACACAATATAGTTTTTCAGTAAAGGGGGTGTCACTTGACACGATGTCTCTGCTACAACATATATGTGACATCTTTTTTGGACATAGATCTAGGTTGACTCTAACAACTTGAGCTTTCAGATGAAATGATTGCATAATTGAACAAACCTTAATTCGGCAAGGATTCGAGCAAGAACAGGAAAGGCAGTGATTGAAAGTGAAACACCAATGAACAAGAAAAATTCTCCATATCCAACACTATCAATCCCTTTGATTACTTTTCTTAGAACAAAAGCAACTCCAATACTAAAGAGAAAAGGCAATGAAATTCCAGCAAATGCTATTCCAACAGCTTTTTTTCCACTTTTAAGTATGGTGTTTAAGTCCAATTCAAGGCCAACAAGGAATAAGAAAAATAAGAGGCCTATGCTTGCTACACATTCAAGAATTGGTGTACTCCATGATGGAAAAATCCAATGTGTGAATGTTTTGTTCCTCCCAAATGCTGATGGTCCAAGCATAATACCTGCCTGAAAAATACAAAAAAGGAACAATTATGTTCTATGTCTACTGGAGAAGATATTTACGTCACGTAGGCCAATATAACTATTTTATAATATTTATGTATAATTAAGGACCTTTTATATACGATTATACATTTTTATATAAGGTTGACACATTATGTATAATACTTTTTCTCCAGATATAATATTGTATATTGGGCTACATGACATAATATTTATTAAATTTTAGTGACTTTTCGCATATATATCCATGCGGTGAGCACAAAGCGAAATATACCTTCATCTTTTAATGAAGAATATCGTGTGTGTGAAAATAGACTTATCAAAATTCGTTATGAAGCCCGTTTTCACAACCAATGAGCTAGGGATGATTGTGAAAATGCTCGATTACACAAGTCATGAGGGACCATAGTGTAACATTCTTTAAAATAAAACGAAAGAATATACTGATAGTGCACAAAACTTACAAGGATCTCCGCGACGACTTTAGGTTGGCGAATGGGCTTGAGAAGGAAAGCAAGTAATCGACTGAGGAACACAACCAATGTTGTTTGAATAATTAACAACGGGAAAGCATAGTGCAAAGTATTTTCTCCTTGCCATACTCCATCTGATGATGTTTTTATGGAATTAGTTACATTAAAACCCATTAATATATTAATTATGGGAATTGGTTCTTCAAAAATTATAACCTTAGAACTATAACACACAAGGTGTATCTTCCTAAGTTCAAGTTTTTGGCTATTGAAACTAAAGGCTATTGTTAGGGGTATATATAGAGGAGAGAAAGGACTATGCACTCTTATAGTATCGCAGTGGCGAGATCAAAAATTTCGTTTAGGGTGTTCAAGATTTAATATATATATAATATTTTTTTGATCTATATACATCGTATAACTTTTTTTATATATATATAATATAATTTTTCGACGAAAGGTGTTCGACTGCCTACTTGTTACTATATGTGGCTACGCCTCTGTAGCACTGCGTTCATGAATTCAATAATTTTTTATATAAAAAAAAAGGGCAGCCCGGTGCACTTAAGCTCCCGCTATGCGCAGGGTCCGGGGAAGGGTCCGACCACAAGGGTCTGTTGTACGCAGCCTTACCTTGCATTTCTGCCAGAGGCTGTTTCCAAGGCTTGAACCCTTGACCTCTTGGTCACATGGCAGCAACTTTACCAGTTACTCCAAGGCTCCCCTTCAAATTCAATAATTTTTTATGCGAAGTAAAAATTTATGTAGAAAAATTTATTAAAATTGTAATTAAGTTTAAACTCATAATTTTAAAATATAATAGGTTCAATATTTAAAATTTAAAATTTAAATTTATAGAGTTTAAATTTTGAATTCGAATACGATCAGAGAATGTATTCAAATTAACCGTCGACAATTGGAGAAGAATCTAATTATTATTTTCATTGAGTGGGTTGTTTGTACAATACAACAACAACAACATACCCAGTGGAATCCCACAAGTGGGGTTGTTTGTACAATGCAATATACTGAAATATATATTTAGAGGTATATCATTGTCACATGAGTTATTATATATAAATAATAATAATTTAAGGATTTAAATGACTAGTTATTAAGGAAATTTTGTATGGGCTCTTTGTAAAACATTCTTTTAGTTGCGGCTTCTAAATACATCATAAGCTAAATTAGTACTGTCATTATTGTAAGGTTTCAAAAAGGACTAGCTATTTTGAAGTAAGATTTTAAAAGACGTTAGATTTGGAGTGTTGGTGTTCATTTCGCATTTGTACCTTATAGTGTAGCCTGTGAATGTATCCGTCAGATTTATAGGGGTTTCGACCTGGTTATTGTTTGTATGTTTGATCGTCATTATGCTTTTGTATGTGCCTTCTAGACTTATGGATGTCCAATTAGGTTTAGATAGCATTATCGCTTTCATTAATTGCTATAGCAATTGTATTTTCGATGCGTGCCTAGTTATGACTTTATTTTCACCTTGTTACCTTGTTATTCTTGTTTATTATCTTGTTATTGCAATCGCAGCTCGATTGGTTTATGATGCCTACTGAGTATCTGTTGTTTTGATACTCATGCTATACTCTGTATTTTTTTTCCTGATGCAGATGCGAGCGCTAGTCGACCTTCGTTCTACTGTAGCTGGTGATATGACTGAGGGTGAGCTTATTTGGCGTCCGTGACTCGTCTCTTCTGTACATTTTGTCTAGCCCTTTGTATATCAAGACAAGTTGTATATTTGTTGTATATGTCTAGTCTGTACTCGTCTTTTGAAATAGCTTTGACTAATATATATATATATATATATATATATATATATATATATATATATATATATATATATATATATATATATTGTTCCTTACTTTCGTTGTTCCTTCTTGAAATGCTTTATAATGCTCTTTTCTATCTCTTCCGCTCCTTAGATTCATTATCGATGATTTCGAAATATGAGTTGACTTACCTATTGATGAGTGTTAATAGGTGCCATCATAAACTCAATTTAAAACACTATAAATAATCAACCCACAATAAGTAAGGAAAGTATTTACGAAGGACCCAACATCAAATATATTGATGATAATATTTGCAAAAAAAATTCTATTATGCTTTTCAGATTCCAGATAAGTTTGTACCATCAAAGAAGATCGTTTCCTTAACATGTGAGGTACAAAATTATTTATTACTACTATAGTATTGTTTATGCCAGATTTGTTAGTTGCGAAATTATATTGAATATGTTATTTTTATATGATGATAAAAGAAATATTTAATGATAATAAATTATATATTTTAGCAGTAATACTTATTGCTATAAAAATATTTAGTTATAATTGAGTTAATGTCTTGCATCTAAAGTCGATAAAGCCTATAGTGACATTTATATAGAATGTTAATTATAAATACTTATATTTATTATTATTATTAAATATAATATAACAATAATTATATTATTATCGTTAAATAATAATCCGCTAAATTTATTTGTTGTAGTGTTGTGTACTATGTTTATGCAATTGTGCTGTACTAAAATGGAATATTTAGTGGTATTTAATTGTCACACGTGTTGGATATACAGTTAATTACTATTTCATATCGTTTTCGTTAATTAACAACATGCAGAATATTTTATTAAGTTTTATCAGAAATATTATACATTATATATACTGAGAGATCGAACGTCATATACCAATAATAATTACGTAAAGAATAACCTCACTTTGACATTGAACTAAGGGTTTGTTCGATCGAAAACAAGTTATTATGAAATTAATTATTTTAAAATTAGTTATTTTATAATTATTATTTTTAATATAAAATAAAAATAATATTATAATTTTAGAATAATTAATTTTGAGATAAATTATTTTATAATTTTATTTCAATTAAATATAATATAAATTCATTCTAAAATTCGTTCTGAAATTAATTATTCTTACCGACCATAAATGAATTAATATTCAACGAAGGTAGCAATTATTGCAACACTTTTTTTCTTCTCTTGGCCTATTTTCCATGTTTTCTCTGGAAGCACTGGTAAAAGTTTAGCAAATTACAATAACAGTAAAGAATAAGAAAAACTAAATACTATCGATCATATTTTATAATAACATTTTATTATAATAATAAATTTATTTTTTTTAAACCGTTTTTTTTATGTTATATATATATCAAGTTTTTTTGTAACTGATTTTTATATTGTTGTTATATTATATGTTCTCTACAATAACCAATTCTTATAATAACATTTCATTATAGTGGTCAAGTTTTTTTTAAGCTGATTTTTTATGTTACGTCATTATATTATATATTCTCTATAATAATATTCAATTATAACAATAAAATAATAATCTAGACATAATAAAGAAGTTTGACTATATATATTATGGTTTAGGCAAAACAGACTATTCAATATCAAAAATTATGCAAATATCGACGGACAGGATCTGTCCAAAAAATCGAGAGAGAATCAACCTCGTTCGTCGATTTTGCTTTTTTAAAAAAAAAATAAAAAATTAGTAGAAAATCGATGGACGGACATGGTTTTTTTACACAAAATGCACAAAAATCTTAATTTGTATTTTTTTTTAAATCGACGCAATCCCTTCTTTTTTTTTTTTTTACAAAATCAACCGACAAGGTCGACTTTTGAAGTGTAAAATTGCGGTTGAAAAATATAAATAAAACCAATGAAAATATTTCATCAAAGAACATGCGTGGTTGAGTGCTGGAATTGTCCGAAGTCATAAAATATACCTAGGTTTGATTCCCTGTCATGATTCATCCCATCTGGCCGTGCGGACACCTACTCTAACACCTAGATAGGAGAACCCTTACAAAAATAACATCCGGAAGTTTAACAAAATATTAATAATAGCCTTAAGAGTCAGGAATACATCATAATTGAATTATCAAAATTCTAGAGTTTATTACAAAACGCTTTAACACCCCAAGGATACTAGTCTAAACAGGTACAAGAGTTTCTAAAGATACATAGTATAAATAAAAGCAAGACACAACTCTCACAATAAGGAATGAAGAGTAGAAGCTGTTGGAGACTCATCTCCGTCTTCACCTATGAAACATCACTGACCCTGCAATCAGGCTATGCCAAGTGGAATAGCAAGAGTAGTATCAGTACAAACAACACATACTGGTAGGTATCATCGGCCAACCCGATACCCACAGCATAAATTAAAGAAATCGACAAGAAGAAAACATGCTCTTAAGAGATTCACTGCCAAACCTTATGCAAAATTCTTATCATTCTCATTAACCTCATTAGAGTCGTTCAAGCCTAACTTTCATCATTTCTAGTTGGTTCGTTGCTAATTCTAATACAGATTAAGGCCTAGTCTTTCTATCATATAGAGAAGTTTCCAAACTACGGGTCAGTACTAACTCCGTCTAACCCGTCTACTATATTTAGGTTCACACCATCACATAGCCTTAGGATAATTAACATCTCACTTGGAAGAGGACAACATTAGAGGGACTAAAGCTCACCTCCTAACCGCCACTGTCCCACCATGGCGGGACCTATCCCGCTCTGACGGCCTCTCCATAGCGGGATTTATTCCGCCAGGGCGGCCTGCCCGGAGACAGAATCTCCGAAAACCTTCCAATCCTTTTTTAACCCATGTGCCTATAGGATATCAACAATAACTAACTTTAAGTCATTAACCTCTCTTAACAACACACTGACTGCTTTCCACTGATTTACCCACAACCTCATACCTACTATGGGATGCATCTAGCACCCATACCATAATCCAATTAGGCATAAGATTATCAATTTACCATTTTAGAAGAAATGTACAGTTTCACAAGGTAAATCTCAATTATAGTCAAGATTAATTCCCAGATGATAGTCACACATTAGTTCTCTCATAGAACCCATACCCAAATCATATATGTGTCGGAACGTGACATCCGATTTTATATATTTGTCAGAACATGATACCCAATCCTATATATGTATCGGAACGTGACACCCGATCTTATATATATGTATATGTGTGTCGGAACATGACACTAGATCTAATATATGTGTCAGTACGTGACACCCGATCCAATATCACAATCACAACCACAATCACAGTTCACAATGAATAGTTCACATACTTGCATAATCAAGTAACAGGTTCATTGCATGTAATTGTTCACAATAGTCATTTCATTAGTTACATTCTATATTTCCCTTCATTAACAATATTTCATCAAGTCTTCTTTATTTAAGGTATCACTTTTGGTAAAGCAAGTTCAAGATTATGGATTTTACAATTCTGGGATTGTAGACCCATTACAACAAAATATCAACCATTCAACCACACTAATTAAATACATAAAAAACATCATAACCTTACTCAATCACTATCGAGAGTCTCTCTCTGATATAGACCAACCATAACCTATAACCATAGATAATTAATAGATTCATTCAAGAGATATATCAATACTAGATCAATTACCTCCCCCCTTACTTTATTATTTACATTACTTAGATAATTCACATAGAACCATCAATCATATCAACAAACAGTATTATAGTTATCAATCAAGAACTAAACTATCATCACTAGTCACAGAATAATCATACTCACATGATACATTCCTATCCTAAACAATAATAACAATGCATTCAGCCATTCAAATTCCGTGCCCGAAGGCCTAGGCATGAAATCTTCTATCAATTACAATATAGAATACGTGAAAACAGATTTACAACTAATCAATTAGAGATACCTAGCCTACCTGGGCGCCAAGCAACTATAGAGAGGCATTGAGGCTTCAATACTAGCTTCCAGACAACAAGATGGTGAAAGTGAGTCTGAATTCTGCCGATTGGAACCTTTCCTGTGCTGAAATCTCCTTCTCCCTTCTTTCCCAAGCCTAGAGCAGCCTTCAGAGGGTTTCTGGGGTAACCCTCGCCTCTTTTTGGCACTTAGGCACAAGAGGAGAAAGTAAGAATTCACGACGTTAAGATTGCCCCAACCATTCCGCTCTGGCGGCTCACATTTCGCTGGAGCAGCGCCGTCGTAGCGGAATTATGTCTTCTCTGGCGGGATGATGCGGGTCCAGATGGCAAAATTTTATGGTTTTCCATGTCCCTTAATAACGACGGTTCGGATCGTTACATTCCTAATAGCTACATTTTTGTGTATATTTCTGAAAAACCATTCTTGTGTGTCCTTCAATTTTAGGGCCCTTGATTTTAACCGACTTTGTCCATTGATTTCACGACCAACAATGTACAATCCATCAATTTAATGTCAATTTTTGTTTAAAATTAATTTTATCCGTCGATTTTAATCCTCATTTTGAACCATTATCTAATAGTGGTTGTTGCTGTAGAAGGAGAACCTTTTGAGTGCAAATCTCACCTACAAAAAATTCAAATTAAAACAACATAGTCTTGTATGTTCTCTGTTTTTTTTAGATTCCATTTAATGTTAAAAAAGATGCTTGTAAAAGAACAAACATGTTGGAAAGTATTCCCCACCATTACAATCTGTCTTCATTTTCTTAAGTTCGTATTAGGTGATATATATATATATAAATAAATTTAAAATTTTAGGTTTAATTAACTTAACAAATATTTTAACCATATTTAATGAGATAACGACAATAACAACAAATTCAATGAGAAATCTCCAAGGAGTTATTTATTTTTATTAAGAATAAAACTTCAGAATCTAAATACATATATTATAAATAGATAGTAGCTAATAATAATGATGACCGACAATAGTCGTGAATGTTGGTGATTTGTGGTAGCAATTAGTGGTGGCATCTAATAGCTATGGTGGGTGAGAATAACAAACTATTGTGGTGTTGATTAATAGCGGTAATTTGCGATGTGGTAAGTGTAAATGACGATATGTATATGTATAAGTAGTTTTTTTTTAGTATAAAAAAATTTAAAAATTTTTAGCCTAAATTTACTTTGAAAATTAAGTATTTTGAACCTTACGCTTCAAATTTTTTCAAATAAATTGGAACAAAAACAATATGTGTAACCCTTGATAAGATATGTATATTATGCATTAATCCTCTTATATTTTTGTTAGAAAATTTTAGCTAGTGAATGAAATAACTAATTAGCATATACTTTCTCTAGTTCATATTAAGTGAATTGTTAAAACTGTTTTATAGTTCAAAATAAATCAATTGTTCAAAGTTAAAAGATTTTTTGAGATTTTTTTCATGTTTATCTTTCATTTAATGAGGTTTTAAACTAATTTATATTTTCTTAGAGAAAAGTTTAAGAGTAATCAAAAGGGTAATCGTGAAAAATATTATTTTATTTATGTCGTTAAATATTTTTTTAAGCAATGTATCATACTCTAATAATTAATTTAATATGGATTAGAGAACGTACTGAATAATACTATTTGATCCACTTAATTTGTTAGTGGAAGGTCGTAAGCAAGAAATGACTGAACAAACTCAAATTTAAATGGATCAAAATTTGCCAAATAATAACAACTAAAAATAAAACTTTGTTTTAAAACATTATTTATTTATTTGAGGACCATATTGGATTGGACCTCTTTTCACTATAATAATTAATTTGAAAAATATCACACATGGATTTATAATTTGTACGTTGAACATAAAGTAGTGGATGTATGTGGCTGCACTACACACAAATTCTTTATTTTCTTCTATACACACTCAAAAAAAAAAGGTAGCAAACTTGAGGGATGCCATAGATAGAGTGGTCTATTTCATGTTAATAATTCTTTATGTGGATACTTTTGAATCTTTTTGTATCTCAAAAAAAGGAAATTCTGGAATCCATACAGGGGTCTTCGTGGTTTTAATTTTAAGCGAAAAACAATTAAAAAAATTAAATCAAATTGACTATATAAATATATATTTAAAACTTATAATTGTTGTGTATATATATAGTTTTTAAAAAGGGAAAATTTTGCAAATAACTATTATAATAAACTTAATTAGATTCCTTAACTATAATTTGCATATTTACGGATTGTAGCTATAGTTTAAGCTGCCTTGTTTGTATAATTTGCGGGTTTATATAATTCAGGAATTGTATAATTCGCGGATAATTGAACTATTTTTGTATAAACTTGAAATAACAAATTTATACAAACACAAACATTTGAACTTTAAACAGTTATACATATTATATTATACAAATTTTGAATTATACAAATGTGTAAATTATACACACTCGAATCCTAATTAACGCTAAATATTAGTGATGAATTGTAAATTAGATAAACTATATCTATATTAACTAATTAATTAATATATAATTGCTTATTCAAGTAATTTTCCCCTTTAAAAATGTATGGTACATATTAATCATTTGCACTCTGGGTTCGTAATCTATAGTGATCCAATTCTTTAATTTGTTTTCACTTTCTAGTTTGATGTTGTAATTTTGAGTTTTATAATTTCAAGAATTTATTTCATGTTCAAAATAACTTGTCCTTTTAAGTTTTTTAATTTTTCATCATTATTTAATTTAATTATCGTCAGGATATCTTGGAATATCACAACTAAATCTTTAACTGTTTGAACAAAATACTTATTATATGAAATTTAATAGTATGTTCCTTGAAATTAATGGCTAAATTCTTGTAGTAAAACCATGCATACAAATTTTTGAAGAAGGCTACATATATAACTTGATTATAAGAGTAATTAATTTGATAGTGCTCTTTGAAATATAGTCAATCTAATATGTGCTTGAAAGTAAATGCCATATATTTTTTAAAAAATTGACTTAATTTATTTGGATTTCTTTTTTAACGAAAAATCAATTCTAATCGAATCATGAATACTCTAAATTCATACATAAAGAGAGTAAGTTTATTATTTTTGTTTGAGAATTTTTATCACCCACAAGAAATTACAAAGTGGAAATGGATGTCATGATTTCTCTATATTGTGCTTTCATTTTCAAATAGTAAATTAGTCTCTCTTTTTTAAAAAATAGAAAAACCAGATGATGTACTCAAAAGACAGGACGTCCAAGGATGTGAGGAATCGATTTTTCTTGACAATTTTCTTATTTAAAATATTTCATATTATTTTTAAATGCAGAATAAAAATTATTTAGATTTTTTTTAATTCAGTTCATTATTTGAAGAAAAAAAATGTTTAGATCGAAATTCTATTTAGTTGTTGTGGAGAAATAATTGTAAATTTATTTCCCCGCAAAAGCTCAAAACTTAAGAGCAACTTAAGTTTTGGAATAAACTTTGATAAAGGACGTGGTGCAGTAGATGTGGTTGTTTTTTTTTATCAAAGATCTCGAGTTTGAATTCTGGATATATAGAAAAATCATTGGTAGGGAGCACTACCCTTAAATGGGCCCTTAGCCGGCGCGAATCCGAATTAGTCGAACTTGCAGGTATTGAACACCAAATAGAAAATCAAAAAAACTAATATCCCTTTGAGGTTTATTTTCCTTTTTAAATTCTAGTAGAGACAAATTACGTTAACGGTCCCATTTGCTTAAGTTTGGCTAGTAAAATTATCCGATAGTCATATTGGTGGAAATAGAAATTAGATTAAAAAAAAAGTTGAGTTCTTATCTACTTAAGCTTACATAGTAGAGTTATCTGGTACCCGTATTGTTCTTGTATGCTGAAACGATCAATCGAGCAAAAAAAGGTAAAAAAACAAAAGTATGGCGTCGCCCGGACTCGAACCGGAGACCTTCAGTGTGTTAGACTGACGTGATAACCAACTACACCACGACACCATTGCTGTTTTCTTTTCATAAATTCTAAATATACTTAAATCTATAAGAACTATTCAAACAAATACCACGACTAAGAATAGGGATCGAGAAAGGAGAAAAACCGAAGATCTCAGATGATACTTTTATCAATGTTATTTATTTTTTATCTTTCGTTCAATGAGAAAATCAGTCATGGGACTTTTAGATATGTCACAAATCTAAATACAACTCTATTTTCAATTTTCAATGTCGACTAACACTTGCAATATCGAGTTTGACTCTTTGTCCAAATTAGTATTCAACTAAGCCACTCATATGACTAAGACATTGAAATCTTAAAACAACGCTTCTTCTTGCAATTAATTATTCTTTTATGTCCTTCTTGGTTTAGACGCGAACTGAGTGGTATTCACACTGGAAGACAACATGCGACCATGACATAACAAGAACAATAACAATATATTCAGTGTAATCCACAAGTGGATCTGAAAAGGGCGGTGTAAGTGCGGACTTTACCCCTACTCTGACAATGTGGAAAGACTGTTTCCGATAGACCATGAGATGTTGAAAAAAATTATGACTTTGTTTTTACTTTTAGATATGTGAAAAGTAAAACTGTGTATTGTTTCAAAGAGTTGAATTTTTTTTTTCATTTGTGGACTTGAAACTTTGTGCCAGCACTATCATGTACCAAGATACAGTCCAAGTAAACCTATATATATTAACAATAACTAGCTGCATAAATGAGTTAAAAAAAAAAGAAGTCATTGAACAATTACGCTAATATAGAAAAATAAACTTCTCTTTTACTAATCAGTTTAACATCACAGCTTGCAAGCTGTTCTCAAATGAAGTATCTGGCTAGTAAATATGCATCCAAAATGGCATTAGTAGAGCCTTTACACAATTTTTGTACAAATATGCCACTGTTGCTTGTGCCTCCTTTAGGTTTGTCAACAAAAAAATTAACAAGAGAGTTAGGCAAGAAGTTCCGCGACTTTGATAATGAAAGGGAAACTAGAATACGCCGTGAATCGTACCGAGGCTACAGGTATTGTTCTCCCGGATACTTACGGAGGGTCCCATAATGATTCACCAAAATATTCAAGAGCTAACACACACGAAAAATGAGAAAATAGCCTAATTCCGCTTGTACGGCCCCTAAATGCTATGAATATGCCGTGGATCATGCCGAGACAACACGTATTGCTCCCCCAGGTACTTACAGAGGGTCCCATAGAGATTTCGGAATTTTTTTGACCGAACGTCATATCACCAAAATAATCATGGGTTAAGACGCACGATAAATGATAAAATTGCTTAATCAAGGCTACATGTACTAATCCCTCGGGAACTTACAGAGGGTCCCACAAATATTTTGTAATAAAATTGATCAAAAGTCATATCACAAAAATATTCATAGGCTAACACACATGAAAAATGATAAAATCATCTAATTTCACTTGTATGATCCCTAAATGACATAAATACATCGTGAATCATGTCGAAGATACATGTATTGCCTTTTCTTGTACTTACGGAGGATTCCATAAATGTTTCAGAAAAAAATTGACTGAAAGCCAATATCACCAAAATATTAATGGGCTAATACGCACAAAAATAGAGAAAATAGCATAATTCAGCTTGTGCGGCTCTAAAATGCTATGAATATGCTGTGGATCATGCTGAGGCTACATGTACAGCTCCACGAGGTACTTACGAAAGGTCCTATAAAGGTTTCAGGAAAATAATTAACCGAAAGTCATATCACCAAAATATTAATGGGTTAACACACACGAAAAATGATAAAATCGTCTTATTCTGCTTGTGTGGCCCCTAAATGCTATGAATACACTATAGATCGTGTCGAGGCAATACGTACTACTCTCCTAAGTACTTACGGTGGGTACCATAAGGGTTTCAAAAGAGAAAATTGACTGAAAGTCATATCACCAAAATATTTATTGGCCAACACACATGAAAAATGTGAAAATCGCCTAATTTCACTTGTGTAGCCCCTAAATGCTATAAATATGTCCTTGATCATGTCGAGGCTTTACATACTTCTCCCCTGGGTACTTATAGAGGGTCTCATAAAGTTTTTGAAAAGAAATTGACCGAAAGTCATATCACCAAAATATTCATTAGCTAATACGTATGAAAAATGAGAAAATCGCCTAATTTCGCTTGTGCTGTCCCAAAATGCGATGAATATGTCGTAGATCATGCCAAGGCTATATATACTGCTCCTCCGGATACTTATGGAGGGTCTCATAAAGGTTTTGATTTTTTTTTATTGAAAATCATATTACCAAAATTATAATGGGTTAACACACACGAAAGTGAGAAAATCTCCTAATTCCGCTTGTGCGACTCCTAAATGCTATGAATTCACAATGAATCTTGCCAAGGTTATACCTACTACTCGTCCAGGTACTTAAGGAGGATCACATAAAGGTTTCAAAATAATTTGACCAAAAGTCATATCACCAAAATATTAATGGACTAATACACACGAAAAATAAGAGAATAGCCTAATTCTGCTTGTGCGGTACATAAATGCTATGAATATTTCGTGGATCATGCCGAGGCTACACGTATTGGTCCTTCGGGTACTTACATAGAGTTCCATAAATTATTTAAAAAAATATTGATCGAAAGTCATATTACCAAAATATTATGTGTTAACACATACGAAAAATGAGAAAATCACATAATTTCCCTTATGTGGCCCTAAAGTTATAAATACGCCGTTAATCGTGCCAAGGCTATATGTATCTTCCATGTATACTTAAAGGGGATCCCATAAAGGTTTCGAAAAAAAATTGACTGAAAGTCATATTATCAAAATATTAATGGGCTAACTCACACGAAAAATAAAAAAATACCTAATTTCACTTGTGTGATCGCTAAATTCTATGAATTTACCATGGATCGTGCCAAGGATACACGTACTCTTACCATGGTATATACAAAGTGTCTCATAAAGGTTTCAAAAAAAAGGAATTGAAAACTTTATCACCAAAATATTCATGGGCTAACTAACACACATAAAAAAATGAGAAAATCACCTATTCTGTTTGTGCGGCTCATAAATAGTAAGAATATGTCGTGGATCATACCGAGACTACACATACTTCTCCCCCTGTCACATACGGAGGGTCCATAAAGGTTTTGAAAAAAAATTGACTGAAAGCTGTATCACCAAAATATTCGTGGGCTAACACATACAAAAAATGATAAAATTATTTAATTTCGCTTGTGCGTCCCTTAAATGCTATGAATACTCCATGAATCGTATCGAGGCTACATGTACTGCTTCCTCAGATAATTACAGAGGGTTCCATAAAGATTTCAGAAAAAAATTGATTGAAAGTCAAATCACTAAAATATTCATGGGCTAACACACATGAAAAATGAGAAAATTGATTAATTCTACTTGTGCGGCTCTAAATATTATGAATATGCCGGGGATTGTGCCGAGGCTGCATGTACTTCTCCCCCCGGTACTTACAGAGAGTCCCATAAAGGTTTTGAAAAAAAATTGATCGAAATCTATATCACCAAAATATACATGAGCTAACACACACAATAAATGAGCTTTAGCTAAATCTATTATAGGGTAGGCTCTTTGGATAGATTGCCTTAAGGCAATGAAGGCCCACATATTTTGAATCTTAGCAGAAATTTTTTTAATTCTGATTATGCGGCCCCTAAATGCTATAAATATTTTGTAGATGGTACCGAGGCTACACGTACTTCTCCCCCGGTACTCTACTTTAACTTTGTCTCAAATATCCAAAAAAAGCAAAAATGAAGAGATGCATGATAAGGTTTATATATAGTCCAACATAAAAATTACGATACATATCTCAATATATAATATTATATCTATGAAAATTCATATTATTTTGCTTGATTACATATAAATTCTCGTAACGTGATTATTTTTCTTCATTCAAAGCACACTCTTTATATATAATATGTGTACAGACGTATATAATAAGTGTATCTACATCGATTTTACCTTAAATGCTTGTGCGACCCAAAACTGCTATGAATACATCGTGGATCGTGCTAAAACTACACGTACTACTCCCCCAGATATTTACAGAGGGTACTATAAAGGTTTTAAAAAAATTGACCAAAAGTTGTCTCACCAAAATATTAATGGGCTAACACACATGAAAAATGAAAAAATCGCTTTATTTCGCTTGTGTAACTCCTAAATGTTATGAATACGCCGTGGATTGTGTCGAGGCTACACATATTTTTAACTTGGATATTACTGATGGTTGCATAAATGTTTTATAAAAATATTAGCCGAAAGTCATATCACCAAAATATTCATGGGCTAACAAATACGAAAAATAAAAAAATCACCTAATTTTGCTTGTGCGACCCCTAAATGCTATGAATATATTAATGGACGAATACGTACTACTCTTTCAGGTACTTGTGCAGGGTCCCATAAAGGTTTTGGAAATTTTTTATCTAAAGCAATATCACAAGATATTAATGAGCTAATACACACGAAAATAGAGAAAATCGCCTAATTCCACTTGTGCGATCCCTAAATGCTATGAATATATCGTGGATCTTTCCGAGGCTATTCGTACTTCTCCCCTCGGGTAATTTTGAGGTGTTTCATAAAGATTTCGAAAAAATTTAATCGAAAGTCATATCACCGAAATATTCATGGGTTAACACACAGAAAAAATGAGAAAATTGCCTAATTTCGCTTGTGCGGCCCCTATCTACTATGAATATGCCGTGGATTATGCCGAGGCTACACATATTGCTATTATGATTAATTACGGATGGTCCCATAAAGGTTTTGGAAAAAAATTAACCGAAAGTTTTATCACCAAAATATTTATGAGCTAATACACACAAAAAATGATAAAATTGCTTATTTTCGATTGTGCGGCCCCTAAATGCTATGAATATATCATAGATCGTGTAGAGGCTACACATACTATTATCCCCGTGTTGCTCCAAATGCACACGCAAGTGCACGTGGTCTCACAGGTAATATAGTGGTTCTTTCGATCCGGATATCGAACCCACAAGGACTTTATGAAGACTACTCGTTCTTTTTTTATGAACTACACCAATTATGTGTGTTGTAAGAAATTAAGATAGATTCTACCACTACTTTTAGTTCTAAGAAAATTTACCACTGTTAAAAGCAATGCACTAGTTACGTAAGAAAATCAGATTACGAAAAAGTCCAGGGCTGTAGCATAAAATAAAGTCAAGCATAATATTCTCAGTTGTTAGTCTCCAATGGGTTATTTAACTACTAATTTATAGGGTTTCTAATACAATCATGGTCTTCCGACCTCTAATTGTCTATCTTTATCGACAACCTAACTACATCGTTAAGCGGGGATAAGCATGAATCAATAAAAATGCATTAAGCTGTCTTCCTATTTCTTAACCAAATGCGGTACACAGGTATGTGTCACTGGCATTCTGTATATGAATCACCCTAAGTTACCCTAGCATGAACACGTTCCTCACATTCTTTGTTCTATCCCTTTTACATCTTTCGAATTTAAGGTAGATAACACATGTATTCTAATGATGGCCAAACATTAAATTAACTAAAACAAAAATGCATGAGCAATTAGAATTAACAACCCATCATTGACCAAACAACATATTATATTTTGTCATAAATTCGTAGCTACAGCCCCAGAATAAGAGTTCTTAGCTACTCATGTTCAATGAATACACAAAATATATAATTTCATACACTTTAATCTTCACAAGAAAGGAGAAGAAAAAGGAAACCTAGAGTGCATATATTCTCGTCTTTGTGCCATCCGAAAAAATGCATGAACCCCTCTCCCCAGCCCCAGAGTTCTATTTATAGGGTATTTAAAATAACTCTTTGTTCCTAGTTGGACCTAGAATTGGAATAAAAATCAGCAATTTCGGGGTTTTAGTGGCGCGACGCTCCAGGATAGCGCCAAATTGTTTCCTTAGTAGTTTCACCCCAAACGCGATGCGCCAGCAGTGCGCTAGAAATTACCTTCAGTTGTTTACCCTCTGGCGCGACATGCCAGATGTGCGTCAGAAATGTTCCTCCGTAGTTTATGCCCTGGCGCGGCGCGCTAGCAGTGCGCCAGGGATAATTATCCAATTTTCGCTCGCTTCTTCTCCCGTTCAGCTTGTACTACTTTCCATTATTTTCTTTCAAGCACTGACTTGTCTTCAAAAATCCTGCATTCACTAAACACACACCTTAGTGCACATTTATTCTTCATTCCATCTAAAACATGTGATTATGCTTCCAAAACATTCTCAAAACAAATACTAAATATGGTTAAAACAAGGCACATGGACACGTAAATGTCCCCAAGATCACCACCCCACACTTAGATTTTTGTTTGTCCTCGAATAAAGACCTGACTTATGCATAGGCACTGACACAATATGTATATAAGGCAATCTGACTTAGCTACACAATGGGCATCTCACTATTCATTATTTTTTAGGTATGTTCACATCTCATATACCCACATGACTAGTTCAATACCTCATCCTCAAGGAATGACTCTATAACACATCAAACTCATATACATTATTCAGTTAGCAACCATGTAAGTTATCAATTCTTTCAATTGAACATGTACCTCTCACCACAAATGAATCATCTACAAGAACTCAAATAATATTTTTAACATCAGTGGGTGTATAACAACAAAGTCACTCACTCTCTCAAACTATTTCATGTGCCATAAAAGATTCGCCATAAGCTTGCCCTTAGTGTTTTTGCTCCACTAATACAAGAATGTGATAGTTTAAGATCACTATGGCTTCATAGATTATAATGTAGGCTGAGGGACAGATAGGAACTATTATTTGGTTATAAATAGTGACTAACTTTCCCAAACACTTTAATACATCACAATTCTCATTTAGCTCAACTTCAAACACCAGTTTAAACTCACCCCTTATCTTTAGGCTACTTACCCATTTGTATGATAGGACCTCTCTTCCCTTCTTTCTTCCTCTGTTTATCAACTTTCTTTTCTTTTTTGTGTTATATATATATATATATATATATAGGATGTAAATCTATTTCAAGCACCAATACCCCACTTCATACAACTTCATGCTCTCTTATCCCTCTGTTCTACATTTCTCTCTTTTCAAAGCATTTAAGATTTTGGATCAAATTAATGGTCTCCAAAAAAAATAGGGATATGCTACATAATTAGGTTGCCAAAGAAAATTTCAGGGTTCAAAAGGGCTAACTAGGGATTAAGCATATGGGTTAGGCACAAAATAAGGAGAAACAAAAACAAGGTTATCAAAGAAATGCCTACTTCATTTCCTAAACTCTACAATCTTCATTTAGTTTCGTATACACACATGGCAAGTTCTAGCTATCAATATGTACGCACAGAACACAACAAATCCTCACACACATGTCATATGTACAACTTAAGAATGTCAACTAAGGATTACCAACTACACAATCATATGAATTTAATATTAAACATGCATCACTTGAGTTGAATACAAGAGCTTAGGTGTCTTACACTAGTCATTTCATTTCATACCATGCTTTACATCATGCAGCTTGCTTTGCATTAACTTACGCAGCCTAGTCAGACACCTCATATACAAATAGACACAATGACGATGAATATTCTTAAGACAACCATCATCTATCGATCATAGAGCAACGTCACTAAACTAAGACTAACATACACATATGACACTTTTTTATATACGGTTCAAAATGGACTATCCTTGGCTAAAGAACTGAAAACAACTACCAAGGAACCTAAAATAAAAATAGACTAAAACAAAATCTATACAATAAAACAATAAGAATTCCAACTCCCACCCACACTTAAACAAAGCATTGTCCCCAATGCACAATTTTAATTCATAGTGTAAGAGTGAAAGAAAGAACTCCTTGAGCCGATCAGTCGCCATCTCCGCCATCAGTGGAGAAAATGTCATCTACCGCCATAAGAGAAGTAGTAGCGGTATCATCTGTCTCTTTATCTTCATCATCACCGCCCATCTCATCAATTGTGGGCTTATTATCATCTAAGGGCTCCTGAAAAGCTGGGCCATACGGCACATGTACATAGAACTATTTGTGAGAGGATAGCGATCCACTAATTCAGCCATCTCGTCATCCACCATCGAACGACCACTAATTCACAATTGCAACTCTGCCATACTGAACACACGGCCCATTTAACTATCATTATGTGCTTGCAGATCAACAGTCGATAGTACAGGACTATGAGCTGTATCTTGGGCCTTTGTATTGGTCACATCGACCAAATTACACACCAAGTATGGAACCCTTGGCGCGCACAAATAATGAACCTTCCTCCACAACCCCCTCAGACCACAACAATAGGGTGATTACACTACCATAGCAAAAATACCACTTTTTGTTGTTTCGGAACTTCATCATGTTGTGGCGTAACATAGAACCAACATTTACCTGCAAATCCCTCATTAAGCGATATACTAAAACAACTCTGTCCCGAGTTACATTAGACATGTGCTTACCAGGAAAGAATACACTACAAACTATTTTCAGCCACACCTAAGCCTTACTATTGAGATGTGCATATTGCAGCATAGAGTGCCTCCCAGTATGTTTTTTCCTATCCCAAAATACAGTAGAGTTAACCCCGCACAAGGTGTGATGAATGTCTCTACACGGGGGTTGCTCTTTCATGTCCAAATACTCAGAATAGTCACAATGGGGGGTCCTCAAAAATTCATTCAAAGCTCCAGTAGTAAAACATATAGTCTTACCCCTAACTTCCACCTTATTTCTACTAGACTGCTCAATATTTTAATTTTCATAAAATTCACATACAAAAGTCAAATTGCACTCACCTTGGTCCTCAAATATATATTGAAGACCCAAATTGTACACCAACTCATAAATTTGGGGAAATTTTGCCTGCAACCTTCCCTTATTGACATACTCATCTCCTATGTACTTGGCCTCTTTTTTGAACTCAAACCAATCCAAATCATACTTCTCCACTTCCTTCTTACTCACACGACATGGTGGTAGTCTCGAACTTATTGGTTCAGTAGATGAAGAAGCCTCACTTTTTTGAGACATTTTGTTACCCACTCCTCCTTCTACTTATTTTCCTTTAGGTGTCATTAGAAAAGAGGAAGAAAGGGTTTAGAGAGAAAGGTTGGAGTTTTGCAATGGTGGTGGTTTGAGAATGGTAGATGAATAGACAAGGGAGACAAAGTAGTGCTTTGGAGTTTTAAAGGTTGTGTGACAATGTATGTGGTGGGGAATGGTGTTTATAGGAGAAATTAGAGTAGGAAGATGAATGGGAAAGGTTGTAGGAGAAGAAAAATTGGGTAGTAAGAGGGTTATGGGTTGATGTAATGGGGTAGTGAAAGGGTTTTGATTGCTTTTAAATTGATTTTTTGGTTTAAACCCAAAACCGTTGTTGGCGCGTTAGTGGCATGGCGTGCCAGTATCATGCCCTACCTAGAGTTTCTGAGTTAAGGCTTGGTGGGACACGCCAGTATAATGCTCTTCCAAGCCCTTTGGAGTTTTCCTCCTAGCGTGGTGCGCTTGCAGAACGCCCGACCAAGACCTCTTGTAACATCCCAAATTTCTTTGTCAAGACTCGAACCATTCTTCATATGCGTATAGACTCAAACTCGATGAGTTCTAACTGTATATATGAGTTAGTATCTATTCCTAAGTATTTGAAATTTATTAGAGGTGAATTATGGTCATAAAGAACCTCTAGTACTAGGTCGAGTTGAAAGATCTTTTACCGATTAAGTTTTCATATAAGATCTTATAAGGGTCAACTCTAAATGACCATATCTCTCATAATATTAAGTTTTAGGTGTCCTGGTTCTATCAAATCAAGGATCTATGTGTCCTCGTTCCAACTCCACCAAGTTTTCCTCATTTGGATTTCTGAGTAAAAATTTATGCCCATTTTACTAGAGACGCTCCATCCTGACAGAAGTCCGCGATGGCTCTATGATGCGGACTCCACTGCCTAAGCCAAATGAAGCCCCTTTTATTTTTTCAAGGGTATTTTTATCCTATAACCCTTTGGAGAGTTATTTTAATGTCCCTAAATGTGTAGAAATCAGTTTTTCCTCATTAAAACCCCTCTCATTCACTCCTAAACTTTAACGCTCAAGAATTTTCAACAAAAACATCAAGTTAGGGTTTTATTTCAAGGTTCTTCATCAAGGTAAGTTCTTCTTTATAGATTTCAAGATTTCCAACCCAAATTTCTTCATACATACATGAATATCTAAAAGAAATCTTAAATCCTAACCATAGGTTTTCCAAAAAAACAAATCTAAGAATTTCAAGAAAGGGTATCTTGATTGTTCTTCTTCAAGTTAAGATTTTTCATCAAGATTTGTAGAGTTTTTAAGGTATGTAAGGATAAACTAAAGCATGGACATTGTTCTTCCATGTTCCCCATAATTGTGATAGGTTGATTTGTGAATAATTTGAGTCCCATGATTGTGTTTCAAGAGATTTTCCTTACATTTACATATTTTACCTACTATTGCAAAATTGATGTTTTTCTATTAACTTGTTTCTTGAATAAATGATTTAAACTACTTATTTCATAAACCCTAATAGTATTTTGACTAATATTGATTGTATATGCCTAAATATTGAGTCTAGAGCCTTGAAGTCGTGAATGCATGATTGTGATTGGCTGTGAGCATGATGATAGTCTTGATGAAACTTAATAGTCCTTCATATCTTCATAATTGAACCCAATTGAATGGTCTCAACTGAATGTTTTCATAAATGATTGTCTCAACTACTCTTAAATGATTGGAAATAATTATATAATTGATTGGTTGAAAGGATTGATTGGATAAAACTGATGAACTGATAAAAGTACATATGAGACTAATTGATTGGTTTGATTGGGGTTGATTGTCTTATGAGAATTAAGTCATGGGAGGAGTATCGAGCACTGAATTTGATAAGAGTAAGTAATAAATTGAACTTAATAACTACGTCTCTAAACATAGGAGAAGATTGAATCATTAAAGTCGGATGTTTTCCTATTTTATTGTCCTAAAAATACAGGACTTGATTGATTGTTGAATCCAGATTGGTAGATTTGTCCTTTACCCTTGTAAGGTATTGGACGATTGTGGAAACAGTAACGAACTTGTTATACGATCACTAGCTCATAAGTTATTGTCATCGGATAAGAGAAACTCTCATATAGGTCTTGATAGTACTCTGATATGATTGGATTGGATTGGATTGTATATGATTGGTTTCTGTCTAAACCTTACTCTTGCTTTAGACTTTTGACATCTTGATTGAGTTTCTTACTTCTTGATTTCAGTTATCTGAGTTGTTAGTATTCTACCTTATGCATGTTTTATTCTGCCATATTACATACTCGTACATTCCACATACTGACGTTCATTTTGACCTGCATCATTTCATGATGCAGAGACAGGTTCTACAGATCATCAACAAGGGTTTAAAAAATATTCTAAATTACTTTCTCACCTTCTTATTGCTGAACGCCATAACGAATTGTTAATGAAAAATCATAATAGTCGGCCCATTGGTTCTTTGCCACTCCCTGAAGTGAATCAGGCAAACTATAACCAACGAGAAAGAGATCATGACCCCAGTCGTGATCGTGGTCGAAGAAGAAATTATAATCATGATGCTCGTCTGGCACAGAGAAATGATCAACAATACAAAAAAGAAGAGTGAAAAGCAAGAAGCTATACCAAAAAAAATTTAGAATGTATATGTCATAGATGTGGAGGTATGGGGCACTGGTCACGGATCTGTCGATCATCAAAACGTCTGGTTCTGCTATATCAGGCATCCTTGAAGAGGACAGAAAATAATCTAGAGACAAACTTATCTATAAAGACAATATTGAACCTATGCATCTAGATGTAGTTGATTTCTTCAATTTTCTAGAAGAAAATATGAATATTGATAAGCCTGATAATAGTTAAATAAATTTTTTTTTCATTTGTCTGTACTAAATAATATGTTTATATTTTTCTAATTCATATAAATAAATAAAATTTGTATAATAAGCCATGTTTAATTATAATGTTTACTTTATTTCTTTTTGAAGAAAAATATGGATATGCCCCAAATTTTATTTGGATCAATAATCAATCACGATGATATTTATGTAATTGATAGTGGAACAACTCATACTATTTTTAAAGACGAGAAATATTTTTCCTACTTGCTTAGAAGAAAAGCAAATATTACTACAATTTCTGATAATTCAAAAATAATTGAAGGCTCCAGAAGAGCTACTATATTTCTGCATAAGGGGACAACGATTGTTATATAAGATACACTGTTCTCTTCTAAATCCCCAAGAAACTTGTTAAGTTTCAAAGATATCTGTAAAAATGGATATCATGTTGAGACACTAAATGAAATGAATATTGAATACCTTGGTATAACCAAGATTTTCTCAGGCCAGAAATATATTTTGAAAAAATTACCAATTTTTTCGTCTGGCCTATATTATACAGAAATTAGTGCAATTGAAGCACATTTGATCGTAAACCAGAAGTATGCTGATCTAAATACATTTGTGTTATGGCATGATCGAATAGGTCATCCTAGATCAATAATGATGAGACGAATTCTTGAAAATTCAACTAGACATCCGTTAAAGAACCCAAAGATTCTTACGAATGATGAATTTCATGTGTTGCTTGTTATCAAGACAAATTAATTGCTAGACCATCAATCCTGAAGGTTGACATCGAATCTCCTGGCTTTTTAGAGCGTATACATGAGGATATATGTGGACATATTCATTCACCTAGTGGAGTGTTTAGATATTTTACGGTCCTAATAAATGCATTATCAAGATGGTCTCATGTGTGCCTCTTATCATCTCGCAACCTGGCGTTTGCGAAGTTATTAGCACAAATAATAAGATTAAGGACTCAATTCTCAGATTATCTAATTAAAGTTATTCACCTTGATAATACTAGAGAATTTACATTCGAAGTTTTTGATGATTATTGATTATCAATTGGGATAAAAATTGAACATTCTATTGCTCATTTTTCATACTCAAAATGGCCTTGCAGAGTCATTTATTAAGCGTCTACAATTAATAGCAAAACCTCTACTTGTGAAAAAAAAATTGTCGGTTACTGTTCGGGGTCATGCTATCTTACATGCAACAACATTTGTACGTCTCAGACCGACAAATTATAATAAATACTCTCCGTCATAATTAGTATTTGGTCATGAGCCAAATATAGTCCATCTATGAATTTTTTAATATACGGTGTACGTGCCTGTAGCACTACCACAACGTACAAAAATAGGCCCTCAATAAAGATTGGGCATATATGTTGGATTTGACTCACCCTTCATAATTCGCTACCTTGAACTGTTGACAGGAGACTTATATACTGCTCGACTTGTAGATTGTCGGTTTGATGAAACAACTTTCCCTCAATTAGGGGGAGAGAAAAAGAAACCCAAAAGAGAAAGAGAAATTGCGTGAAAACTTTTATCACTATCTCATTTTGATCGACTTACCCGCACATGTAAGCAAGAGGTCCAGAAGATCATCCACTTACAGAAAATAGCAAATCAAATGCCAAATGCATTTACTAATTTGAAACGGATAACTATGTCACATATCCCTGTAGTGAATGTGCCTATCTGGATTGATGTCGCAAAAGGACCATCTACTAGTATCATAGCTTCTGAATCCCAAACATGTCTGAAGCGCGGTAGACCATTGGGTTCAAAGGATAAAAATCCTAGAAAGAGAAGCGTGAGAAATAATAAAGATAATACTACAAAAGAACCTCCTAAAGAAGGTCAAGATTTGAGTAATTCTGATATTCCTGAAGAAATAGTGAACCCGAGACTCAAGTGAATGAAGAACTTTTAATAAGTTCTACCGATGATGAGATAAATTTAGATTGATCAAAAATTACATTGGATAATGTTTTTGCATATAATGTTGCATTTAACCTCATGCAAGATAGTGAAATTCTTGAGCCTAAATTCGTCGAAGAATGTCGATGTAGATGTGATTGATCAGAATGGCAAAAGGCAATTCAATCAGAATTAGACTCACTTACTAACCGTAAGATTTTTGGACCTGTAGTCCAAACCCCTTAAGATGTAAAATCAGTTTGCTTTAAATGAGTTTTTGTGCGAAAATGAAATGAGAAAAATGAAATTGTAAGATACAAGGCACGCCTTGTTGCATAAGGATTCTCTCAAAGACCCGGGGTCAACTATGATGAAACATATTCACTTGTTATGGATGGAATAACTTTTCGATATCTCATTAGTTTAGTTGTACATAAAAATCTTGAAATATATCTCATGGATGTAGTTCCAACTTACCTTTATGGTTCACTTGATAATGAAATTTAGACTAAAATCTAGAAGGATTAAAATTGCTTGAAACATGTACTAAGTCTCGGGAGATGTACTCAATCAAATTACAAAGATCATTATATGGTCTGAAATAATCAGGGTGTATGTGGTATAATCGCCTTAGTGAGTACTTGATAAATGAAGGTTATACAAATGATGTCATTTGTCCATGTGTTTTTATTAAGAAAATGGAATCAGAGTTTGTTATACTCGCCATTTAAGTTGATGACATAAATCTCATTGGAACTCCTGAAGAGGTCCAAAAGGAGATTGAATATCTAAAGAAAGAATTTGAGATGAAAGATCTTGGAAAGACAAAATTTTGTCTGGGTATGCAAATTGAACATTTAGCAGATGGGTCTTTATCCACCAATCTGCCTATACTGAGAAAATCTTAAAACGATTTTATATGGACAAAGCACATCCCTGAAGTACCCTAATGGTTGTTCGATCACTTGAAGTGAACAAGGATCCGTTCCGACCTCTAGAAGAGAATGAAGAACTTCTTGGTCCTGAAGTACCAATCTCATTGCTATTAATGCTCTTATGTATCTTGCTAATGCAACTAGGTTTGATATAACATTTTCTGTTAATTTGCTGGCAAGGTATACTTCATCCCCAAAGCGAAGACATTGGAACGGTATCAAGCATATTTTGTGATATCTAAAGGGTACCATTGATGTGGGTTTGTTTTATACTAACAAAGGTTATGCAGACCTCATTGGTTATGCAGATGCGGGTTATTTATCAGACCCACATAAAGCTTGATCTCAAACAGGTTATCTATTTACATATAGAGGAACTGCTATATCATGGCGATCTACAAAGCAGTCTATTGTTGCCACTTCTTCAAATCATGCTGAAATAATAGCAATTCATGAAGCAAGTAGAGAATGTGTGTGGTTGAGATCAATGATACAGTTCATCAAAGAAAGATGTGGCCTGAAAAATAATGTCAAAGTACCCACAGTTATATTCGAAGACAATGCTCCGTGCATAGCTCAATTGAAAGGTAGCTTCATAAAAGGAGACAGAACGAAACATATTTCACCAAAATTATTCTTCACACATGATCTCCAGAAGAATGGTGATATTGATGTACACCAAGTTCGTTCGAGGTATAATCTTGCATATTTATTCACAAAGGCATTACCAACATCAACTTTTGAGAAGCTAAGATATAAGATTGGAATGCATCGTCTCCAAAATATCAAATGAAGTTTTCATCACGGGGAGTAAAATACGTGCTATACTCTTTTTTCCTTAACCAAAGTTTTGTCCCACTGGATTTTTCTAATAAGGTTTTTAATGAGGCAACACTCAAAGTGTATTATCAGATGTATGTACTCTTTTTCCTTCATTAGGCTTTATTTTACTAGATTTTTCTTAGTAAGATTTTAACGAGACATAACATCTATGAGTGTTCAGGATATTTGTTCTTTCACTAGAATTTTTCTTTTATATGGACATTCAAGAGGGACTTTTATAATTTAAATGATAGTGGATGCTCCATTTGTAATGGGGCCCACTTAAAGGGGACAAGTTGCCGCCATTTCTTCTTTCCATTTGGCTATAAATAGCCATATTTTCTTCAATGAAAGAGCACACATTCTTTCAACTCTCTCTTTCTCTTACTGTCTCTCTTTCTTATTAATTTTCTAAGTTAGTTTGTTTTATAACAAGATTAACTTTATCTCATATCTGATTTGAGGTATTAGTTAACCGGAATTACTATCTCATATAGAAGGTGGGACAAAATAATCTCATAAAATATCTTTGTTAGAGAGATAGACATGCAAGTAAATTAAAATGAAAAAACTAGGGCAAGCAAATTCCTTGCAAAATGAGAGCCACAACTACATGACCAGATGATATTTTTAAAACATAACACATCAGTATTTCAGCATGAAGAAAAATTAGAATTTCTTACTAAAATATTGGTCTAAATGAGAATCCATAAGCACAACTGTATCACCATATGATATTAAAACAAAAGGCAGCTCATCCAAACTTTGACTAATTTTTACTCAAAAGTACTTGTAAAAAGTGTAGGAGCAAGTGCACTACATACAACTTGTAACTACCTGTTATACTTTCCCTCTTGATCCATTTACAAACATTTAAACCATAAATGGCAATTCAAAATAGAAAGATGTCCAAGTGAAGGAAGTAGCGATAAACAACGTCTAAGAAGTACGCGAACCTCCAAACCATCAAATCCGAGTTGGTCAAGCTGTTTCAGCATCGAGTTTCACTCTATTGGAATATCTACGAGAGTCAAAAGGAAAAAAAGAATCAAAGAACTTGTCCGGAATAATGAAGTAGAAATATTAGCATGAAGTAATGAAATATTAACATTCTTTGCATAGTACAAGAAGGAGCAAGGTACTGCAATCAAGTTGCATAAAGAATCACCTCATTTTGAGTTTTCCATAGGCCTAACAATTTTTTCCACTAGTTCCTCCTTCAAACTTAACAATCTATTCACTCTGGGACATATTTAAGACTCCACTGTACTAGCAAAATGAATTTGAAGCGGTAATTCGAAAAAATAACTCTTGGTCAAGACACATCCATATATATATTGCAATGGACAGATTACTGTAAGGCATTTTTTTGGTATACATTACAAAAATAAGGTAGAAGGAAGAATAGGTATTCCATCGAGGCTACTGCACCTTATACAATCTCATGTTGCACTATATGGTTATCGTATCCTGATATTTGATTTAATTTGTTAATAAACAGATATTGAGTCTAACTCAACTCCAAAAGTTATCTCATGAGAAGAGAATTGCCCAAGATCATATAAAGGAAACAACGGTATATTCCCTCAACAAATGTGGGACACTTAACACTCTCCCCCCTGCTGCTGCACGCCCACAATGGATATCTATTACGTCCGTAGACTGATTATTGTAGGTGACTGTCTCTAGTGGTTTAGAAAGAGTTCTGTTGCTACCAACTTCTTTCTTTGTAGTCTAGTGGACGATATTGGGCAAACCAAGAACAAGGATGTGTGTGGCTCTAATACCATGTTTAGAAAATGAATGATGGCTCTAAATCAATTCTTAAAGCTAGCTCACAAGGTGAGCGTTGCTCAAAAAACCATACAAAGAGACAACAGTTTATTTCGTCAACTACTATGGGGCACTTAATATGATTATTATACGCATGTCTATAATTTTGAAAATCAAATGTGACACTTTATTTTATTCCTATATTCACCTTTTAGTGAGAAGTTATTCCTATATTCACCAATGTATTCCCTTCCTCATGCCTTGCAAGTACGAGATGTAGGATGCCCCACCATCTTTTAGCATAAGTGTAGTAAAAGATGCGTCGAGATCCTATTCTAATTTCTCCATATTTTAGTCTTCTACCACCTTCAGTCCTCCAATAATGTCACTCCTGACCATGTTCCATCTACAATGAAAGAAATCCATCATTGAAACTGTTGATACCAGCGACTGCATCTTCTTTGCAGCTCCACAACTCCACTCATACTTCTTCCTCAGGAAACTCCTCACCATGGTGTCACCCACTCCCTTTATCTTCCTCTATATTATTTAATGAAGGCCCTTTTATCTATGCTGCATCTACACTCTTCTTATACAATGGTATATAGAATCCTCCTAAGTGCACCTCTAACTTCCCATTATCCACATGACATTGTACGAACTACATCACATTTGGACACAATTAAAAACAAATTAGTGCAATCAGAACAAGGCTGGCACCGGATCGCTAACTATTATGTTTTGACAATCAATAGATCTAGATTACCGTCTAACAAGAAGTCAATACCCCAATGACCTAAAATATATTTGAGATACCAAAATCACTTCGACGGTAGATCAACATACAATTCAATCAGTTAAGTCGAATGTTCTAAAAAAGCTAGAGAATAGATAGTTTTGTAACAACCTCATTCGCTATATGATAATAAAAAGGAAACACTTCATCATCATGTAGTGCATTGTCTATAATTGGAACAAGATAAAGAAACCCTTGGATGAGGGCAATTGATTCAGGGACAATGATCATGTCATGTTGATAAGACCTCGATCCCTCTTTAAGTCCTAATCGTAAATACCTAAGGTGATTAAGGTTTGTTGATAGAAGGTACAAATAAATTGAATAGACTAGCACACTCCATTAGTGCTTGTTAGAGAGAATGGTTGATCTCGTAACTACTGGTTTACATGATACTGATGCAAGATTGTGGATGCTCATCAGAGAATATCAGTAAATTGTCTCATATGAAGAAAATTGTATTCCATCCCTACTAACTTGTCGATGATATAGTGGAGTTGTGTGGACTCTTCACATTTGGTGCCGCACACATGTCAACACGACATGGGTGTGGGTGTGGGTGTGGGTGTGGGTTGGGTTTGGTTAATCGATTTTTGGTACTTTTGACCCAAATCGATCAAGAAATTCGAGTCAGATACAATGATTTTTGAAATCAAAACAAAAGCTAGGGTGAAATCATAATTTAGGCATATGTTTTTTTATTGTTAAAACATATTTGTATTAAAAAGTCTGCAACCAGAAGGTACTTTAAAGATATTCACATATCAACATCACTGTTGAATGTCCAATGAACTCAAGAAGTGTATCATGGCCTCTATATCATTTTTCACAGCCACATTACATCAGAACAATACGAAGATGCCTTTGTACTTGATAATAATTACAAATTCAAACTTGCTTAAAAACTTCATGCACTCCTATCCTTCCAAATAGTCCACCATAATTTAAGCATATTTTTATAACTATATTTTTAGATATTTAAATTATTTTTAGTCAAATCCCTGCACCCTTATCCATACCTTGATTTGTACCCCGAATCTTAAAATTGAGATCATGAAGGATCAGGCTTCTAGATCCACACCCGTATTGAACACCAAACTCGTGACCTTTAAGTCATACGGAGACAACTTTACCATTGCTTCAAGGCTCCCCTTACGAATTAACATTATATATGTAAACAAATTAAAAGTATTGTTATTTTTCATTTGTCTTTAGATTCAATTCAACATTATTACTTTTTCATTGCAATTGAATAAATAAGAAAACAATGTTGTTGGAATTCGTGGTAATCCCATTGTAAAGATATGGTACCTGGGCCTAACTCAACCCCAAAAGCTAATTCATGAGGAGAGGATTGTCCAAGTCCATATAAGGACCAATTTCTCCTCCATTTTTCGATGTGGGACTTCTTAACACTCCCCTGCAAGCTCAGACCTCAACTGGAGCGTAGATAGTATAATATGGAGTCCAACATGGTGAACAAAGAGTTGGGATGGGTCTGGCTCTGATACCATATAAAGCTATGGCACTTGGACCTAGCTCATCAGTGGAGGATTGTCCAAGTCCATGTAAGGAGTCCAATTTTCCACCCTTTTTTTGATGTGGACTTCTTAACACCCATAATAGATTCACAACACTAAATAAACGTGACAAATAAACTCATAATATGAAAACAATAAATAAACATAACAATACACATGGCAAAGACTCATAATATGACAATATTAAATAAATGTGACTTTATTTTTCATTTATCTTTAGATTCAATTCGGCATTATTACTTTGCAATTGTACTAGAATAAATATGAAGACAGTTTTTGTTGGGATTCATGGTAATCTCATGATCGATTCACATAATATGAAAACACTAAATAAACGTGTCAATACACATGACAAATAGAATGATAATGTGAAAACAATAAATAAACATGACAATACACGTGAAGATGGACTCATAATATGAAAACATTAAATAAATGTGACAATACACGTGACAAATAGACTTGAGCACCTACTATAAATTACACAAGCATTCCTCTCAAAATTGCTCAGGCTTATTCAACCAAAACATCTTATTTTCTTCTTTAATTATTTGTTTTTGCAATGGATAAGAGGACCAGAAAGGGTAGGCAAAAGATTGAAATGAAGTTGATTGAGTCTAAGGAAACACGCACGCTTACTTTCTTGAAAACGAAAAAAGGCTTGTTCAAGAAAGCAGATGAGTATTCAACTCTGACCGGAGCAGATGTTGGTGTTTTACTCTTTTCACCAAGTGGAAGACCATATTCCTATGGTTCCACGAGTATTGAAAACATAACTGATAAATTTCTTGAACTGAAACTAGACGCTCGCTAAGGTGATCATGCTGATGTGAGCAAATCAAGTGTTTTTGAGGCATTTGAAGATATTCATAAAGAAGTACAAGCATTGGAAGAGAAAGATAAAGAGCACCCTCGCTCGGACATACTGACAGACAAACACATGTTGGAGCAGTACATGGCATCCATGTCTCGGTTGGAAAAACTTAAAAAGGATATAAAAGGTAAATGTGTCCCTGAGCCAGAAGAAGAGTAGAGTTCTTGAACTTATAATTATCATGGAGGTGGTAATTGGAATTCTTGAATTTGGAGTTGTGTTTGGAGGAAAATTACCAGCTATCAAGTCTTTTAATTATGGTCAAGTCTTGTCTTTGTTATTAAGTTAATTGTTTTCAGTTTTCATATGTCCATTTATAAGAGGTTTTAGATGACAAAAAATAAGGTTATGTAATTCTTGTGTTATTAAGTCAGTCATTTCATTTGTTTCATCTTTAGTCTTAAATGATGTTTTGTGTTGCCTAGATTGGTAAATCAATTGAAATCGTTTATTGATCTAGTGAGCAGCATGAAAGAAATGGATCAAAGAAAACTCTCGTGCACTCATTAGCGTTCTTTTATGTTTCCATCTGTTGATGCATTTATATTTACACCACAGCTAGCTCTCTATGAGATGTTGGGAATCTCTGTAACATGAGTTTATCTGATATCTATTGACTTTATTGACATATTAAGGAGTTCAAGAGTGATAGCGGATCTGGTTTTTCAAACCGATCCACATATGTAATGGAACAGAGTACTTTATTTCCTTTTAACGAGAGCACATACAAAAATGAGGTTCCTTTCTTGTACGATACAAAATAAATTTTACTCAATTGCATTAGCCTTAGAGATCACTAGGTATGTTGTTGTACATTAGTTGTTGTACATTAGTCTTAGAGAATACTTTTCCAGATTTCACTTATTCCTTTTCTGGCTCCAATTTGTGCAACCTCAATTACTAAATTAGCAATATAGGTATCAACTATTTAAAGTCAAAACTGCTCTTTCAAAGTAAGTAATTCTCAAAAGACCCTTGGCTGAATAAACAGTGAAACACAGGCAATTGAGGAATCTGAATTAAAAAAAAAAAAATATTCGCTACTTAGTTTAAGTTCAGAATCTGATTTTCTTCAAAACATTGTTTATATGCATCAGGACGACGCATACACAGAGGACTAGAAAGGAATCTTGTCAGAGTTATAGAGTCTCTGTCTTTTATTAGCAAAGATAAACATCCACTTTAACCAAAAGCATAACCAGAGAACATGTATAAAAGATGTACAAAGTTGATCAACTTTATGGTTAATAATGATGGAGTTGCTCTAAATCCTTCCAAAAGGCATCATCATAGCCTGACAACGTTATCAAAAGCGAAAAGCACAAAAAAGCTCTAAGGTCGTTTGGGCTTTAAGCGCAAAGCGTAAATAAAGCGTGGGCTTTATTGACAAAAGATGCAACTGGAGAAAAAAAACGTGTGTAATCCAAAATTAATAATCACAAGCATGAATACTAAATATATAGACAAAGAAATTGAAAAACACATAATGATAAAGTGAAATATCAATTGTTTAGTGTCCAATCTTCAGGATTGCACTCATTGGCAAGGAAAAGTATGTCTTAAATCCTTGACAACACTGAAGTGCCTATAAAGCGAGGCGAAACGCTCTACATATTTTCTGCCTCTCTTCAGGGCTTAAGCGTGCTTTAAGCACGCCTTTGACAACAATTAGACTCTTGGATTGTTTGTAAAGATCTCCTGATTCAAAGATGCTAATGGTGAATATTTACATACCTTAACATTTCCACTAAACAATAGAAGCTTTAACTCTCATCTGAGTTTTCGTCTCTCTTTTGATGGTTCAGATCTACACACTACCAAAGCCATAAACATCCAATAAATTACAGAAGCAACAGGCATGGAAAGTACTACAATTGTGAAAATAGTAAGGCAAGATCTATTTTACAAGTAAATAATAGGTTTGAGAGCTAGAAGAGAATTTCTTCACTCCTCACTCAAGCAAAATTCTTGAAATGAATCTTCTCGTAAGGAAAATAAAGAGATTGTGTAGCACCTCTAGATATATTGTCAAGATTCAGGTCGCCTTGTTGAACTTCTGTAACCCTCTGATCCTGAAACATATATGAGGGTAGTTATAAGAAGATGGGCCAACTTTGAGACACACATCTCTCCTTAATAAGAGCAAATGAGAATACGCCTGACAGGAGACACACAAATGACAACCCTAGGTAATTCCTCCATACATCCGAGGTTAGAGAATTTCAAAGCCTAAAAGATGATAAATCTGCTTCAAATTAGGCATAGAATCTAGTTGCTAAGGATGGAAGATGCATATGACATGAGATGCCTGTGGTGAAAGAATCTGTAGCACCGTAAAGTGCATAAGATCAGATGATATCCCAAGATTCATGACCGAGTTATATAGAGGTATACAAAAAATCTGATGACAAACCGCATCATAAACTGCTCTTTGATTGCGCCAAAATGCCATTGGAGGAAGTAGCACTCTCCCTACAGAAAACCAAATGCAGGCAAATTTTACCTTATATATACATCAATCATAAACAAACAAAATTTTCTGTGAACACTAGAAATAGCTAGCTCTGATGACGAATGCACCTGATCTGGATCTGTTAAAACTCAAAGGTTCAGGAGAGATAAGTGGAACTGCCTCTTCCCCTTGCTGAGGACTTCCCTAAGTAAACAAAGGAAAAATAAACAGCTTAAAAACTAGTCAAACATATAACCAAAAGTATTTTGGGGTGATGTTCAAAAAGTACAAAATAACACATTAAGCATTGGAAGTAGCTATCAAGTTCACACCTGTTACCAGCTATCAGTTGTTCAATTCGATAAACCAATTATAAAAGCAGGGAAACAACAAAAGACTTATGCAATAACACAAACTTAAAACTGTAAAACATTGATATAAATGGCTAAATGTGGAACAACCAAGAAAAGACAGAAGTATCAGATCTCTTCTGGGACTAAAGGCACCCACCCCCTACCCAGAAAACAAGAAGCTGGAATTGCTTGGATTGTGTTCACACAATCAGATGCCATAACTGTTTGTGATATTTTTCCTCTCATGCTTAAATCTTCATGCCAGCTCCATATTATCTTACCTAGAAATCTCATACTACCAAATCTTGGTGCAAATTTTGAAAGAAATGCTAGTTTGAGAAATACCTAGAATCATGGTTACTGATGGGAGGTGGCAGGTATCCCGTGAACTTAGTCGAGGTGCACACAAGCTGGCCCGGACACCACGGTTATCAAAAAAAAAAATATCCTAGAATCATGAGGTTATAATGGCTCAATTTCTGCCGTGCTTCTAAAACGCTAATTATTTTAGAACCTGTTAAACATGTAAATTGGAAGTGCACTTTCATGTCACAAGAACACATAATGTAAAATTAAGATAGCTTTTCTATGAGCGCCTACTGACATATGACAATTTTCTTTTTGCATTTTTCGTGGATGCGCTTGAACTTTTAAAGTGAGTTGTTCGATTATCATCTGCAGTTTGCTCCTTTGCAATGCTTGTAGAAGTGTTTGTAGAATTAAGCTTGTCCGAGGACCTCATTGCTCTTTTTGTCTTCTTTTGTACAATAACTTCACTTGCAACTTCTCCATCATTCTCATTGTCCCTCATCAAATTGTCTTCTACTTCGTAGTCTTTTCTCCCATTATGATCCTGTATTGTTTGCTCCTTTGCAATGCTTGTAGAAGTGTTTGTAGAATTAAGCTTGTCCAATGACCTCGTTGCTCTTTTTGTCTTCTTTTGTACAATAACTTCACTTGCAACTTCTCCATCATTCTGATTGTCCCTCATCAAATTGTCTTCTACTTCATAGTCTTGTCTTCCATTATGATCCTGTATTGTTTGCTTCTTTGCAATGCTTGTAGAAGTGTTTGTAGAATTAAGCTTAACCGATGACCTCGTTGCTCTTTTCGTCGCCTTTTGTATAATAACTTCACTTGCAACTTCTCCATCATTCTGATTGTCCCTCATCAAATTGTCTTCTACTTCATAGTCTTGTCTCCCATTATGATCCTGTATTGTTTCACCAGTAGTCTCTACATGATCCTTTTGATCTAACTTCTTTAGATCTTTAACCTCTGCAGGTTGTAGAAAAAGTATAAGCAAAATACAACAAAAACTTGGCAACTTTCAGACATACAAATAGGTTCATAGAGTGAACTTACTTTCTGAACACACAGATGGTTTTTCAAAACCAAGGGCATCACTTGCAGAACCCTTACCTTTAGATTCTCTTCCTAAGCATTTCTCATTAAACGTCTCCCATTGAGGAGGAAAACCAAAAAGAAACTGTTCGATCACCTGTAAAGAAAGAACCACTGACAAGAATTAAAGGATCGCCAAGCGCCAATTATAATTATCTTAAATCACTTTTTCTTTTTCTTTTTTTGTGACGGATAACATAATTGTCTGAATGTCTTTGGTCAGCATATAATGATTGCTAAAACTTCATCAAACAGAGAAATCCCTGAATTCTATCCCTAAGTGTAAAAAACTGCACCAAGTCCTAAAAGTATTGCTTTTTTCCAGAAGGAGAGATAATAAGGAAAAATAAACTACTATCACTTTCTTAATTGAGACATTGTGTATGTTGGGACTCCTGGAATCTCTTTTTTTTTCTAAAATATTGTTGAAGGTAGTATATTGATTTCAGCAATAAGGAAATGCTGGGATGTATTTACAACAGGAGGCTACATTACGTATTGTGTAATGAGCTCAGACAGTCAACCGTAGCACCAACGTCATTTGCAATAGCCATGTTATACCAAAAAAACAAGATATAGTATTTGATACTAATTAAATACAAATAATTGGGGCTCCTAGAATCATTTGAGACACATTTATGTATGATGATGATAATTCATCCATCATTCACAATTTTTAGAAATTTCTGTACAGTAAACAATTTTTTGTCCAGATAATATTATTTGATTCCTGATAAATCAACCTTATAGACACCCTAAAATAGTTGATCTAACCTTTACAACAAACTAAACATATTCTAGTATAACATACTGCCTATTTAAGCTTTGCTACTTCTCTAACTAAGTCTGATGGAAGTGTTCTCTTGTCAACTTCAAAAAAAAAAAAAAAAGTCGCACCAATTTACGGGGAAAAAATATTTTCAGTAGGACGCACCCTCTCCCTTCCAATTTTTTTATTTACTACAAATCGATAAAAGGCCTTCTGATGAATCATTGTTTAATAAAATGTTGTATAGTAGAGGAGGATAGCATCGAGAAACCTTATAGATATGCTAGAACAGTAGAGTACGTATACTGAATTAGCTATGCAAAAGGCTTAGATTTTGCTAGAGCCTAGTTCTTGCTGCAATGGTTATTCGCAATCAAACAAATTGTTCTACATTATTAAAGAAGTTAATTTCAGCAACGTATCAAATGAATCTCTACATTAAGTCATGAGAAATCTGCTTCATAACTACATATGCTATGCATACAATACAGTTGGCACTTCTTATTTTTGTAATCCATCTGAGTCTCCACGGTCTCACAGTCTTGAGCTAAAAGATAGGCACAAAGGCCTAACAGCCTGGACTCTCTCCCAATGAGAAGATATTGCATCGAAAACTGCCGTTGAAGATATTAGCGGTCCTTTAGTCATGAAGGCCGTCTCACTTCTCACTTTGTAAGATATCCAAACCACAATTTTCCTTTTGTGTTCACATATTTTTAGTTCAGTTATAATTTACAAATGGGCGTGACTGTTTCTATATCATACCAGCGTCAGATTTTCCTGGGGACATGCTCTAGCCTTATCTTCCAGGAACCAATATTTCAGCTGACGATGAAGTTTCCCCTTAAACTTGACCTCGTCTAAGTAAGGCTTCAGTTAAGGGGTTGAGACAAATACAAAAGCTCAAATGCAGAATAGAAGGGTGTCTCTTTGGCTTCTTCAACGTATGAACAAGACAATCGCGGAGATCTTTCTCATTGAAAAGTGAGTTGCTTATTGTATCCTTCTCAATATTGAGATATCCAAAAGATTTTCTTTTACGTTTTCGAGAAAATTTCTTAAAGGGGTTTGGGTTTGACACGACCCTTCAGGACTAGAGTTAGATTAAAACAGTTTTCAAGTAAACTGAAGTTGCTCTAGGCAATAGCTTGTCTTTCTCTCTATCTTCTTTTATACTTTCTAACCTATCTGTAATTATTTCTATATTCTATTATCATTGTGCAGTACTAGCATAAGGCCCTAAACAAGTATGTTATTTCTGCCATTATTTTATTCCTTTTCCTTTTTAAAGTAGAGAGAAAGCACAGATCCTTACTGCAATTAGAGAGAGCATCATCTTTGTGATGGTACTCCAATCAAACAATACGACTAATTGTATAACACGAAACAAAATAATCTACTATTTGTAGCAAAAAAAGAGGAGGATTATGTCAAATTCTCATTTTGCAATCAACAAAAAGTTTTCACGGGCAAACAAATACGGCATGACCCTCGTAGCATACCTCAGATGGAAAATCATTTTCCTCTGAACGACTTTTGTTTATGAAGCCTTTGAGGACAACGCATACCCCATCAATGGTCTCAAGATTAAAAACATCATATATCTTGAGAATTGGTGCAGAAGTGAATCCTCGCAGTGCTTGACCCCTACAGAAACATAGTAGAATGATTAAAACAAAAGGATCTGAATGCAAAATGACACTTGAGTCAGTTATAACAGAAAACTACAGAAAAATTATGTCTTTGTTGAGTCCTTCTATTATAATGAGGTCTTAAGTTTGAGAAATTCTGGCTTTAACAACCAAAGAAAACCATGTCCTGCATTCTATAACTTACTTGGCCTCATCATCCTTTTACTCCGGATGTATTCTAATTCTTTAATACGATTGCCAATTTGCCTATTTTGACAAACTCACATTACAAATTAACCAGGTTGAACATCATTTCTGGTTTTGAGGTGACATTTTTCAGCAAATAATCCAATCTACCAGTACTTTACCCACATTGATGACCAGTTTCAAAATGATACATCTTCTCAAACTTTCATTTTCTGGTCTTCACACTAGTCAATCTGGTGAAAAATATTAATAGCTCATTAAATACACCCCCTCACCCCCACCCAAAAAAAAAACAAGAAAATTGCAAGACCACATAGTAAATCCTAAATCTCGAAAACCCAAATACCTAAAACAACAATAAGCTAGCATTTGGCCATAGATTTTGGGAGTAGATTTTGAAATTTTATTTTCAAGTATCTGTTTGTCCATAAAATTTGATCAGATTTTTCAAATATTTTCAAGTTCCAAAAAAAGGGCTTAGACCAGTTTTTGAGACTTTCGCTCACAAAACTTTAAAAAATTTCCAAGTAAAATGCATGTCCAAAGCAACTCAAATTCCAAAATCACAACTTTAAGAAATAAACTTTCAAGTTTCAACTTCAAAATCTACTGCCACCAAACGGGCAACACAACTTTGACAGCAAGAAAAAAAAAAGTTGAATCTTGAAAAGGAAGATAAAATTTACTCTCGAGAAGTGAGGCCAGCAACGGCGAGGGTCCTTCCTTGAGAATCTGTTTCAGCCCTAATAAGCCACCAATCTTTCAAACAGACCTGTTTGTTTGTTTGTCAATAAAAGAAAAATCAAAAACAAGAATCGATTTTTTTAGGGATTGCTGCGAAAGATATACTCACTGTTGGCTGAAAACAAGATTTTGATGAATTGCTGCTTTTGGGTTCACAAGTTTCCTTCTCCTCGTCGACCCTTTGAGTTTGAGCAGTTGAATCAGAAGCCATTGTGCCTTCCTTCTTGCGCGGGAATGTCACTGCTACTTAACCGGGTTATTTATCCCTATCTTTTAAATGTATCAATTTTTTAGTTAATTATTTGAAATCGAAATTATTTCTCGTTTTCCTTTTAGCTTTTAATTTCTTTTTTAAATTTTACTTTTTACTTTTATTTTTCTTTTAAGTTCTACTTGTTAAGTTAGATTTTATTCATATTATTAGTAATCCAAATAAAATCTGAAAACAAAAATTGAATAACACGTGTAACTCCATGTGTGGGATCTGAAGAGGTTAGAGTGTACAGGTAAAAATGTTGTTTCCGAAAGACAAAACAAGAAGGGCACTTTATCCCCAAGGTCACAACCTGAGGCATGAATACACCAAACAGCTATTATAAGAGCAATTACAATCCATATGAAAACATGAAAAATATTGAAATCACATCTTTAAAACGGAGCGATTATAATCGATAGGAAGTTCATGTCCTCATTTCCCTTATTGGTGTTATCTTTTTTCTCCTTTGTGGATGTTTTCTGTGGCATGAAGAGTATGGAACTGCAACATCTGAAATGGTTTCCTTGAGATTTGCAATAGAAGATTTTGCCTGGGATTATTCATATTGAACCCCAGCCACCACCTCCTGGGGTCAGAATCTGAAGTATTTCACCGGCCTGCACCTCAATTGTGTTTTTTCCACCAACATATACCTTCCTTTTATCTTTTGTGATGAGGAAATTAGCGCCTCGAGCCCCATCTTTTCCACCCATCAAACCCCTTGGCGCATGCACACGCCTTTCTGATAGGATACTCACAATGACTGACCGCTTGAATTCTATCTCCCTGATAATGCCATCACCTCCTTTATGTTGTCCAGCACCACCACTATTCTCTCTTATTCCAAACTTATGCAATATAACTGGGTATCTTTGCTCAAAGATCTCTGGATCTGTCATGCGAGTGTTGGTCATATGGCACTGGACCGCACTCGTACCATCCCAAGTAGGTCCAGCCCCACTTCCACCTCCAATTGTTTCATAGTAACCAAAAGTGTCATCCCCAAAGGTGAGATTATTCATGCAACCCTGTGAACAAGCACAAGCTTGGAATGCAGTGAGAATGACATCGGTGACCCTCTGTGATGTAAGGACGTTACCACCAACCACGGCAGCCTTGTCACTTGGAGAGAGAAATGAACCAGGAGGTATATAAATCTTTACAGGAGCCAAGCAACCTTGATTGAGAGGAATGTCAACGTTCACCAAACAGCGTACACAATAAATGACTGCAGCAGCTGTCACTGCTTCTGGGGCATTCCAATTACCATAAACTTCTGGGCTGGTCCCGGAGAAATCAAAAAATGCTTCTCCCTTCCGAGAATCTATCGTAAGCTTTAAGTGTATGGAAGACCCGTCATCCATGTAATCTTCCTCTTCGATAGTCACTAAGTCTCCCTCTCCAGACCTTTTTGATTCGGAGGAAACTCTCGCAGCAACAGATTTAAGCATTTCTCTCACTGCTTCTTCGGCATTAGCCTGCACATGGTTCATGTATGCCTGGACAGTTTCCAGACCGTATTGCTCGATAAGCTCATTAATAAGGGTAATACCTCTCTGATTTGCAGCCACTTGTGCGTGAAGGTCAGATAAATTATCCTGAAGCCTGCGCGTTCCTGGAATCTTATGAATTGATTCTTCAGAACAGGGGTAACAAAGAAGTTTGGTGATTCCTTCTTCCTGAAAAATGCCCTTCTCAACAAGCTTGAATGTTTTTATTGCTGCTCCTTCCTCCCATATGAACTTTGAGAAAGGTGGCATACTTCCAGGAGTAATACCTCCAATCTCTGCGTGATGCCCTCTACTTGCGACAAAGAATATCAATCTACCTTTGTTAAAAACAGGTGTAATAACAGTTATATCAGGCAGGTGGCTACCGCCTGCAGAAGGATGATTGGTGACTAAAACATCTCCCTCATTTAGATTATCACCCCAGTACTTCAGCTGCCATCGAACAGTGCTCGACATAGCCCCCAAGTGCACAGGAACATGGGGTGCATTTGCCACAAGCCCACCATCAGGGCCAAAAAGTGCACAAGAAAAGTCTAGCCGCTCTTTAATATTTGTTGATATAGAAGTCCTCTGCAAGGTGCGCCCCATCTGTTCAGCTATTCCCATAAACCGGTTGTTGAAAATTGATAGCTGTACAACATCTGCAACTTTTTCATCTACCTTTGCCGTATTGGAAGTCGACTCTATCTCTATTTTAATGTTGCCATATTTAGTAACAATGGCCTTGCAGTTAGGTTCAACAATGACAGTACTATTGCCATTCATGATAACTGCTGGGCCAGGAATAACATGCCCATATGCCAAATTTTCAAGCTTGAACAAAGGAGTGTCATTCCATCCACTCTCAAAGTATACCTTGTAGTGACTTTCAATTTTAGGGGCACCAGGGGCAGAAGCTAGCGCTCGAGGCTTCAGTATGTTAGTGACTCCAACACCGCGAACCCTAACATCACATATAACTATACTCCTGTTTTGAAGTTTAAATCCATATTCCCTTTGGAACAACTTGACAAATTCAGCAGCATAATCACCTCCTGATCCATCATCATTGATTGGTCTCTTTACCATGATTGCGGTGTCTGTTCCCTCGTACCTTAAGTTTAAGTATGTTTCACTGGTGATAATTGCTTCTCCGAATCCTTGCTCCTGCAGCTTTGACTTCACCTGCTTCAGCAAGATAGTTTCTCTGCGAGAGGCTTCAATCACAGATTCAGGACCATAAACAGCTGAATATGGCTCTTGTGCCTCTTCTACCACATCAGCTAACCCCATACCATATGCACTTAAAATCCCACATAACCTGTGAATAAGAACCTCCTTCATTCCAAGTGATCTAGCAATGGCACAGGAATGTTGAGGACCTGCACCTCCAAAGCAAGCAAGAGCATGGTTGCTTGTTTCATGGCCCTTCATTTCTGTCAATTGTCGTATTGGACGACACATGGTCTCATTGGCAACATTCACAAAGCCTTGTGCAATCTCCTCAACCGTCATGTCCCTCGCAGATGAATCCTGGCTCTTTCTGTAGGAATTGATTTGCCTTGCAAGTTTTTCAAACTCTTCCCTGGTAGCACCAATATCTAATGGCTGGTCTTCATTGGGACCAAAAATGGAAGGGAAAAATTCAGGAATGACATAACCTAAAATAAGATTTGCATCTGTAACTGCTAGTTGCCCTCCTTTCCGGTAACAAACTGGTCCTGGATGTGCACCCACTGAATCTGGTCCCACCCGGAAAGAACCAAACTGAAATTTTAACTTTGATCCACCGCCAGCAGCAACCGTGTTTACATCGAGCTGAGGTGCTTGAATTATTGCACCAGCAACCTGGGTTTCTATAACTTGTTCATAGCTACCAGCATATCGGCTGACATCAGTAGAGGTACCACCCATGTCAAAACCGATTAGGGCCTTGTCTGTTTCAATCCCGAAGAGTGTCTGAGAGTAACCAACTACACCACCAGCAGGACCTGACAAAATTGCTTTGTGGCCTGAAAATCTATGTTCTGGTGCAAGCCCTCCATCCGACTGCATAAATAAAACATTCAATTTCCCTTGTCCTTCATCAAATTTGGACATAAAACCTGACAAGTATTCTTTAATAACGGGAGTCAAATATGCATCTACACTTGCTGTAAAACCTCGAGGAACAGCTCGAACCATAGGAGTTAAAGCAGATGATATAGATACATGCCGGAAACCCAAACTAAGAGCTAACTTTTCCAGAAGTATTTCATGCTCGGGGTAAGTATAAGAGTGAAGCAAAACCACAGCTAAGCAACTAATACCCTTTTGCAGCAAAGCATTCAGTAATGGTTTCAGAGCTTCCTCATCAAGTGGCTTTATTACCTTGACAAGCTCGCCCGAAATACCTTGAACAAGTGATGGAGAAGAGTCCAAATCTACTCCCTCCTTATCAAGAACCAGCTCAACTCTCTCATCAACCTCTACAACCTCTTCATACAGATTCGATGGTTTTGATACAGTGAGGTCAAATATATGTGGACGAGCCTGGTTACCAATCTGGAGCAAATCCCTGAAGCCTCGAGTGACACATAGTGCAATTCTCTCCCCTTTCCTCTCCAACAATGCATTTGTTGCCACAGTTGTACCCATCCTCACCCATTCTATCTTATCGGTAGGAAGCTTCGAACTACGGGGAATTTTCTTTCCCGTAAATTCCTCCAAAATCCTCCTTATTCCTTCAACTGGAGCATCATCATAATTAGAAGGATCAACTGACAACAACTTCATGACTCGGCCTTCTGGTTTTCCAGGAATTTCTGCATACACATCAGTAAAAGTACCTCCTCTGTCGATACAAAATTTGAGTTTTGCTTCACTTTGACTCCCCATGCTAAACTACAGGTAGTGCAATCCAAGAAATGACTTGATTATACAGAAGATATTGCAATAACCTGGTATATTGCCAGTAAGAGAGAGTTAAAAAAGGGCTTTGGTCACAAGCATGACAAACTCAATTAGCCAAAGAGTAGTAGCAAAATAAACACAGCACCGCTGCAGACTATGCACCACAAGAAATTGCAAAAAGAGAAGCATCAAACACTTTTCAGAAGGGAATCAATATATGTTTTCAAGTGCTTGAATGTCCACGTTCTTGAATACAAGAATCAACAAATCCAGTAACCATAAGAGGAAATAACCAGGACAGTCCCTTAAGTATGGGCATAGGAATGTTTTGGTCCCTCATAAATACAGCTGAACATAAAACATTACTTATGTTTGCAAAAGTGAACAGCTTTGGTTCAAGCTATAGCAGATTTCTTAAAACTAACAGAAAAAAAGGACGCAAACTAATGTTACCGTCTGTTAAACTAATGTAAAGAAGACTTAGAGAAACCTTTTCCTAAATCTTCTTGTTGTAAAGAGGAAAATCCCTAATTTCTTTTCTTAGCTTTTGACGCCAAAGTGCAGGGATACAGCAAAGCAAAAAAAAAAATAGCAGAAAGAAAAACTAAAATTGTAATATTCTAGTTTAAAGGCACATTAAGGAAAGAAAGCCCATTTACAGCGGGAGAACTTCAACTTCTTCCCAAACTTTCCTTCTTGCACCAGAAACAAAGAAGTATAATGCATCTCAGTCTTCACTGTATGAACAAATCTCTATTTAGTTGCTACAGACCCACTTTCGTAATTGTATGGACGCCAAACACGATTTAATTGAAAGATAATTTCCAAACTAATATACTTAACCTTAAAATTGCACAGATTAAGGCTAGAAGCACAATTTTCCTTCGATTGAACTTCAATTAATTTTTATTAGATCCTTCCATGATCCATTAATGGAATTTATACATCTATCGTTGATTAAGGATCCTTGCTTCTAGACTAGCTGTTTGGTTTCTAGAGACTTTGGGTAGATTGGCTTTGGGAGAAAGAGTGTCGACCAGACCTTTAATTCTCTAGGATTTTGGAAGATTAAGGAGTTAGTGTCTACATATCGGTGTTAGTTTAACTGGGACTTGTCTGTTATATGTTTGAACAAAAGCTATCAACTTTGACAAACATTCAGGATCTTTATGTTCAGCTCTATATACAAAGGATCAAAATATTTCTATGTTCATACTCAAAAGGACTATGCTGGTTTTTAGCATAAAAAGAAAAGGAAAAGAGCATCAAACACTATAACTGAAAGATAAGATGATGTACTTAAGTGCTTGAGTTTCGATATTCTAGCATTTGAGAATCAACAAAGCAAGCAACCCAAAAACAAGAAACTGAGAGGAAAAAGAAGAAGAGCATAAAAGTTACGACTTTTTATTGAAGAGCATCAAACACTATACCTAAGGGAGAAGATATATGAACTCAAGTACTATGAAAACAGCAAGCAACCAAAAACAAGAACATCCCCCCCCCCCCCTCCCCCAACAAAAAAAAAAAAACACTACACATTCAAGTGCTTGAGTTTTGATTTTTAGCATCTGAGAATCAATAAAGCAAGCAACCCAAAAACAAAAATGGATTTTGGGTCTACCTCAGCCCAAAAGCTAGCTCACGAGTCAGAATTGCTCGAGACCGTGTAAGTAGACCACTCAACTCATTAACTAATCAACGTGAGACTTTTTTATTCTTCAACATAAAAAAGTTATGACTTTATTTTATGAAGAGCATCAAACGCTATAACTAAGGGAGAAGATATATGAAACTCAAGTGACTCAGCATTGATATAGTTCCAAGAATCAAAAACAGCAAGCAACCCAAAAACACAAAAGGTTAGGGGAGATATACACAGTCAAGTGCTTAAGTTTTGATAATTTTGAATCTAAGAATCAATGAAGCAAGCAAAACCCAAAACAAGAGAAGAAACGAACAAAATCAACATATGGGTTTGCATCAATTCAAGCACTGGAGATGAACAAACAAAAATTAACGGCTGTTAATTTCAAGATAGCTACGACCCATCAAGATTTTCTCAAATTTCAATCAAATCCCAGATGTGTAATGAGATAATTATCACTGAAAAGTAAAAGGGTACCTCAAATTCAACGAAAAGCTGCTTAGTTCTTCGACCTACAACTCCAACAATGATTCGATCATTTGCTGTTGATTACTGTATGAAACTTCGCAGAAAATCGACCGTCATATAAATTAATAAATTATATAATTCGTGATGATGAGGAAAATATATACTACAAATTCCAATGTCGTTTGCTACGTGGGATAAGTCGGATAGAAATCTTTAGATTGATAATTTTAATTTTTAAAAATATTATATTATTATCGTATCAAAATTTAGTATGATTTAGTATTTTAAAGTTTTGAGTTTTGATATTTTATAGTACGGTAACATAATTATTGTTGCCGAATCTATAATAATATAAGTATGATATAATACATAAATATGTTTTTTAAATTAGTTTCAGCTGACATTGATGCTATTTAATTTTGGGTATGGATAAACAGATATTTAAATTTGTATAAAATCGAACAAGTAGACATATATGTCCTACGTGACATAATACATATAAAATGTCACGTAGGATGTAAATTGTCATTTAGAGCATATATGTTTCCTTGTTTAATTTTATACAAATTTAAGTGTATTATTTGTTCATATTCAAAATGAGAGAACATAAATGTCAACTAAAATCAAGTTTATATATATATATAAAAGTATCGTTTTGCCCCCCAAAAAATAAGACAAATAATTATCATCATAGTAGTCATTAATTTTGTAACAATTTATATCTGAACACTCAACATTTATACATAAAAAGAGTTCTCAAGAAATTATATATTGCATTAAATATTGTAATAAAACTTATTTTTCAGAATTACATCGATTTATTCGAAAGTCTAGAAATACTACGTATTAATTTAGAGGAGAGTGATATTTTATAAACTTGTATAAATCAACAAATATATATCTTTATTATTTACAACTACATATTAATACTGAGTTGCGTCATCTAAATTCCATTAGGCTATCTAGTAATCTATCATAAAATATATTACTAGTCTACTACTAACAATAATTATTCATTAGATTTCTAAATTATATTACAATGATTTTTGAAAACGATTCTCTGATTAACATTTTCTTCATAGTCCCACGAAGAACTTTACATACTTATTCAAAATAAGTGAAATCTTCGATCTGTGTATTTGAAAGTTGCTCAAATAAAAAAAAAATCTAGTCTAGTCTAAATTCAAGCACGATCAATCCATCTGCTTCTAGGTTCGAAAATGGCACCAAACAAGGGCAACGGGTCTTTCGACCTTCGTTTGGTTTGTATGCAGCATAGATCCATGAGAACGGCTTATATTAATATAAAAAGGTTCTACACTAGGGACAACATGTGGCTGTAGTTTAGTGGTAAGAATTCCACGTTGTGGCCGTGGAGACCTGGGCTCGAATCCCAGCAGCCACAAACCCCTTTTATTTTTACACCAACTCTTAAAACGACGCCGTATAACCACCCATACTCTAAAAACGACATCGTTTAACGACCATCACCAGCACTAGGTTAAATAGCTCCAAAAGTCCGATCTTTAAAGTCTTCACTTCTACTCTCAAAGGAAGAAAAATCGAAGATCGTAGCTTTTGGGTTCTTCGAATTCTACACAAATTTTACCCTTTTTACGTATCACTGTAAGTTTGAATCTGTTTTTTTTTCAGAAATAAATAGTACTTTGTTATTGAGCTGATTTTGATAGGCGATTTATCTTTTGGGGTTCAATTGTTTTGTGATTTATCTTTATTTAGTGCAATTGAATGCTTGATCTATTTTGATTTCGGTAATTCGATAAGGAATGAGGTACATTGTATCAGAATAGGGAAAAAGGAGAATTGTTCCTTTATTTTTTGTTGTTTTGTTTTGTGGGTTTTATGAAGGAGATGGAATTTGTTGAAATATGAAATGAATTATGTAGAAGAAATTAGATTATGGACCAAGGGTTCTGAAGGCTATGAAGATAAAGCAAAATATATAGGGGGGCTATAAGTTCCATTTCTATAGTGCTTTAGGAGTTCTGCAAACAATGGGAAGAGTGTAGTAGGGTTTTGTTTCGTATGATGAAAAAAGAATGCCAAATGTTTGTTTGTAGAAAATGGTAATATCTAAATCATTTTCTGGTGTTCAAATAAACTTTTTTGATAAGTAGAAGGGAAGTAGGAGTAGTTTGGTGGTGGACAATAATGATGTAGTAAGAGTGGGAGAGGGGTGTGTTGGTGGTGTTTGAATACATTTTTGTTGATAAGTAGAAGGGAATTGGGAGTAGTTTGGTGGTGTACGTCTGTACGATGATGATGTAGAGTTGGAAGGGGGTATATTGGTGGTGTTCGATGTTATCTTTGTGAGTTTGAAAGAGTGAAATATTGTGTCAAAATTGGTGGTTTGATATTTAGTTGGAATGAAGAAATCTCTAGAGTATACTGGCTTTATGCACCTCAAAAGATGGAGGCTGCTTTTCCCAATTTGGGTTGATTATTTAACATATGTACTCGTGAAAAAATATTTAAGCCATTGAAGATAGCTAAAGCAGTTTCTCCAAGAAACCAAATCAATGTTTTTTGATGTGGAAAAGTTTGTTGCATTTTTCTTAATATTTTAGCTTCACTTGGATCATACAGCTCGAATTGCTGGAATAGTTTTAGCATGAATCAGATTTTTCTCAGCACGTGCAATCCGTTACGGGTCCAAAGGAGATGGAGACAATTGGATCAAGATGGGTTTTCAAGCTTTTTGCATTTCAAGGGACAAATTTTCATGTGAATGATCCTAATTAACAACTAAAATCAACTAGTATCCAAACAGGTGCATTGTATTCAAGCTGAAGAATTAGAAATCCATAAGATTAAATCCTTCCATCCATATAGGCCCTGAAATTATTCCAACCCAATAATGTCTGGACACTAAAGATATAAGAATGGAGATTGGAGACCATGTAGGATAAAAGAAAAGAGAGAGAAGAGGATGAGGGAATGGGAGTGTTATGTATTTGTTTTAGGATTTGATTGGAAAGAGAAGAAGGTTTGTGTAACGTGACAAAGCTAAGTTTAATTTGGTCATTAGCTTAAACTTTAGAAACAGTTTTGTTAAAGCATGTTTTGAAGGAAAGGGAAAGAAATGGAAGGAGAAGAGAAAAAAGGGGCAGCCCGGTGCACTAAAGCTCCCGCTATGCGCAGGGTCCGGGGAAGGGCCCGACCACAAGGGTCTATTGTACGCAGCCTTACCTTGCATTTCTGTCAGAGGCTGTTTCCAGGCTTGAACCCGTGACCTCCTGGTCACATGGCAGCAACTTTACCAGTTACTCTAAGGCTCCCGGAAGGAGAAGAGAAGAACTGAAAAAAAAAAAAATTAGGAAGGAGAGAAGAAGAGGAGTAAGCTGAACCTTTTGCTGTTGGTTTGACTTCTAGGAAGAGAAATTAACGCAGAAGAAAAGAGGAGATAGCGTCATGTACCCTAAAAGAAAGAGCTGGCATGTGTTCATTGCCTCCAGCTTTGCAAGTCTCTTGCATTTGATGGCATCTTGGTTCTTAGGCACTCATTGGTCTGTAGATAATACTCCAAAACGGATATATCTACCCTCCTTTTCTATTCCTTTTTCATTCTCCATCTTACCGTATTTGGTATTTTTATTTTGTTGCCTTCGTTTTTTTCCCTTCCTTTCTTATTTTGGCCTTTTCTTCTGCTACCTTTAGCGTTTGACAATTGACACAGTGTTGAATAGCTTGGCTGACTAATTATCTAGCGAATAATTTGTCTTCTAGATTGTTAGAAAACAGGTGTTGGTTGGAGTGTGTGGCTGCATAAAACTTGTACGTATGAATGCTAGAGTTGGAGTGGTTAAGAATTTTGGATCGGTAAAGCGAAAATGGGTAATCAAGAAAAGAAACTCAGCATTAATCTCTATGATATTTCAACTTTCAGCAAAAATGACGTATTAGAATTTAGAACATATAACCACTTTCCAGTGACTATCCTTCTTTTTTTTGCTTATCCTTTTCTCGAATGCTAGTGTTCACATATTAAGCGACAAAATATGGTGGTTAATTTGTTTGATATGTTGTTTTTTGTGCATGAATGTTGCAGATGATTGACGACCAGGATCTCGGCTTCTTCGCCAACTTTCTTGGCATCTTTATATTTGTGCTGGTCATCGCTTACCATTATGTGATGGCAGATCCAAAATATGAAGGCAATTGAAAGTAGCTTATTTCGAATTAGCCTCGGCAACAATAGTTATGTTTGTTACTTATTTCGAATTAGCTTCGGCAACAATAGTTGTGTTCTTCTATGTTTAGCAGCTCTATATTATAGATATTGAGTTTTGATGTGTCGAAACATTATTACTGAGCATTGAGTTTGCATCTGGCTGTTTCTGGTCCATAGAAACTTTGGCAAAAACTATTGATCAGTGCATTGCTTCAAATGGAGTAAAGGATCTCATCTTTTCCTCCCCTCCCCTCCCCTCCCTGCCGCCGCAGCGTAATGGTTTAGAAGTGTTTGTTGTTAAAAACAAGAAGTGATTGCTGTCTCTATGATTTGGAACTTTATTAATCAAGATCCATAGTTACCTTACTTATTACACTATTTTTTACCAATACCATGTATCGCTCAACAAAAAATTAATGGCTAATAACATTTTGGTTGTATAAAGTATGGTTTCTTTGCATAATCTCCTCTAGATTTTCTGTGTTTGATGTTATATTTACCATTCGATGTGTTTGGAAATTCATGATCTTAGTGTTAGCTCTTCATAATTACTTATATCATCACTTTGGTATGGTATAACCATAAAATCATTCATAGTTTAAATTGCCTAGATGAATATGTGCTTAATAAAATGTAGAGAAGATTCAGAATAACATATTGCCTTTGTATTTGAAGGAAAACTAGAGAGAGAACTATAGATGATAAAATGCTAATGCCCACTTTTGGATCTACAGCTTTATTCTTTTTTTCCATTTGATCATATGGATTTGTTTATAGTAACTTATGAACAAATTGGTTCTCCCAAAGGATCTTCCCATTTCACCAATTCTTTTATCCCGTTGTCGATGTCTCTTACTTCTCTCTCCAAAAAGCTCATGCAAAATTCTAAAGAACACAAACAACCAACAATGGTTCCTCTAAGCTCTATACCTGCAATGTCCCTCACTTTACCACGGACCTCGTTGGAGTTCTGAAGAAAAGAACTCAGAATCATCTGCATCTCCTCGTCGTTTCTAGAATACATGACACTCTCCCTTAGACATGATGAATTCCCTCCTTCAAGATCATTCAATATATTCTGCTCTGGCTGGATTTGAGAAGTTTTTAACAGTCTGATAGAAATGGTTTTCTCAAAGCAGCTCACTGAAGAGCTTAGAGCATCCTTAAAATGCTGTAAGTTGTTGTTTATGTATTGTTGAAGCTCCCTTTTATCAGGATAATATCTATCGAATGCTTGAGAGAGGAATTCGATATCACAGGACATGAAGAACAGAACATCTGCCATATTTGACAAAGATTTTTGGAGCTTTTGGCAGCAAGAAATTGGAAAAGGAATAAACCAGAATCTAGGTTCCAAGACTGCATCTTTAATGAACTTTGACAAGTCATGAACTTGAGATTTCAGATTCATTTGCTTCTCCATTAACCCCTTTTGCCTTGAATCAACTACCATGTGTTTAGTGCAGTCTTTGATTGTTCCTTGGATCAGATAGAGATGTTTTTTGACTAAAGTTGCTGAACTTGTAGGCTGCAGAATAAGCTCAACAACGACGAAGCAAGCTAGTCCAATGAAGGCCTCTGTGAGTCTGGCAATTGCAAATTCACTAGGTGGACCATAACTCTTTCTGCCCAAAATCAGTAGTGAACCTATCATTGCAGCTGTCCCCCCTGCTTGAGTGAACATCCTACTATGCCTTAGAAATGTGGTGAAAATTATCCAAGGGAGGAGGGATAAGAACCTTATTTGCGCGACTTTTTGAAAAATAGTGCAGCCAAGTACACCATACACTGATCCTATAGCTGTTCCTTGTGCTCTAGCATTTGCTTCTGTGAAAATTGCTTGTTTCCTTGTAACAAAGCTCAGGGCTATTGTGAGGCCTGACCAGTATCCATTTTCTGTGTTAAATAGAAGACCAAGTAGCACAGCCAGTCCTAATGAAAACGAACACTTGAACGCGAATACCACCATTCTCTCATTGATTATTGGCAAAGTCTTATCAATGCAGACTCGTCTGCAGCACGATTTGTTACTACCACCACTACTACTACTTCCTGTTGTGCCTCTTAGTCCTTCGTTTATTGGTGTGATCGTGTCTGAATCAGTCGTGCACATTCTGAAACAAGATAAGAAGAAAAGTGCTGGTTGATCTTGTTTTGTTGGTAAAATTGGTTCATGGGAATGCCTAGAAGAGTACTCCTTCTCAAATTCCCCTTCTGTTTCCATAGCTGTTAGTGAATTATGTGGTAGAAATGATCTATCTTGCCCCATTATTTGACTAAGAAACATCATAACATGATGGGTGACTTTAAAGAGCTCTTTATCTATCATTCTTGTGGGAAAAGATGGACAAGAAGTTAAAGCCACTTCCATTCCTTTCATTGAAATGTCCATATTTTGAAAACCAAGTCCTGGATCTGTGAAATGAGGATTCAAGTATCTCAACCAAGGTTTCTCCCATTGCAAACCTTCCTACTCAAAAGTATAAGAGGGTCATTTATATTATTGGACAAGAATCAGGTTCATTTCACGTATGGACACTGAACTTTATTTACTTTAATTATAAAGTCATAAAAACTACTTTTTGTCCTATGAAAGTAATTGAGCTTGACTCGTTATAAGTTATAACAGTAAAGTCACAAACTAGTCTTAGTCACATTAAAAGTAGAATAGCACAAAATTATTGTTAATCGCATTGAAGTAGCTGAATTTTACCCACTATAACAGTCTAGTCATCAAACACTTGTTTTATTACATTAGAGTAATTGAATTTATCGATTGTAACAATAAAGTTAATGTGCAAATATAGTTATGTAACTATACTGTTATAGTAGATAAAGTTCAGTGATCGTACGTGTACGTGAAATTAACATGAACAGGAATTGATAAGGGATCCTATGAAGTTACCTCCAAGAATTTGATAGTCTCAAGAAGCTTAGTTCCTGTATCAGTAAAGGGCTTTGTTTGAGATATTAACTCCATGGTTATTTGATCATCTTGAGTATGAATGGCTTTCAAATATAAATTTATTCTTCCTGATGCACTTTCTGCATAAATTTGGTATAATTTTTTCACCTGTTTGCAATGAAAATTTACAATATATGTTAGCAATCAAATTTGAAGTACTAAAAGACACATGCATAACATATTATTTGTTAACTTTAAAAAATTATCTCAAAATAAATATCATTTTAGGAATTCAAGACTGAAGTTGACAATTGTTTTTAACTATATTCGATCACGATACTCCTTTCATTTCAATATAAATGAAATATTTTGGCACTTTTTCTATGGTCTAAAATGAATGAAGTATGCACAGTATAGCTTCTTACACTTTAGCTTCGTTCCAGATTCTACATCTTATTTATTTGTGACCTCGAGGAGCTGTATGATGTGAAAATCTTTATACGTTTTTCCACAATATATAGTGACATGACATGATGATGTTATTAAATAAATTATCAAAAACATTGAATGAAGTAGTGCAACAACTATATGTACAAACCCCACACATATTTACTTCAAAATGTGCCTCATCTCTTTCCCAATGTTTATAATTTCTAATCAAACAGAGTGGAAACATCTGAGAAGTTTATATTATGGACCATAAAAGTGAACCATACCATACCATACTAATCAAATTAAATAATATAATCAATCAAATTGTCATAAGAATAAGGCAACTTCTATCTACCACAAAAAAAGTGCAGTGTGCATATGTCAAGTTGAACATCAAATATTTTAATGTTAGTTTTACTCCGAATATTAAATTGACGGGTTAAACTGAATTTGAAAATATCAAAATGGGTTGAGTTAATAAATTGACGATTTATTGACCCCTTAAATGTTATTTGGTCTGAAACGGTTTGAGTTGAAATGGCTAAAACTAAGTTTTAAATTCTTTATTTGTTTTCTTATAAATTGTTTGAGTAACTAATAAAAAAAATTCATTATATTATGACTATATATAATAATTTCAAAAAATAATGTCTTTTAAAAATATTTAGATAAAAATTTCTCATGAATCAATTTGGGTTGTATATTATTAACTGATCAAACCTAAATGAATTAGACGGATCATGATTTTATGAGCTGATTTTATCATTCCTAATTTCAAGTAAAGAGTTTTTCTCTCTCTTCTATTATACTATAGTTAATTGATTCTCCAAAGAACTCAAGGTTCGAGCTTAAGATATATATACCAAATTACCAATAGTGAAAACAATATTATATAATGATGTCAATATACCTAAATGAAAAACTTACGATTAAAACAAAGTGCTTTTATATATTTGACTTTTCAACAGCTTGAAAACCTTGGTTTCATCGAAAGTATAAAACAATTGAATGGTCGAATGGAACGTAAATTCAAGGATTTTTACATGTAGATATTGTTAGTTCACTGGATCATATATGTTTTTTCACTGTGAATATATACATTAACAATAACCTATATATAACATTAACTTACGTACATTATATATAACATTGACCTATATATATTAATAATGTAATTTTTTTATAATATTAAGTCATCTAAATGATATCTACGAGTAGTGGCAGAGTCAGAATTTTTATTAAGAGAGTTCAAAATCTGAAGAGTAGACACACAAACTAGGCGAAGGAGGTTCGATATCTACTATATATATATAAAAAAATTATTTTAACTATGTATAGATAGTATAATTTTCCGTCAAAGGGGATTCGAATGAACACCCTGAACTCAAGATGGCTCTGCGCTGTCTACGAGGTAATCCTTCATAAAAAGTAAGACACTACTGAAATAGAGGCCTTTTCTATCGTGAATCAATGAGAAGATCTTATTCTAAAAATATGATTTTTCTATCGAACCAATTCACTCGGAAAATGCATAGTGGAAAAAAGATTCTTACTGAAATACTGTGAAGCTTCCTGATTTTTTTCGTGTAAAAGATAGTAGTATTTTTTTTTCTCAACGATTCAATCAAAATATCTGTGAAAATAGCCACTACACATTTTTTAGTGGGAAATTTCAACAGAAAAATATTAATTGTTTAATAGTGGGATTTGTAATCTTAAAAATAATGCAAATTAATTATCTACAATAACCACTACTAAAAAAAGGAATTAACGGCTCACAAACTTTATAGATAAACAACAAAATCTATAGCTAATTCTATTTAGCAATGAATTAGGGAAAAATTACCAAATGATTATGTCAGTTACGAGCTATTTAACCACAGAATAACAATGAAATTTAACCATGAATAGTTAAAGATGATCTGACAGTATAAGAATTCTTTCAGGTATTTAAAATTGGGGGAGGGCCATTTGATTCTGAGCTTGTTACGTGTTCATCCGTTAAAATTAAGGGTAAATTTGTACCAAAATATAATAAGGGGTATATTTGGACCGAAAGTATAACAGGAGGAATATCTTTAGATCGAAAAGTATAACGAAGGGTACTATATATAAACTATTTCTGGTAGTGCAGGAGTATGTTTAACCCGTTTCCTATTAATGAATATAAGTTGTATACATACCTCATGATAAGCTAGCCAAGGATAGGGCAGCAACAAAGCTAAGATAGAAGCCACAGCTCCAAGCAAAGTGCTAAAAGCAATTCTAAGAGGGTGCATCACAGGAGAATTGAGATAAACCCCATGAATAACAGCATCAACATACACTATAACAAGTTGTCCAAAGGCAATTCTCTTGCACATCAAGTCTGTACTCTCCGGCAACGCCACCAAAAATGCGCTCAACGCCACCATGAGGGCGGCTACCTCGGGTGAGAATTCGTCGGTGGCAACATAGTTATGAAGCCATAACCCTAGCATAGAAAGTGGCATGATTTGAAGTGTGGCAAGACATGCATGCCAACATCCCCTTAAGGCATGACCTAACGTGGCGTCGGACACTATAAATATCGATGTAACGTAGGAAAAAGAAGGAAATGCTAGTTGCTTCGCAAGAGAAGGTGGACTATATAGGGTGACACACCCCACTATGGCGCATGCTAAGGCGGTTCGAATAGACGAGTGTAGCCTCATCCACCACATGGCACGAGCTCGTTTAGCCACCATGGTAGTTGGCATGATGAGGTAACAATTTATAAGCTAGAAGACGTGGTTGTACCGATACCAGTTGACAGCAATTGGCCAGTTTCCTACAGTTGACCGATATTTACCTTTTAGTAACAAGACAACTACTCTCTGCACATATGACACTAATTAAACGGCTAACTAAAAGATTCACTTGCCAATAACAAGATAATTAGTTCATGCATTCACCACTAAATAGGCTAGCTAGCATAAAGATTCATCTACCAACAACAAGACTTCTAGATACTCTCTACACGCCACTAAACGGCTAGCCAGAAAATTCACATGTCAGCAACAAGGCGACTAGTACTCTCAACACGTCACTAATGGCTATAGCCAGAAGATTCACCTACCAGAAACAAGATGACTAGCTAGTACAACACACCACTAATTAAATGGTCAACTAGAAGATTCACCTGCCAGCAACAAGACAACTACTCTCAACATGACACTAAATGGCTATATGGATATTCATTCACCGATTAGTAACAAGACGACTATTTTCAACATGCCACTAAACGACTATATATATAGACATTCACCTTCTAGTAACAAGACGACTATTTTTTGGACGCGACTAAACGACTATATGGACATGCACGATACAAATGTCACAAGAGGAAAATAGGATGAATTTTTGTTAGCAGGCTCACTAGTTTACAGAATAGTGAATGGTATTCCAATTTCAGCAGGTTGGTGGTGACAAAGTAAAGAAGGGGTCCTCTAATCTTGAGTAGGAGAAGTATTTATAGAATTACTAAAGTGTCACACTCATACATATATCTTGACAATCCAACTTCTTACCTCAGTTAAAGAGTAATTTAAACACTAAAAATGAAAACGTTGTTTTTCTTGAGTCAAGGGTCTAACCAAAGACGTAAAGTATGTATACACTTTACCCTTCCCCAAATTTCACTTATGGAACTACACTAGATATATATATATATATATATTGTTGTTGTTGTTGTTTAATTAGTATTTTTTTAAAATCAAATTCCAAAGAAATGATTAAAATATATGCTAGTCAGAAATAATTATGTAGACCCTCAACAAAACTTGTGTGAGGCTCTGATGTATACCCTTTCAATAAGGGAACCTTTAAACTTTGTGAGCCTCTCACTACTTACCATGCCTCTTGGTTGCAACTTAATTATAGACTCTTATTTTACATTTAAATATGCAATAAACATATTATTTTATAATTGCTAGATGCTTCAAAAATTTAATTAAGAAACATATTCTACAAACTTTAAGTCATATTTGAAATTGTTGAGTAAGATTTCATTTGGATTAGGTGATTAAAAGTAGATGATAATTATCAAGTGTTTAAAAGCAATTTTAGGCATTGAAATTGATTTTATAGATAAGCAATCTATAAAATCCAAAGAAAATGGCTTAACACACTGGACATTTTCTGAGGCACAACAAATTAAAGGGTAAAACAAATTAGAGGTTTCTTCCAAGAGTCTTGGAGCTAGGATTGTTAATTAACAAATCAATACTTCAAAATATTCATCAGAGCAACAAGGTATGAATATGACATTCTATTTTAATTTGAAAAGAAGAAGTCATTTCCCAATATAGAATTGAATAAACCAAGTTAAGAGAAATTTGATGGTATTGTAATCATTCAAGGGAAAATGTTCAAATTTTTTTCTCTAACTTTGCAAAAATAAGTCTAGATTTGTCCTTCATTATTAATAGTTGGAGTCATATATATATATATATTCATACCACAAAATGAGTTAGAATTTCCTCTATTAATATAGTCAAGGTCAGATCTGTTGTTATAAAAATGGGTTAGATTTGTTTTTACTGATTAACGATCAGACTTTCCAACATGTGGTGCGTTCTTTTACATACGAAAGGGTCAAATTTGCATTTATATTTTTCGAAATGGTCTAGACGTATGATATCTCTTATAGAGAAACCACAAAAAAAAAAAGGGGGGGGGGGGGGAATATCCAATATTTTACTCGTAAAATAAACAAAGCTGTAATAATAATTAGGATTAATAAAATAAATAAGATTAAATACCTTGCACAAATTTGTCTAAGGAACTTTGTAGCTCTTCCTTTTGGCAATCAAATAAATAATGTAATACGACAAGTAATTTCAACATTAGTACAACTAAGCTTTACCAATTAAATTCTATCAAAATTAAAATGCAGCAGGCCGACCAATTAATTCTTTACTCCTATAATTGAGTTCTTATCAACAAATTTAAAATTTGAACTTTATGAATTTTTATCTTTTGGATGATGATCTCAAATTAATGTTAGTTATTGAATTTTGAATTTATTTTTTTTATATATTATGATATCTTAACACAAAATATACAACGTTTAAACCAAAATTAACACTAAATTTTATCGAATCTGTATGTTCGTGTCTATATTCATCTCTTGCATTCTAAAGAAAGGTGTCAAAATTATAAGAAAAAGGTTGATTTTTTTAAAAAAAAAAACAATTAAGTAGCTATAATCCACACTTAAAAGTTAATTTTTGACGCAAAATATAATGTTAAGAGTTCACAATCATGTCGATTTATTTAAAAGGGAATTAAATTCCCATTTTTGCAAGGCACATTATAGTAGAATCAAGAATGGACATTAATGTCGATATATTCAACTTGTGTGTCATTATTGTCCAAGAATTCTTTCATCTGCACCATGATTTGGTATATGGCATCTACACATCCACAAAACAATTTTCTTTTTGTTGGTAGATTTAATATATATATATATATATATATATATATATATATATATAATTATGTTGGTATCTGTATTGGAGAAGAGTAAAATTCAAATTTGCATGTTGTAGGGTCTATTTTTGAGGGCAATGCACTCAATTAGATTTTTTTTTATTTTCAGAGACTCAAATGTTAGAGACCTTTTTTAATCTTGAAGAGACCTGGAACCATCTAGGAAAATGCTGTGACAATGCCATGAAGAAACCTATAATTTATTCTTCTTTTTTTGTATTCTGTTCAGGAATAACTCTAGTGAGACACTGACCAATTAAGAAAAAGAAAGAAGGAATAATATACTTACTATTTGAACCTAGTGCCCATGAGGTAATGCCAACATTTAAATTTTAATCTTTTGAAGTTATAATTGGTTCTAGATTAATATAAAGTACATATTGAATGAACTTTTAAGAAAAATATAGGATTTAAATCAAAAACCAACGCATTCACCCGAATCCGTAATTTGACCTTTTAACTCCATTATTTGTAAGTATTCAGTGAGTATTATTTCCGTCTAATCCAAACTCGCGTTAAATAGTTTTATTAATGAGGGTATAGCAATTCTACAAAGAAATTCTTGATTCTCACAACTTATCTGATAAGAAAGGTGAAGAAATCTATCGATCCCAGTTTCCACTATTCTCGCGATCATAATATATGTCATAAACTTATTATAAGCTTGATGGATGTATAAGTAAAGTATTTTCTCAGAAAAACAACTCCCACTCCATGCAATTAATTCCCTACATGCTTAAAAAGGTATTTTTGGCAAACTCTACTCAGTACTATTTTGTTTTCTCTTCATTCTTCTGAATCTTATGTATTGCTCTTATTTCACTTTTTTTCGTTGTTATTACTATTTTTATATCTGTATTCCTTTATTTTCAAATGGCTTGAATATGCTTTATTTTAAGCCAATATTGCTCTTGTTTCACATTTTTTTTTGGTTGTTATTACTATTTTTATATCTGTATTCCTTTATTTTCAAATGGCTTGAATATGCTTTATTTTAAGCCAATATTGCTCTTGTTTCACATTTTTTTTTGGTTGTTATTACTGTTTTTATATATGTACTTCTTTATTTCAAAAGAGCTTGAATATGCTTTATGTTAAGCCAGTGATCGATCGAATTAAATGTAGGACATTAACAGTGAACTTTCCTACTCGATTGTCTTTCCCTCTTTGCTAGGGAATGTAAATTAAACCACATAATCTTATTATGCTTTATATTTTATTCTTCTTATTATAGATTTGTACTAGTCCCCTGACATAGTGACATTTATCATTTTGCTGCATATTAAAATACGTGGCTTCTCGGACTTTCCTCTCTGTTTATTGATGACAATTAATTATTCTCATTTATAAGGGTGGCAAAATTAACTCAAAACTCGCCCAATATTTCCATAATAATCTGTTCAAATTTAATTCAGCCCGCTTATTTGCCATCCTACTCATTTATATCCCCCCTTTCTTTTTTTTTCTAGAGGGAATTGCATGCACGACTTGTCTAAGCTGCTACTATGAACAACAAAGTCAAGGATGCTTCCAGAAATCGTCTAGATTCTTCCTACTTGTTGAGCCAACATTTATATCAGTGGAGGAAATTATAGGGGAGCAAGGAATTATATACATCTTTATAAAACTACTACATAATTTTGTGGATTGATTTGTGTTCAAACGAATTGCTATTACATGTGGCGGAAGCAGAAACTTCAAAGAGGTAATCCAAACAAATAAATAAAAAATGCTCTTTTGTGTTTAGGTGATACAACACTTTATATATCACCTATATACATAACATAATTTTCCGACAAAAGAATTCAATTGAACTCGATAAATATAGCTCTGCCACTAAGTAGAGCACCAGCCATTTTGGCATCTATGTATTAGGTTTAAGAGTTTTGTTACCATGAAAACAAGCAACGCTAGGTGATGTCTCATATCTAAGTTTTGATGGGTGGTACCTGATATCTGTGCAGGTTACAAGCAGCAGGTATCCATTGAAATAGTCGAATCACGAGTTGCTTGAACACCATCTACCATTATCTCATCATTGTTAGCCACTTTTCAACAATTCCTGCCTGAATTGTTGAATATCACCTAACCTCACATGGGAGGTCCCGAGCTGAGTGATTCTCCCCCAAAACAATCTACATGACCTCATACGGGAGGCCTCTCGTGCTGAGTGATTCTCCCCCAAAACAATCTACATGACCTCATACGGGAGGCCTCTCGTGCCAAGTGATTCTCCCCCAAAAAACTGTTCATGTGTGAAGTTCCGAAAACAAAAATATGTGATTTAGTAAGTAGAACTCATTGTGAGGTCCAAAGAGGATGTGAACAGTAAGTGAGTAACAATAGGAACGATACAAAGACATGGTTGCAGTGTCTAGTTGAGATTGTGAATATATTCCTAATAATATGAAAGAATTGCAATAAGAACAAAACCCAATGTTTAGATGCAGATACCATTCGATTTTCACATATCCAAAGAGTGAACTGTAATTGATACAGAAAGTTAAACAAACAAAAAACAAGAAGCCTAGTGTAATTCCACAAGTGAGGACTGAAAAGGATAAGATGTGCGCAGACCTTACTCCTACCTTTGTGGGATAGGGAGGTTGTTAGACCCTCGGCTCAAAAGAGAAATTAGCGAGGCAGTGTTGCAAGAAAATATTGACAGCAAACTAACCAGATGCAAGACAAATGAAGCAACAGATAGTAATACACATACATTGAAGAATAAGAAACTACATGACTACTAAAAGGAGGAGGGTGAGGCTAGCCCCCTGCCTCTCCCACATAAAGTGCGACAACACTCAATTACCTACTAACATTCAACAAGGTGTTAAGAAAGTTGTTAGAAAAAAATTGCAGTAAAATATAAGGAATAATTTTTCAGAGGAAGAGGAGAGTTCGTTTATACAAGCAATTTTTATTTTGAAAACAAGTATCTGCAATTTTTGTAGAGGAAGTAGGCATTTTCTCACAACTTCTTACTTACCTCACATATTAAAGATGCAAAATTAAAGAGAGAAAAGAAAAAGTTCATTTGACAATTTTCCTTTCCTGGCAACCAAACACCACCTATCAAATAAAAAGTTCTTTTGACTAGTTTCTTCCATAAACTTTACCTCTAAAAATACTAAATTTGAATGATAAATACATTCAAGAACAAAAGAGAGTTACCATGTACCTGCGTCCTGCTCTGCATTGAGCTGGTAGGAGCACTGAGAGGTAGCAAGTATGGTGGAATAGTAGAGGTGTGCCCAAACTGGTTCGGACACCACCGTTGATTAAAACAGAGAGAGAGAGTTGAAGACTAGTGTTCTTATTAAATGACATGTCTACTGTCGGAAAAACGCAGAAGGAACACAAAGCATATGGGAAAGCAAAAGATATATGAAATGGACAAAAAAGTGAAGCATTAATTAATGTAAACATTGCATAAAGAAAGCTAACCATTTACAGTGAGCTTTTTGTACGTAGAATCTATGACATCTACCAAGCTATTCTCATCATTTACAAAACATAATATATACCGTGTTAAAAAGTTTCAGAAACTTGAATTTCAGGAAATGTACAATGTAGGTTTGTCTTCAAAATTGTCACTGATTTCTTTCATTCTGCATTCCATAGTCATTGTTTCAAATGTGGAATAATCATCCTTGGTGAAGCATGACTAAACTTCAAATTTTAACAAGAGGTACTAGGATGTATTACTATTGTGACACGGTTATCAGTAGGGTAAAACTAAGCAGTCTCACGACAGTCTAAACCCAACTCACATTCCCTATTGATGGTCTAAAGAAGAACAAGACATTTGGTCTAGTTCCGAAGTGGTAGGCATGCAAAAAAGTTTTAAAACTGGCTTCAGGTTAAATAACGGAATACAAATACGGTACCCGTGAAACTTTTACTCTTTACCAACGGGCAACATGGCTATTCTCTGTAATTCTACTTAATAGTAAATTGTTTCAGGATCGACATATAATTCCCTACACAAGATCTCTACATTTTTATCATTTCTAACTTTATCAAAAGAAAAATACTCACATTACACCTTGCTGCAGATGGCGTAATCTTGCTTGCTCGAAAATTGAACTCTTTGGAATATTTCAGGGGACTAGCAAATATAGATCAAAGTACTGATGATAATACTCGAGATACAGATGCAAATAATAATAAAATGGCAATGGTGGAAGCTGTTGAAAATAATAGAGATCGAGTAGTTGATACTTGTGTTCGAGATGATACTCTAAATACTATAGCTACAGTAAATTGCACCTTAGCTACGATCTCGCAGACTTTGGTTTTTGGTGCAAAGGATGGTGATACTAGCGATTCAGTGGTTCCTGTTATTAACTTGGAGACTGATCTAGCGCCTAATCCTAAAATACCTGCTGCTGGTGTTTTATCTGGTAAAGATCCTAGTTTGGCTACGATTAAAGATCCAGGCCAGGCTAATAAGGTGCAGCAGCGTGGAGAAAATTTGGATCAAAACTTTGAATCTGGTGGTACATGTGATCATGACTTCGCTTTGAATGACAATGATAAGGGAGGCTGGACTGAAGTACCAAGCAAAAAAAATTCTCCAGGTAGCACCAAAATACAACAACTTGATGGCACTAACCCAACTCGCAACGAGCAGACAGTAAATTGTGAAGATAAAGTATCAAGAAAGGTGGTGTGCTCTAACACCCTTGATGCCCTAATGATCAATTCTGATCAAGAGCTCCATGCATCCAATCCAGTTCTTCAAGTTTCTAATACAGAAACTAATAGAATAATCAAGGAGCCACAGGCCGCAATGTTGAATAAAGCAAACCCAATGGTCAAATCACCTACGGCCACAATCAACACCTCAGATCATGATGTTCCTTCCCCATCTTTGGAGTCGCTTGGAGAGCAAATATCCGGGCAGCAGCTAATCTCCATAAGGAATGACAAGACTTTGGTGAAAGGTAATTCGTCCATCTCTCAAGCTAATTTTACAAACGATTTGATTGTTTATAAGAAAAACCAACAGGAAATGAGTGCTTCTAGGTGGGCAGATTTAGTTGAGGAAGAGGAGCATATTATTTCACCAGCAAGGAGGAAGTTAAGTCTTCAGGCACCCACATTTGTGCCTTCAAGTAAGCCAAATCCATCTATGGAAGTGACAGTTGATAACTCTAAAAAGAACTTGACCATTACCACCAAGGTATTGGAAAAGAGCCATGAGTCAGAAGATGTAGTTTCAAGACTTAGTCCAACTACAACTAATGATATTGACTTGGGCAGTGACATGTTTGATGGGGATGATGAGGATGATATGCTAGACATATTATTTGATAAGGTAGCCAAGGATGGGGATCTCTCACCTAGGCAACAAAGAAGTGGAAGCAACAAAAAAAAAACGACACATGAAAGGCAACATAGTTGGGATGGTAAGTTGACTGAGGAATTTATTCCAAGGAACATACCGATGCGATTGGCAAAGCAAAATCATATGAAAGTTTCAACAACAACAAGATCAAATAAATCCAAAAAGAAGTGATGAACTATCAAGTTTTGTTGGACATATTTGACGAAGAAGACGAGGGAAATACTTCAGGCTACTTTACACGGGCAAACTATCTTTTTTAATTCCTACATATATAAAATAAAGTTTGAGGTTGATAACTCAACTTTATTCTTAGATTTTATATTTTGGCATTACTTAAGCATCCTTATTTGTAGTATCATCACAGAGTGTATTATAAACTCTATGATGATTATAGAATACTAGTTTTCTCTAGCTCTTATTTTCTTCATGCTTATTAATTAGTAGAGGTTCGTTACCTCATTAGGATTAGTAAGGTAAGGCCTAGCCCCCCTTGTTTGTACTTTTCTCTTTGAGGTCCTTTTTCTTTATTAATAAAAACTAGCCCTAGGCACACCTTGCCTAGCGAAATTGATTAAAAAAAAAGGGTTCTTTTATCTGGTTGTCAAAGTAATTACTAGGCCAAATATAGTTAGCCATTTGCTTTAAAAATCTATTTTTGATGCAAATAACAAACAATAATTGGTGTAAATAAGCAGATATAACCACGAATTGTAAATAGGTAAGATCATGCAATCTAAACAAGTTCCATAAACTTCTTTCTTCTTTTTTTTTTTTATGATAGTGGTGTTCGGACCAACTTGAGCCCCCTCGACTATTCTACCAGGTACCTGCTAGGTTGCTACCTCCCACCAATAGAGACACTGATTAACTCTTACTACCAAGGCCTGTCCAGATGCAAAGAAATCACATCGTGCTTTTCGCCTCCAAGATCGCATGGCTCTCAAAGGAGCAATGGGTAGCAGTGATACTTCACATGTACTGGCATAAAAGATCTTAGATAGTCCTCTGCACATAATTCTATCCAGAAATACATAATCCCTCTTCGGCAGGCAATTGCTTAGAAACTATTCTAACTACCAAGAAAACAATTCTAATTAGCAAAAATGAAATTTTACTAGAATAAACTGTAGAACCAACTAGCATTTTATTTTAGTACCTTCTATATCTCCAGTTGCGCACCTCTATCCCTTTCTTCACAGGATTCCTTCCCTGGATGATTATCATTCACTCTCTTCTGTTTCTTCACGGGGCCTGATGACTTTCCAGAGAAATCTGATGAAGTTTCTTATGCCTTCATTGACATTTTCTGCTTCAGTAAATGCAACCTCTTCTTCACTCTCAGTATCTCCACCTGTTGAGCTTCAATTAGTTGAACACTCTACTTTCACCTCTTGAATTCGATATATTTTCAAAGATCTTTACAAGAAATTTCTGCTGGAAAGTTTTTAGCTGATTTGTTCCCTTCAGTAATATTTTCAGCTTTTCACAGTTTCATCTTCGACATCTTTATGAAATGCTGAATAGGTTAACATTGAAGACTCCCACATTTGTTTTTGGCATAAGTTACTCCGCATATTATTCTAGGCTGGTTCTTCTTCCTTCTACAATTATTGCAAAATCAACAATGTGATAAAAAATTCCCAATCTTATCATTAGTTTCACAGTCATCCGTCAATACCTCAAAAGGCTCATCTATAAATTTCTATTTTACTGTTATCCCCTGGTATTAAAAGAGCATTTTCATTAACTTTAAAGGATTTTGAGAATGTGCCAGAGTTGAAGTTTCAGGGTCTGGGCCTACTTGATCAGTTTTTCTTGACATGTTGATAAAGTAGAGCTGATTGAATCTCCAATACCAACACTAAGGAATCAAGAGATGCATGAGCAAACAAATTACAAGGAACCTGTCATCAGTTATAGCTGATTGATCTCCAAATCCTTCTCTTTTCCTGTCATGAACTGAAATTTTGACATAAAATGTGGACATAAATGAAGAGCTGCACCAGCAAGAGGATTAAGAAAAGTCCTGGAATCATTAAGCTCCTCTTCAGTTTGCTCATCCAGTTGCATCTAACTCCTGCACTGACTAGACGTCTCCAAACATATTGCAAAATAAGAGACTTGGAAGTGTTCATCGATCATATTGAACGGTGCTATAGCCATACACTGTATTTATCTTTGCTATCAAGAATATTTGTCCTGAAGTACACCCAGACAACACATCATATAGCTGATTACCAAGTGCTTGATAAAACAATTACTCCTTCAGTTTCGATTTAAGTGGCATAGTTTGATAGGGCATAGAGTTTAAGAAGAAAAGAAAAAAACTTTTGAAACTTGTGGTGTTAAACATGTCATAACATTTGTGTGGCCATAAAAGCTTCTCATAAAGGGTAAAAATGAGAAGTTCAGACTAAATAGTTTTCAAATTAGAAGCTGCTTTTTTATTTTGAAGGAAAGGACTAAAAAGCAAATGTTGTCACATAAAACTGGAATGGAGGGAGTATCATTCATATGCTATTTGCCGCAATACTATTTTCTAAGCAAGAGGGAAAATCTGGACAGAAGTAGCCATTTACTAATTGGTCTGTGGAAGGGAGAATCATCAATTGCGCCCTCAAGGCTTAGATGCCCTTTCCTGTGTGAAATTACATGCTGGATGAATCTCTTATTGGAAGACAAGATAATTACCAGAAAAATCATACCACATTCCAGATTGATAATAACTAGTTTTATAGTTCAGCAATTATAGATCTCAAGAGAGAAAAAAGGTAGATTAGCAGCAGGATTCAAACAATTTATACTTTGGTACCAAATATATAATGCCAATGATGCAATAGCATTAACTGCAAAAAAGTTCATCTTTTGAATAACTTGCTTACCTTTTCAAAAAGAAAAAAACCATTGTGATTAGGAAGAACTTTTTTACAATTTATGATGATAGGAGGATATGGGACCACGGTATTAGTAACTTCTTAGTAGGGATGTGCAAAGACTAGTTTAACAGATAAACCGAACTGAAAAAAAATGTTATTGGTTTATCCGTATCGGGTTATTGGATTAACGGTTTTATAAAAAAACAATTATTGAGTTAACGGTTCAGTTTTGATTGTAAGGTTTTAGTTAATGGTTAAACAGATAACCCAATAAGAGCCCGTTTGGATTGGCTTTAAGTTGGTCAAAACCAACTTAAAGCCCCTTTTCAGCTTTTGGACATGTTTGCCTAATGCTAACTTTAAGCCAGAAAGTTCTTAAAGTCAGTTAAAAATGAAAAGTTAGGATTTCTAACTTTTTTTTTCTAAGTGCTTAAAGTCATTTTCTTTGACCATGAAAATTACTTTTATATCCCTTATATTTTAACTAAATTCCAAACTACCATTTTTATTCTTTTAATCCTAAAATTCACATAATTTTCCTTATTTAAGCACTTTTATCCAAACACTCAACTGCTTATTTATAAAAATAACTTTCAGCACTTTAAAGTTCTAAAAGCACTTCATACATAAAAGTTACTTTTTTTAAGCCCATCCAAACGGGCTCTAAGACTATACCAAAATTATTTTTTTATCCCTAATTATATAATACAGTGACTTTAGATTTTAACTACAAACCTGCTTTCTTTTGTATTTTATAATTGTTGTCTTGGTGTTGTTGTTTTCTTTATGAAGCCTAATTTGGTAAGGTACTACCCATCAATGTAAAGTGTAAACTATGAACTAGCCATGTTTTTCTTTTTGAGAAATCGCTAAAATGTTACTGCATCCAAGTTTGCTACTTAGCCATAAAGAAAACAAGTTTGTTTTAGCAACAACGTATTTGAATTTGCTTCTGCATGTAGTTTGTGTAGAATCTTATGCATGAAGCCCGTGTATGTGTGAAAAATTGCAAATAAGAAAAACAAAAAAAAAATCAGAGGAGCATTTTCTTACACCGGACAGAACCGACCAATAAGCACCCCTACTTCTTACTGTAGTTACAGACAAGGAAAAACTTGTGTTGACAATAAAAATGATAAGACTGCACTATTGTAAGTTCTATAATGCATAAAAAACTTTACAAGGCTATATATTCGAGACAGTTTAACAAAGTAGCACCACATTTAGAAATCAAGTAATGTTATATTCAAGCTAACATTCCAACTCAAGGGGGTTGAGAGTGACAGTTCATTATTAGCAACTAATACTGGGCTTCAACCATTACAGGTTCCAACAAGCGAATGTAGGTAATTTGGAACATACGATCGGTGAAATACACTACGCACTATAGAAACCAGGTGCAAACCTTATGCTGTGGAACATTCTCTTTGCCTATGAAGATAGGAATTTGTTTTAACGCACGAAGTTTTGCATTTCACATTCACTTGCATCTCAAATGTGGGGACTAATCTTCACATAAATTGATTGTTCCCAACTTCATTAGACCTTGCGAAAAGGCAAACAAAAAGAATTCAGAATGCTTATATCATGATGCTGAGCAAACCTTGTCGCTACTGTCTAGTTAAGAATTTGAAAGAAACAAAACAACAGATAATGAATGCTTTCTAGCACAAGAAAAAAATTACGTCACTATCATATTAACATTAGTCAACACATAACAAGAAACAAATTACTTCACTATCATATTAACTTTAGCCAACACATTATCTAGCACATGAAAAATCACTTCACTACTATATGATACTACCAAAAAGAAAAAAACTGAAAAAGGATAAAGAACACATAGTTCAAACATTAGCCTCCAACATGTTACGTTTGAGCTTGCAACGTTGACGGTCCAAAAGGGGTGAATAATGCAAAGAATAGACAGCTCGACAAGTTGGGCAAGTGTTGTTCCCAGATAGCCATGGGAGGAGACACCTTGTAGGAAACATGTGCGAACAATAAGTTGTAATCACTTCATTCCCGTCTTTAAACTCTTCTTGACAAACAGGGCAAGTCTCATTCATTAGATCTTTGATGCTAACAGCTGGACTTGAACACCAAGATCTATCACATGGCTGGACTTCGACAAATCCTCTGGCTACATCCACCGCAATGGGTGGTTTCATTGGACAACCCCCGCCTTCACCCGTATATTCCCTTAACATGTCAAGATACTCAAGGACATCCTCAGTGTATTTACAAAATGGGCCATTCCTATCAGTAGCAGCACTCACATTGCGCACAGTGACAACCCCCTCCACTTCCTTGTCGTCATTCTCAAACCAGCGATACAATGGGGCATCAGGAGGATACCCTGTGAAATTGGGGGAAGCATTAAGATAAACTTTATCAGTAAAATTGACACAGCGAGTCTGGGAGATTTCAACGACGACTGCGTAAGTCGGCCTTGGCAGTGGCAGTAAAGCTTGAGAATCTTGAAACTCAGTGAAAAGGCGAAAAGAGATGTCGTCTCCCAATTGTTTGATAGTTTGTGGCAGAAACTGAAGAGTAGCAGAAACAAGCAAGGAACCCAGTGACGTTTCTCTGTTCCGTAGCTTTGACAGATCAAAAGGGTGACAGTAGAACACTTCTTCTCCTCAAGTGTGTAGCGACTGTACTCAGATTTATAACAACCACATTCACAAGGGTGAAACATCAAGAATGTACTTCTGATTATGAACAAGCATAAGACTTCGGACTGTGAAATCTGGTTCCTTGCTAGCTTTTCGTTCCATAAGAAAAGCCGAAGTGACTAGCAGTCAGCATTTTCAAGGATACTCTCATTGAAATTTGTTGATTTTGCTTATCAGAATGCAGAGGTAAGCTCTAATGGAGAAATATTTATAAAGAGCTTAACTTAATGAAGTTTCCTAAAAAGTTACTTGTGTATTACACGTACACACAGTCGAGGTAATCCTAAAGTTGTTCTAATCCAAGTTCCATAAAAAAGGATTAACTTGTCCCATGCCAACTTGGATGGCCCATCATATACTCCCTGCTGACCACTTTATTTGTCACATTTTTTATTTACATGTTACTTAATAAGTTTAAGTGTTTTAATTGTCATATCCTTATTTATTATTTTTAATTATTTATAAAATTTTAATCTCTCTACAATAAATAAAAAGAGAGTTAATCTAAATAATCACAATATTGGATTATGTGTATATGTTCTTCACTTGTGTTTGTCGATGTTTAATACTTTCAAAAATAATTATTACTAAGGGCAAAATGGAAAGAATGTACCTATATCTTAGCTTTCTAAAATGACAACTATTTTGGACTATATATATTTAGGGCCTGTTTAGCCATGTGAGATGAAATCATGATTTGAAATCATATCAGATGAAGTTGAGTACCAAATGCTTGATAAAACAATTAGCATTCTCTTTTTTGTAAGCAGGAGGCAAAATCTGGACAGCAATTTCCTTATATTGATTGACCCTTAGAAGGGAAAATATATAACTGTTGCCCTCATATAAACAGACATTGATGTCCCTTCTATGAAAGAATATCAATGGTTCAATCTGTTGTTAAAAGATAAGACATTTACCTGATAAGATCATACTCTCTCATGTCCCAATTTAAGTGTCCTAGTTTGACCAAACACGGGGGTTAAGAAACTTTTGAATCTTGTGGTCTTAAATTAAAGATGTATCTAGTCCTTTAAATCTTGTGTTCTTAAACTTGCCATGTAGAATGTTGGAATTGGAAAACTTACTAAATATAGAAAGAGGCACTCTTTTAGGGACAGACCAAAAAGGAAAGTAAGACACTTGAATTGGGATGGAGGGAGTACTACAATCCAGCTTTCACAGTAATCAGTTACATAGTTAAGCCATTAAAGAGCTCAACAGACAAGAGTTTATACTTTAGTACCAAATATATCATTCAAAGATGTGATAGAATTAACTGCAAAACTCAGGTCAAGTTAATTTTAACATCCACGGCCATGACTCAGGACTCATCCAGACTCTATTCAACTTCTTGCACTTTAACCATCCACTATATTATTCATATGATTAGGATGAATGTTTAACAAGCACACACTTGTGATGATTGGAGAAATGCAGTTTGCACAGAGTTAAAGTAATTAAAAGCAGATGCAAACCTTATACTGTGGAACATTCCCTTTGCATATGAAGATAGGAACTTGTTTTAACTCATGAAGTTTTGCATTTCACATTTGCTTGCATCTCATATGCGGAGACTGATCTTCACATAAGTTGGTTGTTTCCAATTTCACTAGACCTTGAGAAAAGGCAAACAAGAAGAATTAAGAATGCTTATATCATTATGCTGAGCAAACATTGTCGCTACTGTCTAGTTAAGAATTTGAAAGAAACAAAACAACAGATACTGAATGCTTGCCTTTCTAGCACATGAAAAAAATTACTTCACTATCATATTAACATTAGCCAACACATTATCTAGCACATGAAAAATCACTTCACTACAATATGATACTACCAACAAAAAAAAAGAATAAACTGAGAAAAAAGATGAAAACACATATTTCAAACATTAGCCTCCAACATGTTACGTTTGCGCTTACAACGTTGACGGTCCAAAAGGGGTGAATAATGCAAAGGATAGACAGCTCGACAAATTGGGCAAGTGTTGCTCTTGGATAGCCATGGGAGGATACACCTTGTATGAAACGAGTGCGAACAATAAGTTGTAATCACTTCATCCCCGTCATTAAACTCTTCATAACAAACAGGGCAAGTCTCATTCATTAGATCTTTAATGCTAATAGCTGGAGTTGAACACCAAGTTCCATCACATGGCTGGACTTCAACAAATCCTCTGGCTATATCCGCCACAATGGGCGACTTCGTTGGGAAAATCCCACCTTCACCCGTATATTCCCTTAACTTTTTGAGATACTCAAGGACATCCTCAGTGTATTTACAAAATGGATCATTCCTATAATCAGCAGCACTCACATTGCGTACAATGAAACCCCCCCCCCCCCTCCTCCTCCTCCTCCTCCTCGTCTTCTTCATTCTCAAACCGACGATACAATGGGGCATCAGGAGGATACCCTGTGAAATTAGGGGAAGCATTAAGATCAATTTTATCAGTAAAATTGATACACCGAGTTTGGGAGATTTCAACAGCAACTACATACGTTGGCCTTGGCGATGGGAGTAGTAAAGTTTGAGAATCTTGAAACTCAGTGAAAAGGCGAAAAGAGATATCGCCCCCCAACTGTTTGATAGTATGCGGCTGAAACTGAAGAGTAGCAGAAACAAGCAAGGAACCCAATGACGCTTCTTCATTCCGTAGCTTCAATAGATCAAAAGGGATAACAGTAGAACACTTCTTCTCCTCAAATATGTAGTTGTATTTAGAACAACCGCATTCACAAGGCTGAAGGGTCATGAATGTACTTGTGATTATGAACAAACATAACCCTTCAGACTCTGATATTTGATTCCTTGTCAGCTTTTCGTTCCATAAGAAAACCCTAAGAGAATTGCAGTCAGCGGTTTCTCTGATTCTCTCCATTGAAATTTGTTGCTTCTCGGATGAGCTCTAATGGCGAAATATTTATGAAGTGCTTAACTTGAAGTTTCCTAAAACAGACGAGTTTCCTAGAGTTGTTCTGTAATCCAAGTTCAACAAGAACAAGGATTGACTTGTCCCATGCCAACTTGGATAGCCCATTGATACGGTATGGTTTTGATTTTTAAAAATATTACATTATTATCATACTAATTAATTTGATATATAAAGTTTGATTTCGATATTTTGGATTATAATAAATCGAATATTATAGTTTAGTCAACTTTAACTTACATATATATGTATAATAAAGAATTAAGACTTTCATTTTTCAAGAAATGTCTCAATTATATCATATTAATATCTTACACATGTAAAAATATTTAAAATAAAGTACAAATAATTCTCTTAATTAATCAATCACACTAAAAGAACATTTAAATCAAGATAAAGTAGTTATAATTTCAACATCTAAATAATTAGCTACTATTTTATATATTTGCTGTACTATTATATAGTTAGAAATATATGATTTTTATATGTAATTATGTACTTTGATTACGGTATTCGATTTTCATTTTTTTTTTATAAATACCAAATATACCATATCGAATATCGAATTGTTTTTAAAAAACATATCAAATACCATACCAACTACCATACTATCAAAATCGTGGTGTTAAAAATTTCAATTTCAATATGTATTTGGTATCTACCGTACCATGCCTATCCCTAGCCCATCATATACAAGGTTAAATTTTAAATATGCTCTATCTCACTTTATTTTATTTTAGGCATACAACAACAACAACAACAATAACAATAACATATTCAGTAAAATTTTACAAGTGGTGTCTAGATATAGATGGACATGGTATGGTATATATCGAATATCATATTGAAACTAAAAAAAAAATTATACTGCGGTATAAATGTTATGGTATTTAACATGATATTTGATATGATATTTGATGTTTATTAAAAAAAATACCGTATACGACATCGAAATTTTAAAGTTATTGAGATGTAAAGATTAGTTAGAAAATTAGTTGGAAACAGGGGTATTATGGTCATTTTCAGCCCTCCTAATTAAACAAACTAACTACCAATTAGTTAGATAGTTAGCCTAAGTAACTACCTATATATATATATATATATATATATATATATATATATATATATATATATATATGTGACTAAGGCTACTGAGATGTTAGGGCATTTTCTGAAGCCCCAAAATTGAAAAAATCTCTTCCTCTCTCTCTACTCTATCTTCTCTCTATCTTCTTCTTCTTCTTCATCCTGATCTTAGATGTAGAAGAGCTCAGATAAGCTCATGGTATCAGAGCAGTGATCACAGCAAGAAGCTCACCTAGCTGATTCAAAGACTCGAAGATCAGAGTCAAAGATTCAGTCAAGTTTCTAGCTCAGTCTTTACAGATTTAAGCTTCATCGAAGCTCAAACTGCAATCAACACTGATTTCCGTAACAAAGAGCTAAAAGGTAAAGAGATGACAGGTGAAGCCACAGATTCAGCTCAACGAGTGGCTATATCAGGTTCATCAAGCTCGGTAGGTAACAATGGACAAGGTATTGACTATAATCATCCCTTATTCCTTAGTCCTACGGATGTGAGTGGTATTAGCATCATATCATTCCAGTTGCAAGACATTGAAAACTATACCTTGTGGAATCTATCAATTAAACTAGCTTTATTAGGTAAAACAAATTAGGACTTGTGGATGGTACATACAGGAAAGAAATGTACAGTGAAGAGCTATGGGGCCAATGGGAAAGGGTAAATGCGATTGTGTTATCATGGCTTATGAACTCAGTAACGAAGAGCTTGCTTAGTGGAATTGCATTTGCGTCAAATGCTTCAAGTGTGTGATCTGACCTACAAGAGAGATTTGACAGGGTTGATGGATCAAGAACCTACAGCCTACACAAAGAAATAACCATTTTACAACAAAGAACAGCTTCTGTTTCAGCATATTATACAAGGCTGAAAGCACTGTGGGATGAGTTTGAAGTGTTAGTGCCTCCACCGTGTTGCAATTGTGAGAAATTCAGAGGATTTGTAGCTCACATGAATAGACAAAAGTTGTATCAATTTCTAATGGGATTGAACGACACATATCATCAAGCTAGGAGTCAGATTCTCATGATAGATCCTTTACCTACTATCAATCAAGCATATGCTATGATAGTAAGAGATGAAAGTCAGAAGGCTGTGGTGACAGGCATCAACAATTTAGGACTATATTCATCAAATTCTGATTCAATAGCTATGTACTCTAGAGTTGGAAACAGTTCAGGTATTAGTAACAGGTTCAAGAAAAATACATCCTTAATCTGTGAGTTCTGTAAGTGTATAGGCCACACAAAAGAGTCCTGCTATAAGGTGGTGGGATATCCCCCAGATTTCAAGTCCAAAAGGAAGGTTCAGAGTGCAAACATGGTTCATGCAGACACCAATGGCCACACTAATCAATCTCAGCAGTCAGGTCAGGCTAGTTTCTCTTATGGTTTGAACACAAATGTGACTGATGAAGCAATATGGGATAGAAACAGCACAGGACAGCACACTGCAGATAAACTATCAGCAACTACTTCTAACAAGACAGCTGAGAAAGAGGTCAAGCAACTATTGCAGGGGTGTACATTTACAAAAGATCAGTATGAGCAGATTCTTATGATGATGAATCAACAGTCAGGATCAAGAGCCAATGCACCTGATTGCAATAAGGCAAACAATGCAGGTAAGGCCTTATTTGTAACTGAAAATAGTGATATGTGGATTGTGGATATAGGTGCAACAAACCATATGGTGTCTAAGATAGAGATGCTGCTAAAAGAGTCTGTACTTAAACTTGCCACTCCGAAGGATGTGTGTTTAGCAAATGGTGGTACCACTCAAGTAACTCATATTGGATCTTGTAGCCTACCATCTAGAAGTCTGATCACTAATGTGTTCCATATTTCGGAATTCAAGTACAACTTAATGTCTGTTAGGAAAATAACTAAGGAATTGGGTTGCTCAGACTCCTTCTTCCCCGATTTCTGTGTTTTGCAGGAGCTCTACACTAGGAAGGTGAAGGAAGTTAGTAGACAAGAGGGTGGCCTATATCTGCTATGGAGCCAATTAAATCAAGGTAATGCAAGTAAGACTCAGGATTCTGCCTACTCTGTTGATGCTGGTCAGTCAACAAACAAGGAATCAGATATAGAGCTATGGCATAAAAGGCTAGGATATGTATCTTCAGCTGTACTTGTCAAGATATTCACTATGAATAAAGTTAGTATGTGTAAGGTGTCTGAGTGCTTAGTGTGTCCATTTGCAAAACAAACTAGACCTGTATTTCCTTCTAGCATCATCAAAAGTAGTAGCTATTTTGATTTGATACATATTGATCTTTGGAGTCCTTATAATACAACTACCTTTGATGGTACCAAGTATTTCCTTACAATTATTGATGATTTTTCAAGAATGACTTGACTATTCTTACTTAAGCACAAATCAGATGTGTGTGTCTCTTAAACTCTTTCTGCAGTATACTAAGAATCAGTTTGGGAAGGTGGTTAAAGTCCTAAGATCTGATAATGGTACTGGGTTTGTTAACTCAGTATGTGATAGTATGTTCAAATCACTGGATATTATACATCAAAGGTCCTGTCCATACACTCCTCAACAAAATGGTGTGGCTGAGAGGAAACATAGACACCTACTAGAAGTAACCAGAGTCCTCAAATTTCAAGCTAAAATACCTATCAAATTTTAGGGTCACTGTGTGCTAGCTGCTGCTTATCTCATAAATAAAACTCCCAGTACTGTGCTTGAGTTCCACACTCCTTATGAAAGATTGTATGGCATAAAGTCAGGTTTATCTCATTTGAGAACACTTGGTTGTCTAGCCCTAGCCAAGAACCTCACTGAACATGACAAACTTATGCCCAGATCAAAATCAGCAGTTCACATGGGATATTCTGAAGTGCAAAAAGGCTATATCCTGTTTGATTTACACAATAGCTCATTTTTTGTCAACATGGATATTCACTTTCGAGAAGACATATTTTCATTTGCCAAGAATGATAATTCTGCAACACAGCAGCTATTTGTAACTATGTAAACTATTCTCATCTCTCACCTTCTCATTAGTGTTTTATTGCAGTTACATCCTCTGTGATAGAACCCAACAGCTATGCTAAAGCAATCAAAGATCCAAGATGGGTTGAAGCTATGCAGACTGAGATCCAGGCCTTAGAAAGCAACAACACCTGGGAGATCACTTCATTACCTACAGGAAAAAGGCCTATTGGCTGTAGATGGATATACAAGGTCAAATACAAATCCACAGGTGAAATAGAGAGGTTCAAAGCAAGATTAGTTGCAAAAAGATACAATCAACAGGAAGGAATTGATTACAAGGAGACCTTCTCTCCTGTTGTGAAAATGGTCACTGTTAGAGCCATTCTCTCAACTGCAGCTTCTAAGAATTGGCACATCCATCAAATGGATATCTTCAATGCCTTCCTACATGGGGACCTGGAGGATGAAATATATATGCAGCTTTCTCAGGGATTTGTCAGTCAAGGGGAGAAGGTGTGTAGACTAACAAAGTCCCTTTATAGGCTCAAGCAGGCTCCAAAGCAGTGGAATCACAAACTCACTGAAGCTCTAACCTCCCTTAAGTTCAAACAAAGTCAATATGATTACTCCTTATTCATTAACAAGTCAACAGAAGGTATTGCAATTGTACTTGTATATGTAGATGGCATGTTAATAACTGGTAGCAGCCTTAAACTGATAGAAGATACAAAACAGGCTTTACAAAGAGCCTTCAAAATGAAAGACTTAGGGGAGCTTAAATACTTCCTAGGAATTGAATTTGCAAGAACCACAGAAGGTATACTCATGCATCAAAGGAAGTATACCCTTGAACTTATAGCTGAGGTATGACTGCCTGCAGCCAAACCAGCAGAAACTCCTATAGACACCAACATCAAGCTCACATCAAGGCAATATGATGATCATGTGAACAAGAAGCTGGAAGAATCAGAAGATCCTTTGGTAGATCAAGTTGCATATCAAAAACTCATAGGTAAGCTACTGTACCTCAACATGACAAGGCCAGACATCTCCTTCAGTACTCAGACACTGAGCCAGTTTTTAAATCAACCAAAAAAGTCGCACATGGAGGCTGCACTAAGGGTTGTCAAGTACTTGAAGAAGTAACCTGGACAAGGTATATTATTGTCCAGACAGTCAGATAGGCAGGTCACTGCATTTTGTGATGCAGATTGGGCTGCTTTCCCACTAATCAGAAAGTCAGTCACAGGGTTCATGATCAAGATGGGAAAGTCCCTAGTCTCATGGAAGGCCAAGAAACAAACCACAGTATTAAGGAGCTCAGCTGAAGCTGAATATAGAAGTATGGCCTCAACTGTATCAGAACTTGTATGGCTGCTGGGCATGTTGAAAAAAGTGGATGCAGATGTTGAGCTGCCTGTTCAAATGTATAGTGATAGCAAAACTGCAATTCAGATTGCAGCAAATCCAGTATATCACGAAAGAACAAAACATATAGAGATAGATTGCCATTTTATCAGAGAAAAACTACAGCAAGGCCTGATCAAAGTAAGCTACTTACCATCTCAAGAGCAACCTGCAGATTTGTTAACCAAAGGGCTGTCAAGAGTTCAGCATGAGCATCTTTTGTCCAAGCTAGGAGCTTTGAAGATTTTTGCACCTCCTAGCTTGAAGGGGGGTGTTGAGATGTAAAGATTAGTTAGGAAATTAGTTAGAAGCAGGGGTATTATGGTCATTTTCAGCCCTTCTAGTTAAACAAACTAACTACCAATTAGTTAGATAGTTAGCCTAAGTAACTACCTATATATATGTATGTGACTAAGGCTACTGAGATGTTAGGGCATTTTCTGAAGCCCCAAAATTGAAAAAATCTCTTCCTCTCTATCTACTCTAACTTCTCTCTATCTTCTTCTTTTTCTTCATCCTGATCTTAGATGTAGAAGAGCTCAGATAAGCTCAAAAGTAATATATAGAACCCATATATATTATATTTAAGACTATCAACAAGCTATTTGGAAAGTAATTAAGTTCTCATGGAGCTACATATGTCAAGTTAGATTTAATAAGGTGTCAATGAATGAAATTCTTGGTGTATGGGACCATCATACTATGCTTAATTTTAGGTAATATCGTTTAAAGTTTGTATCTTTGACTACTTGATTGTGATTTATTGTTCTTTTTTGTGAAATTGTTTAACAAAGATAGTTGTTAGTCTAATATGAATGAGACATTTTTAAGAAATTCAAGTTATAATTTTTTATTATATGAACATATGTAAGTCGAAGTAAAAAAATTATGTTTATCGAACAATCACACCACAAAATATCAAAATCAAAATTAAAAATATCGAATCATATCAAGCTAATTTGGTATGATAATGATATGGTACTTTTAGATACCGAAAATCAAAGTTATTATCAATTTTAAAATATCATATTGGCCCACCCCTTAGGTCTGGAAAGGGTAGAATGTATGCAGGCCTTACAACTACCTCTCGTGGTGGTAGAGAGTTTGTTTTCGAAAGACGTTCGATTCAAGTGCACCAAATCTAGATACAAAGAAAAAGGAGAGAGTGAAGAAACTATACAATTCACAAGGAAACAGTGCAAATTTTGCCAGAAGGGAACAAAAAAAAAAAATAGTGCAATAATCGAAACACAATAAGCAAAAAACTAGGATAAATGTGTCATTTAACTTGCCATCAGTTAGTATTTATGTCCTCCAATTTTTGGTGCACTAGTATATATTTAAACTTGTATAAAGTTGAACAAATAGTTAGTGGCAATTTGTGTCCTATGTGGCGTCTTGCCTGTATTATATCATATATGATATGTGTGTCAATTTGTTTAACTTTACACATGTTTAAGTGTTTGTTTGTACAACAAAAATTGAAGGGCAAAGATGTTAGTTGAGACCAAGTTAAATAATATGTTTATGTATTATATCTTTTTTTATTTGACTATAATAAGTTAACACACTTGATATAATTATTCAGTACAGTTAAGTTTTTTTTTTATCGATATCTCAAAATCAAATCTTTTATAAAAACAAGGAAAAAAAAGAATCGTTTAGTTACAAGAGTAAAGGATTCCCTTCGTCCCATATTTGATGGGCACTTTCTATTTTACATGATGATTAAGAAATCATTAATAGATTGATTAACTTTACTATTTTGCCTTTTGTTCATATTAATTAGCCTCTTGAAAAAAGAAATTTTGATTCTTCAAAATTTGTTTTAACTTCCAAAGGCTATATTAATTGTATGGATAAATGGAGAAAAATCAATTAATTCTATCATGATTTAGTAAGTGATCAAGTAATATGGACAAATATTTATAGTAAGATGTTCATCTAAAATGAGATAGAGAAAATACTAATCACAAGATAAAGTCGGATTATTTTATTTTGTGTTTGATTAATTTCTATTTTTACCTTCACGTGTGTAAGCATGCTCACATTGTTGTGATTGATTTTATTTTATCCACATATGTAAGCTAGTTCGTATTTTCGATGTCAAGACTAGATAAAGGAGAAGGATTGGGCTAGTCATGGAAAAATATCCACCTAGACATTGTAGAAATTATAAGAGTCAGTATAGGAAAAAATTTCGTGTGTTTTCATTCCTTCTCCATGCATGTATATATACAATCATATGGAAATCCAAAGAAACTATTATGCCTAATTAACTTTACTGTACCTATTTCTATTGGCTAGTCAAACTTCTATGTCTAACTAACTTTACAGCTATAGCTTTATTCTTTACAATATCTCTAAAGATAAAATAGGTAATCTAACAAGTATGTATTCTAGGTACTTTATATCTATGCAGGCCAATTCCATTATATCTTTGGCCTTTGTTGGAATCTGAATTTCTGGCCGATGTGTGTCTCTTTGTTTTCAATAATGCTCAGGCTCAATGGTTCTTGTTCTTCACTTCATCTTCATCTTCTCTATTCTTTTCCATTGAAAATGGAGGAACTGAATCTGTAATTTCAACAGCCACATGTTAAAATATATTTTAAAGAAGAGAAAATCTCACCTCGTGATTAATTAGAGTGGAAATAATCAAAATCAAAGACTTTGTAATTACAAGAAGATGTGCGAAAACTACATATAAGGATTGTAAAATTATTTCTGGAGAAGCGATGATCACCCAAATATAAATTATTGATCTTAAATAATGTAAAGCTTGAAAGTGTCAATAATACGATTCAGGTTATTTTTAAAAAATTATATCAAATCAATTCTTCATTTATTTTTATTTTTATAACAAAATGAGAGTTTTCGAAATCGTCCCATGATCTCAATTTCTTTTTTCTATCGATATGATTTGGTTAACTTTCAAAAATAAATTAATCAAGATGGGGCTCAAAAATTACAAAAATTAAGTATTCAATAAGAAAAATTTAAATCATACGAGAGAAAAAATGTATAATACCTTATATAATTTGCTACTCAAAATTGTGAGAATACCTTGTAGTTTACTACTCCAAGATATTAATTACTTAGAAATAATTTAGTTTCAATATATAATAGTAGAAGCAAAAGTTTCAAAGTTGCGACTTTGTGTGCTAATTATATGTTGAAATTTATTTGGTCTTCTTCTGGTTTTCTTGAAAGTGATAAATATTCTTTCTATCATCCCCAATTCTAGACTTTTGTTACTGACACTGCCGATCCAAAATAGGCGAATAATGCAATGGATAAACAGCTCGACAAGTTGGGCAAGTGTTTTTCTTCGATAGCCATGGCAATAGACACCTTATATGAAAGGCATGCGAACAATAGGTTGCAATCACTTCATTCTCGTCTTTAAACTCGTCACAACAAACAGGACAACTTTCATCTATTAGATCCACAATGCAATAAGCTGAACTTCGACACCACGATCGATAACTTACCTCAACTTCAACAAATCCTCTAGCTACATCCATCGCAATTTGTGGTTTCGTTGGACAAATCCCGCCTTCACCAGTATATTCCCTTAATTTCTTAAGATACTCCACAACCTCCCAACGGTATCGATTATACGGATCATTCACAAAATCAACAATATCCCCACATCCTCCCATATCGTTCCAATTCTTTACGAATCGACAATGAGACGGAACAGGAGGAGGTATGAAATTGGGCGGCAAGGTTAAATTAAATGGAGGACGAAAATCGATACAACGAATATGTGAGATTTCGAGAACGATTACATACGTTGGTCGTGGTGGTGGTTTAAGGAAAGCTTGAGTAAATTGAAACTTTGTGAATAGGGAAAAAGATATATCGTCCCCCAACTGTTTGATAGTTTGCGGCAGAAACTGAAGAGTAGGGGAAACAAGCATTGGACCTAATGATGCGTCTTTGTTTAGTAACTTTGATAGATCAAACGGAATGACGGTAGAACGCTTCCGATCTCCCATTTTTTTATAAGTATAATTGTTGAATACAGAAGGCTGAATCCCGTTGAATGTACTTCGAATTAGACAGACACATAAGCCTTCGGATGGTGAAATTTGATTCTTTGTCAACTTCTCGTTCCATAAAAAAAGCCGTGCTGCATTGCAGACAGCGTGCTCTTGAATTCTCTCCATTGAATATCAGAATGCAATGACATTAGTAATAAGTTGATACAAAGCCTTGAGCCTCGTAGATTTTATAGTAATAAGTTAAATCCTAAATTGTTTAGGATTTGGCAATGGTTTTCCTATTTCTAGTCAAATTGGGTCATATAAACTAACTATTATAACTATAGGTATTATTATGAGATTATGAACTTGTTGTATATAGGCATCATGGAGAGAAGCTTAAGAAGCAAAGGAGAATGGAAAAATTACAGTGTTATTAGCGGTCATTCGGGTTGGGTGCGATCAGTTGCAGTAGATCCTAGTAATACTTGTGTTAGCGGAAACGTGAAAATATAAATAACAAGGAAGAACAACAATATTTAACGTCGTTCGGATCAGAATGATCCTACATCCACCAGAGAACAACTGTATTTATATTAACAAAGAAAGGGGAGAGATTTCAAATACAACTAAGAGAATTGCTCTATCAATTCTCTACTCTTCTGATATATTTCGCAAATGTCTTAGAATATGAGAAGACAAGAGCGAAATATTTTTGAGGTGTGTTTCAAATGAATCAAGAATAACTTATTTGTATGAATAAATTCTTGCTCTTGATGTCATCCATAACATTATATTTTGTGAAGATATCAAAATTTACCAAACTTTCACCTACCAAGTTGCTATATTAAATGATTTAAATATATTGAAAATCAATTTAAATCTATTTTTTTATTTTTACAAATTAAAAGAAAAGCTACATAAGAGTATATTTGATCATTCTCGCAAATTTGATGAGTGTGTTTTTATTTTTTTTCATAAGTGACTTTTTTTTTCCTTCTTTAATTCAACAACTAGTTGAGTTTATTATCTTGATGATCAAATTTCTTTTTTTAGTAGTGTTCTTCTTCAATTTAAGAATTATCAGAAATAATAACGAATCTTGAAATTTTGAGACTTTTTTTTAGTTTAAATCAATTTTTTGAAAATCACCATTTGTCGAACTAAGCTTTATGTCTCTACTCTCTATCGTCAATGCGAAACAATGGACATAAAATCTCTTTCTGTTTTTTAAAAAAAAATTATTTTTTTAGAAACCTATACTTGACAAAGTCGGTAAAAGAGGTTTGTGATTTTATTTTTTTTACATTATGATTAAGGGTATGTAATGAAGATATATTTTAGATGATGAATATGGAAAAGAGCGACGATCCAAAAAATAAAAATCATTTTTTTTCTACGATCCATCTTAGTCATGTGTTGTAGACGCATGAAAATGTCCTGCACTCTTTCTTTTATAGAACATACTAAGATAATCCTTCAATTTCCCCAATATCTATCACTACTACCAGCTTTCACCCAAAAAGAAAATATTATACTAATCAGATAGGAAATCGAATTTGTGTGAGCCATTTTTGAAAATGAATTAGGAATTTTTGACCACTCAATTCAGGTGGACAAAACACCATATCAATTCATCCTATTTCATCATATCCAAAAAGTAATATGGTTCCGAAGGATACATAGAATATGGACAGTTTCAATATGACGCTATTTGTTTACATCCATTAGTTTGGGAATTCAATGCCAATTTTGATGGAGATCAAATGACTATTCCTATTTTATATGACAAACATACTACTCCTTCCGTTCCTAATTACATGTCATCATTTTAGATTTTACGCTTTTTACGAAATTAGGTAAGTTTATTATTGTATCCTTAGTATTCTCTTCAAGTTAATTTTTTAATAAATAAACATATATTTTGATTAATTAAATTAATGAATATGAACTAATCATTTAATTTTTTTATATTGCTCAAATTCATATTTTAAAGTTAATAACTCTCTTGAGGATAAAATAAAAAGAATAATTTTATTTATATATTTATTGTTATGAAATAAGAATGATATATAAATAAAAACTTAGGAAATATAAATCATAAAATAGCATAAGTATTTTGGGCAAGTGGGCAACAACAAAATCCAGTCAAATTTGGCTAGCGGGGGAAGTCTTATTCCCACTTAGGGGGAAAAAGAAACGAATCACAGACCGTTAAAGTATCATCTGAGAGATCTAACGGCTATAAACCCACTCTAAGTTTTAGGGTTTAGGAACATTCTAGAACTCTACTCCTTATAAAGTCTCATCTTTCTCATCGCATTTTTCCTCCTTACAAACCCTAGTTCCTCAAAGCTTATTACTGCCTCTCCTTTCTCTTCAAAAAACTCACCGACACTAAGCGAAGGAGAGAAGCAGAGAAATACAGTAGTAGATATGTCTGGAAAGGGTGAAGGTCCAGCAATCGGTATTGATCTCGGAACAACATACTCTTGCGTCGGTGTTTGGCAGCATGATCGTGTTGAGATCATCGCTAATGATCAAGGAAACAGAACGACGCCGTCTTATGTTGGATTCACTGACTCTGAGCGTCTCATTGGTGATGCTGCTAAGAATCAGGTCGCAATGAACCCTATCAACACTGTATTCGGTAAGATTTCGATCTACTCTCTATTCAAGTTTTTCATCTGTGATCTATGATCTATAATGATGTCATTCAATTTGTTGGACGTTTTTCGCTTATTGATAGTCAGTTTAGCTAACTGCTCTGTGTACACGTTTTCATATGTGATTTTTTAGCTGTATCGATCTCTGTTTTTTCATAATGGCGTGGTCTTTATAGTTTGTTGGATGTATTTTGCTTATTGATAATTAGCTTAGCTTACTTTTCGTGCTAGATCTGATTAGATTTACTGTAAAGCTTATATTTATATATCCAGAGGCTACACAAACACTATTTACTCAATATTTTCATGCGTACCTGTGCAGTTACTAATTTTTGGATGTTATTCTAGATCTAGTCCTTTTCAATTTAAATTTGGATATTGAGTAAGTAAATGAATACTATTAGTCCTACCATACAAGTTTCGTGTATAATGATTACTAGTTTGTGGCATTGTTTGGACATACTAGGTACTGTGCTATGTGTTGTGTCATGTATATGATAAGTTTATTGGCAAAAGCTGTAGGTTGTGCTGCTTTGTTTAGTCTAGTGATAAATTTGTAGGGTCTTAGTCAAAATAAAGTTAGGATCTTGTCCTTATAAGTTTACCTTGTGTAGATCTTCAGTTACATCTATGAGGATTTTTATGAAGACGTTAAGTCGCTCTCATTTTAATATTCCTTTACTTGCTTGTGCTTATAGTGAGTTGAATTGTCCTTGTAACTTTTGAGCTAACATGCACTATATAAATTTGCTTTTCATATTAAAAGCCTTACTATTATATTTAAGAAGCTTAAAATTTTTGTGTTTAACTGTTGAAGTTTAGACAGTGTACGAAGGTCTATTTTTGTGGCAGGTCTTGTTTGACATGTACATTTGGAGATTGAAACTTTTTTATAGCCGATCTTATTTTTTATACGTACATTTAAAGATTAGAAAAGGTCGCAGGGCTAGAAGGTCTGCTTAATTTATTGCTGCATCTTGGTTCTTGCTAAAGTCCATTGCTTGTTCTGGTATAATTTATTGCTGTATCTTGGTCTGCTTAATTTATTGCTGCATCGTGGTTCTTGCTAAAGTCCATTGCTTGTTCTGGTATATTTAGCTAGTTTAATTCTGTTATCTATATCTATATGCTTGTTATAGTGTGAAGTTGTCAAGGAGAACTGAAAGAGAGAGGTCTGGTGTAGTTTGCTTGTATTTTTCTGATAAATGGTATAATTACACAATATGATAGATATTTTATTTATCAAGAAGTCTGTTGTTGAAAAACCTTAATTTTAAGTAATAAATAATGCAATGAATTTGAATCTTCCAACAACTTTATATTTGGTAGAAATTTTTTTCTGTAGTTTGTAGATTGTTTTATGATCTTTAAGATCTATGTGTTGAACAAAAAATATTTATAATGCAGATGCAAAAAGGTTGATTGGTAGGAGATTCAGTGATGCAACAGTGCAGAGTGACATTAAGCATTGGCCATTTAAGGTCATTGCTGGACCTGGTGATAAGCCAATGATTGTTGTTAACTACAAGGGTGAGGAGAAGCAGTTTGCTGCTGAGGAAATCTCTTCTATGGTGCTCATTAAGATGAGGGAGATTGCTGAAGCTTTCCTTGGTTCCACTGTCAAGAATGCTGTGGTTACCGTCCCAGCCTACTTTAACGACTCTCAGCGTCAGGCTACCAAGGATGCTGGTGTTATTGCTGGTCTGAATGTTATGCGTATTATCAACGAGCCTACAGCTGCTGCCATTGCTTATGGTCTGGATAAGAAGGCAACTAGTGTTGGTGAGAAGAATGTGTTGATCTTTGATCTTGGTGGTGGTACCTTTGATGTATCTCTCCTTACCATTGAGGAAGGTATCTTTGAGGTGAAGGCCACTGCTGGAGACACTCATCTTGGAGGTGAGGACTTTGACAACAGGATGGTGAACCATTTTGTTCAAGAATTTAAGAGGAAGAACAAGAAGGATATCAGTGGTAATCCTAGGGCACTTAGAAGGTTGAGAACTGCTTGTGAGAGGGCGAAGAGGACCCTTTCATCCACTGCTCAGACCACAATTGAGATTGATTCTCTCTATGAGGGTATTGATTTCTATTCCACCATTACCCGTGCTAGATTTGAAGAGCTCAACATGGATCTGTTCAGGAAGTGCATGGAACCAGTTGAGAAGTGTTTGAGAGATGCTAAGATGGACAAGAACTCTATCCATGATGTTGTACTTGTTGGTGGCTCCACCAGAATTCCCAAGGTTCAGCAGCTCCTGCAAGACTTTTTCAATGGGAAGGAGCTCTGCAAGAGCATCAACCCTGATGAAGCTGTTGCTTATGGTGCTGCTGTACAAGCTGCAATTTTGAGTGGTGAAGGTAATGAGAAGGTGCAAGACTTGTTGCTGTTGGATGTTACACCTCTTTCCCTTGGACTTGAAACTGCTGGTGGTGTCATGACTGTGTTGATCCCCAGAAATACCACTATCCCAACCAAGAAAGAGCAGGTCTTCTCAACCTACTCAGACAATCAGCCTGGTGTGTTGATCCAGGTATATGAAGGTGAGAGAACTAGGACCAGGGACAACAACTTGCTTGGCAAATTTGAGCTCTCTGGTATTCCTCCTGCTCCCAGGGGAGTTCCTCAGATCACAGTGTGCTTTGACATTGATGCCAATGGCATCTTGAATGTTTCTGCTGAGGACAAGACCACTGGACAAAAGAACAAGATCACCATCACCAATGACAAGGGCAGACTCTCCAAGGAGGAGATTGAGAAGATGGTTCAAGAAGCGGAGAAATACAAATCCGAGGATGAAGACCACAAGAAGAAGGTAGAGGCAAAGAATGCTTTGGAGAACTATGCATACAACATGAGGAACACCATCAAGGATGAGAAGATTGCATCCAAGCTGCCTGAGGCAGACAAGAAGAAGATTGAGGAAGCCATTGAGCAGGCCATCCAGTGGCTCGATGCCAATCAGCTTGCTGAGTCGGACGAATTCGAGGACAAGATGAAGGAGTTGGAGAGCATCTGCAATCCAATTATTGCCAAGATGTACCAAGGTGCTGGTGGTGACATGGGTGCTGACATGGGTGATGATGGTCCTGCTCCTAGTGGTGGCAGCGGTGCTGGTCCCAAGATCGAGGAGGTTGACTAAGCTGTTTCTGTTCCTCATGTTTTTGGTTTCATGAGATATTTTTATCCCCAAGAACTGCATTTTATTATTTCTGCATCGTAGTTTTTAGTTAATGATGATACTTTTTTGGGTATTTTGGCTTGTGTTCAAGTATACTATTTTAATTTTCGGATTTATATAATTTCAGATTTTGCTGAAAGCTTGGCTGTCCTGTTTGATCTATGCCTTGAATATCTGTTCTATTTTTCTATGACAAGTCTGATGATATTTTCTGTTTCTGGCTTTCTTTTTGGTGAGTGGCCTTAATTTATGGAAGATAACAGCTACATGGGATAAAAAATTGTCCAGTAGATCTAACATTTGTGTTTACGAAATATGTTAGCTAGTGGATTACATGTATGTTGTTTACTCCTAAGTCGGTGATAAGGAAATGTCAACTATGATAATTGGACGATTGCTGATCTGAAAGGTCGATTTTTCATTGATAGCCTATTTGCCCTCTTCTATCGTTTGACGTTATTTAAGTTATCCCACTGTCTCTCAATAGAAGTGGGAATATGAAATCAGCACGTAGTTTTGACAATTTCTACAATTTGTTTAAGAAACAAAATATTAAATAGGAAAAGTAGTTCATCCATGCAAGCAATAAAGGGGGGACCAACAAAACAAGTGGGTAACAGTTGCCACCATTGACCACAATGTTAGCAAGTTGATGATGACATGCACTTGTGCAGAAAGTAAGCAAATTTAGACTCAACTTTCTTCATTTTAATTGTCACATGCTGTCAAACAATTACTCAATGCTAAGAGGGACACGTCCAATAGCTCCATTGCCTTGGGTTTGTGGTCCTTAAGATACAAGTGATAGGCTCTCGAAAGTAATCACTGATCCAGGTTCATTTGGGATTGTGATAACATTTTTCAATCGATTGTGTGATAACTTTTTCTTCATTCAAGATATTACATAGATTAATATATTCCCGATTGACCTCAGTGACAAATAATTGAATGCTTTAACTAGTACAGTAAGAGAAGTTAGATAAGCTAAAAAAATGTATGTGTCTGAAAGCTCGAGATCATAAATAGATTCAAGTAACCATTGAAAACAGCTATGTATTAATGCCATTCATTAACAGACAAAACAGAACTGTCAAGCTTTGACGATTCGTCCTCAGAACACTTGGTTAAAGGTGATCTGGAAAAAGTAGTTAGAGATGGACCTAAAACTGGAAGACTTTGATTCATCACCTTCACAAGCTCAGATTGTAGTCCATTGCTAGCAGTGCCCTCGGTGACTCCAAAACCGCAAGCTTTGAGTTTCTATTTATTCGAAAATTTTCAATATTACAGTTAACTCTCAACAGATTAATATTGGCGATTCACATTTCTACCCAAGTATTTAGCTAATTAACTTAATTTTTATATGTATTCCTATTTCAATCTCTCATAGACCGGCAACTAGCATTGACTTTCAACTTTCAAGCAGCTCAAGAACCTCTACCAAAATATCAATTACTCCTACTATATACTAAAAAAGGATATCAAATTTCATAGCAACTAGTGTTGCAACAACCTACCAACAACATCTAGCGGAATATACATCATACAGTTGCATAAAACTACATCATATGAAAACTAAGTTGGTGCATAATGAAGCATGCTCCCTAACGTCTTCCACTTAGGTCAACATGAGGTCATTTCCCCCAAGGTGAGGACGGAGGCAAACACGAACTTCATGTTCTTCAGGTCCTTCGCAAAGTTTTGGTACCAACATCTCGAGCACAGTTCCTGATTCGTCGTAGTATGCTTCAATTTTGGCATCTTCAGGTATTCTGGTTGACAGAGGAATTTCTCTGACAAACTCCCCCGGAGGGCAATGTTCTGAGGATGAATCGTCAAGCTTGAAAGTTCTGTTTTGTCTGTTAATGAATGGCATCCGAGATGTGCTTAAACAAGACACCTTTATTATACCGTGTGTGAGCGTGTTTCGCCAGGAAACTTTCACCCTTTGAAGATCTACAAATGGCAAACTGAGTAAGATCAAGTAACCTTGTTCATCTTCATATATGCTTTTTGCAGCTGTTACAGGCCCGTAGGCATCTCTCAACACCCCACTAAAGTCATGTAACCAATGCGGTTCAGTTGCGTGAATTTCAAGATCCGGAGTTTGATAGGAAGGAGGATTTACTTGCAGGTAACACTCATCTTCATTTCCGTGAGGGAAGAAATCCTTTTTCCTTTTGCCATTGGCAGGTAGTAGATCCATTGCGTCCCCGTTGCTGTGACTGGATGGCTGAGTTAACAAATTAAGCCCTGATCCATTAGCCAGTTTCTTTGGATTGGAATGTGGACTACTCTTAATTGGTGGGAGTGGTCTCTCAAGCTCAAATTCAGTGTTGGGGAGGTTTCTCCATGAACTGTAATCGCTTGCTTCGAGTGGGATACTAAAGTTGAGTTCCCTACCAGTGAGTTCCATCCATCTTTTACGCTCCTCTTCATCAAGAACCATGAGACTGGGAGATGGAACGACTTCAATACCATGAATACACTGAGGATTTGATAGACCCCTGTAGTGCTTCCTCTGCATTCTATGAGATCGTACGAAACCCTTGTCAACACTAAAGGGAAACGGACGCTCCCCTTGACGAGAATGCCCATTCATGTAACTCCGGAGCTGCATCTTACCCAGTGCATTCTCAGGCCTTTCCTTGAAAATCCACATATACAGGTTCTCCATGTCATGCTGAACCATGAATACATCAAGCTGGAGATCAGATTTATCAAACCCGGAATATCCATTACTATCCCGTACCATCTTCGCCTTGGATTTCTCATTTAACACAGGCCTAAAATAAAAGCTAAAGAAAACCCAAGCACCCCAAATACTATCCAAACGTTTTGCACATTTCCTTCCAACTTTTGGTACACTAATACAACTTTCAGTTTCATATACCTGTGTTCCAAGCCCAACATCAAGAATATCACAATGTTCCGAGTTCCATGGCTGCGGAGGAGGACTACGCTCAGCTGATAAAGGCAAATTAATATCAGGTGGACAAGTTATGACTACTTGTCTATTCATCTCGAGGTCTAATTCATCATGTGATGAAGATGCACTCGAATCCATGGACAAACGGGTCGAAGGATGATGATTCTCCATCGACAGTAGTACAGTACCAAAAAGTATCTTCTATCTCACAATTCCTTTTCTTGGGAGTGAACAACAATTACTAATGACAACTTTCAAAACTAACAAACCAGAACAACAACTTGAACAAAAAGACTTAAATCTTTACAAACACAACAACTATACTATAGTTCTCTATATCACAAAACCTTAAAACTTATTCCACCAGAGAAACAAACAAAACCCCAGATTGGTAAAATCAGCAAATACAAAAAAGGGAAACCTGACACAACCCCAAATTATTATGCAACAAAACAATGAAACTTTAGGAACAAAAAATCCCTATTTATACATACAGAGATGACAAAAGCCAAAATCCAAAATCCAAGAAGATCAACCCTGTAAAAGTGCATAGGCTTTTCCAACACAAACAATATAAAAATTGAATCTTTATCCACTAGTATAGTATAAAAAAGATAATCTTTTTGTTTCTTTTTTAAATAATAAAAGTGTAAATATAGGATATTACCAATCTATGAAGCCAAAACCCAAGAAAAGTACCAAATCTGAAGTGATTTTTGAAGAATACCTTAAAGCTGCTGCTGGAGGAGGAACAAAGAAGAGAGAAGAAGGGAAATCAATGGTCCAAATTAAAATCCCCATCTTCTTCTTCTTTCTCTTACCTTATCTTTTTCTTTTGTTTTTGTTTCTGACTCAGTCTTTCTTGTCTTTCTTAAGAATTCGTCATACATACACACACACAATTGAAAGGGGCGGAGATAGAAATATATAGAAAGAGAAAGGTGAACATAGAGAGAGAAAGAGAAAGACCCAAATGGAGAAGGAGCTAGGAAGATGGGCTGTGTGAGGTTTTGGGGAGAAGGGTGGCAGTAGTTGGGGATGGGGGACACATTTTTTTTTTCTTCCGTATCCAATATTCATATTAGAGTTCTGATTAAATTTGAATTCGAATTTATATTAGAAAATCCCATATTATGATTAAAACATTTTTTAACAAAGACGATTTTGTACTAAGAAAACTTGAACCTGAAATATTTGCCTAAACATAAAAGAATACTTATCATTACATCATAACCGTCGACGTCGGTTTGGGGGGGGGGGGGAAAATTGTTGGTTTCTGGTGACATTGACACCGAAAAATCAAGAATCATCACCGTTTCCTAACGGTGTTTCCTTAATCGATTTATACAATATTTTAACATCCATTTTCACTTGATTATGATTAGTTTTTTTTATATATATATATATATATATATATATATATGTTTTTATTTAAAATTTTAATGTTTGAAATTAATTTGCTAATTTAGATATAAATTTTAAGTGCAAGTAAATATTTATTATTCTATTATGAAAAAATTATGACTTACTAGATATATAATCAAAATAACATATTCAGTTAGCCATATAAATAAGGATCAAAAAGGATAAAATGTACGCATGTTTCAACCCTATCTTATCATACAACTACAATATTTCTTTGTTTTGTCTTTAGCTTTCGTAAGAGCTCTACTATTTATTTATTGACCAAATAACCAAATGCATCAATCAATTTTTTTTTAGCATTAGTGTCAATAGATAATATTAAATCAATTTTAAAAAATTATACATAAAATATTTAGTTTTGTGGAAAGATCACAGGTTCATGTATTTCATAAATTAAATAACACATAAATTCACCCCTGTATAAACTAATTTTTTGGAGTTAAGTTTGGTTCAAAATTCATTTCTTTGTATGATATCAGAGCATGACTAATTCTAATTAATATTTATTAATGGACCACCCAATTAAATTTTTCACACATCAAATATTCAGTCATAAACGTGAGGTGGAATGCTGAAAAATCTCACATCAAATAAAATAAAAATCTTTTTATAAACTTAGATAGTTTTTCTCTCGAAATTTATTTCTTTATCCACCCAATATGAAAGATAAATAATTAAAGAGAGAAAAACTTAAACGTGAGAAAGCACTAAGGTTTTTTATTTGTGACTCTTGGGATGAAACATCTTAGAAGATCTTTTTGTTTATTATAGAAAATAAATGTTATAAGATGTGTATCTTATTAGGATTATCACCTTCTAGGGAGCTAAGTGATAATTTTAATGATTAAATAACATTATAAACAAAAAGATAGGCATGAATATGATAATGTATGATTTACTTAAATTAATAAGAATGAAAAAGGGAAACAAAATTAAGATAAGTGAAGTGACAGATTGTCCAGCATGAATATGATAATGTATGATTTATTTAAATTAATAAGAATGAAAAAGGGAAACAAAATTAAGATAAGTGAAATGACTGATTGTCCTTGTTCTTTTAATTAATAATTAAGGGAACTTTCAGCATATTAATCACAGTGTTTGATTATTATTTTACAATCTTTCAAAAATAAAATATATTTAAGTTATAAATCAATTTATATATTATTTTATATACTTATAAAAATAAAATAGCTAATACATAAATAATCAAACTCTATATTAATTATCCCAACATAACTAATTTCTCTCTCTCTCTCTCTCTCTATATATATATATATGCATAACTCTAATTATCAATCAAACGTCCCTAAGTTCAATGAAAGTTACTTATTCACTTTAGCAAATTTAGAAATAGTAAATTTTTACCATTATAATTAAATAATCATTTTTTATTAATTGAATTACTAATAATCAAATTTGTATTTTATAGTATTATTAATAATTTTTTTTAGTAAAATAAATATATTAACTGATGTTTTTTAAAGAGAGTGTGAAATGCATATAAAATGGACGAATAAAAGAAAATAGAGTGGATATCACTTTAAAAAATTAAGAAAAAGGGGTGAGAAATGTCGAAATGTCAATTCATTGCATATCAATTATAGATAATTAATATACAATACTTATATATCAAAATGTTTATCTTTTAAACAACAATTATTTTCTACTAAAGTTTTCAGTATAAATATCTGAATCTTCACTTTCTTATCTTTTAAAAGAAAGAAAAAGAAGTAATAGTAATATATATTAATTTGTTATAAATTAACTAACTTGACAATTTTATAAAGGAAGAAGAACAAGAGAATATGTATATAGAAAGTATTAATAGAGAGAGTAGTAATATAGAGAGAGTAATAGTAATTCTTTCTTTTATGTGTTTGTGTATTTTACATTGAAGTTTAAGGCTATATTTATAGCCATATTTACAAGTGGAGGAAAATATTAATGGGCATTTTACCCACTTAAAAAGTAAATGGACTATCCACCATTTTAAGTGGACAATCATTTTACTTGGTTGATATTACTTGGTTGATAATACTCCCCCTTGGATGTCCACGAGAAATGTGCCTCGTTAAAACCTTATTAGGAAAAACCCAGTGGGAAAAAACCTAATGAAGGAAAAAGAGTACACATATCTGATAATACGCCTTGAGTGCTGCCTCATTAAAAACCTTATCAGGAAAACCCAGTGGGACAAAACCTTGACTAAGGGAAAAAGAGTACAGCGCGTATTTTGCTCCCCCTGATGAAAATATCACTTAATATCTCGAAGACGACGCATTCCAATTTTGTATCTCATTTTCTCAAAGGTTGAAGTTGGCAATGCTTTGGTGAACATATCCGCCAAATTGTCACTTGAACGAATTTGTTGGACATCTATTTCACCCTTCTTTTGAAGATCATGAGTGAAAAAGAATTTTGGTGAAATATGTTTTGTTCTGTCTCCTTTGATGTATCCTCCCTTCAGTTGAGCTATACATGCAGCATTGTCTTCATACAATATTGTTGGAGCGTCTTTTGTCAAAGAAAGACCACATGTTTCTTGAATGTGTTCAGTTATTGATCTTAACCAAACACATTCTCGACTTGCTTCATGAATGGCTATTATCTCTGCATGATTTGAGGAAGTGGCAACCATAGTTTGCTTTGTTGAACGCCATGATATAGCTGTACCACCACATGTAAATAAATAGCCTGTTTGCGATCGACCTTTATGGGGATCAGATAAATATCCCGCATCTGCATAACCAATCAATTGTGATGTGGAATCATTTGAGTAAAACAATCCCATATCAATGGTACCTCGAAGGTATCTGAATATATGCTTAATTCCATTCCAGTGTCTGCGTGTTGGTGAAGAACTAAATCTTGCTAACAAGTTTACTGAGAAAGCTATATCTGGTCTAGAATTGTTGGCAAGATACATTAATGCACCAATTGCACTAAGGTATGGTATTTCAGCACCAATAAGCTCTTCATCATTTTCATAAGGCCGAAACGGATCTGTATTAATATCAAGAGATCTCACAACCATTGGAGTACTCAATGGGTGTGCTTTATCCATATAAAATCTCTTTAAAATATTTTCAGTATATGTTGACTGATGGACAAATATCCCATTTGTAAAATGTTCAATTTGTAGACCAAGACAAAATTTTGTCTTTCCAAGATCTTTCATTTCAAACTCCTTTTTCAGGCATTTTACTGCCTTTGAAAGTTCTTCTGGAGTTTCAATAATATTTAAATCATCAACATATACTGCTATTATGACAAATTCAGATCCAGACCTTCTCATAAAGACACAAGGGCAAATTGGATCATTTTTATATCCTTCTTTTAGCAAATATTCGCTAAGACGATTGTACCACATTCGCCCTGATTGTTTCAACCCGTACAAGGATTTTTGAAGTTTTATTGAGCAATTTTCTCGAGAATCCTTGTATGCTTCAGGCACTTTGAACCCTTCGGGAATTTTCATAAAAATGTTGTGGTCCAATGAGCCATATAAATAGGCAGTGACCACGTCCATTAAGTGCATTTCAAGCTTTTCATGAACTGCCAAATTCATTAGATACCTGAAAGTAATTGCATCCACCACAGGGGAATATGTTTCCATATAGTCAATGCCAGGTCTTTGCGAAAAACCTTGGGCTACAAGTCGTGCTTTATATCTTACGACTTCACCCTTTTCATTTCGTTTACGCACAAAAACCCATTTGTGCCCTACTGGCTTGACACCTTCAGGTGTTCGAACTATTGATCCGAAAACTTCACGTTTTTCAAGTGAAGTTAACTCTGCTTGAATTGCATCCTTCCATCTTGGCCAATCATTTCTCTGTCTGCATTCATCGACAGATTTTGGTTCAAGATCCTTATCTTGTTGCATTATTTCAATGGCAACATTATAAGCAAAAATATTATCGACCACAATATTATTTCGGTTCCACCGTTTTCCTGTCGACACATAACTTATTGAGATTTCTTCATTATCATTATTTTCAGGTACTTGGACCTCCTCGGTGGTATCACCATTTGTTGTGTCTCTGGGCTCTTCTTGAGCACTCGCCTCCAAATTATGATCATCTTGATCATTCATTCCTTTCCTTTTTCGAGGATTTTTATCTTTGGAACCAAATGGTCTTCCACGTTTTAAGCGTGGTCTAGATTCATTTGCCTGAATAAGTTGTCCTACCGGGACATCAACTCGAACTTGAGCATTAGCAGCTGGGATATGCGATTTAGTAACCCGTGGAAGGTTAGTAAATGCATCCGGCAGTTGATTTGCAATATTCTGCAAATAAATCATCTTTTGAACTTCTTGCTCACATTGATTTGTTCGAGGATCTAAATGAGATAGTGACAATGAATTCCAATCTATCTCATTTTTCATCTGCTTATGTTCTCCCCCTAATGTTGGGTATACTGATTCATCAAAATGACAATCAGCAAATCTTGCCGTAAATAAATCTCCAGTCATAGGTTCCAAATATTTTATAATAGAAGGAGATTCATACCCAACATATATTCCCAACCTTCTTTGGGGACCCATCTTTGTGCGATGTGGTGGAGCAATTGGGACATATACCGCACACCCAAATATTCTAAGATGGGATATATTTGGCTCCCTTCCAAACGCCAACTGTAATGGGGAAAATTCATGATAATTTGTTGGCCTTACGCGCACAAGTGCTGCTGCATGCAAAATAGCATGCCCCCATACTGAAATAGGAAGTTTTGTCCTCAATAGCAATGGTCTAACTATCCATTGGAGGCGTTTAATCAATGATTCCGCTAGACCATTTTGTGTATGTACATGAGCGACCGGATGCTCAACTTTTATTCCAATCGACATACAATAATCATTAAATGATTGAGATGTGAACTCACTAGCATTATCAAGACGAATTGTCTTTATTGCATAATCTGGAAATTGTGCTCTTAACCTTATAATTTGAGCTAACAATCTCGCAAAAGCCATGTTGCGAGTTGATAATAAGCACACATGTGACCATCTTGTAGATGCATCTATCAAGACCATATAATATTTAAATGGTCCACATGAAGGGTGAATTGGCCCACATATATCACCCTGTATACGTTCCAGAAACGCAGGGGATTCAATCCCAACCTTAGTTGCTGATGGTTTGATAATCAGTTTTCCTTGGGAACAAGCAACACAAGAGAATTCCTTAGATTGAAGAATTTTCTGATTCTTCAAAGTGTGCCCATGTGAATTCTCAATAATTCTGCGCATCATATTATAACCGGGATGGCCCAACCGGTCATGCCAAATGATAAAATCATCAGAATCAGTAAACCTTTTGTTTACAATGGCATGTGATTCAACAGTACCAATATTTGTATGGTACAACCCAGAAGAAAGTGCAAGTAATTTTTCGTGCACAATTTTCTTCTCCATATTTATTGTAGTAATATAAAGGTATTCAACCTGTAATGACCCTCAAGGTCATTTTTGGAATTTTTGTAAAATGACCATTTTATCCCTCCCTTTAGATGCCCCGAGTAATTTCTAATTGTTATCGGGTGTTGATTTTTAAAAAATCCTATGAAAAGTTAAGTCCTTGGAAATTTTGAGTTTCATAAGCTTTAAGTGTTAAAAAGTGGTATTTGGGGTCAATCGGAGCTACAGATCTCGGAACGGAATTCCATCGATTCCAGCAGCTCTGAAATGTCTAAATTGGGTTAGGAGACTTTACGGAATCAGTTTTGAAGCTGTAACGAAGATTTGAGGCCTTGAGTTGAGAATTTGAGGAACTTTAAGCCAAGGTTTGACTTTGGTCAACTTTTGGAGTTTCGATGCTCGGAATGGAATTCCGACAACTCCGTTGGATTCAGGAGATGGTTTTTGGTCTAGAAGAAGTGTTGGTTGAATTTTTAGAGGTCCCGAGTCCATTTTGGTATTTTAAAGGCCTAAATTAGTTTAGTTGCGACTTTTTGAGTTTTGGGCTAACGAAATCTCGAATTCAAATTCTGATGGTTCCATCATCTCCGGAATGACCAAATTAGGCTAGTAGCACTGTTGGAATAACTATCGAGTCAATCGATACGAGTTTGGGCTATTTGGCGCTTTTGACTTTGAAACTTAGCCTATAGTTGACTTTGGTCAACATTCTTGGAAAATGCGCTCGAATAAAAATTCTGACAGCGCGGTTAGTTCCGGAATGTTGATTTTGGTCTAGAACGACCCTTCGTTCGCTTTTTGAGGCTTCCGGACTAATATCGAGGCCCGCTGTGAAATATGACTTAAAATGACTCTTGGATGTGGGACCCACTTTTTATTATAATAACCTCGTATGAGAATTCTGAATGCGCCATTGAGTCCGAAATATCGAATTTAGTAGGGTAGCATATCTGGTTTATTTTTATCGGATTCCGAACGAATTCCGAGGGTCCATTCGGAGACTTTAAATAATGGAAAACCAGAAAAATCTGGTGCAATAGTGCAGATTTTGCACCAGATTTTCAGATTTTTCTCAACTTTAAACCCTCATTTCTTGAGTTCTAGAGCTCCAAATTGGGTGATTCAAAAGGCAAAATTGTGAGGTTTTTCGTGGAGAACGCATTGGAGAGATTGAAAACTGATTTGGAGCATTCGATTCAGGTAAAAATCGTGATTTTATTTGCAGCAGTATCCATTTTCGGAATGGATTTTTAAAGAACTTTGACAAGTTATTTCTTGACCAATATAAATCTGATTTGGGTGATTCCAGAGGCTATCTTGTGTGGAAATTTAAGGAGAACATCGTGGAAGTTTCAGAATCTGTTTTTGGCACGTCGTTCGAGGTAATAAATTGATTTTTAGCTGCAGATTTAGTGATTTTCGGAATGAAATTTTATTGAATTTTGAAAGAGTGTATCTTGGCCAATATAACTTTGTTTTGAGTGATTCTTGAGGCTAGATTGTGGGGTTTTTCGCAAGGACCATCATAGTGCAATTTGTTTGGGTTGAAAGAGTCTCGTATTTCCAGAATCTACTGATTTCGATGCTGCCATTTTTGGTCTTTTAGTCCGAATTTATGAGTTTTGGTTGTTTGATCGTCTTGCATAATTTCCCACCCCGAATTGTATTATAAATCTGATTTTTGAGCTTGGGGTGACGTTTAGAACCTGTTTTGGGGGTCAAATCCGGAATTTCGTATGTGGGTCCCACAATTCCCGTTTTCGACCCAAAAATTGGCCCATTTCCAAAAATTATGAAATTAGTGTCTAAACGACCGTATCGACGTTGTGGTTCTATTTTTGACAGTTTGGCAGCGTTCCGAGGTCGTTCAAAAGTGAAAAGCTCCAGCACAGTGATTTGAAACTCGTGTGTTTAGCCTATAGGTAGGCTACGGTTTACCTTTCTTTAGATTGAGTTGGAATGTGTGAAAGCATGTTGAAATAGTTGGGATTTTGGTTGGGTAGTTTAATTGTATATCTCAGGTGTTAGAAATCATGTTTTAGGCTTGTTATCGGGTTTTTCGGGTATTTAAAAGTAGATGTATCTTGTCGTTATTTGTTAGTATTATAAGAAGAGTTGAATGAGCATGTTGTTGATACTGTGGAGTATGTTGGCCTTAGTATAGGTGTTAGAAATTATGCTTTAGGCTTGTTATCAGGTTTTTCACGTATTTAGAAGCATGTGTATCTTATCGTTATTTGTTAGTATTATAAGGAGAGTTGAATGAGCATGTTGTTGATACTGTGGAGTATGTTGGCCTTAGTATAGGTGTTAGAAATCATGCTTTAGGCTTGTTATTAGGTTTTTCAGGAATTTAGAAGCATGTGTATCTTATCGTTATTTGTTAGTATTATAAGGAGAGTTGAATGAGCATGTTGTTGATACTGTGGAGTATGTTGGCCTTAGTATAGGATGTAAACTTTCTTTATATGCCCGGCATCGCTCCGGTGGACTTAGATCCCTGTAGAATGGTGTAGCGGGCTAGTGCCTAGTAGTTGGCCTTAGCTAGGCGATACCCTTGCTCTTAATAACACTCCCACCCATAACTCGGCTCTGGTTCAAGTTTTGGCGACATACCAGTTGACACATTGTGGAGGAAATTATCGGTACTGTTGTTAATTAGTTGGAAAGGATATATTCGAAACTATGGGATAAATTATCGGGGAGCATCCGGGTACTCAGTCCCGGCCTCCACCGACTTGCTAGTATGACGAGCATCCGGGTATCCAGTCCTGGCCTCAATCATATCGATGTATTACAGCGAGCATCCTGGTACCAGTCCAGGCCTCGACTGCACCGATGTATTACGGCGAGCATCCGGGTACCCAGTCCCGGCCTCGACCGTACTGATGTATTATGGCAAGCATCCGGGTACCCAGTCCCGGCCTTGGCCACTTTGAACATTCGGGCGAGCATTTGGGTCCCAGTCCCGGCCTCGACCCCTAAGTCACCCCTAGATCGATTGACTCTTGGAGATTCTGGGTTTTGGAAATGATACAGTACTTCGGTTCCTGATATCGCAGATTCTTGGTTCCTAGCCTTGGTAGTTGTAGCTATTCTGTGTACTCGGCGAACTTATGGGGGTTCGTTCGGGTTTTTATTTAACTTGCGTACGAGTGTCCCAGCTGGGCTTATGGGTGCCCAGTTGGGTATAGTTAGCTGTAGCTCTCGTAGATAGTACTCTTTTCACTTTAGATGCTTATGTTGATTTCTATTTAGGCTTATTCCTCTTTTTCATATTGTTTTCACCTATTCTGCTCAGTCGGCCTATGATGCCTACTGGGTACCTGTTGTCTTGGTACTCATACTACACTCTGCATCTACTTTCGTGATGCAGGACCGAGCACCAGCTACTGTCACGAATAGATCGATCTTGTTGTAGTCAGATTCGGAGACTAGGGAGATAACTTGGCGTTTTTGGATCACTTCTGTCTCCTTCAGAATGGATGGCCCGTCTTTTGTCTTCTGAGACTAGCCAGTTGTTTTATATCTTTTTGGTCCACTTTCGGGACTTGTACTCATATTTTATTTTGTAGCAGCTCTGTACTTGTGACTTCCAGGTTCTGGGAGGGATCTTTAGTTGTTTAAAACATGTTTTGGTTTACTTCCGCTTATTCATTCTGTTTACTTTTATAATTCAATGCTCTTATATAGTTTTTGCCTTCAAACACATTACTTGAAGTTCTGGGTTGACGGGTTGGCTTACCTACTAGAGGGTTATAGTAGGTGCCATCATGACCTGATGAAAAGTGGGTCGTGACAAGTTGGTATCAGAGCGCCAAGTTCATTGGTCTCACTTGTACAGAGCTAACGTCTAGTAGAGTCTCGCGGATGGGTGCGGAGACGTCCGTAACTTATCTTCGAGAGGCTACAGGATGTCATTAGGAACGATCTCTATGTTGCTTCATTTCGTGCATTCTTGTGTCTTATTGGTTTCCTGAAATCTCATTTGTTTTGCTCTTTCATCGGAATGGTTCGTACGCACGGTACTATTGGAGATGATGACCCACAGTTCTGGGTAGGCCTTGAGGCCGGCCCCGTAGAGTAGGCAGGGAAGCAGCACTAGCTCCCAACCCGGAGATAGAGCCGAAGCTAGTAGAGGAGCATCAGGACGCTCCTATTCCTACTCAGCCAGAGGGACCACCACCACCAGCACAGCCCCCAGCTGCACCAGTTATGACCCCAACACTGCAGGCAGCGATTGTGCAGCTCCTCACAGCTATAGGGGTTGTACCACAGGCCTCGACCCCAGTAACATGCATACCGGCACCGTGGGATCCGTCCACCTAGTCAGCACCTGAGGTTCAGCCGCCTCCACCAGTTGTTGCACCTCCGCCAATAGTTTTGGAGGGTGTGATGTCATTACAGGATCAGAAGATGTTAGGGGTATTTAGAAGGCTGTCACCCCCGATATTTTCTAGAGCTATTGGCGAGGATGCCATAGCGTTCTTGACTACCTGTCAGGAGCAGCTCCATTCCTTAGGTGTTGTGGAGTCCAGAGGCGCCGACTTCACTGCTCACCAGTTCAGAGGGGCAGCTAGACAGTGGTGGCGCTCTTATTTGCAGTCCAGACCAGCTGGGTCACCACCATTGACATGGGCCCAGTTCTCAGAGGCTTACTTAGCTCGATACATCCCTAGGAGTATTCGGGACCGACTTCGGGATCAGTTTACTCGGTTGGAGTAGGGCCACATGACGATTGCAGAGTACGAGGCTAGATTTCATCAGCTTTCTCGACATGCCACTATGATTCTACCTATTGAGGAAGAGCGGGTACGATGTTTTGTGCGTGGATTAAGACCTTACCTGAGATTGGGGACCGAGCACCTTGTTTCTGCGAGCCGCTCTTTTCTGGATGTGGTGGATCATGCCCGTACGATCGAAATTATTCATCGCCAGGCCCAAGGGGGAAGCGATAAGAGACCCAGGCATCAGGGTAGCTTCAGTGGGTCACATTCTAGAGGCCATGATAGTTATGACAGGCCCCGCCAGCGGTTTCAGTAGGATAGGTACCAGCAGGGTCAGTCCAGCCGGCCGATTCAGGGTGCTCTACCAGCAGTTGAGAGTAGTCAGCCCCATTCGGGGGGTTCCATCGCAGGGCAGAGCTCGAGGGGATTGGGTCCACTTTCTTCCTACCGCGGACGAGTTATCATGGGTCGCTCAGCTTCAGGATGTTTCGATTGTGGCTCACTAGAGCACTGGGCTAGGGAGTGTCTCGGCCGGGCTAGACCGTTGGCAGTAGTACCACCTCCACCAGGAGGTATAGATCGGGGTCACGGCCGCGGCGATGGTCAGCAGGGTATTCGGGGAGGTTCCCGAGGAGGCAGGTCAGGTGGTAGGGTGAATATTCGTGGGGGAGGCCGACAGGGCCACTTCTATGCTGCTCCGGCGAGGGCAGAGGCTGAGGCATCAGATGATGTTATCACAGGTACTATCCTTATTTGTCAGCAGACTGCTTCAGCTTTATTTGATCCAGGTTCCACGTATTCCTATGTGTCTATATATTTTGCTCCACGTTTGGGTATTCCTTATGAGTCACTTGAGGTTCCGTTACATGTTTCGACCCCGGTAGGGGATTCTTTAGTAGTGGATCAGGTTTGTAGATCCTGTGTGGTGACTATTCAGGGGCATGAGACTCGGGTAGATCTTATTTTACTTAATATGCTGGACTTCGATGTTATTCTGGGCATGGATTGGCTATCCCCTTATCATGCGGTTTTGGATTGTTATGCCAAGACCGTTACATTAGCCATGCCTGGTATTCCCTCGGTTTTGTGGCAGGGTGTTTATAGTCGCTCACCGACTGGGATCATATCCTTTATGCGGGCCCGACGGCTAGTTGCATCCAGGTGCTTAGCATACTTAGCTTATGTCCGTGATGTGTCCAGCAAGGCCCTTACTATTGATTCAGTTCCTGTGGTTAGGTAGTATACTGATGTCTTCCCTACTGACCTACCTGGTCTACCCCCAGAGAGAGATATTGACTTTTCCATAGATTTGGAAGCCGGGCACTAAGCCTATTTCTATACCACCTTACCGTATGGTCCCTGCAGAGCTCAAGAAGCTCAGTGTGCACCTTGAGGATCTTTTAGGTAAGAGATTTATTCGCCCGAGTGTGTCGCCATAGGGTGCACCCGTCCTATTTGTTAAGAAGAAGGATGGGACTATGCAAATGTGTGTTGATTACAGGCAGCTGAACAAGGTGACGTTGAAAAACCGTTACCCCATGCCTCGTTTCAATGATCTATTCGACTAGTTTCAGGGTGCGACCGTGTTTTCTAATATTGACTTGAGGTCTGGCTACCACCAGTTGCGGATTAGAGAAGCCGACATTCCTAAGACTGCTTTTCGGACTCGCTATGGCCACTACGAGTTCCTTGTGATATCTTTTGGGCTTACCAATTTCCCCGCAGCTTTTATGGACCTTATGACTCAAGCGTTCAGGACTTATCTTGACTGCTTCATGATTGAATTCATCGATGATATATTGGTATACTCGTAGAGTAGGGAGGAGCACGCGCAACACTTGAGGTTTGTCCTCCAGACCTTGAGAGACTAACAACTTTATGCTAAATTCTCAAAGGGCGAGTTTTGGTTAAATTCTGTGAAATTTCTAGGACACGTGGTATCCAGAGACGGTATCAGGGTAAATTCGATGAATATTGAGCTATTCGTGGTTGGGCTAGGCCCATATATGTTATAGAGATTCGGAATTTTGTTGGATTGGCTGTGTATTATAGGCGATTCATCCAGGGTTTCTCCACCATTGCAACATCATTGATCCATTTGACTCACTAGGATGTTCCCTTTGTTTGGTCCGAGGAGTGTGAGTCAAGTTTTCAGAAGCTTAAGGAGTGTTCAGTTCCAGAACATCAGTTTCATTTTGAGTTCTGGTTTTTCAAGTTGAGGTTGGGATTTGGGGCTTTGCGCGGGGTGTCCTTGTTTTGATTGTTTTCATTCTCATATGTTCAGGTAGAGTATGTAACTCCTTAGAGGTTGGTGTTGTATGGTTCGATAGGCAATTTTCGAATTGCGTTGAAGGTTTTTGAGATAGGTAAGGATTGGTAGAACGCCCTTAGTGGCTTGGAGAAAAGGATTTGAAAACAAAAGACAAATACTTGAAATTTTGAGTGAGTTGTATCTGCCATGGTCGTGTATTACTCAATTCGGTGGTTTTGGTTTATTTTGGTTGTCCTCAATTGAAATTCAGTGTTTTGAGTCAAGTTCGGGCTAAACGAGTGAGAGTTGGAGCCCAAGAAAGGACTGAAGGAGTTTTTGGAGTTGGAAGTGAAAATGAGGATTTTCTTCTCAGCCTAAGTACTGTGATGGCGTTGTTCAACTCGAGAGGGTGTCTAAAATTTAGGCAAAGCATGCAGGTCCAAAACCCTCGTCCTTTCATGCCTCTAGAGAGTGATTGTACTTTTACTTTCGCGGACGAAAGTTCTTTTAGTAGTGGATATTGTAATGACCCTCAAGGTCATTTTTGGAATTTTTGTAAAATGACCATTTATCCCTCCCTTTAGATGCCCCGAGTAATTTCTAATTGTTATCGGGTGTTGATTTTTAAAAAATCCTATGAAAAGTTAAGTCCTTGGAAATTTTGAGTTTCATAAGCTTTAAGTGTTAAAAAGTGGTATTTGGGGTCAATCGGAGCTACAGATCTCGGAACGGAATTCCGTCGATTCCAGCAGCTCTGAAATGTCTAAATTGGGTTAGGAGACTTTACGGAATCAGTTTTGAAGCTGTAACGAAGATTTGAGGCCTTGAGTTGAGAATTTGAGGAACTTTAAGCCAAGGTTTGACTTTGGTCAACTTTTGGAGTTTCGATGCTCGGAATGGAATTCCGACAACTCCGTTGGATTCAGGAGATGGTTTTTGGTCTAGAAGAAGTGTTGGTTGAATTTTTAGAGGTCCCGAGTCCATTTTGGTATTTTAAAGGCCTAAATTAGTTTAGTTGCGACTTTTTGAGTTTTGGGCTAACGAAATCTCGAATTCAAATTCTGATGGTTCCATCATCTCCGGAATGACCAAATTAGGCTAGTAGCACTGTTGGAATAACTATCGAGTCAATCGATACGAGTTTGGGCTATTTGGCGCTTTTGACTTTGAAACTTAGCCTATAGTTGACTTTGGTCAACATTCTTGGAAAATGCGCTCGAATAAAAATTCTGACAGCGCGGTTAGTTCCGGAATGTTGATTTTGGTCTAGAACGACCCTTCGTTCGCTTTTTGAGGCTTCCGGACTAATATCGAGGCCCGCTGTGAAATATGACTTAAAATGACTCTTGGATGTGGGACCCACTTTTTATTATAATAACCTCGTATGAGAATTCTGAATGCGCCATTGAGTCCGAAATATCGAATTTAGTAGGGTAGCATATCTGGTTTATTTTTATCGGATTCCGAACGAATTCCGAGGGTCCATTCGGAGACTTTAAATAATGGAAAACCAGAAAAATCTGGTGCAATAGTGCAGATTTTGCACCAGATTTTCAGATTTTTCTCAACTTTAAACCCTCATTTCTTGAGTTCTAGAGCTCCAAATTGGGTGATTCAAAAGGCAAAATTGTGAGGTTTTTCGTGGAGAACGCATTGGAGAGATTGAAAACTGATTTGGAGCATTCGATTCAGGTAAAAATCGTGATTTTATTTGCAGCAGTATCCATTTTCGGAATGGATTTTTGAAGAACTTTGACAAGTTATTTCTTGACCAATATAAATCTGATTTGGGTGATTCCAGAGGCTATCTTGTGTGGAAATTTAAGGAGAACATCGTGGAAGTTTCAGAATCTGTTTTTGGCACGTCGTTCGAGGTAATAAATTGATTTTTAGCTGCAGATTTAGTGATTTTCGGAATGAAATTTTATTGAATTTTGAAAGAGTGTATCTTGGCCAATATAACTTTGTTTTGAGTGATTCTTGAGGCTAGATTGTGGGGTTTTTCGCAAGGACCATCATAGTGCAATTTGTTTGGGTTGAAAGAGTCTCGTATTTCCAGAATCTACTGATTTCGATGCTGCCATTTTTGGTCTTTTAGTCCGAATTTATGAGTTTTGGTTGTTTGATCGTCTTGCATAATTTCCCACCCCGAATTGTATTATAAATCTGATTTTTGAGCTTGGGGTGACGTTTAGAACCTGTTTTGGGGGTCAAATCCGGAATTTCGTATGTGGGTCCCACAATTCCCGTTTTCGACCCAAAAATTGGTCCATTTCCAAAAATTATGAAATTAGTGTCTAAACGACCGTATCGACGTTGTGGTTCTATTTTTGACAGTTTGGCAGCGTTCCGAGGTCGTTCAAAAGTGAAAAGCTCCAGCACAGTAATTTGAAGCTCGTGTGTTTAGCCTATAGGTAGGCTACGGTTTACCTTTCTTTAGATTGTGTTGGAATGTGTGAAAGCATGTTGAAATAGTTGGGATTTTGGTTGGGTAGTTTAATTGTATATCTCAGGTGTTAGAAATCATGTTTTAGGCTTGTTATCGGGTTTTTCGGGTATTTAAAAGTAGATGTATCTTGTCGTTATTTGTTAGTATTATAAGGAGAGTTGAATGAGCATGTTGTTGATACTGTGGAGTATGTTGGCCTTAGTATAGGTGTTAGAAATTATGCTTTAGGCTTGTTATCAGGTTTTTCACGTATTTAGAAGCATGTGTATCTTATCGTTATTTGTTAGTATTATAAGGAGAGTTGAATGAGCATGTTGTTGATACTGTGGAGTATGTTGGCCTTAGTATAGGTGTTAGAAATCATGCTTTAGGCTTGTTATTAGGTTTTTCAGGAATTTAGAAGCATGTGTATCTTATCGTTATTTGTTAGTATTATAAGGAGAGTTGAATGAGCATGTTGTTGATACTGTGGAGTATGTTGGCCTTAGTATAGGATGTAAACTTTCTTTATATGCCCGGCATCGCTCCGGTGGACTTAGATCCCTGTAGAATGGTGTAGCGGGCTAGTGCCTAGTAGTTGGCCTTAGCTAGGCGATACCCTTGCTCTTAATAACACTCCCACCCATAACTCGGTATAGTCATAACTTTTGAGATGCGTTGGCAATACTAGAATTTATGATCGTTTGGCTTCGGCTCTGGTTCAAGTTTTGGCGACATACCAGTTGACACATTGTGGAGGAAATTATCGGTACTGTTGTTGATTAGTTGGAAAGGATATATTCGAAACCATGGGATAAATTATCGGGGAGCATCCGGGTACTCAGTCCCGGCCTCCACCGACTTGCTAGTATGATGAGCATCCGGGTATCCAGTCCTGGCCTCGATCATATCGATGTATTACAGCGAGCATCCTGGTACCAGTCCAGGCCTCGACTGCACCGATGTATTACGGCGAGCATCCGGGTACCCAGTCCCGGCCTCGACCGTACTGATGTATTATGGCAAGCATCCGGGTACCCAGTCCCGGCCTTGGCCACTTTGAACATTCGGGCGAGCATTTGGGTCCCAGTCCCGGCCTCGACCCCTAAGTCACCCCTAGATCGATTGACTCTTGGAGATTCTGGGTTTTGGAAATGATACAGTACTTCGGTTCCTGACATCGCAGATTCTTGGTTCCTAGCCTTGGTAGTTGTAGCTATTCTGTGTACTCGGCGAACTTATGGGGGTTCGTTCGGGTTTTTATTTAACTTGCGTACGAGTGTCCCGGCTGGGCTTATGGGGGCCCAGTTGGGTATAGTTAGCTGTAGCTCTCGTAGATAGTACTCTTTTCACTTTAGATGCTTATGTTGATTTCTATTTAGGCTTATTCCTCTTTTTCATATTGTTTTCACCTTTTCTGCTCAGTCGGCCTATGATGCCTACTGGGTACCTGTTGTCTTGGTACTCATACTACACTCTGCATCTACTTTCGTGATGCAGGACCGAGCACCAGCTACTGTCACGAATAGATCGATCTTGTTGTAGTCAGATTCGGAGACTAGGGAGATAACTTGGCGTTTTTGGATCACTTCTGTCTCCTTCAGAATGGATGGCCCGTCTTTTGCCTTCTGAGACTAGCCAGTTGTTTTATATCTTTTTGGTCCACTTTCGGGACTTGTACTCATATTTTATTTTGTAGCAGCTCTGTACTTGTGACTTCCAGGTTCTGGGAGGGATCTTTAGTTGTTTAAAACATGTTTTGGTTTACTTCCGCTTATTCATTCTGTTTACTTTTATAATTCAATGCTCTTATATAGTTTTTGCCTTCAAACACATTATTTGAAGTTCTGGGTTGACGGGTTGGCTTACCTACTAGAGGGTTATAGTAGGTGCCATCATGACCTGATGAAAAGTGGGTCGTGACACAACCTTTCCTTCATTTGCAGTCTCAATATGATAGCCATTTTGACGAATAACCTTGAAACTTAACAAGTTTCTTTGAGACTTACTACAATATAATGCATTATCAATTACCAATATCGTTCCTCCAGGTAGTAATAAGGTTGCTTTTCCAGAGTCTTCAATTAATTTTGTACTACCAGATATTGTATTGACATAGTCCTTTTTCATAATCAAATGACAAAAATATTTCTTTTCTTTTAATATCGTATAAGTTGTGGCACTATCCAAAATGCACATATCTCCATTATTCATCTTGAATCCAATTGAAGACTGATAAATTTATTTATCTTCATAAAATTAAAATGCATTGTAAGAAATAAAATAAGTAACAATTTTGCTAGAAAAACATAAGTCCTTTTTTTTTTAAAGTTAAATTATGGTAATTTAGAATTTAAAAAATTATATGATTCAATTATGATGAATGTTACAATAATTTAGTTTATGGAATTATATACTTATTAACCTTAAATAAATATTATACACAAGTATTAAAAACAAATATAAAATATTATAAAATATTAATATAATATTATTCATCATGTATAGATAATTTGTTTATTGACAAAAATAATACAATCATTATATATTATTAATGTCTAAAACATTAACAAGAATAAATAGTTATTATAATGACATTAAATAAGGCGAATATTATTTTTAGTAACAATATGATATTAAGATTAAATAATAGCACACTAATAGTAATTAATTACAACATTGTAAAATAGCACAATGTAATAAATAATATACAATTATCATAAAAATGTAACCTTGATTATTATTATTTTTTTCTTCAAATACATAAACGTAAAAACACAATAATTCGAAGTACATGATAACATATTGAAAAATATGAAATTAAACATCAATTAAGATCCTTAAAAAAATCTTCAACCTCCAAATGAGCAATATCATTGAGGTCATTAAAATCATCATCCCTTAAGGCCATATTTGCTTCAATATTATCATTATTCAAAGGCCTTGCCTCAACATTATTTTCGAACGCCAAGTGTGACTCTATCCGAGCATTAGAAGAAGAGGCACCACCTCTATTTGCCTTTCTTTTAAAAGAATTTTGATAAAGTCTTACAAAATGCTCAGGCGTCCGACATTCATTTTTCCAGTGGCCTTTCATGCCACAACGATGACAGTTACTTTTTGAAGGGCCATTTTGAGAACTGATATTGTTCTCCCTTTTATGTTGACCACCACCACGACGATTATTATATCGTCCTCTGCCATTGCCACGCCCACGCACATTATTATGACCTTGATATTTATTATGTCTTCTTTCAGACTGGCCATGTGCTTTTACCATATTTGCCTCCGGTAACGGAGCAGTTCCAGTGGGACGGGCTTCATGATTTTTCATTAAAAGGGCATTATGTTGTTCAGCCACCAGAAGGCATGATATCAATTCAGAGTATTTTTTAAAACCCTTTTCACGGTATTGCTGCTGTAATATTACATTAGATGCATGAAAAGTAGTTAGTGTCTTTTCTAACATGTCCTCATCATTTATATTTTCCCCACATAATTTTAATTGGGAAGTTATTCTAAATACAGCAGAATTATACTCAATTACGGTTTTAAAATCTTGAAACCGTAAGTGCATCCACTCATAACGAGCCCTTGGCAATACCGTTGCCCTGAGGTGGTCATACCTCCCTTTTAAGTCTTTCCACAATTCAAGTGGATCTTTCACTGTCAAGTATTCCATTTTTAGGCTTTCATCTAGATGATGACGAAGGAAAATCATAGCCTTTGCTTTATCCTGACTTGATGCTGTATTTCCTTCAATTATAGCATCACCAAGACCCTTAGCGGTAAGGTGAATTTCAGCATCAAGTACCCATGACAAATAATTTTTACCAGAAATATCAAGTGCCACAAATTCCAATTTTGACAAGTTTGACATGATGAAAATTAATTTGAAAGTAACAAAGATAACTTAAAAATTAAATTTCTTTAGTAGATATACCTGATATAGAAGTTAATTTTCTGAAAAATTAGAGCTTCGTGCTGATAACGTGTTATAAATTAACTAACTTGACAATTTTATAAAGGAAGAAGAACAAGAGAATATGTATATAGAAAGTATTAATAGAGAGAGTAGTAATATAGAGAGAGTAATAGTAATTCTTTCTTTTATGTGTTTGTGTATTTTACATTGAAGTTTAAGGCTATATTTATAGCCATATTTACAAGTGGAGGAAAATATTAATGGGCATTTTACCCACTTAAAAAGTAAATGGACTATCCACCATTTTAAGTGGACAACCATTTTACTTGGTTGATATTACTTGGTTGATAATATAATTAAAGACCAAATAAATGTAGTTTGTAATGGAAGCAAAATGAATTGTGGAAACGTGAATCATAACTACTTTTCTTTTTGTGTGGGGTGGGGGTTTCTTTATTTTGACTTTTAAAATATAAATATTGGCCATCTGTATGTATTTGATTTAAATTAGGACTTAAGTTGCTTTAGTTATCATTTTTAAACAATTGAACTAACACATGCAAGCCATGTCAATACGTCAGAATTTATAAATTATTCCGAAAAGGATCTAAAATATCCCTTAATTATACAAATTGAGGGGTATTTTAGACTCTTTTCATTAAATTATTTAACAAGATAAATAAAATGAAGATAATACAAAATCATATCAATATGTTATAAATATCAAATCGTATTAATCTGATATATTTACTTGTGCACAATTGAACAATGTATATCAATTTTGTAAATATAATTGACTTATGAACTATTTAAAAACAGATAAAATGAAGATGATACTTAATGTCACGTTCTATTTGACATGACTTGTGAACAAGACGAGTTTATTAGGTTAACCTAAGTTGTGAATAAATTAAAGATGGGTAAAATGAAGATAGTTTAAACCTTGTCCAAGAGCCCATATTCTATACTCTATTAATTTTGGCTCGAAGGGACTCGAGATTGGAGATAAAAAAAAATGGGGTGATTTATAAGAATAGCTTTGGAAATATGTAATTTTGACTTAAATCCACTATTAACGAAAACGATATTAACTGAGTTATCCAAAGCCTAAACAATATCAACTTCCTGAATGAGCATGATAAACCCCAGAGGCCAGAATCATCCAAACTTCATCCACATAACCTCAAGTGATAAGATTAGACAATAATCCCCATGGAAGTACTCCCTTATCATCAAATTATTTGGCAAAAGAATAGGATATGTATACTTCTAGAACAGACTCCAGACCCTCTGGTAGCCAACTGAAAAAATAAACCTTTTTGGCATTAGTGACGACTTCTATCTCATTAAGCTCATAAAACCAGAAAACTATGTCAAAATCTTACACCAAGGACCATGGTTTCTAGGCTTCCAATTTATCTCTATTAGGAAATACAACAACAACAACAACAACAACCCAGTGAAATCCCACAACATGGGGTTTGGGGAGGGTAGAATGTACGCAGACCTTACTCCTACCAAGGTAGGACGGCTGTTTCCTGGAGACCCTCGGCTCAGTAAAAGCATAAATGCATAAAAAAATGTTAGATAAGAATAGAAAATTAAAAGCTTTTTGAGAAAAACAACAAACAAATAACGAATAGATAACAAATAAATACAAATAAATAAATACAAATAACAAATAACGATTAAATAAATAATGAAATGGATATGCCTCCCAGAACTCTCGACTGAATTCTATGACCTTACCATACTATAAAAAATAGGAAACCAAATAGGAGCATTCTTAAGATAAATACCGTTACAATGAACACCTCTCGAGGAAGATATGCCAGACTATGCATCCTAGCCCCACTGTCAAAAACATTACCTAGAGACATCTTAATAGGCACTCATCTTCAAAAAATCCAATAGGAACCCTCAACACCCCTATGCTCCGCATGTGTAAAACTAGGACACTTAGTACCATCATGTCCCAATAAACCAAATGACATTCCTTCCACATCCAAGACACATTCAGAACAGCAGGATATTAAGACTTCTACTGACAAGAATGAAAAAGAGGGATGGACCACTGTCACATACCCAAAAAGGAAAAAAACAAACATGAGCAACAATCGTAACGATGAAGTTTTTATGTTCTTCCAATCGTAAACCGAATGAATCTTGAACACTGATGAAGTTTTTATACTCTTCAAATCAGTATTAGATTCAAACAGAGTAGAAAATCATAAAAGCCCCTAATTGTTTCAATCTAATTGAAACCAAATAACAAGAACAAGAATTCTTATTGGATAAAAAGCTTTCTAGGACAAAGATATAAAACTATTGCCATTTTAAGCCCATTCTTGACACCAATAAAAAAATATTGAACCACCATCAATATTATTATTATTTTTTTTTCTTAAATATGAGCAGTCACGAAGTGCCTTTGTAAATTCTCATTCTTAGCAACAAAGTGCACTCATTCCAAATTTCTTAAATACTAATTTCAATCCTTTGAAAGATACCGGTGACATTTGAAAATTCACAAAAAAAAAATTACTAGTAAAATTAAATGACACAATTAGAAAAGTTTTCAGTGGCTTCACCACACAACTTTGCCACATTAACCATTTTTGTTGTCATTAAGATGCAATTTTCATAATGAGAGATTATCAATGTTGATATTTAATAAATTCCTTAAGATTGTTATCCCTCCTATATTAAGGTTAGCACACCAGAACAATAAATATGAAAATAAAAAATAGTATCCGAGTCCACAGAATTCACTGTGTGTCCTTAAGAAATTTAATCCCCTCACTGTACCCGAGGTTAAGGATTATTTCCTCCCAAGATAAAACGAATAAACTATTAAAGAAGTAGCGGTACCTCAAACTTCAATAATTTCAGCGAACTCAAAAGCCAGCAACAAAATCACACAAAGACTCAACTTTATTTTTGATGTTATATCCCGCACTTTTGGGCATGCAGAAAGAGGAAAAAAAATATTTTTGGCTTGCAAGGAGTAGAGTTGTGAATTATTTTATTCATTTTAATTAGTACCGGTGTGATGTTCATGAAAAAATTGGTGTGAAAATACGGAGGAAGGCCGAGGGCAAAATTGGAAATTTTGGAAACTAGTTGGTGAATTACTAATACGACTTATGGTTTTGTTGGGCTCAAATAATGATAATAATAATAGAAACTAAGTGATTGGGCTTGGAAAATAAAAAGGAAAACAAGAGAGGCCCAACACAAGGAAAGGGCCCAAGTCTTGGAACTTAGCCCATTAATTAAGCGGCTTATATATATATATATGTTGATGACTTTTAAGTCATATTTATCCATTAAGTTTTCTTTATCAACAAGAGGATTCAAGAGAGTTCTAGAGAGAAAGGAAGAGAAGAAACTTGAAGCTAGAGGAAGAATGGGTTCGGCCAAAGGAAAAAAAAAGGTAAGTCTCCAATTTTGCTTCATGAATTAATTATCTAAGGTGTACCAAGATGTTATGAAGGTATTGGTAACGTAAATTTATGGTTTGTAGCATCCCAAAAACGTTACCAAACAGCCCCAAAGTTTTACCCGCGCTAGGAGAGCTTCCGAGGCAAGTTTTGGAGAGTTTCGATAAAGGTAAGATCTCCCCTTTCAAATTGGAGTTTATGATGTTGTTATGAGGTGTATTACGTGTCCTAAATATGGCTGGAATCAGAGAAAATGTATAAGGAGGCATGATGTTGGAAACTACTAAATTAAAGTCGTAGTAACTAAATCGAAGTCGCGTAGTGTATGGTCGTTGAGGCGCTGTGGGTGCAGCTGGTTGGATTGTATGTTGCAGGGCTTTAAAGTATTTAAAAAGGGTGTGGTTGCTGCTGGTTGCAGCCACACGACCCCCCGTTTGGTATGGTTAAAGATTTTACGAAATAAGGTTAAAAACTCTATTTTGGTATCGTAGTTTTATGCTAGTTGTTTGGAGCTTGTGTTGTGTAAAGTTGAGGTGATTTGATTGTATATATACTTCTGGTTGTTGTTGTTGATATGGTTTTTGACATGGTGGCCGAGTTGAAATCTCGGGGATGGTGTATTTATAGGGGATGCTGCCGAAATTTCGGCAGATTGGAAATTAATTTGTTTGAAGGATTGAGACAAGTATATGGTGATGAATCTAATGACTATGTCAACTCTCTTGAATGTAGAAAAACAAGTTGGACATAAGCGTAGCTAGTAAGGCGCGGCACAGGTATGTAAAGCGAACCTTTCTTTCTTTTGGCATGTCTTTGTCATAGGTATGTAAAGTTAACCGTTCCTTCTTTTGGCATGTCTTTGACATAAGTATGTAAAGCTTACCCTTTTTTTCAAGGAATGATCCCGATGTTATGGTTTCATAAGTTCTTCCATATTTTTTTTTGTTTCCAAAAGTTAGGTGTCAATGGTCCCAAGGGAATGACTACTTTTTCTATAACCCGTCAATGTTTTCCAAAATGTCTATAGCTTTCCAAGACAAAGGTTTATAGTATTACAAGCTTTTATGATAGTAACGATAGATATGTTTTACAATGACATTGATGATGTCGAGGATAAGAATATGTCTATGATGGCTATGATAAGAACGGCTTCATGTATGTAATGTTTACTCTTCTTTATCTTGGCATGTTTTGACATAAATATATAGAGCTACTCTTTCTTTTTGGCATGATTTTTATGAAACAACTATATGGCATTTTATACAATTTCAAGAAAGTCTTATTCGTAGAGCCACTAGGATGGCCAATTTTCTTGAGTTTCCAAAGGATATTTTCTCGTGCTTAGATACGTGTATATGATTTCAAAAGTTTTATTTTGATATAATCCATGATAATTTTTGAAAGGTACTTGATATGACTCTTATCTTGATTTTGAATCATAACTCATTCCGATTATTCTACGAGTCTTGAAAATTGGTCATATGTGCATATGTATACCATTTGACGCCTTATGAGATTGTGACCTTATTCTACGTTCTCTTAATATTATCTTTCGTTGATAGTCTCATCCTATAATAATTGTTCCTTCAAGGTGAGACAAAGCGACCATGGTTAGTCTATAATACAATCGGAGGTTACCGACCTTCCGTCACTCCGATAAATACACGAGTTTCGTTGGGCTCTCGTGCATGCTGTCTATATGTATATGTATATGGGGGATATGGGGAGGTGTATATGTGGCGCTATAGACGCATTCCCACCTGATCAGTTGGAGTAATTTTCATCCTGGACGCGAGATGCCCGGACGCGGGAAATATGTGGGCACGCCGACGTTGTTCGGTGATATGACTTCTAATTTCTATACATATGAAAAAGATATGTTTTATATGATAAGACAAGCATGCATGGCATCCGGCCTAAAAGGGCACTCATATGTACAAGTTACTCTCTTATCTCACTATATGTCTATGATTCTACGATATGGTTGTTCATACCTTATGTTCTTTATTATGCTGATTTTCATGCCTTACATACTCAGTACATTACTCGTACTGACCCCTTTTGTTTGGGGGCTGCATTTCGTGCCACGCAGGTACACCCAGATAAGTAGAAGCTACTATAGAAGATGTTCCAGCGGGGTTGGCAACTCCACTTGTTCTGGAGTGCTGCCGAGTCAGAGTTTATGCGCTATGATGTTTCGTTCGAAGTTAGAGACTTTGCAGACAGAGTTGTGGGTATAGAGTGTCATCTTTGTAAGCGGCGTCACCAGCCGATATGTTATTATGTCGTATGTTATGAGTTTTATGGGATGATAGATTTTGGAAAAAATAATTCACGAAGCTTAGTTATGTTTTTCATTTCTTGTTGATGTAAAAGTCTAAGAGATTAAGTATATACTATGAAGCAGCGTGTTCGCTCGGCTCCAAGCATGGGGTCGGGTGCCCATCACACCCTGTTGAGATCGGGGTGTGACAAAGTGGTATCAGAGTAGGTCGGTCTAAGGGTTGTCTGCAAAGTCGTGTCTAGTAGAGTCTGTTTATGGATGTGAAGCCGGCCACATTTATAAGCAGGAGGCTGCGGGGCATCTAGGAATTGTCGACCTTCTTTCCATCCTACTTCGTGCGATAGAGCCAAGTCATAGGAAAAGAGATTCCCTATATGAGCTTTATACGCGACTGAAAGAGGTGAGTGACGATATGACGAGTTATAGAGGTGAGTCTGGATATATCTGCATTGCTACCTGAAACTGGAAATACTGGATAGCTGGAATGTGTCATATAGTTATATGTTCTGTGAAGTACTATTGATATTTTCTACACACAGATTTTGAATAGTGGGCATGGTAAGGAGATCCTGCCAGACTGGGTACGTCTAATAGGAAGAAACGTGGGAAGGAAATACAGTAAATAAATAATAAGTGAGATGCGTTGTTTCACAGAGGTTATGGCGATGAAAATGCGATCACTACCCTCGGGAATCAGGGAGTCAAGAACGAAAGATAGTCATGCACGAAAGCGAAAGGGGAAGATTGAGAATCAAAAAGGGCAAAACAATAATTGTAAAAGAAGGACGTGTTATGAAAGTATCTCGGAACCTGTAAGACCTTGACTCGCTCCTGATGATGTAATAAAGGTCATGCAAGGAAGTGGACGCGATTATATCGGCATTAATACACCCGATTCCATCAAAGTTATGAGGTTAAGCGTGCTTGGGCAAGAGTGGTACTAGAATGGGTGACCCCCTTGGAAGTATGCAAGAATTCTATATATCCAGACGTAAGAGACAAATGAGAGGTTAGAGTAACCTAAAGAAAAACTAGAGTTTATGGAATGGCTGGAAACCTTAAGAGGTCGCGTAAGATGAGGCAGACTAGGCTAGTGAAGAGACAGAAAGTGCATCACAGTTCTAGAATAAGGATATGCTTAAATAGTGTTTGGAAGTATTTTGTGGGCTAGTCGATGGTAAATATATACATGTACATATGAATGTGTAGGATGTCCCACGTATGATTGTATTGGTGGACATGTGAGTTCCAGCAACTGGTGTCATGGTAAGGAGGGCATTAATCATACAAGGGTACCGAAGATCGAGCGACAGCAAGAATAAAGAGTACAACTGTTGCAACGTACGCTGCTATTATTTGACCATAGGTTAGGATTGGAAATTCTCGTAAAACGATATTTGGAAAATAAAGAGAGTGAGTAGATGGAAAGCAAAGAGATCAAAGTATTAGAAGGAGGCGAAAAGTAAAAAAACCTCAGTAAGTGAAACTCCCGAGAGAAATCACCGACAATGCGCGAGACCATATTATATTAGGCTAAAGAGGGATCACAATATTCTCAAGTACCAGAAAAGGAAACCCATAACATGGAATGAGGACTCGTGTAAGACCTAGGAGTTCGAGTATAAGGAGAATGAAGTGAGGGATAAGGAATGGGCATGAAGAAAAGGACAACAATAAGAGGAACCCTTCCGAAGTATTAAGACATCCCATAAAGTCGGTTTAACATTCGAGGACGAATGTTCTAAAGGGGGGAAGGATGTTATATCCCGCACTTTTGGGCATGCAGAAAGAGGAAAAAAAATATTTTTGGCTTGCAAGGAGTAGAGTTGTGAATTATTTTATTCATTTTAATTAGTACCGGTGTGATGTTCATGAAAAAATTGGTGTGAAAATACGGAGGAAGGCCGAGGGCAAAATTGGAAATTTTGGAAACTAGTTGGTGAATTACTAATACGATTTATGGTTTTGTTGGGCTCAAATAATGATAATAATAATAGGAACTAAGTGATTGGGCTTGGAAAACAAAAAGGAAAACAAGAGAGGCCCAACACAAGGAAAGGGCCCAAGTCTTGGAACTTAGCCCATTAATTAAGTGGCTTATATATATATATATGTTGATGACTTTTAAGTCATATTTATCCATTAAGTTTTCTTTATCAACAAGAGGATTCAAGAGAGTTCTAGAGAGAAAGGAAGAGAAGAAACTTGAAGCTAGAGGAAGAATGGGTTCGGCCAAAGGAAAACAAAAAGGTAAGTCTCCGATTTTGCTTCGTGAATTAATTATCTAAGGTGTACCAAGATGTTATGAAGGTATTGGTAACGTAAATTTATGGTTTGTAGCATCCCAAAAACGTTACCAAACAGCCCCAAAGTTTTACCCGCGCTAGGAGAGCTTCCGAGGTAAGTTTTGGAGAGTTTCGGTAAAGGTAAGGTCTCTCCTTTCAAATTGGAGTTTATGATGTTGTTATGAGGTGTATTACGTGTCCTAAATATGGCTGGAATCAGAGAAAATGTATAAGGAGGCATGATGTTGGAAACTACTAAATTAAAGTCGTAGTAACTAAATCGAAGTCGCGTAGTGTATGGTCGTTGAAGCGCTGCGGGTGCAGCTGGTTGGATTGTATGTTGCAGGGCTTTAAAGTATTTAAAAAGGGCGTGGTTGCTTTTGGTTGCAGCCACACGACCCCCCGTTTGGTATGGTTAAAGATTTTACGAAATAAAGGTTAAAAACTCTATTTTGGTATCGTAGTTTTATGCTAGTTGTTTGGAGCTTGTGTTGTGTAAAGTTGAGGTGATTTGATTGTAAATATACTGCTGTTTGTTGTTGTTGATATGGTTTTTGACATGGTGGCCGAGTTGAAATCTCGGGGATGGTGTATTTATAGGGGAGATGCTGCCGAAATTTCGGCAGATTGGAAATTAATTTGTTTGAAGGATTGAGACAAGTATATGGTGATGAATCTAATGACTATGTCAACTCTCTTGAATGTAGAAAAACAAGTTGGACATAAGCGTAGCTAGTAAGGCGCGACACAGGTATGTAAAGCGAACCTTTCTTTCTTTTGGCATGTCTTTGTCATAGGTATGTAAAGTTAACCGTTCCTTCTTTTGGCATGTCTTTGACATAAGTATGTAAGGCTTACCCTTTTTTTCAAGGCATGATCCCGATGTTATGGTTTCATAAGTTCTTCCATATTTTTTTTTGTTTCCAAAAGTTAGGTGTCAATGGTCCCAAGGGAATGACTACTTTTTCTATAACCCATCAATGTTTTCCAAAATGTCTATAGCTTTCCAAGACAAAGGTTTATAGTATTACAAGCTTTTATGATAGTAACGATAGATATGTTTGACAACAACATTGATGATGTCGAGGATAAGAATATGTCTATGATGGCTATGATAAGAACGGCTTCATGTATGTAATGTTTACTCTTCTTTATCTTGGCATGTTTTGACATAAATATACAGAGCTACTCTTTCTTTTTGGCATGATTTTTATGAAACAACTATATGGCATTTTATACAATTTCAAGAAAGTCTTATTCGTAGAGCCACTAGGATGGCCAATTTTCTTGAGTTTCCAAAGGATATTTTCTCGTGCTTAGATACGTGTATATGATTCCAAAAGTTTTATTTTGATATAATCCATGATAATTTTTGAAAGGTACTTGACATGACTCTTATCTTGATTTTGAATCATAGTTCATTCCGATTATTCTACGAGTCTTGAAAATTGGTCATATGTGCATATGTATACCATTTGACGCCTTATGAGATTGTGACCTTATTCTACGTTCTCTTAATATTATCTTTCGTTGATAGTCTCATCCTATAATAATTGTTCCTTCAAGGTGAGACAAAGCGACCATGGTTAGTCTATAATACAATCGGAGGTTACCGACCTTCCGTCACTCCGATAAATACACGACTTTCGTTGGGCTCTCATGCATGCTGTCTATATGTATATGTATATGGGGGATATGAGGAGGTGTATATGTGGCGCTATAGACGCATTCCCACCTGATCAGTTGGAGTAATTTTCATCCTGGACGCGAGATGCCCGGACGCGGGAAATATGTGGGCACGCCGACGTTGTTCGGTGATATGACTTCTAATTTCTATGCATATGAAAAAGATATGTTTTATATGATAAGACAAGCATGCATGGCATCCGGCCTAAAAGGGCACTCATATGTACAAGTTACTCTCTTATCTCACTATATGTCTATGATTCTACGATATGGTTGTTCATACCTTATGTTCTTTATTATGCTGATTTTCATGCCTTACATACTCAGTACATTACTCGTACTGACCCCCTTTTATTTGGGGGCTGCGTTTCGTGCCACGCAGGTACACCCAGACAAGTAGAAGCTACTATAGAAGATGTTCCGGCGGGGTTGGCAACTCCACTTGTTCTGGAGTGCTGCCGAGTCAGAGTCTATGCGCTATGATGTTTCGTTCGAAGTTAGAGACTTTGCAGATAGAGTTGTGGGTATAGAGTGTCATCTTTGTAAGCGGCGTCACCAGCCGATATGTTATTATGTCGTATGTTATGAGTTTTATGGGATGATAGATTTTGGAAAAAATAATTCACGAAGCTTAGTTATGTTTTTCATTTCTTGTTGATGTAAAAGTCTAAGAGATTAAGTATGTACTATGAAGCAGCGGGTTCGCTCGGCTCCAAGCATGGGGTCGGGTGCCCATCACACCCTGTTGAGATCGGGGTTTGACATTTAAGAAAATATATGCAGAAGAGGGAGAATTCAATGTTTTAAAAATGAGAGAAAAATTCTCTATTTATAGACAACAAAGGGTAGTGTGAACAAATTTTTATTATGGTTTATCAGAAAAGTCACAATCATTCACATAAGTCACAACCTTTCACAAAAGTCGCAACTCTTCAAAAAAGTCACTACTTTTGTTGAAAAGTCACAACCTTTTGGAACGGTCACAACCTTTTATTTCCTATTCACACCTTTAAAACTCAACACTATCTGCTAAAGATCATAACAAAAATAGTAATAAAGATGTCTCAATACAACTACCATCTTTATCACTCCTCCAGACAAAATCCTCTCCAACTCTAGAATCAAGGACTCATCATGAGCAACAATTTCCACCCCAATCACATGACAAGAAGCAGTCTCAATCACCAACCTTTCCTACCCATAAACTTCCATCACTAAGTTCAATCACCCTTCCTTTACGAGAACCAGCAATCTCAAGAAATATCATTGTCACAATCACGCAATCCATCCTTCCAGCACTTCTTGAACCCCTACACCCTACTCAACCAACATTACCTACAATGAACTTCCATCTTACTAGCAATCTACCCAAATGCAGTACTAACATCGCCCTATGTGACCTAGGAAGGCATGCTAGACCTGTCTCAGAAAAGAACAATCTCTCCCCTCCCATTACCCAATCTGATAGAGGAGAGGCTAACGTCCAGCCTTATATGGATGGCTTTGATAAGCTAGAACTAACGTAGGAACTGACAATGCTAGAGATCTATCACATCCTACACTATCCCACTCCTCTTTCCAATTTGAATATACGACACCTCTCCCTTATACACCAACTGAACAACTTCATAAAATCCTAGTTGAAACAAATCCTAGTCATGTACATTCCAAGCCAATCAAACGAGGAAAGCATAAAAAACGAGGAAGACTACAATATGGAGGACCAAGTTGTCCCAGAGATGAGACTGCCATTGTCCCCTACTCAATCCCTTCATCACCAACCATCAGGAGAAGGGGCATCAAACATTCTTGACCCTTTCACTCAGACTCTGTATCTGAAGAACCTTTTGACACTGGACATATTACAAAATGTAGAAAGACAGTTCCTAATCAAAGTCCCACAAGATGTCAACAAAATAGATATCAACATGCGATGCTTCTGCCCGGCTACATCAAAATATGTGATACTCCTCATTCCAACTTTGAAGAGCAAACAGATTATGGAAGCAATGAATGCGGACAATGCGACATCATCCTATGTGAACCTAGAGATGACTTTAATGACAAGAGAGAGTTCCAACCTTCAGCAACCCCCCCAATGAAGATACTACTCTGGAACTGTAGGGGAGCACATAATGCAAATTTCATAAATACTATGCGAAATCTTATTAATACTTATAGTCCAACTGTGCTAGCACTTACCGAGAAGCAAATGGAGGATCACAACAATCTGCACCAAGCTATGGACTATACTGATGTAATACAGGTTCCAGCCTCCTGCTATTCTGGAGGGATTGCTTTATTCTGGAGGAGCTCGGAAGTTGAAGAGGAACCTTTTGTCTTGACTGAGCAGAAAATTCATGCCACAATTGAGGTAAGTTCTACCTCCCCTAAATAGTTGTTCACTATAGTATATGCTAAGAATAACTATAAACTAAAGAATACTTTGTGGGATAATTTGAGAAATATTTCATCAAAAACAAATGGACATTGGCTAATTTTGGAGATTTTAACGAAGTTATGAATGCTTCTGAAGATTATTCTAAGAATAGCTATAAACTAAAGAATACTTTGTGGGATAACTTGAGAAACATTTCATCAAAAACAAATGGACCTTGGCTAATTTGTGGAGATTTTAACAAAGTTATGAATGCTTCTGAAAAGTTTGGAGGACGACCTGTAAATAATGGTACTAGCTCCCATTTTATTAACTGCTTAAGTGATATAGATATGATAGACTTGAGTTTCAGTCAAAAATATACTTGGACAAATAAGCATAAAAATAAAAAAACTATTATAAAGGAACATCTTGATAGATTCCTTAGTAACCAAGCTTGGCTAAATCTTTTCCTAGATTCAAATGTCCTCCACCTCCCAAGAACTCACTCCGACCATTGTTACTTGCTTTTAAAATGTTTCAAAGGCTCTTATAACCATGATAAAATATTTAGATTCAAATCCATGTGGATTAGGCATCCCGAGTTTCCTAACTTAGTTAAAAGTGTTTGGAAAAACAATGATAACTATAATGATGCCTTTGGAAAATTCATGCAGTTGGTTAAAAGATGGAATATTCATACCTTTGGGAATATTTTCAAGAAGAAACAAAGCATCCTTAATAGATTAAATGATATTCAAAAGATGAACGACAATCATAAACAAACTTTTCATCTTGAACTAGAAAATGCTTATGAATGATTTCAATGAAATGCTCAAAAGTGAGGAGGACTTATGGAAATTAAAATCTCGAGTCCAATGGTTAGGTGAGGGAAATGCAAGTACTAAATTCTTTCACACAACTACCATTACTAGAAGATGTAGAAGTCGAATCATTGGGCTAAATGACTTGGTGGAAAACTGGACATTTGATCCTGCTAGTATTAAGGATATTATCCTCAATCACTTTCAAGCTATCTACTCTATTGAGCTTAGTAAAAGTGACTACCAAATCCTTAACTCTCGTAAAAACGCTCTCTCAGTTGTTAATAAAAATTCTCTTAGTAGACCCCTCAAAATAATTGAAATTAAGGACGCTATTTTTTCCTTTCAACCCCTCAAATCACTTGGGCCTGATGGACTACACCCTCTTCTTTTTCAGAAATATTGGAATGCTTTTGAAAATAGCACCATTCTGCAAGATATGAATAAAGCTTATGTCTGCCTCATACCTAAAATAAAAAACCCTGAGCATATAACTCACTGTAGACCTATTAGCCTTTTCAACACTATTTATAAAACGATTACAAAAATTATTGTCAATAGAATTAGACCTCATCTTGACAAAATCATTAGCCTAACTAATGCATCTTCATACCTGGTAGAAGAGCGGTTGATAACACCACTATTGTCTAAGAAGCTATACATTCTTTCCAAAAATCAAAAGGGGAATTTGGGAAAATGCTCCTCAAGATTGATTTAGAAAAAGCTTTTGACAGGTTGGAATGGTCTTTTATCAAGCAATCTCTCTTGATCCTTAACTTTCCTAAAAATATAATTGACCTCGTCATGTCTTGTATATCTACCTTCTCTATCTCTATTCTAGTTAATGGTCAACCCACAAAATTCTTTCTACCAACTAGAGACATTAGACAAGGAGATCCCCTATCGCCATATATATTTATAATTTGTATGGAATTCCTTTCTCGGCTCATTAATTATGCTATCGAAGAAAAACACTAACAACCTGTCAAAATTGGCCGAATAGGCACCCCCATATCTCACTTATTATTTGTTGATGACATTATTTTACTTGCTAAAGCCAACATCACTAATGCTAACACCATTATTCATATCTTTAACATCAGAAGCAAAAATAAAATAGGAAAATACCTTGGTCTTTCTATCACAAATCACCGCCCTAAATCATCTGACTATCAATATATTATTGATCATATGAATAGGAAACTTAGCGGTAGGAAAGCCCATTTTCTATCTTTAGCAGGACGGACTACCCTCATAAAATCTGTGTTAGCCTCCATTCCCACATATGCCATGCAATGTAATTTACTTCCCCTATCAACTCGTAATCATATCCACCACATCCAAATAAACTTCCTTTGGAGATCTACTCCAGAAAAAAAAGAGATTACACTTGGCAAATTGGGACTTAGTAACGACCCCTCGAGAGGTGGGAGGCCTGGGTGTTCAAAATACAAATGGTAAAATTTTTGCCCTCCTAGCAAGCTTAAACTGGCATTTTTTAAAAATATAAGAATCATCTTTGGGCAAAAATTCTCTCAAATAAATACTCAAATAGAAGCCATGTTACTAATATGAAATACCTTACCCATGATTCTTACATCTGAAAAAGTCTAGTACGATCCTATACCATTTTCCAGAAAGGTATATCATGGAATATAGGTCAAGGAGATACAATTAGGCTTTAGGAGGATAATTGGATTGATGCATCATATTCCCTTCGATAAAATATCCAAGGTCCTCTCACCCAAGATGAAACCAGGCAAATGTTAAACTTCTTAATCAAAGATAACACATGAGATTTATCCTTCTTGTCTTTTGAGATCCCTCATAATATCTCTATCCTCTATTTTTAGTACATATATCCAAGTATCTCCTAATAAAATAGATACCTTCTTCTTGAATCAAAGTATCGATGGAAGTTTCAATACCAGAAGTGCTTATAGGATGTATCTCCAAGCCTAGGGTCTAGACGTGACATCGTGAATAAGGAACCCTAAAGTAATTCAAATAAGCCTCTTAGCATTTTTTTAGCGTTTAATAGGCCTAGGGTCTAGACGTGACATCGCGAATAAGGAACCCTAAAGTAACTCAAATAAGCCTCTTAGCATTTTTTTAGCGTTTAATAGGTAATGACAATAAATAAACAAGCGGAAATCATAATAGTAAATCTTCAACTTATATATGTCCAACAATATCTCTAACTTTTAGATTTAACGGGGCTAAGACAGGTCCCTAGCTCACCCTCAATCATAATAGAAAGAAATGACATAGTAAATGTCTAAAGATCTTAACATATCATAAGCTAGAAAGATAAAGGAGTATTTTTCCAGGCACATGAGAACTCACCAAAAGTAGCCTTCAAACAAAATCTCAGCTAGCCACATAGAGGAGAACGAGGAGGAGCACCGGTCCCTACATAGTGATATCATGTAGGTAAAAGAGTATGCGTTAGTACTTTGAATGTATGAAGTATGTATGTTACATTCCGTATTTTTGCATTTTGGATTATTCGTAAGCTAACGATTATAAATTCAAGGACTTTTAATTTTGAATTTTAAAAGGACATGATTTGTTGTAGATGCCAAGTTATATGAATAATTTATGTGTAGTAAAATACATCTCAAGAAGGACCCTTAAGCCAAATCAAAATAGAAGCCATCAAATATGTTTTTCTTAAAGTCACGTTTCGGGTAAGCTGACTTCGGGAGGCCATAACCTCTTTATAATTTGAGAATTTGGGAAACCTTTCAACATAAAAGTTGTAGATAATTGAAATATCTTTCCAACCATAGGTCGTGGGATGAAATGTGATATCGGAGTAATAAGATATAGACGTTTTAAGTCTGACAGGCCAAACTAAATAGTGAATTCGGCCCAACCCAATTCTAATTCGGGTCAGGCCCAATGCACACGAAATTAAATCTGATTTTTTGTAACTATTCCTTCATACTTTAGACCAACATAATTCTGGAAATATCCAGAGAGAGAGAGAAAGGGAGTTCTTGAGAGAAATCCCAAATCCGACCAAAATTCAAGTCTCGAAATCCGAAGCTTATGAAGAGAAAATTGTTGTACGTCGCGTTGGCTTCAATTTGAGCTAGAAATCAGCCAATAAGGAGAAGATTTTATGTGGTGCTGCAAATTTAAGGTAATATTAAAGTCTCATTTTCATTGTTAACAAGTTTAGTTAGAGTTTTAACGGATTAGAACGGAGAAAATAGTGTTATAAACTAGTTTGGTGATTTGTTGAGATTTATGGGTTAAAGGGTTGTTTTAGGTAGATTAAATAGATGGAATTATCTTAGTGATGATGTATAATAATGGTTGATATTGTTTTGATGTTGTTGATGAGTTGTTGTTCTTGAATTTGGAGGAAAAAGGTGTATGAAGATTGTGAATGTTCAAACCCGTTTTTGGAATTGAGTAGCTGGTAGTAATTCTGGAATATCTCATTGTGTAGACCTTAGATTTTAGATATTAAACATGTTTTGGAAAGCTAATACACATACCTACAACTATTATGTTTATGTATTAGTCTATATCTGCTGTTATTATGTCGAAAACTGAGCATGAATCATAAGACAAATTCTGTCCAGATTCTGGATTGAAAATTCCTTCATGTATAGCTGTTCGTATTTTGATGATATCTCTTCGTAGAAAATGAATTTTGAGTTGATTGCTTTTGCATTGGAAACTTAAGACAGAGATCTAAATGTTTCATGAAGGTTATAAAGTCCAGTTTTGCCGTTTTCATTTTCAAAATTTAAATACAACGTGAGGTACTTGACTTTTCGAATTTACTGCTTTGGTAACATGAATAATAAATCTTATTTTGTATCAATATTTTGGATTGTTGATGTTGGTTGATGATTATATGGATGGTTTGAAAGTGGGAAAAGTGAACGGTATAGGGGAGGTGCTGTCCAATTTTTTTTAGAAATAACCTACTAACGATAGACTACGTTTTATTCTTGTCCATAGCTTAATTATAGTGCTTAACTTTTTAATATAGGTTGAGACAATATTGGACAACATATACGTATAAACGCTAAAGGTATGTAAAGTTAACATTTTCTTCTTTTGGCATGATCCATATGAAACGAACGAATGACGTATGCTTAAATTCCAAAAAAACTCTTATTCGTAGATATACTCGGATGGCTACCGTTTTTGATTTTCAAAATTTATATTGTTATGTATTGACTCATGTGTATGATTCCAGCCATCCTAGTTGGTATAACTCATGTTGTGGTATAATTCATATTTTAGTATAATCCATAATTGGTGTGATTCATAATGACTATTGTCTTGGGTTTCAAATGATGGACTATTTTGCTTATTCTATTAAGTCTCCGATAATGATCAAATTTCACAAGGTTGCTAATGATACCTTATTCGTGCATATTGTTATGGTATTATTCACCGAGTCCTACGATAGGCCGGGTATGTTATCATGTATGGATTCCACTACATTATTCACCGAGTCCCTTACTAGAGGGCCGGGTACGTGATATGATACTATGATAGTATAATGATATGACGATATGATTATGGCACCGAGTCCCATAATGGGCCAGGTACGGTATCAGTGTACACTACTCTATTCACCGAGTCCCTTGCTAGAGGGCCGGGTATGGTATATATATACATATGACGATATATTGATATAATTGTGACACTGAGTCCCATAACGGGCCAGGTACGATATATGATGATGATATGCATGTCTTTATTTTATAAGACACAGGTACAGTGATTTATTGATTATGATACTTAACTCCTGAATCTTTATTTCAGATGTGATCTCCTTTACGATATTTTATGCTTTATATACTCGGTATATATTTCGTACTGACCCCCTTCTTCGGGGGGCTGCGTTTCGTGCCCGCAGGTACAGATACTCATTTTGGAGAGCCGCCACCTTAGGATTCTACTCAACGGGTTGAAGTGCTCCATTGTCTCAGAGCCTAAACTTTTGGTACTAATCCTTATAATATATATATTTGTGTATTTTGGGGGTACGGCGGGGCCCTGTCTCGTCATATGCTATTGTTAATCCTCTTAGAGGTCTGTAGACACATGAGTGGGTTGTATGTAGATGTTGTCTGGTGTACTAGTATGGCTTATGTTTTTGGACATTTACATTCGGAGTGAAAGCCTTGTCGGCTTACGTATTATGTTATCTTATTTTTGACAATTAAGACTCCCCAAGAAATAACTGATTTTGGTATATATATAAGTGACCGTTTGAGACAACGTGCTACCCATATAAATTCTATATAGTGTTTAATTGTCGATTGATAATAGATAATATGTGTGTATACGAGTGTCCAATTCGGACACTAGTCACGGCCTACGGGGCTAGGTCGTGACAATGTAGGCATGCATTACAAAGTAAAATATTTAGGACATTTATAAGGTAAAATACATAAATGAGTGTATGCATAAGTAATCAAGTAGATATCATTTAAATCATACATATGTGGATATATACATGCACGATTAATCATGTAAATAACATTTGAAAAGTTCATTTGTGGGAATTTGACTATAACCGACATTAAGACCATGTGAGCTATTACATGAAATCCAACATAACCCCCTACGTTGGACGGGAAGTCTACTTGCCTAGGGTAGAACTCCGTTAATTTTACATTCATTCTTTAACTTTAAGAGCTTTCGTGGATCCATTAGCCTAAGCCTACAAGGACTCCTATATTGGCACATAGTTAATGAGACAAGGGGGGTTGCTACTAGGATTTTCTTATCGAATCTCACTTCAATGACCCATTCGGTGCTAAGTCAATCCCACGGAATAGTTTAATACTTCAAAATAGTCATAACATATAGCTTGAGAATTCAAAACATCACATTTGGTAGAATAGCTTATTAAAACCTTTGGTTATTCAAATATGCAAGAATTGTCCTTATTGCATGAAGAATCCATCATTCATATCATTTCATCATTCTTTTATTTCATAAGATTCCCTTTTGATCGTAGACATTGCTTTTATAAATATTCATTTGGAGTCAAAGCTTTCAAGTCAAATTTCATTGAAAATATAGTAAAACTAGGTGGGTTCAAATCACTTCAACTTTAAAACTTGTATGTAAATGAATATGCATAAATACTTTGAAATTCATTAATTAAAAATTATTTTTTAAACAACCCACCATGAATTTCAAGAACCTTTAAGAGCTAAATTGAGAAAATACTTAAAAAAATTGTCAATTCATACATATAAAATCATTTTGCATCAAAATAGATCAATAATCATTAGTTTAATCATGATTCATGCTATTAAGTAGAAATAAGAATTACCCATAAGAAAATTTTATTTGAAATCAAGAGACTTAGTTGAAAGAGTTTTGGACTTCATGCATGGAAGAACCCATGGATAAACACGCACATACCTTAGAGTAAAGCTTAACAAAAATAAATATAATTTATCATATAATCAAAATACTTTAGGCATGAGAGTGGAAGAAATCCTCTCATTGAAGCCTTACATACCTGAAATCCGAAACTTTACTCAGAATTGAAGGACTTAATGAACACTCTTGAATCCTAACCTTTTCTCCTCGACGGAGCGTTTTGTGTACTACCCAGAGTATATGAATCACTGAAATAATATTTTTACACTACTAAGGATTAAAAGTATATTTTGAAAATGAGTAAAAAAGTGTATAGAGAGAAGAGTTTCTTGAGAAAGCTTGATGAACAAAATGATGAAATAAGGTGTATATTTATAGGTGTGAAGGAGGGACCTAACAATAATTAAAATAATTATTAAAAAATCTAAAAATTTAATGGAGGATTGTGATGTCATGGGTGATGTCAAATGGAGGACTATTGATGTCATTAGTAATGTCAAATGGATCTAGATCTTCAATGGTTGGTGAGATGAATCTCATTTTTACGAAATACCCTTTTTCAGAGCTATGTTTGAACAAGATAACTTTCTAATTAGGATTTGATGTTTTACATAAATTATAGATCTAGAAGTCTTCTTTCATGTCGTTCAAGAATCAACTTATTTGGAGGACTCTACAGTGAGATATGATTTTTCTTCTATAAATACTTCATTTTTTCACAGTATCAGGTCTTGCAAAGATTAATTTATTTGACCTACTTAACCTCCAAATCGTAAGATATGGTCTTCACAAAAGTTGTAGGTAATGATGTTGGGTTTATTCAGAAATTTGAATCACCTAATTTAGACTATCCTATAAAAAGTTATATCGAAAATACAGAAGCAGTATTATTTTCGTCGAAAATTAAAACACCATATACAACCCAATACAAATAACAGAGTTAACCAAGATTGAGTCTGAAAAATCAAGTCCATTAACAAGATTAAATTCTTCTTGTGGCTACTATTCTTTAATAAGCTTCCAATAGTTGTAGCACTATGTCATAGAAACATTACTTGCTCCAAATATTGTGCCACCTGCATCTACAAAGAAGAAAACACTATGCACATTTTTGCGAAATGCCCAGATGCTACATAAATCTGGCGAAGCTTCAACCTCAGCATCAACTCTCATGATTTCTATGACTACATTAAACAATTATATACCACCGTCACTATCATGTATGTAGGCAATCACCACTTGGTGCCTAAAGCTATTTTGATACCAATCATTCTTTGGAATATTTAAAAAAACAGAAATAGCAAACTCTTGAAAAATAAAAACATCAATACTATCTCTAACATCATCAATAATATTACTTTTCATGCCATTGAATTCACCCACCTAATCCAAGTGCCTGGGAAAAAACTTTCCAGACACGTAACTATAGTACCATTGCACAGACCCCCTGAAGGAAAATTGAAGCTCAATATTGATGGCTCCTTCTAACATTTGACTTCTAACGGGGGAACATGAAGAGTAATTAGAGATCATCTAGGGAATTGGATTGCGGGTTTTGCATGCAAAATGAAAGGCCAAAATGTCCTTCACACAGAAGTACTAGCTCTGCTCCATGGACTGAAACTAGCAGAAAATAAAAGAATTAAACAACTGCTAGTGGTAACTGATTCCCAGGTACTTTTCAACACCTTACACATTAAAAATCATAGATATTCACCTATTTATGCTGATTGCAGGTCAATGCTACTACAGATGGAAGGAACACTGCTGGAGACTATCCCAAGGGAGTCTAATGACACGGCAGATCTATTATCAAAATACAGAAGGAAAACGAAGGATCCTCAGATGGTTGACAATCAATTATATATTTTTGACGCATCTCCTTCTTTTATAAAAAATGCACTCGAACGAGATATTGTTGCAACTAAAAACTCTTGTATTAGTTTCACTTGTATGTAACCTTCCTATTACTAAATAAAATCCTTCAGTTCTTAAGCAAAACAAAAAAAAATAAATTAAAAGTTCAAAATCATTTATTTTCAAAATCATTTGATGTGATTTGTAGATAATCTACAACCGATCCTTTCACAACCTTATTATAACAAAAGTTTAAACACCTTTTACATAACTATTTAAAATAGATTCTTTACTTTGGAATCAAGTTTTTGCATGACTTTTTCTTTTATTGTCTCTTAAATTGATGATCTTTATTATTTTTTTGTCTCTGCTGGTTATTTAGTGAAAAATTATGGGCTGAAGTATCTTTAACTATGACTTAAAGTTGCAACCTATAAGTTTAGAAAACTTTTGCGTGACATAAATTGTGTATTAACTAATTCACAATTTATACCTTGTGATTTACTTTTAAAGTAGAACAAAGCTAAAGTAGATGTCTTTGGTAGAAAGCGATTTACTTTCAAAATAGAATTTCTCAATGGGAGTACAGATTAGTCAGATCTCAAATCAGATATCGAATGCGGAATGGGAAAAAAATATTCAATTCTACTAAATAATGCAAATTAAAATGGTTATCTTTGCTCCAAAATAATAGTCCTTTGAGTCCGAGTTATATACAATATATAGTATGGTAACTATAACGTGCTTCTACCGCTATACATACATAATACCAACAAATCTAACAAATTAAAAATTCCAAATAAGAACTTGTATATATAGACAAACATGAGTACAAAAAGCCCAAGCTTCACTAGATTAAATTTCATACAAACCTTCCCATAACTATGGTGGTTATATTAAAATTAAACTCTTATTGATCATATCATCCTTCAATAATGGGAGAAGAACAACATCATCATAGAGGACTTGAAATCAACCCTATTTTAGTTGGCCTTCTTGGTGTCATAGCTGGTGCTATAATCGTCGTTATTTTACATTTTGTAATAGTAACATGGTGCAAAAATACTTCATCTGCTCCTCCAGAACAAAACATGATGATTCCAGTAAGCCAAAGTCAAAATCACACTCGTGCTAATGCTCAACAAGAGACGTCTAGTAGCACGAGCACAAGCAATTCGATGGTGCAATTGATTGTTTCGTCTAAAGAAGATATGTGTTCTATATGTTTGGGTGAGTTTATGGAAGACGATGAAGTTAGGGTATTGTCTCAATGCATGCATATTTTTCATGTGTCATGTATAGATGTATGGTTGCATTCTCATCGAAATTGCCCGCTTTGTCGTGCGGATACTACGATGGCACCTCCGCAACAACGTTTAATAGGATTGTTGTCGGAGCCCCGTGTGCAAATTCATTATAACTTAGAGTCAGTAGATTCAGAATGAACATGCACGTACACATGTTTACGTGCCTTTTGGTTTGCGTTTTGTTTTAGGAATAAGTTGTAAGTGAGAATTTGTATGCATCTTTGTATCATTTCCTATATGGGCCGGCGCCCCTAATAGAAACGATCCAAAACATTTATATGGTCCACAAACTTTAATGGAAAAATTACTAGAAAAAACATTTTTTAATAAATAATTACTGATTTTAGCGATACTTTTTATTTATTACCATTTATAGCAATATATAGCAATATTATGATATATCTACTATGTATTAAAAGTGAATTATGCATGCAATATAAATGTATTATAAGTGTTTTAAAATATATTATACTTGTTTGGTAAGAAATTGACACAATGTATTATAAGTGTATTAAAGTATATGATAAATATATTATCCATGAATATAATTTGTATTATATGAGTTTTATAAATTATTTCTCGCTAATATGTATTAAAATTATATTATAATTGTATTATAAGTGTTCAGTGAAAAAAAAATATTATTGCTATAAATGATAAATATTTTCTTAATGTAGTACATTTATGTAAATTTCCCAACTTTAATTAAGCCAGCCCAAATTATTGCCTTTAAGAGATGATAACGGTGCGGAACATGTGAGGCGGGTTAAATTTTTTGCGGGTTAAGGCTGAATAATCAATACACAAATCTTAAAATTTGGAGTGTTAATTTAAATATCTGATAAGTCATTTTTCTCAAAGCTATTGTTACGATTCAAATCTCCGTAACTAGTGAACCAATAGTCGATAATCCTCTTATCGTGCGAGTTAGCCATATTCTCACGTTATTCATAAAAAAAATAATAGAAAATCGAGGATGAATCCAAATTGAAATAATAAAATATATATAGAAAGGAAAAATTAGGGATTTTTATTTGATTTGGGAGATTCCATTTAAAATAGGGGCATTCTTAAGTACTTAGATAACGGCAGAGACATATTTGATACTATAATATCATTAGGATCAAATATAAGTGGAGTACTTATAAAAATTTTATTCACCGACTTGTAAAAAACTATTTATACAACAAATTATCTTAGAAGGTAATTATAGAAAAGTTACTACTATAATAAAATGAAATAGTAAAAAATTAATTATCACATATTATATTACATTAATATTATACAAGAATTTGTATCAACAGGCATATATAATTTAAATCATTTCAACATTGCATTTTTAAGAATTCATAATTAAAATAATGCCACAAAGTCAATAGGTATATCCAACTCCCCGACCGAATTATCAATTAAATATTTTCTATTATCTCAATAATTCACACTTTCTTTCTTTCAATTTATTTAACATTTTTTGAAGATCGAGAGTTAAGTAAGTTTTATTTTATTATAATCTTTTCATATATATATGTCTTGAAATAACAACAACATATTCAGTGTAATCTCATAAGTAAAGTTTAAGGAGGACGATCTTATTCCTAACTTATAAAGATAAAAAGATTGTCTGTCTCTGATAGATGCTTATCATTCATATATATTTTTAAATATTTTAAATTATCAATTATTATATCATATTACTTAGTTTCTAAACATGTAAATTTTATTTCAAGAAAATTAAAATTTTCATATTTGACTTGTGGTCAAAATTAAAAAGCTTTTAATTCTTGAAATTCAAACATTACCCTATAAATTGAGACTGTGGAAGTAATACTAATAAAATGTTCATCATGTATTGACTCTTTTCGTTTCAATTTGTTTATTCTGTTTTCTTTTTAGTACGTTTAAAAAATATTTTCTTTTTTTTTTTACCACTTTTAGCTCTAACAGAAAAAGTATATATATATATATATATATTGTTTAGGAAATGTTCATCTTATCTCATGTATGATGTTACACTATTTTATCATTAAAAAAATAATAATAAAAAATATATATATTGTTTAGGAAAGGCGGAACCCATCAGTGGCCCCTCAAAGTTGGCATCAACTTTCACTTAGACACTTCAACTAAGATTTGTTCATTTTAGACACCTCAAGTAAGGTTTCGATGTGTCATTTTGACATTTTTTTTTACAATCACCCAAATATCTAAAGTGTGTGTAATACACTTGCCGCTGATGTGTCAAAGTGACCAATTAAATGAAGTTAATGACCATTTTTTTCTAATCAAAAGTCATTATTTAAAATTATTTTTGATATATCTGTCACGTTTCTTTATTTAATTGGTCACTTTGATACATCAGCGTCAAGTGTATTACACACACTTTAGATATTTGGGTGATTGTAAAAAAAAATATCAAAATGACACATCAGAACCTTACTTGAGGTGTCTAAAATAAAGAAAACTTAATTAAGATGTCTAAGTGAAAGTTGATGTCAATTTTGAGGTAAAAGGTTAGGCCTTTAGGAAATGTTCATCTTATCTCATGTATGATGTTACACTATTTTGTCATAAAACTATTAATGCATTGTACACTTGTCTTGAAATTCGAAAACCAAACAAAATAATTTTTTTTAAAAAATAGCCAGTCATACTAATAAAATACATAATCAAATTAATATCATGCCCAATTCCTTTACCATTAAAACTTCAAAAACTACACTTCTCCTTCACCGGCGCCGGCGTCTTTACCGGAGCTCCGACATGTCCCCTCTATTTGCAGTTTTCTCTCTAATCATACTTATAATCATTCCGACTATCATATACGCTCTCATCTATGCGATGAAATACCCGGATAACATTTCCCGGCGAAGCTCCGGCGAAAATTCCGGCGAATCCAAAACGCGAATTACATATCATACTACGGATATGATATCGACTATAAAGTATGAGAAAAAAACTTCGCCGTCGCCGGAGGAGGATTCCGGCAATGAGTGTCCGGTGTGTTTGACGGCGTTTGTTGACGGAGAAGAAGTTAGACAGTTGATGGCGTGTAAACATATGTTCCATTTTTCTTGTATTGATAAATGGCTAAGTTCAAAATCCAGTTGTCCTGTTTGCCGTGCTTTCGTTACCGTTAAACGGCCAAAACGGCCGGCGGTGAATTTCGATGATGATTTCCGGCAAGGTTTGCCGGATGCTGCTTCGTTAGTTTGATTCTTATACTTCATTTACATTTTATTTCAACTGAATTTATTACTTTCAATTTGAATTATGTTATGTATATACATGAAGAATTACAATATTTATGTATATATTTAGAATTTAGTGACTTCAAATCTTGAATTCGTTTTTGATGGATTTTTTTTTCTTTCTTCAATTTTTTGATGTCGTTGGGTTGTGGTTATGAGGTCTTACTAGTAAATGTCGAGATTTCATGAATAATTTCTATTTTTTAAGATATAATATATAAATATATTTTTCTAATTTGATAATACTAATTGATATTTATATTTTTAAATTTTGAGTATGCATAAATAGATATTTAAATTATCATAAAATTATTAGTACATCTATGTGTCCTTTACGAAAAAAATCTCGATGTGATTAATCATGTAGAACGTTACATATATACCTTTCTTTTTTTTCTTTTAAGTTGTGTAAGCTAATAAAATGGAGCTTGTTCGGATTATTCCTGAAATTTTGAATTGTTCAATCAAATAATATTAAAATAAAGTGAATTACTTTTACAGAAAAAGTAATTTATCTAATTAGATAAGTAAACTTCAAATACTAATTGAAGAAGAATAAGTAGCTAACATACTTTGTTTCAATTTGAGCTGATGCCTCAAATAGCCACATTTAATCAACTTAATCAATTCATTATTTAACCAACAATCTTAGAATTCGTGTCTAGTCAAAAAAGAAAAAAAAAACTTTTGTGAATTTTGAAAATAAGTACTTGTGTAAATTGCCAAATTAATTGAAGTGGGGTATTCAATAAGTCCAGATAAATCCAAGAGACAAATAAAAAAAGGTGAGAGCCATCATGATGAAGTGACAATGTGCCAAATCCAAATTCATTTAGAAGTTTGCTTCTTTCCATAATCCAACCAACTTGAAACTCGTTTTATAATAAGTGGTGTTTTAAATTTGAATACACTTTGTAAGAAAATTATTGATTTTTTAAAGGTAATTCTTTTGCTAATTTTTTCTTAATCAAATACCTTATAAAAGAAGTAGTTTTTTAATAATTTTTTGATTATGTAAAATTTTATTTATTTATTTAAGAAAAATAATAATAATATTTTCTTAATTTTGTGAAACATCACTTATTATGAACCAAAATAAAAAATACAAACTTAGTATGAAACAGAGAGAGTCAAGAAGACAGTGTATATTCAAATTTATAGGTAATACTTTTTAGGTTTGGTTGGTTAAATTGTTTTGACAAACACTTTTTTAGAAAAATAACTTTTTTAAAAAAATAAAAAACTTAAAAAGCAAAGAAAAAAAAGTTTATAAGTAACATTTCATATTAATTGTTTCGTTCTAACTCTCAACACTCCATATATCCTACCTCCTAGTCCTTAGTACCCTCACCGCCACTCCCAAACACCACTTTTAATCCACCACCACCACCACCTTCTACAACCAACCCTTACCACCTCACTTCCCACCTTATTTTTGAGATAATATTATTTACTTAAATATCAATATGTTTTTAATAGAAATAATTTTCTCTCATTATCAAACATACCAAAAGAGTTGTAATTTTTGGATCTTGAATTTTGCTTCTTTGGTAAACACAATAGACACACATTTAAGTATTAATGAACCTATTTTCTATCTCACTTCAAGTTATTTCAACATTGATATAAGTATATAAGTGAAATTCAGATGTGATAGATGGACGAATCATAAGATGATATGTGGCGGAAATTATAAGTCAAATATAAAGTTATTTTAGAGAAAAAAAAGGGCAGTCCGATGCACTAAAGCTCCCGCTATGCGCAGGGTTCGGGGAAGGGCCCGACCACAAGGGTCTATTGTACGCAGCCTTACCTTGCATTTCTGCCAGAGGCTGTTTCCAGGCTTGAACCCGTGACCTCCTGGTCACATGGCAGCAACTTTACCAGTTAGGTACGAAGTCATCTGGATCTGATGATATGGTAAAAATCCATCTAACTTCAGAGACATGATATTAGGTACGAAATGCAATTAGATGTATCCTCCCAAATAATGGAGTCTGGTAAAGTGTAGAGTATGGGTAAATTTTAGGACTATTTTATAGAAATAAAAAAAATTATTTACGAAAGATATTTGACTCAAGTGTAAATATAGCACAGCGATTAAAACAAAAAATAATGTAAATTCTAATGAACAAAAATCATCTATGAGTTAAAAAAACCTGGAAGATATTGGGGACAGGTAACATGTCACTATCCAACCTCCACCTCTAACCTGCATTTCCCCCTTCAAATTCTTCAAATTCTTCAAATCTAAGCTAAACACAAATCCTCTTTACAGTAACACAAAATCAAGAACAGAATTTTTTTTTCAAACCAAAAGAATCAATGAAAAGAACTCACCTTAGATACATCCACCATAAAAAATGGTCAACACCCATTATTGTATTCACAATCTTGGCTCTAATACTCCTTCTTACACTAATTTTAACCAACCCCACTTCCTCATTTAAGCCTAAATCATCAAACCCACAATCAAAATCAGTTCTTTCTGATGAAAAAGCTGAAATCTTGCCTGAGTTGCCTCGATTAGCTTACTTGATTTCGGGTACTAAAAATGACGGAGTAAAGATGAAACGGCTGCTTCAGGCAGTGTACCATCCAAGGAATTATTATCTGTTGCATCTTGATTTGGAGAGTTCAGATAGTGAGAGATTGGAGTTGGCTAAGTATGTTAAGTTGGAATTTGTGTTTAGGGATTTTGGGAATGTTAAGGTTGTGGGTAAATCAGATCTGGTTACCTATAAAGGGCCTACTATGTTGGCTTCTATGTTACATGCCATTGCTATTCTATTGAAGCTGCCTAAGAAATGGGATTGGTTTATTAATCTCAGTGCCTCTGATTATCCCCTTATGACTCAAGATGGTTAGTACTATGATTCTGTCCTCCACCCCCAAATTCATGTTGTTTTCTTTGAAAGGTTGTAATTTGTTTGAAGTGTAAAAACTATATTTGGGGCAGCCTCGGGTTTTCGATGATATGAGCTTAGATAGGAGGTTATGAAGGTTGTGAATTAGGGTAGAAAGTTAGTAGGTAGTTGAATGTGTCTCGTTTACTAGCGGGATAGGATTGGTGGTAGGTTGGTGCATTGTACCTATTTCTCTGTTTATACCAGTAGACAGTAGTAGTAGCAGTTTTCTTGTAGTTGCCTGTGTTACGACTTTTGTTACTCGTTCTTTCCTGTGCTTTAGTTATCACATTAGTTGGTTGTTGTTATTGCTCCTCTTTTGAATGTTATGTTTTGTTGTTGTTGGTTTGAAATGTGTATATTTGTACTAAGTCTGTACTAATTGTCATGAAGGAGAAGTTAGTGTTGTGATACTCTGTACCTACTGACTGAAAATCTTGAATCTGTCCTAATGATACTGATTTGATTCAAATGCTGTTCCTCATCAGGGCAGACTCACAAAATTTTAAATTGATTGGGTCACCCTACTTTGTTGTTTGGACTTGATAGGAAGTGTAGTTTCTATAGATGGTGAGTGTTAGGAGTAAGGAGAAGTTAAGTGGCTGGAAAATAGCTTGCTTAAGTGCCTGTTTGGCTTAACTTATTTAAAGCAGGCTTATAAGCTGCTTTAGATAAGCTAATCTAAGCAGACCCAATTATTTTTTGGGGATCATTTTAAGCACAAAATGACTTTAAGTTGGCCAGCCAAACATTCAAAAAAGATGAAAACAACATATCAACAACTTATAAGCCAATCCAAATGGGCTCTAATTTTGATTGACTTCATACTGTTGGGTTTAAGTAATGTGTGAATGGAAAATAAGAATTGGGAAATGTGGGGGAACCAAGTGAAGGGAAAATGAAAAGTCATTTCTTCCTTATTGGTAGAAGAAAGGAAAAGTGTTGTCCTTATATTAGGAGACACTTCCTTTAGCTCTTAAAGGATTAAGTAGAGGGTTTCCTCACGCGCCATTGCCGTCGCTTGCTCGGCTTCGGCAAATGATGTGATTGATTAATTTCCTTTTTCTTTAATACTAATTATTAATCTGCTGAATTATTTATTTATTAATTAATTAATTCATAGAATTAATTTGAATTAATTAAATTACAGAATTTACTAACTAATACGCGAAACAGAATTAATTTGAAATTCGCGGATTCGGAAAGGACCTATTCCTTCCGAACAGATATTTTCCTTCCCAAAAGACACCATGCCAGTTCTAAACAGATGAGACTGTTTCGAACAGGTGAGTTCGCACCCCTTGTTTACTATAAATACGGAGACTTCTTCTCATTTTTCAACATTAAAATTTCTCCTTCTTCTGCATATATTTTCTTACAAAGAAAGTTGTGTCTTTGTGTGATTTCGTTGCTGCTTTTTGAGTTCGTTAGAATTATTGAAGTTTGAGGTATTGCTACTTCTTTAGCGGTCTATCCATTTTATCCTGGGAGGAAATAATCCATAACCTCGGGAGATTAAATTCCTTAAAGACACACAGTGAATTCTGTGGACTTGGATATTGTTTTTTCTTTCCATCCTTATTGTTTTCGGTTTGCTAACTTTAATACAGGTGATAACACATACTCTATTCCCTTTGTTTTCTTTATAAGAATAATAATCAGAGGATGTAGTTTGTTTTGAAGCGCACTAACTGTTCTTGGCTAGAATTGTACATATTGTCGAAAGTGTTTGAAGTATGTACATTTATACTAAGTCCTTACTTATTGGAATGACAGAGTAGTGGATGTAGTTATATCTGAGTCCGCCCTGATGATAATGAATTTGATCCAAATGCTGCTCCTCAGCAGGACTCTAAAAATTTTAATTTGATTGGCTCAACCTAGTTATGTTCTGTGGAGTTGATATGAAGTTTCTAGGCTATACTGGGTGGATGCAGTACTAAGGAGAAATTAAGTGGCTGGGAAATATCTCGCTTAAGTTTGATTGAATTAATACTCTATTTTAAGCGAGTGGGAAATGAGAGTAATATTATTAATTTAGTTAATTACTTGAATGTTTGCACTTTTTAATTGGAAGGTTTAAGAATCTATATCACATGCTTATATAGTTTTCTTCAGTTGATTATTCCTAATATGTTACAGTTAGGAGAATTTTATTGTTACCACAGTGAAGTCTTTAAAAGAAATTTAGTTTATATGCTAATACAAGTGATAATAACTTCTGCTAAAGCTTGGTAATCTTGAGGTTCATGTCCAAGTATGGTGTATGTAAGGAACATTATACTCTCGACAAGTTTGAATGAGTTCAGTAGTTATTGCATGTCTGATCTCCGCAACGTTAGAAATACATTGTTGTATCAAATAAATACAAATAAATCATATGTTATTTTTATGGTTAAATGCTAATTTTTATCATTTTCAATAAATTTGATTCTGTTCTATTTCGCCTCGATTATTTAGTGAAGAAAACAAAAAGGCACTAACATTCAATCAGTTTTTCATCTGGTCATTCTATTGCTTTCCCACGTTTCTTACTGCTATCATTTTCGGGCTTCTTTTCTGTCTTAGCCAAAGATGATCACTGCCTATTGTTTACTTTTGATGTGGTCAAATTTTTAGCAATTCCCAGCTTCCAGTCATCTGTTTGTTACAATTACCCTTATGCATCTGATCTATTTTCTTTTTGTTTCAGATATACTCCACATTTTCTCATACTTGCCTAGGGATCTGAATTTTCTTGAGCACTCAAGTAATATTGGTTATAAAGAGTGAGAATACTATCACTTGACTCTGGTTTCATAGGATCTCTCTTTCTGATGGCAAACAGATCTGGTCTTTGATGACTGCTGTTGAGTAACTTTGCATTACCTATTATGTTTTGTAGGTTTTCTAGGGTGAGGCCTATTATAATAGATCCTGGTTTATATCATCTGAAGAAATCTGGCGTGTTCTGGGCTAAGGAGAAAAGATCTGCTCCTGCTTCTTTCAAGGTGTTCATGGGTACTGCTCGAGATTTGCTTCCTTTTCCGTATACAACCATATTTTATGCATGCATAAGTGTGTTCTACATTGTAGTGATTCATTTATTTTTCTACTCCACTGATAGGTAATTGGTTTGTTTTTGAGAAGGAAAGTGGGAATAAAATAAAGATTAGTAATCATTTATTCATAAGATAACATAATAAAAATGTGCTAGTGATAAGTTTCTAATGAAGGATTGTAAGGGCAAACAAAAAAAACAACAACAGAGCTCTAAGGGCATGATGAAGCAGCGTAACATGCTTCCTACTGGTATCTAGTGTTAAATTAACAGATGTTGGACAATGATTACTTTGACATAAGTTGGATAACAAAACTCTTCCTTTTTTACGGCAGTGAGGAGAGGGGAACTGGGGAAGGGGTGCGGTGGCCTGAGTAGGGGGTCGTGGAACTAGACGTTCCATCATCTTATTTGGGTATATGCCTTTTTTTATTAGCCATTTTTGATCTTCCGTTGTGACCCCATTATTTGTCACCTTCTAATGCAAAACACATGTAGACATCAGGATACATGAATTTGGACTCGGAGAATAGATAGCTATCAACCTGATTTTTGAACTGTTTTCTCATAAATGCTGTATATAATCAAACTAGGAGTGAGTTTGCTGGATCAGGTATCTGCTTTCCTCTTGATGATTTTGTATCAAAATGATATGCTTGATGCCTTCCAAATTCTGAGCAAAATAGTGTGGCAACAAAAAATTGTGTAACATAGATGAGTAACGGCCGTTCTTTTGGTGATTAATTGACACTTGTTTATGCTTTCCAACACTATATATATTAAGGATCATATTCGAAGGTAGAATATGTGTTGAGTCCCACATCAGTGGGATGAGGAGAAATTGGTCTCTTTATATGGTCCTGGGCAATCCTCACCTCTTGAGCTAGCTTTAGGGGTTGAGTTAGGCCTAAGGTCCATCTCAATTCATGGTTTACCTATGTAAGGCCCCCATATTAAATTGTCTACAATTAGTCTTTTTATATGGTTTTGGCCAATTCTTACTTCTTGAGCTAAGCTTTTGGGGTTGGTAAAAGCTACCGAAATAGTCATATAGCTCAATCCTTAAACTGTTGGCTCCTTTCTCGTAAAAAAAAATACGTTTCCCTAAAGTCATTTGTTGTTTTGTTTTCACTTCCAGGGTCTGAATGGGTGATGCTCTCAAGGCCATTCCTTGAGTTTTGTATTTGGGGCTGGGACAATCTACCGCGCACTCTTCTGATGTACTACACAAATTTCTTGTATTCTCTCGAAGGCTACTTCCACACCATTGTCTGCAATCACAAAGACTACCAGAACACGACAGTGAACCACGACTTACATTACATCAAATGGGATAATCCCCCGAGGCAGTATCCTATCAATTTAACACTCAAGCACTTTGAGGACATGATCCAGAGCGGTGTCCCCTTTGCTCGTACTTTTGCTACTGATGATCCAGTTCTTGATAAAATTGACAAGGACATCTTAAGAAGATCTCATGGCCGGTTTTCGTCAGGGGCTTGGTGTGTGGGAACTTCTGCTTTAGGCAAAGATCCTTGTATAGTTTATGGAAGTATAGATGCTGTGAAACCATCAGCAGGCTCAAGAAGCCTAGAGAAACTTGTACTTAAGCTCCTTGATACTGAAAATTTCAGGTCAAGACAATGTAAATAAATTATACACTATCCTTTTTTCCTCTTGAAAATCTCTTTTTTCTCTTTTCATTTTCTTTTTCTTTTTGCCTCTTTGCTTTGTTTAGTTATTTGGCATGCTGTGAATCAAACCCTTTTGTCTGTTACTTGGTTACAACAACAACATACCCAACCCCCTTATCCCTACATTGGGAAGGTAGAGAGACTTTATTCATAATCAAAAAAATAATAATACAATAATAAAAAAGTCATGTCGAAAATAATGAAGAAAGCAATGATAATCGAAATAAAAAAAAATGTAATAATAAATTTAAAAATAAGATAGTAGAAGAGTAATATTAATAATCGATAAAAAAAAAACTAGACAACATTCGAGTACGTGATGTCTAATCACACATCACAAATATGTTATTTATCATAGTCAAACTCTCACACCTTCTCACCGAAGCACCGAGGGACAAGACCGTAAAAGGCAATAGAGAGAATGAAATAGCGGGAACACAAGCCTTTTGACTTTAAGGTCGTGTTTGGTCAAAACTCTCTGCTCTTTTTCTTGTACTAATAATAATTGTCTTTTTCGACCATTCAGTTTTGTTATTGATCCTTGTCTTCAAACACACTCAACTTTCAGGTTCTTCACTTTCTTCCCCAATTTCTTTTTTTTGGATCCAAATAAAATTGTATAAATTATTCTAGGGTTTTTGCTTGAGATTGAAATTCAGTTGTGAAATTTGGTACTATGATATCTCAATTGCTTTATTTTGTAAATTGTATAATTTTTTTGTTGTTTAATTAGTAATGTACATAATCTCTGCATTTTGGATTCCTGGGTAGTAATGTAGAATTTTATGATGCAGTAACCGTTTCATAAGTTTGTCAATCTTACTATTTCATTGAAATGACGATACTGAAGTTGTCATTTTTATAAAAAAAAGTGTTAATGGTAAAAAACACTTTTTGCGAGTTTTATATCTAACTATCACTTGTTTCCTTTTTCTACTTAAACTATCACCATAAAATACACCTTAAAACTGATTAGGCTAACTATCAGTTGTTTCCTTTTCCTACCTGAACTATCACGGTCTACTCAACTAGGTGTGTTTAGATACATAGATGAGTATAATTCAGGTAGGGAAATGGAACAACTGGTGATAGTTCTGGTAGGAAAAGAGAGCAACTGATAGTTGTAGTGTGAAACTCGCGAAAAAGTGATGGTTTAGGTGTGTTTTTGGCCATTATCTCTTTTTTTTTAAAAAAAAATAAAAGTTAACGAGATAAAAGTCTCATATACGGTTCTAAGAGGGGGAGTTCTGCCTAATTCAATAATGTATATGATTGGTTCAAAGAATGTCTCGAGATTCAAGCAACTACGGATGATATAAATAGTAAATACACATTCCTCCCCACGTCAATATGTTTTATTGTTTAGGGGGGAGTTATGCTTACTTGTTCTTTTAGTATAAGTACCTACTGGGTTTGCTTTGACTTTTTACTATTGTTTTGCTGTTATTGAGGCTTTTGCTTCATATCTTCTTGCTTACATTTGCAAAGAATTGTACTACTGAGTTATTCTGGTCGACCTATGAAAGCATTAGTCAATCAACTGTTCATCAATCCCACACAAGTTTGGGTTAAATATATTTATCCTTTATATCCACATGAAGGAGTATGTGTATTAAATTGGTGTACTAACTTGAGGACGACATATATTTTTCTCTCCTTTTTTTGTCACAAGGAAATCTGCTTGTATGATGGATGGAAAAACCTCTGCAAGCACTATTCAAGGATTCAATCGGAGATGTTCTGAGGGAAAGGGTTCATTCCGAGCTACAACAGATAATAATGACAAAACTTTGCATGTTAATCAGCATGCTCAGACTAGGTGATTCAATTAACTGATGCTTTTCTTTCTCTTTCATTTTGCTGTATGGTTATGAAGTCCTATAAAAGGTTCTGATTCCTATATATTTTTCTGAAATTGTGTAAAGTGACACGGCAAAGCTGAAGAAAGGCTCAAAAATTGTCGGAGGAGGTCTAAGACAATACAGTATAATGGGTCGGTGATGATCGAAGGAATGCTTAATGTTTTACACATTATGCCCTTTTTTGGGTAATTCCTTTTGTTCTGGATAACGATTTTGATTTTTTCATTTTTAACTTGTCAATTTGCAGTTTGTAAGAAGGTGGAAGATAAGGGACGAATCACATACAGTGAGGTAATTTTGATCCTTTATTCTGCTAGACTAAATGATTACGAAGGTAGACCTAGTAAATATCTATCTTATGCATCATAAGTTGCACCTTCTCAATCTTCACAGCATTTCTGTCTTCACTTATTAACTAAGAATTTACTCTGAGTATCTGTATTCTGCCGCATATTGGCTACAAGCCTATAAGGACAAACTGATTAAACATCAATTTATTGCTCGTTCAATGAAATGTTGCAATATTGAACATTATTTGTCATGCTTAAGTGGAAGTCCATATGAAAGATTGCTTTTTTGGGTAGAGCAATGGTGGTATTGAATCTTAAACAAGAAGTAAAACATTGTACCGCCATAGATATTTTAGGCGCTTACACAATTCAACTTGGGTTGTTATACCAATCCTTGCTAATGTGAAAATATTTCTTGACCAATGACTAGCAAAGCTTATAGTTTATTCTGCATTTCTATATGCATGGAGATTTAAAAGCATATTTAAGTCAGATCCAGCTAAACACATCAGTTGAAAGTACATTAGTGTGACTTTTCTTTGATTCTTGTTATATATGCATATGACATATAGATTATCATTCCTGATTTATAGGTTGCAGACGAAATCATAGCCGAGTTAATGGCAATGGAAAGCAGTTCCTCAGTTCCCCTTAATGAGGTTAAGTGCAGATCTCAAGACGTCAATTCTTTCTTTCTCCATCTACTATGATTTGAATATAATGCTTTATAACCTTTCCAGTCAGATGAGAAGAATATACGTAGACGAGTATATGATTCGCTCAATGTCCTTATGGCCCTCGACGTTATCGAAAGAGATAGAAAGGAGATCCGCTGGAAGGGCCTTCCTGATTCAGATTCAAGGGACATGGAGGAAACGAAGGTTAGGAGGTAGCTTAAGATTTAAAATTTTATCATCATTTCTCGCTATCTTTTGTCTGTATGCATAAGGCTTAAGCTTTATGATCAAATGCTGATGGAAATCTTGGGCTGTTTGAAAGCGGTTGCTTTAGTTGCTAAGGGTGAAACAGTAATTGTGACAGATGCCTAAACTGTGTTGATGAGCAAAATGGCTGTCTAAAAGTGTATGAGCCCGTTTGGATGAGCTTAAAAAAAGTAACTTTTATGTATGAAGTGCTTTTAGAACTTTGAAGTGCTGAAAGTTATTTTTATAAATAAGCAGTTGAGTGTTTGGATAAAAGTGCTTAAATGAGGAAAATGAAGTGAATTTTAGGGTTAAAAGAATAAAAAGGGTAGTTTGGAAATTTAGTTAAAATATAAGGGATATAAAAGTAATTTCCATGGTCAAAGAAAATGACTTTAAGCACTTAGAAAAAAAAAGTTAGAAATCCTATAAAAAGGGTAGTTTGGAAATTTAGTTAAAATATAAGGGATATAAAAGTAATTTCCATGGTCAAAGAAAATGACTTTAAGCACTTAGAAAAAAAAAGTTAGAAATCCTAACTTTTCATTTTTGACTGAGTTTAAGAACTTTATGACTTAAAGTTAGCATTAGGCAAACACGTCCAAAAGCTAAAAAGGTTGACCAACTTAAAGCCCATCCAAACGGGCTCTATATGTAACTGATCCTAGATGCATAAGAATGCTTAATTCCTTGGCCTCATTGAGAAGTGGGCCTGCGTTACAACAGATTCCCACATTTCTGTGTAGACTCACTGTGTCATTAGATGATATTATACAAAAATTCTGTACTTCTCCAGAAGCAGCATGCAGAATTAATGGCGAAGATTGGGAAGAAAGCTGCATATCTGAAAGACTTGGAAGAGCAAGTATGTTCATTGTCTACTCCTTTCGTACTATTGTCATAAGCTCTTCAAATCAACATTGAAGAAACACTACACCTAACTGAGTTGTTGCAATGATCTTTACTTTCTGCACAATTTGGGAAAGCTTGCAAGTCTGCAGAATCTTAAGCTGCGGAATGAACAGTCGTGTAAATCTACAAATGGCCCTTCACAAGGATTCTCTTTGCCATTTATACTTGTTCAGGTATAAGGCTTTAACTTTTCCTCCGAAATTACTGGATCTACTTATTAACATGGTAGACGCTTTGATCACACAAAGATCAAAGTAAATGGTCCTTAATTATATCTTTCACCTTTTGATTTACTACTTGTGTTTTTTGATATTGTACGGTAAAGTCCAAATATTTTGTCAAACAGCTTAGGTTTTTAAGCCATTTTGACTCATATCTTTTCATTTACTTTTTTTGTATAAGTAGTGTTGCACGTTAAATTCCTTCAAGTCTTTGACAAACATTTTAGATTTTCAACGAATTTTATAATGTTCAATCTGATTGATTTTTGTTTTTCATACTGTTCATGAGAATGATTTTGTTCCCTATCTTTCAAATGATGTGTTATTATGTCCAGCTCTTTGACTGAGCCACAAAGCTCACATAGAAATATGAAATAAATAATATTCTTATTAACTTCCAAAATACCTTCACAAGGTACGGGGGTAAGGCTATGTATATATCACCCTTCCCAGACCCCACTCGTGAGATTACACTAGGTATGTTGTTGTATTAACTTCGCAAACAGTTTTGCATAAAATGCATGTTGTGTGGAATTTGTTACAAGCATGTGGAACTATCACAGAAAGCATGAGTTAAGAGTCCTGATTGGTGAGTGTTTGGTGTTGGAACCACCATTCGAACGTAGGAGTTCCAAGACTGGAAGCACCCTACTTGTTTGACACATTACTTGCAGTTCACTCAGCTAGTTATTTACTCCCTCTGTACTAATTTATGTGACACTGTTTGACTAGGCACAAAGTTTAAAAAAAGAAAGGAAGACTTTTTGAATTTTGAAATTTGTGGTCTAAAACAGTAAGGGTAAGGGTAACAGGGAAGTTTAAGGTTAAGCTATATCTAATTATAGAAAAGTGACATTCTTTTTGGGACAGACTAAAAAGGAATCGTTCCACATAAATTGGACCGGAGGTACTACGTTGCATGGACTTTTGTATGGGCATGGGGGGTATGTATCAGGTACAGAGCTTGTAAGTATTGGTATGGACATTTCCCATGTTTAGCAAGTTTTAGTATAGCTTTTTAGGCTCTGTCTGAAATATTAACATCCACCTAATACTAGTTTAACATGATTACGTCAAGACAAGTGGAGAGTCTGTTCATCATAATTATTGGAAATATATGTGATTGTCTGTAAGCTACTCTTGAATTTCTGAGAATTCTATGAGTACATGCCTATAATGTGCAGAATTTCTGACTCATTTCCTCTTTCACAAAATACTGATATAGACTGCTTCCCATGCTACGGTTGAAGTTGAGATCTCGGAGGATATGCAGTTGGTCCACTTTGACTTCAACAGGTATGTGAACATCTTTAAAGGCCAACTGATATATATCATTTGGCATGCGGATTAAAATTTTGTATACAGTAAGAATTCGTTATCATCCTCATAGGGCTGATAATAGATTCACCCCACAAAATAAAGCAGCTCTTTATCATACAACCCGTTTTTTGCATTGTTGTGCTAATTGGGTTAGAGTTGCAAAAAGGCTATTGACATCAGATGATTGGAATTTCGAAACCTACCAAAGGAGGAGTTTAAATTTGGAGAAAGATGATAATGAGAAGATGAAGGGGATGAATCACCGCATCTTTGACTATTTAAGTAAATTACCATGTACACCCTCTCCATCCCAATTTAGGTATCCCATTTGGTTTGAAGTCGATTACTATTGTAAGAGTTATATCTTATGAGTTTAGATAAAAGTAGGTCCAAAAATGAAGGTAAAGTTGACTTTTTGAAGAATTTAAACATTGTTTAGTAACCTATGTTGCTCGGACTCTTCAAAAATTTCAGCGGGTGCGTGTCGGATTCTCCAAAAGTAGCGTATTTTTGGAGAATCCAACACAGGTGTGGCATCGAAATTGAAGAGTCCGCGCAACTTAGTAACTATTAGAACCATGAAAAGTATGGAGAAGTGTTAATAGAGAAAACTACGGGACAATCCAAGACGAAAGTAGTACCATTACACTCTTTCCCCTCAAGTCAAACTTTTTGTTTCCCAACCATAAGTGGTTAGGATTTGCATATCATTGTCATAATCATTGTCAAGAATTCTTTTTTCCTTTTCAATATTTCTGCATTATCTGTTGTGTAGAAATGCAGATTCAATTTAAATGAAACTTGTTCGATTTCTTTACAGGAATATTATTACACATAAGTTTAACATGACTTTTCTTGTTGATACTTTGGCAGCGTTCCTTTCTCTTTGCACGATGATGCTTATGTCCTAAAACTGATGCACAATTATGAGCTCTTAGAGAGTGAAAGTGTATCTCAAACTTCCTAAATACACTCATCGTGTAGCTAGTCCTGAGGTCGCTTCAGAAGGCAGCAGATCATTTTACTGGAACTTCGGAATTGACACACCCCAAATGATATTTTGTCAATCTACATAGAGACTCCAGTATTAGTCACACAGTATTTGTACCTTACAGAATACATAGTCATACATGGCATTAATACAGTTTATGTAGAAGTTAAAGAGCTGGTAATTATCTTTGTTGCATTTTGCAACACTCAAATAGGCTGACACCATGCCTTGGTAGTTTTTTGTTCTTTTCTGGAAAATGGTAGTATAAGATTTTGGTGAACAGAAATGTACTTAGTGTATCTTATGTTTTATTTTGGACACATCGACTGCCGCTTAAATTTGTCAGTAAATTTTATTCAGACTCTTTGATTTTAGTTTGTCCCAATTGAGCACCTAAATATATGATAAGTGTTCTTATTAGACACTTCTAGCTCAAATTTAAAACCTTTTGTGGTTGGTTCTCAAGTGCTTATTATGTTTGATAAGTTAACCCCTTAAAATATGTCACATCTCTTAATTATACACATTAGTTTCAACAAAACGGTAAAACCTCAAGCCTATACAAATTGAGGTTGATTTGTATAACTAAAGGAGGTGTCAGATTTTATGTGATTAACTTATCTATGTAATATATGCTTGAGAACATTCATAAAAGGTTTTTCAAAAATTGAATTAGAAGAATCTAATATGAACACCTTAATTTATTATGTGTTGAGTTGCTTAACTGAAACATGTCATAGTTTTCATTGGTACGTTTTTACGTCAATTCTCTCTTTAATTAAAAGATATATTCATAAAAGTTTTTTCAAAATTTTAATCAGAAGTGTCTAATATAAACACTTTAATTTATTATGTATTAAGGTGTTTAACTGGAACATGTTATAGTTTTATTGGTAGGTTTTTACTACAATTCTCTCTGATTAAAAGGTGCAAGTAACATGCTATAAAAGGTTATGTAACATTTACAATAAGTTATAAACGAGTTTTTATTAAATAAAAATCACCTACTATTATTTTAAAATGACTTGATTGCATAAATATTTTTTATGCTATTTAATTAGAAGGTTTTGTTAACAACAACAACAAAAAAGGGGGCAAATGTCAAGAGATTTGCACACTTATTGAAGGGGTAAATTGCAAAGACGGAATATGCTTTATTTAAGCTTCATACTTCCTTTGTTCACTTTTATTTGTTCAAAACTTATGTCTCTTAAAAAATAACGATTAATATAAATATTTTGTGCCATAATAGTCATATTCATTGGTGTATAATTTTAGGTCTTCAAAAATGATTTAGAAAATAAGTAATTAGTGTTAAATATAAGAAGTAAAAGTAAAAAAATATTTTTAAAATACTGGATAAATAAAAGTAAACAGAGGAAGTAATGACTTAGATTTTGAAATGAGATGATAGATCAAAACATCCCTAAACTATTAAGTTTTTATTATTTTCATATTTAAAATAGGAAAATGAGTCAAAACTAACCCTCAATTATGGGAAAGGAAATTCAAAATTTATAAGACAAGAACTGAATTTCTTTTTCTTTTTATTTTTCTTCTTAAAAGAAGTTTTGTGAATTACTGTTTTGTGTTTACCACACTGCTAAGTTGCTTAGCCCAAGAGACCTTTGAAAATTATAAACACTTAACTATCACAATGTCTGATTCTTTTCACTTTTTTAGAATGTGAAGGTGGGCTCCTTCTTTCTATTATATTCATTTACACATTTTTTTATTATCTAATATTGGTAGGTAAAGCCTACAGTTTTAATTATTTATTTATATACTGCCATGCACAGCAGTATGGTGTTGGGGGTGGCTGGGGTGGGGTAGAGGAAAGCATACTTGAGAATGTTTGTCTAATAAAGACCTTTTCTTTAATTAATTAATTCATAATTTGGCTTTATTATTAGTAATATTTTATATATCTTAAACTTACACTATATTACTCTTATGTAATATTATATCTATGCATGTAAATGATTGAATTGCACATTTGTTGGTGCTTTTGAAGTTACAGATTTGAGCGGTAAAAAAATTCTCACACGTTTTTTTAGCCCCATCCTAGTGGCAGAGTTCATGTAGTCAAAAAAGCTTAATGAATTAGAGAATATATATATATATAAAAGAGCCTAAAATGCCCTTTAACTATTGAAAAAGGTATAAAAATACCCTTTATTTATCTATTGAGCCTAAAATGCCCTTAACATCCATCTTTAGGTCCAAAATTAATTATTTAAAATTAATTATAAATCAAAATTTTTTTAACAAAATTTTAATTAAATAATTTTTTTTAACTACGTGGTGGCCATCTATTGGTTACAATTTAATTATTTAAAATTAATTATAAATCAAAATTTATTTAAAATAATTTTAATTAAATAATTTTTTTAAACACATGTCTTCCATCTATTGGTTATAATTTTTAATTATTTAAAATTAATTATAAATCAAAATTTATTTAATAGAATTTTAATTACGGAAAAGGGCCTAAAATGCCCTCGAACTATTAAAAATGGTACAAAAATGCCCCTTATCCATCTATTGGGCTTAAAATGCCCTTTTTCGTTAATGAAAAAGTCATTTTTGGATCTAAAGGTGGATGTCAAGGGCATTTTAGGCCCAATAGATGGATGAGGGGCATTTTTGTACCATTTCCAATAGTTCGAGGACATTTTAGGTCATTTTCCATATATATATATATATATATATTGTTGAGTCCCCTGCATTAATTTTAAAATGTTACCGCAAACCCTACTTTAATTTCCAGAGAGCACTTTGTGTATATATTTGATGTCCTTAATTTCCATCAGAAATTAGTCAACTGACTAATACAGTTAATTAGTTATATAGCACTAATTATATGTGCCTATATAAGTAGCTAGTTAACTCTGTACAAATTCATGCAAAAATAGATTGTAGTATTAATATCTTGAAGCTGGCTTAGTTTGTTTATCCCCCCCCCCCCCTTTTATATATATATATATATATTAGGGACACATTTAACTCTAACTCATGGATATGTCTTGTTGCAAACATGTATCCCATAATAACACTACTTTACCCTGCATGCAGCATGACAGATATGACAGCCACCACATTGTATTCTCTCTGTCTATATATACACTCTATATATATATATAAAAGGCTTCTAGCGGCCATATATATGCACATTAACAAAGAGTGTTAAAGTTTTTATCGACATTAGTTAATTGTCTTAATTTTAATTAGGAGCATTTACAAAGAGTGATAAAATATAATTGTCACTAGTAATTGCCTCTAGTAATTGCTTCTAAAAATATATATTTAACGATAATTAAGTTATTATTGTTAATTAATTGCCACTTGAAGTTATATTTAGTATAGTGATAAAGGTGAGAAGCCAGTCTTAAAGCTACAAATTCACAGAACACAATAATTTTAGGTCAAACTTGATATTTGTATTAAGAAAGTTATTTAATATGGGTAAATAATTTATTCAGCATTTCAGAAGCAAAAACAAATTGTAATTCAGTACACACAACCTAAAAGAAACCTCCTCCACTCTCTCTCTATATTACTGAGTAAAGTTGTCTCCATGATTTATCGATCACGAGTTCGAATCATAAAAACAATTATTAATATTTGTATTATAATAGTCTATCAACATGATACCCTTTGAATTGTAACCTTTTTTTGAACCCATTAATGCAGGATGTTTTGTACACCGATCAACTGCTTGACTAAGTAAAGTGGGGGTGTGAGAGGTGCAACTCCACAAGTTTAATTTTAATTTAATAAGAATCTTAAAGGTTAAGAAAGTAAAGATATTACTACTACTACCACCCCCATCTCCCCCCCCCCCCCACCCCTTCTCTCTCGAACTACTAAAAAGTGAACAAAAAAAATACAAAAAAATGGGACTTAAGAGTAAGAACAAACTATAGGACCCAAAATTAAATAACTTGTAATTATGTGTAGTAGTATATATATGCTACTACCATAAAGCCTTCCACTTTATTTGAGCTCCATTATTATTCTCATCAAATATTCCTCTCTACTTTCCTTTTATCTTTCTTCCTTTCCCTTTGGCAAAATTGAAGACTACTTCATTCTCTTCACCTTCAATTTTTGATGTGATTCTCCACTAACAAAAAACTTTACAAAAGAGAATTTTTATAGATCATATTCAAGAATTTGCTATGAATTTTTCTTCAATTCCAGCTTATCTTGATCCAGCCAACTGGCAACAAGTATGTTTTGTATTTATTTAATTTAATTTTTTTTATGCTTCTATACATCAATGGTTTCTTTGCCAAAAAAGTATTAAAGATAATATTCTTCTCAACTTTTCTAATTATTTTAAAACATTCTTCCTTTTTTTTCATCTTTAAATTTCTTGTATATACTTAAAGATAATTATTCTCAATTTTCTTTTTTTTTCAGCAAAGTGGAAGTACTATCCAAAATCATCATCATCATCAACAACTCACATCTGCACCACCGCCTCCAGTACTACCACCTTCTCCAGTAATAGTACCCCCACAACCTCATGGAGGTGGTGGTGCAGGTTCTATCAGGCCAGGCTCGATGGCTGATCGAGCCCGGATGGCTAACATACCTATGCCTGAAACAGCCCTAAAATGCCCTAGATGTGATTCAACAAATACCAAGTTTTGTTACTTCAACAACTATAGTCTCTCTCAGCCTAGACACTTTTGCAAGGCTTGTAAAAGGTAATAAATAATAAATTTCCTATAAAGAAAAATACATATGATAATATATGTACTAGCTAGACGAGTTGAATGTTCAATTTATTAACTTATACGAAAAATACCTAAGTTGATTATATTATTAGTTTTTACATGAAAAATGATTGATTGAGAGTATTTTTTTCGACAGGTATTGGACTAGAGGTGGCGCTCTGAGGAGTGTCCCCGTGGGTGGGGGTTGTAGGAGGAACAAAAGAAGCAATAACAGCAACAAGAGCAGCAACAATAACAGTAATAACAATTCAAAATCTCCGGCTTCCAGTACTAGTACTGATGGTCGTCAAGGTACTAACAATTCGGGTTCTACAAGTACAATTTCATCTCATAGTAACAGTTTTTCTGGTCCAACATCAGCGGCTAGTTTGTTAGGGCTTATGAACCCTCAAATTCCGCCTCTTCGTTTCATGTCTCCATTAGGTCAATTTAGTTCTGATCATCATCACTACCACCATTTTACTCCAAGTAACCACATGAACTTGAATTTTTCTACAAGTTGTGGTAACGTATTAGGTGGGTCCACTGAAGGCATGATGGTTAATAACAACAACAATTTGCTTGGTGCTGGTGCTGGTGCTGATGTTGGTGTTGCTTCGCTTTTATCAAGTGGAAACCTTGAACATTGGAGGATGCAACAACAATTCCCTAATTTCTTAGGTGGATTTGATCCGACTAATTCACCTTCTTCTTACCCCTTTCAAGGGGGTGTGCACGAGGCAGTACAATTCCTTGGTGGTGAGAGTACGAGTCAAATTAGCAGGCCAAAAATCTCAACCTCCATGCTAAATCAAATGGCTTCGGTGAAGATGGAAGACAACAACAATAACAATAATAATCAAGATCAATCAGCTTTGTCAAGGCAATTGTTGGGAATACAAGGAAATAATGAAAATTGGAATACTAATGCTAGTGCTTGGAGTGATCTTTCAGCTAGTTTTAGTTCTTCTTCCACTAGTAATGCCTTATAATTATTGAAATTCGAGGCGAAGCTTATACTATCTTTTCTATCACTGAATGGTCATTCAGAGGTCTTAGCTGGTGATATGAATTGTCTCACTAGTCGATATATACTATCAACAAAAGCTTCTAGTGAAGATGGAATTAACTCGAAAATTGGGAACAAAAGATTGATTCATCGTCTGAAAACCCTAGATTTGCTAGTTCTTTTTTCTTTTTCTAAGTGTTTTATTTAGAACATGTTTGGAGTGTACTTTTTTTTTTGAGTTGTTTTTGCAGTAGCTTTTGTTTAGACATGAAGATCTAATTTTCAATGTAATTGGTATCTAGGTGTTGGGCTGTAAAGGGTGATCATATGGCTAACATTTCTAATGGTATATCATCTTCATGTTTTAATTTTACGGAATTTTTGTATTTTCAATATTATGTATTATTTCATATGGTGATATATTGTTTAATTTCTTCCTTCTCTCATTACTACAATATTTTCTTCTTAATTGGATTTATTATTGCTTGGTTTGATCCAAGTTAATTAATTTATCCAAATTATGAATCTTTTCATGAGGATTTAGATAATGCTAAATGTTTATTATCTAGAAATACTACAACAAATAAGACATTTTGTGACAATAGATTCTATTTTAGCGGGAATTATATTATTGGTGCTAAATAATTGTCGCATATTTTAGGGGCAATTATATTATTGGTGATAAATAATTATCGCAAAATCTTTTATTTGTTATAAATGAATTAATGATCCATGGTCTGAAGCAATGTTGTTCAGATATTTACATGATTAAAAAATCTTACTTGGTAATTGAATTTGGATGAAACTTAATTAATAAATGCATGTCATGATAGACCAATTTCGATGTTGTAATTTTCCCACTTTAATATTCAAACTGCAACTTAAAATATAGAATTATAATGGCAATATAAGGTTTAATTAATTAGCTGCCTTATATTTCGGGATTATTAATTCCACAAATTACGGGCAGCTATATCTAATTATTAATGATTTAATAGGGTAACAAATTCTTTTATACATGTCAATCAGTGTACACTTGAATCTTTTTACAGACTATAGTGGTGGTGTTTGTCTCAAAGTTTAACGGCTACTCTAGTGAGGTGCTATTCTATATTTATACTGAAATTTTATGTTTAAATTTTATTTAATCGTTATTAATAAAAGTATGCAAATTTAGCAAGAATATAAATGTAAAAAAAATACAACCAGCAATAGCCTTTTCTCGTGAAGTTATGATCATAACTGATGTGCATCATTTGAATACAATTTTTTTCCTTTAAGATATTTCTACTTGAAATTTACTATGTGCATAACAATACATTCTCAGAATAACTAATTCTGAGATAAGTTACTCCGCGAGTTTATATCAATCAAACATGGGAGTTTTAAACATAAACTCATCCTAAAATTAATTTTAGAATTAATTATCTCTTATCACTCGTATCAAACAAGCTCTTAGCATTAAATAACTACATAAAATATTAGTGATAGCCAAATTTATAATTGCAAAACATCATTACTATGGTAAAAATACACTTTTAATTTAAATAGTTTATCAAGTTAATATAAGTCATATAATATAAACAAAGAAAATATTAATATAAAGATAATGTAGGAATCCACATAATCGAAATTCTGAATTCTCCTCCATATATTTACTAATTTATAGGACATTATATTGTAGATTAGTAGTAAGTATATTGTCAAAAACGCGTCGGTGTGTAAGCTTTTGCCACTTCATGATATGATGATGATTCTTAAATATTATTATTATTATTCTGTTTGATTGGTGCATGCTAGTCACTTCATTTTATTCTGCTATTTAAATATATTATTATAGTATATATATTATATGTTTTTATAATGGATGTAAGATATGAACTGAAATGGAAAGGAAAAAAAAGAATTCTAAGAAGCAACTTTCTGGAGATTCAGTTGCTTCCAGCTGCCCAGCTATATACAATAGATAATTTATATTCCTTTCGTTTTAATTTACGTGATTTTTTAAATTTAATACGAAATTTAAAAAGAAAAAAAGAAATTTTTTTAGAATTTGTAATCTAATACAAATCATAAATGTTTATATGACTATAAATTATTTTATTAAGGATAAAATAAATACTTTAAAGTTAAATTGTTATAAAATATTAAAAAATATTATTTTTTAAGACTAACTAAAAAAAAGTATGTCACGTAAATTGAGACACGGGGCATGAATTTTGTAGTTCTCAAGTCTATTTAAATTGCTCCAGATCTCATCCACGTGCCTCTTTTTGCAAAGGAAAATGTCAAAAGTATATCTATTTCATGAGTGTATGGTGGTAATTAGAGAAAATAAAATCTGGAATATTCAACTTATTAAGCAATTTAAAGAATATATTATTTATTTAGGGAGGGCAAGACATATGAAATTGTAAAGAAAACAGAAGAATTTGTCCTAATAAAACCTTGAGAAAGAAATCAACCTCCAAGAATAATATATTAGTAACTTGCTATAACAAATAATTAATTAAATTAACTATATAAAATATGTTATTTTTTAAATTATGCTCATTCACCTGATCACCTCAATCAGTAAATTTTCAGATATTTTCAAGTTGAAGATGATGCGTATAATTTAAAGAGATTGATGACATATTTAATATGATTAACTAAATTACTTAATAGACAAATATAAGTATTCAAAAAAAAATCAAAATTTAAATCGAAAGTGTCTAATTGAAATACTTTATTCAAAATTGAAATATTAAACTGAAACATGTATTCTTAATTCGAACATCTAAATAAAATATATCGACAAGTTCAAAAAACTTTTTAGGTGTTAAGCCAGAACTCTTTGTATATACATCCTTCATGTCATTCAAACTTATGTGCAAACTTATACTATTAGGGCCTTTTTTTGGAACAAGTTATTTCGAGATTAATTATTCTGGGATAAGTTATAATTATCTCGGAATAAGTTATCCTTGGATAAGTTATTCCATAATATATATAGAATAATTTATCTTATCACTAAAATATAAATGGTGAGATAAATAATTCTAGACAGTCTAATACATCTAACCAAATATAAAATAAAATAATCCTATATTTTATTTTTAAGATTATTATATTTTATATCTTAGACCAGACGATTCGTTCAGATAACATTTTCACTTCTATTTGGTAATAACAACATAGAGCTAGTTTAGGCTATTACTTTATATTAGGAAAATCTACCTAGAACATGGTAATTATATATGATCATTGTCCCCCACAAACTTATGTACTATGTATGACTTGATCATTTGCTATATATAATTCCCTTAATGATAACAGAAACATCATGAAGCCAGTCCAATGTAATAAAGATTCTTGGGGGATGAGTAAATGATTCCATAATAATTAATAATAATTCAGACAAATTTGGTAAAAAAAACAATGATAAGAAGATAGTCAAAGAAGGTAAGACAAACAGTGGGACAACAAGGTTTCTTAAAAGACTCGAAATCCAAAAATATGCCCACAAACAAAAATTCATCCATTCCCAAACTCCGAGGTTCTGTTATATTACACCTCGAATTCCATGCAATTCAATATTTTTGATATTTTATTATTAATTTATAAATATATATAAATCAGAAGATTTAAAATTTTAAATTCATAGACTTGAAATTTTTATATCGTCTTTATTTTTTATCTCAGGTTTTAATTTGTTGAGAATTAAACTATATAAATTTTAATTAAAACTTAAAAATATATTAAGAAATTAGACTATATGTCGATTTATTTGTATACTATATCAATATGTTGGTAAAAGAGTTCTTGAATTCTGTACTGAATTTGCCCCCAAGAATCACGCGAAAATTTAAAATAAAGATGAGCAGTCAAAGAGAACAAAAGAACACTACTCTGAATGACAGAATAAACATGACAAGTAACGTTCAAGTATATACACATTTGCGGTGCACGTAAATTCATGATTTATGTTCGAATTTATTTGTTAAATATTTTTTAATTTAATTTTTATTTTTACTTATTATTTTTGACAAATTGAGGAAGGACAATTCTTTTTTTTCGATTATAACCTCAATTTATTAACATTGAGTTAATGTTTTTAAAAAATATAGTGAGTAAATATGTTTTGGACCCTATAAATTAATAGAATTAAAATAGTAAACTCATTATACCAATCGTTATTATTTTAATAAATGTACCAAATCAAAATCTAATAAGTAAATCTGAACAGAGAGAGTAAATATTATTTGTTGACACTCACGCTCCTAAAATTAATTAATACTTTCTTTCTTTTTTAATATATGATTTAGTATCCATATTATAAAAATCCTAGATCTGCGTTTGCACTGAATATACAAAATTTATATTTCTTGTCCTGATTTGTTGCACAAAATTCTAGGAAGAATACAATAGTACCATATATGTACCAACTGTTCTTCTAGTTCTTTTCTAGTTCAATTAGATCTTCCCTTCTTGATTTTGACAAACTGGTATTGTTTTATCATGCTTCTGACAAAGAAAATATGATTCAGGGAGACAGTATCTTAATAACCTAATAGAAAAAAATTATCATTGTAAAAGAAATGACCTACTATAATATTCTTTTAATATTTAGGTAGCTTTTTGTCATAATTATTTGAGTGAAATAACAAGTAAAGACTAAAACATGCCATGTTTGTGTGGCAGTATTATTTTATATGTAAGCTAATTTTAGCATGTGACCATATATTGCTTTCCAGTGTTATTTGGTTGTTGATGTTTCTGGTTACTAATTACTAACTTCCCTAGCTCTTCTTTTCTTGGGAATGTTCTCTTACTTTGATGCTTTACATAGTTTCTTCCTTCTTTTGACTGAATTTTGGGACATTAGTGGCCATTTGTGTTAACATGAAATAATATTTAATCAACGAACATTGTGATGAAGTGGTAAGTACTTCTTCATCCTTAATCACAGGTCTTAAGTTCGAATCTTTCTAGGTATGGAGTCGACTTAGGTACGGAGTCGCCTTTGTTAAAGAGTGTTTTGCCCCCAATGTGGACTTTTTGGCTCGAATCCAAATTTAATCGGACTCCAATATGGGTACGAGACACTGAATGAGAAAATAAATAAATAAAAAATTTGCTCTCATCAGGTCCATTAATTAAGTTACACTATTATCTGATTTCACTATAACAATCTTCCTTTATATTACTCCCTCTGTTAGCCTCTGACAGAAATGCTAGGTAAAACTGCGTACAATAGATCCTTGTGGTCGGGCCTTTTCCCGGACCCTGCGCATAGCGGGAGCTTTAGTGCACTGGGTTGTCCCTTTAATACTCCCTCCGTTCTAAGGGTTCGCTCGATCATGTGAGATGAAATAATATATAAAATCATGATATGAAATTATATAAAGTAAAGTTTTGTTTTGTTTGGACATATTCAATTTGGATTTTTAAGTTATATTATTTGCTCACAAGCATAAAAAGTCTATAAATAGAAAAAATATCAAAATTGTCTCAATTCTTTATACAATCGTACCAAATAAGCAAAAATTCACCACAAAAGTATAACACACTATCAAAAAGTTATTCTAAAAAAAAATTACAACATTTATTGATCGAACTTTAGTTCAATGAAAAAGTAAAATTGAACATGAGTTGTAGTGTACTACTTTTTAATATAATCCTCCCACATAATACAAACAATCTCCTCACGTCGAGTATGCATTTCTTGATTAGACGGCTGATAAGATGAACTAACGTTGTTACTTTGAATCGTTTGTTGATCAATATCATTATTCATTAGTAATAAAATCAACTATAATTTTATTTACATATGAAATAAATCGTTGGTAGATGAAATATGTCCACATGTTGATTTCATCTCGTGATTTCAAATCACGAGATGAAATCGCATGTCCAATACTGCTTTCATCTTGTAATATCAAATCACGATATAAAATCGCATGTCAAATACCTACTAAATACATATGTGCTTTCAAGAGTTTAATTTTTGTGGTACAACACAATTAATTGTGAATTTATTAATAATGTATTAGGTTTTAAAATTCCTTAATTAATGAAATATAAATATATTTCACGATTTAGTAACTATTTTTACTTCTTTTTTTCTATCATCTCTCCTTTATCTTCGAATTTCTCTTGCCTCTCTTCTCACTCCTCTCTCTCCAAATCCTGACCGCTTCTCTCCGGCACTCTCATTCTCCTCTCTCCTCCTTCTCTCCCTATCCCATTTGCCATTCTACTCTCTCTCCCTCTCTTTCTCATCTCTCACTCCTAACCTTCTTGCTCGCCTCTCTTTCTATATCATGTATTTTCACTTCTCTCTATGTATTTCTGTAATTTTGTATTTTTGCTTCTCTCTATGTTTTATTATTACAGATGAATACAAGTGATAAAAAAGCAAATGAATACAAATGTTACAAGAGCAAAAGAAAATAAATGATACATGAGCGAATGAATAGGAGAGAAATTAGAACGGATGAATTTTTCTTGTATTTTTTTGTGTTTTGTTTCTTTGTATACACTCTAATTGTATTCGTTGATACAACTTAAATGCGTGCATGAATACAAGCAAAATTAAAGCGAATGAATACAAGAGAAAGTAGAGCGAACGAATACAATCCCCTATTTTTTGTTGTTATTTGTATACTTGTATATACAATGATTGTATTCGTCGATACAATCTAACTACATGTATAAATACAACGTATACAGTCGACTAATACCTAAAAAAAAATATTATTTTTAAAAATCTCAAACTATATATAACTATATATAGATTGATAATAAGTCCCAAACAATATTTAGCTAAAACATGTATCTTGTAAGTAATTGTATTCATTAAGTCGGTATAAACATCAAAGACAAATAAATTATAATCTCAACATTTATTAATCTTTGTTAACTATGTAATTGAAAAAAATCAAAATTTTCAATATCAGACCATATCCATCCGTACGCCAAATTGTGCAAGCACAGTACTATAGTGGTCTGTTAAAAAGGGAAATCGTGAGGGAGAAGCTTGGAATCTTGTACTGTTATTTGGGACTTTTTTGTGAGGACCAACGTAAACCAACAAATCCAAACATTTCATAAACCAATTTTAATAGTGACGGAATCAAAATTTTTATTAAAAGTGAGATATCAAAATATTAAAAAGTAAATTCACCTGTCAAATATATACATAAATAATATATGAATCTAGCTATATTGTGTAATTTTTCAAGGAAGGGATGTCGGTTGACACCACTCAAATATATATATATGTGGCTCCGCCACTGAACCCTATAGGCTGAGGCAAAACTAGGATTTTAACTTTATATATTCTAGATTTTATATTGACGATTTTAAGTGATAATAATTGACTTCTAAATTTAATATCTATACATATTTAATGAATTTATTAATACAAATACACTGTTTAAATAAAATTTACCGTATTTAGCCGAATTCGCATACAGGCTAGTAGCTCTGCCCCTATCTTTAATTTTGGTTCATTATAATGATGCTTATTGGTGAATGATGATTAATCTCACAATGTGATTTTGGAAATTCATGTGGTAGATATAATCAAACAGAACATCAATCCTTCCTGGAAATTAATTTGTTACTATTATTATATCAATTTTCTTAATATTAAGTATTTTGGGTAAAAGAAAATTATCTTTTTCAGCTTTTGGAATAAATATTTTTTGTTATTATTCAAAAAACACTTTCCCTTTCCATAAAACTTGATCAAACATCTTAATTAGGACAAAAAAAATTGGTTAAGCTTAATGATCAAATCAGGATTCTAATTCTAGAATCCTAATTACTTATATAGTTAGATAATTTTTTTTAAAACTTAATGTCATGACTTGCCACTTGATCATCGAAAAAGGAGAAGAATAAAGTCTAAGTCCGTGACATTTAGCTTACATGGGTGGCCCCCACTGTATTTTTTGTTTTTCCTTTGGGTTCTATGATGTCTTATATTATGTTTGGAGGTTAGGTTTTACATCCCCTTTTTATACTCTTTTGTTTAAATAATTTCGAGGTAGGATCAACCTCCCAACACCATTTAGTATTTGAAGCATCAACTTGATTAATTCGTATTCATATCTTGTAGAATTTTTTGCTTGTCTTTCTTTACTGTTTTCAATCAATCGAAAAAGAGAAATTGAGCAGTGCCTTTTAGAAATAAAACAACATTTGATGGAAATTGAGTTCACTAATAGGAGTAAGTTTCTATAAATATTGAACGATTTTCTATTTTTGGAGCTATATTTCAAAACCTCTTATTAAATATAAAAGGATTCGAACCATTTCAACACACTTGATAACTATATAACAGGTGCGGCTCTATAGTTTTGAAAAAAAAAAGTAATTGTCTCAGACCCCTAAATTTGAGGGGCCTCATTTTTTACAAAAATAATAAATTATAAGTATTATTTTTTAAAATATCGAGTATAATTTGTAGAAATATAAACTTTTCAATATAAGAGGACAGAAGTAATAAATGTTTGACAAATCTTGAATACTGTCTCAAGAAATATTAAGTAATTAGCTATAATAAACTTCATAAAATAATATATATTAAAATTCAAGGCCTCCATTCAAATTTGATTTTAGGTCATCGGTTAATTTGAGCCGCCCTTGCTATATAATGTAACGATATATATGAAATTATACGAAAGATTCGTATAACACTAGGGCCAGGCAATCTTCTCATCTTAAAATTAGATGCCCTTTTTCTCTTTTACTCTTGCATTGTCTGGGCCCTTGGAGAGCCAAAGACCGAATTACATATTCCATCGAACTCAATAATTTTAATTTAAATTATATATTTCCTTTAAAAAAATTATTTAATATGTAAATTATCAATCTAGAAATTAATAATTTAAACGATTAGAATTCTAAACCAATAAAGTTTAAATTTTGACTCCATCTCTGCGAGACCATTGAGGGGGGAGGGGGGGAGGGGGGGGAGGGGGTTAAGTAGGTCTATTATCAAAGGCACAATTTGAAAAGTAAGTTGGTAGCATCCTATGTAACATCTTTTTCATGTTCTAAAGAGAGCTACCTTGACCACAACAGCACTTTTAACATTTTCTAGAACTGCTCTTTTTAAAAATAAAATTATTCTTTATGTATTTTTCTTTTATAGTACTCATATGTCTTAATTAGTGGCATCTTTTTTTATTTTTCAAGATTCAAACTAGGTAAATTTAATTAATTTTTATAATATGTTTTTTATTGTATTTTAAAAAAATATATAATTTATAAAAACTTTCATATGACTTTAAATATTTAATTTTAAAATATCAAATTAATTTAATTCGAAGGTAAATTATAATACTGTGTCTTTCCTGGCTTAATTTGGTCCATTCTGTTTCGTTTTTAGCATGTTTAAGAATAATTACTTCTTTCTAAATTTGTTAGAAAATATAACTTAATTTTTTTATTTTATCTTTAATGAAATATTTTTATAATCACACAAATGTTATTACATATTTAAATCATTAAATTTCAAAAGAGATAAATTTAATTGTAGTCGCAAACATTATATGTAATGATCCGTTATGTCATTTTGAGTACCAGTCTTTTTGCTTTAATAAAATATCGTTCTCGCAAAATTTTAAATAGATATTTTAAAATAATTAATTTAGTTAGTGGTTATTCAGTCAAGTCCATAACTTATTTAAAAGCATGTACCACTTGACCCATGTATTGAAATAAATTAAGAAGGTTTAACAATATTTAGAATATTATAATTTGTGAGAGAAGACTTATCGGTGCGGCTAATACAAAGAGCAGTCGCTGTGAGTTTTTCAACTGGTATGCTTCTTTATTAAGGCACTTGTTTTGAAATAATTTACTATCTCTACAATTTAAATTGTGAACATTGATAATTATTACTATATTATATTGTTATGGGATGAATCTAAGTGCATTTATGTGTTTGATATAAAATGGATTAGGGGACAAGTCTTTGAGTGGGAAATCAATTGCAATGATTAGGTAATAATAAGGAAATGATGAAAAAATTGTGAATTGGAAACATTCTGCACATTCTATTTCGTGGTTAGTTACTCTCATGGTTAGCGTGAATTCGATATTTGGGATTTTTCTTCATTATCATATTATTATTTAAATTTGATATATTAGTATGTATAATTAAATAATAGGTGTATTGTATTATATGAACACCATTAAATTTATGTTATTTGGAGGAATCAGGACTTAACTCTAGGCGTAAAATTTAAGAAATATAAGAGTTGACATATTAATAAAAATTCAGATTAGGAACTTGATTATAAATTTGGATGAGTTTTTGAGTCTAGACTCGACATTGAGTAATATGGGTGTCATTAGCTTAAAAATCTTATTGTGATTATTTATTTGAATAGATTGCATCGATTTAGAAGTTCCACGAAAGTCGAAGACGCAAGTTTCGAAATGATTATTCGATTAATTGAGGCAAGTGAACTTTTAAAACTCAGTTAAATCTTGTAGAATTTCCAAATTTCCTTTTTGTGTGTGTATTGGGAGTAATGAGAAAGAGGTTGTGGGCTTCTTACATGAATTAATCTAGGTTGAAAGACGGGGTTAACAAAAAGGTAATGTGTGTAAACTTTTGATTAGTGTGAAATGCCTTGATTTCGATATAGATGTGTATTTGATGAAATGGTTTGATAGTTTCATTGTGATTGTAAACTTCTTGAACTTGTCATTCTTCATTATTGTGTGAACATGCCGATTGCATTTTGTTCTTGAACACTGTGATGAGACGGACATATCATGATGCCGAGATCTTTTCCAGTGGAATTGTATTGCCGAGGTCTTTTTCGGTGAGAGTATGATCGAGGTCATTTCCAGTGAGAATGTGATGTCGAGGTCATTGTCGGCGAGAGTGTGATGCCGAGGTCACTATCGATGAGAGTGTGTTGCCGAGGTCATTTCTAGCGAGAGTGTGATGCCGAAGTCATTGCCGGTGAGAGTGTGTTGTCGAGGTCATTTCCGACGGGATTATGATGTCGATGTCATTACCAGCGAGAGTGTGTTGCCGAGGTTATTTTCGGAGAGTGTGTGATGCCGAGATCATTACTGGCGAATGTGATAGATAATCAATTATTATTTGTGTATGAGCTTCCTTGCATATTTATGTGTGTGATATATTGACTTTTGTTCATGATCCGTGTGATACTTGTGATTCTTTCTTGTGATGACTTAACTGTGATTGTGGAATTTATATGAACTGTACATTGTGAACTCTAGGTTGGGCTGATTTTCTGTACGGGTTGTAGTTATGGAGGTTCGATTGGAATGAAGAAAATTCTCGAATTTTATGAGATTTGTGTAATTTTATTAGTTGGCTTGCTGGGTACCATGTTATTTGATACTCACTCCTTGCATTTACATTTGTGTAGGTTCTGAGCCCGGATAGTGAATTTGAGTTATCCCTTATCCTCCGAGGCTTCGAGGTGACTTTGAGAGGTAGTTGATTGACGCCCGACAATCCCTGTTTTCTTGTAGTGTTTTTAATCTGAATGCAAAATAGGAAATATGTAAACGGAACTCAGATTTGGAAGTACAATAATTTTTCGTAGTTTATATTATTTTATTTTTAATATTTTTCAAGAATTTGGTATAACTTTTTCGAGATGCAATTTCTATTATTTTTGGTCTATTTATCGCTCCTTACATATATTTTACCACAAATTTCAAAAGCATTCATTTATATTTTTCAAATAATTTACTCAATTAAATAGATTCACATAAATTTACATAGAACTAGGCAAGTATATTTAGGTTAGGGTGTCATTTTAATTAAGTTTATAGGGAAAAAGGTCAAAAATGCCTTTAAACTATTTGAAATGAACAAAAATGTCCTCATTTTATAGTTTGGTCCAAAAATGTCCTTCCCATCAATACTTTGGTCCATTAAATAACAACAAGGGCATTTTTGGACCAAAGTATTGACGACAATGGCATTTTCGGACCAAACTATAAACAAAGAGTATTTTTATTCATTTCAAATAGTTTAAGGGCATTTTTGAGTATTTTTCCAAGTCATTTCAAATAGTTTAAAGGTATTTTTTAGTATTTTTCCAAGTTTATATGATAGTGATCGATAGTCCATAAGCCTATTGCATTATTCAGTGATAGAAGAAACTAGACCCTTTTTCATAAATTTATGAAATATTATGGTATAAAAATATAAATTTAGATCTTACGAAAAAATAAAATTATTTTCTAAGAGGCAAAAATTAAAGATCAATATAAAATAAGGGTAAAAGTGGAAATAACCCTTTTAAAATTGTAGGCATGAGGTCTATTTCTTTATTAAAAATCAATGTATAGCTCAAAAACAATTGTTATTTCAGAGGGAAAATCTTAGTCAAAATGAAATTTAAAAAATACAATGTATAACATGCACAATACAATACAAATAAATATATTGTATTGGGACAATTTCTGCCTCAGCAATGTGGTGTGTCCTAGCTAGTGCATACTCCACAATATCTTGATATAATATCAGTTTAAATATCTTTATTTCTCATAATTTTTATAGTTTATAATTTACAATATGTTCAATTGAAACGTGGCCTTGTGTGCTAGTGATCTGTCGTTTTCTCAATAATAATTTTTATATATGTTTCCTACAATAAAGGAGACATTTAGTAATAACAATTTTCTCTAATTGAGTTAATATCATTGTATTTATCATAGCTAAAATTTTTAGCGGCATTTATATAGAGTGTTGATTATAGATGTTCATATTTATTATTGTTGTTAAATATAATATACAACAACAACCCAGTGAAATCCCACATCACAGGGTCTAAGATTAAATATAATATAGCTATAATTATATTATTACAGCTAAATTTTTTATTTATTGTTGTGATTGTGTCTTGTCTGGTTCTTGTCTGACCTTTTTCTATGCTTTTATTGAGCCGAGGGTCTTTCGGAAACAGCCGTCCTACATTGATAGGAGTCAGGTCTGCGTACACTCTACCCTCCCCAGACCCCACGATGTGGGATTCCACTGGGTTGTTGTTGTTGTTGTTGTTGTTGTATTGTGTCTTGTCTGGAAAACTCTTATATATATATATATATATATATATATATATATATATATATATATATATATATATATATATATAACCTTTTCAAGTCTGCTTGTAAAAATGCATTATTCGAATCAATGGTTTTTTAGAAATAGTTTTTCTACCTACACAAGATAAGCATAAGATCTACATATATATCATCCTTCTCAAATCTAATTTATAGAATTACACTGAATATATTATTATTCTTGTTTGTATTTGAAAATTAAAACAACAATAATAAAATAATTGCACAAATTCAATTTATTTTAATTTTTTTTTAATTTCTCATCCATTATTTTATATCCGCATCGAAGCCTAATTACCAATAATTTTTTCATACTCAAACTCAAATCACCAATTAAAGAAGGAATACCCCCACATCCGTTGGTGGTGCACAAATTCAATTCAATACGTAGGTTGTTCATTTTATGTGGTCAATCCAACTAGCACAATATAAATATATAATAATAATTGTAGCCACTGATAATAATTAGTGGTTACGTACGTTTGACCTGTTAAAATCAAAATAGTAGAGTTGAACGATGCATGATTTGCATGGAATGGAATGGATGCTTACGTAAAATAGCACTTTAGGTTTTTGTTTATTTATCTTCATCTTAATAATTATTCACAAAGTTGTTTGTCTTATTAAAGCCACTATGATTCCTTATCTGTTTCCCATGCACACGTTCTAAGATGATGTCATTTGAATATTTTTATTAAGAAAATTTAATATATACATATAAAAAATAAGCTCATCGAAGAAGTTCAAAAAATTATATGTATATATAGATATATAGATATATAGATGAGAGATATTTCTAGCTAGGTGATAAAAATATTGTTTCACAATGCCTTGAATATTTTTTTAATTGATTTCAGAGACGGGTCCAAATTTTAAAATTTTAGTTTGGACCTAAATTTGTTAAGTTTTAGTGGGTCTTTACATTTACATATATACTCTTGCGTCGATAATATTAAATTAGAGTGAACCCGTTGACAAAGAGTCATTTTCATTCAATTTTGATCCGACTTCCCTATTGGAAAGGTAGGGTTCTTACCACCTGAGTCAACTCCTCTTATCAAAATAATTCAAGGTTAAATTGCAATATCTACATTTTTTCTCTCTTGATTTTCAATTCTTTTTATATTCAATTGAAGGGATATTAGTTATATTTGTTAAGAAAATTATACTTACAATTTTTGGGGGTATGAGGAGCTAAAATTGGACCTTTTAAACTAGTTTTATTATGGGAAATTTTGTTTTGTTATTAAAGATGAATATACAGCTTAGGTTGCAACTCCTCTTGGCTATATACTTAAAAATATTATTTTTTTCGGTTAACTTGTCCTTGCTTTTAAAATTCTTTATATATGCACGTCTATCATATTGGAACAACTTCAAACATATAGTATTTAAAGTTACATATAAGGAACTTCAAACGTATGTGCATAAATTTAAGATAAAATTGAATGAACTTTAGTCATACGAAATTTTAGATAACGCATGTCTGAAGTAGTTACAAAGTGAATGAATGTTACAATTATTATTTTTTACGTACTATAAATATGACTTAAATAATTATCTCAAAATTGGTTATCGTGAACTTCGGTGTTGCTAGTGAATTATGATAATTATCATAACAAAGATGGGCCGAAGACCTGAGTGCATAACTGATCCATTTAGGATGGAGACTGTACCATATTGGGCCAGAGGCCCTAAAATAATGTCATTTTCCAAAGGAAAAATTACACAAATTGGACCCAAACTATTTAGGAAAAACACTTTTTAATAAATAATTACTGATTTTAGCCATACTTTTTATTTATTACCATTTATAGCAATATTATGATATATTTACTATGTATTAAAAGTAAATTATGCATGCAATATAAATGTAGTATGAGTGTTTTAAAATATATTATACTTGTTTGGTAAGAAATTGACACAATGTATTATAAGTCTGTTAAAGTATGTGATAAATAAATTATCCATGAATAAAACTTGTATTATATGAGTTTTATAAATTATTCTCGCTAATATGTATTAAAATTGTATTATAAGTATTCAGTGAAAAAAAATATTATTGTTATAAATAGTAAATATCTTCTTAATGTAGTACATTTATGTAAATTTCCTAACTATTTATCCTGATTAAACCCACAGTCCAAACTATTCACTGAACCATTGATTCTTCATCCTTGATATTATCGGAGAATATATATACTCAAATGGTATTTATATACTCTGATGGTATCTATATACTTTGATGGTATTAAGAAGTAATTGGACAATCTTTCACTGAAACACTATTTGTTATATATATACTATAATGGTATCCAGTAGTAACTAAGTAGTGTTTTCACTGAAGCACTACTTCTTCCTCTTTCATATCATCAGAGTAAATATATATTTTGATGGTATCAAATATTAAACGCGAATTAACAGTTAAATACAGGAGAGGGATATGAAAGTAAGGAGATAACCACTTATAAATAGTTCTTCTTTTTGGGGTACAAGTGTTCTTTTCCCTTTTCCAAATCCAACACAAAGCTAAAAGTTACCTTCTACTTGCACTTTGGTCCTTTTCATTACGAAATTTATATTTCTTATCACAAGAGATAAATCTTTTATAATATGTTAAAATTTGAATTTAAAAAATGATCGTTAAAAGATTTCTAGTGTTTTATTTACCAATTTCAATTTATTTTTTTAATAGATCTTCTATCAAAAGAATTATATAATAAAAAAAATATTTTTAATATAATGGACCATAAATTAAAGTCGATTTATCATGTCGTTGATATTCTACATATAATTGTTCCAAGAAATCAATTTCCAAGCTGATCGTATACGTCATTACGTAGCCAAATGAATGTTATCATCCAAGATATAAAGTTAGAAAATGTATTTTGATCAAAAGCAATGAACTATATATATCAAGAGGACCATTAGATTTTAGGCTTTAAAATGTAACTTACCCTCTACTTGAACCTTGGTTCTTTACTATATGAGATTTCTACATTACACATCACTCCAGTAAAATATACAATAAAATAATCCTATTTTTTAAAAATAGTAAATATATATATATATATATATATATATATATATATATATATATATATATATATATATATATATATATATATATATTAATTATACACTATTATATAGTTTATATACACTAATTATATTTCGGGAATGTCTATAAACTTTGTTACATTTGAAGTTGGCTCTGAAACAAAGGGGTTGTTCGGATGGTAACGATCATAAGATGGGTTCGAGTCACCAAGAAAACACAAAAGCGTGTGAGCTCCTAGCTAGGGAGGGTGAAGAAAGAAAATTGACTCTGCATCATATGTTTGCACGTTGAAAATTTTTTATTCACCTTATCATAATTGTTTGTCTCCGATGAATATTAAGTGTATATAGTGTATACCAATTTGATTAGGCATAATTTATATATACTAATTAAAAGTTGTAAGAAAACAAAGATTCGAGTTATTTTACTATATGAGCTTTGTTAGGCCATTCTTTTGTAAAAATTCATGTGATGATTTAATTGCCAAAAGAATCATATAATTTAAAAAGTGTTTGTAATGGATCATAAAATCGATTTGCTCCTATTTTGTGTCGATCTTTAATTTTTACTCCTCAAGATAAATAATAATTTTTGTGATGGCATAATAATTTTATACTTTTGCATCATGACATCCCATAACTTACAAGTTATGTCCATCCCCTCCCTCCCTATCGCTTAGCCATAAATTTAATTTTTAAGGACAAAAATTAAAGATCGACTTATTTAAAAAGAAAAAATTAATATCAAATCATTTAAAAGACAAATCGTACAATTAAATAAACCCTAGTACGTATAATTGTTCCAAGAAACCAATTTTCATGTTGATCTAATTATATGTCAATCCCGTAACCAAATCAATGATATCATCCTAGATATAAAGTTTAGCTAGAAACTGATTTTGACCAAAAACAATGAATGAACTATATATATCCAGAGGACCACTAGATTTGGACTAAACAAAATCCTTTTAACAAAAAAAGTCCTACTTAGATATTCCATGTGGCAAAAAGAATTCAACCTCACCCCTAGAGGCAAAACTTTTTCTAAACATTGATAGTGATTACCACTATAGCTATATCTATTTCAAAATTAAATGTAACTTATAATAATTTAATTCTTATCTTTTCTTTTCTTTGATTATAACATGTTGACTGAAAAAGGAAAAAGAATCTCCTTTACCTATAAGGAAAAAGAATCTCCTTTAATTGTAGCTTTGTAGCGGAGGAATTTAATTATGTCTATGTCTTTATTATTTTTGAAAGTTTTTCTATCATGTAGGAGAAGAGGAAATCGAGCACAAAATTACAAGGTGGAGAACCAAATCCTTATCAACAAGGCGAAAGTTTAGATAGTCAAAATATCGAAATATAAGAAATGTAAGGCTTAAACATGAATAACCAACTTAACTATCCATAATCAAATAATTCAAATGCCAAAGTTATATTCTAAAAGCATATCATTTGATTTCATCGTTATCGAGTATAAACACAAATAAAGAGCATAAAGAAAAGTGTATGGTCACAATTTAATGAATTGATTGATAACGTCGTTAATTTGTCCTTGAAGTAAAGCAATATACTAGTACAGTACGTATTGGAGAAATAAAAGGCAGTCCGGTGCATTTAAACTTTTGCTATGCGCAGGATTCGAGGAAGGACCCGACCACAAGGATCTATTGTACGCAGCCTTACGTATTGGAGAAATATGACGGAATAATGTGTTTTTTTTATTATTAATCAGAAATTTTGAATTTGAACTCTAAAAATAGAAAAAATTGACACTTCCTTTGATTTATTTTAATTATCGTCTTTACTAAAAATAGATAATCCAAAAATACTACAAAATATTTTACTCATTTATTGGCTATGATGTGTGAATTCGAATGAGTGGGGGTGATAAAGTACTCCAAAAATTCGAATTGTTACTTATCAAATTTGCTTTGGACATGTTTTCTACAAAAGTATTTTTATAAATATTTTAATCGATTAACCAAACATGAAAAATTTACGCTACCTAGATAAGTCAATTTTCCATTTTGTATACTTTATGTTAGGCCACTTAACATTTAGTGTTATATTTCTTTTATATTTTCACTATCCTTAATGAAAAAGTCCACGTAATGAAACTTTATATATATACCAACTTAAAATTATAAATTCTTCTTATGAGGTGCCTCAAAATAGGCCCCATATATATACGTAGACACAATAGTAGAGCCAAAATTTCATTAAAATGATTCAAAATATGAATAAGTAAAATACACAAAGAATTCTAAAGGGATTCAACACTTATTATATATTTAAAAAAATTTAATCGTGTATAAACTATATAATTTTCCGCCTGGATGGTATTCCTATGAATGCCTTGGCCCTATCTAGCTCCGCCTCTGTATGGACCACTACTAGAAACAAAGGCTTATTATACCACGAATCAATAGAAAATTTGTGTTATAAAACGTGATTTTTCAACCCATTTACCACCAAATCAGTTCACTAGTAAAACGTATGATGAAAAACAGATTCTCATTGGAATACTAAGAAGATTACTAATATTTTTGCCTGAAAATACTATTATTTTTTCTTCTTTCACCAATTTAATCAAAATATCTGTGAAAATAGACACCGAATATTTTTAATAAAAAATTTAAATTAGAAAATAGTAATTTGTATCTTGACTTTTGAGTAGTTGAGAATGATATGAGAAACACTTTGAATTAAAACAGATTAAATGAACCGTACCTTTAATTAGAAGTAGACATGCATGTACTTCTTTAGAATTATTGGCACTCCACAATAAATCACCTGGAATAATTCTATCTGAAAGTGATTTATGTTTATAAGTAAAAATGGGAGTATGTGAATACGTGGTTTTCTCGTAAAATTAGATATTATATAAAAAATTTAAAATTGATACAATATCATCTGCTATATTTATGCTACAGTAAAATTAAATTGTATATTTGATTGAATGTTAAGTTATTTACTTTAAAGATTAAAAAGTTAATTCTCACTAAATATATTTTTCCTTTTTTTATTTTTTAGTGGTGCATTCATGCTCTAAAAATCGTAAAGTCGCATGTGTATATCAATGAATTACTTGTCCTCTACAAAATCTTTTTAGGTTCATATATGTGGTCCTATTGGTTTGCCCAATTTTGTACACTACTCATAACTCCATTATTGCGTGAATTATTGTTGAGTGTATTGTTTATTCTCTATTTCAACGTATTTTATTTTATCTTGTGCTAATTTGGACATGACTTGATTGAAATTTTTTATAATAAAAAAATCTTATTTAGAGTCGGGGCTGAAAAAAGTAAGATATTATAAGGTATAAATTATATTAAGAAAAGTGTATGTATATTAGAGATGCAACTCTCAAATTACTCAATAACAACACATAAATTAAAATGCTGGCTTGATTAAATTCAAATTTGTATTTGAAAGTTTTGAATTATAGATAAAACATTTTTTAATAAAAGTGATTCGACCCCAAGATATATGATTAATTAAGGATGATTAAATACTTAGTATTCTACCACAACTTTTTATTAATACCAGTGTATGTAAGTTAGACTCAATTCCTTTTGTAATTGTTCACGTACAATTACAAATATCAAATTAATCCTGTTAGTATTCAAATATTGTTGCTTTTGTTTTTCTAATTTACATGATTTTTCTTTTATGTAATTTCCTATTATCTCCTTTGTGAATTATTGAAAAAATTGCTTTTTTAATGATTTGGTAATGAACTAATGAGATTAAGATATATATTATTAAAAATTAGAATAAAGTTCAAGTCACAAAAGAGCATGTACCTTATCATCAATTACTTGTCACTATTTAACTAGATAGTAGAAATTGTGATTTAAAATAAGTTTTAAATATTAGTGTGATTATAAATTATATTATTAAATTAAATTAAAACTAAGTAGCGGTTTGTAAATTTTGTTTGGGGGAGAGTGAAACTTCATAGGGTCTTTTCGTTTAAAAATAAATAATCTGCATCTTTACAGACAAATCTATTTTACCGAGCATCTTCTAAAGGAGGAAAACAAGATAAGAAGCACTAAAAATTGGAAAGGATAAATATAGTCATTTTGGAATTTGCTTCTCTTCTTCTCGAAAGCGAAAACTCTATCAACACTTTATTGGTGATTACTTTAGAGAGATTTTAGTAGGCGTTTGAATATATAAATTGTCAAAAAAAAAAAAAATTAAATAATATTTAAAAGTTAGAGTTGTATTTGGATATTATAAATATAAATTGGAATAGTTTTAAATTTTTGTGAGCAATTTAGACTGAAAATTCTGAAAAATAATATTTTGGATTTCTCAAAATTTTGAAACTGCAAAACTATAACAATTTATGGCCAAACAATTTTTCGAAGTAATATTTCAAAAAAATTAAAAATATACATTGTCAAACGGACACTTAATATATTTAGTCCATCGCTAAAAAAATTTTGGCAAAATGGATGTCTGACTATTATTAAATCGTTCGTAATACGTGAAAACTTATAAGTTTATTCCTTCGAAATAATTTCATATACGGAGTGTGTGAACTTATGACTAAAGTTTAGACATTTTTCTTTGAACTTCACTCAAAAATGTCTTTACTTTACCTATATAAATAATTTTTCAGACACCATATTTTAAAAGTTATTTCAAAGTTGTAGATATGCACAAAAAAAAGATTAAAAAGTGAATACAAATTAAATAATAATGTTCAAATAATATATCAAATGGAATTTTTGTAAATTCATAACCTATTTAGCGGTAATAAATTATAATCATCGTTGATGTATATTCCTCATTGTATTACAAATATATCCATTAAACATCTTGTTCATTTTTAACTTAAAAATTAACGCTAAGGATAATTGAGATTCAATAATGAAAAGGAAGAAAAAATTAAACTATTTTCAATATGTTAGATATAATATTTATTTATTTTACCATTAGATAAAATAAACATGGAACATAACTCAATTATAAAAATTAACTCAAAAAATTGTAAAATTATCTAAAATCATAGAGATCTTCATTGCTTCACATATCTTAATTGCCAAATTGAGAAACTCAACACATTCATTGGGATAATATAACATGTCGATAGTTTGTCCCCATGATGATATGATTGTCACTAATTAAATACTTTTTCCACCATTTTAAAAAAATGATCTAATTTAACTAGAGAATTTAAGAAAATAAAAAGATTTTTTAATTTTATAGTCTTAAATTAAATTTAATAAAATGTCTTTTAATATTATGACTTTAAACATGCTATGTAAAAATTTAAAATTAAAGTATTGCAAAAAAAAAAGAGATATTTTTTTAAAAAAATTAACTAAAAAAATAAGTCATTATTTTTTTAACAAAGGAACTATCTGTTTCACTGCTTAGATTAGCTGTCAAATATTATGTACTGTTTAGGTCTAAGAGGTTTACCAACTTTCAACATAATTAAGTGTACTTTTGTTGATCTAATTAGGACATATCTTTAATTAATTAAAACTTTGTCAATTCCACCGCTAAATATCGTTTTCTCCAGCTTAAAAATATTATTAAAGAAAAGTGTCATTCCTATTATTATTTTTTGAATTATATGGAATCAACTTTTTAGTTTTCAAGATTCTCTTTTCACAGCCGTATAATGTTGACTAAAATAGAAGTTAACGTATTAAATTCAAATATGGTTATTTGATCTTGTCAATTATTATTTAAAAAATATTTTAATTTTATGTCAAAATTCTAAGGAATTATGTAGTATTATACGTAAAATATTTGAAAACAAGATATAATTTTTTTTTAAATCTTCTCTTCTATTAAATTGTAAAGATCTTATCAAATCATTTCCTCACAACGGAATCTTCACACTTACTAGAAACAAAAAGTTTTTTCATCAAGAATTAGTAAAATTTTTATGTTATAGAACATGAATTTTTAATTTATTTTTCACTGAATCTGTTCATTGAAAAATGTTTGATGGAAAATATATTTTCACTCAAATAGTGAAAAGCTTTCTATTTTTTTCATATGAAACATTTACTAGTTTTTCTTTTTACACCGATTCAATTATCAGTTGAAATAGTCATTGAACACCTTTAAATGGAAATTCAGTGAAAAAATAACATTTTTGCAATAATGAACAAGCTCTTCTAGGTTAAAAATAGGAGGACAGAAACTAATAAATATTTAATAAAAATAAATCCAGCAAAATATAATCTCGGAGGAAGAATATAAGTCTATTTTTTTTTAGGAGGCTCCAATCCAACGAATAGAAAGTATTAGTAAGTGTTTGGCCCAAGTAATTTTTGGAAAAAACTTGAAGTGTTTTGGGGGACTAGTGTTTGTCCATATAATTTATCACTACTTGGCAAATTTATTTGGCAAAAATCTCAAGTTCCCAAGTTTTAGAAAAAACTAGAACTTGAAAAGTTTTATAAATTTAAAAATTACCCCAAATTTTTATATTTTATAAAAACACACATCATTTATTAATTCTAAGTAAATATTTATCTACCAACTTACTCAATTGCTTCGTCTTTTTGATTGTCTGATCTAGAAATGAAAACTTGTCGGGAAGAGATTGTTCGTATAATGTGGGAAGATTTTATAAAAGAATAGTTTGTTATTTTCTCCCCGAAAAAGAATAATTTGAGTGACAAGATTGAAAAAAAGAACAATTTGTTTTTAATTCGATTAACGTATTACTCTTGCCCATATTATTATTTTATTGTTGTTGATTGTTATCAATTATGTTATAAGATTTTTTTTAACAAAACATGTTCATTATAAAATGATAACACAAATATATGGATATTTTTAATAATTTTTGGAATTTACAAGTACAAAATAATATTTTTTGAAACTTCACGAAAATTTGGAAAAATTTGTGGTCATACGCATAGTAAAACTTCACCAAAACTTCATCCAAAAATAACTTTTCAAGAATATTTGGGAACTTGGAGCTAAACAGCACCTTGATGTCAATAATAAGTAGAGGATAAAGATAAAGAGATAAGGTGAAAAACACACTTAAATTATTATATTTTTTTGAGTCTCATACCTCAACTATTGAAAGTGTGAGTTTCATACCTAAACTATCACTTATTAGTTTGAGAAACACATCTCAAAAGTACGTGTAATATACTCTCTCTACTCTCTTTATTTTTTGAAAAAATCTTGTCACATGGCATTACACATGGATAAAATATTTTACCTTGATAAAAATTAAATAAATTATTAATATTAGTAAAGTCAAAGACTAAAGTATTTCTATCCGCCTAAAAAATATTTTATAAAAAAAGAAATTATTTTTATAAACAATAAAATTTAAAATATTCTTCTCACGTCCCCACCCCCGACAATACCCCGTCCTTTTATTTGTTTACATTTCATTTATAAAATAGTTTCAAAAAAATCATACTTCACCTCCTCCCCCACCACTTCCTAAAAAAAAGGTTTTTATTTTTTATTTTTTAAATTTTTTTTTTTTAAAATGTTATTATTTTTATTTATTTTAAAAAATAAATTATACCCACCCCACTAACCCTCCTCTCTTAATTTTTTTTATATATTTTTCTCATTTTGTGTTAGATATATACATATATTTTTAGAAAAACATTTTTTGCTACTTGCGTATCGAATATAATAGCAATAAAAGTCTTGCGGAATGTAAAAAATATTTTTCTAAAATCCTATATATATATATATATATATATATATATATATATATATATATATCTAACACAAAAGCAGAAAAATTTTGGAAGCGGAGGGTTAGGCCGGGGGTAGAATTTGTTTTTTAAAAATAAAGTAACATCTAAATTATTATTTGACCGCCGGGGGAGGGGGGAGGGGGAGAGGAGATGAAATACGATTTTTTTAAAAAAAACTTTTATTAAAAAACTTTAAAAAAATAAGAATAAAACTAAAAATTTAGATGGGGTATGATGAGAGAAAGTAGTGGAGTGAGAGAAAAAAAATATTTTATATTTTATTTTATATATTTTTTGGCGGGGGGGAGGGGTAAGTAATACTTTAATATTTAATTTAACTAATTTTAATACTTTAATACTTTAAGTAATATTTATTTTTTTATTTTTGTCCATGTGGATTGTGATGTCACAATTTTTTTTACAAGAGTGTAGTACACATACCATGATGAGAGTGGAATAAACGAGAGAGATGTGTTTCTCAAACTAATAAATGATAATTTAAATAATAAATTCACTCTTTCAATAGTTTAGGTATGAAACTCAAAAAAGAGATATTCTATATGTATTTTTGACATTTATGTAAAGAGGTTATAAGGGACTTTTATTTTGGAAAAAAGACGTTTGAGAGCTTTTGATATCTTTTCGTTAACTATTCATTCAAATAAGCTAATTAATGACATAAAAAATATTCAAAAGAATAATTATATAATTTTTCTTTTTGAGAACTAAAATATATTTTTCCAATAACAATATTTCCTCTGTTTCATTTAAGATGGACACTTCTATTTTATATGGTGATTAAAAAATCATTAATAGATTGATTAACTTTATTATTTTGCACTTTGTTCATATTAACTAACCTCTTGAAAAAGAAATTTTAGGTCTTCAAAATTTATTTAAACTTTCAAAGGTCATATTAATTGTAGGGTAAAATAAAAAAAAATTAATTAATTTTATCCTGATTTAATAAGTGATCAAATAATAAAAAATAGATATTTATAGCAAGATGTCCGTCTAATATAGAACAAATGGAGTACTATCACCACATCATCAAAACAAGGGGTGCAGTGGAGGCGATTGCTCCTCCCTTAGCCGGAGGTGTCAGATTCGAGTCATAGATATGAAATAAACCTTGATAGGGAGCGCTATCCTTGAATGGGGTTCTATCCTGCAAAAATTCAAATTAATCAGGCTCCAGTACAAATATTGAACACCAAATTGATTGAGATTATTCTTATCTTTTTCTTAAATGAGTAATGACTCTATAGATTAGTACGAATAAAATTAGAAAACATAATTAATGCCTGATTATTTTCTTAGAAAAAATACTTTAGACTCATTTTTAAAAAAAGTGAAGTAAAAAATCAGAGGGAGTAATTAATTGGACATTTTGGTTGACCGAATTAACTAGGTTTAAATTATTGAGATCTGAATTAATTCCTACCCCTTACACCTCCATGTGCCTACTACCATAAACTATTTTTTTAATTGCAGCAAAATCACTATAGAAATAAGTTTAATTAAAATAAAATAAACACATGATAGGATCTGAAGAAAGTAAGAGCCCGTTTGGATGGGCTTAAAAAAGTAACTTTTATGTATGAAGTATTTTTAGAACTTTGAAGTGCTGAAAGTTATTTTTATAAATAAGCAGTTGAGTGTTTGGATAAAAGTGCTTATGATATGAATTTTAGGGTTTAAAGAATAAAAAAGGGTAGTTTGGGAATTTAGTTAAAATATAAGGGATATAAAAGTAATTTTCATGGTCAAAGAAAATGACTTTAAGCACTTTGGAAAAAAAAGTTAGGAATCCTACCTTTTCATTTTTGACTGACTTTAAGAACTTTATGGCTTAAAGTCAGCATTAGGCAAACACATCCAAAAGCTAAAAAGGGGTTTTAAGTTGGTTTTGACCAACTTAAAGTCAATCCAAACGAGCTCTAAATTGTATGGAAATTCTCATGCCGCATGAAGGTATAGAAAGTCTATTTTCAAAAAATTCGCCTTGATAACGCATATCAAACAACATATCGAAGAAAAAAGATATAACAAGTATTATAGAAATAATTAACAGCATTTGTTTACAATAAATTTTAATATAATAAAAAATAAATTGTAATCACAAATAAAATATGAAAAAAGAACATAATTTTATTAATAAACAATGTAGATACAAATATATTTCTCCCTTAATTCTTCTCTCTGAATTTTCTCCGTAATTTGAGGATAGTTAATGGCGTATTTCTCAAATTAAAATGATTTGAATTTGATTTTCATCGTAATTCGAGAACTTTTAGTGGCGTATTTCTCGAACTAACCATGATGATTTGAACTTGATCTCCATTAAAGAATTTGTGGATCTTCTTAAAGTATATGATTATCAAGAAGAGTTTGACATATTTTGATCTCTTTATGAATGTTTCATGAATTTTTAAAATTTTCGAGATACATTTTCAAGGGAATATAACACTCTTTATATAAGCATGAATCAGAGTTTAGGATAAAGTATCCTCCAAGAAATCCTAACTGAAATAAAACTTATCTTGTAGTGTCCTACAAAAATTCGATATCCACAAATGGCCCTTAATTCATGGCTTGTCGGAGTGTAGACTTGACGAAGCCTAACGACGAGCCTTGAAGTACTCATTCTTCCATCTTTGTGATTTTGTGGCTTTAGATTTGCATATTCGATTCGTGAGAGAAGAGATGAAAGACAGATTTGGTCCCACCGGGTGTGCCAATTTGTTTACAATAAATTTTAATGTGGTAGAAAATAAATTGTAATCACAAATAAAAAATAAAAAAACATAATTGTATTGATAAACAATGTGAGTACAAATCTATTTCTCCCTTTATTCTTCTCTCTGAATTTTCTTGTGATTCGAGGGTCATTAGTGACGTATTTCTCGAATTGGGATGATTTGAGTTTGATCTCTATCGTGATTCGAGGGCCTTTAGTGGCATATTTCTCGCACCAGCCAGAATGATTTGAATTGATCTCCATGAAAAGATTTGTGAATCTCCTTGAAGTATATGATTATCAAGAAGAATTTGACATATTTTGATCTCTTTATGAATATTCCATTAATGTGTGAAATTTTTGAGATGCTTTTTCAAGAGAATATAATACCCTTTATATAAGCATGAATCAGAATTTAGGGTAGAGTAGCCTACAAGAAATTTTAACTAAAATAAAACTCGCCTTGTAGAGTCCTACAAGATTTCGATGTCTACATCATTATCATAAAAAGAAAAAATAACACCAATAATAAAGTAACGACACAAATCAAAACATAATCAGTAGCAACATGTAAATCGCAAGACAAGGAACTATGAACTACTGCTAATACTGTTGGAATAAAGGAAGAAGAACTAGGTGCGGACGCCAAACTACCACAAATTCAATCCTCGGAAAATTGAGACAATGCTCAACCGTCTACTAACCTGATATATTGGTTCACGATCTCCAGATCATTTTATCTAAAATTATGTTTTCAATAAGCTGAAGAGGCATCATATCATGTTTAGTCAAAATCATAATACGATACTATTATTTTATTCATAAAGAAGATAAAAGTTTACAACAACAACAATAACTCAGTGAAAAGAAGATAAAAGTTTATTTTTCAATATTATACTCCCCTTATTACAATACAATTAACAATTTTTGTCTATTAAATCTTTATTAATGCAATTAGGTTTTTCTTCTTTCCATATGATACAAGTATACAACCACTCTGATATTATATGGAACCAAAAAGATTGATCTTCTTTCTTTCTTCTTCTTCTTTCACTTAAAAAAAGTATGAATCTAGCTATAAAATTTATCGATAATTTTTAATTAATTTATTGTTAGCAAGGTCTAAGCTAATTAATTTTTTTTAAAAAATAATTCATTGCTAATTCATAGCTAAATCAATGACAAAGCTAGAAATTTGATAAAGGGTGAACACAATTTCTTCTCAGGTTTATTAAAGGTGTGTAAAATTAATTATACATTCAAATGCTAACATTTAACCTTTGTACACAGGGGCGGATCTATGTTCATCCGAGGAGGTGCCACACCACCCCATTGTCTCGGTTGAAAATTGTGTATATATTTGTAAGGAATATATATGTATATTAAATATGACATTGTTATGTCGGAAAAAGACGGTTTAAAATGTATTTCAACTTTATAGAGAAAAAATCAATTTTAGAAAAACAAGAGTCGCCACTTAATTTTTTAAAGAAATTAAGAAAACTTAATTTAAAAGACTCTAACAAATTTAAGTCTTAAAAATTCAGAGAGAAAGGTACAAAGTTCTTATTTCCACTTGGAGAAGGTGTTAAGCATTCAAAGTGGCCGCTAACGCGCGGTTATCCGACGATTTAAAAAATTATTTGACTAATTTTTTGAAAATATTAATTTAAAAGGAAACGAAGACTTTTAAAATTATTATTTTTTTTTAGAAAAATGATCAAACTTAAACATTTGAAAATAATATATATGTGTATATAAAAAAAGAATTTTTTTAATCAAATGACTAAGTAAAGGTAGAAAATCATTTAAAAAATAAATTAACATGAATTGGTTTATCTTTAGGAGAAATTAATTAAGTTAAAATAAATTAAAATTAATATCTAAGCAAGCATAAATAACATAAGTAAATAAATTATTACAACCCGAATCAATAACAATAAATAACACATGAAAATATGGCCCGACACTTAGTTTCTGTACGCTTGGACTAAGCTGTTGGGTCATCTGCGTTTTGGGCCTTAAGCACAATTTCACTGTATATCGCAGTTGTATATACACTGTATATCGCAGTTGTATATACACTGTATATCGCAGTTGTATATACACTGTACATCAGTGTATACAACCACCAGTTTTCTTGTATATAAGATATACATGGACTGTATATCAGTCAGTTTATGCTACAACACCTGTAAAGACACTTAGTAAACATGTAATAATGAATAAATAATAATAATAATAATAATAATAATAATATGAATAATAATAATAATACAAAAATAAATCACGTCTTATTAACATGGGAGGCCTTGAAAATCAACGGTAATTTCTTCATCGGCCAATTTCAGCTTATAATATATAATATGCAATATAAACTTAAACTAAAATTTTTGTCTTTTAAAATGGAAAGGCCTTGAAAACCGACGGTGAGATTTTTTTCATTGGCCAATGTTAACTTAACAAAATATAATATATATTCACGGTTGATTTAAATAAAAATTTCAAAGGATAAACAATTTCCTAAATACAAAGCAATAACCAAAGTGGGTCAACCCAAAATTAGTCGTAGCAATAAAATTTACATATATCATTAATGGTAGGACAACAATAATAATAATAATTTAAAACCCTTTAAGAAATAATCTAACAATATGAAAAGTAATAACAATAAGTATAAAAAAATAAGAACAAACAATGATACAATAAATGCGTGTCAATAAAAATATCATATATGTGAAATTATGAATTAATTAATAATTTTACCAACTAAATATATCACTTTACATAAAACAAAACTAATGCTCTATAACTAGGCAATTCATTAGAAAAAGAAGAAAATTTAAAATCAGTCCACTAACAAAAATTATAACTAAATGAAAACATAAATTAGTCCGTTCGAACAATAAATTTAAACTAAATTTCCATCTTTTAAAATGGGGAGGCCTAAAAAATCGATGGAGAGATTTTTTCATTGGTCAGGGACTTGCAAACAGTTTAAAACGGAAACAAATAAAATTGAGGTAAAAGTATAACATTAAAGACGTCCAAATTAACTAAAAATGTCGAAAAAATGACCCAAACAAAAATAGTAAATAAAAAAAACTTAACGAAGAATCATGAATAATGACCGAAAAACATGAAAATACAGAAAACAATGTCTGAAGTTTGAACCCCTTCGTCCAGATTTGAAACAAAACAAAATATATTTGGGAATGCAACAAAACACAGCAACAAGAACAACAAGTCATAAAACAAAGTGAAACAACATTTATATCTAGTTAGATTTGAGAGTGAAAGCTCAAACCTCAAAAAAAATGAAGTATGTTTGGCTGGAAAAGAAGAGGATTTTGGTGGTTTGGTGGTTGTTGGTTGGTTTTAAAGGAGAATTGTGAAGGAGAGGGATAAAAGTAGTGAATAAGAGTTAAAATTGGTGTTATTTATAGTAAGGCTAAGGGGGAGAGTAGAGAAAAAGAATAAATATTATGAGTTTTTTTTTAGGAAGAATTAGAGATGAGAGAGAAAGAGTTTGAAAATAGTTGTATAGGTGTAAGAAATTATAGTGTATAAGTGTTGGACTTTTGTTATAGTTGTTGATGTGTGTGGTTTTTTTAGGAAGAATAAGAGATGAGAGAGAGAGAGAGTTTGAAAATGATTATATAGGTGTAGAAAATTATAGTGTATATGTGTTGGACTTTTGTGCTAGTTGTTGATGAGTGTGTCTTTTTAGGAAGAATAAAAGAGGACAGAGAGAGAGAGTTTGAAAATGATTTATATGTGTAGAAAATTATGTGTGATTAGTGGGTAGGTAAAGTTATGGAAAAGTTTGTGTGATTAATGGGGTAGGTAAAATTATGAAAAAATTTGTGTGATTAGTGGGGTAGGTAAAATTGTGTGAAAAATTTGTGTGATTGGTGGGGTAAGTAAAATTGTGTGAAAAATTTGTGTGATTGGTGGGGTAAGTAAAATTGTGTGAAAAATTTGTGTGATTAGTGGAGTAGGTATAATTGTGGGAAAAATTTGTGTGATTAGTAGGGTAAGTATAATTGTGAAAAAAATTTAATATTTATGTATTTTAATGTATTCCTAGATTGTGCTAAAAATACTAAAAATGAATATGAACAAATATAACAAATGACATGTAAAAATGCAAATTAACGAACTATGATAAAAAATAGCTATAACTAAAATTTTAAAAAAATAAACTGCTAAAATCCTCATCTAAGGATAATTATCGATAAAATTGATTTAAAATTGTAAAAGTGCACTTTTGAACTATTTAATAAAATAAAAATTAAAAGTATTAATTTTACAAAAGTCAGGTCAAAATTCGGTGTCAACAGACATTCTTAAAAATAATGAATTTGTCGTGTCTGTGGTTAAAACTCAAATTTACCATAGTAGGGATGCAAGTTTGAGCTCCGCTATGGAGTGTATTTTCTTAAAACTTTTTTTTATCATGCAAGACATTGTTTGCGAATTTATTATAAAAAAAATTGTGAATAAGTAGATTAAAACTCTACATTTCTTGCAAGTAAAATCTTAACTAAACCAACAAAATAAATCTAAAATTTATATGCATATTTGCTAATAAATATTAAATATTATCTTATTTTATACTGAAATTTTTGATATAGATTACTGTTTAAGATAATGTGACACCTAAAAATTCAAAATAATAAATCTGCCTATATTTGTACACCATATAAAGCGAAGAATGTGCATTCGATCATCCTTCACCTAAAATGACTCCGTCAATGGCTAATAAGTATTAGCATAGATTTTTTTATTATTTAACTATAAAATTCTTTCCATTGCTAATTTTTTATTTTTTAGTAATTTTTTTTTTTGATATTATTTCAATAATTTTTAGACCCACGATGTGAAATTTTACTGAATTTTTGTCATGGTTATTTCAATAATTGAAGCAGAATATTCTTGATAACTATAGTATTCAGCTCCAGTAAAAGTAAAGTCCAGAAAGTTAAAAAAAAAGTAAAACAAAAGTTCTGACAATTGCCTGATAATCTACCAAATAGCAACGGGCAGTTGCCCATACTATTACCGGGCAGGAACAAACTCCGAGGTTACTTCTCCACTTCTTTTATTACCATTTTACCTCTCTTTTAACACTTTCCATTATTCAATTCACTCCCCCCCCACCACACCCCTACCGTGCCCCTCCGCTGTGGTGGGTGGCGCGTGATATTCACTCGCCGGTGGGTACTTCATCTCAATGCTTGGGAGGTGGTGATGGGGCAGAAATTGAGCTGTGGACAACAACAACAACCCCATGAAGATGGATTGTTCATTGCAGTACAAAATGGTGAGATTGAAAAAGTTGAAGCTATGGTTGATGAAAACCCAAATGTGCTTCGACTTAAAACTGTTCGTGGGAAGCTCTCTGCACTTCATGTAGCTGCTGTTAATGGCCAGATCGAGGTTGGCTTTTCATTTTCTTGAAAAAAAAATGTAGTCTTTTTGCTTCCTTCGTGATTTATATCTACAAACTTAGAATTGGAAGTCGAGGGTGCTTACAATCCAAGCAAGCCCTTTAGTCAGGAAATGAAAATGTAGTCTTTACAATCTTGTTTATTTTTTATGCTTTTATTTTAAAGGTGGGTTGTTAATGGTTCTTGATCTTTGATGAGTGATGTAACCTTAGAGTGGGAGGTGGAGTGTGCTTATCGTCTGAGCAACACCTCTTGTTAGGAAAAAAAATGTAGCCTTTATAATCTTGTTTTCCCATTTTTTTAAAGGTGGGGTGTTAATGGTTCTTGATCTTTGATGAATGATGTCAGCTTAGAGTAGGAGGTGGAGGGTGTTTACCGTCCGAGCCACTCCTTTTGTGAGGATAAAAATATAGTCTTTACAATCTTGTTTTTCCATTTTTTTTAAAGGTGTGGGGTTAATGGTTTTTGATCTTTGATGAGTGATTTTGGGTATTTCCCATTTTGCTTCTTGGTTTTGATTTTGGATAGGTTCTTTGTATGCTCTTGGATCGTGGGGTTAATCCAGACATCTTAAATCGCCACAAACAGGTATTTTGTAGTTGTTGTGAATTGTGATTCATGTGTTCTCAAGAAGTTTTATTTTGTGATGTTCATTTGATTGCAAAAATGTCAACTTTATAGCATATTGGAAAGATAATCATTGAAATTGTTTTTTTGTGTTTTTTGCTGTTTTGATCTGTGTCATTGTGAATTGTTTCAGACTCCATTAATGTTAGCTGCTATGCATGGAAATGTGTCCTGCGTGGAGAGGCTAGTTCAGCTAGGTGCTAATGTATGTGAATTTCGTTTGTTGATAGTTCTTTGACTGATTGAGATGGGTTATTAATTGGTTAATTCGTCGTATGTTTTAGATATTAATGTTTGATTCACTACATGGAAGAACTTGTCTGCATTATGCTGCTTACCATGGCCACTCTGACTGCCTACAATCTATCCTTGCATCAGCTCATTCGGCTCCTGTTGCTCAATCTTGGTAAATTTCCAGTTCCTTTGACTCTGCTCTCCTTTGCTTTTCGTGTGTACAACTCTAGCTTAGTGAGATTTACTGCTAAAACCAGGTTTTTTTCCCGTCTTCCTTGTCAAAGTCCCCAATTTGAATATCAGGTGCATTACACTATTTTATTAGTGAATTGTAATATGTCAATTTGAGGGCAGGGGATTTGCGAGATTTGTGAACATAAGAGATGGAAGTGGTGCAACCCCATTGCATTTAGCAGCACGTCATGGTAGGCCAGCATGCGTCCGAATTCTTCTAAGCAATGAGGCGCTTGTCTGTGCTTCTACTGGTGGCTATGGGTATTAAAACTCTCTCAGAGTTGCTTTTACTTCAGTACTGTATGTTGAAGGTTAATTGACATTAAAGATTTTGCAGCCGTCCAGGAAGTACACCACTGCATTTAGCAGCCCGAGAAGGTTCTTTGGACTGTGTACGTGAGTTACTTGCTTGGGGTGCAGATCGACTTTATAGAGATTCTTCTGGGTGAGCTCATAGTTCCTTGTGTATTATTCAGTTCTCTGTAAGTAATCCGTCTTTTGATGTGAAACTGATCGGTTGTAAATGGGATCTGTACAGGCGAATTCCATACATAGTTGCTTTTAAGTTCAAGCATGAAGCATGTGCTGCTCTCTTAAATCCATCATCTCCGGAGCCTCTGACCTGGCCATCACCTTTGAAGTTCATTACTGAGCTTGACGCCGAGGCAAAAGCTTTACTAGAAAATGCTCTGATTGAGGCCAACAAAGATAGAGAGAAGTTGATATTGGAAAAGACAGCTGTCTCGCAAATATCACCTTTGCATTGTGATTCTGGCCTTGAGAGTGATGACTTTGAGGTGATAAGTCTCATGCCCTATAGGAAAAAAGTTTTATAATATAAACAATTGAAATTACTCTGCATTGGCGGCTGCAATCGTTTGTCTGGGCTTGTCAAATATTTTGATATGTTCAGCAGATTGTTGATATGAGTAACATGTTGCCCAGGTACAATGAAAAAGTTTTCGTCGGAGAATAAATAAATGATTGTACATATAGGGTTGTAAATTTGTTGCTTATATGCAATCATGTTGTCCTTCATGAACTCCACATAAGCACCCAATTTGTCAGCCCTGTCAGCAGGTTCATTTTCTGATTCTGGGTTCACAACATTACTGATACTGTGAACCAAGAATCAGAAAATGAACCTGCTGATGGTACTGACGAGTTGGGCGCTGATGTGGAGTCATCCAAGGAGGCTATGGAGGGGTAATATTGGAAGGGGAAAACAAGTAAGACAAAGGCTGCCAAAAGTTTTGTGATTATGTAGTGGGAAGTGGGGGTGATGTAGTTGTAGGTTGAGTGATACAAACAACAACATATCCAGATTGATTGATATTAGTATCAATAGCTACAAATCCTCTCTATAATGATATAACTTGCCTCTGGAGAACATACTAGGCTGGTGTCTTAGGAGATATCTTATTAGAATGTGTAGGCATTCAGAAGGTGAGTTTTAGAACAATGGTAAAGTCCGTGTGACCTATGGGTCATGCGTTTGAGCCATGGAATCAATCACTGATGCTTAGGGGTAGGCTGCCTTACATCACATCCCTTAGCAGTATGACCCTTCCCCAGACCCTGCGTTAATGCGGGATGCTTAGTACACCAGACTGCCGTTTTATCGGTAGGCATTTGCAGAGGAGATTAACGTAATGTCATTTTCTTTTTCTTTTTGGTAATGTCATAGAATATATGTTCTTTGGTAGTTGGATAAATGTTAATAGACTTTTTTTTTTGCACGCTTCTTGTTTGTTGATCCATATAATCATTTCCATCTTCAAAAAGAAAAAAACAGATAGATCAATGTCATAAATTTGTGTACACATTTGTATCGGTGATTACCTTTTATCTTGCATCAGGAACTCATCTAGATTAATTATAGATGAACATAATGGAGCTTAAGTAACTGCATTTATGGTTGACCTTTACTACAAATCTGCTTTTAACAACTCTGTGTTTCTTTGTTTCTGAACAGGGCAGTGATTTTGAGCTATGTTGCATCTGCTTTGAGCAGGCCTGCACGATTGAGATTCGAAAATGCGGCCATCAGATGTGTGCTCATTGTATTCTGGCCTTATGCTGTCACAACAAACCCAATCCAGCTGGTAATAATGGTGAGAAGGTTCCTGTATGCCCCTTTTGCCGGAGTGATATCACTCATTTAGTCGTGGTCCAGAATAAAATAGACACTTACGAAGAGGTATTGAGTCCCTCAAGGCCAAGAAAATCAAGAACATCTTTCAGTCTTGCTGAAGGCGGCGGCGGCAGCAGCAGCAGTAGCAGCAGCAGTAGCAGCAGCTTTAAAGTTTTGTCACCCTTAGCCTCATTCGGGAAGTTGGGTTGTCGCCATTCAGGCAAAATCAGCGCTGAATGCATTGAAGCATTTGCTAAGCCTTAAGACGATAGTAACTATTCGTCTATTCCCTTATATATATTAAATCTTGAACATCCTCCGCTCAATCATAGATTTAGACTATTGACAGTCTAAACATTCTAGCTAGCAAGGAGGCATGTTTCCAGTATAACCTTATATATTGTATATCTATATAACTATAGGGATGGGGTTGGGGATGGGGGGATACTTATAAGTTGTGCTCAACTAGCCCTTTATAAATTAAAGGGGGTCAGATTATGAAGCTGCTGCCTATTGGCAGTTGATTGAAGAACTTTTGTAGTAATTCCATCTTTGAGAGAAATGTTGTTGGACTTGTTGGATCTATGAAACAAATGCCTCTAGTTGTTTATGCCATCCCCTTATATGATCAGCAGCCAAGATTGAAATTTCACTATTTTTATTAAGGACGAAATTTTCAACAATTCTTTTGAAGAATTTATTTATTTTCAAATGGAGCGAGTGTTAAATACTTTTTCCGTTCATTTTTACTTGTTTATTATACTAAGAATAGTTGTCTAACAATAATTGTTCAGTTTGGAAAATCAATAAATTATTTACCCCCATTTGTGTCCATTGTACCTCTGCTATTAGATATTATTTAATAGCTAATTTATTTTTTTCAAAGCATTAAATTTAATATATTCAAGGGGCAATATAATAATACTATCTTTATTATTTATTATTTCTTAAAGTGTGTGTCAAGTCAATAATGAATAATTATTGTTGGATGAAAGTAGTATTTGATTGTAAAGTCACTTATTATTAATATTAATTTGAAATTGCCGTAGAAATCATGTTCAAATTCTAGACCCACTTTATTTGAATAGGAAACAAGTGTTGTATAAACCAAAATGTTGAAAGAAAATTAATTTACCACTATCCCAATGACAATAACAAATTCTCAAGAATCAAGATTTCATCAACCCCTCATCATGAATCAAAACTAACAATCACCTATTATTAAACTCAAATTTTCCATCCAAGAAGACAACAAAAATATGATAATAATAAAATTTGAAAAAATCACGCCATACATCTATTTAAAGATTAATATTACAACCTTTATATCTATTTTTTTCTTATTACTATTTTTAAAGTTTTAATTACAAGTATTAACCTATCAATTTTAATAAATTAATTAATTACATTTTATAAATTAATTATATAATATTATTTTATAATTAATAGGTGAGAGAATTAATAAGAGAGAATCAGTTGATAATTATCAATTTACATCTTTTAAGAAATTTTTTTAACTTATCACATGCCATCCCCCACCCCCACTCTCACATACCCACGTTTCAATTTCAACCCATGATTACTTTTTCTCTTTCATGTTCTTTCTTGTTTTCTTTTTCTCCATTCAAACGAAAACCTCCCGAAATTTGTAAAGGATGTATCTAATATTGAAATAGAGCTTCCAAGTGTCAAAGTATGTATTCCTAACTTATTGTAATTTGTTCATAATAATTAATTCACTTTCTTTCTCAATTTTTTTTCAATGTTATTTCAGTGATTGCGGTCGGTACACATATCTTTTTGCTGAATATATTAGCAGTGGAGCTTTTAATATGGGTCACATTGACATTGATGCAAAATACCATCGTCAAAGGTACGCCACAATCCTCTGGGAGTATGGAAGAAGCAAGAACCTCTATGACGCAATTAGTGAGAGCAAAGTAACTAGCAATGTAGCAAATTTAGTGGACCACGTATAGCAAAAGAACATGCTCCTTTATTACCAATTATCCTACACTAAGATCAAGGAGCAGTTCTCAGATAGATGATTAACTTAGACTTTAATTATATGTGTTTGATTTTAGGATGCTGTATATTTTTTGCTTCAGTTTTTGACAACAATATATACTATGCATTATTTTATTATTTTTACTGTGCAGTATTAAATAAATTTTATTGATTTCTTTCATGTTTTTTGAAAATCAAAAGTATGTTTTATGTTCAATATAAAAGTATACATTGTTAGACTTATTTTTTTGAGTTGGATACCAATTGCATACAGTGTTAGTCTTAATTTTTCAAGTTGGATACCAATTGGATATCAGCAATAACCAGTTTTAGATTGGAACTTTACTTTTGAAAAACACTGCATAAACAAAGTTGTAAGAATTAATCATTTTCAAATTTTATTTAGATACCAATTGCATACATTGTTACACTTAAGCGTTCCAAATGGATACCAATTTGATGCAACATTAACTAGTTTTAGATTGGCTTACTCGGTTGAAATCTTAATTATATGTTGTATTTTTCAACTGGATACTAATTAATTAGATATCAAATTGCATATATGATTAGATTTAATATTTACAGCGAGATATCAGTTGGATACCAATTGCATGCACTGATGAACTTAATTTTTCTAGTGGATACCATGTGGATACCAAATGGTTACCAACCGTACTCAGTTTTAATTTTTGACTCTATATTTGAAAAACACTGCATACACAATAACACAAAGGAGTAAGTAGTACACACAATAAATGTTCTGAAATCAGAATTCATTAAATTAAACGATCGAGAAAATCAAAATATGTGTTTGTCAAAATTAAACACCTAAATAAAAATAAAAATAAATTATGACTAATTTTCAACAGAGTAATTTGAACATGTCTTCCTATTGTGTTCCTTCCGACGACATGTGTTGCACATAACTTTAGACCTCTTGAATTTCACATCAACAAACCCCTTCCAACGTTCAAGTTGTAGTCTCCCTACCTTTATTTTAGAACCAGGCGACAACACTTTAGGCTCTGACACATAACATGGTATATTTCACGTACTCGCGCATGGGAGAGGTCAACAAGAATTACATATACATCTTCAAAAATTTTGTGATATAAATAGTATACCAATTACATACAAGTTTTTTGTCAATATCTATATAAATTTCATACCAGTATTATGCAAAATTCTATATTAATTTCATGCCAAAATTAAACACTGATTCATATCATATTCATACCAAAAAGATACCAATGATAACATCAAAACATGTGTTTATCACAAATCTTAAAAATTGAAATTCAATTACATAAATTAAATATTTGTATATAACAGTATAACCATCAAAATATTAAACATTGAAATTCAAATTACAAATTGTATTTTTACACACAACATATATATTTATTAAGGAATTTAGAGCAAAATTTGCATGTTGTCCCTATCCATTTTAGCTATTAAGTAACTGTCCTTTTTTTGATATACAATTAATATGATTTTTTTTTATAGAGACAGAGACGAATACATTCGAAATAATATACGGCTTATTTTAAATCAAAATATTACATAACAATATAAAATACTAACCTGAACAATCTCATCTACTATCATATTTTACCAATATTGATATTAAACTTCCACCTTCTATAAGTATACAAAAGGATACCAAAAAAAATAATATTTGAGAGAGAAGACAAACGAATATTTGAGGAAAAATAATAATCCATTTTGATAGATAATTAAAGAGGTGGGAGAAAATGATACTAACTATTTTGAGTTAATTAAGGAAGAGAATTCTACTTCCATTACACTCTCCTTATTTTATGCCAATTAACATCTTTGTTAGTATGTTTTACGTTTTTTTTTTAATTTTAATTTATCAAATATTATATCCGATAAGTATTTTACTGTTAAAATTTGAAACATAAAAAATAATGTCATAACTAGTAATACATAGTCTTATATATGTCAATTATAAAATTTTCTCATAAAATTTCACAACAATTGAAAATCAATCAATGAACTAAATGTCCACATAAACATGAAAAAATTAAAGGACTTCCATGATGACCATCTTGCTCGAATAGCCCTTTTCTTGACTCATCATCATGAAGATGAGAAGGAGGAGCAATTTGGCTATCAATGAACAATGAATTATTGTTCACATTTGAATGTTGATTTGATAATTGATTAAAATCATCAAGTCCATAATTATTATTTGCAGCTGCTTTTCTCTCTTCTTCAAGAAAATGGCCTAAAGATGGGGCAGAATTAATGTCATTCATGTTCACTGCATCAGTATTTAGTTTTGAGCAAAGTGAAAATAACCAAGTTCTTGATTTGTTGTTACTATTAGTAAGATTCTTGTTGTTGTTGTTGTCCCTTATTTTGGTTTCTACTATTGTTCTTCTTCTTGTTGATCTTCTTGAAAACTCTAGAATGCTTGTAATTCCAATGAGGCTTCCTAGAGTTATGCTTTTGTCATGAAAGAATGAAGCAGTAGACTGCAACAACCAAAGAAAATGAAAGGATATTATTGACTCTTCGTCAGACGAATTAAGATCTCTTGATCACTTATAAAATGAATTTTATTTTGATCTTTTAAGTATTAAAATAAATATAAACTACAAACAAATTTGTAATTAGTGACCCACAAAACTAATGCTCACTTTATGATAAATCTATTACTTAAATTATGAGATTCATCTAGATTAAAGAAAGATTGAATATATTAATAGCCCCTTAAACTTGTTGGTATAATTTATTTTATATACTCGAATTACGGGATGTTTTGACTGTCACTTGAACACGAGAAAATATTTTTATTAGACACTTTCAATTTAAAATTTTGAAGAAGCTTCCACACGTGTTTCAGCCGCCTATAATATAAATGAGTTAACCACTTCAAATATGTCATTTCCTTAATTATATATATTAACTTCAATAAGCTGTAAAACTTCAAACTTTTTTCAATTGATATTGATGTGTATAGCTGAAAGAAGGTGCATATTTTACAACTTATTTATGTAATAAGTGTTTGAGAATATACTCATAACTTTTCTTAAATGAGTCAAAAGTGTCAAGTCGAAATATTTCATCATTAATTGGATTCAATTAAGAGAGAGTATTCTTCAAATATCTAAATCATATTTACCGACAAGTTTAAGAAATTTTCGATATATTTTGTCTTAAAGAAAATATAGAGGAAAAAGAAAGAGATATTTTGTGTAAATATTATAGAACAGACAATTTTTTTTCTCTGAACCTGAGTTGGACTTGAAACATAATAATTGTAAGGCCATGTGTAAAGAGTAAAGTGCTATATCTCCCCCATCCACTTTTTGACAAGACATTGACCCACCCCATTGTGAATATAACATGAAAAAATATTGCATGCTTTTATTAAAAAAAATATAAAAAAATAAGCAACACAACACCATAAAGTGGTGTAATAAAATATGATTGGATTCCTTCACGCTAAATTAAAAATTTAAATTTAAAAATAAAAATATAAATGAAATCTTGATATGAATGTTCTAATGATTTATCTAATAAATTTCAGATGTCAAATGATTAAATAAATAAAAAGGAAAGGACACTTTTACATATCATCCTCTTTTGCTCCATTAATTGTTGATGTATTCTCAACCAACCAGAGTGTTTTCAAGGCCAATATTTTTTTTTCTTTTTACTAGTATTTGTTCATTTAATATTTTTTTTTTTAATTTTGGATATAGATTAATATTCTTAAAAATAAAATAAAAGAGAGACTACAAACCTCAGTATCAAGATCAGAAGAAGAATGAGATGAAGAAGAAGGAGAAGCAGTGATCAAAGTATTGAATGAAATTGATCCAAGATTTCTCACATTTAATGGTTGAAGCCCAAGTGGCCAACCTTCTTCCTGCATCATCATATCACCAAAACTCACATTCAATTAAAACAAAAACCTCCAAAATACAGTAAGAAGAAATATGTTACGAAATCTGATTTTGATGCTAATGAGGGGAAAAAGAAAGACCATCGCGACTTATAGTCTAGTAGTAGCAATGAAAGTCATTTATACTCTCATAATAAAAAATTGAGGACAAAGGAGATTGACTATCACAAACTTATAGTCTAGTAGTATTAATGAGAATCATGCATAATAGGTGTCAGTTCGATTTTCATTGACTATCACAAACTTATAGTCTAGTAGTATTAATGAGAATCATACCTAATGGCTAATAGGTGTCAGTTCGATTCTCACTGTATCGTTTTCTTCTCCTTCCCTTTTTTTATTTCCACTCATATTATAGCAGGAAAATAATTTTAAGAAAAAACTAAGGGCAAATTAAAGGAGTACCTGTTGAGCCATAGATTTCCCTGATTGTTGGCTTCAAAACTTAACTAAAAAATAGGGGGATGATGAGAGTGAAAGAATTAATTAAGTGTCATCTCCACCGGTTTAGTTTATATCCTTTCTTTCTCTGAACAACAAAAGCAAAGTATTTATACAAGAATGTGGTGGAAATGGGAACTAATAATAATAATAGCATCTTCCAAAGAAAAGTAAATTTGGTCTATAACTCTGTCTTATAGGTCTGAGGGCCATGGTTAGTACAAGTTACCCCTTAATTTCTTCAATCTTTTTATAAGGGAATATCTTGGTGCACCTCGATCTTTTAACAGATATCTATCTATAATGTGAGCTCTTGGGTAATGGATGTAGGTTTTGAGTTATGGGTTCGACACTGCAATATATATAGTCCAAATTATACATATCTTTAAATATGTACAAATGGTTGACATCATTATCCTATAACTTAGAATTCACAAAATTTAAATCTTTAATCTTCATATTATCTCCTTCCAATCTTAATTATCGATTAATTTTATCCACTAAAACATAAACATATTGAATAAAAATCATTTAATTTAAACTTTAAATCTTTATTATTTGTGTCAACTTTGTTAATTAATAGGTGTCACCTTGGTTGCTATTTTGAATTATAAAAATCATACATAGTTGCATTCCCTTTCCCCTCGGTTAAGAAACTTTTTGGTTCAATCCAACAATCTGTTATTAAAGCATATATAGGGTTCATTATAACAAAGAAAGTGTTTACATTTGCTGCCAAACTATTGCTATTTGTCCTTTTTATCCCAATTTAAGACTAACTATACTTGGCTAAACTCACATGGTCAAAGTTGACACAGTTACTAAAGTGAGAATTTAATGGGATTTTACTTAAGTATTAGTTCAAAGTAAAGCATCCAAGAAAATAATTGTCAATGATGAAAAGTTTCGAAAGAAAACAAAAAATAGCTTATCAAAAGTATTCTACTTTAAAAGCTTAGTCCATATAATAGAGGACAAAAAAAAAATTAGAAAATGCGAAGGTTAAAATGAAGTAAAAAATTAACTTTAAAGAATGCTAAGAAATACACATTCGACTGAAATTATCTGCACCCGTTATTTATATCAAAATATTCTAATTTATTATGATTAAATGATTTCAACAAGGTGATAATTTATCCACATACTCATATCAATAATTATTGATTTGATGTAAATATCTCAAGTTCATAAACATATGGTCTGCACTTCCTCAATAGACTTTTTGGAGGCGTTTAGTCATGAAAATTGAGAATTAGAAAAAAAAAATTGTTTTCAAAGTGAAAATAATATTACTATTTAAAAATTGAAGTTGTGTTTACACAGCCATAAATATAAATTGAAGTTATTTTTGATTTTTTGTGAGTAATTTAGTATAAAAAAGTGAAAACAACTTTTTGATGTTTTCCAAATTTTGAAATTTTATGGCCCAACCTATTTTTCGAAGTTAACTCTAAAAAAAAAAAACCTTACGGCCTGGTGGCGAGGTAAATTTTGAACCTCCTAAACCACTAAGACAACTTCTGATCTTGTGTTTAGGAAGATGCAAATTCTACATAAAAAAAATCACCTTATATATACAATGTCTTATTTTTATCGAAAAATTCAGGCGAACACTCTCCCGAGCCCCTGCATCTGCCCCTTTACGCCCCCAAATGCATTTTTAAAAGAATCTATTATGGGCCAAATAAATCAGAGTCTTGAAGAACGGCGATGTCAACAGAAATCATAAATAGAAGTATCAACATTTCAATAATAGACACAATACTCCAAATAATTTAACAAGAGCTAGTGTCGGTGTGTCAGATTTAAAAAACTATTCTACTGCAGTCCCATAGCCCATAAGGACCTTTTTGCCCCATTCTCACATTGCCACTCTAAAGAAACAATGTGACTATTTGGGTCAAAAGGTGAAGAAAATATGGGTCTGATGAAGACAAGCTAACTGTCAATTTATGGTATATAATGCCAAATAAAAATGTCATTTTCATATTATCAAACTTGGAAAAGTATAGCGATAGAATTTGGAAGCTCATGCTGCTGCCTACTAAAGATATTACAAGTGGAAGTACATGGTTGACTTTAGATATTACAAGCACACTGGGAGTGTACTACAGTACATGCGACTTCTTTCTGTACTTGATTCCATGGCTTTTCATATAACTCATACTCAATTTTGGTTATGAATTCTCCTCTTGGTTAATGGAACTGCAAATGACTTAAGTATAGAGTACGTTTCGGAATACTTACTGTATTTACCCGTTAGTACTCTGGCTCACACCAGGCCGATATTCTCCAATTCCAAGCAAGTCCTGTAAAATTTTAAACTAATTGAGTTGCTTAACAAACTAATTTACAATAGTGGAGAATTGATTTTTATTGAACAGCAGAAAGTGAATAGTACAAACATAGATGACTGGCAAGAACAAGAACAAGAACAAGGATAAGGTTAGTATGCCACAGCCCATGCACTTTCAATATGCAAAATGCCTGTATGTTTTGTGGAAAAGAACCACTGATAAAAGACTACCATATTCTTCTTCCTATGGGATTTTCAGAGTCAAACTCATGAATAGATTCTGGGCTTCACAAAATCCCAAAAATTAGCTCATGAGGTGAATTACTCAAGACCTTACAAGCAGATAATGGCTCATTTCCTCCACCAATTTGGGACAAGTAGTAACCCCTTCTTCCAGCATCCTAGGTTGGACATATTGGTGCATGGGCAATATGATAGCAATATTGGTAAAACCAAGAATATGAATGGGTAAGGCTCTTATATCATGTTAAGAGGATGAATCTTGAGCCTAATTCAACCCTAAAAAACTAGTTCAAGAGGTAAAAACAAGGAGACAACAACTCATTTACTACACTAATGTGGGACACAGTAACTTGATATTGGAATAATGCTTGTTCAGATAAAGGTGTTGGAGGAATAATTTTATATTTGTTAGGATGAACTGCAGAGAAAATGAGCCACGGTGGAGATAATCTGACTCTAGAAATAGTGCTAGGATTAGCACATTAAAATTAAGTGACCTAAAGCAATACATATGTTACACCTTGAAAATATCTACGCTAAGATTCGGACCGTTCTTTGTAGGTGTATAGGCTTGAACACGAAGACTTCAAATTGTATATATGAGATATGATCAATTCCTAAGTATTTAAGATGTATTAGATGTGGTTTATGGTTATAAGGGATCTCTAACACCAAGCCAAGTCCAAAGAATTTCTATCGGCTAAGTTTTCCGATGAGTCCATATAAGGGTCAATTTCAAACGACCATAACTTTCAGAATATTAAGGTTTAATGTCCCATGACCTATCAAATTAATGGTCTTTGAATCCTTTTTCCAACGCCACCGAGTTCGCCTCATTTCGAGTTCGGAGTAAAAAGTTATGACCGTTTTACCAAAGTTTATCGCTGTAGTGGGTCTTGGCTCGGCGCGCCAGCAGTGCGCCCAAAACTAGCTGCAGTAGTTTGGGTGATGGCGCAGCGCGCCACTATAGCGCCTGCAGGCCCCTGGACCCGATTTTTCAAATTTTTCTTGAGAAAAGGGCATTCTGGACCTTTCCCATCCATCCTATATCTAAACCACTACATTAGGGATCACCATTTCCGCCCCCATATCAGTTTCCAAGGAGTTTTCTCTCCAAAAACACCCAAGAACGTTGAGAGCAAGAATTGGAGAAGAGAAGGAGGGCTAGAGTTCAAGTTCTTCAAGTAAGGCCATCAAATCCTTGATTTGTTCTTCAAGTCAGGTATGTAAGGCTCCTCATAACATGGATTGAATTCACCCATGTGCCCTACATCTTCTTTGAGTTGAATGTTTATATGAATTGAGTTTTCTTGATAGATTCATGTCCTAATGAGTTTTTACATCTACTAACTTGATTTTGTTATGTTGATGTTGATGAGTTGAGAACTTGATAAATGCTTCATGTCTTCATCCCCGTGAACCTGAGTTGATCCCTATATTACAATATTCTTATACTATGGTTGGGTCTAAGAGTTGATTGGTATGAGTTGTTATACATATTTTTGTTATAAACTTAAATATTTTGATTCTCCTTAATTGTTGATTTGGAGTCTTGACGAGTCATGATTTAGCCCTAAAAGATTGGCTGAATGAATGGAGAAATGATTGGATAGGATTAAACGTTGTCATAAATGCATATCTAAACTACTCTTGAAAAATATGATTGGGATTGATTTGATAGTATGATCGATCGAGAGGTTTGATTGTAATAGGATTGATGAATTGATAAGGGTCCAAATGAGACTTGTCGAAATGACTAGATTGAACTGATTGGATAGAGTTTTATGAGCATTGAGTCTTGGGAGGAGTATCGAGCACCGAATTGGGTAAGAGTAAGTAATAACTCGAATCCAATAACTACGTCGCCAAACGTAGGAGAGGATTGAACCGTTAAAGTCAGATGTTTCCCAAATTACTGTCCTGATATGATAGGACTTGATTGGTTATGGATCCATGATTGTTGATTCGTTCCTACCCTTGCAAGGTATGAACGGACGTGGCAACAACGTCGGTTTGTTGTACTATCACTGGCTCATAAGTGATAGTTGTCGGATAAGAGAAACTCCCTTATAAGTCTTGATAGTACTTTGAGTCGGATCGGAATGGATTGGATTGAGTTGTATATGATTGGTCTTGTCTAAATCATATTCTTATTTAAACTTAGTACATCTTGATTTAGTTGTTACTTCTTCTGAGCTGAGATTCTGAGTTGATTTGATCCTACCCTAATGCATGTTTCATTCTGCCATTTTACATACTCGTACATTCCACGTACTGACGCCATTTGACCCGCATCGTTTCATGATGCAGATACAAGTACTAGAGATCATCAACAGGCGCACCGTTGAGGATCTATTCGCTTCCAGCTAGTTGGTGAGTCCTCCATGTTTCCGGAGGATACCGCAGTTATCTTTTCAGCTTTGAGTTAGTTTTTCTTTATTTGATTTGTGGTAGCCATGAAGCTGTCATTGGCACCTCTTAGATTGTTGATAGAGGCTTCATAGACTAGAGTATGGATGATGTTGATTTGTTTCGTTTTGACTAGTTTCATTCTTATTAGTTGTTGATTGGATATGTGATTGGCCTTTGGCCTTATTTATGAATAGTATTCTTGTGAGTTGAGTCTTCCGCCGATAGAATGTGACTGAATGAAAGTGCGATTGGACCAAGTGGTTAGCTTTAAGGCCAGAAATGATTTTCGAGTGTAGGCCACGTCTAGGGTACCCTCCCAGGACGTGACTTCATAACTGAAGAACAAGAATATATGTACATCCATCTGCATATTTAACAAAAGCAAGAGGAAGATAGGAAAGACAAAAACAGCCGTTAGGCACTGCATATACTGTTGGGTTTAATTGATAGGTTGAATGGAAAATTGAGGGAAAAAGAAGTGGAGAGGAAATGATATGTTCTCTCTTATTTTATTAAATAAGCTTTGGTCCCACATAGGTGGTGGAAATGAAAAGTCTCCTATTTAAAAATAGAAGCACTCCTTCATGTTGCTAAAGGGTCAAGAAGAGGGTCTCCCCTCGCGCCGTCGTCGTCGTCGCTCGCTCGGTTCGACTTCGGCTTCGGCTACGGCTACGGCTTCGGCTTCGGATTTGGATTTGGTCAATTGATTTGATTGATAATCTTTTTGGACCAAAATTTTCTTTAAATTTTTAATTAATTAATATTATTTATTTAATTAATTAATTAAGTGAAAAAAATCCTGACCCGCGACCCGTTTCTTCCCGGATTAATTTAAAATTTCCCTTTGTTTTTTCCAACGGATTTTTGAAAGGTTGCAACCTTGTTCGAAAAGTTGCAAACCTTTTCTCAACAGGCAAATCTTTTCCCAACAGGTGCCTTTTCTTAAAAGGTGTAAACAGTCTATATATATCTGTTAATCCTCTGAACGTTCCATACGAAATTCTGAACATACCATCTTCTTCTTCTTCTTTCTGCACTTCCTAAAATCGTGTGATATACATCCTTCAAGTGGTTCGCAGTCATCAAAGATTTGCAGTACCTCTACTTTGGTGAGTAATCGTTCTATCCTGGGAGGAAAGATTCCAAAAACCTCGGGTACTTTGAGGGGAATAATTTCCTTAAGGACACACTGTGCATTCAGTGGGCTCGATTCTGTTTCTGCATTAATTTTTCAGATTCTGTGTTTTATTACCTTTAGTTGTTGTTACTGGTTTTAATATTTACAATACAGTTTACTAACAATTTTAAGGAAATTATTATTATTATTGTTTTCTAACCAAACTGTATTCTGTCTTTGGAGACTAAAACCTGTGTGGTTTTCTACTCCGTATGAAATAAATATTCTGATTTGAAGAGTATAAAAACTTCATTGGAATATTAAAGTTCATACTTGTACAACGATTTGAAGAGTATAAAAACTTCGTCGTTGTTTTTGTAAAAAGTCTGATATTCTGAAATATTAAGACAGTTCGTCTATTTTGACAGTGAAAAGAAATGACAAGTGATACTGCTACTACTTCTGCGACTGTTGCTGCAACAAGCCGCACTTCTGTGCCACCGGCAGAAAAACCAGGAAAATTTTCTGGAGCCAACTTCAAAGGATGGCAGCAAAGGGTGTTCTTTTGGCTTACCACTCTTGGTATGCAGAAGTTCACTAACGAAGATCCTCCTGTGCCCGCTGCTGATATGCCGGCCAATGAAAAATTTATGATTACTAAGGCATGGACACAGACAGATTTTCTATGCAAGGGCTACATCCTAAGTGCTTTGGATGATGATTTGTACAATGTCTATAGTGCTGTGAAAACTTCTAAAGAATTATGGGATGCACTTGAGAAGAAGTACAAGACTGAAGACGCATGCTTGAAAAAATTTATGGTTGCTAAGTTCCTAGACTATAAAATGATAGATAGCAGAACTGTTGGAACCCAAGTTCAAGAACTACAACTTATTTTTCATGACCTTATTGCTGAAGGTATGGTAGTTAATGAAGCATTTCAAGTGGCTGCGATGATAGAAAAATTGCCTCCTTCGTGGAGAGATTTCAAAAATTATCTAAAGCACAAGCGTAAGGAAATGAAGTTGGAAGATCTTGTAATTCGTCTCAAGATTGAGGAAGATAACAAAACAGCAGAAAAGAAGTTGCGTGGAAATTCAACAATTATGGGAGCGAACATCGTTGAAGATGCTACTCCAAAGAATAAGAAAAGGAAGCAACCTTTTGGAAAGAATCAGGAGCAGAACAAGAAAAAGTTCAAGGGCAATTGTTATAATTGTGGGAAAGTTGGACACAAAGCTCCAGATTGTCGTCTTCCGAAAAAGGATAAGAGAAAGGGACAAGCCAATATGGTGGAAAATAAAGAAGGTATTGATGATCTGTGTGCAATGCTATCAGAATGCAACCTAGTAGGTAATCCCAAAGAATGGTGGCTTGATTCGGGAGCTACTTCGCATGTGTGTGCAGTCCGAGAAGCCTTCTCTACTTATTCCCCTGCAGCACCTGATGCGACGATCTATATGGGAAATTCTGCAACTGCAAAGATTGAAGGATATGGGAGAGTATTTCTGAAAATGACATCCGGCAAGGTGGTGACGCTGAACAAAGTGTATCATGTTCCAGAAATGCGAAAGAATTTGGTGTCTGCCGGCCTTCTTATCAAGAATGGATTCAAGTGTGTTCTAGTTTCAGACAAAGTAGTTGTCAGTAAGAATGAAATGTATCTAGGAAAAGGCTACCTCACTGAGGGTCTTTTCAAACTAAATGTAATGGTTGTTGATGATAATAAAGTTCAAGCTTCTTCTTACTTACTTGAGTCAAATAATTTATGGCATTCACGTTTAGGACATGTCAATCATAAAACCTTGCGAAAACTGATTAATTTAAATATATTGCCTAACTTTGATTGCAATAAATCAAAATGTCAAGTATGTGTTGAATCTAAGTATGCTAAGCATCCTTATAAATCTATTGAAAGGAATTCTAGTCCCTTAGAATTGATTCACACAGACATTTGTGATATGAAGTCTACACCAACTCGTGGTGGAAAGAAGTATTTTATAACTTTTATTGACGATTGCACTCGATATTGTTATGTATATTTGCTTAATAGTAAGGATGAAGCAATTGATGCATTTAAGCAATACAAGAACGAAGTAGAAAATCAATTGAATAAAAAAATAAAAATGATTAGAAGTGATAGGGGTGGAGAATACGAATCTCTTTTTGAAAAGATATGTTTAGAATATGGAATTATTCATCAAACTACTGCCCCCTACACACCTCAATCAAATGGAGCTGCGGAAAGGAAAAACCGAACATTAAAAGAAATGATGAATGCTTTATTAATAAGTTCCGGTTTACCGCAGAACTTGTGGGGGGAAGCTATCCTTACAGCTAATCGAATACTCAGCAGAGTACCCCACAGCAAAACACAAACTATTCCATATGAACTATGGAAAGGAAGAAAACCCAACTTGAAATATTTCAAAGTGTGGGGGTGTTTAGCAAAGGTCCAAGTTCCTTTGCCCAAAAGGGTAAAAATTGGAGCAAAGACCGTGGATTGTGTTTTTATTGGCTATGCTACAAACAGCAAAGCTTGTTGATTTTTGGTTCACAGATCGGACAATCCTGAAATTAATGTTAATACGGTAATTGAATCAGATAATGCTGAATTTTTTGAAAATATTTATCCGTATAAAACTAAAAGTGAATCCTCAAGTGAAAGATCTAAACGACCAAGAGAAGTTCAAGAGGAAAGTAAACCAATCGAAGAGGATCCAAGGCGTAGCAAACGTCAAAAGATATCTACTTCCTTTGGACCAGATTTTGTGACATTCTTGCTTGAAAATGAGCCTCAAACATTTAAAGCTGCAATGTCTTCTTCTGATTCAGCATTTTGGAAAGAGGCAATCAATAGTGAGATTCAATCAATTTTGAATAACCATACATGGGAATTGGTTGATCTTCCTCCTGGAAATAAACCTTTAGGATCAAAATTGATATTTAAAAGGAAAATGAAAGCTGATGGCACTATTGATAAATATAAGGCAAGACCTGTGGTCAAAGGTTATAGACAAAAAGAAGGTCTTGATTACTTTGACACATACTCGTCGGTAACAAGACTAATATCTATTCGGGTGTTAGTGGCACTTGCAGCTGTATATGGTCTTGAAATTCATCAAATGAATGTTAAGACGGCTTTCTTAAATGGAGAATTGGAGGAAGAAATTTATATGGAACAACCTGAGGGTTTCGTAGTTCCAGGTAAAGAAAGGAAAGTGTGCAAACTTGTTAAGTCACTTTATGGACTTAAACAAGCACCTAAACAATGGCATGCAAAATTTGACCAAACAATGTTGGCAAATGAATTTAAGATTAATGAGTGTGACGAATGTGTTTACATTAAAAATACTCCAAATCATGAAGTCATTGTTTGTTTATATGTTGATGACATGTTGATAATGAGTAAAGACATTGCCAATGTAAATGCTACGAAGCGTATGCTTGCTAGCAAATTTGACATGAAAGACTTAGGGGTTGCTGACTTAATCTTAGGAATTAGGATCCATAAAACTCCACAAGGTCTAGCATTATCACAGTCACATTATATTGAAAATATACTTGATAAGTTTAAATATTTAAATTTCAATGTTGCAAAAACTCCAATTGATGTAAGTTTTGCACTTCAAAAGAATGAAGGTAAAAGTGACTCACAATTGGACTATGCACGAGTTTTGGGAAGTTTGATGTATATTATGAATTGTACACGACCAGATATAGCATGTGCTATTAGCAAGTTGAGTCGATTCACGAATAATCCTAATCAAACTCATTGGATGGCAATGAAACGAGTCCTGGGGTATTTGAAACACACCCAAAACTATGCTTTGCATTATAATAAATATCCCGCAGTAATTGAGGGATATAGTGATGCAAACTGGATCACCGGATCATCTGAAGTTAAATCCACAAGTGGATATGTTTTCACCGTTGGTGGAGGAGCAGTGTCTTGGAAATCATCAAAACAGACATGCATCGCCCGATCTACAATGGAGTCTGAATTTATAGCTTTAGACAATGCTGGTGAAGAAGCTAAATGGCTTCGAATTTTTTTGGAAGATATTCCATTTTGGCCCAAACCTTTGGCACCCATATGTATACATTGTGATAGCCAAGCGGCAATAGGAAGGGCAGGAAATGTTATGTATAATGGAAAATCGCGTCACATTCGACGGCGACACAATACTGTTAGACAACTACTCTCTAGTGGTGTTATCACTATTGACTATGTAAAGTCAAGAGATAATATATCGGATCCACTAACAAAAGGCTTATCTAGAGAGGCTGTTGAAAGATCATCGAGGGGAATGTGGTTAAGGCCTAGGACAAGTCAACATGGCGGTAACTCTACCTAGTAGACTGGAGATCCCAAGAACTAGGTTCAAAGAGATCAAACAAAGTTATGATTGACGGTTCAACATTGTCAAATAACTCAACCCATTCTCGTGATGATGACAATGTTCAGAAACAAAGGATAAAACCTTAAGGCTTTTTAATGAGTTAATAAAGCTTTAAAGGTTTTTTAATGATTATCTAAATCTGACGGAAAATGACTAGATAGTGTGTCTATAGGACTACACGTTTAGAAATCACCTATGTGAATGTGAAGTATAAGCCGCTTCAAGGGGAATGACAGTAAAGGCCCATTCTCTATGCATTCACGAAACCAGGCGGTGTTCATGGCTGAAACGAACACAACCGTGAGAACCATAGATGGTTGATGATTGATTGTGTGACTTATGTTGTCTAGTTATACAACAAAGTTCGACGGTTCAAAGATATCGCATCTACCGATTGATCGAGTATATCCTATATAAGTTGACTATGGAAAGTTCAAAGGGAAACCTATTTATCCAGATGCAATTAATCTTCGCTTGTATATCACACACTTATCCGTGCATTCCTTTATCCTGTAGACATTCCCCATTCATGTGGGGGATTGTTGGGTTTAATTGATAGGTTGAATGGGAAATTGAGGGAAAAAGAAGTGGAGAGGAAATGATATGTTCTCTCTTATTTTATTAAATAAGCTTTGGTCCCACATAGGTGGTGGAAATGAAAAGTCTCCTATTTAAAAATAGAAGCACTCCTTCATGTTGCTAAAGGGTCAAGAAGAGGGTCTCCCCTCGCGCCGTCGTCGTCGTCGCTCGCTCGGTTCGACTTCGGCTTCGGCTACGGCTTCGGCTTCGGCTTCGGATTTGGATTTGAATTTGGATTTGGATTTGGTCAATTGATATGATTGATTGATAATCTTTTTGGACCAAATTTTCTTTAAATTTTTAATTAATTAATATTATTTATTTAATTAATTAATTAAGTGAAAAAAATCCTGACCCGCGACCCGTTTCTTCCCGGATTAATTTAAAATTTCCCTCTGTTTTTTCCAACGGATTTTTGAAAGGTTGCAACCTTGTCCGAAAAGTTGCAAACCTTTTCTCAACAGGCAAATCTTTTCCCAACAGGTGCCTTTTCTTAAAAGGTGTAAACAGTCTATATATATCTGTTAATCCTCTGAACGTTCCTGGTTCGCAGTCATCAAAGATTTGCAGTACCTCTACTTTGGTGAGTAATCGTTCTATCCTGGGAGGAAAGATTCCAAAAACCTCGGGTACTTTGAGGGGAATAATTTCCTTAAGGACACACTGTGCATTCAGTGGGCTCGATTCTGTTTCTGCATTAATTTTTCAGATTCTGTGTTTTATTACCTTTAGTTGTTGTTACTGGTTTTAATATTTACAATACAGTTTACTAACATATACAAGTACCACTATGACAATATTATGCCTTCATAGCATCATGAGGGCCCAAAAATTTAAGTAAACCTCAAAGCAGTTTAATTACTCTAGCTGATCTATGCACCTTATATGGAAGAAACAACACACCCTACTCACAAAGAACAATGTTCCACATAAAAAAGTGCAAGCTACATTTGCAGGCAATTGACAACAATAAAGCTTAAAATCATCAAAGAAATTGTTCCACCAACAAAATAAACAATGAGCAAGAGTGAGAACGAATAAATTGAATTAAACGATGAAAAGTAACTCATCTTTTACAGGGTTCCTATGGAAGGAAATCTATGTACCTGGCATGCTTTATTTTTGGCTCTGGTTTCTGCTGTGCTGGGAATGTCATGATTTGGTTTTAGAAACTTCTTCTCCCGCCGCTCACATGATCCCCATCCATCTGAGAACCTACCACCCCTACGAATGAATCAAAGAAAGGGAAAGATGGAACAAGATGAAAAAATCTAGCATAGCAACACATTTGAATATCAATAGTTGGTGAACCAAAAGAACATACTGCATGTGCGCCCGAACTATAAATTCAGCACGCAGGACATTACGGTTCTCATCAAACTCAATGGTCTTGTCTTTAATTTCATATGATAGATTGAAGTAAAAAGATATCTTCCTCCAACCTGCACAAAAAATAGATTTCGCTCATGCAGTTTAACAGAGAGTAGAAGAAACCAATGACGCAAGTCTAATAACAAACCAGTTTTTTTGATGAAGGGATGTCCAGAAATCATAGTGTAGTCACTTTTCTCCAGAATCTGTGAAATGTTTACTGCTTAAGCCCTGATGAAATCACATTCATGTATACAAAAAAATATTCATGACGAAACAACAGCTGTAATTGCTGATTATAAACATTAACAAAAACTGACTGGCAGTGTAGTTCTATTTATCATGAAGGGGACTTGTAACAAGTTAAAGGTGCAGACATTGCTGAATTTTGAGAGATAGTCAAGTTTTGGGTAGAGATTTAAAACTTTTTGCACGATGATTTTCTGATTCAATTTAAGGATAAAATTCTGATTCCTCATCAATTCCTGGTAATTATCCATAGTTTCTCTTGATTCATCTTTCCTTCAATTACTACCAAGTATCAAATTCGTTTAAGAGGCTGAAGTACTTCCATTACCATTTTTAAAAAATTGACACCACAAGACTAGAAGAGAAGATAGATACATTTTCTGATGGCAAACAAAGCGTAATGTTCAACGAGGAAATTGGACAAGTCTGTTACCAAGAAAGCACTAATGGGAAAATGGGAATGAAACCTTATAAATCTACGAATAGCATACATCTTACTAGCGTCCTAAATGCAAAATAGATGAAGACGAGAGTCACAAACAATAGGACACATGCACTTAGAGAGCTTTCTCTTCAAGTGCATTAAAGTAGCTCAATCAGTAGAAAGTAAAGCTACAACTGACAACTACATTGAGAAAGAGGCTATTGTGCACTGCCAATTTTTACATGTGAATCAATAAATTGTGCTCGCATAACAACAGGTAACATACCAAATTCATATTAAATTTCAGATCGAAGAGCATCATTTATCATGCCAAAACACTCTAGCTGTGCAGCTCTTAAGCAATTTGGATACACTTATATCTAAACAATTAGCTGAACTATTGATAAACGTACTATCTAATGCTTGAAGTTACATGAATTAGAACAAATATGATCAATTTACCGCCATCGCTGCATTTTGATACTCCTTGAACAGAGAAACGGATGGAAATGGACCAGCCAAGCTATGCCTAATGACACCATCTCTATCCTCACACTGTCCATGACTCATCGTAGTCATGGCCGAACAATCCGAACCAACTGGACTGTTATACCTGTGCTCATACTCCATCACCGGAGCCGGAGACCTCCTCATCACCGGAGAAGAATAATTCATCACAGCTGGAGCGCGCTGCACGTGCTTAACTACCGCCATCGGATTCAAATTCGGATTCGGACTCGTCTCGCTGAGCTCCGAAACGCAGTTATTATTTGACCTGGAGATTTTCTGCGGCCGGTGATTTAGTACCTCTCCGTTATGGTGATGATTGTGGAAGTTTCTGGCGGTTTTGAGGAGCTTAGGTTGTGGAGAAGGATTTGAGCTTGGATAAGGCCTAATTGGAGAGTGATTGTAAGGTTGAGGTTTACTGTACTTGGAGACAGTGGTGGTGGAGGAAGAGGCGGCAGCGGCGGCGGAATCAATCACAGCCCATAATGCGGCGTCGTCTAGGTCCTTATCGTCGATTGCGTAATTGATCGGAGAATCCATATTTCTTTTTCAGAGTTGTAAAACCTTCTCCAGAAGTTTCTGCTGAACTTTCCGGATTGGTAAATGTGAGCGGAAGAACCTTACCGCCTTGTGCTAGAATTCAAATTTTAAATATGTTATACGACATCGTAACAAAGTTTGCGTGTTTACCCCAAATTAATGAGACTTATCACTAAGTAACTTTTTCTTAGCGCTGCGCTGTAGTCCCTATCTCAACAAGGGTTGGTGTGACAGACTTCCCACTTGTTTGCCGATTGATCGTTTGGTGTAAAGTATAACATCAAATAGTTTTGGAATTAAATTATAATGCCACTTAATTTGTCATTTGAATGGTAAGTCCGGAATACCTTATCCCGGAATTAATAATTAATACTGGATATGTTCTCCCTCTTCTTGGGTAGTATAGTAATACTGAGATAACTTATCTCGAAATAAAGTAGGTAAATGACAAAAATATCCCTTTAAACCCTTCTTATACATCACTTTTCGCATTCATAAAGAGTATTTTTGTAAACAAATAATTTATTCTTAAAATTTATATAATGCATATTATTTTGAATGCAACAAACCAAACACTCAATAAGAAATAATCTCATCTCAACTTATCACGCCATAACTAATCCCATCATAACTTGTATTCAAACCAAACGACCCCTAAGTGCTTTAATAACCAATAAGGGTTGTGGTGGAGTGGTAAATACCCCTTCATACTTAACCAAGAAGTCTCAGATTCGAGTCTCCTTAGGTACGGAGTCGCCTTTGTTAGGGAGCGCTTTACCCCCAATGTTGGACTTTCCGAGATACCGGGTGGGTAACCAAAAAAAAGTGCTTTAATAAATAATTATTTTCAAACACAACTTCAAATTCCAAAAATCACAACTTCAGAGACTCAAATTTTCAAGTTTCAACTTCAAAATTTATGGCCGAACAGGTATAGTCTCGGATTACAAATACATACTTAATTATTCTCCATTTTTGTCTTTCTTTATTAAACTCCTCACTTTATTTTCGCTTTGACCATTGCGCTTAATGCCCCAACGGACCTTAAAGCTTGTTTGTGCTTTCTTTTCCTTTTATGACACTTCATTGCTTCAGTTATCACTGAACATCTCTAGTTATCATTGTTTTAGGTAATGGTCATTCTTTTTGGCTAATAAAAAGGTTAACAGTCATCATCTTTCCAAGTAAAATTTAAACTAGAGTGAGGAATTATCGATGCTCATAGCTAAAAAAAGCTTTTCTGCAATCTTTCAACACTTTATTACCATGGATATCATGAGGCCATTGTCTTCTATTTTAGGAAGGCCATTGTCCTCGGAGCAACGGTAAAGTTGATTGATATCTTTTCTAAAAGTAACTGTGCCAATGAAATTTCTCATCTATTCGAGATTTGTAATTGTTAAGTACTAACCAGTGAGACACTTGCTAAATAAACAAAGCTTTTGCACAATGCTAATTAAAATGCTCAATTTGTTGGAACATTGAACACTATGATCTCTACTTGGTCTTTTCTAATGTAAATGGTACTAAAAAGAAAAAAAAGTTACCTGTTTCTGCATTTACTTATCAACAGTGGGAAGCCGATGGCTTCTGCCTTGTTCAGTGTAACTTGAGCTCGATTAAGTCTTAAACAACTAAGTATTATAGAAAAATGTGAAGCCCAAGAACAGAATAATATCGTTTTGTTTCCTAACAACAATTTATGTTAGGTCTCTAAAGAGATTCGTCTGACGTCCAGCTTTCAGTGGTAGCCCAAAATTTTGATAGATTCTGATTTCACCTCCCAAACTAGCTGTCACAATTACCATTCCCCATGCTGTTGCTTGGATAACATTGCTTCCGTGGTTATTACTACCATCCTGAGACCAAGAGGAGGACCAAGAGTGTGATCGGGAGCTGGTGGATGCAGATATAGAAGGTGAATCACCAAATCTATTTGATGAAGAACCTGATGTAAATGATTCTCTAGGACCATTACCAGAATCTGTCCGGGAGAGTTGAGCTAATTCTTCCTCTTCCTGACTACCTGGGACTCTCTCCAATGCATTACTTTTGTTAGGTAGAGGTGGTGTATGCCTTTTACTATTTGCCACATCCGAGTTTTCTTTTGTAGGAGAACCAACAGTGGGATATTGGGGTGGGAGGAAACGTTTCGAATGCCTTTTTGAATGCATCTCTACAAGTGGTGGCTCATTCTTTACACTACCTGGCCACGGCATGGCAACTGAAACATCTTTACAGTGAAAGCGCTCGTGAGCTTGAACTGAGGTTGAAGTTCTAACTTTTCCCCTGGGGCTCTTAGGTTCTTCTCTCTTCCATATGTAGACATGAGAGTCTTCACTTGCACTTATGACATACTTTCCGTCTGAACTAAATGAAGCTGCAATTTGGCTGCTTGTATTTCGGAAACCTGATGCTACCACAAAAATGGAACATGTGGTTTAGAGAACACATGTATGATGTTGTTTTGAACTCTCCAAAAGAGTATAATAGAGAAAATACCTCTAAACTTATAGATCATATCTGATCCGTCAAAAATTCTGATACGAGAATCAGCTGAAGTTATAAGCACTTCTGATGGATTCCATGGGGCAAACTGGAAATAAATGTGTTCAGCTTTCAATAGATCTTGAAGAAAAGAAAACCGTCCATAGAAACAGTAGATCTAGAAGAGGGAAATACCTGTAAACCAGTGACCTTCTTGAGTTGAGAATTCTTCTTAGGTTGAATTTCAATATTGTCTTTTTGTTCCAGTTTGCAGTCTGAATAATAATAAACACATTGAAAATCAGTTACTGATTTCCTTGGTAATAATCAATATAACAAAAAAAAGGTATTTGATGCATTACATACCAGAGGTAGTGTACATACGACAACTTCCTTTATGTGAGCCTATTAAAGCACCCTTCAAGAACGGAAAAAAACAAAGAATTCATTGATACTGTCAACATTGTAAAAATACTCAAGATCATAATTTGTTGCTCTTGTTTCCTTTTTCCCTTACTTGAAACATAGTGTGTGTATAGGACGACCTTACTTGAACAGGATCTATTCTACAGGCTCGTACCACTGTATCCTTGAATTCTAAGGAGTTGGAAAATTTCCGGTGGAAATACACTGGGTATGTTGTTGTTGTTGTGTATAGCAGGGAGGGTATCTGGATACAGCTGCTAGCTGATTTGGCTTGAAAATGTTCTTTAATGACACAATTACTCAACATGGAGGAACATGCAATAGCAGGAGTTCATGTAAAATTAGAGTATTATGGTGCGTGCTTGGAGTAGGCTTTAGTCTAGTCAATGTTCCAATATAATACAAGTAATATAGACATATCTACCTGGCCATCAGGGGTGAAGCAAGTAGCAGTGACCATTTCATGAAGATCAGTCCAATCTACAACTCTCCGTTCAGGTATATTCCAAATCCGAACCTTTGCATCCAGAGAACCACTGATGAAGTAGTCATCATCCATTGGATTGATCTGTATGCAAGTTACTGCCAGACCATAAGCTCATCAGATGCAAATAACACGAAGGAATCATCATCTTAAGTCTATATAGACTAGCTATAAATGAAATTTTGGCATCTCACCATAGTCATTGTGCGCGAACATTTTTAAACAAGTCTGAGTTTCAACATCCCATAGCCTGACAGTCTTGTCTATCGACGATGAAAGAAGTAGCTGCATCCAAGTTTCACATTGCATGTTATGTATGTTTAAAACATGATAGTAGATATTATTTGCTTTTTTTGCAGTAAACAACGCGAATTTGTGCTAGTTAACTGAAATGAAAGTGGAGGAAACTAACCTGAGATCTTGACCAAGACAAGTCCAAGACATCATCTTGATGACCTTTAAGAGTGCATATTGGTTTCTCTGAAAGAGCAAAAACAGTTTCTGGTACATTGACATACTCCGGAACTGAGTTTCCCTTTTTCTTATGGGAGACCTTCCCCTTCTTCCTTCTTTCTGATGTAATATGTGCAGTCTCCGGAAGTGGAGGCCGGTCTGAATTGGACCTGGCGATTATATGAACAGGGGAGGCGTTGAGAGAGCCAGCCGTTGGATGAATAGGTAAGGCACTCGCAACACCTGACATTGTACCACCAACGGAGTTTAGATCATTCATAACTTCACATTCTTGCACTTCCCATATATGAATCATTGTATCTTCTCCTGCTGTTGCTAGATAATGTGCATCCGAGCTGAATCTTATCGTCCATATTGAACCCTCGTGAGCATGGATTTCTTGGCTTAAGTGTAAAGCTGTGAATTCTTTGCAGGACTTCCCATGCTGACGGACTTTACTCCATTTGGAGGAATTCTTATTCGGTTTCTGCTGTTCCTCAGGTACAGGCTGCTCGCGTTCTTTATCAATAATTTTTCCACTCATACTATGTGCTACTCCTTTTATGTTCTTCAAAAGAGCAACTCCCCTTCTCTTGCTATTTCTGAAACTCTTACTAAGATATGAATTCGTGTTTAGCTTCCTCTCATCGTCATGATTTCTTGATCCATTTACTCGTCTCATCAGTTCCTTGACAACAGGAGAATATCCCACATATTTTTCAAATTCATCCATAGTAAGTTGCTTCCCTGTCTGAATATCACTTAGCTTATTCCACATTCCTTGTTCATTAGACTCTTTGACGATGAATTCCTTTCCAGTGTCCAAATTCTTTATCAAGAAAAATGAAGCAAATCCCACATCAGGACTCCCATTCGACAATGTGGATGACAACATATCACTCCCATTTATGTTTTTTTTGGGTGACATTCGAACAGAACCTGCTAATTGGCATGTTCCTATACTCGGTGCTAAAACACCCGAAAATGTCCTGGTGAGACGTTGTTTAGAAATGTCACCAATTAACTCTTTTTTCCTTTTCTTTGTATTTACAGAAAAGGATTGTATATCTCCATCTGATCTCGACCTGACCAACTTAATTGGTTGTATAGATAAAGACTGTCGTTGTTGATTTAATACTTTTGCACGTGAAGAATCAGTCGTCTTAGGTGGTTTGGTGTCCTTGATTTTCTCGACTTTTCTTGAAATGGCTCGTACAATCTTGGCACTTTTCAGCTTGAGGAGGTCTTTATTACTTGACAATCCCATCCCTTGCAAGAGACGTTTACGACGTTCCTTGATATCCCCTGGTTCAGCCATCCACACACCATAATCCGCACTGCTAAAGGAATCAGAAATTGTTTCAATTTCAATTCCTTGGAATTTCTTGATGGAGGCTGAGGAAAGGGTCGAGACAAAAGAGAGACGACTGTCATCGTATTCATCATCATCGTCTGATCCCGATGATCCTAAGTCAAGGGAAATGGCTGTGGAAAGACGATCACGGGACTCAAAGAAATTGTCATCATCATCATCTTCTCCGAGACCATCCCAGTTCATCGTTAACGTTCTCCGATCCATCGTAGCACATTGAAAATAATCAATGAAATATCATCAACATGATCAAAGAAACTTGTGTTTTTGTGTTGTTGTTTATTCTCTAAGGGGGAATGACAGAGGAAAGAGAGAAAAACAGAGAAGTGGAAAAGAGAAAAATAAGGTAAGAGAGACTCTTGTGAAGAGGGAAAATAAAACGGTTAATGAAATGTCAATTTCCATAACAATTACATCATCCGTTTCAATTTGTTTGTCGTTAGTTTAATTTTTTTTACATAAATCCCAAAGTGATTCTTTTCAATTATACTTTATCCCTACTCTTTTAAAAATTATCTGAAATCCCTTTTTTGTTCACTTCCGGATACATTACATACGTCCTGATACATCACGTAAAGTGATGCATCCGACTGATACATCGCATAAAGTGATGTATCCGGTGTCCTGAAATGATGTATTTGACCGATACATAGCGTAAAGTGATGTATCCGACGTCTTGATACATCACGTAAATGATGTATCTGATCGATACATCGCATAAAGTGATGTATCTGACGTCCTGATACATCACATAAAGTAATGTATCCGACCAATATATCGCGTGCAGTGATAGAGAATTTTAGAGAATATGATAAAATAAGTTGTATATTTAGGTAATTTTTCCTTTAAAAAAAACTTTCTTTTTTGTATAACTATTTAATTATAATTCTCCACCTGACATGTTTAAGAGTATAAGATTAAAGAACATTTAAGGATCGTTTGGTAGCTGATTTAGAGGTGAGTTATCTAGGTGAAAATCCTGTTGAATAAGTAATACCATGTTTGATAGTTGATTAGGAAGTAAATTATTCATGCATAAAATTAATACGGTATTTCATTTGCAATTTAGAAATTTGCATAACTAATACATGTATAGATTATGAGGGCTATATATAATTTTATACATGATAAAAGGTGAAATAACTAATATCTGCATAACTAATTTCTTACATTTATAAATATTTACATAATTCTAACTAGCTATCAAACATCTCTTTAATTTTTTTAATTTAAGATCATAAAATTTAAAATTATTTTTAAATTTTTTTTATATCAAATTAAAATTCAGATAAATAAATTAAAACATAGGATTACATCTCCTCACGTTGGCATTTAGGTTCTCATGTCTTTGCATTTGTTGATTTTTTGGGTTTAAATTTCTGACATTCTTTTTATTCCAACCCAATCATATACCATTTATTATTTTATTATATGATGTGCCTAGGATATGGGGAATTGGAAGGATCGTGCATTAAAAAAGTTTTTTTTTTGTTTAAAAAAAGAAAGAAGAAGATGTTGGTAGTGATGTAGGCAATAATTGTATTATTAGCTTAATATAGCTGTCCAAGTGTTGATGCCATAATTTGTACCACGAAGTTTTAACAATTTTTTTTTTAATAAATAAATTAATGGAAAAGTCTACAAATGACAAAAGAATTATTTGCATGTATTATAAAAGTTTGTGATTATAACTAAACTATGTGGCGATTTTTCGTTCAAATATTCTTACATAGAATCAGCTTATTAATACCATATTTGATTTGATTTGATTTTAATAAAAAATAAAATTCCAATCAAATTGCCCAACTTTATGTACAATATATGTAATATTAATTAACTTTTGTGAGAAAAAAAGTTAAATACTTTGTATATTTTTTATCAAAATTATATTTATCCTTAATATGTAGTGAACTTTACACGTTCACTCATTTACTTAATCAAAATTTGTAGATTTTAAGACATTTCTTCATAAATCAAAAAAAAAGTTATAACCACCATTAGGTGACTGATTATAAGTTGAAAAAAGATTAAAAATTCTTTTGTAATTGTAGGGGGAGGGGATGAAAGAGAAAATTCAAATTTCTTAAAAATCGAAAATTGAATTAACAACAACATACTCCATATAATTCATACTAGTGAAGCTAAAAGACGATATTATATACGCAAACCTTATCCCTATAAGGTAGAAATTTAAGATCAAATCAAATCAAATTAATAAATTTAGGGGCCGTTTGGTTACTGTATAAGGGCAAAGTTAATACATGAATAACTTAGTTATTCATGTATTAATTTTATACCATGTTTGGTTTTCATGCTTTAAATTTATACAATGTTTGGTTGGTATGTTTCCAAATGTTGTATAAAAGTTATTCTTGTATTGATTTCATACAGTGTTTGGTTGTATTTTTGTAATTTTACATAACTAATATTCACATAACTTATAATAAAATCTATGTATAATTTTATTTGGGGTAGAATGTGGAATAAGTTATGAGGGTATTAGTTATACATAGATTAAAATAGTAAATTATACATTTACCCCTATCAATTTACTTTTAAATCTTTCAACTCAATATTTTAATAGTGAAAAATCATTTACCAAGACCTTCAAAATAGATATAAGCTTACTGATATCATTGAAGATGCATAAATCATATTAGCAAAGATTAGGAAGATGAAACACCATTTTTGATCTCCACAGAGATCTAGAAATTATTATTGCCAGTCAATTGGGTTTTCCATTATAAAATAACTACGAAACAATAGCTAAAGTCCTACCCGCAATGGCTATTGTTTCAAGTTTTGTCGCTGGCAACGTAAAAGAAGACCCATTGGAGTACGGGCAACACCAACTATGCAAATATTTGTTCACATTAAAGCACAAATAATGGCAAATAATAAAGAAGTAAAGATACATATGGAGTTGTATTATGTAAAGTTGTAGACAATGATTTCCTCTAAAAAATAAAAAACTTTCATTTCAATTTATTTATTTGATTTTAACTAAGTACATAGTTTAAAAAATAAAAAAAAGACTTTAAATTTAAATTCGAACAGAATTAGGATTATGGGACAATTTGCTCCTTTAATTTTTAGGGAAACTGAATTCGAACATAATTAGGATTACCTCTTTAAGCTTTATAAATATTTCGTCGTTAGAAGTTACTTCTGCATTCTAATATGTGAGTAATATTGATTTTTTGAACGATCCATATAATCGATACATGTACTTTTGTCAACTTATTATTTTCCTTTAATGTTTTGATTATTCCAGATTTATTTATTCTTTATCGTATCATATTGTAAAGAAGGGTTTTTCAATATTCTAAACAACATATTGGATATATTTTTATTTTTATTTAAAAAAAGGAAATATTGGATATATCTTTTGATGTTTTATAATTATGAACATTGTTTCTGACATAATTAATACATTCCAAAATCACAGTTACTCAAATATTTTTCCGCTTGGCCATGAGCCTCCTTAGTATTTTTTTTATTTACTCAACTGATTCAAAGATAAACATAGGTGTAAACATGTGATAATAAAACGAAGAGCGCTTTGCGTATAAGTGTAAGCACATGTCATGTGACAAAGTTACGTTATTTCTAAATATAAAAATGCAGGTGTTATTTTTTTCTTTACAAATTAATACTAATAAGAAAAATATCACGTAACATGAAATTAAAAAAAAAGATTATACATTTTCTAATACAACACCGTCAACAACTCAACGTAATTTTATCAGCCTAATATGGTTTCTTGATTAATGTCGACAAAGAATTTATTAGGGGTGTTAAATGAGTGGGTTGAACTGAAATTGGAGAGATTAAAATGGGTTGAACTATTGGGTCACGACCCATCCAAATTTACTTTGGGCTAAAATAAAATAAAAATCAAGTTGTGTTATGACTCGCTCAATTTGACCTGCTTAATCTCAAGAATATTAATTTCAACTTAAGAAAATAAAAAATAAGTTCTTGATTTTAAAGAGGAAAGCCACCAAACATTAATTATACCAACCAGAAAAACATATATTTAAGTTTAGTCACTCAACATGTATTCAATAAAAAAATACATTTTAATTTCTTTCAGTTATTTTAGTCCCAGAAAAGAAAAATTTTAATTTACAAATGGAAAGAATGAATAGATAAATCCTAGAAAATATAAAATAGATAGTAATTCATACATTCATTATGGTAATATATAATGCACCAATATAAATAAAGAGTTCCAAAAACGGGTTGAGCTTAGAGATTAAACTGAGCTCAGTTGAAGATTCTTTTAAAATGGATTATAAGAGATTGAATGGATTGAGATTGACGCACTTTTAAATTATCTTAAGACCACACCAAAAAATGATAAATGGAGTGAGCGAGTCACTTGTATTTGAGCTCATTTTGAGAGCCCTAGAATATACTCATATGAACAATCAACGGAGCTGGGGGGTTGTCCCCACTAGTTTGCGAAAGCCATGGGAGACTTGCTCCATAGAACCCCCCCAAAGACTTTCGTCCCCAATATTCTCTATGGCAAAGGCGCTCAAGTGCACTTAAAGTCTTATTGCCTATATCTATTATCTTAAGACGAGGTCACCACCCTGCCTGCTTCGATAAAGACATTCAGATATGAAAAAGATAAAAGAAAGACGTGTTAAGCTTGGATTTTCTCAGTCTACTCGCACACGACCATCTTGTTTTCGATGCCACCGTAATGATCGATCTTGCTACCGAGGTTGGTGGATGAGTCAATCCAGAATAAGGGGAAATCTGCTATTTCTATCTATTGATGAGACAACTATCTATTCTTGATCCATTAGAAAGAAATCGAGGAGCTATTATAGCTATAATATATAGAGGCATATCACCATGTAAATTATAGTTGTAATAGCTCGAACCCATTGATTGTTTAAACGAGTATATTGTTTGTCGACAATAAGATGTCCACAAATTTAACATTGTCCACTGTTTTAGGGAATCTAACAAGCCAACTAATGCTTTAGCCTCGCCAAGTCACATAATTGAGGAAATCAAGGTCTTCACCCTCTTCTCTAGTCTTCCTAGCAACATTCGAGGGTTAGTTAATATGAACAAATGGTGTCTCCTTGCCTTTAGACAGAAAAAAATCATACCATCTCATATTGTCTATGATCCCCCATGAGTTGAGTACATTTTCCCCTTTTGATAGTATCTAGAGCTCTAGTCTCTACTCAGTAAATATGTACAAATTTTGGGATGCCAAACTCAAAATTGTAACTTTTTGCACATCAAAGATCAAAGAAGACTTCGTTTGAAAAAAATAAAAATAAATAAGATGCTGTGCAGATTAATGAATAATGCAAGTTTGCAAGGGTATTTATTAAGTGGTTTTCACAATCTTTGAATGGAGTTCCTAATCTCAACTAACCCTAATTCACTCATGTCATATTCAAAATTAAAATTAAACTAATTTAATTTATTAATTTGATTGTTATTGATTTTGATCCGATTTGATTATTAATTATATAAAAAATAAAATTAAAAAGTAATGCGAAGGAATAGAAAAACAAATTAATTAACAAACAGACATCTGTCAACATCATCCACCATAATGTACTTTTTTTCTTTTTAGTTGAATTTTCACTGACAGTAGAGAAAATGAAATCAAAATCCGAAAGAGCCATCAAATAGATCATGCCCCCAAATTGATTCCATTAACCCCCAGCACCACCCTAGATTATAAATAAATTTTGAATGAAACATATATAATATATTCAATATATATATATATATATATATATATATATATATATATATATATATATATATATATATATTATAAAAACTATGTATATAATTTGTAATTCGTCGGTTGGTTCGGTTCGATTATTTCTTCGATTTTTTAAACAAAAATCAAAATCAAATTAAATTTATTGGTTTTTAAAAATGTAAAAAGAAAAACTAAAATAAAATCAATTTATTTAATTGATGTAGTTCGATTTTTGATTTAGATTAATTTTTTGATTTGGATCAATTTTTTTACAAATTAGAACACCCCTAATCAAAATCAAATCGTGAACATCTGTAACGACCCATTAGGTCATTTCGACAACTAGAACTTTTTATTTAATAAAAGACTTATTCCATAAAATTTTAATGGGTACTTTTGACTAATTGACAACTATGGTTATTTAATTGAGGAGTAACTTTAGATATTTAATTGGTGGGCTAAATTTATAATTTATTTAATATCCTATACAACTTATCTCATAGTATTAAAATAAGCTTAGGGTATTTATCACTTTCAATATCTAAGAATTTTAAAAGAAAAAGAAAAGGATTTGGACGGAACTTGGGCAACGAACAAAGAGGAACGAAGTCCTTCAGGTAACTGCTGAATTTTTTTTGTTGGCTCTGCATATTCGTTACTAGGTTAGGTTGTATATATATTAGTAATCATTGTATAATTATTAATGGTATAGGTTGGATGATTTTAAAAATTAGAATTGGTTCCTACCAACGTGGTCATATAGTTGATAGGGTAAGTTGTTATATGTAGTGGCTAATTAGAAAAATGATTGGGTCAATGATTTGAAAAATTAGTGGTGATGTGATCATTGCATAATGATTATATATTATGACTTGGGTTACCAGTTGTTCTCACCTGCACATTAGTTTCAGTTAGTTTTGTTTTAATTCATTCTTATAATTATCACATTATAATTCAAGTTTTGATATATTGAGCTAATTAATTAAATATTAGGTGTATTGTATTATATGAATACCATCAAATTTATGATATTGGAGGAATTGAGGCTTAATCCTAAGCTTGAGATGTAAGAATTTGATTATAGATTTGAATGAGTTATTGAGTCTAGGCTAGATATTACTACAAACTCGTGTACTTATGAAAATTATATATTTGATAGATTGAAAACGTTCTGAGGCATCGAAGAAAGGAAAATCACTGGTGAATTAACTTGCTTGACTTTGGTTCTTCGGTTGAGGTAGGTTATAGTTTATTCTATATCATAGATAGACTCTTAATAACGATTGATAATTATTGAGTAATGTGTGAAGTTTACTATGCATTTGATTGTTGTGGTTTGAATGGTTGATATGTTGTTGTGATTGGTCTGAAATTCCAAAACTGTGAAATCCATAATCTTAAACTTGTCCTATGAAAGGTGATGCCTTGAATAAAGAAAGCTTGATGAAATATTGTTAATGAAGCGAAATATGATAATAAAGAATGATAAATTAATTATATTTGGATCGGGTGTCATGTTCTGGCACGATATATTTAGATCGAGTGTCACGTTTTGACACGATATTATTGGATCGGGTGTCACATTCCGGCATGATAATATTAAAGGAAAACAACTTAAAATGATTTAATATTACCTAATCTCCAATAACTCATTTTCCAAAAGAGAGTGATGTGGAAGCCTGAGTCCTCATGTGTGATCTTGATATTGTTGACTGGTTATGTTATTGTTCATTGTGTTGTCACTTGATCTTGATCTTGTTGGTTGTCACCTGTTAAGTGCTATGGTTGATTTCCCGCTATTACTTTACGCATATTGATTTCTATTTTGAGTCGGCCAATGATACTTACTCAGTATATGTTGTTCTGTACTGACCCCTATTTGTATTTTTCTTTGTTTTATTTTGTGGAGTGTAGCTAGTGTTCCATCGACTTTGAATCGACCTCAGATCTAGCAGTTTCCAGCATATCAGCTTCCAGGGTGAGCTATTCATTCTAGCTCGTATTGGATTCTCTCTGGTATGACATGATGTCCTTAGTTTTCAGACACATTATGTTATTTATTTATTTTGATGTTTGATATTTTCAGTCTTAGTATTTTAGAACTAGATGTCCTTGAAGTGATGACTTTCACGTTTTGGGAAAACGTATGTAATAGACCCCAGTGGTTTGTTGTTTCTTACTTCCGTAAGTTGGGCTTTCGCATTATTATCGTATTTCATAAGTTGAACAAGTAATATAAGTTGGGTTTGTATCGTTGATTCTCCAACCTAAAAGATTAAGCGTGTGTGCCACTCATGACCCATTTTGAATCGTGACGACATCCTTATATATATCACCTGAACAACTCTTTCTAGTCTCTACGTTTAAACTTATATACGATGAGCTCTTGTTTATACACCTATGTAACCTTTTCCATTTTCTTAGACTATTTCTAATACTCTTGGTAAAATACGTGTCATGATAAACATGCTATATAAGCCACCAATTACGGAAGCATGCCATGAATAAAATGCTACTCCCTCACTTTTTTTAAAAAAAAAAAGTTATCGACATATCGTGATTATTAAAAATAATTGGTTCAAAATTTTTTTCATTCAAAAAAAATCAAGATATATAGTATTAAAATTTTCAGTTTTATCAATAATAATAACAATATATTTAGTGAAATTTCATAGATAAAATCTAAAAAAATTTAGATTATATGCAAATTTTATTTTTGCCTCATAAAAAAATTATTTTCAAAAGACTACAACTTAAATAACATATATCAAAGCAAGCTGTTTGAAGATAGAGAAGCAAAAATAGAGAAGATATATATAACAGATCATAGGAAAAGCTCTATATAGAAGACAGAGAAGCAAAAATAGAGAAGATATATATAATGTGATAATTAAATCACAAGAAATAATATGTAGTAACAAAAATTGGAGAACAAGACATTATTAGAATAATGCTAATATTACTGATATAAAAAAAGAAATATGTATATATGGTGCTCCAACACCAGGTCTATCTCACAAGGAAGCGAGACAAGTACTCTCCCTATCTATAAATTAATCTTATATCCTAGCTAATTTGAGATCATATTTTTATGCCTAAAATCATATCCTCGTTAAATTAAAATATATTATATCCTGCTTAATTACCTCTTTCAAAATAATAATAAATTGAAATAAAAAAATAATTTAATCAAATTATGGTGCACCAAATCTATTTCGCAACTCGCGCTATCTATAAATTAATCTTATATCCTACTTTGAAATCATATTTCCATGTCTAAGATCATATTCCTGTTAAATTAAAAATGTGTTACGCTCTGCCAAATCACTTTTTCCAAAATAATAATAAATGGAAATAAAAAATAATTTAATCAAATTATGTTTTCAAATTTACCATTAATTCTCAAATAAATAATATGTAAAAGTAATTTGAAGAGACAAAATTATTTAGTCAAATAACTAACAGGATTAATATTTAGTAGGAAATATTATAATACTACAAAATAATTCTTGAGAAGAATAGGAAACCTGGGAGGCCTCCCAGATGTAGCATTGTAATAAGAGGACATTAGGGTTGTCTTTCCTAGAAATATTTATTTGAAATTATCTATATTTATCTTCTAGTGAAGAATCATCATGAAGGATGTTTGTCCTTTCTGGACTCGTTTCGTTTACTTTTACTTGTCACATTTCATTTCATGATAGATAATTTAACTAACTTTTCAAGTTAAATTAAAGTTTAAAATTTAAATATTTTAAAATTATATAAAAAATATTATAAATTATAACCTTTTTCGTATTAATATGATAACAAATATATTTCTAAATATACATTAACTAAAATTTATATTATTTAATTATCAAAAGATAAAACATGACAAATAAAATAAACTGAGAGTGCAAGTTTTTGAAATTAGAATATATGCATATGTGAAGATCACGAAAGAAACACCAGCATATGTAGCTTTTGTCATTCACAATTTTCAAAACGGAAAAGCGTCAAATATACTTTTGTACTATTCAATAATTATGTTATCTAGATTAGCTTGTATTCGTACCTTAAACAAATTACACCAAATATGTATTACATCTCATTAATATACATATCGGATAGCGTAAAAAAAAATCCTCTTCACAAGAACTAGCTAACTAGCTAGGTTGACTTCTTGTTTATGGCCAATGACATGTTTAGCAAGCATATTGAAAATCAAAAATACTTATTTTAGAGAATTTAGGTGTTTGATCAATTTGTTATGAAGGAAATAAATGCTTTATGAAATAAGATGATTATTAAGAAAAAATTATTTTAATATTGAAAAAATAATAAAAATGAGAGATATTAAGCTTTTATCATTCGAACGTTGAATTATTTTTCCATAGGACCTTTCTTATAGTATTATTATTGCAGTAGAATTTAACCATCAAATTTGGAACGAATTGATGTGGTTCCTTCCTATATGCTATGTACGAAGAAAAGGTATGAGAGAAAATTATATTGGTTAGCTAGTAATTCTGAAGCCTCAATTCTTGAGACTTTAAAGACCTCTATCCATCCATTCTTTGGATAGATAGAAAGGGAGGGCAGAACTTTTGATTTTTTTTCATGTTGTCAAAGAATTAAATAATGAATTTTCGTATTATCAAGCACATATTGGTGCTCTAATCATTAATATGAGGAAAAAAGTAGTTTTAGTTGATTATTCAAACACAAACCGTTACCTCCAAACATATATTTTCGATAAAAAAAATTTAAAATAAGAAAATTTTAAGAGTTGAGTCAATCAACTATAAATGACATTTTATATTAATTAAGATATTTTAAATTACGTTATCTAAGCTTACTTCTAGGGGGTGTCAATGGTTAGATTCAATCAGTTATTTTTAAAAAAATTGTACCATATCATTTTTTTTGATGATTTCTCTATCATGTATAATCAAAATTAGGCTTTTCAAAACCGTCTCAATTTCTCTTCGATTTGGTTAATTTTTAGTTTTTTAAATGTCATTTAACTTTTGACTACCCTTTCACTATATACAAATGTATGTCTATTGCAACTTATAAAATTTAATAGAATTAAAAATTCAAAAGTTACAATAACATAGAATGATTTTTTTTTCCTTTATAATATCCTACAATGTCAATTAGTAGAAGCAATATACTCATTATCTTTATCATAATCACATGATGTACTACTCTCATTAAGAGGAGGCATATGAAAATTTGTATTAGATTTAAACTGAAAATTATAATTAACTAATTTTTTTGAACAATTAAGTTTGTGTACTTTGACTGTTTGACATCTTTTGTAATGTGGAAGCTTGTTTTGACCGTACATGATTATTATTCTGTCAAGTAAGATTGTAAATGTTTTATTATATATAGTTGGCCATAGAGGTTTCCAAAGCAACTATTTTAAAATAATAATAATAATAATAATAATAATAATAATAATAATAATAATAATAATAATAATAATCTATAATTGAATATACAAAATAAATATATATCATGGAAAACTAATCTAATTCAATATGATTCAATTTGATCGGTTCAATTGATTTTTTTAGATTTTTTTGACACCCCTACTTACTTCTATAGGAAAACCTTTTAGAGAAAAAATGAAAAGTGAAAAGGAGAAAGAGTCGTTATATTTTGGGAATCATTTCTTTTAATAAAACTGCATAACACCTTGATTACAAAAGAAGACAGGTGACAATACAATAAAGTTGTATGTTTATGCCTACCTCTTTATAGTTTCTTGGTCTTTACTTCACCCCCCACCCCCTCATACATTTCTTTTCCTAATTTTTTTAGTTTTTCACTCGGTGTCCATATTGGAGTCCCGACTAAATTTGGATTGCACATTATAGGTTCATTCGGGATGGCCTACCCAACAAAATTTTATCCATACTCAGGCTCCGAAGGCTTGAGTTATCTCACTTTTGATATGAATTTAGATATACAATTTTCAATTTTTTTGCAACAAATTTTACATATTTAAAAATTTTTACATAAAAAGTAATGAAATTACAATATATAATTAACAAATATTTAAAAGACGTAAAAAAAAAAACTGTGCAACTCTCAAAATAGTAATTGTATCATATAAAATGAAAGAATACGTTTAATTTCTTCTCTATCCAAAAAATTAAAGATTATACCATATTGACTAGTATATGGTCTAAGAAACGACATATTAAAATAAAAATAGCTAACTAAAGATTAATTTTGTACAAAAAGCTATATGTAATAATTCTCACCTCCTCAAATTCTTGGTATGGTGTTGTTGGTTTCTTGATTTTCCGGTCAAAATCTACCGGTATCGCGGCGGCGATAATCGATCCATACTCTTATATTTCTTTTCCCTCTTCTTGGTGATGAAGCTTTTCGTTTAATGCCACTATACTTGTGTTTTGGTGCTGGTGGACATGTTGTCAAAATTGGAATTTTCGATTCCAAAGAAGTTGGTGTCCTAAATCCATCATCATCATCTTCTGGTTGTAGTGCTTGGTGTGATATTACTATGTTGTTGGTGTCATTATCTTTTTGATGATCCATTGTAATATCTTGACACCCTTTTGGATGATCTTGTTGCAATATTTCTATTTTGTTGGTGTCATGATCATATTTTTGATGATCCATTATTGTAATATCTTGACACCTTTTTGAATCTTGGTTCAATATTACAATTTTCTTGATGCCTATTGTAATATCTTGACACCCTTTTGGATCATCTTTTTGATGACCCATTGTAATATCTTGACACCCTTTTGGATCTTGGTTCAATATTACAATTTTCTTGGTATCATCATCTTTTTGATGATTTGTTGTAATATCTAGACACCCTTTTGGATCTTTAAAAGTGGGTAGTTGTTGGTTTTCACATGAATTTATCTCATCAGAATTTGACATATCCATGTATACTCAAAGATGAAATCTTGAACAAGAAAGAGTCGTGGGGTTAAATTAGAGGAGTTAGGAGAGAGAAAGGGAAGAACTATTCAAAGAATTAAAAATAGGGTTTTTTTTGTTAATGTGTATTATAAGGAGGAGAATAGGAATAGGTGTAGTAGTTACATTAGAATTAGGAGAAAAGAAGAGTGTTTGATTTAATAAAAGTCACCAAATTTTTTGGACCTACCTTTTAGTAGGTCTAAATATATTATGATTGTAATTTGTGTGTATAGTTTCATAAGTTGAAGAGGAAAGGGAAAAGAAAAGAAAAGGAGGGGGAAAATAAAAGAAGGAAATTAATTATTGCATCTTACATTAAGGTGTATAATGTTGAAGTTTTGGGTGAAGGATCCAATGCACACAAACTCTCATAAAATTCTTCTTTTTTAGTAGTCTCTTTCATAGTACTACTTCCTCTACTCCTTTCGTCCACTTTTACCTTATATTTTTTATTTTCGAAATTCAAATTATATAAATTTCAATTAATATTTAAAAATATATTTTCTTAATGATATATTAACATGAGAAAAATTATAATTTATACTCCACATTCTAAATTATGACACTTTTCTTTTTAGCTGGTCCTAATAAAATGAAATATTTTTTATTTGACAAATAGTTAATGACTCTATAAATATTTTACTTTCTCACTTATTTGGCAAAATATCCACAAACATATATTATTCTATTTAAAAATTCATTTACTTTAAGATAGTTTTAAAATATTTGTAAAATCTTCTCGTATTTCTTAAACTTTGTGTAGAGTCAAACTTAATAATATAAATTGAGACAAAAGAAATAATATTTTTCATATAATTTTCAAACGTCTAAGTTTTATATTTTAAGTATTGATCTAATTAATTTAATTTAAATTTAAATTAAAAAATTAATTAAATTAATTCTTGTAAATAAAAATATGACAAATAAAAATACAGGTAGTTTTATTTTAATTTGGAGAAAGAGGGTTGATAGGTAGCTTTCGTTTGGTTTTCTGATTTGCTACGCACTTTGATGCAAAGTAGGCACGTGATTTTCGGGATAATACTAAAATCAAAAAATAAGATAATAAAAAAGTATTACTAATAATACAGAGAATTAGAAAAATTAGACGACACTCGACTATCTATAAATTTTTATCATAATCTTCGACCTCTATAACCTTTTATGTTGGAGTCATGTCTTCGATAAATTACAGTAAATATACACGTGTCATATCTTGTCTAATTATTTCTTTTCAATATATTTTCGATCTACCTCTACCTCTCCTGATCAAACCTACCATAATCAACATTCGCATTAGATTTGAGCATGAGAAATTGAATCTAGTAGTACTAATTAATAAGATCATTGTGAATGATAATTTCATACAACGATTGGCTAATATAGCATGAGAAATTTCCTTTTAATATATCTTTTCAAATTTTAAAAGAAGAATAAATAATTTATTTTTTAATTGTTTTTATGAGTCATTACTACGACTTAAATGTTTTAGTAACGTACTTTCTAACTTTTCAATGCATTTGCTCATCATGAGTTACAAATAGTATAACTTTTCATTGCATTTGACCCATAGGAACTAGCTGTTTTTTTCTTTATTTAAAAAACAGACCGTTCAACCATTTGAAAACACACACACACACACATACATATATATATATATATATATATATATATATATATATATATACTCCTTCCTTTTCCGCTTCAATTTATGTGGTAAAATTTGAATATATACGAAATATAAGAAAAAATAAGAATCATTAAAATTGTGATCTTAAATATGTAACGACATTTATGTGACTAAACTCTTGAAATTTGTCGTCATAAAATTATAACATTTTGTGTGATTCTTAAAAACTTGTCATTAAGGGAAAATGAAGAGTTTAAAGTCTATTTGGATTGACTTTTGACTTATAATTCATTAGTTAGAAATTCTAACTTATGATTTTTGATTTATTTTTACCATTTTAGCTTAAAACTAAGTGTTTATAAGCTATTTTGGCTTAATAACACTTAAAATAAATCAATTCAAACATGCTCTAAGTTAGACTGTTTTCAACTTTTTAAAAGCTATTTATTTGAAATGAACTAAAAAAATATTGTCAAATATATTAAAACGAAGAATAGGAGTAATTTACATATTGAATGAAACAGTAAGAATGCCTTGTGAGGCCCAAATAATTGAAATGGAAGTCAATCAATTGGCTATATATTGTTTCCTTAGATCTCCACCTAAACTGATCTATCCAAAAAAAATTGTTTATGCTTTTATTTCCCATTCGATCTTTTGATCTTCGATATTCGTATTGAGATATAATTAGATCTAAATTCATATATTGTGGGGTTCATTTTTGGGGACAACACTCTCAATAAGATTTTTTTATTTATTTTCAAAGTCTCAAACTTAATATCTCTAATTAAGAATGGAGATTTTTGGTTAGGCTTATCAATTTTTCTATTAAAATGTTTGGCAAGTGATGGGGAATTACCTATATTCAGTACGAACAAAGTGAAAACTTGTTATTCTCTCATGGCTAGTAGTAAACCCAATTACTATCGTGGTTATTGCTAATGAGGATCGATCTCTCCTTCCGAAAGGTTACTAGATCGTTTGTTAGGTCTAAAATTATATACCATTAATATGATATGGGGTATCGTTAGATTCACTATTTCAATGTCATTATCAAATATCTCAGATTGAGCATTTATTTCTTGTACATCATTTCATACCGAAAAGAAGAAGGTGTATCTCCAGTAACAAGAAGAATGGAAAAGGATTTATTTTTTTAAGAAAACAAAAACTAGCATATTAAGGAGTAATATAAATAATTGATCACATCTTGAATCATGCATGTTACTGACCAGTCTTTAGCTGTCATTAAAAAATTTCACCTACTGTTGAAAAATATGTGGAAATGGTGTACCTAAGTCCTAACTTGCAAATAATTAAACATATAGTGTAAAAAGGGCAGCCCGGTGCACTAAAGCTCCCGCTATGCGCGGGGTCCGGGGAAGGGCCTGACCACAAGGGTCTATTGTACGCAGCCTTGCCTTGCATTTCTGCCAGAGGCTGTTTCCAAGGCTTGAACCCGTGACCTCCTGGTCACATGGCAGCAACTTTACCAGTTACTCCAAGGCTCCCCTTCAATTAAACATATAGGGTAATATGATGAATTTCGTTTTTTTTTTGTTTGGTATGTACATATCTTTTTTTATATTTCGATGTGGTACCATATTGTTTGTTATTGGTATCTTTTTTTTTATTTTTAACATGACTTTTTAATTACTATTATATTTCTTTTCCATATACTTGATTTTGATATGCTTTATTACTAAAGTCGAGGAATCAGAAATAATATTTCTACCTTCACAAGATAGAAATAAGATTATGTACACAACATCAAGGTTTGCTTAACTATAAGCAACGAAAGAAATGGCTTGAGGCCCATTTTTTCCTAAAATTTAAACTACAGCTGCTAAGTTTGATCGAATCGGTAGACGTCTACTCTAGCTCCGCCCCTAAGTAGTTATGACCTATCGTTTATTTGAAATAAAGCATAGGATTCTGCGATGAAAATGGAATCCGTTAATATTTGGTATACCTTCCCAGCTCTTTTCTTTGCTAATACTAGTAGTAGGTACAATTATTTTTTAAAAATATTTTAGATGTTGAAATGATTTTATGAATAAATAAGCATAGATTTAACTTTTATATATGTCATAATGTTGGTGTATTACTAATAAGGAAAAATTACCTAAATATAGAACTTATATTACAATATTCTCTAAAATTGCTTATCATTTTAAAAAATTATAAAAATCTTATTCTCTAATACATTACTGTACACGATGTATCAGTCGGATACATCACTTTTACGTCAAATACATCACTTTATGTGATGTATCCGGCATTCTGATACATCACTTTATGTGATGTATTCGGCATTCTTAACATCACTGTACGCGGTGTATCAGTCGGATACATCACTTTACGTGATGTATCAGGACGTCAAATACATCACTTTACGTGATGTATCGGTCGGATACATCATTTACATGATGTACAAGAATGCCGGATACATCACTTTATGCGATGTATCAGTCAGATACATCAGGACGTACGCAGGGGCGGATCTAGCATGTAATTAGGGGGTTCATCCGAACCCCCTTCGGCGAAAAATTATACTATTTATACATGGTTAAAATATTTTTTTATGTATAAATAGTAGATGTCGAACCCCCTTTGACTAGTTCGTGTGTCTACTTTTTCAGATTTTGAACCCCCTTATTAAAAATCCTGGGTCCGCCACTGGACGTACGTAATGTATCCAGAAGTGACCAAAAAATAGAATTTTGAGTAATTTTTTTTAAAAAGTAGGGATAGAATGTAATTGGGAAGAATCACTATGTAAAATTTATTTTAAAAACTTGTGATTAAAGATAAAATGGAAAATTGAGAAAAAGATCAGAACTATACCTCTAAAGTACTTGAAAATTTATAATATTCGCCCATCGTTTAATATTTGATCTACCTATGCCCTCATTGATAATTTATTGTGCTAAATATCCTTATTTCACAAGGAACCTAACCGATCATAATTAGAAGTCTAATTAGTAGTTTAATTACCGTATTTGTTATAATCGACATTTTTAGGGAAGTGATGCATCACCACACGTACTGTAAATACATATTTAATTTAAATGCGTATAAGCCTATGCCATCTATGGAGTCATTTGTAATAAGGACATATTCAAATCAATTAAATAATAATAGAGATATAAGTTGTTTTCAACATTTTTTGAGTGTTTGATTGGTCAACTTAAAGTTATTTTGTGCTTAAAATAAGTCCAAAAAAACTAAATTTGTTTGGCTTATCTTATCTAAAGCAGCTTATAAGCCTCCAAAAAATAAATTGGGCTATCCCAACTTATTATTTTTTTTTAGCTTATAAGCTATTTTACACAAGTTAAGCCAAATAGGCACCAAGAAACTCCAACTATATAGGACTAAAGAGGTCAATATATTAAAATAATATATATGTTAGTTTGTATCCATTTATTTGGAGTAGTTCTGTAACGACCTATTAGGTCATTTTGAGAACTAAAACTTTTTATTTTATAAAAGACTCATTCCGTAAAATTTTAATGGGTATTTGGACTATTCGATAACTATAATTATTTAGTTGAGGGGTAAATTTAAATAACTAATTTAATTAGTAGGCTAAGTTGATAATTTATTTAACACTCTATACCAATTATTAAAGGAAAAGGATAAGGTTTATTAATTTTGATACATAATTAAGTAGAAAAAAAATAAAATAACAAAGAGAAAACCTTACTTGTGCGGCGACAGAGAAGAACGACGAGAACGGCTTGAGGTAGCGAAATTTTCGCCTAATTATATTCCTCTGCATGCATATGTTGATGGTTGCATGGATGGGTATTTTAATATTACAATATTAGTTTGGAAGCTTTAATTTTTATAGGTGTACTAATTGTTGCACGGGTGAAAAATTAATTGTGAAATTAAGGAGGAGTTAATCATTGGCAGAACAATGATTATTATATTTTATTGGGATTGGGTTTTGTGATATAGTTTTTCTTCTTTTCTTTTCTTTTTCACAATTGAGGGTACTGGTGCAATAATCGGACTTCGGGTTGAATTTTTTCGGTTATCACATTATAATTCAAGTTTTGATATATTGAGATAGGTAATTAAATATTAGGATATTGTGTTGTATGAATACCATTAGAATTATGTTAATTGTAGAAGTTAAGACTTAACCCTAGGCTTGAGATTTAAGAAATTGATTATAGAATTAGGTGAGTTTTGGGTCTAGACTAGATATATTGTAATATGGGTGTCTACGGACTCGTTTGCTTACGAATATTGTATATTTGGTAGATTGAAAACATTTTGAGGCATTGAGAAAAGCAAAAGCATTGGAGAATTAGCTTGCTTGACTTCAGTTCTTCGGTTGAGGTAGGTTATGGTGTATTCTATATCATTGATAGACTCTTAATAGTGAATGATAGTCATTGAGTAATGCATGAAGTTTACTATGCATTTAAATGTTGTTGTTTGGATGGTTGGTATGTTGTTGTGATTTGTCTGAAATCTCAAGACCGTGAAATCTAAAATCTTGAACTTTTTCTATCAAAAATGGTGCCTTGAATAAAGAAGGTTTGATGAAATATTGTTAATGAAGTGAAATGTAATAATAAAGAATGATAAATTAATTATATTTGGATCGGGTGTCACATTCCGACACGGTATATTTGGATCGGATGTCACGTTCTGACACGGTATTATTGGATCGGGTGTCATGTTCCGACACAATAATATTAAAGGAAAACAACTGAAAATGACTTAATGCTACCCAATCTCCAATAACTCATTTCCCAAAGAGCGTGATGTGGAGGCCTAAGTCCTCATGTATGATCTTAATATTGTCGATTGGTTATGTAATTGTTCATTTTGTTGTCACTTGACCTTGATCTTGTTGGTTTCCGCCTGTTAAGTGGTATGGATGATTTCCCGCTATTACTTTATATATATTGATTTCTATTTTGAGTCGACCGATGATACCTACTCAGTACATGTTGTCATGTACTGACCCCTACTTGTATTTTTCTTTATTTTATTTTGTGGAGTGCAGCGAGTGTTCCACCGACTTCGACTCGACCTCAGCTCTAGTCAGTCTCCAGCACATCAGGTCTAGGGTGAGCTATTCAGTCCAACTCGTGTTGGATTTTCTCGAATATGGCATGATGTCCTTAGTTTTCAGACACATTATGTTATTTATTTATTTTAGTGTATGATATTTTCAGACCCACTATTTTAGAATTAGATGTCCTTGAGGTGATGACTTTCAGGTTTTGGGAAAACGTATTTAATTAAACATTCGCGTTATTGTCATATTTATTAGTTGAGGTATGTATCGTTGGTTCTCCCACCTATGGGGTTAAGTGTGGGTGTCACTCATATCCCATTTTGGATCGTGACAAGTTCAGACTTCAAAAGACAAAAGACAAATAAATAAATAAGAGAGAAAGAAAAAAAAATTACTCACAAGACATCGTTATATGTTATGCATTTATTTGGACGATGATTTCCCCCCTATGGCCAACCATCATATTCCTATCCCTAAGATAGCAAGGGCGGTGGTGGATTGATCGGATCACTTTTAATTAAAAAATTTAAATTTAAATTTATATATATTGTGAGTGTTGCTTCAGAAATAAATCCTACGATACGTACCCTAAGTAAAAAGGTGTTATCCGACAAAATCGGCACTATTTCATTGAAATTTTTTAGTATTATATATATGAAAAAAATTGTATATTACTAGAAATAATATAAATGACACTTCTCGAACAAATGAGCCTCCTTGGTTCCCTTAATGGCTCAACAAGCGTAATGTTGTTGAGATTCGAACCTCAAACCTCCAATTGTGAGTCAAATTAATTAGGATAAAAGAATTGGACACAATAATAAGTTATAAACTTAAACTTAAAGAGAGTTGTAATAGTTTATTTGATTGAAGTTTTATTAATATGCTTTAAATAATTTTTATTAATATAATTATTTATTTTTAAATATCGATTCCGCTTACAAAAAAAATCATACAGATGTCATTATGCATATTCAAATTTAATTAGGCCACGATATAGATAATAAGATAACAAATACCAAGCGAGATACTAAAAAAAATCAGCAATCATGTTCCAATCCCTAAACTTTACACTATCCTTTCTGTAACTTCACTACATTTTTCAGATTTTACCTTCCAGTTTTATGATCCTCTTTGTTACGAAAAGGCTACTGTAAAATTCATTTTGTTTGGGACGATATGAAACTCGTAAAAAAATGATAGTTTAGAAGGAACAAACTCCATTTCACTTCACCATAACTCTCTATCTTTTCTCCTAAACTTTGCTATCAGTTTCCATTTGATTTTGAGCATCATTTGTTGGGAAAATTAGCACACAAAAATAATATTCTAGGCAAATAACACGAATAATGACAACCTGGAATGAACAACATAAAAGGAATCCGACGAGCTAGGCACCCTAAAACAACTCCAGAAACTCCACCACTGAAATTGGGTTCGGGAGTGCCAAGACTGAGTAATCTAAGCACAACGCAAGCTCTTCAGATGTAGGCTTTAGGCTCTGCTGAAAAACTGTTGTCCTATATAATCAACTGCTGGGAGTATATATTATAATCAGGGAAAGAGGCTACTCAAAACAGAGGAAGCATCAATAGTATATGGATGAAAACATATTTTCTTTTTCAATTTGGACCAAAGTTCGAGAAAAGTTTATCGATGGAAACAGATAAGCTATGGTGGAAATCAAAAACAAGAAAGTTAACTCTTGCTATAAATTGTTGAACAGCCAAGGGACAATGAAAAAAAGTGTCCTTGAAACAGAAAAACACTCTAGAAAAAGTCTCCCAGTCAACATTCACCATCTTGCATTTCAAACAAGTCTAGCAGTCTAGTGCATGCTGCTCAACTTGTTTGGGGTACAATGGGCTACGCCTAGGACCTTGAAGGAGGCAGTGCTAAGCTAACAAGGACAAAAGATGAAACCTTTTTTTGGACAATTGGAGTATGCATATATGGCTAGAAAGGATCAACAGATAGTGTTACAAACAAAGGACAACAATTGATAGTTAAAACTTTTGGTATAGAATGAAAGATGTACATCATGCAAATGTAACAGGCAGAAGCTTTGAGTCTTGTCTGTCCCTTTGGGTAACTTGGACTTGTACAGTTGATGTAAAGATGCAGTGTGAGAATATACGACATGTATGTATGGTTGATATTTTCTAAGTTTCAGTATATATAAAACAGTTGCTTGAGCTTCCAAGAATTTCAAAGGAGATCTTTTCTCCCCATCCTCCTTTTTCTGTAATTGCTACCCTACTTAATCAAGTTTCACATCTAATTTATCTATCATTGGAGTCATCGTTTTGAAGCCTAAGCACACTACTTCCTAAAACCTCCAAACTTTCATCGTGCCCGACTCGACTCAATCCTCAGACAGATTCATCCTCAAGGAATGAGGGATGCTACCAAGCAAAACAAAGATTGGATTTAGCAGCTGACTCTTCCTAGAATATGGGGTGCAAGAGTCATGAAATAGATTTACTCAACACAGTCTCGAGTAGTTTCTGAAGAAATTGATACGTAGTCCTATTAATTTCTTCTTCTTTTTCGGGTCTCTAAAACCAGTACACATCTCCCTAAAGTACTTAGTGCTCGTAAACAGCAAACGCTTTATCTTTTTACATCAGCCTGTGGTTAACTTCAAACAAGTGACAACCACATCCGCGTTATCTTGATTCCAATTATGCAGCAGATAGTAATGCTAGTACAACACACTTCCCCTATAGTACAAATTTCCAAATACTCCTACCCTATCAACGATAGATCCAGCATATCATGAACCAACTATCTGATGCACCCACGGACAAAGCTAGAGGGACGGAAGGGGGTTCATCCGAACCTTATACAAGGTTAATTTTTTTCATGTAGATGTTAAAATCTTGTCTCTACCACTAGGTGCACCCGATTGGCCTATATAACCATGACCTGCACTATATTCTATGTAGTAAATGGTAAAGCTGGCACCTTTCAAAGCATGCTTACATAAGCTTTCTAACCGTTTATCACCACCATTTGTTGCTTAGACCATTTATAAGTGAATGATCGAAAGCCACTGACATGCAACCAAAGGACAACAACTTGACAACAATTTCAACAACACTAAGAAAATGGTCAAGGCATATATCAATAAATGGTCAAAATATTTATATTCAAGTGATGTACCCAACCTGAGTTGCTGTTGGAATCACCATTCTGCTGTCTTAAGCTACTAAATTGCAACTAAAACACTACAACTTTGCACTAAACCATAAAGAAAAACTAACTAAGAAGGAGGACAATTTACTATTAATGTTGTCCAAAATCAAAAAATAGTTAACACAAAGCCAAAAGGATGCAGAGACTTCACATCACTATATGTCCAAACCTCCTATCACCTACATAAAAGCACACAAGAGAGTTAGTAACTTGCAAATGACGAAATTTAATTATTTTTGAGCAATCAAGAAATAGATCAGGTTTTCCAAAACAATTTCCAGGTTCCTTTCTTAAGCTTAATTCGAACCAAACAATGGGTGTCAACAACTGTCCCTTTTTTGGGTAGGGTCGATGAAAAAAATCCTGGACGAAAAAAATTAACAAAACCAATTTTGATCGACTACATTTCATCGTGCCAAAAGGGGTTGGTGTCGCGTCTAGTTCTGATTACCTTCTTGGAAAAAGTATCTTTGGCAAGGATTGGATTTTCAGGCCTTCAGATACGTAGTTTCTTCCCTCTTTTTCTTATGACTACACAAGGCAAAAAACTATTATCAAATATGCTATACAATAAAATAAAAGAAAATTTTCTAACATTTGCCATATTCACTTTTAAGTCAACATTAGATCCAAAAACAGTTACAAGAGAGAAATAAAGAAATATCTACATGCCAAAAGAAGTCTAACTTAAATATGAGATTAAAAGTTATTCAAGAAAAAAATAAACTATTCAAATCTGGTAGCAGTGACAGTGCACTGATGCACAATAGTTATGAACTCTGCTCCAACAAAAACTTTTTCTGTCTGCCTAAAGTGAAGGAAATGTCGTTACGCTAAAAGGTGTAAGGGACTATCTCTGCATGATTCTTATAAATGGATATTACTTTTTTATTTGTCCAGTATTTATTTTTGAAATATAGATTTTTTACTTTTACTTATTACTTTATTTTACTCTCACCATTAATACTTATTTCCCAAGAATTAAACTTGCGCAGTGTTTGGACATGAGACATAAAATTAGCATGTGGACATGCGATTTGCGATCATAATTTCAACTTTAAATGTAAAACTTGACCTACATGTTAATACTCCGTTCGTCTTAATTTATGTGACACCTTTCGCATTTCAAGATTCAAACAATTCCATTTTTTATATATCTTATAAATATTTTAAATTAAAAATCATTATGGCTTATACTATAAAGTCATCAAGGTAAGGTATCGGTGTCGAGTCTAGTTCGGATCATTCATCAAGGTAGGGTGTCGTGTCTAGTCTAGTTCAAATATTGAGTCTCGAGTCGGTGGGTCCTGAGTCAAATTTTAGGGTAGGATCCCAAATCAATTGTCGGGGTCGTGTTTCAGGATCAGATGTCGGGGTTGGGTCATGTTTCAGGTTCGATTGTTGTGTCTTGGATCAAGAGTCAGGGTCAGTGTAACATCCCCTAAAAACGTTGTATACGATGTTTCAATTTTTGCCTAAATATGATACAGCCTCTGTATTTTGGTCATAACTTTTCATAGGAATATCCAAATTGAGTGATTCAAATTTCTGAGTAACCACAAGATCATTACCTACAACTTTTATGAAAAGCATATTTTAAGATTCGGAGGTTAAGTAGGTCAAATAAATTAATCTTTGTAAGGTAGGATGCTGTGACGGAAATGAGTGTTTATAGAAGAAAAATCATATCTCACTGTAGGTTTATCCAAATTGGTTGATTCTTGAACGATATGAAACTAGACTTCCATATCTACAATTCTTATGAGACACCAAATCCTAATAAGGAATTTATCTTATTTAAACGTAGCTCCCAAAAAGAATATTCTGTCAAAGATAACTCATTTCACCTACCATAGAAAGATCTAGATACATTTGACATCACTCATTACATAAATTGTCCTCCATTTAACATCATCCATGACATCAATATATTCCACTAAATTTTCAGATTTTTATTTATAATTATTTTATTTATTGTTAGGTCCTCTTTTTCACCTATAAATACCCACCTTATTTCCTCATTTTATTCATCAAGCTTTCTCAAGCAAATCTTCTCTCTATACACTTCTTTACACATTCTCAAATATAGTTTTAGTTCTTAGTAGTGAAGAAATACTATTCCGGTAATTCATATATTCCGGGTAGTACACAAAACGTTCCGGCAAGGAGAGAAGCTAGGACTCAAGAGTGGTCATTAAGTCTTTCGGTACCAACTAAAGCTTCGGTTTCCAGGTATATAAGGTTTCAATGAGAGTATTCCTTCTACTCTCATGTCTAAATTATTTTGATTATATGATAAATTATGTTTATTTTCTTTAAGCTTTACTCTAAGTTATGTGAGTGTTTGTCCATGGGTTCTTCCACCCATGTAGTCCAAAAATTCTTTCAATTAAATATCTTGATTTCAAGTAATATTTTCTTATGTTAATTCTTATTTTTACTTAATAGTATGAATCATGGTTAAACTAATGATTATTGGTCTATTTTGATGCAACATAATTATATATGTATGAATTGATGGTTTACAAGTAATTCCTCTATTTATCTATTTAAAGGTTCTTGAAATTCATGGTGAGTTGTTTAAAAGCATGATTTTTAATTAATGGATTTCAAAGTATTTATGTATATTTATTTACATACATATTTGCAAGTTGAAGTGATTTGAACCCACCTAGTTTTACTATGTTTTTAATAAAGTTTGACTTGAAAGCTTTGACTCCAAATAAATGTTTATGAAAGCAATATCTATGATCAAAAAGGGAGTCTTATGAAATGAAAGAATGATGAAATGAATGATGGATTCTTTATGCAATAAGGACAATTCTTGCATATTTGAATTATCAAATGTTTTAATGAGCTATTCTACCGAATATGATGTTTGAATTCTCAAGTTATATGCTATAAATATTTTGAAGTATTAAACTATTCCGTGGGATTGACTTAGCACCGAATGAGGCATTGAGGTGGGATTCGATAAGGGAATCCTAGTAGCAACCCCTTGTCTCATTAACTATGTGCCAACATAGGAGCCCTTGTAGGCTTAGGCTAATGGATCCATAAATAGCCCTTAAAGTTAAAGTTAAAGAAATGAATGAAGTTGACGGAGTTCTACCTGGCAAGTAGTCTCCCCGGCCAACGTAGGGGGTTATGTTGGATTCCATGTAATAGCTCGCATGGTCTTAAATGTCGGTTATGGTTAATTTCCCACAAAATGAATGTTTTAAAGGATATATATATGATTTATTATGCATACATTAAATTATGTTCCATATTACATAAATGTTTTAATATTTTCTCAATGTTCATGCATCCTTACATACTTAGTACATTCAAAGTACTAACGCATACTCTTTTGCCTACATGATATCACCATGTAGGGATCAGTTCTCCTCCTCATTCTCCTCCACGTGGCTAGTTGATATTCCATTGAAGACTACTTTTGGTGAGTTCCCATGTTCCGGGAACAATACTCCTTTATCTTTCTAGTTTATGATATGTTAAGATATTTTACTATGGAATTTCTTCTATTATGATTGAGGGTGAGCTAGGGACTTGTCTTAGCCCCGTTAAATCTAATAGTTAGAGGTATTGTTGGACATATGTAAGTTGAAGATTTATTATGATTTCCGCTTGTTTATTTATCATCATTACCTATGAAAGGCTAAAAGAATGCTAAGAGGCTTGTTTGAGGTACTTTCGGGTTTCTCATTCGCCATGTCACGTCTAGGCCCTAGGCTTGGGTCGTGACAGTCAGGTCCTAGGTTGGGTCTTGAGGTCGTATCCCCGCTCGAATGTCGGAATTGGGTCCTAGTTTAAGGTCAGGTCTCAGGTCGGGAGTTGAGCTCAAATCTTAGGTCGGGAGTTGAGGTCAGGTCTCAACTTAGGTATTAGGATAAGGTCTCAGATTTGATGTCGGAGTCAGATCCCTGATCGGTCGTTTGGGTGGTGTTCCCATTTGAATATCGAGATCGGATCCCAAATCGATTATCGTTGGTTTCCAAATAGAAACTATTTTCCGAAAAAAGTATTTTTTACTCTCTAGAAAAAAATAAAAGATAATTTATGGAAAATATTTTTCATTCAACAATCATATACTTGAAAATAGTTTTTGTAAAATATTTTTCCATTCACAAACTAAAAATGAGAAAGTTAGAAACCAACTTATTTACCAAGAAAATATTTCCCATGAAAATATACCGAACACATAATCCATATAAATACTAATTGTGGGAGTAGGATTGGATGGAAATTGATGTAAGGGATGGGGGCCACAATGGGGAGAGTGGGCACATACAGGGTCGTGGGGTCGGGAAGCAGGGATAGAGACGAATTTAGAAATTGAAATTCATGAATTTCTATAATGATCTTAAGTCAATATATAATAATAACTAAGTTCAAAATCAAATAATTATAGATATTTAGAAAATTTCTTAATGAATAAATTTGATCTAGACAAAAGCAATTAATTGCGGATCTGCCCCTAGGAATGAAAGAAACAATGACTTGAAATGTCACATATTACGAAACTCTTGGCTTTCCTATTTTCATCAAACAAGTCTCGATCTTTTCTACTTTTAAGAAAATTATTTTATAGAAAGAATTTATTTATTTTTTCAAAATAATTTGACCAATCATGAAAAAAATAATTAAAAATATTTTTTTTCATACCAAACACATTTATAATCAGTTAAAAAAATAGAAATAATCTTTTTTTGTATTTGGATAGTACAAATTTCCAAATACTCCTACCCAATTAGCGGTAGATCCAGTATATCATGAACCAACTATCTAATGCACCCACAGACAAAGCTAGAGGGACGGAAGGGGGTTCATCCTAACCTTATACAAGGTTAATTTTTTTCATGTAGATGTTAAAATCTTGTTTCTACCACTAGGTGCACGCGATTGGCCTATATAATCATGACCTGCACTATAATCTATGTTGTAAATGGTAAAGCTTGCACCTTTCAAAGCATGCTTACATAAGCTTTCTAACCGTTTATCACCACCATTTGTTGCTTAGACTAAAGGGTAAATTTAGCTTTCTCGGCTCTAAACTACAGAAACTAAAAAAATAAAATTTGGCAACAGCCTCAACAATAGAATTGAAAAGGGTCAACCAAATATCAAACAACGGGTCGAGAACCAGTTATAAGTGAATGATCGAAAGCCACTGACATGCAACAAAAGGACAACAACTTGACAACAATTTCAACAAAACCAAGAAAATGGTCAGGGCATATATCAATGCATGGTCAAAATATTTATACTCAAGTGATTACCCAACCTGAGTTGTTGTTAGAATCACCCTTCTGCTGTCTAAAGCTACTAAATTGCAACTAAAACACTACAACTTTGCACTAAACCATAACGACAAACTAACTAAGGAGGACAATTTACTATTAATGTTGTCCAAAATCAAAAAAAGTTAACACAAAGCCAAAAGAATGCAGAGACTTCACATCACTATATGGCCAAACCTCCCTTCACTTACATAAAAGCACACAAGAGAGTTAGTAACTTGCAAATGGTGAAACTTAATCATTTTTTGAGCAATCAAGAAATAGATCAGGTTTTCCAAAACAATTTCCAGGTTCCTTTCTTAAGCTTAATTCGAACCAATATTGTATTTATATTTATTTTCTCGCACAACACGTGGAAAAACAACAACCAGAGGAAGAATGACAAATTATTTAATTTGCCAACATGAAAGTTACATAACAAATTAATAATGACAAAGCAAAAATGAGCATTCATAATGTGATAGGTTAACAAAACCATTTTGGGACCGTGTTTTATTGAAAATCAAGAGGTTAACAACATGTACAAATTATCTGAAAACACAAAAACATTCTATCGATCCATGGAGATTTCAAATGTTACCTAATAGGAAAGCGAGCTCTTGAATAAAGTTATAAGACATCTATCAAATCTTTTAAAAGCGGGGAGAGTAAGGAGACCACAAATACATGACATCTAATCAAATTAATATCTTTAACTGAATCCTATGTCAAATTGAGTCACCAAGATAGACACAAAGCTAGAAGAAGAGAAATATGAGATATTTAAAGTTAAGAAACTTAAAGAGAAAACAAGAAGGAAGATATCATTACGCCTAACGACTGGAAAATCCAAAGATTGATCTATATCCCGCACCACCTTAGCTTGAAAATATCCCTCCTCGCCATTCTTGACCGAAAGGGTAATATAAAATATGCAGTATCGACCGGGACATACATTAACCTTGAGAATATGGTCGACCTCATATTTAGTACCCTAAAATATGAATATAGAGGAACCTTATCAGCGAGAAAACAAGGAAAAAGAAAAACAATGGCAAGTGTGAGTAGAGCTTACATTTTTGTTATTGTACTGCTCAAGTGCCTTTGCAGCATAACCCTTCAACATTTCATTTTCGACACGAGCAGGAGCTTTTAAGTAGTTTACCATGGGGAATATGGTAGTCAGTGGACACGAACCGGGATAATATTTAATGTCAAATCCTTATCAAAAACTCAATCAATTAGAAACAAATATGGCTGTTCTGGTAAGAAGTAAGCTTGGTATTTTTTCCAATAAAGTGTTTCGGACAATTTTTCCCAATAAAGTATTTCGGACAATAAAATAATCAGTGAAAAGGCAACAAACAGAAGCAACAAGTAGAGATATGAATCTGAAATTCTCCATAACATAAATAGTTATCCATCAATGGAGAAAAAAGATACCTCACTCTCACAGATCTGTTGGAAGTACCTATCCCAAACAGATTTATCCACCTTTTTATTATTGGGATCGATGGGGCGATAACAATCTTCATATGCTTCTTCTAAATCATAGTTGGGACAACTTTCATCTGAAAGAGGGGATAAAGGATCCAGACTTTCGTAATCGTTGGATTTTCCCTCTTCCTCATCCACTTTTTGTTTCTTCAACGACGGCGGACAATCTGATTCGCTGAGGATCCTCCATAATTAGATGGCAGCGGCGATGGCGGCGGCGACGACATGATTATGTATTCACAAACGATCAAAGATTTGGATAACAATCAATTTCACATTCAATTTTGTTAATTAGCATCTATTACCTCATAGTTATCCTATTTATTTATAAAGTTAACAATTCCTTTCTCACTTTAATTTTGCATTAAATTTTAATTTACCCCCATAACTTATTCTTTGGTATCTTTTATATAATAATTACCCGATTTATATCATTTTTTTGAATATTTATAGAAATTAATAATTATATTGATAATTATATATATATATATATATATATATATATATATATATATATATATATATACATATATATATATTATATAATTATAAAAATAATTAAATTTTTATTTAAAAAAAATACACTTGAAAATATATATTTTTTTATTAAAAGTAATTATTTCAGATTGTTTAAAATTGAAAAAGCTCAACAATTGAATATCAACAGCTGTCCCTTTTTTTTGCTGAGATTAATGAAAGAGATCTTGAATAAAGAAAATTGATAAAACCAATTTTGACCGATTATATTTTATTGCCCATAAGGGATTGGTGTCGAGGCTAGTTCAAATTATTTTCTTAAAAAAGTATCTTTGGCAAGGTTTGAATTTTTAGATTTTCATATACGCGATTTCTTTTCTCTTTTTGTCATTATAACACAAGGCAAAAGACTATTCTCAAATATTCTATAAGAAAGAAAGAAAGAAAGAAATGTCTACATGCCAAAAGAAGTCTACCTTAAATATGAGATTAAAAGTTATTCAGGAAAAAAAATAAAATATTTAAACCTGATAGAAGTGGCATATCTCCCTACATATACAAACAGATACATATCTCCCTACATATATATTTGTTGAATAAAAAAAGACACTGAATAATTAAAAAAATGGAATTTTTTCGATTAACTCACAAACAAGAAATTACAAAGTTATCTATTCTGATGCTTTGGGAATAGAAACATTACAAAATGAAGATAATTTTTTCAAAAAACACACAGCAAAACACATCCTTTAAAATTTTATCAAGCCAATACAACATTTACAGGGGTCTTCTTGTATTAAATATAGAAAAAAGTTCTGGAAATTATTCAAAAAATATATTGATCTAAGGGAAAATATTGGAAACTCAAAAATCAGAAAATAATAGATTTGAGTAGAGTTACAAGGAGAAGAATCTCTGTCATTAAAGGTTTAAAGCAGCGGTAAAATAAGTTTGAGGCAGAAAGGGCAAAACCAAAGCCAAAAATGACTACAAAAGTCAAAAACCCTTAAGTTGCAAGAGTTACTCACATTCATAAAACAACAACTATCCGTAAAAAGAAAAATAGAAAGCTAAAACATGCCTTAAAGATGAGAGTTTATTTTGGGAGATTAAAGAATATAAATGTTACGCCCCAGAAGGGTACTCTAGACGTGACCGGCACTCGAAAGTCATTTCTGACCTTTCAGCGAACCACCTAATTCAGTCACTTCATCATTCAGTCATATACACACAAAGTAGGGTTCAATCATAAACATATTATTCACAATATGGGGGTCGAAGGCCAAACGTGTTCAACTCAACAAAACAAGTAAAATAGGACTTCTCAACAATAGCAGTCCAACCTTCCCACACTCTAGTCTATGAAGCCTCTATCAAAGCCTAGAATGTGCCAATGATAAGTCTATGGCTACCAACAATCCAAAATAAAGGAAGCGACAACAAAACTATACAAGAAAGCTCAACATCCTCCGGAAAGCTAGGAGGACTCACCAACTGGCAGAGTGTGTAAGTGGATCTTCAACGGAGCGCCAATTGATGATCTCTAGTACCTGTCTCTGCATCAGTACATGGAATGTATGAGTATGTAAAATGGTCGAATGAAACAACATCAAGAAGACATCGATATCAACTCAGGACCTCAACTCATATATATACATGACAACTCACTCAAGTGTCCTAAGTCTAACAAGAATAGTTTAGACGGGACTAACCCATAAGCCTCTCAACTCAACTGACTCGGAGTACTATCAAGACCTAAATGGGAGTTTCTCTTATCCGATAACCATCACCTATGAGCTGGTGATAGTACAACAATCAGACGTTGTTGCCACGTCCATCCATACCTTGCCAGGGCATTAACGCCTCCCTAATCATGGATACCATTAATTAGTCAAGTCCTATAATTTTAGGACAAATAAATGAGGAACATCTAACTTTAACGATTCGATCCCATGGGAAGCATCTGACTTTAACGGTTCCATCCCTACCTATGTTGGCAGCGTAGTTCCTGGGGTTCGTGTACGGACTATACTCTCGCCCGCCTCGGTGCTTGATACTTCTCCTAGGACTCTATGCTCATAAGACTCCCTCCAATCATCTCAAACAAGCCCTCACGGCTAGTTTCATGTGGAACATTGCCAACTCATCAACTCTATTCTCATTCCAACTCAATTAAGTTATAATGGCAAGTTCCATTTAGGACCTCGTCCACTCGTCAATTCTATCCTCCAATTTACTCAATCAAGCCTCTTTTAGGTAAGCCTTTATGATACCTCCTCAAGACTCATCATAACTCTATGACTTTAGCTCAACAACACAAGTAGAATAACACATTTAAGGAAATTGGCTTAAGCAACATAATTACATGGCTAAAGAGATCAACAAAACATAATAACAAGTCATCTCCATCAACTCATACAAACATGAAGATTTTTAAGAACTTCTTAGCTCAACAACATCAACACATATAGCCTCCAATAAATAGGGGACAAAACTCATTCAAACATAGACCGTACCAAGAAACTCCATTTTCATGAATAGTTAACCTCAACGCAAGAGTAGGGCACATGGGTGGACTCAACCCATATTTTGGATAGCCTTACATACCTTAGAATAGAATCTTGAAGAAACCTTGTTGTTGGGTCTTCAATGGAAAGCTTAAAGTCTTGAAGCTCTTGGAACAATCTCTTATTGGAAATGGAGAAGAAGAAGAAGAAGAAGAAGAGAGAGAGAGAAGCTCAAGGGCTTTTAGAGAGAGAGTGAGGCTGTAAAAATGTGTTCTCAAAAGACCAAGGGTAATACATATATAATTTGGGACAATTCCCAAATTGTCCCTTCTCAAAGTTCTGAAAAATAGGCAAAAATGCACCTGGCGCGATAGTGGCGCATCGCGCCATTGCAGCGCCAGGCTGATTAAGCCTAAAACCTGTATACCTCGCAGTGGCGCGCAGCGCCAAGGACCAAACTACTGAGGCATGTTTCTGGCGCGATAGTGGCGCGTCGCGCCCTTACAGCGCCAAGGCCAATATTTTCTGGGTTTTGGAAATTGGCTTGAAAACCCTGCACACCTTTTAGTGGCGCGCCGTGCTAGAGCCTAAACTACGGAGGCATGTTTCTAGCGCGATAGTGGCGCATCGCGCCACTGCGGCGCCAAGCCCAGATATCCAGTAGTTGAACCCCAGGCCTGAAATTCCTGCTATGCTAGTTCATCTTAGGATCGTCATATCTTTCGACTCCAAAATCCAAAAATTACATTCTTAGTGGCGTTGGAAAAAAGACTCGACGACCATTAATTTAATAGGTCGTGGGCCACCCAAATCATCATATATCAAAACATAGGTTCGTTAGAAGTCAACCCCTCATGCAAACTCCTCCTCAAACTTAGCCACGACGAACTTTTTTGGTCTTAGCTCGATCCTAGGGGTCCTCCGTGACCCCACATTACCTCCAACATTCCTCAATTATCCGGGGACTCATCTCAACTCAAGCACACACTTCTAAATAATTGGGTTCAACCCGGCACGATACAAGAAGGGTCCGAATCCTAAGAAAGAATTTTTTTGAGGGATGTTACAATAAAGAATTACAATCACGTACCGCATCAGTTGGACATTTGCAAATACTTCTTTCCATAATGTAGTGATATTTTTTCTTCTTCAACTATGCCCTGTTCCTTAGCAAATATGTTAGCATCCTCAAGGGTAATTCGAAGCATTTCCTTTTCTCTAACTTTGCCTCAAGCTCAGGCATTGGATAATGCTTAAACATGCAATCAAATAACTGTTGTTTTGATAGTGGAATAACCTCCCTTTTTCTTTTAAGGGCATTCACTACCGTTATTGCTTCATTACAAGCGAATGCCCAACAACAACCTTAAAATTAAGTAATCAATATAAGATATAAGAATAATAATGATTAATAAAAGCGAGACTTACAATAATGCTTTTGATCTTGAGTGTCAAGAAGGACTTTTTTGCCGACCCACTTAAAATTAATCTGAAAAATCAAATAAAGGCAAGTCAGAGATATCATTAATTATTATTGGTATATATGCCAAGCAACACTTGTGTTGCAAACATGTCAATGTTGTTTTAAATTTGGTAATCTTCAATGTGTTGATAAAATAAGAGAGAAAACTCTGATATGATTTCAATGGCAAAACATCATCTGGTGATCTTAAAGTTTGGCCTCATGGGGTATAATTTTAAACCTAAAGCATAATTTCTAGAGCACAATGGCGTAGCACAGAATGAATAATATATTTTCACTCTTGTCATCTGTTAACCAAAAAACAATTGTTGCTCCAATCATATCATATTGATAAAATCTTGTTATTTATTTACTTACGCATGTTTCAACATAACTTAAAAGTAATTATTTCAGATTGTTTAAAATTAAAGAAGCTCAGTAATTAATATACATTTGTGGAGATTCAAAATTGGGTGTCAACAGCTGTCCCTTTTTTGGGTAGGGTCGATTAAAAAAATCCTGGACAAAGAAAATTGACAAAACCAATTTTGACTGACTACATTTTATCTTCCCAAAAAGGGTTGGTGTCGAGTCTAGTTCGAATTATCTTCTTGGAAAAAGTATCTTTGGCAAGGATTGGATTTTTAGGCTTTCAGATACGCGGTTTCTTCCCTCTTTTTCTTATGACTACACAAAGCAAAAAACTATTCTCAAATATGCTACACAATAAAATAAAAGAAAATTTTCTAACATTTGCCATGTTCACTTTTAAGTCTACATTAGATCCAAAAACAGCTACAAGAGAGAAAAAAGAAATGTCTAAACGCCAAAAGAAGTTTACCTTAAATATGAGATTAAAAATTATTCAAAATAAAATAAAATATTCAAATCTGATAGTAGTGGAAGTACACTGATACACAATAGCTATGAACTCTACCAATAAAAACTTTTTCTATCTGCTCTAAAGTGAAGGGGATGTTGTCCTTACGCTAAAAGGTGTAAGAGACTCTCCTTGCATGATTCCTATAAATGAATATTACTTTTTTATTTGTACAGTATTTATTTCAAAACATATATTTTTACTTTTACTTAGTACTTTATTTTACTCTCACCATTAATATTTATTCTCAGGAATTAAACTTGCGCAGTGTTTGGACATGAGATATGAAATCAGCGTGTGGACATGTGATTTGCGATCATGATTTCAACTTTAAATGTAAACTTAACCCACGTGTTAATACTTCATACGTCTCAATTTACGTGATACCTTTCGCATTTCAAGATTCAAAGAAATCCGTTTTTATATATCTTCTAAATATTTTAAATTTAAAATCATTATGTCTTATACTATAAAGTCATCAGGGTAGTGTGTTGGTGTCACGTCTTGTTCGGATCGTTCATCAAGGTAGGGTGTCGTGTCTAGTCTAGTTCAAATATTGAGTCTCAGGTCGGTGGGTCCCAAGTCGAATGTCGGGGTAGGATCCCAGATCAGTTGTCGGGGTCGTGTTTCAGGTTCAGGTGTCGGTGTCGGGGTCGGGGTCGTGTTTCTGGTTCGATTGTTGTGTCTTGGATCAAGAGTCAGGGTCAGGTTCTAGGTTGGGTCTTGAGGTCGTATCCCCGTTCGGATGTCGAAATCGAGTCCTAGTTTTAAGGTTAGGTCTCAGGTCGGGAGTCGAGCTCAAGTCTTAGGTCGGGAGTTGAGGTCAGGTCTCAACTTAGATATCAGGATAAGGTCTCAAATTAGATGTCGGAGTCAGATCCCTGATCGATCATCGGGGTGGTGTTCCAATTTGAATGTCGAGATCGGATCCCGAATCGATTATCGTTGGTTTCCAAATAGAAACTATTTTCCGAAAAAAGTATTTTCTACTCTCTAGCAAAAAATAAAAGATAATTTATGGAAAATATTTTCCATTCACCAACTAATAATGAGAAAGTTAAAAACCAACTTATTTTTCAAGAGAACATTTTCCATGAAAAACATACCAAACACATAATCCATGCAACTACTAATTGTGGAAGTAGGATTGGATGGAAATCAAAGTAAGGGGTGGGGGTCATGATGGGGAGGGTGGCACGTACAAGGTAGTGGGGCAGGGAAGCGGGGACACTGACGAATTTAGAAATTGAAATTCATGAATTTCTATAATGATCTTAAGTCAATATATAATAATAACTAAGTTCAAAATCAAATAATTAAAGATATTTAGAAAATTTCTTAATGAATAAATTTGGTCTAGACAAAAAAAACTGATTGCGGATCTGCCCCTAGGAATGAAAGAAACAATGACTTGAAATGTAACTTATCACCAAACTCTTGATTTTCCTAATATCATCAAACAAGTCTCTTTTCTACTTTTAAGAAAAATATTTTATAGAAAGAATTATTATTTTTTCAAAATACTTTGACCAACAATGAAAAAAAACTTTAAAATATTTTTTTTCATACCAAACACATTCATAATCGGTTAAAAATTTGGAAATAATCCCTTTCTGTGTTTGGATATTTAAGGTGGATATTCTCTCAACTTGATTAATTAATTAGAATATGTGAGCAAACTTTGAATTGTTGAAGAGTAATAATAACAAATAAATCAATAAATAAACACAACAAATGTAAATTAAATGATTTGTTACTTAGTATTAGTAAATGAATCAAACGTGGACTCGAAGGCATATCTACTTAGACATGATTTTGACTCTAATAATAATAATTGCCCATTTCAATCTTTGGAGAATCCTATATTACTTGTATTGAAGATCGTCTTATCCATTCCTGAAAATTATAAATCATGTTTTAATTATATGAGAGTAGACGTTTGGTTTATGTTTTATTGTGAAATTTGAAAAAAGAATATTTTTAAAGTGAAAATGATATTTGAAGAAGTTCTTTTCTTCTTTTTGGATAAAATATTTCATATTTTGGAGTAGTTCAAACTTCAGAAGCCAAAAGACAAATAAATAAATTAGAAAAGAAAAACATTTACTCACAAGACATCATTATATGTCATGCATATGTTTTAACGATGATTTTCCCCCAAGGCCAACCATCATGTTCCTATTCCTAAGATAGCATGAGCCGTGGTGGATTGATCGGGATCACTTTTAATTAAAGATTTTGAATTTAAATTTTTTTATATATATTGCTAGCGTTGCTTCAGAAATAAATCCTACGATGTGTACCCTAGGTTAAGAGATGTCATCCGACAAGACCAACACTATTTCCTTGAGATGTTAACTTTTCTTGTTTAATATGAATGTAATTGATTGATTTGATAATCTTATATGGAGGTGTAATGTTGATTACACTTTGTTATGTCGGAAAAAGACGGTTTAAAATCAATTTTAACTTTATAGAGAAAAAAACAATTTTAGAAAAGAAGAGTCGCCACTTAATTTTTAAAGTAATTAAGAAAACTTAATTTAAAAGACCTTAAAAAATTTAAGCCCTAAAAATTAGTGAAAATGAGTAAAGTTTCAAATTTCCACTTTGAGAGGGTGTTAACACTCAAAATGGTTGCTAACGTGCGGTTATCCGACTATTTGAAAAGTATTTGACTAACTTTGGAAAAAATTTCTTGTGAGTATTAAAGATAAATATATTTATTTGAGCAATAAATCAAGTTGAAATATTTGAGATAATTTATCAAGAAAATATATATTCTATTAAATGACAAAGTAAATGAATTTTAAACATGTTTAAAGAGAAGTGGTAGATCTAATGTATTTTAACAAAATTAAAGATGATTAAGACTTTGATTAAATAAGAAAAATCATTTGAGCTATTTAGGGGAAAAATTATTTAGAGAAAAGACACTTTAAACTCAATTGATTTGAAAGAACATCAACTTAAAAAAAAACTTTAAGATAATGTGGAAGAAAATTCAATTTGTTGAAATGTCTAACTAAAATGAAAACACTTGACCAAAGTCATTTTTTTAGAGCAAATTAACACAAAAATGGTTTCTCTTTTAAGGGAATTCGATTAAGTCAAACCAAACTAAAATTAATATCTAAGCAAGTATAGACAAACATAAATAAAATAAATTATTACAACCCAAATAAATAGAATAACAATATAAACAAAATTAAAATCTGGCCCAATACTTAGTTTCTGTACATCTGGACTAATATGTTGGGTCACCTGTATTTTGGGCCTTTGGCCCAATTTCGTTTCTGTATATCATGACTATATATAAATGTATATCAACGTATACAGTCACCATTTTTCTATATCTCACGTATATAGGCTGTATATCAACCTATTGTCTACCTCCGGAACCTATAGTAAACCTCTTTTAAATTTGTGTATCAGCTTTCGAAATTCGAACAAGGGTGAAGTTGACTCAAAACTCAATGATATGCGAGGATGGAGTCTGAAGATGGACTCGAATGAAATCACATGCACCAAAATAAAATCATATAAGCAACTACTCGTTTTAAATTGAACAAAGGAATATAACATAATATTTAAAAGCAACAAATTGAAGAGTATTCTACTATGTCAGTTTGGAGAATGCAACAAGAATTACATATGAAATAACATAGTGACTAACAACATGCATACATGTTGAAATATACGTTTAAACTAACTCAAATTTTAAAGCAAGATTTGAATCAAATAAGCCATGAAAATGAAAATTCTAACTCAATGATAACTTAAGTATATATTTATTATCTAAATCACGATAAAGAAGAAATTAAAAATATAAAAATCTATATGGTCAAATGTCACGACCCAAGCCTAGGGCCTAGACGTGACATGGCGAATGAGAAACCCGAAAGTACCCCAAACAAGCCTCTTAGCATTCTTTTAGCCTTTCATAGGTAATGATGATAAATAAACAAGCGGAAATCATAATAAATCTTCAACTTACATATGTCCAACAATACCTCTAACTATTAGATTTAACGGGGCTAAGACAAGTCTCTAGCTCACCCTCAATCATAATAGAAGAAATTCCATAGTAAAATATCTTAACATATCATAAACTAGAAAGATAAAGGAGTATTGTTCCCGGAACATGGGAACTCACCAAAAGTAGTCTTCAATGGAATATCAACTAGCCACGTGGAGGAGAATGAGGAGGAGAACTGATCCCTACATGGTGATATAATGTAGGCAAAAGAGTATGCGTTAGTACTTTGAATGTACTAAGTATGTAAGGATGCATGAACATTGAGAAAACATTAAAACATTTATGTAATATGGAACATAATTTAATGTATGCATAATAAATCATATATATATCCTTTAAAACATTCATTTTGTGGGAAATTAACCATAACCGACATTTAAGACCATGCGAGCTATTACATGGAATCCAACATAACCCCCTACGTTGGCCGGGGAGACTACTTGCCAGGTAGAACTCCGTCAACTTCATTCATTTCTTTAACTTTAACTTTAAGGGCTATTTATGGATCCATTAGCCTAAGCCTACAAGGGCTCCTATGTTGGCACATAGTTAATGAGACAAGGGGTTGCTACTAGGATTCCCTTATCGAATCCCACCTCAATGCCTCATTCGGTGCTAAGTCAATCCCACGGAATAGTTTAATACTTCAAAATATTTATAGCATATAACTTGAGAATTCAAACATCATATTCGGTAGAATAGCTCATTAAAACATTTGATAATTCAAATATGCAAGAATTGTCCTTATTGCATAAAGAATCCATCATTCATTTCATCATTCTTTCATTTCATAAGACTCCCTTTTTGATCATAGATATTGCTTTCATAAACATTTATTTGGAGTCAAAGCTTTCAAGTCAAACTTTATTAAAAACATAGTAAAACTAGGTGGGTTCAAATCACTTCAACTTGCAAATATGTATGTAAATAAATATACATAAATACTTTGAAATCCATTAATTAAAAATCATGCTTTTAAACAACCCACCATGAATTTCAAGAACCTTTAAATAGATAAATAGAGGAATTACTTGTAAACCATCAATTCATACATATATAATTATGTTGCATCAAAATAGACCAATAATCATTAGTTTAACCATGATTCATACTATTAAGTAAAAATAAGAATTAACATAAGAAAATATTACTTGAAATCAAGATATTTAATTGAAAGAATTTTTGGACTACATGGGTGGAAGAACCCATGGATAAACACCCACATAACTTAGAGTAAAGCTTAAAGAAAATAAACATAATTTATCATATAATCAAAATAATTTAGATATGAGAGTGGAAGGAATACTCTCATTGAAACCTTATATACCTGGAAACCGAAGCTTTAGTTGGTACCGGAAGACTTAATGACCACTCTTGAGTCCTAGCTTCTCTCCTTGCCGGAACGTTTTGTGTACTACCCGGAATATATGAATTACCGGAATAGTATTTCTTCACTACTAAGAACTAAAACTATATTTGAGAATGTGTAAAGAAGTGTATAGAGAGAAGATTTGCTTGAGAAAGCTTGATGAATAAAATGAGGAAATAAGGTGGGTATTTATAGGTGGAAAAGAGGACCTAACAATAAATAAAATAATTATAAATAAAAATCTGAAAATTTAGTGGAATATATTGATGTCATGGATGATGTTAAATGGAGGACAATTTATGTCATGAGTGATGTCAAATGTATCTAGATCTTTCTATGGTAGGTTAAATGAGTTATCTTTGACAGAATACTCTTTTTGGGAGCTACGTTTGAATAAGATAAATTCCTTATTAGGATTTGGTGTCTTCATAAGAATTGTATATATGGAAGTCTAGTTTCATATCGTTCAAGAATCAACCAATTTGGATAAACCTACAGTGAGATATGATTTTTCTTCTATAAACACTCATTTCCGTCACAACATCCTACCTTACAAAGATTAATTTATTTGACCTACTTAACCTCCGAATATTAAAATATGGTCTTCATAAAAGTTGTAGGTAATGATCTTGTGGTTACTCAGAAATTTGAATCACTCAATTTGGATATTCCTATGAAAAGTTATGACCAAAATACAGAGGCTGTATCATGTTTAGGCAAAAATTGAAACATCGTATACAACGTTTTTAGGGGATGTTACATCAAACAAAACTACTAAAAAAAAGCCATGAACGAAATTGAGATTTTTTTTTTCCATTTTTAATAAAATGTCGCTACACTTCGAGCAAGACAAGGAAATCTTTATCATTAATCTAATTAATTCTAACACATGCTAACTCAAAAAATAATTACAAATCAACTACATAGAAGACATGAAATAATTATTCATTAAGTAAATAAAATCCAAAAAAAAAGATTCTTATCTATTTTCGGGCAACGATTGAGACAACGAATTTGAGGGCAATAAACTCCTTGAACCCGCCAAGAAATGAGCAAAAGAACTAAAAAAAAGAATCGAAAATTCGAGACAAAATTTTTTTGTGATTTTTTTTCGTCTAATTTTTTATGTTGTAGTATTATGTTTTTACTGTCAGAAACTAAGTGGAGAATTGGTGTCCACTACTTAACTTATTTTATTCGGTGGGGCCCACTAGAAGTGGGCAACCCACTAGGTTTTATTTTTCTAACCATTTCTTTGCCTATATAATGCCAATCTTTGGCATTGAAATGAGATACAGACGGAAGAACATTTGCACTACATTTACATTTTTTGGTTCTCTACTCTTCTTCTTTTTTCGTTTATTCTCCATTTCTTAAATTGCTCAGCTAGTTAATTTTATAACACGTTATTAGCACTAGGCTCCGACTATTTTTTTAAGGTAACAAAAGGTGGTAAGAATTTTATTTAATTTTATTTTCATAAAATGACAAATATTTCAAAACTTGAATTTGTGGCTATGGACATTTATGGAAAAGGCTACTCCTGATGGGCACTAGATGCCGAAATTCATCTAGAATCGATGGGTCTGACAGACACCATCAAAGATGATAACACGACATCTAGTCAAGACCGTGCAAAAACTATAATTTTTCTCCGCCACCATCTTGACGAGGGGCTCAAATTACAATATCTTGCATTAAAGGATCCCCTGAAATTGTGAAATTTTTTTAAAAAAAGATATGACCACCTGAAGTTGGTTATGCTTCCACAAGCACGTCATTACTGGTTAAATCTGAGACTAATGGACTTAAAAAATATAACTTAATATAATTCTGTCTTATTTAGGATTATAGCTCAGTTAAATTTATGCAGAGACGAAATCAGTGAGCAAGATAAACTAGAAAAAACATACACCACATTTCCACCTGCGAATATGCTCCTGCAGCATCAATATCGCGAAAAAGGTTTTACAAAATATTCTGAATTACTATCTCACCTTCTTATTGCTGAACGACATAATGAATTACTAATGGAAAATCATGATAGTCGACCCGTTGGTTCTTTGCCACTTCCTGAAGTAAATCGGAAAAATTATAACCAACGAGAAAGAGGCCATGACCCCAATCGTGTCATGGTCGTGGTCGTGGTCAAAGAAGAAATTTTAATCATAATGCTCGGCTGACACCGAAAAATAATCAGCAGTACAAAAAGAAGAGTGAAAAGCCAGAAAATTTATCAAAGAAAAATTCAAAAAACATATGTCATAGAAGTGAAGGTATGGGGCATTGGTCGCGGACTTGCCAGTCGTCAAAACGTCTGGTTCAGTTATATCAGACATCATTAAAGAAGGCAGAAAATAATCCAGAGACAAACTTTATCTCTGAAGATAATATAGAGTCTATGCACCTTGATGTAGCTGACTTCTTTAATTTTGCAGATGAAAATATGAATATTGATAAAACTAATAGTATGTAATTTTCTTGTATTTATCTGTACTAAATATTATGTTTGTATTTTTCAATCCAAGTAAAATTTATGTAATGAACCATGTATTAATGATAATATTTACTTTATTTCCTTTTTTTTAAAAGAAAAATATGGATATGCCTCAAATTTTGTTTGGATCAATGATCAATCACGAGGATATTTGTGTAATTGATAGTGGAACAACCCATGCTATATTTAAAGACGAGAAATATTTTTCTAACTTGCTAAGAAGAAAAGCAAATGTTACTATAATTTCTGGTAATTCAAATATGATAGAAGGATCTGAAAGAGCTACTATAATTCTGCCTAAAAGGACAAAAATTATTATACAGGATGCACTATTCTCTTCTAAATCCTCGGGAAACTTGTTAAGTTTTAAAGATATCCGCAGAAATGGATATCATGTTGAAATGCTAAATGAAATGAATATTGAATATCTTGATATAACTTGAAACAAAGATGTCAAAATGTCAAAAATGGCGGCTTACCAAAAGTAAAAAGGGTTGGCAGAAAAATGTGTTGGGTTGGCAGAAAAACGTTAAAATGAGGATACCACCTTTTGACTTTTTGGTAGAAAACATATTTTTTCTGCCTATTGACAAATTAACGCGTAGAAAACGCGTTTTCTCTTTTTGACAGAATCGCGTTTTTGTCTCCTATAAATAGAGGGCCTCTTGCCTCATTTATATCATCCCAAAAAGAGAGAGTAAGAATACAAAGAGAGTTATACATCAAGATAAATATTGTAGTCTTAAGTGTCCTCTTTAGTAGTTGTTCCTTTTACAAGAGAGAAGTGTTAATTGTTGTTTTCTCCTTATATCTGAGAGCTGTGTACTCCATATTAAAATAGTGAGATCCTTCTACCCCGTGGTTTTTCCCCTCTATCAGTTAGAGGGGTTTCCACGTAAAATTCTCGTGTCTAATTTATTTTCATATTAATTGTCATATCAAACTTTAGTTGTGGTGCTTCCTCCCCCAAACATAACCAAGAGTGTCTCAGGCCAGAAATATATTTTGGAAAAATTACCAACTTTGTCCTCTGGCCTATATTATGCAAAAATTAGTGTCATTGAAGCACATATGATCGTAAACCAGAAGTTTACTGATCTAAATACATTTGTGCTAAGGCATGATCGAATAGGTCATCCTGGATCAATAATGATGAGACGAGATTCCTTACGTATTCATCTGCTCAACATGTTATTGAATAACATGTATTTGATTCTGTCCCATGCTTAAGTTAACTCATATTTGATAGAATTGGGTAGATTTTTACTTCTTGTTCAAGTTCAGGAACCCCTTTGCCCTTGTTTGATCTAAACATGGCAATATCGTGAATTTACCTGCTGTTTAGCTCGGATCTTCTTACTTTTAGGCGTTTTTGTTCATATAGTGCCATCTTATATGGATACATATTGATAATATCTTGGGTCTCATCAAGTTTAGCATCTTGTGGCTTCCTATATGTGAGCCTCCTGATTCGTGAAAACTATTATTCCTGTGTTGGGTCTGTTATTACGAAAATTGAAATTATCTGATTTTTCATGATCTGCTTTCAGTTAGTTTGGTTGGAAAATCTGATCTTGATATGACATAAGTTTCGTGTGAATATGCTTAAAATTTAATTAATTTAAGGCTGCTTCTTGCATTATTGAGCTTAATATTGAACATGATAGTATAGATTGTTTTGAAGTTTCATTATAATTACTTAAAGAGTCTACTAGCTGTTTGAGTGGGTTTGTGAGATTGGTTCATTGTTAAGTATGAATGATTTAAGCTTAGTTATGTCCTTTTTATTTAACTTGAAACTCTGATCCTATTTTAGCTTAAACACGAATGTGAAGTTAGTTTAAATTCATGGGCTGTTTAAGTTCCCTTTGCATGCCTGTTTGAGTTTCAAATTCTTGGTATATATGTTCATGTTGGTTAATTTTCATATTCAGTATCACTTTGGGCTCAGATGTTTAGGTGTTTTAATCACGTATTAGTTATCATGTGTTAAGATTAATGGTAGAAATTGCATTATCTTACTTAAATTAGTTGTTTGCTTCCGATGTAATCACTGGTTTCAAATTCTTCTTGCAAAATTGATTAGTTTCTTTCTTTTCTAATCTGGTAATCTAAGTTATAGTGCATGCAAGTTATTTCAATCTTCAATCTTGCTATTTGGAAACTAAATCATGATTTTTCTATCTCACTGTTATGCTTTTTTTTTTTCCTTCATTTTTTTAATAATATCTAAGTTGGTGCATGCGTGAATTTGTTAGTCTAATAATATCTCTAAGATGCATCTTTTACTTAATTGTCATTTATAACTGATCACAATTTCCAAGTTTTAAAGCGTGTGTTTCTTTATAACTGTTTAAAGGGTTTCATATACTAATTTGCATCTCTTTCTTTTGTTGTGAATTTCATCTGAGTCTACTGAACTCCACCATCCTCCATTTGCATTTCGAATGGCCACGGAGGCCCAATTACATTCATCCTTGAGTCAACCTCGTCACAAGATCGGCGTGAAGTAATGAGAAGCTAATATCGCGGGTCAAAGATCTAAAAAATTGACTTCTCTAATTCGGGTTATTCTAAACTCATCTCTAGTTTATATCTTTGTTTCGATTGTACTTAGTTATTTATTTTGATTGTAATTTAGCTATCTTTATTTGTTTATTCATGTAATTATTTAATTCGAATTCTATTAGTTGTAACTTAAATGAATCCTCAATTGAAGTTACCATTTTTGAAATTCGAAGTCTCTTTACTTTGATTATCAATTTTTGAATGATTATCGATTTTTATTCATCACTTGTTCAAATTATCTTTAGAATGAACTCAAAGCTCTTTTCCTTAAATCAAATTCACATTTTTCTTGTTACTTTCTTTAAAAATAGGTAAATGTTTTCAAGTCTAGCCAAATTATTGATTCGTCGGATAACCGCATGTTAGTAGACACTTTAAGTGGAAATGAGAACCTCGTACTTGTTCTTTGGATTTAGAATTTTTTTTTGTTTTAAGTCTTCCGAAATTAATTTAAAGGTTCCTTGATTTTTCTTTAAAAAATTAAATGGCGACTCCGTATTATTTTTAAAAGTTAAAAGAAGTATTGAGACTTTGATTATTTTTGAATATTTTCAAATAGTTCTCTTTACCTTTTACCTTTTTCAACAAAACCACACTTTCCTATCACATATATATATTTAACACAAAAAGAGAAAAAAATATTGGAAGGGGAGGATTAGGTGGGGCGGGGTAGATTTTTTTTTTTAAAAATAAAATAATATCTAAATTATTATTCGAGAGGGGATGAAGTAATAATTTTTTTAAAAAAAATTTATGAAAGAAATTTAAAAATAAAAATAAAACAAAAAATGGGGGTGAGAGGGGGGGTTATGGTGAGAGAAAGATGTGTTGTGTCATGTCTTTGTCTAATCCCACTCTCCAATACTTCTTCGCCCTACGACCTTTACCTCTCCTTAGATCCATTACGGTCAACATTTCAGACTTTCTCGTTGGTCCATATGTGTGTCCCTTTTTCACATGCCTGAACCATCTCAACCTCATTTTCTTGATCTTGTCCACCACATAAGTCACCCTTACCTTATCTCAAATATTTTTGTTCTTAATTTCATCTCTCTTAGTATACCCCAAAAAGTGACGTATGCGGCATTTTTAATCAACGGGTATCACCTTTTGAAATGAGAGATGATAAATAAAATAATGTAATATCATATAAAAATCAAATATAAATAAAACACAATTCACGCATACTATTATACTTTTTCTCAGAAAAGGAAATTAAATACATTATTAGTTCAAAAAAAAAGGCGAAAGGATCTCATCATCAATACACAACGCGTCTCTCTCGGTTTCTGTTCCCTCTTATATTTATCTCCAAACAATTCCCAAATTATGTTTTGATTTTTAGAATTTTCTCTCAATCACAATATTTTATACATTTTTTTGAAAGAAAAGCTCAACAAAGGTGAGAATGATGTTTTTATTTTACGTGTTATGTTAAATGTCATGATGTTTTGATTTTAGAATTTTGCTGGATCGAATTATAGTAGAAGCTGTTTTTTTGTTTTGTGTCTGATTATAACACCCCTCAAAATTTTTCCCTAAAATTCGGACCCTTCTTGTATACGGGTAGGGTCGAACTCGAGTATTGTGGAGCATTTGCATGAGTTAAGATGAGTCCCCGAGTAATTGAGGAGTGTTGGAGGTGACGTGGGGTCACGGAGGACCCCTAGGACCAAGCTAAGTCCAAAAGATTCGTCGTGGCTAAGTTTTAGGATGAGTTTGTATGAGGGGTCGACTTCTAATGACCCTATCTTTTGAAAGACGACAATCTAGGTGGCCCACAACCTATTAGATCAAAGGTCGTTGAGTCTTCTTTCCAACGCCACCAAGAATGTGAATTTTGGAGTTTGGAGTCAAAAGATATGACGATCCTAAGACGAACTAGCACGACAGGAATTTCATTTTTGGCCAGGGTTGCAACTGCTGGGGAAATGGCCTTGGCACTGTAAGGGCGCGATGCGCCACTATCGCGCCAGAAACATGCCTCAATAGTTTGGTCTCTGGCGCGACGCGCCACTAAAAGTTGTGCAGGGTTTTTCAAGCCAAATTCCAAAACCCAGAAACTTTAGCCTTGGCGCTATAAGGGCGCGACGCGCCACTATCGCGCCATAAACATGCCTCAGTAGTTTGGTTTCTGGCGCGACGCGCCACTAAAAGTTGTGCAGGTTTTTAGGCATAATTGGCCTTGGCGCTGTAAGGGCGCGACACGCCACTATCGCGCCAAGGGCGTTTTGGCCTAATTTTTAGAACTTTTAAGAAGGGGCAATTTGGAAATTGTCCCAAATTATATATGTATCACACTAGACCATTTTGGGGACATATTTTCAGCCCCCACTCTCTCTCTAAAAGCCCTAGGAGCTTCTCTCTCTCTCTCTTCTTCATCTTTTCCATTTCCAACAAGAATGGTCCAAGAGCTTCAAGATTTGAGTCCTCCATTGAAGACCCAACATCAAGTTCCTTCAAAGTCTTCAAACAAGGTATGTAAGGCTAACCTAAAATATGGATTGAGTTCTTCTATATGCCCATAGATGTGTCGGTTAAGAGTTGTGAAAGAGTTGCATCTTCTAAAAAGGTTTTCTTGAAAGTTTTTCCTAAACTAAGGAACGTTTTTAGATACAAATAGTTGATTGATGATTTTAATGACTTGAGTTACTAAATAGTTATTTTTCATATTATTAACTACAAATGTATCTTTGTATATAGATTTATAGGTATTGACGATATTCTTGAGTTGAGTTTTGTTGAGAGTATGGGTTCATGTTTCATTCACATGAACCCAAGATGAGATTTCTTGTCATAAATGTCTTGAGGTTGAGATGGATAGTTGTGTGTATATATGTGTTGATTGGAATGAAAAGAATGAATTGGAATAGTTATGAACGTGAATGGCATAAAAAGAATTGAAATATTGGTAGAGCTAGAATGTCACTTTTGTTTCTATAAATGGAATGTAGAAATTAAATAAGGATTTTGGAGTAGATGTTTGATGATGATGTGATGATGATGTTCGATGATGATGTGAATGATGAATATTTGATGATGATGTTTGGCGATGATGTGAATGATGATATTTGACGATGATGTGAATGAAGAGGTTATGTTGATGAGGATGTTGTGTGATGAAGTAGATTGGAATCTAATGTGATTATGTGATATGTGAATTGTATAATTTGAGTTGATTGGAGTCTTACAAATATTGTTTTAAAATAAAGGATCTTTTGAGAAAGGGTTTTAAATAAATGATCTGTGAGCATTTTTGCATAAACTATTTATACACTATTTTTGAGTTTAAGAAATGATTATTTTCATCTATGATTTAAAAAGAGTTTAAGCATGAGTTGATTTTGAGGAGTCTTTTAATTATTTTGAACACGAGTATTTTGATTATAAATGAGTTGAGCATTTTACTTGTTAATATGTCTTATTGATCTTCTTAATTATGTAGGTTTGATAAAAGATGTTATTTTCTTTAAAATGTTGCCTATTATTAAGTGTCGATTTAAAGTCTTGAAGTTGTGATGAGTCTCAAAGATTTCTCAAATGGATGGAGGAAATGATTGGTTATGTCCATATGTTGCTATAAATGTGCATTTAAATTTCTTTGAAAGATATGATTGAGATTGATCGGATGGTATGGTTGAGAGAGATTTGATCATGATAGAGTTGATGAGTTGACAAGGTTGTAATGAGACTTGTCGATATGATTTGATTGAGTTGATTGGATGGAGTTTTATGAGCATTGAGTCTTGGGAGGAGTATCGAGCACCGAATTGGGCAAGAATATAGTCCATACTCGAACCCATATAACTGCATCGCCAAACGTAGGGGGGATGGAACCGTTAAAGTCGGATGCTTCCCCGAGAGTTTTGTCCTGACATTTAGGACCTGGTTGGATTGGATCCATGATTTGTTGATTCGTTCATACCCTGACAAAGTATGAACGTACGCGGCAACAACGTCGGTTTGTTGTACTTTCACTGGCTCATAAGTGATGGTTGTTGGTTAAGAGAAACTCCCAAATAGGTCTTGATAGTACTCTGAGTCAGAGTGAGTTGAATGGTATGTGATTGGTCCCGTCTAAATCATATTCTTGTTTAGACTTAGGACACTTGAGTGAGTTGTTACATATTTATTGAGTTGAGTCCTTTGAGTTGAATTATAAAACGTTGCATAATTTAATTTGCATATTTACTGAGTCGAGTCCTTTGAGTTGATTGTTGAGTTAAATGTTGAGTTGAGTGTATATGATTGGATTGGACTGTATGGTATATGATTGATCTTTGTCTAAAAATGTATTATTACTTTAGACTTATGACGCCTTGTTGAGTCTTTCGTATCTTTCTGATTCGAGATAGTTGATCCGATGTTATTCTTCCTTGAGGTATGTTTCATTCTGCCATATTACATACTCGTACATTCCATGTACTGACGTCCATTTAGACCTGCATCGTTTCATGATGCAGAGGCAGGTTTAAGAGATCGTCAATAGGAGCATCATTGGGGATCTATTCGCACTCAGCGTGTTGGTGAGTCCTTCCCTACTTTCGGAGGACACCGCTTATGTAATCTTGCATCGAGTTAGCCCTTTCCATTTTTTTTTGATTTGAGGTAGCCATGAACATGTCATTGGCACCAATTAGATAGTAGTGATAGAGGCTTCATAGACTAGATAGTGATGGGTCGATTGAGTACTTCTATCTTTGAGTTATTCTTGTCAAACTATTTTTAATGACAAATATTTTTAGTTGATCTGTTGGCCCATGACCTTTATCCTTCGAGTTGGATGGGTGATTTGAGTTGCCCGCTAAATTATTCTTTATTTTTAAACTTTTCGCTGAATGAATGAATGAACGGATGTGTGATCAGGCTATGTGGTTCTCTTGGGAGCCAGAAATGGTTTCTGAGTGCCGGTTATGTCTAGGGTACCCTCCCGAGGCGTGACACTGGTATTCGTTTTGGAGTTCGATTAATCAAAATTTGCAACAAATTCACTATGGGATAAAACGTTCCTCCTATTTCGAGCTTTCTGGTTAAGGATGATAGATAATTGTAACTCTGATCACAATTTACATGACCTTTTGGGGTAGTAGAAGCATGTATATGAACTATATAGGAAATGTGAATATATAGATTATGTCCTTTGAATTAAATTATTGAAATGAGGATGGATTTAATCTTCTTTTCATAAATATTTTTTGCTTTACATGTTCATTTTCTTGTGATGGTATTAGATTTTCGATTATTTATAGCAAAAAAAAAACTGTTTTGGAATTCAAATTGAGCTTGCATAGTAGTGTTAACATGTCTAGGGTTGATTTCTCGTATGGTCAATCAATTTATCGTCATTACGTTTCATAGTTATTATCTCGTAAAGTCACTTTTTGTTGTTGTAGAAAATCACAATCAAGAAGAAACGTTAACTTTCTGTTTCCTAGAACATATTTTCTTGAAAAACAAGTGACTTTCTTACTTATTATCTCAAGAACATTTATATATAATGTTATCAAAACAAATGAGGGTGGAATGGGGGTTCGGGATGGAAAAATTGGAAAACGTTTTCTGGAAAATGTTTTCCTTAGCCTTGTTTTGAGTTGTTGATAACTTTTTACTTGTTTGAAAGTTTTAGAAAATGGCTGACGTTGAGGACATTCAACCTCTTGTTTGTGACAATGGAAACTGGCATGGTTAAGGTAACTATTTTGCTTCCCAATTGTCTGCAGTTTCTTTTCATTTGTGAATACAATTTGATGTTATGTATCCTTTTTTTCTTTCAGGCAGGATTTGCTGGAGATGATGCACCTAGGGCTGTTTTTCCTAGCATTGTTGGTCGTCCGCGTCATGCTGGAGTGATGGTAGGAATGGGACAGAAGGATGCATATGTTGGTGATGAGGCTCAATCAAAACGTGGTATTCTCACACTGAAGTATCCAATTGAACATGGCATAGTGAATAACTGGGATGACATGGAGAAGATTTGGCATCATACGTTTTATAACGAACTTCGAGTTGCTCCAGAAGAACATCCTGTTCTACTTACTGAAGCACCTCTTAACCCTAAGGCTAATCGCGAGAAAATGACTCAGATAATGTTTGAAACATTCAATGCCCCAGCAATGTATGTTGCTATTCAAGCTGTTCTGTCTTGGTATGCTAGTGGACGTACAACTGGTGAGATATATATATATACTGTCTTTGCTTCAAATCTTAATTTGGCTTTCCTGCAATGTTTTCCTTATTAGTTACTATGTTTTCTTTTTTTCCTTTTCATAACTACTTTGATTTGCTGCACTTCAGTCATTGAAGGAGTCCTTCAAGAACAACCTCTCTACCTCCACGAGGTAGGGGTAAGATGTCCCTAAAATTCACTTGTGGGATTTCACTAGTTATGTTGTTGTTTGTTTTGAATTTTAATTTGGTTGTTTGTGTCTATACTTAAGACATGACATTTAGGAGATATGCCTTTAGAAAATATTTTTACTGACTTGTGTTGTAGAGTGATTCGAATTCTCGATGGAAAATGTTGGACAATATGAGGAAAATCTTTGGCTGGATTCCAGTTGAACCCTGTTTCAACCAAACTTCTTGAGAACCAATTCTAATTGACCTTAAATATGGCATACTAAGTAATTTTACTGAGTGTACTGGGAAAAAAATAGGTGAATGAATTGTAGTTTTTGTAATTGTGCAAATGGTTTAGATTCTGTGGCCTATATTAATCGGAAACAATCTCTCAACCCCACAAAGGTAGGGGTAAGGTCTGTGTACACCCTACCTCCCCAGAACCTACTAGGCATGTTGTTGTGTAGATGAGAAACAAATAGTGAATTGTACTCACAAATATGATTCATGTTTTTGGGAATGTATGTCTTGCAGGTATTGTCCTGGATTATGGAGATGGTGTGAGCCACAGTTCCTATCTATGAAGGTTATGCACTACCTTATGCCATCCTACGTCTCGACCTTGCTGGTCGTGACCTTACTGAACACATAGTGAAGATTCTCACTGAACGTGGATACTCCTTCACTACTAGTGCTGAGAAGGAAATTGTGAGGGATATGAAGGAAAAATTGGCATACCTTGCTCGGAACTCGAGACAGGCTCCTCTGTCGAGAAGAACTATGAACTGCCCGATGGACAAGTGATATACTATTGGTGCTGAGCGTTTCCGATGCCCTGAAGTCCTTTACCAGCCTTCTTTGATCGGAATGGAAGCTGCTAGAATTCATGAGACGATGTACAATTCTATAATGAAGTGTGATGTCGATATTAGAAAGGATCTCTATGGAAACATTGTGCTTAGTGGTGGATCGACTATGTTTCCTGGCATTGCTGACAGAATGAGCAAGGAGATTACAACCTTAGCACCAAGCAGCATGAAGATCAAAGTGGTTGCTCCTCCTGAAAGGAAGTATAGTGTTTGGATTGGAGGTTCCATTTTGGCATCCCTCAATACCTTCCAGCAGGTTAGCATTTTCCTACCCTTTTTTTTAACTGGCTCGACTAATCTAGATTCGCACCGTAAAAAGCCCACTATGGTAGGTCTTAGCCGACCTACCAAAGAGGGGCATTTCCTTCATTTTTTGGGTTTAACTAGCTCGACTAATCTTGATTCGTGCGATAGAAATTTCAATATAGGGGTTTTTGCCTGCCCTACCAAAGAGGAACATTTTCCTTTATGTTTTTTGGTGTTACCACCCGGTTGCCAAAACCTACTGACCCGACTAATCTGGATTCATGGGCTGTAGAAAGCTCACTATGAAGGGCTTTATCCGTCCTACCAAAGTGGAGCATTTTACTTCATTGTTTTTGGTTTAGACACCCAGTTTCCTAAGCATACTAGCTCAACTAACCTAGATTCACGCCATAGAAAACCCAATATAGGGGTTTATGCCCGTCCTACCAATGAGGAGAATTTTCCTTCATATTTCTTTTGGTCTAACCACCTGGTTCCCAAAACCTATTGGCTCAACTAATTTGGATTCGGGCCGTATAAAGCCAAGTGAAGGGTTTTATCTGTCCTGCCAAAATGGAGCATTTTCCTTCATATTTTTTGGTTTAATCACATTGTTCTCGAAACCTACTGTCTCAACTAATCTGGATTCGGGCCATAGAAAGCTCACTGATTTTCAACTGATTGGGTCATTGATCTAGATGTTGTTAATGATGATGATTAACATATATATCATTCTTTGCATTTGTAGATGTGGATTTGCTAAGGCAGAGTATGATGAGTCTGGCCCCTCCATTGTGCATAGGAAGTGCTTCTAATCAGAACAAAGTTGAGTTTGGTTCAAGATTTGAGTTTGTGATGACATTTGGTTCTCTTCTTTTTTGTTTTATCTCTGGATAGCAAAGTTTTTTGGGATTATTTTTTTAAAAAATTATTTTTTATACTTCTATCTGGGAGCTCCACCTTTTATTTTTTTTGATGATTCGAACCCACAATTTTTGAATTGAAGGTGTAGAGTGTATCATCTGAGCAACCTGCTCTTGTCGCTATAGAAAGTTAATTGGTTGTTGGAGTTTTTTTTTTTTAGTTCTTTACTATTAATCATTGTATCAAATTCTCTAATAACATAAGTTTTTCATCTAAATAGAACTAAACAAGAACATCATCAAATGTTAATTTGTTATAGAACTCATTTCTATTTTCTTAACGGAGAATTATCGCATAAAAGTAGAAGTAAGGTTTGCGTACAACTTATCCTCTTTAGTAGTACTAAAGTAAAATTGTAGCCTGAGTAAGTTTTTCTTAAATGATTAGGAATAGTAAAGTTGTTACACAAACATTGACTTAAAAGAGTTTGGTAGTTGCAAATTCATTCACAATCCATCTAAGCATTCACATTGCAAAAAATCATTAAATAAAAATAAATTCAAAATAGTTTCTTAGATGGAGCCGTCAGTCATTTTTATTTGTTCAATTTGAATTTTGCATGCGTTAATAAATAGTGATTGACATGAATATTTTACCACGATAAACATTAATTGATATTTAGTCTTAGGTCTTTAAAAATAATTTGGAGAATAAGTATTTAATGTTAAAAAATTATATGTTTTTTGGTTGATATACTAAAAGTGAAAATATATTTTTAATACAGTGGATAAAGAAAAGTGAATGAAAAAAATATGTTTCCGAGCATTTGTCAAAAGTAAATATTTCAATTTCTATCAACTATTTTAACAAACTATGTTGGTTAGATTTGAGGTGAACTGTGAAAAATATTTAACTAGACATATTAAAAAAAATCTCATCAAATCCTTAACCTTGACACAAAATTGCACTATATATATATATACACCTAAAAGAATTTCACCAGATCTATTAAATAATAAGAAATACAAGAAACTAAAAAACTAAAAAAAAATATATATTCATAATGACAAACTTAAAAAATCCAAAATATAGTTAAAAGACTATTTTGAATTTACTCCCAAACCAAACATACGATACAAGAAAGATTGAGATGAACTAAACGACGTCGTTGCTTTGAGTTGCTGTAGCATCTGGGGATCCCAATTTCTGTATCAGGGAACACCCATTTGCAGAAAGATCGAAACTTTGGAGGAAGGAAGAAGAGGGAATTCAAGAATCGTGGAAATAATGGGTAAAATTGCATTAGCAGTGATTGTAAGTTCATGGATTGTAGCTGTATCCATCCTCGTCAATCGTATTGTTCCTGAACCTTATATGGTATTCCTTTTGTTTTTGTTTTAATCAATTTTTCTTGTTTAATATGAATGTAATTGATTGATTTGATAATCTTATATGGAGGTGTAATGTTGATTACACTTTTCTTGAACTGAGAGTTTATGGGAAATAGCTTCTCTACCCCTGCAACAAAGGACGGGTTACATTCTGCTCTTTCGAGACTCCACTTGTGGGACTATGTTGTTGTTGTTGGAGGTGTAATGTGGATATGTGTGCTTTTGAATCTTTTTATACTCGACTTGTGGGACTACACGGGCTATATCATTGTTGTTGTTGGAGGTGTAATGTGGATATGGGTGCTTTTTTGAATCTTTTTAGACTCCACTTGTGGAAACTACACGGGCTATATCATTGTTGTTGTTGGAGGTGTAATGTGGATATGGGTGTTTTTGCAGGATGAGATATTCCACATACCTCAAGTGCAACAGTACTGCAAAGGCAATTTCAGAAGCTGGGATCCCATGATCACCACTCCTCCTGGGCTGTAAGTACTATCTCGTTCCTCTCCTATTTCGTATGATTACTTGCTTCGTCATTGGTTTTGGTAGTCTTGTCAATTGCTCCTGCTTTGTACTGTAACTTCAGAGAGCATGAAAATAGGGACTCCATTACATGTGGCATTACCCTCTTGGAGTTGATATGTGGTGAATGAAATGTGATAACATTTCCCTCTTGGAATGAAATGTGAATGAAAGGCTATTTACATATGGCATTACCCTCTTGGAGTCGATATGTGGTGAATGAAATGTGATAACATTAGCTTCACGTAGTCAATTTTCCCTGAACAGTTGGGAATATGTTGAATGGTTACAAGTTGAGAGCTTTTCCTTAATTCGTTTCTTGATCTTTTCGGGTGTTAATTATGATTCAGGGCTACATCGACTAAATAGCATGACATGTGGTCTAGTTTGGAAATAGAAATTGTACATGCTATGCTCGTCTTGCCAAGCTTACAGGATCTTGACCATTTTGTGTATCTACAGATTATGAGTCTTTTCCCTTTTATTTGGTTGCAAAAATTTCTATTGGTTTTCTTTTTCAAGTACAACTTCACTTTGTTGATGATCTTTGTTTATCAAGTGGTTTCTTCATAAACGACTTGTTGGTACAAGTGTTACATTCTTTTCGCCTCCAGTTACCGTGAAAAGTGGCTTTACAGGTAGAATCTGTGCAAAGAATAAATATGAAGGAGGACTTGCAGTGTACTAGTGTTAGAGAACCCCAAATTATTGAATGTTAGGGCAGACAAGTCCAATAGAGTAAAATAGACATTAAGTAGTAGTTGTTGTAGAATGGTAAAGCTTGGCTCTAGGAGAGATTTTCTCTCTTCATTGTTTGCATGTGCTTCTAGTTACGAAATCTGGATATATCATGTTTTATTTTGTAAGAGGACAATATCAGTCTAGTGCATGTAGACTCTATATTGAAATTCCACTAATTTTTTCCTTTTCTCTTGTCCTCCTTAGTGACTAAAGTTAGAGACTTACATGTCATGTGGTGTTTGCCAGGAGCCTTTCTAGTCTTCTTAGAGACTTGTATGTCGGTGTAAGGATAGTTATGATTTATAGAGTCACTAGCTTTAGAGAAATCCCTGTTTGCCTTAAAATACATACTATTTCGTATTGGATGAAAATGGGCTTAACTAGAGTGAATTGGTTATAGAGGATTCATATTGCAACTATTCTGTTTTAAGGTGTAATTGATAGATGGAGTAAACCAAAAGAAAATAAACTAATACTTTCTATATCTTTTTACATGACATTCTTTTCTTCTAGACTGTTTCAAAAGAATGTAACTTCTATATTATATTTGAGTTTTTTTTTTAGTTTAAACCTATGTTGCCTGGACTATTCAAAAGTGTTAGCAGGTGCGTGTCGGATTTTCTTAAAGTAGTATTAATTTGGAGAATCTGACACAGGTGCGGCATTGAAAGTGAAGAGTCCGCGCAACTTAGGTTTAAACTACATATTCTACCCTTAAGATGCTCTTATTGAGATAGTAATGGAATGGCATTTAAGGACCACAAGTTCTAAGGTTACTTTTGGTGTGTGCCAAAAGTCGGTCTTTCTTTCTTTCTTCAACAGTGTGCCCAGTCAAAGTGTCAAATACTGCTATATATAATGAAATGGAGGGAGTGATAGGCTGGTAACAATAAAATTTACTCTAACACCCATCTAACTCTAGTTATTATTGTAATAATTGGTGCAATCCCACATCCATATCCAAATTGTGTCTGATCGACATGGGTGTGGCATGATTTGAAGGCCCAGCAACATAGACGGTGCATTATCCATGCCATTTTTCCATCCATTCCTGCCAGTTTGTCATCTACTCCCACACCATTCAAGATTCATTTAGGATAAGGACAAATGCAAAATAGTGTTTGTATAATATGCCATCTTCATGAGTTAGTATTTTGTTTTCCACATTCACAATTTTGGGTTATTTTTGGTTTTCCATTATAGGGGCACCGAGTGTTGGTTTTGATATATAAGGAGCGGTCTTGCAACTAAGTCATATTGTATGGGGATTGTAGTAAGTTACTTTGTACAATGTTCCCCTTGTCCGAACAGATAGTGTTACTTTTCCCTTTTGGCAGTCCCTGAGTGATGCCTATTTACACTAATAGTAATCTTTATGCAGTTGGACCCTCTTTTCCACTTAACGCAATACAACTTATTTTTCTTTTCTAATTCTTTTTATTTTTGTTAAGGCTAACCTTACTTTATCAAAAATAAATAATCTTCGGCAGTAAGATACCTCTTCCTTGTTCTGAACTCCATAAACAGAAATTTTAACAATGGACCCACATATTCCTGCAGTAAATATTAACCAATATGCTAGGTCCCATAAGATAATAAATGAGATGGACTGATATGTGGGTCCAAAAAAGTATAAACAGATCTTTGGTGCAATTGGTTTCATTGTCAGTTGAGTATATGTCATCTAAATTCTATAAAAACATCACTAAATGATAAACAGAGTTCTCACAGATTTGTCTCTTTTGTTTTTCAAAGACTAAAAGGGATATAGATGACAGAGAAGGATACAGATAAAAGAATGGAGCTAGCTGATATCACATAAATTGTGCCATGGCCTTGATACATGCTAGAATATGAAAAGAAATGTTCAAGATGATTCAGTTGTAAAAAGCACTCTAGATTTAACTTATAAGGGAATTTGATGCAAATAATTTAAAACTTTTGGAGGTACATTGTTTCACTTGCCTATGTTGCTTCTTTGTTTCCCGGGCTATTCTCTGTGAATGTAGATGTTCTGTTTTCAGATGCTTGTTCCTCTTCCATCCTACGCTCCAGCAATGGTGTATTGGCTGTATTTTGCAGCATTCTGGTTTACAACATACTTACCCACCTCAGACCTTCTCTTGATGACAGAAAAGTAACTCTTCGGACGGTTGTACTAGCATTGTATCCTCTTCACTGGTTCTTCACTTTCCTCTATTATACAGATGTAGTGTCGCTAACTGTTGTACTTGCATCATATCTTATGAGTCTCAAGAAGAAATATTTCTTCAGTTCCCTGGTAAGAGGATTAACTCAATCCCATTTAATTCTTTGTAGTTGATAATAATGGGGAGCAAAGTTATTAATTGACTTTTATTCAAATTCTGCACTTTATTTATTCATGCACCAAACATATTCCAATATATATATTATTTTGACATCTGACAAGTTGCTGACTACTGGAATCCACATGTTAGACCGCAGTGTGCTTTGATCACTGTATTATATTGTTGCCTCCACTTGAGCTGTATCAGAACAATAACAATACTCAATAGAAAAAATGTGTGTGTGTGTGTGGGGGGGGGGGGGGGGGGGGGTTAATGGAAACAATGCTTCATAACAATTTTTCTTCCTCTCGAGCCTGATTTACTTTCCTGGGTTAATTTCATGCATGCTTTTGATAGTTCGGTTTAATGATCAGATATTGAATATGACCAGTTTTTTTTTCTGATTGAAAAGTTAACAGCATGTTCATACATCTGAAAGTTGGGGCTTTGGCTGTGCTGATACGACAAACAAATATCATATGGATCCTTTTCATAGCATGCACAGGGGTTTTAGACTATATTCTAAATCAGCAGAAGGATAGTGCTGATTTGACTGCTCCTAGCCAATCACAAGGTGAAGATGCTTTCCCAGTCTCGAGTCAAGGTGTTGGAACACGCTCTAACTTGAGAAAGCGCAGAATCCACAATCAGACAGCTACATTCAGCTCTCCTATCCACCAAACAATTGCTTCCACAATGCCTTCCTCAGGTTCTGTCATCTTATCTTGCTTTAAGTTTTTCTAATCTGCATTTATGTTGTGTTAGGACACATGATAGCATCTGTTGATTTTTGTTTCTATCCAGTGATCTTCTTTATGATAAGTAATTTTTGTTCAGTGATCTAAAATATTACATTGAATGAAAAAATTACAATCAAACGCCGTTTTGGAATATATCAAGTTCAATTTTACAAGTTGCCAAGTGTTTCGTTAATGAGGTGAAATATCCAAAAGTTTTACTTGCGAACCTGCATCATGAAATTTAATATATATCTGTTGTGAAAAAACCTGGTAACCATAGAGGATATAAGGGAAGAAAAACATTCTACCCGCTCTGGTGTCCTACACGGAGATACTTTTGTTTTCGCTTTTGTAAAACCTTCTTTTTAACTGTGAGAACACCTCAATCCGGAGTAGGGATGTGGGCGGGTGAGGAAAAGGAACTCTTATTACTTGAAATAATTACTTGTATCTTTAAGTAATTGCCCTACTGATATAGTTTTCTTTTATTGTTAGGTAATATTACTACTTAACAAGAGGAACCTGCTAGTCCAAACACACTTAACCCTCAATAAATCAAATTTTAGGCTTTTGATCCCGCCATTAATAAATTCTTACAAATATAATGTATTTCTAATTAGTAAGTCATGTGAGTATGACATGTTATGCTAAGTGTCTCTGTTTTACACTTACTATTTTCGGATTAATAGTCTCTAACATTCATACGAGAAGTGTATCATGCGGAAAACTTGCTTCATATGTTTGAAGCATCCATTTAATGTCACATTGACAAGAAATTCTTCATTGATTATGCTTGGTACAAACATTTAAGCTTTTCTTGTCAGATGACATAGTATAGACTAGTAACCTATTCGGGGCTCATGCATAGTTATCCTTTCTTGCATATTAGTAGTTGGCAATGCGATTTAAGTTCCTTGTGTATATGAAGGTTTATAATTACTGTTGTTATGTTATCTTAATGTATAAGAGACTACATTCCTTTTCAGATTTCTCTCATGAGGTTGTGAGATTATCTCAAAACTCTGGCAATTTAAGTGGGAGATTATTGCATCATTTTGGCCTTACCTTGTAGTTATGGCTGCTTTCATCACCTTTGTTTTCTGGAACGGGAGTATAGTGCTTGGTACCAACTCTCACTTTTGTAGTTTTGTTTCTTTATGGTGTCTATTCCATTTGTTAACCGTGCATGCACACGCTTCTTTGCCCACCCTTGGGCTTTCCAGGTGCAAAAGAGGCTCACACGGTTTCTCCACATTTTGCACAATTGATGTATTTTAGCTTGGTTTCTTTGCTGTTTGACTCCCGTGCACGTCTGAATTGGTCAGGCTGCAGCTCTGGCCCGATCCTTCTGGAAGAAAAATAAGCTGGTCAGTTTCTTTCAGTTGTGCACGGCATTAACCGTTGGGTTCCTTTCAGTGCACTTTTTCAGGTTAGATGAGTGACTTTGTAATTTCCAAGTTCAGTTGCACTTTCCTTATACCCTCCACCCCCACGCTCTGCCCCTTTCCCTCTCTTTCGACCCATTCATCACTTTCTTGTCATGCAATTCAATCTATAAATAGCAGTTTCTGAAGGTGTTTGTGTTTTCCATTGTTTCTTCTTTGTTGCATCACATTTTCCTTCATACCGAACACACCCTTGTAATGGTGTTCATTTCTTATAGATTCTAGCTGTACGCACATTATTTTCTTTTTTCTGATTTGGATTTGATATCTAATAGTTGGTTCCTTGCAAGAATGAAAGGCAATAGTTTGGCATTCAAGTGACCACGAAATGGTAGTATATGTATATATGACATGATATATTGATAATGCAGCATTGCTCACCCTTATCTCGTTGCTGACAATCGACACTATAACTTTTATCTCTGGAGAAAAGTAATCAAATTTCATTGGTCAATGAAGTACCTCCTGGTTCCGCTCTATGTATATTCATGGTTATCCATCTTCAATAACTTGTGCATGTTTTTTTTAATATACATCCCTAGCTCCTACTCGGAACCAAAGAAAAGAAGATTTCATTCATACTTCTCGTTTCTTTTAAACATATTCCTTTTTCCCTCTATTTGCAGCTAAAAGTCAGAGGAAGACATGGGTACTGATATATTTCCTGGCTACCTCTGCGACACTGATTCCAGCTCCACTTATAGAGTTCAGATACTATTCAATCCCATTCTTTTTCCTGATCCTCCATTCTCATGTTGATGATGACAGAAGTTGGCTTCTGATGGGAATCCTGTATGTTGCCATTAATCTTTTTACTATGTATATGTTCTTGTTCCGTCCGTTTTCTTGGGTCCATGAAACTGGTGTACAGAGATTTATATGGTAGCAAGATACTCAGGAGAATTCATGAAGTGTTGATATGCTGCACCAGTGTTCTGGCTGTACCTGCAGATCCCAATTGGTCAATTTGCTCCACTTTAGAAATGCAGTTATAGGATAATTTTTTGTAGAATAATGTTGTAGCTGGGATGTCAAATTTGGATAGATTTGGCATTGATATTGTACAAGAAATTTCTTAGCATCAAAATGAGTGGTAAAAGGAATTTTGTTTCAATCAAAACGAGTGTCTGACCAACCATTTGAGGTTGTGTTACTAGTTCATAATATCACATTTCCTTTTTTTTGGAATGTACGTTAGATGTTTAGTTATTCAATATTCGTTTTATAATTCTGTCTTTTATATAATAATGTTTGATTGTAACACATAGTAAAGGCAGACTTGGAATTTGAAGACAATTAACTTCTCTTTTTTTTTAGAAAGAAGTTATTTTTTAAAAAAGGTAGATAAAATGTTTTATTTGTTGGAAAAACGTGGAGATATTATTGGAATTAGGATTTCTACGTTGAATTTGAAAAGTAAAAGGAGAACTTTCATGTTTTGAGGAATTTGAATGTTAGATATTTTGCACATCACAGGCATTAGTGTATTGGGACTCTGCCTACGTCTAAAGAGTGTGCAATCAGTTTTAATTTCAGATTAAAAAAAATTATATTATAAATGTTAAAGAAATAAATGGGGAAGTGAATGTCATTGTAGTGGGACCACTAGCTAATTGATTAGGTGGGGCCCATTAGACAAGTAGTCCAACTTGTCTCCATTTTCTTTTTATAAATTGCCATAATTTGGCATTAATGGAAAATGCATAGATACGTTTTATACTCTGTTCTTCTTTCTTCCTTATACTCTCTCCTTTTTATTTTGTCAAGATAATTTATTTTACAACACGTTATCAGCACGAGTCTATGTCGCTTTGAGCTATATTTTTAAAAAGGTAATAAAGGGGTAAGAATTTTATTTTCTTAAAATATCTAATATTTCAAAACTTGAATTTGTTGCTCTTGATATTTCTAAAAAAGGCTACTCATCATGGGCACTTGATGCCGAAATTCATCTAGAATCGATGGATCTGGCAGACAACATCAAAGATGAAAATATGGCATCTAATCAAGACCGTGCCAAAGCCATGATCTTTCTCCGCCACCATCTTAACGAGGGACTAAAATTACAATATCTCACATTAAAAGACCCCCTTAAATTGTGAAAAAATTTAAAAGAAAAATATGACCACCTGAAGAGCTCAGTTAAATTTATGCGGAGAAGAGATCACTGAGCAAGATAAACTTGAAAAGACATACTCCACATTTTCACCCGCGAATATGCTCCTGCATCAGCAATATCGCGAAAAAAGGTTTAAAAAATATTCTGAATTACTTTCTCACCTTCTGATTGTTAAACGCTACAATGAATTATTAATGAAAAATCATGACAGTCGCCAGTTGGTTCTTTATCACTTCCTGAAGTGAATCAGACAAATTATAACCAACGAGAAAGAGGTCATGACCCTAGTCGTGGTCGTGGTCATGGTCGAAGAAGAAATTATAATCATAATGCTCGATTGACACCAAGAAATGATCAGCAATACAAAAAGAAGAGTGAAAAGCCAAAAGCTTTACCAAAGAAAAATTCAGAAAGCATATGTCATAGATGTAGAGGTGTGAGGCACGGGTGGCGGACTTGCCGGTCATCAAAATGCTTGATTCAGCTATATCAGGCATCCTTGAAAAGGGCAGAAAATAATCCAGAGACAAATTTTATCTCTGAAGATAATATTGAACCTATGAATTTGGATGTAGCTGATTTCTTTAATTTTCCAAAAAAAAATATGAATATTGCTAAGCCTAATAATATTTAAAAAATTCCTTTTTATTTGTCCATGATGTGTTTGTACTAAATGAGAAAAAGTGTCCTTGAAACAGAAAAACACTCTAGAAAAAGTCCCCCAGTCACCATTCACCATCTTGCATTTCAAACAAGTCTAGCAGTCTAGTGCATGCTGCTCAACTTGTTGGGGGTACAATGGGTTACGCCTAGGACCTTGAAGGAGGCAGTGCTAAGCTAACAAAGACAAAAGATGAAACCTTTTTTTGGACAATTGGAGTATGCATATATGGCTAGAAAGGATCAACAGATAATCATTTCATGAACTCTATCATGTTGAAATGTATAATGTTGAACTCTATCATGTAGAACCCTATCATGTTCCACCCTAATTTGACCATGTGGTGCAAACATATTATATTCATTCATGGGCAGGAGATTATAAAATATATTATTCAATCCATTTATTTCTCCATGATCAACCCATACAAAATATCTACGCTTAAATCCATTACCATACAAATGAGCCATAACTATATCTGGATTAAAAAATTTCAAGCACCTACATTCATGACAAAGACACCTAACCAATCCATTTTCCTTAAAAACATCAAGTGTCATGGCATGATCGATAAAACTTCTTACACCGTCAATAAATTCAAGTTTCAAACCACCACCAACTTCATAATGCATGTTATACATCCACAAACGATGATCCATCTACAAAATTACATATATTCAAGCTTAATTAATTAGTTCATAATGACTACAATTCATCGAGACTACAAATTCTAATTAATTTAATTTATAATTAATTAATTCATATAATAATTAAGTTCAAGTTATGATTAATTCAATTTGTAATTAATTAATTCATATAATAATTAAGTTCAAGTTAGGATTAATTCAATTTATTATTAATTAATTCATATAATAATTAAGTTCAAGTTATGATTAATTCAATTTATAATTAATTAATTCATACAATAATTAAGTTCAACTTATAATTAACTCAACTAATAATTAAGTTGAAATTATAATTAAAGTTCCAAAGTCTAAAGTTCACAATTTATACAAATCAAAAAAAAATTCTAAGTTCAAAAATTCTAAAGTCCAAGTTCATAACTTGAATATCTTCCAAACATAAAAAATCCTAAATTCTAATTTCTAATTACTTCATGTTCTAACCGTAATTTTATCTTCAAAAATACTTCAAGTCCAACTAACACAATACCCAATTCACAATCTAATTTTAAAAAGCTACAATTCAACCTAAAGCCCTAAAATTTTGCATTCACATTCTAACTTCAAGAACTAGCCAACTTAACATAACATTTGAACATCAAGAACACTTTAATTCCAACTTAAAAAATATTCAATTCACAATTTACTTCAAAAAAAAAATCCAACTCAAAGAAAAGACCTAAAATCTAATTTCTAACATTCACCAATTCAAAATCACATATACAAATTAACTATGTTAATAACATAAATTAAACAAATTAAATGAAATAAATTAACTAACAAATCAACAAATTATTTTTTTCTAAATTAAAACCCTAACTAACTAACCTTATTAACAATATGGAGAGTCTCCCTTGTTTACTGCTTCAGTAGCACTACTAACATACATCTAGAAGTAAGAGCTAGAGTAGTGGTGTCTTCTTGTTTGTTTGCCTGGTGCAGGTACTTTACACAGCTGCACCCTCAAAGAACAAGAACTTCCAACTACCACAACACACAGGAGCATACAGCAACACCAATCCAGACCAGCAACCCAACATCCAACACATGGATCCACACTCAACAGCCATAAAAAATGAAGCTTAAGTTCCAATTTTGTTTCCTGTTGGGTGCCTCTTTGTGCAGGTATCATAATACTTTGAGCCTTGGATTGGAGTTGCAGCAGCTGAGTTTGGAGTTCCTGCACCAGCATCTCAACAACATCACTTGCATATACCACAATACAGCAGCAACAGTGACTGCAACTGATCAACAGCAATAGCCAATCAGCAACAGCAACAGAGACCAGAAGCAACCAGCAACCTTCAACAAATACACCATGCTACACCAAAATGACTCCAAATTGTGCAAGATTGCAGCAAATATAACTCCTGCAGAGCCCAAGAAGTTTCAGCTCAAAAGGATAATTGGAGACGTTAGTCGAGCGACCTTGAAAAAGTTAGCCGACTTAAGTCTCAAGATGGAGCATTTCACAAATTGGAGCTTCCAGATTGTGAAAAAGGCCTCCAAAAGTTGCAGGATTACAGCAAATATTGTATTTGAAGAGTCCAATAAGTTTCAACTAAAACGGATAATTGGAGACGTTAGTCGAGCGACCTTGAAAAAGTTAGCCGACTTAAGCCTAATGAGGGAGCAATTTGCAATTTGGAGTTTCCAGGCCTCCAAATGTTGTAGGACTACAGAAAATATAGTAATTGCAAAGCCCAAGAAGTTTCAGCTCAAACGGATAATTGGAGACGTTAGTCGAGCGACCTTGAAAAAGTTAGCCGACTTAAGGTTTGTGTCTAGTTGTTTTTGGTCTTGTTGGCTTGTTTCTATGCATTTGCAGGTGGCTGGAGATACATTAAAGCACGTAAAAGTTGGGGACATGCTTACAAGCCACAACACTCAACAACTCCAGCAACATGCAGCACACAAGGAGAAACTACAAGTCCACAATGGACCTTCAGAACTACAGCACAGTTTCTGCTGTGTAGAAGTCTTGGAGGTACTTTTCCTCTTGTTCTTTTACTTGTGCAGACATACTTGCAACAGATGGGCTACAGCAGCAACAACAGGAGTAGCAACAGTTGACAGGAACTCCATTCAAAGAGGCACAGCAATACAACTCTGGATTCAACAATGGGCTGCTTGGTTTGTTACCTTGTCAGCAGCAACTACAATACAGAGAGGCAACAGGCTGGATTCACTGCAAGTTACAGCACTATTGGAGGCCCTTGTTTGTTTATTTGCTTGTGCAGGTACACTGAGGAGCTGCAACACTGACGTTGAAGTTACTCTTGGACCTCGTGCACTACAAACACATAATCAAGAAACCAACAAGATAGCTGTGATGGATACAGAACCTCAGCAACAACATGGGATATCTGGGATGCTGGAGTACAACAACTTGGAGTCTTGTAGTGGAATTGCAGCATTAGACCTTGAAGCTCCTCCAATGTGGACCAACAACTACACCAACAACATCTGCAGCAAAGATTCTTCAGTACAACAGAAGCAGCAAACTCTACTGCAGCAGCAGTTGTCAGAAGCAACACACAATCACAGCAACAGTCAACAGTACTCATCAACAAGCAACTTACAACTCCAAAACACCTCAACATACAGCACAACTTGCAACCTGGAAGGAAGAACATGCACACTGCAGCTGCTTTCACCTTCCATTGTTTCTGCTGTGCAGCACTGTTGCAGCAGCAAGTGGAGGCCTTTTTCATCCTTATAGCTACCCAAACCTCCCTTGTGAATGGAGTGGCAGCAGCAGCTCAACAGCAGCAGCAGATGCCAGAAGCAGTCAGCAGCCCTCAAAAACATGCAGATTCAACATACAAATTCCATCACACAACAACAACAACAATTTCCAACACTCTACACAACAAAAACAACAATCTCTCAACATATATCAGATTTGGAAGCTCCTGCAACATAGCATCCAACACCAGGAAATCCATCCAGCAGCCATCAAGAATTCTTAGGTTCCTGCTGTCTGTCTCTTTGTGCAGGTATCCTGCAAAATGGAACCTAGTGTTGGAGTTGCAACATCACTTCCATAGGATTCATTATAGCAGCAGTTTCACAGACCAACATACAGCTGTGGAGAAGACAGTCACAACAACTTGGAAGGAGATAAGCCTTTCCAACTGTGCAAACTCCAACATACCATATCCATCCACAGAGATGCAACAACCCTTCATACATATGCATGATGCAATCAACAAAAATCCAGACCAGCAACACAACACCCAATGCTTGTAGCCGCACTCAATGGCTATCAAAAATGAAACTAGTTTTCAATTTTGGTCACCGTTGTGTGTCTCCTGGTTTAGTTGTACTGACCTTGAGCCTTGTGTTGGAATTGTGAGGCTGATCTTGGATTTAGGGAAAATCGATCCTCCCTCAGTTATTCTTTCTCTTCTTAGTTGCATTGTACCGAGAGGAGTCCTCTCATAGATTTACCGCTTTTCTAGTACATAGATAGCACCTTTGTATCACGGATAAGTATGCCGACCTTAAAGCCGGCTTCTCATCCATCTTATTTTTGGAGGTAAGGCTTTTCATGTCCCCCTCCTTGTACTTGTTCTTTCTTTCTGCTTTATATAATGAGGAAAATTTCGACTAAAAAAAAATAAAATTAACAATATGGAGAGAGAAGGCTGACGGAGGGAAGTGGCCGCTGCAATAACGGCGACGGGGGAGGAAATGGCGGCGGTGAATGGCGGCGAAGGGGGCGGGGGTTGAAATTTTTAGAGAGAAGGGGGAGGGTTTTAGAGAGAGAGATATCAGAGAAAAACAGAAAAATTTGGGACTGGATTCAAATATTTCAGAAAGAGCGAAAAACAGTGTCGCCCTGTCTGTCCTTTTTTTTAGTAGTTGACCGTCATTTTGACCAAAAAAGCGACAGACTGGGAGACGTTGTCCGTCGCTTATTTTAAAAAAATTAATAAATAAAATATAATAAAAAACGACGGACGGAGACACAATTTTTAAATAATATTAAATTATTTTTAATTAAAAGCGACGTACTTCGTCATTATTTTTATTTTATAATTAATTTTTAAATATATTTATATATGGCACGAAAATCCATCAAAAAATGCGACGGACAAATAGTCACTGTCCGTTGCTTTTTATTAAAAAAATTAAAAAATAATAAAATTAAAAAAAAGGCGACGGACAGCGTCTCAAATTCCGTTGTTTTTTTTAGCGACGCAATCCGTCGCTGTTTTTTCTGACGTTTTTTTGACTATTTTTAGTAGTGAATTGAGGTCTATGATAAAGTCTCGAATCATTGACCCGAACTTAATCAAAAAAAATTATCTCTGCCCCTGCCCTCACTTTTAAAGTGATTAAAAGAAACTAAGATTGATTGGATTTAGTGGCAAAAGACCTCTACCTCTCAGTAGTTTGTTGATTGGATTTAGTGGCAAAAAACCTCTACCTCTCAGTTGTTTTGGTTGTGGGCTTCAGGCAGAAACAATGGTTCATAATTACCTCCCAGCATGACTCAAAAGTCAAAACCTCGATTTTCAGTTTGAAGCTTTGATGCAAGTGCGTGATAATAATCTAATCATACCTCAGAATCTTTAATGACCTTAATTCGATAAACAAATGAAAAATCGAGAAAACTATAAATAAGGAAAATGGTATAAAAATATTTGATATAAAAGAGAACTGCAAATTCAACTTATAGAAAAGCTAACCTACGGTGGTTCATGCCTATTGGAAGACGTTGAGAAATGACACTTCTCGAACAAATGAGCCTCCTCGGTTCCCTTAGTGGCTCAGCAAGCGTAATGTTGTTGAGATTCGAACCTCGGACCTCCAATTGTGAGTCAAATTAATTAGGATAAAAGAATTGGACACAATAATAAGTTATAAACCTAAACTTAAGGAGAGTTGTAATAGTTTATTTGATTGAAGTTTTATTAATAGGCTTTAAATAGTTTTTTAAAATTAAATTATTTATTTTTAAATATCGATTCCGCTTACAAAAAACCATACAGACGTCATTATGCATATTCAAATTTAATTAGGCCACGAAATAGATAATAAGATAACAAATACCAAGCGAGATACTAAACAAAATCAGCAATCATGTTCCAATCCCTAAACTTTACACTATCCTTTCTGGAACTTCACTACATTTTTCAGATTTTACCTTCCAGTTTTATGATCCTCTTTGTTAGGAAAAGGCTACTGTAAAATTCATTCTGTCTGGGACGATATGAAACTCGTAAAAAATTGATAGTTTAGAAGGAACAAACTCCATTTCACTTCACCATAACTCTATCTTTTCTCCTAAACTTTGCTATCAGTTTCCATCTGATTTTGAGCATCATTTGTTGGGAAAATTAGCACACAAAAATAATATTCTAGGCAAATAACACGAATAATGACAACCTGGAATGAACAACATAAAAGGACTCCGACGAGCTAGGCACCCTAAAACAACTCCAGAAACTCCACCACTGGAATTGGTTTCGGGAGTGCCAAGACTGAGTAGTCTAAGCACAATGCAAGCCCTTCAGATGCAGGCTTTAGGCTCGGTTGAAAAACTGTTGTCCTATATAATCAACTGCTGGGAGTACATATTATAATCAGGGAAAGAGGCTACTCAAAACAGAGGAAACATCAATAGTATATGGATGAAAACATATTTTCTTTTTCAATTTGGACCAAAGTTGGAGAAAAGTTTATCGATGGAAACAGATAAGCTATGGTGGAAATCAAAAACAAGACAGTTAACACTTACTATAAATTGTTGAACAGCCAATGGACAATGAGAAAAAGTGTCCTTGAAATAGAAAAGCACTCTAGAAAAAGTCCCCCAGTCACCATTCACCATCTTGCATTTCAAACAAGTCTAGCAGTCTAGTGCATGCTGCTCAACTTGTTTGGGGTACAATGGGCTACGCCTAGGACCTTGAAGGAGGCAGTGCTAAGCTAACAAGGACAAAAGATGAAACCTTTTTTTGGACAATTGGAGTATGCATATATGGCTAGAAAGGATCAACAGATAATGTTACAAACAAAGGACAACAATTGATAGTTAAAACTTTTGGTATAGAATGAAAGATGTACATCATGCAAATGTAACAGGCAGAAGCTTTGAGTCTTGTATGTCCATTTGGGTAACTTAGACTTGTACAGTTGATGTAAAGATGCAGTGTGAGAATATACGACATGTATGTATGGTTGATATTTTCTAAGTTCCAGTCTATATAAAACAGTTGCTTGAGCTTCCAAGAATTTCAAAGGAGATCTTTTCTCCTCTTTATTTTCCCCTCATCCTCCTTTTTCTCTAATTGCTACCCTACTTAATCAAGTTTCACATCTAATTTATCTATCATTGGAGTCATCGTTTTGAAGCCTAAGCACACTACTTCCTAAAACCTCCAAACTTCCATCGTGCCCGACTCAACTCGATCCTCAGACAGATTCATTCTCAAGGAATGAGGGATGCTACCAAGCAAAACAAAGATTGGATTTAGCAGCTGACTCTTCCTAGAATATGGGGTGCAAGAGTCATGAAATAGATTTAGTCAACACAGTCCCGAGTAGTTTCTGAAGAAATTGATACGTAGTCCTATTAATTTCTTCTTCTTTTTCGGGTCTCTAAAACCAGTACACATCTCCCTAAAGCACTTAGTGCTCGTAAACAGCAAATGCTTAAACATGCAATCCAATAACTGTTGTTTTGATAGTGGAATAACCTCTCTTTTTCTTTTAATGGCATCCACTGTCGTTATTGCTCCATTACAGGCGAATGCCCAACAACAGCGTTAAAATTAAGTAATCAATATAAGATATAAGAATAATAATGATTAATAAAAGCGAGACTTACAACAATGTTTTTGATCCCATGATCACCACTCCTCTTGGGCTGTACGTACTATTTCGTATGATTAGTTGCTTCGTCGTTGGTTTTGGTAGCTTTTCCTTAATTCGTTTCTTGATCTTTTCGGGTGTTAATTATGATTCAGGGCTACATCGACTAAAAAGCATGACATGTGGTCTAGTTTGAAAATAGAAATTGTACACATGCTACGCTCGTCTTCTGACTTGCTTGGATTCACAAATGAGGAAGAGATCCGACTTGTGTACCTGCAGGAATTCGTTCTCCACTTTCTCACGTCATGGTTGTGGGGTACATAGAAGCCAAACTGCAGTGAGACCAGTTCAAAACGAGTAAAATTTATGAGCAGGAAACACCGGTATATCAATATACTCCTTTGGGAATGTGTGGGTGTGTGTGTGTATCTCTACCCAGTAGAAGAAATTTACTACCGCTAATCATCAACATATAATAGCCATTTGTCCTAATAGGCAACATTGAACATAGTAGATGTACTTGATGGATGGGTCAGTATACATATCTGTCGAAGAATATATATACCACCAAGCTTATCGATGGAAACAGATAAGCTATGGTGTAAATCTCAAACAGGACAGTTAACTCTTGCTATAAATTGTATTTCAAACAAAAAATGTCCTTGGAACAGAAAAACACTCTAGAAAAAGTCCCACAGTCACCATTCACCATCTTGCATTTCAAACAAGTCTAGCAGTCTAGTGTATGCTGCTCAACTTGTTTGGGGTACAATGGGCTACGCCTAGGACCTTTAAGGAGGCAGTGCTAAGCTAATAAGGACAAAAGATGAAACCTTTTTTTGGACAATTAGAGTATGCATATATGGCTAGAAAGGATCAACAGATAATGTTACAAACAAAGGACAACAATTGATAGTTAAAACTTTTGGTATAGAATGAAAGATGTACATCATGCAAATGTAACAGACAGAAGCTTTGAGTCTTGTATGTCCCTTTGAGTAACTTGGACTTGTACAGTTGATGTAAAGATGCAGTGTGAGAATATACTACATGTATGTATGGTTGATATTTTCTAAGTTTCAGTATATATAAAACAGTTGCTTGAGCTTCCAAGAATTTCAAAGGAGATCTTTTCTCCTCCTTTTTCTCTAATTGCTACCCTACTTAATCAAGTTTCACATCTAATTTATCTATCATTGGAGTCATCGTTTTGAAGCCTAAGCACACTACTTTCTAAAACCTCCAAACTTCCATCGTGCCCAACTGGACTCGATCCTCAGACAGATTCATTCTCAAGGAATGAGGGATGCTACCAAGCAAAACCAAGATTGGATTAAGCAGCTGACTCTTCCTAGAATATGGGGTGTAAGAGTCATGAAATAGATTTAGTCAACACAGTCCCAAGTAGTTTCTGAAGAAATTGATACGTAGTCCTATAAATTTCTTCTTCTTTTTCGGGTCTCTAAAACCAGTACACATCTCCCTAAAGCATTGAGTGCTTGTAAACAGCAAACGCTTTGTCTTTTTTACATCAGCCTGTGGTTAAATTTAAACAAATGACAACCACATCCGCGTTATACAGATTCCAATTATGAAGCATATAGTAATGCTAGTACAACACACTTCCCCTATAGTACAAATTTCCAAATACTCCTTCCAAATTAGCGGTAGATCCAGCATATCATGAACCAACTATCTGATTCATCCGAACCTTATACAAGGTTAATTTTTTTCATGTAGATGTGAAAATCTTTTCTCTACCACTAGGTGCATCCACCGACTCTAAATACTGGATTGGCCTATATAACCATGACCTGCACTATAATCCATGTAGTAAATGGTAAACCTTGCACCTTTCAAAGCATGCTTACATAAGCTTTCTAACAGTTTATCACCACCATCTGTTGCTTAGACTAAAGGATAAATTTAGCTTTCTCAGCTCTTAACTACAGAAACTAAAAAAACAAAATTTGGCAACAGCCTCAACAATAGAATTAAAAAGGGTCAACCAAATATCAAACAACGAGTCTAAAGCTACTGCATTGCAACTGAAAGACTATAATCTCAGCAGTTTTCACTATAACAAAGATAAGGGTTGGGCCGATTACTAGAGAATGGTCGAAAGCTACTGATCTGCAGCTAAAGGACAACAATTTGGCAACAATTTCAACACCATCAAAAAAATGGTTGAGCTATATATCAATGAATGGTTAAAAAGAAATACTGAATTGCAACTAAAAGACTAGAACTTTGCAGCAGTTTTCACAATAACAAGAAAAGGCTCAAAAGGGTCAAGAACCAGCTATAAGTGAATGATCGAAAGCCACTGACATGCAACCAAAGGACAACAACTTGGCAACAATTTCAACAACACCAAGAAAATGGTCAAGTCATATATCAATGAATGGTCAAAATATTTATACTCAAGTGATGTACCCAACCTGAGTTGTTGTTGGAATCACCATTCTGCTGTCTAAAGCTACTAAATTGCAACTAAAAGACTACAACTTTGCACTAAACCATAAAGACAAACTAACTAAGAAGGAGGGCAATTTACTATTAATGTTGTCCAAAATCAAAAAAAGTCAACACAAAGCCAAAAGGATGCGCAGACTTCACATCACTATATGTCCAAACCTCCCTTCACCTACATAAAAGCACACAAGAGAGTTAGTAACTTGCAAATGGTGAAACTTAATCATTTTTTGAGCAATCAAGAAGTAGATCAGGTTTTCCAAAACAATTTCCAGGTTCCTTTCTTAAGCTTAATCCAAACCAAATATCGTATTTACATTTATTTTCTCGCACAACACGTGGAAAAACTGCAACCAGAGGAAGAATGAAAAATTATTTGATTTGCCAACATGAAAGTTACATAACAAATTAATAATGACAAAGCAAAAATGAGCATTCATAATGTGATAGGTTAACAGAACCATTTTGGGACCATGTTTTATTGAAAATCAAGAGGTTAATAACATAGTACAAATTATCTGAAAACACAAAAACATTCCTATCAATCCACGGAGATTTCAAATGTTACCTAATAGGAAAGCGAGCTCTTGAATAAAGTTATAAGACATCTATCTAATCTTTTAAAAGCGGGGAGAGTAAGGAGACCACAAATACATGACATCTAATCAAATTAATATCTTTAACTGAATCCTATGTCAAATTGAATCACCAAGTTAGACACAAAGCTAGAAGAAAAGAAATATGAGATATTTAAAGTTAAGAAACTTAAAGAGAAAACAAGAAGGAAGATATCATTACCCTTGGCCTAACGACTGGAAAATCCAAAGATTGATCTATATCCCGCACCACCTTAGCTTGAAAATATCCCGCCTCGCCATTCTTGACCGAAAGGGTAATATAGAATATGTAGTATCGACCGGGACATACATTAACCTTGAGAATATGGTCGACCTCATATTTAGTGCCCTAAAATATGAATATAGAGGAACCTTATCAGCGAGAAAACAAGGAAAAAGAAAAACAATGGCAAGTGTGAGTAGAGCTTACATTTTTGTTATTGTACTGCTCAAGTGCCTTTGCAGCATAACCCTTCAACATTTCATTTTCGACACGAGCAGGAGCTTTTAAGTAGTTTACCATGGGGAATATGGTAGTCAGTGGACACGAACCGGGATAATCTTTAATGTCAAATCCCTATCAAAAACTCAATCAATTAGAAACAAATATGGCTGTTCTGGTAAGAAGCTTGGTATTTTCCACAATAAAGTGTTTCGGGCAACAAAACAATCAGTGAAAAGGCAACAAGCAGAGATATAAATCCGAAATTCTCCATAAACATAAATAGTTATCCACCGATGGAGAGAAAAGATACCTCACTCTCACGGATCTGTTGGAAGTACCTATCCCAAACAGCTTTATCCACCTTTTTATCATTGGGATCGATAGGGCAATATAAATCTTCATTTGCTTCTTCGATATCCCAGTTGGGACAGCTTTCATCTGAAAGAGGGGATAAAGGATCCAGACTTTCGTAATCGCTGGATTCTCCATCTTCCTCATCCACCTTTTGTTTCTTCAACGACGGCGGACAATCCGATTCGCTTGAGGATCCTCCATAATCAGATGGCAACGGTGATTGTGGCGGCGGCAGCGACGGCGACGACGACATGACTAGGTATTCACAAAGGACACAATTCACGCATACTATTATACTTTTTCTCAGAAAAGGAAATTAAATACATTATTAGTTCAAAAAAAAGGCGAAAGGATCTCATCATCAATACACAACGCGTCTCTCTCGGTTTCTGTTCCCTCTTATATTTATCTCCAAACAATTCCCAAATTATGTTTTGATTTTTAGAATTTTCTCTCAATCACAATATTTTATACATTTTTTTGAAAGAAAAGCTCAACAAAGGTGAGAATGATGTTTTTATTTTACGTGTTATGTTAAATGTCATGATGCTTTGATTTTAGAATTTTGCTGGATCAAATTATAGTAGAAGCTGTTTTTTTTTGTTTTGTGACTGATATTCGTTTTGGAGTTCGATTAATCAAAATTTGTAACAAATTCACTATGGGATAAAACGTTCCTCCTATTTCGAGCTTTCTGGTTAAGGATGATAGATAATTGTAACTCTGATCACAATTTACATGACCTTTTGGGGTAGTAGAAGCATGTATATGAACTATATAGGAAATGTGAATATATAGATTATGTCCTTTGAATTAAATTATTGAAATGAGGATGGATTTAATCTTCTTTTCATAAATATTTTTTGCTTTACATGTTCATTTTCTTGTGATGGTATTAGATTTTCGATTATTTATAGCAAAAAAAAACTGTTTTGGAATTCAAATTGAGCTTGCATAGTAGTGTTAACATGTCTAGGGTTGATTTCTCGTATGGTCAATCAATTTATCGTCATTACGTTTCATAGTTATTATCTCGTAAAGTCACTTTTTGTTGTTGTAGAAAATCACAATCAAGAAGAAACGTTAACTTTCTGTTTCCTAGAACATATTTTCTTGAAAAACAAGTGACTTTCTTACTTATTATCTCAAGAACATTTATATATAATGTTATCAAAACAAATGAGGGTGGAATGGGGGTTCGGGATGGAAAAATTGGAAAACGTTTTCTGGAAAATGTTTTCCTTAGCCTTGTTTTTGAGTTGTTGATAACTTTTTACTTGTTTGAAAGTTTTAGAAAATGGCTGACGTTGAGGACATTCAACCTCTTGTTTGTGACAATGGAAACTGGCATGGTTAAGGTAACTATTTTGCTTCCCAATTGTCTGCAGTTTCTTTTCATTTGTGAATACAATTTGATGTTATGTATCCTTTTTTTCTTTCAGGCAGGATTTGCTGGAGATGATGCACCTAGGGCTGTTTTTCCTAGCATTGTTGGTCGTCCGCGTCATGCTGGAGTAATGGTAGGAATGGGACAGAAGGATGCATATGTTGGTGATGAGGCTCAATCGAAACGTGGTATTCTCACACTGAAGTATCCAATTGAACATGGCATAGTGAATAACTGGGATGACATGGAGAAGATTTGGCATCATACGTTCTATAACGAACTTCGAGTTGCTCCAGAAGAACATCCTGTTCTGATTACTGAAGCACCTCTTAACCCTAAGGCTAAGCGCGAGAAAATGACTCAGATAATGTTTGAAACATTCAATGCCCCAGCAATGTATGTTGCTATTCAAGCTGTTCTGTCTTTGTATGCTAGTGGACGTACAACTGGTGAGATATATATATACTGTCTTTGCTTCAAATCTTAATTTGGCTTTCCTGCAATGCTTTCCTTATTAGTTACTATGTTTTCTTTTTTTCCTTTTCATAACTACTTTGATTTACTGCACTTCAATCAAGAGTCCTTCAAGAACAACCTCTCTACCTCCACGAGGTAGGGGTTAGATGTCCCTAGAATTCACTTGTGGGATTTCACTAGTTATGTTGTTGTTTGTTTTGAATTTTAATTTGGTTGTTTGTGTCTATACTTAAGACATGACATTTAGGAGATATGCCTTTTAGAAAATATTTTTACTGACTTGTGTTGTAGAGTGATTCGAATTCTCGATGGAAAATGTTGGACAATATGAGGAAAATCTTTGGCTGGATTCCAGTTGAACCCTGTTTCGACCAAACTTCTTGAGAACCAATTCTAATAGACCTTAAATATGGCATACTAAGTAATTTTACTGAGTGTACTGGGAAAAAAATAGGTGAATGAATTGCAGTTTTTGTAATTGTGCAAATGGTTTAGATTCTGTGGCCTATATTAATCGGAAACAACATCTCTATCCCACAAAGGTAGGGGTAAGATCTGTGTACACCCTACCTCCCTAGAACCTACTTGGTATTTTGTTGTCTAGATGAGAAACAAATAGTGAATTGTACTCACAAATATGATTCATGTTTTTGGGAATTTATGTCTTGCAGGTATTGTCCTGGATTCTGGAGATGGTGTGAGCCACACAGTTCCTATCTATGAAGGTTATGCACTACCTCATGCCATCCTACGTCTCGACCTTGCTGGTCGTGACCCTACTGAATACATGGTGAAGATTCTCACTGAACGTGGATACTCCTTCACTACTAGTGCTGAGAAGGAAATTGTGAGGGATATGAAGGAAAAATTGGCATACCTTGCTCGGAACTCGAGACAGGCTCCTCTGTCGAGAAGAACTATGAACTGCCCGATGGACAAGTGATTACTATTGGTGCTGAGCGTTTCCGATGCCCTGAAGTCCTTTACCAGCCTTCTTTGATCGGAATGGAAGCTGCTGGAATTCATGAGACGATGTACAATTCTATAATGAAGTGTGATGTCGATATTACCTCCCGATTGCCAAAACCTACTGACCCGACTAATTTGGATTAATGGGCTGTAGAAAGCCCACTATGAAGGGCTTTATCCGTTCTACCAAAGTGGAGCATTTTACTTCATTGTTTTTGGTTTAGACACCCAGTTTCCAAAGCATATTGGCTCAACTAACCTAAATTCACGCCATAGAAAACCCAATATAGGGGTTTATGCCCGTCCTACCAATGAGGAGCATTTTCCTTCATATTTTTTTGGTCTAACCACCTGGTTCCCAAAACCTATTGGCTCAACTAATTTGGATTCGGGCCGTATAAAGCCAAGTGAAGGGTTTTATCTGTCCTGCCAAAATGGAGCATTTTCCTTCATATTTTTTGGTTTAATCACATTGTTCTCGAAACCTACTGTCTCAACTAATCTGGATTCGGGCCATAGAAAGCTCACTGATTTTCAACTGATTGGGTCATTGATCTAGATGTTGTTAATGATGATGATTAACATATATATCATTCTTTGCATTTGTAGATGTGGATTTGCTAAGGCAGAGTATGATGAGTCTGGCCCCTCCATTGTGCATAGGAAGTGCTTCTAATCAGAACAAAGTTGAGTTTGGTTCAAGATTTGAGTTTGTGATGACATTTGGTTCTCTTCTTTTTTGTTTCATCTCTGGATAGCAAAGTTTTTTGGGATTATTTTTTAAAAAAATTATTTTTTATACTTCTATTTGAGAGCTCCACCTTTTAATTTTTTTTTTAATGATTCGAATCCACAATTTTTGAATTGAAGGTGGAGAGTGTATCATCTGAGCAACCTGCTCTTGTCGCTATAGAAAGTTAATTGGTTGTTGGAGTTTTTTTTTTTTTTTAGTTCTTTACTATTAATCATTGAGCCCGTTTGGATTGGCTTTAAGTTGGTTTTGACCAACTTAAAGCCCCTTTTCAGCTTTTGGACGTGTTTGTCTAATGCTAACTTTAAGCCAGAAAGTTCTTAAAGTCAGTCAAAAATGAAAAGTTAGGATTCCTAACTTTTTTTTTTCTAAGTGCTTAAAGTCATTTTCTTTGACCATGAAAATTACTTTTATATCCCTTATATTTTAACTAAATTCCCAAACAACCGCTTATTTATAAAAATAACTTTCAGCACTTTAAAGTTCTAAAAGCACTTCATACATAAAAGTTACTTTTTTTAAGCCCATCCAAACGGGCTCATTGTATCAAATTCTCTAGTAACATAAGTTTTTCATCTAAATAGAACTAAACTAGAACATCATCAAATGTTAATTTGTTATAGACCTCATTTCTATTTTCTTAACGGAGAATTATCGCATAAAGGTAGAGGTAAGATTTGCGTACAACTTACCCTCTTTAGTAATACTAAAGTAAAATTGTAGACTGAGTAAGTTTTTCTTAAATGGTTAGGAATAGTAAAGTTGTTACACAAACATTGACTTAAAAGAGTTTGGTAGTTGCAAATTCATTCACAATCCATCTAAGCATTCACATTGCAAAAAATCATTAAATAAAAATAAATTCAAAATAGTTTCTTCGATGGAGCCGTCATTCATTTTTATTTGTTCAATTTGGATTTTGCATTCGTTAATAAATAATGATTGACATGAATATTTTACCACAATAAACATTAATTGATATTTAGTCTTAGGTCTTTAAAAACAATTTGGAGAATAAGTATTTAATGTTAAAAAATTATATGTTTTTTGGTTGATATACTAAAAGTGAAAATATATTTTTAATACAGTGGAAAAAGAAAAGTGAATGGAGAAAATATGTTTCCGAGCATTTGTTAAAAGTAAATATTTCAATTTCTATCAACTATTTTAACAAACTATATTGGTTAGATTTGAGGTGAACTGTGAAAAATATTTACCTAGACATATCAAAAAAATATCGCATCAAATCCTTGAACCTTGACACAAAATTGCACTATATATATATATACACCTAAAAGAATTTCACCAGATCTATTAAATAATAATAATATATATATATATATATATATATATATATAATGACAAACTTAAAAAATCCAAAATATAGTTAAAAGACTATTTTGAATTTACTCCCAAACCAAACATACGATCCAAGAAAGATTGAGATGAACTAAACGACGTCGTTGCTCTGAGTAGCTGTAGCATCTGGGGATCCCAATTTCTGTATCAGGGAACACCCATTTGCAGAAAGATCGAAACTTTGGAGGAAGGAAGAAGAGGGAATTCAAGAATCGTGGAAATAATGGGTAAAATTGCATTAGCAGTGATTGTAAGTTCATGGATTGTAGCTGTATCCATCCTCGTCAATCGTATTGTTCCTGAACCTTATATGGTATTCCTTTTGTTTTTGTTTTAATCAATTTTTCTTGTTTAATATGAATGTAATTGATTGATTTGATAATCTTATATGGAGGTGTAATGTTGATTACACTTTTCTTGAGCTGAGAGTTTATGGGAAATAGCTTCTCTACCCCTGCAACAAAGGACGGGTTACATTCTGCTCTTTCGAGACTCCACTTGTGGGACTATGTTGTTGTTGTTGGAGGTGTAATGTGGATATGTGTGCTTTTGAATCTTTTTATACTCGACTTGTGGGACTACACGGGCTATATCATTGTTGTTGTTGGAGGTGTAATGTGGATATGGGTGCTTTTTTGAATCTTTTTAGACTCCACTTGTGGAAACTACATGGGCTATATCATTGTTGTTGTTGGAGGTGTAATGTGGATATGGGTGTTTTTGCAGGATGAGATATTCCACATACCTCAAGTGCAACAGTACTGCAAAGGCAATTTCAGAAGCTGGGATCCCATGATCACCACTCCTCCTGGGCTGTACGTACTATCTCGTTCCTCTCCTATTTCATATGATTACTTGCTTCGTCGTTGGTTTTGGTAGTCTTGTCAATTGCTCCTGCTTTGTACTGTAACTTCAGAGAGCATGAAAATAGGGACTCCATTACATGTGGCATTACCCTCTTGGAGTTGATATGTGGTGAATGAAATGTGATAACATTTCCCTCTTGGAATGAAATGTGAATGAAAGGCTATTTACATATGGCATTACCCTCTTGGAGTCGATATGTGGTGAATGAAATGTGATAACATTAGCTTCACGTAGTCAATTTTCCCTGAACAGTTGGGAATATGTTGAATGGTTACAAGTTGAGAGCTTTTCCTTAATTCGTTCCTTGATCTTTTCGGGTGTTAATTATGATTCAGGGCTACATCGACTAAATAGCATGACATGTGGTCTAGTTTGGAAATAGAAATTGTACATGCTATGCTCGTCTTGCCAAGCTTACAGGATCTTGACCATTTTGTGTATCTACAGATTATGAGTCTTTTCCCTTTTATTTGGTTGCAAAAATTTCTATTGGTTTTCTTTTTCAAGTACAACTTCACTTTGTTGATGATCTTTGTTTATCAAGTGGTTTCTTCATAAACGACTTGTTGGTACAAGTGTTACATTCTTTTCGCCACCAGTTACCGTGAAAAGTGGCTTTACAGGTAGAATCTGTGCAAAGAATAAATATGAAGGAGGACTTGCAGTGTACTAGTGTTAGAGAACCCCAAATTATTGAATATTAGGGCAGACAAGTCCAATAGAGTAAAATAGACATTAAGTAGTAGTTGTTGTAGAATGGTAAAGCTTGGCTCTAGGAGAGATTTTCTCTCTTCATTGTTTGCATGTGCTTCTAGTTACGAAATCTGGATATATCATGTTTTATTTTGTAAGAGGACAATATCAGTCTAGTGCATGTAGACTCTATATTGAAATTCCACTAATTTTTTCCTTTTCTCTTGTCCTCCTTAGTGACTAAAGTTAGAGACTTACATGTCATGTGGTGTTTGCCAGGAGCCTTTCTAGTCTTCTTAGAGACTTGTATGTCGGTGTAAGGATAGTTATGATTTATAGAGTCACTAGCTTTAGAGAAATCCCTGTTTGCCTTAAAATACATACTATTTCGTATTGGATGAAAATGGGCTTAACTAGAGTGAATTGGTTATAGAGGATTCATATTGCAACTATTCTGTTTTAAGGTGTAATTGATAGATGGAGTAAACCAAAAGAAAATAAACTAATACTTTCTATATCTTTTTACATGACATTCTTTTCTTCTAGACTGTTTCAAAAGAATGTAACTTCTATATTATATTTGAGTTTTTTTTTAGTTTAAACCTATGTTGCCTGGACTATTCAAAAGTGTTAGCAGGTGCGTGTCGGATTTTCTTAAAGTAGTATAATTTTGGAGAATCTGACACAGGTGCGGCATTGAAAGTGAAGAGTCCGCGCAACTTAGGTTTAAACTACATATTCTACCCTTAAGATGCTCTTATTGAGATAGTAATGGAATGGCATTTAAGGACCACAAGTTCTAAGGTTACTTTTGGTGTGTGCCAAAAGTCGGTCTTTCTTTCTTTCTTCAACAGTGTGCCCAGTCAAAGTGTCAAATACTGCTATATATAATGAAATGGAGGGAGTGATAGGCTGGTAACAATAAAATTTACTCTAACACCCATCTAACTCTAGTTATTATTGTAATAATTGGTGCAATCCCACATCCATATCCAAATTGTGTCTGATCGACATGGGTGTGGCATGATTTGAAGGCCCAGCAACATAGACGGTGCATTATCCAGGCCATTTTTCCATCCATTCCTGCCAGTTTGTCATCTACTCCCACACCATTCAAGATTCATTTAGGATAAGGACAAATGCAAAATAGTGTTTGTATAATATGCCATCTTCATGAGTTAGTATTTTGTTTTCCACATTCACAATTTTGGGTTATTTTTGGTTTTCCATTATAGGGGCACCGAGTGTTGGTTTTGATATATAAGGAGCGGTCTTGCAACTAAGTCATATTGTATGGGGATTGTAGTAAGTTACTTTGTACAATGTTCCCCTTGTCCGAACAGATAGTGTTACTTTTCCCTTTTGGCAGTCCCTGAGTGATGCCTATTTACACTAATAGTAATCTTTATGCAGTTGGACCCTCTTTTCCACTTAACGCAATACAACTTATTTTTCTTTTCTAATTCTTTTTATTTTTGTTAAGGCTAACCTTACTTTATCAAAAATAAATAATCTTCGGCAGTAAGATACCTCTTCCTTGTTCTGAACTCCATAAACAGAAATTTTAACAATGGACCCACATATTCCTGCAGTAAATATTAACCAATATGCTAGGTCCCATAAGATAATAAATGAGATGGACTGATATGTGGGTCCAAAAAAGTATAAACAGATCTTTGGTGCAATTGGTTTCATTGTCAGTTGAGTATATGTCATCTAAATTCTATAAAAACATCACTAAATGATAAACAGAGTTCTCACAGATTTGTCTCTTTTGTTTTTCAAAGACTAAAAGGGATATAGATGACAGAGAAGGATACAGATAAAAGAATGGAGCTAGCTGATATCACATAAATTGTGCCATGGCCTTGATACATGCTAGAATATGAAAAGAAATGTTCAAGATGATTCAGTTGTAAAAAGCACTCTAGATTTAACTTATAAGGGAATTTGATGCAAATAATTTAAAACTTTTGGAGGTACATTGTTTCACTTGCCTATGTTGCTTCTTTGTTTCCCGGGCTATTCTCTGTGAATGTAGATGTTCTGTTTTCAGATGCTTGTTCCTCTTCCATCCTACGCTCCAGCAATGGTGTATTGGCTGTATTTTGCAGCATTCTGGTTTACAACATACTTACCCACCTCAGACCTTCTCTTGATGACAGAAAAGTAACTCTTCGGACGGTTGTACTAGCATTGTATCCTCTTCACTGGTTCTTCACTTTCCTCTATTATACAGATGTAGTGTCGCTAACTGTTGTACTTGCATCATATCTTATGGATCTCAAGAAGAAATATTTCTTCAGTTCCCTGGTAAGAGGATTAACTCAATCCCATTTAATTCTTTGTAGTTGATAATAATGGGGAGCAAAGTTATTAATTGACTTTTATTCAAATTCTGCACTTTATTTATTCATGCACCAAACATATTCCAATATATATATTATTTTGACATCTGACAAGTTGCTGATACTGGAATCCACATGTTAGACCGCAGTGTGCTTTGAGCACTGTATTATATTGTTGCCTCCACTTGAGCTGTATCAGAACAATAACAATACTCAATAGAAAAAATGTGTGTGTGTGTGTGTGGGGGGGGGGGGGTTAAAGGAAACAATGCTTCATAACAATTTTTCTTCCTCTCGAGCCTGATTTACTTTCCTGGGTTAATTTCATGCATGCTTTTGATAGTTCGGTTTAATGATCAGATATTGAATATGACCAGTTTTTTTTTCTGATTGAAAAGTTAACAGCGTGTTCATACATCTGAAAGTTGGGGCTTTGGCTGTGCTGATACGACAAACAAATATCATATGGATCCTTTTCATAGCATGCACAGGGGTTTTAGACTATATTCTAAATCAGCAGAAGGATAGTGCTGATTTGACTGCTCCTAGCCAATCACAAGGTGAAGATGCTTTCCCAGTCTCGAGTCAAGGTGTTGGAACACGCTCTAACTTGAGAAAGCGCAGAATCCACAATCAGACAGCTACATTCAGCTCTCCTATCCACCAAACAATTGCTTCCACAATGCCTTCCTCAGGTTCTGTCATCTTATCTTGCTTTAAGTTTTTCTAATCTGCATTTATGTTGTGTTAGGACACATGATAGCATCTGTTGATTTTTGTTTCTATCCAGTGATCTTCTTTATGATAAGTAATTTTTGTTCAGTGATCTAAAATATTACATTGAATGAAAAAATTACAATCAAACGCCGTTTTGGAATATATCAAGTTCAATTTTACAAGTTGCCAAGTGTTTCGTTAATGAGGTGAAATATCCAAAAGTTTTACTTGCGAACCTGCATCATGAAATTTAATATATATCTGTTGTGAAAAAACCTGGTAACCATAGAGGATATAAGGGAAGAAAAACATTCTACCCGCTCTGGTGTCCTACACGGAGATACTTTTGTTTTCGCTTTTGTAAAACCTTCTTTTTAACTGTGAGAACACCTCAATCCGGAGTAGGGATGTGGGCGGGTGAGGAAAAGGAACTCTTATTACTTGAAATAATTACTTGTATCTTTAAGTAATTGCCCTACTGATATAGTTTTCTTTTATTGTTAGGTAATATTACTACTTAACAAGAGGAACCTGCTAGTCCAAACACACTTAACCCTCAATAAATCAAATTTTAGGCTTTTGATCCCGCCATTAATAAATTCTTACAAATATAATGTATTTCTAATTAGTAAGTCATGTGAGTATGACATGTTATGCTAAGTGTCTCTGTTTTACACTTACTATTTTCGGATTAATAGTCTCTAACATTCATACGAGAAGTGTATCATGCGGAAAACTTGCTTCATATGTTTGAAGCATCCATTTAATGTCACATTGACAAGAAATTCTTCATTGATTATGCTTGGTACAAACATTTAAGCTTTTCTTGTCAGATGACATAGTATAGACTAGTAACCTATTCGGGGCTCATGCATAGTTATCCTTTCTTGCATATTAGTAGTTGGCAATGCGATTTAAGTTCCTTGTGTATATGAAGGTTTATAATTACTGTTGTTATGTTATCTTAATGTATAAGAGACTACATTCCTTTTCAGATTTCTCTCATGAGGTTGTGAGATTATCTCAAAACTCTGGCAATTTAAGTGGGAGATTATTGCATCATTTTGGCCTTACCTTGTAGTTATGGCTGCTTTCATCACCTTTGTTTTCTGGAACGGGAGTATAGTGCTTGGTACCAACTCTCACTTTTGTAGTTTTGTTTCTTTATGGTGTCTATTCCATTTGTTAACCGTGCATGCACACGCTTCTTTGCCCACCCTTGGGCTTTCCAGGTGCAAAAGAGGCTCACACGGTTTCTCCACATTTTGCACAATTGATGTATTTTAGCTTGGTTTCTTTGCTGTTTGACTCCCGTGCACGTCTGAATTGGTCAGGCTGCAGCTCTGGCCCGATCCTTCTGGAAGAAAAATAAGCTGGTCAGTTTCTTTCAGTTGTGCACGGCATTAACCGTTGGGTTCCTTTCAGTGCACTTTTTCAGGTTAGATGAGTGACTTTGTAATTTCCAAGTTCAGTTGCACTTTCCTTATACCCTCCACCCCCACGCTCTGCCCCTTTCCCTCTCTTTCGACCCATTCATCACTTTCTTGTCATGCAATTCAATCTATAAATAGCAGTTTCTGAAGGTGTTTGTGTTTTCCATTGTTTCTTCTTTGTTGCATCACATTTTCCTTCATACCGAACACACCCTTGTAATGGTGTTCATTTCTTATAGATTCTAGCTGTACGCACATTATTTTCTTTTTTCTGATTTGGATTTGATATCTAATAGTTGGTTCCTTGCAAGAATGAAAGGCAATAGTTTGGCATTCAAGTGACCACGAAATGGTAGTATATGTATATATGACATGATATATTGATAATGCAGCATTGCTCACCCTTATCTCGTTGCTGACAATCGACACTATAACTTTTATCTCTGGAGAAAAGTAATCAAATTTCATTGGTCAATGAAGTACCTCCTGGTTCCGCTCTATGTATATTCATGGTTATCCATCTTCAATAACTTGTGCATGTTTTTTTAAATATACATCCCTAGCTCCTACTCGGAACCAAAGAAAAGAAGATTTCATTCATACTTCTCGTTTCTTTTAAACATATTCCTTTTTCCCTCTATTTGCAGCTAAAAGTCAGAGGAAGACATGGGTACTGATATATTTCCTGGCTACCTCTGCGACACTGATTCCAGCTCCACTTATAGAGTTCAGATACTATTCAATCCCATTCTTTTTCCTGATCCTCCATTCTCATGTTGATGATGACAGAAGTTGGCTTCTTATGGGAATCCTGTATGTTGCCATTAATCTTTTCACTATGTATATGTTCTTGTTCCGTCCGTTTTCTTTTGTCCATGAAACTGGTGTACAGAGATTTATATGGTAGCAAGATACTCAGGAGAATTCATGAAGTGTTGATATGCTGCACCAGTGTTCTGGCTGTACCTGCAGATCCCAATTGTACAAGAAATTTCTTAGCATCAAAATGAGTGGTAAAAGGAATTTTGTTTCAATCAAAACGAGTGTCTGACCAACCATTTGAGGTTGTGTTACTAGTTCATAATATCACATTTCCTTTTTTTTGGAATGTACGTTAGATGTTTAGTTATTCAATATTCGTTTTATAATTCTGTCTTTTATATAATAATGTTTGATTGTAACACATAGTAAAGGCAGACTTGGAATTTGAAGACAATTAACTTCTCTTTTTTTTTAGAAAGAAGTTATTTTTTAAAAAAGGTAGATAAAATGTTTTATTTGTTGGAAAAACGTGGAGATATTATTGGAATTAGGATTTCTACGTTGAATTTGAAAAGTAAAAGGAGAACTTTCATGTTTTGAGGAATTTGAATGTTAGATATTTTGCACATCACAGGCATTAGTGTATTGGGACTCTGCCTACGTCTAAAGAGTGTGCAATCAGTTTTAATTTCAGATTAAAAAAAATTATATTATAAATGTTAAAGAAATAAATGGGGAAGTGAATGTCATTGTAGTGGGACCACTAGCTAATTGATTAGGTGGGGCCCATTAGACAAGTAGTCCAACTTGTCTCCATTTTCTTTTTATAAATTGCCATAATTTGGCATTAATGGAAAATGCATAGATACGTTTTATACTCTGTTCTTCTTTCTTCCTTATACTCTCTCCTTTTTATTTTGTCAAGATAATTTATTTTACAACACGTTATCAGCACGAGTCTATGTCGCTTTGAGCTATATTTTTAAAAAGGTAATAAAGGGGTAAGAATTTTATTTTCTTAAAATATCTAATATTTCAAAACTTGAATTTGTTGCTCTTGATATTTCTAAAAAAGGCTACTCATCATGGGCACTTGATGCCGAAATTCATCTAGAATCGATGGGTCTGGCAGACAACATCAAAGATGAAAATATGGCATCTAATCAAGACCGTGCCAAAGCCATGATCTTTCTCCGCCACCATCTTAACGAGGGACTAAAATTACAATATCTCACATTAAAAGACCCCCTTAAATTGTGAAAAAATTTAAAAGAAAAATATGACCACCTGAAGAGCTCAGTTAAATTTATGCGGAGAAGAGATCACTGAGCAAGATAAACTTGAAAAGACATACTCCACATTTTCACCCGCGAATATGCTCCTGCATCAGCAATATCGCGAAAAAAGGTTTAAAAAATATTCTGAATTACTTTCTCACCTTCTGATTGTTAAACGCTACAATGAATTATTAATGAAAAATCATGACAGTCGCCAGTTGGTTCTTTATCACTTCCTGAAGTGAATCAGACAAATTATAACCAACGAGAAAGAGGTCATGACCCTAGTCGTGGTCGTGGTCATGGTCGAAGAAGAAATTATAATCATAATGCTCGATTGACACCAAGAAATGATCAGCAATACAAAAAGAAGAGTGAAAAGCCAAAAGCTTTACCAAAGAAAAATTCAGAAAGCATATGTCATAGATGTAGAGGTGTGAGGCACTGGTGGCGGACTTGCCGGTCATCAAAATGCTTGATTCAGCTATATCAGGCATCCTTGAAAAGGGCAGAAAATAATCCAGAGACAAATTTTATCTCTGAAGATAATATTGAACCTATGAATTTGGATGTAGCTGATTTCTTTAATTTTCCAAAAAAAAAATATGAATATTGCTAAGCCTAATAATATTTAAAAAATTCCTTTTTATTTGTCCATGATGTGTTTGTACTAAATGAGAAAAAGTGTCCTTGAAACAGAAAAACACTCTAGAAAAAGTCCCCCAGTCACCATTCACCATCTTGCATTTCAAACAAGTCTAGCAGTCTAGTGCATGCTGCTCAACTTGTTGGGGGTACAATGGGTTACGCCTAGGACCTTGAAGGAGGCAGTGCTAAGCTAACAAAGACAAAAGATGAAACCTTTTTTTGGACAATTGGAGTATGCATATATGGCTAGAAAGGATCAACAGATAATCATTTCATGAACTCTATCATGTTGAAATGTATAATGTTGAACTCTATCATGTAGAACCCTATCATGTTCCACCCTAATTTGACCATGTGGTGCAAACATATTATATTCATTCATGGGCAGGAGATTATAAAATATATTATTCAATCCATTTATTTCTCCATGATCAACCCATACAAAATATCTACGCTTAAATCCATTACCATACAAATGAGCCATAACTATATCTGGATTAAAAAATTTCAAGCACCTACATTCATGACAAAGACACCTAACCAATCCATTTCCCTTAAAAACATCAAGTGTCATGGCATGATCGATAAAACTTCTTACACCGTCAATAAATTCAAGTTTCAAACCACCACCAACTTCATAATGCATGTTATACATCCACAAACGATGATCCATCTACAAAATTACATATATTCAAGCTTAATTAATTAGTTCATAATGACTACAATTCATCGAGACTACAAATTCTAATTAATTTAATTTATAATTAATTAATTCATATAATAATTAAGTTCAAGTTATGATTAATTCAATTTGTAATTAATTAATTCATATAATAATTAAGTTCAAGTTAGGATTAATTCAATTTATTATTAATTAATTCATATAATAATTAAGTTCAAGTTATGATTAATTCAATTTATAATTAATTAATTCATACAATAATTAAGTTCAACTTATAATTAACTCAACTAATAATTAAGTTGAAATTATAATTAAAGTTCCAAAGTCTAAAGTTCACAATTTATACAAATCAAAAAAAAATTCTAAGTTCAAAAATTCTAAAGTCCAAGTTCATAACTTGAATATCTTCCAAACATAAAAAATCCTAAATTCTAATTTCTAATTACTTCATGTTCTAACCGTAATTTTATCTTCAAAAATACTTCAAGTCCAACTAACACAATACCCAATTCACAATCTAATTTTAAAAAGCTACAATTCAACCTAAAGCCCTAAAATTTTGCATTCACATTCTAACTTCAAGAACTAGCCAACTTAACATAACATTTGAACATCAAGAACACTTTAATTCCAACTCAAAAAATATTCAATTCACAATTTACTTCAAAAAAAAACCCAACTCAAAGAAAAGACCTAAAATCTAATTTCTAACATTCACCAATTCAAAATCACATATACAAATTAACTATGTTAATAACATACATTAAACAAATTAAATGAAATAAATTAACTAACAAATCAACAAATTATTTTTTTTCTAAATTAAAACCCTAACTAACTAACCTTATTAACAATATGGAGAGAGAAGGCTGACAGAGGGAAGTGGACACTGCAACAACGGCGACGGGGGAGGGAGTGGCTGCGGTGAATGGCGGCGAAGGGGGCGGGGGGTTGGAATTTTTAGAGAGAAGGGGGAGGGTTTTAGAGAGAGAGATATCAGCGAAAAAAAGAAAAATTTGGGACTAGATTCAAATATTTTAGAAAGAGCGAAAGACAGTGTCGCCCTGTCTGTCCTTTTTTTTAGTAGTTGACCGCCATTTTGACCAAAAAAAGCGACAGTCTGGGAGACGTTGTCCGTCGCTTATTTAAAAAAATTAATAAATAAAATGTAATAAAAAACGACGGACGGAGACATAATTTTTAAATAATATTAAATTATTTTTAATTAAAAGCGACGTACTTCGTCATTATTTTTATTTTATAATTAATTTTTAAATATATTTATATATGGCACAAAATTCCATCAAAAAATGCGACGGACAAATAGTCACTGTCCGTTGCTTTTTATTAAAAAAATTAAAAAATAATAAAATTAAAAAAAAGGCGACGGACATCGTCTCAAATTCCGTTGTTTTTTTTAGCGACGCAATCCGTCGCTGTTTTTTCTGACGTTTTTTTGACTATTTTTAGTAGTGAATTGAGGTCTATGATAAAGTCTCGAATCATTGACCCGAACTTAATCAAAAAAAATTATCTCTGCCCCTGCCCTCACTTTTAAAGTGATTAAAAGAAACTAAGATTGATTGGATTTAGTGGCAAAAATATTCTACCTCTCAGTTGTTTGGTGATTGGATTTAGTGGCAAATGAGCCTCCTTGGTTCCCTTAGTGGCCCAGCAAGCGTAATGTTGTTGAGATTCGAACCTCGGACCTCCAATTGTGAGTCAAATTAATTAGGATAAAAGAATTGGACACAATAATAAGTTATAAACCTAAACTTAAGGAGAGTTGTAATAGTTTATTTGATTGAAGTTTTATTAATAGGCTTTAAATAGTTTTTTAAAATTAAATTATTTATTTTTAAATATCGATTCCGCTTACAAAAAACCATACAGACGTCATTATGCATATTCAAATTTAATTAGGCCACGAAATAGATAATAAGATAACAAATACCAAGCGAGATACTAAACAAAATCAGCAATCATGTTCCAATCCCTAAACTTTACACTATCCTTTCTGGAACTTCACTACATTTTTCAGATTTTACCTTCCAGTTTTATGATCCTCTTTGTTAGGAAAAGGCTACTGTAAAATTCATTCTGTCTGGGACGATATGAAACTCGTAAAAAATTGATAGTTTAGAAGGAACAAACTCCATTTCACTTCACCATAACTCTATCTTTTCTCCTAAACTTTGCTATCAGTTTCCATCTGATTTTAAGCATCATTTGTTGGGAAAATTAGCACACAAAAATAATATTCTAGGCAAATAACACGAATAATGACAACCTGGAATGAACAACATAAAAGGACTCCGACGAGCTAGGCACCCTAAAACAACTACAGAAACTCCACCACTGGAATTAGTTTCGGGAGTGCCAAGACTGAGTAGTCTAAGCACAACGCAAGCCCTTCAGATGCAGGCTTTAGGCTCGGTTGAAAAACTGTTGTCCTATATAATCAACTGCTGGGAGTACATATTATAATCAGGGAAAGAGGATACTCAAAACAGAGGAAGCATCAATAGTATATGGATAAAAACATATTTTCTTTTTCAATTTGGACCAAAGTTGGAGAAAAGTTTATCGATGGAAACAGATAAGCTATGGTGGAAATAAAAAACAAGGCAGTTAACACTTGCTATAAATTGTTGAACAACCAAGGGACAATGAGAAAAAGTGTCCTTGAAACAGAAAGGCACTCTAGAAAAAGTCCCCCAGTCACCATTCACCATTCACCATCTTACATTTCAAACAAGTCTAGCAGTCTAGTGCATGCTGCTCAACTTGTTTGGGGTACAATGGGCTACGCCTAGGACCTTGAAGGAAGCAGTGCTAAGATAACAAGGACAAAAGATGAAACCTTTTTTTGGACAATTGGAGTATGCATATATGGCTAGAAAGGATCAACAGATAATGTTACAAACAAAGGACAACAATTGATAGTTAAAACTTTTGGTATAGAATGAAAGATGTACATCATGCAAATGTAACAGGCAAAAGCTTTGAGTCTTGTCTGTCCCTTTGGGTAACTTGGACTTGTACAGTTGATGTAAAGATGCAGTGTGAGAATATACGACATGTATGTATGGTTGATATTTTCTAAGTTTCAGTCTATATAAAACAGTTGCTTGAGCTTCCAAGAATTTCAAAGGAGATCTTTTCTCCTCATCCTCCTTTTTCTCTAATTGCTACCCTACTTAATCAAGTTTCACATCTAATTTATCTATCATTGGAGTCATCGTTTTGAAGCCTAAGCACACTACTTCCTAAAACCTCCAAACTTTCATCGTGCCCGACTCGACTCGATCCTCAAACAGATTCATTCTCAAGGAATGAGGGATGCTACCAAGCAAAACAAAGATTGGATTTAGCAGCTGACTCTTCCTAGAATATGGGGTGCAAGAGTCATGAAATATATTTACTCAACACAGTCCCGAGTAGTTTCTGAAGAAATTGATACGTAGTCCTATAAATTTCTTCTTCTTTTTCGGGTCTCTAAAACCAGTACACATCTCCCTAAAGCACTTAGTGCTCGTAAACAGCAAACGCTTTGTCTTTTTACATCAGCCTGTGGTTAACTTCAAACAAGTGACAACCACATCCGCGTTATCTTGATTCCAATTATGCAGCAGATAGTAATGCAAGTACAACACACTTCCCCTATAGTACAAATTTCCAAATACTCCTACCCTATCAGCGGTAGATCCAGCATATCATGAACCAACTATCTGATGCACCCACGGACAATGCTAGAGGGACCGAAGGGGGTTCATCCGAACCTTATACAAGGTTAATTTTTTTCATGTAGATATTAAAATCTTGTCTCTACCACTAGGTGCACCCGATTGGCCTATATAATCATGACCTGCACTATAATCCATGTAGTAAATGGTAAAGCTTGCACCTTTCAAAGCATGTTTACATAAGCTTTCTAACCGTTTATCACCACCATCTGTTGCAAAAAGGGTCAACCAAATATCAAACAAGGGGTCTAAAGCTACTGCATTGCAACTGAAAGACTATAATCTCAGCAGTTATCACTATAACAAAGATAAGGGTTGAGCCGATTACTAGAGAATGGTCGAAAGCTACTGATCTGCAGTTAAAGGACAACAACTTGGCAACAATTTCAACACCATCAAAAGAAGGGTTGAGCTATATATCAATGAATAGTTAAAAAGAAATACTAAATTGCAACTTTGTGGCAGTTTTCACAATAACAGGAAAAGGCTCAAAAGGGTCGAGAACCAGTTATAAGTAAATGATCGAAAGCCACTGACATGCAACAAAAGGACAACAACTTGACAATAATTTCAACAACACCAAGAAAATGGTCATGGCATATATCAATGAATGGTCAAAATATTTATACTCAAGTGATTACCCAACCTGAGTTGTTGTTAGAATCACCATTCTGCTGTCTAAAGCTACTAAATTGCAACTAAAACACAACAACTTTGCACTAAACCATAACGACAAACTAACTAAGGAGGGCAATTTACTATTAATGTTGTCCAAAATCAAAAAAAGTTAACACAAAGCCAAAAGGATGCAGAGACTTCACATCACTATATGTCCAAACCTCCCTTCACCTACATAAAAGCACACAAGAGAGTTAGTAACTTGCAAATGGTGAAACTTAATCATTTTTTGAGCAATCAAGAAGTAGATCAGGTTTTCCAAAACAATTTCCAGGTTCCTTTCTTAAGCTTAATCCGAACCAAATATCGTATTTACATTTATTTTCTCCCACAACACGTGGAAAAACAGCAACCAGAGGAAGAATGACAAATTATTTGATTTGCCAACATGAAAGTTACATAACAAATTAATAATGACAAAGCAAAAATGAGCATTCATAATGTGATAGGTTAACAGAACCATTTTGGGACCGTGTTTTATTGAAAATCAAGAGGTTAACAACATAGTACAAATTATCTGAAAACACAAAAACATTCCTATCGATCCACGGAGATTTCAAATGTTACCTAATAGGAAAGCGAGCTCTTGAATAAAGTTATAAGACATCTATCAAATCTTTTAAAAGAGGGGAGAGTAAGGAGACCACAAATACATGACATCTAATCAAATTAATATCTTTAACTGAATCCTATGTCAAATTGAGTCACCAAGTTAGACACAAAGCTAGAAGAAGAGAAATATGAGATATTTAAAGTTAAGAAACTTAAAGAGAAAACAAGAAGGAAGATATCATTACCCTTGGCCTAACGACTGGAAAATCCAAAGATTGATCTATATCCCGCACCACCTTAGCTTGAAAATATCCCTCCTCGCCATTCTTGACCGAAAGGGTAATATAGAATATGTAGTATCGACCGGGACATACATTAACCTTGAGAATATGGTCGACCTCATATTTAGTGCCCTAAAATATGAATATAGAGGAACCTTATCAGCAAGAAAACAAGGAAAAAGAAAAACAATGGCAAGTGTGAGTAGAGCTTACATTTTTGTTATTGTAATGCTCAAGTGCCTTTGCAGTATAACCCTTCAACATTTCATTTTCGACACGAGCAAGAGCTTTTAAGTAGTTTACCATGGGGAATATGGTAGTCAGTGGACACGAACCGGGATAATCTTTAATGTCAAATCCCTATCAAAAACTCAATCAATTAGAAACAAATATGGCTGTTCTGGTAAGAAGCTTGGTATTTTTCCCAATAAAGTGTTTCGGGCAACAAAACAATCAGTGAAAAGGCAACAAGCAGAGATATAAATCCGAAATTCTCCATAAACATAAATAGTTATCCACCGATGGAGAGAAAAGATACCTCACTCTCACGGATCTGTTGGAAGTACCTATCCCAAACAGCTTTATCCACCTTTTTATCATTGGGATCGATAGGGCAATATAAATCTTCATTTGCTTCTTCGATATCCCAGTTGGGACAGCTTTCATCTGAAAGAGGGGATAAAGGATCCAGACTTTCGTAATCGCTGGATTCTCCATCTTCCTCATCCACCTTTTGTTTCTTCAACGACGGCGGACAATCCGATTCGCTTGAGGATCCTCCATAATCAGATGGCAACGGTGATTGTGGCGGCGGCAGCGACGACGACATGACTAGGTATTCACAAAGGACACAATTCACGCATACTATTATACTTTTTCTCAGAAAAGGAAATTAAATACATTATTAGTTCAAAAAAAAGGCGAAAGGATCTCATCATCAATACACAACGCGTCTCTCTCGGTTTCTGTTCCCTCTTATATTTATCTCCAAACAATTCCCAAATTATGTTTTGATTTTTAGAATTTTCTCTCAATCACAATATTTTATACATTTTTTTTGAAAGAAAAGCTCAACAAAGGTGAGAATGATGTTTTTATTTTACGTGTTATGTTAAATGTCATGATGCTTTGATTTTAGAATTTTGCTGGATCAAATTATAGTAGAAGCTGTTTTTTTTGTTTTGTGACTGATATTCGTTTTGGAGTTCGATTAATCAAAATTTGTAACAAATTCACTATGGGATAAAACGTTCCTCCTATTTCGAGCTTTCTGGTTAAGGATGATAGATAATTGTAACTCTGATCACAATTTACATGACCTTTTGGGGTAGTAGAAGCATGTATATGAACTATATAGGAAATGTGAATATATAGATTATGTCCTTTGAATTAAATTATTGAAATGAGGATGGATTTAATCTTCTTTTCATAAATATTTTTTGCTTTACATGTTCATTTTCTTGTGATGGTATTAGATTTTCGATTATTTATAGCAAAAAAAAAACTGTTTTGGAATTCAAATTGAGCTTGCATAGTAGTGTTAACATGTCTAGGGTTGATTTCTCGTATGGTCAATCAATTTATCGTCATTACGTTTCATAGTTATTATCTCGTAAAGTCACTTTTTGTTGTTGTAGAAAATCACAATCAAGAAGAAACGTTAACTTTCTGTTTCCTAGAACATATTTTCTTGAAAAACAAGTGACTTTCTTACTTATTATCTCAAGAACATTTATATATAATGTTATCAAAACAAATGAGGGTGGAATGGGGGTTCGGGATGGAAAAATTGGAAAACGTTTTCTGGAAAATGTTTTCCTTAGCCTTGTTTTTGAGTTGTTGATAACTTTTTACTTGTTTGAAAGTTTTAGAAAATGGCTGACGTTGAGGACATTCAACCTCTTGTTTGTGACAATGGAAACTGGCATGGTTAAGGTAACTATTTTGCTTCCCAATTGTCTGCAGTTTCTTTTCATTTGTGAATACAATTTGATGTTATGTATCCTTTTTTTCTTTCAGGCAGGATTTGCTGGAGATGATGCACCTAGGGCTGTTTTTCCTAGCATTGTTGGTCGTCCGCGTCATGCTGGAGTAATGGTAGGAATGGGACAGAAGGATGCATATGTTGGTGATGAGGCTCAATCGAAACGTGGTATTCTCACACTGAAGTATCCAATTGAACATGGCATAGTGAATAACTGGGATGACATGGAGAAGATTTGGCATCATACGTTCTATAACGAACTTCGAGTTGCTCCAGAAGAACATCCTGTTCTGATTACTGAAGCACCTCTTAACCCTAAGGCTAAGCGCGAGAAAATGACTCAGATAATGTTTGAAACATTCAATGCCCCAGCAATGTATGTTGCTATTCAAGCTGTTCTGTCTTTGTATGCTAGTGGACGTACAACTGGTGAGATATATATATACTGTCTTTGCTTCAAATCTTAATTTGGCTTTCCTGCAATGCTTTCCTTATTAGTTACTATGTTTTCTTTTTTTCCTTTTCATAACTACTTTGATTTACTGCACTTCAATCAAGAGTCCTTCAAGAACAACCTCTCTACCTCCACGAGGTAGGGGTTAGATGTCCCTAGAATTCACTTGTGGGATTTCACTAGTTATGTTGTTGTTTGTTTTGAATTTTAATTTGGTTGTTTGTGTCTATACTTAAGACATGACATTTAGGAGATATGCCTTTTAGAAAATATTTTTACTGACTTGTGTTGTAGAGTGATTCGAATTCTCGATGGAAAATGTTGGACAATATGAGGAAAATCTTTGGCTGGATTCCAGTTGAACCCTGTTTCGACCAAACTTCTTGAGAACCAATTCTAATAGACCTTAAATATGGCATACTAAGTAATTTTACTGAGTGTACTGGGAAAAAAATAGGTGAATGAATTGCAGTTTTTGTAATTGTGCAAATGGTTTAGATTCTGTGGCCTATATTAATCGGAAACAACCTCTCTATCCCACAAAGGTAGGGGTAAGATCTGTGTACACCCTACCTCCCTAGAACCTACTTGGTATTTTGTTGTCTAGATGAGAAACAAATAGTGAATTGTACTCACAAATATGATTCATGTTTTTGGGAATTTATGTCTTGCAGGTATTGTCCTGGATTCTGGAGATGGTGTGAGCCACACAGTTCCTATCTATGAAGGTTATGCACTACCTCATGCCATCCTACGTCTCGACCTTGCTGGTCGTGACCCTACTGAATACATGGTGAAGATTCTCACTGAACGTGGATACTCCTTCACTACTAGTGCTGAGAAGGAAATTGTGAGGGATATGAAGGAAAAATTGGCATACCTTGCTCGGAACTCGAGACAGGCTCCTCTGTCGAGAAGAACTATGAACTGCCCGATGGACAAGTGATTACTATTGGTGCTGAGCGTTTCCGATGCCCTGAAGTCCTTTACCAGCCTTCTTTGATCGGAATGGAAGCTGCTGGAATTCATGAGACGATGTACAATTCTATAATGAAGTGTGATGTCGATATTAGAAAGGATCGACTATGTTTCCTGGCATTGCTGACAGAATGAGCAAGGAGATGACAGCCTTAGCACCAAGCAGCATGAAGATCAAAGTGGTTGCTCCCCCTGAAAGGAAGTATAGTGTTTGGATTGGAGGTTCCATTTTGGCATCCCTCAGTACCTTCCAGCAGGTTAGCATTTTCCTTCCCTTTTTTTGAACTGGCTCGACTAATCTAGATTCGCGCCGTAAAAAGCCCACTATGGTGGGTCTTACCCGACCTGCCAAAGAGGGGCATTTCCTTCATTTTTTTGGGTTTAACTGGCTCGACTAATCTTGATTCGTGCAATAGAAATCTCAGTATAGGGTTTTTTGCTTGCCCTACCAAAGAGGAACATTTTCCTTTATTTTTTTTGGTGTTACCACCCGGTTGCCAAAACCTACTGACCCGACTAATCAGGATTCGTGGGCTGTAGAAAGCCCACTATGAAGGGTTTTATCCGTCCTACCAAAATGGAGCATTTTACTTCATTGTTTTTGGTTTAGACACTCAGTTCCCAAAATGTACTGGCTCAACTAACCTAGATTCACAACGTAGAAAACCCAGTATAGGGGGTTATGCCCGTCCAACCAATGAGGAGCATTTTCCTTCATATTTTTTTGGTCTAACCGCCTGGTTCCCAAAACCTATTGGCTCAACTAATTTGGATTCGGACCGTATAAAGTCAAGTGGAGGGTTTTATCCGCCCTGCCAAAGTGGAGCATTTTCCTTCATATATTTGGTTTAATCACATGGTTCTCGAAACCTACTGTCTCGACTAATTTGGATTCGGGCCGTAAAAAGCTCACTATGGATATTGTGTATTTGATTTTCAACTGATTGAGTCATTGATCTATATGTTATTGATGATGATGATTAACATACAAATCATTCTTTGCATTTGTAGATATGGATTGCTAAGGCAGAGTATGATGAGTCTGGCCCCTCCATTGTGCATAGGAAGTGCTTCTAATCAGAACAAAGTTGAGTTTGGTTCAAGATTTGAGTTTGTGATGAAATTTGGTCTCTTCTTTTTTGTTTCATCTCTAGATAGAAAAGTTTTTGGGGAGTTTATTTTAAAATTATTTTTTATACTTCTATTTGGGAGCTCCCACCTTTTAACTTCTTTGATGATCCGAACCCACAATTTTTGAATTGGAGGTGGAGAGTGTATCATCTGAGCAACCTGCTCTTGTCGCTATAGGAAGTTCATTGGTTGTTGAATTTTTTTTTTTTTAGTTCTTTACTATTAATCATTGTAACAAATTCTCTAATAACGTAAGTTTTTCATCTAAATAGAACTAAACTAGAACATCATCAAATGTTAATTTGTTGTAGACCTCATTTCTATTTTCTTAACGGAGAATTATTGCATAAAGGTAGAGGTAAGATTTGCGTACAACTTACCCTCTTTAGTAATACTAAAGTAAAATTGTAGACTGAGTAAGTTTTTCTTAAATGGTTAGGAATAGTAAAGTTGTTACACAAACATTGACTTAAAAGAGTTTGGTAGTTGCAAATTCATTCACAATCCATCTAAGCATTCACATTGCAAAAAATCATTAAATAAAAATAAATTCAAAATAGTTCCTTAGATGGAGCCGTCATTATTTTTATTTGTTTAATTTAAATTTTGCGTGCGTTAATAAATAATGATTGACATGAGTATTTTATCACGATAAACATTAATTGATATTTAATCTTAGGTCTTTAAAAACAATTTGGAGAATAAGTATTTAATGTTAAAAAATTATATGTTTTTTGGTTGATATACTAAAAGTGAAATATATTTTTAATACAGTGGATAAAGAAAAGTGAATGGAGAAAATATGTTTCCGAGCATTTGTCAAAAGTAAATATTTCAATTTCTATCAACTATTTTAACAAACTATATTGGTTAGATTTGAGGTGAACTGTGAAAAATATTTACCTAGACATATCAAAAAAATATCGCATCAAATCCTTGAACCTTGACACAAAATTGCACTATATATATATACACCTAAAAGAATTTCACCAGATCTATTAAATAATAATAATAATATATATATATATATATATATATATATATAATGACAAACTTAAAAAATCCAAAATATAGTTAAAAGACTATTTTGAATTTACTCCCAAACCAAACATACGATCCAAGAAAGATTGAGATGAACTAAACGACGTCGTTGCTTTGAGTTGCTGTAGCATCTGGGGATCCCAATTTCTGTATCAGGGAACACCCATTTGCAGAAAGATCGAAACTTTGGAGGAAGGAAGAAGAGGGAATTCAAGAATCGTGGAAATAATGGGTAAAATTGCATTAGCAGTGATTGTAAGTTCATGGATTGTAGCTGTATCCATCCTCGTCAATCGTATTGTTCCTGAACCTTATATGGTATTCCTTTTGTTTTTGTTTTAATCAATTTTTCTTGTTTAATATGAATGTAATTGATTGATTTGATAATCTTATATGGAGGTGTAATGTTGATTACACTTTTCTTGAGCTGAGAGTTTATGGGAAATAGCTTCTCTACCCCTGCAACAAAGGACGGGTTACATTCTGCTCTTTCGAGACTCCACTTGTGGGACTATGTTGTTGTTGTTGGAGGTGTAATGTGGATATGTGTGCTTTTGAATCTTTTTATACTCGACTTGTGGGACTACACGGGCTATATCATTGTTGTTGTTGGAGGTGTAATGTGGATATGGGTGCTTTTTTGAATCTTTTTAGACTCCACTTGTGGAAACTACATGGGCTATATCATTGTTGTTGTTGGAGGTGTAATGTGGATATGGGTGTTTTTGCAGGATGAGATATTCCACATACCTCAAGTGCAACAGTACTGCAAATGCAATTTCAGAAGCTGGGATCCCATGATCACCACTCCTCCTGGGCTGTACGTACTATCTCGTTCCTCTCCTATTTCGTATGATTACTTGCTTCGTCGTTGGTTTTGGTAGTCTTGTCAATTGCTCCTGCTTTGTACTGTAACTTCAGAGAGCATGAAAATAGGGACTCCATTACATGTGGCATTACCCTCTTGGAGTTGATATGTGGTGAATGAAATGTGATAACATTTCCCTCTTGGAATGAAATGTGAATGAAAGGCTATTTACATATGGCATTACCCTCTTGGAGTCGATATGTGGTGAATGAAATGTGATAACATTAGCTTCACGTAGTCAATTTTCCCTGAACAGTTGGGAATATGTTGAATGGTTACAAGTTGAGAGCTTTTCCTTAATTCGTTCCTTGATCTTTTCGGGTGTTAATTATGATTCAGGGCTACATCGACTAAATAGCATGACATGTGGTCTAGTTTGGAAATAGAAATTGTACATGCTATGCTCGTCTTGCCAAGCTTACAGGATCTTGACCATTTTGTGTATCTACAGATTATGAGTCTTTTCCCATTTATTTGGTTGCAAAAACTTAGGTTTAAACTACATATTCTACCCTTAAGATGCTCTTATAGCGATAGTAATGGAATGGCATTTAAGGACCACAAGTTCTAAGGTTACTTTTGGTGTGTGCCAAAAGTCGGTCTTTCTTTCTTTCTTCAACCGTGTGCCCAATCAAAGTGTCAAATACTGCTAAATAAAATGAAATGGAGGGAATGATAGGCTGGTAACAATATAATTTACTCTAACACCCATCTAACTGTAGTTATTATTGTAATAATTGGTGCAATCCCACATCCATATCCAAATCGTGTCTGATCGACATGGGTGTGGCATGATTTGAAGGCCCAGCAACATAGATGGCGCATTATCCATGCCATTTTTCCATCCATTCCTGCCAGTTTGTCATCTACTCCCACACCATTCAAGATTCATTTAGGATAAGGACAAATGCAAAATAGTGTTTGTATAATATGCCATCTTCATGAGTTAGTATTTTGTTTTCCACATTCACAATTTCGAGTTATTTTTGGTTTTCCATTATAGGGGCACCGAGTGTTGGTTTTGATATATAAGGAGCGGTCTTGCAACTAAGTCATATTGTATGGGGATTGTTGTAAGTTACTTTGTACAATGTTCCCCTTGTCCGAACAGATAGTGTTACTTTTCCCTTTTGGCAGTCCCTGAGTGATGCCTATTTACACTAATAGTAATCTTTATGCAATTGGACCCTCTTTTCCACTTAACGCAATACAACTTGTTTTTCTTTTTTAATTCTTTTTATTTTTGTTAAGGCTAACCTTACTTTATCAAAAATAAATAATCTTCGGCAGTAAGGTACCTCTTCCTTGTTCTGAACTCCATAAACAGAAATTTTAACAATGGACCCACATATTCCTGCAGTAAATATTAACCAATATGCTAGGTCCCATAAGATAATAAATGAGATGGACTGATTGTGGGTCCAAAAAAGTATAAACAGATCTTTGGTGCAATTGGTTTCATTGTCAGTTGAGTATATGTCATCTAAATTCTATAAAAACATCACCAAATGATAAACAGAATTCTCTCAGATTTGTCTCTTTTGTTTTTCAAAGACTAAAAGGGATATAGATAACAGAGAAGGATAAAGATAAAAGAATGGAGCTAGCTGATATTGCATAAATTGTGCCATGGCCTTGATACATGCTAGAATATGAAAAGAAATGTTCAAGATGATTCAGTTGTAAAAAGCACTCTAGATTTAACTGATAAGGGAATTTGATGCAAATAATTTAAAACTTTTGCAGGTACATTGTTTCACTTGCCTATGTTGCTTCTTTGTTTCCAGGGTTATTCTCTATGAATGTAGATGTTCTGTTTTCAGATGCTTGTTCCTCTTCCATCCTACGCTCCAGCAATGGTGTATTGGCTGTATTTTGCAGCATTCTGGTTTACAACATACTTACCCACCTCAGACCTTCTCTTGATGACAGAAAAGTAACTCTTCAGACGGTTGTCCTAGCATTGTATCCTCTTCACTGGTTCTTCACTTTCCTCTATTATACAGATGTAGCGTCGCTAACTGTTGTACTTGCATCATATCTTATGAGTCTCAAGAAGAAATATTTCTTCAGTTCCCTGGTAAGAGGATTAACTCAATCCCATTTAATTCTTTGTAGTTGATAATAACGGGGAGCAAAGTTATTAATTGACTTTTATTCAAATTCTGCACTTTATTTATTCATGCACCAAACATATTCCAATATATATATTATTTTGACATCTGACAAGTTGCTGACTACTGGAATCCACATGTTAGACCGCAGTGTGCTTTGATCACTGTATTATATTGTTGCCTCCACTTGAGCTGTATCAGAACAATAACAATACTCAATAGAAAAAATGGGGGGGGGGGGGGGGGGGGATAAAGGAAACAATGCTTCATAACAATTTTTCTTCCTCTCGAGCCTGATTTACTTTCCTGGGTTAATTTCATGCATGCTTTTGATAGTTCCGTTTAATGACCAGATATTGAATATGACCATTTTTTTTTTCTGATTGAAAAGTTAACAGCGTGTTCATACATCTGAAGGTTGGGGCTTTGGCTGTGCTGATACGACAAACAAATATCATATGGATCCTTTTCATAGCATGCACAGGGGTTTTAGACTATATTCTAAATCAGCAGAAGGATAGTGCTGATTTGACTGATCCTAGCCAATCACAAGGTAAAGATGCTTTCCCAGTCTCGAGTCAAGGTGTTGGAACACGCTCTAACTTGAGAAAGCGCAGAATCCACAATCAGACAGCTACATTCAGCTCTCCTATCAACCAAACAATTGCTTCCACAATGCCTTCCTCAGGTTCTGTCATCTTTTCTTGCTTTAAGTTTTTTTAATCTGCATTTATGTTGTGTTAGGACACATGATAGCATCTGTTGATTTTTGTTTCTATCCAGTGATCTTCTTTTTGATAAGTAATTTTTGTTCAGTGATCTAAAATATTACATTGAATGAAAAAATTACAATCAAACGCCGTTTTGGAATATATCAAGTTCAATTTTACAAGTTGTCAAGTGTTTCGTTAATGAGGTGAAATATCCAAAAGTTTTACTTGCGAACCTGCATCATGAAATCTAATATATCTGTTGTGAAAAAACCTGGTAACCATAGAGGATATAAGGGAAGAAAAACATTCCACCGGCTCTGGTGTCCTATACAGAGATACTTTTGTTTGTGCTTTTGTAAAACCTTCTTTTTAACTGTGAGAACACCTCAATCCGGAGTAGGGACGTGGGCGGGTGAGGAAAAGGAACTCTTATTACTTGTATGTTTAAGTAATTGCCCTACTGATATAGTTTTCTTTGATTGTTAGGTAATATTACTACTTAACAAGAGGAACCTGCTAGTCCAAACACACTTAACCCTCAATAAATCAAATTTTAGGCTTTTGATCCCGCCATTAATAAATTCTTACAAATATAATTTATTTCTAATTAGTAAGTCATGTGAGTATGACATGTTATGCTAAGTGTCTCTGTTTTACACTTCCTATTTTCGGATTAATAGTCTCTAACATTCATACGAGAAGTGTGTCATGCGGAAAGCTTGCTTCATATGTTTGAAGCATCCATTTAATGTCACATTGACAAGAAATTCTTCATTGATTATGCTTGGTACAAACATGTAAGTTTTGCTTGTCAGATGACATAGTATAGACTAGTAACCTATTCGGGGCTCATGCATAGTTATCCTTTCTTGCATATTAGTAGTTGGCAATGCGATTTAAGTTCCTTGTGTATATGAAGGTTTATAATTACTGTTGTTATGTTATCTTAATGTATAAGAGACTACATTCCTTTTCAGATTTCTCTCATGAGGTGTGTGAGATTATCTCAAGACTCTGGCAATTTAAATGGGAGATTATTGCATCATTTTGGCCTTACCTTGTAGTTATGGCTGCTTTCATCACCTTTGTTTTCTGGAATGGGAGTATAGTGCTTGGTACCAACTCTCACTTTTGTAGTTTTGTTTCTTTATGGTGTCTATTCCATTTGTTAACCGTGCATGCACACTCATTCTTTGCCCACCCTTGGGCTTTCCAGGTGCAAAAGAGGCTCACACGGTTTCTCCACATTTTGCACAATTGATGTATTTTAGCTTGGTTTCTTTGCTGTTTATGACTCCCGTGCACTTCACAATTGGTCAGGCTGCAGCTCTGGCCCGATACTTCTGGAAGAAAAATAAGCTGGTCAGTTTCTTTCAGTTGTGCACGGCATTAACCGTTGGGTTCCTTTCAGTGCACTTTTTCAGGTTAGATGAGTGACTTTGTAATTTCTAAGTTCAGTTGCACTTTCCTTATACCCTCCACCCCCCATGCTCTGTCCCTTTCCCTCTCGTTCGACCCATTCATCACTTTCTTGTCATGCAATTCAATCTATAAATAGCAGTTTCTGAAGGTGTTTGTGTTTTCCATTGTTTCTTCTTTGTTGCATCACATTTTCCTTCATACCGAACACACCCTTGTAATGGTGTTCATTTCTTATAGATTCTAGCTGTACGCACATTGTTTTCTTTTTTCTGATTCGGATTTGATATCTAATAGTTGGTTCCTTGCAAGAATGAAAGGCAATAGTTTGGCATTCAAGTGACCAGGAAATGGTAGTATATGTATATATGACATGATATATTGATAATGCAGCATTGCTCACCCTTATCTCGTTGCTGACAATCGACACTATACCTTTTATCTCTGGAGAAAAGTAATCAAATTTCATTGGTCAATGAAGTACCTCCTGGTTCCGCTCTATGTATATTCATGGTTATCCATCTTCAATATCTTGGGTCAGTAAAACACTCGGTCCTATTCTAACTTGTGCATGCTTTTTTTAATATACATCCCTAGCTCCTACTCGGAACCAAAGAAAAGAAGATTTCATTCATACTTCTAGTTTCTTTTAAACATATTCCTTTTTCCCTCTATTTGCAGCTAAAAGTCAGAGGAAGACATGGGTACTGATATATTTCCTGGCTACCGCTGCGACACTGATTCCAGCTCCACTTATAGAGTTCAGATACTATACAATCCCATTCTTTTTCCTGATCCTCCATTCTCATGTTGATGATGACAGAAGTTGGCTTCTTTTGGGAATCCTGTATGTTGCCATTAATATTTTCACCATGTATATGTTCTTGTTCCGTCCGTTTTCTTGGGTCCATGAAACTGGTATACAGAGATTTATATGGTAGCAAGATACTCAGGAGAATTCATGAAGTGTTGATATGCTGCACCAGTGTTCTGGTTGTACCTGCAGATCCCAATTGGTCAATTTGCTCCACTTTTGAAATGCAGTTTAGGATAATTTTTTGTAGAATAATGTTGTAGCTGGGGTGTCAAATTTGGATAGATTTGGCATTGATATTGTACAAGAACTTTCTTAGCATCAAAATGAGTGGTAAAAGGAATTTTGTTTCAATCAAAACTAGTGTCTGACCAACCATTTGAGGTTGTGTTACTAGTTCATAATATCACATTTCCTTTTTTTTTTTTGGAATGTACGTTAGATGTTTAGTTATTCAATATTCGTTCTATAATTCTGTCTTTTATATGATGGTGCTTGATTGTACCACATAGTAAAGGCAGACTCGGAATTTGAAGACAATTAACTTCTCTTTTTTTAGAATGAAGTTATTTTTTAAAAAGGTAGATAAAATGTTTTATTTGTCGGAAAAATGTGGAGATATTATTGTACTTAGGATTTCTACGTTGAATTTGAAAAGTAAAAGGAGAACTTTCATGTTTTGAGGAATTTGAATGTTAGATATTTGGCACATCATTGGCATAGTGTATTGGGATTCTGTCTACGTGTAAGAGTGCAATCAGTTTTAATTTCAGATAAAAAAATATATATTATAAAATATATTTAAATTATGGTGAATTCCTAAACACTAAATGTAATGACTAAGCTAGGAATTTCAAAAAATTCAAACTTTGCAACCTAAAGCAATTTTATTTAGGGAAACTTACGTAATCAAGCAAACATGTGATATATATTTATAATATATCATTATAATTTGAAAGAATTACAATTTGTAGTTATAATTAGAATTTTGTAGCTATTTTCTCTCTCCTTTCTCTACGCTCTCACTCGCCTCTCCCTTCTATCTCTATCATCTCTTCCTCACCCCGTCTCTCTCGTCTTTCTCTGTCTTCTCTCTCTCAATACAAATACAAATGGTAACAATCAATTATACAAATACAAATGTTAATAGTCAATTATACAAATACAAATGATAACAATTAATTATAACAAATACAAATAATGAGTGTCAACTATACAGATCATTTTTCAGCGACACAAAATACAAATACATATGTATTCGTTGATATAACATTGATTGATAAAAATGATAATAATCAATTATACAAATACAAATGTTGAACTTGATATAATATTGATATTATTGTATTCTCTAATACAATTTATTCATTGATATAAATTGCATTTGTTAATACAATTGATAAAACATTGATACAAACAATAACAATCGATTATACAAATACAAATATTAAACTTGATACAATATTGATACAATTGTATTCAGTTACAAATTGTATTTGTTAATATAATTGTGTTATATATAGACTGATTATATATACAATTATCAAGCCGATATACAAATACAATTTGCCTCTCTCCTTCCTCTCCCAATCTCGCTCGCATCTCTCCCCTTCTAAATGTAGTCAGGGGCGGACCCACATGCACTCTTTCGGATGCTCGAGTACCCATTAACCTTGACGTAAAATTATTTATATCGAATACCCATTAACCTTGACGTAAAATTATTTATATATATAGTTTTTAAAACGTGACTAAATCAAACTTTCAACAACTAGTGAACAAATCTCGTATTGGGTGTTTTGGTCTAGTGGCTAGTTCTTAGCTGTGTCTTTAGCTAAGTCAAGGTTCAATTCTTGCTAATAACAATCATTTACACTTTTTTATGTTTCTCTTTCCCAAATAAACTCTCACATGTTCTTCTCTTTTTACTTTTTTTGTATACTTAACTTTTAATGTTAATTTCTATTACGTTTTATGAATTTCTTGACATGACAAAATTAAAAAGTCATGTTCAATCACTTTTTTTTTTGTAATGGTAATATTAATCTTATTTTTTTCATTAATGTTTTAAATATTACGTTCAAATAATTGGACACTTATACTATGTGATTTATAGTAATTTTCTATTAAAAAAAGTAAGCACCCACAAGCCAAAAATCTGAAATTCGCCACTGACTTTAACTACGAATCGTAATTAAGCAAACTATATCTATTTTGTTCCACCACCCACTCCCCTTCCCACCCCCAAAATAGTGAAGTGTATGTTCCAAATTGAAAAAAAAAAAAAAAAAAAAAAAAAAAAAAAAAAAAAAGAAGAAAGTTCCAAATTGTCAAAGAGTTATACTACCATTTACGATATATAAAAGCAAATGAAGTGCTCTCTTTGAACGTTGAACATTGATATGTATTGTATTTATTGTCTGAGAAAAGTATGCAATCATGTAAAATTTATTAAATATAAATTTATAAATGATTTAAATTATATTAAATTCAAGATATATTAGTCAAAATAAATATTACGGATTAATATAATTGGATCAATTATTTAAATTCAATAAATATGGATTTAATTAAAGTCCAATTTTATTGGGCTAGTCCATTGATTTGGGCTACAAATGATGAGCCCACTTTTCTAAGCCCAAAATCATATCATCCTAGAGGCCCATTTTTGGTGTCACATGTCAAGTGACGTGTCATGCCAAGACAAACAAATAAGTCAATAGGAGCATGTTGTGTGTCAAAATGACAAGTCCATTCACTAAAGTCCATTATGCCATGTCACTTAAATCTGATTGTCTGGAGGAAAAAACCTGTTTTCATCACAATTCCTCTATTCCACAACTATAAATAGGGGTCCTCATAATTCAGAAAAGATACCATAATTCTAACAAAAAGCCAGAGATAACTCATGGATCAAACGTCGCAGATTTCTCTACAAGCTACAAGTTCTCAAGACCACAAGATTCAAGATCAAACTCAAAAGCCCTTGAATTGAAGTAACAATTCAAGATCAAATCCATCAAGTTTAACCAAATTCAAAATCAAGCTCAAGAGTCCTTGAATTTATATTAGAAAAGACGAATCAGAGGATACATAGAGATTGTAACACTCATATTCAAAAAATCAAATACTATGATTATTGCGATATTTTTCATTCTTAATTATTAGTTTCTCGACACGAATTTTATTGTCTACAAAGTATTACTCACTAATTTGTTTTAGTCAATGAGGTGACAATAATTCACACGTTTTTTATGGTTAGCTGCAACACTAATTCATTGTATCTGGTTATATAGAGTAATATGTAGGTACAAGACTTAATATAGTTGTCACAATTTGGTTCTTGCAATAAATTTAAAAAAAACGAAAAACAAATAGGAGTTTCCTAAACCAAGAAAAGAAAAGAATAATATGTGTGAATCCAAGAATATAGTCTGACTTGACAAATGGCAGCAATTAAAGCTAGCATTTGCTGATAAATTTGGGAGTGGATTATGAAAATTTATCTTCAATATCTGTTTGGCCATGAACTTTACTGTTTGAGCATTAGAATTTTTTACTTTTTTTTTGGAATTTTTTCACTTTATTTAAAAATCGGCGATTGGTCATAAAAACATCCAAAACCTTGTTCACTTTAATTATTCTCTTTCACGATATTTTCTTTTTTAAATTTTACCCTAATTTTTTTATATATAAAATGACTCCATTTAAAATATATTTTAGGTTAGTATCATTTTTTATTGGTAAAGTACGTTCAAACCACCAACTATTATTTATAAAAAAAATTATAACCATCTTCAACTTCAAAAATTCCAAATAAAGTGAGAAAATATTTATAATTGTATATAGTAGCTCGTATATGAGATCTAATATATGACATTGTGTGACAATCTATTTTTAAATATTATTTTTTTAGAGTCGATTTGATTATATATTTCAAGTAAATTAGTCAAGTTGGTAATTTTACTAATTTTTAGAAATTGGAGATATAAATCATATTTTTAAAAAGTACATTCAAATTCTAAATATTCTTTGAAAAAATATGATCAAATACAATTACAACTCCAATTTTAAAAATTCTAAATAAAGTGAATTTTTTTTGGTTTTCATGGTCAAACGTCCCAGAGACAAACTTTATTATTATTTTCTCAAGTAAAATGTATGTTCAGATACAAATTCAAGCTCTAAAAATTATAATTTTTTCAAATTTCAATTTCAAAATTTAAGGCGAAATGAGAGGTAAGACAAAATTTCAAGATAACCTAATTGCATGATGTAGATTTATTAGTACAAATATAGAAAGTAGGAAGTAAACGATGGGACCCTTTTTGCCAAAAAATTCATGTTTGATTCATTAACTAATCGTGTGTACAAACCTAAACCATATATGGTTGGATCACAAACAAATCATTTTCATGTTGGACTATTCTATTTTGAAGTTTTTTAAAAAAAAAATTGTGATTTTCTTAATATTTTAGTTTGGTCAAAGATTGCTTCACATCTTGCATTACCTACAGCTTTATATATAATAAATACTAACAATGAAGTCTTAACTCAAATGACATGATGAAACCTTAATAAGCCTTTAAAATGCTTTTTGACTAAAAGAATATGATGATTAACTATTTTTTAAAATGTTAGAAATTGAAGAATCGTCATATTCTTTTAGTTAAATATTATTACGGGCATCTATTGTATAGTCAATTCATTTGAAGGGGTTCGAGTAAAGAATTGGGTTGAATTTAGGGTGGGTTAGGTTCTAAAATATTGATTTTAATTTATTAAATATTTTTTTCTTAAAAGTCATGTCATTAAATAGATGTCGAAAATTGTATTTTTAACTAAAATGATCGTGAAAGCTAACTAAGCAAAATTTTCAACCGATTTCTGTGAAAATAATCACTAAATATTTTCGGTTGAAAATTTCAATGGAAAAATCATGTTTTACACAAATTTTCAGCAATTTGTATAAAAATTATGAAATTGATTTTGTGTGTATTAGCGATCATCAAACCACTAATATCATGGTAGAAAAAATCTTTGTTTCTAATAGTATCAAAATTATAATCTCTTGTTCAACCAACATACAACCAAAATTATTATTTTTTAGGATTTAATTATCTTTTTTCTTTTCTCACAAGATATTTGCAACTAATTATCACCAAAAATCAATAGTGTATTTTTCAGTTGGTAATGAGTGATGTTGATAGTCCAAAAATCAAAACCAACTCCTCTCTGTCCTTTGAACATTTATTATTTTCATCTTTTATAACTCATTAATATTGTCACGAGATTTTAGAGATACCTAAACCACAAGCAACTGTCAAATAATAATATTTATATTTTTAGCTTTAATTTCAAGAAGTTGACTTTTTACCTTCATGTTAATGTATCATATTTTATAAGTGCCAACGTTTACGTATAATATTTATTGATCCAAACCTACCCAACCCCCACTTTTCCCCCTTTTTTTAACTATCTGATATTCGAAATCAACTGATAAGAGCCGGTGCTACAAGAGTCATTTATTCGTATCTCTATCTTGTTCTTGTCTTTAGATTATGTTTCGTGTAATAAATAACATTTTTATGGGTTATGAATTTATATTTTTGTATTATGAATCTATAATGTTTCACAAGTTATGTTTGGGTATGACTTTAGTTTCTAAATAACTTATATTTAACTAGATATAAGTTCGATTGTTAGAGGACAAAAATTAAAGACCAACTCATTTGCAGGACAAAAATAAAAGACCAACATATTTAAAGGGCAAAACGTGCAATTTTATGGAGTTACAATTGACGAAAGGTATATCAAATCAGTGGCATCTTCATGATGAAGGAAGTTCAATCGACTATCCTTCGATTTAATGTGGCTACGCCATTGTCCACTACAATTGACCCAAGTAATAATCCACATTCACAAAAAGTAAATCATCTGAAAGGGGTAAAATATTTTTTAGCAAAAAATCCGAACACGAGACATTTGGTTAATAATTGTGAATGGATGGGAACCATATCCCAACATGATGGTTTGTTTATTTATTGTTAATTACATCATTAGCTAACAAAATCTCCAATTAAAAGCTAAGAACAAGACAACCTTAATGCAATCTTTTTTGTCTGCTAGCTTTTAGTCAACTATTTCCCTTCTGTTTCTTTCCTTGCTTCTAGTTTGTTTTTACAAGTCATGCTCCATACAGCATTATTGTATACTATAATAGCCGTTTACTAACATAAGTAAACCAAATATGCTGCTCTTTTCTGATTATTTCCTACGTCAGAAGTATGACTTTTATAACCCATAAGGGTGGTCGTTGGTTAAAGCAGACGATCTTCTAAATTAAACGAGGAGTTTTGGGTTTAAAAACCTCTGCATACGATTCTCGATCGAACTTATCGCACGGGACTTGTGTAATGTGATTTATCTCTCTTTATGATTTATGGGCTATTACATTAAAATGGGGTTAATTTACCTTGTGTGTACCTAAAGGATAACGACCGCGAGTTCCCTGGTCAATAAGAAAAATAAGTATGATTTATTATGGTTAATTTGCCAATCTTTTCTTTTTTTTCTTTTTTAGGTTTTTTTTTCAACTCTAGAATAGATTAGATTACCAAAGAAAACGCGTAGAGAGTTAATGTCAAATGATGAGTATAATTGACTATCTCCATTTTCTAACCAACTAATTTCTGTTTAGGGAGTAATTGAAATTTTCTTCAACTGAAATTTCTAATGAATTCTTGAAGAAAAAAAAAGGAATTTTGAGGACTTTGAATTACACGAGTCGCAACGAAAAATGAGAAATATTGTTATATTCAAATTTATGTTCTACAATTAATCGAATTGAATGACGATGATGATTCACATGCGGCAGATGATCAAATCCTAGATTCATCTGAATTCATTACTTTTATTTTTTATCTGAATTTATTTGTGTGATATCCACAGAAAATATTGAAAATATTGAATTATGAACCCTTTAACTTAAACAAGGTAATGGACTCACTTATTGGAACTCGAGTCATTATGAACACATATAGAATTAATTAAAATTCTGAATTTGCTTTTAATAATTTATATAACTGACTTCATGAGATTAACACATAGTTATTATTAGTCAAACTGAAAGTTGGTACCAAACTAATCAGATGATGATAAGTGATAAAGAAACTTGAACAGTTATATAATTAAAACAACAACTTGGTCAACTAGAATCATTTTCCAAGTTTGAAATGGTGAACAAAATTAGTATAGTCAACTTTCAATTTTCATTTTCCAACAAATCTTGTTGCTTGTATGAGAAACCATAACTTATGGATATAAAGAATAAAAAGAATTCCATCAAATATCAACTTTTTCTCTCTTTGGTCACTTCAATTGCTTTTAACATTATGCCATTTATTCTGATTTCAAATACATTGTTCTAACTTGTTTCTCACTTAAAACTGTTCAGGACAAAGCACTAAACTTGAATATTTGAAACTCAACCTCTTTGTAACAACACTTCACGGCCAAGTTTTCATTGGAACCAATTATGTCATATTATATGTTTCTATAATAACATTTTACTTTGTCATGCTTTTTATAGTATTTTGTCATGACTTCTTCATTTCTGTTATTTCCTTTCCGAACTTATAGTCTCTCAACCTCCAGGGTAGGGGTAAGATATGTGTAAACCTATCCTCCCCAGACCACCCCACTTTGTGATGTTACACCTGGCACAAGAACATTTCGCTATGATGGTCAAAAAATATCCAAACAAATCACGATTATAAAGAGGTTTAACTGTAGTGAGTATGATATAAAATAAAGGAATTTTGACCAACAGGTCATATCTATTGAGGTAAAGTTTGTGAGATGGAACACCATCTGTTACAAAATTCACCATTGTCCTAATAACATTCGAATGTAAAAGGAGGCAGGGGATTGTAAGTTTATTGGTAACTTTACAGTCTCTGGATCAAGAAACCACAGCCTCGCGCACTATTTTTCTATCGAGCAGCCTAAACTTGTATACTATAAACACTACTGCTAAAATCGGGTAAACAAGGGCTAACAGCAAAATTAGCTCGATTTTTTCTATGTACTTTTTTTTGGTCTTGAGGGTAAACTTCCAAAATTCCTGGATCTAGCTGAGATTTACATCGATGATTTCCATATCCTTCCTTCGAAGGACAAAATGATAATTGAAACATCATCATGGTACTTCCTACGATCACCTTGAGGTATGTCGAGCAACTCATGAAAGTTTAAGCCTGCAAAATCCAAAATGGACGTTGTTTAGAACGATTGATATGAGAAATTACTAAGCAAATCTCTAAGGCAAAGATTCTGAGTGTTTTGTATTTACCAGCTTTCTTAGCAGCTCTGAATAACACTTCTTCAACGAGATGCTGTGCAGGATCTCCCTCGGGGAATATAGACATAAAGGTCTCAACTTCCGAGACTGCTTCTTCATTGGTAAAGTATTGGTAGAGCCCATCGGATGATAAGATCAAGAATTTGTCTCTTGAACCAAGTGTGTGGTGGTAAAGTGATGGCAAACAGTTGATGTAAGGTGAATTTCCAATGTAGTCAATTCTGAACATCTCTAGAAGTGCATTGTTCCATTTGGCCTGTAAAATCACAGAAATCGAAAGGATATCAAGACAAGGCTAATAAAACAATCTTCAAGCAAATCAGCAGCATGTTCAGGTGAAATACGAGTTAGCTACAGTCAGACATTTCTATAACATCATTGGTTGTCTTAATACTTTTTGATTGCTATAGTGAAATGTTGTTATAGAGAACATATAATATAACATAACATACATGATAGATCGATTCTACCAAAAAAAAACAATTGCTACAGTGAATGTTGATATAGAGGAGTGGTTGTTATAGAAAGGTCGGACTGGAGTAAGAATACTTCTAAAGATTTCAATGTTCAAACAATACTAGTAGTACAATATCGACATGTTTTTCTGTAAAGCATATCGCTTCATATTTAATTAGATTGCAAATAGAGTTAACAATTTCAAAACATGTTGGGCATGCCAGGCATCAATTTGATCAATGATACAAATGAGTTTATAGTCTATTATTAATACCTGTTTGAGATATCCTGCTCCGAAAGCTCGAGTAACCTTCAAGGAACCTTTCACTCTATCATTTTTAATCGCGAAAGCATCATCCGGATGCTCACTTCTAATCTTAACAACTTCCTGCAATCATATTCACAAGACAAGCACAACATAAACATACGAAAACAGGCAAAGTACAAAAACGTTTCGTGCAGTTACTTATGTAAATGAGCTATGATTTTTTACCTCTTTGATAGATGTGCTATGATCCATAGTAAGTTGGGAAGCAACAAGATTATGTTTGCGATCGGATTCAGCTCTATAGAGTGCATCAATGCTGTTTACACTCTGCTCATTTATCCTTTTAAACTTGCTACCAGAAAGATCAGATTCAAGATTTTGAGCTAAAACAGCTCGGCTATCGCCAACATTTAACAAATAGACATCTTGATCCTTAAGCAACATCACTAAAACACAAGATCCCATTAAGGCCAATTCAGGATTCTCATTCACCATCATATCAGCAATCTCCAAATACGACGCCTCGGTCTTCCTTAACCCTTCAGATAAAGCCTTCAAGACATCAGAATGATCAACAACAGAAACCCCATCAAATTCTTGATTTGAAACAAAATGTTCCACCTTGCTAGAACCCGAGTTTCTCAATGGAACTATCTCGTTGCTCGTCGAGTTCTTAGGAGTTTCTGACTTATCATTCCATAACAATCCTTTGAGTTCTTTATAGACATTTGAATAAAGATTACTCAACAGAAAATCAGTAGCATCAGGACCATTAAATCCATCATAAATCCCAACAAAAACCCATCCATGTTCCTCAGAAATCACAACATGTACTCTGTCTTCCCCTGCTTTTCCTTGTGCCCATTGAACATTTTGGCCTCTAAATGAGTCATTTCCCTCATCATCATCAACCAAACTATTTTGACTACTCAAAGCATTTCCAATATTACTATCTGTAACATTAACTTCATTATTATTATTATTATTATTAATATTCTTTTCAGCCAATTTCACTTCTTTCAAAAAAGCGCTTGAAAACACTTTCTTTAAACTTCTAATCACACCCCATTTCTTGGATTTTGGTTTGTACCTTTGTATATGATCATACTGATTCTCCAACGGGCCCGAAGTGAAGCTCCTTTCAATCGGGCCCGACATGAATCCCCTCTCAACAGGGCCCGAAACCAAGACTGAGCCTGTATTGGATACACGGGCCGGGATCGGGCCGGAATGAAATGAACCCCTCGGAATTGGCTGAAGAGGAATAGAAGAGAAAAACTGAGAGCTCTCAAAAGCTGAAGCTTTATCTACATGAGCAGAAAAGTCAACCAGGGCCGTTGACAAAGGGGTGAAGGTGTTCGCCGATATGGAGGCGCCGGAGATTGTACGAAACGCTGCCGTCGTGGTGGTGCTGCTGGTGACACTGGAAATAGTGGTGGTGGTTGAAGAAGAAGACGAATCATCGGAAAACGGGTGGGGTTTTGAATACGGGTCGGGTCGGATATAGCAGAAAGAATGACCCAAACCTTCATCAAGTGGATCAGTGAAGTTGATATCATTATGCCTTTTTGATATTTCACCAACATCTCCAGCAAAACAAAGATTCAGTTTTCTTACTCCATTACCCATTTTTGAGAAAAACCCAGAAATTATTTGTAATAAAATCAACAAATTAAGAAAAAAAAAGATATTTTGATCATCAAAGATTCATAAAGATTGATTTTTTATGAAGAAATGTTCTTGAAAAGTGAAGAAAAACATGGGAGAAAATGAAGGAGAAGAATGAGAAAAGCTGATTTTTTTATTTTTTGAAAGTTCAGAGGAAGTGCTATGACACGAGGATTTAATAAATGGAGGAGAGGAAAGAGAAAGAGTTGACTTTTGATAACATAAAAAAATAAGAATATTATTTTAATTGAATTTTGTAGATTTTTTTGTTTTTGTATATATATATATACTGTTGTTTTGGGTGGGCAGTGCACTAATTAATATTTTTTAAAATATTTATTCTTTTATTTATTTTGGGTGGGGCGTTGACATTCAATATCATAACGTTTTTGTTTGATTCTTTGTTTTTCGGGTGAGAAGTCTTTCTTGGGGTGGCGTGAGGGAGGGGGGGGGGGGGGAGTCTCTTGAATATTACTCTAATAAATTTTAAATTTGATTTTTATAATTTTGGTCAAACATATTTTAATTTTTAATTATTTGATACATGTTTTTGATTTATCTGAATTTTCACAAATTTAATTAATTTTTTCTGTGTTAAATCTTTTAATTTTTGAGGTGCTGATGTTAAATTTGCACAACTCTATCATATTTGAGGATAATATAATTTCAAAAAGTAATTAAATATCACATATCTTTTAAGTAAACATTTTAGTTAACTAATTATTTTACAAATGAAAATAAAAAAACTTATCAATCATTGGAGAATTAAAAGTGCAATTATTTCCTTTTACCTTTTTTTTTGGTGGTGGTGGTGGGGTTGTGTGAGGTAGGGGGGGGGGTTAGTTTTAGGAGTTAAGGCTAAGGTAAAAGCCAAAGCGTGTTCATTTTTGAATAATTATTAATCTAGTACTTTAATATCGAAAAGTCAAATGGAGCAACTTGAGGAATATAAGAATATTGAAGGGGGTCAAAGTAAAATCAAAATTAGTTTCTCTATCATAAATTTAGATGACATCATTTAATTGGATATAAATGTAAAATTAAAAAATTAAAATAATTTTTAAGTATTTATGTGATTTATAAATCACTTTTTTTTAAAAAAAAATTACCTTATTGATAGTAGAATGAGAATTATTAAGATTAAAAACATGCTTCATATAAATTAAAATTAATAAAATTTGATTAAAAAAAGTCTCATGATAACTAAGATGATAATTGTGTCAAAAAAAAAAAAAACTTTGGGTGCCATGTCTACCTGAGATATGAATCCAGCTGGCCAAATGCTTGGCATGACCAATCATAACTTATATATTTCTTCTCCCCCCTTTATGGTTTCATAATATAATCTATTTTATTGAATATTAAATTTTAAAAAATAATTTGACTTATAAGTTAGTGGTAACAGAATTAATTATTTTTAACCATTTTATTTTTTGGTTTTTCTTTGCCATCTTCAACACTCAAAACATCTTCTGACTTTAGCATTAATCACATTATTATCTATAAAAACAAAATTGGAATAAAGATGTTATTATTTGAATTCTTGAAATCCAATTTCAACCTCTTTTATGAAAGTCAGGAGGATTTTAAATTAAATGAAAATTTGACTTAAAATATGAATTTCAACAAGAAAAAATTTAATACAATTTTACTTTAACAATCATTTTTCATTATGCATTTTAAATAGAAAAGCAAAATAATTACTTTTTTATCCCAAAATAAGTGCCGCCTTAGAGAAAATTACGCTCATTAAGAAATCAAAAATACAATATGTATTTTACTAAACTATTCCAATTTAATAAATATCTCTTGAAAATTAAACATTGTTAAGAAGATAAAGTATAAATATATATTTGAAAAAATATACTAATTTATTTTTAGGAAAATAAAATAACATTTATTTTGAGTCAACTACATCCTTCACAAGACACAGAAAAAAAATATATAATTGCAGCTGTCAATTAGCATCTTAATATCTAAGCATTCACTATATTGTTATCAACAATTATTATGACCCCATCTCTTGGAAGAAAAGAGGGGAAAAAAGGAAAAATGTAACATCCATCACCAAGAAAATGGAACTTTAAAATCAGATCATTGTAATTTGATTCAAAGTCAAGTCTCATTTGTTTGCCTTTTTGCTTGGAAATAAAGATTGTATTTTCTTAATTAGCAAAAAAGAAAATTTATTTCCCCTAGGGGCTGTTTGATTCTTGAAACAAGGCGAGATATCATAGGATTTGAATTAAATTTATATTTTATTTGATTGAAGGTATAAATTAATTTTACATCTTCAGCTGAACAAAGCACAAACTTGATCTTGAATATCCCCACCTTATGGTATCATTTTATCCTATTTTCTCGGTGGGATAAATTAATTCAAGGATTATAATCCCTTAAGGATTGTTTGGTAATGGATAAAGTTATGTAGGTATTAATAATAGATAAATTAGTTATTTATGAATTAATTATACAAGGTTTAGTCATGTAAGATTTAATTATTCATGTATCAATTATTTCATTTTCTATATACTCTACATAAAAATACTATATAAATTTCCTCATACGTTATACACATATTAGTTTTGCGAAAAACAAAAAATGAACCAAATATTATTGTATTAACAATGATATGCTTTATGTTGGAAAGGTGAAAAAAATCAACCAAAAATTGTTCTCCCTCCAATCCCATAATACTTGTCGCATTTCATTTTTTATAGTCAAATTAAATTAACTTTGATCAATATTTTAAGATGATTTATTTCATCATTTCGATATAGAAGAATTGTAACGTATATAATTTTTTCATGTAGGTTTTGAATATCTAAATTATAACTTTAAAATATTAAATTAATCTAATTTTTATTTGTCATATTCTCCACCACTCAACATCTTCTGACTTTAACATTAATCACATTGTTATCTATAACCACAAAAATTGGAATAAAAGTGTTATTATTTGGATTCTTGTAATCCAATTCCAATTTCCTTTGTTAAACCAAGGAAATTAAAATTGATTAGAGGAAACTTAAATGAATAATTGACTTCAACTCTGAATTCAACAACCTTTCCAAATACAATTTTACTTTAACAATCATTTTTTTTTTAAAAAAAAAAAGGAAAATACTAATTAATAAGCCTAGCCTTATGGTCAACTACATCCTTCACAAAAACTAAACAAAAAAGACATAATTGCAGCTATCAATTGTCATCTTAATCTTTAAGCATTCACTATATTGTTATCAACAATTATTATCATCCTATCTCTAGGAAGAAAAATGGGGGAAAAGGAAAAATATATTAACCCAAGTTCAACAAATTAAATGAACATTCACCACCAAGGAAAATGAAAATTAATAAAACAGATTATTTTAATTTGATTCAAGTGAAATCTCTTTTGTTTGACTTTTTTTGCTTGGTAATAAAGATTGTCTTTATTTTTTTCGAGCAAAAATGAATCAATTGCATTTTCCTTGTTGTAGTTACCGCTCATTAAAGTTGTGAATATATTATAATACAAGAATTAGTTATGCAATATTTAGTTTTGTGAAATTTAGTTATAATTCATGTATTTGTTATTTATGTATTGATATTCTAGTTTGTATTTAGCATAAAATAATATTAAATTCATTTATACATTTATTAGTTATGCGGAAAAGCAAAATATGATTCAAATATTTATCATGTCTCATTTTTTTGAGAGTCAAACCAAATTAACTTTGACTAACATCTTAAGATATACTTTTCTCACTATATTGATATTATCAGTTGTACTTTTTCGTGTGGTTTTTTAATATTTAAATTGTAATTTTATAATATTAAATTAATTTAATTAAAAGTCAAATTATTTCTCAAAAAGTGAAACATGACATTTAATATAAGACCATAAAAGTATAACTTATGCTAAATTTTATGTGAAGATTATTTTTCCTCGTTTTTTAGCCCAATAATATAAAGTTAAATTAATTTTAATACATAAATAACTACTCTAGTGAGAAATGTGAAAAAAGAGGAAAAATATAATAACTCAAGTTCAACAAACTAAATGAACATCCACCACCAAGAAAAATGAACATTAATAAATACGATTATTATAATTTGATTTTCAAATCTCTTTTGTTTATCTTTTTTGCTTGATGATAAAGATTATATTTCCCTCAAGACATCATATTATGAATTTTCTCTGACAGATTAGGCTGAAGTTAAGTGGAAAAGATGATTTTTTTACACTAATAAGATACAAGTCCATCACAAAATGATTTTTTGACTTTTGAGTGTTCTTTTATCTTCTCCCCTCTCTAGAAATATTTACAAATAGTTACTTTTTTAGCGTCTATAATTAAAAAATAATTATTTATCTTTGTTTCAAATGTCATTTATAAAACTCTTGAATATATAATATTTTAGAGTTTCATTTATGAAATTCGTAAATTCTATAAATAATGAGTTTTTTTAAAAGATAGAGTAAAAATGTGACCAATGGACTCTCTCTCAATATTCCCCCCTCCAGTAGTGAAGCTAACATTTCACTAAATTAATATAAAGAAAAATAAGAATAAATAAATTCTAATAGAGAATTATCTTTTCATAAATAATCCAAAAATGTATATAAGAAAAGTAAGTAAAGGATATTGCCTCAAAAAAATCAAACCAATATAACTATTTGGTTCAATCACATCGATTTAAATTTCAATTTTGTCACAAGTCACAACCCAAATTCAATAATTATGTTATTGTCTACTTTGACCTAATTTTTGAGCCTCACATTTTTATTCCTTTGGTCTTTAACCCAAAAAAACTCTCAAACTCACCATATATGGTGTCTTTCATTTCCTCACATTTCAATATGGAATTTTACTAAATCAAGTTTTACAAGGATCTTCCTTTTGAATTCAATCATAAACCGTCCATGGGTTACTACAATCACTCCTTAAAATGATAACATTTTTGTTAAGGTTTACTTCACCATCATATCATTAGGCTATTGCATATAATCAAGTCATGGCTCTCTTCCTGGCCACAAAATTTTTCAGAAACCCAAGAAATTTATGTCTCATATAATTTTAAGCATTTCGGCAAGTTTACTTGACACACTGACAGGTAATTCAGGCGACACTATGCACATAATCTCATCATATAACTCAAGCAAGTATATTATGCACTTAATCACAATTTCAAGCTACATCACACAAGCAAACCAAAATCATTAAATAAGTTCGCTTCATAAATGACCATTCATTGATCATCTATGTACTCACATAACCTCTATGGCCGGATACCAATTAGAACCTTCTCGATTTTAATTTCTCTTGCTTGTGTCCCTTCAGCCGCAACTATGACATCAAGTTTACTTCACTGAGATACCAATTGGAATTCGGAGATATCAATTAGACTCAACCCATACTACAAGCGATAAACAACACGAAAGAAGTGAATAAAGAGAACTACTTCCTAGAATGCTTCATAGCTTCCCAAAGATTAGATGTGGACGTCAATACACCAATCTGCAGGAGTCTATTTCACACTTACTCTTGTACTGGGTGACCGATAACATGGGCTCTGATACCAATTTTTCACAATCCAACCCATTGGGCCATGCAGGCACCTACTCTAATACCTAAATAGGAGAACTCTTAACCCCCTTAAATTGGATTAACATGCAAAAGTTAAACGAAAAACAATAATAAGCCCAAAAGGGTAATAAAAACACCTTTATTAATTTACAAAAACACTTATACAGAGGCAAAATATAAATAAAGTAATGACACAGCTCCAACCATAAAGAAGGGAGGATAGAAGTTGTTCGTCTTCACCTAAAAAATATCACTGACCCTGCAATCAGACTATGTCAAGTGGCATAGAAAGAGTAGTATCAATAAAAACAACATATACTAATAGACATCATTGGTCAATCTGATACCCACCGTATAATATACAGAAAACAACAGGAAAAAACATACTTATTAAAGAATTACACTACCAACGACTATAAACTCACAACTATCTCCTCTCATAAAATTTGTGTAGTTTTACCTTTACCTATAAGTTATTGGTCCGCTGCCAACTCTGATTAATCTGTCAGCTCATATGGTTCATTTCATGCTTTCTCATCTCCTTACTAATATACATACAAATGAAGCAGTTACAAGCACATATAACACAATACGGGAAGATAAGACCAATATTCACCCTTAATTCGTCAAACAGTTCTTTCTTACCCAGGTCATATCAAATTTGATCACTAAGAATACATGTTTTTCTTCCCATATCCTATGCCTGAGGGCCTAACCACGAATCCTCATGTTAATTTCCCTTGGTGCAGATTTAAGCTACTCAGATAAGAAAATCTAGCCTACTTGGGCATTAAGAAGCTGTGGAGAGATATTTGGCTTCAATCCTATCTTTCAAACGACGAGCGGGTGAAGGTAGGCCTAAATTATGTCGATTGAAACTTTGTTTGTGCTGAAATTCCCTCCTCCCTCCTTTTCCAAGACTAGAACAATCTTTTGAGGGTTTTTGAGGTAACCCTCACCTCTTTTTGGCACTTAGGGAAAAGAAAGAAAAATTAGAATTCGCGACTTAAGTTCTGTCCTGAGGATTTCCACTCTAGCGGCGAGAATCCCATTTGAGCAACGCTGCTATGGTGAATACTGTCCCGCTCTGACAGAATGATGGGGCCCAGTTGGTTTAATTTTTCTACGAATTTTCCTTTCCTAATTAATGATGGTTCTGATCGTTACACTATATAACATACCTAACTATCAATATATTATCCGCTCTGACTCAATTTTTGAGGTCTCGCTATTTTGTTGCTTGGGTTTCAACACAATAGGTGCCTCTATAGTAGGACTACTCAACTCACCATTTATACTCCTTGACCTGTTTGTCAGATTTGGTGTGCGGTTTTTTTAAATCAACTTCACAACAAACCTCTTTTGAGTCCAACTATCGAAAGTTGTTGCACAATTTTTATTGAAGATATATTATTTATCATGACTTAGTATGAGTCAAACATGTACATAAATAATCGTTAGAGTGAAAGATGTGCATAACCCATTATTTAACATTCACATATCAAAAATAGAAAGGAGGGTTACTTAAGGAAATTATGTACAATTATATCGATGACATATTTAATGTAATTTCACAAGTGAAGTCTAGAGAGAATAATGTATATGCAGACTTTACTTATATCTTGTGAAGACAGAGAGACTGCTTTCGTAAATCTCTCAACTTGAATAAAACATATCAAAGAAGTAACAAATAAGCCATTTTGAAAAGGAAAACAAATCCCTCCTCATATTAATATTATTATACAGGACTGTTAAAATGAGCCCAAATATAGGCAATTCGTCTAAGCCGCTCAAAATTTTATGGGTTGCGCACAAGATAATTTAATTGGGTCAATATCACAACTCATTTAAGCCTTAACTCATTTAAAAAGTATTATCAATTGAGTCCAATTCGATCTCCAATTCAACCTATTTAAGTCTCTTTATTTGCATTAGTGCAATGCATGTTCTCATATTGAGTAATGTTTGGTGACTTTCTACTTCAAAATCAAGATTTTTTTTGTGAGTTGAAATTCAAATTGTAGGTACAAACGATAAATAACAATATGTTAAATTTTTTGAGATTAAGAAGGTCAAATTGGGCTAGAAAGATTGGACGAATCATGACCCAATCCGATTTTTAGTCTATTTGAGCTCAAAATTAATTCGGGCAAAATCCAATTTTTAGTTCATTTGAGCCCAAAATTAATTTGGGTGGGCCATGACCCAACCCGATTTCCAATTCAGCCCATAACCATGACTCAACCCGATTTTTAATTTAGCCCATTTTAATTCATTTAATTTCAATCCAACCCACCAATTTGACACCCCTAATATTAATTCCTTGAACAATTGTCATCAATCGAACATAAAAGGCAAAGAAACAATAATGATTGCATTTTGGGCTAAATGTACATGTGTATACTACAAGGGAGTACATGACTTGGGGCCTGTATTTTCAGCCCAACGGGCTAATCAAACATTCGTGGGCCAAACAAGTATGTGATCGACAAGCCCATTTACATGTTTACAAATTGATAAATTTATAAATTATAATACATCTTGTCCTCGTTTTGAATTAAATCAAGGATAAGTAAAATTTATTTATTTATTTCCAATTGAATTTTTCACTTAAAAATATTCAGTGACTATTTTTATAAATATTTTGATTGAATCGGTTGGAAAAGAAAAAATAGTATAATGTTTTCTTATGGAAATTTTTTTCACTATTTCAGTGAGAATCCGTTTTCACCACACATTTTTTCAGTGAGTTAATTCAGCGATAAATCAATGTAAAAAATCATGATCTATAGCACAAATTTCCACCCTCGAGCTTCTCAGCCCTCCGTTCAGCTACCAACAACTCTTTGAGTTCCCTTAAAAGATTGTTCATGCATCGATTTCAGTTGATTTTGTCGCATGGTTCTGTTGGCCATGTTAATAGCAATACGATCTAACCTTGACAAAACTTCATCTCCGACGACATCTACGATCTAACATCGTCATTTGCACTGTGCGAGAATTTCGCTTTGATACCATTGATGCAGACACACAACAGATAGAGGAAGAAGAAACAAGCTAACTAAAAGAAAATGGAAGAGACGAGCAAATTTTTGTATTCCATAATCTTCACTCTCACAATTACAAGTTATATATCCTTGGAACCAAGTGCAAAACTGAAAACTTAAAGGACTCATTTGTATTCTATACACTTATTTACCAAGTCCTAGAGTCAACTATAAAATAAAAATTGCATATATAATAAACCTATACTCTTCTTGCTCAGCCCAATTGTATCAATATATTTTTAGGTATCACGGACGGCGGCGTCCCTCCCCACGTGATCTGTGTTTGCTAATGAAGCGGACGTCGGGCGAAGCCTGGCTGCATCGGACCGAATTGCATTTTTGGGAAGTTCTTCACTCTGATGAATGACGACTTTGAAATAATTGTCCATTATTATGGACCTGACCTCCTGAGATCCACGTTAGAAGAATTTTCTGCTACAAATCAAACTAGTGTCTCGTTGTGGATTAAAAGGAGAGTGATCGACATCCTTGCTTTGTGGCAGTAAATAATTTCTCTTGATGTATTTGTCGTTCTGGGGTTTTTTGTGTGTATACGTCGTTCTGGTGTAGGTGTGGGGAGGAAAATTTTTGTTGAAATGTTGTGTTAGAGAAGTTTTTTGGTGTGAATAAGAAAATTTTGTTCAAGTGTTGTGTTATAGAAGTTTTTTGGTGTGGGTATGACAACCTAAAAGAACAGTCCTTTTATGTAGACAACCAATCATTGCCCTAATGAAGTACGCACCAAGTATTTAGTTCACAATCTTGAATATAATCATCTTTCTTTCACTTATCTTCCTTGTTAACTTTAGGTTTCTTGATTTGTAGATGGTTTTATAAATTAATGATTTCTTATAATAGAAGAATCTTTTGGGGACTTTATAGTGATAATATATTTTCAGAGATTTCTTGTGGGTTCATACGGATTGACTTGGATCATGAAAAATCCAAGCAAAATATTGAAGCTTGCGATTCTTAACATTCCATTGATAGTTTCTTCTTCTTTCCTTTTGCTTTTTTATCTTTCTTCTGATTTATTCCTAATTCCTAATTTGTTTTTTTAGGTCACAAAAAAGACAGAGTGCTAATGAACCAATTTTCATTCCAACTTCCTCCCTTCCACCAACTTCCTCCCTTCCACCAACTTCTTCTTCTAGTCTACTCATTCCTCAACCAATTACTTGTATGGTGTTTGGGCCTTCCATTTCTACTACAACTACTGTTTCTTCCCGTACTTACAGCCCCCCTCCATCCAGTCCAGCTTCCCCACTTCCAGCACCCTCCATCCAGACCCTCCCTCTGCTCATCATTACAATACACGTAGGCAGGCCAAACCCATGCACGCTTCCAGGTCCCTCTAGTATTATGTTGGAAAAAGATGGTTTAAAATTAATTTCAGTTTTTTAGAGAAAAAAATAATTTTTTGAAACATTCGCCACTTAATTTTTTAAAAAAATTAAAAAAAATTAATTTAAAAGTGTTTCACAAATTAAGCCTTAAAAATTTAGAGAAAAAGGTAAGGATTCAAATTTCTACTTTAAAAAGGTGTTACCACTCAAAGTAGCCGCTAACGCGCGGTTGTCTGATGATTTGAAAAATATTTGACTAATTTTGAGAAAATATTAATTGAAAATAATAAAGATACTTGAAATATTTTTTAAAAAAACTAACTGAGAACACTTGCAATAATTTATAAAGGGAATAAACTTTATCGAAATTGACTAAGAAAAAAAGAAAAGAAAATTTAAAATTATTTGAACAAAAACAATAAACTCAAAATATTTTAAGTAAATTAAAAGTGATTAAAACTTGACTGAAATATGATTAAGGAAAAAACACTTGAATTATTTCTAAAAGACAATAACTTGAGAATTTTTAAACAAGTAAAAGATTTAGATCAAATACTTGAATAAATAAAGATAGAAAGTCAATAAAATCTAAAATGCACTATCATAAAAGAAATTAGTTCTTCTTTTAGGTGATTTAATTAGATTAATCTAAAATTAGAATTATAGATAACAAATAACAATCAAACAAAGTGAGAATAAATATCTAAATTTATTGAAGGTCCAAAGTAGACAATTCGGGCCCGATATCAAGTTTTTTGTGTTAGTATTAATTTTTGTAAACTTTACCTAAATCCCATAATGGAAAAGTCTAATTACTATACATCCCTCATTGTATCAAAATTACCCGATATCCCCTTTTTTTCAACTTTTCTGATACATTAGTTTTGTATCTGATACATCAATTATCTAATGAGTAATTAATGAAGATCATCTATTTATGGATAATATCTTAATATAAGGGATGATTGGTTCCTTAAATCAATTACTAATCTAATTAATGAGATTAATTTGGTTAAAAAAATAACGGTTGTGAAGTTGAAGATTCAAGCCAAAAAAACAGAGCATAAATTCAAACCAACTTCGATTTCAATTTTTTTTCAGTTTTGATGATACATAAGTTATGTATCTGATACATCAATTGTTAAAAAAATCAATTGTTATGTCCATGAAGATTCAAGACAAAAAACAGAGCGTCGTCTCGAATGGAAAAAACAGAGCATCAATTCATACCGAATTTGATTTCAGTTATTTTTTCACTTTTGCTGATACATAAGTTATGTATCTGATACATAACTTTAGCTATAGAATAGTTAATGCACATCAGCTATTTATGGATAAAAGATTGGCTCTTTATATCAATTACTGATCTATTAAAGAAGGCGACAGTTATGTACGTGAATTTTAAAAATTAATGTATCGGAATCATTAAATATTGAGAAATGAGAATCTGATACATGTGCATGATGTATCATAATAAATAAAACTTGATTCATGTATCAGAATTCACAAAATGTGACACTTATGAATATTATACTCGATACAAGTTTGATACAGTAGAAATATAAAACATAAACTTTGATTTTATATTCGATTTTGACACCAGAGAAAAACATAGTAAATCTTATGTATGGAAATATTAAAACATATTAAATCTGATACATTACAGTTTATGTATCAGATACATTAAAAGAATCAAAATCACCTAAAATGTTTACTATAAAAAAAAAACCTACTCGACATCAATCAGTTCTCCTTGGTTTGGAGAGATGTCTCTCCTAGTTTTTTTTGGATCGTCGTTATCGCTAACATAACCATCCATGGCCTTCTGACAACAATATCTCCACCTATTGATGATTCAAAATCATCAAGAAAATTAGCCCTATATGCCATTCCGAATCTCAATGGGTGGGACGGGATCTTCTTGATGACGTATTTCATTCCCTGCATTGACATGAAAATGGTTAAATACAACTTGAACTTTATACATAAATACGATGTATCATATGCATTAAAATATCTGATGCATGAGATAAGAATCTGATACATACAGAAAATGTATCAAAAACAATTATATATTATATTCTGATACATAAATATAGAAGTATCAGAATCATTAAAACTTGAAACATCAAAAAATGACACTTACACATGATGTATCAGAAATAGTAAATCTCCAAAAAATTGCATTTGAAAAAAATATTATGTATCTGATACATAAATGTATATGTATCAGAATCATTAAAACTTGAAAATAACAAATACTGAGACTTAAAGATGATGTATCAGAAATAATAATTTTCAAAAAATTGCATATGAAACAGACATTATGTATCTGATACATAAATGTAGATGTATCAGAATCATTAAACTTGAAATAACAGAAATTGGGACTTAAACATAATGTATCAGAAATAGTAAATCTCAAATAATTGCATTTGAAAAAGACATTATGTATCTGATACATAAATGATATGTATCAGCTTCGTTAAAACTTGAAACAACATAAAATGACACTTAAACATGATGTATCAGAAATAGAAAATCTCCAAAAAAATACATTTAAAAAGACATTATGTATCTGATACATAAATGTATATGTATCAAAATCATTAAAAATTAAAACAACAGAAACTGACACTTAAAAATGATGTATCAGAAATAGAAAATCTCCAAAAAAATACATTAGAAAAAGATATTATGTATCTGATACATAAATGTATATGTATCAGAATCATTAAAAATTAAAACAACAGAAATTGACACTTAAACATGATGTATCAGAAATATAAAATCTCCAAAAAAATTCCTTTTAAAAATACATTATGAATCTGATACATAAATGATATGTATCAGAATCATTAAAACCTTCAGAAATTTTTTATTCTAAAACAAAAAACTTAATTGAACACATACCTTTGGGAGATTAGGGCGTGTTGTAACCCCTTCAATCTTGTTGTCTATTTCTTTGGGTGCATGTTTAACTGTAGCTTTCGACTTCAATTTCTCACGTAGCTTATTCATCACTGTTGGATCGTTACGATGTTTGGATCTAACTTCGTCGTAACCTTCCCAAGACGAATCAGAACCAGGAGAAACAAGAATTCGTTGATTTTTAGTGGACTGTTTGAGACCATGAACGGATTCCATTGAAGGTATGAGAAACAAAAACAGAAAGATTTACAGAAGAAAATAAATGATAAAAATTTAGAAGATTTTTCAAAGATTTTCAGAAGAAATCAAAATATACAAATTTTAGGAGAAATCAGATTGAATGAGGATGAAGTAAAATTTCATATAAGGAAAGATTGAAATATACCTTATTTGGAACCTTGAAATTGATTAACAGTTGAAGAGTAACAAATTAACTAGAGCAAATTAGGGCAAGAATAAAGGAATAGGCGGATGTATCAGAGAGGTATAGAGAGAGAAAGGAAAAAGAGGGAATTTGGAAAATTTTTGGTGTATATGGAAATAAAAGTAAATATATTAGGAGAATATGTGTAAAAGGGTAATTTTACCTTAATTTTTTGGGTCTTTCTGCTGCTGCATGTTGGGCGTTGGCCTATATCCATTTTTGAGAAAATAATGGAATTAGGCTATTCATAGTCCAAGTCCTCACTACCCAACTAATTGGGCTACTGCCATGTTTTTGGGCTTTTGGCCTAGTTCTTCACTTTGAATATTGATTGTATACTAGATCTTTTATAAATGCGTTTTTGCCTTTCAAGACTAGTATATCGGCTTTCCAGCAATTCGAACGAGATAAGGTGACTCGAGACTCGAAGATATGTAAGGAGTCTAAAATAAACTCGTATGCGATTTTTCATGCATACAATGCAAAAAGGAATTAGGAAAATTTCATTAAATACTTGGACGACTAAATATTTTTAAATTAGACAAGCCACAAGAAAAGAAATAGAAATGCCAAAGTGAATTTGCAGTAACTCAATTCTTTTATTGAATAGAAATTTCAAAAACTCATTCCGCAAGTAGCCATATATATAAAGTGAGCATAAAAGAGATTTTAACACTCAAATTCTTACCAATATCATATTAAGGATTAATGGATCAACTTTTATTTATTTTTTAAAAAGGCAGTGACCCATTTTTCTAAAATTTCGTATTAAAATTAGTCTAGTTGGGAACAAAATAACGTTGAAAATAGAAAAAAAAAATGACAATCATTCATTCAAATGAAGCCAACAAAATATGCACGGATAAACAAGAAACTCATACATGACCAACATTTCTCTAACCCAACACATATCATTCAAATTATAGAAAAAAAAAACTTAGAAAGAAAATAATCAATAAATAGCTAATCTAAATAACACACAAAACTTAAGTCATAAAATAGATGACTAAAACAGGCGAAAATTAAAAAAATAGAAAAGAATTACCTTATTCGGAGCAGAGACTGAGACGACTAGAGAAGAGCAACTTTTTCTACCACCACGAGTAGAGCTACGTCGGAAAAACTCAAGAGCAAAATAAAAACTAAAAGTTTTGAGCTTTTTTTAAAGTAAAAATTCTTTTTTCTAGTGAGAATTTTTTGTTTTATTTTTTCCAGTGAGAAAAATCCTTCCTAAAATGACCATCAATACCATGTATTTATAGCTAAAAATAAAATTTTGAATCCTAAATACACCCATCTGAGCAAGAATGAAAGATTGATTGGAAAGAATGGAGAAAGTAGAAGTCAAAGTAAGAGAAAAACATACCCCCTAAAAATTCGAATTCAACACTGATGGCTCTAAAATATTCCAGAGAAAAGAGAGAGGGAAGAGCCATTCATGGAGTTGATAGGGAAGGTGGATCTGAAATTGGAGTGTTTGAAGTTATTGAAATTGTAGTTGATGATTTTGTTTGTGTATATTGAATAAGGGAGTTTTGTATGTTAAAGTTGGTGGGACATCAAGGAAAAAGAATTGGGTTTTGGGGGAAAAGGGGTCGGTTGGGTTGGTTATGAACAGTGGCGGATTCATCTTATGTCGAGGGGTTCATTCGAATCCCCTTTGGCGGAAAATTATACTATTTATATATAATTAAAATAATTTTTTATGTATATAAAGTAGATGTCGAACCCCCTTCAACTAACTCGTGTGTCTAGTTATTTAGATTTTGAACTCCCTTATTTAAAATCCTGAACCCATCACGGATTAGGAAGAAGGTGAAAGGAAATGGAAAAATTGGGATAAGGGACTGGTTAGTGGGAATAATGATGAGTTTGGTGTAGAGGAAAAGGGGAAAAGGAAAAGGGTAGGATTGTAATGTTTGTGGGATTTTTTTTAAAAAAAGGTGGGATTTGGGGTCATTTATTGTAACGTTTGTGGAAATTAGAAGGAGAGTAGGATTTGGGTATAATTGGGTATTGGTACGTGTTGAATTGAAAGTAAATGAGATTGTATAGGTGTTGGTCAATTGGTGTGTTGTTGAAGTGTAGGAAATTGTATAGTGTTGGATTGTAATTGTTATTGGAGAATATTGGGGATTGGGGTTTTGGATAAATATGGTTAGATTTGAAATGAAGAAAAATGGTCATATGAGTTTCAATTATAGCCAATCAAATTATAAATTTAGCCAAAAGAAATTTAATTAGTGAATTCAGCTAAAAATTAAATAAGATGAATTAACATTAATTAATTAACAAGTTTCTTAATTCTAACAATATAAACTAATAAACTTAATTATGAAGGGATTAAGTCAAAAATATAAACTACTAATTTGCGAAATAATTAATAAAAAAAAATTTAAGATTATTTTTGAATATTTATAAAAGCCAATAATTATTAAAAATATTTGTATCATTCAAAATTTATAAAAACGACAAAATTACTTTTAAAATAGCTTGAAAATATTTTTGAATTTTAAAAGCTAATTATTTTATAATTCTTTGAAATTGAAGAAACTTGATTATTTATTTATGTTATGGAGGATCAAATTTGGGTGTCAACAGTGGTAAAATTATCCTTTCTAGGTGTTAGAGTAGGTACCTGCACGGTAAAATTATCCTTTCTAGGTGTTAGAGTAGGTACCTGCACCGGTTTCTCAGTGCAAGAACAAATAAAGAATAGAGTTATGCAGATTGATGTGTTGACGTCCACATCTAATCTTTGAAAAGTTATGAAGCATTCTAGAAAATTATTCCTCTTCTTTCAGTCATATTGTGCAATCTGTTGCTTGCTTGTATGAGTTGGATCCAATTGATATCTCGGTGAGTTAATTGAATGTCGTTGTTTCCGTCTAAAATAACACAAGCAAGGAAAGTTAGAATCGGGAAGGTTTCAATTAGTATCTTGCCTTAGAGGCAATGTAAATGCATGGATGATCGGCTGATAGTCATCCATGAGGCGAATAAAGGTAATGAACATAACGTGATTTAGTAATAAGCCTTAAGATTGCGATTATGTGCATTGCATTGCTTATATAACTACCAATGTGTGAGGTGTAATTGCTTAGGTTACGTGAAATTGTTATCAGGAAAATGTCATAACTTGATCATTTGATGTGGGTTAGAGATAAATTATTATTTGGTTTAACAAAAAGTTTTGTGTTAAAATTTTGTGCATGGGTTTGCCAATACATAGGGGACAAAATAAATTGTGAGTATGGGAAAATTTCAATTTTGAGACAGTTAGAATTGATTGGAAACCATGGGGAAATGGCTATTCTTGTACGATAACGGGAATATGATGTTATGAACTGTTGTTAGGGGTGATTCATGATTTATTTTATCGTAATGTGATGATAAGTCCTAAATATACATTATTAGGGTTGATCTTAAGGTTATAAAGGAGACCATGGCGCGATTTCAAGGGTTATTACTGATAATAGGGAATGGAAATAGAGAAAAACTTTGCAGAAATTTGTAATTTATGGACTGCTACCTTCAGGACCGATACCTACCACCTCCATCATTATAATTATATTCACTGTCATTTTCACTGTCACTACCAATCGTCTCTACCATCACATCTATTACTATCACCATACATTCTTCATCTATCATCGTCAATACTACCAACTACCTACATCAACACAACTTCATTATCATTTGGTTGACGAATTGAAATAATACCGTAAAAACTCGATAAATGCATACACTTGGGACCGAAAAAAATATTCATTTATCGAGATTATTAGTTTATCGATAAATGCATAAAATATTTATTGATTGATAAATAAATATTTATTATTTTAGAGAGTATTTTGCAGTATGTACCATAAGAAAGAAAAAAAATATTTGAATTAAGAATTTCAAAAGTTTAAATCTAGGAAAGTAAAAAATGTAATCTTTGCATATTTATTATTTATATCTAGGAAAGCTAAACGAATTTAGTGAAGTTTAATATTTCTAATTGTATTCATGTATATATGAAGAGATTTTATGTTAACTATAAAATAAAAAAGCTAGATGTTTAAAAATCGTAATCCAAGTAGAATGCCTTCTTATCATTTGAAAGGCGTTCAAAAATCATCTTTAACCAATAAAATAAAAAATGCAATATGTGGGTATAAGAAAGAGAATCCTACTATTAGCCAAAAAGATTTGCAAGCATGTGTGAAACAAAAGTTTGATTTAACTATTAGTCAATCAACAATATCACATGCTCTCAAAAAGTAGGCAGAGTATTTGTCAAATGAGATAAAAAATAGCGATGCGAAGAGGCATAAACTGGCAAAATATCCTGATTTAGAGAAAGTTTTTTACGACTAATTTCTTCAAATGCAAGAGAAAGTGAACATGTCAGGGGAAATTATCCAAGGAAAGGCAAAAGATCTTTTCCTGAAAATGTATGGTGAAACTAATTTAGAATTCAGTTTCTCTTCTGGTTGGTTAGAACGTTTCAAGTCAAGATATTGAATCAAATCTTATAGACGTTTTGGTAAAGTGGTTCAGTTATCATAGAGAACATTGAAAATGATTTGCCTAGCATACGGTCAAAACTAGATCAGTTTGAATTAAAGGATATTTATAATATGGATGAAACTAGACTATTTTATCGATTGAAAGCTGATCATTCACTTGCTACCAAATATCTTAAAGGTCGCAAAAAAGACAAAGAGAGAATTAATTTTGCCCTCTGTTACAATGGTAATGGATCTGACAAAGTACCATTGTGGATTATTGGTAAGTTTGCAAATCCTAGATGCTTTAAAAATGTGAACATGAAAAATCTTAATTGCATGTATCGATCCAACAAGAAAGTTTGGATGGCTCGCTTGCTTTTCCAATAATATGTTGGCTGGTTTGATAAGAGAATGAATGGCAGCAAGGTTTTGTTAATGTAGACAATTGACCAGCTCATCCAAAGATAGTTGAAAGCCTAAGAAATGTAGAGTTGTTTTTCTTACCTCGTAACACAACGTCTAAGATTCAACCATGTGATGCTGGGATTATTCGAGCATTCAAGCTCATTATCGTCGTCGTCTTTATTTCAGCATCCTACAAGGCCTTGAGGTTGAAGCACCAAATACTGAAAAAATTAATATTTTGAATGCTATTAATTTTGTTAACTTGGCTTGGAATTTTGATGTGAAAGAAATAACAATTGCAAATTATTTTTGGCATTGCAAGATCCGATCGGAAGAAAACAATATTTCCGAACCATAAGTTGTGAATTAGATGAAGGTATCCAAGAAGTTGGTGAATTAGATGAAGGTATCCAAGAATTAAATGATGTCATCTCTAATTTAGCCTACAAAAATGTGATGGATGTTGAACATCTTTTGAACTACCCTAACGAGAATGATACAGTTATGGAATCACCTACAGAAGAAGAGATTATTCAATCTGTAATGAATGAATAATGATGATGAGAATGATCCTGAACAAGATGATAGTAGCATTGTCCCACATGTATCGTCAAAGAAGGCATTTCAAGCAATGACTAAATTGTCAAACTATTTGGTACAACACGAACAAAATATTTCGAAAATTGTGTTCACTCTTCAAAAAGTTAAGAATGAGATTAATTTTGGTTTTGGTAGGAAGAAAAAACAACCAACTATAGAATCATATTTTAAAAACAAATAGTTATTGGTCTAGTATTATTGACTGATTAAATATAAATAAATTCTTGATGTATTCTAGTAATTATTACTTTATATTTTTTCTGGATCTTTAATACTTTATTTTTAATTATTATCTAATGCATTTAGCGAGAATATTACTTTAATATAACTGGTCAAAGTCAGGACCGGAGAAAAATATTCAGGTAGCGAGATTATTACTTTATCGAATATTTCTTTAGCGACGTTTTATTGTACTTGTATTTAAGTTATATTGAAATCAATTATATTCATTTATGCAAAATATATTATGTGATATGAATACATTTTAAATACAAAGCACCTTAAAGTTGGAGAAAATACATCAAATTCCTCTTAAACTTGACAACAAAATTTACTTTAACACTTTAGTTACATGAACATTTAAATATCTCCTTAATAACTTTGAAGTGAATTTTTGTTCAATCTTTACATCACCTCCCAATGTGGATGTTGAAACATCGTAGTTGGGCGCGTTAATCATCTAATTTTACCTATTAATTTATTTTAAATATGTTAAATCCATTTTAAAGAAATTTTAACGGTAATTAATATCCACCACACCCGGTCCAATTTTCACCTTCATAAGAATCCTAATTTTCTTTCATTTTTTTCTTCTCTTTCACCTCAATCAATCCAAATTTTGTTCAAGCAATGAAATCACGATCCAATTTTTTTATCTTTTACTTGATTCATCTCAAATCTTAGCTCTTTAAACCTAAAAGTTGAATCTTTAAAGGAATAATTTTGCTATTATTTATTTGAGAAAAGGTAAAATTCAAACTTATTCTCCTCCATCTATTTTTTATTTTTTTTATAGTCAGTTTTTTTTGTACAAAATTATAACATACAATGCGATCAATTAACTTGGCTAAATTTTGTATGAAAGAGGATAATCATTCTAGAAGAAATTTGTTTTTACTGTCATCATGAATTTGTGGTGTGTTTAAAAACATTTTGGACTATAAGTAATTCCAGAAAAAGATATTGGTCATGTCGTTATTATGGGGTAAAGTACAATTTTTTCAAACAAACCTAGAAATTTCAAACAAGATGATAATTGTCCAGATATGAAATTGAAAAAGTTGGAAAGAAATTTGAGAAGTTGAAAGAAAGGGAGAAAAAGTGGAGAAGAGCTAGGTAGAATGTACTCTTTTTTATTGTTGTGTTGTAGCTATAGCAGTAAGCTATTAGTTTGGCGTAATATAGATGAAGAAAGGTTCAATAAAGTTTGGCGTAACATTTTTTGTGTTGTAATCAATTAGGTATAGCCATTTTTGTAATGAACTTTGGCCTGATCTCTTAATTTAATGTAGTTTGTTTGTTTGTGCATTTCATTTTGTAAAGATCTCTTCTTTTGTTGTAGAAAAAAACATGAAATAAGCGTAGTCTTTTGTGTATAATATACGTTGGGGCACACAGCGGAATAAGTGATAAAAAAAATTAGGATGAATAAATAGAGAAAGTAGACATCAGAAATTTAATATGGTTGTGGTTCATCCAAAATTTTTGGGCTACATCCACAAACCAACTCCGAACAATCTTTCACTATTATAAATAGTAGGCGTACAAAGATATCCTCACAACAACTCACTCTAATCAAAGAACTTCTTTGATTACTAATCCATTCTTTTAAGAACCTCTCAAAAGAAATACAAAATAACTCTCTTTTATCGAAGAACGTTTTCGATCTCTCTAAGCGAATAATGCTTCACTTACTCTTGTTATTGTGTTGTGATGTATTAAAGCCGAAGAGAGAATGACTTATTTATAGCCAAATGAAACGAGTTAGATGACCTTTGATTTTTCAAATGAAAAATCAAAATTGTCTTCCCTTCACGCCATTTTTGACTTCTTTGATTTTTCAAATGAAAAATCAAAATTGTCTTCTCTTCCCTTGACGTCGTTTTTGATTTTCCATAGTCAAAAGTTATGCAATTCTTTTGACTTGTCCATAATGTCAGCTTGCATTTTGTCATGTAGGAGAAACATTACATCAATATAGACACTAGAAATTAAAATTATAATCAACCGCAACTAAAATTAATATTTATAACTACATAATATAAACACTTAATTAGAGTTACAATTTCATAATTATTTTAAAATACATACCAAATTAATGCATTCACAATAACATAATTATTTGAAAATTTTAAATCAAATTTGTGCAATCACAGCTACATAATTATTTAAAACAAGCATAAATTAGTGATAGGACAGTTGCATTACTACTTCAAAAGCACAACAAATAGAGAAATCTTCATTTACTGGACAACTGATGAGCTTATTTTGATTAAATGTGGTAGGAAAGTGAGCGAGATAGGAGAGAGGCGAGGGAGGCAATCGAAATTTATTATGTATCTCAAATACATGCGAATCACTTGGATACAATGTCGCTAGAACAAACTACACCTAATTTGACTCTTGTATCCCGAGATACATGTATCTGGAGATGTCTAAACGTATCTGAACACACCAAAATTTAGTAAGATACATAATATTATAAAATTAGAGTGTATTTAAGTAATTAGCTCCTAAATTAAAGATATTTATGTAAGTTTCCCAATTAAATTATAAATTCAACCGACGCTTTGAAAATATTGTGTATCAATCATCTTCATTTTCTTTTTGACCATTAAAATCTTTTGACGTCCTAAAGTCTTTTATTCTGCTATGAGCATCAAAGCCCTGCGGGTTTACTTCAAAGAATGTCCATTTCTGAATAAAAGTGGGAAATGATAGCCATGAATTTTGTGGTGGATCTTCTCAAGACCTTGGAAAAGTATGATTCGATCTGGGCTGTGGTTAACAAATTGACGAAGTCAACCCATTTCATCCCAATCAGAGTGGACTACAATGCGCAACAATTGACAAAGATATATGTGAAGGAGATACTGAGGTTGTGCGGGCTGCTTCTTTCCATCATCTCAGACCATGGTACGCAGCTGACCTCCAAATTTTGGGGAAGTTGCATGAGGAGTTGGGCACTCAACTCACTTTCAGCACAGTTTTTCATCCACAGACTGATGGGCAGACAGAGAGGACCATTCCGGTGCTGAAAGACATGTTGAGAGCATATGTGATTGCTTTTGGAGGACATTGGGATAAATTATTGCCCTTGTATGAGCTCTCCTACAATAAAAGTTATCAATCCAGTATTGATATGACGCCATTTGAAGCTCTCTATGGGAGAGGATGTAAGATGTCACCCATAGGATGATTTGAGGCTAAAGATGTGAAGCCCTTAGGGGTTGACATGATAAGAGATGCTCAGGATAAGATAAGAAGCATCCAAACTAAGCTTCTAGCAGCTCAGAGTCGACAAAAGAAATATGTTGACCGTAAGGTAAGGGACATGACATTGCAGGCCGATGAGCAAGTTCTTCTGAAAATGTCACCCATAAAGTGCGTGATGAGATTTGACAAGAAGGGCAAACTCAGTCTTCGCTATATTGGCTCCTTTGAGATCCTTGACTGTGTAGTGCCAGTAGCTTATAGGTTGGCTTTATCACCTAGTCTATCGGGAGTCCATCTAATATTATGAGAAAAGGCAAAATGGTCATTTCTCACATAAACATAATTTCTCAAGAATTGAGACATTACACCGTTTAAAGTGGGTCTTTTAATTGTGTTGGGCTTTGTTGGCTCCAGATATAGACTTCAGATATGAGTAAGTAAAGTGTAAAGACTTAATTAATCCTTTCACGCACTATTTTGTTAGTTTTTGACACACATGCCAGTTGAGCAAAAGTATTGTGTATTAGACCCACTTCATGAAATTAATGGTGTATAAAAGGTTTCCGTAAAGGAAAGACTTGTAAAAGCGATTTAGCCCCACAAAGGTCAAGGGGAAACTATGTATTAAGCCGAAACTTAATGAAGAGGAAGTTCTCATTGTTAGAAAAAACAATTGCAATTAGAAATTATCTCAAAAAGAAGCATTAATTTCTTGGTCAAAAGTTACTGTTGCCCAACGTTCCTTTTCCTCTTAAATTTCCATCATTGCCTTTATGGCTTTTAATTGTCCTCTCTTTTACTACTTTTGAACGTTGGCAGAGGACTTTTAACATTGCCTTTTTTCCTTTGCTATAAATACTCCTCTGTTGTTGTTATTGGAAAAAAAACGAAAAACAGAACACAAATATCTTCATCTTCTTTTCTTTCTTTTGCTGGGTATACATTTAATCTTTGTTTTTCCTGCTCATGGTTTATACTAGAAGAGTTTTTTGCTACCAGTGAAATATTCTTAAGGACAGTGACTTACGTGCCTCAAGCTTTAGAGAATATTTCATTATTTCTATGATTGTACAACAAGATTTCCAACACTCATTTAGTTCATATTTTCTTTGATTCAGAACAACTCGCAAAGCATCTTCAACTTCATTTTCTTTATCTCCTAGAATCTCTTCGAAAAGTTTAGCGTGTAGTTTCTCAGGATAGTAACTAACACGAAATGGAACTCCATGGAAACTACAGCTCACTATAGTTGCACCAGACAGAGAGAGAGTCAGTATTCATGCTGAAATATAGGATTCGGAATAATACATTTCATAAGAAGAAAGAGAGTACTTACAAAGAAGTCCTATAGCCAATGCCCATAAGACAGTTAAGAGGCCACGTGTGAAACAAACCAAAGGAAAATACTAGCTGCAAAATGTAGAAAAGAGAGCACAACACCATTTCATTATTATGCCCTGATTAAATAATGAAGACATTGTTAAATAAGTCCAAAAAAATAACTCAAAGTTAAGGTCCTTGCAGTACACACAATATCCTCGTATCATATCTTTTGGATATATATATATATATATGTTAGACTTAACGGACTTGACCTTATAAGGCCTTAAAGATGGCAAGGTCATCGATATGAGACTTCCCCATATTATAACTACATAACATACCTAACTATCAATATATTGTCCGCTCTAATTCAAATTTTGAGGTCTCACAATTTTGTTGCTTGGGTTTTAACACAGTAGGTGCCTCTATAGTAGGACTACTCAACTCATCATTCATAGTCCTTGACCTGTTTATCAGATTTTGATGTGCGATTTTTCTAAATCAACTTCACAACAAACTTCTTTTGAGTTCAACTATCGAAAGTTGTTGTACAATTTTTATTGAAGAAATGTATGAATATGAATCAAACAGTTGCAAAAATAATCTTTAGAGTGAAAGATGTGCATAACCCATTATTTAACATTCACCTATCAAAATTAGAAAAGAGGGTTACTTAATAATAAGGAAATTATAGGATTCTCGGCAAAGTTGAACTGTTTTATTAGAAAATCCAAACAAGTTTAGGAGGAAAAATATGTATTATCCCTAAACTTTTATAATGCATTATACATCTCATATCTTAACGTTCTATAAGATTTCACAAGTGAAGTCTGGAGAATGTGATGTATACGTAGACTTTACTTCTATCTTGTGAAGATAGAGAGTCTGCTTCCAAAAATCTCTCAACTTGAGTAAAACATATCAAATAAATAGCAAATAAGCCATTCTGAAAAGAAAAAAAAAATCCCTACTCATAGTATTATGAGCCCAAATATAAGCAACCTGTCCAAGCCGTTCAAAATTTTATGGATTGCGCACAAGATAATTTTAATACGGCCAATATCAAACTATTCAAGTCTTAACTTATTTAAAAAGAATGTTCAATTGAGCTCAATTCAATCTCCAATTTAATCCATTTAAAATTATTTATTTTGCCCTAGTGCAATGTATGTTCTCATATTGAATAGTGTTTGGTGTCTTTCTACTTCAAAATCAAGATTATTTTTTTTATTTTCTTGAATTGGAATTCAAATTGTACTTACAAACGATAAATAACAATATGTTAAAATTCATGAGATTAAGCGGGTCAAATTAGAGGGATCAAATTGGACTGGTTATGACCCAACCCTATTTTTAGTCCATCTGAGTCCAAAATTAATTTGGGCGGGCCATGAATAGCCATGACCCAACCGATTTCTAATTCAGCTCATTTTAAACTCTTCAATTTCAATTCAACCCACTCATTTGACACCCTAGTATTATATATTTGAACAATTGTCATCAATCAAACATAGAAAGGCGAAGAAAGAACAATGATTGCATTTTGGGCTAATACATGTATACTACAAGGGAGTACAGGATTTTGGGCCTGCATTTTCAGCCCAACGGGCTAATCAAAGATTAGTGGACCAAACTAGCATGTGATCGACAAGCCCATTAACATTGTTCACAATTCTTGGTGAATCACGGAAATTTCACCCAACACGTTTTGCTTCAAAATTGATCCAAATTAACTCCAAATTTAATATGTTACATTCTAATACCAATTCCAACAATTGCTAATTTGAGATTCCACATAAACCTTCAATACCAATACACTCACTTTATAAAACACGAATCGATAATTTTCACTATGTATTTTTTGAGTGAGTTGGCTCATCGATAAATTAGTGGAAAAATCATGATTTATAACATAAATTTCTCAATGATTCGTGGTGAAAAAAACCTTGTTTCTAGTAGTGAATTGACCACCTAGTTAAATTCTTTTATTACAACAACATACACCGTGTAATCCACAAATCACCTAATTAAAAATTCTTTTCTTAACAACAAAAAAACATCATAATCATTAAAAAAAATAATCTAAAGTTTATCCATTTTAATTTGAGAGAAAGAAACGGAAAACGGTTGGCGGATAAATGGCGCCAAAACTAAAAAAAATATTTTTTTTCTCTTTCCCAATTCCCTTCTATTCATTTCCTTCTTCTTCCTTCACTTTCTCTGCAAGAATTCAACCTTTCTACCATGTCTGTGAAGCTTCAATTTATATACTAAGATATTATAATGACGACGACGATGATGATAATATTTTAATTAGAATGTTCTTTTATATATTTTTGAGACAAATTCAGAATTTAAAATCAGTAAGTGCACCAATTCTTATATTTACATTGCCTATTGGATTCTTCCATGATTGTTCTCTTGATCTTAGGGAAAATTAAACCCCTTTTCTCTTTTTATCTTATTGTATGGATGTGAAAATTGTTTTGCTAGAAAGAAAATTTTGAATGGGAATTTTTTTTGTTTTGGGTTTAATCATTTGTATCTGAAATTTTCTGGCCTCGACTAATCTGGATCCGTGCCGCATAGAGCCAGGAAGTACTCCCTTCCATGAATTTCTCCATTCTCGGAGCTCAAATGGGTAGTTGCTTTTTTTCTTTTTGATTTAATCATCTGGTATTTGAAACTCACGGGCCTCAACTAATTTGGATTCGTGACATGTAGGGCCAAGGAAGTGCTCCTTTCCTAGATCTTCTCCATTCCCCGGACTCAAAATTGGAAGTTATTTTTTTATTTTTTTGGTTTAATCACTCGGTATGTAATACTCACTGTCCGACTAATCTGAATTTGTGTCGCGTAGTGCAAAGAAAGTGCTCCTTTCCTGAAATTTCTCCACTCCTCGGGCTCAAACACGAAGTTTCAAATAATGATACCGTTTTGATTCGTTTTTCTGTCTAGACAAACTTAGTCTTGTATTAATTTCTTTTTCATATATAATTGAGATGTTTGAGGCAGCTTGCGCGCACCTCAACATATATCACAGGGTCTTGCTACCTCCACCAGCACATATACCAAGTACATTAATTTTGAAACAACTGATAGATGGTTAAGCTGTTCACTTTGATATGCCCATACTATGAGATTTGAAGATGAAACAATAGATCTTATTAGATGTAATTGAAATGGGGAAAGTTTGAATAAAAATTGAATTTGACATCATATTACCCTAAATTTGAAAGGATATTTCAAGCCAATTATCTTTGAGAGTTTAATGAAGTTCAATTCACTATTTACTCTCTAGTTATAACACAAAAAACAGAATTGTTGTTATTTTGTTTCATTTTTTTCTGATTGATCATATATTGGTTATAGCTAATTGACTTCCTACATATGGTTCAGGTGTAGGAAGACCGAGGAAAGAAAGGAATCGCCTTTGAAGAAAAAAAAAAAGAACTCGCTAGGCCTTCAGAATAAAGGCGATTTTTGTTCTACTATAACACAATGGCAAAGGGCTTGCAGCACCAAGATCTTAGTATCAATCCAGAAAATCCTCCGGGATGTATGTGGGGGATACTTCACAATTTGAATCACAACCGACATAGGAAACGTCTCCCACACAAAAGGAAAGGTAGTGGAAAGCGAATTGCTGGTGAGGAAAGAACAAAGAAAAAGATAAACAAAATAGTTTTCCACTATGCTACATTATGTTTATTAGTCTCTTAATCATGTCATGTTAGATGTTCAGTCTATCATCTTTATTTCTAAAGCATTTCCGAGAAAAAGGACAGGTGGTTCGTCTAACGACTATTAGAGGCTTAATGTAGGATTGAATAGCTAGTTTCTTTCATTGTTTAAAGTTTTAAGCCTATGAATGGTGAAGTTGTATGTTGCATAATGCATACTATTAATTATTTTCACTTTTCCAGTGGTTGAAGATCTAGGAGATAATTCAACTGCTGCTGAGAATTCCCCGGTAAGTTTGCAAGATAGTATACGAGAACTTGCCAAGAGCTTTTCAATTTTCTGCTTTGGAGTTCTCTGTTGACAGCTTCTTGCTACATTATGTACACATATGTGCTCTAATTGACTAGAATATCGACTGTGCCATTTCAGATTGTGTCGAAAACCAAAGAACCTAATCAAGTGCCAAAAAGTTCAATGTTATCTAGGATAAGATCTTTGATTACTCATGAAGAGACGTCTAAAAGAAAGGGCAGACATCGGAGAAGTTCCTCCTGTCCTATACAGCTCAAACGAACTAATTCTATTCATCATCTAGACATTGCTGATCTAAAATATTCTCATGAAATTCCTATAAATGACAAGACTTTGGAGCATTCTAATTATAAGGAGAAATATTCTGTTGCTAGTCTAGTAGACCCTCCCCCAAAAATGATACGCGACAGTGCAGTGCAAGAGCCTATGGAATTAGAAAGCATGAGAAAGGACTCATCCAAGTTAATGCTCAGCTTTAGCAAGTTGGTTTCATTTCCTTCACGTAGATCACGGGGAAGAAGAGCTGCCAGGTCAAGGAAACATAAGAACAAGATGGAATGTGGACATTATGCAAAAGGGGAAGATGATCAGTCACAAGTTGGCAGTGAGGTATCTGGTTCTGCTGGATTTAATAGCCACTCAGTGTCATCAACGGATTTGAATAGCGATGATGATGATGATGTTGGAAAACACGTGTTGATTCGAAGAGCTGAATCATTTGATAATGTCTCTCCTTGTTCACCTCGTGTAGAAAAGAAACACCACGAGAGTAGTAAACTCATCCTCAATCGTTTTAAGAATCTAAAGCAGAAAATAAGACATGCAGTCGAGGAGAGTAGAAAGGAGAGACATCGAATTGTCATGGATGCTGTCCTTCATAAGGTTCCACATGGTCATAGATCATCAAAGGATATTGAAAAGGGAAGTACTTTTTCTCATTGCAATTCTCCATTTACCAAGACTGAAATGAAATCCTTTAGGAGAACATCATCTGTTAATGAGTCATTGCACAAATATAATCGATTAGTCGACTCATCCTTTTATAAGGAAGAAAAACATCACATTTCTGATCGTTCGAGCTTTAGAGAATCTAGATCACCTTCACCGGCTAGAAGTAGCCCTGTAGGCCTCGAGAGGATTCTCTCTATGCCTGATCTCAGATATTACAATTATTTCAAACTTGAGGACTCTCCTGAACGTGGATCCTCATATACACTAGAAAGAGCTACATCGAGCAACAACTTATATGTAGGGATTTCCAAGTCCAATGAACAGAAGTCCCTAGATAAACCTTTAGGTTCAGAAAACCATACTGAAGAGGGTTATTATTCAGACTCCAAGAGTACAATTTTTCTTGATGTCAGCGAGAGTTTTGATGACTTTGGTGGCTTAAAGACTCGCGAGAACTCGGTTGAACACATTATCAAGGGCACCTCACCTGTTGTTTCAAACTTAGATAAACCTATTCCTGTTCCTCTGCCTGATATGATTTTTCAGAATGCTACTTCTGGTGCATCTGGGCTCTCGGCAGCCAAAGGTATCTTATTCGAGGCAATCTATATATTCTTCTCTATGTCTTCCATTTTATTTTATTTATTTTTCTAAGCAGACTGATCTATCTGTTGTTTCTTGAACTTTGATCACCGTACTATTTAGTTGTAGTTACTGTTCAGCATGCCTTGTTATGCTTTCACATCCGATACTTCGTTTTTTTTGGATTACTTTGATTTGTTTTTCCTTGAGCTGAGGTTCTATTGGAAACAACCTCTCTACCTCTGAGATAGGGGCAAGATCTGCTACACTCTACCCTCCAAGACCCTACTTTGTGAGACTATACTAGACGTTGTTGTTGTTTCTAAGCAGACTGATGAATATTCAAGTGTTATTCTTCTACTAGCCTTCGTTCAATATCTTTTGGCTTCTAAGTTGCACTATGAAAGCAGTACATTTTCCATGGAAAAACACACTTTTGTCAATTTTGGTATCTGTTTTTTCAATTTTGAAGTACTTTGCTCTTGGAATAAACTCACACATTTATGATTTGGTAACACATACACTATTAATTTGGACACATTCCAAACATGTCTTGGTCCTGATGTCAAAAATGAAATGTCAAACAGACCAAAGTTTGGTGCTTTCTACGTAAAACATGTAAATCATTTATGTATCTCATGTATTATCCGTGCTATGACATTTATCTCTATAAATTACGTACATGTCTTCAGTTTCTTTACCAAAATAACACGATGATTTTTACTGATATTCCACAGGTGCAGAAAAGGATGCAGTTAATACCGATAAAAAAGGACTGTCATCTAGTGATCTGAACAGAATTTTGCAAATTCAGGTCGATAAAAGATATAAATCTGAATTCGATTATGTAAAAGATGTACTAGAACTATCTGGATTCAGTGGAAATAAGTTTCTAGGGAAATGGCATTCTACTGACAAACCAGTGAATCCTTCATTATTTGATGAAGTGGAAGGATATTGTTTACTTCATCAAGAGGATGTTGCTTGTGATCAACTACTTTTATTTTGTTTGATCAATGAGGTCTTGTTACAAATTTATGAGAGATCATGTTCCTACTGGCCAAAGTCGTTAACATGTCGTTCTTATATGCATACGATGCCTGTTGGTTACCATGTCCTTTGTGAGGTGTGGAAAGATATAAACTTGTGCCTCAAATCTGAAATGAAGATTGATCAACCGATTGATGATGCTGTGAGCCGTGATCTAGCAAAAGATGAAACTTGGATGAACCTTCAATTTGATGCTGTGTGTGGTGGATTGGAGCTGGAGGATCTCATATTGAATGATCTTTTAGAAGAGCTGGTTTTCATTTGATGTTCATGTTGTTCAGCTTCCATGCATTGCTTGACACATTTGGTCCAACACATATACGTACAAAACCAGATCTTGGGTGGGTTCAGTGGTTCAGTTGAACTCTTTGTTTTGACTTGACCTACGTATATTGTATACATACAGTATATATAGCTTTTGCTTGACAATTTGGTCCAACATATATACGTAAAGAGGTGGATCTAGGGTGGGTTCAGTGGTTCAATTGAACTCTTTGCTTTTGACTCAAGCTATGTAATATGCGGTATACATAGATTTTGGTTGACAAATTTGGTCCAACATATAAACTTTATGCATTTTATTCTATTATGTGAATTGTTTGGTCAAATGCTCTAGAAAGTATAAAAGAAGAATCTTGAGCACATATATTTGTTCACAAATTTTTGTGACTGTACAGATTTGGGTGGAATATTGTTGAGATATTGTATACTATAAGTGGGAGACCATGAGTTGTAAATAAAAGCAATTTTATTTATTTTTACATATATAATTGATACATATACTGTGGCCTAATTTCCCAGTTATTGATCACTTCAATGAAATATATGATATTGTTGTTCTTTGGACCAACGTTTCTACATGTTTTTGAGTATACATCTGTTTCTTAACTTCTCAACTATCATTTATGTAAAGATTTTAGTTTCCAAAAGCTAAGATTTGTCTGTTATAATATATTGTACGCTTTTCTATTGCTATAAAATCATGCCATTAAAATATGAGAAGTTTAAAGTTAAATTTATTTCAAATACATAAAAGTATTATTTTAAAAAAAAAACTAATAAGAAAATAGTATGCACTAAATCAGTTGAGGGAATATATCTGAGTATGAAATAAAGTTAAAATATAAATAATAATAGAACTTGTCAATAAGCCCGTCTAGCTCAGTTGGTAGAGCGCAAGGCTCTTAACCTTGTGGTCGTGGGTTCGAGCCCCACGGTGGGCGTTTGTTTTTCTTTTGGAGAAATGTGATGTATCTCCACGACTGTCATGGTACCTGCTTTAGGGCGATGATTAATTGAAATCCGCGTCATATATAAGACCCATTAAAAGGGAAGCGCTCTCGATCATAAACTATTCATTCTCAATCTCCAACTCTAAATCAAATTCCCAATCATGGATGGAGGTAGATTACTCCTTTTCAGGTTTGGATGAATTCAATAACTCTTTTGTTTAAATTTTATAATTATATTAAAATTTTTATTAAACGTATATAAATATTTAATTATAAATCAAGTAATATGACATTATAACTAAGACGAACTATGAATACAAATGACAGTTTGAAATTCATGAACTAGCTCTCCTCTGACCCCAATTAAGGATCGAGGGATACTATCCACATGATTTGTTACATTCATTATATAATAGATTCCTTCTTGTTTTCTTGCTTCATATTATAACTAAGACTAACTATGAATTCAAATGACAGTTTGAACTTAGTAAACTTGCTTCTCTGTGACTAAAATTAAGGGTCCTATCCATTGGTTTGCTACATTCATTATATAATAGGTTCCCTCTTTATCCATTGGTTTGCTACATTCATTAGATAATAGGTTCCCTCTTTATCTTCTTGCTTTCACTTTTCAAAGAAAAATGATCCTCCATTTTTTGTCCTTTCACATATTCCAATCATTGGACCAACATTGACTTCCTTATCTTTCTTTTGGTCATGTGCTATGGCACCTAGCAAACTATAAATGACAAAGAAAAAGGCATATTATAATTTCTATATGCTTCTTTTTCTTTTTTCCTCATATATAATTTAGCTCAAATCCTCAGTCCCTTTCCAAAAGAAAAATCCCATTGTTATCTCTCTTTATTCTATGTCCTTTTCAATCTAAAATTTACAAAGAAATACACAAACCCATGTCTATATTCTCCTCCCAATGGCCAAAGTGGCCTTAAAGGGTAGCAACTTGCAATATTATCTCCTTTATTTTTTTTTCTTATATAACAATATTTTCTTATTATGAGCTTCGAAATTAATTAAGATATTAAAAAAATTGAATTGAGATTATAAATTTTAAAATTTTACGTTTGTTTTACATTGGTATTGAGACAGAATGTGACCCCCTAAGCAATCAAAAGTTCTTGTTCATCTCCTGAAGGTCCACCTCTCCTCAAGACTTTTTCTTCTTCGATTACTGTAATTAAAATTTTGAATTAAGATGAATTAGCTTTAAAAAAAAAAACTTTATCTTGTGTGATATTATCGCTCTCATCTATAGGCCGACAAATGTGTGACAACACTACAAAAATAGTTGTAATTTCATGTTTTATATTATGATTTTACTATCATTATTATATAGTGATACGATTGTCCCACGCTTATAAGTAATTAATGAAGAACATTAATATAGTGGTACTAAACTAAAACTTTGGTACTACCTTGAAAACATGTGTGAAGATGGTACAAAGATCAATTACAACTAACAAACAATAATTCATATGTGGTTAAAATGTATTAACAAAATGATGATTCAAGAAAAGGCAAAAAAGGGAAAGGAGATTTCATTTATGTAGGCCATATTTAAATGATTCGACACCCACAGAGACGGAGGAACTTAATTCATACCCCACCATGAATGGTCCATAAAAACAAATTAAACTAGGGTGCGTTTGGTACGGAGAAAAATATTTTTTAGAAAATAATTTTCAATTTTTCTCCTTTTTGTTGTTAAAATTTTTTAAAAATATTTTCTGTAGAAATATAAATAACTTTAAAATGAGGAAAATGACTTTTCTATTGGAGGTAGGAAAATAAGTTTCATAAGTGACATTTCTGATTCCACATTGATTTCGTCCCCCTCCCCCTTCCCCAACGCACCTCATCTTCACCCTACCCACATACCACCACCCCATATTCTTACCCTCACTTCTCATATATTTGTCTAAATTATATATAAAAATTAATAATAAATAAGAAATTCACTTATTTACTCGAAAAAAAACATTTTCCAAAAAATCATGTTTCATAAAATAAATCATTTCTTTTGTACTGAGCACACCCTAAAATCCACGATGAGTTATTTTATAATCAAGAATGAAAATAGAAATATGCAATAATGATATAAAAATTTGTCTACTCACACAATTTTTTATTATTTAAGGATAGAAATCGCCCCATATTGTTTGTAATTATTTTAAAGTGAATTTAAAAAATAAAATTATTTTTACATAGTGCGTAAAAGTTGATCCACCAATCATATTATGTTTGATTTGATGTTGCACGAAGGAAAAGGTCATTTTGCCAAGACTACAAAGTGTAAAAGATAGAGAGAACCCTTTGCACAATTATCAGCCCATGTGCTAACTAATAAGCATATCTTTTCTCTTCTCTTCTTTTCCTCTCACTTTATCATCTCATCAATCCATTTTATGTGAAAATTGTTAAGTTACAACTATCAGCATCATTCATCGAAAATTGTGATGGAATAATAAATAAATTAATTAATTAATTAAAGGTATTAGGCCCGGTTGAGTTTTGCAACAACGGATTAAAGGATATTTAATTTTTTTATATGATTTTAAGTAATTTTTATTTTATAAGTTCGTTTTTAGAATCGATTAGACTTAACTTTCATTCATTTTATATTATGGTATTAGAGTTATACTCACTCAATTCATTGTTTAATGGGTATATTTTTTCAAGTAGATATTTGATTCATTGGACTAAAAATGTAATAGATAAAATATGTGTTTGGTTTGAAGTAGATAAATTGGGATAAATTTTTAGTTTCAATTTTAACCTTGTCTTGTTTAAAAAGTGCGGCAGAAAAACTTAATTTAGAGAAAGGCAAATGTGTCATTTTGTTCTTTTATCTCGAAAATTCAGGGATTATTATCTTAGTTTTAATGTGGGATAAAAATAATATTATAATTGTGGTATAACTAATTCCAATATTATTAACCCCAAATAAAAAATTCAACCAAACTGAGGATAAACTAATCTTGAATTTAATTCCGAAATTGTAGTTATTATCCCTCAAACCAAACTATTTCTTTATCACCTCTTCATCCCAGTTGTTGAACTTGAGTTAGGCCAATATTTATTTCCTTATTAATTATCAGGTTCAAGTCGTAGAATGTAATCATCTTCGATAAGAAGCTTTTTACTTTGAGACTTTTCATAGGAATCTGAATTAGTCATGTTTGAAAATAAATATCAAATGAAAATGAAAATAAATAAATAATATAATAGGATGAATAAGGAGATCCTTATACGAAGGGTTATGAATGATTGAAATTTCTCACTCTTAATTAAAATTTTAGGATTCAAACTCTGAAATTAAAAAAAAATTTATAGAAAATATTTTACTCTCTATAATATGTTTGTCTTGCACGTATTTTAATCGAATAAACGAATATCAAATACCAAATAGTTAAAATAAATATTATGAACAAGGAGAGCCATTCTTTTTTAAGATGCTTTTCCAATCCATTTCAAAATTTTAGGGTGGATTGTTTTTCTTGTAAAGAGTGAAGTCTTTTTTATGGACCGTAGAGAAAAAGAATGGTCTCCTAATATTTTATGCTTTTGAATGATAGATATTTGTTTATTTACCGAAAAACAATAAATAATGATATTTGCTTCTTATGAGCTCAGAATATTAAATTGAGCACTTTTTTGGCCACTAAAATTATTCTTGGTTTAGGACAAAATTATAACTCCACAAAAAAAAGGAAAAAAAAGAAAAAGATAGAAGTTCAAAGTTGACTTTATGTCTATATTTATATAAAAGTTTTGTAGCTAAGCAATTCCATTCACTTATACTTGTCATATTTTAATTTGATATATTTACTAAAAAAAAATAATTAACATAATTATTTTATATTATTATTATTATTAATTAATATTTATATTAGGTCTTAAAAAATAATTTGAAAAATAAATAATTAATACTAAGGATAAATCATATTTAAAAAATTATCTTTTCTTGCTATGTTAATAATGAAAATAAATTTTTAGAATGATGAATAAGAAAAAATGAACGGACAGAGTAATTACTATCTGTTCAATGTTAATTTGTTTGTGTTATTTTCTTTTTTAATTCTTTGAAAAAAATGTCTTCTTCTTTTTTCGACAGCTCTTTAATTTAAGATTAAAAAATTCAATTTTTATTTTTATTTTGTTTAAACTCCGTATCAAAACAGGACAATAAATTGAAACAGAAAAAGAGTATTGAGAAATTGATCGAACATGTAAGAGAAACCCGAAATATTAACACTAATTTTAAATCTATGAAATAGATTAATGATTTAATATTAACACTATAAATATAGAAAATGTTTTTATAAAAAATTATTCAAGCAAGAATAAGAATATGAAATGTAGTCGTATATATTTTGATTCAGTGCTCAACTTGGGTCTTTTTCTTTTGTTCTTTTAATTTGATAGCTAAAAATTGAGCCACGAATCAATTCTTTTTTTTTTAATTATGATTCAGAGTTTAACTTTTATAAGTTTATACAATCAGATTATTTTTATTTACTGTAATACTTCCCAAAATCAAAATTCTTCACATGATTACTGATTTATATAATTTAAATTCTATTTCATGATGTTTTTTTTTTCTTTCTAAAATCTAATTTTATGAAGTAAAAAGTAAATAATAAGAGAAAATATATTTTAAAAATATAATCGAAGAAAAGACGTTTCGCCCTCATTTAGGATTAGCAAGATAAAATTTGATCTTTTTAACTTGTATTTTATTAATTTTAGATTTTTATTAATAAAAGTATACGTAAGAAATGGTGTTATTTTTATTTATTTATTTAAAATGAAAGAAAAAGAAAAGGAGGATCATGAATTGGTAAAAAGTAGTCAAAATATCAAAAAAGGAAAATATCGGGGACCACCAATTATAGGTTGTATTATATTATTTTATGTCCCTAAGATAAGGCTAGAAAAGTACAATTGTTCCTAAATAAATCTAATATGAATAATAAAGTGATGGTTACACATGATACATGGTAACTTGATAGAAAGAATATTGAGATCCATCATTAAGATAGAAAGTTAATAGGTAATTAAGTGTTTTTAAATTTATTTTATTAATATTATTATTAGTACTTCTTGATTTTATTAAATTTGGATAAATTTTATATTGATCACGTAACTATTATTTGTTTTCATAAAAAGTTATATAACTAAATCTTTTAACACAAAAAATTACTATAATTTGAGATACTAAATAAAAAGTCACAAAGTCCGAAACGTTACAAATTAAAGTGTCATTATTTAACGAAAAACATGTTCAATTTTGACTTATTATTTTGTACATGTGGTCAGGGGCGGACCCACTTGCAAGTGAGGGTTCATTCGAACCTCTTCGTTAAAAAATTATATTATATATATAAAATAAATTTCTTAATTTATGTGTATATATTTAACATTGAACCCCTTGAACATAAGCTAAAGGACTAGCTTAGTGGCAAATGGGGTTCAATATTTTGCCTTAGCTTGTCTCAGCTTGCGGATTCAAATCTTAATAAGCATATTTTTTTTTCTGATTAGCGTGTTTAATTTTTTTTGAACCCCCTTCATAAAATTCCTGGTTCCGCCACTGCATGTGGTGAATAATGATACAATTATGTCATTAATTAAATGAGTCAAATACAAACTCATCTAAATTATTTTTAAAAAAAATTCAACTCAAATTTATCTGACTTGTTTTTTTTTCTTTTTCAGTTCATTAGTATTTGATACTGCACAACACTTTTTTATGAAACAAACTGTTTAGAAATCCAACCTTTCTTCAAATATTTCGATAAACAACAAAACTTTAATATTGACTGTCTTTAATTTAAATTCATAACCTTTCTTCAAATATTTCAGTCCTGTTGGTATGTTTGTTATTTTAGTGACATGCTCATGTGTAATGCATGAATTATCAAACTTCATGATCGTTAAAATACTTATTAATGTCCAAACAAAAGACTTAAAAAATGCTTTTAAAATGCTTAGAACTTTTGTACTAGAAAGAATCGTCTTAATATTGTAAAAATAAGCTTAATTTGTACTGATCCCAATATTTTTAATATGATTTTAGCAATTAGCTTCTCTGTATATAATGCAACATCAAAATCTAAACTCCAAGATGAAGCTTGATCTATTTGCACCAATCTGAAAAATTGAGTTAGAAGACTGTAAGCCTGTAACATAAGCAGAATATAAGTAGAGAGTAAGTTTTGGCAAATACAATATGCTCATTTATTAATGTTTGAATTATAAATCTAAAAATACTTCAGATTTAGATATGTATTTTATATGTTCTCCGTTGGTCAAAACATAAACAAAATAATAAACAAATATTTAATTTTATGCACGTTCGAACTCTACAGTGTTTTTTTTTACGGATAACATATATGCTGAATTCGGAGCAACGTAACAATTAATAAAGAATTAGTCTTTTTCACATCTCATAACATGATATTGTAGCCAACTAAATATCATAATTAAGAGTCATAAAAATTGACGAAAATATTTAGCAAAAAATCATTAGTTCATAAGTCATCCTCTGATACCACATAATAATATTAGCATTGTGGAACTTAATATGTGTCTAAAAGAGATTGTCATCCTTCCGCATGTTTGGCGAGTGTCAAACATGCAAAGCAACACTTTTTACCTTTTGATCATATGAGTCACATTTCTTAATTAAAAAAAGGACAGTTCGATGGAGTAAAGTTCTTGCTATGCGTAGGGTTTAGAGAAGGGCCCTACTACAAAGGTCTATTATATGCCGTCTTACCTTATATTTCTGCCAGAGGCTGTTTCCGAGGCTTGAACTCTTGACCTCCTGATCACATGGCAGCAACTTTACCAGTTACTCCAACATTTCTTAATTACTGTATCGTATATAAACACATCTAACATCTCATTGACAAAATAGCCATATAATTCTTCATTTTCTATTAAAACGAAAAATTACTTTAAAAATTTCTTACAATTTTTTATAAACACTCTTTAATTGGGCATGTTATTTATTAAACACAACTTAATCATATGAACCATATATCTATCTTACCACTCAATCAGCCACGTAAGTGCGCTACAAAAAACATAACTTTTTTTTTACGATAAAGTAAGATTAGATGACAAAATTATCCAATTTCAATAATATTATACTGATTACTGAATGGCTCATTTCCCAAAGTGATCCAAAAACTTGTGTGGTTAATAAACAAACATGTGTAGTTTTTGGGCCACAAATTATTGGTGTCCAGGAAAAATAAATACATGAAAAAACTCTTGAAACAGAAACATTAGTTATTAGAAAAAATTGCCCTTTTACGCATATTCTAATACCATATTTATTTATATTTTTTATTATATCAAAAAATATTTAAAATTCTTCTTTTTTCTTTAACTCTCTCTCACTCACTGATACATCACTCTTCCTCCCTAAATTCGCTCCTCTTCATTAATTTTTGAGATTTTGAATTTCTGAGTACATCTGTTACTCAATTTCAAGGTTTTAACTAATGTATATTTAAGTTTTTCCTTATCTGAAATCTCACTTCATTCTCATTCAATCTGATTTCTCCTAAAATTTGTATCATTTGATTTCTTCTGTAAATCTTTGAAAAATCTTCTAAAATTGGTATCCTTTGCTTTCTTCTATAAATCTTTCTATTTTTTTTTAACTCATATCTTCAATGATACATATGCAATCCGTTCATGGTCTCACACAATTGAATAAAAATCAAGAAATTCTTGTTTCACCTGATTCTGATTCATCTTGGAAAGGTTACGACGAGGTTATATCCAAACATCGTAACGATCCAGCAGTGATGGATAAGCTACGTGAGAAATTAAAGTCGAAAACTCCAGTTAAACATGCACCCAAAAAACTAGACAACAAGATTAAAGGGGTTACAACACGCACTAATCTCCCAGAGGTATGGGTTCAATTAATTATTTTTTTAATGCCGTTTTTATGAAGGTTTTTTGATTCTGATACATATTGTTTATGTATCAGATTCTCATGTGTCAAGCGTTAACGCTTTTGATACATAGTATTTTTTTAAAATGTCATTTTTTTGGAGATTTACTACTTCTGATATATCGTGTTTAAGTGTCAATTTCTATTGTATCAAGTTTTAATGATTCTGATACATCTACATTTGTGCATCAGATTATAATTTATGAAGCCTTACTGCTTCTAATACATCTTCTGTATGTATCAGATTCTCATGTATCAAATATTTTAATGCGTCTGATACATCGTATTTATGTATAAAGTTCAAGTTGTATTTAATCATTTGTCATGTCAATGCAGGGAATGAAGTACGTCATCAAGAAGATTATAATCATTTTTTTTGTAATAGTAAATATTTTAGATGTATCTGCTGTTTTAATGTATCTGATACATTAACTGTAATGTATCAGAATCAGTAAGCAACTGAAATGTAATAATCTTTCCATATATCAATTGAAAAGATTTGTATATTTTTCTCATCTGTCAAACTCGAATATAAAATCAAAGTTTATGTATCATATTCTAATATATCAAACTTGACTGTCCGGGGCATCTTGCTTATGTATCACAATAACATTTATCATTTTTTAATGAATTTGATACATATACTTTTGTATCACATATATGTAATAATTAAACTTCACATATATGTATCAGTACTTATGTATCAACTACATAACTAATGTATCTATACTGATATATCAGTATATAATTAGAACATGTTATACCTAACTGATTAATCAACAACCTGCAGGAAATAAACTTCACATATATGTATCAGAACTTATGTATCAACTGTAGAACTGATGTATCATAACTGATGTATCAGTATTTAATTAATGTATGTTATACCTAACTGATGAATCAACAACCCGCAGGAAATAAATTTCACATATATGTATCAGAACATATGTATCAACTACAGAACTGATGTATCAAAAAACTGTAGGAAATAAACTTCACACATATGTATCACAACTGATGTATCAACTATAGATCTGATGTATCAATATTTAATTAGCACAGTTTATATATAACTGATGTACCAAAAACCCACAGGAAATAAAATTCACATATATATATATATATATATATATCAGAACTTATGTATCAACTACAGAACTGATGTATTAGAACTGATGTATCAGTATTTAATTAGCACAGGTTATACCTAACTGATGTATTAAAAAACCGCAGGAAAGAAACTTCACACATATGTATCACAACTGATGTATCAACTACAGATCTGATGTATCAGAATTGATGTATCAGTCTCTAATTAGTACAGTTTATACATAACTGATGTATCAAAAACCTGCAGTACATAATTGATGCTCTGTTTTTTGGCTTGAAACTTCATGTACATAACTATTGCCCTTTTAACCAATTAATCCTATTAATTAGATCAGTAATTGATTTAAAGAGCCAATCATACCTTATCTCAATCTACTATCCATAAATAGCTGATGTGCATTAACTATTCTACAGCTAAAGTTGATGTATCAGATACATAACTTATGTATCAGCAAAACTGAAAAAAAAGTTGAAATCGACTTTTGTTTGAATTGATGCTCTGTTTATTCCATTGGAGACGATGCTCTATTTTTTGGCTTGAATCTTCACGTACATAACTTTTATTTTTTTAACCAATTAATCTCATTAATTAGATCAATAATTTACTTAAAGAACCAATCATACCTTATCTCAATCTACTATCCATAAATAGCTGATGTGCATTAACTATTCTACAGCTAAAGTTGATGTATCAGATACATAACTTATGTATCAGATACATAACTTATGTATCAGCAAAACTGGAAAAAAAAATCGACTTTGGTTTGAATTGATGCTCTATTTTTTGGCTTGAATCTTCATGAACATAACCGTTGCTTTTTTTAACAGATTAATTTCATTAATTAGATCAGTAATTCATTTAAAGAACCAATCATACTTTATATTAAGATACTATCCATAAATAGCTGATATGCATTAACTATTCTATAGCTAAAGTTGATATATCGGATACATAACGTATGTATCAGCAAAATTGAAAAAAAAAATTGAAATCGACTTTGGTTTGAATTGATGCTCTGTTTTTTGGCTTGAATCTTCATGAACATAACCGTTGTTTTTTTTAACAAATTAATCCCACCAATTAGATCAGTAATTCATTTAAAGAACCAATCATTCCTTATATTAAGATACTATCCATAAATAGCTGATATGCATTAATTATTCTACAGCTAAAGTTGATATATCAGTTACATAACTAATGTATCAGCAAAACTGAAAAAAAATTGAAATCGACTTTGGTTTGAACTGATGCTCTGTTTTTTGGCTTGAATCTTCATGTACACAACCGTTGCTTTTTTTTTAACCAATTAATCCTATTAATTAAATCAATAATTGATTTAAAGAACCAATCATACATTATATTAAGTTACTATCCATAAATAGATGATCTGCATTAACTATTCTACAGCTAAAGTTGATATATCAGTTACATAACTACTGTATCAGCAAAATTGAAAAAAAAGGAGAAATCGAGTAATTTTAATACAATGAGGGATGTATAGTAATTAGACTTTTCCATTATTGGATTTAGGTAAAGTTTACTAGTTATTATTATGCTAAAGTACTATATTAAATATTTCCTAAGTATTATTTTCAATGTTTTAACTTATACGACATTTTTTTAGTCAGTATAAAATATTATAATTTTCTAATTAAACATAGTTCAATTTTGAATTTTCTTTTTTCACTCTTCATAAAATAATTTATAATCATATAAAAGTCTAAGTTTTATTTTAAATCATAAATTTTATTGATTTTTTTAAAAAAATTATTTTGTATCAATGTAAAATAATGTTATATAAGTCGAGATAAAAAAAATTATACACAAAACAATGGTACATGCATGCCCATAATTTGTTCCATGACAAGATATGTCAAGTATTTGGATAGGTAAAAAGTCACCACTATCAATATGGAGTAATTAATTCAGACCTTTCAAAAAGTCACTTACCGATAATGTAAAAATTGAAGAAGCAAAATTATAAATTTTCTATTGATTTACTAAAATAAACTTGTTTAAAAAGTGGGGAATTTTTTAAAAATATACCGCCTTAAAACTATTTTCAATATACTCTAAAAGAAAAGAACAAAAGGAAGCAATTTATGAATTAGATCATGTAAAACTTTATCTGCATCGTGTTACACAAATAAATACATACCTTAATCATTTGTAGTTACTTCTTTCCTACACATTTTTCTTTTAATTTGAGACACATTTTTTTGAATTTATTTTAAAAAGATGTTATTTTTTTATAATTAAAAATAACTTAAAATTCCTTGAGAAATTTATAGTCATTGGATGCACATTAAGTAAACTCATTTTCGTATAATAATTCACAAATCACATCAAAAATTGTAAATTATATTAGAAATATGACAAACTTAACTAAAAAAATATTGATAATTAGAATCAAATTTTTAATCTTCCTTATAGAATATCATCAGCTATGCTAACTTAGTTACTCTTATAAATATATTAAATTAGATATAAACACTGAATACAAATCATGGAGGATGTAAATATCTAGAACATACCAGCGTCTGTTAATTTAGGAGTGGATTAGTATGATAATTATGATAATAGGGAACAGATTTTGATAACAGAAAGCGACAGTTACGTGGACGAAATTAATATCATGAATGGACCGACTTACAAGGATAACATATTCCTATATGATCACGACACGTGTACGGTTGATGTCTTCCCTTCCTCCTCCTCCGTTGTACTATAAATGGACACTCATGGTTGTTCCTCAATACTCATTCTACATCAATCATTTCTTAATTTTTATACTTGTTTTTTTTGTTTCAAAAATCTCTGATCAATCATGTCTTGCTGTGGAGGAAACTGTGGTTGTGGATCTGGATGCAAGTGCGGCAACGGCTGTGGAGGGTAAATCCTTTTTCTTCTTTGTTAGTATTAATTTTTTTGAATTTTCATCCGGTGTTCGATATCTTAAATCAATTCGTGTTGTGTAAGGCCTTTTATCTGGCTCATTAATTATTATGTTTTTGAATTCGAGATGTCTGATTAAAAGTTGATTTGTCTATACTTTTTTTAAAAAATCAAAATTCGGATCCCATTTATCCAGTATCATGCATGGATGTCTTTTCTGTGAAAGAGATGAATTTTTTCTATCAGAAATTTGAGAAGTTCGTTCTCTATGTTGGTAATTTCTAGCAAAATTGAATTATTTATGGGATTACAAAAATAGTTTCGTGTTGGGCAATTTTCAATTTATGCCAATTTAGAGGGGTTGGCGATAAGTTCCTTTTATTAAGGGTATTTTTGTCTCCCCTTTACTTGATCTGAGTCGATGAGTCGATGGTCTATCTGAAACACTTTTCTACGGTCTATCTGAAACACTTTTCTACGGTCTATCTGAAACACTTTTCTACGATCTATCTGAAACACTTTTCTATGGTCTATCTGAAACACTTTTCTACGGTCTATCTGAAACACTTTTCTATCTTCAATAAGTAGGTGTAAGGTTGCGTATACATCACTCTCCCGGTTATTTTTATTTTTTTGTCCTTGTTTTTGGCTCCCCTAATTGATAGAGGGATTTGTGGTTCTTTTATGTCTTTATTCAACATGGAGTTCAACTGAAATTGTTAAAACCAGAAAGAAATTGGAACTTTGTAGAAAATGGAAACTTATTAATTTAGTGGATAAAGAAATGAAGTTAGTAGTTTATTGTTTTATATATACCACTTTTAAAAACATAAAACCAAGATGAACCTACAAATAAATTATTGTGCCATTATTTTTTGTATCAGTTTTTCTTTTCTAGAATTAAATTGGGACTAACATGATAAATTTAATATTTTATTAAATAAAATCACAATTTTGTTTGTATAAAACAAAAAAAGATGGGGATGCTATAATTTTGTAAATGTGATAGTCACTTAAGAGAAGTTATTCATGTTTTAACTTAGAAAAGGATCAAGAATATGTAGTTCTAATCATTAAGCCTTTTCTAAGCTGAATGTGCGGAACTTCTCTAAGGGTCGTTTCGTTGGGATAGTTATGTTGAGTAGTTTCTATTGCTTGTTTGGTTTGTCATATTCAAAATTATATTCATTTCATAAATTTTAAGAATAAGTTAGTTTATAAACTAAAATAAATTTTAGTATGAAAATTATCTATAGTGAAAGTGCATATGTTAGGAGAAATCAAAATATAAATAAATTAAAAATTAGACAAATAAATTTAACTTATAATATATTTATAAATAAAAAATTTATTTATAAAATTTAATTTTTTAATAGAAAAATATATTATCATAAATATAACGATTAATTAAGTTTGTGAATGTGGGGATATTTTAGTTATTTAATATATTTATAAGTTATCCTGGGATTACTATTTCATCCCAGGATGGGATAATTTATCTCAATATTAATTGTTAATTTTGAAATAAGTTATTACATTCTTTGCAACCAAACGAGGAATTAAAGGGGCACTTAAAAATTATTCTACTAATTATAGTATTAGATTGTCGCGTGGACATATTTTTTTGGCATTTAAAATTGTAACTGTGTGTTAATAAAATATTAACTTGATTGTGTTAATTTTAATTTGTTTTTGAAAAAGAAAAAGAACGAATCAAAATACAAGAATAATGATAGAATAATGACTCAAATTAGAACTTGGTAATGTTCATACAAATCTATTTATAGTGAGGGAGGGTCTTGGTTAAAGCTGCTTCCGTGACTACAAGGTGAGGGGTTCGTTCTATGGAAATAGAACCTTGTGGTCTGGTTCTTCCTTGGCTCCTCGCGTATATGTATATTGGTGTATATGTATATTGGGAGTTTAGTACATTTAGACTACACTCAATTCATGTTTATACCGAAATGTGCTTAAATGGAGCACCAGGGCAATGACAGTTCATATAATGACTCCATTTGTTTGGGATTGAAGGGTGGTTATTGTTTGGGAATTTTCTTATGGAGAATTATGTGTTGTTTATTAGCAAATTCTTTTGTTTGATTTTTCGAGGTATCGGTAAGTTTCTTATTTTTTGTATTTGTGGTGAATTTTGTCCATCGCAGATGTAAGATGTACCCAGACATGAGTTACATCGAGAGCAGCACAACAACCGAAACTTTGGTGTTTGGGGTGGGACCTGAGAAGACAAGCTTCGGCGCCATGGAGATGGGTGAAACCCCTGTTGCTGAGAATGGCTGCAAATGTGGATCTGACTGCAAGTGTGACCCTTGCACTTGTAACAAGTGAACAAACTAGTACTTAAACAGAGCAGAGATCATGGTGTTATAGCCTTTTATGGCTGAAGAAAATAGTTTTAAAATGTGTGTCCTAGTTTTATAGTTGTGTCTCGTCTGTTGAAACGGGGGGAAATTATCCTCTAATAAGAAATAGTAGATGGAAGTGTTTGTAAGTAACCAGTAATGTGGTTTGTGTAACATGAGCATCTCTGCTTCTGGTAATTTTTACAAATAAGTTTGGAAGTGTAGTGTTGTGGTTTCAACTACTTCAAGAACTTCCTTGTTAGTAATTCCTATTTTTTGTGTGTTTCTCCCTGGGCTGCAAAAGCAAAATAGAGAATGGAATATAACAAGATAACGTCTTTCTAAACAAAGCAACCTTCAGTAGGAGCAATACTACAATGCTTAGTTAGGAAATTTCGCGGCAAAAATAATATACCCCAAGAGAAATAACTACGAAATATGCTGAAATTTCGAAAAATCTATGGTTGGAATTGGTACAACAGGGGGGTGGAAGGTAGATCTTTGTCTAGCTCCAAATATTATGAGGTAATTAATACAAGCTTTCAAATCCAAGTACTTGCAAATAACAGTACAATATAAACTAAAGTTCTAGCCAGAAACACAATCTTAATTATACATGCTCCTTTATAACAACAAGATGTTGCAGAGAAGTTTTTCATCCCAGTACTCCTCTTGCAGCCCACCTGAATAAGTTATGTACCTACAGACGTATGCTCTTATAAGAATACTGCATATACTACAGACAGGCAAAAGGAGTACAAAGGAAATGCAGATAATACATTGCGTAGCACTACCTGCTTTGATGTCAATCCAATCTTCTCCAAGTCACCTAGCTGCACAAACCAGGCAAGTAGGCTTAGTTTTTTTACGCAGTCCCAAATCAAAGAATCTTTAACATCATAGATCTTAAAGAAGAGTTTCTTACTGATTTCATGGGACTTGTTTCCCTTAGTTCAATAATGTATTCAGTCATCTTTTGTCCAATTCCCTGGGTGATATGAAAGATGCAGTCAAACATCACAGCTAGTATGAACGATGACAATGTTAGAATCATGTGAAAATGGAGTCAAAACTCATTGCTGGTATAATGATGAAGAGTGTTAGAATTGTGTAAAGAGATCAAGAACATACCTTTATCGCCATGAGTTCCTCCCTAACACAATGTAGGACAAAATAAAATTAAAGATTCCATGAAGAAAGTAGAAATAGAGAAAATATAAAAGGGAAATGAAGACAAAGAACAACACTCACTTGCTGGCAGTGTTCAATAACTCAATGTACTCTTGGACAAGAGAGTTCTGTATACTCAACAGATATAATTATTATAACTGGAAATGCTAAACAATCAGAAGATTAATGATAAAATAAAGTTCCTGCGCACCTTCAATTTAGAACTTCGTGCACCAAATTTATCAAGTGGAGTTCCTAACGCTGGTATATTCTCATCAAAACTGCTTAAAGGAAGGGATGACATGGGAGTGTGCTGATTGCAGATAAGGTGTATTTGATCCTTCATGGACAAATTCTCATTGTTGATGTTGGAGTTGATGGGAGAAAGGACCTTCCTAGGGGTAACCTCATATCCTTTAAGGGAGCTGAAACAATCAACAATGGTCACTTCCTCCTCTACGTTGATTTGTTCATCTACACAAGACCAAACAGACAAAAATCTTCAAATTTTATTTGACTGCCTGTAAACAAGATATTTTATATTTACGTATTGAAAAAGTTTAGCAACGAATTTTCACAGATATCTGTAAATAGGGTCAATCAAACCCCACTTGTGGGATTTCACTGGATATGTTGTTGTATGTTTATCTGTAAATAGGGCCAATGAGACAAATAAACTCCAACTAAGTTACATATGTAAATGAAAAGATTTAGACATTAGTCTAAATGTGTTATGGGAGTAGGCATGCTTCAAGTAGATGATGCAATAGTAGTATGAATGCCTCTCTAGAGTATGCGAAAGAACACGAAGATGAGTGCTATTTTCAGGATAAACTTTTTTAGTGGAGGGGGAAAATCATTGTTTAATGACCCTTAAACTACTTGAAGAGGGGCCAGGCACACCGGGGGCTTAGTGGGTTCGAGTTCAACTTATTAAAATCTTTGTGAAATGGGCCGCCTAAGATTGTGTAATTCATGAACAGAAGCTGGTTTATAAAGGAGCAATTTTTAAGTAAAATGAGAATTTGATTATAACAAGTCATACAAAGGGATGTGCAATCTTATATTAAAAAGCAAGAAACTTAAAGAGCACCTAATATCGTGAAAATAAGCCATGGTCAAACAGATCAAACATTTTAGGTATAATCGATGAAAGTTCACTAATAAACCTGTGTGAAGTAGCTATTCAAGCACTCTCTATGAGAACATTGATAGAAAAGTACGGAACTAGCTTTGGCACATACATCATTGAAAAATTGTTTCGTTGCTGCAGCTTAATATGAGTTGATGCAGAATAGCTATTATACTACTCTCTGGGAGATGGAGGAGAACACTAGAACTAGCTTTGGCACATATATAATTGGAAAGATTATCACATGCTTGTAGCTTGATATGAGTCAGTTATATAGAATTGGATGAAGAATACATGCAGCAGACTGAAAAAACTGAGATGTGGTTATTATAACGGTCAAGTACCATGCACCACTGTATTAGAATCAGGCACAACCCTTCCAGAGAAAACCTCGAATTTCTTCTCTTCCCTTTGTCCACCAGTATCAGCAAGGTCCCGAGCCTGCATTTGCACATTATTACAGAAATCCAACTTAAAATGACTTATCAATTAAATCCAATTCTGCTATAATGAAAAGCTTGATCAAATTGTTCTGTTGTCCTTTCAAAAAGATTACATCAAAATTCTTTTTAGCTGTTAATTATCAGTTCTCACATACCAACTGAGTGATTCCCTTTGTGATAAAGATGACCGAAATTTAGGAATTGTTGTTTCCTTTGAGAGCTTATCAAGCTATCAGACGTTACATCAACTCAAAAGTGGAGTAATCCTAGAATCCGAGGATTGAGATAGTTAAGCTTAATGGTTACCAGTTCATCTTCATTCAAAGAAACGGAGTCACATAAACAGTAGCTAAGAAATTTAACGAAAGACCTTCCCTGAATCAAGTCTGTCAATGGATTTTATTAAATTTAACACAAAGTGCTGCATCATCAGCTCAAAAAGAGCTAGACAGAAATGATGTAATCATTCTTTTTACCTCCACTACTAAGTTTGATCGATGTCCATTTTTAAATAAATTTCTACAAGCTCCATCTGGATCCCTGTACGAACAGAGTTAAGCAATCATCAAAATCAAAGGCAGGTAAATACAGCAAGATTATAGAGTAATCACTTACCTCTTGTTTATGCTTGAAGCGCCTTGATTACTGATACATTTTTGCTTACTAGAGCTCCCAAATAAACCTAGCTTTCTGGTAGAGCACATGGAATTTGGAGTTTTGCTAGTAAATGGAGAATCAAATGCCCCGATTCTTTGAGAACTTTTTGTCTTGCCTTTAGATTCTAGCCATGCACGAAGCTTTGCTTCCATGTCAACTTTGACCTTTGGAGAATCTCCTTTTTGTGCTGAGGCAATAAAATTGGATATATGTCTTGACCTGGCTGCTAAACTAACTGTATGAAGAGATTCTTGGTACTCTCCTGGATTCTATGAACAAGAGAAAATAGTTGACAATGTTAAGAACAGTGTTGCATTCATGGTACTCAAAGGCAAGAAATGATATATACAACATCCTACCAAGCAAGCGACCATCAAAGCACGGCTTGTTCCACCAAGAGAGTCTTGCAATACCCTTGTCAATTTGCTTTCTCTATAGGGAATTCGTGGTTGATTGTTGTTCAATGCATATATTACATTTGACAGTGCGAATAAGGACTGGTTGATCTTAGCACTCTCTTGTAGACGAATTCCAGTGTTGCAAGTTCTTCTATTGTCTTCATTACCTAATTTAGTGACATTGAGTTACAGCATGTGAGTTACTTTTCAGTTCACTATTCTTACAACAATTCCTCGTTAGATTTAGTAATTTTTTCAGACCTGCCAAGTCAATAAGGTTCAACTTCCCAGTAATGACATTTCCAGAGTCATCACAGCTTGGAGTAGAAACATAAATCGTGAGCACGGCATGGCTCCTGCTAGAGACATCATTAACACCCGTATGTGCGACTTTTCTCCTCTGAACCGCACAAGAAAATGCTTCTTGGAACTCTGACATCGAACTGACAGCAACTTGCGCAAGTCCTTTGAGATGAATCTGCCCATCTTTGTCGTCCAATATGAAAATTTCCTTCTCCTTAAGTTCAAGTAGATCATAGCACCTATCCATGTATATTTCATAGTATGATATTGCTATGGTACTTTTCCCCTGACTCTTCAAGAGAATAGAGGACATTGCAAGTGGCATTAGACCAGGGAGGTTTTCTGTTCCCTGCATCAGCAACAAGGTTTTTCAAAACAATTCACATGTACATACAGGAATTAGGAAGGCCTGAACGGAACTATATTATACTTCAAATACATATCCCTGAAGAGGTCAAATGGAAAAGCTCTAGATTAGGATTATATGGGATATATGGGATAAGCTCATGCATGGTTTCAATCAGAAATGTCTGATACAGTGATATGTCCTTTGCTCAATCATGGATCTATGCTATAGAAGTTATAGAGCAGAAAAAGACTTGAAAAGAAACATTGAGTAGGTTTGTTATAACTTATAACTCTATATATATCTCCTACTCCATGTGTAAATTTTAGCAATCTAGTCCACTAGCAGGAGTGATGGAGCAAGTTGTGTGTTATGCAGACGAATAAAACATACCTGCATGGTGTAAGTTTTGCCACTCCCTGTAGCACCATAAGCAAATATTGTTACATTGCGACCTTGTAATATCCCGGGGATCAAAGGACTGACTTCTTTGCCAAATATTTTTCTTATATTGTTATCTTCTTGACCGAAAAATGCATCCAACTTGTAGCATTCATTACGACTGCAGTCAAAAACAAAAGGGCTCCCAGGATAAGGTTGTAGAAAGACAGATATAATCTTAGTGCATGACAATAATTGAGGAAAAACTGACCTAGTTTCATGATCTTTGAGATGAACTGTGACATCCTCAGAAGGCTCACATTCTGAATTGAGAACAGAGACACAAGAGATTGGTTTTCCATCTATCGAGTTAATTTCTCGAGGAAGAAAGGGACGAACTCTAACTATAACTCTAACTTTTGTGACCACAGTGGATTCTAACTGCTGTACTTTTCCAGGAGTTGAGTTTTCTGTTTGACATGTTTTAAGACCATTCATTTGCATATTACTCCCAGGGACAATAGAACCTGTTTATTTAACAACAATAAAATAAATACCATTAGCATTTTAAAAAATGTAGTCTTGTTGAACAAAGTATTTTCTCAATAAACAGCATCCCAGATTAATCTTTTGAACAAATGATTCTTCTTTTTATGGAACAACTCATCTACTTCTGAAAGGAACATCACGAAAAAGTTTCAACTGAGAGCATAAAGCAATTTACAGTTTGATTTGTTCTATGAATACTTCAGTATCATGGGATATTTCCTTTTCCTTTCAATCTTTATTTATCTATCCTGTCTATTTGAAACTGGTTAAACACCTACCCAAGAATAACAACAACAACAATATATCCGGTGTAGTTCCACAAAGTGGGTCTGGGGAGGATAGAGTGTATGTAGACCTTACCCCTACCTTTATGATAGACCCTCGCCTCAAGAAAAACCAATCCAAAGCAATCTAAAAAAAGAAAAGAAATGACGGATGTGAAAGCATAACAAAGCAATAATTCTATAATCAAAGTACAAGAAACAACCAAATCCGATAGTTACAAAAGTAGAACAAATAGAAACTACAAGAGTAATACTACGACTACTACTAGTATGGAAGGATTAGCCAGACACCTCTACTACCTTACTAACATACTACCCTAATCCGTGTCTTCCGCAACCTACCCAAGAATGTGAAATAATTTTAAAATCAGTTTAACAACCTCAGAAAGTGAGGATTTTTAACTATTTAATACAAAAAAATATATATATTCTCAATTCTACAAAGAATTGAGCTCAAAATGTCCCCTTTAATCAACATTGTACCAAATTACTAGCTTAACCATCCATTTACATTAGGGTTTAAGTTCTATTCACTGACATCATACTTTAAAACTACTATGTGATAATACAACTTAAATCCTTTAAAAATAAAACAAATAGCTCTCCGATCAAACAGTAAACCCAGTTCTTTTTCCGGCAAGAATAATCAAATTTAGAGTAAAATTGACTAAGATCATTCAATTTTTTTTTAAAAAATAAAATATTTATCGACAAAATTAAAACCAAAACTCAAGAGAATCTTAGTAGCTTATTTGATTGGCTAACTAAACTTCCATCTTGTTCGTGAGAATTGGATTCGTAATCCCTTACTCATTTCCCCTTCCCCTGTTCCCAATTTTTACAAAAAAGAAAAATCAAAGAATTATGTACTTACTTTGAAGATTTACTAACCTTTGGCTTTGTAGATCAGATCACACTCCAAAATTCAAAACTGTTTTTCCCTTTGTAACACTGTGTGTTTATGAAGAAAGAGTGCGTTTTTGAGATTAGTAATTTCAAATTCTCAAATGGCGGTCTCGGGTTTTGAAATTTTTTGAATTAAAGTGTTTTGGGCCTCTTGACTTTGGTACTTGGGTTTGCGTGGCCCACCCCCAACCCATTCCGCTATTTCCATTACTAAAATTTTTAGTCAAGTTTTCAAAAATTACTGAAATTGGTCAAAACTTCTCCTTCTTCCTTCCAATTCGTCATTAATGGCTTCTAATCTTCTTCTTCCTTCCCATTTCGCCATCAATGGCTTCTTTTCCTTTTTCCTTCCTCCTTCTCCCTCTGCATCGTCTTTCTGAGTCGTCGTTTTTTCTTTAAAATTTGACGTACAATCTCGATCTCCTCACTCATGGCACACTTTCTATATTTTCATTTTTTATATGCTGTGGGGCTTGTGAATCGTTTCGAACGAATTATATATCAAAAGACATGAAATATCAAAATAAATTCATAGCTAAAATTTAAGACTGTTTAGAGGTGATTTCAAGTTGATTGAGATTGAATAATCAATGTACTTCTAACAAATTTTTTTATCGTGCATTATATATAAATGCAACCAGTTTTTATTGTACAATATCGATACATACACTATATGTCATATATACACATTTATACACAACTATACAATATTGATACATTATATAATCTATTTATATAATGTATATGTATAGTATAAACAATGCATATTGATATATATACATTTTCATACGTAGATATACATCATATATATATATGATTATACAGTATGTATATAATATCGATATACTGCATGACTATTTATACAATATCGATACATTACATGTGCAACAATTATTTTTGTTGAATTTGTTTTGGTCACATATATGAAAGAGGTAAAAAATTGCTCCATCACGTTATTTTCATTTTTAATGTGAGAAATACCTTGAGAAGCCGTGTATATGTATAAGAAGGGAAAATAAAAAAGTTTGGCTCATAGTAGTAGCAGAGTTGCATATTGTGTGGTGATAATCTAGAACTGAAAGATGGACAGGAGTATGATTGGTGATTTAATTTAGATACTCTTCCTCAAGAAGACCAGCTTAGAATGGCTGCTATGATTGACTAGCTTCATAGTAGCCAAAGCATATGGGGTTGGGATGTTTTAGTCCTTCATATATAGCAAGTAGTCGAAATCATCTTTAATGTAGGAAAAATTGATTATTTTAATGCTTCATATATACCACGAAGAAATATTCCATAATATATAAAAAAAGTGATCATTTTAATCCTAAATCTTAAAGGCGACAATGCAAGATCAACGTATTGTGCCCATTTATTGGAAACAATTCTCCATATAATTATCAATAAACATTTGATGAGATCCAAAGTTTTTCTTTAACTTTGTAAGATAAACAAGACACAAGAAGTTTTAGCTATGTCAAGTTTGAGTACCAAATTACTAATGTGATTTTCGTATTTATTTTGGATGTAATGAAGAAGGTTTTCTTCCTATTAATAATACTAATAAAACGAGATAGGCTTCGTCCACTACATTTTTGGTATGGAATAGGGGTTAGCATGGTATGGTATGATACGGTACAGTATTTGAAACTTTGGTATGATAATTTCGATATTCGATTTTTAAAACTATTATACCATTATCATACTAATTTAATTCGGTATGGTTCGGTATTTTGAAGTTCGGTCTCGATATTTTGCAGTATGGTAAATCGGTAACTATAGTTTGTTCAACTTTGACTAATATATACTCGTATAATAGAGTATTATGACTTCAACAATTCAAAAAAAATATCATAATTTTATCATACTAACACATTACATATGTAGAAATGTATATTCAAAGGAAAGTACAAACAACTCCTTTTGTTAATCAATTACATTTAAAATACATTTCAATCAAAATAGAGTATTGGAAATTTCTACTTCTAAGCATTTAGCTTATACTAATACTATGTTGAATATTTGGAAGGGGAGTCTTAGAGTAACTGGTAAGTTGTTGCCATTTAATCAGGAGGTCACGGGTTCAAGCTTTGGAAACAGTCTTTGGCAGAAATGCAAGGTAAGGTTGTGTATAATAGACCCTTGTGGTCGGGCCCTTCCCCGGACCCTGCGCATAGCGGGAGCTTTAATGCACCGGACTGCCCTTTTTTATTTTGAATATTTGTTAGTATTTTAATAATATATATATATATATATATATATATATGTTATTTATGTAACTATATACTTCGATATGGTATTCGATATTTCTGTATGTTATTTCTAAATACCAAACACCGTATTGAATACCAAAAATATTTAAAATGTTTATCATATACCATACCAAATATCATAATAACAAAAATGTGGGGTCCAGTCCCCACTTTTTTGGTCAAAAGAAGGTTGCTGCCCATTTCCTTCTTAGTAAAAAAAATGGCTGCCAATTTTTCCTGCAAAGGTTTGTCAATAAAATGGGCAAGGTTGTGGGAAGAGTTCCTATAAAAGGAGTTCTTCAACTCCTCATTTTACACAACCAAGATAAGAGAGGAAAATAAATTAAAGAGCAAAGTAAGGTATTCCATAGACTATAAGAAAATAGTTTGTGGGAAAAAAAGTGAGAGCGATATTTTTAGTAAGGTGGAGATCAAAAAAATGTTATTCCTTTTGAGTCTGTGATAGTCATTTTTGAGTATTGTATTTGGTACTATCCAGTGTAAAATTTTATACTATAGTGATATCAGTTGCTCCTCTTAGCCTGTGGTTTTTTTCATTACTTAAAAGAGTTTCCACGTAAAATTCTTAATGTCATTATTTTCTCATTTTATTTCATTATTTGGACCATATATATTTTTGTATTAGTCCGTATTTTTCTAACAAATTGGTATCAGAGCAAGGTTTTATCTGAGTATGCTATGTGATTTCGGCATAGTCTAAACTTTCACATTAGAAAAGATTTTACTTTGATTTGCTATAGTTATATTTTTTGGGAGAAAACGATGGAAGCCAACACTAGTAAAATGATTACTCTGAATGGTGTTAATTATGTCATTTGAAAAGAGAAAAGAAGATTTGTTTTATGTCAAAAAATTTTATCAACCAGTTTTTACTAGTGTAAAGCCTGATAATAAAATAGATGAAGAGTAAAATTTGTTACATAGACAGATTTGTGGATTTATTAGGCAATGGATTGACGATAATGTGTTGAACCATATTTCTGGGGAGACACATGCTCGTATCCTATGGGAACATCTTGAAAGCTTATATGCTCGAAAGACTGGAATATAAAATGTTCTTAATAAAGCAGATGTTAAGTTTAAAGTATCATGATGGTTCTCCGATGACAGATCGCCTCAATAATTTTCAGGGAATTATGAATCAGTTGTCTGCTATGGGCATTAAATTTGACGAAGAAATTCAAATCTTGCTTCTACTTGGTTTTCTATCAGACTCTTAGGAAATATTTAGAACTGCATTGTCTAATTCTGTTCTGGATGGTGTGATCTCTATGGATTCCGCCAAGAGTAGTGTCTTGAACAAAGAGATGAGAAGAAAATCTCAAGGTTCTTCTTCTTCGTCAGATGTTCTACTAATTGGCTTCAGGGGAGAAATAAAAATCGTGGTTCTTAGAATAGAGAAGATAGCAGAAGCAAATTCAGAGGCAGGCTTATGGATATTGAGTGCTATCATTGTGGCATGAAATGGCACACAAAGAAGTTCTGTCGGAAATTGAAGAGGGAGAACAAAGACAAAGAGGAAAATAAAGAAGATGGCAATGAAAATTGCCTAGCCACCGTCTCCACCAAAGATCTTGTTACAGTATTTGATGCAGATCTGATAAATATAGCTTGAGATGAGTCAAGTTGGGTTGTGGACACTGGTGCCGCATCTCATGTGACATCAAGGAAGGAAATTTTCTCTTCATATACTCCTGGTGACTTTTGAACTTTGAGTATGAGTAATGAGATTGTATCTAGGGTGGTTGGTGTTGGTACAATTTGTTTGGAAACTAGTATTGAAACTAAACTAGTTTTGAACAATGTAAAACATGCACCTGATGTTCTTCTGCACTTAATTTCTGTTGGTGTTCTAGATAATGAAAGATATGTTAGTATTAGTGGAGGTGGAAAATGGAAACTTATTAAGGGTTCCTTGGTTGTGGCTCGTGGTAACAAACGTCGAGGTTTATATTGGACTACGACTTCTACTTGTGCCAATATGGTGAATGCAGTTGAGAGCGATAACTCCTCAACGTTATGGCATAAGAGGCTTAGCCACATCAGTGAGAAAAGACTTAATGTTTTAGCCAAGAAGAAATTATTGTCAAATTTCCAAAGTGCTAAATTAGAAAAGTGTGAGTACTGCTTGGCTGGAAAATAAAATAGAGTTTTCTTTAAGTCTAACCCTCTTTCAAGAAAGATAGAGTTGCTTGAGTTGGTGTACTTTGAATTATGCGGTCCAATGAAGACAAGGACTCTAGGTAGTACACTCTACTTTATCACTTTCATTGATAACTGCTCAAGAAAGCTTTAGATCTATGTCTTGAAAACTAAAGACCAAGTCTTGGGTGTCTTTAAGCAGTTTCAGGCTTCAGTTGAAAGAGAAACCGAAAAGAAACTGAAATGTATCGTACTGATAATGGTGATGAATATTGTGGACCATTTGATGAATACTGCAAGCATCAAGGTATTAGACACCAGAAGACTCTTCCTAAGACTCTTCAGCTTAATGGGTTGGCTAAGAGGATGAACATGACCTTGATAGAAAGAGTTAGATGTTTGCTTTCTGAAGTAAAGTTGTCGAATTTCTTTTGGGGTGAAGCCTTATTAACCGCTGCACATGTTATTAACTTATTTTCTGTTGTTGTTTTGCAAAATAATGTTCCAAATAGAGTTTGGTATGGAAAAGATATTTCTTATAACCATTTGAGAGTAATTGGTTGCAAAGCTTTTATACATGTGCCGAAAGATGAGAGGTTAAAGTTAAATGCCAAGACAAGGCAATGCATCTTTGTTGGATGTGGCCTTGATGAATTTGGTTACCTGCTATATGATCCAATCGAAAAGAAGCTTGTAAGAATCCGCGATATCGTCTTCATGGAGAATCAAATCATTAAAGATATTGACATAGCGAAAAAGCTAGAATCTTCAAGTTCTGATGGCATAGTCCATCTTGATCAAGTTCCTCATACAAGTGTGTATGACGTTGGTGGGCTTGATAATAATGGTGATCCTCAAAATCAAGTTCCAGATCAACATATTGATGATAAAAATGATGTTGTTATTAATGATGAACTTTCTTATGAAGTTGTGGACAAATCAAATATTTCTCTTAGTAGGTCCATAAGACAACGAATTCCTTTCTCTTGTTATTCACCTAATGAATATGTGCTACTCTATGACGGGGGTGAACCTGAATATTATGAGGAATCCATGAGAGATGAGATTAAATCTTTGCATGAGAACTATGCTTATGAGTTGGTGACACTGCCTAAAGCCATGAGAGCTTTAAAGAATAAGTGAGTGTTCAAAGTTAAAGTTGAAGAACACAGCTTGAAACCCAAATACAAAGCTAGATTGGTTGTTAAGGTATTTGATCAAAGAAAGGGTATTGACTTTGACGAAATATTTTCTCCTGTCGTAAAAATGTCCTCAATTCATACAGTTCTTGATTTGACTCCTAGTCGTAATTTAGAGATTGAGAAGATAGATGTGAAGACGACTTTTCTTCACGGTGACCTAGAAGAGGAGATTTATATGGAATAATTTAAGGGCTTCAAAGTAAATAGTAGAAAATTTTTTGTGAGCAAACTCAAAAAGAGTCTTTATAGGCTAAAGCAAGCTCCTAGACAGTGATACAAAATGTTTGAATCTGTTATGAGAGAGCAAGGCTATAAGAAGACTTCTTCAAATCATTGTGTATTTGTACAAAAAATTTCTGACGATGATTTTAGTATTCTCTTGCTATATGTGGACGATATGTTGATTGTGGGCAGGAATACTTCCAAGATTGATGAGTTGAAGAAAACATTGTGTAAGTCTTTTGCTATGAAAGACTTGGGTCATGACAAGCAAATTTTGGGCATGAGAATTACTCGTCTCAGGAATGAAAGAAAAATTTATCTATCATAAGAGAAGTACATGAACGTGTACAGAAACGCTTCAACATAAAAAATGCTAAGCCTGTTAGCACACCTCTTGCTGGTCATATAAAGTTGAGCAAGAAGATGTGTCCTACAACTCTGGAGGAAAAATGAAACATGACCAAAGTTTCATATTCCTCCATCGTCGGAAGTTTAATGTATGCAATGATATGCACTAGACCTGATATTGCTCACGCAGTTGGTGTTGTCAGCAGATTTCTCGACAATCCAAGAAAACAACATTGGAAAGCTGTAAAGTGAATACTCAAGTATCTGAGAGGAAGCTCAGATAAATGTATGTGTTTTGAAGGATCAAATCCAATCTTGAAAGGCTATGCAGATGCTAATATGGCAGGGGACCTTGATAACAAAAATTTCACTATTGGATATTTGTTCACTTTTTCAGAAAGAGCTATATCATGGAAGTCAAAGTTGCAGAAGTATGTTGCACTATCTACAACTGAAACTGAGTATATTGCGGCTACTGAAGCTGGCAAGGAGATGATATAGCTCAAGTAATTTCTTCAAGAGCTTGGCTTGCATCAGAAAGAGTATGTTGTCTATTGTGATAGCCAAAGTGCAATAGACTTGAGCAAGGACTCCATGTACCATGCAAGGACGAAACACATAAACGTGAGATATCACTGGATTCGAGAAAAGATAGAAAACAAATCTATGCAGGTTCAAAAGATCTACAAATAAGAATCCTGCAAATATGCTGACCAAAGTGGTAATAAGGGATAAGTTTAAATTGTGCAAAGAACTTGTTGGGATGAGCTCTCTTTGAGAAGATGAAGATACCTCCTTCTAGTGAATGAGACTGGAGGGGGAGATTTGTGGGGTCCAGTCCCCACTTTTTTTTTATCAAAAGAAGGTTGCAGCCTATTTTCTTCATAGTCAAACATGGCTGCCAATTTTTCCTGCAAATTGCAAAGGTTTGTCAACAAAGTGGGCAAGGTTGGTGGGAAGAGTTCCTATAAAAGAAGTTTTTCAGCTCCTCATTTTACACAACCAAGATAAGAGACATAAAAAATTAGAGAGCAAAGTAAGGTATTCCATAGATTATAAGAAAATAGTCTGTAAAAAAAATAGAGAGTGAACGACATTTTTAGTAAGGTGGGAGATCAAAAGAGTGTTATTACTTTTGAGTATGTGGTTGTCATTTTTGAGTATTATACTTGGTACTATCCAGTGTAAAATTCCTTACTATAGTGGTATCAGTTGCTCCTCTTGGCCCGTGGTTTTTCCCTTATTTAAAAGGGTTTTCACGTAAAATTCTCGGTGTCAGTTTTTCATATTTTATTTTATTATTTGGACCAGATATATTTTTGTGTTAGTCCGCGTTTTTCCAACAAAAATCACGGTATCAAAAATTTCGAAATGGTATGATAATTCGGTGTATACCATACCATGCCCACCCCTAGTATATGGAAGGTAGGCTTCGTCCACTACATTTTTGGTATGGGAAAATGATGCGAATAAGCAAATATATACAAGTTAATTAATTAACATAGTTATATTTTAGCTAATTTATAATTTGCCACTAACATTTAGCATTAATTACGGTTCAAATTTGTATAATTCGAAATTTGTATAACTTTTGTTTAATATAATTTTATATAATATAATTTATATAACTATTTAAAATTTAGATGTTTGTGCTTGTATAAATTTATTATTTTGAGTTTACACAAAAACAACTCAATCATCCGCAAATTATATAAATGGGGCAGCTTAGACTATAGCTACAACCCGTAAATATGCAAACTATAGCTAAGAAACCTAATTAAGTTTATTATAATGGTTATCTGCGAAATTTCCCATTTTGATATTGTATCAAGTTGATTTTTACCATAACAAAGTAATAATCCACACAAAGCTTCAAAGAATTAGATGGTTGTATAGATATAAATAAAAATAGTGTCATTCTTCTTACGTAAATCCAATATATTTTATTCTAATTATACATTGTGCCATTATTTCACTCTAAACTTCAAAAGAAGTTGAGTGAAAATAATCTATCCACACAAAATTACAATATTTTTTTTTAAAAAAATGCATCTCCACATACAATTTCATTTTTAAATATTTTTTTTTAAAAAAAATTAACTTCAAATACTTTTTCTTAAATATCACTCGGCACATGTTCAAATGCCTACTAAATGGTTCTTACATTCAATTTCTTTTCTCAATGTTACTTTAATTTGTGGGTTAACTAATATATATACAAAAAGCAAATAGAGTAGAAGGAATATCATAAAGATTTAACAAGGTTCGATCAAATTCGAAATGAAAAACAGTGAGAGTTTCCATATGCTCATGGAACTTCTAATTCTTATTAAGATGAATAACACTTTAATTGTTACTAATTACTAAAATCTTCTTCTGATATAATCCAAAATCACTTATAAGCCTTGAAGCCAAATAACCTCTTTCATGCTTCCACAATTGCATTTGTAATATCAAATAAGGAAAATGATATAAAAGTTTATAATCAATAGTATATGCAGAATTTAAAGGAAGTGGTATTATTTTATTGTCACAATTTTAATTAGTGGATGAGGATGTGAAATTTTAATGAGATTTTACTTTTATTTTCAAACTAAATATTTACTTTACATTATTTTTAAGCAATATTAATCTATTGTGTAGTGTTTCCAGAAAAAAGATATTGTGTACATATATATATATATTCAAAAGTATCGACAAGAATTCTAGTAGAGTGGTAAGTACTCCTTCATCCTTAATCAGAGGTTTCGGGTTCGAGTTCCCTTGGATTAAGTTGAACTCTAATGTGGATATCGAACACCGAATGAAAAAAAAAAGGGCAGTCCGATGCACTAAAGCTCCCGCTATGCGCAGCGTCCGAGGAAGGAACCCTGTGAATAGATATTTCTGCCACGTGAATTTATTACTCCTCTAGCAAAAGAACTACGAACCTAACATTAATAAATGCTTTAAAAAAATTTCAATTATATACATTCAATGTTTGAGTCGAAAGTGATGGAACCAAATTGTTCCTTGAGAGACTTGATAATCAACTAAGATTTTTTCATCACAAACAAATTAGATTAGAGGTGATGGAATTTTTAGTTTATAGATTCTAAATTATATTTCTTTTTGTTTATTGAATTTTAAGTAAAACATATATTAAATACTTTTTTAATAAAAAAATCAGTTTGGATTAGCTAATCGTAATAACTAATGAACTTTAAATGTTGAAATTAGTTACATTAATAAATGGTTATATGTTTGGATAGAAATAATCTTTTTCTACTTTACAAGATAGAGGTAAAGTGTGCATACACACCACATTTTATATACTTTGCTTGTGGGGTTACACAATGGATTTATTGTAGTTGTTGTAGTAGTGTTTCAATAAAAGTGTTGGAACCACTAATAAGCTATTGATGTAAGTAGTAAAAAAATATCGATAAGTTATTCTATGTTAGAATGACTAAAATACCCTTATATTTTTTTGTCAAAAATTATAACTTTAAAAGTATCATTGTAAAGAAATAATAAACAACGAACAAAATGAAGGGGAAAATAAATTAATAAAATATTTGATGAAAATAAAAGTGCTTATAAGCGGAAAAGCTATAAGTTAGGATGATCATCTTATGATTTTTGATTTGATTTTGAAAAATAAGTATTTTGGTTTTTATCACATGTGTAGTATGCTGAAAAATACTTATAAGGTTGAAATTGCCCGACTTGCCATTAAACTGGGTTGAGTTTTAATTTTTTCGCTTTAGCAGCTGAACTTGTGACATAAGTTTTTGAGAAAGTGAAATCATGTGGGAAATAACTTAAAAATATTACGATACAAAAATATATGCTTATGCTGCACAATTTTTTTTATGAGGGACATAAATTAAAAATCAACACGAAATAAAGGACGCTACTGCACACAACAAAGCTTTATAGGAGTGGAGGGGTTGGGATGAGGTAAGGGGAGCACAATTCTTTGAATCAAAGGTTCGAATGAATTCTTTTTAGATATCAAAATCTAAATCAAATGGCACAGATAGAATTACAAATTGAACCTATTCACTTTTGACAGTATGATGATTGATTGTTCACGATCTAGCTATTCAACTGAGTTCTGGATGAATTAGCTCCTTGCTTGCAATTAAGGGTGGCCTTATTTCAATAGGTGAAAAATAAAATGCCACACTAGAGAGTTAGGAATGTTCACTACAACGAAAGAGATTCACACTTTTCATCAAGATAATCTATCAACAGAAAGAACCGAGGTTAATTTCTTTGTCGTGGTTGTTCTACACTAACCACAAGGATATAGAAAATCTTTATTTCATCTTTCGTGCCATTGCTAGAATCACGAATACATTACATCATATTTGCAACGGTCTGAGAAGTCGAAAGGAGACAAATGCTCCCAAAACAGACCTAACATTTGCTCCAATTAAAGCTTATTCTCTTCTACTCTCGAAATTTTGATAGTTATTTCTTGAAGTCTTATAAAAGAATTCATGACTAGCACAAATGTCACACATCTTTTTTAGCCAAATCTATTGAGTCCTACCGGATCATCCGCTTCGGAATTAAATCTCCACCACTCATTTCTAATCTAACGGTCAACAATTGCCCGGGAAGGGTAAACACCACTAAGAACAAAGCTTTCCACATTTATTAATCCCTCAAAAGTGTGCCGTTTGATGTTCAAACTTTTGTCTCTTAACGTACCCCAATAAAACCGTTAACGCCGTTACTCTATTTTCACATCCCTTCCATTTCCATAAGCACAAAAACGTAACGACTAATTAACGGCACCGTCAATTACCCTTTCTCCATATATTCGTTATGTACAAATATATATATATATATATATTTTTTTTATAATATTACGAAGAAATATACACTTTTTTTTTTCATTCAACGGGCAAAGGTTTTCTCAATTTCTCTCACTAGCAACTCTTAAGATTATTATTTTTTGCTTTTGTGGTTCAAAGGGTTCGATCTTCGATGAGTTTTAGCTGATTTTCTTGTCATTTTTCTGCTAATTTGAGGTTTGTTTACTGTTGGATTATTGAATTTTTCGTGAAAAGTTTCGTTTTTTCCATCAATTTTAGCTTTGATTTCATCTAATTCAACTGGATTTCGGTTAATTTCAATTGGGTTTTGGTTATTTTTTTGATGGGTGTTGAGTTTTGGGATTGGGTTGTTTCTTGTTTGATATGAAGATGGGGTTGTGGGATCTGGGATTGTTTATATTCCAAGTAATTGTGTAATAAAGTTACTTATTGGGATTTTTATGAGTTTTACTTAGTTGGGTATTTGTTATCTTTGAATTTGTTGAAGTTTTTTTTATTGATTTGCTGATGTTTTCAATTGATTGTGGGATTTAATTGGTTATTATAAAGGTTATGGTAAGAGGAAGATGGATGAATTGAAGGTAGAGGAGTGCTGTACTGAGAATAAGCAATCAGCTGCTGCTTCGAGTTCGTCGGTTTCTGAAAATAGTGGTAGTGTTACTTTAAGGTCACCAGCAGTATCTAGCCCAACCCCTGCATCACCAACTCACAGGTATTTTTTTTTAATTTGCTAAATTTGTTTAGCTTGGTACAACAACAACAATATACTAAGTGTAATCTCATAAATGGGTTCTGGGGAGGGTAGTGTGTATTGTATGCAGCCGCACCCTTACATTGTGAAGGTAGATTTACTATTTTCGATAGATCGTCAGATCAAGTAAAGGATAATAAAATCAAGTATGGAAAGGAAAACATAGTAGTGAAGCAGTCATGCTGAACATAGTGGAGAAATTTTGTTTAGCTGGGTAACAAAACTAGAATTTCACCTCGTAAAGTTTGGTTCATAATTGGTTTTAACAATAACAAAATTCATGATTATTTCTTTTAGTACTTCAGCTGATAGTTTGGGATCTTCCAAACTGGTATCTCTGTGCATCTTGTTGCATTATAGTTAATTATTTTCGCGCTTTAATTTAGATAAGATTAGAACTAACTATGTACGCGTGAGCGAGCATAGTATAGCTGGTTCACACCCTGGATAAAGGAAGAGGATTGCGGTAGGTTGTTAATCAACGTATAATAACTAGTTTAACTATGATGAATCCTTTGAATAATGAACTTAAATAGAGCTAGTGCATGCAGAGAGTTCATTAGCCCCAACCCTAATGAATTTGTAATGGAGGCATAGTTGAATGTTGTGAACAAGAGACAAACTGAGTGGAATCCATTTTCGAGACATAAGAAAGTGATTGAACTTTGCATAACTATCAAGCTTATTATTAGAACTATTACTGAAAATGTCCTGGTCCACAATCAGCCAAATCAGACTGAAAATCACTTGAAGCAAATTACTCAACTATAGGGATTCTTTGATATCATGTATTTTGTGCTAATTCTCAAGTCCTGGATGAAAATTTAAAATTAACATTTTCTGCTTGTTTTGTGTGAATTTTGCAGGAGAACCACTGGTCCAATAAGGCGAGCAAAGGGTGGTTGGACTCCTGAGGAGGTGAAAAGAATTCTTTATATTTCTAATGAATAATCTTTTTTGCAAGATATCTTCATAGCTTTAAAGCCTAAGATAAGTTATCACAATTTAAATAATTTCAAGTTTTCGACAGTGAATACTACTGGCTGTTACTAGTAAAAGGTAGAATACTGGAACAGTTTGATTTTGGCATAATGATTTGTGAATGTAGAGTTCTTGATGCTTGTACAACCCTCACTCCTTCAGTATCATTGTTATTGTGCACCAGTTGGAACTTCTTTATAATTGCTTCTTTTATTTTAAACAGAAAGTTCAGCTTTTGGTTTTGCTCCTTGGAATTATGTGTTGATTAGATAAAATCTCCTTTGCCACAGGATGATACTTTGAAAAGGGCTGTTTCAGTTTACAGAGGGAAATGTTGGAAGAAAATAGGTATTATCTCTTAGCTAGTCTCTTTAGTAACAATAACAAATAGAACAATATCGTGATGCAGGTGTTAGCTTTTAATGAGGCAACTTCGTTCACCTTGACATGTCTAGATGCTTTGAATTAAATAGGTATCTGATGTGGAAATATTGCTATATGACTTATTTGATGATCACATTCAATGTACTTGATCATTGGTTGGTTGTAGTCATGAATATATTGCCATATGAACTTTTGATATATGTATGTTTGGGTGCCATAATGTTCTTAGTGCATCTTTGATGACATGCCAAGTCAATATATCCATACATATCATTACTTGTATGATTTGGTTGCTTAGATTTAGGCATTTGTTTATGCAATTTGGATAGGGAAAAGGGGTCAAATTCACCGATGTAGTATTTGACATTCAGAAACTTTGCCCTCCATTAGACTTTTGGTTTAATTTTACCATGCCATTAGGAAAAAGTTTCATTATTTCCCCGTAACGGAGCTCACGGAGCTCCAATCTGAAGGTGATTTCAAACCCTAGTCAAAAGTTTTGGGGTAAATTTGGACCTTTTCTTTTGGAAAATTTGGACGTGTAGTGTCCACCCATTTTACGATGGAGCTCTGTTAATGGTGAGGACAAGTACAAAGGATTTAGTAATTGCAAAGGAATGAATGGACCATAGGCGTTAGGACAAAATTGAGCAATTCCGAATAGCACATGGGAAGATTTGGTTCTTCTCCAATTAGATATCATTACAGTCATCCCCTATCTCTCTCGCACACTTTTCTTTTCAAATTTCAGACTTTACCCTTAAAGATTTGTGTTTGTAATTTGAAATAGAATTGAGAATTTGGAAATTATGAAGTCTATATTGATGTTCTTCAAACTTAGATTACTAGTTGTTGGCTGGAATTTTTTATTTTTATTTTTTCATAGAGGTGGTTTTCAGGTCGGCTTATACATACATAGAGTCCTAGACGTATCCGGTTACTGCTACCTTCCATTAACATAGGTATCGGGTAACTCTGTTCACCAAGGCATAGTTAGATGGGAAGAAATCATCTAGTGTTTTGTCTCTGTTAGGATTTGAATCCTAGTCTCTTGGGTGCTTGGTAGCAGGAAATTATAGCCTTGTATCAAAGGATAGATCTTTGACTTCGTTGATCTCTGAAGTCTTTAACTTTTTTGACCAATTTGTAAGTCAGTCCAAGTGGTTATCATCTTGTGTATGATGGATTCTTTTGGTTTCATGGGTTAACATATTGTATCCATGTAAATGAAAATGTGAATTTAGCCAAATATTGATTCACTTGCAGCTGAGTTCTTCCCGGATAGATCAGAAGTGCAATGTCTGCATCGCTGGCAGAAGGTCATCAATCCAGAACTTGTTAAAGGACCCTGGACTCGGGAGGTTTGTTTGCTTTCTACTTTTTAGTTGCCCTCTGTGTTAATAGGATAATCTGAATTGTGATTAGACTCTCTGGATGATTCCTGATGCTTTTCAACTTTTTGTTAACAGGAGGATGATAAGATCATTGAACTGGTCGCTAAGTATGGGCCTATAAAATGGTCTGTCATAGCTAAATCATTGACTGGTCGAATAGGGAAGCAATGTCGTGAGAGGTATGATCAGAAATAGTTTGCATATATACCTGTAATGTGTTGTCTTTGCTATGGTTCCACTGAATAAGCTCTTGTATTAATGAAGGTTAATTGTTTTACGACCAGCTTTGCCTTCTTTTGATTTATTACCAACTTAGTAAGAGTTAATCTGCTGATAACTTTCCTTCTGTTGTTAGCTGTAAGTGCTATAGCTTCAGTAGTGCGTATCTATCTATCTTGCTCCCGATACAAGTGCTTTGTGTTCACGAGGCTCTTAAAATTCATATTGATTTCATTGTTCTCAAGTTCATTTTTAGGCACTTGTCTTTGTTTGTCTGACAGTTTGTCAGATAATAAAGCCTACTATGTGGTTGGTTGTTGTGGGTTAATTGTTATTGCTTTAAATTTGATCAGATGGCACAATCATTTGAATCCCAATATCAAAAAAGATGCTTGGACACTAGAGGAGGAACGGGCACTTATAGATGCTCATCGGATCCATGGTAACAAGTGGGCTGAAATTGCTAAAGTTCTACCGGGAAGGTAATAATGCATAAAGAATTGATAGTTTCTTCATTCAGTTGAATAAAGAGATCTGAATGGCTTCCATATTGAAGCCTTTTTATTAAAACTTACTCGGTCGCGTAATATATTAGTAGTTTGTATGACTATGGTTTAGTCCAACATTTCCTAAATATTTTTAACTTTTAAATAGTTTGTATGACTATGGTTTAGTCCAACACTTCTATATAGCTTGTAATATGTCAAAATTTCTTTTCAAAGATCAAGCACTTGATGTGAGAAATCACCCCAAAAGATTACAAGGTTTGACTCTTAAACTCTTGAACCAGTAATTCCTTTGGGACAGAGGGAGTAAAAAAGGTTCCTGAAGATTGTATCAGAAGCTTCTGATCAGTTATTCTTCCTTTCCGCTGAAAAAAATGCCACTATCAAGGAGCTAATGAAATAAGCTTATTAAGACAGTTGCTGATGCTTCTAATTGTCCAATGTGACTTGGGTCCATACTGCAAAGACCTCATCTATATGTTTATAAAGCACATGGGGTAGAGGGTAGTGGGTAGTTTAGTTGTTAAGGTTGAGGACCAAGGGCTAAGAACGTAATGTTTGTTATTTTACTTTTATCTAAGATATGTTTGCCCCAATGATCATACGGGTTGTCTATGTCCCAATGAGTAGAGAAAATATCATTGGCCCTGAGTTTGGCTCTTAAGATGGCTAGGTACTGAAGTTAAAGCAAGACTTTTCCTCCATTATAGATAGAATATTTCTTATGCATTGTTTGGTTTAGTGTATTTAAAATAGCATGCATAGCATAAAATATTTATTTACAAAAATATCCTCAACAATTATGGTGGAAAAGATGTAAAAAAGATTTTGAGGGGTAACTGGGTCTTTAATCATATTAATGCATGCATTAAATCCCCTTGCATTACTAATACCTAGAAATCCATGGTATTAGTAATACACACCTTAATACACAATAGAGTGTACATAATATGAAAAAGTGTACCAAACAAGGTACTACTAATACACCTAATTAATGCATGCATTAATTTTGCTAATACACTCTACCAAACGACCCCTATGTCTCTTAACTTTAATTCTTTCTTATTCCTGGGCCTAATTTTATACACAGGACTGATAATGGTATCAAGAATCATTGGAACAGCTCCTTGAAGAAAAAGTTGGACTTTTATGTAGCTACTGGAAACCTTCCACCTGCTACTGGAACAGCTAAAGCTGAAGAGTTGCTAGTTTGGTCAAATAAAACATCAGAAGGAGCTGAAGTAGTTTCATCAGGAACTACAGATACATGTAAAATAGAAAATGGATGGCAGGTGGCAGAAATCAGTGCTTCCAATGGTGGTCCTCAAACTGAGCCCACTGATTCTGAAGTCGTCAGGTTGGAATCTCAATCACCAGAAGAAGATGCTATTCAACACATGAAACCAAGTACAGAACCAGAAAACAGGTATGAAGGATGGAGCATAGATAGTGCAGTAGGTCGATTACAAGTTTTTGAACCACCATTTCCTCGTGAAATCCCTACATGTGGTATGTTATGCTATGAACCACCAAGGTCAGAAAGTTGTATTCCACTGGACTCAGATCTTCTAAATATCTGCTGGGCACAATGTGAATCTGATGCAAGTCCAAGTCCATCACCAAATGGTTTCTTCACTCCACCTAGTACAAAGGGCCATAGTCTATGTGCACAAACTCCTGAATCTGTACTGAGAATTGCTGCTAGAAGCTTCCCAAATACGCCTTCGATATTAAGGAAAAGAAAGACTCAAGGTGAACTTTCGACGCCAACTAATAAAATGGATAAGTCAGATGGAGATTTCTGTAAGGAAAAACCTATTGATGCGCGTGACGAGATCCAATATGGCAGCTCAGACAAATCTAGCATGCATAATGGAGTTTCTTCAAGAAATACTTTCAATGGTGGTCTGTACAACAGTCAAGCATTTAATGCCTCTCCTCCCTATCGATTAAGGTCTAAACGGACATCTATCTTTAAGTCTGTGGAGAAGCAGCTTCAGTTTGCACTCAACAAAGAGAAGCATGATACAAGTAATGGGTTCAGTGATTCAACTGTTAATGAGATATCACATGCAGCCAAAGATTGTTCACAGTATACAGTAAGTTCCATCTTTTCCTTTTTCTTCTCTATCTTTCTGTCCCCTTGTTTTTGGGTGAGTTGGGAGTTGGGTAGCTGAGGATGGAATAAATTAATTGCCATGGTGTCTGTCCCTCTTTCTCTTTACAATGTAGTGTGTAAATATCATTCATTTCCAAATGAAGAATTTTTCCCTCTTAACATTGTAGTGCCCGAATTGTCTTTAAGTAAAGAATCTGTCTTCCGGTCAGTTGATTGGGTAAAACTTTGATGTCAATATGCATTTCTAGTGTTTGAGAAGAATAGGGAGGGATGTTAATAGCCTACAAGGACTGCCTTTCTAAGCTTGATGTTCTGAGGTGGTATTGATGCCAATTTGTTCGTTGCCTAATGTGATTTCTTCTGTATCTTGGCGAATTAACATTGTGGTGGGTTAAAAAGGTAGCTATTCAAATTTTTCTAATAGATGATTTAACCATCCTTTCTGAGCTGATAACTTAGAAAGGGATGCTGTTGGAACAATTTTTGGATGGGATTGGCTACAATGCAGATAAAAAAAAGGCAGTTCAAATCAATTTTTTGTGGGAAAAAGCAAACCATTCCAAATAACCAAGGATAGACAACTAGACAGGAACCAATTGAAATGGATCTTTTTAGCACAACTTTTTTTTATTTTTTATCTGAACACATTTCATTTCAAATATGATAGTTCATTTGATAACCAGTTTGGTAAATTATCATATAGTATCATTATCTTGAGAGGCTATACGAAACAAGAAGGGTCTAAATTTCATGAAAACAATCAAGCATAGAGAGTATTATTCACCTGACTTCTAGTAAGTGAATGAGTTATTACTTTTAGCAAATTTTTCTTTACATGCACTGGTCATTACCATAGTTTTATTTAGAGGACGTCACATCCAGATCCTCAATTGCTGCTTTAGCTACTGGCAGCAGTAACAGAGTTTTCCGACTTGTGGCTGCCATGTTTCCTCACATTCTTGTAGACTTGAGTATCTCTGAAAAGGAATTCTAAAGTTATTTGTGTAATGCAAAATATTATTTACTCTTGGATGTGACCTTTTTAACAATTGGATCTTTTGGTTTATTAGGATAACAAGGTGGAATAAGTGCTGAATGCTTGCAATTTCTAACAGTGGCTGGTAAGACCCATGGGATGGAGGTTCAGAAGCAATCAGTAATGGTCAGAAGAATTTTAGTTACCTCTTGAAACGTCGAAGGACTCGATCTTCCAGATACAGTTTTGTCAATTGTTAGGTGTACAAAGATTTCAGGTTATTGGCTATTGGTTGTTCGTAGATGTTACAGGCGATTTTCCTTATACGTTGAAAGATATTTGAAGCTGCAATTGATTTGTACAGAACAGCTTGAAAGAAGTCTTTGGAATAGGTTTACATTGAAATAAGTTGCTTAATAAGAGCACTTATCTGTTATATCATATAGCTCAATACTATTAATAAAATGTTTGGTAAGATAGCTTATAAATATTTTTAACTTATTTACGCCTTTGGTAAACATCTAAATGGCTTATAAGCTAAAATCAGTCCCAAAAAAAAAAAAGGCGCAAGTTGGATCGTGTTTTGGGAGGTCAAATGTGTTTTTTTTTTCTTTTTTAAAGAGTGCTTGTATTTGAAAAGTGAGGTGTTTTTTTAGTACTCTTTCCATCTTATTTCACCTTTTAACTTGAAACGGTATTTAAGAAAAACATTAAGACTTTTAAAACTTTGGTCTAAAATAATTTTTAGATATTTGTGTTAATGAAATTATTTTATTTAGGGTAAAAAAAAATTAATATTAAATTATTTCAAATTATAGTAAGTTGACATTCATTTTGAGACGGACTAAAAAAAAGAACATTTCTTTTGAAAACCTTTTGAGAAAATACAATTGGGGCCTGTTTGGTAGTGCGATATGAAATCATATTGATGTGAAGTTGAAGTTTTATTTGGACATGCAATTATAATTTTTTAAATTGTATTTTTCTTATAAACATGAAAACTCTACAAGTTGTGAAAACTATCAAAAAAAATTCTAATCTAATAAAATCTTACCAAATGAGAAAATCATAGTTCATAAACAAGATGTCAGAATATCCCGAAGCATTGATAAATCACATATCTCTATGTTTCTTTTATAAATAAATGTTTGCGATTACTTTTTTAAAAACACTTAATTTTATAAAGATTCACTAGTCAATAGTAGTAGTAACTAGTTATACTTTAATATAATTCTTCCACATGGTATGGACAATCTCTTCACGTTGATTATGAGTTTTATTTTTATTTTTTGCAAAAGTTAAAATAATGAATTTCTTACAAAATATAAACTTATGGGTCAAGTTTCATAATCTAAAAGATTTGAAATATGATTTGAATTTTTGGAGAATTTGAGATATGAAGTCATGATTTCAAATCATAATCCCAAATTGCAAACGTTGATATGAAACCACTACTTCATATTGCATGTCCAAACGCAACATTTAAAGCACTTTTTAAAATTGACCGAACATTAATTATCGTACAAAAGTGTTTTTTTGAATTAACTACTCAACCACAAATTGTCTTGCCACTTTTTTAAAACGTACTTTACAAAATAAATTAATTTTAGAAGTTTGAACAAACATGCTATTGATCATCCCAACTTATGATTTTTGGACTTATAGATCAAGTATTTTATTAATTTATCCTTAATATATATTTTTTAGTTTTCAAAATACTCTTCCTACATTAGGACTCCCAACTCCCTCTCCATCCCACTTTCTTAGTTTGTCCTATTATTTATACTTTTTGAAAATTACTTTCAAGGAAATATTCATCATTTTAGTAAGAAATATTGCTCGTCAGCAATTACTAACTAAGCACATCACAATTCACAACTGCATATTATTAATTTCAGTACTTTGTATCGAAACACAATTATTTATTCCTAAAATTTCAACGATTGAAAGGTGCTTTAATACTTATGAGTAACTTATAATTGGCTAATCCAAGCAGTCTCCAAGACCACCAAATAATTATTTTTTTCTAAAAAGAAGCATATTATAAATTCAGAACTGTACATACACAATTCATCCATTGCTTGACAATACTTCAATCATCATTGACATCAAGAACAGAAGAAGCCAAAGGGGAGGGAAGACCATATTGTTATGTAAAATGACATTCCATATACACTTGAAGGAGACCTTTGCAATTATCATATTACACATGAAGTACCATACTTATTCACATTTTCTGTACAACGAGGTGCCAACAACCAGCCATTCCATCTTCACCGCTGAGTCACTTTCATGGAATACAGGCATTCTATTCCGGTGGGCAAATCCTAATCATCTGTCATGAAGGAAACTTTAATTAATTAAAGATAAGATGAAGCAATGCATGATAAATTAGCCTCTCAAGACCTCACACAAGGAAGTATTCATCAGGAGAAGAAGGAAAACGAAATACAAACAAGAGTGTGCTGGTATACCTGAAAGGTGCATTCAAGTACAAATATCAAAACAAATAGGAGGAGATGATGCAAATTTGGGCAACCATAGTGAGGGTTTAAACAAACTTTAAGCAATGTTATAAGAGGCGATACAGTAAGGAAATTAAGCTCGCAGATATGGTTGCAACTCTAAAACATTTTTCAATTCAGTACTTGTGCTGTAGCAGGAGTTGATTTAGTAGCCCAAACGCATGACATTACACCCATCAATTTCTTTTTATAATCGATCGATATTACTGTGAAATTATCTCAAACTTAAGTCTTACACATTTTTCTGTACATTTGTGCATGTTAAAATGTTGCAAACAGACCTAGTCTAAAATTGGAAAGTGGTTGTGTTGCTGTATTAGCATCTGTTACTGCGCCGCACCTATGGGAGTGTTGACTTGGAAAATGTAGCACTGTCTGATCCATCACACAGTAAAATCATGTGCAATCCTTTGTTCTTTTTGAGAAAGTAAAATTTCATGTGCAATAAGGATGCCTAATATTTGTTTGCCATCTTTCCGTAGGTTTCCTAGTTTTCGGGACACTTATTGTATACGGACCCATTTTTGCCCAAATATTTAATAAAATTTATGTCCTACCCAAGTAATCTAACCCACCTTATATCTAAAATTATATTGATATTTTAAGGTTTCACCTGAATTTTTCGTGACACGGTTGGAGCTTATCATTCTTAGGAGGTCCGACAATTTACAAGTGTGCCTTCAGGATATTTTAATTCACCTGCTAACTGAAATCTACAGGAAGGAATGTAAAAGAGTGTTTTGGCAATGCACTAGTGACTATACTGATGCAGCCATGTGTCAGGAACTACGTTGCTCAGATTCTTCTAAAATATCCACGGGTGAATGTCGGATCCTCCAGAAGTAGTGCATTTTTGAAAGATTCGACACAGGTGCGACAACATTTTTGGAGAGTCCAAGCAACATAGTTCGGGAATAGGCCAGATTTTTAAAATATTTGAAGTACCATCATAAGAGAATGTTAAGATATTCTGATGATGAAATAATTTTAAAAACAGTCTTTTAAGAGATTTTGATGTTGAAATAATCATAAAATACTGTCTGATGAGTCTCGCTGATGAAACAAGCAAATGAAACTGCTACTATTCATAGTGCAGAATAGACGAAGCGAAAATATAGGGAGGAGATAGTTACAGACTAACCTCAATAATCTATACATGAACAGCACGAGAACACATTAACAGAGGACTTCCTGTATCCTAGGGGGTAATAACAAAATTGTTATCATCTTTAACATATTTGAGTCAGATATAACCTGCAATTGTCAAATGAACTAATGAAAAACAATACCGAAGGTAATAATTGAAGAAACAGATAAAGCAAAATACGACTAATATTAAACTTTCATCAAACCTACACAAGCATAAAATGGCAAGCTAAAGCATGAAGAATGCGCCAATAGTTGTCTGACGAAGCACATTTGAACTTCGATCTAACCCATGAGAAGCCACCTAGAATTTGGAGAGAAAAAAATCAGCAGGCAAGTACAACCTTGGAAAATAATAATTGTCACTCGATGTTCATTCAACAGAAATGACAAAAGTTTAATTCCTTAGTAAAATAACAGGACAACTGTTTGAGGAATGGGGAGGAGGGTTGTACTAAGAGATGCTTGGAAACAAATCAACAAAAAAGTATTAAATTAAAAATAATAAATAAAAATATTTTTTTGAAGGGGCAAATTTTGTGGAGCATCAAAAGTTCCCTTTTGCTACCTTTTTTTCTTGTGTATATGTAAGAAAGGACATAACATATTGTATATAGTTGGATGAAAGTTTCGGGGCAGATTGGTGTGATATAAGTGAGATCATTTTGACTTATCAGAAGATAAAAAGAACCACGAAGCAAAAATGACCAGACTGCCAGCTTAATTTTTGGTAAATCAAAGATGTATTACCACAGTGATAATGTAGAACATGTCTAAACTCTAGTCTACAGAAAGTGCTCTAAGCAGTTGATACAATGACGTCCTCTAAACCAGCTAACTAACAAAATGATACCTAAGTTATCACTCAATTTTCGCACTTCAAATGCACTGCATTATTAACTCTCAGCACTTAAAGTTACATGATTCTGTCATCACCATCTTAGTTTGCTTTCCCATCAGACCATTTATCAGAGAATTCCATGCTTCCTACTATCAATTATATATTTGCTTTTACGAATTATGAAGAATTCATTTTCAATAATCAATTTAAATTTTGACTCTGGTGTATCTTGCTCAAACTGATAAATAGACCTGAAGTTATAGCTAAATTCTTTTCCCCCCTAATATAATGGGCATTCTCCTTCATTTTTGTCTTGTTTTACTCTTCAATGTACACTTAAATCAGACCACATTAAAGCTAGCACGATAACACACAACTAGTCACAAGAAGTTAATTTGCTTACCATATGAGTTAAGGCAGCATAACGTTCCTCATTTAGATACAATGGCTTGCCCCTATGCATGTCAATATCCTGCACAATAAGAGAGGAAGTATTAAGATCCAAGTTGATATGTGGACATGCTGGTTTAGAGCCCAGATGCCCCTACCAAAAGAATTTTACCAGAAATCAAAGCTTAAGACACACAATTCATATATATTTGTAAACAAAGTCTTGAAAATAACTAGAAACAACTATTTGAATGAAAACAGGGGGAGAGGAAATAGATAAAGGAAAAGGGAGGGGGAAAAAGAAAAGAAAAATAATGACAAACCGATCCATCAGAATTCGAAGAAATATCGAGTGAAGTTTAAATCCATACTTGTTACGAGTTATGACTAGGGAAATTGGTGAACATATATTAACTTGCATTCAACTTGGGCAAAAATTTTACTTCCAATGTTTGACGTGAAAACATATCTGTAATTGAATTGAAGGCATTTGAGGACACAACTGTCTTCCTGTTGTCTTCTCTCCCCAAAACACTCATTTCATTGTTTCATAGTTTTCCATCTAAATCATATAACAGGGGCCCTGTAAAGCACCTTTGCTGGAAAAGAAAAGGTACATGTCATTATGTGCTTGGATTATTTTGAGTTTCGTGGCTTGGGATAGCGACAACAAACTTACAGAAAAGACTTCAAAGCTGCTGCTTGATGCTTTGTTGCATATCTAATTTGTAATGCTTCTAAGAGCTATGCTATTAGTATTTCAAGCCACAAGTAAAATTTCCCTTTTCCATCAACTCTCACAAAATGAAAATAAAGAGAAGCTTGTTTTCAACTTAACACCCTTAGTTTCTCTGAAGCTCTTCTATGATAGCTAAATGCAACCACTAATTTACCTCTTCTCCGAATACGTCCAAATAAGGTGACGGCCACGGTGCCTGACGAGCAGATCTTTGGAGCAATATAGTGGTTTTCTACAGTGAAAAGTAAAATTTCATTAAGCCATTACAGGGTCCTTAAAGACAGTATTGTGCAGATCAAAAGGCCAAGAGAAATAAGTAAAAAGAAAAAGAAAACAACACTTACTCTGATCAACAAGAACACCCCAGTAACAGCACCACATGCCATTGCATGAGTTTGACACCCACTTTCCCTGGAGTTCAATCAAATGCATCAGACACAATATTAAATATCATAAGGTAAAAACAGAGGTGCAGCCCAAGTGAATTTTGAACCTGCAGCATGTCTTCCAACTTGCCGAGCACAATTTACCACATAGCAAGCACAATGCAGGATCCTTCTGAACAGCTCCACAGTCTGGGCAATTCTGTTTTATATACCTGAAGGTAACATAAAAATATCTTGAGTTTTAGTTCGTCTACACAAAAATAGAATACTAGTAAAATACTCTCTCTATCCATATCTAGAACCAACCTCTGCAAGAGGTCCTGATAAAGATGAGGCAAAAGCATCATTTTAAAAGGGGCTGCAGGAGTGGAATACAGAACACCCTTTAGACCACGAGTTTCAAACTGCTTGTAAAAATGATCGAGCCATTTTTGAACCACTAAACGAATTGTGACATCATTAAAAACATTATCAAGTGACGGAATCTTTAATATCTTCTCCAACTTTTCAATCTGAATGAGCTCGGCTGCATTGTTTTCGCCACACTCCATCAGTTCATTTGTTGAATATGCTGATCCATCTGATATGTTGGTTCCATCATTAAATGGCACCACTCTAGAAGAATGAATCAATTTCCACAACAATGCACATCTTCTTAAGTACGGAAAGGTCAGACTGCGAATTGCATCTTTGATATCATAAGAAGTTTCTATAAAATTAGAATCAAAATATTGGTGAGCAACTCCTTTTTCTCCAATTACTTTATAGATGTCAGTAACTAGAGAATCATCGCATCCTAACTCAAGCAAACTGCATTGACGCTTTCTGCAATAGGTTATTATAGCCTGCAAAGAAACGACAAGGATCTTTTGCTAGCCATCTTGGAAACAAAGAAGTGCAAAGAGGTCTCATCTAATCTCTACCCCCAAAAAAAGATCATCAGAAGGGAAAATTGTGTAACCTGAGTAACCGCAACTGCATAGAAAAGATGAACAAGAGACAAGAAGGCATCTTCGCATGACAACAATGGACATGGAAGGCAATATGTTATCCACATAAATGAAGAAAAAGCATCATGTGCAAGAACTGGATCAGCGGACCATCTCCAGAACTGAATATCAGGATACTGTTCTGTTTCAGCGCATTCCAAGATGTCTTGCATATTACCTGCAAAGCATATCTTCCCATGATCTCATCTTTCGCTTTTACAAAGTTAAAGAAACTTAAAAGATAAATCCATGGAACAGCAACATACCTCCAACAGACGGATCTGAAATTTCATCTGCAGAAGTGCCAGTACATATAGACTCTGCAAACAGCTGAATGCCTCTCAGTCTCAAGAGGACAGTGAGTGAGTTCTCCGTTCGTGTGCTTTGTACAATACTTAGCAACAAAGCAAGTATAAAGCCATTTGAAGTTTGGAGTTCTTTGTACAAGGCATCAAGACTGTAGTTTGGAGCTAATGATGTCTTTCCAGATCGAGTAGCAATTTCAGTTGATATAAGTGAGTACTTAAGAGTGTCATACAGAATCAGAGAGTGACTAAGCCTACCAGATTCTGAAATCTTATCATTGTCTGGAAAGTACATTCCACACAATACACGATACAAAGATTCAAGGTTTACTCTGATCCGCCCAAACTGCTGAAGTGGAAGTCTTTGGAAAATCTCTCTACTCCCAGAAACATCAGCAGCACTTTGTAGTAGAAATAAAGCCTTTTGAAAATGAAGTGCATCTACCACTCCACTTGACGAAGGTGAAGGGACAACAGCATCTGATGAACTAGAAGATGAATGAAGGGGTGTGAACCTACCAAAATCTACAGGTAATGCTGGCAGGACCGAGTTGGCAAGTCCACGGCATACAGGACAGAGGAACTCCCCCTGAAAATAAGAAAATTCAGCAATTCATTCCACCACATAGAAAAAGGTAAATTAGGACGTCTTGTACCTGATCTGGATCTACAATATGACCTCCTTCAAAAACAATTCTTCTGGTATATCTGTACAAGAGTGATGAGACAGTTAATTCTCTGAACTTAATGAATAGGACTACCAGGCTAATTATAGAACATAATATTACATGTATTTTCTAAACTCTAATGCAGAATCCATTTAAGCTTGAGGACATACTAGCTTAAGAAAATTCAAGATAAGGTCAGAAAAAGAAAAGCAAATCCTAGAAAGAGAACAAAAACTCACAAGACGCCCCGTTAATAAATCCATCATTAGGCCAAGAAAAGAAGATAGGGAGAACCAAAGATTAAAAATAATTCATGTCGAATTTACTAGAGGATTAGACAATAGCCTCAAAGAAAGAGGTAAAAATGAAGGGATAAAAAGAGTTACCTTTCCTTTAGAGACAATAAATAGCGGTCAAGACATCCCTGATGCACAGCGTGTCCACACGATGAAAGATAAATTCTGTCACAATCTGAGGGACCAAATCCTTCATAAGCTGTAAGCGGCATTCTTGACTCTAATTGTGTCTTGTGTGCACTTTCAGATGCAGGACTATTAAGATTTTCTCCTGCAAGAGAAGAAATGTACTTCCCAAGCAAAAGTGACTCAACATTCCCACCACCTCCTCCTGCAGAAAGTTTCTTACCATTTCTTGAAAGATCCCAATGCCACGAATTGACATCCATTCTTTCCCGAATCAACGAGTATATTTGTTTTTCTAGCATCTCAAGAGAAAAATCTGTCTCTTTGTCGTCATTTCTTGATGTGCAAGGCAGTTGAATCTTCAATGCTGGGAATCTTGCCCTAATATATTCGAAAAATGCTCCTACATCCTTAGGTTGCCCTTCCAGAGCAAATTCATTTATTGCATTTTGAATCAATTGGGTCAACCAAGGAGATGAAATCACTTCTTGGCTGCTTGATAAAATGCTCCTTTGAGATGATATATTTGTCATTCTTTGAGCAGAAAATTCCGGTTCTTTCCCAGAATTTTGAGTTCTTTTCCATGAAGGAGGCCCTCTATTAATGAAAGTCAAAAGCCTGGATTTCTTATTTCAAGAACCACGATAAAATAAGTAAAAAATTAACTCTAATAGATTCACCAAGCACAAATTACTCAGATAAATCAGCATAGATATCCAAGCACAATGAAGTGACATAAAAATAAAGGACAGACCTCAAGAAGAATCAGGTATGATAGAGGACTTTTTGAATTTGGATCATGGCAAAGAGAGCAAATGACTTGAGTAGCCTCTTCATAATTACGTCTAACATCTGAATCACTTCTTTCTTTACCAAGTTTAGAATCATCCGGACCAGCTTCTGCAGAGGAATCAATGCTCTTTAAAAACTTGGATTGTTGCACCCTCATCTTCTCCTGCGATGTAGACATGGAATATATATGAAAGTGACCGAGTCAAACTTGATCAACTGAGAATAGAAGGAATAGGTTAGTCTGGTTCTACAATGAGTTCAACTTACAATGGCCAGAAACTACCTGAACTGTAAAATATGGCAATATAGCACAATGAAAACATGAACAGCACTAGATCAAGTACAGGAAACACGAGCACGTTGGAAGATGAATTATGTGCCGTTTTTCATGAAACCATATATATTGCTAGGATGGAATTCCTGTAAAATCTCCAATTTTGATTATAGAGGCTAAAGCAAAGCTGCAACCAACTATGGTTGAACTTAAATTGAGTATCTACTCTTCCATCCCATCATATCTTGCTCTGAATTAACATCCCAAAGCACAAGTTTTCCAACTTTTTTCGTGTTTCTTTGGACCCTATACACAAGGGACATCTGACCTACAAGGATTTTGCTTCCATTATGAGTGCTTATATTTCGCTTGCTTGTTTCAATATTTCATATGACAGATTTTTCTGTATCCCTTTTTAACCATATACACACGGGGTATCTGATCTGTAAGGATTCTGCATCTGAGTTAGAGACCTTACTTGCGCAGTTAGTATTTCACTTGCATGTTCTGTCTTTCACATGCTTTCCTAGAACATGTAAAACATGCATGCTAGATAAGGATTTTCAAGTTCTTGAACAAATAGCTTACACTCGGTCATAGCAGAACCACAACAAAAAAGCAACAATTTGAAGTTAATTGCCTAGAGAGTAACAAACACATTCCGTGTTTAGCAAAATATTTAACAAGATATCCTTAGTATTCTCTTTAAAACTATACCATTATAGCAGCTTGCCTCTCTCGAGCTTTAGCCTTGCGCTTATCACTTTCTGAAACTGATTCGAAGTTGTTAGTATCACCAGTTGAAACGGATTGCGCCAGTTGATTGACCACCTCAGGTGCAAGGTCTTGCAGTTTTATCTTGCATCCAGATTGAAGTTCAGCAAATTTTTTCAGAAGACTTCCAATGATGGAGGACAGGTTGAAAATTCCAGCTTCCACAAAGTTGTTTTCTTTCCTATATTTCCTCATCAACAAAACCAGAAGAGACAACAAGCTCTGATCACCATATTTACTCAATGACAATTCCTCACTAGCCAGTGCTAAAATTGGAATGACATCGTCCCCAAAACAACAATGTTCACCAGATTCTCTATGCATATAACAAATATCTAATGCAAGAGATAACAAATGCAATGCTGTTAACAATACACCATCTGGAGCACGTGAAGCATTTGATTTATCAGAGAAAACAGCATAAAATACAACAGCACGGACTATTTGGAGTACTGTCTTGCAAGTAGCTATTTTAGCTATTCCACCGAGAGGTGGATAAATCTTTGTCCATTTTGGAAGCTGACTGGTCAATGCCGATACATTACAGAACTGCATATATCTCTCTTCAGCTACTTGCAACTCCTTTGAGTTCCAACGAGGATGATATAAATCTAGCTCCTTCCAATAGGGTGTCCGCAGTTTATACATACCCTGAAATAGATGGGACATTAGGATCATAGGACTAAGACTGATCAAATGGATTTCACATGACAATGTACAGAGATTAAAGAATGAACAAAGTGTCACAGACAAACCTGATTTATGCCAGAGGGATTGGAATACACTGCTATCCTATCTAGAACTTCTTGAAGTTTATCGATCTTGGACAAGTCACGGGGCAGAGACTTCACCAACTGGCTACGAGTGGCATCACCAGTTGACAGTTTATATACCAATTCCCTTTGCAAACACTCACTGGGAGATAACCCAGAAAACCGTCGTTCCTTCACTATTTGTATGATCAGTGTAAGCATCTCCTGAACTATAATCGGCTCATACCTGGGTAAAGTGTTAAAATAGAAGAATCCAAAATGCAGTTAAATACTCCAGAAACAGAAATTGGAGATTTGACAGAATCATGCCAAATTATAAACAAAAAGGTTGAAGAAAATTAAGAAATTTAAATATACAAAATTTGATGTCCATCAAATTCGAGCATCAAAAATTGTACAGGGCCACGAAATAATCTCAGATAACTCAAAATAAACTCATTCTTTTTTAGCAAGTTACTTCTAACTCGGTAGTGATCCATCAAATTGCACCAAAGGATCTTATATTCTCTATCTCTGGAAAAATGACCAAAATCATGGCATGCGATAAAAATTAAGGTATATCTACTTAAATGTATACTGAAGGATGATGACATAGCATGCACATCAGACATAAGTATATACACCTAGCCACTGTCTAATTTCTTTTTCTGTTCTCTAGTGTCAAACATCTAAAATTGTTGCATAAAACACCATTATGAAATAACACACACATTAACATCTTAGTTCTAGTGAAACTACAAAATCTAACCAAACAATTATGCAACCAACTAGGCCCCAATTTCGATTAGTTGGGGTCAACTATATGGATCATTTGTATCCACTCCTCTCTATTCATTACCATTTCATTACAATACAAATTAATATATCTTTTAAGGTGAATTAGGAGTTTCCTATAACTAGATATTCTTCAAAGCACACACTAAAACCTACAGAGATATAACCAGTCTGTTCCTAGGACAAACACCAAATCTAATGCAAGTGTAACAATAACAACTAACCCTTAATCAACAACTAGCTTGTATTGCCAATATGTCAATTATTCCGATTATATCATGTTCTTAGTAGGTAATATGATCCGAGAAATTGAACTACTTCCTTCTATGGAACGTTAGGACTATTACCTTTTTGTTATCTTCACTCATCATATTGTGTGCTCAAGACTGGTGCATATAAATATTTATGTAAAATATGATCTCAAGTAACCTATGCTAATTACATCCTCTGTGAGTGCTACCTGCACCCACTCTTTGATGTTATTCTAATGGCGGAATACATTGACAACCCCTTAAATTTGTCAATGTATTTCATTAAGACATTCGAACTAAATGTTCCAATTGAGCACCTGAACATATGATAAAAGTGTTCCTATTAGACACTTTCCGCTCAAATTTTGGAAAAGCTTTTGCTATAGTTCTCAAGCATCCATTACGTAGCTAAGTTAATAGTGCATACTAATAAACAAAACAAAAAATTAATCGTGCATCAACAGATGTTTCGAAAAGCTAAATGTGACTCAGCCACACATGTGTAACTAATAAATTTGAAAGTCATTTGAGGAATCTATTTGGAAGATGGAAAATATAACTCAGAAATCCTCAATCTATCTATCACACCATCAACATTCATAACTTCTTCTGATCAATATGGATTTGTTACTAGATCAATCCTAAAATAATAATGATTTAGTCCATGTTGAATGCAAATATATACATCCAGCAATACTTATAAAAATCATATAAATATATAAACACACAAATCTATGAGTAACAAACTAATGACAACATAGAACTAACAAGAGGATATTGGTTTTGCTTAGTTAGGTAAACATCACAAGATGTCACCCTTTATGACATTAGCGATGTGACAAATCAAATTTATGTACTCTGGGAATCCTGTAGTATTGTACCATCAAATAAGAGGGAAAAAAAATTTATGCTTAGCAAGGTAAGTAGCAAACAAGTAATTGGATAATGAAACTCATTGAAGACAGATAAGGGATGAGTTACACACTCATTAGAGCGTTCGAGATTCAAGGAAGGGTAATCTGAGAGCTCAAAACGTTCTAAAATCCTTGTAACATATTGATCAGCAGGGCCTAGTGCAGCACAACACTGGAGCAGAAATAGATCAAGCTCTAGACCTTGCTCAGACCTGCACAAAGAGTACAAAAGAATAAAGACTTTAAGAAATATGAGTAATCTTTGTACACGAAATCTCAAGTAAATTAGCACATAAAGGAAGTTCAAATCCTAAGGCCCAAATGAGGTATTGCCTACATACCAACGAACAGAGCGATACCACTCACAGGATAATATGGAAGCATCACCATTCCTACGCCACATTCCAGCATGCACCTGCGCACAGAACACCTTAATTCGGAGAGCATGTTCCATAATGAAGGCAGAAAAGCCAAGTGGGTGGCAGCCTCCCAATATATGGCCAAAAAAGTCATGATAAACAGCAGATGACGAATTGGAAAAACTACCCCCTAGGGCAGTTTCACCATAACATTGTCTGAGTGCCCTCTGTAAAACCATTGAAAGTAACCGATGCAGTGGAACATGAACTGATATATCCTGCAAACTGACTTTATATGCTATATCAGGCCAATCAGACAAACTCAGCACCCGGAGAGCTTCCAACTCTAGGGCATAATCTATTTGAAGCATACTGTTCTCACTACCACCAAAGCTTGCAGTTTCCTGGGGCAAATTCTGTCCAGAATTTAAGGCAACACCACCATTCGGTGACGAATAAGAATATAGCTTATTGCAACCTTCAGTTGAACTTGGGAGTCCAATGCCATCTGAAGGACTATGAGATCTAATAGTTTGCCTGCCCCTGCTAAACTTCGAAAGTGTTCTTTTCAGCGCAAAGAAATTATTTCCAGAAGTAGCGATTGTTTTCGGAGATAAGATGTGAAGGAGAGGTCCTGATGTGTTATCCACTCCCAAACAATTCTCAATGGCCTTCAGGCACTCAAACGTCAACCATAGAACAGATAACGGTACAGGAGAACTATCAGATTTTGATTCAGGAGTCCTGGATGCATGTTCTAGTGGACTCCTTCCAGCCAAGCTACTAACAGAACTTTCCTGTGATAGCCTTCCAACTTTTGCATGTCGTTGACTATCTTGGTCTTCAAAATCTTGTTTATCCGTGTTGAACAAAGCATCATCAGCATCTTCAGTGCCACTAATAGAGAATGCACCACCCACCAATAGAGAATGAATATTTGCAATTGTATGACCCAAAACAAAAGGCAAATGCATATTTTCATCCTCATCTTCTATATGGATGCCAGTTTCTCTCTTTTGAGGGTTCATTCCTTGTACAAAAGTCAACAGCTTCATCCACATCCTAAGTATATCTCGCCTATCACGAGTCACATATCTGGGTACGGCAGAATGACTCATGACAAATCGTATGTCTTCAACCACACGAAGAGTAGTTTCATACAAATTTCCCCATTTATTGACCTATAATAAGTAAAATGACTTCATCAAGCAAGGTAATGCTGCCGTTTTTAAAAGTCAACTGCTAAGACAACATTAGTTGATAAACAATGCTGAAAAATAAACAAGATAGTTCAATTGTTGCTGAAAAAGACTTCCTAGCACACTCCTATGTTGTTCAGTGTTTTCTCTTAAGTGGATATAACACAAAAATAAACTACCACCGGTCAATTACTGTGAGAACTACTACAATATCTAAATGAAGAACCATTTAACGCAAAGGTATAATTGTATTCGTATTACAGAAAATATTGAAATTATGTAAGTATATGTATCTACTATGAACTCATTATGCAAGCTTTTACGATTATTTATAATCAGTCCATTTTTCTATATGAAAAGTCAGTGCATAGACCTGCCATACTAGATTTTAAAAAAGGCATAATGCATTTATTTCCATCCAATAACTACAACCTATGTTGCTCGGACTCAGGTGTGGGTATCCGAGATGGGTGTAGATCCGAGAGTCGGATTCGGCAAAATCTAAGTTTTAAGATGTGGGGGTACGAATCCGAGTATGGATAAAGGTGCGGGGATTCGGCTAAAAAAGTTCAACATTATAAAAATAGAGTTATAAAGATATTCTAAATTTGAAAGATATTTTGTGATAAACCTACATGTATATTGTAGAATTCAATCTTTCATTCAAAGTTTTGTTGGTTTTAATTTTAAGAAATCGAATATTGTCGTAAATTTGTTTTCTTTTAATTTTAAGAAATCGAATTCTCAATTTTCCCCCCAAATTTGTTCTTGACTCTGGTCAAAGTATCCGGATGATTGACCGAATCTGACATGCACCTGCACCCACACCAGTGTCGCGTCGAGACAGGTTCGGCCACAAAAACGAAGAGTCTGCGGAACATAGACTACAACCAAACTATTAAAGATATCTTCTATGTGAGAGGATTTAAGAGACAAACTACAATATTCAAACATCACCAATATACTGATATCATAATCAAACTTAGAAAAAACAGTATAATTATCCAAACTCCTTACACAAGGCTGAAATCAAATTAACATAGCAATACCTTCAATCTACCATTTTCTCCTGCACAAGATATGAGTATGTCCCCTAAACAGTCCAGCAGCATGGCTAAAAGATTCATCTCCTTCACAAGACGTGGGGTCAAAGTAGGCACCGTAAATATCTGCACAGAAAAAGTTGAGAGAAGCGGATACTTTTGGAAGACTGTATCATTACTTTCCTTTACTGCTTCATTCACAACAGTTGAGTAATAGCTCAGAAATACTTTAGCAAACTCATATTTGAATTGAGGTTCACCCAACATTTTCAAGAGCAATTCATGGAGCTTCCTGACAATAGAACCACTGATCAAAAACCTCTCTGCCTTCACCAGAACATCTAATAAACCTTCTGAAGAGAATACCCTCCTAGAGATAAAACTCAGCAAACTTTCACTATCCTTGCAGAAACCCAAGAGCATCTCTACCACTGCTGATGTCAACTCATCTGTGATACCTTTATAATCAGTTGCATGACTATTTAGTCTTGGACTTTGCTCAGAGATGCTTCCCGCAAATAGGAGCCCTTTTCTCCAACAAGACAACAAGGAATCAAGAACAGGGCCTAACGAATTAGCACATTCTTCCGGAAGAGGTTGTATCTGCTCCGCGCCTTTATGTTTGGAACAAAATCCCTCACGTTTCCATGCAGTTACATCTCCACAATCACAGCAGCCACCACCTGTATATATGATTGAGTAATCATGGTCCTTGTGGTTTCCATTCTGGAAACATGGAACACATATTGCACATGTTGGATCATGCTCACATGTACGGCAACGGTACGCTATATCATTGTTCCCCCAAATAGACCCACAAACACCACGCGGGCCAATGTTAGCTAGGTTATCTAGTGCTCTTCTTGGTTCCCCTTCAAACATCAACCATTGTAACCACATCATACTTTCTTGGAATAAATCTTTAACGGCTGAGCTGCCTGTTGATTTTGGATAATCCGTCTGCATATCTATAATACTGTCCATTGCCTCTTCATTAGTAGGCAAAAGAGCAGAGACAAGCTCTTCTATTTGAGACTTGTTCTTCTTCACATAAACAATTAGACCAGGCTGTCGATGCTCCAAATTTTCTGCAGGAACTCCAAGATTCTCAAGCCTCTGACAGTAGAACGTCAAAATGCATTTTTCAGGCCTCATCTTGAACAAAATAATAGACAGGGTAAAGATGTGTGTGCGTGTGTGTGTGAATATGCATGTACATATTTTTGCCTATGTCTATGCAATAAAAACACACAGAGAAAGTAAGGAGTAAAAAGCTTCTCAAACCTCGCTTGGCATACTTACTATCCACCCACCTTTAAAAGGTTATAAAGATGATCTGGAAATGGCAGAGCAATCAGAAATCACCACATTGAATTGTTCATTTTATTCCCCATAGTTAAGACACAATTGTCGGCCAGTTGGTTCCTTTTCTTTTTTATTTTTAAAAGAAATAGTAGGATACTTGATTGATGGGATATTTGCAGAGCTTTTGCTGCCGGGAAAGGGATAAGTGCACTTCTGAACCATAAGTGGGTAACATCAAAATCATGAAAACCAACAGGAAGCATTTGCATTTTGTTCCCAAAAAAAAATGCTCAATAGCCACTTAAAAGATAATAAAGTATATTCCAAATAAGCCAGCACACATAACCAGAAAAAACAGAGAATGTCGTAGTACAATACTTGGACCATTGCATAACTTGGTGAATGAAAAAAAAAAACAAATAAATATTACATACAAGTCAGGAGGAAATGCAACACCTTCAAAGGCAGAAGACAGAAGATGGTCAGTAGAATAAGTAATGAAGTGTAAATTCATCCTTCCAATGGACAAAGTAAAGAGTTATGAACTATTTGACTTTTAGAAGATAATCTATTAGATGTTCTCTTAGCCTCTCTTTTGTTTTCCTTTTTCGGCTTGGGGTGAGGGGCTCTATTTAGTGATTCCCAACACATGAAACTGCCTGGGAAGCAGAACCATAGAAGATCTATCCATCTCATTTCATGTCCATAGAAATAAGAGACTCCCCCTCGGTTCCAAGTTAATGGTATATCTAGGACGTTGCAAACTATTCCAGATTTCTTTTCATTTTTGGAAGCCATTATGTCTGGGACAACTTGCATAGACCTCGACTTATTCCACAGAATACCCACCAACAATAGGTACGAGGTAACTTTGTCCTAACCTAAAGAAATCATCTAGTGTTTTTGTCTCTGCTGAGATTTGAACCCGAGAGGGTTCTCAACCCACTTCATTGACCACTAGCCACAACTTGGGTTCTAAATTCTGCTTACTCCAGACTTCTTCTAAGAATACTATTTATTCAACCTTCACAAATTGACAGATCTGATCGGGTATTCATAATATAGAGTAAACCAGTTGACTGATTGAGTTTCCTTAAAGAAATCTGATATAGATCGAAGTTTATCTCAAAAATAGGAGTAAGCTTTTAACAAAACTAGAGTTGCTTAGTAGTAGTAGTAGTAATAAACAAGCTCTGAAATCATGGACAGCATAATCCAATGCCTTCCCCATTTAACTTGTTTTTTAGGTTTCTCAAGTGTCCAGTATCCACATTGGAGCCAGATTAATCCAAATTAGCACTGCGTAAAATCTATTCCGTGGAAGCTTTCCCATTTAATTTCAGAATTTATGGGTCTCCAGGAAACAGCCGTCCTACCTTGGTAGGAGTAAGGTCTGCGTACATTCTACCCTCCCCAGACCCCATATTGTGGGATTTCACTGGGTTGTTGTTGTTGTTGTTGTATGGTATAGATAATGCAAGCACAAGCTCCCGCTATGCAAGGGGTTCGGGGAAGGGTCGGACCACAAGAGTCTATTGTGCGCAGCCTAACTCTGCATTTCTGCAAGAGGTTGTTTCCACAGCTCGAACCCGTGACCTCTAGGCTACATGGGCAACTTTACCAATTACACCAAGACTCCCCTTCTTTTTAGCTCATAAACACTTCTCATTATTCAAAATCCCGAACTTATAAATCACATGACTTTCATAACCCTACAATATAGGATCCATTGTAAGTTAGTTTCAATTGTATAAGTTCCACTAATTATTGATAAAAGCATGATGATTGATTACTTTCTCATCCCACATCAATCATCAGACATCAGTTCACTTATCTTCCATTAAACTACCTAGTAGTGGGACTAGATCTCTCGTGAAACTCCAGTTCCTAACAATTGTGACCAACCTTATCTTGGGTCTATAGAAATATATCTCCTGACTTAAGTAACAAGGACATTTGTGCAGCACTCGTGCAACTGGAAGGTCCTTTCTTGCCTTACGGAACTAGTGACGACAAATGGGCAGCTTAGGTCGAATTTGGCCAGTGTTATCAAAAGCAAAAAGCGCAAAAAACCTCTCTCAGGTTCGTTGAGCTTTAAGCGCAAAATGCAAATAAAGTGTGGGCTTTAATAAAAAAAATGCACAAAGGGAGCAACAATACAAATATATATGTTTAGTCCAAGACTAATATTTTTAAACATGAATGACAAATATATGAACAAAGAAACTGGAAAAAAAAAAAGAAGTAAAATCTCAATTGTTTAATGCCGCCTCTTCAAAAGAGGCTCATTGGCAAGGAAAAGTATGTCTTAAAACCTTGATTACAACAACACATTTTGAGCCACGATTCAGGGCTTAAGCGTGCCTTTGACAATACTGATTTGGTCCTTCTCCGTAAAATAATTGAAAAACTAAAAGAAAAAAATGAAAAAGCTTAAGTATCAAAATATATCTCGAGGTATCTAAAAAGAAAAATCAAAGCAATGAGGCTTGAGCAATTCAGAAACTGTTCCACCCAATACCACACTTGAAGTCCCCCTACAAATCAAACTCTATCAAAATAGCAAAACTTGAAAATGGGTTTACCCATATTTTCAACGGGCTGGTCGAATACGGATTGATCGCAGGGGTTGGGCAGGTCAAATAAATTTGATTTAAAATTGCCACCACTACTGTTAGAAAACTAAACATAGTATATACACAAAAGGACATACAAAAGCAAATAATATGTGAGATAATTTCAACCATTTTAACTCTCATTCATTGATAATTTTCTTCAATTTTTACTATGCTTCTCCTAAAATTCCATCTAAAAGAAATCAACCTTACACCTAAGGGTGTGGCCTAGTAGTAACTGCTATGTAGGCTTTTGTCCAGCAGAAATAAAGCACTAGGTGATTTCTTTCCCTTATGTGCTAATCATGGTGGACATAGTTAACTGCTACTTGTTGTTGGTGGGAGGTGAACACGTATCTCATCGAATTAGTCGAGCTGCACTCAAACATCACGGCTATCAAAAAAAAAAAATCAACCTTCCAATATCATTTTTCCAGTTCAATGATGCACAATATAAAACTCAACTGAACTACAACTCAATCCCAAATTATTTGGTTTCAACAAAATGAATGAATTCTTATCTATTCCACTCTTTTCTTCAAAATTTCAAAGTCTCTAAAAATCTCAATACTTGTGAATCTCACATAATTGCAGAGTTCAAAATACAAAAAAATTAGTTCGATAGTTTCAAATAAACCGGAGTACCTGAAGAATAAATTCCTGCGGAGTTGTCATAATCAGCGCTGGCGAAGAATCAATCTCCATTCGGAAAATAAACCGAATCCAATCGGCGCAACTACAATCCCCAATTCCACAATTATTGTTCCCCAGGGCTGAACAGTACTGTCAGTCTTCCACCATCAAACACTCAAAATTATACGAAATTCTGAAACCCTAACTGATTTCTAGAGACGTACGATCCTTGAATTGGTGTTTCAGCTTTTAACATTTTGTAGTTTTGTACAATTGAAATTATGTGATGGATTTTACAAATTCTTTGATGGATTCATAGGTAATAATGTAATATTCCTCTTAATTGCATTTTATATTAAACTGTGGTCCCTTTCAGAATAGTCTGATTTGGCACCGAATTTTAAATAATAGATATTATATTTTAATTTTGTGGATCTAAATTAAAGTTATGTTAAATATATTAAAATGTCTTTTAATCTTGTCGCATTAGACATGTCAAGTGAAAATAAAAATTTAAGTATTATTAAAAACATACTAAAAAGTAGAGTAGGTAATTCTTTTTTTAAACGGAGAGAGCATTAAGGATATGCCTAATTATATACTCCCTTCCTTCTAAAATATTTCGCACGTTTCATAGTTAATTTAATTAATTTAAGTTGGATTTAAATTGAATAATTTAATGTTTTAAAATAATTTTAAATATTAAGAAACTATAAAAAAAAAAATTATACTTACTAATTTTAGTCCTTAAAGTATTTAAATAGTTATCAGATTTGGTCTCTTATCCATTTTTATACAAATAACTTAGATTTATATTAACAGAACTCATGCATTCATGAAATTAAATTTTTAACCCATTTTTCAGTTGTTTCTCTCTTTCTACTATTTTTTTAAAAAAATTACTATTATAAAAAGAATCAAAACCTCAACGATTCAAAATTACATTAATAAATAAAGAAGATATAAGTCTTAATTTTATTCAATTAAGAATAAAATGAAGCATATTATTGTTGCTAATGACTTGAATATGCTATGTTTTCTTCGTTAACGATTAACGATACATAATCATCACAAAATTTTTAATTCTATTTTTCATACAAAAAAAAATAAGAGATTTTATCTTATTGCTCAAATTTCTCTACGTAAAATAAAATGAACAAAATAATAAAATCGGTCTATTTTAAAATATAAAAAAAAACTAATAAAAGTTGCAAATCTACCATTTTATAAATTTCAACTTTTGAATAATTAAATAAATTTCCTTCAATAAAGTCATTGGAGTATAAAATTTGGAATCAAAATGTGAGAATAAAACTTTTAATTTTATTCATATTGTAAGAAATTTGCTTCTATTAAATATAAATAAATCTCTCCCACACCTATCGATACAACTTCTAATGGTTTTGATGATGTCCATGGAGGCTTTGGTTTTGGGGAAAGGAATGGTAGCGGGTTATCTCTTTTGGAGTTTGCTAAAGCTTTTGAGTTGGTTTATTGCTAACTGGTGTTTTCCGAAGAGGATAACCAATTGGTCACCTTTAGTTGCATGGTAGGTAGGACTCAGATTGACTACTTACTTCTCCGGAAGGGTAATAGAGGCCTTGTAAGAATTGTAAGGTTATTTCGAGTGAAAAAATATTACTACCCAACATAAACTTTTGGTGATGGACTTTAAGATTAAGTGGGATAGGAGAAAGAAGACCCTTTATGACTGACCGAGAATTAGATGGGGGGCCTAAACCCCGTCCTTTCTCAGGAGATGGGGAGAAGTTGATTGACTTATGTGCCTGGAGTAGTAGATGGGATATGAACAATGTGTGGGACACAACTGCTAGTTGCATTAGAAAAGTAGCTACCGAGGTTCTAGGGGTATCGAGAGGAATCTTTGGTGGTCGTCAAGGAGATTGGTGGTGGAATAGAGAAGTACTAGGCAAGGTGAAAGCTAAGAAGGTTGCCTATACGGAGTGGTTGGAGTTTGTGGATGAGGAGGAGAAGACTAGGCTTAAAGATATCTACATGAAGGCGAAGACGGAAGAGAAATAGGCGGTCACCAATGCTAAGACGACAACTTTTGAACGCCTATATGTCGAGTTAGGAAAAAAAGGTGGCGATAAGAGATTGTATAGGCTCGCCAAAGCGAGAGAGAGAAAAGCCCGCGACCTGAATCTAATAAATTGTATCAAGGACGAGGAAGGTAAAGTGTTAGTGGATGCGACATCTATCAAGAAAAGGTGGCAAGCTTACTTCCACAACAAATGAAAAAGAAGACAGAGATATTGTACTGGGTGATATGACGTACTCTCATAGTCTTCGAGACTTTGGGTATTGCAGGTGTTTTAGGGTTAAGGAGGTTAGACATGCTATTATCAGGATGAGGAGGGGGAGAGCGACCGGGCCCGATAAGATTCTGATAGACTTTTGGAAGAGCACTAACAAGGCAGGTTTAGAGTAGTTTACTAAGTTGTTTAATGTTATTTTAAAGACCGCTAAGATGTCCGATGAATAGAGGTGGAGTACTATGGTTCCATTGTAAAAGAACAAGGGTGATATTCAAAACTATAATAACTACATGGGTATCAAACTGCTAAGCCACACTATGAAGATTTGGGAGAGAGTGGTAAAGATGAGGGGTGAGTAGAGGAGTGTCAATTTCAGAGAATCAGTTCGGATTCATGCCGGGACAGTCAACTATTGAAACAATCCATCTTATGCGGAGGTTATAGGAGAAATTTAGAGAAAGAAAAAGGGATCTCCATATGGTATTCATTGACCTTGAAAAGGCCTGCGACAAAGTTCTGAGGGATGTTCTCTAGAGTTGTATGAAGGCTAAAGGTGACCCGATGGTGTATATTAGGACGATAAAGGACATATATGGTGGAGCCAAGACTCGGGTTAGGACTGTGGGATGTGATTCACAATATTTTACTATTGAGATGGAACTACATCAGGGATTTGTGCTGAGTTCTTTTCTTCTTGCCTTGGTGATGGATGAGCTGACACGGTCTATTCAGGAGGAGGTTCTATGGTGTATGCTATTTGCGGACGACATAACTCTAATTGACGAAGCTCGGGATAGAGTTAATGATAAGTTGAAGGTTTGGAGACAAACTCTGGAGTCCAAAGGGTTCAGATTGAGCAGAACCAAAACATAATACTTGGAGTGCAAATTTAGTATTGCGATGGATAAAGCAGGCATGGAAGTGAGGCTTGCCAATCAATCTATCCTAAGACAGAAAGCTTTAAATATCTTGTATCCATCATCCAGATTAGTGGGGACATCGATGATGATGTCACGCATTGCATTGGACAAGCGTGGATGAAATTGAGGCTTGCCTCTGGAGTCCTATATGATAAAAAAAATACCACCTAAACTTAAAGAGAAGTTCTACAGAATGGTGGTTAGATCGGCGTTGTTATATGGAGTGGAGTGCTAGACATTAAAGAACTCCCATGCTCTCGTGTGTCGTTTTAGGGTGGTTGTAGGTCTAGGCGTGCATGTATAGTTGTGTCGTTATTGCCTTTGATTATTACATTATTTTGCTATTGTTATTGTTCTTATCTTGTAAAATTTGCACCGCTTGTCGTTTTTGTCATTATACTATATATATTATTTTTCTCTCTTACTTGGGAATATGACTTTTGAGTTGAGAGTCTTTCGAAAACAGCCTCTTTATCTCCATGAGGTAGTGGTAAGGTTTGCGTACATCCTACCCTTCTCAGACCCCACTTGTGGGATTACATTGGGTATGTTGTTGTTTATAATAAATTTAGTATTTTCAAATCATTAGTAGTAATAATATGATTCATTTTATCCTCCGTTGAATAAAATTATAACTTATATTTTCTTTCCTCGTAAATTTTATTTTGAATTGTTGAGGTAATGTTCTTTTCATAAGAGTAATTTGAAGAAAAAATAGCAGAAAAGATAAATAACTGAAAAAAGAGGTTAATAATTTAATTTAACGAGGCATAGATTCCGTTAATATATATTTAAATTTGTGTAAAAAATGAATAAGAAACCAAACCTGATAACTATTTAAATACTTAAAGGTGTAAAATCGATAATGTATAGTTAAAGGACCAAACATGATAAATTTTTGAATAATGAAAGTACTAAATTCGGTAAGGTATAATTAACTAATTAAGGGACCATGCTAGACCTACTCTTATAGTTAAGGGACAATTTATGACATTTCTTTCTCATAAAATTGTGGCTTAAGTTATCAACAACCATCCAAAGTTGTCCGCATATTTCACTTAAACACCTGAATTTAGATTTGTACTTATTGAACACCCCTACCCCTTCAAATTTAAATCATTTGAACCTTTTTTTAACAATCAACAAAAAATATAAAGTGAGTGAAATACATTCACATGACATTTTGACAAATTAAATAATGATATGTGTTATTTGGGTCCAAAAAATTATTTTAAAATGTATTATAGAATAAAAGAAAAATAAAATTATTTTTTAAGTAAAAAAAAATAAAAAATCTGAAACTCACCCACCCCCCTCAAACACTTCCCCTGCAATCGGAGCACACAACCATCTCCTTTCCTCTTTTTTTTTTCTTCTTTCTTCTTTATACACACCAATCCTCCAACAAAGAGAAACAAATCCAAATGAAAGTCCATATATTTACGCAAATGTATATCAATTTGACATCAAACATTACATTAACAATAAAAAGATAAATTTGAATCACAAATTAACATGGTGAAAATGATAGTAACAATAATGGCAACGATGGTTGTAATGATGGTGAAAACATCCACGTACAAATTAATATGGGCAGAAATAATGGTGGTAAGAAAGATGGTAATGAGAATAGTAATGGAAAAAATTTAAAATCAACGCAGATATCTGCTCAAAAGAGTGACAAAAATGGCGAAGGGCAGCTAAATGACAGTGATGGCCAAAACAAGAACGATTGTGGCGGTAGCGGTGCTAGCAATTCTAACTACAATGAGGCAAAAAAAGACGCTGGTTATAGAGAAGGCTAAGTGTTTGGAGGAAAAAGAAAGGAAGAAGAAAGGTGTATGGTGGCAGCGGCGGCAGCGAACGAGTGATTATGATGGAGGAAGTTATGGCATAAAGGCCAGGAAGAAGAAAGTAAAAAAACTCTCAAAAAATGACTAATCTCAAATTCGGAAAGGTAGAGGTGTTCAAAATTTAAGTGTCTAAATAAATTATACAGACAACTCTTACCGCAGATGACTTAAATCTAAAATTATTATTTCTACTAAACACAGAGAAAGACGACTCAATATTTCATATATTAAATTGTGGACAAAATCAACATTAAAAATAAATGAAAGATTAGAGGAGGAGCAAAATGCACTTTTGCAAGCAAACATGAACTATTAGCACTCTATATCTCTTTCAATAACCAGAGATATCTAGCATATATCAAAACTCAGTTAAGTTCTCCACCTTAACGACAGAAAATAAGATTGATCAAATTCTATCGATTCATCCTTTCCACTAAGAAGGCATGCAGTCCAATGCAATGCCAATCAAATTATACTAGCACAAGAAATAGAGTAAGCAATATTTAATAAGATGTTACTTACTGAAAGATATAAGCACATTATGTTGTCGCGAAGTTGCAACAAATCCTTTGCAGATACAAAAAATACAAGTAGCAGGCTATTATAGAATTATCATATCAATGCATAAACGAAGACATAGAAAACCAAATAGAAGGTGGTGATCAAACAAAAAGTTTACAGTAAGAAAAGTTGTGGCAATGTGAAAGAACCATCTTAGGTGGCAAGGAAACACAAAAGAACTCATGGCTTAGCTTGCAGCTTTGCTTTAGCGGCCACCATTAGGTTCTGAGAGTCTTGATGATTGGCATCCCATCTGCTCAAGAAACTTAGCGAGGCGCAGGTGTTTGGAAGCCCATTGCTCTGCCAATTTCTGCTCCTTTGCTTCTGCATCCCTCCTTAAACCTGCTAGTTGCTCCTTGTATTCTGCTTCAATTCTGTCTAATGTTGCTTTCTGTTCTTCCCTCAGAGCTTTCATTTTTGCTTCAATTTCCTCCATCTTCTCCCTAACTTTGCTTGCTTTCTCTGATTCCAGTTGTAACTCCACCCTCCTTAACCTCCAAGCTGCTTCCTTCTTATGTGCAGTCCAAGTACGATGTCCTTCATCTAAATCCTTGCAGCATTCTGCAAGTTCAGTGATAAAGGGATTTTCTCCACAAGGAGCAACACCATGATGTGGAAAACTGCTCAAGATGAGGGGAGCATTTTCAGGTCCTCTATCTGTCTGTAGCCACGGAATGCCAGGCGTGGGTGTAGGTGGCACTGTTGAGGGGGAGAGACTTAAAGTCACAGATGGAGATGATGATCTGACAGTTGGAGCAGTTGAATTAGAAAGCCATGGAGGAAGAAGAGTTTGTGGTGTAGGAGTTGGTGCATCGGTATGGAGGAAACCTCCATTAGAAGTAGCCATATGTAAGCCAGGGACACTCCGCTCTTTCACAATCTTCTCTGCAAAGGTTTCAAGAATGTGGTCGTATTTTCCCTCGTCTAATGGATCAACAACCTTGTTGTTTTCTTTCTGCTCTCTCTGTTGCTTCTCTTTGAATACTTCCCACCACTTTCCTAATCTTTTAGCAGTTCGACCTGGTACTTCAGCTGCTATTTTCTTCCATTTGTTACCGTGTTTGGCCTGCAGTTGGATAACAAGACGCTGCTCCTCTTCAGTGAGTGATCCTTTTTTAATCCCTGGTTTGAGGTAGTTTTTCCACCTTTCTAAACAAGACTTAGCGTCCCTATTAAGGGGTGTGTTCATACGCTGTGATACAAGGTGCCATTCTTTTGGTCCATACTGTCTCACGTATGCCCGCAACAAAGCATCCTCTTCAGCTCGCCACCTTTGCCTCTCCCTCATTTCCAGGTGTAAACACCAGTTCCCATCGTCCCAAACTCCTCATAATTTACCTGAAAGAAAGATTAGCACCATTTTACTTTGAATGTTTAGCACCATTTTACTTTCAATACTAAAGTAGAGAGAATCAGCACCATATCTTAAGCACGCTATTGATCACGAAGAAAGTCTGATACATGAAAGTGCATCACATTTAAGGTAGTTACTGGCACAACATAGAAATAATACTAACTTGAAAGGTAAGTCATTACAGCGCCCACAAGTAAAATACCTTCCCAGAAACAAAATATTATACATTAGCACTTGAACAAAGGAAACTCGTGCAATGTTCCATTACTCGTGACTTTCCCCAGTCAAGAATACAACCGATTGATAGTATACAAAACTCAAACTGGTAAGACTTGAGAAAATATCATGAGAAATAGGAACGCAGTAAGTAGAAAAAATCCCTCAAGTTCACTAAATTATGCATGCATGATACTATACAAAACTCAAACTGGTAAGACTTGAGAAAATATCATCCGAAATAGAAACGCACCAAGTAGAAAATCCCTCAAGTTCACTAAATTATGCATACACTGAACAAGCTGTTAGGGTATCCTGTTACTAGCCAACCTCAAAAATAGAAGCAAAAAAAAAAAGAATATAAAATAAAACTGGAATTAGACAAGTCATAATAGGAGTGAGGCCAGGGTGAGTGAACAAGTATTCCCATGTGTTGGCACAAAGCAACGCACCATAAATCTTGGTAGACAGTTCATTAAAATAAGTTTTCCAAATTGATCAGTGAATATTGAGATGCAGCTTATCAAATATGCTGTGACTTAACTAATATGATTGTTCAAAGTTGAAAATAAAAAAAGGTAGTCCATATTAAATACTCCCTTTGACCCAATCTAAGCGACACTTTCATTTCTAGTCCGTCCAAAAAAAGAATGACAACTCTATATTTAGTAATAATAAACTTTAAAATGACTATGTTACTCTTAATGAGATAATTCATAAACATACAAATATCTGTCTTATTTTAAAGAACAAGTGTCAAAAGTCTTCACTTTATTTCTTAAACACCGTGGCCAATCAATCACGATCACATAAATTGTGATGGGGGAGTAACTCTTTTCCAACCTCATAGTTTAGGGGTATCCAGTCATAGTTTTCTAGAAAGAGCTGCTATGTCACTATGATATCCACTTCTCATGACCAGATCAATATTAAAAATGATATAAAGTTGAGTTTGCATTTCAAGAAACAAAATTAATCATATAGAATCAAGATAAGATTAGAAGAATATAGATTCACATTTAATTTTGTTCAGACCCTTCAGCACAGAGATCTTTACATAAATAGAGACCAGACTAGCGACATTTGAAGGTCACTGCTTCCAGATAAATGCAGAGAAGACGGTAAAGAAAAAACAAAAGCAACGTGTATGCACCCAAGTAGATCGACAGAAGCATGCTTACATAAATCATTTGATGCAATATCAATAATCATGTACAGCATACTTATATGATTGCACATATCATTAATAATCAGATAACCTCTAATTTGCACACGGCTACACTATGCAGATAAGCATTGAATAACAAGATTTTGCAAGCGCATACAATGCACATTAAGTAGATCACTAGATAAGTTTAGTTTCTCCCATAATAGAACTCAGCTGAATATGTTGATACAAATTAAACTTCCTTCGTCCTAGATTACTTAACTCATTTACATTTAGCTCAATTGCAAAAAAAAAAAAAAAAAAAAAACCTTTAAAGTACAGAAGTTTTCATGTACAAATATATTTACAAGACATCAAGCTCTGCAACAACCCTGAGACTACAACAACCACATAACAAGTGTAGTCCCACAAGTGGGATAGACCTTACCCCTATCTTTACCGCGGGGCAGAGAGGTTGTTTCCAATACACCCTCCCCGCTCAAAAAAGAAATTTTTGAAGCAAGGCAAAAAAAATAACAGAATAACAAGATACAAAGCAAGTGAAATGGCAGAAAGTACCACACTTAGACTAACAACAGAAATTCGGTGACTCATATCTTCAATATACTAAGATTGAGAATAAAACTAGCAAAAAATAGAAAACACAAAAAAGCTGGGAGCAGTTTATGCAAAAATGTAATTTGGTAGATATGTCAGAAAATGCAGTGATCGCAAATAGAAAGATTAAAGACCGACAATGTACAAACAATTCTTAATAATATCTGAGGTAAGAACAAACATGGTGGAGATTCAAGATTTTCCTAGTTATAGTTGAAGCCAGATTGTGCATAATGGCAGAAAGACAATGGAAATGCAGAGAATTACATATAAAAAGATAGATTGATTTATCTTCTCCACATATAGCATAAAAAGCCATACATATAAATGTAAGAACAAAAAGACACAATTCATTATAAAACAAGCATCTTTAGTAGATTTATCCACAAACAAGACCAACCCTGAAAAAAAGCTTACACACAACAAAGTAGGAAGCATCCATCATATCAATTTGATCACAAAACAAAAAAGGGAGCAAAACTTAAAGACACTTACAAGAAACCTCTTAAGAAGCCCAATTCTTGCTTCGATCCATGAGATCTTTTTCGAACAAAATGGGAAAGAAAAAATGGTAATGCAGAGACCACTACAACAAAAAGATGGATTCTTTATCTCAACTAGATATACATGTAAATACTTGAAAGAACAAGAAAACACCAATTCAGTAAAAATAAAAATAAAAACTTTATAGGATTATCCCACAACCAAAAGCCAGCCCTGAAAAGAACTATTTAACAAAACACACAACAAAGCGGGAAAAATTACCATAACAATAAAAGGGGACAACTTTAAGGGTTTCAAAAAATCTTACAAGAAACCTCTAAAGAATCTTAGCTCTTCGTTCGACTAATTTGGTCTCTTTTGTTGTTTTAAAGAAAATATAAGCAAAAAGAGTACGGATGAAGAGATCAGATTATGCAAAATGGAAGAGAAAAAAATGGTAATGCAGACACCACTACAGCAAAAAGATAGAATCGTTATCTCTATCACATATACCTATACATATTAATGCTTGTTAGAACAAGACACAATTCATGTAAAAAAAGAAAAAACAGCAACTTTATAAGATTTTCCCACAACAGAACACACAACAAATTTGGACAATAAATTACCCATCAAATCATTTTGATCACAGAACCAAAAAAGGAGACAACTTTAAAGAAGTTCGAAGAAACCTCTTAGGAATCCAGTTCTTAGCTCGACCCATTTGTCCTATCTTGTTGTTTTTCAAGAAAATATGAGCAAAAAGAGAAGATGCAGAGACCAAAATGTGCAAAATGGGAAATAAATAATAGTAATGCAGAAACCACTGCAGCAAAAAGATAGATTCTTTAATAAGATTATCCCACAACAGAACACATAACAAATTTGGAAAAATATCCATCAAATCATTTCGCTCACAGAACCAAAACAAAAGACAGCTTTAAGTAATTTACAAAAGAACTTACAAGAAATAACTTAGGCATCCCAGTTTTTAGCTCGACTCATATGATCTTTTTAGTTGTTTTAAAAGAAAATATGAGCAAAAAGAGAAGATGCAGAGACTATGGAAAATGGGAGAAAAATAATAGCAATGTAGAGACCACTACAGCAAAAAGATAGATTCTTTATCTCCACAAGTAAATGCTTGTTAGAACAAAAGCACACAATTCAGTGGGAAAAAAAAGTAAGCAACTTAATAAGATTATCCCACAACAAAATAGGAAAAATACCCATCAAATCATTTTGCTCACAGAACCAAAAAAGAAGACAACTTTAAGAGATTTACTTACAAGAAACAACTCAGGCATCCCAGTTTTTTGCTCTACCCATATGATCTTTTTTGTTGTTTTTTCAAGAAAATATGAGGAAAAAAGAGAAAAGATTGAAGGAGATAATGTGTTTTTAGCAAAAGAGCTAAATGAGGGAAGAAGAAAGATGAAACAGAAGAGGGGGGAATTGCAGGCTAATAAGAGAGAAAAAGGCTAAGGTATGGCCCTCCTTTAGGTGACGTGTATAGAGAATGTGATGACGAAGACGGCAATGGCGTCTTTAACCAGAAAGGTTATTTGTACACACGCACTATTATGCAAGGAGTATTGTACACCTTGTTGAGGGTAAAGTTGAAAAGTAAATACAACAACAACAACAACCCAGTGAAATCCCACATCGTGGGGTCTGGAAAGTTGAAAAGTAAATAAGAGTGAAAAATTCATAAAAACAAAACTAAGACAACCTCAATTCAATTATCAATTAGGGATTTTATTTAATTAATAAAAACGTTCAATCCATACAAGAAAAAACTAATTTATATGAGATATATTCTTTCTAAAGCTTTTGATATAAAAGAAGAAGATGCTTCCAATACATAAAGTTGATTTGTATCTAAATATAATACATATGGTGATTATATTCAACAGAAAATGAAAAAATAATTGATATAATTTAATCAACTTTAAGATATATATATATTTTATTTTATTTTACAAAATAAGAATATTATTGATAAAATAATATGAGTATAAATTTATTTGTTCTTTTGATTCTTTTTTTTTGGATTTTCTCATTGATTCAAGAGTCGTTTGTGACGTATCTCTCGAACTAGTTAGGATGATTTTTGATTTGATCTTCATCGTGATTCGAGGATCGTTAGTGATGTATTTCTCGAACTAGCTAGAATGATTTGAACTTTATTTCCGTGAAAAAATTTGTGAATCTTTTTGAAGTACTTGATTATCAAAAAAAAATTGACATATTTTAATCTCTTTATAAATATTTTATGATTTTGTAGAATTTTTGAGATTTTTTAAGATATATTTTAATTCACAAATAAGGATAGTTTAGATAATAAAATGGAACAGTTGATAACAGTTGATATTGTACTTTTTACCATATAATCTTTTCTTTTTTCTACTAGGGATCAAAACAATATCATAAGTTTTTCTTGAGAAAAATATAGTGTGATTTGATAAAAATAAAAGTAAACCTAAGAAAGAAAGATTTTGAATTTTTCTTATTAGGTGGTGCACGGATCAATTTGATGGAAATATTTGTCTGCTTTCGTGGGAGCAACAAATTTCATTTTGAAAATTAATTTCAATTAAATAATAGAATAATAATAAGTAAAAGAGAGTCGGTAAATTAAAACCAACAATTTTTTTTATGATCTAAAAGCATTTAAGCTCTTAAATTCATAATTCAATTTTAAGTTTAAGATAAAATATTCAAAGTTTAAGCTCAAGGACAAAGTATGAAATCAAGATTCAAAGAGTACAAGATCAAATCATATAATTGTGTTATTTGAATTCAAGATCATCATTCATTGTGATAATTCTACAAATTTAAGCATAGCAAATGAAAAAAAAAATCACTTTTACAATTATTATTAAAAAATTTGAATTCTAATATCACACAACTTCTGCCTCTTCTAAAAATGTATGTTAGGCTAAGTGTGTAGCTTGATTAATGGTTCATTATATTAGGTTGTATTTTAGTTGTTATGCATTTTATAATTAATATATGTATAAATTATTTTAGAATTATGTATTACTTTCTGCGACATACACTGAAAATGGAATAACAAAATTTTGCCTAATTAATTCTTACATTATTAATATTACATAACTAAAAGAGATGTTTAGTTATTGATTAATGTCATGCAAGTATTATTCTTATTAGAGTTATATGCTAAATTTTATAATAATATCAAATATTTATTAGTAATATTAGTTTTAATATGAATGAATAATTAATACATTCTTTATTGAAATAGTAGCTTTTATAGTTTAGTTTTTGCAGAAAATACAGACCTCTAGTGCAGAAAATGGGTTCATAATTGAAATATTAGTCTGTTTATAGAGTAGTTTTTAGACTGTATTTCCTAGTTTGTGATGTTCAAGAATCTTTCTTTATCAGAACTAGACAAACTCACATGACCCCTTTGCCATGAGAATTTTCATTTTATTTAAAATTAATGTTTGATCATAAAAATATTAAATATCACTTAAAATAAAAACACTCAAAATTTTATTTTCATTTTTTAATTTTTATTTTATTTCATAGTTTTTTTTTTTTTTTTGAGATTTCTCACTCAGTATCCGAAGTCTATTGAGCTCCGACTAAATTCAGATCGCGCACTATATGGACCATTCAGGATAGCGCTTCCAACAAAAAAAAATCCAACCTCAAAACTCAAATCTTAAATCTCCGATTAAAGATTAAACAGTCTGATCACTGCAACATAATTCATATTCATATTATATTTTATTTTATAGTCAAACACTCACATAATATGATTGAATTCAAGTAAAAATAATTTTAAAAAAATGTTTTTGGGTTATAAAGAATCATAATATGCAATAATGTCAAGTAAGGGGACAGACAGTAGTACTGATTAGCATCTGCCTAGTTCTTTGAAACTATCATCATCAAAAGTCTTGCATTTATTTTTATTATTATTATTATTATTGCTTTTTGAGAGGTGGGAATAAACTGTTTTGATTTTTCTTGTTTCTAACTTTATTATTTATGAGATCTTTTAACTATTTTCCTGATAAACCTGCTTCCTACTTGAAGTGACTATACTCTTTACTGCCACCTCTTTAACCCTACTTGGAAAAAAAAAAGGAGTAGCATCACAGTATCACCTTGATACTAGTGCCTTTTTTTAAAAAAAATAAAAACTTTAACTTGTTTTTTTGAAAAGAGAAATATTGAAAATACATCATAATTGTACTTGAACTATTAATATATTTAAAATATCTTTTTAATTATCTAATTGAACATAAATACACTGTTGATCTTACAATATAAGTAAAATACATTTCTAAATTCTCGTCTAATTTAAGAGTGTTTTTAATATGTTCTACGCTTTTTATTAAGAGCTTCGTGCTTCTGTAAGAGTTTGAGATCACTTATTATGTCACGTGGTAGATTAGGGTATTTTTACGTTTAGTTAGTAAAATAGAGGGTGTTTTTAAACCAGTCAATAATTCGAGGATGAAACTAATAATTTGCGCCAAGTTGAAAGGTTGTCAATACTTTTCTCATTTTTGGAAGGTTATATTCTTCTAAAGATTTTAGTTTCATTTTACTAATGTAAAAAAAATAAATTAATACGTATATATGAATAACTTAACCTTATATAACTAATCACTACATAAAAAAATACATAATTTTTTTTGATAACCAACAATTTATGTATTATTAATATTTGTATAAGTATAATCAACTATTAAATGATCCCTAACAATATATGCAGTGTAATCTCATTAATAAATTTAAGATAGAATAGAATATACAAAAATCTGATCTCTTTCTTCGTGGAATAGAGATGTTTTTAAATACAGAAAAATATTATTCTTTTTTGATAAATTGGAACATGAGGAATAGCTTTTTTACAAGTATTGAAGCTTAATTTTTTATGTCTTTGATTGATAATTAATTAAAAGTACTATTATATGAATTTGTATTATGTATGGGCTGTAAAAAAAATGACGATAAAATAAGACAATAGGAAATTTGTATGTTTGTATCTCTGGTCATCATTAGTTACGGGACTTACGAGGAATGAAATGACAACTAGCTATAGCCTTTGGGACCAGAAAGCCTAATTTATTTTTCGAATATTTCCTTAAAAGGGAATACAAATATTCGAAAAAAATAATATGATTTTACATTTACCTCAAGAAATCAAAAAAATTATAAAAATATATTACTAAGTTGTATTTACTCTAGCTATTAGATTTTATATTTTATTCAATAGGAAGGTCGTCTGGTTGAAAATAAGTTATTTCGAAATTAATTATTCTGAGATAAGTTATCATGAATAAGTTATTCCATCATATATATAAGATAACTTATTTCATTATTAAGGTATATAAAATATGAGAAAAATAATCTCAGGACTATTTAATACTTCCAACCAAATAAAGAATGAAATAGTCCTGCATTTTATGTATGGATTATTATACCTATCAAACGACTCCTTACAGTTCTGGTTCCTCTCAATGAGGTTTTTTTTGTGTTATTTTCATCATCTTAATTAATATCGCTCGTTTTTAAAAAAAATTAATTTGTTCAAACAAAGAATATCATATTTATTTAATAATAACATACTCAATATAATTTACAAATAAAAAATTAATTTGTTCAAACAAAGAAAATCAAGACGAAGAATTACGACAATATCACCTTTTTATTATTAAAATTTATTTATCTATAAAAAAATTTCTCTTTAATAAAAAGATTTTATATAAAAAAAAAGGGCAGTCCAGTACACTTAAGCTTCCGCTATGCCTAAGATCCGGAGAAAGGCCCGACCACAAGGGTCTATTGTACGCAGTCTTACCTTGCATTTCTGCGAGAAGCTGTTTTCAAGTCTTGAACCCATGACCTCCTGATCACATAGCAGCAACTTTACTCCAACACTCCCATTCAACAACAAAAAAAGATTTTATATAACTACAGAATTTATTTTTTAAAACAAAAAAAAAATCTTTTTTTTTAAGGAGGGAGTGGGGGTAAAAATGGGGTTGGGGTGGGTGAGGGTAGAGTGACAGGGACTGTAGTCCGGGTTTCCCGGCATAAGGAGACGAAGATTGAAAGAGACAGGACTTGACTGCCCTCTTTCTTCTCTATGGCATTTGTCAGTGATACGTTACATCTCTTCTTTTTCCCCTTCCCTACCCCCTTTACCCCTATCTCTACTATTACACAAAACAAACTACACTTTTTTTTTTGAGATCGGTTCTCTTTTAATTAGAAGTTTCAAATTTAAATTTTAAATATAAAAACAATTTAGTTAAAAGTGTTTTTTTCCGAATAAGGTCTTATACAGTATCAATTTAAAATAATTAAACTTTAATGCAAATATAAAATATTATCTGAAAAGTTAATAAGAAAGAAAACAAACTACACTCCACCAATAACTTTTTTTCTAATTCTTATTTCACCCCTCCTCTTACTCCATATTCACTAACACTTGCCCTTTGAAACATTTCAGATCTTTAATATTCAGCAACTCTTTAACTTCAATATTTTAGTGATATATATATATATATATATATATATAAAAGAAGACAAGATTAAGAATATTGTGATATATATGAGATCCAAAAATATGTTACTTTTTCATCAATATATCATGGATGAGCCTAATAGTTGTGTGTATCTGGATTTTCTACTTTTTCAAATTATGTATCAAGATAAATAAATTAAAATAGAAGTAGTATTATGTTATATATTAATTAAGGATGTGGTTGGATGGTGAGTATTGTTTGATCATTTAATTAAAGATTTTTAATTTGAATTATGAAAACAAAATTATTTTTTGTAAAAAATCTTACCTCCTAAAATATAACTTTTCTAATACAAATTCAAATTAATCGACTAGAAAAATCAATAAATGAAAAGATACTTATTATGTGTTTAATAATCTTTTGTACCTCCTCATTTCACCATCAAAATTTCCGTGGTGGAGATTTTTAAATCCGTGACCCACCAAGTTTAAGTGCTACTATACAAAATGAAATACAATTAATATTTCAATAATTCACTTTCAAACGATTTTTTCTAACAAGAGAAAAGGGGTTTAGTAAAAAAGAGAAAAAGGGAGGGTAGTTTTGGAAAGTGGGGGAAAACGATGTAGACAAGTCAAAGGAATTGTAAAATTTAGGGAGATCCTCCCTCTAAACTCAGTGTGGAGCCCATAGTCAGATAATAGGCCCCACTACCCCTCTCCATTCTGAAAAGGAAAACGGGATGGCCTTTGCGGTAGGAATTCAAGCATCTCCTCATCCCTTCGTAATATGAGTGTATTTGAATGAACTTATTTTAAATAATTTATAAGTTGAAAATTATTTATAAATTAAAAATTAATAAATAGGTGCAGTCTAACTTGTTTTTTACTTATAAATTGTTTTCAACTTATAAGTTGCTTAAAATTAGTCTATTCAAACAAATTCAATTATTTATTGTAGCTTATTTTAAGTATAAAATGACTTTAATTAACCAGTCAAATACTCAAAAAACTGAAAACAACTTACAAGTCAATTTAAACGGGCTCTATGCTCACATTAATGAGACTGTTTCATTTTTAATTAAATATTTTTAATTCGAATTTTGAATATGAATTTTTTTTGTTGAGAGTGTTATCTCTAAATATACTTTTGTAGTAAGTAATTCAAATTTAGTTAGAGCTTTAATGCGTAAAACCCCCCCAAAAAAAAAATTCTTCCATTAGATAGGTTAATTTGGATTCATATTGGAGAGGGTTTTTTTGGGAATAAAGTTTCATGCAAAAAAAAATATTAGTATCTAAAACACAACGTCAAAACCTTTAATTAAACAAAAGAACAATCTCATCCACAATATATAATGGTAGTGATTATCATCTAACTATTCTACTCTCACTTGTCCCCCTGCTAGTAAACCAATGGACCCAAACAAAAGTTATGGGGATTCATGAATTGCATATATACACTTCATTAGATTTTAATCCCTCTCCAAAAAAATAAATAAATTATGGGGTGGTTTGGTTTCAATAAGTTATATTGTTCCAACCAAAAGAAAAAAGTTATATTGCATTGTGGTTCAGCCAAAAAAAAAAAGAAGTAGTTATATTGTGATTGTAATTTGAGAATTATAATATTGGTACTATTAAAGATATATCTTTATTGATATATATTTGATTTATTCAAATTAAACATGAAATATACGGTGTACAGTATAAATATATGTTTGTGTGTTATCCTCAAAGCATTGAAAAAGACAGAAAACTTGCCCAGTGAGAGTCTTACAATGGATAAAAGGGTACTTTTATTTTAATACAATTGTTATTTAAAGAATAAGATTATTATTATTATTATTATTATTATATTGAACAATCCCCACATGTTTATACCCAAAATAAAGAATTCATTTAAATGCAGGATAAATAATCTTCATTTTATTCTAAAATTATTAACTTTTATCCCTGTAACCAAATGATCCCTAATTATGTAAACCTTTGAGAATTTTTTCCAAGTGCTTTAGCTTAAACTTTGTCCAGTACTTCAGTTTTTATCTTATTTTTTATATGCTTTATTTGATCAATGGTCTATTAAAAACAATTTCTTTTATTTTCACAAATATAGGAATAAGGTTGCATGTTATACACCAACCTTTTAAGTAACTGAATATGTTATTGTTGTAGCATTTTAAATTTTTTCTACAATATTTTATTGGTATAATACATTAATATGCCATTTAACTTGAATTCAGATTACAACTATGCCTTTCAACTTTGGGTGTGCACAATTCAGAACTTAAACTTGTATAAAATTGAACAAGTAGACACACACATCCTACGTGACATAATACACGTAGGATGCTATATATGATACAAAATTGTTAGGTAGGATGTCACGTAGGATAAATATATCTATTTGTTCAATTTTGTATAAGTTTAAGTGTCTACTTCTACATACCCAAAGTTAGAGGACATATATATCAGTTGAGACCAAGTTAAAAGACACGTTTATGTATTATGCATATTTTATTTTCATGCTTATATTAAATATGTTTTACTTGACCAAAGATCTATCGAAAATAATTTATTTACCTTTACAAAGATAGAAATAAGACTATGTATATATCAATCTTTTCAAACCTCGCTCATAGAATATTAAAATTACATCTTAAAATTTTGCTATGATGTTACAGAGTTCAACTTTGAATTTTTTATTTTATTGTTTTCAATAGGATTATTCATTATATTATTGTGTACAACTTGTTAGCAATTCTATTTGTGCAAGCTATGTTGTCTACACCAATTTGGACTTGGTGTTGGGGCATCACTCTCTGGCTTTTGGGTATCATATCAAGGGTGGAACTTGGAACAGTTACTTAAAAAAGTATTTCGACAAACAAACGTGTTTGAATAATTGTTTTCAACATTTTTTGTTTTATTTGTAGATTTTCCAATAAAGGATCTCCTTATTGCCTAATATCTTTTTTTAAAAAGATTGTTTAAAATAGACGTAACTAATATGCAATCCACAAAAGGAGCTGAGGCAGAGTTTCTATTACGGATTCAGTCAAATTCAATAGTTTTGATTCAAATTAATACTTGTTTAAAAATATACATTGAGTGTATGCAAATTATTAAAGATCTTCCTTTGCTCCAGTCGGTTGGATTAACCAATGTACCCATGTATAAGACCCTTTTCTGAAAGAGGTTGAATAATTCTTCTCCCTTAAAACTCGACACTCTGAAGGACTAGAATCCTGAATTTAAAAACTTCAAATTGTGAGTTTGGTTGCTCTGTTTCAGAGTTAATCTAGTCATCCCAATTTACTGATTATCTTATATTATGCCCCTATCTTATATTGTCTATACTCAATATGAACTTCAGTCTTGAACATACAAGGGAGGAATTATGTTAGAGTCTCACATTCGCGTGTGTGATGAGAAGATTGGACTCCTTTATATGGTCTCGACAATCGTTATTTCTTAAGCTAAACTTTCAAGATTGACTTTGAATCAGATTCAAAGTTCATTTCTTTATAATTTAGAGCATTTTGTTGAGATAATTAATTTTTAACTTTTAATCATAAATTTCAAATTCAAGCTTTAAAAATAATTTATTTTCTTAATTTGCATTTTTATTCAATATAAATCCAAATCAATTTCGTAAGTAAAGTTTGGATATCAAATTTCCAAATTTTTTAAAAAGATTGTGTTTGCAATGAGGCCAAAGAAGCACGTCAAAAGTGTAGGGTGGCATGTGTTGTATGCTGTAGAAGTGACAGAGGAAAAAAGAGAAAAAGATAAGACACAAATGACAATGCAATAGCATATCAGCCCACCAAGTAGAGAAATTATTACTATTACTATTGAAAATACAGTACAAGGAAAGAAAAGCCTGCACATCTTATGGGGATCTGCAAATTAATAAGCCAAAGGTCCCCCCCATTAACATTTCTCTTCTCTCTTTTGTACTATATCACCATAATTATTTTAAAATCTGATTAATTTAAATTTTCATATATAAATCTCACTATTAGGATATTATTTAATATCAGAAGTGATTTCATTTCTCATAAATATTTTACTATTTTTATGTATTATTTTTATGATATTAAATTTAGATTAAAATTTTAATTTTTTTATAAATTATTTTTCTTTACTTGAATTTTTTAAAATAAATTTATGTTAATTCTATTATAAATTTGAATTGAATATAAGTACAATTAACCTTCACAAATACTAAATATGCAAAAATTTAAATTAATGGGCAAATAATATAATGTACTTTAGAATTATCGAAAATAATAAACATTCATATAGAACTTAAAATAAAATTTTCAATTGTGTAATATTTATTTAATTATATTTCGTTAGTGATGTCACTTTTATTTGTGTTATCCATTATTATATATAATATGTAATATTTGCTAGCCATTTATATTATTTAAAAAATTATAATATAAAATAATTTTATATTAGACGACTATAATTTGAAACAATATAAAAATTATATATAGTGAATGTTTTAGAAAGAATTTTGTTTTATGAAATAAAAAAATATAAATGAAATAAAAAATAATAATATAATAATAAAAAAAAAAAACTTTTTAATGTAAAATTTGGTGCAGGAGTTGATTTATACTAAATTTGATGTTTGAGTTGGAGATGACCACACAAATTCAATACCTTTAGTTAAGGATATCACAGTCTTAAATAGTTTTTTCTCCTTTCAAATAAAAACAAAACAAACACTATTAAGAAGTGGGGAAAATCAGTCAGTCCCATTTCAAATAAGAACAAAAACAATTAAGAAGTAGGGGAAATTATTAGTCCCTCCAACCATGAACTACCTTAGCTTTTTTGAAATAGATACTAAGATATAATATCCAAATAAAATATGTACATGTGTGAAATAGTTTAGTTTAATTCGGATATTATAAAAAAATATTTTTAGAATTAAGTTATTTATATGATAAAGATTTAAATTATATGTATTGATAGTCAGAGTTGGATTAAGATTCGAAGTTTATGTGTTTTGGATTCTAATTTTTTAAGTTATTGAGTTCTAAATTAATAATACGTATATATTCAATGGATTTTAAAGATAATTATAAGATAATTTTAGAATTTGAATCAAATTTACTGAAATTCGATTGAACCCCATCGGATACTCTAGCTCGCCCCTATTAATAGTGGTAAAACTTTTTTATACTATTAGTGTAATTCGATCAATTATAGATGAACATTACTTCGAAGTGTTACCTACATATTTAGGGAAAATTAATAATTTTTACTCGTATTATGTATATGTGTTAAAATATTTATTAAATATTTATTTGTGAACATATTTATTATTATTGTATATTAATTAAGATGATAATAGAAATTAATAAATTTCAATTACTGAATCCACTCAAATCACAATATCAAACTTATTAGGGGTAGTTATCTGTTAATTAAATATTAATTGATAACGTGATAAAAATAATAACTAACTTACTATTACACCTTGAACTACATTTTTAATTATATTAAAAAAATTCATCGTGTATACCTACAATAATATATATGAAGTGTAATCATACAAATGAGGTATGAGAAGGATGGTGTGTATTCAATATGCTCTTACCTTATGAAGATAGAATAATTATTTTTCATAAATCATCGTCTCCAATAACATATCAAAAACAAATATGGAAAAAAAATATAGTATCAAAAAACCATGTAAAAAATAAAAGAAAACGATAACAACAACAAATTAACCTACGAAACAAGTGAAACTCCAACAACTAAAATTTAATAGACGTACTATAAGAGGGAAGATTAACAATTAATGAAAATAACTTAATATTTATTTGGGTTAATTACACCCAGTAGCCATTGTAAATTTGTTTACAAATAAACTGGCCATGATATTTTGTCTTACCAAAAAAATAGCTAATGGCCACTCGACTGTGCAAATGTTTCTTCGGCCATTTGGCGATTTGTTTTCTTATCTAAAAATAAAAATAAAAATTGTTGTCTTATTTAAAGAAAAAAAATATCGTCGACTTAATTTATTTTTTTGCCCTTTTTTTATTTTTTTATTTTATAATTGTTTCACTTCTTTTATGGAAAAAATAAATATTTATGTCCTTTTATTTTTTTGTTTATTCTCTTATTTATTAAGATGAAAATGCATAATAGTCAAATAAATATCCATACATTACATAATTATTTATATAATATCTATACATGATTATACATATTTATACAATATCAATATATTACATAGACACTACATAGTTATTTATACATCATACGTACATATTTATACAATACCGATATATTACATATACACTACATAATTATTTGTATATTATATATACATGTTTATATACTATTTATACAATATTGATACATATTTATATATGATTTATACAATATCGATACATTATATATACACTACATAATTGTTTGTATATAATATATACATGTTTTTACACCAATTATACAATATTGATAGATGAAATTTTTTTTGTAAAAAAAGAGGAATTTTTTTATTTAAAAAAAACAGCAAACTAATTTTTATTTTTATTTTAAAAAAAATCAATACTGCAAAGGAAAAATGAAAAAGAAAAAAAAAGGAAGCAAAAAAACACCTAATGGCCTTGGGCCAAATTGAGCCTTGTAATGTTCATGGACCTCTTTTTGGCTATTTTGTGTGTAAATAAAATATGAAAAAATTATCAGGAGAACACTTTTTAATAAATAATTATTGATTTTAACGATACTTTTTATTTATTACCATCTATAATAATACATAACAATATTATGATATATTTGCTATGTATTAAAGATGAATTATGCATGCAATATAAATGTATTATAAGTGTTTTGAAATAAATTATACTTATTTGGTAAGAAATTGACACAATGTATTATAAGTGTATTAAAGTGTGTGATAAATATATTATCTATGAATAAAACTTGTATTATATGAGTTTTATAAATTATTCTCGCTAATATGTATTAAAATTGTATTATAAGTGTCCAGTAAAAAAAATATTATTGCTATAAATAATAAATATTTTTTTAATATAGTATATTTATGTAAGTTACCCATAAAACATGTTTATATTTATTGTAAACTAATTAGTTTATTGTATATATTTGAAATTGTCTCTGTTTATTTTACAACTTGGTCCATTATTACTACTTCAACATGAATAATTCACTCACTAAGTTGGCTCTTGGACAACATTTGGTTGAAGTTGAAAAAGACAAAGTATTTGAAGATGAAATTAAAAAACATTACTTAGAAGTTTGTTGTGTTTGGACATAAATTTAACTCATAAAAAAATGAAGATTTGTAAGAGAAAATCGTTATTGCACTTGAAATATTCCTCAAACCAGTCTTACAATATTAAATTTTCTAGCTCAAATTAAAATAATGAATCAAATCATTTAACGGATTAACAAATAATATTTTAATTAAGCTATAACTGAAATAGATTTATTCACTTGTAATAATAAACCAAATCATATAATCGATTAACAAATAATATTGGGTTGTGGTAGTTCATATACCAATTGAACCAAATAGAATTGTTCACTTGTAATACTAAGTAATAAATATTCAATATGTGGAGGGGAAAAAACTTTAAAAGTTATGAATCTATACCGTTCGGCCAATTAATTCATTTATACGGTCAAATTACGCATAACATATATATTATTAGTGTATATATATGTATACGATATGTATATTTAGTATAAAATATATATAATTTATATATTTTGTACATATTTTATAAATTAGATGACGGAATGTTTCACGTCCGTAGCTATTCCAATAAAAGATCTACTGAAAGAAGACTAAAACCAGAAGTAAAAAACACTTTTACGAAAAATCATTACATTCATTATAATTTAACTTGAGAAAGCATAACCCCAAGAAATTTTATATAGAACTTAGTTAGATTATGAGTTAGCATATTTTATTTTCGAAGGATATATATAAATTTGATATTTTCGAAAAAACTCATCAATCTCCATGTATTCTCGCAAATGGTATCTATCTCACAAGCATTTTTTTTGTAATATTTGTACTACACTCTTTGCGTCTGATAGTATATGAATCATTGACCAATTATTTTGTAATATTCTTTTTAGTGCCTGTCGAATTGTTAGTGCTACGGCGTTTATGTTTTTCCCTACAATTTGAATATGGGTACCAAAGACATGAAGAAAATGACCACAACTCTCTACAGTCGTCGTCAATATTTCAATTTTTACCTTTTTCCTTTTCAGTTGTAAACTGTATTTGTGGAAATAACAATCTCATCTTGTGCAATAGTAATATCTTCATCATGAATCCTATTAGATATTGAAGTTAAACCAGATGAAACTAACGAAGCACTATCATATTCACGTAAATGATATAAAGACTTATTAATTGTGTCATTGATTCATATATATCATTGTTAAAACATAAATAACTCCTAGCTTTTCATATTTGCCACAAGAAAAAACACTTAATCGCATTAGCTCAAAGGCATTTGGGTATTGACATGTATCGATAAATAATTCATTTTATCACCTTGCAAAAACACTAATCTTTTCTAAATAAAGCCAGTTTATAGAAAATAATGTTCACATTAACTGAGCTTTCAGACACCCAAAAAACATATGATCATTTTTTTTTTAAACCGCATATCATGCAAACATTTGAATCAATCTCTTAAAAATGTGCATTAACATGTAAACTATGATATTTTAACTCGTATTAGTTAAAATTAATGTGAGAATATATATAACTAGTAGTCATAACTAAATGATACTATTATATTTAACACACATCATACATTTATTAATCTATTAATTATAAACATGACATACAAAAATGAGTTTCATATTATTATATTCATTTTGACATTTTAATAATCTATAAATGTGAAATTTTGCTAGAATTTCAAACTCCATGAACGATTCTTGGAGTACCAATCTTTATCAGTTTAAATTTCAGAAATGTTTTATGCAATTCAAATTCCAGGAATTTTTCTTTGGAGTTTTTTCGTATTTTAACTAGAATTATTTTCTTTATATTTTGTGGCTGCATTAAAAAGCGGTTAAACATTGAATAATATTAAAACTATGGCTAAAATTGAAAATTTCTTCCTGTTTTAATTGCTGAAGGCCTTAACTGGGCCGATAAGACTACGCATGAAGACATTTTACCCCTTCAGCCCGTTACGTTTTCCTATAAGAAGTTTTCATAAATGGACACACGTGGAAATTTCATTAGTTTTTAAGCTAATTACTTAGATACACTGTAGTTTATAATATTACGAATCTTATCAAATTTTGGTGCATTCAGATACATCAAAAAGTGTCCAGATACATATTTCTCGGGATATATGAGGTCAAAATTAGGTGTAATTTATTCTAGATATACTGTATCCAAATGAATTCACATGTATTTGGGATACATAGACAAATCTCGCTTGCCTTCCTCACATCTTGCTAACCACTCTTTTTTATATTTGGTCTTTCAGATACATGCAAATCACACCAGATATATACATATACATGTATCTAGTGTGTATCTAATATGATACACATGTATCTGAGATACATGACTATCTCGCTCGCCTCTCTCTCCACCTCTCTCGCTTATCTCTCTATTTTTAGTGTATTTGGTAGAAATAATATATGTATCTAGATGTACATTCCTCGATATATGGTAGAAAAATCTTAATTAATGATAAGATATATAACTATTTGAAAGTATAGATAAAATTAATACATATGGTATGGATGTATGTCTAATAATGTAGTTTGTCCTTTCATAAATAGGTTTGTTTTTGCAAAATGTAGCAGTATTTTTTCTTAAAAAAATGTAATAAAATACACAATATAGTTTTTGATTGTAATTATATATGTACATATGTGTGGCCAATTGTATATGTATGTATGGTTTTCAAAAAAGAATATGGATATATGTGTGTATGTATGTGAAGACGTCGACTATAAGTATGATCAACTAGATCACAAAAGTTTTCAAACTGTATATACACAACATTGGCCAACTGTATGAGAATTATTTTCATAGGATTTTTCTCTAATAAGATTTTAACAAGACATTATCTATTAATAAATATACAAGGTACAACAACAACAACAACAACAACAAACCCAGTATAATCCCATAATGTAGGGTCTGGGGAGGGTAGAGTGTACGTAGACCTAACCCCCACCTTGAAAGGTAGGGCGGCTGTTTCCGAAAGACCTTCGGCTTTAAGAGAGGACAAGATAAAAGGTCAGATAGGGGCAAACATATAGAAAACAAGATGAAAACAGGAATAGCAAAAGGGAAAGTCATGGTAGAGTGGTACGGGAAGAAAGAGGCATAACTACAATAAATAAATAAATAAATAAGATAAGATAAGATAGATAAGACAGTCAAAGTACAACGACGCCACAACTATAAACAACAATACAATGCAGAAATCAAAAGGCAATAAACAATGGGCAGAACTACAACTACTATGGTGCAAAAGATGAATCACTTAGCCTTTAATCCTAATTTGAGTCCTCCACAAAGGAAATTATAGTGCGCTAATGCGCCTACTAGTAGGGTAGGATAACGCGACTATGTACTAGCCTTCTACCCGAATGCGGGTCCTCCACACACTCCTATCTAAGGTCATGTCCTCGGTAAGCTGTAACTGCGCCATGTCTTGTCTAATCACCTCTCCCCAATATTTCTTCGGCCTAACCCTACCTCTTCTGAAGCCATCCATGGCCAACCTCTCACACCTCCTCACTGGGGCATCCGTGTCTCTCCTCTTCACATGCCCAAACCACCTAAGTCGCATTTCCCGCATCTTGTCTTCCACTGAGGCCACTCCTACCTTATCCCGAATAGCCTCGTTTCTAATCCTGTCGCTCCTGGTATGCCCCCACATCCATCTCAACATTCTCATCTCGGCTACTTTCATCTTTTGGACGTGAGAGACCTTAATTGGCCAACACTCCACCCCATATAACATAGTCGGTCTAACAACCACTTTGTAGAACTTGCTCTTAAGTTGTGGTGGCACCTTCTTGTCACAGAGCACCCCGGAAGTGAGCCTCCATTTCATCCACCCTGCCCCAATATGATGTGTGACATCGTCGTCAATCTCCCCGCTGCCTTGCATGATAGACCCCAGGTACTTGAAACTACCTTTCTTTTGGATAGCCTGGTCACCAAGCATAACTTTCGCGCCAACCTCATGGGGTGTCTCACTGAACTTGCACTCTAAGTACTCTGTCTTGGTCCTACTCAGCTTAAACCCTTTAGACTCCAGGGTGTGTCTTCAATCCTCCAGCTTAGTGTTAACTCCGCTACGAGTCTCATCGATCAGGACTATATCGTCCGCAAAAAGCATACACCATGGCACCTCACCTTGAATTTGTCGCGTCAATACATCTATCACCAAGGCAAATAAAAATGGACTAAGGGCTGATCCTTGATGTAACCCCATCACAACTGGGAAGTGCTCTGAGTCTCCTCCTACTGTCCTTACCCTGGTTTTGGCGCCCTCGTACATATCCTTGATCACTCTAATGTACGCCACCGGTACACCTTTAGCCTCCAAACATCTCTATAGTATTTCTCGTGGAACTTTATCATAAGCCTTTTCTAGATCAATGAATACCATATGCAAGTCTCTCTTTCTCTCTCTATACCGCTCCACCAGTCTCTTCATAAGATGGATAGCTTCAGTAGTTGAGCGTCCCGGCATAAATCCAAACTGGTTCTCTGAAATAGACATGCCTCTCCTAACCCTCATCTCCACCACTCTTTCCCACACTTTCATAGTATGGCTTAGAAGCTTGATACCCCTATAGTTGTTGCAACTCTGGATATCTCCCTTGTTTTTGTATAGAGGGATTAGTATGCTCGACCTCCATTCTTCGGGCATCGTTGCTGTCCTAAAGATGACATTAAATAACCTAGTCAGCCACTCCAAACCTACCTGGCTCGTGCTCTTCCAAAATTCACCAGGGATCTCGTCAGGTCCGATCGCTCTTCCCCAGCGCATCCTACGCACAGCACCCTTAAGCTCTTCGACCGAAATACTCCTGCAACACTCACCAACGCGAAGCCTCCCCGTGTGTTCCAAATCTCCCAACATAATCTCTCTGTCTCCTTCTTCGTTCAAGAGTTTATGGAAGTACGACTGCTATCTCTGTTTAATGAGGGTTTCATCTACCAATACTTTTCCATGTTCGTCCTTAATGCACTTCACTTGATCCACATCGCGCGCCCTTCGCTCCCGCATCCTGGCTAGCTTGAATAATTTCCTATCCCCGCCTTTTTCTTCTAGTTCAGCATAAAGGCGTTCAAAAGCTGCCATTTTTGCCATCGAAACCGCCGACTTTGCCTCCTTCCTCGCTATCTTATAAAGTTCCCTATTCGTCCACTTCTCCACCTCATCCTTGCTTTTTATCAGCTTCGCATACGCTATCTTCTTCGCTTCCACCTTTTCTTGCACTTCTCCATTCCACAACCAGTCCCCTCAGTGCCGGCCACGGCTACCTGTCGAGACTTCCAACACTTCCCTTGCTACAACCCTAATACAACTAGCCGTCCTATCCCACATAGTGTTCGCATCCCCACTACTATCCCAGGCCCCCATATCCTTCAATTTCTCCCCCATCTCCAGGGCGCTAGTCGTGGTCAAACTCCCCCATCTGATCCTAGGTCGGTCATCCCCGATCCTCTTCTTCCTCGTCATCTTGATCCCTAAATCCATCACCAAGAGCTTATGTAATAAATATACAAGGTAAAGTGTTATAAATATACTATATTATGAATGTTCACTTAAGTACACAACTGCTACAGAAACTTGCAATCAAGCACATAACTTACAAAATAATTTTTTGAAAAAAATCTTGCAATGTCTTCCTTAGGCTTGCAAGTAACTCAATCGTAACTTCCAAATAACTCAACCAGATAGCTTGCAATCAGCTCAACTTATTCGTCACTTTTAAAAAGCCTCGCAGTAACTTTTTTTTTTAATATATAAATACGTATAAGGTCAAATTAGTTCATTTATATTTCACTTTGAAGTGAAATAATATATCAATCTCTCTCTACATTTTGCTTTTCTCTCTTTGTAAGTTTTATTATTTATTCGAAGAGTTAACATTTTTTTAAGACATCAATTAATTAAATAGTCATGCCTTATTGATAATCTGAAAAATACCGTACAACTTTAACCTTAAATTTGTAGATCTCAAGGGACTTTGATAATTACATTATCATGATATAAATTAAAAGGTCACATTTTGATTTAAAGAGTTCTGGAAGATAGAAAAAGACATTTATTAAAACCAAAAAAATAATCCAAAATAGGACTAATCATCGAGAATCCAACAACCTTAAAAAGACAAAAAAAAAATCACAGTAGAAAATCCAACAGCTAATCAGCTCTACCTATTTGTTGAAATCAATTTCAGTTGTACTATGTGGGAGTATTTCATAATTTGAAGTTTATGACCTCGGAATTTTAATTATTTTGAGTTACTAATTTGAAGTGTATTAAATGATTTCTCAAGATAAAAATTAAATTTGAACAAAAATTCTTGATTATGTTGAAACTGCTTAGCGTATAATGGGGAATTTAGTATTTGAAATTTACGAATTTCTATAATAATTTCAAGTTAACATATGATAATAATTGTGATTACAATCAAATATTTATAAATATTTAATAGATTACTTATTACGACATCTACACTAAAGCTATTATAGTTCCTATGTAATAACACGTCATATAGTCGATCTGCCTTTGCTGACACACTAGCTTTGCCCTTGAGGTGTGGTAAGACGAGTAAGTTTTCATTATTTTCAATTAGAAAATCTTGAGTTCGAGTTAAGGAAATGAAAAAGTCCAAAAATAGGAAGTACATTTCCTTTTTAATTGATCCATGGTAATACAAATGTGAATTAATTGGTACGAGATGTTTATATAAAGAAAGATTCAAATTTCAGCTGTAAACAGGCTTATTTTATACTAATAATCTTTTTATTGATCAACTAATAAAGCTACTTTTCTGAAAAAATTTCCCTTGTGTTTGAATTTGATGAGTTTCTTGGTCCTACCAGAAGAAGACTAAGTCAACCTCTTCAGCTGAAAAAGTCCAAAAAAGGCTTCTTCTAGGAAAACCAATAGAGAATCAAGAAATCATATTTTTAATATAAAAAAAATATCCCCTTTTCTTCTGTCCTTTTACTTGCAACTCTCTTTACTTAAATTTTGGTTCAAAAATGATTACAACCCAAGTTCATTTTGCAACTTCTTTGGCTTTCCCATTACTTTTTCTTTACAACTAAGGAAAATTTGTTCTTGGTGAAATAGATAAAGAGGGAATTTGTTTTTTGAGTTCATATTAGATCTAGGTTCACTGGCCCTGTGGGGTTTTGTGTTTGAAGTTTTTATATGCATATTTCAAATGAATTCTTGAAATTGGTTGTTATTTGTATTTTGGCTTGCGGGGTTGTAAAGTTGGAATCTTTTTGAGGTTTTTGTTGTGATGGGGATTTGCCTGAGCAATGAAATCAAGGCTGAGACTACAATTTTTACTGGTACAGGTATATTTCATTTAACTATCTTCTTTTACAATTTGATTCTGTACCAGTCTGTGCTTTCCTGTGCTTGGGTATGGTGGGGTTGGTGGGGATGGGGGAGGGGGTGGGGGACCAGAAAGACTGAATTGTGGGTCTGTCTTGGTTTTGGCATTAGTATTATTTTTGTTCTTCAGTTTATTCACTTTATTTGCTGCATAATTCTGGCTCTGCATTATTCAAATGATTTTTGCACTATTTTGGTGATGTTAATGTTCCTTGCTTGTATGCTTTGCTCTACTTTCTATTAGTTGTTATGTTTTCCTCACTGCCGTTTTTCCTTTCCATTACTACTTTGATTCACTTTATTTGAGCTGAGTTTCTTTTGTAAGCAGTCTTTCTACCTCCACGAATAGGATTTGGACCAAAACTACTAGGTTCTGTCGAACCCCTAAACTTCATCGTAGCTTGGCCTCTGAATGTTGTTGTTAATGTTTCTTTTATATATATAGAAATTTGAAGGTTGTGATGGTAGTAATAATTGGCTTTCAGATGTGCATTCATTTCTTGTTCTTAGTGTCATTTGACTGCAACATGTAGATGGATTCTTTCAGGGGTTGGTTCTAGAAATGTCAGTGGAAATGGTACTGAGACTAGTAATTTGAATAGCAAAGTGTCATCAGGCTCCGTACCCCCAACTCCGCGGAGTGAGGGCGAGATCTTGCAGTCGTCCAACTTGAGGAGCTTTACTTTCAATGAACTCAAAGCATCAACTAGAAACTTTCGTCCTGACAGTGTTCTAGGAGAAGGAGGTTTCGGTTCTGTTTTCAAGGGCTGGGTTGATGAACAAACTCTTTTAGCATCAAAGCCTGGTGCTGGCATTGTGATAGCTGTGAAGAAGTTAAACCAAGAAGGTTTGCAGGGGCACCGTGAATGGTTGGTGAGAGCAGTTTTTCCCCTTGTATTTACAACATGATCTTAGAATTGATTTCCCCCCTGTAGTATACGTGATCCTCTTCTCAAGTTTGTTATGTAAAACCGAATGAATTTGGTTTTGAACTGTTACCATGTTGGCAATCTAAAGGAAAGCCTTGACTGAACTGGTAAAGTTGTATCTATGTGACCTCAGATTCAAGCTGTTGAAACAACCTCTTGTAGAAATACAGGGTAAGGCTGTGTACAATAGACCCTTGTGGTCCGGCCCTTCTCCGGATCCAGACCCGCATATAGTGGGAGCTTAGTGCACCGGACTGCCCTTTTATCACGTTGGCAATCTGCATGCTTCATTGTTCGAATCATACGTATTTATTACTGACTTTCCATTGTATTTCGTAGTTAAATTGGGGTTAATAATATGGTCAATAAAGTTGTTATCAGTGAGTAGGATTACTTAATTTTCATCTAGTTCACAGGATGAACTTAGAACTTTCCAATTAAATGACAGCTACATTGTTAAAGCAAGGTAGCTCAATGTCTTATTCTTCTTGAACTCACGAAATTGCAGGCTGAAATTAATTATCTTGGTCAACTACGTCATCCGAATCTTGTAAGATTGCTTGGTTATTGCTTAGAGGATGATCACAGGCTTCTAGTATATGAGTTCATGCCTAAGGGTAGCCTGGAGAATCATTTATTCAGGAGTAAGTTCTAAGTCTCTCTCGTATGCTACAAGTCGTTTGGTTATTATGTGTCATCTGACTGGCTTGTTAGATCCTATGTAACATGAGGTTTTCCTTGAATCAGGAGGTTCATACTTTGAACCGCTTTCTTGGCGTATCCGTATGAAAGTTGCTGTTGGTGCTGCAAGGGGCCTTGCATTTCTTCACAATGCTGAAACAAGTGTTATATACAGGGATTTTAAGACTGCCAATATATTGCTTGATTCAGTAAGTATATGTCATGTTGAATGGTCACTTAGCTCTCTTTCGTTCTCTGACCATTTATACGGTAATGCAAGCTTCTGCTGTTTGTCGATTCTGGTTTGATATACTCATTTTTTTGCTTCACATCTACAGAATTACAATGCCAAGCTTTCTGATTTTGGGTTGGCCAGGGATGGACCAACCGGTGACAAAAGCCACGTCTCTACAAGGGTTATGGGAACTTATGGATATGCTGCTCCAGAGTATCTATCCACAGGTTTGTCATTCATGCCAACTAGTTCCGCTCCATCTTTTCCATCTAATGACAGTATTTGTATAGCTCCTTTTTGTTGCATTGGATGAATTTCATGTACTCCCTCCGTTTCACTTTGTTTGTCTGGTTTTGAATTGACATGGGGTTTCAGAAAGTAAAAAAGACTTTGAATCTTGTAGACTAAGGATATGTAAAATGTACCAAAATCCTCTTTAATCTTGTGATTTTAAATATGTCAGGTGGAAAATTAAAATTAAAGAGTTGTCAAAAAAGGAAAAAGTCAAATACTTTTTGAAACTGGGTTCGTCTGAACTCGCAACTAATGATCTAACTCACACAGTAAAATGGCACATCTAGTTTCTGACCTCGATATGTTTCTCGTATTTGGAAGGTCATCTTACTGCCAAGAGTGATGTATACAGCTTTGGAGTTGTTCTCTTGGAAATTCTATCTGGTAAGAAAGCAATAGACAAGAATCGACCAACAGGGGAACACAATCTTGTCGAGTGCTCAAGACCTTACTTGACCAGCAAACGTAGAGTGTTTCGTGTTCTAGATTCCAGGCTTGAAGGACAATATTCACTCACTCGTGCCCTTAAGGTGGCGAACATTGCACTTCAATGCCTAGCCATGGACCCCAGGTCAAGACCAACAATGGATGAGGTAGTAACAGCTCTAGAGCAGCTTCAGGAGTCCAAGGATAGCACGAAAAATGATAAAAACAAGGATGAACAGTTAAGTCGGCTTAGCAGTCAATCAAGTGGCGAGCTCAACAAGTCATTCAGAAGCAATTCAGAAGTGACTCCGCGTGTAGCAAAATATCCCAGACCTTCAGCTTCGCTTCGTTCTATCTAAAAAGACAAGAATGACATTTTTGGCGTGTCAGTTGTTAACATCCAATTTTAAGGAACTTCTGGCATGCAAGTACAACAATAACAACATATCCAGTGTAAGTCCTATAAAATGGGGCATGTAAGTGTATCAATATAATCAACATGTATAGTTTTTTTTCCCTGTTTTCTTTTTTGTTGATGTTTACTTTATTACTAGATGACTGTTGAAATGAGGATTCATGAAATGATGTATAATGCATTGCAAGTAAAAATTTTGTTATGTTGGAAGTGCAGAGTTTTGTTGTAAATGCATATCATAAGTTGTTTTTCACAAGTATACTGATAATGTAAGAAAACATTTGCAATGTCCTATCACCCTTTGAACTTTTTTTTTTGTTGTTGGTATTATTTGTCCCCTTCACTCTGATTAAAAAAAAATGTTAAAGCATTTAATGTGCATACTCGGCAAAAAAAAAAAAAATGAGCAGCTTGAGGCGTGTCAAAAAAAAATGAGTTTTAATGTCTTATTTATTGGAAAAATTAGAGATCACATAAATTCTCGTAGCTTGAGATGTGTCAAAGACACTATTCTTAAGAATATTTCATTCAATATAGATATATTCCTTAGAATTCAACAAGATGTTCTTGTATAAAATTAGGAACACAAAAACTAACAAAAATTTTAAGTCGTCCCTCACAAGAGAAAAGGAGATGTATATATAGGAGTGGAGTGAGTAAAGATTAGCTATGAATTAATTTGATAGTGGTAACTTCAATTTTAAGTCACATAATGATATGAATAATTTGTACTACTAATATCATAGTTAGCTACGTATTAATTATACATTTTACAATACCAAACAGAGTTCATAATTAATATAAATATAGTAGTACTTGAAAATTCTACCAAATAAAAAATTAAATAATATCATATCTAAAGCGTTGATTTGGTCAAATCTAAAAATCAATTTATAAAGTCGTTTGAAAGAGTCAACCTTTCTGCTCCTTTAGAAGTGACACTAAACATTATATCCATCATAAAGAAATTATTTATTTATACTATATTGAAATAATGCACAAGTATTTTCTATTAATCTACTATAATTGAAATTGCTAGGACATATCTTAGTTATACATGAGTTTGATTACCTCCGAATTATTTTAAAGTGTAATAAACACATCCTTCAATGCTAAGGTGACACAAAAAGTGTGTTCACTCTCTTGAAGGCATGTGAGAGACGAAAAAAAGTATTAAAATCTGATTAATTTGGACACATGTGCATTTTCAGTTGGGCATTTTCATTATTAATTAATAAACATAAGTAGTTAATATTAAAACTTAAGTTGATATTTTTTAAATTAAAATTTCTTTTTTTCCATTATGAAATAGAGCCCAATTTTATCATTTTTAGAAATATAAATACTTTTTTCACAACATACTTAAATTGCCGGTGGTCTTTTTTCAGATATTTCATCAATTCTTATAATATCGAAATAATTTTTCTTTTTCTTTTTATTTTTGACTCAAACACTTAGCATGAAATTTGAATATTTTTTTGCATATTATAGATTTAGTTTAGGTAATATATGGTGAGCACAATTTAAATTAAATTCTTTTTTCTTAAAAAATATATTTTTTAATTTTTTAATTTTTTTAGATCTGACGATTTTTTTTAGATCGAATAATTTTTTTTAGATCTGATGATTTTTATTTTCTTTTTTAATCTGACGATTTTTTATTTTTTTTTAAGATCTAACGATTTAGTGACGTGGTGCTGACGTAAGGATAATGCGGAGGCGAGTGTAAAACACCTCCCTTCATGTGAATGATTATATAAGTTTTAGGGTGTGTTTATTACACTTTAATTCAGGGAGATAATATGACTCATGTATAGTTAATTTGTGTCATAGCAATTTCGATCATAGTTAAGGGGGATACTTGTGTATTATCCCTACTTGAAAATCCTTTGCAAGTGGGATAGCGCCATGAAGAGAAAAAAAAAGTTAATGTTTGGGGTTACTCAACTAAGTTATCATCTTTTATTTTAATAAATATTTAAATTTTTAAAAAGTAATTATTAATTGAGTGATCATATAAAAAATCAACTCGGTAATGTTACCTTCAAAGTTCAAATTCGTTATAAAAGACATCTATCATCGGAAAGTTTTTAACCCTAGTGTTATGACCCGTCACTTGATCTTGAAGAAGGTAGAAGAATCTAGAGTCTTGGAGAGGTTAGTGGAAGACTCTAGATCCTTATAGAAGCTTGTAGAGAAGTGTTGAAAGACTTGAAATTCTCTAGAGTGTCTAGAGAATTCTAGAGAGGGACTTCTTTATAAATATGGAGGGACTTGTATAGTAAATTTTATTTACACTTAGGCCCCTTAAGGAGTAGTATAAATAGAGGGGACATTCATTTGTAGCAAACCATCAAGCAATTAAGCATTCTTCTAAAGCAATACAAAAGCCTTCTTCATAAAAGCTCTCCTGTTTTCTTACAATCTAGCGTTCCCTTAGCGATCTAGTTTTAAAGGCTTACTTGAGCTTGCAAGATCGTGAAAGATTCATGAGTAAGTTGTCAAGTGCCGCACGAAAGTCTTAGTGTGAAGTCTAAGTCCGTGACAACGTGGTATCAGAGCGAGGTTCTACTAAGGGATATGACAAGTGAGAGAGACATCAACGCCACTACCGCCACCAACGTCAAGCAAGATGTTGGAAGGAAGCATCACAAGGGAAAGAAGAACTCTAAGAGAAGTGAGGAGGTGCCATTTGAGCCTACACCAAGCGAGGCCCTTACATTCTACTCACCCTCGGCCACTGAGTTTAGTGACGATGAGCGAGGTGAGGAGCCCATGAATGTCACGCTCGTCATGGAGTGGATTGCAAGGGTGGATGCTGCCCGACAAGCTGTGGAGATATTAGGCAAGCGCTTGAACAAGTTCGACGGCAAGTTCAAGTCTCTAGAGGAGTTCACCCTTGAGGAGAACGACAACATTCGGAAGGAGTTGGAGGTGCGTAAGGCTGCCGAGTACGAGATAAATGAGGTGATCACTTCCTTGAAGTGTCGGCTCATGGACACGCTAAGCATGATGGAGACCATGAAGGCCGAGATGGCAGCACTCAAAAGAGACATAGATGTTGGGAGATGCATGATGTCCAGTGCGGACCGGGAGGCCAAGATTGAGGCTCCCAAGCCACCAATGTTCAAAGGTGCCCGTGATACATAAAAGGTGGAGAACTTCCTTTGGCACTTAGAGAATTACTTCAAGTGTAACAAAGTGAAGAATGACGAGACGAGGATCAACACGGCCGTGCTATAACTCTTGGAGATGGATATGCTGTGGTGGAAGTGCAAGGAGTCCGGGAAGGTTTTATGCACTATCAACACCTGGGAACAGTTTCAGAATAGTTCAAGAAGGCCTTCTTCCCCAACAATGTCATCTATGAGGCCAAACGCAAGTTCCGAGAACTGAAGCAAACGGGTAGCATACGGGCTTATGTGAAGGAGTTCACTACCCTCATGATTCAAATCCCCAACCTTACAGATGAAGATATACTCTTCCACTTCATGGATGAGCTGTAGAGTTGGGCCAAGATGGAGTTGGAGCACCATCACGTCAGCACCATCGATGAGGCGATCACCTAAGCCGAAGCCCTGACAGACTTTAGGCATGACAAGAGCAAAGGCAAAGAGACAAGGAGTAGTCATGCCAAAGGTGGGGGAGATCTTGGCAAAGTCAAAGAGCAACATCCTCCACCCAGGAGCCATGATTCCAACAAGTTTGAAGGTAGGAGGTTTGGGCGACAGGGCTACGCCGAGAGAAAGGAGCAGACCACGAAGGGCAGTGACTGCTACATATGTGGAGGTCCTCACAGTTATGCTAGGTGTCTAGAGATGAAGAACCTTGGTGCCATACTGCAGGAGCGAAAGGACAAGGAAGTAGACCAAAGGCAGGGTTCGGACACGACTCAGCTAGGCATGATCGGGCTATGCGGAGCCATCACGAAGCAAACTGAGAAGGCGGGGGATTACTCTGCCCAGTATGTTTACATATCCATCAATGGATGACCAGCTTGTGCTATGGTGGATTGTGGAGCTGAAGCCAATAGTATGACCTAGACGGCGACAGCAAGGTTGGAGCTAAGTTATGGGCCAAGTAACACCCGCCTGAAGACGGTTAATTCCCCATTGACTCCCATGTGTAAAGTCGCTCATGGAGTAGACATCACGTTGGGCAAGTGGCAAGGTAAGACAAGCTTCACTGTCGCCCCTTTAGATATCTTTGATATCATACTTGGGTAGGAATTCTTCCAATGATACCACACGATGATCGATCCTTACCTCCAACAACTCTTGGTGATGGAGCGAGAGGGACCCTGTATAGTACCTCTAGTCAAGATGCCGAAGAAGGAAGGACAAGCCCACCTGTCGGCCATGCAGCTTGTAAAGGGCCTAAAGAAAGGGGAGCCAACGTTCGTAGCCACCATTGCTAGCTTGGATCAAGATAATGGCGCTAAAGAGACCTTGCCACCTTGTATAGAGAAGGTGCTTGAAGAAAACAAGGACGTGATGCCCGAAGAGTTGCCAAGACACCTACCTCTAAGGCGCGAGGTAGACCAAAGGATCGAGCTAGAGCCAGGAGTGAGGCCGCCCGCATACCCACCATACCGCATGGCTCCACCCGAGTTAGAGGAGCTGAGGAAGTAGTTAAAGGAGCTCCTCGAGGCCGATTATATCCGTCCATCCAAGGCACCCTATGGCACACCGATGTTATTTTAAAAAAATAAGAATGGCTCATTGCACCTATGCATAGACTATCGAACGCTCAATAAGGTGACCGTGAAGAATAAGTACCCCATTCCGCTCATTGCCGACTTATTTGATAGACTTGGACAAGCCAAGTACTTCACCAAGGTGGATCTAAGGAAGGGCTACTAGCAGGTATGCATAGCGGAGGGAGATGAACCGAAGATAATATATGTAATGAGGTACGAAGCTTATGAGTGGTTGGTGATGCCCTACGGCTTAACCAATGCACCCGCCACCTTTTTCACACTAATGAAAAAGATCTTTCACCACTACTTAGATTAGTTCATGGTAGTCTACTTAGATGACATAGTCATCTATAGCAACACCTTGGATGAGCACGTGGAGCATCTAAAGAAAGTGTTCCAAGTCCTGCGCGAGAATGAGCTCTTCATCAAGTGGGAGAGGTGCGAGTTTGCCCAATATGAAGTGCACTTCTTGGGACATGTTTGCCTCACTTTAGCTAGGCTGAGAATACAATTTTCGACATTGAACTTCAAATCAGCCAGGGAGAGCTATGGATGGACGAGGCAAAAGTTTGGGCCATTAAAGAGTGGGAGGCACCCACAAAGGTAACCAAACTTAGATCTTTTCTTGGACTTGCTAACTATTACCGCAGGTTCATAAGTGCTTACTCTACCAAAGCCGCTCCACTTACTGAGCTATTGAGGAAGAATAAGCCGTGGGTTTGGAGCGAGGAGTGCAAGGAGGCCTTTGAAGACCTCAAGGTTGCCGTAATAGAGGAGCCAGTCCTAGCGTTGCCTGACTTCTCCAATACATTTGAAGTGCATACAGATGCCTCCGACTATGCCATTGGGGGAGTATTAATGCAAAAGAGGCACCCTATCACCTTCGAGAGTTGCAAGTTGAATGAGAAAGAACGATGGTACCCCATGCAGGAAAAGGAGATGACAGCCATCGTCTATTACCTACGCACGTGGAGACACTAATTACTTGGCTCCAAGTTCTTAGTCAAGACCGACAACGTGGCCACTAGCTACTTCCAGTCACAAAAGAAACTCACCCCGAAGCAAGCTAGGTGGAAAGACTTCTTGGCCGTATTTGACTACGAGCTGGAGTACAAACCGGGCAAAGGCAATATTATGGTCGATGCCCTTAGCAGGAAGTTCAAGCTGGCTTCCATCACCATAGCACATTGTGACATCCAGGATGTAATCAAGGATAGTCTGCAGCATGATCTAGAGGCAAAGAGGCTTATGGAGATAGCCATTCAGGGCAAGACAAGGCGCTTCTAAGTAGAAGATGGACTCTTGCTTACCGTCGGGCAAAGGATCTATGTGCCAAAATTCGTAACTATCAAGCGATGAATCATGAAGGAAAGTCACGACACATTATGGGCCGGACATCCAGGGCAGGATCGCACAAGGGTATTGATTGAGGCAATTTACTACTGGCCACGCATGCGAGATGATATTGAATGCTATGTACAGACTTGTCTTGTGTGCCAGCAAGACAAAGTAGAGCAGCGTCAACCAGGAGGACTCTTGGAGCCCCTGCCCATAGCGGAACATCCATGGGAAAGCGTAACCATGGACTTCATCATATGCTTGCCAAAGTCCGACGGGTATGGGATAATTATGGTCGTGGTGGACAGGTTCTCCAAGTATGCCAGCTTCATGATCACCACTGCAGGTTGCACTCCTAAGGAGGCCGCCATACTATTTTTCAAGAACGTGGTGAAGTGTTGGGGATTGCCAAGGCACATCATTAGCGACAGAGACCCATGATTCACCGGGAACTTTTGGAGAGAATTATTTGAGATTCTTGGCATGAAATTGCACTTCTCCACTAGTTTCCACCCGCAGACCGACGGACAGACGGACCGAGTCAATGCCCTGCTGGAGTGCTACTTGAGGCATTTTATGAGCTCACATCAGAAGGATTGGGCGAGGCTGCTAGACGTAGCCCAATTCTCATATAACCTACAGTAGAGCGAGGCCATAAGGCGGACACTATTTGAGCTAGCCACAGGCCAACAACCACAAACTCCACATTCACTACCGGCCGTGTTCGAGGGCAAGAGTTTGGGGGCCTATCACATGGCCAAGGGCTTTGAGGAGTATCTCGACACTGCCAAGTCTTATTTGGACAAGGCAGTAAAAAAAATAAAGAAGTTTGCCGACCGCCAGCGTCATCCCATGGATTACCAAGTTGGAGACATGGTCTTGGTCAAGTTCAACCCGAGGCAATTTAAGGCATTGCGAGGCATGCATCAAAACTTGGTGCAAAAGTACAAGGGCCCATTCAGGATAGTTGCTAAGGTTGGCAAGATCTCATATCGGTTGGAACTACCATCGCATCTTAAGGTTCATCCCGTCTTCCATGCCAGCGTCCTCAAGTCATACCATAAAGATAAGGATGATCCTAGCCGAGGAGAATCAAGTCGGGCACCACTTACAATCACCATCTTCTATGATCGAGACATCAAGACCATTGTGGACTACCAAGCCAAGCAAAAACAGGGACAACAGGCCACTGCCATGTTCTTAGTCCATTGGAAGGGACAATCTCCGGAGGAGGTCACCTGGGAGAGATATGAAGACCTGTGGCAGTTCCAAGATAAAATCCGGGAGTTCTTGTAGCAGTAGTGCGCATCGGTCATCGCCACATCAGGTGGGGGAGAGTGTTATGACCCGCCACTTGATCTTGAAGAAGGTACAAGAATCTAGAGGTTAGTGGAAGATTCTAGATCCTTATAGAAGCTTGTAGAAAAATCTTGAAAGACTTGAAATTCTCTAGAGTGTCTAGAGAATTCTAGAGAAGGACTTCTTTATAAATATGGAGGGACTTGTATATTAAATTTTATTTATACTTAGACCCCTTAAGGAGTAGTATAAATAGAGAGGGCATTCATTTGTAGCAAACCATCAAGCAATAAAGCATTCTTCCAAAGCAATACAAAAGTCTTCTTCATAAAAGCTCTCCTATTTTCTTACAATCTAGCGTTCCCTTAGCGATTCAGTCTTAAAGGTTTACTTGAGCTTGCAAGATTGTGAAAGATTCGTGAGTAAGTTGTCAAGTGTCGCACGGAAGTCTTAGTGTGAAGTCTAAGTCCGTGACACTAGGCTATATTTGCTTTGGCACTTGCTTGTTAGTTAGTGTCAAGTTACATACGTTTTCTAATTGGGGTTTTTACATTGTATAGTCATCTATCAAACTAATAGTTGATAATATTTTTCTATTTTATATTTTAGTATATCTAGTATATACTTTTTTATATGTTTGACTAGCGATTGCAATTACTTTTAAGATGAACTTTCAAAAATAACAAAGATTTAAAATATAATTAGACTTCTTAGCTATAGTTTACCTAATTATGTTCTATAGTTATAGTTTCAGTTGATATGCCAATTTTTTTTGTATACCTTATTGCATTGTACAAATTTAACTTTTTCATTTGTATATCTCAATGTATTATACAAATAGGACTTTCAAAGATATTGTATATACAAATACAAATTTGATTTAAAGATTTGTATATGAGCCCCTAAATTCGTTTTGTATACAATACAAATATTTAGGGGTCGTTTGGTTTATGTAATGATCCATTAGGTCATTTTGAAAACTAAAGCTTTTTCTTTCATAAAAGACTCATACCATAAATTTTAAAAGAGTATTTTGGACTATTCGATAATTACGGTTATTTAATTGCGGATAAATTTAGATAACTAATTTAATTAATGAGTTAAAGTTATAATTTATTTAATACTCTATACGACTTATCTCATATTATTAAAATAAGTAGTGGGATTTATCATTTTTAATACAAGAGATTTAGAAAAGAATAGAAAAAAGGAGAAATACTCACCTGTGTGGAGAAACACCGAACAAGGGACAACCGAAGGCTTCACGTAAAAAGAAAGTATATAACCAATCCTTAATTCTTGTAATAGTATATATGGGTAGGGATATTATTTATTTATTGGAGTCGAGAAAGAAGAAATCAAATCTCAATTTTAAAGTTGAAGGTTTTCTACTGCTACTGTGTTAGGAATTGGGGGTAAAGATTTTATGGGTAATGATGAGCAATTCAACCACTTGTCTGTTGTTATACATTTATCATTGTATTGTTATTTTTTTACATTACTTTTTGTTTAATAAAGGACCTCGAAACTGAAAATAATATTAAAGAACAAAATAAAAAAATTGAGACTTGATTAGATATTTTTGAATATGTCTCTTTAACAATTTATGATTATTAATAGGCTGAATGTATTGAGCTTATGCTTTCTTATAACATCCCATGCAAGTCATGATTCTCTAGTAAACGAGACAAATACTTTGAAATTGGGGCCAAGGCTTTGGCGGGTAATATAGGTGTCTATGGACTCAGTGAATATTGTATGTTTAATAGATTGAAAATATGAGGCATTGAAGAAAGGAAAAACATTGGTGAATTGGCTTACTTGACTTCGGTTCTTCGATTGAGGTAAGTTATGATTTATTCTATATCATAGATAGACTCTTAATAGTGATTGATAGTCATTGTCTCACTGAGTAATGTGTGAAGTTTATTATGCATTTAATTGTTGTGGTTTGGATGATTGATATGTTGTTGTGATTGTTCTGAAATCCAAAATAGTGAAATCCATAATCTTGAACTTGCCCTATCAAAGGTGATGCATTGAATAAAGAAAGCTTGATGAAATATTGTTAATGAAGTGAGATGTGATTATAAATAATGATAAGTTAATTATATTTGGATCGGATGTCATATTCCGATACAGTATATTTGGATCGGGTATCACATTCTGGAATAATATATTTAGATCGAGTGTCACATTCCGACACGATATTATTAGATTGGGTGTCACGTTCTGACATGGTAATATTAAAGGGAAACAAATTAAAATGACTTAATGATACCCAATCTCTAATAACTCCTTTTTCAAAAGAGCGTGATGTGGAGGCCTAAGTCCTCATGTGTGATTTTGATATTGTTGACTGGTTATGTAATTGTTCATTGTGTTGTCAATTGATTTTGATCTTGTTGGTTGCCACATGTTAAGTGTTGTGGTTGATTTTTCGCTATTACTTTATGCATATTAATTTCTATTTTGAGTCGGACGATGATACCTACCCAGTACATATTGTCTTGTACTGACCCCTACTTGCTTTTTTCTTTGTTTTATTTTTTGGAGTGCAGCGAGTGTTCCATCGACTTTGACTCGACCTCAGCTCTAGCCAATGTCCAGCACATCAGGTTCCAGGGTGAGCTATTCCTTCTAGATCGTGTTGGATTCTCTCAGTCATGACATGATGTCCTTAGTTTTCAGACACAAACTATGTTATTTATTTTATTCTAGTATTTGATATTTTCAGACTTAGTATTTTAGAATTAGATGTCCTTGATGTGATGACTTTTAGATTTTGGGAATGATATATAATAGACCCTAGTGAATTATTGTTTCTTATTTTCGTAAGTTGGACTTCCGCATTATTGAAGTATTCCATAAGTTGAATCGCTAACATAAGTTGGGGTTTGTAGCGTTGGTTCTCCCACCTAGGAGGTTAAGTGTGGGTGCCACTCATGACACATTTTGGGTTGTGACAGTTTGAATACAAGTTATGATGTAATTAGTTATGATGAGATTAACTATGATGGAATAAGTTATGTTGAAATTATTTCTTATTGATTGTTTGGTTTGTTGCATTCAAAATAATATGCATGCGTAAATTTTAAGAACAAGTTGTTTGACAAAAATACCCTTCATTTTATTTAGTTTTTTTATATTTTCTTAGCAAACTTTATTATTCATTCTTAAAAATAAAACTCTCATCTTATTTAACTTAAATATTTTCGTGTGTGCATTCCCATGATGGTACCGTATATATTTAAAAATAAAACTTTCATCTTATTTAGCTTAAAAATAGAACTCCATCTTAAATTTGTTAAAGTAAAAGAGAATTTATTATTTATATCACTTCATTTAAGCACATAGCACTCTTAAATTGTAAAGTTTTAATTAAAGTTTTCATTTTAATTGATATATAAACTACAAGCTTTCAAGTGACTAAAATAATATATAATTAAAAATTTGTAATTTAGAAGTAAAGAAATCAAAACATAAATAAACATAAGAATTAGTCAAATAAATTAATAAATAAAAACTATATTTGTATAGGGTAATATTTTAATAGAAAATCTGAAGAATTCTCATCTTATTTAGCTTAAAAATAGAACTCCATCTTAAATTTGTTAAAGTAAAAGAGAATTTATTATTTATATCACTTTATTTAAGCACATATCACTCTGAAATTGCAAAGTATTAATTAAAGTTTTCATTTTAATTGATATATAAACTACAAGCTTTCAAGTGACTAAAAGAATATATAATTAAAAATATGTAATTTAGAAGTAGAGAAGTCAAAACATAAATAAACATAAGAATTAGTCAAATAAATTAATAAATAAAAATTATATTTGTATAGGGTAATATTTTAATAGAAAACATGAGGAGTTCTCATAAAAATAAGGAGTCGTGAAGGTTGTGAATATTATTATACATGATATTAATAATAATGAGAATATACACGAATGTGAAAAATGCTGTATAAAAGGGATTTAAAAGATATTTTTGTCGTTTTCTCTATTTTATTCGGGGATGAGTTATCCCGAAATTACTATCACCCAAGAGGAAGGATAACTTATCCTGGTATTAATTATTAATCTCGAAATAAGTTATCCCGAACTTGCCAACTAAACAACAAATCAAGTGACACTATAATTTAATCTCGAGACTATTCGATGTTATCCTTCACACCAAACGACCCCTTAGAGATTTGTGTATGAGCCCCACAGATTTGTATATGAGCCCTAAAATATACAAATACAAAAAAATAATAATACAAATTTGCTTTAGAGATTTGTATATAATCTCCTAAATTCGCTTTCAGATTTGTATATGAGCCCCCAGATTTAATTTGTATAATAGAAAAATTTACTAAACTGTATTCACGATTCATAATTATGTAAAATTATAGTTATATTAAATAATACATTAATAATATTTATCAATTAGACTTTTCCTTTCTAATTTGACAATGTTGTGTTAAATCACGACAAAGCCCACTAGATCCTTTCTCAACCCAATTTTGAGAAAATATGAAGAATAACATGACGAGGCTATATATATAATTTGAATTTGAGGGATATTGGGTGATTTGGACATAAAATTCAGCATTGAAATCGAGTTGAAAAAACTAAAAGAGAAATATCACATTGATTTATCAAAGAGAAATTCAGTAACTAAAAGAAAGATCGATTCTTTGAGATAGTTTCTTTCTTTAAACTAGGTCGATTCTTGAAATAACTTTTTAAATATACCTCAATATTCTGATTATTCATGAAATGTGAGAAGCAAATAATCAATCATATATTTTCGAAAACTTCCAAAGAATTTCTTGAGGATCCTACAAGATTTGCTTGTTCCTTTTTTTTTTCCTTATCAAAACTTCATTTGATTTTGAATCATATTGAGAGGTTCAGTAGAGATAAAAAAAATTATTAAAGAAACACCAATATCTTTCTGTTATTCTTTTTGAGCGATCCAAAAAAATAAGAAAAAGAAAATAGTTAATACACTCAAAATAATTACTTATTTGCATGTTCAAATATTGTTTCAATTCATCAGATTAGAGATGTGATATGGTTCTTAAGGATAAGCTGGATATCAAAAATTCAACAAAATTTTATTCTTGAACAAAAATTTAATTTTTGATGTATTTTATCTATTTTATAATCAGAATACGGATGAATACATGTTAAACTATTATTTTATTTCAGAAAAGAGATTAAAGAAATGACTGATCTATTCACATTATTTATAACCAATTTGGATTTGGTGTATCATAATGGATCTACCATTCTATTGATGCCCACAAATTGAATTAAAAATAATTCTTAAATAAGTTTAGAGATGAATCTAAAAAACTAAAATCGTTATTAATTCTCCCTCATATTTTTTATGAAGAGAGTGAATTTTCTCCTCAAAAGATCATTAAAAAAAGGGGTTCAAATACAGGGATGATATGGTAGATCCAAAAATAAAAAAATTGATATTTATTAGAAATAATAGTTACTCAATATAATTGATCCAAATCAACGTCCTCAAATCTTATATGGTTATATAAAAAAATGTATTGAAATACTAACAAAATATACACATATATATAGTGATATATAATGATTTACAAGTATATACAATAAGAAGATAAATAAGGAGAAGAAGATGTTAGATATTCATATCCAGAGAAATTGATGCTCTAAACCGTAAAGTGCAATCTACAACACTGGAGGATTAAGAGCAATATACTAAGAACTCTATTAGGTGTATTGAAATTTTATTTTGTTGGTATGGTAATATTTACCATTATTATAAAGATATTATTATTAATATATAAAATATATATATTTATTGAGTATTATTTTAAGTAATTTTTACCTAAATTTCATAGCAATTCTTCTCAATTACACTCTATTTCTACTCTTTAAAAAATTACCCAAAATCCCTTCCTTTTTGTGGAATTCAGATACATCACGTAAAGTGATGTATCAGACCGATTCATCACATAAAGTGATGTATCCGACGTCCTGATATATCACGTAAATGATGTATATGACGTCCTGATACATCACGTAAAGTGATGTATCCGACCGATATATCGCGTACAGTGATGTATCAGAGAATAGAAAAGAGTAGAGATTTTTGTAATTTTTTCAAATGGTAGAAATTTTTAGAGAATATGGTAAAATAAATTGTGTATTTAGGTGATTTTTTTATTTGAATGGACGTCTAAACAGTATAAAACTCCTTCTAATAATTCAATTGCACAAAAAATAGAACAAACAACACAAATCTCACTAGTTTAGGACCTCTTCATTTTAGTTTTTAAAATTATCTTCCTTACCACATTTACTTCTGTAATGACCAGTTAGGTCATTTTGGGAAATAGTCATCTTCTCTTCATAAAAGACTCCTTCCGTACATTTAAATTGAGAATTTTGGACTATTCGATAACTTCGGTTAATTAGTTGATGGGTGATTTTAAACAATTAATTTAATTGATGGGCTAAAATGTTAACTTATTTAATATCACTTTTATTATATTTATTAAAATAGTTTAATAGGGTTTGTTACTTTAGTACCTAATAAAAAAAATAAAAAAAAAAGAACGAGAAATTAAGTTCTTTTTTTAAAAATAATAATAAATAAATGAAAAGGAAAAATAAATAAATTAAGATAGGGGTCTGATGGCATTGGAGCCATCAAACGTGAGCAACAAATAACAGCGCCGCTGAATGCAGAAACACTAAAAAAAATACGAAGGAAAAAAGAAAAGAAAGGGGAAAAGAAAAATAAAGGAGAAGAGAAAAATAGAGATTTTCATTCTAAAGCGTCAACGTAATTATTCTCATTCTTTTCATTAAATTTTTATGTGATTATGAATATATTTTTAGGGTATATTGGTGGAGAAATAACGCTGAAATAAGAAAATATGACCTTAGGGTTCTTCACATAAAATCTTGATTTGAGGATCGAATAACGATCCGTTTTAGCTGAAATTTGACATGTGAGTTTTTTTTATCATAAGTGACCATAATCGAAAAGAAAATTTCAGATTTGACTTCAATGACTCGGGATGACTTTTTGACCTAATTTTTTATCCGAAAATAAATATAGCAATATGGGTGTCATTGGATTCGTATTCTTATAAAGATTATGTATTTGAACAGATTTTGATCATTCGGAAGCGTTAAGAAAGGCTCAAGTTTTAAAGTGATTATTCAATTTAATTGAGGCAAGTGAATTTCTAAACTTCAGTTTAAGCTTGTAGATGCTTGTATTTTCGTGTTATGTGTACTGGGGAGTAATTAAAATTATACTGGGTTATTGACTGTATGATTGGCCTTAAAAATGAAGATGAGGGTATAAAATGGTGATCTAATGACATGTATTGGTGGAATTGATATGTTGTGATTATGAATTTATTTTGGATATGTGAAATGACTATGTTGATGTGAGATAGGAAAAATCATTGTTGTTGTCATGTTATTATCGTGAATCATATAAACATGAATTGATTGCATTGGTTCTAACATACTGTGCTGAGACTGAAAATGATATGAAATAAAGGGATCGGGCCACACGCTCAGTGGCAGGTATTACGAAATAAAGGGCTCGGGCCACACACTCCGTGGCAGGATATGTATATTGAGGGGACGGACCACACGCTCCGTGGTAGGTAACATGGACAGAAATGTCCCCCATGGGTTTCGGATTGTAATTCAACGGATGTGTACCGATAGGACAGACATACATCATCTCATTGCATTGCATCACATTTTGTTGATATTTGTGATCGTGTTTACCACTTATTGCTCTGTATATGTTGAATTTGACTTGATATGATTCACTTGATAAGACTTCCAATGAATATTCGTGGATTGTATTGTTATTATTGTGTAGAGTGTAGAGTTGAGCTGGTTTTATGCAAGTTGTAATTGAGGAGGTTCGGTTGAGATGACAAGAGTACTTGTATCTATCGAGCTTTGCTTAGTTTTAGTTATCCACTTGCTGAGTACCGTGTTGTTTGGTACTCATCCCTTGCTTCTACACTTGTGTAAGTTATGAGCTCGAACCTGCTTGATCTTCTAGTGTTTTCTACTACTTCCGAGGCTATCATCTCGAGTGTTGAGATAGCTGTTACATCCATCTAGTGGACACCTCTTACTCTTTTAATATGTTTTAGTCCTATTCTAGAGACAAAGACATTATGACTGTATTTTTCTTTCATACTTCGTTAATGTATTAGTGTCTTGTACACATGATAACCAATCTTGGGGGAGTTTGAGTTTGTTTTACATATTTTCGTTTAAGTTAAATTTTGATTTATTCCATTTTCTTCCGCATCTACTTTCCGTTGGGTATTAGGCTGACTTGTCTCGGTGGGTTGAGATGAGTGCCATCATACCCGAATTTGGGTCGTGACAACTTTGCCAAATACATATAGCTGGCACACTCAGATACATGTATCTTTGATACATGCGGGTTAAATTAGGTGTAATTTAGTTTTAGATACACCGTATCTAAACGTGATTCGCAATCTGGAATACACTAACTCTCTCTCTCTCTTGCCTCTCCCTATATCGCTCTCCTCTCTCGCTAGCCTCTCTCCCTATATGTGTGGATTTCAACATGTATCTGGTATCAAAAATACATGTATTTAGTGTGATTCATATATATATTTGGGATACACCGACTCTCTCGATCACCTTTCTCCTATCTTACTCGCCTCTCTCTTTATGAATCTGTATTTCAAAATATATCTAGTATCAAAGATATATATATATATATATATATATATATATATATATATATATCTGACTTGAAATTTGAAGGGGATCTAGTGTATCTAATTTGAAATCTAGTACGAAAATATTAATTAGTAAGATACAATATGTAATTATTTCAAACTATAGAGTGGATTAGTATTTATGGTAAAAATGTTTATGTAATTAAATAGTTTTTCCCAAAAAGAATCAACATTAATTACTTATTTCTCAAATCATTTATTAAGACCTATGACTAAACACCAATTTATATGAATATTGTGGCAAAATACTCATGTCGATTATTATTTTACAAAGTCTAAAGTGAATAAGTAAAAGGGTGTTGTTCGTAGGATGCACTGGAGAAGAGCAACCGGATCTGACTAGATTCGTGGAGAATTTTGGAAGAGCACGAGCTCGGTGGGTTTGGAGTGGCCGACTAGGTTAATTAATGTCATCTTTAAGGCGGCAATGATGTCCGAAGAATAGAGGTCGAGCGTAATGATCCCCCTATACAAGAACAAGGGGGATATCCAGAGCTGCAACAACTACAGAGGTATCAAGCTTCTAAGCCATACTATGAAAGTGTGGGAAAGAGTGGTGTAGATGAGGGTGAGGAGAGGCGTGTCTATTTTAGAGAATCAGTTCGGATTTATGCCGGAACGCTCAACTATAGAAGCCATCCATCTTATGAAGAGACTGGTGGAGCAGTATAGGAAAAGAAAAAGGGACTTATGGTATTCATCGACTTAGAAAAGGCTTATGATAAAGTTCTACGAGAGATACTATGGAAATGTCTGGAGGCTAAAGGTGTACCGGTGGCGTACATTAGAGTGATCAAGGGCATGTATGAGGGTGCCAAAACCAGGGTAAGGACAGTAGGAGGGGAATCAGAGCACTTCCCAGTTGTGATGGGTTGCATCAAGGATCAGCTCTCAGTCCATTTCTATTTGCCTTGGTGATGGATGGATTGACGCGATAAATTCAGGTGAGGTACCATGGTGTATGCTTTTTGCGGATGATATAGTCCTGATTGATGAGACTCGTAGTGGAGTTAATGCTAAGCTGGAGGATTAGAGACATACCTTAAAGTCTAAAGAATTTAAGTTGAGTAGGACCAAGACAGAGTACTTAGAGTGCAAGTTCAGTGAGACACCTTAGGAGGTTGGCGCGACCTTGGGTCTATTATGCAAGGCAGCGGAGAGATTGATGATGATGTCACATACCATAGTGGGGCAAGGTGGATGAAATGGAGGCTTGCTTCTGGTGTGCTATGTGACAAGAAGGTGACACCACAACTTAAGGGCAAGTTCTACAAAGTGGTAATTAGACCGGCTATATTTTATGGGGCGGAGTGTTGGCTAGTTAAGATCTCTCACGTTCAAAAGATGAAAGTTGCCGAGATGAGAATATTGAGATGGATGTGTGGGCATACCAGGAGCAACATGATTAGAAACGAGGCTAATCGGAACAAGGTAGGAGTGGCCTCAGTGGAAGACAAAATGCGAGAAATATGATTGAGATGGTTTGGGTATGTGAAGAGGATAGACACAAATGCCCCAGTGCGGAGGTGTGAGAGGTTGGTCATGGATGGTTTCAGAAGAGGTAGGGGTAGGCCGAAGAAATATTGGAGAAAGGTGATTAAACAGGACATGACGCAGTTAGAGCTTACCGAGGACATGACCTTAGATAAGAGGGTGTGGAGAACACACATTAGGGTATAAGGCTAGTACATAGTCTCGTTATTCTCCCTTATTAGTAGGCACATTAGCACACTATAATTTCTTGTGCTCTGATTTCTGTTATTATCTATTACTTTTTGTACTTTTATTACTCTATTTTATTAGTTTCGCTCTCATTAGTTGCTTTTCCATATCGTTTTGAACTTCTTAGCCTTATCTAACCTCTTTTTATGCTTTTATTGAGCCGGGAGTTTTTCGGAAACAGCCGTCCTACCTTGGTAGGAGTAAGGTCTGCGTACACTTTACCCTCCCCAGACCCCACATTGTGGAATTTCACTGGGTTGTTGTTGTTGTATTCAAATTTTGAGATATTGATTATAATAAAGACCAATTTGCCCTCTTATCTATATGGTCCTAGTCTCTAGCTTGCTAGTAATGCTATATTAAGTGGTCTTTACAATCAACATATTACTAACATTTTGTCTATCTTTAAGTTAAATTTTTGGGTTGATTCTTTGCTGTCTTTCATTAGATTTGGCAAAAATATCTTTCTCTAGGAGTGAAAAAAGAAAAAAAGAAATCAGTGGGAGAAAGAAAAGATGCTCATTTTTCTTCTAAATATTTGGTGGGGGGTGGTAGGAATTAGGATTGTCAATTGTGGAATTGCTTTTGCTAAAAGAATCATATCACAAATTTAGGAAATATATTTAAATGTTGTATTGCATTATGATTAATTTTATTTGGAACTTTTATAAATTGAGAATCTTTCATTATTATTTTTACAATACTCGTAATGTAATTCTTTATGAGTGTAATCTTGTTATTAGTGTAAATCTATTTAAGACAGTTTTGTGAGGTATTCGTTGGATATTTTGGTACTTTTTTTTATATTAGTAGATTATTTATCTCCTCTTATATAATGGATATAGGTGATCAAATTACGTAAAATTATTATATCTCTTTTAATTTTCTTTTCTTTTTATTATCTCATTTATTGGTGTTTAAAAGTTTACAATATTAATTTTTGCATGACATATTGTTATTCCAATCCTAATACTTTCCTTACTCACATAGTGTAGTAATCAAAAATGAAAATTATGTGATAAAACATAAACCAAAGCCTTATATATACACGAAATATCAGTAGTTTAATTTTAAAAAAATATAATATAGCAATAGTTATTAAAGGCTTTATTGTAGATACATGTGATATATTTATTGAATGCATACTAAAACACTTTTTAAGTGCATATATACAATGTATTTCATTATTAATTATTACGTGCGCATGTATAATCTATATCGCTATGGATTATTGTATATGCGTGGAAACATGGTGTATTCTGCTAGGTTTTGAAATCAAAATATTGCTACATTTCATAATTAAGCATAATCTCCCTTTTTAAAACATAAATCTGATGCAAATGCGAAATTTTTTCCTAAATAACGGCCCAACCGGCAATACTATCTGTCTGCGACAAAACTGTATATTTTTTTGTTTTTTCATTTGGTATCTTCTACTCGTATTCGAGCCCGATTATAAAGAATTTTTTTCATACTCAGGACTCGAATCTGATTAAGGAAGAAACAACTTCATCCTTACACCACATCCTTTAATGGTGAAAAAAACTATAACTTATACGAGTTACTACCCCTTGATCACTTACACTGCCCCAAATATTTGACTGTATTTTCCAATTGAAATGTAATATTACTACCGTGTAATTCTCACCTTCACTACCTCATGACATTTTCCTCACATTCTCAAGTGTTAATGTCATGTTCATCACACCTTTTAATGTTCCTCTATGTACGTAGCTCTATAAATAGAGATTGAGAATTATATCGGAAATACTTGTATACTTGGAGATTTGACCGTAATATATCTGAAAAAATAAGAAAGCTCTCATCTCTTATTTTTTTTTTATTTACTTTATCTATATTTCTTATTTACTTTTATTTTATAAAAACATGAATTTTATAAAGATATATTCCCGAAGACAAAAAAAAGTGTATTACAAAAATTTAAAAGGTATAAATTCATCTCGAATTGCATATATTTGGCTATCAATATATAGATCCCAAAAATGTCTATCTGGTTGACTAAATTAACTTTAAGAACAATAGGAATTTTTTCTTTGCCATGAAAAAGAGCTAGGGATTGTCAAGTGTCAAGTGGTCCTGACTTAGGTATATTTTAAGGATGTATTTGGTATGGAGGAAAATATTTTTTGAGAAAAAAGTATTTAAATTTTTTTTATGTTTGATTGGTCAAAATATTTTTAAAAATATTTGCTCTACGATAGTAAGTTTCTTAAAGATGAGTAAATAGTGAAAGTAGGAAAAACAAGTTTCATAAGTGACATTTCAACTTTATTGTCTCCTCCCCATCCATCCAATGCCCCAATCCCCACCCTTGACCATTCCGCCTCCGACCCCCATTCTCGAGTCTCGACCCATTCTCACCTCCATAATATTTTTCTAGGTTATATGTAATTGCTCATGGGATAAATTTTTTTTTTTGCAAATTTACCAAACACTAGAAAATAAATAAGAACCCCACTTGTTTCAAGAAAACATCCTCCCCCCCCCCCCCCCGCGCCACAACCCAATACCAAACACACTCTAAGGGGTCGTTAATTTTATTGCTACTAAAGAAACAACTTATTCAGGTATTAATTTCTGTGTAAATTATATAACGTTTGACAACTAATTATGAAATAAGTTATTCATTAATAAAATTGATACGATGTTTAGTTTGCAATTTTAAAACCTGCATAAGTTATATATGAGGAAAAGTGTAGTATCTTGTGCGTATGGAATAACTAATTATATCTATATTACTTAATACCTACATAATTTTAACCAGCTACGGACTCCAAAGTAATTTCATTTTTAATTCATTCGTTGCATAAAAAAGATAAGGTATATATTCCTATTTGACTTATCCCTACTTTTTTTTTACCTCTTTGAAGAAAACAAAAAAAGTAGTTAAAACCCTATATATATTTTTCAATGTGACAATTGACAAATATCTTTGTAGAACCAAAGGCAAAAGGAATTGGCATTGATGCTTTCTATTCTAAGTGTCAATAGAACGCATTTCTACTAGCCTCATATTTTCTATTTCTATCTTATTCTAAACAATTTTGTGTTTTTATCATTATCAAACATATACTATATAGGTCAAAATGGAATATTTTGCCCTTGATATTTTGTTTTAATCTATACATTTTGTGTTTTTTTTGTCCATCCAATCGTAGGTAAAAATGGAATATTAGCCGCCCTCCATGGGATAACAATATTTTTATATCCTATCACTTTATCTTATTAGAGCAAAAAATATCTTATATTGGTTTGCAATGCAAAAAGATCAACTTTTGATGGTAAACCCATTGAATACTTGTATTGAATTTCAAGACTTTTTGAGACTTTATTACTTTAATGTCCGAAAGAGATTTTGAGTCTCCTAAAGTGATTTTTCCTATCAAACTAGGTGCTTACCCTTAGATAAGTTTGGTTGTCTTTAACATATTGTGCTTTTTTTTTCATCCGATGACATATATCTTTTTTTTAATTTGCGCCTAAATAATATGATTTACCTTAAGAAGTGTGCAACATTAAGCGATAACATATTCCTTATTCAAGATGACTATACATTTTCAATGCTCAAGTCTGAAACTCCTGGTTAAGAATTGAGGGGGTACATACCACCACTACAACCTTATGCGGCAACATATTGTGCTTTGATGTTTCCAAACCAAGCTAAAAATGGAATATTATCCTAGGGAATAAAATGCCAAGATGAATGTCATATAGTGTGGAATAGAACCAAAAATAAAAAATAAAATAATGGTATCAATTTGTGAAAGTGAGAATTATGAGAATGTTGCTTACCCCAAAATTACATTTTTCACCCTATGATATTATTTGTTGATTTTTTTTCTTTTCTTTTTAATTGTTGGGGGAATTTTCACTCTAGGATATATATATCCTTCAGAATCGATAGTCAATTCTATTTTCGATAGGGACAATTCACAATTAAATCAGATTTTGACCATTATTTTCATATATATTCGTAATAGTGCGAAAAGAAGGCCCGAATCCAAGTTGTTCAAGCAGAGTGGCGTTAAGTTTCTCAACTCTTTGACTTAGAATTAAAAAAATCTTAATCAACAAGTTGACTATGTAATTAAGAGTAAAATGAAATAGAGACGTTTAAAATTTAATAAAAAATATTAATCTTTTCGAAATAGATTAAATAAAAAGAAGTATCGTATCAGATCTCGATAGAGACATATAATTAGAATTTCACCAAAAGAGAAATCATGACTTGATAAGTGTACTGATTCTTAAGTGGTCCATGAAATGAATGTGGTCACCTCTAGAATGTGATTAGTCACAAACAAAATAGTACTACATGCATGTTGGAAAAACTATGAACATGAGCTCTAAATTATTTTCACTAAATGCATGATTGTAGTTCAATGAAATCACAAGTACTCTTAGCCCTACATTGGGTCCAAGACTCGATGCAATGGGTAGGTATAAGAAAATAAGAAATTAGCGGTAGATAAAACTTTGTAGCTAAATAATATTCATGTTAATTTCATTTATCTACGAATTAGCGATGAATTATAAGAAAATTCAATTAGCTCAGAGATTTTTTGCGATGGATTAACAAGAGATTTCCAATAAATTCTGAGCTGATTTCATGTTTTGTAGTAATGATCTTGGCTTTTATTGTATGAGCCATCAATCATCACTACTGCAACAAAAAAAAAAATTAGCGACAATAAATATGCACATTAATAACAATAAGTGTTAAAGTATTTATCGATATTAGTTAATTGTCATTAAATCCAATGTTGTTATAGATTTTAAGGACATCTACAAAAAATGTTAACTGCCTCTAAAACAACATAATTAGCAACTAATTAAGCTATTTTCACTAATCAATTGATGCTAAAAATCATTTTGATATAGTACATACAAAGTAACCACATGTTAGGGTTTTTGTTTTGTGTCTCATGAGAAGACTATGTGGGGCTAAGAATGTTGAGTAATGATATTGCCCTGGTGGAATTCGAAATTTTGGTAAGGAAATTAAAATTAAAAATTAAAAAAATGTCACATTTGAAATTGAATCTAAGAAACAAACTAATTTTTTGAATTTCATTCGCTACTATATATTTACTTATATGTACAATATAATTTTTCAACGAACGGACTCTACCCTAGTTAGAAGTGCTTGGTAATGTTTGGAGGTGTAGGTTTTTGATTGTGCGGTAAAATTAAAATTGATGATATAGGAGTTGACAATGGTGATTAATGGTGCTTGATGATGGTTGTTGGTACTTCTTCAATCTTAAATTATCTGTCATATTTTTTCTTTTATATATTTCTTTAAAAAAAACATTAATTAGAAGAAGGTTCTGATTATTTTTTTATATTTTATTAAATATTTCTTTTATTGAAATGCTTCTAGTCTTCAAGAATAATTACTATTAATTTTTTTAAAAAAAATAATTTATTTTATTTTAAACTTTTAAAATGATAAATAATATAAGATTACTAATTTTAAAATTCACGATAAATAATTTGATACGAAAAGTTTGAGAAATAAAATAAAAATGCTGCCAAACAGGACTACAAAGTTGTAACAGAGTCATATAAGTATATCAGTCAATAAATACCAAAAATAATGATAGAAGAACATTAATATCGGTATTTAAGTCATGCTTAAAATGGCTGCGTGAAATAGGAAAAGGAGTCAGTATTTCTATCGAGAAGTTTTAAAATATAAAGATATAAATATATAAAAAAGTTTTAAAAAATAATTTAATATCTCTATATAAATATAAAATTTATTTTAATTATATATAAATAATAGAATTTTTTATCAAAAATATTTAAACGAACCTCGAAAAATCATAATCAAATTAATTAAACACAGCAAAGCGACAGAGCTGAAGTGTTGTAGAAAAGTCCTACATAATTCAGAACATCCCCCCACTCTCATTAATCTTTAGTAAATTTATATTCATTGTTCAATTATTATTGCTTTAAAGTTTTTAAATTTTAAATAAAATATTCAGTTTTGGTAAAAGATTGTTACTTATTCATTGTATCACTTTTACGTCTTTGACCAAATATTAAATATTCAGTGAAAAAAGCAACTTACCAAAATTAGTGTTGCTTTTCTTGAAGTCGGTGAATAATGCTGTTCATTTTAGTATCTTTTAGTAACTTTTTCCATTGCTGTCATAAATATACCAAAATTAAGGAATTGTCTCTTATTAGTTTTGGATAAATTGAACCATTTCAAGAAAGGCGAATGTAGTTTATATTAGTTCCGTTCATTTTTACGTATTATATTTAAATTTGATACATTTATTAAAAAAAAAATTAATATATTTATTTTATTATAATACGCCTAATAATTAATGTTTAGTATTCTATTGTGTTTTGAAAAATAATTTGATAAATAAGTAATTAGTGATAAGGATAAAATATGAAGCATTTTTTTTTTAATATGTTAAAAGTGATAATCTATTTTTGGAATAGTAAACAAAGAAAGTATGCTATTAAGATTTACTTTGTTATTTTATTTGTTTCATATTTGACTTAACATTCCTTTTAAGAAAAAAATTATTATGGGTTTATTTTGCTAAAACAAACCTTATTCATTACTAAATAGGCTTTGAAAATTTTAATTTAACTACGAGTATTTTATTTAGATATTCAATGCTATAGGTAATATTGGAAGAAAATAAAAAAAATTCTCTTGATTTGCTAAAATGAACAAGTATATAAAAATATATTTTTAACATAAAGATAAAGTAAAAATGAAATGAGGAGACTATAAATTTAAAACTATTGAGTTCCTACATAGGTGGGTGATTGAGTATTTAATTTTCTCATATGATTTTGAACAATTTTTACTTAAATATTTTAATTTTTTAGGTTAAATTAGACTTATAATTTATTTTTTAATATGATATCAAAGCTGGGCACATTACAGTTTATGAATTATCCAATGTTCATTTTATATTGTCCACACTTAAAATATTCAATCTTAAGCGCGCTGAATGTATAAAGTTCATACAAGTAATAGCATTATTTGATTTCGAACAATCATCACCTCATAAATTAATTTTTAAAATTAAATTAAATATCCATTTCTTATCTCTATATTAAAAATAAGTACAAATGTTATATTTCAAACTCAACCAATGAAATGAAAATTGTAGATTTTAAAAACCAGCCAGCACAATGAAACAATAGACCATATCAGAAATGAACTTAGCTAGAAAAAGCAAAGGCCAAAATCTTTATATAAAACAGAAAAGTATATATATTATATCTTTGGTGTTCATTCATAGGAAATACATGATGTCTATTACACCCCAACTCCCAAATGAAATCTGGGGTACATGATTCGAATTTAGTAGAAAAACAAAATAAAACATACCAAACAGAGCTGCGGGCTACATGCTTTTACCCTAATCTTTTTTGGGTGCCTTTGCAGCCGCTTCAACCCACTTCATAACACAAAATGTAAAATAAAAAAGATACTAAAGTTATAAAAATAAAAAAAAACAATTCCCCATAAAGTTTATAATAAAAGTAAAAAAAGATACTAATTCCCCATAGACTTCAATACTTTCCCAGTAAAAAAGAGAAACAAATGAAATCCAGGAAAAATCATTTGTTTGTGGTTATATAACTTGTAAGTAATTCTGTTTTTGGGTCGGGTTGGGTCAGTGATAGTGGGTTATGGATCTAAACCCGGAAATTCTTGCCTTCAAAGGTTTGTCCAAACTGCCAATTAGATGGTGCCACGTTGAAAGTAGTGACACTACGATGATCACTAGCTTTAACCCGAATAGAAAGGGCTTGACCCACAAGAGGTGAATTAGTTTGCCAATTTTGCCCCCAGTTACGGCTCATTGCTATCCACTGTGTGTTTGTTCCTTTAATTAGGACCTTTTGTATGTCTCCTGCACCCGCAACGTTTGTTACCAATAACAAGTTGAAGTAACGGAAACCGTTTATGGTGAATCGGATCCCTCCTTCTTTTCTGCATGCTACTCTGTAAATCATTTAACAAAACAAGTTAATCGAGCTAGTAAATTTTAAATAAAATAATTATGCCCCTGCTGCACGGATGGTGGGGCGTGGGATAATGTGAGCCATGTTTCGAATTACTGAATTCGAAGCAAAAGGAACAAATACCAATTTGTTTGGTCACAGTTAAAGAATGGAATGAGACATTTCCCTTGTTACCCTCAAAGTCACCTAAAAATTGCAACTTTAACATTTCCTTTTACACAGTAGTAGGAAACGCGTCATACTCCTTTCGCACAAAATAAATTGAGTTAAAATGCCGCTTATTTTGAACCGAAGTAAATATTTACTTATATCATCGGGGGACCAACCCCTGATTCAAATAATTATTAAAGTGATAACAAAACTAGCCTCACCATGTTAGAGATATGGTGGCAAGTTTATTACAAACCTACAATTATTGTCGGTGTCCCAAATGAAACCATATTTTAAAGACTTTTTAACAAGAACTAACTTTCTAATATTTCAACATACTCACTCGGCTAGCATTAAATTACAATATGGTCCAAAAATGGTGAAAACAGTAGCAATTTTCTGCCCACAAAACAAAAACCGCCAATTTCTCCACAGATCAAATCTTTTCCCATACCTTAATGAAAATGTCAAAAATACCCCTAATATTGCAAAAACGACAACAACACATACTGGTGCAAACCATAAAACGGAATTGCGCATCGGGAAACTCACCGGCGATAAGTGACGGGGACAATTCCGGCACGGTACTGACCGATTTTGAGGAACATAGGCATGGCGAGATCGAAATGAGGACGTGGAGGGTTGCACCACCCGCCGTCATCGTTAGGCAAAGCGAAGTTCGGCGGGCAAAAATTTGTTGCCGTCACGAAAATGGATGGATTTCCAGGAAGACACCATTTCCCATCGTTAACACACTTTATCTCAAAGCAAGCTCCACAGCTTAGTCCATTGTTAAATAGCGCTGTGCTTAGCGCTGCATTGTTCACTCCGTACCCTTGGCTGTACAGATTACCATATCCACAAGCTCCACCTGCAATTTTAAACAAAATTCAAAAAATTCCGCCCAAATTTCAAACACATATGGATGATTCACTGTCACCGAGCCAAAATTTCAATTTGATGAGTTTTGAATTTAAGAACAGCAATTATAACCGGTTGTTTGACCATGAAAATACATTTAGCCATTACATTCACGAAAATTTCGAAATTCAACTCGAAGAAAAGTGATTTCACTTTTTCCATACCAAAACAAACTCTAAATTGTACTCGTTTTCAAATATTATTTTTCACTTTGAATACCAAAAAATATTTCATGGCTAAACACTCCCTAAGTGATTATAACTAAGTTCTAAATCTAATATTTCTGTATATTTTAACAAATTTCTTGACACAAATATACTGTTTGAACAAAAACTACTGGATTCGAGCTCCACCACTGAGAGAGAGAGTCGAGAGAGTGGTAAATACCCATAGTGCCAGATGCGTCAGAGCCACCATAGAAGGTGGCGTGGGCGCTTTGCCATGGGCCACCGGTGTAAACTCCGGGGATTCTAGCATTGACGGCGGTGAGAAAACAGAGAAGAGTAGTAATGCAGAGCTTCATAGTGACAGCCATTTTTCTCATGCTCGCTCGTTAGCTGCTCAATATGAAGAGAGAGAAAGTAGAGAGAGAAATGGAAAAAAGGGGCTTTGGAGGTGAATGAAGAGCGGGAGGAAGATGAAGGGGTACTTATTGAGTAGAAAGAAAGTCACAAGGGCAGGGCATGTAATTAATGCTTTTTTAATTATTATTTTATTTTTATTTTTTAACTTTCTAGCAATTTAGTTATACCATCTTTTTTACTATGTTAATGGGGAAAAAAAAAGAAAGATTGGAAATTAATTTTGTCCTAACAAATATACATGTGAGTTGCACGTGTCGATGAAGAGACCTAATTCTTCGCACTAGGGACGGAGCTAGAAGCTCGGGGTATGAGTTTGGCTAAACTTAGTAATTTTTACTTAAATAGTATATTTATATTAAGAGACTTAATAAAGATGTATTAATATTTTGAAATTGTCGTTATAAAATTCAGAATTTATAAGATTAAATTTTTGATTTCGTCTGAGCTGAGTTGGTACATGGGAAATGAAATAATGGAAGTTTTAATGATTTTTGCTTAAATTTATGGAAAAAATATTGAAGAATGGAACATTGAGATTCTTATTGTGCGGTTATACAATCTTTCTGTCATATTAATTGATTATTATACTAAAAATAATTATCTTGTATTAGTTGTTCATTTTACTAATCAAGAAAGTATTAATTATTTTTTTTCTATATTATCCTTGTAATTAATTCTTTTTTAAAGTGTTCATATTTGTCTGTAAAGTTCTTGAGAAGTTTTTTAAGGAGTGTATTAGCAAAATTTTCTTTTTATTTATGATTTTTTAAGCACAATGCAAAATAAAAAATGATCAATTAATATGGAACGAAGGGAGTAATATTTTAGTTTGTGATTTGGAGAAATTGTTTGTGTAATTTTTGTACTTTGCAAATCATATTTATATGTATTCAGTGTTCGATTTTTACAAGTTTTATTGGAATGGAGTATCGATGCACCTAACAAATGAAAATGTTTATTAAATTCTTGTTGCTTTTGTTGCTCAATTTTGAACAAGTTGCTTAGGATATTTTGATATGATAATATTAGAGGTAGTGATTAAATTTTAATTTTTAGTAAAAATTAACAAGTTCGACTGAGTTCATATCTGAGCTTTTTGGTGTGCCCTTCTATAATAAATCATGCAATGGCAAATATTCTAAAAGGGATGAATGGGTGATACATATCTTATTTTAAAAAATAAATGGTGTAAATTAAATTAATTAAAATAAAATTCTTAACCATAATTGGAATAATGAATATTTTTCATATATTTCTCCCAAAATATTGACAATATATCCTAGATTCTGGCAAATGCACTAAGTAATCTTTTATTACATTTTTCATGCAAATCAATCTACATAATTTCTCGTATTCTTTATGGTAATAAAATATCGTTATTTTGAACGGTAGTGATATTTTCCAAAATATCATGTGTTTGAGTGATTTCAATTCAATTATTGGTGCTTGAGCAAGTTACGCTTTAATTATTTTAAAGGCAGAATGATTTGAGAGATTTTTGTATTTGGCTCGGATTGTAAATTGAATATTTCTACTTATGACTTTGTCAATTGAATCCTTAAATTCATTTAAACTCAATCTTTTAAACCCCTCCTACTCATTGTGACTCTCAATCTGAACCACATACAAGAATCTTCGAGATCATTCCGTCTTTTTTAAATAATGATCAGTATTTTATCTATACTGATTAATGTTTTTTTATTTAAAAAAATGCAGGCTAACAAAAATTCTAAATATAAAATAGTTTTAATTTGGAAAAGTTGAATAGTTAGTTGCTAGATGTTTTGTTATAAATAGAAGATCATAATTCAACTGCCATAATTATAAATTACCAAACTTTTTTGCAAGCAAATATATGAAAGTATATATTACAAAGACATACTTTGAATTCGTAATTTTAAAAATATAATATCTTTAATAGTTAAAAAAGAGAGAGAGAAAATTACGTGAATAAGCAAACACATACTAGTTAATTAGCTAATATAGTTATAGTTTAGCTAATTTACAATTTGCTACTAACATTTAGCGTTAATTACGGTTCAAGTTCGTATAATTCACACATTTATATAACTTTTATATAATGTAATTTTGTATAATTGTTTAAAGTTCAGATGTTTGTACTTGTATAAATTCGCTAGTTCAAGTTATACAAAAATAGTTTAATTATTCGCGAATTATACAAACCCGCTAATTATACAAATTCACGAATTATACAAACGTGACAACTTAAACCATAGTTTCAGCCCGTAAATATGCAAATTATAGCTAAAATACCTAATTAAGTTTATTACAGTAGCTATTTGATAAATTTTCCAAAAAAGAAATAAACTAAAGAATTGAGCCGGTCAAATTATATATTGGATCCATCTCTTTCATAATAACTCACTCATCTTTATATGTTAATATAGAATCAAATAATCCATATATCACTTTATTATTTTCTCCATTCTAATTTATGTGACACTATTTGATTATACACAAAATTTAAGAAACTTTTGAAATTTATGATGTCAAACAAACCTTAGATATTTATATGACTATAAAATATGATAATCTTGAGGCATATGACAAAATATGAAGACCAATAATAAAAATTGGCTATGTATTTTTAAAGAAAATATTAAGTGATATTTATCCTCATGGTATTTAGCAATACTAAGACATCATTTGAACTACTCTCAACCTTCTTATTTTTATAAATAAAAATATTACTAAACACCGTTCATTTATTTAAAAAATTATGATAATTAGTAGTATTAAACTAGACACATAATGTATGTAATAATTGTTAAACGAGCCTAAAGCGTTGTGTTTAGAACCTACAATTAGCTACTTAGGACGTAATCCTAACATAATTAAGCCGCACATGTGAATCTCGAGACACTTTGTCAATGTTCACCTAAAGAAAAATTTCAAAATTGTTTTATAAAGCACTGATTATCACTAGCTAACTTCAAAAATACTGCATCTCAACGAAAGGTATTTGTAAGTTAAAATTTTATTAGTAAAAATTTAAAATCAAACTTACGAAAATTTATTTTTCAAAACCTTAACTTTTAATTTAAAATTGAATTAATGAGCTAATTTAAAGCAAATATTTATTTAAAACATTGGTGAGGAACATTACAAGAGTGAAATTCCCACTTGCATCCAAATTAATGTCTATCATGCAGTGTCGATTCCCAGAATCTCTCAGACCTATAATAGAGTGTGGGAAAATATTTCTTGGGGAAATCAAATAATTTTATCTATAGAAAGTTAAAATTAAAATAAAAAATATTTTAATTAAGTAATATATATTTGTAATAATGACACATCTTATATTTAGTTTATTTATTTAATTTAGTATACAAAAGGTGTATTGGAGATTTAAAGAAGATGGATGAATTATTACAAGGAGATGAATCTATAATCTAAATTTGACTGATTTAACCTTTTAGATTCTTATCATAAATTAAAATAAAAAGACATTCTATTTAATTTTTTTTATGTCCAAATTTATATAGTAGACTTCTTTTTTTTTAGTTTGTTTTGAAAAAATGTTACTTTCTTATAATTAAAAATAATTTAATTATAATTTTTCTCTTTCATTCTTAATTAAAAAATTTGTCATCATTTTTCTATTTGAAAGTGATTTTACTTTTATTTATGAAGGTGTGATGTTTTGAGTACTAATAAAGTTTATTGGTTATCTTCTTCTGGTGATGTAAATTTTATAGTATGATAGTAATATATTAAAAGAAATTATGATTCCTTTAATGTTTGAAAGTTGAGATCTTCGAATTGAATTGCATCTCCTAATAGTTTTGGTATCATTGTATTATTTATGCTTGTAAAAAATTATATTAGAAGTATTGTTTTTCATGAGTTTTTTTAATTTTTTAAAACTATTAATGTATCTTGTTATTATTATACTATTTTACTACATTATCAATTAAAAATTTACTCATACATGCATACTTACGTCTCATGACTCGAGACTTAATTAAATCTCGTCCCATATAAATTAAATGCCCTGCATTATACCTTTGACTTTGAAAACACTTGTGGTAATACGTACTATAAAGGAAAAAAAGCATAAATTCTCCATTAATTTTTTTTTGAAACGTCAGTTACACGCTTAAACTATCATTGCGATGTATTATGCACTTAATTTTGTTCAAAGTGTTATTAATACCCCCTTTCAAAGATAATATCAGTTTTTAAATGAAAAGGTGTTATACACGCGGTTTGACACATAAATAATATTGTTTAAATTTTTTTAAAATATTTTTTCCTTAAAATTTTCTTACATTTTGCAAAACAATAATTTCTACTCTTTGTGCGTTCTTTCTCCTCTCACCATACACATCGATCTCTCTTTTTAAAATCTATTTCTTCTTCCTATATTATTCGTAAATTAAAGGAAAGGAAAGAGAAATTTGAAGAGAAAATAGGGAACAGTAAGACGATTATAAAGTACAGATGCGGTGGGCAACACCATTAATGCAGGTGAAACAAATAAAAACTTTTAGATCAGTAAAATTCTTTTAAAATCTTGATAACAATGGATGAAAATTAGGCATTTCATTTGTATTTTTGTGTGTAATGAATAATCAAATATATTATTGATGGTTGTTTGAGACAAAAATGTGATGATTGTAGGTGGTGCTCCGACGAGAATAGAGAAGACAAAGATAGAGTAATCATTTTTTTCGACGAATTTTTGATAAATTTAGGCAATATAATTACGATTTTTATGCATATATGCCATAAAATTTTCAATAGAAGCCATTATATTTCTTATAATTTTTTTCTAGGTGATCTTATCCGGTGGATCCTCCGGTGAGTTTGAGTAGAAAAATCATGATCTTTAAGTTGAAACATTATTAACTTTTGAGATAAATGTTAAAAACACACCTAAATTATCATCTTTTTTTGAGTTTTATATCTAAACTAATGAAAATGTGAGTTTCATATCTAAACTATCACTTATTAGTTTGAGAAAGTGGTGGTGGGGTTATGGTGAGAGTAAGTGTTGGAGTGAGGTAATAAAAATATTTTATATTTCATTTTATAATTTTTTTGGGTAGGAGATTGTAATACTTTAATCTTTATTTTTAACTAATTCTAATAATCTATTTAATTTTTGTTAAGGTGGAATATTTTGTTCATGTGGAGTGTGATATGATAATTTTTTTAAAAATAAAAGAGAGAGTGTAGTACACACTCCATGATGAGAGTGGAATAAAAGAGAGATGTGTGTTTCTCAAACTAATAAGTGATAGTTTATGTATGAAATTCGCACTCTCAATAGTTTAGGTATGAAAGTCAAAAAAAAAAAATAGTCCAGATGTGTTTTTGACGCTTTTCTCTGAACTTTTCGATGAAAATCACCATCTTCTCCGTTCCTTTCTGTTTCGTTTTAGAGTTCCTCTTAATGGATAAAGTGTTGAATAGACTTCCATGGAGATAAAATGAAGAAATAACCAATGGTCACAAATGATAATGAATTGTCGAAAAAAGAAGAACTCAAAACAAAGTAAAATGTAAAAGCTTACAAAAAATATACATCCTCTATTCCATATTAATTGAATTTGTCAGGTAATGCACATATATTAAGAAAAACATTTAAAGACATAATTTGAACCATAATTTCCGCTATTGTCTTTTGTAAAATCATAAATATAACTTTGCAAGTAGTGTGATTTATATCCTAGAAAATATAAAACTTCAATAAATGAAAGGGCAAACATGTAAAAAGTTTCAAACATCCATCTTGAACTTTGAACAATTTAATTATTTTGAATAATAAAAAATCCCTCAAAAATTCAATTAATATGAAATAGAGGAATTAAAAAAGAAAGAAAATTGACATAATTAATATATTAGAAAGTACAACAATAACATATCCAGTCAATTCTCACTAAGTGGGGTCTGAAGAGGATAAAATGTACCTAGACCTTACTACTACCTCGAGGAGGTCGAGACTGTTTCTGAAAGACCCAATATTAGAAATTATAATACTCAATAGTATAATGATCAATAAAATAGTGTTAACATATTCAAATTCGTCATTTTAACATTTCTTTTCTTCTTCTCACGCACATTAAGGAAGGTGAAGACACTTTCTCTGCAATATCACCTTTTAAGGGGTATTAATATCACTTTAAATAAAATTAAATATGTAATAGATCGCCATAATTGTTTAAACATATAACTGACTTGTCGAATCAAATTTAGAAAAAAAAAATTATGATTTTTTCTTACAATAAACTATATTCAATAATTGGAACACCAATTTTAGGTAATTGAGTCATGCATATAACTGAAACCATGTGATATTTTTTTTTGTGTTTCCTATCATATAATAGCACCACAAAATGGATAGGAAAAGACAAAGTTATCCATTCGAAATTACGTTCTATAAAACTTGAAAATGCATTGTCACCCACGTATATTCTGGGATCATTTTTTAGTTAGATTTTGAAATATCTAAAACAAATGTCACAGATAAGAAGATTTAGAGATCAATGATTGGGATATAGTAGATAGTCATGCGTTATATAGATTTCTTGTCAGTATTATTTTTATTACTTTTTTACTAGCTAATTAATTTTTGATTTTAGTATTTCTTTAACTTCGATTGTCATATTATATTGGAAAAAAAGCATAGTACCACTTAGGCGTGTCAAGTGAAACAAAATGACAATCGAAGTTAAGGAAATACTAAAATCAAAAGTCAATTAGCTAGTAAAAAAGTAATAAAAATAATAATGACAAGGAATCTATATAACGCATGACTATCTACTTTATCTCAAAATGGTACTTAATTTTTACTTAAAATTAAAGATTTCGGATTCGTAATTTGAAGATGAAGTTTTCCTTCAAAGGGAGTGTTCCCATAATGGACTTAGCTTTTTATATATAAGGTGATTCCGCATTAATCGAGTCGATAAATTTTAGATACCAAATAATTGGAAAAAAATAATTTCATTACCTCAATTTGTTATTTGAGAGATCAATTTTGTGTTTTCACATTAAGTTATTTTAGATCAAACTTTTTTAAAATATATTATTAAAGTCTTAATTCTAATGATCACAACATGGATAAACTCAATTTACTTTAAAGTGTGGATATACTATAAAGTATAACGAAATGCCTCTTCCCTTTTAATTTATTTTTCTTTTTAATTTATTTTTAAAAAATATTTCTTTCTTCTTTTGAGAATTATGATCACACGTGATTAAAAGTCTTAAATTTAATATCAAATGAAAATCAGATAAACAAATTACAAACGATATAATTTGTAACATCTAAGAAGGAACGAGAAATATAGTAAGTAGAAGAAAAGCCATAGAAGAACATGTGAATAGAATAATTATTCATTTTAGTTAGCTTTTACTTACATCTGCAAAACTCAACCTCCCATGTGCATTCACTTATTGCCCGTCTTTTCCTCTTTTTATTTTTTCAATTTTTAATTAAATTATTAGTATCATCTTCATTTAACATAAAAGGATGACTCAATAAAATTAGAAATTTAAATCCTTGATTTATTTAGTTCATCTCCAAATTATGCTAAATTTTATATCAAATATTATATTTAGTGTAAAATTCAGTGTAAAGTTGCTTCAATCCATGCTAAATTTTGCACTAAATTTGATGTGTGAATATTCATCACACCAATTGTCTTTTATTATTATTTTATTATACAATAATTTTAATTAAATATTATATAAATTGATATGTTTTAATTAAAATATTTTATTAGTTTTACGTAATATTTTTATAATATTAATTTTAGATTAAAATTTTAATTTTTTTTATATATTATTTTTCTTTACTTGAAATTTTTAAAAAAATTAAATTTATGTTAATTCTACTATAAATTTGAATTGGATATAAGTACAATTAACCTTGACAAAAATTAAATATGAAAAAAATAAATCTCGACATAAAAAAATTAAGGACAAAGAAGCTTATTTTGAACTGCGTAATAGAGAATTTATGGGAACACCGTAGTAATCTTGAAAGTTAAATATTCATGTAGAACATAAAATAAAATTTTTAATTGTGTAATATTTATTTAATTATATTTTGTTAATGATTTCACTTTTATTTGTGTTATCCATTATTATGTATAATTTGTAATATTTGCTAGTAATTTATATTATTTAAAAAATTATGATATAAAATAATTTTATATTAAATGACTATAATTTAAAATAATATGAAAATTATATATAGTGAATGTTTTTTAGAAAGAATTTTATTTTATGAAATAAGAAAATATAAATGAAATAAGAAATAATAATATAATAATGAAGAGAGAGAAAATAAATTCTTTTTTAATGTAAAACTTGATTTGGTGTTAGGGTCGGGGATGCCCTTACAATAACTTAGTTGAAATTGGAAAAGCCAGCCAAAATAGGGAAAAAAATGGCTAGGCATAAGGTTTGTATTCATTTTTTATTTTTTTAAAAAATAATATTTTGGGGGTGAGGTGGGGTGTCAATTTGGGTCAATGATCTAATGCAACTTAAAATAGTGGCAAATGTTACTAATTATACTAACATATACTCAAAATATGTTACTACTAATTAATTAAGTGCAACTATAATGCGGTATTTTCACGTCTATTAGCATAAGCACATTTCTCTAATTATGGTTTTGTTAATTAATACTCACACTATATAGTATTTACTTAAAAAAGAAGCTACAATGTATTTCTTATGCTAACTTTATATATTTACTTTAGAGAAAGATACAATATTTTTCTTGTAATTATTAAATTTTTCAATATTCAATCGGACACAATAGTTATTAACTTATTTCACAAGTATTACTACATTATAGATCCAGAGGCGGCTAGAAGCATATAATTGTTCGTCAATATGCTTGCTTCCAGGTATTTTTGGAAATTCAATATTTTTACGGATTCAATTTATTTTTCTTATTTTTTTAAACCTGTTATATATTTAAAAATTACATAAAAGATATTATAAATCACAATAATAATAATAATAATAATAATAATTTAAAAGATTTAACGAGCACATAATTTACTTCTGTGTTGATATGTGATTATGTATCTAGTATTATATTATTTTTTTAATTTTTACTCGGTGTTTGGAGTAAGGTCTGCGTACATTCTACCCTCCCCAGATCCCATGTTGTGGGATTTCACTGGGTTGTTGTTGTTGTTGTTGTTTGGAGCCTGTGGAGTCCTAACTAAGTCCGAATCACGCACTGTTGACCCATTCATGAGTAGCACTTCTAATAGAATTTTTTTCATATTCAAAACTTAAATTCGAAACCTTTGATTAAGGATGAAACGATTCCACCACTGCGTCATAATGCATGTTGGTGTATCTAGTATTATATATATTGTGTGTACATGCAAACAAAATCTAACAATTCGTGTGAAAGAAAATACAATATTTCATTGTTTAACATGACCAACCAAATTTAGGAAATCTGCCAGATCATCATAAAATATTTAAAACCAAATATTTTACAGCAACCCCAAAAATCTTATAAGAAGCCCATGTATGGCAATGCATGTGAATTTGTCACCAAGCTAACCCCACCTTAGTTACCTACCAAACATTATGACTATCAACCGTAAATTCTAAATTTTATATACGTATGAGAAATTTTAATACTTTTTGATTGATTTTCTAAATTTTTATTAGATGAGGGTTCAGTTCTTTGTCTTGTAATCCCTTTTTTCATTTCTCCATCATCCTCTGAGTCATGGTTGTATTTTCGAAATGTATCTAGGGTTTAAAATATTGATTCAAATTTTGATAATTGCTTTGAAGATGAGTTACGTAGGTATATAAATAATATCATGTTTGATAGTTGGTTATGAGGTAAACTATTTATTTATAAAATTAATATGGGATAGGATTTGTAATTTAGAAAACTTCATAACTAAAATATGTGTAATTTATGAAAAAATCTATATATTATTTTATGCTGGTTAGAAGTTGAAATAAATAATAATATATAAATAACTAAACCATGCATAATTAATTTCTTCATAAAATAATGCATAAATTTTATCATAATTAATTTATATATTATTAATACTTGCATAGCTCTAACTAGCTATCAAATGAACCCAAAGTTCTAACACTCCACATATTATATTTGTATGATTTCATGGCTCAGATTTTGATTTTTAATTTTATTTTTATTTCTATTTTTACTTTTTATTTATTTATTTATTATTATTTTTTCTTTATGCTATATATATTATTTTTTTCTCTCGTACTTGAAACTGTGACTTTCAAGCCGAGGGTCTTTCGAAAACAACCTCTCCAGTGTACATCCTACCCTCCCCAGACCCCACTTGTGGGATTCCACTGGGTTGTTGTTGTTGTATCATAAATATTACTTATATTACTATATAAGTAACGCGATTGTATAAATATTTTGTATATCATTCGACATTCATGTATAAAATTTTGGGTGATTTATAAAAATTTCACTAGTATAGAAGCTAATTACTTAGATTCACATTAGTTTGTAATATTATGAATCTTATCAAATTTTTGAATTTCGTATACATGTATCTGACGCGTCCAGATACATCTAGATACATGTATCTCGAATACATGAGGTCAAAATTATATTTAATTTATTCTTGATACACTATATACAAGTTGATTCGTATATATCTGACTCTCTTACTCACCTCTCTCCCTCGCCTCTTTCCCTGTATTTAGTATCCCATATACATGTATCTATTATCCAAATACATATATTTTGTATGATTCACATGTATCTGGGTTACATAGACTATCTCGTTCGCATCTATCGTTCTCTCGCTCGCCTTCCTACTTTTTCACTCGCCTCTCTCATTCTCTCACTTGCCTCTCTCCCTATTTTAATATATTTTATAGTAAAAATACATGTATCTATGCATATTTGATTTTTTTCCAACTTAAATTCTTTATCTATATCCTACCCCACCCACATAAAACCAGCCCAATCCTAGTGTCCATGTACACGTGTAGACATGTGAACTATATACCAACTCTTTTAGCTGACCAAGAATTTATTAGCCGCGGTGACCTTTCTTCATAAATCAGCTCTAGTGTCAGCTGAATTTATGGTGGCTCGCTGAGAACACCCACCTTGTTCACATTACTTACGCATGTAGATATGGCCGGAGTTAGAAGTTCGGATACGAGTTTACGTCAATTCAGTAATTTTTATTTAAATTAAGTATTTATGATAAATAATTTATTAAATATTTAGCTGTTATTGTGGTTATTATTATAACATATTAATTTAAAATTATTATAAAAATTATAAATTTTAAATTCGTCTCTACGTGGATGCCTAGAAAATCAAACACTAAAAATAGAAAGTGGAAAAACCTCATCATATATGCCTTCAATTACCTTAGACATACCCACACATAACAACATGGATGCTATATACACCCACTTTTAGGAAGAGATCCTGTAAAATTAGGGTAGTTTGAAGTTCGGTAGCTGTGTATTAATAACGTAGGAATTAATTATAAGAAATTTTATATATTATTTTGTATAGGTGTTAATTATGAGGGTTCTAAATATAATACTCCATCCGTTTCAAAAAGAATGACTTAGTTTGACTTAAAACGGAGTATATAAAAAAATAAAGAATTTTTTTTCATCTTGTGGTTCTAAATTAAAGTTATGTTAAATGTACCAAAATACCCTTTTATCTTGTGGTCTTAAACATGCCACGTGGAAAGTTGAAATTCAAATTTTACTAAAAAAGAAAATGGGTCATTTTTTTAAACAGATTAAAAATGAAAGGAGGTCATTTTTTTTGAAACAGAGAAAAAATATAGATTTTTTAATAACTTAATATATGTATTATTATGTGGGTTTTTAAGTTGCAAATTACATATCGTATTAATTTTTATACATGAATAATAAACTTACCTCCTAATAAGCTGTTGAATGTGATATTCCGTCTTAATTTATCAGAATACGAAGTTTAACAAATAAAGTGATGATCAAAGACTTCTGATTTTTTTATTTTTTTTTAAAAAAGTAGTTCTATCATACTAAATACACCTCTAGGGTCGAGCTTGCACATTTTCATTGTGCAGCTAGCATTGTTTGAAAACTACAAATTTAGACCACAAATTTTCAAATTCAAACGTTGAAAAAAATTAAAGTTTTTTTTTTGGTAAACAAAATTAAAGATTATTAACTATTCAACCAACCACATTGTTGATCATTACACACATTGCAACACAAAAAATGCTTCCTCACATTTATGCTTAACTTTTCATTTATTTAAAGAGGATTAAAAAATAAAAACATTAATGTTGCTTTTAAAATTTACTTTTTGGATAAAAGGGTAGCTGGTTTGTTATTTTATGTATTATATCATAATGAATGGTAAATTTAATAAAACGAAATATTTCGTTAACAATATGAAATTCGCTATTTGAGACGTATATTATTACAATGGAATGATCGATGGTAGGTGTATCATGTATTTATCGATACTACATAGAAATTTGAGATGCAAGCATGTAAACAACTTAATTATATGATACGTATACTCAAATATCTTCATAGAAAAGTCTCTTGCATGCTACTCTAGTGAGATATGTTATAATTGAAATAGGGAATATATAACATGAACATGATTAGATTGCATTAAAATATGTATACTTTTTCGACAACAACTTGATTCTCCAACAATAATACCAGTGACAGAGGCAGAAATTTATACAAATAAGGACGACAAATATACAATTCGGGTTATAAATTTAATAGAATTGAGTAATTTTAATCAAAGCTTTATTTATTTTAAGAAATCTATTTGATATTACATAAATTATTAATTTAAAAGTTAACAATTCAAATTTTGAAGCCGTAAACATTAAAAATCTTAAAATAAAATGTTGAGTTGACCTTCAAAGGGTTTTGACTTTTTATATGGAAGTTGAGTGACGTTCGAAGGGTTTTGACTTATATATGGAAGTTCTTGGGATTCTATTGTTTTAAAGTTTAAAAGATTAAATTAAGAATAATTTACATAAATCACATAGTGCTAAGAGTTAATTACATTATTTCTCTACTGTTTTTCAAATTACAAAAAAATCTTAAAATTTATGGATTTCGGATACATCAGCAGACATCCGGATACATAGAAGAGGGATGTATCAGAGAGGAGATAGAGATGTATTAGAGAAGGAATATGACATCCGGGTACATAAGGAAAGTGATATTGCTCAGTCCTAGTTGGTTTTGGTGATTTAACAAACTCAGGGAACATGTAAAGGACCTGGCCCCTTTGAGGACACTTTGCTGATAACGACAGTAGAAAAATAGTACAAAACAGATCCTGCCAAGTCTGTAGGTCTGTGTGTACATGATCGAATTCTTGTGCAGAGGGTCAGTTGTCTAATCAATACAAAGCGTCCAACGAATGTATATAATTTATATATACATTCTTTACAACCATTCTCACTTGGCTTTTTGGAATCATTGAAAAAGAAAAATCCACTGAAGCTTATGGTCTCAAAAATCTAAAATTTGCTGAAGAAGAAGACCAAGAACCTGATAGAGTTACCAATCTTTTGTTCTTGTTTTTAGGGTTGTAATTTCTTAGTCTTAATCTTGTAAGGTCTACTCCTAATCTATAAAAGAAGTTAGACCAATTCATTGTTTTTTCGTTTCAGTTATTCATCTTGTCGAAATAACTAATGTTAATTATGGAGACTAATTGAAGTCTGAGTCAGCTATGAGTCAAGTGATTTAGGAAGCAGTAGAGTTATTGCTTCAAATCTGTAACAGAGTTGTTACAAGGAGAGAGAAGGGATTGTGAGTGCAATTCCTAGATTGTAAGATCTTGTAATCTAAATCTTTGGCTCAGTTGTTTAGTGAATATTAAGCTAAAATCCTATGGGATAGGTCGTGCTTTTTCTCCCTTGAGCAAGGAGTTTGTACTTAAAATCTTGAGCCTGAGTTTACCTTTCTGTTCTTTATATTTCTGTACTGATTTCTGATAAAGGACCTGATCCCGACTGTTCTGGTGGAAGCATACATTCTAACAATTGGTATTAGAGCGAGTTTTCTCTATCTGGTTACACCAAGAGAAGGTCCTGTGAAGATAAATGTTTCATTCAGATACCCTAAAGGACAGAAAATCAACAGACCTCCAGTGTTTAAGAGAAAATACTTCTTACTGTGGAAAGAAAGAATGAAAGCTTTTATTCAGGCTAAAGACTATAAACTCTAGACAAGAATTACTGATGGTCCTGAATATCTAATGAAGAGAGATCGTGAAGGTAATGATGTGAAAAAGGAAGGGAGTGAATATGAAGTGGATGATTTTAGATTAATTGAAAAGAATACAGAAGCTAAACTTTTACTTATCTGTGGTTTTGGACCAGATGAGTATGCTCAAGTATTCAACTGTACCACTGCAAAGCAAATCTAGGACGCTCTCATAGAAACATATGAAGTGGAAAATGACAAAATTGATTCTGGTTCAATGGTTGCTCTCATGGCTCAATTAAAAGTTGAGAAAGAAGTTGAATAAGAGGTAACACTTCTTGATGTTAAACAGAACCTACATACTTATTCTGTGAAAAATTAAGAAGTCTTGCTGTTGTATTGATAGATTCAATTATTGAGTTATCAAATGATAAGGATTAAGTATTAACTGCTCATATACTTCTCAAGATGATAATCTGTCTCTAGTTTTATAAATATTAGATTTAGAAGAACAAATAATGGTCTTAGTAACAGAAAATACAAATCTTACTCTTGATCTTAAGAAGTTGAACCAAAATTATGTTAATGGCAAAGGAATAATCAGTAGTGTACAACTTGAGCTAGAAGGAAAGCTTAGTGATGCCGAATTAAAGTTGGCTATGATTCTTGATAGAAATGTACATCTTGAAAAGGATCTAGCCTTGGCAAAAGAAGAATGATTTAAATCATTGAAATGGACTGTTTCTCCAAAGATTCTTGAAAATGCTATTGATCAGAGTAACAATGGTAGAAGGAGTCTAGAAAAATCTTAAAATCAGTCCCTCTTTCAATTCTAGTGGCAAGTATGATTCAGAATTTAAAAATTGACTATGTCTTCACTGTGGTCGTGATGGTCATTTGAAAAAGGATTGTCTAGCTTTGAAAAGGTCTCTAGAGAAGGTCTCATTTTATGATGAACATAAAGTGATGCAGATAAAGAAACCTGGTCCTAAAGATAAAGGAACCTGATCCTAACTCTGAACTTAATCATAAGATGAGAAAAGATACTTTACCTCATTGGACAAAAAAATCTCTTGTTACTCCCTTTTCTAATTATTGAGAACTTAGATTGAAATGGGTTCCTAAATTTAACAAATGATTTGTGCTGTAGGAAAATGGGAAAAGTAACAAACAGTGTTGGTTCAGAGATAGTGGTTGCTCAAAGCACGTGACTGACAAGATCGAAAACTTTCTCTCGCTTAAGGAACTTCAAGTTGGAGGTGTCTTATTTGGAAATAGCAAGAAAGGATACATTCTAGAAGTGGGAAGAATTGATAAATATCTCAAACACTCTATTGAAAATATATACTACATGAACGGTTTGAAATATAGTCTCTCAAAAATATGACAAAGAAAATGAGGTTAGATTTCGTTCCGAGATGTGTATTGTTACAAATCTAAAATCAGGAGAAGTAATTCTGACTGCTCATAGATGCAAAAACATGTATGTTGCTGATCTAGATACTGCTCAAGGGAATGATCTCACTTGCTTGAGTGCTCAAAGTAAGAGTGTTGATTTGTGGCACAGAAGGTTGGGTCATGTAAGCTCGTCACTACTGAATAAACATGTATCCAAGGACCTGGTCCGTGGGATGCTCTAGTAAAGTTTTCAGATAACAAAGTGTGTGATGCCTGTGTCAAAGGAAAGCAAATCAAATCCTCTTTTAAGCCTAAGAAACAAGTAAGTACCACATGACCTCTCGAGTTAATTCATATGGACTTGTATGGTTCTGTGAAAATTCAAAGCAGAGAAGGAAAGAAATATATTCTTGTGATAGTGGCTGACTACTCTCGATACGCCTGGACTATGTTTTTAAAATCTAAGGATGAGATATATGATGTATTGTTGATATTTTCTAAGATGATTCAGACAAAGTTGAACCGCAAGATTGATAGAATCAGGTCTGATCATGGCACATAATTTGAAAATATGAAAATTGATAACTTCTGTGCTGAAAGTGGGATACATTATAATTTCTCAATTTCAAGAACTCCTCAGTAAAATGGTGTAGTTAAAAAGAAGAACAGAACTCCGTTGACATTGCCAGGACCATGCTCATTGACTCAAATCTTCCTAAAAACTTCTGGGCAGAAGATATTAACACATCTTGTTATTTGACCAACAAATATTTAATAAGGTTAATTCTGAACAAAACTCCCTCTGAGCTACTCAATAATAAGAAGCCCAAATTGAGCTATTTAAGAGCATTTGAATGCAAATGTTTTGTATTGAACAACGAAAAAGATGATCTTAGAAAGTTTGATCCTATAAGTGATGAAGAAATTTTTGTAGAATATTCCACTTCGAGCAGGGCTACAGGGTTAATAATAAAAGAACTCTATGCATTGAAGAGAGTGCTCATGTGATTTTAGATAAAAATGGTGAAATCAAAGATCTGAAAAGTAGAGATGAGGTTGAATTGGAAAAATTCTTACAAATTCAGAGAGATACCTTTAATGAAGTCACCACAAGTGATGTGCATCATGTTACTAATGTGGCTGAATCTGAATAAGATGAAGGAACAAATAAGGACATCGAACCTGAAGAGGGACCTGGTCTCCTTGATAACTCTCCAGTGAATGATATTATTCAAACTGAAAATGAGAATCTGGAAAATGAGAATGAGGAAGTTGAGCAATCTACTCAATCCTCAACATCCAGAATGGGGTGAAAACACAAAAAGTCTCATTCACTTGATAATCTGATTTCTCCATTGGATTTTGGAATACAAACTAGGTCCAAGACAAGAAATCTAATGGCATTCTCAGTATTTATTTTAAATATTGAACCAAAAAAATATCAAGGAAGCTTTGAGGGATGCTGACTAGGTGAACTCTATGCAAGAAGAATTACATCCGTTCGAAAGAAGTAAGGTATAACATCTAGTTTCTAGACCTTCTGATAGAATCATAATTGAGAAAAGGTGGGTGTTTAGGAACAAACTAGATGAAAATGGAATCATTACAAGAAACAAGTCAAGATTGGCAGTGCAGGGATATGACCAAGAAGAAAGAATAGATTATGATGAGATATTTTCTCCTGTTGCAAGGATGAAAACCATCAGAATTCGTATTGCCTTTGCAACCTTTATGGAGTTTAAACTGTTTCAAATGAATGTAAAAAGTGCATTCTTAAATGGCTTTCTAAAGGAAGAAGTTTATGCGAAACAGCCTTCTAGATTTGAGGATGTTAATCATCCAAATCATGTTCTCAAATTGGACAAGGCTTTATATGGACTAAAGCAAGCTCCTATATCATTAAGGAACTACTAAAAAAGTTTCACATGATAAAGCTCCACATGATGGATGCAAAGCCTATTGATACCCCCACGTGAACAAATCTAAAGTTGGATGCTGCTGAAACTAATCCTGTAGTTAATGAGTCTATGTATGGAGGGATAATTGGGTCCCTACTATATCTAACTGTTAGCAAGCTTGATATTGTGTTAAGTGTTTGCATGTGTGCTAGGTTCCAAGCTTGTCCAAATGAATCACATTTAAAAGTTTCTAAGAGAATTCTAAGATATCTTAAGAAGACAAATGACCTGGTCTTATTTTATCCATCAGAAATTTCTTTTGATTTGGTGGAATATGCAGATGTAGACTATGCAGGGTATCAGGTTGACAGGAAGAGTACATCAGTAAGGGCTCAATTCTTGGGCTCATGTCTTATTTCTTGGAGAACTAAGAAGCAAAATTATGTTGCTCTTTCAACAGCTGAAACTGAATATGTAGCAGCTGCATCATGTTATCCACAACTGCTATATATTAAGCAACAACTGAAAGACTTTGGAATTTTCACTCATACAATTCCTCTCTTATATGACAACACCACTGTTCGAAATATGGAAACAAATCTAGTGCAACACAAGAGAACAAAACACATAGATATCAGGCATCATTTTCTAAGAGACAATATTAAAAAGGGGCATATTTTTATGAAAGTTTTTTGGAAATCTATCATTTTCAAAAATATTTCATTGTCTTTAGTACGACCAAGGATCAAATTGCTGACATTTTCACAAAGGCTCTGAACATGGATCAATTCGAGAAGAAAAAACTGAAGTTAGGATTGCTAAAGCTGAACTGATCTGTGCATTATCTGAAGCTTGCAAATCTCATTGACTATGATCAGGATGCAAGTATCTTTAATCATCATTGATTTATTTATGAAGAGTCAATCTAGTACCCGTACAGGTATACACTCACAAGAATTTTGATTGAATAAAAGGAGAACTTAAAGGCTAGAAAATTTATTTTTTAAACTGTGGAGGGGGACCTAGTCCTGTCTCAAAGTTAGTATTCTTTACATTGCTCAACTGATTGCGTGAACCATTGTGATTGCCACATGTCAGCCATATGTCTTCGAACCGTTGTTTAATAAGTCAAAACTCAATTGTTGTGTTCTTGTCAAAGGAACCTAACTCACCAGTTCAAAGCCTTTTTTTTCTTTCTTTCATTTTTCCCCTTTCCTTTCCCCTCTCCTTGGTCATCAACACATTAATCATACTTTTTAATATCTCTTCCAAAGATTGATTGTTAAGCAATCATTCTCCATGAATATTTGGTTGAGTGCGAATGTGTTGAGAAAAGAACTGGACAAGTAAGCAGGATATCTGAATTGTTGTTTGAGCAGGGGCAGTTGAAGCATGAGTTGGAAGATATGACAACACTCTTAAGTGCTAAAGATGCTGAGATTGCGAGACTTAAGGCACAACTAGCTACAGCACAATCAGAGGGATCAGGTTTTTCTGAGTTGCAAGCACTCAAAGAAAAAAATGCTAGCCTTGCAGTCCAGGTCATTAATCTCAAAGACAAACTGCTTCTATATCATAAGATCCATGCTGATCATATGTCCCTTCTCCTCAAATCCCTCTCCCAACCCCCCATCCACCTAGTGTCATCATGTGTTGTCACTTCCCTTTCTTGAACTGATCACAATGGTTTACTTTTCAGTTAGTTTGTAATGTTTTGAATATTGCCTTTTATTTGTGATGAATGAATGTTTTTGTTTCTCCAGTCAATCTCCTAATTCATTACTTATTGGCTTGTGCTTGTGTTGCGCTTAGTGGCTATGACTTTTCTATGATAATGCATGCGTCGATTTTAGTTTACTATTTTTCATTTTAATAATGTCAAAAGGGGGAATATATTGTAAGATGATGATAGGAGAAGATATTGGTGAAAGAGGGAAATTTATTTCTTATTTCTGTTACTTGGATATTGGCGAAAGGGGGAATAATTGTCTGTTCTCAGGTGGTAAAGGGAGAATGTTGTAAAGGAGCTTGCCATCATAAAAGGGGGAAATTGATAATGCTCAGTGCTAGTTTGTTTTGATAATTTAACAAACTCAGGGAACAGTTAAAGGACCTGGTCCCTTTGAGGACTCAACAACAAATAGTACAGAGCAGATCCTGCCAAACTTGCAGGTCTGTGTGTACGCGATGAGCTCTTTTGCAGCGGATCAGTTGTCTAACCAATACAAAGAAAAAGAAATACATTCTTACAACCATTCTTACTTGGATTTTTGGAATCATTGAAAAAGAAAAATCCAGTGAAGCTCATGCTCTCAAGAATCTGAAATTCGCTTTTGAAGAAGACCAAGGACCTGATTGTAATTTCTTGGTCTTAATCTTGTAAGTTCTACTCCTAATCTATAAAGGAAGTTAGACCAGTTCATTATTTTTTCGTTTCAGTTGTTCATCTTGTCGAAATAACTAGAGCTAGTTATGGAGACTACTTGAAGTCTAAGTATGCTAGGAGTCTAGTGATTTAGGAAGCAGTAGAGTCATTGCTTCAGATTTGTAACAGAGTTGTTACAAGAAGAGGGAAGGGATTGTGAGTGCAATTTCTATATTGGAAGAACTTGTAATCTAAACCTTTGGGTCAGTTGTTTAGTGAAGATTGAGCTAAAATCCTATGGGACAGAGTGTGGTTTTTCTCCCTTGAGCAAGGAGTTTCCACGTAAAATCTTGAGTCTGATTTTATCTTTCTGTTCTTTAAGTTTTTGTACTAATTTCCGATAAAGAATCTAGTCCCGACTGTTCTGGTGGAAACATACATTCTAACAGGAGGGATGTATCCGAGAGGGGATAGGGATGTATCAACGAGAAGAGAGTGATGTATCCAAAAGGAGATTTTTGACTTTTTTTAAATGATAAAGAATTTAAGAGATTATGATAAAATAAGACGTGTATTTAGGTCATTTTTCCTTAAATTAATATAATCTTATAAAGGGAGAGAACCTGTTTTTGTAAATGATCGTTGGTTCAAGTAAACAAAGTAAAGCTTAAAAGTCAATATTCGTGATCTCACTTTAATCTTACATATTGTAATAATGTGATAAAAATAATAACGAATCTTATCCAACTTGGTTCTTGATTTTTTTAATAAAAAAGAAAATGTCAGCAATTTTTTATTTTATTTTTATTTTTAAAAAAACTAATTTGGAGAAATTTGATCATAACATGGGCAGAGTATTCAACTTGTCGATTATAAATTAATAAAAAATCTATAAAGAAAAAAAGACAATCATAGAGAAAAAAATATTAGTCTAAAAATAATAATCATAATGTACATTCCTTAACGAACATGTTTTATTAATTTAGTGTGTATATATAATTAATTAAGACTAATGTGTAAACTAAGCAAAAGACTGATAGTCCACTTGCTTCATACCACTTTCTTCCCAAGGTTAAGGAATGCTAATTACTTTTTATCTCTTTTTTATTAAAAAAAAATTGGAGGCAGAGGAAAGGGACAAGATGATAATGTTCAGATGGCAAGCACCCTCCGTCTCTAATCTTAAGATCATGAGTTTGAGTCACCAAGTAAGTAAAAAGGCGAAAGCTCCAAAGAGGGATAAAAGTTAAAAAAGGATAACACGCATAAATCTAGAAATGGTCCAAATTGGAGTAAAGGAAGAGAAAACGAGGGAGGATTTACAAAGAGAGAAATCGAGCCTCCACCAACAAAATAAAAATTCAAATAACTAAACAACTAAGATAGTAAGACATTATGCTAGAGTAGACCTTTTAAAAATAGCAATCTTTGTGTATAACTAGTTTTCTTAAAGAATTTAACTTTTATATACTTCTAAGTCAAGAAGGAAAAACAAAGTTACACGGTGATAACATAAATACTTGAATTATGAGCATGTGTGTATACCTCCCAAAAAGGAGACAACAAAATTCAAAGATATGAAAATTAAATGATCAATATCTTGTACTATAAAGTGTTTTTCATTTTCACAGAATTACTATCACTTATGTCCTTTACACAAATTAATTTTTTCAGAATTAAGTCCACATGTTTTTTTTTTTTATATACTTTTCTTGAAGGGGGTCCTTAAATAATATGTGAAAATAACCAACACAGAACATGAATGTGGGGACTAAGAAATAGATAATAAAATTTATATATTAGATCTTGTAATTTCTATCTATTATTTAGGTTGAATGGTCATCATCATATCTATCATATTTTGCATATGATTTATAAGCAAAATTCTAAATATATATCCACATTGATTTTGGCTGACTACTATTTTAACACAAGGTATAAAGACACTAAAATTCAATGTCCTTTCTTTGTCAGTTGCTCATCAAGTTCTTGTTTTTGATATATCGCTATGAAAATACCATAGTATTCTTTTTATTGGTTAATTTTGATTATTTTATTAATTATGAAGAGGAGAAGGTTTATTAAAAGTGCAGATTAAAAATATGTGGATACAAGAGAGAATCAGAGGAAAAATTGGGGATTATCAAAGAAATCTTTTAATAAATTAAGTATATTTTCTGCTTTTCTTCTAAGAAGATTTTTTTGGTGGCTTATTTGAATGGAATAGAAGCTCACTCTCTCAAATGGAAGTGTAAAACATACTTTTTAATTTTTATCATGTCAATCTAAAGTATTCATTAGACACAGTTATGTCAACTTCAAATGCCGATCACTGACTAAGTTTGAATGTCTATCTTATAAAATGTGTCAAGTGTAAGAGGCTATCAAGCTATTTCGCCAAAAACAATTCATTTACCTAACTTGAAATCATTTTATAAGTTTAAAAAAGAAATATGAAATTCTTGAGAAAAAAAACACATCACGAGATATTTACTATTTTCTATCAGGTACTGCATAATCATGCCCACAAAGGCTTGGACAAATAGAATGTAATCACCTATTTTTTTTTACCTATATTGAAATTTAAATCCGAAACCTCATAATATTCTTCCTCACTTCATTGACCACAAGGACATATCTTTAGGTATAAAAGGAAGATCCTATTTTTCACTGAAGGTCCAAAACTAAAATGAAACATTACAACACACTATTGAAGGCATCACCTAAGTCAAATTCAAACAAACACATCAAGAAATGCAACATGAGAGAGCTAAGAATGTTTCGAATGCCAGCAGGAGTTTTAACTTTGTATGGAGTTCAAAAATACTCTTTCATCTTGTGATCTTAAACATGTCGTGTCTAAAGTTAGAATTAAAAGGTTATCAAAAAAAGGAAAGAGACATTTTTTTAAAACCAACTAAAAATAAAGATAAGACAAACAAATTGAAATGGAGAGAGTACTGTTTTTGTTATAATGGTAATGTTCCAGCCAAGCTTATGTTCATCTCTTCTATTCCACTTCTATTCCACTAAGTACCTGCTACCTCTCACCAACATATATACCAATCTATCATGTAAGTCTTCCACCAAAGCTTCGACAGATGAAAAGAAACATGATATCAACTTTTAAAGCCAATATTAATGAGTTCAAGGGAGGACATTTTAAGAGGAAACAATGAACAGTTTATAGGATTGGACATGTAGAATCCATGCATTATTTACTCAAGTAGGGAAAGTATAATGCAAAGAATGAGAAATACCTCTTGCACTTTCTGGCTCCATGAGGGTAATGAGGTACAACAATCAAAGAATAGTGCAAGGCATGAAGACATATAGGGGTATGATATGTTATGAGAACACTTGAACCTTAATACATTTACATAAATGCAAACTTGTATCCTTTACCTCTCTTCCTTCTGGCATCACTTTGCTTATATTCATTTAACAAAGTAGCAATAACTGATACATTGAAGTCAATCAAATCTCCATATGTGCTCTTAGGCAGAGACCAAACTAAATTGAAATCTATCCTCTATGAAATCTCGACCATCAATAAACTTCTTGATCATGCAAGACAAAAAGAGACCGACTCAAAAGTTGTACAAAATTGACCAAAATCTGTACAGCTCAGTCAAACCTCAAAACATGGATGGCTGATGCTCAAATTCTGCTGTCTAGATATGATCAGAACTTCGAAGCTCAAATGAAGACAACAGCAAGAAACATCGTTGGCCTTGAGTGGTTGTATCTTCAAAATGTATATATACTATTAACTTGTCATTGAGGTGAGAATCATTATAAGAGCTTCCTGAGTCCCTCTAACTCACACTGGTTATAATAATATATCAATTCCAAGGTATGAACTCTTTGAAATCCCTCACTAGAGAGAAGTCATCTAAACACATGCACGAGGAACTATTCCGTTCACTGTTGGAACAAAATGTTATGAACGCTTGTTTCCATCATAAGCTTTCCGGTCTCCACAAACAAACATCCTATACCACCTCAACCTCCTTAAGGGAGAGAATATCATCACGTGGATGAGCTTCTTCAACTTGCACATCTACTTCACCACCAATTTGTACACCAATAGACACCCACGAAGAAGCTTGAACTCCAATCTGCAACAGGTTTGCATTAGATTATAGCAAAAAACCAGCAAGAATGAAAAGAGCAACCACCAGAAACCATTAATCAGGAGGAAAACCATGAGAATGTCTTTTGATCATACTATACTGGTATGTGTCTCAGAGAAAGGGAGAGGGGACAAGTTGATATTCCCTGTTCAGGTTAATCTTGAGACATTCGGGGAAAGTTCTAAGGCTTGCGTTAAAATTTCAGAGTGTTCTACATTTTCAAGCACCAATTCTGGCACATATTAAGTCAAGATCAGTAAAGGTCAACATGAATAGCATGACTTGGTGAAAATGAGCAGTAGTTAATCATAACTTGTGTCGACTTGCACTCATCAAACAGCACTAACACTGCCTTAAATAAGTGCTTTAATGATCCCATACAAGACACTTTCTTTTGGTAACTGAGAAATCCCTGAGAGCCAGTTAGCACAGGGGTTGAAACCCAGCAAACTATGGGCCTCACCCCTCTATCCTTCTTCACTTAAATATCGGGCTTAAATACTAGTAGAGTCCGTATCAGTACGTGCGTCTAACTCACACATCACATGATGGGTTCTTATCACTAGAACATAGCCCTGGGGGTTACAAAAAATAAGATCATTCTCCACTTAAATACTATGGTTTTGTCTCCAGCAGGGTTCGAAACAGTGATGACTGATGTGCGGCTAATCACACATCACGAGTTGTTCTTACCACTAGACTAAAATCCATGGGGCTACAAAATACAAGAGACTTTTTAACTCATATATTGCCTGTCAGAACATATCTGATCAACCCGTTATAAAAATCTCGAGCTGGGAAGTCTCATATAAATCCTAAACGACACAATATTTTATTTTTTTATGACCGTGGTGTTTGGGCCAGCTTTGGCGCACCTCGGCTAATTCCACGGGATACCTATCACCTCCCACCAGCAACAAATACCAGGTCACAACTCTATCCATCAAGTTTAGGACAGATGGAAAGAATCACCTAATGTTTTTTTGTCTCCACTGAGTTTGAATCTGAGACCTCAGGGTTCTCAACCACTTCATTGACCACTAGGCTACACCCCTGGGTGCAAACGACATAATATTATTATTTGAATAATATGATTATTTGAAAGGCTTAGCATCAATAAATCAAATTTAGATGTATACATAAGGGAAGGCTTATCATGCCCCGATTCGTCAAACAGGGTGGATGCGAGGAAGAACCTTGCTCACACTCATTTTCTATAGAAGTCTGAATCTGTGTTGCTTCAAATATAGGGATGGCAATTGGGGCGGGGAAGGGCAGGGTGGGGCAGGGCAAAGGCTTAACGGGGCAGGGAAGGACAATGCTTAAATAGGGCAGGGCTGGGCGGGGCGGGCCAAAACTTAAATTTTCAAAAATTTAAATAGGGCAGGGCAGGGCAGGGATAGGCTGTGCATTGATCCTTTTGGCCTATTTTTTCACTTCAACGCTGTTCATAGCTTTCTGAGACAAATTGCATCTAACTGTTTTCTATTGATATATGTTTCTCATTTGTTGAGTTGTTATAAACTCTGTAAACTAAATAAAGTTGGTCAGTAGGTTTCATGAAATTTGCAAATATTATAATTTTAATTTTAAAGTATTTAATTATTAGTCAAATTAATTCTCCGAAATTTAAATCTAGCAAGTATTTTGAAATGGAAGGGATATATAAGATATTAGGGGCAATGGCGTAGCCACATGTAGCGAAGAGTGGCCAGTCGAGCATCCTTCGTCGAAAAATTATACAAAGTATACAAGTCAAAAATTATTTTTCATACATATATATTAAATCTTGAATACCTTTAACGAAATTTCTAGTTTCACCACTGATTAGGGGCCATATGGCTATGGATAGTTTTCACTTTTTTCTTGAAATTATATTCCGAAATCATGTTTGGACTTATTATAAAATCTGAGATGCGATTTTTTAAACTTTTATATTTAATATCCTCTTGAGACCGAAGTCTAGTAACAGAAAATCTCCAATAAGCCTGTTAATGAACACTTAGTTACTGAATTGGCTTATGTGTTGGTAAGGACTGGTGCAAGAAATTTAGACCCTTTGATAGATCCTTTATGATGAATATTCTTGCGGTCCAGTTTAATGGTAGTCTCCCAGTTCCTCTTTTTTCTAAAACCAAGAATCCTATGAAGATTTCAACATTTAACTGTAGCTTAGTCTTGCATTGTTGTTGTAAATGGGGCGGGGTAGGGTAGGGCTTAACAGGGCGGGGTGGGGCAGGACAATTTATTTGAAAAATGCTAAATGGGGCAGAGTAGAGCGGGTCAAAATGTTAATAGGTCAAGGCTTGCCCCGCCCTATTTACATCCCTACTCAAATATCACATAAATCTAGATATGATAGGGACCTCAAAGATTGACTAAAAAGCAAGAAATTGACTTTGAGAAAGAAAAGGGGTGCCCTATCAGCAATGTAGAAACAGAGCTAAAAAGTAAAAAAGGGCCAACAGCAAGATTCATGTTACACATGAGTGCTCTAGCAAACATTTATAGGCATATTTTGAACACTTTGCACATGCTGAAAGAGTGACAAACCAATAATTGCAGTTCTGGTATCCAGCATGGTTCAAAGAAATTATAATCTCTTACCTCTGTCAACAGTATCGCGGCTATTCGGTCTTTGATGAATCTAAGGACCAGGGCACGAAAACGTTTCCCTTTCGGTTGCCTTCTCAAGTATTCCAATATCCAATAACGAAGACTGCTGCTGGAGAGTTTCCTTACAACTCTCGTTGTCATGTTTACTGTAGATGCAATGCCTTCCAGCTCCCCAGCTGAGAGAGGAGGAGAATCACCACGAAGAAAGGCTTTTACCTATATATACAACAAAATGAACATCAGAACCTCACAAAACATGTTGCCATTTTAATCATGCACACACCACTAGGGCTCAAAGCTACATGTTGCAGAATCAATTCATTAACATAGTAGACAAATGAGAAAACAACTGCATGCATAAAAGTTACTTGATATTGAAAAATGAAAGCATCAATCAATGAGAAAGCATTACATATACACTTGCATGAACTAAAACAACTCTATGTAGGATTTCCATCCAGGCTCGATTACAATGTAGAAGACAATCCATGCATATCTCATAGGCAGTGCCAAGTTGCAAGTTCAAGAATGTACTGTCTAATAGATAATGCTGAATAGTTTCATTTATTGCAACTGCAAAAAACTTAGCAGCAATAGTAGTTTGAAGAGCTTACCTGATAATGGGCTGCGAGATCCATATATCTTCGAATAGGGGAGGTAAACTGAACATAGCCTGGAAGTCCCAACACCCCATGGCGTATAGGATTCCTGAAATCCATTTCAGCTGCACGCATAGTTCGAACAATAGCAGCACTCCTAACGGGTCCTTCTGGAAGGTGTGCAAATGCAGAAGTGTCAATATTAGATTGAGGCTGTCCTCGGTATGGTAAAGGGATGTTGTTATGAGAACCAAAAGTGGCTATAACTTCCCCACAGAGTATCATCATCTCAGAAACAAGCCTCATAGCTGCATCAGCTTGGTTTTCAACATATAGCTTGATTGACGGCTCTGGATGATCCGGATTAGTCACCTTGATTCGCGTTTCTAAGGTGGCTGTGTCTATAGCACCCTGCAGAAACATTCTTTGTCAATTTTTTTTTGAGAAAGGTAAAGTTGAACATTCTTGGTCAATTTTTGGTTCTTGAGAATCAGAATACGCTGCAGCAAAATAGTAGACAATCTTCTAAAAACACTAGAACCAACATGGATAATGTCATGCAGAAGTAGTAAGCAATTACATGAATGCCAGTTATAGAAGTTTTTAAATGTTACTACAAGACCTCATACTACATTTTCAATCTGAAGCTGCATAAGAGCAGCTTCAAACAAAAGAAGCAGAACATAATAGGTGGAAACATAGAATTCAAAAAATCTCAAACAACATCAAGAATGGAAAATTGTGAAAACAATCATGGGCCAGATAACTCTCATGAATTATTGAAGTACATAAGCAAGCATCTGAACGCAGTAAATGCAAAACCAAAAAATGGCTAAGATAGTATACAGGCACTTATGTAAAACACAGCCTCCATGTAGCTGGGACAATAGCTCCTCTCAAGCAGAGTGTGGTGGAGAAAGGTGAAACTTGCTCTTAGTTTCCATCAACAGCCAAATAGTTATACATAGAAAGGATAATTTGAAGTTCGGCACATAAAAAGCAACTACCTGTTCTTGACGCCATCTTAACCGGAGTGCAGCTGCTTCAGAAAGAATTTTCAGCTCAATCTCTTCTTCAAGATTCAAATGAAGGAGCTCCGTTGCACTCTCATATGTCAACATATATGTCGGTTTGATGATTGAGTTTTCCACCGAGTATTCTGCAATGCTGCCAAATCCATTAGGTTAATGATTTTCTCTAAAATGTTCATTTCTTAAGCTTTTTAAAATCCAAAGCATGAACTCATTTAGAAACCAGTTCTCTTTGAAATAATAAGTTCCTGATATCATACAAATCTTCAAGATCCAGAAAATGAGATAAACAATTGACAGTTCATGACAAATCATTTTTATACAGAAAGTTAAGCTGAGCAGCAACCCAAAATGAATATTTAAGAAACTCCTCAATAATACACCCAATAGAGATACAGTAAATCAGGATCCAACATTGAAAGCTCCAAATTCCTATACTCCAGAATTGATGGGATCTCGGACAACAAAATTCTCAGTACAATTCTCATTAATAGCTAACCTGCCATCAGAACGCAGCACAACAGACACAGAAACAGCATTACACAGCTTTCCTTGCTGCAGACTCATGCCTTCCATGGCCAACCTTTCAGGAAACATTGGATATGTTGCAGTAGGCAAGAATATTGAAGTTCCTCTTCTTCTTGCATCCCTGCAAAGAAAGCAATATTAACATAATACCTCAGAAAGTTTTCGCTGAAATCAAATTTTAGGCATTTGACGATGTACTTGTCTATTATGCTTCCTGGCTGAACTAAACTAGTAGGATCTGCAATATGTATCCAAATTTTAATCCGGCCGTCCTGCAACCTTGTTGCACTCAATGCGTCATCAAGCTGCAATAGCTCATGCTTTAAGAACTTTGAGAATTATGTTGTAGAAACGGAAAAGGGCCAAAAATACCCCTGAACTATAGGAAAAGGTTTAAAAATACCCTTCATCCACTTTTTGGTCTAAAAATACTCTTCTACTCATCTTTTTGGTATAAAAATACCCTTCCATCCACCTTTTTTGGCTAACTTTAACCCTTGAACTAACAACCCTCTTTTTATTTTTTATTTTTTAAAAGTATTTATCATTTGTCATTTTCTTTTAGGATGAAATAAAAATCCCACCTCCACTAATTTTTTTCATAATTTATCTAAGCCAAAAACAATATACCTCTTCAAGACCCCAATTTTTTTTTTTAAAATCTAATAGTTTTTTATTACTATAGCTTCTTTTTTTCTTATTTTTTTATAAAGTTTGTTTTGGGATCATCAAGAGGGATATTTTGATTTAGATAAATTATGGGGAAAAATATTAAAAAATAGTTTTTTTATTTGCTGTAGTTTTTTTTTAAAAAAAACAATTTAGTTTTTATGGTCATCAAGCATGCATATTGTTTTGGTTTGGATAAATTATGAAAAAAAAATTGAAAAATTTATTGTAAAAATATTTTAGTTATACGTATTATTACAAGATAGTTTTACAATACCTATCTAAAAACTATCTTGTAATAGAAAAAAAATATTTATTTATTTTTAACTATCTTGTAATAACTAATTTAGTTTAAAATATATTTTTTACTATCTTGTAATAACTAAAAAATAATTTAGTTATACGTATAACTAATTTTTTTAGTTATTTTATTTATACGTATTGTAAAAAAATCAGAATTATTAAACAGTAAAAAAAAATCAAGCCAAGAACTAAAAAAAAATCTAGTCTTTTTTTTTCTGGTTAACTGGATAAAAAAATCCTAGTCTTGTTTATCAATATAGCTTTTAAAAAAAAAAAGGAGGGGGGTGGGGGGGTCTTAAAGAGGTATATTATTTTTGGCTTAGATAAATTATGAAAAAAATCTAGTGGAGGTGGAATTTTTATTTCATCCAATAAGGAAATGACACATGATAAATACTTTTAAAAAATAAAAAATAGAAAGAGGGTTGTTAGTTTCAAGAGTTATAGTTAGCCAAAAAGGTGGATGGAAGGGTAATTTTAGATCACAAAGATGAGTAGAAGGGTATTTTTAGACCAAAAGGTGGATGAATGGTGTTTTTAAACCTTTTCCTATAGTTTAGGGGTATTTTTGGCCCTTATCCGTTGTAGAAAATTGCATTTTAGAACTCCAACACACAGTCAAAGCACACAAAGACATAATTTTTTCATGAAACCACCATGTATAACGCACCTCATCAGCCTCATCAACATCAATCGCGTAAACCTTCAGGTGAGTCAGGTCTATTCTATCAGCCTAAGCACCAAAACAACAGTAAATCAATGGTTGATAAGATATAGGAAAAAAAAAGACAAGAACGAGTTTAGAAATAATAAATGCTTCAGAATTGTTTAGGCAATGAACATTTCTATTATGGTTCTAGAGAAACCAAAAGGTTTTCAGTGAAACCAAAAGTTTTGCACAAATAGAAAAACAGAGACGTTGAATTCCACTTAAAATATTTCTCCTTTAATCCTAATATAGAACTTTTTTTTATCAAGAATCCTAGTTTGACCAACTCCTCCTCTAAAGCCACTGGAGCAATTCCTTGGGCGCAACAATAAAGCTAATGGTCACCTATTCTCTCTGCCGAAGGTATATCGGAAACAAACTCTCTACCCATGAAGGTAGGGGTAGGGTCTGCATACATCTTACCCTCCCCATATCCCACTTGTGGGATTACACTGGGTATGTTGTTCTGGTCACATATCCCCCCCCCCCCTAACCCTCCCCCTCTGTGTGTAGATGTGCACGCACACAAACTTTTTGATCAGCATGTAGCGTCTTTTGTGTTATCAGATAGGCAAAGAGACAAACCGCAAAAATAATTGTTTTCTGGCAAAAAAACTTCATCTGCTCCACCTATGACTGCTCCTTTTAAGGCTAGTCTTCCCACTCATCAAGAACTTCACAAGTTTGCTAGAAGAACTTGGATTTTATACAAATCAAAACTATTTCATTGATGTCACACTAAGACGTACTGGAAATAACGGTGTTCAGTGGCTCAATTATCTTGTTTTAACATACTGTCACAATCCTCAGTACAAATGGGAACTTTCTCTTCCACCCAAAGTCCAAAAGGAACATGAAATAAAAAGAATTTGGAATTTTACAAAATGCAACACCAAAAAAGCTAGATTCAGAGGAATCCACACTCAATCTGTAACACCCAATCCAAAGGAAAAATAGTACGGCCAGACAGGCAAAAATATAGATACATATGTTGACGTCATAAGTAGAAATCTTAAAGGCAACAATACCTCATCAAGATCAGTCGATGCAGACAAAAGACTCTCTGTGGCCGACAGAATCTCATCTCGATGATCAGTAGGGAGGTTCAACTTTAACAAATCAAGATTTACATGTACAGGAAAATACCCAATATCTATGAGGAGGTTCACTGCTGAAGATGAAGTCTTCGCCAGTCCCATGGCCTTCAAAATCTATAAGAAAGGAAGACAAACAGCATGATACAGTTTTCTCTTTTAGTTTTCCGACCATTTGGATAAAGGAAGACAAACAGCATGATACAGTTTTCTCTTTTAGTTTTCCGACCATTTGGATAAAGGAAAGATGTGCATAACCTAGCAACTCAACAGGAAAGCAGTACAAGACCTTCAGATGGCAGTAAAACCAGAGCCTAACTTAACAAAGATAATAACTGTGATTCCCAAATAAATTCACGAGACTTTTCATCCAATAACCAAAGGTTTTTCTTTTTTTAACGAGAAATCCAATAACCAAAGGTTAAGAAGGTAATTAATTACCATCCCAGCTGTTTTCTTTTGATCATCGTTTTTGCAAGAATCAATGGCAAAAGCTTCAAGAGACTCTATCTTGTACCAAGTTTTCTCTTCAGCCTTCCAGGAAAATCTTGGGATTTTGTCTTGAGGAGGCATTTGTTTAGCAGATCGCAGGAACTGTATAAGTTCCTCAAACTCCTTCTCTGCAGTCTCTTTAGCAAGCTTCCTTCGCAAAAGTTCATCCACCTAAGTTTTTTGGACAGGCAGTTACTTGCATTGAAGAGTAAGCAAAATGAGGCATTCAGATTAACAAAGTAAGAAAATAGAGAGAAAATGTAAGCAAAGAAACCATGAAACATGGGATGTTTCAAAGGTATGTCTTAAGGTAACTCTATACAATATTATGAGAACTGATGGAACAAGTAAAAATACAAGTCCCCATGCATGTGTGTTGCACATGGTAGTGGCAAGAAGAACAATTCATTGATCTTACCCAAACATTTAATACACACACACATAAATTATATCAAAAGACATTGGTATTGAAATATCAGGTGAAAAGGAAAATTCTTGATGAACTTACTATCATAGAAGTTACATTCTTTACATTCTATTAATACTACATCATAAGACTGATGGAAAAAATGTTACAACTATTTAGGCTTTCTGGATTTAAACACTAATATCCACAATATGATCTTTTATACAAATAATAATATAAAACTAAATCTAAAAATACAGGTATTAGAATAAAAATAAAAAAATAAAAAATAATAATAATAATAAAAAATAAAAAATAATATATATATATATATATAAAGACTATAATAGAGAGTAAAATTCTAAATGTAATCTTTTTGCGATTTTATGAGTTTCTTATCTAATAAAGGGGAGTGTTAAAGCAACGGCAAAATTGTCTCCGTGTGACATATAGGTCATAGGTTCGAGCCATGCAAGCAGTCACTAATATTTGCATTGAGTATATATCACACCCTTTGGGTGGGGTGCGGCCCTTCCCCAACCTCTGCATGAATGTGGGATGCTTTGTGCACCAGGCAGCCCTTCATTAGTTTCTTATCTAATATCCGGATGGACTTTGTTTCTTCCTGTCCAGTTAGTTTTGTACACAGGTGGAAGTTCATGTGCTAGCCCCTATTTACTAACATTTGAGCAGATTGCCTGAATGGATTCTATCAGATTTCAAAGATAATCCCATTCATGTAAATCTAAACAAATCGTGCTCCATTGAAAGCAATCAAGATTCCCAAAATACACCTGTCTCGGATCTTCAATCCAGGAACAATCTCAGAAACAAATTCCAGAATAGAAAAGAATTGGAAAAAGCTCATAAAAGAGAAAAAAGAAACAACATAAAGCTAAGACCAAATGAGAACAGATGCATTTTCAGTTAACCAAAATAGCTGATGGAAGATTGTATCACCTGATTAGCAGTCCGAGGTCCATATACAGAGAGACCTTTTGACTCCAGAACTGCAAAGTACACCTCATCTCTTGATAACAGAAGGTGGGCGCAATAGGTCTCAAGAGGCTCCGCACTACCAAAAATCATCTGGTAGAACAAAAAAAGGTCATTAAAAGAACAATCGATGTCGACATCATGACTTACCGAGAGATTACCTCAGCTAGTTCTTGAACTGTTACTGATTTATTTTTCTCGAGAAGCTCATTCCATGCAAATTCAAGCAGTGCTGGATCCTATCAGTGGCACTCAAAAATTCAATCTTTATCCTAAAAAAGAGTACAGAACTGTATATTGTGTCTCTTCATCGTGTAGCAAGAAAGTTCAATTAAACAACAAGGGACAACCAACCAAGTTATCATGAGCTTTCTGTACAAATTCTGATATTTCTGTGGGCTCAAAGTTTTCAGCACCAGGAACAATAAAAGTCACTTGCTGTGGCTTAATGGAGGTTGTAATCCCATTCTGCATCATTAAAAAACAATAAAATAAACTAAAAATGCATCAGTGCCTAAGCAGCAAATAAGCCTAGTAATCCGGTAAGACAAACTCTTTAAGTATTTCTATTTACACCTGATCAGAAACCATCCAATTCTTTTTTCCGTCGGGTTTAAGAGCAACTGCTAGCAACAACCTTTCAGAATCCTTCTTGAACTCCAGCAATAATCCCTTTTGTAGTGTTCCCTTCTTCAACTTGTCCTCAAGCAGCTCTCCTGTGCTTAATAATTCCAGCCTATAAAAGATTCCACAATAACCACTCCTAATTTTAGACCTCAAAAGATAACAATTTTAACAAAAATCGTGAAAAATTAAGGGTTTTCAACATATTTGGCTGCTCGACCAAAATAATTACAGTGCTAGCCAAATATACAAATATATATATACACACACTAATTATCTATAAAACATGTTTATTATATGTAGAATAATACAAACTCAAACTTCGCCTCAATTGGTAAATAAGCACTCAAACTTTGGGAGTGAACATCTAGACACCTCATCTCAGTCTCAATTGACAACTAAACACTCCAACTCGTCAATGCTATGTCTTGTAAACACCCGACACTAACATGACACATAAATTGGAGGTATCTAGATAATCATTTTGTAAGTTAGAGTGTTCAATTGAAATAGTGAAAACGAGTTGAGGGTTCAATTGAAATAGTGAAAACGAGTTGAGGTATCTTGCATACTCGAAGTTGGAATGTTTACTTATAAGCTGAGGCTAAATTTGAATGTCTTTGTTTATGTATTATAACTTATTGCCTTATATGTATATATATACACATTAATATGCAAAAAAAATACATTTTCAGTAGAAATCACAATGGTACTACAAAATGAGCAGAAGGTACTTGCTAGTAGCACGAACTCTGCCACGTTTGTGTATAGAAGCAAGCTCTTCCATGAACATTTCGACGAGGTTATTAACTGAATAAATCCGAACGGTGACATGGCTGTGCGGATAAGGCGCACAACGGAGAAATGAATGTGTATTCGAACGGTTTCTATGTCGAGAAGAGGCTGTTAATTGACGGAGACAGCAGCATCGGCGGGAGACTACGAGCGGCGGCGTTGCGGGGGAACGGAAAATTACGCAGCTGCTCATGGCGCGAACCGCCATGGTTTGTGTCTGTGTAGGAAGCTAGAAATTGGTGGTTGAGATAGTAGCAGATGTCATGTTTGATGTGTGTGTTATATAGAGAAGAGAGAAAAAGAGCAATTGGGGATTTGGTTTTACAAGAGGCTTTGGTTATATTTTCCTTTTTCTTTGTGTATCTAATGGCACTCGACTAAATTTGAATTTTTGTATTATATTATCACAAATCGATTCGAAGTCGAGATTTATGGTTAGATCTTGAATGTTACTTGTTGTCAGAGATATGGGACTTTTGGTTTCATCAGAGTGCGTATTGAAATTTTAATATTTCGTTTGAACATATAACATTTTTAAATGTTTCTTTTAACTTTTATATTTTTTCAAAAAACTATTATTTGATTTTATATTATAGTTTTCTCAAATTTAATTTGAAGTTGAATTTTTCAAATTAAAAAAGAGGGTTCTAAACATTTTTTTCAAGTGAAATTTTTTTCCCTTAGAGCCTATTTAAGAGGAAAATGCTCCCTAAATCTGTTTATTCTTAATATAAATGAATTGTATATATATTTTGTTGAGAAGATTTGTGAGAAAAAATCGAGCTAAATTCTCAAAATAAGAGAATCTTAACAATTTTAAGTACTTCAGTAACTGTTTGAATAATTGTTTAAACAACAACAACTAAATTGAGGTTTAAGATTGCAACTCAATAACTTATTTTTTACTAGCACTCAACTAGTATTCAAGTATAATCAAATTAATAGGTTTATGATTAATAATTTGTCAAGTCACTCGATTAATATTCAACAATAATCAATTCAATAAGTTAAATTCTCAACAACAAAAGGATTGTAAACCATTTTTGGAGAAATCAAAAAATACCTATCAAGTATGTCTCTCGAGAGAACATTTAGAAAAATGAAAAAATATTGTTCAATGGGATAGAAGGTTGGTCCCAACCGCTTCTTAGGCACATAAGGAATCAGCCTAACATTTTTTCAATCGAAATCTCAATCAAAGACAAGTGTTACCATGAAAAGAGGATTAATGCTTCTTAAACAGGACAAAGATTAGGACCACTTAGATCAGAATAACATTCACAGAAATGATAAACTTAAATATATCGAACTATCAAAAATGACTCAATAATGTCACTCGTTAATACAACAACAACAACAACAACACCAGTCCCACAAACATGTCACTCGTTAATACAACAACAACAACAACACCATACCGAGTGAAGTCCCACAAGCATGTCACTCGTTAATAGTTGAAATCAAGGCAAATTCCCTTGATGGGAGTGAACATAGGGACTCCCCGACGAACGAATGCAAATCAAGATCTTCCTTTGTTCTTTTTCAGGATTTACTACACATAGAAACTTCCATCAACTGATCAATGGTTACTTCTGCTGAGAAAGAGGGGGGGGGGGGGGGGCTTCCCGCGTATGCGCCTTTATTTATATTCTTTCTATTTTTGAATTACCAATGGAGACTTTTTCCAAAATTTTTAGCAAAAAAAGCAAACACAATTCTCAACGCCGTTACGAGCTTTTCCAGGGAATAAATTTTCCTATTTATGCCTTGGTCGTGATCAAAAACTAGAAAATACACGTTGACCTCCAATTAAACGATCCACATCACAAACCTATCCCACTAATTTAAAACCCAACCCATTTCCCTTTTCTCAACAACAAAGGATCTTACACCATTTCAGCAGGTTATTTAAACAACTATGGTACATTAGAAAGCTTCCAATATGAACTTTGTATATTTTTTTATGCTATATAAGAATGTTATCCAATACAAACAAAAATAACAGTTGAACAAATGTAATGTATTATTTCTGGAATGGCATCAATTTACAAACAAATTGTAAGTGATGGCTATTCAACGGCACAGCTGAGTACACAGCCCCTGGATCTTAGACGTACTTGGATTCGACAATGAATATGTTCTCGTCTTGTTACTGTTGGAGCACGTCAATGTGAGCTGGTTACTCGTTTGCTCGGACTGCAAGAACGAAATCAAGTTCAACTCGCCAAATCACGCACATCAAAACGTCTAATACAGCATGATTGGTTTAAAAAGAATTGCTTTCAGAAGTCTAAGCGACTACAACAACATACCAAGTGGGGTCTGGGGAGGGTAAGATGTACACAAACCTTACCCCTACCTTTGTGGGATAGAGATGTTGTTTTTCAAAGACCATCAGCTCAAAAGTGAAGTTATTCAGAAAAGGATTGCAGGAAGAAAAGGAAAGGACAGCAAAATATCAAGCAGCAAAGCAAAAAGGAACAATAGATAGCAAAAACATTGAAGAAAAAGAAACACCGTGATTACTAAATACTGCTACTAAATAAAGACATGAGGATATGAGGTTAGCCCCCTGCCTCTTTCAGCTAACGGGCAACCAGCCAACCATACTCAATTATCTACTAACCTTCTACCTTAATCATCGACCTCCATACATACCTTCCTTTCTAAGCGACTAACACCCAAAAATCCTTAAAACTATGACAAGAAGAAACTTTAATAGAAAGTATGGTAGAGAAACTTTGCATCCTATGGAAGATGCCCATTCTCCTAACCAGAGTTCTGTAACTACTGAATTGGAAAATGAACGTTTCATGTCACGACAGTGAAGGAGATTTATTCAGATTTGTGAACACGAGAAACTCAGTAACTTCTTACCATACAGGAAACAGGCTGTGTGTTGCAACTCCACCTTGAAGTGGGTAGACAACTCATATAATGGCACCAAGAACAATGATCATTTAAATCTACTCCACGGAAAAGCATGACCAAGCCACTAGTAAACCTGCAGCAAGAAGAACATAAATTATTTACCAGTTGTACAGCTAAAACATATGGCTTCCAACTAGTGAGATAACTAAGTTGGATCAATTCAGAACCTTCTTTATCTAGATGGCCATATTATTTAACCATCTTAAGTGTTTGCCACTAACGATCTGCAGCATCACATATTTAATTCTAATTCTTGGTGCTTGTGGACCTAACTTACACATTTTTGCGTACCTGATACAATATGATCAGATATATCTTAAGTTTATTGTTTAACGGCTATAATTGTCAAAACCATGGGGATGGAACCATGAAGTAATCGATAACAGTAGACTAGAGTAATGGGACCTACATCCTACAAATAACTGCAGTTGCTTGGCAACAAACAAGTGCTTCACTAAGTCGAGATCCATTGATCAAAAGGTAATTAAGAAAGTATCACTCAAGTCATGGAATGAAAACAACTCAGTTTTATTTATCTGTTTTTTTTTTATAAGTAAAACGGAAAAGGGCCAAAAATACCCCTGAACTATAGGAAAAGGTTTAAAAATACCCTTCATCCACCTTTTGGTTTAAAAATACTCTTATACTCATCTTTTTGGTCTAAAAATACCCTTCCATCCACCTTTTTGACTAACTTTAACCCTTCAAACTAACAACCCTCTTTTTATTTTTTAAAAGTATTTATCATGTGTCATTTTTTATTGGATGAAATAAAAATCTCGCCTCCACTAATTTTTTTCATAATTTATCTAAGCCAAAAACAATATACCTCTTCAAGAGCCCAATTTTTTTAAATAAATCTAATAGTTTTTTATTGCTATAGCTTTTTCTTCTTATTTTTTTATAAAGTTTGTTTTGGGATCATGATGAGGGATATTGTTTTGATTTGGATAAATTATGGAAAAAAATATTAAAAAATAGTTTTTTTATTTGTTGTAGTTCTTTTTAAAAAAAATAGTTTTTTTATGGTCATCAAACTTATATATTGTTTTGGTTTGGATAAATTATAAAAAAAAATTAAAAAACTTATTTAAATTTTTTTTTTTAGTTATACGTATTATTACAAGATAGTTTTACAATAACTATCTAAAAACTATCTTGTAATAGAAAAAAAATTACTTCTTTATTTTTAACCATCTTGTAATAACTAATTTAGTTTAAAATATTTTTTTTACCATCTTGTAATAACTAAAAAATAATTTAGTTATGCATATAACTAAATTTTTTAGTTATTTTATTTATACATATTGTAAAAAAAATCAGTATTATTAAACAATAAAGAAAAATCAAGCCAAGAACTAAAAAAATCTAGTTTTTTTTTTTCTGGTTGACCGGATAAAAAAATGCTAGTCTTGTTTATCAATGTAGCTTTTAAAAAAAAAAATTGGAGGGGGGCGGGAGTCTTGAAGAGGTATATTATTTTTGGCTTAGATAAATTATGAAAAACTTTTAGTGCAAGTGGAATTTTTATTTCATCCAATAAGAAAATGACACATGATAAATACTTATAACAAATAAAAAATAAAAAAAGGTTGTTAGTTTCAAGGGTTATAGTTAGCCAAAAAGGTGGATGGAAGGGTATTTTTAGACCAAAAAAATGAGTAGAAGGGTATTTTTAAACCAAAAGGTGGATGAAGGGTATTTTTAAACCTTTTCCTATAGTTCAAGGGTATTTTTGACCCTTTTCCGTAAGTAAAGGAATACAGCTTAGTTTTATAAGCATTTGAAGGCATATATCCTAAAATTAATAAAGAGAGACATGCTAAGGGGTGCTCCTCCTACCAATTACCATCACTTCCTCCGTGCTACCCCAAAACTAAGTGGGTAAAATGATAAACTCAAATCGGCACTCCGATCTATCTAAACATTGGTACTCAACCCTCTAGATCCTGGGAAGTCACACCCCGGTCCTTGGAGAAATAGTAACATAAGTTTCATTATCACTACTTACATATTAGTACTTTAATAGTACTTTGTCACTAGACTTAGACCCATAAGGTTCATCACAATAGCAGATATAACCAGTACCAACAGCAGAAAATTGTCTAGGAATGAAATTCTACGTATTTTCTTCTTTTTTGCTTTTAGTTTCTCAAACTGGGGCAGAAGCGAAATAAAAGAGATGACAAAATATCATAAAGGGACTGGTAAAAAAGAAAGTTAACATGATATAAAAATGCAAAATGTGTGAATATTAAACACACTGTAGTTTAATGACCCACCATCAAAGATATATAAAAACTTCTTCTGCAGCCTAATTGAAACATGCAGCACAGGAAAAACAAGGTACAGCACCAACGAAACTTACCCAACTATCAGAAGAATAAGAGAAACAACCCATAGAACCATTTGATACATCTTGAATTTCGGTTTAGCCGATGTTGAATATGTTCTGGATCCATATCTGTGGCTCACCCAGCCAAACTGGGGCCGGATCAGAAATACGAAACCAAGAAGAAAACCAGACACAAATCCTCCAATATGAGCGAAGTTATCAACGTGCGGGAGAAGTCCAACCGCCAGATTTATAACAATGATGACCACAAGGGTCACTAAAACTGCAATCTGCAGCAAAGGGGAAACAAGAAGTCAAAGGGCTAATAAGATGATTTCTCAATCAAGTGAGCAGCAAGTTGACCATTAATGGCAGGTGTGAACTGTGATGAGAGCTGTTTGATAAATACCTTATTGGCATATATAGTCCAATTGATTATGAGCTCAGAAAGCATGCTTCCCAGCAACCCAAAAAGTGCACCAGAAGCACCCACAGATATATTTGACTTAATAAATAGAGCTGAGAACAAACTGCCACCAAGTCCAGCAATGATATAGAGCAGGCCAATGCGCACTACAAGACAAAACAAAGAAAAATAAGCAAATAGTAGTCCCAGCTACTTCTGAACAACAGGTCAGAGATCACATACACCAACACAAGTAAGATTAAGTTGAGAACCAAGAGGTGGATCTAGCTCTTCACAGCAGTTACAATCAAATTCACTGCAGCCGGCTTGGAATTAGACGCGAGCGTCTAACAGGACAAGGCCAGACTACTGTTTTTGGGAGTACTTACTTCCATAAATCTCAAATGTGATAATTCAACTGAATCCTCTTGTATAAATGGGCATCAAGGGACCAAAGGTTACATATGTTACACCCGGTAAAATTACTAAAATACACCTAGATGAGAGATTGCTCGTTTAATGCATCTTCCTTAATTTTTTCGGTCAATCCGAGGCCGGAATATTGATCAAGGTGAAAAATTGTGTGGGAAAATGGTCTTAGTTGAATTTTAGGCCAACCGGATCAAAAGATAAATTTTCGGAGTGAAGCGACGAAAATAGAGAAGTGGGCGATAGGTCCACGTCACAGACCTGTCGCGGATTGGACTTAATTCTATCCTAGTTATTTTCTACGGGGTTAGAATTTGATTGGAAAAGTTTCAAAAAAAAATTGCACTATGAGGGAACCAGTCCGTGTTGCAGACCTAGTCCACCACAGGTCAATTTTTCTGCCCTTTTTATTCTTAAGGAGGGGCACTTCGGATTTTTTTCCACCCCTCCTATACTTACCCCACGACTGATATAGGTCGTTTTCAACCTTAAAAGAGTTCCTAAACGCATTCCTAAGTCCTTTACGTTAATTTAACTTAAGAGCTAGGGCTACGGAGTGGAGAAGAGGCTAGGGTTCAAAAGATTCAAGCAATATCTTGCAAGATTGATTGTCGTGTCTTCATCCCAGGTATGTCAGGCTAAACTAAAGCATGTACTTTGTTCTTCCATGTGCCCCAAGACTGTGATAAGTTGATTTGTGAATGAATTGAGTCCCCTAGATTGTGATAGGTTGATTTGTGAATGAATTGAGTACGCGGACTGTGATAGGTTGATTTGTGAATGAATTGAATCCCCATGATTGCTTTCTTGAGAATCTTTTTTAAACTTAACATATTTTTACATAATATTGCGTAATTGATGATCTCTATGAACTTATTCTTGAACAAATGATTTTTGACTATTTACTTCATAAACCCTCATGATATTTTGACTAATATTGGATGAATACGATTAAAGATTGAGTCTAGAGCCTTGAATTTGTGAATGTATGATTGTGATTGGGATGTGAGCATGATGATAGTTTTGATGAAACTTGATAGTCTTTGCATCTTCATTATTGAACTAAATTGAATGGTTTCAACTAAATATTGTCATAAATGATTGTTCCAACTACTCATAAATGTATGATTTGAGAATGATTGGAAGATTGATTGTCCGAAAAAATTGATTGAATAGAACCGATGAACTGATAAAAGTCCATATGAGACTTGTTGATTGGATTGATTGTCGTATGAGCATTGAGTCATGGGAGGAGTATCGAGCACCGAATTGGGTAAGAGTAAGTAATAACTCGAACTTAATAACTACGTCGCCAAATGTAGGAGAGGATTGAATCGTTAAAGTCGGATGTTTCCCTATTTTATTGTCCTGAAAAGATAGGACTTGATTAATTGTTGGATCCAGATTGGTAGATTTGTCCTTTACCCTGGCAAGGTATTGGACAGTTGTGGCAACAGCAACGAGCTTGTTGTACGATCATGGGCTCATAAGTGATTGTTGTCGGATAAGAGAAACTCTCATATAGGTCTTCATAGTACTCTGATTTGATTGGATTGGATTGTATATGATTGGTCTCTGTCTAAACCTTACTCTTGCTTTAGACTTATGACATCTTGATCGAGCTTCTTACTTCTTGATTTGAGCTATCTGAGTTGATAGTATTCTACCTTATGCATGTTTCATTTTGCCATATTACATACTCGTATATTCCACGTACTGACGTCCATTTGGGCCTGCATCATGAATGATGCAGAGACAGGTATTAGAGGTCATCAACAGGCACATTGTTAAGGACCTATTTGTATTCAGCTGATTGGTGAGTCCTCTCTGCTTCAAAAGGATGCCACATTTGCCTTTCTAGCTTTTGAGTTTAGTTTTCTTCATTTGAATTGAGGTAGTCATGAACCTGTCATTGACACCATTTAGATAGTAGTGATAGAGGCTTCATACACTAGATTGTTTTGACTTGTTGATTTGAGATTATCTTTTGGCTAGTTTCATTCGTACTAGTCTTGTTGATTGGATTAGACAGATTATTGGCCTTTGGCCTTATTCTATAAGTATCTATTTGATCATCTTGATGAGTTAAGCCTTCCGTTGATAGAGAGTTGATTGAATGATTGTGTAAATAGGCCAAGTGGTTTGCTTGAGGACCAGCAATAGTCTCTGAGTGCCGGCCACTGGGGCGTGACAACATATGTCATGCAAAAGAGAAAATCACACAATTTGACAAATGCATATCAACACACTCAGATCAGAGCATCTTTCTAATCAATTAGATCCATTGAATAGTTCACACACACCTTTTACAGCTAAAAAAACTAAGAGGAGAAGATGATCCTTTGAAGAATCAGGCCAAAGGAATGGCCACAAAATTTCAGTATCAATACTAGCCTCAAAGTTTGGGAATGGACACAAAACTTCCTTTTGGGAAGACAACTGGTTAGGACCTGGTCCACTCAAGCTTCTATTTCCAGATGTTTTCATACTGAATCAACAACAAAGAGCTAATACCAGTGAAGTTTGGAGTAACCAAGGCTGGGACCTCAGTTTCAGAAGACTTCTAAATGACTAGGAGATGGACAGATTCATAAAATTCCTCAACATTTTCAATCTCTTCAAAGGAGTCTAACTATAACAAGATAGATTATGGTGGTTGAGAGACAGTTCAGGTTATTTTTTCAGTCAAGACAGCATATCATATGAGGAAGAACAACAACCTTAATGTGCAGTGGTTCTGGAAGCACTTACGGAAGACCAAGATACCATACAAAGTGGCATGTTATGTTTGGTTAGTAGTTAAGAGGGCTTTGGCACAAGGCAGACTGCAGAGGAATGCACCTTTGCTCTATCTGCCATCTACATGGAAGAAATGCAGAAACAAATAGTCATCTTTTTTTGCAGTGTAAGGTGACTTCTCAACTGTGGGACATATTTCTAGCTATGATTGATTTGAGCTGGACAATGCCAATGACTACACTAGATATGCTGTCTACTTGGAGTAGAAAGGGAGGAACAAAAGCTCAAAAAGCTAGTCGGATATGATCCTAGGCTGCATATGGTGGACTATCTGGAAGGAGAGGAATTCAAGATGTTTTGAGAACAAAAGCAACCCTATCCAGAAGATAAAGTTTAATTGTATTCTGCTTTTGCATTCTCGATGGAAACAAGAGTATATAACTGACACAGTCACTATAGTTTTTGTTTAGTTAGTCTTTTTGTGTAACTTATATTTAGTTTACTTCCCATGTAATTCTGGCCTCCACAGGCCCTGTTGATCTTAATACAAAAATGTTACCGTTTTATCTTTCATAAAAAAATGCTACCATTTCCCCCCCAAAAAAAGGGCAAAAGGATTTTCAAAAATGTGCTTGTTTAAGTGAAGGATATTTTATTATAGAAAAGAGAAAGTGATGTACTTGTTTAGCCTTGAATACCTGAAACTTTTGCAGAAACTTGTTTTCAATAAAACTAGAAAGCAGAGGTCCAATAAATCTGCTGCACCAAACAAAATTGCAGGAGAATAAATATCACTTGCTTTCTTTTACCTTTTTTGCAATCTATTGGGGAAGACAAGGCACGGGAAGTGGTCAAGTGCTGTGCAGGAGAGTAAAGCTTCAGGACCAGATGATTCACTTCAGTATTTTTCCAGCTGTCTTGGAATATAGTCAAAGACGAGAAGATGGTGCATTGAGGCTTTTCAGAATATGGAAGAATTCGGAAAAGAGTCCCAACACCTCTTTCATTGTTCCAAAAAAAGAGGGAGCCACAGGTATCAAGGATTATAGCCAATTAGCCTAGTGCGAGGAAGCTATAAATTATGTCTAAAGTGTTACCAATAAACTAAAGAAGGTCTTAGATAAGACAGTATCTATTTCGCAGAATGTTTTTGGGGAAGGCGGACAGATTCTAGATGAAGTACAGGTGGCAAATGAAGCGGTTGATTCAGAGAAGAAAGCAAGGGAAATCAAGGATTTTGTGCAAATTGGATCTTGAGAAAGACCTACAATCACATAAACTGGAAGTTTCTTGATTTCATTAGGTTGAAGAGACATTGGTGCAAGATGGAGGAAGTGGATCAAATGTTACATTTCAACAACTAGGTATTTGGTCCTAGTGCTCGGCAAACTATTTAGTTTCTTTCTTTTGCGGTTCGAGACGAGTGAGACAAGGCCCCTCTATCCTCTATGTTGCTCATACTAATGATGGAAGAGCTCAGCAAGGTGGTGGATAGAGCTTCTGTAGGAGCTTACATAAGGGTTTTTCACAACAATTGAAGGACATAGTACTGTAAGCATGTCACACCAATTGTTTGTACTGTAAGCATGTCACACCGATTGTTTGTACTGTAAGCATGTCACACCGATTGTTTGTAGATGAGACTTCAGTGTTCTGTAATGCTAACAGAGCTCGGTTGGCTTACTTGTGACAAGGGTTGACATGGGTCAGAGTGGTTACAAAAGGCGAAATCGTCCCAGTTAGCAAGGTGGAGAAGATTGAGGTCTTAGCACAAGTGTTTAATTGCAAGGCAGGGCTCTTCCTAGTACCTACTTGGTATACCACTAGAAGCATCCAGTAAGGATCAACCAGCTTGCATCCCCGAGATAGAGAGGGTATAAAGGAGCTCACATGGCAAACGAGATACTTATCCAAGGGGAAAGAAAGTGTCAATTAAGAGTACTCTATTGAGTATTCCGACATATTGCATATCCTTGTTCCATGCTCAAGTTAGTACTTAGTATCACAAGAAAGTCAAAAAAAAACTTTAGAGGAATTTCCTATGGGATGCTACAAGTACGGATAGGAAGTTCCACTTGGTAAATTGGGAGACAAATAGTCACAACACCGAACTGTTCGAGCGGACTTTGGGATTAATGATTTGAAGGTAATTAATAAGAGTATAAGATGCTATTGGGGAAGTGGCTATGGAGTTTTGGGATAGAGGAGAATGCTTTCTGGATGGGTAGCCACAAAAATATGGGATCTTGGAAGGGGTGTTGGAGTACTAAAGATATCACACTTCATTATGAGTGTGGACTATGTTAGAATATTTTGAAGGGGTATGAAGAATTTAATGGGAATGAATCATTCAGGATAGATGATGGAAGCAGATGGCAGAGAGTTTTTGAGGACAATTGAATTGCTTCACAAACAAAGTACTTCACAGGTTAACCATGATGAATGGAGATGGGACGGGGAATAATGGTATCTTCTCTGTTAAGTCCTATATGAGAAGCTCCTTAGCCGAGAAGAATGTGTTTTTCCACTTGGCAAGCTTCAAGGGGGTGATTTTGATGATTGAGAATTAAAGAAAAGAAAGATTACTTCATGGCTAGCCGTAAGGGGGTGATCTTGACGATTGAGAATTTAAAGAAGAGAAAGATTACTTATTTTGATACTTAGTGTGTAAAACGATTGAGAATTTAAAAAAGGGAAAGATTACTTATTTTGATGCTTAGTGTGTAAAAGCACAAGAGAAGGTGTGAATCATCTCCTTTTACATTGTTGGATAGCATCTCATTTGTGGCGGAAAATACTGAGATGGTTTGGACTTCAATTGGTGATGTAATGCACTATTAAAGAAGCAATGTTTAGCTGGATTCTTAGAAGAACGGAAGAGTACAAGCAAGGCATGAGATGTTGCTCCTTTTGCACTTATTTCGATCATACAGAGGCAGAGAAGAGGAAGAGCTTTTCATGGAGTAGAGAAAGATTTTGTATATTTGAGGAATAAACTCTTATCCTTTTTTTTTTTGGTGTATCGATGAGGTTCCTATGTTCTTATATGTATAGAAGATTGTCTTTTGCAGAAAACCATATTGTGCAAGGTTTTCTATTTTTTGGTATATTTCTTATACACAGGCTCATTTTGTCCTCCGTTCAATGAAATTTCATTAGCTTTATCAGCAAAAATGTGAGATGCAACATTATCAGCAATATACTATATCCAAGTAACCATTTCAATCTTTTTTTACTGGTCAGTAGGTTTTAAATTCTGCTTCACGAATTACAATATCAGCTAAGAGAAGCATGAGCTTATGAATCTCGTGACTAACAAATGAATGGAAGTGGTAGCAGCTAAGTCTTAGCTTCTAAAATCTTAAGTACTTTTGGAAATGCAACATAACATCTATTGTGAATCTGCTATAAGATAAAAGTTTTTAAGATCTTTGATAGGACAAAACGTAGAGAAAAAACGAAATGTAAATGCAGGTAAAAGCTCTGGTATGTACATCATACCAAATCTTAAGTACTTTTGGAAATGCAACATAACATCTATTGTGAATCTGCTATAAGATAAAAGTTTTTAAGATATTTGATAGGACAAAACGTAGAGAAAAAACGAAATGTAAATGCAGGTAAAAGCTCTGGTATGTACAACATACCAAATCCAAACTCTCGCTCCAGCCGAATGCCAATCACTAGAAGACTCAGCATGTTGGCCAGTAAATGAAAAACTCCACCATGCAACCACATGCAAGTAATAAGGCGCCACCCTTGATGTTCGTGGACCACCTTATTCACGTCTAAAGCACCCATCTTCTCTAGCCTAAACAAAAAGGAAAAGATAAACAGCTTTATACATGTTTGATGTTTATCTATTCCAGTGTAGCTTACGTTTAAGCAAGAAGAATTAATTCACTAACATAGAAAATCAACAAAAAAAAGAACGCCGCAAATTCATTCACCAACCTCAATGCAGTAAGAGATCAACAAGTTACAGTAATTTGATCATCAATATTGAAGTGCATGACTAGTCAAATGTACCGGCTCATAGGTGGCATGACAAATATTGAAAGTACTAAAAGAATTTTTGATAAGGATGTTGAATGTACTAAAGTAGGATAAGTTAGACCTCTAATCATGTGAATGGAAGTTCTTTCAAAAGACGTACAATCTCTTGAATCCGTGCCGTTTTAGCAAATCATAAACCCACCGGAAGCAAAATATCCATATAGTCAATACAATCAGGTTGGGTTATGGTTTAATTGATATTAACACTCTGACAATAACTCCGGTGTTTGACACATTCGCACAAAAAAATGACTCTGTCATTTGACATGAGTCTTTTTAGTTTGCTTAGAGATGCATGCAGTGTAGGAATTGATATGAAATAGTGTTGACAAAGACGCGCTAAAGCCCTGAAGCGAGGCTCAAAACATGTTGAGCGTTTCACCTTGCTTAATGAGCACTTATATGTCGTTATCAAGGCTCTAAGACAGACTTTTCCTTGTCAAATGAGCATATCCTGAAGAAGGGGAACCAAACATCTAATATTTCACTTTATGTTTTTTTTTCAATTTCTTTGTCTATATATTAGTTAGTCATGCTTATAATTATTAGTCTTGGACGAAACAAATATATTTGTATCTATTCTCCATTTGTGCCTTTTTCAATTAAAGCTCAAGCTTTATTTGTGCTTAACGCTTAAATCCCGACAGACCTTAGAACTTTTTTGCGTTATTCATTTTTGATAATCTTGGTATGAATTTTAAAGAATCCCTCATTTTAGAAAACCCTTAATTTTTCCTAAAAGATAAACTTAATGAGTAGTGAAATGAAATGGGCCCAATTAGAGCAAAATGGATATGGAGGATTCATCATCCTTCACAACTAATTCGTGATTTAGGTGCCATTGTTTTTATTGTAGTCATTGTAGTGCTAGTCAGACAAAGAATTAAGTAAATATGAAACTATGAACAGACATAAATGAAAAATGATCTATCTTAAGCAATCTATATTAGAAGACTAACTTAATTGTCCTCATGAAAGAAATACTAACCAAATTGCTTAGGTCACTTGATACAAAAGATGACTACTAGTATAGGAAGCCAGTAGATTTTAGGAGAATAAAGAATAAGAAGGCTGAGGAATGAAAACTGGACCTATTTCTCAACCAGAAAACTTCGCCCAATTGCATAAAGGATCTCCATTATCATGTACAAAGTTATGCCGACCGACTATCCAATATGAAGTGACATAGATCACATAGCTTCACATGTGTTACAACTGTTATGCCTCAACAACTCAACCATCCCCTTGGGATAGCCAAAACTTTCTCTCATCAACCGTGGTCTAAGAACAACTCATTTGATGCAGTTTATACACCAATATAAGGAGTCATCCTATTTCGTCGTTCAACACAAAGCGATTCAATAAGAAGTCTTTCCCCTCTTCTTTTTCTCCCTTTAAAAAAAACAAAATAGCTTCTTTTTATCGGTCAAAACAAAATTAGCTTGTGAATGCAAAGTTTTCATCTTCTTCAACAAGTTGTAGCATTCAAGTAAAAGATAACCCTTAAAATATGCCACATCCAATTAACTTTACAAAAAGTGTAGCCTTACTGATGGTTCTCTCCCTAGAAAAAGCTACCTCGGAGTACAAATTTTTCATAAGGGTTTATCATGATCTGGTGCACACAAAATCTTCACACAAGAAAAAGAACTCCATATAAGGTGAAGAAATTTGCCAAAAGATGCTGCATGTATAACAAAGAGGATGAGCCAATTAATTGTTTTTGCTTTTTCTGCATTAGGGTCATCATTTTTGTTCAATTCTCACTCTTTTGATGCAATGTGAAGCTAGAAACTTAACTGCAACCAATGGTACAAAGTGAAGCAAAGTAAATTAAAGCACGAACTTTAATAAAAAGCTCCTCTTAGCTTGATTTCGATCCTCATAAAGAGAGGGACAAAAGAAAGCCTAAAGAGTTATCAGATACAGCATTGAAAGCAAGACTGAAAAGCATGTGCAATTCTCTCTTTGATCCTGTGTGCCCACCAACTTCTACCTGAAGTCTAAAGGTTTTTCTCCTACAGAACCACTCAGCCATCCCTTTATTTTATTTTTATGATAACCTTGGTGTCCATGCCAGCATGCACGACTAATTCTACGGGATACTACGTCACCCCCCACTAGGAACAGGTATCAAGTAACTAAACGCTGGGAGAAATGGGAAGAAATCACCGGGTGTTTTATCTCTGCTAGCTCGGATTTGAACCTGAGAGCTCAAACCACTAAGCCACACCCTTCCCTTTGGGACTCCCTACTGGTTTCCTCTTAGAGAGAAGATCATGAGAAGTACACCATAAAGCTTACAGATTTCACAATCAAATACTTCAATCGAATTATAAAAGGAAAAAATGGATAAAAAAAGAGATACATACGTGATAGAAGAAGGCCCAAGAAGAGGATTTTCACTGAAGGGCTGAAATGAAAACCTACCCAAGAATCCAGCAAAACAAGAAACAGAGTTGTGGGGGCAGTTATTCACATACATGGTCGCCAAAAACATCACTACATTAACTATAACGAAAGATGGTATCAACCATGGAAACCATTTCTTGAAATGCTTAATTTCTCTATAAAAAGCAGGTCCTGATGATGCTGTTGTTGTCGTAGCGGTCTCAACTGGGTATACAGAGTTACCCCCTTTCTTCGAATGTACCTGGATTTGGATCTCCGGTTGTGGAGGAACTCTTCCGGCCATCTCGCCGGAAAATCAAGAATGCTGTAAATTGATGCCGGAAAGTTTAATTTCCGATTGCCCACGATGGGTATAGAGGAAAATGAATTAACGTGGCTTTGAAGAGAGGATAAAGTCAAGGATTGAAACTGGTTGATTGATTCATACGAAGATGATTAGCTTTCATTGCCAACGAGCTGGTACTTTCCTACACTCTTCTCACCTTTTGTAAGCCTTCATTTTTTATTCTTTATTTTATTTACTATAAATAGTTAAAGTTAGTTTGATCATACTCTTAAAATTTCTTATTTTTGAATGATACTTTTATTAAAATATTAGAAATGGCCAAAAAAAAATTCTTCCTTTCGGTTTTTCACTCTATGTTCGATACTTATTTTGGATCTCGATTAGTTTAAATTTACGCTGAAAATCTCACTATGAGAGGTAAAAGCTCCTTACCTAAGACGACTATATACCAATACTCGAACTTGATACCTTTGTAGCATGTTTAGTCGAGTTTTTAAAATTGGCTTATTTTTAAGTGTTTTTAAAAAATATTTTTAAAAGATTGTTTGAATAGGCTTAGTTTTAGATGTTTTTGGCTTTTAATCACTTTTTAATTTTTAGAGGCTTTTGGCAAAGGCACTGTAAGTGCTTTTAAGCACTTTACTTTAGGCTTAAAAATAAGTTAAAAATAGATAGCTACCTATTTTTAACTTTTAAATCACTTAAAAAAAACTTATTCAAATACTTCAATTGTGAAGCAATTTATGTTTGACCAATAAATTTTAAAAATACTTTTAAAAAATATTTAATATTTAATTAAGTTTTTTAAGTATTAATTATAGCTGAAAGAATACTTACTACTTCATCAAAAAGCTCGGAAGCGAACAAGTTTGAAAGATGATGTTTCAAAGAAAAATGATAATTTTCTTTTCTAATGAAAGGTATCTTTAGCAATTACTATATTTTAATATATTCAATTAAAATATATTATATATCATACTTAATATCCTAGTAAAATGAATATAATATTCAAACTAATATTTGTGTTAAATTTCTATAGTATAGGAAGTTATAAATATTTTTTGTTTATTTAGTTGTCATTCACCTTTTTTTTTCTTTTATTCTCTCTTTTGGTTGTGGTCTTTTCCTTTTTTTCGTATTTGCCCCTACTTTGGATACTTTTTTATAAAAAGAAATATTCTCTCTCCAACAATTATTTTCCTTTTCTTTTTCCTTTAGTTTTAATTTTTAATTTGTGGAAATTCTTTAACCATGTTAATTTGTAACTAAATCAATAGCGTGAGCTAATTCCTGAACTGATTCTTGAATTATTAGCTTTTTAAATAAATGTTATGTATTTAGACAATTTATGGACTAAATATATGATATGTATCTCTAATAAATGTGTTCAAAACATGAGAACAACGAGCAAAGACATAAACAAAAGAAAGTTGCAATAGAAAAAAAAATTGGATTGTTCACGCAGTTTACATTAAATCAATAAATACGTACAAGACATATATTGTTTTTATGCATGTCTAACTTTAAGTGCTATATTAATATTATTTAAATTTGTATCTTCTAAAGTTATTAAGAAAAACTAATTAACATAGGTTAGGTTATCTACATTATACCCTTTTTTGAGGTTTGATTCTTCTTCATTGTCTGTGAACAAAAATGCTTTGTGCATCAAGTTTTTCCTACTGTGAATGCGAATAAATATTTTCAGTAATTACATTTTATTTTATTTTATTTGCTTAATTAATACGCGCCTTCCTATGATTCTTCTGAATAAAAACTGATTATATATGTAATAAAAAAAAATATTTGTGATTGTGATGAGCACAAAGTTTTACATACGTAGTGAGCAGTTGAACTGTTCTTAGGATTTTGACTAAGTTAAATGTTTGGCATATTTGGGTTTATGCTTGTGTGTTCATGTAGACACGTTTATAGCTCCATGACTTAGTATTTTGAAATTTATTGGTCGAATTCAGATCATGTAGCACGGGCGGAGTCATTTTAGACGAAGGATAGATCGTTTCATATTCTTTATCGAAAATTAAAGTTATGTGGTGTACATAGGTTATATATTAGTTATTATGATTGCATATTTAATTTTGCACATCCTTTAGTAGATTGAGAAAAAAATGTATGCACGTCAAGTTCTTGGTTCCACCACTATAATATAGGATTTATAAAGAGAAAGAACTCTTGTATTAGAAGTACTTCATTCTAATGACTCAAAATGAAATCTCTAGTTTGTCACAAAAAAAAATCATTTCATTAATCCCATCATATCCCGAGTGACAATCAATGTCCCGTGATACAAATTAAGGTCATATTTAGGGTTATGTTTGTGTATTTGTGTGTCCATATAGACATGGTTATAGCTCCATGACTCATTTCTTAGAAATATATAACGTCTTGATCCGTCTGAATCTTTTTTCTTTAAATAATTATTTTTTGAACTTGTTAATTCGACTAATTCAAATCGGCTCATAAAAGAAAAGTGCTTTCTATCGGGAGTACTTCTTCATTAACATGGTTCGAATTGAATTATTTTGAATAATTATGGAGAGATCATCTCATGATTCATCCCACTCTATTTTGAGTGATAGTTTATGTCTCATGATATAAATCTAGGTCATTTGGTGTAATTTGATTAGTTTCTACAAATTATCAAGTCTTTTTTTTTTTTGGCAATAAACTATGAAATATTATTACCACCAATCAAACAAACTTCAGTATTTATAGATTGCTAATTATCAAGTCCTTATAGATTGTTAATTAATTATATTTAAACTGTTTAGAATAGGATTTTAAACTCATTAATTCACTGCATGTGGTGTGTTTGTAGTTTGAATTCAATAAAGTACGTGTATATTTTTTTTCTCATGGACGTACAATTGTGTCGAATTAATATTGGCAACTATATACTTAATATATATTGTAGATATAAACAGAGGCAGATATAAAATTTTAATTTTATAAATTTAACTTTGAGATTTTATTATAATTCATTTAATTTAGTAGGTTAGCAAACTACCTTTATGCTAGTTTAGTGGAATTTTTAATTTATGTAACGTCTTGATCATAAAAGAATTATGAGGTATCTTATTTGGATATTGTTATTTACATATGTCCAATTTGTTTTTTTAAAAAAATCACCTCTATTCAACTTTGAATCAACTTCAAATATGCGTCCGAGTTTCAGCCATATGTTGTTGTATTCAGTATTTTTTGTCCAAAATTTATGCACATATGATTAAAATTTAGTCATTTTTGTCAGAATTTCAGATATATAAAACTTTAGACAAATACGTTTTTAGACCTTACAGATATGACTTAAATTAACAATAACCCCAAAATTGAGTATTTGTGCGCTTCGACCGATCTGAACTAAAACTATTGAATTCATTCCTATAACTAATGTATTAGATATATCCGTCCGGGATACAAACTCAAAAAAATGATTTATTTTTTTCTAACTCTACCTACATATATTACTGTAAAAATAAAATAAAAAATCAATGTCCTTGATTACTTGAGAAAACATAAATAAATTGCTTCTATTTGACACAATCATCTAACTTTCAATGAATTTGTTGGACATTGTCCATTAGGGTCGTTGTACCTAACCCAACTTATTTTGCAACTAATATATTGACTTATTAGTTCTTTTGTTCTTTTTTTCCATTTAAAGTAATTATTTGGTTAATAATTGCTTAACTTGTAATTTTATATACTCATTTTTTTCATGATGGAATAATAGCTCATCAGCTTTTGGGCATCTCTAGATTGTCAAGCTTTAACTTGAAAACAAAGCAATATCGATTCAATTGTCAAACATGACATGGGAGGCTGAAATATTTTGCTTCATATAACTTAAACTCTTAAATTATTACTCCCTTCATCGCAAATTATCTTAGTTCTCAATTACACATCTTTTAAGAAATAGAGTCAGAAGCTTGGATGGACATTTAACTTTGGGTAATTTGGTCACTATAGTCATTCAATTTTGTTTTGTCTTTTAAAAGTCACTCAATTTTATTTTATCTTTTATAAGTCACTTAACTTTGTGAAATTAGCTTCCCTGATCATTATTAGGTGTTCTTAAATATTATAAATATCAATTCTTAGTCATTTTTAGAAGAGGACGAACATTGTAGAAACACAGAGCAAGAACAAAGTCACAATTCTCCTAGGGTTACTTCTTTATCTCTTTACTTAGCATTATTTCTAGTTGTTACATAAATTATAGCCTTTGCAATTATGTTAAGAACAGCTAAAAGCTCTCTATTTTGGGTTATGATCACAGTATGAACATCATAGTTTATATAATAGAGTGTTAATGTGAGATCTACCACAACATTTTTTTCTCTTAATCTTATGCTTACTATTCCATTGCTTTGCGATCAATAGGATAAATGGATAATTGCTAGTGAAACTAGAGAGGGGAAAATTAAAATTAGAACATGGGTTAAGAGGAATAGGATGCATCCGTAGTTAGCTACTTGACTCAATTACAAAAAGATATATAAATACATTCGAAATAGTTGGTTTGAGGCTCGAGAAAACATGATAAATAGTATAAGGGGGTTCATAAACATGGATTAAGATCCAAATCGAAATGCATATATTTCCCAAGTTACTCATTTCACTCAACCTGCCTTTCATATGTTTTGCCTCTTGTTCAAAAGTTGTCATAGTCAAAGAGCAGTAATGAAATATCGAACCATAAACACCATAAAATAGTAGCAAAAACCAGTGACCATATCTTCTTGATGAATCTCTTAACCCTTCAACATTTCCAACTAACAAAAACCTTTCTGAATATTATCTCCACACAGGCCCTTCTCCTTGCCTTTTGATAGTTTGAGGGAATTGCACTTGAAATAAAAGTATAGCATTATGGCTTATTTTCCAAAGATTCTAGTTACACAAAAGCTATTATCCTCGTTGTTGGGTGTTTGCCCTGACTTTACTAGTATAATTAGGTTTTCCATTTCCTAAAAGGAAAACACAAGTCTCCATATTTGGCTAGTCCTTTTTCTTATAGGAAAAGGTTTATGACTCTATAAATAGAGGTTTATTCCTTCTAACTTAGTAGCATTCACAATATATTCATAGAGGCTTTGAGAGTTTTGTGTAGGGGGAGAAATGGTGAGATACAAGTGTTACCTTAGCACTTGTGTGAACCTCTTTTTATTCTGAGTGAATTGTGTGAGGTTATTTCTCTCGATTATTTGTACTCTCATATTTATAGTGGATTGCTCATCTCCTCTTGTGGAGGTAGGTCAGTTGACCGAACCACATTAAATGTTTGTGTCTCTTATGGTATATTTCTCGTTTGTCTTCTTACTCATGGTCATTCAAGGTTTGCTTTGCTAGCTTCCGCATGACACCTAATTATTTCTGTCCTAACACTCGTGTCCATCTTAATCCAATCATTTTCAATATAGGACATCCCGAGGTATCAAAAAGAGACACTGCAATCAAAATGTTTGAAGGTCTTCCGTTAAGCAAAACTAGTAACATGGACTCTCCACTTATCTTCAAGTCTACCGTACTTTAAAGTTTTATCATTAATGATCATAAACATCATAGCTTGACACTAAAGTTCACCCATGCGTATAAAAATTCCATCTTTTTGACGTCATCACAAAGAACTATTGTTGCTTTGATGCGTTGCTCTGTGGAGTACAACTCAAATATGGAAAATTAAATAATGGAATAAATTTGATCATGAAGACTAGATTGGTCACGATTTCCAATCTTGTCAATCAAGGCACCCATTCATTTGTCTTGACTGTCAGTAAAGTTTTTTGTAACCTCGACCATATCCTTAAGAAATGTTTAGAATCATTCTCCGGGATCTTTTTTCTTTTCTTACATTTCTCCTTTTCATTGACAATAGACGACCTTTTACTATACTTACCTTGTTTATTGGTTTATTGAGATCCAACTTCTTCAGGTTCAAATGCTCCAGCATTTTCATTTTGAGATGCTCCAGTAGCATTTTCAACTTCTTCCCTAATCACATTAGGTCTGTGACTAGAACCAACTTCTTCATCGCCATCAAGATCAATAGAAAATCCCAAACTCATGTCGTTAAACAGCTGAAGATTGACTCCTTTAAATTTCCTCAACAACATCTAATGGTCCTTCTGCAAACTCTCCTGTTGCTCTATTCTTGCCAAAGATTTCCTCCCAATCCACAAACATCAGTCATTTTTTCGTATTTCATATTTTTGGCATTTGGATCAAATTAAAAAATAATCATAAAAGAAAACAAAGCGTTATAATATTACTCAGTTAACTAAATCTTTCAGAAAACGCATATTTAAATACATAACTACAATCACGGACAACTTAAAAGCTCTCTTACATTTGTAGAGTATGACTCGTGCAAGCGGTTATTTTTGAAATCTAAATTTATTGGACACAACTTTTTAGTATTCTAGCTAAGATAGCGGGAGTTTTAGTGCACTGAGATGCCCTTTTATACTTATTAATGCTTACTGTAGGAGTTATGTTTGGGTTGGTACTAATATTATATCGAGAAATGCTTTGGTGGCTCGAGACAGGGTGTGCACTCCAAAAACAGTAGTTGACTTGAACTTTACCAACATTCAACTCTGTATCAAGACAAATATAACTGAGAATGGTGGGAAGTTATCCCCTATCAACGTATATAGTTGAGGGAAAATCGAGAATTTACCTGCAGGTAATGTCTATGAATTTACAGCACAAACAAGTAAATTCTGAAACAAGACTATTTATTTGTTTATCCGTGAGTATATGAGGATAGTATAATGCAGATTATTGAAGTGGATCCAGAAGCATGCTTACTTTTCTAGTGATAGTCGTGGATAGTGTACATGAAGCATATTCAACAAATTCACTCACTAGAGAAGAAGTGCAGAACTTGTCAATTAAAAGCATTAGGCAGATAGTGTAAAAAAATTATAATAAATTTAATAAAGTATTAATTACCTTACGGAAGTCATCCCCAAATTTGGGATCGTCAGTTATTATAGCTCCATCACTGTATTGAAAATCCAATCCACTTCGACTCTTTAGCATAGCTATACTTGCATAACATTTCTTCCAATATCTTATTTTAGATAAGACGTATGGTTCACCTTTCAATCCGATGTTAGGATGATATTTACGTAAATAGCATTCTAACTCCTTTAGGTATCCTGACTTAAAAGGTTCTATTATCACCTCTCCAACCATCAACACATAACTCTTTTAATCCATTTATAATAGTCTGTTCTTCTGTTGTTGTAATGATGCTGAAGGTTATTTTTGATAATTTTTGTAAAATGATTGTTATACCCCTTTCGATAGTTGCCCTGAGTCATTTCTAATTGGTATCGAGTGTTGGTTTTGGGAAATTCTATGAAAAGGTAGAGTTTTGGGAGGTTTTGAGTTTTCAAAAGTGGTATTTGGGACCAACCGGAGTTACGAGTCCCAAAAAAGAATTCCGTCAATTCTAGTAGCTCTGGTATGTGGAATTTGGTCTAGGAGAGTTTGCGGATTCAGATTTGGAGTTGTAACAAAGGTTTGAAGTCTTGAGTTGGAAATTTGAGAAATTTTAGGTCAAGGTTTGACTTTGGTGAACTTTTGAAGTTTCAATGCTCGGAATGAAATTCCGAGACTCCGTTGGATTTGGAGGATGATTTTAGGTCTAGGAGGGGCATTGGTTGAATTTTTGGAGGTCACGAGCTCATTTTGATATTTTGAAAACCTTAGTTTAGTTGTCAATTTTTCAGTTTTGGATCAAGGAGGCCTTAAATTCAAATTCTGATGGTTCTATTGAGTCCGAAACGTCGAAATTAGTGTGGTAGCATATAAAGTTTGTGTGCACAGAATTTTGAACGAATCCCAAGGGTTTAATCGATGATTTTTTGACTTCCTTATTTTGTTGTATTGATGAAGCTGTTGCAGAGGGGAATTAACCTTCGTGATCTCGTAGTCAGGGTTGCGATCGCGGAAGGTGGGATAGGATTGCCTTCGCATTCGCGGAACCTCTCCCGCTTTCGCGAAGGGTCAGTTTGATGCTCTCAGCGATCGCAAAGGGGAAGGGCCACGATCACAATGAAGAACCACCTGGTAGACTTAAAACATTTCCCAAATCAGGTATCAAGCATTTTTACCATTTTTTAGTTCTTGAGCTCGGTATGAGCGATTTTGAAGGGATATTTTCATGGAATTTCAGTGGGTAAGTCTTTTTAATTCGAAATCATCATTTTTCATTGATAAATTATTGTATTTAATTCTAATTTGAGGATTTTAAGTCGAGAAAACATGAAATTTTTAGTAAATTGATAATTGTGAACTGATTTTAAGTCCAAATTCAATTCATTTTTCACTACTAGATTCTAAATACTCCAAGGAACGTTTTCATATAGAAATTTTTGAATTTTCTATTTGTTTTCGAAATTGGGCTAGCTTTCAAATACTCCAAGAAAAATTTTCATGTAAAAAAATTGAATTTTTTGTTTGTTTTCAAAATTGGGTTTTTCGGGTCGATTTTGGCTCGACTTTCAAAAATTATGATTTGAGTGTCGTTAGACTTGTATTCTTATTGAGATTGCATATTTGAATAGATTATATTGTGATAGCTTCATGGACAAGGATGATCCTATAGAAGCCCTAAGAAGACAATCATCAAGGTCTCAAGATAAGGAGTTGCAAGCCAAGATTGTTGGGCTTCAATGGGAACTCAATAAGATGCTTATCATGGAAGAAAATCCAAGAACGAGTCCAAAAATTGTGGTGAAGAATGGACTAAGTGCTACACATATTTACACATATTTTATGATTCAAGTTCAAGTCCAAATGGAAGAAGATTGGGCTCACATGGGGCTGAATTTCTGCCTGAAAAGGAGCTTAAAAATCCTCACCCCAAAAGGAGGAAAAGTCACGTACAAATTTTGGTCCAAGTTAGAAACTTTTCCTTATTTTCTTAGGGAAGAATTCTTGGTATTATTTTTACATGCTTTTCTAGTTTAAAGTTTCCTAATTTAAATGTCTCCTAGTTTAAGTATTTTCCACTTTAAAAAGTTTCTAAGTTTAAAGTTTGCTAGTTATTATTTTCATAAAAGTAGGATTTAAATTCCATTCTATTTGGGATAGATTTTTCCTATATATAGGGGTGGATTTTGTTATTTTAAAGACAGACATGATTAATATTATTTGAGAGTTTTCTCTTCTTTACACCTTTGTGTGTAGTGACTATGGATTTATCTTACAACCTTATAAGAACTCTAAGAGGTAAGATTAATTCTTAATTTGATATCTTTGGTTTTTATTCGTAAATTAAAGAAGGTGATTAGTCTTATACTAATTGTTGTCTCTAGTTTTTCGAAATATGGGTCTAGATCACTTTTGATATAAGTTCTTGAATTGACTCTATTAATATCACAATTAGTTTAATTCGCTAATTTTGAATATTAAGATCAATTAGGGTTCTTAGCACATCTTTTAAAATTTGGAGATTTTATTCTTGAATTTCACATATCTTTCAATTTCTATATTTAATCTTTATAATTTCTCTTTCGCATTATTTTCTTGTTTATTCAAGCAACTCGATTCTTATCATATTGATTTGGAAAATCAACGTAAGGGAGAAGCTCAAATTTCAGAATAGTTCGGAGTTAATTTGAGGCAAATGAATTTCTAAACCATTGCTTAAGCTTGTAGGATCATGTATTTGTGTCTTATGTGTTGGGGAGTTAGGGAAGTGATTTTGAAATTATTTGATATTCAATTGAACTTGATAATGAAGAATGGGGTGATAAATGGCAAATGAGATGATTTAACATGTTGTGTTCGATATGAATCGATCCTTGGCTTATTGTGAACACTTGAATATATTGTTGTGATATGAGTTATGTCTTATTGATTATATCATTTCATCATTGTATTTTACATGAGCACTGCCTATTTGAATAGGTTTTGATATATATTGTGAGGGAGATGTGGATAGATTGTTATGACATGAGTTATGACTTGTCGTTGATATTATTCTATTATTGTGATTTACATGAACACTTCATATTTGCATTGGTTCTGATATATTGAGATGGAATTGATTTGAGGATTATGTCAAAGGGAAATGGTTCCGGTGAGTGATGATTATGCCGAAGAAAAATGGTTTTGGCGATGCCGAAGGAAAATGGTTCCGGTGATTGATATTTATGCCGAAAGAAAATGGTTAGGGCTGATACTTCATCCATGTGTGGCCCCCATGGATTTCGGCATGCTAGTCAGCGAATGTGTATCATTAGCACAAACATGCATCACGATACATGACATTGCATTGCACTATATTGCATCATACATCCTTTTCCATTTATGGATTGTGTTTACCCCTGATATTCCCCTAATTTATACTATTAATTGGTATGATTTGACTGAGTCTTGAGCTGTACTGTTGATGATATATATATACTCGTGTTGTTAGAACTGTTAGACTGGCTGATTTCTATGTAGGTTGTAGTCTGAGGGGTTCAATTGGTATGACAGGATTACCTGCATTCTATTAGCTTCGCTTAGTCTTAGTTATTTATTTGTTGAGTACCACGTTGTTGGTACTCACTCCTTGCTAACTACACTTGTATAGGTTCTGAGTCCGGACAGTGACCAGTTATCTTTCGTTCATCCGAGGCTTACTAGAGGAGACTTGAGAGGTAGTTGTTGATGCCGACAATCTTTCTTGTTCCTCTTTAGTTTTGCTTAGTTCTATTCGAGAGAAGGAGTTTTGAGAGTTGTATTTATTGCAGTATCTTTATATTTAGAGGTCTGTACATATGACAACAAGACTGTGGGAGATTTTGTAGATGACTAAGATTTTCGTTTTTGTCTTTAAATTACCTATTTTAAACTGTTTCCGCATTTATTGGGTTTAGATTGACTTATCCGGTGGAAATGGATGAGTGTCATCACACCCGAATTTTGGATCGTGACAGTTATAGTCCATGTCTTTCGAGTTGAAGGAGCTGAATTGCTTGATCTTTTTTACGTGTGTGAAGATGTTTGACTGCTCATTTTGCCTTTATATTCTTGTGGAATAGATTATAAATAAAACAGGAAGAAGTTGTGTTTAACAATATTTAACCACTAAGAATAACAACTGGAGAAATAGGTAGTCTAACTGGAGCTCTACATCACAGTAGTTAAGACTTACAAGTTTACAAGATAATCATTTTTCAAAACTTCTACTCGAAGAAGGTTGTACCAGCTAGTATATACTAACGACAAAATTTCATTTTTGAATATTTCAGTCAAAAGAACAACATTTTTTCTTCCTTCTCAAGAAATGTTTCAGCTACATATCTACCCTGTGTGTTTGGAAGTTGTATCATGGTTAAAATGAAGCTGATTGACCTGTACTTTCACTATATTTTGCCAATTCTGTTGGCCTTCTCTCCCTCAAAGGACAGTGCCAGATGCATGAAAATGAACTTTGCAACATATTATAACACTGAATTCTTTCAAATTTCTCTTACCAGAGTTCACATTATTCTGTTATCTTGATTATTTTCAACAGACAAGTTGACTATATTTAGCTTTTTCATTTTTAAACTTCATTATTTATACCCTTTAAGTAAGCAACATGGATATGATCCATGTTTGCTTTCTTGGGCGAAAAGCCGAACAAAGCTTCCATTATAAAGCCAGAGAACAAACACTTAACTCATGACTCCACAAAAGTATATGAAAATGCAATAAATCCATCTGTGTTATAAAAATAACTAGCTTGGCAAAATTAAGTAAAATGATTGAAAGAGAGATATTAAGGGAAACAGAACACAAGAGAGAAAGAGAGGAATTGCGTATATGTATTTCTGTTCTTGGCATCCTTTCATTGCCAATTCATGGCAATATATATAGAAAAAATTAGTGATAGAAGAGGATTAGTGGGCCCCACTTTAATAAATTATGTAGTGGACATTCCACTTAACACTCCCCCTTGGATGTCCACGTGTAATGTGTCTACATAAAAACACTTTACAAGAAATAATATACTAAGTTATTCTGATGTTGTGCCTCGTTAAAACCTTACTAGAAAAAAACTCAGTGAGAAAAGCCTAATGAAGGAAAAAGAGTACACAGATTTGGTAATACGCCTTGATTGCTGCCTCATTAAAAACCTTGCCAGGAAAACCCAGTGGGACAAAACCGTGGTTAAGGGAAAAAGAGTGCAGCGCGTATTTTACTCCCCCTGATGAAAACTTCATTTGATATTTTGGAGACGGCGCATTCCAACCTTATGCCTTAGCTTCTCAAAAGTTGATGTTGGTAATGCCTTTATGAATAAATCTGCAAGATTATCACTTGAACGAACTTGTTGTACATCAATTTCACCGTTCTTCTGAAGATCATGTGTGAAGAATAATTTTGGTGAAATGTGTTTCGTTCTGTCTCCTTTTATGAAGCCACCTTTCAATTGAGCTATGCACGCGGCAATGTCTTCGAATATAATTGTGGGTACTTTGACATCATTTTCCAGGCCACATCTTTCTTTGATGAACTGTATCATCGATCTCAACCACACATATTCTCTACTTACTTCGTGAATTGCTATTATTTCAGTATGATTTGAAGAAGTAGCAACAATGGACTGCTTTGTAGATCGCCATGATATAGCAGTTCCTCCGTGTGTAAATAGATAGCCTGTTTGAGATCGGGCTTTATGTGGGTCCGATAAATAACCTGCATCTGCATAACCAATAAGGTATGCACAACCTTTGTTAGTATAAAACAAACCCATATCAATCGTACCCTTCAGGTATCGCAAAATGTGTTTGATACCGTTCCAATGCCTTCGCGTTGGGGAAGAACTATACCTTGCTAGCAAATTAACAGAAAATATTATATCAGGCCTAGTTGCGTTAGCAAGATACATAAGTGCACCAATAGCACTGAGATATGGTACTTCAGGACCAAGAATTTATTCATCCTCTCTTGGAGGTCGAAATTGATCTTTTTCTACTTCAAGTGATCGAACAATAATTGGAGTACTTAATGGATGTGCTTTGTCCATGTAAAATCTTTTTAAGATTTTATTAGTGTAGACAGATTGATGGACAAAAACTCCATCTGCTAAATGTTCAATTTGCAAACCTAGACAAAATTTTGTCTTTCCAAGGTCTTTCATTTCAAATTCTTTCTTTAGATATTCAATTGCCTTTTGGACCTCTTCAGGGGTTCCAATGAGATTTATGTCATCAACATAAACGGCGAGTATAACAAACTCTGATTTCGTTTTCTTAATAAAAACACATGGACAAATAACATCATTTATATAGCCTTCATTTATTAAGTACTCACTAAGGCGATTATACCACATACGCCCTGATTGTTTCAGACTGTATAATGATCTTTGCAGTTTTATTGAGTACATTTCTCGAGACTTTTTACATGTTTCAGGCAATTTTAATCCTTCTGAAATTTTCATGTAAATTTCATTATCAAGTAAACCATAAAGGTAAGCTGTAACTACATCCATTAGATGTATATCAAGATTTTTATGTACAGCTAGACTGATGAGATATCGAAATGTTATTCCATCCATAACGGGTGAATATGTTTCTTCATAGTTGACCCCGGGTCTTTGAGAGAATCCTTGTGCAACAAGGCGCGCCTTGTATCTTACAACTTCATTTCTCTCATTTCGTTTTCGTACAAATACCCATTTATAGCCAACTGGTTTTACACCTTCAGGGGGTTTGGACTACAGGTCCAAAAACCTCATGTTTAGCAAGTGAGTCCAATTCTGATTGAATTGTCTTTTGCCATTCTGGCCAATCACATCTACGTCGACATTCTTCGACGGATTTAGGCTCAAGACTTTCACTATCTTGCATGAGGTTAATTGCAACATTATATGCAAAAACATTATCCACCGTAATTTTTAATCGATCTAGATTTATCCCATCACCGGTAGAACTTATTGAAAGTTCTTCATTCACTTGAGTCTCGGGTTCACTGATTTCTTTAGGAATATCAGGAATACTCAAATCTTGACCTTCTTTAGGAGGTTCTTGTGTAGTATCATCTTTATTATTTCTTACGCTTCTTTTTCTAGGATTTTTATCCTTTGAACCCAATGGTCTACCACGCTTCAGGCGTGTTTGGGATTCAGAAGCTATGATACTAGTAGATGGTCCTTTTGGGACATCAATCCGGATAGGCACATTCACTGTAGGGATATGTGATTTAGTTATCCGTTTCAAATCAGTAAATGCATCTAGCATTTGATTTGCTATTTTTTGTAAGTGGATGATCTTCTGGACCTCCTGCTCACATGTGCAGGTACGTGGATCAAAATGTGATAGTGATGAAACTTTCCACGCAATTTCTTTTTCTTTTTCGGGTTCCTTTTTCTCTCCCCCTAATGGCGGGAAAAATATTTCATCAAACCGACAATCTACAAATCGAGCAGTGAATAAGTCTCCAGTCAACGGTTCAAGGTATCGAATTATTGAGGGTGAGTCAAACCCAACATATATGCCCAACCTACATTGAGGACCCATTTTTGTACGTTGTGGTGGTGCTACAGGCACGTATACCGCACAACCAAAAAATCTTAAATGGGTTATATTTGGTTCATGACCAAATACTAATTGTGACGGAGAGTATTTATTATAATGTGTCGGTCTGAGACGTACAAGTGCTGCTGCATGTAAGATAGCATGACCTCAAACAGTAATTGACAATTTTGTTTTCATTAGTAAAGGTCTTGCTATTAATTGTAGGCGCTTAATAAATGAGTCTGCAATGCCATTTTGAGTATGAACATGAGCAACAGGATGTTCAATTTTTATCCCAATTGATAAGCAATAATCATTAAATGCTTGGGATGTAAATTCTCCAGCATTATCAAGGCGAATGACCTTAATTGGATAATCTGGGAATTGCGCTCTCAATCTTATTATTTGTGCTAACAACTTCGCAAACGCCAGGTTGTGAGATGATAACAGTCACACATGAGACCATCTAGATGATGCATCTATTAGGACCATAAAATATCTAAATAATCCACTAGGTGGATGAATAGGTCCACATATATCTCCATGTATACGCTCTAAAAAGCCAGGAGATTCGATGCCAACCTTCAGGGTCGATGGTCTGGCAATTAATTTGCCTTGATAACAAGCAGCACATGAAAATTCATCATTTGTAAGAATCTTCTGGTTCTTTAACAGATGTCCAGTTGAATTTTCAAGAATTCGTCTCATCATTATTAATCCAGGATGACCTATTCGATCACGCCATAGCACAAATATATTTGGATCAGTAAACTTCTGGTTTACGATCATATTTGCTTCAATTGCACTAATTTTTGCATAATATAGGCCAGATGACAGAGTTGGTAATTTTTCCAAAATATATTTCTGGGCTGAGACACTCTTGGTTATACCAAGATATTCAATATTCATTTCATTTAATGTCTCAACATGATATCCATTTCTGCGGATATCTTTAAAACTTAAATGTTTCTTGGGAATTTAGAAGAAAATAGTGCATCTTTTATAACAATTTTTGTCCCCTTAGGCAGAATTATAGTAACTCTTCCGGAGCCTTCTATCATTTTTGAATTACCAGAAATTGTAGTAACATTAGCTTTTCTTCTAAGTAAATTGGAAAAATATTTCTCGTCTTTAAATATAGCATAGGTTGTTCCACTATCAATTACACAAATATCCTCGTGATTTATCATTGATCCAAACAAGATTTGAGGCATTTCCATATTTTCTTCAATAAGAAATAAAATACGTATTAACACATGGTATATTACACAAATTTTTATTTATTTACATTGATTAGAAAAATACAAACATCATATTTAATACAGATAAAAAAAATATTTACATATTATTAGTCCTGTCAATATTCATATTTTTGTCTGGAAAATTAAAGAAATCAGCTACATCCAGATGCATAGGCTCAATATTATCTTCAGAGATAAAATTTATCTCTGGATTATTTTCTGCCCTTTTTAATGATGTCTGATATAGCTGAACCAGACGTTTTGACGACCGGCAAATCCGCGACCAGTGCCCCACACCTCCACATCTATGACATATTGTTTCTGAATTATTCTTCGGTAAAGCTTCTGGCTTTTTACCCTGCCTTTTATATTGCTGGTTATTTTTCGGTGTCAGCCGAGCATCATGATTAAAATTTCTTCTTTGACTATGACCACGACCACGACTAGGGCCATGGCCTCTTTCTCGTTGGTAAATATTTGCCATTTTATAAAAATAAAATTAAATAAAACTCTTACCACTTTTGTTACCTTGAAAAATTAGCCAGAGTCTCGTGCTGATAACGTGTTATAAAAATAACTAGCTTGGCAAAATTAAGTAAAATGATTGAAAGAGAGATATTGAGGAAAACAGAACACAAGAGAGAAAGAGAGGAATTGCGTATATGTATTTCTGTTCTTGGCATCCTTTCATTGCCAATTCATGGCAATATATATAGAAAAAATTAGTGATAGAAGAGGATTAATGGGCTGCCCACTTTCAGTGGGCCCCACTTTAATAAATTATGTAGTGGACATTCCACTTAACATGTGGACATTCCACTTAACAATCTGCATTTTATCAGAACTAAGTATGCTTTCTTTTCCCAAAAAGAAAAAAGAAAAGAGAGCAAACTAAAAACAACAAAAATTTCACTTTGTTTTGACACCCACAAAACGAAATTCTCAGATACGATTAAACAAAAAATAAAGATGAGTACCCCAAAAGAGTAGAAAAGGTCCAAGTATGTGCGTATTTTGGATCGCTAAGGAATTAAAAACTTACGTAGCCAAGTATGTGACAACCTTTTTATAAGGATCTTTTTAAAGCTTTTGCTGAATATTTAACTACTTACTAGCCTCAAATGAAGAGTAATAATTACTAAGGCATAGAAGTAATAGTTTTAGATTAAACTTTTCCTGCATAAGTTTTAGTAGTCGTAATTCTTCAAAGTATAATTAAAACATATTAAGAAAATCACAAATTTCATAATAACATACTCTAAAAGTTTCAAGTACAAAAAAGAATTAATACTCCCAATTAACTAGTATGAGATCACTGAAACATAAGAACGATTCTAACTTTTGCGCACCTTAAAAGCCCAAGCTAGCTAAATTCATCATAAAAAAATAAATATAACTGACTAGATCTTGCATTCCACATTGATTGAGCCAACTCATCCCTCCAAATAGTCCACTCTTCAAACGATTCAACAACATCAACATGTTCAGGTTGATTCTCCACTTGTTCTTTCATATCTATGTCTAAATTATCCACATTCATCTCTCTACGGATAAAGTTGTGAATCAAACAATAAGCATTTATAATCCTATTATGAACTTTAACAGAGTACCACTAAGAGCTCCTAAGAATTCCCCCAACGTACTTTGAATAACATTACGAACCCTAGCATGCTTCCTACTAAAAAGTTCTTCTCTACATCGAGGTGGGGTTGTCACCTTGCCAATCCATTAACTAATATCTATACCCTCCGTAAGGTGAAAGAAAACCTTTTCCATTCATATATCCTCCATCACACAAATAATAATTACATATAATATAAACATAAAAATTTAGTTACTTTTCTATTCTTTTCAAATATAGTTACCTTCTTAAAAAATAAAATACACCATTCTTCTTGTGTTCTAGTATGAATATATAAGCATATATACATAGCATACCCTCAAAAAAATTTAAACTATTACGTCGCACTACAACATCTCGTAATACATGACCATCATCATTTGATCCTTCCCACCAGGTAACACAAGTAAAATTGAGAATTCTATCACAAACTCCCAATACATTAGTAGTTATATCTCTTTTCCTTGTCCTGTGTCTTGGTTTGTACTCAGATGGAACTCTAATGTAAATGTAAGTACCATCTAGTACACATAAAAACCCTATTAAAATATAGAGTTATCTCACACTAAAATTAATTCGAGGTAAAATTATATTATTTAATCATATACAGATGCTCAAATTAATCTCACCTACCTTAAATCATTTTTTTTGATCTTTAATCTCATCCTCAAGCACCGATTTAGGATTGACAAGTAACAATGGAGTTAGTTTGAATATAGCTCTCAATCATTCATTAAAAGCTTGACTTACGCTCCATTCAAATCTAATTGGATCTATTCTTCGCATGACGAGTCAAGATGTTTAAGAACATTGCTATCTTTTCACTACTTGTCATATATTTACCATTCCTTAAACCTCCGACGTCCTTAGTTAATATAACTAAATTATGAAAGACATTTCTATCCATCCTTTAACTTATCAATACATACAATATCACTGCCATTTATGATATAATTTAAGTGAGAAGATTTTTGAAATTTGAACACTTATACAATACCTAATCTCACACCCATTTTCGTCTTCTTAGCAAATGACTATGAATAGCCATAAAAAGGCAAATAAGGATTACAAGACATTATTGGCACATTATCTCCTCAAAAAGGATATATTGAGTACTCAAAAAATATTAAACATTCATAATAACACCTAATTTTTTCATAAAAATAGACAAAATCAATACACACAATAATAAAAAAAAGGGCAGCCCGGTGCACTAAAGCTCCCGCTATGCGCGGGGTCCGGGGAAGGGCCTGACCACAAGGGTCTATTGTACGCAGCCTTGCCTTGCATTTCTGCCAGAGGCTGTTTCCAAGGCTTGAACCCGTGACCTCCTGGTCACATGACAACAACTTTACCAGTTACGCCAAGACTCCCCTTCAAAATCAATACACACAATATGAATAGAAATTTATAAATTTTAAGCATAAAAAATTTCAACCCATAGAAATATTAATTTAATTTTCAAACACATTTCAATACACCTATTTTGAATCATTTGAGAATAATAATGAAAGACAATAAGAAAAGATAAAAGTTTAGACCTTGTTAAAAAAACAAATAGTTGGAGATGTTATGAAATGATATGTAGATAAAATGTAGTGGATGCCCATGTTGTGGGACCCACTTTAAAAGAAAATTTGCACCCTCTCCCTTATGCAGAAGAAATAAAACACACTGAATTCTGCAATTTCTCTCTCGGACTCTTACTATTTCTTACCATATCCCCTTCTTATTAAATTGCTGAGTTAGTTTATTTTATAACACGTTATCAGCACGAGCCTTCACCACTTTGAGCAATTTTAATAAGGTAACAAAAAGGTAAAAAAAATATTTTCTTAAAATGTCGAATATCTCTAAACTTGAATTTGTTGCTCTTGATATATCTGGAAAATGTTACTCATCATGAGCACTAGATGCCGAATTACTAGAATCGATGGGTCTGGCAAACACCATCAAAGATGACAATATGACATATAGTCAAGACCGTGCCAAATTCATGATATTTCTTCGCCACCATCTTAACAAATGGTTAAAATTAAAGTACCTCACATTAAAAGACCTCCTTAAACTATGGAAGAATTTAAAAGAAAGATATGACCACCTGAAGTTGGTTATCCTTCTACGGGCACGTCATTATTGGCTCAATTTGAGATTAATAGATTTTAAAAATATAACTGAATATCGCGAAAAGGGTTTTAAAAAATATTCTAAATTACTTTCTTACCTTTTTATTGCTGAACGCCATAACGAATTATTAATGAAAAATCATGATAGTTAGTTCGTTGGTTCTTTGCCACTCCCTGAAGTGAATCAGACAAACTATAACCAACGAGAAAGTGTTCATGACCCCACTCATGGTCATGATCGTGGTCAAAAAAGAAATTATAATCATGATGCTTGGCTGGCATCGAGAAATGATCAGCAATATAAAAAGAAGAGTGAAAAGCCAGAAGTTATACCAAAGAAAAATTTAGAAAGTATATATCATAGATGTGGAGGTATGGGGCATTGGTCACAGACCTGACGGTCATCAAAACGTCTGGTTTAGCTATATCAGGCATCCTTGAAGAGGACAGAAAATAATTCAGAGACAAACTTTATTTCTGAAGTTAATATTGAGCCAATGCATCTGGATGTACCTGATTTCTTCAACTTTCCAAAGGAAATATGAATATTGATAATCATAATAATATTTAAATAATTTTCTTTTCATTTTTTTGTATTAAATAATATATTTGTATTTTTTTAATTCATATAAATAAATCAAATTTGTATAATGACCCATGCATTAATTATAATATTTACCTTATTTCTTTTTGAAGAAAAATATGAATATGCCTCAAATTTTATTTAGATCAATGATCAATCACGAAGATATTTGTGTAATTGATAGTGGAATGACTCATGCCATTTTTAAAGACGAAAAATATTTTTTCTAATTGCTTAAAAGAAAAGCAAATGTTACTACAATTTCTGGTAATTCGAAAATGATTTAAGGCTCCAGAAGAGCTACTATATTTTTGCCTAAGGGGACAAAGATTGCTATAGAAGATGCATTATTCTCTTCTAAATCCCAAGAAATTTGTTAAGTTTTAAAGATATCCGCGGAAATGGATATCATTTTGAGACACTAAATGAAATGAATATTGAATACCTTGGTATAACCAAGAGTGTCTCAGGCCAGAAATATATTTTGAAAAAATTATCAATTTTGTCGTCTGGCCTATATTATGCAAAAATTAATGCAATTGAAGCACATTTGATCGTAAACCAGAAGTTTACTGATCTAAATACATTTGTGTTATGGCATGATCGAATAGGTCATCCTGGATCAATAATGCTGAGACGAATTCTTGAAAATTCAACTAGACATCCATTAAAGAACCTGAAGATTTTTACGAATGATGATTTTTTATGTGCTGCTTGTTATCAAGGTAAATTAATTGCTAGACCATCAACCCTGAAAGTTGGCATTGAATCTCCTGGCTTTTTAGAGCGTATACATGGGAATATATGTAGACCTATTCATTCACCTAGTGGATTATTTGGATATTTTATGGTCCTAATAGATGCATCAACTAGATGGTCTCATGTGTGTCTGTTATCATCTCGCAGCCTAATATTTGAGAAGTTGTTAGCACAAATAATAAGATTAAGGGAGCAATTCCCAAATTATCCAATTAAGACTATTCACCTTGATAATGTTGGAAAATTTACATCCCAAACTTTTGATGATTATTGCTTATCAATTCAGATAAAAATTGAACATCTTGTTGGTCATGTTCATACTTAAAATGGTCTTGCAGAATCATTTATTAATCGCCTACAATTAATAGCACGACCTCCATAATTCACTACCTTGAATCATTGATAGAAGACTTATTTACTATGCGATTTGCAGATTATCGGTTTGATGAAACAACTTTCCTACAATTAGGGGGGAGAAAAAGGAACCCAAAAGAGAAATTGCGTGAAAAGTTTCATCACTATCTCATTTTGATTCACGTACCCGCAAATGTGAGTAGGAGGTCCAGAAGATCATCCACTTACAGAACATAGCAAATCAAATGTCAGATGCATTTACTGATTTGAAATGGATAACTAAGTCACATATCCCCGCAGTAAATGTGTCTATCCGGATTGATGTCCCAAAAGGACCATTTACTAGTATCATAGCTTCGGAATCCCAAACACGCCTGAAGTGTGGTATATCATTGGGTTCAAAGGATAAAAATTCTAGAAAGAGAAGTGTGAGGAATAATAAAGATGATATTACAAAAGAATCTCCTGAAGAAGGTCAAGATTTGAGTAATCCTAATATTCCTGAAGAAATTAGTGAACCTGAGACTCAAGTGAATGAAGAACTTTCAATAAGTTCTACCGGTGATGAGATAAATTTAGATTGATCAAAAATTATAATGGATAATGTATTTGTATATAATATTGCACTTAACCTCTTGCAAAATAGTGAAAGTTTTAAGCCTAAATCCGTTGAAGAATGTCGACGTAGATGTGATTGGCCAGAATAGCAAAAGGCAATTCAATCAGAATTAGACTCACTTGTTAAATGTGAGGTTTTGGACCTGTAGTCCAAACCCCTGAAGGTGTAAAATCAGTTGGCTATAAATGGGTTTTTATATGGAAAAAAAATGACAGAAACGAAATTGTAAGATACAAGGCACACCTTGTTGCACGAGGATTATCTCAAAGATCCGGGGTCAACTATGAAAAAACATATTCATCTGTTATGGATGGAATAACTTTTTGATATCTCATCAGTCTAGTTGTACATAAAAATCTTGAAATATATCTAGTGAATGTAGTTACAACTTACCTTTATGGTTCACTTAATAATGAAATATACATGAAAATCTCAGAAGGATTAAAATTGCCTGAAGCATGTACTAAGTCTAAGGAGATGTACTCAATCAAATTGCAAAGATTATTATATGGTATGAAACAATTAGGGCATATGTGGTATAATCGCCTTAGTGAGTACTTAATAAATGAAGGCTATATAAATAATGTTATTTGTCCATGTGTTTTTATTAAGAAAACGGAATCAGAGTTTGTTAGCCATTTATGTTGATGGCATAAATCCCATTGGAACCCCTAAAGAGGTCCAAAAGGCGTGAATATCTAAAAAAAATTGAGATGAAAGCCTTGGAAAGATAAAACTTTATCTGGATATGCAAATTGAACATTTACCAAATGGGGTCTTTGCCACCAATCTGCCTACACTGAAAAAATCTTTAAATGATTTTACATGGACAAAGTACATCCATTAAGTACTCCAATTATTGTTTGATGTCTTGAAGTGGAAAAAGATCTATTTCGACCTCTAAAAGAGGATGAAGAACTTCTTGGTCTTGAAGTACCATATTTTAGTGCTATTAGTGTACTTATATATCTTGCTAACACAACCATACCTGACATAATATTTTTTGTTAATTTGCTGGCAAGGTATAGTTCATCCCAAATGCGAAGACATTGGAACGGTATCAAACATATTTTGCGATACCTAAAGGGTACCATTGATATGAGTTTGTTTTATACTAACAAAGGTTGTGCAAACCTTATTGGTTATGCAGATGCGAGTTATTTATCAGACCCACATAAAGGTCGATCTCAGACATGTTATCTATTTACACACGGAAGAACTGCTATATCATGGCGATCTACAAAACAGTGTATTGTTGCTACTTCTTCAAATCATGCTGAAATAATAGCAATTCATGAAGCAAGTAGAGAATGTGTGTGGTTGAGATCGATGATACAGTTCATCAAAGAAAGATACGGCCTGGAAAATGATGTCAAAGTACCCACAGTTATATTCGAAGACAATGTCGCGTGCATAGCTCAATTGAAAGGTGGCTTCATAAAAGGAGACAGAACGAAACATATTTCACCAAAATTATTCTTCACACATGATCTCCAGAAGAATGGTAATATTGATGTACAACAAGTTCGTTCGAGTGATAATCTTGCAGATCTTTTCACAAATGCATTACCAACATCAATTTTTGAGAAGCTAAGATATAAGATTGGAATGCGTCGTCTCCAAAATATCAAATGATGTTTTCATCAGGGGAAGTAAAATACGCATTGTACTCTTTTTCCCTGTTTTGTCCCACTGAGTTTTTTTGGTAAAGATTTTTAATGAGACAACACTCAAGGCGTATTACCAGATGCCTGTATTCTTTTTCCACTAGGTTTTTCCTAGTAAGGTTTTAACGAGGCACAACAAAATAACTATATATATTGTTTCTTGTAAAGTTTTTAATGAGTCACATTACATATGGACATCCAAGGGGGAGTGTTATGAAAGGATATGTAGACAAAATGTAGTGGATGCCCATAAGACCCACTTTAAAAGAAAATTTGCACCCTCTCCCTTATTTCCTTATTTCTTCGGGCTATAAATAGCCTTACGCAAAAAAAATAAAACACACTGAATTCTGCAATCTATCTCTCGGTCTCTTACTATTTCTCTTTTTTATTAAATTGCTAAGTTAGTTTATTTTATAATAGGAGACTAATAGTAAAAATGTTGTTCAGTAATTAACCCTATACATATGGTGTGTTAAGTGTGTTTATGTTGAATTGTGCAACCAAATATTATATTGGATGGACAACTTTAATCCAACTTCTATTTTAGTTAATGCATCCTACCAAATGACTCCTAAGTAATAAATAAATAGTCATAAAATGGAAAAATTAGAAATATAAAATTTATGCTTTAAAGATGCCAAACTTCCATTGTCGAGCAATAAAGCTGAAGAGCAAAGGCTCAGAGAGAAGAAAGGAGGATTTTTTTGGTTTGCCCCTCTGCAACTCCAATGATTTCTTATATGAAAAAAAACAGAAGAAAAACACAACCCTTCAAATTTCTGACTCCAAATGGTTCTTGAGACCCAAATAGAATGAGTGACTTAAAGAGAGTTACGCTTATTTAATTTTTATTATATATTTTATTTTCATAAATTTTTTAAAAAATATTATAATAGATTATAATTTAATAATTAATTATTTTTTTCAATTGACAGTATAACATTTTTTTAAAGTAATATTTTGTAAGATAAGGATAAATATATATATAAATTATTGAATGTTACGTAACAATTCAAATATTTAAATCTCTCTTATTAATTATAAAATCAATTCTTACATGAATTATTAAATTTATTCTAAAAATATTTTTAAAAAAACAAAAAGTAGCACTACACGAATAGCCATCGCCATTAGTACTATTATAGTTGAGGAGGTTGAGCTCCATGTTTTATAGTTGAAGATGTTGTGATCCATCTTTTTGGCAAAGACTCTCTCTCACACACTGGTTTTTACGAGCCACCGACGCCGTCGTCGGATCGTCGCCGACAACCGTCCCTTTCCCGTCTAATTACCTGCTGCTCCTGGAGAAGAAGATTTGAACCCAAAACTCAAGTTCTTTATAGATCTAGATCTAAATGTCAAATTCCGGCGAAGTTCCATTTTTTCTGGCGAAGCCTTTTTTTTCCAGGTGTATAGATCTGTATTCTCGATGACGAACAACCGCTGCAACTCAACTCCGTACGCCGACATGAATAGTACTCCAGCATGAGCAGTATTTTCCGATGGCAACCAGGTTCATTTCTACCGGAATTGGTACCTCCGATTTTTATATCTTTATATATCTATCCTTTGGTCACATACTTGTATTTACATTTTGCCGACTTTAGACCCACGAGTAATTTATTCGTTCATACGCGTTTTTGTGGCTTTGGATAGTGATGGTAGACTAGGGTCATGTTCTCGCTCATGGACGGAGACGAGGGTAAGGAGGGGTAAGTGGGTTAAAGGAGCGTCTAGACTAAGAATAGGTTCTTGGAACATTGGAACGTTAACGGGTAAATCCATAGAACTGGTTAAGATTCTAAAGAAGAGGAGGATTAATATAGCCTGTGTCTAGGAGACAAAATAGGTAGGCTCTAAAGCTAAAGAGGTAGACGGGTATAAGCTTTGGTTTTCTGGTAAATCGAAGTATAAGAATGGAGTAGGCATTTTAATAGACAGTGATTTAAGGGATCAGGTGGTGAAGGTTAGGAGAGTCAATGATAGGATGATGTCGATTAAAATAGTTGTTCAAGGGATCACGTTGAACGTTATTAGTGCTTATGCGCCGCAAGCGGGCTTATACGAGGAGGATAAGAGGCATTTTTGGGAGGATTTGGATAAGTTAGTGGGAGGCATACCACCTACTGAGAAGCTTTTTGTGGGAGGAGATTTCAATGGGCACATCGGGTCTATTAGAAGGTGGGCGCCTATAAAATGTATTGAAATGCCCGTATTAGAAGGTGGGCGCCTATAAAATATATTGAAATGCCCGTATTAGAAGGTGGGCGCCTATAAAATGTATTGAAATTCCCGTATTAGAAGGTGGCGCCTGTATTTGAATTTAAAATGCTTGTATCTTGAGGCAAAAAATATGAGGGTTTTTTTTGTTGTTGTTGTTGGTTTTTTTTTTTGTTGTTGTTTTTTTTGTTTTTTTTTGGAAGAAATGTTGAAAAGTAAACGAGATAGAATCACATCTTGACTTCAGTTGGTACCAATAATTAGTATTGTGTATAAGAATTTCATCGTCTTTTCTCAGCTAACCGAGATCAACATCAAAGTAATTCCTATAGTTTCAAGTAGTACCTCAAATATTACCTAAGTGTAAACACAATTTGTTCGTCTTGTTTCCAATCAAAGTTTCGAACTATATCTGTCCCTCATGTTTCAAGTGCTCTTACCACAAAGAAAGTCCTAATTTTCACATATTTGAATATTATAATTTAGGACATTTTGGGAAGTATGCTCACGCTCGGAATGATATTCATGCATGCAATTGTGATACCATAGGCTTGGCGTTCATGTAAATCTCCACTAATATGAGAATATTTGAAATAAAATCATGTAGGACTTGTTATTGGCTTGTAATGTAGGCTTAAGGACGGGTAGGATAGTCATTTGGGATAAAAGTGACTTAATTCCTTCTTGAGCATTGCACTGAATTTGTGCTTTCAACGTTTTGTTATGCTTTTAGCGCTTAATCCTTATTGTTGTACCTTTGTTGTTTGCTTTTGGACTTCTTTTGAAGATTAAATTTTCTGAGCTTTTTTTTTCCCTTCTCATCATCTTTTGAAGTTTCTCCTATTTATTTAGAGTATTCTTCTTTGCCTGAACTTGTGGAAATTTTTCAACTTTCTTTTCTTTTGAAGTCATTTTTGCATTCTAAATTTTGAAAGATTTTTTCAATTTTTGCCTTTGACAATTTTGAACCTTGAATATTCTTTTGTAATTCACACAACTTCAGTGCGCTCAAAAAGGTCAGGCCAAGAGAGATAGTGCATATAAGCACTCAGAAAGGGTATAGGCTAAATGTGGTTGTCCAAAGAAAAGGCTTAAGCTCAAAGTGGGGCATGCTAAGGATTAATATCATTTGGTAGGCTTTGAAGGGCACAAACGGGTCAAAGAAGGCCTACAATCATTTTTCAAATCAAACATTACTCATGATTTCGCCTCAATAAGCAATTAGGCCAAGTTCTAGATCAACATTGCAATGCAATGAATTAATCTAAGGCTCACCACACAAATGCACATGAAACAATGAGGTAGATGTCGTTCTTGTTTTAGATGTATGCAAGAGAATTTTCTCAAATGTCACTAAGGTTCAATTAAGAGGTACCAAAAGAATCTATGGTTTACCATGAAGTTGATCTTCTCCATCATAACAAATATTTCTTCCTTATGCACACTCCTAACTATGTTGGTACCAATCAAGTTCAGACTTTGATTCATTTTGTATGTTTTTTTTTGGAAACAAATAAAAAAAATAAAAATGGGACCGAACCCAAATGAGGGTTGCCTACGTATCTTGAAGAAAACAAGAATCAGGTCTGCGTAGTTCAAGCATACATGGTATAAGATTTATATTTTGAACAGCGATATACCTTTTGAATAAAAAATAACAAAATGAAAATCCAATGAGTCTTTAAAAGGCAGACTAACCAAACTAAAAATGGATCACATTGAAGGGTAGACTACCCAAATTTTGAAAAATATCAAATAAATTTTTTTATTTTTTTATTTTTTTTTAAAAAGAAATGTAAGAAAAGAAAAATCAAAGATATTTACTAAACATAACATCCTATACAAAAGTTAATATGAAGAGATAGACAAACTCGGAGCGATGCCTCGCTAGTCAGGTGTCTGAGTGCAGCCTTAGTTGAATTTTTGAGGATTTTTCTCAAACATTTTGCCCCTGTTCCAGCTTCAACAAACTCTGGTATTCAATCTTGTGACAAATGTCTTCTTGTGATTTTTTTTTTCTTATCTTTTCAAAAAATTTGCCCCAGTTTTTGTTGTAAAATATTAGAAAGCTCATGGGGTACATGACCGAGCCGTGGTGGCGCCTACGTATTCCTTTGAAGCAGGAATCAGGTCAAACGTAGTTCCAATATAAATATACCTATGTGTATTTTTTATGACTATTATGGATTAATGATTGTGTTTAAAAGAGATGAGGCTATGAGTTAGAGTTCAACTCTGAACCAATGTATTTTAGAATGTACAGGGCAATGCGAGAAGATGCATTGTAATCTAAACACGCCGTCTCTAAAATTAAGGAGTTTTGAAAAGATTTTGAAAAAGCGCAAGACGCTTCATCGCATGTTCAGTGTGTGATAGTGTACAATTATGACTCGATAAAAATAAAATAACCAACAAAGTGTTAATAAATATACAACTACGGTCTATAAATAAATATTAAATTAAAAAATTGATAATAATATGAAGAATTTATGTACGACATACACAATTCACAGGATGCGAAAAGAATCAAAGAGAGAAAAAAGAAATATATTAACATGTGAAAAATATGAACAACAATACCTCCCTCAATTGAAAAATTGAGCCTATTATGGTTAAAACCTGGATTTTTCCCCAGCGGAGTCGCCAAACTGTCATGCCCTATTTTTAACCGAGGTTAGATAAAGCACAACATATGGACTCTGAAAAAAATTTGATTATTGTATAGAGTAGTCGCCACCTAATTTATTAAGAAAAATAAGGAAAACTTATTTGATGCATAACCTGTATGACTCACGTTTCATTCTGCGAAAAAACAGTTTAGATTCTAGGTAAGGGTTTACATTATTCCAAAGGGAAGGTGTTAGGCATCCTTCGAAATTCACAAAATGCGGTACCCAGCTAGACTTAATTAATCAAAAAGGGAGGAGATAAAATTATTATTTGCAAGTATAACAAACATATATATAAAAATATATACACTAAAATTGTATAAGAATATATGTATAAAAAAAGTATGTACTAAGTAAGTAAAGTATATTATCACCAATTATGTGTAGAAAAATATGAGGAAGGTATATGTATATATAAAAACAAAAAGTAGTTTTTATGCAATATTAAAAGAATAACCCTTTATTTATATGAACAAAGAACTCTTTTATCATATGAAAAGAAAAATAATTTTGAATATCATTTGCAGAAAATATCTCTGAATACATGTACAGACATTTGGTAAAATATTAATAATGAATAAATTATTATCAAAATAATTTTAAAATATGTGTGTATATATAGTACAAAAAATAGAATTCTATTTTATAGTAAGTTCAGAGATGTAACTGTAATAAGTGTTACAATCCTATTAGAACGTCATGGTGATTCGTAAAAAAAATCAATTCAATTGTTCAAAAGAGATTTTAAAAGAAAATAGTTTAATTTAAGGAGTCGCCATAATTTTAGGATAATTAGAAACCAATCAATTATTTAAAAATGTCTACAAATTCAATGGATCCTAAGTAAGGGGTTCAAGTTATTTCAAAGGGAAGGTATCAGCATCCTTTGAAATCCACAACTACAGGTCCCAGCTAAACTCAGCTTTTAAATTGAGGAGATGAAAATATTGCGCAAATATGTAATGAAATATACATAAAGAATAAATTAAAACAATAATATAAAGAACGACCTAATGTTTGCCTAACGTCAATAATATACACAATAATAAATTAAATATATTATTCGAACTTAATTCGAATAGCTTTCTCATGAAGCAATTCTGAGTACCTGTAAAAGACTTAATAGAAGTGTTAGTAAGGAATAAATATGATGATGATGATGATAATACTGATAATAATGATAATAATAATAATAACTAAAAATAAAATCCGTCTTATAAACATGGAAGGCCTTGAAAATCGACGATAATTTCTTCATCGACCTATTAGGTGTAATCTCTATTTAATATGATGAATTACAATAATAATTTAAAATAATAAAATTATTTCAATAAAATGGCGTGAAAGCCATGACAACCAATAATTGATGAAACAATCGACATAATAGAGACAACATATAAGATATTTGAGAAGTAAAACAATAATAGCGTAATTAATAACATAATAAGAAATACACTAGATAAAAGATGTAAAATTCAAACCAACAACAATAATTCAACAAAAATAGTAACATAAACAAAATAACAAAAGAAAAAAAAAACTAGTGAATATTTACATAATCAAGCACCAACACCCACAAAAATAAAGGTACAATATGACAAAAAAAATAAGTGAGAAGATTTTATCAATTAACTTAAACACATGATAATATAAAAAATAAAATAGTAATACTAAAATTAATGACAAGTGAATCAACCTAACTTTAGTATATCCTACATAGTCAAAAAGAATAAAAACAATAATATCAACATCCATTAAATAAGAAATCATGTATTAAAGAAAATAAATTATTACTAATCATCAATTATAATCCTTTGATGAATAAATATAGTCAAAACAAATGAAGTTAAACTATTAGCAAAAGTAGTCAAACAAAGTTAAAAAATAGATACAAGATAACTATAAATAAATAAAGTATACACTAATCATCAATTATAATCCACCAACAAACAAAAGTGATGAATAAATATAGCCAAAACAAATGAAGTTAAACTATTAACAAAAATAGTCAAACAAAAATAAAATAATAATTTTCACTCAACAAACAATAGATATCACTAATAGAGAGATATAATGGAGACAACAACAATAAAGTAAAAAAAATAATAGAAATAAATCACAATAATTATATCTATCATCAAACAAAGTAGATTAAAACTATCATATCTTTTAAAACAATCAATTAAAATAATCAAAAGCAAATATGTATGACAATAGATGTCACTAATAAAAGATATGATAGAAACAACAACAATAAAGTAAAAAAATAATATAAACAAATCACAATAATTATATCTATCATCAAACAAAGTAGATTAAAACTATCATATCTTTTAAAACAATCAATTAAAATAATCAAAAGCAAATATATATGACAATAGATGTCACTAATAAAAGATATGATGGAGACAACAACAATAAGTAAAAAAAAATAGAAACAAATCACAATAATTATATCTATCATAAAATAAAGTAGATCTATAAACAAAAAAAAAAGAAGTAAAAACAACAATGAAAAAAAAATAATAAAACAAAGGAGAGATAGAGTTGTTACTTGTTAGTTTCTTACCAGATTTACCATCGCGATAGCTAGTTGTTGTTTTCCGAAGATGGAGCTACTCCGGAGGTTATTGATTTAACACTATTGGACTTTGTTTTAGCTTGCAAAATATAACGTAAAATATAAACTTAAACTAAAATCTCCGTCTTTTTTTTTTTTAATGGGGAGGCCTCGAAAATCGATGGAAAGATTTTTTCATTGGCCAATTAAAATTTGAACTATATATAAATTTGAAGTAATATTTCATATTATCACTTAAGGCTATACAACAACAACAACAACAACAAACATCAACACTTAAGGCTATCAAAACAGTAAATCCGACCAAAAATATACCTCATGTTGTACCTAAAATTTGAAACTCCAAACGGCAAAACTGGACTTTATGTCCTTCATGAAAGTTGTAGATATATGTCTTAAGCTTGCAAAAAGAAAAGAATCATCACAAAATACATTTTGTACAAAAAGATATGATCAAAATACTAGCGGTTGTACATGCTGGAATTTTAAATAAAAATCTTGACAAAACTTGTCCTATGTTGCATCCTACTTTTCGACCCAATAACAGCAGATCTAGGCTCCAACATAAACATAAAAGTTGTAGGTACGTGTTTCATCTTTCCAAAACATATTTATTTACTAAAAACAAAGATCTATACAATGAGATACGCCAAAATTACTAACAGCTATGCAGTTTCAAAAATCGAATTCGATTTACTTACCAACAAGGGAGGGGTTGCTTTGTTCTAGCTGAAAGGACAAGCTTCGTTGGAGACTTTTTGAGGGAGAAAAAGAGAAGAGAAATGAGAGAGTAGTTTGTTTATGAGGGAGAAAAAGAAAAGATAATAGAGAGAGTGGTGTTGAAAGGGAAAAAAAGAGAAGAGAATGGAGAGAATAGTTTGTTTATGAGGGAGAAAAAAAAAAGATAATGGAGAGAGTGGTGTTGAAAGAATTTTGTTTTAAAATTTTAATTTTAGCTTGGATGAAATCTTCTATCTTAGACTCCCTAAACAAGTTGTTTGAATAATTAATCAACCAAAAATCAAAAGTTCTTTGACTTCTTGTATTGATAAAAAAAAAAGTTATTTGGCTTCTTATGTTAATTAAAAGAAAAGTTAATTAGTTTCTTGTGTTAATAAAAAGTTATTTGGTTTCTTGTGTTGATTAAATTGTTGAACATGAGTGAGAAATCATTCTCAAAATGACTTAATGAGTCATTAAAATATATATATGTATATATATATATATATATATATATATATGTATCGATATGTAACACAAAAAATAAAAAATATAATCGATATTTTTTAAGATATATTGTGTTGTAGAGAATAAATTACAGTGTTATGTTGTGTACATTTAAAGATGATTGTAAAAATAATATGACTATTAAAATTTTCAAATAACAATAAATTCATAAGAATCTTATTATTTACGAAATTAAGAATGTTTATCCATAAATTATTAAAAGGGAAAAATAAAATAAAAAATCATAAAAATGCTAAAATAAGGATAATTATTAATAAAAAAAATAATTAAAACTAAAAAATATATAAAAAAAATTATATTTTGTGTTCTTTAACGATCAAGTAGTCTGAAGACGTTAATTTTGAGTACAGAGAGCTAAAATTGGGTGTCAACAACGACCTTACAACCCAACATAAGCTCTTAGTGATGAATTTAGGGATCAAGATGACGAGGACGAAGAGGGTCGGGGAAGAACGACCTAGGATCAGATGGGGGAGTTTAACCATGGTTAGTGCCCTAGAGATGAGAGAGAAATTGAAGGATATGGAGGCCTGGAATAGTAGTGGGGATGCGAACAGTATGTGGGATAGGACAACTAGTTGTATTAGGGCTGTAGCAAGGGAAGTGTTAGGAGTCTCGACAGGTAGTCATAGTCGGCATCGAGGGGACTGGTGGTGGAATGGAGAAGTGCAAGGGAAAGTGGAAGCAAAGAAAGTGGTGTATGCTAAGTTGATGGAGAGAAAGGATGAGGTGGAGAAGTGGACGAATGGGGAACTATATAAGATAGCGAGGAAGGAGGTGAAGTCGGCAGTTGCAACGGTAAAAACGGCAACTTTTGAACGCCTTTATGCTGAACTAGAAGAAAAAGGTGGGGACAGAAAATTATTCAGGCTAGCCAGGGTCCGGGAGAGAAGGGCACGCGATGTAGATCAAGTGAAGTGCATTAAAGACGAGCACGGAAAAGTATTGGTAGAGGAGACCCTTATCAAACAAAGATGGCAGTCATACTTCCATAAACTTTTGAATGACAAAAGGGACAGAGAAATTGTGTTGGGAGATTTGGAACATATAGGAATGAGTCACGATATTGAGGGTTGTAGGAGTATTACGGTCGATGAGGTTAAAGGTGCTGTTCGTAGGATGCGTTGGGGAAGAGCGACAGGACATGACGAGATCCCTGGAGAATTTTAGAAGAGTGCGGGCTAGGTAGGTTTGGAATGGTTGACTAGATTATTTAATGTCATCTTTACGACGACAATGATGCCCGTAGAATGGAGGTCGAGCATCATGATCCCTCTATACAAAAACAAGGGGGATAGCCAGAGTTGCGACAACTATAGAGGTATCAAGCTTCTAAGCCATACTATGAAAGTGTGGGAAAAAGTGGTGGAGATGAGGGTGAGGAGAGACGTGTCTATTTCAGAGAACCAGTTCGGATTTATGCCGGGGCGCTCAACTACGGAAGCCATCCATCTTATGAGGAGACTAATGGAGCAATATAGGGAGAGGAAGAGAGACTTGCATATGGTATTCATTGATTTAGAAAAGGCTTACGATAAAGTCCCACAAGAGATACTATGGAGATGTTTGAAGGATAAAGGTGTACCAGTAACGTACATAAGGGTGATCAAGGACATGTACGAGGGTGCCAAAACCAGGGTAAGGACAATAGGAGGGGACTCAGAACACTTCCCAGTTGTGATGGGGTTGCATCAAGGATCAGCTCTTAGTCCGTTTCTATTTGCCTTGGTGATGGATGTATTGACGCGACAAATTCAAGGTAAGGTGCCATGGTGTATGCTTTTTGCGGACGACATAGTCCTCATCGATGAGATTCGTAGCAGAGTTAACGCTAAGCTGGAAGATTGGAGACGCACCTTGGAGTCTAAAGGGTTTAAGCTGAGTAGGACCAAGACAGAGTACCTAGAGTGCTAGTTCAGTGAGACTCCTCAAGATGTTGGCGCGGAAGTTAGGCTCGGGGACCAAGCCATCCAAAAGAAAAGTAGTTTTAAGTACCTTGGTTCTATCAGCAAGGCAGCGGGGAGATCGACGAGGATGTCACACATCGTATTGGGGCAGGATGGATGAAATGGAGGCTCGCCTCCAATGTGTTATGTGACAAGAAGGTGCCACCACAACTTAAGGGCAAGTTCTACAAAGTGGTGGTTAGACCAGCTATGTTATATGGGGCGGAGTGTTGGCTAGTTAAGGTCTCCCACGTGCAAAAGATGAAAGTTGCCGAGATGAGAATGTTGAGATGGATGTGTGGGCATACCAGGAGCGACAAGATTAGAAATGAGGCTATTCGAGACAAGGTAGAGTGGCCTCGGTGGAAGACAAGATGCATGAAACGCGACTGAGATGGTTTGGGCATGTGAAGAGGAGAGTCCCAGATGCACCAGTGCGGAGATGTGAGAGGTTGGCCATGGATGGTTTCAGAAGAGGTAGGGGTAGGCCGAAGAAATATTGGGGAGAGGTGATCAGACAGCATATGACGCATTTACGACTTACCGAGGACATGACCTTAGATAGGAGGGTGTGGAGGACACACATTAGAGTAGAAGGCTAGTACACAGTGGCATTATTCCTCCTTATTCGTAGGCGTATTGACGCACTATGATTTATTGTACTCTGATTTATGTTATTTATGGTATTTATGTTATTATCTAATAATATTTACTGTTTTCTATGCTTTCATTATACTATTATTTGGACCGCTTTCGTTATCTACTTATCTACTTTTAATATTCTTGTTTGACCTTTTTCTATGCTTCTATTGAGCCGAGGGTCTTTCGGAAACAACCATCTTACATTGATAGGAGTCAGGTGTGCGTACACTTTACCCTCCCCAGACCCCACGATGTGGAATTTCACTGGGTTGTTGTTGTTATTGTATTCCAAAAATATTTAAAAATAAAATTTATTCTAAAAATATTCTAAAAATAAAATTTATTCTAAAAAATATGTGAATCCAAATAGGCTACAGTGTGCTATTGCGGTGCTTCTCACAATTAATATTAACATTTTACATCGCCTCTGGTTGTCTTGTTTATATGTATGTATGTATGTATCTCCTTCATCTTTCGTCTGCTCAGTGCTTTTGGTTCTTCGTTTAAGCGGTCGAATTTATTTCTCTTTTGTGCATGTTCCGTATGTTTTCGTATTTGAGCGAACTGAATTTGGGGGATTTTTGGTTCTTTGGAAGCCCTTATTTTTTGGGGCCTAAAGCTACTGCTTTAGTGGCTTTAGGGTTGAGCAGCCCTTGGTTCTTGAAGTTATGGAGTTGAACTAAATTCATCTCCACAAAGAAGAGATTTGAGAGAATTTTGAAGCTACAAGTGATACTTGGCAAGAGAATTTGAGAGACCCGTATCTTGGCGGGGCGACCCGGAATGCAACCCGAGGTTTGCAGCCATGGCGATGTCTTCATTCTCTTGTTTTATATCAACTATCCAAGCTTCAATTTTTACTCTACTAGCTTGTTTGGATAGTTGTTATCTGTTGTATTGTACTCTTATTCTAAAATGGTGTGTATGAAGGAAAATGGTTTTTTTTGTGATGGATTTCATCAGTGTTTGAAGAAAGTTGGGGAATTTTCTGGTGAAAACTAAGAATTTTCCTAGAAATGTTAGTCCAGAGAGAAAAATGAGGTCAATAGAGAGAAGGGATTTTTTTTGTTAAGGGTGGTTGCCCATCTCTGTTATGCCAATGATTTTTCTTTGTAGCAACTACAAATCAACAGCCCTTTGTTCATAAAATACAAAAACATTCAGCTGTGATAATTGATACATATATGATATAACTGTAGATCTCAATGTGTGTTGCTTCCCCCCCTTTGGAGTAATTGTGCAAAAGAGGCTGTGATGATGATAATGTTTTACATTCTGGGCTAAAAAAGTCAGGCATTGAGGACAGTCTGATCCGTATCTTGGCTTGGCAAATCCCAGGATGGCCTGCAATTTAGGCTCTCTTGCATGCAACTTGTGATTTTGTAGCCATGGCGTAGTTGCCTTCTCTTTGCCTGAGCAAAAATATCTGAGCCTCAAATCTTTTGGAATCAAACTGGAGACCTCTTGTCCTTTGAAATATATTGAGCAGGCGTTTGGCCATAGGTTCCAAATAGTTTTCACTTTACGTGCTCCAGCTACAGTCTAAAGAATGATTTTGATATATCACTGATATGGGTACTTTATCTTCTTAGATATAAGCCCATGACAATCTGTATTTAAACCAAATGTACTTTGCTTTTTCAATGAATGTTATTGATAGATAGATAGATGTATAGATAGAGAATATGGGGCTATAATGATAGTTTCTTCCCTTCTCTTTTTGAGCAACTCAATAGGGCAAGAAAATAAACGGATCGTATCTTGGCGGGGTAATCCGGATGGCTAGTGATTTTATGTCATGCCAATGGTGTTTGCAGCCATGGCGATGCCTTCATTCTCTTTTCTTATCAACAGATCTGAGCCTTAATACTCTTATGGTGTCTTTGGTATGAATAAAAAATATTTATCATGATGTAATTGGTATTTGTTTTCTCATGTATCCCTCTAAGAAGAGAAATGTTGGGAAATTTTCAAGTGAGAACCAAGAATTTTCCTGATATAAAAGTCAGCCCAGAAAGAGAAACAAGGTTAATAGACAAGGGATTTTCTGTAAAGGGTCGTTGCCCCTCTCTGTTGTGCCTATGATTTTTTTTAGCAACTAAACCAACAAGCCTTGTTTATGAAATACAGAAAGAAATAGATCATGGAAAAACATGCATTAAGCTTCATCTGTTTTCAATCTACAACTTCAGCCACAAAATTCTCTTTTTGAGTACATATGTTTGGCGCATTTTCTTTTCCTCTTTCTGAGTGAGTAATAGTGAAGCATTGATGGTCATTTTTCAATATCCGGGCTGGAAAAATATGGCATCGAGACAATCTGACCCGTATTTTGGCCTGGCAATTCCCTTCTTGTGTATTCAACTGGTGATTTTGCAGTCATGGCATGGTTGCCTTCTTCCTTTTCCAAACTGTTTGAAATGCTTTACTTGTGCCGAGGGTCTATCGGAAACAACCGCTCTACCTTCACAAGGTAGGGGTAAGGTCTACGTACACTCTACTCTCCCCACCCTTACCAGACCCCATATGTGGGTTTACATTGGGCATGTTATTGTTGTTGGAGAGGCTGCCTTCTCTCTGCCTGATCAAAATGCAAACCCCGAGCCACAATTTCTACCACTAGACCAAGACACCCTTCCTTTTCACTCTAAGCAGTAAATAAGTATTCAACAATGGAAAACTAGAAAGATTGGTGCCTTAAAAGACTTGGCATTGCCGCAAGCAGATGATAAATAAGCTCAGAAAGTAGAATGAGGCTTGCGGAGAGAGTAGTTCTTATAAGGGTGGTTGCCCCTCTCTGCAACTCCAGTGACTTCTCATACGAGAAAAAATCAAACAGCCCTTTAAATCTTAGGGAAATTGTTCTAACACCTGGTTGTAGTATTTGTCCAAACATTGACCACTTGGCCAATCGTACTCTGGTTCTTGTTTTATGGTTTTGGACTCAAATGTTTATTTTTTCTAGGAGTTGTACTAAACTCATCTCTGCACTCCCCAAAAAAAAAAGGAAACCGAGGCTGTGATGATAGTTCCTTCTTTCTCTGAGCAAATGAATCGGACAAGAAAAATGGAAGGACCTGTTCTTGGCAGGGCAATCCCGATGGTTAATGACTTTGTGTCATGCAATCGGTGTTTGCAGCCATGGCGATGTCCTCATTCTCGTCTTAATAACAGATCTGAGCCTCAACTTCACTCTTAGGCTGTCTTTGGTATGACGATGAAACGAGTACTTGATTACCAATGTATCCCTCTGAGGACAGAAGAATTATGAAATATTTTCAGGTGAGAGCAAAGGATCCTAAAAGAGGTCAGCCCAGAAAGAGAAATGAGGTTAACAGAGAGGTTTCCCCTCTCTATTGTGCCAATGATTTTCGGTAGTTACTAATCCAACAGTCGTTGATGAGATACTCAGAAACAGAAGATGAATCCATATATCTCAGTGACACTGTGTATATTCTTGGGGAATTTGCAGAAATTGCCTTTTGGAATCAGTGATGATAAATTAATAATGTCCCTTTTTGGGTTAACAAAATGGGGCGTTGGAGACTATCCGACCCGTATCTTGGCCTGTCAAATCCGTAAATGGCCTGCACCTGAGGTCTCTCTTTTGCATGCAACCAGTGATTCTGCAGCCATGGCGTGGTTGCCTTCTCTTTGTTTGAGCATTGTTGTATTTGAGCCCTAAATCTCTGAGAATCGAACTTGGGACCTCTTGTGCTTTGTAATCTGCTAATGTTTGTTCCAAAGTTTTAACACAAGTTGCAGATCAAAAGAATAAAGTATAACAGAAGGAAATCCCTGCCAAGATACAGTTTTATTAGATCCATAGGCTAGCTTAAATACTTCTCATCAGAGCCTCTATACTGACAGGTGGCAATGGAGTTAGCAACTAAGAAGCTACAGAAGAGGACAACAATGATATACACATGAACATGCATATTACTATTGTCCCAAGTTGACCTCCATTTACATCTTACAAGTGGGAGTCCAGTGGATTTCACAAGCATACCTTTCTTTGCCTTTTATGCTACTGCCAATGTGAGGAAACACAAGAGGTCCCTAGTTCGATTCTCAGAGATACTTCAAAATCACCATAAGGATCCATGGTGTAATGGTAGCGCGTCTGACTCCAGATCAGAAGGTTATGTTGCGTGTTCGATTGACGTTCCGTTCATATTCTTGATATATTAGGGTCCCAAAAACCCTTGTCAGAGCTACTAGTAATGCTTTCTTGCTTTCTGATTCTCTGAACTTAAACCCAACAGCGTATCTTTGAAATGTCCAAGCAGACTCTATATAGTAAAGTTACAATTTCTCCAGAGACAGTAATGATGTTACTAATATGGGATGATATTGGGGCCATGGAAACAATCTGACCCGTACCTTGGCAGGGTAAACCTGGATGGTTTGTGATTTAGGCTTCTCTTTCACATGCAACCGAATCTTTTGCAGCCATGGCATTGCCAGGTTCTCTTTGCCTCATCTGTTTGCAGATCTGAGGCTCAATTTCCAGCTAGTCCTTGTGGACTTTCAGGATTTGAACACAGGACCTTGTCGTGTGGAAAGTTGAAACCCATGTCATTTTTGAATTGTACATGTTTTTGTTGTTGTTGTTGTTGCTGCATCTTCTTCGCTTTCCTTTGTTCTTGATGGTAATGGCTGTGTTATCAATCAAATAGCAAAAGATTAATGCAAGATCAGGGAGATTTTATTTGTTACCTATTCAAACAAAAGAAAAGAACAGGGAGACTCTATGGCTGTGATGATATAATGCTTGTTTTTTTAGCAATTTGAATTGGGCGTTGAGATGATAAGAGCTGTATCTTGGCAGGGTAACCAGACGAGGTAGCAGCCATGGCAGTTTCTGATAAACTCAATACCCGATTTAATTGAAATCTGAGCCTTGTTATTTTACATGATGCACATTATATTGTCTGTATACAGTATACACAACACACGAAAAAGAAGAAGAAGATACATATCATGAGAAAATGTCCAAAATAGTCCCTTATCGAGGCGGTGATGATCTTTAAATCTATCCTCCTGAGCTAGTAATTGAGCATAGAGTATCGACCTATATCTTGGCGGGGCATGATCCAGTTGCCTGTTTTTTTGTTACCTGCAACTGGGGGTATTGCAGCCATGACGTGGCCGGACTTCTTTGCCTGAGCATAAAACAGATCTGAGCCTCAATTGTCACTTATATGAGTCCAGTGTTATCAAAGGTGTGCTTAAAGCCCGCTTAAGCCCTGAAGCGAGGCTCAAAATGTGTTGAGCACTTCCCTCGCTTAATGTGTGCTTTAGTGTCATCATCAAGATTCTAAGAGATACTTTTCCTTGCCAATGAATCTCTTCTGAAGAGACGACATTAAACCATTGATATTTTACTTTATCATAATTATTTTCCAATTTCTTTGTTCATATATTTGTCATTCATGCTTATAAATCATTACTCTTAGACCAAACATATATATTTGTATTTTTTCTTCCTTTGCGCTTTTTTTCATTAAAGCCCATGCTTTATTTGCGCTTAAAGCCCCAACGGACCTTAGATCTTTTTTGCACTTTTTGCTTTTGATAACAAGTTATATCTTACTTTGGGTGTATTTGATATTGAAGGAAACTGTTCCAGTGAATAAAATTTGCTTGAATATTATGGTCAAGTTTCATCTTTTGGATAATCCATTGACTGCAAATGTTGCAGAAGGTGACAAAAATGGCGAAAATCTCATTAGTTTAAGTCTGAATAAAGACCGGAACGGAATTCATTTGTTTAATATATACGAGGTACCGGTCTTTATTCAGCCACACCGAAATAGTTCTGTGGATTAGACTTTTTCTGATATGTCAAATCTGAGCCTCTTTACCGTGTTAAGTTTAGTTCTACAATGGGTAGTCTGTTTCTTTCATCCTTTACGTCTTTTTATGATCATACAACAACATACCTAGTGAAATCCACAAGTGGTGTTTGGGGCGGGTGACGTGTACAGACCTTGCCCCTACCTTGTGAAGATAGAGAAGTTGCTTCCGGTAGACCCTCGGCTCAAATAAAGTAGACGGCTTACTTTTTTTTTATGATCATGTTGTATAATATTGGTTTGAGCTGAGTCTAAACGAGTGACATAATGAGTATTCTTATAGTTGATCCTAGCTTGCCTTATATTTTCCAAACGCCTACTTGTGGGAAGTTTCCCATCTTTCAATAGAGGCTGTGATGATAATGCTTATGGCAAAACCCTCATCATAGTTTAGCCCAGAAAGGAAGAATGAGACATTAGAAGAGATGGGATTTTCTGTAAAGGGTGGTTGCCCATCTCTGCAATGTCCATGATTTCTTCTCCATTCATAAAAAACCAACAGCTCTTTCAGACAAAAAAAAGATGTTAATTTTCATGTAGATATATGCTTGTAAAAATTTCTTCTTCTGCTGCTACTACAGCTGATATTTCGATAGTAACCTTTATCTCCCTGTAAAATACAGTGGGTAGCCACTTTTAATGGGACATTTACAAGAATGTTGATTGATCTGAAAATGGGCTGTGATGATGATTTGCTTCTTTTTGGGCTATAGTCTACTTCATCGAGTTGAGAAAATCCGACCCGGACTTTGGCAGGGAGACCCGGTAAGGCATCCATTTGTGAATCGGTGTCTTGCAGCCTTGGGGATGTCGCTTTCTCTTTGCATGTTGGTAGAACAGCAAAATCTGAGCCCTAAAGTGTACGACAACCATTTGATGGTCTTGAATGGATGGTCGTTCTCGGGAACTGTGATACTCAATTGGGTTCTTCATTCTTTGTTGAGCACCCCATTTTTCAGATGCAGTTCTCCATCAAATTTTAGCTAAACAATGTGGTAATCGGAGAAAATAAAGGGATTTTTCAGGGTGGTTGACCATCTCCGGTGTGCCAGTAATTTTATCTTTAGCTCTAATTAACAGCCCTTTTAGCATATGTATGAAGATATGTATGTATATATATATATATATATATATATATACATATATATGAGTGTGTGTGTGTGTGTGTGTTTATTGTGTCTCTTTCTGTTTCTCTATCTATGATTACTTTGATCCTGCGTGGCTGGATTTTCAGGCCAAGCAGCAGCAAAAGCATGGAAAACAGACAGTTAAGCAGACCAACAGGTAAGTCTCTGGTTAAATTATCTCTTATAAATCAGTGTGTTTTTTTTCTATGTTGCTCAGACTCTTCAAAAATTCTGACAGGTGTTCATCGGATCCTTCCAAAATTATGCATTTTTGAAGAATCCGACACGGGTGCGGAACATTTTTGGAGAGTCCGAGCAAACATAGGATTACAAAATGGAGGTTCGGCCCAGTATTAGGAATGAGGCCGACAGAGAGAAAAGGAAATTCTTGGAGGGTGGTTGCCCCTCTGATTAACCTATGATTTCCCATAAACAAATCAACAACCCTCTTCAGAAGTACTAGTACTCTTTCTTGTTTCCTCTGAGCTTAGCAAACCTACTCTGATCTTATCTTATGTTTGTTAAAAATTGCTCGAAATTGTCCAAATGCCTACATGTGGGAAAGTTCCCATCTTTCAGAAGAGGCTGTGATGAACTGATGATATTGTTAGTCTGGGCTGATGTTCGGGGCATGGAGACAATCTGACCCATATCTTGGCTTGGAAAACCCGGATGGTTTGTGATTGAGTCTTCTCATTCACATGCAACCGGTTCCTTTGCAGCCATGGTGCTGTCATGTTCTCTTTGCCCCATTTTTTCCGCAGATCTGAGCCTCAATTGAAAACTAGATTTGGACCGGATTCGAACCCAGGACCTCTTATTTGGTGAACATTTGGGTTATTCAGTTTTTCTTGAACACCTTATTGCTGTTCTCCATCAAAGTGTAGTTAAAAGAATGATGCAATTGGAGAAAAAATGGGAGCTTCTCAGGGTGGTTGACCATCTCTGTCATGCCTGTGATTTCTATATCTTTTTGCTCTAACTAATATTAAGGACCATTTTTGATCATTTTGTGTCTGTTTTGTGTTACTGTGATACTCTGTTCCTCAGAGGCTGCGGTTTACTGGAAAAGCATCAGCAAAAGCATACAACAATGAAATACAAAAGGAAAATAATGGGTTATGATGATTATTTTACTGAGCAAATAGAATCAGGCATTGTTATTTCAGGCCCCTATCTTGGCTGGGTGACCCGTATTATAGGATTTGCAGCCATGGCAGGGTCAATTAACTCAATGCCTGAGATAAATTAAAGATCTGAGCCCAGAAGGAAGAATTAGGCCAACCAATAACCCTCTACTTTTTTCTTTGGTATATTAAGGGGTGTTCATGGTTCGGTTTAGTTTTGACCAAAAAAGAAGGCAAATATCTGTTGCCATTGATGTGATGCTGATGTCAATGGTACTCCCCCAGTTTCATTATATTTGTCATGTAACTGTCCAAATTGCTAGGGAATAGTTTCCATCTTTCCAAAGATGCAGTGATGATGTTGCTAATATAGGCTGTTATTTCGGCAGTGGGCACAGAGAAAACCCGACTTGTATCTTGGCAGGGCAAACTCGGATCATGCAATTAGTTCATTTTGCAGCCATGATGTTGTCGTCTTCTCTTTGCCCCATTTTACACAGATCTTAATCTGAGCCTCAACTTCCAATTAGGAAGGGGTCACAAAAACGGATATCTGTGCACTTCCCCCATGTTACTACAACAACAACATTACCCAGTGTAATCCTAAAAGGTGGGGTATGGGGAGGATGGGGTGTAAGACTAACTTAACCCGGACCTTTGGTAGAGTAGAGAGGTTGTTTCTGATAGACCCTTTGGCTCAAGAAAAGTGTTTTTCAGAACAGGTTTGAAAAATATAAAAAGCTAGGATGAAAATATTGAAGAAAGAAAAAGTATTGACAACAAAAATAGTAAAAATAACTTCCGTCAGGTTAATGCGTTGAGAAAACCCTACCCATATCTTGGCGGGGCAACCTGGTATGGCATCATCTAGAAACATGTCTCTTCTTATGCTACCACTGCTGATTTGCAGAAAAGGAATACTGAAATGGGCTGTGATGATTGCTTTCTTCTGGTCTACCTACTTACCAGCTTTGAGAAAATCTGACATGTATCTTGGCGGGGCAATCCATTATGGCAACATTACAACCAGTGTCTGCAGCCATGGCATGTGTAGCTTTCTCTTTGCATATCTTGGTGTGGCATCTTTTGGGGGTCTTGTGAGATATGGGAGCTATTTAGGTTTCTGTATCTCACAAAGACTTCTTAAGGTTGCAGGGGTTTAGCTTATGTCTGAGAAAAGGTTAATCTGAGCCTCCCAAATATTTGTATTTGTTCGAGAAAGGTTGACATTTTCTAAGGGTGGTTATTCTCTTTCTCTGAAGTTCAATTTAGCCGATGAATTTTCCAGCACTTTGTTACAAAGAGAAAGATTAACAACCCTTTTCATCAGCTAATGTCAATTATGCTCTTGACGATGACAATGATGATGATGGTGATTAGCCATGGTTATTGTAGCAATAAGGGAACATAGATATTCAAACCCCCCAACTTGTCCAGGAAAACCTGATTCCTAAACCCTGAACATTGTGAATGAGGCTGTGATAATATGCTCCTGGAAGCTTGAAAATCAAATTTTTGAGCTGATTAGTATCTTGGCTAAGCAAAAGTAGGGGAATTTGTGAGGTAGGTATATGTGCTTCTCACAAAGATGGCTGCTTTTTGCAGCTATGAGAAGAGGCAGCGATGATGATGTCCCACTTTCTTGGCTAGCTGACTCTAGAATTTGTACAATTTGACCTGAATCTTGGCCTGGCAAATCAGTGGATGGTCGGCATTTGGGATTTTCTATTTTGCACGCAATCAGTGATTTTGCAGCCATGGTGTGGTTGCCTTTTCTTTGCCTGATCAAGATCATATTTGAGCCTTAAATTTCTGGGAATCGAACTTGGGTCCTCTTTGCTTTGAAATCCTTTAGAACTCAAGCATACAGTGGTACGAGCCAATAGAACAGATCCTGTTCAATTAAGCTTGTCATTAAGATCCAGTAATGTCTGCTCCTAATTTGTAGCTCAAGCTCCAGATCTAGAATGAGGTACCAAAAATATGTGTACTTTTCTTTTTTCTGTAAGCCCATGGTTTCAATGCCAAAAGCACTTTACTTTCCCATTGACTGTGTTGACTAGATAGATATATAGATAGAAAATATCTGCATTTGCATTTCCATGCGGCCCCATATAAAAGAATCTATCGACAACTACCCCATGTGCAAATATACTATTGATTGAAAATGCTAGAGGAACGGATTAAACCTTTGAACTGTGTTTAACAGTGACACGCTCTAACGATTGCTTTCTTTTTGGGCTATATACCTTCCTGCACTGCTAATATCCGACCTGTATCTTGGCAAGGCAACCCGGCATGCATCATCCGCAAGTCCGTGTCTGCAGCCATGGCGTGGTCGATTTCTCGAAACCGGAAAATGTTTTCCTCCATGCCGAACACACCCTAGCTCTCTAAAGTTAAAATTAATTCCAAGACCATAGATCTATAAAGAGTCTTTTACTCAACAATGAGAATCATCCCAGAAGGAAGAATGAGGTCAACATAGAGAACATGTATTTCTTGGAGGGTGGTTGACATCTCTGATTGGCCTATGATTTCTCCTTCCACCAAACCAACAACCCTCTTTTCTGTGGAAATTTTCCAAGAAGGCAAATATCTATTGCCATTGATGTGATGCTGATAACTGCAGTAGTACTACTTCCTCTGTTCCAATTTACTTGCCTTGAAACTGTCCACAAATTGCTATAGAAAAGATTCCATCTTTTGAAAGAGGCAGTGATGATATTTATAATCAGGGCTGAAAATCGGGCCATGGAAAAAACCCGACTCGTATCTTGGCGGGGAAAATGTTGATCATGCAACCGGTTCATTTTGTAGCTATGGCGTTGTTGTCTTCTCTTTGCCCCATTTACACAGATCTGAGCCTCAACTGCCAATTTGTCATTGTAGAATCTGCCGGACTCTAAATCAGAACCTCGTTAGATGGAAAAACAGTTTATTTTGGCTCAAAAGACTTGAGGCAATTGGAGAAAAATGTGGACTTTTTCAGGGGTTGACCATCTCCGGTATGTCAATGATTTCTTCTTTGCTCAACCAGCAGTCCTTTTAGCATTTGTGTGTGGGCCAAAGTGCATAGATAACCTTTTAGGACCGCTATTTATGGAATAGTCGAAGTTTAGCGCAGTATGAAGGCATGGCAACTTGAATGGTTTGCGATAGTGTTTCTTTCACACTTTAACGAGTTCTTTTGCAGCCATGACATTGTCACCTTCTCTTTTCCCCATTTTCCCGCAGATCTGAGCCTCAATTTCCTTCTGGTCCTTCTGTGGATATTTCAGGACTCGAATTCAGGACCTCGTCGGGTTGAAACCCATGTCATTTTCATCTTAATATCAGCTCAAAGAATGAGGCATGTTGTTGTTGCTGTTGCTGCTGCATCTGCTTCGGTTCCTTTTCTTCTTATCAATCAAGAAGCAAGAAATCAATTTGAGAGCAGGGAGAATTCAAAGGCAATGATGATTATTCTTAATGAAAATGAAAAGTGAAAGATTTGGAGTTGATTCATGGCCTGGCTTGGCAATAAAAATTGGAAGGTCTTTCTTACAAGGCAACTGATGATTGCAGCCATGGCGGTGTTAACTCTGCTCTTTCCTTTGATTAAATAGGCGAAAATCTGAGCCTCATCCTTTGTTTTTTTACATTTTTTTGACTAGTCTCTTTGCAAATAGTTTGACTAGAAATATTTGAAATGAGGCTAAATACATTTTATCCAAATGATTTTGGAGCTGGATGTTAATCAGGGAAATTTGCATGGTCTTGAGACTCTTCACTCTTTGTTGTGTCCAAATTTTTGTTCCTATTCCTAGGGCTGATTGGTAGGAGAAAAGTTTAAAACCCAAATAAGGATTTTTAAATTTAAAAGAAATGAGTGTGGTTTTTGTAATCAAATCAATATGCTTTTTGGAAAGTTTGAGCAAATCTTTCTCATAAAAAGAGTTTCAAAAAGTGAGAGTTATTTTTATTTTATTTTAAAAAAACACAACTCTTTTTCACTTGTTGAAATACTCTTTTATGAGAGAGATTTTCTCAAACTTTAGTTTTTCTAGAATAGCACGGTATTGAATTTTCTGTTTCCTATTACTTCATTTGTTTATGTTCTTGTATATAAGGTATAATCTTAGTTTTATTTTGACTATGGTGCCCTTATTGTAAGCTTATGCTTATAGTTGTCCAAAAATCAAGAGGCTTTTGTGTTTTGGTAAGCATCAAAATTTTCCACTTTTGAGTTTTGCAGCGTTCAAAAGGCTTACTTTATGTGTATATAATATGTTTATTTGTGTAGTTACTAAGAAGGCTGTAACAGCTTCTGAGAGCAGCAACCAAAGCACGGACATATCCATATGGTGTTTCATTGCCCCACTCTGCTCGATCTGAACCACAACTGCTATAACACGTCCAATCTTTCTTTTCATGGTTCTTTGGTCTATTATTTAGAATCTCTGGTTCTCTTTAATTTTGAGTGGCTTGTTGTAGGTTGGAGGGAGGTCATGATGTCTCCAATTTCTCATAATCACTTGTCTTTGTGCAAAGGCTTTGGGTCCACAGTTGAATTCTGACTCCATAGAGATGGATTTCAAGCAGTTCAATGAGATTTTGGAACTAAGATTTTGTTTGTGGTGATCTTTCATGCCTAGTCAAAACTGAGATTTAGATTCAGCATAGAACTATTATTTCGTACTGTTGTTGAAGAATCAAATATAAATTGGTCGTGGAGCTAACCTTTTGACGATGTCTTGGAATAACTGAGACATACAATTGCATCAACTAAAAATGACAGCATTTTCAGTGTGGTTGACCATTTCCATCATGCCTATGATGTCTAATTTCTTAAGTTTTGAGTTATATATGCTGTCAACGTGAATAATTTTTTACACTATCAAGTCATATTTATATGTTGTTGCAGGTAGCTTGTTTTATTTTCAAGATTGCAGATCTACATTTTGAGGAGACTTACTTATAGATATCCTTTGGGTGACCTAGTTGTGTTAAAACAATCTGCAGCTTTGATTTTCAGCTTTGCTTTTGGATTTGCAGTGGACAAAATCTTATACATTCTTACTAGTAATGATCAGGTCTTGGACTGAAATATGTTTTACTATAAGCCTTTTTACCTCTTTATGTCTGTTGATGTTTTGTCTACCCTTTTTTTTTTCTTTTCCAACAGCTCTATGGTTAAATGGGCTATACCACAGACGCACAAACGTCAATATATTTTTGAGTTTTGGAACAATGTGGACAGGCAATTGATGAGATAAAAATAATAATTTCAGGATATTTATAGAATTATTTTATTATGCATTTGATAAGGATATTATTTAGTCTCAAGATTATATCTTATTATGTTAGTATATAAATAGTGGATAAAATAATTTCATGGGATATTGTTGTCTATTTCATCTCAATAATCAAACGATCCCTTATGGATTGGTTGTTGGTTAGGAAAGTGAGACATTTATGTATTAAAACCAACATAAATAGTAATTTCTTCAGCCCAAATTATGTGGTATTGTTTCATTTGATACCAAAATTTAAAAAAGAAAAGAAGATTTTTGAAATTTGTGGTCTAAAACAAACATTAGACATTTGTGTGACGGTAAATAATACTATAATTTTGGAATAAGTTAAAGTAGTAAAAATAAATTAAAAATCATAAATTAGGATTAGCTTATAAGTTATAAACCAAAAGACAATCTATATAAATCATAGCCTTAATCATAAATTTCAGATCATAAAGATGAAGTGCAATGTCATATATAGTGTTGCATGTCTGTCCTAATGATACACATCTGCTGAATCATCAGTCTAGGATAATAGGGGATATATCAGTCCATGTACCTACCACGACACGTGGCACAATCCCTGTCTCATCTCACTATGTGTCAAACCGCAATATCAGATACCTGCAAGTCGTCATTATCAAACTTTTTTTGTCCATCACATAACTGCAAATACATTACCAAATCCGTTCAGTCTCTAGCCAAAGCGATATGCACACTTTCGTAAATCAATTTGATAGTAGAAGTAACACAACCCATAACCCTAACCAAGTAAACATAGGTACCGCGGTGGTAGTCGTATTATAACCCTTCTTAATATATATCCACTCTATGAAATTATAGAAAAAATTCTGATCTCGATTGGTGCAACATCCTTCTCTTCATGCACCAAGCAACCCATTCTTATTAGGATAACTTTACTAACCGTAGTTTCCAAAGTTACAGTGTTCATTACATAGTCATTCTCCTTAATTATATCATTCTCAATTATCGAATCACTTTAGCCATCGTATAAGTCACATAAGCACTATTTTCGTTATTCACTCGCTAACCAGAAAGATAAAGATATTCATGAGGTCCCTCAAACCATTATTCATCCTTATCATACGAATATCCTCAAGATGCATCGTTGGACCATAACATTACTCAAACTCTTCAAAGCACAGAATATTTCAAGTCTGACCATACATCATTTCCATAAGTCTATTACTTCCGCGTTAGTATCAAGTCTAACTTCAAAACCCCAGATGACATTTCAACCTATAAGTGAGAAAATAGAGTGAAGCAATAAAAATTATATTGGATCAAGGACACACGATACAGAATTAAGAAGGGAAGATTTTCCTAAAAAGTTGCCATAGAGCCCGTTTGGATTGGCTTTAAGTTGGTCAAAATCAACTTAAAGCCCCTTTTCAGCTTTTGGACGTGTTTGCCTAATGCTAACTTTAAGCCAGAAAGTTCTTAAAGTCAGTCAAAAATGAAAAGTTAGGATTCCTAACTTTTTTTTTATAAGTGCTTAAAGTCATTTTCTTTGACCATGAAATTACTTTTATATCTCTTATATTTTAACTAAATTTCCAAACTACCCATTTTATTCTTTTAATCCTAAAATTCACATAATTTTCCTCATTTAAGCACTTTTATCCAAACACTCAACTGCTTATTTATAAAAATAACTTTCAACACTTTAAAGTTCTAAAAGCACTTTATACATAAAAGTTACTTTTTTTAAGCCTATCCAAACGGGCTCATATAAAAGTCTGTACTCAAGAAAATGAGGATTAGTTCAGCCCACAAGGAAGAATGAGGCCAACAGAGAGAAGACAAAAATGGATTTCATGGAGGGTGGTTGCCCTCTCTGATTGGCCTATGATTTCTCCGCCCGATCAAACCAACAACCCTCCTTGTAAAATTTCCAAAAAAAAAAGAAAAAAAATTATTACTTCCTTCGTTTCATTTTACTTTGGTTTTGAAAACTGTCCACAAATTGCTGTACAAAAGATGGAAAGAGGCAGTGATGATATATTTCTGTGATGATTCTGGGCTGAAATTTGGGGCATGGAGAAAAACCCGATTCGTATCTTGGCGGGGCAAAACCCGGGTCATTTTTGCAGCCATGGCGTTGTCGTCTTCTTCTCCTCTTTGCCACCATTTTACACAGATCTGAGCCTCAATTTCAAATCCGGATCTGGTGGAAACCCAGTTCATTTTAGCTCAAAAGAGTGAGGCAATCGAAGAAAAATGGGGATCTTTTTCATCTCCGGTATGTCAATGATTTTTGCTTTGCTCCTTTTAGCTTTTGGTGTAATTTCCTGGATTTTAAGGGTTTGTATAAAATTGCATGTTTTAGAAACTGAAATTATACGAAAATATAAACTAATGTCTCTCGAAAAAGTTGTTTGTTACGAGAACTATATTAAAGACCAACACAAAATAGGGGCAAAAGTGCGAATAATGGAAGCTCAGCCCAGTATGAAAAATGAGGCCAACAGAGATAAAGGGAAGTTCGTTGGAGGGTGGTTGCCCTCTCTGATTGGCCTATGATTTCTCCTTTAACCAAATCAACAACCCTCTACAAAATTGGAAACAAGAACCAATGTTTGTTGCCATTGCTTTCAATGGTGGCGATGTGATGCTGATGGCAGTAGTACTATTCAATTTTCTGATTATTCTGAGCTACATTTAGTTGCACGGTCATAAGTTCTTTAAGGGCGCATGGTAAAAGTGCAAATGATCCTCTGAGCTAAGGTCGGGTTATGCTTTAAAGCCACTTAAGATAAGTCCAATCCAAACAGGCTCTTGTTAAATTTTTCTTGTTAAGGTTGTTCAAACGGGCTCTTATGGAAAAGTTACCATTTTTTAGGCAGTGATGATATTTGCTAATTTGGGCTGATGTTTGGGGCATGGAGATAATCTGACCTGTATCTTGGCATGGCAAACCAGGATGGCTTGTGATTGAGTCTTCTCTTTCACATGCAACAGGTTCTTTTGCAGCCATGCCGGTTGTTGCCTTCTCTTTGCCCCAATTTTTTGCAGATCTGAGCCTCAATTTCCAACTAATCCAACTGGATGTCCCAGGACTCGAAGAGTTCTGAACCTAAATGCTGAAGAAACTCTATGTATACATACACACACACAAACACACGTCATGAGAAAATGTCAAAAATAGTCCCTTATCGGGGCAGTGACGATCTTTCAATCTATCCTCTTGAGCTAGTAATTGAGCATTGAGAGTACCCGGACGGTATCTTGGCGGGGCAATGACCCCGATGCCTGTGATTTTGTTGCATGCAACTTGAGAATATTTGCAGTCATGGCGTGACTGGACTTTCTTTGCCTGAGCATAAATATGGATCTGAGCCTCAATTGTCACTTACGGGTGTATTTGGTATGGAGGGAATATTTAGTGAACACTATAATAAAAGAGACATTTAGTGGCGACATTTAATTGCAAATTGCCCTAGACCCCACTTGTGGGATTTCACTGGTTATGTTGTCGTTGTTGTATTTAATTGCAAATTGAGTAAATGCCATTGCATCTAGAGTTGGTAAAGTCTTAAGCGGCATTTATATAGAGTGATGGTTATAAATGCTCATATTATATTATTGCCGCTGAATAATTGCCACAAAATCCTTTGTTTGTTGTTGTAGAATCAGCCCTAAAGTGGCTACCTTGTTTACAACAACATACTTAGTATGATCCCATTGTGGTCTGGAAAGTGTCTACCTTGTGTCATTTCTACAAATAAGACTTTCGACATGAGGCTGTGATGATTTTCATTCTTTACTCATCAGATGGTTGAGCTTCACTATATCTTGGCATGGCAGCTTTTGGGGGGTCTTGTGAGATATTGGAGCTATTTGGGTTTCTGCCTCTCACAAAGATTCCAAGCTTGCAGCCATTGTGGGGTTTTAGCTCATGTTTGAGAAGGTGAATCTGAGCCTTCCAAATCTCTGTTTGTGTTGAAAGAATGAGGCTCTTTATGCTACTCAACTTATGCTGCATAACTTAATACCTACGGACTTTATGCCGAGCAAGACAAAAATTCTATAAACTTATGCAGAGGCAAAACCTCCTGATTTCGGGGCAATACGTGCAAAAACTTGTTACTTTAATGCATTGAGAAAATCTGACCCGTATCTTGGCAGCGCGACCCAGTATAACATCATCTGTAAACTGGGTCTGCAGCCATGGCGTTGTCCCTTTCTCCTTGCATGTTCATATACAACAAAATATGAACACTAAAGTCTATGGTAAATTTCTCAAATGGTCACTCAACTCTACTCAATGAGGGCTCTCAGGAACCTGAATACCCTACAGGGTTCAGTCCGAGCAACATAGAATACGTTCAATGAGGCAATGAAGATGTTCATTCTTTAAGAATCAGATAGTTGAACTTTGTTATAAATTGGCGTGGCAGCTCAAGGGTCTATCAGATAAGGGAACTATATTGGTTTTCATCTCACTAGGCTATTAATGCTTGCAGCCATGGCATAGTTTAGCTTTCCTCTGAGGAAAAGCAAATCTGAGTCTCCCAAGTATCTATTTTGTTCAGAGAATGAGTCTTTTTATTGATCTCAGAAATGGTAGAGATTTTCTAAGGGTGGTTACTCTCTTTCTCCTAAGTTCACGTTTGCCAATGAATTTTCTTATGCTTTTGTTATAAATATAAAGTTTAACAGCCCTTTCAATAAGCAGAATGCTCTTGATGATGATGATATGATTATGGTAATAATAAGGGAAAATACATATCTTGGACCTTTAACTTGTCCGGGAAACCCCAAATTCTCAATCATAAACTTTTTGAATAAGGCTGTGATGATATTCTCCCGGAAGCTTGGAAATCAGATTTTTGAGCTGATTCATTTCTTGGCTAGGCAAAGGCAAGGGAATTTGTGAGGGTGCTTTTTGCAGCCATGGTGGTTTGGCTCTTTTTTCTAATTGATTTTCACTCAAATCTGAGCCTTTTTTCTATTAAAGTATAGTTCTACAATATTTAGTCTTCCTCTTCCGTTCTTCGTACTAGCAGTTCATATCAGGAAGATTCCCCTTTGAGAAAGAAACTTTTTATGTATCCATCTATATAAGTTCCAGAAATTGTTAGATACTGATATGAGACAAGTCCAAAGGGAATGGAAGTGAATATTGAGGATCCATATATTGTTGCTGCATTTATTTTTTTAATCAAGATTTGTTGGTGCATTTATCTACCCAATATTCAAACTTTCATCCTTGTTTTACTCTTGAATGCTCCAAGTTTCTGAGGCAGTGAAGATTATTCATAATGAAAATGAAAAGTGAAGAAAATTAGAGTTGATCTGTGGCCTGGCTTGGCGAGTTCAATCGGAAGGTCTCATAAGGCAACTGTTGCTTGCAACCAGGGCATTGTTCAAACTCTGTTCTTCCTTTTCTTTGATTAAATAGGCGAAAATCTGAGCCTCATAAGAGACTTTGTTCATTTACTTTTTGTTTTTGTTTTTACTAGTCTTTCTGGAAAGAGATTTAGATTACCATCAGTGTGGAACCACCGAAATCAACAATTCCAGCTGCCAACGCCAAAAGCCAAAGAAAAAAAGATGTTTCTGCATTGAGTACATGCATTTGTTATCTTGATTTGGTTGACGGAAATTGGATCCTCCGCCTACATGAAAAGGTAATAATTTGTACCTGCAATTGCTTTTTTGTTCGTGGAATATTGTCAAACATGAACAATATCGAAGTACTGTATGATTATTTAAGAACAGGAAAGCTGATGGATGTTGATAACCATCAGATTAGTTATCTTCTACGTGGGCCTAACCATTGTTTAAGAACAGAACAAATTCACTTCCCCGAAGAAATAATTGTGGACATCCTCGAAAGGTTACTCATGCGGTCTCTTCTTTGATTTAAATGCGTTTTAAAATTTTGGAAGGCGTTAATCTCTGACCTTGACTTAAATTCCAAAAAGTTTCTTGTTAGCCAATGGCTCGTCAGTGAGGATAACATGTTTAGTTTCTAGTCTTGTCTTTTATCTTCGGTTCAGCCAGCCTTTGGGGATATAGAAAAACTTGATTGACCTTCAAATCGCAAACCTATTTGTACTTTTTTTTGGGCGAATTTCGATTGAAAGAATCTCCTTCGGCTCCGCTACAGTGTCCAATTAATTTGTGTGTTGCATTGTTCTTGCGATGGGTTGGTTCTTCTCTCAATTGCCAGCCGCCTTTTGGTGTGAAACCCCTCTATAAGAGAATCAATTGAACTTTTACGTTTAGAATACGGAAGAGATTGTTGTACTTACGGGTTGGGATATGATGCAACTAGTGATACAGTTGCTAGAGCCAAGTTTGAAAAGTCAATGGTTTCACCAAACATGGAGTTTCAGTATTGAGAGGAATGCTTGCCTTTTATAATGCTCATCGTCCTTATTATTCGAGGGATCGACTACTTTTAAGTTGTGGGTAATGAAGAACTATTTGTCAAGGAATCATGGATGCCATTGTATACAATACAAGATACCCATTTTGTGTATTTACCAGCTATTACTTTGTGTTATCATAGAATTGACTCTTTCAATTACTTAGAAGACATTTGACTAGTTACTAACCTTGTATCATAACCTATGATCTCCAAATCCTCTTATCTGTGCACGTTTGAATTCATTGGGAGTCATCGAGCTTGGTCGTAAAACCAGGAGTACCATATGTCAAAAGTTCAGCTCCAGGAGGGAGGTAAATTTGCTTTTAAGCTGTTCAACACACTTTCATTCTCATTGCCTTTTCCTCAATTAGAGAAAGCATAAGAAAAGCCATTAAAGCATATCTGCATGCTTAATATGCTAACGGAGTATTTGGCAATCTCAAATGTATCGATATCAATTATGACTTATTATTTCAATATATCGGATAGAAGAAAATTATGTAAACACTTATTCGAGATCTCACTTCAAGACTAACATATTAGTTCAGTTAGACTAGTGTGACTGTCCATTATGAAAAGGCCACTAAACGACGGAAGATGTGACTTTTCTAAGTTCAATTCTATCATTTTAAAAATGGAATGCATTTATTTCACTGCATTGCAATGGTTTGTTATCTTATCACGTCAATAAATCACATATCTGAATATTCTTTTTACAAGTAAATATCTAGGATTGTTTATAAGCTATTACAAATTTTAAAATACACATATTATAAAGATTCACTGATCTAATAAATTAATAATAATAATAGTAACCAACTATTTTTTAAATATAATCCTTCAACAAGTTATGGACATTCTCTTCACATCAAGCAAAAAATTTTAACATTCAGATTCTTTTTTGCAAAATACTTCCTTTTGGTCCATATTAAGTGAATTACTGGGGTGGAACATATTTCTTAAAAAACATATTTAAAGGACATAAATTTAAAAGTTACTTTTCACTATTACCCTTCTGATTATTCTAAACTATTCTTCTAGAACATTAAAGTAATTAAGAATCTCATTAAATAAAAGGATAATGTATAAGTACTTCCTAAATTATGATCGAAATTTCAGCAACACATGTTAATTTAACTACGGTCCTATTACCCCCTTTGAACTTTTTTTTTTTTTGCATTTTCGTGCACCTTTTATACTGACGTGACATCTTCAACCAAATAAATTGGTTGTGTTTGTACACACTCGCCGTCACGTCAGTAATTATTTTTTTTATTTTTTTTAAAATAAAAATAATTTTTTTAGGTAGAATAGATCATGATCCTCCTAAATTTGTTGACTTTTATTTGGTGTATATTTAAACTTTGTGTTGTCTTAATTACCCCCTCAACTTGGTAATTTGATAGTCGCGGCCCTCCTGAATGCGGGCAACTCATGATGTGTAATACACGCGCTGCCACATGGATTTTTTTTGTCCATGTGGCTTTTTTTGAGAATAAAATATATATTTTTACCCTTTTAAGTTCGTTAATTATTTAATCATCTTTTCAAGGCCAATTTTATATTTAAAAAATTGAAACAATGATATTTTGACTATATTTTTTTTATTTGGTTAAAGATAATGATATTTTAATCAAGATCAGAAAAAAAAGAAATACACAGTTAGAAAGAATAATTGTTGTATCTAATGAAGAACTAAATAAAATTTCAACAAAATATTTTATTTATTCGGCCCAAAAAAGGAACAATGCACAATTGAAATAAATAAACTTTGCATGAAGAAAATACACAAAAAATTGTAGAAAATATCTGTTTGAATTTCTTTATTTTGGCTAAACCTTCTCTTAATATGGATAAAATAAATAAAGTTCCAACTAAATCTTGTAAATTTGGATCTTGAAAAATAAAAGAAATATATATCAACAAATAATCATTGCATCTGAAAAAGAATTAAAATACATTCAGAATAAAATATACAATGTATATTAAGAAAAAGTATAGAAAAATACGATTGAAACAAATAAATCATTATATTGATTATGTGGTATTTAATAATTAAAAATACCCACTTGAAAGCTGATTTTTTTTATTTTTCTTTCCTCTCACGCGACCAAAAGCGAGTGCCTTTTATTTTAAAAAAAATTCTTGTCTTTAAACCTTTTTTTTTAATTTTTTTTTTACCTTCATTCATTATATTTTTTCTTTTATTTTTCTATTGATTTTATTTACTCTTTTTATTTTCTTTATCTTTACTTTTTGATCTAATTTCAAATGCTTGTATTTAAAATTATTTAATTTTGAATGGATATCAAAATAATTGAAAAAAATCAAATAAAACATTAAAAAAAATTAAAGAACGCTTTTTAATTATTTTTTTTAAAGAATCCACATAATTTTTTAAAAATAACTAAAAGTGAAAAGATAAGAAATTAATGAAAGAAAAAAAATAAAAAATTTAAAGTGAGGAAGAAATTATGTGTATTAGCTAATTATAAAGTTACCAATTAAAAAATGACCTGTGTCCAATAAAATATTAAAAAATTGAAATAATTGAAAAAAAATCAAATAAAACATTAAAAAAATTAAAACTTTAAAATTAAAGAACACTTTTTAATTTATTTTTTTAAAGAATCCACATAATATTTTTAAAATAACTAAAAGTGAAAAGATAAGAAATTAATGAAAGAAAAAAATAAAAAATTTAAAGTGAGGAAGAAATTATGTGTATTAACTAATTATAAAGTTACTAATTAAAAAAGGACATGTGTCCAATTTTTTCACCCATCATTTGTCTTCAGAGAGCGTGCACACTCTCTGTGCCACGTCAGTTTTTAACATGTATTTATTCCATTTTAAAATAGTTCAGAGGGTAATAAGACTCTAGTAAACTTAAGATGTGTCGTTGAAATTTCGGTCATAATTGAGGGTGGTACTTTATGCATTATAAATATTGGAAAAAAAAATCAACAATTTTCTTAAATTTTAAATAATTCATTTATTTTGAATTATGAACCGGTAAAGTTGCTGTCATGTGACCAGGAGGTCACTGGTTCAAGCCTTGGAAACAGCCTCTAGCAGAAATGCAAGGTAAGGTTGCGTACAATAGACCAACTTCAAAGCTTGATCTCATTTCTCTTCTTTTGAAAGTTTAGTACGCTTATGGTCGGGCCCTTTCTCGGACCCTTCGTATAGCGGGAGCTTAAGTGCACCGGACTGTCCTTTTCTCAAGAATATCCAACACACTTAATATGTTAATATGGACTAGAAGCAGGATAAATTTAAAGGTCAAGTTTAAAAAATTTAAGCTAATGTCTTATTCAAATGTCACAAACAAATATTGACTCTTTTAAAATTAAAATTTTATATATATATTTTTAAAAATAATTGTGCTGGAATAAATACAAAAACTGTTTGGACCACAAGGCTTTTCATTTGAAAGGTTACTCCTATGACTTCCACGTCAACGACCGATGACTTGTTATTACCGGTTACCTTTTTCACCGGTTGCCGTCTCCCCTGTTTCTTATACAAGAAAATCTTACAAAATACTCACATTTCTTCTTCTTCTCTCTCTGCTTCTTCATAAGTTTAAGGTATGCTGATTACTATTTTTTTTTTCTTTTCTATTCATTTTATTTTAAGATAGTTCTGTTTTGTTTTTTTCTTTGATTTTTGTTTTAAATAAGTAGTTCAAATTTGAGCTCAATTTTATGGTGAAGTCATTGAGTATGGACCATTTATAGGATTTAGAATTGATAAATTTGTGCAAGTTTGTGCTTGCACAAATAGTGATAAAGATTCAATTTTGTTAATGCAGGATCTGATTTTATGGGGTTGTTAAAGTTTCTGTTTTTTGGCTCTTTTTTTTCTTTCTATTTGTGGGTAGTCTGTTAAATAGTGATTGCTGCTGAATTTGCTGTTTTCTTGTTTTATGGGGTTGTTAAAGTTTCTGTCTTTTTTGCTGCTATTTGTTTTCCTGAGAGGTAATACTTGTGAGTAGTCCTTTTAAGAAGTGATAAAGATTCAGTTTTGTTACTGCTGAATTTGCTATTTGTTTTCTTGATTTTATGGGTTTGTTAAAGTTTCTGTCTTTTTTTTGTTGCTATTTTATGAGATATATTACTTGTGGGATTGTCTGTTAAATAGTGATAAAGATTCAATTTTATTAATGCAGAATCTGCTGTTTGTTTTCTTGATTTTATGGGGTTGTAAAAGTTTGTGTCTTTTTTTTTTTGCTATTTTATGAGAGATATTACTTGTGCTTGTTCCACTTTTGAGCTTGAATTGTATATGGTTGTCACAGATGAATCATTGACTTTGAGGTTTGGTTGAAATGGATCCGAGGTTTAATGGAAATCCGAGTTCTTTGAATAATTTTCGATTAGGGAACCAACCATTACCTTTTTCTTCAGATCAGAGGATGGTTAATGGACCAAGATTTGAACTTGTTTATTCAGATCATAAGCTACTGAATGGTCCTAGACATGAAAATAGCTTTGTCCAACACAATTTTGGTGCTATTGGATTTATAAGTGGTGACCATTTACCGACTAATATAGAATCAAGAACTGACCTTGGCATTGAGGACGACTTCAATGAAGATGTTGATTTCTCGGATGCAGTTTTGAGCTATATAAATCAGATGCTAATGGAAGAAGACATGGAGGACAAGAAAGATATGCTTCAGGAGTCCTTGGAACTTCAAGCCAAAGAGAAGTCACTCTATGAGGCCCTTGGTAAGAAGTATCCGCCATCACCGGAGCAAAACGTTTTTACTGATTGGAACAGTGAGAGTCCTGATGACTACTTCGCGGGAAGTATATACAATTCCACAAGTAATATTGGTGACAGTAGTGGTTACCTAGTCAATTCAAGGGGGGTCAACATTTCCACTGACTGCAATTCTTCTTACTTTGAAGGCCTTTCATTTCATAATACCTCGTATTCTTCAGTATGCTCATCAAATAGTGGGAGTAATGTTGTTGATGGATTCTTTGACTCTCCTGTTAGTTCTTTTCATATTCCTGATATATATGATGAGAGTCAATCTATTTTGAACTTTCAGAAAGGAGTTGAAGAAGCAAGTAAGTTCCTCCCGACTAGTAATAAGTTGTTGAACAGTGTAGATATAAATGGCTTGCCACCTTGGGAGCTCCAAAGGCAAGCTGGTTATGCAGCTTCTCAGGTGGAGGAAAAGGATGAGGGAGAGACTTCACCAACTGAGGCGAGAGGGAAGAGAAACCCTCTGAGGGGTGATAATAATATCGAAGAAGAAAGGAGTAGCAAACAAGCAGCGGTTTTTACAGAATCAACTCTACGATCTGAGGAGTTTGATATCGTCTTGCTGAATAGCATGGGGAAGGGAGGAGAAGCACTAGAAGCTTATCGACAAAACTTGAGGAATGCTAAAAGCAAAACCGCAGTGCAGATATCAAAAGGATCAAAAGGAGGAAAGGGCCGTCGGAAGAAACAGGGTGGAAAGAAGGAAGTCATAGATTTGAGAACTCTCTTGATAAATTGTGCGCAGGCCGTTGCTGCTGACGATTCCAGGATTGCGAATGAACTTTTGAAACAGATCAGACAACATTCATGCCCTTATGGAGACGGAAACCAGAGATTGGCTTATTACTTTGCAGATGGTCTTGAGGCGCGCTTGGCTGGCACTGGTAGCCAGATTTACAAAGCCCTTGTCAATAAACGAACATCTGCAGCTGATCTTTTGAAGGCCTACCATTTGTATCTAGCATCTTGTCCATTCAGGAAGATCTCAAGTTTTGCTTCAAACAAGACAATCATGATAAAGGCAGAGAATGCAACAAGGGTTCATGTCATTGACTTTGGCATTCTGTATGGTTTCCAATGGCCTACATTCATCCAACGTATTGCAGAAAGAGAAGGGGGGCCACCAAGGCTTCGTATTACTGGCATAGAGTTTCCCCAACCAGGCTTCAGGCCAGCGGAACGGATTGAGGAAACAGGTCGCCGTTTGGCTGATTATGCTCGGTCCTTTAATGTTCCATTTGAATACCATGCAATTGCAAAGAAATGGGAGACCATCACAGTTGAGGATCTAAAACTCGACAAGGATGAATTTCTTGCTGTCAACTGCTTGTATCGTTTTAAGAACCTGCATGATGAGACTATAGCAGTTGAAAGTTCAAGAACTGTCGTTCTCAATCTCATAAGGAAGATCAATCCAGATATTTTCGTCCATGGTATTCTCAATGGGGCCTATAGTTGCCCGTTTTTTGTCACACGGTTTCGGGAGGCCTTATTCCACTTTTCTGCATTTTTTGATATGCTTGAAACTATTGTTCCCCGTGAGATTCCAGAAAGAAGATTAATTGAGAGAGAGATCTTTGGGAGGGAAGCCTTGAATGTCATAGCTTGTGAAGGGTGGGAAAGGGTTGAACGACCAGAGACATACAAGCAGTGGCAAGCTCGTATTCTGGGGGCGAGGTTTACGCAGATACCTTTTGACCGGGAGGAATTCTTGAATAAGGCAGTAGAGAAAGTGAGGTTAGGATATCATAGAGACTTTGTAATCGATGAAGATAGCCAGTGGTTGTTGCTAGGGTGGAAAGGAAGAACAATTTACGCCTTATCTTGTTGGGAACCTGTGTAAGAAACTTGAAACACATACTTACTTTTGAATCCCAAGTCCATCCGCATTTGAAGAACAAATGCAGCAATACAGTTTATAAGGCTCTTGATGTATTTGTAAAAAAATATTCTGATACTCTAAAATTTGACACAATTTGCCAATGTCATAGGTAACCGGCTGCTCAGTGTCTTGATACAGTAATAAAGACTGCTTGCAAAAGTAACAATAAGATCATTTGGTTGCTGAACTCTTCGAGTTTCTAATATGGACGGGGCTAAATACTGCAGCATACACTTCAATAACCATCTGATAATCGGATAGGATGAGGCTTCGGTGCATGTTCTTGGTGATGATCATCAGCATACAAAACGAGGGAGTTGAATTGATTGAATCGATATTCCATAGAAGAATGACGGAGACCATAAAATCGTTAGTTGAAGAGCTAGCTGACAAGCCATTGCTGCACAGTGTGCATCAGATACGTATTCTGGAATTTTGTGAACTTGCAGTATATGTTAGTTTGTTCAATATACTTGTAGCCCTATTTGAAGTAAAATTGTATACACTACTAGTTTTTTATTTTTTTTACCATGTGTAATTTGACTGCAAGTAACTTAACCTGATGGTATACAAAAATTATGCATTGTCATAGTACATTAATTTAAACTACAGAAAATCCTTCATGATTTGCCATGTGACTTTTTAACAAATTGCATTAAAAATATTTGTGGGGACCTTTAAGTCCAATTGATAACAAAACTTAGAAAATAATGATGTTCTTTAGCTGTGGGACATAAAACAGAGCTTATTCTATGATTCTTATGAGTATTTTTGGCTCATTATTCATATGGTAGAGTGTTCTTGCCTGACTTTGACTGGGTGTAGCTCAGTCGATTGACTAATTGTATTTATATCTTATTGTCGGGATTTGATTCCCCCACCTTGTGATTTCTTTCTCCTCTATTTATGTATACTAGTAATACAAAAAGAAAGGTGGAGGTTGTGTTGAAGATGTACTAACTCGAGTTTTGAATTTATGAGTTTTAAACTTGCTACCGAATCCATACTTATAGTGTAGTGTTGTCCCATTGTACTAATTCACAAAAGTAAAACCAAATCTCAATGTGCATTGGGGGTTTTAAAACTTTACTTATAGATTCACGGGAATTTAATAATTTTTGTTTATAGCATGTATATTAATTAAAAATTCATTAAATATTTGACTAAATTTTTTTAATATTTTAAATTATTTTAAAATTATTTTAAAAAACTCATATAAATTTCAAATTCAGAATTTGTGTATGGCATCTTTCCATGTAGTAAGACTTACAAATAAAAAATGGACTTCAAAAGATATGTCTTACGATTAGGGACCACAATGCATAGTGGTCTTCTAGAGACTTTGATGGAACTTATTATTTAATTTAAATTATATTCAAAACCAGCCAAAGAGAATCTTAGTATATAATATGTTTTTTTTTAAAGTATATAATACGTTGATCAGCATAAATAACGGCTGAAATGTCATTGATAAAGACACAGTGTTTTGCCAATAATTTCTCATAGAAATAATAATGTTTTCTTGGACCAATGATTGATATATATATTATCTTGCTCGTGGAGTAAATCATATTGATTGGCAGATGTGAGCTGACTTATCATCCGATCAATAATCATCCAAATGGTAGTTGTGGTATAAGTCTAATGTTTCATTTTATTAGAATATTTGATTTTCTTAGTTATAATAAGAGTTTAATACTTTAATCATTTGAGGAATCTACTATTTTATTTATGTGGCTATTCAAAACACGTCTAATATTCTACTTTGTTTATGCAACTATTCAAAGTCCTATAATTAATGAAATTTAAGAAATAATAAAAAAATCAATTATATTTTCAACCTTCTTGCTGCTTAAATCTCTTCAAAATATCCTAAGGCTATAACAGTAAATAAACATTCATAATCTTTGATTATTCAGAATTTGGACGTTATGAATTTTGATTTGATAGAGTGGATTTTTGAAACTTATATTTATATTTATTTTACGCGCATATTTGTAATTCTTTAGCCTAAATGATAATTCATCTATCTTCTTGAATGAGTAATATGGGATAGTTTAACCTTGTAGCTAAATAATGAATTGATTTGAGATTGGACAAGAAGTTTTCTTCAATGATATTTAAATTCATTGGAAGTCAGAAAAATATAAGGTTAGTAGTTTTTTTGGTTGTTGGTAAAAGATCATATGCTAACTAGAACTAAATTTTTAAATGTTTGTAAAACTCATAATGCTGACTTTATTAGGTGACTTTTAGTTTACAAACCTAATCAAATACGTAAAAATGTCACCAAAACAATTGTCTTAAGCTATCTTCATATTTTTATTAAGTTCATACATCAAAAAAAAAAAAAAAATTGGGGGTGACTTTGGTAGGAATAAAAAATATTTTTCTGAAAAATATTTTCTTGAAAAATAAGTGATTTTTTTTCTAGTGTTTTGATAAGTAAAATAATAAAAATATTATTAAAAAAATAATATAAGAAATGCTATAGGTGAGGTATGGTGGGGGTTGCGGATAGCAAGAGTAGATGGTCAAGGGCAGAGGCGGAGCTACATGAACCCCTTCCAGGGGTTCATGCAAACCCCCTTCGTCGAAAAATCAATTTGCTGCTTTATATATATTTATTTACCAATGAACGTTCTGAACTCTCCGTGTAACAACATATTTTTCCATTTTTTAGTTTCAGCCCTTTTTCATTTGTATTCCTTTCTAAATAGTTTAAATTAAATGTCCAACATGATGGACCCAATATTGTTAAAACTATATTACATGTTTAATTATTTTTAAAGAAATAATCATGAATATTTTAGAACAAACATAAAATGAATTACGCTTTACAATAAAAAAATATCTATTTTTATAAAGTAAAATTTACTACTTCTTTTAAGTCAAACATTTACTTTATATTTGATCAACGAATAATATGATTATAAGTAAGATTAAATAAATAGGATTAAATTTTGAAAATATTCTCATATCTTTCTACTACGGATCAGTAATCACAACTCAAAAAAAATGTGAATCAACAATTAAGAAAATTCTCATTATTGATTTTTTTTAATTATTTATCTTATTTTAATATTTCTTTTTGGATAATATAATCTTGTGTTCCTTATTTAGTTTCAAAAATTAAATAACGTATATATACAACATAAGACTCATAAATAAAATTTAAAAAATATATTTTCTCATATTGATTTTAATATTATGCAAACACATACTTTCTCTATTTTATTGTGAGTGTCAAAATAGAGTTAAATTTTATCTAGTTGTTTATATCTGATCCAACCCGACCCGCTTATTTGTGGATATTATTAATGTACTTATTTTCATTAAATAGATGTTCATCATAAACTTATTTTTCCTTACCTTAAAAAATTCAGCAGACAGAAATTGGGCCTTCAATGAAAATAAAATCCACCAAGCTTTAACTATACGCAAGACCCAAAGGAAGGACATATCATACACAACCTTATCCTGCATTTCTGTAAGAGGTGATTTTTGCGTCTCAAACGTGTAACCTACTGATCACAACTTTACTAGATACGCCAAGACTTCCTTTCTAGAGAACCAATTACATATGAACTATAAAACTATGGCCCTGATCCACCAGATAAGTTTGATTGCCGCCATGGTGTCGATGAGTTTAGCTGCTAAAGGCAGGTGGTGGTGGTGGTGGTGGGGGCGCGGGGGACGGGGGGGGGGGGGGGGGGGGGGCAACTGGAAGGAAGCTGCAATGGTACAACCAAACTCAGATACCTATCTACCTTACAGTTTATAGCCTCCCTTTTGGACAAATGTTGGGCAGAATAGAGTGATGAAAATTTTGGACATAGTCCTAGTGAACAGTATATCAAAAACGAGTAGCGATTTGTGCAAATAGAGCCTTGAAATCCTTAGTTGGTGTGCCAGTTCCCTCAGGCTTTGAGGCCAGATCAAATGCCTTAAATTTTGCTTCCTCATACTGCAGTGCCTGTCAACATCAAAATGCCGCGAAGACTTTAGTCTTAGAAGATGAGCAAAGAGAGAGCAATGCTCTAGAGAACGAGGTTGATGAAAGCATGAAGTGTTGAAGCTGACCAAAGAAACAACAAAGCATCTAGATAGAATTCAAAAAGAGCCGGGGCCGTTATTATACCTGAATGCAGACTTCTGCAACATCAGCTCTAGCAACAGTTTTAGTTTCTGTCTCGAGAAGTTCATCATCCTTTCCAACAAGTAGTTCCCTTATACCACCTTCTTTATCTTGTAGCCCTCCAGCCCTGAACAAAGAAGAAACATTAAAAAAAGTGATCAAACAGCAAATCTTAAGCAATGAATTTGGGGGTGATTGTAACGTGGAGGTTATTTCACCGGAATATTAACAAGCGAGTGGAATAAGAATAAAATGAGGGCATGAACCTTGGATAAAATTAGTATTGTCCAAGGAAGAACTACAGTTTTCTGTATTCACCAGTTGAAGACATAATTGAGTATAAAAACGTATACTTTTCTCTACAGTTTGAGCTTTTAAATGAGTTGGTCACACACTTCAACATGGTATGTGATCAGGCAAAGATCCTGAGTTTGAGAATCACCTCTACCTATTATAAAAAAAAATCAGTGCGCTTGTATCATGAAAAAGAAGTGGGCTTGCATGCGAAGGGGTTTATTGAAAAGTGAAAATATAATTACGTAAAGGCATCATACATAGACACCTTAACTTGGCCTCAACTAACAACTAAACACTCCAACTTTGAGAATGCACATTCAAACACCTTAACTCGTCCCCATTGTGTCTCGTGGACAGCCGCCACTGACGTGGTACATAAATTATGGAGGTGTTTAGATGACCATTTTGTAAGTTGGAGTGTTCAACTGACACAGCGGTGACAATTTGAGGTATCTACTATGTGCATCCTCAAAGTTAGAGAGTCCAGTAGCCAAGTTAAGGTGTCTATGTATTATGCCTTACATAAATAAGAGTGTTCTTTCCAACCACCAAAGCTTTTAGATGAGTTGGTCACATACTTCAACATCACCAACTAGGTTAGAACCACTGTTAACTCAAAATTACCTTACCTTTATCTACCAGTGACACAGGATATCTGGAAGCATGATTTAAATATATTTCTTACTGGTGATTCTAGTGAAAGCTTTTTGATGGATTTCTCGGGTTCTTCATAGGTTTTGTAGTTGTTTTATCCAAATAACTTCCATTTTCCAGTATTCTATCCTACACATGATAGTACTTAACATTAGGTGAGACTTTGGGTGAAGTATAGTTGATCGATTGACAATTTTTTCCCTATCTTATGGACGATAATAGATGCCTTTACAACGAATATGTTTTACTAGAATTATTACTAGAAGAATTCTTTTCGCACTTCTCTTATCAAAATTTCTAGCTAGAGAGAGAGCTAACTGCTGCCAAAATATAACAGTTTTTCATTCTTGATCCTTCCTTTTACTAGTTTTCTTGACTAGAATCATAAATGGTGATCTTTTCTAAAAGATGTAATGAAAGGAAACCCCAAGGTCAAAGTGTGTTCTTTGGACATGAAGGATAACAAAACTGAGAAATACAAACAAAATATACAACAATCCATCTCTTCTACCTTTCTTAAATATTTTGATCAGCATACCAAGAAATATTATTGGGTTCCTTCAGTAGGTTAGATACTCTTCTCTTACTAGTAAATGCTAAGGAATTTGGTTTTGTATGCATTACGTAGTCAAATTTTTTATTTATTTTGGTTTCACTTTATCATTGAGGCATATTGAACTCTATCTGCACACAAGTGTATTTGGTGGGACGAATTTAGCCCCAAGAAAAGAGAAACTGTCATTTGTCCTGAAGCATGTCCGTTTTGGCCTAATAACTCTCACAGAGTTATCCCTTGGGTCCATCATGAGCCCAAAAGCATGCATACGATGTTAACTTGTGCTCTGTCTTGTATAACACTTCACACATCTCTCCCCTCCCTCCCTTCGAATACCTGTCAGCCCAGCAATCCTTCTCTGCCCTCTTTAGCCAAACTTCCATCATGGGAATCACATACCCTTCCTTAGGGCCTCAGCATTCTCACTGAGGCTTGCCCCACCATCATACTGCGAGAGTTTGGCTCTGAAACCTTTTTTATCGCAGTTCAAGCCCATTGCACGTATTGTCCACTTTCGCCCAGATATGTCCCTTGGGCTAAACCATCAACGAGCCCAAAAGCATCGTACCGTGTGAACTTGTGCTCTTATAGCACTTTACTCTTCTCTCCCTTTCTGATGTGGGATTTGCCTACGGTGTCATATGGACACCTTTTTCAGAAGATTGGTAGCTTAGATACCTGTCAGGTCTCCTCTTTGACCCGTCCTCATCAGCCCTCTTCCCCTCGTCATGGACATCGCAAAGCCATCCTTTTTCCTTATCAACAACAACAACAACCCAGTGCAATCCCACATCGTGGGGTCTGGGGAGGGTAGAGTGTACGCAGACCTGACTCCTACCAATGTAGGACGGCTGTTTCCGAAAGACCCTCGGCTCAATAAAAACATAGAAAAAGGTCAGACAAGATCCTTTTTCCTTATCACAGTACCATATATTCCTGACCCAGCATTATTTTGGCTCAATGGAATGTTTCTTAACTGCTAATTAATTTCCCAAATATGCAAATCGTTTTCTCGATTTAAAAATCACATTTGCAAGCCATAAAGAATATACTCTACAAACTGCTTAAAAGTAAAAACTTCTAAAAGACTTTCTATACTAGTAGGATAGTGCTCTAAACTAAGGAATGTGACTCACATTTTTTTTTGTTTATTTCACACCTAATATGGCATAAATATTTATTAAGAGAACCTTTGGTTATTATAAATGAAAATTCAACACTTTGCCATTTTTATTCAGCCACAAAGGAATATTGATACATATATGAGCATTGGACAAACCTTATAATTGTATATGGAATTCCAGAGTCAGCCAAATATTGTTCAGCCTTTCTCTTCCAAATCTGTAACCTTCATAAAAGTTAGTCTGCTAGAATTTATGGATGACAATAATTCCCAAAATAGAAAGAAGGTCAAAGGTAACATTCTCACTTGTCAGAGATGTAACATTATAAATGTCCTTGAAGTTACATTCTTTTCAAAATAAGCATAACCGGAAAAAAAGAGTTAACAATCTCCTAAGATGCAAGCGTAGAACCACTTTACATTTATATATATTATTACATCTAATGTGTTCATGCAATGGCAGAATCATTGAGGAGTGCACTAATTAAAAAATTATATATTACATCTAATGTGACTTCGAATAGCTTCTGATATTCAACTATGAGAAACAAAGACTTGTAGAAAGATGGAGTATGTAAAATAGTATGCATGCAGCCACAATATTTTTGCAGCTGTGGAAATGGCGGGCAATGTGGCTGTCAAACTGGCAGTAGAAATAAAGGAAAGAGAGTACTTCTGAAGGAAAACGATCAAGGAAAAGAATCAAGTTACAAACCAATATATTCCCGTTCCCCAAACTGTTCAAGGGGTGGTTAGGATTTGTCCCTCCCATTGACCCAACTAGCACGATCTGCTTCACACCAGCAGCTTTAGCTGTAAAATGCATATTGTATATCTTAGATAAGCAGATAGAAGTACATTTTAAATAACAAAATTGTCCAGGATTATTCCATACCAGCATCTATTTGGTTCTTTTGGCCAATCCAATCTACCTAAAAATACAAAGTCAGTAAATTTTGTGTCAGACAGTGACAACTAAAAGCCCAAGGACGGATATGAGTACCCAAAGCATGATGTACCTGTTCAGGATTTGCTCCATCCTCAAAATAGAATTCAGGTCTTCCACCTTTTGATGGATCAAACCCGGGTTTCATTTTTGGAACAGCACTTGTAAGAATAACGAGAGCATCAATACCTTGTATAGCAGGAACAAGACTCTCGCTATTCCTGATATCACCAATATAAACATCATCTGCACTACCAATTTTTTGTTTGCTTTCCTCTGTTCTAACCAATCCTCTAGCTGTATATTTCTCTGATCTCTCCTTCAACTTCTTATAGACAATAGATCCTACAACATAAAAAACCTGTCAATGAAAGACTGGCGGACTTGTTGATTAGGAACAGCAACAACTCATTTACATGATACTCTAAAGCTCATAGCCACTCGACATGATTAATTCTAGCACTAGTCATTAACCAAGAAGCTCAAGAACAGAAAAGACGAAATTCCAAGAGAAGTTGTATCTCTGGAATACTGAGTGATAAATAACCAATAGACCAACTAAATTTGGTTTTAGAGCATACAAGCATGAGTATACCACCTTCACCATCGGAAACGACCAAATTGATGGGTGTTCCTTACTCCTAAGAATAGATAAATAATACTACAAACAGAAGAAAAGTATATTCTTGAAAGATATCAAGAGCCTCCTTGATAGATTTGAGAAGCAATGGTAATATGACAACAGATTACATATTGTTGTAATAGGATTTTAACAAGAAAATGAATCTCATCGCTTGAGCTCCTATCTCTTCTTTAGAGTATTCTTTTTGAAAGGGGGAAAAGAAAGATAAAAGCTTTATCTTCTAGAACAATATGTATCACTGATCTGCACCTAAAGGTGTGTTCTAATGATCAATGAAGTGGATTGAGAACCATGAGGTCTCAACTTCAAATCCACTCGCAAGAACACTGGTATGCGATTTCTTCCCATCTGTTCAAGACAGAAGGTAGCAAGTACCACGTGGAATTAGTCAAGGTGCAAGCAAGCTGGCCCGAACACCACGAAAAAAATGTATCAGCTGATCTCCTCTCAATAATTTTCTACCAAATAATACCACTGTGTAATAATCATGTGCCTTAGCTAGGTCTCATTGGTATCACACTCATACAAATTCCAATGTCTCAATCCCACACTACCCATTAACATTACTTCCCCAAAAGGCAAAATTATAAACAGAATCCCCAAGAATTAGCACCTTAAAAACTACAAAAACAAATTTTTGGAAAAAAATATAATCTTTATACTGAATTCACACCCCGTAGCCACAAAATAGCAGTAGTTACAGAAATATTCCACATTAAAAAAGGCAGCCCATTATACAAAGCATTCCTCGTTAGCAGGGTCCGAGGAAGGGCCACAACCTAAGATGTCCCAAAACAGTCTACCCTAATACAAATATTAGTGGATGCTTCCACGTCTTAAATCCGTGACCTATCGATAACACGGAGACAACTTTACCACTAACCCCTTCTTACTTACAAATGGAAAAAAACTGAAACTAACACAATTTCATGAAAGAGTCTATCAAAATCAAGAAACCCCGAAAGGATAAAAAAGGAAACTTTTACCAGTTCTTCCACCAGCACCAGTAACAAGAACGGTGCTTGAATTCAAATCAGCCATAACCAACACTGAGAATCTGCTAAATTTCTTGTTTTTCTTTGGAAATGAAACAAGTGATGAGGGAGCTGTTACAAGTGAAGAAGAAAATTCCGGAAGTCTCTGATTTACCAAACTTAATTTATGGCATTGGTAAGGAGATACACGTGTCAAGGCAGCCATTTTTATAGCAAAGAAATCTTTTTTAGTAGTCCATTCAAGAAATCAAATATGCTGTGTGAAATTAGTGATACTCACAAGTCATTATTTTCTTCTATTTTATGTATAGTTGGGATTTTTGTACATTTTTCTTATCCATTTGTCAGATTTCCATGTCACCTTATCAACTTGTCATGGGGGTTTTATGGTCTATTTATTGGGCCTATAAAGTAAACCTGATGGGTTGGAGTCACACCCTATCATTGGGCCTAAAGACACCTTGCATACAACCTTCCTTCTCATTGAAGATAAATAATTATAATTTAGAATATAATTATTAGGAAAAATTATGGAACAAGGTAAAAATGTCAACATATTTATAGAACATACGGGTTCAAGCCTTGGAAACAGCCTCTGGCAGAAATGCAAGGCAAGGCTGCGTACAATAGACCCTTGTGGTCAGGCCCTTCCCCGGACCCCGCGCATAGCGGGAGCTTTAGTGCACCGGACTGCCCTTTTTTAATTATAATTTTTAAAAATATTCCTCTCTTCTTTTTCCCTCTCTCCCTTGCCTCTCCTCCCACTGCCCTCTCTCCCCCAGGCCTCTCTCCCTCTCGCTTATGCGAATAAGAAGAAATACATTTAAATGTATTATGTATCAATTGGATTCAATCAAATATATGTGAGAGATTTGTATTTTATATCAATTGTATTCAAAAAATTATATTTGTATTTTGTATCAACTATATTTGTATTCATACGAATACAATATACATCTTTTTTGTCAAATGTATTATGTGTCAATTGTATCCAATCAAATATAAGTGAGAGATTTGTATTTTATATTAATTTTTATCCAAAATATTCAAAAAATTAAATTTGTATTCAACTGTATTTTTATTCTATATTTTTGTATTCGTGATACAATGAATACAACATGTATTCATCCTCTCTCCTCCCTCTCTCGATCTCGAACGCCTCTCTCCTTCCTCTCACGATCTCGCTTGCCTCTCTCTTCCCTCTCTCGTCTCTCTCCTCCTAATATGTATTCATTTTGATACAAATTAGTTTGTTTTTGTATTTTTTTCTTTGAAATTTGCAAAAAAAAAATAAAAAAATACAAAAATACAAATGCGTAGCAAACCAAAGTGTAGTTGCGAATTGTAATTAGTAAAATTGTAGCTAATGAGTCCTATTTAAGGCGTAATGTTTGCTATTTTTTGAAAGTTTCCCTAATTATTATTAGTGACTACAATTTGTTTAATTACTATTAATAGCTATAATATTGGAGTTGTATCTATTAGTTCAGTCTAACTATATTTTCTTGTCCAATTTTGCTGGATACATTATATTTGTTCATCCAACTTAGTTGTATCAATATATACTTCTGATATATTATATCTGTTTGTTCAGCCTAATTGAACAATCTTGCTAGATATATTATAGCTCCACACAAGTGAAATACATTATATTCACGCTCTGTATGAATTGTATTAACATATACAATGCATTTTAATACATTTTAAAATCATCACCCCGAACACATACAACTAATATACACTTGTATTTTGAGTGTATAGCATGTATGCATTATAAATGAACTTTTGATACATGTATCCACTATTTATGTACGCTTTTCATTGTATATATTCTTTTGTTTTGACTATATTTCAATGAATGTATCATTATTGATTGTTAATAATACAAGGATATGTATCATACGTCCATGTCTGATATGTGAGCTGTATATTCACCATATATGTATTTGATAGACTTTTAATGTATGTATTTGTGTTTCACTTGTATATGCATGGATGTATTTAGTATGTATCAAAAGTCTATTTCTCATAGTAATGTTGGAGTCCATCATTAATGCACAAAGTCAAAGTTTTTTCGTTAAAGGTCCTAACAACTTCTAAAAATTTGTCACCTAAAAATTGAGAAATAGATCTTTGCTAGAAAATTTAAAATATATCTATGTTTGGTAATACTTTGAAACTATTCTTCATATATATAGTGTATAAGTTTATTTGATTAGGTAATTTTTTCCAAAAAGTACTAGGCCATTCACACAATTGCTTCTACTTTGGGGTGATCTTTAATTTTGAAAGAGTTATGCAGTATGGCGAATATCTAATTTTGTAATTATTAAACACATATATAGTTTAATTCAATAACAATTCACATCTATTATTTAAGGGAAAATGGTCTCCTATATTCCTCAACTTTGTCATTTGGAGCTGATATACCTTCTTTATAAAAATGGTTCATATATACTTTTATGATTACACAAATGACTCACATATACCCTTTTCTTCTAACGAAAGTGAAAATTTAATTTTAAATTTATTTTCCAAAGTTTTTTATTAAAAAAATAATACATATAGGGGTATATTTGATCCTTCTCAGACATAATTTATTTATTTATTACTTTTTTTATTCAACAACTAATTTGAATTTATTATTTTGATGGTCAAATTATTTTTCTAACTACTTTTATTGTAAAATTTATTATACATGCCAGCAATTTTTTTATAGATACAAAAACTAAATTACAATATAGCAGAAAAATTAGTTTTAAATTACAATATAGCTAAAAAAATAGTTTAAATTTTTTTTTCTCTTTTTCCCATTCACACTTTTTTTTATTTCTCTTATATTTACACCAAAGAATAAAAAAATAAAAATAAAATAAGAATTAGAAACTCAAATAATGATAATAAAAAAAGTCAAAAAATAATTCAGGTGTGAAAAAGATTATATATATCTTTAAACTTCACTAAAAAAAATAAATACTTTAGTAAAAAAATTACATGGATGGGTATATATATTTTTTATTATTTTCTAAAAAAAAAATATGTACATGTTTTTTTATTTTTTTTAAAATTTAAATCAAAAAATTATTTTTTTCACTTTCTTAAGATGAAAAAATGTATATGTAAGCTATTTTTGTAACGATAGGGGGTGTATATGTGAACAATTTTTATAACAGTCTACACATATTATTTGCATAAAAATAAAAAATACATCTCATCTCTCCCATGTTTCCTCCTTTTCTTTTATACATCAAATCAGTTCTCTCTCATCTCTCCCACACTGTGACTTTTTGCCCAATTTAACTCATTCATATTAATTTGAAATTTCAAAGTTTGTTTTCTCCCTTCAAATAGTGCTCCCCCAATATAAGGATTCAAAAAGTGAAGATGCAAATGATTTTGATTTTGAATCAAAGGATGAAGATGATGTTGAACAATTTGAGATATTTGTAAAAAATTAATTTTTCCTTTTGTATCCTTTATAAATTTTCAGTATGTTTGTATCAATTTACAATCTCATCCAAACACTTGCTTTAAATTGTTGTTTAATTACTATTGTTTACGAATTTGTATAGAATTTTAGAGAGTTGTATTTGTATCAATGAATTTTCCTATATTGATTAGTGTTGTATAAGAATTTGTATACATTTTGTACATAGTTAATAATTTTATTGGTGTTTCTTTCTAATTTGTATATCTATAGGAATTATATATAATTGATTATTTGTATATTACCAACAGTTGTGTATTTTCAATAGTTATCTAACATTACTTATTTGTATATTTCCTATATTTGTCCAATATTGCTTCTTTATTTAACAGTTAATTGTAGTTGTATACTTTCTTATTTGTATCAGTTACTGATAATTGCATTATTTCTTATACTTGGGAAATATACTTCGCATGATTTGAGGAAATTTTTTCATTTAAAAATAGATTTGTATAAATAACAGATCAGTCAAGAAGTTAAATATCAATCAAGGAGTTAAATGTCGATCAGCGCCAATTAAAGAATTAAATGACAAACGTATTAGTATAAGTACCAAGCCAAAGATGTGAAATATACATTTTGTTAATTTTGTAGCACATCAAACTATAGCTACAGTTTGTAATTAGAGAAACATTAGCTAAAGAGCTTGATTATGTCTTTAGTCTTAACTATTTTTTGAAATTTTCTTTTTAATTTTTTTCCTTGACGGTATTTAATTTTTCTATTTAACATTAAGTAAAAAAATAAATGGATGAAAATATCTCTAATGTTGAAATAAGAAACAGTTTTTTCGCGAACATAAATTTATATTTTTGTATCATAATATTCCACAAGATATCTCATAAGTCAATAATCATAACTATAATATACTCAACAATGTAAGTTTGTACAAAATAAGAAAAAGAAATAGTCCTATATTATATTGTGCAGTATTTCAGAATTTGTGTCGTAGTGTTTAGAAACTAAAGTTATGCTTTTGGCTATATATTTTTCTTTTTAAATCTCTTTTAGTTTTTTTTTTTTTACATGATTGAACATAAAATTGCATGAATTGTTCTTAAAATGGTATGATCTTTAATTTTTGTCCTTTTAACAACTGAGTGCATGAGCATAAGTGGAAACCGAAGTCATATGGGGCATAATTTTTGAAATTCGTACAAAAAAATAAAATAAAAAGACATAAGTTTAGTAGTGTTTTGAAAAAAGCATATGTACTCTATTCTATTTAGAAAAAAAAAAATACATTAATGAATATAAAATTATATGATTTTTTTCTTGAAATGGACCCATCTTTAATTTTTGCCTTTTTAGCAACTGGACGTACACCTAAGCAGACGTAAGTCTTTTGAAACCGAAATTATGTGGAGAATAGATATCTCGCCTTTATACGGCTTGGCTTCGCTATCGCCTTTAAAGCGTTCGTTGGAGAAAAAAATTGATGCTAGAGTATTACATAAGCAAAAAAAAAAATGGGTTTTAAGAAAACGAACTTGACCAACTTCATAAGAATGGTTATAGAGAGGAGGGGAACTAATTTTGGAGTCTAATTTTTTTGATTCATTCATTCATAAGGGTGTATGATAAGAATTTTTTGAGTTCATACCAGGATCCAGGGAAAGATAGTAAGATATCTAAATTTTCCCACAAGCCTCTGATGACTGCATCATCCAAGGGTTCTTTTCTCTTTTCTTCAAGCTTATGATTTTTTTCAATTGGGCTAATTGCGGCCTTGCAACATTACAGACCAAACTGTTCTAACAGAGCAGGGAAGACGGATAGCTAATCTAATACAGTATAACTATGATCGGCCAATGCCCAAACCCAAAAAATAAAAAATCTCATATGGAACTTTGTTTGTGTAAATATATAAACATAATATGATATATTTAATAGTATATTGGTGATATATATATAGCAGCAAAAATATTATGCTATATTAATGATATTTTGGGTTAATGCATCACATATATATATATATATATATAATTTATATAAAAGTATGGTATGCTTAATAACTTAAATGTTGTATTAACAGTCAATTTATATATGTAGACAAGATACGGAAAGTGAGACTGAGATGGTTTGAGTATCTGAGGAGGAGGAGCGCATATTCCTTCTTGAGGAGGTGCGAGAGTTTGGTGTTGATATGTTTCAAGAGAGGAATAAGAGGTACATGACGACATGACACATCTGCACCTCACCGAAATTATGACCCTAAATAAAAAATCATGAAGATCGAGGATTATGGTCGACGATCAGTAGGAATAAGAGTGTTTTCTCTGCAGTAGCACAACAGGGTTCCAGTTTAGACCATCTATCTGTTCCTATACCGGATATATTACTATTATGCTAGCATTATCTTATACTTTGATTGTTTAGTGTTTTTCTTTCACTTTGGTCATCCTTAATATTTGTACTATATATCAATGATTTTTTAAAACATATTTTCATCTTAATTAGTTTTTACTCTTACTTCTCTTTTAAATGATTTTTTTGTTCAATCGAGAAAATATTGAAAAGAACCTCTCTATCTCACAAGGTTTCTAGAGATAAGATTTATGTACGTATATCCACCCTCTTCAATCCCTATATAGTTTACATGTTATTATTGTTATATATATATATATATATATAAACATGATAAATCACATGTACTAATATGTACGTATATAATATACCTAACATATACCTCACCACATAAAAAATTATGGAAAGGAAGATAACTGCACTATCTAGTTTCCCTATTAGTGGTATTAGTATTTTTTTTCCCTCCTGCTTTTTTACATATACTTATTATTATTACATGTTTTTTTTTTGTTTTGTCTATTATTTTATTTGTTGGGTTTTCTATTGTATTCGTTTTTTCTTTTTGTTTTTTTATGCTTTACGAATCGGGGTCTTATCAAAAATATCTTTTTTACTCTCGTAAGGTAGGGATTAAGATGTGTGCACACGGCACACCACCCTCTCCAGACTCCACTTAAGAAATTTTATTGGATACATTGTTGTTATTGTTTGGATCCGTAACTGAATCTAAAGATATGAGTAAGCACAATAATTATCAATTAAAAATATTTAAAAAATGCATCGTGTTTGGACAACTCTCACGAAAGGTTGATAATTGAATAAAAATAATTAGAAATTTAGAGTTGACGATTCAAGATTTGTTATAGTAAAAGCTCTTGCTGAAATAACTTGCAGTGATCGAACAAAAGTTCTTCCTATTCTCTTATCTGATGAAGAATAAGCCCAAGGGACATCCATGGACGATACCTTTTATTCGGTATGCCACTCCAACAAAAAAATGAATGAACATAAATAATATCATGAATATCCTTAGTCGATTTTTAATTTATTTATTTATTTGCTACTTTAAATCATGATATCACTTATGTTAAATCCAACATATAGTTGTTAATAATATTAGTTTGGCTTCTCATGGAAATGGCAGACCATCAAGTGACATCATTTGTACCCATCAAACCTATAATTGCACAACATATCAATTAGTCACAATCTTTTAAAAATAAAAAATATAAAAAATCCAAGCTACATTATTGTGCTGATGCCAGATTGATTATACATCTTAATCATAATCTGTTATATTTGTATATAACGTATTAATATCAACATCCATCCCATGTGAATTATGTTTGATACGTTACACTATCTTGTTAGGAAAATATAATCAAAACTTTCCATAACAATCATATTGTATAACAACATTTCAATATAAGAGTTAAGTTTTCCTTAATAACCAAACAATATCCGGACAAACGATTGCCATAGAAAATTTTCAATCTAGTATGATCTTTAATCCAATTTTTTTGAGTCATTTGGATAATAATACAATTTTTGTAAATCCCTTATAAAATATGTGGGCTCTGGTTGGTTTATAGACCCCACCAATCATAATAAGCTGGAAAAGATGCAAAATTTTATCCTTTGGAATAATACTAATAATTCAACTTTATTATATAAAAATCATTGAAAGGTAGACTGATAAATATAGAATTTATTTACAAGATTTGTGTGATGGATCATCACTAGTTGAAAGGAAGTAATATAGACTACATATTAGTAGATAATAATGACAACAAAACATCTACATCATTAACTCCCAACAGCAGCAGCATGATGATATAGAACTACTGATTCTAAGCTGTGACAGATGTCTCCACAGCTACACCAGCGTAGTTAACTTCAGCCAGCCTGTCAACTTCCCAAAGTTGTGGTAATGCTTCTCTTATGTTGTGGATACTTTCCAATGCATAATCTGCACCTGCAACTCTTTGGGAATTTCCAACCTGAAAATAGTAGCAAGGCAACAAAATAAGAGGTGATAGTGCACAAGATTATACAGGACATGACTACATACCTTAGATAGAAAGCTATGGAGGTCGAGGATTAGAGTAGACAATTAGTAGGTAGTCGAGAGTTGCCGCACCGTGGGAGAGGCAAGGGGCTAACCTCATCCCTCCCCTACTCCTGTTAGTAGTGGTTAGTTAAAAATCCCTTTAGTTTCTTATTCTTCAATGTGTGGTACTATCTGCTGTTTCATTTGCTTTGTATCTTGCTATTTTGTTATCGTAAGTAATTTCCTTGCTTCAAAACTTCTCTTTTAAATCGAGGGTCTATTGGAAACAGTCTCTGTCTCACAAAGATAGGGAGTTAAGATCTGTGTACGTCCCACTATGTTGTTGTTGTAATAGAGCACGAGATTGGTCTAGTAAGTACTATTCCCTTTGTCCAGTGTAGGACTATACGTAGTTTAAGAAAGATAAACTTCTGCCCATATATCATAAAACAACCTTAAAACTTGCTGTCTTAAACATTTAGGGGTTATAGAGTGTGTCGTTAATGGTAAAATATGAAGCTTAAAGTTAAGAATTTTCAAATATTTATACAGATGTATCATTATTTGTGGAACAGAGGAAAGAGTGTCATTAAAATGAAACAAAGGGAGTACAACTACTTACCAGTACTGTATCAAGACCTACACGCTTGCCAGCTTGAACGTTACGGACACTATCTTCAAAGAAAAGCTGTAAAATAGAAATTTTTCCAAATGAGTACATTAAGATAGCAATGATGCTTGGAAGTAGTATGATTAAAGAATGGAGCAATTAATTCTTACTGTTCTGTGTGGGTTAATGTTGGCTATCTTTAAAGCCCGTTCGATGGCAACTTCTGAAGGTTTGCAGACAATTGGTGTCTTTGGCAACACTGATCCAGCCTTCGGTTGAGAAAAATGTCCAATAATGTCAAAAATCTCAGAGCCGTTAGTAGCAGCGGCATTAGAGGATATGGCTGAACCAACAAACTCAATGTCATCTTCGTCATCTGATGGAGTGCTCTTGTGAACTGGATTCAGTGTCTCAAAGCATAATATCCCTTCGAAACAATCTTCCAATCCAAGATTACTCAGAGCTTTCAGTGCATGGACCTTATCAGCATTAGTGAAGATCTGTTGCACCCAAAAAAAGAAGCTTTAGATAATGCTTCAACCAGAATGTTAACGGAAATGCATATGTATTGTGATCATGGACTTACAACTTTGCGAATGGGAACGCTTAGCAAAAGATTTCTCAAAACAGGGTCGGGCCTCAAATTTTCATAAGGTAATCTACCATGGATAAAACTACAGAAAACAAATTGGCAAATTTAAGTTCAATAACCTAATACAACAACAACAACAACCCAGTGCAATCCCACATCGTAGGGTCTGGGGAGGGTAAAGTGTACGCAGACCTGACTCCTACCAATGTAGGACGGCTGTTTCCGAAATACCCTCGGCAATAACCTAATACAACGAGAGTATAAAATCAATAGAGTGCTACAAATACTCACCTATGGTACTCATCATAGTCAAAATCATAGCCAATTGCCTGCCAAAATAAACAATTTGTCTCATTAAGTTAAAAGTTCTCAAAATAAAACTTCGTTTAGATGATTGAAATTCGATGCTACAAAAGAGTAACATTGAAAGGAAAAAAAATAAAAAACTTTACCCTGAGGCCTGCCATTGTGGTTCCATAATTCTTGTACAGTAAATTACCCAACTCAGCAATTTTGCTTTGTTCTATGCCAAGCTTCTCAACCATATAATCTGCAGAAGCACATTAATTCCTAAATTAGACACAAGATTACCATATTAAAAGGGTGCATTTCGCCTAAAAACTTTGACAAAAAATCAAGAATACCTTCAATATTCTGGCGAACACTAGTCGCTAGACCAGCACTAAGGGGATAAAGAGTGTCATCTAAATCTGTAAATTCCAATATGCTTTTATCATCAAACTCTCCAAAAGATAAATAAAAGATGGAATGAATGAACAAATGGGATTTGACATCTAACTTTTTCAGAAAAGATAACATACCGAAAAGAAGACAGTCATATTTTGGCCTCTGAACATGTCCATATTCCATCTTGGTCTAAAAAAACTTGAGTAAAGAAGTGAAATACGTAAGAACGGTTGACAAAGATAATCTAAATCCACAAAAAACAATTTGAGAATTCAGTCTAAGTCTCAATCTACACTTCTTCATGATGGCTTCCAAATTATTGAGTTTCACAAAACAACATCTTGAATCAGCACATATATGATTATTACAAGCAAAAGAAATGGGCTAATATTCTCTATGTCCCTACTAATTTTTAAGTTCATATAAAAACAAAAGCCACAAGTCCATAACCTACTACTCATTTTTTATGTCAAGCCAAAATAAAGTGGACCCTTGACCCTCAGGATACACACACAAAAAGAAAACTTCTCCAAAAATAGAAAAATAGCAAGCTTCTTCAAAGTACAAATCATTAGAACAATTATGAAAAAGAAAAGCTAATGTACTTCATGATAAACACCATCATTTTAATCATCCAAGAAATTAACATCAAATATACATATGTTTATAATGAAAACTACACAAATTTTCCTCTTAAATTTCTCATTTTAAAGGGTCTCATAACCAAAAACAGGAAAAGAAAAAAAACTTTCAATATAATAAAACTGTTACATTCATGAATCAACACTGTTCATCACAGAATAAACTTAACATGACGAATACTGTAAACAAAATTTCAAGAAAACATCATTCTTCAATCACAAATAAATATCATTTTAACCAAAACTAGTTCAGTGTGTCAAAAGATTAACTTCAAACCTCCAACACACACATCAAAATAAACATACTTTGGTTCCAACAACATAAAAATACAATCTTTCTCACCCATCATTATGCAAAAATGGATAAACCAAGTTCATCATTTACCAAAACTAGTTTAATGGGTCAAAAAATTAACATCAACCCTCCAACACACACATCAATATAAACATACTTTGGTTCCAACAACATAAAAATACAATCTTTCTCACCCATCATTATGCAAAAATGGATAAACCAAGGAGGAAAAAACAAGTTCATCATTAACCAAAACTAGTTCAATGGGTCAAAAAATTAACATCAACCCTCCAACACACACACATCAAAATAACACTCTTTGGTTCCAGCAACATCAAAATACAATCTTTCTCACCCATCATTACGCAAATACAATACAATACAATATAATATAATAATAATAATAATAACAGAGAAAATAAATAAAGCAAGAAGGAAAAACAAAAAACTAACTTCGACCCTTCAACATACACATCAAAATAAACATACTTTGGTTCCAAAAACATCAAAATACAATCTTTCTCACCCATCATTATACAAATAAAATGGATAAACCAAGAAGGAAAAACAAAAAATTAACTTCGACCCTTCAATATAAACATCAAAATGAACAATCTTTGGTATCAAAAACATCAAAATAAACCCATTACTAATTCCCAGATTTTGCAATATTTCTCACCAAACAGTATATAAAAACAAAAAATAAAGAAAATGGAGAAAAACCCAGATAGAAAAACGTACCAAGAATCAAAATGGGAATGATTTGTGAGAAGAAAACGAAGATTCACAAAGAATTTTTCTCTGTAGTGAAAGTGTAGTAGTGTTTGTAAGAATAGAAGGAAGAAGGGGAGGAAAATATGTGGGCATTCATTGGGTTTATATAGGCAAAGAATTGCGTCTTTTCCAAATTTAAAAATTGGAAGTAATAGTAACTGATTATTAAAAAACCGCATAAGGATTTTCTTCGACTTTTCCATCAATTAAAAAAAAGACTTTTCGTTTTTTAAAAAAAAGTTGTTTCTATTCAATTTTACTTATTCAAAAGGGCAGCCACCTCCGTGCACTTAAACTCCTGCTATGCGTAGAAGAAGAGTCAGTTTTACTTATTCAGTATTTTTAAAATAAATTTTTATTTTTAATTATCATTTTTAATATATCATAAAATATTCATATTAATGATTATATTTTTTTAAGGAAGTGGACTACTAAAATTGAACTAAAGGAATATTTTTTTTTATTTTTACTTGGTATCTGATATTTATATTGAAACCAAATTCAAATTTAAGGCATACTTTTTAGTACAAAATTCTTTCTACTCTCAATAATATAAATATGAAACGTCTAAAAATCAAGAATTTCAGATCATCTTACCATAATTCACTTGTCTGTCCGTCGTAGTTTTTGGACTATGTTGAAACTTGCTAATTGCGAACATACTTTTTTCAGTATCACAAATATTAAATAATGTGCCTATGATTTTATAATAATTAATAGTAATATAGGTGATTATAATGCCAATTGAAAAAAAAAACTAAAAAAAGTTGTGTACGTATAATGAAAGATTAAACTTGACTAAAACAATAGATATTGTTACCTAGTTATAAGGACAATGATTAATCTGTAAACTAAATATAAGATTTGCAGTTGTCTCATGAGCTTTGGTTATTGTATTATTTGATTATTATTATTATTATTTTTAATCTTTTGAATGCTATGTAGTATTTTTTTAATTATTTGTTGTGATTTTTTAACTTTTGTAATTTTTTATACTATTTAGAGATACGCTATTTGAGTCGAGGATTTTTTGAAAACAGATTCTTTATCTTCAAGAAATAATTAGATAACATATACATTTATACTAGAAGACATACGATCATGTTAGAACATATAAATTAGCTGAAATTTAATTCGAGAAATACCTTTTGAAGCGTGATCACAAATATTTTTAAGCAAGTCTGCAAGTCTCAATACTTAGATAGGCAAGTATGTATAGAAAACTAATTGATTTTATAGGTTAGGAGAACTCCTATTTATAGGGACCTTTTCCCCGTCCAAATCTGGAAATGAAAACATGTTTTCTCCTTTTCCCTTAGGAAATAGGTTTTCAAGTTCTAGTTAAATATGAGCATTGTAGGGAACACATAATTAACAATTGAGACTTTCTATTATAAAAATAATTTCAAAAATTAATTTGAATTATTCTTATCAAAATAAATTATAAATCATTCTACTAGAAGCTCGTAATTGCACTTCTTCATTTAGATTTCAAAATTTTCCATCAAACGCTTATGTAATTCCCATGTTAAGATTACAGATATTAATTAATAAATTAAATTACTGATGAATTTAATTCAAAGATTATTTCCTTTAGATCAATGCTTAACTTATTTCATGTGTCGGGTTCATAAATTTACTTGTAAGATTTGACACAATGAAAACTTTTAAGCATCTCAAAAAGGCATATCATCAATCTCTATATCGAGGTATAGATTTCATCAACTAACTTATTACTTCACCAATATATATTATTATCATCCAATCTACCATACATATTGATCCATCTCAAGATCTCACCTTATACAAATCAAAACGATAATTAATTTACATAGCCCATAATAGTTATATCAGAATTGAGAATATAAGTACATTTTGCAGTTTAGAGAATATGTTTTTGTTAGTCAATCTAAAACATCTTCTTCTTTTGGTCTCGTTCAAAACATAAAAAATGCACTAGCACAAAAAGTTGGAACAACACCATTTCCATAATCAAGATAATTTATATTTAATCTTGTGCTAAAATTATACCAATCTTGTTCAATTTCCATCTTAGATTAAAAGGACAGTCCGGTGCACTTAAGCTCCCGCTATGCGCGGGGTCCGGAGAAGGGTCCGACCACAAGAGTCTATTGTACGCAGCCTTACCTTGCATTTCTGCCAGAGGCTGTTTCCATCTTAGATTGTGAGCAAAAATTTTATACTTATAAGAACTGATGATTTAATCCTTTATGTATAAGCTAAAACTCTATACACTAAATCATCTACTATATAAGTGACACATAAACGAATCTATGATCTATTAATTTTTTTTATTAAAATTGAATAAATAATTATTGTATAATAATTACGATATCTAAACACTTAATTACTAATATATATTTCATGCTTAATAGTATATATATCCCAACATATACACTAAGAGATTACACCTAATATAATAAATTAATTGAAGACTTGGGATATTTCATAGAATGTCCCTTTGTGTTGTTGTTATTAGGTTACTAATAGAGCCATATTATGCAGGATATTTGTGACACCTCGGATTTTTTTTTGCAAAGACTCGAACATTTCTTCACGTGTGGGTAGACTCGGATCGGAGGACTTGTAATTCTACACATGAGTTAGGATTAATTTCTAAGTATTTGAAGTGTGTTAGATGTGTTTAGGGGTCATAAGGGATCTCTAACACCAAGTCGAGTCCAAAGAACTCCAATCGATTAAGTTTTCGGATGAGTTAGTATAAGGGTCAACTTCAAACGACCATATATCCCAGGATATAAAGAACTGGGTGGACCACGACCTACCAAATTAAAGGTATTTGAGTCTTCTTTTCAACGCCACCAAGATTGCAATTTTTGGAGTTCAGAGTCAAAAGTTATGACCATTTTACTACAGACTAGTACGGCAGGAATTTCAGGCCTAGGCAAAATTTAGGCTTGGCGCTCTAGTGGCGCCCCACGCCACTATAGCGCCAGAAAACAGCCTCAGTAGTTTGGGGCTTGGCGCGATGCTCCACTATTAGATGTGCAGGGTTTTAAGCCTATTTTGGCTTGGTGCTGCAGTGGCGCGACGTGCTACTATAGCGCCAGCAAGGTTTTTGCCCAATTTTTCAGATTTTTGAAGAGGGGCAACTTGGACTTTTTCCTAATTATATATACACCATCCTTGGATGTTTTTGGACCATTTTTCAGTCCTCCCTCTCTCTCTAAAAAGCCCTAATATTTTTCCCTCTCTTCTTCTTCTTCTTCAAATCCTTCTCCAACAAAGATTGCCTTCAAGAGCTTCAAGAATTCAAGCCTTCCATTGAAGACCTAACATCAAGGTTTCTTCAAAGTCTTCAAACAAGGTATGTAAGGCTAACCTAAAATATGGATTGAGTTCTTCCATATGCCCTTAGATGTGTTGGATAAGAGTTGTGAAAGAGTTAAACTTTCTAGGAAGGTTTTCTTGAAAATTTTTCCTAAACTATAGGATAATTTTTATCTACTATTAATTGATTGAGGATTTTCATGACTTGAGTTACTAAATTGTTATCTTTCATATTATAGACTACAAATGAATTGTTGTATATAAATTAAGATGTATTGATTGTATTCTTGAGTTGAGTTTTGTTGGGAGTGTGAATTCATATTTCATTCACATGAACCCAAGATGAGATTTCTTTTGTCATAATTGTCTTGAGGTTGAGATGGATAGTTGTGTGTATATATGTATTGATTGGAATGAAAGAAATGAATTGGATAGTTAAGAATGTCCCTTTGCTTCTATAATTTGAACATAGGACTAAAATAAAGATTGTGGAGTAGATGTTTGATAATGATATGATGATAATATTTGACAATGATGTGATGATAATATTTGATGATGATGATGTGAATGGTGGTGTTCTGATGATGGTGTGAGTGATGATGTGAATGATGATTATTTAATATGTGTAGAATGATTGATGAAGAGGTATGTTGATGAGGATGTTATGTGATGAAGTAGATTGGAGTCTAATGTGATTATGTGATATGTGAATTGCATAAATTGAGTTGATTGGAGTCTTATGAATACTTTGGAAAACAAATAATCTTTTGAGGAGGAGTTTTAAATAAATGATTTGTGAGCATTTTTGCATAAACTATTCATACACTATTTTTGAATTTAAAAAAATAATTATTTTCATCTATGATTTAAAAAGAGTTTAAGCATGAGTGGAGTTTGAGGAATCTTTTAATTATTTTTGAACACGAGTATTTTGATTATAAATGAGTTGAGCATTTTTACTTTAAAAATGTCGATTTTGAGATTGAGTTGAGGTTGCATAAATTTTAAAGGAAGAGTTTGATGATTTAAGATGAGTCGATTTGAAAGAAGGTCCAATGAAGCCAGATTTGAGTTGAGTTTTGAAAAGAGTCCAATGAGACTAAAAGAGTATTTTGAGTATCTTACTCACCTGATAGATATGAGCATATTGAGTCTTGGGAGGAGTATCGAGCACCGAATTAGATAAGAGTAAAGTCCATACTCGAACCCAATAACTACGTCGCCAAACGTAGGAGGGGATTGAACCATTAAAGTCGGATGCTTCCCCAAAATATTTGTCCTGACATTATAGGACTTGATTGGATTGGATCCATGATTGGTTGATGCGTTCATACCCTGGCAAGGTATGAACGGACGCGACAACAACGTCGGCTTGTTGTACTATCACTCGCTCATATGGTGATGGTTGTCGGTTAGAGAAACTCCCAATTGAATGGATTGTGCTTGATCTGATTGATTTGATTGTGATTGCAGATGATTGAGTTGAATTGTAAAACATTGCATAATTAAATTTGCATATTTATTTGAGTTGAACCCTTTGAGTTGGTTGTTGAGTTGATTGTATATGATCGGATTAGATTAGAAGAATTGTGATTTGATAGTGTACGATTGGACTGGATTGGATTAGATGATATGTTGATTGGGTTGAATGGAAGGATATATGATTGGATTGGATCAGATCATATATGACCGGGTTGAACCGATTGTATACGATTGGATTGAATCGGATGATATATGATTTGATTGAACTGTATTGCGTATGATTGGATTGGATTGTATGATGTGTGATTGGTATTTGTCTAGAAATGTATTCTTACTTTAGACTTATGACGCCTTATGTGAGTCTCTCCTACCTTTCTGATTCGAGATAGTTGACCCGATGATATTCTTTCTTGAGGTATATTTTATTCTGCCATATTACATACTCGTACATTCCACGTACTGACGTCCATTTGGAACTGCATCGTTTCATGATGCAGAGACAGGTTTAAGAGATCGTCAATAGGAGCATCATTGAGGATCTATATAAACTCAGCGTATTGGTGAGTCCTTCCCAACATTCGGAGGACACAGCTTATGTAATCTTGCATCTAGTTAGCCCTTTCCATTTTTATTTGAGGTAGCCATGAACATGTCATTGACACCAATTAGATAGTAGTGATAGAGGCTTCATAGACTAGATAGTGATGGGTCGATTGAGTATTTTCTTTCCTTGAGTTATTCTTGTCAAACTATTTTTAATGAAAAATATTTTAGTTGATTTATTGGCCCACGACCTTTATTCTTTGAGTTGGATGGGTGATTTGAGTTGCTCGCTAAATTATTCTTTATTTTTAAACTTTCCGCTGAATGAATGAATGAACGGATGTGTGATCGAGCTATGTGGTTCGCTCGGGAGTCAGAAATGGTTCCTGAGTGCCGGTCACGTCTAGGGTACCCTCTCGGGGCGTGACAATATTCCATCTTCTATCTCTATTCAATATCAATATATTTCAACTTTCAAGATTGCAATTAAATTTATTTAAAATATTGGTGTTTTTATTCAAACGAATATTCGTCCCAATTCTTATCTATAATTAATAATAAGATGAAATTAGATCCTCTTCCTCCTCTTTGAAATTTGGTAGGTAGACTACAACCATAAACTTAAGATAAAGTTAAAACTCAATATGAATCAAATGGATAATTTCTCCAAATATTAAAAATAGAATATGGAAATAATACTATTTGAAAATCAAATTGAGAAAATTGTGATTATAGTTGTCCACAAAAACATGTTACATGTTATAACACATGATGATAGCTAGTCCTTGATTGATATTTTAGGATCAAATTTCCTTTTGGACAATTTAGTCTTATAGATATTTTTGGTTTGTATGAATTGTAGAATATAATAGGTGTTTCTAGAAAGTCTAATGAGGGAAGATTTGTATTGTTGGTAGCATTGTAAGTGTAAATATATTTATTGCTTTCTGGTCGAGTTATACAATTGTGAATGTTTTTACCTAAAATAAAAGATTTGTAGCAAATCGTTATTATTGTCTCAAGTGGTATTCCAAAGTTCCAAACCTATTGATTTAAAATATTGAATTTGTCTCTTACTCAATTTTTCTTCCTTTAATAATTGTCAATTTATTTGCAACTTTTAATTCAATAAAAAATATACGAAGGATTGATGATTGGTTGAGCAATATTCAACTAAATTAACAAAATATATACTTATTTTCAGTTGTACTCAAATTATAACATTTGAATATTTCAAAGCATTACCCATGAAATAAAAATTATTATACTCATGGGTTCTACCAAAAACAATATGGAAGTGACTCAAAGCTGCCTGCTGGATTGAGTCTACGGTAAGTTAGAGACATTAAATTAATTGGTACTTTCGAGGAAATATGTTATTTATATCTTTTAGACGCGTATTAAGTAAATTTATTTTTTGTGTAATAGTTTGCAAATTATAAAAGATTTTTAATGCAATAAATTCGACTAAAAAATGTGTTAAACCTCGTGAATTGATCCCACACCTTCCTAATTATGAGATAGGATCTGATGCACCAATTCTAACTTTTTTGATCAATTTTTTTAGAATCTGATTATTATAAAAAAAAAAGCGTTTTTTTGTAAGAGTTTCTCGAAAAAAAATAATACTTCTAGAGAACAACAGTTTAGTTAATTAAATACTTTTATGTTTTATCAATGTTAGAGCAATAGTTATGTCTTAACCAAGGTTGCAAAAGTGCTTTAAACCAGGAAAAAGTTTTATTTATTTATTTATTTTATAGCTTATGCTACTATCTGAAATTTTATTATTTTTTCTAAAAGCTTTGGTCAAAAGCTCGATCTTTTCCATATCAATAATTTGCGGTTGATTTTGAACTTCTTTTAGTAGTGAAGGTTATTCGATCTTGTAAATCACCTTTCAGAAACTCAATCAAATAGGCCATCAAAAGTCGAATGGACCAACAATTTGCTTGGTATTTTTTGTCAATTGTCATACTATGCATATGACTTTGAAAGGTTTCTAACACTAGATACAACGTGTTTATTATAAAAAAAATAATAGTCTTCTTTCTCATCGTCAAATTACTTGAGAAGATTAGCAGTCTAGCCATGTTTATTGCATGCTTTTGCACTGAAACAATCTATATAAGTCTGGACACATGCATGTGCAAGTTGTGTTCATACTCAAATAAATGGGACAAAGCATCATGTTATGATTAATAGCAACGTAGTTTTAAGATATTTCAAAAAATGTCATTAATATTAATATTATTGAGAGTCATTCGATTAATAATTATTATTAGAGTATTATCTATGAGGTGTAAATAAAGGTGACAATTCAAAATTTTCAGTCAAAACTTCTTTGGTTATATGAAGAACAATTGTATTGGAAAAGATGTCAAAGTTTACAATTATCATACTTTTCGAAATGCAAATATGTTTGTATTTTCAAATTAATTATTCTTCTAAAACTATATATTAAGAACACACGTTTTCTCCGGAAAACAAAATAAGACCAATACAAATATAAGACAAACCAAATTGTTTTTCAAAATTTCACATTAATTATTCTTCTAAAACTATATATTAAGAACACACGTTTTCTACGGCGTGTACGTTCCCATAATGATGTTGTTTTTCCAAAGGAAAATGTTGTGCTGGAAAATTATTTCTTGGATAACAAATGGTTTTGTTACTTATTTTTCTGTCTGACAAGCAAATAAAATTCTATTTTATCTCAAATATTTATATGTAATCTAGAAAATCATTGTGATGGTGAGGTGCAGGTGGAGATGGGTCGAGGCCTCGAGGGGTTGGGATGGAGATTGGGGGGTCGACCGGGGGTGGGGGTGGATGAGTGGGTTGTGGATCATAATAAACTTGAACGTCACTTATGAGAATTGTTTTCTCTCTCATTAGGGAAGCCATCCTTTATTTATGAGAAACTTATGTATATATATAGAGAAATTTCTAACTGCTATTTTTCACCAGTACAAATTTAGATAACTTTAATTATAAAAGCCTAGACAAATATAAAGAAATCACTTATCATTTTAAATCTTTTTGTAAGAGTTAAAATGTTGATATTCTATAATTTTTTATCCACTTCACTATTTATTAGGTCACACTCTTTATTTTTCTTTGACAATGATGTGGAGGATACTCTTGTCCATCTAAAAAAAAAGATCCAAAAAGTTAGTAAGATCTATTTACTCTCACTAATCACATGCTTCAAATGAAAAAAAGGGCCAAACTTTAGTTCTTTTTGAACATTACAATGTGCATGATCCATCAAATCTCATAACATATTTCCAACAAATACAAAATGTCCAGCTCAACCTTTTTCTTATTATATGGAAGTAGGTGTTTAATGGGGAAGGTGAAAATTATGAGCTCATTGTTTCAAAGAGAGGAATTAGGTATATATAGAAATAAAGTGTGTTTAATTTTAAATATCTTCCAAGGTCCAACTTGTGAGATCTAGCTGTCCACCAAAAATTAAAGCCTATAGTCATATTTGATTATTTAGAAGTTAACTAAAAAGATCAATTCATTTTTTTTTCTAGTTTAACCATATGGTATTCGTATTTCACTAGCTAATTAATCATATTCGTGCCAAGGATGTCCTAATAAAGTGTTGTCTATCAAAGAGTTTTTACTCTTAAAATTCGAATTCGACGCCTTAAATTAAAGATGAAAGGATTTCAAAAGTGGATTCAGAATTTTGAGTTTACTTGATTTTGGATAAATTATTGTCTATATAGTGGATTCTTGACAACAACATAGATTGATTGAAATTAATGAATTCTGTCGAATCCGTAATTAGAACTCTAGGTCTGTTTCTGAGGGATACTAACTATCCCACTACACTAATGATAGTGATATTTCATATAAATTTAAAAGTATAAATACCAAAACTTTCCAGCTAAGATGTTAAAAGAAAGAGTTTTTTTTTGAGTAATCATCTTTGTTTAAGCAATCTACTCATATGAGACCTTGTTGATTTCTATAGGGTCTTTGGGATGGAAGGTACAATGTAAAACTCACCAAATATACAAATGGACAAAAACATCTCTAATTAAAGACTCTTGGTTGCATACAGCTAATTACAATTAGCGATAATTGCACTTCTTTATAGCATTTGAGTTTAATTTGTTCTCTTTGATTGAATTGAGTGGAGTTTATTCGTTTTTAAGTTAATTTAGATTCGTGTCACACATAATTCATAAAAGAGAAACTCTCTTTACAAGGATTTTGCTTTTCATTTTTTCGTTCGGACAGGAAACCTCTAGTAATAGTAGAAAGATATATTCATCTTAGCACACCTTTTGATGGTGATAAAATAGATTTATTATTGAGTTGACTAGATATAATATTAGATATACACAAATAAAATCAAAATATCAAATAAAAAAATTTGAAAGCAAGTAAAAATTTAATTTCAATTTTGCATCTTCTCGTTTCATCTAGACATTAATTATGTTCCTATATTGGTTCCCTAGCTAGATGTATTCTCGTTTTGTTATTATGATAATCTTTACATGACATGATTTAAAACAATTAAAATTAGTACTCTAGTACACTTATACAATCTCCGTCTATCTTTATTTGTTTAGTAATGATTTGATCCATTTTTTAAGAAATAATAAATAAAATGATAATTTAATTATAATATTTAAACATAATAAATTCAATGTTTTTATAAAAATACATTAAGAAATTGACTATATATATAGTTAATAAGGATAGAATTAAATGACAATTACCTCTTGATTTTTTAAATTGAATAAGTAAATATAAACAATTATTTTTAATATAGTGAAAAAATGAAAATAAATAGAGGGAATACATGTAAATTAGTTTACACTTGTCCATTTCACACGCTATATAATATAGATTTGAATTAAAAGTAAATAGGAGATGTAATTTGAAACTTTCTAGAAAGAATAAATATAATACTTAAAACTTTTATTTATGTCTGAATTTGACATTACAAAATGTGATGCATGACACAACTATATATGTTTCTCCCATTTGAGTGGTAATATAAATATAAATAATATATTAATAAAGAGAACAAATCTAAATAAAGTAAATATGTGCCGCCATTACCTAATTGAAAATGACTAAGCATAAAATGACAATAAAAAAATTCATGATTTGTTTAATAAACAATTACAATAATTGGAACCTATAGCCTTCTTGACTGTATTAAGTAAATTTACAAACTACAAAAGTCCCCTTAAATAAAGGGCTAAAAAAAGACCCTTGCATTAGTCTTTATTAAATATCTCCTTCACACTTCTTGTTGTATAAATACTCTTAAATCGATTTAATTCATAAAGAATAAAAAAACATTTAAGTTACATTTTTTTTTAAAAAAAAAAACAAGTTACTAATTAACGTTGATTTGAATTTATTTTACAAATGACATAATTATATAAATATTTGTTACTCCAATAGTACATATGACTATTTTGTCTGTCTCAAATTATCTCGTGTTTCTCTTTTACACGTTCTTTAAAAAAAATCTTATTTATGTCTTATATAATCCTCTTCATTGAATATTTACTTTATTTATGTGTCATCAGACACCATATTGTTTGTATGTAGTTTTCAAGAACAATTACTATGTACTAAGGATAAAATAAAAAAAGAATAATTAATTTTATTTTAAACTTCTAAAATAATAAATAAATTTGAGATAAATATTTTTTAAAATCACAATAAATAATTTAAAACCATGCCAGTATTTTTTAAATAAGAAAATGGAAAGATCAATACGCAATTGTTACAATAAAGTCAAATACTAATAATTGGTGGATTTCTATAATAATTGGTCCCTTTCACTTGAAATCTTTTTCTTCAATTATTAATACCACTTGGCTGGCTATGATTATGACACATATTTAAATCAAATTAATTTTTTAAATTGATACTCCTAATTGTTTGCGTTAATTAATTAATTAATTTAAATATCGTGACCTTTCAGTAGGTAAAGTCTTGGTATCTATGAAAGCTACAGCGACGGAGATCCTTATTCCCAAAAATAAATTATTTACAATTTGATTAATTTAAAAAATAATTTATTTATATTTTCAGTAATTTTTAATAAGTTCTTTAATCCTTTTATATATTTTTCCCTTTGAAGTGACATTTACACCAAATTATATATATATATATATATATATATATATATATATATATATGAATAGTTAATTTATTTACATATTTATTAATTTTAATCATTTAATCATTTTATATTTGTTCCCTTTCCAGTGACATTTCCACCAAATTTCATATGAATTGGTTAGGGCAGCACAGAATAAACCGATAAACCGCACCAAATCGACAAATCGAATCAAACAAAAAAAAATCCGACTAGTGGTTTGGTTTGACTTGGTTTGGTGTTTGGAAAAAACCCCGACCATTATAGGGTTGGTTTGATTTTAACTAAAAAAAAGTCAAATCGAATCCAAACCGATCCGATTATAGATATACTACTTTTAAATTATATTATACATAAAAATATTTATTAAAATATAATTTATAAATATTTTTTTAAAAAATTCATAATTTTTATTTTCTTTCTTACATTTAGATTTGGACTTGAGAAGTCCATCTAAATAATATACAAAAAAGTCATCTTATAAAGTTATATTATAAAGTTAAAACTTCAAACAGTGTTCTGTCTCCATCTTACATGTTGATATTTTGTACTAGAACTCTTTTTAAGAAGCACTACTCTGTGCTTTTTATTAGATACTATGAAAAATCCGAGAAACCCGAAAAAACTCGAGAAGAATTGATATCAAAAAATCCGACTTTTATTGGTTTGGTTTGGTTTATAGATTTAATAACCCGACACAAATGGTTTTGTTTGGTTTATAAAAAATCCGAACAAATTCGATCCATGTACACCCCTAGAATTGGTACATATCTAGATTAACAAAAGTGAAGAATAAATTAAATATTAATTTATATTCATTATAACAAAAACTGAAATTTGCTAAAACGTAACTTCGTCGCTAATCTATCGGTAAAAAGTTCATCATTAATAAAATATTTTGATAATATGTTGTTAATATATTGTTAAATAGAATTAGTGATGAATTTTATTGTTTAACTACAAAACTCGTTTCTCCGTAATTCATTTTTTTTAAAATAAGGCCTTTCTCTCTAATCTTTTTAAAGAAATTTTTAACCACATGATTATCCAATGGGAACGCTTGAAACTCCCATGTAAATTCTCTAGTGTGTACATAATTAAGGACGTATTTCATATGAGATTCTTTGACTTGTCATTATCTCAAATACTAAATATAAATCATGTATAAATAATTAATTAAATTACTAAGTGGAAACTAAGAAGGCCAATAATGCTAGAAGTTGATAAACATGAGGTCAAATTTCTAAGATATTCAAATTGTTCTCATAATTGTAGTTTGTTATGTGCTAGACGCATAGTTTTGGCAGGACATGACCAATAATGCACTTCTAATATTATAGTAAATAATAGTAGGTTGAATATATTGAAAATATTTAAATTTGTTAGTAAAATTTATTTAAATATTTGAATTGTGATATGTTTTAATTGAACAATTAATTATATGATAAATTGTGTTTGAAGACACTTCAACTCAAATTTCAGAAAAACTTTTTTTTTTCAATTACACATATTATGTAGATAAGTTAATCACTCAACCTATATTGTTGTCTTTTTTAATAATATGTAGTACTCTCAATAAGTCAAAATTTAGACCTATTCTAATTGAGGTTGACGTGTATAATAAAAAGAGATAGTAATAAAAAAAAGAAATATTTTAGCATGTATTTATACGTTCAATTAAAACATTCCGTAATTGAAATTTCTAAATAAAATATACAGACAAATTTAAGAGACTATGCATTCAACTTAAACCGAACCTCTAATCGATCTTGACATAAAGAATTCTCGATATCGAGAAAAATGTAAAATTCTGTAAGTCTTTATAAGTAATTCAGTGAGTGCTTTCTTAAAAGGGCTTGGATGAAGAAAATGAATCAATAACAATCACGTTGATCATAATAAATCGACTTTCATGCTAATTTTTGATCCAACATAAAAGTTCAATTTCAAAAAAGGACGACGTACCTTCACAATTTTATGGAGCCATGCTTTGATCTTTGGTTTGAAATGATATTTTAAATAGTTCCTGTGACCACGTATATAACATGAATATAGTTGTCACTTGTCATATCATAAACCTTGCACATAATACATTTCTTGCTTATCTAGCTCATTGTATTGAATTGTGTCTTATTTTTTTATTGTTTTTTGCTAAAGATGAAAAACTTTATTTATTTTATTTCCCATCTGTACCTACACATTATCTCACATTCAGTTATTTAATCTGTAGCTAATTATTATTCTTGGTCCAACTACACGAAAATATTTTTGGTTGATGCCATACGAAACTCAAATTAGAAATATATTTTTACACTCGAATTAAGATTTGTTTAAATTAAGTATATAAACACATGATAAGGTGTTTCAAATGAATACCTTCCATTTATAATTTGAAAAAAAACTCTTGTGCCTATATTCTCAAGAGTTGATTACATAAATACGTAAATCACTTATAATGTCACCATCTTTAATTATATGTATTAGTTTTAATAAGATGTAAACCTTAGATATGTTTCAAATTGAGGTTGATGTGTATCTATAATTATGTTTTATGTAGTTAACTTAATTATCTAATAAGTGCTTGAGAATACGTACAAAAGTTTTTCTCAAAATTTGAACTAAAAGGTCTAGCTAATAGGAACATTATCATATATTCAGGTGCTCAATTGGAACAAACGATATTGCAAGTATCTAAATAAAATTTATTGGTAAGTTGAAGAGATTGACAATGTGTTAAGCCTTATTATAAAGAAACATTTTTGTGTTTTAGATTTGCAAGCTACAATTATATTATACGTGTTCAAAGTATGTTCAAAGGTATGTTAGTTATTGAAAAAGAAACTTTAACTTTCAAGATTATATTCAAGATTAATTAGGTAGCCTAACTCAGTCCAAAATTTTCTTAAGACAAATAAAAAATTTGAATTCAAACTAAATAGGTTTGGATGAATCCATAACCCGTATTTTAGCTACGTCGCTAATCCATAATCCATATTTAGCTACGATGCTAATTGAATAAGTGTTTGGATAACAAAGTCGAGGAGGAACATAGTTAAGACACGTCTTAAAAATTACGATTGAAAATCGAACTAATTTTCATTTTACAAGCCAGTTTAATTATTAGGTGCTTTGAACTACAATATATGTCTACTTCAAACATCAAATCTAAAGAAATATCCAACTACCACTTTAAAGTACCAAAAAGGTACTAGTTAATTTTGACAATCAAAATCCTATAACAAGAGTTAGAAAAGTGGTTAGATGATTTTTTATTTTAATACATTTTGCCTTGCCCAACATGGCAAAAAGCCAAGTAGTATATAATATGGGAAATTTTTGCATATAGCAATTTAAAAATATTTTAATTATGCTTTATAATTATATTTTTTAGTTATAGTTATAGCAGCGTTTGTATACTTCGCGCAATATTTATATACGTTTGTATAATTCGCTATACAATTCACAATTTTTATATAATGTTTGTATGTTTCACTATACAATTCATGCACAACGTTTGTATAATTCGCTATACAATTTTTAGTGTTTGTATATTTCGCTATACAATTCGATTCGCGTACAACATTTGTATAAATCGCCCTAATTATACAAAACTCAACTATATAATCGCACAAATTATACAATACTCAAACTATAATTGCAACTAGATGTTTGCCGCGAGCCATATTTAATTTAAACTATAGCTATAGTAGCTAATTAACTAGTATATATTTATTTAGCTACATAATTTTTCCTATAATATATTATACTTTTTCTTCCTCCTTTTCCTTTTCGGCTTTGACTAATAGAAAATGGTGTTTGTGGTATTGTATATATTCTATACATACAACAATTTGTAGCTTATGTTGTTTCTTTAATGTTGCAAGTGCATACATGCTTGCCATATTTACTCCACTTTTACTAAGATTGGAAACCTTAATAAAAAAGCACTAATAAAGAATACAACAGAGCATTTAAATTAGTCCATTAACAATTGTTTTATTTTAATAACGCAAGTTTGCGAACATCTCAATTATGTTATATTAATAATGCAAGTTTGCGAGCACCTCAATTATGTGAGCTAATAATTGTTAATACTTTCCACTAGCAAAAAGGGTTAGTAATTTCGTCGACATAAGATATTAGACAAATACAAGGAAGGGTAACTAATGATTTTTTTTTATCTCAATCGAGGGTTCAATCCTAATCTTTGATAATAATTTGCTGATTTTATTGCTCAATAAATCACACTCATAAGTGTCATATAAACAGTTTTTTTTAGGAACTCTATATAGCACACATTAATGGAATAGGTAAAATGTGTTATAAGAGAACCCCTTTCCCCTTAGCAAATATGATAATATTTCTTTTAAAAAGACTACTAGTTAATGGCATAAAATTGAAGCCAAGCAGGTAGAATTAGAAAGACAATCAAATGATTGAGATTAATAAATTATTTTTTAAAGTTTTCTCAAGTTTTAAATTTCTTCTTTGCTGCTTTCCTACTTTTTCTCAAGTTTTAAATTTCTTCTTTGCTGCTTTCCAAGTAGGAAAGCCACTTATTAGGGGCTTTTTCATGGCTGCTTTTCTATATATTCAAAAAAGGTATAATGCTAGAATGTCCTGTTCATATAGTAGGGGTAAGACAAAACACGTTTTGTTTTGTTATAGTTCATAGTAACACATTTTAGGATAGCCATTCATGTCTAGTCGTTTACCCGGAGATCTCGAATTTGAGTCTCCTTAGATATGGAGTCACCGTTATTAAAAAGCTTTTATCCTTCAATATAGAATTTTTCAACGCGAATTCGAATTTAGTCGGATTCTAGTGTGGATACCAAACACCAAGTAGGAATAATAAAAAAAAACACATTTTAGGACAGCCATTCATGTCTAGTCTTTGTGGATCACACATTAAGTTCCATATAATCAAATACTTATCAAGTTTTCACCTGAAATGATAGGGCCATTGGTTTTTTTTTTATTTACAAAAGGTATTACCATAATTTTGTGGTCATGTGATTTGATGGAGAGTCTATTTTGAGTTATATATTCATGAATGTTGAACGTGTGAATAAGATTTTATATTGATATTGTTGATAAAGTAATACAATTTAAATTATATATTAAATGATCATACATTTTAATATGATATTAATTAAAATAGACAGTGATTTCGAAACTGAATCTCACAGCCAAATCTTATTATCTTGGAATAGGTTGGAATTATTTAAATATGATAAGCTTATTTTGAGAACACGCAATTCTTGCTCTAAGTTGTGGGGTTGGATCGATTAGTTGGTTTGACAAAAAGATAAGGGCGGAAAAAAAGCATTCCACACCCATTATCATTTGGTTCATAGAAAAAAAATCGCACGTGAAAAGACATGTTGATAATATAATTAAATAAATAATAATGTCTAACAATTTAATTTTTTAGATAAGTCTATCACACACTTCAACATATATATAATTAAAAAAATTAAAAAGCTATATATATATATAAACTTAGTTCGAAAGAAAAATTATTGGGATGTGAATAAAATTTCACATTAGTAATTGAATTATTTTTAAATTTTTTTTTAGATATATAAGCATATGTATATTCTTAATTGATGATATGGTGGCTTTTGAAAATTTATTCAAAACAGATAATATCATACCATGCAATGGCTAGCTCTAGCACATTTTGTAAAGGAATTTCTTTATTATCACACTCACATAAAGTCATAAAGGGCATATATATGAAGATTTTTTATCAAATTGATACGATAAAAATTATAACTTGTAGTATTTTTTTATATATATTTTTTTAAATATTCAAATTCAATTGTGAAATATTGAATTGATTTAATTTAATTATAATTATAAAAATTAATTAAATTAACTTTAAAAATAAAACATAACAACTAATCTTGAGAGTGTAGTAATATTAAGTATATATATATATTTATATTACAATATATTAACATACAATTAAGTTAAACTCTTTTTTATGTTACATGCATCCTCGAGGAATTTAAGAGTTTCTTGTTAGCCACAAACGAATGTGCAAGGCAGATAAGATGGCTCCACAAACGGCACATCACCTCAAATTTTTATAAAACTTAATTATGACATGGCATTAGCTACACCAAGTATACGGAGAGCTGCACCTGTCCCCTACCCCCACCTCCTAATCCCTCCCTTCCCCCTCCCCCCCCAAAAAAAAAACAACCTAAAACACGAAGAAAAGAGGAAGAAGAAGCGATAAATTTAGTACACAAAGTATCTCGCGTTAATGAGGTGAAGAGAGTTAAAGGGCAGCATCTCAAAATTTCTTTAACATAATTTTAATTAAATAATTTGAATAATTTTTTTAAACACGTGACGGCTATTTATTGGTTACAATTTAATTATTTAAAATTAATTATAAATCAAAATTTATTTAACAAAATTTTAATTAAATAATTTGAATAATTTTTTTAAACACATGTCGGCCATCTATTGGTTACAATTTAATTAGTTAAAATTAATTATAAATCAAAATTTATTTAACCGAATTTTAATTGCGAAAAATGACTTAAAATGCCCTCGAACTATTGAATGGTATAAAAATGTCTCTCATCCATCTATTGGGCCTAAAATGTCCTTTTTAGTTGAAGAAAATGTCATTTTTGGACCGATCTAAAGGTGGATGTTAATGACATTTTAGGCCCAATAAATAAATGAGGTACATTTTTATACTATTTTTAATAATTCAAAAATATTTTAGACCCTTTTTCCTAAAAAATATAATGTAAATAATCTATTCTAATACAAATATTAATAATTATTTCTACGATTCAAACTCATAACCTTCCTCCTATATATGTAAACAAGACTAGAAAAAAAATATAAGAACATGATATGAGAGAATACAAAAAACTATCCATATTCTTTCCCACTATTTTGGCATTTATGATGCCAAAATCATGGAATCCAAAAGAACCTTATCCTCTTTGTTTCGTACAGCTTACATTTATAGCTAGGAGAAAAAAATAGCTTATAGCAAAAAAGCCCCAAATGCAATAATTACTAGCTATTAGTATATACGATAATATTAGAAGGAAAATTATATTCTATTAGTACTATAGTTTAATTAGTACTTAGTGAATTCCGGTCTTTTTCTTTTTTGATTTGTCATCTAAAGTTCGATATTCATATTAAAGTTCGACTAAATTTAGTTTTTCATAAAAAGTCACACAATGGAATAAAACACTCTGGTACCTCTGTATTCAAAAGGACACGAAGACTTTTAGTTAACAATAAAAAAATACTTATCTTTCCACTACAATCCTCGTTGATATGACTTTTTAATTGAGTAATTGAGATAGAAGATTCAAGCACTATTAGTAGCGATGTCTACCACAATTAGAAAATATATGAATGATAAAATAGTAAAATTAATTTTCGATCAAACTAAAGATGCTTATAAGCAAATAAATAACATAAGTCGATGGCGATCAACTTTTGACTTCTAATAAATACTTAATTTATAAGCACTTTAAAAAGCAATAAAATACGTAAATAAACCAAACGATGATTATAAATCAATATTTGACTAGCTTATGAGTTAATCAGGCATATTCTTATCCACGTAAATAAACCAAACAATAATTATAAATCCATATTTGACCAGTTTATGAGTTAATCATGCATACTCTTATCCTTGGATAATGATATAATGTATTATTTAAATGTTCTCAAAAAAAAAAAAAATGCCATTTACAAAAAAGTAGTTAATATTTTTCACCTTCTGATGATTTATTTTTGTAGCAATTCACGTGAAAAGGGTAGATATGTCACTGCAAAAGAAACAATTATAAAAAGATTAAATCTCTAATTAAAAATAATTAAAAGATAATTAAATTGAAATAAACTTTTTTAAGTAATAATTAAGGATCCCCGTTGATGTAGCTTTCGTAGAAACTAGATTTTACCAAATGGAACATCGAAAAATTAATATTTAATTAAAGTAAAGAAAACAATTAGGAGAATCAATTAAAACAATAACATTTGAATAATTAAAGTCGAAGTAGATTTCACGTGAATTGACACTTTAAAAAAAATAAAAATTACAAGTGGACGATATTTAAATTCATTTTAATTTTCTTGTGGTTCCTACTCTTTTTCCTGAGGGCACGTCCAGACGACACGATTTAAAATTTATTTTAATATGCAATTTGAATTTCATAAACATAAAAATTTTAAATTGTAAAAACTATTAAAACTTTCTCAACTTTTATATCATCTTAGCGAATGAGCAAATTAATAATTACAATAATAACGTATTTAGTGTAATCTCAGAAATGGAATCTAGAAAGAATAGTATATGCAAATCTTACCCTTATCTTGAAAGGTGACGAGACTATTTTTAATAGACCTTCGGCTCAACAAAAAAATGACAAAAAAAAAGGGAAGACAAAGTATGTTGTAATAATAAAAATCTACGGTAACTACAAAAAAAAAGTATGCTAATTGATGTATAAAAAACAATAGATAGTAAGAGAAATTGGAGAACAAGAACTACAAGAATAATATTATAACTACTGGTATGAAAGGAGAAGTTAGGCAATGCATAACTACCGACTAACCATCTATCCTAACTCGTGTCCTCCGTAAACTCCTATCAAGGTCATGTCTTCGATGAGCTAATAGTTGTATCGTGTCTAATTATCTCTTTGCAATACTTCTTCGATCTATCTATACCCCTTCTAAATCCATCAAAATTAACCTCTCACACTTCCGCATATATCTTTCTTTATCCTTCAAAATTTATAATAATGAATCTTCTTTGCAAAATATAAATTTCTAGATCAAATTTTACATTTAAAAAAATTTAAAAATTATAATTTAAATTATTATTTTTTTTTGAAGAATTTGAATTTTCAAATCATGAAAATAAAGTTAAAAAATTTGTTCACATTTCATAAATAAATGAAATTTCAAATTTAAGCTCAGATTCTATGACCAAACGCATACTAAATAAGAAGGCTAAGGTCCAATCATTGTGCTACTCCCTCTGTTCCATATTAGATGGATATCTTACTAAAAATATTTATTCCATATTACTTGATCACTTACTAAATCAAGATAGAATTAATTAAATTTTTTATATTTTACCCCTATAATTAATAGGACCTTTTGAATGTAAATAGTTTCCAATACTAGCTATTTCTATACTCTATGTATATTGCATAGATATTAAAAAAGGGCAAAATGGTAAAGTCTTTCAATGTATTAATGATTTCTTAATCATCATGTAAAGTTGAAAGTGCTTATCTAATATGAGACTGAGGTAGTATTTATTAAACAAATCAAGATTTTTTTGTACCTTTCGTTTTTCCATTTTCCATTTGATGTTTATATCTGTATTGAGTTTTCAATTAATTCGAATTACGACATATTTAAAAAGGAAAATATTTTTTACATAGAACTTTTTTTATATTAAGAGTTCGAACTCAAAAATTTCTCTAATTAAGAGGAAAAATCTTATCGAACTCAAAATTTCATTTGTCAATCCTTAATATATGGTTTTTTTGTGTACTTTTTATAAAGGCTTAATTTGAAGAAGAACTATCTAATTACACAAATATTTTTATCATATTTATTAGTTCTTTCTATAGTTTGAAATAATTACATATTATTTCGCTAATTAATAATTTCATATCAGATTTCAAGTCAAATACATCTAGATAAATTTAGATACACGTATTTTTGCTATCAGATACACTCTGAAATACTGATACATAGGGAAAGAGGCGAGCGAGCGAGATCGGAGGGAGGCGAGTGAGAAAGTCACTGTATCTTAAATACATGTGAATCACACTCGAAACATGTATTTTAGAATACCAGATATATTATGAAATACAAATACATAAGAAGAGAGGCGAGCGAGAGATGGAGAGAGGCGAACGAGAGAGGAGAGACAAGCGAGATATGGGAAGAGGCGAACGAGAGGCGAGCGAGAGAGTCACCGTATCCCAAATACATGTGAATCCACTTGAATACAATGTATCTAGAACAAATTACACCTAATTTTGACCTCATGTATCTGAAATACATGTAGATGGACGCGCCAAATACAAGAATCGGAGACCAACATCTGACACAAATATTAATTTTGAAAACTCATGAAAAGACACATAATTAAACCCTAAACTAGTGAGATTTGTGTTGTTTGGCCTTGAATTAAAGTACATCTCTTATTTGATTTTTGGTTCACACCTAACATTTAAGATATCAGTGTGGACATTTTGGAACATATAATGCAAGTTAACATTAGTGTGACATAAAATGTCATTTGGTGAAAAGTTATTGTCATAGAGGGCTACATGACTTTATATTATTAATATGTGCATATGATAAATTTTTTAGTTTGATACAAAAAAATTTATTGGGTAGTTACTATGTAACTCGATGTTTTTATCAATTCTTTTTTCTTCGTTTTATTGACCCAATCTATTTAGATTCTACTGAATAAACTGTCAACATGAAAATAAATTTTCGACGGAAATAACTCATCCGAAACATTTTCAATAGAACTCCTTCAAAAAAAATCGCTTATTTGAAATATTTCCGACAAACTTTTCACGAGAAATTCTTTAACAAGCCAATTTCAAAAGGGCATTCACTAAAATTTCACGTTTTACGTAGTATTTAGACCATATATACGAGGATAAAATACTATGTGTTAGAAGTTCTCTATTTTAAAAGTTCGAACTCAAATATGTAATTAAGAATTGAATGATCCCAATCATCTTTTGACCACATGCTGCATTGTTTATCCATTAAAATATAAAAGTATCTCTTAATAAGTGAAAAACATTTTGTGTGGTTGCACTAAAGATGCATTGAATTGTTCAAACAAAGTCCACACTTCATATAATTGGTGGGTCTTACATTGTACCTTGAAATTGAATTCCCCAAGTGAAGGAACATCTATTTGTTCTTGAAAGCCACATGAAAAGCAAAAACAAAAACAAAAAAAGGACATGAGATAATGACAATGTACACATTGTACCTAAAGAAAATTAAACTTTCTTTTGACATTTTAGCTTGGGAACTTTTGGTACAGGTTGTAAAAAGAATTAGTTGGTCTTGACGTAATTGGTAAAATTATTATTATATGATCAGGATATCACGAGTTTAAACTATCAAAACAATCTTTTCCAAAAATGTAACGTAAAATTGTGTATAATAAACCATTGTGATTCAACATTTTTTCAGGTATAGCAAAATTTTAATGCATCGAGTTATAAAAAAAGGACAAATGTGAGCCCTTGGCTTTTATTTTGGTGTACAGCTAGCTCTCACCAGTCGGAAAACATTTCAAAGACATATCCAATAGAAGCCAATCCCACTTTATTGCTAAGTATACCTAATTCCTCCCTCTCAAACTATGAGCTCATAATATCACCTTCCTCATTTAACACCTTCTTATTACAACAAAAAAAGGTAGGGAAACCAATAAAGTTGAGTTGTAAGCTTTCTGACCGTGCGATATAAAGTTATGATTTCAGATTAATTTATGAATATATAATTTGAAATCATAATTTCACACATCAAAATCTTCAAAAAAAAATGATTTTGGATTCCAAATAATGATTTACAAGAAAATTAAATGTAAAACTTGACTCAAAATTTTATATTTTATAAAAGAAAATATTCATTATTTTAAATTTTGCAAAAAAAAGACTCATGTTTAATGTGAAGAAATTGTTCACACCACAAAAAGGATTATAGTAAAGAATAACTAGTTACTCCTATTATTAAATAGTGGATCTTTGTAAAATTATGTATATTTGAAAGTTTGTAATTGCAAACATTATTTATAAAACAAATATGAAGATATGTGATTTAACGATGCGACACCTTAGGATATTTCAATATCTTGTTTATGAACTATAGTTTGCTAATTTGGTAAGATTGTATAAGAATTGCAATTTTTTTGATAGTTTTCATAACTTGTGGATTTTCATGTTTATGAGAAAAATATAACTTAAGAAAATTCAAATTGCATGTCCAAACAAAACTTCAACTTCAAATCAATCTAATTTCATATCTCATGTCCAAATGAACCCATTGTGATTGTAAAATTATGTTATCATGTCATTTAAAAGTTTCAACCATATTTATTGTATATTTTTATTTAGTTAATTATGTTTTCAACACGTCTATTATATACAAGCTTATATTTTCATAGCCAAATATGTAGATTTTTTTTTTCACAATAGGCAGGAAATTGCACCCAATGAACTTGGAAAAGAGTCTGGTCTTGAACTTTTGGCTTCCGCTTGATCCATAAGTAAATTTTCAAAGTCAAAAATTAAAAGTAAAAATTTGTTAAACTTATAATTTTGCCTATGACCATAAGGCAAGTAAAGTCAAGTTCGAGATCATTCACCTTCAAAAACATTCTTGTAAATCACCGTTTAGTAAGATTTGAATCTAAAATCTCCGTTTGATCTAATAGTATATTAAATTATTTTACTATCTTGTCTAAAAACTTAAAAGGTAACCTTCTTTTAAGTAAATGCATACTTGATTTCCTGAGATGAACATTTTTTAAGTTTCTAAGAACTTAATTTTTCCTTCTTTAATGTTTGACATATGTGTCCTACTTTAGAGTTCTTAGGATCTTAATTTACATAACTAATTAAGATCAATCCTAATCTTGTGAAAGCAAATGTTTTGTCCACTTCATGCAATTTTTATTTGATTTTTTTGAGTGCAACTTTTAACTTATAATTATATTATTATTTTTCAAGAGGAGGACCAACCTACATTAGTGGCTATGTTTTTGGTGTCTAGCTAGTACTATGTACAGCTTGTTTCCATAACATGTCTTAAAAATATCACTCATTATTGTGCCCAAATTATTGAGATTATATGTGATCCCAACTTATTGTGACCCGACTTCTTTAGATTTTTTGTGTTTTTGATCGCATGTATGAGTGTCAATCAGAGGCGGATAAAGAATTTGAAATTACGTCTCTCTATAATGATTTTAAGTAAATATATATTGGCAAAGTTTTAAATCAATTTTTTTTGGATGTTTAGTAGACTTTTAATACATATACAAAGTTTATGTTAAAATTATTGAATTTCGTAAACCCTTATGATACATCCTAGATCAGTCAATAGTACCAATGTAGTGCATCCAACACATGTTAGAGAAAGTATTATCCTTCATCGGTTGTGTAAGAGTTTTCAAGTAAAAAATTATAATATTTTAGGTGGCAAACATTCTTTCATAAACTCTTAAATATAGAACGGAACATGAATATTGGATTGGGAGATTTAGAGCACTTTGTAAATCGTCAAAATTTTGGGTATTGTAGAAATATAAAGTTTGAGGTGGTTAAAGATGTTATTGGTAAGATGAAAAAAGGGAGGTGACTGGGCTAATAAGATTCCGGTAGAATTTTGAAAGAGCCCACATAAAGAAGGTATGAAATTGCTAATTAGGTTGTTTAACGTCATCTTTAGAATGTCAAAAAATCCCAAAAAATGGAGGTGGAGTACAATGATCTTATAGTTCAAGAACAAGAAGTGATATTTAAAATTGCAACAACTATAGAGAAATCTTCTAAGATTATTTTTTTCATCATCAAGTTGTTGAGACACACTACGGAAGTTTGAGAAAAGGTGGTGGAGATGAGGGTGAGAAGAAGTGTGTCCATTGCCAAAAATCAACTTGAACGCAACTACAAAAGTCATTCATCTTGTAAGAAGGTTGATGGAGCAATACAGAGAGAGGGAGGGGAAAAAGACTTACATATAGTGTGCATTGACCTAGAAAAACATATGACAAAGGGCACGTTTGGATTGACTTATAAGTTGTTGATAAACTGTTTTCAGCTTTTTTAAGTGTTTGGTTGGCCAACTTAAAGCCATTTTGTGCTTAAAATAAGCTCAAAAGAATAATTGGGCCTGATTGGTTTAGGTTATCTAAAGCAGCTTATAAGCTGCTTTAAATAAGTTCAGCCAAACAGGCACAAAGTCCATAGAGAGATTTTTATTGAGATGTTTGGAGGCTAAACGTGTACTTGCAACTTACATTAGGGTGATTAAGAACATGTACAATAGAGCCAATGTCACGACCCAATCCTGTAGGCCGTGACTGGTGTCCAAACTGGACACTCGCGTACACCCCTGTTAACTATAATCAAACCACGCATAATTGAGAACGTAAGAAAATAGAATGTTATCTCAAAACTGTCACATATTCATATATTAGCACAACCTGTCTCTTGAGGAGTCACAACTTATCAATAGGTAACGCGGTACATAAGCCGACGAGGCTGTCATAACGTATGGGGTCATCCCGTTATATACGTATATGCGAGCCGACAAGGCTGCTACTACAAAAGGAATGTTCCAAAACATAAGTCATACTAGCACCGTTGAATATCATCTATATACAACCCACACATATGTCTACAGACTTCTAAGAGTACCAACAGTATCATATGGCGGGACAGGGATCGTCTTACCCCTGAATAAACATATGTATACATCAAAAAGGGGTTTAAACCATAAGTCTAGGCTCCGACACAAAGGAGCACCCCAAAATAGCTGAATAGGAATCCTAGGCTGGCGGATCACCGAAGCTATTACCTATACCTGCGGGCATGAAACACAGCCCCCCGAGGAAGGGGTCAGTTAAAGATATGTACCAAGTATGTAAAGCATGAAATACAATATAAAAGATCATAGCTGAAGTAGAGAGTCCAGGAGACAAGTATAATAATCAAGAGCTCACTGTACCTATGCCTTACGAAACAAATCATGTATATCATTATTATATACCGTATCCAGCCCATTATGGGACTCGGTACCATAATCGTATCATTATATTATCATATCATCATATACATATACCGTACCCAATACTCTAGTAAGGGACTCGGTGAATAAAGTCGTGTACACATATATCATACCCGACCCATCGTGGGATTCGATGACATAACCTTATCATTGCATCATCATGTCACCATATAGCGTACCCGGCCCTCTAATGAGGGACTCGATGGATAATGTAGTAAATTGCGAGTGATAACATACCCAATCCGAGAATCGGTGAAAGATGTATTAAAGGTATGCACGAGTAGAATATCATGAACAACCATATACAATTAGATTATCGTCTGAGAATCAATAGAACAATCATAATGAACTATCATTTGAAGATCAGAATAGTAATCGTCTCAAGTACCCTCTGAATGTCATTAGGGACCATATCAAATGGAGCCTCAGGAATCATAGACAGATATCAAGATAATGCTCAACAAGTTATGGAATCAGAGACATTTGTCATCGTAGAGTCCTTAGGAATAAGAGCTTATACATCCATTTACTATTCAACATATAGAAGGCTTGAGGGCAATAGTTCAACTACTTTAAGAGTTTTACCGTCAAAAAGTGAATAAGAGTCATGAATCATACTCGGAGCTTATGAATGGAATTACCCCCAAAGCTCATACATATATCACTTATATCTAAGACATGCAAAAGAAAAGAGGGATATCTTTACATACCTTTAGTGCTTATTCGCAACACAATATGTATACGTTGCCCGAAGTGTCTCCACCTATATTAAGATATCAAGAACTATGCTTAAGTTACGTTAAGGTCCAAAACGTATTCTAACGTTAGTAACTCCTTTCTAGAAAATTAGGCGACATTTTTCTTATATTCAAATCAACTTCGTAACAACTAGCCAACATTAATACCCACATGTTCATGTACTATATCATATCGAGGCTATTCGAGATAAGAATCGAAAACACGTCGGACAGCCCGCATGCTATGTCGAATCAACCCACACATAATATTTGATCATAACCCCTTTAACACAACAGCTCGGCAACATGCAACACAACGTGTAACTTTAGCTATTATTAATTTTTCGAGCTCAACAAGAATAACAACGTACCAAAACAGACCCCAATACGGCACAAATGGAAAGTTAACATTAACATATGCAATTCCCTTTACTTTTAACACATAATCCATAACTATAATAGCAAAATAACAATTAACCCAATTTAGTTTACGCAATTCCGATTCTGCCCTAAAGTCTAACAAACACCTACGAATATACCAAGCAAACCACATATGCTTCTCATATGCTATCTCATACCATATTTTCATCCAAATTCGTGACTTATACCAGCCCATACGTGACCACAACATCATTCATTCACGTGCATAAAAACCATGTTAATATCACCACAAGTTCCGCAACAACCCACAAAACAAATTCAACTCCAGCTTTAACCATTTAATTCCTTTACTTACATCACATAATTCATGATAACAACAACCAAAATACTACTTAAAATTAACTCATCAATCCTAACTACAACAGCCCCCTTATGTGGTTCAACAACACTTTAACATCAACCTTCATAATTTTATGGATTCAATTTATATTTATACATTTACAATACGTCTAAACCCTTACTAGAATGTGTAAAAAGATGATTAGACCTTACCTTCACAATTCGATTCCTCAACTTGGCTGAAACTTGATGGCTTCAATTAACTCGATTTTGATGCTTTTAGGATCACCCCACGTTGTTGTAGACTTTCTAAGGATGGGATTACCTTGTAAAGATTAGTTTTGGATCACTAATTAGGGCTGCATGTTCAGCTAGCCATGGCTGAAGTTTCAAGTGTCTCTATCTCTCTATTTTTCTCTAAGTTAGGAAGAAGAAGAATGAGCTAAAAATGAGCTCTTAATCATTAGTTTAGGCTTATATACACAGCCCTTGAGAGTGAAACGTGTCCATCCCCTAAGGGTGACATATTTTCAGCCCCTATACATGTCCATCCCCAAGAGTGGCACATGTCCATTCCATCTATGCTCCAACCAGCTGCTGCCACGTGTCTTGGTGGGGTCGCTTATTAGTTGCATCACCTACATTCCCTTTTCATAAAATGCAACCCATGCATTCTAAGTGGGTGCATCACCTACTTGAAGTAGCTGCATCACCTACTTACTCATTTTCGTAGGTTCGTAATCTAGTCTCACCTTAATAACTTGTGTGATCCTTGCTACTTAAGCTCGACATGTACTCAAGTAGCTTAATTATGTAAAACATCCAACCCGATAGCTTAAGCAAGTAGGTCGATTACCACAACTCATTATTTGGCCTCCAACTCCTTTCAAATCCTTCCAAACCTATTTTCAACCATCACTACTCACATAGAACTAGTCTATGCAAAATATGGGGCATTACATCCTCCCTTCCTTCAAATCATTTGGTGACGTCATGGATAACATGAATCACATGGCAACTTTAGAGAAGCTTTAAAAAAAACGTTTCGATGTACAAAAGTATGGGGTATAATAGCCAAGACCAAGTAAGACTAGTGAAAGAAGACTCAGAGCATTTTTCAATTGTGATGGGGTCGCACTAGGGATCAACTCTTAGCCCAAATTACTGGTGATGGATGAACTGGTGCGGCATATCCAATAGAAAGTGTCATGATATTTGCTATTTTCAGATGACATAATATTGATTGACAAGACATGCGGCGAAGTTAATGATAGGCTGGAGGTTTGGAGATAGATCTCGGAGTCTAAAAGGCTTAGGTTGAGTATGATTAAGACAGAGTACTTAGAATGCAAATTTAGTGCATAACTCACGTGGCGGATGCGGAAGTCAAGAGTGATACATAAGTCATCTCTGAGAAATGAAGTTTCAACTATCTTGGTTATAATCCAAAAAAAATGGAGATATTGATGATGATATTGGTCGGTCAAAAATTCGCACATCCAATATATAAAAGTAGCTAAAATATAGATGTTGAGATGAATATGGGAATAATAGGAGAGATAGGATTAAGAACGAAGATATTCGGTACAAAATGGGAGTGGCCTCCGTCGTAGACAAGACGAGTGAGGCAAGATTGACATGGTTCGGACGTATAATGAGGAGATACACAAATGCCCCAGTGTGGAGGTGTGAGAGGTTGACTGTAATGGGTATGAGGAGAGGTAGAGATAGGTCAAAAAAGTATTGAGGAGAGGCGATTACATAAGACATAACACATGGACTTGCAACTTACCGTGAACATGAACCTAGATATAGGAGGATATGGAGGTCGAGGATTAGGGTAGAAGGGTAGTAAGTAGTCAAGTGTTGCCTAGCTTCTCCTATCAATATTGTTATTCACTAATTTAACTAGTTGTTTCACTAATTTTCTTTCCTCCATACTTGATTTTGATATGCTTTACTTGAACCTAAGGTCTATCAGAATAATCTCTCTACGACCTTTCACAAGATAAGGGTAAAACTACATACACACCATCCTTTTCAAACCTCATTTATGAGATTAAACTCGATATGTTGTAGTTGTTGTATATTTTCTAGTTCTCAAAAGACTTTTTCCAAAACAAAACTCCTAATTACTACCTCTTCAATCCATATATGTCGTTCATCAGTTGCCTTGCAAAAGACACTTTAAATTTATAATTTTCTGTCACAAAAGTGAAGGGTGATTTAGTTATTTCACAAACAACCTATCCACTCTTTTTATCAAACATATCAGCTATTTATTATCAATTTTATATTTTTATTTAAATACATAACTATTTATTTATATAATTAATTTTAACACTTAAAATTGCTCATGAAGACACAAAATGACGTGTAGACTAGCTATTTCATATGATTATTTGATTTGTCTTAAGTCTCATGTAATAATGTCATGTACAAATAGTAAAACTACTATCATCTAAATAGAAGTCCAATAATGCTACAATCTGATAAACATGAGGTCAAATTCTAAGGTTTTCATCATTGTAAGTTGTTCCTTTTAGATGAAACTTTTGCAGGACATGACCAATAATATTTTCCCAAGAAAAGTAAAAATATTTCCAACCTAGCAATTCTTCTAGCTAATAAAGAGTTAAAGAAGAAAGTCTACCCTCGCATTGTCATCGTCATTCAACTTTACTTCAGTTAAATAATTTAATCGTTTGATAATTTTTTGGACGAACAGACATCAAACCTGTTTCTAAACCGATGTTTTTTGCAATATTTTAATTCAAAATTTTGGCTATAAATAGAGAGGCTTACCCTCATAGGCGTTTGAAGTACCGCTACTCCTGCGATATGTATATTGGTCTATTTTACCTTGCGAGGAAGTAATTCAATACCTCGAATACATTGAGAGAATAAATTTCTTAAGAACACATAGTGAATTATGTGGTCTCAGATATTTATTTATTAAAGTTTTTGGTTTTTGTTTTCTAATCTATTTCAATTTCCTGATATACTGGTTTGAACACAGTAGTAGTAACACTGTTTACTTAAAGCATCAGTTTCTAAGATATCTAGCTAAAATTAAAGTTCAAAAAGTAACCAGTTTGATTATTTTAAACCAAAAAGAGATTTAAAGAAGGGTTAGACAATTTAGAAAAGGGACTAGACATTTGATTATGGCCAACATGAGAGGGGAAAATAGCATTTTGTAATGTTAGTATTTTTTTTGGGATAATTAAGCCACATGGCCATTAAGCAAAGTAATTATAAAAAAAATGGTTATACATGTTTAGCAAAGTAATTATAAAAAAAATGGTTATTCGATGTATAAACATGTATAGTCAGTGTTTATTTCATATATAGTTAAGCTATATTCAGTTTTTGAGTGTATCATAATGTATATTCTTTAGTTTTTCCAGCATTCGCCGGCCTTCAGTTATAACTCATGTATAAGTAATTTATATTGTATAGTCAATGTATACTTTCTGTGACTTTTGGCAAGCTATATTGTATAGTCACGGTATATTTTCTATGATTTTGGCCTTTTTATGTAAATAAAATACGACTATAAGCCCGTTTGGATGGGCTTTAAGTTGGTCAAAATCAACTTAAAGTCACTTTTTAGCTTTTGAACGTGTTTGCCTAATACTAACTTTAAGTCATAAAGTTCTTAAAGTCAGTCAAAAATGAAAAGTTAGGATTCCTAACCTTTTTTTTTTCTAAGTGTTTAAAGTCATTTTCTTTGACCATGAAAATTACTTTTATATCCCTTATATTTTAACTAAATTCCCAAACTACCCTTTTTATTTTTTTAACCCTAAAATTCACATCATTTTCCTCATTTAAGCACTTTTATCCAAACACTCAACTGTTTATTTATAAAAATAACTTTCAGCACTTCATACATAAAAGTTACTTTTTTTAAGTTCATCCAAACGGGCTCTATATTTGTTGTAAACTAATTAATTTATTATATATATTTAAAATTGTCCCTTTTTTGTGATAGTGTTCTGAAAATGTACAACCAAATTTGTAGCTTATCCTGTTTTTCTATTGCAACTTAAAAGTACTTGCATATTCAACATTCACAGAGATCGGCAATCTTACTTTAACAAAAAGCACTAATAAAGACATCAAAACAAAAGACCTAGTACTAAATTTAGACCATTAACAAAAAATGTTAAGAAACTACACTAATGGAAATGGTGACATCTAGTAGCGAATTCATGATTTAAAGTTTACAGATTTCAATAATTTCAAATTTCTTAAAGAAAAAAACAATCCTTGTCAAGGAAGGTAGCAAAGCTCAAGCAAGTTCCATTTCTACTACTAAAGCGAGAGACTATTTTGTTACTGGATTTTCAATAAATATTTCTTATATATTTTATAAATTTCTCAATCTAAATACATGATCTGCATAAAAGTTATTGAGTTCCGAAAAATCCGCTCCCACCATCCTAGATCCAGCCCCGATGCCACACTTGTTTATTAGCAAATATTGCTATTGTAGCTTTTGGGTAGTTAGGGATACAATCACTGAGAGATACGATGGCATTGATGAGATCTCTTCACTCTTAACCAAAAATAAGGGAATTTAAGTCATAGAGATGAAAAAATTCTTAAAAGGAAGTGCTTCTCTAGTAAGTTGACCCTAAGCAGAGCGGATCTGAATTAACCAGGTCAACGAGCTTAGAATTCCATTTGGTGAAAAATTTAGCTAATCCCTTCGTCTCAAAATACTTATCGTCATTTTCATTTACATGACTTTTAAGAGAACATTACTTAGGAGTATTTTATTATTTTATCCGTATTCATGTCTTAAGATATAATATATCTTCATCGAATATTTAGAGTTTGATTGAATGGACTTATAACTTTATTTTGATTTCCGTCTTTTTGGCCACTTTTTTTATTTTACTCAAACACTACAAAAGTGTTTAAAAGCTATTTTGATTTTGAATCACTTAAAATAAGTCAATCCAAACATGCTTATATTTCATAATTTAGATGTTTATAATCTCCACGAACAATTACTACTAAAGATAAAATTAAAAAAAAAATTAATTTTATCTTGAATTTCTAAAATGACAAATATTCTGAAACATATATTTTTAATAAGAACCATAAGTATAATACAAGCAAGAAAGTAACACAACAAATGATTGGACATGCAGTTTTAAGAAGGAAAATTAAAAAAAAGTTTTAGAAAGTACAATTTTCTTCTTTACTGCTTTCCAAGTAGGAAGTCATTTAGGTTCTTTTCTCTTTTTTTTATGATGAAACTTTGCTTTTATGCATATTAGCCCAGTTGTCAAAATTTAGTGAGTCCAGTCCAAATAATAAGTGTAAAGACAAACATATTATTATAGGTGACATATTTAGCACATCCATTCATGTCTATAGTCCTTGTGCATCAGTACTTGGTCAAAATTTCACCTCAAATTGTGGGTTGAGGGGGAGGGGGGAAGAGGGGGGGGGGGAGGGGGGTTCATTGTAGTGCTTATCTGATGCAATAGTTGCAACATTTTTTAAAAGAACTTTATAAAGGGCATGTTGTTATCCCTACTAAAAAAGATAGCTTGAATTTCTGATAAAATCCATCAAAAATTAGCTTGTTAAGAGACATTTTTTTTGTGAAACTATAAAAAAAGAAAAAAAGGAATGTTTCTTACAAGCTTGTTAGAAATATTTTTGACAGAATTTTCATCGAAAATTCCAAATTTTTTTGGCGTTACGATGGAAACTATGTCATAAATGTCCTACTAAGTCAAGTTTCGACAATTTCCTCAAATAATTTACGTTTTTCAGTAGTAACATATATAAATGAAGAGACCACCAAAATTCATCGTGGAAAGTACTTATCCATCCTTAATAAAAGGTATCAGGATCAAACCCTGGGTAGGGCGTCAACTTGATAAGGAGCGCTTTACACCCTCCAAAATGAAACTTTTCGACGCGAATTCAAATTAATCAGACCCAAAGTGAGTACAAAAGACCGGACCAAAAAAAGGAGGAAAAAGAATCCTAAAATGCAAGAGTTTTGAGAACCATAAAATTTGCTTATTATTATTTGCATCAAGTGAGGCAAAGGGTCCAAGGAAAAAGACATATAGTAGTAGTATTCTTTACTCTTCTTTTATATGCCATGGATCTCAATGATTTAATAGTTTATGATTGCCACTAATGTTTGCAAGGCTAATGATGATGACTGTAGGTAAACACTTTGCCACATCTAAAAGGCCCACTTCTATATTTGTATAATAAAAATCTTGACATGGCATCAGCTACACACCAAGTGTTGATCAATAGAGTTTATATCCAATATAACCTCACAAGTTAGATCTAGAGATGATATAATGTACGTGAAAATGAAAAGAATTCAAAGCATGGTAGTAAAAGGAATATGACAACAAAATACAAATCAAATGAAATAACAGATGGTAATATACATAGAAGAAAAAGAAACAAAGTGTGATAACACCCAAATTACCTACTAATCTTCTAACTTAATCTTCAACTTCATAGAAGAAAAAGAAACAAAGTGTGATAACACCCAAATTACCTACTAATCTTCTAACTTAACCTTCAACTTCTTAAGCCACGCTCTCACTTCATGTAGTTGACCTTTTTACAAAATATGATTGTGTCTGGTCAGCTTGTACACCTTGATTATTTTTTCGAGTATCTGTCATATTTCATTTACACACATACCGAATAATTGTAGCGTTTATGGTCTCTGCTGAAATTTGAACTCGACCTCGTAGAATTTTACATGGGAACCATGAACTGCTTCTAAGCACGCCAACCATCAGGGAGAAGATTCATTCAATTCCATCAATAACCCGTCTCCTCTTCTACCTTTCCCTGCCCAATTATTCTCTGGTTCACTTTATCCCCAAAAAAAAGAGAAGAAAATCACGACCATAGTTTACAGAACACACAAAACAGCTACTAAACTCTACCCATAGCTACAAGTCTACAACTATTATTTCAAATGGTTTTACATGTCCACTGCTAAAGCATGAGAAATCGTAAACTATGACTCAATGTCCAGTCAAAGGCAATGCTATCTGATTAATCTGGAAATCCAGAGACGATAACCCTTCATATCGAGTTTATCTCAATCACAGTTTTGTCGGTGTCTAAAATAATCAGTTAATCACTACTTAACAAGATCAAAGGATCAAAGACCATCGAACCGGCCCAACCAGCAAGCTGAGCTGTATGCATTTTATGAATAGAAAGCAACCGACTGGGATCATTCAATACAGTAGTATAAACAGGATACAAAGGCAAAACCATGGAAAATACCCCTAACAGCAAAGATAAATGGACAGCGTACCTTTACTGCATTGGAAACAGTTAGAAATAACGTATTGCAACTGGAAGTCTGGTAAACTAGATTTCTGCAGCCACGTTTTGTCTGGTAGATTAAATTTATGCAGCCTCTGGAAGTCACGTAAATTAGAGTACTGCAGAGTAGGGCTTCTACAGTGGTTACAAGAAATACCTGTAAGCAAGTACTATAAAGAGAAACAGCCCTTACAAACCTGATACAATCAGACCTTCGTGATTTCATGGGGGCAAAATGAGAAAAGGATTTCTTTGTTATTAATATCAAGACGTGTTTCTTTCTCTCTTCAACAACTTTCTAATAAGTGAATATCCAGACAGAAACTACACCACCCCACAACTATAATGGAACAACCTCAGGTACGACCGGTGGTGATCCATTATCTTCTACAGTCTTATTTTCAGGGTTATCTTTTGTTTCTTTGTTCTCTTCTTCAAATCCTTGCTTGAATATATCATAGTTTGTGGGTTCATGACTCTTGAATGGGCGTTCACCCAATACCCGAACCAAATCTTCTTGATGAAGGACCTCTTTCTCAAGTAGTAACTCTGCAATCTGTGCAACATGTTCTTTGTGCTCCTCAATAAGTTGCACGGTGCGGTCATATGCCTTGGAAACCCATTCTCTTACTTCATTGTCGATAATTGCTGCTGTCTTGCTACTGTAAGGCTTTGACATCTCAAATCCATCATCTCTTTGTGGGAAAGAAAGAAGACCAACCTTTTCACTGAAACCATAGACAGCAACTTGGGCATATGTCATTTTGGTGACTTTCTCCAAATCATTTTGGGCACCAGTCGAGATCTTCCCAATCAAAACCTAGTCAACAAATAAAATCCAAATGACTACACTTTCAGGTATCTTATTTGTTCACAAAACGGCAAGAAAAGCCAAGCTGCTATGATGGTAGAAAAGTGAAGCTGCAGATTAGCACTTAAAAAACAAAATTCTTCATGTACACGAGGTACTAAATCTTCTCAGATGGTAAACTAATAAGTTTATCCTATAAAATCCACTCAAATCAGAGACATCATTGAGCCTCATCTTGTTGAGGTTCGAAAGCTTATAATATAAAAGACAAACTTATCATATGACAAACAGGAACCTTTAAACTTAGAGTCACTAATCTGCAAAAGTTAGGTCTTGGAAAGAAGATAGCGTCATTGATACGCCTAAAGATCTCTTATAAGAAAAAACAAAAGATGTGTTGCACAACTTTAAACCCAAAATATATTTAAGCAGAACTGTTGAACTCGCATAGTTTAGCTCATAAGATATTCACATTCTACTCAACTAGCATTGAAATACAATTTAGCATTAAATTCTGTACTTTGGGGTCTACCCACTGCCCACGCGGTGAGAGAGTTTCAAGTTAACAATTATTAATGCCTACAGGTGGTGGCGTACCCGGAATTTTATTGTAAGAGGGATCGAAATGAGCCATTGAAGCGACATCATCTATGTATACAAGAAGGCAATTCATCATATTAATAAGACACAATTCAAGCACCTACTACCACTCACTTCAACCAATTTTTATTTTTCTAACATTATTTCATAACAACTCCTGAAAATACTAAATAGTTCTTTTTCTATATTCGGAGGAGCTTTTGCTCAGTAGTTTGGATCATTTTTGCTCAATAGAAGTACTAGTTTGAAACCACACAACCTTTATTCTTTTCTTTAATACAGATATAGATGCCCAAAAATCTTACAATGAGGTGTCAGGGTAAGACTCGACCCTAGACCTAGCTTCCAGAAATAAAGTGCATGGCCATTGTCTAAAGAAAACAGGTTGTTAAGTAGAGTCATTTATATTCTTTTTGTTTTAGCATATTATTAATATAGGTATTTAGGTAGTAACATTTTTCGACGAAGCAGGATGACACCAATTAAACTAAGGTGCCTAATAGCCTGTTTGGCCAAGCCTTTTTCTTTTTTGATGACAAAGGAAACCTGCAGCTGCTACCCTTTAGGTATACATAGGATAAAATCTCCGCTCCTATGCAATAGCTCGCAAACCACACAGGAGAGGTAACCCGCACTAGGCAAGCCCGATGTGACGAGCTTGACCCAAAATGCAAACCCCTTGCTTTCGCTGGCAAGGGGTTTCGAACATGAGGCCTTCAACATGAAAGTCCCAAGCCCAAACCATTAGGCCACCCCGAAGGCTCTGTTTGGCCAAAGCTTTTAGGAGATCAAAAATGCTTATTTTATAAAAGTGAAGTGTTTGGCCAAACTTTTGGAAAAAACTAAGTGCTTCTGGGAAGTAGCATAAGTTGTTTTTTGTAAGCTAAAAAAAGTAGTTTTGTTCTCCAAGACACTTTTTTGGAAAGTTCTTTTGAGGAAAATACACTTAGAACTTAGAACTTAGAATAACTTTTAAAAGTTAGGCGAAACACTAATGTGGTTGCTCAAACGTGTTTTTTTCAATTTATTGGTCAAACACAAATTGCTTCTTATCAAAAGTATTTTTTGGGGATAATTACGCCACATAGCCATTCGTCAAAAATAATTACCAAAAAAATGGTCATTCGTTGTATAGGCATGTATAGCCAGTTTATATTTCATGTATAGTCAAGCTATATTCAGTTTTTGAGTGTATCATAATGTATCTTCAGTGTATAGCTCATGTATAAGTAATGTAAATAACATGACTATATTTGTTATAAACTAATTAGTTTATTGGAGAAAATAGTTAAATGACCCCCCAACCCATTGTCGAATTCCCAACTACACGCTTATACTTTATGGGGGTCATTACCCTCCCTGAACTAATTAAAATCGAAATTATTACCTCCCTAAATGCCTACGTGGCAAAGTGAGTGTATTTCACTCTCTTTGAGAGAGTGAAGATCAAAAATAAATATAAAAACTTTATTTTATTCTTTTTTCATAAATGTATGTTTTATTCCTTATTTGTTTTTATCTCATTTCTAATTTCTTTTCTTCTTCTTGACAACTTAGTAGAGCATCCATGGCAGCCATCAAATTTCACCATCACTCTCGATCTTGAAACCACCACCATCAGGATGTCAATCGACACACCACAAACCCAAGATAAAAACTCCACTTTCACTCTCCACAATCAGAAACTATCAAGTAAATTACTCTACACCCATTTTCAAAATCAACTATTAGCCATTAAAACACCATTGAAACACCACTTTGAAGCTATTGTAACAAAAATTTTCAGTTAACAAAATTTATTCAAACAATTTAATAATTATGGGGATCTCTAAAAAAGATTCAAAATATCCTCACCGAAAATAAATTTGACCGACAAAATTCATTTTTCAATTGATGGTAAATCTTTATCATTTATTCTCCTATTCTTCTTGCATAACCATAAACTCAATAATAATTTTAGATTTGGTGAACAAAAATAAAAGAAAAAGAAAAAGAAAGCAAAATAGAATAAAGTAATAAATCAAAAAGGGAAAAGAATTAAAAAAATAAAAAATTACACGTGTCAAACGCGTGGATTTCACTGATCAACATAAATGTGGTTGTGACTTTTTAGGGAGATAATAATTTTGATTTTAAATAGTTTAGGGGGGGTAATAGGACCCCCGTGAAGTATAAGTGTGTAGTTAGGAATCCAGCAATAGGTTTTCAATAGGTTAGAGGGTCATTTGACTATTTTCTCTAGTTTATTGTATATATTTGAAATTGTCCCTATTTTTTAAAGCACTTTTGGAAAGAAAAAAAACCTTTTCAAAATAAGATGATTTAGAAGTTTGGCCAACAAGCTATAAGTCCGTCTACATGGAAAAATATGAAAGCAAGATAATATTTGTTATCCGTATGTATTCACCTGCTCAGCAGCTCGACCTCCAAGAGTCATGCATGTAACATCAAATAGCTGTTCCTTAGTCATTAAAAGATTTTCATTAGGAACATACTGAGCAAATCCCAAGGCTGCCGTACCCCGAGGAACAATTGTCACTTTTAGTAATGGTTCTGCATGTTCCAAGAACCATCCAGCAACAGCATGACCAGATTCATGGTAGGCAACTGTCCGCCTTTCTAGCTTGCTTATGACCTGCAGAAAGCACACAGAAACGCTTTGAGATGTGATGTAATCTAAAACAAAAGAAATTATTTACCCTTCAAACTTCACAACAACCTAAAACTGAACCAGAAATTACACTAGCCACATCATACTACCCCAAAGTAGGCGACACCCAAATTCCTTTTTTAATAAAATTGACAAAAGAGAGATGGAAAAAAATGGACAGAATGTACGGAAAGGTCAATCTTCGTTCTAACTTCTGCCCACCACCCTCCCCATGCCAAGTTGGTTCCATACTCATATCAAGTCAACAAGAAGCAGTTATAATGTTGTTGAAGTGGAGTATACCAAGAGCTACTCTCACTTCAAATATTCACCATAATGTTACTTCTTAAACAAATAAAAAGTGCTCAATACCAAAAATAAAACTCTCCAAGGAAACTTTATGGACATCCATGGATGTAGCAGCAAAGGACCAAAAGGTCAACACAGGCCACAGCTTCCAACTCAAACCCAGTGGCAGAGCTGCATGCACTTGAGTGGTCTAGACCGATACCCCTTCGTCGGAAAATTACACTGTGTAGCCAGATAAAAATATTTTTTATGTATATATATTATATATTGACACTCTTAGACTTCTACGCCATTTATCTTCTTTATATTTTGACACTCCTTAGTCGTAGTTCTGGCTCCGTCACTGCTCAAACCCCTCCAAAAAGAGATCTTACATTGAATACCTTCGGATCTATGATGCCCGACAAAAACAATTGGCTGACAGGATATTCAACAAATGGTCACTCCAGTGGTAACTGACTTTGTGCGACACCATAATAAGCGGCTATTCTTACAATATTGAATGGGTATATTGAATGATTGGATCCTTCCCACCAAAAAAAAACTAAATTTTCCACCTGCTACAAGGAGTTTCAGGCATGTCCTTTAGAAGAGTATTTTGCACCCAATGACCATAGGTTTCTTGACAAATTACTAATATCATTTTTTATCACGTTAAGTACTTTGAATACTCATAACCTCCAACCACCCACACCAAAAAGAGAGAGGTAGAGAAGCAAAAGAAATACTTGCCTAGTACGAAAGAAAATAGAGACATTCTAAATTTGTAATCAGCTCCAACGCTTGTAGGACTTTCAAATCAATATACCACTTTCCCCCAGAAAGTAATAAAAACATCTTCTGTAATGCCCTAATCATAATTACATATGTTTTCCAGTAGCAACTGAATGGTAGATCCGGGCTGGTTGGTCCGGAAAGTCATGGGAGAGGCACTAAGATTTAGATATTAGTAAATCACATAATATCACCAGTATTTTTCTCTTTTTAAATTCAGAAATAGTAAGTATATGTTAATCCAACCACTTCTCTCTTTTCCTTTTGATTTTGGCGATTAGTTACACAAATCTAAATATTTCAAGCTGAAAACAATGTATTCCATAACCAAGATCCAGACAAAGAACATTATATGAAATGTCTACAATTGAAAATGTGCTATCTACCAATGAAAAGTAGATAATGGAAGAGAAAACATGAGAATTGGATACCTTATTCTTCTTCTCAAGACCTCCAATTACCCTATCTATTGCTGCCTCAAAATGTTGCATTGTAATTATTGTGCTCTCATTCCTAGCGGCAATTAAAGCAGCTTCATTACAAACATTTGCAATATCTGCTCCGGCAAATCCTGGTGTTAGAGCAGCAAGCCTCTGTGAATAAAAGGATGCCTCATGGTCAAGTTTCAACTTGCTCAAATAGATCTGGAATATCTGATCACGGCCTTTTATGTCTGGTTTGTCTATGGTAATTTGACGATCAAATCGACCGGGTCTTAACAAGGCTTTGTCTAATATATCAGCTCTATTTGTGCCAGCAAGTATAACCACACCAGATGTGGTTGCAAAACCGTCCATTTCAACAAGCAGTTGATTTAAAGTGCTTTCACGTTCACTATGTCCTCCAGAAAAGCCACCTTTCCCTCTTGCTCGACCAATGGCATCAATCTCATCAATGAAAATTATACTAGGTGCACACTGCCTTGCCTCCTGAAATAAGCTTCTAACTCTCGCTGGTCCAACACCAACAAACATCTCCATAAAATCTGATCCAGAAATAGAGAGAAAAGGTACACCAGACTCTCCTGCTGTAGCTTTGGCCAGAAGCGTCTTCCCAGTTCCAGGAGGACCCACTAGAAGAGCACCCTTCGGAATTTTGGCTCCCAACTGCTCATATTTCTTCGGGTTTTTAAGGAAGTGGACGAACTCCATGATTTCTTGCTTTGCCTCATCACATCCAGCCACATCTTTAAAGAAGACCTGTACCAAGGACATGTCAACGGACTTTCCAAGAATTAATCATGAAATATCATGGCATCAAGCATCTTCAAATATAGATTTTAAAAACACTATCAATACTTCTGAATCTGAACGCAGGTTTGAAACATGCATGGTTAGAACTCAGACTCACCTTATTCTTGGCATTTTTATCCATCTTCGTGAAATGAGCTTTGCCAGTGTTAAATATTCCACGACCACCTTTTCCACCAGGGCCTCCAACACCCATCCCACTTAGCACTCTCCGTCCCATAAAATAAAAGACAGAAAGAAGCAACACTGTTGGACCAAACCTCATCACTTCTTGGAACAAATTCAACTCATCAACATATGTAACTGGAACATAATTATGAGGATCTATTCTTAATGCCTCCTGTGCTTCTTCAAGCTTCTCCTCGAATGACTCGACACTCCCAATGTTAAAGTAATATTTGTACTTGCTCGTATTTCTTCTATCATTTCTACCAGTTACAGGACCTTGAACAGTGTCATCACCAATTTGATCAGAATCATGTGCAGATCTTCTCACATAAACTTTGGCTACAGATTTGTTAGTAACAACAATCCTATCAACAAGACCAGCTTCAAGTAGCTTGTTTTTGAACTCTTGGAAGCTAATCTGAAAAAGTACATTTAGGAAAGTTGCTGTGAGAAAAAAGAGAAGCAAGTTACAAACAACCAATCACTGAAGATAAAAGAACTGGCCCTTTAATTATATTCGAACCAGTTTTCACCAGTCATCAGTTAGCAATGAAAACATTTAGAGAAGTCGCCTGGTTTCATAAATTCACACATATATCGTTATACTAGGAGAAACTCTTCATCAAAATATATGTTTGAGCAAGAACATATCAGCAAAAGTAGTGAGCCCTAGGAAAGTGGCAATTGGTTGTATGAAGTAGAATGAGCATGAGACTAATCATGATTCTTCTATGCTCATTCAACAAGTATGCAATTTACAAGCCAGTAGGACACAGAGCCATTACCTCATGCCAAAACTTGTCGTCAATAGGGTAATAGAAACGATACTTGTTCTGATATGTGTTGTAAACTCTACTCTAGACAACAATCAACCAAATTTAGATTTGTAACCATAAAAAACAGGTACTCCTTTAATCTTTTTGGTCTTAAACAAGCCATGTGAAAAGTTGGAATTAAAGAGTTGCTAAAAAGGAAACGGACTAAAAGAAAAGACGGTCAAACAAATTGAAATGGAGGGAGTAATATGAACTAGAAACACAAAGCCTATGTATCATATAAGAACCTAAGTTTTTATATAACCAAAAAGACCATAATAATAGGAAAACATGATCAAGTCTTCCATAAATGTTACTCCTTCCATTTCAATTTATGTGGCTTGATTTGGAGTACGAGGATCAAACTAGTTGTTCGATGTGTATGCAGACATATAATCTTCTTTCTTGATTTATGTTTTTTACATATTAGAAGCAAATAAAAAGTATTACAAATCACAATAGTTAACAATTCAAATATTTTGAAAGCATTTGAAAACATTATGGTCAACAAGAATAACCTTCGACTCTCTGAATAGTAAGGAAGACATATAAACGTAATAATTATAACAACAACAAACCCAGTGTAGTCCCACCATGTGGGGTCTGGGGAGGGTAGAGTGTACGCAGGCCTAACCCCCACCTTAAAAGGTAGGGCGGCAATTTCCGAAAGACCCTCGGCTTAAGAGAGAAGAACAAAGGAGGAGAAACAAGGAAAACAAGACATAGGTCAGTAAAGCCCGGCATCTAGCAAACAATATAAAAATATGAATAATGAGAGCCATAAAGTTAGGGTAGGAAAGATCGGGGATAAAGGAGCATTAACTACTATAGATAAAATAGGATACCTAAAGTAAACTGGGCCAACTAATATAAGCAGTAATCCCATGCAAAATCATATGTTAATAAACAAATGAGCGCGACTACGACTACTATGGAGAACAGATAGGCCACTTAGCCCACTATCTTAGTCTGAGTCCTCCATAGCCTCTTATCTAAGGTCATGTCCTCGGTGAGCTGCAATTGTGTCATATCATGTCTAATCACCTCTTCCCAATACTTCTTCGGCCTCCCTTTGCCCCTTCTGAAACCGTTCATAGCCAACCTCTCGCACCTCCGCACTGGAGCATCTGTGTCTCTCCTCTTCACATGCCCAAACCATCTCAGTCTCGCTTCCCGCATCTTGTCCTCCACCGATGCCACTCCCACCTTGTCTCAGATATCTTCATTCCTAATTCTATCCATCCTAGTGTGCCCACATATCCACCGCAGCATTTGCATTTCCGCGACTCTCATCTTCTGAACATGAAGTTTCTTGATTGGCCAACACTCCACCCCGTACAATAGAGTCGGTCTAACCACCACTTTGTAGAACTTGCCTTTGAGTTTTGGTGGCACTTTCTTATCACACAGCACTCCGGAGGCGAGCCTCCATCCGATACGGTGTGAAACAACGTCGTCAATATCCCCATCTTCCTGTATAATAGACCCAAGGTACTTGAAGCTTCTTTTCTTTTGAATGGCCTGGGTACCAAGAAACGTAATAATTGCAGATGGAAAATTGTTTTCCTTTGAATGAGTTACACCAAAAATCCATTATCTAGAAAAGGTTATGACTCCCCATCAAAATAGTAGAACTGCAAAAAGCTAGAGAGAACCTATGTATATAACCTAAAATTACAATACAATATGATATACAATATTTTTAATTTACTTTAACTTTTTAGGCCTAAAGTGATGATTCATTGCCTTGTTTTTGAGAAGTGGATGATTAATCATCTGTTTTCGGAAGAAATCGAAGAATTTCTTGGGAATCCTACAAGATCTGTTCATTTCTTTTTCCTTGATAGAACCCAAACCCTACTGGGTAATTTGCCAAGTGTCATAGCTAATCGAGTAGCTCTAGAAGCATGTGTAAAAACTCAAAATGAAGGACGTGAACTTGCTCAAGAAGGTAATGAGATTATTTGCGAGGCTTGCAAATGGAGCCCGAAAATAGATGTTGCTTGTGAAGTATGGAAAGATATGGTATTAAATTTTGCAGCGGTGGACATTTTGGATAAGTAAAAACAATAAACATTAGCTGATAAATTAGTAGGAATAAAGAAGGATAAGGAGAAAGAACGCAAGTAATTATCCTTCGTTCTCAGATCCCATGATCCTGAATCGATCTTACTTGGGATCGCAAATCGCAAGTCAACGATTGAGCCGGCACAGAGTGGCACTAAATAGCTAGTTTTATCACCCTACCACTTTCTGAAAAGGACAAACACTTCAGGACAGCTAAATCTAGCTAGCATTTATTCCTATCCAGTATCTACAAGCAAATGTTCCCATGTAATGACTCAACCTACAAAAGTCATGCATTTCTGATCATTTTTCCATTATGACTCATCATATTAAACAAGAAAAATCACATTAACTGTGGAAATTTTAAGTGCAAATCTTATATAGCCTTAAAAGAGGATTTTAATATATATACAACAACAACAACAATCCAGTGAAATCCCACATCGTGGGGTCTGGGGAGGGTAAAATGTACGCAGACCTGACTCCTACTAATGTAGGACAGTTGTTTCCGAAAGACCCTCGGCTCAACAGAAGCATAGAAAAAAAAGTCAGACAAGAATATTAAAAGTAGGTAAGTAGATAACGAAAGCGGTCCAAACAATAGTATAATCAAAGCACCAAAAAACAGTAGATATTGTTAGATAATAACATAAATACCATAAATAACATAAGATAACATAACATAGATAACATAAATACCATAAATAACATAAGATAACATAACATAGATAACATAAATAACATAAATAATATAAATCAGAGTACAAGAAATCATAGTGCATTAATACGCCTACGGATAAGGGGGAATAATGTCACTATGAACTAGCCTTCTACCCTAATGTGTATCCTCCACACCCTCCTATCTAAGGTCATTTCCTCGGTAAGTCGTAAATGCGCCATGTCCTGTCTGATCACTTCTCCCCAATATTTCTTCGGCCTACCTCTACCTCTTGTGAAACCATCCATGGCCAACCTCTCACATCTCCGCACTGGTGCATCTGGGACTCTCCTCTTCACATGCCCAAACCATCTCAATCGCGTTTCACGCATCTTGTCTTCCACCGAGGCCACTCCTACCTTATCTCGAATAGCCTCATTTCTAATCAGATTTTAATATATATATGGAAAGGTAAAAAATGCTATTGCTGCCGTCCATTTAACATCTTCTATCCAAGTGACTTATTAGCTTACAGGTGGCTGACTGTGTTTTTGTTTCCACTACAATTAAGGTAGAGGTAAAATTGGTCTTCACATAAATAATGAAATGTTTAAGATCATTTTTTTTTCTTATAGGCCCCAAATTCATCCACTTCTAGTAGAAAAGAAAAAGGGGGGAGGGGGGTTTGTGTGTGTTGTGGGGGGGAGCTGAAAGGACAAGATCGACATGGCAGAAAAAAAAATTGTTTAAGCACTAACCTCCTGCTGCTCTCGAGGAAACACGATGATACATGACAGAATAAACGAAATAAATAATAAGGGTGTTCGATATTTGTGGTGTCGCTTAATGGCGATCTCCAGAGGATTTCCTTGCTCACCTGAACCTTGCAACAACACAAACCAAAGCAAGAATATTCATTGTACACTACCAGACATAAAGCATTAAACAGGAGAAGAACATGGGTTTCTCCTAGTTTTTTCATATAATTCTACAACCAGTTTCTTACATAAATTGCCTCTCCATACCATATCATCAATACACAACTAGAACGTTAAGAGGTATTAGATAAGTCAAAAAGAAGCAGAATGGCTACAGGGGATCCATATAGCCGACTTCAACTGAGATTGAAGTGTAGTAGTTGGTTTAAACATAATCCATACGTTTACCAAAACAATTAAATAGGTCAAATGAAGCAGTATGGCAACAGGAGATCCATATAGCCAACTTCAACTGAGATAGACGCCTAGTTGATGGTTTAAAAATAATCCATACATTTACCAAAACACATAAACAGTGCACTACCATACCTTCGCCCGACTCGGCCTTTTGATTATTATTTGCTTTGGGAATTTCTTTCTTGTTATTTGGATAATAGTTCTCATAGTCTGCAAAACCACAATTCAACAAATAAGCATTGAAAACAAAGTAAAAGAAAAAACAAATAAAAACCTATACTTTCTCAAATTATTCAATCAATTCTCACTTCTTCTCTTTGGCCATCCACTACAGAAAAACCTCCTGAGCCTAGAACTTGCAAAAACCGAATCGATCTCCGACAAATACGCCTTACCCAAACCCTGCCTTCCACCTCCAATCACCGCCAAATACGTTCTCACAAACCCTAACCCGCCATCAATGCGTGTAATGCACGCGCCGCGCGTTGCCACTTCATCCAACACCACCGACCTCACACCATATCCAACACCCTGAACAAAACGAAAAAAAATCACAAAATTATTATTTAAAAAAAAATTATCACAAAATTCATCAGCAACATTTATACATGTACGGAGAGCTTACTTTGTGAATATTGGAGCGAGAAGCCTTTGATGTCGAGCGGCCAATACGTGAAAGCATTATTTTTTTTGGTGATTTCCTTAACATGAATTTCCTTTTCAACAATTTCAAATCCTTAGAAATCGACTGTGAAAATTGATCCTTTGAGGAAAATGGATTGTTAATATCGCCGAAAAATTAGCAAAAAATTTCAATTTTGACAGATTTGTAGGATTTTTTTTTTGCATTTGGAGCTGTAGTTTCGGTCGAAGAATTTGCAGAATCAGAAAAGTTTGGGTAACCGGGAAAACCGGTAAAGGACCGAGTTTGTTGCTAGGTGAATTTACTTAATGGACCTTGGAAGGGAAATTTTGTTTAGTAGGTGTTTAGGGGTAGTTTGGTCATTGGAGTTTCTTCTCTGTGGTTGTAGGATAGGCACAAGTTTGTAATGAGATCCAATGATGAAGCTGGACTCATATGGGCCCAATTTTTTTATCTAATGGGCTAAAAGTTGATGGATCTGAAATGTGGATGCATTTGGGCCCATTTTTGTAGGAAAAGTTACGGATATATATCGTTCGGCAAACTAGTTTAGCAATATGGCCGAAATATATACTTCATAGAACATATATATTATTAGTGTATATATGTAATAGATATATTATATATATAGTATATATTTATTTAATATAAAATATACACAATATATAGATCTTTTACACATTTTATAAGCAGATAGTTGAATTGTTCAAACTCGTAATTATGTCATTTTTTGTATCTATGGGCTACCGTTGATGGATCTTTGAAGGAGGAATATCAATAAATAGTCATTTTTAACAAAATGTCAATTTAACCACCCTTTTAACGTGAAAAAAAAATTGGACAAGAATATCTCCAACAAAATACGGAGCAACTTCAACAAGCGGTGTTAAAATATAAAGGATTGACAAGTGGAACGCAAGGAAAAATTCATGACATTTAAAAATTTCTAGAATTTCAATATCCCAAAAATAATTTATTGGGTTCAAACCTTTATAAATTTAAAGCCAAGAAATTATTCATATTTTTTCTTTCCTCTTCATTTCACATGTAACCATTTTCACAAGCTTTCATCCCAATTTAATTGCTAAGATCCCCAATTATACTTTTCTTAGATACATTTTTAATGTATTTGTCAGCTTGACCAAAAATAATTATATTTGTTACTCAATACATTAAAAAAATATACATTCATTATGTATGTTACCATTTATATATAAAATATGTATATATACATTTATCGATTATTATTTTGATGAACAACTATATAGTGGCAAAATCCTATTTTTTATTGATTCAGGACAAGAGAGTCCATGGATAGGAAAATGTTAAATTCATCTAAATGATATCTCTCTTCCTCATTTCGTTCCCATATAACAATTTTTTACAAGCTTTTCACCCACAATTTATTTTGCTAAAATCACCATATAAATATTTCCCTACAACAATTTATAGTCTATAAATATCATACATACAATAATTTACTTTAAAAAAACACTAATTATTTGACCAAGAAAATGAAGGAGAAGTTGGTGGGGATGAATAAGAGCAAGATGAAGAATATGAGTTTGTGGGCTTATTAATAGATGGGTTTCGAACCATTAATGGCACCATATCCTCAAGTAACCCTTGTGAGCCCATTTTACCAAAGCCCAATCCCTGTAAGCCCATTTCACTAAAGCCCAATGCTTGTTCAAGGTTAACAATTGGGCCTGGGTTGGTAAATTTTGGGCTTTCATCAACTTCATTTGCATTTTCAGATTCATATATATGGGCTTTAGAATTTGTTAATTTGGGCTTTTTATTGGGCTCATTAAGAAGTTGTGGTGGATCAAGAGTGATAAATGGGTAAGCAAAATGTAGATGAAGGCCTTCATAAGTGATTATGAAAGTGTTGGGCTCATCACTGACCCTCTCAACTTGTTTTTTGGCTCCACACCTTGGATTAGTGCATTTGTAGTAGCTCCTGTTGAAGACAATTGAATAACATCAAAAAACAATTCACATAATTTTTTTTGGGAAAAAGTGCTTGAATACCCGATTTTGATGTCGTCATTTAATTTTCGTCGAATTTTCTAAAAAATAATTAAATGTGTATTCACTTCAGATATACAGTGTCTGAAATAGATTTTGACATAACTTTAAAGTTCAGATACATGTTCAAAATTTCATATGGCTGATCGTTGATGTTCAATCATGTTTGTCTCGTCAGATATGATTGAACTTTAGTCATTTTTGCCTTACTTAATGCACATAGTTTGATATTGAGCTATTTTTGCCTAACTTCATTTATTTATTTTTCAAATTTCATGCACGTGAGGCTGAAGTTCAAACATAAATAGTTGAAGACAAACAAAAATAATTGAACTTTAATCATATATGACTGAAGTTGAACCAAAAATTAGTAAAATGAGGCAAAATTATACCTGGGATATGGGCTATTCTTAATAGATTTTTGTCCATATTTTCTCCACTTATAACCATCATCAGCCATTGCATTACCATAAGTCTGTATTCTCAAAGTATATTTAGCCTCCTGAACCTCCTGCTTACTCATCATCATGTCCAACCCTCTTCCCAATCCTAAATTCCTGCATTAATATGAACAAAATTCAATTTCATTGCAAAGGAAACAAGAAGACTAACAAAATATTTGCTCTATCTAGTATACAAAAAAGAACAAGAAAAAGTTAACTAGTCCAAAGAACATAAGTTACATATTTTTTTACACTCATAGTAGGTTAGTTACCATATTTACTAGGTTATCAAGTATAATGTTTATACCACCAAATTATGCGTGGTGGCAGGGGCGAACCCCCTTCATTAAAAAATTACACTGCATATATAAGATAAATTTTTTAATTTATGTGTATATATTTAACATTGAACCCCCCGAGCATAAGCCAAAGGACTAGCTCAGTGAAAAATGGGGTTCAATATTTTGGCTTAACTTGTCTCAGCTCGCGGGTTCAAATCCTAATAAGCACTTTTTTTTTCTGATTAGCGTGTTTAATTTTTTTTGAACCTCCTTCATAAAATTCCTGGTTCAGTGATGGTAAGGACCCCTCCATATATTCTTATCCAGAAGTTTCAGGTTCAGATTCTGGGAAAGAGACACATTTAGTAGGAAAACATATATTATCTCTCAGAGTGAGACTTTCCAATAAGAATATAGATTAGTCTGTCTCCAATGTATATTATAGAGATCGACATTATAAATAACTCGATTGTGTAACTACTTTTTCATACTGACTGTCAATGCATAAAATTTATAAAACTAAAACATCAAAGAAAATTCAAACCTAGCATCATGAGATTGAACTCCATTGCTTGTCATGGACAAACCACTCTCTATATCATCATGAATGTTTGGCCCTGTGGAAAGTGAAGAAATTGTGCTCTTTGAAGTTGTTGAGTCATGTTGAGGTGCCAAAAGGATTAATGGTGATTCATCATCAAGAAGTTCTTTTATCAACTCATCTTCATAAGACCATGAGCATTTCTCCATTAGCATTTTCACTATAATGCCTATTTAATTAATTTGCTAGATTTTTTTGTTGACAATTATATATAAAGGGGTTTTAAGGAGTTTTGAGGAAAAAAGTGAAGGGAGAGTGGAGTAGATGAAGGGGAATCAAAGTTCTTGATGTTTTTTTTTTTTATTTTGTATTTTGCCTTGTTCTGTTATAAAGCAATTATTGGTAGTTGATGCTTTATGTGTACATATTTATAATTTAATTAAAGGGATAAGGTAGGCAGAATCTGTTTTTATTTTATTTTATAAAAAAAATTTCTAAGTGTCAAATTTACAATACATGGAATATTTTCAATTCCTATTAATAATATAATGAAATGTGTAAAATTCTAATCACAAGAATATAATGTATTAATTCTATCTCATTTTATGGTTATCTTTTTTAGGACATTAGCTACTTAGGCAGAATTCCAAGAGCCAGCTACTCAGCTAGTGACATTTCTTTTTGTTTTTTTAATTTTTGGGTGTCATATCTGCTTTGTAGTTTGATTAATTCAATTACATCAGAAAATTTCATTTTATGTATAAACAACCTCTATAAAGGTGACTCTATTTAACAGCTTGAATACGAAATCTGATCAGATTAAGAATGAAGGAGTATTTTTTTTATCCACTGATATTCTCATGTAGAAATTCTGCTCTAATTCCTATTTGTAATTTTTTTCTTTCATTTTTACTGTAAAATACTTAACCTTCTTTGTGGTTTAATCAGCTATATGAATTATAATTCCTATCATGTAGCTTAAGCTCATTTCAGTCCAATATTACACACACATAAAAAAGTAAAAAAATTAAAAGTAGAATCAACTGCAAGTTCTCTATTTTCTTTTTTCCCTATTGGTATATAAATCCTTGTGGTAAAAAAGTGGAACTATTGGAAGTTCTTTATATATATATATATATATCTTCGTAGTTTTTCATTTCACCAGGCCCGTGAAATGTGTTGACTTTCAAAATTCATATGTATATTCATTTTATTTTCTTTCGTAGAAAAATAGTATTTAAATTAATAGAAATTTTGGCACTGCAGTTGAACTACTGTCACAATTGTTTATTGAATTGAAAAAAAAAAAGCTGAATAACCTAGTTTTTCTATATTGTATATTTGTCCTACTAGGGTGCTTTGAATAATGTGGACCTACCAATGTGCGTTTGTGGTGGAATGACGGAGATTTCTTCATCCTTAATTAGATGTCTCGAATTCTAGCCATAAAAATAGAAATATACTTGTTTGAAGTGTCGCCCCCATAAATGAACTTTTGTAAAGTATGAATCCAAATTAGTTAAACCCCATTGAGATATCATACACCGAGTGGAAAAAAAGAAGAAATAGATCTACCAATCTGAGTTGTGGTGTAATAATTGAAATCTCTCCACCCTTAATCAGATGTCTCGAATTCAATCCTTAAAAATGATAAAAAATACTTATTTGAAGTGTTGCCCCACAAAAATGAACCCCTGAAAAATGTGAATTCGAATTAGTTAAACTCCATTGAGATATCAGACATCGGATAATAAAAAAAAAGTGGACCTAGGCCACCTGAACCATGACTTGTATTCGGTGGATATGTGAACAAGAGTCAACCACTAAAGAAGGATTTTGAAAAGATGCTACTCCTTGTAATACTTAAATTAATAATTAGAAAAAAATATTTGTTCTTAATATATATTCCTTTTATCCATTTTAGGAAAGGTTCTCATTTCATGGGCAGTTGAATATTAATGTTAAAATTAACTTATATGACACTAATTGAGGTTAAAGTAGAGGTTCAAAATAATTGTTGTTATTTTTTGGTGGACTTGGATTTAAAGTTATTGTTTTATGTGATATATAAGCATAGTTAAGTTATTCTTATCTTATCAAAAAATATTTTTTATGATTTTAGTTAAATAAATTGTATGTTGGTCAATTTGGGGGAAGAACTCAAAGTTTTGACTATATTCAATGGAGTTTCTTATTCTTCAAAAGTTAAAGCTTGAAAATGATGAAATTTCAAATTTCAGATTCGGATGTAAGAGAAATAAGTTTATTTTTAATGACTGCTAATAGTTGTGCTCATTTTTTTTTTTTTTTGTTTTAACATCTCTGTATTAACAGGGGCAGAACTACATCTTAGCAGGAGTGGTCAGATGAACAATCTTCGTCAAAAATTTTTTGCGAGTATATATGTTAAATACTAATTGTTGAACACCCTTGATATAGTAAAGAAAGATAGCTCAATGATAAGGTTCTTCAAAGTTGTCTTATTGGCCTGGGTTTGAGCCTAAACTTAGGCGTTTTGTTTATTTATTTATTTTAGTTTTGTTTTTTAACTTTAAAAAGAGAACAAAACTTTCTTTTATTTTTTTTACTTATTCTAAAGTATAAACACCCTTGTCAAAAATTCTGGCTCTGCCACTATCAGTATCCCGTAGTCATCTATGTTGTCTTGATCCATAGATTGGCTACACATGCACTAATTTTTTCTGTACAAATTTGTAACAAGGCGAATATGTCCAACTTTCACTTTGTAACTGAGGTTAGGGTCTATGTCCTTGTTTCTTCTCTTTCGCCGAGGGTCTTTCGGAAACAGCCGCCCTATCTTTCAAGGTGGGATTAAGTCTACGTACACTCTACCCTCCCCAGACCCCACATGATGGGATTATACTGGATTTGTTGTTGTTGTATATATATATATATATAATAAATTCAAGTCATGTCTAACTCTTCCATTATAAGGATGGAATGTTGAGAAAAAAATTTAAAATGTATGTTGGATTAATATTTGTGAAACTATGCCCGACATGAATATATTCAAATTTCCGATCTGCTTATTTAGAAAATTGTTTTCAAAAAAAAAAAAAAACTTTTGAAGAAAGTACTAATTAATTTCTATTCCACTAAACAATTTGAAAAACATATTTGTCAATTTTAGAGCAATAATTTATTTTTCGTCATGGTTCCAAAAGTACTTAACTCTAATTATTGACAATTTTTTAATTTTTTATTTTTCCTATTCATGCATTGGGATCTTTTAGAAACAGAATAAAACATGTTTAATTGTATTTTATGAACAAAAAATATTATCACACAAATAATGGACATATTGCATACACGTACATTGCAATTCCTTTCATTTTAACCTTTTGGAATATCAATGTGAAAGTGGAAGGGTCAAATTGTTCATTCTTCTTTTAATCTTTGATGATTTGATTAGAATATAATCCATATCTTTGCTACTAAAATTGTTGAGAATCCAATAAAAACAATACATGCACACGTGGCCATATTTTGTTCCTTATAATTTGACACACAAGTATTCTAATTTCCTAATTATGCCTTTATAAAAAAAAATTAATTCGAATCACCTAGGCAAAGCAATTTAGATTCATATCAGTTAACGTAAGTATTTATATAATTTGATTCTCCTAAAATTAACGTTTTCTTATAGAATTACTTAACTAATACATATAACTTGTATCTCAGAAAGTTATTCAACTTTATCTAATAACACAAAAGTCAGACAAATTTATGACAGATATATCTAAGAATTAGTCAACTTTAATACATAACAGAAAAATTACACAATTTATAACAGAAAAATCACACAACTTAAAACCTAATCCATTGTATTTTGGGTAGATAAGATTCCAGAGATTTTATGATATTTCTTCTACCCTAACTAAATTTACAAGTTAATACATGAGGGTCAAGAGTGGGGGCTTGATTAGTGCTCAATCATAAATAATGCATGTCTATACTTTAATACATTAATTAATCAAGCATAACATTTTAACAAGATAGACCATTCAAATTCAATACTTTTTTTTCACACGACTTTTAAAGTTATATCAATCAAATTTAAATTTTGAATATTAAATAACAAACAATCAAATCAATATTTTATTCAAATTTTTTGGTTATGTGTATGAGTCAACTCCATATGAATCCAACATGGTGGTTTGCTTCAAAGTCAGGTAAAACTTTGTTTCTATATGGGTTGACGTTTATTTTCAGTGTCCCCATGATGATGATTCTTTGCCCTATTAATGTGGGAGTAGTTTTTTTTTTTTTTTTTTTTTTTTTTGGGGGGGGGGGGGGGATAGTGACTTGTTTGTATGTGTTTTTAAAGAGAGACAAAATATGGGTTGAGTGAACATGAAAGGTGGAGCTGTTAAAAAATAATAATGCCAAAAAAAAATGTATTGTCATTTTTTCTATTAGCAAAATTCCAATTAGCCCGTGACCAAATCTTGGTGGAATTTTTCACAAAAGTCAACCCTTTTTTGGCCATTAATTTGATTTTTGGTCATAATATATAGTATGATGGGAACCAATCAAGCTCGAAGGGTCAGTGTTTTTGCTTTGTTTAGTAATATTCAACCTTCAAAGAATTGATTGCACAACAAATCTAGTTTCTTCTAGTAAATTGAGAAGAAAAAATGGATTGGGTGGGGTGGGGTGGGGGGGGGGGAGTAAATTTAGTTAATTACTTGGGGCTATGTATGTTAAAATGTCAAAATGGCCATATTTGTTTTTTATTAATATTAAAATAATTGAATCAAGATATATTAACATTTACATGATTGAATTTGGATATAAAGATATTGTCTTAATATCTGAATATTTAAAAATAAAATAATTTATTTTCTTCATATCTAAATGTACAAAACTTGTCTTTATTTTAAAAATAATATAGAATTTAAATAAAATATCAAATTTATCTAATATTATACCGTCAAAATACTATTTTAATAAAAATTTATATGGCGGTTGATGATTGTAACAGCTAACGTGTGAATTTTGTCGATTAGGGATGGTATTGTAATTAGACGGGATATAGCACAACTTTATAGTATTGAGAACGTGATTCTAGAGTGGAAGAAGTGGAAGTCGCATATTAGGATAGGAGGTTAGTAAGATAGAGTGTTGTCTTGCCTTGCCTTGCGAAGGTTTAGGTTTGTTAGTGTCTGTTGTAGTACTAATTGTACCCTTGTAGTTCTTGTCATATATTATTTATTGTATTTTAAGTATCACACTATTTTGATGTTGTTATTGTTTCAAGTAGACTTTACACTGTTTTCTTCTTGACTACTATGTTTTCTTCATTATTTTCTTCTTCTTTTAATTAAGTTTGATGCACTTGAATCGAGAGTTTTTCAAAAACAACATCTCTTACCTCTACAAAATAATAATAAAATTTACATACACTTTATCCAACCAGACCCGATTTATAGGCAACTTTTGCGCAAATCACCGTCAATTGCAACGGCCCATAATCGAAAAAATAAAGCTTACTGATAAAGAGGCCCAGGCTATACAAGTATAGTACTATACCATGGTCCATTGGATATCATGTTTGCTAGTTTAGGCACAGTGCACAATTTAGAGTGTGAAAGAAAGCAAAAACTTTCCTTATAGCCTCCTCGATTTACGTGTCTCCAGACGATACACCAATAAGAGGGATTTCACTTGACACGACTTTATAAATTTACTCTGAATATAGTGTAGCAATACCAAAATTTTGCAATGCTCATGAATGACATGATAGACACTTGACTCTTAACCCGCACTGAGCGAATCCAAACATATGCAATTGAACCCTATATTAAACTCCGAAAATTATCAATGATAACCTTGAAGATGAATAATTTTGAACTTTTGAAACCCCCTCCGCTCGATTGCTTCATTTGCAAACCTTCAAAGTCACGTTAAATTTGAAGTTTTGCTCATAGAATAAGCAAAGATCAAAAGTTCAAAACCATCCAATTTCAATGTGATTCTTATAAATCACACATCTAAGACATTTGGCCCGTTTCATAGAAGTAATGAAATATGCATATCAACCAAGTTTCCTTTCATTCTTATTATGCGGAATAACATAATGACAATAGGCATCTATATAAACGGTTTGTTTTTTAGTAATGACAAGGAAAATCCGTAGCCGCTATTCTTTGGATGCACATAGGGTAAAAAAAAACCGCTCCTATGCAATAGCTCGCTAAACACACAAGAGAGGTAACCCGCACTATGCAAGTTCGATGAGACGAACTCGATTAAGAAGACAAACCCCTTGCTTTCGCAGGCAAGGGTATTCAAACTTGAGACCTCCAACATGGAAGTCTCATGCCCAAACCAATGGGCTACCCCGAAGGGTAAAAAACGTATGTTTTAATTTGGTTTTAACTAACATTTATGCCCTTCAATTTTGAATGTACACAAGTAGGCACTTAAACTTGTATAAAATTGAACAAGTAGATACACACATCCTACATGTCATGATATGCATCGTGCACAACATAATACTAATTAGTTTGAGTATACATAATTGTTAAATTTCATACAAGTTTAAGTGTCTATTTGGACACATCCAAAATTAAAGAACATAAATGTTAGCAAAACATAACTATTTGAAAGATCAAGAACAAGATCTCAACAAAAATGTCACTGCTTTCAGGTTTAGCACAACTCTTTCCAATTGTACTTCCAATTTTTAAACAAAGTTACTGTACCCAAAATTTCATTGATCATGTACAAAGACAACAATGATGACATATCCAGTATAGTCTCATAAGTAAAATCTGAAGAGAATGGTGCTAGTCTCATAAATAAAATCTGAAGAGAATGAAGCGTATGCAAACCTTACTCCCTACCTTCGTGGGGACAATGTACACAGACACCCATGTATTTCAGTCCCTTCTTTCATGCTGGTGTTTTGCATTCACCAATCAGGGATATGGTTTGTCTTTTGTCCAAGGTGGCTGACTTATTTCACATTATTGCAGAAGAATATATCTAGAACTATTTTGTGTGAGTAAAATGATAGAAGCAGAACAAATTGAATATGGAAAACTATCCTTTTCTTCAATACAAGTAGCAAATAGTGTATTCCACACTATATAAATATACAACATTTAGTTTGTCAACAAGAATAACAATGAGTTTTTTGTATTACATGTAAAATGATACAACAAAACAAAGGACATGGAAGAATTACTCAGCTCCAAAATTCCCGGTTCCTGATGGAGACTTGATCATCCACTTGAGAGTTGCTCTCGAGAGTCCACTTCTCGAAACTACAGTCTATAAAGTCATAGTAGCCACCGTGAATTAAGAGCTCACCTTTATTCACCTTCTCCTTAATCCATGGGTATGTAAGCAAATTCATCAATGAGCGGTTGATAGATTCCTGGACGTAGAAAATATGTGGATTGCTTCAATACTCGGGATATCACATGCATAACACAGAGATAAATTAAAAAGTTACAATATCTAACTGTTATTTCGAGTTCTCCATAATCAAGAATCAGATTAGGCTAACCATTTTAACTACCATATACACAAAATCCACCAGACTTGCAAGCATGAACACACTGCTTATTTTGATCATGACACCGAGACATGAATTTGCGCTAAGAACTAAGAAGCATTTAGTATTACATCTTGAATATAAACAAAATTAGTATCACCAGGTGGATCATGTATCTTTCCGACTAGACATAATTGTCTTTCTGAAGGGAAACTAAATTAAGAAGAAATAATACTTGCCATTAATAATGTCTAAAGGAAAAGTGGCTAAATGTATGGAAGTTCTTCCCAAAATAAAAAGGAAATGCACGTCACTCCAGTGACCAGAAAGGAGAAAGACGACAGTCCCATGACATGACTTTGGGTGGCTACGCCTCAAGTGAGTTTGAGCTGCACTATAACTAAAAGGGAAAATACATAGGTTAATTCCCTAAGCTTGTCCCAAAAAGCATTCACACTATCTTAACTTTGTGGGCGACCTCTTACCTCCTCTAATGTTATTTGAAGTGAAACTAATACCACCCTGTACATAAAAAACCAGTTTCATGGCATTACGTGCACTGCGCATGCTGACAGCTATATTTCCACCTCATTTCTTACTTTTTTCACTCTTTTACTTTAACTAATTCCATTTACCACATAAAAAGTAACTTTTTTCTCCAGTACTCCATTTATCAACCCGTCTCATTGCTGCTCGGAGCAGTTGAACCGGAAACAAAGGCACACAATAACTCTTTAATTTCCGACAATACTACACTTCCATTCGTTGTGAAATTCAACCATAGTCTTCATGAAACAACTATAGAGGTATCAAGTTACTAAGCCACACTATGAAAGTGTGGGAAAGAGTGGTGGAGATGAGGGTGAGGAGAGGCGTGTCTATTTCAGAGAACCAGTTCGGATTTATGCCGGGACGCTCAACTACAGAAGCCATCCATCTTATGAGGAGACTGGTGGAGCAATATAGGGAGAGGAAGAGGGACTTGCATATGGTATTCATCGACTTAGAAAAGGCCTACGATAAAGTTCCAAGAGAGATACTATGAAAATGTTTGGAGGCTAAAGATGTACCTGTGGCATACATTATGGTGATCAAGGACATGTATGAGGGAGCCAAAACCAGGATAAGGACAGTAGGAGGGGACTCAGAGCATTTTCCAGTTGGGATGGGGTTGCATCAAGGATCAGCTCTAAGTCCATTTTTATTTGCCTTGGTAATGGATGCATTGACGCGACAAATTCAAGGTGAGGTGCCATGGTGTATGCTTTTCGCGGATGACATAGTCCTGATTGATGAGACTCGTAGTGGAGTTAATGCTAAGCTGGAGGATTGGAGACATACCTTGGAGTCTAAAGGGTTTAGGCTGAGTATGACCAAGACAGAGTACTTAGAGTGCAAGTTTAGTGAGACACCTCAGGAGGTTGGCGTGGAAGTTAAGCTTGGTGCCCAAGCCATTCAAAAGAGAAGTAGTTTTAAGTATCTTGGGTCTATCATGCAAGGCAGCGGGGAGATTGACGATGATGTCACACATCGTATTGGGGCAGCGTGGATGAAATGGAGGCTCGCTTCCGGAGTGTTATGCGACAAGAAGGTGCCACCACAACTTAAGGGCAAGTTCTACAAAGTGGTGGTTAGACCGGCTATGTTGTATGGGGCAGAGTGTTGGCCAGTTAAGATCTCTCACATTCAAAAGATGAAAGTTGCCGAGATGAGAATGTTGAGATGGATGTGTGGTCACACCAGGAGCGACAGGATTAGAAATGAGGCTATTCGGGACAAGGTAGGAGTGGCCTCGGTGGAAGACAAGATGCGGGAAATGCGACTGAGATGGTTTGGGCATGTGAAGAGGAGAGACACAGATGACCCAGTGAGGAGGTGTGAGAGGTTGGCCATGGATGGTTACAGAAGAGGTAGGGGTAGGCCGAAGAAGTATTGGGGAGAGGTGATTAGACAGGACATGGCTCAGTTACAGCTTACCGAGGACATGACCTTAGATAGGAGGCTGTGGAGGACCCACATTAGGGTAGAAGGCTAGTACATAGTCTCGTTATTCTTCCCTATTCATAGTCGCACTAGCACATTACAATTCCTTGTACTCTCATTTCTGCTATTTCTGTTACTATTTATTGCTTTCAGTACTTTTGATTACTCTATTTTATCTGTGATGCCTTCGTTATTTATTTTCCTATAGCGCTTTGAATTTTTTAACCTTATCTGACCCCCTTTTATGCCTTTTTTGAGCCGAGGGTCTCTCGGAAACAGCCGTCCTACCTTGGTAGGAGTAAGGTCTGCGTACACTCTACCCTCCCCAGACCCCACGTTGTGGGATTTCACTGGGTTGTTGTTGTTGTTGTAGTCTTCATGAAACAATACTCATTTTTCTCCCTACAATTTTAAGGCTCTATTTCCCTTAGCTCAAGCCATTTAGAGTGAGCGGGCGGGATAACAAGTTTAACGGGAACAATGGAGTCAGGCCTAGAGTTCGTCAATATTTTATCTATTTTCTGGATAGCAGCTACTCTGCCACATCAGCGCTGGAGGGGGTATTCATTTCACTGCATCCAAGATTGGGAGTGGGGGGGTGGAGGTTAGGGTCATCCGTAAAGTTGTGTAATTGGCTTTACGGGACAAGTTTAAGGGGTAAATTATGTATTTTCCCTAACTAAAACATAATGAAAGTCTGAAAAGGAGGCTTTACCTTCTCGCAGTGCTTGCATTGCTGGTCAAAGCTGAGGTTGGAAGCAACAGCTTTTGTGCTTGTCCTGGCAGATTTTCCATTAACTACCCAACTCCGAATGAAGCTACACGAAATTAATAGAAGAGCTTATTACACATAAGTGACTATTTACTGAATTTCATAAATTAGTTTGTCAGAGCTGCTTATAACACTTGATAATAAGAGAGACTAGCCAAACCTTGAATTTGTTTCATCATCCATACTCATTAAAGCACGAATGCCTCCACAGCGACTGTGACCAATGACTAATATATTTTCGACCTGCAGATAACAGAAGCCAAACCTGAAAGCTTGAGGAAAATGAAATCAAGAATGATCAATAACCGCAACTCCCCCCCTTATCCGCACCTCCTTGCGCAAAAGAAAAAGATAAATACATAGAAAAGAGGAAATGAAACAAGTGGAAGTAGAAAATGAGATGAACATGTAGGAATTCTAAATTCATTGGTGATGAATAGAAGTAAATACACCATCCAAGTTTCCCTTGTGTTTTGGGACATTTACAACTTCCAACATAATTTACATCAAGGTAAATAACGTAAATTCATCATGAGAATCATGTTTTGGAAAGTCGAAGAGTTACAGTCCAGTTACGAAGGTTTCAAAATTATATAACTGCAACATCCTGTTTAGAATTTCAGTTCCCAAGTAACTCAATTCCACATTTCACAAATTCCAGCTCCCAAATAAAGGAAAAAGATATTAGAAACAGGCACATAAGTAGAGTCAGCAGCCATGAAAATATAGTCTCAGTGATGGAATATAAAAGGAAACAACACATCGTAGGATTTCTGGACAGAATTTACTTACTTTGAGAGTATTAACGGAAAACTCAAGAGCTGCCTTTGTTTCTGAAGGACCAGTCTGCATCAGAAGAACAAAATGTAAACTTTTATTCTGAACAATGTTAAAGCACATCCTTGGCATTTTTCAAGTCCAAAGTGCAGTATACAATACCTCATAAGGAGGCACCAAATTTGCGATGTTACGGACTACAAAGGCTTCTCCTGGTTGAAGTCCCAGTATGTTTGAGGGACACACCCGAGAGTCTGCACAAGAGATTACCAAAAACTGCCCTTCATATGTCAGTTGAGATCTTTAACATCTAGCCACAAAATTAACTTTAAGGTTTGTAATATGGAAAAGGAACAACAACTTACAAACAGGGAAAAGGAAGAGATAACACAGTGACTAAAAGTTGAAAGAAAGTCCATGCTTAAGAAAATGTCTAAAAGTTGAAAGAAAGGTTACCTTTGGTGATTGTTCGTCTGCAAGACTCTGAAAATGCTCCAAATTTTCCCTTGTCCAATAAAGAGAAAAAATCAAATGAGAAGAAACCTTCAATGTCAAAAAAGCTGAAAAAACAGTAGCCTGCTTCTGATGATGCTTACAAGTATTTGTCCTTCTTGAAATTCAAAAATCTACGTTTCAACGTAGTGAATTCATTTGATTCACGTTCAGTAACAGCACTCATCTTTTTTTCATCCAGCACTTCCTTGGTCAGGGTCATTGGCCCCTTCCAGGCTTTCAGTTTTGGAGTTGAATTACAACTGCAGTTTGAAAGTTATATTATGAGATCAATTCATGAACTTAGATTGATGACCCATATAATAGTAAAACTAGAAGTGTTATCAAAGGCAAACAGTGCAAACAAGCTCTAAGGTTTGCTGGGAGCTTAAGCGCAAATAAAGTGTGGGCATGAATGAAGAAAGACGCAAATGGAGAAAAAAAATACAAATATGTAGGTGTAGAAATCGAAAAAACATTACGATAAACTGAAATATCAATTGTTTAGTGTCGTCTCTTCAAGATTACGCTAATTGACAAGGAAAAATATTTCTTAGAGCCTAGATGACGACACTAAAGCGCCCGCTAAGCGAGGCAAAATACTCAACAAATTTTGCACCTCTCTTCGGGGTTTAAGTTTGTCTTTGACAAAACTAATGGGGTCGTTTGGTAGAGTGCATAAGAATAGTACTAAACATGGTGTATTAGTGATGTTGACACTATTTTCTTATCCACTATTTGGTTTTGGTGTATTAAATATAACATGAAATGCATAATTTCTATAAAACAAAATATTTGTTTACAACAATACCCTCGACATGGGCAGTTTGGAAAGGATTTAGAAAAGGTTTTATGGGACTTCAAAGACAGTTATGTCTTTAACCATGCTCTAATATCATGATTTGCTATGGATTAGTTATACATAGACTGAAAATCCTACTAAATAAAGGATTAAATAATACCACGACTAATACATGTATTATTTTCTCTAATACATCCTACCAAACAATTCCTACAAGCTAGAAGATCTTACTGCAATATCAAAAAAACTCTGCAATAAACTGGCAATGACTGGCCAAATGGAAAAAAGCCAGGCTCATTAATTGGCCACAAAGAATGCAGTACTGAAACAAGGAAAAGAACCCATCTTTACATGATTGCATTCATTGTTTATAAGACAAAATACCTCATTATTTATTCCGTGCATACCTAAACTTTTCAGAGTACTAATTATCCCCTATAGGCTCACACTCTGTAGTTCAGAACACACCAGCTAAATTGAGTTCTAAAACTTTGAGAATCTTACCTGGGCAAATTCAAAAATCTCAAATGGGGTAGTTCAACTTCCAAGAATCTCAATTGGGTCCTCAAGATCTGCACCAATAACCAAAACCCAAACATAAAAATCAAGAAACATAAGCAAAAACAGCAGCTACATTAAATTCTCAATTTATAAAAAAGATGACTTTTTTTACCCTTGTTTTGGCTGAACTCTTATGAAGATCTACAGAAGATGATTGAATTAGAGGCTTAGCCATTACAAAGATAAGAATAAATCAAAACAACAATGCACAAGGGGCTTTCTTGATTTTACTATATATATAGACAATATTCTTTCTGACATAAAAGCTTTAAAAAGTTGGTTTGTACCATGTGAGGTTGTTGTGTTGGATCTAACTACATAAGTGTCAGTCAGCAAACTTGTTCCTCTCCAAGAAAGACGGAGAAACCAAAGTATTAAAGTTAAAAAAAGAAGAAAATCTTTGAATATATCGGAAGGTACAACAATTGAAACATAGTGTACAATTAATATATGCATCTGTTAAAACCGGCTCTTTTGTTCAATCAAAGGTCAATTTTGCTTTAGCTTGTTCTAGAGGGTTGTAGAGCTGATCTTTGGGCCTCCTTTATGTGATCTAATGGGTCCATTATAGATTTGAAGTTGGGCCAGGTTTGAAAAAAATCTCCACTCTAACAAGTTTTTTGCACGGATTGTCTTTAGGAAAAATTACTTGATAGAGTGCTTTTTAAAAATTAATTACTGATTTTAGCGATATTTTTTATTTATTATTATTTATAGCAACATATAACAATATTATGATAAATCTACACTTGTATTAAAAGTGAATTATGCATACAATATAAATGTATTATAAGTGTTTTAAAATATATATTATGTTTGTGTAGTAAGAAACTAACATAATATATTATAAGTCTATTAAAGTATGTGATAAATGTATTATCCATCTATAAAACTTGTATTATCTATATTTTATAAATAGTTCTCTGCAATATGTATTAAAATTGTATTATAAGTGTTCAGTGAATTTTTTTTTATTGCTATAGATGGTAAATATTTTCTTAATATTGTATATTTATGTAAGTTTCCCTTGTCTTTATTTCAATGTGATTTTTAACTTAAAGAATTACACAAATTTCATAATGTTAAGAGCTAATTATATTTTATTCCTACTTTTTAAAAAAAATTACAAAACGTCCTGATTCGATCAATACATCGCATAAAATGATGTATTTGACTGATACATCACTTCATAATGTTAAGAGCTAATTACATTTTATTTCTACTTTTTTTTTAAATTACAAAACGTCCTGATTCGATCGATACATCGCATAAAGTGATGTATTGACTGATACATCACGTAAAGTGATGTATCCGACATTCTGATACATCACATAAAATGATGTATTCGACTAATACATCGAGTAAAATGATGTATCCGAGAATAGGAGAATAGGGATTTTTGTAATTTTTTTCAAATGGTAGAAAATTTTAGAGAATGTGATAAAATAAGTTGTGTATTTAGTTACTTTTTCCATTTTTAATTTTTGTCCAATCGATGATTTTAAAAGAAATTGTGGGTCAAAGTATCCTTAACTATAATATCGCAAGACAAAAATTGTCTGGCATAAGTGATATAGTATCTAATTTGCTAGAGCCCGTTTGGATGGACTTAAAAAAAATAACTTTTATGTATGAAGTGCTTTTAGAACTTTGAAGTGCTAAAAATTATTTTTATAAATAAACAGTTGAGTGTTTGGATAAAAGTGTTTATGCTGAAGAAATGAGGAAAATGATGTGAATTTTAGGGTTAAAAGAATAAAAAGGGTAGTTTGGGAATTTAGTTAAAATATAAGGGATATAAAAGTAATTTCTATGGTCAAAGAAAATGCTTTAAGCACTTAGGAAAAAAAAGTTAGGAATCCTAACTTTTCATTTTTGACTGACTTTAAGAACTTTATTGCTTAAAGTTAGCATTAGGCAAACACCACAATAAACTAAAAAGGGCTTATAAGCCCATCCAAACGGGGCTCCTAGACATAAGTTTAAAGAACTTTTGCTTTGTTAGCAAAAACTTAGAAAACTAAGAGGCATAATTTTGCGGGTTTTAAAATTGAACTTATATTTTATAAGACATGATTTATGCCTTGTGATTTTTTCGATGTTAAGGATATTATGGATCACTTTTTTATATTACTTAAAAGTGCAAAAGACAAAATTATAGACCAGAAATTTGAGGGGCAAAACACAAAAATTTAAAACTACTCCAAAGTAAATATTAGGTGATTTGTCCAAATAATATTCTGTTATAAATTTATTGAATTAGTGGATTGTCCATTTAGTTTATTCATGAAATATTTACATTCATGTATGTATATTTTTTAGGTGATATGAATTATTTTGGATGAACATATTACATAAATATGTCATTTAACTTGGTTTCAGCTGGCATCTATGCCTTTTAACTTTGAGTGTGCACAAGTAGACACTTAAACTTGTATAAAATTGAACTAGTAGACACACGTATCCTACATGACATAATACATGTAAGACGTCATGTAGGACACAAAATTTTAGTATGCCATGTAGGATGAATGTGTCTATTTGTTCAAGTTTTTGATAGTTAAAGTGCATACTTATACACTAGTAAAGTTAGAGGCTATAATTATCCGTCGAAGCCAAGTTAAAAGTTATATTCATGTATTATACCTTTTAAATAACAAGAGTCGTCGTCTGCAGACTTTGAAATTATACGTATCGTGATTATGTTTAGGCAAAGACTATGTGCTTCCATCCCCAATTCTCTCTTAGTCCTCTCATCTCCTTCTCTTATTTATTGTTATGTTACTGTTCATGTTCTTCATATTGTAATTGCTCCTTCCTATATGAATTAAACCTTATTAGTTTGTTCTCTCTGTTTGTTGATTGTTAAGTTGAGAAAATTACAATATTCGTTTTAGTGTTCGCTACAGACCCATGAATATATGTAAACAATCAAAAATCCACAAAATAGAATAATTAACAGATTTTCTAGACCATACCACTTCAAGAGTTGGTCTTGACGCAAAAATTATAACAAAGAAAAAATAATTTCAACCAAAAAATATATCAATTATTCAGATCATTCGACTAAAGTAAAAGTCAAAGCCAAAAATTATATGATGTAAGCTAGAGTAAAAGTGATTTTCTATTTATACAATACATTCCTTTTCTTCTTATTATGTGGGACAAAATTTCCTTTATTATTTCCAATTTACAACCTTATCCAAAGGTCATGGAATCAAATCTAATTCACACACAAAAAATCAACAATTCCCCATATGAATGGATTGAGTATAGTCACATATATGTTATAAAAACATGTAGAAAAACTTGTGTGTTTGTGCTATTAAGAATTAATTACCTCTGAATAAAAAATGCATATCTTATATATTTTGAATAATTAATAGATGTAAGATTCTTGAACCGTCAAATTTTGATACACAACTAGACAATATAAACAACATAATAAACTTTTGACCATGTTTGTTTCTTATTATTGTGTTTGTTTCACCCAATAAATAACGACCATCTGATATCATAAATACATAAAATTGGTCTATTATGGACAATTAAGGTTATGTTATAAAAAATTTCTTTCATTAAAGTTTTCAACAATCCTAGTTGTCCATGTTTCAGTAGAACCATCCTTAGTGTGATTGGTATTACAATTGTGAGTTGTGACCTATTTATTGTGAATTTGTGATACTGTAGCGCATGATTAAACGGTCGTGATTGACATAATCACTAGAATTTTCACATTTGGTATTCTCCATTTATTGAATTTATCATGGTTTAGTCAAAAGGGAAAAGAAAAAGAGGAGAAAATTACTCCATATATTGAGCATGTTTAGCATTATGCTAAATACAGCTTAAAATAGCTTTTAAAAATTAAAAAGTACTGCTTTTGAAAAAAAAAAATGTGTTTTGATAATTTATTTGAAAAGTGCTTTTGATAAGATGATTAATCGTTTAAAGAAGATCGTTTATTTTCTTTTTGACAACTTTTTAATTTTAATTATCCACGTGATATGTTTGAGATCACACAATTAAAGGACACAAAGTTTAAGAAAATAATGAAGACTTTTGAATCTACCAAAATATTCTTTAATTTTGTAATCTCAAATATGTAATGTGGATAGTTAAAATTAAAAAATTGCTAACATGAAAATAGACGTTCTTCTCTAAACAAAAAGATAAATAAATTGAAATGGAAAAAGTAGGTCACTTAAAATATAAAAACTAGAATCATTTCGTAATATAAAATTAGCATTCGATTTAAAAACGGACTAAAGAAAATCAAAGATAGACCGATAGAGGAACAAGTGGTGGACTAAAATTCCTAATTATGGTGTCAAATTACAGTCTTCATAAATTCCTCTGTCATTTAATTCTGCTATATTTTGTACTTAAAATTCCCAATTAATTGAATTAAGTCAAATAGAAAATTGTACTTTTGAGCTTTTTGGGTTGTTCGGCTATTTTATCAAATTTTCACGGCCATAGAATAATGAGGGTTCGGTTGATAGTAGTTAGAATTATGCAGTAAAATATTAATAATATAACATTGTTCTATTTTTTATTTTGTTTAAAAATTAAAATAATACATCAATTTTTGCATAATTTATACATATAATATGAACTTTTAAATTACAAATCAAATATTCTATTAATTTTTTATATAAACAGTTTACTTACTAACTAGCTATCAAACATTATATAACTTATATATTTTTGTAATATGAATGTCTTTTTCAAGTAGGCACTCCTAAAGTGGGCAAGTTGCCCACTTGAGTTTTTCTTCCATTTGCTTTTATGGCTATAAATATAACATTCTTCTGCAATGTAAGTGCAATACGCAGTTACATACACGGCCTTCTCTCTTCTGTTCTCCTTCTTTTTTTTTACTTTCTCCTTCTTATTTTGTCAAGTTAATTTATTTTATAATATGTTATCAGCACGAGCCTCCATCGTTTTGAGCTATATTTTTAAGAAGGTAACAAAAGGGGTAAGAATTTTATTTTCTTAAAATGTCCAATATTTCTAAACTTGAATTTGTTGCTCTTGACATAACTGGAAAAGGCTACTCATCACGGGCACTAGATGCCGAAATACATCTAGAATCGATGGGCTGGCAAACACTATCAAAGATGACAATACGGCATCTAGTCAAGACCATGTCAAAGCCATGATATTTCTCCGCTACCATCTTGACGAGAGATTAAAATTACAGTACCTTACATTAAATGATCCCCTTAAATTGTGGAAGAATCTAAAAGAAAGATATGACCACCCGAAGTTGGACATCCTTCCACAGGCATGTCATGATTGGCTAAATCTGAGATTAATGGATTTTAAAAATATAACTGAATATAATTTTGCCTTGTTTAGAATTATAACTCAGTTAAATTTATGCAAAGAAGAAATCACTGAGCAAGATAAACTTGAAAAAATATACTCCACATTTCCACCCGCGAATATACTCCTGCAGCAATATCACGAAAAGGGGTTTAAAAAATATTCTGAATTACTTTCTCACCTTCTTATTGCTGGATGCCACAACGAACTGCTAATGAAAAATCATGATAGTCGACCCATTTATTTTTTCCACTCTCTGAAGTGAATTAGACAAATTATAATCAATGAGAAAGAGGTCATGATCATAGTCGTGGTCGTGATCGTGGTTATGGTCAAAGAAAAAATTATAATCATGGTGCTCGGCTGGCACCGAGAAATGATCAACAGTACAAAAAGAAGAGTGAAAAGCCAGAAGCTTTACAAAAGAAAAATTCAGAAAGTATATGTCATAGATGTGGAGGTATGGGCACTGGTCGCAGATTTGACGATCATCAAAACGTCTGGTTCAGCTATATCAGACATCCTTGAAGAGGGCAGAAAATAATCCAGAGACAAACTTTATCTCTAAAAATAATATTGAGCTATGCATCTGCATGTAGCTGATTTCTTCAATTTCCCTAAAAGAAATATGAATATCGATAACCCTAATAATATTTAAATATTTTTTTGTATGTACTTAATAATATATTTGTATTTATCTAATCCATGTAAATAAATAAAATTTATCTAATAAGTCATTTTTTAATTATAGTATTTACTTTATTTCTTTTTGCGAAGGGGAGCCTTGGAGTAACTGGTAAAGTTGCTGCCATGTGACCAGGAGGTCACGGGTTCAAGCCTTGGAAACAGCCTCTGGCAGAAATGCAAGGTAAGGCTGCGTACAATAGACCCTTGTGGTCGGGCCCTTCCCCGGACCCTGCGCATAGCGGGAGCTTAAGTGCACCGGGCTGCCCTTTTTTTTTTTTACTTTATTTCTTTTTGAAGAAGAATATGAATATGTCTCAAATTTTGTTTGGATCAATGATCAATCACGAGGATATTTGTGTAATTGATAGTGGAACAACTCATGCCATTTTTAAAGACGAGATATATTTTTCCAACTTGCTTAAAAGAAAAACAAATGTTACTACAATTTCTGGTAATTCAAAAATGATTGAAGGCTCAGTAAGAGCTACTATATTTCTGCCTAAAGAGACAAAGATTGTTATAGATGATGCATTATTCTCTTCTAAATCCACAAGAAACTTTTTAAGTTTTAAAGATATCCGCAAAAATGGATATCATGTTTAGATATTAAATGAAATGAATACTGAATATTTTGGTATAACCAAGAGTGTCACAGTCCAGAAATATATTTTGAAAAAATTACCAACTTTGTCGTCTGGCTTATATTATGCAAAAATTAGTGCAATTAAAGTAAATATGATCGTAAACTAGAAGTTTACTGATCTAAATATATCTGTGCTATGGCATGATCGAATAGGTCATACTGGGTCATATCTCAGTGCTATTGGTGCACTTATGTACCTTGTTAACTCAATCAGGCCTGATATAACATTTTCTGTTAATTTGCTAGTAATGTATAGTTCATCCTCAACGCGAAGGCATTGAAACGGTATCAAATATATTTTGCGATACTTAAAAGGTACCATTGATATGGGTTTGTTTTATACTAACAAAGATTGTGCAGATCTTATTGATTATGCAGATGTAGATTATTTATTAGACCCACATAAAGCTCGATCTCAGATATACTATCGATTTATAGACGAAGGAACTGCTATATCATGGCGATCTACCAAACAGTCTATTGTTGCTACTTCTTCAAATCATACTGAAATAATAGCAATTCATGAAGCAAGTAGAGAATGTGTGGGTTGGGATCGATGATACAGTTCATTAAAGAAAGATGCAGCCTGAAAAATGATGTCAAAGTACCCACAGTTATATTCGAAGACAATGTCGCTTGTATAACTCAATTGAAAGGTGGCTTCATAAAAGGAGATAGAACGAAACATATTTCACCAAAATTATTCTTCACACATGATCTCTAGAAGAATGGTGATATTAATGTACAACATGTTCATTCCAGTGATAATCTTGCAGATTTATTCACAAAGGCATTACCAACATCAACTTTTGAGAAGCTGAGATATAAGATTGGAATGCGTCATCTCCAAAATATCAAATGAAGTTTTTATAAGGAGAGTAAAATACGCGTTGTACTCTTTTTCTCTTAACCAAGGTTTTGTCCCACTGAATTTTTTTGGTAAAGCTTTTAATGAGGTAGCACTCAAGGCGTATTATCAGATGTGTGTACTCTTTTTTCTTCACTAGGCTTTTTTCCACTAGATTTTTCTTAGTAATGTTTTAACGAGGCACAACATCTATGGATATTGAATATATATATATATATATATATAATTTTTTTTATATAGACATCCGGGGAGGGTTATGATATGGATGTCTTTTTCAGTTGCCCACTTGATTTTTTCCTTCACTTGCTTTTATGGCTATAAATATAGCCTTCTTCTGCAATGTAAGTGCAATACACAAATACATACACGGCTTTCTCTCTTTTGTTCTCCTCCCTTTTTTTTTTTGCTTTCTCCTTCTTATTTTGCCAAGTTAATTTATTTTATAATATATATAAATTAATACATAAAATAAGTGATTTCTTTACCCTTGAATAATCAAATCATAAAACAAATGATTGGTCAAACAATGTAAAATTAGCTTCATATGATTAGAAAGTTATGAATTCGAATTGTGAATTTAATCTTCCGTAGAAATGTCAGATAAAATTATGTATAATAAATTTTTATGATTCAATATATTTTTTTCCAAACACCATGCATAACGAAAATTAGCACACTTAATGGCCATCCAAATTTTCCCGCCAAAGTTTGTCGACCGAAACAGGTGTAAGGAGCCGCCGATTTTGAAATGTCAAAAAATACGCGGTCTTAGGTGGGGCCACATTTAGTCGGTGCCATCCCATACTTAACTGTAAATTCATTTTTATTTTATTTTTTATTATAAAAAAGACGGAAAATACAATATAATGTTTGAATATTTGTCAATTTATGAATTCTAAATATTCTATTCTCTTGATTGATGGGACAGACGACTATTTTTGTTGGTCCGTAAATGTTTGAATAATATCATCCCAATAACAACTTTCAAAAAATAAAATAAAAATAGAACTTTAAAATATAGCTTTCAAGATTTTCAATTATTTAAATTTCCCACTCATAAAATTCACGAAATTATTCAAATATTAAATTTCTTACAAAATGTTTTTTCTTATTGTCAAAAATATTATACTTGATTCCTAAATTATAGATAAATTTGATTTTAATCTTTACGATATTCGATATATTCAATTCTCTACTTATAAAATATATTATTTTTTGATTATTTTTAAAAATATATTATCATTGAATATAAAATAACAGTACAAACTTGACATAATTCATATGTAATTTATTGGTGAAATACTTAATACTTCAAGAAATTTATGAGTATTTCACGGGGAAAGAAAATCAAATGTGCATATTTTAAATAATTGAATGTTAAATGTGCGAATAATATATACAATGATGAAAATTAAAATTTACTCATAACTGAAGGATCAACATGCCAAACAAGTTAATACTCTATTTGTTCCAATTTAGACGGGGCATACTTTTTTTAAGTCCGTTCCAAAGAATGTCACCTTTTATAATTGGAAAAATATATATATATATATTTTTATTTTTAATGAAATGAATTATAACTATATAAATAATCAACAACTATTTTAGATCACAAATTTCAAAAGACTTTCATTTGTTCATAAATTTTATGTCAAATCAAAAAATGTCATATGACTTGGGACAAATGGAGTATATATTTAACTCTATATATAATCACAAACAAAGATTTTGGTGGAGTGATAAATACCCCTTCACCCTTAATCAAGATATCTCAGGTTTGAGTCTCCGTCACCTTTAATAGGGAGCGCTTTACCCATTTAATGTGAGATTTTTCGGCGCGAATTCGAATTTAATCGGATTTCAATCTCGGTATCAGACATCCGGTGGAAAATTAAAAAAATCACTTTATATATAGTTAAATATTTTCATATAAAATTGGAATACTTTTATTTTCTTTTTTCCAAAATATATTAGTAATAGTACTTCCTCTATTCTATTTTATGTGACATTAATATTTTTTAATCCATTTAAAAAAGAATGTCATTTTATTATATTTAGAAAAAAAATTAATTTTTTTTTTATTTTTAATAAAATAATTTACAACCACATAGATATTTAATGATTGCTTTAAATCATAAATTTTAAATCTTTTTGCCCTTAAATATCGTGCCAATTTGATCGGTGCCACGTAAAAATGATACAGAGGCCACTACAAATTTCCCCGCCCACACGTTTAAAGTTGCACCATTTTTCAGTCAACACGTTCTCTGTTTTTTCCTCGCTCCCATAAAATAAAAACCAAATTCTCAACAAAAATACTTGTTATTGTGCAAAGAATAGAATACAATTTTTGTTTTGGAAGATGGAGGAAGAATTGTGTACAACACCAAAGAATCAAGAATGTCGAATACAAGCGCCGTTAGAGTGTCCGCCGGCTCCGAAGAAGAAGAAGAATGAGAAGATAGCAACAAAGAAGAAGAATATTGGCTATTTTCACCCTCCTGATCTTGACTCACTTTTTTCTGTTGCTGCTGACAGTCGAGCTAGAGTTTTAGTTATGAATTCTGCAATTCAATAATTGGGAGGTGTCTTTTTCTAGAATTGAATTCATATAGATGTTTTTTTCTTTTTTAGAAAAATTCATAAATTTAAAATTCTGAATCTATTACTTTATTTGAGTAGTTAAATTCCAGTTGTTTTAGGTTGTAAAATAGAATAGTTGTAACTTTTTTTATTTTTATTTTTTAAAAATCCTTTGGGTGGAGAAGTTTGGACATGATAAATCATGAAATTTTATGTTGTCAATGGTTGAATTTGTTTTTATTTGGTGTAATAGTATTTATGATTTTTTTTTAAAGAGCTAAGTTAGAGTATGCTTTCACTTATAATTTTTTGATTTCTCTGCATATATTAGTGTTTCATTTGAATATGAAGAACAACCGCTTCCAAATCTGTGTGTTGTGGTGCATTTAGCTCCGTCTTCTTATGTTGACAAAACAAAACAAAATGTTTTAGGATGTGTTTGGTTTGGTTGGTCAAATATTTTGTAATTTTTTTTCAATATTTTAAAAATAAAGAGAATGACTTTTTTAATGAAAGTAGAAAAATCAAGTTCGATTAATGATATTCCAAGTGAATTATGTGTTTCCCACCTCCCAAGTACTTCTTTTTGCCCCATTTCTATAGTCAGTGGCGGAATCAAGATTTTTAATAGGGGGTTCAAAATCTGAAAAAGTAGACACACGAACTAGCCGAAGGGGTTTGACATTTACTATTTATACATAAAAAAAATATTTTAACCATGTATAAATAGTATAATTTTTCACCGAAAGGGGTTCGGATGAACCCCCTAGACACCATGTAGGTCCGCCACTGCCTATAGTCCTCATCTCCAGGTTATCATCTCTACTAGGGATGTACATGGTGTTAGACCCTCAGCTTGATGGTTAGAGTGGTTCGGGCATAAATACGGATTTGCATGATGAGCCTAGTCAAGACCCAATGCAATCAGTCAAGATTAAGTTCAATTGACAAGACTTTAGCAATGTCGTGGCTAAGTCATGATAAGGGCTAGGCAAGCTAAGGCAAAACCAAGGCATGCAAGGCGTGGCTAAGGCTGGGCAAGCTAAGGCAAGGTAAGGCTATGATCACGGTAAGGTCGTGGCTAAACAAGTGTGGGCTAAGTGTTGGACGAATGGTCAAAAGCTGAGAAGACTGGACCACAACGACAAGGTGTGCGAGGTAGGATCTGGGCACAATGTAGGCACATGGGAAGGCGCGAGTTTAGGCGGCCAAAGACTAATTTTGGCGCCAGAATTGAAGGTTGCCCGCGTGTGCCTCGCACATGCCTAGGCAGTTGGGCGGTTCGATAGTTTCTAGCCTTTTTGGCCTTTGTCAGCATTTTAGATAAGCTTGTAAATTCGAATTTGAATATTGGCCTATTAGTTAGGGATGTCAACCGACTTTGTAAGGCACATGATTGGCATGTGATGGGGTGCTATGGCCTATTTATTGGCACAGATAGACCAATCACAGGCAGAGAGTCATTGGATCAGATTTTTGTAAGGCTGATTTTGTATGCTTTTTATGGTACGAGTTTAATACAAAGTTGGGACTTGTTCCTGTACGTGGTGTGTTTCTATATTCGTAGGCATTGTCTAAATGTGAAACAAAAGTGAGGGAAAAGAAAGAAAGGGTTGAGTCTAAGTGTTAGGCTGCCGAAATGGGTTAGATTATCGTGAGTTGACCCCTTTACAACTGGTATCAAAGCAAAGGGTTTTGACACTAACAATAGCTGGCGCAAATAGTTACAATGACTTACGGGAAATAGTTGCACGATTGGAGGCCATTCTGAGCATGACAGCAAGCGATGAAGGCACGGTTGATGTTCTGACTCAAATTCAGGATATCAATGTAGTGATGTAGACTTATTGTGGGAATGTTGATGCCCAGTTGGCCGAATTGCAGGCTTTTCATGAGTCTATGAGTACACAAATTGATGGCCTTAAGAAGGAAAATGAAGATCTGAAGACGGAGGTAACAGTCCTTCTTGATACCATCAGAAACACCAAATTGATTTTGTATTTCAGCAAAGAAACTTTTGAATATAGAAAATAACTCAGAATGATCTTTCATTAAGAAAATCCAAGTGCATCTTGAATAATAATCAATGAAACTAACAAAATCCTAAGAGTGAACTAACTCTACTAGGACCCCAAATATCAGAATGAACTAATAAAAAAATAGACTTTGAATGACCCTTAGTACTACGTGAAAATATAGCTCGAGTGTGTTTTCCAAGTTGATACGACTCACTGTCTAAACTAGACAAATTAGACAAGCTAGGCACCATCTTTTGCAGTTTGGATAGACTCGAATGTCCCAAACGTTTGTGAATTAGGTCTGGAGGATCTGTAACGGAGTATGCTGTGAAGGAATTTGAAGAGGTAAGATAGTAAAGGCTTTGTGATTCATGTCATGTGCCAATCATCTGTCCCGTACTACGGTCCTGCATGAGAAAAAAATCATCAAAAAAATATGCCACAATATAAGGCACGCGTCAAATGACTAACAAATGCTAGATTAAAAGGAGAGCCAAGGACATAAAGAACAGAGTCTAGAGTGATAGAAGATAACAGTTTGACTTTTCCAACCCCTTTTGGTTTTGTTTGGATCCCATTAGCTAAAGTAATAATTGGAAGAGATCGTGAATAAATAATATCAAACAAAAATAATTTATTATTAGAGATATGATGAGAAGCGTCTGAGTCCATGACCCATGATCTAAGAGTACTAGATTGTGAAACACAAGAAAAAGAATTACCCACAACAAAAATATCAGGTTGTACAATCGAAGCTACTTGTTGTGGCGTTTGCTTACTTGCTCGATACTGGAGGAACTCATTATATTCTATATGAGCAATATGAGCATTATTGGATGATTGATAAGGTTGAGCCACAGATGCTATTTGTGGAGATGTCTGCTTACTTGCACGATTTCGAAGGAACTCATTATATTTCTTTAGAGCAATAGGATCATAACTGGGTAGTGGACCATGCAAAATATAACATATGTCACGAGTATGCCCAAGTTTATGACAATGACTACACTTGGATTGAGGTTTCCCTAAACACCCTCTTTCTTGCCGATTCTCCATAGATTGATAGGTTCATTTTTCTATAGTGTGAGATGCAAGAACAGAGGAGTCAATAGTGGGTGATGAGGCTACTTTGTGACTGGGAGGCACGATAAGACGAAGTAGACGAGAGAATAATTTATCAATTGTAGGAATTACAGGACTAGCTAAAATCTGATCGCGCACTGAATCATGGTTAGTAGGAAGTCCAACAAGTTTAAAAACTAAAAACAACGTCTGTCTCTGTTTTTGTTGTTTTTCTACATTCGTAGTAACTGACATCAATATTTTAAATTCCTCCATGACTGCGTGTACCTGTCCCAAGCAAGTAGACATATCGTATTCTTATTTCTTTAAGTTGATCATTCGAGATATCACATCATAGAATCGAGATATGTCATTAGTGTATAAAACACGAGCCTTTTTCCAAACTGAATAACATGTCTGGAATGGGCGAAACAAGGGCATCAACTTGGAATCGATAGATTGCCATAAGAGACTACATAATTCAGCATCGACCTTTATCCACTGTGCTTTGGCTTTTGCATATTCCTCACTAGCCTTATTTTTTAAGTGATCTTGAACACCTTGACACTTGCACCACAACTCAACCGAAGAAGCCCAAACTAAATAGTTTGAACTTCTCATTAATAGTTCTAAAGTGATTACAGGGGTTGAATTTCCAATCCTCATATTTTTGAAACCAAAAACATCACACCCAAAAGACATGGTGTGAAATTTGTCTTGAAAGCAACAAGAAACACGGGATTACAGAGATTTGGTTGTCGGAAAATCTGGATCTCACCGGAACCCTAGTTTCGGCGATCAAATCTGGTCAAAAATTGCACAGATCTAGCCGGATTGGCTGGATGACCACAAATAAAATAAAAATTACTCAAAAAAATCAATCGGAACATCCCTAAAAAAAGACACAAATCAATCCCAACAACCACCAAATATTGACACACGATGACTTATTTTTACCCTTGAATTTTTCTCACCAATACTTTGATACCACGTGAGAAATATATGAGAAAAATATTATTAAATTGTGCAAGAACAATATTACACAAAGAACCTATTTATAGACACTATAAAACAATTCTTTTCCAAGTAGGGTAATATAAACTATTACTATTTTAAGTAGAATTGTGTACACCTATTACTATTTTAAGTAGGATTATGTACACCTATTCCTATTTTATAATCCGAGGATTAATAAAAGGATGACCATAGATGGAAAATTCCACATATTTTAAAAATTGTAGATGGCAAAGTCTAATCCTTTGAACTTAGAAAAGTGGTGAAGCCCAGAAATTATTACCATTTTAGAAAGAAGTGCTGGAAGTATAGTTGGTATATTTCTTCCAACATGTGATGGCTCCGTTTAATATGGTTCTGTGAGAAGCACTAGCCACTTACTCTCGCCTAGTGAGAAAATCTTCTGATGTTGAGGACCATCGGACAAATAGTTGTTCATTGAAACATTCTTCTCAGCGTAGACGGGTGATTGGTGCAGATATTTGTTTTGGATTATTTAGTAGACTAAAGAGAGCATTTAATTTTCCATAGTGTGGGTTTGTCCAATATGACCTTTCACTTATCTAAAATGAGAACAAAGAACGAAAAAGGATTTATTTTTCAATTTAAGAAAGTAAAGACTTTTGGTCTTAAACTATAAATATGTGGAATGTACCAAAATGTCCTTTATTTTTGTGGTCTTAAATATGTCATGTGAAAAGTTGAAATTACGGAGTTATCAAAAAAGGAAAGAGACATTCTTTTTGAAGAAGACTAAAAAGGAAAGTAAGACAAACAAATCAAAATGGAGAGAGTAATTATTTTTTTCCTTATTTTTGAGCTTAAATATTAGAGGAAGTAGATGCTTTTCATCTCTAAATATATCATTTTCATTCGGAAAGAAGCTATTCAACATCCAATACTACACAAAAAAATGCAATAAAGTCAACTCTGATAAACTCAATAGGCATTTAATTGTGGTAAGAGGTCGTAATGGGAAAATCTTCTTCTCTGTATATAATTGTACATTGTCAGCTCATGAATAGGGTACTTGGAAAGCTGGCTTACACTTCAGCTTTCGACATTCTACGATGTCTTTACTTTGGTCACCAGGACCAATCATTGATGGTAACGGTGAAGATTCTGTAGAATAATAGGTACTTAGATTGCTTCTCATATAGCAACTTTTGACTTTCTACTATGTCTTTACTTTAGTCATTAGGAGAACACTAAAATTGATGGTTATAGTGAACCTTCTGTAGAATAACTAACTTATTTCACATGTTTTATTGTGACTTACCCACTAATTTTCAGGTTTTTAGCTACTGTTTTAGTTAATCTTCTTAGGCGTAAATTTGATTAATAACCAGTCTGCTTATAATAGTTTTGTGGGATGGACCATGATATTAAAGAAAACCTAACAAACATGTTCTTGTTCCAATTTGTAGTGACGTACTCTTCTTGATTCTATTCCATAGGGCCACAAAGAGTGGGTGATACAATTCAATATTCTCGGGGTGGTTGAGCACAGAAACCTCGTCAAATTAGTTGGATATTACGCAGTAAATGATGAGAGAGGAATCCAACAGCTTTTGGTGTATGAATATATGCCTAACACAAGTGTCGAGAAATATTTGTCAGCTCCTCTCTCCTGGGCAATGAGGTTAAAGATAGGATGCTTGTGGCTTAACATACCTACATGAAGAAATGGATCTGTTCAGGTGCTTTTTCCACTTAGCTACTTACACCTAGCTATACAAAGGTGTAACTAGTAAGGACTTCATCAAAGCTTGTGCCTTTGGTTTTGTTACCTCAAGTTTTGAGTTGGTTATTGTGCAAAATCCTGATGTATCTCTTCTTTTATATTGTACATCATCTTCAGACATTTTAAATCTTCAAACATTCTTTTGGACGAGCAAGGAATGGAATGCAAAGTTGTCAGATTTTGGATTGGCTAGGTTGGGACCTCCTGAGGGTCTAACCCATTTCTCAATTGGAGTATGTTCACGTAACTTGTTTGCATGCATCTCAATACATGTGTCCTAAAGATCTTGTCCTTTGGTATTTTTCACTTTTTCTTGTTTGTTTATTAGTTTTTCTAATTAATGTTGATATAGTCATATAAACCTAATTAACTCCTTTTACGGAATTAATCAAACTATGATTTATCTATTTTCTTGTCTGGATCTTATATGCTACTTTCCTTATTTGTTGTCATGTATGTTCTTAAAGTAAAACTTTGAACCTAAGATAGACAAGTCAAATCCAGTTCTGTCCTCTTTTGGTCTTTCTGATAGTGAATTTTGGCATTCTCATCGTGAGTCCAGCTCTCAGAATGTATCAGATACCAGCACAGAGTCCAGATGAAGGAGCCAATTTCCAAGCCTGTCTGATAGGCCTTCCGATCTCAGGGCATTCACATTCTCAGAACTGAAAGCAGCAATGAAGAATTTCAATCGTACTACCAAGATTGGGGAAGGTGGATTTGGATGTATATATAAGGCCACAAAGTATTACTACTAGAAAGCACACTCACTTTCTTCAATGTCTATATCTGTACTTGTGGACATATGGCCACAACTCAAATCTCAGAACATAGGAATAAGAAAAGTGTCCTAAACATAAAAGATCCTCCCAAAAACATGCTTCAATGGCAGGAAATAAACTACTGATCAATACTGCTCCTGCTGTCACTTTTTGTCACAAAGTATTACTACTAGAAAACACACACACTTCTTCAATGTCTATCTGTACTGGTGGACACATGGCCACAACTCAAATCTCAGAACATTAGAAATAAGAAAGTGTCCTAAACATAAAAGAACCTCCCAAAACACTCTTCAATAGCAGGAAATAAACCACTGATCAATGCTGCCCCTACTGCTCCTGCACCGGCTGCTGCCACTCCCGCCGCTCTCGCACCTTGAAGCATAGACAGAGTTCATGCCTGCAATTGCAGGCAGGCCGACAGACTCCTGCTCTTCTGCGGTTCTGTATTGGAACAGCCTGAGCCTTAATTGCCACCCGAGCTCGTGTATTGTAATGTACATGAGTAGGGGGGTTAGAAGGGTAGGGAGGGTACACTGGAGCCTACGCGTATTGTAATGATGAGTAGGGGAGGCTGGATGGAGGGGGCTAGAAGAGGGGGTGCTGGAGGGGAGCAGGATGCATGCATGGGGGGCTGGAGAACAAGGGGGGGGGAGGGATGGATTGATAGGGTAGGAAGTGGGGGGGGGGAGGGGGGTGCTGTACATGAGGGGGGGGATGGAGGGGCAGGGTGGGTATGCTGGAGCCTTAGGGTATTTTAATAATGAGCAGGGGGGTTGCTCAAAAGCTCTCCGGTTTTTCTCTCCAAATAACTAACATTAACGCAAGTGGAACCACATTCCTAGCCTTGTTTTTTTCCTGCATTCTTCCAGCTAAAGATCAACTCTGTCATGGTTTTCAGCATTGCCCATGGAGTGCCAAACCACCTGAGCATATCCCACCATAACCTTATGGTCAACCCGCAATGTAGCATAAGATAATCCAACAACAAGCACACCAGCTAAGCTGCCTCAAAACAGTGCATACCCAGCTAATTGCACCACATTATACAGAACTGGATTTGCTAATATAGTTATATTAATAAGAAATGGACCTTGGGCCTTACTCAACCCCAAAAACTATCTTATGAGGTAATGATTGTCCAAAGTCATCTAAGGATACCAATCTCACATCTACTTGACACCCCCACACATCCAGGTCTGCACATGGACAACATTGGGGCCCAATTTCAGATAAACCAAGTATTGGAATGGAGCTGAATCTAATACCATGATGGGAAATAGACTTTGGGCCTACCTCAACCCAAAAAATTAGCTCATGAGGTGAGGATTTTCTAAGGCCATTTAAGGAAACCAATCTTGCACCCCACAACCATGTGGGACTTCACACCTTTTAGAGAAGATGGTCGAATCACTTCAACATGGTTTCAGAGTAGGCAGAGGTCCCAAGTTTGAGTCTCACTGCCAAGAATTTTCACGTGCTTGGGCTATGGAAAAGAATTAGGCCAACATGTGAGGAGGACATGTTAAAGAGAAAATTAAAGTTTATAAATGTATGCTCTCTCTAACTGCATAGATGAGATGATTACACAGTTTAATAATAATTATAAACTAAGATGCTAGACACAAGGACTTACAGTTAGAATCTGGGTTGCCAACTGTTCCCTAGCCAAAGGATTATGGAGAAGAACAATCAGGCGTGCAAAAAGCTCCTAAAACACCAAAAATGAGGTAAAGTAGTTGTATACATTTCTTAAACAAGATGAAAATGTATAATTTCTCTGCTGCTCAGTGAAACTAAAGTTAATTACCTCAGGATAAGGAATATTAGCACGAGCTTTGCATTCTAAAACCGCTGCACCACTTTGAGAGGATCTACGCCTGCACAATTCTGATATGCATTTGCAGACCTACAAAGAAGACACTTGAATGAGTTATGGTATAAGAAGTAGATGTGAAACTCCATTATCGATAGCAGATAGAACATGCAAGTTTGATATAAAGAGAGGAAAGTTTTCAACAGGCAAGAACAGATAGTAAACCTTGCCAAAAAATGAAGGCCAAAAGGAGACAAAACAACTCTTACCGTAGCAACTGCACCAGTGTAAACTCGTGGTATGATCATCTTTAACAAAAATGGCCATAAAACATGCTACAATCCACACAAACTGAATTCAATTAGTTCCAGAAATAATAATAAGCATAAAGAGGTGGTGGAGGTAAATAATGAAAAATCTTTTCACACAGATTAATAAAGTGAAATTTCTTAAAGGGAGAAGTGCTCTCATACCTCCATCTCAGGGACAGTAACAGTTATTAGAAGAAGACCCTTTTCACAGATTGCCCTCAATTCTGACAATGTAACAGCATCCATTTTCATATAAGATAATTCGAACATCATATAGTTTTAGCATATAAAAAATGACATTCTGATAGAAAGTATGACACACTAATTAAAACATATGCAGGAGTCAACTCAAGTTGAAGTTCCCCATAGATGGGGAATAAAAACCATCTCATCTAACCACAAAAACAATGATGGAAACCACCTCTCCCTTTCCCACCCCAAAACAATGATGGGAAGCACTTCTGTTTTATCACGCATAAGGAAAAGGGCAAGGAACTCAACACAACCATGAATATGAGATGAAATTGGTGGAAATATTGAAAAAGAGGCAACATACCACCCACTGCAAGTTCCAGAATATTTTACCAGAGATCCATACCTCCACTTTCTTGTACACAAAAGGGTAATAACCACCAGGTGACGAGTTCAATTCCCTAGATCTCTCAATATTATCTTTGTGCAGACCAAACATTGTGGAATGGCGAATAAGATATTCAATGAACAACTCTCCAAAAGGACCAACCAAGTAACAGTGGGAAGCCATAACCACAATTAGCTACAAGCAAGCAACACAATCACATAGAATCTAGAAGTAGAGTTTGTGTTTGCATCATAACTAGGTAACTACAGCTAAATTTTCAACTCATAAATACCCCTCCAAGGGCCTTACAGAGCCCTAAATTAAGCTCATCCAATAACCGCTTCACAACTTCAATTAGTAAAGGTCTCTTAGTCGATGACAGTCAAATAGGGAGAGAGAAGATAAACATGACATTACCAAATTGAAGTGGAAAAAAGAACCTGGGTAATAAATGCTTTAATACAGAAAGTACACCAACAGCCAGTGGTTCTTCTTTCAGCTTGCATTTCTGACAGCGGCAAAGAGCAAATACACGAATATTTAGTGGAACAATTACCTTGTAAATAACCAAGTCTCACTACTAAGTTTGCCATTTCATATTTTTTGAAAGAAAAGGTTGAATTCTGGAGTTCAAAAAAATTGGAGGAAAATGAAGAAAGGTTGTGTTATTCCCTATTGCAAGCTTTTGGTTCCCTTCTAATTGCCTCCTTGATAGGTGATATACAGAGAAAAATATCATTAAGTTCTTGTGTTGGAATGTACAAAGGAGAAAATACACACATTAAGAAGGAAGAAAAACTATTCCTCCGCGTACACCAAACCAACTGTTAGGAAACAATGCTGAACTTCATTATAAGTCTGCCATTCGCACAAAATCCAAAAGAACTATACATTAGTCACAAATATAACATGTGAAGATATATAATTCTCAAAAAACATGTGAAGATACATAATACAATGTTGAGAGATGAAGCAGATGTTTGTAGCAGCGCAGAAATAAAGCCCCGATAAAGTTAATATGACCAAAAACATATGGAAGAAGGAAAATCAACTGATACTACCTTCAGAGAATCTACTAATTTTAAGATTGGTATTTATGGTGACCAGTGCTATTAGCCTTTCGATTTTCTAAAGCTTTAAATATCCTTAACAGGACTGCCAGAAAGCTATTATTGCTTGCAAGATAGCTCGCTTTAGATGTCTACCAGGAATCACAGAAAGCTATTTCTTGTTTAACAGGTAGTACCTTACCACTTCAATATCAACAGAACTTCTTTCTTCCAAACTGAGCATGGCAGTGATCTTTTCTAAAGGGACGGTATGTAAGTACCCAAACTATCTATACCGACATGTGGATAAATAAACTAAGGCCACGCGCAACCTAGGAGTCGAAGGAGTATCATCAAACAATTTAATGTAAGATCTTTCTACCATGCTCTATAAAAGAGAGAATTCAAAGGTTTCTCTCACATAGATAGCAATCTGTGCATAATGGCACAGAAAAAGTTGTCTTTTCTTAGTGGGCAGCTGCTAGTAGTGCAATTCTTACTCCTGAAAATCTGAGGAAGAGAGGAAATATATGTTTGTTGGCTTGGTGCTTCAAGTATAGTCTGGAGAAGGGAGATGCCAACAAGTAGTGTGATCTCATTAGAAGTTGAAGAGGAAGAACCAGGAGGTCAATCAGTTAAGGTTACACAGGATCCTTCTACGTGCCATTTTTGGACAATATGGCAAGAAGCAACAGAAGAACTGTTTTGAGGAGGAAAATTCCTCGTTACTAATTAAGAACATTTTGTTCTCTTGAAAATTTCGAAGTGCACAGAAAATCTTTTTGTAGAAGATTGAATGGGACTCTTAAATTTAACTCATTTCTGTAAGCTTGTAAACCCATGTGTTCCTCTTGGGTTAATCTAACTAGTGAAAAAATAAAAACAACCTAAGGCCTCAAATACAGAACTTGGACCTGAATAGCTTCCAAGCAGGAAATGACCATCAACTGGTTAATCAATGAAATGTACTCTTAAAGGAAAAAAGAAAAAATAAATGAATAAACCAGATCTTCAACCCAATTGCGAAATCTGAATGCTCTTTTTTGTCACTGCTTCTACAAACCACAGAAAGCAGAGTTGACAATGTGACAGTAAGTTCCTGCACACATCAAAGATAGTTAGCTACCTATCTAAATCAGAATGTTAGCTATGAAATGATTGCATATAACATCATCCATACATCACTCTAATTGGTGAAACCTTAATGGCTCTCAAGATAAGTTACAAGCAACATTTGTCCCGGGGGGTTTGTTTCAGTTGACAAAGGTTGAAGGACTTGTGTCTTAGGTCACAAGTTCGAGTCTCGCGTCAAGCGAACTAATATCAGTATTAAAGTGGGGCAGCAATAGAGGTGGTTTAGACTCATTTGCATTAATTAATTGTCCTACTGGGACGTCAACTCGAATTGGAGCATTAACAGCTGGAATATGAGATTTAGTAACTTTTGATAGGTCAGTAAATGCATCTGACAGTTGATTTGCAATATTTTGCAAATGAATTATCTTTTGAACTTCTATTTCGCATTTATTTATACGAGGATCTAAATGAGATAGTGATAATGCATTCCAATCTATTTCCCTTTTTAGCTACTTATTTTCTCCCATAATGCTGGGTATACTGATTTATCAAAATGACAATCAATAAATCTTGCAGTGAATAAATCTCCAGTCATAGATTCCAAATATTTTATGATAGAAAGAGATTCATACCCAACATATATCCCCAATCTTCTTTGGGGTCCCATTTTTGTGCGTTGTGGTGGAGCAATTAAAACATATACTGCATATCCAAATATTATAAGATGAGAAATGTTCGGTTCCTGACCAAAAGCCAATTGTAATGGGGAGCCTTTATGATAACTTGTGGGTCTGATCCACACAAGACTTGCTGCATGCAAAATAACATGACCCCATAATGAAATGAAAAGTTTTGTTCTCATAAGTATTGATCTAGCAATTAATTGAAGACATTTAATCAATAATTCCGCTAGACCATTTTGAGTATAAACATGAGCAATCGGATGCTCAACTGTTATCCCAATGGACAAATAATAATCATTAAATGCCTGAGATGTGAACTCACCAGCATTATCAAGACGAATTGTCTTTATTGCATAATCTGGAGATTATGCTCTTAACTTGATAATTTGAGCAAGTAATCTCGCAAATGTCATATTAGAGTTGATAATAAGCACACATGTGATCATCTTGTAGATGCATCTATTAAAACCATATAATATTTGAATGGTCCACATGATGGGTGAATGGGCCCACATATATCACTCTGTATACGTCCAGAAATGTTGAGGATTCAATGCCCACTTTGATTACTGATGGTCTAGTAATCAATTTGCCTTGAGAATATGCAGCATAAGAGAATTCTTTAAATTGAAGAATCTTTTGGTTCTTCAAAGAGTGTCCATGTGAACTCTCAATTATTTTGCGCATCATATTAGAACCGGGATGACCCAACCAGTCATGCCAAATAATAAAATCATTTAAGTAAGTAAACCTTTGGTTTACTATGGCATGTCTTTCAACCATGCTAATACTTGTGAAGTATAAGCCGGATGTAAGAGCGGGTAACTTTTCAAGTATAAACTTTTTGCCCGACATCATTATAGTAATGTAAAGATATTCATTCTTTTCATTATTTGTAGTCTCAATATGATAAATATTTTGACGAATGTCTTTGAAACTTAATAAGTTTCTTTGAGACTTACTACAATATAATACTTCATTAATTGTTAAATTTGTTCCTCCGACAAATACAACTTTAGCTTTTTCGGATCCTTCAATTAATCTTGTACTACCAGATATTGTATTAACATTAGCTTCTTTCATAATCAAATAAGAAAAATATTTCTTATCTCTTAGAATATTGTGTGTTGTGGCACTATTAATAAGACACATTATCATAATTGATGTTGGATCCAACTGATAACTGGGGAATTTCCATATTCTGATATAGGAGTTAATATATTTGGAGAAAATTAGAACTTCGTGCTGATAACGTATTATAAAATAAATTAACTTGGAAATTTAAGAAGGAAAGAAAGTAGCAGAAAATAGAGAAAGTAGAAGAGGATTTCAGTGTAAGTATTTTGTTCTTCGTGTTTTTTTTTTCTTTGCACCAATCTTGCATATATATAGGTACAAGAAGAAGAGCAAATACCAAGTGGACAAGTTGTCCACTTAAAAATGGGACCTACCTGAAAAATTACACCAAATACACAACATGGTGTGGAAAATTACATCCAATACACAACAATTAGAACTATTATTGTCATTTTAGAAATCTATTAATGCATGTTCAAGTTGGGAACAAATTAATGTGGGTAACTACCCCACAACTTAGAGCTATTATCCAAAGTTGAAAATAAAAACACGTAACCCATTTGTCAAAAAAAAAGGGAAACAAAAAAATTTGGGGGGTGAGAGAAGGGGGAGTATGGTGAGAAAAAGTGGTAAAGTGGGGTAATAAAAATATTTTATATATTTTTTTTAGGGTGGACAGTAATACTTTAATATTTAATTTTAACTAATTCTAAGAATTTATTTAATTTTTGTCTAGGTGGAATATTTTGTCTGTGGAGTATGATGTGACAAATTTTTTAAAATAAAAGAGAGAGTCTAGCGCACACACCATAGTGAGAGTAGAATAAAAGAGAAGTGTGTTTTTCAATCTAAGAAGTGATAGTTTATGTATGAAACTCACACTCTCAATAGTTTAAGTATGAAACTAAAAAAAATGAATAGTTTAGATGCATTTTTGATACTTATATCTTATTTAGATGACCGAATGGTCACTCTCCTTAATTTTCCTAAAGAATATTTATCTGCACTTCGTCAAAGTCTTGAACTGAATTCTTATGCCTTTTTCTTTAAGACTTCAACTTAATTTTTATAATGATGGCGTTCAGACTATCCTGCACGCACCTCGACCATCACCGAGTATCTACTATCTCTCACCAACCAACCCTAGCCTCCAAGGTTCCCTTTGATGAGGAAAAGGCCTAAAGGGTGAACAAGTAAGGTGTTTAGCAAGCTGTGTCACATTGACTTGGATATCAAACATCCCTATATTTTTTGATAAGTCATATTTTAGCAATCATCAATAGTAGGGCCAGGGCTTAAAGTTCCTCTAAAGGAATTCAGGAGTTCCAAGTAACATGGTTATCTTGTGTATATCATTCATTTGCAGCAAAAGCTACAAATGCTAATATTTAAGAGTGCACGCATGTTAATTCTCTTTTTCCAAACAACAACCAAATATGCATGTAGACCTGTTCTAGATTAACCCATGCTACTTGTCTATCCTCCTTCCTAACCAGCTTCAGTGCTTCCATTAGAGTGCTAGGTATCACCAGTTTGACAAAACAAGTATCTCTATGCTTCAAAGTAATGTATATATTTTGATCTTTTTAATAAGGTCGTGAATATTTTGATGTATCCAGATATAACATGAATATCTATGTACTACTGTTTTGACCCAAGTTGCTCAAGAGAGAGAGTTTGGAACTGAACAAGAAACTAGTGATGATGAGGGATTGCTTCTTTGTTCATCAGAATTTGAAGGATGACTCTTTCAACAAATTTGACTACCCTATATATGCAAAAAAGAAGGGAAAAGAGGGAATTTTCAGGTTGGACCAGAATTAGGTGATACTGTTGGAGAAAGAAGAAAGCAGACGAAGAATGAGAAGAAGAATGAAGAAGAAAAATGAGAATAAGAGTGAAGAAGAAGACAGAAGCCTCAAGACTCTTCCACTTCTTCTGATGATATGATAATCCTCCACCACGTGGCTTCATCTTGTCCCTACAAATGGATTCATCCTGTCCATACAACACAGCCAAATTAAAATATGACTATGCCCATATAGTTATGGGTAAATAAAATAAAGTAATGACAAGTTAGAATAGGACAAAACCAACCCATTTCTTTTTGTCTATATTACAATTGGTTGCAACAACTTGTGTATAAGTAGATGTACATTTTGATGAAAATATAGACAGAAATTCTCTTTATCTTCAGCTTCTCATTCTTTAAAATCTCTACATGGTATCAGAGCACCTCTAAGCTCCATCCAAATCTGTGTCAAAACATCAAAGTCATCTTCAAAATCCCAGAATGCCTGAAACAACTGAAATCAAATCAGACAGTGGTGAAAAAGGAATCATATATGAAAACAACCATCCCTATTACTTAAGCAATTCAGATTCACCTGGTATGACTCTAGTCAATAGTGTTTTTGATGGAAGAGGATACCCAGGTTGGAGAAGATCTATCCTTCTATCTCTATCAGCCAAGAGAAAACTTGGTTTTATCAATGGAACTTGCAAGGTTCCAGACCTGAGATCTGCAGATTTTGAGCAATGGAATTGTGTCAATGACATGATCATATGTTGGATATCAAATGCATTATCTAAGGATATTGCAGATAGTGTAATGAGTTCCAAAACTGCAAAAGAACTTTGGGACAGCCTGGAGCAGAGATTTGGCAAATCAAATGGTGCCAAACTCTACCATCTGCAAAAGGAATTAACAGGATTAGTACAACGCAATAGTGACATTGCAGGTTACTTCACCAAGGTTAAGAGATTATGGGATGAATTAGATGGGATGAATACAATTGCCTGTTGCTCATGTGAATGCATATGTGATGGGAAAGCAAAGTTAACAAAATCACTGGAAGATCAAAAATTGATTCAATTTCTAATGGGACTGAATGATATATATACTCAGGCAAGGGGAAATATACTTATGATGAATCCATTACCTGGAATAGATGTTGCATATTCCTTACTCTTGCAGGATGAGAACCAAAGGGAAGTATATGCAAACACAAATGTCACTTCTGATTCTGGATCATTTATGGCAGTAGGCCAAGCAAACCAGCCAAACAACAAGTTAATTGCTGAGTTTGCAGCATTCATGGCTAATGGACAGGGAAGATATGCACAGAGGCTCAGATATCAACCAATGAAAGGAACAAACACATATCAGAAGTATGCTAACCCAAACCAGAACCAGAGATCTGACAAGCCACAAAACAAGTTTAAGGGTAAGAAAAAATATGATCCAAATCTGTCATGCACTTATTGTGGGAAAACAGGACATGTACATGATGATTGCTACAGGCTGCATGGGTTCCCTGCAGATTTTGAGTTCACTAACTCCAGGAACTATCAGCCTCAGATTAAAGCAAATGCAAGTTTAACTCAGTAGAAAGATGAAGACATTGGGAGGACAGAATTTGCAGTCAATGATGGAAATGTACAAGCAAAGCAAATTGACAAAAATAGGAATCAATGCAAATGCAGTAGCTGGTACCATTCTTAAATACTCAAATTCTGTATTCAGTAACCTTAAGCAGAATTCCTGGATAATTGATTCAGGAGCTTCAGAACACATGTGTTTTGATCCCAACTCCTTTTTGTTTCTAAAACCTCTCCCTGTGCCTTTGAACATTAATTTACCTAATTCTTTCAAGGTAAGTGTGACTCATATAGGCAGCATCTCCATCCTGCCAGGACATGTCATAACTGATGTGTTACTTGTGCCAGATTTTAAGTACAATTTACTGTCAATTCACAAGTTTTGTGTCCAGTTTCAATATGATGTCCTGTTCACTGCTAATGGATGTTTCTTGCAGGACCTTTCAGTGAAGAGTCCTCAAGTTTTTGGTGAAGTTAGAGAGGGTCTCTATTTGTTGAATTCTAATAGTGACAAGTGTAGAAATGTTTTCAATTCAAATGATGTATTTTCAATCCCAAAAGGAAGAAATCCCATCTCAGTTCCAGATTTTGATTCAGTTTATGTTAATGCTGCACCTAATGTAAAGCTCTGGCATGTGAGGTTGGGACATCTCCCATTTTCAGCAATGAAACATTTAAGTTTTCTCCCTAATGAATCCAACTCCAATTTTATTTGTGACATTTGTCCTAGAGCTAAGCAAACTAGACAACCTTTTCCTACCAGCAGCATAAAATCCAAGCAAATTTTTGATCTTATTCATATAGATACTTGGGGACCATACAAGTGTAATACTTACAATGGTTTCAGGTTCTTTCTCACCATAGTAGATGATTTCAGTAGAGGTACATGAACATTCTTATTGAGTACTAAGAGTAATGCTTTTCCTGTACTGAAAAGTTTTCTATCTATGGTAGAAAGACAATTTAATGTAAAGGTTAAGATGATCAGATCTGATAATGCTTTGGAATTGGGGAAAGGCACACAAGAATCAGCATTTCTTGCTTCTCAGGGGATTTTGCATCAATTGTCTTGTGTAGCTACACCTCAACAAAATGGAACTGTTGAGAGAAAACATAGACACCTATTAGAGATTGCAAGAGGGCTGATGTTTCAATCCAAATTACCTATGTGCTACTGGGGAGAATCCATCTTAACTGCTACTCATATCATTAATAGGCTGCCATCTAGTGTTCTAAAGGGAGTTACACCTTATGAAATATTGCTTAGACAGAAACCAACCTATGATCATTTGAGGAATTTTGGGTGTGTGTGTTATGCTTCCACCCTGGCACAGGGAAGAAACAAGTTTGATGAAAAGGCTACTGCTTGTGTTTTACTAGGATATCCTTTACAACAGAAAGGATATAAATTGTTGTCTCTTGATAAAATGAAAGTGTTTGTATCTAGGGATGTGAGATTCCATGAATCACATTTTCCTTTCAACTCATCTGAGAACTCACACACACCTATTTTTTTCAACTCCCCCTCTTCCTCAGATCATCATTCTGATTTATCACTCCACAATCACTCAGCCCCACCTGTAAATGATTGTTCCTACCCAGTCACACCCTCAGAATCTCCACATAATGCCTCTGGCTATAGTCCACATCCTGAATCTACACTTCCTAATCTGTCACCGAGTCCCTCTCAGCAAACCCCTATTGAACAACCTATATTACCACAACTTGAACATGCTTATCTAAGCTCTACTACATCAGATACTTCCCCTCCTGTCCCTATAACAGCTCTACCAAGAAGGTCTGGTAGAATATCTCATGAGCCTGGATATCTAAGAGACTACATTTGCAATAGTGTGATACTCACTGATCTATGGAGAACTTTCTTTGATCACTCTCCTAAGGCTAAGAGATATGATTTCTCCTCCTTATCCCTCAATAATCAGCAACTACTCCATTCCCTTTCCAATGTTACTGAGCCTAGCTGCTATCACCAGGCTTCTCAACATCCAGAATGGAAGAAAGCCATGAACTCAGAGATTCAGGCCTTGGAGACCAATCACACCTGGGATGTTGTCTTGCTACCTAAAGGAAAAAGAGCTTTACCCTGCAAATGGGTATACAAGATAAAACATCTCTCTGATGGTAGTATTGAAAGATTAAAGGCACGACTAGTTGTGAGGGGGGATATACAAAGGGAAGGTATAGATTATGAAGAGACATTCTCACATGTTGTGAAAATGACCATTATACGGTGCTTACTTACCATTGCTGCTAAGAAGAGGTAGTCTGTTTCATAACTAGATGTCAACAATGCGTTCTTGCATGGTGACCTCCAAGAAGAGGTCTTTATGAAATTTCCCCCAGGACTGACACCTCCTAGTCCTAACCATGTCTGTCTTCTGAAAAGGTCTCTATATGGTTTAAAGCAAGCTTCACGGCAGTGGTATGCTCGGCTTGCAGGAGCTTTGGCTTTCAAAGGTTATTCCTCTTCTTTAAATGATTACTCTCTCTTTTTAAACACACTGGGCCACTAATTTCCATCCTAGCAGTGTATGTCGACGATATTCTTCTCACAGGAGATGATTTGCATGAACTCGAGAATATCAAATGCTTCCTCAATATAGAATTCAAAATTAAGAACCTGGGAGAAATTCACCACTTTCTTGGCATGGAAATTTTGCGCGAAGACCATGGCTTCATTGTCAATCAACGCAAATTTGCCATGGATCTGCTTCATGACTTCAATGTCTCTCATCTGCCTGCAGTTCATTCTCTACTGGATCCCTCTTCCAAGCTTCGCGCAGATGATAGTCCTCGCTTGGATAACCCCACCCTTTATCGACACTTGATAGGCAAGCTGAATTATTTGACCAACACTCGCCCAGATTTGTCATTTGCTGTTCTTGCTCTGAGTCAATACATGCAACGACCATGTTTATCCCATTTCTCGGCCGCTTTACGAGTTTTACGATATCTGAGCTCAGATCCGGGTCAAGGCATACTACTATCTTCCAATTCATCCTTTTCTTTACTGGCCTTTTGCGATGCGGACTGGGCTTCATGTAAGGATTCTCGTAAATCAGTTAGTGGATTTTTCATTACCCTCGGAGGTGCCCCCATCTCTTGGAAATCGAAGAAACAAGTCTCCGTCTCCTTGTCCTCCGCAGAAGTAGAATATCGGTCCATGCGTCATGTTGTCGCTGAACTTACTTGGTTGGTTCATCTTCTTGAGGACCTTTCTGCTCCAATTTCGCTCCCAATTCCGCTGCACTCTGATAGTCAAGCTGCCATCTATATCGCTCGAAACCCAGCCTTCCACGAACGCACCAAACATGTTGAATTGGACTGTCATTTTGTGTGCCAACAATTTCAATCCGGTCTGATTACTCTTTCTTTTGTTCCCTCTAAGGATCAACTTGCCGATCTATTCACCAAACCCCTCTCTGGGGGTTTCTCACCGTGCGCTTTTACACAAGTTGGGGGTCATGAATCTCCTCTCCAACTTGAGGGGGGATGTTGGAGAAAGAAAAAAGCAGACGAAGAATGAGAAGAAGAATGAAGAAGAAAAATGAGAAGAAGATTGAAGAAGAAGACAGAAGCCTCAAGACTCTTCCACTTCTTCTGATGATATGATAATCCTCCACCACGTGGCTTCATCTTGTCCCTACAAATGGATTCATCTTGTCCATACAACACAGCCAAATTAAAATATGACTATGCCCATATATTTATGGGTAAATAAAATAAAGTAATGACAAGTTAGAATAGGACAAAACCAACCCATTTCTCTTTGTCTATATTACAATTGGTTGCAGCAACTTGTGTATAAGTAGATGTACATTTTGATGAAAATATAGACAGACATTCTCTTTATCTTCAGCTTCTCATTCTTTAAAATCTCTACAGATACATGCCAATGGAATAAGAGATGTAACAGGAGGCAACCTGAACAACAGTCATGACAAGTCACTAGCTACTATTGTGCAAAGTGAAAGTGCTGCCAAAGCAAACAATTGGACAATATATGATGGTCCAAATAGTGATCGTCTTTTTTTTTCCTTTTTAATAAAGTAAGATTCTATTGTTGTACAGTACTAAGGCAGTATGAAAATTACAAAAAGCGCCAAATAGTGACTATCTGTTGCGGGGGAATACTATTAATCATGACTAGTCATAATGACTTCACCAAGATTGATGTTATCAATAACTGATTCCAATTTCTCATTCCAAAACAAAACAAATAATCAGTAGAAATCAGAAGTAATAGGAGAGGAATTAGCATAATAGCAAGTTATCCTATAGTATTGAGTAGTCGTGCAAAATTACTGGGTGTGTAGGAGAGAATTTCAGCTCAAACAGCAACATGAAATTTGTTCCCTACCTCAAAATCAAGTAATGGTGGACCATTTTCTGACCGTAATGAGGCGTTTAATAGATTATGGAGGCTACCAATTGCCACAAAGGCCACATCATCTTGATCCCTCTTGTACCTGAAAATTGAAAGCTTTCATTGTTACAGAGCCCATAATGCCCAAACAGACACAACAAACAATTTCTCCCACTGAAAGAGTATCACTAGCATTTCTAAGTTTTAAAAAAAATAGTGCAAGAAAGGATCTAGTCATTTGACATCAGAGGTATTCATGTCATTTGAAATTATATATTTTTCTAGAAACATAGTGCAAAGAAACATAGCAGTCCAGTGTATGTCTTACAGTTCCAATATAGTTGGAATAAGTCTTGGCAAAGCTGCTTTCAGTTGTGTCCTAGTAATAAGACCAACCATCTGCCTTAATGCTTCCATAGAAGATAAGCGAACCTGAGAAAATATAACATGTCAGGAAACAAAACCTCCTCTCCCCTTGCCTATTCAGAAAGAGCAATAGATGTAATGGAACAAAAAAAGTTTGTAATTTATTCAACATATTAATAGGTGAAAGGATCTATATATTATTTGTTGATTCAAAACACCCTTCTCTATCATCAATTCGACTAGCTCTAATGTGATTTTACATCAAGGTTGTGATCGGTATGGAGGAAAACATTTTCCAACATTCCCCTGATCGCTTCGTCAAAAAATTTGGGATACATTTTCTTTAGAAAACAAGTTCCTTAAAAATGAGAGAAAACTGGTAGGAACATAAGTTCCACAAGTGCTATTCCACATCGGTTGTGTACGCTCCATCCTCCAACACATTTCATCTTTACCCATCCCGTAGCCCCCATCCCCAACCATCCTACCCTTCCACTCTCACTCCCACCTCCCATAGTATTTGTCTAGATCAGGGGCAGACCCACATAGGTCCTTTCGGGTGCTGGAGCACCCATTAACTTTGTATGGAACTATATAAATTTATATTGAAATTAAGAGGTAGTGTATATACTCAGGTAACGAGCACCCATATAGCAATGGTTTAATTGTTTTAGTGGTTGTTTGTGGGGTGCTTAAGGTCGTTTGTTGCTCTTGTGTCTGGGTTTGATTCCTAGTCAGCTCATTTTTTTAATTTTAAAAACCATCTAGCTTTTGCATCTGGGTTCGATATTCTTTTAATTTGAAAATCCATCTCTTCTCTCCTTCTTATTTGTTACTCCATCCATTCCCTTTTTAATTGTTATACTTTCCTTTTTGAGAGTCAAACAATATGAATTTGATTAACATTTTAAGATATATTTTTTTATCATATTGATCTGTAAAAAATTGTAATTTGTAGAACTTTTCATATAATTTTTTAATATCCAATTTTTTATTTTTAAATATAGAATTAATGTAATTTAATTTAGCATTGAAAGTTAGTCAAATTGACTCTCAAAAATGCAACACGACAAGTAAAAAGCAACGAAGGGAGTATTATATTTACTTCTTTTTTTATTTTTATTTTCTCCCTTACTGTCTATGTGGATTTGTTTTCTTTCACTTGCTGTCGCTTTTCTACTTTTCCTAAAATAGAGTTTATACAAAATAAAATTTCCTTTTTCCTTTATTTATTCGAAATTATATTTATTGTAGTTTTTTTGTTGATTGTTTTTGCTATCATGTTCAAATATAATTGTTTTTCTTTATGACGAAGTGTTAAATTTATGTCCTTATATTTTTTTTGATGGGTATCTGAGCGGGGTCGGAGCTAGGTAGATGGCGAAAAAATTATATTATTTATACGTGATTAATTTTTTTTATATATATATATATATTAAAAATGATGTTGAACAATCTTTGTTTTTTTCATGTGTTTATATTTTATATTTTGAAGTTCCATGATGAAAAATTTGTCGCTTTCACTGTAGCTAAGAGAGAACCCATGACCTTAAAATCCTAGATCCGCCACTGGTCTAGATTATATACAGTTATTTTTAAGATAATATTTTTCTCTTACGTACCGAACACAAGAAAAAAAGTAAGAAAACACTTATTTTCCTGAAAAATATTTTCTAAGAACACATTTTCATAGAAAACATTTTCCTTCATACCGGAAACACCTTAAGTCTTGTACAAAAGCAAGGAATCGAAGGACAAATAAAAGCATAGACTAACATTAGGCAAGCTGCCTCCAATATCTCATGGCCTCTTGGCCTCTGAACTTTGTCCACTGTGCGTCTATAGAACAAGGTGAAATTGTCTACTCATAAGTCAACTTGTCATGTTACCTTATCAAGAAAAGATCCTGATAGGCCAGGAATAATGTTTTTGCCCTGCACAAATTGCGAAAGTGTGTGACTATCTTATTTAAAAGCTTAAGTCGTAGAGAGAGCACACTTGTATTTACTTAATTATAGTCTCAGCACTCTCCCTCATGTGCCAGTCTGATCCTTTTTTCATAGCCAAACATGTGAAGATTATTTTTAATAATGGGTGGAGGTGAGATTTGATTCAAGGATATTTGCCTACTCTGATACCATGTTGAAGTGTGCGATCATCTTATCTAAAAGTTTAAGCTGTTAGAGAGAGCATACTTTTATTTACTTAATTATTGTAAAAGTCAAAAAAAAGGGGACAAAAGTTGCTGTGAATGTAAAAGTCAAAAAAAGGGGCCTTGCTGTGAATGTAAAAGTCAAAAAAGGGGCCAAGGTTGGCAGCAACTTTGTTTGACAAAGTTGACTGCAATTTTGTTTGACACGGTAAGAAAATGCATATACGCGTTTTCTTTCTCCTATAAATAGAGTCTCTTGCCCTCATTTGAAATCATCCCAGAAAGAGAGAGTAAGAATACAAAGAGAGTTATACACCAAGATAAATATTGTAGTCTTGAGGGTCCTCTTTAGTAGTTGTTCCTTTTACAAGAGAGAAGTATTAATTATTATTTTCTCCTTGTATTTGAGAGCTGTGTACTCCATATTTTTATAGTGAGATCCTTCTACCCCGTGGTTTTTTCCTTCTATAATTTAGAGGGGTTTCCACGTAAAATTCTCGTGTCTAATTTATTTTTATTATTTTTATCATATCAAACTTTAGTTGTGGTGCTTCCTCCCCCCAACAGTGGTATCAGAGCCCTCGATTATTCTATCTATTTTATGCGAAGGTACTATCTGTGAATAGTAACTTTTTGTGAATAGTAAAATTCGGTGAATAGTACTATTCACGTGAATAGTAAATTTCGATGATGGTACAGTTTGTCACGGTTGTTCGCAAAAATATTCAGACACGATCTAGAAGGGTGTGAAGCGAATAACAATGTCGAGTACAACAAAGTTTGACGTTGAGAAATTCAATGGGACTAATTTCTTATTGTGAAAAATGTAAATAAAAGCGATATTGAGAAAAGACAATTGCTTAGCTGCAATTGAAGGCAGGCCCGCAGACTTTGCTGATGACAGCAAGTGGAATGACATAGACAGCAACGCAGTTGCTGATCTACACTTGGCACTAGCTGATCAAGTATTGTCTAGTGTGGCAGAAAAGCAGACGGCAAAGGAAATATGGGATACTCTTACGGGGTTATATGAGGCCAAGTCTTTACATAATAAAATCTTCTTAAAAAGAAGATTATATACTCTTCGAATGGCAGAGTCCATGTCAGTTACTGAACACATCAATACTTTGAATACTCTGTTTTCACAACTTACAACAATGGGTTGCAAAATAGAGGGGACTGAACGTGCGGAGCTTCTACTTCAAAGTCTGCCTAACTCGTATGATTAACTCATCATCAACCTGACGAACAATACAGACAGTCTAGTTTTTGATGAAATTGCAGTCGCTGTTTTGGAAGAAGAAAATCGGCGCAAAAATAAGAAAGACAGACAAGCAAGTTTTTCAGCAAGCTGAAGCCTTGATGATGGTGAGAGGAAGACCAACGGAACGTGGCCCTAGTGGGAGTCACAATCATGGCAGATCTCAATCAAGAAGTAAGAAGAATATCAAGTGCTACAACTGTGGTAAGAAAGGGCACTTCAAGAAAGATTGTCGGTTCAAGAAGAAGAGTGAAAACCCTGAGCCATCAAATGCTCAAGGGAATGTTGCATGTACCTCGGATGATGGCGATATTTTATGTAGTGAGGCAATATCAAATAATGAAGGCAGAAAATGTTTCGCTGATGTCTGGATCATGGACACAGGAGCAACATGGCACATGACTTCCAGTAGAGAATGGTTCCATCAATATAATCCTATCTCAAAAGGGTCTGTGTTCATGGGAAACGATCATACTTTGGATGTTATTGGTATTGGGTCGATCAAAATAAAGATGTATGATGGCACGGTTCGGACCATCCAGGAGGTACGACATGTAAAAGACTTGAAGAAGAATCTATTGTCTTTAGGACAACTAGATGATAATGGATGTTCGTATAAGACTCATGGTGGAGTCATGAGAATATCCAAAGGAGCGCTTGTAGTGATGAAAGCAGAAAAACTTACAGCAAATCTATATGTTCTTAAAGGTGAAACACACCAAGAAGGAGAAGCATCAACCGCGTCAGCAAGTTCATTTGAAGAATCAACGATGATATGGCATCGTAAACTTGGCCATATGTCGGAACGAGGTTTGAAGATTCTTGCTGAGCAAAAACTTCTTCCAGGGCTCAAAAAGGTTTCACTACCCTTTTGTGAGCATTGTGTTAACAGTAAGCAAAATAGACTGAAGTTTAGCAATTCCTCTGCTAAAAGCAAGGAAATACTAGATCTGGTTCACTCTGATGTCTGGCAAGCACCGGTGGAGTCTCTAGGAGGAGCAAAATATTTCGTGTCATTTATCGACAATTACTCCAGGAGAAGTTGGGTGTATCCAATCAAGAGGAAGGCAGATGTTTTTTCAGTTTTCAAAGAATTCAAAGCGCGGGTGGAACTTGAATCTGAGAAAAAGATCAAGTGTTTGAGAACAGATAATGGAGGAGAATACACTGGTGATGAATTTAATAACTTCTGTAAACAGGAAGGTATTAAACGGCAATTCACGGTGGCATATACTCCATAACAAAATAGAGTAGCAGAGCGGATGAACAGAACCTTGTTGGAACGGACAAGAGCTATGTTGGCAACTGCAGGGTTGGAAAAACCATTCTGGGCAGAAGCAGTCAAAACCGCTTGTTATGTGTTCAATCGGTCACCATCAACCGCAATTGATCTGAAAATGCCAATGGAGATGTGGACAGGAAAACCAGCTGATTATTCTCGCTTACATATATTCGGAAGTCCTGCTTATGTTATGTACAACACCCAAGAAAAATCGAAGTTGGATCCAAAATCCAGGGAATGTATTTTCTTAGGGTATGCTGATGGAGTTAAGGGGTATCGCTTGTGGGATCCCACAGCCCGCAAGGTGGTAATCAACAGGAATGTTGTATTTGTTGAAAACAAGATACAAGCAAAAGAAGGTAACACTTCAAAAGAAAAATCAGAGACTACTACAGTTGAAGTTGAAGAAATAGAAGAAGTTCCAGTTTCTTCTGAAGCAGCACCAGAGCACGAAGAACAAGAGCAAGCTGAGATTGAAACTCCAGAAGTTCGACGGTCAACTAGGGAGAGAAGAGAACCAGCTTGGCACTCAGATTATTCTATGGAGAGTAATATTGCATACTGTCTATTAACAGAAGATGGAGAGCCTTCAACCTTTCAAGAAGCTATGAAAGGCCAAGAATCATCTCTGTGGGTGGCAGCAATGCAAGAAGAAATTGAAGCTCTTCATAAAAATAAAACATGGGATCTTGTTCAATTACCACAAGGAAGGAATGCCATTGGAAACAAATGGGTCTACAAGATCAAACGCAATGGTAATGATCAAGTGGAGAAGTATCGTGCAAGATTGGTGGTGAAAGGATTTGCTCAGAAAGAAGGTATAGACTTCAATGAGATATTTTCTCTGGTGGTTCGACTCACAACAATTCGAGTGGTCCTAGCGATGTGTGCTACATTTGACTTGTACTTGGAGCAGTTAGATGTCAAAACTGCATTTCTTCATGGAGAGCTTGAAGAAGAAATTTATATGCTCCAACCAGAAGGTTTTGAAGAACAAGGAAAAGAGAACTTGGTTTGCAGGTTGAACAAATATCTATACGGTCTCAAACAGGCACCGAGATGTTGGTATAAGAGATTTGATTCCTTCATTATAAGCCTTGGATACAACAGACATAGTTCAGATCCTTGTGTTTATTACAAGAGATTTGATGATGAAGATTTTGTTATTTTGCTGTTGTATGTTGACGACATGTTGGTAGCATTCCCCAACAAAGATCGTCTCACAAATTTAAAGGCACAGTTGGCTAGGGAGTTTGAAATGAAGGACTTGGGACCAGCAAACAAGATTCTAGGGATGCAAATTCACCGAGATAGAAATAATAGGAAGATTTGGCTTTCTCAAAAGAACTACTTGAAGAAAATCTTGAGACGCTTCAAGATGCAAGACTGTAAGTCAATTTCTACCCCACTTCCTATTAATTTCAAGTTATCCTCAAGTATGAGTCCTAGCAATGAAGTAGAGAGGATGGAGATGTCTCGAGTACCGTATGCATCAGCAGTGGAAAGTTTAATGTTCGCCATGGTATGTACAAGACCTGACATTGCACAAGCAGTGGGAGTGGTTAGTCGGTACATGGCTAATCCTGGAAGAGAGCGTTGGAATACTGTTAAGAGGATCCTGAGATACATCAAGGGTACCTCAGATGTTACAATGTGTTATGGAGGATCAGACTTTACTGTTAAAGGTTATGTTGATTCAGATTATGCAGGTGATCTTGATAAAAGCAAGTCCACCACAGGTTATGTGTTTACTCTTGCTGGAGGAGCTGTAAGCTGGGTTTCAAAACTGCAGTCTATCGTGGCTACATCTACGACGGAAGCAGAATATGTAGCAGCTACACAAGCTAGCAAAGAGGCAATATGGATGCAGATGTTATTGGAGGAGCTCAGGCACAAACAAGAGAAGATTGCTCTATTTTGTGACAGTCAGAGCGCTTTGCATCTTGCAAAGAATCCGGCATTTCATTCAAGGACAAAACACATACGAGTTCAGTATCACTTTGTCCGTGAGAAGGTGGAAGAAGGCAGTGTAGATATTCAGAAAATTCACACTAATGACAACCTAGCAGATATGTTTACGAAGCCGATCAACAGTGACAAGTTCATATGGTGTCGATCTTCTATTGGCCTAGCAGAAATGTAACATCGCAGTAATTGGGTAGAAAGGATGATGTGATGACTTAATTGATTCTCAATTAAATCTTCAAGTGGGAGAATGTAAAAGTCAAAAAAAGGGGGCAAAAGTTGCTGTGAATGTAAAAGTCAAAAAAAAGGGGCCTTGCTGTGAATGTAAAAGTCAAAAAAAGGGGCCAAGGTTGGCAGCAACTTTGTTTGACAAAGTTGGCTGCAATTTTGTTTGACACGGTAAGAAAACGCGTATACGCGTTTTCTTTCTCCTATAAATAGGGTCTCTTGCCCTCATTTGAAATCATCCCAGAAAGAGAGAGTAAAAATACAAAGAAAGTTATACACCAAGATAAATATTGTAGTCTTGAGGGTCCTCTTTAGTAGTTGTTCCTTTTACAAGAGATAAGTGTTAATTGTTGTTTTCTCCTTGTATTTGAGAGCTGTGTACTCCATATTTTTATAGTGAGATCCTTCTACCCCGTGGTTTTTCCCTTCTATAATTTAGAGGGGTTTCCACGTAAAATTCTCGTGTCCAATTTATTTTTATTATTTTCATCATATCAAACTTTAGTTGTGGTGCTTCCTCCCCCCAACAATTATATCATCAGCACCAACCCCTTTCACCGGTTCATCCATTCTCCCCATACTTCACCCTCTTTGTCCTTTTGTCTCATACACCACATTGTTTTCGTTACTTCTTTCTTCCACTTTCTCTTACTGTAATATCCCCTAAAAACGTTGTATACGATGTTTCAATTTTTGCCTAAACATGATACAGCCTCTTTATTTTGACTCTCCCAGAAGGATTAGAAGGGTTTGTAGTTTATTGTGATGCTTCAAAGATTGGTTTAGGTTGTGTCTTAATGCAAAAAGGCAAGGTAATAGCCTATGCTTCTAGGCAATTAAAGGTGCATGAGCGCAACTACCCTACCCATGACCTTGAATTGGCGGCTGTTGTTTTTGCTCTGAAGATTTGGAGGCATTACCTCTATGGGGTGCATGTGGATGTCTATACTAATCATAAGAGTCTTCAATATGTGTTTACCCAAAAGGACCTTAATCTAAGGCAAAAGAGGTGGCTAGAACTCCTTAAGGACTATAACATGAGTATGCACTATCATTCGGGTAAAGCCAATGTGGTTGCTGATGCACTTAGTAGAATATCTATGGGGAGTGTGGCCCATGTGGATGAAAGGAAGAGGGAGTTGGTGAAAGATGTTCACCGATTGGCTAGATTAGGGGTGAAGTTGGGTAGTACTAATGATGGGGGTATGGTTGTTCAAAATAGTTCTGAATCCTCTTTGGTGGTGGATGTTAAATCAAAGCAAGATCTTGACCCAAAGTTTATCGAGTTAAAGAAGTTGGTAAAGGAAAAGAAGATAGAAGTCTTTTCCCAAGGGGGAGATGGGGTTCTATACTACCAAGGTCGGATATGTGTTCCAGATGTTGATGGTCTAAGGAGTTTGATCTTGATGGAGGCTCATAATTCTAGATACTCCATTCATCCCGGTTCAACAAAAATGTACCGAGACTTAAAGGAGTTGTATTGGTGGGGTGGCATGAAGAAGGACATAACAAGGTTTGTGTCCGAATGTACAAATTGTCAACAAGTGAAGGCCGAACATCAAAGACCGGGTGGCCTAGCCCAAGACATTGAAATCCCAACTTGGAAATGGGAAAATGTGAATATGGATTTTGTAGTGGGTTTGCCTCATACCCGGAAATGTCATGACTCGATTTGGGTAATTATTGATAGAATGACTAAGTCAGCTCACTTCTTACCGGTTAAAACTTCCTATAGTGCCGAAGACTATGCCAAGTTGTATATTCGGGAGTTGGTGAGGTTGCATGGTGTGCCATTATTCATTATTTTGGATCGTGGTACCCAATTCACTTCTCACTTTTGGAGATCATTTCAAAAAGGCCTCGGTACTAAGGTAAAGTTGAGCACAGCATTCCATCCTCAAACGGATGGGCAAGCCGAAAGGACGATTCAAACACTAGAGGATATGTTAAGGGCTTATGTGTTGGAGTTTAAAGGGAATTGGGATGATCATCTACCTCTCATCGAGTTTGCCTATAATAATAGTTACCACTCAAGTATTGAGATGGCACCGTTTGAGGCTTTGTATGGGAGACGATGTAGATCACCGGTAGGTTGGTTCGAAGTAGGTGACATGACCTTATTGGGCCCCGATTTGGTACTTGATGCTTTAGAGAAGGTGAAGATCATTAGAGAAAGGTTGAAGACGGCTCAAAGTCGTCAAAAGTCCTATTCTGACACTAGGAGAAGGGATCTTGAGTTTAATGTGGATGATTGGGTGTATCTGAAGGTTTCACCCATGAAAGGTGTGGTTCGATTTGGTAAGAAAGGGAAATTGAGCCCTAGATATGTAGGGCCTTATAGAATCGTGAGACGTGTTGGTAAGGTTGCATATGAGTTGGAATTACCATTGGAAATGGCCATGGTTCATCCGGTGTTTCACGTGTCTATGTTGAAAAAACATGTGGGTGATCCTAGTTCCATTGTACCTATGGGAGTAGTGAATATTGAAGAAAACTTGACCTATGAAGAAGTTCCTGTGGAAATTTTGGACCAGCAAGTTAAGAGATTGAGGAACAAAGAAATTGCATCTGTTAAAGTCCTTTGGAGGAATCAACAAATAGAAAGTGCAACATGGGAAGCGGAAGCGGATATGATTAAGAGATACCCTCATCTTTTCCCCTCTACCCAAACCTAAGGTATTGAGTTGTCCTTGCTCAATTACTTGAAATCCTTACATCTCAACTTTTCTTGTCATATGCTTGCAAAATTATGAAATATTTTTAAACGATATTTTAAATTACACTGTTGCATTAATGATAGGTTGTTTGTTAATACTCTACTCTACTCAAGCTAAGTCTTTTCTCATTCGAGGACGAATGTTCCCAAGGGGGAGATAATGTAATATCTCCTAAAAACGTTGTATACGATATTTCAATTTTTGCCTAAACATGATACAGCCTCTGTATTTTGGTCATAACTTTTCATAGAAATATCCAAATTGAGTGATTCAAATTTCTGAGTAACCACAAGATCATTACCTACAACTTTTATGAAGACCATATTTTAAGATTCGGAGGTTAAGTAGGTAAAATAAATTAATCTTTGTAAGGTAGGATGCTGTTACGGAAATGAGTGTTTATAGAAGAAAAATCATATCTCACTGTAGGTTTATCCAAATTGGTTGATTCTTGAACGATATGAAACTAGACTTCCATATCTACAATTCTTATGGAGACACCAAATCCTAATAAGGAATTTATCTTATTCAAACGCAGCTCCCAAAAAGAGTATTCTATCAAAGATAACTCATTTCACCCACCATAGAAAGATGTAGATACATTTGACATCACTCATGACATAAATTGTCCTCCATTTAACATCATCCATGACATCAATATATTCCACTAAATTTTCAGATTTTTATTTATAATTATTTTATTTATTGTTAGATCATCTTTCCCACCTATAAATACCCACCTTATTTCCTCATTTTATTCATCAAGCTTTCTCAAGCAAATCTTCTCTCTATACACATTCTCAAATATAGTTTTAGTTCTTAGTAGTGAAGAAATACTATTCCGGTGATTCATATATTCTGGGTAGTACACAAAACGTTCCGGCAAGGAGAGAAGCTAGGACTCAAGAGTGTTCATTAAGTCTTCCGATACCAACTAAAGCTTCGGTTTCCAGGTATGTAAGGTTTCAATGAGAGTATTCCTTCCACTCTCATGTCTAAATTATTTTGATTATATGATAAATTATATTTATTTTCTTTAAGCTTTACTCTAAATTATGTGGTGTTTATCCATGAATTCTTCCATCCATATAGTCCAAAAACTCTTTCAATTAAGTCTCTTGATTTCAAGTAATATTTTTGTTATGATAATTTTTATTTTTACTTAATAGTATGAATCATGGTTAAACTAATGATTATTGGTCTATTTTGATACAACATAATTTTATATGTATGAATTGATGGATTGCAAGTAATTTATTTATTTATATTTTTAAAGGTTGTTGAAATTCATGGTGGGTTGTTTAAAGCATGATTTTTAATGAATGGATTTCAAAGTATTTATGAATATTTATTTACATACATATTTGCAAGTTGAAGTGATTTGAACCCACCTAGTTTTATTATGTTTTTAATAAAGTTTGACTTGAAAGCTTTGACTCCAAATAAATGTTTATGAAAGCAATATCCATGATAAAAAAAGGGAGTCTTATGAAATGAAAGAATGATGAAATGATATGAATGATGGATTCTTTATGCAATAAGGACAATTCTTGCATATTTGAATTATCAAATGTTTTAATGAGCTATTCTATCGAATATGATGTTTGAATTCTCAAGTTATATGCTATGAATATTTTGAAGTATTAAACTATTCCGTGGGATTGACTTAGCACCGAATGAGGCATTGAGGTGAGATTCGGTAAGGGAATCCTAGTAGCAACCCCTTGTCTCATTAACTATGTGCCAACATAGGAGCCCTTGTAGGCTTAGGCTAATGGATCCATAAATAGCCCTTAAAGTTAAAGTTAAAGAAATGAATGAAGTTGTCGGAGTTCTACCTGGCAAGTAGTCTCCCCGGCCAACGTAGGGGGTTATGTTGGATTCCATGTAATAGCTCGCATGATCTTAAATGTCGGTTATGGTTAGCTTCCCACAAAATGAATGTTTTAAAGGATATCCATATGATTTATTATGCATGTATTACATTATGTTCCATATTACATAAATGTTATAATATTTTCTCAATGTTCATGCATCCTTACATACTTAGTACATTCAAAGTACTAACGCATACTCTTTTGCCTACATGATATCACCATGTAGGGATCGGTGCTCCTCCTCGTTCTCCTCCACGTGGCTAGTTGATATTCCATTGAAGACTACTTTTTGTGAGTTCCCATGTTCCGGGAACAATACTCCTTTATCTTTCTAGCTTATGATATGTTAAGATATTTTATTATGACATTTCTTCTATTATGATTGAGGGTGAGCTAGGAACTTGTCTTAGCCCCATTAAATCTAATAGTTAGAGGTATTGTTGGACATATGTAAGTTGAAGATTTATTATTATGATTTCCGCTTGTCTATTTATCATCATTACCTATGAAAGGCTAAAAGAATGCTAAGAGGCTTGTTTGAGGTACTTTCGGGTTCCTCATTCGCCATGTCACGTCTAGGCCCTAGGCTTGGGTCGTGACACTTACCCTCCCTCTTTCCATCACCACACTTGATCTCCTAGCTCTCTGCTTAATTTTTGTAAGTAATTTTATGATTTTATCCTCAAAATCCTCATGGGAACCACTAAGAATTACCCAAAACAAGAGCTTTTCCACCGACTCTTTCTGTTATTCATTTTTCCTTATGTGTTACTTCCGAAGGTTGACAACTCTCCACTGTCCCTTCTCCCCCAATCTTTCTAAGCGATTTTCACCTTGGTCCTCCTTTTCCTCTTCTTCTAAGCATTCTCACCTTTCTAGAACTGCCACAATACCTTGATGAGATGACCTTTGAGACTACCTTTCTCCCCTCAATTCACATTACTCGTGTCATACAGGCTACCATGTTTCCAATCGGAAGGAAAGGTGGAACTATGAGCAACGATATTTACTTTTACTGAAGTAATATTGTTATTGATTTTTTTGTGGTTAGTACTTGCTAAAAGTTAGCACCGAGGTTTTTGTTAAATTCGGGGCCATTGTTTCTAAACTCGTGTGAATATAACTATCTAATGGGCAATTCAGCTAAGAATGCGTGTAGTTTTCCTTAAACAAAAGAAATTGACCTCAGTTAAAGGTACTCCACAATGGAAGCAAGTTGATCGTAAAACTGGATGAACAATGACCATTCATGAGGAAACTTAGGCAGACTTGTAAGAAGTAAAAAATGAAAAAAATAATATGAATGAGGATAGTTTATTACATAAACATGACATTTCTAAAATCATTCTAAAGAGAACAGAATAGGTTCAGATCCCGTGAAATTTCCCAAACTCTCAATAATAGTTCAAATACAGAATTCAAGAAAGACCTTCACAGTCGACACACTCATATTCACCATGAACAACTAAAATGAAAACCCTTTGAAGAAAATCAAAATCGAACAGAAGCAGCAAACTGGTCTCACATGATATCAGCATCTACAACTGAAGACAGAGAGAAGTCTACACTGCACTGCCAGAAGATTGGCACCAACATTTGAATGCTGGAAAAAAAAACACAAGTCCCTTCAATGAAAACAAAGGGAACGCTTGACTAGTGAAGTGTAACATAAATTACTTGAACAACTTTTCTCATGGATAAATGACTTCGTGATTTGTATCCCGCTGCACCAATCATGTGCACTGATATGAGCTTTGTAATGAATAGAAGCTTCACTTCTAAAGAATTTTAAATGTGTAGAAGAAAAATGCTCATTGATTTTACTCAGAATGTATTTAGGGGTGGTTTCAACAACACTCTGACATTACTTTCCTCTTGCTTGATGAGTAAATATATTTTAAAATGGAAGAGAAGTTGCATAAACCTCATAGGTTAATTTCACAATCATCACAAAATGTACTAGATAGCGCTATTTCACAGCTCAAACAATTGGCTTAAATGTCACATCACCTTGGACCTAAAAATTAGTATCAGAGCAGGTACTACTTCGACTCACGTTGCATGCATCCAGGCTAGTGTTGGGCAATGAAAAAGATAGTTGCATCCACATAAAAAAGGAAGCAACAAAAATAAAAGACAAAGAATGCCTGAAACCACAGTAAAGAACATCTTTGAACAGTGCAATTCCCAAGAAACCAGTCTCCTCAATGTTAGCTTCACATGTCACCTACTCCTACAAGAAAACAATTTTTTATAGATTTTCCTCGCTAGCGCCCTCCTAAATTTTGTAGTCTCCTCTTACATAAAATCAAGAGAATCCAAAAGAACTCCTCAATCCCCTTAATTGCTCATAAGTTCTATGTGCCAACAGATTAAAGGGATAGTTGTTATCCCTTTTTGCAGCGAAGCCTTCCTTCATCAAGAGCCATCTTAAACTCCAGTTTCACTCCCTTTGCCCATTGCTATTCCCCATCGTCTCGCCCTTTCGTAGGCTTCACCTCCTCAAAGCACATAGGTGTTATCTCATGGCTATCAGAATCTCAGACAATTGCAATTAGGAGAATGTAGTTAGAAAAAAATTAAAGAATGTACAACTCTTTCTCCCTGCCCTCGATACCCTCATCAGCCCATACTGTTACATCTCTTCAGGAATCGCCTACAAATCAATTTTTATCAGCTTCTATGACATTAATGAAGGAGAGCCTTGGAGTAATCGATAAAGTTGCTAACATGTGATCAGGAGGTCATGGGTTCAAGCTTGGAAACAGTCTTTAGCAGAAATGCAAAGTAAGTCTAAGTACAATAGACCCTTATGATCGGGCCTTCCCCGGACCCTTCGCATAGCGGGAACTTTAGTACACCGAGCTGCCTTATTGTTTCTATGACAATAATATAAGATTCTAAGAAATTTGTACAATTTACATAAAAATACTTTTCAACCGATGTATACCCTACTGAAAATTCAAAAGTCACAGCTTCCTATAGCAAATGCTCGTACTTCTTCAGTTAGGAGAATGACATATGCTAATTTAAAGCAAGAGAACGCTTTTCTTGAAATGCTAGAGCATGAAAAAGATTTGGGCTCTATTACCATTTGCAAAAATTGGCCGGTGGATGTCCCTCACATTTCCAAGAATGGGCACCACTCGTGCCAGTACACCCTTAGGGTGAGGAGTAAACTGCAAAGCTTCAAATATTATAGATGTAGATCAGATAAGTAACTTGGCTCATAATGTTAAAGTGACCCACAAAGTATTTGCAAACAAATCAAAAACAAACCATCAGATGATGCAAAATCTGCAAGAATTTGAACCCTGGCTGGAAGAGCTGAATTTGACCCTGAAGATGGAGGAATATTTCTTCCATCATCTGCCAAAGACAATTGAAGAATTAAACTAGAATAAAAAAAACTTTAGAATATCAAAATACAAGAAGAAAGAAAGAGTGTTGGACATACAATTAACTCTCAGAAAAATGTGCCATAAAAAGAAAACATAGCACAAAAGAAGGTAAAGATCCAGCCTCTTTGTACTTTTCTGGGTGAGACAAGTAAGTTTATCAAGGAAAAGAAGCATTTTCTCTGGAATAAAACATTTAGAATTACAACAGAATGTACAAACTATGATAATCATCTAGTGATGAGAAGAATAAAACATTCCCCAGCAGAAAATAACTTCTACCACATAAGTCTACTCACAGGGTAATGCATAAACAAATGAAAGTTGGATTAATGATTGCCAAGGTAATGCAACAGCTAGAAAGGAACTCCACAATGCACCAGCTGGAAAGGAATTTCATATGGTCTCATGATTGTAATATTCTAAAGACCATAAAGGAACAAACATGCAAAACTCCAATTCACAAACGACGGTGACAGTTTCTACTTTCTAGGAACTTCAGACTGTATGAATGTGTGAAAATTGAAAAACAGTTTTGCATTAGTGTGGTCAAAGTCAACCCATAATATGACTTTAAGCGCAAACTAGTTCAACCGTCAAATAAAGCCAATTTTTTGTGGAGTCGGTGCAGCAATAGTCATCAGTTACTTATCTGCACAAACCAACTGCCACCCATTCAGGTTCATGGAAAGCTAGTTTTTTAAACAGTGAAGAGTTATATTATTGATTTCCAGCATTAAGACTATTGCTGGGCAGTAAATACAGAGACTTCACATGTTGAATCGACCATGGCTTCTACGTCAATTTATTTTATCTTTTATCAAGACTTCTACATCTTTAACTGAAGCCATGTTGCACCAAAAGGAAAATAAGGAGATACACCAGTATTTTACTATAATAACGGATTCTTTCTATCCTCAAAAATTCTTGCAGTACTCCATTCCATGTGGACCAACATCTAGTTGCAGGAATATAATTCTAAACTTGATAGAGATTTTCCCGGCCCTATTTTGTAACAGCAGTGTAGTAAATCAAAAGTCAACCTGGGCATGAGCATGATCCAACTGAGTCCCAAAATGCTGAAGAGGTTTCATGGAATGCTTGTAGCTATCCAAGTTATACACTTCTGCTCTTTTTTCTTTAAAATGGTTCATCCCATCCCTATTTCCATGCAACTATAATAGTGAGATCCACTTTCTTTATATAGGGGGCAAATTACAACACCATAGATCCAGTTATGTCACTCGAGCTTGTGAAAGAAGTTGAACATAAGGTAAAAGTAATATTAATCAAGTACCAAGCTGGTACATAAATAGTACATGACTAACCAACCTCCGAATCAAACTAAGTTACATGTTCCCTCCCAGCAAATACAAGAAATACAGATGTTGATCCATACGCTCTATTGTGCTACTTTTACACCAAAAATATAAATTATGCAAACAATTGTTCTCAACTCTAGCAACATGACTTCAATTCCCTTCACAATAAGATTTATTTCTTTCTAGTCATATGGTCCATGGTCTTCCATATTTGTTTCATGCTTCTTGAGACTGTTTGTCTTTGTCAGAAATTAAAGGCTAATTTTTCGGGTCAAACCCATAACCTATAATCATAGGTGGTGCTAGGCTTTTGAATTTATAGATTTTGAACTCGATAATTTACTAGGTCCTTGATCGAAGTTATACTGAGTTCTATCGAATCTATACATGGAGCTGTGGCTCCGCCCCTGCATTTTATGGAACACAAGATACTATTAATGATGATAGAGGAAGACGTTATAATTTTAAAGAATGTTTTATTTTGATTTTATGAAAATGCTAGATCACTCTATGAGGTATGCTTCTTAATATATATATAACTTCGCGAATTTGCTCGCTCGCATTATCGATTTCAATTAAGGAGAATTCAACATGTATTCATCGATTTTTTTAAAAACTTTGAACAACATAGCGTAATCACCTCATAATAAGGTTAATTTGAGATAGACATGATGCATGTTGCAGGATTGCACAATAAATTCAATAACAAAATAAGCCAAAGAAGGAACAAGTGGACGTGCTTGGGGGAATTATTCTTTTGTTGTCTTCTCAAAAACTTACATGTCAAATGTCATTTCATCTGATGGATGAAATGATTAGGGAATATATTCAACTATAGATCAGTATGTGGTCATCCTAACTCCACTACTTTATTTCCTTTCGATTTATTTCTATTCGTATTACGTATAATTTATTATAGGGGAAATTACTCCTTATCAGTTTTTTTCTATTATAACTCGAAATATACTCCTCCACTCTTTTTATCAAAAAACCTTTTTCACATTCTTAAAGAATAAGATGCAATTATAAAGACGTGTTGTCAATACATAATTTAATAACTAAAATGTTATATTCCGTATTTTATACGGTTGGATATTTTAAAGTAACCGTGGTAAAGTGAAGGGAATGACCATCTTCCATTTTTTTTTAATACAAGTTGGTTATGAATATTATTTATGAATATTAGTAGTGTGGAAATATTGGGAAAGGCTAAGGGCAAAAAGGAAAATTCGCAAAGTGGCCTATGGTAATTTTGTGGAAGGCTAGGGGTAAAATGGGAATTTCACAAAGTGTTCAAGAAAATTCATGTAGGGGTGGCCCCACATGCCACATGGCATCCCGCCATTGGAGGAGAGAGAGGTGTTGGCCCAATGAAGGCTTGACACTTGTCACCACTTAGGGCTTGACATGTGTCACCACTTAGGGGTTGACACATGTCACCCCTTAAAGTAGCCTATATATATATATATATATATATATATATGTAGATGACTTTTAGTCATCAATATCTCATAAGTTCCATTTATTTCAAGAAAAGTCTAGAAAATAAAAGAAGAGAAGAAGAGAAACTCTAGACTAGAGAGAAAGACCTACGGATTTGGAGGAGAAAAGAGGTAAGTTTTTCGATTTCGTCCCGTGAATTAATTATCTAGGGTGTACCATGATGTTATGAAGGTATTAGTAATGAAAATTTATGGTTTGGAGCAGCACCAAAACGTCACCAAGCAGTCCCAAAGTTCTAGCCGCGTTAGGAGAGCTTCCGAGGCAAGTTTCGACGAGTTTGATGAGTTTTGGGCAAGGTAAGGGTTTTCCTTTCAAGTTGGAGTTTATTATGTTGTTATGAGGTGTATTACATGTCCTAAATATGGCTGGAAGTAGAGAAATTGTATAAGGATGCTTGATGTTAGAAACTACTAAATTAAAGTCGTAGTAGTTAAATCAAAGTCGCATAGTGTGTTGTCGTTGTGGTGTTGCGGTTGCAGCTGGTTGGGTTGCGTGTTGCAGGGCTTTAAAGTGTTTTAAAAAGGGTGTGGGTGCTCCTGGTTGCAGCCACACGACCCCCCGGTTGGTATGGTTAAAGATTTTATGAAATAAAGGTTAAAAACTCTATTTTGGTATCGTAGTTTTATGCTAGTTGTTTGGAGCTTGTGTTGTGTAAAGTTGAGGTGATTTGATTGTATATATACTGCTGGTTGTTGTTTTTGATATGGTTGTGGACATGGTGGCCGAGTTGAGATCTCGGGGATGGTGTATTTATAGGGGAGATGCTGCCAAAATTTCGACAGATTGAAAATTAATTTGTTTGAAGGATTAAGACAAGTATATGGTGGTGAATCTAATGACTATGTCAACTCTCTTGAATGTAGAAAAACAAGTTGGACGCATAAGCGTAGCTAGTAAGGCGCGGCACAGGTATGTAAAGCTAACCGTTCCTTCTTTTGACATGTATTTGACATAAGTATGTAAGGCTTACCCTTTTCTTTCAAGGCATGATTCCGAGGTTATGGTTTCATAAGTGCTTCCATATTTTCTTTGTTTTCACCAGCTAGGTGTCAATGGTCCCAAGGAAATGACTTCTTATAACTCGTCAATGTTTTCCAAAATGTCTATAGTTTCCCAAAACAAAGGTTTACCCTTCTTTCTCTTGGCATGTTTTGACATAAGTATATAGAGCTACTCTTTCTTTTGGCATGGGTTTTTATGAAACAAGTATATGACATTTTACACAATTTCAAGGAAGTCCTATTCGTAGAACCACTAGGATGGCCAATTTTCTTGAGTTTCCAAAAGATATTTTCTCGTGCTTAGATATGTGTATATGATTCCAAAAGTTTTATTGTGATATAATCCATGGAAATTTTCGAAAGGTACTTGACATGACTCTTGTCCTGATTTTTGAATCATAGCTCATTCCGATTATTCTACGAGTCTTGAAAATTGGTCCTATGTGCATATGTATACGATTTGGCGCCTTACAAGATTGTGACCTTATTCTACGTTCTCTTAATATTATCCTTCGTTGGTAGTCTCATCCTATAATAATTGTTCCTTCAAGGTGAGACAAAGCGACCATGGTTAGTCTATAATACAATCGGAGGTTACCGACCTTCCGTCACTCCGATAAATACACGACTTTCGTTGAGCTCTCGTGCATGCTGTCTATATGTATATGTATATGTATATGGGGGATATGGGGAGGTGTATATGTGGCGCTATAGACGCATTCCCACCTGATTAGTTGGAGTAATTTTCATTCCGGACGCGGGATGCCCGGACGCGGGACATATGTGGGCGAGCTAACGTTGTTCGGTGATATGACTTTTATTTTCTATGTATATGAAAAAGAAATATTTGTAAAGATAAGACAAGCATGCATGGCATCCGGCCTAAAAGACACTCATATGTACAGATTACTTCTCTACCTCATGATATGTTCTATATTTCTATTCTGTTATTATTCTTATTTATATTCCTTACTATGTTACTATTCATGCCTTACATACTCAGTACAAAGCTCGTACTGACCCCCTTTCTTTGAGGGCTGCGTTTCATGCCGCGCAGGTACACCCAGATGAGTAGAAGCTATTGTAGAAGATGTTCCAGCGGGGTTGGCCACTCCACTTGTTCTGGAGTGCTGCCGAGTCAGAGTTTATGCGCTATGATATTTTATTCGGAGTTAGAGACTTTGCAGACAAAGTCGTGGGTATAGAGTGTCAGCTTTGTAAGTGGCGTCACCAGCCGATAGGTTATTATGTCGCATGTCACAAGTTTTATGGGATGATGGATTTTGGAAAGCAAGATTTGGAAAGCTTAGCTATGTTTTTTATTTCTTTTGATGTACAAGTCTAAATAGATTAAGTATGTAATATGAGGTAACGGATTCGCTCGGCTCCGAGCATGGGGTCGGGTGCCCATCACACCCTGTTAAGATCGGGGTGTGACATAAAATTATTTAAAATAATTTAATCTTTTAAATAAAATGATCACACACTTTAACAATCTAATAACATAAATATTTTTGTACATTCATATGTGCATTTTACTTAAATCATTTTCAATAAAGCTTTGACCTAGTGAAATTCTTATACTATTCTGTTTAGAGACTGGCACATTCCTTCATACTTACATTTATAATTGGTATTTTTTACTAACTATTAGGTTCATATTATCAATATAGAATGTGGTGGAATCAATGATTTAGAATCCTTTCACTCTTAATCAGAGGACTTGGAATGAATATTTTTTTTGTTGGGAGTGTTGCTTCCTGTTAGAATGGATGCATTCACTGTCACTCAGGAACTAGATCCTTGAACAGAATAGCAATGTAAGGACAGATAATGCACGTAAAGGGCACACAAGATTTTTACGTGGAAACGTCCTTGCTCAAGGGAGAAAAACCACGACCTGTCCTACAAGGTTTAACAACCAACTTTCACTAAGGTGCAAGAGCAAAATTATCTATTACAATCTATTGCAACTAGATACTAACCCTCTCCATCCCTTGGCTTGCAACAACTCTATCACAAGACTTTGAGCCTAAGCAATATTTCTATTGCCCACTACACCAACTAAATCTTAGATGACGTAGACTTTGAACATTCCGATCAAGGATAACTCTAGCAATGACTCAGAAACTAGGCAATACAAATATTGCCCACTACACAACTACCCCTAGGTTAATGTAGACTTTTTCTAACCACTTCAAAGCTAACTCTAGCAATGAAGTCAAAATGACAAACAAACTGATCAATGTTCCTTTATAGTGTAGGAACTGATTTTAAAATATTTAGCACATAAGACACAACATTATAACAAATCAACAACCTAAAGTTTTTTCTTCAAAAAAAGCCCAGTCAGGTCCCTTGCTACCTTGAGGAAGTTGTTCTTCTTTGAGAGAAAATAATGGTCTTTGCTTGTATATTCTTAATGTGCAAAAAACTTGGTTGTTTCTTGTCCAAGGATAAGTATTAATGTATGGACAGAAACAACCTCGTGCATTCTGATTTGTGGAGCAGGTTTGCTGTCCTTTGCACAACAGGTAGTGGAAGCTTTTACAGCTGGTATCTATTATGTTGTTGACATTCCGTGTTCCTGCGATCAGGTCCGTCTATCAGGTCTCATGGTTTGTCGATACACAAAATGCGAATATGCACCTCTACTGCAATGCCTACTAACCCCTGCAATTTTTGCAGCTTTACAGTTGTATTCCACTTTCTTGCCTGGACAAACATTACACATGGGACCAGGTCCCTCTATCAGGTCCCATAATGTGTTCAATCATCAAACGCGAATGTGAATCTCTGCTGTTGTGCCGCTTATCCCTTCATCTTTTACAGCTTTACAACTAATTTCCACTTTCATGTCTTGGGTCGACATTACTCATGGGACCAGGTTCCTCTACTAGGTCTATAGTTTGTTAAATCATCAAAACACAAATATAATATTTCCGATAAATTCAAATTTAATCAACACTGATACGAATATCGAACACCGAGTGAGAAACCAAAAAATTCAGTAATGATTTGGATTTATGTTTTTTTTCTTGTAGAACAATATTCTTTGGAGAATACTAGAATACTGTTGTTATGGGCCAGGAGCAAACTACACATTTAGGGGTACCTTATGCAAAGTAATTGAAGCCAAATGAGGCAGCACTTTACATGGATGTTTCATTTATAGATGGACAAGAATGGCTACTAAATTAAGGAGGAGATACTCTCTAACATATTGACTCATAAGACTTAAAAGAGTATACAAAATTATACTGAGTATATACCTTGCTAATATATCGATATTATTTGAAATTTGTCATTTGTGATATCCTGTCAATTTAATTTGACTAAGGAATGTATTGTTCTTAATATAGTGTCTTGACCATTTTTTTCTTTAAGTTGAAGAATTAGTTATAACAACTATTGTATTCAACATCATACCATTGAACTATACCATTTCATGAGATGAACACTTACCAATCTAGTTGATTATGTCTTAAAACTCTAGTGAATTCGAGTTGCGATTTAAACCAAAACTGCAGAAATTAAAGGTATAAATTAAAATAATTTAAATATAAAATTCAACATGGTACTTCTTCTACAATATATAACTCGATATTATTAAATTTATTTCAGCATAATTAACTAATAATACACGATATGATTTTTTGGTGTAAAATCCTGCATAATTAATACAATGTTTTGACTTCCTAATTGTTGACTAGATTCATGACATCTTGAATCAACAACTTGATATTCATGTAAGAAGATCCACTTTCTTGCATTGCTTCCTTTGACATCATTGCTAGTTCCTTTGCTCTTTTTCTTCTTTCTTCACTTTCCACTCCTTCATCCATTAGGTGATCTATTGCTTTCTTGATTTGATCCTTCATAACCAAAGCCCTATTCTTCCTTTCAATCTCAACTCGAATTCCGATCTTCAAAACATTCACAATTAACGTCTCATTGTAAAATTGTTCAGCAAATATAGGAAAAGTAATCATCGGTACACCAAAGGTAACTCCTTCTAAAGTCGAGTTCTATCCACAGTGTGTTAAGAATCCTCCAATCGATGAATGAGATAAGATCAAAAATTGTGGTGCCCATCATTTGATAATTATGCCTCTTCCTTTTACACTCTCTTCAAAATTCTCATCACTTAGCCATTTCTCAACTTCTAATGAAACATTTAGTTCCCTAATTATCCATATAAAGGGTACATTTCATGATTCCAAACCTAACCCAATTTCTTTTATTTGTGAGGATGAAATGTGACAAAGGCTCCCAAATGAAGCATAAATCACAGAGTTTGGCTTCATTGAATCAAGCCACTTCAAACAACTATGCTCATTGATAGAAGCTTGTCACCTCTATTAACTATCTCATATATTTCCTTGTTGAATAATGATACCGGACCAATACAAAAAACATTATTCATGATTTTTTTTGTGTTGATCAATGTACCTTGGCTCGAATTCCTCCAACGTATTAATCAAAGTGCCTCGTGCTAAGTCATGTGACAATTTAAGTTGGTGAATACTACCCCGTCTCATATTAGATGAGCATCTTACTAAAAATATTTGTCCCATATTAATTGATCACTTACTAAATCAAGATAGAATTAATTAAATTTTTCCTATTTTACCCCTACAATTAATATGGCCTTTTGAATGTAAACAATTCTCAATAGTAGCTATTTCTATACTCTATGTATATTGCATTGATATAAACAAAGGAAAAAATGGTAAAGTCTTTCAATGTATTGATGATTTCTTAATTACCATGTAAAGTTGGAAGTGTCATCTAATATGGGACGGAGGAAGTAATACTATGCATGTCAGCAAATCGATTTCCTGTTGTCTCATTAGATATCTGAGCTTTTCTAATCTTAATCTCTTCAGACAATTCAGGAATCGAAAAAATATCCAAATTCGAAAGAAGGATTTCTTCAGCATGTTCTTGTTGAAGGATGTGAGTACAAAGGAGAGCAAAACAAGAAATTATTTGGAGCACATACCTTGGAACATTGAATTTATCAGCCACTTCTTGTGCCCAAGAAATAACACTTGTTGAAATTATACAACTTGGCTTTGTTTCCATTTTTTGAATTAATTCTTCAATTGGTTCTTTTAGTGTCTCACAAGCCAAAATAAATTCTTTGTACAATTCCATAGAAGGAAGTAGGGCTGTACAGGGCAAACCGATAAACCACACCAAACCGATAAACCGAACCAAACCAGAAAAAAAACCCGACTACTGGTTTGGTTTGACTTGATTTGGTGTTTGGAAAAAAAACCCGACCATTATAGGGTTGGTTTGGTTTTAACTAAAAAAAGTCAAACCGAACCCAAACCGACTCGATTATAGATATACTACTTTTAAATTATGTTATATATAAAAATATTTATTAAAATGTAATTTATAAATATTTTTAAAAAAATTTTCATAATTTTTATTTTCTTTCTTACATTTAGATTTGGACTTGAGAAGCCCATCTAAATAATATACAAAAAAGGCCATCTTATAAAGTTATATTATAAAGTTATAACTTCAAACAGTGTTCTGCCTCCATCTTATATGTTGATATTTTGTACTAGAACTCTTTTTAAGAAGCACCGCTCTGTGGTTTTTATTAGATACTATGAAAAACCTGAGAAACCCGAAAAAACCTGAAAAACTCAAAAAACCTGAGAAAAATTAATATCGAAAAACCCGACTTTTATTGGTTTAGTTTGGTTTATAGATTTAATAACCCGACACAAATAGTTTGGTTTGATTTGTAAAAAATTCGAACCAACCCGATCCATGTACACCCTAGAAGGAAGTGAATCCATATTTTCACATCCTTTAGGCAAACCAAGTACTTGAGATGGAAAATTAAGGGGACTAATTGGATCTTAATTTTGGAAATAAAAGATTGAGTGACTAATGAGTTGTACCTTTGTGCATTGGCATGAGTTGTGATTATTGAGACATTAACTCCATGATAGGCTAATAATTTTGCAAAATCATTAAAGGTATTAAGTGGCTTTGGGACAATAGAGGAATCAATAGGAAGTGAAGTTGTTTTATCTTGGGAATTAATCATTGTGAATAATTAGAAGTTTGTGTGATGTTTTTACTTGCACTAGCTTTATTTATAGCAAAGTAGATTGAATTATGAATTAAATTGTTGAAATTAGTGGTAGTACAAATTGAGAAAAGTTATAAATAACTTGACAAAAATTCAAGATTTATTGTATATGAAATTTTGGATTATGATTTAGAGAAGTGTAATCTTGTGCACTACCATTTGGGAAAGTATATAATTATCTTACCAAGGGTGTGTTTGGACATTGTTTTCATACCTTTTTTTTTTAAAAAAAATAAATAATATTTGATCACACTTTAGAATGATTTTTAGTAAGTTTTTAAAGAAGAGTTTTTCAAAAATCAGAAGAAAAGAAATTCATACTAAAAAATTACATAGAAATATTTAATATTTTTTTGATAAATATTAAATGCCGAATTTTTATAATTCAAAAATTTAATTGTTTGTATAGTGATATTTAAAAGGTCAAATTCTAGATATCCTATTTATCAATTAAATGACAAAAATAATTATTGACAAAAAGACCTCAAATATTGTCCACATCTAATAATTGCCTAGCCACAATTTTTCCATGTGCCTCTCTGGAGACAAAAGAAACAACAACAACCCAGTAAAATCTCATACGTGGGGTCTGAGGAGGGTAAAGTGTACGCAGACCTTGTTGTTGTCTGAAAGTTCCAATTGTGCGATTTCACGGCAAGTTGTGCGAGGCAAGACCTGGGCACAGTGAGAGCACATTGAAAAGCGTGAGTTTGGGTGGCCAAAGACTGATTTTGGCACCAGAATTGAAGGCTGCCCGCGTGTGCCTCACACATGCATGGGCAGTTGGGCAGTATCTAGCCATTTTGATCTTTGTCAGCATTTTAGATAAGCTTGTAAATTCAGATTTCAATATTGGCCTATCAGTTGGGGATGTCAACTAACTTTGTAAGGCATATGACTGGCATATGACTAGTGTTGTGGCCTATTTATTGGCACAGGCAGACCAGTCATAGGCAGAGAGTCATTGGGTCAGATTTTTGTAAGGCTCAGTTTGTGTGCTTCTTTGTGGAACGAGTTTAATACAAAGTTGAAACTTGTTCTTGTACGTGCTGGTGTGTTTCTATATTCGTATGCATTGTCTAAGTGTGAAACGAAATTGAGGAAAAAGAAAGAAAAGGTTGAGTCTAAGTGTTAGACTGCCGAAGTGGGTTAGATCATTGTGAGTTGACCCCCTTACACATGGTATGGTATATATTGAAATCAAAATCTTTTAATTTTGATTATGAATCTATATTTACAGATATATGAAAAAAATATGTACAAAGAAAGACATGTTTGAATTTCGAAATTCGAAAGATACAATATAAATTGAGACAAACGAAATATTTACCTTAAGGGACAAAAATTAAAGAGTAACATAAAACATGGACAAAAGTGCAAATGACCCTTTTATTAGACACTTCACAAGCGAGCTTACATGGACTTGAGTTCACTATTGAAATAATTAGACAAAATGTCCATTGAGTCACAATTGTTACTTTAAATAATCTAATTATCACTAATTACGTCAAATAGGCATTCGACCAATGTTACTGTACTCGAAGTGCATTTTGATGCCTTCTTTTCTTCTTCTCTTCCTTATTTTTCTTCCTCCTTTGATCTTCTTCCGGTCATTAGTGGTTGCTTTCCTTCTTCGTCCTTCCTTCCTCCCCCTCATCCTTCTTCTCCTTATTTCTTTGTTGCTTTTCTTCTTGCTTCCTTCCTCCCTCCTCCTCCTCCTACTTCTTCTTCTTCTTCTTTGTTCAATACTCGACTTTAAAAATTTACATGTCGCAAACGTGAATCTTTCGAGTGAATAATATATCAAAATACTTGAAAAATTAAGAGAAGCTCATATCCAAATTTTGGGACTGTTTAAAGTAGATTTGAGTTGATTGAGATTGAAAAAAAATGATTTGTAATGTATACTTTATTGTATAGATAATATATATATATATATATATCATCTATACACAATTATACATTATTTATATAATATCTATACATTACATATACACATGATCATTTTTCCTAAAATAATTTTTATTGCCTATACATATAACCCCTCACTATATCACTATCTTGGTCCTCTGGCTGGATCTCATTTGGGCCAAAGAGAAAGCCCTTAATTGAAGAAATATTAGATGAATTATGCAAGGTTGGTTTTGGAAGTGGACAATTCTGAACTTATGATCAATATTTTTAGTTGAAAAAAGGCTCAAATATGTCATCGAACTTTGAGAAAAGACTCATTTATGCCATCCGTTAAAAGTTTGGCTCATTTATGCCATTTTTATTTGAGAAAAGGTACATCCGCTCCATTATTTGTAAACTAAACTAATTTCTGTTTTGCAAAACTATTTTGGCTCATCTGACCTCTTTTTATGCTTCTTTTGAGCCGAGGGTTTCTTGGAAACAACAGTCCTACCTTGGTAAGAGTAAGGTCTGCGTACACTTTACCCTCCCCAGACCCCACATTGTGGAATTTTACTGGGTTGTTGTTGTTGTTGGTCAATTATAATTCGGCACATCATTAACTAAATTATTTTTTAAATGAAAAAGGTTCAAATATGTCATCGAACTTTGAGAAAAGGGTTCATCTATGCCATCCGTTAAAAGTTTGGCTCGTCTATGTCATTTCAGTAAACATATAATGGCATGGATGAGTCTTTTCTAAAGTAAAAATAACATAAATGAGCCAAATTGTTGTACTCCAAAAAAATTTAAGCTAAGACCCGAGCCATTCTTCTTATTCTTATAGGCCCGAGCTCGATGACTTCTAATTGTATTTATGTACTAGGATCAATTCCTAGTACTAAGTCGAGTTCAAAGATCCTTTGCCGATTGAGTTTTCATATAAGATCATATAAGGGTCAACTTCAAACGATCATAACTTTCAGAATATTAAAAGATAGGTGGCCCATGAACTACCCAATTAAAGGTTTTTAAGTCCTCTTTCCAACGCCACCAACTTTGTCTCATTCCAAGCTCAAACTAAAAAGTTATGACCATTTTATCGAAGACTAGTGTTGCAGTAGTTTGGGGCCTGGGCGGTGCGCCACCAATGCGCCTGAAACAAGCCGCAACAGTTTGGTGCCTGGGCCAGCATGCCAACAGTGCGTCCGACCCCATTTTTCAAATATTTTTTCTTAAGGAAGGGCATTCAGACTTTTTTCATCTTTCCAAAACTTACCCCAAGTCGTTTTGGGACTAAAATTTGTCCCTTATCAATACCATAAGGGTATTTTCTCTCATTTAACATTTAGAACATTTAGAGAAGAGAATTGGAGATTAGAACATTGAGAGAAGAAAAAAAGAAAGGGTTCAAGGTTTTCAAGTCGTTCCTTCAAGTCTCTATCGTCCCTTCGATTTCCAGGTATATAAGGCTATTCATAGCGTTGGACTGAGTTCGTCCACGCGTCCAAACTATCCCGCACAATCCATATTGACGTAAGTTGTTTATGTTGTTTGTGTTAATTATTCACCCAAGATAATCAAACTAGATACTACATATAATTAGCGTGAATATTAAAACATCTTGTCATAATTAATTTCTAAAATCGACGACTACATCATATGTGGTTGGAAAAAAAGAAGAAGATTTTCTTGAATATATATTATATTTAATTTAAAACACACTGGGATTCAAACTTATGTGAATTCTTTATTAACTCAGTCAACATTAATAATTTAGTTTTTCTTTTTCATTTTATTATGTAAAAGTATGTTTCTCCACTTGACCTTAACAGATCACAAACTTGGGTTGAATAATTTCTTTACTGAGTTTGACTTAACTGCTTGTTTGGATGATTATTAAAATGTCTTTGTCCGGGGATGCGATTCGCCAAGCTGGGGCAAAGAAAGCCGTATCGTATTGTTATTTTGAATATAATTATTATTTTAATTGTTGTTTAAATTTTATTATAAAAATTGATCACATCGTTACCCTATTCACCTCCTATTTTCCCCTTATTTTAGTAATTCTATCCTTTTTCGTATAATAACACTATCCATTTCGTATTTTTCCTTTGTAATATTATAAGCTTATTTTTTAAATTGTTCCTCTGTTGCATTATGAAATAATAGAGAACAATACGATTTATTCAAATGTTATATTTTCAAAACAATAATACAATATAATACATGAATACGATTTGATACATTATTCCAAATAAGTTGTAATTATATGCACTTAAGTGTGTGTAGGTTTTTTTTACACTATCAAGTTAGGACAAACTTCAACAACATGTTGTTAGTAAACTGTATTGTAAATATTAAAACAGTAACAACAACTACTGAAAATAATAAAATACAGAATCTGAAAAATTAATGCAAGAACAAAATCGAGCCCACTGAATGCACATTGTGTCCTTAAGAAAATTATTCCCCTCAACGTACCTGAGGTTTTTGGAATTTTCCCTCAAAGGATAGAACGATTTACTCACCAAAATAGAGTTATTGCAAATTCTGGTGACTGCGAACCACTTGAAGGCTGTATAACACACGAGTTTTAGGTAGTGCAAAAAGAAAAAGAAGAAGATGTTATTTCAAAATTTTCGTATGGAAGATTCTGAGGATTAACAGATATATATAGACTGTTTACACCTTTTAAGAAAAGGCACCTGTTAGGAAAAGATTTGCCTGTTGAGAAAAGGTTTGCAACTTTTCGGACAAGGTTGCAACCTTTCAAAAATCCGTTGGAAAAACGAAGGGAAATATTTTTAAATTAATCCGGGAAAAAAACGGGTCGTGGGTCACGGGTCAGGATTTTTTCACTTAATTAATTAAATAAATAAATAATATTAATTAATTAAAATTTAAAGGAAATTTGATCTAAAAAGATTATCAATCAATCATATCAATTGACCAAATCCAAATCCGAATCCATAGCCGAATCCGTAGCCGTAGCCGTAGCCGAAGCCAAGCCGAGCCGAGCCGAGCGAGCGACGACGACGATGACGCGAGGGGAGACCCTCTTCTTGACCCTTTAGCAACATGAAGGAGTGCTTCTACTTTTAAGTAGGAGACTTTTCCTTTCCACCACCTATGTGGGACCAAAGCTTATTTAATAAAGCAAGAGAGAACATATCATTTTTCCCTCCACTTCTTTTTCCCTTCAATTTTCCATTCAAACTATCAATTAAACCCAACAATCCTCCATATGAATGGGGAATGTCTACAAGATAAAGGAATGCACGGATAAGTGTGTGATATACAAACGAAGATTAATTGCATCTGGATAAGTAGGTTTCTCTTTGAATTTTCCATAGTGAACTTATATAGGATATACTCGATCAATCGGTAGATGCGATATCTTTGAACCGTCGAACTTTGTTGTATAACTAGACAACATAAGTCACACAATTAATCATCAACCATCTACGGTTCTCACAGTTGTGTTCGTTTCAACCATGAACACTGCCTGGTTTTGTGAATGCATAGAGAATGGGCCTTTACCGTCATTCCCCTTGAAGCGGCTTATATTTCACATTCACATAGGTGATTTCTAAACGTGTAGTCCTATAGACACACTATCTAGTCATTTTCCGCCAGACTTAGATAATCATTAAAAAAACCTTTAATGTTTTATTAACTCATTAAAAAGCCTTAAGGTTTTATCCTTTGTTTCTGAACATTGTCATAATCACAAGATTGAGTTGAGTTATTTGACAATGTTGAACCACCAATCATAACTTTGTTTGGTTTCTTTGAACCTAGTTCTTGGGATCTCCAGTCTACTAGGTAGAGTTACCGCCATGATGACTTATCCTAGGCCTTAACCCCATTCCCCTCGATGATCTTTCAACAACCTCTCTAAATAGGCCTTTTGTTAGTGGATCCGATACGTTATCTCTTGACTTTACGTAGTCAATAGTGATAACACCACTAGAGAGTAGTTGTCTAACAGTATTATGTCGCCGTCGAATGTGACGCAATTTTCCGTTATACATAACGCTTCCTACCCTCCCTATTGCCGCTTGGCTATCACAATGTATACATATGGGTGCCAAAGGTTTGGGCCAAAATGGAATATCATCCAAAAAATTTCAGAGCCATTCAGCTTCTTCACCAGCCTTGTCTAAAGCTATAAATTCAGACTCCATTGTAGAGCGGGCAATGCATGTCTGTTTTGATAATTTCTAAGACACTGCTCCTCCACCAATGGTGAAAATATATCCACTTGTGGATTTAACTTCAGATGATCCGGTGATCCAGTTTGCATCACTATATCCCTCAATTACTGCGGGATATTTATTATAATGCAAAGCATAGTTTTGGGTGTGTTTCAAATACCCCAAGACTCGTTTCATTGCCATCCAATGAGTTTGATTGGGATTATTCGTGAATCGACTCAACTTGCTAATAGCACATGCTATATCTGATCGTGTACAATTCATAATATACATCAAACTTCCCAAAACTCGTGCATAGTCCAATTGTGAGTCACTTTTACCTTCATTCTTTTGAAGTGCAAAACTTACATCATTTAGAGTTTTTGCAACATTAAAATTTAAATACTTGAACTTATCAAGAATGGTTTCAATATAATGTGACTGTGATAATGCTAGACCTCGTGAAGTTTTATGGATCCTAATTCCTAAGATCAGGTCAGCAACCCCTAAGTCTTTCATGTCAAATTTGCTAGCAATCATATGCTTCATAGCATTTACATCGGCAATGTTTTTACTCATTATCAACATGTCATCAACATATAAACAAACAATGACTTCATGATTTGGAGTATTTTTAATGTAAACACATTTGTCACACTCATTAATCTTAAATCCATTTGCCAACATTGTTTGGTCAAATTTCGCATGCCATTGTTTAGGTGCTTGTTTAAGTCCATAAAGTGACTTAACAAGTTTGCACATTTTCCTTTGTTTACCTGGAACTAAGAAACCCTCAGGTTGTTCCATGTAAATTTCTTCCTCCAATTCTCCATTTAAGAAAACTGTCTTAACATCCATTTGATGGATTTCAAGACCATATACAGCTGCAAGTGCCATTAACACCCGAATAGATGTTATCCTTATTATCGGCGAGTATGTGTCAAAGTAATCAAGGCCTTCTTTTTGTCTATAACCTTTGACCACAAGTCTTGCCTTATATATATCAATAGTGCCATCAGCTTTCATTTTCCTTTTAAAAATCCATTTTGATCCTAAAGGTTTATTTTCAGGAGGAAGATCAACCAATTCCCATGTATGGTTATTCAAAATTGATTGAATCTCACTATTGATTGCCTTTTTCTAAAATGCTGAATCAGAAGAAGACATTGCAGCTTTAAATGTTTGAGGCTCATTTTCAAGCAAGAATGTCACAAAATCTGGTCCAAAGGAAGTAGATATCCTTTGACGTTTGCTACGCCTTGGATCTTCTTCGGTTGGTTTACTTTCCTTTGGTTCTTCTCGCGGTCGTTTAGTTCTTTTACTTGAGGACTCACATTTGGTTTTATACGGATAAATATTTTCAAAGAATTCAGCATTATCTGATTCAATTACCATATTAACATGAATTTCAGGATTGTCTGATTTGTGAACCAAAAATCGACAAGCTTTGCTGTTTGTAGCATAGATAATAAATATACAATCCACGGTTTTTGGTCCGATTTTTACCCTTTTGGGCAAAGGAACTTGGACCTTTGCTAAACACCCCCACACTTTGAAATATTTCAAGTTGGGTTTTCTTCCTTTTCATAGTTCATATGAAATAGATTGTGTTTTGCTGTGGGGCACTCTGTTGAGTATTCTATTAGCTGTAAGGATAGTTTCCCCCCACAAGTTCTACGGTAAACCGGAACTTATTAATAAAACATTCATCATTTTTTTAATGTTCGATTTTTGCTTTCCGCAATTCCATTTGATTGTGGTGTGTAAGGGGCAGTAGTTTGATGAATAATTCCATATTCTAAACATATCTCTTCAAAAGGAGATTCGTATTCTCCACCCCTATCACTTCTAATCATTTTTATCTTTTTATTCAATTGATTTTCAACTTCGTTCTTGTATTGCTTAAATGCATCAATTGCTTCATCCTTACTATTAAGCAAATACACATAACAATATCGAGTGCAATCATCAATAGAAGTTATAAAATACTTCTTTCCACCACGAGTTGGTGTAGACTTCATATCACAAATATTTGTGTGAATCAATTCTAAGGGACTAGAATTCCTTTCAATAGATTTATAAGGATGCTTAGCATACTTAGATTCAACACATACTTGACATTTTGATTTATTGCAATCAAAGTTAGTCAATATATTTAAGTTAATCAGTTTCTGCAAGGTTTTATGATTGACATGTTCTAAACGTGAATGCCATAAATTATTTGACTCAAGTAAGTAAGAATAAGCTTGAACTTTATTATCATCAACAACCATTACATTTAGTTTGAAAAGACCCTCAGTGAGGTAGCCTTTTCTTAGATACATTTCATTCTTACTGACAACTACTTTGTCTGAAACTAGAACACACTTGAATCCATTCTTGATAAGAAGATCGACAGACACCAAATTCTTTCGTATTTTTGGAACATGATAAACTTTGTTCAGCGTCACCACCTTGCCGGATGTTATTTTCAGAAATACTCTTCCATATCCTTCAACCTTAGCAGTTGCAGAATTTCCCATATAGATCGTCGCATCAGGTGGTGCAGGGGAATAAGTAGAGAAGATTTCTCGGACTGCACACACATGCAAAGTAGTTCCCGAATCAAGCCACCATTCTTTGGGATTACCTACTAGGTTGCATTCTGATAGCATTGCGCATAGATCATCCATACCTTCTTTATTTTCCACCATATTGGCTTGTCCCTTTCTCTTGTCCTTTTTTGGAAGACGACAATCTGGAGCTTTGTGGCCAACTTTCCCACAATTATAATAATTGCCCTTGAACTTTTTCTTGTTCTGCTCCTGATTCTTTCCAAAAAGGTTGTTTCCTTTTCTTATTCTTTGGAGCAGCATCTTCAACGATGTTTGCTCCCATAATTGTTGAATTTCCACGCGATTTTTTTTCTGCTGTTTTGTTATCTTCCTCAATCTTGAGACGGATCACAAGATCTTCCAACTTTATTTCCTTGCGCTTGTGCTTTAGATAATTTTTGAAATCTCTCCACGAAGGAGGCAACTTTTCTATCATCGCAGCCACTTGAAATGCTTCATTAACTACCATACCTTCAGCAATAAGGTCATGAAAAATAAGTTGTAGTTCTTGAACTTGGGTTCCAACAGTTCTGCTATCTATCATTTTATAGTCTAGGAACTTAGCAACCACAAATTTTTTCAAGCATGCGTTTTCAGTCTTGTACTTCTTCTCAAGTGCATCCCACAATTCTTTAAAAGTTTTCACAGCACTGTAGACATTGTACAAATCATCATCCAAAACACTTAGGATATAGCCCTTGCATAGAAAATCTGCCTGTGTCCATGCCTCAGTAATCATAAATTTTTCATTGGCCGACATATCAGCAGCGGGCACAGGAGGATCTTCGTTGGTGAACTTCTGCATACCAAGAGTGGTAAGCCAAAAGAACACCCTTTGCTGCCATCCTTTGAAGTTGGCTCCAGAAAATTTTCCTAGTTTTTCTGCCGGTGGCACAAAAGTGTGGCTTGTTGCAGCAACAGTCGCAGAAGTAGTAGCAGTATCACTTGTCATTTCTTTTCACTGTCAAAATAGACAAACTGTCTTAATATTTCAGAATATCAGACCTTTTACAAAAACAACGATGAAGTTTTTATACTCTTCAAATCGTTGTACAAGTATGAACTTTAATATTCCAACGAAGTTTTTATACTCTTCATACGGAGTAGAAAACCACACAGGTTTTAGTCTCCAAAAACAGAATACAGTTTAATCAGAAAACCAAAAATAACAATAATTTCCTTAAGATTGTTAGTAAACTGTATTGTAAATATTAAAACAGTAACAACAACTACTGAAAGTAATAAAACACAGAATCTAAAAAATTAATGCAAGAACAAAATTGAGCCCACTGAATGCACAGTGTGTCCTTAAGGAAATTATTCCCCTCAACGTACCTGAGGTTTTTGGAATTTTCCCTTCCAGGATAGAACGATTTACTCACCAAAATAGAGGTACTGCAAATTCTGGTGACTGCGAACCACTTGAAGGTTGTATATCACATGAGTTTTAGGAAGTGCAAAAAGAAGTAGAAGAAGATGTTATTTCAGAAATTTCGTATGGAACATTCTGAGGATTAACAGATATATATAGACTGTTTACACCTTTTAAGAAAAGGCACATGTTGGGAAAAGAATTGCTTGTTGAGAAAAAGTTTGCAACTTTTCGGACAAGGTTGCAATCTTTCAAAAATCCGTTGGAAAAACGGAGGGAAATATTTTTAAATTAATCCGGGAAAGAAACAGGTCACGGGTCACGGGTCAGGATTTTTTCACTTAATTAATTAAATAAATAAATAATATTAATTAATTAAAATTTAAAGGAAATTTGGTCCAAAAAGATTATCAATCAAATCAATTGACCAAATCCAAATCCAAATCCAAAGCCGAGCCAAGCGACAACGACGACGGCACGAGGGGAGACCCTCTTCTTGACCCTTTAACAACATGAAGGAGTGTTTCTACTTTTAAGTAAGAGACTTTTCCTTTCCACCACCTATGTGGGACCAAAGCTTATTTAATAAAGCAAGAGAGAACAGACCATTTTTCCCTCCACTTCTTTTCCCTTCAATTTCCCATTCAAACTATCAATTAAATCCAACACATGTTAGTCACTGTAATAAGCCTAATTAGTAATATAGAAATAAAGTAATAATAGTGTGAAACTGTTGGTGCATATAAGTTATAATACTCTTTCTTTCCTCTGCAGACTTGATGTGCAATTGTAAATGCCAAACTACGCTTTAAAAGTTTATCATGTCTACTTGTAATTGATTCATAATTTAAAAAGTGTTTGTGATTGTTTCATAAGAAATAAAATAAAAGATATAATAAAGCTAAGCCAATTATTTTATGAGGTCTACCCAATATCAATATAGAGCCGTACAATAGATAGATATGAATATCATGAATTGTTCCGTAACAAAATTAATTATTGCTAATATTTTTGTGTCGATTCCTACTTTCATAATTAGAGTTTCGGAGCAGAAATTAAAGAGATAAGAGGGCCCTACCGGGAGAATGTGGTATATATCATTTTGTTAGGTATTTGCCTTAATTTTCTTAACATATAATTAGTTTTTTTTTTCTAAAAAGGAAAATATAAACTTATCATATTTGACTAATTTTTTGGGGGGTGGGGGGTGGGGGGTGGGGGAGGTTTTGGACTCCTGAGGCTGCTTCTTTCTCACTTGATAGCATCTTTAGCCCTGAATTAGGTTATTTCTATCGATATTCTATACTTTATATATATGGTGGGATTGCTTAATTATCTCTGTCCGTGGATGTATGTTGAATGACCGGACTATATTAAATTATTGTGTCTCTTTTGATATATTTATTTTTTTATTGTCTGATTTATCATTTTTTGGGGTTTACTTTGTTACCTTTTACATGATGCTTATTTATTTCGATCCTAACAACCAGAAATGAATATGTCTTTTATTCGTGTGGCTCAAGGCTTCGCCGCAAATTTAGATTTAGACGTTGAGCAAATGGATGTCAAGACTACTGCTTTTCTTCATGTCTCTTTTAATGAATTTCTTTTTGTTTTGTCTGATTTATTGCTTTTCGAAATTTATTTATATTATTAGCTTCCACATGAGACCTATTTATTTTGGTCCTAACACATTTCTCATTAACGACATTAGCATTTAATTGAAAGGAATGAATTAAACAGATATTATTTAAAATTAATTATCTAATGGGGTGTGGAAAAACCGATCCGACCAATAAATCGAACCGAAAAAAGTGTTATTGGTTTATTGCTATTGGATTATTGAGTTAACGGTTATTTAATGGTATTATAAAAAAATATTATTGGGTTATCGGTTCGGTATTGAATTTTTAATATTGAGTTATCAGGTAAACTGATAACTCATTAAGACTATAACAATTTACTATTTTAATTTTTACTCATACATAAATATCAAAGTATCAAACAAAAGATATTAATATAATCACTTTATCAGATTATCAATACCCTACACAATTCACAGTTTACACTACTTCACAGTTCACACTGTATTTACAGCTTTTATGTATAGTATTACTTTAGGTTCACAATGTCAAAATCTAAAATATCAAGAACGGCGGCGGCTACGATTTGCAATGACAAAGGCAAGGATTAGGCGATGGTTATGATTGTGAATTGTGAGTATTCACAACAAGAACGTCTTATTTGCATGTTTCGTTGTATGCTTGTATCACGTCAAATTGTTGGAGAAGTCGTATATTTGTTTTGAAAGTATTTTCTTATTGGTTAAACTGAAAATCGAACCGTTAAAAAACAAAAACCGATAAACCGATAACAAATATCTTATTGGTTTGATTATCGGTTTAGCTTATTTAAAAATCGAAAATCGATAAACCAAACCGATAATACTTAAAACCGAACCGACCGATATACACCCTTAATTATCTATTAAAGAGCCAGTATGTTTATGGATTTTGTATTTAAATTGTTTTCTTTTTTTTCTTTTTTCAGGTGACTCAAAATAAGTGGAAAAGAGATTGTTCATCTCATCATTTCTAGTTAGATTTTTTAAATTCAAAAAGTAGGAAACTCAAGGTAGTTGCAGAAATGACCTGTTTTACCATATTTTGGAGCAGTGTCTTTTTACTTGATTTTTAATCCCGTAAAATAATTTTGGACCTTAATCCAGTAGTGGGGTGTCGTTATATTTGATCACTTTTGACTTTTGTTTATTTACAATATTCAAGAAACAAGCTTTTTACCTATTTTCTTCACCAACTGACCAAAGTAGCGACCGTGACCTTTGTAGATTGTACTTCACTTCCAATTATAACCTTGCTGCATATCAAGTAGGAGTATATAGTTGCACGAGGCTAAGTTCTATATGCTAACGGTTTAAAGATTTTATGATAAGTAATAATTGGTAACCTAATAAAAATGATAATTAATCTACCTCGTATCAGAATTCAAGGGCATATTTAGGGGGTTCCGTGCATTCACGTGAATCCATGCTCCCCTTCCTAAACTATATATAGTAGTGTTATATTTTTTAAATAATATTTAAATATAGATGTGTGAACCGTCGTTCAAAGTATCATATACGTGATGACGATTGGGTGCACTTCTCTAAGTGAGGTTAGAAATTTAAATCTTATATCGATCTTGTGTTTTTTTCTTTCTAAAGTTTAGTAACACCTCTCCAAGTGGTTATCGGTAACACTTTTGGCGTTTCAATTAATTTTTCTTTTTTTTTTGTTTTAATCTTTCAAAAACTTTAACTGTGTCACATTGAACATTACTAATATTTTTTAGCACTGTAACAGGTTCAGTGTTAAAAACCTAAAAGTCAAATTGATCAAATTTTTATCTTAGATTCATCTATTCTTAATAGTGCAGTGTTAAGAACCTAAAAGTCGAATGGATCAAATTTATATCTTAGATTCATTTTTTCCTAATAGTGCACTCATACTCCCGAAATCTTGGATATGCATCGATCACAAATATCCAAAGAATGGAGGTGGAGTATAATTATATTGTTATAAAAGAACGTGGATGGCATCCAAAATCACAATAAGTATATTGTAAAGGATAAATGTACGTCGACTTTAATTAGAATAGAAACTAGAAGTATTGTGTATCTATTTCTCTTGTATCCTTTCTTTTTGTGTATTCTAGTAATGTTAGGAGACTTGACTCATCAGAAACTTGTTGTATACGTATTGCTTTCTATCTTCATGAAAAATAGAGAAAGAAAAGTTTCTTTCATGGTATCAGAGCCCTAGTGATTTAAGCAACCCTCCAACTAGGATCCATCTTTAATCAGAAGTATCGGACTGACACTCCTGAGAATGAAAAGAATCACATTAGGAGCTCTGTGCCCAGAAATAAACCTTGTCATACACGAATTCGAATTAAGTCAAATCCCAATATACCTACTGACCACCAAAAGGAACGTTTTTTATAAAATAACATAAAAACTTAATTAACTGGTTTATTCCTATTAGTCAGGATCTTAACAGTTCAACTACAGATTAACACTAAAACGAAACAAGGGGGGTCAGAAAAGATTGAACATTTTAACTACAATAAAAGGGACATTTAATTGTAATCTTGTATGTAATAAAATCTTGTTTTAAGCGCGCAATTAAGCTAATCATAAAAGTTGATATTTTTTTCAATACGGGGAGTAAAAAATAAGTTTCATAAGTGGTATATCACATTATTTCTTTTTTCCATTTTCAAACACACCTCACCTCCAGCCCTAACCCGGCCATTTGCACCACCCCTTCACTCCTACTCTCTATCTGATTTCTCATAGTGTTTGCCTAAATTATATGTAGTGTTTATGAGTATATATTTTCACTATTAAAAAATTACCAAAAATTGACTCCAGAGATCCATATTTTCAAGAGAAGATACTTTTTGTTTTTTGCAAAACACCGACCTCCGGAGGTCGATTTCTAATTATTACTCCATTTGTCTCAATTTATGTGACACTTTTCATTTTTTAAGAGTCAAACAATTTAACTTTTTTAATCGGGAATTTGCGCATGAAATCTTCAAATTGTTTGAAATGAAATTTATTTTAAGATCAAAGATAGACTTGTTTGACTCTCGAAAAATGAAAGTTCCACGTAAATTAAAATGGAGGGAGTATTTTTATTTTCTTTTGCCAAAACCGATCTTAGGTGGTCGGAGATTGGTTTTTGCAAAAAAAAATTAAAAAATCATTTCACGAAATAATAAATTAAAGATTATAAATAAATTAAAATATAGTCTTAAACCAACAAGTATCAATGATCTAGTGATAGAAATATACCCTACTATAATTAAGATGGGTGTTTGAATCCAGATAGTGCATTTTATTATTGTTTTACCGACCTCACAAGGTCAGTTTTCATTTATATTTTTTTTAGTAGTGTTTCTACTTACTTATCAAACACCAAAAAATACGTTAAAAAATTACTTTTTTTCCAGAAAAATATTAACACGAAAATATTTTCCGTTTATACCAAACACACCCTAAGATTGTCTTGGTAATAATAAAGGATTACAACTACACATGTTAAGAAAATCATCTTACTTTATCAACACTCTAAAATTAAGGTCGGCCAACAGCAAAGTAGAACTCACAAGTTGACCAAACTCAATATAGAAAATGAAACTTTCCTTTCATTCAAACAATTTCAATTAATCTTGTTTTATTCATGATTCAATACTATTACTTATTACCTAATCATATCCCTATATATAGTCCCTTAAATATAGTAATAATAATACAAAATAAATATTAATCAAGACACAAATGGGCTACTACACTTATTTGCTCTTTGGATTTGCAATTTTATGTCTATTGCCTCAATCTACATTTTGCATTACTAGGCATTATACATTCAATGTAATAATAAATAAACTTCATCTTACTTCTTTTGATTTTTTCTAATGTCATTGAAACTAAATACATTTTTGTTGTTCCTATAGATTGTACAACATAACGTAACGAGATTATGCACCACGAAGAGCATAGTTAGCGTAAATGGACGTTTTCCAGGCCCTCGTCTTGTTGCAAGAGAAGGTGATCGAGTGATCGTGAAGGTAGTCAACCAAGTTTCCAATAATATATCTATTCATTGGTAAGTGAACACGAAAATAAAGTATCGAAAAAAAGTTTATTCAAACAAGTTTGTATACTGAATGTATATCCTTTTGTGATATCAAGGCATGGAATTAGGCAGCTTACAAACGGATGGGCAGATGGACCAGCATACGTTACACAATGTCCGATACAATTTAACCAGAGCTATACGTATAACTTCACGATCATCGGTCAGAGGGGAACTTTGTTCTGGCATGCTCATATTTCATGGCTAAGAGCAACGGTTTATGGACCTATTGTTATTCTTCCACGACGAAACGAGTCTTATCCATTTAAGAAACCATACAAGCAAATTCCAATCATGTTTGGTAAGTATCATAATAAACCAGAACCATTATGTTCCTTGTCATAGTAAATTTTTTACCTTAGTTGACACAAATGTTGATGTTCTTTTTTTTTTCCCAGGAGAATGGTGGAATGTAGACACTGAGGCTGTAATAAACCAGGCTCTTCAGACAGGAGCTGGTCCAAATGTTTCAGATGCATATACTATCAATGGTTTCCCAGGACCCTTGTATAATTGTTCCTCTAAAGGTATAATCAACGATATTGCTCAAACTCTCCAAAAATGATGTCAAATCCGTGTCAGATCGTCCAAAAACGCACTACTTTTGGAAGATCTTACATGCACCCGACGACATTTTTGAAGAGTCCGACCAACATAGATAATGTTCCATGTTGTTGAAGTTGTGTGACCATTTTACCTAAAAGCTTAAACTGTTAGTGAGATGACCACGCTTCGAAATAGTATCAGAGCAGACAAAAGTCATGAGTTTGAGTCTCATATATACCAGTTATTAAAAAGAATCAGTCCTGCACACGAGGAGGGGTGTGTTTAGATAATGATTAAGTAAATAAAAGTGTGTCCTCTCTACTAATTTAAGTTTTTCAATGAGAGAGTCACACGCTTCAAAACATACTAGCATATGTTAACTAGGACGCGATACTAAGTTCGTTTTCAATTAACGTATCATGTTTCCTATAATTTTTTCTTCAGATACTTTCAAGCTGAAGGTGAAGTCAGGAAAGACTTACATGCTACGTTTGATCAACGCTGCACTGAATGACGAAATGTTCTTTAGCATTGCCAATCACACTCTCACCATCGTTGAAGCGGACGCTATTTACACCAAACCATTTAACACAAATGTAGTATTTATCACCCCTGGCCAAACCGCCAATGTTCTTCTCAAAACAAAGCCATATTACCCCAATGCCACCTTCCTAATGGCGGCTCAGCCATACTTCTCCGGTCAAGGAACGTTTGATAACTCTACTGTTGCCGGAATCCTAGAATATGAATCCCCCTTACTTGGCAACAAAAACAAAATCAAAATTCTTAAACCAACCTTACCAAATATGACTTCAACTAGTTTTGTTGCCAATTTCACCAAGAAATTCCGTAGCTTAGCCAGCACTCGATTCCCAGCAAACGTTCCACAAAGTGTTGACAAGCGATTTCTCTTTACAGTAGGACTTGGTTCTAACCCGTGCCCCAAAAACATGACATGTCAAGGACCTAATGGCACAAAATTTGCAGCATCAATAAACAACATATCGTTTGTCCTTCCAACGACAGCACTTCTCCAATCTCACTACTTTGGACAATCTAATGGAATTTACACAACAGATTTTCCGAGCAGCCCTCTAAATCCATTCAACTATACAAGATCACCACCACCAAACAACACTTTCGTAACCAATGGAACAAAACTTGTTGTCTTGCCATTTAATTCGAGTGTTGAGGTTGTGCTACAGGACACTAGCATTTTCGGTGCTGAAAATCACCCCCTTCACCTCCACGGTTACAATTTCTTCGTTGTTGGTGAAGGATTTGGAAACTTTGATCCTAATAATGACCCTGCCAACTTCAATCTCAAGGATCCTATAGAGAGAAACACGGTTGGCATCCCTACTGGTGGATGGGTTGCTTTTAGATTCTTCGCGGACAATCCAGGTAATTGAAAACTTTATCATTAACACGAAAACATGATCAATAATAACTCTTTTCAATGGAAATGATAATCCTAAATTGCGATTTATCAAACAGGAGTATGGTTTATGCATTGCCATTTCGAGGTGCACACAAGCTGGGGACTAAGGATGGCTTGGATTGTGTTAGATGGACCGTTATCTAGTCAAAAGTTACCTCCACCACCTTCAGATCTTCCAAAATGTTGAACAAGAACAGAAATTCAACGGCTCACTTCGCGATTTCATGAGTGTTTTTTTGTGTCCCTTTTTCTTTTCCGGCTAATTTTTCGTTCATTAAGTTAAAATGTGTTATTCTTTTTTTGCTACAATGAAACAGTTCAAGAGGAATGTGATCAACAAATGTTCGATAAAAAATATTCTGCTTCAAGACTTTCAACACCTCTCTTAAACGTTTCATTTCAGATCCATCATATCGAATGATGCAGAAAACTTTGGAGGTGTATATTGTTACAGAGAAACAATAACTAAATCCACAATAGGAATAGTGCCGATAAGATGTATTAGAATATAAATAGTACATCTATTGTTAATGTTCTGGTTTACTATATATAAGTATAGTACTGCATAGACTGTATAACGAATATATGTATTAGTTATACATAGGGTGTGCAAGTTAACATGAACCAAATAATATAAACCAGAGGGAGCAGGAAATAAATGACAATTATTTTGAATGCAAGAAATATTAAGATGATTTGACCGGAGAGTGATAATTAATTCTCATTATTGATTTTAAACTTCTAAAGAGTTTTGAATTTACAAAAATCCTTGACTCTCTCTAACACAATCAAAATAAGAGGAAATAGAAAAGATATCCCACCAACTAAAAAAACAAAATGAGGAAACATCAACAATTCACCAAAAAAATTAAAATTGAGAGGTATAAAAATTGTACAAAATTAAATTCTCAACATTTGGGAAGGTCCATTGGTGGGGGAGGCAACTTCTGATTTGGAAGTTTTCCATCTTGAACCAACCATGCCATCTTCAATCCCCAACTTGTGTGAACTTCCAAGTGACAATGCATAAACCATACTCCTAGTAACAAACAACATCATACGTACATTATTATTGGCACAGTTAAAATTCTAATCAGAATAAAACCAAATATAGTATTTCAAATGATATTAGAGAACTTAATAAATGCAAATTCTTAATTATAAAATTACCTGGATTATCCGCGAGAAATCGAATAGCAACCCAACCACCAGAAGGGACACCCACAGTGTTCCTTTCAATAGGGTCAACAAGGTTGAAATTTGATGGATCCTTATTAGGGTCAAAATTCCCAAATCCTTGTCCAACAACAAAGAAGTTGAATCCATGAAGATGAAGAGGATGACTTTCAAGACCAAGAATGCTTGTATCTTGCATTACTAGTTCCACACTTGTGTTAAATGCCAAAACCATAAGTTTTGTATCATTATTAACTAGAGTGTTATTTGGAGGGTTCCCAGTGTAGTTAAACCAATTTAAAGGACTATAAGGAAAATCAGGCTTGTATACACCTTTGGATTGCCCAAAGAAATGTGATTGGAGAAGTGAAGTTGTAGGTAGTATAAATGACACATTATTGATGGAAGCTGAGAATTTTGTACCATTAGGTCCTTGACAAGTTTTGTTTTGATCACAAGGACTTGTTCCAAGACCTACCGTGAAAAAAAAACGTTTATCGACGTTTTGAGGTACATTAGCAGGAAACTTAGGAGTCGCGAGACTTTTTAATTTACTTGTAAAATCGGTGACGAAATTTGTGTCATTCAGAGCTGGTAGTAATGGCTTAAAGATTGGTAGATTTTTCAAATGGAGTTTTGCTTTTGATTCATACTCTAAAATTCCAGCAACTGTAGAGTTATCAAATGTGCCAGGACCTGTAACATAGGGTCGAGCAGTCATGTAAAATGTGGCATTAGGAAAATGAGGTTTAGTTTTGAGAAGAACATTGTGGGTTTGTCCTGGTGTGATAATAAGTGTATCTGTCTCAAAGGGTTTAACATAAACTCCATCAGCGTCGATAATTTGAAAAGTATGATTTGCAATACTGAAGAAAAGCTCATCATTAAGTGCAGCGTTGATCAATCGAAGAAGGTACGTCTTTCCAGGCTTCACCTTTAGCTTAAAAGTATCTGTATAATGAACATCGAAAAGGGTTAATATATATTCTAGTGTACTAACATTATTTGGAAAGTCACATATATAATTGTTCTATTACCTTTTGTGGAGCAATTATATAAAGGTCCAGGAAGTCCATTAATAGTATAAGCATCAGAAACATTAGGACCTCCACCTGTTTGTAAAGCTTGGGAAATTATAGCTTCAGTGTCAGCATTGAACCATTCTCCTGTGACATATAATCATTAGTATTCTAATAATTAATTTTTTATAGACAAATTTTCAATTCATTATGACTTATTACCAAAGATGATGGGAACTTCTTTGTGAGGTTTAGCAAATGGATAAAGAGTATTTTTCTTAGGAAGAATGATAATTGGACCATAGAGAGTTGATCTCAACCATGAAATATGTGCATGCCACCAAAAAGTTCCTCTTTGACCAATTATAGTGAAATTATACACATATTTTTGGCCACTTTGAATTGGACATTGTGTTACATATGCTGGTCCATCTGCCCATCCACTACGAAGCTGTCGAATTCCATGCCTATATATATTAATAGTGAAATATCAAATATTGCTGGTTGAACCTTGTGAATTGCACGAAAGTCGTAAAAGTTCATTTGTTTAATTACCAATGGATGGAAATATTGTTGTGAACATGATTGACTACTTCAATTTCAAGACGATCACCTTCCCTTGCTACAATACGAGGTCCAGGGAATTGTCCATTCACTGTAACCATACTCTTTGTGTGGCATAGTCGTGTCACATTTTGCATTTTGATCTGAAATGCAAAAAATTAAAATGTAAGTACTATAGATGCTAATTCTAAACCAAAAAATTAAATTTACTTAGGAAACTATGCAATAATATATATGCATACTTCAAATTTATAGTGTCTGGTCGCAGCGGAAACGCTAGGGACGAGACACGACGCAATCATCAGAGAGACGAGAAATATCTCAATTGCACCCATTTTTGCACACAAAAAAATAATATTAAATCTCTCTGATTGTATTTTTTCTTTTGCTACAAACTTAACTTACTGTTGTTGTTATATTAAGTGCATGGAAGTCATGTATATATATAGAGATGTTTGGTTGATTTGGTGAAATTATTAAAAACAATGAATTGAAGAGAAAAGTGGATAGGTTGATTGTAAGTTATGTTTGGTTAGACCAACTGTTGTTGTAGGACAAACTTTAGAGTGGTGTCAAAGGATACATATTTTTTGTATATTAATTTGTATATCACTAGTATATTTGTCATGAAAATATTTCACTTTCTGATATGTAGAGAGATTTTCCTTCTTAATGACTCATTGAGGATAGATTAATTTAGGCTTCATAGACAGCTAGCTCATGATTTTGACACTCTTCCATACAGAAAGATGATATTTATAGCCTTAAACAAAAAGTTTTTATGATGCATTACAAAGTGGTGTTATTATCAGAATATTTCTTACTAACTGAAATTGGAAGCAATTTATTGGGGTTGATTAATCTGATAGTTATTAACTATTCGGTTAATAGTTATTATCTCAAAAAGTCATTTTTTTGTTTAATTTTCTTCAACAAAAAAAATGATTTTCTACGATAATAATTAACTATTAGTTGAGACTTAAGAGATCATATTAGAAATCAAATCAAATTAACTTATTGTAATATCTAAATTTGATGTATGTATGCAGGGGTGGAACTACATGGTGGCTAGGGGATTCATCCAAACCTCCTTCGGCGAAAAATTATACCATTTCTATACGGTTAAAATATTTTTTTATGTATAAATAGTAGATGTCGAACCCCTTCGGTTAGTTTGTGTGTCTACTTCTTCAGATTTTGAGCCCCCTTATTGAAAATTTTGATTCCGCCACTGTATGTATGGCATTCAAACAAAATTTAATGAAGGCTTAATACATAGTCAGTCCCTTAAATTTGTTAGGATATTTTATTTAAAAAATTACGTAATTAAGTAAATATGTGATATGTATTTACAATACACCACTATAGTTTGAAAGAATTAGTAGCTATAGTTAGGATTTTGTTGCTATTTTCTCTCTCCTCTCCTCCTCGCTCCCTCGCCTCTCTCCTACACTGTCACTCGCCTCTCTCCTCTCTCTGCCATCTCCCCCTCGCCTCTCTCTCTCTCGCCTCTCGTTGCCTACTCTCTCTTAATACAAATACAAATGATAACAATCAACTATATAAATACAAATGTTAATAGTCACTTATACAAATATAAATCATAACAATAAATTATACAAATACAAATACAAATGATTAGTGTCAAATATATAGATCCTTTTCAGTGATACAAAATATAAATACACATGTATTCGTTGATACAACATTGATATAAATTATAACAATCAATTATATAAATCCAAATGTTGAAATTATCTCTATTTTATTTAGACATGCAAATTAAGTCATGTTTTAATTGAACACCTCAATTCCTAATTAAGTGTTCTAATTAATCACTTTCAAATCAAATTTCAGAAAAACTTTTGTGTGTGTTTAATTTCTTTCGTCTATTAGGTAATTGAATTAACTACATAAATATATTATCACGTTTAATTATACACACCAACCTCAAGTAGAAAACGCTTGATTTGTACCTAACCTACGCACAAGCATTCAAACAACTCTATTGTCACTAACCTACTACCTAATGATTTTGTTCCCTAAAGACGATCGTCAACTATCCATCGTCGAAAAAAATCATTCCTAATTCTACACTCAATAAAATGCAAACTACCCCTAAAATAATAAATTTGGTTCAAGCTACATCCCTCGAAAAAGAATTGCTGCACAAAGAAAAATTAAGATGGATTATTAATTACTATTGAGAACTGAGGGAGTATGAATTTCAATCCTTAAGCTCCTCAAGCTTTAACTAATTGACTCACTTGACCTTTCAAATTATGAATAGTTTCATCATGCCTTCGTATACTTAGTGTATTTATCGAACACGTAGATTAGTCAATTAATGTTTATAAGTTAATTTAACCAATTTACCTTAGTCAAGTACCCTCTAAATTTAAAAAGTATAGCTTAAACTCCTTATTATACTCTTAACAAAAAATATTCTAGCCACGCAATTGTATACTCCTTCCAATTTATATGACACATATTTTTAATCACTTCTATAAAAAATGATCACATCTTTTTGCTAGTATAATAATTAACTTTAAAATTTTTCTTTTATATGAATGAGATAGATTTATAGCCATCAAAAAATGATTTGTTTTAGATTACAAGTTTTAAAATTCTTCATTTTTGCTCAAACGTCTTCACATAAATTGAGATAAGATGGAGTAATGTATAAGTAATAAGTTCACTGGTTTCAATAATCTTATAATTCCCGCCACACAAATGCTATATATAGTCCATCTATTCTATTTTAACTGTCGTTTTAGCTCTTCCCATGCTCATTTAGAAAATAAATAAATATAAAATATAATTTATTAAGTTATCTTTATTTGATAAAAGTGCACTGATTTTTAATTTTAAATATTATGCATACTTCTTTTATGTTAAAAGTATAGCTGAAAATAATTGGCAACTTTAATTTAGTCTTGAGTGCCTAAATTAAGTAACAGTTATGAGCTAAAATGATTGTTAAAATGGGTTGGAGGAAATAGCATATTCATGATGATAATTTTTTAAAAGAAAATTGTTTGTTAAACTCGATCCATATTCAAAATTTACCACATAAATTAAAATGAAATAAATGTTAAGTCATTTAACAATTATTAATTCAAATATTATAATTGTAGAATATTTTGTCTGCGAATTAAATAACCCCTTTTAAGGTTTTTTTTTTTTTTTTGAATGTCATCGTCAATGTGTGAATTAAATTACATTCTAGTTGAACCAACCACGAGAGGCTTTAATTCCTTTAGCAACTTCACTGGGAACTGAATATTAAGTAAAATATATTTTCTTGTCTCTCAAAATATTTTTTATATTTTTTTAACTATTTTGCATGAACGAGATAGTAATTATTCTTTTGAATCATATTTTTCTCTATTATCTTTTTGTTTAATAAGCATCATAAAGATGATTAAATGTGAAATCATAAATATAAGTAGTCATTTATAGGAGTATAACTTTGTGAGTAATGTAGTTTACTCCGAGGAAATTGCAAAACTTCATTAATAGAAAGGGTAAACATGAAAAAAGTTTCAAACATTTCTATTAAACTTTGAACAATGAAAAAAAACTCTAAAAATTCAGTTAATATGGAATAGCGGGAGTACTAAAGATAAAATTAAAAAAATAATTAATTGTCCTAAAAAATTTAAAATTTAAAATATTTTAAAACGAAGAGACAATTAATAATAAGTTTTTCAATTAACAAAAAATGTTTTTTCTCTATTTATTTTTTTGCATTGTTTTCATTTTGTGTGTAGGAGCCGGGGGGGGGGGGGGGGGAGGGGGGGGGGGGTTCCAACTGGTATTGTAGGTTGTACTCCTTCCGTTTTTTTTAGTTGTTACGTGCTCTTTTCGAGATTTAATTTGACCAACTTAATTTCAAAATTAAATTAGAATATATTAATTTAATATTTTTTTAAAAAATATTATATATTTAAAAATTATACAAAAGATATTATATATTATAATTATTTATATCAAATTTTAAAAAATTAAAATATTAATCAAAATTTATATAGTTAGACTCTAACAAAAAATGGTGGAAGTAGCGAATTAGCTGGCGGAAAATACGGGACAATGGGGAATAAGTGGTTAAAATGCATTGTGTAGCTCCCTCGTCTCAATTTTTTCAATATTTTTAATTATTTATTAAAAAAGATCATATTTTATAAATAATAAAAAATTATTTAACTTTAAACTATTATTTTTACATTTAATGAAAAGACTTATAATCAAACAAATATTCAAGTTTATTTTAAATCACCAACTTCTAAAGTTATTCGTCATTTTTTTTATGATCATGATGTTTGAATTAGCTTTTGCGCACCTTAATTAATTTCATCACCTAGTAATTTTTATTTCGATTAAATTTGAATCTTGAAACCTAAGAATTCTCAACCACCAAGTTATTCATCATAATTAATTAAATGATGTTATATAAATTGCAACAGAGCAGTATATACAATGTTATAGTTATGAAAACAATGCAAAGACAATAAAATCACAAGGCAAACAGGGATCATCCTCGTGGGTTCACGCAATTGGTTACTGCAGTCAAAAAATAAACACATACAAATATCTATGATGTTGCATTTACCAATTTTCATGAGTCTCATCTCCTTTTTTTTACTACTAGCATCTTCCCAACACCCCCCACTCCCCACAACCCCCCCCCAAAAAAAAAAAAATGAAAAGACCACACTTTATTTGTTGTCTCTAATCTTTCTAGTCACTACTAGGATATAGTAACTATATATTTGTAGTATAAAAAGATATTTGTGGTTTAACTTGTGATGTCAAGTCAATTAATTAGTCTCTTGAGTGCAATTTATATGATACTATTTAACTAGATATAAAAAAAAATTGTGATCCAAATAAATTTTAAATATTTGTATGATTATAAATTAATTTATTAAGATAAAAAAATAATTAAAATTAAGTTATTTTTTAATTATAAAAAATCTTTTTGGGACAGATTAAAAATGTAAATTTGGACGAACGAAATATTATTTGTATGCAAGGATATATATATTCAGCTTCATAGAAATTAAATTCAATTTGCTATAATTTGCGTAGCCAGGCTGTATATATTAAAGTTTTCCTTAAGGTTTTTGTGCATGACACAAAGCACTAGAAAGGAACAAATTTATAAAACCCCTTTTATAGTTTTGCAGGCTATATATCTTATCATGTAGTGATCATTTGCTTTATGTCCTCTTTCCAAACTATTTTTGTACTCCAAATGTTTCACTGACAAGCAGAAATTATAAGTCATTCTTGGAATAATTAAAGAATTGTACTTTTTTTTTTGGTCCACAAAAAAATGGATTGTTTGCTTTGTGATGAAGTTTGGCTAGAAGAAGAATTCAATAATGATGTTGGAAATTCTTGTTTTTTTAACTCAAAAGAAGATTGTGAAGAAGCTTTTGAGATTTTATTAGACAAAGAGATGACTTACATGCCTAAAATAGGCTATGTCAATTTCATAAAAGAGAATTGTTTTATTGAGAATGCAAGGTTCAAAGCTATTCATTGGCTTATTAAGGTAATTTCATCATTTTTTTAATGATTCAAGTGACATAGACGAAATTTTCATGAAGATACATATGCTATATTTATAATTAAAAAAATATATATAAACCTTATAAAGTGTGATTTTTCCGATCAACAAAGAGAGTTTAAATGAATCTCTTTTTGTTCGGTCCCTCTAGCTCCACCCCTGTAGATGTCGATGTAGTGTAGTCTCAATTGGTTCAACTGAATTCAATAATTTTTTATACAAAATTTAAAATATGTATTTTAAAATTTACTTAAATCTCAAGAAATATTAAATTTTGAACCTTGTATTATTGACAAATTGTTTTAGTATAAGATTCAATTTTTCTTTCATAGTAACTACTTTTTTGTGTGTGTTTTTTATCTCCTCATTTTTTATTTTTTTAATGATTATGAACAAGTAAAGTCTCAAAGGCGGTTGAATCTCTCATTTGGAACTGTATTTGGTGCTGCAAGTTACCTTGATCGGTTTATCTCTTTAAACAAGTGCCATGTAAGAATATTATTAATTTATATGAATTTTTTTTAAAGAAATATATAAAACTTTGTAATAAGAGTTAATTGACCAAATTTTATATTACACAATTTTTTTTGTAGGGATGGAGATATTGGATGTTTGAGTTACTCTCAATTGCATGTTTGTCTGTGGCCTCCAAATTCCATGAAACAAGTCCCCCTCAATTGCTTGAATTACAGGTAGTTTTTTTTAATTTAATATATATATATAGAGAGAGAGAGATTAACTTGAGTGTCAATCGGAAATAATTTTTATTCTCGTAAGATAAGGATAAGGCTGCATACACATTATTTTCTCCAAACTCTACTCGTATAATATTACACTGATTATGTTATTAATCGTTGTTGTTGTTTGATATATAGATAAATTAACAGTTGGTAGGATATTTGCAGATGGAAAGAGTTGAACATTTGTTTGAATCAACAGTGATCCAACGTATGGAAATGACATTATTGGAGACTTTAAGATGGAGATTAAATTCTACAACACCATATTCATACATTGAATTATTTCAATATTCACTTAAATTATCCCTCCTTCAAGATATCACTTCACCTGTCAAAGATCTACTTCTTCGAATTCTTTTAGGTAAAAAAAAAAAATAACACTTCAAATCGGAGTTGATTTCTTAGATGGTTATTCAGTTAATAATTATTAGTTGAGTGATCATAAAAGAAATCAACCCCTTAGAACTCGTTTTCCTTTTTTTATTTCAAAAAATTTAACTTACATGTACTAACAGAGTAATTGATTTTACATATTGGTAGATGCTAAATTCTTGGAGTTCAGGCCTTGTGTCATTGCACAATCTGTTGTTACCTGCATTTCTGAAGATTTGTCTCTACTATTAATAGATGACTCTTGTTTCAATAATTTTACTAGACTCATCCCTCAAGATCAAAAGGTAAATATTTACACTTCCTTTTTATTTTATTTAATTATTATTTAGAAAAAGAATTTTTCCTCCTTTTTAACTTATGTCGTGCATATCGGAGTATGTGAATCAAACAAACTAATTTTATGTGCATCGAACATAAAATATTTGCAAAAACATGTATTAAGAACAACCTGTTTTGACTCTACAAAATTAATTGTGTCACATCAAGTGGAAATTAAGGAGTATTATACTTTACTATTGTTGTTTTTTTATTTCACATATTAATTGATGACCCTTTTATCTTCTATGCCTTTTTTTTCTCATTTAGGATGATCTAAGCAAGTGTCAAAGAATGATGATGAATAAACAATTTTTGATTAAGGAATTTCAAGAATTGGTAAGATGTGGAGGCTTTTATTATGGCCCTTCAAGTCCAGTAACTGTATTGACAATGGAACAACATGACTTGTGTGATTGCTGCCTCTTCAATATTTCTCAAGGGGACATCAACTCTAATGTTAAAAAACGTAAAAGGGATCGTTGACGGATGCGTCGGACGACCTCAAGTGATTGAAATTATCCTAACTCTTTATTTTTGAGGGTGAATCTATCAAATTTGATCAGCTCTAATTTTATGTTGTTGTAACTGATAGCTCTTTTAAACAGTACGTACTTAGCTAGAAGTTTAGATGAGGATCAAGATTAATTATTATTATTATCATTGTTCTACTGCTAAATAGCGAAGCTTTTAGCAACACTAATTTACGACTATTATTTTATCAGCCTATATTTATTAAGTCTTTTATGGCATGATGAGAACATTTAATTTTGGAATTAGTTTTATAAAGAGATAAGTGTCAAAAACACATCTAAATTATTCATACCTAAACTATCAATCTGAAAAACACACTTCAGTAATGTGTGTAATACACTTTCTCTACTCTCTCTATTTTTTGCCACATGACATTGCACATGGATGAAATATTCCACTTGACAAAAATTAAATAAACTACTAATATTAATTTAAAGTTAAAGACTAAAATATTTTTATCCTCAAAAAAAAATTGTTCTTTTTAAAAAGAAATTATTTTTTAAAAAAATAAAATTTAAACTATTTTTCTCAGCCACTCCACCACTCCCCCCCCCCCCCCGCCCTCCACCCCACCCCCAACAATCCCCGTCCTTTTTATTTTTTAATTTTTTTTATATAAAATATTTTTAAAAAAATTCATACTTCACCCCCTCCTCCACTACTACCTAAACAAAATGCTATTATTTTTTAAAAAAAAATTATACTCACCCCATCTAACCTTCCGCACTTAATTTATTTATTTATTTATTTATTTTTACATTTTCTCATTTGGAGTTAGATATGTACATATATATTTAGAAAAATATTTTTTTCTACTTGCATACCAAATATAACAGAAATAAAATTGTATTTGAAGAGAAGTTTTGCGGCAAGTAAAAAACACTTTCTTAGAATCATATGTGTATATCTAACATAGAATGAAAAAAAATTATAAGCAGAGGTTAGGTGGGGCGGGGTAGTTTTTTTTAAAAAAATTAAAATAATATCTAAATTATTATTTGAAGGGGGGATGAAGTAAGAATTTTGTAAAAAAAATCTTTTATAAAAGAAATTAAAAATTTAAAATAAAACTAAAAAGTTTTTTTTTTTTTGGGGGGGGGGGAGAGTATGGTGAGAGAAAGTGGTGGACTGGGATAAGAAAAAGATTTATATTTTATTTTATAATTATTTTTTTGGGGAGGGAGGGGGGATGGGCGAGGGGGTGGGATAGTAGTACTTTAATCTTTAATTTTAACTTCTAATAATTTATTTCATTTTTATCAAGGTGAAATATTTTGTTCATGTGGAATGTGATGTGATAAATTTCTTAAAATGAAAGTGGGAGTATAGTACACACACCATGATGAGAGTGGAATAAAAGGGAGGTGTGTTTCTCAATCTAATAAATGATAGTTTAGGTGTGAAACTCACACTCCTAGTTTAAGTATGAAACTCAAAAAGGAGAATAATTTAGGTGTCTTTTGAAACTTATCTCTTTTATAAATGGAATTTACCATATTTAAAAGGTATATAAAAAAATTCGACTGACTCTCGAAATTCTACCTATACCACATAAATTATTTGAAGGGATAGTTTAGTCATTTTATGTATTTAACTGCTTTAATAATTACGTTAAAATTACTATAATTCACAATAATTAATAATTTAAAAAAATTAAATACAAAATTGCGTAAAAAATACAATAAATCACAATAATTAACAGTTTAAAATATTTAAAAGACATATAAAGAATTTGATTGAGTCTCAAAATTCTATCAGTGCCACATAAATTGAGAAAGATGAGGTAACATATATTATTTGAATGACATAAACAGTACGATAAATCAACACGTAAATATTTTGGTAGACTCTCAAAATTATATTTGTGCCATATAAATTGGTACACACGGAGTCATATATATTATTTGAAAATTACATTAAAATTACTATAAATCACAATATTTAAAAAGTACTTAAATTATCTAAAACTTGAGACAAACAACAACAACAACCCAGTGAAATTCCACAACTTGGACTCTGGAGAGGGTAAAGAGTACGCAGACCTTACTCCTACCAAGGTAGGACGGTTGTTTTCGAGAAACCCTCGGTTCAAAAGAAGCATAAAAAGAGGTCAGATAAGGCTAAGAAGTTCAAAGTGTTATGGAAAAGCAAATAACGAATAACGCAAATAACGAAAGCAACACAGATAAAATAGGTAATCAAAGTACATAAAGTAATAGAAAGATAATAACAGAAGTCAGAGCACAAGAAATTATAGTGCGCTAATGCGCCTACTAATACGGAAGAATAATAAAACTATGTACTAGCATTCTACCCTAATATGGGTCCTTCACACCTTCCTATCTAAGGTCATATCCTCGGTAAGCTATAATTGCGTCATGTCCTATCTAATCACCTCTCCTTAATATTTCTTCGGCCTACCCCTACCTCTTGTGAAACCATCCATGGCCAACCTCTCATACCTCCGCACTGGGGCATCTGTGTCTCTCCTCTTCACATGCCCAAATCATCTCAGTCGCATTTCCCGCATTTTATGTTCTACCGAGGCCACTCCTACCTTGTCTCGAATAACCTCATTTCTAATCCTATCGCTCGTGGTATGCCCACACATCCATATCAATATTCTCATCTCGGCTACTTTCATCTTTTGAACGTGAGAGACCTTAACTGTCCAACACTCTGCCCCATATAACATAGCCGGTCTAACCACCATTTTGTAGAATTTGCCCTTAAGTTGTGGTGGCACTTTTTTGTCACATAGCACACCGGAAGTGAGCCTCCATTTCATCCACTCTGCCCCAATACGATGAGTGACATCATCGTCAACTTCCCCGCTTCCTTGCATGATAGACCCAAAGTACTTGAAACTACTTTTCTTTTGGATGGCCTAGCCACCAAGCCTAACTTCCGCGCCAACCTCCTGAGGTGTCTCACTGAACTTGCACTCTAAGTACTCTGTCTTGGTCCTACTCAGCTTAAACCCTTTAGACTCCAAGGTATGTCTTCAATCCTCCAGCTTAGCATTAACTCCGCTACGAGTCTCATCGATCAGGACTATGTCATCCGCAAAAAGCATATACCACAGCACTTCACCTTGAATTTGTCGCGTCAATCCATCCATCACCAAGGCAAATAAAAATGGACTAAGGGTTGATCATTGATGCAACCCCATCACAACTGGGAAGTGCTCTGAGTCCCCTCCTACTGTCCTTACCCTGGTTTTGGCACCCTCATACATGTCCTTGATCACCCTAATGTACGCCACAGGTACACCTTTAGCCTCCAAACATCTCCATAGTCTCTCATGGAACTTTATCGTAAGTCTTTTCTAGATCGATGAATACCATATGCAAGTCCCTCTTCCTCTACCTATATTGCTCTACCAGTCTCTTCATAAGATGGATGACTTCTGTAGTTGAGCGTCCCGGCATAAATCCGAACTGGTTCTCAGAAATAGACACGCCTCTCCTAACCCTCATCTTCACCACTCTTTCCCACACTTTCACAGTATGGCTTAGAAGCTTGATACCTCTATAATTGTTGTAGCTCTGGATATCCCCCTTTCACAGATAAAAAATATATTTGGACCGTGGTAGCACGAATTCTTATATGGGACAATTTCAAATATATATAATAAAATAATTAGTTTACAACAAATATAGCCATATTTTATTTACATTAAAAAATAGCCAAAAATCATAGAATACTTATACATGAGCTATACACTGAAGATACATTATGATACATTCTACACATGAAATATATACTGAGTATACATGAATATATACCGAATGACTATTTTTTTATAATTAAAATGATCGAATGGTCATCTACTGTAATTATCTCCTCTTATATCTAGTGGAAGGCATAAATATAAGCTCAAATTAAATAAGGATTTTTCTTATTTTTATTTATTAAAGAAAATAACTCTATTAAAAAAATGCATGCATGGGAAGAAGGGGAACGTGAGCTTTTATAGAGGAATGTAGTTGTAGAAGTGGCTACGTGACCCCTATATTACATGTTACGTGATTCATTCGTAGGGTTGGTCATAAAATATCGAAAACCGAATTACTTAATCGAATCGGTTATTTCAGTATTTTGGTATTCGGTAATTCTGTTCTATTCGATACTGAAATATAAAATTCGGTATTTCAATTTTGGTATTTGTTATTTCGATTTCGGTATTCGGGAAATACCGAATACCGAATTTATTTTATTTATTTTTATTTCTTAATACAAAAAAATTGGAAAAAAAAAAGAAGAAAAATTACCAAAAAGAGAAAGTTTAGTAAGAGGAAACTATCCCATTTTTTCATTTTCCTTACCATTTCCATTTTAACTTTCCCACGTTTACAACATACTATATGCACACTTTCAAACACGTACATTATGGATAACTGCTAAAATTTAAATTTATGTACATATAAAAATTATAAATTCTTATTTCAAATTTATACAATTGGTTAAGAATTCTAATTTCACTTTGCATGATTCACCACGTCAGTTATCTACATAAACTATTTGATAGTTACATTGAAAATGAAAGATTTCAACTCTTTCATATCTTTGCAGGAACTAATTAATAATTAGTGCAATGATGTAGAGTTTTTGGATAATTCAAAGAAAAAAATATGTATAAAAATTATGTGTGATATATTAGAGATTTTTGTTTTCACTCTTTTTCATCATTTTTATTACATGGTAATATTTTTTTTATTCTGTATCTATTCATAAATTATTTTCTCTTTGTTTACGATGTATCATTTCTCCTCTGTAGAATGTGGCATCAGAGCAATTTCAGTTTCGGTATTCGGTAAGTTAAAATGCATATATTACTTAATTATGGTGTAGTAATAAAAATATAAGTTAAGATATGTATTCTTTAGGTTAATGTAAATATTAAATGCGGATAAATTTTTATTGTACATTAACTATTAAAAAAATATGGTATTACCGAATACCGTACCGAACCGAAGTTTAATTTACCGATTACCGAATTACCAAACCAAAGTTTGAAAGTTCGGTATTTGATATATATTTTGAATTACCGATTACCGAATTACCGAACCCAAATTTTAAAAGTATCGAACTGAATACCGAACGCCCAGCCCTATTCATTCTTGTCTTCTTAAATTAAATCTTTATTTTGGTGCAAATTTTGGAAATAATAAATAGTGATATATTATCATATCAAGCAAATAAATTTGGAAGACGGTTTGGTCAATTCAAATAGAAAAAATGCTATATTTAACTTTTTATAATCATAAAATACGAATTAATAAAATAAATTTAACATAATGGTAAATTTATGAATATTCACAACAACAACAACATAATCAATGGAATCTCACACGTGGAGTCTAAGAATGATAGAGTGTACGCGATTTTATCGTTACCTCGTGAAGATAGAAATGTTACTTCCGAGAGATCTTCAGCTTAAGTGCAACAATTTTAGGTGTAAATAAAAGAAAACAGTGACAAAAACATAATAACTAATAAACAAAAAATAATAATTGAACAATAACTAAAAAAATTACAATTTAACAAATTGAAGATTTAAGTACTTAATCAGATATTATAAAAACTAAAATTAGAATTTATCAATAACTAAAAAATCAAATTGCTATCCACCCCTTTATATAGGATGTGGTTAATATGGAAGAAAATGTTTTTCAAATTTTCTATATATGATTGGTTAAGATTTTTGAAAAATAAGTTTATTAAAAGTAAGAAAATAATTTTCCTAATGAAAGCAGTAGAAACTAATTTGATAAGTCGCATTTGTGACCCTTCAATTTTAAGAGTGCACAAGAAGTACTTAAACTTGAACAAGTATAAAGTTGAAAAAGTAGATATATGTGTCTTACGTGACAATTCACGCCCTATCGACTACGTGTATTATATGTCACGTAGAACACATGTATCTACTTGTTCAATTTTATATAAGTTTAAGTGTCTACTTGTTCACATCCAAAATTGAAGACATAAATGTCAGTTGAAACCAAGTTAAATAACATGTTTATATATATATATATATATATATATATATATATATATATATATATATATATATATATATGAGTCAGGTCTGCGTACACTTTAACCTCCCCAGACCCCGCGTGTGAAATTTCACTGGGTTGTTGTTGTTGTATATATATATATATTATTCCATCTAATTAACCAAAAACAAAAAGGGGGTAAGAAAAATATTAGGTGGACACTTATGGTGGAAGTGGTACCCACTCAATCACTCATAGAAAGTAATTCCATTTTAAGGGAAATTTTGGAGACCACAAAAATATTTGTTGATAAGGTTAGCGCAAAAAAAAAGAACACAATAGGGTTCATTGTTTGCTACAACTTGTCTGAATAATTAACCAATGGCTGCACTCTCATCTTCCTTCATCTCAACAGCACTCTCTGCAAATCATTCTCAAAATCAGTATTTCTTTCTGCCCCATAATCCCAACTTGAAAATAACCAAAAGGGGTTCCTTCAAGCTTCAGGCTGCAAAGGTTCCAACTGGGGTATGTGCTCTATGTTTTTTCTTTTTTTTTTGTTGAAGTGGTAAAGAGGACTATAGTTACAATTTGATGTTTCAAGTGTTCGTAAATGTAACTTGTATTGTGTAGGTGGAGTTGCCAAAGGAAGTACCAAAGTTGAGCAGACCCCTTTTGGGTTTTACCAAGACTGCTGAGATATGGAACTCTAGAGCTTGTATGATTGGTCTTATTGGTACATTCATTGTGGAACTGGTAGCTACACATCTTTTATCCCTTTGAATATTTGGTTTTAAAGATTAACTAACTGTTGTATTGTAATCTTTGTGTCTTGCCTTTTTCAGATTTTCAACAAGGGAATTCTTGAAATGATTGGTGTAGAGATTGGAAAAGGCCTTGATATTCCTCTTTAAATTGTTGTATATGTTTAATTTCTTCATGAACAGTGTTATATTTATTCAGTAATGTACAACACTGATACATTCATTATTCAAGAAAATTTTGAAATCTCTTCTGGTATTTATGTGCAAAAGTAGTTGCAACTACAACTCATACAGAACATATTGTATCTACAAAAGTATATAGATAGTTGTGAGTTGGTGAACGTAATGCACCTTAGCTTTTCGACGAAAACATGTAAGAAAAGGAAATAACTACAGGACTCGGCTTATTCGAGTATCTATGATAGCCACTTTGGTTGATGATTCGGATGACTCTAGTGCCTCCGCGAGTGACAATCTGCGATTTGTCCAAGCTGTTTCAGCCCACTGCTTCATTTTTTCACCTTCTGCTTTTCTGTTTTGTTGCACGATCAGCGTCTCTGCATAACCACCTGCACAACCACCAAGCAAGTTGATCCAGGCATTAGGATGGAATGCCATAAAACTACACACTTGAAAAGTTCACTTTAACAGCTAGAGTACATTAACAAGTAATTTCATGATATTTATCAAATTAGGCAGCACTTTTGTACAACAAACATCAGCAAATGGTATGAGAGTGGATCAATGGAAGCTAACAGAACCATTTTGCAGAAGAGGCTATCAAACTGCTAAACCTAGACCAACCCTTCAAGTACAAACAAAATTTCCACTCATTGTTGCAGTTGTATTCTAAATAAATTTCCATATATTTTTTCTCTCGAGTCAATTTAAACAGTTCTGAAAAATATAGAACTGAAAATCAGGAAGCATCTGCTGCTACTTTGGTCAAAGCACAACAATCTGGGAAAACATGCTAACCCCTGCAATCTATAGCTCTGTCTCTTTTAGTGAAGACTCAGATATTATAATGCCTTAAGGAAGTAGGGGCCGGGGAAAAAGAGATCAATTAATCCTAAAAACACAGCTTCCGCTATTACTACAAAGTTTCCAGAAGAAAATCTTGTAATAAAGGTGAAAGAAGAATCTTTTAGAGTTCAGACAGTTCTGCAAAAAGATGTGTATAAGAAGTAAATAAGATCCACTACATTTTAGAAGCAATGAATACCTCTTGCAAGGGCAAGTATATCCCTCCTAGTCTGTATCGCTCCAACACCTGTAAAAAGATTTAGAATGGTTGTTATTCTATCTCTAAATGATTTCTTCATGATGCAAACTTAAAACTTTCTCATTGTTCATCATACCTTCTACTTCCAAGGGTGGAGCTTTGAGCACTTCAATTGCTCTTCTATAGAGTCCCTGCATTATTCAATGAAACCTTTTAAGGAAGAGAGAGACCCCAAGAAAGATAGTATTCTCACATTCAACCATTATAACTGTAATAGTTAGGTCACTCATTAAATCCTTTGGATTTAGGTCCTTGAAGTGAACAGTTTCTTGTCATTTTTTTTTGGACAAGTTCTTTTCAAAATCTTCAAAAGAAATCCTTAGAAACAAACCCACCTATGAGCCCGTTTGGATTGGCTTTAAGTTGGTCAAAACCAACTTAAAGCCCCTTTTCAGCTTTTGGACGTGTTTGCCTAATGCTAACTTTAAGCCAGAAAGTTCTTAAAGTCAGTCAAAAATGAAAAGTTAGGATTCCTAACTTTTTTTTTTCTAAGTGCTTAAAGTCATTTTCTTTGACCATGGAAATTACTTTTATATCCCTTATATTTTAACTAAATTCCCAAACTACCCTTTTTATTCTTTTAACCCTAAAATTCACGTAATTTTTCTCATTTAAGCACTTTTATCCAAACACTCAACTGTTTATTTATAAAAATAACTTTCAGCACTTTAAAGTTCTAAAAGCACTTCATACATAAAAGTTACTTTTTTTAAGCCCATCCAAACGGGCTCTATATCACCTAAGGGATAAACCCAAAATAGTGTCCACCGAACCGTGCATTTATATAAAATTTGGAAATGCATCCCAAAACCTTCTCACAATGTTAAAACGAATTGGCAAAATCATTGTTCATGGGTTGACGTTGCATGGATGTTGCAATGGTAATACAGAAAGTAAATGCATGTGGTGTACAGATATTTGTATGCACCAATGGCTTTGAGAATAGTTTGAGACCTCTTGAATCAAAAGTGAGCTTGACCGCTCCATGGCTGCTTTCTGTCGATACATGAGAGCTATGCAGGTCAAAATGATACCTACCTTTGGATGATAATTACCTGCATGAGTAAAATAAAAATCAATAAGGATACAAATGATTTTGTCATCCATGCAATAATAAATTGATGTAGCAAACCAAAGCACTCTTCTGCTTTCTTCAGTGCTGCAGTTAGTATTTCCTCAGCATCATCAAAATTCCTTCAGCCAGAAAAGTCTGTGCATGAGTGAAGATATTGGAATACAAGTTTATACAAGGGAAAGGAAAACATTTAAAAGAAGGATTACCCCAAATGAGCCTCAAGCTGTCCTAGATCACAAGTAGCTCCTAACAAAATCTCCTCCAAATTCATGTTACAAGCTGATAAGGACTGGGAGTCGGTAAAATCTTTTCTTTCTGATACGTCCTGCATTGTCTTTTGATATAACTCCCTCGCCATTTGGAAATTCCGCATACAATGCAGGAATTCACCAAAAGATAGTGCAACGTTGCCTATACATCATGATATCAATACATTGTAGAACTATGTCATCCATGATGTCTCACAAGGTAATTCCTTACCAAAGAAACCTTTATCACCTTGAACTCCTTCAAAGAATGACTGGGCTGAAATGAACATAAACTATTTCAATACCTTAAAACAAAGGATAACACAGAAAGCAGAGGAAAAGTTTGCCCACTATATTTCTCACCTGATTCAACGTTACCATGGACCAACTCAACCAGCCCTTTCAATGCTATTGCACGAGCTTCCAAAATCTCAGATCTGCCACCACCAATTCCTGGCCTTATGGTTTCCAGCAGTTGCAAGCACATATCTGCAGTTGCTGATGCAGAATCATCCTAACTTGAGAGAAATATTTGCTTAGTGATCCTATGGAATATAAATATATAAACTATACACTAAAATCAGTTCAGGCAGACATCAGCAGTTCAACAAGTCTTACTTGATATGATTCTAAATAAAGCCCAGCAAGTGCTTCAGAGGCGGCAACTGCAATCATGTGGCTAATTGTTATTTGTTACCATGGGAACTTCAAACTGTGGATTCTATCAAAAGTGCCACAAGTTTTACCTCTAACAGCTAAAGATGACAAGCCCAAATCTTGAATTTTCTGCAGCTTCTCAATGGCTTCACTAAAATTCCCTCTAAAAAAAAATAAAAAAAACACCAGGAAAGGAGAATAAAATAATTAACTTCAAATTCCGGATCATTCAAAATTGTAAGTAGATAACCACAGTATAAAGACTGACCTTTCAGAAAATAAGGTAGACATGGCAAACAAAACCAATCCTTTAGCACTCTCATCCAACTGAGTTGAGTGGCACTGCTCAAGTACCAATTGAGCTTGTGCATATGATTCATCTATGAACACCACATGGAAAATCAAATCCAATTCACAATGACAGCAGAGAACCAAACTTAAGACACGAACTTGATAAGTTGGGAAAAGTATTAAAAAAAGAACTGATTTTTGAGAAGAGCATATGTGCCAACGTGGAAAATCAAAGTAGATTCATATTTTACAACAGATAAAAACTCAAGACACGAACATGATGACATGGGAAAATTGAAAGACTTAATTTTTCGAATAGACATCTATGACCGCATGGAAAATTAAAGCAAATTCACATTTACAACTGTCCTAAATGATAGTTCACAAATTTCACGAGGTCTTAGACAGTTGACTGTCGTGTCTTTCTTTTTTAAAAGATATGTCCATTCGTGAAAGGTGTTACTTGAAACATAGTGACTTTTCCATTAGAAAGCAACTCTTCTGAAGGACATGAATGGGTACCTCCATTAGTCTATCTATCTATATATGTATGAGGGAAGCCCGGTGCACTAAAGCTCCCGCTATACGCAGGGTTCGGGGAAGGGCCCAACCACAAGGGTCTATTGTACGCAGTCTTACCTTACAATTCTGCCAGAGGCTGTTACCAAGACTTGAACCCGTGACCTCGGCGGTCATGGGTTCAAGCCTTGGAAACAACCTCTGGCAGAAATGCAAGGTAAGACTGCGTACAATAGACCCTTGTGGTCGGGTCCTTCCCCGGACCCTGCGCATAGCGGGAGCTTTAGTGCATCGGGCTGCCCTCATACATATACATATACATGTATGTATATATGTATGTGTATACATACACATACACATACATACACACACACGCGCGCGCACAGAGACAGACAAGTGCTTCAGAGGCGGCACATCATATACACACAAGCTCGCACGCGAGCACTATTCTATAAGTGGGAAGCCCCAGAGCAAAGTATTAAAATACCAAAATAACCTTAAAATGTTGATGGACAAGAATGCCCTTTCATAAATAAATATTTTTTCATTTATAACAAGTACATGAACCTAGCTTCATTAATCATTCATGTCCTCATAAGTGTAAACCGGCAGAACTTGAAGAGTTGTAATAACTCAATATAGACTAAATACAATTTACTAAGTTAACACAAACTAAATATCTACTAAATGTTATAGTACTGCTAGCTATAAAATGTCTATCAAATGGACTTCTCCTTGAGTTGAGTTGTTGCTTTGCCTTGACCATTGATTTTGCTTAGCAATCGTTTGAGAGTTCTAATTGCGCACATATCATCCGCTGCTTGTAATACAACGACCATTGAAGCATATGAGAAGACTATCTTTCCACAATGGATAAGCGATATTGGTTCATTCCAGCTTTCTTTGAAGAAAATTTAAGACGGACCCCTACTCTTTGCCTAGAGATGACAAATGAAGCCGGCGGGGTGAGGTGGAGGAGGGCAAAGTCTTGTGATCCCACAAAAATTTAACTTGTCTGTCTAGCTTTCTCTATTTCAATCCACTTTGTGTCGCCCTTCTGGGCTTAAGTTCTCTTTTTTTATTTTAATTTCTTTCCTTTTGCACTTGTAATAGCAATATTTTGGTAGTAGACTATGTCTAAGGGGACTTAATTGACACCCCTTTCACCGAAAAAATTAGTGTAAATAGGTAATTTTTTGAAAGTATACATTCTATATGTTGAATCATTTTAACCTCTTTATATGTTTACTTCTTTATATTTAATTATCTTAGTGATATTTGAGCTCCGCTAAAAATATAAGAGATGACTAACTAAAAATAATAATACTTCTTACCTTAATCATTAAAGTCCTAGAGATAACAAACAAACAAAAAAATGTTATATACAGTGCAAATCTGTCCTAGAGATAACAAACAAACAAAAAAATGCTATATAAAGTGCAAATCTTATTTTATTTGGATAATAAATAATTTAATGTCAAATTATGGCCGTTCAGTCTGTTTTCTTGAGAAAGAATTGCAGTCTTACCCTATCTTCACCATAATACGAACTCCAAGTTCTTATGGCAGAGGAGATTTATCATCAATATGATAATTGGAATGGAAACCAAAAGCACGACTGGGGTCCTTGTGGTCCAAGATAATCAAACCATTAATAACAGTAACGTAAGCATGAGGCTTTTTGGTAGTATCAGTGAACCAGATGGCCACGGCAATGGAATATGGGATGGAGGACTTGTAGTATCTCTCTAGATCTGGCAAAAGTGAAAGACCCAAAATGGACAAATTCATAGCAAGTCTTTCGGCATCTTCCTTATGTGTGATGCACGTGTTGTGTTCCAATAGACTATTCTTTTCGTTTAGTAGCATTCGAATGGTTTATCTTGGAAAGAAAATTCCTAAGCATTGGCCTCTTGCTAGCTAATTTACCGAGTAAGTAAGTGATCGAGGGCTACCTCCGCTTAACTCTTACCACAATACAGCTAATTAATAGAAAAGAACCATCTTTTCTGTATACTTTCCCGGTTCCGTTCCTACGGCGGGCTTTACGCAATCGATCAGATTAGATAGATATCCGGCTTCAACAAATATCAGAGTGAATCCGATTCTTCGATTCGATGCATGTGTCCAAACACTAGTAACTATAATAAGACCAACCGATAATTCACAAAATGTACTAATGAGTTATTGCAGTAGAGTGAATTTCCAAAACTTAGAAAAAGAGAACTAGGAATTCTTCATTTATCCTAGCAGATTCCTGTCGCAGCATTAACTTCATTTGGCATAAAGCAATCCTCTTCCCTCAAAACATTTTTTTTCCCATCAAAAACACATAATTAAACTCACGAAATGAGCTTCACGACTTGAGAAAAAGCGAAAACATCTATGACCCAGATGGAAAAATTAAAGCAAATTCACATTTACAACACAAAATCAAACTCAAGACACCAATTCATGAGATGGGTATAGTGAAAAAAGACCTGATTTTTGAGCACGGGCAAGTGAAAGAGCATAATTGATCATCTGAAGAGTAACTGGGTTGGTCTTGAAACCAGTATTAACATTGTTGTTATGGGAGAAGAATCTTGGGGGTGGCAATTGTGATGACCTGAAATCAGACAAGGCGGAGCCACCGATTCTTGCAGCTCTAAAGAGCTTAGCTCCGATTCGAAGCATAGTAGCTGTTTCTGCAAAAACCCTAAATTCAAAGGGTTTATGAGATTATTAATAAGATTGATTCGATTACGCTTTGAATTTTGATGGTATCTATCTTTCTTCTAATGAGAATTTGGTGTTGTGAGCTGTGGCTATTTTAGTCGGTTTTGCCCTAGTACGTACTCAATTTAACTGGTGTTTTGTCGGTTTGTACGTATTAACTAATTTTAGAGAGATAAAATGTTAGTTTATACACATTTTGGCTAAAAATAATTATGTTTGCACATACCTTAATTAATCTTACAGAATGACATAATACATAAATATAATATTTAATTTGATTTTAACTGACAATTATGACACCTAATTTTAATAGTGTACAAGTAGGCACTTTAACTATTTTAAACTTGAATAAATAGATATGTTTTTCCTATATGGCTATTTTACATCTTACATAAAATCCTACGTGTATTGTGTCATGTACGATACGCGTGTCTAATTGTTCAATTTTATACAAGTTTAATATATATCTATTTGTGCACAATCAAAATTGGAGGTCATAAATATAAAATGAGACTAAATTAAAGGATATATCTATGTATTATGCCTTACGGAATACTCCATTTATTCATCCTTACTTGTCCACTATACTAAAACTAAATGTCCAACAATAATTGTCTAATTTATGAAATAAAGAGATAATTTTACGCTTAGTTCCTAATTTACCCTCATCATTAATTAAAGTCATTTTCTTATTACATTTTCAAGACAGGTGATATGATAAAATTAGTCTTTTATTTATAATTTTTTAAGAAGTGTGCAAAATCAATAATAAACAAGTATTATTGGTTGAAGAAAGTACATGACAACTTACACACACATCAATTAAAGTAAATTTGTCCACGTGAACATATGGAAAAAAAACATCTGGTAATTTTATTTGGGAAAAATTACTTGAGTGAGTATTTTTTACTGATTTTAGCAATATTTTTTATTTATTATTATTTATAAAAATACTATGATAAATTTGCACGTATATTAAAAGTGAATTATGCATACAATATAAATGTATTATAAGTGTTTTAAAATATATTATGCTTGTTTGGTAAGAAATTGACATAATGTAACATAAGTGTATTAAAGTGTGTGATAAATGTATTATCTATCAATAAAACTTGTATTATATGTGCTTTATAATTTTTTCTCTATAATATATATATATATATTAAAATTGTATTATAAATATATTATGTGTTAGCGGAAAAAAATATATTTTTATAAAGGATAAATATTTTTGTAATATAATATATTTATGTAAGTTTCATTTTTATCTTTACTGAAAATTAAACTTGAGACCTTATGATATGCAACTCAATTGACTGACCACTAGGTCACATATTTGGATGCGATTTATTCTTTGAACATACTTCCTCTAATATTAGCACCTTAAATTTTGAGATATGGCGTATATATATTACTCCCTCCATTTTAAAATAATTGAATTATTGGAGTATTTTTTTAGTGTTCAAAATAATTGAATTTGTAACGATCTGTCCCCGCCGTTAGGAATAGGCCAAAGGGGAGGGATTTCAGGTCAGAAAATTTCAGGTAGTAACTTCGGAAAAACTTAGTCTAGGCTAGACTTGGATGAATTCTAAGTTAGGTGAATTCTAGGGAGATCATGTGAATGATGGGGGTCAAACCTCTAATTTGATTGGATAGACTGATAGCGAGGAAGATACGGAGCATTTACAGCTTCGCGGAATCCCATTCGGGCGAGTAAAACTCCCAAAATTGAATTTGGCGTGAAGGGTATCTTTTAATACATTTTTGGAAGGGGGTGTGTTGTTAAATGGGAGATTGAAGCACAAACTCCGAGCTAACTGTTTCCGCATATCCCTCTAGAGCAAGATTATTTCCGCCTGAGCGGAATGGGTCCCGCCAGAGCGTGGCAGTCGCGACTTAAGTCGTGAAAAACCCCAGAAATGATTTTTTCTGCAAAATCAGTTTCTAAAACTTCAAAAGGCGACCTAGGGCAAATTCTATCAATTTTCCACGGATTTCCACGTTTAAGGTAAGGATTTTACTCCCTAAATTCATACTTTAATTTCTAGAACCTAGAAGGTATGGTTGGTAATCATTGAGGGAGAGTTTGAACTGAAAACTAATGGTGGAAAATAGCCTGGGGTGAGTAGGATCATGGATTTGGCCTAGAGTGTGAATTATATTTTATTTCATGATAGTTAAGCCATTGTATTGATCTTTTATATGTATTTACTGTTTTCTAGAACGAGAACGAGAAGAACGAACCCAGAAAGGAAAGGCTCTTGCATTATAAGGTTGTTGAAGCTTGAAATTGAGGTAGGTGAAGGTCTAGTTTCATGTATGTGTCTCATATACTTGTTAAATTGCTTCATGAAATGCATATGTGTATATGAATAGGAAAACATGCTAGATTATGTGTGAAATGATCACTTACTGGCCTGTTTTTGTGATGAATCTATTCTTGATGATATAAATACTGTAAATACTCAATGTATTAGTGATTGTGGTATGCTTGGATCGGGTGTCACATTCCGATACATATTTGGATCGGGTGTTACGTTCCGACACATATTTGAATCGGGTGTTACGTTTCGACACATATTTGAATCGGGTATCACGTTCTAACACAAAGTTGATCATTTGTAGATCCCTTGAGAGGAACCTTATATGAAATTATAGCATGTGAAAGATATTGAGTTGTGATATTGCTGAATATAGTTGAATTTGAGATTAGTTGACTTATTTTGTATATGTATATGCCTATTGTGTGGAATTTACTTCTCTATGATTCGCTAACTGGCTAATCACGTGATCCTACTAGCACACCGTTATTTTTGTGTACTGATATTACTCTTGCTCTGCCATTGTGTTGAGTATAGGGCATATTCAGCCAGCTACGGAGAGACCTCGATTGGAAGATTGAAAGCTTGTTCAAAGTTCAAGGGTGAGTTATTATGTCGTGCTGTCGTGGACTTTATCATTAGTCTCAGTCCTTCTTTGGGGACTCAGATGTTCAGAGACTTTTGTAATACTATGACTTTTTTGGGGAGTGTTTCCCTTTTCTTACTCAGATATTTTGTTAGAATTTTGGTATGGATGACTTTTAGTTCCTAGAATATTTTCGCACTTCTTTTGATATTTAATATGCTAGCTGAGTTTATGGGAACTCAGTCTTATTCTGATTTTTATTCATTCTTCCGCAAGTCTTTAACTGTTTATCTCGTAAGTTTGATAAGTTGGGCTGAAGGAAATGGTTCTCCCACTAGAGGGTTATTATGGGTGCTAATCATGGCAGTTCGGAATCGTGACAAAGTTGGTATCAGAGCCTAGATTCATTGATCTTATCGTACCAAAATGAGTCTAGTAGAGTCTTGCGAAACAGTACAGAGACGTCTGTACTTTTTTCTTCGAGAGGCTACAAGATTTTAGGAAAATTTTCATCATCTTCTTTCCTTCGTGCTATAACTTGATTCTAATTGGTATTTGAGATCCAAATTGGTATCTAACCTCTTTCAATCTCTCGTCCACAGATGGTAAACACTCGCTATAACGGTGTCAGGCCCGTAGCTCCAGTGGAGCCAGAAGAAAAGCCAGCCATTCGAGGGCATGGCAGAGGAAGATGCAGGAGAGGGAGGTGAGGCAGGGGCAGAGGGAGAGCAGCACCTGCCAGAGTGGATATCCCTATTGAGGAGGTGTTGGTAGATGAGGCCCCTCTTGCTCCCTAGAATGAGTTCGAGGGAGAGGTGGAAGCTGGAGAAAAGAAAGAGTAGGCTAAATAAAATGAGGACATCCAAACTGGACTACTGGTATTTCCCCTCTGGATCTAATATTAGCTCAGTAGATCATGGCCTTTTTGAGTGGACTGGCTAGCACTAGCGCCATCCCTACCATATCTGCAGCACTTGCTCTTGTTACTCGTCCGTTTGTTATTGCAGCTCAGCCAGCAGATGATGTGGTAGGCATAAATGCATTTTTCATGCCACCAATGGGTCCTGTGATGACTGGTTTTAAGCATGACATGCTCACCAAGTTCTTCAAGCTCAAACCCCCAATCTTTCATGGTACTAAAAATGAAGATGCCTACGAATTTATTCTTGATTGCTATAAGAGGTTGCATAAGCTGGGTATAGTGCATCAGCATGTAGTGGAGTTTGTGACTTTTTCGCTTCAGGGTGAGTCCAAGAAGTGGTGGAGGGCTTATGTGGAGTGTCTTTCGTCTATGTTGCCCCCACTCACTTAGGTTCAATTCCATGCTCTGTTTCTAGAAAAGTATGTGCCCCGTACTTTAAGGGACAGAAAGAAGGATGGGTTTATAGCCCTTGAGCAGGGAGGGTTATCAGTGACTTCCTATGAGGCCAAGTTTCATGCATTTTCTAGGTACGCTACTCAGCTGGTCACTATAGAGGAGGAGAGGATCAGGTTGTTTGTGAAAGGGTTGAACCCCAAGTTGCAAGTACTATATGTCTATATGACTTCGTCTGGCAGGAGTTTCAACAAAGCCATAGACGTCAGACGAAGTCATAGACTTTGTTAAGAAGGTCGAAGGTGTGAGGAAAGATGGGCAGGCCAAAGCTTTGGCTAAAAAGCCCAAGAGTGCAGGTAACTTCTAGGGATCCTATTTCAGAGGGTCAGACAGACCGATGATTGCAGCATGATAAATTCAGTCAGCACTCTTCGCTTCTACTAGCAGTTTTTCAGGTACTCTACAGTAGCATCCGGCCCATGAGGGTCAGGGAGCATCATTCCTAGGTGGCCCGTTCTTTGATCGCGGTTGTTTTAATTTTGGAGAGCCGGACTATATACAGAGGGAGTGCCCTCACCCCCGCGGGACAGTTTCAGCACCCTAGCAGGCCAGAATAGTAGTCCAGCAACTGGAGGAAGCAATGGTAGAGGACGTCCACAGGTTGGGCGAAGAGGCAATTCGAGAGGCCGTGAGGACCGAGGTAATGATAGTGCAAGTCGAGGAGCAGCCCAACCAGACAGGGAGGTATCCCTTCAGGATAATCGGGCTCAATTTTATGCATTTTCAAGTAAGACCGCGGTAGAGGCATTTGACGCAGTTATCACAGGTACTATTCTTATTTGTGACCGGATGGCTACTATTTTGTTTGATCTGATTTCCACTTATTTTTATGTGTCTGTGAAATATGTCTTGGGTTTGGATGCACTGTGTGATATATGGGATGCTCCTGTTCATGTTTCTACTCCTGTTGGAGAGTCAGTCATAGTCACCCATGTGTATCGTGTTTGTTCTATTGTGTTTATGGGATACCAGACTTGGGTTGACTTAGTGATCCTAGACATAAATTTTTTTGATGTGATCATAGGCATGAATTGATTGTCCCCCTACTTTACTGTACTTAATTGTAATGTAAAAACTGTGGCTCTAGATATCCCGAAGAGGGAAAGGTTAGAGTGGGAAGGGGTGTACAAGCCTAAGCCAGCTAAGGTCATATCCTTTCTCCAAGCTAGAAAAATGATAGGGCAGGGTTGTTTGGCTTACTTGGACTATATCTGGAATGTGGAGGTAGAGTCTCCTACTATTGAGTCTATTCTAGTAGTGTGTGAATTTCTGGAAGTTTTCCCTTCAGACTTGCCTGGTATGCCTCCTGACCGACATATAGATTTCTGCATTGACCTAGAGTCGTGTACCCGTCCAATTTTCATTCCTCCCTACCGTATGGCTCTGGCAGAGTTGAGAGAGCTTAAGGTTCAGAGTCAAGAGCTTCTTGACAAGGGGTTCATTCGTTCTAGTGCTTCCCCTTGGGGTGCTCCGGTGTTATTTATCAAGAAAAAGGATGGTAGTATGAGAATTTACATTGACTACCGACAACTGAATAAGGTCACCATCAGAAATAAATACCATTTACCTCATATTGATGACCTATTTGACCAGTTACAAGGTGCTTCAGTCTTTTCAAAGATTGATCTCAAGTCTGGATATTATCAGTTGAAAATTAGGCCTGAGGATATGCCCAAAACAGCTTTTAGGACCAGGTATGGGCACTATGAATTTTTAGTAATGTCCTTTGGGTTGATTAATGCACCTGCAGCCCTCATGAGTTTGATGAATGGGGTGTTGAAACCATTCCTGGATTCGTTCGTGATAGTGTTTATAGATGATATATTAATGTATTCAAAGAGTGAACAGGGACATGCAAATCACCTTCAAATTGTGTTAGGTGTTTTAGGAAGACAAAAGTTGTATGCAAAATTATCTAAGTGTGAATTCTGGCTGTCTTAAGTTGCCCTTTTAGGCCATGTTGTTTCAAAAGAAGGGGTAATGGTGGACCCACAAAAGATTGAAGCACTTAAGAACTGAGCTAGGCCTAGTTTCGTGACCGAGGTTAGAAGTTTTATGGGACTGACCAATTATTATCGCCAGTTCGTAAAAAGCTTTACTTCTATTGCCACTCACTTGACTAGTCTGACTAAAAAGGAGGTGCCATTTCATTGGACTGATAAGTGTGAAGAGAGCTTCCAAAAGCTCAAGAATTTTCTGACCACAACACCAATCCTGACCCTACCAGTCGAAGGTAAAGACTTTATTGTTTATTGTGATGTTTCACATTTTGATTTTGGGTGTTGTGTTGATGCAGGATAAGAAGGTTGTAGCATATGATTCGCGTCAATTGAAGGTAAATGAGAGAAACTACCCAACTCATGACTTGGATTTGGCAACTATAGTATTTGCACTGAAAATTTGAGACATTATCTGTATGGCATCAAGTGTGAGGTATTTACTAATGATCGCAACTTACAGCACATATTCACCTAGAAGGACTTGAATTTGAGACAACGAAGGTGGATGAAGTTGCTTAAAGACTATGATGTCACTATCCAGTACCATTCAGATAAGGCTAATGTGGTAGCAGACGCATTGAGTCAAAAATCGGTGACCATGGGCAATTTAGCTTGTTTGGGGGCTCTTAAGCGGCCCTTGGATAGAGAGATTTAGGCCTTGGAGGCCATGTTCATGAAACTAGGCATCTCATAGAAAGATGGGATAATGACCAAAATTGATTTAAGATCCACTTTTATAGAAGATATTAAGACCAAGCAGTTTGAAGATATGAACTTAAATGAAATTAGAGAAAAGTGTTGATGAGTAATGCTCGAGACTCAACACTTGATGCAGGTAGGGTGCTTCACTTTAGGGGAAGAATTTGTGTTCCCTGGGTAGATGGACTATTCAGAAGATTCTATCTGAATCTCACGGTTCGCGATACTCTATTCACCCGAGAATGACTAAAATGTATCAAGACTTGAAAAGGTTGTATTAGTGACCTGGTATGAAGAAAGACGTAGCTGACTATGTAGACAAATGTCAAAACTGCCAATAAGTGAAATATGAGCAACAAAGACCTTCAGGTTTTCTTCAAAGAATGTCCATTTTTGAATGAACGTGGGAGAGAATAGCCATGAATTTTGTGGTAGGACTTCCTAAGACCTTGGGAAAGTATGACTCCATTTGGGTGGTGGTTGAAAGGTTAACAAAGTCAACACACTTTATTCTGGTTAGAGTGGACTATAATGCACAACAGCTGGCCAGGATTTATGTGAAGGAAATAGTGAGACTGTAGGGTGTGCCCCTTTCTATCATTTCAGGCCGTGATACACAGTTTACTTCCAAATTTTGGGGTAAGTTGCATGAAGAGTTGGGTACTCAACTCACTTTCAGCACAACTTTTCATCCACAAAAAGACTGGCACGTGTGATAGACTTCGAGGGACATTGGGACGAGTTTTTGCCCTTATATGAGTTCCCCTACAACAATAGCTTCCACTCCAGTGTGGATATGGAACCATTTGAAGCACTGTATGGGAGGGGATACAGGTCCCCCATAGGGTGGTTTGAAGCTGGGGAAGTGGAGTTATTGGGGGTTGACTTAGTAAGGGATGCTAAGGATAAGGTAAGAAGCATCCAAGCTAAGCTTCTAGCGGCTCAAAGTCGTCAGAAGGAGTATGCAGACCAAAAAATAAGGGATATGACATTCGAGGGTGGTGAGCAAGTACTTCTAAAAGTGTCACCCATTAAAGGGGCAATGGGAGTTGGCAAATAGGGCAAACTCAGTCCTTGTTATATTGGCCCTTTCGAAATTTTTGACTGTGTAGGGCCAGTGGCATACAGATTGGCCTTACCACCTAGCTTGTCTAGGGTACACCTGGTGTTCCATGTGTCCATACTGAAAATTACCATGGGGATGGGGACGACATCATTAAATGAGACTCGGTGTTATTAGATAAGGAATTTCAGAATGAGGAGGAGCCAATTGCAATTCTTGATCGTGACGTCTGGAAGTTGAGGACTACGGAGATCAATATGGTTAAAGTGTAGTGGAAACATTGTTCGGTAGAGAAAGCTACTTGGGAGACTGAGAAAGACATGCGAGACAAGTATCCTCAACTGTTCAATGAAACAGGTACAACTCTATCTTTATTTTAGCCCTGTTTTCCCTAGTTTACACTCGGAAATGAGTGATGGGTAAATTGGTATCTATTGTAATGACCCATCCCCGCATTAGGAATAGGTCAATGGAAAAGGATTTTAGGCCAGAAAACTTTGGGTTAAAACTTCGGAAATACTTAGCTTAGACCAGACTTGGACGAATTCTAAATTAGGTGAAGTCTTGGGAGATCATGTGAATGATGGGAGGTCAAACCTCTAATTTGATTGGATAGGCTAATAGACAGGATGATACGGAATATTTACGACTTCACGAAATCGCATTCAGACTAGAAAAACCCTCGGAATCGTAATTGGTGTGAAGGATATCTTTTAATACATCTTTGGAAGAGGGTGTGTTGTGAAATGGGGGCTTGGAGCACAAAATCCAAAGTTACTATTTCCGCATATCCCACCAGAGCGAGATTATTCCTGTCAAAGCGGACCCACTGGAGTGGGACAGTCGCGACTTAAGTCAAGAAAAATCCTAGAAATGGTCTTTTTCTGCAAAATCAGTTTCTAAAACTTCAAGAGGCAACCTAGGAGAATTCTATCAATTTCCCATGGATTTTCACACTTAAGGCAAGAATTTTACTCCCTAAATTCATACTTTGATTCCTAGAAAGTATGGTTGGTAATCATTGGGGGAGGGTTTGAACTGAAAACTAATAGTAGAAAATAGCCCTAGGGTAAGGTTAGGATCATGGGTTTGACTTAGGGTGTGAATTGTATTATATTTCATGATAGTTAGGCTATTGTGTTGATCCTGTATATGTATTTACTATTTTTTAGACCAAGAACAAGAAGAACTAACCCTGAAAGGGAAGGTTCTTGCATTGTAAGGTTGTTGAAGCTTGAAATTGAGGTAGGTGATGGTTCAGTTTCTCATATGTGTCTCATATACTTGTTAAATTGCTACATGATATGCATGTGTATATATAAATAGGGAAACATGCTAGATTATGTGTGAAATGATCACTTACTTGCCTATTTTTGTGATAAACCTGTTCTTGATGATATAAATACTTTAAATACTGAATGTATTTGTGATTGTGGTATGTTTGGATCGAGTGTCATATTTCGACACATATTTGGATCGAGTGTCACGTTCCGACACAAAGTTGATCATTTGTAGGTTTCTTGAGAGGACCTTTGTGTGAAATTATAGCATGTGGAAGATATTGAGTTATGATATTGCTGAATATAGTTGAATTTGAGATTAGTTGACTTATTCTGTATATGTATATGCCTATTGTGTGGAATTTAATTATCTATGATCCGCTTGTTGGCTAACCGCGTGATCCTACTAGTACACTGTTATTTTTGTGTACTGAAACTACTCTTGCTCTGCCATTGTATTGAGTACAGGGCATATTCAGCCGGCTACGGAGAGACCTCGGTTGAAAGATTGAAAGATTGTTCAAAGTCCAAGGGTGAGCTATTCTGTCGTGCTGCCGTATACTTTCTCATTAGTCAGTCCTTCTTTGGGGACCCAGATGTTCAGACACTGTTGTAATATTATGACTTCTTTTGGGAGTGTTTCCTTTTTCTTATTCAGATATTTTGTTAGAGTTTTGGTACGGACGACTTTCAGTTCCTACGATGTTTCCGCACTTCTTTTGATATTTAATTTGCTAGCTGAGTTTATGGGAACTCCGTCTTATTCTGGATTTTATTCATGCTTCCGCTAGTCTTTAACTGTTTATCTCGTAAGTTTGATAAGTTGGGCTGAAGGAAATGGTTCTTCCACTGGATAGTTATTGTGGTGCCAGTCGCAGCAGTTCGAGATCGTGACAGAATTGTTCATTATTCAAGATAGATGTTGGAATTTTTTTTAAATTTTACCCTTCATTAATTAAATTTTCAAGGTTGAATTCCAAGAATGAATTAAATAAGTATTGAGAGTTAGCATGGAGTTTGAAAAGGAAAAAAATAGAAAAACATGATCAATTTATGTCTTTATTTTTTTCTTAATATGTATGTCATATTTCAATAATTCAATTATTTTGAAATGAAGGAAGCACTTTATTAGGACAAAAGTTGTTCTGAAGTACGAGTTAGAACATTTTTTTGTGTATTCTAATATTGGTACCTTAAATTTTATAATTACACAATACTTTTAATATCACAAATTTCAAAATAAATAAAATTAACTTTTGTACTAATCAAACTTGCATATAATGAAATAAAGGAGCTACAACGTCTTCAAATAATAGTTCTTTTTTGTTAATTTTTTATTTCAGAAAAAGGCCAAAAATATCCTTGAATTATAGAAAAAGGTTTAAAAATATCTTTCATTCATCTTTTGGTCTAAAAATACCCTCTACTCATCTTTTTGGTTTAATAATACCCTTTCATCCACTTTTTTGACTAATTATAACCCTTCAAACTACAACCCTCTTTTTATTTTTTATTTTTTAAAAATATTTATCATGTGTCATTTTCTTATTGGATGAAATAAAAATCTCACTTCCACTAAAAAATATTCATAATTTATCTAAGTCAAAAACAATATACCTCTTCAACCCCCCCCCCCCCCCCCCCCGTCCCTTCAATTTTGTTTTGTAAAAGCTACATTGATAAATAAGACTAGAATTGTTTTTATCCGATTAACCAGAAAAAAACTATAGATTTTTTAGTTCTTGGCTTGATTTTTCTTTACTGTTTAATATACTTATTTTTTACAATACGTATAAATAAAATAACTAAAAGAATTTAGTTATACGTATAACTAAATTACTTTTAGTTATTACAAGATAGTAAAAAAATATTTTAAACTAAATTAGTTATTACAAGATAGTTAAAACTAAATAAATAATTTTTTTCTATTACAAGATAGTTTTTAGATAGTTATTGTAAAACTATCTTGTAATAATACATATAACTAAAAGATTTATTATATAACTTTTTCAAAAAAAATTTCCTAATTTATCCAAATCAAAACAATATACATGCTTGATAACCATAAAAAACACTAAATTAAAAAAAATACAGCAAATAAAAAAACTATTTTAAAAATATTTTTTCTCATAATTTATCCAAATCAAAACAATATCCCGATTCATGATCCCAAAACAAACTTTATAAAAAAATAAGAACAAAAAGCTACAGCAATAAAAAAACTATTAGAGTTTTTTAAAAAAAAATTGAGGTCTTGAAGAGGCATAAAAAAATTAGTAGAGGTGGATTTTTATTTCATCCAATCAGAAAATGAAACATGATAAATATTTTTTAAAAAATAAAAAGAGAGTTGTTAGTTTGAAGGGTTATAGTTAGCCAAAAAAATGGATGGAAGGGTATTTTTAAATCAAAAAGATGATTAGAAGGATATTTTTAGACCAAAATGTGGATGAAGGGTATTTTTAAACCTTTTTCTATAGTTCAGAGGTATTTGTGGCCCTTTTCCGTTTTCGTTTCCTCTCCTTTTTCATTATGTTATAAATACATACATTGTTTTGCAAACAAAGCTTATGCAAAAACGGAGGGTAAAATTGAGAAATTAAAGAATTAATTTAATCAAATAGTGTATCGACAAATTTGATTAATTTTTCTTTCTACAATTGTTAGCGGAAACGTGAAAATATAAAGAACAAGGAAGAACAACAATATTTAACGTGGTTCAAATAAGAATGATCCTACGTCCACCAGAGAACAGCTGCCTTTATATTAACAAAGAAAAGGGAGAGATCCCAAATACAACTAAGAGAATTGATCTAATCTATTTTGCAAATGCCTTAGAATATAAGAAGACAAGAGAGAAATATTTTTGAGGTGTGTTGCAAATGAATCAAGAGTTACCTATTTATAGGAATAAATTATTGCTTTTGATGTCATCCATGACATCACATTTTGTCAAGATGTCAAAGTTTACCAAATTTTCACCTACCAAGTTTACCAAACCTTCACCTAACTTTCACCTACCAAGTTGCTACATTAAAACTATCTAGAATCTTGTCAATTTAAACAAATCTCCACCTTGGCAAGATTCTTCATTTTCAACTTTCTTTCAGCAACTTTTGATTGTGTCTTCAACCTCAACTCTTTCAATCTCCCCCATGTTTTGCATTCCGAGCATGCATATGAACAACTCCGGCCAAAACTTCTAAGATTACTGGGCAATTCTGTTGTAAGAAACAAGAAGAATCAAACTTTTGTTGAACACACTAGCTCTACCTAGCAGTTGTTCTCCCAGAGTTTGCATCAGTTGATGCATACTCTCGCCAAGTCCTCGCAATGTGCAAACTTGGCAAGCGGGACTATCTTGGTCAGCATGTCTGTAGAGTTATCGTCTGTGATAACCTTTTCGACCATAATAGGTCCCTCTTCAACGACATCTTGAATGAAATGGAATCTGACATTAATATATTTGGTGCGCTCATGAAATCTTTGATTTTTAATCAAATGAATAACACTTTGACTATCACATCTTAGAATTGATTCCAGTTGAACCAAACTCAATTCTGCCACCAAACCTTTCAACCAGATAGCTTCTTTCACTGCCTCTGTTGCTGTTATATATTCTGCCTCTGTTATTGACAAAGCAACAATAGATTGTAAAATTGATTTTCAACTAACGACACTGCCACCGAGAGTAAATATGTATCCAATTTTTGACCTTCTTCTATCAAGATCCCCTACATAGTCAAAATTCATATAACCGAGAACTGAAATACCTTTACTTTTTTGAAAGGTTAGGCCAACATCAGAAGCTCCTTTGAGATATCTCAATATCCACTTAACAGTTTCCCAATGCCGTTTTCCTGGATTGGTCATGCACCTACTTACTATACTTACAAATTGAGCAATATATGGATGTGTGCACACCATAGCATATATAATGCTACCAACTGCGTTAGCGTAAGAAACTTTTGACATATGATCCACCTCATCCCCAGACTGAGGTGTTTGTAATTCTGAAAGCTTAAAATGAGAAGCTAATGGTATACTTACTGGATTACTCATCTGCATATTAAATCTCTCAATAACCTTTTTGATATACCTCTTCTGAGAAAGATGTACAACACCATCTTCTCTTGAAATCTCCATTCCAAGAATATTATTTGCGGCTCCCAAAGCCTTCATGTCAAATTCTTGCTCAATAGTTTCTTCAAAATATTTATCTCTGTGATATTGTTAGCAGTAATAAGCATATCATCAATATACAATAGTAAATAAATCATAGTTACTAGACATTTTCTTATGATACACACATCTATCAAATGCACTCCTCGAGAATCCATGCGTAGTCATGAATGCGTCGAATATTTTGTACCACTGTCTAGGGGATTGCTTCAAACTATACAAAGACTTCTTTAGTTAGCATACATGATCTTCTTTTCCCTCAGCTAGGAAACCTTCAAGCTATTGAAGCTCCAAATCAAATTGTGCAACTAATACTAGTAGCACGCGAATTGAGCTATGTTTCACGACTGAAGAGAAGATCTCATTATAGTCAATTCCCTCTTTCTAACTGAAACCCTTTGCAACCAATATTACCTTGAACCTAACATCTTCCACTTCTGGAATACTTTCTTTATTTCTGTAGATTTATTTGCATCCAACTGTCTGCTTGCCCTTTGGACTTTCAACTAAGACCCGTGTCTCATTTTTGTAAAGAGACTCTATCTCTTCCATCATGGCTAACCGTCATTGGGCAGCATCTTTGCAAGAAGTTGCTTCAACATAAAAAAAGAGCTCGAGGTCTTTAATCTCTTATTCTGCAGTTATAAATGCATATGCAATCAGATTTGCTTGCTCTATAAGACGTTCCGATTTCCGTATCTGCCTTTTGTCGCTTCCCTTCGCAATTGTGTATGGTTTATTCACAACATGTTCTTCAAGATCTGCATCTTTTGACTCATCAACTTGAGTCTCTTGATCTTTTTTCTTGGTATGCTCCACCGATAGCTTCACCTGCTTGTTGTTCTTGTTTTTTGATAACTCTACAGAAACTTTACGAAGATCAAATATAGAGGATTCCTCAAAGGTAACATCTTTACTAACTACAAATTTTAGTAAAGATAAACACCAAAGTTTGTAACATTTTACTCCATCTATATACCCTATAAATATAGCCTTTTTAGCCCTTGGTTTAAGCTTTTCTTTATTAACATGATAATAAGACAGAGACCCAAATATTTGCAGGTATGAATAGTTAGAAGGTTTACCTAACCATACCTCATTTGGAGTCTTAAAGTCAATCGCTGATGCTGGAGATTGATTGACAATATGAGAAGCATTGTGAACTGTTTCAGCCCACAACACTTTGGACATTTTGGGTTGTAAGAGCATACAACGAGCCTTCTCAAGAAGAGTTCTGTTTAGTCTCTCAGCAATTCCATTCTGTTATGGTGTGTACTTGACCGTCTTATGTCTTGTGATCCCATGAACCTTGCAGAAATTATTGAACTCTTCACTGCAAAACTCCAAGCCATTATCTGTGCGAAGATACTTGATTTTTCTCTCCATTTGATTCTCAACCAAAATCTTTCATTCTTTAAATGCTTCAAAAGCATCACTTTTTGCCTTCAAGAAATGCACTCAAACCTTTCATGAAAAATCATCAATGAATATGAGAAGATACCTCTTACCTCCCTTAGATGGAAACTGAGAGGGACCCCATAAAGCTGAATAGATGTAGCCTAGCACTTCTCCCATCTTATGCTTACCAGTACTGAAACTGACTTTCTTTTGCTTCCCTAGGACGCAATGCTCACAAAATTCAAGTGTGCTGATCTTCTTACTGTTCAAAAGGTTGCATTTGCTCAATATCTCCAGTCCCTCGTGCGCTCATATGGCCCAGTATCATGTGCCATAATCTTACTTTATCATCATCAAATAACTTCTGCACTGTAGATGCATTAATAGAGCCAACAATGGTGTTTCCTGCTAGTGTGTAAAGACCATCCTCCAGCTTGGCCTTCAGCATCCTTCATTGTACCTCCCTCGCTCATGTACCTGTAGCCTTGATTATCTAGAGTACTCAGGGATATCAAATTCTTCTTCAGATCAGGAACATGAAGGACTTCTATAATAGTCCTCACGATTCCATCATGGCAGCGAACCTGAATTGAACTAATGCTAACTATTTTACAAGTTGCATTATTGCCCATTACTACAGTTCCTTCACTTTTCTCATAGCTTCTGAACCAATCTCTTCGGAATGTCATATGCAGAGTACAACCAGAGTCTAACACCCATTTGTTGTCATAGACTCCACTATTGCATGATGTTGTTAGTACATGTGCATCATTAGAATTATCTACCTGCTCACCAATGGATGCACTCGCCTTTTCTTTGGATTTTGACATAGGATAATCTCGTTCAAAGTGTTCCTTCTTGTGACATTGATAGCCCTAACACTCTGCATTCTTCTTGTTCACATGAGTTTTTGATATGTGCTTTATCCTTCCCTATTGGCTAGTACGACCTCTTAAAAAGAGCCCACTAGCTTCATCATCTTTGTCTCCTTCAAAATGCCTTCGTACATCACAAGAATTAAGTGTTTGCCGCACTTGCTTAAGAGTGATAGACGTCTTACTATATATCATTGAATTTTCAAAATCATGATATTTTGAAATCAATGAAAATAACAAAGCACATACAAGCGTCTCCTCATCCTTCTTAATTCTAGCAATCTGTAAGTCCATCACAAGTTTATTGAATGTATCTAGATGGTCTTGCAACAAAGTACCTGACTCCATCTTAAATGTGTGAAGACGTCGTTGTAACAATATCTTTATTGTAACCGACCAATTCTGGTAAAGCCCTTCCAACCTATCCCATAATTGTTTCAGCGTCTCCTCAGTACTTGTACTCACTTCACAAAGCACGTTAGGTGCAAGGAATAATTGGATTACACTCAATGCATCTCCTTTAATCTTTTCCTTGTCGAAAATTAATATGTTATCGGGTACTTTCCGTCAATAGCGTGGATTGAACTTTCCCTCTGCAATAACACCATCATCTGAATATTCCAAATATTGAAATTGTTGCGCCCACTAAATCTATCAATTTCAAACTTCATAAAACTCATTTTTACATGTTTTTCCTCTTCTACTACAAAGTATTTGGAAATACATAAAATCAAAATAATTCTTTTCTGATGTGGAAGTTTAGACTGTGCTGCAACCACAGAGAACCTTGGCTCTGATACCAATTGTTAGCGGAAACATGAAAATATAAAGAACAATGAAGAATAATAATATTTAACGTGGTTCGGATCAGAATGATCCTACGTCCACCAGAGAACAACTGTCTTTATATTAACAAAGAAAGGGGAGAGATCTCAAATACAAATAAGAGAATTGCTCTATCAATTCTCTAGTCTTCTAATGTATTTTGCAAATGCTTTAAAATATAATAAGACAAGAGAGAAATATTTTTGAGGTGTGTTGCAAATGAATCAAGAGCTACCTATTTATAGGAATAAATTCTTGCTCTTGATGTCATTCATGACATCACATTTTGTCAAGATGTCAAAGTTTACCAAATTTTCACCTACCAAATTTACCAAACTTTTACCTAACTTTCACCTACCAAGTTGTTACATTAAGACTATCTAGAATCTTGTCATAACAATTTTATTAGTTCAAAAATTATGTGTATGTACATTTGAAAAGTTTTTGAAGATATATATTTATTAGAAATTGTATTCGTTATCTCAAAAGAGTAATAAAAATGATTCGAGATACGAATGCTCATACGAGAAAGTTGACTTTTGGGTCTGAAACTTGGGAGGTTGCTCTATTTAAAATTTTGAATCCGTCAAATATTATACTCAAGTGGAAGTTCCACTACTAAAAATCTGTCAAAAAATGATGCAAAAAAGCGACAGACTGCGTCATTTTTTTGGTCAAACTCGACGGAAAAGCGACGCAGTTATTTCCGTCGCTTTTTTGTTCGACGCTTTTAATAAAGCGACGGATTGCATCGCAAAAAGCGACGGACTGCATCGCCCCTAAAAAATTTTTTTAAAAAAATATATAAAAAAACAACGGACTGCGTCGTTTTATTTTTTAATTTTTAATTTTTTTTCCATAAAAGCGAGGGACAAAGGGTCCCTGTCCGTCGCTTTTGTTCTTGGTGTTCTTGAAAATTTCCAAAAAAGCGACGGACATAGGGTCCCTGTTCGTCGCTTTTCTATAAAAAAAAATACAGAAAAGTGACGGACTAAAGGACCATGTCCGTTGCTTTTCCTGTAGTATTTTTGACAGCAGAAACTTTAGTTTCTGCTGCCACCTGCAATTAAAATGTAATTCAATAATAATCAATACAATCCAATCCAACACAACTAACCAACCAACAAAATACACAATATGCATCATAAGGAACATAATTAAACACTCAAAACGAATGAAGTCATAATATTTTAAAGTCTTTCAAATTTAACAACTAAAAGCTCATATATTATCTTACAATAATTCAACATTTCTAAAGTGCAAGTTGGATTTTATTAGACAATTAAAGTACAAACTAATTCCAACAAGTAAATCAAATCAAATCTAAGTGTCAACACTAGATGGACACAAATTGATCTTGCAAGAAAATCAATTTTGTCATCAATAGGATCAACTAATGTTGTCACTTATGCTAAACTAACACTTTATCACTAAAGCACACTCTAAAAATTCAAACATATCCTAAGAAATCAAACAAAACCCTAAGAAAAATGCAGGTGTTGTACATTGAATAAAAAAATCTAATATATACAATAGTTAAAATTTAAGTGGAAAAAGTACCTCGAATTTTTTCAATTTGGGATGAGATGGAGGGGTTGGTGGCAGTGGGTTTGGCGGCGTCGAATATTGGAATATTTAATTAGATTGTACCTCTGCACTAAAAAAATTGTACAAAAATATTCAACCTTAATTAATTATTTCAAGTATCCTAAGTTCAAGTATCTAAAGTTGAGAATTTATACAAACCAAAATAATTTCTAACTACTTAATTAAAAAATCCTAAAGTTCAAGTAAAAAAATTCTAAAGTTCAAGTTTTAAATTCAAGTTTAAAGTTCACAACTTAAAGTTTACATGCATATCCTTCAAAAATTCAAGAATTCTCAAGTTCAACATTTCTAAAGTTCAAGAGCCCGTTTGGATGGACTTAAAAAAAAGTAACTTTTATGTATGAAGTGTTTTTAGAACTTTGAAGTGCTGAAAGTTATATTTATAAATAAGAAGTTGAGTGTTTGAATAAAAGTATTTATGTTGAAAATAAGTGTTTGAATTTTAGGGTTAAAAGAATAAAAATGATAGTTTGAGAATTTAATTAAAATATAAGGGATATAAAAGTAATTTCCATGGTCAAACAAAATGACTTTAAGCACTTAGAAAAAAAAGTTAGAAATCCTAACTTTTCATTTTTGACTGACTTTAAGAACTTTATGGCTTAAAATTAGCATTAGGCAAACACGTCCAAAAGCTAAAAAGGGGCTTTAAGTTGGTTTTGACCAACTTAAAGCCCATCCAAACGGGCTCCAAGTTGTTTTTTTTCTAACTTAAAGTACAAACTTTCAAATTTCAAGTATAATTAAAGTTCAAGTATCTAAAGTTGAGAATTTATACAAACCAAAAAAATTCCTAAGTACTTCAAAAATCCTAAAATTCAAGTTCTAAAATCTAAGTTCAAGTTAAAAAATCCTAATATTCAACTTTAAAAATCTTAAATTCTAAGTTCAAAATTTTAAGTTGAAAGTTCACAACTTAAAGTTTATATATCCTACAATAATTCAACATTTCTAAAGTTTAAGCTTAATTAAGTCTTAAAAACCACAATTCAAGAAACCAAAGTTAATAACTTCATGAAAAAAAAAATAATTCACAATTTCTAAAGTTCACAACCTAAATTCAAATAAGTAAATGCTACACCAAAAAAAATTCTAAGTTCAACTTAAAAAATCCGACCTAAAGTTCAAGTTCTAAATTCAAGTTCAAAGTTCTAAATTCAATACAAGTTATGATTAAGTTCAAAGTTGTAATCAGAAGCTCTAAATAAGTTCTAAGTTTCTAACTTCTAATTAACTTCTATAATTACTTCTTAAATCTAACTTGTAACTTCAACAACACTTCAAGTCAAACTAAAAAATACCCAAATTTACAATCTAATTAAAAAAAACCAATTCAACTAAAACCCAAAAATTTTCATTCACTAATTCACAATTAAATATACAAACTAACAATGTTAATAACTTTATAACTTCAAAAACACTTCAATTCCAACTCAATAAAACCCAAATCACAAACTAATTCAAAATACCCCAATTCAAAATAAAACCCTAAAATCAAAACTATAACTTTTTATTCACTAATTCACAATCAATGTTACAAATTGACTATGTTAACAACATATACTACAACAACATAAATGAAATAAACAAACTAATAATTCAAACTTTTCTCAATTTACAAAAAAAATAAAACCCTAAGTTTAACAAGGAGAGAAAAAGAGAAGAGAGAGAGGGGCAGACGGAGTACCTGAGAGAGAGGGAGGGACGACGACGGCGGAGACGCCGGCGAGCTGCGGCGGGGGTGGGGGTGAGCATCGGAGTCGGGTTTTAGGGGAGGGGATCGAAGAGAGAGAGAGAGATAAGAGAGTATAGAAAATAAAAAATGGGAGAAGCTGTGACTGATATTTAGTAGGGGGCGACGGACAGCGTTGCAAAGTCCGTCGCTCCATTTAAAAAAAATTGACCAAAAAAGTGACGGACTAAGCGACGCCGTCCTTCGCTTTTTTTAAAAAAAAATATTTATAAATAATAAAATAAAACTTTATAAAAAATATATTATAAATTAAAATTAAAAATAAGCGAAGGACTCCGTCGCTTATTTTAAATTAAAAATAATTATTTTTATTGAAAGCGACGGACGGCGTCGCCGTTTATAGTAAAAAATTAATTAAAAATATTTTTGGCACAAAAGTCCACCAAAAAAAAGCGACGGACATAGAGTCACTGTCTGTCGCTTTTTAAAATAAAAAATAAAAATAAAAAAATAAAAAATATAAGCGACGGACGGTGTCCCTTTGTTCGTCACTTTTTACCATCGACGCAGTCCGTCGCTTTTCTTTTCATCATTTTTTCACCATTTTTTAGTAGTGTTCTTTAATCATATAATATGTTTGCTACTATATCCACAATTAGATGTTTAATTAGATATTAAGGAATCTTTTTTATCCTTACTACGAAGTTAAGCAATAGCTTAAAGCTTAATGCAAGTTTAAATTCCCCCTTATAAAGTGTAAAACAGTTTCTTTTTCACAAAAAAAATAACTTGTTCAGATCTTGTCATGTGAAAATAGTAGGGGTCGTGTGATAGCTGATTTAGACATGTGCATAAGCAATGCCATATTTAGTAGCTGGTTAGGAGGTAAATTATTCATGAATAAAAATAATATGATATTTGATTTGTAATTTAAAAATCCACATAACTAATACACGTATAAGTTATGAGAGAATTTATGTACAATATTTTATGCACGATAGAAGAAAGAAACTTTATTATAGTTTTCTGGTTATCCCACTAGGCATTGGGCCCTATTCATCGATCATCCGAATAAGAAGAGAGCACACATCACAAAATGTGGCATTTTATTCGGACGATAAGCTAATTGTAATGTTACAAGTAATTGAGGCGCATAGGGAATGTGGATCACGGACAAGTTATCTGATCAATAACAATGGTCTAAGTTGCATGGACTCTCCACTTTAGCTGTCTCACCCGCGTCAAATTCTCCAAAAATACTTATGGAGAATTGGACACACGCACCCATTGACATTTTTAAAAAGTCCGAGCAACATAGGCGATGACAATTCTAGCTTATGATGAGTGAGTCAAGTTGAAGCATGTACACAAGCTAAGTATCTCCAAGTCTCATTAAGCTATAGTGAGATACAAGTCCTCCACTTGAAGCAATGCATATGTGCCCTTTGTTCCCAAAAGAAAGGTAAAAAGATACATTGTGAATTATAATAACTAAAAGCACACTGTTAAACAGAATCTTTAGTTTGTACTTAAGAATTTGAGTTGTCCAGAGTTAGCAGCTAGCTCTTCCACTCCCCCACTAACTCAGTATAGCAATATCTCAAAAGTGTCAAAATGCTGATTTTATCTCATCTACTCTGTATTTCACTCTGTGTATTCCTCTTTCTTGTTAGCACAAGTAATTCCTGACTCTTAATCCATGTCCTAACTTGTTTGCATGCACAACATTTTCTTGACTTGTTTTACTATTTGTCATGTGACTGCAGATGGGACACAACTTATTCTAGTTAACAACTGCAGAAGAAGCATATGGCCTGGAATTCTTGGCAATAGAGGGAAGATGACTCCTAAAGATGGCGGCTTTCACATGAGGAGTGGTGATGAAGTAGTCTTTGATGTGCCTAAGAAGTGGTCGGGTAGGATATGGGCCAGGCAGAATTGTCACTTTAATAAGACTGGCAAAGGCTCATGTGATACTGGAGATTGTAATGGCCAGTTAAAATGCCAGGGGTTAGAAGGTAAACCACCGGCTACTGTTGTGGAAATGACACTAGGCTCATCGACTTCACCCTTGCATTTCTATGATGTGAGCTTAGTCGATGGCTTCAACGTGCCAGTTTCAATGAGACCTATTGGTGGAGGAATAGGTTGTGGCGTGGCAGAGTGTGATGTTGATCTGAATATATGTTGTCCAGCTGCACTCGAAGTGAAGATTGGTGGAGAAGTGGTAGGGTGCAAGAGTGCTTGTTTGGCTATACAATCAGCCAAGTACTGCTGCACAGGAAAATTTGCAGATCCCAAAACATGCAAACCTACTATTTTTGCTCATCTATTTAAGGCCATCTGTCCCAAGGCTTACAGTTATGCATTTGATGAGTCTTCTAGCCTAAACAGGTGTAGGGCTACAAGGTATGTCATTATCTTTTGCCCTCCAAAATAAGAGTTCTGGGAATCTGTATACAAGTTTCATGTACCTTAGGATTGGATGGAAGCACATGTCCATCTAGTGGCACTTGTTGTCCAACTTATGTAATTCAGTCTTAACAGAAAATTAATTGAAGGTCAATGAACAGCAATATTAGTACAAACTGAGATTCCCATATGGTGATAGAACTCACCAAATTAAAAATACATTCAACAGTAGATGCTCTAAATATACTATATAACCAAAAAATACAGCATCACATGAAGATTTCAGTTAAACAAGAAAAAGAAGAAAAATTGGAATGGTGACATGACGGCGAGGAAAGGTTATAAATTATCCAGAAAATACTAGGCATTTAACGCAGAATGTTATTTGTAATATCACAAAGATATATTAAGCCAAAGAACATGGTATTGCCTTAACATGTACATCATGTAGAGGTGTCTCTATTTTGTTCCTCAGACGTGGCTTCACTAGAGCTACTCTGCGCAGGAGGATCCTGTGTAGGTGGACCAAGGCCTAGCAATAAGGGAGCCTGTTTCTTTTCATTACTTGGTTTAGTATCCTCATTCCTATTCGCCGCCCAAGCTCTCAGAGGTGGTTCGAAATGCTTACTAGCAACATCGGGTGGTAATGCATCCTCTCCAGGGAGAACAACTAGGCCTTTCTCTCTAAGAGCAGAAGGCTCATTGTAGCAGGTATTCCAGAGTGAATCTACCAGCTGCCTCTCTTCTTTAGCAGCACCAAGATCCTCAGTTGACATAGAGGAAATCCCATTGATTCGCTCCTGGAGTATTTGCTTGAGTTTCTCGTCTTCTTCAATTGATGAGGAGCCATCTACCTGTCCTGTCCTGTCTTGGGCAAGATCAAGAAGTCCTCGTAGGGCACCCTCTCGCACTTCTCCATCGTCACTAGAGGCTAGATGCATCAAAACTCGAGGAAATCCTAGCTCAGTCACTACATTGCAGTCTGAACGATTCTCATGCAGTAAATAATGGATCAAGTTAAGGGCTTTCCTGCAAAAGAACAGAAACTATACCTATTAGAAAGAGAATACAAAAGAGGACACTTTACTGTAAAGTAAACAGCAGCTTCAGCCATGGGTGATTCAGAAACATCTGGAACATGACATAGCAAAAATAGTACCTTTGAAACCTCACACTCTCAGAACTCAAAGCATCTCTTAAAGCTGCATAACCATTTGCAAGACGAAATGCAGCAATGGCAGGCTTGTTGTGCCTGATTAAAGCTGGAACAAAAAGTTAAAATAAAATGCTAATTGATCAGTGCTACTTGAACACAGATGACATGACAACTAAAATTAAAACTCAATTAACTAATGAATCATTCATCAACAGGAAATGTACCCACATGAAATTGCACCAAGAGCTTTAGTGCGGGCAGTAACATCAGGATCTGAGGTGAAATTTGACAAAAGAGGTTCTAGGCCATTAGCTTCCATTACCAGTTGTTGGCTCCTCGGGTTGTTCTGAACAATTGTACTTACGACTTCTGCCGCTTTGGCTCTAATGTTAGCATGGGAGTTCTTTAAGTAACCAAGAAGAGGCACCAATCCACCAATTGAGTTCAGATCTGCCGAATAAATAATAAAAGGAGAGAGCATGAGATTAAAACTTCTTATAATGGGAATATCACATAATTAACTATTGAAAGCTCCAATAGAAAATGACAACAAAAGTGAGTAAAGAGAACAAATTCCCCAAGGAGCGAGGAGGAAGAGGACGCAAAGAGCAGAGAGTTAATAGTAAGGAATAGCTATGAGCCAGTATCACTAACAAAGTAAAGACCACCTCCCAGGTCTCTCTGGTCCTCTTCCCTTTTTCTAGTTTCCACAGCCGTAACCCAAGGAATACTGCCTCCCAGGTTCAAGGGGCTCTTGAGAACCAATATAGCTTAGTCATAGGGATTCCAGTTTAACATTAATGCTGTAAAGGATGAGAGATTAAATGGTTTCCTTTATTTCATACTCTTTGGTACTCTTAAAGGCCGCCTTCTATAAGTGCTTCATTCTATCGAAGGAAGCAACCAGTCACCGATAGCAACCAGTTACCGAGCTCTTAAAGAGGCACCAGAGTCAAAACATCTCAAACTGTAGGACATACCAATTCTCTTTATGCCCATGAAAGCCCCTTAACTGCAGTCATACCAAAGTCTCCAAGAAACCTCTTTTTTTTTCTTTTCTACTTGGTATACCTTTCTTTCTTTACTTCTAGGTTGAATAGAAGTCTCAAGTACCTCATATTGTAGAACTCAATAACAACAAGAGTACATTCATATGAAATACATATAAAAAGAAAATTGTGACTGCTTATATAAATTATCAGAATTAAGCTTTTTTTAATGACAAATTATCAGAACTAAGCCTACGACCGAAAAAAGCAGGACGAAGGAACAGAGTGATGTATAATATGGACTACTTAATAGTGTCAGCTTGGTCCAATAAGCTTCATTTGTTTGTTTTTCATTAAGTAATTATTATCTGAACACAACCAATTATAACCACTAGAACCAGAGATGAACATAAGGAAATCAGGAGCGACATCCAAGAGGATTACATGGACTGAGGTTTTTATTTGTTTGGATATGTGATTGAAGCACAAAGGTCTACAAAAGAGATTAACATGAAGTTGCATAACTTTACTGGGCACTTATTGTCACATGGTTTTCCTTAAGATGAATGGATGCACATCCTTGAATTAATCGGAAGTAAAAGATGAGAGAAATATCATTACTGCTATATTGAGAGAGAGAACGGACTTCATCAGTCTAAGAAAAAACCAATGTACAACTATGTTGCTCGGACTCTCCAGAAATATTGGAGCACCCGTGTTGGATCCTCCAAAAATGCAGTATTTTGGAGTATCTGACATGCATGCTGGTAAGTAGCAACTCTACATAAATGCTTGATGCTTGTCAGGCCATAATTCACAAAACAGGAAATAATTACAGTCTTGGCTCCTAGATGAACACAATGATTTGAACCACCTTTGTGTATCAGCAATGAACAGGTCAGCAAAAGAATGAACTCATATAACCAATGAACCTACTCCTTGATCAGGAATTTTTGTCAATTGCTGAGAAATTCCGCGGGCCAGTGGTGCACGGGCACTGGTTCAGAACTAGGCAATAATTGGTACGCACCTCTACTCTTCTCCACTTAAATACCAAAATTTTGAATGTGGCTGAGCTCAAACACACAACGTGCAACATTGGAAACTTCAATTAAACCTACATGATATTATTAAGAAAATGGACCTTTGGCCAACTGGACCCCAAAAGCTAGCTTAAAAGGTGACGATTGAGCAAAAGACCATATAAAGAGACAAGAACTCATTCTTTCAACCAATGTGGGACATGCTAACACTCCTCTGAACACCCAGAGTAGACATCTAGAGCGTGAACAATTTACATAGGGGTTAGTCAGTAAACTAAGAATATATTGGTGTGGCTCTAACTCAATATTAAGAAGTCCAATACTATACAAGGAGACAAAAATCTATTCATTCAACTAACGTGGGACATTCTAGCAGATAAATCATCAAATAAAACTTTCCATAAATCAACCAACCAACTAATCAATCAACTAGGCCTCAATTCCAAATTAGTAGGTTTTTTAAGAATTATGTAATACTTGTAAATATCAAATCATGATATATAAACGTTTCTGAAGACCTAAATTACACCAAAAACTCACCATTAGCCATGTCAATCGATTCGACGTGTTCTTGTAGCTCATCCAGCATATCTGTTAAATCATAAGGCCAGAAAATAAGACAAAATGAACAAAATTCATAAGACACGATTACACATTCCAAAAAAAACTATTAAACCCAAATGCCTCACACCATGTACCTTCAATATCTTGGGAAGTCACCCCCTGTGATTCCAAGACCTGATCTGGTGTTTGCATGACAAGTGTAATCTCCTTCATTCTCTTTATTACATCAACAGTTTGAGCTTGCATAGCCTCCATGAACCACCTCCTGTCCTCCTCACTATCCCACAGTAACACAATTAACCAACAACTTCAATATAAAACCAACTTCCACACAAAATAACATATAAAATTAGAAACTTTATTCAAATTACTACACCAATCAACCTACAACAACAAGAAGATACCAATGACAATTCCGCAAGTGGGACGCAAACCTTACCCCTTGGCTCAAGTAAAAACATTACAAAGCAGTTTGAAAAATGAAAACAACAAGAGTGAAGGCAAGACAAAATGCTAAAAAATTCCATGGCAAAGCATACTAAAAGAAACAATCACTACACCAATCAATGAACAAATAAAAACAAAAACTTTATTAAAATTACTACACCAATCAATCCAAACCAATTTGTCTGTTATATGAATCCTCTTTATCTGTTCCACTTCATATTTCAACTATTTTTAGCTGGTCTCAACCTACAATACCCCTCTTTTATACTACAGCCTTTGAAAACGAGGATTATGAGCCCGCCCCGCTACCCTTCTCCACTTAGATACGAATTATACTACTCAAATAAACGACGACCCAAGAAAAGGAATTCAATTGGGGAAAAAACCTCAAACCAAAGTTGCATTCTTTTTTGCTATAAAACAACTTCTGTATCATTATTAACAAGATTTGAATTTGGTTACCTCAAATTGCGAGAAGGAGGATTGGTGCCATCAGCATGAGAAAGACTCCACTTCAATAAACCATCCCAATTAGGTCCCTCTTTAGCCATTTTCGATTTACTAATTGGATTTTGGAGTTTGGTTTTGCAGCAGAAGAATTTATTGGAGAGATTTTGGAGAAACTAGAAGGTACTGGAACTTTGGAGAAGAAGGGCTTTATCTTGGAGAAGGGTTTATTATTCCTATGGGTATACAAATTACAATAGGGATATAATTACCTCAAATTTAATTAAGTTAAAAATCATTTACTTATCTAAACTTTACCATAAATTCGACTCAAAAGGCATTTCAAAAGACATCGAGGGATATTGATGATGGCTCATATGTGTAAATAACCAACCTCAAAATTAATTGAGCCACCTGAAGGACCGTTATATTTATTTTGCTCTTTAATGCCTTATTTATATAATATTTTTTTATATCATATAACATATTTATTTTTTAACCTGAGTATTTTTATGAATATGTTACAAAATGTAACACTATTCTTTCTATCATTTTCATTTTAATATTGCGTGTATTATGTATGTATATACAAATATGCATGTGTGTATATTTAAATATTATTTTTCACCTATTTTTTATTATCTATATAAATAAATAAATTTTAATTGTTATTAATAAAGTAATTTTAAAAACTTTAACTAAAATTTGTTTACAATATAATAAACGTAAACGATAGCCGTAACAATAAATGTGAAAGGGACAAGAGGAACACTACCCTTCTCAATAGACTCCACTAGTCAACCTAAATATCAAGTAACTTACGGAAATTCACTGAGCTAATTATTTACACTATTAGTTTATAATATTATAAATTTTATTAGATTTTGAACTTTCAATATATGTATCTGGTGTATTCAGATATGTTTAAATGTATGTATCTCGAATATATGGGATAAAAAATATAATTTATTTTAGATACATTGTATCCAAGTGAATTCGCATGTATCTGAGATACATAGATAAATTTCGCTCGCCTCCTATCTTTCTCACCACTCTTTTATTTCGCTCGCGTATTTGGTATCCCAAATACGTGTATTTAGTATGATTTGCATGTCTTTGAGATACATAAATAGATCTCTCTTACCTCCCTCTCATTCTCTCTCGCCTCTCTCCTTATTTCAGTGTATCTGATAGCAAAAAACATATATTTAGGTGTATCTGAATTGAAATCTGATACGAAATTATTAATTTATTGAGATAAACTGCAATTATTTCAAACTATATGAAGAATTAATATATGATAGAAATATTTGTGTAATTAGATAGTTTTTGTAATATCAAATTAAACTTTTCGAAGGCCTTCTGGTCCTATTGCTTGTTTCGGCCCAATAGATCTTGCTGATATCCACATTAAATTGGGCCTTATTCATAATATTCTCTAATTAGACTGGGCCTTATTCATAATTGATTCTTAAGTTTTGCAGCGTCTTGCCTTCGTTTTAATTTGAGGGGAAAAAAAATACAACGCATGGTACTTTTTATGTTTTTTGAATTTCTTAGGATCCGTTTGATCATGTGATATGAAATTATGATAAGAAATTATAAGATGAAATTATAAAATGAAATTGAAGTTTTATTTGGACATGCACTTTGGACTTTTTGTGTTATATGTTTTTTCATAAACATAAAACCCCCATAAGTTGTAAAACTATTAAAATTGTGTTAATTCTTCAAACAATCTTACCAAATAAGCAAAAATTTATAAAATCGTATAATAAACTATTACAAAGTTATTCTAAAAAATAGAACATTTATTAATCAAACTTTAATTTAATAAAAAATTGAACATAAATTAAAATGTACAAGTCTTTAATATAATCCTCATGCATAGTAAATAGTCAATTGTGAAATAAAGGTTGAAATTATTAACAACTAAGAGAATTATTTTTCTATTAATGCCAGAGCGTAGGGCTGCTTATCGGACGGATAATTTTACTTAACGATTTGGTCTATCGGATATCGATTTTTAAATTTACTAAGCCGCTAGCCAATCTATAAAATATCAATTGATTTGGTAACGGATTACCAATTATCAGATGATTATTGGGCGGTATATCGGATAACCTAAAGAAGTTCATAGACTATTTGACAACGAAAAAGAACTTAAGTTGACATTGAAAATGTGGAGTTGATTGAAAAAAAGCTGTACCATACGAGCAAAAGTCAAGGATACATTAACTTCAAATTGGTGACTCACATTTTTACAGAATTGCGTACAACCAGAGCAAAAAAACTCATGTCAATTGCCTACAGACTGAAAAAGAAGTGTAAATAGCTGATCCCCGATCTGAGCCAGCATGCACAGCAGAGCATGGTAATTCTTAACAGGTTAACGGTTTATCTAATAAGATAATTTAATAATTCACCCCATACCAATAAGTCATTAATTATAAAATTTTAATCCATCCCTAACTGTTTATTCGATAATCCAATACCAATAAGCAATTAAGTCAATTTTGCGGTTGACCTATCGATTACGGTTTGATTTTGAACATCCCTGCCAGAGTAGTCAATCTTTTTCATTCAATCTAACGATGAAAATTATTTTTTAATTAAACATTGATTTGAATGAAGTAGCAATAAATTTGGTTGGTAAACAAATTTGATCAAAAATAATGAATTGGTGAATATAAATGGTAAAGTAGGAATTGATTTGAAGTAATAATAATTTTATGTTGGTGAGAATATCGTTATATGAGATATAGATAGTTTAAAAAATAAAAGGTAATAATATGAATTATAGATTTTATTTACATATAAAATAAATGGTTAGTAGATATAAATACGAATTTTTTATAAAATATAAATTTGTGAGTCAATTTTTATATTTAAAAATTTCAAATCATGATTTTAAATTTCCAAATCATGCATTTTGAAAATTTTAGAGTTTCATTTTAGGATGGTGTCTCCAAGAAGTCACTTCACTAAAAAATTCATCCGCCAAACAGTCGTCAGAGAAAAGAGAGGCAAATAGAAGACCTCCGTTCAAACGCCGATGGTGGTTTCTACCTTGAAATTGGTGGCAGGATGACCAAGAGAAGTAGGTTTTCCGCCGTAGCCAGAGAAATGACACCTTACGCCTCCTCTTTCGCCGCAACCAGTGAAATACGGTCTTCCACTGCCAGCAGATCCCCCAAAAAAGTAGGATTATTATTTTCCCAAATCTTTTGTGCAGACTTCTGCATAGTGGATAATAAGTGGTCCTAGATAGCCTGATTGCAAGAATTTTGACTAAGAACAACAATGTGGAGGCTAAACAAGAAAATGAAGAAAAGGCCGAACAAGAAAACCCCCAGAAAAATGAAGAAAAGGCCGAACAAGAACCCCCCCCCCCCCCCCAAAAAAAAAATGTAGAAAAGGCTGAACAAGAAAAATCAAAAGAATAAAGAAAAGACCGAACAAAAACACCTCCCAAAGAATGAGAAGGGAGATGATGAAGCAAACCTTCCCAAGAATGAGGAGGGAGCAGAAGAAGGCTGAGAATAACAACTTGTTTGGATGATGATGGTTTTCTGTGGTATAGTATGGTATGGTTAGTAAGAAAAATACGTTTATTTTGATTGTTTTTTTAATTACATGGTATGGTATGGTTCCTCACTTTTTAAAACCACCAATTTGGTGGTATCCATTGTTTTCTTATTTTTTTCCAATTATATCCTTAATTAATTTTAAATAATTCTAGCTTATCATTTATTCTTTATTAAAACATTATCCTAATATATCTACTGGTTTCACCATTGTATTGCTCATTCTCCTCCGCAATAATTTTTGAAGCTTCTAGAAAATTTAAATTGAAAATTTCTCTTCAATTATTATTAATATTTATAATAATGAAGGGCATTTTCTTAAATATATCAGCTACAATACAGTGCCATACAATCAAACCAAATAATAAAATTATCATTAAACAATAGCAAATTATATAATCTATCCAAACATAATATTGTACTATACCGTACTATATCATACCATACCGTACTATATCATACCATACCATATCGTACATTATGAAATCATGAAAAATTACCATCTAAATAGAGGGTAAGAAGAAGTCTACTTTTAATTTCAAATACCGTTGCGGAAGAGTACATTTTTTGTTGGGAGGAGGAAGTACTACAACTAAAGTTTGATATGATAATAAATAATAAAAATAAATTAGACACGAGAATTTTACCGTGGAAACCCCTCAAACAGATAGAGGGGGAAAACCACAGAGTAGAAGTATCTTACTATGATAATATGAGAGTACATTGCTCTCAAATACAAGAAAAAAAATAACAATTAACACTTCTCTCTTGTAAAATGAACAACTCACTAAAGAGGACACTCAATACTATAATATTTATCTTGGTATATAATCCTCTTTGTGTTCTTACTCTTTTGAATTGTATTTTTGTGGGATAATCTAAATGAGGGCAAGAGACCCTCTGTTTATAGAAAATTAGAAACGCGTAAAATTCGCGTATTGCACCTTCCTTTTTGACTACGCGTTTTATTCTCTTTTTTACTACGCATTCAAAACGCATTTTATAGTATTTGACTATCTTGCATTCTCCCACTTGAAGATTTAATTGAGAATCAACTAAGTCTTCAAACCATCCTTTTTACCCAATTACTGCAATGCTACGTTTCTGCTAGGCCAACAGAAGATCGATACCATATAAATTTGTTACTATTGATCGGCTTCGTAAACATATCTTCTAAGTTGTCATTAGTGTGAATTTTTTTGAATATCCACACTTTCTTCTTCCACCTTCTCATGAACAAAGTGATACTGAAATCATATGTGTTTTGTCCTTGAATGAAATGCCGGATTCTTTGCAAGATGTAAAGCGCTTTGACTGTCACAAAACAGAGAAACCATTTCTTGTTTGTGCCCGAGCTCTTCCAGTAACATCTGCGTCCATATTGCCTCTTTGCTAGCTTGTGTAGCTACTATATATTCTGCTTCTGTCGTAGATATAGCCACGATAGATTGCAGTTTTGAAACCCAGCTTACAGCTCCTCCAGCAAGAGTAAACACATAATCTGTGGTGAACTTGCTTTTATCAAGATCACTTGCATAATCTGAATCAACATAACCTTTAACAGTAAAGTCTGATCCTCCATAACACATTGCAACATCTGAGGTACCCTTGACACATCTCAGGATCCTCTTAACAGTATTCCAACGCTCTCTATTAGGATTAGCCATGTATCGACTAACCACTCTCATTGCTTGTGCAATGTCAGAATTTGGTCATACCATGGCGAACATTAAACTTCCTACTGCTGATGCATACGGTACTCGAGATATCTCCATCCTCTCTGCTTCATTGTTAGGATTTATTCTTGAGGATAACTTGAAATTAATAGGAAGTGGGGTAGAAATTGACTTACAGTCTTGCATCTTGAAGCTTCGTAAAATATTCTTCAAGTAGTTCTTTTGAGAAAGCCAAATCTTCCTATTATTTCTGTCTCGGTGAATTTGCATCCCTAGAATCTTATTTGCTGGTACCAAGTCCTTCATTTCAAACTCCCTAGCCAACTATGCCTTTAAATTTATGAGACAATTTTTGTTGGGTCCTGCTACCAACATGTCATCAACATACAACAACAAAATAACAAAATCGTCATCACCAAATCTCTTGTAATAAACACAAGAATCTGAACTATGTCTGTTGTATCTAAGGCTTATAATGAAGGAATCAAATCTCTTATACCAACATCTCGGCGCCTGTTTGAGATCATATAGAGATTTGTTCAACCTGCAAACTAAGTTCTCTTTTCCATGTTCTTCAAAACCATCTGGTTGGAGTATGCAAATTTCTTCTTCAAGCTCTCCCTAAAGAAATGCAGTTTTGACATCTAACTACTCCAAGTACAAGTCTATACCTTCTTTCTGAGAGAATTCTTTCACCACAAATCTTGCACGATACTTCTCCACTTGATCATTACCATTGCATTTGATCTTGTTGACCCATTTGTTTCTAATGGCCTTCCTTCCTTGTGGTAATTGAACAAGATCCCATATTTTATTTTTATGAAGAGCTTCAATTTCTTCTTGCATTGCTGTCATCCACAAAGATGATTCTTTGCCTTTCATAGCCTCGTGAAATGTTGAAGGCTCTCCATCCTCTATTAATAGACAGTATGCAACATTGCCCTCCATAGAATAATCTGAGTGCCAAGCTGGTTCTCTTCTCTCTCTAGTTGACCATCGAACTTGTGGAGTTTTGATCTCAGCTTGCTCTTGTTCTTCGTGCTCTGGTGCTTCCTTAGAAGAAACTGGAGCTTCTTCTATTTCTTCAACTTCAACTGTAGTAGTCTCTGATTTTTCTTTTGAAGTGCTACCTTATTTTGCTTGTATCATGTTTTCAATAAACACAACATCCTTGCTGATTACCACCTTGCGGGCAATGAGATCCACAAGCAATACCCCTTGACTCCATCAACATACCCTAAGAAAATGCATTCTCTGGATTTCGAATCTAACTTTGATTTTTCTTGGGTGTTGTACATAACATAACTAGGACTTTCGAATATATGTAAGTGAGAATAATCAGTTGGTTTTTCTGTCCACATCTCCATTGGCGTTTTCAGATCAATTTCAGTTGATGGTGATCGATTGATCACATAATAGATGATTTTGACTACTTCTGCCCAGAATGATTTTTTCAACTCTGCAGTTGCCAACATAGCTCTTGTCCGTTCCAACAAGGTTATGTTCATCCTCTCCACTACTCCATTTTGTTGTGGAGTCTATGCCACCGTGAACTACCTTTTAATACCTTCTTGTTTACAGAAGTTATCAAATTCATTACCAGTGTATTCTCCTCCATTATCTGTCTTCAAACACTTGATCTTTTTCTCAGATTCAAGTTCCACTTGCGCTTTGCACTCTTTGAAAATTGGAAAAACATTTGTCTTTCTTCTAATTGGATACACCCAACTTCTTCTAGAGTAATTGTCGATAAATGACACAAAATATTTCGCTCCTCCTAGGGATTTCACTGGTACTTGCCAAATATCAGAGTGGACCAGATCTAATATTTTCTTGCTTTTAATAAAGGAACTGCTAAACTTCAGTATATGTTGCTTACTGGTAACACAATGCTCACAAAAGGGTAGTGAAACCTTTTTGAGCCCTAGAATAAGCTTTTGCTTAGCAAGAATCTTCAAACCTCATTCTGATATATGGCTAAGTTTACGATGCCACATCATTGTTGATTCTTTAAATGAACTTGGTGACGCAATTGATGCTTCTCCTTCTTGGTGTGTTTCACCTTTAAGCACATATAGTTTTGCAACAAGTTTTTCTGCTTTCATTAATACAAGTGCTCCTTTTGATATTTTCATGACTCTACCATGAGTCCCAAAGACAATAGATTTTTCCTTAAGTCTTTTACATGACATACCTCCTGGATGGTGCGTACCATGCCATCATACATCTTTATTTTGATGGACCCAATACCAATAACATCCAAAGCATGATTGTCTCCCATAAACACAGACCCTCCTGAGATAGGATTATATTGATGGAACCATTCTCTCTAGGAAGTCATGTGTCATGTTGCTCCTGTGTCTATGATCCAGACATCAGTGAAATATTTTCTACCTTCATTATTTGATATCTCTTCACTACATAAAATATCGTCATCATCCAAGGTACTTTCAACATTCCCTTGAGCATTTGATGACTCAGGATGTTCACTTTTCTTCTTGAACTGACAATCTTTCTTGAAGTGTCCTTTCTTGCCACAGTTGTAACACTTGATATTCTTCTTACTTCTTGATTGAGATCTACCATGATTGTGACTCCCACTGGGGCCACGTTCTGTTGGTCTTCCTCTCACCATCATCAAAGCTTCAGCTTGCTGTGAACTTGCTTGTCCGTCTTCCTTATTTTTATGCTGAATTTCTTCTTCTAAGACAGCACTGCAATTTCATCAAAAACTAGACTATCCGTATTGTTTGTCAGGTTGATGATGAGTTGATCATACTAGTCAGGTAAACTTTGAAGTAGAAGCTTCGCACGTTCAGTCCCCTCTATTTTGCAACCCATTATTGTAAGTTGCGTAAATAGAGTATTTAAAATATTGATGTGTTCAGTAACCGACATGGACTCTGCCATTCGAAGAGTATACAATCTTCTTTTTAAGAAGATTTTATCATGCAAAGACTTGGCCTCATACAATCTTGTAAGAATATTCCATATTTCCTTCGTCGTCCGTTTATCAGCCACACTAGACAACACTTGATCAGCTAGTGCTAAGTGTAGATCAGCAACTGCATTGCTGTTATGTCGTTCCACTTGCTGTCATTAGTAAATTTTGTGGGCATGACTTCAATTGCAACTAAGCAATTGTCTTTTTTCAATATCGCTCTTATTTTCATTTTCCACAATGAGAAATTAGTTCTATTGAATTTCTCAACATCAAACTTTGTTGTTCTCGATATTGTTATTTGTTTCACACTCTTTTAGATTGTTTCTGAATATTTTTGCGAATAATGTGACATACTGTACCATCACCGAAATTTACTATTCACGTGAATAGTACTTTTTACCAAATTTTATAATTCATGAAAATTTACTATTTACAGATAGCACCTTCGCATAAAACAGACAGAATAAACGAGGGCTCTGATACCACTATTGGGGGAGGAAGCACTACAACTAAAGTTTGATATGATAATAAATAATAAAAATAAATTGGACATGAGAATTTTACGTTGAAACCTCTCTAACAGATAGAGGGAAAAACCACAGGGTAGAAGGATCTTACTATGATAATATGGGAGTACACTGCTCTAAAATACAAGGAAAAAATAACAATTAACACTTCTCTCTTGTAAAAGGAACAACTCACTAAAGAGGACACTCAAGACTACAATATTTATTTTGGTGTATAACTCTCTTTGTGTTCTTACTCTTTTGTATTGTATTTTTGTGGGATAATCTAAATGAGGGCAAGAGACCCTCTATTTATAGGAAACTAGAAACGCGTAAAATTCGCGTATTGCACCTCCATTTTTGACTACGCGTTCAAAACACGTTTTGTTCCTTTTTGATTACGCGTTCAAAACACGCTTTATTCCCTTTTTAACTACACGTTCAGAACGTGTTTTGTAGTATTTGACTATCTTGCAGTTTTGCCTATATTGAATAGATCCTATAATAGCTTAGTAATACTCTTAAATAATCTTAATATAGTTTCTCTTTAGCTACCCATCAGATACACTTTGTAATCATTGTTTGCTGAGATTGTTTGCAAGAATTGTGGAGTTCTAAAAAAAAAAAGAATATACAGTTCTCTTCCTACCTGAATTTCCAGAATAATGGGTCAAGTTGCTATATTCTGGAGAAGCCTATGGCAAAATAATTCTCGTTTTATTTTAGTTGACACTTATATTAAAAGTAGTTTTTTTTGTAATTCATCTATTTAGAAAATTATGAGAAAATTATAATCGTCGTACATTATTTTCTTTATTCTAAAATAAGTGTTACTTTAGCAAACAAAAATAAAAATTATCCCAAAATAAAGTGTCACCTGCAAATTTCAAGACAAAATTAATATGTTTTTCCAACTATACTTTTGTATTAAAGAACTTTTTCTTCTTATTAATACTTAATTTTCAAGAAACGTCTAAACAATAGGAATAACTAAGTAATTTATATCTTCTATTTATTATTTTTCTTAATGGTGTGAAACGAATTAAATTAACACTTATTTTGAGATGAAAGAAATAATTATTAAATTTAAAATTTTAAAATATAATTGGTAATTTCTTAATAAATATTTTTTTAAGAAATGTGTCCATATGAACCAAGTAAAATAAAAATGAAAGAAAGTATAATTAAAATGCTAAGAGGACTTTATGCAGGCATTTTCCCCCCTAGATTCTCCTAGTGACGTTTAAAAAGTCTTGAGGTAATACACAAGTTCTGATAATTATAGAAATAGAAAACGTGCATGGTTTGGTCTTTTTGTTACCAAAATTATCGAAACTTTTTGTTTGTTTCATGGAACTACATCGTGTTACATGAGTTTGTTGTTACCCATCAATACGGTGGTGTAGTGATGGAGCTTAATCAGATTTTTAAATTCGAATTTTTGATCTAGAGAAAATTCTGTTGGGTGCAACGTTTCGAATACTACAATGGACAATCTAAATTTAATCAAAATTTTAATATGGATATTAAATACTGAACACCAAACATTGAATAGAAGAACAAAGAAAAAAGTGTTTGTTTTCCCCTCTATTACCTTTCTCTCTCTCTCTCCTCTCCAAATCAGATTCTAATCTAAAATTAGAATAAGTGAATCTCTTATTTACTTAGTACTCTCTCTAGTCTCTAGATTATATTAAGTAAATTATTGAGATCCTTTTTTGGGAAAATGACATGAATTAGTAAATATATACTAATTAATTAACAGATATAGTTATAGTTTAAGTAAATTTTCACTCGCGGCAAATCTTTTCCAGTAATTAATATACATAGCTATAGTTATCCATAATTTGAATAATTAAGCTCGCAATTATATAAATTCAGAATTTGTTTGTATAAATTCAAAATTTTCTAATTGAATAAATTCAGATTTTGTATACACTTACTCTACCATGTATATAATTATAATATTGATACATTTGATTTGTATAAGTTCTGAAAAATTTCCAAAATGTATAAATACATAATTTGTATATAGTTATCCGTTTGTATATTGCCGGCGAATTATACAAACGGATTTGTATATTCACAGTGAAATATACAAACGGGTATGTGAATTACACAAACAGTTGTTATAGCTATAGTTACAGAATGTAATTACCTAAACTGTGCCTATTAAGATTTTTATAGTAGGTATTTGTAAAATTTTCCCTTTTTTATACTCTTAAAATAAGTAATTCAAAGTTTAAGATAATTGTTGAGATTTATTTTTCATATTTACTCTCCTCTTAATGACATTCTTAACTACTTTATATTTTTTAGTTGAATAATTTGGAAATAATCAAAAGGATAATAGTAAAAATTATCCTAAATATCTATCCTTAAATGTTGTTCTAAAAGGATATATCATACCCCAATTATTCACTTAATATGCCGGCGAATTATACAAGCGGATTTGTATATTCACAGTGAAATATTCAAACGGGTATGTGAATTACACAAACAGTTGTTATAGCTATAGTTACAGAATGTAATTATCTAAACTGTGTCTATTAAGATTTTTATAGTAGGTATTTGTAAAATTTTCCCTTTTTTATAGTCTTAAAATAAGTAATTCAAAGTTTAAAATAATTGTTGAGATTTATTTTTCATATTTACTCTCCTCTTAATGAGATTCTTAACTACTTTATATTTTTTAGTTGAATAATTTGGAAATAATCAAAAGGATAATAGTAAAAATTATCCTAAATATCTATCCTTAAATGTTGTTCTAAAAGGATATATCATACCCCAATTATTCACTTAATATGCCGGCGAATTATACAAACGGATTTGTATATTCACAGTAAAATATACAAACGGGTATGTGAATTATACAAATAGTTGTTATAGCTATAGTTACAGAATGTAATTATCTAAACTGTGCCTATTAAGATTTTTATAGTAGGTATTTGTAAAATTTTCCCTTTTTTATACTCTTAAAATAAGTAATTCAAAGTTTAAGATAATTGTTGAGATTTATTTTTCATATTTACTCTCCTCTTAATGAGATTCTTAACTACTTTATATTTTTTCGTTGAATAATTTGGAAATAATCAAAAGGATAATAGTAAAAATTATTGTCACGCCCCGAGAGGGTACCCTAGGCGTGACCGGCACTCAGAAACCATCTCTGGCCTCTAAGAGAACCACTTGGTCTCATCACTTATTCGTTCATCAACGGAAGACTTAATAAGAATACTTATATGGGCTCTCCATTAACAACATCTCATGAAAGAAGAAGTTTTTAGAAGAAGTAGTTTCAAAGGAGAACTACTCCAATTACATCATTAAACTCTGTCTATGAAGCCTCTAATACTCTTAGATGGTGCCAATGACATGTCCATGGCTACCTTAAAAGAAATATAATACTCAACAATAATTAAAGGATAAAGAGTTCCTCCGAATACAAGAAGGACTCACCAAATAGCTGAAAAATAATAATTTTCAATGAAACGCCTGTTGAGGATCTCTAAAACCTGTATCTGCATCATAAAATGATGCAGGTCGAATGACGTCAGTACGTGGAATGTACGAGTATGTAAAATGGAAGGAAGGTAAGGACAGATATCAATAAACTCCTCTCAAGAAAACTCAGCTCAGAACTCAACATCATCTCAACATGAATATGTAATGCAAGTTTAAAATATAATAATAAAAATAATAGTAATAAGCAATGCTTACTCAGTTGGAAGTTTCTCTAACCGACAACCATCACTTATGAGCTAGCGATGATACAATGAAGCGATGTCATTGCCATATCCATCCAATACCTTGCCAGGGTAAAGGACATCACCATCTTGGATTCACTCATCAAAGTGCTCTTTTGGGGACTTAAGAGGCATAGCCTCCATCCTACGCTGGCTACATAGTTCTGGGGTTTGAGTCAATTAAACTCTTACCCAACTCGGTGCTCAATACTACTTCCAAAATATGTGCTCATATTAAACTCATCATCTAGTCTCATTGGACTTTAATTTAAATCATCAAACTCATCTCATTTCATGTTTATCAATCATTATACTTCCAAAAACATCATTTACATCTCATCAAAACATCTTGCTCAAAATATTATTTGCTCAAATTCATTCAAACTCAACTATTTTGCTCTTTCAAAACTCAATAAAATACATATATAGTATTAATTCATATAATTTTCTTTTTATCAATGAAAATAATAAAAAGCCAACATATTTACTCAAAACATGTGTAAAAATATTCATGAACATCAAATCAATTAGAATTCATGGAAAAGTAGCCATGAACAATAATTCCAATAAATGAGAGATAACAATAATAATAATATTAATACATAAATATATCAAACTCAATAGAAGAAGAATTAATTTATTTAGAATTCAAGATTTGGATAAAACTCAACTACAACTCAATTATAATAAATTTAAATATTGGGTGCATGAACGAACTCAATCAAATGCTATGAAAGCCTTACATACCTTAAATCCGAAGGTTTACTCTGAATTGAAACACTCTTGGACCCCTAACCTTTTCTTCTCGCCGGAGCGTTTTGTGTACTACCCGGAGTATAAGAATCACCGGAGTAGTATTTTTGTACTACTAAAACTAAAACTATATTTGAGAAGAAGTATATAGAGAGAAGAAATGCTTAAGAAAGCTTAATGAATAAAATGAGGAAATAAGGTGGGTATTTATAGGTGGGAAAGAGGGACCTACCAATAAATAAAATAATTATAAAGAAAAATCTAAAAATTTAATGGAATATATTGATGTCATGGATGATGTTAAATGGAGGATAATTTATGTCATGTGTTGACACCCAATTTTGGCCATCCACAATGCAAATTAGCTATCGAGTTTCTTTGAATTTGAACATTTTGAAACAATTAGCTTTTATAAAAAATATATATATTTTCATGTTTATCTTTTTATAAATTTTAGTATAATATACATATTTCTATATAACTATATATTTGATTAATATTTATGTGGTTATTCAAAAAATTACCTTAAAAGATTTTATTTTTTACTAAATACAATGTTAGTTAGGTTAGTTTAATTATAGTTTGCATTTTTGAAAATTTTAGTTTTTTTCTAAAAAAAAATAAAAAATAAAAAAATAAAAAAAATCCCAAACTCCCACATCGAAAATATATGGAAAACTTGAGGTTTTTAGAGTCTATATAAAGGCTCATATTTTCATTAAGAAGGAGAGGAAGGAGGAGGTTTTTTAACCACCCCAAAGTTATTAATTTTCTTAACTTGGCTAGGATTTTGGACTTTTGTCCCCAGCCTAAAAGTTGTGAAAATTTCTAGCTTTCAATCTATATTTTCTTCACGGAAAATAGGAGATTGAAGTTGAAATTTAGGCTAAGAACCCACGAAGGTTCGAGTCTAAACTTTTTTTAAAAAAATCTTTTTCTTTATTTTTTGTAGATTGGAGTTCCATCAAGCTATTATTGGATGGTGGTGAAGTTGTCTTCCGCTCATCGTTTTCAATCTTGGCCCGGAAAGAGGTAAAATATTTTTTCAGTTTTATTTTACTTAATTGTTTCACGTTTTATATTTAGTTGATTCATAGTCTTATTTTTTTAGTTAGTATGTATATAAGAATAATTAAAATTAATGATATAAATTTGTTATAGTTAGCATGTGTTAGGATTAATTAGCTAGCATGTGTTAGAGTTAATTAGCTAGAATATGTTAGGATTATTTCATTAAAGCACTTAGTTTTGTTCATTATTTTTCCAAGTAGTTTGATATTATTATTATTACTATTATTATTATTATTACTATTATTATTATTATTGTTTGTTCTTATTATTATTGTTGTTGTTATTATTATTGTTGTTGTTTTTATTATTGTTGTTGTTGATTACTATTATTATTATTGATTGTTGTTGTTATTATTATTGTTGTTTTTATTATTGTTGTTGTTGATTACTATTATTATTATTATTATTGTTCTTATTATTGTTGTTGTTGTTGTTGTTATTATTGTGTTCTTATTATTGTTGTTGTTGTTATTATTATTATTATTATTATTATTATTATTATTATTATTATTATTATTATTATTATTATTATTATTATTTTTGTTGTTGTTGTTGTTGTTATTTTTATTGTTGTTGTTGTTGTTGTTGTTATTTTTATTGTTGTTGTTCTTGTTATTATTATTGTTGTTCTTGTTATTATTATTGTTGTTGTTCTTGTTATTATTATTGTTATTCTTATTCTTATTATTGTTGTTCTTATTATTAGTATTATTATTATTATTATTATTATTATTATTATTATTATTATTATTATTATTATTATTATTATTATTATTATTATTATTATTGTCGTTGTTGTTGTTATTATTGTATTCTTATTATTGTTATTATTGTGTTCTTATTATTGTTGTTGTTGTTGTTCTTATTATTATTGTTGTTGTTCTTATTATTATTATTGTTGTTCTTATTATTATTATTGTTGTTGTTGTTGTTGTTGTTCTTATTATTATTATTGTTGTTCTTATTATTATTGTTGTTGTTATTATTATTGTTGTTCATGTATTATTTATTGTATTTATATTGATTCGGGTTGTAATAATTTAGTTACTTATGTTAGTTATACTTTCCTAGATATTAATTTTAATTTATTTTAACCTAATTAGATTCCCCTAAAGATAAACCAATTCATGTTAAGTTTACTCTTTAAATGAGTTTCTACCTTTACTTATTTATTTGATAAACTTTTACTTTTTTATATATACATCTATATTATTTTCAATGTTTAAGTTTAATCTCTTTTTTTTTCTAAAAAAAAAATAATTCTAAAGTCTTCATTTCATTTTAAATTAATATTTTCAAAAGTTAATCAAATAATTTTCAAATCGTCGGATAACCGCGCGTTAGCGGCCACTTTGAATGCTTAACACCTTCTCAAAGTGGAAATAAGAACCTCGTACCTTTTTCTCTAAATTTTTAAGACTTAAATCTGTTAGGGTCTTTTAAATTAAGTTTTCTTAATTTCTTTAAAAAATTAAGTGGCGACTCCTTTTTTCTAAAATTGATTTTTTCTCTAAAAAGTTGAAATTAATTTTAAACCGTCTTTTTTTCGATATAACATCATGAATGATGTCAAATGTATCTAGATCTTTTCATGGTAGGTAAGATGAGTTCTTTTTAACAGAATACTCTTTTTCGGAGCTGCGTTTGAATAAGATAAATTCCTTATTAGGATTTGGTGTCTTCATAAGAATTGTAGATATGGAAGTGTAGTTTCATATAGTTTAAGAATCAACCAATTTGGAGCAACCTACAGTGAGATATGAATTTTCTTCTATAAATACTCAATTCCGTCACAGCACTATATCTTGCAAAGATTAATTTATTTGATCTACTTATACTCCGAATCTTAAGATATGTTCTTCATGAAAGTTGTAGGTAATGATGTTATGGTTACTTCGAAATTTGAATCATCTAATTTGGAACAACCTATGAAAAGTTATACCCAAAATACAGAGGCTGTATTATTTTCGTCGAGAATTGAAATACTGACATACAACATTTTAGGGGTTGTTACAATTATTCTAAATATCTATCCTTAAATGTTGTTCTAAAAGGATATATCATACCCCAATTATTCACTTAATATGCCGGCGAATTATACAAATGGATTTGTATATTCACAGTGAAATATACAAATGGGTATATGAATTATACAAACAGTTGTTATAGCTATAGTTACAGAATGTAATTACCTAAACTGTGCCTATTAAGATTTTTATAGTAGGTATTTGTAAATTTTTCCCTTTTTTATAGTCTTAAAATAAGTAACTCAAAGTTTAAGATAATTGTTGAGCTTTATTTTTCATATTTACTCTCCTCTTAATGAGATTGTTAACTACTTCATATTTTTTAGTTGAATAATTTGGAAATAATCAAAAGGATAATAGTAAAAATTATCCTAAATATCTATCCTTAAATGTTGTTCTAAAAGGATATATCATACCTCAATTATTCACTTAATATGGACTAAACGAAAGTACTTCCTTCGTTTTAGTATTCATGTTGAGGATAAAAAAAATTAATAATCTTTTTTAGATATGTTAAAAATGACAAGTAAAAATGAAAATTTATTTTTAAAATAATAGACAAATAAAACTGAATAGGGAGAGTAGTATTAGCAATAACAAGCTAGCTACACTGTACTTTATTGGATTTTTAAGCTTTGCTTAGTTTCAATACAACAGTATTATATTTGATAAACTGCATTTGTTCTCCTCTCATGCTCTGGCATTTTATTTGATTTAAAAGCATTTAAAATAAGTTAATTCAAATATGATTCAAGTCTCTAATTTATTTATTGTATAAGAGAGTTATTTTATGATGAAGCAAGACATTTTTTGGTGATGCTTTAGACTCTAACTTATCTGAAGTTATCTGAGTTACACGACGTTGTTAAGTTATTGCATCCTGAAGGACATAAGTCAAGAATTATACCGTTGGAATGGAATGTATATTATACTACAGTAAACTTAAATCTCCTTAAAGAACGTGAGATATTCACACCTTAATTTAAATATTTATTTATTTATTTATTTGATATTTCAATAGTAATTTATGATATAATCACCATGAAAGAATATGTTTGGTGGGAAGAGATGTGTAAAGAGGGTCCCCATTTTTCCTTGGATTTTGTCGCCCATATTATAGTAACATGGCATGTGCTAGCTTCAACTCCTTTGAAGGGTATTTTGATGTGTTGATTTTACAACACAACCCATGTGCCAAAGTAACTTACAAGTTTTAGATCTAGATGCTTTCTTCAACCCTACTCACTTCACTTCACTAGTGTGTTTTATTTTTACTTTAGTTGGGTTCTTCACACTTATTTGAGACAAGTGTCTACTTTTGCATAAATGTTTTGAGAATCCCAAGGAATGCTTTAAAGAAGCAATGAGTGAAAGTAATAAAGCCTCTCATTAATGCCCGACTTGTGATTAAACCATTGGGAGGTAATGTACATACTCTTATAAAAAAACAGCCTCATGCACGAGTACGATATGTTCCGCTTGGTTAAGTGATTGGTTTTCATCATGGTTAAGTGATTGATTTTCATCATCGATTGATAGATTAAGAGTTCGAATTGCAAAATGTAAGTGATAACGTTACTAATCTTCATAGTGGTGTGAGAAAAAAAAGAAGATATATTTCTAACTTAGACTATAATATATCTGTTCATTTTTACTTATTTATTGTATGAAAAATAATTTTTCGGTGTTGTAGAAAAATAAAGATCTATTCTTTCCCTAACAACAAAAACACTTCTTAAAATAAGTTGACTTTAGAAGTTTGATTGACGAACCATGAGGTCTCAAGTACAATTTCTAGCAGAGATAAAAAGACTAGGTGATTTCTTCCCATCTCTTCTAGCTTTAGTAGACAATATTACCTAATACTTGTTGTCGGTGAGAAGTGACAGATATTTCATAAAATTAATCAAGGTGAGGCAAAACTGATCCAAACACTAAAGTTATAAAAAGTAAAAAAAATTGTAATAACTTTTAATATCAAGGCCAATATAGTGACTTAGAAAATACATTTCCGACCAAAATATAAAGGAGTTGGAAAATAAATTAGTATTGATTTGTCGTTAATATAAAATATTTTCAAAGTTATAATTTAAAATTCATTTACAATATATTAACAACTTAAAATATTTTTAAAATATAAAAAACAAATATGGTCAATGAAAAATGTGATTGACTTTCTAAATTCTATTTGTCCTATATAAATTGGGACATAGGGAATAAATACATTTTCAATAATTTATATATTCATAAATTACATTAGAAGTAATATAAATAATAACTTTAAAAAAATTGTGGTCAAAGAAAAATTTGATTAACTCATCAAATTATGTGTCACATAAATTAGAATAAAGAGAGTAACATATATTAGGCTCGTGTTGATACGGACTTTGTATCTAGTTATATACTTATATTATAATTTTGCATTATTAATGTCTACCTAACTAATTTCTCTGTTATTAATTTTTATGTAAATAATCATCGTATTACTATTTCCTTCCATAATTGTCTACAAACCAAACGTCCCAAAGGTGTTACGTTAACTTTAATAAAAAGTTTTAAACAGACAAAATGATGTGATTTAGTTGGTAATTGGTTAGTCAAATTTCTAGGTTTAGCCTAATTTGGCTGCAGCAGTTGTTGAAAGCCATTAAGCCAATCCTTCTATCCTTCACTTGGACCAATTACCAATTGTAATGCATGAAAAAGTTGACAAAATTTAGGATGTGTTCGGTACGAATGAAAATATTTTCGGAAAAAATATGTGAGTTTCTTATGTTCGGTAAGTAATTTTTTTTAAAAAAAAATTATATATAATTTAGACAAATAATGTAAGAGTCAAGAGTAGTAGAGGGATTAGGGATGTGGGGTGGGGGTGGGGGGGTTAAGAGCTATGAGGTGAAGATAAATTGTGTTGGAGGATGGGGATCAGGGTAGGGGTGTGTATCAGTCGATTCGGTTCGATTTTAAGTATTATCGGTTCGGTTTATCAGTTTTCGATTTTTAAATATGTTAAACCGATAACCAAACTAGTAAGATATTTGTTAACGGTTTTCGGTTTATCATTTTTTATCTTTAACGGTTCAATTTTTAGTTTAACCAATAAGAAAATGCTTTCAAAACAAATATACAAATTCTCCAATAATTTTCAAAAATCTTGAATTATTGAAAAAGGAAAAAGAATCTTAATTAAGAAAAATATTTAAATGCTCATCATATTTAACTCTAATTAGGATGAAATAATCTCCTAATTATTTACCAGCGAATCCAGGTTCTAATCCGTGTGTCAGCGCATTTTTTTTAGTTGTAGCATGCTTAAAATATGTACTTAAAATTGGTAAGATATTAAAAATGCAAAACTTTGAAGTGAAGTGAGTAGTAGTTAGATGGCAATTGGGTGTACAAATAGAGGCGGATTCTGAATTTGCGTGGAATAAGATAATATCTAATATTTATTGGCAAATTTACATATAAAGTTTTGACTTATTTTGTTGGTTAATTAAAATTTTACTTATAAGAGGTCTAGGGTTCTAATTTCCTTATTCACAATTCTTTTTATAATAAATTTGTTACCGATATCTTGTATGATAAAAAAAAAAGTTTTAAGAAAATACATCCCACAGACACCACAAGGTTCATTATTTCTAAGAATGTCACGTTTAATATTTATACTTTCTTTATAAATATATATACAAATATATATATATATATATAAATTTACAACCGAGATCAGAGGTGGCGTGACACCCCCTTCGAGGTATATAAATCCGCCCGTGTACAAATATGCAAGACATATAAAATTAATTTCTTATATATTTTTTTTTAGTTTACTATCTAAAATTTGAATACCCTTCGTGCAATTTTTAATTAGCATGATTGCACTTGAAAGCTTTTACAACACAACTTTAAGGTGCCGGCCAGTTTGCTACCAACCTTTCATTATTATTAAATAAAATCAATAAAAGAGAGAAAAAATTAAATACTACTCTATGAAAATTCAAGGAAGACAAAAATGTTCTTTCCTTTTCTATTTAATGAATTTTGATTGTACAAAATCATGAAGACACCACTATCGTTATCTTTAGGATCACTCTTAGGTTGATCGTGTGGTATAACTAATTTTAACATAAAATCTATACAAAATAATAAAATATTTATTTAATTAACGCTATAATGAATTGGCCCTATTTAATAATATGTGTATTAGGTTATGTTGGTATTTTTGTGTTGTGTTATACGTAATAGAATCAGATGCGGATATAGTAGAAGGTACGAGTTCGGTGAAATCGATAATTTTTGTGTAAATTTTATATTTATCTTAAACAATTCATTTTATATGTTTAAAATAAATTGGTAATTTAGAATTTAATGACTCAATATTCAAAATTCATAAACGATAAATTTTGGATCATCTTTTAGACAGCATGTTAGGATAATAATACGTAGATTAGGAGATTGGACTATTTAAGGACAAAAATACCACTAGGGTAATAAATTCTTATATAACAATAACTCATTATTACTAATTACCATATAATTAATATTTTCATTTTTCACCATCGTATAATAATTCATTCATTATTAATTTCCTTATAAATAATTCTTTCATTATTATTTGGCATAACTAATATGTAAACTTGTAAATCAAACGATCCTTAAGAATGAAACAACAATATTCTAATAATCTAACTATCCTTCAATCCTAAATTAATTGTTAAAATAAATTAAAATTTGTATCTATCCATTCTGTTCAATAATTAAAAATTTTACTCTATTTTATTGTCAGTCAAAGTACCATAGTCCTTCTATTTTACTAAGTTTTATAGTAACGCCAAAATCTGGGATTTCTACCGATTAACATCGTTTTCAAATCTTTAATAGCACCTCTAATGTGTCGTTTTGTCGAAGATATTAGAAATGCAATAATAATATAAATTTGAATTATATAAAAATTAGTTATATAAAGATTTAATTATATGAAATTTAGTTATTTAATTTATATATTAATTTATTTTATCTTCCACTCTATAATAAAATAATACATAATTATACATATTTGAGTTATGTTCAAAAAATCCTTAATGTCACAAATTCAAATCTGATTCTTGCACATAATTAATTCGTATGTGAAATTATAAGATAATAACCAAATAGAAAACTCGATACACTAAATTTTAAACAAAGCAGTTACAAAGCTTTAAAACACTATATTAATTATGCTAATTTTTATAAATGGGTAATTATCTTCCAAACCGGCCATCAAAACAACCCCTTTAAATTCCTAACAAGTTGTTTGGGTGGTTGTTGCTATTGCATTGTGTTGTTAGTTTACATAAATTTTATTATATCACACTGTTAAATTCATCATTAGATAACATACAATTTTTTTATTTTGTATAACAATTGATTTAGTGTGATCGCGTCGTTATCTTTCCTCACCCTCTTCATTTATCTTATTTATTATTTAATAATAATATTTTATGCTTCATCCTACGTTTTTATAGTTATTCTACTTTGTACCTTACTTCTTCTTTTTTTTAAAAAAAATGTTGATTTGTGCCATTATTATATGGAAAAATAATACAATCTATTCAAAGCATTTTATTCATCAAAACAACACTACAACAACGAAACAACAACAACAAAAACATACGCAATGTAATCTCACGAAATAGAGTCTGATGAAGGTAGATCGTTATATCACTTATCCTTTCATAGTAGTAGTTGTAATATCACTTTTGTAGTTTATGTTTATTATTTCTTATTCTCCGTTTATTGTATCACTCCTTCCGTTTCAATTTGTTAGCACTACTTTTTTTAAGTCTGTTTAAAGAAGAACGTCTCTTTTTCTTGCAACGCTTGATTTTCTAACTTTTCGCATGACATATTTAACACTATAAAATTAAAGAACATTATGATACATTTAACATACCGTTAATTTAAGAAATTAAAATTTAAAAATCTCTATATTTTCTTGCAGTTCGTGTCAAATCAAAATAAGACAAACAAATTGTAACAGAAAGAGTAGTTTATTATAATTACTATACATAATGCTTTGTGATGCTTTCTATCGTATTTTGCCTTAGAGCCTGTTTTGATGAACTTATTTTAAGCAGATTATAAGTTGAAAACTTCTTATAAGTTAACAAAAAAAGAAGAAGGTAAATGCAGCTCAACTTATTTTTTTGACTTATAAGCTGTTTTCAACTTATAAGTTGTTTAAAGTAAGTTCATCTAAATAGACCTAATTATTTATTGAGGCTTATTTTAAGTATAAAATGATTTTAAGTTGATCAGCTAAATATTCAAAAAAACTAAAAACAGCTTATAAGTCAATTCAAATGTGCTTTTATAGATTAAACATTACAAAACAACAGGTGACAACCGTCCAAACATGAGTGGTAAAAGAACGACATCGTATCAAACTCCAAACATTGCTTGCTTTAATGGCTATGACCAATTTTCACTTCAAGACATTAAACCTCAACTCCATATGCCATAGAAATTTCAGCTACCTTCACAGATAGCCTCTGTCCCCAAAACTCACAACACATATTACTCCATTCAATTCACCATGAAATTAGTTTCCTTCTTCTTCTTCACATTGTTTCTCTCCTTGCTCCATCAACCCCTCAAATGTTCTTCCGCTACCAATTTCACTACCCAAATTACTTCACCAATGTTGATTTTACCCCTAAAAACTCAACAAATCCCATCTGGGTCTTCTTTCCCTAGAGCTTCAAATAAACTCCCATTTACTCACAATGTCACTCTTACTGTTTCCCTTTCAGTCGGTACACCTCCACAGAATGTTACCATGGTGCTCGACACAGGTAGTGAACTCTCATGGCTACATTCCAATGCTACCCGAATCAAACAACCCGTTTTCAAACCGAACATGTCAGTTTCTTACCGACCCGTTGCTTGCTCCGAACCCACTTGCACGACCCGAACTCAAGATTTATCTATCCCAGTTTCTTGTGATTCCAAGAATTTCTGTCATGCTGTGCTTTCTTATGCTGATTCTTCCTCTTCTGAAGGGAATTTAGCAATGGATACGTTTAGAATTGCCGGGTCGAATTTTTCGGGTACGATATTCGGGTCAATGGATTCGGGTATTACTACTAATTCAGATGAGGATGAAAAGACAACCGGGTTAATGGGTATGAACCGTGGATCTCTTTCTTTTGTTTCACAAATAGGCTTTAAGAAATTTTCTTATTGCATTTCGAGTCTTGATTTTTCTGGTGTTTTACTTCTCGGTGAATCGAATTTTACTTGGGTTTTACCGTTAAATTACACGCCGTTAGTGGAAATTTCACTTCCGTTACCTTATTTTGATCGAGTAGCGTATACTATTCAACTTGAAGGGATTAAAGTGTCGAATAAATTACTTCCGATACCCGAATCCGTATTTGTACCCGATCATACCGGGGCGGGTCAAACCATGGTTGATTCGGGTACTCAATTCACTTTCCTACTTGGTCAAGCTTACACTGCATTAAGAAACGAGTTTTTGAATCAAACAATGACAACTCTTAAGGTTCTTGAAGATCAAGATTTTGTTTTTCAAGGTGCAATGGACTTATGTTATCGGGTACCTGTTAACCAAACGTGGTTACCTAAGTTACCATTGGTTAGTTTAGTGTTTCGAGGAGCGGAAATAACGATTTCGGGGGAACAGTTGTTGTATCGTGTACCTGGTGAAATTCGGGGAAAAGATTCGATACATTGCTTCACTTTTGGAAATTCCGAGTTACTAGCGGTCGAGGCGTACATTATTGGACATCATCATCAACAAAATGTATGGGTGGAGTATGATCTTGAAAAATCTCGCATTGGTTTTGCTCAAGTACGATGCGATATAGTGAGTCAAAGATTTGGTCTTTCTCGTTAAAATGGAAGATTCAAGTGTTACTACTACTATTTTTTTTTCCAAACTTATATATAGTTCGAGTTAAAAACAACAAGAATGCTTCGTGTGGACGGTGGAAAACATGTCATGTGATTAATGGATTTTTGCAAGTAGAGGTTTGAGTGGTCCCATAGAAATATATAACACCGATCAAATTTATGAATTGCCATACTTGAAGTTGCAAGACATCAAATGAAGGTGGGGATTGTTGGTTCATGGCTAGAAATGGTTGGTGATTTTAAGAGAGGCCTTCACCATTTTGTACATTACATTTTTGTGGCTAATTTTTCAAAGGCAATTAATAATCTTCTTGTCGTGTTTAGTGATTAGTCAAGTATACTCATTGATGAGTTATTTTATCTCTATGTAGGGAAATATACTCATTATTATTGTAATCAATCCTTTTAGTTGTTTGAATTAAATTTTTTGATATACATATTTCTCATTGGCATGATTGTCACTCTTCAAAGTTATTGTCATCCCTTGTATGTTAATTAATATTAAATTTCATGGGAGATTTTGCACAAATAAAACCATTTAGAGTTTCTCGAGTTTTGTAAAGTTTTCATATAAACATATAATTAATTTGTGCGTCAAATAGTTATTTAATTCTGCCAAATACAACTAAGATATTTCTTAAAAAATAACACAAAATATGAGATAAGTGATGACACTAAAATATTCTATAATAAATAATAATGAATTCGCATAAAACAATTAGTGTTGCAAATTAATAAGTAATAATGAAAATGATCATAATTTAAAGGTATTAAATCAAACTAAAATAAGTTTAATAATTATTAATTGACTAAACATTTAAGAAAAACTAAAACTAGGTTATGTATTTCAATTGCTTAAACCACTGTAAAATTAAAGAACAAATATTTAACATTATTGTCATTTTTAGTGTTGAATTGATTTTTTTTGTCAGCGTTAATATTAATTTGATTTTGAATTGAGCTTTATTAAAGTTACTAATATCTATGGACTATAACCTTTATGGATCATTCAAAATTTTAAGTATCAAACTTGAAATAATATGTTGGGATAATACATAAGTACCCCCTAAACTATAATCGAAATCTCAGTGACACACATTAACTTAATTAGGGTCCTATTATCCCCCCTGAACTCATTTTTTTCACATTTTTGTGCACCTTTTGTGTTGATGTGGCACCTGTATGTTTACACATTCGCCTGTCATGTCAGTATATATATATTTATTTTTATTTTTATTATTATTTTTTTTTTGAATTTTTGAATTTTTTAATTCTTTTTAAATCTTCTTATTTTTTTATCTTGTACTTAAATTAATTTAATACACATAATTTTTTTAAAAGAAAAATCCCCTGTATTTAAAGTTTTTAATTTTTTCTACCTTCATTTGTTGTTTTTTCTCTTTTATTTTTCTATTGATTTTATTTACTCTATTTATTTTCTTTGTAAGATTTTTGATTTGATTTCAAATTTAATTCCAAATACCATATATTTAAAATAAGTTAATTTCGAATGAATATCCAAATAAGTGAAGAAATGAAATAAACATTAAAAAAATATTAAAATGTTAAAATTAAAGGAAGTTTTTTAATTATTTTAAAATAATAATAATTAATAATTAAAAAAAAGGTGGGTAGGGTTGTGGAGGCGGGGTATGTGGTGGTGTAGGAAAATAAAAAAAATGAAAATTATAAAAAGGGGTAAAAAAAATACCCCTGAACTAAAGAGAAAAAGGGAGAGAGACTGACGTGGCCGTCTATGAGGATATTTTTTTTCATGTAGCACTGTCACGTCAGCTTTAACAACCAACCATTAAGCAGAAGGGTATTTGTGGTCTCTTTTGATAACGGTGAAGATATATTTGATCCCAAAAATAGTTGAAGGGTATATTTAAGCTATTTCGAAGGTAATTTTGACCATTTTCCGTAATATAAATATATTCTTAAAGCTGACGTGACATAGAGAGTATACACACTCTCTTGAAGGCAAGTGATGAGTAAAATAATTGGACATATGTCCTTTCTTAATTGGTAACTTTAAAATTAGTTAATACACATAATTATTAATATTAAAACTTATATATATTTAATTGTTTTAATTTCTTTCTATGTAAACTATTTATTTTCATCTCTTCCTCCCTTTAAATTTTTTATTTTTTTCTTTTATTAATTTCTAATCTTTTCACTTTTAGTTATTTTTAAAAAAATCTTGTAATTTTTTAAAAATAATTAAACAGTGTCCTTTAATTTTAATGTCTTAGTATTTTTTTAATGTTTTATTTGATTTCTTCACTTATTTTGATAAAATAATTTAGGAGGGCAATAGGACCCTAGTTAAGTTAAGGTGTGTCGCTGAAATTTCGGTAATAATTCAGGGGGTACCTATGCATTATCCCCAATATGTTAAAAGATAAAAACTATAAAAAAGTATAAGAATATTTATAAATTATATCAAAGTAAATACTTTTATGTATAAAATAATTTTTTTAAATTATACATTTAGTGTTGGATTGATTTAGTCTCGAGTTGACTTTGTTTAGTTAAAACCAAATCAATTCAAGTATAATTTTTTTTCCACTATTAAATTAAGTCAAACTGAACCATTGATCGATTTTTTTTTTCCGATTTAATTCGATTTTCTATTCAATTTTAGGCTGTCTTTCTAAGACATGGATATAATCAAATCAGAAGTCAACACGTGATAGTCTAATAGTAATCTCTTAAATTATAATTAGACATTGCCTAGTCTAATAATAATCTCTTTAATTATAATTAGTACTTAAAATGGATAGACAGTTAGACACCGAACAAGTGAAAGCCCTTTTCTCATTAACTTAAGCTTCTTCACTATATGCGAATATGTCCGTTTGTTTGATTTTTTTAATAGAGAAAATTAAAGACTTATTCATGCATATGATTAGTTAAAATTTGGCCACAAGCGTAATGTAGTAGTCGAAAATAAGCTTGTTTAATCTTCAAGCTTACTTTTCCTAATTACTTAATATTAAAGCATCTTTGACATATATAGGTAGGGCTGGGCATAAAATACCGAAAACCGAATTACCGAACCGAACCGGCTATTTCGGTATTCGGTATTCGGTAATTCGGTTCGGTAATCGGTACCAAAAGTCCACAATTTCGGTATTCGGTTTCGGTTTCGGTATTTAATTTTTTCCCATTCGGTATTTCGGTAAATACTGAATACCGTAATTAATATGACTAGTCCACTATTAATAGTCTATTATATGTGTTGGGCCTAAGCCCTTTATGAAATATTTTAATTCAGCCCAAATCGCTAACCCAATAACAACAGCCCAGTCCAACAACATTACAAGATTACAACAAAAATCCATTTAGCTAGGGTTAAATGTTATTCTTTATTTCTGTTTCTCACTTTCTCTTCTTCTCAGTTCTCTGTTCTTCACTTCTTCTTCTTCTTCAGTTCTTCAGTTCTTCAGTTCTTCTTCAGTTCTTCTCAGTTTCTCACTTCTCAGTTCTCGTCGTCAACTCGTCATCAGTCATCACTCATCAGTCGACAGTCATCGTCTCATGGGAAAGTAAAAAAAAAAAAGTAGCTTCACAGGAAAGCAAAAGCTTTTTTGGTTATGGCTGAATCTTCTTCAACAAAATTGGTATAAGAAATTAGTGGCTTTGGAGTTTATCGGGAAGAGGTTCTGAAGGCGAAACAAAATTGGTATAAGAAATTAGTGGCTTTGGAGTTAGTGGCTGATTTAGACGAGCTGAATTTTTTTGAAGCTCAGGCAAGTTTTCTTCCACCAGCGTTATTTTTATATCTGTTGAACATTGCTCTTTATATGAAGAAAATGAAAAAAATCTAAAGTTTTGATCTTTTCGGAAAAATCATAAGCAGCATGTTCTCTCTGTCTTTCTCTTATTTTTGAGATCATTTAGAACTGCTTCAATAATGTCTGGACTGAACCTTGAAGGCAAACATGACCCAACCAACCAGTCTACTGGCGGGTAAAACTGGAAAAAAAAATTCAAATACACACAATTCTTATTCTTTTGATAAGTCCACAAAAAATTCATTATTAGAATGGCAAACTGGTGTACAAAAAGGGAACTCTCCCCTGTTTATTACTTTCTTAGAATAACAACTATAATCCTTCAGCTTAGGACTAGAGTAGATCTTTTCTTGCTTTTACTTCCTTTTCTTGGAAGTGTAGGTTCCTATAGACATGCAACATACCACCCAACAACTGGAGGGACATTCAGGTGTAAGTCTTGGTACAGCCACACTATAGCAAATAATAACACATGGTGCAGCAACATTACAGCAACAACAGGTGAAGGATCACTCAGCACTAGGAATACCCTCCTTGTTGGTTTCAAGTTTGCAGGTACACTGGAAGTTTGCCACAGCTGTTCCAATGTTGAACTTATAGTTGGGACAAACAAGCAGTCCAACAACAGTAGCAGAGGCCAGCAGCAAGCAACAACCATCAAAATTCCAGCACAGGCCACAGCTGCAGCCCCCAACAAAAGCATCATGCAACATCAAATTGACTCCAAACTGGGCAGGAATACAGAAAATACAGTATTTGCAAAGCCCAAGAAGTTTCATCCCAAACGGATAATTGGAGACGTTAGTCGAGCGACCTTGAAAAAGTTAGCCGACTTAAGTCTTCAAATGGAGCAATTCACTACTTGGAGCTTCCAGCTTGTCCAAAAGGCCTCCAAATGTTGCAAGAACACAGAAAATACAGTAACTACAAGGCCCAAGAAGTTCCACCTCAAATGGATAATTGGAAACGTTAGTCGAGCGACCTTGAAAAAGTTAGCTGACGTAAGCATAATGAGGAGGTTGGTGTCTATTTGTTTTTGGTCTTGTTGGCTTGTCTCTATGCATTTGCAGGTATCTTGAGATACATTAAAGCATGTTACAGTTGGGGACATGTTTACAAGCCACAACATACAAAAACTCCAACAACATGCAGCATACAAGGACAAACTACAAGTCCACAATGGACCTACAGAACCACAGCACAGTGTTTGCTGTGCAGAAGTATTGGAGGTACTTTTTTTCTTGTTCTTTTACTTGTGCAGGTACAATACACAACTACAATCCCCAAGAACAAGTACTTCAGCATACAACCACTCACTAGAACATAAAGCAACATCAAGACAGATGGTGGTGGTGTTGTGTGTAGTGTGCTGCTGCTGCAGGTAGTGTTGACTGTTGTTGTGTTGCTCCTGCCAATTATTGGCTTATTGCTGCTGCAGGTGTACTTCAAGTGTTGTTGTTGCTGGTTGTTGCTTATTTTGGTGGCTGTTGTAGGGACCTGCTGCAGGAGGTGTTGTGTGTAGTGTGTAGTGTGATGCTGCTGGCAGTGCTGGGTGTAGTGTTGCAGGCTTGTAGCTTATTGCAGCTTATGTTGTTAGTTGTTGTTGCATGTTGTAGCTGTTGCTGCATGTTGTATGCTGTTGCAGGTGCTGTAGGGAGCTGCTGCTGCTTGGTGTATTATTGTAGGCTTGCAGCTTATGTTGTATTGTTGTTAGTTGTTGTGTGTTGAAGATGAAGGCTGAAGCACTTTGTTGTTGTTGCCTGTTGTTGCCTTTTAGTTTTAGGTTTTATTTTAAGATGGTTTGTGGCTACTTATCTTGTAAAAAAAAGTGCTTGCATTTGTGTTGATCTTATAAGATGCAGAAATTTGGGTATTACCGAATATCGTACCGAACCGAATTTTTATTTACCGATTACCGAATTACCGAATCAAAGTTTGAAAGTTCGGTATTTGGTATATACTTTGAATTACCGATTACCGAATTATCGAATTTAAATTTTGAAAATACTGAACCGAATACCGAACGCCCACCCCTATATATAGGGTGTTATGCTTGACTCGTCAATTTTCAATAAACTTCCCGCATACAGTTTATTTCATTTTAAAATTGTTTTCTTTATTTTATTTGAAAATTATTGAAAATAATTATTTGGTTGGTTCCACTCAGGAGTGTTCATGGTTTGGGTAAAATTGATTCAAACCGAAAAAACAAATAAAACCGATCAAATAAATTAATTTTTATTTGGTTTGGTTTTACATTTTTAAAAATTGATAATATTTGATTTGATTTTGATTTTGTTAAAAAAAATCGAAGAAATAACCGAACCAAACCGACAAATTATATACATATTTTTTTATAATTATATATATATATAATATTATTTTTTATGAACACTTTTTTTTATGCAAAAAATACATCAAACTAATTTAAAATAGTAAGTATGATATGTCTTTTATTTATACAACCATATCATTAGCTTATGCATTATTCAGTAGGTTTATGTTGTTTAATATATTGAATTAATTAACAATATAAGAAGAAAGTTAAACATAATTAAAGTTCTGGTATAAGAATTATAAGATCCAAAATGACACGAAGATAATTTTTTTTAATGAATTATTTTTTTAATTTTTGTATATGGTTAATAATCGAACCAAACCAAACCAAAACCGATAACAACCAAATCGATGAATGTATATTTTAATTGGTTTGGTTTGGTTTTAATAATTTTAAAAGTGATTAAATTAGTTTGATTTTGATTTTAATTTTTACCAATAACCAACCCAAACCGACCCATAAACACCCCTAATTCCACTCATAAAATCCGGCTAATTAACTCGCATTAGCTATAAGCTATCCTCTTCATAAACCCTACCTATAACGTACATTGTGAAATATCTATAACTCGTAAATTGACAATTGTTCTCGATGATGTCGTTGATTAAAACGAATAATACTGAAAAATCATTTTTCACCCTATATGTTGAAAAATAAAAGGAAAAATATCTTTGAATCCCCATTGCCCTCAAAACTTTCCAATATATTAAATCAAATTTTCTTTATGTATTGTAGTACATAAAACATAGCTAATCTATCTGTTATAATTTATTTGTCTTATTTTTTTTAGTCTATTTTCTCAAAAGAAGAGAAGACGACTCGAAGAGTGATAGGCTGGAGGGGGAATGGTATGGGGTCCAGTCTCCGCCTTTTTCAAAAGAGGTTGCTAGCCCTTTTTGTTCTTTGTCAAACAATACTGTAATTTGCAATGCAATTGCAAATTGCATCTTCTCCGTGTTTTGTCAAAAAGAGTGGACATGGTTGGTGAGGAAGAGTTCCTATAAAAGGAGCTCTTTAGCTCCTCATTTGGTACGCCCAAGATAAGAGAGAAAAAATATTAGAGAGAAAAGTGAGGTATTCCATAGATTATAAGAAAATAGTCTGTGAAGAAAAATAGAGTGTGAACAACATTTTTAGTAAGGTGGGAGATCAAAAGAGTGTTATTCCTTTTGAGTGTGTGGTAGTCATTTTTTGAGTGTTGTACTTGGTACTACCCAGTGTATTTTTGGTACTATCCAGTGTATTTTTGGGAGATCAAAAGAGAGTTATTCCTTTTAAGTGTGTGGTAGTCATTTTTTGAGTATTGTACTTGATACTACCCAGTGATATCAATTGCTCCTCTCGGCCCATGGTTTTTTCCTTATTTAAAAGGGTTTCCACATAAAATTCTTGATGTCATTATTTTTTTATGTTATTTCTACTATATAGTTTTGTGTTTGTCCGCATTTTCCAACAAACTGGTATCAGAACAAGGTTTTATCTGAGTATGCTTTGTGGTTGCAGCATGTTCTGAACTTCCACATTAGAAAAGATTTACTTTGATTGAATATATTTTTTGGGAAAAAAAAAAGAAAATGGAAGCCAACACTAGTAGAATGATTATTTTGAATGGTGTTAATTATGTCATTTGGAAGGAGAAAATGGAAGACTTGCTTTATGTCAAGAGTTTTTATCAACCAGTCTTTACCACTGTAAAGCCTGAAAATAAAACAGATGAAGAGTGGAATCTGTTGTACAGACATGTATGTGGATTTATTAGGTAATACGTTGACGATAATGTGTTGAACCATATTTCTGGGGAGACACATGCTTCTACCTCATGAGAGTATTTTGAAAGCTTGTATGCTCGAAAGATTGAGAACAATAAAATATTCTTAATAAAATAGATGTTAAGTTTAAAATATCATGGTGACTCTCCGATGACAGATCACCTGAATAATTTTCAGGAAATCATGAATCAGTTGTCTGCTATGGGCATTAAATTTGATGAAGAAATTCAAGGCTTGCTTCTACTTGGTTCCCTACCAGACTCTTGAAAAATATTTAAAACTTCATTGTCAAATTTTTTCTCGAATAGTGTGATCTCTATGGATTCCGTCAAAAGTAGTGTCTTGAATGAAGAGATGAGAAGAAAATCTCAAGATTTTTCTTCTTCATCGAATGTCCTGGTAACTGAATTCAGGGGGAGAAATAAAAATTGCGGTTCTCAGAATAGAGAGCATAGCGGGAGCAAATCCAGAGGCATACTTAAAGCTATTGAGTGCTATCATTGTGGCATAAAAGGGCACATAAAGAGGTTCTGCCGGAAATTGAAGAGGAGGAACAAAGAAAAAGAGGAAAATAAAGAAGATGGCAATGAAAATTGCCTAGCCACCGTCTCCACCGAAGATCTTGTTACAGTCCTTGATGCAGATCTGATAAATATTGCTTGTGATGAGTCAAGCTTGGTTGTGGACACTGGTGCCGCATCTTATGTGACATCAAGAATAAATTTTTCTCTTCCTATACTCTTGGTGACTTTGGAACCTTGAATATGGATAATGAGACTGTATCTAGGGTGGTTGGTATTTGTATAATATGTTTTATTAACTAGTATTGGAACTAAACTAGTTTTGAATAATGTAAAGCATGCACCTGATGTTTGTATGCACCTAATTTCTGTTAGTGTTCTAGATGATAAAGGATATGTTAATACCATTAGCGGTGGAAAGTGGAAACACATTAAAGGTTCCTTAGTTGTGACTCGTGGTAACAAACGTCATAATTTATACTGGACTACAACTTCTACTTGTGCCAATATGGTGAATACAGTTAAGAGCGATAACTCCTCAACTTTGTGGCCTAAGAGGATTAGACACATCAGTGAGAAAAGACTTAATGTTTTTGGCCAAGAAGAAATTATTGTATGATTTTCTAAGTGCTAAATTAGAAAAGTGTGAGCACTGCTTGGCGGAAAAACAAAACAGGGTTTCCTTTAAGACTAACCCTCCTTTAGGAAAGACAGTGTTGCTTGAGTTGGTGCACTTTGATTTATGCGGTCCAATAAAGACAAGGACTCTGGGTGATGCACTCTATTTTGTTACTTTCATTGATGACTTCTCAAGAAAGCTTTGGGTCTATGTCTTGAAGATTAAAGACCAAGTGTTGGGTATCTTTAAGCAGATTTAGGCTTCAGTTGCAAAAGAAATTGAAAGGAAACTGAAATGTATTCGTACTGATAATGGTGGTGAATATTGTGGACCATTTGACGAATACTGCAAGCATCAAGGTATTAGACACTAGAAGACTCCTTAGCTTAATGGGTTGGCTGAGAGGATGAACAGGACAGGACCTTGATGGAAAGAGTTAGATATTTTCTTTCTGAAGCAAAGTTGTCGAACTCTTTTTAGGGTGAGGCCTTATTAACCGCTGCACATGTTATTAACTTATCTCCTGCTGTTGCTTTTCAAAGTGATGTTCCAAATAGAGTTTGGTATGGAAAGGATGTTTCCTATGACCATTTGAAAGTATTTGGCTACAAAGCCTTTGTAAATATACTGAAAGATAAGAGGTTAAAGTTAGATGCCAAGACAAGGCGGTGCATTTTTGTTGAATATGACCTTGATAAATTTGGTTATAAGCAATATGATCCAATTGGGAAGAAGCTTGTGAGAAGCCGCGATATTGTCTTCATGGAAAATCAAACCATTGAAGATATTGACAAAGAAGAAAAACTAGAATCTTCAAGTTCTGATGGCGTAATCCATCTTGATCAAGTTCCTCATACAAGTGTGCATGATGTTGATGGGCCTGATGATCATGGTGATGCTCAAAATCAAGTCCCAGATCAACATATTGATGTTGATGATAACAATGATGTTGTTAATGATGATGCTCTTATTCATGAAGTTGTGGACGAATCAAATATTCCTTTTAAGAGATCCACAAGATAACGTATTACCTTCTCTTGTTATTCACCTAATGAGTATGTCCTACTCACTGACGTGGTGAACCTGGGTGTTATGAGAAGGCCATGAAAGATGAGCATAAGGATAAATGGATTGAAGTCATGCAAGATGAGATAAAATCTTTGTATGAGAACCACACTTATGAGTTGGTGAAATTGCCTAAGGGCATGAGAGTTTTGAAGAACAAGTGGGTATTCAAAGTCAAAGTTGAAGAACACATCTTGAAGTCCAGATACAAAGCTAGATTGGTTGTTGTTATGCCAAAAAATAGACGATTGTTTAAAATTAATTTCAACTTTATAGAGAAAAAATCAATTTTAGTAAAAGAGGAGTCGCCACTTAATTTTTTAAAGAAATTAAGAAAAACTTAATTTAAAAGACTCTAACAGATTTAGGTCTTAAAAATTTAGAAAAAACGGGTACGAGGTTCATATTACTATTTTAAGAAGGTTTTAGCACTTAAAATATCCGCTAACATGCGGTCATCCAACGATTTGAAAATTATTTGACTAACTTTGGGAAATATTAATTTAAAAGGAAACGAAGACTTTGAAATTATTTTTTAGAAAAAAAAATTATAAAACTTAAACATTTGATTATAATATACATGTATATATATATATAAAAAAAGTAAAAGTTTATCAATGACTAAGTAAATGTAGAAAATCATTTTAAGAATAAATTAACATGAATTGGTTTATCCTTAGGGGAATTCAATTAAGTTAAATCAAACTAATCAACTTCTACGTTAGTATAAACAAACGTAAATAAATAAATAAATTATTACAACCCGAATTAAATATAAATGAATAAAATATGAAAATTTGATCCAACACTTAATTTTTGTACGCCTGGACTAAGTTATTGGACCATCTGTATTTTGGGCCTTAAGCCCAATTCCATTATATATCGCAGCTATATATACAATGTATTGAATTGTATATACACCATATACCACGTGTTTGTTTCCTATAGATGTTGTATATCATTGTATATCATTGTATATCACTGTGTATCAGACTGTATATACATTGTATACAGTTTTTATTCCTTGTAGCTGTTGCATATTACTGTATATACACTATATATAGTGTTTTCCCCCTGTATCGACTGTATATCACTGCATATATACTATATATAGTATATATACAGTGTATATAACACTGTATATAGTGTTTGTTCCCATGCACATACTATATATCATTGTGTATAGACTGTATACAGTGTATATACAGTGTATATAACATTATTTCTTTACATCAAACTATACACACACTGTATATCAGTGTATACGGCACTGTTTTTCGCTTGTATTCCGTGTATACAACCCAATATCAATATGCAAATCATGGATATTACCTTTTTTCCATGTATCAATTTTCAGTCATTTGATCAAGATGATAAGAGACTCAAAACTCAACGATATGCAAGGATGAAGTCCAAAAGATTGACTCGAATTGATATCACATGCACAAAAAATAAAATTATATAAGCATTTACTTATTTAAAACTAAATCAAGGAATATATCATGGTATTTTGAGTTATTAAATTGATGGGCACCCTAGAATTGACTAACAACATGCTAACTAGCTCAATTTTAAAGAAAGAATCAAATCAATTAGACCATAAAGGTTCTAACTAAATATAATTTGAGCATATTTTATTATCTACATTATGTTAAAAGAAGATTTTGAAAACATGAAAACCTATATTGTCAAGGAAAACTACTTGAAAAAAATAATGAACAAAACTAAGTGTTTTCATTAGATAATCCTAACACATGCTAGCTAATTAATCCTAACACATGCTAACTATAAGGAATTTCTATCACTAATCTAGCTATTCTTAATACATGCTAACTAAGAAAAACAAGACTACAAATCAACTAATTATAAGACATGAAATAATATGAAATAATTAAATAAAATAAAGCTAAGAAAAGATTTTACCTTTTTTCGGGCAGCGAGACTGAAGACGACGAACGGAAGACGATTTCACCACCACCCAAGAGCTTGACGGAGCTTCAATCCACAAAAAGAAAAATTAAAAATTTAGACTCAAACCTTCGTGGGTTCGATGTTCTAAGAACACTGTTCTTAGCCTAAATTTTGACTTCAATCTCCTATTTTCCTTGAAGAAAAACATAGATTGAAAGCTAGAAATTTTCACAACTTTTAGGCTAGGGACAAGAGTCCAAAATCTTAATCAAGTTAAGAAAATTTTTAACTTTGGAGTGGTTAAAGAAAACCTCTCACCTCTTTCCTCTTAACAAGAATATGAGCCTTTATATAGGCTCTCAAAACCCCAAATCCCTCAAGGATAATATGATTTTTCTTTTCTTTTTTTTAGAAAAAACTAAAAAAATTCAAAAATGCAAAATATAATTAAACTAACCTAACTAACATTGTTTAGTAAAAAAAAAAACTTTTTGAGATGATTTTTGAATAACTACATAAATAGTAATCAAAGATATAGTTATATAGAAATATGTATATTATACTAAAATTTATAAAAAGATAAAAATAGTTAAGAATAACATGAAAATATTTTATTTTTATAAAAGCTAATTATTTCAAAATGTTCAAAATTTAAAGAAATTTGACAGCTAATTTGCGTTGTAGATGGTCAAAATTCGGTATCAACAGTTGTTAAGGGATTTAGTCAAAGAAAGAGTATTGACTTTGACGAAATATTTTCTCTTGTCGTGAAAATGTCCTCCATTCATACAATTCTTGATTTGGCTGCTAGTCTTAATTTAAAGATTGAGCAGATGGATGTGAAGACGACTTTTCTTCACGGTGACCTAGAAGAGAAAATTTATATGAAACAACCTGAGGGCTTCAAAGTAAATGGTAAAGAAAATTTTGTGTGCAAACTCAAGAAGAGTCTCTACGGGCTAAAGCAAGTTCCAAGACAGTGGTACAAAAAATTTAAATCTGTTATGAGGGAGAAAGGCTATAAGAAGACTTCTTCAGATCATTGTGTATTTGTACAAAAATTTTCTGACAATGATTTTATCATTCTCTTGCAATATGTGGATGATATGTTGATTATGGGCAGGAATACTTTCAAGATTGGCGAGTTAAAGAAGAGTTGTGTAAATCATTTACTATGAAAGACTTGGGTCATGCTAAGAAAATTTTTAGGCATGAGAATTACTCGTTTCAGGGATGAAAGGAAGATTTATCTGTCACAAGAGAAGTACATTGAACGTGTACTGGAGCGCTTCAACGTGAAGAACGCTAAGCATGTTAGCACACCTCTTGCTGGTCATATGAAGTTGAGCAAGAAGATGTGTCCTACAACTAGGGAGGAAAAAGAGAGCATGACTAAGGTTTCATATTCCTTCGTCGTCGAAAGTTTAATGTATGCAATGGTATGCACTAGACCTGATATTGCTCACGCAGTTAGTGGTGTTAACAGGTTTCTCGACAATCCAGGAAAACATCATTGGGAAGCTGTAAAGTGGATACTCAAGTATCTGAGAGGAAGCTCATATAAATATTTGTGTTTTGGAGGATCAAATCCAATCTTAAAGGGTATACAGATGCTAATATGACAGGTGACCTTGATAACAGAAAATCCACTACTGGATATTTGTTTACTTTTTCAGGAGGATCTATATCATAGCAGTCAAAGTTGCAGTAGTGTGTTGCATTGTCTACAACTGAAGCTGAGTATATTGCGGCTATTGAAGCTGGCAAGGAGATGATATGACTCAAACAATTTCTTCAAGAGCTTGACTTGTATCAAAAGGAGTATGTCGTCTATTGTGATAGTCAAAGTGCAATAGACTTGAGAAAAAACTCTATGTATCATGTAAGGACAAAACACATAGACGTGAGATATCACTGGATTCGAGAAAAGATAGAAAAATAATCTATGCAAGTTGAAAAGATTTCTACAAATGAGAATCCTGCAGATATGCTGACCAAAGTGGTAACAAGGGACAAGTTCGAATTGTGCAAAGAACTTGTTGGCATGAGCTCTCTCTAAGAATATGATGATACCTCCTTCTAGTGAATGGGACTAGAGGGAGAGATTTGTGGGGTCCAGTCCCCATCTTTTTCAAAAGAGGTTGCTGCCCTTTTTTTTCTTTGTCAAACATTACTGCATTGCATCTTCTCCGTGTTTTGTGAAAAAGGGTGGGCATGGTTGGGTGAGGAAGAGTTCCTATAAAAAGAGCTCTTCAGCTCCTCATTTGGTACACCCAAAATAAGAGAGAAAAAATATTAGAGAGCAAAGTGAGGTATTTCATAGACTATAAGAAAATAGTTTGTGAAGAAAAATAGAGTGTGAGCGATCAAAATAGTGTTATTCCTTTTGGTACTACCCAGTGTAAAATTTCTTACTATAGTGATATCAGTTGCTCCTCTTGGCCCGTGGTTTTTTCGTTATTTAAAAGGGTTTCCACGTAAAATTCTTGGTGTTATTATTCTTTCCATTTTATTTCTATTATTTTGACCATATATATTTTTGTGTTTGTCTGCGTTTTTCCAACAAATGGAAAGAACTTCAAAAGAATGTTTGTTTTCTTTTGTCTTTGACAATTCTCTAATTCTAACTTTTTCGATAACATGTTTAAGACCATAAGATTGATACTGTCTATGTATCTTTAGTTTAAGACCATAAGATTCAAAACTCTTCTTTACTTTCTTAAATTCCGTGTCAAGTTAAAACCCGACAAATAAATTAAAGAAATGAAAGTAGTATATATTACAAGTTCCTCCCGATTATTTCAGTGAAGAAATATTTTGATAATGACAATATTTTTTAATGCATGATAAAAACTTTTTCCTCAAGGCTATATATATATATATATATATATATATATATATATATATATATATCATCTTTCTGCATGGAAGAGTGTCAAAATCATGCCTACAGCTAGCTGTCTATGAAGTCTAAATTAATCTATCCTCAATGAGTCATTAAGAAGGAAAAAACATACACAAAGTGAAATATTTTCATGACAAATATACTAATGATATACAAATTAATCTACAAAAAATATGTATTCTTTGACACCACTCTAAAGTTTGTTCTACAACAACAGTTGGTCTAACCAAACATAACTTACAATCAACATATTCACTTTTCTCTTCAATTCATTGTTTTTAATAATTTCACCAAATCAACCAAACATCTCTATATATATACATGACTTCCATGCACTTAATAGAACAACAACAGTAAGTTAAGTTTGTAGCAAAAGAAAAAAAAAATCAGAGAGATTTAATATTTTTTTGTGTGTGCAAAAATGGGTGCGATTGAAATATTTCTCGTTTCTCTGATGATTGCGTCGTGTCTCGTCCCTAGCGTTTCCGCTGTGACCAGACACTATAAATTTGAAGTATGCATATATATTTTTGCATAGTTTCCTAAGTAAATTTAATTTTTTGGTTTAGAATTAGCATCTATAGTACTTACATTTTATTTTTTATTTTTTTGCATTTCAGATCAAAATGCAAAATGTGACACGACTATGCCACACAAAGAGTATGGTTACAGTGAATGGACAATTCCCTGGACCTCGTATTATAGCAAGGGAAGGTGATCGTCTTGAAATTGAAGTAGTCAATCATGTTCACAACAATATTTCCATCCATTGGTAATTAAACAAATGAACTTTTACGACTTTCGTGCAATTCACAAGGTTCAACCAGCAATATTTGATATTTCACTATTAATATATATAGGCATGGAATTCGACAGCTTCGTAGTGGATGGGCAGATGGACCAGCATATGTAACACAATGTCCAATTCAAAGTGGCCAAAAATATGTGTATAATTTCACTATAATTGGTCAAAGAGGAACTTTTTGGTGGCATGCACATATTTCATGGTTGAGATCAACTCTCTATGGTCCAATTATCATTCTTCCTAAGAAAAATACTCTTTATCCATTTGCTAAACCTCACAAAGAAGTTCCCATCATCTTTGGTAATAAGTCATAATGAATTGAAAATTTGTCTATAAGAAATTAATTATTAGAATACTAATGATTATATGTCACAGGAGAATGGTTCAATGCTGACACTGAAGCTATAATTTCCCAAGCTTTACAAACAGGTGGAGGTCCTAATGTTTCTGATGCTTATACTATTAATGGACTTCCTGGACCTTTCAATAATTGCTCCGCAAAAGGTAATAAAACAATTATATATGTGACTTTCCAAATAATGTTAGTACACTAGAATATATATTAACCCTTTTCGATGTTCTTTATACAGATACTTTTAAGCTAAAGGTGAAGCCTGAAAAGACGTACCTTCTTCGATTGATCAACGCTGCACTTAATGATGAACTTTTCTTCAGTATTGCAAATCATACTGTTCAAATTATCGACGCTGATGGAGTTTATGTTAAACCCTTTGAGACAGATACACTTATTATCACACCAGGACAAACCCACAATGTTCTTCTCAAAACTAAACCTCATTTTCCTAATGCCACATTTTACATGACTGCTCGACCCTATGTTACAGGTCCTGGCACATTTGATAACTCTACAGTTGCTGGAATTTTAGAGTATGAATCAAAAGCAAAACTCCATTTGAAAAATCTACCAATCTTTAAGCCGTTACTACCAGCTCTGAATGACACAAATTTCGTCACCAATTTTACAAGTAGATTAAAAAGTCTCGCGACTCCTAAGTTCCCTGCTAATGTACCTCAAAACGTCGATAAACGTTTTTTTTTCACGGTAGGTCTTGGAACAAGTCCTTGTGATCAAAACAAAACTTGTCAAGGACCTAATGGTACAAAATTCTCAGCTTCCATCAATAATGTGTCATTTATACTACCTACAACTGCACTTCTCCAATCACATTTCTTTGGGCAATCCAAAGGTGTATACAAGCCTGATTTTCCTTATAGTCCTTTAAATTGGTTTAACTACAGTGGGAACCCTCCAAATAACACTCTAGTTAATAATGATACAAAACTTATGGTTTTGGCATTTAACACAAGTGTGGAACTAGTAATGCAAGATACAAGCATTCTTGGTCTTGAAAGTCATCCTCTTCATCTTCATGGATTCAACTTCTTTGTTGTTGGACAAGGATTTGGGAATTTTGACCCTAATAAGGATCCATCAAATTTCAACCTTGTTGACCCTATTGAAAGGAACACTGTGGGTGTCCCTTCTGGTGGTTGGGTTGCTATTCGATTTCTCGCGGATAATCCAGGTAACTTTATAATTAAGAATCTGCATTTATTAAGTTCTCTAATATCATTTGAAATACTATATTTGATTTTATTCTGGTTAGAATTTCCGACTGTGCCATTAATAATGTACTTATGATGTTGTTTGTTACTAGGAGTATGGTTTATGCATTGTCACTTGGAAGTTCACACAAGTTGGGGATTGAAGATGGCATGGTTGGTTCAAGATGGAAAACTTCCAAATCAAAAGTTGCCTCCACCACCAATGGACCTTCCCAAATGTTGAGAATTTAATTTCATGCAATTTTTGTACCTCTCAATTTTATTTTCTTTGGTCAATTGTTGATGTTTCCTCATTTTGGTTTTGTTAGTTGGTGGGATATCTTTTGTATTTCCTCTTATTTGATTGTGTGAGAGAAGGATTTTTGTAAATTCAAAACTCTTTAGAAGTTTGAAATTAATAACGAGAATTAATTATCACTTTCCTGGCAAATCATCTTAATATTTCTTGAATTCAAAATAATTGTCATTTATTTTTTGTTCTCTCTATTTTATGTTACTTGGTCCATGTTGACTTGCACACCCTATGTCACTTGGAAGTTCACACAAGTTGGGGATTGAAGTTGGCATGGTTGGTTCAAGATGGAAAATTTCCAAATCAGAAATTGCTTCCTCCGCCAATGTGTTGCGGAAGCTGAATATATAGAGAGTGATGAAATCACAACTGCTATATCTAAATGTATCTAGTAAATAGTAAATGAGGCAACAATAGAAAGAACACCAGGAATTTACGAGGTTCGGGAAAAAAATATTTTCTTTTGCTTAATCCTCGGACACAATCAACCAATATTTATTTCACTCCAAAAGAATACAAGTGAAATACTACAAGAGAGAAAGAATATCAAATACCTTAGAAGATGAGAAAGCAAGTGAGAGGTGTGCTATATATGTACTAAGAGCTACCTATTTATAGGAATGAAATCTTCCTCTTGATGTCATCCATGACATCACTATGGGTTAAAATGTTAAGGTTTATCTTGTGAAATCATTTAATGGTTTACCAATATTTCACTACAAATTTCCTACCTTGACTTTTAATACCAAAGAAGAATTATCTTCCTACCAAATCTTCGCATTAATTCATCTAGAATCTTGTCAAATTTAACAAATTTCCACCTTGACAAGATTCTCCATTTTTAACTCTCTCAATAAACTTTGATTGTGTCTTCAACCTCATTCTTCAATGTTCAACAATGTTAATCAAGTTCAAACAATGTTAAAACTTGACCGCAGTCACCATTTTTGTCAGCATATCGACAGGGTTATCTGTAGTTCGAATTTTCTGCACTATGTCTCCACATTCTTCTATGATTTCTCATACAAAATGATATCGGACGTCAATGTTCTTCGTCCTTGCATGATAAATTTGGTTCTTTGCTAAATGAATAGTACTTTAACTATCACAAAATATTGTAATACCTTCTTATTCAATACCAAGTTCTCTAAACAACCCTTGAAGCCAAATTGTCTCATTCGCAGCCTCTGTAATTGCCATGAACTCTGCCTCAGTGGTAGACAAAGCAACTGTTGACTGCAAAGTAGACTTCCAACTAACTGGTGCATTTGCAATAGTGAAAACATAACCAGTAGTTGATCGTCGTTTGTCCAAATTACCTCCATAAACTGAGTCACAATATCCAACAAGATATTGACTATCTTCCTGCTCGAAAACTAAACCAACATCTACAGTATTATAAATATACCGTAGAATCCATTTTACAGCTTACCAATGTTCCTTTCTAGAATTATGCATATACCTGCTGACAACTCCCACGGCATGGAAATTATCTGGTCTTGTGCAAACCATTGCATATATCAAGCTACCAATAACATTCGCATATGATACTCTTCACATATATTCTTGTTCAGCTTTAGTTCTTGGCGACATAGCATCACTAAACTTAAAGTGAGGAGCAAGCGGAGTGCTAACTGACTTTGTTTTTTCATTCATACCAAATCGATTTAGCACCCTCTTCAAGTATTTCTTTTGAGATAAAAATAGTTTCTTTGAATATCTATCTCTTTTAATCTCCATACCAAGAATTTTCTTCGCCTCATCCAAATCTTCCATCTCATCTCGAACTCCTTTCTTAGTTGAGTTTTCAGCTTTTTAATTTCCTCTTGACTTTTGGAAGCTATCAATATATCATCAACATAAAGGAGATGATATATAAAGGATTCATCTTCAAGCTTGCGCAAATACACACAATGATCGTATCTGCTTCTTCTGTACTTTTGCTGCAAAATAAACTTGTCAAATCATTTGTACCATTTCCTAGATGATTATTTTAATCCATACAATAATTTTTCAAGTTTGCACACCATATTTTTTTTCATCAACTTTGAATCCTTCTGGCTGAATCATGTAGACTTCCTCTTACAAGTCTTCATGTAAAAAAGTTGTTTTTACATCCAACTGAACTAGTTCCAAATTTAACTGTGCTACCAGAGCCAACAAAACTCTAATGGAGGAGTGTTTTATGACTGAAGAAAATACCTCATTATAATCAACTTGTCTACAATCTTTCTTTGTAGCGAACATTTTCTTGGTTAGGAAATTCTTCTTTCTTTGCATATACCCATTTACATCTAATTGCTTTCTTGCCCTCCGAAAGATTGGTCAATTTCCATGTGTGATTTTGATGATGGGACTACATTTCTTTATTCATGGCTATCCTCCATTTATCTTCTTCTGAACTTTGGACTGTGTCTTTATAAGGGTAGGAATGCCATCAGTTGCAATTGAGTCTACACAAGCCATTATATCTATGAGGCAATCAGGTTTTCTTATTGTTCTCTTTGGCTTGATGGTTGCTACTGATTCAAGTTATGGTTGAGGTTCTTGAGATGGAATCTCCCCCTCAAATGTCTCTTCTTCCAGATGAAAATCTTCTGTTGTTTCCTCATTTTCTCTTTATGTTGGGAAAATTATTTTTCCCTCAAACTACACCTGCTTTAAAGCACCATCAGTTTGTTTGACATCTTCAATTGTTACCTTATTTTTCAAGGCAGATTCATCAAAGGTAACATCTCTGCTGAAAATAATTTTTCTTATTTCTGGACACCACAAACGGTATTCCTTGACTCCAAAAGTAATCTCTATAAATAGAGCGTTTTTTTCTTCTGGGTCCAATTTTGACTCTTTTACATGATAATATACAATTGAGCCAAATACATATAAAGAACCATAATCTTCAGTAGATTTTTCATACCATTTTTCTAATGGTGTCTTACCACCAATAGCAGCAGATGATAGGCGATTAATGAGATGGCATGCATATATATGTTATTGCCTCGGCCCAAAATTCTTTGCCCAAGCCAGCATTGGACAACATACACCAAACTTTCTCCAGTAAAGTCTGATTCATGCGTTCTGCCACTCCATTCAGTTATGCTGTATTTATGATGGTGAAATATTTGACGATGCCATTATCTTCACAAATCTTCTAGAAAAGATCATTTTTTATTCTCCACCATTTTCTGTACGAAGACAGTTGATCTTTCTTCCACTTTGAGTCTCTATCATCGCCTTCAATTTGAGAAAATTTTTCAATACTTCATATTTAGTTTTCATCGTATACACCCACAGTATTTGGGAAAAAGTCATTAACAAAGGTTACAAAATAGTGTCTCCTACCTAACGAAGGTATTTTTGAAGCAACCCAAACATCAGAGTGAACATAATTCAAAATACATTTAGTATTATTCCATAGCATGGTCATTTCTGCCTCTTTGTCATCACTGGATGTTGTTGCCACTGTTTCAATAATTATACTTCCTTAATAGTGGTACATATTATTATTTATTCGAATCGCCTTCATTACCATCAGTGCAATGAAGCATATTCTTATTACCCCATTATCTGCTACGATTTTGAACCCCTTTGATTACAGGGCTTCTACAGAAATGAGATTTTTCTTCAAATTCGGTACGTATCGAACATCTATTAATGTTCTACTCAATCCATCAAGATTGCTTAATTGGATTGAACCAACACCATATACGATAAGAGGATTATTATTTACGGTGTGAATAACTCCATATTCTCCTTCTTGTAAATCAACAAATTAATCCCGATTGAGACATATATGATAGCTACAAGCTGAGTCCATCAACCATACATCAGATGATTTGGATGGCTCTGTTGTAACCAGTGAGAAATCAGAGTCATCACAATCAGCTACATTTGAATCCATGACGGCCTTCCCATTGTTTGGTTTAACCTTGCTTTTCAACTTTGGACAATCTTTCTTCCAGTGCCCTTTACTCGGCACAAGGCACATTTATCTTTGCTGGGTCTGCATCTTGACTTGGATCTTTCTTTCTTTATTTTCGTCTGATTTTGAAAACGACCTCTCACAAATAGTGTTTCTGCTTCTCCATCTTTTTTTTCTCTCTTCCTTCGTTCGTAACTATACAAGACTGAACAAACTTCCTTGAGAGATCCTTCACCATTCCCATAAAGTATAGTAGTTTCAAGGTGCTCGAACACGTGAAATGAACTTAACACCATTAAGGTCTCCATCAGTAAAAGTTACGTTCATATTTTGTAAATCTGTCGCCAACTTATTAAAGCTGGTCATATGATCATTCATTATGCTATCGAGAATATATGTGAAGCGTAACAGTCTCTTTTTTTATCTTTTTTTCATATAAAGTTTATTTTAACTATTTTTCTTCAATAATTTCTCCTCCAATGCATTCCACAATTTATTTGTAGAAGTTTTCTTTGTGTATGAATATTTTTGTTATCTTGCAAGGTAAGATCGAATGGTACCGCAAGCAACACGATTAATAATCTTCCAATCTTCTTCTCCTACACCGTCTGACTTTTTTTATTTTATCGTAATGTCTAGCCCTTGTTGAGAAAGGACATCAAGGAATGTCACGGCCCAAAAACTGAGGTCATGATGTCACACATCTCAAAACCCAATCTGATGTGTAACCCTAAAAATAAAATTCATACAAGACTCCCAAAGGGGAAAGTGATTCCACGATTTAAATAAAAAGAAAAAAAAACAATGAAGAAATTATCCCAAAACCTGGTGTCATAAGTATAAAGAGCATCTAATACAAGGTTCGAATCTGAAGATACAACATAAGTCTCTGAATGATACAAAAGACTGAAAAATAAAGATAGACTAGTGACAATCCGAATTCTGGGACCTCACCACTAATCTGAGAATTACACAATCCGCTAGAATATTAACTGCCACGTGGGGTACCCCGACTAGTATCTGCATCAAAAAGGGACACAGAAGTAGGGGTGAGTACAATTCACATGTACTCAGTAGGTTTTAGCTGACTGAGTATAAGGAATTAATCAAACCTATGAAATAAACTAAGGAACGCTTCCACCTGCATATAGAAAAGTCCCACTTCGGCATCGGTGCCGCCAGTTTATATATATAGTGGCACGAATAAAGTATAATAACAACTCATAATCACAATTAATCAAATAATTCAAGCAGCACAAATGTCAATGCAATGCAATGCAATATGATGATGCAATGATGTGGTGGTACGGTGGAATCAAGACTGTCGCACAGCCTGTCGTATACACCTGCCGAGCTGTGCTACCAAGCAGGACCCATGGGGGTCTCGCAGACCATATACCTCAATCACAATATCTCATTATCCTTGCCACCTCCTCGTGGTCAAGGGATCACAATGCATCCACTACCCTGCCGGAAAACTACCTCGGTCAGGGACTCAAGATACAAAGGTTGGGATCACAATGCATCCACTACCCTACCGGAAAACTGCCTCGGTCAGGGACTCAAGATACAAAGGTTTAAAGGTGTTTCATTTTCTTTCTCAAAAAGAACTTCCATATTTCTCAACTTCCCATGTTTCATGATGTGATGAATGAGGATGAATGCATCAAAACACATATGCATGGAAGTAATAATCAACTCACATGTGGTATAATGTTCAAAGTTCTCAAAACTTAACCTACACATGATATTCACCCTCAATAAATAGTAACGGGAAGAACACACTTTCATTTAAATATTCACCCCTTTCTCAACAATATTTCAATACTCAAGTATGCTCAAAACCCCCAACTCAATCTCTCAGGCGGTATCACAAGTCAAATAATATACTCAAGCCTCTCTCTTAGGCAAATCATAATTCACATGCTCTCAAAGCAAATAAGATAACAAATAAGGCCCCCACACGGGCTATGTAATACAAATAAACCCCATCACGGCAACACATTAATAAATAAGCCTCCACACGGACATCATAATATATATAACATTCTCAACTCATACTACAACCCCATCCCAAAGTCTATAACATATGAATGACTAATTACCCCACCTCAATCTCAAAGAAAGATAGCCAAACCTACCTCAATTGCCGAAACCGCACTCGAATACCTCCACTGGACAAGTAACTCTCGAATTCAGCGCTCGGAATGACAACCCACTATCAACAATGAAACATACACGTCACAAGGAGTCCAATGACACCCATATTGATAGGTTTCGGAACCGGGGGTAAAATGGTCCAAAAATTAACTATTTTCGAAAAGGGTCAAATCTGTAAATTTATTGAACAATCCCATTCTATTGGTAATAAGGAACTCATGGTTGAAAAACCCATAAAAATAGAGCTCAAAACGAGTTGGAAATCACAATTTTCCTTAAATTCGGATTAGGGAAGAAACAAGGATTTTTGGGGTTTGAAACTAAAATTTAAGAGTTAAAATCGTCAAAAACTTAATGAAAAAGGAAGGTTTTAGGTCAAAAATCACTTACCCAACACTTTGCCTCGAAAATCTCTTCTCAAATCACCTCAAGGAGTTCAAGAACTCAAACAAATGTTGAAAAATATTGAAATGAGAAGAAAGGGGCATTTTCTGCCCAAAAAGTTACTATTCACGCGTGTTACTGTTCACACGTATTACTGTTCACACGTGTTTTGTACAAATTTACGAAAATCACCTTCAAGGTCATTACAACATCCACCACTAAAAAGGATGTTCGTCCTCGAACATAAGATAAAATAAAGTACCTGGGTCTCAAAAAGCTAAGGGTATCGAGCCTGCATATCAGACTCTAACTCCCAAGTCGCCTCCTCAGCAGGCCGATGCTGCCACTGCACCTTGACCGAAGCGACCTCCTTGGTCCTGAGTCTACGAAGCCGCCTATCTAGAATAACTGTCGGCTCCTCCTCATAAGTCAAATCCGGACTCAACTCTACCGCATCATAAGGAATCACATGAGACTCATCCGGTATGTACTTGCGAAGCATGGAAACATGAAACACCGGATGGACAGCTGACAATTTAGGGGGTAAGGCCAACTTATACGCCACTCCACCTACTCTCCTCAGGATTTCAAACGTGCCAACAAACCTTGGGCTAAGCTTGCCCTTCTTTCCGAACCTCATCACACCCTTCATGGGTGATATTTTAAGCCACACGCAATCACCCACCATGAACTCTAAGGGACGAACCCTCCTATCAGCATAACTCTTCTGACGACTCTGAGCTGTCAATAGTCGACCCTGAATCAAACGTACCCGCTCCACAGCATCCCTAAGTAAGTCAGTATTCAATGCATCAACCGCAACAGAATCAAACCATCCAATGGGTGATCGACACCTACGACCATACAATGCCTCAAATGGTGCCATTTGAATGCTGGAGTGATAACTGTTATTATAGGCAAACTCTGCTAAGGGCAAGTGTTGGTCCCATCAGGCACCAAAATCAATCACACAGGCCCTAAGCATATCCTCCAACACCTGAATAGTCTGCTCGGACTGACCATCGGTTTGGGGATGAAATGCTGAACTCATCTCTAGCCGCGTACCCAAACCACACTGTAATGCCTTCCAAAAGTGAGAGGTGAACATTGAACCTCGATCCGATACAATAGAGATAGGCACCCCATGCAGCCTAACAATCTCACGAAGATAGATCCTAGCTAACTGATCCGCATTGTAGCTAGTCTTTACCGGAAGGAAATGGGCTGATTTGGTCAATCGATCCACAATCACCCAGACAGAGTCATACTTACCCAATGCCATGGGTAATCCAGACACGAAGTCCATAGTGATACGCTCCCATTTCCACTCAGGAATGTGCATCCTTTGCATAGGACCACCCGGTTTCTGATGCTCATACTTCACTTGTTGGCAATTTAGACACTTAGCCACAAAATCAATAATGTCTCTCTTCATGCCACACCACCAATAGTGTTGTTTCAAGTCATGAAACATCTTTGCCACTCCCGGGTGAATCGAATACTTGGAACAATGAGCCTCCTCTAATATCATACGTACCCATTCACTAACCTTGGGCACACAAATGCGACCATTAATCCTCAAAACTCCTTCCTGATCAAGAGAGGCTGATTTTGCTTCACCACTCAACACTTTGTCTCGAATGGCCCTCAACTTTTCATCTTCAAACTGGTGTGTATGAATCTGGTCCATCAAAGTAGACCTAGCCTCCACAAAGGCCAAAATACCATGATGTGTAGAAATATCAAGTCGGACCAACTGTCTAGCCAATGACTGAACCTCCAACGCCAAAGGCCTCTCCACAGCCTTAAGAAAGGCCAAACTACCCATGCTAGATGCTTTGCGACTTAGGGCATCCGCTACCACATTAGCTTTGCCCGGATGATAAAGTATGGTGATGTCATAGTCTTTCAATAACTCTAACCACCTACGCTGCCGCATGTTCAAATTCGGTTGAGAAAAGATATACTTAAGGCTACGGTGGTCAGTATAGACCTCGTAATGCACTCCATAGAGATAATGCCTCCACAACTTCAGAACAAACACCACCGCTGCTAACTCTAAGTCGTGGGTAGGATAGTTCTTCTCATGTACCTTCAACTGTCGAGAAGCATAAGCTATAACTCTACCTTTTTGCATCAATACACCACCCAAGCCGACTCCCGAAGCATCACAAAACACAATAAATGCCAAGCCCTCCTCGGGTAAGGCTAGTATAGGTGCTGAAGTCAATAATTCCTTGAGCTTTTGAAAGCTCGCCTCACACTCATCAGTCCACTGAAATGCCACGGTCTTTTGAGTTAGCCTAGTCAATGGGGCTGCAATAGAAGAGAATCCTTGAACAAACCGACGATAGGAGCCTGCCAACCCAATAAAACTCTGAATCTCGGTAACTGAAGTAGGCCTAACCCAATCACGAACCGCTGCAACTTTGGTTGGATCAACCATAATACCATCCTTGGTCACTATATGACCCAAGAATGTCACGGACTCAAGCCAAAACTCACATTTGGAGAATTTTGCATACAACTTCTCCTCTCTCAATCTCTGAAGGACTGTCCTCAGGTGCCTAACATGATCCGTCTCATTCTTGGAATAAACCAAGATGTCATCAATAAACACGATCACAAACGAGTCCAAATAAGGTCGAAATACCCGGTTCATCAACTCCATAAAAGCAGCCGGGGCATTAGTCAACCCGAAGGACATAACCACAAACTCATAATGCCCATAACGAGTCCTGAATGCAGTCTTCGGGATGTCAGATTCTCGAACTCTCAACTGATGGTAACCCGACCTCAAATCAATCTTTGAGAACACCGATGCACCTTGAAGCTGGTCAAATAAATCATCAATGCGAGGGAGAGGATACTTGTTCTTGATAGTGACTTTGTTCAACTGTCGATAGTCAATACACATCCTCATAGTACCATCTTTCTTCTTCACAAATAAAACCGGTGCACCCCACGGTGATACACTAGGTCTAATAAACCCTTTCTTCAATAAATCTTCCAATTGTTCTTTCAACTCTTTCAATTCTGCCGGAGCCATCCGATAAGGAGAAATAGAGATGGGTTTAGTGTCATGCTCCAAATCAATCACAAAATCGATATCACGATCAGGAGGAACTCCCGGCAAGTCTGTAGGAAATACATCCATAAACTCTCTCACCACCCTCGTAGTCTCTATATGAGATGACTCCATGGTGAGATCACGTACATGAGCCAAATAAGACAAACAACCCTTATCCATCAAGCGACGAGCACGAATATAAGATATCACCCCCTTAGGGTATGAACTCGGATTACCCTTCCATACTAAGCTAGGTAAACCGGGATAAGCTAAGGTCACGGTCTTTGCATAACAATCTAATATAGCATGATAAGGAGATAACCAGTCCATACCCAGTATCACATCAAAATCAAGCATGTCTAATAAAATCAAGTCTGCACGGGTCTCTCTACCCGAAAATATCACCAAACATCCCTTGTATACCCGATCCACTACTAAAGATTCACCTATTGGGGTAGAAATAGTAATAGGCACAATAAGGGACTCACTCACATAATCAATACCCACATCAAAATAAGTTGACACATAAGAATAGGTAGACCCTGGGTCAAATAATACTGAAGCAGAACGATGGCAAACTGGAACAATACCTGTAATAACTGCATCAGAGGCTTCTGCCTCATATCTACCTGGTATAGCATAGCATAACTGACGGTCACCCTTAGCCTGCGAACCACCACGAGCACCACCTCGTACTCTACCCCTAGCACCATGGGTGCCACCTCTAGTATTCTGCGAAGAACCTCGAATAGTTAGAGCATCTATAGAATGAACAACTGGTGCCCCAGGCCATCCATTAGAAGGAGCACGTTTGGGGCAATCTTGGGCCTTATGCCCAAACTCATCACACACATAACAACCTCGAGGACCTGAACTCCGTGGGGAATAACTAAAAGTGTCAAAACGACCTCCGGAGCTCAAAGAACCCTGAATAGCTGCCTGGACTGGTCTGCCCTGATAACCATGGGTTCCTGAACCCGAATATTCTCTACCCTTGGAGGAATGATCGCTGAATTGACCCTGCCGACGGAACCTCTTGGCCCCGCCCTGTCTAGCACGTCGGATACTCTCTATCATCCTGGCATGATCAATAATACTCTGAAATGTACCCCCAGACAGTACAAGAGAGGCTGTAGCCTCCTGGAGATAACCGGCGAATCCCTTCACTAGTTTGCGAATCCGCTCAAACTCGGTGGGAATACTCGACATAGCATAACGAGATAACTCATGGAAGCGAGTCTCGTACTCAGATACAGATAGGGAGCCCTGCTCCAGTCTGTCAAACTCATCCCTATGCTGATCACGAAGGCTATAAGGCATAAATCTCTCAAGGAACACCTCAGTAAACTGTTCCCAACTCATCATAGGAGAACCAATAGGTCTACGAGCAAGAACTGACCTCCACCATTCTTTGGCCACTCCCGCAAATTGATATGAAGTGTAAGCAACTCCATGTGCCTCTAAAATGCTTAGGTTGAACAACCTGTCTTGGCACTCAGTCAAAAAGTCATAGGCTTTCTCTCCGGCTTTACCATCAAACCTTGGAGGTGCCAATCGAACGAACCTCTCAAAACTTTTTTGCTCAGCTACCGACATGGCAGCATTAGCAGAAACTGGCGGAGCTGCAAATCTCGGAGGTGCAATAGAAGGCATTGAAGATGAACCAGGAGTCTGAAATCCTACATTAGGCCCCTAAACTGACGGTGTAGCACCAACTGTGATAGGAGAACCTACAGTACCTGAAACAATACCAGAGGTAGGAGCACTATCCAGTCTAGCCAATAATCGAACCAGTAGCTCCTGAAGAATCGGAGCACTATCGGGAACCACAGGAGGCTGGGATGGCCTCTGCTCCTCAGTCTGCTGCTCCAAGTCATGCTCATGCTCATACATGGGCTCAGGTGATAACTCTCTAGCTCGTCCACGAGCAGGCGCCGCTCCCCTGGCTCGGCCTCGTCCCCTGACTCCACCACGTCCTCTACTTCGCCCGCGTACTGGGGCTCGGGCAGCAGGTACAGCCTCACCCTCAGTAATTGTGGCTCTAGTCCTCACCATCTGCGCAGAAGGAATAGATCAGAGGTATACAACACTTGATATGAATAAATCGCACGAAGGGAGTAAAAAGAAAGAAATTCTCCTATTAAGTATCTTGTAGCCTCTCGAAGATAAGTACGGACGTCTACGTACCGATCCACAAGACTCTACTAGACACCCTACTCTTTAACTTATAAGACCGGTGAACCTAGTGCTCTGATACCAATTGTCACGACCCAAAAACTGAGGTCATGATGGCACACATCTCAAAACCCAATCTGATGTGTAACCCTAAAAATAAAATTCATACAAGACTCCCAAAGGGGAAAGTGATTCCACGATTTAAATAAAAAGAAAAAAAAACAATGAAGAAATTATCCCAAAACCTGGTGTCATAAGTATAAAGAGCATCTAATACAATGTTCGAATCTGAAGATACAACATAAGTCTCTAAATGATACAAAAGACTGAAAAATAAAGATAGACTAGTGACGATCTGAATTCTGGGACCTCACCACTAATCTGAGAATTACACAATCCGCTAGAATATTAACTGCCACGTGGGGTACCCCGACTAGTATCTGCATCAAAAAGGGACACAGAAGTAGGGGTGAGTACAATTCACATGTACTCAGTAGGTTTTAGCTGACTGAGTATAAGGAATTAATCAAACCTATGAAATAAACTAAGGAACGCTTCTACCTGCATATAGAAAAGTCCCACTTCGGCATCGGTGCCGCCAGTTTATATATATAGTGGCACGAATAAAGTATAATAACAACTCATAATCACAATTAATCAAATAATTCAAGCAGCACAAATGTCAATGCAATGCAATGCAATATAATGATGCAATGATGTGGTGGTACGGTGGAATCAAGACTGTCGCACAGCCTGTCGTATACACCTGCCGAGCTGTGCTACCAAGCAGGACCCATGGGGGTCTCGCAGACCATATACCTCAATCACAATATCTCATTATCCTTGCCACCTCCTCGTGGTCAAGGGATCACAATGCATCCACTACCCTGCCGGAAAACTACCTCGGTCAGGGACTCAAGATACAAAGGTTGGGATCACAATGCATCCACTACCCTACCGGAAAACTGCCTCGGTCAGGGACTCAAGATACAAAGGTTTAAAGGTGTTTCATTTTCTTTCTCAAAAAGAACTTCCATATTTCTCAACTTCCCATGTTTCATGATGTGATGAATGAGGATGAATGCATCAAAACACATATGCATGGAAGTAATAATCAACTCACATGTGGTATAATGTTCAAAGTTCTCAAAACTTAACCTACACATGATATTCACCCTCAATAAATAGTAACGGGAAGAACACACTTTCATTTAAATATTCACCCCTTTCTCAACAATATTTCAATACTCAAGTATGCTCAAAACCCCCAACTCAATCTCTCAGGCGGTATCACAAGTCAAATAATATACTCAAGCCTCTCTCTTAGGCAAATCATAATTCACATGCTCTCAAAGCAAATAAGATAACAAATAAGGCCCCCACACGGGCTATGTAATACAAATAAACCCCGTCACGGCAACACATTAATAAATAAGCCTCCACACGGACATCATAATATATATAACATTCTCAACTCATACTACAACCCCATCCCAAAGTCTATAACATATGAATGACTAATTACCCCACCTCAATCTCAAAGAAAGATAGCCAAACCTACCTCAATTGCCGAAACCGCACTCGAATACCTCCACTGGACAAGTAACTCTCGAATTCAGCGCTCGGAATGACAACCCACTATCAACAATGAAACATACACGTCACAAGGAGTCCAATGACACCCATATTGATAGGTTTCGGAACCGGGGGTAAAATGGTCCAAAAATTAACTATTTTCGAAAAGGGTCAAATCTGTAAATTTATTGAACAATCCCATTCTATTGGTAATAAGGAACTCATGGTTGAAAAACCCATAAAAATAGAGCTCAAAACGAGTTGGAAATCACAATTTTCCTTAAATTCGGATTAGGGAAGAAACAAGGATTTTTGGGGTTTGAAACTAAAATTTAAGAGTTAAAATCGTCAAAAACTTAATGAAAAAGGAAGGTTTTAGGTCAAAAATCACTTACCCAACACTTTGCCTCGAAAATCTCTTCTCAAATCACCTCAAGGAGTTCAAGAACTCAAACAAATGTTGAAAAATATTGAAATGAGAAGAAAGGGGCATTTTCTGCCCAAAAAGTTACTGTTCACGCGTGTTACTGTTCACGCGTGTTTTGTACAAATTTACGAAAATCACCCTCAAGGTCATTACAAGGAACTCGCCCTGCCACATTTCGAAATGTCCTGATCCGTTAAAAATTTCAATTGCAAATATCGCATTTGACACAATTTCTGTCATAAGTGAAGATGCGAACGATGACGTATTATTGACATTCGATGTGGACTCATCATTTTTCTTATGTTTCATTTTTTCTACAAATACTATTTATTAGCTAACCAATGTAAAAGACCAAAGTAAATTTTTTCTGAGGTGGAAGTTCAGACTGTGCTGCAACCACAAAGCATACTTAGATAAAATCTTGGCTCTGATAGCAATTGTTGCGGAAGTCGAATATATAGAGAGCGATAAAATCACAACTTCTATATCTAAAGGTAGCTAATAAACAGTAAATGAGGCAACAATAAAAACAACACAAGAAATTTATGAGGTTCGGCAAAAGTTTATTTTCTTTTGCTTAATTCTCGGACACAATCAACCAATATTTATTTCACTCCAAAAGAATACAAGTGAAATACTACAGGAGAGAAAGAAGATCAAATGTCTTAAAAGATGAGAAGGCAACTGAGAGGTGTGTTACAAATAAATCAAGAGCTACCTATTTATAGGAATGAAATCTTCCTCTTGATGTCATCCATGATATCACTATGTGTTAAAATGTCAAGGTCTATCTTATGAAATCATTTAATGGTTTACCAATATTTCAACTACAAATTTCCTACCTTGACTTTTAATAACAGAGAAGAATTATCTTCCTACCAAATCTTCGCATTAATCCATCTAGAATCTTGTCAAATTTAACACAATGGACCTTCCCAAATGTTGAGAATTTAATTTTGTGCAAATATTTTTATACCTCTATTTTTAATTTTTATTTTTGTCAATTGTTGATGTTTCCTCATTTTGGTTTGGTTAGTTGGCGGGATATTTTTGTATTTCCTTTTTTTTTATCAGGTTCTTTTTATTTGATTGTGTGAGAGAGAGTCACAGATTTTTGTAAATTCAAAAGTACTCTTACAAGTTTGAAATCAATAATGAGAATTAATTATCACCTTCCTTTCAAATTATCTTAATATTTCTTCAAGAAATTTATTCCTATTTTTAGAGCCGTCTCAACACGTTTGAAGCCTAAAGCCAAACTTTATAGATAAATTTTATTTTTTTAGTTTACATATATAAATTGAATAATTATAACATACTCAGTATAATTCTACAATGAGGTCTGGAGAGGTAGGATATACACATACATTATAAAGTAAGAATGTAAACAAATTTTCAATGAAATTTATATAATATAAAGTTAGAATAATAAAACCTAACTCAAAATTTTTAAAAGTTTATATAATGATATTGAAATAATGTTGCGCTGAATTTGATAAGTTGATATAATGATATTAAAATAGTGCTTGAAATTTGAAGAAGACACCAAAAAACAAATTTGAATTTTTATAAGCACACAACAATAGATTTTGCATAATGTAGAAAATTTGACCATTTGAGAGACTTTAGAATATTTATAATGAGAGAATAAAAATAATGAAAGGAGCATAAAAGAAAGCTAATTATAAGAATACTAATATTAGTTCATGATAATCATCACAATATAAATGAGGCAACAAAATAAATAGTCACATAAGAAAGGCTATAATTGACTAAACACTATTTCATTTCTCAATTATCACAATGATCTCTATATTAAATGAGGTAAAAAAATATTATATTTTCTATCATTTTTTTTTTCAAATTTATCAATACTTAGAGATTTTTTAAAACAATATATATATATATATATATATATATATATATATATATATATCTTTTTGGAGAAAGTAGGGGTTCCAAAAAAATTGGGGCCCAAGCGATTGCTTTAGTGGCCTAATGGTCGAGACGGTCCTGCCAATTTCCTACTATATTTGTTACAAGTGTTGCGACTTTTCCAAGCCCCTAATTTGAGGCAATTGATGATCAGAAAACGTCAAACACATGCCTACGAGATTTGACCATATTGTGTGATTTTTGGTCATATATATTATCATATTGAAGTTTAGCTGGCCTCATGAAAAATGACATTACAGAGTTTACGTAAAATTTGTGATTGTAACAAGTGACTCCTAGAAGAGTTCTGACAAGACATGGAAAAACTGTTTTTGGCCATGATTTTTCAGCTTCTTGTTTTGATTTTTCATGTTCTGTTAGGCCATGTAGCTGCAGAAGATATCGAATTCACCTATAACGGGTTCCACTCAGCTAACTTGAGTCTTGATGGAATATCAGAGTTTACATCAGATGGCTTGTTAAGGCTAACAAATTCTTCTCAATTGAAAGAGAGTCATGCTTTTTATCCTAGACCTATTAATTTCAAAAATTTAGCATCCAATGGTTCAGACTTCTCTTTCTCAACCACATTTGTCTTTGCCATAGTGCCTGAGTACCCGATTTTGGCTGGTCATGGCATGTCTTTTGTGATTGCACCAGCTAGAAGGCTTCCAGAAGCACTTCCAAGCTCTTATCTTGGCTTGTTTAATGATTCTAGTAATGGAAATGCCACCAGCCATGTTGTTGCGGTGGAGTTTGATACGTTACAGAACCGTGAATTTGATGATATTGACAGCAACCATGTTGGCATTGACATCAATGGACTAAAATCTGTAATAGCCAAGCCAGCAGGTTATTATGCCAGTAATGGGAAATCCTTCAATAACTTAACTCTAGCTAGTGGCCAGCCAATTCAAGTTTGGGTGGAATATGACTCCGTGGATAAGCATACAAATGTCACAGTGGCTCCACTACACGCGGCAAAACCAGACCGTCCTCTCCTTTCTTTAGTCTATGATCTGCCATCTGTTACGGATGAAAACGTGTCTATTGGCTTCTCAGCATCCACCGGTGCAGTTGTTTCAACACACTATATCCTTGGATGGAGCTTTAAAATGAATGGAGTGGCTCAAGAGCTTGATCTCTCTCAACTTCCTAAGCTTCCTCGAGAAGTACCTAAGAAAGAATCCAAGCTTTTATTGCTTGGATTGCCCATAATTTCTTCAGTTTCATTTGTGATTGCGGTCCTGGGAATTATTTATTACATAGCAAGGAAGATGAAGTTTTCTGAATTGAAAGAAAACTGGGAGCTTGATTATGGAACACACAGGTTCAAGTACAAGGATTTGTACACTGCCACTAAGGGCTTTAGCAGCAAGGATTTGTTGGGATCCGGCGGATTTGGCAGAGTCTACAGAGGGGTATTGCCCATATCCAACATTCAGATAGCAGTCAAGAGGGTCTCTCATGAATCAAGACAAGGGATGAGGGAATTTGTTTCAGAAATTGTTAGTATTGGCCGGTTACGCCACAGGAATTTGGTACCACTTTTGGGTTATTGCAGGCGCAAAGGGGAGTTACTTCTGGTTTACGAATGCATGCCTAACGGAAGCCTAGACAAGTATTTGTTTGACAAACCAAGCTGCACTCTTCATTGGAACCAAAGATTTCGAGTCATCAAAGGCGTAGCATCAGGACTACTCTATCTTCATGAAGAATGGGAACAAGTAGTGATTCATAGAGATATAAAAGCGAGCAATGTGTTGTTAGATGTTGACTTAAATGGAAGATTAGGTGATTTTGGGCTAGCAAGATTGTATGATCATGGGACGGATCCTCAAACTACCCATATCGTTGGCACTCTTGGATACCTTGCCCCAGAGCATACAAGAACAGGCAAAGCCACAACTAGCACTGATGTATATTCATTTGGGGCATTTTTACTTGAAGTAGCTTGTGGGAGAAGGCCAATAGATCAAAGGGTATCGGACGAGGACATCGTTTTGGTTGACTATGTATTCTCTTGTTGGACCAGGGGTAATATTCTTGAAGCCATTGATCCAAACTTGGGGAATAACTATGTAAAAGAAGAGGTTGAGTTGGTACTAAAACTTGGACTATTGTGCTCTCAGACAGAACCAGCAACTAGGCCAAATATGAGGCAAGTGTTGATGTTCTTGGAAAATGCTCTGCCTTTGCCAGAGTTATCACTCATGCAAACTTCAAATATTAGCTTAACTTTTGCAGGCTATGATCATTTTGCAATGTCATGGCCTTCTTCTGTCACTGACTCCCTTCTCTCCGGTGGTCTATAACTCAGGCGAAATTTTAATATTTTCCTAGTAAAAATACAACTTGTTATATTAGCTATATATGTTCCATCTAAGGTTGTACACTTGGTTCATCCAGGCATCTTGGAATGAATTTTTTCTTTGCTTTGATCCCTTAGCTTATGCACTAGTTTTGTTTCTTGAATAGTAGGGAAGACTATGAGAAAAGTTGAGTTGATTCATAGTCACTCAACTAATAGTTCATAAAGTCCTTTAGTTCATAAAGTCCTTTCTTTTTTGAAAAAAATTGAAATCAAGAAGAAAGGCGACGTTATGAGATAATAACTATTGTTAGTTAAGTGACCATAGGAGAAATCAACTCGAGAAAGTCCTAGTGTCCTCTTTAGATTTTCGTCTTGGAAAATTAAAACAAAAAGAAGTGTCTGCCTTTTTTTCCCTTCCAAATCTTCAATTCCCACTTTGAAAAGTATTCCAGGCCTTTTTAGCTTAAAGTATGGCATAAATTGGAGAATGATTAAACTAATAACTTCCTACAAAATGATCATCCAGACACCTCCAAAATTTATGTGCCGTATCAACATGGGTGTCCATGAAACACAATGGTGACGAATTGGAGTTGTTTAGTTGACAGTTGAGACCAAATTGAGGTGTCATAGATGTGCACTCTCAAAGTTGGAGTACTTGCTTGTCAACATATGAGACCAAGTTTGAATATCTAAACATGTGTTATGTCATATTAAAGTATGACATTTGATTGATAGGAAAGTTAATTACTATTCTAAGTGTTAGTTGGAGCAAATAATTATATGAAATTTAATGACTTTTCTCATTAGAAATTATTTTCCTAAAAAATGATTCTCTATTCATTTAGTTTTTTCTATGTCCTTTGTCATTGACTTGACTTACTACCACCACCACAAGAGTGGAATCGACTTATTTATATTCCCACACAGTTAACTAAAGAGAAATTCCTGGCCATATAGTGTAAATGAAGAATAATGCATGCCCACAAAGATTGACTCCTTGTTCTTCCACTACTTATTTATCACAACCAAGAAATATGTTTAGGACCACATTGAAGTAAACATATGAATTGGCTTAAAAGCGTGTCTATTCATTATAGTTGAATCTGAGTTCTGATGAATTAGACAGGACATGACGTACCTACAGTTTACCGAGGACATGACCCTAGATACATAAGAGGATATGGATGTCGAGGATTAGGATAGAAGGTTAGTAGGTAATCAAGCGTAGTCTAGTGTTTCCTACCAATATTAGTATTATTACTCTCCTGCTATTTTATTCTTCGATTTTTTTTGTATTATCTGTTTTTTTATTACCTTTAGCTTAGGTTAACGTACTATTTGTTATTGTTATTGTTCTTCTCTACATTACTTTTAGCATGGCTTCTTCACTACTATATTTCCTTTTCATATCTTTTTGTTTTATATATGCATTACTTGGGCCAAGGGTCCATCGGAAACATCCTCTCTAACTTCACAAGGTAAAGGGTAAGGTTACATATACACTACCCTCCCCAGACCTTATTTGTTGGACTACACCAGGTAGGTTGTTGTTGCTGAGTTATTGTTGAAAGCTTTTTTAGCCATGTTTTCCAAGATTGTGCCTGCTCTTTTTGTTCTTGCAAGCTCTGAAGACCTTGGATTCATTTACAATGGCTTCAATGGAGCAAACTTGAGTCTAGATTGCATAGAACAGTTGACATCAAATGGCCTATTAGGTTGCAAAAGGGCCATGCTTTTTATCCCACACCAATCAATTTCAAGAACTTAATTAGCAAATGGTTAGAATTTCTCTTTTTCTACAACTCTTGTCTTTGCCATAGTTTTGCCTGGTCATGTCATGGCTTTTGTAATTGAACCTGTTGGAGGCCTAGAAGAAGCACTTCCAAGCCCATTTAATTTCTTGGCCTCTTCAATGAGATATAACTCTACTGGAAAATCACAAAAATTTCGAGTCATCAAAGGCGTAGCATCAACACTAGTCTATCCACATGAAAAATGGGAACAAGTAATAATACACAGAGATGTGAAGGCTAGTAATATGCTGTTATACAGTGTATTGTATGCGAAGTTAGGAGATTTTGGCTTAGCAAGATTGAATGATCACGGGAGGGATCTGCTCACTTTATAGTGGAATATAAAGAATATGAATTTCTCGCGTTCTTCTTTTTGTACATTGTTAGCTAACGAGATTATATGATCATGGTTCTAATCCTCCATGACCGTTGAAAAAAAATTAAAACTACATGGCTTACACGATAAAAAATATTTGTATAGCATACTTCCCCGTGCAACATAATGCATAGAATGAGGCACGTACAGAGAATTACAGCCGTTAATCTATAAAAATCCAAAAAATAATGAAGAATCTACAAAATCCTATATACAAGCTATCTCATTCTTGTCATTTAATATGTATGGACTTCTTCAATTAGCAGAATTCTTCTACCTAGCATAAGCCACTCTCTTTTCTTTGAGTTGATCCTAAGATGCACGGCCTATTCCACGAGGCATTTTCTTTGAGCTAGAGTCTTCAACATCTTTCAACTGATAGTAGTGAGGAGCTATTTCTACAAGCCATTCCGGTTTCAGTTCAGTAACCTGTCGCATATACTCCTTCCTCGTCAAGACTAGTTCATGGTAGATAACCCATCTAGGAAGCTCCTGCGCTAAACCTGAGCTGGGGTGAATGTTAACTGTCTGGGGATGTTTAACAGTTCGATAACATCCAGCCTTATGTAGTCTGGCCGAGTGTCGGAAAAATCCTGATGTTATAGACTTCTATATAGCTTCCAAGTTATTAACATTTGAAGTCAACTCAAATTTCACTCTTTCAAGCAGGCATTCCAATTGATCTCAGATATCCCTAGCTCTCTTCATGCTTCGGACCTGGATGTAGTTCTCGTAACACCATTGTGTTGAGAAGTTTGTCTCCTTCCAGGAATTGTAAACCTTTAACAGGGCGATATGATCTCCCACGTTACCTGTATGAAAATTCAAACGTGCATTGTCTGAGTGGACTTGTTTGTCCTTTGGACGATAGAAGATTGAATTCCCCACAGAAAGCATTGCAGCAATGCTTATTATTTCATCAGAACACTTGTATTTGTCAGAGGCAACGATCGTCTTGGACAGAATGGGATCTAAAGGAAACTCGGCCATTCTTCTACCCATTGTTGTTAACTCGCCAAGCTTATTAAGGACCCCGAGGGCAAAGAGAAGTTCCAGTGCTTTGAGTAGAGCTTCTGATGGTGGAGGGTCCATGAAATAAAAATTCAACAATTTGATAATCCCATGGCTCTTGAGAGACAGCACAACATTTGCAAGGTTGGTCCTTTGTATTTCCGGGACTGTGTTGTCAACCAAATCATTCATATAGTTATGTGCAGTGTATAATCGAAAGCACTTTCCAGGACCTGTTCTTCCAGACGGACCAGCTCATTGGTTGACAGAAGCCTTAGATATAGGAGTGACTTGTAATGACTCCATACCCATTCGAGGGTTGTAAGACTTCATCTTAGAAAATCCTGGATCAATAACATATTTAATCCCATCACTTGTCAATGATGTTTCAGCAATATTTGTAGCAAGTACAACTTTACAAGCCCCTTCAGGAGTGGGCTCAAATATCTTGGCTTGTAATTCTGTTGGCAGGTTTGCATATATCGGGCAAATTATCAGCTCAGCACCCCTTATCCGATGCTTAATGATCTCCTCCGCGGTTTCAATCTCTTCCTGCCCAGTCAAAAAGATTAATATATCACCAGATGGTTGAGTTACATGGATTTGAAGAGCAGTGACTACTGCTGCATCCATGTAATCGGCCTCTGGTGCTTTCGTATAATGTATCTCAACTGGAAACCGCCTTCCAGGAATCTTAAAAATTGGAGCACAGTCGAAATAATCACTGAACTTCTCTGCATCTAGAGTAGCACTTGATATAAGCAACTTCAGATCAGGTCGAAATCGGGCTACATCCTTAACCAAACCAAACAAAATGTCAGTGGATAGCGTTCTTTTGTGAGCCTCGTCAATCATGATAACACTATAGCTGGCTAGATCAGGCTCACCAAGAAATTCTCGCAGCAACATCCCATCGGTCATATACTTCAGAATCGTTTTTTCAGATGTACAGTCTTCGAAACGTATAGAGTAGCCAACCTCATTGCCAAGTTTGACTCCCATTTCATCAGAAACGTGTGCAGCAACACTCATAGCTGCAACTCGACGTGGTTGAGTACATCCAATCTTCCACGTTTGGTATATCCCGCCTCATGTAGCTACTGTGGTATTTGAGTAGTCTTCCAGGAGCCTGTTTCTCCAACAATAACAAGAACCTGATAATCATTTATAGCTTGGAGCAAATCATCCATGTAGGAATAAATTGGAAGACTCTTCCTATCCTCCTGAAGTTTTCCAAATGCTGATTTTTCTATGGACTCAATTGGAAGCTCTTGATCAACATTAACACAGTCCATTATTGATTCCTTAATGAACTCAATTTGGTCTTTGAACACAAATTGATAGTCCTCGGATCGTTACTTTCTATTTTTTGACCCAAATTTAAGTGTAGCCTTCGCAATTTGTTGTTCCTTCCATACTTTTTGTTCCGAAATAGGATTCGTCATTCTAGCAGAATACGAAGCAACGGAGAGTCTCTTTTTCTTATTTACACCGCCTTCATGATCATAGGAATCAGGCATCTTATACTCGCTCATGTAATCAATATATTCTGATTTCTTCTTTAATAGTTCATATATCTTTTGCTTATGTATTAATTCGCGTCTCTCTGCTTCTGTGAAATTCACTCCCTTAAACAAGTATTGCTTGTCTATGATTTCGTCTCTTAGTTCATCTAGAATCTTCTTCTCCCTTTTGTTCAAGTATTCTCATCTCGAATTTTTCCTCAAAGTTCCAATATTAGACCTCCTGATTGTCTCTTCTTCCTTCCTCGATAATTTTGAATCTGTGAACTTTCTAGTCCTTGCAGCATCTCGATCTCTGATATGTCGTTCCAACTCCTCCTCCTCTTTCTGATCCTGAAGAATATCTTCTTCTGAATCGGAATCAGAATTGTCATTGTCATTAGAAGTTCGTCCTCTATCACGTCTAACTCATCTTCATAGTCATCGGCCTCAACAATCCTCTTTCTAAACTTGTTTTTACGGGGCATAGAATTACTTTCAGCATCATAATCAAACGCCATTGTTTCAGCTGAATTTGGCAGCGGATCGGAGAAGAATAAAGAAATTCGTCGGAGGAAAATTAATGAAAAAGGTTAATTGTCTATAGCTTTAATGCTTTATATAGATATCAAATACCAAATCCTATTTGGATTGGGAGTTGGGACAGTCGTTATACTTAATCCTATAATAAAAGGGTTTCCAACGACTTCCCAAATATATTTGACGGCTAATTTTTTTTATTATTTTGTTTTTTCGGATACAAAATTTAAAAATAAAAGCCAATCTTCTTGGTTTAGGGGATTCAAAAAATCTAAATTTCAAAATAACACTATCTATACAATATAATCTTTTGTTGTGTGAGTTCGGGTGAACACCCTTACCCCCTCCTAGATCCGCCCCTGGTATCAAGCCATACATTGTAGTGTAAAGTGTTCACGGTGGGGGATGGGGGGGCTAGGGTGGGTCAAAAAGGACTATCAGGTTGACAAACTTCTAAAGAAAAAGTGCACATGATACTTTAGGCGGATTACATATCGGAATGGGATAGAAAAGTAACAAGTTTAAATAGAACACACACTTTTGACCTCGATGATAGCGTAGCCCAAGGGACAAACTGTTGGGCTGAAGCGGATGATACTTTTCATGGGGTTTAGGTTATGACAGTCAGTGAGTGTTTTATGGTTAAAGTTTATCATTATTGTTAGAATAGGAATAGATGTACACAATCCTACTTAGAATAGGAATAAAAATAGGAATAGATGATAGTATCCTACTTAGAATAGAAATAGAAATATGAATAGTTTATAGTATTCTACTTGGAAATGGATTGTTTTATAATGTCAATAAATAGGGTCTTTGTGTAATATTGTTCTTACACAATTCAAAAATATTTTTCTCCTTATTTCTCAAATGGTATAAGAGCCTCTACGATCTTGGAAAAGAATTAAAGAGCTTCCGCTGCCGGCGGGTGGCTATTACTCATATATGCCGCCCGTCTTGCCAATGATTATGTTAGCAAAAGTCTGGATCACCGTATATCTTTTCGGTGACTATTTTCTCATATATAATTTGCGTAGCACCTTGCATCTTTTCAATGACTACTTTTTCATATTTAATTTACGTAGTACCATGCATTTTTTTGGACTACTTTTTCATATCTATTTGTGTAGCACCGTGCATCATTCTGATGACTACTTTCTCATATTCGATTTGTGTAGCATCATGCCATCTTTCTGGTGACTACTTTTTCATATATGATTTGCGTAGCACCGTGCCATTTTTTTGTGACTACTTTCTTATTTGTGTAGGGTCGTGCCATCATTCCGATCCTACCCATATAATTTTTGTTTTTCAGTAAGGTCGTGCCATCATTCCGACCCTACCCATATCATTCTCTTTCTCAGTAAGGTCATGCCATCATTTTGACCCTATTCATATAGTTTTATTTCTTAGATTGTGACCATTTTCAACCATCAAATCTAATAATTTAGGACATGAGCATGTTCCGGCTAGTTATACGGTGACTTTCTTGTTTAAGATCTACTCATCTCTTGATTTTGAGACGTTTCATATATTTTATATCAGATTTCGAGCGTTTTTCAGCGGCCATTGCATTATTTCTAAGAGATCTGAGTTTTCTTGCAGCATTTCCTTTTTGTTTCAGATTTACTTTCGCCAAAAAAAGGGCGTACTCAGATATTTAGACTAGATTACAGTGATATTTTCTCTCTCGTGGATAAAATAGCATATGTCCGCATTTTTTTATCTATAGTTGTCGTTCTCCTTTGGCCTTTTAATCACTTGGATATTAAGAATGTTTTTCTCCACGGTGATCTCTAGAAAGAAGTTTATATAGAGCAACCACCTGATTTGTTACTCAAGAGGAGTTTGGTAGCCTTTGTATGTCGATTGTGTAAATCACTCCATGGTCTGAAATAGTCTTCTCAAGTCAATCTATGGTCTGAAACAGTCTTCTCAAGCTTGGTTTGGTTTGGAAAGTTCAACATTGCAATTCAAGAATTTATTACTCTGTGTTTTATCGACATATCGCATCAAATCCAATATTTCATGAGAGGACTAAGCACATTGAGATTGATTGTTACTTTGTCAGAGCAAAGATACTCTCAGGAGATATTGTTACAAAGTTTGTGAAGTCAAGTGATCAACTTGCAGATATCTTCACCAAGTCCCTCACCGGTCCTCGTATTAATTATATTTATAACAAGCTAGGTACATATGATTTGTATGCACCAGCTTGAGGGGGAGTGTTAGAATAGGAATAGGTGTACACAATCCTACTTAGAATAGGAATAGATTATAGTATCCTACTTAGAATAGGAATAGAAATATGAATAGTTTATAGTATTCTACTTGGAAAAGGATTGTTTTATAGTATCTATAAATAGGGTCTTTGTGTAATATTGTTCTTACACAATTCAAAAATATTTTTCTCCTATATTTCTCACAATTGTCAACAGGCAAAGTCATGAACTCATAAAGATCTAACAGCTTAGGAAGGCAATTATAGAGCCCTTCTTGACAAGGAATTGGCATACTTTGGCTCATTGGAAATACAATTATCTGAAAGAGAGCAATGAATGACTTGATTCCTATGAACCAATGCGACTCCTTAAACCACTCGGCCATCTCTCTTACATAATGATTATGGCCCAAAAAACGATATTGATTGGATAGATACGGCCAATCCATTCTAACTAGAAAAATAGAAAAGTTTAATTCTGAAACTTAACAATGAAGCAAAAAGAAGTACTTTCTAAAGGAGAAAAGTAGTTATCTCTGTATATTGTTCCATTGTAAACTGTACCATCAAGACATAACTGTACTATCAAGCTTAAATCATTTTACTGTTATGAAACTGTTCTATTACGCGCTTCGTGCATAGATTAATTCTACAGGATAATAAAATGCTTCAAGCATTGAATTCTGGATGGGAGAAAAAAGGTTTATAGTATTCCATCATAAGCTACTCCAATTTATCAGTGCATAATCCACCAAAGTTGAGTTATATTTACCAGGCTCAGTACATTAATAATCATCATGAATCATCGGCCACCAGAGAGAAAGGAATCTGTTACAGATGGAGAGCCGGAATGTGCATAACCCAAAGAAGATGGATATGACTTGACAAAATCATCAAAACCTCCGCGATTTTCAAATGTTAGGTTAGCTGATGAAACACCGAGTTCTGATAACTCTGGTAAGGCCACAACACCATCCAAGAACAACAAGATTTGTCGCATGGTAGGCCTACGCGAGGGCTGTGAATGAGAACAGAACAAGCCTAACTTTAAGACCAATTCCACTTGCCCTGGAATAAAATCAATGCCTATGTTCGGATCAGCAGCATCAAGAATATTACCCCTATTCCAGCACAAGAACACCCAATCGACCAAAATCAGATCATCACCGTCTTGTCTTGGCTGTATTGGCCTCTTACCACATGCAACTTCAAGCAGAAAAGCCCCAAATGAAAATACATCACTACTAGGTGTTGCCCTGCCAGTTCTAGTATGCTCTGGTGCAAGGTAACCAAGAGTACCAACAACACGTGTAGATTGAGGATCGGTCCCATGACCATATAGCCTCGCGAGTCCAAAGTCTCCTAACCTGCCATTTAGCTCACCATCCAACAAGACATTACTGGCCTTAATATCTCTATGAACCACTACGTGATCACATTCTTCGTGTAGGAAAAATAGTCCAGAGGCTACACCTCTAATAACTCTGAATCTTTGGTTCCAATCGAGGGTAAATCTTGGTTGGTCGTATAAATACTTGTCTAAACTTCCATTAGACATGTATTCATAAATCAAAAGCAACTCTCCTTTTCGCCTGCAATAACCCAAAAGTGGTACTACATGCCTGTGTTGTATACGACCTATGCTTACAATCTCCGAAACAAATTCCTTCATCCCTTGTCTTGAATCATGAGATATCTTCTTTACAGCTATCTCAAGTTTGGTGATAGGCATCACTCCTTTATAAACCTTACCAAACCCTCCAGCTCCCAACAACTCCTTTTCTCGGAACCCCTTAGTAGCAGTGTACAATTCTTTATACTTAAACCTTTGCAGTCTATACTCGCGTTCCCAATCTTCAAGAATTTCTTCATACTTCTTCCTTCTTACATAATAAACAACCACTGAGATAGATGTTACAAGTGAAACCAACGATATTATAGGCAAACCAATCGTTAAAAATCTTGATGTCCCTTTACGCCTAAGACGAGGAAGATTAGGAAGTTGAGAGAGTTCTTGAGCTTTCCCATTAGTCTTGAAGCTCCATCCCAAAATATAATGATGTGTTGGAACTGAACCAGTTGATGATGAAAAACCAACATACATAATCTGATCAAGAATCGGCGAAAGATCATATTTCAAAGCCAAAAGTGGTCTAACTGGTTTTTCCATAAGTAATTGAGCTACTGTTACATTTATTTGCTTAGTGTTCTCATCATAATCAATCCAAACTTGCATTGGCTGGCCACTAATTAAAGTCAAGTTATGAAACAAACCAGTATCATCAAAATAACCTGCTGCTTTATTTGCTACAGACCTCAATCCATTTATATCAATTCCAACGTGATTGTCATTGATATCACCAAAATCCTCGCTGTAGATTGTATCGAGCTCAACTCCAACGACATGGTTTGAGCTATTCCCATTATTGGCAGAGTTAAAAAGACCAAGATAGTGATTTGCCAAAGCCCCCTGAAGTCCTCTATGTGGCGAGATAACGAAAGCTAGTCCATGACCACTCAAACTTCCATAATCAGACGTTATCGCAAACACAAAGGTTGTGGAGAAAGAAAATACAGTACCATTAGTTGAATTCTTGAAATGAATTGGATTTGGATAGAAAGCATGGCCTTGATTTTGTGTTTCAGAATTTGTTAACAGCAAAAGACCATTGGATTTGAACTGTGCTATGCCATCCAAACTAAGATTACTTGATTGGAATCCATTGTAAATGAATGTATCAACTTCACAAGAAGCTGGTGAAAAATCAACTAAGAAGAGAGAACATAGAATGAAAAGATTGAAGAACATTGGGAATATTCTTGAATAGGAAAATATTGTGAGGCACAAAATGAGAAAATTACTAAATGCACAAAATATACAAGGCTAATGTCCAAGTCTTCTGTAGTAATCCAAAATTGTTAGTATTTTGTTTTTAGGTTTTCCATCCAATGTTAGTCACCCACATTGGGCCCCAACTAAATAGAATTTCCGTCGAGTAAGGCCCATTCACTACTTAAAAAATTAGTGCAAAAATCGAAGATCAAAATCGACAGACTCCCTCAGTTTTGTAAGGAAAATCGATAGACTGTACATCATTGGTTTGGCCTAGTCCTTCGGTTTTTGTATTGTTTTTAGTGGTGATTTCAAAGCTTCCTAACCAAAAAATAAATTCATCCCAAAACTTAAAATCGAGACTTTTGATTAAGGATGGAGGGATCATTTCCTTCCCACCACAATCGATCCTTGTTCGTTATTCAAAAATGTAACTATATATCTTTTTATTATTATTTTCCACCTAGTGTTCGGAACATGTGGAGTCTTGATTAGATCTGGATCGCGCACGGCAGGGCCAATTCGGGGGTGACACTCCTAACAAAAAAATTTTCATACCCAAGGCTCAAACTCGAGATCTCTAGTTAAGAATGAAGTTGTTTCACCACTGCACCACAATCCATATTGGTTAAAAATGTTACTATATGTCAAGTCGTCTCAACTAATCCAAAAAAGTCATCTACCAAGTAGGCTCATCATACATGTACTAAAATTGGGACCTAGAGCCCGTTTGGATTGGCTTTAAGTTGGTCAAAACCAACTTAAAGCTCTTTTTTAACTTTTGGACGTGTTTGTCTAATGCTGACTTTAAGCCATAAAGTTCTTAAAGTCAATCAAAAATGAAAAGTTAGGATTCCTAACTTCTTTTTTTCAAAGTGCTTAAAGTCATTTTCTTTGACCATGGAAATTACTTTTATATCTCCTATATTATAACTAAATTCCCAAACTACCTTTTTTTATTCTTTTAACCCTAAAATTCATATCATAAGCACTTCTATCCAAACACTCAACTGCTTATTTATAAAAATAACTTTCAGCACTTCAAAATTCTAAAAGCACTTCATACATAAAAGTTACTTTTTTTAAGCTCATCCAAATGGGCTCCTATATGAGTGAAAAGATCTATATTCTTCTCGTGTGTTTACCTATTTATATTTTGAAACTCCCAAATAAAAAATCTGGCTCGTCAGTCCACGTCACATCCGTGGTCGGTAATCCAAAAATGTTGTGCTACATGCCAAATCGTCTCAAATAATCCAACAAAGTCAAAAACCAAGTTGCCTCATTATACATGTACTAAAATTTGGAATTATATGAAAGGAAAGGTCGATATTTTCAACTTAAGACCTTTTCTTCAAATATCATTTTAGCAACTTTGCTAAAACATTTAAACAATTAGATATGGAGTAGAAATTTCCTCATTTGAAATAATAAAATGCATTTGAATTTCAATAAATTATAAATTGATGATAGCAACCACTCAACAGATATAGTACAAAATGTTAATAACTACCAATTTATTACCCTTTATGTAAGGAACCTGCAAAATAATGTTGGCAAGTGGCAAGAATTTTATTTCAATAGTGTGATGGAATCAGATTTACATACTTCATTTGTAACCTATAATTCACGTTTTGCAATATGTAAGAAATTTTAGAAAGATAATTAGTTTAAAAGTGTTTTTGACATTTTATTTTTTAAAAATGAAATTACTTTTTAAAAAAATCTAAATTAGTCTCGTTTTAGTTCCTAAAAAATAGGATCAATCAAGTTAGTGTGTAGTTTGTATATTAAATTATGGCCCTTTGGACATGCCATATGAAGTTATGATATGAAATCAAAATGAAATAAAGTTAAAATTCTGTTTGAACATACAATCTGAATTTTTTAAGTTATTTTTTTTCATAAATATAAAAACATTACAATTTGTGAAAATTATCAAAATTTTCTCAATTCTTAACTTCTTATACAATCTTACGAATGAACAAATTATACTTCATAAACAAGATATCAAAATATCCTAAGACGCCACATTGATCAATTGCATATCTCATTTATTAATAAATATTTGAGATAACAAACTTTCAAATACACATAATTTCATAAAGATCCACTAGTCAACAAGAGTAGTAACTAGTTATTCTTTAGTATAATCATCTCACATGATACAAACAATATCTTCATGTCGGGCATGAATCTTTTTTTAAAAATTTTAAAATTAAAATTTTTATTTTTACAAAATATAAACTTATGATTCAATTTCTACATTTAAAAAAAATAAAATTAAAATTTGAATTTTCAATCATTTTTTTTTTAGAATTTTAAATCATGATTCCAAATTTGATAACTCTATCAGTGGAGTTAGACCTGAGAAAAAAGAAAGGCAAGCAGCAGAAGAAAGAAGGAGAAAGAAGACGAAGAATGAAGAAGAATGTACAGAAGAATGGAGAAGAGAGTTGTAGAGAGAGAAAAATATCTAAGAAAATGAAAGATTGTGTTGTATTACTTCATCGGTGTATATTACATATATTTTTTACTTGTACATGTACAACCTTTATACATTTATACATACTGACCTTTAACTACATTTTAACTAACTACAACAACCTACTAACTGCTTTTAACAACTCTTTACAATATTCTAATCTTTCTTTAACCATGTTAGCTTGCCAAGTTAACACTCATTCTCAAGCTCATGATTTAAAGAGGTTCATAACTCCAAGCTGATTTAGCAATTGTTGATGTTGAGATTTTCTTTGACTTTTGGTGAGTATATCAGCTAGCTAGTCTTTGGTATGTATGAAGTTAGTTTTCAGCATTCCTTGGCATATTCTTTTCCTTACAAAATGACAATCTATATCAATGTGTTTGGTTCTCTCATGAAATATGGGATTTGCAGCAATTTGAATAGCTATCACAGATCATGTTAACAAGCAATTCAATCTGAACTTCTAGCTCTTTAAACAGACTTATCAGCCAGGTGATCTCAGCTGCACAGTTGGCCATACTTCTAAACTCAGCCTCTGCTGAGTTCATGGACATTGTCTCTTGTTTTTTTGATTTCTAGGAGATTAGTGATCCACCAAACTTTACTAAGTATCCAGTGACAGATCTTCTTGTTTCTAGACAAGCACCCCAGTCAGAATCACAGTAGGCAGTCAATGTATTTATACCTTGAGATGACATTAACAGCCCAAGTCCTGGAGCTTCCTTAAGGTATCTGTCAACCCTCGGTGCTGATTCCATATGTGACTCCTTAGGATTGTGCATGTATTGGCTCAACACTTGGACTGGAAAAGCTATATCAGGTCTGGTCATGGTGAGATACAAGAGTCTTCCCACCAGTCTCTAGTACCTTTTAGGATGCTGCAGTGGTTGATCATCAACTCTCCCTTCATGTCATGCCCTGAGAGGGTACCCTAGACGTGACCGGCACTCGAAGATCATTGCTGGTCCCCAAGCGAACCAGTTGGTCCAATCACACATTCGTTCATATCAATCAATCAGTGGAAAGTTTAAAATAAAGAAATAATTTAGCGGGCAATCTAAATCAACGATCTAACTCAAGAAAGAAAGGCCATGAGCCAACAAATCAAACTCCGATCTTCGTCATTAAAATAGTTTGATATGAATAATTCAAGGAAAGAAAATACTCAATCGACCCATCACTATCTAGTCTATGAAGCCTCTATCACTACTATCTAATTGGTGTCAATGACATGTTCATGGCTACCTCAAATCAAAATGAAAAGGGCTAACTCGATGCAAGAATAACATAAGCGGTGTCCTCCGAATGTAGAGGAGGACTCACCAATATGCTGAGTGTGTATAGATTCTCAATGGGGATCCTATTGACGATCTCTTAAACATGTCTCTGCATCATGAAGTGATGCAGGTCCAAATAGACGTCGGTACATGGAATGTACGAGTATGTAATATGGCAGAACAAAACATACCTCAAGGAAGAATAACGTTGGTTCAAATATCTCAATTCAGAAAGATAAGAGAGACTCAATCAAAGTGTCATAAGTCTAAAGTAAGGATATAGTTTTGGAGAAAGATCAACCATATACCATACAACCCATTCCAATCACATATCATTTAATCCAATCCACCACATATCACCTACTCCAATCCAATCATATATCATCCAATCTAATTCAATCATATACAATCAACTCAACAAACAACTCAACAATCAATTCAAAGGACGCAACTCAATAAATATGCAAATTTGAACTTAGTAATGTGACATAATCCAACTCAATTATCAATAAGATTAATCAAACCAATCAAATCATACACAATCCACTCAATTTAGGAGTTTCTCTAACCGACAACAATCCCACCACCTATAATTAGGTGATGCATAATGAGCCACGTCGTTGCCACATCTATTCATACTTCTCAAGGTATGAACGAATCAACCAATCATGGATCCGTCAATCAATCAAGTCCTATCATTTCAGGACAATGAAATAGGAAAACATCCATCACAGTACAATCCCTTCCTACGTTGGTGGCGTAGTTTATGGGATTCGAGTATGGATTATACTCTTACCCAATTCGGTGCTCAATACTCCTCCCAAGACTCAATAAACACATATATATCAAGTGAGTAAAATATTCAAAATACTCATTTAGTCTCTTAGGACTTAATTTCAAATCAACTCATTTAGTCTCATTGGACTCTTTTCAAAACTCAATCAGTCTGGTCTCATTGGACCTTCTTTCAATTCGACTCATCTCAATCATCAAACTCTTCTCTTGAAATTTGATACCATCTCAACTCAATGGATGTAGAAATATTATGTGCATTTAAAATATAATTCCAACTCCTCAACTCAAATTCAAAATAGATATTTTAATGTAAAAATACTCAACTCATTTATACTCAAAATATTCATGTTCAAAAATAATAATTTAGAGGCTCCTCGAACTCAACTCATACTTAAACTCCTTTTTAAATCAAAGATGAAAATAATCATTCTTTAAACTAAAAATAGTGTATAAATAGTTTATGCAAAAAGGTTCACAAATCATTTATCTAAAACTCCTTCTCAAAAGATCATTTATTTTCAAAATATTCATAAGACTCCAATCAAATCAAATTATGCATATCACATAATCACATTAGACTCCAATCTACTTCATCACACAACATCCTCATCAACATAACCTCTTCATTCACATCATCGTCAAATATCATCATTCACATCATCATCAAACATCATCATCGCATCATTATCAAATATCATCGTTCACATCATCATCAAACATTATCATCACATATAAATTCATATACAAAGATTCATTTGTAGTCAATAATATAAAAGATAACTATTCAAGAATTTAAGTCATGAAAATCGCCAATCAATTTCTAGTACATAAAAATATTGTAGAGTTTAGGAAAATTTCAAGAAAAATCTTCATAAAAGGTTCAACTATTTCACAACTTCTACCTAACACATCTATGGACATATGGAAGAACTCAATCCATATTTTAGGTTAGCCTTACATACCTTAGAGTAGATTTTGAAGAAACCTTGTTGTTGGGTCTTCAATGGAAAGCTTGAATCCTTGAGCTTTTAAGGGCAAATTCTTGTTGGAGATGTTTGGAAAATAAGAGGGAATGAAGATTAGGGTTTTGGGGAGGTGAGAGAACTGAAAAATGATTCCAAAACGTCCCAAGTGAGGGTATATATAATTAGGGGAAAAGTCCAAGTTGCCCTTCTTCAAAATTCTGGAAAACTGGGCAAAAATCTTGCTGACGCTATAGCGGCGCGTCGCGCCACTGCAGCGCCAAGCCAAAATAGGCTTAAAATCCTGCACATCTAATAGTGGCGCATCGTGCCAAGGACCAAACTACTGAGGTTATTTTCTGGCGCTATAGTGGCGTTGGGCGCCACTGGAGGCCAAGCCTAAATTTCGCCTAGGCCTGAAATTCCTGCAGTACTAGTCTGTAGTAAAATGGTCATAACTTTTGACTCCGAACTCCAAAAATTGCAATCTTGGTGGAATTAGAAAGAAGACTCAAAGACCTTTAATTTGGTAGGTGTGATCTACCTATTTCATTATATGCAAAGAGATATGGTCATTTGAAGTTGACTCTTATACTAACTCCTCTGAAAACTTAATCGATTGGAAATTTTTGGACTCGACTTGGTGTTAGAGATCTCTTATGACCCCTAAACACATCTAACACACTTCAAATACTTAGGAATTAATCTTAACTCATATATAAAATTACAAGTCCTTCAGTTCAAGTTTACACACAGTGAAGAAATGTTTGAGTTTTTGCGAAAAAATTTCCGGAGTGTTGCACTTCATATGAGATGTGTTCATCATATTTCACTGATGTAAGTTTCTTATTCTATTCTAGTGGTGTTCCTGCAGGCTTAGCTCCTCCTAGACCACATTTAGCAATTAGTTCCAGTGCATATTTTCTCTTTGACATGTGTATTCCATGACTGGATCTAGCACACTCAATGCCTAGGAAGAACTTCAGCTCACCTAAGTCTTTCATTTTGAATTACTTTTGTAGGTCTCTTTTTGTATCCACTACTAGGTGTTACTACCTGTAACCAGCAAGTCATCCACATGGACTAGTACTACAAGTATGTCACTAGTAGATTATGGACCTTCACACTGAGTAGCCTCGGCCTGATTGGCATATGAATTAGAATTGAAGTGTTTCCTCTTCTTCTTTGTCTTCTACCCAACTAGATAACCTTTCACTTTAAAACATTGTTCCTTAGAGTGTCCCCTGTAACCACAGACCTCACACACAAGAATTGACTTCTAGAATTTTTGTGTCTTGTATTGGTTGTCATAGTGCCCTCTTTTGGGGTTGCCATTACCTTTTGGTTGATAGCCAAAGATGTCACCCTGATTAGGGCAAGTTCCCTTTTTTTTACTGAATAGAGCAGTACATTCCACCATTTTGGAGGCAACACCTTCATGACATGTACTTGCCAAGTTTCTTTGGCTTTTATCATCGACTATCAAAGAGTAAGCTTTGTTAAGGTTAGGGATTGGATACTGCATCAATATCTGACCTCTAGCAGCTGAATATGACTCATTTAGTCCCATCAGAAACTCAAGCAACCTCTGGTATTCAAAGTGTTCTTGGAACCTTTTTGATTCAGCATAAGAACACCCTGGGCATGGCATGATGGAATCAAATTCATTCCACAACCCCCTTAGATGTGTGTAGTATTCTGTAATAGTCATAGTTCCTCGAGTGAAACTATGAATTTCCTTGTGCAGTTGAAATACATGTGCACCATTAATTTTGTCAAATCTCTCTTTCAGATCACTCCATACCTTGTGTGCATCACCAGCATAAACAATACTACTCAACAGACCAGGTGTAACAACATTTATTATCCAGGACAAAACTACAGCATTATACTTTTTCCAGATGTCAAACAGCTCAGGTGCAAATTGAGACTTAGGGAACCGTCAATCCACAAAGCCTAATTTACCCTTACCTAAAGCCTAATGCGCATAGACCTACTCCAAACAGCATAGTTCTCGAAACCTGTGAGCTGAATGAAGATTAGAGAGCTACCTGGAGTGTCGTTAGGATAGAGGTATAGAGGATGATTGTGACCTACAATCAGAGCCTCGTAGCTGGTTGGACCAGCGGTTTCATGCGCTCTGTTCAAGTTTGGGTCACCAGTTTCCATAGATTCCGACGTAGCTTCAGCTGTATACATCACTATTGACAGCTTAAACCCCTAGATCGCCGGTTGACTTCTTCTACTACAGTCTAGATCACCAATTGTGAGCTTTTTCTTCTATCCTACGATCCTTCTAGGCTCTAATACCATGATAACTCCATCAGTGGAGTTAGACCTGAGAAAGAAGGAAGGCAAGCAACAGAAGAAAGAAGGAGAAAGAAGTCGAAAAATGAAGAAGAATGTGCAGATGAATGGAGAAGAGAGTTGTAGAGAGAAGGAGGAGCAGGGAGGTAGAGAGAGAAAAATATCTAAGAAAATGAAAGATTGTGTTGTATTACTTCATCAGTGTATATTACATATATTTTCTACTTGTACATGTACAACCTTTATACATCTATACATACTGACCTTTTACTACATTTTAACTAACTACAACAACATACTAATAACCTACTAACTGCTTTTAACAACTCTCAACAATATTCTAACCTTTCTTTAACCATGTTAGCTTGCCAAGTTAACAAAATTATATATCTAAATACTGATTAAAAATTTTAATTTAAAACTACGATTTCAAATCACACGTGTAAACGCAAACTAAATATGACCCAAAAATAAAAATGAAGATTGAAAGGATGACCATTGGGTCACAGTGAAGTTAAATTTCACGATGACACGACCTTCTTATAATTTATATTTCGTTCTATTTCCAACTACTTTCATAATAATAAGTTACATACATAAATTAAAATGTTAAACATGTCACGCTTTTAATTTTTCAAAATTTGCGGCACAATGACAAAAACGAGAGTCACAAAATGTCCTTGAAATTCCAATTGTTTGACAGTTTTGAGACTTGGTAGTTTTCATACTTTATGAATTGTAATGTAAATATTTGAAATTTATTACTTTTCAGATTTTTAGGAATGATATCATCTTGTCAGCATATCAATCTACTTCTGTATATATAGATTTATCTATATTTATACAATTTTTAAAGTATTAAAATTCAAACTAAAATGTGGATGGACCAAAATGACCTATAACATCAATAGGCATAACACATAAACGTGCTCTTTAATTTGGCCTCAAATGATAACTATGTCCTTCAACTTTTGGTATGTGAAAGGAGACACTTAAACTTGTATAAAGTTTTTTTTTTTTTTTTTTTTTTTTTTTTTTTTTTGGGAACAGACCCTACACGAGGCTCCCACCTCTCGTGCACAGTCAGGGGTTGAGCAGCACCCCCAAGCCTTACCATAAATAATCAAAATAAAATACAAGGAGGGGGACATAAACCTTACCTCCGATCCTATGGTGGTTCATAAGTCGGCTAACCTCTTAAGGTCGGCTAACTCATCCCCGATACAAAAAGAGACTAACTATAACTAGAAAGCATTAAACCTGTGAGAGGACTCCTCTCGGTACAAATCAACTAAGAAAGCATAAATGAGGGAGACTCTCCCCTTCCATGAGAATACAAGAAAGTAGCCTACACTAGTCCTATTCAAGAACAAGTATACGAACCTTCTATCTCGCATGGGTTGGGGAAATTCTTTTCATCTTTGCTCTTTTTAGACATGTCGTACCAAGTAGGTCCAAGGAAAGTTGCAGCAACACCAATCGTAGCCAAGTTGGGAAAATTAGAGATAAACATGTTCAAGAAGGTTGTTTTATCCTTTTTAATCTTCTTCTCCTGAAGCTTGTCATTCCTATCTTGTCTAGCATTATGTAGCCCTTGGTTTCTTGTGGAAGTTGTTGAAGGTTGTAGAAGTGTTGTGTATTATCAAGTGTATGGCTGTACTTAGATAATGTATCAGCTGGAAAATTTGCTTCCCGAAAAACATGTTTGCATTGGAAGTATTCTAGCAGTTGGACCAGTTGTTGGAGTTCATTAACGTAGTTTTGAATGTTCCAGGGTGGTTTGATGTCCAGATTCAGCCACTTGATCACAAGTTCCGAATCTACTTCCAATATTACTCTATTATAACCTTGTTGAATGCACCAATTAATGCCAAAACTGGTTGCCTGCACTTCCGCTTGATTATTTGTTCCAACTCCCAAAGGAGAGGCAAAAGCATATATCAAATTACCCTTATGATCCCTTACTATGCCTCCTGCTCCTATCTTTCCTGGGTTGCCTATGGCACTCCCATCAGTGTTAAGTTTAACTATGTTAGGGGGGGGTTTGAGCCATTTAACCTGGGTTACTTTTATGTCATGCTTACAGTTTTCTATCCAAATAATTAGATCTTTCCAAGCTGGTGGCCATTGGATATATGGAAAAACTGTGGTAATAAGCATGTATATTTCTTTGATTATATTGAACTTCACCCTAGTAGTACTAGATTTCTTTCCTCCATATTTACTTGCACACCTGTTCTTCCAGACATTCCAGCAAATAAATATAGGGAGGGCTTGCAACATGAGTTTATGTACAGCATTGTTTGGTTTGTAGGTCCACCATCTCATCAAGATGTCTCTAATGGAGTTGTGGTCCTGCCTGATTCCCCCCCAGTTGGAGAAATATGTCCAGATGTGTTTAGCAAAGCTTCCAGAGACAAATATGTGTTCTATGTTGTCCAAACCAGGCCTGTAGCAGCATGAGCACTCTGCAGTTTCTCTCCCAAAAGAAATCAGTTTATCATTGGTTGGCAGTTTGTGTCTCAATGCTCTCCAAAGCAAGAATGAAGCCTTGAAAGGGATGTTAGTATGCCATGTCATCCTATCTGTCAATGTCTTGTTTTTTTTCTTTCTCACATTTTCCCAAGCTGATTTACAAGTGAAATTTCCATGTGATTGCAGCTTCCATTGAGCTTGATCTAGTGTGTTTTGTTGGTACATGATTTTAGTATTGAGAATTGTGTGTATCATGTGTTGAGGGGCCTGTTGCCTGATTTTCTCTTCATTCCATTTTCCATTTGTCAAGAACATGGAGACAGTGGAGTTGTTGAATCTTGGAATATATTCATAGTGATTGGCTAGAGGGCCAATACCCAGCCAATCATCCCACCAGAAACTGCAGTTCCCTGAACATAAGGTCCACTTAATGTGAGGTTCTATGTCACCTTTGTTCTTCATCATGTTCTTCCACATGAGAGATTGACCTGTGTGCCACTTTTTTGTGACAGGGTGAGCTCTTTGGCAGTATTTAGCTCTCAAGAAATCCCCCCATAAAGATCTCTTAGTTCTGAACAACCACCAATGTTTGTATTGCATTGCCAGACATATATCTTCCAAGTTTTTTATACCAATACCTCCCTCCTCATATGGTAAGCTAAGGGTTTCCCAAGAGGCCCAATGGTACTTCCTTTTCTCCTTATCCCAACCCCAGAAGAAGTCAGCAATAAGGCATTTTATTTGTTTCAAAGTGGTTCTGGTAGGGGTTATGGCAGATAACAGATGTATAGGAAGTGATTGAAGCACTGATTTGATCAAAGTGGCTCTCCCCCCATAGCTTAGCATCTTTGTCTGCCACCCTTGAATTTTAGCAATCACTTTTGAAACTATACCAGTGAAATATATGACCCTTTGTCTTCCTATATACAATGGACATCCCAAGTATGTCATAGGCCCATGAGTGCATTTATAACCAGTGATGGTCACTACTCTATCCATTATATCATCAGGGGTATTGGTAGGGATTAAGATTTGGCTTTTGTCCTTATTAATAAGCTGCCCAGAAATGCCTTCATACATCTGAAGAGTCTTCATGATGAGTTGAAGGGAATACTTGGAAGTTGAGGTGAAAATAATAATGTCATCTGCAAAACTCAAGTGGTTAATTTGAGGACCCCTTTTCTCCATTTGAAAACCAGTGTATAGATAGTGCTGATGAAGGTTGTTTAACATTCTGGTCAGTACTTCTGCACCAAGAACAAAGAGAGCAGGAGAGAGTGGGTCTCCCTGTTTGAGACCTCTTGTTGAGTGGAAAAAACCATGCCTGCTGCCATTTATGATGACAGAGTACCAATTGTTAGACATTATTCTCCATACCATGTCTATGAAGGTTTCCCCAAATCCCATCTTTCTCATGACAAGACAGATAAAGGACCATGAGACTCTATCATAAGCCTTGGCCATGTCAAGTTTAATAACCACATTATCTCCAATTTTGGGTTTGTTTATGTTATGCATAATTTCTTGAGCCAGCATAATGTTCTCAGATATGCTCCTTCCTTGGACAAATTCAGACTGATTATCAGAAATAAGATGTGGAAGGATGGGAGCCAGTCTGCTACTAAGGAGTTTGGAGATTATTTTGCTACTAAAATTGCTGAGAGATATAGGTCTGAATTCAGATAGTCTATTAGGATGTTCAACTTTTGGGAGTAGAACCAGACATGCATGGGAAACGTATTTTGGGATGTCATGGCCATTAAAGAAAAACAGAATCAGCTCCAAAAGGTCCTCACTGATAATGTCCCAGCATACCTGGAAAAACTTGCCACTCATCCCATCAGGACCTGCAGCAGAAGTACCATTCATAGAGAAAATCACTTTCTGTAACTCCTCTTTAGTAGGTACCCTTTGCAACATGTGGTTTTGATTGTCACTGACCTTTCTAGGTATGTACTTAAGGAAATCTTCATTGATTTTCTTGTTGTCTGTAGTAAATATCTTTTCAAAGTAATGACATGCAGCCTTGGCAATTTCCTCATTTCCCTGAATACTATTACCCTGATCATCCTCAATTTTGTGAATATACAGTCTTCTCCTTCTCCCTCTAATGATAGCATGGAAGTAATTGGAGTTGGCATCCCCTTCCTTAAACCATTGGAGTTGAGTTTTTTGTTTGAGGATGGATTGCTCTATCTTTAGATGCCTGATGTATTTGGCATTGATCAAGTTCAACTTGGTTCTATTTTCTTCGGAGTTATCACTGATTATTGCATCCTCAGCCTCTCTAACTTTTGTCTCAAAATCAGTGATGGAAGAAAAAATATCACCATATTCTTGTCTTGACCACTTACTCAGAGTGCTTCGCACTCTTTTCATTTTTTCCTGAAATCTTCTCATAGGATTTCCTGCGGCAGGTTTTCCCCAGCACGTTTTCACTACATCAAGGAAGCTATCATTATCAACCCAGCAATGTAGAAACTTAAAATACTTAGGGGCATTGTTCTGTCTCTCTGCACACTCCATGAATAAAGGGCAATGGTCTGATCCAGTGGAAGCTAAATGAGTAATAGTAGTCATGGGCATCATGTCTAACCACTTATCATTTACCATAGCTCTATCTAGTCTCTTCCAAATCCTGGCATCATTATCTCTGTTGTTACACCATGTATACTTTGCACCATGAAAACCCAAGTCTATGAGTCCACAAGCTTCAATAGTACTTATGAATTCAAAACTTTTGTTCATGTTGTAGGGTATGCCCCCCAGCTTCTCTTCAATGCCAGTGATTACATTAAAATCCCCTATTGTACACCATGGTTTGCCTACACTGGAATATAGCAGTAGTTTATCCCAAAGATCTCTTCTCAAATGATCTTTACATTTAGCATAAACAAAGGTTGTGAGATAGGTAATATGCCATGTAACATGTTTGATCTCACAGGTAATCTGCTGCTCATCCTGATCTATAATGGAGCATGCTACATCTTTATTCCAGAAGAGCCAAATTTTGTTGTTGGAATTATGAATAGCACTGTCCATATTAAGCTGAATTTTATGCGAATTGAGGTGTGATTGGTTTGAGAATGGTTCAAGAATTGCCATCATAGATATTTTGTGATAGTCTTTGAGTTTTTGAAGTCTATCTAGTGAACCCTGAGTATCAATACTCCTTGCATTCCAACATAGGGTATTAATCATTGAGACTTATTTGATTTGGACCTTGTTTTGATGCCACTTTTGCAAATAGCATTATCAGAACTTGTTGTGTTATCTTGTTGCTTCTTTTTCCTATTTTCTTGCTGACCCCTGGTAGAAAGAGCCCTCCTTTCCTCCTCTTCTTTTTGAACCTCATCATATTGGTCAGGATCTTCCTCATCCTCAGAATGTGTGACTCTGTATTCATCTGTTAGTTCTTGTGGAGTAATTTCCTTGTTAAGGGCACATTTTCCAGTATTCGGTTTCTGAATTTGCAAAGCTGTCACATGGATGCCTGCATGTTCCACCACCAGTACATCATGTAAGCTCTGTTGTCCTGATTGCATTTCTTTAATAATTTTCTTCTTCAACGCATCCCTTTTCTTCTTACTAAGTGCTAATGTAGACTTGTTGTTAAACGCCTGAGGACTCTCATTTTGCCTTTTCGGATCCGGAGGTTCCTTATCCATTGTGTAGCAGTCCTCTTCTTGTTGTGAGTATTCATTGTACCTCTCCTTTCTGGTTACAGTTGTAGTAGTTACCTCTGTGGTAGCAGGAGCTCTAATGTCATTCCTATGGTCAACCAAAGTACTTTCCCTCCCTCTGGTAACCCCTTCCTGCAAGTTAGTGGGTTCCTCCTGTATTACATCCTACATATATTATGTCACGTAGGAAATGTGTGTCTATTTGTTCAGTTTTATTAAAGGGTGTGCAAAAATCAAATACACCGATAAGCCGAACCGAAAAAAGTGATATTGACTTTTTGCTATTGGGTTATTGAGTTAACGATTATTTAATGATTTAATAAAAAAAATTATTGAGTTATCGGTTCGGTATTGATATTTTAATATTGAGTTATTGGGTAAACCGATAACCCATTAAGACTATAATAATTTATTAATTTAATCTTTAGTTTTTACTCATACATAAATATCAAACAAAATGTATTAATATAAATATATAATCAGTTAATCACTATATCATACTATTTAGAATTTAATATTTATCCTTTAGGCTTTGCCGAGTTAGGTTCAGTGTTCAGCTACAAGGGTTTGCAAGTTGCTACGACGGCAGCTCCGGAATTTGTATATTTGTTTTAAAAGTATTTTGTTATTGGTTAAACCGAAAATCGAACCGTTAAAGATCAAAAGACGATAAAACCGATAACAAATATCTTATTGGTTTGGTTATCAGTTTAGCGTATTTAGAAATCGAAAACTGATAAATCGAACCGATAATACTTAAAACCGAACTGATAGATACACACCTCTAATTTTATTCAAGTTTAAGTATCTACTTGTACACATTCAAAGTTGGAGGATATAAATGCCCTTGAAGCCAAGATAAAATGCGCATTTACATATTATGTCATATTAATATTCATAAGTTTTGTGCCCTTTCTATATTTTTGTACCAATATTTTTTCTTACTTCTCAATAAATATAATACTTCAAAAGCACAATGATTCATCAGCTAAATAAAAAATAATACTACTTGCGTGAATCCGTGCATCTACCAACACTTATTAGAGTTGTTTTTATTAATCGACATCAATTACAATTTATATCATTCATGTCTAACTTTAACTATGATTGATTGATTAATTAGGAGATATATTGCATATTATATATAAGTCATGAATTTGTTTTAATAATGTTCTTAAACTATGTGAAAAGACTGTGTTTTAAAAAAAAATGAATAATATGTTTATTAATTAGGAAAAGAGTATTTTGATCCATTAATAAGTAATAATAGAGACATGACTAAATTATTGACGACGGGTAGAGTTGTCAAAATGGGCTAAGCCCAATCCAACCCAACCCAACCCTAAAGGGCTAGCGAGTTAAATGAGTTAGGACGAGTTAACTATTTTAATTAAAAGGCCTATAAAATAGCAGCTCAATCCATCCTTAAGCGGGCTACGGATTGTGATGGATTGTCTCTTCAATCAAAAGATAGACAACATTGCCATCTTAGAAAGACTATCGAACATTGATGAACATAACACTAATACGTCAAAAATTCACAAGTCCATGAGTTGCACATATTTTAGTGGAATACTTACAAAACAACATAATAGACAAGATACAACAGTCAATATTCATAGGATTCACCAGAACAACATATATTACATGATCATTTTTTTTCATAAACAAAACAAGAAAAGGAGAAACAAAAATTTAGGCATAAATGCAAAAGTAAAAAAGGTCAAAGATTCATAGTTATAATAACTTCAGTTGCCATGTTGCTGAAGATTTGGCAAAATAAAACACTACTTAAAAATATATATATAAATATTTTTAAAATTCACTATCCATGGACTGGCCTCTGAGGCTGGCGGATTGAGTCCATGAGGCTGTGCTAAAAAACATCATTCGTAAATGGACTGAAATTTTTTAGCCCAACCCACTTAATTAAAGGGTTAGTTGGGCTGAGCCGACTTCACAGACCAAGCCCATTTTAAGAAACTTTTAGACCAAATTATTAACTAAAGACATTTTTGTTCGCCTAATTTAATGACATTTTGTACCCTTTTCCATTATATTTATCATTAATAACTTTATCTCTTTCGTTTTCAAGATAACAGAATAAAATAAAAAATCCTTGTTCGTAGATTCCATCTTACTTTACATGATGGTGGTTACTTCCTCTACCAACGAAAGTATACTAAAAGAAATTTTGGACATAGCTCACTTGTGTAATGCGATCACAAGCAAAACACTCGTTAAGCTTGTGTTTGAACATGTTATATGAATCATACAATCAAATGAATGTCTGAATATATAATTTGAGATCGTAATTTCAAATCTCAAACCCTTCAAAAAATATGATTTACAGAATTTGAAGCCTCAAATCCTACGAACTCTCTAGAGACAAAACCTTTAAATGATTTGTAATGACCCATTTGGTCATTTTGAGAATGAGTCATCTTTCTTTCATAAAATACTCTGTCCAAAAAAAAAATTAAATTATAAATTTGGACCATTCAATAACTACGGTTATTTAGTTGAGGGATAACTTTAGATAACTAATTTAATTGATGGACTAAAGTGTTAGTTTAGTTAATATCTTAAACTACTTTATTTATTAAAATAAGTAGTAGGGTTTTTACTTTTAATTCATATTGGTTAGAAAATAAAAGAAAAGAATAACAATCAAGAAACTGTGCAACGACGGCTAAGTGAGTACGAAGAAAGGTAAGAGAATTTCAACCAAGTTTGAAGTTCGTGTGTATGCATGCATTGATTACTCATATATAATAGTATTATTATAATATGTCAGGGGAAGATATTAGATTTCAAATTGTCTTAATGTTGATTTTTTTTTTACAAATTGATGGGCACATTTAATTTGTTTCTATTGGTTGTTGTTGATAAGGATTAATGGTCAACCATAAAGTATTTGTGGCCAAGGATTGGTAATAGTAAACCAACCACTGAAAGGAAAGTTAGAATTATTATATAATAGGTATACAAGTAGCATTTGCATAGGAATATTTCATAGGTAATATTGAACTTCTACGGGTTTGCATAAATTGAGTCCGATTTTAGGTTTTCTTATAGTTAGTACATTGTGATTTAAGTTTTGATATATTATGATAGGTAATTAAATATTAGGCATATTATGTCATATAAATTCCATTAAATTTATGATATTGGGGAAGTTGAGGCTTAACCCTAAGCTTGAAATTTAGAAAAATATAAGATTTGGTTTATTAATTGGCATCAAGATTTGGGAACTTGATTATAGACTTGTGTAAGTTTGGGGTCTAGGCTAGACATGGGTGTTGTTAGTTTTGAAATCTTATTGTGTTTAATTATTTATTTAGATCATACTTATTTGCAAACCCAGCGAAAGGGGAAGGCTCAGGTCTCGGAGTAATTGTGTGATTATTTAAGGCAAGTGAATTTCTAAACCTCAGTTTAAGCTTATAGATGCTTGTATTTCCGTGTCATATATACTAGGGAGTAATGAGAATTGGACTGGGTTATTAACTGTATGATTGACCTTAAAAATGGAGATGAGGGATATAAAATGGTGATCTAATGACATGTATTGGTGGAATTGATATGTTGTGATTTTGGACATGTGAAATGACTATGTTGATGTGAGATAGGAAAAATTATTGTTGTTGTCATATTATCATCGTGAATTATATGAACATGAATTGATTGCATTGGTTTTGACATATTGTGTTAAGATTGAAACTGCTATGAAACAAAAGGGGTCGGGCCACACGCTCCGTGGCAGATATTATGAAACAAAGGGGTCGGGCCACACGCTCCGTGGCAGATATTATGAAACAAAGGGGTCGGACCACACGCTCCGTGGCAAGATATATATGTTGAGGGGACGGGCCACACGTTCCGTGGCAGGTTACATGGACAGAAATGTCCCCCATGGATTCCGGACTGTGATTCAGCGGATGTGTAACGATAGGACAGACATGCATCATTTCCTTGCATTGCATTGCACCTTTCTGATATTTGTGAATTTGTGTTTATCCCTATATTGCTATGTATATGTTGACTTGACTTGATATGATTCATTGATGAGTATTCGTGGACTATATTGTTGTTGTTATTGTATAAGTGTAGAGTTGGGCTGGTTTTATGCAGGTTGTAGTTAAGGAGGTTCGATTGGAAGGAAATGAGTACTTGTATCTATGAAGTTTGGCTTAGTTTTAGTTATCCACTTGCTGAGTACCGTGTTGTTTGGTACTCACCCCTTGCTTCCACACTTGTGTAGGTTGTAAGCACATGCCTGCTTAATCTCCTACGGTTTACTACCGCTTCTGAGGATATTATCATTTCGAGTGTTGAGGTAGCTGTTACACCCGTCTAGCGGATACCTCTTACTCTTTTATTATGTTTTAGTCCTATTCTAGAGACGAAGACATTGTGACTGTATTTCTTTTCGTACTTCGATAATACATTAGTGGCTTGTATACGTGACAACCAGTCTTGGGGGATTTTGAGATTATTTATTTATTTTTGACTAAGTTAAACCTTGCTTTATCTCAATTACTTCCATATTTACTTTTCGTTGGTTATTAGGCTGACTTATCACGGTGGATTGAAATGAGTGTCATCACACCCGAATTTGGGTCGTGACATGATTAATATGTAAAATATAAAATCAAAAGTCATGTGAAACAAGCTCTTTTATACTTATCATAATAGGCCACCACTCTAACACCTCTAGCCCTCCATGCCTACCTTAATAGTGCCTTTGGGACAATATTTTTTTTGGCAAAAGGTTCAAATATATCTTGATATTTTATTTTATTGATCAGTTTTACCTTCTATTATACATAACAAATATATATAATTGAATTTTACTCGAATGTAATAATGTAATTCTCTATTAATTTTTCTTATTTCTTTTTAGCTTTCATGCGTTTGTTTATTTTCTTGAATTTCTAGCATGATTCTTATTTTAAAAGATTTGAGGTTTTACCTCGATAAGAAGGCGAAATTGAACTTGAATAATTTTAGTAAAGTGGTTATTTTTTAGGAAGTATAGTTGGAATTGGTTGAAAATACTTGGAGAGGCTATGTACAAAATTTTGAAGAAGAATAGAGGTGATATTGAGTAATTTAGAGTCAAAATTCAGAGCTGAAATTGACCTGAAAAACATCATTGCGACAATATGTATCACATATGTGTATCACATGTTTCATAGATATATACAAATATACATGAAATACATGGATATACATAGAATATATATACATATATAAGGAAATATACATGAAAGATATAGATATACAACTCAATCTGCCTAATCCGCCCAACTCATTCAAGCCCATTTCAGCTCAATGCATTACAATCTATTAAATATTGGATTGACATGCAACTCAAATTGACTCATGATAAATTTTGTCAAAATATTATTTTTTTTTCGTTTAATATGTTATATATAGCAATAATAAAGAAAATAATAATTTTATTATTGAAAAAAATACAACAATTAAAACTTAGTAAAAATCGATTGGGTTGGGTTATGACCCGCTTTTAGCCCATTTCAACCCAACTCATTTCAGCCTAGTGCCATGACCCGCCACTTGATCATGAAGATGGGGGAAAGATCTAGAGTCTTGGAGAGGTTAATAGAAGACTCTAGAATGTCCAAGAGAATTCTTGAAGAAGGTAGAAGAACCTAGAGTCTTGAAGAGGTTAGTGGAAGACTCTAGATTCTTGTAGAAGCTTGTAGAGAAGTCTTGAAAGACTTGGAATTCTCTAGAGTGTGTGGAGAGTTCTAGAGTATGGACTTCTTTGTAAATATGGAAGGACTTGTATAGTAAATTTTATTTACACTTAGGCCCCTTAGGAGTAGTATAAATAGAGGGGGCATTCATTTGTACAAGATCAAGCAATCAAGCATTCTTCCAAAGCAATACAAAAGCCTTCTTCATAAAAGCTCTCTTGTCTTTCTTACTATTTAGCATTCCCTTAGCGATCTAGTCTTAAAGGCTTACTTGAGCTTACAAGATCGTGAAAGATTCGTGAGTAAGTTGTCAAGTGCCGCACGAAAGTCTTAGTTGAAGTCTAAGTCCGTGACACTAAGTAGCTTTTAGTTGAGTTAATAACCTACTCATTTACTAACTCAATCCAGTTTGACTTGCCCAAATTCAATTCAACCCATCAATTTTACACCTCTAATTATTTCTAGGGGTGTGCAAAAATCAAACCGACCGATAAACCGAACCAAAAAAAGTGTTATTGATTTATTGCTATTGGGTTATTGGATTAACGATTATTTAATGATTTTATAAAAAATAATTATTGGGTTATCAGTTCGATATTGGTTTTATAATATTGGGTTATGAGTAAACTGATAACCCATTAATACTATAATAGTTTACTAATTTAATTTTTAGTTTTTTACTCATACACAAATATCAAATAAAAAATATTAATATAAATTTATAATCCGTTAATCACTATATAATACTATTTAATATTTACCCTTTAGGCTTTGCCACTTTAGATTCAACAATAAAAGTTTGCAAGTTGCTATGACGGCAGTTCTAGAATTTGTATATTTGTTTTAAAAGTTTTTTTATTGGGTAAATCGAAAACTGAACTTTTAAAGACCAAAAATCGATAAACCGAAAATCTATAACAAATATTTTATTGATTTGATTATCAGTTTAATGTATCTAGAAATTAAAAACCAATAAACCGAATCGATAATACTTAAAATCAAACCGAACTGACCAATATACACACCTAAAGAGAAGCCAACACTAAAGAGTATTAAATTCCACTTCAAATTGTAACACTAAAAAGTTCACTAAACTCCACTTTGAATTGTTTGATATTTTATATTTCCTTCTTAAGACTTTATTCAAAGTGCACCACTGATCTGCTGGTGGGAGTTACTATTATTTTTTTAAAGAGAAGCCAGTCATGCTTGTCACAGACTTTATTTTGTTAGATTATCTATTCCCTTTTTAAAGGCTTTATTTTGATCATCTTTTTTCATTGTTGAGACTTGAGTCTAATTATATGTTTAGGATTTGGTGTTGTTTGACTCAGATACCTTATTGGTGACAGCCCATTTTAAAATTGAGTTGATATATAATCATTAACCTATGAAAAATCTTGTTAAAATATTTTTAAAAAGATATATATTTTACTTGATATGTTATATAATCATTGCTGAAAAAAATGAAAAGATATTTTTAGGTACTTGAAAAATCATAATTGAACAAACCAAGAAATTAAAACTTGGGCGGATTAAATTATGATTCACTTTAACCCCGCCAAAAATTCAGTCCAACCCACCCATTTGACACCCCCACCTCTATGTACCACTATATTTTTCTATGTTTCTTGACCAAAAAAGTTGGTTAAACTTTCATAACTCTGTCAAAGAAGAATTAAACACTGAAAAGTGAAAGGCCAGAAAGAAGTTAAAAACAAAGAATGTACTGTGATTTATCTTTGAACTTTAAAGTAGTATTCATCAGAAAAATGTTCCTGGAAAAACAAAAACAAAAAAAATTTGCACACAACTTCACAATCACTACCTAGGTAATTCATCAGTAAATAAACATGAAAGTGGTGCAGTAGAAACAGAAACAAATGTACCATCTACATTTCCACCATTAGCCAAACATGATGTGTGTCCTCTTGAAGATGCTAAAGAATGCATACATTCGTTTTCGTCGAATCCAAATCCTCTATTATAATCACCAGGAGCCATTGGAGCATCAGGAATATCAGCTTCACCTTCCAAGAAACTCATCACTTGTCTCATGCTAGGTCGAGACGATGCCTCATTGTTTGAACACATTAGTCCCAATTTCAATACCATCACAACTTCACTTTCATTGAACTCACCTTTCAATCTCTTGTCTATAACATCAAGAATTTTCCCTTCTCTCCATTTGTTCCACACCATGTCCACTAAAACTAATTCCTCAGACCCCGCCTTTGAATCAATCGGTCTACGCCCACATACCACTTCAAGCAACAATGCACCAAAGGCAAAAATATCAGATTTTTCAGTAGCCCGTCCTGTTCTTGGTAATTCTGGTGCAAGGTACCCCAATGTGCCAACTACCCTAGTCGTGCCCGGCTTTGATCCATGCTCATATAATCTTGCTAGTCCAAAATCTCCAAGCCTGCCATTTAACTCCCCATCTAGTAGCACATTACTAGCCTTAACGTCTCGATGCACAACAATTTGTTCATAACCTTCATGTAAGTATAACAAACCAGATGCAACCCCTTTGATGATTTTGAACCTTTGCTCCCATGTCAACACCATTCTAGGTTTTTCAAACAAGAAATTGTCCAGGCTTCCATTAGGCATAAAATCATACACAAGTAAAAGGTCACCACGACGTCTACACCAACCTACTAGTTGAACCAAATTCCTATGACGAAGTCTTCCAATGCTAGAAATTTCAGACACAAATTCACGTAAACCCTGTTTAGATTCGTGTGAAATACGCTTCACAGCGATTTCCATATTCAAACTTTGTAAAACACCCTTGTAAACTTTACCAAATCCACCAAACCCAAGAAGCTCACTATCCTTAAAATTTCTAGTAGCTTGCTTAAGTTCTTGATAAGAATATCTATGAGGACCAACCTCAAGCTCCCAAGACTCTATAACATCAGCATTCTTGAATCTCCTAACTAAATAAATAGCAACTAATATAGCAATCAAAACAAAAACAACTACTATAACTGAGATAGCAAGAATTAGGCTAGTGTGCTTCTTCCTGGGACCAGGCAAAGATGGCAATGAATCCAAGTCAAGAAAATTGGCTTCATCATTCAACTTAAAGCTCCAACCAAAAATATAATGTGAACTGGCAAGCAAACCAGTTGAAGCAGAAAAACCAACATACATATTTTCTATGAGAAATGGAGAGAGATCTATATGATAAGAGAAAAGAGGCAACTTTGGTTTTGTAGAAAATCTTGAAAGAGTAACATTAACCAAGTTTGTAACAGAATCATAATCTACCCATGCCAGTATTACCTTACCACATTTGAGATTCAAATCTTGTTTTACCAAATCATCATCAAAGTAAGCTGCTGCAGCAGACATATTGGACCTTAAACTATTGATGTTTATACCAACATGGTTATCATTAATATCCCCAAACTCAAAATCTTGTACTGTATCAAACTCAACAGCAAATATGTGATTTGAGAAGTTGCCAACATCAGTGGCATTTAGTAAGCCAAGATACTGACTTGGAAGAGCTGTGCTGAAATCATTGGACTGAGAAATAATAAAGGCAAGTCCATGGCCACCAAGTTTTGGGTATTCAGGGACTATAGCAAGAGCAAAACATGTTGAAAATGAAAAAGCAGTGCCATTAGTTGAGTTCTTGAACTGAAAAGGTGAAGAATAGAAAGCATGCCCCATTAATCTACTTGTTTCATTGGTTAATTGAATAAATCCATTTTGGCTAATCTCAGCAATTCCACTTAAGGTGATGTTATTGTTTGGTTCATTGAATCTTGTATAAATGAAGCCATCAAGTTGCTGAGATGTAGCTAGGATTGAGAGTGAAATGAGAGAACATAGTAGTACAAGACACCTATTGACCATTTCTAAAAGGGGGTTTTCAAGATTTTCAGGTCAGATTTCAAGATTTTATCATGGGTAATGAGATTTGAACTGAAAGCTATAGAAGATTTGGGCAATTTGTAGTAAAGATTGTTGCTTTTTGATGAAGAGGGCAGTTTTGGGGTCTGAGAAATGTTACAAAAACAGAGCCAAGCCAAACAAGAAGAGCACCATTTCTTAAGGGATATTTTTTTCAAGATTTTCAGGTCAGATTTCAAGATGTTATTAAGGGTAATGAGATTTGGACTGAAATCTATAGAAGATCTGATCAAATTTGTAGTAAAGATTGTTGCTTTATAATGAAAAGACACTTTTGGAGTCTCAGAGAAATGTTACACAAACAAGAAGAGCACCACTTGTAAAGGGATTTTTTTCAAGATTTTATCATGGGTAGTGAGATTTGGACTGAAAGGTATAGAAGATTTTAGAATTTTATAGCAAGATTGTTGTACTTTTTAGCGAAAAATGCACTATTGGGGTGCGAGAAAGATGTTACAGTAACACACAGACAAGGCAAACAAGGAAAACAAGTAGAGTGACATTTATTCTACAAATGTATTATTGTCTTTGGACTTAACCATTATAATGGCTGTCTTTTGTTTATTTTAGTACTTTAATTTGTGATGACAGTGACACCACTATAGGTGGATAGAGTGTATAACCTAGGACTCAACCTAATAACTTTATCGAGTTAACTATTATTAATTAGAAAGTAATTAATTTTATTGTAAAATGGATGTTCTTTTCTTTTCTCTTCTTTTCCCCGCACTTTTTTCCTAATTCCTTTTAGTCAAATTTAACATACTTATCTTTGGCTATAAATAGCTAACGAATATGTGCAATTAAGCACACAAATCTAAAAAAACAATTCTCTCTTTTTTCTGTCTTCCTTTCTTATTTTTTGTTTACTTTTCTTATAATTTAATTATTTTCATAAAATGCTATCAGCACGAAACTCTAATTTTTTCCAGACAAATTAACTTTAATAACAGGTATATCTACTGAAGAAATTTAATTTTAATTGTGTTTTTTATTTCTAAATTAATTTCTATCTCAGTTTTTATCATGTCAAATTTATTAAAACTTGAGTTTGTGACAGTTGACATTACCGAAAAAAATTATTTGTCATGGATCTTTGATGCCGAAATTCACCTTGACGCTAAAAATTTTGGTGATACTATTAAACAAGAAAATAAAGCATCAAGCCAAGATAAAGCAAATGCCATAATTTTTCTCCGTTATCATATTTATGAAGGATTAAGAACTGAATATTTAACTTTGAAAGACCCTCATGAATTATGGACTAATTTGAAGGATCGATGTCACTACCTAAAACTTACGGTGTTACCAAAAGCTCGATATAACTTAATACACATTCGATTTCAAGATTTTAAAATTGTGACAGAGTATAATTCTGCTATTCACAAGGTAAGTTTCATGTTAAAATTATGTGGATATATATCACTAATGATGACTTACTTGAGAAAACTTTTTTCACTTTTGAAGCTTCAAATGTGTTGCTACAACAACAATATCGTGAAAAAAGGGTTAAAAGAATATTTTGAATTAATTACATGTCTACTTGTGGCTGAGTAAAATAATACTTTGCTGATGAAAAATCATAAAGCTCGTTCCACTGGATCTGCTCCATTCCCTGAAGCGAATGTTGTAGCAGCACATAATTAGTCTGAATCAAGACAAAAAAATTATCGCGGCCGCAGTGGTGGTCGTGGACGTGGTAGAGGACGAAACAATTATCGTACATGAGAACAATAAAGCTCCTCAAAATAATTTTTTAGAGGTAAATTCAATATTTGCCACCGGTGTGGTATGAAGGGTCATTGGGCACGTGAATGTCGTACGCCCGATTATTTTGTGAAACTTTATCAAGCCTCTTTCAAAAGAAGAGATAATAATGTGGAGGCGCACTTGAATTTTTGGAATGATGATAATGAAGCAACTTCCTCAAATAAATATGAAGATATTGAAGCAAATCTTGCTTATAAAGATGATGATTTTGAAGATCTACCAAATATTACTCATTTAGAAACTGAAGAGTTTATGAATATTGATTGAAGAATTGATCATCTAACTGGGATAAATATTATAAAAATAGTTGTTATTTTCCTATTATGTTTGATATTATGTTATCCTTCTTTAAAAAAATATTTCGTAAGGCAATGCAACTTCTTAAAGTTTCTTATATTATTAGTTTTTCATGTTCTTATAATGTATCGTTTTCTTTATGAAGAGTATAAAAATTCTCCAGTTATCAGTTAGATCCAAAATCAATTATGATGATATATGTCTTATTAATAGTGTCACAACACACACTATTTTAAGAAATAAAAAATATTTCTCTTGTTTGATTATGAAAGAAGTTAATGTTAATACAATATCTGGTAACACAAGATTAATTGAAGGATCCGAAAAAGTTAAAGTTGTACTTATCGAGGAACAAATTTAATAATTAATGAAACATTATATTGTAGTAAGTCTCAAATATACTTATTAAGTTTCAAAGATATTCGTCAAAATGGTTATCATATTGAGACTACAAATGATGAAAAAAATGAATATCTTTACATTACTACAATAATGTCGGGCAAAAAGTTTATACTTGAAAAGTTATCCGCTCTTTCATCCGGCTTATACTTCACAAGTATTAGCATGGTTGAAACACATGCCATAGTAAACCAAAGATTTACTAACTCAAATAATTTTATTATTTGGCATGACCAGTTGGGCCATCCCAGTACTAATATGATGCGCAAAATAATTGAGAGTTCACATAGACACTTTTTGAGGAATCAAAAGATTCTTCAATTTAAATAATTTTCTTGTCCGGCATGTTCTCAAGGCAAATTAATTACTAAACCATAAGTAATCAAAGTGGAATTAAATCCCCAGCATTTTTAGAACGTATACAAGGTGATATATATGGGTCCATTCACCCATCATGTGGACCATTTAAATATTATATGGTTTTAATAGATGCATCTACAAGATGGTCACTGTGTACTTATTATCAACTCGTAATATGACATTTGCGAGATTACTTGCTCAAATAATTAAGTTAAGAGCACAATTTCTAGATTATGCAATAAAGACAATTCATCTTGATAATGCTGATGAATTCACATCTCAGGTATTTAATGATTATTGTTTGTCCACTAAATAACAGTTGAGTATCCGGTTGCTCATGTTCATACTCAAAATGATCTAACGAAATCATTGATTAAACGTCTCTAATTAATTGCTAGACTAATGTTTATGAGAACAAAACTTTCCATTTCATTATGGGGTCATGCTATTTTGCATGCAACAAGTCTTAGGCGGATCTGTTACATTCCGTATTTTTGCATTTTGGATTATTCGTAAGCTAACGATTATAAATTCAAGGACTTTTAATTTTAAATTTTAAAAGGACATGATTTGTTGTAGATGCCAAGTTATATGAATAATTTATGTGTAGTAAAATACATCTCAAGAAGGACCCTTAAGCCAAATCAAAATAGAAGCCATCAAATATGTTTTTCTTAAAGTTACGTTTCGGGTAAACTGACTTCGGGAGGACATAACCTCTTTATAATTTGAGAATTTGGGAAAACTCTCAACATGAAAGTTGTAGATAATTGAAATATCTTAACAACCATAGGTCGTGGGACAAAATGTGATATCGGAGTAATAAGATATAGACGTTTTAAGTCTGATAGGCCAAACTAAATAGTGAATTCGGCCCAACCCAATTCTAATTCGGGTCAGGCCAAATACCTACGAAATTAATCTAAATTCTATGTCTTCCTTCATAGTTTAGACTAAGAAAATATCCAGAAAAAATTCTAGAGAGAGAGAGAGGGGAAGTTCTTGAGAGAAAAACCAAATCCGACCAAAATTCGAGTCCCAAAATCCGAAGCTCATGAAGAGAAAATTGTTGTACGTCACGTTGGCTTCAATTTGAGCTAGAAATCAGCCAATAAGGAGAAGATTTCATGTGGTGCTGCAAATTTAAGGTAATATTAAAGTCTCCTTTTCATTGTTAACAAGTTTAGTTAGAGTTTTAACGGATTAGAACGGAGAAAATAGTATTATAAACTAGTTTGGTGATTTGTTGAGAGTTATGGGTTAAAGGGTTGTTTTAGGTAGATTAAATAGATGGAATTATCTTAGTGATGATGTATAATAATGGTTGATATTGTTTTGATGAGTTGTTGTTCTTGAATTTGGAGGAAAAAGGTGTATGAAGATTGTGAATGTTCAAACCCGTTTTTGGAATTGAGTAGCTGGTAGTAATTCTGGAATATCTCATTGTGTAGACCTTCGATTTTAGATATTAAACATGTTTTGGAAAGATAATACACGTACCTACAACTCTTATGTTTGTGTCTTAGTCTATATCTGCTGTTATTATGTCGAAAACTGAGCATGAATCATAAGACAAATACTGTCCAGATTCTGGATTGAAAAATCCTTCATGTATAGCTATTCGTATTTTGATGATATCTCTTTGTAGAAAATGATTTTTGAGTTGATTTCTTTTGCATTGGAAACTTAAGACAGAGATCTAAATGTTTCATGAAGGTCATAAAGTCCAGTTTTGTCGTTTTCATTTTCAAAATTTAGATACAACGTGAGGTACTTGACTTTCCGAATTTACTGCTTTGGTAACATGAGTCGGGTGGAAATATTCTAGGCTTATTGTCAATAATAAATCTTATTTTGTGTCAATATTTTGGATTGTTGATGTTGATTGATGATTATATGGCTGGTTTGAAAGTGGGAAAAGTGAGCGGTATAGGAGAGGTGTTGTCCAATATTTTTTAAAAATAACCTACTAACGATAGACTACGTTTTATTCTTGTCCATAGCTTAACCATAGTGCTTAACGTTTTAATATAGGTTGAGACAATATTGGACAACATATACGTATAAACGCTAAAGGTATGTAAAGTTAATATTTTCTTCTTTTGGCATGATCCATATTAAACGAACGAATGACGTATGCTTAAATTCCAAAGAAACTCTTATTCGTAGATATATTCGGATGGCTACCGTTCTTGATTTTCAAAATTTATATTGTTATGTCTTCACTCATGTGTATGATTCCAGCCATCCTAGTTGGTATAACTCATGTTGTGGTATAATTCATATTTTAGTATAATCCATAATTGGTGTGATTCATAATGACTATTGTCTTGGTTTTCAAATGATGGACTGTTTTGCTTATTCTATTAAGTCTCCGATAATGATCAAATTTCACAAGGTTGCTAATGATACCTTATTCGTGCATATTGTTATGGTATTATTCACCGAGTCCTACGATAGGCCGGGTATGTTATCATGTATGGATTCTACTACATTATTCACCGAGTCCCTTACTAGAGGGCCGGGTACGTGATATGATAATATGATATTATGATGATATGACGATATGATTATGGCACCGAGTCCCATAATGGGCCGGGTACGGTATCAGTGTACACTACTCTATTCACCGAGTTCCTTGCTAAAGGGCCGGGTATGGTATATATATACATATAACAATATATTGATATAATTGTGACACCGAGTTCCCTAACGGGCCGGGTATGATATATGATGATGATATTCATGTATTCATTTCATAAGACACAGGTACAGTGATTAGCTCCTGAATCTTTATTGCAGATGTGATCTTCTTTACGGTATTTTATACTTTATATACTCAGTACATAGTTCGTACTGACCCCCTTTCTTCGGGGGGCTGCATTTCATGCCTGCAGGTACAGATACTCATTTCGGAGAGCCGCCAGCTTAGGATTCTACTCAACGAGTTTGAAGTGCTCCATTGTCTCGGAGCCCAAACTTTGGGTACTAATCCTTATAATGTATATATTTGTGTATTTAGGGGTACGACGGGGCCCTGTCCCGTCATATGCTATTGTTAATCCTCTTAGAGGTCTGTAGACATATGAGTGGGTTGTATATAGATGTTGTCCGGTGTACTAGTATGACTTATGTTTTTGGACGTTTACATTCAGAATGGAAGCCTTGTCGGCTTACATATTATGTTATCTTATTTTGACAATTAAGACTCCCCCAAAAAATAGGTGATTTTGGTATATATATAAGTAACAGTTTGAGACGACGTGCTACCCATATAAATCTTATATCATGTTTAATTGCCGATTGACTATAAATAATAGGTGTGTATATGAGGGTCCAATTCGGACACTAGTCACGGGGTTAGGTCGTGACAGGATCAGACCCACAAGCTATCATAAAGTCTCTCCATTACAATTGATTTTTGGTCAAGAGCCGAATATTTCTCATCTTAAAATATTTGATGTGTAGTAGATGTTTCAATTGCTCCATCACAACGCACAAAGATGGGACCCAAAATAGATTGGGGATATATGTTGGGTATGAATCTCCTTTTATTATAAAATATTTGAAATCTATGACTAAAGATTTATTTGCTGCAAGATTTGTTGATTGTCATTTTGATGAATCAATAAACCCAGCATTAGGAAAAAAAAATAAGTAGTTGAAAAAGGAAATAGATTGGAATGAATTATCACTATCTCATTTTAATCCTCATACAAATACATTTGAACTGAAAGTTCAAAAGATAATTCATTTTCAAAATATTGTAAATCAACTGCTAGATGCATTCACTGACCTATCAAAAGTTATTAAATCTCATATTTCAGCTGCTAATGCTCCAATTCGAGTTGATGTCCCAATAGGACAATTAATGAATGCAAATGAGTTTAAACCACATTTAAAACGTGGTAGATCGATCGGTTTCAAAGATAAAAATCCTCAAAAAAGAAAAGGAGCAAACAATCAAGATGGTTATGGCATGAAAGAACCTGCTCAAGAAGAACGAGGAGACATAAAAAATGATAAAACCTTGAAAGAGATTAAGACACCTGAAAATGATAAAGAAATTTCAATAAATTATATTTCATCAGGAAAAATATGAAACAGAAATAATATAATTGTCGACAATAGTTTTGCTTATAATATTGCTATTGAAATAATACAACAAAATGGAAAATCTTGAACCAAAATCTATCGATGAATGTAGACAGAGGAGATTGGCCAAAATGGAAAGATGCAATTCAAGTTGAATTAGCTTCGCTTGAAAAATATAAAATTTTTGGATCGATAGTCCGAACATCTGAAGGTATAAAATCAGTAGGGTACAAATGAGTCTCTGTGCAAAAACGAAATGAAAAAAATGAAGTCGTAAGATATAAAGCACGACTTGTGGCACAAATTTTTTTGCAAAGATCCGACATTGATTATATGAAAACATATTCTCCTGTGGTGGATATAATCACTTTCAGATATCTTATAAATCTGACAGTTCATGAAAAACTTGGTATGCATCTGATGGATGTTGTTACAGCCCATTTATATGGCTCTCTGGATAACTATATTTTTATGAAAATTCCTGAAGGATTAAAATGCCTGAAATATAAAAAGATTTCCGGGAAACTTATTCAATAAAACTTCAAAAATCTTTATATGAGATGAAACAATCAGAAAAAATGTGGTACAATCGTCTTAGAGAATATTTACTAAAAGAAGAATATAAAAATGATCAAATTTGTCCTCGTGTCTTTATGAAAAAGTTTGGATCTGAATTTGTCATAATAACCGTATATGTTGATGATTTGAATATTATCGAAACTCTTGAAGAACTTTCAAAGGCAGTAAAATATCTAAAAAAAGGAATTTGAAATTAAAGACCTCGGAAAGATAAAATTTTGTCTTGGTCTACAAATTGAACATTTTGCAAATGGGATATGTGTTCATAAATCAACATATATAGAAAATATTTTAAGAAGATTTTACATGGATAAAGCACACCCACTGAGTACCCCAATGGTTGTGAGATCTCTTGATATTAATAAAGATCCATTTCGACCCCATGAAAATGATGAAGAGCTTGTTGGTGCTGAAATATCATATCTTAGTGCAATTGGTGCATTAATGTATCTTGCCAACAATTCTAGACAAGATATAGTTTTCTCATTAAACTTGTTAGCAAGATTTAGGTCTCCTCCAATGCGAAGACACTGGAATGGAATTAAGCATATATTCAGATACCTCTGAAGGACCACCGATATGGGATTTTTTTACTCAAATGAATTCACGTCAAAATTGATTGTTATGCAGATGCAGGATATTTGTCTGATCCCCATAAAGGTCGATCGCAGACGTGCTACTTATTTACATGTGGTGGTACAGCTATATCATGGCGTTCAACAAAGCAAATTATGATTGGCACATCTTCAAATCATGTAGAGATAATAGTCATTAATGAAGCAAGTCGAGAATGCGTTTGGTTAGGATTAATAACTCAACACATTCAAAAAATATGTGGCCTTTCTTTGACAAGAGACGCTCCAATAATATTATATAAAAATAATGTTGTATGTATAACTCAATTAAAGAAAGAATACATCAAAGAAGACAGAACAAAACATATTTCACCAAAATTCTTCTTTACCCATGATCCTCAAAAGAAAGGTGAAATAAATGTTCAGCAAGTTCGTTCAAGTGATAATTTAACAGATATGTTCACCAAGGCATTGCCAACTTCAACCTTTGAGAAATTGAGATACAAGATTGAAATGCGTCATCTTCGAGCTATTAAATGATGTCTTTATCAGGGAGAGTATAATACACGTTGCACTCTTTTTTTCTTAGTCTAGGTTTTGTCCCACTGAGTTTTCTTAGCAAGATTTTTAATGAGGTAGCAATCAATGCGTATTGAGAATAACTATATATATTTGTTCTTTTACTAAAATTTATTTTTCTTTTACATGGACATTCAAGGAGGAGTGTTGTAAAATGGATGTCCCTTTCTTTACTCTTCTTTTCCCCTACCTCCACTTTTTCCCTAACGTCTTTTAGTCAAATTTGACACCCTTAACTTTGGCTATAAATAGCCAACGAATGTATGCAATTAAGCACACAGATCTAAAAATATAATTCTCTTTTTTTTTTGCCTTCCTTTCTTGTCTTTTACTTACTCTTGTCATAATTTAATTACTTTCATAAAAAAAATTATAATATTTCTATAATTATAATCTCTTATTCCATCAACTAAACTAATATAATCTCTTATTCCATCAACTAAACTAACCCACTATGCATAACCATGAAGGCTTAAAGCTTAAGAAAACTAGACCTCCCATTTTACATTTGTATTTTTACATGGTGCTCCATTTAGAGATTACACAAAATTATTCCCTAGTTAATTTGAAACAATTCTTTTGCCCGGCAAACGTGATTTTCCTAGAAAGGTGTAGAAATATTATATAAACAATATGATGATCTTCCCTTTTGTCTAGATTTTAATTTCCGTTTGTTGTTGTTTAAAGAAAGTGGAGAGTTTGGTGGATCAAGAACAACTAAATTCAGTGTGTTTATTAGCAAAAATTAAGTGAATAAGCAAATATATACTAATTAATTAGTTAACATTATTATAGTTTAGCTAATTTATAATTTGCCATTAAGCTAATTTACAATTCGCCATTAACATTTAGTATTAATTAAGGTTCGAGTTTGTGTAATTCGCACGTTTGTATAATTCAAAATTTGTATAATATAATTTATATAACTTTTATATAATATAATTTGTATAACTGTTTAAAATTCAAATGTTTGTATTTGTATAAATTTGTTATGTCAAGTTTATACAAAAATAGCTCAATTATCCGTGAATTATACAAACTCGTCAATTATACAAACCCACGAATTATATAAATAAATCAGCTTAAACTATAACTATAACTCATAAATATATAAATTATAGCTAAAAAAATTAATTAAATTTATCATAATGGTTATTAGCGCCTCTCATTATTATACTACTTCCTTTTCGAAAGGGCCAAACTGAAAAATTATGCTCTATTTTCATCCCTATCCTTTTGCAATTTTTCTCCAAATTAATTAGTACTACTTGGAAATTTTTCTATTTCATAGACCGCTGCAATAAAACAAAAAGACAGTTTGAGAATAAAATTCTCCCAGTGACAATTTTATTATAATAATTTTTTTAATAATAATTAAATTAATGTCATTGTTATTGCACATTTATATAACATACTAATTATAGATACTTATATTATATTATTATTATTGTTATTATTAAATATAATATAATAATAATAATTATATTATCATCAATAAATAATTATCTCAAATTTTTTTATTTACTATAGTGCGCGGGCGTACACACCAAGAAAGAAATTGTCAAGTTGAAAATTTAAGAATTAAATGCATAATGGAACCTCATATGGTTTATTGACTACATCACCCTACTCAGGGGCAGCTTCACACGTCTAAACAAAGATATTCGTTGTTGAGTTCGTTTGAATTGACTTATAAGCAGTTTTTAAGTTGTTTTTATTTTTTTTGTGAGTATTTGAATAGTCAATTTAAAGTTATTTTATGCTTAAAATAAGCTTCAATAAATAATTAAATTTGTTTGGATGAATTTATTTTAAGCAGTTTATAAGTTGAAAACAACTTATAAGTCAAAAAAATAAGTTGAACTGGACCTATTTATTTTTTTAACTTATAAGTAATTTTTAACTTATAAGTTATTTAAATTAAATCCATACAACCAGGCTTTTAGTCCCCTAATAAAGGGGCCTCATTTTTAAGCAATAATAAGTTATAGATATAATTTTTTTAAAAAATATTGAATATTATTTTTAAAAGATATAAACTTTTCTCATAAGGGAGAAATAATTATTAGAAGTTTGACAAATCTATAATATTATATGTCTTAAAAAATATTAAATGAATTAACTATAATAAATTTTATTAAAAAATATTAAAATTTAAGACCTTTATTCAAATCTAACTTTAGACCACTGATATATTTTAGCCGTATATTCCAACATAAATTAATCAATAACCAATGGTAAAAGGATAATGTACATATTACACGAACCCCCAAACGAAAAATAAAAAAAATACAGGGATTACAAAGTACTCTAATAAACTACTCAAATGTTCACTTTGTCGAGAGCAACAAGTGGAAATTATATTTTTATTTTTATAATGACAAAAATATTTAAAGGTTCAGGATCAGAGGGTTTATTTGGAGGTCAATTATGTAGGCTTTAAATTTCGTATAGGTAATAATTATATATTTAATAGCTGGTTGGAAAATAAATTATTTATATATAAAATTTAATATGATATTTAATTTGCTATTTAAAAATTTACATAATTAATATATGTACAAGTTATATTAGAATTTATATAATAAAAAATTTATGTAGGATAAAGGTAGAATAACTAAAACCTATAAAATTAATAACTACATAAAACAATGGAGTATATAAATTTTCTCATAATCAATCCCTATATTTGTAAAAACCGCATGACTCTAACCAGATATTAGGTATACAGATATTTGTTATGTAAATATTAATTACATAATATAATACACAATTTTTTTCATAACTTATATATATATATATATATATATATGAGAATTTTCTAAATTGCAAAACAAATATCATATTAATTTTACAAATAAATTATCTCTTTACCGACTACTAAACTACCACCTGTTTAATAATGGATGGTTTGAACAGAGCCAAACTAAAGAAACAAAAACATGACACTATAATAATGTATTTGCTTATTAATATAATCACCACATAGCTTGGAACCAAGAAAATTCCAATTCTTTCCTCATTGGTTCATTTCTGTAACAGGTTGCCACTAATCCTACTTTATTTTTGTTCTGGGATTATGTTCTGGATTCAAAGGAAACAGAAAATTCCATTAAATTATTAGTATTTTTGTGATACAATTATGAAAAATGAAGCACTAGTGAGAAAAAAGTCCTCTGCTTTTGGCTAACTCCCATTGATTTGAATGATGAAAGGTTCTGCTGGCCATACTTGTGAGTCTGTGTCGGCATCTATTTGATTTTAACATTTAGTTTATTTTTACTTGTCACATTTTAATTCTTTAAAACAAAATTGGCTCAATAAAATTAGTGGCTTAAGGCTAATTTTTATGAAGGCCTTATTTATTTATTTTTGCTCAATATTTTCTAAAAGAAAAATTAACCCATAAATCTATTCTAGGTAAAAAAAAAAAAAGTCACACGGATCTCATCCTTCCTTAACTAGAGTCCTGAGTTCGGGTGTCAGAAAGAAAAAAAGTCTTGCTAGGAAGCATTTTCATCTTAAATCGAACTTACATGTCTTAAAATTGAATTAATCGAGAAATTCAATACATGTATAGTATATCGGATGAAAAAAAATGTTGGGGCACCCAAATTTTGTGGCCTAAAGCTCTCGCTTTAGTGGTTTGACCCTTGGACGACCCTGCTCGAGAGTAAAATTGTATGAATTTCGATCAATATTTTAAGATGTATTTTTCATCATATTAATATGAGAATGATTGAAACTTATAATATTTTTCGTTTACTTTTTGAATATTTAAATTGTAAAATTTAAAATATTGAATTAATCTAGCTCAATGTAGCCTCAAAAATTAATTAAATTGATTCTCGTGAAACAAAACATGCTAATTAAAAATGAATGGATGGAGTAACATGTTGGACCGGCAAAAATAGCCCAATAATGTAACCCACCCAAATTTAAATGCGTTCCGTTATGATCACTTTTGATTTGAGCAAATTTTGAAGAGAAAACTTCATATGTAGCAATAATTTCGCTCCTAATTACGAAAATATAGCGATTGTTTGTGTATTTACAAATCATAGCAACAGTTTGCAGCGGAAACACTCTATCCGCAGATACAGTATGTCTACCTAACTGAAATCGCGAGGTTATAAGATTAACTTACATACACTTAACAGTCATCACACGAAGACTTCACACATATACCTTATACAACATACATTTTACATACATAAAAAACTTTGTCAAAACCCCAGTTATTGCTATTTTTTTCTTTAGTAATTAGTAAGTTCTTGATTTATACGTCAACTTGATGTCAAGAATGCATTCGTGCATCTTATTGTAGAGTGTTTATAGTACTCATTAGACAATCGTAACATTGTTTTGAGCCATCGATAGCAGTCCGATGCACTTGAAAAAACGTTTTGGAAATTAATAAACCTGTAGTTATAGTTATTATGCTATAGATGATAACATGAATGTGTTCTACATTGAGCAAATTACGTCTAGTCTTATATGGTACTCAAATCTTTTTCTCTTTGGTGTTTATTCCTTTTTTTTTTCCGAGTTAGCAGTGTTACAATAGCATGACAAAAAAAGGAATTCAGATAAACCGAACCTTGAAATTCAAATTCAAGTAATTTGATTACAATAGCATGACAAAAAGCTCAACCAAATCTTGTATTAACAAAACAGAACGAAGATTTCTAGCTAGCAAAGAAGGATCCATTGTTGATGGAATCAGCATTGGCATCACCAAGTGCAGCCTCTTTAAGATACTTGTCAGCTAACTGAACTCTCTTAACATTCTCTTGCTCTTGGACAAGCATTTTACCATACTCGAGGAGCTTTTCGATGGTCATCTTTGGTTGCTCAAATGTTGGTGGTCCATCCCTAGAGTTCAAAAGTTTCTCTCCAACTTGTTCAAGTCCAGTGCCTGAAATCCACTTCCTCACTTCATCATCGTATACTCTCGCCCTCAGAGCACCGAAGAAATCTGTTTTTTGAACAAAACGTCATCAGATATCATCATTGACTTACTTACTCATCTTAACAAAAGTTAAAAAATTGAATATTTTTACTGTCCTTACCGATAGATTGTCCAGGGAAGCTATCGACAATCTTGACAATGTCATCATCAGGAACGTTGTCAGTTCGGAAAATACCTTTGCAAACACCAATTCTGTCCTCCCTAGTTGGTGCCCAGTAAAACTTCTCCATACGACCATCACGGATAAGAGGGGCATACAATGTGGAGAAATCGTTACCAGTGACAACAATAGGGACTCTGGCATTCTCTTGCTTGTTGTACATACCGGGGAGCTGGACATTTGTTGGGTTGTCAGCAATGTTCATGAGAGTAGCATTCACCATCTGGTTGTTGACAGTGTATTGTGTAGTACCACCCATTCTACCGGCTCCGGCATCAAGATCGTTGATGAAGAGGCAACACATGTTTCCCTTCCTGATGATTTCTGCTGCCTCTCTGTACCTTTGCCTAATCAATTTGGCTGGCTCTCCAGCATTTCCACTTTCCAATTCTCCGGCACTCATCATAATGGGGCTGCAAGTTTTATACACCAAACATTGTAACTTTAGTCCATTTACAACAGCAACACACTCGGTGAATTCACAAGTGAGGTTTGGGGAAGGAGACTCTACGCAGACCTTACCTCTACCTCCACGAGGTAAAGAGGTTGTTTCCAAAGTAACTTTAGTACATTTCCTCGAAAAAATTCCATATAAAGACAGTATGTTATTTAAGGCAATACTCACTTGATTCCCATCTTTCTGAAGACAAGCTCACATTGGAATGATTTACCTTGACCTTTTCCTCCCCAGATACCCAAAATAAGTGGAACCTGTAAGAAACATACACAAAGTTCAATCTACTTTTACACCAAAGACTGCTTAAGCCAGAATTTTCGAAGAAACAACTCTTTAACAAACCTTGATGTTGGGCAATTTCAAGAAGTTCTTGGTGATGTGAACAACAAGCTTGTCCATGAAAGCAGGAGCGATGTAGAATCCGTCCAACTTGTTGTCCAAGTTGTATCTAGGATAGGCCAGAGGAAAATTCATTTCGAATCAAATTCTTTCCCGAGTCGAGTGTCAAAAGACATAATTAAGTAAATAAAAGTGTGGTGTGTCTACCAGGTTAAACTTCTAGACAATATGGTCACACACTTTTTCTATGCTTCTATTGAGCCAAGGATCTTTCGGAAACAGCCGTCCTACATTGGTAGGAGTCAGATCTGCGTACACTTTATCCTCTCCAGACCCCACGATGTGGAATTTCATTGGGTTGTTGTTGTTGTACAATATGGTCACATAAGTCAACATTGTATTAGATCAGGACTGTAGGTGAGGGTCGTATCAAGCGCATGGTTAAGTAAATAATAGTTTGCTCTCTCAACTTTTAGACAAAATGATCACACAAATCAACATTGTATCGAATCAGACCTAAAGGTAAGGGTCATGTCAAGGATGTAACTAAGTAAATAAAAGTATAGTTTTTCTAGTAGCATAAGCTTTTAGATAAAGTGATTGCATATTTCAACATGGAGAACTTACTGGCGAAGACCTTGGCTGAGATATTTATGAATTCATTATGGCGTGGTGAGTACCAGTACCCGTAGGAGCCTGGAAAAGTGAATCAACCATACCCTTACCCCTTGCAATGTCCTGTTGATCATCGGATACGTCCGTAATGAGTCCCTTCCATCTGTCCCCATCAGTCTGTTTCTTCTCATCGATTTCTTTTTCTTTGGCAACAATCCTCAAACTCTTGTTTGATACCTTTGGTCTGGAAACATTGTTGTTCACTTTCTTTAAGGTTTTCCCAAAGAAGGCAGTAGTTGGAACTGAAGTTCCAGCAATAGAGCTGTTCAAACTCAACTGCAAAAAGTGATGTTTTCTTAGTAACAGACACATAATCCAAAGTCTATTTTCTATCAGAGTATCGAAACCAGAATTTTTACTGTAAGTTCTGAACCACAATCTTTTTTGCTTAATGGATTCTGAATAAATTATTTGTACATATTAAGTAAAAACTTTTAACACAAATACAAGCTTTAAGCAAAAGTTATTGAGTTCTCCTGAACTCGTAACTTACATTCCTGCTCCGCTCCTGCCTATGCTCAAATCTTAACCACAACATTCTTAAATCATCCGTTTTAAGTGGACATTCGCCTATGTTTCAATGTGAATTTTTTTTTTTAAAATTATTTTCAAAGTGAAAAATGATATTTAAAAATTGAAATTGTGTTTGATTATAAATACAAATTGGAATTGTTTCTAGATAATTGTGAGTAATTAGGAGTGAAAACACCGTTTTGCTGTTTTTTAACTTATTAAAAATGAGCTGAATTCTAGAATTTTACGATCAAACGTGTTTTTTAAAGCTTAATTCTGAAATTCTCTTTTTTCAAGCACACCAAAAGATCAGTTGGGGAGTGTAACACACAGTACTGGTACCTTGTTGACAGTTCCAATGGTTGAGACAAAGGTAGCCATAATGCATTTGACTAACTCTTAAGCCGCAAAATAAAAAAAATGATTTGAAAACTCTGTTTGTAATTTGCTAAGAAATTTTTTTCAACAGTTGATTTGGTGAGAAAGTATGGGAAGTGATAAGCTTTATAGCACAAAGTTGATGTTACCTGTATGGCTAAAAGTGTGTATGAAAATTCTATGTGGATTTGGATTACCAATTCCTAACAACCACACAATTGAGAATGGACTTTAATTTTTTGACATGACCTTGGGTTTTTTTTTCATGAATTTTTCACTTTTTTTTAAAGTTGAAATACTTAATGTCACGTAGATCTATAGAATTCGAAACTAATTCTGTTTTGAACGTTTATGTTAAAAGTTTAAATATGTTTTCTATCTCTTTGTTCAGATCCATACATTGAATTTGTTTACATGTTGAAATCTGAAATATTATACACTGATGAAAGTTTAAATTTGTTTATAAATTTGATTGAATAATTTCTTTACGATTATTGTTAGTGGGTCTCCTTGACATGACCTTTTTGACTTTTGAAACAATTTTTTGAATGAATTTCAGATCAAATTTTGAAAAAAAACAGATCTTGTTTGATTTTGTTGACAAAACTTTGAAAATCTTGATATTCTTTGGAAATTAATGGTCTCTCACTGACTTGTCTGATAAAGTTTGAATTACAATCTTTTTCAGCTGTTTTGTTGAATTTTTGGACATAATCACTGGTTCTTTTCTTTTCTTCAGAATTATAAATTAAGAGCTCCATCTTCATTTTAAGACACACAAAGAGAAGAGACAGACAGAAAGGGAGCAAAATTTGCTGAGGTGGTCAAAATTGATGAGACCATCGAAGACGGTCTTAAGACCGGAAGGGTTACCCGTGTGGCCATCCAAACTGGGTCTTCAGGTTTGTTCAAAAAGAAAAGAGAAGATGTGTCCTTTATTTCTCATGCGCCTGATAGAAGGATACAAAGATCATCCAATTTTAGCTCCAGAAAAATCTCACCCTCCAGAATCTATCCCCATCTCCACAAAATTCCTACCCAATTTTTTACGTTCAGCCGAGTTATCAAACTCTGCCTCCTAATTATCTATCTCCGCACTATCAAAATGCTCCTCATGGCTACCAAACTCCACAATGCCCAAATTTTCGAACTCCCTCACCTTTCCGCCAAAATCGTCCTAGTTATCTTCATGTACCCCCACCCCCGCAAAATAACTACAACTTTACCCAAATCAATTTTGATAATAGGCCTGCTAGAATTTTTACTCCTCTAGTGAAAAGTCGGACTAAGCTGTTCGAAAGATTGAGAGATGCAGGTATTATTCATCCCATTGCACCTAAATCGGTTGATACAAGCTCTAGATTCTTTAGAGCCGACCAAACATGTGCGTATCATTCCAACAGTGTAGGGCATGATACTGAAACTTATGTCAATTTGAAGCATAAGATTCAAGATTTAATTGATCAGGAGACTCTCCAAACCACCACTCCCAATGTTAATAATAACCCCCTGCCGAATCATGAATCGGTGAATATTAACATGATTGAAAAAGATTGGAATGCCGATAGTCCCAGTCAAATTTGACAATCTTGAAAAGCCTTTTCCTCATGTGTGTCAGTCGTCTTCAGTGCGAGAGTCTGTCAATAATGTTGGTCTAGGAGAAGGAGTCAGTGATGCTGTGATAATCGAGACGTCAAGCATACGAGATGCCAAGCCTAAAGAGCAAGTTCCTAATTGGACCTGCAATCCGCTCTTGGTTCCTCACTCGTCTTGATAGATAAAGACGAATTTTATGTTATTTTTGAAAAGCCGGTGGTTGTCTGGATACCCACCCTTTGTGTCACTTTTACCTTGTTACGCTTTAATTCTCCTCGTATTGTTTTGAAAAAGGCAAATTAAGAAATTAAGAAGAGTTGCCACTTAATTTTTTAAAGAAATTAAAAAAACTTAATTTAAAAGATCCTAACAGATTTAAGTCTTAAAAATTCAGAGAAAAAGGTACGGGGTTCATATTACTATTTTAAGAAGATTTTAACACTTAAAATAGCAGCTAACATGCGGTTGTCCAATGATTTGAAAATTAGTTGACTAACTTTGAGAAAATGTGTTTTAAATAATAATCGAAGCATTAAACAATTTGAAAAAAATATAAATTTTGAAATATTTTTAGATAATTTATAAGAGTAATAGACTTGCTATAAAAATGATTAAATAAAAGAGGGATAATTAAAATGAATTATTCAAATTAAACAAATGATCATAAAAAATGGTTTCTCTTTAAGGAATTTAATTAGGTTAAACTAAACAATTAATGTTAAAGTTAATACAAGATAAATAAATATTATTAACTAATTAAAAAAAAGATTAAAGACAATAAAAATTAGTGATACCTATAAAAAAACAATTTAGTTTTTAACATTAAACTACCCGAAATATATATCAATAAAAATATTTTAGAATACACCGGATAAAAATACTCTCATTTTTGCGGCATCTCGTCTTCATCGTCGGAGTTCACTGGAGCAACTCTTCTCGCCGGAGTTGGGTGACGCAGCGGCTGTTTATTATTGTTGTTGCTGTCGGTGGCTCGCTATAGGAGTTGTAGCAGGTGGTGCTTCTGCTCGTGGCTGCCGCTCGTGGCCGTGTTGCTGCTACTGGTGGCTCGCTGCAGCTGAAGGTTGCTGTCCAGCTCACCGTTGCAGCTGGTTGTTGCAGCTGTGAGTCATGGCTGCTGATTGCAGCGCTGGGATCGTTTGGTTGTGCTGCTGGACAGCAGCTCCAGCAGCTCGGAGGAGAAGGAGCAATGGCGGTGGCTGCTTGGTGGAGAGGAGAGGACTGGTAGTTGCTGGGGTTTTTCCGGTGGCTGCTGGAGGTTTTCCGGTGGTTGGTTTGGATGGTGAAGAAGAGAGATTCGAGAGAGAGGCAGTGCTAAAATCTTTTTAAAATAGTAATATAAATCTCGTACCTTTTTTTCTGAATTTTTAAGACTTAAATCTGTTAGGGGAGCGATACGGAAATAGAAATCTCTTTTAAATTAAGTTTTCTTAATTTCTTTAAAAAATTAAGTGACGGTTTTTTTTTTACTAAAATTAATTTTTTCTCTATCAAATTGAAATTAATTTTAAATCGTCTTTTTCCGATATAACACTTAACAAGTACTGTGTGTAATAATTGAAAGATTCAAATGATATATTTAAATTATTTATATAATAATAGAGATATAAATAGATTAATAGTATTTTAACTGATGATATATTTATTCTAAACCACATAGTATGGGAGTATATTTGAACATTTTCCTTTTTAAAATCTTTCTATGGCTAAATGAACAGAACTAGGTGAACATCCCTATTACTGCTTACTGCTAGTTAATTAATAGAAAACTAAGTTCTATCCCTATTAGGAGAAAATATTTATGTTATCTAACTTATATTTTGAATTTGTTATCCGATTTAGTTTATATATAATTACCTTCCAGATTTAATGTTATATTATATTATATATTAAACTATGTAGCATATTGTTTTATGTTTATATTAAACTATGTAGCATTTTGTTTTATGTTGTACGATATATTTTTGAAAATTTCATAATCTAATTAACTAAAGCATTTCAAGAACAAGAAGTTACGAGATGACAATACACAACAACAACATATTCAGTATAGTCCTATATAGTAAAGTTTGGGATAGTATAATAGACAATAGATAGTAATAAAAATAATAAATACTAACATAATAGTACTACAATAAAATAATATTACAAATAAACTATATAAAATAATAAAGTTACATAAATCGAAAAAAAATAATATAAGAATAGTTATATGAGTTATAACAAGACAAAACACTTCTACCTGCTGGCTAAGATGGTTAAGAGATGGCAATATATGGCTATATTCCAACTTCCAGAAGCCTCTATGATGAAGACATAAGTGGCAATTTAAATATCCACGTGGATATTTTCTAACCAATGATTTGTCCACGTGGCGTCTTTAGGTATTACATGCCTCGAGTTTAATTTCACTTGGAAGTGAGCCTGAGAAAGCTTTTTCCAAACATTTGGCTTGTAAATATCACTCATTAAATTTAAAAATCACCCTAAAAAGGGTTGATCTTCATCTTTTAATTTGCCCCCCTAAACAATTTTTTTAAGAAATAACCTAACTTCAAAAAATTTGCTAGGCGAATAATTTATGTCTATCAAGTGTAAATTAGTTTTGCTATAAGACAAAAGTTCCACACATTTCAATAAGTCGGAGAAAATGAATCTATTCAATTGATCACAAATTTTACCTTAAAGATAAATATTTCATGTGTTACTCAATTCATCACAAATAATAACAAACTAGCGAAATTTGATTATATTCATTCTACATGTTGTGTTATAATGAATTATGATTTATTAACAAAAACTTCTTGTATCATTCAATTGTTCACAACTTTTTTTATTTAATTTATAAACCGTCATTCTTATAATCCACAAAATAATATTCCACACTTCTTAAATTGAAAAATGTGTTGCTAAACTAATATAAACAGAAAAGGGGTCAAAAATGTGTTAAACTATGTGAAATGAATAAAAATATTCTTCATTTATAGTTTAGTCCAAAAAATGTCCCCGTCATCAATACTTTGATCTAAAATGCCTTTGCCAATAATAGTTTGGTCCAAAAATGCCCTTATTATTACTAAATGGTCAAAAATATCCTTTTTCGAATAACATTTTTTTTCTTTTTAAACAAATCTTGTTCTGAATAAAAATATTACTTTTACAAAATTCTATTCTTATTTTCTTTCTTCTAAACCACTTTAACTAATAAAAAATATAGGAAATAATTTTTTCTTCTTAATCTCGTTTTATTAATTAAAATAGAATAATTTTATGTACCCTTTTAACGAATAATAATGTTATATATATAAGATCATAGTAAATCCTTCACTAATTTTTATTTAGATAATGATAAAGAATAATTATAATAAATAAGAAATATTTTTATATTTTAATTTATTTTTGAATTGAAGTAGGATAAATATTTGATAATAAAAAATATTATTAGGAAAAGAATATGTTCAAAAAGAAAATAAATAGTATACTTATTTGGAAAAAGGACATTTTTGGCCCAGAAAGTAATAATAAGAGAATTTTTGAATCAAAATATTGACAGTAGAACATTTTTGGACCAAACTATAAACGAATGATATTTTTATTCATTTCACATAATTTAAAAGCATTTTAAATCGTTTTTCCGTAATATAAAAAATAAATCACTCTGATCATAATTAATTTACCTAACAAAAGTAACTCAATCAATACAATTGAAAAGTCATACCCAAATAGGCAAAACATTACACTATGTTCAATCTCTAAAACTTGTTGAAATGTCCTTAATTCCTGCCTCATAGTCAAATTAACTTATCTACACATTACAATTAGAAATTTATGCCTGACGGGCAAAAAAAAAGTTCTGCCTAACGAATATTTTTCAAGTTAAGGTCATTTTTCAAACAAATTATTAAATAAAAGATGAAAATTCAAGATCGGACACTTTGTGGTATCAAAGTGTAGTTTCTTACTTTCAAATACCTAAGCTGAAAATCCTAAAAGAAATTCTCAAAGGAATGACAAAATATTAGCATTAAAACAAGCGGTCAAAATATTGGTAGCGATTAAACAACACATGACCGATATTTTGTTGCAGTTAAATAGTAGGAAAAGAATGTGTTCAAGGGTTGGACTGGGCCGGCCTCACGGGTCAGACCCATTTTGACAGCTTTAATTACGGTGCTCCTTTGCTGCAATTGTGGCCCCATCTCATTTGTTTCTTGAGTTTTTCTCTTTAATCAATAAAGACTCAAACAATATTACTCAAACGTGTATTTGAAATGGTGTTAAAGATTGAGCCTTACCTATTTGAAATGGTATTTGAAATTATCATTATTATTTTGTTCTACTTCTACTTCAATTTCATTTAATTATTCTATACCGTAAGTTTTTTGATATTCATATTCATTCATGTCATGTGCACCTACACTTATTTTTCCAATTTCACTAGGTGGTGCTTCAAGCATAAGGGAATAAAATTTATTTATACTATCTTTACTGTAACTACTTTTTTTCTTACTACCACTAATACCTCCGAAATACAAATTTTTAACGCTTTGACCTATTTTTTTCAACCTATCCATTATGCAAATTTAAATAATAAAAAGTATAAACACAAAAATAATATATTTGAATATTCAAGAATTAATATACTAAATAAAAGCAAGAGAAGAAACAATTCTATCAAATTGTCGAAATCAAAGAAAGAATCGTAAAATTGATTAAATATTGAACGCTTGAAAGTTGAAAAATTCCACTTGATGTAGCTAATTGCAAAAAATAATAAAAAATTATTATCATTTTAAGAGATAATTGAGAGATTGAGAGAGAATTAGATAATTGTTATATATAAAAATAATAAAAATTTGAGCCGCTTTTCAGAAAGGGGCCGTTTTGGGCCAACAACCACTTTCTAAAAAGTGGTCCAAAAGTCCCATGCAATTTAAATAAAATTTTTGTTTTTTAAACCGTGCCGTGGACCGCGTTCCAATCTCCTGCCAGGCTGATTTAATCAGGTTTTGGCCTAAAATGAATCGGGTCGGCCCAATCCATTAAGAAAGTGGGTCGAGGACTGATCCGACCTTATTGGTGCCGGACCTTAGCTGGCCGGTCTTAATGAGCCAAAAATCGCTCCACCCGACCCATTAGACAGGTTTACAGGTACCATATCCTGAGAATTTGAGGGAGCCATTCCGATTGAATTTGGGAGTCTTGGGAGGATGCCTTAGCTTGATTGCAGCTTCAGGTCACATCATACAGACGGATGCAAATAATCATCTGTTAAATTATATTGACGTATGAATGATGAAGGACAACAGAGTGGAACAGTCTTGGGTTGAGTTGTTTACAGCATTAAAACCAGTAGGCATAATATTGGTCATGTGTTGTTCACCTGGAGTTTCCAGCAGCCAAAAGAACTGCTACACTAAGTACATAAGTGAAGAATCAAACTTCTTACTACTAGTTAATAGTACCACATTTCATCTGATGGCTAATTTTACCACATGTCTAGACCAAATAACACAACACCACTTTACATCAATGGATTAGTTCTCAACCACAATCAAAAAACTTTGCTGAAGAGCTCCCCCCCGCAAGAACAAAAATATCTTTGAGATGGAAAGTGTTGAAAAATTCGTCAAATAAGTAACTTAACAACAATAATATACCCAGTGTAGTTCCATAAGATGGGGGTCTGGGGAGGGTGGTGTGGGCATATTATCGAGGCTATTTTCAAAAGATCCCCTACCCCCAACTCAGGTAACGCATATCAAAAAACATACAAAAGAAAATAATATAGCATGTACTAGAGGAAGCACCACATAGTATACATAAACAAGAAATCAATATTCCGTAAAAGAGGGTTGGAATGTGGGAGGCAGGAAAGGGGCCTTAGCATTAGGTTGTAAAAGTTAGCATGTAGATGCAGCTCTTCATCCACAACTAGGGTTCTGTTTACTTTTTTAATTAGTTATTTCAGACAACTTCACCAGAACTATTTTGAACACAAAAAATTTCAATAGATCTACGTATCATTTTATTTTGGAAATCATGGACCATGGAATGGATTAGAGGTGATTATTAGTGTCCCTAATTGAATTAATGTTAAGTTTGAAAAATTGAAGAAATTAACTAAAGCATGAAGCAAGTAACAACATCACATGCCGAAAATATAAAAAGTATATACACTCTATATACTAGAAGAGGAAGAAAGTAGCATTGGCAAATGCCCACTATTAACTCTTCAAAAATGGCTATTCACATTGCGCAAATATCATATTGACTTTCTCTCGCCCTACTTCTAAAGATAGATAGAAAGGGTTGGAGATTGCCACAACTCATCTTATAGTTAGATATTAATAAGAATTACTGTACCATAGTATAGTGGGAGTGTTACCATAATATTCAGAAGCCACCTTTAATTTGCAAAGGTAGAGAATCCTAATGCAACAATCTAACCGCTACCAATATTTTGCATAAATAATCCCATCAATCACCAACTCTCTCTATTTCTTGGGCAAATTTACTCACACCTTGACTTTTTCATCAGTTACCTAAATCCTCCCACCACATGGTTCGATTAACATACTTACATCACCTAACTTATTTTTTTATCTCTGCTGTGATTCAAACTCTAGTCACTCATGGTTTTAATTCCAGCTTCATCAACCACTAGGCCACATAATTGGGTGCTACTTTTAACTCTTAATTCATTACTTTAGTTAACTTTTCATAATAATTTGTATTTAACTACTTCTTCACTTTACAATTTTAGAGATTATATTTATTGTGTCCGAAATATCTAAACATTCTGCAAATGTTTGTTGAAAATTATAGTCCCCAAAGATGAAGCAGTTTGGGCACAAGAAAGCATTTTTTTATTACAATAATTTATGGATTTAATGACCAGGGTATGAGGAGAAGTTTATGGCAAGACATACTTGAGCTGAATGAAACATGGGCAATTATAGAAGACTTTAACTGTATGTTTCACACCACTGAAAGGATTGGCAGTAAAGTAAAAATGACTGAAATAAGAGATTTCAAAGTGTGTAAGAAAACTTGTGGGATGAAGGACTTGAAGTATTTAGGGGCATTCTACACATGGAACAATAAACAAATGGGTGCAGACAGAGTGTTTAACAAAATTGATAGAGTGATGGTGAATTATGAATGGCAAATGGAGCTACCAGCATCGGAGGCTCATTTCATGCTTGAAAGGTTACTAGACCATAGTCTAACTATCATCAGATGGGAGGATAGAACTCAAAGGGGTAAACGAAGTTTCAAGTACTATAATATGTGGAGTCTAGCCAATGATTTTAAAGAAAGGGTTCAGGAGAACTCGCTACCAAATATACAAAGAAGACAAATGTAACAGTTGATAGGAAAATTAAATAGATTGAAGAAAGTGTTGTCCTTGTTAAACAACGCAACCTGTAGCGATGTGGAAGTCCAAACACAGAAAACATGGGATTTACTTATTCAATGTCAAAATCAAATTCAGGTAGATCCTCATAATATTATGCTGGTCGAGGCTGAGAAAGTGCTAGCAGAAGACTATCAAAAAAAGAAGACAACGAGTGAAGTATTTTTAAGACAAAAATGCAAAACTAAATGGCTGAAGGATGGAGATTTACACACGAAGTTTTTTCATAATGTGATGAGGGCCCGGAGGAATTCTAATTGGATTTTTTCGATCAAAGATACATCAGGCCAGCAACAAACTGACATATAGCGAATAGCAACAAATTTTATCAAGTATTATATAAGCCTGCTTGGAGAAAAACAGAAGGAAGAACAACTTGTAAATAGTCACATTATCAACATGGGACTATTGGTAAATGAAGAGAATAGGAAAATACTAGTCCAAGAATTTTCTATACATGAGGTGAAACAAGCACTGTGGAATATTGAAGGGAATAAGGCACTGGGTCCAGATAGGTATAATAGCCAGTTCTTTAAGGATGCTTGGGACACGGTTAACACTGACCTAGTGGCAGGGGTACTAGAATTCTTCAGAACAGGGAAAATGGTGAAGGGAGTGAACTCAACAATCATTATTTTTATCCCAAAGAGCACACACGCTGACACAATGAGTGGCTATAAACCAATATCATGCTGCAATACAATTTACAATGTTGATATAAAAAATGTTGTGTAACAAATTGAAGAAAATGTTGCCTGGCATCATTTCAGACAATCAAAATGCCTTGTGGAAGGCAGAACTATAGCACAAAACACCCTAATATGTCAAGATCTAGTTAGACTATACAACAGGAAAAATACCATCAGCCTAATTAAAACTGACCTCAGAAAGGCCTATGACACTGTGGACTGGGACTTCGTGAAGGAAATGCTTTATAGCCTTAACTTTCCTTGTAAGTTCATCAAATGGATTATGGAGTGGTTTTCTACACCAACATACTCAATCGCTATTAATGGTGGAGTATACAGGAATATCATTAGAAAAAGAGGGTTGAGACAAGGTGATCCTATCTCCCTCTTATTGTTTGTAGTATGTATGGAGTACTTTATAAGATTATGAAATGGGTGGCATTACAAAAAGGGTTTGCATACCATACTAAGTGTAAGAGCTTAGGGTTAAATCACTTATTTTTTGTCGATGATATGTTAGTGTTCAGCAAATGTGACATTGAACATTTTATATTAATCCTCAGAGGGCTGAGATCATTTTCCTTAGCACTCGGCCTAACTAACAATGCATCGAAATCAAATATTTTCATTGCTAATATGAACCAACAGGGTATTGAGGATATATGTGACATGTCTGGGTATGAGAAAGAGAGACTGCCATTTAGATATTTAGGAGTGCCTATTTCGTCAAAGAAAATCTCAGCAGTGGACTGTGGAATGCTTATTGGTAAGATGGCAACAAGAATTAAGGCTCAGGGGTCAAAACACCTATCATATGCTGGTCGAGTGCAGTTAATCAATGTTGTAATAATTCACATACACTTGTATTGGTCTTCAATGTTTGTCTTGCCTAGGATGATTATGAAGCAGATAACATCACTATTTAGAAACTTCCTATGGTCAGGACATGCTATTCCAACAAAGTTCCATTAGTTGCCTGGGATCTGGTATGCAGGCCAAAGAAGGAAGAGGGTCTAGCCATATGAATTGTAAAGATTGGAATGAAATGCAATAGCCAAGTATATATGAAATATATCTCAGAAAGCAAATAACTTGTGGGTAAAATGGGTGAACCACACATATATCAAGGGCTCAAGGTAGTGGCAATAACAATTGCCTATTAATAGTTGCTAATACCAGAAGAAAATATACAAACTTAAGGGAAATTCGAAGTTGGGTACGTGGGGAATGACTGGCTTGAACCTGGTGGTAAATATACTGTTAGGAGTGGGTATGGATGGACGAAAGGACCTACAGAACAATGGCAACATTGGAGAGGAGTCTGGAACTCCTTGAGTGTCCCCAAACACTGCTTTATAAGCTGGTTGACAATGCACAAAAGACTACTCACTCAAAAAAGACTTAAAAAGATGGGCACAAATCAACAGGAAAAATGTTCATTGTGTAGGGACCATTTGGAGAAAATAGATCACCTCTTTTTTTTAATATGATTTTTCCAAAGCTTGCCAGACCATTCTAACCCAGTGGACAAGATAACATGTTCAAAATCAAGAAATAGACAGATACTGGAAAATATTAGCTCAAAAGCTAAAGGAAAAACAAGTAGAGCATTTTTGTGGATTATGTTTGCAGCAACAATACTTGCAGCAGCAATATACCATAGCTAGAAAGCTCGAAACGAAGCAGTTTGCCACTACAGAATACCAAGACCCCAAGTGATATGCCGTCAAATCCAGTAGGAATGCAAAGTAAGATACCAGTTGTCACGACTCCGACCCGCCGTAACTAGCACCCACACTAACCGTCTAGTGGAAGAACCATTTTTACAGCCCAAGCTATCACACTTGTGGATATAACAGTTAAAGATTTACAGAAGCAGGAATAATTCAAGAAATCATATTGAGTCCCCATAAACTTAGCAAATAACCTAGTCATTAACTTAACATGCGGGAAATATCCTAGGAACTGAAAATCATCATACCAAAACTCTAACTAAACAAGTCTAAGACAAGGGGATACAACCCCAAAAGAGGAAGAAAATTCAGTCATGAACTAAACCAATGTTTGAATCTAAGTCCTGAAACAACGACTAGAAAATAAGAGAGTCCACGGCAGTTTGAAAGAAACAACTCACCCTTGAACTTGAACAACAGTCACTCCTCTAAACGAGATCTCTCCGCAGCCGGCTGAATATGACCTGTACTCAACAAAAGACAAAACAAGTGTAGTATCAGTACATAAAGTCAATAGTGTACTAGTAGGATCACGTGGTTAACTAGTAAGCGGATCATAGATAAGTAAACCCAACACAATAAGCACATATATACAGAATAAGTTAACCATTTCCACTCAATTTCATACTCAGCAAGATCATAGTTCAATAACCTCAGCTCACATAATTTCACATAAGAATCTTCTCATGGGACTTACAAACACTCAACTTGTGTCGGAACATGACATCCGATCCAAGGTTTATGTCGGAATGTGAAACCTGATCTCAGCATGCAAACAACTACAATTTCATTCTGTATTCAACATCATATCACCAAGAACAAGTTCATCATATAACAGGCCAGCAAGTGATCATTTCATATATATTCTAACACGTTTTCCTATTCATATACACATATGTATATAATGAAGTAATTTAACTAGTATATAAAACACGTACGGAAAATAAAACCATCACTTACCTCAAATTCAAGCTTAAACAACTCTAAGGTGCAAGAGCTTTTTCTTTTTGAGTTCTTTCTGCTAGTTCTTGGTTTAAAAACAAGTCACATATACACAAGGTTCAATAAAATAGCCTAATTCACAAGAATTATAACTCAATTCTTACCCAAGGACACCATGATCCTAACTTCCATTCTAGGGCTACTTTCTACAGTTAGTTTTCAAGCCAAAACCTTCCCTTAAGATCACGCACCATAAATTATGGGTTCTAGGAATCAATTCACAAGTTTAGGGAGTAATTTACTTATCTTTGGCACAATTTGAAGTGAAAATCAGTAGAAAATTGCCCTAGTCCATTTCTGGCGCATCAAGAACAAAGTGAGAATAAAATAAACTGTTCTGGGGTTTCTTTCTGACTTAAGTCGCATTTGCCCCGCTCTAGCGGGACCATCCAGCTCTAGCAGGAGAAATCCCGCTCTGGCGGGTTGCATGAAAACAGTGAGATCGGAGTTTGAGCTCCAAGACCCCATTTCGTAACACACCCTTTCTAAAGACGTATTAAAATACACCCTTCACGCTAAATCTAATTTCGGGAGTTTTATTCGCCTAAATGCAATTCTGTGAAGTCGTAAATGCTCCGTATCGTCTTGGATATCATTTTATCCACTAAAATTAGAGATTTGATCCCCCACCTTTCACATAATCATCCTAGACCTCACCTAACTCAAAATTCATCCAAGTCTAACCTAGGCTAATTTTTTTTCTGAAGTTACTATCTAAAGTTTCTGGCCCAAAATCCTTCCCCATTGGCCTATTCATAACTACAGGGATAGGTCGTTACACTTGTATAGTGTACCAAAGAAATAGACTAGTAAAGATAGGATATGGATAAATGAAATACTAGATAGAGTTGATGAATAGACAACAAAGGAGTAGGGGTGATCAGACTTAACCTCTTAATGGGGGTTCAACTTGTTTCTTTTATGTTTTAGTTACAACACTTGTAGATCTGGAAGTTCTTGGTTATTTTAATAATACAGTTTGTTCGACCAAGAAAAAAGATGAAGCAGTAACTGACTCAGGAATTAATGAATTGAATCCATACCTAATAGTTTTGTAAGAAGTAGTTGTTTATAACTTCAGATACTGCTAAGCAAGACTATGCACTTATACAACATGTACAAAAAAAAAATACCCAACAGCTAGTCCCTCTATTCAAATTCTGTTTACAGATTAGACATTCTAAGGTAAGTGGCTTTAATCAAAATTAACATAGGATCAAATTTCTAAAACTTTATGATGATGGGCTAAAAATAATGATAAAATGCATGAAGGGTGCGATCCTGTAGAGGATTCAGAATATTTAACTATTCAATGATTTTATAAAACGTGTCTCACTTGATGCTATTTGAATGAAAAGTTAAATAAGACTCAAGATTATAGGATAGATGGATTGTCAACAACACTTATAAGTATTTGAGAACTAAAAGAACAACAAGAGAGTCAATAAGCTATAGTTTACACATCCCAAGTTGTAATTTTAAAAAGTTGCCAATCACTGACCAAGTCATTTTCTTTTAGAGTCAAGGAAACTGAACCATTTAGGTGATTTTTGAATTTATCTTGGTTCAAGGCAATGTTTTATAATTAAAAGTGAAGGATTATACAACCAAAGGAAGTAATCAACTAGGATAAGATAATCTCAACTTTCAACCATTTAGAAGTTACTATGAAATGCACAATTAAATTTGATTACTCCTGTAGTGTGTAACATATCAGCCAGATCCTTTGATAAGCTAGCCAAACATTTTAACTTTATAATAACGCATTCCTCTATCTCACTGGGAAAAAAGAAGCATGATTAAGAATTATGCTCTTGTGTCCTATATTCAGCTAGCAGCAAACTCGATCAAATAAAAAGCGTGCTAAGCATCTATTTTAAAGAGAAGCAGCATAAAGTGGTAATATAAGATAAAATAGGCATTTCAAATAACTCTATGACTTTTATCTTTCTCCACAGTTGCTTCAGAAAATGGAAATGTTGACCACCGTCTAAGTGCTTAACTGTAAACAACTTAATCCAAGACTGTTCCACTCTGTTGTCCTTCATCATCCATACATCGATGTAATCCAACACATGATTATTTGCATTCGTCTGTGTGATGTGACCTGAAGCTGCAATTAATCAAAGGCATTCTCCCAAGACTCCCAAATTCAATCAGAATGGCTCCCTCAAATTCTCAGGATATAGTACCTGTTCGTACGTCTCACTTTTTTTTTGTTGATGAAGTAAGATATTTCATTGAAAAGCATCAAGCAGATGCAAAATTATTACAAAATAGGCAAAAGGGCTCACTGATTGCATAAGAAGTTGTTAGCTCCTTTACAATCTTCAAACTAGTACAAAAGAGCTAACAAAGTTTAGAAATTGTTCAGTGCTAAATACAAGGATTAAATTGACCCAATTAACAACATAAGTAAACATTTTGCTTTAAGAGAGTGGTTTGAAGTTGAGATCCCATCAAAATATCTACAGTTCCTTTCACTCCATAATGTCATGACCCGCCACGTGATCATGAAGACGGAGGAAAGATCTAGAGTCTTGGAGAGGTTAGTGGAAGACTCTAGATTCTTGTAGAAGCTTGTAGAGAAGTCTTGAAAGACTTGGAATTCTCTAGAGTGTATAGAGAGTTCTAGAGTAGGGACTTCTTTGTAAATACGGAAGGACTTGTATATTAAATTTTATTTACACTTAGGCCCCTTAAAAGTAGTATAAATAGAAGGGGCCATTCATTTGTAAACCATCCAGAAATCAAGCATTCTTCCAAAAGCAATACAAAAGCCTTCTTCATAAAAACTCTCTTGTCTTTCTTACAATCTAGCGTTCCCTTAGCGATTTAGTCTTAAAAGCTTACTTGAGCTTACAAGATCGTGAAAGATTCATGAGTAAGTTGTCAAGTGCCGCACGGAGGTCTTAGTTGAAATCTAAGTCCGTGACAACGTGGTATCAGAGCGAGGTTCCACTAAGGGATATGGCAAGTGCGGGAGACATCAACGACACTACCGACACCAACGTCAAGCAAGATGTTGGAAGGAAGCACCGCAAGGGAAAGAAAAACTCCAAGAGAAATGAGGAGGTGCCGCTTGAGCCTACACCAAGCGAGGCCCTAACATCCTACTCACCCTCGGCCACTGAGGTGAGTGACGATGAGCGAGGTGAGGAGCCTGTGGACGTCACGCCCGGTATGGAGTGGATTGCAAGAGTAGATGCTGCCCAGCAAGTAGTGGAGATATTAGGCAAGCGTTTGAACAAGGTCGACGGCAAGGTCAAGTCTCTAGAAGAGTTCACCTTTGAGGAGAACGACAACATCCGAAAAGAGTTGGAAGTGCGCAAGGCTGCCGAGTACGAGGTGAAGGAGGTGATCACTTCCTTGGAGTGTCGGCTCATGGACGCGCTAAGCACGATGGAGACCATGAAGGCCGAGATAGCAGCACTCAAAGGGGACATAGATGCCGAGAGATGCATGACGTCCAGTACGGACCGGGAGGCCAAGATTGAGGCTCCCAAGCCACCAATGTTCAAAGGTGCCCATGATGCACAAGAGGTGGAGAACTTCCTTTGGCACTTGGAGAATTACTTCAAGTGTAACAAAGTGAAGAGCGATGAGACGAGGATCAACACGACCGTGCTATACATCTCAGAGATGGCCATGTTGTGGTGGAAGCGCAAGGAGTTCGAGATCGGGAAGGGTCTATGCACCATCAACACCTGGGAGCAGTTCCGAAATGAGTTCAAGAAGGCCTTCTTCCCCAACAATGTCATTTATGAGGCCAAACGCAAGTTTTGGGAATTGAAGCAAATGGGTAGCATACGGGCCTATGTGAAGGAGTTCACTACTCTCACACTTCAGATTCCCAACCTCACGGATGAAGACATGCTCTTCCACTTCATGAATGGACTACAGAGTTGGGCCAAGACGGAGTTGGAGCGTCGCCAAGTCAGCACCATCGATGAGGCCATCACACAAGTTAAAGCTTTAACAAACTTCAGGCATGACAAGCATGACCGAGGAAGAGGAGACGAGACGAGAGGTAGTCATGACCAAGGTGGGGGAGATTGTGAAGAGAAACAACCTCATCCCAAAAACCATGACAACCATAAGTCTGATGGTAAGAAGGCTGGACGATGAGGCGATGCCGACAGAAAGGCACAGAATGCGAAGGGGAATGGATGCTACATATGCGGAGGGCCGCATGGATATGCAAGGTGTCCTGAACTGAAGAACCTTGGTGCCATCCTACGGGAATGGAAGGGGAAAGATGCACAAGGGCAAGAGCAAGGTTCAGACACAATGCAATTGGGCCTGATTGGACTATACGGAGCTATCGCAAAGCAATCAGGAAAGCCGAAGGAGTACGGCGCACAATATGTAGACATCATGATCAATGGATGACCCGCTCGTGCAATGGTTGACACAGGTGTAGAGGCCAACCTAATGACCAAGTCAGCAGCTATGAAGTTGGGGCTAAGTTACAGTCCAAGTGATGCCCACCTCAGGATGGTTAATGCACCCCTAACACCGGTGTGCGGAGTCGCTCAAGGAGTAGACATCACATTGGGCAAGTGGCGAGGTAAGACCAACTTTACTGTCGCTCCCTTAGATATCTTTGATATCATCCTTGGGCAGGAGTTCTTTCAGTGATGCCATACGGTGATCGACCCCTACCTCCAACAACTCGTGGTTATGAAGTAAGAGGGATCATGTATGATGCCCCTAGTCAAGGTGTCGAAGATGGAAGGACCAACCCAACTTTTGGCCATGCAGCTTGAAAAGAGCCTAGAGGAGGGAGTACAAACGTTCATAGACACCATTGCGAGTTTGAGTGAAGACAATGGTCCTAGAGAGGCATTGCCACCTTGCATGAAGAAAGGCGTGATGCCGAAGAAGTTGCCAAGACACTTACCTCTAAAGTGCTAAAAAGAACAGAGGCCAGTGTTGACTGAACCAAGTAGGAATAGGGACAAAAGGCCACTGCCATTTTCCTCGTCCACTAGAAGAGACAATCTTTGGAAGAGGCCATATAAGAATGGCATGAAGACTTGTGGCAGTTTTAAGACTAAATCCGGAGGCTTTTGTAGCAGCAGTGCGCCGAGGTCGTCGCCACATCAGGTGGGGGAGAGTGTCATGACCCGCCACGTGATCATAAAGACGGAGGAAAGATCTAGAGTCTTGGAGAGGTTAATTGAAGACTCTAGAATGTTCAAGAGAAATCTTGAAGAAGGTAGAAGAACCTAGAGTCTTGGAGAGGTTAGTGGAAGACTCTAGATTCTTGTAGAAGCTTGTAGAGAAGTCTTGAAAGACTTGGAATTCTCTAGAGTGTATAGAGAGTTCTAGAGTAGGGACTTCTTTATAAATACGGAAGGACTTGTATAGTAAATTTTATTTACACTTAGGCCCCTTAGGAGTAGTATAAATAGAAGGGGCCATTCATTTGTAAACCATCCAGAAATCAAACAATCAAGCATTCTTCCAAAAGCAATACAAAAGCCTTCTTCATAAAAACTCTCTTGTCTTTCTTACAATCTAGCGTTCCCTTAGCGATCTAGTCTTAAAGGTTTACTTGAGCTTACAAGATCGTGAAAGATTCGTGAGTAAGTTGTCAAGTGCCGCACGGAGGTCTTAGTTGAAGTCTAAGTCCGTGACAATAAGCACCAAAAAATAACTCTAGGGATCATCACCCAGACTTTCTTGATGGACTTATCAACTGTCCATGCATTCCAGCTTGCGTAGGCTTCATTCACATTATGTTGCATGACCCATTATAAGCCAAAAATGCAACAAAATATATTCCATCGGACCTTGGCCACTGCATAGTAAAGGAGCAGGTGATTGACTGTTTCTGTGCTATTCTGACACATATAACATTTATTATCCTGATCAGGGCCTTTTTTTGTTGAGATTATCTTATGTTGAACATGCTTCTTGGAGAGCAATCCAGCCAAAACAGATAATCTTGGTAGGCATTTTGGTCTTCCAAATAAAATATTAAGATTATTCTCAAGACTGACAACAAACTTTACTCCCTTGACTTTAGCAACTCAAGTTGTGATACCCAGAAGCCAAAAGAGCTTGAACACCTATTTAGGCAGGGAAATGCCCCAATTAAGGTAGTTGGTTCTTGCCATGGTTTGCTTTACATTCTGGAACCCATCCTCTAGAATGTACCTTGAATTCGAGTTTTTTGGCAAGATTAACTGAAAAGGCTGACCCCGAGAATGACTTAATCAACTTGCGGTGGTTTCGTGATACTCCTTACATGCAAGCGTATACAATGCACCCATATTAAGAAGTAGCTAAATATAAGTATAAGAAAGAAAGTTGTAGTGCAGTTAGTAGGATCATGTGGTTAGCTATAGTTAGTTAGGAATTTTTTATGTAACTAACTACTTGTAGCTGTCATTCTGTTAGTGAGAAATGATCACATGGTTCACACTACATAGTCTATAAAAGGGGATGATTCTCCTCAAATTGTATTCAAGTTTTCAATGAAATAAAATCTTCTCTCTCTCTTCTCTATATGGAGTTCTTCACATACTCTTCCATGGAGGTTTAACTTCCATGGATTCTGTTCTTAATGTGTAAGTTTACATGGTATCGAAGCGGCGAGACTGGAATCACTAGCTGCGTGCAAAGTTTTAGTTCATTTCACTGATTGAAGTTCTGCCATGAGAGATGAAATAGAAACAGAATTAATAGTAGCAACTTTAGCACATAATCAACCACTTCATCTTCAATCTATAGATACACACTAGGTGCATTTCTAATTGCGATAAAACTTACAAGTCCTGAGAACTATGAACTGTGGAGTAGATCATTTTGACTTGCATTATTGGAAAAGAACAAGCTTGGATTTGTTGATGGATCTTGTCTGAAAAGTTCATACAAAAGAGAGTTAGCAGCTCAATGGAAAAGATGTAATGATGTGGTTCTTTCGTGGATCAGTAGCACAGTGGCTACAAAACTAGTTACCACAATCGTTTATGCATCAAATGCAAAATGAGTGTGGGATGATTTCAAGAAGAGGTTTGATAAATCTAATCTTACTAGAGTTTATCCACTTTGGTCAGATGTATCTACTTTAAGGTAAGGTACTGATTCTGTGACTTTTTATTATTCCAAACTAAAAGATCTATGGGATGAATTAGATGTGTTAGTGCCAGCAACATTGTGTAATTGTGTTGAGGCAAAACCTTACATTGAACACCTTAGTTAACAGAGATTATTGATGTTCTTAATAGGCCTAAATGAGTCTGATAGCCATGTTAGAAGTGATATACTACTTTAAAATGTTGTGCCTAATGTAAATCAGGCATATGCTATAGTGATTCAAGAGGAAAGTCAGATGTTACTGGGAGTTATAGACATTCATAAGGAACCACTCACCATGTTAGCAAATAGAAAGTAGAACATTAAAGGTAAAAAACTACTACTGGATGTTGCTTGTGAGCATTGTGATTATAAGAATCACTTGAGCAAGGATTGTTATAGAGTGATAGGATATCCTGCAGATTTTAAGAGTAAAAAGAAGCAAGGTATAAGATCCTCTCAAGGTGTCACCAGTGGATACAAATTAACTAACAATGGCTAGCCTGGAGGTTTCAAGCCTAATGCCAATTATGCCAATAATGAAGAACAAGGCCATGGACTCACACTCAATGAAGAGGAGTACAACCATGTGCAAAATATCAGGCATAATACAGGAGGAAATGTTGGTGAATGCAAAGCAAATTTAACAGGTAATGTATCACTAACACCTAGCACTTCTGTATATGACTGGATCATTGATTCTGGTGCTACTCACCATATTACATCCTGCAAGGATTTTTTAGCTGAATTGAATTGCCTAGGTGCTCAAGATTCAAGCACAATTCAACTCCCAATAGGAAATAGAGCTAAAATAACAAGAACAGGTCATTCTACTATTCTGGGAAGTTACATAGACAAAGATGTGTTGCATGTACCTGACTTCAAGTTTAACTTGTTGTCAGTTGCCAAGCTAATTAAAGATCTATTGTATAGTGTTAGCTTCTTTCCTAATTTCTGTGTACTACAGGCCTTCTACAGTGGCAAGGTGATTGGGATTGATAGAGAATCTAAAGATCTTTACTTGTTGAAGGATTCAATAAAGGCAGTACGAGGTGTTGTAATAAAAGATGATAGTTTAACTACTCTATAGCACTTGAGACATAGACATCCATCATATACAACTATGCAGCATATATCATCTCTAAGTCTTAGTTTGTCTAAACATATGTTCTGTCATATATGTCCTCAGGCAAAACAAAATAGGCCTAGTTTTCTTGACAGTTCTCACAAGGCTTGTGCTATATTTTAGCTCATTCATGTAGATGCATGGGGTCCCTATAGAACTCCAACTTATGATAGAAAGCAGTATTTTGTTACTATAGTAGGTGATTACAGTAAATATTAATGAGTATGTTTGATGCAGTCTAAATCTGAAGTTTATTCTGTATTGAAAGATTACTTGTTAATGGTGAATACTCAATTTGGTATCAAAATGTAAATATTTATTTGCCTCTCTTGGCATTGTTCATCATACTTCTTGTCTATACACACCTTAACAAAATGGGATAGTTGAAAGGAAGCATAGACATATATTAAATTTTGCTAGAGCCTTAAGATTTCAAGCTTTTATTCCAATTATCTATTAGGGTCATTGTGTAAAAGCAACAGTCTATCTCATTAATAGGATTCCTACAACAGTCTTGCAAGGGAGGTCTCCTCATGAATTCCTCTATGGTATGACACCATCACTAGATCATCTAAGGGTATTTGGTTGTTTATGTTTTACCTCTACATTGCACAGGTCTGATAAATTTGCTCCTAGAATAAAAAAGGGAGTGTTTATAGGATATGCTGAAATTCAAAAGGGATACAAAATTTTTGATTTGGAATCTCACTCTTTTCATGTTAGTAGAGATGTGAGGTTCTTCGAACATAAATTTCCCTTCAAACTTGGTTCAGCCTTCACCATCTTAGATGATCTATTCACTCTTGTCTCACAAGAATTGGTTGACTATGATACCAACACTTTCCCTAATGTAGTTGCTGAAGTAGTTATTGAACTTGAGGCATTACAAGATGCATCTGTAGATGTGCCAGTTCCAATAGTTGTAGAGGATGGCACCATACAAGAAATTGAGGATACATCATCAAAACATGATACATGCCTTGATATTACTGATACAATAGCTGCAGGTATATCATCAAAACATGATGCAGTCCCTGGTATTCCTGATACAACAGCTGCAGATACTACTATTATTCCACCTACATCTGAGTTCACTACGGCAGATCTAGTAGACCTCCTATTTGACATAAGGACTACATTATCCCTCATCCTTCAAAGCAAGCTCATGCCAGTCTTTATCCCATAGGAAATTATGTTGATTATTCCAAGATAAGTAGTTTTTATAAGTCTTTTTCGACAGCTGTTTCAAGTATTAGTGAACCTTCCAGTTTAAAAGAAACATCTAAGTCTAAGGACTGGGTGACAGCTATACAGGAAGAAATAGAGGCTCTAGAGCTCAACAAGACCTGGACAGTAGTTGATCTTCCACCTGGCAAGAAGCCTATAGGTATACAAAGTTAAAGTTCAAAATAATGGTGCAGTTGAAAGATATAAAGCCAGGTTAGTTGCCAAGGGATATAGTCAACAAGAGGATCTAGACTATCATGAAACCTTTTCTCATATGGCTAAAATGGTCACAGTCAGAACTGTTATTAGTGTAGAAACCTCATACAACTGGCCTCTTCACCAAATGGATGTCCATAATGCTTTCTTACTAGGTGGTCTCACTGAAGAAGTCTATATGGACATGCCTCAGGGTTTTCAGGGGCAAGGGAAACACAAGGTGTGTAAGCTGATAAAATCTCTTTATGGTCTAAAACAGGACTCTAGGCAGTAAAATCTAAAGTTGACGGAGGTGTTATTAGCTACTGGTTATTCACAAAGTCCATATGATCATTTCCTATTCACAAAAAGGAATGGTGAAGCCATAGCTGTAATCCTTATCTATGTGGATGATTTACTCCTAACAGGCAATAATGACAAATTGATACAAGAATTAAAAGACTCTTTGCATAGTAAATTTAAAATGAAGGATCTTGGTGACCTTAAATATTTTTTAGATATTGAGATCATGAGGTCCTATTTTAGTATACTACTCAACCAGAGAAAATAAGCTCTGGAGTTGATCTTAGACACTGGTTTGAGTGGTGCAAAGCCAGTGAACATACCTTTGGAAGCAAATATTAAGCTCACCACAGTAGAACATGATGAGCTAACTGGAGTTACTAATGATCCTATACTCAAAGACATTACAAACTACTAAAGATTGATCGGAAGATTGCTATATCTAACTATAACTAGACCTGATATAAGTTTTGCTGTCCAAGTACTTTCACAGTTCATGCAACAACCCAAATTATCACACTGGGAAGCAGCCTTGAGGCTAGTTAGATACATCAAAAGTTGCCCTGGACAAGGCCGGCTGTTCAGTAGCACAATAAGTCTAGAACTTGAAGCATTTTGTGACTCGGATTGGGCATCATGTCCTAATATTAAAAGGTCCATAACTGGATACTTGATCAAACTTGGAGATTATCTTGTATCTTGAAAATCCAAGAAGCAACATACAGTGAGTAGAAGCTCTATAGAAGCTGAATATAGGAGCCATGCTCCTGTTGTTGCTGAGGTAATTTGGATACTTGGAGTATTGAAGGAGCTGAATGTGTTGATCAAAACACCTGTGAAGCTGCATTGTGACAATAAAGCAGCAATACAAATTGACAATAATCCTATATTTCATGAGAGGACTGAACATATAGAAATTGACTGTTATTTTGTAAAGAAAAGGATCAAAAGTAGCCATGCTTACTTAGGTGTGACACCTCATCATATGTTATTATCCAAGCTTGGAGTCTTCAACATCTACTCAACCTAAAGCTTGAGGGGGAGTATTAAGAAGTAGCTAAATATGAGTATAAGGAAGGAAGTTGTAGTGCAGTCAGCAGGATCACGTGGTTAGCTATAGTTAGTTAGGAAATTTTTATGTAACTAATTACTTGTAGCTGTCATTCTGTTAGTGAGAAATGATCACATGGTTTACACCACATAGTCTATAAAAGGAGATGGTTCTCCTCAAATTGTATTCAAATTTTCAATGAAATAGAATCTTCTCCCTCTCTTCTCTATATGGAGTTCTTCACATACTCTTCCATGGAGGTTTAACTTCCATGGATTCTGTTCTTAATGTGTAAGTTTACAATGCGAAGCATAAGTGCTATTCGAAAATGGGATTATCAACTATACTTGACTGGAAAAACTAGCCAATCTACTCTCTTGGTCTCCCCTGTAACTTGAGAAATCATAAAAGAAGAGAAATTATTGCGTAGAAAGTCGTGCTTACTATCTCACTAGGGGTGAAGAGATATTGGACTATTGTAATATAAAACTAAGGATTAATTATAGTTAATAAGATTTTAGGTATGTATTTGCAATACATTACTTGTAAAATTTTTACTTAATAATATCAAGATTTATGTTAATTAATCCAAAGTTCTAAAATATAGTAAAAAGTAAATATTGGTATCCCCAATATTTTCATCCTTCTTCAAACTATAAATCATTGTATCCCCACTATGGGTGAGGAGATATTGGACTATTGAAATATAAAACTAAGGATTAATTATAGTTAATAATATTTTAGGTATGTATTTGCAATACATTACCTAGGATGTAATTGTAAAAAATTTACTTAATAATATCAAGATTTATGTTAATTAATTCAAAGTTCAAAAATATTTGTAGTAAAAAGTAAATAGTTTTTTTTAAAAGAAAATATAAATTTGGATCTTTTTTTTTATGATCTTCAATATTGTTTTAAGTGAAAATAAAATTATTTTTGGGTCTTAAAGAAAATGTTTTACCAGGTTTATCTCCATTGGGATTAATTTCCATGTTTACCATAAGCTGAAAAAGTTGACATGACATCCCAATGGAGAGAAGAATATATTTTGAGGAAAATTAGAATAGTTAGTTGAGTGATATTGTGATCCTAAAAAAAATTAAAAGTGATATTATAGGACAAATTTCCAAACATAAATGAATATCTAAAGAATTTACTCGGGGAAAGAGGGGCATTTTTCTTAGTCTTCGATATCTCTAATGAGATGACATTTTCCTTTGGTTTTCGATATCTCTAATGCCAAGTTGTTGTAAGTTAATTAGTTTACCCAATCATCCGGGCAATTCATTAAGATATGCACAGCCTTAGAATAATAATATTTGAGAAGTGAGAGGAAAGCGAGAGAGGAAAAGAAGAGAACGTGAGAGGAGAGAGGAAAGAAAGAGAGGGAAAGGGAGGGGGAGAGGGGAGAGAGTGACGAGCAAGAAAGGAAATATTTGTTATAAAAACTCTTTAACATAGTTATGTTAGATAATTTTTTTAAAGTATAACTACGTTTTGATATATATATATATATATATATATATATATATATAATAATAATAATAATAATTATGTTTGCTTCATTTCTGCGCGTCTTCCTTTGCCCACTCTGATCTATGTAAGTAGTAACTAGTAAACATAAATAAAAATGTCAATTACCATGGCATCCGGGAATGGAAATTATAGTTCTACTTATCAATTCCATTTGAAATAAAACTTAATTAAGTGTGGCCATCAAATGAAGTTGAACTCTATTGGAAATATCTATCGGTAAATTATCGAAAATGTCCATTAGGTGAAATTTTTTATATAAAAAATAGTTCACTTAAAAAAGTAAGCCGCTTATTACAATAAGCGGCCATTCGACACTTTTGTCTTATAAAATTTGGCCAGTTTTCTATTTCTTCATCCTTATTATTCGCTGTCTCTTCGTTTTCTTCTTCTAGTGTCCTTTTCGTCTTTCTTCTCCTTCATCTTCTCCACCTCCTCCTCCTCCTCCTTCTTCTTCTGTTTTTTTTAAAATAAACTTTCAAGTACTGCAAACATGAATTGTTTCGAGCAAATTATATATCAAAAGACTCAAAACATCAAAATGATTTCATATCTAAAATTTGAGATTATTTAGAGTTGGTTTGAGTTGATCGAGATTGAATAGTCAATATATATACTTCATGTATATTCACATTTCATACTACTAAAAACTGCTGAAAAACGATGGCCAAAAGCGATAATTAGCCCATTAGATTGTCCTCCTCCTTAATCCTAAATATAATGTATAAATATATCATTATAAGTGTAAGGGAAAAAAAGAAAAAAAATTTAACATTAGATGACAGTTAGGGTTAGTGAAACACTCTGCATCTCTAAAGGATATTTAGATTGTGGACAAAGAAAGTTCATTCTCTTTTTGAGGATTTCCTATGATTCATGACAAAAGTTAGGGTTGTTGTAGATTTGCTTTAGCTAGGAAAAAAATTCAAGTGTCTCCTAAACTAGTATTTAAAATTTCACATACTACAAACTTATAAGTTATATCTATTGATTTTGGCAAAACTTGAAAGATATTTTATTTAAATATTTGAGCTAGTATATGGCTCAAGTAGAATATTACACTCATCCTTACTTTACACATTTAAAGAGTCAAAAGACAACCATACTTAAATTTGAGACCCTTGTTCCATTAATGACTTGAGATCATTTTCTTGTTTCTTTATAATTAAATTGTAAATTAATGTTTCAAAAGTGTCTTGTTTAAACGTCCCTAGATACATGTAACCTATCAATATAAGTGAATTGATTTAGGATATTTATGACTTTATGTAGTAATTAATAATACTATGTTCATTCGTTACATATATGTTTAATTAGAAACCGGCCTAATTTACAGCTCATCGATCTCATTTGTCCCCTCCATATTATATTCATTTAATTACACATTTTATCTGTATATAAAATATTACAATATGAAAATATAAATTTATACTTCATTATTTTAAATTTTTTTCCTTACATTGATAAACAAAAATGAAAGACCAGCACAAAATAGGAGTAAAAGTGCAAATGACCCTTCGAAGTATAAAAACCTATTTTCTATATTCCATTATTTAAAATTATCCATTAAAATGTTCTAATATATTACTAATTTTTATTAAAAAAATATTATCAGTGGTTACAAGTTACAACAATCGAAATAATAACATTGCCTGTTGAGGACGTGCAACAACTCTTCCACGTAGAAGTTGACACCAAGAACTTCATTAGTTTATTATTCATGTGTGTCATTTCTTGTTATAAATTAATGTTTAAAACACTCAAATAGTGCTAAAGTTGATGTTCACCACTCTTTATGATCCTGTCTTTTTCTAAGAAACTCCAAGAAAAATGAGAAAAAAATAAAAATATATATTAGTAGACTACTACATAAATTATTTGAAGTCTGTGCGAGCTAACTTGAAAATTACTCTGATGAGGATTCAGAATTTAAATTCTACAAATTATTTTTTTAAAGATTTATAACATTGAACTTATTATATTTCTAAATTAATGATTTTATCACAATTTTAATAAATTTTACACATAAATTTATGCTACAAGTTTAAATTTATCTTTCATTGACAATATAGGACTCATGAACCATTGACAATTTTATCCACTCTAAGTCTTCCTTGTCCAAAGTTATTTGCTTACCATAATAAAAATAAACAATCGAATAAATCGACAAGAACTTATATATAAAAATATAAACCATAGCCTTAAAACTTAGGATTTAAGTAGATGACCACCATATCCTTAAGAACCCAAACTTTATTATTTATTTATTTGGAAAAACATTACAAGTTTTGTTTTTTCCTCAAGAAAATGTCTCAGCCAGAACAATCTTCTTCTACTTCTAATATTATTCAAGATCCATTAAAACTCTTGAAGCACAACATAGTCTCATTATTCCCTAACACAAAAATTACAAATATTTTCACAATTTTCATGAAGTGTTTTTTTGCTATTTGTTTATTTGCTTCCATTTTATTAATCTCCTTCACTTCTTTTTCCAATCGATTTATATGGTTTAGTCCATGTTCAGATTGCGGTGCCATAAATATTCACACTAGTTATGCTTATAGTGCTACCGTTACAAATAATGTCAAAGAAAAAGAAGAAATTACAAACATAACTCATATTTTATTTGGCATTGGAGGGTCCGTTAAGACATGGAATAATCGCAAGAATTATTCGGATTTATGGTGGGAACCAAATGTGACTCGAGGGTTCGTATGGCTCGATGAGAGGCCCGGAGAAAACGAGACGTGGCCTGAATATTCACTCCCCTATAGGGTCTCGGAGGACACGTCAAGGTTCAAGTACACGTGTTGGTTTGGTGATAGGTCAGCAGTGAGGATCGCGAGGATTGTGAAGGAGAGTTTTGAATTAGGGTTAGAGAATGTGAGATGGTTCGTTATGGGGGACGATGATACGATATTTTTTACGAAGAATTTGGTGACGGTTTTGGGTAAATATGATCATAATCAAATGTATTATATTGGTGGGAATTCGGAAAGTGTGGAACAAGATTTGGTGCATTCTTATAGTATGGCTTATGGTGGTGGTGGAATTGCTATTAGTTATCCTCTTGCAGAGGTGCTCGTAAAGATTTTAGACGATTGTATTAATCGATATCATGATTTCTATGGTTCTGATCAAAAGATTGGTGGATGTATGGCTGAGATTGGCGTTCCTCTCACTAAAGAACTCGGATTTCATCAGGTATAAAATATTTTTAAGTTTTGAGTTTTTACTTTCTTAGGAAAGTAGCCTTTTCTTATGACTTATAAGTGGTCTCCATGAGTAAGCTTCTCATATTGGGCTTAGAGATAATGAGGCTTGATCTGATGATATTCATCACTTTAAAGTGACACTCTACCATTGAGACATATACTTTTTCCGTCGAGAAATAAAAAATTGACTAAATTAGTTCCAATTCTTGACTTCTTGTAGTGAAGATATTTTCATTTTTAGTTAGAAAAATAGGATAAAGTAATATGTTAGAATTAATTAATTACTCCAAATATATAAACAATTTAGAAGATTTGTAGCAATTCTTGCAACTTTTTTTTTTTGAGTTCAAGGACAAAATATTACTATGGTAGAGCAAAAAAATTATGATCCGAGATTTTTTATTTTTTATTTTTTATTTTTTATTTCCAAACTTACAATTAGTATCCGTACATGTCTTATATGCCATAGATTTAACTTATATGTTCTGACAATACAAATAATTTTTTTAGATGGACATACATGGTAGTCCACGAGGGCTTTTGGCAGCGCATCCATTGGCACCAATTGTCTCACTACACCATCTAGGCGTTATACATTCTCTAATTCCACTAATGGATCGAGTCGATTCGATGAAGAAGGTAATCGAGGCATATAAAAAAGACTCAAGTCGAACAATGCAACAAAGTTTTTGTTATGATCTAAAGAAAAATTGGTCGTTATCAGTATCATGGGGATATTCGATTCAATTATATCCAAGTTTAATGAATGCTAAGGAATTAGAGACACCAATGAGGACATTTGAGACATGGAAAGGGTTTGAAGAGCCATTCACGTTTAATACTAGGCCAAATTATATAGAACCTTGTCAAAGGCCTATAGAGTATTATTTGGATCGCATTTTTGAGCTCGATAATGGTGAAACTTTGACGAGTTATAAGAGAATTGGTGATTATAATAAGCAATGTGAGAATGAAAATTATACACCAGCATTAGCAATTCAAATGGTTAATGTCACGGCCCCTATTTTATCTCCCCAAGTATGGAGACAGGTAAAATTCTTCTTTGTTTTATGAATCTTTAATTCTTCTTTATTTTTCTTAATTTGACAAGATAATTTTTTGTTATTGGTGTGTTTGGTATGACGGAAAATACATTTTTTTTTTAAAAATAAGGTACTCTTTAATGTTTGGTCATCATAAATTTTTTTAAGGTTGGACAGTCATTTTTTTCTTCGCAATTATCTCAACTTTTAACTTCACGTTCCTATACCTCAATCAATACTTAAACATTGTTATCAATCTTTGATATTCAAGAATTTCATCAAACACAATCTTATTTCAAAAATCATTATTAATCTTTAGTAAATACTTTTTGCAAAGCCTATTTTTACTCTTCTACCACCACAGAATGTACATAACCTTATTCTTATCGTAGATGCTATTTTCAATGGACCCTCAACTCAAAATATCTAAAAAAAACTTTTCGAGACAATATTCTTAGAAATTCATTTTTTTCATCGTATCAAACACAAAAAAAATTAAACTAGTCAAATCTCCCATTATTTAGAACTTTCAAGTAAATCTCCCACATTCAATGTGGTATAGTATAACATTTTCATTAATCAATATTCATATAATACAGTAACAATAACATTAATATGGTTCTATTGACTTTGAAAAAGTTTGTTTGACAATAGTCAAAATTCAACCATAAAAAAGGTACAACGTGCCCTCTACTAAAAACTACACAACTAGAAAAAGCCACAATTACTTGTAAAAATGGAATGTCTATTTATATTCTTTCTACGTGCCACAAAAATATTTGTTTTTGTTTGTTTGTTTGTCAGATTTTCATTAAGTGATTAACACGTTTTGTTTGACCTAAAAACAGGCACCACATAGGCAATGTTGTGAGGTGATTAATGGTGAAGATGATAGTACTATTGTTGACACTGTCCTACAAATCAGAATTAGAAGTTGCAATAAATGGGAATCAACAACATTGCCCTTTTGACATTAACACTATGGCAAAAATTGGGAATCTTTACTAACTAATTGTACAGCATTGTATTGTTGTTGTGTTCTCTAATCCCCTTTTTATTTATGTTGATATATATTATGACATACAATTTCTTTTGTAATTGATAATGGACAAGAAAGACTTTCTCTGAGGACAACACGTGTCTTTTTTTTTTTCTGATTTAATGAAGACAACCTACTTACCTTAGCTAGGATATATTTTCAAGAAGGTCACCCGACTAAACAAATCACTATTTTTCAATTGAAAAATGTTTGATAGCTGTTTTGTTAGCAAGTGGAAAGTAAAACATGGTGTCATTATGTTCAAATTGAACTTCCCCCAGTTTACTCGAATTTCTTATAATTCAAGGGTTATAGGTGCATCTCCATTTTCTTCCGCCTTATTTCTGTTTTCCCCTTGGCCTCTCCTTTCAAGTGATTGAGTCGGTGAGAAAGAAAAAAATAGTAGTATTTTTACTCAGAAAAATTAAGAAGCTTTCCATTATTTTGAGTATCTATTTACTATCATGCGTTTTTTCAGTGAGCTAATTCGGTAAGAAAATAAATGAGAAAATAATGTTTTGTAACACAAATTTCCTATTAATTTATAGTGGGAAAAACCTCTATTTCTATTAGTGTCAGTTGAACGCCGTAACATAAGTATTCAGTGCTTCGCATTTGGAGCTAGATGATGTTTCAATTTTGATGAGTTGTCGGTATAGTTGGTGATTGTGACAAGTCATAGAGCCATAATTTTCATTAATGAGATTTAAATTATAAAACGTAAACACAAAAAAATCAAATGAGGTTCAACATCTTTTTTTTTTGATACTGAAAGATCATAATATATTAAGATAGCTTAATATGCTTCATCATAGGATAGTGGCAGAGCTTTGCTTAATATACTTCAACATTTACTATATGTATATAAACAATAATAATTTTAAACATGTATAAAGTATAAAAAAAATATATTTTTTCGCCAAATGAATGAATGAACCCCTCTTGACCCTATCTGCCTCCGCCCGCGGTTGTGACACAATTGAATTGAACTGATTGATCACTTTATTGATAGACCATTAGTAGGTCAAGTTGAACTATTTAGATCGTGGGAAGATTTGTAGGGATTATGCATGGCTCGAAAGTTCAATCAATCACTAGTGTTGTTGTTAGTTGAATAATTGATGTTTATTTGCTGTTTCTTACATAGTTTTGCAAATTTGAAAATAAAAGTCTCATTAGGTTTCTCGGTGTCTCGTGAAAATAAGGCGTTATAAGAAGTTGCTTTTTCTTTGGAAAAAAAAGTAATATATAAACTCTCCTCCTATCTAATTAAGTACATCAATGTGATCTTTAATTATGAGTTATGACCATTTTCCTCTTTATTTCTTTGGGTGTTATCTCCTTTCTACTTCCCAAGAAATGTTTTAAAATGTCAAACTGAAGGGCATAGTAAAAAGAATATTCCAATAATAGTTTGACTTATGTAGCATGAACCAAATCTAAGGTATTAAGTCCCTGATTTACAGATCTCTGTTCTCGAAACACAGTAACCTCTAATTCTCTTTCTGAGAGCCACAATTGTGAAGTGTGGTCGTTGCTTTTGATGGATATATATAGCACATGAACCTATTCAAAGTGTCAAAGAAAACAAACTACACAAAAACCATCTCAATTGGTCAAAAATATGATTGATCTCAAGACCAAAACTCTTTTTTTCTCACTTATTTTTCTACTAAACATTGCTCTTGTGACAAGTCGTCATGGGCTTACTTCAAGATTTCAAGTCCACATCATTGATGATCTCCCTCCTAATTCTAAACTAATCCTTCATTGTCAATCTCATGATGATGATTTAGGGTACAAATATCTTCATCCAAAAGATGAGTTTAATTTTAGTTTTAATATGAAAATTTTTGGAGGTACACTTTTCTTTTGTCATTTTTGGTGGAATGATAAAAGTATATCATTTGATGTATTCAATAGCTCTATAGCTGGAAAATGTGGAGAAATAGATGGTGACCATCTTGAATGTTATTGGAAGGTGCAAGAAGATGGCTTCTATTTTGGTGCTAGGAGAAATCCTCCACCTAATTATGAGAAGCAACATGATTGGAAACAATAGTTTCATTTACATATTTAATAAGTTTTGAGTCATAGAAAAATATATAATCTTGTATTTTAGCTCATGTATGATCAATAAACTGATAAAGATAAATGTAACGCCACCTTATCTGTTAAATTTATATTAATCTGTTTGGACATGTGAGAGATGAAAATTCATTTTACCTGAATAAAAAATAATCAAATCATCAACATAGACTAAATAGTTAATTCTAGGTCCATGAGATTCCATAGTGAATCCATTAAACTTGTCACACTCCGGGAGGGTACCCTAGGTGTGGCCGGCACTCAGAGATTATTGCTAGTCCCCAAGCGAATCACTTGGCCAGTTCACACATTCATTCAATTAACACTCTATCAGCAGAAGACTTAACTCATCAAGAAAATAGCTCAACATGATAATCAAATAGATAACTTATAGAATAAGGTCAAAGGCCAACAATCTATCTAGTCCAATTAATAAAACTAGTATGAATGAGACTAGCCAAAAGACAATATCCAATCAACACATCAACAATCTAGTCTATGAAGCCTCTATCCAATGATAGATTTATGGCTACCTCAAATCACAAAAAAAAGGCTAAACTCAAAGCAGGAATAACATAAGTGGTATCCTCCGAATATGAGGGAGGACTCACCAATCAGCTGAATGTGAACAGATCCTCAACGGTGCGCCTGTTGATGATCTCTAGAACCTTTCTCTGCATCATGAAATGATGCAAGTCCAATGTCATGCCCCGAGAGGGTACCCTAGGCGTGGTCGACACTCAAAAACCATCTCTGGCCTCCGAGAGAACCACTTGATCTCATCACTCATTCGTTCATCAACGGAAAACTTAAGTGAAAATAAGAATATTTATGTGGGCTCGCCATCATCAACATCAAAGGAAGAAATAATCCTTAGAAAAAGTAGTTTCAAAGAAGAACTACTTCAATTACATCATCAAAATTTGTCTACAAAGCCTTTAACACTATCAGACAATGCCAATGATATGTCCATGGCTATCTCAAATGAAACATAATACTCAACAATAATAAAAGTATAAAGAGTTCCTCCGAATAAAAGAAGGACTCACCAAATAGCTAGAAAGTAATGATCTTCAACGATGTGTCAGTACATGAAATGTATGAGGATGTAAAATGGCAGGAAAGTAAGAACAGATATCAAGAAACTCCGCTCAGAAAGACTTAGCTCAGAACTCAACATCATCTCAACATCAATATGTAATGCAAGTTTAAAAATAATAATAAGCAATGTTTACTCAGTTGAGAGTTTCTCTAACCGACAACCATCATTTATGAGCTAGTGATGATATAACGAAGCGATGTCGTTGCCACATCCATCCAATACCTTGCTAGGGTAAAGGACATCACCATCTTGAATCCAATCATCAAAGTCCTATTTTTGGGACTTAAGAAGCATAACCTCTATCGTATGCTGGCTACGTAGTTCTAGGGTTTGAGTCAATTAAACTCTTACCCAACTCGGTGTTCAATACTACTCCCAAAACATGTGCTCATATTAACCTCATTTACATCTCATCAAAACATTTTGCTCAAAACATTATTTAATCCAAAGAATCAAATTCATTTAAACCTAATTCTTTTGCTCTTTCAAAAGTCAATAAAATACATATATAGTATTAATTCAAATTACTCTTTTTGTCAATGAATATTAAAAGCCGCATCTTTACTCAAAACACGCGCAAAATTATTCATGAACATCAAATCAATTAGGGTTTATGGGAAAGTAGCCACGAACAATAATTCCAATAATATGAGAGATAAAAATAATAATAATGTCAATGCATAAATATATCTAACTCAATAGAAGAAAAACTAACTCATTTAGAATTCAAGAATTAGGGTAAAACTCAATTATAACTTAATTACGATGAATTTAAATATTGGGCGCATGGACAAACTCAATCCAATGCCATGAATAGCTTTACATACTTGGATTCCGAAGCTTTACTCTGGATTGAAGAACTCAATGAACACTCTTGAACCCCTAACTTTTTTTCTCTTCGCCGGAGCATTTTATGTACTACTCAGAGTATAAAAATTATCAAAATAGTATTTCTACACTACTAAAAACTAAAACTATATTTGAGAATGAGTAAAAAATGTATAGAGAAAAGAGTTGCTTGAGAAAGCTTGATAAATAAAATGAGGAAAAAAGGTGGGTATTTATAGGTGTGGAGAAAGGACCTAACAATAAATAAAAATAAATACAAAGGATGATCTTGAAAATTCAATGGAGGATTATGATGTCATGAGTGATGTCAAATGAATCTAGATCTTTCCATGGTTGGTGAGATTAACCTTCTTTTAACAAAATACTCTTTTTCAGAGTTGCGTTTGAACAAGATAACTTCATCATTAGGATTTGGTGTCTTCATATGAATTGTAGAACAAGAAGTCTACTTTCATATCGTTCAAGAATCAATCAATTTGGAGCAACCTACAGTGAGATATGATTTTCCTTCTACAAATACTCCATTTTATCACAACACCATGTCTTGCAAAAATTAATTTATTTGACCTACTTAGCCTCTAAATCGTAAGATACGATCTTCAGAAAAGTTATAGGTAATGATGTTGGGTTATTTAAAAATTTGAATCACCTAATTTGGACTATCTTATGAAAAGTTATGCCAAAAATACAGAAGCAGTATCATTTTCACCGAGAATTGAAATACCACATACAATATTTTATGGGGTGTTATATACAAATGGACGTCAATACATGGAATGTACGAGTATGTAATATGTCCGAATGAAAATGCATCGAGGTAGAATAACATTAACTCAAGTAACTCAATCAAGAGTAAGGAACTCAATTAGGATGTCATAAGTCTAAAGCAAGAGTAAGGTTTAGACAGAGACCAATCATATACAATCTAATCCAATCCAATCTAATCAAATTAGATTACTATCAAGTCTTATATGAGAGTTTCTCTTATCTGACAACAATCACTTATGAGTCAGTGATCGTATAACAAGCTCGTTAATGTTGCCACAATCGTCCAATACCTTGTCATGGTAAAGGAAAAATCTACCAATCAGGATCCAACAATCAATCAAGTCCTATCTTTTCAGGACAATAAAAATAGGGAAATATCCAACTTTAACTGTTCAATCCTTTTCTACTTTGAAAATGTAGTTCTTGAGTTCGAGTTATTACTTACTCTTATCCACTTCGATGCTCGATACTCCTCCTAAGACCCAATGCTTATAAGAGTGGTTGGGACAATCATTTCTGACAACATTCAGTTGAGACCATTCAATTAGGTTCAATTATGAAGATATGAAGGACTATCAAGTTTCATCAATACTATCATCATGCTTACATCCCAATCACAGTTTGCATTCACAAGTTCAAGGCTCTAGACTCAATCCTTAGGCATATACATCCGATATTAGTCAAAATACTATTAGTATTTATGAAGTAAATAGTTTAAAATCATTTGCTTAAGAAACAACTTCGTAGAAAATATCAATTACGCAGTATTATATAAAATATGTTAAATTTAAGGAAATTTTCATGTGGGATTTCACTGGGTTGTTGTTGTTGTTAAGGAAATTTTCAAGAACTAAATTCATATGAAAACTCAAACTCATTATTAGTCCAAATCACTCTCTTCATCAATGCATAAAAGCCATCATCTTTACTCAAAAATATGCATGTAAAAATTATGATTTTCAAATCAATTAGGGTTCACGGAAATGTAGCCATGAACGACAATTTCAATCAAGTGAGAATAGAAAACAATAATAATCTCCATACATAATTATATGGAACTCAATCGAAGAAGGATTAACTCAGTTGGAATTCAAGAAACTAGGTTAGACTCAACTAATCCTCAACAATCGATAGAATTAGATATAGGGCACGTGAACGAACTCAATCCAACATTATGGTTAGCCTTACATACCTGGGATGAAGATAAACAATCAAACTGGCAAGATTCTGGCTTGAAATCCTTGAACCCTAGCCCTTTCTCCCCTCCTTATCCCTAGTTTCTTTTGCTTGAATACGTAAAAAGTCTAAGGAATGGGTTTAGAGATCCTTATAAGGTCAAAAATGGCCTATATCAGTCATGGATTAAGTATATGAGGGATAAAGAAAAGATCGGAATGCTCCTCACTGAAACTGAAAAATGTACAGAAAAAATTAATAAATCACATTTGTCAAATGCGATTTATGTACAAAAGTCACGCAACACATAAAACGCACTTGTAAAATACGTATTATGAACAAAGTAAGAAAATGAACTTGGTGGGGGTAGGTCCGCGACACAGACCTATCACACACTTTTCTAGTTAGGCTTTCTTTGTCTGGAAAAATTATCTTTTAATCTGGTTGGCCTAAAATTCAATCGAGACCACTTTTCCACATGGTTTTTCCCCTAATTGATATTTTGTCCTCGGATTAGCCAAAAAAGTTAAGGATGGTGCATTGTGCGGGCATTCTTTTGTCTAGGGGTATTTTGATAATTTTATCAAGTGTAACATTATCTCCCCCTTGGAATCATCCGGCCTCGAATGAAGAGCAACTAGAGATGGAAATTTCATAAGGCACGAGCGTATCAGATAATTCTTTTACTTGACGGTCGATGCCCCTCTAGGGTCTGGTCTACGCGGTCCTTTTTCTATCTTATGCATTTTTGAATCTATTCATAAGCTAAAAAGTAAGAACTCAGATACTCCAACACTCAAACAATCAACTTATCATTACTCGGACTCAAGAATACTCATCATATACTCAAACTCGAAATGAACATCAACTCTAAGATAGTAAAAGGAAATATTACCATCAATATCATCATTGGAAAGGACGAATGCAATACAAGAACTCAAAGATTCAAGTTCGTGAATTACTCACTCAATTACTCAAACTCAAGAAGATACTATCTCAGATATAGGAATAGGAAAATTACCTTCATCATCGATATTGAAGCAAAATGAAAAGAGGGTCGTAGTCTCCAACATTTTCATAAAAATTTCTCATAACTTTGGGAAAGAGGATTATGAGCCTGATATAAGAGTATGACCACTATGAATTAAGCGGCATGACCGATAGCTTTCGAGCTTAAATTCTCTTCTTCCTACAAATAACTCTTTCTCGGCTGCAACTCATAACTCCCACTAGGATACATGTGACTACCTTCACCAAGGCCTAGGACTCCAAGTCTAACTATATGCTCTTATTATGTTCAAGCCTAATGCTAAGTCACATGGTACTACACATAACATAATTATCCTAATCTACACCACAAGATTCATGTTCTATACCTCTATAGAGAACCTCATCTCAAGAGTACTAATCCTTTCCATTACATTCAACCAACATCGAGTCCAAATCAAGAAGCACCTATGCATCATGCATTTATCCAAATGCCATTAATACCACATTCAACACTAGTTCTATAACCATCCCAATACACTTACTTGAAACCCTTAATAAGAAATCATCAGTAGCCTACTGCAATCACTCACATATTGACCACTACACATGCAATCCTATCATTTTAACCACTTTACAGATTCCTTGAACTCAACATCTCTTAAGAATTCTCATGCCAATCTTATAATCTCTACACCGTCAATTGCATTAATTTCTACTAAGAGGTATGCCAAAATACTCTTGCTTATCTATTCACATAACAAGATCCCATCTCGCTCTTCCTCTACATCTATAGCATCAAATGGAGTAAGAATACCACAACTATCATAATAAGGAACACCCACTCTCTCCCATCTACCACTACTTATCTATTATCATTAACATCGCTATCAAGATTGAAAATAAAGGATCACTGGAAGGGCTTAGAGCTATAGATCATAAGCACAATTCATTCAAGAAATTTGATCTGATAATATTTATAATATAACATGATCTCACTAGCATTTTAAGGCCTATCATGGGTTTGTGAAACTAAGCATACTCCGAAACATGAAAGCATATATCATGTACGATATAACATATGGCTGAAAATTTATAGATTCAAGGAATAAGACCGAGATCATTGATTTAGGAACTGAGCATGAATACAAATCAACATGAAGTACATGGGTCTGGGCCACGGGTATGGTTCTCATACATAGGGAAGGTGTAAAGTATCACCTTGACTATTGTATAAGGAATGTAAGAGATGGAAACACACTGATGTCTCATCCTGGTCAACCCATCACTTCTTAAAAATCAAGACCCACATTAGTTCATTACTTCATCATCTCCTCTTTAGCTCGAAGGTCACTACTCTGAGCCTGTGAACTGTAAGCACACTGCTCCACACGACAGAGTATCACTATTTACAAAAAATACTTAAACTCTCCGATTATACTATCTGAATATACCAAACTGCTACTAGGGCCTCATTATAAGAGACTTTCCTTAACTTTCTTTTATTTTTTAGGCATTCTTCTATACTTGCTGCACTTATTGGCAAACACATCCACTTTCTCTAACTCTTATGATCTAACCTCTTCTCTTTAGCCTGTTAACACTCATCTTCTAGGTTTACACATTCCTAACTTAGTTGAAGGAAACTTGAACTATAATAAGAGACTCATCACAATCTATATACGATTTCCTTTGACCCAATTCTTATGGATACTAAATAGAAAGACAAACTCACATCCAACCTTTTTCATATTTACAGCTAAATGATATTAACTAGTCACCCAAAATAACTCATAAAATTAGAGTCTCATACAACTTTATACTATCTCGGATACACATCTTAAGCCTCTTCTTATCAAATAACTTAACTTCAATTCACTGTTTAAATCTGAGGGTCACATGCCCCCTATTTATAACACACGCTCCTCGCAATTTAATATCTTAATATCTAGCATACACCATGTCAAACCTACTAAATAAAATCTTACAACTAGCACTATCACACTCATAATGCTATCCCCTCTTTCTTCACACCACTTATCTCAAATTCAAGCTTAGGGTATGGTATTAACACGCACATCACACACTGCTCGCATACTATACCAACTTACAACTACTAGGTGAAATTAAGAAACACTCTCCTACTAAGAGACCATGATAAGTAATCGACCCTCGTCTCACTTTCTATCTTATAACAATTTATCACTTCGTCTCCTTTTATAACCTAAGTACTATTACCTATTTATTACACCTCATTGCCTAGTAATATTCATATCCCTCTAAATAACATGGGGCTCTCTCTTCAAAATCATAAGCCTAGATTAGATCTATCATCTCATGAGTACTCCTCCTTTTCATTCAACACATATACTATGTCTTTATTAACACGAAGACACCTCAACATAAAACTCCTTTCTCGGTTCAAGTATACTCTAACTCATTCTAACCAATAACTTTTTCTCTACCTTCTATCATAAAAGCTATACGATACTTACTACGTCTTTAGTCAAAGTCAAAGGTACTTGACTTCTAACCCCATTGCTTACCTTATAGATACCTAACTAGGTATATGCCTCAATCAACCACCGTTCTCACTATTTGGTTTCTACTCATCTAACTCCATCTTTTTACCTCTAGGATCATTCTACGAATTATAGTTTACCATGCCTTAAATCATATTCCATTGGATGGTGACACTAATCATTTAGAGACATAACTTTACTCTTGAGGATAACATTTGAAGCAAGTTTTTAGAGAAAAGAGTATGGAAATACATCTTACGCTAATTTAACGCACGATTCATATAAATAAGGGTGCATTCTTTCAAATTAATAGACTTGTGCACACTAATCGGCTCCTTTCAAGCCTGGTGCAGTATCTTTAACCTCTAAATACTTTATATGGAAGTAACATATCAATAAGGATATGAGTTGTACTATTCCAACTACCTTGAGTATGAGGGGTAGTCAAATTGTTTTGAGCAACGCACAAATTAGAAGGAACTTTCATAGAGTTAAACTCCGTCCCACAAACTCAAAATATGAAAGAAGTGAAACAATTTCTAATGTCCTATAATCTCCTGATTATAAATGTAGTGCACAACACATCCATAAGCAAGACTCTACTAGGCACGACTTCATAGACTCCCTAGGAATCTTGAACTCTATATTTTGATAACAAGTTTGTCATGCCCTGGGAGGATCCCTAGGCATGACCAGCACTCAGAGACTATTGCTAGTCCCCAAGCGAACACTTGGCATGTTCACACATTCATTCAATCAACACTCTATTAGTAGAAGACTTAACTTATCAAGAAAATAGCTCAACATGATAATCAAATAAATAACTTATAGATAAGGCCAAAGGCCAATAATCTATCTAATCCAATCAACAAGAGTAGTATAAATGAGACTAGCCAAAAAACAATATCCAATCAATATATCAACAATTTAGTTTATAAAAACTCTATCAACTACCTAAATAGTTCCAATAATAGGTTCATGGATACCTCAAATAAGTACGAAAAGGCTAAACTCAAAGCAAAAATAACATAAGCGGTATCCTCCGAATGTGAGGGAGGACTCACTAATCAGCTAAATGTGAACAGATCCTCAATGGTGCACCTGTTAATGATCTCTAGAACCTATCTCTGCATCATGAAATATGGCCGAATGAAACATAAAAATTTCATGATGCAGGTCCAAATGGATGTTGGACATAAAATGTATGAGTATGTAATATGGCCGAATGAAACATGTATCAAGGTAGAATAACATCACCTCAAGTAATTCAATAATGAGTAAGGGACTCAATCAGTATGTCATAAGTCTAAAACAAATGTAGGGTTTAGATAGAGACCAATCATATACAATCCAATCTAATCAAATTAGAGTACTATCAAGTCCTATATGGAAGTTTCTATTATTTGACAAGAATCACTTATGAGCCAGTGATCGTACACCAAGCTCATTGATGTTGCCACAACCGTCCAATACATTACCAAGGCAAAGGAAAACTCTGCCAATTTGGATCCAATAATCAATCAAGTTCCATCTTTTCAGGAAAATAAAAATAGGGAAACATCCAACTTTATATAACACCCCGTGTTATTCTAGCATAGACTAAGTTTGAGAACCAAAAGAAAGATTGAGAAAAGATAATTTGTTCCTATGTGTACGAGTGAACCTACGAGTCATAGGAACTCCTACGAAATGTAGGAGGGACTCGTGGTGTTGGCGTTGAGGTTTGAAATCTGGCCAAGTCTAGAAGTGAGTCTATGAGTTTATTGATGACTCGTAAAGAAGTAGACGACCCGTAAGAACTAGTAGTGGAGTTAAGGTCTAATTTTTGAAAAATATAAGCCTCAGTACTTTGACTACAAGTTGATAGGATGAACCGTAGAAAGGATCACGAGTCATTGAAATGACTCATAGAGACCCTTGACACTTAACAAAAAAATTTAGGACTTCAAGTCACCTCTATTAGTGAAGTCGATGACTCATTAAAGAGTCCACGAGTCGTACAAATGACTCATAGAAGAGATTTAGAGTCTGAGAAGGTTGACAGGACGAGAAGGGTCCCTTAATACTTTCTACGAGTCATAGACTTGACTCGTAGAAACGTTTATAGACTACCACCCAGTTCTATGACTGGTCTTCTACAACCCGTAGAAGTGCCTACAAGTCATAAAACTAATCCGTAGATGGCCAGAGTCAATTTTTATGAAGGGTATTTGTGTTTTTTCCACCTTCTTAAATAAAAACCCTAATATTTTATGACTAAATTAAGTCCCTTATCAGTACCTAGTACGCATAATACTCTCATTAACACTTAGATTAGTTGAGAGTGAAGGTTTTAGAAGAGGATAAAGGCCAGGTTTTGAGGGTTTGAGAGGAGGAGAAAAGCTAGGGTTTGAGTTCTTCAAGCAAGGTCTTTAAACTCTTGATTGTTTTTCATGTCCAGGTATGTAAGGCTAACTAGAGAATGGTTTATGTTCTTTCATATTTCCCTAAGTATATGATTGGTTGAGTAGTAAGTGATATAGGTCTCCTACTGTAACACCTCGAAAATTTCTATGCCAAGATCCGAACCATTCTTCAAAGGTGTATAGGCTGGCCTCATCGAATTCTAATATTATATATGATTTAGGATCAATTCCTAAGTATTTGAAGTGAATTAGATGTGTTTTAGGGTCATAAGGGATCTCCAACACCAAGCCAAGTCTAAAGAATTTTCATCGGCTAAGTTTTTGTATGAGTTTAGAATAAGGTCAACTTTAAATGCCCATATCTCCTATTATATAAGGAATTAGGTGTTCCATGACCTATCAAATTAAAGGTATTTGAGTCCTCTTTCCAAATATACTATGTTTGACTCATTCTAAGTTCGGAGTAAAGAGTTATGATTATTTTACCAAAGACTACCACTGCAGTAGTTTTGGCCTGTGGCGCGGCGCGCCACTATCGCACCTTCAGGGTTTTGAGCCCATTTTCTAGATTTTGAGGGGAATTTTAGCCTTTTAATATGTTTAACCCAAAGTGAGGTCATTTTGAAGGTATATTTCACCTATCTAGGAGACCCCTAAGTCTTTCTATACTCATTCACTCTCACTCACACTCTAAGAACAAAAACCCTAACCTCTTAAGTTCCTCTCAAGCTTTCTTCCTCCATCTCCAAGAAAGATTCTAGGGTTTCACTCCAAGAAGATCAAGCCTCCATTTCTTTCTAAGTTTTTTCATTCAAGAATTGACTCCTTAAGGTATGTGGGTTTCCATCCATGGGTTCTTCCACCCATGGAGCCCAAATATTTTTTCAACTTAGTATTTCAATTTTAAATGATGAAATCTTATGGGATTTTACATGATGGTTCCAAATGCATAGATTATGGTATATTTTATGTTTATTTATTTTTATTGATATATATGTATATTGACTCTCAATTTCAAGTGATGAGTTTTTGTGAATTTTCATACTACGATGTCAAATGTATCGATTCTTGAATATTTGAAGTTTATTTATTTATGTTGACTTGTGGTTATTCTTATTTATATGAAATGAACGATTTATCAAGGTCCTTCTATGAAGGCTTGAAATTAGTTTTAAATTATATTGGTGGGTTATTTTAAGATGTTTAAATGATAAATTATTTTACTCTCATGCATGCTAACATTGATTTAAGTGACTTATAAGTTGATTGCTTTGAACCCATCTAGTTTCCTATGATAAAGTAAAGTTGAAATGAAGTTTGACTCCAATGAATGTTAAATGTTTATGAAGGAGAGTCTTTATGAAATGGTTGATTACTGAAAGGACTTCTTAGCCAATGTAAGGTTTCAATGTGAAAAGACAATTCTCACATTTAATCAAATGAAATGTTTAAGGTTATGATATGATATGTATGGCATCCCTATAGTGTCAATGCTTTTAAACATTTTTCCAAAAATAAAGGTCCGATTAACATGGTACCCGGAATACCATCACTGATTGTAGACCTAATTTTTTTATAAATCAAGGTTCATTAATAGAATGGTAATAGGGCATGGAAGCCATGATGATATTATAAACCAAAGGTTTTAATGAGATATTCTATGGAGTGATGATTTTATGTTGAAGTCATATAAATATTTATGTTACTATGACATTTAAATATTATTCTGCTGAGAGATTACCTAGCACCGAGATGGACTAGGGCCAAATACCCATGTCCTAGAACTACGTGTCATTGTAGGTATAAAAGAGATAGAGGTGAATACCCAAATCTTTAAGAGGTGAGTACCCAAAATTTCAAGGCTTGGAGGTGAGTACCTGAGTCTAAGAACTAGGGGTGAGTACCCGATTCACATAATAGCTTAGTGGATTCGCTTAGGCATGATGGAGTCTACCTTGGCAAGTCTCCCCCTTGTTTACGGTGCATGAGTAATATCGGGACTCCATGTTATAGCTCACATGATTTATGTCGATTAACGGTCGCTCTCACAAAGGTACAAGGTCCTTCTTCAAATGTTTAAGATATATAATATGATGTCTGCTATGTCTATCACAAAGCAAAGTATATTCTCTCAGAAAGCTAAAGATTTCTTTCAAAAGGTTTATGGTATACTTATTTATGATTCATGGTATTTTGCAAGTATATGGTTTCTTATAATGACTCATGATTACCTCTATAATGTTTAAGTTTCTTTTATGATTCATGATGGTTTCTATATTGCATTGACTAAGCTTCATGACTCCAAATGGTATTTCAAATGAACACAAGCTTCTAGCATAATCCATTATATTACCTTATTGTATAATGATATATTGCATTGCATGCTCAAATACTTAGTACATTCAAAGTACTAACGCATACTTTTGCCTACATGATATCACCATGTAGGGACTGATGTTGATCCACATTTTCCTCCACGTGGCTAGCTCAGATTAGTTTAAAGATTGCTTGTGGTGAATTCCCATATTTCGGGAACAACATCCTTTTTTTTATTCTGAGCTTATGTTATATAGAATATTAGGACTTTTACTAAGGCATTTCTTGACACTTATTTTGAGGGTGAGCTAGGGACATGTCTTAGCCCCTGCCAAGTCTTTAATGTAGAAGGTATGGTTGGACATAGAAAAAGATGTTATGTTGTCTTTGACTCTTATTAAATATGAAGCCCCTTAGTCCCTACATCCCTTTTGTTTTCTGTTTGATTTGTTTATCATTACCAATGAAATATTTAATGAATTCTAAGAGGCTTGGGTGAGATACATCTGGGTATCTCATTCGCCATGTCACGTCTAGGCCCTAGGCTTGAGTCGTGACACTTATGAATGAATCTTTGAAAGATCTCTTTATATCCTAGTATATTTTTGCATAAATTCGCATGATTGATAGTTTTCATGAATTAAACACTTAAAATAAATAATTATATTTCTCCCTATATGAACTCTATTTGAGTATTAACTTTCAATGTATTACACAATGATTAAATCTAAAAGTTTGATTGGTGAATGTTGAATGAGCATTAGTCAAACTTGAGTTGGATATTAGAAGTCTAAATGATTGTTAATTAGAGTTTTGATGAGTCTTGAAAAGAATTCCTAATTGAAAGAAGTGATGATTGAGTTGATTAGATTCCAATGTGACAAGATGGATTGATTTGTAAATACTGATTGATTTGAGTCTTATATCATATTGATTATTGGGAGAAGTATTAAGCACCAATTTGGGTAAGAGTGTAGTTATAACTTAATTCCCATGAACTACATCGCAGTGTAAGATAGAGGGTTAAACCTCTTAAGTCCCAAAATAATAGACTTTGATTGATTATGGATACAATGATAGTGATTCTTCCTTTCCCGTGACAAGGTATTAGACATGTGTGGCAACGACACCTCTTCGTTGTATATCACCGGCTCATAGATGATGGTTGTCAGTTAGAAAAACTCTTAATTAAGAAATGATCTTGTATGATAGGATTGTTTGATTGAGATTGTAGATGATTGAGTCGATTTGAGAAATATTTTCTAAATTCTAAACTTCTGCATATCCCTTGAGTTGATTGATGAGCTTGAGGCAAGTATTTGTTGACTGTTTCTCCTTGCTGCCATTTTCTATACTCGTACATTTCACGTACTGGAATCATTTGGTCTGCATTGTTTCATGATGCAGATACAGAATTTAGAGATTCTCAACAGGTACATCGTTAACGATCGCTTCTACTCTCAGAGTTGGTGAGTTCTTCTTACATCCGGAGGCACTCTGGATTAGTTACCTTTTCTTTAAAGTATTTCTTTTTAGGTAGCCATAGACTTGTCATTGGCACCTTCTGAATAGTATTAGATGCTTTATAGACAGATAAATGATAGTTTCGAGTAATATTTTAGTTTTCAAAACTATCCTTATGACATGGAGTTGATTTAAGGTTTATTTTAAATACATTATTCTCCTTGAACTGTTGATTTGGTTAGCCTACTTGAATGTCTTTTAAATTCATTTAAAGTATTTTACTGAGTGATTGAATGTGTAATCAGGCCAAGTGGTTCACTTGGGTACCATCGATGGTCTTCGAGTGCCGGCCATACCTAGAATACTCTCCTCGGAGCATGACAAACTTGGTATTAGAGCACAAAGTTCAAGAGTCCTAGGGAGTCTATGATGTCGTGTTTAGTAGAGTATTACTTATAGATGTATTTTGCACCACACTTATAATCAAGAGACTATAGTATATTAGGAATTACTTCACTTTTTAATATTCTGAGTTCGTGCGAAAGAGTTTAACTCTAAAAGTCCCTTCCTAATTAATGCGTTACGCATTTGCAGATAATGTCTCTAAAATGTACTGTCGGTCAAAGAAACGTCGCTAGCATCGAGATCCTTCAGTCTGAGATGCCCTTAATTGAGGACTAAGGGTAGACCCGCCCAATTTGTAGAGGACACCCAAGTGCCTACTACTCAGCCTGCATCGACTTCAGAGGTTGATTTCCAAGGAGAGAGATCTATGCTCACTCAACTGGTAGCTGCCTGGAATGGTAGACAAAGTTCACCAACTTCTAGCTCTAGTTCTCTAGAGCCATCTGCTTCCATGAGGATTAGAGACTTCTTGTGGATGAACCCACCAATTTTTATGGTTCTAAGCCTGAGAAGGACCCCAGAACTTTATCGATGAGATATGGAAAATACTAAAAGCATTGTATGCTACTGAGATTGAGGAGGCTGAGTTGGTTTCTTATTAGCTCAAGGATTTTGCTAATGTCTGGTTTAACCAGTGGGAGGAGCATCGTGGTGATGATGCTGAGCCTGCTATTTGGGATGAGTCTGAGAGAGCATTCCTTGATCATTTTTTTTCTAGAGAATTGAGGGAAGCGAAAGTAGAAGAGTTTGTGAATTTGAAGCAAAAGGGTATGACAGTTAAGGAGTATAGTCTAAGGTTCATCTAGCTGTCTAGATATGCTCTGAAGATGATCCCAAATATGAGATCAATGTCTCCGGCCTAGGAAAGCACGTGAAAAAAGAGTGTAAGACATTATTACTAATTTTTGATATGGATATTTCTAGGTTGATGGTGTATAACCAGCAGGTTGAGGATGATAAGAATAAAAACAAAGAAAAACACTTGAGTAAGAAGGCCAAATCAGCTGGGCATGAGAATAAGTAGAAACAAGGTAAGGGCAACATATCCTTCTTCTAGAAGAGGTCTTCTAACTAAGCCCAGTCGACAACAAGTGTCCCTTTCCTTAGACACAGGTATGACCAGAAGGCATAGAGCCACCAGAACTTTAGAGCTCAGGGTTCTTAATCCCATGCTAGTGTAGCTCCAAGTTTGAAGGATAAGCCACCTTGTAGTAAATATGGCAAACTCCACTTGGAAGAATGCCAAGATGGAAATAATGGTTGCTACAAATATGGTAATATAGGCCATTTTCAGTGGCAGTGTTCGATATGGGGTGACATAGCCTAATCCTCTCCTGCAGTACCCCCAACTCGAGGTAATCAGAGAGGTACCACTACATGTACGAGCAGAGATTCAAACCACCTATATGCTATGTCTAATTGCTAGGATCAGGAAAATTCACCCTACATTGTTACTGGTATGCTTTGAGTCTTCTCTTTTGATTATTATGCTTTGCTTCACCCAGGTGCCACCTTGTCATTTATGACCCTTTATGTGACTAATAAGTTTGATAGAGTCCTTGAATGTCTTCTTGAGCCTTTCAGTGTGTCTACCCCTGTTGGTGAATCTATCTTAGCTGAGAGGGTCTATAGAGATTGTATTATGTCAATCTATCATAAGGATGTCATGGCTAACTTAGTAAAGTTGGACATGGTTGATTTTGTATGTGACTCTTGGCATAGACTAGCCTTAAGCCTGTTATGCTTCTATTGATTGTAGGACTTAGATTGTTAAGTTCCGATTTCTAAATAAACTTGTCTTAGAATGGAAGGGTAGTCTTATTGTGCCAAAGGGTAAGTTTATCTCCTACCTTAGGGCTAGAAAGTTGATCTCTAAAGGGGTGTATCTATCACATCGTTATAGTCAAAAATGATTCTGTTGAGTCCCCTACTCTCAAGTCAGTCTCGAAAGTATTTTTTGAAGATCTGCCCGGAGTCCCTCATGATAGGAAGATTAACTTTGGGATTGATGTCCTTCCCGATATGCAACCTATATCTATTCTGCCATATAGAATGGCTCCTGATGAGTCGAAAAATTCAAAAGAACAGCTGAAAGATATCCTAGATACATTAGGCCTAGTATCTCACCTTGGGGCACTCCTGTCCTCTTTGTGTGAAAGAAGGGTGGATCATTGAGAATTTGCATTGATTATCGTCAACTGAATAAGGTCACCATAAAGAACAAGTATCCTCTTCCCAGGATAGATGATTTGTTTGACCAGTTTTAGGGTGCCACTTGCTTTTCAAAGATAGACCTCAGATCAGGCTACCACCAATTGAAAGTGAGAGAATGTGACATCCCAAAGACCGCTTTTCGAACCCATTATGGTCACTTCGAGTTTCTTATTAAGTCTTTTGGTTTGACTAACGCTCCTGCAATATTTATGGACTTGATAAATCGAGCATTCAAACAGTACTTGGATATGTTTCTGATGGTGTTCATCGATGACATACTGGTCTACTCCAGAAATGAGAAAGAACATGCCAATCATCTCAGAATTGTTCTTCAAACTCTCAAAGATAAAGAGTTGTATGCTAAGTTTTTAAAGTGTGAATTTTGGCTTGCTTCTGTGGCATTATTAGATCATGTTGTATTCAGTGAGGGTATACAAATTGATTTGCAAAGATTGAATCGGTAAAGAACTGGCCCAGGCCTACATCCCCAACTGACATAAGAAGTTTCTTGGGTTTGGCTGGTTACTACTAGAGGTTTATTAAAGGCTTTTTATCTATATCATCTCCATTGACTAAGCTAACTCAGAAAAAGGCTAAGTTCCAATGGTCAAAAGCTTGCGAGAAAAGTTTTCAAGAGCTGAAAATAAGGTTGACTACTGCTCTAGTTTTATCCCTACTCGAGGGGATATATGGATTTGTTATCTATTGTGATGTGTCCAGAGTTGGATTGGGTTGTGTATTGATGTAGAAGGGTAAGGTCATTCCCTAAGCTTCCAGACAACTTAAAATTCATGAAAGGAACTACCCGACTCACGACCTTGAGTTGGCAGCCATAGTATTCGCTCTCAAGATTTGGCTTCATTATCTCTATGGCGTGCATGTTGATGTGTTCAAAGAACAAAAGAGCCTACAATATGTGTTTACTCAGAAAGAGTTGAACCTGAGGCAGTGGAGATGGATTGAGTTGCTCAAGGACTATGATATGGGCATTCTCTACTACCCAGGTAAAGCTAATGTTGTTGCTGATGCTCTTAATAGGTTATCCATAGGGAGTACTGCCCATATAGATGAGGGAAAGAAAGAATTGGCCAAAGAGGTGCATAGGCTTGCATAGTTGGGAGTTCGACTTATTGACTCCAGTAAGGTAGTGCTATTGTTCGAAATGGGGATGAATCATCTTTAGTTACAGAGGTGAAAGAAAAGCAAGATCAAGATCTCATTATCCTCTAACTGAAAGATAATGATCATAAGCAGAAGGTAATGTCTTTTGCCAAAAAGGGAGACGAAGTGTTGAGGTATCAAGAGAGATTGTGTGTTCTAAGCATCGAGGGCATTCGAGAGAGGATCATGGTAGAGGCACATAATTCCAGGTATTTCATCCATCCAGGTTCTACAAAGATGTACCATAACTTGAGAGAGGTATATTGGTGGAGTGGAATAAAGAGGGATATAGCAGAGTTTGTGTCCAGTGCCTGAACTATCAGCAGATTAAAGTTAAGCACCAGAGGCCTTGTGGAATAGCCCATCATATTAAAATTCCAAAATAGAAGTGGAAAATGATAAATATGGACTTCGTTATACGTCTACCGCAGTCCCGCAGACAGCATAACTCTATTTGGGTGATTCTAGACAAGATGACCAAATCGGCCCATTTCTTACTCATTAAGACTACGGACACTACAGATGAGTATACCAGACTATATCTTTGAGAGATTGTCAGACTACATAGAGTTTCTTTGTCTATCATCTCAAATAGGGGAGCTCCGTTCACCGCTCAGTTTTGGAAGTCATTCCAGAAAGGTTTGGGGTTCAAGAGTGAACCTTAGTAATGTTTTTCACCCACAGATAGACGGCTAGGCAGAGAACACGATTCACACCTTGGAGGATATGTTAAGAGCCTGTGTCATCGACTTTAAAGGTAATTGGGATAATCATTTACCTCTTATTGAGTTTGCATAAAATAATAGCTTCCATTCGAGCATTCGGATGGCTTCCTATAAATCTTTGTATGGAAGGAGATGTAGATCTCCGAATGACTAGTTTGAGGTTGGTGAAATTGAGTTGATTGGACCAAACTTGGTACATCAAGTGATGGATAAAGTAAAGATCATCTGGGAGAACCTACCCTTAATCCCTAAACCAAAGGCAAAGTTTCCATCTTCTAGAATGTTCTCTTGCCTCTATTGTTCTCGCAAGTTTTCTTCCGAACAGCGGATTTCCTCTTTCTATTAAGAAATTCTAAAGAAAAAGTCCCTCAGACGAGGAAAGAAAGGGCTTTTGAAAACTGCATAGAGTCGCCAAAAATCCTACACTGATGTTAGAAGGAGAGACTTGGAGTTCAAAGTGCACGATTGGGTATACTTGAAAGTTTCACCCATGAAGGTTGTGATGAGATTTGGAAAGAAGGGGAAGCTTAGTCCCTGCTACATTGGTCCTTATCAAATTGTGAAGAGGGGTAGCATAGCTTATGAATTAGAATTGCCCTTGGAGTTTGCAGCTATTCACCTTGTGTTTCACATCTCTATGCTTAAGAAATGTTTGAGAGATCCTTCGCTAGTTGTCCTGACTGAGAGCATTAGGGTGATAGAGAGTTTGAGTTATGAAGAGATTCTAGTCAAATTCTTGATCTTCAAGTTCGCAAATTGAGAACCAAGGAGGTAGCATCCGTCAAAGTTGTATGGTGGAATCCGTTTGTTGAAGAGGCTACATGAAAAGATAAAGAGGATATGAAAGCTATATACCCACATCTATTCGTGCCTCCTAATGATGATGTTGATGGTAATATTCCTTTTTCCTATCTTTGATTTGAAGTCCTTTTCGACTTTGAGTATTTGATATATATTCTTGAGTTTGAGTAGCTGATTGTACGAATTATTGATTGTTGAGTTCTTGATTGTATTCTTGCCTTGAGAGAACCCTTAGCTTGGTCTTTATTCGAGGACGAATGATCCTAAGGGGGAGATATTGTAACACCCCGTGTTATTCTATCCTAGACTAAGTTTGAGAACCATAAGAAAGATTAAGAAAAGATGAGTTGTGCCTATGTGTACGACTCAACCTATGAGTCGTAGGAACTCTTACGGATCGTAGGAGGGACTCGTGGTGTTGGCATTGAGGTTTGAAATCTGGCCAAGTCTAGAAGTGAGTCTATGAGTCTATTAACGCCTCGTAGAAAAGTAGACGACCCGTAACAACTAGTAGTGGAGTCAAGGTCTAACTTTTGAAAAATATAAGCCTCAGTACTTTGACTACGAGTTGACAGGACGAACCGTAGAAAGGATGACGAGTCATAGATACGACTCGTAGAGACCCTTGACACAAAGCAAAAAAATTTAGGACTCCAAATCACCTCTACGAGTGAAGTTGACGACTCGTTAAACAGTCTACGAGTCGTAGAAACGAATCGTAGAAGAGATTCAAAGTCTGAGAAGGTTGACAGGACGAGAAGGGTCTATGTCCCGTAATACTTTCTACGAGTCGTAGACTTGACTCATAGAAACATTTATAGACTACCACCCAGTTCTACGACTGGTCTTCTATGACCCATAGAAGTGTCTACGAGTCGTAGAACTGATCCGTAGATGGCCAGAGTCAATTTTTATGAAGTAAATGGTTGGTAGATATAAAAGGGTATGTTTTTTTTACAAAATATAACCTTGTGGGTCAATTTTTGTACACAGAAAGGTGAAATCATGATATGAAATTTTCAAATCAATCTTTTTGGAGAATTTGAGATTTCATTACATGATTTGAAAGCATGAGATGACATCGCATGTCCAAATGCTAATTTTATCTCATAGCTAGTTTCAAATCAAGAGATGAAATATCATGTGCAAACGCCTACGTAAAAAAAACATATTGATTAACCTGAATGATCCCGGGGGGTGGGTGGGATTTATAAAACTTGCGATAGAAGGACAACATTCCTTTCGTTTAACAAAATCAATAATATTTCTTAGTGACGGATCTTTCCTCTCAATTTATAAGGAAAATAATCAAAAAGTATGAATATAATGCAAGAGAATGTGATAAAATATAAGTTCTAAAAATTGGCTACATAATGTATATTATCATCCTAATTAATTTGTAGTTTTGAAATAACAAGAAATATCAGAATTGTCCCAAACCAACAAAGAAATGAGATAACATTGAGCAAGAGGAGTGGACCTTAAGCGGAAATATCCCTTGACAATTATTTGAAAGAAATATGGGGTAGTGCATGTGAATTTGGGAATTCCTTTTTTCTTTTCGTCATTTAAACATATAAATAAATATAATGATTAAAATATTAGCTAATTATTTTAAATTGATAAAAATATCGAAAATTTAAATAGCTAGTCCTAAAAAAATGTAATTGAGAAAATTACCAAAATTACTAGCTTATTTAGAAAAAATCTAAATCAAATGAAAACAATATCTTTTGTAATTTTTCTTTTCTTTTAAAAAATTGAAACAAAACTTATCCTAAATGTGATGTCATATTTTGTAGTTTTAAAATCTTTTAAAATAGACTTACTAAAATAAGATAAAAATAAAAATATCTAATTTAGAATCAAAATAAATATTTAAACACTAAAATGTGCTAAATTTTAGATTTGGTCAAAACTTAAGTGTTCACAAATATCATTTAAAAAAAGAATATTTCTGAATATTCCAACAATAGTTTGACTTATGTAACAATTGCTGTTATTGATGCATCTATATATGTAGCACATGAACCTATTCAAAGTCTCAAAGAAAGCATATATAGAACAAATTAAACAACGTCATCTCAATTGGTCAAAAATATGATTGATCTCAAGACCAAAACTCTTTTTTTCTCACTTATTTTTCTACTAAACATTGCTCTTGTGACAAGTCGTCATGGGCTTACTTCAAGATTTCAAGTCCACATCATTGATGATCTCCCTCCTAATTCTAAACTAATCCTTCATTGTCAATCTCATGATGATGATTTAGGGTACAAATTTCTTCATCCAAAAGATGAGTTTAATTTTAGTTTTAATATGAAAATTTTTGGAGGTACACTTTTCTTTTGTCATTTTTGGTGGAATGATAAAAGTATATCATTTGATGTATTCAATAGCTCTATAGCTGGAAAATGTGGAGAAATAGATGGTGACCATCTTGAATGTTATTGGAAGGTACAAGAGGATGGCTTCTATTTTGGTGCAAGACTAAATCCTCCACCTAATTATGAGAAGCAACATGATTGGAACCATTAGTTTCATTTCATGCATTAATCTGGATGATTTGTTGTATTTCTTTTATGTCTATGTTGTGTTAAATTTCTTTTTTTAGCTAGGGTTATGATTCATTCATAATCGTTATTATTTGAATATTGGTTCAATTAATTAATTTATCGTACTGATTTATTAATTAAATCCCGAACAAAATCAATGGAATTTCTTGGTGACGGATCTTTCCTTTCAATTTATTAGGAAAATAAACTAAAGGATGAATAGAATGCAAGAGAATATTGGGAGCTAGTCATATTGAGCTCAATAGTCAGATCAAAGGGAAAATGGTCAAAGTTGTTCCTTAACTATATGAAATGATATATTTTGTCATTTGTTAATAGTTTGGGTAATTCATATCCCCTTCATTACAAAAAGGAACATGATAGGAAGCACTTAGTTTTTATTATTAATTAACTGCACGGATAAGTTCTGAATTATTTTATAGTAGTAAAATAAGAGATAAGTCCGTCTCAACAAGATTGGGGTGTAGTGTCAAATCTTATAGAGAGATTTTTTTCTCTCTTTCTAATTGACATATATATATAAATTGAATAATAATAATATACTGGTGTAATTCTACAAGCGAGGTCTGGAGAGGTAGGATATACGCAGATCTTATGAATTAAGCATAAACAATGCAAATTTCAATGAGAAAATATAATATAAAGTTAGCATAATAAAATCTAGCTCAAGAATTTGAGAAGTTGATATAATGATATCGAAATAGAGTTGTGCTGAATTTGATGAGTTGATATAATGATATTGAAATAGTGTTGACTTGTTGCAATGCTTGAAATATGAAGAAGACACTTAAGTTTTGGCCTGGTAGCATGGTTGGCTCGGGTCCCAAGGCTTTTGGTGCGAGTTTGTGTCATTAGGTATTTTAGCTTTTATGTTTTGGCCAAAGGTTGGTCTTGGTCAATATTCTTGGTAAACATGCTCGGATGAAAATTTCGTCAGTGCGATTAGCTTCGAAACATTTGGTTTAGTCTAGAACAACCTTTCATGTGGTTTCTGAGGCTTCCGGTCTCATTTCAATCCTTCTTGTGAAATTTGGCTTAAAACGAAATTTGGGTGTGGAACCCATTTTTTTATCGAGACGACCTTGAATAAAAGTTTTGACGGTTCCATTAAGTCTGAAATATCGTTTACAATCACATTTCATGTACAATTTGTGATCACAAAGTCCCAAATGAATATGAAGCACCCGATCGAACATCGGAGCCTTACTTGTATTTGTCTTTCCTCTCAATTTATAAGGAACACAAATAAAAGGATGGAAAGAATGCAAAGGGATCAATGTGTGATATTATATAATTTCTCAATATTGACTTCATTAATATTCCTTATCATCTTTATTCCTGGCTTAATTTTGAAACTATAGAAAAACTATCGCAAGTTAAACAAGATTCGATGTAATGGCTTTCCAAATGAAGAAATGGAGAATAATTATCGAGATCGAAATGAGTCTTTTATATGTTTTTATCAAAACTTTACTTTCATTTAGCTCAACATAATTTATTTTTTTTGGTTAAAAGAGAAATATATTACATATTAATTAGCATCCATACAAGCCAGGTGGCTACATTTCCTACTACATTGCCTGCTGTAATTAGTGCTAGCATTGTTAAATTACTTCTAGTAGATACATTAGAGGTATAGTACTCCATCTCTAAATTTCTAGAGTTAGATATATCAGTAGTTTGGGGATTGCTTTTTAGCTTAACAAAACTAGTTCCCCTTACATCAGTTTTCAGCTCTTTGTACACAAAAGATGGAGGAGTGTTTCACTTTACAAAAACGCCTGTGTTTTCCAAACTTGCTCCATACTTCGCCAATAGGTTAGCCACCTAGTTTTTCTCTCCACAGTTGTGCTTGATTGGAGGGTCCTCCATCCTGTGGATTAATTCCCTGTATTCAACAATAATGTTTAGTTCTTGCGGATTACAAGTTTCCAATAGGTGAACTACTTCCTGCGAATCCGTAGTAATCTCACCCTATCACCCAATTTCCTTTGTGGTCTCTAATTACCCCCCTACTCCACCCTTTTTTGATTTATAGTCAAAAGCCTCATCTACGTTTAGTTTAAGTCCATGCTTAGGGGCATCCCATGTTTTGGAATTTTTAGCCGTCAAATTTTTGGGTTGTGAGGTACCTTTGCTAGGTAGTGAAATTCTATAGCTCTCAGGTAAGGAGTGGAGAGAGGAATATCAAGGGTTGTATTGTAGTGGAGGTTCTGATTCCGTTGTATCCAAATGTTCCAAATGTAGAAGGGGAAGACTGTTTCCCAGTCTAGGTTCCGTCCTATGATGAAATTTTTGATGTGCTTTATTGCTTTTAACCATTGTTGTTCTCCTGAGTCCGTGATATGTTTTATACGGTCTCTTATTCCCAGCTTTTCCCAATATCTGATGACTGTGTCGCATTCTAAAAAAATGTGCTTAACTGATTCTATTGATCCACAGGTTTGGCAATTTGGGTTGGTGTCTATTCCAATACTGCCGAGGTATTGTCGTGAGGGTATTCGTCCATGTTGGCAGAGCCAAAGAAAATGTTTAATTTTATTGGGGCATTTGAATTTCCAAATACAAGTGAAGAATTTTCCTTCCTGATTGTTGAAAATTGGAGTCTTGTCTTTTAGGGCTCTATAGGCTGATGAGGTGGTGAAGGATCCATTGGTGCTAAGTGTTCATATTGGTGTATCTTTACAGTTTACTCCATGAGGTAGAATAACACCATTTATTTCTCGCCGGATATTTTGAGGTAAGTCAAAAGAGAGGTCACGTAAATTTCATTCTCAGTTATGACTATAGCGGCTGACTGTTTTATGGATCTCATGCTCTTTTAAGGGGCCACTAAGGGTTTCTCTAAGAGTATTATGGTTTGGTATTCACTTATCCGTCCAGAACTTAGCATTTTTTTCGTTCCCTATATCCCAATGAATATGGTTTCTAAACTCTTGCCAACCAGTTACTAAATTCTTCCAGACTTTACTATAAGTCTTTTGGTGGAGATTGTAATTACTGATACAAGTGTCTTTTGTGTAGATGCCTAGCAACGTTGATGCCCAGAGTGTATTTGGGTTTTTGAAGATCCTCTAGGCCTGCTTACACAGTATAGCGTTATTTTTTAGTTTACTCTTTTGGAGACCAAGACCTCCTAGTTTTTTATTGCTTGTAATTGTATCCCAGCCTAGAAGGTGTAGTTTCCGCTTGATGACTGTGGTTCCCCATATAAAGTTCCTCTGGATTTTGTTGATTCTATTAGTGAGAGAAGCTCTCCTTTCTCTCTAAAATCCTTAGATGTCATCGAATGGAAACACAATACCAGTACCTCCGGATCCGCCGAACGACAATCATATGGAGGTGGATTCAACCAACCAAGTAACGGAATCCAATAGTGAAACATCACGTAAATCATTCAAGAATGTTCTTGCTACTCCATATCCCAAAACGAATTCGACAGACTTGATTCCTACATACCAAATTGAAGCTATGCTAGTGGAAAAATAAGAGTATAAAACCAGGAAAAATAAAGACATATTTACGAACTTGAAAGATGATGATACCATCGACCTCTCAAAAGAAGAGATGGAAAGGCTCTATCAACCTTGGGCCTACTCCCTTATTATCAAACTACTAGGGAAAAAGATGACCCTCGTGTACTTGAAAAACAAACTAGCAACTCTATGGAAAACAAGTGAAGATATCTTATTAATAGATCTCGTTCATGATTATTACATAGTTAAATTTCTCAAGGAAGAAAATCTACATAGAGTCCTCCATTGGGGGCCATGGTTCATCAATGGTTTTTTCCTCTCTGTTAAACATTGGCAACCAAACTTCGTGGCTTCGTGCGCGACGGAAACGTACTCAGCAATTTGGATGAGACTCTCCGAACTCCCAACGGTATATTATGATCATAAAATATTGGCAAAGATAGTATGAAAAATGGACAGACTTGTCAAGACCAATATCTGTACCTCTGCTACGCTTAGAGGGCGTTACGCCAGGATATGTGTAGAGGTACCTATTGCCATCCCAGTCAAGAAATATATTATTATTATTATAGGTAATCTTAAACAAGAGATAGGTTATGAAAGCGAGGACATTTTGTGTATTGAATGCGGATGTGTGAGGCACAACAAGCTTCTTGCAGCCTAGCAAAGGAGAAAGAAAAGGTCAAGCCAAATAAAAAGGAGGCACTCAAAGTAGATAAAAGTCACTCTCAAACTGAAGTTCATGAAGAGGACAACATACAAGACAACTACATCGAAACGGAAGTGCCTTGGCAAACGTCAAATTCAAAAAACAAATCAGGCAAGCAACAAATCCAGGAGAGCTCAGGATATGCAAGGAGGGTCAAAAAATTCAAAAACTAATGGAACAGGTATAAACGTTAAATTATTCGAAGCCAAAACTAGTAAGTATCTTGATTCACAAATTTTTTTAGTACAAATCAAAATCAATTTCTTCTCAATTAGATAATTCTACGACTGCGAAAACAGAAAACTCAAACAATCCCAAAGTTGAGTCGGTTAACGGCATGGGACATGGCATAAGCAATGATGTCATAAGTAAGGAAAATAATAATAATAATAAAAATTATAGGGTGGGGTCCACAGGTAATAACACTACCCAAATATCGGTTACTAATGACAAAACAATTTTCATTAATAATAATTATACGCCCCCAAATCAAATTATTATTAATAATAATACACCTCCAAATCGAATTAATAATCATAACCACCCTCCTTTTAATGAGAAATAATACTAATTCCATCAGCAATTCTTTATCCAAAAAAGGTGCCTCCACTTGGAAAATGAAGTCAGTGACTTTTCCAATGGCTTAGTAGCCCCTACCACACATAGTACCAACAGTTCCCTATACCTTATTACCCCACATGGAATTCTCAAAAATGTCCCTACTAAATTAGTTATATCTACTACAAAAGATTACTCAAGGGATACTCTCAACTATCCCAAGAAACCCTTAGATCACCGCTTCACCACATCTTAGATAAATTAAAAGTGGATCCTGACTCTTTTATTCCTAGTATAAACAGACAATCTATTAAGATACTTTACATATTAAACAATCTACTCCTATCCACTCCATATCTATTGACCTTCCACTCTTACAAGAAAATGCCAAGAGTGTTGGCTATGACCCATATTCCAGCCAAAGGTCCATGGCTTAATTCTATTTGTAAAACGATTTGAATAATTCTCCTAATTTGGTTTTTAATTCTATTTGGAAAATGATTGAAATTATAATCTTAATTGGAGTTGGTTTTGGCTTTAGGAAAAAATATCACTCTATAAGAGGATGATTTGAGAGAATTATGTAATTTGTTCATTGGTAGTGTCTTTGAGAGACATTAGGCACATAAGAGAGGTTTTTGAGAGAGCTTTCAACAAGAGAGAAGAGATAAGAAAAGAGTGTTTTCCGCAAGAGTTTTGCCTCTCCGATTAGCAAGCTTCAAATTGCGTTTGCTGATTCATTAACCGTTGGATCGAGCTGAAATTTTTACTAAGTGTTCTTAACAACTTATTGTTTGATGTGAACGGTAGATATCGGATTTGGAGGGCAGAAATATCCCATTTTAGGTTCCGAACAGTAGCTCTATTTTGGGTGATTTTCTTCCTATTACTTTTGTTGGTATAGCTATTGCTTCTCCTTACTTGACAATTGTTGTGTAGCCATTTAGGAGAATATTTATAACCCTCTTATTGTTATAGTGGAGCAATTCGGATTTTGAAGATCCCGTGGTTGTTACCTTCGATTTGAAAGGTTTTTTCACGTTAAATTTGGTGTTATTTATTTTCGCTATTTTTGAGTTTGCGTCATTCCTTCATAACAAGTGGTATCAAAGCTTTGGTTGTCTATCAAGGATTTTTTGATGGAGGGTAATATGAGCAAGATGATGTGTTTAAATGGTAGTAACTACAATATATGGAAGAGCAAGATGAAAGATTTATTGTTCGTGAAAAAGATGCATCTTTCCATTTTTGTTGCTCATAAACCCGAGAATGTGATAGATGAAAATTGGAATTTTGAGCACCAACAAGTATGTGGATATATAAGGCAATGGGTTGAAGATAATGTTCGCAACCATATTGTGAATAAGACACATGCTAGAACATTGTGGAAAAAGTTGAAGACGTTTTACGCTTTAAAAACTGACAATAACAAGTTATTTTTGCTAAAGCAATTGATGACCTTTAAATACAAGGAGGGCAGTCCTATTCTTGATCATATAAATGATTTTTAAGGTGTTCTTGATCAGTTGTCAGGAATGAGTGCCAATTTTGATGATGAAATACAAGGGCTTTGGCTTCTTAATACTCTACTAGATTTTTGGGAAACTCTTCGAGTTTCTTTAATAAATTCTGCTCCCGGAGGTAAGGTTACTATGGAATATGCAAAAAGTAGTGTGTTGAATGAAGAAGTCATAAGAAGATCTCAAGGCACATCCTCACATTCAGACGTTCTCTTTACAGAAGATCGAGGGAGAGGTAAAACAAGAAGTTCGAGAAGTAGAGGTAAAAGTAGAAGCAAGTCAAGATCCAGGTATCAAAATGTTTCATGTCATCATTGTGGAAAGAAATGACATATTAAAAGATTTTGCAATCAGTTGAAGCAAGAGCATAAAGAAGGAAAGAAAGAAGAAAATAATAGAGACAATGTTGTTGTTGTTGTCTGATATGACCTTCTATTTGCTTGTGATAAAAACGTCATTAATTTTGTATCTCAAGATACAAGTTGGATAGTAGATTCTGGAGCTACATCACATGTCACACCGAGGAAAGACTTCTTTTCATCTTATACTTCTGTTAATTCTGGCGTGTTAAAGATGGGTAATGTTGGTGAGGTTACGGTACTTGGTGTTGGCACGGTTTGTTTGAAGACCAATCTTGGTACAATGTTAGTCCTTCAAAATGTCAAGCACGCTCCAGACATTCCTTTAAATTTGATCTCTGTAGGACAACTAGATGATGATGGCTACCATAATGACTTGTTCAATGGCCAATGGAAGCTCACAAAAGGCTCATTGATTGTAGCTCGCGGAAGAAAGCATTCAAATTTATATATGACATAAGGATTAATTCTTGAGAACTCTATAAATTTGGTAAAAAGTGAGACTTTGTCAGAATTATGTCATAAGAGACTCAGTCATATGAGCGAGAGGGGGATCACATGTTTGGCTAGAAAGAATTTGCTTGCTGGTGTGAAACAAGCAAAGGTGAAAAGATGCGTTCATTGCTTAGCTGGGAAACAGAAAAGAGTTTCTTTTCACAGTCATCCTCCTTCAAGAAAGTCTGAACTACTGGAGCTAGTACATTTTAACTTGTGTGGTCCTTTTAAAGTAAAATCAAAAGGTGGTGCACTTTACTTTGGAACCTTCATTAATGATCATTCTCGCAAGTTGTGGGTATATCCTTTAAAATCCAAAGATCAAGTACTTGATGTGTTTAAGGAGTTTCAAGCCTTATCTGAGAGACAAATTGGAAAGAAATTAAAATGTATTCGCACTGACAATGGTGGTGAGTATATTGGTCCCTTTGATAACTACTGCAAAGCGCAAGGAATTCATCATCAGAAGACTCCTCCCAAGATGCCTTAATTGAATGGCTTGGCAGAAATGATGAATAGAACTCTTGTTGAGAGAGTTAGATGTGTGCTTTCAGAGGCTAAACTTCCAAATTCCTTTTGGGCGGAAGCGCTTAACACTGTTGCTTATGTTATCAATTTGTCTCCCACTGTTGGTTTGGATGGTGATGTTCCAAACAGAGTTTGGTTTGCAAAGGATGTCTCCTATGATCACTTGAAAGTCTTTGGGTGTAAAGCTTATGTGCATGTTCCAAAAGATGAGAGATCAAAACTGGACGTTAAAATGAAGCAGTGCATCTTCATTGGTTATGGTCAAGATGAGTTTGGATATTATTTTTATGATTCGATTGATAAGAAGCTTATCCGAAGTCGTGATGTTATGTTCTTTGAAGACCAAACAATTAAAGATATTAACAAGATTGAGAAAACAGATTCTCAAATTGATGAGAGCTTCGTTGATGTTGATCCAGTTCTTAGTACTGACACATATTTTGCACATGAAGGAATCCAAGATACAAATATCGATGGGGATCAAGATCAGAATGATCATCAGAGTGTAGAACTTAAAGATGCTCCTAGTAATGATGTTATGATTGATCATTCACTAACTCATATTCAAATGACTACTCCAGATGCTTTAGAAACCTCTTGTAGAAGATCTACTAGGGAGAAGCTAAAGTCAACACGTTATTCTCCTAATGAGTATATACTTTTGACTGACATGGGAGAACCTGAAGATTATATTGAAGTCATGCTAGATACTCATAGAGATAAGTAGATAGAAGCCATGGAAGATGATATGAAGTCACTTCATGAGAATGGCACATATGAGTTAGTGGAGTTACCGAAAGGTAAGAAAGCTTTGACAAATAAATGGATCTTCAGAGTAAAGCAAGAGCAACATACATCTGCACCTAGATATAAAGCGAGGTTAGTTGTCAAAGGTTTTGGCCAGAGAAAGGGTGTTGACTTTGATGAAATTTTCTCTCCTGTTGTGAAAATATCTTCTATTCGCATGGTTTTAGGCTTAGATGCAAGTCTAGATTTAGAGGTTGAGCAGATGGATGTCAAGACTACTTTTCTTCATGGTGATTTAGAAGAAGAAATTTATATGGAGCAGCCTGAAGGTTTCGTGGTTAAAGGAAAAGAAAACTATGTCTGCAAATTAAGAAAGAGCTTGTACAGCTTGAAACAAGCTCCAACGAAGTGGTATTTAAAGTTTGAATCTGTCATCGAAAATCAAGGATACAAGAAAACTTCTTCAAATCATTGTGTATTCTTTCAGAAGTTCTTTGATGATGATTTTATTATCTTACTACTTTATGTGGATGATATGCTGATTGTTGGCAGAAATAAATCTAGAATTGTATTCCTTAAGAAGGAGTTAAGCAAATCATTTGCAATGAAGGACTTGGGGCCAGCAAAGAAAATTTTAGGCATACAAATTCATCAAGACAGAAAGAAGAAGGAGTTATCATTATCCCAAAAGCAGTACATTGAGAAGGTACTGAAGAGATTCAATATGACAGAAGCAAAAGTGGTTAGTATTCCTCTTGCTAAACATTTTAAGTTGAGTACGATCTAGAGTCTATCTACTAATGAAGAGAAGAAGGAGATGTCATGTATTCCATACTCTTCTGCAGTTGGTAGTCTGATGTATGATATGGTTTGCACTAAACCAGATATTGCACATGTTGTTGGTACTATTAGCAGATTTCTTTCTAATCCTGGAAAAGAACACTAGAATGCAGTGAAATGGATACTAAGATATTTGAAGGGCACTACAGATATGGAGTTGTGCTTTGGTAGTGGCAAACCTGAACTTGTATGCTACACAGACTCTGATTTGGGAGGCAATCTTGACAATTCAAAATCCACTTCTGGTTATTTGATCACTTTTGCAGGGGGGATATTTCCTGGCAATCTAGACTACAGAAGTGCATAGCTCTATCCACCACAGAAGCTGAATATATTGCTATCACGGAAGGTGCCAAAGAATTACTTTGGATAAAGGAATTTATGAAAGATCTTGACTTTGAATAGTCAAGGTTCGTCTTATTCTGTGATAATCAGAGTGCTATTTATCTCACTAAGCACTCCACCTTTCATTGTAAGTCCAAACATATTAGTAGAAAGTATCATTAGATTAGAATGGTCGTGGAAAAGAAATTATTTGAGGTTGAGAAGATACACACTCATGAAAATCCTTCAGATATGCTTACAAAAGTGGTGATCGCAGAAAAATAGGAGTTTTGTAGAACAGCGGCAGACATGAAGCCTGTCAAGAGTTCCTCCACTTGAAGCCCATTTGGCCCCTTGGCTGGAGGGAGAGTTTGTTGGGCTATGGCCCATGTTCCAGCCAAAGGCCCATGGCCTAATCCTATTTGTAAAACGATTTGAATAATTCTCCTAATTTGGTTTCCAATTCTATTTGAAAAAGGATTGAAATTATAATCTTAATTGGAGTTGGTTTTGGCTTTAGGAAAAAGTACCACTCTATAATAGGATGATTTGAGAGAATTATGTAATTTGCTCATTGATAGTGTCTTTGAGAGACATTAGGCACATAAGAGAGGTTTTTGAGAGAGCTTTCAACAAGAGAGAAGAGATAAGAAAAGAGTGTTTTCCGCAAGAGTTTTGCCTCTCCGATTAGCAAGCTTCAAATTGTATTTTCTGATTCATTAACCGTTAGATCGAGATGAAATTTTTACTAAGTGTTCCTAACAACTTATTGTTGGATGTGAACGGTAGAGATCGGATTTGGAGGCAGACATATCCCATTTTGGGTCCCTAACAGTAGCTCTATTTTGGGTGATTTTCTTCCTATTACTTTTGTTGGTATAGCTATTGCTTCTCCTTACTTGGCAATTGTTGTGTAGCCATTTAGGAGAATATTTGTAACTCTTTTATTGTTATAGTGGAGCAATTCAGATTTTGAAGATCCCATGGTTGTTACCTTCGATTTGAAAGGAATTTCCACATTAAATTTGGTGTTATTTATTTTCTCTGTTTTTGGGTTTGCGTCCTTCCGTCATAACAAAGAGCACCTCTAAGTTCCCAAGCAAGAAGAAAAAACACCAGACTCCAAATCCTCCAAGCACATTAACAGGTAAACATCCCAAGAATGGAAAACATGAACAACCCCTTACTCTCAAACCCACAGAAATCCTCTCCTCAAATCCCAAAACCCCCAATATACGCCACCCCGGCACCACCTCCGAATGTAAAACCCATGTCATGGATGGAACTGAGCTTCCAAGGCCACTCTCTGTCATTTGGAGTAATGTTGAAAGGGAGAGAAGTGGCAATAGTTGTTCAGAATCATTCATTCATAGCGTAGGTAGTATCCGAGGGGATATGCTTAGCCATGGAATCCTACAACAACCAAATATGGTTGACAATAGGAATCCACCTTCAAATGAGTTACCATTTTCCCCACCTTCCCTTTTTTCACATTCCCACCTGGGAAACCCCATTACTCCACCCAGTGGAACTGATCCACGGAGAGATGCCTTTCTTTCCATCTCATTCGCCAAAACCAACATTGGATCCTCTCTACAATCCATTGAACTCATATCAACAAGAAGCTCCACTCCCTGTGTTGGTCTCGATGGGATCAATAGGAAGCTCAACCCAGGTTCCAAGCGAGGAGGCGTCGCCAACTTAGGTACTAAACCCCCCTCACCCATATCCCCCAAACCCCTTGTCCCAGTAAAAACACAGAAGAAATAGAGGAAGCTATAGAACTAATGAGGGAAACAAGGACACAATTAGCAGTACTAAAAGAGATAAAAATAATGATATTCAAAGTGCAATATGAAAATAAGTTCATCCTTATTTGCCATCCAAATTTACTAAAAAGCTCATTAGATATAAGGCCTCCATTGAACCCAGAGATAGGGAATTACATCCTGATAATGAATCCACTAATGAGGGATCAGGCGATTTAGGTGGAATCTAGGAGAAATCTCCCACTAATAGTCCAGCGCAACTCAAACAGATCTATGAATATAATAGTATGGAACTGTAGAGGGGAAAACGGCCCCGACTTTAGAAGGAACTTTATGTCTCTGGTTGATTGGCACAGACCATCCCTTGTTGCACTACTGGAAACTAAGATGCAGTGTCACCAAACTCTTCTTGAAAACTTTCCATTCAATAGAATGATCGAGGTTCCAGCCATTGGAAACTCTAGTGGTATTGTAGTGCTTTGGGACGATAACTTTCTAGAGCTTGACGAGATTGTAACAACCACTCAAGACATGCAATGATAAAGGTAAATCCCATCAAATATATTTATGGTAGCGTGTACAGATATAATAGAAAAATACTTTGGGATAATTTAAAAACATAAAAGATAACTTCAATGGAAAATTGCATATAGCAGAAGATTTTAACGAACTCCTTAATAATGCGAAAAAAAGGAGTGAATCCCATCAACTATTCACGTACCAAGGACTTCCAATATGTAGTCAACTACTGCTAGTTAATAGACATGGGTTTCAAGGGTAGTAAGTACACTTGGCTTAATAAGAGATTTAAGAAAAAATCCGCTTTACTATATGATTGGACAGATTCCTGGCAAACAATGAGTGGCTACAAACATTCCCTGATACGCAAGTACGTCACTTGCATCTTACACACTCTGACCACTTTTCACTACTAATCTCGATTTTCAAGAACCCTCATAATATTAATAATAAATATTTTAGGCTAGAGACCATGTGGACCACCCACTTGGATTTTAGGAAAATAATTGAGAAAGTATGGAACCAACATAATAATTTACCGCTTGCTCTTGAAAGCTTTAAAGTGGAAGCTTCCACATGGAGTAAAGACACCTTCGGAGATATCTTTAATAAAAAACAAAAATTATTAAATAGGTTTCGAGGCATCCAATCATCCATTAATTGCAACAGTAGTCAATTCCTCCAGAACCTAGAAGAATCCTTAATAAGAAAATTCAATCTATTGCTAAAATCTGAAGAAGACTTCTGAAAATTGAGATCCCGGATCAACTGGATCAATGAAGGAGATGCAAATACTAATTTTTTTCACATCTCAACCCTAAACAGGAGAAGAAGGAATTATGATAGCAGCTCTTAAATTGGAGAATGGGTGTTGGGTTTACAAGCAAGATGAAATAATCCACCAAACAGCCTCGTTTTTCCAAAAACTCATCCAAACAAATCATCCATATTCTTCTGCAAGTCACGACCAAACGGCTAGCATAGATGTTACCTTCCTGGATCAAGACCTAATAGATAAAGAAATCTGGGAAACTGTAAAATCTTTCCAACCAAACAAAGCTCCTGGATCCGATGGAATCCACCTTTTTTTTACCAGAAATACTAGAAAAATGTGGGCCCATCAGTCAAAGACTTTTGTCGAGAAGCCTGGGACAAAGGGGAGATCGACTCTTTAATTAATACTACGCACATATTTCTAATCACAAAAATTAAAAATGCTACTTAAAAAATGGCAGACCTATAAGCCTTTGTAATACTACTTATAAAATCATAATTAAAATCATCGCAAATAGACTTAAACCCCTAATGAACGAATTTATAGGCCCGAACCAAACTAGTTTTTTGAAGAATCGACAAACCTCTGATAATGCTATTATTGTTCAAGAACTAATTCATTACTTCAAAAGAATGAAAGGGAAGAAAGGAAACCTTGTCATGAAAATAGATCTTGAGAAAGCTTTTGACAAGATCGAATACTCTTCAATTCTTTAAATTCCCCCCAAAAATCAGCTCCCTCATTATGTCCAGTATATCTACAAGTAAGGTGGAAATACTTGTAAATGGCACTAGAATTGACTTCTTTGAACCATCCCGAGGAATCAGACAAGGAGACCCAATGTCGCCATATTTATTCATACTATGCATGGAATACCTATCTAGAAACATAAATATATCTATGCATAACAAACTATGGCGACCTGTCAGAATCTCGAAAAAGGGTCCGGAATTATCACATCTCTTCTTTGCCGATGACTTGGTTCTAATTTCAAAAGCAGACATAAAATCTTGTGGAATTATAAACGACACACTCCAAAAATTCTGTGATATCAGCGGTCAAAGCATTAACTATGACAAATCCAAAATCATATTCTACAATCATCCAAGATATCACTGATGAAATGGGAATCAAACAATGCTCACACTTTGGGAAATATTTAGGATTCCCAATAACCCAAGGGAAATCAAAACCTACTGACTACCAATTTATTTTGGACAACCTCCAAAATAAAATGGCTAGCTGGAAAACAAAGTTTTTAACCCTAGCAGGAAGAACAACGTTAGCTAAAGCATGCCTCAATAGTATCCCAACCCACGTCATGCAATTTTTAAAACTAATTACTAGTCTTTTATATTTTTTTATTATAAACCACCCTGCATAATCTCCTTTGTTAATATTCTGTTAGATATCAACTCCAACATTAAATTCATGAAGGTCCACTCATTAATGTAATTGTTCTTTTGAAGCTTAGATTTACTCCCTCCGTTCCTTTTTAGTTGTCATGTTGTGCTTTTCAAAAGTTAATTTGACTAATTTTCAAAACTAAATTAAATTACATTAATTCAATATTTTCATTTCGTCAAGATATGATTAATTTCAAGACCAAACACTTTTTTAGTTTGTTCATCTTCTACTAAACCTCGTTTTGAGTAGTCGCACGGGATGACATTTTTACAAATGGTTCATATCATCGATGCCCTTTCACTTGGTTCTAAACCTTTGATCGTTCATTATCAATCTAAAGGTGATGATTTAGGATATAAGTCCATCCTTCCAGGTGGGTGGGTTGGGGGGGAGGGGGTATTTCACCTTTCAAAAATACAACATTTGATGTCTACAATGAAAAGATAGCTACATTTTGTGGACAAGTAGATCCTTCATCAAAACTCAGTTATGAATGTAATTGGAAGGTGCAAGATGATGGTTTCTACTTTGCTCCCCACAAGAATCCTTAGAAGAAGCATGAGTGGCCAATAGCATTAGCTTGATTTACATAAAATGTTATGAGTCCTTTTTTTAAGGGATATAATGGACAAAATATATTTATATGAACTTAAATAGTCATTACAAAGAAGTACAAATGTTTCAAATGATATTACTAGGCCCAATTAGTTTTCATAAAACTTATTCCTACTTTAATTGATAAAAATAGTATTTTCTTCGTTTCAATAAAAACTATTGGCAATTGCCTTAGTCATTCTCTTATATAGTATAGTCCTCATAGTAATGAGTCTCGATTTATGTGATATTATTTGATCGGACATGAAGTTTAAGAAAAAGGCTATCGGTGGGTAAGATAAGTGTGGTCACTTTTCTGATTTTTGAGTCGTGATATTGAAGAAAAGAACTTTCGACCACTTTTAACGCATACCTTTATATATTTTTATAATCCGTTTTAACCCATATTAATTGTTAGGGCTCAATCTATTTTCAACCAATACCAATTTTAATCAACATTTAATCCATACTATTTTATATTTTATTTTTCAACCATAACAAACAATAATCTCTCTTTAATTGCCTCACCAAGAACGAAAATAATCAGCTTTGAGAAGTAAAATTAAAGTCTTATTTTGAAGCCCATGATATGTGAAAGTTGTAATAGAAAAATAACCATTCACCATTGATTTAGATTTATTTACTATCTAAACGATTTATTCGTAATCTTATGTTCATTGACTATTGTAAGAATTACATTTCTATCATAAATAGGTCATACAAAGGTAAAGTACACAAATTACTTTTTGCCAAGGAAATATGTCACATATAAAAACTCTCGTCTTTATGGTAATATTTTTTTCTTTATTTATTATGGTGTGATTTCCTTCTTGATTAATGGATGGATTGACTGGAAAAAAAAGTAGTTTTTAAGTCAAAAAAAAAAGTCAAACTAAAATTAAGTCAAAAAATAAAAGTAGGGAGAATTCTATTTTTGATTTATAACTTTTTTAAAGTCATTTTAAATTTATTTAAAGTTATTTTTAACTTTGCCAAACATTTTTAAAAGCTAAAAATGACTTAAAAGTAGGTTTAACCAACTTTTAAGCCAATCCAAACAAGCTCTAAGAGAAAGAAGGTCATCCTTTTTATTTATAATAAAATAAAATAAGAAAATATTAAGAAAAGATAAAAAGGCATAATAAAAAGGATATTCTGTTAGATATTAATTGAAATCTACATATAATCAATTCTTCTAAAGTCATTAATTTCTTCAAATGCATATATATATGTAGGACGTATGATCCTCTTATTTGGGGTCTCAAAAGATCAAAATATGGTTAATTTCAAGGTCAAATTCTCTTTTTGTTCGTTCATCTTTCTACTAAACCTCGTTTTGAGTAGTTGTAGGAGGCCATTTGCCACCACAGAAACGCTTTACATCATCGATGCCCTTACGACTAATTCTAAACCTTTAACTGTTCATTGTCAATCTAAGGATGATGATCTAGGATATAAAAATCTCTATCGAGGAGATGAGTATCATTTTAGCTTTAAAGAAAATTTTTTTGGAGGTACACTTTTCTTTTGTCATTTTTGGTGGAATGGCAAAAATTTAATATTTGATGTCTTTAATGACGATATAGCTACATTTTGTGGAGAAGTAGGCCTTTCATCGGAACTCGATCTCGATCATGAATGCTATTGGAAGGTGCAAGAAGATGGCTTTTACTTTGCGCCCCACAGAAATCCTCCATCTATATATGAGAAGAAACATGATTGGCTATGAGCATTAGCTTGATTTACATAAATTAATGTCTTGAGTCCTTTTTTTTTTGGGGTAAATGAAATGAAAGGAAATATTATAAAAACCTTAAATAAATACATTACAAAGATGTACTTTGAATACTAGTGTCTGTTTGATTTAGCCTATTTAAGATAACTTATAAATCAAAAAGAATAAATTGAGATAAATCAAACACTCAAAAAAGCTGATTCCAAAACTTATAAGTCAATTCAAAGTTTGAAAGTTGAATAGAAAATCAAAGCAAAACTATTTAAAAGCTAAAATCCGCTAACAAGTCATGAACTTTTAACTATTAATTTTTTTTATTTCTTTGCTTATTCACCATTTTTTTCTGTTTTTTAAACACTTTATTTTAGACTTATAACTTATTAATTAATTAATTACTAAAACCATGCGGTCTCATTTATTTAACAAAGAGCTTAATTCATCATCAACCCCAAGTTGAAGGTAAATTCTTTCAATAATGGCAGTCAAAAATTAAAGCTAATTCCATTTAATAATGACGTCTTTAGCTATAGCCTCAAGCTCCACACCTTTTATCAACATGATGTGTATCTACCTCAGAAGTAAAATCTTGATGCTTACAATCTAAAAATATAAACTTTTTTGATTTTCAGTGACCCTTTTTTGTTTTTCTAGTATTTGTGGTTCAAAAAATCGGGTCTATCAGCTTAGAGAAAAAAACCCAAAATAATTTCTTATTTTTGGGTTAAGACTCAAAATTATTCTTGAGTTTTCATATAAAGCACTAATAGTCCCTTATGTTTGAAATATTGGTGCACTTTTGATCTTCTCGCAAACTTGTGCATATTTTTTAATATTGATTTTGTCAACAATTTTATTTATGAAATGTTCAAACGTGTTTATATATTTAGTAAAAATAATAACTGCATGTGATAAAATGTGAGAAAAAGAATACATTGTTTCTGCGTAAAAATATTATTGCAGCTTTGTTCCACACAAACTGCCACTGTATTCTTTGACTTTGTCCAAGCTTTGTACATCACTTGGTTATTAATTTCACTTGCTAAACAACTTTAGTCCATTTCTAATCAACACCATGCATAAGACTCTTCAGCAACTAGATAGAACGTACATGATTATTTACGCATTTCAAAATCATAAAATAAATATTCTTAAGATTGTTGGAAATTTTCGTTGTTTGAAGCGTGTCTATGATACTGTTATTCAAGATATTTCACTCGATATAGATGTATTCCCAGAATTCAACAAGCTCTTCTAATATAAAATTAAGACTCAGAATCTAACAAAGATTTTAAATCGAAAAAAAAAACATAACGAAGAGAGAAGAATTGCTCATTCTTTTTCAGTCTTCAAATATCAGTAGAGAGAAAAATATTTATAAGACAATTAGGTGATATACCAACGTTCAAAAACAATTAATTAAGACTAATCAATGCCATAAAGGCAATGAGTTATCACAATAAAACTTTTACCATTGGCAACAGTCATTTGACCAAAATCAATTGAGGTAAGTAAATGCATATTCTTTTGAGATAATAATAAAATAATTTTTTTTAACATTACTAGCCCCGAGTAGTTTACTCAAATCTTATTCTACTTTATTTGATAAAAATAGTATTTTATTTTTCTCATTTATGTGACATCATTTGATCGAACATGATGTGTAAGAAATAAGGAAAAATTTTGTTATTTTTATCAAATTGCCTTTAACTATTATTTTTGTGTATCTGTGTTTCGTCTTATGGTTTATGATTTTGGATTAGCTTACCTACCGATGGATAGGATAGGTGCCATCACTTTTCTGATTTTAAATCATGATTAATGGCGCATCCAGAATTTTCACTCAGAAATTCGAAATATAAACGTATAAACATGTGAGTAAGTCAACAAACCCCAAATGCACACGTGCAGCACCTCCCCAGCACCCACTCTGACCACTGCCTCATCCTCATATCCCTATTCCAAGAAGCTACTCCTAAACCTAAAAAACTATTTCGTCTTTGAAACTATGTGGACCACACATCCGGATTTTATACACCTTATACAGAAAAGCTGGGAAGGAAAAAAGGACCTATTAAAAACAATTCACAACTTTACTATTAACGCTACTATTTGGAAACAAGACACCTTTGGCAATATCTTCTCACAGAAAAAGAAAATATTAAGGAGACTAGCAGGAATCCAAAAATCCCCACACTACACCCATAGTTCTTTTTTGCAACAGCTAGAGCTAGACCTAATCAAAGAACATAATCACTTACTACGATTAGAAGAAGAGTTTTGAAAATTAAAATCAAGAGTCAACTGGTTAAATGATGGTGACTCAATCACTAGGTTCTTCCATACAACAAAGCTAAATAGAAGAAGAAATAGAATTGTAGCTTTACAAAACCCGGAAGGAGACTTGCTCTACAATCAGCAAAGCATCAAACTCCTAACGCTTCATTATTTCAACAATCTTTTTAGTACTTCCCAGTACATATAAAAAAAATAGTATAAACCCTCAACCACCTCGGAATGTGCCCGACCTTCATAAGTTGGGGAACATTCCCACAGAACTCAAAATTTGTAGAGCAATGGACTCCTTCCAACCGTATAAGGCCCCAGATTCGGATGGAATACATCCCTTCTTCTATCAAAACTATTGAAGCATTGTAGGCGAATCAGTCGTATCCCTATGTGTTAAAGCTTTTCAAGACGAACGCATTCCTCACGAAATCAATAAAACTCATATTTGTCTCATCCCAAAAAAGAAGGGTGCTAACGACCTTAAGGATTTTAGACCTATTAGTCTATGTGACACAACCTATAAAATAATCACCAAGATCACCTCTAACAGACTTAAGCCTCTAATGAATGTACTAATAGGCCCATGCCAATCAAGTTTCTTAAAAAATAGGCAAGCTACTGATAACGCGATAATTGTTCAAGAAGTCATATCTCACAAAAGATGAAAGGGAAACATGCCAACATGATGTTAAAAATAGATCTAGAAAAAGCTTTTGATAGAATAGAATGGTCTTTCATAAGAAATACTCTCACATTCTTTGGTTTCCTGAGTAATATCATCACTTATCATGCCATGCATAACTATTAGTAAGATAGCAATGCTAGTTAACAGAGAACGCACCGAATATTTTGAACCATCTTGGGGAATAAGGCAAGGAGACCCGTTATCCCCATATATTTTCATTTTATGCATGGAAATGCTCTCACAAAGAATAGAGAAGGAAGTAAGAGAAAAAAATAGAAAACCTATCAAAATCTCCCAAAAAGGACCCAAATTGTCTCATCTATTCTTTGCCGATGACTTAATACTCATGGGAAAGCCTAATGAAGAAACATGTGACACCATTAAAAAAGTTTTAGAAATTTTTTGAGAGGAGGCTGGACATAGGACTTGATTGATTGTGGATCCATGATTATTGATTCGTTCCTACCCTAGCAAGGTATGAACGGACGTGGAAACAACGTCAGCTTGTTGTACTATCACTGGCTCATAAGTGATGGTTATCGAATTAGAGAAACTCTCATATAGATCTTGATAGTACTCTGAGTTGGATTGGAATGAATTGGATTGGATTGTACATGATTGGTCTTGTCTAAATCATATTCTTGTTTAGACTTAGGATATCTTGATTGAATTGTTTCTTCTTCTAAGTTGGGATTCTGAGTTGCTTTGATTCTACCCTGATGCATGTTTCACTCTACCATTTTACATACTCATACATTTCATGATGCAGAGACAAGTACTAGAGATCCTCAACAGTCGCATCGTTGAAGATCACTTCTACTCTCAGATTTGGTGAGCCCTCCTTGCATCCGGAGGCACTCTAGATTTGTCATCTTTCTTTTGAATATTCCTTTTTGGGTAGCCCTGGACTTGTTATTGACACCATCTAGAGAGTAGAGATTGAGGCTTTATAGAATAGACAGTGATGGATTTGTTTTGATGTCTTTAACTCATGATTGGTTTCCTTTCAAACTATGTTTCTGATTTGAATGATTGAAATTGTTGATTGTGTTAGCCCATTAAGAATTGTTTTTCTCTTAAACTAAGTCTTTTGTTGAATGAATAAATGTGTGATCAGGACAAGTGGTTCATTTGGGAGCCAGCGATGGCTTCTGAGTGCCGGTCACACCTAGGATATCCTCCCAAGGCGTGACATGAGCATCTTGGATGGAAAGAACGAATAGAGTGTGCTACTGGGCCAGTTCAAGGTAGAATAAACCCACAGACCAAAAAATTAACGGGGACGTATAATAAAATGAGAGACCATGAAGAGATAACAAAAATGATAGTTGTGGGTTGTCTATCTTTTTCATTTGCTTCTTCTGGTGTTTTTATTCATTATATACAATCAATTTATAATCTAATATTTAACGGTATTCCTAGAAGTCCTTGTAGATCATATATTTTTAGACTTCATTGACAATATGCATATTATTTACGTTGGTTATTAACAAATCTTCCATGTAGAGTTTCACTTACTTCTAATCTTGGTCGTGCTATTTGTAAGTTTGTAACTTGTATGTTTTAAATTTTATCAATATATTAATAAAGTCAAAGACTCATTGAGTCTTTGAATTTCTTAATTTTTACCCCTATAAATTTTGTATGATTCAATTAAATATTTTTTTTACTTTACATAATTATATATTGAAAATTAAAATTTGTAGTCAATATAAGATTTCAATATAATGTAAGTTTATTAGTATAATAGATAATATATTGTGAGTATATTAGATATACATTATAAGTATATATAATATATAATGTAAGTATATTATTAATGGATAGTATATTGTGAGTATATTAGATATACATTGTAAGTATATATATAATATATATAATGTAAGTAATAGATAGTATATTGTGAGTATATTACATATACATTGTAGTTATATAGAATATATAATGTAAGTAATAGATAGTATATTGTGAGTATATTAGATATACATTGTAAGTATATATAATATAATGTAAGTATATTATTATAACATATAGTATATTGTGAGTATATTTGTTATACATTATAAGTATATATAATATATAATGCAAGTAATAGACAGTATATTACGAGTATATTAGATATACATTGTAAGTATATATAATATATATAATGTAAGTAATAGATAGTTTATTGTGAGTATATTAGATATACAATGTAAGTATATATAATATATAATGTAAGTAATAGATAGTATATTCTGAGTATATTAGATATACATTGTAAGTATATATAATGTATATAATGTAAGTAATAGATAGTTTATTGTGAGTATATTAGATATACATTGTAAATATATATAATATAATGTAAGTATATTATTATAATAGATAACATAATGTGAGTATATTAGATATACATTGTAGGTATATATAATATATAATGTAAGTAATAGATAGTATATTACGAGTATATTAGATATACATTGTAAGTATATATAATATATAACGTAAGTATACTATTATAATAGATAGTATATTGTGAGTATATTAGATATACAATGTAATTATATATAATATATAATGTAAGTAATAGATAGTATATTCTGAGTATATTAGATATACATTGTAAGTATATATATATATATATATATATATATATATATATAATATATAATGTAAGTAATAGATAGTATATTCTGAGTATATTAGATATACATTTAAGTATATATAATATATAATTTAAGTAATAGATAGCATATTGTGAATATATTAGATATACATAGTAGCTTTATATAATATATAATGTAAGTAATAGATAGTATATTGTGAGTATATTTGTTATACATTGTAAGTATATATAATATTTAATGTAGGTATATTATTATAATAGATAATATATTGTGAGTATATTAGATATACATTGTAAGTATATATAATATATAATGTAAGTATATAAATTGTTATAATTACTTCTAAATTAAATAGATAACGATAGACTATATTAATGATTGACTCAAATTTTCGAATACATAAACACCGCAAAAAAATAATTAAATCCAACAGGCCCAACCCGGACCGGCCCATTATGTCCGGTCATTACTGTTTAAGATTTTTTCCCTGTTGGGCCTGGACTGGCCGGGCCCAGTAAGGGTATAGTCTGTCCCAGCTCCGCTCGGTATCCAGTGAGCCAAAAAAATAGTGGGCGGATCAAACAGGCCTAATTATCAAATTTGAGCACTAAAAATAAAATTTTATCTTAAAGCCTATGATATGTGAAAGTTGCAATAGAAAAATAATCATTCAACCACCCCTGAAAATCAATCCTACTTCTGCTCAAATCGAAGCTAGCCTTTGATTTAGATATATTTATAATCTAACTGTAGCGATACCTCCGGTCGTTATGGATAAATCAATGTTGAAAGAAATTGAGCCATGAAACTTTTTTGTGTAGTGACTTAAAATTTTCAGGCTAGGTCAGTCTCAAACAAAATCTGAACGAGATGAGTTCTAGGACAATCTGGAAAAAGAATTGTGGTTTATGTCTAAGTTTGTGATAGTTCTTCTAGTAGTAAAGATGTTAAAGAATCCGTAGGGATTTTCAGAATTGAATACGGATAAGTAGAACTTCCGATATCTAACTTGGCGTGAAGTGGTTAATTTAAAACGTCAAGGTTTGAGGGTGTGTCACGAAATGGAAACTTTCGAGTTCTGTCCCCGTACAAGCTACTATAGCGGGTGGGATCCCGCTATGACGATGCTGCTAGTTATTGTCTGATAGTTGATTGTTGTGCTAATAATATTGTTGCTGATTTTAGTTGATAGTTTAGCTCATATAAAGATGTTTCGATATTTGAGATCAAGTACGTAGGAGCAGTGTAGTTCCCTAATCTCCTTTATCCTTATTTTCTTTTTTGCTGGTTACTTTTTCGGATATTTTAAAATTTTAAAAAGTTGTTTTTGGATTAGTAGAGGCATGTACTAGTGACATCGGATTTTGGAAAGTTTTGTGTATATTTCCACATTTCTTTACGAGAATGATTGATGTATGACATTTTGATATTAAAAATCATTTTTGTGTATCTATATTTTATCTTATCGTTTATGATTATAAGTTGGCTTACGTATAGGTAGAATAAGTTCCATCACACTTTCGATTCTGGGTTGTGATATTGTAAAAAGGAATTTTCAACTACTTTTTTTTTTTTCAAATTAAGCCATCACCATTAGGTTGTGAGCCTAAGGTGTGGGGGGGTTTGGCTTGACCCCTACCATGTTAATTTATATAAGCTGAAAAAGACTTATAATGACTAGAGGGGAACATGGGGCCTTACCTCTAATCTACAAAAAGATTGACAAATCAATCTAGGAAAGGAAGAAGCCAGTATATATCCTTTCCAAATTACAGACTATTAACTAACAAAAAAATTACTCTTTTCATATCTTCTTCTCATAGTTGGCACTTGCCATTTGTCAAGTTGAAGCAGCCCCTTTGCCTCTCTTGGGAGATCATTTTGAGAGTGATATAAGGCCATGTTTCTATTTGTTGATGCAAGTTTTACCAGAAAATCAGCCAAAAGATTTGCCTCTCTGAAACAGTGTGAGAGACAATATGTCGTGTTACTCATGATCCTGGTAATGTTATCCATGGTGTGCTTCATCTTCAGGTTGTTAGTACCTTTGTTGTCCAGCATTTCTTTTATAGTAAGGGAGTCTAATTCTATATGAAGGTTGTCAATACCATTATGAATACACCAATCGATCCCAAATTTAATAGCAAGATCCTCAACTTGGTTGCTACTATCACAACTTATATGAATCGAGTAAGCCATAATGAGATCTCCTTGATCGTCTCTCACCACTCCACCAATACCTGTCCTTCCAGTTTTCTTTATGAAGCTGCCATCTGTATTGAATTTAATCATACCATTACTTGATTTTCTCCAGTTCACAATTGTTCACTTCCTGACGGGTTCAAGTTTCTTCACATTGTTACAAATATTAACCCAACTTTCAGCTATGTCTACATTAGGATAAGCATCATATAAAATAGCTTTCATATTCCAAATGCAATTAGAGACCATTTTGTATAAGTAGAAAGCATTGTTCTAACCATATTTGCACGCAACCCATGCTTTCCAGATTTCCCAACATATAATTACAGGAGTGGCTTGCAAAATAAAGGTGTGTACTTTGTTGTTGGTTTTCCTACTCCACTAGTCATCAAAGATGCCCCTTACTGGGATATGTTGGTGTCTTATACCGAGAGGGCCGCCCATAGCTTTCCAGATATGATCAGCAGCCGTTCCTTCCACAAAAACATGTTGAATAGTCTCTTTTTGTGGCACAACACAACACATACAATCGACATCTTCGTTGTTGCCAAATCTTTCTCTCGCTTCATTAAAAGGAAGCTTTCCATAGAAGAGCCTCCAACCCAAGAAAGAATGTTTGAAAGGTATTGACTTATGTCAACTTGTCTGTGATTTCTAATCAGCTGCCAAGCAGAAGCATTTGAGTACTTGCCATCTTCAGTGACCCTCCATATCGCATAATCTTTTCCCTTTTATTCTGATTGCCAAGTTCAATGGAGCCAATGTAAAGAGCCACCTGACTAGGAAGAGTATTGTACAACTTTTTCATGCTCCACCTGTTATCAATCATGAAGTCCTTAACTTTGGCTTTGGCATTGTTTCTAGTAGTATTAATCTGGACAAATTTGGACTAACGACCCTTTTTCTGTCCAGTTATCCCACCAGAAAATATATTCCCCAGAGTTTAACTTCTACAAAATATGTTTTTCACAAGTATCTCTAGTCAACAATAATTGTTTCTAGGCCTGAGAATTACTTGCAACCCATTTTTTGCCTACAACATGCATTCTAGGACAATACTTAGCCTTGAGAAATCAGCCCATAAAGATTTGTTAGCTCTAAATTGCCACCATCTCTTTACAAAGAGAGTGTTGGTGATATCATGCATACTTCTAGTCCCAATCCCAGCTCCATTTTTAGGATAGCACAACTTATCCCACTTGGTCCAATGATACTTGTTTTTGCCATTGATGTTGCTCCCAAAAAAATTAGCAATATGCTTTTCAATAAGCTCCAATGTGCCTTTTGGAGGATTGATAGCAAAAAGTGTGTAAATGGGGAGGGACTGTATGATACTCTTGATTAGCACCTGTCTACCACCACACGAGGAGATTGCCTTGCAAAGCATTTAATCATTTAATAACTTTAGCAACCATACCATTAAAATAACCAAGTTTTTTCTTACTAATGTAGATTGGACAACCAAGGTAAAAGGAAAGCTTTTATCCATAAAACCAGTACAAACTCTCAGCCTGTTAATTCTATAAGCACGAGTTTTTGGACCAGTTAAGAAAAAACTCTTTTCCTTATTGATTTTTTGTCTAGACATGCCTTCATATTTTCTAATCAAATTCATGATAAGTTTGATGGAATTAGAATTGCCACTACTAAAAATCACAATATCATCCGCATAAGCAAGGTGATTAATCTGAAGACTATTTTTATGCATAGAGAAGGGAATTAAATGGGGATTGTTAAGCAAGTTATTAAGGGATCTAGAGAAAACTTCAGCAGCAATGATAAAAAGAGAAGGGAAAATAGGATATCCTTGTTTAAGACTATGGGAGGAGGTGAAAAAACCATATCTAGTACCATTTATAATGACAGAATACCACACATTAGAGATATTTCTCCAAATGAGATTTATCCATTTATCATTGAAACCAAACTTAGCAAGCACCCTGTTTAATAAAGACCATGAAAGCCTATCATAGGCTTTGGCCATATTCAGTTTAAGGACCACATTACCATCATTATTTTCTTTAGAAATACCATGAATGATCTCCTGATTTAGCACAACATTATCAGTAATGAACCGACTAGAAACAAATCCACTTTGATTTTCAGAAATAAGAGTAGGTAACAGAGACTTTAGCCTATTAGCTAGAATTTTAGAAATGATTTTGTTAGAAAAATTACTTAAACTAATAGGCTAAAGTCGGCAAAAGCAACAGGAGAAGCAACTCTGGGGATTAATGTAAGACAAGTATGAGAGTAAAATTTTGTGAGATTTTTCCCTGCAAAGAAATCATGAACAAAGGCATATACATCAGTTTTAATAATGTTCCAGCAAGATTGAAAAAACATACCATTGTATCCATCTGGACCTACAGAACTATCAGTGCTCATGAAAAAAATTGTCTGTTTGATTTCCTCTTCCTCTTGAGATCTGGCCAGCATTTGATTGTCATCATATGTGATTAGTTGAGGGATACAATCTATTAGACTGTTGTGCTCCTCATTGTAATTCAGATTGAACTGATCTTTGTAGTATTTGACTGCTGCTTTGGAAATACTCTCATCTCCTTGTACCCATCTACCCCTCATATTTTTTATCCTTTGAATCTGTAGCCTTCTCCTATTATTTCTTAGCACATTATGAAAATACTTGGTATTTTTATCACCCTCTCTGAACCATTGTAGCTTGGTCTTCTGTCTTAGCATAAAATCCATAATTTCAACCATGTAATGTATTCAGCATAAACTTTGTTAAGATCATCCCTTCCTTGTTCATTATTGTTCATAATGTCTATATCTTCCAGGAGCTCCATTTTAGCTTCCTAATCCTGCACTTGAATATGAATATCCTCAATATTCTGTCTAGATCATTGGCTAAGAGCTTTGCTGAGTCTCCTTAGTTTAGTCTGCAATATCCACATAGGGTTTCCCTTGACACTTTCATTCCAAGAGTTTTGAACAATATCCATAAAGTCAGGTTGGTCTACCCAAAAATTTAAAAACTTGAAGTACTTAACATGATTGTCCTGATCATTATAGAATTTCAGGAGCAATTGTCTATGATTAGAACCAGATCTGGACAAGTTTCTTACATTATTGTTTTGGAATTTTTGAGCCCAGTCATCATTGATCAGAATTCTATCTAATCTCATCCATATCCTTTTGCTAGGTCTCTTGTGGTTACACCAAGTGAATTTGGACCCGTAAATCCAATGTCACTTAATCCACAAGATTCATACAATTGATAAAGTCCATACTTTTTCTCATTCTGTGAGGTACCCCATCAAGTTTTTCTTCCGAATCCATTATAACATTAAAGTCTCCTCTCATACACCATGGGCCATCCACATAGTTGCTAGTATTTACAATACTTTCTCACAATTCCTCTCTTTCCTCTGGAGTACATTTAGCATACACTACAGTGATAAAAATACGCTCATCACTACATGTGTCTCTAAGCTTCAGAGTAATTTGTTGATTAGAGTTAGTGACAATCTCAGTGATATCAACATTCTTCTAGAAACACCAAATCTGGCCATTGGAGTTGGCCTGACAGTGGTGGAATCCAAAATATTTTTTGCAACCACTGATCTTGTTCATATCTATAAAGGGCTCATAGATTGCTACAAAGGCCACTCTATTGATGTTGACAAGTTGTTTAAGTCTGTAATAAGATTTTCGTGACCCGATCCCTCTTATATTCCAAAATATTGCACTAATCATGGATAAAGAGAGGTGGGGCGCTTTGTCTTTGACCTTTTTCTTTTTTATGGGAATCTGATCTCCTTTTTGTAGGTCTTCCTCTTTTCCTGTTCGTGCTTCTGCTTCTCATGTCGTGGTATTGGTCTTTGCTCATGCTTTGAGCACTGTTTCGGTGTGAAACATAATTGGTAGATCTGCTTTCCATCGACTCCTTCGATAGAGCTTGTAGTCTTCCTTGATTTTTTTCTTTCTTTCTTCCCCTGGTTTCGTTACTATAGGTATATTTGTTTCCCTGGCTGTTGTTTTTCTTTCCGTTGTCCATGGTTATAGATTCCATCGAGTGAACAACCATATTTTGTTTTTTTTCCTCCTTTTTATCACAATTGATCTCCACAAAAAGGTTAATAGGTTTAGCCTTCTTGATCTCTGATGGAAGGCTTTCAGACTGTATGTCTCCTTCTTCTAATTCATGCTCTTTATATTGTTCGGTGAACCTGGTTTCCACTCCTTCCGTATTCTTTTCTATTTCAATTTGAGTTTCACTCACATGTGATTGCACAGTTTGACTATCTTGCTCGTATGCTTTTCCTTGTTCCAAACTTCTAGTATCAATTTGTCGTTCTTCCACATTCACATTGTCAGTGTTTTTGCATTGTTCCTCCTCATGATTAGTTTTGTTTCTTTTATGTCTCTTGATGTTGTTGGGAGCTGTTAGTACCTTAACAAGAACTATATTTTTCTTCTTAGGCATCTTCTTCTTCTTGGCCTTGCCTTTTCTTTTCTTGACTTTGTTTTGGTCTTGTATCGAAGGGACCCTGTTAGCATGGAATAAGATAGGATTTTTTTCATTGCTCCCTATGAGTATCATCCTTCTTCTCCTCCTCATTCAGTTCCTCCTTACTATTGTTGTTCTGAATATCTTCCTTGTCATTATTGACAGAATTGTTCATGCTAGTGTCTCCATTTTTTTCTCCTCAGTTGGTTCCCCAGGCACATCATTATGTATATCATTTTGTTTCCCTGCCTCATTGTTAATTTTGGTTCTATCAATCACACGATAAGTAGATATGTAGTGACCCATTTTCCTGCAATGTCTACAGTATTTAGGCATGCCTTCATATTCCAATTTTTGCATATACCCTGTAAACAGTGAATTATCATGCTCTAGACCAACCCACACACTTTGAGGTAGAGATTTAAGTAAGTCGATCTCCACCCTAATTTTAGCCATACTTGGTCTAGTACGACTATTCGTCGCTGCATCGAGTGTAAGAGGCATCTCGACTAAGCTTAAAATTTGTTTAATGTAATGCCAATTGTGCAAATGGAAGGGCAAACCTGGAAGTAGCACCCACGCCGGAGCAACAGGGAGGTCCTCTTCTGGCTTGAAGTATGGGGACCACTTTTTCAACCACACTTGCATATCATCAATCTCTATAACCCGTTTGAATCAATTAGCTTTGAAGTCATCTTCATTGGCAAGATCTATGAAAACATTGTAGTTGTCATATACCCCGATTTTGGAGGAGCCTTTGATGGAATTTTTTTCTCTGAATTGAGACCGACTTTTGTTAATTTGTGGCCGAGCTCGTAAGAATCGGCCAACTAGTGTTTATCGACTCTCCTCTGCCATTATCCCGTAGTAATCCGAAGCTTTGAAGATTATTGCCGGCATTCCATTGTGAGTGGACTGTCGGGCAATTACCCTCTCCCTTTCCTGCTTTTTTGAGCTAGAAGTTGAATTTGGATTATTAAATTTATAAGCATAAGATGGTTTTCCTGTAATTCCTTCCTCTATAGGCATCTGCCTACCCATAGGATGGGGATTCACTGCATTTGGCTATCACGATCCAAAAATCCGATAGGGAAGCCAGGCTATAATTATACGAAATAAACGGACACAATGAAATTATCATAAAAAGCATCTAATACTAAGTTTGAGTGTGAACATACAATATAAATCTCTGAAAAAAATAAAATATTGAGAAATACAGATAGACTAGTGATGATTCGAATTTTGGGACCTCACCACTAATCTGAGAATATAAAATCCGCTAGAATATCAGCTGTCACATGAGGTACCCTGCCTAGTATCTGCATTAAAAAAGGATAAAGAAATAGGGGCGGGTACAATCCATATGTACTCCGTAGATTTTAGTCGACTGAGTATAAGAAATTAATCAATACTATGAAATAAACTAAGAAACACTTTTACTTGCATACAGAAAAGTCTCATTCCGGCATTGGTGCCGCCAATTTATATAGAATGACACGAATAAATTAATCTCATAAAAACAACTCATAATCACAATTAACCAGATAATTCAAGCAATACAAATATCAATGCAATGTAATGCAATGTAATGCACTATGATGATGCAATGATAGAGTGGTACGGTGGAATCAAGACTATCGTACAGCCTATCGTATATACATATCGAGTTGTGCTACCAAGAAAGACCCATGGGGTTCTCGCAGACCATACACCTCAATCACAATATCTCATCATCCTTGCCACCTCCTCGTGGTCAAGGAATCATAATGTATCTACAACCCTGCCGTAAAACTGTCTCGGTCAGAGACTCAAGATACAAAGGTTTAAAGGTGTTTCATTTTTTCTCTTAAAAAGAATTTTCATATTTCTCAACTTTCCATGTTTCATGATATGATGAATGAGGATGAATGCATCAAAACACATATGGCATGGAAGAAATATTCAACCCAACATGTAGTACAAGGTTCAAAATTCTCAAAACTTAACCTACACATGATACTCACCCTCAATAAATAGCAATGGGAAGAAAATATTTCAATATAAGTGTTCATTCCTTTCTCAATAATATTTCAATACTCAGGCATGCTCAAAACCCCCAACTCAACCATTCAAGCGAGCATCACAAGTCAAATAATAGCATCAAGCCTCTCTCACAGGCAAATCATGAATTACATGCTCTCAAAGTAAATAAGATAACAAATAAGGCTCCCACACGGGCTATGTAATACAAATAAGCCACATGACAACACATTAATAAATAACCCCCACACGGGCATCACAATATATATAACATTCTCAACTCATACTATAACCCCATTCCAAAGTCTATAACATATGAAAGACTAATTACCCCATCTCAGTCTCAAAGAAGGATAGCTAAACCTACCTCAATTGCAGAAACTGCATTCGAACACCTTCACCGGATAAGCAACTCTCGAATTCAACGCCTGGAATGACAATCCACTATCAATAATGAAACATACACATCACAAGGAGTCTAATGACACCAATATTGATACACATCCAAAAATTAATTATTTTTAAAAATGGTCAAATCTGAAATTTTATTTGAAAATTATGTTCTACACATTGAGTAGATTTCGTGGATGAAAAACCCTTTAAAATCGAGTTCCAAATCATGAAAATATAATTTTCTAACTTGGAAGAAAATTCCATAATCCACCTTTGAAATTTTGATTTAAAGATGTTTTGGAAGATAATAATTGCAAAAATTGGTAAAGTATAGTTCACCACGATGTTCCTTTTGTAAAACTCACAATTTAGACGCAAGAATCATTAAAAACGGAGCAAAGATGACCAAGAAATAATCCTCCAAAATCCATTAAAATTCCAACTCAGAAATGATAAAGGCAGCGGCTAGATTAGCGAATTTACCTCATATGAAACTCCTAATCAAGTTTATGAACTCACCACTGGATTTCTACTGAAAACTACACAATTTAGAGCTTTGAATCACTGAATTTGGATCTAAGATGGCCAAAACATCATCTTACAAAGATTACAAAAATCTGAATCCAAAAATGGTCAAGAGACAACAACTTTGAACAATGATTTACCAAAAATGAAACCTCTATAGCTAAAAAAATCACACCACAACGATCCTTACGAAAAACTCAGTAATTTAGCCTCAAGAATCGCTGAAAACGAATCTAAAATGCTCAAGATATCAAATCTCAAAATTCATCAAAAATCTAATCTGAAAATAGGAAGGAAAACTGTTATAACGCAAATCTTACCTCAAACGGAGAGCATCCAACAATCCCAAGCACTTCAATGTGTAGCCACGAACTTTTCGAACATGCTGGGCTTCGAATCACCCAAAATGGAGCTCTAGAACTTAAGTTATGGAGTTTTAAAGTTGAGAGAAAAACCCAAAAATCGACTTGCCTTTGCACTAGATTTTTGCTGGAACTTTTGATTTTGGAAAAATCCAAAATCTCTCATGGGGTGCTCGAGATTCGTTTGAAATCCGATAAAAATAAATTAGATATGCTACCCCACTAAATTCAATGTTTTGGACTCAATGGCGCATTCAAAATTACCATATGAGGTCATTTTAATAAAAAGTGAGTCTCACACCCAAATATCTTTTTTAGCCAAATTCCACAACAGGCCTCGGAATTAGATCGAAAACTTTAGAAAGCAAATGAAGGGTCTTTCTAGACCAAACTCGAAATTCCAGAACTAACCGCGCTGTTAGAATTTTCATCCGAGCGCGTTTTTCAAGAATGTTGACCAAAATCAATCATAGACTAACTTTTAAAGTCAAAAGTGTCAAATGGCCCTAAACTCATACTAATTGTCTCGATAGTCATGTCAAAAATGCTACTAGCTTAATTTGGTCATTCCAGAGCTGATAGAACCATCAGAATTCAAATTCGAGGTCTTCTTGATTCGGAACTCGAAAAGTCGCAACTAAACCAACTTAGGCCTTCAAAATACCAAAGTAGGTTCGGGACTCTAAAAATTCAGCCAACACTTCTTTTAGACCCAAAACCATCTCCCAAATCCAACGTAGTTGTCGGAATTCCATTCTGAGTATCGAAACTCTGAAAGTTGACCAAAGTTAAACCTTGGCCTAAAATTTCTTAAATTCTTAACTCAAGACCTCAAATATTCATTAAAACTCCAAAACCAATTTCGTAAACTCTTCTAGACCAATTTCCACATTCCAGAGCTGTTGGAAATGACAGAATTTTGTTCCGAGACCCGTAGCTCTGGTTAGTACCAAAAATCACATTTTTACCTTTTAACTCTATAAAACTCAAGAATTTGCACAATTTACAAAACATTAAGATTTTGACACTTTCAACTACACAAACTGATCAAATAATACTTGGGGACACTAACAATAGGAATAAAATGGTAATTTCTCACAAATTTTTAAAAATGACCCCAAGATCATTACATTGGCGCTAGAAGTGAGCCTTCCGGCGGCTCCATCGAGGTGAAGCGTGGACTTATGCGCACAGATACCTGTTAGAGACCCGTTGAGCATAGGAGAGAGAAGAGAGCATTTTTCAAACCACTTTTAACACGTACCTTCTTTAAACCCGATTTAACCCATACTTATTTTTAATCAATATCAATTTTTAATTCATACTATTTTGAACTTATATTTTCAACTATGAGAAACAATAATCTCTCTTTAATTGTCTCACGAAGGAATTTTTATTTATAAAATTTGATCAATGAAAATATAGTCTTTATCTTGACGCCTCTAATATGTGAAAGCTGTAATAGAAAAATAACCAATTAATCACACCCTCTAAAAATCCTATTTCTGCTTAAATCAAAGCTCGCCTTTGTTTCAATTTTATTTAATGCCTAAACGATTTACTCGTAATCTTATGTTCATTGATTGTTGTAAGAATTAAATTTCAATCATAAACTAAACATACAAAATGTAAAGTACAGAAATTACTGTAAACAACAAATTTCAGAGCCGAAAAAAATAAATAATCAAGACCAGAAAATTGGAGTAGCAAAGTGTAATATTTAATTTCAAAATGTAGTGCGTGTTACAATCGCTATAATAATCCTCTGATTCTTCAAATAATATAGAATATGTTGAACTTGAATTTGATTTAGAGTCAAGGGCTTGAATAGCTTCATCTTGAATCTTCGTCTTCAAATTTGGATTTGAATTATTCGTCACGAACACTTGTATGGTTATGACGAATAATAAATATGAACAAGTAACTTGATCTTTAACTTCTTGAAATTTTCCTTTGTTCTTGATCTTGAACTTGAGCTTGAATTTGATTACTTGAACTTTGTAGCTTTGTAGAAAATTTGTGGCCTTTGATCCACGAGCTCTCTTCTTGCTTCTTGTTCTTGAAAACCTCCCCTCTAATAATAATGAGGACCCCTATTTATAGTTGTAGGGAGTGGTATGAGGGTGTGATTTGATTGGTTGGTTTGAACTGACCAATCAGATTTCTTTGGTGAAGAATTATAATTTGATTGGTCAGAATATGTCACATATACACTTGGCATTATTCTAGTGACTCATTTAATTTGACTTAGATTGCCATATAACTTTGACACGTGGCATGATTTTAGTGGCTTATTTAATTTGACTTGGATTGCCACATAATTTTGGCACATGACATAATTCTAATTGCTCATTTAATTTGACTTGAATTGTCATATAACTTTGACACGTGGTGTAATTTTAGTGGCTCATTTAATTTAACTTAGATTGCCACATAACTTTGACACATGGTGTGCTTTTAGTGGATCATTTATTTAACTTGGATTGCCACATCATTTGAACTATTTTCTTGAATTTAATATAGTCCAAATTAATTTACGTATTTAAATCCAATATAATTTTAATGTTTACAATTACATTTTTCCATGATTTTTTTCTTTATTTATTATGGTGTAATTTCCTTCTTGACTTTTTAAAAAAAGGATATTCTGTTAGATATTAACTACAACATTAAATTAATGAAATCTACATATAGTCATTCTTGTAAAGTCATTAATTTCTTCAAATCATATATATGTAGGACGTATGAACCTCTTTGGGGTCTCAAAGACATATAACAAAAGGAGTTATTTCAAAAGATCGAAATATGGTTAATTTCAAGAACAAATTTTCTTTTTGTTCATTCATCTTTCTACTAAACTTCGTTTTGAGTTGTCATACGACACCATTTACGAGCATACGAATAGTTTACATTATCGATGCCCTTACAAGTAGTTCTAAACCTTTGACTGTCCGTTGTCAATCTAAGAATGATGATCTAGGATATAAAAACCTTCATGGAGGGGAGGAGTACAATTTTAGCTTTAAAGAAAATTTCTTTGGTGGTACACTTTTCTTTTGTCATTTTTGGTGGAATGACAAAAATATAATATTTGATGTCTACAATGACAAAATAGCTACATTTTGTGGAGATATAGACCCTTTATCAGAATTCGATTATGAATGCTTTTGGAAGGTGCAAGAAGATGGCTTTTACTTTGCACCCCACAGAAATCCTCCATCTGAATATGAGAAGAAACACGATTGGCAAGGAGCAATAGCTTGATTTACATAAAATGTTTTTGAGTCCTTTTTTAGGGGTAATGAAATAAAGGGAAAAAATATTGTAAAATCTTAAATAATCATTACAAAGAATATACAAGTGTTTCCAAGGATACTAAGTTAGCGTTTGGCCCCAAATTTTCAAATATTTTTAGCAAATTATTTTTGGTGAAGTTTTACCATGCGTTTGGCCATAAATTTTCCAAAGAATATTTGATTGTTTCAAAAAATATTATTTTGTATCCTTAAGTTCTAAAAATTATTTAAAATACCCATAAGTTTGTATTATCATTTTATAATGAATATGTTTCGTTAAAAATATTAATTTTATCACATAATTGATAACAATCAACAACAACAAAATAACAATATGGGCAAGAGCGATACATTAATCGAATTAAAAATAATATGGACTTTTTTTTTGCTTAAGAACGGAAGGATTTTATTTAGTAATAGGAAGGTTCCATACAAGTGGAACTAATAAAAGAGTTTTTAGTTCCAATAGCATCTCTTTCGAGTGCATTTTTTATAAAAAAAGGAGATGCGTCAAAAATATATAATTAGTTGTCAACCATATGAGGATCCTTCGTTTTCCTTCCGTATTTTGCTAGTAGATCTGCCGTGTCATTAGCCTCCCTTGGGATAGGCTCCAACAGCGTTCCTTCCATCTATAGTAGCATTGACCTGCAATCAGCATAAATAGGTGAATATCTATGGTTTTTAATGTTCAAGGTGTTGACCTGCAATATGGACATTCTTTATAGATATAGTAGAAATGAATAGTCTAGTTATTTATTAATAGATAGAGATGTTATTTAATGGTGTTGGGGTGTCACGTTAATGGAGTAAGTTGGAAGATAAGTATTAGTTGTAATTAATAAATGATGAGTCTTTTTATAAAATATAAAATTTGGGGTAATTTTTAAATTTTTAAAACTTTCCAAATATTAGAACTTGGCCCAAATTCTTGCTAGTGTTTGACCTCAAATTTTCAAATATTCTTGGCAAGTTATTTTTGGGTGAAGTATTGGCAAAGTTTCACCACGCGAATTAAGAATATTTGACTATTTCAAAAAAAATTATTTTGTACCCCTAAGTTCTAAAAAGTATTAAAAATGCCCATAAGTTTGTATTATCATTTTATAATGAACATTTCTATTAAAAAAAGCCTAATAACATAATTGAAAACAATCAAAAACAACAAAATAACAATCAACATGGTGTGCTTTTAGTGGATCATTTATTTGACTTGGATTGACACATCATTTGAACTATTTTCTTGAATTTAATATAGTCCAAATTAATTTACGTATTTAAATTCAATATAATTTTAATATTTACAAATGCCCCCTACTTCAAGTCTTGTCAAAATATTTTATTTTTTTGAAGACTGGACTTGAAGTTTTATTTTAATTGAGATCAATATTAAATTATATATTTAAATCCCGCACGCCATAATCGGATAAAGACCAAAAATTGAAGGACCTTATATAAGCATGATGATCGAAGTTATAATAATAATAATTATTATATTCTTTAAGCTTGAAACCATAATTCACTTAGAGGGATAGTTAATATCGGTCAATGACTACAATTAGTAGTCCAATGATTCAAGTCCTTTTAGGAGTATAATTATTTTAAGTGTTTCACGTGGAAACAAATATTTTCACAACAATCTTAGGAATCTCTATAAATAGGGATATGCTCTTCATATTTTGCATCAATTGCAGTGTTGCAAGCCACAACGAGGGAGCACAATATAATGTAATTTCTTCTCCTCCCTTTTTTTTGTTTGGGCCGAAGTTTTTTTTTATTGGGCCGCAGTTTTTTTTTGGAGAGAATAAATTTGTACCATTCCATTAAGAGTCCTAACCCAAAAAATAATTATAGTTACTTTGGGAGAAGGACTTCCTCACCATCACTATTTGTTTATAAATAGATTCTCTTCTTTTATTTATTTTTTATCATTGGCATTGACAATTTTGATGCTCCTTTTTGCATATACTCTTGAGTTCATCAAGATACGAGGTACATTTTTTTTGTTTGGGCCTTTTTTTTAGTGAAGAGAATAAATTTGTATCATTCTACTAGAGTCCTAACCCAAAAAGTAATTATAGTTACTTTGGAAGAAGGACTTTCTCACCATCACTATTTATCTTAAATAGACTCTCTCCTTTTATTTATTTTTATCATTGGTATTGACAAATTTGATGCTTCTTTTTGCATACACTCTTGAGTTAATCAAGATACGAGGTACATATTTGTTTTTTGTTTTGGTCTTTTTTTTGAAGTGAAAATATTACTGCATATGCAATGAACTTTTATTCTATTGGAGTCAAAGGTGATGCATTGTTTGAGGCAATAATTTTACATTATTTTTGGTAAAAACTTTACACCGTTTGACTCAAAAGTGTCGCATTGTTCGAGCCAAAGTCTTTACACTATCTATGACAAATACTTTACCTGATTTATGGCAAAGACTTTATACCGTCAGAGGCAAAGACTTTACATGATTTGTGGCAAAGACTTTACATCGGCTGAGTCAAAGGCATCCCATAGTCCAAGCTAAAGACTTTACACCATCTGAGGCAAAGACTTACATAATTTGTGGAAAAGACTTTACACCGTCTGAGTCAAAGACATTTCATAGTCCAAGCTAAAGACTTTACACCGTCTAAGTCAAAGACTTTACATGATTTGTGGCAAAGACTTTACACCGTCTGAGTCAAGGGCATTACATAGTCCAAGCTAAAGACTTTAAACCATCTAAGGCAAAGACTTTATATGATTTATGGAAAAGACTTTACACCGTCTGAGTCAAAGGCATTCTATAGTCCGAGCTAAAAACTTTACACCATCTAAGGCAAAGACTTTACATTATTTGTGGCAAAGACTTTACACCGTCTGAGGCAAAGACTTTACATGATTTGTGGCAAAGACTTTACACCGTCTGAGTCAAAGGCATTTCATAGTTAAAGCTAAAGACTTTACACCGTCTAAGGCAAAAACTTTACATGATTTGTGGCAAAGACTTTACACCGTCTGAGTCAAAGACATTCTATAGTCCTAGCTAAATACTTTGAAACGTCTAAGGCAAAGACTTTAAATGATTTGTGGCAAAAAATTTACACCGTATGAGTCAAAGGCATTCCATAGTCCAAGCTAAAGACTTTACACCGTTTAAGGCAAAGACTTTACATGATTTGTGGCAAAGACTTTACACCGTCTGAGTCAAAGGCATTCCATAGTCTGAGCTAAAGACTTTACACCATCTGAGGCAAAGACTTTACATGATTTATGGCAAAGACTTTACACCATCTGAGTCAAAGTCATTTTATAGTCCAAGTTAAAGACTTTACACTGTCTAAGTCAAAGACTTTACATAATTTATGGTAAAGATTTTACACCATCTGAGTCAATGGCATTCCATAGTCCGAGCTAAAGACTTTACACCGTCTGAGGCAAAGACTTCACATGATTTGTGACAAAGACTTTACACTATCTGAGTCAAAGGCATTTCATAGTCCAGGCGAAAGACTTTACACCATCTAAGTCAAAGACTTTACATGATTTGTGGCAAAGACTTTACACCGTCTGAGTCAAGTACATTACATAGTCTGAGCTAAAGACTTTAAACCATCTAAGGCAAAGACTTTACATGATTTGTAGAAAAGACTTTACACCGTCTGAGTCAAAGGCATTCTATAATCTGAGCTAAAGACTTTACACCGTCTAAGACAAAGACTTTACATGATTTGTGGAAAAGACTTTACACCGTCTGAGTGAAGGATATTACATAGTTTGAGCTAAAGACTTTAAACCATCTAAGTCAAAGACTTTACATAATTTATGGCAAAGACTTTACACTGTCTGAGATAAAGGCATTCCATAGTCCGAGCTAAAGACTTTACACCATCTAAGGTAAAGACTTTACATGATTTATGACAAAGACTTTACACCGTCTGAGTCAAAGGCATTCCATAATCTGAGCTAAAGACTTTACAATGTCTAAGGCAAAGGCTTTACATAATTTATGGCAAGGACTTTACACCATCTGAGTCAAAGACATTTCATAGTCCGAGCTAAAGACTTTACACCATCTAAGGTAAAGATTTTACATGATTCGTGACAAAAACTTTATACCGTCTGAGTCAAAAGCATCCTATAGTCCAAGCCAAAGACTTTACACCATCTAAGGAAAAGACTTTACATGACTTGCAAAGACTTTCCACCATCTAGATTAGGCATAGGTCTTACTCAAAGAATATAGTCATTCATTATTAAGATTCATGACCATTATTATTGAATTACTAATTTAAGCGCTAATAAAATATTTTTTTTTACAGATTGAATCATAGTTTACTTTAGAAATTTGACTTCCTTTTCTTCAAAGTTGCGATCCCTTGTGTGTTTCGATAGTACAAGAGATATATCATTGTATGAGAGCACCAAATCCAGGAGAAACTTAATTTATCAGAAACCAAACTTCTTAATCCAAAACATATCCAAAATATATAGCTCAAGTCCCTTAGGATCATTCTAAACAAACTTCAAAAATTAACCTCACATGCAGGAAAGCTGACAAATTCATATTCGCATGATCTAATTAAAAACACTCATATCTCAGCGTAGAGAAGTCGAAAAGAAGGTTCATAGAACTACACTATGTACAATAATCACAGCTAATAGTTTTACAGTTTTGTATAAATATTTCTTTGAAGTCAATTCAAATTCTGTCTTGATTGGCCTTCTCTAATTCACACGTTATATATGACAATCTACAAGAACATTGTGATGCTCAAATAATAGCGTTCTCCATTTCTTTTGAACTTATAAGACTAAACTTAGGATGTAACTCTAAGCACCACGGACCTCGGTGAAGAGGGTCAAAAGAGACTATGTGTTTTTTGGATACTCATGCGACTGAACTCAGAATATAATTTCAAGTACCTACGTACCTCAGTGAAGAGGTCAAATCATAATAAAGTTCTGAAAGAGTGATTTTTTTGTGTCCTAACTTTTGCCTAGGCTGCCTCTTTCTAGATTTTCAACCTAGCGGACATTTTGTTTTTTGATGTTATGCATAGTTTATACTCTTGCGGGCCAGGAGTAACATGCAGTTTATACTCGTACCTTAAGGAGTGTGTTTATTTTCTTCAAGGATAGTATCTCTTTATGAACTTTCCGTTAATAGGGCCAATGCGCAATCCTTCTGAGTCAACCAGTTTGTAAGAACCACTTGAGTATACTTCTTGTACCACATATGGTCCATCTCATTTAGCGGAGAACTTGCTTCCAAACTGATAAAAAGTAATAATGGGCCTTCTTATAATAAGAACTTGATCACCCACTTGGAAGCATCTAAGACGAACCTTCTTATTAAAAGATCGAGCTAGACAAGCTTGATAATAAATCCAGACTTTGTTGGGCCTCTAGTCTTTTTTCATCAAGAGCCTCCAATTCTTCAAGGCATAACCGAGTATTTTCTTCATCAGTGATCCCTTCTTGAATGACAAGGCACAATGACGGGATTTGACGCTTAAGTAGAAGAACTGCTTCATCTCCCTAAATAAGAGAATAGGGAGTCGCTTGTGTTGGCGTGCGATACGTAGTCCTATATGCCCAAAGAGCCTCTTCCATTCTTTCATGCCAATCTCTCTTAGACTTGGAAATAACTTTCTTCAACAAGTTGCAGTGTGTCTTGTTAAATGCTTCAGCGATACCATTAGCAGCCACATAATACATAGAGGAATTGCGTTGCTTGAAGCCAAAAAGATCACATATCTTCATCATTAACTTGTTATCAAATGGTTTGCAATTATCTGTCAATATGTATCAAGGAATACCAAAACAGTAGATAATATTAACTTGAATAAAGTTAGTGAGCACCTCTTTCTTCACTTCTCTAAGAGAAACAACTTTTGCCCATTTTGAGAAGTAGTCAGTTGCAGCCAGGATATACAAATGTCCACCCGAGGACTTAGGCAACAGTCCAACAACATCCAAACCCCAAGCTTCAAATGGCCATGAGGCAATCATTGGGTGCAATACTTCAGGGGGTTGATGTATAAAATTTGCATGGAATTGGCAAGCTTTACATCATCGAACGTAATCGAGACAATCTTTCACCATGGTTTGCCGGTAATATCCCATCCTTTTTATGTAAAAATAAAGTTTTGGCCCAGATTGATGCGCTCCACATACTCCAAAATATGTTTCTTGCATAGCTTGAGTAGATTTATCTGCCCCTAAACTGTCACGCCCCGGAAGGATACCCTAGATGCGGCCGGCACTCGAAAGTCATTTATAGCCTTCAAGTGAACCACTTAGTCCATTCACACTTTCATTCATTCACATTCTATCAGCGAAAGACTCTATTGTAAGAATACTATTCATAATTTAGGTCCAAAGGCCAAACAAATACTCAACCAATAACTAACTAGAATAAAACTAGTCAAAACGGACAATTCAACACTTCCACACTCTAGTGTATGAAGCCTCTATCAACAATCCAAGAGGTGTCAATGACAAGTTCATGGCTACCAACAATCAAAATAAAAGAAACAAAACAAAGCTATAAAGATAATCTCGGTATCCTCCGGAAACTAGGAGGACTTACCAACTAGCTGGAAGTGAGGAGATCTTCAATGGTGCGCCGGTTGATGATCTCTAATACCTATCTTTGCATCATTTTCATGATGCAGGCCAAATGGCGTCAGTACATGGAATGTACGAGTATGTAAAATGGCCGAATGAAATAAACATCAAGGAAGAATCAAATCAACTCGGAATCTCAACTCAAGAGAAAGAACAACTCAATCAAGTGTCCTAAGCCTAAACTTGAATATGGTTTAGACGGGACCAATCACATATAATTCAACTCAATCCAACTCAGAGTACTATCAAGACCTCTATGGGAGTTTCTCTTATCCGACAACCATCACTTATGAGCCAGTGATAGTACAACAAACTAACGTTGTTGCCGCATTCGTTTATACTTTGCCAGGGTATGAACGAATCAAACACTCATAGATCTAATCCAACCAAGTCCTATAATGTCAAGACAATAATTTTGGGGAAACATCCGACTTTAACGGTTCAATCCCCTCATATGTTTAGCGACGTAGTTATTAGATTCGAGTTATTACTTACGTAGTTATTAGATTCAAGTTATTACTTACTCTTATCCAATTCGGTGCTACTCTTCCCAAGACTCAATGCTCATAAAACTCCATCAAATCAACTCAATCAAATCATATCGACAAGTCTCATTTGGAACCTTGTTAAATCATCAATTCTATCACAATCAAACATCTTCCAATCATACTATTTGATCAATCTCAATCGTTTCTTTCATGAGTAGTTAAACATACATTTATAACAACATACAAAACTATCCAATCGCTCCTCTATTTATTTAACACATCTTTTGGGACTCATCACAACTCCAAGATTCTAAATCAACAATTTAAGGTGAGCAACATATTTAAGAAAATTAACATATTTAGCATAGTCAACATAGTTAAGAAAGATCAACGAAATATGTTCAAACTCTCATTTCAATCAACTCATACTAACATGTAGCACATCACTTTCTTGACTCCACAACATCTACATAATAAAATTTAGGATAATAGATGAAAAAGACCTAGTTGGACATAAATCTACCAATAAACTCCATTCTTATGAATAATCAATCTCAAAGAAGATGTAGGGCACATGGGTTGACTCAACCCATGATTTGAGTTGCCTTAGATACCTTGTTGAAGACTTTGAAGAAACTTTGATGTTAGGTCTTTAATGAAAGGCTTGAATTCTTAAAGTTCTTGAAGGCAATCCTTGTTGAAGATGGATTTGAAGGAGAAGAGAGGAGATTTCTAGGGCTTTTTTAAAGAAAGGAACGGACTAAAATAATGGTCCAAAATGTCCCAATGCTAATGTATATATAATTTGGGAAATGCCCAATTTGCCCTTTCCCCAAAAATCTGGAAAAATGGGCTAAAACACTCTTGGCGCTATAGTGGCGCATCGCACCACTGTAGCGCCAACTCGAATATAAGCTTAAAACCTGCATATCTGATAGTGGCATGTCGCGCCAAATACCAAACTACTGAGGCTGTTTTATGGCGCTATAATGGCGCGTCGTGCCCTTACAGCGCCAAGCCTAAGTTTTCTGGGTTTTGGAAAATAGGCTTAAAAACCCTACATATCCAATAGTGGCGCGCTGCACCAGGGACCAAACTACTAAGGCTGGTTTCTGGCGCTATAGTGGCGCATCGCGCCACTGCGACGCCAAGCCCAGGCTTCCTGCAGTTACAACCCAGGCCTGAAATTCCTACAATACTAGTTCGTCTTAGGATAGTCATAACTTTTGACTCCGAACTCCAAAAATTACAATCTTGGCGGCGTTGGAAAGAAGACTCGAAGCCTTTAATTCAATAGGTCATGGGCCACCCAGATCGCCATATTTTAAAATATATGGTCGTTAGAAGTCGATCACTTATATGAACTCATTTTAAAACTTAGCCAAGATGAATTCCTTGGACTTAGCTTGGTTCTAGGGATCCTTTGTGACCCCATATCACCACACTCTTCAATTACTTAGGAAATCATCCTAACTTATGCATACACTTCACAATAGTCGAGTTCGATCCTACACGCACGCGAAAAAGGGTTCGAATCTTAGTGAAAAATTTTAGGGGTGTTACACAAACATCATAAGAGAACTCCATCGAATGACTGGCTGTAAAGTGTATCTTTATAATAAAGAAAACGAGGGGATCATCGTCAGATTTCTGTCCTTCTTCGAAGGTTTTCTGGCAATATTCCATAACATAAATAATCTATTATTGGTTGTCGCCAATCGTCAATTTTAGCCTCCGAAGTGGCGATAACTTGTCAAAATTCTTCTTCATGCTCATCTGGAGGCGAAGTTGTCCATCTTTGGCAAACCACAACTTGCATTTCATCAGGCGATACTAATGTAGAAGCTAAAGCTGTCAACGCATCAGCCTTTTTATTTTCCTTTCTTGGGACATGTTGAATAGTCACCTCTCCACTTATTCCCCTTTAAACGATTAAGGGTTAAATGTTCGGTAGGGAAGATTTTTTTTTCTCTAGAAAAACAAGCTTTTTAAAAATGAAAATAAATATTTAACTTTGTTAGTGGAAGTAAGGTAAACAAGTTTTACAAGTAGCATTTTTTCCCACCCTTCAACACACCCCATCTTCACCCTACATCAATAGCTCTCAATCCTCACCGCCCCATCACCCATAGTATTTGCCTAGATTATATACAAATGTTCTCAAGATAATATCTTTTACTTACATACCAAACAAAAACGGGTAAGAAAATCCACTTATTTTCCTAAAACACATATCGCTTGATATCTTTCAACCGACTTGAAAATTTTCACTATACAAAGTTAGGTGATTTACCGAATCAATATTTTTCATGAAAAATATTTTCCTCTGAATCGAACACACCCTATATGTTGAACCGGGAAAGGGTAAAAAGACCATTTAAATGCTTTATTAAGGACAATGTGATATTTATTACTAATTTACTACCGTTTTCCTCTTCTAGTAATTAGTGCATGGAGAAAATAAATGATGATCCTATCTAGTGTAACAAAATCAAAATAAGCAATAGTTATTATTTCTCTTGATGCACTTAATATATATGTGTATTATTCACTTCTCTAGACTTACAAACAACGCATAGAACCATTTCTAAAACGGTCAAAAATATGATAAATTTCAACACCAAAATCCTTTTTCTCTCAATAATTTTTCTACTAAACCTAGTTCTTGCAAGAAGTGTTGGGTGGATTACTAATAGAGAAGAAGTTCACATCATCGACGCCCTTCCACCTAATTCTCAACCTTTAACCCTTCATTGTCAATCTCGTAACGATGATTTAGGATATAAAACCCTTAGTACAAATGATGAGTTTGATATTAATTTTAATGAGAAACTCTTTGGAGGTACACTTTTCTTTTGTCATTTTTGGTGGAATTCCAAAAATATAACATTTGATGTTTATAATGACCATGTATCTAGAAGTTGTGGAGTGAAAAATCTTGTCACTTATGAATGCTATTGGAAGGTACAAGCAGATGGATTCTACTTCAATGGTCATCGTAATCCTCCCAATCGTTATGTCAAGAAATATGATTGGTAAAATAGTTGAGATGTAACGCATATAGTTATTTAAAAAAAATTGTCTACGAAGTATGTATAGTAGACAACTTGTATTTTTATCTTCTTTTTTCTTGAAAATGGAATGAAATGGATAAGTTATTTGTATTCCTTGGAACACAATCTTAATTAGAATGACGGGAGTCCAATTTTGACTTTAAAAGGCAACTATTTGCTCATGATGTAAAATTATGTAATATATATATATATATATATATATATATATATATATATATATATATATATATATATATATATATATATATATATATATATATATATTTTATTTTTATTTTTTAATTTTTGATACAAATAGTGTACGTATATAATTTCACATATATAACTAGGGAATGTTATTATTTTTAGCCAATCGGCCAAATAAGTAACTTGTCCTTTGTTAAATATGTTTACTTAAATTAGTAATTACCCTTAAATTAGACGTAAGAGAGAGTAGTATAACTTGAAGTGTCTTCTTATTTATATGAAGGCATCCAAAGACTTCATGTATAGAGAACTTGAACTACGTATATGTCAAGCAAATGAATGTGTCCAAAAGAGTGTTTGTTTATAAATATCTTGGATCAAGATTACTTCACGCATTATTTTAACTTTGAGACTTAAATGCTTGGATTTTTTTTTTTTTTTATTTTTGCTTAGAAACGGGAGGATTTTATTTAATGGTAAGAAGGTTCATCCATACAAGTGGAACTATTGCATGGGTTAATAGTTCCAAGCGCATCTCTTTTGAGTGCATTTTTTACAAAGGAAAACATAAACTTTGTTGTAGATCATCTGTGGATCCTTCGATGTTCTTCCGTATTTTGCTAGTAAGTCTGCCGCTCCATTAGCCTCCCTTGAGATAGGCTTTACCAGGGTCCCCACCAGCTGTAGTAGGAATGACCTGCAATGTAACACCCCAAAAATTTTTTCGCAAAGACTCGAACACTTCTCCACGTGTGGGTAGACTCGAACTGAAGGACTTGTAATTTTATATATGAGATAGAATTAATTCCTAAGTATTTGAAGTATGTTAGATGTGTTTAGGGGTCATAAGGGATCTCTAACACCAAGTCGAGTCCAAAGATTTCCAATCGATTAAGTTTTCGGAGGAGTTAGTATAAGGGTCAACTTCAAACAACCATATCTCTTAGAATATATTGAACTGGGTGGACCACGACCTACCAAATTAATGTTCTTTGAGCATTCTTTCCAACTCCACCAAGATTGCAATTTTTGGAGTTCGAAGTCAAAAGTTATGACCATTTTACTACATACTAGTACTGCAGAAATTTCAGGCCTGGGCGAAATTAGGCTTGGCGCTCCAGTGGCGCTCGGCGCCACTATAGCGCCAGAAAACAGTCTCAGTAGTTTGGTCCTTGGCGCGACGCGCCAATTTATGATGTGCAGGGTTTTAAGCCTATTTTGGTTTGGCGCTGCAGTGGCGCCAGCAAGATTTTTGCCCAGTTTTCCAGATTTTTGAAGAGGGGTAACTTGGACTTTTTCTCAAATTATATATACCTTCACTTGGAACGTTTTGGGGTCATATTTTCAGCCTCCTCACCTCCCAAAAACCCTAACCTGCATCCTCTCTTCTCTTCCAAACATCTCCAACAAGAAATTGCCTTCAAGAATTTCTAAGGTTCAAGCTTTCCATTGAAGACCCAACATCAAGGTTCCTTCAAAGTCTTCACCAAGGTATGTAAGGCTAACCTAAAATATGGATTGAGTTCTTCCATATGCCCCATATATGTGTTGGATGAAGATTGTGAAAGGTTTGAAACTTCTATGAAGATTTTCTTAAATTTTCCTAAACTATAGAACATTATTTTTATATTATTAATTGAATGATGATTTTCATGACTAAATAGTTATATTTTGTATTATTGACTACAAATAAATTTTTGCATATAAATTCATGTGTATTGATGGAGTTCTTGAGTTAAGTTTTATTGAGAGTATGGATTCATGTATTCATTCACATGAATCCAAGATGAGATTTCTTTTTGGTCATAATTTGTCTTGAGTTTGAGATGGATGGTTTGTGTATATGTATTGATTGGAATGAAAAGAATGAAATGGAATAGTTGTGATGTGATGATGATATTTGATGATGATGCGATGATGGTATTTGACGACGATGTGAATGAACAGGTTATGTTGATGAGGATGTTGTGTGATGAAGTAGATTGGAGTCTAATGTGATTATGTGATATGTGAATTGCATAAAATGAGTTGATTGGAGTCTTACGAATATTTTGAAAATAAATGATCTTTTGAGAAGGAGCTTTAAATAAATGATTTGTGAATCTTTTTGCATAAACTATTTATACACTATTTTGAGTCTAAAAAATGATTATTTACATCCTTGATTTGAAAAGGAGTTTAAGTATGAGTTGAGTTTGAGGAGCCTCTAAATTATCGTTTTTGAACATAAATATTTTTAGTATAAATGAGTTGAGTATTTTTACATTAAAATATCTATTTTGAGTTTGAGTTGAGGAGTTGGAATTATATTTTAAATGCACATAATATTTTCTACATCCATTGAGTTGAGATGGTATCAAATTTGAAGAGAAGAATTTGATGATTGAGATGAGTTGATTTGGAAGAAGGTCCAATGAGGCCATATTTGATTGAGTTTTGAAAAGAGTCCAATGAGACTAAATGAGTTGATTTGAAACTAAGTCCTAAGAGACTAAATGAGTATTTTAAATATTTTACTCACTTGATAGCTATGCGCGTATTGAGTTTTGGGAGGAGTATTGAGCACCGAATTGGGTAAGAGTATAGTCTATACTCGAACCCCATAAACTATGCCGCCAACATAGGAAGGGATGGAACCGTTAAAGTTGGATGCTTCCCATGGGATCGAACCATTAAAGTCGGATGTTTCCTATTTTATTATCCTGAAATAATAGGGCTTGACTGATCGATGGAATCCATGATTGGCTGATTCGTTCATGCCCTGGCAAGGTATGGACGGATGTGGCAATGACGTGGCTCATTGTGCATCACCTACTTATAGGTGGTGGGAGGGTTGTCGGTTAGAGAAACTCCCAAATTGAGTGGATTGTGCATGATATGATTGGTTTGATTGGGATTGTTGATGAGTGAGTTGGATTGTATAACATTGCTAAGCTCTAATGTACATATTTATTGAGTTGAGTCCTTTGACTTGATTGTTGAGTTGATTGCATATGATCTGATTGAGTTAGATGAATTGTGATTGGATTGAATAGAATGGGATTGGATGATATATGATTGGATTGTGTATGATATTTGGTGGATTGGATTAAATGATTTGATTTAACTGTATTATACATGATTGGAATGGGTTGTATGGTATATGATCGGTCTTTTTCTAAAAATGTATCCTTACTTTAGACTTATGACACTTTGATTGAGTCTCTCTTATCTTTCTGAGCTGAGATATTTGAACCAACGTTACTCTTCCCTGAGGTATGTTTCATTCTGTCATATTAAATACTCGTACATTCCATGTACTGACGTCCATTTGAACCTGCATCATTTTATGATGTAGAGACAAGTTTAAGAGATCGTCAATAGGAGCATCATTGAGGATCTATACACACTCAGCGTATTGGTGAGTCCTCTCCTATATTTGGAGGACACCGCTTATGTTATTCTTGCGTCGAGTTAGCCTTTTCATTTTGATTTGAGGTAGTCATGAACATGTCATTGGCACCAATTAGATAGTAGTGATAGAGGCTTCATAGACTGGATAGTGATGGGTCGACTGAGGATTTTATTTTCTTGAATTATTCTTGTCAAACTATTTTAATGACAAAGATTGAAGTTTGATTTGTTGGCCCATGACCTTTCTTTCTTGAGTTAGATTGTCGATTTGGGATTTGTCCACCAAATATTCTCTTTATTTTAAGTCTTCCGCTGATTGAATGAATGAACGGATGTGTGATCAGGCTATGTGGTTCGCTTGGAAGCCAGAAATGGTTCCTAAGTGTCGGTCACGTCTAGGGTACCCTCTTGGGGAGTGACATGCAATCACGATAAATATGTGAGTATCTATGGCTATATTTATTTAATGTGTTGAAAAGTACCTACGAATCAGTATCCACTAGCAAGTGTTTAATTCTTTTTTTCCCTGCTAGTTTCTGTCCATGGAGCAACGCCAGTACTTCCATATGGAGAGCATTTTGTCCTTTAGTATTGCAAGAAAATCCCACGATCCAGTTTTCTAGATGATCTCTAATTAGTCCTCCTGTTCCCCCGTTCGAAGATGGCAGGTCGAAGGAGCCATCAATATTAAGCTTAAATTTTACTTTAGGGGATTTTTCCCAAGGCACTAGTGTTGTGTGTCTAGGCAAAGTTTGTGTGAGGTTTTAGGCTAAGTGAGAGTATTCAACTGCTTGGACGGTTATGCTATTAATGGTGTAGGGGATCTACTGGTGTTCTTATTTTTGAAAAGCTTGCCTTTTCTATTCTTCCAAACATTCGAAAGAATGATTGGTATCAGAATAGAAGTGGGCACCAAGAGGTGATTAATCTACGTATTGGTTGTGGTACAACAAATGTATTTTATGTAGTTATAGAAATCTAGGGTATTCATGCTTATGTTGTATCTTTGCCAAATGTGTTTAGCATCAGGGCAGTCAACAAATATGTGCTTTGTGCTTTCTTCGATATGTAAGCAAGAGATACAGTTTTTGGAGGTTGTTATATTCCTGGTGAAAAGAGCAGAAGTTGTTGGGAGTTTATGCGAGAAGAGAAGCCACATGAAAATTTTAATCCTATTAGTAGCTTTAATATCCAAACCCAATTCTGGGTATTATTGGTTGTGTTAAACTCTTCATTTGTTTGGAGGTACATCATATAGACACTTCTGGTGTTGAAGTTTCCATCGTTATTTTGATTCCAGAAGAATGTATCCACTTTGTTAGAAGACATTTGGATGTAAGTGTTATGGATGGCCTCCTTGAGGTTCTCTGGGATTTCGAAAGAAAGGCACGAAAGGTCTTAAGTGTTATTCCTAATTAAATGGTGCAACCTTAGATTCGTTTCATTCATGGTAATATATAGTACCTTGGTTTGCAAGATGGAGATAGGAGGAAACGTTAATCCAATTATCCTCCCAGGTTCGAATGTCTTTTCCTTGTCCTATATTCCATGAAATACCTTTCTGGAAGGAGAGATAAGATCTTACTAGGCTTTTCCAGATGTAAGAATCATAGGAGAGGCACTTCATATTTCAGGAAAGGCTCCTTTTACAATATTTATTAGTAAGAACTTTAACCCAAGGGTGGTCCTGATTAGTTAAGAATCTCCAGTTCAAGCTTGTGAGGAGAGCAAAATTTGTCCCATGCCTATTTTGTGTAACAATCCCTAAAATGTTGTATGTCAGTATTTCAATTCTCGACGAAAATAATACAGTCTCTGTATTTTGGGCATAACTTTTCATAGATTGGTCCAAATAAGGTGATTAAAATTTATGAGTAACCACAACATCATTACCTACAACTTTCATGAAGAACATATCTTAAGATTCGAAGTATAAGTAGATCAAATAAATTAATATTTGCAAGATATAGTGTTGTGATGAAATTGAGTGTTTATAGAAGAAAATTCATATCTCACTGTAGGTTGCTCCAAATTGGTTGATTCTTGAACTATATGAAACTAAACTTCCATATCTACAATTCTTATGAAGACACCAAATCCTAATAAGGAATTTATCGTATTCAAAAGCAGCTCCGAAAAAGAGTATTCTGTTAAAAAGAACTCATCTTACCTACCATGAAAAGATCTAGATACATTTGACATCACTCATGACATAAATTGTCCTCCATTTAACATCATCCATGACATCAATATATTCCATTAAAGTTTTAGATTTTTCTTTATAATTATTTTATTTATTGTTAGGTCCCTCTTTCCCACCTATAAATACCCATCTTATTTTCTCATTTTATTCATCAAGCTTTCTTAAGCAACTCTTCTCTCTATATACTTCTTCTCAAATATAGTTTTAGTTTTAGTAGTATAAAAATACCACTCTGGTGATTTTTATACTCCAGGTAGTACACAAAACGCTCCAGCAAGAAGAAAAGACTAGGGGTCCAAAAGTGTTTTAATTCAGAGTAAATCTTCAGATTTAAGGTATGTAAGGTTTTCATAGCACTGGATTGAGTTCGTCCATGCACCCAATATTTAAATTCATTATAATTGAGTTATAGTTGAGTTTTATCCAAATCTTGAATTCTAAATGAAATAATTCTTCTTATATTGAGTTTGATATATTTATGCATTAATATTATTATTGTTATCTCTCATATTATTGGAATTATTGTTCATGGCTACTTTCTCATGAATCCTAATTGATTTGATTTTCATAAATATTTTTACACATATTTTGAGTAAAGATGTTGGCTTTTTATTATTTTCATTGATAAAAAGAAAGTTATATGAATTAATACTATATATGTATTTTATTGAGTTTTAAAAGAGCAAAAGAGTTGAGTTTGAATGAATTTGAGCAAATGATATTTTGAGCAAGACGTTTTGATGAGATGTAAATAATGTTTTTGGAAGTATAATGATTGATGAACATGAAATGAGTTTGATGATTTAAATTAAAGTCCAATGAGAGTAGATGATGAGTTTAATATGAGTACATATTTTGGGAGTAGTATTGAGCACCGAGTTGGGTAAGAGTTTAATCGACTCAAACTCCAGAACTACGTAGCCAGCGTAGGATGGAGGCTATGCCCCTTAAGTCCCAAAAAGAGGACTTTGATGAGTGGATCCAAGATGGTGATGCCCTTTACCCTGGCAAGGTATTGGATGGATGTGGCAACGACATCGCTTCGTTGTATCATTGCTAGCTCATAAGTGATGGTTGTTGGTTAGAGAAACTCCCAACTGAGTAAGCGTTTCTTATTACTATTATTTTTATTATTATATTTTAAACTTGCATTACATATTCATGTTGAGATGATGTTGAGTTCTGAGCTGAGTTTTCTTGAGAGGAGTTTATTGATATCTGTCTTTACCTTCCTGCCATTTTACATACTCGTACATTCCACATACTGACGTCATTCGACCTGCATTATTTTATAATGCAGATACAGGTGTTAGAGATCCTCAACAGGCGTTTCGTTGAAGATCATTATTTTTCAGCTATTTGGTGAGTCCTTCTTGTATTCGGAGGAACTCTTTATCCTTAAATTATTGTTGAGTATTATATTTCTTTTAAGGTAGCCATGGACATGTCATTTGCACCATCTAAGAGTATTAGAGGCTTCATAGACAGAGTTTAATGACTTAATTGGAGTAGTTCTCCTTTGAAACTACTTCTTCTAAAAACTTCTTCTTTCATGAGATATTGTTAATGGAGAGCCCATATAAGTATTCTTATTAAGTCTTCCGCTGATGAATGAATAAGTGATGAGACCAAGTGGTTCTCTCAGAGGCCAGAGATAGTTTCTGAGTGCCGGCCACGCCTAGGGTACCCTCTCGGGGCATGACATTTTGTATGCCCAAGCCACCCATGTCAGTAGGGGTCATTACTAAGTTTCAATTAGCCAAGTGTAACTTCCTTTTTTCCGATGTAGATCCCCAAAGAAAGTTTTTTTGAATGCGATCAATGTGGTTATGAGTTGATAAAGGGAGAAAATTACATTGCATAGCATGGGTGGGTAGGGAGGCTAACACAAATTTGATAAGGGTAGTTCTTGCTGCTAAGGATAAGAAGCGTGATTTCCAACCACTAAGTTTTTTATTCATATGGTTAACGATAAATTGATAGTCCAAGGATCTAGGGTGATGGTTGGTTATAGGAAATCCTAGGTATTTGGCTATTTTATCTTTAATTTTGATATTAACAGTAGTGGATAGGAATTTCCTTTCCTCCAAGCTAACATTTGACGAGAAGATAACATAAGATTTACTAAAGCTAATTTTTTGCCCCGATTGTTTGGATAAGGTATTAAAAATATGGATAATGGATCAGCATTAGTGGCGTCAACTTTGGCTAATAGAATGATATCGTCGGGAAATAATAAGTGGGATATGGGGGTTCCTATTTGGCCAATTTCAACAGGTTGCCATTTTTAATGCACAATCGCATAGTCAATGATCCTAGAAAGGGATTCGATGCATATTATAAATATATACGGTGATAAGGGGTCTTCTTGTCTAATGCCTCTAGTCGGTAGAAAGTAGTAAGTAGGTTCACCATTTACCAGGATAGATATAGAGAATGCTTGAAATTTGTTACAATTTATATATATATAAATCATGAATAGGTCTACTTTAGGTTCAAAACTTATCATATGTTAGAAGTATGGGATAAGACCTTAGAACCCCTGAACTATATTAATGAAATTCACACCCAGAAAATGAGGTATTAGTATCCGACAAAATTTCGTAACTAAACAATAAGAATTTTATGTTAATTTCATTTAATGATGGATTATAAGAAAATAAATAAGCTAGGAGGGTTGTAGCAATGGATTAGCTAGGAATTACTGATAAAATTCCATAGCTAATTCCAGGCTTTCTTGTAGTGATCGTTAGATACACATCTAAGCTATGTGAGGGCCTAATCATCTTTCTAAACTTATTTTTTCCGTATTATTTACACGCATGAACTATGTGAGGGTCTTATTGCCTTCCTGAACTTAATTTTTTGTATCATTTAAACCCCTAAATTACTTTGGTCATTTTTTTGTTGTTGTTTAAGTGCAATTTTTGGTCTAATTTTGTGTTTTTCGCTGATCATCCCCTGTTTGACCCTCCCCATAGCTTTTGCTAGCTATTTATGAATTGTGGGGATGTGTCACACAATTTCCAATATGATCAAATATATTTCATGTGAGTTTTGAAAATTTGAAACTTGAAAAGTTTGACCAAAGTATACATTTGAGGTTTACGAGGTCAATTCCAAGTTTTGATGATTCCATTAGGTCCATAGGGTAATTTATAACCTAATTGGAGGCTAGGCATGATTTTTTACGCTTTAAGGGGAGTTTTGGATCTTTTTTTGGATTTCTAGTTTTTAATAAGTTTAGAGCTGACCTCGATTAATATTTTCTAAAGACGACCTCAAAATGGTGATTTAACACCTCACACATTTGGAGTGTTTGAGTATGTCGTAGACTTAAGAGTCTAATTCTAGAATCTTCGATTATTCGTTAATGAAACATCGAGAAATAAATCGTGTGACAAAGTCGGGTTAAAGGGGGGAAAAACTTGCATTTCAGTCATGGAGCGAAACCTAGAGTGAGATCCTGCTTCGCCCTCAGCCTCAAGTCGAAGTGTTTCATGTATATAATCTTATCGATCTCTCAGTGGATCCACGCTCCTCCTATTGTCTAAGGTTTTAAAGTATTGAGGATATAGGAGTGGGCTTCTAGGTAAGGCTATCAACTAGGCTGGTTGGCCCGGTTTTCGGCCCCCTAAGACCGGCCCATTAAGGGTCCGACACGGGGGAGACCGGATCGGGTACTGGCCCAACACAAAAAAAAATTGGTCTGGTCCGATCTTGTTTTGTCCTGGACCGGTAAGACCGGCCTAGTAAGGGACCGATCCGATTCAAATGTTTTTCTGATATTATCGTTTGGGCCAATTTTTCAAAAAGAGTCGTTGGGCCCAACGACTATATTCTGAAATTTGGCCTATTTGTTTTTTAAAAAATTATTAATTAATTTTTTTCTATAAATACCTACAACATTTAATCATTTTTTCCCACCAACAATCATCTAATTCTCTCAATTTCTCAATTCTCTCTTAAAAGTGATATTAATCTTTTATTATCTTTTGCAATTAACAACATCAAGTGGAAGTTTTCAACTTTCAAGTGTTCAATATTTCATTAATTTTATGATTCTTTATTTGATTTTGGCAATTAGGTATAATCGTTCCTTCTCTTGCTTTTATTTAGTAAATTAATTTTAGTATATTTAAATATTCAATTTTTGTGTTTATAATTTTTATTAGTTTAATTTGCATAATGGATAGATTAAAGGATATAAGTAAAAGTGTTAAAAATTTGTGTTCTGACGAAGGTAGTACTAGTAAGAAAAAAGTACTCCCGGTAGAGGTAGTACAAGTATAAACTATTCTCGTATGTGTGAAGCACCACCTAGTGAATTTGGAGAAATAGGTATAGGTGCACATGATATGAATGAAAATGAATATCAAGAAACTTACGGTATAGAAGAATCAAATGAATTTGAAGTAGAAATAGAACAAGATGATAATGATGATGTGGGTTTTACACCAACTAGTCCTGATGTAGATTTAGGTAATGCTCAATCTAAAACTGTTAATCTTCCTCTACGGCCTGTAAAAGAAAAAAAATTAGTTTAGTATGACATTATTTTGAACACATAGTCGGACAACTAAAGTTCAATGTAAAGAGTGTCAAAAAAAATTCAAGCATAAGACCGGGGGTAGTAGAGGTGGAACGGGTCAATTGACTAGACATCTAGACAATGAGCATCCTAGTTGGAAAGAACGAATTTGAGGTGCTACTGGGCCAGTTCAAGATAGAATAAACCCACAGACTAGAAAATTAGTAGGGACGTATAATAAAATGAGGGACCGTTAAGAGATAACGAAAATAATAGTTGTGGGTTGTCTACCTTTTTCATTTGCTTCTTCTGATGCTTTTATTCATTATATACAATCAATTTATAATCTCATGGTTTAATGGTACTCCTAGAAGTACTTGTATATCACATATTTTTAGAATTCATGGGCAATATGCATATTATTTACGTTGGTTATTAATAAATCTTTCATGTAGAGTTTCACTTACTTCTGATCTTGGTCGTACTATAAATAAAAATGTTATTTAACTGTTAATTGTCATTGGATATATAGTGATTTTATTATGCAAAAACGTATTTTAGCATTTCAATATGATGAAAATCGAAGACATAATGCACATTTTATTTCTGATTCTATATCAATGACTGCAAAATATTATGATCTTGAACACAAAGTTTTATGTATTTCTTTTGATAATACATCTAATAATACCGTTGTTATTAATTCTTTAAAGACTGAGCTTTCTCCTCCCCCCACCCCTTTAGATGATATTTTTCATATTATATGTGTTTTTCATATATATAATTTAATTGTAACAGATGAACTTTATTTTTTAAAGTTAACAATTGAAAAAATTAGGCATGCAGTTGGTTTTATTCAAGAAAATAATAGAAAAGTTAGACTTAAAGAATTTAAAAGAAAATGCGAGGAAAATAATCTTAGACCTATATTAATGCCCAAGAAATTGAGACTAGGTGAAATTGGACTTATGATTTTGTAAAGACTTGTAATATTTATAAAGCCCTTATAGCTACAACTTTTAATAAATATGCATATAAATTTTTCGAAATCATGTTGGAAGAATTTGATTGGACTAAAATTAATGATGTTGTTGTGTTTTTAAAAAATTTTTATTTGGCTACTCTTGAATTTTTCAGTGTTTATTATCTTACCGTTTCTAATATTTTAGCTTATTTAGTTAAAATTTCTATATTGTTTATGGAATATGAAAAGAAAAATGATTATAAAGAAGTTGTTGCTGAAATGATAGAAAAATTTAATTTTTTTTCAATTCCTCCTATTTATTTGATTGGTGCTATATTAAATTTGTATATGAAATTTAATACTATGTCTGAATGTGTTTGCCTTATATATACTTCTATAGAAATTGAAAAAGATGAAGATCCTAGTATGTTTAAGGCGATGAGTGATACAAATGATTATATTCAAATATTATATAATTATTATATAGATTTACTTGATAATGCTACCCCTAGTTATACTATTCCTCTATCTCATCCTTCTAACGAGCCATCGTCTTCTAAAAGGCAGGCACGTGGTATGCCTGCATATGATTTTTTTAATTTATCTATTTGAAATAAAATACAGCCTACATCACAACGGAGCATAAATTGAGATGAACTTAATTATTATTTGAGACAGGCTTTAGAGATCTATGATGAAAATAGTGTCACTACACTGGAATGGTGGAAGAATAATCAAAAATAATATTCAGTATTATCAATCATGGCTAGGGTTGTGCTAAATGTTCCAATGTCAACTGTTGCATTAGAGAACGCATTTAGTCAAGGAAGGCAGCAGGTCAGAGACAATCGACACTCTTTGGGGTGCAACACCATGAATATTTTAGTTTGTCTTAGAAATTGGATTAGATTAGAGCATAGGAATAAAAGAAGAGCAGAAGATATGGAAGAAGACGAAGAACTTGAAGAAATAATGTCAATTGGAGATCCTTCGGCACAAGCTAGTCCAAATTATTAATTTTGAAAATTATGAGTCAATTTTTGTTAATGTTAATATAGATGAATTGGAGAAAATAATTTGAAATATGTAGAAATTACAATTATTTATACAACTAATTGTAAGTTTGTAACTTTTATGTTTTGAATTTTATCAATATATTAATAAAGTCAAAGACTCATTGAGTTTTTGTATTTCTTAATTTTTTTCCCTATAAATTTTGTATGATTCAATTAAATAATTATTTTTACTTTACATAATTATCTAAGGAAATTTAAATTTGTAATCACTATAAGATTTCAATACTTAAAAAAATATTATTATAATAGATAATATATTATGTATATTTGCTATACATTGTAAGTATATATAATATATAATATAAGTAATAGCTAGTATATTGTAAGTATATTAGATATACATTGTAAGTATATATAATATAATGTAAGTATATTATTATAATAGATAGTATATTGTGAGTATATTAGATGTACATTGTGAGTATATATAATATATAATGTAAGTAAAATATAGTATATTGTGAGTATATTAGATATACATTGTAAGTATATATTGTCACGCCCCGAGAGGGTACTCTAGGTTTAGCCGGCACTCAAAAACTATCTCTAGCCTCCGAGAGAACCACTTGGTCTAATCACTCATTCGTTCATCAGCGGAAGACTTAAGTGAAAATGAAAATATTTATGTGGGCTCTCCATCATCAACATCAAATGAAAAAAATAATCCTTAGAAGAAGTAGTTTCAAAGGAGAACTACTCCAATTAAATCATCAGACTCTGTCTATGAAGCCTCCAACATTATCGGACGGTGTCAATGACATGTCCATGGCTACCTCAAAAGAAACATAATACTCAACAATAATAAAAGGATAAAGAGTTCATTTAAATACAGGAAGGACTCACCAAATAGTTAGAAAGTAATTATCTTCAACGATGCGCCTGTTGAGGATCTCTAACACCTATATCTTCATCATAAAACTATGCAGGTCGAATGACGTCAGTACATGGAATATACGAGTATGTAAAATGACAGGAAAGTAAGGACAGATATCAAGAAACTTCTCTCAGAAAGACTCGACTCAGAACTCAACATCAATATGTAATGCAAGTTTTAAATAATAATAATAATAATAATAAGCAATGCTTTCTCAGTTGGGAGTTTTTCTGACCGACAACCATCACTTAAGAGCTAGTGACAATACAACGAAGCGATGTCGTTTCCACATCCATCCAATACCTTGCCAGAGTAAAGGACATCATCATCTTGGATCCAATCATCAAATTCCTCTTTTGGGGACTTAAGAGGTATTAACCTCCATCCTACGCTGGCTACGAAGTTATGAAGTTTTAGTCAATTAAACTCTTGTCCAACTCAGTACTCAATACTATTCCTAAAATATGTGCTCATATTAACATCATCATCTAGTCTTATTGGAAAAACATCAAACTCATTTTATTAACTCATCATCAATCATTACACTTCAAAACATTATTTACATCTCATCAAAACATCTTTCTCAAAACATCATTTACTCAAATTCATTTAAACTCAATTCTTTTACTCTTTCAAAACTCAATAAAATACATATATAGTATTAATTCAAATCACTCTTTTTGTCAATAAATATTAAAAGCCAACATCTTTATTCAAAATACGTGTAAAAATATTCATAAATATCAAATCAATTAGGGTTCATGGAAAAGTAGCCATGAACAATAATTCCACTATATGAGAGATAAAAATAATAATAATCTCAATGCATATATATATCTAACTCAATAGAAGAATTAATTCATTTAGAATTCAAGATTTGGGTAAAACTCAACTATAACTCAATTACGACGAATTTAAATATTGGGCACATTGACGAACTCAATCAAATGCGATGAATAGCCTTACATACCTGAAATTCAAAGCTTTACTCCGAATTGAAGAATTCAATGACCACTCTTGAACCCCTAGCATTTTCTCCTCACTAGAGCATTTTGTGTACTATCTGAAATATAAAAATCACCGAAATAATATTTCTAGACTACTAAAAACTAAAACTATATTTGAGAATGAGTAAAGAAGTGTATAGAGAGAAGAATTGCTTGAGAAAGCTTGATGGATAAAATGAGGAAATAAGGTGGGTATTTATAGGTGTGGAGGGGGACCTAACAATAAATAAAAATAATTACAAAGGATGATCTTGAAAATTCAATGGAGGATTGTGATCTCATGGATGACGTCAAATAGAGGACTATTGATGTCATGGGTGATGTCAAATGGATCTAGATCTTTCTATGGTTGATGAAATGAACCTTCTTTTAACGAAACACCTTTTTGGAGTTGCATTTGAATAAGATAAATTCCTAATTAGGATTTGGTGTCTCATATGAATTGTAGATCTAGAAGTATAATTTCATTTCGTTCAAAAATCAACTGATTTGGAGCATCCTACCGTGAGATATAATTTTTCTTCTACAAACACTCTATTTCATCACATCACCAGTCATGCAAAAATTAATTTATTTGACCTACTTATCCTCTGAATCTTATGATATGGTCTCAAGAAAGTTGTAGGTAATGCCGTTGGGGTTATTCATAGATTTGAATCACCTAATTTGGACTAATCTATGAAAAATTATGCCCAAAATACAGAAATAATATCATTTTCGTCGAGAATTGAAATACCACATACAATATTTTAGGGGGGTGTTACATATATAATGTAAGTATATCACTATAATAGATAGTATATTATGAGTATATTAGATATACATTGTAAGTATATATAATATATAACATAAGTATACTATTATAATAGATAGTATATTGTGAGTATATTAGATATACATTGTAAGTATATATAATGTAAGTATATCACTATAATATATAGTATAATGTTTGTATACTTGATATACATAGTACGTATATATAATATAATGTAAGGATATAATTACAATAGATAGTAGATTATTAGTATATAGTGAGTATATTATTATAATAGATAGTATATTGTGAGTATATTAGCTATACATTGTAAGTATATATAATGTAAGTATATCACTATAATAGATAGTATAATGTTAGTATACTTGATATACATAGTACGTATATATAGTATAATGTAAGTATATAATTATAATAGATAGTAGATTGTGTGTATATAGTGAGTATATAAATTGTTATAATTACTTCTAAATTAAATAGATAACGATACACTATATTGATGATTGACTCAAATTTTCGAATACATAAACGCCGCAAAAATAAAATCAAGCCCAACGGACCCAACCTAGCCCGGCCCATTAAGCCGTACACTATTCCCTTAATGGGTCATAGGACGGGCTTTAAACATTTTTTCACTGTAGAGACCGGCTCGATCCAATCCACTATGGTGTCGTCAGGCCCGGCCCGGTAACCAGTGGGCGAAAAAAAAAAGTGGCCCACTTAACAGGCTTACTTCTAGGTGTAGCAAGACAGGTTACATGTTTGATTAATTGAAGGTAAGGATTCGTTATCATGTATTTTTCGCTAAATTGGAGTCTTGGACAACTAGTTTCTTAGTAAAGTAATCACATGCTAGATAGTTGTAGTATTTTCTCAAAGTAATAGTTAATTGTAATTCCTTGTTTGCAGTTGAATTGGGTGCGTGAGTGGAGTTTCGTATGGCTTCGAGAGAGCTAGAATAAAGTATGTAAATTCTTTTCCCTTCTTTCTACAACACGATTTCATGATTTTGTGAGTTTCATATCTAGCTTGTTACTGGAGAATTACTTGTATAGATTTCAGATTGTGTTGTTTCGTCTTACCTTGACGTAGTTATCCCTCATCGGGGATTCATATTCAGTTAGTATTAACTTTGTGCCTTAGTTGAGAAGTAGAGAATGTATACATGTTTGTGGAACCCTCTAAGTACTCAGGGGATCAATACGTGTAGCCTCGTTACAATTCACGGCGCATTTATAGAATTTAGGAGCCGCACAAATAGAATTAAGCGATTTTCTCATTTTTCGTGTGGTTTAGCCCGTGAATATTTTGGTGAACCGGCTTCCGGTCAAATTTTTTTCAAAATCTTTATGAGACCCTCTGTAAGTACCCGAAGTATCAGTGCTTGTAGCCTCGGCACAATTCACGAAGCATTCATATCATTTAGGGGTCGCACAAGCTAAATTAAATGATTTTCTCATTTTTCGTATGTGTTAGCCTATGAATATTTTCGTAAACTAGCCACAGGCGATTTTTTTCAAAATTTTTATGGGATCCTCCGTAAGTACCCGAAGGATCCGTACATGTAGCCTCGATACGATCCACAGTACATTCATAACATTTATGGGCTATACAAGCGAAATTAGGAGATTTTCTCATTTTTCGTGTGTGTGTTAGCCCATGAATATTTTGGTGAACTAACTCCGATCAATTTTTTTCTGAAACCTTTATGGGATCCTCCGTAAGTACCCGGGGGATCAGTACATGTAGCCTCATAGCATTTATGGAACGCACGAGCAGAATTAGGCAATTTTCTCATTTTTCATGTGTGTTAGCCCATGAATATTTTGGTGAATTGACTTTCAATAAATTTTTTTGGAATCCGAGATTAAAATTTTAGCTGATAAATGGGTTATGACTAGAAATTCGTATCATTATTGAGTTGTACTTAGTTTCATGCATCTTATATTTTATCGGAGATGAAGTTTCATGCATCTTATATTTTATCGGGAATGATTATGCTAAGATGAGCATTGTTTGAAAGCAATCTACTTAAATTGATGAAATGTGGCCTAAAGGCACGGTTTGAAAGTGAATTTATCATTGGGGAGACATTGCAGAGAAAAGGACACTCATATATAAACGTTCATTCTCGTGGATTTTAGAAAAAAAGGACATTATTATTGTGATCATGCATACACATTCATTCTCATGAATTATAGAACTAGTATTATGGAAATAATGTTTTTGATAGAATATTGATATGTAATGATTACTGATTCCACATAATTTTACTATTTGATGGAAAGTCCCAACAATTCGAGTCTGGGTAAAATAGATGGGAAGTCCCCATTCGAATTTGGGCAAAATGTACAGAAAGTTCGATTAATGCATGTATTAAAACACCTTTTATTATTAATACCATGGATCTTCATTTATTAGCTATATATAGATGAAAAAGTGTAGCAAATATAGCACTAATAATACATAAAATTAAATTAATACATGTACTATTTTTCTAATACAATCTACCAAAAGACCCCAAAGGGATTATAAGGAAAGAAAGACTTCTTTTGTTTTCACATATTAAAGTTGAAGTAACAACTGAAAAAAAGTAAAAAAGGGCATAATAAAAAGAATATTCCTTTACATTCTCTTAAAATGGAATAAAACTATAATGAAGGTCAAATCTCTTCTACAAAATCAAAGATAAATCAGATTTGATTAGATATTCTCATGCCTATAAATATGTATCATGTACCTCTTTATAGTATCAAAGAAATATACAATATGATTATTAATAATTTCAATACCAAATTCCTTTTTATCTCACTCATATTTCTATTAAATCTCAGTTTTGCTAGAAGCATTGGTATTAGCTCTAAATATGCAGTTTACATCATCAATAATCTTCCCAATGATACTAAACCTTTGATCGTTCATTGTAAATCTGGTGATGATGATTTAGGGCAAAGAGTTCTTCATAAAAATGAGGAATTTTCCTTTAGTTTTCGTAGGAAAGTCCTTATTGGAAGTACACTTTATTTTTGTCATTTTTGGTGGGAAAAAAAAGACAAATCATTTGATGTTTTTAATAATCATATAGCTGAAAAAGATTGTGGAAAAGTAAATTCTGATTTAAATGAATGTTATTGGAAAGTTCAAGAAGATGGCTTTTATTTTGGTGCCCATCGTTATCCTCCACCTGAGTATTATAAGAAAGAGACTTGGTAATTTTGAGTTGTAATATTTGTCTTTAGAAATGAAAAAAAAAAGTATTAGTAGTTTGAGACAATTTGATTACTTGTATTTTATATTTCCTTTATCTTGATGGAAAAAAAAAAAGAGAGGAGAGAATGCAAGGGAATTAATGAAATATATTGTTTATGTTCAATCTCATGGCATGTTATCTACCCTCTATGTCAATTATTCTTTCGGTTCATTTTTACTTATTCATTATATTAAAAATATTTTTTTACTTTATTTGTCTACTTTAACATATTAAAAAAATATTTTTTTTTCTTATTTTACACTTAAAATTGATTACTTAGTTCAGTCATTATTAGCCTTGCCAAAAGAAAAAAAAAACTAAAAAGGATTAGCATATACAATAGAAGCTATTTAACTAACAAAAAAGTTGCACATGTTATGTCTTCTAATGAGGAAAGGAAGCTGTCATTTGTCTAGTTGAACCTCTCTTTTTTAAAAAATAAATTTTCCCTTTACTAGTAAAAATAATGAAAAAATCGACGGACAAGGTCAGTTCAACAAATCGAGGGAAAATTGATCTTTTTCATAGGTTTTGTTTTTTGAAAAAAAAAATCGACGGATTTACGTTGTTTTTTCATAAAAAAATTACAATTTTTAAATAAATTATCAATTTGAAAAATCGATGGACATGATCAATTTTTGAAGTTCAAAATTACAGTTGAAGAGTATAAACAAAAATGATATCGATGGAAATATTTCATCAAAGAAAATGTCATGTGGTCGAGTGGTTGAATTGTCCTAAGTCATAAAAAAGTACTTAGATATATTCAATTTCAAGTAGCTACATTTTTTTTCGATATTTCTGAAAAATTGACCCTATCCATTGATTTTACGAAAGCAATGAAAGAAAAATTGTCATGCACAGTCCGTTTATTTGACGTCGATTTTCATTAAAATATCGATTTTGGCCCTCAATGACCCAATTTTTAATAGTGGTTGTGACTTGTGAGTAGGGGTGTTATATATCATGAAAATAAGTACAAAAGAGGGGTCGACCTTATCTCAACATACAACACATGGATAAAACCATTATTATCCTTCGCCAAAAGGAGGGTTAGGAACAAAGTTTGCCACACATACATAAGAAAGTAAATTAGCTAGCAGAAAAGTTTGCCTTATTATATTTGAGTCTAATGAATGATATTTGACTTTTGTGCAACTGAATAAGGACCTTTTGCACCCTTATTGACCTTTCTTAGGCAATGTATAGTTGTAACATTAACTTGAATCATCATATATTGAATATTCTCTATAGTGAGATTGAGCTTGTAATTGCGTTGGCTTTTTCCTTCAATCATCTAAAAATTAAACAAAATCTTTGAGTCAATCTCCAAAACGAAGTTGCTCCAAACAATCTTTAATCTATGTAGTTGTTGTTGAGAGGCATAGAAGGTTCTATTTTCACTAGAGGATACCAATTTAGCTACTTGGTTAGCTTCTCTAAGGCAATGACTTATATTACTTTCTTTGTCTCAATTTATTTGGTATCATTTTGGATTTTGAGATTCAAACACATCTATCTTAAATCATAAATTTTTTAATATATCTTTTAAATATTTTAGAATTATCAATTATTATAACTCATAATACTTTTTACGTAATTTCCAAATATATAAATTTTATTTGAAAAAGCTTTAAGATTTCAAGCCCAACTTCCGAATAAAACTTAAATTATCTGACTCTAAAATTCGAACTGTGCCACATAAATTAAGATAATAGGAGTAACATTTGCTTTTTTGATGTCCAAAATTGCCAAGCCCCAGAAGGGTACCCTAGACTTGGCCGTCACTCAGAAATCATTATTGGCTCCTAAGCGAACCACTTGGCCTGATCACACATCCGTTTATTCATTCAATCAGCGAAAGACTTAAAATAAAGAGATAATTAGATGGGCAATTCCAATCAACAATCTAGCTCAAGGAAGAAAGGTCATGGGCCAACAAATCGAGCTCCAATCTATGTCATTAAAATAGTCTGACAAGAACAATTCAAGGAAATAAAATACTCAATCGATCCATCACTATCTAGTCTATGAAGACTCTATCACTACTACTTAATTGGTGCCAATGACACGTTAATGGCTACCTCAAATCAGAATGTAAAGATTAAACTCAACACAAGAATAACATGAGTGATATCCTCCGAATGTAGGGGAGGACTTACCAATAAGCTGAGTGTGAACAGATCCTCAACGGTGAGCCTATTGATGATCTCTTAAACCTGTCTCTGCATCATGAAATGATGTAATTCCAAATGGACGTCAATAGGTGGAATATACGAGTATGTAATATGGCAGAATGAAACATACATCAAAGCAGAATAATATCAGTTCAGATATCTCAAATCGAAAGGTGAGAGACTCAATCAATGTGTCATAAGTCTAAAGTAAGAATACGGTTTAGACAAAGACCAATCATATACAATCCAATTCAATCCAATCATATGCAATTCGATCCAATCCAATCATATACAATCCTATCAAATCCAATCATATACAATCCGATCCAATCCAATCATATATCATCAACTCAATGAATAAAGTCAAAGGACTCAACTCAATAGATATGTGAATTAGAATGTAGAAATGTTTTATAAATCAACTCAACCATCTAGAATACCAATCAAACCAATCACATCATATTCAATCAACTCAATAATAAACTCAAAGGACTCAACTTAACAAGTATACAAATTAGAATTTAGAAATGTCTAATTGACTCAATCATCTACAATCTCAATTGAACCAATCAGATCATGTCGATCCACTCAATTTGGGAGTTTCTCTAACTGACAACCATTACCTATGAGCCAGTGATGCACAACAAAGCGGTGTTGTTGCCACACCCGTCCAATACCTTGTTAGGTAAGGGATGAATCACTTTCATTGGATCCACAATCAATCAAAGTCCATCGTTTTGGGACTTAAGAGGTTTAACCCTTTATCCTACGCTGGCTATGTATTTCATGGAATTTGCGTTGTATTATACTCTTACCCAAATTAGTTCTCAATACCCTCCCAAGACTCAATATGCTCATATCTATCAGGTAAAATATTCAAATCATCTCATCTGGTCTCATTGGACTCTTTTCAAAACTCAATCTCATTTGGTCTCATTGAACTTTTTTTTCAAAACTCAATCTATCTTAATCATCACGTCTTTTAATCAAACAATCTTTTCAAGACTCATTCATGTCACTCCCCGGGAGGGTACCCTAGACGTGACCAGCACTCAGAAACCATTAATGGCTCCCAAGCGAATCATTTGTCCTGATAACACATCCGTTAATTCATTCAATTAGCACAAGACTTAAAATAAAGAGATAATTAGGTGGACAATTCCAATCAACAATCTAGCTCAAGAAAGAAAGGCCATGGAATAACAAATCGAACTCCAATCTATGTTATTAAAATAGTCTGACAAGAACAATTCAAGGAAATAAAATACTCAATCGATTCATTACTATCTAGTCTATGAAGACTCTATCACTACTACTTAATTGGTGTCAATGACACATTCATGGCTATCTCAAATCAGAATGAAAAGACTAAACTCAACGCAAGAATAACATAAGTGGTATCCTCCGAATGTAGGGGAGGACTCACCAATAAGCTGAGTGTGAACAGATCCTCAATGATACGCTTATTGATAATCTCTTAAACCTGTCTCTACATCATGAAATGATGCAGGTCCAAATGGACGTCAGTAGATGAAATATATGAGTATGTAATATGGCAGAATGAAACATACATCAAAGTAGAATAATATCAGTTTAGATAACTAAAATTGAAAGGTGAGAGACTCAATCAAGGTGTCATAAGTCTAAAGTAAGAATACAGTTTAGACAGAGACCAATCATATACAATCCAAACCAATCATGTACAATCTAATTCAATTATATATAATTCGATTCAATCCTATCATATACAATCTGATTCAATCCAATCATATACAATTCGATCCAATGCAATCATATACAATCTGATCCAGTCCAATCATATACAATTCGATCTAAGCCAATCATATACAATCTGATCCAATCCAATCATATGCAATCTGATTAAATCCAATCACATACCATCCAATCTAATCCGATCATATACAATTCGATCCAATTCAATCATATTCAATCATATCCAATCCAATCATATACAATCAAATCAATAATAAAGTCAAAAGACTCAACTTAATAGATATGCAAATTAGAATTTAGCAATATTTTACAATTCGAATCAATCATCTATAATCTCAATCAAACCAATCATATTATGCACAATCCACTCAATTATGGAGTTTTTCTAACCGATAATCATCACCTATGAGCTAGTAATGCACAACAAACCGCGTTATTGCTACGTACGTCCGTTCATACCTTTCCAGGGTAGGAACAAATCAACAATCATGGATCCATAACCAATCAAGTCCTATCATGTCAGGATAGTAATTTGGAAAACATCCGACTTTAACGGTTCAATCCTCTCCTACATTTAGTGACGTAGATATTGGGTTTGATATATTACTTACGCTTACCCAATTCGGTTCTCAATACTCCTCCTAATACTCAATACGTTCATATCTATCAGGTAAAATATTCAAATCATCTCATCTGGTCTCATTGGACCCTTTTCAAAACTCAATCTCATATAGCCTCATTGGACCCTTTTTCAAAACTCAATCTATCTCAATCATCACTTCTTTCAATCAAACAATCCTTTCAAGACTCATTCATGACTCAGTACTTAGAGTCAACAATCATTAATGTTTTCATTTAAGACATGATTTCAACTCAATCAATACAGTAGATATTAAATGTATTTAAAATATAATTTTAACTTATCAACTCATTCGCAAAATAGATGTTTTAATGTAAAAATACTCAATTCATTTATACTCAAAATACTCATGCTTAAATTAAGAAACTTCTCAAACTCAAATCATACCTTTCCAAAACTCCAACTCAAACAATCATTTATACTCAAAATGCTCATAAGACTCCAATCAAATCGAATTATGTAAATTATATCCTGTAGTCACATTAGACTCCAATCCCTTACATCTCAAAACATCATCATCAACATTACCTCTTCATCAACCATTTCACCTTTTAAATAATGAACATCATTTACATCATCATCAAACATCTTGTTCCAAAATCCTTATTTAATTCTACGTTCAATTTCATCAAACTCATTAAAATATGCATTATCTCACTTTGAGAGTAATACTTTATTTATACATGAAAATCATCAATCTCAACCTCAAGGAAAATTATGAAAAAAATAAAATCTTATCTTGGGTTCATGTGAATGAATACATGAATGTATACCTCAAATACTCAACTCAAAGACATCATCAATAAATATGAATTTATATACAAAAACTCAATAGAAATTTTAGATAACCCAACTCAACCAGAATCAATGAAAATGTAGAGCACGGGGATGGACTTAGTCCAACGTTATGAATAGCCTTACATACCTGAAATGGAGATTATCTCACCGAACATCAAAGACATGGATTGAAGATCTTGACTCGTAGCTATTTTTCTCCTTTCTAGTCTCTTCTCTCAAATCTCCTAAGGTGAAGGAGTGGAAAACCTTCTTGGATATTATGAGGGAATTGATTTTTTTCCTAAAACGACTAGGGTTATACTTAGGAAAGGTGGGGAAAAGTTCGAAATGCACTTCATCATGAAAAATCTAAAAAAAAAAGGGGTTCAGGACCCTACAGGCGATATAGTGCCTCCCGGGTCCAGAGCCAAAACTACTGCAGCTGATTTTGGGTGGTATAGTGGCGCCCAATGCTAGACTTGGAATCACAGCAGTGATAGTCTCTAGTAAAAAGGTCATAACATTATACTCTAGATTTTGAATGAGTCACACTCAGTGGAGTTGGAAAGAGGATTTAAAGACCTTTAATTTGATAGGTAGTGAGCCACATAATTCTTAATATTCTTAAAGTTATGGTTGTTTGAAGTTGACTCTTATAAGATCTTATATGAGAACTTAATCGGTAAAGGATCTTTCAACTCGACTTAGTACTAGAGGTTTCTTATGACCATAATTCACTTCTAATATATTTCAAATACTTAATAATTGATCCTAACTCATATATACAATTAAAAGTCATTCAGTTCGAGTCTATACGCATATGAAGAATGGTTTGAGTCTTGGCGAAGAAAAAATTTGGGGTGTTACATTATCTCTCCCTTGGGATCATTCATCCTTGAATAAAGATCAACTAGAGCTATACTCGAGGCATGAATACCAATACAGACTCAATAAAATTAACCAATCAACCAAATCAAGAAATCTAGACAATCAACTATTTAGAGTCAAGAATAGGCAAATCAGTTCAAGTCAAGAGTAAGGACATTACCTTCTACATTCTCATTATTAGGAACGAATAAAATATCAAAACTCTATCAATCGAATCATTCAAACATCTAGATCATCAACCATCGAACTCAAGAAAGAAGACATCAACTCAAATTAAGAATATGAAGTTACTTTCAACATCATAGTTGATGGCACGAATAGGAGTGGATATTTGGTCTTCATATCATCCTTATATGAAAGACTATCATTGATTTGAGCACTTTCAATGGGAACTAACAACAAAGGATCTCCCAAGCACTTCTTTGATCATCGAGACATGAAGCACCGGATGAAAGATGGCTAACTCAGAAAATAACTCCAATTCATGAGTGACATTCCCAATCCTCTTCACAATTTCGTAAGGCCAATATATTGGTGCCCAAGCTTTCCCTTCTTTCCAAGCCTCATAACACCCTTCACGTACATCCAATCATTCCCCCAAAATTTATCAATAGCCTACTATCATCACTCTCATAGTGACAACCACACACTCAAGCCTATCACTCTAACCACTTCAACCACATCTAAGAACTTTTAGGCCTACTTTAATACTTCTACCTCTATTATTGCATGAGCTCTTATCTAGAGACATACTTACATACTCTTACCTATCTATTGTACATCACAGGGTCTCATTTTGCTCCTGTTCCACACCTCTATCCTTAACTAGACAAGTACAACACAACTATCACAATGAGGAAACACTCACTCTCCCCCATCTGCTCTCACTCAACTCAGTCTATTATCATTAACATAGCTATCAGAACTGGAAAGGAAGAAGCATTAAAAATGTTTAGAGAAAAAAGTCATAAGCACGATTCATTCAGAAAGTCTGATCTGAGAATACCCATAACTAATATGATATCTCTAGCCTTTTAGGGCTTTTAATGAGTTTATGGAACTATACATATTGTGAAACTCAAGTCATGTCTCGTTTAACATAGGATCAAAAACTCTTAGATTCATGAGATAAAATCAGGATTGCTGAATGAATTCATCAATTCTCATCCTCGAAATCATCATGGATATGCATCAACATGGGGGATCCATGGTTCTAGGCCATGGGAATGGTTTTTATGCACACGAAAAGAATAGAGTATCACCTCGACTGAAGTGTTAGGAATATGGGAGATGGAAAAATATCGATGTCTCATCCTGATCAACTCATCATTATCGAAAGATCAAGACTTACTTAGGTCCATTACCTTATCATCTCCTTTTTAGCTCAAAGGTCACCTCCTTATGTCTGCAAACTGATTCTCTACACTTAGTTATAAGCACATTACTCTACACAACAGAGTATCACTATTCACAAGAACACTTAAACTCTCCAATTATAGTATACCCGAAGATACCAAACCGCAATTAGGGCCTCATTCTAAGATACTTCCCTTAACTTCCTTCTATCTTTTATGCATTTTTATATACTTGCTGCTCTTATTGGTGTACACATCCACTTTCTCTTACTCTTATGATCTAACCTTTTCTTCTTTAGCCTGCTAACACTCATCTTGTAGGTTCACATATTCCTAACTTAGTTGAAGAAAACTCGAACTATAAAAAAGAGACTCACCATTATCTATATACAACTCCCTTCAACCCAATTCTTATGGATACTAAATAAAAGAAAACCGACATCCAGCCTTTTCACATCAGCAACTAAAGGATACTAACTAGTGACCAAAAGCAACTCATAAAATTAGAGCCTTATACAACTCTATACTATCTCATATACACATCTTAAGCCTCTTCTTACCAAATGAATTAGCCTCAATTCACTATTTACATTTGAGGGTCACATACCTCTCCATTCATAACACACACTCCTCGCAAGTTAATATATTAATCTCTCGCATACGTCATGTCAAACCTACTAAATCAAATCTTAAAACTAGCACTATCATAATAATTCATTACACCTCATTACTCACCTTATAGATACTTCACTCTAGTTACAGGCCTCAATCAACCACCATTTTTACTATTTGAGTTCTACTCCTCTAACTCTTTCTTTCTAACTCTAAGATCATTCTAAGAATCATAGCTCACCATGCCTCAAATCACATTTCATCGGATGGTGACACTAATCATTTAGAGACATAAGTTCCCTCTCGAAGATAACATTCGAATCAAGATTTAGAGATGAGATTATGGGATACATCTTGTTATGGCTCAACGCACGATCTATATAAATAAGAGTGTATTCTTTCAAATCAATAGACTTAAGCACACTAATTGGCTCCTTACAAGCCTTGTGTAGTCTATTTACTTTCTCAAGACATTATCTTAACTCATCAACAAGAATCTGAGGTTTACTATTCCAACCACCTTGAGTATAAGGGTTAATTAGATGGATTTGAGCAATGCATGAATTAGAAGGGAACTTTCATAGAGTTAAACTCTATCGCACAAATTCGGAATATGAAAGAAGTGAAATAATTCCTAATGTCCTATAGCCTCCTGATTATAAGTGTGGTGCACAACACACCCATAAGCAAGACTCTACTAGACACGGATTTATAGACTCCCTAGGACTTTTGAACTATGTGCTCCGATACCAAGTTTGTCATGCCCGGGAGGGTACCCTAGACGTAACCAGCACTCAGAAACCATTATTGGCTCTCAAGCAAACCACTTGGCCTGATCATACATCCATCAATTTATTCAATCAGCGAAAGACTTAAAATAAAGAGATAATTAGGGGGCAAGTCTAGTCAACAATGTAGCTCAAGGAAGAAAGGTCATGGGTCAACAAATCAAACTTCAATCTATGTCATTAAATAGTATGACAAAAACAATTCAAGAAAATAAAATACTTAATCGATCCATCACTATCTAGTCTATGAAGTCTCTATCACTACTATCTAATTAGTGTCAATGACAGGTTCGTTGCTACCTCAAATCAGAATGAAAAGACTAAACTCAATGCAAGAATAACATAAGTGGTATCCTTCGATTGTAGGGGAGGACTCACCAATAAGCTGAGTGTAAACGAATCCTCAATGGTGTGCCTATTGATGATATCTTAAACCTGTCTCTACATCATGAAATGATGCAGGTCCAAATGGATGTTAGTAAGTGGAATGTACGAGTATGTAATATGGCAGAATAAAACACGCATCAAGGTAGAATAATATTAGTTCAGATATCTCAAATCGGAAGGTGAGAGACTCAATCAAGGTGTCATAAATCTAAAGTAAGAATACGGTTTAGACAGAGACCAATCATATATAATCCAAACCAATCACGTATAATCTTATTCAATCATATACAATCTGATTCAATCCAATCATATACAATTTGATCCAATCCAATCATATATAATTCGATCCAATCTAATCACATATAATTTGATCCAATCCAATCCGATTCAATTCAATCACATACTATCCAATCTAATCATATACAATTTGATCCAATCCAATTATTTACAATCTCATCCAATCCAATCATATACAATCAACTCAACAATAAAGTCAAAAGACTCAACTCAATAGATATGTAAATTAGAATTTAGCAATATTTTATAATTTGACTCAATCATCTACAATCTCAACCAAACCAATCATATCATGCAAAAATCACTTAATTTGGGAGTTTTTCTAACTGAAAATGATCACCTATGAGCCAGTGATGCACAATAAACGGACGTTGTTTCACGTTCGTTCATACCTTGCCAGGGTAGGAGCTAATAAAAAATCATGGATCCATAACCAATCAAGTCCTATCACGTCAGGATAGTAATTTGGGAAACATCTAACTTTAACAGATCAATCCTCTCCTACGTTTGGCGTGTAGTTATTGAGTTTGAGTTATTACTTACTCTTACCTAATTCGGTGCTCAATACTCCTCCTAAGACTCAATATGTTCATATCTATCAGGTAAAATATTCAAATCATCTCATCTGGTCTCATTGGACCCTTTTCAAAACTCAATCTCATCTGGTCTCATTGGACCCTTTTCCAAAACTCAATCTATCTCAATCATCACTTCTTTCAATCAAACAATCCTTTCAAGACTCATTTATAACTCATCAGGACTCCGAGTCAACAATCATTAATGTTTTCATTTAATGCATGCTTTCAACTCAATCAATGCAATAGATATTAAATGCATTTAAAACATAATTTTAACTCATCAACTCATTCGCAAAATAGATATTTTAATGTAAAAATGTTCAACTTATTTATACTCAATATACTCATGCTTAAATTAAGAAACTTCTCAAACTCAAATCATACCTTTCCAAAACTCCAACTCAAACAATCATTTATACTCAAAATGATCATAAGACTCCAATCAAATCGAATTATGCAAATCGTATCATGTAGTCACGTTAGACTCCAATCCATTACATCTCAAAACATCATCATCAACATTACCTCTTCATCAATCATTTCATCTTTTAAAAATGAACATCATTTACATCATCATCAAATATGTTGCTCCAAAATCCTTATTTAATTCTATGTTCATTTTCATCAAACTCATTAAAATATATACTATCTCACTTTGAGAGAAATACTTTATTTATACATGAAAACCATCAATCTCAACCTCAAGGCAATTTATGACAAAAATGAAATCTTATATTGAGTTCATGTGAATGAATACATGAATGTATACCTCAAATACTCAACTCAAAGACATCCTCAATACATATGAATTCATATACAAAAACTCAATAAAAATTTTAAATAACTCAAGAACTCAATTCATGGAACCTCAAAACTCAACTCAAACAATCATTTATACTCAAAATGCTCATAAGACTCCAATCAAATTGAATTATGCAAATCATATCATGTAGTCACATTAGACTCCAATTCATTACATCTCAAAACATCATCATCAACATTACCTCTTCATCAACCATTTCACCTTCTAAAAAAACATCATTTACATCATCATCAAATATCTTACTCCAAAATCCTTATTTAATTCTATATTTAATTTCATCAAACTCATTAAAATATGCATTATCTCACTTTGAGAGCAATACTTTATTTATACATGAAAACCATCTATCTCTACCTCAAGGCAAATTATGACAAAAATAAACTCTTATCTTAGGTTCATATGAATGAATACATGAATATATACCTCAAATACTCAACTCAAAGACATTATCAATACACATGGATTTATATACAAAAACTCAATAGAAATTTTAGATAACTAAAGGACTTAACTCATGGAACCTCAAACTTCAACTCAACTCGAATCAATGAAGACGTAGAGCACGAGGACGGACTTAGTCCAACGTTGTGAATAGCCTTACATACCTGGAATGAAGATTATCTCGCCAAAAATCAAAGACATGGATTGAAGATCTTGAATCTTAACTCTTCTTCTCCTTTCTAGTCTCTTCTCTCAAATCTTTTAAGCTGAAGGAGAGGAAAACCTTTTTGGATATTATGAGGGAATTGATTGTTTTGTCCCAAAATGGCTAGGGTTATACTTGGGAAAGGTGGATAAAAGTATGGAATGCCATTCATCATGAAAAATATGGAAAAAATGGGTTTAGAACCTTCCAGGCGCTATAGTGGCGCCCAGCTCCAGAGCCAAAACTACTGCAGCTAATTTTGGGCGGTATAGTAGCGCTTGACGCCAGGCCTAGAATCGTTGTAGTGATAGTCTCTAGTAAAAAGGTCATATCATTTTAATCCGAACTCGAAATTAGGCAAACTCGGTAGAGTTGGAAAAAGAATTCAAAGACCTTTAATTTGATACTTAATGGGCCACACAAATCTTAATATTCTAAAAGTTAAGGTCGTTTGAAGTTGACACTTATAAGATCTTATATGAGAACTTAATCGGTAAAGGATCTTTCAACTCGACTTAGTACTAGAGGTTTCTTATGACTATAATTCACTTATAATACACTTCAAATACATAGAAATTGATCTTAACTCATATATACAATTAGAAGTCATTCAGTTTGAGTCTATACGTATATGAACAATGGTTCAAGTCATGGCAAAAATTATTAATGTTTTCATTTAAGACATGCTTTCAACTCAATCATGCAGTCCCATCACTCTTCTTCAAAATAATTATTTATGTCGAGAAAATATTCATGTTTCAAAGTAGAAAAATGCTTAAAGACATCAACTTGACTCGTGTTTAATGCATCCTCTTTCAAGACATTCAAAATCATGCTTTCAAACTCAATCAATACAGTAGATATTAAATGTATTTAAAACACAATTTTAACTCATCAACTCATTCGCAAAATAGATGTTTTAATATAAAAATGCTCAACTCGTTTGTACTCATGCTTAAAATAAAAATAAAGAAACTTCTCTAACTCAAATCATACTTTTCCAAAACTCCAACTCAAACAATCATTTATACTCAAAATGCTCATAAGACTCCAATCAAATTGAATTATGCAAATCATATCATGATGTAGTCACATTAGACTCCAATCCATTACATTTCAAAACATCATCATCAATATTACCTCTTCATCAACCATTTTACTTTTTAAAAATGAACATCATTTACATCATCATCAAATATCTTGCTCCAAAATCCTGATTTAATTCTATGATCAATTTCATCAAATTCATTAAAATATGCATCATCTCACTTTTAGAGGAATACTTTATTTATACATGAAAACCATCAATCTCAACCTTAAGGCAAATTATGACAAAAATGAAATCTCATCTTGGGTTCATGTGAATGAATACATGAATTTATACCTCAAATACTCAACTCAAAGACATCATCAATACACATGAATTCATATACAAATATTCAATAGAAATTTTAGATAACTCAAGAACTCAATTCATGGAACCTTAAAACTCAACTCAACTCGAATCAATAAAGATGTAGAGCACGAGGATGGAGTTGGTCCAACGTTGTGAATAACCTTACATACCCGAATTTTAGGAATTATTGGATAAAAGTGTTGGTTTTGGAACCTTGTAGCTTGAAGTTGAGAAACCAATCTATGGATTTGTGAAGGAGATCTTGAACTTGGAGTCTTTAGATCTTTCAATGTTGGAGAAATCCCTTTCTTGAAGTTCTTGATCTTTGGGAGAAGGAGAATTTTGGATTTTGAGAGTATCTCTAAGTATAAGAATGTTATTATGTTGAAAGATTGAGAAAAATCACCTTTTAATAAATTTCATTGGCAGTTTCGGCGAGCTGGAGGTCTCCTCGCCGAACCATTCGGCGAGTCACCAAAGGGTGTTTTAGCTCGCCTAAAATAACTGTTTTTGGAGGATTTCGGATCCATTCGGCGAGCTAAATCGTCTTGTTGCTGAACCATTCTGCAAGTCGTCAATTGGCTGGTGAGCTCGCCGAATTGTCCTATCTGAACATGTTTTAGTAAAATGACCATAAATTTCTGCTCCAAACTCCGAATGAGACAAAGTTGGTGGAGTTGGAAAGAGTACACAGAGATATTTAATTTGATAGTTCATGAGACACATAACTCTTAATATTCTGAGAGATATGGTCATTTGAAGTTGACCCTCATACTGTCTCATACGAAAACTTAGCCGATAGAAATTCTTTGGACTTGACTTGGTGTTAGAGATCCCTTATGACCATGATTCCCCTCTAATACACTTAAAATACTTAGGAATTGATCCTAGCTCATATATACAATTTGAAGTATTCCAATTCAAGCCTATACGCATACGAAGAATGGTTCGAATCTTGGCGAAAATAATTTGGAGCGTTACAAAAATGATCTTCTTCAGCTTCAAATTAGTGGTGTCTCTTTTGGAACCACCAAAGTGTCCAACACCATCTTGTAATTGTTCAGTCCATTATCTTTGCATAGCTGGGAGCCAAATTTTGAATCTAATTCATTTTTAGAAATTAATTTAACCATATTGCTTCCCAAACTCAAAATATTAAGATGGTAAAGTGGACTTTAGTCCAAATGAAAATAATAACTAAAAAAGAAAAGTGCATAATATAAAGAGTATTCTAATATGTTCCTAATATGGCATTGACAATTAGAATTATGATTTATCTAAATAGTAACGTCTAAGTCAGTCACTGTTATATATATATAGAGAGAGACAGTGTTTCAACTCTCAAATAAAACACAATAGGAACCATTTCAAGAGTCAAACATGACTAATTTCAATACCAAAACCCTTTTTATCTCAATCATCTTTCTAATAAACCTTATTCTTGCAAGAAGTTTTGGTTTTACCTCTAGATATGAGGTTCACATCAATAGTACCCTACCTAATAATTCTGAACCTTTGACCGTTCATTGTCAATCTGGTGATGATGATTTAGGATATAAAGTCCTTAATACAAATGATGAGTTTTCTTTTAGCTTTCGTAGGAAAATCTTTTTTGGGTCTACATTTTATTTTTGTCATTTTTGGTGGAATTCGAAAGATATCATTTTCGATATATTCAATAATCATATAGCTGAAAAAGATTGTGGAAAGGTAAATCCTGATTTAAATGAATGTTATTGGAGAGTTCAAGAAGATGGCTTCTATTTTGGTGCCCACCGTTATCCTCCACCTGATTATTGGAAGAAAGAGTCTTGGTAAATATGTTCTATTGCAATATTAATTAAAGGCGTTGCGAGTTATATTTTAATATTGTTATAACTCTGTCATGTTTCTTAGATTATAAATCATAACAAAATATAGGATTGTTTCTTTGATCGACTAGAGCACTGATATCATGATAGAATTTTGATAATTCTTGTTTATTGAATAATATTCTAGCAACTAAAGAGGTAGTAAGACTGGCTGCAATTTCAGAAATAGGTTGACTTTCTTTTATTTTTATTATGAAAAGTTAAAGTCGGAGAAATAGATAATACATTCATATAACTCGTGGTTACTCAACTCTAGCAAATTATGCCTAGAATCATGCAACATAATATCTATAAGTTAATCATACAGTACAAAAATTATTACAACGTGGAATTTGACTACGTCCATAAGTTAACACAGACTTCTCGGTAAAACAGGCAAGTCTAGATGAAGACAGAATATACCTATCCTTTCAACTTCCCTGTTTTAAGTTTTTTTTTTTTTTGAGAGATTGACTACAATCAATGTGTTATGACGAAAAATAATTAGGTGTCATGCGGAAAGCAACATAAACCTTAAAAGATCATGAATAAGTTGATAACCGAGAAATATATCAAAAGAGATACAAACATTTAACATGGTTCGATCAACCGACCTATATCCACAATAGGAGATGAGCAATCCACTATAAATATAAGAGTACAAAATATAGAGAGGAATAACCTCACACAATTCACTCGGAATATAAAGAGGTTCACACAAGTGTTAACATAACACTTATGTCTCACCGTTTATCCCCCTACCCTAAACTCTCAAACCTTCTAGGACTACATTGTGAATGCTACCATGCTAGAAGGAATGAACCTCTATTTATAAAGTCATAAACGTTTTCCTATTAGAAAAAGAACTAGCCAAATATGAAAACTTTGTGTTTTCCTTTTAGGAAAAGAAAAACTCAATTATACTAGGAAAGTCAGGGCAAACACCCAACAAATCTCCCCCTTGGCCTGAATTTTTGACAAAATAAATTTGCTCCACCTTCTTCACATAATCTTCAACAGGTTGAATCTCCTCTACAAAATCTATGTCTCATGCAGAGAAACTCTCTTACAAAATTTCTCAATCAAAATATTCTTCATTACTGTCAAACACGTTGCGGCTATAATTGAACCCGCCAAGATGAACATCCATTTTTAACTTGGTTCATCCACTGGATCATTGAACCATTGCACCTGGTTCTGATACCACTTGTTGGGACCGAAATAATCAGGAGTTATGTGGAAGCTAACAAAGAAAACCTCGAAAGACCAAGATGTTAGAAACACTCAGCACAAATTTCACCCCGATCCAACGGTTAACGAATCGAAAAACGCAATTTTAAGGTTACTGGTCAGAGAGGAAAAACTATTGCGGAAAATACCCTTTTCTTCTCTCTTCTCTCTTGTTGAAAGCTCTCTCAAAAACTTCTCTTATGTGCCTAATGTCTCTCAAAGACACAACCAATGAGCAATTGCATAATTCTCTCAAATCATTCTATTTATAGAGTGGTACTTTTTCCTATTTGGAGTTGGTTTTGGTTGTAGGAAATAGTACCACTCTATAAATAGAATGATTTGAGAGAATTATGCAATTGCTCATTGGTAGTGTCTTCGAGAGACCTTGGACATATAAGAGAGGTTTTTGAGAGAGCTTTCAACAAGAGAGAAGAGAGAAGTAAAGGGTGTTTTAGGCAACAGTTTTTCCACTCCACCAGCAACCTTCAAATTGTGTTTCCCAATTCATTAGCCATTGGATCGGGCTGAAATTTGTACTGAGTGTTCCTAACATCTTGATCTTTCGAGGTTTGCTTTTCTGGCTTCTGCATAATACCTGATTATTTATGTCCTAACACAATCTTGTGATCAATGTATTTTAGAGGTAAGGTTCGGAATTCCAAAAGTCTACCAAGTCTACCAAGCATTTCTTTTGATATTTAATTTGCTAGCTGAGTTTATGGAACTCAGTCTTATTTTATTTTTTATTCATGCTTCTGCAAGTCTTTAACTGTTTATCTTGTAAGTTTGATAAGTTGGTCCGAAGGAAATGGTTTTCTCTCTAGAGGGTTATTTTTGGTGCCAGTCACGGCGGTTCGGGATCGTGACAGTCGAACCCCCTTCAACTAGTTCGTGTATCTACTTCTTCGGATTTTGAACCCTCTTAATCAAAATCTTGACTCCCCCACTAATTGTGCATGTCATTCCTTGAATATACTTAGTATAATTATGTAGTTGTAAATTTAAACTTAATGGAATTAATTAACAGAATTAACATAGAGCCTAATTTTACCAACCTTTGAACTTGCTACATTGATCAGATGAGAAAATTTCCAAGTCATGGATTGAAATTGGTCCTTCAATGAGTTTTTGTAACCATGATTACCCAATTAAGGAAAGAGTTTGGAGGTGCAAATTCATTACGGTTCTCCTTTATCCTTTTAAGTAAATTCCAGAACTCCCCACCCCCCACCCCCTTTTTTTTTACGAAAAATGTACTTCTGCCCAAAGATGATTTTCAAACACAATAACAAACACAGTACAATTTTATAAGTGTGATCTGAAAAGAGTGAAGTATATGCAGGCTTAACACTAGGGCTGTACAGGGCAAACCGATAAACCGCACCAAACCGACAAACCGAACCAAACCGGAAAAAAAACCCGACTAGTGGTTTGGTTTGATTTGGTTTGGTGTTCGGAAAAAAAACCCGACCATTATAGGGTTGGTTTGGTTTGAACTAAAAAAAGTCAAACCGAACCCAAACCAACCCGAGTATAGATATATTATTTTTAAATTATATTATACATAAAAATATTTATTAAAATATAATTTATAAATATTATTTTTAAGTTTCTTTCATAATTTCTGATTTTCTGTCTAGATTTGGATTTGAGCCCAACTAATTAATATGTAAAATAGGCCTAAACAAATGAAGATGAAGCCCAACATCTTTTCAAAAGAGGTCCAAAAGACCAAAACAATCAGATAAAGAGGAGAGCATATGCTCCTCTTTCACAACCCTAGTTTCCTTTCCATTTTTCATTCGCCGACCCCCTCTGTTGCTTTCCTCTCGAAAATTATGAGTCCGGATAGTGAAATTGTGTAGTCAATTGAGATTGCTCTTCGATAATTGGGAACATAAAGGAGGTTGGTTTGCTCATGAATCGATAATTGGAGGGTGGTTTAGAGTACATCTTTGAGTTCTAGCCTCGAGAGCTTGTCGCGCCTTTTAGTGCTCGTTACTGTCATTGAATTTTTCATAATTGTAAATGCTTATCATCGATGTGAAGTTCAGAGGATTGGTGGGATGAAGAAGGCTCTATGCAGCCGTCTATGTACAGAGCTCGTCACTCACAGTCTAATCGTAGTGGTTTTTTTCTTGGTGATGCTAAAGTTGTTATCCCCTTTTTTTGTGAGTGCTCTCATATAGCTTCGCAGAGTCAACGTTAAGGTATGTAATGGACATCCCTTTACTCTTTTTGGCATGAATTCATTTTTATGTTGTTGTCTTCCAAAAGAATCTTAAAAGAAACATCCTAACAAAAATACTACATTCATGGTATATATTTGAAGGTCTAGTGATATCATTTGATAATGTCTTGGTTGAGTTGAGTCTCTTAATTCAAGTTGTGGAGGTATGTGTCGGAAGTAGCATCAATAATGTAAAATACTATTGTGTCATTCCTACTCTCTCCTTATAATCACTTAGGTTCACAGTCCTACTTGTAGTACTATTTCGTTTACGGTCACTTGCTTCTTATATAAACATATAGAGTCTTGATTCATTCTGATGAAAAAGTATCGAAAGAACTGTCCATAATGTAACTAGGAAGCTAATGACCTTATGTCCTTCTGATAAAGTAAAGAGTTGTTAACAGTTGAGTTCCAAATAGCAATTTTCTCTCTCTTTAGGCTTAAGACAGCTGATTGTTTCAAGGTCGCTCGCCTAACGTCTCCAATTATCCGTTTGAGCTGAAACTTCTTAGGCCTTGTCAAAATAATATATACTGCAATCCTGCAAAGTTTGGATGCCTTGGTGTAGGTCCTCAGGTTGCAAAACACCCTGCATCTCTGACCCTGTTGTAGTTTGGTCATAGTCTGCTGTAGTTTGGTCATAGTCTGTTGTAAGTTTGGATGCCTTGGTGATGCCTTGTTTGAAATCTGGCATGATGAAACCTGCAGCATTCCTTATATACTAAGTTGTTATTGTGCTGTTACTCTATTTGCTGTGCTGCCTTATTATCTGTTGTAATATCTTAGAAATAGTTCCATTCATCTATGTTAGTTCTTAGTTGTATCTTAAACATCTATTACAAATTATAACCTTTTTTTTGTTATATACAGAAATTGTCTTTCTCGATGGAAGGTACAACTTCTGGAACTAAATCAGTAGTGATTGACAACCACCATCCTATTGTGCCAACAAAATCTCAACAGCAAGAAGGTAAGAACATTCCTCATCTACGCACTCCTAAAAAGCAAAAAAGAATCACTCCTGAAGAACCTTCTAAATCTGGGAATAGTGGTAGAGAGACTTCCGAGATTTGGGATCACTTCCGAGATTTGGGATCACTTAACTTTTTATTTTGCAGATAAGAAAATAGAACCAGATATGCAGATTGCTTCCAATATTATGTTTATTGAGTTTAATTGGGAGATGAAGCAACTTCAGTTGTAATAGTTTAGATGATTTAGAGTATACTCAAACTCTAAGGTGATTTTTTGTTTTTGTGACATCTAACATATCATTTTGTCTAAAGCTGTAGTTGCTTAATTTTATGGAAGAAACTATATTAATTTTTATTTATGTGTGATTAAGTTAATTGGCAGAAGTGGTGAACATTTGGGTTCATTATGGCTATTTGACATTTTAGTTATATTATAAAGTTAAAATTTTGTTTTGCCTCCGTCTATAAAAAACCCGAAAAACCCGAAAAACCCGAAAAACCCGAAAAATCCGAGAAAAATTAATATTGAAAAACCCGACTTGTATTGGTTTGGTTTGGTTTATAGATTTAATAATCCGACACAAATGGTTTGGTTTGGTTTGTAACAAATCCGAACCAACCCGGTATATGTACACCCCTACTTAACACTATAGATACTAAGACAAGTAAAACATATCAAAATCAGAAAAAAAAAAAAATACAACAGTATAGTAAAAAAATCATATAGAAAATAATGGAGAATTGGAGGTGATTTTGGGACATAATGTTTCTTTTTAAAAGAAAAAAAAGAAGCAAATAAAAAGCATGCACCAATTTTTTTTAAAAAAAGGATATTGTAGTTGTTAAACCTAAACTTAAATAGAAGAACATAATTTTTTTTAATTTTTTTGGGGGGGCGGGGGCGGGGGGGCTCATGGTTTAAAGTACCAAAACTAACATGCGTATTTGGCTCAGATTCATAATGAAGAAATAAGAGAAGAAATCTCGTTAAATATAGATAATAAAAGTTGGAAGAAGAATTAATTGAAAATAGTCGTCCATTCAACCACTTAAACTAGAGATAGCTGATAGATATGATATATGTATAATCTATGTATAATATGGATATAATTTATATATATATCGACTAAAAACGTATATAGTGAATTCGGTCAGCTATTTGTAACTCGATGCTAGAAGAATTATTACATTTTAAAAAAATGAAGAAAAAAATACCATATAAGAAAAATAAATAGAAGTACCTCTATTTTGATCAATTTATTAAAACCAATCACTATGGTTCCGGCCCTAATCGAAGCTCAAGGTCCAATTTTGAATCATCAACACTCAATTGCATGCCCTTATTACTTCCTTCTTGTGTTTCTACACAATTAGTTTCTTCTTTTGATGGAGAATCCACAAACAAAGGTAATTGTAAAAGATCACCTCCTATAATCAATTCATGATTTTCATCTCTTTCTTTGGAAATAGGATGATGTTGTTCCCCTTCAAGTGTAACACATGGCCTTTTCGAGGGGCTACTTGTGTCATCGCTAGATATATCTTGTTGTAATATTAATTCATCAGTATTGAATGGTACCTGAATATGATCAGGAGGAGTAGAAGGACTGACAGACTTCTTGATTATATCTGAAGTCTCGATCGATACTTCTCTAAGCTTGGCTCTATCTTTTCTATGAATGTTCATATGTCCACCTAGAGCTTGTGCATTAGAGAAACCTCTTTTACAAAAACTACATCTATAACACTTAACTTGGCTTATTATGCCTCCATCTGAGCCCCATGTTATTTGGTATTTTTCGGAGTTGGAAGAATTAGGAATATCATTCTCCATAGCATTGAATAGCCAAATATTAAGAAGAAAAGAAGGGAAATTAATAGAGGGATTTTGGAGAGAGAGGAAGAGAGAGATGTTTTAATTGACAAGAACTAGCTAGAGAGCTAGCTAGAGAGCTAGCAAGCATGCTTGATTTCGTATTAAACATGATAAATAAAATATTGTAACCATACTTCTATATTGTATAATACGCAATCAAGTTTATCTTATTCAAGATGACTATATTGTCCTTTTCAAAAATTTAGTATCCTTATCTTTGAAAAAGTTGGATGTCAAATTTGTTATTATTATACCTAGGGAGAGAGGAGGGAAAATGGAGAAGGAAAATAGTCGAACCTTACCAATAAAATAAAAATTTAAATAATTCAATAATTAACTAGGGTAAGTATTACCACACTATTCCCCTATTTGATTTTAATAAGATTTAAAAGCAATGATGAAATTAAAAATTTTATTAAGGGTATCCAAAATTTACTATACATATATGAAAAATAATTTTTAACTGATATATTTTATATATTTTTTTATATACATAATATAATTTTTCGACAAAGGGTATCCGATTAGCCACCCTGAGCTATGTGTGGCTACGCCCCTGTTTAAAAGTATCCTCCTCTTATATGTCTTTGTATTATTATTTGTGGAAATGAGATTAACTTTTATACACTAATCACCCGTGATGAAATAGCTAAAAGGAAAAAAAGGTGTTAATGTTTATATTTTTTCTGTTTTAATTATGTGATTTTTTTGATGTATGAGGGTCAAACTGATTAATGTTTGATGCAAATTGATCAAATATAGAATTTTTAATATTTTAAAAATAAAATTTACATATTTAAAAACTATATAAAAACTACTATAGTATAATCACAATAGTTAACTATTCAAAATATTTGGAAAAAAAAATATGTTCTTTAATTATACAAATAGTAATTAAGATAAACAAATAAAAATAAAGAAAGTATACGTTACTCTTTTGTTAATTTTTTTAATTTTGGAACTCTATAAGTTTGGAGGAAGCTACCGTTAACTTGTCATAACATCCACTAACTTTATTTTATTCTTAAAAAATGAAAAGCATTGATAATAGGTACGGTTAACAAAGGTTTTGTTACTTGAAAAACGTTTTATAATAAGCTTAATTAAGTAAAGAATTTGGTTAGAGAGGAAGTTGTTACATTACTAAAGAGAAAAGTATTGAAAATATTTTGAACTTGACTCAAATTATTAGTTTTGTTCCAAAATTATTGACAGATTTAAAAATACTTCTCTATTTGACTAACTAAACTTATATACACCCCGACCTGTCACATAACATAGCAAGTAGTCTCAAACTCTTGGAGGAGCATGAAGCTTTTAATAAAAAGCCGAGAGAAGTATTGAAAATGCCCCTAAACTTGGCGAGAATTTAAGAGTATATTTCATTCAGGTTGCAAGATCAGAGGTGTATTAGAGTTCGATTAGCCAAATAAAGATGTATTTTTAAGACTGTCAATAATTCAAAAATAAAACTAATAATTTGCGCTAAATTTGAATATATTTTCAATAATTCTCTCTATTACTAAACGAGATCTAATAAAAGTATAAAACAACACCAAGCGTGAAATGCTAGATTTGATTAAACTAATTAAATTTGAATTTGTAGATAATTATTTACATTATTCCTGCACGCTTGGAGACAAAGTCAACACTATATTTTAAGTATAAAAATATTGAACTTTTTATTACTTGTTCTTCTATTTTATTTTTCAGAAAAAAGCAACAGTGCAACAAGAAATAAACAAATTAACAATCTCCACCTTAACATAATTTAAATGCTAACTTTTGTTTTTTTGGCTATTTGTGCTGCTGTCCGTTTATTAAATTAATTACGAGTTTTCTTATACGGTCATACCTCTTTAAAATAATAATTTTTTAATGAAATCAAATTTTTATGTTGTATTATATTATCTTTTTTTATAATAAAATTTTGGTTATAACTATCAAAAAAATATTTGATATGATAATATTATTATAAAACAGTTTGACCGTAATACTTTTTTTGTCAATTTAAGAGCCTTCTTATTATTTCTCCTTGTTTTGTCTCAATTCAAGTTTCTTAAAAATGGTTCACAATACTTTTTTGGTAATTAACTAATATAAGGATATTAAGTAAGTATTTGATCATAGATTTCAAAAATAAATTTACTTTATTTGAAATTTATAAAATTGAAATTAAAAATTTAATTATATTTTATACTTTTTACAACGATCGATGAGAAGAAAATATTTTATTTAAAATTAATGAAGATGTAGTTAGAAAACAAATTTGGAGCTTTTAAACCAAATTTGGAATCAATTCCAAATTAATTTGAAAATTTTATAATCAAACACTAATTTTAAAATAATATAAAAATTGATTTAAGAAAATAAATCATTCTCATGATCAAACGATTCTGGCAATAAAGAAGTTTTTTAAAAAAGAAAATGGATAAAAATTGGGAGAGTTTATTTGTTTGTTTGTTTTGAGATAGACCAAAATACAACAAGCTTGTGCTTTTTCTTCGATATTGACGGTTATCTTAAAAAAATAAGAGTTTATTTAATTTTTATAAACTATGCAATTTTTATATTATCTTCTAATGATATTTAATTCCCCGTTCTAATGTCATGTCTTAATTTATGTGACATATTTCAGATTTTAAAATTTGAATGAGTCTTTTCTTATCATAATTTTTTTAATATGTTTTTTAAATAATTTGAATTATCATTTATTATAACTTGTAGTATTTTTACGTAATTTTTAAATAAGTGAATTTTATTTCAAAAAATTAAAAAATTTCATGTTCAAATTCACTATTTTGAAAAATTGAAACTTAAAATCGTACCGCATAAAGAAGTACTAATATACATAATTATTTAGTAACCTAAAATAATAAAGGCATGGATACAAACTTTTTATAACTGTTTAAATTGCATTGACGATATAATTTTTTTTTATCACACTATCAGTGAATAATCATCCCTTTGGGGACATCCAATTAAATTGAAACGATACAAGAATGAGACGCATAGAAAAATTGTCCAATATTTTGTTTTTTTTTTAAAAAGAATAACTGCTATAAGTCAAATTCAAAAATAATAATTATTAATTGAAATATTAAAATTTAAAAGTAGCCAACCTTCCTCCATTTGCCATGTTCTAGTGTGGCATGATATCAATTATCAACATTAGGATAATATTTGAAATAAAGAGTCGTGCCACAATAAAAGTCACTCAATACTATAATTTACTTAATTTAGAGTTGATTTAACCTTGTTCGTGTGGTTTGATATTGCTAATGCAATTAGTACGGGTGTTTATGATTCAGTTTAGATTGTCTTTACGTAAAAGACGATCAAATTAATTAAGTTAATTTATAAATATAAAAATTAAATCAAATTAATTAACTTAATTTTTTATTGATCAGCAATTTTTGTCAATATTTTAATGAGTTCTTTTTTTTTTTCTCAACCACTTATTCAAAATGAAGCACGGATTCAACAAGAAATCAAAATAGTAATAGTTTTCATTAATAAATTTTGTTCGATATACTACTCATATTGTGAAGAATTTAAATTTTTATCAATTTTTATATTAAAAATCAAATGAACCTAAAGAATATCAGTTTAATTTTTTGGACAAAATACCTAATTACACAAACATTTCTACCATATTTATTAATTTTCCATATAATTTGAAATAATCACATATTGTCTCATTAATTAAAAATTTCATACCAGAATTTCAGTCAGATACACTAAGATATGAGGGGAGGCGAGCGAGAACAGGAGGTGGCGAGCGATACTTGTCTATGTATCTTAGATACATGTCAATCACACTATATCTAAATACCAGATACGTGAGCGAGCTAGGAGAGTGACGAGCGAGATAGGAGGGAAGCGAGTGAGATTTGTCTATGTATCTTAGATATATGTGAATCCACTTTGATACAGTGTATCTAGAACAAATTACACATAATTTTGATCTCATGTATCCGAGATACATGTATCTACAGTTATATATTTGGACGTGTTAGATATATGCATCCAAAGTCCAAAATCTGATACGATTCATAATTTTGCAAACTAACATTTATCTAAGTAATTAGCTCTTCAACTAGTGAAACTTTTGTAAGTTACCCTTATAGTTTATTCGATTTTCACTTTGATTTAATTCATAGATTTTTTTGTAAACACCCCTAAATCTACTTAGTACTACGGTAGGAGACCTTTCAAGAGTATTGGACAAAATGTCATATCCTTCTTCGAGCACACTGATTTCTCACATTCTAATATAATCCTTCACTTCTATTTTAGATATTATGTATAATGAGGTACAATATAATATATTCACCTCCTAAGTGTATTTATATTTGTATTTTGAAGTAAATGAACCTCCAAGTGTATTTATTTATTTCTCATGAAAAAATAAATAAGTAAAAAAACTAACTCTTTAGTCTTTATCATAATAAGTATATCATAGCAGTTAGCACCATAGAGTAAACTTATATTATGGTTAATAGCATATACACATTTGATCGGCATCTCTTTATATATGAATCAAATGTAGAAGACAAAAAGAAATCCCCAACCAAAATGTATTAAAAATAAATAAATTGGTAAAGATGAAAATTGTTGAAACTTGAAAAGAAGATATTCCTTTAATTTCCTTTTCTTTTCACGGATAGTGCTGTGATAATACTATATTCACTACCGGCGTCACGCAGAGAGAATCAACTATCTGAAGATTACCATTGATTTATATCAGTAAATTCAGAATTTAAGATTTTTGAATTTTGAACAATTTTAAATTTTAAAAAATGCTGCTTTTTTTTTGACAAAGGATATCATAAATGACTGATTCATTCCTTAAATGGATACTATTCAATTTTCTATGATGTCCACATAATATATTATATACTAACAAAATATCATACCTGATTGGTATATATCATATTGATAGAGTATCATAGGAAATTGGTTCATTTCTTTAAAAAACACTACTAAATTCTCCGTGATACCCACATAATATATCATATACCTGATAGGGTATTATAGAGGAGTGACAACTCATCTTGTTGTAAGAAAGTCAAAAAGGAAGGTGCACATGCATCGTCCAAGAAGAAAACACGTATTCTACGCGTTTCAAAAGTTGTTGCCTCCTTTAGCAACTTTTGACAAGAAAACGCGTATTTTACACGAAAATGTGTATTTTATGTGTTTCCAGTTTCCTATAAATAGAAGGCCTCTTGCCCTCATTTAGATCATCCCACAAAAAAATACTATCCAAAAGAGTAAGAACACAAAGAGAGTTATACACCAAGATAAATATTGTAGTCTTGAGTGTCCTCTATAGTAAGTTATTCTTTTTACAAGAGAGAAATGTTTATTGTTGTTTTCTCCTTGTATTTGAGAGCAGTGTACTCCCATATTATCATAGTAAAATCCTTCTACCCCGTGGTTTTTTCCCTCTATCTGTTTGAGGGATTTCCACGTAAAATTCTCATGTCTAATTTATTTTCATTATTTATTATTATATCAAACTTTAGTTGTGGTTCTTCCTCCCACTAACTATGGTATCAGAGTCCTCGGTTATTCTGTCTGTTTTATGCAAAGGTACTATCTATGAATAGTAAATTTTGTGAACAGTAAAATTCGATGACGGTACAGTTTGTCACGATTGTTCGCAAAAATATTCAGAAATAATCTAGAAGGGTGTGAAGCAAAAAACAATGTCAAGTACAACAAAGTTTGACGTTGAGAAATTCAATAGGACTAATTTCTCATTGTGAAAATTGAAAATAAGAGCGATGTTGAGAAAAGACAATTGCTTAGTTGCAATTGAAAGCAGGCCCACAGACTTTATTGATGACAGCAAGTGAAACGACATAGACAGCAACGCAGTTGATGATCTACACTTGACACTAGCTGATCAAGTGTTGTCTAGGATGACTGAAAAACGGACGGCAAAGGAAATATGGGATACTCTTACGGAATTGTACGAGGACAAGTCTTTACATAATAAAATCTTCTTAAAAAGAAGATTGTACACTCTTCAAATGGTAGAGTCCATGTCGGTTACCGAACACATCAATACTTTGAATACTCTATTTTCACAACTTACAATAATGGGCTGCTAAAATAGAGGGGACTGAACATGCGGAGCTTCTATTTCAAAGTCTGTCTGACTCGTATGATCAACTCATCATCAACCTGACGAATAATGCAAATAGTCTAGTTTTCGATGAAGTTGCAGCCGCTGTCTTAAAAGAAAAAAATCGACGAAGAAGATTCTTGCTGAGCAAAAGCTTTTTCTAGGGCTCAAAAAGGTTTCACTACCCTTTTGTGAGCATTATGTTATCAGTAAGCAACATAGACTGAAGTTTAACAGTTTATCTGCTAAAAGCAAGGAAATATTATATCTATTATATCTGGTCCACTCTGATGTCTGGCAAGCACCGGTAGAGTCCATAGGAGGAGCAAAATATTTTGAATCATTTATCGACAATTACTCTAGGAGAAGTTGGGCGTATCCAATCAAGAGAAAGCCAGATATTTTTCCAATTTTCAAAGAGTTCAAAGCGCGAATGGAACTTGAATCTGAGAAAAAGATCAAGTGTTTAAGGACAGATAATGGAGGAGTATACACTAATGATGAATTTGATAACTTCTGTAAACAATAAGGTATTAAAAGGTAGTTCACAGTGGCATATACTCCACAACAAAATAGAGTAGTAGAGCGGATGAACAGAACCCTGTTGGAACGGACAAGAGCTATGTTGGCAACTGCAGCATTGGAAAAACTAGTCTAGGCAGAAATAGTCAAAACCGTCTGTTATGTGATCAGTCGGTCACCATCAACCGCAATTAATCTGAAAACGTCCATGGAGATGTGGACAGAAAAACCAGCTGATTGTTCTTGCTTACATATATTCGAAAGTCCTACTTATGATATGTACAACACCTAAGAAAAATTGAAGTTGGATCCGAAATTCAGGAAATGCATTTTCTTAGGATATGCTGATGGAGTCAAGGGGTATCGCTTGTGGGATCCCACTGCCCGCAAGATAGTAATCAGCAGGGATGTTGTATTTATTGAAAACAAGATACAAGCAAAATAAGGTAGCACTTCGGAAAAAAATCAGAGACTACTACAGTTGAAATTGAAGAAATAGAAGAAGTTTCAGTTTCTTCTGAAACAGCACTAGAACACGAAGAACAAGAGCAAGCTGAGATCAAAACTCCACAAGTTCAACGGTCAACTAGGGAGAGAAGAGAACCAGCTTAGCACTCATATTATTCTATGAAGGGCAATGTTGCATACTGTCTATTAACAAAGGATGGAGAGCCTTCAACTTTTCACGAGGCTATGAAAGGCCAAGAATCATCTTTGTGGAAAGATACAATGCGAGAAGAAATTGAATCCCTTCTATAAATAAAACATGGAATCTTATTCAATTACCACAAGGAAGGAAGGTCATTGGAAACAAATGGGTCTACAAGATCAAACGCAATAGTAATATCAAGTGGATAAGTATCGTGCAAGATTGGTGGTAAAATGATTCATTCAGAAAAAAAGGTATAGACTTCAATGAGATATTTTCTCTGGTGGTTCGACTCACAATAATTTGAGTGATCTTGGCAATGTGTGCTATATTTTACTTGTACTTGGAGAAGCTAGATGTCAAAATTGCATTTCTTCATAGAGAGCTTGAAGAAGAAATTTACATGCTCTAACCAAAAGGTTTTGAAAAACAAGAAAAAAAGAACTTGTTTTGCAGGTTGAAAAAATCTCTTTACGGTCTCAAACAGGTACCGAGGTATTGATATAAGAGATTTGATTCTCTCATTATAAGCCTTTGATATAACAGACATAGTTCAAATCCTTGTGTTTATTAGAGGAGATTTAGTAATGACGATTTTATTATTTTGCTGTTGTATGTTGGTGACATGTGGATAGAAGGCCCCAACAAAGATTGTCTCACAAATTTAAAGGCACAGTTGGCTAGGGAGTTTGAAATGAAGGACTTGGGACCAATAAAATAAATTCTAGGAATACAAATTTACCAAAATAGAAATAATAGAAAGATTTAGCTTTCTCAAGAGAACTACTTGAAGAAAATCTTGCGACGCTTCAAGATACAAGACTGTAAGTCAATTTCTACCCCACTTCCTATTAATTTTAAGTTATACTCAAGTATAAGTCCTATCAATGAAGTAGAAAGGATGAAGAGGTCTCGAGTACCGTATGCATCAGCAGTGGGAAGCTTAATGTTCACCATGGTATGTACAAGACCTGACATTGCACAAGAAGTGGGAGTGGTTAGTCGATACGTGGCTAATCTTGGTAGAGAGAATTGGAATACTCTTAAGATGATCCTGAGATATATCAAGGGTACCTCAGATGTTGCAATGTGTTATAGAGGATCAGAATTTACTGTTACAGGTTATGTTGATTCAGATTATGTATGTGATCTTGATAAAAGCAAGTCCGCCACAGGTTATGTGTTTACTCTTGCTGGAGGAGCTGTAAGTTGGGTTTCAAAACTGCAGTCTATCGTGGCTACATCTACGATGGAAGCAAAATATGTAGCAGCTACACAATCTAACAAAGAGGCAATAAGGATACAGATGTTATTGGAGGAGCTTAGGCACAAACAAGAGAAGGTTGCACTATTTTGTGACAGTCAGAGCGCTTTACATGTTGCAAAGAATCCGACATTTCATTCAAGGAAAAAGCACATACGAGTTCAGTATAACTTTGTTCGTGAGAAGGTGGAAGAAGGTAGTGTGGATATTCAGAAAATTTACACTAATGATAACTTAGCAGATATGTTTACGAAATTGATCAACAGTAATAAATTTATATGATGTCGATCTTCTATTGACCTAGCAGAAACGTAATATTACAATAATTGGGTAGAAAGGATGGTGTGAAGACTTAATGATTCTCTATTAAACCTTCAAATGGGAGAGTGCAAGAAAGTCAAAAAGGAAGGTGCACATGCTCCGTCCAAGAAGCAAATGCATATTTTACGCGTTTCAAAAGTTGTTTCCTCCTTTAGCAACTTCTGACAAGAAAACGCGTATTTTACACGAAAATAAGTATTTTACGCGTCTCCAATTTCCTATAAATAGAGAGCCTCTTGCCCTCATTTAGATCATCCCACAAAAAAATACAATCCAAAAGAGTAAGAACACAAAGAGAGTTATACACCAAGATAAATATTGTAGTTTTGAGTGTCCTCTATAGTGAGTTATTTCTTTTACAAGAGAGAAGTGTTTATTGTTTCTTTCCCATATTATCATAGTAAAATCTTTCTACCCCGTGGTTTTTCTTCTCTATCTGTTTGAGGGATTTCCACGTAAAATTCTCATGTCTAATTTATTTTTATTATTTATTATCATATCAAACTTTAGTTGTGATGCTTCCTATCGCTAACACTTGTTAGGGAAAAAATGCTCAGCCCTTTGTGATAAGACTAACCTATTATACATTATATATTGACAGAGTATCATAAATGACAGATTCATTCCAACACTACTTAGTCTTTATGATGCACACGTGGTATATTAATATATCACATATTGAAAGAATATCATAGGAACTGGTCCATTCCTTCAACAAATAAATTGCTTCGTCTTCTATGACATTCATGTGATAAATATCATATATATTGACAGAGCATCATACAAGACTGATTTCCTTCAAAAAGGACACAACTCAATCCTCTGTGATATTCATATGCTATATATCATTTACTAATAAGGTATTATAGATGATTGATTTCTTCCTTTAAGAAAAAAACAATTTAATCATCTAAGATACCATCATGGTATATATACTGACTAAGTATTATAGAGGATTGACCCACATGATGTATTATATACTAACAAGATATCATAGAGAACTGATTCATTCCTTCAAAAAGGAGCTCAGTCATTTATGATACCTACATGATATATATTATATATTGACAGGTATCATAGAGACTGATTCATTTTTTAAAATTAAGAAGATATTTTTCATTCATCTATGATACCAACCTGATATATATCATATAATGATAGAGTATCAATTTAAACTAAAAAAATTCGCAATAATAGTTTGTGTCGTAGCACCTACTAAAAATGATGTTAATATGATTTTCGTCGTCAAAAGAAAGGAAAAACTTCATTTTTGAATTCAACTGTTAAAATATTTGTACTCTCTAAGTATTGATAAAGTTATGCAATACTTGTGTTAGTCGAAAATAGTCGTCATTTCATATAATATTTGAGGTGTTCAAGCAAATTCGAACACTATCGTCTAGCGTTATTTTTTAAAGGGAAAATAAAATGGAGAGATTCATAATTATCATGAATATGATACATCTTTAGTGGATTGCCTGCCCTAAAATGGATTCGTCTCCAGGCCCAGTACTCCTTTTATTTTTATTTATTTATTTATTTATTTATTTATTTTTGAATAGGCATAAAGTTCAATAAAGTAAATGAAAACTTTTGAATCTTGTGATCTCAAACTAAAGATATATGTGGAATCTATCGAAATACCCTTTACTCATGTGGTATTAAATATGTCATGTGGAAAAATTGAAACTAAAAAGTTATCGAAAAGGAAAGATATATACGGAGTATTTTAAAAAATGGACTAAAAACAAAATTAAGATAAACAAATTGAAACGGAGGAAGTATTTACTTCTATTCTTTTATTTCCTTTTTAACTAATTAATCTTGATGTGTCACTAGTGCAGGGTCCAATCCCCACCTTATTTTTAAAAGAGGTTGCTAGCCATCTTTTTTGGTTAAATATTACTGCAATTTGCAAATTGCAGCTTCTTCTCTTGATTTGTCAAAGAAAGTGGCAAAGTGGGTGAGGAAGAGTTCCTATAAAAGGAGCTCTTCAGCTCCTCGTTTTACACATCCAATTCACAGACATAAAAAAAATAATTAGAAAGCTTTGAGGTATTCCATAGACTATAAGAAAATAGTTTGTGAAGAAAAATAGAGTGTGAGCGATATTGTTTTAGTAAGGTGGGAGATCAAAAGAATGTTATTCCTTTTGAGTGTGTGGTAGTCATTTTTTGAGTATTGTACTTGGTACTACCCAGTGTAAAATTCTTTACTATAGTGATATCAGTTGCTCCTTTTGGCCCGTGGTTTTTTCCTTATTTAAAAGGGTCTCCACGTCAAATTCTTGGTGTCATTACTTTATCATTTTATTTCTACTATTTTGACCATATATATTTTTTGTATTAGTCCATATTTTCCCAACAAACTGATATCAGAACAAAGTTTTATCTAAGTATGCTTTGTGGTTGCAGAATAGTCTGAACTTCCACATCAGAAAAGATTTACTTTGATTTGCTATAGTTATATGTTTTGGGGGAAAATGATGAAAGTCAACACTAGTAGAATGGTTACTTTGAATAATGTTAATTATGTCATTTGGAAGGGAAAAATGAAAGATTTGTTTCATGTCAAGAATTTTAATCAATCAGTTTTTACTACTGTAAAGCGTGATAATAAAACAGATAAAGAATGGAATCTATTGCACAGAAAGGTGTGTGGATTTATTAGACAATGGGTTGACGATAATGTGTTGAACTATATTTTTGGGGAGACGCATGCTCGTACCCTATGGGAGCACTTGAAAGCTTGTATGCTCGAAAGACTGAAACAATAAATGTTCTTAATAAAGCAAATTTTAAGTTTAAAATACCATGATGGCTCTCCATGACAGATCACCTGAATAATTTTCAAGGAATCATGAACCAGTTGTCTGTTATGGGCATTAAATTTGACGAAGAAATTCTAGGCTTGCTTCTACTTGGTTCCCTATCAGACTCTTGGGAAATGTTTAGAACTTCATTGTCAAATTCTACTCTAAATGGTGTGATCTCTATGGATTCCACCCAGAGTAGTGTCTTGAACGAAGAGATGAGAAAAAAATCTCAAGGTTCTTCTTCTTCATCGGATGTCCTGGTAACTGGTCCAGGGGGAGAAATAAAAATCATGGTTATCAGAATAGAGAACTTAGCAGGAGAAAATTCAGAGGTAGACTTAGGAATATTGAGTGCTATTATTATGGCATGAAAAGGCATACAAAGAAGTTCTGCCGGAAATTAAAGAGGGAGAACAAAGACAAAGAGGAAAATAAAGAAGATGGCAATGAAAATTGCGTAGCCACCATTTTCACCGAAGATCTTGTTATAGTCCTTGATGCAGATTTGATAAATATTGCTTGTGATGAGTCAAGCTGGGTTGTGGACACTGGTGCCGCATCTTATGTGACGTCAAGAAAGGATTTTTTCTCTTGTTATACCCCTAGTGACTTTGGAACCTTGAGTATGGGTAATGTGACTGTATCTAGGGTGCTTGGTGTTGGTATAATTTGTTTGGAAACTAGTATTAGAACTAAACTAGTTTTGGACAATGTAAAACATGCACCTGATGTTCGTCTGCACCTAATTTATGTTGGTGTTCTAGATGATGAAGAATATGTTAGTACCAATAGCAGTGGACAATGGAAACTTATTTAGGGTTCCTTGATTGTGGCTCATGGTAACAAATGTCCTGATCTATACTGGACTACGACGCCTACTTGTGCCAATATGATGAATGCAGTTGAGAGCGATAACTCCTCAACGTTGTGGCACAAGAGGCTTAGCCACATCAATGAAAAAGGACTTAATGTTTTGGTCAAGAAAAAATTGTTGTCTAATTTTTAAAGTGCTAAATTAGAAAAGTGTGAGCCCTTCTTGGCTGAAAAAAAAAATAGAGCTTCTTTTAAGTCTAACCCTCCTTCAAGAAAGACAGAGTTACTTGAGTTAGTGTACTCTGATTTATGTGGTCTAATGAAGATAAGGACTCTGGGTGGTGCACTTTATTTTATCACTTTCATTAATGACTGCTCAAAAAAGCTTTGGGTCTATGTCTTAAAGACTAAAGACCAAGTGTTGGGTGTCTTTAAGCAGTTTCAGGTTTCAGTTGAAAGAGAAACTAGAAAGAAACTAAAATGTATTTGTACTGATAATGGTGGTGAATATTGTGGACCATTTGACGAATACTGCAAGCATCAATATATTAGACACCAGAAGACTTCTTCTAAGACTCCTCAGCTTAATGGGTTAGCTGAGAGGATGAACAGGGCCTTGATGGAAAGAGTTAGATGTTTGATTTTCGAAGCAAAGTTTTCAAACTCCTTTTGGGGTGAGGCCTTATTGATCGCTGCACATGTTATTAAATTATTGCCTGTTGTTGCTTTGCAAAGTGATGTTTCAAATAAATTTTGGTATAGAAATGATATTTTCTATGACCATCTGAGAGTATTTGATTGCAAAGCTTTTGTACATGTGCCAAAAAATAAGAGGTCAAAGTTAGATGCCAAGACACAATAGTGCATCTTTGTTGGATATGACCTTGATGAATTTAGTTATAGGCTATATGATCCAATTGAAAAGAAGCTTGTAAGAAGCTGCAATATCTTCTTCATGGAAAATCAAACCATTGAAGATATTGACAAATTAGAAAAGCTAAAATCTTCAAGTTCTGATGGCATAGTCTATCTTGATCAAGTACCTGATACAAGTGTGCATCAATGGATTGAAACCATGCAAGATAAGATGAAATCTTAGCATTAGAATCACACTTATGAGTTGGTAAAATTGCCTAAGGGCATAAGAGCTTTGAAGAACAAGTGGGTGTTCAAAGTAAAAGTTGAAGAACATAGATTGAAGCCCATGTACAAAGCTAGATTGGTTGTTAAAGGATTTGGTCAAAGGAAGGGTATTGACTTTGATGAAATATTTTTTTTTGTCGTGAAAATGTCCTTCATTAGTACAGTTCTTGATTTGGCTGCTAGTCTTAATTTAGAGATTGAGCAAATGGATGTGAAGATGACTTTTTTTATGGTGACCTAGAAGAGGAGTTTATATGGAACAAACTGAGGGCTTCAAAGTAAATGGTAAAGAAGATTTTATGTGAAAACTCAGAAAGAGTCTCTACGGACTAAAACAAGCTCCTAGACAGCGATACAAGAAGTTTGAATATGTTATGAGGGAACAGGATACAAAGAGACTTCTTCATATCACTGTGTGTTTGTACAAAAATTTTCTGAAGATGATTTTATCATCCTTCTGCTATATGTGGATGATATGTTGATTGTGGGCAGGAATACTTCCAAGATTGAAGAGCTGAAGAAAGAGTTGTGTAAGTCTTTTGTTATGAAAGATTTGGGTCATGCCAAGCAATTTTTGGGCATGAGAATAACTCATCTCAGGGATGAAAGGAAGATTTATTTGTCACAAGAAAAGTACATTGAACGTGTACTAGAATGCTTCAACATGAAGAATGCTAAGTCTGTTAGCAACTCAAGCCGAAGAAATTTAGTCAATGGTCACCACTAACCGCTTTTGGTCCCAAATCTTTGGGGTTGCTTTTTCCAAACACCTCTTACTGGTCATATGAAGTTGAGCAAGAAGATGTGTCCTACAGCTCGGGAGTAAAAAGAGAGCATGGCCAAAGTTCCATATTCCTCCATCGTCGGAAGTCTAATTTATGCTATAGTATGCACTAAACCTGATATTGCTCATGCAGTTGGTGTTGTCAGCAGGTTTCTCGACAATCCAGGAAAACAACATTAGAAAGCTGCAAAGTGGATACTCAAGTATCTGAGAGGAAGCTCAGATAAATGTTTGTGTTTTGGAAGATCAAATCCAATCTTGAAAGGCTATACATATGCTGATATTGCAGGAGACCTTGATAATAGAAAATCCACTACTGAATATTTATTTACTTTTTCAGAAAGAGCTATATCATGGCAGTCAAAGTTGCAGAAGTGTGTTGAACTGTCTACAACTGAAGTTGAGTATATTGCGGCTACTGAAGCTGGCAAGGAGATGATATGGCTCAAGCAACTTCTTCAAGAGCTTGGCTGGCATCAAAAGGAGTATGCCGTCTATTGTGATAGTCAAAGTACAATAGACTTGAGTAAGAACTCCACGTACCATGCAAGGACAAAACACATAGACGTGAGATATCATTGGATTCGAGAAAAGATAGATGAATCTATGCAGGTTAAAAAAATTTCTACAAATGAGAATCCTGTAGATATGCTGACCAAAGTGGTAACAAGGGACAAGTTCGAGCTGTGCAAAGAACTTGTTGGCATGAGCTCTCTCTGATAAGACGAAAATACCTCTTTTTAGTGAATGAGACTGGAGGGGAAGATTTGTGGGGTTCAGTACCTTATTCAAAAGAGGTTGCTGGCCATCTTTTTTGGTCAAATATTACTACAATTTGCAATTTGCAAATTGCAGATTCTTCTCTTGATTTGTCAAATAAAGTGGCGAGGTGGGTAAGGAAGAGTTCCCATAAAAGGAGCTCTTCAGCTCCTCGTTTTACACATCCAATTGACAGACAGAAAAAAATAATTAGAAAGCTTTGAGGTATTCCATAGACTATAAGAAAATAGTGTGTGAAGAAAAATAGAGTGTGAGCGATATTTTTTTAGTAAGGTGGGAGATCAAAAGAGTGTTATTCCTTTTGAGTGTGTGGTAGTCATTTTTTGAGTATTGTACTTGGTACTACCCAGTGTAAAATTCTTTACTATAGTGATATCAGTTGCTCCTCTTGGCCCGTGGTTTTTTTCCTTATTTAAAAAGATTTCCACGTAAAATTCTTGGTGTCATTATTTTATCATTTTATTTCTACTATTTTGACCATATATTTTTTTTGTGTTAGTCCATGTTTTCCCAACTAGGGGGCATACGAGAGATTTGGTTTTGTAGCTATTGCAAATTTATTTTTAGTTTTGTGTCATTTTACACAAAAAAATTGAATAAATCGTTTTTTTATTTTCATTTTGTAAATAGATATATTCAAGGATTCTAGTTTTTCCCTAATTGCACATAGGAAGAAGACCTACGGACCTATAATTTCCTACTGCAACTCTTCTGGTACAGAAGGAGCATCTTACAATTAATTCTCAAATAAGCACTACATACCACCAAATTTTTCTATTTTATGTATATATTTAATTAGTTTCCTTTGAAATATTAAGTATTTAAAAATAGAAAGTACTATTTTTTATAATAAAAAAGAAAATATTTAGAAAGTATTTGAAAAATTATAATCAAAGAAAATATTTTTTAGACTATTTAAATAGTAGTTAATTAAGACAAACAAATTGAAATAGAGGAAATATATACATGCAGGTAGTATTCAAAGGCGGAACCAGCTTGGGGCTTAGCAAAAAATTACACTATTTATACAAGGTTAAAATAATTTTTTATGTGTATATAGTAGAAGTTCAACCCCTTCTGCTAGTCAGTATGTTTATTTTGAATACTTAATGAAAATCTTAACTCCTTAATTGATAATCTTGAATTATATTGAAGCTATGTTGGACAGATTCCCAATGTATTCTACTTTCTAAATAAACCTTTTCTTTAATGGATATATAGTCTATTCAGCCAACAAATAAAAGCTATATCAATCTCGTGAAGAAACTTGTTTCCATGCAAATATACTTGTATACCTGTCAAAATAAAATACTATAAACAACTTCAACATTCAGAATATTAATTATTATTTTTTACTCAAAACAGTTCATACTTAAATGTATATCTTGGAATTACCAAATTCTCTAAAATGAGAAAAATACAGGCACCTAGCTAGTTGAGAATAACTCTCCAATTCCCTTCACTAAATTCTATATATACTACTGTTACCCCATGTGCTCTCCTGCCCCCCCCCCCCCCCACACAACCCCATAATTAATTTCTTGAAACTTAATTCCCTCTGCATTTTCCAGGCATGTCCAACTCAATAACCCTAATCAAGACAAACCCTAGCCCAATCACCTTATTAATGACACCCTACACATATCCAAAGGATGCAATTAATATTTAATAAGAAAGTCCAAAAAAAATCAATATTTTCTTTACAAAATTTAAATATATATACTATTTAGAAAGAAGAAACTACTAAGATTTTAAAAATACTATACTAAATTTTGAAATCATAATTTCAAGAATACAATTATTAGTTCTATAAGATCGTCAAATTTAAATCCTGAATTGACATGTACGTCTTTAAAATTTTATAAGAAATTCCACTATCTTCTCACCATCTTGAAATATTCCCTTCTCAAAACCATTTTTCCTAAAGTGGAAAATTTGTCTGTAAATAATTAAAAATTTACTAAATAAATACAAATAATATATTTCTGATTCTATAAATCAAATAGATTATGGTGAAATTCTGAACTCGAACCGACAATATTAGAATTATGGATCCGCCCCTTCTCCGATCCAACACCAAAAGCATGTAGAACAAAGAACAAGGTAAGAATAGCTCACTAAATGTGTAAATTAAATGAGGAGGAGAAAAATTAAAGAAAAAGAAAAATAATAGTAAAAAAAATGATCTTATATAGAAAATTTGTGTATACATACATAGGGAATGTATGTGTAATAGAAAAACCTAGAGGCTTAAATACTACGTCTCTAAAATATGATATAGGGAGGCACACTATATTCCTTGAATTTGTTTAAATTCTCATCTCCTTCATTCATTCCATATCTTTAATTATACATGTAAAGTAGGTGAAGAAATTAACCTAGCTAGCTATAATAATTATACACTCAAAGGTACAAAACAAAAAGGGTCTTAATTAAATCTTAAGAGTCATGATGTGATAATATTCTTTTTGACAATTAAAAAAATAGTATACATACATGATACTTAAATGGATTGATTCCCTTGTAGTTGGTGACAATTTTGGAAGGATTTGGGGAAAAAGTGGAAGAAGAGAACACAAGTTTATGGCTTTATTATGTTGAAAGTACTTAACTGTAAAAAAAGTTGTGACACAGATCTGGATGTGATAATAATACAAGAAAAAAGGGAATCCATGTTGTATTGTATCTGACTTATATATATGTGTCCTTAAAAAAAAAAAAACTATGTGTATGTCTACTAGTTTTATTTTGTACTGACAGAATGTCAGTGAGGTATTATTGATGAATGGGAAAAAGAGTTTACTGCATTCCATGCAGTTTTTAGTCAGTTTCTTGATTCTTCACCCCTTATAGTATCAGCCAAATTCCCCCAACCCCACCCCACCCCTCCCCTAGTCAAAATAAGTACTTTTAACCCTTATTAAAAGAAAATTGATATTTGAACCCCTTTCACGCTTATATCACGTCGAGGTACTATAGAATTAAAAAAACAACAAAATTCAATCCAACCCAAAGAACACACTCTTAATTAGAAGAAGAATGAAAACCTTCTTTCTTTTGCCATCTTATAAATCTTGTATTTGCAGATGAAGAGATGTAAAGGGGCTTCTTATTTTTCAAGCAGAAAAAAAATTGTTCTACAAATTAGAAAAGTGAGATCTCTCTAATTTGTGATATCTTCTTAACCTCAAAGACCTGTTCAATTGTTGATTTTCATTATAATTAAGGAAGTAAATACACTTCTTGCATTCAAGAGACTCTTTAAGTAAAGAAAAAAAAAAGATCAATTGTAAGCATAATCTTAAAGGCAGCCCTATATATATACCCTTTAGCTTGTTTCTTAAGCTAAAAGTTAAACTTCTTGTTTTAACTTTCTATTAATCATCAATCAGTTTGTAACTATTGAAGTGTGTGATCATCTCTTTCAAAAACTTGAGTCATCAAAAAATATAATCATCAATCAATTTGTAACTGTTGAAGTGTGTGCGTGACCATGTTATCTTTAAACTTAAACCATCAGAAAAAATACATTTTCATTTACTTAATTATATCTTCACACGGTTGTATATCATGGTTTGAGAAATCGACAAATTCCTTCGTCTACACACCTAGAATTCATCGATCATGTTGTTTTAACTTTCTTGGAGATACCTATGCAAATAGCATAAAATCCATAAATCCAAAATTTATAAGTTACACATACAAAATATTTGACAAGAGACCTTCCTCATGCTTAGAGATATATTTGAAGCCTTCCATAATATCTTTAAGTCATTCTTACACTCTTCAAGTTTAGCTTAAAACTATCAGAAAACAAGTGAAAGAAAGAGGAGAGGAGAGGAAGAGTGAAGCATACAGAAAGAAATGAACTAGAGACCACAAGTTGTTGTTGTCATCATAAGAGTTGTATTGTTTTTTTTTGTTTTGTTTTTTTTTTGCAAATTCACTTCACCTTTGGATATTTCAAAGCTTCAACTCAAGATCCAATTCCTCTATAGCACTAGGGATCCTTTCAAGTGCTTCCGATTGGGGACGACACCTTTCGATTGATGAACTTGTTTTAGGGAAGAGATTTGCAAATGAAATATTATCTTCTTGATCAACTTTCCTCCTTTTGCAATTAGTTTCAACAATATGATCTTGTTTTGCTCTAAAGCTTGAGTCTATCATGCCTTCAAGATTCATCTCTTGATCTTTCTTGAAATCTATAGATTTTAACTTTTGCTCCTCATCATGTTTCACACTAGAGAGACAAGAATATTTGTTGGCCACCAAGTTTGACCATGATGAAGGAGGTGATGGAAACTTGTTCTTGTTTTCTTCTTGGACAATTGATGAAAAGGAGGAATGATGATGAGTTGCTAAGGTCTTTTGAGAAGAAACCCTAATTGGAGCCCCAGAGTCAGAGTCGGAATTAGTGTTGTACATAAAGGTACAAATTTGAGAAGGGTGTTGAACATGGTTATTATGATTTCGAGGAGGAAGAGGAGGAACAAATACTTGATGATCATGACCATTTAGATTATTAGATGGAGGAGATTGTTTCATTCTTGCTCTATCCCTTCTATGAACATTCATATGGCCACCAAGAGCTTGAGCTGACCTGAATTCTCTTCTACAAAAGCTACAAGTATAAGATCTTGGTGGCCATATGCACCCTCCAAGAGCTCCAGCAGCATCTTCAGCAAAAGCTTGCTCCTCCCACGAATCACCATATGAAGAAGGATTATTTGATAATGTCATGTCATGTTTGCGCTTCGCGCTCATCCAATATCTTGGTTGTTCCATTTCACCTCCCAAATATTTTTGAAAACGGAGAATCAAGGGGTAAACAGAGTTGTGATTATCTTATTCACCAAGAATTTGACTAAAAGAAAAAGCTACAAGAGAATAATATTATAGGGAATAGATGAAGAAGACATCAAATGAAGGATATTGAGCCAAAAAGTTGTTTAAGTTAGGGAAGAGGAAGGTGGAGTGGTGGGTACTCTAGAGACCCTCTCATGCAGCTACTCTTTTGTTTTTAGTCGGCCTTCAAATATAGAAACAGTAGAGGAAGACCTATATTAATAGTTAGTACTGTGCATTAATCTTTTTTAAAAAGGTTTATAAATTGTTCGGTATTCAAAATCTACTGACTTGATTAATTCAGATTTAGTCTTCAATATGATCCATCTGAACAGGATTCACTTTCTACCGGTAGTTTCTCCATTCTTAGAGCACGAATCTGAACTTGTCCACTTATAAGCAATTGAATCATATCTATCATACCACAATCCTTAATAATAATATGCATTGGCAGGAGCAGAGCTAATTAGAGTTCGAATTTACAGATTTAAAAGAAATTAAATGTTTCGATCAAAACTATATATTTATGTTAAAATATTTACTTAGTCATATAAATAATTTATTGAGAAGTCAATAAACCGTTTTTCCTAAAATACATTACTCATAAAGTCTCAGTTTTAAATACATCTCCTATTAGTGGAAATCTCCCTAGTGGGTCCCCATATATGACAATTGTATGGTGTGAACGTAAACTGAGATAATCTGATTTTCATTGATTTAACTGTCAATATATGTATATATATTTATTTGTTTTGACAATTATCAACCCTCAAAAGAAAACTACAAATATATAGTAGCTGAAGATATGCCATATTGATATAAACCCTATATATGCTTTATGAGCTAGTTTTTCACATTTATATAATCTTAGTTAATCAATCCATTCATCCTTAATCTGGAAGAGAGCAGTAATTATCTCTCATTAGATCTTTCCATCACTATTTATAAATACAGGTGGTGTATTTGCGTTATATGTGTGCCAAAGAAAAAAGAAAGAAAAACAAGTAAGCAAGCAAGTAAGGAGTGTGTGCTCACGTAAAGTGTGTTGTTGAAGCAAGCAACAAGTGAAAAATAAGAAGAGTTGCTAGATTACAAGTGCAAGAAAAATTGTGAGTAAGAATTGGAAGATCGAAGCAGATCTTTACTTTGCAATAATAAAATTTAAATGGTAAACAACAGATTATACCCATCAAAAAATTCAACACTCCCGGTAAAACAAAATTCAGTGTTCTTTTTGTTTTATTTTTTTTTTCAAAGGGGCAAGCATATATTACATATATAATATTTACACAACTAATTGGTACCATTATTGTTTGATTAATATTGGACAATTTAGGGGTGATAATTGGGCAGGTTAGGTCAAGTTTGGGTGAATCATAATGGGTTAAGACAATAATTGGGTCAAGATCCAACTCAACCCAATTTTATTTGGGTCAAAACGGATTGGGTTAAAATGAGTTATGTAATGGGTTATATAACGGGTCAAGGTCCCAACCCAACCTAATTTTTATTAAACTATTTTAGTACCTAATAAAATTATTTTTTTCTTTATTATTGCTATATATAAATATAACATATCAAATTGAAAAAAAAAAGTTTTTAAAAATATTTTAACAAGATTTTTCATGAGTCAATTCGGATAACATATCAACTCACTTTTTAATGGGTTGAAACAGTTTAAGCTAATGAATTGGCAGGTCAATAACCAATCCAAACTTAAACGGATTGGACGAATTAGGCGGGTTGAGTTTGATTTTGCCAACCCAGACAAACTCACATCTAAATAAAAATGAAAAAAAATATCACATAACGTGTTTAACCTCTTTGCAAAATAAAATTTAGAAAGAAAACAAAGGTTTCGTAAAATAAATTCTCTGTGTTATTAGAAGACCAAATTACTCAGAATTATATTGTTCCCTATTCCCAGCAAATAAATGACGTAATTTAGGCATAACTAAGGAATCTTTTTTCAAGCCTTAAACATTGGAAACATGTTGGTCACAAGATCAAGAAAAACAGGATCATACGTTAACGATAATTTTCAATCAGTCTAATATCTAAAAAACATTCGATTTTTTGACTTTGACCAAAGATGAAATGGATAATGATATTTCAAAGAAATATTGAAATTGAATATATGTGTGTGTAGGATGGCAATGCACATGAACTTTTTTAATCCTCACTAAAAAAAAAGGTGTAATTTACATAAATCTCATAGTGCTAAGAACTAATTACATTATTTTTCTTATTCTTTTTTAAATTACAAAATCCCTTAAAAGTTATGGATTTCGGATATATCACTAGACTTCAGGATACATCAGTAGACATCCGGATACATAGGAGAAGGATGTATCCGAGAAGGAAGGGATATATCAGAAAGGTGATAGAACATTCGGATATATAGAGGAGGGATGTATCCAAGAGCGGAGGGATGTAAACGAGAGGGGGATAGGGATGTATCAGCGAGAGCGGAGTGATGTATCTGAGAGGAGATTTTTGAATATTCTTTAAATAGTAGAAAATTTTAGATATTATGACAAAATAAAATGTGCATTTAGATAATTTTTTCAAATAAAAATGATAAAAAGAGACCTCATGATGTCATATTTTTATTTTTATTTTTGAAACGAGACCTTAAAAACGATTTTAACAGTAGGTCTCTAAAACATAAGTCATTCTTTGTCGGGGACCTCATGAGGTCATCAAAGAAAGACCTCACAAGGTTGTGGAGTTATTTTTTGAAATTTTTAAAAAGAGACCTTATATTACTTTTCATTATTATTATTATTATTATTACTATTATTATTTATTATTATTATTACAAAAGAAGACCTCATAGGATCACTAGTTTATTATGGGGAATTATGTTTGTTGTCTCTGGTTAAAAGTTGTTTAGGTGATTGCCACATGATGATTGAAAGAATAAAATTTGAGCAGGAGATTTCATTTTCAATCATGAGAGGGAATTAATTGTTAATAGTTTTTTTAGTGGCAAAATATTTTAGGTAGGTTAGATTTTGGATTGGGTCCTTATTTATTTCGTACACAAAGATATACATCTTCAAACATCAACATTATTCCAACATTTATAATAACCATTCTAATTAATTGATAGAGCTAAAGTGTTAAATAATACCATACTTGTAAGTTATAACGTTATATATAAAAATTACTCCATCATGAAAGGTAATACGTCGTAGAAATATAAATGTTGGGTAATGACAACATTCATTTACGACGAGACCTAAGTGATGTGTTAGGGATAGCTAGGGTCATAACAATACATCAAAAATGATCTTTAGTGTTAATTAATTAACGACAATGGTTTAATTACATTTAAATATTTTTTAAAAGATAATTACTAGTGACAATTACATTTTAGCATTTTTTGTAAGTGCCGCTAAAACCTATAGCAATATTGAATCTAATGACAATTGATTAATGTTATAACGCTTTTAGCACTCTTTATTAATATGAATATTATTGCCGCTAATAGTTGTTTTGTTGTAGTGTAGTCATGGTCGAACATATGACTTTTGTTTAATAGACTTGTTTAACAAATAAAATTTGCGTATTTGCTATAATGTTTAACAATAATGGTACGTAGGTATGTTTTATCCTAATAAGTGCAAGTATCAGAGTCAATGTCATTGGTTCGATTCATTAGAACAACATGTTGCATGTGCATATATTAGGGGTTGGGGTTAGGTTGTTGGATAACACTAACATCTTGTAAATTGATCCATAGGCATCGCGATAAGTCCTCTATCCTACTATAAGTTTGCAATAATTTTTATCAAGTTCGAACGATTGTCGATCACCAGATCTGCAATATTGAATCCTGGCTCACAAATACAAATCCTCAATTCAAAATATTATCATTGAGTACTCCAAACACTCAAATATAGTGAATTAAGAACTTGCAGAGTTTCCCAACAACTAGAGTTTAGGAAGCTCAGATCCAATCAAGATTTGAAAAACAATGAGCACTCCAAATTAGATCAGGTTCTCCTCAACAAATAAGTGTTAGTTGGAGGTAACACAATTCTACACTTTTAATTACAAAATTAATAAATCTCCTTTTTTATAATCAAGTAGCTTTCAACTCCTTTATAAAAAATGCGAAATATATATAAAAAGAATATATTCTCCATTGAAAATAAAATTATGTTCCCTGTTCCCCTTTCAAAAAAAAATGGAAATGCCTAGGTGATGAGTTAGGATGATCCGAAATTGATTTCATGATTAAATATGGTGCTTTCTTGATGAGTTTGATTAAAACAAAAAATTACATTTCTTCTATAAACTATAACTTTTGATAAGATAATAAACATTTAATTCTAACATAAAATAGGTTTAGTCATGATAAAAGAAATGCAAAATTTATTTTAAATAAAAATATAAAAATGAAAGTGAAACAAGTAATAAGACCAAAACAACTATAGCCGCCCTCATCCACCCCTATTTGTCTCCTTGTTTTTGTGCCACTCTAGAATTTGTCATGTATGTATATGCCTAACAAAGCTTATCCAGCAGGAAATGTGCATCTTTTGGAATCCAATATGTCTTATATGGTAATAAGTTATAAGATTATAAATAATCTTACTAAGTATGTCACTTCTGCTAAACTACATATACTCAACACTTGAACAACATCTTTTTGAGTCAGAAATCCATGTGATTTTAATATTTAGCCAGCAAGTAAAAGATTGATTAATAGTGCCAATAACAAAAATACAAAATAGGACAGTCAAATTACAAGTGCCTTATATTGGCTTGCCTAGAAAGCATCTTTCTATGTAAGAGTCTGTTTGAAGGTCCCTAGAGTGATTTGATTCTATTCAATGCATGTTTTATTATCATGATTATTACTCAATCAATTATTAAAAAATAATTAAGAACCAATAACTTAACCTATAAGGTATTTGGCCTAATTTCTCCAATGAACATGTTTCAAGTTTGTCATCTTTGGTTTTAACGTTTGTTAGATAACATATCTAGCTAGAGATAAACAAGTTTTCTTTGTTTCTTCTCTCTATCCCCCCCACCCCCACCCCCGCACTCCACCCCCTCCCCAAACTAGGGACTTAAGTACTAGTATGAGTCAATTGAGTCCCACATCACATCAGCGGAATTCAGAGTGGAAGCTAGAATTTTTAGAATCTAAAAAAAAGGTAAAAAAAGAAATACTAAGTGTGAATTGATTCCCAACTTCATGAGGTAAATAATCAAGCATTCAACCAAGTGTCCTGTTTAGTTTCTTTTTTGTAGCATGAATGTCTTTTTGTAGCATAAGCGCCAACAAGTAATACTAGATCAATTCTAGAAAATATGTATACAAAATATCTAGTTTTGTGGAGAGATTATGAGTTCACGTGCACCATAAATTTCAAAATTAATCTGCTTCTGGTGGAATGAGGGAAAACTAGTCTCTTTATATGGTCTTGAATGTCAATTTTCACCTCATTAGCTAGCTTTAGAGTTGAGTTGGATTGTATCATGTTATTAGAGTCAAATCCATCATAATTCATTATTCACTTGATATTGGACCCCGTTTTATACTGTCCACGCTCTAGATGTCCGAGTATAACGGAGGAGGGGATGTTGAGTTCCACATCGGTGGGACAATTGGTCTTTCTATGTTTTTGGTCAATTCTCACCTAATGATCTAGCTTTTGGGGTTGAGTTAAATTCAAAGTTGATTCTTTATCAAGTACTATATATGTGTATTATTTTATTAAAATAAAAAATGTACTATGTGTGTATTATTTATAGTTTATACTACTTTCTAAATTCCAACCATATTTGCTAAGCATATCTGACAAGCACAACCAACTAAGAGGAGGTCCGTCTGAAATGATTAGAAATTAAACAAATAGAAGACCATTACTGTAGTAATAATGTGTTTACCCCCCACTCCCCACCCCCCAAAAAAGGTAATTAACTAACAAGCACATATTGTACAAATTATCTAAGAATATGGACTACAAATATGTACATACAATATAAACTTTTTTCTGTAAATGTAAAGGAAGCCATTCACACAATTCACCACTATTTAATTTATAGTACCAACTACCATACATAATTATTTCGTTCCATGGCATATCCGTTAATGTTTGATAACTATAATTTAAATATTTTTAGTCTAGTTTTATTTGAACATAATTTTAATTAATTTTTCCATGATGCAGTGTAATCTATAGTTCCAAGCCATTAAAAGCTCAAAATATATATGTGCATCTAAATAGTTTTCAAACATCTAAATGTATGTCACATAGATGATAGAACTGATCAATGGAAGATATTATTATGATTTAACCAACAAGACAAATTAAGAAGTAATTATAGAAGGCTTGATGATTTAGAGACTAAGCTCATAATGTATTTATGTTTGACAAATAAGCAAATATATATATATATCCCAAGAAAATTTATATGTAATATATAGAAAAACAATATGTTGTTGCCTCGTTGGGTAGGGTGGAGAGTGGGGAGTCAAAGGTGGTGCGGGTTGGGGAAAGAGAGTCAAGACTCAAGAGACAATGAGCTTCGGAAATACCATTTATGGAACTTGTTTTCCCTACTTACATTAGTGTCTTGTCTCAGATTTTTAAGAAATTTATTTTCCTAACAAAAATATTTTTCAAAATATTTTGACCACCCAAACATGAAAAAATTGGAAAAGATTTTATCTATTATTGTGGATCTTAACTCCATCTAAGATTACAATTATCACACTTGATTAACGCATATTTAGACAAAATTAGCAATATTCAACAGAGTTTAGAAATAATGAAGACTCAATAATACAAAAGATAAGACATAAGAGAGGACGAACACCTTATATATATAAGACATAAGAGAGGACGAACACCTTTTATATATATATATTATATGACTATGAGGAGCTAATAAAACTTGTTTTGTAATGTTAAATTCTTGTAGTATAATATTGTTACCTTTATCAGATTATACTCAACTTGAATGTCTTCATTCTCATCAACTTGTGTGCCTAATAAAAAAATATTACTATAATATATAGTAACAAAAGTTATGGTCCTATTTCTACTTCTTGTTTCTTAGTCTACAAACAAGAAATAGTAGTAGTATAATAGAGATATGATTAACATTAAAAAATGAAAGTTAATTAAGGGGTATTTTTTTTTCAAAATAAGGGGACAAAGATTAGAGAGACATAGATGTATTGTGTGAATGAGGTGACACTCTTTGATTGGGATGTGGTTGGCATTAAACAACTTGTAACTAAAATTGCATTAAATTATCATATGTCTTTTCACTTAAGGAGTATTGAAATTCGAACTTGATCTCAAAGTGATTTGATGGTTTGTTTGTTATTTGTTACTTACGGTATTTTAATTTATTTGTCATATTTTGATTTGATATGAAATTTAAAAAAATAAAAAAAAAGATTTTAATTTTTATGATTTTAAAGTAAAAAGTATTTTAAATCTACTAAAATACCTATTAATTTTGTGATGTTAAATATGTTATGTAAAAATTAAAATTAAAAAAAATGCTAAGAAGAAAAAATATATATTTTTTTAAACGGAACGAATATTAAATTACATAACCTTGATTTATAGCGCGTAATTCAAGTCAAATTAAGTATCTATATTTAATTTGTGTATTTTCACCGACAGTTATCGGTAAGTAGTTATCATTATAAAATTTAATATTCTTATTAGTTTGATTTATGAATAAGAACAACTTTAGGTAAGCTAGGTGCTAAACCCGTCAAGTGGGGGGGGGGGGGGGGGGCGGTGAGGCTGGGCTGGGAAAAATCCAGCTGTTGGGGTTTGCTCGTTTTGACTTGAGCTAAGAATTAATCTAAACTTTTATTTGGTATTTTTCACTATTTCCTAATTTATTTTGTGATTTTAATTTGCGTTTAGGTGTTGGAAATTGAGGTTTGTATTTAAAGTTGTGAATCGTAATTTGGGGACTTAATGGTTGATTTAAAATCGATTCTCAATGAAATTTCATATTTAAGACTTTCGTGTTATGAAAAAACTGATTTTGAGATAAAATTACTATTTTGACCTTAAGACTTAAGATTGATATTTTTGGGCTCGGAATGAAAATATAGCAATATGGGTATCACTAGACTCATACACTCATGTAGAGTATGTTTTTGATAGATTGAGAGTATTTCGAAGCGATTCAAAAAGGAAAAAATACATTTGTGAAGGTTCATGACACATTTGCTCGTCATTAGAGGTAAGTTAATGGCTTACCTTCTAGACTTCTCTTGAAAGATAATTATTTTATATTAAATATGATGGGTTTAGGGCGTGATGGGGGTCCCGTGCTCAAGACTGTGACAAGTACTTGTACGGGCTTCAGTGTATTGTGAAGGATATATTATTGTTGATACATTGAAAGAATGACATATTACTGTAAAACCTAGGTTGGGACTTAGCTGATAGACAATAAATGATTTGAATTGTTTGTGTGTTATTTGCATCACACCTTGCATGTCTACATATCATTATGATGATTGTGTTGCCTAAAGGGCATTGTTGAGATAATATATGGTATATTATGCTTGTTGTGATTATTCATTCATATTGATTTGAGATGGATCGCGCAATATTGTACGATGAGGTAATGTTTAGGCCTAAATTTATACGAGTGATGATATTATAGTCCAATAAATTGAGATATCTGAGGGGAGATGGTTTTGTGTAGATGATGATGACATAGTCCCAATAGTGGACTGAGTCACCTAAGGGAAAATGATTTAGGATTAGTATATGAAACTCGCGAGTCTTTCATGAGTAATCACTCCCAAATATCCACTATTGAAAGTACGTGTAAATACCGATTGATTATTGAATTGTGCATTTACATTACATCGCATAATATTTTACCTATTTGCATTCATATAAATTGTCTATTTTAAAGATAGTTTATTACTTGACTTCTCTTGGTTATATCAATTGAATTGTGTATGTGCTAAGGAGATCTTGTTATGGTAAATTTCATTCTTGATATGATATATATAATCATTAGTACTTCAGCATTATCGACTTTGATGCTTGTTGAATAAATATGATTTTTGTACTCATATTACACTTGTTGCATTCTTTTTGATGAAGAGTGTATCTCGATCATGAGTGGGCCATAGTAAGTGTGGAGTTCAAGATCTTTATTTCTGGAGATTCTTAATTGGTGAGCAGACTGGCTGATCAGCAACATCAGACTCCATTATTTTCTTATACTTTCGATCATTTCCTCTTTCAGACAGTGTATCAGTTATTGAATAATTGTAGTATATTCATAGTCGTTCTTTTACGCACAACATTGATACAGATTGTATTTTGTTAGTTTCTACCGTTGAATTCTATTAAAGATTTTCTATGATTTTGAACTTGTTAATATCTTACTTCCGCATTATTTACTTGCTTTGGAATTAGATGGGTGGTGGCTTATTTACTTTCTTGAAACAATTATTCCATGAAAAATATTACAATGGAACACATGATCTATAGTATATTCAGTATTCTTACAACCTTAACCTAAGATGTCAGGATTTAATTTCACAGAGTTATATGTCAACCCTAACAAACATCACAAATCTCAATGTGTGATTTTTCAAATTTAAGGTTGACCAGCAATTATATAGTACTTAATAAATGTTTAAGTATATACATAGGATCAATAATATATAAGGAAGTGACTTTTGACTTAGGTAAGTTTTATGTTTGTATTAATTGACTGGGTTTCAACAATTAATTTGCAAAGGTTAAATCCAAGTGCAAAAGTTCAAAAGCTACATTACAAATCAGACCATTATTTCCTTCATGTATCTCCCCCCATGTAGGAAACGTGGCAATTCATGGTCATAATAAATATTAAATATTTTTTTTTTATTTATTAACATTATGTTAGAATCAAATATCGTCGCATAAATTAAAACAAATTAAATTATAGATAACTACAAGAGTAAACGATTACACAGATCAGTAATAACAATTCACTAAAATTTCATCTTTATAAGATCATGCATATTAATTGTACTAGGGGTGTATAATTGAGACTTAGTATACCGAATTATTATAAAAATCACTGAATTACCATATTTTAGCCGTTGAAAAAGTAAAAAAAAAATTCATGGTCAAACATGTCCTTAGTAAAAGTAGTAAACTTTACTATTGACCAACATGAAGCTTTGTTTGGTTGGATTAGATTCATGAAAGACAAGAGTAACAACAAAACAGTGCTTTTTATTTGAATAAATTCCTTTTGTCTCTTATCATACGTTCTGTAGTAGTAACACATTTTTGATAAATGTTTAGTCATTGACTAGCTTGGTCTAATCAAAAATTCAATTATTTGATGCCACTAAACAATTTTTTAATGGAGTGTTTGGTTAAACATCTCTTTCTATGCTGGAGAAATTGATGATTAAACATATTATATTTTGAAAGTGATAGATGACCTCTTCCCTTGCAGAGATTGATTGGATTTCAATTTGAATTTGAATAGGTATTGGAATTTGATTAAGGGAATGAGAGTAACTAATTAATTAAAGAATAATCTTTTAGTTTAAATATACATAGATTTGACAAGTAAAAGAGTCAAGTTATAACACAATGATATAGTTCGATCCTTCAACCACAATATTCCTTTATTTCATTTTTCCTATCTCTGTCGTACGATAACAATAACAATAATAATAATTGTGTCTCAATTCGAAAGAAGTTCAGATCGATTATATAAATCTTATTGATCATGTTACTCTATATAAATTTATTTCAAACTAATATTGTATAAAATAAAAAGTTCTGAAATTTTTACATTGGAGATATGCTAATCAAAATATTTGATTTCAGTTTTAATTGTGTTAAAACTTATATTGAAACTATCAAGAATAAATCTTGTACAAACAACATCTAGAAGTAGAGTCCAAATTCAAATGTGCCTATTGTTTGACCTTTTGGGTTCTGGATTAACTGGAATTATTATTATGAGTAAGTCATTAAAAGACAACTTTATAAAAACGCTATCAAACTCTATGACCATAACAACCATAACATGCATACTTGTAGGGTAGAATGTACACAGATCTTACTTCTATCTCAAATATAAAGAAGTTATTTTTGATATTCCCTCGACTCAAGAAAAAGTAGTTCAAGAAAAGGTAATAAAGCACAAGAAATATCAAATAGTAACAAAACAACATATAGTAAAATGGTAGTAATTACGATAAATAAAATGATAGTCGAAGTATAAAAAACAACAAATAGTAACAGAATTCAAAGAAAAAGCAATTACCGGAGCAATACTACAACTACTACCTACTACCTTTATACCCTTATATGTGTCCTCCACGACCTCCTATCTAAAGTTATGTCCTCGATAAGCAGAAACTACGACATGTCATGTCCAATCACCTCTCCAATGATTCTTTGGTCTACCTCTATCATTACAACAAAAGAGACATTTAGTGGCGATATATTTTCTTTTAAAACATTTAGCGGCAACTAATGTCATTGCATCTAGTGTCACTAAAGCTTTAGCGACATTTATATACAGTGTTGATTATAAATACTCATATTTACTATTGCCGCTAAATATAATATAGCGGCTATTGCATTGTTGCTGTAAAATCCTTTATTTGTTGTAGTGTACCTCTCTTGAAACCATCCATAGCCAGCCTCTTGTTAGGATCAAAAATAATTAGGTGTCATGCGGAAGCTAGCAAAGCAAACCTCGAATGACCATGAGTAAGAAAATAAATGAGAAATATACCAAAAGAGACAAACATTTAACGGGGTTCAGTCAACCGACCTACATCCATAAGAGGAGATGAGCAATCCACTATATATAAATATGAGAGTACAAAATATCGAGAGAAATAACCTCACACAATTCACTTGGAATAAAAAGAGGTTCACACAAGTGTTAACGTAACACTTATGTCTCACCGTTTCTCCCCCTATATAGAACTCTCAAAGCCCCCTAGGACTACATTGTGAATGCTTTTATGTTAGAAGGAATGAGCTCATATTTATAAAGTCATAAACTTTTTCCTACAAGAAAAGGACTAGCCAAATATGAAAACTTTGTGTTTTCCTTTTAGGAAAAAGAAAACTCAATTATACTAGGAAAGTCAGGGCAAACACCGAACACCTCTCACACGTCCACACTAGGCATCCATAGATCTTCTCTTCACATGTCCGAACCATTTAAGTCTCACTTTCTACATCTTTTCCTCCTCTAAATCCACTCTCACCTTGTCCTGAATATTCTCATTTTTAATCTTATCTCTCCTATTATGCACACACATCCATCGCAACATCCTAATATTTACAACTTTCAACTTTTGAATGTAAGAGTTTTATGAAGGAAAATTTTATGGTCGGGAGTCTTGGACTCAGAATTGTGAAATGATTCTCTTTGTTTCATAGTAATTGTCATATTTCACTTTTCGAGAGTCGCACCATATAAACTTTGACTAAAAATTTTAAAATATCTCTTTTTATCCAATTAATTTACATAAAAAAAAATTACAATTTATACTATTTATTGTATTGATATGATATATCTAAAATTAAAATATAAAATATTACTTTTGATCTAATCTAATTTAGCTTTAAAAGCGAGTAAATCGACTATGAAGAACTTTGTAAGTTGATATAACAATTATATGTTGTTGAAAAAAGAACTATGTGCCGAATCTTCAGATACTAATAAAAGAACTTTGTAAGCTTATTAAGGTAGCTCTAGAAGAAAACGCAAAATAATGTCATCAAATATTGGTTAACGGTTTAAAGAATATCAAAGATTTATGTTTTATTTTGCGTGGGGGAATACAATGTTAGAATATTAAAGGGAAACTTACATAAATCCACTAGTTTAGGAGCTAATTACTTTGATTCATTTTAGTTTATAATATTACGTATTTTATAATATTTTTGTGCGTCCAGATACATTTTGATACGTTCAGATACATGTATCTTCCGATACATGGGGTCAAATTTAGGTATAATTTATTCTAGATACATTGTATTCCGATGAATTCGCATGTATTTGGGATACATAACAAATCTCACTGGTCTCTCTGATTTCCCATCTCGCTTGCCACTCTCGCATGTATCTGGTATGTCAGATACATACAAATACATGTATCTGATGTGTATTTAATGTGAGCGATTGCCTCCCTCCCCAATATCACTCGTCTCTCTCTATATTTTAGTGTATCTGATTGCAAAAATACATGTATCTAAATGTATCTTCCTTAATATATGATAAAAAAAATTTAATTAGTAGTAAGATATATAATATTTTAAAAGTATAGGTAATACTAACAAATATGATAGTGAAGTACATGTAATTATGTATTTTTTTTAATGAAATTTTGGTCCTTTTTTATTGATATAAATCAAAAGTAATACATGTAATTACCTAGTTTTTCCTAAAAATGAAACATCCATATAAAGGTGATAATTGTTCGTCCGTGGGCTAAACAAAAAAACCGAGTGATGTGACTCGATCATTAGGCATTAGCCCATTCACTATCTGGCCTTTTATCTCTCGGCAAGTTACATAAATTTCACTATTTTAGAGCTTAATTACGTGCTTTTTCTTGAGTTTTCGAGATTAGCATTTGTTGTATATTTCTCAGATACATATATTTGGCGTGTTCGGATACATATATCTCAAATATATAGGATCAAAATTAGGTGTAATTTATTTCAAATATATTGTATTCAAGTAAATTCGCTTGTATCTAGGATATACTGACTTTCACTCGCCTTCCTCCTATCTCGGTCGCATCACTCCCTGTCTTTCTTGCCTCTCTCCCTATGTAGCAAAAATACATATTTTTAGGTGTATCTAACTTGAAATATAGTGTGAAATTATTAATTACTGAGATAATATATAATTATTTCAAACTATAGCCGAGAATTAGTAAGTATGATAATATGATAAAAATATCTGTGTAATTGTATATTTTTTCCTTTATTTCTCTGGGGTTGTTTTCTATAGTTATTCCCACGGAAAGGATGATGAAAATAGGAGCTTAAAATTTATGTGGCATGTCATTCCAAAATAAAATAATTATTGGTCTTGGTCCAGCTTTTAAATTATTACCCAATTTACCGCAATATAATCAGTAAAAGACTTCTTCGATTTGGCTACATTTCAAGATCACAAATTTGTTCGTGAAATAGAACTTATCCCTATTGGCGCATACATTCTTTAAGGGCGCCAAGAATAACTTATTTAAGATATTATGATGCAAAAACATAAATTTAGGCCTAAAGAAAAATTTATTTTCTTTGAAGGGGTAAAAACAAAATAGGCCAAAAAGTGCAAATAACCCTCTTAAAATGGAGAAACTTTTGGAGGGGAACCCTTTATTCCTTTTAATAGGCATAATACCATAACGGGAATACAGATTAATTGAACCAGGAAACTTCAATGTTTTTTGTTAAAGAAAACGTTTGCATAGTCGTAGGGCTGTACAGGGTAAATCGATAAGCTGCATCAAACCGATAAATCGAATCAAACCAAAAAAAAATCCGACTAGTGGTTTGGTTTGACTTGATTTGGTGTTTGAAAAAAAAAACCGACCATTATAAGGTTGGTTTGATTTTAACTAAAAAAAATCAAACCGAACCCAAACCGACCCGATTATAGATATACTACTTTTAAATTATGTTATACATAAAAATATTTATTAAAATATAATTTAAAAATATTTTTAAAATTTTTTTTAATAATTTTTGTTTTCTTTCTTACATTTAGATTTGGACTTGAGAAGCCCATCTAAATAATATACGAAAAAAACTCATCTTATAAAGTTATATTATAAAGTTAAAACTTCAAACAGTGTTCTGCCTCCATCTTATATATTGATATTTTGTATTAGAACTCTTTTTGAGAAGCACTGCTCTCTGCTTTTTATTAGATACTATGAAAAACCCGAGAAACTCGAAAAAACCCGAAAAATCCAAAAAAATCCGAAAACCTGAGAAAAATTAATATCGAAAAAATCGACTTTTATTGGTTTGATTTGGTTTATAGATTTAATAACCCGACACAAATAGTTTGATTTGATTTGTAAAAAATCCAAACCAACCTGATCCATGCACGCCCCTACATAGTCGAACTTACAAGAATGTTGATTTTCCCATCCTTCCACTTTATAACCTTTATCTTTCCATTGTCCAAGACATTCATCAAGCTCCATTTGGTTACGATAAACATTTGCTCCAAAACTTGCTACTTCTTCTACAATGGCATGCCAACAAGAAAAAGAAAATTATATATATATATATATATATATATATATATATATATATATATATATATAAGCGTTTTCCTCTGTTGTTCGTGTTCTATTGATCAAAAATATCCATCAACGCTATGTCAGCCGGTAGAAAGAATGTTGCGACAAAATTATTGAGCAGGGGTAAAATATGATAAGTAGATACATAATTTCGAGTGTGATCAGACAATCAAAAATCAAAAAATGACACAACGGCTTGTGTGATTGTAAGTTCTTGTTAATATGCCTCCAAATTAAACTATGTATTTGTCTTAAGAAATTTATTGAATATGTAAAATTATTCATTGATAATTTAAAACTCTGAAACTTAAATAGGTTAGAATTTCGAAATCATAAAATTCAAATCTTAATTCCGCAGTCGATTGAAAATTAGATCACATACTCTTTGCCTCACACGATTCTACTCTTTGTTTGAGTATTTTTATGGGAAAATTTCAGAAATGTCAAACATATTAAGCTTAATAATTTTCTATAAGTATAGTTTCCATAATTACTCTTCATAGATATATTTATGATTGCTATGGTCATTAACGTTTGTATATCTCATTGCATTATACAAAGTGGCTTTTCCGTTTGTATATCTCGTTTCATTGTACAAATTGGGCTTTTAAAGAGAATGTATATATCCGCTTCCAAAATTGTATATTTGCTTCCAGATTTGCTTTAGAAATTTGTATATTTGTTATATATTCGCTTTCAAATTTGTATATGACTCCTCATATTCAGTGGTGGAATCAAGAATTTTATGAAGGGGGTTCAAAAAAAATTAAACATGCTAATCAGAAAAAAATGCTTATTAGGATTCGAACCCGCGAGTTGAGACAAGCTAAGGCGAAATATTGAACCCCATTTGCCACTGAGCTAGTCCTTTGGCTTATGCTCAGGGGGTTCGATGTTATATATATACACATAAATTAAAAAATTTATCTTATATATACAGTATAATTTTTTAGTAAATTTTACCTAAATCCCATAGTGAAAAAGCCCAATTACAATGTATCCATCATTTTTCTTAAATTACCCGATTTCCCTTTTTTTCAAATTTCTGATACATTACTCACCTTCCCGATACATCAATTTTTGGGTGTAAAATAATTAATGCTTGTGAGTTATTTATGGATAGTAACGTAATTTAAGTTATGATTGATTGTTTCAATCAATTAGAGTGCTAAATAAGGTAAAAAATCCTTTTAAGAACAAAACAGTTATGAAGATCAAGGAAAATTCTAAAAACAGAGTATTAGTGCGAAAAAAAATTCAATCCAAATTTTAATTTTCATCAAGCGATTCAAGATAAATATCGCGATACTACTGATTACATGTTCTTTACAAGATTAATCATTCAAAATTTCCCAAAACATCTGAAAACAAGAAGGACAGAAAAAAATGTATTTTTTTTCTAAATAATCTGCGAGTCGTGCAAGGATCACAAATGGTATAATTTAAATTGCCTAACAATGTCAATGCTCTATGAGAAGTTATGGTATCAATATCATCAGACCATTTTTGTGGTTGTAGGTAATGTCTTCAGAAGTGACGGGGAAGGTCGCCGCACAATGTGATTGAGCAAAATCATGAATGTTAAAATAGTCAATGCTCCAGCCTGATGAGCAGTTCCTAGAGAAACTGAGACAGCTTTTTACAGTTTTAGAGGTTGTATTTGATACATATTTCAATTAATCAGAATAATATTTGAATATCAATAATTGATACATGGATGGTTGGTAATTATTTTCATTGTAAGTTACTTGGTAGTGATGTAAATTCAAGTTCGATAAATGAGGATAGCTGATACATAATCATTCGACATATTCGACATATAAAGGGTTGATACATTGAAGATTGTTTTATTTTTTTCAACTGAATTGTGGCTGATACATAACATATATTGATATAGGTTGTATATGTATCAGAATAATTAAATATTGATACATGATAATCTGATATATAATCAAGATGTATCAAAAGAACTAAATCTTGATACATGAGATTCTGATATATAATCAAGATGTATCAGAAGAACTAAATCTTGATACATGAGATTCTGATATATAAACAATATGTATCAGAATAACTAAAGCTTGATTTATGAGATGCTGATACATAAACATGATGTATCGGAATTATTACATTTTGATACATGAGAATTTAATACATAAACAAGATGTATCAGACACACTAAAGATTGATACGTGAGGTGTTGATACATAGACAAGATGTATCAGAAACATTAAATATTGATACATGATAATCTGATATATAATCAAGATGAATCAGATTCATTAAAGCTGATAAATGAGATTCTGATACATAAACAAGATGTATCAGAATCACTAAATCTTGATACATGAGATGCTGATACATATACAATATCAGAAGCATTCAAGTTTGATAAATTAGAATATGATACATTAACAGTATGTATCAGAAGCAGTCAAGTTTTATACATTAGAATATGATACATTAATAGTATGTATCAGAATCAAAAGACAGTCAAGTTTGATACATGATAATATGATATATAAACTTCCATCTTATATCAGAGTTTCATACATGAGAAAAACTTAAAAGTCTGGTAATTGTACATTCTTCTAATACAAAATTTTTAAAAAAAACTACTCAACGTCCATCGGTTCTCCTTGACTAGGAGATATGAAATCTCTCTTAGGTTTTTTAGGATCATCGTTATCGCTAACATAACCATCATTGGTCTTCCGACAACCATAATTCCACAATAGTGTGGCATATCTTGAACAGAAAAATTCGACATGTAGTCCAGTATTTGGAATAGAAATTCCATCCTAAATTACTTTATACCTTCTTCACCTATTGATGATTCAAAATCATCAAGAAAATTAGCCCTATATGCCGTGCCAAATCTCAATGGGTGGGACGGGATCTTCTTGATGACGTATTTAATTCCCTGCATTGACATGAAAAATGGTTAAATACAACTTGAACTTTATACATAAATACGATGTATCATATGCATTAAAATATTTGAGACATGAGATTCTGATACATACAGAAGATGTATCAGAAGCAGTAAAGCTTTATAAATTATAATCTGATACATAAATGTAGATGTATCAGAATCATTAAAACTTGATATAATAGAAACTGACACTTAAACACGATGTATCAGAAGTAGTAAATCTTCAAAAAAAATAGCATTTAAAAAAAACACTATGTATCAGAAAAGTTAGTGCTTGATACATGATAAGCTGATACATAATATGTATCAGAATCAAAAAACCTTCATAAAAACTTCATTAAAAAAAACCTTAATTGAACACATACCTTTAGGAGATTAGGGCGTGTTGTAACCCATTCAATCTTGTTGTCTAGTTCTTTGGGTGCATATTTAACTGGAGCTTTCGACTTCAATTTCTCACGTAGCTTATCCATCACTGCTCGATCGTTACGATGTTTGGATCTAATCTCGTCGTAACCTTCCCAAGATAAATCAGAACCAGGTGAAACAAGAATTTCTTGATTTTTATTCGACTGTTTGAGACCATGAACGGATTTCATATGTATCATTGAAAATATGAGTTACAAAAATAGAAAGATTTACAGAAGAAAGCAAATGATATCAATTTTAGAAGATTTTTCAAAGATTTACAGAAGAAATCAAACGATACAAATTTTAGGAGAAATCAGATTGAATGAGGATAAAGTGAGATTCCATATAAGGAAAAATTAAAATAAACCTTAGTTAGAACCTTGAAATTGAGTATCAGATGTACTCATAAATTCAAAATCTCAAAAACTGATGAAGAGGAGCGAATTAGGGTGAGGATTTAGGGAGGAAGAGTGATGTATCAGTGAGGGAGAGAGAGAGAGAGTTAAAGGAAAAAGAGGAATTTTGGAAATTTTTTGGTATAATAGGGAATACAAGTAAATATGGTATTAGAATATGTGTAAAAGGGTAATTTTTCTAATTTTTTAACGAAGGGGGTTCGGATGAACCCCCTCACTTGCACGTGGGTCCGCCCCTGCTCATATTTGTATAATAGCAAATTTTATTAAACTATAGCCAATTCATATAATAAATTAAAACTATACCCTTATCGCATAATTATAATAGTAATATTTGTCAATCCGCATAATTTTTTCTATTTCTATCCTATTTCATGTTTTTAGACTTTTCATATGTTATTTTAGTTATCACCTACACCGTGCTGAAGAATCGAATTCTTTGATCACAAAACAAAAGGTAAATTCCGGAATATAAATGACAAAAAGATTTTTTTCCATGAATAATTCATTGCTCAATTATGGAGTAAAATGCCACAAACTATCGTTGTGAAATTTAGCTCTTCAAATTTTACTAAACTCAGGCAGTTTTAAGGTTATAATCCAATAGCCAAAGGGGCAACTAACTCCATGGAAATCCATTTTGCTCCAAAATCCATCGAAAGTTGATTAAGGTATTCAATCATATTTGGACTTGATTTTCTTATTTGTTTCAACCTTTACACGTTTTCTCCTAATTCCAAAGCTCTTTCTTTTTGAGAAAATATGATATATTTCCATGGTGAATCTCCAACAACCAGAAAGAAAGAAAGAAAAAGGAACCAATTATCAATCTTTACATATCCAGGTATATAAATAGGGAATTTATAGAAATTCCACTAGTTTAAGAGTTAATTATTTAGATACAGACTAGTTTGCAATATTATGAATCTTATCAGATTTTGGTGCGTCCAAATACATGTATCTCAGGATACATGTAGTCAAAATTAAGTGTAATTTAACCTAGATACACTATATCCAAGTGGATTCGCATGTATCTGAAATACAGAAACAAATCTCGCTCACCTCCCCCCCATCTCTCTTGCCACTCTCCTTCCCAGATACATACAAATCACACCAGATACATGTATTTGGTTTTGTGATACGCATGTATTTGAGATATATGACCATCTCGCTCGCCTCTCTTCCTATTTCTAGTGTATCTAGGAGCAAAAATACATATATTTAGGTGTATCTTCCTCAATATATGATATAAAATTCTTAATTATTAGAGGTAAGATTCATAATTATTTGAAAATATAGGTAGAATTAGAATATATGGTATGGTTGTATGTCTAATATGATAGTTTCTCCATATAAATATTATATAAGTGTATATATAATATATAATGGTGTATAAATGTGTGTATACCCTCCATATACTGTATCATATAACACACACACACACACACATATATATGCTACCTTATGAATATTATCTAGTATATAAAATGAAACTAATGGATGGTGAAATACAAGACATACGGTAGTGTGACAGGAATTTATGAGTCTTCAAGGGAGTATATACACTATATAATAATGTATAAGAGGTGTATATACATTATTATAAATTATATATATGCTACCTTATGAATATTATCTAGTATATAAATTGCATATATATAATGTATAATGATGTATAAAGATGTATATACACCTCTTATACATTATTATATAGTGTATATACTCCCTTGAAGACTCATAAATTCCTCTCACACTACCGTATGTCTTGTATTTCACCATCCATTAGTTTCATTTTCACTGTATCTTCCCTCTACATCAATTTTTTTTAAAAAATATACTAATATCCTCATAAATTTCAGGACCACTAATCTAGGAGTTAATTACTTAGATATATTCTAGTTTGCAATATTATGAATCTTGCCAGATTTTGGTGCGTCCAGATATGTCTAGATGCATGTATCTCGGTATACATAGGATCAAAATTAGATGTAATTTGTTCTAAATACACTATATCCAAGTGGATATGCATGTATATGGAATATATAGACAAATCTCTCTCTCCTCCCTCGCCTTCCTCCTATCTCGCTCGCCGCTCTCCTATGTATCTGGTATCCCAGATACATGTGAATCACAGCGGATACATACAAATACATGTATCTAGTGTGATTCGCATTTATCGGGGATACATGACTATCTCACTCGCCGCCCTCTTTATCTCGCTCACCTCTCTTCCTATTTTAGTGTATCTGGTAGTAAAATACATGTATCTTAGGTATATCTTTTCAATGATAAAAAACTCTTAATTAGTGATAAAATATGTAATTATTTGAAAATATAGATAGAATTAGTATATATGATCAGGGGCGGATCTACATGGGAGTGAGGGGGTTCACCCGAACCCCCTCAGTCGAAAAATTACGTTGTATATATAAGGTTAAATTTAAATATTATGGATATATACCCTTTAATGAACCCCCTTAGTACAATTGAAAAGAATGACTCAGTGGTCAAGAGGGTTCAATTAATAACTAAGGTCGTGAGTTCGATTCTCGCTCAAGTCTTTTTTTAAAAGTTTTTAAAAGTTTCTCACTCCCTTTTCTATATAATGTGCATTTTGGGTTTTGGATATGTTGTTGGGCTTGAGCCTTTCTCACTCTCAAATGAGCAATTGTGGCTGGGTAGATAAAAAGTAGTTAGCCCATTTGTGTATATTTGTTATTTACTTAATTGTTTTTTTATATTTCTTAAGTTTAAATATTGTATATAAAATATTTTATATATATTTTTTATGTAATTGGAATGAAAAATATTCCTATTCTCTCTTTTTCATGCTCACATATAAGCCCTAACTAGATTTCTATAATTTCTATCTGATTTTCAATATTAACACATTTTTCCACCAAAAGAAAAGAAATAACACACTATGCATATCTCGTTTTGTTAAATTTTATATATTATTTATCGAGTTACATAGTGAGTTCTTTTCAACTATATTTTTATCATTCTACATATTAATATATTGATGTTGTTCAACATCTTTTGTTATTATTACTATTATTATTGAGTACTAAAAATATATTATTTTAAAAAAAGTATAAATATTGAATTATTAATATCATAATATTTTTTATTTTCTTTATCAATTTCAAAAAAATATATTATGATATTAATAATTTAATACACACTTTTTTAAGAAACTTATCTTTTGTGGGGCATTAATTTAAAAGAAAAAATAGAAAGTTTAAAATAAAGTAGGACAGTGCAAAATGAAAGTTAAAAAAAATGATATTTTTTAAAAAAGGCTCGACGGTGTAGAGAAAAATGAAAAGAAATGTTAAAAGGACAAATAAGACGAGTTAAAATTTAGCAAACGTCTGCTTTAATTTTTCTTTGCTTATTTCCTTTCTTTATATGTTGAACCCCCTAAATTAAAATCCTGCATCCGTCACTGTATATGATATGAATATATGTCTAATTAGGTAGCTTTTCCTATTAAAAAAGATGTTGGGATAGCGATACAGAATAGATAGAAAAAACCTTGTATCTTTTTTTGATATGAAATTAAAGGTGTAAAAGATATATAAAAGAAACATATGAGAGGAATATTTGAAACGAGAATGTAGCTTGTGAAAATAATTGGAACATGCAATACATCAAAAATGATCTTTAGCAACGATTAATTAACGATAATAATTTAGTTTTCACTAAATATATATTTTTAGAGGCAATTAGCATTCTTTGTAAATGTCTCTAAAATCTATAGCGACATTGGATCTAATGGCAATTAACTATGTCGGTAAAGACTTTAGTACTTTTTGTTAATGTGCATATATATTACCGCTAAAAAGATATTTTGTTATAGTGATGTCTTTATGTCTGGATCGTGTTGTATTTGTACATATTTCTAAAAGGTTTAATTTTGTTGCTCATAACATAGCTAAATTTTCAATTTCTTTGTCGCATGATTTTTCTTTTAAGTTGGATTGTAAACGATGCTATACAATTCTTTTGGAAAAAATTAAATATAAGCAGATTTTATTTTTATTTCTCTAAGGTACAACGAATATTTTCAATAAACTAATATTTTAAAATAACATCGATAATAAACTTTTTAGACCCATAAGTTAAAAAGATATTTATGAGTCTTTTCTGTTAATTTTTATGAAGTGGTACGTAATTTTTATGAAGTAGTACGTCATCCTTGTTTTTTCGAGCCCCTTTCTTGGTATTGCCCACTGAGTAGAGTGCCAAATTTGAGTTATAATTTGACAAGTTAAATTGTATTCTCACCCAATTTTTTTTTAGTTATTCATGTATATTAAAAATATGTGTTTTAAAATAGTTATCAATTTAAATAATTAAGAGAAAATTAATTGTTTTTTAAAATTTTATCCTAAATATTAATTATTCTAGAATTAAGAGGCAGATTGATAAAAAATATATTAATCAAACAACACTTTTAATTAATTTTTTCTTAAGAATTGTGTCAAAATCTTATCATAATAACTAAAAAGTGACGTAGAAAGTATTAGCCAATGAACAAGTAATAACTCAAGGGGTTAAGAGTCAATTTGGTACTTCACACTAATTATTTAGCGATAATAATATAATTGCCGCTATCTTATATTTAGTTAGTGAAAATAATACAATTATTGTTATATTATATTTAGTGACAATAATAAATGTGAGTATTTATAAAAAATACACTATATAAATATCGTTAAAGAGTTTAACAATTCTGAATGCAATGACATTAACTCAATTGTCGTTAAATATTTTTTACGATAGTAAATATTATCACTTAAAGAAAAATCTATTATAACTTGAAGATAAATGTGAGCTGTACAGATTGAAGAAAGAAGATGAAGATGAGCAGTAAAGAGAAGAGACAAGAAGCAGAGAAACGAAAGAAGAAAGAGTAAAGTGAGAGAGAGAGGAGATATTTTTATTTCTTCAGCTCAATACTTCTAATTACAATTAGTGTGTATATATATACACTTTGTTATACTAGTTAACTAAAATCAGTTACACTAACAACTTTAACAACTTGTTAGTTACACTAACTAATTTCTGATAAAATGACAATTCTACCCTCCAACTAGTTAACTTCTCACAATACTCCCCTCCAAGCTAGGAGGTGCAAATATATTCAAAACTCCTAGCTTGGATAAAAGATGTTCATGCTGCATCCTGGACAGTCCTTTAGTTAATATATCTGCAGGTTGTTCTTGAGTAGGTAGATAGTCCACCTTGATCAAGCCTTGTTGTAACCTGTCTCTAATGAAGTGACAATCTATGTCTATGTGTTTTGTTCTTTCGTCATAGACTGAATTTGCTGCAATTTGGATTGCAGCCTTACTGTCATTGTAAACTTGTACTGATAGCTTAATTTCAGCTCCTACTTCTTTCAGCATTCCAAGCATCCATACCAATTCTGACACAGTGAAGGCCATGCTCATATATTCAGCCTCAGCTGAACTCTTTGATACTGTTGTTTGCTTCTTGGCTTTCCATGAAACTAAGGATTTTCCAATTACAATCATGTACCCTGTTACAGATTTCCTGGTGAGTGGACAAGAGGCCCAATCAGCATCACAAAAGGCAGTGATCTTATGGTCTGAGTTGCTGGACAGTAGTATTCCTTGTCTAAGTTGCTTCTTCAAGTATCTTACCACTCTTAGTGCAGCTTCCATGTGGGATATTTTTGGTTGGCTCAAAAACTAACTTAGTGTCTGAGTGCTGAAAACAATATCTGGTCTTGTCATATTGAGATATAATAGTTTCCCTATGAGTTTTTGATAACTGACCTGGTATATTAGAGGATCATCAGCTGCTTTTTGCCTTTTCTTCACATGTTGATCATACTCCCTTTAGTTTGACATTAACATCTATAGGTGTTCCTGCTGGTTTAGCTGCTCCCATTCCAATTTCTACTATAAGCTCAAGGGCATATTTCCTTTGATGTATTAGTATCCCTTATGTGGATCTTGTAAACTCAATTTCCAGAAAGTATTTAAGCTCCCCTAGGTCTTTCATCTTGAAGGCCTTTCGTAGAGCCTCCTTTGTGTCTTCTATTAACTTCAATGAGCTTCCAGTGATCAGCATGTCATCCACATACACAAGTATAAGTATAATTCATGTTTCTGATTTGCTGATGAATAGTGAGTGGTCATATTGGATCTGTTTAAATTTAAGGGAGATAAGGGCCTCAGTGAACTTATGATTCCACTGTCTTAGGGCTTGCTTCAGTCCATATAGGGACTTTATCAGTCTACACACCTTCTCCCCTTGACTGACAAAACCCTGAGGAAGGTGCATATAGATTTCAGCATCAACGTCCCCAAGAAGATATGCATTGAACAGATCCATTTGATGGATGTGCCACTGGTTGGAGGCAGCAAAAGCTAGAATAGACCTCACTTAACCATTTTCACAACTGGAGAAAATGTTTTTTGTAGTCAATACCTTCTTGCTGACTGTAACCTTTGGCAACTAATCTGGCCTTGAATCTTTCTACCTCACCTGTGGACTTGTATTTGATTTCATAAACCCACCTATAACCAATAGGTCTTTTACCTGCAGGTAAGGCAGTGAACTCCCAGGTATTGTTGTTTTCTAATGCTTGAATCTCTGCTTGCATAGCATCAACCCATCTTGGATCCTTGATGTCATCTACATAGCTGGTAGGTTCTGTTATAGTAGAAGTAGCAGGAATATAATTCTGATAGGTGGGAGATAGATAAGAATAGTTCACATAGTTAGATAAAGGATATTGAACATCACTGGTTATATTTAGGGAAACAAAGTCCCTCATCCATGTTAGAGGTTGCTTAGATCTTACAGATCTTCTAGGAGCACTTGGACCCTTAGTAAGGGTTACTTCTGCAATGGTTGATTCCTCAGAGCCAGCACCATCAGCAGCATGTATTTGATCCTCAGAATGCTCCACAGTAGTATACTCACATCTTGCATCAAGGCTTGGATTCTGATCAATATTGTTAAAAGATATGGAAGCCATAGTAGATAAACTTGGAATAGTCATATCTGCTACTTGTAAACTGTCTACAAATAGCTGTTGTGAATCAGCATCAGCTTTATTGGCAAATGGAAAGATATCCTTCCTGAAAATAACATCTCTACTGATAAAGAATGATTTGTTAAGTAAGTCAAATAAAATATATCCCTTGTGCACTTCAGAGTAGCCCATGTGAGCTGCTAACCTTGACTTGGGCATGAGTTTGTCATGCTCAGTAAGATTTTTAGCAAATGAAAGACATCCAAGAATCTTCAAGTGAGATAGCCCTGGTTTGATGCCATATAGTCTTTCATAGGGAGTTTGAAACCCAATTATATTGCTAGGAAGTCTGTTCATGAGATAGGCTGCAGCTAGAATATAGTGACCCTAAAATTTGATAGGTATTTTGGCTTGAAATCTCAGAGCTCTTGTCACTTCCAGCAGATGTCTATGCTTTCTCTCAGCAACACCATTCTGCTGAGGGGTATAAGGTCAGGACCTTTGATGAATAATGTCCTATTCTTTGAACAAATTGTAGCACACAGAATTAACAAATTCTGTACCATTATCAGATCTGAAAATCTTCACAACTCTGTCAAACTGTGTTCTTGCATATTGCAAGAACATTTGAAGAGATACAGAAACATCTGACTTAAGTTTAAGTAAAAATAACTAGGTCATTCTTGAAAAATCATCCACAATTGTAAGAAAGTATTTATTACCATCAAAAGTAGCTGCATTATAGGGTCCCCAAAGATCAACTTGTATCAAGTCAAAGCATCTACTGCTTTTAATACTGCTAGAAGGAAATACAGGTTTAGTTTGTTTTGCAAATGGGCAAACCAAACACTTAGACATCTTACACATAGTGGTTTTATTGTCATCAAACATCTTTGAGAGTACTGTTGAAGAGGGATGTCCAAGCCTTTGATGTCATAGCTCCATGTCTGACCCCTTACCATTTGAAGAAATTGTATCAATAGCATGAGTAGATTCCTTGACATTATTGACACTACCTTGAGTTAAATGTCTCCACAGCAGGTATAGTCCTCCTTCTTCCTTACCAACTTTCTTCACCTTCCCAGTGTAAAGCTTTTGGAAAATACAAAAATTAGGGAAGAAAGAGACTGAGCAGCCTAATTCCCTTGTTATTTTGCTGACAAACATTAAGTTATATTTGAACTCAGGTATATGAAACACATTAGTAATCACACTTCTAGCTAATAGATTACAAGAGCTAATGTGAGTAACTTGTGTAGTACCACCATTTGGTAAGCATACATCCTTGGGAGTGTCAATCTTGATGACAGATTCTTTTTGTAACATATCTAACTTAAATACCATGTGATTTGTTGCACCTGTATCCACAATCCACACATCACTATTTTCAGTTACAAATAAGGATTTACCTGCATTATTTGCCTTATTACAGATGTAGTAGCTCTTGACTGTTGATTCATCATCTTGAGTATTTATTCATATTATTCCTTTGTGAATGTGCACCCTTGAAGTAGTTGTTTGACATCTTTCTCAGCCTGACTCAGAGTTTTAGTTGAAGCTCCAGCTGATGTTGTGTCTGTAAAGTGTTGTCCTATAATATTCCTACCCCACACTGATTCATCAGTTACATTTGTATTCAATCCATAGGAGAAATTAGCTTGACCTAATTTTTGAGTATGATTAGAGAAGCTAGATGTATCAACATATGTACTTTGTGCCTTTCTCTTGGACTTGAAATCTGGTGGATATCCAATAACCTTGTAGTAGAATTCTTTGGTATGGCCTCTACACTTACAAAAGACACAAAGTAGAGGTGTATTCTTCCTGTACCTGTTACTTACACCTGAACTATTGCCACCTTTAGAGTACATAGCAGCTGAGTCTAGAACAGATGAATGTAATTCCAAATTATTGATGCTTGTAACTACAGATTTTTGGCTCTCATCTCCTACTATCATGGCATATGCTTGGTTTACAGTTGGTAATGGATCTATCATGAGAATTTAACTCCTAGCCTGAATGTATGAATCATTTAATCCCATTAGAAATTGATACAGCTTTTGTCTATTCATGTGAGCTACAAATCCTTTGGACTTTTCACAGTTGCAACAAGGCGAGGGCACTAACACTTCAAATTCATCCCATAATGCTTTCAGCTTCATATAGTATACCGAGACAGAGTTAGTACCTTGTTGTAGAGTAACAATTTCTTTGTGTAAACTGTAAGTCCTTGATCCATCTACTCTATCAAACCTCTCTTGTAGATCATTCCACACTTGCAATGCACTTGAGGCAAATGCAATTCCACTAAGTAAACTCTTTGAGACTGAGTTCATTAACCACGACAAGACAATTGCATTTACCCTCTCCTATTGACACCACAGTTCTTCACTGTACATGTCATTTCTGCATGTTCCATCAACCAGCCCCAACTTGTTCCTCCCTAACAAGGCTAATTTGTCTGAACGACTCCACAGAGTGTAGTTCTCAACACCAGTTAGTTGAAAAGAGATGATGCTAACTCCACTTACATCTATAGGACTAAGGAATAACGGGTGATTATAGTCAATACCTTATCCTTGAGTGAGACTGCTACTCGAGGAGGCGGGCACACTAGCTTATTGGTGATTTTGTTTGAGATTTTGAGGTGAACTTGCTGCTGCTGCCATGTCACCTGCCATTTCTTCAAACAGTAACACAATCGCGAAATTTTAACTCATACGGAGCTCTGATCTGTTGATCTGTCAAACACAAAACAAAAACCTATGAATCAGTGAATCTCATTGCGATTCTTTGACTCTACATCGAGGATCAACTTCTCACAGTGATAACTGTGACGATCCGCTCTGATACCATGAAGATAAATGTGAGCTGTACAGATTGAAGAAAGAAGATGAAGATGAACAGTAAAGAGAAGAGAGAAGAAGCAGAGAAACGAAAGAAGAAAGAGTAAAGTGAGAGAGAGAGGAGATATTTTTATTTCTTCAGCTCAATACTTCTAATTACAATTAGTGTGTATATATATACACTTTGTTATACTAGTTAACTCAAATCAGTTACACTAACAACTTTAACAACTTGTTAGTTACACTAACTAATTTCTGGTAAAATAACAATTCTACCCTCCAACTAGTTAACTTCTCACAATATAACTACATGTCTCTTTTATTATCGTGAAGCTCAGTTCAAATCATTTTTCTAGTTATTTGTTTTTCAGATATCTCCCAAACCTTCTCCCATATATATACATCTTTAAAAATTGGTTAACAGAAGATGAAAAAACTTTCAATGATGTTTGATATTTAGACACAAAAATAGTTACATGAAAAAAGAGATTTTATTCATATGGGAACGTTTTATCCTTTAATGTGGACTTTCTAATGCGAATTCAAATTTAATCGAACTCTAATAAATACTGGACATCGGGTGAAAAACAAAAAAAAAAGATTATATTAATAGAAAAAATTGGAATATAAAAGATATTTTTCTAAATAACTTTCACCACCTAATTAAGAGCTGCTACTTATAGGCTAACTAACTGCCTATAGCTGTCATCACTTGGCCACTAATCTCACATAACCACTTATCAACAGCCTTCACTATTGTAAGCTTCCATCAAATGTCGTGGCAGAGTTATATTTTTTAATAGCGAAATTTAAAATAAAAAAAATAAATAGATAAATTATTCGAAAGGAATTCAATATTTATATATATAAATAAAAAATATATTTAATCACGAATAAATAATATATAATTACGTGCTAGGCATGTGCTGTGATCACAAATATAGAACTTTAACAACATTTAACAATCAATAATTACGTGTTAGGCATGTGTTGTGATCATATAGGTATTCAACATTTAACTATATTTATTAATCGGGCTCTTATGCGGGTATTGAATATTGGGTGAAAAATTAAAAAAAAATTAATTGATATTGTCGTCGAAGGACTAAAATAAACGTATACTTCTACAGTTTCAATTTATTTGGCATACTTTGCTTTAAACTTATTTTAAAAAGAATGACTTTTTTAACAACTTTTTTATTTTAATTTTTTACCTGACATATTTAAAAACACAAGATTAATAAATATTTTGGTACATTTGATATATATTTAATTTATGATCATGTATAAAATTTAAAAAACTTCTTTATTTTCTTAAATTTTGTATCAAATTAAAATAGATCAAATAAATTAAAATAAATAATAAAGAGCTAGAGATCCATTGTGGTAATAGGACGGCCACATAGATTATAGTAGAGATCCCATTATAGTACTAATTATTTTTTTTGGTAAAAGATGACAATAGAACTTAATATGCATCATTACATGGCAATGCGATAGAGCTGCTATTAAATATACGGGTAGGAGTAATTATATTATATTGTTTTAATATACTAGATGGTTTAAGTAGTCTAATAAAAAGAGTTTCCTCCTTGTCTATATTTAGCTTTTTTGATACAAACAAGGGCGGAATTATCCACTATACAAAAGAGTTTTCTGATAGTTTAGACCCCTCCTTAGCTAGCGCGTCTATCACTTGGTTCTTCTCTCGATACCTATACTGGACGGGGGATTTCCCTAACTGGTGAAGTACATTATAGTACTAATTGACATGGAGAATATACAAGCTAGCAATTTATTGGGACTATGACACTATAACAAAATTAATTTTTACTTGCAACAAATAAATACATTAACAAAGAGTATGAAAGCTTTTATCGATATTAATTAATTATCATTAGATCTAATTTCGCTATAGATTTTAGGAATATTTACAAAGAATGTTAATTACTTTTAAAAATATATGACAATTAAACTATTGTCGTTAATTAATTGAGTAGTATAATAAGTGCATGTCACAAACTTTACAATATTACAGCTGTAAGTGGACCACTTTTTCATGCCTTGCCTTGATACATTTGGTCACCTATTTAACACAAAAATATGTTTGCTTAATTCCTATTGAACTACAGTAAATTGGCAAGAACCATCAATGGCAGAAAAAAAGGAATCCAATAGTAGTGGAGATGGAAGGTGGACTCTTCAAGGGAAAACTGCCCTTGTTACTGTTGGGGGAGGAAGCACTATGACTAAAGTTTGATATGATAATAAATAATGAAAATAAATTAGACACGAGAATTTTACGTGGAAACCCCTCAAACAGATAGAGGGGAAAACCACGTGGTAGAAGGATCTTACTATGATAATATGGAAGTACACTGCTCTCAAATACAAGGAGAAAACAACAATTAATATTTTTCTCTTGTAAAAGGAACAACTCACTAAAGAGGATATTCAATACTACAATATTTATCTTGGCGTATAACTCTCTTTGTGTTCTTACTCTTTTGAATTGTATTTTTGTGGGATGATCTAAATGAGGGCAAGAGACCCTCTATTTATAGAAAACTAGAAACGCGTAAAATCCGAGTATTGCACCTCCCTTTTTAACTACGCGTTCAAAATGCGTTTTGTTCCCTTTTTGACTACGCGTTTTGTTTCCTTTTTTGACTACGCATTCAAAACGCATTTTGTAGTATTTGACTATCTTGCGGTTACTGGAGGCACTAAAGGGATAGGGTAAGCTTATTTGAGTTTTATGTGTTTCATATATCTATCGATTTTACTTTGTTTATCTTTTTTAGTTAGTATACATTGATTATATATTGATTATACACGGTCATATACATATTTTATATGTCTCAATTTATGTGATGTAGTTTGACTTGACACGAAGTTTGAGAAATAAAGGACTTTTGAAACTTATGTCAAAAATAAGTTAAGTCATAGATGTTTGTGTAGATATAAATTATTTCATTCAGAATAAGATAGGAGTATGTCATTACTTTTGAGATTGACTAAAAAGAAAAATGAGTCATACAAATTGGGATAGAGGAGTATTAATTATATTATATATTATATATGAATTATACATATGTTTTATACATCCACCGGCTATTCCTAGTTTAAACGGTTGGGTGAGCAACTATTCAATTTATGTTTTTCTTTAATTTTATGAATTCTAAATTTTAAGACAACAACATTAAGTGTTAGTGACTGAGTTCTGAATTTAATTTTTATATGTATTTCGTAGATTTATTAATACCAATGCAGGGTTTGGATGAAAGCTTTTGCATTCAGCAGAACCGTACGTACTCTTCTATCTCCCCTCCTAAGTGTAATTTAATCTATAATAGCGCAAATTATTTATTTTATTTTCGAGAAATTAATTTCACTTATTATGAATAGTTATATGTTATTATGAAAAAGAAATCTTCTTTTAAAGTGTTAAATCCTTTACTTAGACCACATAATTATTTTATTTGGAAACAGTGATATTGTTTTTCTGCGTTACTCTTTTTTTTTTACTAATTTTGTTATATTTTACTTGAATTGAAGATCTATCGAAAACAATAGCATACACATCACCTTCCTCAGAATTACACTAAGTTTATTATTATTATTATTTTTCTTTGGATCGAAAAATAGGCATGCCATAGTAGAAGAATTAGCTGGATTTGGTGCAACAGTTTATACATCTTGTCGAAATCAAGAACAACTTGATCAGTGTTTAGAGAAATGGAGAGGCAAGGGGTACAAAGTAGAAGGATGTGTATGTGACTTGAGTTTAAGACCCAAAAGAGATATGCTTATGGAGAAAGTTATCAATTTTTTCCAAGTAAAGCTCAACATTCTAGTAAGATTTTTTTCTTGAAAGAATTTTACTACTTTCTTCATTTCAACTTACGTGATACATTTTAGTTGGATTTAAAGTTGAAGAAAAAAGAAAAACCTATGAAAACTTATGATCAGGGCCGGGAAGCCAGATAGGTACAAGGAGTGCATCCAAACCTACTTCAGTAAACATTACATCATATATACAAAGGCTAAAATTATTCGAAGTGTATATATAATAGATATTAAATTCTCTGACTTTTTCGTATATTTACTTCTTCATATTTTTAAACACCTTTAATGAAAATTTTGTCTCAACTTCTATAATTTGTAATAGACTAATGTATAAGTCATTGTTAAAATTGACAAGATTCTAGATAGTCTTAATGTAGAAATTTGGTAGGTGAAAGTTTGGTAAACTTAGTAGGTTTAAAGTTTGGTAAACTTTGACATCTTGACAAAATGTGATGTCATGGATAACATCAAGAGCAAAAATTTATTCCTATAAATAGGTAGCTCTTGATTCATTTGAAGCACACGTCAAAAACATTTATATCTTGTCTTCTCATATCTTGTATTTCCAAATACTTTGTAGTAGAAGAGGAAGAACAAGTAAAAATGAGTTTCATGAAGTTTGAAATTGATAAATTTAGTGGGCGCAACAACTTCAATATCTAAAAAATTCAGATGATGGCATTACTGCAGAGGGAAGGTTCAATACATGCTATTAACGGAAAGTACCCCGATAACACATCGATTTCTGATAAGGCAAAAATTGAAGGAGATGCATTGAGTGTTATCCAACTATCCCTTGCACCTAACTTGCTCTATGAAATGAGTACAAGTACCGAGGAGACAGCCAAATAGTTATGAGATAGGTTGGAAGGGCTTTACCAGTACCAGTCGGTTACAACAAGGATGTTGTTACAATGGCGTCTTCACACATTTAAGATGGAGTCAGGTACTTTATTGCAAAACCATCTAAATGCATTCAATAAACTTGTGATGGACTTATAGATTGCCGGAATTAAGAAGGATGAGAAGACGCTTGCATGTGCTTTGCTATTTTTATTGACTTCAAAATATCATGATATTAAGAATTCAATGATGTATAGCAAGGCACCAATCACTCTTGAGCAAGTGCGACAAACACTTAACTCTTGTGATGTGCGAAGGCATTTTGAAGGAGACAAAGATGATGAAGCTAATGGGCTCTTTGTAAGAGGTCATACTAGCTAACATGGAAGGACCAAATCAAAGCACAGATCAAAATCTCGTGTGAACAAGAAGAATGTTGTTATATCCCGTATTTTATATGGTTGGATATTTTAAAATAGCCGTGGTAAAGTGAAGGAAATGACCATCTTCCAAAATTTATTTTAATATACAAGTTGGTTATGAATATTATTTATGAACATTAATAGTGTAGAAATATTGGGAAAGGCAAAGGGCAAAAAAGAAAATTCGCAAAGTAGCCTATGGTAATATTGTGGAAGGCTAGGGGTAAAACGGGCATTTCACAAAGTGTTCAAGAAAGTTCTTGAAAGATCAAAGTGTTCAATAAAATTCATGTAGGGGTGCACTCTTTTATGGCCATGTGATGAAAATATATGAACCAAAGTGTACATGGCAAGACAATTAAGTCATTTTTATTTTTTTTAAAGAAGATTCTAGAAACAAATGGAGAAGGGGTCATGTGTCTATATTCATATTTGAGGGACTTATTTTCAAATATGGATAAGTGGTGGAAGATATATATATGTGTGTGTGTGTGTATTATGACTCATTAGGGTCATTCTTATCCCAAGAGAATTCTAGAAAATTCAAGAGGAAGAAGAGAAGAGAAACTTGAAGCTAGAGAGAGAGAGAGAGCTCGGTTTTGGGGGAGAAAAAAAGAGGTAAGTCTCCAATTTCATTTTGTGAATTAATTATATAGGGTATACCAAGATTTTATGAAGGTATTGGTAATGTAAATTTATGGTTTGGAGCAGCCCAAAATGTTACCAAACAGCCCTAAAATTTTAGCCGTACTACGAGAGCTTCCGAGACAAGTTTTGGTGAGTTTTGGTGAATTTTGAGCAAGGTAAGGTTTTATATTTCAATTGAAGTTTATGAGGTTGTTATGGGGTATGTTAAATGTATTAAATGATGCTGAAAGTGAAAAAATGTATAAGGATGCTTGACGTTAGAAACAACTAAATGGAAGTCGTAGTAGTTAAATTGAAGTTGCGTAGTGTGTTGTCGTTGTGGTGCTGCGGTTGAAGCTAGTTGGGTTGCGTGTTGCAGTGCTTTAAAGTGTTTTAAAAAGGGTATGGTTGCTTCTGGTTTCAACCACATGACCCCCCGTTTGGGATGGTTAAAGATTTTATGAAATAAAGGTTAAAAACTCTATTTTGGTATCGTAAATTTTGAGCTAGTTGTTTGGAGTTGTATTGTGGGATATTGAAGTGATTTAATGGTATATGTGCTTCTAGTTGTTGTTGTTGGATGGTTTTTGATATTGTGGCCGAGTTGAAATCTCGGGAATAGTGTATTTACAGGGGAAGTGCTCTCGAAATTTTGATAGAAAAAAAATGTTAGTTTAGGATGAGAATCTTGGATATCTACAGCTAATGTTTGCATTCGTTATCATTGTTATAGATTTTTTGGGAAGGTCAAGATTTAAGTGTGATTGACTAAGGAAACGGACAAGGTATGTAAGGCTTACTCTTTTCTTTATGATTTCATAAGTGCTTCCATATTTTCTTTGTTTTCAAAAGCTAGGTGTCAATGGTCCCAAGGAAATGACTACTTTTCCTACAACCCGTCAATGTTTTCCAAAATGTCTATAGTTTCCCAAAACAAAGGTTTACAGTATTACAAGCTTTTATGACAATAACGATGGATATGTTTTACAACGATATTGATGATGTCGATGATGCAAATATGTCTATGATGGCTATGATAAGAACGGCTTCATGTATGTAAGGTTTACCCTTCTTTCTCCTGGCATGTTTTGACATAAGTATATAGAGCTACTCTTTCTTTTGGCATGGGTTTTATGAAACAAGTATATGACATTTTATACAATTTTAAGGAAGTCCTATTCGTAGAGCCACTAGGATGACCAATTTTCTTGAGTTTCCAAAGGATATTTTCTCGTGCTTAGATACGTGTATATGATTCCAAAAATTTTATTTTGATATAATCCATGGTAATTTTTGAAAGATACTTGACATGACTCTTGTCTTAATTTTTGAATCATAGCTCATTCCAATTATTCTACGAGTCTTGAAAATTGGTCCTATGTGCATATGTATACGATTTGGCGTCTTACGAGATTGTGACCTTATTCTACGTTCTCTTAATATTATCCTTCGTGGATAGTCTCATCTTATAATAATTATTCCTTCAAGGTGAGACAAAGCGACCATGGTTAGTCTATAATACAATCGGAGGTTACCGACCTTCCGTCACTCAGATAGATACATGACTTTTGTTGAGCTCTCCTGCATGCTATCTATATGTATATGTATACGTAAATTGGGGATATGGGGAAGGTTCATATGTGGCGCTATAGACGCATTGCCACTTGGTCAGTTGGCGTAATTTTCATCTCGGATGCGGGATGCCCGAACGCGGGACATATGTGGGCGATATGACATGTTCTATTTTCTATGGATATGAAAAAGAAATGTTTTTAAAGGAAAAGACAAGCATGTATGGCATTCGTCCTAAAAGGCACTCATATGTACAAGTTACTCTCTTATCTCACTATATGTTCTATGATTTTATGATATGGTTGTTCATATCTTATGTTCTTTGTTATGCTGATTTTCATGCCTTACATACTCGGTACATTACTCGTACTGACCCCCTTTTCTCCGGGGGTTGTGTTTTATGCCGCGCAGGTACACCCGGACGAGTAGAAGCTATTATAGAAGATATTCCAGTGGGGTTAGCAACTCCACTTGTTCCTGGAGTGCTGCTTAGTCAGAGTATATGTGCTATGGTGTTTCGTTCGAAGTTAGAGACTTTGCAACAGAGTCGTGGGTATAGAGTGTCAGTTTTGTAAGCGGCGTCACCAGCCAATATGTTATTATGTCGTATGTCACGAGTTTTATGGGATGATAGATTTTGGAAAGAAAGATTCACAAAGCTTAGCTATATTTTTTTCATTTATTTTGATGTACAAGTCTAAATAGATTAAGTATGTAATATGAGGTAATGGGTTTGCTCAACTCCGAGCATAGGGTCGGGTGCCCATCACACCCTATTAAGATCGGGGTGTGACAAATGCGGAGTGTTGGGGCTGTCACAAGAAGGGACACTTAGAAATAATGCAACTTGTAAAATAATTGGCATTGGTTCAATTCAGGTTCACTGCCATGATGGAATCGTGAGGACTATTACGTAAGTCTGTCATGTTCTTAATCTAAAGAAGAATTTGATATCCTTGGGTACTCTAGATATTCAAGGCTACAAGTACATGAGCAAGAGAGGTACAATGAAGGTGGCTAAAGGTTCTTTAGTCATGCTGAAGGCCAAGCTGGAGGATGGCTTTTACACACTTGCAGGAAGTACCATTGTTGGCTCTATTAATGCATCTACAATGCAGTAGTTATCTGATAATGACAAGGCAAGATTATGACTCATGAGACTGCGCCATATGAGCGCACAAGGACTAGAGATGTTGAGAAAACACAACCTTTTGAACAGTGAGAATATTAGCACACTTGAATTTTGTGAGCATTGCATCCTAGGGAACCAGAAGAAGGTCAGTTTCAGCACTAGCAAACACAAGATGGGAAGAGTGCTAGACTACATCTATTCAAATTTATAGGGTCCCTCTCAGCTTTCATCAAAGGGAGAAAATAGGTATCTTCTCACATTTATTGATGATTTTTCACGAAAGATTTGTGTGCATTTCTTGAAGGCAAAAAGTGATGCTTTTGAAGCATTTCAAGAATGGAAGATTTTGGTTGAGAATCAAATGGGAAAAAAAATTAAGTATCTTCGCATAGATAATGGATTAGAGTTTTACAGTGAAGAGTTCAATAATTTCTTCAAGGTTCATGAGATTGCAAGACATAAGACGGTCAGGCACATACCATAGCAGAATGGAGTTGCCGAGAGAATGAACAGAACTCTTCTTGAGAAGGTTCGCTGTATGCTCTTACAAGCCAAAATGTCCAAAGTGCTTAGGGTTGAAGCAGTTCACACTATTTCTCATATTGTCAATTGATCTCCAGCATCAGCAATTGACTTTAAGACTCCGAATAAGGTATGGTCAGGTGAACCCTCTAACTATTCATACATGCGAATATTTAGGTGTCCAGCTTATTATCATGTTAATGAAGGAATGCTTGAACCAAGGGCCAAAAGGCTATATTCGTAGGGTATGTAGATGGAGTAAAAGGGTACAAACTTTGGTGTTTATCTTTACTCAAATTTGTAGTTAGTAGAGATGTTACCTTTGATGAATCTTTTATACTTGATCCTCCTAAAGTTTTTGTGGAGTTATCAAGAAATAAAAAAAACAACCAGGTGAAGCTCCGGTGGAGCATACCAATGAAAAGGATCAAGAGACTCAAGTTGATAAGTTAAAAGATGCAGATCTTGAAGAAATACTGTTCATGAACCATACACAATTGCGAAGGGAAGGGACAAAAGGCATATATGGAAACCAAAACATCTTATAAATTAAGAAAATCTGATTGCATACAAATTTGTAGCTATAGAAGAAGAGATTAAAGAACTCAAGCCCTATTTGTATGTTGAAGCAACTTCTTGCAAAGATGCTACACAATGGCGATTAGCCATGATGGAAAAGATGGAGTCTCTTCACAAAAATAAGACATGGGTCTTAGTTGAAAGGCCAAATGGGAAGAAGACAATTGGATGCAAATGGATCTACAGAAAGAAAGAAGGTATTCTAGAAGTGGAAGATGCTAGGTTCAAGGTGAGATTGGTTGCAAAGGGTTTCAGTCAGAAGGAGGGAATTGACTATAATGAGATCTTCTCTCCAGTAGTGAAACATAACTCAATTCACGTGCTACTAGCATTGGTTGCACAATTTGATTTGGAGATTCAATAGCTTGATGCCAAAATTGCTTTCTTACATGATGATCTAGAAGAGACAATCTATATGGAATGGCCTAAAGGTTTTCTAGATAAGGGAAAACAAGATCATGTATGCCAACTGAAGAAGTCTTTGTATGGTTTGAAGCAATCCCCTAGACAGTGGTACAAAAGGTTTGATGCATTCATGACTACACATAGATTCTTGAGGAATGCATTTGATAGTTGTATGTATCACAAGAAAATGTCTAGTAATTGTATGATTTATTTACTATTGTATGTTAATGATATGCTTATTGCTGCTAACAACATCACAGAGATAAATATTTTGAAGAAATTATTGAGTAAGGAATTTGACATGAAGAATTTGAGAGATGCAAAGAAAATTCTTGGAATAGAGATTTCAAGAGAAGATGGTGTTGTACATCTGAGAGAAGAGGTACATCAAAAAAGTTCTTGAGAGATTCAATATGCAGATGAGCAAGCCTGTAAGTATATCGTTAGCTTCTCATTTTAAGCTTTCAGAGTTACAAACGCCTCAGTCGGGGATGAGGTGGAACATATGTCAAAAGTTTCTTATGCTAGTGCAATTGGTAGCATTATATATGTTATGGTATGCACACGTCCAGATATTTTTCAATATATAAGTGTGGTAAGTAGGTACATGGCAAATCTAGGAAAAAGGCATTGGGAAGCTGTCAAATAGATATTGAGATATCTCAAAGGAGCTTCTGATATTGGCCTAACCTTTCAAAAAAGTGAAGGCATTTCAGTTTTCGATTATGTGGATTCTGAATATGCAGGGAATCTTGATAGAAGAAGGTCCACAACTGGATACATCTTTACTCTCGTTGGCAGTGCCGTTAGTTGAAAATCAACTTTACATCGATTGTCATTTTGTCAACAACAGAGGCAGAATATATGGTAGCAATAAAAGCAGTGAAAGAAGCTATCTGATTGAAAGATTTGGTGGCAGAATTGAGTTTGGTTCAACTGGAATCAACTCTAAGATGTGACAAACAAAATGTTATTCATTTGATTAAAAATCAAAGATTTTATGAGCGCACCAAATATATTGATGTCAGATTCCATTTCATTCGAGATGTCATTGAAGAGGGAGGTATCAAGGTTGAAAAGGTTTGAAGAGGGAGCTATCAAGGTTGAGAAGGTTATCACAAACGATAACGCTGCAGACATGCTGACCAAGTTAGTCCCGCTTGCCAAGTTTGCACACTGCAAAGACTTGGTGGGAGTATGCATCAACTGATGCAAACTCTGGGAGAACAACTACTAGGTAGAGCTAGTGTGTTCAACAAAGGTTTGATTCTTTTTTTTCTTACAGCGGAATTGCCCAGTAAGCTTAGAATTTTTGGCCGAAGTTGTTCATACGCATGCTCGGAACGCAAACCATGGTGGAGATTGAAAGAGTTGAGGTTGAAGACACAAACAAAAGTTGCTGAAAGAAAGTTGAAAATGGAGAATCTTGTCAAGGTGGAGATTTGTTAAAATTGACAAGATTCTAGATAGTCTTAATGTAGCAACTTTGTAGGTGAAAGTTTGGTAAACTTGTTGGTAAAAGTTTGGTAAACTTTGACATCTTGACAAAATGTGATGTCATGGATGACATCAAGAGCAAGAATTTATTCCTATAAATAGGTAACTCTTGTTTCATTTGAAACACACCTCAAAAACATTTCTCTTGTCTTCTCATATTTTATGGCATTTGTAAAATATATTAGAAGAATAGAAAATTGATAGAGCAATTATCTTAATTGTATTTGGGATTTCTCCCCTTTCTTTGTTAATATAAAGACAGTTATTCTCTGGTGAACGTAGGCTCATTCTGATCTGAACCACATTCAATATTGTTGTTCTTCCGTGTTCTTTATATTTTCACGTTTCCGCTAACATCCATAATAGCACTTCTAATTGGCCGTCTAAATTTTTGTTGAGATTTTTACTTTCTATATTACTTGGCCAAAGTTTATAACCAAAATAAATTCATATTTTTATAAATATATAATCACACAAATTTATGAATTTAGTAAAACCCAGCAGGCCTAAATAAAGGAATTCCACGTATTTGGCGAAAAGAAAAGGAAAAATAGACCTACATGTGAAATTGGGTGTTGTAGAAAGTAGACCTGATTAAATGGTCAGTTATTCAATCTTATATTACTCGGACTCAAAAGTTATTCAATATATGTTAAATTCCTCAAAAATAATGCAATTTTAAAGAATTTAACACAAATACAACAATATTTTTAGAGAGTCCAAACAATTTAGATCCAACCCATATTTAATTGGTCAAATTGGATGATTACTTGTTTTTTAAAATCATTTTACTTTGAACCCCTCACCAAATATATATATATATATGATAAATTTTTACTATATATATATATATATATATATATATATATATATATACACCACCTTAAAAAATCTGAACTTCCTAACTTGAATGTTAAATTACTATAATACTTTCAACTAAAAATATTTCCTTACTTGAATATTAAATTACTATAATACTGTCAACTAAATACACCCAATTTGGTATATCTTTTATATTTTACATTCATATTTATATTTATCTATTTATTTATGAATGGTTGTGACTTTCTAATCAAATACAATAAACACATGTTCACACCATTCTTTATGATTGATTATAAATAGCTGAGGGTTCCTCTTATCTTTAAACTATGAATTTTCTTAGTTTTTTACTATTCTTCTTCTTATAAAAGCTCAAGTGTGTCGTTGAGTGAATTTGCAATTCAGCAGAACTTGAGATATCACTATTCTGCTGAATTAAATCATATTATTTTTCAATTATTCTTTGTATTTTGAAGGAACATTTTGATGCAACAGTTGATTGGTTTTAGATATATCACATATACATAATTTAATAAATACGTGTAATGCACGTATCGAGAAAATAGTGTAGAGAGAGAGAGGAATCACATGAACACAGGACTGAAAGTTGACTTAGTGATTAAGGGGTTCAAATTAAATTTAACCTTACGATTTCAAGTTCAGATTTTATGTAGTTTTTATTTTTCAAACCCGGTTAATGAAAATTCTGAATTTACCGGTGCAGCTATATCCCGAAGATATTTAACCTCTTTTTTCTTTGGAGATAGATAAATAATACAGGTATACAGATGGGTAAGTTAGCTACAGAGTACACTGAGGAGTATTACTCTATTATCATGAAAACCAATTTTGAAGCTTCTCACCACATCTCCCAAATTGCACATCCAATTTTGAAGGCCTCAGGAAGTGGAAGCATCGTATTTATATCTTCTGTTGCTAGGCTTGTGGCATTTCCAACATGTTCCATCTATTCAGCAACTAAAGGTAATCCTCATTCAATCAATATGTTACTTGGTATTCGGTATCTGCATTGGGTTGGGGTCCAACTAAATACAACTTTGCACATTACATGGCCTATTTATCGATTGTGCTTCCAAAGAAACTTCTTTCATTCTCAAGATTCAAATTCGAAATCTCTAATTAAGAGTGGAAAATGCTAAAAAATGCTAGAAAAAGCCAACAGAAATGAAAAAAGAAAAAAAAAGTCAAAGTTGCCAATAGCAACTTTTGACAGAAAAAATAACAATAGCTGGCAACACGTTTTGACAACTTTTGACAACTTTTGACAGGAAAAATAGCTGGCAACATATTTACAAAGCGCGTAAAATTTCTTTTACGCATTTTGTTCCTCCTATAAATAGAGGGCCTAATGCCCTCATTTAGATCATCCCAGAAAAAGAGAGTAAAAATACAAAAAGAGTTATACACCAAGATAAATATTGTAGTCTTGAGTGTCCTCCTTAGTAGTTGTTCCTTTTACAAGAGAGAAGTGTTAATTATTGTTTTCCCCTTGTATTTGAGAACAGTGTACTCCATATTTTATAGTGAGATCCTTCTACCCCGTACTTTTTCTCTTCTATCAGTTAGAGGAGTTTCCACGTAAAATTTTTGTATCTAATTTATTTTTATATTATTTGTTATATCAAACTTTAGTTGTGGTGCTTCTTCCTCCCAATAGTGGTATCAGAGCCCTCGGTTATTCTGTCTGTTTTATGCGAAGGTACTATTCATGTATAGTAAATTTTCATAAACAGTAAAATTTGATGAATAGTACTATTCACGTGAATAGTAAATTTCGGTGATAGTATAATTTGTTACGATTGTTCGCAAAAATATTCAGAAACGATCTAGAAGGGTGTGAAGCAAATAACAATATCGAGTACAACTAAGTTTGACGTTGAAAAATTCAATGAGACTAATTTCTCATTGTGGAAAATGAAAATAAAAGCGATATTGAGAAAAGACAATTGCTTAGCTGCAATTGAAGGCAGGCCCATAGACTTTGTTGATGAAAGCAAGTAGAACAACATAGACAGCAACACAGTTGCTGATTTACACTTGGCACTAGCTGATCAAGTATTGTCTAATGTAGCAGAAAAGCGGACGGCGAAGAAAATATGGGATACTCTTATAGGGTTGTATGAGGCCAAGTCTTTGCATAATAAAAATTTTTTAAAAAGAAGATTGTATACTCTTTGAATGGCAGAGTCCATGTCAGTTACTGAACATATCAATACTTTGAATACTCTATTTTCGCAACTTACAATAATGGGTTGCAAAATAGAGGGGACTGAACGTGCGAAGCTTCTACTTCAAAGTATGCCTGACTCGTATGATCAACTCATCATCAACCTGACGAATAATACAGATAGTCTAGTTTTTGATGAAATTGCAGCCGCTGTCTTGGAAGAAGAAAATCGGCGCAAAAATAAGGAAGATAGACAAGCAAGTTCGCAACAAGCTGAAGCTTTGATGATGATGAGAGGAAGACCAACGGAATGTGGCCCCAGTGGGAGTCACAATCATAGCAGATCTCAATCAAGAAGTAAGAAGAATATCAAGTGCTACAACTGTGGCAAGAAAAAGCACTTCAAGAAACATTATCGGTTCAAGAAGAAGAGTGAACACCCTGCGCCATCAAATGCTCAAGGGAATATTTTATGTACCTCGGATGATGGCGATATTTTATGTAGTGAGGCAATATCAAATAATGAAGGCAGAAAACATTTCTCTAATGTCTGGATCATGGACACAGGAGCAACATGGCACATGACTTCCCAGAGAGAATAGTTCCATCAATATAATCCTATCTCAAGAGGGTCTGTGTTCATGGAAAATGATTATGCTTTGGATGTTATTGGTATTGGGTCCATCAAAATAAAAATGTATGATGGCACGGTTCGCACCATCCAGGAGGTACGACATGTAAAAGACTTGAAGAAGAATCTATTATCTTTAGGACAACTAGATGATAATGGATGTTCATATAAGACTCATGGTGGAGTCATGAGAATATCCAAAGGAGAGCTTGTAGTGATGAAAGCGGAAAAACTTGCTACAAACCTATATGTGCGTGCTTAAAGGTGAAACACACCAAGAAGGAGAAGCATCAACCGCGTCAGTAAGTTCATTTAAAGAATCAATGATGATATGGCATTGTAAACTTGGCCATATATCGGAATGAGGTTTGAAGATTCTTGTTGAGCAAAAGCTTCTTCCGGGGCTCAAAAAGGTTTCACTACCCTTTTGTGAGCATTGTGTTACCAACAAGCAAAATAGACTAAAGTTTAGCAGTTCCTCTGCTAAAAGCAAGGAAATTTTAGATCTGGTCCACTCTGATGTCTGGCAAGCACCGGTGGAGTCCCTAGGAGGAGTGAAATATTTTATGTCATTCATCGACAATTACTCCAAGAGAAGTTGGGTGTATCTAATAAAGAGAAAGGCAGATGTTTTTCCAGTTTTCAAAGAATTCAAAGCGTAGGTGGAACTTGAATCTGAAAAAAAGATCAAGTATTTGAGGACAGATAATGGAGGAAAATACACTGGTGATGAATTTAATAACTTCTGTAAACAAGAAGGTATTAAATGGTAGTTCACGGTGGCATATACTCCACAACAAAATGGAGTAGCAGAGCGGATGAACAGAACCTTATTGGAATGAACAAGAGCTATGTTGGCAACTGCAGGGTTGGAAAAACCATTCTGGGTAGAAGCAGTCAAAACCGCCTGTTATGTGATCAATCGGTCACCATCAACCGCAATTGATCTGGAAATACCAATGGAGATGTGGACAGGAAAACCAGCTGATTATTCTCGCTTACATATATTCAGAAGTCCTGCTTATGTTATGTACAATACCCAAGAAAAATCAAAGTTGGATCCAAAATCCAGGGAATGCATTTTTTTAGGGTATGCTGATGGAGTCAAGGGGTATCGCTTGTGGGATTCCACAGCCCGCAAGGTGGTAATCAGCAGTGATGTTGTATTTGTTGAAAATAATATACAAGCAAAAGAAGGTAGCACTTCAAAAGAAAAATCAGAGACTACTACAGTTGAAGTTGAAGAAATAGAAGAAGTTCCAGTTTCTTCTGAAGCAGCACCAGAGTACGAAGAACAAGAGCAAGTTGAGATCGAAACTCTAAGTGTTCAACGGTCAACTAGGGAGAGAAGAGAACTAGTTTGGCACTCAGATTATTCTATGGAGAGTAATATTGCATACTGTCTACTAACAGAAGATGGAGAGCCTTCAACTTTTCACGAGGCTATGAAAGGACAAGAATTATCTCTGTGGGTGCCAGCAATGCAAGAAGAAATTGAAGCTCTTCATAAAAATAAAACATGGGATCTTGTTCAATTACCACAAAGAAGGAAGGCCATTAGAAACAAATGGGTCTACAAGATCAAACGCAATGATAATGATCAAGTGGAGAAGTATCGTGCAAGATTGGTGGTGAAAGGATTCGCTCAGAAAGAAGGTATAGACTTCAATGAGATATTTTCTCCGATGGTTCGACTCACAACAATTCGAGTGGTCCTGGCGATGTGTGCTACATTTGACTTGTACTTGGAGCAGTTAGATGTCAAAACTGCATTTCTTCATGGAGAGCTTGAAGAAGAAATTTACATGCTCCAACCAGAAGGTTTTGAAGAACAGGGAAAAGAGAACTTGGTTTGTAGGTTAAACAAATCTCTATATGGCCTTAAACAGGAGCCGAGGTGTTGGTATAAGAGATTTGATTCCTTCATTATAAGCCTTGGATACAACAACATAGTTCAGATCCTTGTGTTTATTACAAGAGTTTTGATGATGACGATTTTATTATTTTGCTGTTGTATGTTGATGACATGTTGGTAGCAGGCCCCAACAAAGATCGTCATACAAATTTAAAGGCACAATTGGCTAGGGAGTTTGAAATAAAGGACTTGGGACCAGCAAATAAGATTCTAGGGATGTAAATTTACCAGGATCAAAATAATAGGAAGATTTGGCTTTCTCAAAAGAACTACTTGAAGAAAATCTTGGGACACTTCAAGATGCAAGACTGTAAGTCAATTTCTACCCCACTTTCTATTAATTTCAAGTTATCCTCAAGTATGAGTCCTAGCAATGAAAAAGAGAGGATGGATATGTCTCGAGTACCGTATGCATCAGCAGTGGGAAGTTTAATGTTCGCCATGGTATGTACAAGATCTGACATTGCACAAGCAGTGAGAGTGATCAGTCGATACATGGCTAATCCTGGTAGAGAGCATTGGAATACTGTTAAGAGGATCCTGAGATACATCAAGGGTACCTCAGATGTTGCAATGTATTATGGAGGATCAGATTTTACTGTTAAAGGTTATGTTGATTCAAATTATGCAGGTGATCTTGATAAAAGTAAGTCCACTACAGGTTATGTGTTTACTCTTGCTGGAGGAGCTGTAAGCTGGGTTTCAAAACTGCAATCTATCGTGGATATATCTACGATGGAAGCAGAATATATAGCAGCTACACAAGCTAGCAAAGAGGAAATATGGATGTAGATGTTACTGGAGGAGCTCGGGCACAAACAAGAGAAGATTGCTCTATTTTGTGACAGTCAGGGCGCTTTACATCTTGCAAAGAATCCAGCATTTCATTCAAGGACAAAGCATATACGAGTTCAGTATCACTTTGTTCGTGAGAAGGTGGAAGAAGACAATGTGGATATTCAGAAAAACTGATGATAACCTAGCAGATATGTTTACGAAGTCGATCAACAGTAACAAGTTCATATGGTGTCGAACTTCTATTGGCCTAGCAGAAGCGTAACATTGCAGTAATTGGGTAGAAAGGATGGTGTGAAGACTTAATTGATTCTCAATTAAAATTCAAGTGGGAGAATGCTAGAAAATGCTAGAAAAAGCCAACAGAAATGGAAAAAGAAAGAAAAGTCAAAGTTGCCAAAGGCAATTTTTGACAGAAAAATAGCAATAGCTGGCAACACGTTTTGGCAACTTTTGACAGGAAAAATAGCTGGTAATACGTTTACAAAGCGCGTAAAATTTCTTTTACGCGTTTTGTTCCTCCTATAAATAGAGGGCCTGATGCCCTCATTTAGATCATCCCAGAAAGAGAAAGAGTAAAAATACAAAGAGAGTTATACACCAAGATAAATATTGTAGTCTTGAGTGTCCTCCTTAGTAGTTGTTCCTTTTACAAGAGAGAAGTGTTAATTGTTGTTTTTTCCTTGTATTTGAGAACAGTGTACTCCATATTTTATAGTGAGATCCTTCTACCTCGTGGTTTTTCCCTTTTATCAGTTAGAGGGGTTTCCACGTAAAATTCTCGTGTCCAATTTATTTTCATATTATTTATCATATCAAACTTTAGTTGTGGTGCTTCCTCATCCCAACAGGGAATACCAACCATCCTACCACAATTCATACTGATAGAGCCCTTAAAGTGCCATTAATTAGAATATTTTTTGTGGGCAATGAGCTAGGGGATAGATAGAGCCCTAAAGTGCCATTAATTACTAAAAACCTTAAGATTATTATCTCGAAAATAAGTAATTTTAAAAAATGTTGCATTATTTGATATATATAAAAAATGTAATAGATGCAAATAGGGTTGTCCAAAATCGAATTGAAAAAAAGGTTATTGATTTATTGGTAATGGGTTATTGGTTTAGCAGTTTCGATAATGATTTTAATTTTTTTTATTATCGGGTTATCAATTCGCAACGGTTTAAGATTTTTTCTTAACGGGTTAACCAATAATCCGATAGTAACTTAATAATTTATATTTATTACCATTCGATATATAAAATCCTTCACTTAGAGTTTAGTTTTCATACTTTTATTTCTTGTTGTCTCAAACTCTTGGTTATTATAAAATATTTTGCATTTGCTTTTGAGCAAGACGCAGTTTGTCAACTCATGTGCATGGTTCATTTGGTTTGTCACCTTGTTTCTAAGTGATTTTCAATTATTTTTTTTGTATCAAATCTTTATGATTAAACCGATAACCGAAGCGATAATGATCAATAATTGATAAACCAATAACCGATAAGTCAAATCAATAAACTTCAAAATCGAACCGAATCGACCAATACTTAGAACAATTACTTGTAACCATCATATAAAATTCTTTTGTATTTTTTCTCCATCTTAATAGGAGCAATGAATCAACTTACAAGGAACTTGGCTTACGAGTGGGCTAAAGACAATATTCGAGTGAACTCAGTAGCATCTTGGATTATCAAAACACCCCTCGTCGAAGCAACGAAGGTAATTTACTAGTTAGGAGACGTGCGAATTTTTCGATTAACTAATTGAGTGGTGAATTAATTAGCACCCTTTATGAGGTTACCGAATTTTAGTTATTTTTAGCACCCATCAATGTCAGAAAATCTAACAATTTTTGAATGCATTGGGATTAATATTTTGTTACATTAGTTATTTGTGTCTATCATATTTAAATTTAAATTATTTAACACTAATTGTCAGAAATAATAGACAGATGGTTTCATGTTCAATATACAAACTCATATAGTCACTCAACTAATAGTTCTTTTCACATAGAAAGTCACTCAACATTCTTTTATAACCACAAAATCATTCAACTAGAAACACAAATTTGTGACAAGCAAGCCCATCATAATTTTGTGACGGATTCAATCAATGTGAACGAAAACGTTATGCCATTACTAAAATTTTATTGATTTTTTTCCAGCAACATCCATTGACTAGAGAATATTTTGAAGGAAATATTAATAGAACACCAATTTGCAGAGCTGGAGAACCAAAAGAAGTTTCAGCATTGGTGGCATTCCTTTGCTTCCCTGCTGTTTCATATATTACTGGTCAAGTTATATGTGTTGATGGTGGACTCACAATTAATGGTTCTTATTAACTATTTTTTTTGTGTTGAATAAAATGTAATACTTGATTGATATACAAGATCAACTTTTTATAATTAGTATGGTGAAACCATGAATTTTTTATGTTTGATTATGTAGGATTGAAAATTTTTTGCTAGTCTATTCTAATTAATTAATTTTTACTTAACAATATTAGAAACCTTAACACAAACATAAGGTAATACATGTGTCACGATCCAACCCATCGGGCCGTGCGGGCACCTACTCTATGACCTAAGTAGGAGAACCTTTAACCCCCCCCCCCCCCTTATATGAAAAGTATTGTGGAATTTATATCAAAACTTGAGTATTTAAGCCAGAAGTTTCTAGTAATCTGTAGTAATCCAATTTATACAATAAATCCCCAAGAATACTAGCCTAAGATAGGTACAAGAGTATCTAAGAGTGGTAACATAATAAATGAATAATGACACACCTCCCACCATAAGGAAGGAAAAATAAAAGCTGCTGGAGGATCGTTTTCGTCTTCACCTAAGAAACATAACTGATCCTGTAACCAGACTATGCCAAGTGACATAGCAAGAGTAGTATCAGTACAAACAACATGTATTGGTAGGCATCACCGATCAATCCGATAGTCACTACATACTATATAAATAGAAAAATTAGAGAGATCATAATAATTAAACTTTATAAGCCTGTCCACCCAACCAAATAAGTAAACTTCTTACTCTCACTCTGATAGTCTTCACCACTCTACTGACCACAGTTTCACTACCCATTCTAATTACAAATATAAGACTATAGATTATAGGCCTAGCATACTACTGCTCACTTCACTCTAACCGTACCACCAAACAACCTTAGCCACTCAATGGTTCCACCCAACTACCACTGGTCTTGATTCAGTGTTCTCAAAACATAGGGACCTAGCCATTCCATAACCACACCTCATAAATAACCTCGTTTTCTAGGTAACAACGACTAGTACTACGATTACTCGTGGAAACTTCGATGAGAACAACTCCCTTTCAAGTAGCAACCTTCATCTCTAACCTATAAACCTAGAATAACTCATATATCACATAGGTCACATCAAGGTCTAACATGGTCCACCATCTTAACCATGAATAAGTCTATACATGCTCACAGTTCTTTATAACTAACATACCTCAACTCAGGGGTTCTTTTATAAGTCCTTTTTTCCTAACTCATTTACAACTAACCACACTATTACATAAAAATACAGATATCATCGGGTCCACTCATGTGACCATCCACACACACATACTTGGCCCTCTCAGGGGACCTAATCCAGCCATATATGTGTCAGAATGTGACGTCTGATCCAAATACATATCGAAATGTGACACCCAATCCAATTATATGTCAGAACATGAAATTTGATTCAATTATGCAAATCAATCACAACTATCAACAACAGACCACATTATATCACAAGAATGAGTTCATTACAAAACAAGCCAACAAGTGATCATTTTGCATAAGGTCTAGCATTTTCCCCTATTCATATACACATATACATATCATGAAGTAATTCAACAAGTACATGAAAAACATCCGAGAAATAAAACCATCACCTACACTATCAAACCTTAAGGTTTATCCTCAATATCTACGTATTTTATATCTTTGTACATATTACTATGTCCATTACAACTTTACTCGTCTGTATGCACTAATATCACAATCAATAACTCACCCAATCATTACATCACTCATCTAACCCAGGTCACTTCAAATTAAACAACTAAAACAAATGAATTTTTGTACGTGACCCATGACTCATAGCTTAGTTATATGATTTCTCATTAAATTTCCTTTTATACTACACAATGGGTGTAGATTTAACTACTCAGATAAGAGAAGCCTAGCCTATCTAGGCGCCAAGCAACTGCGGAGAGATAATGTTGCTGAAATCCTTGGTTCCAGATGTCCTATGGGTAAAGCATGACTAAATTATGCCCGTTGAAATCCTTTCAGTGCTGAGATTCCTTCCCCTCTTCTTCCCAAGTCAAGAGCAGCCTTTTGGAGGGCTTTTGCAATAACCCTCACTTCTAACCTATCCTTGGAAGAAGTGAGGGAAATAAGATAATTGTGACTTAAGTTTTGTCCCACGTTCTCCTGCTCTAACAACGCCGCTAGGGAGGGATGGTGGAACCCAGTTAAGTAAATTTTTTTGCGATTTCTTCTAATCTTAATTAACGACTATTCAGGTCATTACAATATGTTATTAATGTGTGTGAGAACAAAATGCCCACATTGAAAGTTGATAAGAAAGAGAAATAACATATGAGGTGGAACTAATGATGTTTTTTTATGGTGTGAGATATTTTGAAAAAATAATACAGGCTTGACTCAAAACAAATAATATATATCACCACATTGTCTGCTAGTTTTATAGTAAAACCTTTCTAAATTAATATTATTGGGATCTGAAATATTATTATTTTGTAGAGGTATTATATAATCGATAAATTAATAGTTATTAATTTAAAGAGTGTTTCGAGACAAGGAATTTAAATGAACTCTCCTGTGGAAACGACATTCATGAATTTGAGGTCATGCTTAATAATCTCAGTTACCGCAATAAAATGAATAACAATAGCATGTTAGATTACTCAGGTGAAAATAATACATGTTCAAAGGTTCAAAGATTATAAAATTATTTTATTTTTCATTCCTTATAAACATGTTTATTATATAATGTAACTATCTCCCTTTTGACCCCCTCCCCCCCCCCCCCCCCAAAAAAAAAATAGCTCTAGAAATTCAAGAAATTTCTTATCCCATAGTCCCGTGGGTATTTGAGATCTCGAGAGTATAAACTATACACAAATTTTATTGTTATTTTTGTAAAATAGAAAATTATTTATGACAGGTTAATATTTTAAAACAATATCGGTAATAACTGTTCAAGGATACAATTAAGTTTGTACATAATTTTCAAGAATTCTTCATCCTTGTTTCCTCCAGCCCAACTCTTGGTATTATCCACTGAGTAGGAGTGCCAAATGATACATTTGAGCTATATTTTGACAGGTTAAAATATATTGGGTCAATGAATAAGCAATAACTCAAGGTGTTACGAATTTTTCTTTGTGAAAATAATTTACTCATTTTGTCTAACAGCTGATATGATTTGGTGTGATTGTGCCTTTATCTTAATATTTTTTTCTCATTTTGTCTTTACTTATTATTTAATAATCTTATTTTATCATTTACCCTACCTTTTCATAGTAGCTCTATCGTGTACCCTTCTTTTCTTGTAGATTTATTATTCAAATTATTGGATATGTGATATTATATAATAAGAAATAATGATACAATCTATTCAAACATTGTATTCATTAAAATAATACAAGATAATACAATATAATATATTATAAAATTATACGTAATGTTGAAGATACGGATCAAGATGGATCTAAGGAACAGGTTGAACAATATGGTCTAACTGATAGGAGTTCTGACGATTGTCAAAGACCTACTAAAAGAGTTAAGTTATAGTAGGACTCAATGTTGGATATGTTAGAGTCAGATTATAACTAGGTTGCTGTTATGAACGCTTAGTAGTTAATTAGTAATTAATCTCATTGTATTTGTGTTGTAGTATAACTCTAATTTTAGTTAGCCTAGGACTCTACAACTCACTCTTATATAAAGGAGACTTGTACTTATTTATTACCATCAATAAAATCTTTGACTGTGGTAGTATTGACGACTGGGAAGAAAGATGTGTTGCTAAGGAGTTGGATCTTAGACACCTTGATAGAAGAAAGTATGTTTCTGATTATGGGCTGCTCAACTGCCAAGGATATATGGAAATGCTTGGAAGAAGCATATCTTCAAGCAACAAAATATAAGGAGTTTCAACTCAAACAACAACTACAAAGTGTTAAGCTAGGAACTGAAAAGATTGATCAATACATTAAGAAATTCAAGGGTATATGTGATGGTCTTGCAGTTATTCACAAACTTGTGGATGAAGATAGCAAAGTAATCAACTTTGCTAGAGGTTTAGGTCTTAAGTACAAGATCTTCAGGACTGTTATGCTAGGTAAGGCACCATATCTCACTTTTAATTAATTTATTAACGCTCTAAAAGGTTTTGATATGAGGGAGGATGAAGAAGAAGTGTCACCACAAAATTATAATATGGCATTCTCTGCCCAAAGGGGAAGGGGAAGAGGAAACTACTCTAGGGGAAGATGAAACAACAACTTCAGCCCTAGAGGAAGAGGCTTCAAGCCTGCTGGATAAGGAACAGGTTCTCAGAACTACCAGAATTGAACAAGTTCTTCAAACAAGAAAAGGAATAACACTTAGTCTTATCAAATTTATGGTAGAATAACCATACTGCTCTTAAGTATTTTTACAGGTGGGACTACTCGTACCAATTTGTTGATGAACTACCACAAGCATTAGATGGTGTCAATTTGTAGAATACATCTGCCACTGATGATACCTTGTATGTGAACTCAAGAGTCAATAGTCATATGACAAATAACTCAGGTATTCTATCTGATCTTAAAAATTATAATCTGATTAAATTATTGTTGGCAATGGATCACAACTAGATATAACACATATTGGGAATATAACTAAATCAGGTCTAAAATTATAGGAGGTTATTGTAGTTCATAAGATTAATAAGAATCTACTCTCGGTTAGTAAGATTGCAAAGGATAATTATTGCACTCTTGAATTTGATGAAACTAATTTTTTTGTAAAGGACATGAAACTGGCCAAGGGATCTAAGAGAAGTGGACTATATGTTTTGGAAGACAACACCCTTAATTCCTTGACTGCTATACGTGATTGGAACACGTCACACAACATGTGGCATACTAGATTAGGACACCCTAGTTTGAAGTCTTTAAAAACTTTGAGTAAAAATAATTGCATAAATGTTAGTAGTTGAAATAAAATTCATGTTGTCTGTTCCAGTTGTCAGTTGGAGAAAAGTTGTAAACTTTCATTTGGTTTGAGGAATAAAATCTGAGAGTAGTACTTACAGTACTCTGGCACCAGAAATTGTATGCTAAATTTTCTAAATGTGAATTCTGATTGACTTCTGTGGCATTTCTGGGACATATTATTGGGGTTGATGGTTTTCGGGTAGATACACAGAAGATCAAGACCGTAAAGAACTGGCCTAGGTTGACGACACCTATAGAGATACGTAGTTTTCTGGGATAAGTAGGGTATTACAGGAGATTTATAGAGAAATTTGCTTCTATTTCAGCACCACTGACAAGATTAACTCAGAAGGGGGCCAAATTCTAGTGGACTGATGCCTGTGAACGAAGCTTTCAATTATTGAAACAGAAGTTGACTACAGCTCCAGTTTTAACACTTCCAGAAGGACCAGATAGGTATGTTATTTATTGTGATGCTTCAGGTGTAGGAATAGGTTGTGTCTTGATGTAGCACGGAAAAGTTATAGCTTACGCTTCCTAGCAGCTTAAAAAGCATGAAAGAAATTACCCTACTCATGATCTAGAACTGACAGCAGTGATTCATGCTCTGAAGATATGGAGGCACTATTTATATGGTGTTCATATTGATATCTATACAGATCACAAGAGTCTCCAGTATATTTTTAAGCAGAAAGACTTGAATTTGCGGCAGAGGAAATGGCTGGAGTTCTTAAAAGACTATGATGTCGATATTTTATATCATCCAGAGAAGGCCAACATCATAGCAGATGCACTCAGCCGTAAGTCCTTGGGTAGCTTGGCAGGTGTTCCACCAGGAAAGAAGGAAATAGTTCGTGAAATTGGTCAATTGGCCAGTCTTGGAGTTCTCTTGGCTGATTTTTGGAGATAATGGGATTTCGGTTCGAGAGTTTGCTGAATCTTCTATTATAGAAAAAATAAAGCGAAGTCAATATGAAGATCCTGTTTTGGCACGGTATCGAGATACAGGTATTGACAAAGAGAAGACCTCTTTTGGTATTACATCTGATGGAGTATTATTATATAGGGGTAGGTTATGTGTACCTGACGTTGCTGGGCTACGACGACAGGTTATGGGTGAGGCACATTATGCTCGATATTCTATTCATCTGGGGACAACAAAAATGTACCATGACCTCAGATATTTATTCTGGTGGGATGGTATGAAAAGAGATGTTGCTGAGTTCGTGGCCTAATGTCCAAACTGTTAGCAAGTCAAGATTGAACACCAGAAACCAGGTGGCTTATTACAGGAGATGGAAATTCCAATGTGGAAGTAGGAGATGATTAATACGGATTTTATTACAGGTTTTCCTCGTACTCTACGGAAGTATGATTCGATATGGGTTATTGTTGATAGGTTGACTAAGTCAGCCCATTTCCTTCCGGTTCGGATCACATATTCAGCTGAGAATTATGTCAGGTTATATATTAAGGAGATAGTAAAGCTCCACGGAGTTCCTGTATCCATTATCACTGATAGAGGTGCCCAGTTTACAGCAAATTTCTGGAGATCTTTTCAGGCGGGATTGGGGACCCAGGTGAGCCTTAGTATAGCGTTCCATCCTCAGTCTGACGGTCAAGTCGAGCGCATTATTCAAACGCTGGAAGATATGCTGCGGGCCTGTGTTATTGATTTCAGGGGTAGCTGGGATGACCATCTACCACTTGTGGAATTTGCTTATATTAATAGCTATCATTCTAGTATTCAGATGGCACCGTATGAGGCTCTGTATGGAAGAAAATGCAGGTCACCTATAGGTTGGTTTGATGTGGGTGAAACTAAGTTGATTGGCCCAGATTTGATTCAGTAGGCAGTTGAGAAGGTTGAAGCTTATTCAGGAATGATTATTGGCAGCTCAAATTCGACAGAAAGCATATGCTGACAACCGGCGTCGACCTTTAGAGTTTCAAGTGGATGACTGGGTATTCTTGAAAGTGTCACCTATGAAGGGCGTCATGAGATTCGGCAGAAAAGGAAAGCTTAGTCCGAGATACATCAGGTCTTATCAGATTGTCCGTAAAGTAGGCAAGGTTTCCTATGAGTTGGACCTATCAGCTGATTTAGAAGCAGTACATCCGGTGTTTCACGTGTCTATGCTTCGCAAATTCATTAGCGATCCTTCTAGAGTATTTCCCATACAGGACATTCAGGTGACCGAAGAGCTGTCCTATGAGGAAGAGCTGGTGGCTATTTTAGACCGTCAGGTCAGGAGATTACGCACCAAAGATGTGGCCTCGGTTAAAGTATTATGGCGCAATAAGCACCGAGAAGAAATAACTTGGGAGGCTGAGGAAGAAATGAAGAATAAGTATCCTCAGTTGTTTTCTACACCCATAGGTAACCTAAATGTCTTATTTATCTATGTTGGTTAGTTAATAAATTATGTGAAATCACTGTGTTCATAAAACCCCCTAGAACCAATGTAACATTCGGGGATGAATGTTCTAAAGGGGGGGAGAATGTTATAACCCGTACTTTGCGCCTAAGGACATGTTAGGGATACTTGTAATAATTCAAGGGTAAGACTATGCTTGGTCTTGTGATATACAAGCTTCTTATGATTAAGTTGGGAGGCGGAATTATTAGAAAAGGTTAGGGGTAAAAGTGGAATTTTGAAGGTGGAAATATTAGAAAAGCTTAGGGGTAAAATTAGAATTTCACATGTGAAAATACTATAAAAGGGTGAGGACAAAATTGGAATTTGGTGATGGGAATATTGGAAAAGGTTAAGGATAAAATTGGAATTTCACAACATATAGTTTTTATGAAGATGTATGGGCTAGGTGCTTGGGCTTGGAACTTAAAAACTAAAAAATGGGCAAGATAGGCCCAATCATTAAGCCATGGCCCAAAACAATCAAAAAAAAGAAGATCCAAGCCCATGTAAATTCATCCATGTGATGAATGAAATAAAGAGGGCTCTTAGTCATAAAATCCTAGAAACTTCAAGACAAATTGAGAAGGAGAAAAACAAAAGAAAGAAGAGAAAACAAAAAAGGAAAAATCGGCCAAGAAGACCAAAAATTTACCCCTTCAAATTTCATCCCAAAAATTATAATTTCCTAGTATTCCTACTAAGTCAAGGGTGCTCTACAACATGGTGTAGTTGTTTTGGAAGTTTGGAGGCTTGTTTAGTTGATTTGGAGATTTGGAGAAGTGAAGAAAAAGGTAAGAATTAATCCAATTTCTTTGTGTTATGAAGTTTGTTGATGTTGTCATATATATAGGGGAGATGCTGCCAAAATTTTTGTAGACAAGTATTGGAAAATTTGAATTCTTAAAGTTTTATGAATAGTAATTGGTAAATGTGACCAATTGTAGATTTTGGTGGAAACGGGAATTGAAGTTGGACAACCGTAAAAAAGCCAATAAGGTATGTAAAGCTTTACCTTTTATTCACTTGGCATGTCCTAGAAGTAATAGGAGTGGATACGAGCCTCGAAAATAACTCTATTCATCGGAATCGACGCCCAAAATTTTTCCGTTTCTATTCAGTAGAATTGAATTAGGCATTTATGAATATTTTTGAAAAGATTGTCTAAACTTCTAGATTTAGCATAAATGAATTTCGACTACCTTGAAACTCTTATAAATGACATTATGAAGTTTAACGCACATAATTTGTATACGCCACCTCATTTGACAGAGGTGGGCCCCACTATTCTGAATTTTTCTTTGTTATTCCGTTTGGCTTATGTTAGGTAGTATTTAAGAGAAATTCTTTGCTACTCTTCCGAATATTATATGACTAATTATTCCGTTAAGTCCCATAATATATTTTGAAATATGGAGACGATTCCAGAAAACTATTTTGACATAGACTATCGTGAGGTTGGAAAGATTTGCGCTATTATTATTATTCAAGTTTTTTTATATATATGATTTATTATCAAAATCATGCTATCGAGTCTGTATAAGTATTTTAAATTTTAAATTGCATTTAGTTTCTTACTACTCTACTTGTGTATACTGTAACCACTCTTCCACTGAGCCTGGGCCAGGATATATTTTCGTGTGTATTTCTCTGCATTGTTCGCCGTGTGTCGACGTGAGGGGGAAGGTATGACATGTACATGGGGTGGTGTATGTTATGCCACGGAGTTATGCTATGCCATGTACACCTATATTTGGGATATGATATGATCCGATATGATATGATTTGATATGATTTGATATGGCCATCTGATATGATATAATTTGTTACGGAGATATTTTCTACTCTGGTGTTATGCTGTGCCGTGGCGCCGACGATGGGAGAGCGACCACATTTTGTTCACCGAGTTCCATAATGGGGTCGGATATGGCATATGTTTTTGCATATATGATTTGAGATTATGATAAGCATATTGAAATACTGAACATTTATTTTGTATTCTGTACATACTATTCAGATTATGATTTTATCTAGTACAGTTCATGCTTTACATATTCGGTACATTTTTCGTACTGACCCCCTTTCTTCGGGGGCTGTGTTACATGCCCGCAGGTACCGAAGTTTGATTTGCTGATCCGTCAGTTTAGGACATTTGTTGTGTTATTGACAGTGCTCCTTTGTTCGGAGCTTATATTTTGGTTTTGACTTTATCTCTGTATATTTGGATATGTTGGTCAGGGGTACGACGGGGCCCTGTCCCGTCTTATGACTATGTTATCATCTGTAGAGGTCTGTAGACAGAGTTATGTTGTGGGTTTTGTACATATGTCTTGGATTTTGTTTGTTTCATGACGGTCTATCGGCCCTCGTGCCTATATCTATTTTTGTGATCTATTTAGTGATCTTTCCTAATTACTATCTATGTTTTCTCAGCTAACATGCTAATTTGGGGTAAGGGTACGTTTGGGTGCTCAAATCGAGCACCAGTCATGGCCTACGGGATTGGGTCATGACATATTTTGCAGGAGAAATTCATTTGAGTCAGAGTAAGTATGCTACTAAGTTACTGGATAAGACTGATATGACTTTGGCAAAGGCTGTCGTTACTCCTTTGACTAAAAAGCATGGCTTACATGAAGCAGTGGGAAGTCATGTAGATGTGTCTCTATATAGAATGATAGTAGAGAGTCTTCAATATTTGACACTCACAAGACCTGATATCACTCATGCAGTGAATCTAGCAAGTCAGTGTATGCAAAATCCCAATATTAAACATCTGCAAGGAGTCAAAAGGATTTTAAGGTACATCAAAGGTACTTTACACTTTGGACTCAGAATTATTTCACAATCACCTTATAGGTTGTATAAATATTCAGATACTGATTGGGGAGGCTGCACCATTACTAGGAGATCCACTACAGGTTATAGCATCTACCTAGGTGCAAATTGTATTTTTTGGACTTCCAAAAAACAGACCATGGTAGCAAGATCAAGTGCTGAAGTTGAGTATAGAGAACTAGCCTCTAGTGCAGCAGAGATGACATGGATCACATATCTACTTCATGATCTTGGGATGTACCTCAAGTCAGTTCCTACACTGTATTGTGATAACGTGAGTGCCTTGTACATGTCAGTCAATCTAGTTATGCATGCTAGAACCAAACATGTTGAGATGGACTATCATTTTGTTCGAGAAAAGGTGGCCAGAGGTCAACTTCTTACTCAGTTTGTGAGGTCCAAGGATCAACTAGCTGACATTCATACAAAATCATTGAAAAAGCAAGTCTTTGCTGGTTTTCGAAGAAAGCTAGGAGTAATTGTTCCACCACTCACTAGCTTGAGGGGAAGTGTTGAAGATACATATCAAGATTAATCTAAGGAATGGGTTGAATAACATGGTCAAACCGATAGGAGTCATGACGACTGTCAAAGACCTACTAAAAGAATTAAGTTATAGTAGGACTCACTGTTGGATAAGTTAGAGTCAGATTATGACTAGGCTACTGTTATGAACGTTTAGTTGTTAATTTGTAATTAATCTCATTGTATTTGTGTTGTAGTATAACTCTAAGTTTAGCTAGCCTAAAACTCTACAACTCACTCCTATATAAAGGAGACTTGTACTCATTTATTATCATCAATACAATCTTTGATTTCTCTCATTCTTTTCGTGAGAATTTGACAATAACCCTCCAAACTGAGTGTCATAAAAATGAGAGAAATTAATGTGGTGCAAAAAAAGGAATATTAAATAGAAAAAAAATAATAAATAAGAATAATCTAATCAAATTATCCACTAAGCTTAAAGAATGTACAAAACAAAACATGACAAACATTTAAAAACACAAGAGTATTAATTAATGTTGTGGTCGAAGGACAGATAAATAAAAACAAGAAGATAATAAAGAGATAGAGGATCCATTGTGATTTCAGGACGGCCACATATATTTTGTATTACTAATTGACATGACATATACTAGCTAGCCAATAAATTTGTGACTATAATATTACACAGCTGTAATTGGACCACTATTTCATGACCCCTTTAGTACATTTTGTTACTTATTTAACACAAAAATATATTGTTTAATTCCTATTCAACAGAAGTTAACTCGCAAAAATCATCAATGGCAGAAAAAAAGGACTCTAATAGTAATGAAGATGGAAGGTGGACTCTTCAAGGGAAAACTGCCCTTGTTACTGGTGGCACTAAAGGGATAGGGTAAACTTATTTGAGTCTCAAGTGTTTCATATATCTATCGATTTTACTAATTTGTTTTATCTTTTTTAATCAATATATATTGATTATATGGGCGAACGACTATTTAAGTTATTTTTTTTTTATTTTATTGGTTCTAAATTTAAGATAGCAATATTAGGTGTTAGTGACTGAGTATTACGTAATTAGTAGATTTATTAATACGAATGCATGATTCAGATGAAAGCTTTTGCATTCAGCCGAACCCGTACATACCGTTTTACTCCTCTTCAAAGTGTAATTTTTAATCTATAATAGCGTAAATTATTTGTTTTATTTTTCGAGAAACTAGTTTCACTAATTATAAACAGGAAAACTAGTTTCACTTATTATGAACGGTTTCGAGAAATTATGTAAAAAGAATTATTATATAGTGTTAAATTCTTTACTTAGACCATTTAATTAGAATATTTTATTTGAGAACAGTGATATTGTTTTTCTGCGTTATTATTGTATCTTGTTTGTGTACTTAATTTTGTTATACTTTATTTGAGCCAAAGTTTCTATCAAAAATCACCTCTCTACCTTTACAAGATAAAGATAAAACTGCATACACTTCATTCTTCTCAAACCCCTCTTATACTGAATTTGTTATTATCGTCAGTGTTGATATTATTTTTCATTTCTTTGAATCGGAAAATAGGCATGCCATAGTAGAAGAATTAGCTGGATTTGGTGCAACAGTTTATACATGTTGTAGAAACCAAGAACAACTTGATCAGTGTTTAGAGAAATGGAGAGGCAAAGGGTACAAAGTAGAAGGATGTGTGTGTGACTTGAGTTTAAGACCCCAAAGAGAGATGCTTATGGAGAAGGTTATCAATTTTTTCCAAGGAAAGCTCAACATTCTAGTAAGTTTTTTTCTTAAAAGAATTTTAGTGTATTTTCGTTTTAATTTATGTGATACATTTTATTTAGGCTTTAAACCTCTAAAAACTTCTGATCAAGGCCAGTGACATAGCTACATAGACTCAAGAGTGGTTACTAAAATAACATTCGTCGAAAAATTATATTATGCATATAGACAATAATATTATATATATAAATCAAAAGATCTTTTATATATATATATATATATATATATATATATATATATATATATAATTGAATACCTTGGCAAGCATCCTAACTTCACCACTAGTCAGGGGCCGAGGCGAAACCTAGTAAGGATAAGGAGGTCATCCAAACCCCCTTTTTTTTTTCCGAAGGTTCCCTCAAAATGGATTCAATAGATAAGCTAAAGGAGCATGGAGGGAGGTGCAACCTGGCCTCCGCATTACAAAACTAGGAGTGAGGCACATCTTTGCTCTCTAACTTATCAAAATAAAAGAAAGAAAAAGGAGGAGGGTTGCTCCTCATCACATAAGCTTACAAAAAATTGTAGAATCCATAAAACTAGAAGCAACCAAACAAAATTTAGCCAGGGTCGAATATGAAGTTGCCCTTCTTCACTCGAATTCTAATGTTGGGCTTGCCAACTACATCATTCTTCAAGGTGGATGTAATCTTAGAAGGAAGATTTATAGCCTCAATGAAGAAGGTAGTTGTTTTGCACTGTTCAGCCATATTCGCGAGCAAATCAGTCGTAGTACTGTTACCTTCTCTAAAGGTGTGAGCGAAAGAGAAATGACCAATTGAACTCATGGAGTGAACCTCCTTCGATTAAAAATTACATAATATATATACAAGGTTAAAATATTTTCTATGCATATATAGTAGATGTTGAATCCTCTTGGTTTCTTCGTGTATTTACCTCTTCATATTTTTGAACACTTTTAATGAAAATTTTTGTTCTAACCACTATTTGTGATAGATTAATGTTTAACGCATAAATATTTTTGCGATTAAAAGTTATCTCATTTAAAATAAATAAAATTTTAAAATTAAGTTATTTTTAAAATATAAGAAAATATTATACTTTTAAAAATTAATAGAAATAAAAGTACATATATATAGAGAGATGGAGGGAATGTGATATTGTGTGTTGTATAGCTAGAAGATATTTAGATTTTGAATCTCAAGACTAGATGTTGACTTACTGGTTTAGACATTCAAAATTCACATTAAGGTTTCAAGGTCAAACTCGATGCACTACATTTTTATTTTTCCAATTCCGTTAGTGATTCTAAATCTGACAGAAGATATTTAACCTTTTATGTTTTTTGGGATAGATAAATAATGCAGGTATACTAATAGTTAAGCCAGCTACAGAGTTCACTGAGAGGGATTACTCTATTCTCATGAAAACCAATTTTGAAGCTTCTCACCACATCTCCCAAATTGCACACCCAACTTTGAAGGCCTCAGGAAGTGGAAGCATTGTCTTCATCTCTTCTGTTGCTGGGCTTGTGGCATCTCCAATAAATTCCTTATATTCAGCAACTAAAGGTAATCCTCATTCAATTAATATGTTACTCATGTGATACATGTTGTTTGAGTTCTAAGGACCCGAACATGGGACCTCTAATTTGTGGGATCAAATTTTGATAGCTTTGATAGTCACATTTGTTAAAGTTGATAGTTAAATTTTGGTGGAAGTTGGCAGCCAAATTTTGTAGAAATTGGCTGTCACATTTGTTGAAATTGATAGTCAAATTTTGATGAAGGTTGGCAGCCAAACTTTGTAGAAGTTGACATAAATCACTAGCGAAGTCAGCAAGAGGTTAAGTTACTCTATAAATAGAGTATCAATTGACATTTGAAAACACACTAAATAGAGAGTGCAATAGAGAGCAGTGAAAGTAATCCACAGTCTAATTCTTAGTCTGTGAGAAAAATAGAGTGGGAGTAATATTGTAGTGAGTTGTATGATATAAAAGAGTGTTGTTCTTTTAAAAGTGTAGTCGTATTTTGACACTACCAATTTGTCATCAAAATTATTATATTACTTTATTCGGGTATCATATTAGCTCTGTTATAATCTTTAGTGTCGTCGTTATTCTCTTTTTTATTGATATTTAGTGTGGATATTATCCTGGGTGTGATTATCATTTTCTCAACATAGTTAAGTATGGAAGATCCCAATCATCCTACCACAATTCATAATGATAAATACATGAATTATTATTTTTGTCATCCAACTACAGCCTTAGAAACATCCTACTACTTAATTAAGTGAATTTAAAAACACCCCTCGTATGCCATATATATATATATATATATATATATATATATATATATTTAAAAACATGTAAATAATTAAATGCTAAGAATTTAGTAATTAAAGAGAAAAAGATATATATATTTAATAAAACATGTAAATAATTAAATTTTAAGAATTTAGTAATTAAAGAGGAAAAGAAGAACTTTTTTTCTTTTAAAAAATAATTTTTTTATTACCTCACCCCCATTGCCCCTATTCAGTATCCCAACCCCATACCTCATTACCCACTCGCCCTCAAAATAATTTCTTTTAATTTTTTTTGGGTGGGGTGGGATGAGGGGCAGGGATAGGGTGTGGAATGGATAAGAAAAAAAATATTTTATTTTAAAAGTAAGTGTCCGATAGGCGGTGGTGTGAAATAAAAAATTTTAAAGAAAAAAATTAAAAGATTTTTTTAAGGGGGGGGGGGGAAGGGGTTGAGAGAAGTGGTGGGGTTGATTAACTGGGTAGGCCAGTAGGGGATGCGGTGGGGTAAGAAAACAAATTATTTTTTAAAAAAAAAGTTCTTCTCTTCTTTAATTGCTAAATTTTAGCATTTAATCATTTAAATGTTTTTTCTTCTTTTCCTTACTATATATTTATATGTAACATTAGAAAATTTCACATATAGGCATGGGTGGATGACACATGACATAAGGGGGGTGTTTTTAATTCACTTAATCAAGTAGATGAGTGTTTTTAAGACTATCAATAATTGAGAGACTAAAGAATTAATTCACGCCAAGTTTAGAAGTGTTTTCAATACTTATCTCTAAATTAAATATTAGTAATCATATTGGCTGGATTGGTTATATATCCAGTCAACTGACTGTTGTATTCCGAGGTCCGGCAAAGCCCCCCTCTATAACTTTTTGCGGGTATATAACATCACTACCATCTGGTAGTTTAACAAAAAAATATATATATTAGTAATTGTAAACAATAAATTTTCGAACCGAGAAAAATAAATAATCAAGATCGGAAAATTGGAGTAACAAAGTGTAATATTTGATTTCAAAATGTAGTGCGTGTTACAATCTCTATGATAATCCTCTGATTCTTCAAATAATATGTAATATGTTGAACTTGAATTTGATTTAGAGTCAAGAGCTTGAATAGCTTGATCTTGAATCTTCGTCTTCAAATTTGGATTTGAATTATTCGTCACGAACACTTGTATGGTTATTACGAATAATAAATATGAACAGGTAACTTGATCTTGAACTTCTTGATATTTTCTTTCGTTCTTGATCTTGAACTTGAGTTTGAAATTGATTACTTGAACTTTGTAGCTTTGTAGAAAATTTATGGCATTTGATCCACGAGCTCTCTTCTTGTTCTTCAAAACCCTCCCTCTGAAAATAATGAGGACCCCTATTTATAGTTGTAGGAAGTGGTATGAGGGTGCGATTTGATTGGTTGGTTTGAACTGACCAATCACATTTTTTTGGTGAAGAGCTTTAATTTGATTGGTCAGAACATGTCATATGTACATGTGGCATTATTCTAGTGGCTTATTTAATTTGACTTGGATTGCCACATAACTTTGGCACATGGCATAATTCTAGTGGCTTATTTAATTTGACTTGGATCGCCACATAACTTTGGCACATGGCATAATTCTAGTGGCTTATTTAATTTGACTTGGATCGCCACATAACTTTGGCACATGGCATAATTCTAGTGGCTTATTTAATTTGACTTGGATTGCCACATAACTTTGGCACATGGCATAATTCTAGTGGCTTATTTAATTTGACTTGAATCGCCACATAACTTTGGCACATGGCATAATTCTAGTGGCTTATTTAATTTGACTTGGATTGCCACATAACTTTGGCACATGGCATAATTCTAGTGGCTTATTTAATTTGACTTGGATCGCCACATAACTTTGGCACATGGCATAATTCTAGTGGCTTATTTAATTTGACTTGGATCGCCACAAATTGCCACATAACTTTGGCACATGGCATAATTCTAGTGGCTTATTTAATTTGACTTGGATCGCCACATAACTTTGGAACATGGCATAATTCTAGTGGCTTATTTAATTTGACTTGGATCGCCACATAACTTTGGCACATGGCATAATTCTAGTAGCTTATTTAATTTGACTTGAATTGCCACGTAACTTTGACACGTGGCATGAAAGTGGGCATCTAGGATGAGATGATATCCGGCTTAATAAAGTGGGGTCATCTTTATAGCCAAATCAATGGATTTGAATTTTTTAATTAAATCCACATATATTGGACTTAAATAATTGACCCAATTTTATTAATCCAAAATATTTATTTGGACTAATATATCTTAAATTTAATATAAATTGAATAATTCTATAAATTTATATTTAATAAATTTTAAATGATTACCGTAATCATATTAGAAAATCGGATATTGTTTTGATGAAGCTTTTGAGTATGGAAGATTAAAAATAATATCCAAATGTTAGTTGAAACAAAGTGAAGTTCAAAAGAAAAAGGACTTCTATCTATTAGTGAAAAAAGTCATTTTTTCGATATTTGATGAAAAAATGTTTTCGTAGAAATTAAAAACATGTTCTAATAATACCAACATATAAAATTCTTTTGTATTTTTTTCATCTAAATAGGAGCAATGAATCAACTTACAAGGAATTTGGCTTATGAATGGGCTAAAGACAATATTCGAGTGAACGCAGTAGCACCTTGGATTATCGAAACACCCCTCATCGAAGCAGCGAAGGTAACCTTCGTTTTTGGTATCTTCATAATTAGGAGACTTACGAATTTCTCTTTGTGAAAATAGTTTACTGTTAACTATGATTTGAGTTATTAATGTTAAGAATCCTAACAATACAGACGAACTCCCTATGTTCACAATCTAAAAGTCCTCTAAATGCAAAACTTAGTTTTTCACTCCAAACCTTAGCCATTTTTCTTCAATGAAAAAGAGTATTTTTGTAATACGTCTGTGTTTTATAGTCAAATTAATTAGGATTTAGGTGTTTCTCACAAGAATTGTATATTAAGCTTCATTCAACTCCTTAAATTAACTCATGAATTAAGAATTGTCTAACAAAATTACAATTCATTCCCTCCACCAACGTGAGATAATATAAAATCTTTGCACGCCCTTGAACAACTCGTGTCACATATATATAACATGATATTGGGTCCAAAATTGAGTGAACTAAGAATATGAATATGTGTCGTACTGATGATAAGAAAATTAATGAATCTGACTCGATCTTAAAATTTAGTTTGAGGTGAAAATTTTCCTTCAATGTCAGACAATCTGACAATTTTTAAATGCATCGGGATAATATTTTGTTACATTCGTTATTTGTATCTATCATATTTAAAATTATTTTTTCCTTTTTTTTAAGTCAAAATTCTCAATAGGCCAAAGGAGAATAGAGGAGGGCTACCTCTGACCTCTGTATTACAAAACCAGAAATGAAGAACTCATCCTTTAACACTCTAGCTTATCAAAGAAACGAAAAGGAAAAGAAGAGGGTTACTCCTCATCGTATCGTAAGACATAATTTTGTGAGGGATTCAATCAATGTGAACGAAATGTTATGCCATTACTAACATTTTATCTGATTTTTTTTCCCAGCAAGATCCATTGACTAGAGAACATATTGAAAGAAGTGTTAATAGAACACCAATTTCTAGAGCTGGAGAACCAAAAGAAGTTTCAGCAATGGTGGCATTCCTTTGCCTCCCTGCTGCTTCATATATTACTGGTCAAGTTATATGTGTTGATGGTGGACTCACAATTAATGGTTCTTATTAACTAATTCTTTTGTGTTGAATAGTAATGTAATACTTGATTGATATGCAAGATCAACTTTTCTAAATTTGTTTGATGAAATCATGAATTTATGATGATTTTTTTTTATATTAAGCTATCACTATTAGGTTGTAAGCCTAAGATATAATTTTATTAGTATATATGTGAGTGAATATATATATGTGATGAAGTTTAGAATAATTAAACACAGATGAATATTGCAATTCGACAAAACTTCTGAGCAATTGAACAATACATACAAAATTTGTCAAGATAGATGGAATGAAGATTGTATTAAATTTATGTCCATTCTGCATAACTTGTGAACAAGACAAGTTTTGTCAATATGAAAAAACTTGTGAATAATTTTACGTAGAATGGAAACTTATCAAAGTTTTGTCCGCTCGATATAACTATGGAACAAGGCAAGATTTATTAGACATGTAAATAATTTAATTAGACAGGTTGAATGATGTTATTTTCACACAAAGACTCTTTAAATAGCGGGGCAGAAACAACCAATTTGTGCAAGTCACCCTGAGTAAAAGAGTGTGAGGCCCAGTGTTCTGTGTTCTGTTGATTTTAGGCTATAATTCTATGTGCTTCTCATTAATTTTAGTTGATTAGGTTCCTGGCATGGACTAAATTTGAAAAGAACTTAAGGAAATTTTAGGGATAGTTTCAAATATATACAATAAAGTAAGGGAAAACAACACAAATCTCACTATTTTAGGAAAAATTACCTTCTTTTACGCAAGTTTCTAGTATTACAAATTTACTAGAATTCAAACTTCGAAAACATATATTTAGTGCATCCAAATATATGTATTTCGGATATAAGGGGTCAAAATTAAGTATAATAGATTTTATATACATTGTATCCAAGTGTATTCACATGTATCTGACTCTCTCGCTCACCTTTCTCCTCTCTCCCTCTCTCACTCATGCCTCTCCCTTTGTATCTGTATTTTAGAATGTATCTGGTATCCCGGATACATGTATCTACTGTGATTCACATGTATCTGAGATACACAGACTCTCTCGCTCTCCTCTCTCCTTATGAATCTATATTTTAGAGTGTATCTGGTAGCAAAAATGTGTATATCTAGGTGTATCTGATTTGAAATCTGATATGTAATTATTAATTAGTGAAACAATATGTAACTTTTTCAAAATATAAAGAGAATTAGTAAATTTTGGTACAAATATTTGTATAATTAGGTAGTTTCGTAAAGTAATTAATTTACAACAAATATTGCCATGTTGTATTTACATAAAAAATAGTCAAAAGTCATAGAATGTATATACTAACTATACAATTATCACGCCCCGAGAGGGTACCCTAGGCGTGGCCGGCACTCAGAAACCATTTCTGGCTTCCGAGAGAACCACTTGGTCTCATTTCTTATTTATTCATCAGCGGAAGACTTAAGAATACTAATGTGGGCTAGTCATAATCAAAGGAAAAATAGATAATTTTTATAAGAAGTAGTTTCTAAGGAGAACTACTCCGATTACATCATCAGACTCTGTCTATGAAGCCTCTAATACTCTTAGATGGTGTCAATGACATGTCCATGGCTACCTCAAAAGAAACATCACACTCAACAATAGTAAAAGGATAAGGAGTTCCTTCGAATACAAGAAGGGCTCACCAAATAGCTGAAAAGAAATGATCTTCAACGATGCGCCTGTTGAGGATCTCTAACACCTGTATCTGCATCATAAAATGATGCAGGTCGAATGACGTCAGTACGTGGAATGTACGAGTATGTAAAATGGCAGGAAGGTAAGGACAGATATCAAGAAACTCCTCTCAAGAAAACTCAACTCAGAACTCAACATCATCTCAACATGAATATGTAATGCAAGTTTAAAATATAATAATAAAAATAATAGTAATAAGCAATGCTTACTCAGTTGGAAGTTTCTCTAACCGACAACCATCACTTATGAGCTAGCGATGATACAACGAAGCGATGTCGTTGCCACATCCATCCAATACCTTGCCAGGGTAAAATACATCACCATCTTGGATCCATTCATCAAAGTCCTCTTTTTGGGACTTAAGAGGCATAGCCTTCATCCTACGCTGGCTACGTAGTTCTGGGGTTTGAGTCAATTAAACTCTTACCCAACTCTGTACTCAATACTACTCCCAAAATATGTGCTCATATTAAACTCATCATCTAGTCTCATTGGACTTTAATTTAAATCATCAAACTCATCTCATTTCATGTTCATCAATCATTATACTTCCAAAAACATCATTTACATCTCATCAAAACATCTTACTCAAAATATCATTTTTCTCAAATTCATTCAAATTCAACTCTTTTGCTCTTTCAAAACTCAATAAAATACATATATAGTATTAATTCATATAACTCTCTTTTTATCAATAAAAATAATAAAAAGCCAACATCTTTACTCAAAACATGTGTAAAAATATTCATGAACATCAAATCAATTAGGATTCATGGGAAAGTAGCCATGAACAATAATTCCAATAATATGAGAGATAACAATAATAATAATATTAATGCATAAGTATATCTAACTCAATAGAAGAAGAATTAATTCATTTAGAATTCAAGATTTGGATAAAACTCAACTATAACTCAATTATAATGAATTTAAATATTGGGCGCATGGACGAACTCAATCCGATGCTATGAAAGTCTTACATACCTTAAATCCGAAGGTTTACTCCGAATTGGAACACTCTTGGACCCCTAGCCTTTTCTTCTCGCCGGAGCGTTTTGTGTACTACCCGGAGTATAAGAATCACCGGAGTAGTATTTTTATACTACTAAAACTAAAACTATATTTGAGAAGAAGTATATAGAGAGAAGAAATGCTTAAGAAAGCTTGATGAATAAAATGAGGAAATAAGGTGGGTATTTATAGGTGGGAAAGAGGGACCTAACAATAAATAAAATAATTATAAAGAAAAATCTGAAAATTTAATGGAATATATTGATGTCATGGATGATGTTAAATGGAGGACAATTTATGTCATGCATGATGTCAAATGCATCTAGATGTTTCCATAGTAGGTAAAATGAGTTCTTTTTAACAGAATACTCATTTTCGAAGCTGCGTTTGAATAAGATAAATTCCTTATTAGAATTTGGTGTCTTCATAAGAATTGTAGATATGGAAGTCTAGTTTCATATCGTTCAAAAATCAACCAATTTGGATAAACCTACAGTGAGATATGAATTTTCTTCTATCAACACTCAATTCCGTCACAGCACTATATCTTGCAAAGATTAATTTATTTGACCTACTTATACTCTGAATTTGTAGTTATGTTCTTCATGAAAGTTGTAGGTAAGGATGTTGTGATTACCCAGAAATTTGAATCACCTAATTTGGACCAACCTATGAAAAGTTATGCCCAAAATACAGAGGCTGTATTATTTTCGTCGAGAATTGAAATACCGACATACAACATTTTAGGGGTTGTTACAACAATGTAGTTTGTCAAAAGTTATGAAAAGTATACACTGACTATACAATATAGCTTACATATACATGAGTTATACACTTAACATACATTTTGATACACTTCAAGTTAAATATAATTTACCTATAAATAAAATATACAGTAACTATACATGAAGATATTGCGGAGGAAATTAGTGTATAATAACAAGGGTTGTCCTAAATGGAAGTTCATCCTCAGACTAGTCAATAGTGGAAAAACTGGCTACAAAAGATAGAATTGTGAAATGGGGAAATATCTAACTAAAATGTCAATGAAAAATAGTACAGAATATATTAGACCAACGAGAAAATATGAAAATGGAAGGGAATAACTTTCTCACTGCTTACTTTTTCTCTCGTCCATCGCATTGTTTTAAAAGTACACGCCGCACGGCTCGCCATCTAAGACTGTGAAACATTTCGTTCGTTTTAATTTTATTTTTTAAAAAAAATATATTATTTTTTTGGGTAATTTTTTAATCTGAACTTTTCATGTTTAAAATCATAAGATTTAATCATATTTTGGTATATGACATATATTTAATTTAAAATCATAAGAATATTCAAAAGTTTTTTTACCTTCTTATATTTCGTGTCAAGTCAAAACATAACAATCAAATGTTTTCTCACGAGTGGTATTGTAATGAGATAGATAAGTAAATGTGGATGTAGGATTTCTAGAATATGGGTGAATCATTGAAGAAGGAAAATAATAGTACTAAATTGGAATTTATCCCTATTACTCTAAGTAAATAACCAAACATTTAATCAAGTACATCATTCAATCTTTTTTAAGCATATATGTGTCTAACGGATAATATTAGATCAATTTAAAAATATATATACACATAAAATTCTTAATTTTGTGAACAAATCATAAATTTACGTGCACTATAATTTTCATAATAAATTCGCCCATGTAGATAAAATCCTTTCATCCGTAAATATTGATCTTAAATTTAAACCTTGAATACAGAAAAATCTTGAGCTTTATTCAGGAGAAATCTAAATTAATCAAAATCCTAATTTAGATGTCAGGTGGAAAATAGAAAAAATGTTTATCAACTAACCTCAAGTTTGATAATTGATTCATGAAAAGGAAAAAGATGTTTGTAGTACAAAGGAAGTCGTAAGTTTTTTTATTTTTTAATTGTTTGGATGATTAAATTTGACTAATAGTTTCGTGAAAGGGTAGATCATTTACTAGTCAAAAGAAAAAGTAGTATATAAATTATTTAACGAAGTATCTTTTGCTTTTTAATATATCCATTGTAGTGAATTATTAGGCAGATCCCACATAAACTAGCAATGGCTCAAATAGATTGTTTAACAAGAGATGGAATATGGTCATTTGCTAATGGCACAACTGCACTTGTTACTGGGGGTACTCGAGGCTTAGGGTAAGTAATTTTCAATAATTTGGAATATAATCTTGATTTGAGATTTCTGACAAGTCTATCTAAATTAGAAGAGTAAGAAGAGAAGAAGAAAATTTGTTTTCTCTTTATTGATAATCAGTTCATTTTCAGATATAGTTGAGAGACTTTACCCTTGAAAATTATTTTCTTTATCAGAAGTGTTTAGCCAAACACAAATTGCTACAATATATAACTATTTTGTTCGAGAATTTACTTATTTTAAAAAGTATATTTTTGAAAAAATAATAATCTTTTGAAGAGTACCAATTTGTATTTGGTTAATCAATTCAGGAATGACTTGTACTAATACTACTAGAGAAGCAATTTGTGTTTAGTCAGACTTTTGAGAAAATGCTTTTTTCAGAGAATCTACTTCTTTCAGCTTCTGCAAAGAAGCTTCTATTATTATTCAAAAACGCTTAATTTATTTTTCTCAAAAACTTCATCTAACACCTTTTAACTTTTTAAAATAAGCATTTTTTATGTTTGCAAAAACTTAGCCAAATAAACTATGACAGTGTTATGAATTGTGATTATGTAAAAATATTTGTAGAACTAGTTAAAACATTATTATATTATTATTTTTTGGTTTCAAGATTTTCCATTGTAGAAGAACTAGGGAGATTTGGAGCACATGTGTATACATGTTCACGTAGTAAGGAGGACCTGGAAGAATGCTTGAGCAAGTGGACAAGTAAAGGGTTTAAGGTTTCAGGTTCAGTTTGCGACTTGGCATCACAAGTCCAACGCCAAAAGCTTATGGAAATGACTGGCCTTGAGTTCAATGGGAAGCTCAATATTTTAGTAAGTTTAAATTTGTTACTTCCTCTGTTTAATAAAGGAAAAATTACTTAATTGAGTGTTTTTTAAAAATTAATTATTGATTTTAGCGATATTTTTTATTTATTACAATTTATAGCAATACATAGCAATATTATGATAAATATACATTTGTATTAAAAGTGAATTATGCATATAATATAAATGTATTATAAGTGTTTTAAAGTATATATTATGTTTGTGTAGTAAGAAACTGACAAAATGTATTATAAGTTTATTAAAGTATGTGAAAAATATATTATTCATCTATAAAACTTGTATTATTTATGTTTTATAAATAGTCCTCTGCAATATGTATTAAAACTGTATTATAAGTGTTCAGTGAAAAAAAAATTATTGCTATAGATGATAAATATTTTCTTAATATTGTATATTTATGTAAGTTTCTCTTTAATAAATAAGGTATTTTGGCCCACATAGTTTTTATTAAATAAGCTATAAAGATAAAAATTAAAGATCATATTAGGAGCGAAACAAGTTAAAGACAATTTCAAAATAGTGACGATTCCTGCAAAAACTTCAACAAATTGATGCTAACACAATTTAATAATATGTCATCAAAGCAAATAATGATTTTGGGCCATGAGATAGAATCTCAATGCTATCAACTATGTAAGAATATTTCCGTGCACTTACCCAATAAAATAAAGCTAGGCCCATATGATATGTGAGGAGATATGGGGTGATTTATAAAAGGAAAAATTATCAAATTACACATCTTATAAAAGGGCAGCCCGGTGCATTAAAGCTCCCGCTATGCGCGGAGTCCGGGAAAGGGTCTGACCACAAGGGTCTATAAAAGGAAAAATTATCATAAAAGGAAAAATTATCAAATTACACATCTTATAAAAGGGCAGCCCGGTGCATTAAAACTCCCGCTATGCGCGGAGTCCGGGGAAGGGTCTGACCACAAGGGTCTATTGTACGCAGCCTTGCCTTGCATTTCTGCCAGAGGCTGTTTCCAAGGCTTGAACCCGTGACCTCCTGGTCACATGGCAGCAACTTTACCAGTTACTCAAATTACACATCTTATATTTATATATTTTCAATTATTTCCTACCATTTATAAAAATTTCAAAAAATTCTATTCTGATACATAGAAATGATGCTGATACATCGCGATTTGATACATAAGTCATTTTCATGATACATCGCTAGTTGATACAAACCAAGCACAAAATGTATCAGTAAAACATAAATTTTACTGGTATTTTTGTTGTATTCATGATATATTAGGTGTTATTAGCTGATTCATAAGTCTTATTGATATTACAATATTTGGTTTGTATCAACTAGTGATGCATTATGAAAAGGACTTATGTATCAAATCGCGATGTATCAGCGTCATTCGTATCAGATTGAAAAAAAGGAATTTGGATAATTACCAAAAAAAATCGGGATAAATTGTAATTGGGTTTTTCACTATGGAATTTAAGTAAAATACCCTTTATAAAAAGGGGAAATTACGCAGATTGACAAATATTATTATTATATTATACGGTAAGGGTATAGTTTCAATTAACTACGTGCATTGACTACGATTTAATGAAATTTTCTATTATACAAATTTGAGGGCTCATATACAAATTTGGAAGCAAATATATAAATTTGTAAAATAAATTTAGAAACGAATATACAAATCTGAAAGCGAATATATACAATATCTTTAAAAGCCTAATTTGTATAATGGAACTGAAACCTGATGTTTGTTACAAATATGACATACCAATTTTTTGCTTTAAAATAGGTGAACAATGCTGGTATTGCTGTGGCAAAAGAAGCCACAGAAACTAGTGCAGAAGATTACTCTATGGTAATGAAAATAAATGTTGAAGCTTCATACCACTTGTCTCAACTTGCTCATCCTTTGTTAAAGGCTTCTGGAAATGGAAGCATTGTGTTCCTCTCATCTGCAGCTGGAATTGCTTCAATACCTTCTTCTTCTATCTATGCTACTTCCAAAGGTAGCAACTCAATCTTCTCCTTTTGATCCAATTGAATAACTATGAATAAAGGATCCATGTTATTATCTGGCTCAAATCTGTATTCAATAAAATATATATGAACAGTAAACACTATTCAAGAAATAATACTAAAACAAAAATGAAATAATGAAAAATCGAGTACACTGTATACAATGTGTCCTTAAAAATTATAATTGTTCTTCTCAAGTACGGAGGTTATGGAATATATATATCCTCTCTCACGATAGAAGGATTTAGTTCAGTAGAGAATAGTGACACCTCAAATTTTGTTGAACTTCAAATTGGTGCAATTACACTTGAGTTTTCAAGAAAGGAAGAGCAGAAAACTTAGAAAATTCGTATTTGAAAAATGAGAGAAAGTCTCTATTTATAGTCAATAAAAAATAGTATGAACATGTATTTATTATTAGCCTCTTTGGATTGACTTATTTTTAAACAGGTTATAAGTTGAAAATTGCTTATAAGTTTTAAAAAAAAGTAGGTGCAGACCAATTTTTTTTTGACTTATAAGCTGTTTTCAACTTATAAACAGCTTAAAATAAGTTCATTCAAATAAACTCAACTATTTATTAGGGCTTATTTTAAACACAAAATAATTTTAAGTTGGTCAGTCAAACATTCAAAAAAAGTTAAAATCAGCTTATAAGCAACTTATAAGCCAATCCAAACAGCCTCTATGTCTTATCAAAAAAGTACAAGCCTTTGAAAAAATCACAACCTTTATGAGAAGTCACAACTCGTCAAAAAAGTCACAACTATTTGAAAAAGTCACAATCCTTCCATGTGAAAAGGTGCTATTCAAATTGCATCTTTTTTCTTGGTGTCTGTTCAAAAGAAAAAAAAAACACTTCATTTTCCATTAATTTACACCTAAAATCCAACATTATATATGTTCAATTTTTAAAAAAAATTATATTATATATACTGCCAACAATATAAAATGTATTATATTATTAGTATATAGTTTAACCGATGATAGCAAACTAATTGTTATATTATTACTAGGTTATGATAATTATTATCATTAAAATGATTTATGTATGATCATCAAACTTTGTCCACCGCGTAATATAATTGTTGAGTGACAAAATTACTTTCTTTTTTTTTAATCTCATTATAGCGATTGAACTTTACACACTATAATAGCAAAGTTACTAAACTTTACCAATTATAACATAAAACTCATATTAAAGTAATTGAATTTTATTTAGTGTAATGATAAAATGTCATGAGTGATCTAACGTACTTTTAAAGTGAATACAAATTCAATTACTTTAATATAATCACATAGTTTTAGGACGAATTTTCTTGTTATACTATGCAAAGTTTAATTATTTTATCGTGATAAAAGGTAATTATGTCACGAAAAAAGATTCACTGACCATGTGTGAATTAATTATATAATGATTTTACATATGATCTTATTTGTAAATACTTTAATTAGTGTATAGAACTTAAACTTTTTTTTTCTTTTTTGTTATTGATCCATTAATTCATATATTAGGAGCCATTAATCAACTTACAAAAAATCTAGCATGTGAATGGGCAAAGGACAACATTCGTGTCAATGCTGTTGCACCATGGATCATCAGAACTCCTCTCATTGAGTCAATGAATGTAAAATTTTCAATTTCATAATTCCCTAATTTTAATTTAAAATCAAAATATTTCTTATTTTTCCTATTTGTAAAATAAATCATTTTTAAATTTCAGAAAGACGAGATGCTTAAATGTTTAATTAGTCGAGCTCCAATGAAGCGTACGGGAGAGCCAAGAGAAGTTTCAGCAACTGTAGCATTTCTTTGCTTACGTGCTTCTTCATATATTACTGGTCAGATTATTTGTGTCGATGGAGGAATGACAGTCAATGGATATCCTTAAAAATCTAGTTATACTAGTCATATTATTATAATTTTTATTTTTTATATTTATTATCGTCTGTGATTTACTGTATTGTTATTATCACACTTTTTTTATTGTTTTTGTTCCTTTTTTTGTAGCCTTTGCACTACAATTCTCTTGTTAGTTGTTATGCTTCTTTCTACACTATTTTTTTCTTTTTTATACTTGAATTTATTGCACTTGAGCTGAGAATCTAATAGAAATAGGCTCATTTAAATCTACGTATAATTTACCTTTTTCAAATCTTACTTGTAAAGTTAATTCACTAAATATGTTATGATTATTGCTGATGCATATATACATAATAGTACCATTAAAATACAATTAAGATGGTGATTGAAATAAAGGTTAATCAGTATATCTCCTTTCAAAATTTCTCCATTTCTTTCTTAAAACGCTTCTCTCCAAAATGACAATGAAGTGTAAATAGAATGGATAAGCTAAAGGCAAATGGAGAAGATATAAAATAAAAAGAAGGAAAAAAAATTAAAAACAAAAGAAATAATTATTTTTTTTTGAAAAACCATATTTTTTACTCATTAAGTAACGGTAAGAGTATTTTTGAACTAAACTATTAACTAACGATATTTTTATTTAATTTCACATAGTTTAAGTGCATTTTTAATCCTTTAAAGAGTGTTTAAATATTTTTCGTTTGTTTCCTTTCACATAAAGACATTTTTGGCCCATTTCACTAATGATAAGGACATAAATAGATCAAAGTGTAAATGAAGAATATTTTTGATCGTTTCACTAAGGGCATTTTTGACTATTTTCCTAATAAAAATGCTACATACAACTTATAGCATATAGAGAGAGCTAAAAATTGAGAAAAGCATTGAAAACACCCCCTAAATTCGGCATAAATTATTAGTTTCATCCTGAACTATTGATAGCCTTAAAAATACTCATTTACTTGACTAACTGAATTTAAATACACCCACAATCTTGTGAATGAAATACACCTTTAAATTCCCGTCAAATTTAGGGGTGTTTTCAACACTTCTCTCATTTTTTTATTAAGACTCTCTTGCTCCTACAATAGTTTGAAATCACTTATTATGTCATATGGCAGATCAAAAGTGTATCTAAAATTAATTAATTGTAAGACTATCAATAATTTGGTAACAAAACTAATTATTTGAGCCAAATTTATAAATGTTTTCAATACCTCTTTCCCCAAAAATAATCAAAAAAACATAAATAATGGAAATTATTATTTAATTGAAGAGACAGCTAAATGGTAGACCCACCCATCACATAGCACACAATTAGAGGAATTTCCAATGAGAAAAAAAACTTCTGTCTAGGTAAACCCCCGTCCCCCTCCCCCCCAAACTCTCCCAATCCCACCACCTAGAAATTTCCAGAGACTTCTAGTGACTTCCTGACATACATACATATATATATATATATATATAATTTTTTTTTTATATATATATATAAAATAAAAATAAAAAAGACCCACTATCCAACACGTCCTTCTGGAAATAACGAATCCAACGTGGCACTATTAATTAATCTGTTAATGATACTCCCCTCATTTTTAGAGTATTTTATTTATCCACTTTAATCAAAAAAGCCGCCTCCTGCTACCTTCCATGATTTAATTTGAAGTAGGGTCGTTTAAAATCAAATCAAAAATACAGTAGTTTTGATTTAATTTTTTATATTAAATTATTGGTTTTAAAGTGTTTTTAATGGATAAATCAATAATATAAAAGTAAATTAATAAATTATATTTATATTATTTGATATATAAAAATATTTTAGTTTGATACTTTCATTTTTGAATGTTTTAAACTCTCGATTATTATATAAGATGTCGTTTGTTTTTGCACGAAATGCATTTTGTCAACTCTTATGCATTTTATTTTTAAGTGATTTTCAATGAATTTTGTATGTAAAATTTTAACAGTCAAGTCGATAATCGAATCGATAATGAAAAATAATAGATGAACTAAAATTTTAATGATTATATAGTAATTTAACATATCTACAAATTAATAACTAATAAGTCAAAACGATAAACTTTAAAATCGAACTGAATCGATCAAAACACAACCCTAATATGGAGTTTTAGAACCCGTTTGAATTGACTAATTTTAAGTATTTATTGTAGTTAAAATAACTTTTAAACACTTTAATAGGATGTAAATAAAATAAAAAATACTTAAAAAACAATTAAGATGGTGATTGAAATAAAGATTAATTAGTATATCTCCTTTCAAAAGTTCTCCATTTCTTTCTTAAAACGCTTCTTTCCAAAATGTCAATAAGGTGTAAATAGAATGGATAAGCTAAAGGCAAATGGAGAAGATATAAAATAAAAAGAAGGAAAATTTTAAAAACAAAAGAAATAATATATTTTTTGAAAAAGTACATTTTTGATAAATTAAGTAACGGTGAGAGTATTTTTTATTAACTAAAAACATTTTTGTTTAATTTCATGATACAGTTTAAGAATATTTTTAACAGTTTAAATAGTGTTTAAGTATTTTTTATTTTTTTCTATTTCACATAAGGACATTTTTAGCCCATTTCACTAATAATAAAGACATAAACGGATCAAACTATAAATGAAGAATATTTTTGATCACTTCACATAGTATACAAGCATTTTTATCATTTTCCTAATAATAATGCTACATACAACTTATAACGTTATATATATACTAAAAACACTCTTTTACTTGGCTAACTGAATTTATACACCCCCAACCTTGTGAGTGAAATAAACTCTTAAATTCTCTTCAAGTTTAGGAATATTTTCAACACTTTTCTCGATTTTTTATTAACAATTTAAGACTACTTGCTATATAATGTGGCAGATCTAGAGTGTCTCTAAATTTAGTTAATTAAATATGAAGTTTTTTAAGTTTGTCAATAATTTGAGACAAAACTAATAATTTCCTTCAAGTTTATCGCTATTTTCTCTGCTTCTCTACCAAAAAATTGAATCAAAAATCATAAATAATGGAAATTATTATTTAATTGAAGAGACAACTAAAAGGTAGACCCACCCACCACATAGCACACAATTAGAGGAATTTCCAATGAGGAAAAAAAACTTTATGTCTGGGTAACACCCCCTACCCCCTGCCCCAACCCAAACCCCACAACCTAGAAATTTCCAGAGACTTCTAGTGACTTCCTGGCATATATCCAACGTGGCACTATTAATTAACCTGTTAATGATACTCCCCCGTCATTTTTAGTATTTTTTTTCCCACCTCAATAACATGTCTACAAGTCAATTGATAAACTTTAAAATTAAACTAAATCGATCAAAACACAACTCTAACATGGAGTTTTAAAATTGGTATGAATTAATTTATTTTAAATATTTTTTTAATTAATAACTTTTAAACACTTTAATAATAAGTGAATAAAAAAAAATTACTTAAGCACTTATATCTAAGTCAAAAAAATATAAATAAGAATTTCTAAGCCATGACGCGCTGTTCGTTGATGTGCAGTACATCTTAAATCCAACGGATAATATTGTTCCACGTCAGTTCATTCAAAAGTCTACATGACGTGGCAGGCAGTGGGGGAAGGGTCTAGGGTAGGTACTTAACCACCAAGGTTCCAGAAACTTCCATTGAATTCGCGGCTTAAGACAGAAGGGCCCCCACTATCAAACACGTGTCCTCCTGGGACCAATACTGATCCGACGTGGCACTATTTACTTACCTGTTAATGATACGCCTTTGATTTTTCACATTATTTTATTTCCCCACTACAATTTAATTCTATTTCTTTGGTAGTTTCTAGTAGTTTCTGGAACAAAAAAGTTTTTCAATAATTCTTTCTGAATTTGATTTTGTGAAATTTCGAATTTTTTCTGAAGAAATGAGAGAAAATGGTGGAAGCGAAGAGGAAGAGGAGGTGAAAATGGAGGAAGAGAATGATGAGAAGAAGAGGTATGAGGTGTTAATGTGGGGATATCTTCCCGGAGTATTGTCTCATAAGTCGCCGTTAACTTCTCCGGTGGAAGTTCAGTTGCCGGAGATTGGAGTCGAGGTTCAATCATGGAAGGATGTATGTGGAGGAGGTTGTGGTTTCGCCATGGCCATTTCAGGTTATGTACTCTTTTTTTTTTCTCGATGTTTACGGATGTATGAATTAGAAAAAGTAGATCTCTGGATTCGTTCAATTTTGTGTTCCAAGCTTTTCTATTGATATTCAGTTATTGAGATCTGTGATGATGAACTTAACGAAGTTTTTCAACTTATTGATTGTCTTTTGAGGTACTAATTGACAAGTATGGTGACTTTTGAAGCTTCTGGAGCTTGTTCTGGAGTTTATTCTGACTTTTATGAACGAATATTTTAGTTAGTTTGAATCAGATCCTAACAATTCAGACATGAATTTTCCCTCATATTAATGTAGTTGGATTAAAAGAGAGTTGATTGTGAAGATTCCGATGTCTGTGTGCCTTACTTTTATTTGATAGTCTCGCATTGGTTTAGGCTATGATGCCTCAGGCATGGGAAGATGAACAATAACTACGGAAAAGCTTGAACTAAGCGGAAGTGTAGTAATTGGCCAATTTTTTGGTAAATGGTCAACTTTTTGGTACATTCGGGCCAAAATCAAATATTTTTGCATACTATCTGAAATTTATTACATTTCTCCTTGGGGAGTCGAACCACTGCATAGGAGACTTATACATCTCTGAAGTTAGATTTCCATCCGGGTCTTGCCACAAAAAAACGATCCCCGATTAACACAACGGCTCTTAAAGATATAGTTAACATGGTCATGGGCTAATATCTCGGTGTTGTTGAAGGTGTATGAATACTGTACCTAACGTCACACATTCTCCAATTTCAAAGGGATTCAGTCAGGGGCGTATCTAGGTATATATAGGAGGGGGTGCCTGTGTCGGTTGAAAATCTGTGTATATATATATATATGTATATATATATATATTTATGTATATTTATGTATATATATATTTATGTATATTTATGTATATATTTATGTATATTTATGTATATATATATTTATGTGTATATATATATGTATATTTATAACGAAAGTATAAATATTAAACACGACACTCTTAGAAATAGTGAATATTGTAGTGCCAGTGGTTAAAACTCAAATTTACCATCGTGGAAATGCAAATTCGAGTCCTGTTGTGGAGTGTATTTTGTTAAAAAAAAAATTATCATACAAGACATCAGTAGCGAATTTATTGTAAAAACAATTGTAAAAACAATTGTGAATAAGTAGATTAGAACTTTAGACCTTTTGTAAATAAAATTTTAACTAAATCAACAAAACAAGTCTAAATTTTGTATGCATATTTGCTAATTAATATTAAGTATTATCTTACTCTACGCTGAAGTTTTTTCATAGGTTACTATTCAAAATAGCGTGACACCAGAGATTCAAAATTCTGAATTCTCCTCTGGATTCAGTGCCCAACTATCAACTCCTCCTGGAATTGTGGTAGAAAATTCATTCTTTCTTTTTGATGTTGCCCGTCCATCAATAGGTTCAAGCTAAGATTTTGCTCGTTAGCGCAATGATATAAGTCTGGCTGGAAGCACTGTTGTCAAAAGTGCGCTTAAAGTGTGCTTAAGCTCTGAAGTGAGGTTCAAAATGTGTTGAGCGCTTCGCCTCACTTAATGTGCGCTTCAGTTTTGTCATTAAGGTTCTAAGACATACTTTTGCTTGTCAATGAGCTTCTTCTGAAGAGGTGACACTAAAAAGTTAATATTCACTTTATCGTAATTCTTTTTCAATTTCTTTGTTTATATATTTGTCATTCATGCTGATAATTATTGCTCTTGCACTAAACATATATATGTGTGTGTGTTTATCTCCCTTTGCGCCTTTTTTCACTAAAGGCCATGCTTTATTTGTCCTTAAAGCCCTAACGAATCTTGGAGCTTTTTTGCGTCGTTTGCTTTTGATAACACCACCTGTGATACCGATGGGTGGTGACTAAGATAAGTGATATGCAAAAGGCAAATATGCTTTACAAGCTTCTGGGACGTCATGCATCTCCTGATTATAATGGTTGGGCTTGACTCTGCTCGCCGGTTGTGCTGTGTGAGCCTCTAGGTGCCTCCAAGAAAGTGAAGTTTTTTGGTATAATCTCCACACATCCTTCTCAGAGAAGTAGACCCATAAATCATCAATGATTACTTCAGTTTTATGTGCAATGTCCTTCACACTACATCTTCTTATTATTCTGCAAATGAAAAAGAACTAATTGCAACGTACCGAGCTAAAACCATATATGACGATCATCTCAATTGAAAGAGAGGGTGCGGTGGACATACATTTCTTCTTTTTCAGTTCCCTTTATATATTTTTATTTTCTTCGTAGCGGGAGCTTTAGTGCACCGGACTGCCCTTTTTTCCCGTTTTAAATCAAACAACCAGAGTTGGTGACCAAAGTAGCACTTTCGGCAAATTTAAAGAAAAAAATTGTTAAGGATATATTTAAGGGACTATGTTATACCTACTTCCAATTATAAGGGACCATTTTTGTCATTTTCTCGCTAGCATTGCTTCCTGCTAAGGCTAAACTACTATTATTTTTGTGACATCCATTTCTACTATCACAAGATCAAAATTGTAGTTCATATAAGCACAAACTTGACAAAGCATTGTTGCTTGTTAGAAGATATAGATGCATTTTTGTAGGATTTGATGAGAAGACACAAGCTATAAAAGCAAATTAAATGGTAGGAATTGCATCCGACGCAAAACAACTAATCCTCAGTTATGAATATCTTTCCATTTTATCAAAACTATAAATTATGTTTGAGTTACAGAGCCTTGTTTGATCTGTCAGCCTCCATTGGTCTTCATGCTGATACATTTAACATAGTACAGAGGACATTTTCTTGAGAACAAGAAATGAAAGATCCCATACTGGATCTTTCAGTCCATTCCAATCTCATCCTATTTCATACCTTCTCAATAATTTTTTCATGAAAATGACATGACCATTGATTTTTGGGTTTTAACTATGTATTTATGATAATTTGGCAACAGGGTCTGGAAAACTTATCACGTGGGGTTCTGCAGATGATCAAGGCCAAAGCTACTTGACTTCAGGAAAACATGGGGTATGTGGTATATCTCCCTTGCATGGACTTGTTTATATAGTTCTCTTTGAATTGATTTTGCTATCTTTTTTCATTACTACATTTATCAAGGAGACTCCAGAACAATTTCTGCTTCCAACTGAAGATCCAATCGTGAAAGCTGCAGCTGGTTGGGCACATTGTGTATCTGTTACTGGTAATATACTCTCACCCAGTCTTTCTGGGTTGTCAGTCACCTCTTCAGTTAATTCAAAATGTTATTTGGAAGAACCTTCTATTTTCTTTTCTTATCTCTACTCAAAATATTATGAAAGATAGCAAAGATGTGGTTATGCACTAGTTATATTTCTGTACAGAAAAGAATGATGTGTACACATGGGGATGGAAAGAATGCGTGCCTTCTTCCAAAGTTGTTGCAAATTTCGCTTCTGGAGGAAGTTTTGAAGGGGATGCTTTTCGGAAAGAATCAGCGTTAACTGACCAAGGTAATGGAAGTTCAGTTTCCAGATTGAACCAATAAAGAATTTGGCTACTTCAGCTGCATGGTTATCCCTGGGGGGTTAACTAATACTATAAGGACTAACTGCTGCAGAAAGCCCTCAGTCTCAAGGCTCCAAGTCAATTGGTGATGCAGTTGTTCCCCAAGATAATAAAAAACCTGAAGAAACTGCAAAGAGGAGAAGAACAACGATGGCTAAACAAGAACTTGAAAGCTCACCCCCCGCTGACGAATCTCTTTCTGCACCACCTTGTATTGTAGAACTGGATCCAGGGGTGAAGATAACCTCCGTTGCTGCTGGAGGGCGCCACACTTTAGCATTGTCAGGTAATTTCACTCCTCCATGCATGCTGTAGCCTGTTACTGTCATTTTAGAAGTGGAGTCGGTTGCTTTGTGGTTACGCCATATAGTTTTGTAGGTCATATGAAGTACGAAGATATGGAAGAACTATAATGTAAAGCAAGACACCTGATGCATCATATTTTTGCTGGATTTAGATGTGGGACAGGTCTGGGGTTGGGGCTATGGAGGTGAAGGACAGCTTGGTTTAGGCTCCAGGATTAAAACAGTGGCTTCTCCTCATCTTATACCATGTCTGGATACTTCTTCACATGGACCGGACCGGAGTCTTGGAAGTCCTCAAAGAAGCATTACCACAGGGAGTCAGAAACGTAATGCTTTGGGGAGCTACATAAAGAGAATTGCTTGTGGTGGACGGCATAGTGCAGTAATCACAGGTTAGCATGGCGTTAAGTTTTAGTACTTCTCTTGACCGCATAGGATCTAATCTTTCTTAAAAGGGGTATCTTTCTTTTTAACAAATTTAAGCTGCACAATGTGAGAAGGAAAGACGAATATTTTTGGAGATTTGTTCAAAGTTTTTAAGTTTGAATGACTGAGAGTTGCTCCTTTTACAAGTGAAGTTAGACTCCATCTTAAAACATTGTCTTTACTTTTTGCATTTGAAAGTTGAGAATGATATTATATTTATCTTTCTGCTCAATTGGGTCTTTGTTTCAATTGTCAGATGCTGGGGTGCTGCTTACATTTGGCTGGGGATTGTATGGGCAGGTAAAATCATCACACCTCAAATGTAATGTGTCTTGTCCTGTTACCCTCAAAATATTCTTCACATGCTATTCTCTAAAATTTCAGATTCATCACAATTAGAAATAGAGTAATGTTCCATTTCAAAGAAAAGAAATATAGAGTAATGTTGGGCCAGCTGCATCTTGCTTATAGTGTTGTAGATATATGTTTTGTTGCTGGAATAGAATATCTAGCACTAAATAGTCGTATCTTTTCAAACTAGTAGACAACTGTAATTTTGTTATATCTTGCATAAAAATTGATCTAAAGCACCAGAAATTTACACCTGCAGTTTCAACTTTGTGGTACCTGGTTCACGGTACACTGTTTTTCTTTATGTCGCTCCCTTAGTCTCATTCTGTGTATTCAGTGTGGACTAGGTAATACAAATGACGTGCTGAGGCCAACTTGTGTGTCTTCTCTATTGAACACTAGAATAGAAGCCGTGGCAGGTGGACTATGGCATTCTGTGTGCTTATGTGATCATGGGCGTGTGTATACTTTTGGGGGAAATCAGTTTGGCCAATTGGGTCTAGGCACAGGCACTGACCACACAGAGGTGCGTCCAAGATTTGCTACTTGTTTCATGTCTTTCCAGTTAACTTTTGTGTGTGGACTTGACAGTTCCAATGTCCAATTATAATATGTAGTTGAAGCTGAATTATCATTTCATCTAAGAGTTAGGTTAGTTGTACCATGAGATGTGCCATAAAGTGGGATTTGTTGAAATCCCAGTCCAGAAGTTTTCCACCACAGTTGTAGCTTTTAAATGTACCTAGATACTTGAGGGATAAGAGATCATTGTCAATTTCTGACAGACAATTAGTTAAACCATATAATTCCCTACATATTTGCAGTTTTGTGGCTGCATTTTTGTAAACCTTCTTTGTTTGAGGGACCTAGAAACTCAACAGGAGATTTCTGTTACAGACATCACCTAGGCTTGTGGATGCCTCAATACTGGAAAACGAGCATGCCAAGGTAGTGTCCTGTGGAGCTCGCCATAGCGCCATAATGACAGGTAAGTCCAGACTCCAGACTGTCAAGAAGATGAAGTGCATTTCAGTCTCTGATCCACTGTCAAGAAGATGAACTTAGTATTCACTTAGTTCATTCTCAGACCTAACTATTTCATTTGTGGTGATCTGAGGTGGAGATGTTACATGCTATTGCTTATATAACTGTGACTAACTAGTGTTTGTAACTGAAATTTCTTTGAAATTTTATGAGTAGCAAATATGCTTTCGACAATGAGTTTGAATATACCGTTTCCTACCCATGTGGGTACGTCGTATTGCCTGTTGGGCATTGTCAAATGTGTGTTAAATCGATCAGATGCCGGTAAGAGTTGGACAATAGGAAGCCACTAGCATTTCAATTTTTATACATATTCTATATGTTAGTAATCTAAAGATACTTTTTGCTTTGACTTTAGAGGACAGCAAAATTTATAGCTGGGGATGGAACAAGTATGGGCAGGTATGTAAGAATTATTACTCTTCCACATATATTACATTTGTGTTTCCATCAAACCCTTTTGCCTTTCTGTTCCAGCTTGGCCTAGGTGATACAATAGACCGTAATGATCCTTTTGAAGTACCCATCGATGATTGTACACCGAAGAATGTAGCATGTGGGTGGTGGCACACACTTTTACTTGCTGAAAGCCGTCCATGATCTCCCCAATTATTTGGAGAACTTCTCTAGTTAAGTAACCTACTGACAGCAACTCTCAGGTTTACTTTCAGGATTTTAAAGATCTTGTTAAAGCTGTGGTATTTGTTGAATATGTACAGTATGCTGATTGTAACATATATTTAACTCACCTATTCTCTTCGAGTTTGAATCTGATGTATGCCATAGTTTTATAGACTTATTTGATGTATGATAAGCTCTTTTTCCTCTTTTAGTATGGACTGGTATGTCACTTCCTGTGTTTTGCAAGTGCATGTTTAGACAGTTGTTTTATGGATAATCTTACTGGCATGTTAAAGAAAAATATGGCAGGCTGAGAAACCATGTAAAGCTTCAGCTTGGCCGGGTACCCATTTTAGATGCATATCTTGTAAGATGAAAGACTCTCTAAGTTCTGCAAAAATTGTGGCAAACTAGTTGCGTCCATTCCACATTAAGACCTCTGAGTCTCTTATAAGTTGGTAAGATTTTGAAACTTACCTCTATCAACTAGTATAGTAGGATAACATAAGGTGGTCAATATTTCCTCATGTTTCAGAAATTTTTCTAACCATTCATGACGCCTGTGCAGGGATTTTATAGTATCAATACCTTGTTTCTTTATGTAGTAAGTATGAATCCAGGTTATCCACAATAGTTTGCAAATAGCAGCTTGATTTTTGATTTTCAAATTCAAGACATCTAATTCATCAATCCTTCTAGGCAGACAAATGGTATCCCAATCTACTAAAGTCTTCTTAATGATTGTAGCCTCAACGGTCCATAAATAGCTTCTACATATGACCTCAATCATTTTAATAACTTTATTAGGCAGTAGAAATAGCTGATCCCAATAGGCTTGCACACTAAATAGGAGAGTCTTAACAAGTTGAAGTCTACCTACATAAGATAGACACTTAGCCATACAAGTAGTTATCCTGGCTGCTATCTTATCTATCAGAGGCTTACATTGCAACACAGTAAGCCTTTTTGCTTAGTTATGATCCCTTCATAGTACACTTCAACTGGTTAAGGGTTCTTCTCTACAGTCGAGGACATACTACCTCTGGTTGTGGTGGAGCTACAGGTACGAGCTCTCTATGACATTTTGGACATGTGCAGCAGGTTGAGTTTGTAACACAATTTCCTCCTTACCTATTGCGGGAGAGATTTTGTTTATCCACTGCATAGCGACTTTTTTCCCTTCTGGTTCGTGCTTCTGCTTTGCCTGATCACTCTTGGGGTGTAGCACATTCCCTTGCATAACATCCACTTCCAATCATAAACCACTCTTGAGAGAACTGTCTACAAGATGATTAGGTAATCTCTTTCTCAGTAAGAATTTACTTAGTCACATCCATGTCAACTAGAAGACGTGGGGTTCTAGTTTACGTCTTTGTACATTCATCAGCAAGTATAGGTTCACTCAGGTAACTAGTAATCTAACTCAAAGTAACAGGATCCAAGTAATTCAATGGTACCCGTAGGTTAGTAAGTACAATTCATAATGTCATGGGCAGCCCGGTGCACTAAAGCTCCCGCTATGCGCAAGGTCCGGGAAAGGGCCCGACCATAATGTCATAGTTCTCGGGAATTCCTAGTGAAAGTCAAAAGGATGGAGTCCGAAACTTTTAAGATCAATGACAACACTATTCATCGTTTTCTGGATGAACAAAAATTTTTAGGGAGTGTTACAGAAATCAGGAACAGAGAGAGCAGGATAATAGGATGTCAAACTCGGTGGATTTCAGGCTTTCATACATTCACATGGTTACATACTAATATCACACGTTCAAGGTGTTCAAACTACTATAGATGCTATTTAGTAGATACAAATTATAGAAAATAAATCCAGGTTCATTACAAAGCTCCCAATCGTCAAATCTCCGCATATAATTCAATAAACCAACTAGATGTTGCGTGAAACAGAACTTGGAACCTGCTGTAGGAGCTGCATCAGTGGCCAGAAGATATCCAGTCTATGGAAGCTTCCTGAAGCCTATAAGCAAGTCGAAAAATAATTCAGTAAGACTTATACTGGCATTTCCCTGAACTTGTTAATTAAGTTCGAACATTTACAGTACTTGAAATAATTTTGCCTTCTGCATATTATTATATCCCTAGAGTCGATAATTTTATATAAGGAATCACTGAACTCAATCACTTGCTACATTGAAGTAAATAAGTGTTTCTTATCTATTCCGAGAAAAAGAATTAACTTGTGAAATGTAAAATCTTTGAACAGACTACTACCTCAACAATGAAGTGAGCCCAGCTGCTCTCTGAACGCTTTTCCATCACACCCTTCAAAATCGTCAGCTCCAAACGGTGAATAGCATCAGAAATTTCTAAGAAACGTCCATGGTTGTCACACATCATCTGTTTGAAATTTATGTCAGCTCAAACTTTCATAATGTAGACGTCAGAAGTACTGATCTGTCAGATTCAAGTTGTGGTGCTAAAGCAGGGAATTCTTTTAAAACCCGAAAACTAGAAAGAAACTGGGACTAGTGAAGCTATATGATATACCTCTATAAGCATGTGTCCAGGGTATTCCAAATCTTTGACAATTATTGGGCATATCTGGTCCGCACTTCCCAATTCGAGAGCCCAACAGGTGCCTTGTCGATTACTAGATTTTACTTCAGGTGACTGAAGGGTATTGTCAGGGGCTACCTGCAGTACTTACGGATCAAAGCAATTAGGACCTGACGAAATGTTGGACCCACTGAAAAAGATAACAGAGGGTGTGGTTCCGCCATAACTTTTTTTAGTAAAATTAAACTCGAAAGAAAAACACTTTGCAGCCAAAAAATAAGTACTTAATAGATAAATATATGAACCAAGGAATGATTACCTCTGTCTGAGCCTGGAACCTTAGTTTATCAGCCTGATCAGTAACACTTCGCAGAAACAGCATGTGCTTTATGGTTTTATCTAGTAAACCATCAATGCTACACTGCAGGGAGAAAACGAAAAGTTATTTCAATCCTAGGTACAAGGAAAGCACCCTAATAGAACTAAGGCGAAGTTAGACTTACTTTGGCACCACTAGGGACAAGTTGCCTCAATTCCTTAAGCCGGTCCTGAATTAACTGTCTATCTCGTGGTCTGGGCTTATGACTATCACCAGACCGCCTCCTTTTCTTGTTAGTATTAGATATTTTTGACTCATTGTGACAACTCAAAGAGCTAAACACTTTTGTCTGATGCTGCCCCTCATTAAATGCACTGACAACACAATCAAATGAAGAAGCGGAACGCGTACAGTTAGTCGAAGCATATTTGTCTACCCCACCAGAAGCCGATGCAAGAGTGCTTCGTGTAACTACATCTCCAACTGAATCATTTTCTGCAGATTGATTTTGCCTTTTGCGAGAAGGGACAGGTTTTCCTGATGACATGTTTAAGGACTCCAGACCAGCCATTTTGTGGACCGAGTAATCATCAGAAAAACAGCAAGCACTGGCAACAATCGCTTCCAGAAGATTCTCTTCATTATCTTCTTTCAGATGCCATCCATTTGATTGCCCAAATGATGGCTCAATATCAAACATACAATCTGCAGTATAGATGGATTTGCTAGTAGTATTTGTGCTAAAGCCAGACAAGTTGTGAATTGTACTTCCAAAGGCTCCGTATAGTTCACATTCTGTTGGGCAGCTAAAAGAATTACTTACATTTTCGAGAATAGTATTGCTGCAATCCATTCCAAAAGATCCTGGACCTAGCATGTCTCCATCAAAGTAAAAATCTACCTCATTGGAAACACCGACTCCGCCGACATTGCAGCTAGAGTAAGAAAAGGCATCTATATCTATTGTTTGGCAAGAAGATCTACCGAAGCTGCTTTCGGTTATCCCTGATCTATTATCATCAGAATATTCATGAGCGAGTTGCTTCACTAGATTAATCATGTCCGCATGTTGCATTGTAATTTCCCTTTCATTTGCATTTTTGAGAACATTTGGCACGTGTTCAACAAATTTACCAATTTTGCTTTCATTTTCATTCTTGGGTATATTTTGCGTGTGTTGTCCAGATAACTGAAACGGATGTTGAATCTCAATGAATGAAGTCATTGGAAATGCAGCTGATAATTTGTGATCTTTCAGAATTGGTATATCAGCAGCTACATCATCTTCATTCACCTTATTTATGGTAGTTGCAGATGGTATATTCAAAGTCTCTGACAGGGTGGACTGTAGAAGAAATTCACAGCTTTCTCCACCAGGTAAAAGGTTCTCCACAATTTTGAAATAGGCATCAAATTCTTCAGCTAAATTGGTAACCATCTCCATGTTTTCAGGTACCTGATTTTGTGAAAGAAATACAGTATCGTGTGAATGACCATATAAAGATTCTGCTGCATATAAGCACATACGATGCAAGGGATAAAAAAGTAAATGAGGCATCCTGTGGTTCTATTACCCCCCCCCCCCCCCCCCCCACACACACACACAGAGTTTAGAAATCACAACTGAAATATTATTTTGAAGTTTCATATGCTGCTTAAGTTTCCATTAGATGAGGCATCAGACACAACTTTGCGAATCACATTCACAGAAACCAGATCCACTGAAGTTCAGCAATATTGGAAATATGGTGATATCAAAAATATGACATACCGCTTCCATTGATCCTAGTTGCAGAACCCCACAAGGAAGACAAGGTACCAACAATATAGTCTGAAAAAGAAAAGATATTTTATATGGTTAATTGAGGAATACTGTAAACGCAAAAGATGAATAAAACGGCCTAACTTTATGATACACAAATTCACCTTAATGCCAGTGACAAACTGAAGCATCCACTCATCTGGACACTGCAACAAATGTCAATCAATCAATCCATCAATGATGCTTCAACTCAAAAAATAAATATTTGAGAAATTAGTTATCCGTAACTTCAAAAAAACACTTTGTTCTACATTAACAGGGGGAGGTCCAAATTGGTTATCCGTGATTCTGAAAATCACTTTGTTCAACATTAAAAGGAGAGGTCCAAATTAATTATCCAACTAACATTAAATAATAAAAGTTAGATCTGCAAAGAGATCCCAAATATCTATAAAAAGAAATGGGCAACTTTGTCCGGCTAATGGGGGCAGAACAACAGCATTTCATATAGCTACATCGATTTTGGCCACATTAACAAAGTGTTCAAGTGTAACATGCGTTCATCTCAATTGGGAAAAGGACCAAATCGTTGAGCAATAAACTACACTTCCCAGAATTGAAGATGTCAAACTTAAATATACCTCAGCGATAGAACCAAAGCTGATCTCTGCGGGTGCTAGACTGTCGGAAGAAATCCAGCGTGGGATGCCCAAAGATGCCACTTCACCGACTACCCTGTTATATTTTCAACGAAAGACACATAAGGAAAACATTAAAATTGACTCTTGGCATCATACAAGAAAAGGAGCTGACTACAAAAATAGCTCTCAGCTTATCAGGATCATGGTTAAGTAAAAAGAATGACAACCATGAAATGGAGATCCAAACTTGACCATACATCTAGGAGTAAGGCAAGCAGAGTATCGAAGTGGTTGCTTAAACAACCATCAAGAATAAAGAGAAAATATTGGTTTATGATTGCAGAAATTCACAAGTATGGATTTCACTCATCCACTGTGGTGGCATATCGGATCTGAAATGTATACTAAGATTTTTTTTGTAGTTATTACCACTCTGACCTTTCCGTAAGTTGGGCTTCAAGCACCAGAAAAATATTGTACCGTCTATAAGAGAAATGGTAAACACATTTGCTTTTGAAAGAGATTATGGCTAGACCCCTCTTTCTTTTCTTCCTCCAACAAGCATGGAGCTACTTCTCTTATTTTAGATGGTGCAAACTCGATAAATCATGGAGGAATCACAAACTTAGCACCTTCTAAGGAGAAGCTAAGTTAGTCACTTTTTCTTTCCTTTTTTTGTCCTTTTATACAAGGAACTACTTTGCCTGCGTTTATCCACTTGATAATTTATTCAACACTTTCTTAATCAGTAAGATACATTCAACAATAAAATTACCTTTGGAATATACTCACTCGTCTATACCAAGAAAAGCAAGTTCCGTTACACTTTTTAATCAAGAGAATTTGTACAGAACTTTTCAATCTAAGAACAATTAGTTTTTTAACTTTGCCAATCTAAGAAGAATTAGCTGATCTAAATCAACGAATTATTAATATTATGGAGAATTTGTTGGTAGAGTGGGAAGTGGGGGGGAAACAAGGCACATGGGAATGAACAGAAAGATTGAAAAGTTGGAATAAGTCTTTTAAGTTAAGAAAGTGGAATTGGCTAAGCATTTCATTCGAACAAAACAAAAGATGAAGCTAAAGAAACCACATCTGCATGATGATGGAAACAGAAGATGCAACTTTATGGGATTATCAATTTTGCTCTTCCAGAGCAGTGGATCTTCGGATAAACTTCAGTCTTAGAGTGATACTAAGAAGAGCTAGAGGACAATATATAAGGCCTGAATCTTTTACCTCCAGCCCACAACATCTAATGACACAGCTAGCCAGCTGAAGTCAATCTTTATGAAGCTAATTAAAAAGGAAAGCCTAATTATGCTACTATCTCAATAACAAATTAGAGAAATAACAGAAGCCAGAAAGAGAGAAATCAATGATCTACCCTTTTCCTGCTATGTGATAAGTACTTGACATCTCAGCCATGGCTAAGCCAATTGGATGTGCACCCAAATATCCATTATGTGATCTTGAGCCACAGTTTGGGGATAACTCATTCAAGTTTTTGCTACAATAATTGCCAATTAGACTTCTGTAAGGTTCTTTAGCACACTGAATGTCCAGATATCCATCTTCCCATGTCAAAACCCTGCCAATGCAAGTGAGCAATAAGTCTCAACCATTTAGCGCATGTACAGATTATAAACCATCTAAGACTAAGTCCTCTAAAAAATAAGCTGATCTAGTACTACTAATGCTGCAAATGCAATACATTTTTTATTCAGTTTCATGGAAATAGAAAGGGAAAAAAGGAAAAAGGCAACACAATTGTACAACTATTAAACAAATACATAGAGTAGCCCATTTTCTTCATGGGCTGCAAAAGTAAGAGAATGAGAGGAAGCCTTTGCAAAATACAGAAAGATGGATGTAATCAAAAAGGCACGTAGCATTGTATTTTCTCCATAGGAACTACAGAAGGGTCCAAATCAAGTATGATGGCTTGCGGAAACATACACTTCACTGACCGCGTAGCATTGTATTTTCTCCATAGGAACTACAGAAGGGTCCAAATCAAGTATGATGGCTTGCGGAAACATACACTTCACTGACCATAAAAATAATTCAGATTCCTTGAAAGAATACGGCTTTTTTTATCTTTTCCTATACTTGTTTTTACTAGATAGGGAGCTGAACTGATGCACTGAAATTGGCTAAGAAACAACTTACGTAGGACACTGGTGCTGAAGCTTCCAGAACACTGCATAATTCCATGGAGATTTGAAGCAGAGACTTTCCAGGAAATGCCTTAAGGAAGCAGCACTCATTCTTCTTTATTCTAAGTAAATCAAAAGCTCCAAAATTCAGAAAATAGCAACCCAATGTACGACCAACTAACTGACTAACTTCCTCGATATGATCCTCGCCCAGCCTGAACTATAAATAAACCAGCTCTGCGTTTCATTGGGGGTTCAGTTGAAGTCAAAAGCAACATGTCCATTCTTTTGATGATCTCTCCAACTAACAGAAAGCAAATTGATGCAAAGGGCATAAAAATAGATTTAGTGCAGGAAATTAAGGAGAAAGCAAGGCTGAGAACATGTCCATCACTTTAACACCAACAGAAAAGCAAATAATGCAGTAAATGCTGATCAAAGGACAAGAAAAGCAGAGAAGAAGCCTCAATCCTATTCACAGCGACTTGGGTGCGTCCACTAAATAACCGAGAGAGTATCCAAAACTCAAAGCCAGATCCACGAGATAAACTGTAAGGAGAAAATTCACACAGTGATGAAATACTCCAGATAATTGCAAGGAAAGTTAAAATACATGAAGTCAAAAATTAACTATACAACAATAAAAAAGCATCCAGAAGAAATACAAAACTTAATAAGCTAATAAAATCCAAAATTCACGTACATCATTTACATCCCAATCTTTACACCAACACAAAAGATTCAGAAAGGCTTTTAGCTTCTTGAAGGTACTTTACTTTGAACTAACTAAAACCCAAGAATTGACTACAATAACAGATATTAAGGAAGTAATCACAATTTACCACTAAAAAAAGGCTAAGATTTTACTCAATTTAGTCAAAGAAATTATTTTTTTCTTTAAAAAATTCAACTACCAAAATTTTGACATAGCAGTTTGAATTGTGGTTTAGCTCTGCTAATCTATTACTTTGGAGACAAAAGAAAACAAATTAATTTCTTGAAATTTTCGTCCTACTGAGACCAAGTAAAAATCATGAAACCTTTTCTAAAGTTCTATCTTTCTCTCATTTTGCACCAAAATCATTGCAACTAAATGTAAATATATAATTTTTTCTAAAATTTAATTAGACTAACTTGTGAACTTAAGCTGTTAAAGAGATCGACAGCTGACTCTTTATTATTTGGCACAATTTTAAGGTAAAAAATTAATAATTGAACAAAATTCAGTATCTGTAAATACTTCATTTGAATTTCATGTGAAATATTCAGCCAATGCCTTAAAGGTGTATTTCTAGTGAAATACTGATTTCTACTCATTTCAACATTTACAAACTTTTCTTTCAAGTGAACTTTTCAGGTCCAATCACAAATTCATCCACAATGTTTTTCCAATCTAAACTTCAAATGCTAATTTTTTCAACTTCAACAAAATTATTGTGCAAATGTCTACTTCGATTCACCCAAAACAATATTATACAACTGTTGCAAGCAAATCAAAGCTTCTACCCTACCAAATCGTTAAAAAAAACAGTAATTACATAAGGGAGAGGAATGAAAGGTAATTGAAAACTTACTTGGTAAATGTTTGATGAACAGAAAGCTGCAGCTTCAAAGAAAAGAACTTTTGTAAACTTCGAATTGTTTAGCGTCCATACTTAGTAACTCGAATTGAACTCCTTATTCTTCTTCCACAACGCAATTTAAGAAAGTAAAATCAATGAAATAGTACTGTGAAGAGTTTTCAAGAGACGAAGAACGACGACGACGAACTCATTTTCCGGCAGGAATCTCACTGTTGTTTTGCAACGGCGGCTACGAGATGAGAGAGAGAGAGAGAGAGAGAGAGAGAGAGAGAGAGAGAGAGAGAGAGAGAGAGAGAGAGAGAGAGAGAGACGAAGATGATGGCTTTGCGGAAAGCGTGAAGTGACTTTTTTGGAGAATTCAGAGCATTTGTGTGTATAAATAAAGCGCCAAAAGACGGAGATCGGGATTTTATAACTTTGTAAATCTTACTTTTTATTATAAATTTTTCTTATTAAAATCGTACAATAATAATATATTTAACATAAATTTTATAAATAGAGATTTAAAAAAATATTTATTACATAATTTTATCCTAATCTTATAAAAATATAGATACTATTTCAATAGACTCTCAACTCAAATAAAGCATATTCAAATTAATTATCAAGAGAAATTACAGTATTGAAGAATAAATGATAAAAAACAAAAGAAAAAATAAACATTGGCGATAAAATAAATGATAAAAAAGGGCAGTCTGATGCACTAAAGTTTCCGCTATATGCAGGGTTCAGAGAAGGGCCCGACCACAAGGGTCTATTGTATCAGTCTTACCTTGCATTTCTGTCAGAAGCTGATTCCAAGGCTAAAACCTGTGACCTCATGGTCACATGACAACAACTTTAAAATAAATGATAATAAGTAAAAAATATAATAATAATAATAATAATAATAATAATAATAATAATAATAATAATAATAATATTGACAAATAAGATAATACAATAACAATGATGTAATAACAGCATATGCCACAAGTATTAAAAAACAATATTTAAATAAAACAATAAACAAATATTGTTTAAAGAAAAATAATTTCTTGTCTATTTAAATTGTGAGTTGGAATGGTAATTGAAATAGTAAAATGCTTATTCTGTCTTAATCTATGTAATATATTTCATTTTTTGAAATTTAAATTATTTGAATTTTTATTAATTCTTTTTATTCTTTTATATAAGAAAAATCTGCAATTTCTTATATTGTAATTTTGAAAATTAATGTTTTAATTGTAAAATATTAATTGATTTAATTTTAATTTTAACTCTAGATTGTAAACAAATAACGTCATATAATTTAAAATGAAGCAGAATATATTAATTAATACGTACTACATTTATTTGTGTGATAGACATGTGAGCAAGAAATTTAAAAAGAAGAAATACATTAGAAATTTATGATTTTAACATACAATTATAGTTTTTCTGTTGATATATATAAAATAAAAGCATGTGGTGAGTGGGTAATGGATTAAAGATGGTATGCTGTTTTGGCTTTTTCAGATTTCAAGAGCCCCACACTTGGGTTCAATCATTCCTCAACAAGCAGTGGGATGCCGGTCCCACATTTTTATATCGGTATTTAGAGGTGTTCAACGATCGGTTTGGATCGATTATTGATCAAAATTAAAATTAAATTAATTTAATAATTTTAAAATTCTTAAAATCAAATTAAATAAAATAAAATATACATCAATCGGTTTGATTATTATTGGTGTTGATTTGATTTAATTCGATTATTCGATTTTTAACCATATACAAAAATATAAAAAAAAAATCATTCAAAAGAGAAAAAAAGAAAATAAGTCATTCAAAATAAATAAATTGTATTCGTTCTATTTTTGATCTTATAATTATTATACCAAAACTTTAATTATGTTTAATTCCCAGCTTATATTGTTAGTTAATTTAATGTACTAAATAAAACAAACTTACTGAATAATGTATAAACTAATGATATGATTGTACAAAGGGGTGTTCAAATGAGACCGAAAAACCGATCCGAACCTATAAACCAAGTCAAACCGATTTAATAAACCGAAAACCGGCTCGATTTGATTTGGTTTGATTTTAGATTTTTAAAAACCGATAACATTTGATTTGATTTAGTGTTACCCATAAAGAAAACCGAACTAAATCGAATCGAACCGATAAATATGTACATATTTAAAATATTATATATATTTATATATATTTATAAAACTTTATCTATTTTTTAACTTCTTCATAATTTAGGACCATTCCAAGAAAAAAGTCTAGCCCATATTCCCCAAACTCATTTACGTTTAAAGTAAAATAAAAAATCATTACTGAATAGTTAGCATAAATAATTTTTTTCCTCGTTAGATTTTCAGTTCCCTCTTATTTCTTCTCAAACCCTGTAGACCTCTATTCTGCTCTCAGTCTCTCACGATAACAATTGAGTGCAAAAAGCTTTAATCCATGTAAGTCTGTAACTTTTTCTTCCTTTTACTTTTTGTATGTTCCCTACTCTTTGTTTGTGTAATTATTTTTTTGTTTTTGAAGTTTTACTTGAATGAATTGCTTTTCTAGTCTTTCATTTTATATGCGTTTTTTATTTTATTTCTCTGTTATTTTAGATTTTCTCCACTGATTTAGATTTTTTCTGTTGATTTAGTTTTTATCTAATAATTTTGGATTTCTCTATTTATTTAGATTTTCGAATACTTTTTTTCAGATGGAAACTACAACTACTCAAAAAGAGGTGGAGCCAGTGGAGGTAACCAACAAAAAGTATCTCCAACTACTTTGCTGGAACCTGAGCTTGACGGTGATAAAACTCGTGATATTATTCTCAATCATGCTAAAAAACGGAAACAAACAACTCTTTGCGACCCTAATCGTAGCCTTGTGAATAGTGACAGGAAAACATCCAATGTTTGGAAATACTGTACTGAATATCTTGATAAATGGGGTAAGAAAATGACGAAATGTAACTACTGTACTAGTAACTTTGCTTTTGAAAGTACGAATGAGACCTCAACGCTATAGAGAAATTTAAATGAGGTTTGTCCTAATTCCCCTCTTAGAATTATTGACAGAAATCAATCAAGAATCAAGGTAGTTAAATAAAGGGAACAAGCATATAGTACATGTACTATAGAAAAGGTTGTGATTAACATCAATAAGATTATGAGAGCCATTGTTGAGTTGTCATTATTGACGAGCAACCTTTTAAAGTTGTTGAAGGGAAGGTTTTAGGAGATTAATGGCAGTTGCTTTGCTTAATTTTCAATTACCTTCTCGCTTGACTGTTGCTAGACAATATTTGAAAATATATCAATAAGAGAAAAAAAAAAGCTTAAAAGTTTATTCATAATCAACATGTATGTGTTACCAGCGATACGTGGACATCACTTCAAAATCTAACTTATATGGTTGTCACTGCCCATTGGATCGATGATGAGTGGAATCTGAAAAAGAAAATTTTCAATTTTTTCCAAACATCAGATCATAAGGATGAAACAATTGCTAAGGGGATTGAGGCGTGCTTATTTGATTGAGAAATTGATAACATATTCACGGTAACCTTAGATAATGCAACTGCTAATGATTCTGCAATTAAACACTTGAAGAGAAGAATTGAGGATTGAAAAGGAGGCATCTTAGGAAATGAGTTCTTACATGTTAGATGTAATGCTCATATTCTAATTTTGATCGTGAAAGAAGGACGCGGTGAACAAAATAAATCTATTTCTCGAATAAGAAATGCTATCAAATATGTTAAGTCCTCAACTGGAAGGTTTGATTCATTTAAGTCATTTGTCGAGAAGGTTAAGATTGACACTTATGGTCTTTTGACTTTAGATATTGAGACTAGGTGGAACTCCACATATATGATGTTAGATACAGCTGTAAAATTTGAAAGGGCATTTTTAAGAATGTATGATGATGATCACAAGTACCTCAAGTATTGTTTAGAAATAAATAATGTGGGAGGGCATCCATCGATAGATGATTGGAAGAATGTTAAAGTTTTCATTAAGTTCCTTGAGATTTTCTACCATGTAACTTTGAAATTCTCAGGAACTTCATATGTTACTTCCAATTCTTTCTTCCATGAGATCTTTAATCTTCAAAAGATAATTTGCAAATATGTTCGTAGTGAAGATTCTATTTTGAGTGGCATGGCTAAAAAGATGGAGCTTAAATTTAATAAATTTTCGATACTTTTGAAAGTATGAACAAGTTATTATTCATTGTTGTTATTTTGGATCCTCGATACAAATTGAAATATGTGGAATATCTGTTTAAAAACTCTTATGGTTATTTGGTGGGAGCCGAAAAATTGAAAAAGATGATGGATACTTTGAGTCACTTGTATGATTACTACATGAGTTCTTTTTGTGGGACTCATACCAATAAAATTGATGGTCAAACAAGCTTGAATGATGAAATTGATACCATGCATAGTAACGAGATGTGGCAATCACAATGGGAGAAATATTTGGCAGATGAAGACAATACTGAAAATAAATCAGAACTTGAGAAGTACTTGGTAGATGATTTGGAAAAGACCAAAGAGTTAGATATTTTGGCTTGGTGGAAAGTTTCTTCGGCTAGATATCCAATTATTTCTAGGATGGCAAGAGATGTTCTTTCTATTTCTATTTCTACTATTGCTTCTGAATAAGCTTTTAGCACCGGTGGTCGGATTCTTAACTCTTATCGAAGTTCTTTATCTCCAAAAATAGTAGAAACTCTTATTTGCACTCAACAATGGTTGAGATCAACTTCCAAAGAATGCAAGCTTGAAGATCTTTTAGAACAAATTCAGAAATTTGAGATAGTTGAAAAAGGTAAATTTACACATTTAACTCTTTATGAATATGTCTTTTATGTTTAAAAAGTTTTAACGCCTACTTTGTTAAACTTTATTCTTTCTTTTTTCAGAATATGCTGTCACAACCTTGAGCATTGATTAGTTTGGATGTTGCAATTGAAATTCATAGTGCAACTGTTTTGCTCTTTGGTAGTTAATTTTCAGTTTTTTGCTGCTGCTTTACCTGAAGTACTTTTGGATTATTCTATTGACTTATTTTTTGTATTTAATCACACTTTTATGCAAGCAATTAAGTGATCTTTCTCTGGTGACAGTTGGGTATATGATTCTTTTGTGTTGAATGTTGATCATTCGGAGGACTGTTTAAAGATCTTGTTATTTTTCTCAACTTGATTAATAAAAAAGTAATGTATATAATTAACTTTTTATGGGCTAGCCTTCTTAATTTTGTTGTTGTGGAGGTTGTACTATTATGCAGTAGTTGTTATCTTCCTCGTGGTGGAAATTTTATAATTTCTTTCGAGGCTATTTTTGCATATGCTATTGTGCTGATCTGTGCTTTCAGTTTTCTTTCAAATAGTTTTATCTTAGAGAAATGTAAAGTAGCAAGTTTTCCATTTGTCACGGTAGGAATGCTTCAATTACTTCATGCAATAGTGGGGAAAAAAATGCTTCTTGAAGGACTTCTTTTTGTTCTGGTGGTTCCTCTTCTCAGATTCGGTATCGAACTTGGACAGTCAAAACAGGCTGTCAATTCTTTATTTTTGAAGTCATTTCCTTCGTGGATCGTAGGAGCTGAACAATCCACCAACTTATGGATTTATGTTACTGATATTTTGCTCTTTTTAGAGCTTATCATTTTAGCTTATATACTTTACAAGAACATCAGACATAGTTCCAGTCTGGACATATTCAAGTTTGTTATTATTGAAATCATAGTTGCTTCTCTCTTATAGCTCGAGCTTGGACTTTAGATGATAACTTATTTAGCTTATATACTTTTCTTCTGTCCTCACTATCTCTGAACGAATTCAGGTATCTTTGAAGATTAATGATAGTTGTTTTGAAATTCTATTGATTTGCAGTATGAAGGTAGTAAATAGGTTTGTCAATTTTTTTGCATTATAAAATATATTATTTCAACCCGTAAAAAATGAATCAAACCGATAAAACCGATAAAACCGAAACCGATAGAATTTATACTATAATGGTTTGATTTGGTTTGAATATTAAAAAAAACGCCTTTATTGGTTTGATTTAGTTTTAGCCAAAAACTGAGTCAAATCGGACCATGAACACCCCTAATTGTATAAATAAAATACATATCATACTTTACTATTTTAAATTAATGTGCTGTATTTTTTGAATAAAAAATAATATATCATGTATATATAATTATTTTAAAAATATGTATATAATTTATCGATTTGGACAGGCTATTTCTTCGATTTTTTCGAACAAAACTAAATCAAATCAAATATTATCGTTTAAAAAAAATATAAAACCAAACTAAATAAAAAAATGGCTGAATTGATCAATTTTATTTGATTTTTTGATTTGGAATGATTCTTACGCAAATCGTGAACACTCCTATCGATATTGAAGCATGACTATATTTGGATCACATATTGTAGAATTTATTCGAGGGCGTAGGATCTCACCACAATTTATGTTGAAGTGTACGTGGTGGAGCCCTGTTTTTTCTTCCTCTTTTTCTTTTATTCTTTTTGTAGTTTTACTGTATGTAACCTGTGCAATGTAGGTTGTACATTGTTTTGTCATCTTGTGTGATATTTTTAAATTTCATTAATTCGAACTTTAATATGAATTTGTATGAAATAAATTCCCTCTAAAAAGTAAATTGTACTTTAGCCAAAAGTTTTCTAATTGAGATCATTAAGAATGAAAAGTTTTCAACCATTTCACATGGTCGGCTCAAGGGAGGTCACTAAAATAATTGCTTTACATTCAACGCCCCAATTTTGCATTTTTATTATTTTTATATATTACTATTGTTAAGAAAACATTAGATTTATGAAAATATTATTTTAACAGTAGATATGAAATAAAAACAGTAAGGAAACTTTGGTGAATTGAGTTAGTAGATACTTTCAACGGTGGAAATTAGCTTAACTAATAAATAAACAAGATATGTGAAAAAATGATCGACACAACCATCTTTACAAAATAAAAAAAAATTAACAAAAATAAATAAATACATATAAATATTAAATTTAGAACTTAGTTATTATCACTTAAAATAATCATTATAACATTCAGAACTCATAAAATTGAAATACTAATTTCGCTTCTAGCCGACACTCCTTATTAGAAAGCACTAATAAATAATAAAATTGAAATTAAATTTCTGAATAATGCACCATTTATTAGTCTATCTAAGTACATTAAAATTTGATAATTAAATATAAATTAAACATATAACAATGCCTACATCAAACTCAAAATAAAACTTGTACTATGATAGTTACAACCTAGCCAGTATTTGATTAAGTCAACTTAATTACCAACTAGATATTAATAAACATTTCCGTCAAAACCATTCTTCAATGCACATTTGTTAGTCCTTCAAAGATAAATATAATTTGTTGATTAAGAAGGACAAATTAATTAATATGTACGTCCATTTAACGTTGAATAATGTAACACGTGTAAATGATATTTATTATTTCAACTTAATATTTAATTTGGAATAAGGAGTTGATGTCAACTTAATAGCTTCATTATTATTTCGTTGACTAATTAGAAAATTAACAACTAGATTCTCACTTAACCTATTAGTTAATTGTGTTTGCTACTGAAGCGGTTTCCTACGTAGTTCTAGTCGAGCGTCGAGCCTCTCGGTCTGTCATTATAATTTAAGAAATAAAATGAATTACAATCTCCGCAACTTGCATGTTTGATTTTCAAATAATATTATTTTTCAAAAAATTATGTGTATAATTAAATAACAGCTTTGTTTTTTGAGTTATTGAACAAATTGTTCAATTGATCTGACCTTTACATTAACATTATTTAAATACTAAAATAGATGATGACTTGAATGATTCTTAGTGTTGGAATTTCCAGGGAAAACATTTCTTGAAAGCTAGAACAAAACAACAACCAAGGACTATTGAAAGCTAAAGATTAACCAAAAATAAAAAATAAAAAAAATTACCAACATGGGTCTAGAATGGTTGGAATCGCTTCACCCTTAATCAGTTGTCTCGAATTCGAAATTCTGAAAATAAAAAAAATTCTATTGAAAGTGTCACCCTTAAAAATTAATTCTGCAATGCATAACTTCAAATTTAATCCCGTCTCAATAGAAAAAAAAGTATTGTATATAGTACAACTGATTTTTAAAGGTAGACAACTCCATTTTTCATTAAGAATTTGTGCGAAAGTGACCTTATCACTACTGGTTCAATGTATTTCACTAAGTCCAAATTATTATTCAATTTCTTTTTTCTTCTTTCTCTTTCATATATAGTCTTCTCCTTGGATCCCCTTTTCTTCAAAAGGTAGATAGTTTAAAGCACAACCAAAGGTCAATAGTTTAAGTTGTGGCGTCATTAGATTTTAATCTAATTTAATAGTCATGTCTTTTGCTAACTTTTCTTAATTAATATTTTGCTTAGCTAACTCTTAAAACAATTAAGTTTAAGTTAGTAAGCAAATTTTATGCTATTATTAAAAAAGGTAAAATCTAAAGGTTAAAAGAATAGGTACGAAGGGAGGTATATATATATATATATATATATATATATCGAAGAAAGGGACATACAAAAAGTTATTGATAAATTCACATGATATTTTGTATTGATAAAATTGAATAAGACCGACAAAATGGATTGACGATGAGAGGAAGCTAATTTATCCAAATTAAGAGTGTGTTCGGTATGATTGAAAATATTTTTTAAAATAATAAGTGGAATTTTTTATTTTTTTTTATTTTGATAAATAGTTGAAAGTTGTTATTATTATTATTATTATTATTATTATTATTTTATGTAATTCAAATAAATATTATGAAAGGTGGGGTAGGAGATAGGGGTAGGAGATAGTGGGGATAAGGGCAATGAAGATTGGGGGTGAAAATGAGATACATCGGAGAGTAGAAAGGATGTATAATGTTATTAGTGTAACTGATTTTTCCTAGTTTAAAAATTATTTTGATTTAAAAATATTTAAAATAAGTCAATTCAAATAAAGTCTTTATACTTTAAAGAAATAAGGCTCAAATATGTTATTAAATTATTAGAAATGACTTATGTATGTCACCTGTTAAAAAATTAGTTAATTCATTATAAAACAAGCTCATTTATGTCATTATTTTTAATGATGATTTTGTAATGCCAGCTTTGCCATGTGGCTTCTTGTTAGAAGTCCACTTCATCAAATCCAACTCACTAAAAAATTTGACTCGTTAAAAAGATAACCCGCCCGCAAAAGGATAGAGCGTGGGTGGTTTATTTTTTAAGGGATCATATTTTTAGTGAGTCCAATTTGTTGGCATAGACCTTTAAACCTCTAAACAAAATCATCATTAAAAAATATTGGCATAAATAAACTTATTTATAATGGTAATAATACAAATGAGTCAGTTTTTTAATAAATAATATATATATAAATTATACTAAATAATTCGATGACATATTATTTTTTTTAAAATTTAAATTCTAATTTGGGCTTAATTGCGTGAAGGACTATTGCATGTTTCTAGTTCCTACTGCCGACAAAATATCAAACATTTCTCAGTGTGCACCGTTGAACCAATCAATTAGTGCCACGTATTGTTACTTGTAACTTTTAAGTGCGTCTCATATCCTTTCTTTTTCCTTTATCAAACAAGAGTATCCTCTATCAAACAAGAGTACCACAAAATTACGTATAGTTCATTTTTTTTTTCCGATTTCAATCTGATGTTTGGTATTTGTATTAGACTTCGATTAATTTAAATTTAGATCAAATAAGGCTCCATATGGAGGGTGACGTTTCTACAAAAAAAAATTCATATAAGAAACTTAAATTCTAAATATCTAATTAAAAAAAATAATTTTATCTGGTGCATCATATTTTATAGTGGTACGTATAATTCATTGTCAATTTTGGCCAAAATACTCTATAAATGACGAGATTTATTAGACTCCATGAGCAATACTATTGTGTTCTGATTACTCACCATTAAAGGTGATTCAAGATTTAATGAGAGTGATTCATTTGCTTTGTAATGTATCACGCATATTATATTTAAATAGTAAATAAAAAGATATTAACATAATTAATCTTTACACTATTAATTTCAACATTATTAATATATCTTATTGAATATTATTTCTATACACCCTATCAAATAACTCAAATATATGTATATATATAGTTACATCAATTTCTTAGGTGAATTATTGTCCCCCAAGCCTTTTTCCTTTTCCTTTTTTATTTACCTCCTCCTTTTATTTTTTGGTGATGGAATCGTTCATAGTTGTTTGACTTTTAAAAGGCAATTATCATTACACATTTCATGCTTTTTCCTTTTTCTTTTCTAGATATCCATATATTAACTGATAAGTTTTACTACAATGGTTGCAATGATATTCAATGCTCAAACATCAAATTATGGGAGATTTTTACATTGTATAATTATCCATTTTGAATAATAATAAAAAAATATATCTTTTCTCTCTCTATATATATATATTATAAAATAATATGTAATTTTATATATTTAATTAACGAATGTAATTTTTTTTCAATTATATCCTTACTTAATTTTAAATAATTCTAGTTTACCCTTTATTAAGGACATTTTTATAAATTTATCAATTACGATATAGTACCATATAATCAAACCAAACAAAAAAATTATTATTAAACAATAGTAAATCATACAATCTATCCATATATAGTATTGTATTATCCAATACCCTACAGTATCCAAACAGAGTGTAAGGGTCAATGGGCAAACAGGGAAGAAAAAAAAAAGAGAAACAAACAGCAACCACAACAAAAAGTACAATCATATTAAAAAAATAATAATCTTGTAAGTAATAGTATCAGTGAGAATACTTTCTTCCAAAGATAAATCAACCAATAGAAAAAAAATCTTATTATTATCACCAAAAATTATCTTGAAGTAATAAGTATCTTTTTATTTTTAACTAAATATTTTAGGTACTATAATTATTTTTATTTCTTTTAACTTATATATCCATCATTCTCATGTCTTCAACCCGTTGAAAATGACCCGATTCAAAGAACTCATAGAGAAATGGGAGAGTTGAGAAAGCATAGTACTTCGATCGTGAGATGGACGTACAAAAAAAATTCAGATTTATTCTATACTTTCTCGTTATTTTATATGACGTTATTTAACTAGAAAAAAATTTAATTATAATATTAAAGTGATGAACTAGAAACATATAATGTAAGTGAGAAGAGTATTGTTCCTTTTGATAAATTGGAAGAAAAACAAGAGTTATGTATCACCCAAACAAAGGGTACAATAAGCCATAATAATGTCTGACGATAAAAAATATTTTAACACAAAATTCGTAAGAAAAATTATTTTACTCCTTAAACATTATGAACAAGAAGACATTAAATGAGTTAGATTATTATATTATTGAATCGACTAAGATGACCCAATTAAAAAGGAATCGAGTAAATTTAAACTTTTTTTTAATTGACATTTTTTATAAGATTTATTATAATAAATATAAGACATGAGTTAAAAAGATACGATGAATATGAGTAAAATGAGTCTGCATTTAAAAATAAAAGGGGGAGGGCAAGAGGGGAGGGTTAATATGACATGACATGTTAAAGTAGGAGAAAATGAGACTTTTGTATTATTTTTTTATTTTTTTTTAAAAGAATAAGTTAAATAATTTTATGATCCTAAAACAAATAAAAGTAATTTTTAATAGGCAGTTTTCATAACTGAAATGATTATTCAATCCTCTATAGAATTAAAAATTAAAAAATTATCTTTTCAATTTAATAAAAGCAACTTTTATGCTTTCTTCAATTTATAGGTATGTAGGCCAATGCATGATTCGAAATTATGACTTTAGATATCAATTTTATTTTTCTTTTCTTCCTTGGTTTTCCCATAAAGCTTTTTGATGATTTGATTAGTTGAAAGCCACTTAGAAACTTTATTTACAATAAATAAATAAAACAATTTAGCAATCCAACTTTAAATTTCTTGTCACCACGAACTAAAGTCAAATCAAAATCAAAACATACCCCTAAAGTCATGTCAAACATAGCAAATGATCAATATTATCTAGAAGACAATGATTTATCAGAATTGATGAATCTTTTATAATGAATTACAGCACTATGAACTTGTTAGAATACTCAAAACATCGAGTTGCAGCCTTCAATCCAAATCGAGGACGGATTTTTGAGGTTAGCTCATCCTCGCAAGATTATTTCTGACATACATTTGATTATGACAGATTCTTAATTCTTTATTTTAACAAGTATGTAACTCAAAAATCTGAATAGTCCCGAGGCCCTTGGGATCTATCCAAACCATCCACTTAAGTCCTATATCATCATCCAAACTTATCTAAGAACTTACAAACCTCAATTCCGAGCTTGTTTACCCCTTTATGTCAATCCTTAAGGTTTCAATTTCCTAGTTTTTGATTTTTCTTTATGATATGCATCTGATCATTTCAAAAATGGCATAATTTTCTTAAGTAATTTATCAATAATAACATAATTATAACTATATTAACTAGGATTATACAAAACTTTTAATGTTGGATTTCAGAACTTTATAAATCTTATGATCAATAATATATTTTAATTTTCTCATTTAGGTTTTGTGAAAGTGAATCCATTATAGCTGACCTCATCATGAACCGATTGATATATATTAAATTTGGACTCGTGATTTGTGTTGTTGAAGTGCACTTAGAAAGAAGATAAATTTAATTTTATTTAATTTCAGTAAATGCAAAATTGAAAAAAAAAATAATCAAGAAAAGAGAGAATTCAATATTTAGAATTCAATAATAAATGTAATTTTATTATATGTTTACATTTATTGAATTCATATCCATAGGTCGGGCCATGAACTTTAATATAGGTTCAGTTGAATCCACTAAATCTGCTCTATATTCATCTATGTGGCAGGGTGAGTTTTATGGAGTAATGGGAAAGTCATCTTTGTTCAAAGGGGTAGTGATCAATGCATGATCCTTTATTAAAAAAATTATATCGGGTAGATTAGTATGGATTTATGATTTTATCAAGGAGGTTTAAAATATAAAAAAATAAGCATACGAAACAAGAGGATTCAACATCTACTATATCTGTATAAAAAATAATTTTAATTTATATATACAATGTAATTTTTTTTTACGTTGAGGGGGTTCAATAAACCCTCACGGTACCCTAGTTCCGCCAATGATTTAATTTTCTGCTTATTTTAGTGAAAATTATGGCTTCACCTATTATAGTGGTTGAGAGGTTTTTTCTATTTTATTCTAATTTGTTTAGTTTGAGAACTGAATGAAGCTAGAGAACAACTATGTGTGATCAGACCTAATTTAGGAAATTTAAGAGTTGGTGATAAGAAGAGTTATGTTGCACAGAAGAAGTAGCTATTGGAGATCAACAATGGTCGTGGTAGGATGGATAAAAGAAGCAATTATTGAAGATCAATAACGATGGTGATAAGATTAATAGATTTACGTGACTGTTAATTAAAAATATTAAATTCAACTCGCAAGTAAAAAAAATTCGTTAAAAAGCAATTTTTTTCCCCTATCTCTCTCTTTTTAAAAATATAAGTTGTACGTGATAAGATGAATAAAAGAGAGTAGCTATTGGAGTGTAATAGAAGGCAAGTTGAACAAAAAGAGCAAAGGCACCATCATTTTCACATACATCATGTCATTTCGAAAAGGGCGGTTTTACATTTCAATTATTGAACTTTGACATGTCCAACACCCATGAGAAACATGGCACGTATTGATATGTACAACTAAAAATCCCTAAATTGTCTCCCTTTTTTAATTTATTTTTATAGCTTATATATATATATATATTTTTATTTTTATTATTATTATTATTATTATTATTATTTTACATATTGTACGTAATTTCAAATATAAGAAGTTGAGAAGAACATTTGATAAGAATTAAAATTTAGGTCTAATTTAGTACTAAAAGTTAGTTTATGAAGTGATAATTGTTCGAGACTATACAAGGAGATCACGTGTTCTATTATCATTTATCAGAACTGAATGTGTGTGTGTGGTTGGGGGGGGGGGGGGGAGGGGGGGACCTCGCACAATTAGGTCTGACAACTAAAGCTTGAACAATATAATATAGGAGCTTAGCATCGAATAAATCGAGATTTGAAATGGATCTGAATCTGATATCATTGAAAAATGGACCTTGAGCTTTAAAAGGTTTTGGAAACAAAAGAAACTTGTTTTTATATTAATATAATTGAGAGTATATATGTTTAACCCTAATAAACACAAGGCTACAAAGAGGTGCACGCTAGACTGGGATTAGGCCAAGGAAAGTTTGCCTAGCTAGATTAGGTAGTTCTCCCAATAAGATTTTTTTCATATCCACAATTCGAATTTGAGACCTTTGGTTAAAAGTGAAACAGCCGAGCAGTCTTATCATTGCACCACAACTATGTTGGTTCAAAAGTTTGATGTCAATGACTTTGTCTAGCTACATACCAACCTACTTATATGAAATGGGGCGACTAAATTTTGGCTTTTAAGTGCTTGGACTCAAGTGAAATCTACACATGCCAAAGACAAAAAGCTTTGAAAATGATAATCCTTCTCTCTTTTAAGAAAGCTTTGACATAGTGTAACTTTTGGGACCATGAAAATGAAAGAAAAGAATATATAGAAATCGACAAATTTCTCTTCACGATTGAGTTCTTCGATTTTTGAAATAGTTTAAAATAAAGTGTTCCGAATCATTATTATTTATTCGGACCTGTTCTAAAAAAGTCAAGATATTTCGAATTGTTTGTTGACATGAAAAAAATTAGAAAAAACCTCTAAAATTATTTTGAACCTCGGACGCATTAGAGTTTGGAATCAGATCTCCTTAGGTATGGTGCACTTGCTATTTATTTAAGCAATTGGTTTGTACTAATTCTCCTGTGAGGATATTAGCTCAAATTATACTCCCTTCATTTCGAATCATGTTTTTCATTAAAAAAAAATCAGTATTTTGAACTATTAATTATTTTGATCTATTTTTAAAAAAAATATAAATTTCTAAATATGCAAATTTTATTTTTATATGGTTGAAGTAAATTTTAAAGTGAAATGGAGGGACTAAATTTTAATGTCGATTCATATTACAACTCTATATCTTTTAGAATATACACTTTTATAAGTTAGAAATTGGAGATCCTTATACAAATAAACGGTTAGACTCAGTGTTTTCTTTTTCTAGTATGTATAAAGAGATTATATACAGATTAAATATGTATACAGTATATGTTATATAAAGATTATATATATGACGGCTATTTTTAGTTTAAACGATTAGGTAGGCGGTTATTGGAAAATTTACATAGATATACTATATTAAGAAAATATTTACCATTTGTAATAATAATATATTTTTTTCACTAGACACTTATAATACATTTATAATACAATTTTAATATATATTAGCAAAATAATTTATAAAGCACATATAATACAAATTTTGTACACTTTAATACACTTATAGTACATTGTGTTAATTTCTTACCAAATAGATATAATATATTTTAAAACACTTATAATATATTTATATTGCATGCATAATTCACTTTTAATACATATCAGATTTATCATAGTATTGCTATAAATGGTAATAAATAAAAAGTATCGCTAAAATCAGTAATTATTCATTAAAAAATGTTCACCCAAGTAATTTTTCCGCGGTTATTCAGGTTAATTCATTTTGCTCATACCAAAATTCGTGCACTAAGTTGGGCTGGATACCGAATTGGGCCTTGGTTTGTGCACGGGATTAGACTCTCAGTAATTTACTTGATTTTCAACAAGAATGGGCCATATAACAAGACTTATAGAACTTTAAATTGGGCCTTCAATCAATTATAGTATCAAGCTCAACTCAAGCTGATGTAACAAGAACAAAAAGGTTGCCCAACACCTTTGTCATATAAGGCTAAACTTCTTATGTGACTAAACTTAGAGATATCAAATAGACAGATTGGCTGAATTCGAGAGGGCTAGATTTCATTAATGTGCCTAAACTTCACTTGTGACTACTTTCAATTGGTTGTTTTGTCATTCTGATATGTGTTATACTATTGATACAACAATAAAATTATGGATCACTAAGAAGTTGGGTAAAATAATTGGGATTTTTTCACCTTTAATATAAGGTCTCGCTTTTGAGCCCGAAAGTGTAAACTTGGTCTACACATTATTGAATCTACCCAACGTGAACCCAAATATCGGATCGGTTATCAATAGGGGTGTGTAAAAATCGAACCGATCAATAAATCGAACCGAAAAAAATGTTATTAGGTTATTTTTTTTGGTAACTAACTTTTCTATTAATCACCAATGTGCAATAGTTACATATCCATAGCAATTCTACCACTGATTGCTATCTCAAATAACAAAACTCAGTTTTAAACATCTAAGATCACTAAGACAAACTAAAATATTAGTTGCTGCATTCTTGGTTTGATCCTTAGAGTGGCTTTCACATTGTAGGTATAAGCAATCTCCTTTGCAAGTTCTTCACATTGTCTTCTCTTGTTTTCAAATATTCTCCTATTTCTTTTGATCCAGATCATGTATACCAGCTCTGTATAGAACATTTTGAATATTTGAGCATTCAGTGATCTCCCCTTCGAACATAATATAATCCAGGCTAGGTGATCATCCCATGTTGTTGTAGTTTTCCATTGTCCTTTAAGCCATGTCATGATTCTGCTCCATACATTTTGAGTAAAGTTACACTGTGCAAAAAGATGGTCTCTGGACTCCAAATGTTGTTGACATAGTTTGCAAGTTTAGTAAACCACTATCCCCCAAGCATGAAGTCTATATGTGGTTTGTAGTCTATCCTATAATTGGAGCCACATAGTAAACCTGGCATTTGGTCTAGCATTGTTGTCAAATATCAAGCACTTTTAGGGAACTCTCAGATTATCTCCCAACAACTTGTGGTAGATGATTTTGATATTGATTGTGTCCTGCTATGCTATTTGAGTGTGCTCCAATATGCTTTTGACTGCAATAATCTTTCTTATCATCCATGAGGCCTGTGCAGGAATTGGTGTTGTTGCAACTGTGCTGGATTTAATGTAATATGTATGGACCCATCTGATCCATAGTTTGTCTTGTTTATGAGCAAAGTCCCAATTAGTTTTTGCAACAGCATCTTTGTTTCATTTCTGAATGTTGAGCAAATTCAGTCCTCCTATAGACTTTGGTGTACGGATCCTTTCCCAAGCAACTAAGGGCTTTTTGGTAATGGTATTGGTACCTGAACCTGACCACAGAAAGCTCCTGCAGTAGGAGTCAATAAGTTTCAGTACCTTAGTTGGAATGAGGCGTTATTGGGTTAATGAATTTTTAATGGTTTTGTAAAAAAAATTATCGGGTTATTGGTTCAATATTGGTTTTTAATATTGAGTTATTGGGTAAACCGATAAACCATTAAAATAATAGTAATTTACTATACCCCTAAATAAATATTAAATATTAGTATCAATACCTTATTAGTTACTACCTTTGCCCTTTAGCCTTCAATTCACATTATTGTCCTAGTTGTTTTATTTGTGTGACACTTGTAGAGTTCTTTTCATGTTAGTCACTATTGTTTCTATTTTATGAGCATTCCGTAAAGTTATATTATTGTCTAGTCGTGCCATATTATTGGAGAAGTCATAATTATTTATGAGCATTTTCTTATTGTTTAAATCGAAAATCGAACTGTTAAGTACCAAAATTGATAAACCGAAAACCGATAAAAAATATCTTATTGATTTAGCATATTTCAAAACCAATAAACCGAACCGATAATACATAAAATCAAACCGAACGAACCGATCGATGCACACCCCTAGTTATCAAATAGTTAAAAAGGAAATAACAAATTATGGTAGATTAGCACCCCTACTCTTAAAAAGGTACAAGATTAAAAAAAAAGTAATATTTTCTTTTTGTTTTTTCATCTGTGTTGGAGTGTGATTAAATTTGAATTTGCGTATTGTAATATTCATTTCTAAGGATGGCGATCTTAATATAATTTTTTCCACTCCCTGGACTTCAAACCCGGGACCTTTGATTAAGGTAGGAGAATACAACCATCCCACCACAACACAGGTTGATAAACAATTAAAAATAATTTGTTGCACTATATACAATAAAATCTTTCAAAATTAATATTGTTGGGATCATAAAATATTATTATTTTATCGAGGTATTTATTTAATCGATAAATTAATATTTATTAATTTAAAGAGTGTTTTTGAGATTCAATGAAAGATATTTTTGATCACATCATTCGTGAGATGAAGCCTCAAGAAATTTAAATGAATCCTATTGTGAATATGACTTTCATCAATTTGAGGTCATGATTAAAATTCTCAGTTACAGCAAAATAATGGATGTTAATAGCATATTAGATTGCTCGAGTGAAAATGATACATGTTCAGAGGTACAGAGCTTAGAAGAAATTGTGGATATCATCGGAGAAAACAATATTAATGATGAAGTTAAAGATGATACAATACCTTTTGAAAGCAGTTACACATAATGAAACACTTATCACGCCGAGAACTCTTCACAATTTTTTGGTGCAGTTCAACAAGTGACACAGAAACTTTGGATGCAATAAGAAAAGTTAGAGATGGATTTCAACTAGATTTAAATTTAACAAAACACACAAAAAATAATAATCTAGAATCATATTTCACTAAATTGACTTAGATATTTTTGTAATTTTAAGAAATTATTAATTTATAATATTAATGGGACTATAGATTTATATTGGGGCCTCTGAAAATATATTATCTTATCAAAATCCATGATAGTTTTCATTGTCTCAAGTCGGAACTGAAGAAAAATATGATCTTAGAGAATTTTATTAATTTATTGAGTATTAATTTAGAGAGATTCTATTGTGCTTGGTAAAAAAACCGACAGAAAGTTAGGTAAAATCATCAATTTTTTTTAATAAGAGAAGAGTAAAACAGAAAACCCTCAAATTTAAAAAAGGTGTTTGACTATGTTTTATTATGAAAATGTTATTTGAAAATTGGAGTTGTTTTTGAATTTTATGAGTAATTTGGAGTGAAAATAGATTTTTGCTATTATTTTCTGAAAATTCCTAAAATTTTATAGCTGAATGTATTTTGTGGAATTCACCTCGAAAAACAAGTGAAATACTTTCATGGCGAAACATCCCGGGGAATTTCCTTCTAAGGAATTAAAAGCTTTCTCCACTCTATCGAACAAAGTTTCTTCAAAGGAAAGTTGCCAATTTAGGAAAACCCTAAGCTTTGATCAACCATTTTTGGAAATTTTCTTTAAAGGAAGGTCATTAGACTCATTACTCATTGATTAGTAGTCACTAATGAACAAATTAATCATATATTAATCTCACCCTTTAGCCAAAACATGCATTGATAGTCTCAGATTGTACATTTTAATATGTATTTGATATCCACGTTTCAAACAGTTAAGCTTATTTGATTTTATTATTATTTTTTAAAATAAATATTAGTCAAATAAATCTATATTAACATCTTCAATTTTGTCTCTTGACTAATCTGGTGTTTAATTGGACTTCTAAAATTGTGTTTTATTTAAGGATGACGGGATAAATTTCAAAAGGATAATCGTATAATACTAGACTTGTTTTATTTAATTATTCTATATTTAGAATTCATTGATCTTAAATAATTTGAATTCACATCAAATTCACTAAAGAGGTAAAGTATTCCTCGTCAAGAAATTTAAACCAAGTAGGAGTATATTTAGTTGGTCAAAATGTAATATTTTCTCAATAAATAAGTTCCTAAAAATTGGAAAAAAAAAACGAATTTGAAAAAACTAAGTTTCTTAAAAATAATTGAAAAAAAACTTTTCTAGTAGAAGTAAAGAAAATAAGTTTCATAAATAACATTTCACACTCCCTCCCCTATCCTACTCTCTACCCCTGCACCACGACCCTCTGCCCCTGCATTCATGTTTGTAGATTATATATAAATATTTTTTGAATATTACTTATTTACAAAACGCTAAGAAAGATAAAGTAATTTTTTAAATTTTAAAAAAATTGATGAAGAATTTTTCCAACGTACCAAAGACGCACGAGAGCTCTATATTCTTCCTTTACCTAACGCCAAGCACAAAGGCACTATGAGTACGACATTTTTGATTCCCACTTTGAACCTTAATAATTTCATTTTAACGACTACAAGATGTCATACTTTGTCACCTTTTACTTCTTGAAAAGTAATTTAACTAATTATCAAAATTAAATTGTAATAATTAAATTAATTTTATAACTAAAATTTACATATTAGAAAAATATATAAAAAAAATATGAATTTGCAATTTTCACTTCAATTGAAATTGGAGATTTTTGGTCTATACAACGATCATGGACCACCAGACCATGATCATGATTACGAAAGAGAGCTAATCCTCTAAAGCAAGTGCGATCGCAAGGTCAAGACTGCTATTACCTTTTTATACTCATTTAATTAGCTTATATATATATGAGGGTTTATCATGATTAGATTCTCTTTAATAATCTCTATTGATGAATTACACCATAGTTTTAAGTAATTCTTTGGAAAAATTACCAACTATGCAGTTTAAGATCCTTATTAATAATATATACATTTACTTTTTTTTTATTTATAAAATTAAGTTTTTAATTATAAACTTAACAATAAATTAATTTTCAAAATTATTTTTATATATTTTTATTAATTTTGTTTTTTCTCATTTTTTGTATTGATTTACGTGCTAATTTGTAAGGATTTGATAATTAATGATTCTATAGATTCCAATCAGAATAAAACTCTTTTCTCTCTCTATTTTTATATTTATTTATAGCAGTCTATTAATGTACTATCAATTATATTTTTTACATTGGTTATATCAAAGGTAAAAAGTTTATCTCTCCTCCTATTACCATCAATATTTTTTACCCACCTCTAAATTGGTTTTCTATATTTGTATTAATTATTTTTTTTTTCTCATTTTTTATTGATTTACATGCTAATTTTTAGGGGTTTGATAATTAATGATTCTTTAAGTTCTAATCAGAATAAAACTCTTTTTTCTCTCTTTATTTTTATATTCATTATAATAGCAGTCTATTAATGTAGTATCAATTATAGTTTTTACATTGGTTATATCAAAGGTAAAAAATATATCTCTCCTTCTATTACCATCAATGTAGTTTTTACCCACCTCTAAATTATTTTTCTATATTTGTATTAATTCTTTTTTTCCCTCATTTTTTATTGATTTATGTGTTAATTTTTAGGAGTTTGATAATTAATGATTCTTTGGATTTTCGATTAGAATAAAATTCTTTTCTCTCTCTTTATTTTTATATTCATTAATAACAGTCTATAAATGTAATCTCAATTATATCTTTTACATTGATTCTATCAAAGGCAAAAAGTTTATCTCTCCTCTCATTACCATCAATGTTGTTTTTACCCACTTTAATAATATATTTTTCATATTTGTAAAAAAAAATCTCTCTCTTAAAAGTTCATCGTTAATTTTCAGATTTTTTTTTCCTCTCTTCACAAGTTCATCGTTAATGTTCGTGTTGAGAAGCAATAGTAGTAATTAATCCTTTGTATTTGGTGTTTGCATTAAATATCACTCCTTCAATCTGATAATCTACATATCTACTTGCGTCACATAACTAAAAAATAAAACATCAATCTATATCATATGGACCTTATTATAATCTAAATAATTATTAGCATCATTAGTACATATGTATTATTTATATAATTATTGAATACACCAACACGTACTCCAAAAAATGAATCAATACGTACACCAAAAATGAACCTTGACTATAAATCATTATACACCAATTGTTCATCAGTATATAATCCAAAAAACACCAATCATAATTACATAAACCATAATATAATATAAAAAAATATCAACCTCATCACTACACAGGTATTATTCATAACATTATTGAATCCACCAATACGTACACCAAAAAAATAATGTTTTTAACCATCATAAAGGTGTATTCACCAATAATGATTAAAATACCAAATTAAATCCGCCATCACATTCACCAACACGTACACCAAGAAGTACACTAACTAAAAACCATGAATTTAACCATTATAAAAGTATATAATAAAAAATATCTCAAATTGATAATTACATTTGTGTAATATTTAAAGTTTAACAATACGTACACCAAAAAAAGACCATTTATTTAACCATTATAAAAGTATATTCACCAAATCAACAATCATACATCAGACCTTATTATAATCTTAAGGCAGAATCTATCGGTGCCCCCCCTAAAGTTGATTTACTTAGACACCTTAACTAGACTTTGTTCATTTTAGACACCTCAAGTAAGGTTTTGATGTGGCATTTTGACACTTTTTTTACAATCACCCAAATATCTAAAGTGTGTAATGCACTCGCCGTGTCAAAGTGACGAATTAAACGAAGACACGCGGCATATATATATCAAAAATAATTCTCAAATAATGACTTTTGAGTAGAAAAAAATGGCCAATAACTTGATCACATTTGGCATTTTTAATCCAAATAATAATTAAAAAAAATTAATAACTTCTATTAACCCCCACCCTTCCGGTCGTCTCTCTAGCCCCACTCACCCCTCTCGTCGCCTTCTCCAACATCACCCACCCCAACCCCACCAAATCTTCATCTTCACCCACTCCAACCCTACCCATATCATCTTCAAAAATACTTTAAAAAGAATTTAACTATTTTGAAAATTTTATTTTATCAATTTTTTCTTCTTTACTTCTAAAAATTAGTTATTATTAAGCAGTGGAAGAATAAAAACCAATTCTCGTATGTACAAAGGAATCAGAATACATGAAGAATAATTTGTGGATCTATAAGTTACTAAATCTACTAAAAAAATTTGATTATATGAAGATGTCTTTAAATGATTTAGAGAATTTTAAAAATCTTTGTCAATGTTTTTCAAGTTATTTCGAGGAGGAAGAAGGCAACAAAATAAGAAAAGGTGTTTAAGCTTGAGAAAATCTCATGACATTCGAATTCACTTTATATTTGGTATCATCAAATCTATTTCACCATGGATGAAAAATGGTAACTAGAAAATTGAGAAGAAGAAGAACAAGAAAAAAATAAAAATAAAAATTTTTATTAAAAAAAACGCTTTTCACGCGCTCAAAATGGGTGCAGCACACACAATGTGCCAAGTTAGCACAAAATGTCAAAATGACACATCGGGACCATTCTTGAGGTGTGTAAAATGAACAAAGCTCAGTTAGAGTGTCTAAGTGAAAGTTGGTGCCAACTTTAAGGAGTAATCGATTGGTTCCGCCTAATCTTAATAATTATTAGCATTAGTAGTACATAGGTATTATTTATAAAATTATTGAATATACCAACAAGTACACCAAAAAATGAACCAACACATACACCAAAAATGAACCATGACTATAAATTGTTTTACACAAATTGTTCTTTAGTATATAATCCAAAAAAACACCAATCATAAACACATAAATCATAATATAATCAAAAAATTTATCAATCTCATCACTACATAGGTATTATTTATAAAATTAGTGAATCCACCAACACGTACATCAAAAAATCATGTTTTTAACCATCATAAAGATGTATTCACCAATAATGATTAAAATATCAAATTAAATCCGCCAACACATACACCAAGAAGTATACTAACTAAAAATCATGAATTTAACTATTTTAATTAAGTATACATGAATTTGTGATTACAAATAAATTACAAAAATATTAAAAATTCATAATATCAACCAAATTATAATTTTAAAAAATGTCAATTGTTGATGTATTCCATTTGTATTTGTATGCTGTTGTTTAAAAAAAAACTTAAATCATTACATATACAGTATTCAAACTAACAAAGCACCAACTAATTAAATATGTTTTTGAATTTAAATAATAGTTAACTAGTACCTTAAACAATACTCGTAATATACAAATTGGCATAAGGCTCTTAAACTGCCTTTTCTTGTAATTTTCTGCACTTTGTAATTGGTAGTTATTTTTATATTTATCAAATGATGTTAATTCAAGAACCTTAATAAAGAGATATAACCAAAAAGATACTATAACATTATCAGAAATTGAAACGTATATCATAATACATATCTGTTGAATCCCATATTCCGTCGTGATAAATTAAAATTGATAAATAATTCACATCTACCATGAAATGATTTTCAGATTAGAGAAGGTAAAGAGATTTATTTTGATTATAATACTTCTTTTTAGTTTATGTGAGAGAAAACATTAATAAATGATTAAGATAAATGTCGAAAGTAAATAACTAATGGGGAGAAATTTAAGGGTTTAAGATATATTTAATTGCAAAAAAATGTGGGCAGTATTTTATTACCCATTTTCTTACCGATTTTTTTCTTTTTTAAAAAAAAATTATTTTGTGTTTTGAAAAAAATTATTGTCATGTTGGTGTAAACTAAAAATATTGTTATGTATTGGTTAATTAGGTTCTTATTTTGTCTAGTTAAGTTTATGCCCTTCTAATCACTTACGAGTTTTCTATTTCTCTTTTTAGATTGTTCTTTTAATTAAGTATGATTCATAGTGTTAAGTTATCCTTGATTAATGTTCTTAATATAGTTAATTGGTTGTTCTCTAATTACTTGAATGATCTTTTCTTTCTAGCTATCTTTGATAATTAAGTGGTTATCGTTAAATCGTCAAGTGTCCAACTAATTCATAGTTGCGTGCTTGATAATTTCTAATTAACCATAATCCTTATTTGACATATATTTTACTTTCTTTTTCTATTGATCTTCGTATTATTCTTCAGGGTTAGTTCTTATCAAATTTATGTATAAATAATATTGTCAAGCATATATTATTTTGTAAATAACATTTATCAATTATCATTGATGAAGTAGTTGAAACAGTAATAATGAGGTAAAAACAATAGTTCAAATTATATCACCTCCTTTTTTGTATATATATATATATATGTATGATTTGGAAAATTAAAGAGACTTCACATCCATTTGTCGACAATTATTATTTGGAAAAAATAAAGAGACTTCTCATCTACTTATCGACAACTTAACCATTCCTCGTAAGAATGTCACTCATCGAAATGCACTTCGGAGGAAGTTAAAATTATTACTATAGTGGTCTCAAATTATTCGTGGTGGTTTTTTTCACACTTCTTAAGAAAATATTTTCTCCGTTTTTATTTATATGTCCTTATTTTATATTTTTACGTTCATTAAGAAACTAAAAGTAAGTTTACTATTCTACCCTTGTTTAATATTTTTTTTTGAAGTCAAGTTTTCATTCAATAAACATGAATTAATTTATTTTGATTAATTAATCTAACCAATAGACATTACTTATAGACGTTTTGAAACGAAGAAAGTAAAATTGATGTCTAAATTTTGCCAATTTCTAGACGTTTCGGCATGTTAACACACAGATACAACCTTGATAGATGTAAGTGAATGTCATTACTCATTAAGCACTAGGCTAATAAAACATTTATCCCAATCCCTTAAGAAACTTCATCTTATCTTTGCTTAATCAAATCACTAATTAGGATTAAGAAATTTGATTAACGTACAATGTAAGCGTGTATACTTTTAAATGTGCATAGCACAAAGCAAAAAGGTGCACATTTTCCAAGAAATTTAATAATTAATTAATTATATTCCTTGAAGCTACTACGAATCAAATTTCTCAATCTTTATATATAAATGGGAAAAGAGATAAATATACCCCTTTAATTTTGTTATTTAGAGCGGATATATTTCTTGTCTAAAAAATAATATATCTAACCAATGGTACATATTTATCTTTGTTATTTAGCAAATGATGTATATTTACCCTTTTCTTTAACCAGCCTATATTTATTGAATTAAAATAAAATAATCCTAAAATTGGTTTTAATTCCACATGTCACGTAGCTGCAAAAAGTTACCTTACCCTTTTTTTAACCCTTCAAACTAAAAAATTCTCAATCTCTTTTTTATTCTGATCTAACTGTTGCGATCCAAAATGGGTCATAAGTGATATCCACACTTAACCTCCTAGGTGGGAGAACCAACGATAGAAACCCCAACTTATAAAGGTACAATAATAATGCGGAAACTTAAATTATGAATGTAAGAAACAAAAATCCACTAGGGTCTATTACATATCAAATCTCAAAATCTGAAAGTCATCACATCAAGGACATTTAATCTCAAAATATTCAGTCTAAGAGTATCAAACACTAGAATAGACAAATAACACAATGTGTCCGAAAACTAAGGACATCATGCCATGACCGAGAGAATCCAATACGAGCTAGAAAGATAGCTCACCCTGCAATCTAATTTACTGAAGACTGGCTAGAGCTAGGGCGAGTCGAAGTCGATGGTACACTCGATGCACTCAACAAAATAAAATAAAGAAAAATACAAGTAGGGGTCAGTACAGGGCGACATGTATTGAGTAGGTATCATCGGTCGACTTGAAATAGAAATCAATATGCATAAGGTAATAGCAGGAAATCAACCATAGCACTTAACAAGTAGCAACCAACAAGATCAATATCAAGTGACCACAATGAAAAATTACATAATCAGTCAATAATATCAAGAGTATACATGAGGACTTAGTCCTCCACACCACGATCTTTTAAAAAATGAGTTATTTGAGATTGGGTAGTAATAAGTCATTTTAATATGTTTTCCTTTAATATTACCGTGCCGGAATGTATCGTGTCAGAACGTGACACCTGATCCAAATGTACCATGTCGGAATGTGACACTCGATCCAAATATACTGTGTTGGAATGTAACACTCGATCTAAATGTACCGTGTCAGAATGTGACACCCGATCCAAATATACCGTATCAGAACATGACACTCGATCCAAATATACCATCGGAATGTGACACTTGATTCAAATGTACCGTATCGGAACATGACACCCGATCCAAATGTACCGTGTCGGAACGTGACAACTGACACCCGATCCAAATGTACTGTGTAGGAATGTGACACACGATTCAATAATATAATTAATTTTTCATTATTTATCATCATTTTCCACTTCATTAACAATATTTCATCAAACCTTCCTTATTCAAGGCATCACTTTGATAGAGCAAGTTCAAGATTATGAATTTCACGGTCTTGGAATTTCAGACCATTCACAACAACATATCAATCAACCAAACCACAACAGTTAAATGTATAGAAAACTTCACAATATTACTCAATGACTATCAATCACTATTAAGAGTTTCTCTATTATATAGAATAAACTATAACCTACCTCAACCGAAGAAGCGAAAGTCAAGCAAGCTAATTCGCCAATGACTTTCCTTTCTTCATTGCCTCACGTTTTCAATCTATCAAGCATACAATATTCGTAAGCAAACGAATTTTTAGACACCAATAATATATATATGTTTAACCTATACCCAACAACTCACCCTACTTATAATCAATTCCCTAAAACTAAAGCCTAGGTTTAAGCCTCAATTCCTTCAATATCATAACTCTAATGATTTTCATATAATACAATACACCTAATATTTAATTACTTATCTCAATATATTAAAACTTAAATTAAAATAAGATAACTAAAAAGAATAAACTCCAAATTATACGAAACTAGTACCTAACCTAGCAATGCAGGACCCTAAACCTAATCTTAAACATATCATCTACACATAATTATTACATCATGACTATCCAATTGGCTCATTATTACACCCATATACTATAAGTATTTTGTCGCCCCAAATCCAAAATTTATTACTGCATGTATATCAATTCAATTGTTCTTTTGGTACTTCAACTATCCTTCTCACTCTTTCGCAACAAACATTAATATATTATAATCCATATTCATTCATGAATGCTAGAGCTAGCAGAGATTACCTGAAGCACTCGTTTCAACGCTGCAACCCACAGTAAGCTTCTGCTCTTACCCTTTTCTTTTTCTTTTTATTTTCTAAAACTCTTATATATTAAAAGTGATAAATACTTCTAATTTATTTCAATAAATATGAAACAAGCTAAGTGGTATAGAGTATTAACTAAATTATTAATTTAGTCCATCAATTAAATTAGTTATCTAAAGTTATCTCTCAACTAAATAATCGTAATTATCGAATATTCCAAAATACCCATTAAAAATTTACAGAATAAGTTTATTATAAAATAAAAAGCTCTAATACTCAAAACGGCCAAATGGATCGTTACACTAACCCAAATCCATTTTATGATTGAGCAGAAGAAGGATATTAATTTGGAGGGATAAAAATGAGTGAAATATTTTTTTAAGACCACGTGAAATTTTTGAAATTAAAAAAATTAATTTTATATTAATTTTTTTAATTCAATAAAATGGGTATGTTAATGAAAAGAGTAAATATATACCATTTGTTAGACTATAGAGGTATATATACAACTTTTTTTAACCATGAAATATATCCATTATAAATTACAAAGAGGAGTATATATATGCCCCTTTTCCCTATATAAATAAACATCATCTTTGACAAAAAAGAAAAAGGAAAAAAAAAAAACAAGCTAATTAAATCAAGAAGATCCAATTTGTCAAATTGGATCTATCTATGAGTCATTAGGTGACAGCTCTTTGTCTAGAAAATTTCCTCTTCAAGCCAAACAATCATCTTTTTATTTTACTATTCCACATTTGTTGATTCTATAATAATAACATTCTCAAAAACCCTAAATAAGAAAAAAAGAATTGCATAGAAAGCTGTGGTTAAGCTGTTATATGCTCTAATGAAAATGGTAGCAAGTATTATCAAATTATGAAATCTTCCAATAGAATCACCATATATCAATATTTCATAAAGATATGGTTGACACCAAGTTATGAAAAGCTACATTTCAACTAACCAATATTCAATATTTGATGTAATTTTATAGAACTTGTATACACATTTGCCACGTATATACTCGTTTTCCACTATCAAAATTAATTCCTATTTTTTTTTAATAACCGAAAAAAATAATCGAGATCAGTATCACAATCTACGAAATTTGGTGAATCGTGAATTGCTCTTCTATACTTCTCTATTTAAATATTATTCTATTACCCTCAATTTATATGATGTAGTTTGATTAGGTAAAAAAATATGAGAAAACTTTACAATATTTTTGTAGACATCGAATTTTTAAGGGTAAAAGACACGTTCATTTTCGGTTAAACTTCTTGGAAGCTACTTTATCTTAAACCATAACTTAATTATGCATGTATAAAGGGTAATATATCCCTTTTACGAGGCATCTCAAATATCCCATAAACTCTTGAGTATTCATAAAGATACAAACTCTTCTTGATTATCAAATACTTCAAGAAGATCCACAAATTCTTTCATTGAGATCAAGTTCAAATTATCTTAGTTGGAGAAATACAGATCAAGTTCAAATTATCCTAATTGGAGAAATACGTCACTAACGATCCTCGAATCACGGAAAAATTTTAGGATAAAAAAATTAAGGAATAAACATATTTTGTACACTCAAGTTTATCAATAAAACTATATTTCTTCGAATTTTATTTGTAATTACAATTTATTTTCTTTCACTCTAAAATTTATTTGTTTCAAAACTATCCTTAAGATAAATGAATTTTTAAATAGAAAAAGTACACATTTATGGACGCTTTGCCAAACAATGGGTAAAATATTATTAGTGTCCTTAAATCTTTACCAAACAAGAAAATATGTGATTTATTTTTGAATTGACTAAAAATAAAAGTATTTTATATAATTGGGACTGATAAAATAATTTTTTATTGAGTTAAATTTCTAAATATACAACCACTTTCAACCCCTGTGATTTAAATAAATATTGTTTTCAAATTTCATATGTGAAGCTTTTTCGTAACATAATCTTGAAATTTTACTTATAAAACTTAAAATTAGACAACAATAATTATTTTTAAACGTATAGTCAAAGTGACCCAAAAAACACTATTTTCTACACTTTTTTAAAAAAAAGTTGAGAAGATTATTTATTGTAAGCTAGAATGATAACTACCACATAAATAATAATAATATTATTACAGGCCAACGGAAGTTGGAAGCGAGTAAAACAAGTCATGGCTATTAGTTTAATGACTAATAAAATAATGGAATTAATTTCGATGAGGTTTAGTTATTATATTAGCAGTAATTTAGGTTTATCTTATAAATTATTGTTACTATTATTTTCTTCTTCATTATTTGCGTATGCATTTTTATTTTATTTTATTATTGTATTTATTTTACATACTTGATTTTTAGTATGCTTTAATTATTTGAATCGAGAATCTATCATAAACTAAGATTACATACACATCATTGTTGATTTAAAATTTTCACTAAGATTTTTTAAATATGAAGAAGTAAAGACACTAAAAAGTCATATGAGGTTCAATATCTACTATATTCATATAAAATAGTTTTAACTATATATAAACAGTATAATTTTTCGCTGAAGAAAATTTCTCCTTAGCCTATTTAGCTCTGACCCAGATATACACCAATTTTTTTATACTTTATTTATGAAATTACATTGATATATTAATTATAAAACTCTTATAAAAAAGTGGTAAGAGGAATAATAAAGTGAGATTTGGTGAGAAGTGATAGATCGGAAATATTATACTATGTGCCTTACACGATTTATTTTAGTGAGGTATGACTTATATTAAAGATGTCAATTATTAGTGATGATATCGATTGAAAGTAGGTCCTACTTAATTAGTATAAAATAAGATAATTTACGTTAGTTATTAAGGGTGTCCTCACGTAATTAAACTACTTAAATACCCTGGTAATAATTTAAAAATAGTATAGTCTACGATTACAACATAATTAAAGTTTGCGATAAGATATTTAGTTTGAAGGTAGCTTTCATTTGAAGAATTTTATTCAAAGTTTTATTACTTGGAAGTCTCTTTCTCCTTTTTTTTTTTCTTTTATATATATTTTTGCTAATATTATTTAGTAAATATTTTATTGATTTAATTTATTTGAATTCACACGAATAACTCACTAAAGAAAATAGGGAGAAGATCTAGATTTTTCATCATTCTGCAAAATAGTCAAATTTACTGATCATTAATAGTTGAGATATTTTAACCATGAATTAATCTAGCTAACTGAATGCACACGCACAACTCACACTCTTTAAAATGTATAGCTAATTAGCTATCTGACACATTGATAACTAAATAACAGAAACTGAGAAAATAGTTTAAATTCAGGCTGTGCATTGCTGTTATATGCACATTGCAATAAATATAATATATCGATTATAATGGTTGAGAGTTGATAATCTTATACTAATAAAAGTAACATAGTGATAGAGGAAAATGGTAATAATAAAAGTGAGAGAGAGTTTAAATGAAGTGTGTTTTGTGAATAATTATTGAGAAATTTACCTAAATAACATTTAGATTTAAAAAAAACAATTATAAGATTTATTTAATTCCCTGCATAATATAGTAAAATATACTTTATTGAGGCATACATAAAAAGTATATTCGCACGTATATAATTATCTTTATATTATTCACGCGCTTAATAAATATATCCACAAATATACAATATTTCTACCCAATTGTATACGTCTGAATAATTAATCTATTCACGTGTATATATCTATATAGAAGCTCAAATTTTTATTTTTTTAACTTAATATTATAGTAAAATCTTGATAAAGTAATATTCGATAAAGTAATAATCTCGCTAAATGAATATTTTTCTCTGGTCCCGACTTGGACCAGTTATATTAAAGTAATATTCTCGCTAAATACATTAGATAGTAATTTAAAATATAGTATTAAAGGCCCCCAAAAAATATAAAGTAATAATTACTAGAATACATCAAGAATTTCTCGATCGAGAACTTGTAGCAACTGTGATTGGCCATAGCCATTTCACTGAATCCCTGCACAACTATGATTGGCATAGCCATTGGCCCAAAGATTCGTTCAATCCAAGATCTGCTACCCACACAATCCAAAAGGTCGTTGTGAAAGCATCTTGGCAAGCTGGTGTGAACAGTAATTCCAACGTGAACAGTAACTTCGACGTAAACAGTGTTTTCCGGAGGCAAGCAGGTTCATTTCAACTGAAGTTGGTACCTCCGATTTTCATATCTATTCTTTGATCATACAGTTGTAGTTACATTTTGCTGACTTTAGACCTTTGAATAATTTATTAGTTCATACGCATTTTCGTGGCTTTGGATAGTAATGGTAGACTAGGGTCATATTCTTTCTCAAGGACGGGGACGAGGGTAGGGAGGGATAAGTGGGTTAAAGGAGTGTCTAAACTGAGAGTAGGTTCTTGGAACATTGGAACGTTAACGGGAAAATCCATAGAGCTAATTAAGATTCTAAAGAAGAGGAAGATTAATATAGCTTTTGTCCAAGAGACCAAATGGGTAGGTTCTAAAGCTAAGGAGGTAGAAAGGTATAAGCTTTGGTTCTCTGGTAGATCGAAGTATAGGAATGGGGTAGGCATTTTAGTAGACAATGGTTTGAGGGATCAGGTGGTGGAGGTTAGGAGAGTCACTGATAGGATGATGCTGATTAAGGTTGTCGTTGAAGGGATCACGTTGAACATTATTAGTGCTTATGCATCGCAAGTGGGCTTAGGCGAGGAGGATAAGAGGCGCTTTTGGGAGGATTTGACGAGTTAGTGGGAGACATATTGCCTACTGAGAAGATTTTCATGGGAGGGGATTTCAATGGGCACATGGGTCTATTTCGGGAAGGTATAATGATGTGCATGGAGGCTTTAGCTTCAGGGATAAAAATGGAGGAGGAGTTTCACATTTAGATTTCGCAAGAGCTTTTCGGTTGGTGATAGCCAATTCGAGTTTTTCAAAGAAGGAGGATCACTTGGTAATCTTCTGTAGTTCGGTAGCTAAGACTCAGATAGACTTTTTACTCCTTAGGAAGGATGATAAAGGTCTGTGCAAAGATTGGAAGTTTATTCCGATCGACAACCTTACGATCCGACATAAGCTCTTTGTGATGGATTTAGGGATCAAGATGACGAGAAAAAAGAGGGTCGGGGATAAACGACCTAGGATCAGATGGGAAGTTTGACCACGGCTAGTGTCCTGGAGATGGGAGAGAAATTGAAGGATATGGAATCCTGGGATAGTAGTGGGGATGCGAACAGTATGTGGGATAACACGGCTAGTTGTATTAGGGTTGTAGCAAGGGAAGTGTTGAGAGTCTCGACATGTGGTCGTGGTCGGCATCGAGGGGACTGATGGTGAAATGGAGAAGTGCAAGGGAAGGTGGAAGCAAAAAAAATGGCGTATGTGAAGCTGATAGAAAGAAAAGATGAGGTGGAGAAGTGGACGAATAGAAAACTTTATAACATAGCGAGGAAGGAGGCAAAATCGATGGTTTCGACGGAAAAAACAACAGCTTTTGAACGTCTTTATGATGAACTAGAAGAGAAAAATGGGGATAGGAAATTTATCAGGCTATCTAGGGCGAGGGAGAGAAGGGCACGCGATGTGGATCAAGTGAAGTGAATAAAGGACGAGAATGAAAAAGTATTGGTAGAGGAGACCCTCATTAAATAGAGATAGCAGTCATACTTCCATAAACTTTTGAATGAAGAAGGGGACAGAGAAATTATGTTGGGAGATTTGGAACATACAAGGAGGCATCACGATTTTGGATATTGCAGGAGTATTACGATTGAAGAGGCTAAGGGTGATGTGTGTAGGATGCGTTGGAGAAGAGCAACCGGACTTGATGAGATTCTAGGAGAATTTTGAAAGAGCGCGAGCTCGGTAGGTTTGGAGTGGCTCGGTAGGACAACTATGCCCAAAAAATGGAGGTCAAGCATAATGATCCCTTTATAAAAAATCAAAGGGGATATCCAGAGCCGCAACAACTATAAAGGTATCAAACTTCTAAGCCATACTATGAAAATATGGAAAAAAATGGTGGAGATGAGGGTGAGGAGAGACGTGTCTATTTTAGAGATCAGTTCGTATTTAGGTTGAGATGCTCAACTACAGAAGCCATCCATCTTATGAGGAGACTGGTGGAGCAGTATAGAGAGAGGAAGAGAGACTTGAATATGGTATTCATCGACCTAGAAAAGGCTTACGATAAAGTTTCACTAGAGATACTATGAAGATGTTTGGAGGTTGAAGGTGTACCTGTGGCGTACATTAGGGTGATCAAGGACATGTATGAGGGTGCCAAACCAGGGGAAGGATTGACGCGACAAGTTCAAGGTGAGGTGCCATGGTGTATGCTTTTCGTGGACGACATAGTCCTGATCAATGAGACTCGTAGCGGAGTTAACGCTAAGCTGGAAGATTGGAAACATACCTTGGATTCTAAAGGGTTAAAGCTGAGTAGGACCAAGACAGTGTAGTTAGAGTGCAAGTTCAGTGAGACACCTCAGGATATTGGCGCGAAAGTTAGGCTTGGTGATCAGGCCATCCAAAAAATAAGTAGTTTCAAGTACCTTGGGTCTATCATGCAAGGCAACGGAAAGATTGATGATGATGTCGCACATCGTATTGGGGCAGGGTGGATGAAATGGAGGCTCCCTTTCGGTATGCTATTTGACAAGAAGGTGCCACCATAACTTAAAGGGAAAGTTCTACAAAGTGGTAGTTAGACCGGTTATGTTATATGGGGCGAAGTGTTGGTCAGTTAAGGTCTCTCACGTTCAAAAGATGAAAGTTGCCGAGATGAGAATGTTGAGATGAATGTGTGGGCATACCAGGAGTGACAGGATTAGAAATGAGGCTATTCGGGATAATATAGGAGTGACCTCAGTGGAAGACAAGATGCGGGAAATGCGACTAAGATGGTTTGGGCATGTGAAGAGGAGAGACACAGATGCCACAGTGCGGAGATGTGAGAGGTTGGACCTGGATGTTTCAGAAGAGGTTGGGTAGGCCGAAGAAATATTGGGGAGAGGTGGTTAGACAGGGTATGGCGCAGTTACAGCTTACCGAGGACATGAACTTAGATAGGAGGGTGTGGAGGACTCATATTAGGGTAGAAGGCTAGTACATAGTCTCGTTATTCTCTGTATTAGTAGACACATTAGCGCACTATAATTTCTTGTGCTCTGATTTCTGTTATTATCTATTACTTTCTGTACTTTGATTACTCTATTTTATCTGTGTCGCTTTCGTTATTTGCTTTCTCATATCGCTTTGAACTTCTTAGCCTTATTTGACCTCTTTTTATGCTTCTATTGAGTCGAGGGTCTCTCGAAAACAGTCGTCTACCTTGGTAGGAGTAAGGTCTGCGTATACTTTACCCTCCCAAGACCCCACGTTGTAGGATTTCACTAGGTTGTTGTTGTAATCAGTCAATAATACTAGACCAATAACTATTTCTAGCTTTTTTCTTTTATAATTAACATAAAAACTAAATTCGTTTAGCTTTCCTAGATTTAAATAATAAATATGCAAAAACTACACTTTTTAGTTTCCTAGATTTAAACTTTTGAAATTCTTAATTCAAATATTTTTTTCTTTCTTATGATACTCTAATATTCTTGTCTGACCTTGTTCTATGTTTTTATTGAGCCGAGGGTCTTTCGGAAACAGCCGTCCTACATTGGTAGGAGTCAGGTCTGCGTACACTCTACCCTCCCCAGACCCCACGATGTGGGATTTCACTGGGTTGTTGTTGTTGTTGTTGTTGTTATGATACATACTGCAAAATACTCTCTAAAATAATAAATATTTATTTATCGATAAATAAATATTTTATGTATTTATCAATAAACCAATAATTCGATAAATGAATATTTTTTTTCGATCTCAAACACATGTATTTATAAAGATTTTACTATACTTTCAAATAAATATAGAACTTTATTTTGTTGTATCGCATAATTTTTCCATATTATTCAGTTTTTAATTTTTTTTTCATTCAATATTCAATATTCAATATTATATTAGAATTTGATTATTTTAAATTTGCACTACGTAAAACTTCATTCGAAGGAAAATTTTTTTTTTTTCATATTCAAAATTTCAACAAAAAACCTTGGATTAGAGAAATAGTCTCATGTAATAATTATTCACCTTAAATCGTGCTTGATTGTCAGCTTGGCTAAGCACTGACAGCTGGACTCTAACCCACTACGCCACGTCACCATCCTCTTCCTTTAAAATACCCCTCTTTCCCCCTTTCAAAATCCTCCAAAACACCAAACACTTTTTTTTTTCTTCCACTCCAAATTAGCCGAAAAATAAATAAATTAAACTTCCAAAATTCAAAAAAAAAATAAAAAAATGGAAGGATTAATTCCATTTGTGTACAGAGCAATAATTGATTACAAAAATAATACAAGACAAGGAGGACAAATTACTACTAGTTCACCAAGATGGATGAACACTGATTCGCCGTTGTTGGGTTCTTATATGAGACTTCCGGGCGGCTCGGGTCGGTTCGAGAATTCGGATTTACAGCTATTCGGGTCACCCGATAATGGGTTTTCCATGAATTCATCGTCAGCTTCTTCTTCAACTGTCGCCGGTAAGAGATCAATGATCTCCGGCGGATCACCGACGGCGAGGTGTCACTGGATTTCTACTCGTGCTGTAAACAGATAAATTACATAATATTTGGAAAAAAGGTCATGGTGGGTATTTTAATTTAAGGAAAACTGAAAATGTGTGAAAAAAGTTTTTTATTTTTTTTAATTGTTTTTTTAGTTTGGTGAAAGTAAAGTGTAAAGGATAACCCAAAAGGGACCTTACATTTATGTGTTCTTATGTGAAAAATCAAAAATGTATATTACTGTAAAATAGTATTGTTTGTTTGATCTAATAACCACTTTGTTAAGAAGCACATATTCATTTTATTTTATTTTATTTTTTTCTCTCTAATTGTTTGATTCAATTATTGGATATGTTAAGTTCTTGATTCTAAATATGAGGTTAAGCTAGTGTTCGGTCATAGATTTTTAAAATTCAGTTTTAAATATATGTTTAATCATAAAATTTGATCAAATTTTGAGAATTTGATTTTCAAATATTTTCAAGTTCTCAAAAATTAGTTCAAATCGATTTTTTGGTCTTTCATTCATAAAAATTCAAGTAAAATGCATGTCAAAACACAATTTTAATAACTCAATTTCAAGTTTCAATTTCAAAATTTATGATCGAGAGATAAATTAGTAGTTTGGATTGAATTTCAGCCGATTAAAATGAGCTAAATTAATAAATAAATTATTGTCCAAAAAAATATTCATTTTAATTTGCTATCTTATTTTTACTTGACACCGCATGCTACAACATATGAGTTGCTTCCTTTGTAGTCTCGTATGTGAGCTTCTAGCTAAAGAAGTTTAAGAAAATAAATATTTTTTTTGATTTTTCGTACTCATAAGTTTCTGGGTGTTGTCAAAAAAATTTAATGCAATAGAATAGATTACTGGAAAACAAAGCTTTGCAAATTCAATATCACTATTGTTGATGAAAACACCAACACTGTGCAATGTGGTTAGACTTGGTGGGGAGGGGCAAGTCAACTTTTTTGAAAAATGCTAAACAAGGCAGGACAAAGTAGGGCGGGTCAAAATTTTAGTAAGTCAAGACTTGTCCCACTTTAATTTATCTTAACCCGTTCTATTGCCATTTTTATATAATATATGAAAATATTTTTACATTTTATGATTTTAAATGTATTATATAGAAATTTAAAATTAAAAAATTATCAAAAATATTCTTTTTTGAATGGATTAAAAAAGAAAGTAAGCTAAATAAACTGAAATAAAGTGAGTACAATTTGTAAATTTTGATGTTAGTAACAAAGGGAAAGAGTGTGGAAAAAGGTGTTTCATTTTATTTTATAACTTTTTTAATGATTTTTAGCTTTAGTGCAAGTAAGTACAAGGATAACCCAAATGGGACCTTACATTTATGTGTTCTTATTATGTGATAATTCAAAGTGTATTACTACTATATGGGTGATATAAAGAGGAATAAGTGTAAACACACATTTAAACTATTCCTTTTTTTTTAGTGTCAATATTTTACTTGATGATAAGCTCAATGCTAAGGTTTTCGGCTTTGGACTATCGAGATTAGCCTAGCTGATCAAAAGTGAGAACACTCATAGCAACACATCATCGCACATTGGGGTACCTCGATCCAGAATACTATCTGAACCTTCAATTAACAGACAGGGGCAACGTTTATAGTTTTGAAGTCGTGTTTTTAGAACTTTTGACATCTAAAAAGATAAAACTTTAGTTTGTACACAAATACAGCAGGCCCTTCCTAAATCCGTCCGTGCACTTTCCGAAAATGACGGAAATATAGTCCAGTACCACGAAGGATCAATTTTAATTGAGACAAGAAAAATGTGAATTTTGTTGTGTACATGAAGAGGATCATGGATGGGAAGAAATAGTTGGATGTAATTGATATTTTTATTAAAGAAGGGGCAAGTAAAGTGGAAATTGGGACGATTCAGGCGGTAGGGAACTTAGCTGCAGCTTGTTTAGATGAAAGGAGGCAAAATAGGCCAAGTTATGAAAAGCTACATTTCAACTAACCAATATTCAATATTTGATGTTATTTTATAAAACTTGTATACACACATGTGGCACGTATATACTCGTTTTTCGCTATCAATATTAATCTCTATTTCTTTTATAACAAAAAAAAAGAATTGAGATCAGTATTCTGAATTTGGAGTTCGGTTCAATTTATATGATGTAGTTTGATTAGGTAAAAAGATTAAGAAATATGAGAAACTTTGCAATGTTTCTGTAGACATCGAAATTTTATGGGACTATACAAGACGTGTTCAATTTCAGTTAGGAATCTTGAAGGCATTTTACCCTAAATCCTAATTTCTGCCTATATAAAAGGTACGTAATATATCCCCTTTAAGAAGCATCTCAAATATTACGTAAGGAACTTGTTTTCGTTTGGCAACAACGATAAATGATTGGGCTTTTGCTGGGTTACTTTTTGTTGTTGAACAAAATTAGGTAAGAAGATTAAGAAATATGAGAAAAGTTTGCAATGTTTCTGTAGACATCAAAATTTTATGGGATTATACAAGACGTGTTTAATTTCAGTTAGGAATCTTGAAGGCATTTTACCCTAAATCCTAATTTCTACCTATATAAAAAGTACGTAATATATCACCTTTAAAAAACATCTCAAATATTACGTAAGGAACTCATTTTCGTTTGGCAACAACGATATAATGATTGGGCTTATTGCTGCGTTACTTTTTGTTGTTGAACAAAAATAGTATATCAGCGCTAAGTTTTCGTATCATATAAAAGAAACATACGATAAATAAGTTGAGGTGAAAGAAATATTAGAGTCTGTTTGGATTAGCTTAAAAGTTGGTCAAATCTACTTTTAAGTCACTTTTAGCTTTTCAGAGTATTTGACTTAATTAAAAATAACTTAAAATGAATTAAAATTACTTTTAAAAATTAAAAACCAAAAGTAGAATTCTCCCTATTTTTATTTTATTTTTTGACTTAAAAGTTATTTTAGTTTGACTTTCTATTTCCGGTTGCTTCCTTTAAAGATTTTAATTATTATTCAAAATCTAAATCTAGTTCAGATGGTTTCCCCTCACCTTTTTCTTGCTACTAAACGAATCGTTTTAAGTCAAATTTTGAATCACTAGAAAATAAATTTTTGATTCGACAAACTAGATGTCTTTTGTATGTGTTGTTGGAAAATTAAAAAAAAACATATCTCTCTATTATAAAGGGGGGAAATCATCTTGAGTTTTCTAATAATTTCACTCACATTGATTATTCTAATCCCATCCTTCAGTTTGTCGACATGATCATATGATATCAGATTTTAATTAATTTGTAATATCTCAAACAAAACAAAAAAGAAGTTATGATAACTTCTTGATGTTCATGTATGAATAACAGATCACCCCATTATGTAGATCACATGCAATGTGAAAGTATCGATGTTGTCTTGAAGAATATACTAATGTACAAGTATACCATAATATAGTAAAATAATTAGCACTCATTTTATTCCAATTTTACTTGGCATATTTTAATATTTAAAAATAATTTTGATTTTAATTTAATTCTTCATTAAATAATTTATAATCACAATTGCCTAAGGCTTTTTAAAATCATAAGTTTTTTTTAAAAAAAATCTTTATTTTTAACAGATTTTACGTTATATGCATCGTTAGTGTAAATAAGAAGTCCACATGACTATCACTTACTCCTTAAAATATACATTTGTCATCTTGAAAAATAAAACAGATTACCTTCTACAAACAAAGATTTGCATATGAATTTTCATACACTGAAAGTGCATATAATTTATTAAATTTCATACCAATCAAACAATGCCATGTAAATTGAAACGGAGGCAGTATGTGTTAATGATCACTCTTTGATCCTCCAATCTTCCTCAGAAATCGTTGTCCCGTTTGTAGAAAACCTAGACACAAAAATTACTTCAAGTCGACAACTTTCTGACCTGTGTTTTGTTACAAAAAAATAACAAACTTGTGTACTTTTTACGTATGTCGGCCTTCTTGTTTTCGAGACATTGATAATATTCACAAAAGTAATAAATAAAAAAAATTAAAACAAATTTTAAAAAATAAACTTAAATCCCTTTTCCCCACTAGTGAATTAAGTTGTACGAGGTTAAATCTAGCCTATACCCCATCAATAAAAACTCCATAGAATCACCAATAATATTCACTCTTCATATCTTCACATAATTCTTCCATTTTCACTACCAATCTAGCTCTTCAATGGACAAAAAAAAAACATTACTTCTCATCACATTTATCGTCACGATGATAAATTATACACTTTCATACAAGGTTGCAACGATGAATAAACTTATTTGTGACAATTGTGGCAAAAACCCCGTGCCTTACCCGTTAAGCACGGGGCCTAATTGTGGCGATCCATCGTACAAAGTCCGTTGCAATACTGGTACACTATGGTTCGATACGATGCAAAATTCATCGTACGTTATTACGTCCATCACCCCACAAATCCAACGAATAGTCGTTAAACCACCAATTCCATACCCTAATACGTGCTTATCATCCGATTTTCGCTCCGAGGGAATCCAACTCGACCCGAATCTCCCGTTCAACATCACGGCTAGCAACACGATATTGTTACTAAATTGCACGGACTACATGTTGCACTTACAAGCACCGATAAATTGTTCATTGAGTTGTGTGTGTCATCCTTACGTCGAAAAAAATCTGGAGTGGGCTACTTGTAGGAAACAGAGTTTGTGTTGTACATTTAGAACAGGAGGGTCACAAAATGAGTATATGATTAGGGTACATTCACAAGGGTGTATGGCATATCAAAGTTTTGTTGGGTTGGATATTTCTTTGCCAATTGAAAAATGGCCACAACCTGGGCTTGAATTAATGTGGCAAATTCCAGATCCACCTATTTGTAAGAAACAAGTGGATTGTGATGTGTTACAATATTCTAGGTGTTTGGTTGATCCTAAAAATGATGGAAAAAAGAGGTGTTTTTGCAAGTCTGGACACTATTGGGATGCACAAGGATATTGTCAAAGTAAGTATTAGCATGTCATATTTGAATCTGAGTTACTTATTAAGAACAATGAATGACATTAATATTTTACTACATAATCACTATTAATTGATGTTTAGTGTTATGTCATAAAAAATAATTTGAGGAATAGATAATTAATGTTAAGAGTAAAATATGAGGGAAAAATGATGATCTTTTTTTCATATGCTAAAAGTGACAAATAAAAATGAAAATTAGACAAGAAATTTAATAAAGAAATAATATTTTTCTTGAAACTTAATTAGCTTGTGATCTAAATTAAAATAAAACATAAGTATTTGTGTAATTATAAATCAACTTTATAAGAATAAATTATGAAGTTTAAAATTCTGTAGTTTCAAAAATATTCTTTCACTTTTACTTGTCGTCCACTATTTCAAAAATAAATTTTCAATTTTACTTGTCACTTTTAATATATCAAAAAAAGATAATTATTTTTTTTATGTTTTATTCTTAGAATTAATTACTTATTCATTTTTCAAGATGTAATAATAAATATCAAATTTAACAAGTAAAAATGAACAAGGAAGTAAGACTATAATGTGAAATGTTTTTTGAAACTAAAGCAGAAATTATGTCTAGATTTTTGTCTTCTTTGTGAAAATCGAAGTTTGAGGATTCTAGTCTAGATTTATAAAATCATATAATTAATTATAGTTCCATATATTCTGGACTACCCGTTACACAACGTAGATTAATATAAATTGCATTGAAATCTTCGAAGCAAAACAAATTTCTCAACTGGACCACATATATATATTTGGATTTCAAAATGAAAAAAAATAATTAGTTGTTTATTAATTTATGTTCTTTAGCTTTTTCTAAAGAAAAAAATTATGGCATATATAAGTTAAACAATATTTCCTCTGTTTCTATATGTTTACTCGTCCATGTTAATAAAAAATAAAATGATTATTTTACTATATCACTCCTAATTATTAATATAAGGTATAAATATTATCAAATAATATTTAATAATAAAAATAAAATTTATGTATAAAATAATAAGCATATTTACGCAGTTGAATGTGATCAACTTTTGAATGATTTTAACTAATAAACAATTTAAGAATTTGTCAAATATATAGATTAAAAAATTTTAAAAATAATTTATAAACTAATTTGACTAATTTTTGTTTCTTAATTTACGCAGAGTGTCGACATGGTACAGCTTGCAAAATTCGAAGGAACAAAGCGCCTCTTATTGCAGGTTCTTTTTTTAATATTTTTTTTATTTTCTTATTTTTATCTACTGCAAACACTTGCCTAATTACTCTCTACTCCTTAATAAGTGATTTTTTAGTTTTAAAAATTTTGTCTAAAAAGTGACTCTTTTAAAAATAAAAATAAAAATAAAAATCAAGAAAGTATTAAATCACCCCCATAAATGATCTGAACTATATTTTCCAACTTGTAGACATTTGAAATATAAGTTGTTCTAAATGATCATCAAAATACATGTTAACATGTTCTTATTATACATTTTGTATATCAAATTTTGGAAAAAAGAGTTTTGTGCGTGTTCCCAAGCACCTATTAGATACTCTCTCTGTTTCTATTTATTTATCAAACATTTTCTTAATTTGATTTTTCTTTTTACTTGTCAATTTTGACAAATCAAGAAAAGATACATTTTTTTTCTTCTTATTATACCCTCAATTTGTTAACATTGAGTTAATATCTTTGAAAAATATAGTGAATAAATATGTTTAAAACGCTATTAATTAATAGGAGCAAAATGGTAAACTTACTATATCAATCATTGTTTTCTTAATATGTGAGCCAAGTCAAAATTTGACAAGTAAAAAGGAACGGAGGGAGTAGTTAATTTAAGTATATAAAATACGTCATTTCCTTTAATTATACACATAAGCCTGAATTGGAACACGCTTGAGGTTTTATAGCTTATTGAGGCTAATACATATAATTAAAGGAGGTGAAATATTTAAAGTGGTTAACTTATTTACCTAATGAGCAATTGAGAATACGAGCAAAAACAATTACAAAATTTGAATAAAAAATTACTGTATAATTAATGCTAACATGTTCTATATATCTTTTTTGTTTCATTTTCAGTTGCTGTTATATCAGTTCTTCTCATGCTGTTAGGTGGATTTCTAGTCCACAGACGTTACCTAATAAAAAGAAGAACTATAAGGTTACTTGTTAAAGAAAGAGAAGAAATATTAAGTGCAAATACAAGTGGAAAATCAGCTAAAGTTTTCTCTGGAAAAGAAATCAAAAAATCAACCAACAATTTTGCCAAAGAAAATCTTTTAGGTTCTGGTGGATTTGGTGAAGTTTTTAAAGGTAATTTAGATGATGGTACTATAGTTGCTGTAAAAAGGGCGAAGCCCGGTAACGCTAAGGGCACGTTACAAGTCCTTAACGAAGTTCGAATCCTGTGCCAAGTGAACCATCGTGGTCTAGTGAGATTACTCGGTTGTTGTGTCGAGCTCGAGTTGCCTCTTTTAATTTACGAGTATGTTTCCAACGGGACGCTTTTCGATCACCTCCACGGGTTCCGTCTCCGCGAGTGGGCCCCACTTAGTTGGTTGAGGCGTCTCGTGATCGCTCAGCAAACCGCAAATGGACTCGCGTACCTTCACTCATCGGCCGTTCCGCCTATTTACCATCGCGATGTCAAGTCGAGCAACATTTTACTAGACGATAAGCTCGATGCTAAGGTTTCTGACTTTGGACTATCGAGATTAGTCGAGCTGAGCGAAAGTGAGAACACTCATATCAACACATCAGCTCAGGGCACGTTGGGGTACCTAGATCCAGAATACTATCTAAACCTTCAACTGACAGATAGAAGCGACGTTTATAGCTTTGGAGTCGTGCTTTTAGAACTTTTGACGTCTAAAAAGGCGATTGATTTTAATCGAGACGAGGAAAATGTTAATTTGGTTGTGTACATGAAGAGGATCATGGATGGAGAGAAATTGATGGATGTAATTGACACTTTTATTAAAGAAGGGGCAAGTAAAGTGGAAATTGAAACAATTAAGGCTGTAGGGAACTTAGCAGCAGCTTGTTTAGATGAAAGGAGGCAAAATAGGCCATCAATGAAAGAAGTGGCTGATGAACTTGAGTATGTTATTGGTATTGTTACTGGCCAGGCTTCTAAAAGCTAGATGGATTGTTGTTATATTTTGGTTTAATTAATAGAACATGGTGTCATCTTTGATTTTGTTCCAAGATGATTACTTAGTTATAAATTAGATGCCTTCATTATTATTTTTTTATTTTTTTTTTACGTATTTGCAAGGTTTTTCCTTTCCTTCTATCATGAGTTATCAGGTTTGAAGTCCGGGAAAGACAAGATTACTAGGTGATTTATTATCATCTATCTAAATTTTGATGGACAGAGATATCCAGTAATTATGTTAGTGAAAGTTAGCAAATACTTCATAACATAAATAAATTTTACTTGAAAGGTGATCTAAATACTATAATTATAAAAAATATCACATGTTTAAGTTACCCAGTGCAGGTTTTAATAAAAGACTCAAAGAACGATGAGTTTATTAATTGTTAAAATCAAAGAAGGGGTGAGATATTTAGACAAAAAGATTTTTAAAAATCAAAACATAAAATGGCCCATGCAGGTCTCGAACCTGCGACCTTCGCGTTATTAGCACGACGCTCTAACCAACTGAGCTAATGGGCCGCTTTGTGTAAATATCAATTATCTATCAATAAAACCAATTTGTGTCCTCAAACGATTTTTCACCTGACATAAAGAAGAGCCTATAAAAAGGAAACTTGAAATCTCTTATTTAAAAATAAGTAGTCCAGAAGTTCAATAATATGATAATTTGAAAGTTCTATCAGTTATTTTCTCAATATATTATGCACTGAAGACTTGTGCTATTCTTAAAGAAAAGAAACCTCACATTTCTTCATTGATGGAACAATTATGCTCTATATTAGGTGTGAAATTTATTCAAAGCCACAAGACAATTAAAAAATGCCTGGTATGGTTTAACTAATCTTTTGGGTATATATAGTCGACTTTTCCGTGTGTTTACTTCATTATATTTTAAACTCCCGTAGTGAAAATCGTGGCTCTGCCACTAACAGCAGGTCCACTTTTATCAAATACTACTGCAGTACTACTACAAAAAAGAAGAAGGATTAGTGTTTTACATGAAAATGTGCAAAATATCAGGAGTACTAAATTAAACACAGCTATTTCAAGGAAATCTGTAGGATGTAGCTATTTAACATTTTAGTCACTAGCACAAACTCTTCCTCACAAAAATGCCATTTCCACCACACAAATTATAAGGTAATATAAAACACCTTTTTACTGTTGAGGCAGGGAAGATTGATAAGTAGCTGAAAATAAGCAAGGGGCCGTTTCATCAGCATTTACGATACAAAAGATCTACACGAATAGATACGAAAATTAAGAAAAATGTTCTACCATATATTAGTAATTGCACAATTGCCTGAGAAAGGATTAGAAATCCAATAATGATCACAGTTTTGCCAATATGAGTATAGATTACGCAATCTTCATCCCTCTGTACAGTAAATTGGGCAGAAACTGGTGACATATATTCTGATAAACGTAGAGATGCACGATGATTGATTTATGGGTGAATGAAGCGCGTCCGTGTCCACTATTGAATCTCTTTTGTTTTTCTCCTTCACAAGAGTGTTCTTACCAACCTCAGAGATAAGCCTTGATTAGGGATGCATGTCTACATCATTGTCTGCTGTTGTGATTAGGCCCTCGACGAAGTTCAGATCTAGGCTTAGCGACTTCTACAAAAATTACCCTGCCATCCAGAAACTGAGAAGGGCAGTTTGTTAGAATTATACTCGACAAACAAGAACTCCATGAAGTAACAATGACAGAGATAATTACCAGATAGCATATTGCAAATGAGGATAGAAGAGTGTTTAGCATTTTCCATTTTGTTTTTCGCAAAATGTAATGAAAATGCATTTGTTATTATGGTATTACTACGCATTCATATTTATGTATGGAGATGGCACGAGATGAATTTGAGAAGGAAAGTTGAGGTAGCACATACAAGAAGCAGAAAGTAACTTCACACTTAATTGGATTAGTACAGTTGGCTAGTACAGAGTTTATCCATACTCCAAAAAATGGACATTTTCTTCAAATAATGATAGAAAAGTAACTCTATTTCCCTATGCAGACGTATGAAGAACTTATTTTGATTTAAATACAACATATCGTCATGCAAATCACACTATTTATTGAAAATTACGTATCATACATACATACAGCATCATATCACAAAAAAATGACTTGCTTCACTGATGACCAGTAGCTGGTCTTCCATACACAACCATTACTATGCCTCAGTCCAAACAAATAGGGGTCGACTATATGAATAATTTATCTAACACCATCATTAGTCAGTACAATAAATTACAGGAAGCCAGATGAAATTGTCTAAACCCACACCCAGACCTGTATCCAATGTGTGAATTTTTCACGCACCAACTTGACATGTAAAGTCATCAACTTTACTTTTTTGTTTACGGTATATATCCATTGGACATTTATCTTCGACCCCAAAATATGTAAGAATACATATGGACTTCATCTGGTATGCACATAGATTGATTTTTCTGGACAAAAGCAGGAAGGGAGAGGCGGGGGAGGGAGGACTATGCATCGAGGTTTTAATCTATGCTTGTGTCTCATCATTCATTCCCTTGTGCAAATACTAAATGAATCAGGTTATATGAAAAATCAGCGAAAAAGGATTTGCGTAAAGTTGTAGACTGTTTCAAGGCCATAAGTCACTTTTAAGATGCAGCATACTTAGAAGGGGGTGTTTCTATTTTTCTTATCAGTTATATTTAGAAAGGTTTTACATTTTGAAGAAGTTTGTGATAAAGGCTTTCTACAACAAGTATTTGTTACTTTTAACAATTACAAGGATGGGATTGATTGTATTTTGTGTGTCAAGCAAAACGCTTCATAAAATCTTTATTAAGACCACATAATAAAGTAAAACCGAACTTGTTTAACTGGAAACTGCAGAAAAATGCACTCACCTTACAGAAAAGTAAAAAGACTAAAAGAAGTAGACAAAAGAGAGAAACAACAAATGCTTTCCACAAATTTACTAAATACTTAGTTTTACTGAAACTTTAGTATGTTCACAAAGAAAGAGAAGGTGCTGCTAGACAATAAAGCCAATGTTATCAAAAGCAAAAAAAAAAAAAAAAGCTCCAAGGTCCTCCAGGGCCTTAAGGGCAAAACACAAATAAAGTGTGGGCTTCAATGAAAAAAGGCACAAAATATTTATAACCATGAATCATCATCATCATCATCATCATATATATATATATATATATATATATATATAAAAATTAAAAGTGGGAAGCTTCAAAGTGAAAAGTTGGATTACCATTTTGCCCTTCCTCTTGATTAAAATGATTAAATATCTAATTAAATACTAATATTTTAATTATACAATAATATAATTTGAATTCCAAGAGTTGCACTTTTATTCTTTAGTTATGACATTACTAATTTCTTTTGTTATTACCATATGTTAGTAAATTCACTAACAAAAACAAAACGGCTAAATGCTTTGTTCACCATATTAACTACAAGAAGGCAAATACAATGCATAGCTTCCATCGATTTGTCCCCTTTTTTTAATTAATGTTATTTTCTACTTCTTTTTAGCTTCCATCAGTTAAAAGAACTTTTCATATCCTTTTATCTTCTATCAGATCAATAGCTTTAGCCTTTAGTCTATTGTCAAATTATTATATGTTTTCTTCTTCAAAATAGTCAACGTTCAGTGTATTCTTAGCACTTTCTGCTACAAAAGTATATGCTTTTTATATTAGTTTCTTCAATTAACTTCCCTTTAAATTAAGTACATATAACCAACTTTGTTTAAGTTGTGTAGACCTTTGTTTTGCTCTTGATAATTTTTGTTCTCTTTTGCTCTTTGTTGTTCATTGCTTGCGTTTTCAATCTTTGGACTTTTTTTAATATTATGTGACTTATTTTGTTTGATCATCTTTTCAAATGCTCAATCTCTTCATTCTTTTTTCTATTATTTTACAAAATTTGTACTAATTAGCATAGAATACATGTGCAATGCACGTGTTCAAGAACTAGTAACAAATATATGGACAAAGAAATTGAATTTTTTTCTTTACGATAAAGTGAAATACCAATTGTTTAGTATCGCCTCTTCAAAAAACGCTTGTTCGCAAGGAAAAGTTTGTCTTAGAGCCATAATGACGCATTAAAGTGCAAATTAGGCGAGGCGAAGCTCTCAACATGTTTTGAACCTCGTTTCAGGGCATACGCTTTAAGCGCTCCTTTAACAAGACTGAATAAAGCATTAGTTTGTTTTATATGAGTCTTTCATTCAGGTCCTCCTTATTTGGCGTCCCATGTTCTGTTAATGAGGCTCATTTCATGACTTGAAAAGGATTCCATGTTATATATCAATAGGTTTTTCAGTAAACAATATAATCCAGAATGAAGGATATGGCTGAGTTAGATTCTATTTAGGCATGAATCAATGCTAATTTGACACAATATTACCTTGCCATGCATTCCCTCAATTGCTTTCTGTGATTCTTCCTCCGTAGCATAACGAATGAAAGCAAATCCTCTTGGTCTATTGGCAATTTTGTCCATCATCAAATTGACTGCAAAATTAAAGATACATACATGTTCTTTAGAAATTCTTAACAAATTAACCATCCATAAGCAAGCTGCAACTTTTACTTAATTGTGTGAGTGTTCAGTTCTGGTTAAATTTACAAACAACAACAACAATTATCATAACATTTGTCATATGAGTGCCCATTTTGGCTAATACTCACGGGATAAAGTACAACAAAACAGCAACAACAAACATAATTTCCCATACAATGAGTCATGAGTGTTAAGTACGTAGTATTGAAGTTCCGGCTTGCTATACATTTTGAAGTTGAAACTTGAAAATTTGAGTTTTGAACTTGTGTTTGGATGTACATTTTATTAGAAAAAAAAATTGGAGTTTCGTGAGTGGACGTCCAAAAACTGATCTGAGACAGTTTTTGGAAACTTGAAAATATTTGAATATCATATATCCAAAATCTAATTAAATTTCATGCCCAAACCGATATTTAAAGATAAATTTTCAAAATCTATGACCGAACGCTATAAAAAATGAATGGATATTTTTCCTTTTAAACCTTCAACGAGCTCCCCGAAGTTATTGAAAGCACTTCTTAAGCTTTCTTCAGTTGTACGAAATGAAAGTCCTACAAAATGAAATTAATATCAACAAAAATTAGAAAAAATCGCAAAAAATAGGAATGAAAAATTAAAAGAAGCTGACCGCTAACAAAAAGCTTAGTTGAGGGTTTGAAATTGAACGGAGTTCCTGGGGAAGAAGAAGGCTGAGAATAACAAGCTGATATAATTTGGGGATAACGAATAATTATTAGTGATTGAGTAGGAAGAAGATGCTTTAAATCTTTTCTAATGGAAGAAGATGACAATGGTAACTGTGACTTTGCATACAGAGCAGCGCCAGGGTACGCTGCCGCCATTACTATGGCCGCCATTTTTTCTGAATAATGAAACTGGATAATGGCTCGTGCCTTGTGCGCCCAGATTTTCGAGCAGTCTTCGGTTCGGGTTCGGGTCAGGTCACAGAAGAATGATGGGTCAGATTATCGTCATTACTCCCTCTTTCTTATTTTATATGAATTAATTTGATTTGATATAATATTTAAAAAAGAAAAAAAATTAAAATTTATAGCATAAAATAATTGATAGATATTTATGTGACTATAAATTATTTTATTAATATTTTAAAATCAAATTATTATTTAATATAAAAATACATTTTTTTTTAAATTAACTAAAAAAGAGTGAGCTAGATAAACAAGGAGTGAGGAATTATTTGTTATGGGCAAAAGGTTAAATAGCCGCATTTGAAAGACATTCGCGTTTAAAAGTTTGGTATTGTAGAAGTCAAATATTAGAGTTTGGACATTTTTTTTTTTTTTAAGGTGCGTGTGAAAATTGATTAAAATTTTTTTCATGTAGACTTGCACTTTAGTCATAATATCTAAAATATATGTAAAATAGTAACTTATTTTTTTAATTTCAATAATTCAACACTTGAATATACTCTACACAAGTTTAAAATTGAAATATAAGTTTCATGTATAATAAAGAATAAAACACAATTATCAATTTATCAAAAATACAATAAATCTAATAAACTCATTTAATACTTCAAAAAATTGTACTTTACTCATGCATATATGACTGAACTATATGTAAAAATGACCTGAAATTTCATGCATGTGAGTCTTAAAGTTTGTCAAAAAATAATAATAATATTTTTCAAATTTCAACATCAAAATATAAGTCAAATAAGCTCAAATTTAAAGCATAAATTTCATGTATTATGAAAAACAAGTCTCAATGATTAATTTATTAATATAATAATAAATCTAACAAACTCATTTAGAGTTCTTTCAATTTTTTCATATATATATTTGCGCTTGTCATACATAACTGAAACACATATTAAAATTGGTTAAATATTATTTGGACTGACGCAAGTTAAATTGAAATAAGATAAAATATGTGGATTATTAATTCAATTTTTAGATAAAATGAATTGAGATAAAAAAAAAAAAAAAAAAGCAAGACATATCAACCCAATTTTCAAAAAAGAAAAAATCAGAAACGACTAGCTATTAAGCAAAATTAAATTTCAATAGCTAAAATTTGGGCATACCGTTTGAGATGTTAGGCGGGGAGAAAGAAATCTCTCGCCTTTCTCCTCGGTCTCGCACGCCTCTCTCCATTTTTCTTTCTCTTTCTCCCTCTCGTATTTATTATTTATGACTATTGTTTGAGTTGTTAGGCAGAAAATAATAATCTCTCGAATTTCTTCTCAATCTCGCTCGCTTCGCTTCCTCTGCTTTTCTCTTTCTCCCTATATCACTTATGTCTCACTCTCTCTCCCTTACTCTCTTTCTCTTTATCTACCTATCTTTCTTTATATTCTGTATTTTCACCTCTTTCTGTATTTCATATTTTCATCTTTCTATGTATTTTTATATTTTTTGAGATATCAGACGACTGTATTTATTGTATGCATATATTTATTTAAGTTATATCGAGGAATACAATTTATATATATACACAGATACAAACAACAATACAAGAGATTGTATTCATTCATTTTATTGCTCTTATATTCATGCACGCATTTAAACTATATCAACAAATATAGTCTGAGTGTATACAAAAATACAAAAAAAACAAAGAAAGACATGGGACTCTTTCACTGTATTTCTCTCCTATCTAATGAATATCATGTATTCATTTCTCTTATATCATCTGCATTGTCCCTTGTATAATGGGAACTATATATTCGGATCGAAAATATAATGAAGATATAATAAATTAAATTATTTCTAATAGTACAAATATATAACTTTTCCGCATATAAAACACATGTTTAACGAGTTAACTGGTTTGATATAAAGTATTTAAGTTTTGATAGTTTTTTTCTCCATATAATTAGAACAAAGGGAGTAATATATATTATTTTAAAATTACATCAATAATATTATAAAGTACAATAATTAACAACTTAAAATATTTAAAAATCATATAAACTTTGTTTAACTCTCCTAATTTTATCTATGCCACATAAATTGAGTCAGATGACGTAGCATACATTAGGCCCGTACTTGCACGGGCTCTAATGTCTAGTCGAGTAATAAAAAAAATATTTTTTTCATTCATTTATACTTATTTATTTTGAACTTTGCACATCTCTTAAAATATAATAATAAATATGAATATTTTATCACAATATTTATATTAATTAATGTATAATTTTAAGTCTAATTAATAATTTGGAGAATAAGTAATTAATATAAGGTCAATGTTTTTTTAAAAAAAATATCTTTTCTTAAGGTAAAGTAAAAAAAAATTAGAATACTGGTGAAGGGGAGAGTAGTTATGTGCATTTTTACCCCTCTTGACACTATCAATAGTATCGTCATTTGGGATATTTATAAAGCACTCAAAATTCATTATATTTACAAAATTATATTGGAGCAGTAAAGAAAAGAACTAATCAATATACCAAAAAATACTTTAAAAAAAATGGCAAGTACACAAAATCTCGAAGGATCCAGAACATTTCAAATGAGGATTTTAGTATTATAAAGGCTTATTTAATTGGAAATAAATTATCTCAAGATTAAATATTTTGAGATTTGTAGCTATTTTAACTTGGTAGCTAATTTAATTCAAGTAAATCCAAATTAAAAATAATTTTGATTTTGTTGAAAATTTTGCCTATAAATAAAGATCATTTCTTTCTCATTTTTTCATCAATCTTATATCATTTTTTAGTGAGTGTTGTTAGATCAAATTTAATATGAAACGCAAAATAAATATCCCCGTTTCACAATAATTAAAGACAGAAATGACTAATCAGTTGAGATGGTGAAGGACATGAAAAAAAATCACCGTCCCTCACCTTCAAAGAATAGTCAATTTTCGTCTTTGTATCATTCTATATTGGGACATATCATTTTTCCCTTTGCCTGTAAATAAATTTGTTTTTTTTCTCATTTCTTACATCAATGTTATATTATTTCTTCGTGTGTGTTGTTAGATCAAATTCAATATTAAAGAGAATAATGAATGCCCCAATTGTATGGTGATTGATCATAGAATTGATTAATTTTTAAGATCCTGAAGGTGAAAGGCATGAAAAAACATTCTCCTTCCCCTTCGAACGATCTAAAAGTAGTCAATTTCCGTCTTCTATCACTTTATAATTGGGGCATATCATTACTCCCTTTGCATTGAATTCATACCCACTGCTCCCTCCGTTCCATATTAAATGGACATCTTATTAAAAATGTTTGTTCCATATTATTTGATTATTTATTAAATTAAGATTTAATTGTTTTTTTTTATTTTACCCCTGCAATTAATATAACCTTTTGAATGTGAACAATTTCCAATACTAACTATTTCTATACTCTATGTATATTGAATTGATATGAACATAGAGCAAAATAATAAAGATAATCAATCTGTTAATAATTTCTTAATTATCGTGTAAAATAGAAAGTGCAAATCTAATATGAGAATGGGATGGAGAGAGTATCTACAAAGAAACTTGTAAAATGAGACTTATGTTATACCTGTTTGTAGACAGCCTTTGATTTTCATTTCAATATTAGACAAGTTTAATTAGTTTTTTGTTCATTCGAAAATGAGAAATTCCATCAAGTTACAATAGCAACAACATAAAATGGATACAGAGAATCAAGAATACTCACTAAACTTTTAAATTAATTCATCTAAAAAAAATTGGTGCAAACATAAGTCTGACTTTGTACATACACTTGTTAAAGATTTAACGAAGAAAACGATTTGGTGAACTCATTATTTTATCAAGGAAAAATGGTAAAAAAATGTCTTTAAACTATTTGAAATGAACAAAAATGTCTTTCGTTTATAGTTTGATCAAAAAATACTCTTGCCGTCAATATTTTGGTCTAGAAATGTCCTTATTGTTATTTAATGGGTCAAAAATGCACTTTTTCAAATAAATATTTTATTTATTTTCTTTTTGAACACATTTTTTCCTAATAATATTTCTTTTATTAATAAGTATTTATTCTACACTTCAATTAAAAAAAATTAAAAATTTAAAAAAATTCTTATTTTATTATAATTATTTTTTATCATTATTTGAATAAAAATTAATAATAGATTTATTAATATCTTATATATATGACATATATTATCCGTTAAAACATATCGTACATGAAATTATTTCTTTTTAATTGATAAAATGAGATTACAAAGAATAAAATAATTTCCTACATTTTATTGCTTAAAGTGGTTTAACAATAAAGAAAACAAGAATAGAGTTTCTTAAAAGTAATATTTTTATATGAGCAAGATTTGTTTTTTGTCAAAAAAACATATATTTATTCAGAAAAGGACATTTTTGACCCATTTGTAATAATAAGGGCATTTTTGACCTATTAAATAACAATAACAGTATTTTTGGACTAAAGTATTGACAAAATTTTGGACTAAACTATAAACAGAAGACATTTTTATTCATTTCAAATAGTTAAAATGTATTTTTGATCATTTTTCCTTTTATCAATAAAACCTTTCCGCATCATATATTTACCTCAACTTAATGATACATGACACGTTTATACATACACTTTTATCATCAAATTATAATTAATTACAATGTATATCCTTACCTTGATTTAAAAACTTAATAATAGTAAATTAGTATAGTTTAATGTAAATTGAATGTGAGTAAGTTCTTATCGATCCCAAACTCTTATTTTTGGGATCAATCCCCTGGTTTGAGTTTTAAACAATAAAACTATTAACTTAATAAATATTTAACTAAGTTAGCGGTCTATATAAGTCCGAAACTAATACTCGAGTAATATTTATAGTTCGTGTTTTTAGGATTGAATTTCTTAATTTTAATTAAAAATTCAAATATAGAACTCTTATTTTTTTTTAAAAAATAACACATTTAAAAATTATATAAAAATTATTATAAATTATACTAGTAATTTTAAGGAAGAAACAATAAATTTTAAACAAATATTTATATTTTTTTGTTAGAAAGCATTTAACTCTCAAATGTGAAATTTTTTAACACAAATTTAAATTTAATTAGATTTTAATATAAATATGGAAGAAAGCTTAAAAAAAAAAAAAAAAAAAAAGTACAAAAGGAAACATTTACCTAAAAAACAAAAACAAAAAAGTACAACCAGAAAAGATGCCGTGATTCCGCTATAAAAGCACGTAAAAAATAGTGAAAAGAAAGAAGAAAAATAGGGGTCATCTCTGTGACCTTCTCAGTCTCCGATCAACCGGTTGTTTTCTCCGTCACCACTTTTACGGTAAGCTATAAGTACTCTTTTCATTCTTAATAAAAGTCTCGAGTTCAAGTATTTTGAATGGACGGTCTTGCGGGAACAACCTCTCTGCCGTCATTTAGGTAAGGTATGTGTACACTTTAAACTCTCCAGATCACTTTGTGGATTTAACTGGATATGTTGTTGTTGTAATCTATTCACTGGATATGTTGTTGTTGTAATCTATCCCATTACCCAGATGATTAATACTTCTGCTTTAAGGTCTTGTTATGAATAAATGTTTCCCTTGATTTGTGACTAAAACAATGATTTAAACCTTATAGTTTTGCTAATTGCTTACATTATTTGCTTCCTACTAGCTGAAGCAGCATTTATTCATTATATTTAAACAATGCATTTGCTGAAACTTTTAGTTAGTCATTCAGCAAAAGACTCAATTGGACCTCAAATTAAATAGGCAACTTTCTAGAAAACACATCAATGAAATTTTGGTATCAAACAATCAATTATGTTTCAATCCCATATATATAAGTGGGGGATGGCTTTATGAGTCCTTAGTATCCATATCACTCAGTCAATTTTTAGATGGCTTGTCATAGTTGGATTATTTTATGACCATCTATCTTCCTTTATCTTACTATCCGTTGTTTTTATTACTATCTATTATCTCTTGTACTTACATTATGTCTTTTTCTAGACTACTTTTTGTCTTGAGCCGGGGGTCTATCGAAAAAAGCCTTTCTAACTCACCTTTGAGGTAGAGGTAAGGTTTGCGTAAACTCTAGCCTCCCCAGACTCCATTTTGTGGGACTTACATTGGGTATGTTGTTGTTGTTGTTGCCCCCTCCTTTATGTGGTTTTGGTGTCAATTGCCACCCTAATTTTAGAAAAAAGGGTTAACAGTCACATGGTTGAGCATCTTAGTTAGGTTGTAAAAGGAAGCATGTCATTGTGGATATGAATGGGAAGTTAAATAGAGAAAGTGGCATTAGAGCTATGTGCTTAGGAATAAAGTGCCAAAAACTGCATAGTGATGGAAAAAGTTTGGAGCTTTATCTATTTGTCTGTCATAGTAGATATCGCATTAGATTTGGATAACAGGTCAAGCAACTTAGCTTTAGTCTTCTTATGTGAAGCAACAATTTAATCACATATATGAAAATTGATCATCAAACCACACTCATACTCTAAATGTATTGTGTGTAGGAATAACCACATGTTTTGGACAACTCCATAGTTTGCCCAACCTATGTTTACATACCCACTTCATTTTTCTCAGACGTTTCCATGAGAATGGATATCACCCCCCGGGGTGCGGCCATTCCCTGCCCTTGCTAATGTGAGATGCTTTGTGCACCGAAGTGCAATTATTTGCTGCTTTCCATGAGTCCTTAAACATACAGTTAAAAGACTCACTAAAAGTTGAGCATGCTCTGATTGGGTACGTAGTACATACCCATCCTAATCTTTTACAGGAGACAATTACTTAATGACCTACAAAACTCCGGGATTCGTTTTCATATATGTGGTTTTCCGATTTCTATACTGCTCCATTGCCACTTTCTGAAGCTGCAATTCTCCTCTTAGTTTGCATGGTATATACCTTTGTTTTACTTATCTTCTTACACTCTGTCAAGTTCCATTAATGTTCCTCTGAAAGCCATAATCCAACTTTTACCCATGTTCTTGCGCTAGATCAAGGAATGTTACTGTCAAGTTTTTAATCTTTTCTATCCTTTTGATTGAATGTCCTCACAATCTGGAGAATTTTTTCATCTCACATCGTTTTAGTCCTTTTATTACAATTCATTATGATGCAGCGGTTATTTCTTGATATTTTGTTTTCTGGTGCAGACAGCCTTTTGGTTTTCATTATGAAGGCACTCATCCTTGTAGGAGGTTTTGGAACAAGGCTGAGGCCACTGACCCTCAGCGTGCCAAAGCCCCTAGTTGACTTTGCTAACAAGCTCATGATACTTCATCAGGTTTCATTCTATCATTCCCATTTGTTTATGATGGGTCATAACTTCCTACATCTTCTGCTATTTCTGTGTTCTGTAGTACTTTTATTCTATAGCCTCATTCCTCGTCAATTTGGACTAAAATAAACCCTGTTTTTCCTATTAAACTCAAATGTTATCTTAATTCTTAGCCATAAACCATTTGATCTTGATAGCATTTTGAATCGAAATCGTTCAGTTATTTTCCTGCTTCTTCCATTCTTTGGATGGCACACATTGATTCCATTGCTAGTTGAGTTAGTATGTTGCCAGGATGAGATACTTCTCTTGTTTTGCATGCCTTCTACTTGGGAATCAAAGTAACGCATATTCATCCTCCATTGGTAAAAGAGTACTACATATATTTTGTTGATGGAAGCTGTATTATGCCTGTGTTGTTACAAATCTAATTTTAACCAGATTGAAGCACTAAAAGCTATCGGAGTGACCGAAGTAGTTCTGGCAATTAACTATCAGCCGAAGGTAAATCTAGACCTTATTGTTTGTTAACATAAAATTTAGCTCTTACATAACCGTCAAATCTTTACTAGTCAATTTATTTATCTTTTTCATTTTAGATAATGCAAAACTTCCTGAAAGAGTTTGAAAAAAAGTTAGATATCAAGATCACTTGCTCACAAGAGACAGAGCCTTTGGGCACAGCAGGGCCACTAGCTTTAGCTCGTGATATATTGAGAGATGACTCTGGTGAACCCTTTTTCGTCCTCAATAGTGATGTTATATGTGACTACCCATTGAAAGAAATGATTGATTTTCACAAGTCCCACGGCGGGGAAGCTTCCATTATGGTTACAAAGGTTGGAAACTCCTTGCTTCTTTTACTTTTCTGTATGCATTATAAAAGGATAACAAATGTTCAAATGTATTTTGTTTGTTAGGTTGATGAACCATCAAAATATGGTGTAGTGGTCATGGAAGAAGCGACTGGGAGAGTCGAAAAGTTTGTAGAAAAACCAAAAGTGTTTGTAGGTAACAAGATCAATGCTGGAATTTATTTGTTGAACCCTTCTGTTTTGGATCGGATTCAGTTGAGACCCACCTCAATTGAGAAGGAAGTCTTCCCCAGCATTGTAGCAGAGAAGAAGCTCCATGCCATGGTCCTCCCCGGGTTTTGGATGGACATTGGTCAGCCGAGGGATTACATTACAGGCTTGAGACTATACCTGGATTCCTTGCGGAAAATTTCCTCACCTGATCTTGCTGTTGGACACCATATTCTTGGAAATGTATTAATAGACGAGAGTGCTGTAATAGGAGATGGATGTCTTATTGGCCCAGATGTGGCTATTGGCCCTGGATGTGTTATTGAATCAGGAGTTAGGCTTTCACGTTGTAGTATAATGCGTGGTGTACGAGTTAAGAACCATGCCTGCATCTCAAGTAGCATTGTTGGATGGCACTCAACTGTTGGACGGTGGGCTAGGGTAGAGAACATGTCAATCTTGGGAGAAGATGTTCATATTGGTGACGAAGTCTACAGCAACGGAGGTGTTGTTCTACCCCATAAAGAGATAAAATCCAGCATTCTGGAGCCAGAGATTGTCATGTGAGGAAAATTGATGGTATGATGTGGTACTTTCTGGAAACTAAAGCAATATCTTTTTCCCAGAGAATGTTCTTTGTTATGTTGTCAATTCAATCCATCAGAAATGTGCAAGTTATAGAACTGAAGTCTCTTGTATCTTTGAACTAATTGAGAACACTGGTCTGTTCAAGGTTTTGCACTTGTCAATCACATTGGCTGCATGCTGGAATTCTATAGAGGTGATTCACTTCTATGGTGTATCCTTCTAAATCTTGTCAAAATATTTTTAAAAAGACTGTTTTTTCTTTCTAATTGATATGTTCTCTATAGTCATAATAAAGAAAAAATAATTATTATGTACTTAAAAAACTATAAAAGAACAAATAAAGAAACATATAAATGAGTTGAATTATGACTTGTTTTTAGCTCAATTCATTGAACCACTCATTTATTAGGAAATCTATTTTGACCAACCCAAGTTTGGTTCGCCTTTGTCCAATTTATGTACTTGATTTAATAGGGTTGCACTGTTTCTTATGATCACGAGTCGATGAGTTTCTCAGTTAATGAAAAGCTACCCTTAACGTAAACGTAAAACTGGGAAAAGTACAAACGTGCTTTTGCAGTGTCGAATGCCATTAAACTTTTGATTTTCAAATGGCCAGATCATGGATATACTGAAACCATCAAGATTCTCAGTAAACCTTAATGTAGCTGAACTCTATAATTTACACTCGAATGAAATGGAACTCAATAGAGTTCGATTGTTAACCCCAAATCTTCCAAGAAATCAATCAGTTTTGAAGAAATTCTACGATGACTGTGCTAAGGAAGATAAAGTTACATACACGTGGCCGGTGGGTGGAGGTCAAGATGACTGAAATAATCTTCTGAGGGCAACCAATGTTAAACTGTGGCAAGGATCCAAAACATCACATGGGAAGAAATGGCTATAAGAAACCAGGTTATGAATGCAAAGACAACAGAGAGCTCAAATCTGCCACATGGAAGATGCGATGAACTACTGCAAAAGTGTAAATCTTTTGAATACAAAACAGCAATCCCTGCTGACGAGCATGCAGCTGCAAGTGATAACGTTGCTGTCACCTGTAATTACAGTTAAGACAATTAACCACGAATTACAATTCACATAATGTCAAGGAAATTATTATATCATGGCAAGGGTTCTAGAATGGTAGCCATAACATTGTACAATATATTGCTCTCTAGCAGGCTTTATTTAATGTTTGGAAAAGGGAAGACTGAGAGGAAAAAGATTAGTAACAAAAAAGGGAGGATCCCTTTGAATGGCAAGGACATGGTAACATTATGGAATCATGTAAATAGGACTTTCATCGAGGTATAAAAATGTCATGTTTAGTGAAACGGGAATGTGCTGCATAACACCATTGACAGGTCAATCTGTGATAATTACAAGTGAACGGCAAAAATTCATGTGTAGTTCTTTTAGTTCTCTAGTACAGGGATAATAAATTGTTTTCAGTGTACGAAGGCACCCTAATCTGAACTGCGACTGAAATTTCAGCTCTGACATTAAAGAGAGCAAGAAACAGTATTCTCAAGTCTCTAGCATGAACTAGAGCTAAGGGCACAGAAAGGCGAGCGCCTTGTTATTGATGCAAAGGGAGGTCAAATCATTTAGCAACTTAGTAAAAGTTGTGACAAGGATGCAAGTATTTAGCTTATTGAGACAAAACAAAAATCAGGGAGATTAATTTGCAAGGAAAGCTGCCTGTATATGTCACAGCTGAACACTTTAAACACATTGCACAAGGCAGAAAGAGAAAGTAAACTGAGAAGTACATACCCAGTCTCCAACAACAAAAAGGCTCACTAAGACTGGATTTTGAAGATCCTGTTTTATCCTCAAAGCATACACATCAAGACATGCAAGTCCAAAGCTCCACAATACTTGAAGCCCCATTGATGCAATTAAATAGCTGCAAGATATCGAATATTCTATAAGATTTGAAAGATAAGGGACAAAGCAAGATACATCAACTAAATGGGCATAGTGATCTCCTATAATAGGAGGTCCATGGCCATTAGAAGGATCTACCATACTGAATAACTTGGTAACAATAACCATGACAGAGATATTTAGGAAATTGCAAAACCTGGTACAAAACAATCAATACACAAAGTTCAGTTTGGAGACTGATTTGACAAGGAACTCCAAATGTTCAAAGATTGAAGATTTCAAAATGACATGTTGTAAATGTTCATTAGATATGAATCCAGAATAAAGGCCAAAATCATCTGTTCTTTGAGTCGTTGTTCCACATTTAAAGTTTCCGAGCAATATCAAAATAGGTGCAAAGAATTTAAGTGTATGAATCTAAAATAGGTAGGATCAAGTGCTTTCAGCCAAACTGGCCCAAGAGTTCAAAAGTATCTGCACCCATAGTTCTATTAACTGACCCGACAGCTAGATACTACCAGACATGAATCCTCACATAACAGACGTGGATCTTTTCAGATCAACCAGGAGAAAGTGCATAACAGAAATGAACCGAAGGTGTGGTAGCCCCTGCTTGTCAAGCAAATAGAACTTCTTAAGATATGTTGATGGTGACTTCATGTAATTGTAAAATCAAGAACTAGGGAGCACTCATATGGAACCATATGTGAAGGTGTTTGAATCATATTTGAAGGCCTCTTATCAAGTATTGTTCATGAAATGTAAACTCACATCTTAACTGGGCTTCTTCCATAACGAAGAAGCACATTTTTGACTATAAACTTCAATAATCAGAAGATAGCAAAGTTAAACAATCCTCCTTTAAATAATATTGTCACATAGATCACAAATTAGACGCAAGCCATAAAAGATTTATAACAAGGTTGAAGTTAATGGCTACAACATGTTAAAGGATTTAATAGTTCTTTTTGTAAATCTGTTTTCAGCTCTCTCCTTTGAGAATAAATGGACATTTTACACAACTTGATAAAAAATTTTACTACTGCAATAACTTTTCCCCGTGCTTAATTAGCATAATTAGCTAATGCAAACCAGAACCAACATGGGTTGTCATGAGATGGTCGGGGGATCCCTACCTTTAACTAGAGCTCTAGGGTTCGAGCCCCTATAAATGAAAAATATCATGTTAGGAGCACCCACCCCAGGATTGGGCCCTGCAATGCGCGAATCCAAATTTATTCAGGCACCAATGCGGGAACTGAACACCGGGTGGAAAACCTAAAAAACTAATGCAGGCCAGAAATCCAGCTGGTGAACAATCAACTAGTTTTTCCCCATTTGCCTATCCTACTTTGTTCCATAACTTAATTTATTGTCATAGTATAAGTTATATGTGAACAAGGAGAATGTTTTTGACTTTTATCACAAATAATTTGAGAAACCCTTTGGTTCAATTGATAGATTGATTTAATTATGCAGCATACACCAGCTAAAGTTTCCAAAAATGAAATTACTTAGCCTAAGGGTGAGTTCGATATGGAGGAAAATATTTTCTGAAAAATGTTTTCCGAATTTCCATGTTCGGTTGGTCAAAAAATTTGGAAAACCTTTTAACTAGGAAAATAAGTTACTTAAAATAAGGAAAATAACTTCTAAACAAGTTCAACAAGTGGTATTCCACATTGATTGTATCCTCCCGTCCCTCCATCACACTTCATCTTCACCGCTACCGCCATAGCCCTCATCATCTTCACCACCCCACCCCGACCCCACCTTCTATCATATTACAAATGCTTTTACGATAATATCGAAAAGAAACCAATTTTTTTTCCTAGAAAATATTTCCCTTCGTACCGAACATACCCTAAAGTAGACACATAATTGAACACAAATCCATTTATAGCAAAACCCCAATTGACCTAAAAATAACCAGCAGAACCAAGAGTCAAATGCTACTGTCATTAAGTCACCAAAAGGGGAAAAACTTACTAGACAGAAAAATACAAAAAAAAAAAACAAGAAGCAATTACAGAAAGATAGTAATAATAGATAAGATGCAGCAGCAATACACATACAAATTAACATTGGAAGCATTAATTCATCCAAAAAAGGAGAAAAAAAAACATACCAAAAAGCAGTGTAATTAGAGAACCCAGAAGCAGAAACCATGACTACGATTGACCCAACTGCAAATAAACATTGCCCAAGCCTTAAAGACAATCCACTCACACTTCCTGGACTACCCACCAGCTCTTTCATCCTCTTCTTCCCCCCCCCAAAAAAGTGAAATTTCTACACCTTTTATGCTCCAAAAAGGGCCCTTTTTTTTGCAAGAAAACTAAAAGGGTCCTCTTAAGATTCCTAGATCCCTGTATTATTACCCATTTCAGCACCCTCAACTGAGCAAATTCCTAATCATCGATCTCTGTATCTATGTAAGATTGGACGAGAAGGAGAAGAAGATGACAAACCAAATCTTTCATAGACAGTAAAACCCAACAAGTTAACCGTTGAGCTGAATAAGGCAAATAAAATGTACACTTCATAATGTCCCTTTTCTTTTTTTCTACTCCCTCCTCCCAAAATGCGTAACGTAACACCTTTTGAATTTTTCGAGATACAGATGAGTTTTTCTGTAAATGTAATTTTTTATATATTTTTAAAATTATTAATTTATTGTTACTTGATATTATTGACATAATTTTTAAATTTTTAAAATTTTATATCTGAATTTATGATTAAAAATTGAATTATTTAATTCTTGAACTTCAAACCGTAACATATAAATTGAAGCGAAGTAGTTATTATACTTGTCCAATTTCATTTCATCACTTGAATTTGTTTAATTGGATACAAATTGTAAAAATAATTTTCCACTCCTTATAAAAGAATTTTATAAGTTGTAGTTAAATATCATATATTATAATATATTTATGGCTATGAAATCATATTATTAATGGTAAAATGAAAATTTCAAGCTATAGCTCATTTGAATTAACGGGTAAGCTTTAAGTGCTTATTATAGCTCATTTGAATTAACGGGGTTTACCCTTTGGAATCGTTTCACTTGAATATAGAATTAATTATGACGGAATAAATTATAATAAAATTAGTTATAATGAAATAAATTGTAATGTGATTATTTTTGGCACTACGAGCTAATGGCAGGCCGATGAAAATTGACATATAACGACCTGTTTTGTACTCATTGTGATGGCATTCATGGGAGACAATCTTGCGTGGACTTTGCTTTTATGCTATTTGTGTCCAATTTTAACTCTTCTTTTGTTGTTATTATCTTGTTGGATCTGTCCACATTATAGAATCTTAGAAAGTTTTGGGTTGGTCTGTTATAAATAGGTGTGAGTCTTGTGGAAGTTATATTTTGTTAAGTATTAGTTTATAATATATTAGATTTGAGCTCAGAAGAAAAAAATTGACATTGAAAAAGATAATTAACAAGAATTTAAGGTGTTAATCCTTATTTAATAACTCGAACTAGAAATAAGAGTTTTACTTGGAGCGTATTTGAATGTCTTTAATGCTCTTAATTAGGTTAGAAATAGTCAATTGAGTAGTCTTATTAGTGTAAGAGAGAAATTAAAATAATATAGAATAGTTATCCAAGGCTAATTAATCTGTCATAAAAATATTGATTAAATTTTTTATCCATCATTAAAACACTCTGCAATAGATAAATTGTCATTTACTATTTTCTTTAAATTATTATTTATTTATTTAATAAAATTAAACTTTTATTGACCCAAATAAAAAAACAACTAGTTTATTTGAGATAGAAATCTGCTAATAACTAACTTTACTCTTAAGACAATTTTTTGCATGCAACAGCAGAAAATTATTTAAGATATTTTAAAATTAGTTTTATTCTAGAATAACCTTTTAAGGTTAAAATAGCAGGGGGGAAAAGTTTAATAGCAGAATAAGTTGAAAAATTATAAAATATGTTATTAAATCCTAAAATCTAGGTAAATTTTTTACATTAGTTCTCTTTTTGTTTCTCACATGTCCTTTTGAATTAAAAAATCACAATTAATTTAATTTGTAATTTCTTTAGATTTGATTATTTAATTTCATAATATTTAACACTTCTAAATCAATTAGAGTTTTACTTTATATACAAAATAATTTTATAGTTCTTTTAATTAATATTTTGGATAAAAAATTTATAAGAGAAGAGACATAACTATTCAGAATGTTTGTGAATAGCTTTATTCCTTTACCATTATAAAAGGACGGTCTTAAGAAAAAAGAAATATTTTTTTCTTTCTTTTCTTCCTTTTATTAAAATTTTTGTGAAGATTTCTTCTTCAAAAAGGAACAGACTTCTGTGACAGTGTAACAGGTACACAATTATAAATGATCTTTGAATGTGATTACACTATTAGACTAATGAAATAAATTCTATAATCTTACAAACTATGTGTTTGATTAGATTCTTCAAAATCTAAAATTGAGAAGTTAGAAGGTAATACTACTAGTTTGCATCGAGAAGAAAAAAAGTGCCGCAATAGAGAGAAAGAGAGACTACTTTGTGTTACCTACAATTGAAGGTAATACTAAAATTTAGAAAATATTAAAATCACTGTTATATAATTAAAAATAAAATAATAATTTTAATATAATCTTTATTGGATTATCAATTTAACAATTAACCAACCAAACCCTATACCTCAACAGGCTTCATGAATGGTTAGGAAGATACTTGTTGGTAGAGTGATATTAGAACGGATACATACTTAAAGAGATTCACCAACTATTGGTAACATTTATGTGAACTTGCTGGGTAATAGACCAACAGTTCCCTGGAAAAGTATGATGTTTAACAACAATGCAAGACCAAAGGCTATTGTTACAATGTGGATCATGCAGCAGAACAAACTCCCAACTATAGATAGATTAACCTCTTGGGGAATGGATGTCAACCAACAATGCAAACTCTGTCAACAAGATATGGAGAATAGAGATCATTTTTTTACTTAATGTGAATTTACTAGAGCTATTTGGAAGAGACTGCTTACCTGGATTAAATAATCACTCTTTCAAGCTGATACACGAGATATGCATTTGGAATGGACTCTGAAACAAACTAAAGGCAAATCTCACAATGCGCAGCTCTTCAAATTAATGTATGCTGAGTGCTCTTATGCAGTATGGATGGAAAGAAATCAAAGGACATTTGAAGAAAAAAGAAGAAACTATGAAGAGATAACTAAAGAAATAAATATATGTGCAGTTCGAGAGCTCCTTCGTTGATTAATACTCGACTACAACAATTTCTTCTCTTCTGAAGTTAGTTGTATCTTTAAGTTCTTAGTTTGAGTTTTTTCTCTTGTTGGATAACAAACTGTGATGTAGTTTGTTATAATTATGTAAATATCTCTTGGTGATTAATAAAAATGGTTAGTTATCAAAAAAAATAACCCAATATTTTTTTATAAAATCATTTAAAAATTAAGAATCAAATAATTAATACCAATAAATCAATAGTATCTCTTTCGATAAATTGATTACGCCTTTTTTCCGAATCTAAAATTGATTTATTTAGAAAAAATTCTGCCGTCTAGGGACATATTAATTTTTTGAAAAAGACCTTCGAACTTTTCCCAAAAATAACCGTCTAGAATAACGACAAAACTCGACCAATCGTTCTAAGATGAACGGTAAAAGGACAAGCCACGTGTCAACATCAGAAGGGAATAGCAGTAACTGACACACGATTTTCGCGTTAGATATAAGGAGAGGTGGAGAGCAAAATGCAATTCGCATTTGCCACTCATACGTAGCTTTCTCTCTCTCTCTCTCTCTCTCTTTTTTTTTTTTTACCTGGCTGTATACGATTCGCTCTCGTTTTTTTCAATTTCCCTCCTCTTTTTGTATCAATGGCGGAGAAGATGCTGTACTTTAAGTTGAACACCGGTTTCAGCATTCCGGCGGTCGGTTTGGGAACGTGGCAGTCCGATCCAGGCGTCGTCGGAAGAGCCGTTGAGACTGCTATCAAGGTTTCTTTTCACTCTCGCTCTCTCTCACCGTATATCTCTGTATCTGTGTGTGTGTATTTTTTAGTTTGTAGTTTTAGTTCCTATCTATGTAGATTTAATTGCTTACGAATTAACAGTCGGTACTCTGTTTTTCTTCTTCAATGAGAGTCGATCTAACGTGATTTGAGCTTCTGTATAGATTGAAATTTGGGAATGCATGTTTTACGTCTCCGAATACTTCATAGGTCTTGAGAAACATTTGCGGCTCAGGACATTTTCTCAAAGCTTTTCATGACTATGTCTAATAAGTAGTATAATACTGAGATTTTAGTTTATACTTCATGATTTAGTATTCGTAATTTGATATTTTTAATTTTGTACATTTTGATTGTTCTTTACTTTTAAATGTATCAAACTCTTTGGTTGAGATTTACATCACATAGAAGACTCACTCCGCTTTTAAAATATAGTGCAAACGATCTCTATCAAAATTGCAGTGCATAAAGTTGTCTTTAAACCGCTAATAACTATTGGGAGAGAAAACACTACAACTAAAGTTTGATATGATAATAAATAATGAAAATAAATTGGACACGAGAATTTTACGTGGAAACCTCTCAAATAGATAGAGGGGAAATACACGGGTAGAAGTATCTTACTATGATAATATGAGAATACACTGCTCTCAAATATAAGGAAAAAACAACAATTAACACTTCTTTCTTGTAAAAGTTCTTTCTTGTAAAAGGAACAACTCACTAAAGAGGACACTTTAGACTACAATATTTATCTTGGTGTATAACTCTTTTTATGTTCTTATTCTTTTGGATTGTATTTTTTTTGTGGGATGATCTAAATGAGGGCAAGAGACTCTATTTATAGGAAACTAGAAACGCGTAAAATCTGCGTATTGCACCTCCCTTTTTGACCACGCGTTCAAAACGCGTTTTGTTTCCTTTTTGACTACTCTTTCAAAACACGTTTTGTAGTATTTGACTATCTTGCAATAACTTGTTAATTTTTGTTTAGTTTATTGTTTAAATTAAGTTTAGAAAAAACAAACAACTCATACGAATAAATATGGATTTATGCGTTTTGCTGGTCATCTTAATTTATTACTATCCTAAGCTGACTATGGAGTGGATTAAGCCTCAGAACACAAAAGGCTTCTGTGGACATAGTTTAAGAAAGAAAAAAGACTTTTGAGACTTGTGGTTTACAAGTCATAAACATTTGTATGACTATAAATAATTTTATTAAGGGTACAATGAATTTGTTTCTAAATTTGGAAGGTGTCAGTTCTTTTTTGGGATAGACTGTAAAGGGAAGTATGTCACATAAATGTTACAAATTATGTTTGAATTGGAAATAGTGCTATATTCCTAAGTCTCTAGGTGTGAAAAGATTAAATAGTTAGTATCTGAGGCGGAGAGATTGTCTCTGGTAAACAGCTCTGTGTTCTTTCTGGACGTGGTTTTTGTTTATACTAAGAATCTGAAAACAATGAGTAGAAGCTCTTACTTTTGGAGGTGGTTAGATTAAAAAGTAGAGATACATATTCTGAATGCTTTTTGCCTTTAATAAGTATATACTTTCCTAGAGTACTTGTAGAAGATTACACTGGTATCCTGTTCAAATGTGGAAAAAAGTGAAGGAAATATGCTTTCCCACATATGCTGAGAGATGAAATTGTGCATGGGTCTAACTTTTATTTGAGTAAATGGAAATGTATATATTACTAGGTGCATTGCTCTTCTTTGAGAACTATTTTCTGTATCGTAGTTCTTACTCGTAATGGGCAAAATAGATGTTAAGAAGTTATGTTGTTACTAAAATAACTTTGGAGTAGTCCTAAGAGTTCAATCACTTTGACGTGTCACTTGCAACTTAGTGATTTTGGCATTCTGGCACAAGCTAATCATTCTCTTCTTTTGCCACAGATGGGCTACCGGCATATTGATTGTGCTCAAATTTATAAAAATGAGAAGGAGGTAATTTTTGGCTTAAATTATACTGAGTTTTTCATAGTATTAAGTGGTTCTCTCATCTAAAAGCTTAAATTGTTATAGAAATGACACTTTTGTTATTTATGTTATATCTACACCACGCCCCTTATTATGTGGTTGATATTCTTTTTAGGTACAAACATGTATAGATAATCTGTTGGCAGGTCGGAGATCATGTCAAAGTGTATGACTATCTCGTCTGAAAGGATTTTAAATCATTGGAGAGGGACACTTATTTATTTATTTACTTCCCAAAAAAAGTAAAAAAAATGCATTGGTTTTTTTGCAACCAGTGGATGCCTTGCACTGAGACGGCATGATAAGAGGGGTTTATCAAGTTGCCACTTACAAATCTCAATTCCAAGTGTAAATGTGGCTTTAACATATCTTGTTTACTGTTGAGATATTGCTGCAACATGGGAATTATCGCTTTATGTTAAGATCTGAAAAATCTGTACATATGCAAAGGAGTCATTAAGGTGTCACTTTAGGTGCCCTATTAGTATCATTACCTGATAGACATTCTGCCTATAATATTTAGGTCTTGTGGAAAAATCTAGTGTCAATCTTTGATGGTTTTAAACTTCATCTTTTGCCTAGGAAAAGGTGATTAATGATTATCATTTGTTTCCAGATCAATATGTCATTAACATTTTCTGGTCTGATTTATTGAATTTGTTCAAACCAAGTTTCATTTTGTTAGAATATAAAACATATCCTGCTTTCTAGATTAATCTGTCACTAAATATATTTCCTTGTCTCATTTTTTTCTTCTTCAAAGATTGGTGAAGTCTTGAACAGGCTGTTTAAAGATGGTGTTGTCAAGAGGCAAGATCTATTCATTACATCCAAACTCTGGTATGTATTCAAACATTCCTGTTACTTGTATTCAAACATTCCTGTTACAACTTACCTCCGTGTTGTTCGCCCTAAAATTTAAATATGCTGAGTCAATTTCTTTCTATTATGAAGTTAACTTGTTCAACTTTGTGGAGTTATTCTCATCAATCTTTAACCATTGGTCTTTTGTTTATCATTGTTGAGTTCCCTCTTTTAATATTTATGTTTCCTGATAGCTTGGTAATTCAATTACTACTCTAAAGCTGGCTCTTAGCAATAAAATGGTGCTGGTGGGCCTCTGTTTTTTCCATCATTGTGGTCTCCATTGTGTTTCAGGATACTCATACATTCAAGTGCATTAAATTTTTTAGGAACACTAATCATGCACCTGAAGATGTACCAGTGGCACTAGACAAGACTCTTGCAGACTTGCAGCTGGAATACGTTGACCTGTACCTCGTAAGTACTTCTTATTGGGAAGCTTTCTTTCTGCTAGTGTTTCTAACATTGCCAACTAGTTCAGAGCCATCTTGCTAAATTAATATAATATGCTTCTAAGAAGTGTTTACTGCAATATACTCCCACTATTCCCTTAAGTAGATGCACCAGAGCTAAATTTTAGAGCTGTCACGATGCTCCTGAGAACTATAAATAGTGCCGTTGAACTTCTACATGTCTTGGGAAAAAATTTAAACATCAAAGGAGAGTTCATGAATTTTACAAATTTAAGTGATTTACCTGTTCCTTTGTCTTTTTGGTATTAAGTGGTATCCTTGTAAATAAATTGAGACTTATGTTCCTTTTTCCTCCCTTCCTGTCTTTCTGGTTATGTGGTTTCTATAGATCCATTGGCCTGTCAGTATGAAGCCTGGATCGGTTGACTTTAAACCTGAAAATCTTATGCCAACCAACATACCCAGCATATGGAAAGCAATGGAAAAAGCTTATGATTCTGGGAAGGCTAGAGTTATTGGTGTTAGCAATTTCTCTACTAAGAAACTGGGAGATCTTTTGCAAGTAGCACGTATTCCTCCTGCTGTCAACCAGGTGGAGTGCCATCCTTCATGGCAACAAGCCAAATTGCGGGAGTTCTGTAAATCCAAGAACGTGCACCTCTCTGTGAGTTCATTTCTAAAGCTCTTGTACTCCTTGTGTACATTGTGGTCAAGTTTTCATTTAATTTTTTCCCAATTTCCATCTTTCATTTGATTACCATGAACAATTGTTCACAGGGGATGAATTTATTTGTTTCATGATTTTGGTTGTTGGAATCTATTGACTAATCATCTGTCTTCATGAGTAGATTGACAATGAGTTGTTATTGATTTTACTCCTTTTCTTGACGCCTTTTTATTTCAGGCATATTCGCCACTTGGTTCTCCAGGTACAACATGGCTTAAAAGTGATGTGCTAAAGCAGCCAGCTGTAATCTCAGTTGCTGAGAAATTGGGCAAGACTCCTGCTCAGGTTTGTCTTCGTTGGGGCATTCAGATGGGTCAGAGTGTACTTCCTAAGAGCACACATGAAGCACGGATTAAAGAGAATCTTGATGTACTGAACTGGTCTATACCTGATGACTTGCTTGCCAAGTTCTCTGAAATTCCACAGGTAAATCCTTTGATTGTTATGGCAATTTCTTTTGATATTACTGAGATTGCAATTGTAAATTTGTTCTCTCTTATCATATTAATTTCAAATTTGAAAAGTGCAAATGGACCTAGAAATTGGCCGTATATCTTCTGATATAGCAATTCCTGTTCCAAGGGAAAAAAATAAAATTGAAAGAAAAATAGTGAAAGACAAAAACGAATGAGACTTGCATTGCACATAACGAATGGCTGTCAGACTTTTATTCATGAGTTCTTTGATACCTCCAAGTGACATTCATATAGTTTTACAAATAGATGCTTTGATACCTCTTACCAGTGACAGATTCGTACTGTCAAACGAACGTCTAATATGCATGTGCCATGTGCTAGTTAGACAACACCCCCTTCGGGACCACAAGAAAATGAAAAACCTTTTTATCTGTGCGCTGCCTCATACTCTGTAAACTTCCTGGATGGTTGTGATAAGTGGCTATAAAAGTCCTACATACCAGATATTTTACAAACTTTATTAATGCAGTCCTTGGATTATTGACATTGCAGGCAAGGCTGCTGAGAGGCACTTCATTTGCTCATGAGACGCATGGCCAGTACAGAACACTTGAAGAGCTATGGGATGATGAGATCTAAGGTTACAGTACGAGTTAAAGATAGGCAAATATTCATCCATTTGTCTCATAGATTTAAGCTTCTTGTGCACTTCCTTTTCCTATGAGCTTTGGGAGATTGGTGAACTGTCAAATTCATAGATGGAGGTTTCTTTGGATCCTCTGTCCCTCTATTGATTCTATCCTGAAAAACCATTCAAGAATCTTGCAGATTGTACGAGACAGTATTCAAACATTTGATTTGCTGGGATAATATTACCCCAAAACTATCAACTTTTACGGCCATCTTTTATTGTGGAGGTAGTTAAATGCGATGCTTTATGGAATTTTATATATCCCCTGCCTTTCGTTTGGTGGATGAATTAATAACTTAAATTTGTGGAACAGACGTGGAAAGGAAAAATAAAAATAAAAACAGAATAATACTGAAGTATCCAATTGTAAATGCTTTGCATTTTCATTTTGTTTTCTCTCTAATTTCTTTTTGGCCAATTCATGAAGATAGTACACGATATTTACTGCGAAAAGACCTTGTATTTTGATTTATACACCAAATGAGTTGTTTTAAATATCACTGTTAATACTTGGCAATGAACATGTTTCTCAAACTTATTGAATCGAGCGCACGCATGACATGAAAACTGACACAGACGCATAGCGTGCATAAATTTCACTTGGCAGTGTTATCTTTAGTTCCTGTCTCAGTCTTCTTTTGTTACTGACTAATGTATTGTAACATATGCAATGAGTAAATAAGGGGTAGTAAATAAGAGGTGGTTCAATTATTGGTCAAGTATCATTTTGTGGTTTTAATATGCTTAAATTGGGGTTCAAAATGGAGCTCTTAGTGCAAAGTTTTCTTGCACTTAATTTGCTTATTGTTCCTTACCCTAATTATAAACCAATGTATCCCATTCATATTAATTATTTGTAGGAATCAGAGAGTTTCAATGACAAGGATATGGGTCCAGTGATGCACCCGGTGAATAGGTAACACTGAAAGGTGCATACATCATTATTTCTAAGCAAAAAACTAATATTGTAATTTAAATATATTCGCCCGATGACTTATAACTCGTTCGACTAGAAGTACAAGATTGTTGGCATGAGAAAATGTGATCTCTCTTTGGAAAAAATGACCCAATTTCTCTTCTTTCTTTTTTACTTCAATTTTTTTCCTAGGGATCCAATCATTCTTCAGTTAGTATTTCTTTTGTAAAAGCAATATCTTCAGTAGAAATAGTAGCAAAAACACATCTAAACTATCATTTTTTTCTCGAATTTCACGCATAAACTATCAATTGTTTATTTTTGCTACCAAAACTATCATCATTTATGTATTAAATCACATCTAATAGAGTAAATGATGATAGTTCAATTATTCAATTTACTTGAATATCCATTTAAACCCACGATCCAAATAACCTATATCAATTTATCTTTGGTAGTCCTTCGGGATGACTCAGTTGATTTTAAAGTTGGTTATCCGCACATATCGATTCCCCCTCAATGCCTTAGCGGCTGCGAGTTATGTCGAGATTCCAAAAAATAAATAAATTACCTTTAACAAATATTGTATACTTCATACACAGCTTTGGTTAGTGTTATCTATTTTCATTTTATATTCATATGGGAACAAAAAATAAATACCAAATATAAAAATTCAACTTTATTTATGAAAATGGTGGTGAGGTTTGAACCCACGCCCTTTCGGACCAAAGCCTAAATCTGGCGCCTTAGATCACTCGGCCAAAACATTTATATTGTGCTACAAAATTATTTAAAGGACAGCATACAAATTACTATAATGATTTTATTTCATATTATATCTAATTCTTAGTAATTTATTTTTAACTATATACATACTCGTGCATTGCGTGGATATTTTAAAATATAATAGTTTTTTAAATTTAAAATAACTAATAATATTTATTATGCACTTAAATAATTAGTTATGAATTCAAAATTTAAATTAATTCTTTGTACTTGAATAATTAAATATATCACTTTTGAATTAATAAGGTTAAAGTTGAGAAGATATAACCATTTTAATAAAGTAATGTAAAAAATTTATAACCCACTTTTTAATAATTTATTTACCCTTGAAAATTATTTTCTTTACGTATAGCACTTTTTAAAGTTCTCGATTTTTTAAATTGGTAATTTTCCAATTAAATAGAATAGATTTAAAATTAAATATGTTCTTAAATAATATAGATATTTAATTATTTTTATATATAAATTTAATAACAGTGACTAATCCTATTCAACTAACTAACTTTTATTCTAAAACTACCCCATATTTTATCTTGAGTTGTCAATTAATAACCATAGGCTAGATTTTCTTTCTTTTAATTTTATATATAAAATATATAAATTTTGGTCCGACTAAATTAGTTACAATCTTTAGGACTATAGTATTTCGGTCCAACAAAATTAGTATTTAGAAATCCATAGTTTATACAATAGAAGGATAACCTGCAAATAGCTTGATTTTATCATACATACATAAAAGCGTAAAAGTTCACCAATAAAATATTTTCGAATACCGTTCTTTATCTTGAATAGGATTGTAAGCAATTATGATTAGAACACTAATTTCACACAAACAGATGAATTATCTGTTAGTAAACTATATTGTAAATATTAAAATAGTAACAATAACTACTGAAACTAATAAAATACAGAATCTAAAAAATTAATGTAAGAACAAAATCGAGCCCACTGAATGTACATCGTGTCCTTAAGGAAATTATTCCCCTCAACGTACCTGAGGTTTTTTGGAATTTTTCCTCCCAAGATAGAACGATTTACTCACCAAAATAGAGGTACTGCAAATTCTGGTGACTGCGAACCACTCGAAGGCTGTATATCACACGAGTTTTAGGAAGTGCAGAAAGAAGAAGAAGAAGATGTTATTTCAGATATATATCACATGAGATTTATGATGATGATTTTCTTGCTTTAATACCTATGAACACTTATGAAATAAATCTTATTGCTCTTGAAAAGGCTCTAAAATCACCTGTATACCACTGTAATTATATATTTATTAAAATCACCTGTAAATCACTTCAAAAAATTGATAGAAATACTCACGTGTAAAGAAAATAATCCTATTTCCTATTATTAAGACAAACCAGAAACGAAAATCTTGTATTTTCCATTTACAGTACAGGGTGAATTAGTTTTTCAGTGGAAATAGGATTGTGTAGTAATGGTTGGTTAATAAGCAGTTTTGAAACTATTTTGTATTTTAGGCATTAATTAATTATTAATTAATTTAAAATATATGAAGGGAAGTTGTTAAATATCCATTTAGGTTGTGGTTAAGTGCAGTGAGAAGCCGTTTTTGAATATTGGATATAGGATTGTGTTTTAGTGTTTGATTAATGGGCAGTGTTTAAATTGAACTTTGGAAACTGTTATCGTTAAAATAATACAAATGTATGTACAATTTTTTTTAAATACTTCTTATTTAAATTTTAATTTTCATAAACAAATTTCAATTGAAGTAACAAACTAAGATACGAATTATTAATTGGATATTGATTCGGGAAGTTGTGGTTAAGTGAAGTAAGGAGCAGTTTTTAGTGGAAATAGGATATAGGATATTGTTTAATGTGCAGTTTTGAAAATGAACTTTGTTACTGACATTTTATAATATTTAAAAATATTAATTAGTTTTTGTTTTTTGGTGTTGACATTTGGCTTTAACATGCAAAATACATTTTTATTATTTTTTTAAATCAAATTTTAAACAATCTCAAGATCCGATAATTTATTAGATGCTAGCACGTGTTTATTTTTTTAAAATTTAAAATAATTTTGAAAAATAAATTATTATTTGAACTGAGATTTTGAGATTAGTTATGGTGCTAATACGTGACACTTTTGCGTCTTTATATATATTATATATAGAGAGAAGTTTAAGCGCCGTAATGGGGGACATTGTGCTTAGGATTCGTATGGCGCTATACTCCACCATTCGCAGAGCTTCTAAGTCCACAATTCCTCTCGCACTTTGCTCCGTCGCTACTGCCACCGCTTCCGCCGTTGGAAATGGCGATTGCGGCGGCGGTTCTAGAAGCTTCTCGATTCCGGCGCTTCACTACTCCACTAGCGCAGTCAAGAAGAAGAGAAAACACAGCTCCTTTGATGATATTCTGCTTCAAATCGTCGATTCAGAAATCAAATTTGCCATAGATTCTGAATTTCACGACTGCGTAAGTTCCTCTAATTTGATTGCTAATATGAAATGTCAAATGACTTTAGATTTTGGGGTTATTCTGACTGTTGCTTAGTCTGTTGTGTTGAGAGTACTCTGTTGTGTTGAGAGTACAACTATGCATCATGTTTGGTTTGAATTTAATCATCTAATTCGATCACCTCTTATTTTGGGTTCTTCCGAGCAGAGGCGAACCTAGTATATGGGGCACTAATATCTGTAACATACATATGTCAATCACACGACTCAAAGAGTCTTTCATGAATAAAATCATTTTTGAATAAATAACAACAATAAACAAAAGGAAGTTATTTATTTCACAATATACGTCGACCATCTCGAAATATAACTTAACAATGTAGTTATATTCTTGTCGCTTCATTTACCTTATATCTTTTTATTTTGCTGTCATATTTTTGTGCCACAAAAGGCATGGATAATGTATATATACATTCTTGATCTTTATCTTTTCCATACCTGACTTATGGAATCACACTTTGGTATGTTGTTGTTGTTGATATTTAAATACTTGAGAGGTTGTGGGTGGGGTCACGGGGAGCTTCAACATGCATAGGAAAAAAACTAACTTAAAAGTAGAGATTTAGTTGTTTAATTGATATCAAATGATATCAGATATTTATAAAATAAGGCCAGTAGCATTTTTGGTAACTCAGTTATTCATAATGCTAATTTCTATTTGTGTGATATTCGACCAAACATATTTAATATTCAACAACAACATATTCAGTGTAATCCCACAAGTGGGGTCGTGGGAGGGTATCGGGGTAGAGTGTACAAAAACATTACCTTTCCCCGTGGAGGTAGAACAATTGTTTCTGAAAGACTCTGCCTCAAGTAATGCATATCAAAGCCAGTAGAAAATAAAAACACATAATCAAATAGGACATAGTAAATAATAAGGGAAGTATTACGTGGCATTCAGAGAGAAGGTATAGTAAAACAATCAAATAATGCGATAAGTGAAACACAAGAAATAACAGGCAGTAACATGAATCGAAAGACTAGAAACTACGAGAATGGAAGGAGAAACAGGTATAGAGTACCGAACCTATAATGCAGGAGATGAGCGATCATGCAATTACCTACTAACCTTCTACCCTAATTCACGACCTTCGCACCCTTCTATCTTAGGTCATGTGCGCGGTTAGCTGAAGATGCGTCATGTGATGTCTAATCACCTCTTTCAATACTTCTCGGAGTTACCTATACCTCTTCGTACACTCCCCAAATCCAACCTCTCACACCTCCTCATGGGACCATCTGCATATCTCCTCTTCACATGTCCGAACCATCTCAGTCTCGCTTCCCTCAACTTGTCCACCATGGAGGCCACTCCCACTTTGTCTAGGATATCATCATATCTAATCTTATTTTTCTAGTATGCTCACACATCCACCTCAACATTCTCATTTCTTCAACTCTCATCTTCTGAACATGAGAGTTCTTAACAGACTAACACTCTGCTCCATACAACATCATCGGCCTAACTACCACTCTGTAAAACTTACCTTTAAGTTTCAGTGGAACATACTTATTGCACAAGACTCTAGAGCTGAGCCTCCATTTCGTCCACCCTGAACTAATACAATGTGTAACATAATCGTTGATTTCCCTATTTCCTTGAATTAAAGACCCAAGATACTTAAAGCTTCCTTTCTTAGGAATGGACTGTGCATCAAACCTCACTTCCATGCCAACCTCTTACAAGACATCACCAAACTTGCATCTCAAGTATTTAATTTTAATCTTTCTCAACTTGAACCCTTTAGACTCCAAGATTTGTCTCCAAACCTGCAAGCCTATCGTTAACTTCTTTGTGAGTCTCGTCAATCAGTACTATATCATCTGTGAATAAATACACCAAGGCATGCAAATAGAAATGGACTAAGGGTTGAACCCCCCATTATGACTAGGAAGTACTCCGAGTCTCCTCCCATTGTCTTCACCCGAGTCTTGGCTCAATTGTACATGTACTTAATTGCCTAGTGTATGCCACATGAATCCCTCTAGTCTCTAAACATGCAATTACTTGATAAGTGCACTTTTTGATCCCTTCGCTTGTGATTCTTTGCCATGGTTGTTTCCTGGGTTTTCTCTATTGAACCTGGTATACAACAAGATTATTTTTTTTGTGAGATTCTCTGTCATTGACTTGTTTGGGCCCCGCATATTAGTAGCGTGCATAGAACGTCTTGACTTGGTATGTTAGATAAGGCCAGCTTAGATTTCTGAACCATAAGCTCGTTTCTAATTTACTTGTGCATTGAATGTGAGATAAGTCTGTCTTGAATGTATCTATGTCGTGTGGTGAGATGTCGTTGATTTATTTTGTCCATATAATTAGAACTTGGACGATATGTTTGTCTTGAAAGCATAGGTGCTACTCAGTTTAGGAGACGATGAATATGCTATCTTTGACCCGATTATTAAGACTTTCTAGCCTACCAAATGACATTATCCGTAGTTGTCCCCTGTTGAGTCTTATAGCCCATTTCTTTGAAATAACTACATCGTAAGCCGAATCATTGTTAGGTGCTTAATAGTACTAACTAATTACTCTATCATGTTCAAGTACAAGTTTGATCTCCAGGACACGGTCCTGAAGTTTCACTGTAACAGCTTGACTTGTATAAATTCAAACTCCAGGACATGGTCTTGGAGTTTCATTTGCAGCACTTCGAATTGTAGTAATATTTTTGGAATTCATGTTGCTCTTTTTCAATTACTTTGACGACATTTTAAGCTGTGGCGATCTTTCAACTGCTTTGCAAATTCTAGCCATATTTCAGTCAACAATCCTAAAAGTGGCTACCTTTTTACCTTTTTGTCTGTGGAAGGGCTCAAACCCATGACCTCTGCTTAACTCACACATCACAAGCTGCGTTCTCACCATTAAAACAAAGTCCCATGGGGCATTTAGTTGGTTAATTATAAGTGTAAATTATTGCAAATGCACGTATCAGTCCACAGTATGTTCTGTAATAATACTGGAAGGGAGTGTTATCGAACCCATTTACTTCCTATTGGCACCAATCCGTTGAAATTTCCCCTTTATGTAGGTTGTAGACATGCCAGATGACTTTCCTTTTAAGGTTCAAGATAAAGCAGGAAACAGAGTTATTGTTCTTACGAGAAATTATGGTGAAGAGACCATAAATATTGTAGTGGACATGCCTAATTCCAGATGTGAAAATGTTGAAGATGATGCTGTTAACAGTGAGGAAGAGAGTGAGCCACAACCTAGTGTTCCATTGTCCGTCACCGTGTCAAAAGTAAATGGCTTGTCACTAGAGTTTGATGTGAGAGCTTTCCCAAATAAATTTTCAATTTGTGGCATGTCCATCAAGGAGCCAAAAAGTTCAAGCAATCAGGTAGACTATAGAGGGCCTGCTTTCTCGTAAGTACTTATCTGATCTATTGTATGATGGAGTTGCTTTGGAGCCACTTTCTTACTATGCTGCTCGGACTCTTCAAAAACACTACTGGCTGTATGTTGGATCCTCCAAAAGTAGTGGATTTTTGGAGGATCCAACATGGATCCAACAACATTTTTGGAGAGTTCGAGCAACATAGCTTTTTTATACTGATCATCCAAGTTGTGTTGTCTTCTTTTCAGATTTCTAAATGAAAGTCTTCAGAAGTCTGTCTATGAATATTTTGAAGTCAGAGGGCTGACGGGCAGCACTGCTAACTTTTTGCTGGAGTATGTAATTAGCAAAGACACCAAGGAATACATCCGGTGGCTTAAAAATATCAAGAATTTTGTCGAGAACTAGCATCCTTTTTCATGAATAGGTGGAGCCTGGTGAGCCTAACTGTTTTCATTTCGAGTTATTAGCAATATAGCAATGATTTCTGAGATATGCTCAGTTTATCGCTTAATATGTTTTACTATCAGTTACTTTTACTTTAGTTCTTACTATCTCCAGCTTTTTCTGCTGAACAAGTCTCTAGTTGATGGTGTTTTTACTGAAGAAACATTTGGCTGATGTCAGACGATAGATGGATGGAACGTCAAAGTTGGTAAGAAGTAGCAACAGCTACAACCACATCAAACTTCTTTGCAGTAGTACTGGCTATAATAATGAACAATCAGTGGAGGCAATCCTTGTATAAATTTGAGCATTTTTGTGATTTTGTTCACTCGATTAGATTTTTTATGAAAACAATAATGTTATTGCATGAATTGGGCAACTTTCTTAAGCTGCAGCATACAGATACCAATTTAAGATACAAAATCACACACATTCTACAAACTATTTCTCCTACATTATTAGTTGGGCGTTTTGGTCATCATTTCTCTTTCTTGTAGTTGTATGGATACTACTTGCTTAGTTTATGTATTCATTTTAGGGAAAATTTCACAAATAACCACTATAATAAACTTAATTAGGTTCCTTAGCTAGTTTGCATATTTACGGATTGTAGCTATAGTTTAAACTGCCTCGTTTGTATAATTCGCGGGTATTTTTGTATAAAATCGAAATAACGAATTTAAACAAACATAAACATCTGAACTTTAAACAGTTATACAAATTATATTATACAAAATTACATTATACAAAAGTTATACAGATTATATTCTACAAACGTGCGAATTATACAAATTCAAATCGTAATTAACGCTTAATATTAGTGACGAATGCAAATTGGCTAAATTATAACTATATTAACTAGTATATGTTTGTTTATTCATGTAATTTTCCCTTAATTTTATTCTATACATGTATTATAGAACATGCTTTTATTTTGGCTTAATTTCTTTTACATAGAAAACAAAATTTCTAACATGCTTTTACAAGTATGAATAATGCAATGATATAAAAGTTATTATGAGATGCAAATCAACTCTACAATCTTAACTTTCAAACAATAAAAGAATCACAATTTCTTAAAATGTATTACTGTCATACCATGCAATTTGCCTCCGTAAAAGGCACTAATCAATAAGCTTTATCAATATTATAATTAAAACATGACTTCTACATGAAAAATAAAATAAAATTACTTTCAAATAGAGAAATTATAAAATATGATAATTTTGAGACATTAAACAAAAATGTGACGACCAATGACAAGTGAAGATATAAAATTTAGCTGTATATTTTAAAAAGAAATGTTAAGTGATATTCGCCCTCACAATGTTCTCAAATAGTAAATATGCAATAATACGACTTGTTATTTGAGTTACTTTCAATTTTTTTTTAATTTCTATAGATGAAAAAAATTACTAATCTAGCATTCATTTATGAAGAATTATGAGAGTCAATAAAGTTAACTACGAAATTTGACTTATAATATGTATAAGAACTGTTAGGCAAGTCCCGACGCTGGGCGTTAGACATATATTTAAGGTGTACAATTAGACACTTAAAACGTAAACCTCACAGAACTAAGCCCCATAGGTGAGCCTCGGAGCGTTTTACTAGTGCACCGCCTCGAGGTAAGTACCAAAACTGCTTTTATATTCGTGTCTGTTACTTTTTTTTTGGTTAAAAAAAGACATATATATTATATATTAATATGCATCCGTACAAACCAGGTGGTTACATAACCTACTATTAGTAGGGATTACATCAACAGAAATATTTATACTACTGCTAGATACATTAGACATATTGGGATCCATTTCCATGTTAGCAAAGTTAATGTTCCCTTTGTCCGCTTCTACTGCTTCATATACAAAAGATGGTGGTATTGTCCATTGCAATCAACTATAATATTAGTGAAATGTTCCTCTACTTGGTTTAGTGAAAGGTTCCTCTACTTGGTTTATCTGATCTATGGCCTCTTTCGAATCTGAGGCTATTTCAATAGTCGTCAAATTCATTGCGACAGCCAGCCTCAGTCCATAGTATATAGCTAAGATTTCCGCTTGGATAGCACTTAGTACATTGATTTTGATGGAGAATCCTATTACCCAGTTGCCCCTATAGTCTCTGATTACCCCTCCTGCCCCTCTATTTGTGGATTCATATTCGAAGGATCAATCAACATTTAGTTTAAATCCTTCTTTTGGAGGTTTCCAGTTTACTGTCGTAGTTCTAGCTGGTTTACTTTTGTGGGATATTGAGTTGGTTTGATGGTGCTATTTCAAGGCACTTTTTCTTGGAGGTGCTAGAGGTATGTCTAAGTTTGTATTGTTATGATAATTATGGTTACATTGGAGCCAAATGTTCCACACATAGAAAGGAAAAGCCACTCTCCATTTGAGGTTACGATCAATGAAGAAGTTCCTGGAGTTTTTGACTGAGATAAGCCATTGACTTTCTTCCATGTCTGCAATTTTGGTAATGCAATCTAACATATCCAGTTGTGCCCAATATTTTTTGACTGTAGGACATCCAGGAAGATGTGTTTGGCTGTTTCCAAAAAGCCACAGATTGAGCAATTTGGGTTAATGTCTATACCTAGGCTGTGCAGGTACTTTCGTGCTGGAATTCTCTCATGGTGGCATAGTCAAGTGAAATTTTTTATTTTATTTGGTCATTTTAGTTTCCATAACCATTTGTAGTCTCTACTATTGCCTGATGATTCCTTCTTCTGGTCCTTTATTTGGTTTTTGTATAAAGAAGATGTTGTAAAGTTTCCTGAGCTAGTTAAGGACCATATTGGGGTGTCTTTCCTGTTCCTTATTTGGGGTATGATAATTCCTAAGATTTTTTAGGTAATAATGTGAGGGAGTTCACAGGTTAGGTTTGTGAAGTTCCATACTCCATTGTTTATATAACTGCTTAAGGTTTTCTTTTCTTCAAATTCGTCTAGTGGTCCACTAATAGATTCCCTGGGTGTTTTGTGGTTAGGGATCCAACAGTCAGTCCAAAACTTAATATTTTCTCCATTTCCTAGGTCCCAATAAATGCATTTGTGGCATTCTTGCCAGCCAGTTAGTATATTCCTCCATGAATTGCTATGCCTCTTCTGGTGGGTGTCGATATTTTGTAATGTTGAGCGAAAGAAAAGAAGTCAAAGAAAGTTGCTATGAAAAGCAAAAAAGGGAAGAAACAGTACACGTTAGGCAAAAAATTGTCTTTTCTTTTGACTAATTGTTGTCAGCCCTTTTTACTAATTATTGGCAACTTCTCCTTACGCATTTTCAGTAATGAAAATGCGTATACTCCTTCAGCTTACGCGGTTTCTTCTTATTATAAATAGAGGGCATTCTGCCCTTATTTAAATCATCCAAAAATCCCAGAAAGAGAGAGTAAAAATACAAAGAGAGTTATACACCAAGATAAATATTGTAGTCTTAAGTGTCCTCTTTAGTAGTTGTTTCTATTACAAGAGAGAAGTGTTAATTGTTATTTTCTCCTTGTATTTGAGAGTTGTATACTCCATATTAAATTAGTGAGATTCTTCTACCCCATGGTTTTTCCCCTCTATCTTTTAGAGGGGTTTCCACGTAAAATTCTCGTGTCTAATTTATTTTCATTATTTTCATCATATCAAACTTTAGTTGTGGTGCTTTCTTACCCCAACAGTGGTATCAGAGCCCTCGGTTATTCTGTCTATTTTATGCGAAGGTACTATTTGTAAATAGTAACTTTTCGTGAATAGTAAAATTCGGTGAATAGTACTATTCACGTGAATAGTAAATTTCGGTGACGGTACAGTTTGTCACGATTGTTCGCAAAAATATTCAGAAATGATCTAGGAGGGTGTGAAACAAATAACAATGTCGAGTACAATAAAGTTTGATGTTGAGAAATTCAATGGGACTAATTTCTCATTGTGGAAAATAAAAATAAAAGCAATACTGAGAAAAGACAATTGCTTAGCTGCAATTGAAGGCAGGCCCACAGACTTTGTTGATGACATCAAGTGGAACGACATAGACAGCAACACAGTTGCTGATCTACACTTGGCACTAGCTGATCAAGTGTTGTCTAGTATGGCGAAAAAGCGGACGGCGAAGGAAATATGGGATACTCGTACGGGGTTGTATGAGGACAAGTCTTTGCATAATAAAATCTTCTTAAAAAGAAGACTGTATACTCTTCGAATGGCAGAGTCCATGCCAGTTACTGAACACATCAATACTTTAAATACTCTGTTTTCGCAACTTACGATAATGGGTTGCAAAATAGAGGGTACTGAACGTGTGGAGCTTCTACTTCAAAGTTTGCCTGACTCGTATGATCAACTCATCATCAACCTGACGAACAATACAGATAGTCTAGTTTTTGATGAAATTGCAGCCGCTATCTTGGAAGAAGAAAATCGACGCAAAAACAAGGAAGACAGACAAGCAAGTTCGCAGCAAGCTGAAGCTTTGATGATGATGAGAGAAAGACCAACGGAACGTGGCCCCAGTGGGAGTCAAAATCATGGCAGATCTTAATCAAGAAGTAAGAAGAATATCAAGTACTACAACTGTGGCAAGAAAGGGCACTTCAAGAAAGATTGTCGGTTCAAGAAGAAGAGTGAACACCCTGAGCCATCAAATGCTCAAGGGAATGTTGCATGTACCTCGGATGATGGAGATATTTTGTGTAGTGAAGCAATATCAAATAATGAAGGCAGAAAATATTTCACTGATGTCTGGATCATGGACACAGGAGCAACATGGCATATGACTTCCCGAAGAGAATGGTTCCATCAATATAATCCTATCTCAGGAGGGTCTGTGTTCATGGGAGACGATCATGCTTTGGATGTTATTGGTATTGGGTCCATCAAAATAAAAATGTATGATGGCACGGTACGCACCATCCAGGAGGTACGACATGTAAAAGACTTGAAGAAGAATCTATTGTCTTTAGGACAACTAGATGATAACGAATGTTCATATAAGACTCATGGTGGAGTCATGAGAATATCCAAAGGAGCACTTGTAGTGATGAAAGCGGAAAAACTTGCGGCAAACCTATATGTGCTTAAAGGTGAAACACACTAAGAAGGAGAAGCATCAACCGCGTCAGCAAGTTCATTTGAAAAATCAACGATGATATGGCATTGTAAACTTGGCCATATGTCGGAACGAGGTTTGAAGATTCTTGCCGAGCAAAAACTTCTTCCAGGGCTCAAAAAGGTTTCACTACCCTTTTGTGAGCATTGTGTTACCAGTAAGCAAAATAGACTGAAGTTTAGCAGTTCCTCTGCTAAAAGCAAGGAAATACTAGATCTGGTCCACTCTGATGTCTGGCAAGCACCGGTGGAGTCTCTAGGAGGAGCAAAATATTTTGTGTCATTCATCGATAATTACTCTAGGAGAATTTGGGTCCAATTAAGAGAAAGACAGATGTTTTTCCAGTTTTCAAAGAGTTCAAAGCGCGGGTGGAACTTGAATCTGAGAAAAAGATCAAGTGTTTGAGGACAGATAATGAAGGAGAATACACTGGTGATGAATTTAATAACTTCTGTAAACAAGAAGGTATTAAACGGCAGTTTACGGTGGCATATACTCTACAACAAAATGAAGTAGTAGAGCGGATGAACAGAACCTTATTGGAATGGACAAGAGCTATGTTGGCAACTGCAGGGTTGGAAAAACCATTCTGGGCAGAAGCAGTCAAAATCGCCTGTTATGTGATCAATCGGTCACCATCAATCACAATTAATCTGAAAACGCCAATGGAGATGTGGACAGGAAAACCAGCTGATTATTCTCGCTTACATATATTCGGAAGTCCTGCTTATGTTATGTACAACACCCAAGAAAAATCGAAGTTGGATCCAAAATCCAGGGAATGCATTTTCTTAGGGTATGCTAATGGAGTCAAGGGGTATCGCTTGTGGGATCTCACAGCCCGCAATGTGGTAATCAGCAGGGATGTTGTATTTGTTGAAAACAAGATACAAGCAAAAGAAGGTAGCACTTCAAAAGAAAAATCAGAGACTACTACAGTTGAAGTTGAAGAAATAGAAGAAGTTCCAGTTTCTTCTGAAGCAGCACCAGAGCACAAAGAACAAGAGCAAGCTGAGATCGAAACTCCAGAAGTTCGACGGTCAACTAGGGAGAGAAGAGAACCAGCTTGACACTCAGATTATTCTATGGAGAGTAATATTGCATACTATCTGTTGACACCCAATTTTGACCATCCACAATGCAAATTAGCTATTGAGTTTCTTTGAATTCGAACATTTTAAAATAATTAGCTTTTATAAATATATATATATATATAAAATAATTAGATTTAATTAGATTCTAACCATTAGATTTGATTATTTATTTGACTAACTATTTGAAATAATTAGTAATTCTTGTTTTCCTTAATTGCACCATTACGAGTTTAGTTTTTACATTAAATTGTCATTTGCATTTCATGGCATCTTTCTATTAAATATATAGTATATTAAAGAACGGTTTTGCGGAACCGCAGCCGGGCTTTTTATACTTAACCCTTTTCGGAATGACCGATAATTTATTGATACGCCATGCGTCTAATGGTTGTCATAAGTTTCAGCCTAAGTTGTCCGCTTGGGTTACCAGTCTTGCAAAAACCACTCTTAGTCAACCTAGCATAGAGCGTAGCCAAATCCCTTTAATTAGCGCATTGGACTAAGTTTGACCCAATACCCAAGGCGTGTTGGGCCCATTAGAAAGACCACCTTGAGTCCAAAACGGCCCTCGGCCTAAATGGACGATCATACCTATGTGTTTAAATTTGAAGGTTGTATATGCTATTTGGCAAACCATTGTCCCTTGGGGTTGAAAGTTTATTTTAGTAGCTTAATCACAAAATGATCTTCACAAGTTGCTATTCTATTCAAAAAAAGTTGATGTCAAGAAGTCAAGAACGAAGGATGTTCCACGAAGGCTTAGTTTAGGATTGTACCCCTGCGTGAACTGATTATTTATATCCCTTTTCCCCATTATGTATCTCCATTCAGTTTATTAATAATATTTGTATAAATATAAGTTTTGGGGCAATGGAGTATTTCAAATAATGCTATACATCCTTCAAAATCGTTAGGCCTACCTTTGACATAAAAAGGTCACATATATGTTTAGAACACACAATGACTGTTTATCTGTTATATGCTATAACTGTTTGAATGAATGTGTTGCTTTATTTGAAGACACTCTAGCCCACTATCGAAAGCAAATGTTCGAAAGTGCGACCAAATGTTCCTAGAGTCTTTAGTTTCACTACAAAATTCGAATTTCACTTTCAAGTCCTAAATCTTACTCTCTCCTTTCAAAAAATACTTGATTTGTCATCTCAAGTTGGAAAGGTCTCGATCTGGTTGAACTACGTCGGACCTGAATTTTCCTTTGTGAGGTACGTAGGCAGTCTTTCAAGGCTCGGTCCTATCTTTAAAGTTTTAGTTTTTCTTCATTCTTTCAAAGAAATTGAAAACTTCTTCTATATCTAAGAAGAATGAGGGTACAAAGTTGAAGAGCAAAAATCCGTGATTCAACACAAGTCAATATTTCTCACACATCAATCGTAAAATGGGTCAATTTCTACTCATTTAGTCTTTCTTCACCCATGGATTAGTTTGTCTTCAAACAAAGCAACATTTATATGTTTAGTTCTTTGTGTGATATTTTGCCTTAATTACTACAAACACAGATTAATACTTTGGCTTTTGAGTTATTCTTTTTTTTTCAGGGAGAGACTGATTTGTGTTGAAAATCAAATTTGCTTACTTCTCAAAGATCGAGGGTTCAACAAAGTTGATTTTTTTTTCCTTTTTAGAGGCTGTTATCAAAGGACATCAAGCGATAAATGATTGGATCTCAATTTTGAGGTCAACACCCTCTCCCTAACTGAGAAGTTTTTTTTGTACGCAGGATAAACAACATTATTTCAAGAGAGGGAATCACGGCAATCCCAAATCGGCGGCAACATTCAACCATAAACTTTAACCCTAATCTCTTTCAATTCTTTAATCTAAGAAAAATTATTACCGTTTCTCTTATGGATCTTGTAGGGACAAAGAGTTCATGGAAAATAAGGATGCCCTAAAAATTTCACAAGACACCAATACACAGCCTGAAAGATAAATCGGGGGAGTCTTTGACTATGAAGTCTTACTCTTATATTTTGTTACTTATTTTTTTTATAATGACCCCGCTTTCACACTTTTCTCATATCTTTGCAGGAAAAACTGTCCCCTACAATAGTCGGGGATGGTTATAACAATGTGTGATTCTCGTGAATAATTGGAAGAATTCAAGTCATAAAAGACAATCCCAAAAAGAGCACAATAACAAGTTGATTCTTGTAGGAAATTGGAAGAACACACCAACGTTTAATCTCTGAGGAATATTTTAAAAAAATAATACAACGATAGGTGTCCTTGCCAATGGTTGAGAGGACACGAAATGTATTGGTGCAAATAGGCAAAAGACACTCCCCAACTGAAGATGTCAACTAACACTGGACTTAAGTGATGTCACTCTGAGTTTGTCTAAAATTTTAAATTATTTTATATATCATATCTGCAAGAACTATGCAAACCTGATTCTCATCTCGATGAGATACGTAGGCATCCCTTCTTGGGTTCGATATTTCCTTTTTTAAAAAAAAAAAATTAAAAAAATAGAAAATACATAAATTGTGTACATATTTTAAGAGTCATATTTTCTTAATTGGGACGAATACAGTTAGGATCATGCAAAATATTTGGTATGATAAAAATGATTGGCTTTGTGGTAAACCATAACTTCTGTTGGTATCTTTCATTTGTACTTTTATGATGCTTGAAAATTCTCTTGCGGGCATTCAAGGTAAGAATATAACCAACCTCATGGCTTCATGTACATTGTGTGGTGAGCTTTAGATTAAAATTCAATTGCATCGCACTGTTGATCTAGAACTTGGCCTGATATGTTTGTTGAGGCGAAATCCTGAGTTATGTTTGGTTTGAGAAAGGATTGTAGGCCTTTTTTGACCCGATTGTGCCTTTCAAAGCCTACCAAATAACATTAATCCCTAGTTTTCCCACTTTGAGCCTAAAACCTTTTCTTTGAACAACCACATCTTAACCCTTTCCCTTCTGAGTGCTTACATGCACTATCCCTCTCTTGGCCCAACCTCCTTGAGCGCACCAAAGATGTGCAAATTATAGAAGAAGATCCAACTTTGAAATTGCCAAAGGCAAAAGACGTAAAGTCTCCAAAGTCAAGAAAGTAAAGACGACTTTCTCATAAAAAATAAAAAAAACTCCTACAAGGTTGATGTAAGACAAAAAGGAAACTACTCCAACAAAAGAGGAGTAACCTCAAAAAGAAGAAGCGAAAAGAGAAAAGCTCTCACAACTAAGGACTCAAAGAAGTCAAAGACAAAAAAAAGGTGAAAAGAGGAAAAACTCTATCAAATAAGGACTCGAAGAAGTTGATACAAAAGAAAGAGGATCAGACATCAAAGGTGTATCAATCGTCAAAAGCACATATTCAGTGTGACCCTCAAGGAGGAATTAAGTTACTTTCATCCTAAATAATATCCTACATGTTCCCAAACCCACATTACAACCCAATGACAAGCCCTACATGATCTCATTCCAAATATTCTCATATTAGTGGAGACTTAAATGCAGGCCAAGCATATGGTATCACAGTTATGCGTTGAACATTCTTGAGAGTGTGAGTGTACTTTGCAAAATGTCCTCAAATCAGACACTTCAGATATGTGCGAAATAGGACTTTCCTTATTGTGAGGGCACTTGAAATATGAGGATTGGTATAATTCTAAACCTTTGTTTGAAAAAAGATGAAAAATCTTGTCGACACTTAAGTATATTTGAGGTACTACTTGAAGCTATAGGAATTACCTCGAAGTCAATCTCAGTTATAAGAAAGGAAATGAGAAATATTTTTGTGCAATCCTAACTATTGGTACCAATGATAGTCAAAATTTGACTATCCCTTTACATTCTCTCTCTAAAAAAATAAAAATAATAATAAATAAAAAAAATTGCATTTGTTCTTTGAAATTGGACGATTTGCCCTGAATAAGGTGACATTAGGCTAATCCCATTGGTGTGAGATACTTATTTTACTTCATTGGATCGTTCATATCAAAATAGTGGCATATCTCGTGTTTTTAAGCTGAAAACATTGCAACGAAAATATTTTTTCATTTCATTATGCCCATATTACACATGTGTCTACTGATGGTCTTGTCTCAGATTTTGCAGTATTCATCATCCACAGGATTGGAACTACATTTGACCTGATTCCTGCACCAACAGGATATGTAGGCGCCACAATGACTCAGTCATGTTCCCAGAAAGATTTTCATTTCTCCCTTACAATGAAAACTGGGACAAAATTTTTGAGAAGATCTCAAAAATTCACAAGAAGATACTATCTACAGCAAGTCAAGATTAGAGATCATGTTAATATATGCAACTGAGACAGAATTTTTGAGAGGATCTCAAAAATTCCACAAAAATGTCAAATCCTTTTTCAGCAGCTCGACATTTGTCAAGAGATCTAACTGGGATGGAATTTTTAAGGAAGATCTCAAAAATTCCGTCAAGAATTGTCAGAAGTTCGAAGTCAACTCTAAATGATCTCTAACATTGCTAGAATGGAGCGAATACAAATTCAAGATGCGAGCCACCGAGGTCTCGTATAAACTTCTATCAAGACATGAGTCCCAACGAAAATAAATTGTTCAAAAAAAATAAATTAAAATAAATAAATAAATAAAAAATGATAACATTGCATTGCATTTCATTTGCCAAGAGGGCCATTGCATTTTTATTTGCCAAGAGGGCCATTCATATTTTATTTTATTCATATTATATTACCGGAGGTGGTAATATCATTTGCCAAGAAAGCCATTCATATTTTATTTTTATTACCGGAGGTGGTAATATCATCTGTCAAGAGGGCCATCATTCATCATTCATCATTGCCAAGAGGACCATTGCATTTTCATTTGCCAAGAGGGCCATTCATATTTTATTTTATTCATCTTATATTACCGGAGGTGGTAATATCATCTACCAAGATGGCCATCATTCATCATTCATCATTGCCAAGAGGGCCATTGCATTTTTATTTGCCAAGAGGGTCATTCATATTTTATTTTATTCATATTATATTACCGGAGGTGGTAATATCATCTACCAAGATGACCATCATTCATCATTCATCATTGCCAAGAGGGCCATTGCATTTTCATTTGCCAAGAGGGCCATTCATATTTTATTTTATTCATATTATATTACCGGAGGTGGTAATATCATCTGCCAAGAGGGCCATCATTCATCATTCATCATTGTCAAGAGAGCCATTGCATTTTCATTTGCCAAGAGGGCCATTCATATTTTATTTTATTCATATTATATTACCGAAGGTGGTAATATCATCTACCAAGATGGCCATCATTCATCATTCATCATTGCCAAGAGGGCCATTGGCCATTGCATTTTCATTTGCCAAGAGGGCCATTCATATTTTATTTTATTCATATTATATTACCGGAGGTGGTAATATCATCTACCAAGATGGCCATCATTCATCATTCATCATTGCCAAGAGGGCCATTGCATTTTCATTTGCCAAGAGGGCCATTCATATTTTATTTTATTCATATTATATTACCGGAGGTGGTAATATCATTTGCCAAGAGGGTCATTACATTCATCATTGCCAAGAGGGCCATTGCATTTTCATTTGCTAAGAGGGCCATTCATATTTTATTTTATTCATATTATATTACCAGAAGTGGTAATATTATTGTCAAGAGGGCCATTTATGTTATAATACCATATATGATGATATAATGCCATATACGATGCCGTATACGATGATTTAATGCCGTATGCGATGATGTAGTGCCGTATACGATGATCTAATGCCGTATACGATGATATTATTTTATTTATATTATATTACCGAAGGTGGTAATATCATTGCCAAGAGGGTCATTGCATATCATTGCCAAGAGGGCCATTGCATTTTCATTTGCCAAGAGGGCCATTGCATTTTTTTTGCCAAGAGGGCCATTGCATATTCATTACCAAAAGGGTCATTGCATTTTCATTTGCCAAGAGGGCCATTGTATATTCATTGCCAAGAGGGTCATTGCATATTCATTGCCAAGAAGGTCATTGCATATATTCTACCAATGGATTTTCATTCGTCCTACTGATGGACAAACAATTATTTTGCAAAAATATCCTACCGATGGATCACATTCATTCGTCCTACCGATGGACAAACAGTTATTTTGCCAAAATATCCTACCGATGGATCACCTTCATTCGTCCTACCAATGGACATGCAACATATCCTACCAATGGATTTTCATTCGTCCTACCAATGGATAAACAATTATTTTGCAAAAATATCCTACCGATGGATCACATTCATTCGTCCTACCGATGGACAAATAATTATTTTGCCAAAATATCCGATCGATGGATCACCTTCATTCGTCCTACCAATGGACATGCAACATATCCTACCAATGGATCTTCATTTGTCCTACCGATGGACAGACAGTTATTTTATCGAAATATCCTACTGATGGATCACTTTCATTCGTCCTACCAATGGACATACAATTATTTTTCCAAGTATTCTATCAATGGATCACCATCCTACCGATAGTGCAGCATTATCCTACCAATGAATCAATGAGGATTTTTCCAACATGCAAAGAGGATGAAAGAAAGTGCGAACAACATCAAAGGGGATGCAGCACAACGTGGAATCCTTTTAGCAGCAAACTGGGACACAGTCCTAAGAATAATGTCAAGCTCATAGGACACGAGCTAAGGAAACGATTTCCACCATAGTAAACTACATTTCTATTGAAAGGCGTATGGTTATTTCGGGATCCAGTAATAATTCAAAACTCGTACCAACCTTTTTTCAGAAAGATGAAGATGGAATCAGCCAAAATTGGATTTGTCAATTTTCTTTGTCCAAGATCTCTTTTATCGATCATATCCAAAGAAAGAGACAACTGTTGACACCCAATTTTGACCATCCACAATGCAAATTAGCTATTGAGTTTCTTTGAATTCGAATATTTTAAAATAATTAGCTTTTATAAATATATATATAATATACATATTTCTATATAACTATATCTTTGATTACTATTTATGTGATTATTCGAAAATTATCTCAAAAGATTTTATTTTTTACTAAATACAATTTTAGTTAGGTTAGTTTAATTATGGTTTGTATTTTTAAAATTTTTAGTTTTTTTCTAAAAAAAAAAAAACAACTAAAAATGCACTTCTCCCACATCGAAAATACATGGAAAATTTGGGGGTTTTGGAGCCTATATAAAGGCTCATATTCTCATTAGGAAGGGAAGAGGTGGGAGGTTTTTTTTAGCCACCCCAAAGTTAGAAATTTTTTTAACTTGGCTAGGATTTTGGACTCTTGTCCTCAGCCTAAAAGTTGTGAAAATTTCTAGCTTTCAATCTATATTTTTCTTCAAGGAAAATAGGAGATTGAAGTCAAAATTTACGCTAAGAACAGTGTTCTTATAACGTCGAACCCACGAAGGTTCGAGTCTAAATTTTTAATCTTTTTTTTTGTAGATTGGAGTTTCATCAAGCTCTTGGGTGGTGGTGAAATTGCCTTCCGCTCATCGTCTTCAGTCTTGTTGCCCGAAAAGAGGTAAAATATTTCTCATCTTTATTCTATTTAATTATTTCATGTTTTATATTTAGTTGATTTTTAGTCTTATTTTTTTTTAGTTAGTATGTATATAAGAATAATTAGATTAATGATATAAATTTGTTATAGTTAGCATGTGTTAGGATTAATTAGCTAGAATATGTTAGGAATATTTCATGAAAGCACTTAGTTTTATTCATTATTTTTCCAAGTAGTTTGACACTATTATTATTATTATTATTATTATTATTATTATTGTTGTTGTTGTTGTTGTTGTTGTTGTTCTTATTATTATTGTTGTTGTTGATTACTATTATTATTATTATTATTATTATTGTTGTTGTTGTTGTTCTTATTATTGTTGTTGTTGATTACTATTATTATTACTATTATTATTATTATTATTGTTGTTGTTGTTGTTGTTGTTGTTCTTATTATTATTGTTGTTGTTGTTGTTGTTGTTGTTCTTATTATTGTTGTTGTTGTTGTTGTTATTATTATTATTATTATTATTATTATTATTATTGTTGTTGTTGTTGTTGTTGTTGTTGTTATTATTATCGTTGTTCTCATTATTGTTGTTATTATTATTATTGTTGTTCTTATTATTGTTGTTGTTATTATTATTATTGTTGTTCTTATTATTTTTATTATTGTTGTTCTTATTATTTATTGTATTTATATTGATTCGGGTTGTAATAATTTAGTTACTTATGTCAGTTATACTTTCTTAGATATTAATTTTAATTTATTTTAACCTAATTAGATTTCCCTAAAGATAAACCAATTCATGTTAATTTTGCTCTTTAAATGATTTTCTACCTTTACTTAGTTATTTGATAAACTTTTACTTTTTTTTATATACATCTATATTATTTTCAATGTTTAAGTTTAATCATTTTTTTGTAAAAAAATAATTCTAAAGTCTTCATTTCATTTTAAATTAATATTTTTAAAAGTTAGTCAAATAATTTTTTAAATCGTCGGATAACCGCACGTTAGCGGCCACTTTGAATGGTTAACACCTTCTCAAAGTGGAAATAAGAACCTCGTACCTTTATCTCTGAATTTTTAAGACTTAAATCTGTTAGGGTCTTTTAAATTAAGTTTTCTTAATTTCTTTAAAAAATTAAGTGGCGACTCCTCTTTTACTAAAATTAATTTTTTCTTATAAAGATGAAATTAATTTTGCACTTTGTCCATTTTTCGACATAACACTGTCTATTAACAGAAGATGGAGAGCCTTCAACCTTTCAAGAAGCTATGAAAGGCCAAGAATCATCTCTGTGGGTGGCAGCAATGCAAGAAAAAATTGAAGCTCTTAATAAAAATAAAACATGGGATCTTGTTCAATTACCACAAGGAAGGAAGGCTATTGGAAACAAATGGGTCTATAAGATCAAACGCAATGATAATGATTAAGTGGAGAAGTATCATGCAAGATTGGTGGTGAAAGGATTTGCTCAGAAAGAAGGTATAGACTTCAATGAGATATTTTCTCCGGTGGTTCGACTCACAACAATTCGAGTGGTCCTGGCGATGTGTGCTACATTTGACTTGTACTTGGAGTAGTTAGATGTCAAAACTGCATTTCTTCATGGATAGCTTGAAGAAGAAATTTACATGCTCTAACTAGAAAGTTTTGAAGAACAAGGAAAAGAGAACTTGGTTTGCAGGTTGAACAAATCTCTATATGGTCTCAAACAGGCGCCGAGGTGTTGGTATAAGAGATTTGATTCCTTCATTATAAGCCTTGGATACAACAGACATAGTTCAGATCCTTGTGTTTATTATAAGAGATTTGGTGATGAAGATTTTGTTATTTTGCTGTTGTATGTTGACGACATGTTGGTAGCAGGCCCCAACAAAGATCGTCTCACAAATTTAAAGGCACAGTTGGCTAGGGAGTTTAAAATGAAGGACTTGGGACCAGCAAACAAGATTTTAGGGATGCAAATTCACCGAGACAGAAATAATAGGAAGATTTAGCTTTCTCAAAAGAACTACTTGAAGAAAATCTTAAGACGCTTCAAGATGCAAGATTGTAAGCCAATTTCTACCTCACTTCCTATTAATTTCAAGTTATCCTCAGGTATGAGTCCTAGCAATGAAGTAGAGAGGATGAAGATGTCTCGAGTACCGTATGCATCAGCAGTGGGAAGTTTAATGTTCGCAATGGTATGTACAAGACCTGACATTGCACAAGCAGTGAGAGTGGTTAGTCGATACATGGCTAATCCTGGTAGAGAGCATTGGAATACTGTTAAGAGGATCCTGAGATACATCAAGGGTACCTCAGATGTTGCAATGTGTTATGGAGGATCAGACTTTAATGTTAAAGGTTATGTTGATTCAGATTATGCAGGTGATCTTGATAAGAGCAAGTCCACCACAGGTTATGTGTTTACTCTTGCTGGGGGAGCTGTAAGCTGGGTTTCAAAACTGCAATCTATCGTGGCTACATCTACGACGGAAGCAGAATATGTAGCAGCTACACAAGCTAGCAAAGAGGCAATATGGATGCAGATGTTACTGGAGGAGCTCGGGCACAAACAAGAGAAGGTTACTCTGTTTTGTGACAGTCAGAGCGCTTTGCATCTTGCAAAGAATCCGGCATTTCATTCAAGGACAAAGCATATACGAGTTCAGTATCACTTTGTTCGTGAGAAGGTGGAAGAAGGCAGTGTGGATATTCAGAAAATTCACACTAATGACAATCTAGCAGATATGTTTACAAAGCCAATCAACAGTAACAAGTTTATATGGTGTCGATCTTCTATTGGCCTAGCAGAAATGTAACATTGCAGTAATTGGGTAGAAAGGATGGTGTGAAGACTTAATTGATTTTCAATTAAATCTTCAAGTGGGAGATTGAAAGAAAAGAAGTCAAAGAAAGTTGCTATAAAAAGCAAAAAAGGGAAGAAACAGTACACGTTAGGCATCAATTGTCTTTTCTTTTGACTAATTGTTGCCAGCCCTTTTTGACTAATTATTGCCAACTTCTCCTTATGAAAACGCGTATACTCCTTCAGCTTACGCGGTTTCTTCTTATTATAAATAGAGGGCATTCTGCCATCATTTAAATCATCCAAAAATCCCAGAAAGAGAGAGTAAAAATACAAAGTGAGTTATACACCAAGATAAATATTGTAGTCTTGAATGTGCTCTTTAGTAGTTGTTTCTTTTACAAGAGAGAAGTGTTAATTATTGTTTTCTCCTTGTATTTGAGAGCTGTATACTCCATATTAAATTAGTGAGATCCTTCTACCCCGTAGTTTTTCTCCTCTATCTTTTAGAGGGGTTTCCACGTAAAATTCTCGTGTCTAATTTATTTTCATTATTTTCATCATATCAAACTTTAGTTGTGGTGCTCCCTTACCCCAACATTGAGCTCCTTGAATATATACCCAGGAGTGTTGATGCCCATAATGTATAAGGATTTTTGAAGGTTTTCCATGCTAATTTGCTTAATAATGCATTGTTTTTCATCTTACTTTTCTGGATACCCAGGCTTTCAATGTCTTTGTTTTCTGTTATGACATTCCAGTTTAGCATGTGTAATTTACGTTTAGTGTCCGTTGTTCCCTATATGAAATTACGCTGAATTTTGTCTATCTTATTGGTAGTTTGTGGAGTTGCATGATATAAGTGTGGATACTATTAAGGCATGCTTTTGCTAAAGTTGTTCTACCCGTTATATTAAGGAAATTGGTTTTCCAACCATCCATCTTGCTTTGAAGATTTTCTATTGGAAGTCTTGGTGGGTAATTTTCACCTGGGTGATGGGAAAGCCTAGATACTTTCCAAAGGAATAGCTTTGGTTCAATCCCATGACTGGAGTGATATTTTGTATTACATCTTTTGAGCAGTTATTTGAGAACATGATTTTAGATTTGGCTTGATTTATAGTTTGCACACTTTTCTATTCTCTATATTTTTACATGAATTAAGTTCTGCTTTAGATATTATGGCAAGGTCATCGACAAAGAATAAATGCGACAATGCCGGTCCTTTCTTGACAATTTTGACAGGTTTCCAGTATTTCATTTTTAGAGTTGTTTATGGCGTTGGATAGGCATTCCATGCACAATATAAATATGTAGGGAGATAATGGATCACCTTGTCTAATTCCTCTAGAAGGTTCAAAAAATTCAGTTCTATATCCCTTTACTAAGATCGCAATCCTAATAGTTGAGATACACGACATTATAATAAAGATTATCTTAGGAGGGAAGTTAAAGGAATGTAGTGTATATTTAACAAAGGACCATTCTATTTTGTCAAAGGCCTTTTCAAGGTCTATTTTCATAACCATATTTCCTTTTTTATCTTTCATCCTTCCAAAATAGCTAATCAGTTCCTGGACTATAATGCCATTATCCGAAGCTTGTCTATTTTTTAAGAAGCTCGCTTGACAAGGTCCCACAAGATTCTTCATTATGGGATTAATTCTGTTAGAGATGATTTTCGTTATGATCTTATATGTAGTATTGCATAGACTGATAGGTCTGTAATTTTTGAGTGTTATTGCTTTTTTGCTTTTTGGGGTCAGGCATATATGAGTAATGTTAATGGAAGAGTTAATAAATCCGTTAGCCCATGTTTCCTTGCTAAAATCGATTACTGATGTACCAACCTTATCCCAATATCTTTGATAGAAAAAAGGGTGAATTCCATCAGGTCCCAATGCTTTATTGGGGTGGAAGAAATTCACCGCTTCCCAAATTTCTCCAACAGTTAGATCCTCATCTAGACTAATCTGTACTTGGTAGGGAACTAGGTGGTTGCTTGTGGTTTATTTGTGAGAAAGAATGACTTGTATTGAATAGATTTTTTTAAAAAGTTAGGTTTGATATTTTATTTCCTCTTGTTCATACACCCAGCTATCATCCTCTAATTAAAGAGCATTTATTTTGTTTCTTCTCCTTCGATTCAAGGTTCTTATATGGAAAATTTTGATGTTTGCGCCTCCTTGATTTAGCTAGTTCACGAGTGACCTCAACTTCCAGAAATCCTCTTCAGATTTAAGGAGGTGGTTGAAATCTAGAATTAGTTGTTGTTCAAGCTCTTGTAGGAAGGTCCTTGTTGTGTAGTTTGAAGATGATTGGATACCCCGGAGCCTATTTATAATATTTCGTTTCTTATGGAAAATGTCTCTGAAAGTTTTTTACTCCAATTGGTAGTTTAAAGTTTCAAAGACTTGTATGGACTTTAGGAGGTTGTGTTCTTTTTACCACACATTATCCATGATCTTTTTAAATTCGGGCTGGGAGGTTCACATATGTTCTAGTCTAAAGAGTTTATTGATAGTATTTTTATACAGGGATATTAGTATGGGGCAGTGATCAGAGTGAGTTTGTGGCAGATGGTATACTTGAGCCTCAGGGTACTTTTGTACCCATTCGTCATTGGTCATCACCCTATCTTGTCTTTCAAAAAATAGATTATATTTATTTTTAAACCTTTTATTTATCCACGTGTATTTGCTACCATTGTAGCCCATATCTATGAACTTGTAGTGGTTAATAGTGTCTAGGAAATCTTTTGTACGAGAATAGTTGATGGGATTCCCACCCTTTTTTTTTCGGAGTTTGACAAGAGCTCGTTAAAATCTCCTCCAACAAGCCACATTCCATTGACATTATTTTTAATGTTTTTTAGATTTTCCCATAGGATTTTCCTGTTACATCTATATGTACTAGCATAAACACAACAGACTAACCAAGTATATGGAGAGCTATTGATGCAAGTTCAAGAAGTACTCGTTGTATGGATGGATTTCTACTTGACATTAAGAGCTTAAAGTGTTTCAAGAGAGTATGGAAACCAAAGAATCAATATTTTAGTTAACTCTAATAGTATAAATAGAGTAGGATGAACATTATTTTAGGGGAACAAGATTGTTAGGTTAAAACCTATGGTTAGTTTGTGGGTTGTATCCCTTATCTCTACATTGGATATCTCTTGAATATCTTGAGGTAAGATTATTCATTTATGAGTTCAATTCTTTTCTCACTTGAATTTAATCATGTGATTGTTTGTTCAAATTAGATGATTGCAAATCTATATTTGTTGGTCTCTAATTTACTTCAATTGTGAAATTATTCTTTCTTTCTTTCTTTCTTTTTAATCTTCCTTCAATTTCTTAATTATCTCTTGATTATCTTTATCTTTTATCCTGTTTTACATCAATTATGTACCTTTATCATAGCATGAACTTCCTGTGCAATAGTAGCAATGTCATCGAGCTCTAGAAAATTATCATCCTAGAGGACTACAATTCCTCCCGAGTTTTCATTTGCTGGCATTTCTATCATTTTGTTGAAAGGAAAGTCTTCAAGAAGTGTCTGGTGGCACTGCATCTTAGTTTCTACGAGTGCGACTATAGGTGGTTTGTGCCAGTTAATCAGAAACCTAAAGTTCCTCCTAAAGTCAGGTCCATTACACCCTCTACAATTCCATACGATTATATTCATTGATTTGGTCGAGTTGCGGGGGACTATCAATGGTAGGTTCCTCCTGGACTCTACTTGAATTGCTAGATCTCTCATTAGTGGATTCATTATGAGAATATAGTTCCTCAGTTCCCTGTTCGATAGGGTTCTTATATCAAGTGAGCTTTTTTGTCACGACCCAACCCCGTAGGCCGTGACTGGTGCTCGAGTTGGGCACCCAAACATACCCTTATCCCAAATTAGTCTATTTTTTTTTTCCGAATAAACAAATGTATTGATTAGTAGAAATTACTAAATATATCATAAAAGTAAATATATGCACGATAGTTGAAAGGCTGTCATAAAACACACAAAAATCCAAACCATATATCCAAAACCCACAACATAACTCTGTCTACAGACCTCTACAGATGATAGCATAGTCATAAGACGGGACAGGGCCCCGTCGTACCCCTGACCAATATATACAAATATACAGAGACAGAGTCAGTACCAAAATACAAGCTCCGAACAAAGGAGCACTGTCAATAACACATCAGATGTCCTAAATAGGCGGCTCAGCACAACGAACGTCGGTACCTGCGGGCATGTAACGCAGCCCCCGAAGCAAGGGGGTCAGTACGAAAAATGTACTGAATATGTAAAGCATGCACGGTAATATATAAAATCATAATCTGAATAGTATGTGCAAAACATGAAATCAATGTTTAGAGTTTCAAAATGCTTATCAAAATCTCAAATCATATATGTACAGACATATGCCATATCCGGCCCCATTAGGGACTCGGTGAACAAAGTGTGGTTGCCCTCCCATCATCGGCACCACGGCACAGCATAACACCAGAGTATGGAATATCTCCGTAACAAATCATATCATATCAGATGGCCATATCAAATCATATCATATCATATCACAAACATATATGTACATGGCACAGCATAACTCCGTGGCATAATATTTACCACCCCATGGTACATGTCATACCTGCCCCCTCACGTCGGGACATGGCGAACAATGCAGAGAAATACGCACGAAAACATATCCTGGCCCAGGCTCAGTGAAAGAAGTATTGAGGCATCCACGAGTGGAGTAGTGAGAAACTAATGCAATTTAAATCATAAAATATTTATACAGACTCGATGGCACAATTTTGATAACAAAACATAAGAGGAAACTTGAGTAATAATAATAGTACAAGTACTTCCAATATCACAATAGTTTACGTAAAAATAGTATTTTCCGAATCGTCTCCGTACTTTCAAATTATATTATGGAAATTAACGAAATAATTATTCATATAATATTAGGAAGCATAGCAAAGAGTTTCTTTCAAATTCTACCTACCGTAACTCAAACGGAATAACGAAGGAAAATTCGGAATAGTGGGGCCCACCTCGGTCAAATGAGGTGGCATATACAAATCACGTGCGTTAGACTTTATAACATTATTTAGAGGAGTTTCAAGTATTCGGAATTCATTTGTGCAAAATCTAGAAGTTTAGACAATTTTTCCAAAACTATTCATAATTACCTAATTCAATTCTATTGAATAGAAAAGGGAAATTTTCAAACGTCGATTCCGAAGAGTAGAGTGATTCCCGAGGTTCGTATTCAATCCTATTACATCTAGGACATGCCAAGAGAAGAAAATGTAAAGCTTTACATACCTTTTTGACGTTTTACGATTGTCCAAATTCAATTCCCGTTTCCTCCAAAATCTACAATTGGTCACATTTACCAATTACTATTCATAAGACTTTAAGAATTCAATTTTCCAATACTTGTCTACAAAAATTTCGGCAGCATCTCCCCTATATATATAGCAACCCCGAGATTATAACTCGGCCACAATATCAACAACCAAGCCAACAACAACACCAATTTCATCAATAATCAATTTAAACACACCATAATATAAATTGGTGTAATTTTCCAATTAGTGCAACAACTTTCAACCAAACTTTGCATTTCCAAATAAATATGAATATCCCATATCCATAATTAATTTCAACTCATTCCAACATAAGTAAAAATATTCCAAGTAAGCTATCCAATTTTTATCAACTCCATACTTCACTTAAAAATTCCATAAATACAATAAAAATATTAGAATTCATTTTCTTTCTTCAACTTCACAACCAACAACAACAATCCATACTTTTAATAATTTACCTCCATCTTCTTATAATATCACACTCAAATTATATAATTCCTGCAAACTAGTTTAATACCAAATACACCATTTAAGTTTCCCTATATTCTAAAAATTACAACAACAACTAACAAGCTATGCAACCTTAATTTTTTTCCATCTCATCACTTAACTCTTATTTCCAACTTCAATTAATCTCATCCAACTTTCATTTTCAACACCAAATAATTAACATAACCACCATCCAAATACTACACAAAAATACTACACAAAATTTACATAATTCTTACTCATATAAGAACATGTATACATGGCATCATATTACCATGAAAACTTCCATATTTTCATAAATTCCATACACCTCCACATACTACAACATACACAAAACTTCATAACTTAATAAAATGAATGAATTCTTACCTTTTTCTTCTAACTTCTTCACTTCCAAATCAATGAAACAAGTCTCCAAACTTCCAAAATAACTACACCATGTTGTAGAGCACCCTTGACTTAGTAGGAATACTAGAAAATTATAATTTTTGGGGATGAAATTTGGAGGCTAAATTTTCTCCTCTCTTGGCCGATTTTCTCTAGTTTTTTTCCTTAAGTTTTTGGCTTATGTTCTTCTCACTTCTAACTTCCTCAAATTGTCTAGAAATCTCTAGGATTTTATGACTAAGAGGCTTCCATGTGAAATTACCATTTTGCCCCTCACCTTTCCTAATAATTCCAAGTTGAAATTCCACCTTTGCCCTTAACCTTTTATAGTATTTCCATATGTAAAATTTCCAATTTTACCCCTAACCATTTATGGTATTTCCACATGTGAAATTCCAATTTTACCCCTAACCTTTTATGGTATTTCCACATGTAAAATTCCAATTTTACCCATAATCTTTTATGGTATTTCCATATGAGTAATTCCAATTTTGCCCTTTAACTTTTCCAATAATTTCACCTCCCAACTTAATCAATCGAAACTTGTATATAACAAGACCAAGCATAGTCTTACCCTTGACTTGTTACAAGTATTCCCAACATGTCCTTAGGTGCAAAGTACGGGTTATAACATTCTTCCTCCCTTTTTGGAACATTCGTCCTCGAATGTTAAATTGATCTTATAGGTTTATAAATACAGTTGTTTCACATAATTTATTATTTAACCAATATAGGTAATAAGGAACTTAAGTTACCTGTGGGTGCAGAAAACAACTGAGGATACTTTTTCTTCATTTCTTCCTCCGCCTCCCAAGTCATTTCTTCTCGGTTGTTGTTGTGCCACAATACTTTGACAGATGCCACATCTTTGGTGCGTAACCTCCTTACCTGACGATCTAAAATAGCCACCGGTTGTTCCTCATAGAATAGCTCCTCGGTCACCTGAATATCCTGTATAGGAAATACTCTGGAAGGATCACCAACGAATTTACGAAGCATAGACACGTGGAACACCGGATGTACTGCTTCTAAATCAGCTGGTAGGTCCAATTCATAGGCAACCTTGCCTACTTTACGGACAATCTGATAAGGCCCGATGTATCTCGGACTAAGTTTCCCTTTTCTACCGAATCTCATGACGCCCTTCATAGGTGACACCTTCAAGAATACCCAGTCATCCACTTGGAACTCTAAAGGTCGACGCCGGTTGTCAGCATATGCTTTCTGTCGACTTTGAGCTACCAATAATCGTTCCTGAATAAGCTTCACCTTCTCAACTGCCTGCTGAATCAGATCTGGGCCAATTAACTTAGTTTCACCCACATCGAACCAGCCTATAGGTGACCTGCATTTTCTGCCATACAGTGCCTCATACGGAGCCATCTGAATACTAGAGTGATAACTATTATTATAAGCAAATTTCAACAAGTGGTAGATGATCATCCCAGCTACCCCTGAAATCAATAACACAGGCCTGCAACATATCTTCCAGCGTCTGAATAGTGCGCTCGGCTTGCCCGTCAGACTGAGGATGGAATGCTGTACTAAGGCTCACCTGGGTCCCTAATCCCTCCTGAAAAGATCTCCAGAAATTTGCTGTAAACTGGGCACCTCTGTCAGTGATGATAGATACCGGAACTCCGTGGAGCTTTACTATCTCCTTAATATATAACCTGGCATAATCCTCAACTGAATATGTGATCCTAACCGGAAGGAAATGGGCTGACTTAGTCAACCTATCGACAATAACTCATATCGAATCGTACTTCCGTGGAGTGCGAGGTAAACCTGTAATAAAATCCATATTAATCATCTCCCACTTCCACGTTGGAATTTCCATCTCCTGTAATAACCCACCTGGTTTCTGGTGTTTAATTTTGACCTGCTGACAGTTTGGACATTAGGCCACGAACTCAGCAACATCTTTTTTCATACCATCCCACCAGAATAAACATCTAAGGTCATGGTACATTTTTGTTGTACCCAGATGAATAGAATATCGGGCATGATGTGCCTCACCCATAACTTGTTGCCGTAGCCCAGCAACATCAGGTACACACAACCTGTCCCTGTATAATAATACTCCATTAGATGTAATACCAAAAGGGGTCTTCTCTTTATCCATACCTGTATCTCGATACTGTGCCAAAATAGGGTCTTCATATTGACGTCGCTTTATTTCTTCTATAATGGAAAATTCAGCAACATCTCGAACTAAAATCCCATTATCTCCCGATTCAGTCAACCGAACTCCAAGACTGGCCAATTGACCAATTTCACGAACTATTTCCTTCTTTTCTGCTGGAACATTTATCAAGCTACCCAAGGACTTACGGCTGAGTGCATCTGCTACGACGTTGGCCTTTCCTGGATGATATAGAATATCAACATCATAGTCTTTTAAGAACTCCAGCCATCTCCTCTGTCACAAATTCAAGTCCTTCTGTTTAAAAATATACTCGAGACTCTTGTGATCTGTATATATATCAACATGAACACCATATAAATAGTGCCTCCATATCTTCAGAGCATGAATCACTGCTGCTAGTTCCAGATCATGAGTAGGGTAGTTTCTTTCATGCTTTTTAAGCTGTCGGGAAGCGTAAGCTATAACTTTCCCGTACTGCATCAATACACAACCTATTCCCACACCTGAAGCATCACAATAAATAACATACCCATCCGGTCCTTCTGGAAGAGTTAGAACAGGAGCTGTAGTCAACTTCTCTTTCAATAACTGAAAGCTTCGTTCACAGGCCTCAGTCCACTGGAATTTGGCTCTCTTCTGAGTTAATCTTGTCAGTGGTGCTGACATAGAAGCAAATTTCTCTACAAATCTCCTGTAATAACCTGCTAATCCCAGGAAACTACGTACCTCAGTAGGTGTCGTCGGCCTAGGCCAGTTCTTTACAGCCTCGATCTTCTATATATCTACCCGAATACCTTCAGCGCCGACAATATGTCCCAAAAATACTATAGAGGTCAACCAAAATTCACATTTAGAAAATTTAGCATATAATTTTTGGTGTCGGAGTACTGTAAGTACTGCTCTCAGATGATCTGCATGCTCCTCTTTTGATCGGGAATAAATTAGAATATCATCAATAAACACAATCACGAACATATCTAGGAATGGTCTGAATACCCGATTCATCAGGTCCATAAATATCGCTGGAGTATTTGTCAACCCAAAAGACATCACTCTGAACTCGTAATGACCATATCGAGTCCGGAATGCTGTCTTTGGAATATCAGATTCTCTTACCCGCACCTGATGATAACCCGATCGCAAGTCTATTTTTGAAAATCACTTGGCACCCTGCAACTGATCAAACAAATCATCAATCCTGGGGAGGGGGTATTTATTCTTTATAGTTACCTTATTTAACTGCCTGTAATCAATACACATCCGTAGTGACCCATCTTTCTTCTTCACAAATAATACCGGAGCTCCCCAAGGTGAAGTACTAGGTCTGATGAAGCCTTTTTCTAGCAAGTCTTTCAATTGCTCCTTCAGTTCCTTTAATTCTGCAGGTGCCATTCTATATGGGGGAATAGATATCGGATGGATATCTGGCAGTACATCTATGGTAAAGTCTATCTCCCGTTCGGGAGGAAGGACTGGAAGATCATCTGGGAATACATCTACAAATTCATTAACAACTGGAACTGACTGAATAGTTGGCGCTTCAGCCTGCAAATTCTGTACGCGAACCAGGTGATAAATACAACCTTTTCTGATCATCTTCCTCGCCTTAAGGTAAGAAATAAACTTCCCTCTCGGAGATGCTGTATTACCTGCCCATTCTATCACTGGTTCTCCTGGAAATTGAAGATAAACTACCTTCCGTTGACAGTCAACATTAGCATAACAGGAAGATAGCCAATCCATTCCCATAATCACATCAAATTCAGTTATCTCCAATTCTATTAGGTCTGCTTTAGTGCAATGATCACATATAATTACTGAGCAACTTTTATATACTCGCCTTGCTATAATAGAATCTCCTACAGGAGTAGCTACCTCAAACGGTTCTATCAGTTCGGGATTTACACCAATCTTATCAGCAATCATCGGAGTAATATATGATAATGTAGAGCCTGGATCTATTAATGCATATACAATCTGGGAAAAGATCAATAATATACCTGTGATCACATTTGGAGACGCCTCTTGATCCTGTCGGATGGCCAAGGAATAGGTGCGGTTTGAAGGGCCGCTAGAACCAGAAATTCCACCCCGACCTCTACCACGGCCTGCTGGTGTAGACACACCCTGCCCCGTGGGGCGCATAGCTACCGAAGAAGATGATGACCCAACAAATGATCCTGTAGGTCGAGCTGCTCCACCTAAATCACCCTTATTCGGGCAATCCTTCATCGTATGGCCTTGATGACCACAAACAAAACAAGCTCCTATAGCACGATAACACTCTCCTGGATGGTACCTACCACAATAAGAACACGGGGGCCTGGGTGGCCGCATCTGACCAGAACCTTTGTCTAACTGCAAACCGGAAGCCCTAGAGCTCAAACCAGCTCCCAAATATCCTGTACCACCTGATCTCCGGCCTGAAGATAGTAAAGGCATACTCCGTGCTGGCTGAGTGGGCTGCCTGCTACCTTGCTGCTGGAATGGCCTGCTTCGGAACTCTCCGAAATATCCAGCTGATCTGGCCCTCTTGGGCTGACTTCTGCTAACATCTCGATCGGACTGGCGTCCTCTATGTCTGTCCTCCATGCCCTGAGCATATGCCTGAATATGGGCGATGTCCATCCCTGGCTGAGCAGCCATCACCAAACAACTATCCACCAGGTAACGATCTAGGCCCATCACATATCTGTGCATTCTGTCTGTCATGTCAGTTACCAGAGCAGGTGCATGTCGAGCCAATGAGTCAAACTCCAAACTATACTCACGAACACTGCGGCCTCGCTGCCTTAACTATAAAAATCTATCCACTCTGGCTCTACGCATCTCAGGAGGCAGGAAATAACTGATAAATGCCTCTGTAAACTCGTCCCATACCGCTGGAGAAGCTAGTCTACCCCTGGATAACTCCCAGGACTCAAACCAGTTCGCAGCAACCTCGTGCAATCTATATGAAGCCAACTCAACCGACTCAGTTGCAGAAGCTTTAATCAGACGTAAAGTGCGCTGCATCTCTCTAACAAACTCCTGGGGGTCCTCTTCGGGCTTTGTCCCGAAGAACTCTGGAGGGTTACAAGTCAGAAACTCACGAGCCCTCGAACTATCAGACTTGTGTACCGGATCTCCACTTAAACCACGTCTGTGTTCCTGTCCAGCCACCAACCTGGTCAACAACTGCACCGCATCCTGCATAGCCCTGCCTTCCGCTCCTGACTGTGGAGCTAGAGGCTCGGGTGCTGGGGCTCCAAATACTGGTACATCCGCCCTCTGATCTTCTGCTGGGGCTGCCCTAATTTCTGGCGGTGTCGCGGAACTGGCTGTCGGGGGCATAGTCTCCATCTCAGGCTGAGGTCGGGCCCCTGTAACTCTATGGACCTGACCAACCTCGCCTGGTGCCACTGATTTACCCTTCTGGGCAGTCGTCGCTTTTCTCGGAGGCATTTCTGAAAATCATAATAATCGTTTCGTTAGGAGGGAATCATCCTAATAATATAGCTCTATCGCACGATCTAAGACAAGAAGAAAAAGTAACATCCTAAATGTCCTGTAGCCTCCTGCATATAGATGTGGTGCACAACACACCGATAAATAAGACTCTACTAGACACGGTCTGTAGACATTCCGAGGACCCAACCGCTCTGATACCACTTTTGTCACGACCCAACCCCGTAGGCCGTGACTGGTGCCCGAGTTGGGCACCCAAACGTAACCTTATCCCAAATTAGTCTATTTTTTTTTCCAAATAAACAAATGTATTAATAAGTAGAAATTACTAAATATATCATAAAAGTAAATATACGCACGATAGTTGAAAGGCTGTCATAAAACACACAAAAATCCAAACCATATATCCAAAACCCACAACATAACTCTGTCTACAGACCTCTACAGATGATAGCATAGTCATAAGACGGGACAGGGCCCCGTCGTACCCCTGACCAATATATACAAATATACAGAGACAGAGTCAGTACCAAAATACAAGCTCCGAACAAAGGAGCACTGTCAATAACACATCAGATGTCCTAAATAGGCGGCTCAGCACAACGAACGTCGGTACCTGCGGGCATGTAACGCAGCCCCCGAAGCAAGGGGGTCAGTACGAAAAATGTACTGAATATGTAAAGCATGCACGGTAATATATAAAATCATAATCTGAATAGTATGTGCAAAACATGAAATCAATGTTTAGAGTTTCAAAATGCTTATCAAAATCTCAAATCATATATGTACAGACATATGCCATATCCGGCCCCATTAGGGACTCGGTGAACAAAGTGTGGTTGCCCTCCCATCATCGGCACCACGGCACAGCATAACACCAGAGTATGGAATATCTCCGTAACAAATCATATCATATCAGATGGCCATATCAAATCATATCATATCATATCACAAACATATATGTACATGGCACAGCATAACTCCGTGGCATAATATTTACCACCCCATGGTACATGTCATACCTGCCCCCTCACGTCGGGACATGGCGAACAATACAGAGAAATACGCACGAAAACATATCCTGGCCCAGGCTCAGTGAAAGAAGTATTGAGGCATCCACGAGTGGAGTAGTGAGAAACTAATGCAATTTAAATCATAAAATATTTATACAGACTCGATGGCACAATTTTGATAACAAAACATAAAAGGAAACTTGAGTAATAATAATAGTACAAGTACTTCCAATATCACAATAGTTTACGTAAAAATAGTATTTTCCGAATCGTCTCCGTACTTTCAAATTATATTATGGGAATTAACGAAATAATTATTCATATAATATTAGGAAGCATAGCAAAGAGTTTCTTTCAAATTCTACCTACCGTAACTCAAACGGAATAACGAAGGAAAATTCGGAATAGTGGGGCCCACCTCGGTCAAATGAGGTGGCATATACAAATCACATGCGTTAGACTTTATAACATTATTTAGAGGAGTTTCAAGTATTCGAAATTCATTTGTGCAAAATCTAGAAGTTTAGACAATTTTTCCAAAACTATTCATAATTACCTAATTCAATTCTATTGAATAGAAAAGGGAAATTTTCAAACGTCGATTCCGAAGAGTAGAGTGATTCCCGAGGTTCGTATTCAATCCTATTACATCTAGGACATGCCAAGAGAAGAAAATGTAAAGCTTTACATACCTTTTTGACGTTTTACGATTGTCCAAATTCAATTCCCGTTTCCTCCAAAATCTACAATTGGTCACATTTACCAATTACTATTCATAAGACTTTAAGAATTCAATTTTCCAATACTTGTCTACAAAAATTTCGGCAGCATCTCCCCTATATATATAGCAACCCCGAGATTATAACTCGGCCACAATATCAACAACCAAGCCAACAACAACACCAATTTCATCAATAATCAATTTAAACACACCATAATATAAATTGGTGTAATTTTCCAATTAGTGCAACAACTTTCAACCAAACTTTGCATTTCCAAATAAATATGAATATCCCATATCCATAATTAATTTCAACTCATTCCAACATAAGTAAAAATATTCCAAGTAAGCTATCCAATTTTTATCAACTCCATACTTCACTTAAAAATTCCATAAATACAATAAAAATATTAGAATTCATTTTCTTTCTTCAACTTCACAACCAACAACAACAATCCATACTTTTAATAATTTACCTCCATCTTCTTATAATATCACACTCAAATTATATAATTCCTGCAAACTAGTTTAATACCAAATACACCATTTAAGTTTCCCTATATTCTAAAAATTACAACAACAACTAACAAGCTATGCAACCTTAATTTTTTTCCATCTCATCACTTAACTCTTATTTCCAACTTCAATTAATCTCATCCAACTTTCATTTTCAACACCAAATAATTAACATAACCACCATCCAAATACTACACAAAAATACTACACAAAATTTACATAATTCTTACTCATATAAGAACATGTATACATGGCATCATATTACCATGAAAACTTCCATATTTTCATAAATTCCATACACCTCCACATACTACAACATACACAAAACTTCATAACTTAATAAAATGAATGAATTCTTACCTTTTTCTTCTAACTTCTTCACTTCCAAATCAATGAAACAAGTCTCCAAACTTCCAAAATAACTACACCATGTTGTAGAGCACCCTTGACTTAGTAGGAATACTAGAAAATTATAATTTTTGGGGATGAAATTTGGAGGCTAAATTTTCTCCTCTCTTGGCCGATTTTCTCTAGTTTTTTTCCTTAAGTTTTTGGCTTATGTTCTTCTCACTTCTAACTTCCTCAAATTGTCTAGAAATCTCTAGGATTTTATGACTAAGAGGCTTCCATGTGAAATTACCATTTTGCCCCTCACCTTTCCTAATAATTCCAAGTTGAAATTCCACCTTTGCCCTTAACCTTTTATAGTATTTCCATATGTAAAATTTCCAATTTTACCCCTAACCATTTATGGTATTTCCACATGTGAAATTCCAATTTTACCCCTAACCTTTTATGGTATTTCCACATATAAAATTCCAATTTTACCCTTAATCTTTTATGGTATTTCCATATGAGTAATTCCAATTTTGCCCTTTAACTTTTCCAATAATTCCACCTCCCAACTTAATCAATCGAAACTTGTATATAACAAGACCAAGCATAGTCTTACCCTTGACTTGTTACAAGTATTCCCAACATGTCCTTAGGTGCAAAGTACGGGTTATAACATTTTTAATAGATTCGTGTGGCAAATAAGGATGAGTTTTTCCCGTATTGAGCTTTGTATATCATTATTTTTTTTATCTCTTTTAATACTGTTATGTTATACCTCAAAAATTACCAAAATTCTCCTAGAGGATAGCACGCTCGCATGACGTATAATCCCTAACTTTTTTGGCCAATCCGAGGCCTTATTGATCAGGGGGAAATTATGTGAGAAAGTGGTTTCAATTGAATTTTAGGCCAATCGGATCAGAAGATAATTTTTCGGGGCAAAATTATATTTCTAGAAAAGTGCTTGACTAGTCCGTGTCGCGGACTTGGTCAATTTTAGTTTAATTTTTTTCAAAATCTGGTCAAAAATCAAAATTTTCTATAAAACTCATGTCAGAATTGCGATTTAATAATTATTCATAAACATGTATTTTTCTGGCCCGTTTTCCAGTTTTAATGAGGGTCATTCTGGTCTTTTTTTCACCCCTCCTATACCTAACCCATGACAGTTTAAGATCAAAATTCGTCCCTTATCAATTTCTAATGTATTTTTTTCTCATTAAATAGCCAAAACTTTTGGGAGGAACGATTGGAGAGAAGAGGAGAAGCTAGAGTTCAAAAGTTTCAAGCCAAGTCTTTGATTTTTTTCTCTTACATAATCTTCATTCCAGGTATGTAAGGCTATTCATAGCGTTGGATTGAGTTCGTTTACTCGCCCTATATCTAAATTCTATCGATTGTTGAGAATGAGTTAAGTCTAACTAGTTTCTTGAATTTTGAATGAGTTAATTCTTCTTTTATTGAGTTTCGTATAATTATGCATGAGATTATCATTATTTTCATTCTCTTAATTGATTGAAATTATTTTTCATGGCTACTTTCCTATTAATCCTACTTGATTTAATGATCATGACTTTTACATGCATATTTTTGAGTAAAGATGATGACTTTTATGCATTTACGAAGACATTGATTTGAATTAATATATATATATATATATATTATTTAGTCTAAATGAGTATGAGAGTCGAGCATGATTAATTGAAATTGAGAAAGAGTTTTGACGAGATGTGAATGATCTTGAAAGCATATCTTACTAAAAGAACCTAATGATTTGAGCACGAACATTGATTTTACATGAGTTTGAGTTTTCATATAAGTTGTGTTTGAGAAGTCTCTGGAATTATTATTATTTAAACATGAGTATTTTGAGTATAAATGATTGTTTGAGATAGAATTTTGAGGAGATCTGATTGAGTTTGAGAGCATATATTTAAATGAAAAGGCATGATGATGTGAGATGAGATTGAGTTTTGAAAGGGGTCCAATAAAACCAGATGAGATGGTTTGAATATTTTACCTGATAGATATGAACAACATATATTTTGGGAATAGTATTGAGTATCGATTTGGGTAAAAGTATACATAATTTGAACCCCATAAACTACGTAGTCAGCATAGGAGAGGAGAGGATTGAACCGTTAAAGTTGGACATTTCCTCTGCAGTCTTGAAAAGAGAGGACTTAATTTGATTAATTGTGGATCCAACATTGGTTGATTTGTCCCTTACCTTGGCAAAGTATCGGACGGACGTGGCAACGATGTCGTCCTATTGTACTGTCACTCGCTCATATGGTGATGGTTGTCTGTTAGAGAAACTCCCTAATAATAATACAAAATAAATGATTTGATTTGATTGAGATTGCATACAATTGAGTCAATTTGAAAAACTATGATGAGTCGATTGAAAGACATTGCATATTTTTGAATTTGCATCTTTCTTAAGTTGAGTTATTTTCAGAGTTGAGTCCCTTGAGTTGAGTTGAGTATCTTTGAGTAAGTTTTCTTTCAGCTATATTACATACTCTTACATTTCATGTACGAACGTCATTTAGCCTGCATCATTTTATGATGCAGATAAAAGTGCTAGAGATCATCAACAGGCGCTTCGTTGAAGATCTATTTCTTTTCTGATAGTGGTGAGACCTCCTTGCTTACGAAGGAATCATGATTATTTTGTTTTGTTTTGGTATTTTCTTTTAGGTAGCTATGGACCTGTCATTGTCACCACTTAGACAGTAGTGATAGAAACTTCATAGTCTAGATAGAGATGGGTTGATTGAGTGTTTTTATCCCTTGAATTGTTCTTGTCAGACTATTTTCATGACAAAGATTGGAGTTTGATTTGTTGGCCTATGACCTTTCTCTTTATTTTAAGTTTTCCTCTAATTGAATAAATGAGTGAATGTGTGATTGGACCAAGTGGTTCGCTTGGAGATCAACAATGGTCTTCGAGTGCCGGCCACGCCTAGGGTACCCTTTTGAGGGTGACATGCTATTTTTGTTCTTGTTTATCTCATTAGCTCTATCACTTCGTCTATTTCTTCTGTGTTTGTAGTAAGACAAGGGGGTGGCGAAGTGGGATTTGAGGGAGTTGGTACCTGGGATGAAGATGCCACCTCATTAAGAGTCCGGGTTGCGCTCTCTATAAACCCTGTATGGATGAATACTGGAGTGGTATACCTTATTGGTATGAGTGGAGGGGGTTGTATAGAGGGTCCATTATCGGGTTGGGTGAAGGAGATGGAAAGAAAGACATTTCCTCCTAATAAGGGTCCAGAGGGTGAAGTAGAGGAGTCTCCCATGAGGGATATGGAAGAATGAGAGCTGAGGGAATGGGTAACTTACTTCGGAGTGGAGTACTGAAGCTAGCCAGACTTGGTTGTTGCAGGTCTCCATTATGAGTCTCATCCTCTCTTAGACTACCTAGGCTATAAAGGATGGGTTCTAGACAACTATGACAACCTCCCTCACCTCTATCATCACTCTGAATGAGAGTGAGTTACCCTGGAGACTCATTTCCAAGCACGACATGGGTATTACATTTGGAGCTGGTGTTGGGGTGGCGTAGATCGGTGTTGTTGTTAGTGATGGGGGGGCGGGGGTTCTGTGGATTTTGGGAGTTGTTGTTATTGCCTTGGTATTCCATTCTCGGAACACTTATTTGGTATTGGGTTAGGAAAAAAGTTGGAGTTTGGAAGCTTGGCGTCTGGTTTGAAAGCTGAGTGGTGATCGAGGTATTTTTGTCTATATTTGGTAAGTTAATAAATATTGACTTAATTTGAATAATATGATTAATATCGGTTGTGTTTAATTTGTTTTGGCCGTTTGTACTAGGAATAGAAGTTGCTATTTTATTTAATGGATTTTCTTTTGGAAAGGCGATTGTAAGGGTGGAATTTGGATTCCTAGGGTTTGGGGTAGGATTGACGTCAGTCACTTCCAACATAGCTGTATCACAGCTGGATGAAGGTATGGTGTTGGAATTGTCCACATATGATGGTGGGGTGGTTGATGTGTATGAGGGCCCAACGTATTCCTTGTATAAAGTGAGCGCATCCAACACGTTTTTTGATTTCGTAGTTGTAGAGGATTTACTAGGGGTATAATTGGAAGTGCAATCTATAATAGTAGGAGGTAGGAGGCTATGTGTAGGGGGTAACGTAGGGGTCCCAAAAAGGTCGGAAGAGTTAGAGCCCACCTTTTCGGCTAGGCAAACATTGGGGGAAATAGGATAGGGGATATTTTTGGATAGAGAAAAGGCTCATAAATATCTCTCACTTATAGAAAGAGGCTCATAAATACCTTTTTTTCTCCTTTTGATCTAAAAGTACCATCAACCTATTTTTTTGGCTAAAAAATATTCCTAATCTATTGAAAATAGCTCAAAAATATCATATTTTCACCTTTTGATGGTTCAAGAACACCCCTCCTTCCAACTTTTAGTTTAAAAATAACATCAACTCAAATTTAATTGAATTGAATTCTTTTACTAATTAATTAATTATTTTATTTGTTCTAAAAGATAATTTTTTATTTATTCAAATTATTAATATTAGCTCATCCCAAAATATTAAAAATATTTAAGTTTAACTATATTTGAAATGAAAAATAAATTATTTATGTTATCAAACTTTTTAGTAACAAAGATTAAAGGAAAAAGGATAAAATTTAGCTAATTAATATATTTATACACTTAACTATTTATCCTCAACACTAAAGAAAATAATTATTTATTGATTCAAATTATAAGTGGAAGATTTTCTAATAAGATGTCTATTTACTAATTTTTTTAGTCGACTAAAAATTGAGTAATATCCCCAAACAATCATCCATGTTTAGGAAATTGTCTAGAAATATCACTTTTGTTTCTTTTAGGATCAACTATTTATATTTTCTCCAAAATATACTTCAAACAATAAAGACATATTTCTCTCTTCTAATGGAATGACATGTCACATTGTTCCTTTTTTTAATAATTTTTTAAAACTCTTTTAAACCATCCATATTTTATAACTAAATAAAAATTTATTACTGTTTCATATTGTTAAAAAAAAGAATTTTCATTGTTATTAAAATGTCATATAATATTTTTAACTCCATTTACTTTTAATAAATTTATTATATATAAAATAAAGTTGTATTTGTATTTATCTATTTTATCATATCAAGAGAATGACAAAAATGAATTTTATTTTTACTTTTAGTATTAGCTATTCATTCTAAATTATTTCCGATTTTTAGTTATCTATTTCCCTTTTTTGATAACTAAAAGTAAAAATAAAATTCCTTTTTATCATGCTCTTGATATGATAAAATAGATAAATACAAATTCAATTTTATATTTAATATAATAAATAAATAAAATAAAATTTTATTAAAAGTAAACGGAGTTAAAAATATGATATGATATTTTAATAACAATAGAATTCTTTTTTTTAACAACATGAAAAAATAATAAAAAAATATTAGTTATAAAATATGGATGATTGAGAATAGTTAAAAAAAATTGTTTAAAAAAGAATAATGTGACATGTCATCCCATTAGGAGAGAGAAAAATGTCTTTATTATTTAAAATATATTTTGGGGAAAATATGAATAGCTTGTGATATTGTAGTCCTAAAAGAAATAAAAGTAATATTTCTAGGAAAGTTTCTAAACATGGGTGACTGTTTGAAGAATTACTCAGTGAAAATTATATTGGAGATTACATATTCTAATCGATATTTCATAGACTAAGCGATTTATCCTCAATACTAAAAAGAAATATATAACTATTTATTGATTCAAAATTTAAGTAGAAATTCTCTAATTGATTTTAATCTTTTAGTTTGGTAAAAATTTATTATTTACAAAAATTTTGATTTAGTTCAAATAATAAAATTACAGATTATTATATGGTAAGAGTTTGAATGATATTAAAATCATATATATTAGATATACAAATATAAAGAGATAACAAAGATTGATGGTATTTTTAGACTAAAAGGTGGAAGGAGGGATATTCTTGAATTAATAACAAAGGTTGAGGGTATTTTTGGACCAAAAAGTGGATGAAGGACATTTTTGAGACATTTCCGATAGGTTAGGGGTATTCTTGAGTCAAAAAATTAGGTTAATATTTTTAGACCAAAAGATGAAAGAAAGATATTTATGAATTTTTTTCATAGATGAGGGGTATTTATGAGCTTTTTCCCTTTTGGATAGAGTTTATGCAATTAGTATTTAATATTTTGCTAACAATTTTTGTACTAGTAGGTTTTTTATTATCAAATATAAGTGGATTATTGTTAATATTTATTAATGTTGAGTAACTATTTTTAATAGGGTGAAGATTATTTTCACCCCTAACTTTGCTTTTAAAATCATACTTCTCCCTTAATTTTGAACAATAATCAAACTCCCTCCTTTATTCTAATTAAAATTTTAAAATGCCTATTATACCCTCATTATCAACTTTTTTTTACTTCTTTAAACTTATGATATTTTCATTTTTTTTAATTCATGTAACAAATTTTTCAAAAGCATAAACATTATCTTTTGAACGAAAAAAGTAAGAAATACTAATTAAGTATAAAGGCTAATGATGTTTTATAATGAAGTAAATTAGATTAAAGAGAAAATTAATTTTATTAATACTAATCAAAACACTAATATTTATTTATTCAAGTGAAAATAGCTGAGAATAATAACTATACAATATATTTCGATGTAGAAATTCAAACTAATTAATTTTATTAAGTTTAAATTGTTAAAGATGGTATTTATTTAGATTTTATATTATTTAGAACTATGTTTATGTAATACTCCATCAATGTGAATCAAAACTTGTTTATTTATAGAAATAATCAAGAATACTCCCGTCATTTATATTACTTGATTCTCATTCTAAAAATAATTATTTTAATTTACTTGTTCAGTTTATGAAATAAAAAAAAATTAATATATTTTTATTTCTATCCTTAGCACTAGTATAAAATAACTGCATAAAATAGTAGTTGTCAAATTTAAAGTTTCAAAACATTATTAATAATGTTAGTTTAGTAATATACACTTCCAATTAATTTTTTTAAGGGTTGTTATATCAAAAATATGCGCATACATACATATACACACGCTTAATGAATATTATATTGAAATAACAGTCATAAAAATAATATTAAATATCGTGACAAATGCATAAAAATATTATTCTACTTATAATGTTAATGAAACTAAAGAAAAAGTTATAAATATGTAGGTTAAAAATTAAATTGCATATAATATAAAAAGATGCTATATATATGTGATATAATAAGGGTAAAATGGATAATATACTGGATATAAGGGAGAGTTTAATTATTATTCAAAGTTAAGAAGGGAGTTTGATTTTAAAAGCAAAGTTGGTGGCGAAAATTATTTTCACCCATTTTTAATATCTATAGTAGGAAAATTATTATTCTGTAAAATATTGTATTTATTAGGGCTGCTATTTTCAAACAAATCAAAATCCCAAATTCTAGATTTATTCAATCCATACCATCCAATAAACGTTAGGGCCCAGCAACCAAAAGACTCATCGACGTCATGGAGTGACGTCGTATCGAGTGACGTCGATAATAGGGAAATTACAAAAATATTAAAAGTGTCTTACTTCTTACTTGCATCAATTTCATTGATTTTCTTGGTAGCATCGTTGAGTACGCACTAAAATTATCTTTATATGTAATTTCCATGTGTTTCCTGGAAGTAGTATTCTATTTAACTCCCAACTTATAAATTGCCTACATATATATAATAACTATATATATATATATATATATATATATATCATTCTAATAACAAAATTAAACATTTCCAATAAGAAGCGTTGAGTTATATATATATATATATATATATATATCATTCTAATAACAAAATTAAACATTTCCAATAAGAAGCGTTGAGTTATATATAATGCCTACTCTTTCAAACAAAATTAAATCATTTTTTGAAATAATAAATTTAAAGAAAGTTATAATAACAATAATAACATCACATATAATTGGTCTCCTTATTGTGGTAGATTTTTGGTTAATTTCTAAATGCTTTCTTTTCTGAAATTTCCAAGGGATTTCTGTGCAAGTACATGGTACTACTCTCTTGAGTTACTATAAAATAAATGTCAACTGCCAATATGACGGTTTTGACAGTTCAGTACTTCTATATTTAATTTCCTTTTAGTAACAAATGTAGTAAGTGAGTTATGATTACTTCTTCATCTTTAATTATACTTTTCGAATTTGAATCAATTAGGTACTGAGTCACTTTTGCAAGGGGCCTACTAAACACTGGGTCGAAAACTAAATAAAAAAAGGCAACTTTCACAACACGTTAAATCCAAATTTTTGTACCATTTACTTCTGAGTCAAACATCATGAGACTTGGTATTCATAGGTGACTTATTCTTTTGGAGTGTTTGAAGTATTCGTGCTCAAATTGACCAGACAAAATACAACTTGAAAATATATAAACATTAAAGATTCTGATCGATCAAGATTAATTAATTATATTAAAGATTCTGATCGATCAAGATTAATTAATCATTTTTTGCATGATATATTAATTTTATTTTCAAGAACATCAAATAAGTAACTCAAAGTTATACTGGTATTTCCAAGAATTAAAAAAGGAATTTACATGTTATAGACTTATAGTCGTCCACTCGAATACTTGTATACAGATGTAAATTGAGGATTTAACTTCTGTGGATATTAACATTTAACGTTCTTATCATGAACTTCCCATTATATTTTTAAAATTATGAGCTCATATCCACAAGTTATTGCAATTTTAGATAAATCTATATTACACACAAATTTGTACTCTAGCTCCGAAGGTATTGAATTCATATTAACTAGCTAGTCAATACCTACCAGTTGTATTATTACTCGGGAAGTTTCTTATTCTTCTGCTGTTTTATTGCAATTCGATTATTGTATTAATTTGTTGTAGTTATGTTTTTTTTTTCCAGAATGCTTTGACATACTCTCTATAGTATTTTACTATGGCTTTGACATACTCTCTATAGTATTTTACTATGACTTCTTCACTCCTATTACTTTTTTTTTGAGCCGAGGGTCTATCAGAAACAACCTCTCTGCTTTCCAAGATATGAGTAAGGTTTGCGTATACTCTATCCTCTCCTCATTATACCCCACTTATAAAATTACACTAAATATAGTCTAACAACATGAGCAACCGCCTATATCATATAGGAAGCATCCTAGTTGTTACTAATGTTCTAATTATAAAGGCAATTCGTACATCGATGTATTTATTTATACGAAAAAAAGAAAATGAAAAACAAGTGAAAGACTTCGAATCCTAACTATAAATTAAAGTCTTCAATCGTCTTCTTTTTCTTGGAATTAAGTTCCATATAATTTAATTTCCATCTTCTAAGTTAGCAATCAAAAAACAATTATTATTTTTTTTAAAAAAATGACACCTCTCCCAACAACCATGAAACATTTTACCCACCAACAACATCCAATAATACTACACGATGATACCATTAACCCTAAATATTTATGTGAAGGTTGCATGACTTATGGATTTGGTACGAGATATCATTGCCATGGTTGCACCTTTAATCTACATGAATATTGTGCAACTTGTCCGCGAATTCTATCGTCTTTCATGCATCCTCACCATTTACTCAGACTGGTTGAGCGCGATCACCTAGGTGATCGCGTCTGCAAGATTTGTCGTGACCCTATCGAAGGCCTATCTTATAGGTGTGAGCTTTGTCAATTTGATGTCCATCCTATATGTACTCAATTGCCGGAAACACTCAATCATATTCTACATCAGGTAACCTAGCTACAAATTCATATTAACTATATATTTTTGGGAAGTGTACATAGTATTCTTTTTTGTCAGTTTTAAAATATTAAAATTAAATGAGTGCAACTGCTCAACCTTGGTTGTTTTTTTCCAATTAACCTTCAATTTTAGAGTGCATTATTGTTTGTTTAGCTTTTGATTTTGAAAAAAAAGAAGATCTAGGATTCTATAAAATTTTAGGGTTAGTATAAGAATTTAGGATTTATTGTGGAATTGTATAAAATATTAGGGTTCATTTTGGGGTTGTATAAAATTATAGGGTCATGGAAGAAATGAAGGAGAAGAAAATCTAAGAAATGAAGAATAAGAAGAAAGGGAAGAAAATCTGAGAAATTAAGAAGAAGAAAGGGGAAGAAAAATTGAGAAATAATGGAAAAGTGAAGAAAGAAAGGGGGAGAAGGTTTTTAAGTAATTTTTTTTTAAAAAAATAATAATAAATTAATCAGTTCAATTAGCTGTTATAGATGGACCCATTTTATGGGTTTTTGTAAGCCTCCATGTGCCTGTTGTCGATTGATTTTAAAATATTTGACCAACTCATCCTCCATTTTTATAAATGGTATGATAATTTAAATAGGTAAATGAATAATTGAGATATGAAATTTGTAAAAAAAAAAAAAATTAGGTGTGTTGTTAATCATGGACTCAAAGAATTATTAAGTAAATACTATTCATGGAGTTTATTTAAAAACAAAAGAAAAAGATTATATATTATAACTATCTTTTTTTTTTCACGATTATGAATATTTTATGAAATATGAAAACTTGAAGAAAAAAACACATATAGGCCTTCTGTTTTTATTTCCAGCAATTTTCACACATCTTTTGCCTAAACTTTTTAAAAAATTCAAAACTTAGGTGAATAATGCCAAGTCTCTTTTCTTTTTGAAGTCTGTGTTAAGTTGGATGACTTTATAATTTTATACATTCAAAAGTGATTTTAATGCACTATTGCCCTAACTAAAATGACCATTCAAGTAATTAACTCTCTTTTATAAGAAACTATACAAATTTGGACCACTTATAGTTTAGCTCTTCAACGTCCAATTAAAATTGCCAGTCAAGATCTTTCATATATGTGGATGTCAACTTATTACAAGTGTTATTCTAATTTGATGATAATGATATTGTCATCAATATTTCAGAAGCATCCTCTAAGGCTATTGAGCTTGACTGAATCAGGAATAACTTGTGCTGTTTGTAGAGGAGAATGTAACGCTTCTTCATGGCGTTACAGGTGTGCACTATGTGGATTTGATATTCATATAGGTTGCGTGCCAATACAATGTCAACATACAATGTCCGATCGAGGAATTCCTACCTACGTTCCACCATCTGTATTCCCTCAACAACATTATTTTGGTGGTTATTATCCTAATCCCAATCATTTTCCTGGTCCATCTAATAATATGCACCATTATAACTACAATATGCCACAACTATACCAACAACATCAAGGTCACGGGCAGGCGCAGACTCATTATGGTGGAAGTGGTGGACGAATTGGACAAGTGATGTTTAATTTGGTGAAAGCAATTGCAACTGGGGTGATTTCCAATATGATATTTGGGGTGGATGTGTTTCCATTTTTTGCATCTTGATGATGTAGTGTATAATTTCATCCTTTGCTATACAGAAAGTGTAATGCTAAGCAAAAGCTCTTTGTTGAATTCTTCGGTGTGATTCAGTTATTAAGACAATTAAAAAGGCATTTTCTTGTTTTGGGATCGCCTATCTTTGTTTTATAATGATAATATGGCATGTAAGGAATAAAGTATGATGTTTAAATGTGATTATGTATGATGATTTGTGTGATGGGAATAAGTTGAAATATTAAATGTTATATCGAAAAAAAACGGTTTAAAATTAATTTCAACTTTTTAGAGAAAAAATCAATTTTAGAAAAAAGGAGACGCCACTTAATTTTTTAAAGAAATTAAGAAAACTTAATTTAAAAGACCCTAACAGATTTAAGTCTTAAAAATTTAGAGAAAAAGGTACGAGGTTCTTATTTCCACTTTGAGAAGATGTTAAGCATTCAAAGTGGCCGCTAACGCGCGGTTATCCGACGATTTAAAAATTATTTGACTAACTTTTGAAAATATTAATTTAAAGGAAAACGAAGACTTTGAAATTATTTTTTAGAAAAAAAATAAAAAAATAAATAACAAAATTGATAAAACTTAAACATTTGATTATAATATACATGTGTATATATATATATATATATATATATATATATATAAAGAAGTAAAAGTTTATCAATGACTAAGTAAATATAGAAAATTATTTTAAGAATAAATTAACATGAATTGGTTTATCTTTAGGGGAATCTAATTAGGTTAAAACAAATTAAAATTAATAGCTAACGAAATCATGAACGACATAAATAAATTAATTATTACAAACCGAATCAATAAAATAATAAATAAAAATAAGTAATGAACATATAAAATATGGCCCGACACTTAGTTTCTGTACGCCTGGACTAAGTTGTTGGGCCACCTGCGTTTTGGGCTTTTGGGCCAATTCTGATGTATATCACAACTGTATATACACTGTATATTAGTGCATACAACCAACAGTTTTCTTGTATATCAGATATATATAAAATTGCATATCAGTCAATTTTGCTCCAGCGCCTGTAGAAATACTTAGTAAACATGTTAATAATAAATAATATGAATAGTAATAATAAAAATAAAAATAATAACAATAATAATAATAATACTAATACAAAAAATAAAACTCGTCTTATGAACATGAGAGGCCTTGGAAAGCAACGGTAATTTCTTCATCGGCTAATTTCAACTTGTAATATATAATATATAATGTAAACTTAAATTAAAATTTCCGTCTTTAAAATAGAGAGGCCTCGAAACCCGACGGAGAGATTTTTCATTGGCCAAAATAAAGTCTGTTACATAAGTAGTAGACATGTAATCATCCCTCCAAATAATAAAAAAAACTATTTAAAACTTATTTTAAAGAAGTGGGTACTAACTTTTTTTAAAGTAGTAGGGTAATAACTTTATTTAAAGTAGTAGGGTAATGACTTTATTTAAAGTAGTAGAGTAATGACTTTATTTAAAGTAGTAGAGTAATGACTTTATTTAAAGTAGTAGAGTAATGACTTTATTTAAAGTAGTAGAGTAATAACTTTATTTAAAGTAGTAGGGTAACAACTTTATTTAAAGTAGTAGGGTAATAACTTTATTTAAAGTAGTGGGGTAATAACTTTATTTAAAGTAGTGGTGAAATAACTTTATTTAAAGTAGTAGGGTAATAATTTTATTTAAAGTAGTAAGATAACAACTTTATTTAAAGTAGTAGGGTAACAACTTTATTTAAAGTAATAGGGTAATAACTTTATTTAAAGTAGTAAGATAACAACTTTATTTAAAGTAGTAGGGTAACAACTTTATTTAAAGTAGTAGGGTAACAACTTTATTTAAAGTAGTGGTGAAATAACTTTATTTAAAGTTGTGGGGTAATAACTTTATTTCAAATTTAATAAAGGGAGACAAGATTAATTGTGATAAATGCCAAAATAATTACTACATGCTAGCAAATTTTGTAAAAAAAAATACTATAATTATTTCCTAACAGTCAAATATTTCAATCAACAAATTATGCCTGATTAGCAAAATATTAAACATTTCCCAAATCTAAATCAAGAAAATAAAATATCGGTTATCAATTAGCTAATCAAATAGATACCCAAATTAAAAGATATACATTTAGACAATAGCAAATAATAACAATCTCACCGTAAAAAACTTAATTAAATACAAGAATATAAACATGAACATAATTAAAATGTAAGAACATGAATATGAATACGAAACCTTAATTAAATACAAGAATATAAACATGAACATAATTAAAATGTACGAACATGAAACCTTAATTAAATACAAGAATATAAACATGAACATAATTAAAGTGTAAGAACTTAAATATGAACATGAACATAAACATAAACATGAAATAAACACGAACATGAACATAAACAACAACAACAACAACAAAAATAACATAAATATGCTTTGCAATTTTAATCAATTATGAATGAACAAAAAATCTTTGAATCTCGAGTTTATCAAATCATTTGGAGCAAAAAATAAAGAACTAAAGTGATGTAGTAACATATGAACAATATGAATCTTATAAGCAAGAAAATAACAATAATGGTTAGAGTAATTAATCAGCCCAACATTTGTTATGAAAACAAAATCAGTAAAAGGAGTCTAACATGAGAAAGATCTAAATCTTCCAAGCAAGAAAACTTATCAAGAACACCAAACACAAGATGTAATCAACCCAACATATACACAATAATAAAAAAAAAAAACTTTTAGATCTAAAAAAAAACATAATATATATAGTAAAATAAAGTTAAACGAAACCATACCAAGACGGATTTGTAAGACCTCTCGTCTTGTTAGTCTAGCGGCGGCTTGGTAGCTTTTCCTGCGTGGTTCGTTGGAGCTCTCGCCGGAGATGAGTGGAAGAGAAGTATTCGGTGGTGTGTAAGAGGAGAGAGATTGAGAGATGAGGGGAGAGAATGGTGAGGATGGTCTTGTCTTGTTTTCTCTTTTTGAGAAGATGAAGAGAGTGTAGAAAGAGAGAGATAGTGAAGAAGAGAGTGTAGAGAGAGATAGTGAAAAAGAGAGTTTTGAGAGAGGGATAGTTGTTTTTGAGATATAGAGAGAGATAGTGAAGAAGTGAGTTTTTTTTGAGAGAGAGAGATAGTGAAGAAGTGAGTTTTTGAGATAGAGAGAGAGATAGTGAAGAAGTGAGTTTTTTGAGAGAGAGAGAGATAGTGAAGAAGTGAGTTTTTGAGATAGAGAGAGAGATAGTGAAGAAGTGAATTTTTTTTTTGAGAGAGAGATAGTGAAGAAGTGAGTTTAGAGAGATGGATAGTTGTTTGATAATGGAAAAAGAAAAGAAAGGATATTTTTTATTTATTTATTTTTATTTTTAGAAAAAACTAAAATTTTCAAAAATACAAACCATAATTAAACTAACCTAACTAAAATTTATTTAGTAGTAAAAAAAAAACTTTTGAGATAATTTTCGAATAATAACATAAATAGTAATCAAAGATATAGTTATATAGAAATATGTATGTTATACTAAAATTTATATAAAGATAAAAATAGTTAAGAATAATATGAAAATATATATATATACATATATTATTATTATTATTATTTTTATATATAAAAGCTAATTATTTCAAAATGTTCGAATTCAAAAAAACTCGATAGCTAATTTGCGTTGTGGATGGTCAAAATTGGGTGTCAACAGCTGTCCCTTTCTTTGGATATGATCGATAAAAGAGATCCTGGACAAAGAAAATTGACAAATTCAATTTTGGCCGACTTCATTTTCATCTTTCTGAAAAGGGGTTGGTACGAGTTTTGAATTATGAATGAACCCGAAATAACCACACGCCTTCCGATAGAAATGTAGTTTATTGTGGTGGAAGTCATTTCCTTAGCTCGTGTCCTATGAGTTTGACATTATTCTTTGGACTGTGTCCCAGTTCGCTGCTAAAAGGATTCCACATTGTGCTGCATCCTCTTTGATGTCATTCGCACTTTCTTTCATCCTTTTTGCATGTTGGAAAAATCCTCATTGATTCGTTGGTAGGATAATGCTGCAGTAACGGTAGGATGGTGATCCATTGATAGGATGCTTGAAAAAATAACTATCTGTCCAGCGGTAGGACAAATGAAGATCCATTGGTAGGATATGTTGAATGTCCATTGGTAGGACGAATGAAAATCCATTGGTAGGATATATGCAATGACCTTCTTGGCAATGAATATGCAATGGCCCTCTTGGCAAATGAAAATGCAATGACCCTTTTGGCAATGAATATGCAATGGCTCTCTTGGGAATGATGAATGCAATGGCCCTCTTGGCAATGATGAATGTAATGACCCTCTTGGCAATGATATTACCACCTCCGGTAATATAATATGAATGCAATGGCCCTCTTGGCAATGATTATGCAATGGCCCTCTTGGCAATGATGAATGCAATGGCCCTCTTAGCAATGATATTACCACCTCCGGTAATATAATATGAATAAAATAAAATATGAATGACCCTCTTGGCAGATGAAAATGCAATGTCCCTCTTGACAATGATGAATGCAATGGCCCTCTTGGCAATGATATTACCACCTCCGGTAATATAATATGAATGCAATAAAATATGAATGGCCTTCTTGGCAAATGATATTACCACCTCCGATAATATAATATGAATAAAATAAAATATGAATGGCCCTCTTGGCAAATGAAAATGCAATGGCCCTCTTGGCAATGAAAATGCAATGGCCCTCTTGGCAATGATGAATGCAATGACCCTCTTGACAATGATATTACCACCTCCGGTAATATAATATGAATGCAATGGCCCTCTTGGCAATGATATTACCACCTCCGGTAATATAATATAAATAAAATAAAATATGAATGGCCTTCTTGGCAAATGATATTACCACCTCCGATAATATAATATGAATAAAATAAAATATGAATGGCCCTCTTGGCAAATGAAAATGCAATGGCCTTCTTGGCAATGAAAATGCAATGGAAATGAAAATTACTCTCTTGGCAAATGATTATGCAATGGAAATGAAATGCATTGTCATCTTCTTGGATAATTTGACAATTTTTTTTTATTATTATTATTTTTTTATTATTATTTTTTTTTTATTTTTTTTTATTTTTTTTTTTGAACAACTCGTGTTCGTTGGAACTCATGTCTTTGATAGAAGTTATACGAGGCCTCGGTGGCTCGCAACTTGAATTTGAGTTCGCTTCATTCTAGCAATGTTGGAGATTATTTGAAGTTGACTTCGAACTTCTGACAATTCTTGATGGAATTTTTGAGATCTTCTCAAAAATTCTGTCCCAGTTGCATATATTAACATGATCTCCAATCTTTACTTGCTGGAGATAGTATTTTCTTCTGAATTTTTGAGAAGATCTCAAAAATTCTGTCCCAGTTTTCATTAAAAGGGAGAAATGAAAATCTTACGGGGAACATGACCGAGCCATTGTGGCGCCTACATATCCTGTTGGTGCAGGAATCAGGTCAAATGTAGTTCCAATTCTCTGGATGATGAATGCTGCAAAATCTGAGACAAGATAATCAGTAGACACATGTGTAATATGAGCATAATGACATGGAAAACTATATTACTTACAACATTTCCAGCTTAAAACATGAGATATTCCACCAGTTTGATATGGACGATCCAATGAAGTAAAATAGACATCTCACATCAATGGGATTACCCACTTTCAAAGGACAAATGCAAGATTTTTTTTTTTTTTTTTAGTGAATGTAAAGAGATAGTCAAATTTTGACTACAATTGGTATCAACAGTTAGGAATGCATAGAAATATTTCTCATTTCCTTTCTCATAACTGAGATTGACTTCAAGGTAATTCTTATAGCTTCAAGTAGTATCTCAAACATACTTAAGTGTCGACAAGATTTTTTCATCCTGCTTCCAACAAAGGTTTAGAATTATACCAATCATCATGTTTCAAGTGCCCTCACAATAAAGAAAGTTCTATTTCGCACATATATGAAGTGTTTGATTTTGAGAACATTTTACAAAGTGCACTCACACTCTCAAGAAAGTTCAACGCATGCAACAGTGATACCATATGCTTGGCCTGCATGTAAGTCTCCACTAATGTGAGAATATTTGGAATGAGATCATATAGGGCTTGTTTATTGGTTTGTAATGTAGGCTAAGGTAACGGGTGAGATATTAATTTGGGATAAAAGTGACTTAATCTCTCCTTGAGCATCACACTGAATTTGTGCTTTTGATGATTGATACGCCTTTGACGTCTAATCCTCTTTCTTTTGTCTCAACTTCTTCGAGTCTTTATTTGATAGAGTTTTTTCCTCTTTTCACCTCTTTCTTTTGTCTTGACTTCTTTGAGTCCTTAGTTGTTAGAGTTTTTCTCTTTTCGTTCCTTTTTGAGGTTTCTCCTTTTTTGTTGGAATAGTTTCCTTTTTGTCTTACATCGACCTTGTAGGAGGTTTTTTTTTTTTTTTATGAGAAAGTCGTCTTTGCTTTCTTGACTTTGAAGACTTTACGTCTTTTGCCTTTGGCAATTTCAAAGTTGGATCTTCTTCTATAATTTGCGCGTCTTTGGTGCGCTCAAGGAGGTTGGGCCAAGAGAGGGATAGTGCATGTAAGCACTCAGAAGGGAAAGGGCTAAGATGTGGTTGTCCAAAGAAAAGGTTTTAGGCTCAAAGTGGAAAACTAGGGATTAATGTTATTTGGTAGGCTCTGAAAGGCACAATCGGGTCAAAAAAGGCCTACAATCCTTTCTCAAACCAAACATAACTCAGGATTTCGCCTCAACAAACATATCAGGCCAAGTTCTAGATCAACAGTGCGATGCAATTGAATTTTAATCTAAAGCTCACCACACAATGCACATGAAGCCATGAGGTTGGTTATATTCTTACCTTGAATGCCCGCAAGAGAATTTTCAAGCATCACAAAAGTACGAATGAAAGATACCAACAGAAGCTATGGTTTACCACAAAGCAAATCATTTTCATCATACCAAATATTTCGCATGCTCCTAACTGTATTCGTTCCAATCAAGAAGATATGACACTTAACATATGTACACAATTTTTTATTTTATTTATTTTCTATTTTTTTAATCATTTTTTTTTTATTTTTTTTTTGAAAAAAGAAATACCGAACCCAAGAAGGGCTGCCTACGTATCTCATCGAGATGAGAATCAGGTGTGCGTAGTTCTTGCAGATATGATATATAAAATAATTTAGAGCTTTAGACAAACTTGGTGTGGTCTTCCAATATTAATATTTTCTGTGGAGATGCTGTAGCGTGCTTTATAACCTCTCTTGATCGGAATGTTGTGGCTTCCAACTTCATTACTCCTGATTCGACTTTGGAAAGGTCAATGATGTCATTTATTAGTTGAAAAACCAAATCTTCTGAAGACAATATTACATTCACAAGCTGACGATGTTCCTTATCCAATTTTATGGTAGAAAAAATCTCGATCATATTGACCACTCCTGACAAAAGGATCTAATCTGATGAGACATGGTTGCAATCATTTGTTTTTCTCGCATAGTTTTCTCTGTTAAGTTCAGTCTCCTTGGCTTTCTGTACAACTATCTCTTCTTGCAATTTTGCCATTTTTTTTTCTCTTTTCCTTATCTGATCAGTTATCTCCATTCCTATGTAATTTACACCAATTGTCTCTCCTGCCTTACTGAACACAGGTTCTACATATATTAGAGAATTCTTTGACCCAAATAATCCCTTCTTTGCCGATATTCCCCTTTCCAAAACCTCTCATTTGAAGTCTCGAGATTCCGTTACATCAGTACTAGTAAAATCTTTACATTTATTTATTGATGATGTCCTCTTCATGCAGACTTGACAAACAATTGTAGATAACATAACTCATTGTCCTGGTGACGGATAATAACGGGTGCATTTTGGAGGACAAATTATACGAAATTATCTGCTCTTTTCAGAATCTGGGATAATTCTTCTACTGGAGAGGATTGTCTTTCAATGTTTTCTATGCTTTCCTATAATTTCTCAATTAGTATTTGCATCCTGTTGAACACTTGTTTCCAATAATTTGTCCAAATATTTAGCTCTCTGCTTTCAGTATTTTATGTTGTCATACTCAGTATCTATTTCTTGTTTATCTTGAATTTTTATATCATTTTTTAGGAGACTCTTGGAATATGTGTCTCTTTAATTCTTCATCTAATATAGACGTTGGATGTTTATCACCCTATATCTTTCTTTCTCAAATTGATATTTCTCCAATAAATCCAATTTCTTGAGCTCTGGTTATTGTTGTTGTGTTTTTCTTGAGGATTGTCTCTTATGATTTGAATTCTTCCAACTATTCAAAGAATCATACGTTGTTATAACCATCCCCGACTATTGTCGGGGACAGTTTTCCTGCAAAGATATGAGAAAAGTGTGAAAGCGGGTCATTCTATATAAAAAAAAATAAAGAACAAGATATAGGAGTAAGATTTCATAGTCAAAGACTCCCCCGATTTATCTTTCAGGCTGTGTATTGGTGTCTTGTGAAATTTAATGTCATTGTTATTTCCCATGAACTCTTTGTCCCGTGATCTCCTCTCTTGAAATAATGTCGTCTCTTCTGTGTACAAAGAAAACTTCTTAGTTAGGGAGAGGGAATTGACCTCAAAATTGAGATCCTTTCATTTATCGCATGATGTCCTTTGATAACAGCCCCTACAAAGAAAGAAACAACTTTGTTGAACCCTCGATCTTTGAGAAGTAAGCAAGTTTGTTTTCCGATATAAATTAGTCTTTTCCAGAAACAGAAGAATAACTCAAAAGCCAAAGTATTAGTCTGTGCTTGTAATAATTAATGCAAAATATCACATAAAGAACTAAACACATAAATGTTGCTTTATTTTAAGACAAACTAATCTATGGGTGAAGAAAGAGTAAATAGACAAAAATTAATTTTATGATAAATGTGTGAGAAAAGTTGACTTGTGAATCACATATTTTTTTGCGTTTCAACTTTTGTACCCTTGTTTTTCTTAGATGCAGAAAAAGTTCTCAATTTCTTTGAAAGAATGAGGAAAACTGAAAACTTCAAAAATAGGGACCAAGCCTTGAAAGACTGCCTACGTATCTCACAAAGGAGAATTCAGGTCCTACGTAGTTTGACCACTTGATTTTTTTTTATGGAGGTGAGAAAGCAAAGTTTATGATTTGAGTGTAAAGTTCGAATTTTGTTAGGAAATTAAAGACTCATTGAATATTTGGACGCACTATCGATAGTGACTCGATATTTATACCTATGAGGCTCTAAAAAAAATCTAAAAGAGTGGACTAGCATGTCTTCAAATAAAGCAACATATTCACAAAACAGTTATAGCATATAACACACAAACAATTATTGCGCATTCTAAACAGATATGTGACCTTTTTGTGCCAAAGGTAGGCCTAACGATTTGAAGGATGTATTACGTCATTTGAAACATTCCATTGCCCCAAAACTTATATTTATACAAATATTATGAATAATTTGAATGGGGATACATAAATGGAAAAAAGGGATATAAATAATCAGTCTCACGCAGGGGTACAATCCTAACTAAGCCTTCGTGGAAAATCCTTCTTTCTTGATTTCTTGACATCTTCGAACGCCAATGCCTTTTGGATGAAGTGTCATTCACTGAAGGTTCTTCTTTGACTAGACTAAGCTACAAAAAAAAACTCCCAACCCCGAGGGACAATGGTTTGCCAAATCGCGTATAAAACCTTCAAATTTAAACATATAGGTATGATTGTCCATTTAGGCCGAGGGCCGTTTTGAACTCAAGGTGGTCTTTCTAATGAGCCCAATACACCTTGGGTATTGGGTCATCTTAGGCCAATGCACTAAATTAGGGATTTGGCTTTGCTCTACGCTAGGTTGACTAAGAGTGGCTTTTGCAAGACTGGTAACCCAAGCGGACAACTCAGGCTGGAACTTACGACAACCATTGGACGCATGACGTATCAATAAATTGTCGATCGTTCCGAAAAGGGTTAAGTATAAAAAGCCCGACTGCGGTACCGCAAAATCGTTCTTTAATATACTATACATTAAATAGGAAAAATGCCATGAAATGCAAATAACAATTTAATATATAAATTAAACACATAATTGCACAATTAAGGAAAACAAGAATTACTAATTATTACAAATCCAAATAGTTAGTCAAATAAGCAATCAAATCTAATGGTTAGAACCTAATTATTCCCCAGCGGAGTCGCCATTTCTGTTATATCGAAAAAAAATGGTTTAAAATTAATTTCAACTTTTTAGAGAAAAAATCAATTTTAGAAAAAAGGAGTCGCCACTTAATTTTTTAAAGAAATTAAGAAAACTTAATTTAAAAGACCCTAACAGATTTAAGTCTTAAAAATTTAGAGAAAAAGGTACGAGGTTCTTATTTCCACTTTGAGAAGATGTTAAGCATTCAAAGTGGCCGCTAACGCGCGGTTATCCGACGATTTAAAAATTATTTGACTAACTTTTGAAAATATTAATTTAAAGGAAAACGAAGACTTTGAAATTATTTTTTAGAAAAAAAATAAAAAAATAAATAACAAAATTGATAAAACTTAAACATTTGATTATAATATACATGTGTATATATATATATATATATATATATATATATATAAAGAAGTAAAAGTTTATCAATGACTAAGTAAATATAGAAAATTATTTTAAGAATAAATTAACATGAATTGGTTTATCTTTAGGAGAATCTAATTAGGTTAAAACAAATTAAAATTAATAGCTAACGAAATCATGAACGACATAAATAAATTAATTATTACAAACCGAATCAATAAAATAATAAATAAAAATAAGTAATGAACATATAAAATATGGCCCGACACTTAGTTTCTGTACGCCTGGACTAAGTTGTTGGGCCACCTGCGTTTTGGGCTTTTGGGCCAATTCTGATGTATATCACAACTGTATATACACTGTATATTAGTGCATACAACCAACAGTTTTCTTGTATATCAGATATATATAAAATTGCATATCAGTCAATTTTGCTCCAGCGCCTGTAGAAATACTTAGTAAACATGTTAATAATAAATAATATGAATAGTAATAATAAAAATAAAAATAATAACAATAATAATAATAATACTAATACAAAAAATAAAACTCGTCTTATGAACATGAGAGGCCTTGGAAAGCAACGGTAATTTCTTCATCGGCTAATTTCAACTTGTAATATATAATATATAATGTAAACTTAAATTAAAATTTCCGTCTTTAAAATAGAGAGGCCTCGAAACCCGACGGAGAGATTTTTCATTGGCCAAAATAAAGTCTGTTACATAAGTAGTAGACATGTAATCATCCCTCCAAATAATAAAAAAAACTATTTAAAACTTATTTTAAAGAAGTGGGTACTAACTTTTTTTAAAGTAGTAGGGTAATAACTTTATTTAAAGTAGTAGGGTAATGACTTTATTTAAAGTAGTAGAGTAATGACTTTATTTAAAGTAGTAGAGTAATGACTTTATTTAAAGTAGTAGAGTAATGACTTTATTTAAAGTAGTAGAGTAATAACTTTATTTAAAGTAGTAGGGTAACAACTTTATTTAAAGTAGTAGGGTAATAACTTTATTTAAAGTAGTGGGGTAATAACTTTATTTAAAGTAGTGGTGAAATAACTTTATTTAAAGTAGTAGGGTAATAATTTTATTTAAAGTAGTAAGATAACAACTTTATTTAAAGTAGTAGGGTAACAACTTTATTTAAAGTAATAGGGTAATAACTTTATTTAAAGTAGTAAGATAACAACTTTATTTAAAGTAGTAGGGTAACAACTTTATTTAAAGTAGTAGGGTAACAACTTTATTTAAAGTAGTGGTGAAATAACTTTATTTAAAGTTGTGGGGTAATAACTTTATTTCAAATTTAATAAAGGGAGACAAGATTAATTGTGATAAATGCCAAAATAATTACTACATGCTAGCAAATTTTGTAAAAAAAAATACTATAATTATTTCCTAACAGTCAAATATTTCAATCAACAAATTATGCCTGATTAGCAAAATATTAAACATTTCCCAAATCTAAATCAAGAAAATAAAATATCGGTTATCAATTAGCTAATCAAATAGATACCCAAATTAAAAGATATACATTTAGACAATAGCAAATAATAACAATCTCACCGTAAAAAACTTAATTAAATACAAGAATATAAACATGAACATAATTAAAATGTAAGAACATGAATATGAATACGAAACCTTAATTAAATACAAGAATATAAACATGAACATAATTAAAATGTACGAACATGAAACCTTAATTAAATACAAGAATATAAACATGAACATAATTAAAGTGTAAGAACTTAAATATGAACATGAACATAAACATAAACATGAAATAAACACGAACATGAACATAAACAACAACAACAACAACAAAAATAACATAAATATGCTTTGCAATTTTAATCAATTATGAATGAACAAAAAATCTTTGAATCTCGAGTTTATCAAATCATTTGGAGCAAAAAATAAAGAACTAAAGTGATGTAGTAACATATGAACAATATGAATCTTATAAGCAAGAAAATAACAATAATGGTTAGAGTAATTAATCAGCCCAACATTTGTTATGAAAACAAAATCAGTAAAAGGAGTCTAACATGAGAAAGATCTAAATCTTCCAAGCAAGAAAACTTATCAAGAACACCAAACACAAGATGTAATCAACCCAACATATACACAATAATAAAAAAAAAAAAACTTTTAGATCTAAAAAAAAACATAACATATATAGTAAAATAAAGTTAAACGAAACCATACCAAGACGGATTTGTAAGACCTCTCGTCTTGTTAGTCTAGCGGCGGCTTGGTAGCTTTTCCTGCGTGGTTCGTCGGAGCTCTCGCCGGAGATGAGTGGAAGAGAAGTATTCAGTGGTGTGTAAGAGGAGAGAGATTGAGAGATGAGGGGAGAGAATGGTGAGGATGGTCTTGTCTTGTTTTCTCTTTTTGAGAAGATGAAGAGAGTGTAGAAAGAGAGAGATAGTGAAGAAGAGAGTGTAGAGAGAGATAGTGAAGAAGAGAGTTTTGAGAGAGGGATAGTTGTTTTTGAGATATAGAGAGAGATAGTGAAGAAGTGAGTTTTTTTTGAGAGAGAGAGATAGTGAAGAAGTGAGTTTTTGAGATAGAGAGAGAGATAGTGAAGAAGTGAGTTTTTTGAGAGAGAGAGAGATAGTGAAGAAGTGAGTTTTTGAGATAGAGAGAGAGATAGTGAAGAAGTGATTTTTTTTTTTGAGAGAGAGATAGTGAAGAAGTGAGTTTAGAGAGATGGATAGTTGTTTGATAATGGAAAAAGAAAAGAAAGGATATTTTTTATTTATTTATTTTTATTTTTAGAAAAAACTAAAATTTTCAAAAATACAAACCATAATTAAACTAACCTAACTAAAATTTATTTAGTAGTAAAAAAAAAACTTTTGAGATAATTTTCGAATAATAACATAAATAGTAATCAAAGATATAGTTATATAGAAATATGTATGTTATACTAAAATTTATATAAAGATAAAAATAGTTAAGAATAATATGAAAATATATATATATACATATATTATTATTATTTTTTTTTTTATATATAAAAGCTAATTATTTCAAAATGTTCGAATTCAAAAAAACTCGATAGCTAATTTGCGTTGTGGATGGTCAAAATTGGGTGTCAACATTAAATACTATATATTAATTTTTTATTTTTTGCTAAAACTGAAAGATTTTATTTATATATTAAAGTTCGTCCATGAATTTATAAAAATGAATTGTTCTAAATAAAACAGTTCCACAAGCATCTTTTATCGATAGTTGTTTATGAATGCTTTGGATGTGTGAAATGTTGTATTGTGTTTCTTGGGAGTGGCGCCATTTTGGGTTAATTTTCTCTCTAGGTACCTCCAAAGAGCAAGAGGACAATGTAAAACTTTTAATTTGCTCCAAAAGTTTTTGGCTTAGTTCTAAATTATTATTTTTTACATAAACAACATCAACTAGAACTGTTTCTTCTAGTTGACTAGTTGAACAATTTTATTTATTTTGTAACTTAAAAGATAATACTTTCTCCGTGGCAATTTATATAATTTAATTTTATTGAACATAAAATTTAAGAAATATAGAAAGACTTTGTAATTTTTTAAAATAAAAAAAATTTAAAATAGAAGCGTACACCTTTGTGGACCTTTTGCAAATAAGTGAGACCAAATATATGTAAAATGTTGATAGTTTCATTAAATATTTGTCAAATAAGAAAATGTGTCATTCTTCGTACACTCTTTTTTTTTATTCGAGTGTTTATCAAAAATAATTTCTCTATCGCAGAAAAAAGAGATAAAATCTGCGTAAATCCTATCTTTTTCAAATCCTACTTATAGGACACTAAATAAGTTTGTTGTTGTGGTATGAAAAATGACTTTGCATTGGTCGATCTCCTATAATTCTTGCAGAAAAGCTAGAGAAAATTAATAGAAATCCATATGCAAATATTTAGTATTAAGAATTTCAAAAGAAAAAGTATGCAAGGCATATATCTTCTAAATATAAAACATTATGGTGTAGAGGAATTGAGATGACAACTACCTTAGATCAAAATACATTTTTTTTCTTGGATGGAATAATTATTGAAGTCAACTTATTGGAGATAAAGAGACAGAGAGAGGTAAAAGAAGAAATCAGAAAGAATAGGAGTTAAAAGGAAAAAAAAGATTCGGTATGGCATTTCTCAAATATATTTTACGTTTCTTTATTATTATTACACTTGGATGGAATATTACTTATTGAAGTTAACTCATAACTCAAAGGAAAAAAAGAAAAGAAATAATTTTTATTAGTATAAAATGGGTTCACATTACATGAGAGTTTTTATTTCCTTTCTCTCTCAAAAAAGATCAAAAGTACTTTCTTATAAAATTTTTTATCTTTCACATCTTAATTAATTTGAAATTTAGTAAAAATAATATTCACTTAATTTTCAAGAAAATATTTTCTTGGTAAATATTATTCATGGAAAACATTTTTTTTTTATACAAAACACAGTAACCTTTTAGCATGGGTGGAGTCACCTTACACGAAGGGTGGTCCAATGCGCAATTTTTTTCGGTAAATTATATGATGTTAGTGATTATGAGTGTATTTTAATTTTGTACACCTTTAACACAATTGAGAATTTTTTTTACATAATTTTCATTAAATTTCTGACTACGTTATCAGGTACGTAGAATGCAGTTGCTTACCAATTGCAAATACTTGTACAAACAACGAGAGAAACCGTCCAAACCTTGTTTTAAATTATTAGGAAGCATCAACGTTGATGTATTTAGATAAAGATCCATAAGGAAAATTAACAAAAAATAACTTTTTCTTTTAGAAAATAAATATGAAAATTGATTTGTGTACCAATTAGCATCCACTTTAAAGTCATATATAGTAGACTTTGACCCTGTCCTGTCCAAATGTGACATACAAAACATTAATTACTTGGTAATGGTAGGAGTAGTTCCTCTCCATTTCTTGAGGATTTCATGGTTAAACTAGTCAAAACACACAACTTTGACATTTTTATTTAAAACAAGTAGGATTAATTAATTTGGAAGCATATCTCACCAAAGGTATGATGTAATGGATGGATTCTTTCATTTTTAAATCATATTTTTTATGTCGGAATCTTAATAATAGAAAAACATCCTTTTTAGGGAGTGTTCCTTCTTTAATTGGCCAAATAAATTTAAATTAGTCGATAATCCTCTTTGTAGGGAGCACTCTTTTAAATGGCCAAATAAATTTAAATTAGTCGATAAGTTTCGAATACCTAATTTATTTATTTTTTTTAAAAAAAGAAGCTTCTAGTTTGCTGATGAAGTATTAAAAAGTAAATTTCGCATTTATGTATTTAGATAGAGAAAATGTCAAAAATGGTCCCTTATCTTTTGGCATCGCAGGTTCAAAGTAGTCTTTTAAGTATTATTTGAATAGTTTTGATCCGTTAAATTTATTAAAAATGAGCATTTTTTATCTTTGATAGATATTTACAAATTCTAATCATTAAATTTAATTAGAACTACAAAAAAAAGTTGTAACTAGATAACCAAAAAATTTTGTCATAATTCAAAAATCACAAGATTAAAAAACGCACCAGAGACAAAAAGATAAAATAAATTGCACCTCAAAAGTTGTATCATACTGTAAAAAATGACAAAAAATATAACATAAACAGCAAAAAGAAACTCTAAAAATTGACCAAAATTTGGCCTTTATCTCTTCCTTTGTGAGTTAGAAAACTGTTTCTGATATACCCTTGGATCAAAAAAAAAAATTAAAGTAAAATTGCAAAAAAAATATAATGATAAAATTACAAGATAGAAAGCAAATTAAATAACATATAGTAATATATGTTAAAGAATAAGCAACTACGCGATTTTTATATATATATATATATATATATGAAAGAAAACAACAATAACAAGTTAAAGACTTTTAGAGTGAAAGACCCATAAAGTCTTATATTGTCATTTTGCCCTTTGAATGCCCCATTATTTCCAAGTACAACTTCTTACTTGTTTTTTTTTTCCTTCCTTTTTCCAAGAAATGGCAGCTATCCACAAGAACACAATCCAACACTTGACACACCCAAAACATTCATTAACATTATTTGATTCGAACACCAAATATTTATGTGATGGTTGCAAAATCCCTGGCATAGGTAAAAGATATCACTGCCATGAATGCGATTTCGATCTACATGAATATTGTGGAACATGTCCGATGAATCTTACTTCGTTCTTACATCCTTACCATTCTCTCAAGCTCGTCAATCGTGTGCCACATGGCAATCGCCTATTGGACCGCGTTTGCAGTGTTTGTTGTGATTCTATTGAAGGGCTGTTTTATAGATGTGAGATTTGTGAATTTGATGTCCATCCCCTCTGTACTCAATTGCCTCAAACACTTCGACATGTCCTACATCAGGTAACCAATTAGAATTAGAAAATATAAATATTCAAGAATTTCAATATTAAAATTACTTATACATAATTTTAGGATGTTTTATATTCATTGTGTTTACTTTTGAATACTCTCCCGCTGTTATAATTTATCTGGTTTGATTCGGAGTACGAGGATAAAAGTGATTAATATTTGGTGTGAATTTAGACATAGAATTTTTATTTTTATTTTTATTTTAGAAATAAATAAATTTACATAATTAAAAACTATATAAATATAATTTATCAAGATAAGTCATGTACCCGTAATCTATAATGATTTTGAGAAGACTTTTAATGAATTTCCTTTGACCTTTTGAGCTCTTTTCTTAAAAATTATTTGGTGTGTTATATAGACAGATGACCAGTCCTTAAGTTTTCTGTATACAATTAAAATTTATACATCATCGTGTAAATATTTTTCGTTTTGGTATTGGTATTGATATTGGTATTGACTGTAAAACTGAATTCAAAATAGTCAGAGAAAAGGAAGTGATTGTAACGATTAGGCCATAATATCTACATTAGGGTTGTGTTCGGTATGAAGAAAAATGTTCTAAGTCGAGACCCTGATTGGGGAGGATTGGGTTAGGGTTGAATCTCAGCAAAGGTCCCAGGTTGGAGCGGGCCTCGAATTGGGTGATCTCGGGTCGAGTCCCGAGTCAGTTGGGGGCGGGGTGGGTTGCTTTACGAGGTAGTATGTTTGGGGATTAGGGGTCGAGGGAGTTTGGGTGGATTTTGTGGTGGATGATGAGGTTGAACGAGAATTTAGAAAAATGTCTTTTTTATTTTTTATTAAGGAAGTCATTTTCCTTATGGAGGAATCATTTGAAAAATATTTTTCAAAACACTCTAAATGAACATGGAAAAATTAAAAAATAGTAGGGGCATTTTTGATCCATTAAATAACAATAAGGGTATTTCTGGATCAAAGTATTGACAACAAAGACATTTTTGGACCAAACTATAAACGGAGGGTATTTTTATTCATTTCAAATAGTTTAAAACATTTTTTACCATTTTCCCATAATAATATTTCAGATGCATCCTTTAAGGCTACTAAGCTCGACTGAACCAGGAACCTGTGTTGTTTGCAAAGGAGCTTGTAACGCTTCTTCATGGCGTTATAGGTGCGCACTATGTGAATTCAATATCCATATGGAGTGTATGTTGGTACAATGCGAAAAGGAAAGAACATGGCTAGGAATTTCGAAGTATGTTCCACCATCGGTATTTCCTAAGACGCAATATTTTTATGGTCATGCTTATGATATTCCATATTGGAATCCTAATCATAACAACATCCCACATTCACACCCACACCTACACCCACAACATCAATTTCATTGTGCGGTTCAAACTCATCATGGTGGAACAGGTAGACAAATTGGAAAAATTATATTTGTACTAGTGAAAATAGTCTCAATTGCGTTGATTCTTGGGATGTGAAATAGAGGTGGACAGATGCTGAGTCAAGATTTTTAGTTTATGGATTCATTTGATTATAATTTATATATATATATATATACACACACACGATTTCAGCAAAACAACAAGGTTCCATCGAAACCGTACGTAGTCATAAAATGGTGGTTTCGCCCTTGGGATTGATTCAAGTTTAAAGTATATGGATTTTGAGTTTCAAGCTTTTGAATTCTGAAATTTATTATATGTACATGTTCAATGAATTTTTCAATAATATATAATGTTTAGACTAAAGTTATTGAATTTTATCAAACTCATACCTTACCTCCGACAAAAATTCATCCCGAGTCACAAGAGCAATCTCTTTTTTTTTTAATTCGAAAGTCCGCCCCTAGTGTGAAATTACAAGAGGGGAGTGAATGGTCACTTAATCGACAAGTGTTTTGACCGTCTTTTGAAGATAACTTTCATTTAGAAGAAAAACCTCTTTTTACCACAAGTTACACATAACATCATAATTAATACTAAGAAAACCATAATTATTGCGTAATATTTTGAGATTATATGTTTTTAGAATCTAACTAATTAATTATAGGGAATAGGATCAAAAATGCCCTTAAACTATTTGGAATGAACAAAAATGTCTTCCATTTATAGTTTGGTCCAAAAATGCTCTTTCTGTCAATACTTTGGTCTAAAATGCTCTTATTATTATTTAATGGGTCAAAAATATCCTTTTTCAAATAAATATATTATTTATTTTCTTTTTAACACATTTTTTCCTAATAATATTTCTTTTATTAGCAAATGTTTATTCTACTTCAATTAGAAAAAAAATTAAAAATTATAAAAAAATTCTTATTTTATTATAATTACTTTTTATCGTTATTTGAATAAAAATTAATGATTGATTTATTGTGATCTTATATATATGACATATGTTATCCGTTAAAACTTAGAATGCATGAAGTTATTCTTTTTTAATTGATAAAATGAGATTACGAAGAATAAACTAATTTTCTACATTTTTATTACTTTAAGTGGTTTAAAAATAATGAAAACAAGAATAGAGTTCCTTAAAAGTAATATTTTTATAAGGAACAAGATTTTTATTTTTTTAAAAAAGGTATATTTATTCAGGAAAGGGCATTTTTGACCCATTTTGTAACAATAGGGGCATTTTTGACCCATTAAATAACAAGAAGGGCAATTCTAGACCAAAGTATTAACGACAAGGGCATTTTTGAATCAAACTATAAACGGATGTCATTTTTATTCATTTCAAATAATTTAAGGCATTTTTGACCCTTTTCCCTTAATTATAAGATAATCTTATTAGGGAAATTGGTGCGAATAATCAGCACTCGCATAGTTTATCCCTTTGCGTAATATTGTGTTAATTTTTATAACTTTTAGAAATTAAACATAATAAATTAAACATGCACTTTTACATCATTAAATTACTCGATCTTAGTAAATTTACCTAATTTGGTGTAAACACCTGATGCAGATAAATTTTTACAGTATAAAAATAGCTTGGAAACACATATGAAGTAATTGAGATGTTTACTTTGACCAGGATGTAAATTAAGGAATTTTATACAAATAGCCAGTTATATTTATCAAATATTTATGGCTCAATAATAACATAATTACCATTTTAACTTGTCGAGAGAATTTCTAAACTAGGACATAATATGTTGCCAATTGATATTAATGCACTTTTTATATGTAGAGTCAACCCCCATCTTTATATTAATTTTCCAATAGAGAAGTTAATTAGGATCATAGTTGGAAAAAAATAATAATGGGGAGATCAATCTCTAGTACTTCTTCACTAATTTCACTAATTTTTATTATCTTATTAAGTGTTGATCTCTTTGGGGCAAGGTTAAGAGCAAATGCGACCATTCAGCTAGTTAAAAAGGCTTGCGATTTATGTCAAGTTAAAGATTTTTGCTACAATGTTTTAGGTGAAAATCCGGAGGCAAATAGAGCAATAACAAGGTTCAATCTTAAAGACGTTGCAATTCAATTGGCATATACAAATTACACAAACATTCACAGAAAAGTTTTCACGATCACTACAAATAAAGTAAATCCAACCCTCAAGCAAATTTACAAGCAGTGTCTTCATGAATATATACTTATGAAATCGGATTTCGATTTCATAGTTCATACTTTGGTCACGAATGGTGATATGGGTCAAGCGATCGAAGGGGCACGAACTCATTTATTTGCTTGTATGTCTTTATTTACGCAGTCACCGACTTCTCCGAATCCCTTTGCTCAAGATAATGGTAATCTTGCTTTTTTCCTTGAACTAATTAGGGATATTTCTTTCATACCCCTAATTTGATTATATTGATTTATGAATAAGAAGCATCTATTTATTTTTTCTTCCTATAATTGTATGATTTTTTTCCCCTGAAAAATGGAGAAAAGCCATTGCTAAAATTTCTACCAATTAAATGCGGAAATACACCATACTAAACCATCCATACAAAGTATGTAATAGTATCGAGTTTCTTACCGGGAAACCAACCATTTTCACTGGACAAGTCAGCCTAAATTCAATTATTTCGAAAAATAATGTGAAAACAATTAAAAATAGATAGAAACTAGATAAAAGCGTAAGTTTTAGTCAACTACAACCCCCCCCCCCCAAGGACCGATTATCACATGTACAAGCTTCTAATACAACGATAATGAAAATAATACAAGTTTTAAAATCTTTGTCAATCGAATAGAACAAAGTAAAAGTAAAAAGGAACAAGGAAGATTACCGGCATCAACAGCTACCTCTCAAGTCTCCCTTGTAAGCCTCGGATGAAGGGAAAGAGAACTGAATCACTGTCGGAACCTACACAAGTGTAGATAGCAAGGAGTGCGTACCACCGACACGATACCCATCAAGCGAATAACTAAGACTAAGCAAAGCTAATAAAATGTAAGTACTCTTGTCATACCAACCGAACCCCTCAGACTACAACCTACATAAAAATCAACCCAGTTTAACAGTTCTAATAGCACAAGTATATATATCATCAATAGTGCTTAAGTCTCAGTCAAATCACATCAATTCATAGTATAAATCACGAGGATATCAGGGGCAAACACAGTCCACAAATGACAAAAGATGTATGATGTAATGTAGTGCAGTGCAATGTCACGTATAGTGATGTATGTCTGTCCTAATGATACACATCGGCTGACTAGCAGGCCGAAATCTATGGAGGCCACACATGAACCATGTATCCGCTGGAACCATTTTCCTTTGGGATAAATATCAATCGCCGGAACAATTTCCCTTCGGCATAATCCTCAAATCAATTTCATCTCAATATATCATAACCAATGGAAATAGGCGATATTCATGTAAATCACAATAATAGAATGATATCAACAACAAGTCATAAATCATGTCACAACATATTCACATTTCCATCTCAATATATATCAAAGGTTTAATCATATCAAACACATCATTTTAACTCATCAAATTTACCATTTATTACCCCATTTCTTTATTATCAAGTTCAATCAAATGGTCCCAAACCGCTTTTCATTACTCTCCAACATAAAAAAAAAGAATATATGATCTTACAAGCTTAAACGAAGGTTTAAAAGTTCACTTGCCTTGAATTTACCCCGAACTACTCCAAAATTTGAGCCTTAACCTTACGCCAATATTCTGAATCAATAAAATCTAATCAAATATGAATTCCCAATGAGAAAACGAATCTAACGACACCCAAATCATAATTTTTAAAAATCGGGCCAAAATGGACCTAAAAATCCAATTCCAAAAACGAAGGACAAATCTAGAAATTTTTACATGAAAATATTCCTTGAAACATTTGGAAACTATTAGTGAAAATAATTTCAAATTTGGACTTAAAATCAGTTCGTAATCATCATTTTACTAAAAATTTCATGTTTTAGAAAAATCCCCAAAATCAAGATTTAAAATCATGAATTAACGACCAAAATCAATGTATAATCGATGGGTAATGAAAGATATACGTTAAAAATACTTACCCACAAGAATTCCTACAAAAATCCTCTTGAAATCACCCTCTCCCGTGCTTACAAGATCTAAAAATAGTGAAACATAGCTAAAACCTCGACCATAAACCCAGGTGTCGCTTAAGCGACATAGGGTTCGCTTGAGAGAACCCCACTTAAGTGGCCCTGATCGCTAATGTCACGCCCCGAGAGGGTACCCTAGACGTAACCGACACTCAGAAACTATTTCTGGCTCCCAAGCAAACCACATAGCTTGATCACACATCCGTTCATTCATTCAATCAGCGGAAGACAAGAAAATAAAGAGAATATTTGGTGGGCAACTCAAACATTAATCTAACTCAAAGAATAAAGGCCATGGGCCGACAAATCAACTCTAATATTTGTCATTATAAATAGTTTGACAAGAATAATTTTAAGGAAAGAAATACTCAATCGACGCATCACTATCTAGTCTATGAAGCCTCTATCACTACTATCTAATTGGTGCCAATGACATGTTCATGGCTACCTCAACTCAAAATGAAAAAGGGCTAACTCGACGCAAGAATACACAAACGGTGTCCTCCGAATGTAGGGGCGGACTCACCAATATTCTGAGAGTGGGTGTGGATCTTCAACGGAGCGCCGATTGATGATCTCTAGTACCTGTCTCTGCATCATGAAACGATGCAGGCCAAATAGCGTCAGTACATGGAATGTACTGGTATGTAATATGGCAGAATGAAACATACCTCAAGGAATAGTAACGCTGGATCAAATATCTCAACTCAGGAAGATAAGAGAAACTCAAATAAGGCGTCATAAGTCTAAAGTAAGAATACATTTCTAGACAAAAACCAATCACACATCATACAATCCAATCCAATCATACACAATATAGTTCAATCAAATCATATATCATCCGATTCAATCCAATCGTATACACTCGGTTCAACCCGGTCATATACGGTCCGATCCAATCCAATCATATATCCTTCCATTCAACCCAATCAACATATCATCTAGTTCAATCCAGTCCAATCGTACACTATCAAATCACAATTCATCTAATCCAATTCGATCATATACAATCAACTCAACAATCAACTCAAAGGGCTCAACTCAATAAATATGCAAATTAAATTATGCAATGGTTTACAATTCAACTCAATCATTTGCAATCACAATCAAACCAATCAGATCAAGCACAATTCATTCAATTGGGAGTTTCTCTAACCGACAACCATCACCATATAAGCGAGTGATAGTACAACAAACCGGCATTGTTGCCACGTTCGTTCATACCTTGCCAGGGTATGAACGAATCAACCAATCATGGATCCAATCCAACCAAGTCCTATAATGTCAGGACAAACATGTCGGGGAAGCATCCACTTTAACAGTTCAATCCCCTCCTACGTTTGGCGACGTAGTTTATTGGTTCGAGTATGAACTGTATTCTTACCCAATTCGTTGTTCGATACTCCTCCCAAGACTCAATATGCTCATATCTATCAAGTGAGTAAAATACTCAAAATGCTCATTTAGTCTCATCGGACTCTTTCAAATCAACTCATTTAGTCTCATTGGACTCATTTCAAAACTCAATCAAATCTGGCCTCATTGGACCTTTTTTCAAATCGACTCATCTCAAATCATCAAACTCTTCTCTTTAAAATCTATACAATCTCAAAATAGACCTTTTTATGTAAAAATGCTCAACTCATTTATACTAAAAATACTCATGTTCAAAAATAATTAAAAGACTTCTCAAACTCAACTCATGCTTAAACTCTTTTTAAATCATAGATGAAAAATAATCTTTTCTTAAACTCAAAATAGTGTATAAATAGTTTATGCAAAAATTCTCACAAATCATGTATTTAAAACTCCTTCTCAAAAGATCCTTTATTTTAAAAATACTCATAAGACTCCAATCAACTCAGATTATGCAAATCACATATCACATAATCACATTAGACTCTAATCCGCTCCATCACATAACATCCTCATCAATATACCTCTTCATCAATCATTCTACACATATTAAATAAGCACCATTCACGTCATCACTCACATCATCATCAAACATCATCATCACATCATCATCATATATTATCATTTACATCATCATCAAACATTATCATCACATCATTGTCAAGTATCATTATCACATCAATCATCAAACATCTACTCCAAAATTCTTATTTTAGTCCTATGTTCATTTTATAGAAGCAAAGGGACATTCTTAACTATCCGATTCATTCCTTTTATTCCAATCAATACATATATACACACAACTATCCATCTCAACCTCAAGACATTTATGACAAGAAATCTCATCTTGGGTTCATGTGAATGAAACATGAATCCATACTCTCAACAAAACTCAACTCAAGAATATCGTCAATACCTATAAATTTATATACAAAGATACATTTGTCGTCAATAATATGAAAATTAACAATTTAGTAACTCAAGTCATTAAAATCATCAATCAACCAATAGTATCTAAAAACATTCTATAGTTTAGGGAAAACTTTCAAGAAAACCTTCCTAGAAGGTTCAACTCTTTCACAACTCCTAACCAACACATCTATGGGCATATGGAAGAACTCAATCCATATTTTAGGTTAGCCTTACATACCTTGTTTGAAGACTTTGAAGAAACCTTGATGTTAGGTCTTCAATGGAAGGCTTGAATTCTTGAAACTCTTGAAGGCACCCTTTGTTGGAGATGGATTTGGAGAAGAAGAAGAAGAAGAAGAAGAGAGGGAAAATTTTAGGGCTTTTTAGAGAGAGGGAGGACTGAAAAATGGTCCCAAAACGTTCAAGTATAGGGTATATATAATTAGGGAAAAGTCCAAGTTGCCAACAACAACAACAACAACGAACCCAGTGTGATCCCACCATGTGGGGTCTGGGGAGGGTAGAGTGTACGCAGACCTAACCCCCACCTTAAAAGGTAGGGCGGCTGTTTCCGAAAGACCCTCGGCTTAAGAGAGAAGAACAAGGGAGGAGAAACAAGGAAAAACAAGACATAGGTCAGTAAAGCCAGGCATATAACAGACAATATAAAGATATAAATAATGAGAGCGATAAAGCGATAAAGTCAGGGTAGGAAAGATCGGGGATAAAGGGGCATTAACTACTATAGATAAAATAGGATACCCAAAGTAGACTGGGCCAACTAATATAAGCAGTAATCCCATGCAAAATCCTATGTTAAGACAAATGAGCGCGACTACGACTACTATGGATAACCGATCGGCCACCTAGCCCACTATCTTAGTCTGAGTCCTCCATAGCCTCCTATCTAAGATCATGTCCTCGGAGAGCTGCAACTGTGCCATATCATGTCTAATGACCTCTTCCCAATATTTCTTCGGCCTCCCTTTGCCCCTCCTGAAACCGTCCATAGCCAACCTCTCGCACCTCCGCACTGGAGCATCTGTGTCTCTCCTCTTGACATGCCCAAACCATCTCAGTCTCGCTTCCCGCATCTTGTCCTCCACCGATGCCACTCCTACCTTGTCTCGGATATCTTCATTCCTAATTCTATCCATCCTAGTGTGCCCACACATCCACCGCAGCATTCGCATTTCCGCGACTCTCATCTTCTGGACATAAAGTTTCTTGATTGGCCAACACTCCACCCCGTACAATAGGGTCGGTCTAACCACCACTTTGTAGAACTTGCCTTTGAGTTTTGGTGGCACTTTCTTATCACACAGCACTCCGGAGGCGAGCCTCCATTTCATCCACCCTGCACTGATGCGGTGTGAAACATCGTCGTCGATATCCCCATCTTCCTGTATAATAGACCCAAGGTATTTGAAGCTTCTTTTCTTTTGAATGGCCTGGGTTCCAAGCCTCACTTCCCCGTCAGCCTCACGCGGCAGGCCACTGAAACTGCACTCCAAGTATTCTGTCTTGGTCCTACTCAATTTAAATCCTTTAGACTCCAACGTCTGTCTCCAGCCCTCCAGCTTGTCGTTAACTCCGTTGTGAGTCTCGTCAATCAGGACTATGTCATCTGCGAACAACATACACCAAGGCACCTCACCTTGTATTTGTCTAGTCAATTGATCCATCACCAGGGCGAATAGAAACGGGCTAAGAGTCGATCCCTGGTGCAACCCCATCGTAATAGGAAAGTGCTCCGAGTCCCCCCCTACCGTCCTTACCCTGGTCTTAGCTCCATCATACATGTCTTTAATCGCTCTAATGTATGCCACAGGTAAACATTTCGCCTCCAAGCATCTCCATAGGACCTCCCTTGGAACTTTGTCATAGGCCTTTTCTAGGTCAATAAATATCATGTGTAAGTCCCTTTTCCGCTCCCTATACTGCTCTACCAATCTCCTTAAGATATGAATGGCTTCTGTAGTCGAGCGCCCCGGCATAAATCCAAACTGGTTCTCTGAAATAGACACACTACTCCTCACTCTCATTTCTATCACCCTTTCCCACACTTTCATAGTGTGACTTAGCAGCTTGATACCTCTATAGTTGTTGCAGCTTTGAATGTCTCCCTTGTTCTTGTACACGAGAATGATTGTACTCCACCTCCATTCTTCAGGCATCTTCGATGTCCTGAAAATGACATTAAACAGCGCAGTCAGCCACTCCAATCCTACCCTACCTGCATTCTTCCAAAATTCCCCAGGGATCTCGTCAGGTCCGGTCGCTTTTCCCCTGCTTATCCTACGAACAGCTCCCATAACCTCCTCAACCTTTATTCTCCTACAATACCCAAAGTCGCGACGCCTATCCAAGTGCTCCAAGTCTCCCAACACAAAGTCTCTGTCCCCTCCTTCGTTCAAGAGTTCGTGAAAGTATGACTGCCATCTCTGTCTAATGCGGGATTCCTGTACCAGTACTTGACCATCCTCGTCCTTGATGTACTTCACTTGATCCAAGTCGCATGACTTCCTCTCTCTCGCCTTGGCAAGCTTAAATAGCTTCTTATCTCCGCCTTTTTCCTCTAGTTCTGCATAGAGGCGTTCAAAGGCTGCCGTTTTGGCCGTCGAAACTGCCATCTTCGCCTCCTTATTCGCTAACTTATACTTTTTCCTGTTCGTTCGCTTCTCTTCATCATCCTTGCTATATACCAACTTTACATATGCCTGCTTCTTTGCTTCTACCTTTTCCTGGACTTCTCCATTCCACCACCAATCCCTTCGGTGTCCGCCATGGCGGCCTCGTGAGACCCCCAGCACCTCTCTAGCTGTTTCCCTAATGCAGCTGGCCGTCCTATCCCACATACTGCTCGCCTCCCCCCTACTATCCCACGCCCCCATAGCCATCAGCTTCTCCCCCATCTCTAGGGCACTAGACGGAGTCAAATGACCCCACCTAATCCTCGGTCGGTCATCCACGACCCTCTTCTTCTTCTTCCTTCTTATCTCTAAGTCCATGACCAATAGTTTATGTTGGGTCGTAAGGTACTCACTTGGTATGACCTTGCAGTCCTTACAGAGGCTTTTATCCTCTTTTCTAAGTAGCCAGAAGTCTATTTGCGTCGCCGCCCTCGAGCTACGAAAGGTTACCAATTGTTCCTCCTTCTTTGGGAAACTCGAGTTGGCCACCCTTAAACCAAAAGCCTTTGCGAAATCCAAGAGTGAGGCTCCTCCACTATTCCTGCACCCGAAGCCAAATCCTCCATGCACCTCGTCATAGCCCGTCGAAACAGACCCAATGTGCCCATTGAAATCTCCTCCTATGAATAGCTTCTCAGTAGGCGGTATACTGACCACCACTTCGTCCAAGTCCTCCCAAAAGCGCCTTTTTGTCTCCTCGTCCAACCCCACTTGCGGCGCATAGGCACTAATAATGTTCAGGGTGATCCCTTCAACGACTAACTTAATCGTCATCATCCTATCATTTGTCCTCTTAACCTCTACCACCTGATCTCTAAGCTCGCTATCTACTAAGATCCCTACTCCATTCTTAAACCTCGACTTGCCCGAGAACCAAAGTTTGAACCCATCCACCTCCTTAGCTTTAGGTCCTACCCATTTAGTCTCTTGGACGCAAGCTATATTAATCTTCCTCTTCTTAAGAATCTTAACTAACTCTATGGACTTTCCCGATAAGGTCCCAATATTCCAAGACCCTACTCTCAATCTAGAAGCTCCCTCCGCCCCCTTAGCCCTCCCAACCCTGGCCCTTGATCCCAACCGAGGACATGACCCTATTCTACCATCGCACACTAAAGCCAGAAAAGCAGAAATACGCTACTGAAAGGTTACTCTCAGATAAACGGACGATAAATAGTATAGCACAAGTTAGCAATTGTTTAAAAACAGTGAGACAGGTACTTAATTTGGCAGTGCAATAAATATTTATAGGCTAAAATATCGGAAATGGACTATTGGAGGTACCAACTCCAAGTTAGTAAAACCTGGTCACTGTCGAAACACTGTTCACTGCCGGAAAGTACTGTTCACCGCCTGAAAGTACTGTTCACTCGCCGGAAAACTGGATACAAATATATGGTCAGCCTCGGAATGCAGAGGCGACCACCCTGGGAGAAAAAACGGAGCCGAAAAATGGCCGGAAACTGCCACACGCGCCGGAGCGTGTAGCGCGTGGCGGCGCAGATCTGGGGCTGCTGGCGGCGCGTGACGGCGCGTGGCTGAGCAGATCTCAGAGGAGCTACCTAGGGTTTGCTCACCTGAGTGTTCCGCTCCTCGTGGTGTTGTTGGTTTTGGCAGCAGACGCATAAAAATTGAGGAGAGAGAGAGAGAGAGAGAGAGCGGAAAAGTCCAAGTTGCCCCTCTTCAAAAATCTAAAAAATTGGGCAAAAATCTTGCTGGCGCTATAGTGGCGCGTCGCGCCATTGCAGCGCCAAGCCAAAATAGGCTTAAAACCCTGCACATCTAATAGTGGCGCATCGCGCCAAGCCCCAAACTACTGAGGCTATTTTCTGGCGCTATAGTGGCGTGGGGCGCCAAGCCTAATTTTCGCCCAGGCCTGAAATTCCTGCAATACTAGTCTATAGTAAAATGGCCATAACTTTTGACTCCAAACTCCAAAAATTGCAATCTTGGTGGCGTTGGAAAGAAGACTCAAAGACCTTTAATTTGGTAGGTCATCGGCCACCCAGTGCTTTATATCCTAGGAGATATGGTCGTTTGAATTTGACCCTTAAACTAACTCGTCCGAAAACTTAATCGATTAGAGTTCTTTGGACTCGACTTGGTGTTAGAGATCCCTTATGACCCCCTAAAAACATCTAACACACTTCAAATACTTAGGAATTAATCTTAACTCATGTGTAGAATTATAAGTCCTCCGGTCCGAGTCTATCCACACGTGAAGAAATGTTCGAGTCTTTGCGAAAAAAATTCTGGAGTGTCACAGCTAAAGCGGAGTTCACTAAAGCAGAATCCCTTATCTAAAGTGGCCTCCCTTCGTTGAAGCAGAGTTCACTAACTCGAAGGCATCAGATATTTGCAACTTCCAAAATTTCACCAAGTCACAAAAAGTCTCCGAAATGACTTTTGGAATTCGATCAAAATCCCGTAAACACAAACCATATATGTTATCATACTAATTTGATATTCCAGACTCAATAAAACCATTGAAATTCAAATTCAAGGTCTTCTTGAACTTGAACTTAATAAGTCACAACTAAACTAACTTTGAACCTCAATATACCAAAACGAGCTCGGAACCTCCAAAAATTCAACCAAGACCACCTCTATACCTAAAATCATCTCCTAACTCCAACGAATTCGTCAAAATTTATTTAGAGTATCGGATCTCCGAATGTTGACCAAAATCAACTTTATGATCAAATTTTCAAAAATTTCCAACTTAGGGCATCAAATCTCCATTACAACTCCAAATCAAATTCCGTCAACTCTCTTACACCAAATTCCATATTCTAGAGCTGATGGAATCAACAAAATTCTATTCTAAGACACATAGTTTTAGTTGGTCCCAAATACCCCTTTTGAACACTTTAAGCTTTTAAAATTTCAAAACTCAACTTTTTAAAAGAATTTCCCAAAATCAACACCAATGCTAATCTGAAATGACTCAGGGCAACTATCAGAATGGGTAAAATGATTATTTTATAAAAAATTTCAAAAATGACCTTCAAGTTCATTACAGTTATAGCGTTAGTCAGCTTCTCATACAAACCTTTATGATGTTAAACTGAAAACAACAGACTAAATCAACTTCTCCTAATTTTGAAGCACAAATATTATTCACGCCTGCAATTACAAGTTGGGTGGCCTAACTTTGGAGGTTAGCGCTTTTCTTTTGGGGAGTAGAGGAGGGAAGTGGAAGCTCATCTTAAGGCTGAGCAACCTCTCCGTTTGATATCCTCATCACCTAATAATGTTTATATGGTCTTCTCTCCAACTGAATCTTTTTCTCCCAACCACGTGTATTATATTTTGCACGAGGGGGGTGGAAGTGTAAGGCGCGGCTGAAAGTGGAGGTTCTGGAGGGGGTGTAGGGGGCTGGAGGTGGGTGCTGGATGAGGTGTGTAAGGGGGTTGGCAGTGAGGGTGAAAGGAAGGACTAAATAAGGAGGCTGGAAGGCGAGGTGCTGGAGGGAGGTGTTGGTAGATGTAATGTTAGAAGAAAATGCAACTAAAGTAGTAGAGACAGATGAAAAGTATATTGAAGTTGGTATGTTATAGTGGCTAGAAACAAATGGGGCAGAGAAGTCAAAATCAACGATAAAATTAAGAAAAAATAAAAGATAACGGAATTGAAGTGGTAAAAAAAATGGAAGTGAAGTTGGTATGGATTCAAGAGAGATAAAGGAAGTTGAGACATACACTACTAAATATAAGGCAAAAACGACGGATAAAAAAGTGAAGGGCAACGTCTTTATAAAAATGCGACGGATAATGCAATGTTGTCCGTCGTTCTTATTTTTTTATTTTTTTTATTAAAAGTGACGAACAACGACACTAAGTTCATCGCTTATTTTGATCGATTTTGCGCCAAAAATAAATCTTATTAATATGTAATATATTTTGCGACGCAATCCATCTCTACAAAGAAAAAATAATTAGTTATAAAATAATTATTTACGACTGCGTTTGTCACTTTTAATTAATTTTAATTGATTAATTTTTTTATAAGGAGCAACGGACTGCGTCGCTTTTAGTCAACATATTTGGTCAACAATTTTAATTAAGCAATGGATTGAACTGTTTTGTCTATCGCTTTTTGTGTCAAAATAGTGGTCAACTATTTTAAGAAAAGCGATGGACGTGGCGACATAGTTCAACTATTTTTTTTAAATATTCAATAAAGATCGGGATTTTTCTTATTTTCTCCCTCTCTCTATTCTCTCCTCCTTCTCTCTTAGTGAATGAAGATTTTAAAACTTTAGTTTGAATTAGGATTTTTTTGAATTAAATTATAAATTGGGTATTATTTTAGTTGGAATTGAAGTGTTTTAATTTTGAAGTTAAAAGTTAGAACTATGAAGTAATTAGAAGTTAGAAATTTTGAATTCTTGAACTTAGAAATACTTGAATATAGGATGTTTGAAAGTTGAACTTAGAAAAATATTGGGTTGTATGATTTTTTATGTTTGGATATATTCAAAGTCATGCAATTGAACTTTGATTATTGAAGTTGAATGTAGAAATTTTTTATGTTTGTCTAAATTTTGAACTATTTAGACTTTAGAACTAATTAGAATAATTTAGATATTCAAAGACTTTAAAACGTTGTAAATTATGACTTTATTCGTTTTGAGTGTTTAATTATGTTTGTTATTATATATTTTGTTTGTTGTTAGTTGTGTTGGATTGGGTTGTATTGAATATTATTGAAATGAATTTTAATTGCAGGTGGACAATAAACACTGCAGGTTTTTGCTATCAAAAATATTGCGGAAAAAGCGACAAATGGGGTTATTTAGTCCATCATTTTTCTGGAATTTTTTTAAAAAAATACAAAAAGACAGGGACTTTATATCTGTCGCTTTTATAAAAAATTTTAAAAATGCCAAGAATAAATGTAATGGATAGGGACCCTTTATCTGTCACTTTTTTGGAGAAAAAAAATTAAAATTTAAAAAATAGCGATGATGTCCATCTTTGTATATTAAATAATTAAAAAAAATCAAACGACGCAGTACGTCGCTTTTGAAAAAGCGTCGAGCAATAAAGCGAAAAAAGTAACTGCATCTCTTTTCTATCGAGTTTGACAAAAAAAATGCAGTAGTCCGTCACTTTTTTTGTCTTTTTTTACATTTTTTTTTGAGATGAAAAGGAAGGTACATTTGGAACTAAAGTTGAAGTTGATAGGTTAGTGTGGTTAAAAAAAGACAAGGCAGAATAGCAAAAGAAGACGGACTAAAGTGGTAGAAGAAAATGGAAGTGAAGTTATTATGGAGTCAAGAGAGGTAAAAGAAGATGAGACAGATGAAAAGACGATTAAAGTTGGTATGTTAGAGTGGCCAGAAAAAAAAAGGGGGGGGGGAAGACAAAACTGAAAGAAGATGTAAAAGACGGCGGAACTGAAGTGGTAGAAGAAAATGAAAGTGAAGTTGGTATAGAGTTAAGAGAGGTAAAAGAAAACGAGACAGATGAAAAGGAAATTACATTGGAACTGAAGTTGAAGTTGGTATGTTAGAGTGGCTGGAAAAAGACAAGACATATAAGTCAAAAGAAGACGGAACTGAAGTGGTAAAAGAAAATGAAAGTGAAGTTGTTATGGAGTCAAGAGAGGTAAAAAAGGTGAGAAATATGAAAATGTGATTGATTGAGAAATGCAAACTGAAGTTGAAGTTGGTATGTTAGGGTGGCTGGAAAAAGACAAGGCAGAGAAGTCAAAATCAATAGTAGAAAAAAATGTAAAAGAAGACAAAATTGAAGTAGTAGAAACAGATAAACAAGAAAATAAAACTGAAGTTGAAATAGAGTCAAGACCACCACCAACAACAACAACCCAGTAAAATCCCACAACGTGGGTATGGGGAGATTAAAGTATACGTAGACCTTACTCCTATCAAGGTAGGACGACTGTTTCCGAGAGACCCTTGACTCAATAGAAGCATAAAAAGAGGTCAGATAAGGCTAAAAAGTTCAAAGCGATATGGGAAAACAAATAACGAAAGAGAGACAAATAAAATAGAGTAAGCAAAGTACAGAAAGTAATAAATAATAATAGAAATCAGAGCACAAAAAATTATAGTGCGCTAATGCGCCTACTAATACAGAAGAATAACGAGACTATGTACTAGCCTTCTACTCCAATATGGGTCCTCCACACCCTGCTATATAAGGGCATGTCCTTGGTAAGCTGTAACTGTGCCATGTCCTGTCTAATCACCTCTCACCAATATTTCTTCGGCCTACCCCTACCTCTTTTGAAACCATCTATGGCCAACCTCTCACACCTCCGCATTGGGGCATCTGTGTCTCTCCTCTTCACATGCCCAAACCATCTCAGTCATATTTTCCGCATCTTATCTTTCACCAAGGCCACTCCTACCTTATCGTGAACAGTCTCATTTATAATCTTGTCGCTCCTGGTATGCCCACATATCCATCTCAACATTCTCATCTCGGCAACTTTTATCTCTTGAATGTGAGAGACCTTAACTGGCGAACACTCCGCCCCATATAACATAGCCGGTCTAATCACCACTTTGTAGAACTTGTCCTTAAGTTGTGGTGGCACCTTCTTGTCACATAGCACACCAAAAGCGAGCCTCCATTTCATCCACCCTGCCCCAATATGATGTGTGACATCATCGTTAATCTCCCCGCTGCCTTGCATGATAGACCCAAGGTACTTGAAACTACTTTTCTTTTGGATGGCCTGGTCACCAACCCTAACTTCCGCACCAACCTCCTGAGGTGTCGCACTGAACATGCATTCTAAGTACTCTCTCTTGGTCCTACTCAGCTTAAACCCTTTTGACTCCAATGTATGTCTCCCATACTTTAGCTTGACGTTAACTCCGCTACGAGTTTCATCAATCAGAACTATATCATCCACGAAAAGCATACACCATGGCACCTCACCTTGAATTTATTGCGTCAATCCATCCATCACCAAGGCAAATAAAAATGGACTAAGAGCTGATCCTTGATGCAACCTCATCACAACCGGGAAGTGCTACGAGTCCCCTTCTACTGTCCTTACTCTGGTTTTGGCACCCTCATACATGTCCTTGATTACCCTAATATATGCCACAAGTACACCTTTAGCCTCCAAACATCTCCATAGTATCTCTCGTAGAACTTTATCATAAGTTTTTTCTAGGTCGATGAATACCATATATAAGTCTCTTTCTCTCCCTATACTGCTCCACCAGTCTTCTTATAAGATGGATGGCTTCTGTAGTTGAGCGTCCTGGCATAAATCCAAACTGTTTCTTTGAAATAGACATGTCTCTCCTCACCCTACTCTCTACCACTCTTTCCCGCACTTTCATAGGGCTTAGAAGCTTGATACCTCTATAGTTGTTGCAGCTCTAGATATCCCCCTTATTTTTATATAAAGGGATCATTACGCTCGACCTCCATTCTTCGGGCATCATTGCCATCTTAAAAATGATATTAAATAACCTAGTCAGCCACTCTAAACCTACCGAGCTCGCGCTCTTCAAAAATTCCTCAAGAATCTTGTTATGTTCGGTCTCTCTTCCCCAGCGCATCCTACGCACAACACCCTTAACTTCTTCGATCGTAATACTCCTGCAACACCTAAGATTGTGATGCCTCCTTGTATGTTCCAAATCTCATAACACAATCTTTCTGTCCACTTCTTCATTCAAGAGTTTATAAAAGTATGACTGTCATCTCTGTTTAATGAGGCTCTCCTTTACCAATACTTTTCCATGCTCGTCCTTAATGCACTTCACTTGATCCACATCGCGTGCCCTTCTCTCCCGCGTCCTGGCTAGCTTGAACAATTTCTTATTCCCGCCTTTCTCTTATAATCCAGCATAAAGGCATTCAAAAACTGCCATTTTTGCCAACAAAACTGCCAACTTTGCCTCCTTCCTCGCTATCTTATAAAATTCCCTATTCGTCCATTTCTCTACCTCATCCTTGCTTTCTATCAACTTCGCATACGCCATCTTCTTTACTTTCACCTTCCCTTGCACTTCTCCATTCCACCACCAGTCCCCTCAATGTCGACCACGGCTATCTATCGAGACTCTCAACACTTCCCTTGCTACAACCCTAATACAACTAGTTGTCCTATCCCACAAATTATTCGTATCCCCACTACTATTCTAGGCCCTCATATCCTTCAATTTCTCTTTTATCTCCAGGGCACTAGCTGTGGTCAAACTCCCCCATCTGATCCTAGGTCGGTCATCCCCGACCCTCTTCACCTTAATCCCTAAATCCATCAACAAGAGCTTATGTCGGGTCGTAAGATTGTCGATCGGAATGACCTTATAATCTTTGCACAAACCTTTATCATCTTTCCTAAGGAGTAAAAACTCTATTTGAGTGTTAGCCACCGAACTACGGAAGGTTACCAAGTGGTCCTCCTTCTTTGGAAAACTTGAATTGGCTATCACCAACCTAAAAGCTCTTGCAAAATCCAAAAGTGAAACTCCTCATCCATTTCTGTTCCCGAAGCCAAAGCCTCCATGCACATCATCATACCCTCTAAAAATAGACCTGATGTGCCCATTGAGATCCCCTCCCACGAAAAGTTTCTCAGTAAGTTGTATGTCTCCCACAAACTCATCCAAATCCTCCCAAAAACGTCTTTTATCTTCATCCCCAAAGCCTGCTTGGAGTGCTAAAGCCCTAATAAGGTTCAACATGATCCCTTCAACGACCACCTTAATCGACATCATCCTATCAGTGACTCTCCTAACCTCCACCACCTGATCCCTTAAATTACTGTCTACTAAAATGCCTACCCATTACTATACTTCGATCTATCAGATAACCAAAGCTTATATCCTTTTACTTCCTTAGCTTTAGAACCTACCCATTTGGTCTCTTGGACACAAGCTATGTTAATCTTTCTCTTCTTTAGAATCTTAACTAGCTCTATGGATTTTTTTGGTAACGTCCCAATGTTCCAAGAACCTACTCTTAGTTTAGACGCTTATTTAACCCACTTACCCCTCCTTACCCTCATTCATGTCCCCGTCCCCGTCCTTGAGCAAGAACATGACCCTAGTCTACTATTAATACCCAAAGTCATAAAAATGTGTATGAACTAATATGATGTGTGACATCATCGTCAATCTCCTCGCTGCCTTGCATGATAGACCCAAGGTACTTGAAACTATTTTTCTTTTGGATGGCCTGGTCACCAAGCCTAACTTCCGCACCAACCTCCTGAGGTGTCTCACTGAACATGCACTCTAAGTACTCTCTCTTGGTCCTACTCAGCTTAAACCCTTTTGACTCTAATGTATGTCTCCTATCCTTTAGCTTGACGTTAACTCCGCTACGAGTCTCATCGATCAGGACTATGTCATCCGTGAAAAGCATACACCATGGAACCTCACCTTGAATTTATCGCGTCAATCCATCCATCACTAAGGCAAATAAAAATAGACTAACAGCTGATCCTTGATGCAACCTCATCACAATCGGGAAGTGCTCCGAGTGCCCTTCTACTGTCCTTACTGTGGTTTTGGCACCCTCATACATGTCCTTGATTACCCTAATGTATGCCACAAGTACACCTTTAGCCTCCAAACATCTCCATAGTATCTCTCGTAGAACTTTATCATAAGCTTTTTCTAGGTCGATGAATACCATATGCAAGTCTCTTTCTCTCCCTATACTGCTCCACCAGTCTCCTAATAAGATGGATGGCTTCTGTAGTTGAGCGTCCTGGCATAAATCCAAACTGTTTCTCTGAAATAGACACGTCTCTCCTCATCCTCATCTCTACCACTCTTCACCGCACTTTTATAGGGCTTAGAAGCTTGATACCTCTATAGTTGTTGCAGCTCTAGATATCCCCCTTATTTTATATAAAGGGATCATTACGCTCGACCTCCATTCATCGGGCATCATTGCCGTCTTAAAAATGATATTAAATAACCTAGTCAGCCACTCCAAACCTACGGAGCTCGCGCTCTTCCAAAATTCCCCAAGAATCTTGTTATGTTCGGTCTCTCTTCCCCAGCGCATCCTATGCACAACACCCTTAACTTCTTCGACCGTAATACTCCTACAACACCTAAGATTGTGACGCCTCCCTGTATGTCCAAATCTCATAACACAATCTCTCTGTCCCCTTCTTCATTCAAGAGTTTATAAAAGTATGACTGTCATCTCTGTTTAATGAGGCTCTCCTTTACCAATACTTTTCCATGCTCGTCCTTAATGCACTTCACTTGATCCACATCGCGTGCCCTTCTCTCCCGCGTTCTGGCTAGCTTGAACAATTTCTTATTCGTGCCTTTCTCTTATAATTCAGCATAAAGGCATTCAAAAGCTGTCGTTTTTGCCAACAAAACTGCCAACTTTGCCTCCTTCCTCGCTATCTTATAAAATTCCCTATTCGTCCATTTCTCTACCTCATCCTTGCTTTCTATCAACTTCGCATACGTCATCTTCTTTACTTTCACCTTCTCTTGCACTTCTCCATTCCACCACCAGTTCCCTCGATGTCGACCACGGCTATCTATCGAGACTCTCAACACTTCTCTTGCTACAACCCTAATACAACTAGTTGTCCTATCTCAAAATTATTCACATCCCCACTACTATTCCAGGCCCTCATATCCTTCAATTTCTCTTTTATCTCTAGGGCACTAGCTATGGTCAAACTCCCCCATCTGATCCTAAGTCGGTCATCCCTGACCCTCTTCACCTTAATCCCTAAATCCATCAACAAGAGCTTATGTCGGGTCGTAAGATTGTCGATCGGAATGACCTTATAATCTTTGCACAAACCTCTATCATCCTTCCTAAGGAGTAAAAAATCTATTTGAGTATTAGCCACCGAACTACGGAAGGTTACCAAGTGGTCCTCCTTCTTTGGGAAACTCGAATTGGCTATCACCAACCCAAAAGCTCTTGCAAAATCCAAAAGTGAAACTCCTCCTCCATTTCTGTTCCCGAAGCCAAAGTCTCCATGCACATCATCATACCCTTCAAAAATAGACCTGATGTGCCCATTGACATCCCCTCCCACGAAAAGTTTCTCAGTAAGCTGTATGTCTCCCACTAACTCGTCCAAATCCTCCCAAAAACGTCTTTTATCTTCATCGCCTAAGCCTACTTGGAGTGCATAAGCCCTAATAATGTTCAACATGATCCCTTCAACGACCACCTTAATCGACATCATCCTATCAGTGACTCTCCTAACCTCCACCACCTGATCCCTTAAATTACTGTCTACTAAAATGCCTACCCATTACTGTACTTCGATCTATCAGATAACCAAAGCTTATACCCGTCTACTTCCTTAGCTTTAGAACCTACCCATTTGGTCTCTTGGACACAAGCTATGTTAATCTTCCTCTTCTTTAGAATCTTAACTAGCTCTATGGATTTTTTCGATAACGTCCCAATGTTCCAAGAACCTACTCTCAGTTTAGACGCTCATTTAACCTACTTACCCCTCCTTACCCTCACTCATGTCCTCGTCTCCGTCCTTGAGCGAGAACATGACCCTAGTCTACTATTAATACCCAAAGTCACGAAAACGCGTATGAACTAATAAATTATTCAAAGATCTAAAATCAGCAAAATGTAACTATAACTATATGAGCAAAAAATAGATATGAAAAAATATGAAAACCAAAGGTACCAACTCTAGTTGAAATGAACCTGGTTGCCACCGAAAAACAAATTTTAATTGTTGTCTTGGAAAAAAAGACAAGTAGAGGAAGTTCACGGCAAGAAGGTAAAAAGTTAGCGGCTGAGGAAGTGATAGGCAAAATAGAGTCAAGACCGACTAAAGCAATTGATTGAGAACCGAAAAAAACAGTTGAGGCACAATAGAAGTTGGTATGTTAGTATTAACCCGACGACTATTTCGTGTCGAATTTTGCTCGATAAGTTTCTCTATAACATGAAGATCTACCAATTTGATCTTAATTCATATGGCTAGATCCTATTGATCAACAATATCTCTATGTTCCAAAGTGGTCTTCTGTAGGTCATATTCATAATGACGGACCATTCTTTCTAACTCGTGCTTATCAATGAAGTATTTCTTGAAAATGCATTGCTCTCCCGCGCAGGTAATGTGCGCCGTCAAACCTATCAACTTGACATATCTCACATCTTAAATCGTCGTCATCGTCAGCCATAGTTGAGAAGACCTCGGTGTAAACTTGAAGAAACTTCTTTTCGGCACTGTAGAAATTAGAGAACAGAGGAAGAAACACAAGAGATTTGGCTTCTATAATTGTATTATTTAGCTTCTCTAGAGGTGTGTTGGAGTTGTTCATATTTTGTTAGTGTTTGAGCTGAGTTTTGAGCTCCTTCTTCACTTCTATGGAGACAAAATGATTACAGATGCAAGAGTTTCATTTTTGTCAAAGAGGATCACTAGGCTAACTGTTACTTTCGGATTTGGGCTTATTTGGAAGATCACTGGAGTTGGGCCTATTTTTGTTGTCTTCAATTAGATGAGGCCCATGTCGCCCATATATGTAAATACATAGTTTGTTAGTTTGTTTGTTTCCTCCAAAAAAATTGTTATTGTAATAGCTAATAGAAATAAGACACATGTACAACTTAGTTACAAATAAATGCCCTTTTTACTTGTATAAATACTACACCAATTATACAAAGAATCCATTCAGAAATACAAGAATTTTTTTTACATTGTTCTTCTTTTAATTTTCTCATAGTATTAGAGCAGTGTTATTCTTTTCTCATCTTCTAAGCTTTAGCATCTTTCATCTTCTCTAATTTATGAAAAAATGAGTGAAGTTGAAACTTATGTTCCCATTCAAACCACTGAAAGGAGTGAAAGAATTCCTGCAACTGATGCAATGGATTTTTCACATGCTTTCTATATTCACCCTTCTGATTATTCCGGTATGAATTTAGTCTCCACTGCTTTTGATGATAGGAGCTCTGGTGGCTGGAGAATGACCGTCATTATCGCACTTTCAGCAATGAACAAAGTACGGTTCATTGATAAATCCCTAGCTTTTCCTACTGATGATGTGGTAATTCAAAAGGCCTGGACAAGATTCAACAAAATATTGTTCTCCTGGCTGCCCAATTCTCTTTCCAAAGAAATTGTTGAGTCTGTAAGATATTTTCATGTTATTCTTAATGATTTTTATTTTTTTTATAAATTTTAGTATAATATAAATATTTCTATAAACTATATCTTTGATTACTATTTATGTAATTATTCGAAAATCATCTCAAAAAGATTTCATTTAGTTAGGTTAGTTTAATTATAGTTTGCATTTGTGAAAATTTTAGTATTTTCAAAAAAAAAAAATCTCCAATCTCCACATCGAAAATTGCAAGAAATTTTAAAGTTTTTGGAGTTTATATAAAGGCTCATATTCTTATTAAGAAGGGAGAAGAAGTCAGAGGTTTTTTAGCAACCCCAAAGTTAGAAATTTTCTTAACTTGACTAGGATTTTAGACTCTTGTCCCCCAGCCTAAGAGTTGTGAAAATTTTTAGCTTTCAATCTATATTTTTCTTCAAGAAAAATAAGAGATTGAAGTCAAAATTTAGGCTAAGAACAATGTTCTTATAACGTCGAACCCACGAAGGTTCGAGTCTAAATTTTCAATTTTTTCTTCGAGTTTTTGTAGATTGGAGTTCCATCAAGCTCCCTTGGGTGATGGTGGAGTTGTCTTCCGCTCATCGTCTTCAGTCTTGTTGTCCGGAAAGAGGTAAAATCTTTTCTCAACTTTATTTTATTTAATTATTTCATGTTTTATATTTAGTTGATTTGTTGTCTTGTTTGTTTTAGTTAGCATGTATTAAGAATAATTAGATTAAGGGCAACCCGGTGCACTAAAACTCCCGCTATGCACAGAGTCCGGGGAAGAGCCCGGCCACAAAGGTCTATTGTACGCAGCCTTACCTTGCATTTTTACCAGAGGCTGTTTTCAAGGCTTGAACCTGTGACCTCCTGTCACATGGCAACAACTTTACCAGTTACTACAAAGCTCCTCTTCATTAAGAATAATTAAATTAATGATAGAATTTTTTTATAGTTAGCATGTATTAGAATTAATTAGTTATCATGTGTTAGAATTATTTCATGAAAGATTTTAGTTTTGTTCATTATTTTTCCAAATAGTTTTTTTTTTGACAATATAGATTTTCATGTTTTTAATTTCTTCTTTTAACATGATTTAGATAAAAAAAATGTTTAAAGTTATTATTCAATTAGAATTTTCATGGCCTAATTGATTTAATTCTTTCTTTAAAATTTGAGCTAGTATAGCGTATATATTAAATTCGTGTTCTTTAGTTATTTGAATATATTTCTTCTTTCCTTTTCTGTGTCCACATATATGCATGTTGTTAGTCACTTCTAGGATGCTCATCAATTTGATAACTTAAACTATCATGATATGTTCCTTGGTTTAGCTTAAAATAAGTAAATGCTCATGTCATTTTATTTTGGTGCATGTGATATAAATTCGAGTCCATCTTTGGACCTCATCGTTGCATATCGTTGATTTTTGAGTCTCCCATCATCTAGTTTGAATTGCTGAAAAGTTGATAAATGGAAAAGAAGATAATATTCATGATTTATATATTGATATTGGATTGTATACACGGAATACAGGTGAAAAACAGTGTTATATACAATGATATACAGTATATATACAGTCTGATATACAATAATATACAGCAGATAAAGGGAACAAACAGGTGGTATACTGTGTGTATATAGTTTGATATACAGAAATAAAATTATATATAGTGTATATATATATATATATTATGATATACAGTGTGTATACAACTGCGATATACAATGGAATTGTGCTTAAGGCCCAAAACGCAGATGACCCAACAGCTTAGTCCAGGCGTACAGAAACTAAGTGTCGAGCAATATTTTCATGTGTTATTTATTGTTTATTTATATTAATTCGAGTTGTAATAATTTATTTACTTAAGTTATTTATGTTTGTTTAGCCAGACCCCACGTTGTGGAATTTCACTGGGTTGTTATTGTTGTATTATTTATGTTTGTTTAGATATTAATTTTAATTTATTTTAACTTAATTAGATTCCCTTAAAGATAAATCAATTCATGTTAATTTACTCTTTAGATGATTTTCTACCTTTACTTAGGCATTTGGTAAACCTTACTTTTTTTTTATATATGTATATTATTTTCAATGTTTAAGTTTGATCATTTTTTTCAAAAAATAATTTTAAAGTCTTCGTTTTCTTTTAAATTAATATTTTTAAAAATTAGTCAAATAATTTTCAAATCGTCGGATAACCGCGCGTTAGCAGTCACTTTGAATGCTTAACACATTCTCAAAGTGGAAATAAGAACCTCGTACCTTTTTCTCTGAATTTTTAAGACTTAAATCTGTTAGAGTCTTTTAAATTAAGTTTTCTTAATTTCTTTAAAAAATTAAGTGGCGACTCCTCTTTTCTAAAAATGATTTTTTTCTCTATAAAATTAAAATTAATTTTAAACCATTTTTTTCAAACATAATAATGTATCTCGGGAAAATTCCTGTATCTCTACTTATGAGATGAACTAAATGCTTTAAACACCTTCTTTAGCTGTTCTTGTGACTGTGTGTGTGGTGCTAAGTATAAGGGTGTGAAAGCATCTCGTTCATCCCATAAAATTTTAATAGGGACTAATTGACAATTTCATAGGGGTTAGGAGTAATATTTTATTGTCTTTTCCTACATAACTCTATTCCGTACGCAACACATTTTTTCTTATAGACATTTTCCTAATCAAGTAAGTACATACTCTCTCCATCTCAATTTATGTAGTACTTTTTACATTCTTAGAAATTCAGTTTGATTAATCTTTAAAGTTAAATTGAAATAGATTAATATAATATTTTGAATTTAAATATTAAAAAACTATACAAAAAATATAATAAATTATAATTTTTTCACATTAATATGATAATAAAAATATATTATAAAATATTGATCAAAATTTACATAATTTGAATCTCAAAAAAAAGTGTCTCATAAATTGAAACAAAAAGAATACTTTCTAAGTTCCATTGCAAAGAAAAAGTACATTATAAACATTTGCATATATCTTTCTTCTGGGTAAATGATAATTGTATGTTTTAAAAATCTTACTAATTGTATAAGATTATCCTTCTAACACAACTTGAGAAATCATTTGAACATTTGCATATTTCCTTTTGGGGGTCATAAATAAGTGTGAAAACGCATGTCTTAACTTTGATTATGTAGGAAAGTTTAGATTATCACAATCCCATATCAAAAGAAAAAAAATAAAATCAAACATTAATAGTATTTTAACTTTTTTAGAAAATTTCCACACTAGGATATGTCACTAATTAAATTTGTTCCTTTTATATAACAAACCATCCCATATTTATAATCTCAAACAAAGAAATTATGATTGATCAAAAGGAAAAAATATGGGAAAATCAACCCCACTACTCTTCCTCCCTAGTATAATTTTACTAAGTGTTGTTCCTCTCTTTGTTACAAGTTTAGATACAAATCTTGTTAGCAAAGCTTGTGGTTTATGTGAAAATGAACAAGACTTTTGTTACAAGGTTTTGGCACAACATGTAGAGGCACAAAAGGCAACAAATAAGCATGATCTTGAAGAAATTACAATTAATTTGGCGCTTGACAATTACACAGGAGGTATCAAGAAGATTGTGTCAGTCACTACATATGAAAAAGATCCATACCTTAAGAAAATTTATGGCAAATGTGCTGATGAATATCTTTTAATTGCAACCGATTTTCAGTCCATAAATAACACATTCAATTCAAATGGTAATGTTGGTCTATTGATAGTTGGTGCAGTTAGTCGTTCATCAACTTGTTTGTATTATTTTATGGGAAATCCACCTCCTCCTAATCCATTTGTTAAGGAATTGGATAATGTGGGATCTTTCCTTGGTCTTATTAGAGAAATTGATTATATGAATCTTGTTCCATAAATAAGGAACATGTATATATCTTTTTTACTATTTTTGGGGTTCAATTTATAAGTTTTATGATTCATTTGAATTCTTATAGTTGTTGGTTGCATAGACTAATGATGGCAAACTATAAATAGGATGCTAGTTCTCTTTGAGGTAATATATAGAAGAGGCAGATTCACTGTCGTTAGATTGTGTGGCAACGTAAGCCAACATCAGCGGAAAGGAGGAGAAGATCGGAAGTTCGTATTCAAAATCTATGTCGGAATTGGATAATGTGGGATCTTTCCTTGGTCTTATTAGAGAAATTGATAATATGAATCTTGTTCCATACATAAGGAACATGTATCTTTTCTTTTTATTGTTTTGGGGGTTCAATTTATAAGTTTTGTGATTCATTTGAATTCTTATTGTTGTTGGTTCCATAGACTAACATGAAAAACTATAAATAGGATGCTAGTTCTCTTTGAGGTGATATGCAGAGGAGGCAGTTTCGCTGTCGTCACATTGTGTGGCAATGTGAGCCTACGTCAGCGGAAAGGAAAAGAAGACGGAAGGTTATATTCAAAATCTATTCAAAATCTATGTCGGAATTGGCCAGTGCTTACTATCTGCCTCTTTGTATTCCTACTTGTTTTTAATTCTTAAGTTTGACTAGATATGATTGAATTGTTTTGCATTATAATGTACCTACTAGTTAGTCTGTAACGTCCTAGCAATTTTCGTCATGCTTTTATAGACTTATTTATTATAAAGATTAACTTAACTTGTTGTAATTCAAATAAAAATTAAACTGAACCAAGCTTTAACAATCAATTTAAGAAAGTTGTGGGGTTAAAAAGGGAAACTGATCTTGCAGGGAAACGAATCGACATGGAAACGTAACATAATAACATTTGTTTAAGCTTCAAAGTGCTTATAAGTGACGGAGACAAAAAATTTGTCTCTCCTGAAATTTATCAGTGTGTAACACGTGTTTTGTATTTGAAAGTCAATAAAAGTTGCTGCAAAAGGGAAATGAAAGTCAATAAAAGTTGCTGCAAAAGGGAGTCAAAAAAAGGCTGCAGGCAGAAAAATGTATACACGTTTTCAGCAATTAAGTCTTCAAAGGCTGCTGGCTTCTTTGACAAACGCGTAGAAAATTAACGCGTAAATTTTCTACGCGTTTTCATCCTCCTATAAATAGAGGGCTTCCTGCCCTCATTTAAACCATCCCAGAAAGAGAGAGTAAGAATACAAAGAGAGTTTTACACCAAGATAAATATTGTAGTCTTGAGTGTCCTCTTTAGTAGTTGTTCCTTTTACAAGAGAGAAGTATTAATTGTTGTTTTCTCCTTGTATTTGTGAGCTGTGTACTCCATATAGAATAGTGAGATCCTTCTACCCCGTGGTTTTTCCCTTCTATCATTTAGAGGGGTTTCCACGTAAAATTCTCGTGTCCAATTTATTTTCATTATTTTCATCATATCAAACTTTAGTTGTGGTGCTTCCTCCCCCCAACAGTGGTATCAGAGCTCTCGGTTATTCTGTCTATTTTATGCGAAGGTACTATCTGTGAATAGTAACTTTTCGTGAATAGTAAAACTCGGTGAATAGTACTATTCACGTGAATAGTAAATTTCGGTGACGGTACAGTTTGTCACGATTATTTGCAAAAATATTCAGAAACGATCTAGAAGGGTGTGAAGCAAATAACAATGTCGAGTACAACAAAGTTTGACGTTGAAAAGTTCAATGGGACTAATTTCTCATTGTGGAAAATGAAAATAAAAGCGATATTGAGAAAAGACAATTGCTTAGCTGCAATTGAAGGCAGGCCCACAGACTTTGTTGATGACAGCAAGTGGAACGACATAGACAGCAACGCAGTTGCTGATCTACACTTGGCACTAGCTGATCAAGTGTTGTCTAGTGTGGCAGAAAAACGGACGGCGAAGGAAATATGGGATACTCTTACAGGGTTGTATGAGGCCAAGTCTTTACATAATAAAATCTTCTTAAAAAGAAGATTGTATACTCTTCGAATGGCAGAATCCATGTCAGTTACTGAACACATCAATACTTTGAATACTCTATTTTCGCAACTTACAACAATGGATTGCAAAATAGAGGGTACTGAACGTGCGGAGTTTTTACTTCAAAGTCTGCCTGACTCGTATGATCAACTCATCATCAACCTGACGAACAATACAGACAGTCTAGTTTTCGATGAAATTGCAGCCGCTGTCTTGGAAGAAGAAAATAGGCGCAAAAATAAAGAAGATAGACAAGCAAGTTCGCAGCAAGCTGAAGCTTTGATGATGGTGAGAGGAAGACCAACGGAACGTGGCCCTAGTGGGAGTCACAATCATGGCAGATCTCAATCAAGAAGTTAGAAGAATATCAAGTGCTACAACTGTGGCAAGAAAGAGCACTTCAAGAAAGATTGTCGGTTCAAGAAGAAGAGTGAAAACCCTGAGCCATCAAATGCTCAAGGGAATGTTGCATGTACCTCGGATGATGGAGATATTTTATGTAGTGAGGCAATATCAAATAATGAAGGCAGAAAACGTTTCGCTGATGTCTGGATCATGGACACAGGAGCAACATGGCACATGACTTCCAGGAGAGAATGGTTCCATCAATATAATCCTATCTCAGGAGGGTCTGTGTTCATGGGAAACGATCATGCTTTGGATGTTATTGGTATTGGGTCCATCAAAATAAAGATGTATGATGGCACGGTTCGCACTATCCAGGAGGTACGACATGTAAAAGACTTAAAGAAGAATCTATTGTCTTTAGGACAACTAGATGATAATGGATGTTCGTATAAGACTTATGGTGGAGTCATGAGAATATCCAAAGGAGCGCTTGTAGTGATGAAAGCGGAAAAACTTGCTGCAAACCTATATGTGCTTAAAGGTGAAACACACCAAGAAGGAGAAGCATCAACCGCGTCAGCAAGTTCATTTGAAGAATCAACGATGATGTGGCATCGTAAACTTGGCCATATGTCGGAACGAGGTTTGAAGATTCTTGCTGAGCAAAAACTTCTTCCAGGGCTCAAAAAGGTTTCACTACCCTTTTGTGAGCATTGTGTTACCAGTAAGCAAAATAGACTGAAGTTTAGCAGTTCCTCTGCTAAAAGCAAGGAAATACTAGATTTGGTTCACTCTGATGTCTGGCAAGCACCAGTGGAGTCTCTAGGAGGAGCAAAATATTTCGTGTCATTTATCGACAATTACTCCAGGAGAAGTTGGGTGTATCCAATCAAGAGGAAGGCAGATGTTTTTTCAGTTTTCAAAGAATTCAAAGCGCGGGTGGAACTTGAATTTGAGAAAAAGATCAAGTGTTTGAGGACAGATAATGGAGGAGAATACACTGGTGATGAATTTAATAACTTCTGTAAATAAGAAGGTATTAAACGGCAGTTCACGGTGGCATATACTCCACAACAAAATAGAGTAGCAGAGCGGATGAACAGAACCTTGTTGGAATGGACAAGAGCTATTTTGGCAACTGCAGGGTTGGAAAAACCATTCTGGGCAGAAGCAGTCAAAACCGCCTGTTATGTGATCAATCGATCACCATCAACCGCAATTGATCTGAAAACGCCAATGGAGATGTGGACAGGAAAACCAGCTGATTATTCTCGCTTACTTATATTCGGAAGTCCTGCTTATGTTATGTATAACACCCAAGAAAAATCGAAGTTGGATCCAAAATCTAGGGAATGCATTTTCTTAGGGTATGCTGATGGAGTCAAGGGGTATCGCTTGTGGGATCCCACAGCCCGCAAGGTGGTAATCAGCAGGGATGTTGTATTTGTTGAAAACAAGACACAAGCAAAAGAAGGTAGCACTTCAAAAGAAAAATCAGAGACTACTACAGTTGAAGTTGAAGAAATAGAAGAAGTTCCAGTTTCTTCTGAAGCAGCACCAGAGCATGAAGAACAAGAGCAAGCTGAGATCGAAACTCCAGAAGTTCGATGGTCAACTAGGGAGAGAAGAGAACCAGCTTGGCACTCAGATTATTCTATGGAGAGTAATATTGCATACTGTCTACTAACAGAAGATGGAGAGCCTTCAACTTTTCACGAGGCTATGAAAGGCCAAGAATCATCTCTGTGGGTGGCAGCAATGCAAGAAGAAATTGAAGCTCTTCATAAAAATAAAACATGGGATCTTGTTGAATTACCACAAGGAAGGAAGGCCATTGGAAACAAATGGGTCTACAAGATCAAACGCAATGGTAATGATCAAGTGGAGAAGTATCGTGCAATATTGGTGGTGAAAGGATTCGCTCAGAAAGAAGGTATAGACTTCAATGAGATATTTTCTCCGGTGGTTCGACTCACAACAATTCGAGTGGTCCTAGCGATGTATGCTACATTTGACTTGTACTTGGAGCAGTTAGATGTCAAAACTGCATTTCTTCATGGAGAGCTTGAAGAAGAAATTTATATGCTTCAACCAGAAGGTTTTAAAGAACAGGAAAAAGAGAACTTGGTTTGCAGGTTGAACAAATCTCTATATGGTCTCAAACAGGCGCCGAGATGTTGGTATAAGAGATTTGATTCCTTCATTATAAGCCTTGGATACAACAGACATAGTTCAGATCCTTGTGTTTATTACAAGAGATTTGATGATGAAGATTTTGTTATTTTGCTGTTGTATGTTGACGACATGTTGGTAGCAGGCCCCAACAAAGATCGTCTCACAAATTTAAAGGCACAGTTGGCTAGGGAGTTTGAAATGAAGAACTTGGGACCAGCAAACAAGATTCTAGGGATGCAAATTCACCGAGACAGAGATAATAGGAAGATTTGGCTTTCTCAAAAGAACTACTTAAAGAAAATCTTGAGACGCTTCAAGATGCAAGACTGTAAGTCAATTTCTACCCCACTTCCTATTAATTTCAAGTTATCCTCAAGTATGTGTCCTAGCAATGAAGCAGAGAGGATGGAGATGTCTCGAGTACCGTATGCATCAGCCGTGGGAAGTTTAATGTTTGCTATGGTATGTACAAGACCTGACATTGCACAAGCAGTGGGAGTGGTTAGTCGGTACATGGCTAATCCTGGTAGAGAGCATTGGAATACTGTTAAGAGGATCCTGAGATACATCAAGGGTACCTCAGATGTTACAATGTGTTATGGAGGATCAGACTTTACTGTTAAAGGTTATGTTGATTCAGATTATGCAGGTGATCTTGATAAAAGCAAGTCCACCACAGGTTATGTGTTTACTCTTGCTGGAGGAGCTGTAAGCTGGGTTTCAAAACTGCAGTCTATCGTGGCTATATCTACGACGGAAGCAGAATATGTAGCAGCTACACAAGCTAACAAAGAGGCAATATGGATGCAGATGTTATTGAAGGAGCTCGGGCACAAACAAGAGAAGATTGCTTTGTTTTGTGACAGTCAGAGCGCTTTGCATCTTGCAAAGAATCCGGCATTTCATTCAAGGACAAAGCACATACGAGTTCAGTATCACTTTATTCGTGAGAAGGTGGAAGAAGGCAGTGTGGATATTCGAAAAATTTACACTAATGACAACCTGGCAGATATGTTTACGAAGCCGATCAACAGTAACAAGTTCATATGGTGTCGATCTTCTATTGGCCTAGCAGAAACGTAACATTGCAGTAATTGGGTAGAAAAGATGGTGTGAAGACTTAATTGATTCTCAATTAAATCTTCAAGTGGGAGAATGAAAGTCAATAAAAGTTGCTGCAAAAGGGAAATGAAAGTCAATAAAAGTTGCTGCAAAAGGGAGTCAAAAAAAGGCTGCAAGCAGAAAAATGTATACACGTTTTCAGCAATTAAGTGTTCAAAGGCTGCTGGCTTCTTTGACAAACGCGTAGAAAATTAACGCGTAAATTTTCTACGCGTTTTCATCCTCCTATAAATAGAGGGCTTCCTGCCCTCATTTAAACCATCCCAGAAAGAGAGAGTAAGAATACAAGGAGAGTTTTACACCAAGATAAATATTGTAGTCTTGAGTGTCTTCTTTAGTAGTTGTTCCTTTTACAAGAGAGAAGTATTAATTGTTGTTTTCTCCTTGTATTTGAGAGCTGTGTACTCCATATAGAATAGTGAGATCCTTCTACCCCGTGGTTTTTCTCTTCTATCATTTAGAAGGATTTCCACGTAAAATTCTCGTGTCCAATTTATTTTCATTATTTTCATCATATCAAACTTTAGTTGTGGTGCTTCCTTTCCCCAACAGTATTGACATTTTCCTAATCAAGTAATATCTTCATTTCAATTTATATGGTCTTTATTCGCCTCCTCGGAAAGTCAATTTGACTAATCTTTGAAGATAAATTGAATTATATTAATGTATTATTTAAATTAAAATTTGAACATTAAAAACGAATGTCAAAATCATCTCCCCCCCATCCCGAAGTTTGGTTTAAAAATCAAACTCCCCCCCCCCCTCCCCCCAACTTTCAACAATAATCATTTTTCCCCCTTTATCCCATGAAATATCTGTTTTGTCCTTGATTTTCTATTTTCCATCACCAATTTATACAAATAAAAATAATAGGTAATATAATAGGTTTTAAATATATTTCAAAAATAATATAAAATTATTAATAAAAATAAAGGTATATCCTATAAAAAATTAAAAGATTATCCATTTGTATTGTAAGTAACTTTTTATTTTTTTAATTTAAAAAATACTTCATTATTGACAAACAAAAATCATTTATCTATTCAGACATTTAAGAATAAGAGAGAATTGAAACATGCATTTAAATACATATACATATTAAATGCATGTAATATTAAAATAATAATCATAAATAATAACATAAATTTTAATGACAAATTGATAAAAAAAAATTGTTATACTTATAATTTTAATGTGCTTAAATAAAAATCTATAAATACTTAGATTAAGAAAGATAAATAGTATACATTAGAGTTTTGACTATTATTAAAATATTCACTTTTTACTCTACTCATTTATTTCATTATAGAACGTCAATAATTTATATATATTCAATTAGGATTTTTTTTACTTTAGTTTTTTCGAATATAAAAAATTAATTTTGTTTTAATAGAAACTTTGTTACCTAGAATAAAAAATAAAAAATCATAATTTTAAAAGACAAAGGTTGATAATACAAAGGGTAAAATGGGCATTTTGAAAAATTAATTAGGATAAAGGGCGAGAAATGATTATTGTTAAAAGTTGGGCGGGGAGTGGGCGTTTGATTTTGGCGGAATGACCTAGGAGACTGTATTTGGCTCTGTTTGCCACATGAACCCTTCTACTCACGACTTTGTCAAGTAAACACTTGAAGTTATTAAAACACATTCTTTTAAACCTCTCTGATCATGACTGTCTCTCAATCGCGCTGATGTGGATAACACAACACTATCCACATCAGAAAAAATTTGCCACATTAATAAAAATTACTACATCATTTTTATCATTACAAATATTATTTTCTAAAATAAAAAATAATCTCAAATTCATCTCCAAAATTAATCTTTTGAAACTGATTCACCAGAAAAAATGTCTCCCCGGCCACTTTATTCAAAGTTAGTCACCGCCGGCAAATTGTTTAGTTGAAATTTAATTGGAGTAAAAGTGTATCTTCCTTTTCTTTCTTGATTTCTTTAATTAACTAGAATAAATCTTAAACTTTTCCAAATTTTCATTTTTTTTGCTCTCTTCTAAACATTTTCATCTATTTGCTATTTAAATTTTGTTTTCTCTATTCTTTGTTTCTTTTTCCTTTTTTTCCATGATAAATCTTTTGTGTTAGAAGAGAAAAATAGAGAAACAAGTAAATGATAGAAAGAGGATGGAGAAAGATAAGAATTGAAGAAGAAGTGGGGGAGGGAGGAGGATGGAGAAAGATAAGAACTGAAGAAGAAGTGGGGGAGGAAGGAGGGTGGGCGGAAATGGTCGCGGCGGCAGTAAGGAAGAAGAAGAGGAACAGTAAATAGAAATGAGAAGATTGGAAACTTTTCTCTTTTCTTTTTATTAAATGTTATATTTTTGTTTTTAATTTTAAAATTTTTTAATTAAAATTTTGTCTTCACGTGCTTTTAAACTCGCGTAATCACGCATTTCATCTGATTCAGCAAATAAATGCCACATAAGTTTGGTTAATAGTCAGAGGGGTTTAAAAAAACGCGTTTTAATAACTTTAAGTGTCCACTTGGCAAAATCGTGAGTAAAAGAGTTTAGGTGACAAACGGAGCCAAGTACAAGAATCTCCCAGATCATTCCGCCTTTGATTTTTAAATCAAACTTTGGGGGGGGGAGGGGGGGGGAGACCCTTAAAAACAATATGAAAAGTACTATAAATATCAAAATTTCTCATGTTAATATGATGAAAAAATATATAACAAAATATTGATCAAATTTTACAAAGTTTGGATTTCGAAAAATGTAAAGTATTTCATAAATTAAGACAAAAGGAGTATTTTCTAAGTTCCCATTGCGAGAAAAATTATATAATGAACATTTGCATATATCCTTTTTTCTAGGTAAATGATTTTTGTATGTTTTAGAATCTTATTAATTGTAATATATTTTTGCCTACTAAGAAGACAATTTAAGAAATTATTTGAACATTTACATATATCCGTTTTCTGGGTCACAAAGGATATGTTATAACATTTACAATGTAGGAAAGTTTAGATTATTATAATTCCATATTTTTGTTTAAAAAATCAAACATTAATAGCATTCCAACTTTTTTTAGAAAATTTCTGCACAAGGATATGTCACTAAATAAATGTGTACCTTATAATAAACCAACCCATAATTATAATCTCAAAAAAAATAATTAGGATTAATCAAAAAGAAAAAAAAAGGAAAAATCAACCTCACTATATATTCTTCATCAATTATATAATTCCATATTTTTTTTAAAAAAATCAAACATTAATAGCATTCCAACTTTTTTTAGAAAATTTCTAGACAAGGATATGTCACTAATTAAATTTGTACCTTTTATAATATAATTGAACCAACCCATATTTATAATCTCAAAAACAAAATAGGATTAATCAAAAAGAAAAAAGAAAAAAAAAAGCGAAAATCAACCTCACTATATATTCTTCATCTGTATAATTTTACTAAGTGTTACTCTCTTTGTTACAAGTTTAGATACAAATCTTGTTAGCAAAGCATGTTTTTTTATTTGAGAGTCACTTCATATGAAACAAATGTTAGAAAACTGTATTGGAAAATATTAAACAGTAACAAAAACTTCTGAAAGTAATAAAGACAGAATTTGGAATGAATTTGAAAATAATAACAGTATAAGAAAAAATTTTGTAAGAAGAAAATCGAGCCCACTGAATACACAGTGTGTCCTTAAGGAAATTATTTTCCTCAAAGTACTCGAGGTTTTAGAATTTTTCCTCCCAGGATAGAACGATTTATTCATCAAAGTAGAGGTACTGCAAATTTTGGTGATTGCGAACCACTCGAAGGCTATATATCACACGATTTTAGAAAGTGCAGAAAGAAGAAGAAGAAGATGTTATTTCAGAAATTTCGTATTGAACATTCTGAGGATTAAGAGACATATATAGACTGTTTGCACATTTTAAGAACAGGCACCTGTTGAGAAAAGATTTGCATGTTGAGAAAAGGTTTGCAACTTTTCGGACAAGGTTGCAACCTTTCAAAAATCTGTTGGAAAAACGGAGGAAAATATTTTTTTAAATTAATCTGGGAAAGAAACGGGTCGCGGATCACGGGTCAGAATTTTTTCACTTAATTAATTAAATAAATAAATAATATTAATTAATTAAAATTTAAGGAAATTTGGTCCAAAAAGATTATCAATCAATCATATCAATTGACCAAATACAAATACAAATCCAAATCCGAAGCCGAAGTCGAAGCCGTAGCCGTAGCCGTAGCCGAAGCCGAAGCCGAAGCCGAAGTCTAGGCGAGCGAGCGACGATGATGACGGCGCGAGGGGAGACCCTCTTCTTGACCCTTTAGCAACATGAAGGAGTGCTTCTACTTTTAAGTAGGAGACTTTTCATTTTCACCACCTATGTGGGACCAAAGCTTATTTTATAAAGCAAGAGAGAACAGATCATTTTTCTCTCCACTTCTTTTCCCTCAATTTTCCATTCAAACTATCTATTAAACCCAATAATCTCCACATGAATGGGGAATGTCTACAAGATAAAGGAATGCACGGATAAGTGTGTGATATACAAGCGAAGATTAATTGCATCTGGATAAGTAGGTTTCCCTTTGAACTTTCCATAGTGAACTTATATAAGATATACTCGATCAATCGGTAGATGCGATATCTTTGAACCTTTGAACTTTGTTGTATAACTAGACAACATAAGTCACACAATTAATCATCAACCATTTATGGTTCTCACGGTTGTGTTCTTTTCAGCCATGAACACCGCCTGATTTCGTGAATGCATAGAGAATGGGCCTTTACCGTCATTCTCCTTGAAGCGGCTTATACTTCACATTCACATAGGTGATTTCTAAACGTGTAGTCCTATAGACACACTATCTAGTCATTTTTCGCCATACTTAGATAATCATTAAAAAAACCTTTAATGCTGTATTAACTCATTAAAAAGCCTTAAGGTTTTATCCTTTGTTTTTTAACATTGTCATCATCACGTGAATGGATTGAGTTATTTGACAATGTTGAACCACCAATCATAACTTTGTTTGATCTCTTTGAACCTAGTTCTTGGGATCTCCAGTCTAATAGGTAGAGTTACCGACATGATGACTTGTCATAGGCCTTAACCTCATTCCCCTCGATGATCTTTCAACAGCCTCTCTAGATAAGCCTTTTTTTAGTGGATCCTATACATTATCTCTTGACTTTACGTAGTCAATAGTGATTACACCACTAGAGAGTAGTTGTCTAACAGTATTGTGTCACCGTCGAATGTGACGCGATTTTCCTTTATACGCTTCCTGCCCTCCCTATTGCCGCTTGGCTATCATAATGTATACATATGAGTGCCAAAGGTTTGGGCCAAAATGGAATATCTTCCAAAAAAATTCGAAGCCATTCAGCTTCTTCACCAGCCTTATCTAAAGTTATAAATTCAGACTCCATTATAGAGCGGGCGATGCATGTCTATTTTGATGATTTCTAACACAGTGCTCCTCCACCAACGGTGAAAATATATCCACTTGTGGATTTAACTTCAGATGATCCGGTGATCCAGTTTACATCACTATATCCCTCAATTACTGCGGGATATTTATTATAATGCAAAGCATAGTTTTGGGTGTGGTTCAAATAACCCAAGACTCATTTCATTGCCATCCAATGAGTTTGATTAGGATTATTCGTGAATCGACTCAACTTGCTAATAGCATATGCTATATCTGGTCGTGTACAATTCATAATATACATCAGACTTTCCAAAACTCGTGCATAGTCCAATTGTGAGTCACTTTTACCTTCATTCTTTTAAAGTGCAAAACTTACATCAATTGGAGTTTTTACAACATTAAAATTTAAATACTTGAACTTATCAAGTATGTTTTCAATATAGTGTGACTATGATAATGCTAGACCTTGTGGAGTTTTATGGATCCTAATTCCTAAGATCAAATCAGCAACCCCTAAGTCTTTCATGTCAAATTTGCTTGCAAGCATACGCTTAGTAGTATTTATATCGGCAATGTCTTGACTCATTATCAACATGTCATCAACATATAAACAAACAATGACTTCATGATTTGGAGTATTTTTAATGTAAACACATTTGTCACACTCATTAATCTTAAATCCATTTGCCAATATTGTTTGGTCAAATTTCACATATCATTGTTTAGGTGTTTGTTTAAGTCCATAAAGTGACTTAACAAGTTTGCACACTTTCTTTTCTTTACCTGGAACTACGAAATCCTCAAGTTGTTCCATGTGAATTTCTTGCTCCAATTCTCCATTTAAGAAAGTCGTCTTAACATCCATTTGATGGATTTCAAGACCATATACAGTTGCAAGTGTCACTAACACCCGAATAGATGTTATCCTTGTTATCAGCGAGTATGTGTCAAAGTAATCAAGGTCTTCTTTTTGTCTATAACCGTTGACCACAAGTCTTGCCTTATATTTATCAATAGTGCTATCAGCTTTTATTTTCCTTTTAAAAATCCATTTTGATCCTAAAAGTTTATTTCCAGGAGGAAGATCAACCAATTCCCATGTATGGTTATTCAAAATTGATTGTATCTCACTATTGATTGCCTCTTTCCAAAATGTTGAATCAGAAGAAGACATTGCAGCTTTAAATGTTTGAGGCTCATTTTTAAGCAAGAATGTCACAAAATCTGGTCCAAAGGAAGTAGATATCATTAAACGTTTGCTACGCCTTGGATCCTCTTCGGTTGGTTTACTGTCCTTTGGTTTTTCTCACGGTCGTTTAGATCTTTCACTTGAGGATTCATATTTAGTTTTATACGGATAAATATTTTCAAAAAATTTAGCATTATCTGATTCAATTACCGTATTAACATGAATTTCAGGATTGTCTGATTTGTGAACCAAAAATCGACAAGCTTTGTTGTTTGTAGTATAGCCAATAAAAACACACCCTGGATGATCGTGTTGGGTGAATTGTGATCTCGTACGATCGTGTAATCCATGATCTTTGATCCAATTTTTACCCTTTTGGGCAAAGGAACTTGGACTTTTGCTAAACACCCCTACACTTTGAAATATTTCAAGTTGGGTTTTCTTCCTTTCCATAGTTCATATGGAATAGTTTGTGTTTTGCTGTGGGGCACTCTGTTGAGTATTCGATTAGCTGTAAGGATAGCTTCCCCCCACAAATTCTGCAGTAAACCGAAACTTATTAATAAAGCATTCATCATTTCTTTTAATGTTCGATTTTTCCTTTCCGCAATTCCATTTGATTGTGGTGTGTAAGGGGTAGTAGTTTGGTGAATAATTTTATATTCTAAACATATCTCTTCAAAAGGAGATTCGTATTCTCCACCTCTATCACTTCTAATCATTTTTATCCTTTTATTCAATTGATTTTCCACTTCATTCTTGTATTGCTTAAATGCATCAATTGTTTCATCCTTACTATTAAGCAAATACACATAATAATATCGAGTGCAATCGTCAATAAAAGTTATAAAATACTTTTTCCCACCACGAGTTGGTGTAGACTTCATATCATAAATGTCTGTGTAAATTAATTCTAAGAGACTAGAATTCCTTTCAATAAATTTATAAGGATGCTTAGCATACTTAGATTCAACACATACTTGACATTTTGATTTATTGCAATCAAAGATAGACAATATATTTAAGTTAATCAGTTTTCGCAAGGTTTAATGATTGACATGTCCTAAACGTGAATGCCATAAATTATTTGACTCAAGTAAGTAAGAAGAAGCTTGAATTTTATTATCATCAACAACCATTACATTTAGATTGAAAAGACCCTTAGTGAGGTAGCCTTTTCCTAGATACATTTCATTCTTACTAACAACTACTTTATCTGAAACTAGAACACACTTGAATCCATTCTTGATAAGAAGACCGTCTGACATCAAATTCTTTCGCATTTCTAGAACATGATAAACTTTGTTCAGCGTCACCACCTTGCCGGATGTCATTTTCAGAAATACTCTCCCATATCCTTCAACCTTAGCAGTTGCAGAATTTTCCATATAAATCGTCGCATCAGGTGCTGCAGGGGAATAAGTAGAGAAGGCTTCTTGAACTGCACACACATGCGAAGTAGCTCCCGAATCAAGCCACCATTCTTTGGGATTACCAACTAGGTTGCATTCTGATAGCATTGCACACAGATTATCGATACCTTTTTTATTTTCCACCATATTGGCTTGTCCCTTTCTCTTGTCCTTTTTCGGAAGATGACAATTTGGAGCTTTATGGCCGACTTTTCCACAATTATAACAATTGCCCTTGAATTTTTTCTTGTTCTGCTCCTGATTCTTTCTAAAAGGTTGCTTCATTTTCTTATTCTTTAGAGCAGCATCTTCAACGATGTTCGTTCCATAATCGTTGAATTTCCACGTGACTTCTTTTTTGCTGTTTTATTATCTTTCTCAATCTTGAGATGAATCACAAGATCTTCCAACTTCATTTTCTTGCGCTTGTGCTTTAGATAATTTTTGAGATCTCTCCACGAAGGAGACAACTTTTCTATCATCGCAGCTACTTGAAATGCTTCATTAACTACCATACCTTCAGCAATAAGGTCATGAAAAATAAGTTGTAGTTCTTGAACTTGGGTTCCAAGAGTTCTGCTATCTATCATTTTATAGTATAGGAACTTAGCAACCACAAATTTTTTCAAGCATGCATCTTCAGTCTTGTACTTCTTCTCAAGTGCATCCCACAATTCTTTAGAAGTTTTCACAGCACTGTAGATATTGTACAAATCATCATCCAAAGCACTTAGAATATAGCCCTTGTATAGAAAATCCGTTTGTGTCCATGCCTCAGTAATCATAAATTTTTCATTAGCTGACATATCAGCAGCGGGCACGGGAGGGTCTTCGTTGGTGAACTTCTGCATACCAAGAGTGGTAAGCCAAAAGAACACCCTTTGCTGCCATCCTTTGAAGTTGGCTCTAGAAAATTTTTCTGGTTTTTCTGCCGGTGGCATAGAAGTGCGGCTTGTTGCAGAAACAGTCGTAGAAGTAGTAGCAGTATCACTTGTCATTTCTTTTCACGGTTAAAATAGACAAACTATCTTAATATTTTAGAATATCAGACCTTTTACAAAAAACAACGATGACGTTTTTGTACTCTTCAAATCGTTGTACAAGTATGAACTTTAATATTCCAACGAAGTTTTTCTACTCTTCAAGTCAGAATATTTATTTTATACAAAATAGAAAACCACACAAGTTTTAGTCTCCAAAAACAGAATACAGTTTAATCAGAAAAACAAAAATAACAGTAATTTCCTTAAGATTGTTAGAAAATTGTATTGGAAAATATTAAATAGTAACAAAAACTTCTGAAAGTAATAAAGACAGAATTTGGAATGAATCTGAAAATAATAACAGTATATGAAAAAATTTTGTAAGAAGAAAATCGAGCCCACTGAATACACAGTGTGTCCTTAAGGAAATTATTTCCCTCAAAGTACCCGAGGTTTTAGAATTTTTCCTCCCAGGATAGAACGATTTATTCATCAAAGTAGAGGTACTGCAAATTTTGATGACTGCGAACCACTCGAAGGCTATATATCACACGATTTTAGAAAGTGAAGAAAGAAGAAGAAGAACATGTGATTTCAGAAATTTCGTATTGAACATTCTGAGGATTAAGATACATATATAGACTGTTTGCACATTTTAAGAAAAAGCACCTGTTGGAAAAAGATTTGTCTGTTGAGAAAAGGTTTGCAACTTTTCGGACAAGGTTTGCAACTTTTCGGACAAGGTTGCAACCTTTCAAAAATCTGTTGAAAAAACGGAGGGAAATATTTTTTAAAATTAATCGGGGAAAGAAACGGGTCGCGGGTCACGGGTCAGGATTTTTTCACTTAATTAATTTAATAAATAAATAATATTAATTAATTAAAATTTAAAGAAAATTTGGTCCAAAAAGATTATCAATCCAAAGCCGAAGCCGTGGCGAGCGAGTGACGACGACGATGGCGCGAGGGGAGACCCTCTTCTCGACCCTTTAGCAACATGAAGGAGTGGTTCTACATTTAAGTAGGAGACTTTTCATTTCCACCACCTATGTGGGACCAAAGCTTATTTCATAAAGCAAGAGAGAACAAATCATTTTTCCCTCCACTTCTTTTCCCTCAATTTTCCATTCAAACTATCTATTAAACCCAACAACAAATTTATACCTTAGGGGAATTTATGGCAGATGTCTTTATGAAGATCTTCTTATAGAAATAGATTTTATGTTTATAAATTAAAAGACACATATTCAATTTAAATGGTGATGTTAGTCGGTCGATATTTTAATAAAAGATGTAGACTATTATAATATAGTCAAATTTAAATTATCATAATCCTATATTAAGATGAATGAAATCAGATATTCAAGTTTTGTAATTGGTAAAAACATTAGTGGCTAGTTTTATATTTTCAAGAAAATTTCTACACTATGATATGTTACTAATTATTTTTTTGCATTTTATTTATTAAACCAACCCATATTTATAGTCTCAATCAACATGAGATAAAAGAAAAATGGGGAGATCAATTTCTAGTTCTTCATCAAGATCACTAATCTTCCTTCTTCCCTACATTTTTCTACCAAGTGTTGATATCTTTGGTACAAATTTAAGAGCAAATGATGTCACTCAACTAGTTCAAAATATTCCAAGATTCAACAACTCCACTGTCTCCATGTTCATGACAAATGGAAAATGGAATGAAGAGAAAATCAGGCAACAGGCCCCTCAACACATGATACACACAATTCTCAATATTAAAATCATGTACCAACAAAACACATTAGATCAAGCTCAATGGAAGCTGCAATCACGTGGAAATTTCACTTGTAAATCAGCTTGGGAAAATGTGAGAAAGAAAAAAAATAAGACATTGATAGATAGGATGACATGGCATGCTAACATCCCTTTCAAGGCTTCATTCTTGCTTTGGAGAACATTGAGACACAAACTGCCAACCAATGATAAACTGATTTCTTTTGGGAGAGAAACCGCAGAGTGCTCATGCTGCTACAGGCCTGGTTTGGACAACATAGATCACATATTTGTCTCTGGAAGCTTTGCTAAACACATCTGGACATATTTCTCCAACTGGGGGGGAATCAGGCAGGACCACAACTCCATTAGAGACATCTTGATGAGATGGTGGACCTACAAACCAAACAATGCTGTACATAAACTCATGTTGCAAGCCCTCCCTATATTTATTTGCTGGAATGTCTGGTAGAACAGGTGTGCAAGTAAATATGGAGGAAAGAAATCTAGTACTACTAGGGTGAAGTTCAATATAATCAAAGAAATATACATGCTTATTACCACAGCTTTTCCATATATCCAATGGCCACCAGCTTGGAAGGATCTAATTATTTGGATAGAAAACTGTAAGCATGACATAAAAGTAACCCAGGTTAAATGGCTCAAACCCCCCTAACATAGTTAAACTTAACACTGATGGGAGTGCCATAGGCAACCCAGGAAAGATAGGAGCAGGAGGCATAGTAAGGGATCATAAGGGTAATCTGATATATGCTTTTGCCTCTCCTTTGGGAGTTGGAACAAATAATCAAGCGGAAGTGCAGGCAACCAGTTTTGGCATTAATTGGTGCATTCAACATGGTTATAATAGAGTAATATTGGAAGTAGATTCGGAACTTGTGATCAAGTGGCTGAATCTGGACATCAAACCACCCTGGAACATTCAAAACTACGTTAATGAACTCCAACAACTGGTCCAACTGCTAGAATACTTCCAATGCAAACATGTTTTTCGGGAAGCAAATTTTCCAGCTGATACATTATCTAAGTACAGCCATACACTTGATAATACACAACACTTCTACAACCTTCAACAACTTCCACAAGAAACCAAGGGCTACATAAAGCTAGACAAGATAGGAATGGCAAGCTTCAGGAGAAGAAGATTAAAAAGGATAAAACAACCTTCTTGAACATTTTGTTTATCTCTAATTTTTCTAACTTGGCTACGATTGGTGTTGCTGCAAGTTTCCTTGGACCTACTTGGTACGACATGTCTAAAAAGAGCAAAGATGAAAAGAATTTCCCCAACCCATGCGAGATAGAAGGTTCGTATACTTGTTCTTGAATAGGACTAGTGTAGGCTACTTTCTTGTATTCTCATGGAAGGGGAGAGTCTCCCTCATTTATGCTTTCTTAGTTGATTTGTACCGAGAGGAGTCCTCTCACAGGTTTAATGCTTTCTAGTTATAGTTAGTCTCTTTTTTGTATCGGGGATGAGTTAGCCGACCTTAATAGGTTAGCCGACTTATGAACCACCATAGGATCGGAGGTAAGGTTTATGTCCCCCTCCTTGTATTTTATTTTGATTATTTATGTTAAGGCTTGGGGGTGCTGCTCAACCCCTGACTGTGCACGAGAGGTGGGAGCCTCGTGTAGGGTCTGTTCCCATAAAAAAAAAAAAAAAAAACTAGTTCAAAAAGCTTGTGATTTCTCTACTGTACAAGATTTTTGCAACAATATTTTTAGAAATGATTCAAGGGCTCAATGGGCAACAACTAAGTTCAATCTTGAAGATATTACAATTCAGTTGGCTTATTCAAACTACACAAAAATTGCAAGAAAGATTTTGACAATCACTTCAAATGAAAGAAAGTCGGAATATAGGCGAATTTATAGATATTGTCTCCATCACTATGTACTTTTGAGATCAGATCTTGACAATTTGATTCATACGCTACTTTTCCAAGGTGATTTAGATAAAGCGGCGCAGAATGCATCAAGTCATATATTTACTTGTATGGGTTATTTTACCCAATTTTCAAATATTCCAAATCCTTTTGCTCATGATAATGAAAATCTTGTTTATTTCTTTGAACTTATTAGGGATATTTATTTTGCACCTTTGTGATCATGAATTAGAAGAATGTTTTTTCTTCAATGATTGTCTGATTCACAAATATCATGAGTTTATTCATGAACTAAATTTAATAAATTTTATTTTGAGAGATATTTTTGACATTTTTTCTATTTGTTTTTAATTCCTAAGTTTGACCAGATATGATTGAACGTTTTGCTTTATATCGTACTTGCTAGTTAGTCAGCCTCCTTAATTAGGATAATTTTAAAATATTTTATTTGAGCATTTGCATATATTCTTTTTGTAAGATCTCAAACGGGATACAAAATTAAATGCATATTTTAGATGTTGACTACTAGTCTACTACTATGGAAGCAAATCTAAAATATCATAATTAAATTATAAAAAGGAATTATATATTTAAGTTTGTATAGAAAAGTGTAATTTACATGAATCTCATAGTGTTAAGAGTTAATTACATTATTTTTCTACTATTTTCCAAATTATAAAAATTTCTTAAAATTTATGAATTTCGAATACATTACCGAACTTTCGGATATATAAGGGAGGGATATATCCAAGAGGGGAGGGATGTATCCAAGAGGGGATGCATGTATCAAAGAAGGGATAGAGATGTATCAAAGAAGGGATAGGATTGAACATCTAAACCGGATAACTAAATGAAGTCGGGCCAGAGAATTTTTGTCTAAACTGGGAACGACCATTACCACCAGATCACTAATGAGAGTAGTCACAACTATCGGTCCGAGCTCTCTTAGTCTCCCTGACTTTCTTCTTAAGTTTTTCCTCTTCAATCTGTTGAGCATGCGTCATCAACCTCTAGATATCCATTTCTTTGATCAACATAGCAGTTTTACACTCTTCACAACCGCATTTCAGATACATAGGGGAGGGATGTATACAAGAGGAGAGGATTGTATTAGAGAGGGGAGAAATGTATCCGAGAGAAGACAGGGATGTATCAATGAAAGGGAGTGATGTATTTGAGAATGGATTTTTGAATTTTTTTTTAAATGGTTGAAAATTTTAGAAATTATGGTAAAATAAGATGTGTATTTATGTAATTTTTCCTTCTATTTTTTTTTAATTTTCTTATTTGCATGTATTATGACTTTAATATAATAAATTTAAAACCAAATTACCACCCGTGAAATTTATTTTATTCCAAAATTAGATAGTTGTTATAAATTTTGACATCTTCCTTAAAAAAGTAGAAAAGGAAGAGTTTATATTTAGCATTGTTATGTCAAAAAAAGACGGTTTAAAATCGATTTCAATTTTTAGAGAAAAAATTAATTTTAGAAAAGAGTCGTCACTTAATTTTTTAAAGAAATTAAGAAAACTTAATTTAAAAGACTTTAGTTGATTAAACCTTAAAAATTTAGAGAAAAGGGCAAGGGTTCAAATTTTCACTTTGAGAAGGTGTTAGCACTCAAAGTAGCCTCTAACGCGCGGTTATCCGATGATTTGAAAAATATTTGACTAACTTTGGAAAAATATTAATTAAAAATAATAAATATATTTAAATTATTTAAAAGAAATACTAACTTAAAACACTTAGAATAATTTATAAAGGGAGTATACTTTATCGAAATTGACTAAGTAAAAAAAAGAAAAGAAAATTTAAAATTATCTGAGGAAAAGCAATAAACTCAAAATATTTTACATAAATTAAAAGTGACTAAAATATGATTAAGTAAGAAAAAGCACTTGAATTATTTATAAAAGATAATAACTTTGAGAATTTTAAAATAAGTAAAAGATTTTAGATCAAATACTTAAATAAATAAAGATAGAGAGTCAATAAAATCTAAATGCACTCTCATAAAAGAAATTAGTGCCTCTTTTAGAGGATTTATTAGACTAATCTAAAATTAGAGTTAAAGTTAACAAATAAAAATCAAACAAAGTATGAATAAATACCTAAATTTAACGAATGTCCAAAGTGGACTATTTGTCTGGACTTATTTTTTGGTTCTTTCTGTTGCTGCCTGTTGGGCTTTGGCCCATGTCCCTTTTTGAGGAATTAATGAAAGGGAAATTTACATAAATGTACTACATTAAGAAAATATTTATCATTTATAGCAATAATATTTTTTTCACTGAACACTTATAATACAATTTTAATACATATTAGCGACAATAATTTGTAAAACTCATATAATACAAGTTTTATTCATAAATAATTTATTTATCACATATTTTAATACACTTATAATACATTGTGTCAATTTCTTACCAAACAAGTATAATATATTTTAAAACACTTATAATACATTTGTATTGCATGCATAATTGTCACGACCCAATTCATTAGGTCATGATGGCACCTACTATAACCCTCTAGTAGGTAAGCCAACCCGTCAACCCGGAACTTCAAGTAATGTATTTGAGGGCAGAAACTATATAAGAGCATCGAATTATAAAAGTAAACAGAATGAATAAGCGGAAGTAAACCAAAATATGTTTTAAACAACTAAAGATCCCTCTCAGAACCTGAAAGTCACAAGTATAGAGCTGCTACAAAAGAAAATACGAGTACAAGTCCCAAAAGTGGATCGAAAAGATATAAAACAACTGGCTAGTCTCAGAAGGCAAAATATGGGTCATCCATGCTGAAGGAGACATGAATGATCTAAAAACGTCAAGTACTCACCCTTGTCTCCGAAATTGACTGCAACAGGCTCGATTTATCCACGTCGATAGCTGGTGCTCAGTCCTGCATCACGAAAGTAGATGCAGAGTGTAGTATGAGTACCAAGACAACAGGTACCCAGTAGGCATCATAGGCCGACTGAGCAGAAATGGTAAAAATAGTATAAAACAGAGGAATAGCCTAAATAGGAGTCAACATAAGCATAAAAGGGGAAAAGAGTACTACCTATGAGAACTACAGCTAACTATACCCAACTGGGCCCCCATAAGCCCAGTCGGGATACTCGTGCGTAAGTTAAATAAAAACTCGAACGAACTCCCATAAGCCCACCGAGTACACAGAATAGCTACAACTACCAAGGCTAGAAACCAAGAATCTGCGATGTTAGGAGCCGAAGTACTATATCATTTCCAAACTCAGAATCTCTAAGAGTCAATCGATCTAGTGGTGACTTAGGGGTCGAGGTCGGGACTGGGACCCAGATGCTCACCCGAATATTCAAAGTGGCCAAGGCCGAGAGTGGGTACCCGGATGCTTGCCATAATACATAAGTGCGGTTGAGGCCAGGACTGGGTACCCGGATGCTCGTCGTATTACATCGGTGAGGTCGAGGCCTGGAATGGTACCAGGATGCTCGCTGTAACACATTGATATGATCGAGGCCAGGACTGGATACCCGGATGCTCGTCATACTAGCAGGTCGGCGGAGGCCGGGGCTGGGTACCCGGATGCTCTCCGATAATTCAGAATGGAGGCCGGGACTGGGTACCCGGATGCTCACAGAAATTTTATCCTATGGTGCCGAATATTCTCCTTTCCAACTAAACAATAATAGTACCGAGAATCTCCATCCCGATGAGTCAACCAATATGCCGCCAAAACTGAAATTGGAGCCAAAGTCAACGATCACGAAATCTAGTATTGCCGACGCATCACAAAAGTCATGATTATATCGAGTTAAGGATGATGGTATTTTTAAGAGCAAGAGTAACGCCTAGCTAAGGCCAAACTACCAGGCACTAGCCCGCTACACCATTCTACAAGGATCTAAGTCTACCGGAGCGACGCTGGGACATCTAAAGCAAGTTTACATCCTATACTAAGGCCAACATACCCCACCGTATTAACAACATACTCATTCAACTCTCCTTGTAATGTTAACAAATAACGACAAGATACACATGCTTCTAAATATCCGAAAATCCGATAATAATCCTAAAGCATGATTTCTAACACCTAAGATATACAATCAAACTACCCAACCCAAATTCCAACTATTTCAACATGCTTTAACACATTCAAGCTCAATCTAAAAAAAGGTAAAATCGTAGCCTACCTATAGGCTAAACACGCGGGCTCTAAATCACTGTGCTGGAGCTTTTCCCTTTCGAACGACCTCGGAATGCTGCCAAGCTATCAAAAATAGAACCACAACGTCGATACGATCGTTTAGACACTAATTTCATAATTTTTGAAGATGGACCAATTTTGGGGTCGAAAATGGGAATTGTGGGACTCACATATGAAATTCCAGATTTGACCCCAAAAACAGGTTTTAAACGTCACTCCAAGCTCATAAATCGTATTTATAACACAATTCGGAGTGAAAAATTACGTAAGACGATCAAACAATCAATTCCCACATTTTCAAACTAAGAAAACAATATATGACAGCCTCTTTACACATCGATTTCTCAAAAAAGAAAATCTGTCAATCAAAACAAATTATACCATGACGTTCCTTGCGAAAAACCCCACAATCTAGCCTCAAGAATCACTCAAAACGGAGTTATATTGACCAAGATACACTCTTCCAAAATTTTACAAAATTTCATTCTGAAAATGACTAAATCAGTAACTTAAAACGCAGTTTTACCTCGAACGAAGCTTCTCCTCACATTTCTGAGATTACCACAAGATTCCTCGCGAAATTCTCTTGAATGTAGACCCTTGAATCACCAAAATCGGGTTTATATAGGTCAAGAAACAATTACTCAAATTTCTTCAAAAACTCAATCCAAAAATGGACACAGCTGCAATTAAAATTGCGATTTTTACCTGAATCGAATGCTCTAAATCAGTTTTCAATCTCTCCAATGCGTTCTCCACGAAAAAACTCACAATTTTGCCTTTTGAATCACCCAATTTGGAGCCCTAATGCTCAAGTTATGGAGTTTTAAAGTTGAGTAAAAAACCCAAAAAAATGTTTTTTTGTTTTGCTGCATCAGCTCTTTGCTGCAATTAGGGCTGAACACGAAAAATCAAAAAATCGAACCAAATCGATAACCAAACCAAATCGGAAAAAAAACCCGACATTTATTTGGTTTGGTTTTTAAATTTAAAAACCGACTATATTTGGTTTGGTTTTGGTTTCAAATCTAGAAAAAACCGAACCAAACCGACTTTATATATACATATTTTAAAAATTAAATTTGTATATATATGTGTGTATTTTAATTTTTTTATGAAAAAAATATAATTTATATTGAGTTTTTATATTTTTGATCTTGGGCCATTCTTTTGAATTATACTAAATAAAGTAAAAATAAATAAAATGTGGACTTCATACGCAGAAAAGCTACTCACAATTACAAATAGTAAAACTTTAGGTGAGTCATTCTCTATTATTAAACATGTATGCGTCAATCTTCGCTAGTAGCTACTGGCTACAATGAAATTTATAATAAGAAAATACTTTTGAAATTTATTTTCTATTTATTCAAATAGTGACTACAAGGTATATTAAAAAATCGACAAAAACCAAAAAAAACGATAAAAACCGACAAAAATCGAATAGTAAAAACCGATATAGTTTGGTTTGGTTTGATTTGAGAATTTGAAAAACTGACTCAATTGGTTTGGTTATTTTTTAAATAAAAACCGATCCAAACCGAACCGTGAGCACCCCTAGCTGCAATATGAGATTTTGGATCCGATAAAAATAAACCAAATATGCTACCCCACTAAATTTGATATTCTGGACTCAATGGCGCATTCAGAATTTCCATACGAGATCATTTTAATAAAAAGTGGGTCCCACACCCAAGAGTCATTTTAAGTCATATTCCACAACGGGCCTCGATATTAATTCGGAAGCCTTGAAAAGCGAACGAAGAATCGTTCTAGATCAAAATCAACATTCCGGAACTAACCGCGCTGTCAGAATTTTTATTCGAGTGCGTTTTCCAAGAATATTGACCAAAGTCAACTATAGGCTAAGTTTCAAAGTGAAAAGCGTCAAATGGCCCCAAACTCGTATCGATTGACTCGATAGTCATTCCAACAGTGCTACTAGCCTAATTTGGTCATTCCGGAGCTGATGGAACCATCAGAATTTGAATTCGAGATTTTCGTTGGCCCAAAACTCGAAAAGTCACAACTAAACCAACTTAGGCCTTCAAACTATCAAAACAGACTCGGGACCTCTAAAAATTCAACCAACACTTCTTCTAGACCAAAAACCATCTCCCGAATTCAATTGAGTCATCGGAATTCCATTCCGAGCATCGGAACTCCAAAAGTTGACCAAAGTCAAACCTTGGCTTAAAGTTCCTCAAATTCTCAACTCAAGGTCTCAAATCTTCGTTACAACTCCAAATCTGATTCCGTAAGGTCTCCTAAGCCTATTTCGACATTTCGGAGCTGTTGGAATTGACGGAATTCCATTTCGAGACCCGTAGCTCCAATTGACCCCAAATACCACTTTTTAATACTTAAAGCTTATGAAATTCAAAATTTCAAAGTACTTAACTTTTCATAGGATTTTCTAAAAATCAACACCCGACAACAATTAGAAACAACTCGGGGCATCTAAAGGGAGGGGTAAAATGGTCATTTTACAAAAAATCCAAAAAAATGACCTTGAGGGTCATTACAATAATTCACTTTTAATACATAGTAAATATATCATAATATTGCTATATATTGCTATAAATGATAATAAATAAAAAGTATCGCTAAAATCAGTAATTATTTATTAAAAAATATTTTTTCTAATAATTTTTCCTTAATGAAATTAGGCTATTCTTGGCTCAAATTCTCACTATCCAGCTAAATGGGTTGCTGCCACGTTTTGGGACCTTTGGCCCATTTCTTCATTTTGCATACTAGTTATATATCACATGTATATTGGATGTATACTACTCCTTTTTACACCTGCATTTTTTGCCTTCCAAGACCTGTATATCGGCTTTTCAACAATTCGAACAAGATGGGATGATCGAGACTCAAAGATATGCAAGAAAGAGTCCAAAATGAACTCGGTCAGAATTTTTCATGCATAAAAAAAATGGAAAAAGAAATTAGGAAAATTTCAACAAAATTAAATACTTGACGACTAAATATTTTAAAATTAAACAAGACACAAGAAAAGAAATAGAAAACATAAATACCAAAGTGAATTTGCAGTAGCTCAATTGTTTTATCAAATTGAAATTTTAAAACTCATTCCTCAAGTAGTCATATACACTAGGAGTGTACATGGATTGGGTTGGTTCGGATTTTTTACAAACCAAATCAAACCGTTTGTGTCGGATTATTAAATCTATAAACCAAACCAAACCAAACCAATAAAAATCGAATTTTTCGATATCAATTTTTCTCGAATTTTTCGGGTTTTTCGAGTTTTTTCCATAGTATCTAATAAAAAACACAGAGCAGTGCTTCTTAAAAGAGCTCTAGTACAAAATATCAACATATAAGATGGAAGCAAAACACTGTTTAAAGTTTTAACTTTATAATATAACTTTATAAGATGAGCTTTTTTTGTATATTATTTAGATGAGTTTCTCAAGTCTAAATCTAAATGTAAGAAAGAAAACAAAAATTATGAAAAAATTTTAAAAAATATTTATAAATTACATTTTATTAAATATTTTTATGTATAACATAATTTAAAAGTAGTGTATCTATAATCGGGTCGGTTTGGGTTCGGTTTGACTCTTTTTAGTTAAAACCAAACCAACTCTATAATGGTCGGATTTTTTTTTCAAACACCAAACCAAGTCAAACCAAACCACTAGTCGGGTTTTTTTTCGGTTTGGTTCGGTTTGTCGGTTTGGTGCGATTTATCGATTTGTCATGTACAACCCTAATATACACAGTGAGTGAAAAAGAGATTTTAACACTCAAATTCTTACCAATATCACATTAAGGATTAATTGATCATTTTAAAAAAAAAACAGTGAATTTCTAAGATTTAACATTAAAATTAACCTAATTGGTACAAATTAGCATTGAAAAATAGTGAAAAAAATAACAACCATCCATTCAAATGAAGCAAAAGAAAATGCAACGACGAACAAGGAATTCATAGCTGATCAAAATTTTTTTAACCCAACACACATCATTTAAATTTTAAGAAAAAAAGAAGAGAGAAACTGAAAAAGGAACTAATCAATAAATAGTTAATCTAAATAACACACGGAACTTAAGCTATAAAATAGATGACTAAAACAGATGAAAGTTAAAAAAAAAATGAAAAATAATTATCTTATTCGGAGCAGCGACTAAGACAACGAGAGAAGAACAACAATTTCTACCACCACGAGTAGAGCTTCGTCGGAAAAACTCAAGAGCAAAATAAAACCTAAAAGTTTTGACCCCTTTTTTTTTTAGTAAAATTTCCTTTTTCTGGTGAATTTTTTTTTTGATTTTTTCATGTGAGAAAACCCCCCTTTAAAATGACCATCAATACCATGTATTTATAGCTAAAAAAAAATTAGAATCCTAAATACAATCATTCGAGAGGGAATGAAAGATTCCCCAATAAGTTCAACGAAGTAATTAAGTTTTCATTATCTTGAGCAAAGAAATTTAAAATATTTGGAGATTTAAAAGAAGTAAATATTAATGGAGACACTTATTATAAATTTGCTTAAATTCTAAATTTATTTTATTTGAAATTCAAATCCTTTGAATAATTTGAAAATGTTAATGGAAGAACTGTCTTCAATATTGAACTTAATTTTGCCGCTTAAGCCAATAAATCATTTTCCAATACATTATAATAAAATCTCGTAGAAAAATCCCAAGCTTTCTGAATTATCTGAATGACAATATTAGCTCCTAAATTTGCACCAAAAATATCAACACTTCATAAAAAAAAATATAGGGAGAAAGAAGATTAGAGCACTAATTAATCTCCCCATGTTTTGTTTTATTTCACTTTGATCAATCCCATTTTTTATTTGAGATTATATATATGACACGGTTTGATATATAAAATAAAAAAGAATTAATTAGTAATATATCATAGTGTTAGAAATTTTCTTGAAAAGGTTAAATTACTATTAGGGTCGTTTGGTTTGAAGACAAGTTATAATTCCTAATGGGATTAGTTATGATGAAATTAGCTATCATGGAATTATTTATCCTGAGATTAGTTATTCTGAGATTATTTCTTATTGATTGTTTGATTTGTTGTATTAAAAATAATAAGCATTGCATCCTTTTTAAGAAAAGTTGTTTGTTTACAAAAATAGTCTCCACCTTATTTAATTTTTTAACATTTTTTTGATAGAGCTTTTGTTATTCACTCTTTAAAACAAAATCTTCATCTTATTTAGCTTAATTATTTTTGTGTGTTGACTATGAGCCTGAAGGAAAAAAAAAATTGGATCAAAACAACTATAAAAAAAATTAGATCAAAACTCACCAAACACTGCATCAAAATAATAGTAAAAAATTGACCCAAAATGGCCGTGAGTTTTGTCACGATCCAAAATAGGCCGTGAGTGGCACTCACACTTAACCTCCTAGGTGGGAGAACCAACGATGTGAACCCAACTTATAAAGTATAACAACAACGCGGAAGCTCAAACTTATAAAGTAAGAATTAACAATCCACAAGAGTTTACTACATAACATTCCCCAAAATCTGAAAGTCATCACATGAGGACATCTATATTCTAAAACTAAGTCTTAAAATGTCAAACACCAGAATAAATAAATAACAAGATATGTCCAAAACTAAGGACACCATTCCATGAACGAGAGAATCCATCTTAGAGCTAGAAGGATAGCTCACCCCGAAATTTGATGAACTTGAGACGGACTAGAGCTGAGGTCGAGTCGAAGCCGATGGAAGACTCGCTGCACTCCACAAAATAAAATAAAGAAAGATACAAGTAGGGGTCAGTACAGGACAACATGCACTGAGTAGGTATCATCGGCCGACTCAAAATAGAAATCAATATACATAAAGTAATAGAGGGAAATCAACCATAGCACTTAACAGGTGGCAACCAACAAGATCACGATCAAGTGATAACGCAATAAACAATTATATAACCAGTCAATAATATCAAGATCACACATGAGGACTCAAGCCTCCACATCACACACTTTTGAAAAATGAGTTATGGAGATTGGGTAGTATTAAATCATTTTAATTTATTTTTCTTTAATATTACCGTGTCAGAATGTGACACCCGATCCAAATATATCGTGTCGGAATGTGACACCCGATCCAAATATATTGTGTCGGAACGTGACACCCGATCCAAATATACCATGTCGGAATGTGACACCCGATCCAAATATAATTAATTTATCATTCTTCATGATTAAATTCCACTTCATTAACAATATTTCACCAAGCCTTCTTTATTCAAGACACCATTTTTGATAGGGCAAGTTCAAGATTATGAATTTCATGGCCTCGGAATTTTAGACCAATCACAACAACATATCAACCATCCAAACCACAACAATTAAATGCGTAGTAAACTTCACACATATTACTCAATGAATATCAATCACTATTAAGAGTCTATCTATGATGTAGAATAAAAATCATAACCTACCTCAACCAAAAAATCGAAGTCAAGCAAGCTAATTCACCAGTGATTTCCCTTTCTTCGATGCCTCACGTTTCCAATCTATCAAGTGTATAATATTCGTAAGTAAACGAATCTGTAGACACCATATTATGTGTATGTTTTAACCTAGACCCAACATTCACCTAATTCTATAATTATTTTCTTAATTCCAACCTAGGATTAAATCCTAATTTCTCCCATTAATATAACTCTAATGGTATTCATATAATACAATACACATAATATTTAATTATATACTAATATGTCAACTTGAATCATAATGTGATAATTAAAAGAATAAAATTTAAAATGAAAACCACTGTTACGAACTAATAAGCAGTAAGAATATGAAGTGCAGAACCTTATCCTGCTACCATTCAGTACCTCATCACTAGTTATCAATCAATTGAATACTCCTTTAATTAACTAACAATTTAACTCAATAATGAAAGGCAAAATAGTCCCTTTATTAACTAACAATCCAACACTGTTGTTAAAGAATTCCTTGAGTATTAGTACCAAGTAACATGCTTTAGTAATCATCCCCTTTCCCATTACCTGATTGGTTGAAAATAAATTAAAACAATAATCTAAAGGAAATGGCATATCACTTGTAATACCTCACGCGTCTTCTTAGTTTTGTATCCGCCGCACGTCCGTCCTCTCCCCAAATCCTTCTTTTTTAATTAATTAGGTATTAAAGATTATAACCCCACTAACTGATTTTTAATAAATATAGAATAAGTGGTACAGGGTATTAATTAAATTATAAATTTAGCCCACCAATTAAATTAAATATCTAAAGTTACCTCTCAATTAAATAACCTTAGTTATCAATTAGTCCAAAGTACCCATTAAAAATTTACCGGGTGAGTCCTTTATGAAATAAAAAGTTATAGTTCTCAAAACGACCTAATGAGTCGTTACATATTAACATGTCAGCGAAAGAAAATAAAAAGGCAAAAAATTCAAAAGAATATTAGGGCAAGAAAAAAAAGATGAGAATTATCGACGCAATTGTCGGAAGAGATTGGTGTGGTTTGGAGCAAAAGATTTACTAATGAGGGGATTATCGTTTGAGCCGAGTACAGATGGTTAGAATATTAGAAGAATTTTAAGGTTTAGGCTTTCAATATTATATAATGTAAAAAGAATAGCTTAATTAATTTGAGTATAAATTTGTATAATGACTTGTCCCCGTTGTTAGGAATAAGCCAATGGGGAAGAATTTCGGTACAGAAAACTTTGGATAGTAACTTTGGAAAATTTAGCCTAGGCCAGACTTGGACGAATTCTGAGTCAGGTGAGGTCTAGGGTGATCATATGAATGATGGGAGACCAAATCTCTAATTTGTTTGGATGGCTAATAGCCAAGATGTTAAGGAGCATTCGGGCGAGTAAAACTCTCAGAATCGAATTTGGCGTGAAGGGTATATTTTAATACGTTTTTAGAAAGGGGTGTGTTGTGAAGTGGGGGCTTGGAGCACAAACTCCGAACTCACTGTTTCCAAATATCCTGCCAGAGCGGGACAGTCGCGACTTAAGTCAGGAAAAAGTCCAGAAATGGTCTTTTCTGTAAAAATCAGTTTCTGAAACTTCAAAAGGCGATCTAGGGCAATTTTTATTGATTTTCCACGAATTTTCACGCTTAAGGTAAGGATTTTACTACCTAAATTCATACTTTGATTCCTAGAACGTATAAAGTATGGTGAGTAATCTTCGGGGGAGGGTTTGAACTAAAAACTTATGGTGGAAAACAATCCTAGGGTGAGGTTAGGATCACGGGTTTAGCCTAGGGTGTAAATTGTGTTGTATTTCATGATAGTTAGGCCATTGTGTTGATTCTTTATATGTATTTACTGTTTTCTAGATCAAGAACGAGAAGAAGGAATCTGAAAAGGAAAGGCTTTTGCATTGTAAGGTGTTGAAGCTTTAATTTGAGGTAGATAATGATCTAGTTTCCTCGTATGTGTTTCATATAATTTTGAAATTGCTACATGATATGCATGTGTGTATATGAATAGGGAAACATGCTAGATTATGTGTGAAATGATCACTTGCTGACCTATTTTTGTAATGAACATGTTCATGGTAGTATAATGTTATAAATACTGAATGTAATTATGATTGTGGTATGTTTGGATCGGGTGTCATATTGCGATACATAATTGGATTGGGTGTCATGTTACGACACATAATTGAATCGGGTGTCACGTTTCGACACATAATTGATTGGGTGTCACGTTCCGACACAAAGTTGATTATTTGTAGGTTCTTTGAGAGAACCTTTGTGTGAAGTTATAGCATGTGAAAGACAGTGGGTTATGATATTGATGAACATGGTTGAACTTGAGATTAGTTGACTTATTCTGTATATGTATATACCTATTGTGTTGAATTTACTTGTCTATGATCCGATTACTGACTAACCGCGTGATCCTATCAGTACACCGTTATTTTTGTGTATTGATACTACACTTGCTCTGCCTTTTATTGAATACATGACATATTCAGCTGGTTGCGGAGAGACCTCGTTTAGAGGAGTGATCGTGTCTTCAAGTTCAAGGGTGAGTTGTTCCTTCAGACTGCCATGGACTCTATCGTTGTTCTAGTCCTTTTCTTTTCGAAGACTTAGAGGTTCAGACAATGTTTCTATTTATTACTGGTTTCTGTTTGGAGTTGTAGTCCTGTTCTAGACTTGTTAGTTTAGAGTTTTGGTGCGATGACTTTCAATTGTAGGGGTGTTTAATTCCGCACAATGGAGGTTATAACTAGTTAGTTTTCTGAGTTTATGGGAACTCAGCACTTATCTTTGATTTAAGCCTGTTTCCGCATCTTTAAGCTTCTGTACATATTGCGATTATTGTTGTTGGGCTGTTAGAATGGTTCTCCCATCGGAGATTTAGAGTGGGTGCTAGGCACGACGGGTCAGGGTCGTGACAATTTGGGTGCGTGTGTATCTAATTTCTGACTTTATCGTAAATAAAGTAATTTTTAATTAATATCAATGTAATTTTGTCTTTTTATATTAATGGCGCAATTTTGTTTACTATATTTAATTTTACTTCTCAATTATTAGTGTGATGGTGAGTTGCATGTTATAAGTATTTTTTTTTAATCTTAAAAAGTGTTACGTTATTTTTTTAAAAACAATTTGTTGCATGGTGAGTTGAATGTTATAACAATTTGTTCTTTTGATATATATTTATTATGTTATTATTTATCCATGCAATACACGTGTGTAAAGCATTTACATTTGACTAGTAAACATAAATGTCCTATCCCTTTATGAGATTGTATATAATATTCTAATTTTCCTACATTATAATTATCTACAATTTGAATATGCATCTTATTTTATTTGCCATTTGAGATCCCACAAATAGGATATATACAACTGGTCAAATATTATTTTTTTTAAAAATATTGTCCTAATTAAGAAGATTGATGATCTTATATACAATTAGTAAGATACTAAACATATAGAGAATGAATTTATTTAGTTAAGTTTTCTATCATCTTTCATTTATGATAAAATGCTTGTTGACACCCAATTTTGATTCTCGATAATGTAAATTAATAATCAAACTTCTTCAATTTTAGATAATTTAAAAATAATTAGATATAAAATTAAAAATATTTTCAAGTTGCTTGTAAGTAATTTTTTATTTTTATAAATTTTGAATGATATAAATATTTTTTATAATTATTGGCTTTTATAAATATTCAAAAATGATCTTAAAACGATTTTGTTTTTTATTAATTATTTCGTAAATTAGTAGTTTATATTTTTGACTTAATCCGCTCATAACTAAGTTTATTAGTTTATTATGTTAGAATTAAGAAGTTTGTTAATTAATTAATGTCATATCATCTTATTTAATTTCTAATTGAATTCAGCAATTAAATTAATTTAGCTATTTTTTAAACCTGATTTGGCTAAACTTGCAATCAAATGGTCATTTCATAAATCCAATGCCCCACCCCATTTTCCTAATACATAATAATATACTTATAAGACCACTTTTCCAAAATTCACCGCCCAATTCAACCCAAATCCCCCACTCTGTTTTTTCTTTTTAAAAAATTTCCACAAACATTTATCCCCACCCTTTTCCTTTTTTCCTTTCACCCCACCAAACTTATCATTATTCCCACCCAATTTTATACCTCACATCTAACTATCAAATCTTCTATACCAATTTACTTACAATATACTATATCAAACACCCAATCCCTATTCCTAATTCCCTCGACTCTCATACAGAACACCCAAAATACACTCCTCTCCCTTTCCTTCTTCTCGAAACACAAAAGTCAAAACTAAGAACCCTAAGTTCTTCATCCTAACAGCACCGCCTCTCTCTTTCTCTTTTTCCATATTTAAAAAATTACAAACCTCGAGCCTCAATTGTTACTTTGGCTTGGAAAAATCTCATTCAAATTAATCCGAATCAAAAGATATCAGATCGAATTTGGATTTTTGAGGTTTGTTTTTCTCTTACTTTGATTTTTATTTTCTCCTTTTTTCCAATCATATTTATTTCACACCTTTGAAATTATGAATTTCATGCATGTATGTTCTTCAACAATTGTATGATTTACAAATATATTCATAAACTTGATTTAATAAAATTTTACATTGAGAGATATTTTTTGGTCATTTTTTTTGTTTTTTAATTTTATGTTTGAGATATAATTGAAAATTTTGTTTTGGAATTAGTGCGAGTAGGGGTGTTCATGGTTTGGGTAAAAACATATTCAAATCGATCAAATAAATCGATTTCTTATTTGATTTGATTTTATTTGACTTTATCTTTCTAAAAATCGATTATAGTTGGTTTAGTTTTGGATGCTCTAGGGAAGAACGATCGAACCTGACGAGATTCCTGGAGAATTTTAGAAAAGCGTGAGATTGGTAGGTTTGGAGTGGGTGGCTAGGTTATTTAATGTCATCTTTAAGATGACAATGATGCCCTAAGAATGGAGGTCGAGGGTAATGACCCCTCTATACAAAAATAAGGGGGATATCTAGAGCTGCAACAACTATAGAGGTATCAAGCTTCTCAGTCATGCTATTGTCACGCCCCGAGAGGGTACCCTAGGTGTGACCGACACTCAGAAACCATCTCTGGCCTCTGAGAGAACCACTTGGTCTCATCACTTATTCGTTCATCAGCGGAAGACTTAATAAGAATACTTATATGGGCTCTTCATTAACAATATCTAATGAAAGAAGAAGTTTTTTTTAAACTCCGTCTATGAAGCCTCTAATACTCTTAGATGGTGCCAATGACATGTCCATGGCTACCTTAAAAGAAACATACTACTCAATAATTAAAGGATAAAGAGTTCCTCTGAATACAAGAAGGACTCACCAAATAGCTGAAAAATAATGATCTTCAACGAAGCGCCTTTTGAGAATCTCTAACACCTGTATCTGCATCATAAAACGATGCAGATCGAATGACGTCAGTACGTGGAATGTACGAGTATGTAAAATGGCAGGAAGGTAAGGACATATATCAAGAAACTCCTCTCAAGAAAACTCAGCTCAGAACTCAACATCATCTCAACATCAATATATAATGCAAGTTTAAAAATATAATAATAAAATAATAGTAATAAGTAATGCTTACTCAGTTGGGAGTTTCTCTAACCGACAACCATCACTTATGGGCTAGCGATGATACAACGAAGCGATGTCGTTGCCACATCCATCCAATACCTTGCCAGGGTAAAGGACATCACCATCTTTGATCCACTCATCAAAATCCTCTTTTTGGGACTTAAGAGGCATAGCCTCCATCCTACGCTGGCTACGTAGTTCTGGGGTTTGAGTCAATTAAACTCTTACCCAACTCGGTGCTCAATACTACTCCCAAAACATGTGCTCATATTAAACTCATCATCTAGTCCCATTGGACTTTAATTTAAATCATCAAACTCATCTCATTTCATGTTCATCAATCATTATACTTCCAAAAACATCAATTACATCTCATCAAAACATCTTGCTCAAAATATCATTTGCTCAAATTCATTCAAACTCAACTCGTTTGCTCTTTTAAAACTCAATAAAATACATATATAGTATTAATTCATATAACTTTCTTTTTATCAATAAAAATAATAAAAAGCCAACATCTTTACTCAAAACATGTATAAAAATATTCATGAACATCAAATCAATTAGGATTCATGGGAAAGTAGCCATGAACAATAATTACAATAATATGAGAGATAACAATAATAATAATATTAATGCATAAATATATCAAACTCAATAGAAGAAGAATTAATTCATTTAGAATTTAAGATTTGGATAAAACTCAACTATAACTCAATTATAATGAATTTAAATATTGGACGCATGAACGAACTCAATCCAATGCTATGAAAGCCTTACATACCTTAAATCGGAAGTTTTACTTCGAATTGGAACACTCTTGGACCCCTAGCCTTTTCTTCTCGCCGGTTTCTTTTGTGTACTACCCGGAGTATAAGAATCACCGGAGTAGTATTTTTATACTACTAAAACTAAAATTATATTTGAGAAGGAGTAAAAAAGTATATAGAGAGAAGAGTTGCTTAAGAAAGCTTGGTGAATAAAATGAGGAAATAAGGTAGGTATTTATAGGTGTGGAGGAGGGACCTAACAATAAATAAACATAATCATAAAGGATGATCTTGAAAATTCAATGAAGAATTTTGATGTCATGGATGATGTCAAATGGTTCTAGATCTTTATATGGTAGGTGAGATAAAATCTCTTTTAACGGAATATCCATTTTTGAAGCTGCGTTTGAATAAGATAAATTTCTTATTAGGATTTTGTGTCTCATAAGAATTGTAGATATAGAAGTCTAGTTTCAGTTAGTTCAAGAATCATCCAATTTGGAGCAGTCTACATCGAGATATGAATTTTATTCTACAAATACTCCATTCCGTCACAGCACTATGTCTTGCAAAGATCAATTTATTTGATCTACTAAAACTCCGAATCTTAAGATATGTTCTCATGAAAATTGTAGGTAATGATGTTTTGGTTACTCAGAAATTTGAATCACCTAATTTGGACCATCCTATGAAAAGTTATGCCCAAATTACTTTAGGCATGAGAGAACATGATCAAAATACTTTTAGAACATGATCAAAATACTTTAGAACATGATCAAAATACTTTAGAATATGATCAAAATTCTTTAGAACATGATCAAAATACTTTAGGCATGAGAGAACATGATCAAAATCTTTTCATGCCTTCATATAAGGATTTTTGATAACTCAATAATTTAATGCATTTAAAAGCCAATATAAGTTAATATAAGATAGGTAATTAAACTTTAAATATTTAATAATCTATGCATTTGAAATCATGATATGAAAATCCATAAAGTTTCATGCTTGAATTAAATAAAAAATTTGATAATTCATTTGGACTTCATGAATGAAAGGATCCATGAATCAATAACATTCTAAGGGGTGTTACAGCTATGAAAGTGTGGGAAAGAGTGGTGGAGATGGGGGTGAGGAAAGACGTTTCTATTTTAGAGAACCAGTTCGAATTTATACCGGAACTCTCAACTACAGAAACCATTCATCTTATGAGGAGACTAGTAGAGCAGTATAGGGAGAGGAAGAGGGACTTGCATACGGTATTCATCGACCTAGACAAATTTTACGATAAAGTTCCACGAGAAATACTATTGAGATGTTTGGAGGCTAAAGGCGTATCTATGGCTCACATTAGTGTGATCAAGGACATGTATGAGGGTGCCAAAACTAGGTTAAGGACAGTAGGAGGGGAATCAGAGCACTTTTCAGTTGTAATAGAGTTGCATCAAGGATCAACTCTTAGTCCGTTTTTATTTGCTTTGGTGATGAATGGATTGATGCGATAAATTCAAGGTGAAGTGCCATGGTGTATGCTTTTCTCGGACGATGTAGTCCTGATCGATGAGACTCATAGCGGAGTTAACGCTAAATTGGAGGATTGGAGACATATCTTGGAGTCTAAAGGGTTTAAGCTGAGTAGGACCAAGACAGAGTACTTAGAGTGCAAGTTCAGTGAGACACCTCAGGAGGTTGGCGCGGAAGTTAGGCTTGGTGACCAGGCATCCAAAAGAAAAATAGTTTCAAGTATCTTGGTTCTATCATGCAAGGCAGCGGGGGGATTGACGATGATGTCACACATCATATTGGGGCAGGGTGGATGAAATGGAGACTCGCTTTTGGTGTGCTATGTGACAAGAAGGTGCCACCATAACTTAAAGGCAAGTTCTATAAAGTAGTGGTTAGACCGACTATGTTATATGGAGTGGAGTGTTGGCCAGTTAAGGTCTCTCACGTTCAAAAGATGAAAGTTGCTGATATGAGAATATTGAGATGGATGTGTGGGCATACCAGGAGCAACAGGATTAGAAATGAGGCTATTCGGGACAAGGTAGGAGTGACCTCAGTGGAAGACAAGATGCGGTAAATGCGACTGAGATGATTTGGGCATGTGAAGAGGAGAGACATAAATGCCCCAGTGCGGAGGTGTCAGAGGTTGGCCATGGATGGTTTCAGAAGAGGTAGGGTAGGCCGAATAAATATTAGGGAGAGGTGATTAGACAGGACATGGCGCAGTTACAGCTTACAGATGACATGACATTAGATAGGAGGGTGTGGAGGACCCATATTAGGGTAGAAGGCTAGTACATAGTCTCGTTATTCTTCCATATTAGTAGGTGCATTAGCGCACTATAATTTCCTGTGCTCTGATTTCTATTATTATCTATTACTTTTTGTACTTTGATTACTCTATTTTATCTCGCTTTCGTCATTTGATTTCCCATATCGCTTTGAACTTCTTAGCATTATCTGACCTCTTTTTATGCTTCTATTGAGTCGAGGATCTCTCGGAAACAGCCGTCATACCTTGGTAGGAGTAAGGTCTGCATACCTTACCCTACCCAAACCCCACATTGTGAGATTTCACTGGGTTGTTGTTGTTGTTGTTGTTATTGTTGTATATCATTAGCTTGTACATTATTCTGTAAGTTTATGTTGTTTAATACATTGGATTAGCTAACAATATAAACATAAAGTTAAACATAATTAAAGTTTTGGCATAAAAATTATAAGATCCAATATGACACAAAGATAAAAAAAATTGAACGAATTATTGTCTTTTTTTCTCTTTTGAATTAATCATTTTTTAAAAGTTTTGTTTATGGTTAATAACCGAACCAAATCAATTCGAAACCGATAAAAAACAAATTGATGGATGTATATTTTATTTGGTTTGGTTTTAATAATTTTAAAATCGATTAAATTGATTTGATTTTAATTTTGACCAATAACCGATACAAACCAACCCGTGAACACTCTAAGTGTGAGTACCCAAGCGTAAACCACACGAAAAAAATAACCTATCAACAAGAAAAAATTGAAAATTTTATTTAAAGGACAAAGTATTTCTTTTACAATCTTTTTAAGATAAGAAAACCCCCAGACTCCTTCCAGAATTAATTTTTTTTTTTGATTTCTCACCCGGTGTTCAGAGTCCGTGGAGCCCCAATTAAATTCGAATTGAGCTTTGTAGGGTCCATTCGGGGGTGACGCTCTCAATAGAATTTTTTTCATATTCAGGATTCAAACTCGAGACCTCTGATTAAGGGAGGAGCAGTTCCATTACTACACCACAACCTACGATCCTTCCAGAATTAATTATAATAGTACCTTACTCTACCACTCAAGTTTTTTTTTCAAAATTGTTTTTTTATATTATATTTTATCTTTTTATAATAGATTTTTACCTAAAATAACAATAACCAAGTTTATAACAACAGGTTCTTTGTAAAAAAAAACATCCTTCTATAAGTCTATAATACCTATATTCGTTTTTTAATAATATAATAATTAACTATTTTGATAGAAATAGAATCTCTAAGATTACCACTAATACGTCTCGAAACTTTGACCAAAATATATCTTAATACACTACTTATGAAAAAGAATATTATAAGAATATATTCTAGCATTAAAAGATTTTCTTTTTTTATACAAAGGGTGATTATTAAGCTTAGGATTTGACCTCTTTATTTCTTTTCTCTCCATTTTCCCAAGTTCTTGCTTGGATCAGAGACACATGACCTAAATAAAAATTAGTGGCTAAGATTTATTGATTAAAATAAGATTCTAATCATGATTTAGATAATTAATATTTCATTAAAAAATTAGTAATGCCACAATCATATATATTATCATGTCCATAAATATATTATAAAATCCTTTCTCTTTTTTATTTTTTTCTCTGCGAGTTGTTTTTGCTAATAGTTCTCTGTGAAAACTAATTTTAAAGTGAAAGTTCCAAAGATAATTGCAATGTAAGGTTAACTCAAATAAAAAAAAATAAAAAAAATAAAATAAATACTCGTAGGGAAAAAAATAGAAAAATAGAAAAGTTTTTATACTATATTTATGGACTGATAATATATTACTATAATTGTGATATATTTTTATGAAATATTAATTATCTAAATCATGATTAAAATCTTGTTTTAATCAATTAAATCTGAGGCATTAATTTTTACATATATCATGTGTCTACAATATAAGCAAAAAAACTTAAGAAAATGGATGGGAGCCGGATCGAGTAAATACATTCATTCTCCATATGTTTAGGATCTTATTAATTAGATATAAGATCATTAATCTTCTTAATTAGGATAACTTTTTTTTAAGAAAAAAAATCATTTTGAGGATTTGCATATATTCTCTTCGTGAGAACTCAAACGGGATACAAAGTTAATTAGTTAAATGCATATTTAAGACGTTGACTATTACAATGGAGGCAAATTTAGATTATTACAATCTCACATTAAAAATAAAATCGGGTATTTAAGTTTATAATTGGTAAAAAAGTTTAAATAGTTTGGCTGTTTCAAGAATACTTATGTACTATTAACTATGATATGTTACTAATTAATATTTATATATATATATATATATATATATATATCAAATCAACTCATACTTATAATCTCAAACAAAAAATTGGGATAGAACAAAGCGATTAAACAAAAGATGGGAAGATCAATTATCATACTAATCTTCTTCCTCCCCTACATTTTTCTATGTAGTGTTGATTTTTTTAGTGCAAATTTCAGAGTATATGCTATCACCCCATTAATTCAAAAGGCTTGTGATTTATCTAATATACCAAAGTTTTGCTATGATGTTTTGGGAAATGATCCGGTGGCTCAATTTGCAATAACTAAGTTCAACCTGGAAGATACTACGATTCAAATGGCGTATTCAAATTACACAAATATTCACAGAAAGGTTCTGACAATCACTTCAAATGAAAAAAATCCAGAATTTAAGCAGATTTACAGAAAGTGTCTTCATCAGTATGTACTTCTGAAATCGAATTTTGAGAATTTCATGCATATTTTACTCGAACAATCTGGGAATTTGGATCAAGCGGCTAAGGATGCAGCGGATCATGTATCGATTTGTATGCTTTATTTTATCAACTCTCCAAATATTCCAAATCCCTTTGCTCAAGATAATGATAATCTTCTTTCCTTCTTTGATCTTATTAGGAGTATGTATTTAGCACCTTTTTGAGTTCATGAATTTGAAGAATATCTATGTTCTTCAATAATGGTATAATTTACAAATTTATTGAAGAACTTTATTTAGTAAAAATTATGTTCAAGAATATTTTTGACACTTTTTTTTATTTTTATATTTCTTAGGTGTGACTCGATATGATTGAATGTTTTACTGTGTACGGTACCTAAATGTCTTAGCAAATTCCACTATGTTTAAATAGAAATTATTTTATTATGAAGAATAATTAATTTGTTGTAATACAAGTAAAAGTTAAACTAAACTCAGCTTTAAAAATTGATTTAAGAAAGTTGTAGGGTTCAATTTCAATGTGAGAAGTCGATGATTTTTCTTAGAGACAAAGAAACAATATAGTATTGATAAGTGATGGGGTCAAAAATCCTATAAGAGAATTTTAAAGAGAAAAAAGACATAAAGAGATGAGTGAGTATTTATTTTATACTCTGAACAAATATTTCATCCATTTCAAAATAAGTCTTCAAAAGAAAATGTTTCAAAATAAGTATTGTTTTAAAAGTTTTAGAGAAAAATTGTACTTTTTCTGTACCATATTAATTGTTTACATTACTATAAATAATTATCTCAAATTATTTGTACCATATTAATTATTTACATTACTATAAATAATTATCTCAAATTATTTGTTCACTTATCGCATGGTGTCTATATTCATATGCATTGTTATGTCGAAAAATGGACAAAGTGTAAAATTAATTTCATCTTTATAAGAAAAAATCAATTTTAGTAAAAGAGGAGTCGCCACTTAATTTTTTAAAGAAATTAAGAAAACTTAATTTAAAAGACCCTAACAGATTTAAGTCTTAAAAATTTAGAGAAAAGGGTACAAGATTCATATTACTATTTTAAGAAGGTTTTAGCACTTAAAATAGCCGCTAACATGCGGTTGTCCGATGATTTGAAAATTATTTGACTAACTTTGGGAAAATGTGTTAATTTGAAAGAAAACAAAGACTTTAAAATTATTTTTTAGAAAAAAAATGATCAAACTTAAACATTAAAAATAATATACATGTATATAAAAAAAAAGTAAAAAGTTTACCAAATGACTAAGTAAAGGTAGAAAATCATTTAAAGCGTAATATTAACATGAATTGGTTTATCTTTAGGAGAATCTAATTAAGTTAAAACAAATTAAAATTAATATCTAAGTAAACATAAATAACATAAGTAAATAAATTATTACAACCCGAATCAATATAAATACAATAAATAACACATGAAAATATGGCCCGACACTTAGTTTCTGTACGTCTGGACTAAGCTGTTGGGCCTTCTGCATTTTGGGCCTTAAGCATAATTCCACAGTATATCACAGTTATATATACACTATATATCGGACTGTATATACACTATATATAGTGTATACAATATTATTTCGGTATATCAAATTATATACACACCGTATGCCACATATTTGTTCCCTGTATATGTTGTATATCACTATATATCACTATTATACATTGTATACCGTGTTTGTTCCCTGCATATATTGTATATCACTATATATCATTATATATAAGACTGTATATACACTGTATACAGTGTTTATTCCCTGTATATTACTGTATATCACTATATATAAGACTGTATATACACTATATACAGTGTATACAATATTATTTTCCGCATGTATTTCATGTATACAACCCAATATCAATATTTAAATCATGAATATTACCTTCCTTTCCATGTATCAACTTTTCAACAATATGAGCAAGATGATGGAAAACTCAAAACTCAACGATATGCAAGGATGGAGTCCAAAGATAAACTCGAATTGTATCACATGCACCAAAATAAAATTACAGAAGCATCTACGTCATTTTAAACTAAACAAATGAATATATCATGATACGTTAAGGTATTAAATTGATGGGGAACCTAGAAGTGACTAACAACATGCTAACTAACTTAATTTTAAAGAAAGAATTAAATCAATTAGGCCATGAAATTTCTAATTAAATAACAACTTTAAGCATATTTTATTATCTAAGTCATGTTAAAAGAAGAAATTAAAAACATGAAAATCTATATTGTCAAGGAAAACTACTTTAAAAAATAATGAACAAAACTAAGTCCTTTCATGAATTAATCCTAACATATGCTAGCTAATTAATCTTAACACATGCTAACTATAACAAATTTATATCATTAATATAATTATTCTTAATACATACTAACTAAAAAAAAATAAGACTATGAATCAACTAAATATAAAACATGAAGTAAAATAAAGGTGAGAATTTTTTTTACCTCTTTCCGAGCCACGAGATGGAAGACGATGAGCGAAAGACATTCACCACCATCCAAGAGCTTGATGGAACTCCAATATACAAAAAAGATAAAATAAAAGATTAAAAATTTAGACTTGAACCTTCGTGGGTTCGATGTTATAAGAACACTGTTCTTAACCTAAATTTTGACTTCAATCTCCTATTTTCCTTGAAGAAAAAATATAGATTGAAAGCTAGAAATTTTCACAACTTTTAGGCTGGGGACAAGAGTCCAAAAATCCTAGCCAAATTAAGAAAATTTCTAACTTGTGGCTAAAAAACCTCCACTTCTTTTCTCTTCTTAATAAGAATATGAGCCTTTATATAGGCTCCAAAAACTTCAAATTTTCATACAATTTTTGATGTGGGAGTTTGAATTTTATTTTATTTTTTATTTTAGAAAAAACTAAAATTTTCAAAAATGCAAACTATAATTAAACTAATCTAACTAACATTGTATTTAGTAAAAAATAAAATCTTTTGAGGTGATTTTCGAATAACCACATAAATATTAATCAAATATATAGTTATATAGAAATATGTATATTATACTAAAATTTATAAAAAGATAAAAATAGTTAAGAATAATATGAAAATATTTTTATTTTTTATAAAAGCTAATTATTTCAAAATGTTCGAATTCAAAAAAACTCGATAGCTAATTTGCGTTGTGGATGATCAAAATTGGGTGTCAACATGCATTGTGCCACTCCATTATCCATCTTATTTATATTTTCTTTAAAACAATGTAAAATGAAAAGTAAACAAATAATATGAGATAGATGAAGTAATTATTTTTAATTATACCCTTTTATTAAAAAATATTTTTTTAATAATGTTTAATTCTCAAGAAACATCTAACAAATAATAGTAACTTAGTAAATGTTGGTGTATATTGTTGGGTTTAAGTGTGGTGTGAATGAAAAATAAGAATTGGGAAATGTGGGAAAACCAAGTGAAGGAAAAATAAAAAAAAGGAAAAGTTTTGTCCTTATATAAAAAAACACTTTCTTTAGCTCTTAAAGAGTTAAGTAGATGGTGTCCCCTCGCGCCGTCGTCGTCGCTCGCTCGACTTCAACTTCGTGATTGATTAATAATTTTTTAGACAAAATTTATTTATTCCAACAAATTCCACTGTGTTTAAATAGAATTTTTTTATTATGAAGAATAATTAACTTGTTGTAATACCAGAGGCGGCTATTGGGTAAAGCTGGAGAAACAACAGCTATTTTGGGGCCTCTTTTTAACAAACATAGTACATTTTTTTGCTTTGAAAATATTAGTTACTTTTTTGATAAAAAGATAAAAATAAATTTATATAGGAAGAGTTACTTAAGATCAACAATGTCTCAAGAGAAATTAAATAGATTAGGTATATTATCAATTAAAAAAGAATTATTAGGAGAAACTAATTATAAAATAATTATTCACAACTTTGCATCTCAAAAAGCTAGAAAAATAGATTTTAAATAAAAAATATATAATTTTTTTATAAAAAAATTAAGGTCTCTCATTAAAATTTTGCTTTAGACTACGGATATTATTGAGTTGCCCCTGTGTAATACAAGTAAAAATTAAACTAAGCTCAGCTTTAAAAATCGATTTAAGAAAGTTGGGGAGTTCAACTTCAATGTAAGAAGTCGATGATTTTTCTTAGAGACAGAAACAATATAGTATTGATAAGTGATGGGGGTCAAAAATCCTATAAGAGAATTTTAAAGAAAAAAAAGAGATAAAGAGATGAGTGAGTATTTTTTTTCTACACTGAATAAATATTTCATCCGTTTCAAAATAAGTCTTCATAAAAAAATATTTCAAAATAAGTATTATTTAAAAAAATTAGAGAAATTAGTATTTTTCTATACCATATTAATTGTCCACATTACTATAAATAATTATCTTAAATTATTTGTTCACTTATCTTTCGGTGTCTATTCATATGCATTGTGCCACTCCATTATTCATCTTATTTATATTTTCTTAGAAACAATGTAAAATGAAAAGTGAACAAGTAATATGAGACGGGTGAAGTAATTATTTTCAATTATATTCTTTCATAAAAGATAATTTATTTTTAATAATGTTGAATTCTCAAGAAACATCTAACAAATAGAAGTAACATAGTAAATGTTGGTGTATATATCACAATTCAAATAAATTACATTTGAAAAATAAAATAAAAAAATATATTAAGCTGAAACGAGAAAATTTCGCTCTCTTTAAGGAGATTTAAGCCCATCGTGCCATAATCTACACCAATCCAACATTAATACTCTTGACTTGTCCCCTCCAAAATACAACTGCCCAACAACGTCGTACAACTCAAACAACTCCGAGTTAGTTGAAGAGTCCAAAGCTCCACCATTAGAGCATATTCCTTCATGTAAAATCACTATCTTTCGTATATTAATTTAAATTAGTTGAAGACAAAAAATATTTTTTTTGTCTCAACTCTCTCTTTCACGACACTAACTTCAATACACGCTACAATATTTTTTCACATTTTTTTTCATACTTCTCTCGTACACTAAATAATGTAAAATCACCATTATTTATAGGTAAGAAAGTCTTTCTTATAATGAATAGGAAAAATATAGGGTAATAATATAGATAAATGAATGACCTAGAGATTACATGAATTACAAGGTATAATGAGATATAATAATAGACAAATATAAAATTTAGAAATTGTTATAATATAAACTAAATTTATCAAAATAAGACGGAGGGAATAAGGAGAAGAAAGGAGACAACAGAGGAGGTAAGTATGTTTTTTCGTGTGTATCTGCACTTCTTTACATTGCATCTTTGGGCTATATTTATAGCCAAAGAAATGATTAAAGAAACAAGTGGAGAAATTAATTAAATGGCAACGGACTTTATTTTACAATAAAAAAAATTATCAAGTGGACAACCACTTGCCTGTTAACACTCCCCCTTGGATGTCCACGTGAAATATGTCTCATTAAAACCTTACTAGAAAAAACTTAATGGGAAAAAGCCTAGTTAAGAAAAAGAGCACACATATCTGTTAATACGCCTTGAGTGCTGCCTCATTAAAAACCTTACCAGAAAAAATTCAGTGGGACAAAACTTTGGTTAAGGAAAAAAAGAGTGCAGCGCGTATTTTACTCCCCTTGATGAAAGCTTCATTTGATACTTTGGAGACGGCGCATTCCAATCTTATGTCTTAGCTTCTCAAAAGTTGACGTTGGTAATGCATTTGTGAATAAATCTGCAAGATTATCACTTAAACGAACTTGTTGTACATCAATATCACCATTTTTCTGTAGATCATGTGTGAAGAATAATTTTGGTGAAATATGTTTCGTTCTGTCTCCTTTTATGAAGCCACCTTTCAATTGAGTTATGCACGCGACATTGTCTTTGAATATAACTGTGGGTACTTTGACATCATTTTCTAGGCCATATCTTTCTTTAATGAACTGTATCATCGATCTCGACTACACACATTTTCTACTTGCTTCATGAATTGCTATTATTTCTGCATGATTTGAAGAAGTAGCAATAATAGACTGCTTTGTAGATCGCCATGATATAGCAGTTCCTCCGTGTGTAAACAGATAGCCCGTCTGAGATCGAGCTTTATGTGGGTCTGATAAATAACCTGCATCTGCATAACCAATAAGGTCTGCGCAACCTTTGTTAGTATAAAACAAACCCATATCTATAGTACCCTTCAAGTATCGCAAAATATATTTGACACCATTCCAATACTTTTGCGTTAGGGATGAACTATACCTTGCCAACAAATTAACAGAGAATGTTATATCAGGCCTGATTGCGTTACCAAGGTACATAAGTGCACCAATAGCACTGAAATATGGTACTTCAGGATCAAGAATTTCTTCATCCTCTTCTGGAGGTCGAAATTGATCTTTTTCCACTTCAAGTGATCGAACAACCATTGGAGTACTTAATGGATGTGCTTTATCCAAGTAAAATATTTTTAAGATTTTCTCAGTGTAGGCAGATTGATGGACAAAAAACCCGTCTGCTAAATGTTCAATTTGCAGACCTAGACAAAGTTTTGTCTTTTCAAGGTCTTTCATCTCAAATTCTTTTTTTAGATACTCAATCGCCTTTTGGACCTCTTCAGGGGTTCCAATGAGATTTATGTCATCAACATAAATGACGAGTATAACAAACTCTGATTCCGTTTTCTTAATAAAAACACATGGACAAATAACATCCTTAATATAGCCTTCATTTATTAAGTACTCACTTAGACGATTATACCACATGCGCCCTGATTGTTTCAAATCATATAATGATCTCTGCAGTTTCATTGAGTACATCTCCCGAGACTTATTATATGCTTCAGGCAATTTTAATCCTTCTGAGATTTTCATTATCAAGTGAACCATAAAGGTAAGTTGTAATTACATCCATTAGATGTATATCAAGATTTTTATGTACAGCTAAATTAATGAGATATCGAAATGTTATTCCATCCATAACAGGTGAATATGTTTCTTCATAGTTGACCCCGGGTCTTTGAGAGAATCCTTGTGCAACAAGGCATGTCTTGTATCTTACATTTTCATTTATCTTATTTTGTTTTCGCACAAAAATCCATTTATAGCTAACTGGTTTCACACCTTCAGGGGTTTGGACTACAGGTCCAAAAACCTCACGTTTAGCAAGTGATTCTAATTCTGATTGAATTTCCTTTTGCCATTCTGGCAAATCACATCTATGTTGACATTCATCGACGGATTTAGGCTCAAGACTTTCACTATCTTGCATGAGGTTAATAGCAACATTATATGTAAAAATATTATCCACCGTAATTTTTGATCGATCTAGATTTATCTCATCACTAATAGAACTTATTGAAAGTTCTTCATTTACTTGAGTCTCGGGCTCACTGATTTCTTTAGGAATATCAGGAGTCCTCAAATCTTGACCTTCTTCAGGAGATTCTTATGTAGTATCATTTTTATTATTTCTCACACTTCTCTTTCTAGGATTTTTATCCTTTGATCCCAATGGTCTACCACGCTTCTGGAGTGTTTGAGATTCAGAAGCTATAATACTTGTAGATGGTCCCTTTGGGACATCAATCCGGATAAGCACATTCACTGCAGGGATATGTGACTTAGTTATCCGTTTCAAATCAGTAAATGCATCTGGCATTTGATTTGCTATTTTCTGTAAGTGGATGATCTTCTGGACCTCCTATTCACATGTGCGGGTAAGTGGATCAAAATGTGATAATGATAAAACTTTTCACGCAAGTTCTTTGTTTTTTTCGGGTTCTTTTTTTTCTCTCCCTAATGGTGGGAAAATTATTTCATCAAACTGACAATTTGCAAATCGAGTAGTGAATAAGTCTCTAGTCAACGGTTCAAGGTATCGAATTAAGGAGGGTGAGTCAAACCCAACATAGATGTCCAACCTTCATTGAGGGCCCATTTTTGTATGTTGTGGTAGTGCTACAGGCACGTATACTGCATAATCAAAAATTCTTAAATGGGCTATATTTGGTTCATGACCAAATACTAATTATGACAGAGAGTATTTATTATAATGTGTCGGTCTGAGACTTACAAGTGCTGCTGCATGTAAGATAGCATGACCCCAAACAGTAATTGACAATTTTGTTTTCATTAATAGAGGTCTTTCTATCAATTGTAGGCGCTTTACAAATAACTCTGCAAGGCCATTTTGAGTATGAACATGAGCAACATGATGTTCAATTTTTATCTCAATTGATAAGCAATAATCATTAAATGCTTGGGATGTAAATTCTCCAATATTATCAAGGCGAATGACCTTAATTGGATAATTTTGGAATTGCGCTCTCAATCTTATTATTTGTGCTAACAACTTCGCAAATGCCAGGTTGCGAGATGATAATAGGTACACATGAGACCATCTAGATGATGCATCTATTAGGACCATAAAATATCTAAACAATCCACTAGGAGGATGAATAAGTCCACATATATCTTCATGTATATGCTCTAAAAAGTCAGGAGATTCGATGCCAACCTTCAGGATCGATGATCTGGCAATTAATTTGCCTTGATAACAAGTAACACATGAAAATTCATCATTTGTAAGAATCTTTTGGTTCTTTAACGGATGTCCAATTGAATTTTCAAGAATTCGTCTCATTATTATTGATCCAGGATGACCTATTCGATAATGCCATAGCACAGATGTATTTAGATCAGTAAACTTCTGGTTTACGATCATATGTGCTTCAATTGCACTAATTTTTGCATAATATAGGTCAGAGGACAAAGTTGGTAATTTTTTCAAAATATATTTCTGGCCTGAGATACTCTTGGTTATACCAAGATATTCAATATCCATTTTATTTAGAGACTCAACATGATATCCATTTCTGCGGATATCTTTCAAACTTAACAAGTTTTTTGGAAATTTAGAAGAAAATAGTGCATTTTCTATAATAACTTTTGTCCCCTTATGCAGAATTATAATAGTTCTTCCGAAGCCTTCTATCATTTTTGAATTACCAGAAATTGTAATAACATTTGCTTTTCTTCTAAGTAGGTTGAAAAAAATATTCTCGTCTTTAAATATAGCATGAGTTGTTCCACTATCAATTACACAAATATCCTCGTGATTGATCATTGATCCAAATAAAATATGAGGCATATCCATATTCTTCTTCAAAAAGGAAAAAAAAGTGAATATTATAATTAATACATGATTCATTACACAAATTTTACTCGAATTGAAAAATACAAACATAGTATTTAGTACAGATAAATAAAAGAAAATTACATATTACTAGTATTATCAATATTCATATTGTCATCTGGAAAATTAAAGAAGTCAGCTATATCAAGGTGCGTAGGCTCTATATTATCTTCAGAGATAAAGTTTGTCTCTAAATTATTTTCTGCCCTTTTCAAGGATGCCTGATATAGCTGAACAAGGCGCTTTGATGATCGGCAAGTCCGCCACCAGTGCTCCACACCTCCACATCTATGACATATGCTTTCTGAATTTTTCTTGGATAAAACTTCAAGCTTTTCACTATTCTTTTTATATTGCTGATTATTTCTCGGTGTCAGCCGAGTATCATGATTAAAATTTCTTCTTTGACCACGATCACGACCACGACTGGGGCCATGACCTCTTTTTCGTTGGTTATATTTTGCCTGATTCACTTCAGGAAATGACAAAGAACCAACGGGCCGACTATCATGATTTTTTATTAATAATTCATTGTGGTGTTCAGCAATCAAAAGATGAGATAGTAATTCAGAATATTTTTAAATTTTTTTTCGCGATATTGCTGCTGCAGAAGCATATTCGTGGGTGAAAATGTGGAGTATGTTTTTTCCAGTTTATTCTGCTCAGTGATTTCTTCTCCGCATAAATTTAACTGAGTTATAATTCTAAACAGAGCAAAATTATATTCAGTTATATTTTTGAAATCCATTAATCTTAGATTTAGCCAATAATGACGAGCCTGTAGAAGCACGACCAACTTCAGGTGGTCATATCTTTCTTTTAAATTTTTCCACAATTTAAGGGGTTTTTAATGTGAGATATTATAATTTTAGCCCCTCGTCAAGATGGTGGCGGAGAAATATCATGGCTTTAGCAAGGTCTTGATTGGATGCCGTATTGTCATCTTTAATGGTGTCTGCCAGATCCATTGATTCTAAATGAATTTCGACATCAAGTGCCCATGATAAATAGCCTTTTCCAGAAATGTCCAGAGCCACAAATTCAAGTTTTGAAATATTTGTCATTTTATGAAAATAAAATTAAATAAAACTCTTACCACTTTTTGTTACCTTGAAAAAAATTAGCCAAAACTTCGTGCTGATAACGTGTTATAATATAAACTAAATTTACCAAAATAAGACGGAGGGAATAAGGAGAAGAAAGGAGACAACATAGGAGGTAAGTATATTTTTCATGTGTATATGCACTTCTTTACATTGCATCTTTGGGCTATGTTTATAGCCAAAATAATGATTAAAAAAACAAGTGGAGAAATTAATTAAATGGCAGTGGACTTTATTTTACAATAAAAAAAAATTATCAAGTGGACAACCACTTGCCTGTTAACAGAAATTACAAAAATTACTAAAAACAAACGAGCACTAATGAGAGTAAAAAGGGTATATAATGTCATCAATAGACAAAACAAATGATGCACAATGACAACACTTCAATATCCTCAACATGCAGCACATTTTTGATTTTGTAGAATGATGTAATATTTTATGAATATTGAAATGTCATAATAATAGTAAATTATATATCTTGTATTGTTATAAAATAAATGAGAAAAGAGACAAACTAAAATTAATAATCACAAAGAGAGAGAATTATATGCTATTTTTTCACTATTTATTTCTATATATTTTCTGTACATTTCTGCGAATGAATGACTATTTATTGCCAAAGAATCAAGGGTTATTTGGTCAACAAAGGAAAGTAAGTAATTGGATAAAAGAAAAGACAAAGGAAGGTAGGTAATTGGGCAGAGTAAAAGGTGAGTGAGTCCCATGAACATCCACACCTTATTCATTATTTTAAAACATGTATTTTTTTTAGTGAACATAAATAGTTAAAACGATATTTATTTTGAGAAGAAAAGAAGTATTAGAGATAACTAAAGTTTCTACACAATGTAATTCTATAAAGTGAGATCTTGAAATGGTGAAATATATATATGCAGATCTTAAATATACTGTATTGTATTATAATTTTAGTTTAAATATAATATTTGCTTGCTTGTTATTTACAATTTATTATATCATATTGTTAAATCAATCATTAGTTAACGACAAAAAGTCTTATTGTTATCTTAATTTTTTCTTCGTATTTTATTTTTACTTGTTATTTAATAATCTTATTTTATTCTTTATCTTATTCTTTTATAATAGTTTTACCTTATATTTTACTTTTTTTGTAAGTTTATTTTTTAAATTATTGATGTGTGATATTAAGTAACAACGAAAAACGATATAACCTATCTAAACATTATATTTATTTATTTATTTATTTTTCTTATAATTGTACCGTTTGAATCAATTTATGTGCAACTCAATTAATTTCATAAGATGACTATCATCACTTTCCACTAACAATATGTATCACTTCCCACTAGCAACATGTATCATGTAATTCTATCCATCAAAATGATAAAATACTTATAATATGATTAATTGTGAAACAATACTAACAATCTTCCAAATTGATGAAGTAATTTTGACGAACAACAACAAATCTAATATGATCCCACAAAAAATAAGATTGATGATGAAAGAGATAGAATATAGGCAAACCTCAAATTTCTCTATTGCTAAAACAAAATTGCAGTAAAACCACCATAATTTCTGTAGAACCCTTCTTCACCAGTCCCGAAGAATCAGCATTTTGATACCCAATCCAGCTACGATTCTTCTCTTTACAACTTTTTTTTTTTTACCAATGGCGTGCCACTCCCTTATTTATACCCACCCCCACCCACGTCTACCCCCTGACCCCCCTCTCACTCTACAGCCCTCCTCCTCCGCCGCCGCTTCATACTATCGGCAAAATCTCCCCACACTGAATTTTCATTACAAAAAGGTACTTTAATGAACCCCATTTAACAACCCATTAAGCCCCTTTTGTATATAATTTATTGATATGCACTATATTCGATGAATATGTTTATGGCTTATATAGATACCCTTTTATGGGTTTTCCTTTTTTTGCTACTAATTTTTAGTGCATTTATGATTTTGCACAAAATATCAGATTATGACAAATCAAGAATTCATGTAATCTTGGGATTATGTGTGGTTAATTTATAATATTGGGTTTTATGTTTTTGTGATTTTTTAGTTGCAGGGTTGTAATTTTCATACTCGAAGGAAGAGTGTGGTTTGTTCAATGGCGGCGGAGAACAAAGTGATTTCTGGTGATAGAATGCTGGTAAAGTTCACTCTTTTAATGCTTTGTTTGGTTGTTTAGAAATATGGATTTTGGTGTAAGTGGTAATTTTGGCTTCATGTGATCACCGGCTTCGAGCTGTGGAAACAGTGTACAATAGTGTCTTGTGCTCCGGCCCTTCCATGGACTCTGGCACTCCGCACATAGCCAGAGCTTAGTGTACCGGGATTCTCTTTTTAAGGAATTTTATGGGAATCTTTTGTTTTGGATTTTCTTTTAACTCTTTCTGATGATGGAAAAAAATGGTTTTCTTAGTAAACAAATAAGTACTGAAGTTATTTAATTGAATTGGTTGTGTTGAAATGTTAGTTAATTAATATTTTTGGTTATTATATAGGTGTTTGTTCCGCCACATCCTCTGATTAAGCACTGGGTTTCGGTTCTTCGAAATGAGCAGACGCCTTGCCCCGTTTTCAGTATGTGAAGATTTTCTAACTGATGTTATTGTTTCACTCAAGAAATTATACTGCTTAAATTAACTTTTGTTTGTTAGAAATTGTACTGAACTGGACATGAAGAAAGATAATCTGTGAGGGGTGAACTCTGAGTCTGTTACTGAATTTCTCGTCTTTTATGTACTGGAAATATCAAGTTGGACCTTTTGATTCCTAAATGTGAGACGTAATTTTGGGTCTACCTCATCTCATTTTGGTACCTTCAGTCGACATAGTGTTGCGCCTACCAATAAGTATATTTTGTGGTGTTGCTTGACATGTCCAAACAATCTCAAGCTTGTCCTTTATGTGTGGTACTTGCACCTTTTGTCGGATGCACCATTTCTAATATTGTCTAATATTGTGTGACGGTACATCCATCATAATATCTACATTTATAATTCACTTGTCTTGCAGCTTATCGGGCCTTAAAGACTGAATAGTTCGCTCTTATATTACATTGCTGGTCTCACAACAATTGCGTAGAACTTACTTTTCACTTTGTTAGCTATCTTCAATCACAAACAAAATCAACTAATTATATGGAGCTAGAGAAGCACCTAGCGATATGACTTTAGTCAAAGCATGTTTAGGACCTGAGAATCTCTAGGCTTTGTCAAATCACATTAATATGTACTATGTCCATATAGACAGATTCCAATTATTCTCTTTGCTGTTTAAAATGTCTAATTAGATAATACTCATCTTCAATCCATTTTGCATGTATGATATAGATTTGGCTGTCTTTTTCATAAAGTATATATCGATTGTCTGTTTTCCTTGTAGAGAATGCTATGGCTGAGCTTGGTAGATTGCTTATGTATGAAGCTTCAAGAGATTGGTTGGTGAGTTGTGATAGTGTTTATTTTGTTGTTATGTATGAAAAACTCTATTAGCGTTAGAGTATAAATTCATTAAATGTTGCAAAGTTGGATATTCAAGTTGAAAATGACTTTCATTTTGTTCTGATGTTTATGCAATTGAAGTAAAACAAAACCACCCTTATCTATAAGCCATATCGATGCCAATGGTTTTGTGAACAATCTTCCTTGGCAAATGTTGGCTTAAATACTTATCGTCATCATTGCAGCCTACCATAGCAGGAGAGATCCAGTCACCAATGGGTATTGCATCTGTGGAATTCGTTGATCCAAGGGAACCTATTGCAGTAAGCTTTCAATATTCTCCATCTTTGTACCAAAAATTCAGCTATTGCTTTCTATTTGACTCTTTCTTCTCTGGCCTGGTTATCAATTTTGGTTTCTTTAAGGGAACCTAATGACCAAACTACTCTGGTGGTTGTAGTTTTTATCATATATTTGTGATAAGCAATCTTTCGTAAAAGATATGAAGATATGTCATGGTCATTCATACACCTAATTCCTTGCTTTACAGATTGTTCCCATCTTGAGAGCTGGTCTGGCTCTTGCAGAGCATGCATCATCAGTTTTGCCAGCAACAAAAACATATCATTTGGGTAAGGACAAGTTATGATCACCTTTTATCATCCGAAACTAGAATCTCTTATTTTACTAACCTGTTGGTGTGGGTATCCATCAGAGTACAAATTATAGATAAATTAGGTGATAGTACTTATAATGGCGTAAAAGTCTACTGCTTCATAGTTCATACAAGTGTCATGTACATGATAACACTCACTTATTTGCATCCCTACAATTCAAAACAGAGTTTCATTTTCAACCACGTTTAAAACTATGTCAATCTAAGTTCCAAATGTAGTACTGCACTTTGTTCTTTTTGTGTTCTTTTTCCATTTTCTCATGATTTTAATTCTTCTTTTCATTCTCAAATTAAGGAGTAAGCAGAAACGAAGAAACACTTCAGCCCTTTGTATACTTGAACAAGTAAGTATCTTTGTTGAAGCTGGACTGTTGCTTACTATAGTATCCCGTGGCACTAGGTTTCTGTATGACATATGATGTGCTTTCGTACAATAAGTACACATTGTTGCTCCGTTTCTTTTCTTATTTGATCTTGGATTATCTTGTATCTTTCGGCCACCGAACTTGGGGGTAAACTCTGTAACTCTGTTCGTCTAGGTTGCCTGATAAATTTCCTGAAGGTTCTCGTGTGATTGTCGTGGATCCAATGCTGGCAACTGGTACCAATACTTTCCCCCTTATATTTCTGTAATTTTCTTATTTATGGAACTCGTCATCCATAAATCAGTTATCTATTTTCATCAAGATTTTACAGTAGTTACTTGTCCAAAACAATGTCTGGGTTGAGCATTGCAGAATTTTGACAAATAGGATAGATGCTCCCTTATCTCCATCTCACAACATAAATTTGTCCCCTTGATTCTATGTAGGGATGTAAAATCAGCCAAGCACTTTTTTTAACATAACAAATAACTGTTAGGTTTCCTTCTCAAAAAAAAAATAACTATTAGGTTAGGCATATATTTTCAGTTCATGCATAATCATAAGACTTGGGTCAAAACTTTATTCAACACTTCTTGTCCTGAACTATGCTTGCTCTATTCCAGTTATATTGGTATCTCATTCTCTGAATTGTTTTCTGTCTTGCACTGCCAAATTGCTGAAATGCAATGAAGCTGAATCTATAAACAATTATAGGCTCCATCCTCGTGGGCTTTAATTTGTGCAGTATTTGTTGGAGTAGAGCCACTTAGTTTCTTATAACAGACACTCTTTAATTATTCCAGTAGATGATGTGTTCAGCAATTCTGCTGAAGTAATACACCATAACCAATTTTCCTCTCCTTCCCTAGTTATGAGTTGGAGCTCTAGATTCTCTAATCAGAGCTAGTTGTGAAGATTGCATAGAGGGTGCAACAACCTTCGTCCTTGTAAGTATTCAAGGCTATGCACATTCATTGTTTGTCTTGTGAAGGAAGTACTTCCCCTGGAAATCCTCTCCAAGTAGTCCAGATTAATTGCTACTGGACTTGGTCTATCTTTTTGTGGCAAACATTTGTTTTTTCCTTCTTCAGTTTGTGTAGTTTAATGTGTGTATCTTGTAGAATGTACGGACAGACACATGTATAATCTCATGGTAGTAGCTATAAATCGACAAGTCTTATGCTTTTAAAGTAATTTTCACCCGATTTGTTTTCTCATCTGACTGGATTTTCTGCATCTTCCTAGGCGGTACAATAGTTGCAGCTATTGACCTAATAAAGGAACGTGGGGTTGACAATAGTCATATTAAAGTGGTAGGTTCCTAACATATTCTTTTATGTTTATTTGCCCTGTGACTGATATTTTACTGCAAACCTTGCATGTTTAAATACTCAGTTGTGATGGCCCCTTCTTTGGTCTGTCAAGCAGTTCTAGAATTTGCTACAAACATTTTCAGAAAACCTCATCTTGAAACATGTGTAAAACGATGGATTAACTCTATGAGTTTAGGTCGCTAATATACTTTTCAATACTCGATACATACTGAACTGCTAATTCTCTGAATGAACATGCTATGTCAATCCCATATATGGGATTGATGTTCACATGATAAAATTGTAGATTGATAAATAGATCCATAACAAATCAGCCTTTCAGTGAGTGTTAGTTTTGAATTTTTGATTTCTCTAGTTATGTTTATGTTTTCAACTCGCTGATTACATGACTTGCATCTTTCAGGTATGTGCAGTGGCTGCTCCCCCTGCTCTCACAAAGCTCAGTGAGAAGTTTCCACGGTAACTAGTTTAACAACTCAAAGTTTATATCTGTCATTTCAGTAGATTTTATTAACTGTCGTTTCTTGGTTATCCAGATTACATGTATACGCTGGAATACTTGACCCAACTGTTAATGAGAAAGGGTAACCAGTCGTTGAACAATCTTTTACCTTGCTCACTTCTCTAAAATAGCATGCCTGCATCATGCCATTACTGTTTTCTGCTCTATAATTTTCAGGTTTATTATCCCCGGATTGGGAGATGCTGGAGACCGTAGCTTTGGCACATGAAGTAAATGTGAATCAGCTGATGGAAATTTCTTGCCATATCTATCATTCTTTATAGAAGTGAAACACGGCTTGTGATGGCGCGAGTTGGGCATTGATCCCCCATGTTGCTTATCTTGTTTTCCACCATTTCATTGTTTCCCAATTTTGGACCCTTGTACATGCCTTCTAAAGTTCTTTCCCAATGTCTGTTTCAATTCCTAAAGTTCGTGTAATGGGTAGAGAATTTTGAAGAAGTGCGAAATAGCTTGAAATGAAATGAAAAACGCCAATTTTTTTTGGCCATCTCATCATTTTTCAACAGTGCTGTTGTGTTTCTGTCTCAAGCCGAGAATTTACCCTTTCCAGATCCAACTTATGGGATTATAGACCGAATTAATTTCTGAGATACAAGATTGATTTGGTAGGTAGGAATTGCACCAGGTAGCAAATTTTACATGTATACTCAAAATCGCAATTTTTAACTTCAATCTCGCAGGTCTAAATTTGTTTCTGTTTTGTAATTTTCGATTGTCATGACCTCTAAGCGACAATTTAATTTGCTTGGTGCTTAGTTGTTTCTCGTGGAGCATTTAGTCATGATGAAATATGCCATATAGGGCAAATCGATAAACCGCATCAAACCGACAAATCGAACCAAATCAGAAAAAAAAATCCGACTAGTGGTTTGGTTTGACTTGGTTTGGTGTTTGAAAAAAAAATCCGACCATTATAGGGTTGGTTTGGTTTTAACTAAAAAAAGTCAAACCGAATCCAAATCGACCCAATTATAGATATACTACTTAATTATGTTATACATAAAAATATTTATTAAAATGTAATTTATAAATATTTTTTAAAAATTTTTCATAATTTTTGTTTTCTCTCTTACATTTAGATTTAGACTTGAAAAAATCATCTAAATAATATACAAAAAAACCCATCTTATAAAGTTATATTATAAAGTTAAAACTTCAAACAGTGTTCTGCCTCAATCTTATATGTTGATATTTTGTATTAGAACTCTTTTTAAGAAGCATTACTTTGTGCTTTTTATTAGATACTATGAAAAACCAGAGAAATTCGAAAAAACCCAAAAAACTCGAGAAAGATTGATATCGAAAAATTAATAATTTGATTTGATTTGTAAAAAATCTGAATCAACTTAATTCAGGTAGACCCTGCCATAAGTTGAATTATAATGAATATTTAGCTTTGAAGGAATGTGAGAAAAGTGAAAAATTGATGAAAGAGATATCATATCTCATATGGATAATAAAACAAAATAGTTGTACTTTTTAATTCGTTTATGTCTCTATGCAATTGGCCACTTGTTCTTTTAAGGAAAAAGGATAACTTTTGAAACATCGCTCTATCATATATTTGCTACCTTAGTCTTCCACATTTCTATAAATAAAACTTATAATCATCGATATGAGTTATGATCGGATGGCTGGGATCTTTGCTTCTTCAAACAGAGGTCTAAGGTTCAATTTCTATGGATAAAATTTTATTGGGAGAATCGCCTTAGATCCAACAACGTGCGAATCTGGGTCAGTCGAATCTCAATATGATTATCGAACATCAGTAATGGATTGCTTCCTTAATTAGAGGTCTAAGGTTCGATCTCTATCGATAAAATCGTGTTGGGGGCGCCGCCTCAGACCCGACAAGGTGCAAATCTGGATTCAATTGGATCTCAATATGAATATCCAACACCAGTGGTGGGAAGCAAAAATAAAAATAAAAAATCACAATCATCAGTAAGCCAATTTGTTCAGCAAACGTCACGTTTCGTTCAAAGAAAGACATCAAATGAAGTACTAATGGGATTATTCTGCTTATCCTGTCGTTTGATACAGCTAGAAGATGATTTCTAAATCTAAAATCTTTGTTATTTTATGCTTAAAAAATTATTTTGTTAGCTTTCACATAGCAGTTAAATTATTTCAATCTTAACTATCTTTACCTCGACTGCCGATAAAAACTTATTTTTACCCACAATTTATATCAAATAAATACATGATATTTGTCCTCGTAAATCTAAGCATAAAACAGATGACAATACAATCGACAAACACATACATATTCATCGAAAGAACAAGAAAGGCACAAATGATGATGAGAAACAATAAATAAAAAGTATGTAAATTAACAAATCAAGAACCAATTCACTATATACAATCACTAACCAAAACCTAAATAAACTATTAAGCTAAGTATCGTATATCAATTCGATATCGAAGCTTAATTTCCTTAAAAAAAACATATACAAATAATATTCACTAAACTACACGCCGCCATATCCACCATCACAAGTACAACCACTAGTGTCACTGCTTTTATCACCTTGAGAACGAGGCTTGCTGCTAAGGCAACAACACAAGAGACCTAATAATAACATAAATAACCATACAGAAGCTAATGATTGTACATATTTCATGTAAAATCCCATAACTAATTGAAGAGAAAACTCACTTTAATTACTTCATTAGAAAAAATGAAGGTCCAATTATCGTAATATAAAAGATAAGGCAAAGAATGTTGGAATATAAAAAAAGGAATATCTAATGGATCTTTTTAATTTTAGTAAGTTGGAGAGCGGGGTGAAGGAGATAGTTTTGGTTGATAGAAATTAAATAGTGGTGCACATTTGAAAGAAGTCAAGATAACATGGACCAGCCTGTATTAATTAAAGATATCGACTGATCAATATATAATTGTTAATTTATGCTCTATCTCGAAATAAGTGTCACTTTAATCATTTTAAAAAACAATTATTTCAAAATAAGTTTCGATTTAGAAATTCAAAACAAAAAATAACAGTAATTGTTTCCAACTATACCCCTATTCAGTGACGAAACTAGGATTTTCACTAATCGGGTTCAAAATTTTGAAAAAATAAACACATGAACTTACTGAATGAGGTCGACATCTACTATATATACATAAAAAATAATTTTAACTATTTATAAATAATATAATTTTTCATTGAAGGAGAGAAAGAGAGGGGATTTCGGAAGAACCCCTAACCACAAGTAATAATACTCAATTCTGAAGAAACATTTATAATAAATATTGGTAACTTAGTAAAGTATATTTTTTCCACATGAACATGCTAGTTAGGTTACATGTAATTTATAACTGATAATTTAGTATAAAGTCCAGATTGTATTCATCAAGAATCATATCGGACATAGTATTTATCACTTTTAATCAGGTGGATTTTGCACAAAAGTACATGTACAACTTAAAAGGCCCTTTTACCTTAAATTATGAGGCAAGCTCTAAAACAGAGAATTGCTCACTTTGCATTGAATAATAAGGAAAAAAAACAGTTAACACACATTATAATAAGAAACAAATATACGTAGAACTTACTCTTTATCTTTATAGCGTATTATATTAATTTTTCTTACTGAAAAATCAAAATAGAACCCACTAATATATCAAATTTGAACCAACACAAATGCATTACGCAAGGACTATGTTGATATAGAATGGATTATATTTAAATTTCCCAAATGGTCAGAAAGCATTCTAGATAGGGGCGGAGCTACGGTGTCTCCAGGGTGTCCAATTGGACACTCTTTGTCTAAAGATTACACAATATATATAAATAAAATCTTACTTCATATTGGTATATATATAGTATTCTAGACACCCTTAAAAAGATAGAAAATACGTAGCGCAGTGGTTTAAGCGCTCACAAAACTACACGGTGTCTAGGTTCAACTCCTGGTGCCTGCAGTTTTTAAAAATTATTGTGATCTGCTTGATATTAATAAGTAGATAAAAAATGCGTAACTTTGACATAAATATGCATAGCTTGCAGATGGTTGTAGATTTGTGTAGGATGTCCCAAATTTGAATCCCTTTAGGTCCTTTTTTGTGATTTTCTTAGTTTACTTTAAATTAGGCTTTAATTTCGTTTGGAAAAATTATTAATTAAAAATAGTATAAAATATCATTAAATCTTTTTTTTTTTTTTTACATTTACTATCTAAAATTTGAACACCTTTCATGAAATATGTAGTTACCCCATTGATTCTAGATTGGTTATGTATAATATATTAATACTTTTAGTGCAAAGTTCTCAAGATTAAAAATGATCGTTTGTTTATTCTGGATGGGCATAGTCTGTCAACAGCAAAATCATATACTAGTGGTAACATTATATTTTTTTATTATATAAGAGAGAGTTTGAAGCTAAAGCAGTCAAGTTTCTTTGTTGATGTGTTTGCTTCAGCAAGGATATTTTTTTAAAAAAATTCTTAAAAAATTATTTTTTGTGTTCTATTTTAATCTAGTTAATGTACAATTTTTCTAAAATTATGGACCCGCTTTAACTATGACCTTTAGTTTTAATATTATATCCTTTAATTTTAACTTTATTATTTTGAATGTCGGTAATATTTGTTTATATTTTGTAATTATTTTGAATAAAAAATCAACGATCGATGACAGAAAGCTTTAGTTATAGACATCTCAATGGACCTCTTCACATTAGATTTCTGCGTAAAAAAATGAGATGATCTACTATCAAAAAAATATATATTTAAATTTTATTTAAGAGTAAAAAATTAAAATCATTTAATCAATACCACTTAAAATTTATCAATGTTAATAATATTTATAAGGTGTTTATTTTACACTTAATGAGATAATTTTAATATCGTTTACTTAATACCACTTAGAAAATAAATTTGTAAACAAAAATTGAACACGTGCACAACATAAAATTTTCATAACTAGTAGGGGTAAACAAAAATTGAACACGTGCATAACATGAAATTTTCATAACTAGTAGGGGTAACAATTAATACTCTATTGTAATTTTTATGACATACTTTTTTTTTATGTTAAATTTAAAAAATATATATTTTTATTTAGCACATATTTAATGACATTATTAACATTTTAATCATGTTAAGTACCACTTATTGCAAAAATTCCACAATGATATATACTTTTTTAATGATAGTTTTAAAGAATTATTTTTTCATAAATTTTAAATTTTGTGTCCAATTAAACTATACGACATAAAATGTCACGGGGAAGTAAAAAGATAATGAGGAAAAACTATTAAAAGAAAGAAGAAAAAAAATTCTTCCTTTTGCTTGGGTAGCCAGCCAAATGTATGGCCATTTTTTTACCGATATGAATTGTGATGTAATTGTAGACTGTTTTATCCGTAATCAGAAGTTTTGAGATTGAATTTTGAGTCTGGGGAAAATCTCATTTCAAGTGTCACTCCCAAATCTATCTTGCAGTACGTAATTCAAATCTTAATCGAATTTTAATACGAATTTCGAATAGCAGAGAAGATTGAAAAAAAAAAAAAAAAAAGAAGCATGGACACTTTTCGAAGTTCACGTTAGCGGGTGATTTCTCTAACATGTCATACAATTTCAAAGGAATTTCAACCTGTGCATACTTTTTCCCTCGTGGCCTCGTCTCCATATTCCTCTTTCCCGTTCACTTTTACCTTTTCAATATATTAAAAATAATTTTTTATTTATCCATTTTAAGAAGTCAATTTTGATTTCTCATAAATCACCTTCTTCATTATAGAAAAATAAAATTAAGAAGAAATAGAACTTTCGGAAATAATAACTAATAATTAAGTGATCATCTAAAAAATCAATCCTACATTTTTGTATATCTAGAAAAAGACAATTTTATTTCTCCTATTTTACTTCTAACATTGACGACTCATTCCCCAAATTATTTTTCAAATTCATTGAAACTATACACTGATTAATATAAATATTATAATAAAATATTCACTTGATGTCGTTCCACGCAAATTATTTGAAATGCCCACAAGTGGCCTAGAACACGTGAAACGCACTCAAAACGTCAATTTTGAGGAGAGGACAAAATAAAAACGCAGTGTTCTACTTTGAGTGGTGACAGACAAACAATTCCTCAAATGTTTTCCAATTTTTCTACGCAAATACACGATGAACTTCTTGCTAATTTGATGTTTTTTTTTCTTATTTAAAATAATTGAATTGTATTCAAGATGGATGTTTGATTTTTTTTATATATTTTTTCTTTCATTTATTGAAGTTTTATATTTTTTTAGAAAATAAATTACACTAATTATAAAGTTATACTCTTTCCGTTTCCATTCATATGTCACCATTTTAGATTTTACGTGGATTAAGAAACTAAGTAAGTTTACTATTCTGCATTTATTTAATGTTTTTTGAAGTCAAGTTTTCAATCAATATGAATTAATTTATTTTGATTAATTAATTTGACCAATGGACATAAATTATTTACTTTGGTCAAATGTATATTTTCAAGGCTAATAAATCACAAGGGTAAAATAGGAAGAATAGGGTCATTTATGCATTGATTTTGTAAAATGATAAATATTAAGGACCATTTATTTTTAGCAAGGACGACATATAAATAAGAACTGAGGGAGTATATATATGATTTCACAAAGAGAAATAGCGGAAATTATGATTCAAATTATGTACTTGAATGTTTTTCTTAATATATATGCATTGTCTCAAAAATTCAGTTAATATGGAATAGAGAAAATATTAAATGTGTTTTTAGAAGCAATTAACATCCTTTGTAAATATTTTCAAAGCCTATAAAGATATTGAATCCAATGACAATTAATTAATATCAATAAAGGCTTTAACACTCTAAGAAACGATTTAATTTGCTTGATGCTTAGTTGATTCTCATGGAGCATTGAGTTTTGATGGAATATACCAAACCATAAGTTGAATTATAATGAATATTTAGCTTTGATGGAATGTGAGAAATGCGAAAAATTCATGAAAGAGATATCATATCTCATATGGATAATACAACAAAATAGTTGTACTCTTTTATTCGTTTATGTTTGCATGCAATTAGTCCACTTGTTCTTTGAGAAAAGACATAAAGATACAATTGAAATTGTTCCGTTTTTTAAAAAAGGCATTTTAATTTTGTGGGCATTTTATTACTTCATAAAATTATTTAATATCTTTGTAAGTAGATCATTTTAATCTAATATGGCTCAGCGTTTGTTAACACACAGCTAACGCATGTGAACAACGTTTTTTCTTCTCAAAATCAATCATTTCATTACTTTACTATTTTTATTTTTATTTCCTTTTTTAATTTTTATTTTCTATTGAATTTTTTATTTTTCCAGTCTTCTTCAATGCGTTGATAGCGGTTTTCGTCATTGTGTTTGATTTTTTTAAATATAAATGATGAAAAAGTAAAAAAATGACAAGAAAAAATAAAGAGGGAGATGATTACTATTGATCACCATTTTATCCGGTGAAAAAACATTTTTCTGCGATAAAGAGATGTTTTTTGCATTATATTGATAATAAATTTCATTGTTGGTGTTTAATTTTTTCAATAAAGATGATGAAAAGATAATAAAACATCAAAAAAAATGAAGAGGGAGATAATCATTACTAGTCACCATTTTATCCGGCGAAAAAATATTTTTCGAAGACATGTTTTAGTGTGTCATTAAGAAAAAAGGAAGTTGATTGAAGAAGAAAAAAATGGAGGACGGCTTGAACGTGGGGTGGGGGTGAGGGTGGAGGTGAAGAAGAGAAAGAAAGAAAATGGGGGTGGGCGGGGTTGGGGGGGCCAGAACATGGAGTGGGTAGGGGAAAAAATCAAAAATAAGAAAGAGAAAAAGAATAAAGAAAGACTTAAAATTTTTAAAAAATTAAATAAAAACGTGTCACGTAATAAATGGTGTGTTACATTACTTTTTTTTTTTAAAATGGGGCTGATCAAAAAATGAAGCAATAATAATATTTTAAAATTATTTAGGAGGATAATAAAATACTTAAAAAATTAAGATGTCTTTTTAAAAAAACGGAATAACTTTAATTGAATTTTTATATCTTTTCTCTTTATTCTTTTAAGGAAAGAGGATAACTTTTGAAACATCACATCAATTAACTCCACTCTCGAGTAAACACTATCATATATTTGCTACCTTTGGTCTTCTAATCACTATAAATAAAACTTATAATCATCAATTGAGTTGTAGTCACATAGTTTGGGATTCTTGCTTTCTTAATGAGCGGTCTAAAATTTGAGTTTTATAGAAAAAATTATGTTGAAAGTGTCGTCTTCAGATTCTGCTACGTGTGAATTTAGATTCAGTCGGATATCAATATAATTATCGAATTTATTTGTGTTTAATGTTTATACCAAATTAATAAATACAACATTTATCTTTGTTAGGTATTTGTTGTGATTTTCTTATCTTGGATTATTTTCTTTAGGGCAACACATTTTTACTATAATTGAATCTTTCATATATATATATATGGCTAATCATCTTCTTGGATGGCAAGATTTTGAACTTTTATAAACTGAGGAGGTTACTATTTTGTACCATCCACATTAATGTACCCAGCCATTTGTGTGTGTTTTAATTAAGAGTGAATTTTGTGAGATTATTCTCTCTCGATACTTTCAATTGGATATAGGTTAATAAATCGAACCATGTTAAATTTTTACAACTTTTTGGATATAGATTTTTTTTATTTTATAATTTAGGATCATTAAAATTTTGCTTGATTAGCTTTCACATAACAATTGGTTATTTTCAATCTTAATCATCTTTATCTCGATTTTCAAAATAACTTATTTTTACCTGTATTTTATACCAAATAAATAAATGCATGATATCTACCCTCATAAATATCTAAGCATAAAATAGATGACAATACAATCGACAAACACATATATTCATCGAAAGAACAAGAAAGGCACAAATGATGATAAGAATCAAGTAATAAAAAGTATGTTAATTAACAAATCAAGAACCAATTCACTATATAATCATCACTAACCAATTATAGTAATAGTTTTCTTGGAAAAAAAGGGAAGGGAAAGAATGTTGGAATGTAAAAAAGGAATATAATGGGATTTTTAAAAAAAAATTAGTAAGTTGGAGAGAAGGGTGGAGGAGATAGTTTGATTGATAGAAATTAAATAGTGGTGCACATTTGAAAGAAGCCAAGATAACATGGACCAGACTGTATTAATTAATTAAAGATACCGACTGATCAATATGATTGTTAATCTATGCATCCTTCGGCCTCCGCCTCAAAATATGTATCATTTTAATTTTTTTTAAAATTATTTCAAAATAAGTATTGCTTTAGGAATTCAAAACAAAAAATAGTACTCAATTGTTTCTAATTATATCCTTATTTACAGTAATGGAATCAAGATTTTCACTAATGGAGTTCAAAATTTTGAAAAAGTAAATACGCGAACTTGCAGAAGGAGATTCGACATCTATAATATACACTTAAAAAAATAATTTTAATCATATATAAATTGTATAATTTTCCGTTGAAGGATATTCGGATGAATCCGTAACCACAAGTTGGCTCCGCCCCTATTTATATTAAAGAACCACCTCCTTATTAGTAGGCAATTTTCAAGAAACATTTATAATTAATAAATATTTGTAACTTAGTAAAGTATATTTTTCCCACATGGCCATGCTAGTTAGGTTACATGTAATTTATAACTGATACTTTAGTATAATGTCCAGATTGTGTCCATCAAGAATCATATTTGGACATAGTATATATCATTCGACTTTATTCTGGATGGGCATAGTCTGTCAACAGCAAAATAATATGGTGGTAACAATTGATACTCCCTCTGTTTGCAATTTTTATGATACACTTTTTGTTTTCGTTAAACTGAAAAAAATGGCATTTTTTATCTAGCAAATATTGAATTACATTAGTGACATTTTAGCCATGTTGTGTACCACTTATTGCAAAAAGTCAACGGTATACTTTTTTAATATTGTTTTGAAATATTATCTTTTCATATTTCTTAAATTCTATATCCGGTTAAACTATATGATATAAAATGTGACCGAACAGTAGTAAGATAATGAGGACAAGCTATTAAAAAAGAAAAAAAAACATCTTCCTTTTGCATGGTTAGCCAACCAAATGCATGGCCACTTTTTATCAATATAAATTGTGGTGCATTGGACTGTTTCACCCTTAATTAGAGGTATTGAAATTGAGTTTTGGATATGGAGAAAATTCTATTGGAACTGCCACCCTGAAGAGTACTTGTCGAGCAAGTTTTGATGATTAGGCAATCTATTTTTGGTAAAATATATGTTTAGTAGAAAAGAATAAAGAAGGCAATGTTCAAGTCAAAAAGGGAGACAAAATCAGTATTATAGAATGAAAGGTGAATCAGTGTCCAACTAGGAAAGATTTCTTACTTTCCTACCAAAAGAAGGTTAGGGTTACTACATCTATAAAAGGCATAATGAGGAGACAAATTCCACCACCTGTTGTTATTCTCAAGCAATAGGAGAGTTCAAGTAGGAGTGTTTGTGGAGTTAGAGATAGGAGTTTTGATATTGTTTATGTTTGTTTCTTTGAGTTAAGGGTGTGTGATCGTGAGGCTTGTAACAAGAAGTGAGTTTGGCCTTTTGAGAGTCTTATAAACAATTTTAGTGAATTGTTGGGTATTAGAGTTAGTTCCTTTAATTATTGAGTTGTAATCATAAAACCTTTTTGAATTAGTGGATTTGAAGTTTTGATTTTTACTCCTTTAGTAAGAGGATTTTCCACGTTAAATATGTGTGTTATTTAACTTGTTTCTGTTTTATCTTTCTGTTGAGAACCCGGTTCATAGAGTAGTTGAAAGTATCAACTTTCTTCAATTGGTATCAGAGCAGGTATTTTCATTAAGAGCTAACACCTGAAAAGAATCGATGGTTGCACCTCCAACTGTGCAGGAAGGTCCCTCTCAGACACGACTATCACTGTTCAATGAAAAGTATTATGGTTGGTGGAAAAATAGGATGATGAATCATCTCATTAGCGAGAGTGCTGATCTGTGGAATGTAATTCTGGATGGTCCCACAATTCCTATGAAACCAACTGCCGATGGTAAAGGCGAAGTACCCAAGGATATAAAGGAGTGGGATGCTGATGACAAGATATATAGCCATACAAAACAATGCTAAGGCTAGGAAAATTCTGCTATGTGGTATTGGACCTTATGAGTATAACAGAATCTCATCCTCCCAAGATGCTAAGCAGATTTGGGATACTCTTTAGATTGCTCATGATAGAACAACTGCTTTCAAGAAGGCAAAGATTGACAATCTGAACAGGCAGTATGAGATCTTCAGGATGAAGAAAGGAGAGAATAGTCAAGACATGCACACTAGGTTTATAGCTATGCTCAATGAAATTCATTCTCTAGGAGAAGACATTCCCACATAAAAGGTTGTTAGAAAACTCCTAAGTGTATTGCCTGAATCATGGGAGAGCAAGGTAGAAGAAATCACTGAAGCTAGAGATCTGGATACACTTGTCATGGATGAACTAATTGGAAATTTGACCACCTATGAGCTGAAGAAGAATTGAGAGAAAGACATCGGAACCAAAAGAAAAGACAAGACCTTATCTCTCAAGACTACTGAGCCTGTTGATTATGAGGAAGAGAATTTGGCTCTTGTCACTAAAAAATTTCAAAGGATATTTAAAAGAGGTCAACTTTCGAAATTTCTCCTATGCTGCATAAATTGAGACATAAGGGGTAACATATATTATTTGAAAATTAGGTAGACTAAGAATGCCATAAATCTAACAACTTAAAATATTTTTAAAATATATATTAAAAATCGATTAACTCAAAAATTTCACGTGTTACATATAAATCACAATAATTAACATAAAAAAGATATATTAAAAAATTGATTAACTCTCAAAATATCACATGTGTCACAAACGTTATTTGAAAAGTATATTAAAATACTTTAAAAATAATTAACAACAAAAAATATTTAAAAATTAAAATAATTCTCCTAATTCTAGCTATGTCACATGAATTAAAACAAATAAAATAATTATATTGTATCTCGTGGTGAAATAAGAAGCAATGTTTGATGATCCTTGGGAAGTTGCATTGATTTCCCTTTGAAACTGAAACCTTTCATTTTTCTCTGTTCAGATATTATCTTTAGATGTGTCAACACATATCACACTAGTAGCTATGTCTGCAAAGAGGGAGTTGATTATCCAAGTGATAACTAAGTCATTATACCTCTCCCAGAAAGGATAGAAGGGAGAATCAGATTTTGATGATGTAACTCTACCGATTATTAAGCCTAATTTGTTTTTGGCAACATATTTTTTCTCCAAAAAAAAAGGCACTAACGTCAAACAAGGTGAGTCCCTAGACTATCGAACGAATAAATGTCAATTGGATGGTCTTGTAAAAGAGTTCAAATTATAAAAAAAATTTACACCATCAGTAAAGGTTATTCATTTGTTCCAATTTTTTTCTCTTCCTAAAATTAAGTACTACAAATTACTCTATCTATCTCCTCCAAATCCTCCTTCCATGGTTTATTTTTTTAACTTTCTTTTTCATCCGTATGCATTTGATGTCTTAATGCAAGCACATAATATACTTTGAAATATTAATGCAAATCTTTATATATAATATTTGTAATTACGAATACTTTTCAACTAAATAGAAAAAATATTGAAATCAATCAATCAATCAATATATATATATATATATATATATATATATATATAAAGGAGAATGAAGACAAGGTGATGTGGCACCTTCCTATGGCTTCATTCCTATTTATCTTTTTTTTCCTTTTTTTTGCCTTTTTTCTTCATTCTTTTGATTACAATTTGTTTATTAATTAAAAAAATCCAATCCAATTTACTATTCTAATTATATCTAATGAGTTACAAAAAAACCTCCATCTATTTACATTCTCTACTTAAATAACATGTCTCTTCAACTCTTTTCTAACTATTCTTATGTATTATCCAATCTATAAATAACATTCTTATGGATATTGAATGTTCATTTCCATCTTCTTATTTTTTTTTAGTAGTATAAGATTTCGTCCTTTTCAAATTTGTTTTCTGCATCTTTTTTCATCAATCATGTACTTAATATTGTTAAGGAGAAGACATACAAAAGATAATGTCACGTTATAATTTTCACTTTGATGAAGATCATAGATATATTCTTCAAAGATTCATCATAGAGAAATGTTCACATTTTTTGGCACAAGTTCATCAAATAAAGAAGGAAGTTTGATTATTTTAGAAGACTCATCAAGAGAGATGGTCATAAATTTGTTTTCTTCATCTTTTTTCATCAATCATGTAAGGAGAAGACATACAAAAGATAATGTCAATTTTCACTTTGATGAAGATCATAGATACTCTCTTTAAAGATTCATCATAGAGAGATGTTCACATTTTTTTAGTACAAGTTCATCAAATGAAGAAGGAAGTTTGATTATTTTAGAAAATTCATCAAGAAAGATGGTTATAATAGTATAAAATTTTGAATGAATTTCAAATATTTTGAAGATTCATTAATGTATTGTTTTGATTTTAATTAATATTATTATATTCTTTTTGTTTTATTACTTAATTTTGAACAAAAATATTTGATCAGATATATGATTCCCTTTATTTCAGCAAAAAAGAATTATATGGAACTCGACAAACCAAAATATTAGAAAGCTCAACCAATGAAAACAAAAACTTTTTTAACTCTATTCCTTAATTGAGTATAGAACGGTTTAGTTACAAGAGTTGAATTCGAGGAAAGCATATTAGTATTTTTTACTCAATTAACTTTGCTATTCTTCTTCTTAATTTTATGCAAATGAAGATGAAAAAATGCATGTTTTTGTTTATGTGTATATCTGTTTGCCAAATTCTAAATAATATTATACAATTTTGCCACAGTCGAAAGATATATTACCTATGGTACATTTCTCATAGCTATTGAATATTGTTGTCCCTAAAAATATACAATATGGTCTATCATATTATGAAGGAGGAACATATACAAGGTAATGTGACCTCTCTATGACCTCCATTAATATTTATCTTTTTTCTTTTTCTTTTTTGACTATGTTTTCCTTCATTTAATTATTTATTTTATTTTTAATATCTCAAAAAGTTCCCCCTGGAGCAAGGAGGTTTCCAAGTAAACTCTTGTGTTTTTTACTTTAAGCTTTACATTCCATACTGTTCTTAGTGTTGTCAAGGGACCTGATCCGTTGAGATGTGGTGGACTCATACATGCCATCAAGAGCATTCTTCGCTTCGCCTGAGTGTCCAGAGTCATTCCAATACACTTGCCCCCTCACTATGTATAAGTATTGTGTTCCTGTGGCAAATACCAAAACAAGTTTATAGACATAGACGAATACAAGAGAAACAATCTCAAGAGTGTGGCACGGAAGAACCATCCATAGACCAACAATATTTGCCAATTTTGTAGGAAACTTAGTGACCATAGCCAACTTTGAGAGTGAACGAACCACAAGATTGAAAATTAGACCATTGTCACCAACCTCTAACTCCTTTGGGAATGCAAACTCTCGATCATCAAAATGGACCAGAAATGATGCTGTGTTACCACTAGTGTTTGTGATAAGAAAATTAAAGAACCAAAACCATCAACTGTCAGCTGGAGAAATATGGAAGAAACTACCAATCTGATCCTTTACTTGAGATGTAGAAATTGTTAGTAAACTGTATTGTAAATATTAAAAACAGTAACAACAACTAAAGGTAATAAAACACAGAATCTGAAAAATTAATGCAAGAACAAAATCGAGCCCACTGAATGCACAGTGTGTCCTTAAGAAAATTATTCCCCTCAAAGTACCCGAGGCTTTTGGAATCTTTCCTCCCAGGATAGAACGATTTACTCACCAAAGTAGAGGTACTGCAAATTTTTGGTGACTACGAACCACTTGAAGGTTGTATATCACACGATTTTAGGAAGTGCAGAAAGAAGAAGAAAAAGATGTTATTTCAGAATTTTCGTATGAAATATTCTGAGGATTAACAGATATATATAGACTGTTTACACCTTTTAAGAAAAAGCACTTGTTGGGAAAATGTTTGTCTGTTGAGAAAAGGCTTACAACTTTTCGGACAAGGTTGCAACCTTTCAAAAATCCGTTGGAAAAACGGAGGGAAATATTTTTAAATTAATCCGGGAAAGAAACGGGTCACGGGTTAGGATTTTTTTTCTTAATTAATTAAATAAATAAATAATATTAATTAATTAAAATTTAAAGAAAATTTGGTCCAAAAAGATTATCAATCCGAAGCCGAAGCCGTAGCCGTAGCCGAAGCCGAGCTGAGCGAGCGACGACGACGACGGCGCGAGGGGAGACCCTCTTCTTGACCCTTTAGCAACATGAAGGAGTGCTTCTACTTTTAAGTAGGAGACTTTTCATTTCCACCACCTATGTGGGACCAAAGCTTATTTAATAAAGCAAGAGAGAACATATCATTTTCCTCTCCACTTCTTTTCCCTCAATTTCCCATTCAAACTATCAATTAAACCCAACAGAAATGAAGTTTAAATTAGCGGGAAAAAGTTTTGTCAAGTAATTAGTTGTGTCACTTCTTCGTTTAGTAACCTCGTAAGGCCACTTAAAATCTATGAGCCACACCAATTCTTTAAGTGAACTATCATTTATAGTTTCCTCCATTTGTGAATCATATTATGAGGGCCCCATTTCTTATTATGTCATATGCTAACAAGTGTCCCAATGTATGTGGTAAGGGGAAAAATATTTCAATTTTTTCTTATTTGATCGATCAAATTTTTTAAAAAGAAATTCTAGAAAATGGCTATCTCAGGTTTATCGAATTTGCATGAGTATATTATTCATGTTGCGGAGAAAAAACAAGTGGAATTGATTATTTTGCCGTAACGTTTGATAAATATTGGCAAATGGAAGGGCACGAAGAAGTGGAGATTCATGCAGGTAAGACTATATAAGAGTGTCAATGAAACGATTGAATTACATTTGAGCAGGTTAAAAGCTGGTCAAACTAATAAATGAGTTGAGTCCAATCAAACAATATAATGTCACTTAAATTGAGGCAAAAGGAGTAATATATATATAAAAGTTCCTTTTTTTTGCTTATCTATCTTTCTTTTTTTTTGAACTAAAACCACCAAAGAATATTTGGCAGTGATTTACTAGAAAATCAAGATCAGTACAATAGCATAAGTAGAGACACTATGCTAAGAAGAAAACAAAATGCAGAAGTAAGAGTGATGAGCTACAGCCAAAAATACTAAGTAGAAATATCTGCTGCGATTCCTCTAGCCTTACCTCGATACCATTTCAGACACCTACAAGCTCTCACCAGGTGCTATGGTTCAAAGTTAAATGAATAATAATTCAGGCTTGAAGGAAATTGTAGAGATCCTCCATGGTCCTTCGGTTGTAGCTGCTGTCTCATTTTGTTAAAGATAAAAATGATTGTCGTCGAATCATCTTCGAAGTTCATATAATTCTCATGGCTTATTGGGATGTATAGTTGTTTTTCTGCTGCTCTCCTGATTGTGATTAATCTCCGGGTATGCAGTGATCTTTAGCTCTCCTTATCCTCATATATGGTATGTGTAACTTTTCTGTGTTCAATATTTTCCTTGCTGTCACAGGAAGTGAAATAAAATTTTCAAAATGATGGTCACCTGCAAAATCAAGAGCATAGTTAGTTAAGAAATCAGCCAGCCCATTTCCTTCTCTTAAGACATGTTCCACCCTCACTTCCTTGTCCCTCCTCAGCCTGGAGATATCATTTGTGATCATTGAAATGCTCCATAGAGTCTCTCACTGTCCAGTCAATATCATTTTCATTGTTAGTGAGTCTATTTCCAAAACCAGTGGTAGGAGTCTGTGTGTAACACAGTGTTGAAGTCCCTCATATAATGCCTTTGCTTCTGCTATCAAGTTTGATCCATCTGGTATCCTTTTTGCTGTTGCATACTGGAGATCTCCTGCTGCATCTCTAATATAAAATGCAACTGAGCTTGGTCCAGGATTTCCCCTAGAAGCTCCATCAGAATTGCATTTATACCATCCATGTTTAGGAAGATCCCATTTCACTATTCTAGTTACCAATCTTGGCCTGTATGATTCAAATTTTTGCATTATTTGAGGTATGCATCTTGGTAAGTTTTCCTGCCCTGGGTATCTCATTTGAGTCATTTGATAAATAATCATGTTTATCTCATAAATCACTTTGTTGATGGACATCTTCCTTCCATGTAGCACAGTGTTCCTCCATTTCCATATCTGCCACATTGTGACAATTGGAATAGCTTTAAAGATAGTTCTTAACTTTGATGGAAAATCAGTATTCCACCATAGTTGAACTAGTTGCCTAACTTGCTGAAACTGTGTTGTGATGCCAACAACTGCTTTAAGATACTTCCAAACTGTTGTAGCCACTTTTCCTATTACAAACAAGTGATCCACAGATTTATGTTGTGTGGGATCACAACAGTAGCATGTTGTTTCAGTTTCTATCCCAATACTTCTTAATACATCTCCAAGTGGAATTTTGTTTTTTCACAATCTCCAGAAGAAGAAGGATATCTTAAAAGGGACCCCTGATATCCATATATTGTTGTAAACATCTAATTTGACTGCTTTGTTCCTCAATAACTCCCATGCTGTGCCTACTATAAACTTGCCTGATACTGTCATCATCCATCTTGGTATGTCCCACTCTTCTTTTTGTTCATGGAAGTATAAGTCTTCTTGGATATATGCTACAATATCCCTAGAAAGCAACTACTGTAGTTTTGGAAAGTTCCAACCTTCATGCATCATTATTTCTTTTACTTCTTGAACACTCTCGTCTATTTGGAAATCTTCTGGTATGATGTGATATAGAGCTCTTAGTTTTGTCCAGTTGTCAAACCATAAATTTGCAGTTCCACTCCTTGGTTTCCACCATATTTCTTGCTCTATTTTATCTCTTGCCTCTATCATAGTTTTCCATACTTGAGATCCTCCCTTCCACTGCACTGTCTGAGGATTTTGCCTTTTGCAGTACTTGATCCACATGTAATTTGTCCATATGGTGTTTGTAGTTCTGAATTTCCACCATAATTTTGCACTTAAGGCTTGTGATACATCAAACAATGATCTAATTCCTATTCCTCCTTCTTCTTTTGGCTTGTACAGATTTAACCATGAAGACCAGTGTCTTCTTCTACCCTCCTCACAGTTATTCCAGAAGAAAGTTGAAAATATTTTGTGCATATCATTGATAACACATTTTGGAGGTTTAATAGCTGACAGGAGATGAATTGGTATACTCATTAGTACATTATTAATCAGCACAGCTTTTCCTCCAAATGATAATAGTCTTCCTTTCCAAGTCTGCAACCTATTCTTCACTTTCTTGATTAGATCATTATAATCAGCATTTGGGCATACCATAACTTCTAAATTCCCTATTATTGAATAAAGAATTCAAAGCTATAGATAGAACTTCTGCTACTAAAATAAATAAGAAAGGAGAGAGAGGATCTCCTTGTTTAACCCCCTAGTGGAATGGAAAAATCCATGTGCTTGACCATTAAGGAGTATAGAGTACCAGTTATTTGCTATTAGTCTCCAAACCATATCTATGAAAATTTCTACAAAATCCATCTTCCTTAAGACTCTAATCAAAAAGTCCATGATGCTCTGTCATATGTTTTTGCCATGTCAAGTTTAAGTACCACATTAGCTGGTTTTCCTCTTAGTCTGATGTCAGTCACTACTTCTTGAGTGAGTAGAACATTTTCAATGATGCATCTGCCTTTAATAAATCCAGACTGGTTAGGAGATATTAGAGAAGGTAGGATGCCTTCCAACTTCTCCTGAACCACTCTAGATATCACCTTGTTGATGAAGTTGCTAAGACTAATTGGTCTCATATCAGCAAAGGTTTCTATGTTGTTCTTCTTTGGTATTAGTACAAGATTGGTATGTGTGACAGCCTTTGAAAGAGTTTGGCCATTAAAGAAAGCTTTCACCAAATTATGTACACAAATACCAATAATGTCCCAACAAGTCTGATAAAAAATTTCACTCATCCCATCTGGCCCAGCAGTACTCTATGCAGACAAGGCAAAAACAGCCTTCTTCACCTCCTGATATGTTGGTATTCTTATCAGGTGATCATTTGTCTCCTGGTCCACCTTACTGGGAACTTGTTGTAGTAGGTGGTAATCTAAAGTAGGAAGTTCTTGAGAAAATTATTGTTGGTAGAAACTACAAGCTTCTTCTGCCAACAGTGTGTCCCCTTCTAGCCAAACTCTAAGTTGATTTTGAATTCTTCTGATCTGCAATCTCTTCCTCCTACCATTCACAATACTATGAAAAAATCTTGTATTTCTGTCACCCTCCGCAAAACTGGTCATATGTGACTTTTGTCTCCAGAATTTTTTCTCATAATGAACATATTTTTTCAAAGCTGCTTGCGCTTGTTGTAGTACCATTCTATTCACATGTGTTGGATTTTCTTCAAAATATTGCTCCTTAATTTTCACCACCTCTTCCCTTACTGTTAGTTGTTTGAAAATATCACCAAAAGTGGCCTTGCTCCAAGTAGTCAACACAGATTTCACATTTTTTAGTTTCAGCTTGAATTTGATAAACTCATCTCCTTCAAAGTCAGTGATCCATGCATGTTTAACCACCTCCATGAAAGATTCATGTTCTGTCCAGAAGTTAAGGAATCTGAAAGGCTTCCTTATGTGATGTGAGGTTTCACCACAAGAAAGTAATAAATGAGCATGGTCTGAGCCTGTTCTAGATAAGTGTTGAACCTCCATGTGTGCAAACCAGTCTTGTAATTTTGAGTTTGCAGTCATTATATCCAGTCGCTTGAAAATATAGTCACTCTCTGTCCTCTCATTACACAACTAAAAAGACCCCCCTTGTAATTAATTTCATACAGTTCGCATGAGTTGATACAGAATGCAAAATTCTCATATTCTGCAGGGAAAACAGGTAGACCACCAATTTTCTTGTCCTCATTCATAATAACATTGAAGTCACCTCCTACCAACCAAGGCAATTCCATTTGATCAGCCAAACCATACAGACTATCCCATAAACTAATTCTTTCTAGATGATCACACTTTGCATAGATCATGGATACCATAAGAGACTTTTCCCATTCTTGGAAGAAAAGCTTTATAGTAATCTGTTGTTCCTGATCTTGCAGTATCTCCACATCTACATGATCTTGTACAAAGAACCATACTATAACATTGCAGTTGTAATGTGCATATGCCATGCCTAATCTCCTCCTATATGCCTGAATATGTCTGTAATGTTGAAAAGGCTCCATTAAAGCTTTAATGGAGAAATTATGATGTCTGTGTAGCATTTAGACTCTGTGAAATACTTTTTGTGTGTTCACTGATCTGATATTCCAGAATAGTGTCTTCATCATCATTTAAAAATAGGCTTACAACCTCTCCTTGGTACCACTCTTATAAGAAGAGTACCTATATTAACTTGTTTTTTTCCTTTCTTGTAGATTTGCTGCTTTGATCTTGGTGAGAGGTCTGCTTCTTTTACCACATCATTAAAAATTTGTTCTATAGAAGCCTTCTCTTCACATTCATTGACTTTGTTCTTACCCTCAGCATGTTGCTCCTCATCTCTCTCATTAATGTTATGGGAGAACACATCATGTAGTTTCTTTAGAGGAGATTGTTTTCTCTGATGAAATTGTGGCTGGGCTCTGTCTATTTCTATTTGTGTCACTGACAACTTCTTGAGCATTTTCCTTTGAGGAGGATATGAACCAATCCCATTGTCAATTGAGATGCTCAAATCTCCCTCCTTCAATGTACTTTCTGAACTGAATTCCTGGACATGATCTAAAGATGGAGGATGTGATGTCTGGACTAGGTGATCTGTTGTCAATCTATTAGGCTCCTTCTGGATTTCAGTCTCAAATTCCTTTTTGTCTGTTGTCAAGCTGCTAGATCCTGGGTTATGTTCATAGTTTGAAAGAATGTACTCCTTAGTTATACTAACACCTTTATTTATCACATATTCATCAGCTGCAGTTGTGTATTGTAACATCTTTTCAGGATTTTTAGATACATCCTCCCTAGGTGTTGATTGGTCTTTGTCTGCAAAATCTGCCTCCCCTTTATCTGTTGTGAAGCTGTCAGGTTCCTTCTGCATTTCAAGCTCCATTTCCTTTTTTTCTGTTGTCAAGTTGCTAGATCCTGAGTCTTGTTCATAGTTTGGGATAATGTCCTCCTCAGCTTCACTGGCACTTGCACCCTCAAATAAGTTCTTGTTAGAATCTGATTCTTCAACTGCAGAGTGACTTTCTTCAATCATATCATTCTCACTTTCATGCACTTGTATCTTCATTTCCTTTATAAGCTCCTTGTCTTTATCATATGTTCCCTTGTACTCTACATTGTTGTCAATGTCTCCTTCTGTGAGCTTTCCTAATACATCAAAATGATTTTGAGTAGAAGCTGCAAAAGGTCTGTTTTTCCCATTATCAACAGGGGTCTTCTTGTTAATTCTTAAGTGAATTCCTGGATAAGTAACAATCTTCCCACTTGATAGTAGGGGTGTTCATGGTTCGTTTGGGTCGGTTATTGATTAAAACCATAACCAAACCAATTTAATCGGTTATTAAATGTCTAAAACCATAACCAAACCAAGTAAAATAATAACCACGGGTTTGGTTATTGTCGGTTTGGTTCAGTTATTCGGTTTATAACTAGCTGTGACAATTCAAATATTCTCTCTCTATATTCTTCAAATTCTTACGAAGCTCTTTTTTCCTCACGGCCCATAAATGTTTGAAAGAGAAAAGAAAACAACTTAAATATTCGAAACAAAAAAAATAACTTAAAATCAATTTAAAATTTGAAAAACTTCTTACAAACCTTCTCAAAATTTGACAATCTTGTACTTGGGGTTGAGGAGTTGGGGTTGCTCTTGAGCCTTCACTATTAATCTATGACTGTGAGTCTGTGACTTTGTGAGAAACCAACGTGAGAGGAACAAAAATGTAAAAGGAAAACAGATACTAGGGTTTTAAAGTTTTAATTTTTACCTTATGTTGTTGCATGCTACTTAAGTGCTTAGTGCTTATTAGAAATTTAGGATTTAGAATTGGGCTTGAGAGTTGGGCTAATAGGCTTGGATTGTTGGACTTGGACTGCTGTTTAGTGTTTATTAGAATTTATAATTGGGCTTGAGAGTTGGGCTTGGATTGTTGGGCCTTAAAAATAAGTAGATTAATATTAAATTAATAATTAAAAGGTATAAAATATCTTTAATTATTTATAAAAAACTAATATTATACATATAAATAATTATAAATCTTATGTATATAATTATTTGTTTAGTTCGGTTATTTTTTTCTATAACCATAACCAAACCAAATATTATCGATTATTCAAATTTAAAACCAAACCAAACCAAACCAAACCAAATGTCAATTTTTTTATTCGGTTTGGTTAAATTTTTGGTTTGGTTTTAGTTTTAACCAAAACTGTGAACAACCCTACTTGATAGTACTTTAGGAACATATGTTTGGACTGGATATCTCCTTCCCTGATGTCTTCTGCTTTTTCCTACAAAACATGTTGTATCCCTCTTTGAAATATCTCCTTTATCTTGTTCCGTCTCCTCTTTCTTTGCATTCTCATTTCTGTTTGCCACCAGTTCAAGGTGCAGTACTCGACAGTCTTCGTTTGCATGACCTTGTAACCTACATTATGTGCAATACTTGGGCAGGTGATCATATTGTATACGAACCTTTTCTTTTCTTATCTCCTTTGTCTTCTCATCTTCAATTTCCATCAGCACAAAATTAGGTAGATCAGATAGCAAATCTACTTGGACCTTTACCCTTGCGCAGTTAGGTCTTGTTTTATTTATGGTGGCCATGTCCAATCCCAAGGGCCTTCCAACTGCTGAGGCCAGGGTAAATAAGGATTCTTTCACAAAAAACGTCGGTAGTAGATTTGGAAAAGAAATCCAAGCCATGGCTATTGATGTTTCTTCCTCGACCTTGAAGGTAGAGTTATAAATTAATAGCCTCATTTGGTAAGCATAACTATCCTTAGATTTCAACCAAAAGGAAAACTTTGAAGACATATTGATGAAATCGTCCATTAGAGAAAATCTTATCAACAAATGTCTGTCTCTCAAGAGACCAATAACACAGTTTCCTTTCACTCCACACTGTTGAGGGATAATGCTTCTTAATTCTTGCAACTCTGGCCACCCATAAGCAAACTTACTAACAATAGCGTGTTGTAGATTTTCAATCTGCTCCATTTTTGTTACTTCTGCATTTATCCAATGCACCACTGGAATACCTTCAAAATACGACACTTCCTTCAATGGAATGGGATGATATTTGGGTTTGGGAGCTCCATTCTCAAGGGTCTGGGCATAACTTGGTGTAGAAGAAGAAGAAGTGGAAACTTGTTTAAACTCGTGGGTTAGAGGGGGGTAGTGTAGAGAGTTAGTCGTTGATGAGGATGGAGGTGGGAATTTTGGTTGGTGTAGGACCGCCGTCGGTGACAGCTGGCCAGGGGCCAAGGCTGCCATAGTTAAGCGGCCATGGAGTTAGGTTTTTTTTAGGGTATCTATTTTTGGTAAGCTCTCTTGTTAGAGACTTCTGATAGATACGATAGGGTATCTATCATGATTGTATAAACAAATAAAATAATTTTAAGAAAAAACTTTTAATTTTTTTTTTATGTTTTGATAAGTTAATATATGGTCAATTGTAGGCAAGATATATCACGTGCTTAAATTGGCGCGAACATTAAATGACTAACTGGACTATGCCAAAAAGGGTACTAGTCGTCGATAAATATACATCCAATTAAATCTAAATCATATATTCATAAGCCAAATTTGACATCCCGATATGCAGGGCACGGATGGAGAATGGAGAATGGAGAATGGCGAATGAGAGAGTTATGAGTCAAGAGCGGTGCTCGGTGACGGCGGCGGTGGTGGTTTATCGTGGATTACAATTTGTTAATAATAGGATGAGAATTTGCATTGTGTTTTTTGGTGGAGCGCACTGATTATCGTAAAGCTTTGGAAATTGATAGCAGAATGATTGAACATCCTGCTATTAGGGTTACATTAGTAAGCTAAGATTCATTCATCATGGTAGTACTAATTTTGATGAAGTTGAAAGGTATAACTAACCCTTCTATATATGCACTTGTGTATTGGTTTTGGATAATGTCAATACTTTGCTTATGGCAAGGTCTAGAAGAAGGTTGGGGTGGTCCGGGTCGGAGTCATGATTGAACATGCATGACGCTTGATTCGTGAGCCTAGTTAAGAATAAAGTTGCACTCATGCTATCAGTTATAGTTTTTGGTATGATGGTATAAACATTTGATCCTAACAGTTGGATTCTAGATAAAGTATTTTTACTTATTAGGTGAATTTCTTTATTACAACGGAGAAAGGCCTAAAATGCCCCTCAACTATTTGAATAGGTATAAACCTACCCTCCGTCCACCTTTCGGCTCTCAAATACCTCTGGTGTCAACCTTTTGGTTCAAAAATACCCTTATTTCTAACGGTCCACACTCATTAGGTGGATAGGAGGGCAATATTGTACCAAATCTCATAGTTTAAGGGTATTTTAGGCCCTAATCAGTTAAAATAATTTGAAATTAATTAATATATAAGCTCTAGTAAGATTGACCTGATTTTGAATTCCATGGTAAAATCACCTTTCCCTCCTCTTCATTTCCTCTCTCTTAAACTTCTTCTTGAATCTTGTCAATCATTTTAATTTTTAATTTTTTTAAACTTATGGCAAAATAAGGGAGAAAAAATGAGGAAAAATAATGAGGACATTCACATAGAAATAATTAGTTCAATAGAAGATAATTTAATAGGATCTTTTCTTTTGTATGTACCCAAAATTCAAAATAAACGAAGAAAAAATAATCTTTTCTCCTATCCCCACCATGATAATAATATAAACGGAGAATGGTCTAAAATGCCCCTTAACTCTTCGAATTAGTACAAAACTATCCTCCATCCACCTCTCGGCCCCCAAATACTCCTAACGTCAACTTTTTAGCTCAAAAATACCCTCGATATTAACTCTTTGGCTCATATTTACCCTCATTTTTAACAGCTTCCCTAAAGTAAAATTATGAAATATTTATTTACTATATTGCCTAATCTGATTGGTCCAAATTTAAACACTTCTCAAACAAATAACACAAATCACATATAGTTCATGTTTTTACCTGATACACTTGAAAATAATAATCAAAAAAATATTAATTTCATGATATTTTTCTATTGGCCTAATTTAAATTAATACCCAATTTATTATAACCCAACTCATAACTAGGGATGCATCTAATATTCGCGTCTAAATGTCCATCTAATTAAAAAAAATATTATTTTTATTAACATAAAATTTTCTATTAATTATCAAATTGTCTTGTCCATTCCCTATTTTTTTTTAAAATCTCTATTCTTAATTAGGATTGAGAATCTCAAACTTGAAATGAACCTACATGTTCATATACTTTTAATTTATATTATTATCACTGTCGGGTAGGGGTGGGGATAGGAGAAAAAATTATTTTTTATTCATTTATTTTGAATTTTGGGTACACACAAAAGAAAAGATGCTATAAATTATCTTCTATTGAACTTATTATTTCTATATGAATGTCCTCATTATTTTTTCTCTCCCTTATTTTGCCATAAGTTTAAAAAAATTAAAATTTAAAATGATGGACAAAATCCAAAAAGAAGTTTAAGAGAAAGGAAATGAAAAGGAGGGAAAGGTGATTTTATCATGGAATTCAAAATCAAGTCAATCTTACTAGAACTCATATATTAAGTAATTTCAAATTATTTTAACATTAGGGCCTAAAATAACATTAAACTATGGAATTTGGTACAATATTGCCCTCCCATCCACCTAGTGAGTGTGGACCGTTAGAAATAAGGGTATTTTTGAGCCAAAAGGTTGATGCTAGGGGTATTTGGGAACCGAAAGGTGGATGGAGGATAATTTTGTACCAATTTAAATAGTTGAGGGGCATTTTAGGCCCTTCTCCATAATATAAATTAAAAGAATATGAATATGTAGGTTCATTTCAAGTTTGAGATTCTTAATCCTAATTAAGAATAGAGATTTAAAATAAAAATAAGGAATGGACCGGGTCAGAAGGAACAAGATTGATCACATATTAGGGTCAGTAGAATTTCGACTTCAGAACCAATCTCAAAACCCTAATATCACTGTCTTCGGAGAAAGGACATTCTCTATATCTATATACATGCAACTAGTTCTTTCATTTGCTTCTAACCACATAAATAGGTAGTAAAATGGTTATTGACCCACAATGACGAAAGGTAAGTGATGTGTCAGACTTAGAAAATCTTAGGCGTTCTTCGACCGTCTCCGACTTGCACATGGAAGAACCTATCACAACACACCGGTTTCAGAGCATCGTTTTCAACTCCATGAGGAGTCAGTCAATGCACGATGAGGAACTACCAATTGGTAGCCAATTGACGTCAGATTCCGGTGAAGCAAAAAATGTCTTTACCTTTAGTTGGAAATAAATATAGATCGAATTTCCACTTTCACAAGCGAACTCAAACCACAAACTTTATTTGTCCTACTGGTGAGTTGTCTGGTCAAGGAGATGGGTGACCTAAACCCTCTTCCTCCGGTAAGAGCTATCTAACCTCTGTTGTCTTCCTATAACCTAGTCTCTTTGATCTGTGTGCTTGGAAGCAGCTCAAACAAAGAAGAGTCTGGTCCGATTTGAATTCAAGTCTTGCTTCCATCGCCTTAGCCTTTGCTATGCCTCGGCCCTTCTGTCAAGAGCAGTTATGCCTTTTCCTAAAACTCTTACTAAACCACCACGAAGTAGTCTTCTAGACTTTGCCTAGCTACCACGGAAAGCATTGTCAAAAGAGCTGAAAGAAAAAAATTCATTTCTTTGATCCCCCTTCCCGAGCAGGGAGAATAACGAAAATCGACCTCAGATGGTAGTCGTGGTTCATTTTGATTCTAGGATCTTATGCGGCTGAGCAAACTCGTCTATCGTGTTGCATTTTCTCTGGCGGTCGCAATAGATGGATAGCATCTTCAAGGGATTGATGGCTTCTTCAAAAAAGGCTCCCACAACTAAGGTTGTTCATGGTTATGGTTTAAAAAACTAAACTGAACTGCAATCCAAACCAAATCGATTAAAAAATCGATATTTGATTTGATTTGATTAGGTTTTGTTTTAAATTTTAAAAATCGATACTATTTGGTTTGATTTTGGTTTTACTAAAACAATGCAAAAATAACAAAACCAAACCGAGATATATATAAATTTTATAATTATTTATATATTATTCATAAATAAATGTAAATATTTTGTTAAAATTTTAATTAACTTGAGTCTTAACTTTACCATTTTCTCAAGCTCAACACTTAAATATTGGTATATAATTTTCTTGTACTCCTTCCCTGATTGTTTCTTAATTGTTGAGCTTGGGGTTATTGTTTTGCTATAAAGATTTGATATTGGTGTATAATGACTTTAGTATTGCTTAACTAAATCACTTTGTTCATATAATAATAACTCTAGTATTGCTTAATTGCATAATTAAATCCACAGTAGCTTTTCTGTGGATTGTTCATGTACTGGGTATTTATGTCTATCGAGGTGCATATGCGCTACACAAACTTTTTATTTTCAAACTGAAAAATCAAAAAAATCAAACCAAACCGACAATAACCAAATTGAAGGTTATTTTATTGATTTGGTTTGGTTTGATTTTAGAAATTTAAAAATCAAATAAATTGATTTGGTTTTGATTTTAATCAATAACCGATCCAAACTGAACCATGAACACCCTTACCCACAACCCCATTTTCACAGTTTAGGCATCTCTCGATCGTACTAACAGCTTGAAGTCATATCTTGAAGGCTTGTCCGATCAAAGCGAGCAAGAGATAGAGGAATCTTCGCTCATAGATGTGAATTGAAAAGGACTGGAAATATTTTGAGTGAACATTGCTTCAGTGAGTGTTAGTTTTGAATTTTTGATGTCTCTAGTTATGTATGTTTTCAACTCACTGATTAAATGACTTTGCATCTTTCAGGTATGTGCAGTGGCTGCTCCTCCTGCTCTCATAAAGCTTAGTGAGAAGTTTCCATCAATTTGTTAAAAGAAGACAAAAATAGCTACATTGAGGCTTGAGAGATGATAGACAATTCCTCAATGTTATTCCAATTTTTCTACGCAAGTAAACGATGCACTTCTTCCTACTGCTACAAGGCAAGGAGAAAATCAATTAACTAAGACTTAACCCAAGAGATTAATTAGAGCCAGATATTGCAAGTTAAAGAGAACGAACCCAGAAAAAACAAGAGCACCCCCAATACCCAAGAAAACAAGTAATCTCACAAAAATACGGGGAGGCAGCTGTCGACAACAAATCAAACAAAGCCTTGCTCACCAATAGCACGATTTGAAAAAGGATTCTTTAGAAAAGAGGCATCCCAGGAACATTTATAGTAGATCAGGTAAAAACTTTAAGCTAAAATCAGCTTTACTGCAGTTTTGAACAGTAAGAGAAGCAAGGAGTTTCTCAAAGACAATAAGAATGGACTGATAATACAGACTTTCTAGGAAATACTTACTGTGCACCTAAATCCGAAACTAATTTTTCAACGTACATGAATGGTAGAAGTCAGTACCATACAATATGGTAAGAATTCAAGGAAATTTACAACCCGTGGCTGATCTGCAGATATCGCAGATCGTTACTTGAGAAAGCTGCCACGTCAAAGAAAACTACAGATTGCACCATCCACACTATAATAAAGCTCCGCGCAATATAGTAAGTTTCCACAACTGCTGCTCCTATACAAATAGCAAAGAGGCTGTTACTACAAGTCCAACGCAACATAGCAGTGGACAATAATACAAGTCAACAAAAAGTTAGTAGAAAGCTACCCGGGAGCCATTAGCTTTTATGCTTAGACGACAATTGCGATATTACTACGAGTTTTATAAAAATAAACTGCATAAGATCATTGATAAAATCATAGAATGAGAGAGGCCAATCACGGAGCTAACAGTTTCATGCTTCTCTGCTTTGACCTAGCTCTGATTTAATAACTTCTTTTAAAGCTACTGCATAAGACTGCTTGATAAATGAGGGAGAGAAACCTGAAACTATCCAATGACCCCGGGAATTATCACCAACAAAGGAGCAAATAAAAAGCAAAAGATGCTAAAGACCATATTAATTATTCTTTGGACATACAGTTAAACCTCTCTATAGTAGCAGTGTTTGTCTGAAAGTTTCATGGTTGCTATAGTGAAGTGTTGCTATATATGTCTACTGGCATTTGACGTTTAGATCTTTTTTGGCTGTTTTAAACATAAGTATGCAAAATTAGAAAGAGTGTGAATGTAAAAAAGGCAAAAAAGTCTTTCTCGTGAAGTTATGACCATAACCGATAGGCACCACTTAAATACATACAATTTTTTCCTTTTAGATATCCATACTTGAATTTACTATGTTCATGACATTAAAGATGATTACCGTATATATTTTAATATTTTTTTTATATATTATATTTCTTACAAAATAACATAATATTTGAGTATGGTTGTTATAGAGGGAGTAATTTTACATAGACTGTACTTCTATAAGGAATGGCATTGCAGTTATAGGTAGAATGTTATTATAGAGAAGTAAAACATAACATGAAAAATCGGTTCCGGAGAAAATTAGGCCATTATAGTAAAATGTCATTATAACGAGGTTTGACAGTACTTAGAACACATATGTTAGTTGTTTCCACAACAGAAGAGGAACACTTAGCAAAAAGGTCCGGAAACATAAGGTTACCTGCGTAGGGATAGTGCATGCATAAAGCCAACATGAAGCCAATAAATATATATTAAAGCTGACTGATAAAATGCCAGGGAGATACAATAAATAATACAGTGACTCACCATGCTTGAATCATAAGGATAGTTTACCCCCTGAACTTGTAACCAAATCCCTTTTATACACCTCTCCTTAACGGAGAACCTTTTACCTACTAAACGTTTCACGAAGTGGGTATAATACACACCACTTTTGCTAAAATCTACAAAACTTATGTGGCGTAAACATGGCCATGTCCTGTAGGATTTCATGTAGATTTTTTGCGGCTCAATACTCATACTGTATTTCTAAATAACACTCTTTTCTCCTTTGACAATTCCCACCAATATACTTCTTCTCTCTCTCTACTGTGAAGCACCAAGCTGAACTTATTCACTTTACCCTTAACAAGATTTCACTGCAACACTATTACTACAACAAGGAGCTTGTAAAATTAAAGTCCAACTTCTCTTTTGTTCGAAATGACAGATTCAGCAAATGGGTACTTATTTCCTCTCCACTTTCTTTCCTCTGTTTCTTGCATTTTCTTGTATCAACCCCTTTGTGGAAGGTTTTTGTTTCCTCTATTTCTTGCATTTCATTGCCATCTTTTCATACAACCGGCCAGCTCTTTTTCACCATTTTTTATCTACTTCTTAATGTTTTGAAAATGTGGTGGAAGCCTGCTTTCTGAAGCTTGCTCCATGGATAGCAATGGAGATGAAGATGGATTTAAGCAAAAGTGGAGTAAAAATGGGCCTTTTAACAGTGTTGGGCTTTGTTGGCTCCAGATATAGACTGCTGATAAGTAAGTGTAAAGACTTAATTAAGCCTTTCACGCACTATTTTGTTAGTGTTTGACGCACATACCAATTGAGCAAAAGTGGTGACTATTAGACACATTCCGTGAAATGTCTGGTGTATAAAAGGTTTCCGTAAAGGAAAGATGTGTAAAAGGGATTTTGCCCCACAAGGTCAAGGGGAAACTATGTCTTAAGCCGGAACTTAATGAAGAAGAAGTTCTCATTAGTTCATATTTTCTGTGATTCAGAACAACTTGCAAAGCATCTTCAACTTCATTTTCTTTAGCTCCTAGAATCTCTTGGACAAGATTCTCTCAAAAATGCTTTAACATTTTTGCCAGAGAAAAGTTTAGCGTGTAGTTTCTCATGATAACTTTCATTTGACTATTTTCTTCATAATACAATCTCTATACCACAGAAGCAGTCAGTCTCAAAAGCAATACAACTTTCCTCAAAGTGCACTTTGAATAGCCTGTAGATCCAGCCTCTCATAGATTTACATGATACCCAGCTTTTCTAATGCTCCGGCTGAGTCAATCGCGACATCAAAGGTTCGATAAGCACAACAGCAGGTTTGACAACATAATTTCTTTAATACTTGTCCAAACAAGGATATGCAAGCACGTGAAGGAAATGAACAGAGAGGCACCGCATTTCCTTGGCAGAAGTAACAAGTGATTCAATCAACCGTCATCTGGCTATCAAATCAGATACTTTCTTGTTTCAAATTGCAGAGAGGTTTTGGAAAATACAACTTGACAACTGTTGTTCTTTAGTTTTAGCAAAGGGAAATACAAACTAAATAGCTCATTCAAGGGCAGAAAATTGTACAAGTAAACGTAAAATTATTTCAAGCATGAATAGACCATGTTAATTTACAGACACTAGGAAAACAAAACAAACAGCCCATACATGCATAAAGAAGAATGAATAAACATAATGGAAGAGCTCAGGATAGTAACTAACACGAAAAACTCCGTGGAAGCTACAGCTCGCTATAGTTGCGCCAGACAGCTCGGAATTCCTCACGGAAGGTGTTAAGGCGAGCCTTCAGATTAGGAGTCCTAAAGCTTGCATGAAGAAGAGTGGCTGAGAGAGAGAGAATCATTATTCATGCTGAAACATAGGATTCGGAATAATATATTTCATAAGAAGAAAGAGAGTACTTACAAAGAAGCCCTATAGCCAATGCCCATAAGACAGTTAAGAGGCCACAGGAAACAAACCAAAGGAAGAAACTCGCTGTAAAATGTAGAAAAAGGAGCACAACACCATTTCATATCAAAACTACTGAAGTTTCGATAGTAAAGAGAAAGCATAGAGAGAAAGAAATAATGAAGCAATAAAAGAGCGTAACGCTTCCAATACCTAGAGAGAATACCAAGACAAACACCCAACGAGGCCTTCCACAAATGAAAATTGCTCGTTTAGCAGATGGACGCCCTCGAATAACTGGCCTGAAAATGATCATATATTTCAGCATCAGTAGTGCATCGGGCTTACTTTAAAACTTCAAATTCATGCAGACTTACATGAGTGGAGGTCTCATTTTTGCAGCCAAATGAGGAGAAAACTGCCTGACAGTTCTTGTCACCTTTTCACTGAAAGTGCCTGCGAAACTGGTGGAACAAATATTAACGACATGAAAAAAAATGCAATAATAAGATGTAAAGCTGGGGGGGCTTTGATTCACATGTTAGTTATGTGGGGATTATAATGCACAGTATTGTTTATGCCATGATTTACAATGAAGGGGTTATTATGTGATGATTAAATAATGAAGAGATTGTAAAACAGGAATTAAATGGGAAACATGGTCAGTGATGATTCATATAGCTGGCCTCAGCTTGTTTGAAACTAAGGTGTAGTTGTTGTAATATTGTTATACATGAATGATGAATCAGTTTCAAAAAAAAATATTGTTATACATGAATTACTTACTTTAAAAGGGCATTTTTGCCTTTAAATTGTTTAATCCACGCATTGTTAATATACGTATTCTTATTCCATATTCTATCCCGCATAAAATAGTACATAGATTCACACATAACTTAGTGTTGGTATAGTTTAACATTACCAATCAAACACTACATTAATTATACGATGATTATTTTTTCTTATCCAACCAACCAAACAAACAGGGATTAATCATTCCAATAGAATGAACCAACTGACCTCTTATGTTTCTCATGCTTTTCTATGCTAAGAGATAAGCTGCAGACAATGTGAACAAGGGCACAGATTGATGCTGAAAACAGTCATTCCTTAAAACTATTGACCCATCCACCAGAAACTTGACATCAACTCTACATTAATGTACATTCATTCTGGTTAAGGCTAAAGGGCAGCCTACGAAAAAATTACCAACCAGGAAGAGGAAGGGAAAAATACTTTCCTATAAAGCATCCAGGTAAAAGCTGAGGCTTCCAAAAAAAATTCAAATGGTTACTCACTTTCTTTCCATTTGAAGGGCAGGTAGCTCAAGGATAAAGGGGAGATGTTAGTTCCTTATCCTTAAAGTTCATATAAAGAGAAACCCCCGTTTGAGTTTTAGTGCTCAATAAGTCCAAAAAACTAACTATATTTTAAACCGAGTATTATCAACCCTTTAAGGAATCGAAGAAAACAAAAAAGGTTATTTAGAATCCAGAGTATTAACTCTAGAAAAGCATCTGGTTTGGATGAAGCAAATCTTTTTATATTTTAGTAAGTTAGTTCAAGTCAATCTTAAGAGATATGACTGAAGAAATATAAGCAAAAGGAAGAAAGAAAGAGAAGAACAGGGTCTTATCCCACCAAGATGGCACATCCCATGTTCTCTTTTGCATGAGCAAAAAGAGATATGCCATCTAAACTGCATATTCACTAAAGCACCATAAATGTTGAGGGAACTTGGGACAAGGACTTCTTTTTGAGAAGACAATTAATTAATAGAGACTTGTTAACCTAGTCATTGCAAGGGAAAAGTGAACCTTAATGGGAGTCCAAGCAATCCATCTACAACCACAGTGAAGACAAATATCCTCTTTTTTTTTGGGTCTTAATGAGTAACCTAAGAAATACCTTTATCCAAAAAAACAAAGCAGGGGTAGGCTATTAATCCCTAAAAAACGAACTAAGAGTTAAATGTACCTTATATACCAATTTTACGGGAAACTGATTTATAACCAGAAAATAGATGTGGACAGGAAGATTGTTAATTCCCACCAATGTTGAAAAAGTTAAATAGTGCTTAATGTATCCACAGATTACGACAATATATCATTGCGGTTTCTATTATCTTACTATTTTTATTTAATTGTAATGTCTAGATCAGCTTGTGCGCACCTCAGTTAATTCCCCGAGAAACTTACCACCTCCCACTAGCAACAAGTACTAGGTGACTCTATCCACCAAGGCTAGAATATATGGAAAGCAATCACCTAGTATTTTTGTCTCTACTAGGATTTGAACCTGAGACCTCAAGGTGCTCAACTCACTTCATAGACCACTAGGTCATACCCTAGTGGTGTTCTGCTTGAGTGAATCAATGTGTTTCTCAGCTTTGACTTGGATTCTTATTCATAATACTTTTGACTGCTATGATATCTTCTCTCATATGCTATTTTTATAGATTGAAATATCAAGGAAACATCAGTTTGCTAATAAATTTTACTAACCAAACCAATTATTGTTTGTTTTTTAAAGATGATAATGCAAAGACCTACCCAAATGGAATTTTTTTTTAAAAAAAAACCTAATTCATGTAAGTTTCTGTCTACAAGCAAAATCTAAAGGACTAAGAGAAAATCTAACAGCAGTCAAAAGTATAACGAATCCAAGTTGATGCTGAAAACACATTGATTCACATCAAGCAGAACACCATGTCATCTAATAGTCCAAAAATAACTCAGCAGATTACTCAATCCTATCCATTAATCCAAAACATATCCTCGTGAACAAAGAAGTTACTCTCGCTTTCTCCAAATATTATACAATGTAAGCAAGCATGATAACATATTAAGCCAAAAAACACTTAGCATAGTATGCAGAAGCAGAAAAGGAAAATCTAATCAAATCTTGATTTAATAAGAAAAATATTCGGATGAAAAAACAAAAATCTAATTAGATTATGCAACAAATTTTTACTCATGGATGTAACAGTCAATAAGTAAAATACCTATCATTTAGGAAAGCAATACTAAGAGTTGTCAAAAGAGCAGCAACAATAGCAAGTGGCCTCCTAAGAAATCCCAGTGCTGCAATACAAAAAGCACATGAAGTTATTCATAAGTCCAAAGAGAATGCCCAGTGTAAACATCAATCTCTAGTCTCTACCGAGCAATACATGATTATCTGTCTCTTACCAAGAATAGCCACAATCATAATGAAGTAATTTGTCCGGTAGCTGCAACCGTATACAAAAACAAAAATCCAAGGAACCAGAATTAGTAAAGCTTCTCCACAAGTTTCAAACCCCATAGCACCACTTGAGTAATAATATTTACAATTCATCTTGTAATCTGCAATTCAGGGTTTTGCTCTATACCAATTTTAAAAAAAAACTTTTATCAATTAAAATTTCCGATTCTGATGACAATAAGCGTGAAATAGTAGTTTCTTAAAAGTACATTTCCGTCTGCAAACCTTGGATATCAGCACACTTATCTAACGCTGATTCCTACATTCAATTTATTAAAAAATTTAGAAAACCTGGAAACGTTTTACCAGCAACTAATCTACTGAACAAACGTTAATCCATGTATTCAACTGATTAAAAACTTAGAACCTCTATGAAAACTTAATTCAGAAGCAATTTACGAATCCGAACAATGTTCATTTTGTCTGAAAACACTAGCTATCAATATACTATCAAGCACTAATTCCAATTGACTTGATTCAAAATTTATAAGATCTCGAAAAAAAAAACTATCTAGCAATAATCAACTTATCAAATGCTAATTCCTGCGTTGAATTGATTAAAAATTAGAACATCTCGGAATATTTTAGCTGATTCAATCAATTGCTGAACACTAATTCCATTCCTTCTGATAGAAGCTTCTATCATACACTAATTCGTGAACTAGCTTGCTAGAAGAATTTGAAGCTAGGAAGAAAATAGCAGTCGGTTGATTTAGAAACCAAATCAAGTCGAAACTTTTAGCTAGAAACTATAACTGAAACGTTAATCCGCTCATACAATTGCCTGAAAGAGAGAAGCTTACTAGTAAAGATTGCACTTGAGTCGACTGTTCCATTTGGATGAAGATCGGGGGAAAGTGAATCTGGAGAAGAATTCAGATAGCGGACGCGGCGGAGATGACCAGTCGACCTCGCGTAGAGCTTCGATCAGATCTTCTGTGGTGACGGTGCCCCAATCCATTTTTCGCCTTAGATTGATTCAAATTTTTCGTGCAAGAGAAGTTTTTTCAGAAGGAAAAAAAATGATCGGAGAGTTTAATTTTCGAAAAAAAAAAATGATTGTGTTTGAAGATGAAAAGAGACGTATTAAGGGAGTGTTTATACACTGTGAAAAAATTAAAATTAAAAAAAAAATGTCTGAGCCCGGGTTCGACCAGCGGATCTATAGTTATTTTATTTTATATATTGTTCAATCAACCTAGAGAAAAAACAACTCTTGAATTTGCCTATCTAGTTTATCAAGAATATTTGCGTACTAACTAGAAATAATACTCTTATTCAAAGATGGAATTTGTGTTAATAGCGTTATCTATCAGTTCACTTATAAATTCGGGTGGAATATATTAAAATTGAAAATTTTAGAATAATACAATTGTGGAATAATAATTTTTTACAACACAAAATCCATCATTATAATGTGATAAAAGTGAACAATAAATTAGTAATCATAAATTATTGGGAGTATTTTCATGATTAAGACATGAATTTGTATGTTATGGGAGACTACTCAAGAAGGACGGAGAGGCAAATTATTCCCTTTCCCTCACAATGGAAATCGACACTAATTGAAAAGCCAATTTCGTTTCTTCAAAAGTCAATTTCATTTCCGCCCTAAAGAGCAAATGTGTTCACTAATAAGATGAATGAAAATTTTGAATTCTCTTATTTATGTTATGAGAAGAATGTCATGTACTTAGACTTTAACTAAGACTTTTGTGCGGTATTTGACAACTTACTCATAAATCTTTCACGATCTTGCAAGCTCAAGTAAACCTTTAAAACTAAATCGCTAAGGGAACGCTAGATTGTAAGAAAGAAAGAGAGCTTTTATGAAGAAGGTTTTGTATTACTTGGAAGAATGCTTGATTTCTGGATTGTTTGTTATAAATGAATGTCATCTTTATTTATACTATTCCTAAGGGGCCTAAGTATAAATAAAAATTATTATACAAGTCCTTCCATATTTACAAAAAAATCTCTACTGTAAAATTTTCTACACACTCTAAAGAATTTTAGAAAACTCTAAGTCTTTTAAGACTTCTCTACAAGAATCTAGAATTTTCTACAAGCCTTTCTGAGACTCTAGGTTCTTTCTCTTTCTTTAAGATCAAGTGGAGGATCATAATAAGAAGATGGAGAGAATTTGAGATGAAGAGGTTTCTTTTATAGGGCTTGATTTGAGACATTTATACATATATTTATACAACAAGCCTCTATCATTGATTTTTTTTTTGTTCTAGTTATCCTCGCCAAGTTTAAACAAACCCTCCATGAGGGGAGGGTTGTTGTCTTTGATTTTTTATTTTTATTTTTTAATCTTAGTCAATTTTTATAAAAAAAATCGGAAGAAGAGATTATAAGATAGAAAATTAAACTATTACTAATAAGATAGTTCAACTAGCTAATTAATTGAGTTATTAAAATTTATTCTTCATTAGATTAAAAAAATCGAAGCAAGATGTTGCACATTTTGAACTTATCCCAAAAAATTGATTTCACACTCAAGCTAAACTAATGATCTATTACACCTCTATACGTATTAAAGGTGAATTTAATATCATCACTGAAATATAATATCATTTTCACAATATGTGCTATTTTACACTAGCTCGCCACATCAAACACTAAATCAACGTCAGAAATTATATTTTTCTTTATGATTAACTTTTCTTTTGTTAATTATAATTTACACTAATTAATCTCCAATTAATCATGAAAATTCTCTAATAATTTTTCTTCTTCCTCACTAAACTCCACCTACTCCATCTCTCATCTTACTGAGAAAATCTTATTCAGCTACCATCACCAATCAATTTTTTTTTTCGTAACTCTTCTTCAACACCAACCATCACGTCCACCATCATTAATACCAATTTCTTCTTCTTCGCCTAAGTGGATGTACAAAATTAACCATAGTCCCCTTATTTTCAGATTCCATATATTTTCTTACTTTCTATCATCATCCATTTTCCATTTTCTCATCAAAAATTCCAAGCAAAATCATGACTCTTTTTTATTTGATGATTGAAAGGTATTATTTTTAATTGTGATATATACTTTCGTATTTCAACATTTTTGGGATGAAAACGATAAATTTAGAGCTTAATTTTTTAAATTAATTGAAAAATTGAAAGGATGAAATAATGATATGCGGTGATCAAGGAAAACTCTGATGCACATGGAGGAAATACAAAGAAGAAGAAGAAGAAATAGAGAAAGACAAGAAGAAAAAAGTTGAAGAAAACGGAAAAGAATATTCGCAACAGTGTATTTTGCGAAGATGAAGAATAAGAAGAGGGGCGTGAGGGATATCACAAAAAACTGTATTTTGCAAAGAAAAGGAAAAGGAAACAAAAAAAATTCAACAAAACACGCCTCTTTTTTCGTGTCACGTTAGCTTGTAGGTGATATTAAATTTACTTTTAATATGTACATGACGATAATATACCGCCAAATTAGTTTAAGTATGAAGTTAATTTTTCATAGCAAATTAAGAGTGTATTTGATATCTTTTCTCCTCCCTCCTTCTCAAAGTATATGTGGTCTTTCTGCTTTATACCTTCACTAAGAAGATATTAATTAAAATATTTTATTTTTATTCATGTGCTAAAATATTAGCTTTGTTCATTGAATATTTATTTTATTTATAAATTTTTAAATAAATAATAAATAATTTAATATATTTATTTTTTAAAATCACAATAAATATATTGAGACGAAGTGTAACATAATACTATTTGTGTGGTCTTGTTAGCAATAGACCACGTCGCTTCAAGTCCGTTGTCCTATAGGCCCTCAAGTCAATATGTTCACCAAGCGCACGCCACAATGACCATAACTTCAAGCAAACCTTCCAGCACTATCCTTCTCCCCCATACAATTATTAATTAAACCCAAAATAATTAAGCTTTAAAATCAAGATTAACTCCATTAATTCCCTCTTTTTTATTAACTCAAATCATTATTTTTTTCCAAATTTCAAACCTCAATCACCATCACCATCACCATCACCATAATCATAGAGAGCTCAATAAAACCTCCGTTATTCTCAACTTTTTCAATTGAATTTGACCGTTGTGGACTTTCTTCTTTGATAGGGCCGTGTTTGGTGGTGGACCTCTCCAATAAGGCCTTGTCTGGAAAATTCCGGTAGGGTTTTGTGGAGATGGCTCAATCGATGAGCAGAGGAGGAGGGAGGTCTGTAGTAGGGGATTATGTTGTAGGGAAGCAAATCGGTGCCGGTTCTTTCTCGACGGTGTGGCATGCTCGGCACCGAGCTCATGGAACCGAAGTGGCTATAAAGGAGATCGTTACCGCTAGGCTTAACCATAAGCTTCAGGAGAGTCTAAAGTCTGAAATTGTAATTTTGCAGAAGATCAATCATCCTAATATTATTCGGTTGCATGATATGATCGAGGTTTGTATCGTCAAATTCAGTTTCAGTTTTTTTTTTTTTTTTTTGTGTGTTTGTTAATCAATGAAATATGCATCTTTTTGCTAAGAGAAATGTAGACTTCATAGTAAAATTGTAGCTTACTGATAAAATTCAGGTACTTGTGTGTGTGTGGAGCAATTGAAAATAATAGAGTTTTTTCTGACTGGTTGTGTGGATGCACGGAGTCTTCGGATATTAGGTTTATGCATTTGGAGCTTTGAGCAGTACAGAATTCTATGCTCATTTTGCTCGGGATTTTAGATAATATCTGGTTGGTGAAAGTCTTCTATTGAAAGAAGGAACTCAATAAGAAAATGCACATTATGTGTTACCTGTTTAGTTGTCTTGATGTTGTTATTAAGAAAGTGAATAACTTCGTTTCTATAAACGTGATAGAAGGAATATGAAATTTAAATCTCAGGGAAGTAATAGGTATAGCTTTCCGTAGAAACTAGAACTGAGCAGATTCAGCTTTTTATCTTCCCCATAAAACTCGTGAACAACGTATCTAAGCTCTGCTTGGACATCGTCTGTTACTTTGCTTAGTCTATAGTCCAAGTCTCGTGTCACTTATTTTTCTACTTTTCATTTTTGGGTGCACTGTCTGTGTTACTGATTACAAATCTGTGTAAAGTACAAATGGAATGTGTTTCTGTTTGAGTCTCGTCTTTTCTTTTCCTTTTTGATCTAAATGCAACCTCATGCATGGGATATAGGAAGTGGGAAAAATATATATTGTTTTGGAGTACTGCAGAGGAGGTGATCTTTCTATGTACATTCAACAACGCCAAGGGAGAATTCCAGAAGCAACTGCGAAACATTTTATGCAGCAACTTGGTTTGTCTGAACCTTCTATTTCTTTAGTGTTGCTTCCCTTTTTCACATGTCGAGTGAATGAACTTTTACTCTTGGACGAATTCAAAGATACTAATGGTCATGTTCATTTCTTTACTGTAGCATCTGGTCTAAAAATCCTTCGCGACAACAATCTAATCCACAGGGATCTAAAGCCTCAGGTTTCGCTTCCTTCCACTGACATACTGTAAATTTTTATTTAAACTTGCTGATTCCTCATAAGCCTCAGGTGTATCCTGGCCATTGATCTTGTTGAAATTCATGGGCATCTAATGACTTTCCTGCTAGCGTTTCTATGCATAAAAATATTAAAAATTGTGTTAGCTGCAAAGAGACTGTCCGACTGCATGTGCACCACGTAGCACTTTTTTGTAGCTATCTGTTGTATTAATCATCAACAGGAGCTTAGTATTTGGCAGCTTTAGTGCATAAACCACAGATTGGAATGGTTCACATGACGCCAAGGTAATTGAGGTGTGAAATTGCTTCATTGTCGGGTAGCAATCACATCTCTCATACAGAGATTTTGAATAATCATCTGCCTAGGACAAGACTCTTCAAAAAGACAAAAAAGGAAAACTGAAAGCGTCAAAGGAGATGTCTCCTTTAACAGATATGTAGTATTCATATCAGTAAATTAGTAGATTCTAGTTGAGGGAGCTAAATTTGTTTGAATAATCATCTGCCTAGGACAAGACTCTTCAAAAAGACAAAAAAGGAAAACTGAAAGCGTCAAAGGAGATGTCTCCTTTAACAGATATGTAGTATTCATATCAGTAAATTAGTAGATTCTAGTTGAGGGAGCTAAATTTGTTTGGTATCCTAGGACTGAGTTCTTGCATGTCTGTGGTAATATTTTATTTATTCGGAGATAATAAGACTTCTTAAATTATTTTGCGAATTTGAATGATAATGTTAGTGGAAATGGCCAATTCATTGACTGCTCATTTTGTCTCGATCCAACAGAATCTCCTCTTATCCTCAAATGATGACCGCTCCACCTTGAAGATTGCTGATTTTGGGTTTGCAAGGTAAAGAATTCCATTTGGTAAACGTCTTTTTGCTGATGCACCCCCCCTTCCCCCTTTTGAATAAGTGAGTTCCAGTTGTTCATTTTCCATTAGAAACACTTTTTCTATATTTTCCTGTCCTCCCCCCCCCCCCCTCTATTTAAGTTGCAAGCTTACTAGCTAAATGTTTCCTTAGTGTTCCACTCAAAAGTCATAATGTGACACCTCTATCTTTTGTTAGGTCTTTGCAACCTAGGGGTCTTGCTGAAACACTTTGCGGTTCACCATTGTACATGGCTCCAGAAATAATGCAACTTCAGAAGTATGATGCAAAGGTGATATACTCTTTCTATGATTCCCATCCTTAGTCTAGTAATATCATTTCGAGTTCCTATTAACTTTTGGCTGCAAATGCAGGCAGATCTCTGGAGCGTCGGTGCCATCCTGTTTCAGCTTGTAACTGGCAAAACCCCTTTTACTGGAAACAATCAAATCCAGGTTTAATATCTTCCAAGCATTGCAAACTTCTTTTGGTGGCACTTATAAGGTTCAATTTGTCCAGTGAAATTAAAAGTCTTGACACAAAGTTCTAAATTTTCTCCCTCCATCTTGCTGCAGTTGCTCCAGAACATATTGAAGTCGACTGAATTGCAGTTTCCTCCAAGTGCAAAAAATTTAAGTCCTAACTGCATAGATTTGTGTAAAAAATTGTTGCGCCGTTATCCAGGTACTTCATTTGAGTGGTCTGGATTTCAACTGTATATGATCTTTCACACACAGACTTGATTACTTGTATCATAGTTTCCTACACGCTTTGCCATTGCGAACTTTTCACATAGAGAAGGTCTGATGATTTTTAGTATTTACCTCAACAAAAATAAATCCAGAATTCTCATTACCTGACAATTTCTCATTAAATTTCAAACTCGTCTTTCGTGTATCCTTAATACACAGTGGAGCGGTTGACATTTGAAGAGTTCTTTAACCACCCATTTCTTGCACAGAAGCAGCCAGATGAGCTGTCTTGGTAAAGTAGTCAATGAATTCGAGTTCTTGTTATTACAAATTATTTCATCTTTTGGATTTGATTTATGTTGGACATCGCCAGCAGGGTTATGAGACCTCAAAGGGTAATAGGTGGTTTTCCTATATCCGAAGGCTATCCTGCGAGGAGCACAGAGGAAACTTTTCAAGAAGATGGTCTACCCTTTAGTCTAGATGATGATTCCAGCGGTCCTGATGGTAGTCCTTCATTTGCTGGGAGATTACCACAGAGGTTGTCCTATGGTTTTTCTTGTGATGCAAAAGCTGAAAGGAAAGAAGTTACTAGTAGTACCCCACGGAAAACAGATAGTATTGGCTCTAGCCACCGACATTCAGAAGGGAACCTGAAGGAATCTATTAATCTGAAGGATCATAGACAAGCAATTACTCGTTCAAAAGGTTCTATTTTGCAACACTACTCCCAATTTCCTTTTCCCTAGAATTTCGAGGAAATTTATGTTTTGCTTGGATCTGCAGTCATATGGCTAAGACTAACTTTCTGATTATGGTATTCACTTCATTCAACAGTGGTGGATTCATTCGAGTTGATTGATCAGGACTATGTCATTGTTTCTGGCCCTCCCATGGACTCATATTCTTCGGCAGGTGTTTCTAGGCTTAACAATATGCCATACAGATCAAGCTGTTCCCTGCAAGCATCTGCGAGAGTAGATCCTAGACCAAGTGACCCGGTGCCTATTAGTGGCCCTCCACTTAGTAGAATAGGTCATTTAGGAAGTTTGGAAAGTCCCTCATCTGCACCTGAAGCTTCACAAGTATGTGCTGATGTCATAAATTGTTTGGAGCAGCCGCCTCCTGATGGCATGGCCAGAATAGAGTCCCTGCAGCGTTCTGCGTCTGCTATCATGGAATTAGTAAATGAGAAGGTAACTCAAAGTATTGTCATTTTCTCTACAGCTTCATGTGTGTTTGGTGCGATATAGCATGTAGGGGTGCAAGAAAGAATAAGTTCTAGCCTAGTTTCTTGTAGATCCTGCATTCCATTTCTTTAGCTTTGATCCCATGCTTCATTTAGAGCGTTAGCGTTGTTCTGTAACAGCCTTGCTACTGTTTACACCATTGATTTGGTTACCCCCATATAGGAGTCTAATGTTTGCTCAAGTTGGATCCATATGAATTTATCATATTCTTGCAGATCTTTTCATTAGCTTTTCGCTGTTTGTTGTTGTAATTGTTTAATAGAACAAAATTTGATTAGATTATTCTAATTTATGTCGTTCTTTCTTTGATACAAACTATTCTTATTTTACTTGCCTCGTGTATCTCATGGAATATCTATATCTTGATGTACATCTTTTATAATATGTTGCTTTGACATAGTTTACTCGGTGTGCAGCTGAATGAGAAGCATCTTTTTTTTTCTTTTGTACAATTATGTGGGGTTTATTGTGTACTTCAGTGGTTTCAGCAATGAGCTGATCTCTTTACATACATAAATCAACTTTTTGGTTCCTGAAGAAACATCAACTAGAATTAAAAGGAGGAGAAGACGGAAGGCTGTATTCAAAATCTGATGAAGCCAAACTTTGTTCCCTTAAACATTCCATTGTGATTTATTGATTTATATTCCTGTCTGAGGTTCATTTGTTCACCAGTTCAGGAAAATGAAGACGCTGATTACATGCCTTTGTGCTTCTAAAAAAAATTGATTGTTAATTTATGGAACAAAAATAGAGAACATCCAATCAACAGTATTGCACAATAAACCTCTCGAATAAATTATATCAGATAGTGATCACCTTTTATTTGGGATACAGACTTACTAGAAAGTGTAAAGTGGTGAATACAGAGTTTTGATGGAATTAGAAATACCCCAAAATGAGAAATACCCTAAAAATGGTACCAAGGGTGTGACCTAGTGGTCAATGAAGTGGGTTGAGAACTGGACAGAGTTACCTGGTACTTGTTGGTACTTGTTGCTGGCAGGTATCCCGTGGAATTAGTCGAGGTGCGCGCAAACTGGCCCGGACACCACGGTTATTAAAAAAAGGAAGAAATACCCAAAAATGCAAATGTCTGAGCTAGTTTGCAAGTTTGACCACTGCTGAGCCTCACTTTTAAGAGAGCTGGAAAAAAACCAAGACAAAAAAAGATCTTTTGATTCCTGCATTGGATTTATCAGCAAAAACAATAGTTATAGTCCAAACTTCAGCTCAATCAATCTCGATCCTTGTTCATTGTGAGTGTCATCCTATTTAACCTTTCATCGTCACTGCATTCACCTGGCTAATAACAGGTGATTGTAAGTGCTTGGAGAACTTATGATGTTAATTATTAACTCTATGGTCTTCTACCTTTTACTGTTGAGATATTTATTGTCTTAATATGTGCTTCCAAGTTTCGATGCTCAAGAGATTTATATTCAAAATCTCTGTGCTGATTAATCTTTGGCTTAGCTGACTGTTCTGTTATCTTTGCTATTATTGGTTCCTTTCTGGTTTGTTTCTGCTAATAGTTCTTGCTTTCTCTTGAAGGTTGAAGCAGGCAGGCATCTGGAAGCATTTTCAATTCAGCTAGTCATTCTTGCTATATGGAAGCAAGCTTTGGATATTTGTCATACACAAGCGGCATCAGCAATTGAAGGAAGTCCGAGCCAAGAAACGATCAGATTGAAGGAAATCATGAAGAAAGTTCAAGTTAGTCTTAGCATAAAAGAGCATCTTGATTCTAGTAACATTTTGGGGCCGGAGAATGTGTGTTCTCATATTGAAAAAGCATTTCTTGGTGAAGTTGGTAACGCAGAGGAACTTGCCAAACATATAGAGCCTGGTATATTGTCTGACTAACTACCGTCAATTTGTCCTGTATCCCTCCCCTTTTTCTTCAATCTCTATGTGCTTTATGTATTATGCTGTAACTGTGCTTGTGACACTTGTTTCCTGTATCCTCTATCTATTCTACTGCAATAATTTATGAGTTCCTATACACCTGGCAAACTTCTACTTCCGCAGCTACTATTAAGACAGAACTATGCAAGTAATCTTGATGGTTTATTCAGATAGATAAGAAGAAGTTTTACCAAATTATACAACAACATAGTTTTACCAAATTATGCAAGTTACTGTAAAATAACTTAGCCATGTGTTGAGCTTGTAGTTGATACTTGTTATTTTCATGTTTATGTGCATCAAATATTATTCTTAGCTATTGTTTTACAACTGTGATTGAAAGCAATCAAAGCATCCTAGGTACTTTGGCATAAGAATATATTCATTTTTCACTTGAGTATGATGCATAGGACTGCCTTTTTATGGTCTTAGATGAAAAACTAAAGAGCTTGCTTGTGCTGTTGTTTTTCTCAGGAAATACAGAGGTTCCAGATGCAATGGAGATGATATTTCAATCTGCCCTGGCTTTGGGTAGAAAGGGAGCTGTAAGTGTTCTTTATCTTGGTCTATCCTGGTGTTTTTGTTGAATTGAAGTCGAACATAAACAAAGTGACTTTCATTATAAAACTTTAGGACAGAGGGAATCAGAAACTTTTTTTCGTGTGCGTGATATCCTTGTCTTCTACTACTCCTGGTTCAGATGCTTCGTCTTTTTCCTTTCAGAAGACAACAGTCCCTACCTGTTAAGGTTTTTGTTTAACGAGACCTAATATTACAGTAAGCATTTACAAGAAGTTATGATACTGTGGCAGGTTGATGAGTACATGAGTCGGACTGAAAATGCAGTCGTGTTTTATTCAAAAGCTGTGCGGTTGTTAGCATTCCTTCAAGTGGAAGCCCCATCTCTGATTTTAAACCCTCCATTTTCTCTAACAAACTCGGATCGTTATAGGCTTCAAAATTACATTGATGGCCTTAATAACAGGCAAAGCATTTCAAAGTCTCAAATGATGGCTCTGCTCAAGTGTGAAGATCAACACTGCTCTCCATAAGGAGGAGAGAGAGCTGTTAATACAAACGACGATAACATTTCAGTGTCTTTACTCTGTAAAATTCTTTTGTCTGTACAGTTATTCTTTTAGCAATTTAAAGTGAGAAGGAAAAAAAGAAAAAAAAAGGAAAAATAGCAACTCATTTTATTTAATGCTTGTAACGTTATGTTTCTCTTTCTTCAAGAAAATTTCAATTCCCCTTGACCATCTCCTTATATTCATCTCGAGGCAAAGCCTCTCTCAGCACATTGAGCTGTTTGTTAGCTGATATCCATCTTTTCTAAAGACTAGTGTGTATGCTTCAGATATCTATATCTTTACAATAATGCTTTGATTTCACTTTTTTTGAGTCAAAGGTCTGTCAGAAACTTCTCTACCTCCAGAAAGGTAGGAATAAGGTCTGCGTACATCCTATTCTCTCCGGACCTCACTTGTGGAATTCCACATTGGGTATGTTGATGTGTTGGTTTTGCGTGTTTGTGATATGGTGATTTAGTTTGTTTTTTTCTGTGTTACTCTAGTAATTTATTTGGTGCATATAAAAGGCAACTTCGTTACTTTATTTCTTTTTTAAGTGGATATTATTACTTATCTTTAAAAGCTTCGTTCAAGTTTTTATATGGTAAGTATTTGATATTGCCAATAACAGTAGTTCAATTGTGAAGTAATAAATACACATTGTCAACCATAGTACCATATTCTTGAATAAGAGAACCTAAAATAATAAAATTCCCAGTTTTATCACTCGTTTAGTTATCCAGCTCTTTTATCTCTTCCTTTTTAAAATCTTTCGGAATGACAATTTTCAAAACAAATAAAGTAGTTTACATATAAAGTTTCTATGGTTAGAACTCAGAAGAGGAATTTAGATCTAGTTATTCATTTGTTCCCATATAATAGTAGACCTGATGTTGGGTTTATTCTTATTATTATTGTTATTTATTTGTCATAATTATAAAAGTGAAAATTTTCGAAATGTCATCATTAAGATATTGTATTTCGAGTTATAATAAGATTTTATAAGTTTCAAGTTATAGCAGTAAAACTCTATTAAATTATAACAAATTTTAAAATATAATGCAGTAATTAATTTATTAATAAACGAATTAAAGAAAAAAGTAATAAATGTATTAATGGTAATACCGAATTACCATTCAATCAGGACTCTAGTTTTAATTTATAAATTAATTGACTATATTTTATTAAGTGATTAAATAACAATATATTTTTCCTTAAATAGTGTTTTATAAATGATCATATATATCAATCCTTGATTTTCTCCATTTAGTTGGACACTATTTTAGTTGTTATTAATCTCCTAATTAATAGACTGATTAATAGTATCAATATCCTGTTTTAGTTTCTCTTTCCTCCTTTTTACTATTTTTATTTATTGTTTTGAAAATTGATATCATTTTTGTTTTTTTAAAAGGTAAATTGAAAATCGTTTTATTTTAAAAATTAGTATTCTTATTTTTTAAATCTGTTCTATTTTTTAAAATCCCTCGTTAATATTTTCACACAATTTTCTCCCTTAATATACCCGCATTAGTTATTTTTTTCTTAACTCCTTTCATGCACACTTCTTTTCTTTTTTCTTCCCTGTTTGTCTTCAATACAAATTTTATGCTTTCATCCATGATTTTAAATTAATTTATTTTTTATATAATTTTTTAAAATTAACATAAAAAATCAGTATGAAATATGATAACGTTCATTCGATCTTGATTCAATAAGGAGATAATATTATGAAATCTTAATTAAAATTGATATCTAGATTGAAATTTTAGTTTTGAAAAACACTGCATACACAAAGTAGTAAGAATTAAATATTTTGAAATTCTATTTAGATATCAATTTCATACATTGTTACACTTAAGCTAGATGTATATCAATTGGATACAACATTAACTAGTATTAGTTTGGCTTACTCGGTTGAAATCTTAATTATATGTTGTATTTTAAGTTGGATACCAATTAGATATCAATTGCATACATAGTTAGACTTAATATTTCCAGTTGGATATCAGTAGGATACCAATTGGAAACCAATTGCATACATTGGTGGATTTAATTTTTTAAGTGGATAGCAATTGAATACCATGTGGATACTAAATGATTACCAGCATTAATTAGTTTCAGTTTTTCAGTCTACATTTGAAAAAGAATGCATACACAAAGGATTAAGTATTCCACATAATAAATATTCCGAAATCAGTATTCATTGAGTTAAAAGACCAAAAAAAATTAAAATATGTGTTTATCACAATTAAACAACTAAATTAAATAAAAATAAATTATGACTAATTTTCAGCAGGATAGTTTGAACACGTCTTCCTGTTGTGTCCCTCCCGACGACATGTGCTGCACGTAATATATAATTTCCTCCATTTGAAAATCAACATACTTTTTTGTTTCAATGTGTGTCTCTCTCTCTTTCCTGAAAATTTATATTTTAACATATTATACTAATTTCATACCATTTACAGTCCAATAAAATACACATAATAAACTTTGCATATCAACTTTATGAAAACTACAAAAATATATCAAAATTATACAAGTTTAGAGACAGTAATGAAAGATAAATTCATACCAATTTCATTGAAAGTTATTTCCAACACAATTAAAAATTAATACCAAACTTCATGCCAAATATATAAACAATATAGCTAAATCACATGACTTTCATACTAATTACATGTCGTTTACATATAAATTATACACCCATTGCATATCATTATGCCTAGTCATACAAATTACATGGCGTTTTCATGCCAAATTTATACAAATTACATGTCATTTTTATGTCAAGTCTCTTTCCTGCCATTTAGGTTGACGGAGTACACATTCATGCCAAAATATATACCAAAATTCATGTCACTTTCATGCCATTTGATGTTCACATAGTGCACATTCCATGCCAACTATATGACACTACAAAAATTCATATCAATTCATGTCAAATGCAAAAAATATATATCAAACTTATCCAATTGAACTCAAATTTGGATAATTATAACAAGCAAAATGTAGGTCTATGATACATAATCTGTAATTATATCAATTACACATCTTTTATATACAAATTTCATACAAAAAAAATACTACATACTGTGTAAGAGTTTATATATAAAACATGTTATCCAATTACATATTAATTTAACACAAACTTAAAATACAAATTTAGGGCAACTATAAAACACACAATCAAAAATGTAGTCTATAATAACAAATAAACAATCTAAAAATATACGTAAGGTAAATCAAAATCATCCCATTTTTTCAAAATATGTCAAGACATAAATTATACCAATTTCATAGTAATTTCATACAACTTTCATAACAAGGGTATGTATAAAAAAAAATTTAAAAAATATGTTTAAAAATAATTGTTAAATAAATACCTTCACAATATGTTTGACCTTTTTTGATTTGAGGATTTTTGAATCCTTCAATGTTGAACTATTAGATCTTTTTTTTCAAGGGTTTTGAAGGCTCACCCTTTTCCACACTCTTTACCTTTTTTGATTTATTCTCACTTATGAAATCAAAATCAGAATTTGAATCTGAAAAATCGAATGAATGAGAATCCAACATATTCCCCTTTCTTTTTTTTCCATTCTTCATGGTTTTTTTGTTCTTGACTTGGGTTTTCTTCTTCGTGGATGTATTCTGATTCCTCTTCAAAAGAGTTGGATTCTTCTTCGTCGGGATGATATTCTTTTTTATGGGGGTTTGAGTTAAAATATTGAAGGTTGGTGGCTCAATCTCTACGTCATGTTCATCTTCTACAAATCTTGGACTCTTTCTTGGTATTTGACAAAAAAAAAATATTTTTATGCATCTTGATAAATCGTTGAAATCGTGTTGAAAATAAAGGTATTGAAATGGTGTAGAAAAAGATATTTTGAATAAAGTTGAAGAGAGATGGTAAAGTAGAAAGAGAAACTTTTAGTATCCCTTTGATTGTAGTGATTAGATTGTTCCAACAAATGCATCATCTTTGTGATTATCACTTCCATTAATTATGTGGAGAGAGATAAAAAAATATTATAAAGAATTTAATTTAAATTAATTTTAAATAAATAGAGATATGTTAAGATCTAAGAATAAAATGTTATAATTTGAACATACTTAAAACTTGAAATATTGACTCTTAAATACATGTGTGGTGTAATTTTTGCATTATATGGAATCATTTCGATTCTTTGTTCTGTTATTCCTAATTTTATGTTTCATTATTTGCTTCGTAGAGAGAGGATGAGATGAATTAGGAGCGCAAGGAATTCAATCGAATCCTATTTTTGGAAGATCTTGTATATATATATTTAAGAGTAAGTTCTATAGAGTGGTAGTTAGACTAACAATGTTGTATGAGATAGATTGTTGACCAGTCAAGAACGCGTACGTCTAGAAGATGAATGTAGCGGAGATGAGGATGCTTAAGTGGATGTGTGGACATTTTAGGAGAAATATGTTTAGAAACCAAGTTATATGGGGAAAGGGAGAGTAGCCTCTGTAGCAGCTAAGATAAGGGAAATGAGACTGAAATGGTTTAAACATATAAAAAGGAGATGCACTGATGCGCCAGAGGTTGGCAAGAGTGCCGGTCCAAGGACCATTAAGAATGAGTGTGTGCAAGGTCATTTCCTTTTTGATTCTCTTATGCTTTCTTGAAAATGATATGCATGAGTCTTTTTTCTATTCTTCTGGTGTAAAGAAGACGACCTCTTTTGCATAGTTAATAGAGTATACAAGTATTAAGACTCACATAAAAAAGGAAGGTGACTAATGACTATTCAACTGTGATATTAAGAATCCAATTTTGGTCTTTAACTCAATGGATTGTCCCATGGGATAGGGAGTTTAGGTACATGACAATTACTTGGAAATAAATATTCTCACAGTCTATCTTTACTTGTTTATTGCATATTTGACTTAGCACACCTTTAGAAAATATTAAATAAAAGGATAATTTTATTATGTTACCTTTATTAACTTAAGTCATTTAAATATGGGAAAAGGTTCAAATATGTCATCGAACTTTGAGAAAAAACTCATCTATGTCATTCGTTTAAAGTTTAACTCATTTATGTCATTTTCGTTTGAGAAAAAGGCCCATCCACGCCACTATTTGTTAACTGAAATGGCATAGATGAGTCAAACTTTAAACGGATGACATAGATGAGCCTTTTCTCAAAGTTCAATAGCATATTTGAATTTTTTCCATTTTAAATAATAATTTAGTTAATGACGTGGCCGAATCATAATTGACCACGTGTACAAAATAGTTTTGTAAAATGGAAAATATTTTTAGTTTACAAATAATGGCATGGATGAGCCTTTTATCAAATGAAAATGACATAAATGAGCCAAACTTTTAACGGATGACATAGATGAGCCTTTTTCAAAGTTCGATGGCATATTTGAGGTTTTTCCCTTTAAATGAATAGTATTTAATAACAAAAGTAAAATAAATACAAAATAAAATATTACCTCTTGATTTTTTAAATTGAATAAAATCTAAAAGTAATCCTTTCCGTTGGGTAGTGGGTTCCCTTTTTTCTAAGGTAAAGATAAAGTCTGAAAAAACAAAACCAATATAAAAGACCAATAATGACTTCAGACAAATTTATGGACAAGTTCTCCATGGGAAGGCAAATGCAATTATCTCCCTCAATTATTCCAGTTCTAATCTATTCTCCACTTGTATCATGCATTTTTATGAGAAGACTTTGAACAATTTTTTTATACCATATAATTCAAAAATAGGTCCAGTTGAGTAACCATTTTTCTTGCTTTCACAATTTCTTTTTACAGGTAGTATTTAACGATGGTGGTTGATTATAATAGTTGATTGTAATTGATGATAATGATAATTAATAGTAACGGCGATTGATAGCGATGATTGTCGATATATAGTGGTTGACAGTATACAATAATGTATATGGCTATTATATTAATAGTTGTTGATGGTGATGATCGAATATAATGACTAGGGATGACGACAAGTTGTGGTAATTGACGACTGTGGTGGTTGTGAATGAGGGCGATTGTTGTGTGTAATAAATGGTAATAACTGATAATGATACGATACTAATAGTTAGCGGTGAAAAAGGATGAAGTAATGTTCAAATATCATCTTTGAAGAAATCCTTGAATATGCAATACCTTAACAATATTAGTAATTTTTTGTTATAAATCCGAATCATCCAAATTTATGCAAATTTAAGTCGTTATAAGAAAGAAAAACACACATTTAATAATTGAAATCTCAATGATAATCTGATGATCCTAAAAGATTTTTGGCAAATTAGCTAATGTTTGGCAAATTAACAGATTATATATCCTGTTAGTTTATTATTTCTGTTCTATACCTGATTTATTGAACAGATGCCCGGAACATGTTCTATGAAATTTCACTCTTTATTTTATATTTCTCAGCATAAAAATAAATTAAAAAAAAGTCTTACTTCAAATTAGAGTTCTTCTAAGATCTATTGTTTGATTTTGCCATATGATTTGGTTCAAAATACAGAGAACTTGCGAAGGCGGATTGGAAGTTGGTTTGAAAAGTCATGCAAGACAATCTAAGTAAAATAATATATTGATATAATTGATTACAAATAGTCATGCACTGACATATTAATTTTTTTTGGCTGATTTAAATGACTAATATCAACGCTTTCCACATTTTAAATTATTTTTTAATCTAATGAAGACAATTCAACCCAATTTTGGTCTTTGAGTCAATGTCTCTTAGGAATTTTTGGTACATGACAATTACTGGGAAATATATAAACTGCAAATATCCCTTCTTTTTTTTTTTTGGTTGATTTCTCATCCGATGTTCAGTATCTGTATTGGAGCCTGACTATTTTAGATTCGTGTCGCATAAGGCTCCATTCAGAGAAAAGTGCTCCCTACTAAATTTTTTTCATAGACTCAAACTAGAGATCTCTAATTAAATAATGAGCAGTCTCATCCACTGCACCATATTCTTTGACAATCAAATGTCCCTTTTCATTTGTGGAAACTGGAAAATATTCCATTGGGTTCCCTTTTTCTAAGGTAAATTACTTATGACAAATTCATTTACAAGTTCATGTGAAGGCTAATACAACTACTTCCCCCAATTAAATCCAATGTATTATAGCAGATTCAAATAAATTTTAGAAAAATATTTCTGAAACTTCTCTTCACGTTTTGTTTGGTTCCATTGACCTCTCTCACATTACAATATTATGACTGCATCTCTTATTTTAACTATTTTGTAACAACATTTTATTTTATTTATTACTAATGAAAAAATAATATATCTGGATTGATTTGTCCTCTCTAAAATCATGCTCTTTTAATTAATTATTATTTTTACCTTCAAAAAGTTATTTATTTATTTAGGAATATTAAAATAGAATACCATGGATTGTTAACCATTACTCGCAAACGGAGGTTGTTGTATCTTCCTGGCAGTGTGCATCAAACTCAATAATGAAGAGAGATAGTTGTAATATTACAAATATAAATTCATATCTACTCGTATTTATTATAATTTATATATATATATAAATTTATACTCCATATTAAAACTGAATAAACTCATACTGAAATATTGGATCCGCTCGTGGTTATATTCCTCTCCGTGTGTGTCAGATGTGATGTGCATTTGGGAAAGACTTCTAATTTTTTATTACTTTTTAAATTCCAAATAATGAATAACATCTTTGCCAGCCGCCTCAATGTCTAACATGCCCAATTATGTATTTCTACCATCTATTTTTACGTATTCAGTATTGAATCGGCATATTCTTAAAAAACAATAGATGTCGATATATATAGTGATGGTGATTGATAGCAATAGATGTCAATATATAGTGATGGTTAACGATGGTGGTTGGTTATGGTAATTGATTGTTGCAGCTGATAATTGTGGTTGATAATAATAATAATTAATAGTGATACCAATTGATAGCGATAGCTGTCTGTATACCGTGGTTGTGGTGGTGATTGTCTTCATATAGTGATGGATGATTATTATAGTAATAGTTGTCGATGATGATGATGATGAAAAATAATGATTAATGATGACGATTAATTGTGGTGTCAAACCGTGGTGATTGTGGATAATCAGGTGAAATGTCTTTTTTGAAAAGTTCCTTGAATATGCAATACCTTTTCAATATTAAATTTTTGTTATAGATTCCAATCATTCAAATTTAAGTGGTTATACCAAGAAAAAAACTACATTTAGTAATTGAAATCTCAATAATTATCTTATGATCCTAAAAGATTTTGACAAATTAGCTAATGTTTTGCCTTGGGACAGATTATATATTCTATTAGCTTATTATTTCAGTTCTATACGTGATTTATTGAATAGGTGTCTATAACATGTAATATGGAATTTCAATCTTTATTCTAGTTTCTCAGCATAAAAATAATAATAAAAAGTTTTACTTCAAATTAGAATTCTTCTAAGATACATTGTTTGATTTTGCCGTATATTTTGGTTCAAAATACAGAGAAACTTGCGAAGGCAAATTGAGATTGATTAGTTTGAAAAGTCATGAAAGAGATAAGCTAAGTAAAATAATATACTTATACAATTGATGATATAGTCTTATAAATCAAGCAGGACATATTATCTATATCTTCTTTGTCTACAAGGTAAACGATTTAGCTGAAGAGTATATCGTGTTCACTACGACACTGGTTGATGGTGCATTGGTCTTACCGTAAGAAATTTGAAAACGATATATCTTGTGGCACGTAAGCTTTACCTTTATATTCTTTTTTGAAGATAGTTCGTATAACTTCAAAATAATCATTCTTTATTAACCAAGTATCATGAATAATTTTCATAAATAATCATTAAATTATCTTCTTTTTTTTCCCTCTCTAGTACTTAACTTTGTATTCGACTTTTCTAACACAAAAATCACAATTTTTTCGTCAATATAACAAAAAAGTCACAATAGCTAAAAATATAACCTTCTGATGCATTGATACATATTTTTTTTGGCTGATTTAAATTGCTATATCAACACTTTCCACATTTTAATTTATTTTTTAATCTAATGAATTTTGAAAAATAGAATATTCAACTATGATATTAAGATCCCAATTTTGGTCTTTGAGTCAGTGGGCGGCCCCTAGGAATTTTGGTACATGACAATAACCGAAATAAATAAGCTATCGAAAATAGAATAATCATCCAAGTTGTGAAATAAATAAATTGCAAATATCCCTTTCCATTGTAGAAACTGGAAAACATTCCAGTGGGTTCCCTTCTTCTAAGGTAAAGATGGACTGGAAAAACAAAACTAATAGAAGACCAATAATGACTTTTGACAAATTCACGTACAAGTTCTCCTTGAGAAGGCAAATGCAACTATCTCCCCCAATTAAATCCAATTATATTAGAGCGGATTCAAAATTAATTTTTATTTTATTAAAGACCTCCCTTGACATTTTGTTTTGTTTCATTGACCTTTCTCTCTCACATTTGCAATATTACAGCTACATCTGATCTTAATTTAACTATTTTGTAATAATTATTTTATTTTATTTATTACAAATGAAAAAAATAATATATCTGGATTTTTATATCCTCGCTAAAATCATGCTCTTTTAATTAATTATTATTTTATTAATATTACCTTCAAAAAGTTTTTTATTTTTTAGGAATATTAAAGTGGAATACCATGGGCGGTTAACCATTACTCGCGAACGTAGGTTGTTGTACCTTCCTGGCAGAGTGCATCAAACTCAATAAAACGGAGATATTCGTAATATTATAAAATGTAATAACCCTGAAGGTCATTTTTTTGGAATTTTGTAAAATGATTATTTTACCCTCCCTTTAGATGGCTCGAGTCGTTTCTAATTGTTACCGGGTGTTGATTTTTAGAAAATCCCATAAAAAGTTAAGTCCTTGGAAATTTTGAGTTTCATAAGCTTTAAGTATTAAAAAGTGGTATTTGGGGTCAATTGGAGCTACGGGTCTCGGAATGGAATTCCGTCGATTCCAGCAGCTCCAAAATGTCGAAATAGGCTTAGGAGACTTTACGAAATCAGTTTTGGAGTTGTAACGAAGATTTGAGGCCTTGAGTTGAGAATTTGAGGAACTTTAAGCCAAGGTTTGACTTTGTTCAACTTTTGGAGTTCCGATGCTCGGAATGGAATTCCGACGACTCCGTTGAATTCGGAAGATGGTTTTTGGTCTAGAAGAAGTGTTGGTTGAATTTTTAGAGGTTCCGAGTCCGTTTTGGTATTTTGAAGGCTTAAGTTGGTTTAGTTGCGACTTTTCGAGTTTTGGGTCAACGAAATCTCGAATTTAAATTCTGATAGTTTCATCAGCTTCGGAATGACCAAATTAGGCTAGTAGCACTGTTGGAATGACTATCGAGGCAATCGATACGAGTTTGGGGCCATTTGGCGCTTTTGACTTTGAAACTTAGTCTATGGTTGACTTTGGTCAACATTCTTGGAAGATGCGCTGAATAAAAATTCTGACAGCGCGGTTAGTTTCGGAATGTTGATTTTGGTCTGGAATGACCCTTCATTCGCTTTTCAAGGCTTCCAGACTAATATCGAAGCCCGTTGTAGAATATGGCTTAAAATGGCTCTTGGTTGTGGGATCCACTTTTTATTAAAAAAATCTCGTATGGAAATTCTGAATGCACCATTGAGTTCGGAACGTCGATTTTAGTGGGGTAGCATATCTGGTTTATTTTTATCGAATTTCGAACGAATCTCGAGTACCTTGTCGGAGATTTTGGAAAAACCCAAAATCAACAGCAGCATAGCAGCAGCAGTAGCAAGACATTTTTGGGTTTGGTCTCAACTTTCAAACTCCATAACTTGAGTTCTAGAGCTCCATTTTGGGTGATTCGAAGCCCAGTGTATTCGGGAAGTTCATGGCTACGCATTGGAGTTCTTGGGGACTGTTGGGTACTCTTCGTTTGAGGTAAATTCGCGATATAACAGCTGCCCTTTCTATTTTCGGAATTAATTTTTAAAAAAATTTGAGAATTTATTTCTTGATCTATATAAACCCGATTTTGACGATTCAAGGGTTTAAATTCAAGAGTTTTTCGTGGGGAATCTGTTGGGGAGATTGGAATCGCGAGGGGAGGCTTTGTTTGAGATAAAACTTCAAATTTAGCCTCTGGTTGTTACATTTCTGAGTTAGAATATTGTTAATCTTTGAGGGGTTGGTTCTTATTTGTTTGGACTCTAATTTGGGTGATTTCAGAGGGTATCTTGTGTGTAATTTTAAGGAGAACATCGTGGAGGTGTAGGAACCTTCTTTTGGCACATCGTTCGAGGTAATAAATCGATATTTAGCTGCTGATTTAGTATTTTTCAGAATCAAATTTTGTTGAATTTTGGAAGAGTGTATCTTGATCAATATAACTCCGTTTTGAGTGATTCTTGAGGCTAGATTGTGGGGGTTTTCGCAAGGAATATCATGGTATAATTTGTTTTGATTGGAAGAGTTTCGTTTTTGAGAAATTGATGCGTAAAAAGGCTGCCTTGTTTGTTTTCTTAGTTTGAAAATGTGGGAATTGATTGTTTGACCGTCTTGCGTTATTTTTTCACCCCGAATTGTGTTATAAATCTGATTTTTGAACTTGGGGTAACATTTAGAACCTGTTTTGGGGGTCAAATCCGAAATTCTGGATGCGGGTCCTACATTTCCCTTTTTAGACTCCAAAATTGGTCTGTCTCCAAAAATTATGAAATTAGTGTCTAAACGACCATATTGACGTCGTGGTTCTATTTTTGATAGCTTGAAAACATTCTGATGTAGTTCGGAAGGAAAAAGCTCCGGCAAAGTAATTTGGAGCCCGCGTGTTTAGCCTACAGGTAGACTACGCTTTTACCTTTCTTTAGATTGAGCTGGAATGTGTGAAACCATGTTGAAATTGTTGGAATTTGGGTTGGGTAGTTTGATTGTATATCTTAGGTGTTAGAAACCATGCTTTAGGCTTATTATCGGGTTTTCGGATATTTAGAAGCATGTGTATCTTGTCGTTATTTGTTAGTATTATAAGGAGAGTTGAATGGGCATGTTGTTGATACTGTGGGGTATGTTGGTCTTAGTATATGATGTAAACTTGCTTTAAATGTTCCGGCGTTGCTCCGGTGGACTTAGATCCTTGTAGAATAGTGTAGCGGGCTAGTGCCTGGTAGTTTGGCCTTAGTTAGGCGTTACCCTTGCTCTTAAAAATATCTTCATCCATAAATCGATACAATCGTGACTTTCGTGATGCGTCGGCAATATTAGATTTCATGATCGTTGACTTTGGTTCCGATTCCAGCTTTGGCGGCATATCGATTGACTCATTTGGGAAAAGATTTTTTTTGATACTGTTGTATTCTAGTTGGGGAGTAGAATGTTTGGCATCATGGGATAAATTATCTGTGAGCATCCGGGTATCAAGTTCCGGCCTCCATTCTGAATTATCGGGGAGCATCCGGGTACTCAGCCCCGGCCTCTACCGACTTACTAGTATGACGAGCATTCGGGTACTCAGTCTCGGTCTCTATCATAATAATGTATTACAGCGAGCATTCGAGTACCCAGTCCCGGCCTCGACCGCACTTATGTATTATGGCAAGCATCCGGGTACCCAGTCCCAGCCTTGGCCACTTTGAACATTCGGGTGAGCATCTAGGTCCCAGTCTCGGCCTCTACCCCTAAGTCACCACTAGATCGATTGACTCTTAGAGATTCTGGGTTTGGAAATGATATAGTACTTCGGCTCCTAACATCGCAGATTCTTGGTTCCTAGCCTTGGTAGTTGTAGCTATTCTGTGTACTCGGCGGGCTTATGGGGGTCATCCGGGTTTTTATTTAACTTGCGCACGAGTGTCCCGGCTGGTCTTATGGGGGCCCAGTTGGGTATAGTTAGTTGTAGTTCTCATAGGTAGTACTCTTTCCCCTTTTGATGCTTATGTTGACTCCTATTTAGGCTATTCTCCTATTTTATATTGTTTTTACCTTTTCTGCTCAATCGGCCTATGATGTCTATTGGGTACCTGTTGTCTTGGTACTCATACTACACTTTGCATCTACTTTCGTGATGCAGGATCGAGCACCAGCTATCGCCATGGATAAATCGAGCCTGTTGCAGTCAACTTCGGAGACTAGGGTGAGTACTTGGCGTTTTTGGATCATTCCTGTCTCCTTCAGCATGGATGGCCCGTCTTTTGCCTTCTGAGACTAGCCAGTTGTTATATATATTTTCGGTCCACTTTCGGAACTTGTACTCGTATTTTATTTTGTAGCAGCTCTGTACTTGTGACTTTCAGGTTTTGGGAGGGATTTTTAGTTGTTTAAAACATGTTTTGGTTTACTTTCGCTTATTCATTCTGTTTACTTTTATAATTCGATACTCTTATTTAGTTTCTGCCCTCAAACCCATTACTTGAAGTTTTGGGTTGACGGGTTGACTTACCTACTAGAGGGTTATAGTAGGTGCCATCATGACCTAAGGAATTGAATCGTGACATAAAAGCATAATGTATAGATATACTCTTTAACTTGGATTTGGCTGATATTTATGTCTTTCAACTTTGAATTTGTACAAATAGACATTTAAACTTGTATAAAATTGAGCAAGTAGACACACGTGTCTTATGCGACATAATACACGTAGGACACCACGTAGGACACAAAACTACCATGTACGTAGGATGAATGTCTCTATTTGATCAAGTTTTAAATAGTAAAGTGTCTACTTGTGCATTAGTACTGAAGATAAAGATTATAGTTGTCAAATGAATCCAAGTTAATAATCATACTTATGTATACCTATTATAAATATGAATTTCATATCTATTCGTACATATTATTATAATTTTAATATTTTTTTAATAAATTTATATTCCGTATTAAACGTAAATGAACCCATACTGAAATATTGGATCCGCCCCTGATTATACTCCTCTCCATGTGTGTCATGCGTGATGCTGTCACTAATTCTTTTTGCTTTCCATTTTTTTAATTTATAAAGATGGTGTTTCATATATCTGTTATCCCTCCCCAATATAGATTAAATGAGAACAAATTATTTTTATTCTTTTTTGTTATGTTTGAAATTTGAATTATGATCTCTAAAACTTACGTCCACCCTTTATAGACACCACTAAATCAACAGTTGATTCTTGCTTCCATGGAATTACCAACCCTATAATAATGATTAACATCTTTCTCAGCCGCCTCAATGTCAAACAAACATGCGCATTTATATATTCCGTATATTTTTATTTGTTCAGTATTGATTTGACATATTTCTTAGCATCTGTTTGGATGGTTGTTAAGTATTGTTTCATAATGTATTGTATTATATTATGTTGTATTGTATCGTATTGTATTGTTCTAATGAATACAACATTTGGATAGATTGTATCGTTTTCCATCATTACATAATGTCACACATCAACAATTTGAATGATAAACGTATAAGAAAATTAGGTTACGAGTTAGAGCTACATTGAAATTATAGGATAAATGATAAAATATAATTAATAAATAATAAGTAAAGATAAAATGAGAAGAAAATATTAAAGGTAACGACGCGATCACACCAAATCGGTTGTTACATAAAATGAGTTCTTTTCGCCGTTACCTAAAAATGGATTTAAAAGATACGATACAATAAAATTTAAGTAACATTCAAAACAAATATTGTATCTAAACTAACATTACAATACAATACGACGGGTAACAACCATCCAAACAAGATGTGAGAAATATTCTCTCCATTTCAAAATAAGTGAAATGTTGAGACAATGCACATTCAAGAAAAATGTTTGGAACATAAATTGAATACTACTTTTCACTTTTGTTCTTTTAGTTATTCTCAAACTATTCTTGAAAATATAAATAATTCAAAGTAAAATTATAAATATGAACAAGTAACTCTCTTAAAATTATCACATAGAAAATGTAAATAAGGGACAAAAATGGAATAAATTTTTAATAACTTTTTGGAAATTTGAACAATTTACTTATTTTGAACATAAAAAAAAGGCCCAATAATTTACTTATTTTGAAATAGAGGGAGTAACAAATAAAATGATTGAAAAAAATACATTGAGATATGATTATAAATAATAATAAGGAATTAGGAACCAAGTGAGTATAACAAACAAATAAAATTGAACGAAATAAGTACCTATTAAAAAAAGAAAAAGAAGTAGAAAAAGACACGTCCACAAATCATTGTCATTCTTAAATTCCCACTTGCTAAATTATAGTATTCATACTTTATTATCTTTGTCCATTTAGTTTGAACCAACTAGGATGTTTTTTTTAATTTAATTCTTGAATCAATTTAGATGTTTGACTTATGTTTCTGAATCTGAAATAAAAAATGAAACTGTACATTATAAAGCAGCCCCATTACTTCTTTTCCTTCATCTACTTTCAACATTTATAATATACCAAATTCTTGAAACCATGAAAAGTTTGAAATTTTATTATATTTTTCCCTTTTTCATTTTCTCATTTCTTGTATTGTCTTTCCCTTTGATAACAGCATCAAGAATTCTGTTTAGAGGTGATTCTTTTTCAGTTAAAGATGATTCACATTTCATTACTTCTCCACAAAAAACATTCACTTGTGGTTTTTATCCCATAGGAAGTACTACTAATGCTTACTATTTTGGCATTTGGTTCACAAACTCAAGAGACAAAACTGTTGTTTGGAATGCTAAACAAGATAGGCCTGTTAATCTCAAAGGATCAAAGTTGACATTAAGAAAGAATGGAGCTTTGGTTATAACAGATGTTGATGACACAATTGTTTGGCAAACAAACACAACCTCATTTGATATTGAGAAGGCAGAGGTTCTTGAAACAGGTAACTTAGTATTGAAGAATCCAAAAGGTGATGTTTTGTGGCAGAGTTTTGATTTACCTACTGATACTTTATTGCCTTATCAATTTTTTACAAAGAATCATAGATTGGTTCCTCCTTTGAGGAAAGGGAGTTTATCACCTGGATACTTTAGTTTGTACTTTGATAGTGATAATGTTTTGAGGATGATCTATGATGGTCCTCTAGTTTCGAGTATATACTGGCCTAATCCCGATAGACTCGTGTATGGGAATGGTAGAACTAGTCAAAATAGTAGTAGATTTGCTTATTTTGATGGAATGGGTAGATTTTTCTCAAGTGATATGCTGCAATTCAATGTTTCTGATATGGGGTTTGGGATATTAAGAAGGTTGACTATAGACACTGATGGGAATTTGAGAATGTATAGTTTGGATAGCTCGACGGGGTTGTGGACGATTTCGTGGCAAGCTATTGCACAAGCTTGTATTGTGCATGGAATATGTGGAAGATTTTCGATATGTACTTATGTGACAGAGCCTAAATGTACATGTCCTCCTGGATATAAGATGGTTAATGGAAGTGATTGGAGTAGAGGTTGTAGGCCAATGTTTAGCTCAAGGATTTTGGAGTCTAAACAACATGTCAAGTTTGTTGAGATTCCTAATGTTGATTATTGGGGTTTTGATCTCAATGCCACTACACCTTTGTCATTTGAATCTTGTAGGACATTATGTTTGGATGATCCACGTTGTCGTGCATTTGTTTATAGGCTAACTGGTGAGGGATCATGCTATACTAAAGGCATCCTTTTTAATGGATACAGGTCTCCTGGTTTTCCTGGAAGTGTATTCATGAAACTCCCTAAGAATCTGAGTGCATCAGAATCAGGTGTTTTGATGCTTGAAGGTACTGATGCAAAATGTGGATCGAGTCCGGAAAACGTTCTTTTTGGTTCTCCATCTATGTATGTATTGGATTTTAAGAAGGTGAAGTGGATTTATCTTTACTTGTTTTGTTCCACCCTTGGTGGAATAGAGATTCTATTCTTCGTGTTAGGCTGGTGGGCGTTGTTTAGCAAACATGGGATTCCTGCTTCCATTGAGGACGGATATAGAATGGTGTCATCGACTCAGTTCAGGAGGTTTACGTATACTGAACTTAAGAATGCAACAAAAAACTTCAATGTTGAGCTAGGAAGAGGAGGTTCAGGAGCTGTTTACAAAGGAGTTTTAGCAGATGGAAGGGCGGTAGCAGTCAAGAAACTTGCAAATGAGTTTCAAGAAGAATTTTGGGCAGAGATGACTACCATAGGAAGAATCAACCATATGCATTTGGTCAGGATGTGGGGATTTTGTTCTGAAGGTAGACGTCAGCTTTTGGTTTATGAATACGTCGAGAACTCATCACTTGATAGACATCTTTCCAGGGCTGATATTCTCAGATGGAAACAAAGGTTTGCAGTGGCATTAGGGACAGCAAAAGGCCTTGCATATCTTCATCATGAATGCCTTGAATGGGTGATTCATTGTGATGTGAAGCCTGAAAATATACTTCTCGATGGTGAACTCGAGCCCAAGATTGCAGATTTTGGACTTGCAAAGCTCTCCCAAAGAGGCGGCCCTGGTTCAGATTTCACAAAGATTCGCGGTACTAAAGGCTATATGGCTCCAGAATGGGCTTTGAACCAACCTATAACAGCAAAAGTTGATGTTTATGCCTTTGGGATTGTAATACTAGAGATGGTCAAGGGAAGTAGGCTGTCAAGTTGGGTGGTGGATGATAGTGAATGTGATCACGAACAAGATTCACAGCTCGTAAAGTTTGTCAGTATGGTGAAGAGGAAGATTCAAAGTGACGAAGACTCTTGGGTGGAGAAAATTGTTGATCCAAGATTAGAAGGCAAATTTATCAAGAACCAGGCAGTCACACTGATTGAAATAGGCCTTTCTTGTGTTGAGCAAGACAGAAATAAAAGGCCTACAATGGCCTCAGTGGTCCAAACATTGCTGGATTGTGAAGATGAAACAACACAACCAACATAGGAAGTTCCCTTTCTAAATGTAAAGAGAGATTGGAATATGTGAAAGGAAATTGAATAAACCATTTTGTTTTTTCATCTTTGACTAATATTAGTATTTTTCTTCTACTGAAAAATCACTAGCAAACTCTATAATTCTCTTAATGTCCGCGCATTAACTTCTGCAATCTTGATCATATACTAGCTAATTCTGTGATGGAAATCTGTCATCTTTTACAAATATTGAACTCATGATAACATGGAGATTGTAAAATTATTAACTAAAAGACTCAGAATATACATATAGAAGTAGTAAAAACAAGTACTACTATAACACTAAGTGCAGCTGTGGTGGTTTTGATTCTTAGTACTCTATTTACTGAAATCTCAACTAAACAACAACAAGTGGGGTCTGGGGAGGGTAAGACGATGTACGCAGCCTTACCTCTGCTTTGGGGTAGAGAGGTTGTTTCCGACTGACACTCGGCAACCCTCCTCCTTTATTCGGCCTTGGGACCAACAATGTGAAATCTCAACTAAACATTCTAAATTATTGATGTCCCATGTTTTCCTCTTCTGTAACATTGGAGTATTAATAATTAGCCATAATCACAAACCAAATAATATATACTCTTTCATACCCTTTCCTTTCATTCTGCATCTTTTCTTTCTTTTATCCATGTAGCCGGAAAAATAATGGGAATCTTGGAGTAATGGTAAAGAGTATCTATAGATCACGAGTTCAAGTTGTGGAAACAAACATTAACCCTTACATTGAGGTTCTGCCCTTCCCCAGACTTTGCTAGCACGAGATGCTTTGTGCACAGCTACATCAGATAACTCATCAATTGGCAAAGCACATTTAGTCTCATGTGGTTTTATTCTATTTTCTTACATAGGAAATTTGCCTTCTTGTCACATTAAATTCAGGCATAATTTAGTTGATTTAATATCATAAAAAGTAATTTTGTATCATAATAGCACTGTCAATAATCTATGTATGAAATAAAATATAGTAATTAAATAAAAAAATTGGACTTACTCAGAATGTAGCAGAAAAGGTAGATGATAAAATTAAGCATCTGCTGAATGAATAATGATATGCATATTTATATAGTAGTCTTCAAAGTTTATTGATAAAATCTTCTCATATTCTGTAACTATGTGATTGTCTTCTTTCAAATTCTTATTAATTGGAACAAATATGTTTCAACTTCTACATTAAGTTCACGGAAGGATAAAAAACGATTGTGGATGAGAAGGAACTAAGAGGTGTAATTAAAAAAAAAATTAAAAAAAAAATAAATATATATATATATATATACATAACACTTAATTTTTTTAATGCACAGCATATTAATTACATAGAATTGCTTCATCTTAAATATTAATCAAAATCAATAATTGACTAAAAACAATAATCAGAACTTTTTAAAAAATGAGTTGAAATTTTTTAATTAACTTGAAAAAAAGAAGCAAAGAAGGAACCTACCATTAGAAACATCAAACCATAAGATGAAGCATGATATGTTTTTACTTTGTAGTTTGTATATTGATAAATTTTTATTTCTAAAAGGTGAAAACGAAGAGAAAGCATAAAAAATAGGGCTAAAATTAAAAAATATTTTGAGTTTGAGTTCTTTAACTTTTTAAAATTTAAAAGTTGAATTTTGTATTTTTTAGTATTAGTTTAAAGACTTGTTTAGCAATTTTAATTTTAATTAGGAGCGATTTATCGGGCTTACGCCTCAAAATAAAAATTCGCCCAACACTAAGCATACACCCAAACTAATGGAGCTTATACCTCATAATATCTTTTTATCGTTTTGGTGTGTTTTTACTACGGCTCGCCTAAGGTACTAATAAATTGATGATATGTAATCACATGTAAGACAATTTTACTATTTGCAACTAAATAAAACAATTATAATACTTTCTTAAACGATTTCTTTGTGGAAAATATAATAGTAAATGTTCCCAGACCATCCTAGATTGAGTCTTTTTCTGTTGTTTTATTTCCGCCAGAAAGAAAAAATGCACAAAAGGCGTATTTTCAACGCACGAAGATGTCTTTCTCTAATATATCATGTTCTTTTTAAACCTCTTGCATTTTTATATTTCGTATGATAATTATGACACAAACTTTAAAAATATTCCGTTGGAGAATATTTATATTTTCATCTTAATTTTGATTCCGAGAGAGAGTTCAACATTCGTTGAAACACAACAATTTTAGAAGTCTTGTATTGACAAGTGTACTAAGTTATTATTTTAGGAAATTATGTAAATGTACTCTTCAATCAATTAGTTTATATATATATATATATATAATTGAAAAGAGTGAAAGTCGCAGATTAGAGTAGAAGGTTAGTAGGAGTAGAAGACTAATAGTGATAGAATGATGTCTTGCCCTATGATGATTTAAGTTTGGTCGTAAGTCTGGGAGTGCCATCATAGTTGTGTGGTTACGCCTCTCGATTATCACATTACTTTGTTATTGTTACTGTTCTTGTTTTGTACAATTTGCATCGCTTCTCGTTTTTGCCATTATAATATTTTAACTGATTTTTCTGTCTTATTTGGGGTTGATACTTTTGAGCCGGAGGTCTTCCAGAAATAACTTCTCTGTCTCCATGAAATGGTGGTAAGGTCTGTGTATATTCTACCTCCCTAGACTCCACCTGTGGAATTTTACTGATTATGTTGTTGTTGTTGTATATATAATTGAAGTGTTAATTTGGCTACATATATATGTGTATGATATTATATGTATATTTAGTATAAAATATATACTATTTATAGAATATATATACATATATTATGAAGTAGATAATCGAATGATAACCCCTAAAGGGTCGTTTGGTGTGATGGATAAGAGAAAATAGTCATGGGATAAAATTTTAGTGTCTCTTAATCCTTTGTTTGGTTACATAGGATGGACTAACTTATTCTAGGATTAATAAATAGTGTTGGGATGAGTTATCCCTCCCCCAGGGTGGAATAACAATACCAGGATAACTTATCGGATAATATAATTGAAATGACAAAAATACCCCTTAAATTCTTTTTATTATCACTTTTCACATCAGATTTTTGTCCAGTTTTTTCTTATTTAGTGCGGTTCTTGTTCAGTTTTCGCTGTTTTAGTGCAATTTTTGTCCAGATTTTGCTATTTAAGTGTAGTTTTTACTGTTTTGTTAAGTTAGGCTGTTTTGATGCATTTTTTGTCAATTTTTTACTATTGTTTTGATGCAGTGTCCGATGAGTTTTGATCCAATTTTTTATGATAGTTTTGATCCAATTTTTTCCTTGCACATAGTCAACACACAATCTTGAGAACACAAAAATAATTAAGCTAAATAAGATGGAGATTTTGTTTAAAAGAGTGAAGAACAAAAGCTCTATAAAATAATGTGTAGAAATTAAATAAGATAAAAGGCTATTTTTGTAAACAAATAATTTTTCTTAAAAAGGAGGCAATGCTTATTATTTTTAATACAATAATCCACACAATCAATAAGAAATAATATCAGGATAACTAATCTTAAAATAAATAATCTCAACATAACTAATTTCATCATAACTTGTGTTTGAACCAAACACCCTTAAGTGTCAAAGTTGTTGATGAGCCTAATCTAGAAAAAAGAATATCAAAAAATATAGGGCATGTCCTTCTAAAATTCTAACACATTGATGAAAATATTATTAATTTGCTTATTCATTACGTAATCTTTTTGTTTATTCATTACGTGATATAGTGATATGTATATGAGGCAAAAAATATTCAAAATCTGACTGATTAATTTAACAAAACTAAAGCTTGAGTTTTTTGTTATAATTCTCTTACTTTTTGTTTGTTTCGTAATATTTATGAAACTTTATAAGAGGGTTCTTAACAAATTGATTTTTTTCTTTGAGAATAGTTTAGGAATAATCAAAAGGATAAAAGTGAAAGTAGCACAAATTTTGTATTATCGAATAAGCACAGATAAGATTATTAATTTTATAAACAAAATCTGAAATTGCAAGCAAAATTTTAGAGTTCTTGAGAAGCAAACAATAATACCAAAAATATTTTGAATATACAAATTAATAAATCAAATACTTATAATTTTTTTTTGTAATCTTACTTGTTCAAGAGAAAAAAAATTCAACATCCCTTTGAAAGAGAAGAGGCAGACACTGATAATTGAGAGGGAGAGAGTGAGAAGGCAAGCATATATAGAGAGAAAAAGATAACGATGTTTGAACTTTACGGGAAAATAGATTAACACTTTAAAAATAGTCTGAATATAAATAATACTCTCTCATAGATCTGACCGAATCAGATGTTTTCAAACTCATTAAGTGATTTTTTTTTAAAAAATAAATACATTTAATGATCTAATATTTGAACCATTCAAATTCAAACATCGATTAAATAGAAACAAATGAGACTTGGGCATGATATTGTATCTTATTTTGAATATATCTTTCCTAAAATTCTATTATTTATAAGTGAACAAGGGGAGGAAGAATTCTCACACTAATTGCTTGTATAAACAATAATATGAGTTGTACCATATATAGTATATGTTTGCATGTACATGTTTTCTATGTTCAATAAAAAATAAGAAGGAGTTTTTTTTGATCCACCTTAAAGTCACTCAAATAAAAATCTCATTTTTTATTCTATGCTTTAAATAAAGGCAATTTAAGGGGACACTCTTTTTGTCAATCATTCAATGGAAAAATCTAATTTTTATATGTTTCTCTGATTCTCTCATGCCCACCTACTCCCACGCCACCTGGCCACCCCACTCCACCCCCTACACACTCTTGGCAAATTCCTACTAGGTAAACTGTGGCGAAAATAAGTAGAGCTTACCCTAGCTTACTCTCACAATCATCATCAAATCTTGAAGTAACCTACTTCTCTTTTTTGCTGCATTTTTGTTCTTTAGATTCCATTCTTTCATTTCTAGGCTTTATTTGGGAAATCCCAGATTATTTGTCGACTTTTCTTGAATTAATTTGAGCAAAAACTTTGTGGGGTTGGTAGAAATGGCTGGTTGTTCATCAGGTATCAGGTTATGTCAGTTTACATCTCTGAAAAATGAAATCTTTATCATGGAGTCCATTAAAGACACCAACTTTACGTTTGTTAAGAGCCAAGATTTTGTGGGTATGGGGAAAATCGGTTATTTGGTTTGTCAGAACAACCACAAGTCAAGAATTTTGGTTAAGAGTTCATTGAATCCTGAGGGTAAATCAACATCTAGTGTTAGAGTAGAAACAGTACTCAAAGAGAATGATGCTTATTCTGTAGGGAAAGATGTTAGTCTTCTTGATGCTGACAATGTTGGTGATGGGGAAGGAGTTTTAGCTGATGGGAATGGTGGAAATGGGAAATACCCTGGTGGTGGTGGCGGAGGAGGAGGAGGAGGAGGCGGTGGAGGGGACAATGGAGAAGGTGATGAGGAAGAAGAGGAATTTGGGCCATTACTGAAGTTTGAGGATGTGATGAGAGAGGCAGAGGCTCGTGGGGCTACACTCCCTGCTGATATGATAGAGGCTGCAAAGAGTGTTGGGATCAGAAAGCTACTTCTGCTTAGATATTTGGACTTGCAGGTAAAATTTGATTAGGTGAAAATGATTAACCTGTTTACAAAATGGTTTATTGAACATGTGCATTTTGATTGGCAATTCATGTTTTCGTGAATGTAGGGGTCAGCTTGGCTCGGCGCTGCAATGAGGTCATGTGCTATGCTGCGTAACAGAATGTTGGCTGATCCATCATTTCTTTTCAAAGTTGGAACTGAGGTTTGTGTTGAGCTTGATTTTGATAATTCTGTTCCGTATATAACTCATTGAGCTGTAGAACAGTAGAAATAGTTGCTCTGTGAGCTACTTCTATGAGTGTGCGTCTTGTTGCGTCTGTGATTCTGTTTGCATAACTTACGGCTTGGAGCAATTAGTAATTCTAGTTGTATAACCATGCTAAACTTGCATTACACATGGTGAATTGCTGTGGACGTTGAAATCACTTGTAAGGTTGTGCACCTTACCTACTGTTCGTGGTAATTTTTGTTTCGTCTTGATATTTATACTTGATATGCTTTTCAACTTCGAATTCATGGGTTCCGTTGGTTCTGTGATGTAGATAGTCATTGACACTACTTGTGCAACAGTAGCGGAAGTTCAAAAGAGGGGCAAAGATTTTTGGGCGGAATTTGAATTGTATGCTGCAGATATGTTGGTTGGCGTTGCTGTCAATGTAGCTCTAGTTGGGTTGCTAGCACCATATGCTCGAATTGGGCAACCGTCTGCATCTCAAGGGTTTGTTGGTCGGTTTCAGAGAGCATATGGAGCACTTCCAAGCAGGTTTTGACTTATGCAAGCCCTGTGATATTATTGCATTTAATTTGAGCACTATTTAGAAGATTTTCACTTCAATTACTCATCTGCTGCAGCGTTTTTGAAGCTGAAAGGCCAGGGTGTAGATTTACATTGAATCAGAGAATTGCTGCTTATTTTTACAAGGTAAAACTTTCATAATTGAATTATATGCTATAAATGGATTGCAGTATCTCTGTTTACATATGCCATTCTCTCTCCTGTTCGTAATAGTTCTTTTCATAAATGCATTCTATTGTGTAACTTACAGTTCTTCATATTTCTTTAGGGCATTCTATATGGATTTGTCGGGTTTGGATGTGGTATCATTGGCCAAGGAATTGCAAATATGATAATGACTGCCAAGCGGTATGTTTCTCTCTGATTTCACTAATACTACTATCATGGCTTTTATTTTTATTGTAGTGGTTGGTTTTGCTGGTTTAGTTTACATAGATGCTGCTTGAAGATGTTATAAATTTCTGACTTACTCCTTCCCAGATTTGAACTTGGGATTCATTCGGAACCAATGATCATACTTATGGAGATCGATAAACCAGAATTCTTCATTTCGAGACCCGAACCCCATTATGTTGCCCTGTTTTAAATTAGTATTCTACTTCTCCAGTTAGATATGTATATTTGAGTGTCACGATACATGGGCGGACTCACGTGGAACCCTATGGGTGCTCAGCACCCATTGCTTTTGACGCTGAACTTTTATTTTATTTGAACAACTAATACGACACAACAATTATTATTAAGTCAGCACCCATCAACAGAATAGTCTGGTGGGTGCTTTGGTTTGGAAGTGCAACAGGGAGCTCCTTAGTTCTAGTGGTTGCAGCATTGAATCCTTTCTCTTGACCATTTCGACACTAATCCCCTCAAGGTTTTGATTCCTCTCCTTTAACTTTATTCACTTCATTTTAACTTTTCTACTTTCCATTTTATTCTTTCTCAAATTTCGTGACCCATTCTTCTCCAAAAATGAATTGGTCTTTTTCCTTTTCTTCTTTTCTTTTAATGCTTTTTTCTTTAATTTCTTTCCCTCCAAACCCCATCAAACCAAAACAAACAAAAGTCCATCTTCTCCAATTGTAGAAATTCATGCATGGTTTAAACCTTTTTGTAATTAAACATAAACATTCAATCTAAAGCTAATAATTTTGCGCTGAAGTTATGTTCAATCATGCATTCATTGACTTGGTGTAAACACCCGATGCATGTAAGTTTTTCCTTATACTATTTATTGTGTATTCAGAATATGAAAATTGCGAATGATAATTGTGAATAAATTGTCCTTTTTAAACTATAATATAAATCATAGTATATTTGTTAAATATTTTAACATTAAGTTTTAATTAGTTGTGCACTTATACTTTGTGGCAGTAGCAAGTGTAGCTAAAGAGAGTGGAGCACTCATTACTTCAAAATCCTAGATCTGCCACTGTCAAGATGTTAAATTTTTTGTTTCCTTCCCATAGATATTAGATTTTTCATTGTTCTTTTTAATAAACTAGTTCTAATGCTTAATATCAGTGTTGTGAAGGGCGACCGCCTTGTCGCCAATGGCAAGAGGCGAGGTGAGGCGACCCTTCATCACCTATTAGCTATGTGACGATCTTCAAAAGGCGACGCCATGGCGACAATGACGACAAAGGCGTCGCCTTTTATATTTTCTTATAAAAAAGGCAACCAATTTAGGGTTTTAAAAGTTAAAAGGTAATTTTAGGATTTTCTTTCCAAATTTGCACAGTTGCACTATTAGAGTGCGACTGCGACTCCAATCAATTAACTCGACTAGACTTCTTCGGCGACCAGCTAGACTTTTCCGGCGACTCCAAAGTCCAACCAATACGTATTTCTTCTTTTCTTCTTCTAATTTCTTCTTCTTGTGTTTCTTTTTCCTTCTTCTTCTTTAGACTTCTAGTTATTTCTACCTCTGTTTTTTCCTCATTGGTTTGACTTCTGTTTTTTTTACTCATTCAAGTTTTAGACTTTTAGTATATACGATCTATTTTCAGTTTTTTGAATGAAATAGTTGCTAATATGTTATTGCTATTGAGATTTTGATTATTTATATATGCAATTAAATATTTTAATTTTTTGGCATTAATTGGCGCCGCACTTTAAAAAGGCGAGCGCCTCGCTGATGTCCTCGCTTTGTAGCGAGGCAGACTCTTGTTGACTTTCGCCGTCCAAAACACTGCTTGATATATTAGGATTAAGGAACTAACTTTAGGAATCAAACCATTGCGTTTCTTTTCTCACTTGTTCTTTGCTAATCCGGCTGAATGGCTATCTTGCCATTCTCTGGTTTTATTTGTTAAAATAAGAGTTGTAGATGTGTAAGAGACAGTGGTTATACAATTTGGTGGAGGTCAATGAAAAATGCCTCGATGATGTTTATAGGGGAGGGGACAGGAGCAAGGTGATGGTGCGTAGATTCAAAATGGAATAGAGGTGCTCGTTTATATTTTGTCACAGAGAAGGATAGGACACCTGGTTCCTAAGCAAAGGGAGGCTGGGTGAAGATGCATAAAAGGGTAACATTACAACTTCTAATTTCAGTTGAATATAAAAACTAAAGAGCAGCATCACAAAGCTATTTTGTTTGTACATTTCCAACCTTTAAATTTTTGAAAGAGTAGAGATCCGTAGCTCTTTGGCAGTTATCAATTATGTTAACATCCATCAAATTTAGAAGCTCAGGTTTGTCAAACCTTAGTCGTGATAGGGCCCAGCTCCAGTGGTAGGAAGTTTTGAAATTTAGAGGTTTTAAGGTTGCATTAAGATCGGATAAGGGAGGTAGTAGTGCTGGAGCACTTTGAAAGTGATAGAGGCCCCAGGGAGGAAAATCAAGAACATAAGGTTTTCCTACTTTCTACTTAGCAAAAAGAAAAAGAAATGTCTAATTTCAAATTTAAGAACATCGAGTAGGGATACATTCACAAGGCATAATCAAACTGTTACAAGAAGGAGATGTTGGGACAAGAGTTTTATTAAAGTATTAAGAGGTTTTATTTGATTAAACTTTTGCTTCATAGCTAAGCTTGTGTCTGAATAAAGAGAAGTTGCATTTGACTTGGGAAAGATGAAAGATCTGTAAACAGGGAGGTATGGGGAAGCGCTGACAACTGCTAAGAGGACAAAGGAAAGAACAAGGCTTTCCTCAGATAAGATAGGCAAGTAGCTGGATATGGCTTTAGAGCCATTGAAGCAAGCTCATGTTTCTTTGATATGGCAGAAGGAATTTAATCAACTGTAAATCTGGTTGGGCCTGAAAAATGCTGGAGTTCAAACTGAAGGATTTGAGAGCAATTCTTTTGCACTTATAGACAGGTACATGTGTAAATATGAGTCTCGATGGTCATGAGGCCCATGCATGACCGAAGGAAACCTACTGTCAATGATGATATACATAATTCAAACATGGATATAAGGGAATCTAACTGATGACTATGGTTTCATGGAAGAGACAAAAGCCTACATCTGCCTCCACGTGCCCTTGCAAATTTAGGATGTTTCTAAGAAGGTTAGTGAAATTATCCCAGTAAGAATATTTGCAAAGGAGAGAGTTTTAAGGTTTGATGGCAAGGAGGAGGAAGGAAGAAGATTGTCGGGGTACCAATACCGTGTGACTATCAAAAGAAGACTGGGTGTGAAAACAAAACCTTTCAACCATTATGTGAAAGATGATTGCTTAAAGAGGTAGTAAGGCTATACAATTGAATAGATAGGAGTTCAAAAGAGGGGCATGAAGCATCATCTCCTTGGGCTTTCCTTTAAAGAAGGTGGAATTTAATAGTGGAGAGTGGTGAGTTTGTGTACCCTCAATTTGCAACTTTGCTAAACTACCATTTGGATGATGGTGCAAATGTCAACTTTAATTGATTAAAAAAGTAAACTATTGCACCCAAGGTGTAGCCTAGTGGTCATCGAAGTGTGGGTGGAGAACCATGAGGTCTCAAGTTCGACACCCAGCAGAGGCAAAAATACAACATACATGATTTTTTCCATCAGACCATCGGTGGAGGAATAGTGAAGGTCTGTGCAATCATTTCAAAATTTATTGGATGTAAATTCATAAAATGATTCGAATTATATTAAATTCAAGATATATTAGTCCAAGAACCTGGTACAGGAAGCCTACTCTCTCGGGTAGATAGGGTCCATCACATGCCTCAAATTTAAATATTGTTGTGTCCTAGTGGGTATGCCATAATTTATAGATAATAAAATTCACGTCGAGAAAATAATAATCAAGATCGGAAAATATCGCAACAATCATCCTCATAATGTCGAAAAACCACTTGAATTTTAACAAGAAGCCAGAGAAAGCTTGTGGATCAAACACCGCAAATTTCTCTGCAAGTTCTAGAGCAAGCTCAAAGGCCCTTGAATTCAAGATAAAAAACCCATGAATTTATATTCGAAAAGAAGAATCAGAGGATTCATAGAGATTGTTATGATATTTTTCGGTCTTGATTATTATTTTCTTGACGCGAATTTTATTGTCTACAACGTGCAAGCTGGCCAAGACACTGCTATCATTTTAAAAAAAGGTAAACCAGAAAGAATTGGCTATAATAACATTCAGTATCCTCTTGATCAAAAAGAAAAACAACATTCAGTATCTTAAACTAGGTCTTCAGTTTCAACTGTTGTCTCACTTCTAATGGTTTTAAAGCAATTCTTGATATATATTAATGATAAAATTATATTTCATCTAGTCTTCGTATGGTGTCTTGTTTACTGATTCCGATGGAAAAATGCATTCCGACAAGACAAAGAATAAGGGCAAGTCAGGTTTGCGGATATTAACTGAATTATGAGCCTTGTGCATATTATGGGTTAATCATAGCACCTAAATAGGTATATCTATTATACTTCTTTTATCTGATACGTCTCTCGTCAGCTATTTCTTAACTGGTACATATTAAGCTAAGTACCTTGCCCTGATAATTTTTGATGGTTTTCTCAGAAACCATATCCTTGTCTAACCCTCTCCTGATTCATCAGAAGCGTTGTACCTCTCCCAGTATCAAAATCTTTATGTTACATTACTTAATTCGTGATGTCCAAAGTCTGCCTGATCAGTTGCTTATCCAGAAAACAAGGAAAACATCCCGAAACAAGACAAATATGTTAGATTGGTCAGTTAGTACTAGCCTAGTGTGGTTTGATGTTCTCCTGAGTTATATCATAACTATAAAAGGATCAGCAGATTAGACTGACTGACGATATTACATGGAAAATACATGAATATTGAAAGTAGAACCTTGAAAGCTATGATCTTAAGGAACATTTGTTCAGCACAACTTTCTTCTATCAATCTACTATGTTCCCCTTTTCATGTTTGTACCCCAGAGGTTGAGGGAAGTCCAATGCAGATTTTCTTTCCTGCTGCTAATAGTTTGTGTAGCATGACAATTTGATGCATGAGTCTGTTTATGCTCTTGTTGTTGATCAAAGTGGATATTATACTTCATTTAATGTGTTTGTGTTGTCCCTTTCTTACTAACATGTTTGTTCATCAGGAGCGTCAAGAAATCAGAGGACGATGTTCCTGTTCCACCTCTTGTAAAGAGTGCATTACTTTGGGGTACGCCATTTCTTCATTCCTATATGTTCCTGCTTTTAATAATAAAGTTCGTCAAGCAAATGATTTCCAAACCCTTATCTACCAGCTACATTATGTATGCTGCATGCTTTATATTTTCTCATACCTGTTTATCTCTTTCCAGCTCTTCCTGTATATGATCATTGAATTGTCTTGTTGAAAATTCTCAACTGTTATCGTACTTGTTACATTGAAATGCTGAACTATTTCCACCGAGACCATCTTCTGGTTATTTAACGATTCCCTGCATCATATAACATTTTTTCCACAAAATGATATCATAGTATAGAATGTGCAATATTTGTTTGTGGGATCTTTCGTTATTTGCTCTATGGTCTTGTCCCCATTATAGAGCATTCGTAAATGAAAGCTCAATTATGTCACCGAGCATTCAAAGGTGAGAGTGATGAAGCAATCAAGAAATTGATATCACATGTTTCTTTTCAAAATTGACCAAATTAACTTTCCCTTGTATCTGGTAAAGGGTGAAGAAACTTTTGGACTTGAACTTTTAGATTGTACATGTATCTTCTCAATCAAGTAAAATGCATATTCTACTCTAGTGTTTCTTGAATCATGCTGTGTTTTAGCTTTCTTTGATGCATCGTCACTGCAAGCTGCGCTTTTTTCTACGACCTCCATCTTGCCTGCCTGCCAGCTTTGATTTGGTTTCCGGATATGTTATGTGTAGGTGTTTTCCTTGGAGTTTCTTCAAACACCAGGTTACAGATCGTGACCGGATTAGAACGTCTGGTGGAATCTTCTCCAATGGGAAAGCAGTTTCCACCTGTTGCAATGGCATTCACAGTTGGTGTACGATTTGCCAACAATGTATATGCTGGAATGCAGTTTGTGGACTGGGCGAGGTGGAGCGGTGTGCAGTAACTTCTCGGGGGGGGGGGGGGGGGGGGAGGCATCAGTGGTTCTTCACTCGAAATCAAGACCTTAGAGTTAGAGATGGAGGTGACTTATCACTAAGCCAACTAGTTTTGTCACTTGTTTTGTGTTCTAGTTCAATAATTCCATCTTTGTTGTATTCCAGTTGATGATTTGAGTTTTGGTTACACCAATAACAAAAGAAACACGTTTGCCCCTATAGATATGTGATGGGTAAGCTAGAGACATGTCATGAGTTTGAACCGTGCAATGGATTAAAAAGCGGGCATCTAAGTGGGAAAGGATAGAAAGACGGGCCTATTATTGTTGAGTTTCGAATCATAAAGGATTCAGATTGCATTAGAATTTGGATCGTTTTTTCTCCTCTTCTTTTTCATGGGATTTTATGAAATTGAAATAAAGCAGAAAATAGCCCTATTTAAAAAGACCTTTCAAACTAGTCATTCAACCTTTTCATGGGAATTAGTAATACTCATGTCTCATTACCTAGTAGTGGAAAAATATTTTGGAATGTACAATAATAATATATTCAGTGTAATTTTTATAAGTGGGGTTTGAAGATGATGCGTATGTGGCTAGGGGTGGACATGGTACAGTAGATACTAAATACTATATCGAAATTGAAATTTTTGATATCGTGATTTCGATATTATGGTATTTGCTATGTATTTTTTAATTATGGTATTTGCTATGCATTTTTAAAAAGTTTGGTTTTCGGTACTAGTTAAAAATTTAGTTCCATATAAAATTCATGTATATTATTATAATGCTACAAATATATAAAATAGTATTAGTATAAATTAATCATTGTTGTAACTTTGATTATACCTTGATTGAAATAATCTCTTTAGATGAGTGATTATGAAGGAAGTTGTTTGCACTTTTTTTTTAATTGAATATTTCTACAGGTAAGGTGTAAGTATGATATAATATGAAAAATCGATGTTATAATTATGTTTATATGAGTATATGTAAACTGAAGTCGGTCAAATTATGATTATCGATTTATCGTACCATATAATATCAAAATCAAACTTTAAAATATCAAATTAATCTATATATAATTAAAAGGAAGAAAATTCAGTCTAGAATTATGCCAAGTGACAACATAGGATAAAGATATGTTTTGTTTAAAATTATTTGAATCATGTGTCAGCACCACAAAAATAATTAGATTAGTTATTTGCCAAAAAGTAAAAAAATACTTACCGTGAAATTTTCAGGACAAATTCAACACCCAAAAAGATAGGCACTACAAAAAATATACTACTTCGACAACATATTCACAAATACCACAAAAATAGGAACCACCAACACACATTTAGATAGAAATACTCTTATGGCATATCACTAATTCAAATTCAAATTCTTTTGAAAAATAATTTATGTACATATTATTAAAAATAGAAAGCAAAAACTGACTCATTAAGCCACTTCACATTTTTAGGATCAAGCATCAAAAAATTATGAACATAATGTTTTTGGACTTCTTTTTTCAATTTAGAATTTTTATTTGAATTTATCCTAATAAATTTAGCTAATCCAAACAGGCATTTATGGAATCTATCTTTTTTTTTTCTCCTCAAGCATCTAAACGAAAACAAATAGGCCTGAAGATACGAAAATATGCTTTTTCACCTTAATTTACAAGTAAGTGATTATTGCATTGTTGTATGTGTATTACGTATATTTATTTATTGAACTGAACTGAAAATTTTAAAATTGGGTGTAATTTTGTGGATAGTTCCTTTGTTAGTGCTTCAGTGTCTAAGTAGAATCAAGATGAAGACAAGTTGCAGTCTATTAGAATTTGGAATATATGAACTTTATTTTCACAGTCTACAGTTTTAGCATTTTTATTTTATGACATATGTATCAATGAACTTAATTTTTTACAGATGATATATTATCAAAAACAGAAAAACACTTTTGTACTTGAAGAAAATTATAATTTTCCTTCTTATCTTACTATATAAGATCATTTACCAAGAACTTTTAGCAACATAAAGATTATATTTTCTTTTCTCACCTTTATTAACTATTAAATCATAAAATTCTCTTGATAAACACATGAAAATCAATTTTGCATGATACTCTATGTTGTGCTCTTGATGAAGAGGATGGAACAAGGGTGTTAATATTGTTTGTATTATTGTAGGTATACCTGAAAAGCAATTATATAATATCAAAATCAAAACATTATATTAGAAGCAAAAAATAAGCACACAAGGTACCTGCATTGAATGTTATTTTGACATAAAAATGTTTTAAGCAAAATTTGAATAGTTTTTTTTTCTTTTTCACTGTAAATTAAGTCATTTAATATTCTCCATGATGTGTGGTTGGAATATATTAAATCTTTGGTTTGAGTTTCTCCTTTGATTTTTTTTTTTTTACAATTTTTGCTAAAGTTATAAATATGAATTACGGTTAGTTAACATTTGTGTACAAACTGAAATTGTTATAAAAGAATAGTTAGATGCATCAATCAGTCCATAAATAACATCCATATTACTATTTTCTAAATTTGTTTGTGCGAGTTTGCATTACAAGAAAAAAAATTGTGTATAAAAATAAGTAACTTGACATTTTTAGGATGTTGAAATGGAACATTAATTTCAATTTATTTTGAAAGAGAAAAATATTTAAATAAAGATTAAAAAAGAAAAAGAAACTAACCTTACTCACACAACCTGTACGACCCCATTCCCTATTCCCCTACTTCCTCGCCAAGCGCTCACCTTATACGTCGAAAAGAAAAATGCTTATATCATTTGAATTTGTTTGTTTCTAATTCAAATTGAAACGGTGGTTAGTGGTATTTTAATTATTCTTCATAATCAACTATTTACTATATTATTCCACTCCTTTCCCCTTCTTTTTTTATTGCTTATTTTTGAACTAAGATTATTGTTTTCTGGAAGTAAAGAAAGAATTTATATTAATAAAACTAAGTCGCAGGGGGTAAACACTTATTTCTTATAAAATTATTGGTCATTTTGTTGTTGACGTGATGGATAATTTTTGACTGGCTCATTAGAAGTTTTCATCCCAACATTTGGAAATTCATCCACTAATCAATTAAAGGAATATTTTATTTTCTTTGAATTCATGTGATATATTCATAACATGGTAAAAACCACATAATTGTAAATATCTTTAATTTGATAATAATAATTGGATATATCAATGAGAGGTATTTGATTTTTCATCTTTGGTAAATATGGGAATAGATTACTTCAATTATAAAACTAGACAATAAAAATAAAATAAACTACTTTTAGCAAAATATATATCATTTTAGCATAACTTTTTTTAAAATTTAAATATCATATTCGTAATTTGGTATTTAATTGGTTCAAATATTTATGATGTGCAGATAGTTGTATTAGGTTGATATCCATATCTCTAAAATTGTTGATTAATTTCTATTGTCAAATTTCATTAACTGAGTGCAATGCTAAGACTTTAGTTATTATTTTTAAATTCAATATTTACAGATTTGTATTAAAAACAAGAATAAATATTTTTAAGTACTTTCGTAAAGCCAATTTCTTTTTTAAAAAGTCATTAAATTTTGATATATATATATATATATATAACTCAAATTATAATCTACTGATTTCAAATAAAATCATTCAATATTTTAGAGAAAATATGAAAATTATTCAAGGATAAGTGCTCAAGATAATTGTGCCAAAATTTAGTTATTAATAATAATTTATATAAATTAAAAACACACGTTCACAAATTAGTTTCAAGACCTATTTTTGTGAAGCTATATTTTCACAAAATACTCTTAGAAGTTAGTTGTGTGTATAAATAATACTGTTAAAATTTAGGAATTATGAAGTTATGTACCTGTAAAACACATGTGTTTAAATACAAATTAGTTACAAAGACTATTTTTGTGAAATCATATTTTCTACAAAATACTCCTAAGAGATAACTGCACAAAATTCAAATTTCAAAACTAATAAACTTTTAGGAGGTAAGTTATATATATATATATATATATATATATATATATATATATATATATATATATATATATATATATATATATATATATATATATATTAAAGAAGCACCATAGTAAACAAATCATAATTAGTTATGATGAGCACATTTTTAATTTTATGAAGAAAAACAAAAAGGAAAGGGATAAAATAAGAAAAATAAAATGGGAGAAAAAGATATCACGAATAATTAATTTCGTAACGATAGGAGTTTCCATAATATTTTTTTATCTATGTTTTTTTCATTTTTTCGGAGTTGTAGAGGTTTTTAAATTTAAAGATACATTTCTAAAAAGATTTATTATTTTAACCAAACATCTAAATAAAAATTTTAAATTTTAATTCAGTACTTAGAATTGTGAAGATGGTTATAACTTCTCCACTTTATCTTAATTATACATTTTAAAAAATACCCCCCAAAAGATGGTCATTTGATGATTTTATTTATAATATTTTTTATTCAATTTTTATTATTATTAGGTATATTATATTACAAAATAAAATAATAGTTAGGTATTTGTTGATTTAATATGATCTAACATGTTTAAATAAATAAAATCACAATTATAATTTAAAATTAATTTGATAATGTCCGCACATCGCACGAAGTACAATACTAATTTAATATAATAATAATATAGTATTTTTAAAAATTAAAATTATGAAACCAAACTTTTGAATGTGAGTTAGTGTCAAAATTCTAAAGCGTGATGAATACTGATGAAAACGCTTTTTCTTGTGATAATTCACCTTTGGATGTAATTTTGTGGCTAATATTCATACATTTGATTAGTAAAAATAGTTATATATACATAAAGGAGGAAATTTTCAAAACAACAATATTTTAGTATATATGTAACGATCTGAACCGTCGTTAATTATGATTAAACAGAAATCGCAAGAAATTTACTTGATTGGGTCCTACCATTCCATCAGAGCGGGATGGTCCCGCCTCAGCGGCGCCGTCAGAGCGGAAATATGACCGTCAGAGTGGGAGGTCGTGGGATAGAACTTAAAATGCGAATTTCTTATTTCCCCCCAGTTCTTCTAAGTGGAAGTTAGAGGCGAGAGTTTCTGCAAAACCCTCCAAAAAAGCTGCTCCTAACTTGTGGAGAAGAGGGGAGGGAATCTTAGCATTCGGAAGGCTTCAACGGTGATTCAATCCGGTCTTGCCCGTAGGACAACTGAAACCAACGAATTCAACAACATTATCTCCCCACAATTGCTTGGCGCCCAGGTAGGTTAGGCTTCCCTTTTATGAGTAGTAAATCTATACCTATTGTGTAGTATAGAAGAAAACTTAATGAGAAATCGTATAATTAAACTATGGTCATGGATCACGAGCAGAGATTCGATTGTGTTAGGGTCTAATTTAAATGTGACCTGGTAAAAATGAGTTGTAATGATTTGGGAAGTGTATTGGGTGTGGTATTTTTGCATAGAAACAATTATTTTATAATGGGCATAGTATTGTGTACAGGAATAAAAAAAATTAAGTAGAGATTGATGATAAAACCTAAGGGTTTGGTAGTGTGGGTGTTGGTTTGGTTCCCGAAGTTGTCTTAATGCGTGTAATTGTATTTTTATGACATGCCTAAATGTGTACCGATAGGATAAACAAGTTAGTATTTATATAAATAATTATTTGTTGGCTTGTTTGTGATGAACCTGTTCTGTTGATATAATGTGATCTATTGTTGAAATTTTGTGGTTGGTTTGTATAACTAGATTGGGTGTCACATTCCGACACATATATAGATCAGGTGTCATGTTCCGACACATATTTGGATCGAGTTTCACATTCCGATATGATTCTTGAATCAGGTGTCACATTTCGACACAAATATAATTGCATTGGGTCCCCTGAGAGAGCCAAGTATGTGTATGTGTGAATGGTCCAATGAGAGAACCTAATGATATCTATGATTCCATGTAATATAAGGTTAATGGCAAGTGCACCATGAATTAAGGACCTATAAACGAAGTCTTGAGTTGAGGTGTTGGTTATAAAGAAGTGTGAGCTTGAACAACTTATTGGTGGGTAAGAGTATGGGTTGTACTGGGTCTTGATGTGATATATGTGTTATAAACACATTCTGTACTTATAGGCTTAGAGGTTGAGGTTCTTGTTGACCGGGAGTCTTATCATTGAAACTTCAACAAGTAGTTAAGGTAGTAGTAGTGGTTATCTAAAATCGAATTGAGTAGAAAGTGTGGATGTGGGAGGATTAGGACCTATGTCGTGAGACAGTTGGTCTAAGACCATTAGTTAGGTGGAATCATTGAGTGACTAAGGTTGCTAGGTGAAGACTGTTAGTTGATTGAGTAATTGTAAGGTAGGGATCATAACCCACAGGTCTTAAGTTGTAATTACGGTGGTAGTGGAGCTCTGAAGTTTGGAGTGGTAAACACCTTAGGTGGGAGTAAGGAGTGTACTTATTTGGCTGGGGTAGATAAAGTGACAAAGTTAATTATTATGATATCTCTTATTTTTCTGTTCATATATTATGCGGTGGGTATCAAATTGAACGATGATGCCTACTAGTTGTCACGACCCAAATTCGGGTGTGATGGCACTCATCTCAACCCACCGAGATAAGTCAGCCTAATAACCAACGGAAAGTAAATGCGGAAGTAATTGAGATAAAACAAGGTTTAACTTAGTCAAAAATAAATAAATAATCTCAAAATCCCCCAAGACTGGTTGTCACGTGTACAAGCCACTAATACATTATCGAAGTGCGAAAGAGAATACAGTCACAATGTCTTTGTCTCTAGAATAGGACTAAAACATAATAAAAGAGTAAGAGGTGTCCGCTAGATGGATGTAACAGCTACCTCAACACTCAGAATTGATAACCTCGACTGTAGTGGAAAACAGTAGAAGATCAAGCAGATCCGGGCTCATAACCTACACAAGTGTGGAAGCAAGGGGTGAGTACCAAACAACACGGTACTCAGCAAGTGGATAGCTAAAACTAAGCAAAGCTTAATAGATACAAGTACTCCTGTCCTCCCAAACGAACCTCCTTAACTACAACCTGCATAAAATCAGTCCAACTCTACACTTGTACAATAACAACAGTAATACAGTCCACAAATACTCATCAATAGTCTCGTCAATAAATCATACCAAGTCAAGTTCAGCATACAGAGCAATATGGGGGTAAACACAAAGTCACAAATATCAGAAAGGTGCAATGCAGTGCAATGAAATGATGCATGTCTGTCCTATCGGTACACATCCGCTGAATCACAGTCCGGAACCCATGGGGGACATTTCTGTCCATGTAACCTGCCACGGAGCGTGTGGCCCATCCCCTTAATATATATATCTTGCCACAGAGCTTGTGGCCCGACCCCTTTATTTCATAATATCTGCCACGGAGCGTGTGGCCCGACCCCTTTTATTTCGTATCATTTTCAGTCTCACATAATATGTCAGAACCAATGCAATCAATTCATGTTCATATAATTCACGATAATAATATGACAACAATAATAATATTGCATATCTCACATCAACATAGTCATTTCACATATCCAAAATAAACCCATAATCACAACATATCAATTCCACCAATACATATCATTAGATCACCATTTTATACCCCTCATCTCCATTTTTAAGGTTAATCATACAGTCAATAACCCAGTCCAGTTCTCATTACTCTCTAGTATATATGACACGGAAATACAAGCATCTATAAGCTTAAACTGAGGTTTAGAAATTCACTTGCCTTAATTAATCAAGCAATTACACCGGTACTTGAGCCTTCCTTTTTCGTTGGGTCTCCAAATCAATGTAATCTAGTCAAATAAATAACCACAATAAGATTTCGAATATAACAACACCCATATTATTATATGTCTAGCCTAGATCCAAAACCTACCCAAATCTATAATCAAATTCTTAATGTTGACGTCAAATAACATGTCAACTCTCATATTTCCAAATTTTAAGCCTAGGGTTAGGTTCTAATTTCCCTAATATCATAAATTTAATATAATTCATAAAATATAATATACCTAATATTTAATTATCTATTTTAATATATCAAAATTCAGGAACTAACTCATTCTATGTCATTGAAATTAAATCTGAAATTTTCTTTCCGATTATGTTCACTCATGATAAAATAAACTCACATGTCAAATTTCAGCTAAAACGGATCGTTATTCGACCCCCAAATCAAGATTTTATATGAAGAACCCTAGGGTCATATTTTCTTATTTCAACATTGTTTCTCCACCAATATACCCTAAAAATATATTCATAATCACATGAAAATTTAATGGAAAGGATGAGAATAATTACCTTGACGTTTTGGAATGAAAATCCCTATTTTTCTCTTCTCCTTTATTTTTCTTTTCCCCTTTCTTTTCTTTCTTCCTCCATATTTTTTTTTCTTGTTTCTGCGGGTTTTTTTTTTCTTGTTTGCCGCCGCACATCTGATGGCTTAATGCCATCAGATTGTGTGTATATATATATATATATATATATATTTTTTTTTATTATTATTATTATTATTTATTCCCTTCTTTTTCTTTTCTAAATTAATTATGTACTAAAATGACAAATCCTACTAACCTAATTTATTAAATATAAGAAAAGTGGTATAAGTATTAAATAAATTAATACTTTAGCCCATCAATTAAATTAATTATTTAAAATCACCCATCAATTAATTAAATGAAGTTATCGAATAGTCTAAAATTTACAATTTAAATGTACGGAATGAGTCTTTTATGAAGGAAAGAAGACTCGTTCTCAAAATGACCTAACGGGTCATTACACTAGTACGTATTGTTTATACTGATACTACTCTTGTTATGTCACTTGGCATAGTTTGGTTGTCTCTTAGGTGAAGATGATCCTCCAACAGCTTTTATTTTTCCTTCCTCTTGGTGGAAGTTGGGTCATTAATCTTTTAGTTTATTTCTACTCTTAGCAGCTCTTGTACCTGTTTTAGACTAGTATCCATGGGGGATTTTATATGTTATTCTTATACAAGTGTATTACTTCAGATTTTTATAAACTTTTGGCTTAATTACTCAGGTTGTTGGTTTAAATTTCACAATATTTTTATATAAGGGGTTAAGGATTCTCCTACTTAGGTCATATAGAGTGCTCGCACGGCCCGGTGGGTTGGGTCGTGGCAATATAATAGGACTCTCTAACTACATTTTAATATTTATTAAAAATGACAATAATTTGACTTGTTATTTCAACACTTTTTGTATTTTTTTATTTTTTACTTAATAGAATACAAATAATTAAAAACAGATTGGAGAAAATTATTGAAGAGTATCTTTCAAATATGGTAAATGCTAATTATGTTACTTATTATGAGGTCCAAATAGGCGAATTCAATTATCAATTTTTTCTCTTCCTCCATTGAGGAGCTTCGATCTTCTTCCCCATCCTCCATTAACGATCTTCAATTCTTGTGTAAATGCAATTCGTTTGTTAAAATTTGTGGCTACAAAAAGGAGATCGATCCGGAAAACACAACAAGCATACTTATAGAAAATGAATATAACTTGAGAGATGGTCTGATGATAAAAAATTGAACCATAGTTCAGAAAAGATGAAAAAAATGAAATGAAATACAAAGCAGGTTGAATGGAATACAGATCTACTAGCCTATAAATATTCAGGAAGGATACAAAAATGCAATGAAATATAAATCAGGTAGAATGAAATACAGATCTACTTGTCTATAAATATTCATAAAGGATACAAAAATATAATGAAATACAAATCATGTATAATGAAATACAGATCTACTTGTCTATAAATATTCAGAAATGATACAAAAATGCAATAAAATGCAATTTGCATGAAAAATATACAATACTAAATGATAAATACAAAATAAATAATAAATAAAGAATTTCATTTTCGGTTAAACTATAAATGTAATTAAAGGATACAATTACTATTAACAAAAATACATATTTAAAAGACATCAAATTACTACAACTAATTAGATGACATACATTGAGATTGAATACATTCTAATATTGTAGATAAAATTTTAAATATAAATGGCATACATCTGGATATAATACACATTAATATGAATACAACTATAATAAGCCTATATATTGGAATGAATACTGTTTGTTAAAGGATACAATAATCCTAAAATCTACAGATATAATAATAATAGTAATGAATACAAATATTAGTAAGAAAATACTAAATATAAAAAGAGATTTAGCAGGATGCAAATAATGAGAAATGGTAGATAATACAAGTCAATAAAAATCTACCATGATATATGATGAATATTTTGTTATCTAAATCAGTGAAATTCTATTGGGGAGAGATTTGGAGAATTTTTTTAAAAATAATATAGAAGAAGGAAGAGAGATAAGTAGAAAATGAAAAAAAATTAGAGAGAGAATAGGAAATGGGGGAAAGAAACGTGACCATTAAGAGAGTGGGTCACTTTACAATTAATTTTATTTTTTTAATTAAAAACGTGTGTATAACAAGTTGAGAAAAATTAGGAACTAAATTGGGATACTATTAATTTGCTATAGAACTATAATATAGTTATTATTGATAATTTTTTCAAACTGTAGTCCTTTTTCGAAATAAGTTGAGAATTTTGACTAGTTCACTAATTTTTCCTACATAAAATGACCATTAAGTAGTTATACTCCCTTCATTTCATTTTGTGTTTTAATTTGATTGAACACATACTTTAAAAAGAAAATAAGGAGAAATTTGGATTTTGTGATATTAAACTGAAGTGTGTATAATATATTCAAAATATCTTTTGAATCTTTTGATTTTAAACATGTCAAGTGGACACTAAAAATTGAAGAGGGAAACTTGTTTGAAAACGAAATGAACACTTTCGAAACTTGAGGTCTTAACTATGCCATAACATTTTTGTAATTATTAAATTTTTTGTATTTGTGGTCTTAACCATTCCAAAATGTTTGTATGACTATAAAAACTTTTCATTAAGAATAAAAAAAAAGTTTAAAATACACTATTTTTAATTATAAAAATGTTTCATACTTTTTAAAATCTACTAATAATGAACTCACATAAATTGAAATAAAATCATATTTGAGCCTTGACTAATTTAAATTAATGTTGCATAAAAAATATAAAAAGTGAATCATTCCCTGCTATATTTTTTTCTTTTATATATAGAACTCTAATCCCAAACTTATAATAAAAAACAAAATGATCTTTTTCATCCTATCAAACTTTTACAAATATAGAAATCACCAATACTTGTCCATTCTTTAAATTTTAAAAAGGAAATTCAAAGTTCAAATTCTTATTTTGGAAGTGTTTGGAATATAATGATTTCCCATACAAAATAGCAATTCTTTTTTCAAAACAAAATTCTATGTCCAAATAATATACTAGTAAGTTTTTCTACTTCAACCAAATAACGTCCATATATATACTAACTACTAATAAATATACTAAAGACATAATCTCCGTTTTAATTTGTTTGTTCTATTTTTATTTTTAATCTATTTTTTAAATAATATTTTTTTTAATTTTAACTTTTCACACAACATATTTAAGATCATAACATAAAAAATAATTTGATACATTCTATATTCTTTTTAGTTTACGATCACAAAATTAATTACGAGCCACTTCCCAAGAAATTCCATTATAATATTCCATTCCTCCCAACCCCTACCAATGAAAACATCTTTCATCTTTATGCTCTGCTGCACTGGCCAAATGGCCTAAGTTCAAGACAAAAGAAATTCCAATTACCAATTCTTCAAAAATCTATTCGTATTGAATATTTATATTAAAAAATTAAGATATATTACTATAGTCAAATGATAGGATGAAGTAAATACATATTAGTTAATTATAATTAAGTATAAAAATATACATTCAAACACACAATATACATATATTGATTTAATAGAAATATTCAATGATACGAATAAATTTTCACCAAAACTTTATTAATTTCCCTCCACTGTTTGGTCTTTGTGACCTGCTAAGACTCGACAAACTCTATTTTAATTTTTAATTTTTTTAATTGAAGTAGAATAAACATTTGCTAATAAAAGAAATATTATTAGAAAAAAAATGTGTTCAAAAAGAGAATAAATAGTATATTTATTTGAAAAAGGATATTTAAAATATTTCTTATTTTATTATAATTATTTTTTATCGTTATTTGAATAAAAATTAATGATGGATTTATTATGATCTTATATATATGGCATATAGTATATGTTAAAACTTAGAGTACATGAAATTATTCTATTTTAATTGATAAAATGAGATTACGAAGAATAAAATAATTTTCTACATTTTATTACTTAAAGTGGTTTAAAAAGAAATAAAATAAGAATAGAGTTCCTTAAAAGTAATATTTTTATAAGGAACAAGATTTGTTTTTTTTAAAAAAAAAATTTATTCGGAAAAGGGCATTTTGACTCATTTTATAATAATATGGGCATTTTTGACCCATTAAATAACAATAAGGACATTTTTGAACCAAACTATAAACGAAATGCATTTTTATTCATTTCAAATAGTTTAAAGACATTTTTGACCCTTTTCTCTAATATAGATATTCAATGATACGAATAAATTTTTACCAAAACTTTATTAATTTCCCTCAATTATTTGGTCTTTGTGACCTGCTAAGACTCGACAAACTGCATCTACTCTCATCTAAGATCCTTATGACATCATACTAATCAGAGGTGAGCCTATGATTTAAAGATTACGAGGACATTATTAAAAGGAGATCCTATTAGTCGAAGCGATGTCAAGTGACACACTACTTCATCAAAAAAATCTTTGATAAACACATATAATATCCCTTTGATAATGGATAAATATAAATTAAACGAACTTAATTAACACAATTTAATATATCGTTTCATGGTCCTGGAACTCATTTCACAATTGTGGTTCCTAGTTCAAAACTTGGTGCATACATTTATTTACCCTTCTTTTTTTTTAGGTTCCATCGATTCGATCGATTTTTCATACTCTTTTACACCTTTAATATATCCTATCTTGCGAACGTAGAAAAATTATTTTAAAAACCTAGCATTTTCCTTGATAACATAATTTGTGATGTGTGGACATATGAGTTCATTGGTTTGTACACGACCTTGAATTCTTGTCCAATAGACTAATCCATTATCCAAAAATGAGAAACTTGATGACATCCCTTTTTGTACCACCTCAGCATTTCACCTCTTAACTTTTATTAAAGGGAGTGTAAAAGATTCCTCCTTTCATCTGAAAAAGAATAGAAATGCAGCAGCAGCATAGAGTCTGCCTTAAAAGGGAAACAATTTCTAGTAGAATTCAATCAGAATCCAGCTGTATTTCCCCTTTTCTTTGAACCATCCTTGACCAGACCAAAATATAATTATTCTTATCGGAATCAGAATTTTTATTTTAAAAATTCAAAATATGAATAAATAAATATACAAGAAGAAGTTAAAAGGATTCGATATTTATTGTTTATATATATAAAACCCTTTTGATGCCCTCTCTCGTTCTACTAAAACTTCCAGGGTCGTTTGATAAAGCTGGATAAAATGAGATATTTCATGAATAATTCTGAGATAAGATTTACATTATGTTTAGTTGATGGTATAAATTATTTATATGAGATAATATATTGTCAATCAAACGCAATATAATTTTTTTTTCATATTTTTAATCATAAAATATCTCATCTTATTCTATCCAACTTGAGATTATTTTATTTCATTTCTCAGGTGATGTTCTAGAAATTATAATCCTATAATAATAATCCCATAATAATTTAGTCGGCATATCAAAAGCCCTTGAAATTATTATTCCCTTCGTGTCAATCTGTTTGTCTTACCCTTTTTATCCCTTTTTAAGAAAAAAACATAATTTTTTATAATTCTTTAATTTTAATTTTACATATGATATATCAAAGATCATAAAGTAAAAGATATTTTAATACGTTCTACTTGTCGAAATGATGGAGTACTTTGGTCAAAGGTCAAAACCTGCATTTTTCTTAACAATCTGGAATCCTTTCAGTTCTATCTCTGTCCACATAAAAATATGGTCTTTTGCATTCTCTGCTCTTTATTCCTATTAAAATAGTAGTAAAAACAGAGCACGCATTTTCACTATCAACAAAACTTAATTCATGCTTTTCCGCAACAAAACACATTCATTTAAATCTACTTTTATTACTTAATTGTGATTAATTTCATATAAAATATCATCAAAAACAATAATTTAATAACTTCATTTAAGTAAAAACACTTAATATTCTATTACTTACAATACCGTAGGATGAATGAAATTTCCCACTTGATTTGGAGCGCAAGTTTATCTTTATCCGAGATATCTATTTTTATTATAATATTTTAATTGTATCGTATGTTGTTGTTGTAAGATCTGCGTATATTCTATCATTTTCAGACTATCTACTTGTGGAATTTCACTGGATATGTTGTTATTGGTGTTGTTGTTGTAACTTTATTGATAGTAATAGCGTGCAATAACAAAAAATTTATATTCATTTATCTTTCAAAAGTATATTTATGCACTTGTTCAGGATCATGATTTAAATAAAAATAGATCGATTTTGTTGGAAAATTTATGTTATAATGATAAATTTAATTTCTTTATTGTGAAATGTTTAATTACACGAATATGTCAATATAATCATTTTCTTATTTCTACTAGTGATTCTAACAAAAATCCACTCTATGTGACATACATATCAAGATAAAGAATAGAAAAGGCCCTTAAATTTATTTGTGACCTTTAAGGAGCCATATAAGATGAAAATCTAACGTACGGTTCTGTAATAACGAGGGGTACAGTAATGCTATCATCGATTATGATTATATTAAGTTTTAAATTACATAATTAAAAATAATGAATCATTAGCAACTATAACAATGCAGGTTCAATTCCCGCTACCCGCTCTATTTGTTCCTTTTATTGATTCAACGCAATCCTCACCAATAGCGAAAATTTAAAACATCCATCTGCCCTTTTAAAGCAATACAAGTTTAAATTAATCAAGCTAATTAGTTTCGAAAATAACGGCTACATCTGTTCCCGGTCTTTCCATTTTCCCTCTCTCTGTTTTTTTTGTCATAACTATTTCTTAATACAGTATAAATATACTGCTCTACACTGCAATACCCATTCAAAAAAAAATAAAAAAATCCAATTTCTTCTTCATCTTCTCCTTCTCTGCAATTCTTGAAAACCCCTTTCTGCAATTCTCAATCCAAAAAAAATAAAAAAAATGCCGAAAATCGACGCCCTCCGTCGATTTCTCCTCCCCTGTTTCAACTCAACACCCACATCCCCAGCACCGCCAGTGCCGCTCACAATCTCCACCAAAAAACGCCTGAGCACCTCCCTACGCGACGATCTCGACGACCCAAAACAAGATAAGAAAACAGAAGAAGATCAAGAAGATTCATACCCAACAACCCCAATCAGCACTACAAACAGCACCACCACCGCCGCCTCCGCCTCCGCCGCCGCCGCTTTACTCTCTGCTCCGCCGCGTTCTTCCAAAACAATGGTAATCGGAACAATCTTCGGCCAACGCCGCGGTGGACATGTATGGTTCTGCGTACAACACGATCGTCTCAACACGAAACCTTCACTTCTTCTAGAACTTTCCATTCCTACAACAACCCTTATTCAAGAAATGCGATGTGGATTAGTCCGAATTGCCCTTGAATCATCGGATTCGGAGCTTAATCGTTGCCCGCTCCATTCAATTCCAATGTGGACTCTGTTCTGTAATGGGCGTAAAATCGGGTTTGCGGTTCGGAGACGGGCGACCCAGCAGACCCGAATTATGTTGAAGACGATGCAGTCAATGACAGTCGGGGCGGGTGTAATCCCGTCGGGTTTGGTTTCAGGTACCGAATCTGAAGAAGTGTTGTATATGAGAGCTAACTATGAGTGTATTATTGGTGGTGCGGATTCGGAGTCTTTTCATTTGATTAACCCGGATGAGGGTCCGGGTCAAGAATTCAGTATCTTTTTACTTCGATCCAACTGAGGGCGTAGCGTAAATTGCATACGACTGACTTTGCGGAATCAAATGAAATTTCCAAGAAATTAGAAAATTTTTGAGTTTTCTGAATTTCTTGATATTATTTTTTGTTTTTGGTCAAAAGAGGTTCAAGTTCCAATCTTTGATGATTTTTTTTCAACAGCTTTTTGTAAAGAAAGCTAATTTTTTAATTATTCCTCTTTAGCTTCTTTTTTTTCAAGATTAGCTTAATCTTAGTTTAGGCCATTTTTTTAGCACTTTTTGGTGCATGAGAATCTTTAGCACAAGAAATGTATGAAAAAAGAAGTATTTTTCCTTCTTTTTTGTTGGAAGTTTTGGCATATAGGATATTATATTCTTCTGTATTATGTTTAATTACAATATGATAGAAGAAATGAGTTCCTTCTTTTGCTACTTCTTGTTCTTTTTTATTATGTTATTTGTTGAATATTATTGCAAGATAATTTATAAGTATTAATCAATATAGTATGGATTCCTCAATTTTTGTTGTGAAAGATTATTTAATATACTTCAGTGATGATTGATATCTTAAATTATTTTTAGATTTGGGATGTTGGGAATAATTTAAATAATAGCATATTTATGGTATCTTTAAAGTAGAAAGGTGAGGTTAGAATTTGAAAGAGGCTATGCTAGGACAAATCTGCAAGGATCCCCTCCACCATGGTCTACATATATAGGGTATCGACCTTCGATCGAGTTAAAATTTTCACTAAAAGTAAAAGTTTAAGTTCCGAGCCAAATCAAAAAAATTTAGTAAAGAGATTGTGAGATATTTATTTTCTTAAACTTCACACCACAAATAAAAAGTGTAGATGATTCTTTTGACTAGATTCCCATCTAGGACAAAAATGAATTTGCTCAAAAGAATCAGTCTAGATTGCTTGTAGACTAGAGTACCTTTAAACATGAGAATGCACATAGTTATAGAGAAGACTATTATGAAAGTATGCTTCTCCAAGTAGAGTTCGTTTTGAAATAAGAACGCTATTGGAATTTTTTACTACTCTCTTCATTATTATTTTTATGAATTTTTTTTGCACTTCTATCAGAATGACCTACTTTCGTATTAACTCATTATTTGTTGATTTTTTTTTCAACTCCAAGTATATGAAATAAAGGAATTTAGCTTGACAAAGTGACTTATCCGAATGGAACAATAACGTCTTAAAGCTAAGCGTATCAGGATTAATAGTGAAGATCAGAGTGTAGACATCGAAATTTTGTAAGATTTCATAAGACAAGTTTAATTTAAGTTAGGATTTTTAGAGGCTGCTTTACCTAAATCTTAGTTCATGCCTACATCACTAAATCAAAAATGATCTTTAGTGACAATTAATTAACTGCAATAGCTTAATTGCCGTTAAATATGTACTTTTAAAGGTAATTAACACTTTTTGTAAATGTTCCTAAAGTTTATCGCGACATTGAATCCAATGACAATTAACTAGTTCCAGTAAAGGATTTAACATTCTTTGTTAATGTGCATATTTATTGCCGCTAAAATTATTTTTGTTGTAGTGTATAAGGGTAATGTTGTCCCTTAAAGAGCCATTTTGAATATTTCATAAACTCATGGAATATTCATAAAGACATCAAGATATGATCACTCTTCTTGACAATCAAATACTTCAAGAAGATTCAAATTAAACTTCTTACAAGGAGATCAAATAAATATCAAGGAGGTCCAAATCAACATACCTTCGAGAATTACGCTACTAACACCCCTTGAATAATTGAGAAAGTCGGAAAAAAAATCAATGAAATAAAAATATCTGTATCCATATTATTTTACCAAAAATTAATTGCAAACTAGGAACATCTCAAAGCATGGAGGTTTTTCTTTAGACCTGAAGACGGGGGAATCTAAAAATGAGCTTTTCTTGCTATTAAGTGGCTGCCTTCCATATGTGTCACTTCCCTGTTTGATTAACTTGACATATGTACTGTACTGGTCCCTTCTTGTGGTGCCACTTTTTATCTTATAAAACCATTCCAAGTTTTGAGTGCTCTTTTTAACTATTCTACCTCATCTTCAAATATATAGTTGACCACTTCCATGTACAACTCACAATTACTCAATTATTAGCTTTAGAACATAGCTAACATACTTGCAACTTTCAACTCATTTCATAATATAAATCAAAGTACAGTTATGAATTATAGCTATATGTGAAGTTGTTTATAAAGAAGCACTTTTTCTTGCTTTTAAAGAGGTGAGAAGATTCTCTCTTTGTGTTGTCATCGTCATTTAGTTTTAGCTTCACCTTTGAATAATTTTTTGGATCAAATTTATATTATACTTCTGATATTCAACTTCAAAAAAATTTCGAGCAATATTTTAATTCCGAATAAATGCTGTTTTTTCATGAACATATACTTTCACACTTGTTGAGCGTCCAATAAATTTCAAGCTTTCACCTCAATTTTTCACCACCGGAAATTAAAAAAATACTAGCATTATCTTCAATCATCATCCTTAGCCACAATATTATCCCCACCAATCACCAAAGTTGTCATTGTCATCGCTAGTCATTATTTACAATCATTACCACAACAATCACTATCAGACATGCCTATATGTATCGTCAATCAATCTTATCAAATCAGTCATCATCAATCCATCATTATTAGCTATTACTATCATCCATCGCAATTATCAGTTGTTACTACTCATCACCATCATATCATTAGTCATCACGGCTACCCACCACTACATAATTATCTTAGAATATTTAGTTGATAGAGTACTAGATTAATTAACACTTTTTGAATTTTAGATTAAATTTTAAGTTAATACAATACGTTCCAATATTGAAAAAATAAAATGTCTTATTTCATATATATATATATATATATATATATATATAATATTTTAATATTTAAATATGTATTCAAATTTTAATGTCTCAATCTTAATACATATTTTAATTCTAATAAAAACAAATGGGCTTCCATAAGCACTTTTATAAACCTTAGCTTAGAGTTATAATAAATACAAGTTGTAAATAAATGGGATCTCATAATTTTTAAGCTTTAGAGGCATCTTGGGGGAATCGCATTTTTCAGAAAACAGAAATTTTTCCATTTTGATTTGATGAAGAATAGTACAAGGACTTAAAGTTTAAACAAATCTATAATTTTTTTTTTCGAATTAATTAAGCACTTGGGAAAAGTTTTATATATATATCTAAATAATCTAAGGATATATAAAGCAAAGCATCCAAATATGCATCACCGAAAGGATCGTAAGAATCAATAATATCTGGTTCTTAGTGTTAAAGTGGACAGAAAGAGTATGCCAAGTTAGAAGCTTTATATTACCGTTTAAAAGTCATTCAATTTTATTGTGTTAATTTTTTTCAGGGTCATTATTTTTAAAAATATTATTTTTAATATTTATTTAATGATCTGATAACTATAATTTTTTAGAAAAAATATTTTAAAATTAGTATTTAAGTATTGGGTTCTCAATCTAATTTTTTGTTCTTTAATTTATTTTTGTTTTTCTTGTTATTCTAATCGAATTTAACAAAGTGTTGTCTTGACTATGAATATATGTTATGGGATATACTCAAATTATTATGGGATATACTCAAATTGTTAAATTCATGTTTTCTACAACTGATTGACATCATCTTATTTTAGCACGCTCTCTCTCTAGTTATTTTCGTTGACTGAAGTAATAATGTATTGTTTTGAATATGATTATTTTAGATATGTTATCAGAATATTTTTAAATAGTCAAATTCGTGTTTTATTTAACTGATTGATATTATCTTATACTACTATTTTTCTTAAATTAGGTTTCATAATATTTGAAAGGTTTTAAAAGCGGTTTCACAAATCTTGAATTATTTTTTATAAACACTAATTATTCTTGATTAATCACATTAAAAATTTAAAATGAACGATTAAATTCTTCTAGTTAAATGATATTAAAATTTAAAGGCATCTTGTAAAGTCAACTCATTGAACATGACGGATCAAGAATTGAATCGTGTTTATGATAGATTGAATTTTAAATAAATTTAAATCTTGACTTACATTTTAGAATAATTTTTCTAGAAATTTAAAATTGCTACTAGGTAAAATAAGCATAAAGGCTAACTTAGAAAAAATAAGCAACTTTTGAAAAATAAATAAATTGACTATAATAATTAATTATCCAAAACTAAATAACCAACTAAGCTTTTAATTCTGACATTATTCAAAGAAACTTCATGGAGTCGCGTTCCATGAGCAACGTAATAAATAAACAAGAAGATAAATTAAATGTGGAGAGTAGAGAAAAAGAAGTCTGATTAATATGGCTCTCTTTGCAAATTATCATCTTAATTAGGACAACAACAAATAAGTTCAGATCATAGCCCCAAAATTTTGAAAAATATAAAATGTCTTAGAGTCCATTTGGAAGTTGTTTATAAGTTGTTTTCAGTTTTTCTTAGTGTTTGACTGATCAATTTAAAGTCATTTTGGGCTTAAAATAAGCTTCCAAAAATAATTGAATTTGTTTAACTTAACTTATCTAAAACAACTTATAACTTAAAAAAATAAGTTGACTTATCCCAACTTATTTACTTTTTAGCTTATAAGCTGCTTAAAATAAGTTGTGTCAAATACCGACAGCAGCTCTCGATGAAGCAATTGTAGCAGCTCTCGCGACCCCTACTCTAATCAAAAGACTAAAGGCCCCTACTGAAGATAGGTCGCCAAACTACGTGATTCGAAACACTTCTTTTTACACTATTTCGGAAACCCAAGGCTATTTGCAATGCCGCATCAAAGATCCCCTTCCATCGGACTTCTCATTAAAAAAAATGAAACTCTATCCCATCCTGCCTGATGCTGTCATTACGCTACCAGATCTTCGATCTCTATGCAAGATTAGAGCTCACAACTAAACTCCTTTCGTAGCCACGTAAACAAAAAGAAGGCAAGCTATCTCATGAATTTGCTGGAAATGTCAATGCCGCATCACCATCTTTCTGAACACCTGACCTCTTGACTCAAAGTCTTGAGCCACGTAAATCAACCCGAAAGATGAATTGAGTTGGAGGGACTTTAGCAGGCACTTATTCTCAAAGTTTTAAAACACTCGCCTATTAACATCAAAGTCTTGAAAAATCCAAAAATGGCTCTCCAGCAACGGAACACTTCTATAGTTCAATCATTGTTATCCCTAGTTATCAACCAATGTTATCCAATTCAATCATTATTATCTCCAATTAATTTCTCTATTCTTATAAAAGTTCAATCACTTAACCAACTATCATAGACATCTTGTATATACGTTGATGATGGATTATGGACAAATATATTATAAATTGATTTCTGTCAATTGTCAACAGATATGTTTTCTCCTTACTAAATTATTTGTCAACAATCGACCACTTAATATATATAGGCTAGACTACTATTTGACTAAAAAAACAATTAATTATAATAAGGGACTTAACACTATTTAAACATATAACCCTTTATTATATCATATGAGAGCCCCCTAATCAATTTGACACATGATCTTATGAGTTTGAGAACAAAGTAATGGTCCTCAAAGCTTAAACTTAAATATTTTCATCATATTATCATGTTGTTTTACCCCCCCCCCCCCAAAAAAAAAACATGGTCCTCAAAGCACTATTATTTGGCTAAAAAATAATTAATAAAATTATAATAAGGGACTTAACATTAGCTACACATGAAATTAATTCTTTATTATATCATTTACAGGAGTTCCCATCAATTAGACACATGATCTAATGAGTTTAAGAACAAGTAATGGTCCTCAAAGAACTACTCTTTGTTCTAAATTAAACACAATAAATTAATTAATTAAAATATAATAAGGGACTAAGCACTATTTAAATATGAAAACAATACTTTATTATATTATACGAGAGCCCACATCAAGTAGTCACATGATTCAACGAGTTTGAGAACAAGTAATGATTGTACAAAGCACTTGGACAAGTTATGCGTTGATAACCATTACTAGTACATAACTAAGTAGATTTTTTTTTTAATCAATTAATCAATCTTCAGGTAATAATGTCTCAAAAATTAGTATTCCTTAATGTAATAACATGTAACCAATTACTTGTGATTACCATATAAGGAGTGATCCTTATAGTACTATTATTGAAGTCTTGGTAAGTCGAGTAACCAGACCTTAGATAATACTTTCTCTATTCCATTTTAACTGAATTTCTAAGATAATGCACGCATATTAAGAATAACATTTAAGGATAAAATTTGAAGCATATTTTCCTCTATTACCTATGATTAAATGTGAAATCATAAATACAAATAGTCTCTTATTGGAGTATAACTTTGTAAGTAGTGTAGTTTAACTCCTAGAAAATTATAAAACTTCATTAATACAAAGGATAAGCATGGAAAAACATTCAAACATTTCTCTTGAATTTTGAACAATTCAACTATTTTGAACAATGAAAAAAGCTCTAGAAATTCAGTTAATATGGAATAGAGGGAGCAATAACTAGTAGATAATCAAGTGAATAGTTAAACGATGTAGAAGATGATCCGTACACCATCAATACAAAAAAAAAGTCAAATAAAAATATGCAATATCGTTTGAAAAAAATGATTTTCTTGAGACTAGGGGTCTATCAGAAACAATATTGTTACCTTACAAAGCTAGAGCTATTAAGATCTGCTTATACTCATCTTTTCCATACCCCACTAATTATGAGACTATATTGAATACGTTGTTGTGTTGTCGAAAGTTTTTAATACATGAGTTGTAGCAATATAATCCCACATGCAACACAACATTTTAGTGATGAAAATTAAGATTTGTGAACTGTTAGTGAGGTAAAAGATAATCTGCATCCCAAGGACTAGAACCAGTAAACTAGAAACTCATGTTCTAAACCTCAGGATGCAGATTACCATTAGCCTAACACAGTATTAATAATAATCATGATACTCAAAATAAAGAGGAATTTAAGAAAGAAAGTAAAGAGAGAAAATAGCTAAGCTAGTTTCTTGTGAGAAGTGTTGATGAACAAATTAATGCTGAGAAGCAATAATTTATAGTGCCTCAATAAAGTTGACATATAATAAAATTATATCAAATATGGGGTTGGTATAATAATACAAAAATATACTCTTATATGATAAGGTGCTGTCACCAAGAAGGCTGGAATATATATATCATTTTGTGTTGTTGATTCTCTTTCATTTAAAGCCAATGATAAGATGGGAACCTTTCTTTCCTCAGACAATCATGTCTCTTCCTCATTGACTAGCTTTAGAGACGGAAAAATTAATAGTGTTATGAAATAATAATAAAATATCAAAGACAATAAGCCATATAATCAAAGAAGTTTCACTTCAAAGTGATGTATAAATAAATTGAATTAACTTTGTATTTATTAAAATTGACAAGCTAGATAAACTAATGTAGCAACTTAGTAGGTAAAAATTTGGTAAATTTTGACTTAATATAACAACTTGGTAGGTGAAAGTTTGGTAAACTTTGATATCTTGACAAGAAGTGATGTCATGAATGACATCAAGAGCAAGAATTTATTCATATAAATAGCTAGCTCTTGATTCATTTGAAACATACATCTCATCACATCTCTCACTTGTCTTCTCATATTCTAAGGCATTTGCAAAATACATTAGAAGAGTAGAGAATTGCTAGAACAATTCTTTTAGATGTATTTAGGATCTCTCCCCTTTCTTTGTTAATATAAAGATAGTTTTTCTCTGGTGGACGTAGGATCATTCTGATCCGAATCACGTTAAATATTGTTGTTCTTCGTTGTTCTTTATATTTTCACATTTCTGCTAACAATTAGTATCAGAGCCAAGGTTCTATCTGAGTACGCTTTGTGGTTGCAGTACAGTCTAAACTTTCACATCAGAAAAAAATTACTTTGGTTTTCTGTATTTCCAAATACTTTGTAGTAGAAGAGGAAGAACAAGTAAAAATGAGTTTCATGAAGTTTGAAATTGATAGATTTAGTGGGCGCAACAACTTCAATATCTAGAAAATCCAGCTGATGGCCTTACTGCAGAGGGAAGGTTCAATTTATGTTATTGATGGAAAGTACCTCGATACCACACCGACTTTTGACAAGGCAAAGATTGAAGAAGATGCATTGAGTGTAATCCAACTGTCTCTTGCACCTAATGTGCTTTGTGAAGTGAGTAGAAGTACCGAGGAGACGGCCAAACAATTATGGGATAGGCTGAAAGGCCTTTACTAGAATCGTTAGTTCGGTTACAACAAGGATGTTGTTACAACGGTTCTTCACACATTTAAGATAGTGTCAGGTACTTTGTTACAAGATCATCTAGATGCATTCAACAAACTTGTGATAGACTTATAGATTGACGGAATTAAGAAGGATGAGGAGACGATTGCATATGCTTTGCTATTTTCATTGACTTCAAAATATCATGATATTGAAAATTCAATGATGTATAGCAAGACGCCTATCACTCTTGAGTAAGTGCGGCAAACACTTAACTCTTGTGATATGCGGAGGTATTTTGAAGGAGACAAAAATGATGAAGCTAGTGGGCTCTTTGTGAGAGGGCGTACTAACCAACAGAGAAGGAGAAAATCAAAGCACAGATCAAAGTCTCGTATGAACAAGAAGAATGCAGAGTGTTGGGGCTGTCACACGAAGGGACACTTTGAACGAGATTGTCCTATGTCAAAGTCCAAAGAAAAAGCGAGTGCATCCATTGTTGAGCAGGTACATGATTTTGATGATGAATATATACTAACAACATCATGCAATAGTGGAGTCTATAATAAAAAATGGGTGTTAGACTCTGATTGTACTCTGCATATGGCATTCCGAAAAGATTGATTCAGTATCTATGAGACAAGTGGAGGAACTGTAGTAATATGAAATAATGCAACTAGTAAAATAGTTGGCATTGGTTCAATTCGAGTTCACTGTCATGATGGAATCATGAGGACTATTACAAAAGTCTGTCATGTTTCTGATCTAAAGAAGAATTTGATTTTCCTAAGTACTCTAGATAAACAAGGTTACAAGTACATGAGTGAAGGAGGTACAATGAAGGTGGCTAAAGGTTCTTTAGTCATGTTAAAGGCCAAGCTGGAGGATGGCCTCTACACACTAGTAGAAAGCACCATTATTGGCTCTATTAATGCATCTGCAGTGCAGTTATCTGATGATGACAAGGTAAGATTATGACACATGAGACTGGGCTATATGAGCGCACGAGGACTAGAGATGTTGAGAAAACACAACCTTTTGAATAGTGAGAAGATCATCATACTTGAATTTTGTGAGCATTGTGTCTCACGGTAGCAGAAGAAGGTAAGTTTCAGTACTGGCTATCATAAGACGAGAGGGGTGCTAGACTAAATCCATTCAGATTTATGGAGTCCCTCTCAGCTTCCATCGAAGGAAGAAAAGAGGTATTTTCTCACATTCATTGATGATTTTTCACGAAAGATTTGGATGCGTTTCTTGAAGGCAATGGAAGATTTTGGTTGAAAATTAAATAGAGAGAAAAATCAAGTACCTTCGCACATACAATGGCTTGGAGTTTTGCAGTAAAAAGTTCAATAATTTCTGCAAGGTTCATGAAATCGCAAGATATAAGACGGTCAGACACACACCATATCAGAATGAAATTGGCGAGAGAATGAACAGAACTCTCCTTGAGAAGGCTTGTTGTATGCTCTTACAAGCCAAAATGTCCAAAGTATTTTGGGCTGAATCAGTTCACACTATTTCTCATATTGTCAATCGATCTCCAGCGTCAGTGATTGAATTTAAGACTCTAAATGAAGTATGATCAGGTGAACCTTCTAAATATTCATACCTATGAATATTTGAGTGTCCAGCTTATTATCATGTTAATGAAGAAAATCTTGAACCAAGGCTAAAAATGCCATATTTATAGGGTAGGATATGTAGATGGAGTAAAAGGGTACAAACTTTGGTGTTTGTCTTTACTCAAATTTGTAGTTAATAGAGATGCTACCTTTGATGAATCCTCTATACTTGATCCTCGTAAAATTTCTGTGGAGTTATCAAGAAACAAGAACAACGAGCTAGAGCAGGTGGAGCTTACCAAGGAAAAGGACCAAGAGACTCAAGTTGATGAGTCAAAAGATGCAGATCTTGAAGAACATATTGTCAATGAACCATACACAATTGCAAAAGAAAGAGACGAAAGGTAGATATAGAAATCGGAACGTCTTATAGAGAAAGCAAATTTGATTGCATACGCGTTCGTAGCTGCAGAAAAAGACATTAAAGACCTCGAGCCCTCTTCGTATGTTAAAATAACTTCTTGAAAAGATGTTGCACAATGACAGTTAGCCATGATGGAAGAGATGGAGTCTCTTCACAAAAATGAGACATAGATCTTAGTTGAAAGGCTAAAGGGGAAGAAGATAGTTGGATGCAAATAGATCTACACAAAGAAAGAAGGTATTCCAGAAGTGGAAGATGCTAGGTTCAAGGTGAGATTGGATACAAAGGGTTTTAGTCAGAAGGAGGAAATTGACTATAATGAGATCTTCTCTCCAGTCGTGAAACATAGCTCATTTCGCGTGCTACTAGCGTTGGTTGCACAATTTTATTTGGAGCTTTAACAGCTTGATGTCAAAACTACTTTCTTACACGGTGATTTTGAAGAGACAATCTATATGGATCATCCAGAATATTTCCTAGCTGAGGGAAAAGAAGATCATGTATGCCAACTGAAGAAGTCTTTGTATGGTTTGAAGCAATCCCCTAGACAATGATACAAAAGGTTTGATGCATTCATACCTACATATGGATTCTTGAAGAATGCATTTGATAGCTGTGTGTATCATAAGAAAATATCTAGTAACTCTATGATTTATTCACTGTTGTATGTTGATGATATATTTATTGTTGCTAACAACATCACAGAGATAAATATTTTGAAGAAACTGCTGAGCAAAAAATTTGACATGAAGGATTTGGGAGCTGTAAAGAAAATTCTTGGAATGGAGATTTCAAAAGATGATGGTGTTGTACATCTTTCTCAGAAGAGGTACATCGAAAAGGTTCTTGAGAGGTTCAACATGCAGATGAGGATGAGGTGGAGCATATGTCAAAAGTTCCTCATTTAAAGCTTTTAAAGTTACAAGTGCCACAGTCTGAGGATGAGGTGGAGCATATGTCAAAAGTTCATTTGGCTAGCTGTTGACACCCAATTTTGACCCTCCACAGCGCAAATTAGCTATTCAGTTTCTTTAAATTTTGAACATTTTTTGAAATAATTAGCTTTTATAAAAATTAAATATTTTCATGTTATTCCTAACTATTTTTGTCTTTTTATATAATTTTAGGATAATATACATACTTTTTATATAACTATATCTTTAATTACTACTTATGTGATTATTCAAAAATCATCTAAAAAAACTATATTTTTAACTAAATATTATGTTAATTAGGTTAATTTAATTATAGTTTTATATTTTCAGATTAATTGGTTTATGACTAAAAAAATTGAAAAATGCACTTCTCCCACATCAAAAATCCATGAAGAATTTGAGGTTTTTGGAGCCTATATAAAGGCTCGTATTCTCATTAAGAAGAGAGAAAGAGGAGGGAGGTTTTTTTACCACCACAAAGTTAGAAATTTTCTTTACTTGGCTAGAAATTTGGACTCTTGTCCCTAGCCTAAAAGTTATGAAAATTTCTAGCTTTAAATCTATATTTTTCTCTAACGAGGAGAATAGGAGATTGAAATCGAAATTTAGGCTAAGAACAGAGTTCTTATAACGTCGAATTCACGAAGGTTTCAGTCTAAATTTTTAATTTTTTCTTTTGTGTATTGGAGCTTCGTCAAGCTCTTGGGTAGTGGTGAAGTCGTCTTCAGCTCATCGTCTTCAGTTTCGATGCCCGATAAAAGGTAAAATGTTTTCTTGACTTTATTTTATTTAATGTATAATTATTTCATGTCTTTATTTAGTTGATTCCTAAATCTTGGTTTTAGTTAGCATGTGTTAGAACTAATTAGGATTAATAGTTGATTCGTAATCTTGTTTTTAGTTATCATATTACTTAGATTTTGTATTCATTATAAATGCATACTATGTCTTTCTTTAGTTTTAAAAATAATAATAATAATATAAAAAAAAATAAAAAAATTTAAGTAGTAATTTGTTTTATAAGTGATAATGCTTAAGTGTTTTTTATCTTATTTTAGAATCATGTCTTCACTTCACTTGTCCTCTTTTGCTCACTGCTAACGGAACATGTCATTTGATTATGATGCCTAATTTGTTTGATGTTCTCTATTCCGAATGGAGTAGTAATTGTTTAAGATTAGTAATGATTAAACCCTAATGTGATTACTTTGAATGGTCTTAGTTGGTATGTTTAAAAATTAGTATTAGATTCTTAGGTTTTGGTTGATATTAATACTGGTTGTTTGGTTGCCTACTGTTGATATTAAGTTTTGATATGTGTTCATTTCTATTTTAATAATTTTCTATGTTGAGTTAATGAGTTGTTACTTGTGTATTTCATTTGATTGTGTTGCATGTGAACACTGTTGGAGTCCATTGGATTAAACTCTTCTTTGGATATTTTGGATTGTTTGAAACCCAAATCCTTTATCGAGTCATCCTTGATCTCATTCGGGTGGAAAGAAAAGCTGATATAGGTGTAAGGGAAGTTGATTTATAAATTGCTGGAGTTGAAAATAGTATTGTATACACTGATATATAGTGTATATACAGTTTGATATACTAATATATAGTATATATACAGAGATATACAATCATGATATACCTAAATAAAATGGATCAAAAGCCCAAAATACAGGTGGCCCAACATCTTAGTCCAAGTGTACAGAAACTAAGTGTTGAGCCCGATTTTCAGATTTGTTTATATTGTTATTCTATTTATTTGGGTTGTAATAATTTAATTTATTTACGTTTATCTATACTTGCCTAGATGTTAATTTTAGTTTGGTTTAACTTAATTGAACTACCCCAAGAGAAATCATTTTTTTGTTAATTTACTCTTAAAAAATAATTTTGTTCAAGTGTTTTTCTTTTACTTAGGCATTTTAACAAATAAAATTCTTTCAAATTATTTTAAAGGTTTCAAGATGATTTCTTGTTCAAATGATTTTAGTTGACTTTATTATTTATAAAAGTTAGTCAAATAATTTTCAAATCATCGGATAATCGCGCGTTAGCAGCCACTTTGAGTGCTAACACCTTCTCAAAGTAGAAATAAGAACCTCTTATCCATTTTCTCTAATTTTAAGACTTAAATCTGTTAGGATTTTTAAAATTAAGGTTTCTTGATTTTTCTTAAAAATTAAGTGGCGACTCTTTTCTAAACTTGATTTTTTCTCTTAAAAAGTTGAAATTAATTTTAAACTGTGTATTTTCGACATAAAACTAGTGCAGTTGGTAACATTATGTATGCTATGGTGTGCACACATCCAAATATTGCTCAATCTATAAGTGTGGCAAGCAGGTACATGATCAATTTAGGAAAAAGACATTGGAAAGTTGTCAAGTGGATACTGGCATAACTCAAAGGAGCTTCTGATGTTGGCCTAACCTTTCAGAAAAGTGAAGGTATTTCAATTCTCGGTTATGTGGATTTTCACTCTACAAGGGATTTTGATAGAAGAAGGTCCACAACTAGATACATCTTTACTCTCATTGGCAGTGCCGTTAGTTGGAAATCGACTTTACAGTCGATTGTCGTTTTGGCAATGAAAGAAGCTATCTGGTTGAAAGCTTTGGTGGCAAAATTCAGTTTGGTTCAAGTGGAATCAACTCTAAGATGTGATAGTCAAAGTGCTATTCATTTGATTAAAAATCAAAGATTTCATGAGCGCACCAAACATATTGATGTCAGATTTCATTTCATTCGAGATGCCGTTGAAGATGAAGCTATCAAAGTCGAGAAGGTTATCACATACGATCACGTTGCAGACATATTGACAAAGATAGTCCCACTTGCCAAGTTTGCACATTGCAAGAACTTGGCGAGAGTATGCATCAACTAATGCAACTCTGGGAGAACAACTGCTTGGTGGAGCTAGTGTGTTCAACATAGTTTTGATTCTTCTTGTTTCTTACAACGGGATTGCCAAGTAAACTTAGAAGTTTTGGCCGGAATTGTTCATACGCATGCTCAAAACACAAATCATGGTGGAGATTGAAAGAGTTGAGGTTGAAGACAAAATCAAAAGTTGTTAAGAGAAAGTTGAAAATGGAGAATCTTGCCAAGGTGGAGATTTGTTAAAATTGACAAGATTCTAGATAAATTAATGTAGCAACTTGGTAGGTAAAAGTTTGGTAAACTTTGACTTAATATAACAACTTGGTAGGTGAAAGTTAAATGAAAGTTTGGTAAACTTTGACAAATCTTGACAAGAATGTGATGTCATGGATGACATCAAGAGCAAGAATTTATTCCTATAAATAGGTAGCTCTTGATTCATTTGAAACACACCTCTTATCACATCTCTCACTTGTCTTCTCATATTCTAAGGTATTTGCAAAATATATTAGAAGAGTAGAGAATTGATAAAACAATTCTTTTAGATGTATTTGAGATCTCTCCCATTTTGTTTGTTAATATAAAGGCAGTTGTTCTCTCGTGGACATAGGATCATTCTGATCCAAACCACGTTAAATATTATTCTTCTTCCTTGTTCTTTATATTTTCACATTTCTGTTAACACTATTTATAACAAAATAAAAATAAAACGCATTGTTGAAAGCATTTTCAAGAAGAAGCTGCTTACTTGAACTACTTGCTTGAGTTACTTGTAAGTTTCCTACTTCATCGCAAGCATGAAGAAATTATTGCAAAGCTTTTCAGAAAGTTATTTGTTTGATTGCAAGCCTATTCAGAGAATTGTGTATGAATATCTACGATACGATATATTTATTAACATAAAAGATCATATTACAAAATTGTCACCTTAAAATACTTATAACTAATCAATAATACAATTACTTCTAGCTTACTATTTTTAAAAAAAATATAAAAAAACACTAGTCAATTAAATTTTGAGAACATGTGACCATCTTGAATTCATCTCCACCTGGACTGCTCACACTAATCTCAAACTCGAATAAAGAAAGATAGTTGTCAGGGGCAGAGTGAGGATACTAATTCTAAGTTCGGCAGAATTTAATAATCTTGACGTAAATTTTATATTTGTGTAAAAATTTATTTAATATGTATCAATACTCTATTCAAAACTTGATAAGCAAAAGAATATTATGGCTTTAGAATTTATAAACTAAATTTTTTGACTCCGCCTCTAATTATTGAGACGTGCTCACCTAGACACGCATGACAGACTAGGATCTAATTGGAGTGACATGAACCATACTGATTATACTTCAACTTGATTGAATTGTTTTTGTAGCATCTTGAATTCAAGAGGGATGTACATGTGGAGTCTTTTTGGATGAATATTACTGTGAAAGAGAATATAATGAGATGCATTTTATCTGATGAATTTTATCATATTCTTATTTGCTGGTGTATAAGTCACACATATTACACTGTCCTTAATTAGCTTATTATAAGTAGGAAAATGTCACGACGATAATAATATATTTAGTGTTATGTGGGATTTGAGGAGAGCAAAATGTATGCAAATTTTATCATTATCTTGTGAAGGTAAAAATGTTGCTTTCGAAAGACCCTCAGCCAACAAATTCAGGTACAAAGAAGAAGGAGACATTGAAGAAAATATAGCAGGTAACAAGGAAACAATGCAAAGCTTACCAGAAAAGAGCAAAAACAACAACAAAATAGTGTGATCATCGAAACACGTACGATAAGCAACATACTAAGATAAATTATTGAAAACAATACTAAACAATGATAAATAAAAAAAACAAGAGCTATAATAATATAAGTAGTACAATGGCAAACACCAACCACCCTAAGCAAGCCAACACTACCTTGACTACTAACTTTCTATCCTAATACGTGTCCTTTCACATCTTCCTATCTAAGGTCATGCCTCTATAATTGAAGTTGCGTCATATCCTGTCCTCAATACTTTTTTGGTCTACCTCTGCCTCTCCTCGTACCCTCTAAACCAACTTCTTGCACCTCTTCATTACTACATCAACACATCTCTTTTTCACATATCTAGATTAAATTATCTCAATTTCACTTTCCTCAACTTATCTACCACAGAAGTCACTCCTACTTAGGGTCTATTTAAGTTGCATCATCTTTAATTTTCCATTTCTTTTTTGCAAGTTATATTCTGTTTAAGGATATGAAGTGCAAGTGTCGACATGTGTCGTTACATTTGATATTAATGGTTAGAAATTTGACTCTTTTTATAAAGAAAAAGAAGAATATACAACAACGGAATAAAGCTCTTCTGAGGTCCTTTCAGTCCATTTTAACAGGCAGCCCGGTGCACTTAAACTTTCGCTATGCGTAAGGTCCGGATTAATAAGATATCAACTAAATGGATAAGTATATTATTATTATTTATTTATTCAATCTTAATTTAATATTTTTTTCCATTCATATTACATAAAGTTTTTAATTTGGACGCATTTTTTAAAGAAATTTACTTACCCTTATATTTTCACTAAATTACTCTTTTAATTAAATGGAAGGAGTGCCTAATGCCTTATTTAATATGATTTCTAGGTACTTAAAATTAAAACCCATGTTCCAAATATGGATGGAAAAAAAACACCTCATCGAGAAATGAAAAGACATTACCACAAATTAAGTAAATGCCTCAGTTATACATCACATAAAAAATTAACGAATATTTATTTTTTATCAACCTTTTCAATTTATTTTTTGTGTTCTTTTCTTATTGAAGAGAGTTGTATCAATCATGAGCTTAGTTGAACTCTGCTTCTTCACTGATCAGCCGTGAAGAAGCTAGAGATGAAGATGATGAAAAAGATGAAGAAGAGAGGCGTTAGAGAGAAGGAGAAGATTTTATTTTTAGGGCTAATCTGTGAAAATGCCCATTGTGTTAACAGTACATAGTTGCTATGTATATATAGCTAATTACATTGACTTAACTGACTAACAAATTAGTTAGTTCTAACTATGTAACTAACTAAAATGACCATACTGCCCTTATTTCTAACTGATTTTTCTAACTCCTTTAACAACTTCCTTTACATCTCAACACTCCCCTTCAAGCTAGGAGGTGCAAAAATATTCAAAGCTCCTAGCTTGGATAGAAGGTGCTCATGTTGACCTCTAGACAATCCCTTTGTCAATATATCAGCTGGTTGTTCTTGGGTTGGTAAGTAGTCAACTTTGATCATGCCTTGTTGTAGTCTTTCTCTAATGAAATGACAATCTATCTCTATATGTTTTGTTCTTTCGTGATAAACTGGATTGGCTGCAATTTGAATTGCAGCTTTGCTATCACTATAGACCTTCACTGGTACCTTCATATCAGCCTCAACCTCCTTCAACATTCCCAGCAGCCACACAAGTTCTGAAACAGTAGATGCCATGCTTCTATATTAAGCTTCAACTGAACTTCTAGACACTGTAGTTTGTTTCTTGGCTTTCCAAGATATTAGTGATTTTCCCATCTTGATCAAGTATCCTGTGACTAATTTCCTGGTGAGTGCGCATGCTGCCCAGTCTGCATCACAGAAAGCTATAATTTGGTTGTCTGATTGACTGGATAGTAGTATACCTTATCCAGGTTATCTCTTCAAATATTTGACTACTCTTAGGGCTGCCTCCATATGGGACTTCTTTGGCTGGTTTAGAAACTGACTTAATATCTGAGTACTGAAGGCTATATCTGGCCTTGTCATGTTGAGATACAGAAGTTTACCTATGAGTTTTTGATAGGCTGCCTGATCTATTAGAGGATCATGTAGCTCTTCTTGCTTTGAGTTCACATGGTCATCATAGAGCTTTGATGTGAGCTTAATGTTGGCATCCATTGGTGTTGCTGCTGGCTTAACTGTAGTTATTCCTACTTCTGCTATCATATCAAGAGTGTACTTCCTCTGATGCATGAGTATTCCTGTTGTGGATCTTGCAAATTCAATTCCCCGAAAGTATTTGAGCTCCCCTAAGTCTTTCATCTTGAATGCACTTTATAGAGCTTTATTTGTCTCTTCTATCAGCTTTAGGCTGCTGCCAATGACTAACATGTCATCTACATATACAAGTACAATGACAATACCTTCTGCTGACTTGTTAATGAATAGGGAATAATCATATTGGCTTTATTTGAACTTGAGAGAAATAAGAGCCTCAGTAAGTTTGTGATTCCACTGCCTTGGAGCTTGTTTGAGTCCATAAAGGGACTTTGTTAGTCTACATATATTCTCCCCTTGATTGACAAATCCTTGAGGCAGCTGCATATATATTTCATCCTCTAGGTCTCCATGTAGAAAAGCATTGAAGACATCCATCTGATGGATGTGCCAGTTCTTGGAAGCTGCCATGGCAAGAACAACCATGACAGTCACCATCTTCATAACAGGAGAAAATATTTCTTTGTAATCAATCCCTTCTTGTTGGCTGTATCCTTTTGCTACTAGCCTGGCTTTGAACCTCTCTATTTCACATGTGGATTTGTATTTAACCTTGTAGATCCATCTGCAACCAATAGGTTTCTTCCCTGCAGGTAAAGAAGTAACTTCCCACGTATTGTTGTTTTCTAAGGCCTGGATCTCTGTCTGCATAGCTTCAACCCATCTTGGGTCTTTGACTGCTTCAGCATAGCTGGTAGGTTCTATCACAGAGGATGTAGCTGCAATAAAGCACTGATGAGAAGGTGACAGATGAGAGTAGCTTACATAGTTGGATAGAGGATATTGAACATCCTGTTTAACATTCAGAGAGACAAAATCCTTCAGCCATATGAGAGGATGTTTGGACCTAGCAGATCTTCTAGTAAGAGGTGGCCCAGACACATCAGTATCACTTGTAATAGGGTGTGGTTGTGTAGACACACACTCTTGTTCACCAGCATCTGGATGCCCATATGTAGCCTCTTCAGAAAGTACAGATGGAGCAGTACCTGGTATTATGAATGGGGATAGTTGAACTTGTGGAACTATCTCACCTAGACCTTGTAGGTTATCTACAAACAGTTGCTGGGTGGCTGGACCATCAGCCTTGGCAAATGGAAATATGGCTTCTCTAAACTGAACATCCCCGCTGACAAAGAATGAGTTATTGTGCAAGTCAAACAGGATATAGCCTTTTTGCACTTCAGAGTACCCCATGTGCACAGCTGACTTTGATCTGGGCATGAGTTTGTCATGTTCAGTGAGATTCTTGGCTAGAGCTAGGCAACCAATGGTTCTTAAATGAGATAAACCTTGTTTTTTGCCATACAATCTTTCATAGGGAGATTGGAACTGAAGCACACTGTTAGGAAGTCTATTGATCAGGTAAGCAGCTGCTAGGACACAATGACCCCAAAATCTGATAGGTATTTTTGCTTGAAACCCGAGGGCTCTGGTTACTTCTAGTAGATGTCTGTGTTTCCTCTCAGCCACTCCATTTTGTTGAGGAGTGTATGGACAAGACCTTTGATGGATAATACCTAGTGTTTTGAACATATTATCACATACTGAATTCACAAATTCAGTACCATTATCAGACCTTAAGACCTTGACCACCTTGTCAAACTGATTCTTAGTATACTGCAAGAACATGTTAAGAGACACACACACATCTGATTTGTGTTTAAGTAAGAATAGCCAAGTCATTCTTGAAAATTCATCAACTATTGTAAGAAAGTACTTGTTGCCATAAAATATTGTTGTATTATAAGGTCCCCAAAGATCAACATGTATCAAATCAAAGTAGCTATTGCTTTTGATGATACTAGAAGGGAATACAGGTCTAGTTTGTTTTGCAAATGAACACACTTAGCATTCAGACACCTTACACACACTAACTTTATTGATATTGAACATCTTGGCCAGTACAGCTGAAGACACATGTCTTAGCCTTTTATGCCATAGCTCTATATCTGATTCCTTGTCTGTGGAAGAACCAACATCAACAGAGTATGCAGATTCCTTAGCCTTACTTGCATCACTTTGAGTGAATGGGTTCCATAGCAGATACAGACCCCCCTCTTCTCTACCAACTTCCTTCACCTTCCCAGTGTAGAGTTCTTGAAAAACACAGAAATCAGGGAAGAAGGAGACAGAGCAGCCCAATTCCTTGGTTATTTTACTGACAGACATCAAGTTATACTTGAATTCTGGAATATGGAACATATTAGTAATCAAACTTTTAGATGGTAGACTACAAGAATCAATATGAGTTACTTTAGTGATACCACCATTTGGTAAGCACACATCCTTAGGAGTGTTAAGTTGAAGGACAGATTCCGTTAGTAGCATCTGTAGTTTAGACACCATATGGTTTATTGCCCCTGTATCCACTATCCACACATCACTAGTTTCAGTTACACATAGAGCCTTACCTGCATTGTTTGCCTTATTGCAATCAGGTGCATTGGCTCTTGAACCAGACTGTTGATTCATCATCATAAGAATTTGTTCATACTGATCTTTTGTAAATGTACAACCCTGAAGTAGTTGTTTGATCTCTCTCTCAGCTGCCTTGTTAGAATTAGTGGTTGGTGATTTGTCTGCAGTATGCTGTACTGTGCTATTCCTACTCCACAAAGCTTCATCAGTCACATTTGTGTTCAAGCCATAAGAGAAGTTAGTCTGACCTGACTGCTGAGATTGATTTGTAAGGCTATTGGTGTCTGCATAGACCATGTTTGCACTCTGAGCCTTTCTTTTTGACTTGAAATCTGGAGGATACCCCACTACCTTGTAGCAGGATTCTTTGGTGTGGCCCCTACACTTACAAAAATCACAGATTAAAGATGTATTTTTCTTGAACCTATTGCTCATACCTGAACTGTTTCCAATTCTCGAGTACATAGCCACTGACTCAGAAGTTGATGCATATAGTCCCAAATTGTTGATTCTTGTAACCACAACCTTTTGACTCTCATCTCCTACTATCATAGCATACGCTTGATTGATAGTAGGTAAGGGATCTATCATGAGGATTTGACTTCTAGCTTGATGATATGTGTCATTTAGTCCCATTAGAAATTGATACAACTTTTGTCTATTCATGTGGACTACAAAACCTCTGGACTTCTCACAATTGCAGCAAGGTGAGGGCACTAACACTTCAAACTCATCCCACAACGCTTTCAGCCTTATTTAATATGCTGATACAAAGGTTGTTCCTTGTTGTAAGGTAGCTATTTCTTTGTGTAGGCTATAAGTTCTTGATCCATCAACTCTATCGAACCTTTCTTGCAGGTCAGTCCACACACTCGAAGCATTCGATGCAAACGCAATTCTACTCAACAAACTCTTCGAGACTGAATTCAGAAGCCATGACAACACAATTGCATTTGCTCTTTCCCATTGGCACCACAGTTCTTCACCATACATTTCTTTCCTGCACATTCTATCCACAAGCCCTAATTTGTTTCTACCTAACAATGCTAATTTGATTGACCGATTCCACAAGGTGTAGTTTTCAATACCTTGCAACTGGAACGAGATGATGCTTATACCACTCACATCTGTGGGGCTAAGAAATAGGGGATGATTATAGTCAATACCTTGTCCATTGTTACCTACCGAGCTTGCTGAACTTGGTATACCCACTCGTTGAGTTGAATCTGTGGCTTCACCTGTCATTTCTTCAACCTTTTTTGAGCTCTTTGTTTTGGAAGTTAGTGTTGGTTGCAGTTTTAGCTTTGACGAAGCTCAGATTTGCAAACTACAAGCTAACAACTTTAACTGATTCTTTGACTCTGATCTTCGAGTCTTTGACTCAGCTGTGTTAACTCTTTCAGTGACCAACGCTCTGATACCATGAGCTTAGTTGAGCTCTGCTTCTTCACTGATCAGCCATGAAGAAGCTAGAGATGAAGATGATGAAGAAGATGAAGAAGAGAGGCGTTAGAGAGAAGGAGAAGATTTTATTTTTAGGGCTAATCTGTGAAAATGCCCATTGTGTTAACAGTACATAGTTGCTATGTATATATAGCTAATTACATTGACTTAACTAACTAACAAATTAGTTAGTTCTAACTATGTAACTAACTAAAATGACCATACTGCCCTTATTTCTAACTGATTTTTTTAACTCCTTTAACAACTTCCTTTACATCTCAACAAATCATGTCAATGAAAATGGGATTTGATACCCCTTTTGGAAACATAAGATGTTTTACAAATATTGAATAACAAAATAGTAACGTCGATGATAAAAGGAATAAAAATTAAAGGGACGAAGGAGTTCTTATTTTACTCGAATATTTATATTAAATTATATTAAGTTATCATGATTAAATAACATGTCGTTACATATACATGTCTTCTATTTTTCTAAATCATCCACTAATAGATGGCTGAATTTATTAATCAGGCTTATTTATTTTAGACATAAATATTTTGCCTCACGCCACCACCTTTTAAAACATTAAACCTAATGGGTCAAAATTAATTCCCACTTTCCATAAGCAATGTTCTTGAAATTAAACTAATTCAGAATAAAAGAGAAATATGAGAATGTAAAACCAGAGAGCTTGTTTAAATTTTTTATTTTTGATTAGTTAAAATGGTTTTTCAAAATATCTTTTAAGAAAATGAATTTATAAATATAAATAAGGAAAACAAGTTTTAACATTTCAAGTTCATTATTTTCTCTCCACTCATCTACTTATGCCCCCAACCTTCACTTCTTCACCATCCCACTCTCGGTGACTGAACCCTCGCCAACTCAGAACCCTCGCCATCCCCATTCCACCCTATGGTGTTTTGCTAAATTATATACTCCATAAATGTTCTTGAGAATTTTACTTTGTTTTATTTAATTGGTAAGTGGATGTCTGACTATGAAAATAAAAGAGTATTCACTTTATATGAAATTTTTTATGTTGGAATTGAAGTTGTGTTTGGTCATATTATTTCACTACTAAAAATCTATCAAAAAGCGACGCAAAAAAGAGACGGACTGCGTCGCTTTTTTTGTCAAAGTTGACGGAAAAGCGACGCACTCACTATCGTCGCTTTTTTTCTCGAAGCTTTTGAAGGAGCGACAGACAGGGTCGTAAAAAGTGACGGACTGTGTCACTCCTAAATTTTTTAATTAAAAAATATATATAAAAAGAAATGATGGACTCTGTCATTTTATTTTTTTAAAAAAAGAAATTATTTAATTCAAAGCGACGGACAGGTTCCTTTAGTCCGTCGCTTTTCTGGTTTTTTAAAGATATTTTCCAGAAAAGCGACGGACAGGGTCCTTTTGTCCGTCGCTTTTCTGGAAAAATAAAAAAACAAAAAACCAGAAAAGCGACGGACTAAAGGACCCTGTCCGTCGCTTTTCTGGAAAATATTTTTAAAAAACCAGAAAAGCGACGGACTAAAGGAACCTGTCCGTCGCTTTTTCTGCAACACTTTTGATAGCAGAAACCTGTAGTTTCTACAGCCCAACTGTAATCAAAATTCAATTCAATTGTATTCAATTCAGCACATTCAAATACAATTAACAACAAACAAAATTCGCAAAATACATAATAACAAACATAATTAAACACTTAAAATGAATAAAATCATAATTTAGAACGATTTAAAGTGTTTCAAAGTTAACAAAAAATATTCAAAATGTTCATAAACAAACATAGGGAACCCTAAGGACTATTTGCTATATATTCATCACTATCGTCGGAATCATCCGGAGTGGACGCTCTTGAATAACGGAGTGGAGGCTGACGGGCGAGGTTGAGCACTTGTTCTTTAATTTTCTCAACTTGTTCATTCATACTTTTTTGATCATCGATCTTTCTTTTCTCTGATTCTGCCAATGCGTGTGTAAGTTCTGCAATTTTCTGAGACATTGCAGCTATCTGAACCCCGTCAATGGTCTCGGCTCGATGCGATGATCCAATACCTTCTAAAACTAATTGGAGTCGTCGTACATTATTCCTAGAGCCCATTCCATCTATTCGGCCCTTGTGGCTGCCTCCAACAACTTTTTTTGTCCAAATTTGAGTGAACTGTCCAGGCGTTAGCTGAACCGAATCTCCCATCTCACGTACGTGCCGCTCATAATCTTGTTGCATATTAGAAAATAAAAGTTATAATCAAACTATATATATATATATATATATATATATATATATATATATATATATATATATATATATATATATATTAAAAATAAAACTTAGAAACAAAACACATTATACTATATCTTAAATAACTTACATAGGCTCATTCGGCTTTTTCCTCCACCCACTCATCCGGATCCAACTCATTAGTCTTTTTCTTCACATTAGTCTTTTTAAAGACTTCATAGCGATAGAGAGCGCGTCCCAATTCTTTTTTCTATAAAGAAAAAATACAATTAATGAAATAATATTTTGTGAAATAATTTATTTCAGAAAATGAATTTAAACTTAATTCATATATTAGTTAAATTCAAGTTATGATTAATTCAAGTTATAATTAATTAATTCATATAATAATTAAGATCAACTTATAATTAATTCAACTTATAATTATTAAGTTCAAATTCTATTTAATTCAAGTTCTAATTAATTAATTTATATAATAATTAAGTTCAACTTATAATTAAGTTCAAATTATAAATAATTCAAGTTCTAATTAATTCATGTCAGATGTTCTAAGTTAAATAAGAACAAAATTACATGTTTCAAGTATATACAAATTAATGTTCTAAAATAGGAGTATTCAAGTATCTAATTAAAGTTCAAGTTCATAACAACATAAAGTTCTAATTAATTAGTTTTAAAGTCTAAGTTCTAGTTACTTCTAAAGCTTAAAGAATTCAAACATATACAAACCTAAAAATTTCAAAGTTCCACTTCCAAAATTCCTAAAGTTTAAGTTCATGACTATGAATATGGTCTAACTCTAATTAGCTTAATTTGTTCATAAGTACTACAATTCAACAAGATTTCAAAAGTCAACAAAATTTCAAGTTCAAAGTTTTAAGTTCAAGTTTCAAAATTCAAGTTCTAAGGTCAAGTTCCATATTATATTCAAGTATCCTAAAATTCAAGCATCTAAATCCTAATTAGTTCCAAAGTCTAAAGTTCACAATTTATAAAAACCAAAAAAATATTCTAAGTTCAAAAATCCTAAAGTCCAAGTTCATAACTTGAATATCTTTCAAACATCAAAAATCATTCAACTCAATGTTTTTCTAACTTGAATATCTTCCAAACATAAAAAATCCTAAATTCTAATTTCTAATTAGTTCATGTTCTAACCGTAATTTTATCTTCAAAAACACTTCAAGTCCAACTAACACAATACCCAATTCACAATCTAATTAAAAAAAAACCACAATTCAAACTAAGGCCCTAAAATTTTCATTCACATTCTCACTTCAAGAACTAAGCAACTTAACATAACATTTGAATATCAACAACACTTTAATTCCAACTCCAAAAAATATATGTAATTCACAATTTAATTCAAAAAATAAATCCCAACTCAAACAAAAGACCTAAAATCTAATTTTTAACATTCACCAATTCAAAATCACATATACAAATTAACTATGTTAATAACATACATTAAACAAATTAAATTAAATAAATTAACTAACAAATCAACAAATTAATATTTGTTTTCAAAATTAAAACCCTAAAACTAACTAACCTTATTAACAATACAGAGAGAGAGAGAGAGAGGTTAACAGTGGGGAGGGGCGGCGGCAACAACGGCGATGGGGGAGGGCGTGGCGGCGGCAGCAGCGACCGGCGGCGAAGGGGTGGGGGTGAAATTTTTAGAGAGAAGGGGGAGGGTTTAGAGAGAGAGAGAGAGAGAGAGACAAAAATGAGAAAAAAATCGGGTCTCTATTTTGAAATATTTCAGATGGAGCGACGAACAATATCGCTCTGTCCGTCGCTTTTTTAAAATATTTGACCGCCTTTGACCAAATAAGCGATGGACTTAGAGACGTTGTTCGTCGCTTATTTAAAAAAAATGATAAATAAAATACGACGGAAGGAGACGCAATATTTAAATTATATTTAATTATTTTCAATTAAAAGCGACGGACTCCGTCGTTATGTTTATTTTATAATTAATTTTTAAATATATTTAAAAAAATCCACCAAAAATAGCGACGGACATATAGTCTCTGTCCGTCGCTATTTATAAAAAAAATTAAATTATTTTTACAACAAAAAAAATGGACTGCGTCTCAAATGTCGTCGCCTTTTTGAGCGACGCAGTCCGTCACTATTAATTTCGTCGTTTTTTATCAGTTTTTTAGTAGTGTTTGCAAAGAATATTATAAGTTGGAAGTACTTTTTCTAAGCATGGTTTATACCCATACTTTTTCAAAACTAACTAAAGACACTCAACTTGACTAATTTATTTGAAACATACAATAAAATCTGCTCTAAAAAAGCAATATCTCAAAATAAATAGTCACACAATATTATAATTAGATCTCATACATGAGCTACTACATATTATTATAAATATTTTCTGATTTTATTTGAATTTTTTGAAGATTGAATTGTGTTTGATTATAGTTTTAGCAATACCCTTTTGGAAAAAAAATGGGGTGGGAGAGGGGAGTTGAATGTGTGGAACTATAATAACATATAAGAAAATAAATAATATAAATACTTTTCATTTTAATAAATAAAAATGATGATCGATAATTTTTTCTTCTTTCAATTTTTTTACATTAGGTATGAGTTTTTATTTCTAAACATGATATCGCGTACCTTTTCTTACATAACTATTTAAAATTTCCTTTACATTAGTAATAATGAATTTATTTTGCTAACTCTAAAAATATATAATAAAAGAAATCTAAATCAATTATATCTTGATACATTATATCACTTATTATAACTTTAAGACATCCCAAGTTTTTGTAATTTCAATTGAGGGTCAATATAATAGATTTGTAAGGAACCAGTGGAAGACATATTTAATCAAAAATTAATGCTCGTATTTAAACTTTATATAAAACATAAAATCAATATTACATAAAAGTTATCATTTAAAATAGTCAAATTAATTTCATAATCACTAATATAAGTTTTTACTCAAATTTTTATAATTAATTAAGAACATTTGTCCTGAACTTTAAATGGAGGGCAAAATTATCCAATTTTGAGTAGTTCTGTGCCAAAAATTGCCATTGTTCCTTGTTTTGAGACAACCACTAGTAAGATTAATATTTTTGAGCTATTTTGATAGTCGACGGGACATTTCAAAGCCAAAAATGTAATAGTAAATATATTTTTTAGCGAGAACGTAAATGGAAGATAAAATTGACTCATTTTGAATAGATCAAAGGTATATTTGATTTTTTTTATCTATTTATTTTTTTAACTTAATTACCAAATACTTAAAAATAAATAAGAAAATCACTTATTTTTTTTAAAAAAAATATATCATGACTTTCTCACTTTTGTTATTTTTTGTTTTCATCTTGTTTTCGATATGGTTGTCCCTATCTGACCTTTTATCTTGTTTTCATCTCTTGAGCCGAGGGTCTTTCGGAAACAGTCGCCCTACCTTTCAAGGTATGGGTTAGGTCTGCGGACACTCTACCCTCCCCAAACCCCATATGGTGGGACTATACTGGGTTTGTTGTTGTTGTTGTTTTAAAAAATATATATATATTCTAAGAAAATATTTTTCACGACACCCTGAATTTATTCTTGTTAAACCAGGTGCCGTATGATCATTGTTTCCACCCAACTTGTAAAAAAAATATATTTTCTAAGAAAATATTTTTCACGACACTGTGAATCTATTTTTGTAAAACCAGGTGCCATATGATAATTGTTTCCACTTCAACAAGGCCTTCTTCTTATTGAACACTTTAACCTTAAGAAATTTATACATATTTGACATAAAATGACAATCAGTTCAAAAATAAAAATGCATGTAACTCAAACACAAATACATAATAGATGTACAAATAGAAATGATGACACGGGATGATATCCATTTTTTAAAAATTCTATTAAATAATTCAAAAAAAATAAAATAATAACTTATTTTTTTAATTAACCCCCCCCCCCCTCTTCTTCTGCTTCTTCTTTGTCAGTTCTATTTCTCCTTCCATCGGCGTCGTCAGCAGCGCCAGCACCGGCGCCACCAATAAACCATCGCACCTACCCCTGTCTTCTTGTCCATCTAATTTTACCCCTTTCACTGGCGTCGGAATACACCATTGCCGCTCACTTAACCTACATACTCATTTTGTCACGCTCTGAGAGGGTATCTTAGGTGTGGCCGGTACTCAGAAGCCATTGCTGGCTCCCAAGCGAACCACTTGGCTTGATCACACATTCATTGATTCAGTGGAAGACTTAGTTTAAGAGAAAAATAAAATTTAGTGGGCTAACTCAATCATCAATCTCCATCATTCAAATCAAAAACATAGTTTGAAAGAAAACTAATCAAGAGTTAGAGATATCAAAATAAATTCATCACTATCTAGTCTATGAAGCCTCTATCTCGACTACCTAAATGGTGCCAATGACAAGTTCATGGCTACCTAAAAAAACTACTCATAAGCAATGGAAAGAATGAATATGATTACTTCGAAGGCAATGAGTTCTTACCACTATCAGGAAAGAAATAGATCTTCAACGAAGCACCTGTTGATGATATCTAACACCCGTCCCTACATCATAAAATGATGCAGGCCCAAATGGACGTCAGTGCATGTATGTACGAGTATGTAATATGGCAGAATGAAATAACAATACATCAAAGGAACTCAAGATAGAATGAAACTCACCCAACTCAGTATGATATGCAAGTATAAAATATAACAATATTTTAAGAAGGACTCAGTAATATGCAACTTGTTCAAAACATGACATATACTTTCATGCACAATCTGGGAGTCTCTCTTAACCGACAAAAATCCCACCACTTATAAGTAGGTGATGCACAACGAACTGACGTCATTGCCACATCCGTCCAATACTTTATAAGTAGGTGATGCACAACGAACCGACGTCGTTTCCACATCCGTCCAATACTTTCCAAGGTAAAGGACAAATCTACCAATCTAGATCCACCAATCAATCAAGTCCTATCTTTTCAGGACAATCAAATAGGGAAACATTAGACTTTAATGATCCAATCCTCTCCTACCTGACTACGTAGTTATTAAGTTTTACCCTCGCTCAATTCGATGCTCGATACTACTCCCAAACCTCAAAATGCTCATGCAACTTCAAAAAAATTAGTTCAATCAAAACTTTTGACTAGTCTCATTGGACTCCTATCGAAACTCAATCCCATCTCAATTATTATGCTCTTTCAAATCAACTCAATCAAATCCACTCATTGAGATTAAAAACTCAACTCTTTTAAATCACTTTAAAACATGTAATTTCAACTCAAAATAATGTATAGCAAAATCACAATCAAAACGGTTAAAATTCTTAAAGATTCTTTCAATTCAACTCAGGCTCGACTCATACTCAAATCATCAAGTTCTTTCAGAAATATATTTTTTAAAATCAATCACAAGTCATTAAAACTTTATCTCAAAACCATTATTTATGCTCAAGATATCCATGCTCAAAATAATGAAAAAATTAACTTATGTGAAAACTCAAACTCTTGTACAATCAATGCTCAAAATCAAATATAATCTTCAATTAGGGTTCATGTGAATGAATACATGAACATGCATCCAAAACAATTACTCAATCCATAAACAACATCAATGCGTATTTTAAATATGTACAAGGAACCCAAAAGACAATAGATAACTCAAGAATTCAATTCAAGGAACTCAAACACTCCAACTCAACTCAACTCGAATCAATAAAGATGAAGGGGCACGTGGACGAACTCGGTCCAACGTTGTGTTAGCCTTACATACCTGAATCTTAGGAGTTATTGGATAAAAGTATTGGGTTTGGAACCTTGTAGCTTGAAGTTGAGAAACCAATCTATGGATTTGTGAATGAGATCTTGAACTTGGACTCTTTAGATTTCCCAATATTGGAGAAATTCCTTTCTTGAAGTTCTTGATCTTTGGGAGAAGGAGAATTTGGGATTTTGAGAGTATCTCTACGTATAAGAATATTATTAGGTTGAAAGATTGAGAAAAATCACCTTTTAATAAATTCCGCCGGCAAATTCGACGAGCTGGAGGTCTCTCCGCCGACCTATTTGATGAGTTGCTAAATGGTGTTTTAGCTCTCCCAATCCAACAGTTTTTGAAGGATTTTGGGCACTATTCGGTGAGCTAGGTCGTGGTTCTCCGAACTATTCGGCGAGTCACCAAATTGGCTGGTGAGCTAGCCAAATTGTCCTGTCCGGACATGCTTCAGTAAAACGATCATAACGTTTTACTCCAAACTCCAAAAAATGCAATCTTGATATATTTGAAAAGAAGACTCAAAGACATGTAATTTGATAGGTCATAGGCCACCCAATTCATTATATTCTAAGAGATGTGGTCGTTTGACGTTGACCCTTATACGAACTCATGCAAAAACTTAACCGATAGAAATTCTTTGGACTTGGTTGGTGTTAGGGATCCCTTATGACCCTAAATCACATCTAATACCCTTCAAATACTTAGGAATTTATACTAACTCATAAATAAAATTATAAGTCATTCAGAGAGGTGTCACAATTTTGAGTGAAGAAGGGGACAGAGAGATTGTGTTGGGAGATTTGGAACATATAGGGAGGCGTCATGATTTTTGGTGTTACAGGAGTATTACGGTCGAAGAGGTTAAGGGTGTTGTGTGTAGGATGCGCTGGGGAAGAGCGATCAGACCTGGCGAGATTCCTGGAGAATCTTGGAAGAGCATGAGCTTGGTAGGTTTGGAGTGGCTGACTAGGTTATTTAATATCATCTTTAAGATGGCAATGATGCCTGAAGAATGGAGGTCGAGCGTAATGATCACTCTATACAAAAACAAGGGGGATATCCTGAGCTGCAACAACTATAGAGGTATCAAGTTTCTAAGCCATAATATGAAAGTGTGGGAAAGAGTGGTGGAGATGAGGGTGAGGAGAGGCGTGTCTATTTCAGAGAACTAGTTTGGATTTATACCGGGACGCTCAACTACAGAAGCCATCCATCTTATGAGGAGACTGGTGGAGCAGTATAGGGAGAGGAAGAGGGACTTGCATATGGTATTCATTGACCTAAAAAAGGCTTATGATAAAGTTCCACAAGAGATACTATGAAGATGTTTGAAGGCTAAAGGTGTACCTATGGCGTACATTAGGGTGATCAACGACATGTATGAGGGTGACAAAACTTGGGTAAGGACAGTAGGAAGGGACTAAGAGCACTTCCCAATTGTGATGAAGTTGCATCAAGGATCAGCTCTGAGTCCGTTTTTATTTGCCTTGGTGATGAATGTATTGACACGACAAATTCAAGGTGAGTTGCCATGATGTATGCTTTTCGCGGATGACATAGTCCCAATCGATGAGACTCGTAGCGGAGTTAACGCTAAGCTGGAGGATTGGAGACATACCTTGGAGTCTAAAGGGTTTAAGCTGAGTAGGACCAAGACAGAGTACTTAGAGTGCGAGTTCAGTGAGACACCTTAGAAGGTTGGCGCGGAAATTAGGCTTGGTGACCAGGACATCCAAAAGAAAAGTAGTTTCAAATACCTTGGGTCTATCATGTAAGGTAATGGGGAGATTGATGATGAAATTGAAGCTCGCTTCCGGTGTGCTATGTGACAAGAAGATGCCACCACAACTTAAGGGTACGCTCTACAAAGTGGTGGTTAGACCGGCTATGTTATATGGGGTGGAGTGTTGGCTAGTGAAAGTCTCTCACATTCAAAAAATGAAAGTTGCTGAGATGAGAATGTTGAGATGGATGTGTGGGCATACTAGGAGATACAGGATTAGAAATGAGGCTATTCGGGACAAGGTAGGAGTGACCTCGGTGGAAGACAAGATGCAGAAAATGCGATTGAGATGGTTTGGGCATGTGAAGAGGAGAGATACAGATGCCCAGTGAAGAGGTGTGAGAGGTTGGCCATGGATGGTTTCAAAAGAGGTAGGGGTAGGCCGAAGAAATATTGGGGAGAGGTGATTAGATAGGACATGACGCAGTTACATCTTACCAAGGACATGACCTTAGATAGGAGGGTGTGGAGGACCCATATTAGGATAGAAGGCTAGTACATAGTCTCGTTATTCTTCCGTATTAGTAGGCGCATTAGTGCACTGTAATTTCTTGTGCTTTGATTTCTATTATTATCTATTACTTTCTGTACTTCGATTACTTTATTTTATCTGTGTCGCTTTTTTTATTTTCTTTTCTATATCGTTTTGAACTTTTTAGACTTATCTGACCTCTTTTTATGCTTCTATTGAGCCCAGGATCTTTCGAAAACAGCCGTCTTACCTTGGTAGGAGTAAGGTATGTGTACATTTTACCCTCTCAGACCCCACGTTGTGGGATTTCACTGGGTTGTTATTGTTGTTGTATTCAGTTCGAGTCTACACACATATGAAGAATGGTTCGTGTGTTGGCGAAAAAATTTGAGGTGTTACACATTTCCCTTTTCATTCTAATTGCATCAAAACTTTTACCTATTGCCTTCATCTTCTGCCCAATAGTAATAATTTATCATAATTACAAGAAATAATAACATTTTTTTATCAAAAGAATACCAGTTTATATTTTTCATCTGAATAAATGGAGCTTTGACGAAATATTTGAGATTTAGTAAAAAAAAGAAAATATGAGAAGCAAAATTGGAAAGGCTAAGAGAAAGAGAGAAAGGTGGAGGGAGTGGGTGTGTGTGTCTAGAGATGATGGGAAAGGAAGATGTTAATAGTTGCAGGGAAGTGAACACCGGTGAAGAAGAAGACTAGCTTTTTATTTTTATTTTTTTATTTTGTTAATTAATTTTTTTAATTTTTTAAATTAATTTAGGTATATAAGTTAGAAAAAATATATATAATATTTTTGATTGATTTACGCGCTTAAAGAGGGTGAAACACACATATTTTGTCATGTCAGTCAGGTGTGTTTGATAGATACACTTTTTTAGAGGTTTAGGCGTTCAATAGGAAGACAGTCTTGTTGAGGTGTCTAAACAGAAAAAACGTCCAAGTTCAAGGGGCCGCTTATGACTTCTACCTAATAAGAAATGAACGTTAAATCTAAAACTCCAAATGTTAGTTCATATGGTGATAGTTAGAGCCCATTTGGATTAGCTTATAAACTGTTTTCAGCTTTTTTGAGTGTTTGACTGATCAATTTAAAGTCATTTTGTGCTTAAAATAAGCCCCAAAAAATAATTGAATTTGTTTGACTTAACTTATCTAAAACAGCTTATAAGCCAAAAAAATATGTTGAATTACCCCAGCTTTTTTTTAACTTATAATAAACAATTTTCAGCTTATAAACAGCTTAAAAAAAAACTTACCCAAACAGGCTCTTATACAACCATATAAAAGTGTCAAATCCTCAATTCACCACTAATGTGGGGCAAACTAAACACACTGTTTCTACTCAAAGGACAGATGTAATTAGAAAACTTTACAAAATGATCATTTGGCACAGATGAAAAATAAAAAAAACTTAACATAACTAATAAAGTTATTGTCATATAACCAAAAAGTCAAAAGTAAGAGCTATGGAAACAACCTCTTGCTTTTCAAAAATCAAAAGTAAGACCTATGGAAACAACCTCTAGCAAAAAAGCAAGATAAGTATGTACAATAAACTTTTGTAGTCCATCCCTTCACCAAAACCCACGCATAGCAGAAGCTTAAAACACCAAGCAAAAGAATTAGTGGATGCAAGATGAACTTGTAATCTCATTCAAATACCTTCCATAAGACTTTTGACCTCTTTGAAATACTCAGCCAGATACAATACAGGTACTCTTGACTGTCAAAAAGAATTCAAGAATCAAATGGTCTGTATAAACAAATTGCTTTTTGCAACCAAATGAACAATAAGAACCAACTTATAGTCCTCTTTTATTACAATTGCCAAGCAGTAGTGTGATATACTCCACTGGTCCTTACAACAATATCATGAAGGGATTAGCCTAAGCTTAGCCAAAAGGAAGCAATGGATAAAATGGGAAAAGACAAAGAAAAATTAGAAGAAAAAGGTTCCCACAAACAAAACAGCATGGGTGATACAATCATCTAAGATGGTAAAAGGAAGGTAAAATCCTAAGACATATCAAGCCTAAATAATATCTAGAAATACAATTGATGTGGGACACTAATGATTTTCAATGGCTATACAGCAAAAAAAACAAGTTAAAACAGCAGCAACCACAAAATTTGCCGCGGTGTGAACAAACTCTTGTTTAATACTAATTGCCATATCAATACTTAAAACTTTCTTCCTAACCGGCTTAAACAAAACTGAACCATGTAGCTTTTTTTAATCAGAAAAACTGGAAGAGTGAAGAACTGAAATCGTCAAGAATCAAAAGGCCCTTGAGATAGAAGCTTTTTCAGTGTCTCGTATGTCATGAACACAATTCCCACACTGGGAACTACTTTGTAGTACTCAGGCATTATCCCTCTGTACAAGCCACGGAAGCCTTCAGTTCGGATTATGTGCTTAAAAATCCCCATTATGCCAGTGTTGTACACATGTGCACGTCCTCCTGCTCCTTCCAACTGCTTTCTTCGTCTCACAAGATCCAAAGGGAAAGTTGCTGCACATTATCAAGAATACAACAGAAGAGTGAACTGCAATTTCATTCAACTATGCTATGTAGATTCACTTATAACCAAGTTGTTCCCCACGTTCCTCCAATGATTCATTTTTTAAGCATTGGCCTCGAACCTCATAATCCAGGCAGAAATAAGTTGGACAGCTATACTATAGAGGTCATCACTCTAAATAGTATATTCAGCCAAGAAAAAGACCATGGCAGAGTAGTAGTATTACTCTTGAAGTTCTTGTCCTTCGATTTCTGTTATTTCTTCTAATTCGACTAGCTTGCTATTTTGTTACAGTTACTGTCAACTTTTATTTTTACATCATACTTTTGTTATTTTGTTTTTGTTTTTGTTTTTTGGCCATCTTTTCCTTTAGCCGAGGGTCTGTGTACACTCTACCCTCCCCATCCCCAGACCCCAATTGTGGTATTACACTAGGTACATTGTTGCACTAAAAAATAAGCTAAAGTTATTGATACAAAATACTCACCAGTGGAAGACGCGATTCCTGACAGACTTCCACAAGCAAGACTAACTGCAATAGTAGGATCATTGGGCCTAAGAGAAACAGAAAATGAAACACAAGATGATGTTAGACAAGAATGATAGAATGTCTACCATAGGGTACACTCTCAAGACGTGGTGGTACTTACCTCTGAGTCTGCCAGTAAGATCTCAAAGCCTCATAGACAGAAAAGCTTATTGCTATACTAGGTCCAACACCCTGCGACAAGCAAATACCTAATTAGCATTGTAAATTACTTTTTCCTTTTTCAGACAAAGCCAGGGACTGATCAACATATCTATGAAAGGTAGAGCAGAAAGGCAGACCAGTAATGTAGCACCAAGCCCTTTGTACAACCCAAAAAAGCCTTCATCTCTGCAAATGGTACGAAGAGAATGGCAGATGCCCTGATAGTATATGGCATTCCTCTGCAAAGTTTAAAAGAACCAGCTAAATGAAATGCTGAATACGTATTTGTGGAACAAACAAATAGCCACAATCTACAAAACTTGAAGAACCAGTTCAATGAAATGCTTAAGTCATACTTGTGGATTAAAGAAAAGGCCACAATCTAGTCAATTAGAGTGGTAGCTACCTGTTTTTTATGTGGTTCATGTGCATAGAGACAAGTATAACAGATGAGAAGTATGACATCTGACAAGTATATGGACCATCTATAATCTAAGGAGAACATCAGCTTGATGCTCCAATAACCAAACAAGACCAGAAACCAACATAATTTAGAGGGATAAAACTAATATACCCTTCTCTACTGTTCAATTGATCAATGAGACCTAGAAACCACTGCAACATTTTTATACCTGTGCAGCTAATCTTGTTCTGACAAGATCCAACGGGTAGGTGGCAGCAGCTGCTGTTACTCCAGCCAATCCGCCACCAACAAAGTGCACGAAAATATCCGCACCTGCTTTTCGCCCTTCACCATCCAGACCAGGAATTGATTTCAATAGCTGCCAACATGATAATTTTCAGAAAAGATTGCAACATGCAAGCTGAAAGAAACATTTTGTGTCAAACTTTATATAGAAAAAGTTATGTCATAAAGTACTCACACTCTTGTAGCGTTCATAAGCATAGAAATTGACTGAGGAATAAGGAAGCCTGTGAGCAATAGTGACCAGGTTTCCCTTCCAAAAAGCTCTGAATCCCCTAGACAGTGATACAAAAGGTTTGATGCATTCATACCTACATATGGATTCTTGAAGAATGCATTTGATAGCTATGTGTATCATAAGAAAATATCTAGTAAATCTATGATTTATTCACTGTTGTATGTTGATGATATGTTTATTGCTGCTAACAATATCACAGAGATAAATATTTTGAAGAAACTGTTGTGCAAAAAATTTGACATGAAGGATTTGGGAGCTGTAAAGAAAATTCTTGGAATGGAGATTTCAAAAGATGATGGTGTTGTACATCTTTCTCAGAAGACGTACATCGAAAAGGTTCTTGAGAGGTTCAACATGCAGATGAGGATGAGGTGGAGCATATGTCAAAAGTTCCTCATTTAAAGCTTTTAAAGTTACAAGTGCCACGGTCTGAGGATGAGGCGGAGCATATGTCAAAAGTTTATTTGGCTAGCTGTTCACACCCAATTTTGACCCTCAGCGCAAATTAGCTATTCAGTTTTTTAAAATTTTGAACATTTTTTGAAATAATTAACTTTTATAAAAATTAAATATTTTCATGTTATTCCTAACTATTTTTGTCTTTTTATATAATTTTAGGATAATATACATACTTTTTATATAACTATATCTTTAATTACTACTTATGTGATTATTCAAAAATCATCTCAAAAAAAATTATATTTTTAACTAAATATTATGTTAATTAGGTTAATTTAATTATAGTTTTATATTTTCAAATTAATTGGTTTATGACTAAAAAAATTGAAAAACGCACTTCTCCCACATCAAAAATCCATGAAGGATTTGGGGTTTTGGGGGCCTATATAAAGGCTCGTATTCTCATTAAGAAGAGAGGAAGAGGAGGGAGGTTTTTTTACCACCACAAAGTTAGAAATTTTCTTTACTTGGCTAGAAATTTGGACTCTTGTCCCCAGCCTAAAAGTTATGAAAATTTCTAGCTTTAAATCTATATTTTTCTCTAACGAGGAGAATAGGAGATTGAAATCGAAATTTAGGCTAAGAACAGAGTTCTTATAACGTCGAATTCATGAAGGTTTCAGTCTAAATTTTTAATTTTTTCTTTTGTGTATTGGAGCTTCGTCAAGCTCTTGGGTAGTGGTGAAGTCGTCTTCAGCTCATCGTCTTTAGTTTCGATGCCCGATAAAAGGTAAAATGTTTTCTTGACTTTATTTTATTTAATGTATAATTATTTCATGTCTTTATTTAGTTGATTCCTAAATCTTGTTTTTAGTTAGCATGTGTTAGAACTAATTAGGATTAATAGTTGATTCGTAATCTTGTTTTTAGTTATCATATTACTTAGATTTTGTATTCATTATAAATGCATACTGTGTCTTTCTTTAGTTTTAAAAATAATAATAATAATAATAAATAAATAAAAATTAAGTAGTAATTTGTTTTATAAGTGATAATGCTTAAGTGTTTTTTATCTTATTTTAGAATCATGTCTTCACTTCATTTGCCCTCTTTTGCTCACTGCTAACGGAACATGTCATTTGATTATGATGCCTAATTTGTTTGATGTTCTCTATTCCGAATGGAGTAGTAATTGTTTAAGATTAGTAATGATTAATTAACCCTAATGTGATTACTTTGAGTGGTCTTAGTTGGTATGTTTAAAAATTAGTATTAGATTCTTAGGTTTTGGTTGATATTAATACTAGTTGTTTGGTTGCCTACTGTTGATATTAAGTTTTGATATGTGTTCATTTCTATTTTAATAATTTCTATGTTGAGTTAATGAGTTGTTACTTATGTATTTCATTTGATTGTGTTGCATGTGAACACTGTTGGAGTCCATTGGATTAAACTCTTCTTTGGATATTTTGGATTGTTTGAAACCCAAATCCTTTATCGAGTCATCCTTTATCGAGTCATCCTTGATCTCATTCGGGTGGAAAGAAAAGCTGATATAGGTGTAAGGGAAGTTGATTTATAAATTGCTGGAGTTGAAAATAGTGTTGTATACACTGATATATAGTGTATATACAGTTTGATATACTGATATATAGTATATATACAGAGATATACAATCATGACATACCTAAATAAAATGGATCAAAAGCCCAAAATACAGGTGTCCCAACATCTTAGTCCAAGTGTACAGAAACTAAGTGTTGAGCCTAATTTTCAGATTTGTTTATATTGTTATTCTATTTATTTGGGTTGTAATAATTTAATTTATTTACGTTTATCTATACTTGCCTAGATGTTAATTTTAGTTTGGTTTAACTTAATTGAACTACCCCAAGAGAAATCATTTTTTTGTTAATTTACTCTTAAAAAATAATTTTGTTCAAGTGTTTTTCTTTTACTTAGGCATTTTAACAAATAAAATTCTTTCAAATTATTTTAAAGGTTTCAAGATGATTTCTTGTTCAAATGATTTTAGTTGACTTTATTATTCATAAAAGTTAGTCAAATAATTTTCAAATCGTCGGATAATCGCGCGTTAGCAGCCACTTTGAGTGCTAACACCTTCTCAAAGTAGAAATAAGAACCTCTTATCCATTTTCTCTAATTTTAAGACTTAAATCTGTTAGGATTTTTAAAATTAAGGTTTCTTGATTTTTCTTAAAAATTAAGTGGCGACTCTTTTCTAAACTTGATTTTTTCTCTTAAAAAGTTGAAATTAATTTTAAACTGTGTATTTTCGACATAAAACTAGTGCAGTTGGTAACATTATGTATGCTATGGCGTGCACACATCCAAATATTGCTCAATCTATAAGTGTGGCAAGCAGGTACATGATCAATTCAGGAAAAAGACATTGGGAAGTTGTCAAGTGGATATTGGCATAACTCAAAGGAGCTTCTGATGTTGGCCTAACCTTTCAGAAAAGTAAAGGTATTTCAATTCTCGGTTATGTGGATTTTCACTATGCAGGGGATTTTGATAGAAGAAGGTCCACAACTAGATACATCTTTACTCTCATTGGCAGTGCCGTTAGTTGGAAATCGACTTTACAGTCGATTGTCGTTTTGACAGTGAAAGAAGCTATCTGGTTGAAAGCTTTGGTGGCAGAATTGAGTTTGGTTCAAGTGGAATCAACTCTAAGATGTGATAGTCGAAGTGCTATTCATTTGATTAAAAATCAAATAATTTCATGAGCGCACCAAACATATTGATGTCAGATTCCATTTCATTCGAGATGTCGTTGAAGATGAAGCTATCAAAGTCGAGAAGGTTATCACATACGATCACGTTGCAGACATATTGACAAAGATAGTCCCACTTGCCAAGTTTGCACATTGCAAGAACTTGGCGGGAGTATGCATCAACTAATGCAACTCTGGGAGAACAACTGCTTGGTGGAGCTAGTGTGTTCAACATAGTTTTGATTCTTCTTGTTTCTTACAACGGGATTGCCAAGTAAACTTAGAAGTTTTGGCCGAAATTGTTCATACGCATGCTCAAAACACAAATCATGGTGGAGATTGAAAGAGTTGAGGTTGAAGACAAAATCAAAAGTTGTTAAGAGAAAGTTGAAAATGGAGAATCTTGCCAAGGTGGAGATTTGTTAAAATTGACAAGATTCTAGATAAATTAATGTAGCAACTTGGTAGGTAAAAGTTTGATAAACTTTGACTTAATATAACAACTTGGTAGGTGAAAGTTAAATGAAAGTTTGGTAAACTTTGACAAATCTTGACAAGAATGTGATGTCATGGATGACATCAAGAGCAAGAATTTATTCCTATAAATAGGTAGCTCTTGATTCATTTGAAACACACCTCTCATCACATCTCTCACTTGTCTTCTCATATTCTAAGGCATTTGCAAAATATATTAGAAGAGTAGAGAATTGATAAAACAATTCTTTTAGATGTATTTGGGATCTCTCCCATTTTGTTTGTTAATATAAAGGCAGTTGTTCTCTCGTGGACGTAGGATCATTTTGATCCAAACCACGTTAAATATTATTATTCTTCCTTGTTCTTTATATTTTCACATTTTTGCTAACACTATTTATAACAAAATAAAAATAAAACGCATTGTTGAAAGCATTTTCAAGAAGAAGCTGCTTACTTGACCTACTTGCTTGAGTTACTTGTAAGTTTCCTACTTCATCGCAAGCATGAAGAAACTATTGCAAAGCTTTTCAGAAAGTTATTTGTTTGATTGCAAGCCTATTCAGAGAATTGTGTATGAATATCTACGACACGATATATTTATTAACATAAAAGATCATATTACAAAATTGTCACCTTAAAATACTTATAACTAATCAATAATACAATTACTTCTAGCTTACTATTTTTAAAAAAATATAAAAAAACACTAGTCAATTAAATTTTGAGAACATGTGACCATCTTGAATTCATCTCCACCTGGACTGCTCACACTAATCTCAAACTCGAATAAAGAAAGATAGTTGTCAGGGGCAGAGTGAGGATAGTAATTCTAAGTTCGGCAGAATTTAATAATCTTGACGTAAATTTTATATTTGTGTAAAAATTTATTTAATATGTATCAATACTCTATTCAAAACTTGATAAACAAAAGAATATTATGGCTTTAGAATTTATAAACTAAATTTTTTGACTCCGCCTCTAATTATTAAGACGTGCTCACCTAGACACGCATGACAGACTAGGATCTAATTGGAGTGACATGAACCATACTGATTATACTTCAACTTGATTGAATTGTTTTTGTAGCATCTTGAATTCAAGAGGGATGTACATGTGGAGTCTTTTTGGATGAATATTACTGTGAAAGAGAATATAATGAGATGCATTTTATCTGATGAATTTTATCATATTCTTATTTGCTGGTGTATAAGTCACACATATTACACTGTCCTTAATTAGCTTATTATAAGTAGGAAAATGTCACGACGATAATAATATATTTAGTGTTATGTGGGATTTGAGGAGAGCAAAATGTATGCAAATTTTATCATTATCTTGTGAAGGTAAAGATGTTGCTTTCGAAAGACCCTCAGCCAACAAATTCAGGTACAAAGAAGAAGGAGACATTGAAGAAAATATAGCAGGTAACAAGGAAACAATGCAAAGCTTACCAAAAAAGAGCAAAAACAACAACAAAATAGTGTGATCATCGAAACACGTACGATAAGCAACATACTAAGATAAATTATTGAAAACAATACTAAACAATGATAAATAAAAAAAACAAGAGCTATAATAATATAAGTAGTACAATGGCAAACACCAACCACCCTAAGCAAGCCAACACTACCTTGACTACTAACTTTCTATCCTAATACGTGTCCTTTCACATCTTCCTATCTAAGGTCATGCCTCTATAATCTGAAGTTGAGTCATATCCTGTCCTCAATACTTTTTTGGTCTACTTTTGCCTCTCCTCGTACCCTCTAAACCAACTTCTTGCACCTCTTCATTACTACATCAACACATCTCTTTTTCACATATCTAGATTAAATTATCTCAATCTCACTTTTCTCAACTTATCTACCACAGAAGTCACTCCTACTTAGGGTCTATTTAAGTTGCATCGTCTTTAATTTTCCATTTCTTTTTTGCAAGTTATATTCTGTTTAAGGATATGAAGTGCAAGTGTCGACATGTGTCGTTACATTTGATATTAATGGTTAGAAATTTGACTCTTTTTATAAAGAAAAAGAAGAATATACAACAACGGAATAAAGCTCTTCTGAGGTCCTTTCAGTCCATTTTAACAGGCAGCCCGGTGCACTTAAACTTTCGCTATGCGTAAGGTCCGGATTAATAAGATATCAACTAAATGGATAAGTATATTATTATTATTTATTTATTCAATCTTAATTTAATATTTTTTTCCATTCATATTACATAAAGTTTTTAATTTGGACGCATTTTTTAAAGAAATTTACTTACCCTTATATTTTCACTAAATTACTCTTTTAATTAAATGGAAGGAGTGCCTAATGCCTTATTTAATATGATTTCTAGGTACTTAAAATTAAAACCCATGTTCCAAATATGGATGAAAAAAAATAACACCTCATCGAGAAATGAAAAGACATTACCACAAATTAAGTAAATGCCTCAGTTATACATCACATAAAAAATTAACGAATATTTAATTTTTATCAACCTTTTCAATTTATTTTTTGTGTTCTTTTCTTATTGAAGAGAGTTGTATCAATCATGTCAATGAAAATGGGATTTGATACCCCTTTTGGAAACATAAGATGTTTTACAAATATTGAATAACAAAATAGTAACGTCGATGATAAAAGGAATAAAAACTAAAGGGACGAAGGAGTTCTTATTTTACTCGGATATTTATATTAAATTATATTAAGTTATCATGATTAAATAACATGTCGTTACATATACATATCTTCTATTTTTCTAAATCATCCACTAATAGATGGCTGAATTTATTAACTACGCTTATTTATTTTAGATCATGCCACCACCTTTTAAAACATTAAACCTAATGGGTCAAATTAATTCCCACTTTCCAATAAGCAATGTTCTTGAAATTAAACTAAATCAGAATAAATGAGAAATATGAGAATGTAAAACCAGAGAGCTTGTTTAAATTTTTTATTTTTGATTGGTTAAAATGGTTTTTCAAAATATCTTTTAAGAAAATGAATTTATAAATATAAATAAGGAAAACAAGTTTCAACATTTCAAGTTCATTATCTTCTCTCCACCCATCTACTTATGCCCCCAATCTTCACTTCTTCACCATCCCACTCTCGGTGACTGAACCCTCGCCACCCTCATTCCACCCTATGGTGTTTTGCGAAATTATATACTCCATAAATGTTCTTGAGAATTTTACTTTTTTTTTATTTAGTTGCTAACCACTAAGTGGATGTTTGACTATGAAAATAAAAGAGTATTCACTGTATATGAAATTTTTTATGTTGGAATTGAAGTTGTGTTTGGTCATATTATTTCACTACTAAAAAATTGTTAAAAAGCGATGCAAAAAAACGACGGACTGCGTCGCTTGTTTTGTCAAAGTCGACGGAAAAGCGATGAACTCACTGCCGTCGCTTTTTTGCTCGACGCTTTTGAAAGAGCGACGGACAGGGTCGTAAAAAGTGACGGACTGCGTCGCTCCTAATTTTTTTAATTAAAAAATATATATATAAAGAGAAATGATGGACTCCGTCATTATATTTTTTTAAAAAAAGAAATTATTTAATTCAAAGCGACGGACATTTAGTCTCCGTCCGTCGCTTTGTTTATCTGAAATTTTTCCAGAAAAGTGACGGACAGGGTCCTTTTGTCCGTCGCTTTTCTAGAAAAATAGAAAAACAAAAAACCAGAAAAGTGACGGACTAAAGAAGCCTGTCCATCGCTTTTCTGGAAAAATATTTTTAAAAAATCAGAAAAGCGACGGACTAAAGGAACTTGTCCGTCGCTTTTTCTGCAATACTTTTGATAGCATAAACCTGCAGTTTCTGCTGCCGACCTGTAATCAAAATTCAATTCAATTGTATTCAATTCAGCCCATTCAAACACAAATAACAACAAACAAAATTCGCAAAATACATAATAACAAACATAATTAAACACTTAAAATGAATAAAATCATAATTTAGAATGATTTAAAGTGTTTCAAAGTTAACAAAAAATATTCAAAATGTTCATAAACAAACATAGGGAACCCTAAGGACTATTTGCTATATATTCATCACTATCGTCGGAATCATCCGAAGTGGACGCTCTTGAATAACGGGGCGGAGGCTGACGGGCGAGGTTGAGCACTTGTTCTTTAATTTTCTCAACTTGTTCATTCATACTTTTTTGATCATCGATCCTTCTTTTCTCTGATTCTGCCAATGCGCGTGTAAGTTCTGCAATTTGCTGAGACATTGCAGCTATCTGAACCCCGTCAATGGTCTCGGCTTGACGCGATGATCCAATACCTTCTAAAATTGATTGGAGTCGTCGTACATTATTCCTAGAGCCCATTTCATCTATTCGGCCCTTGTGGCTGCCTCCAACCATTTTTTCTGTCCAAATTTGAGTGGACTATTCAGGCGTTAGCTGAACCGAATCTCCTATCTCATGTACGTGCCGCTCATAATCTTGCTGCATATTAGAAAATAAAAGTTATAATCAAACTATATATATATATATATATATATATATATATTAAAAAAACTTAGAAACAAAATACATTATAATATATCTTAAATAACTTACATAGGCTCGTTCGGCTCTTTCCTCCACCCACTCATCCGGATCTGACTCATTAGTCTTTTTCTTCACATGAGTCTTTTTAAAGACTTCATGGCGATAGGGAGTGCGTCCCAATTCTATTTCCTATAAATAAAAATATAATTAATGAAATAATATTTTGTGAAATAATTTATTTCAGAAAATGAATGTAAACTTAATTCATATATTAGTTAAATTCAAGTTATGATTAATTCAAGTTATAATTAATTAATTCATATAATAATTAATATCAACTTATAATTATTAAGTTCAAATTCTATTTAATTCAAGTTCTAATTAATTAATTCATATAATAATTAAATTCACGTTATAATTAATTAATTCATATAATAATTAAGTTCAACTTATAATTAATTCAACTTATAATTAAGTTCAAATAATAAATAATTCAAGTTCTAATTAATTCAAGTCAGATGTTCTAAGTTAAATAAGAACAAAATTACATATTTCAAGTATCTAATTAAAGTTCAAGTTCATGACAATATAAAGTTCTAATTAATTAGTTTTAAAGTCTAAGTTCTAGTTACTTCTAAAGCTTAAAGAATTCAAACATATACAAACCTAAAAATTTCAAAGTTCCACTTCCAAAATTCCTAAAGTTAAAGTTCATGACTATGAATATGGTCTAGCTCTAATTAGCTTAATTTGTTCATAAGTACTACAATTCAACAAGATTTCAAAAGTCAACAAAATTTCAAGTTCAAAGTTTTAAGTTCAAGTTTCAAAATTCAAGTTCTAAGTCAAGTTCCATATTATATTCAAGTATCCTAAAATTCAAGCATCTAAATCCTAATTAGTTCCAAAGTCTAAAGTTCACTATTTATACAAACCAAAAAAATATTCTAAGTTCAAAAATCCTAAAGTCCAAGTTCATAACTTGAATATCTTCCAAACATCAAAAATCATTCAACTCAATGTTTTTCTAACTTGAATATCTTCCAAACATAAAAAATCCTAAATTCTAATTTCTAATTAGTTCATGTTCTAACCGTAATTTTATCTTCAAAAACACTTCAAGTCCAACTAACACAATACCCAATTCACAATCTAATTAAAAAAAAAATCACAATTCAAACTAAGGCCCTAAAATTTTCATTCACATTCTCACTTCAAGAACTAAGCAACTTAACATAACATTTGAATATCAACAACACTTTAATTCCAACTCCAAAAAATATATGTAATTCACAATTTAATTCAAAAAATAAATCCCAACTCAAACAAAAGACCTAAAATCTAATTTTTAACATTCACCAATTCAAAATCACATATACAAATTAACTATGTTAATAACATACATTAAACAAATTAAATTAAATAAATTAACTAACAAATCAACAAATTAATATTTGTTTTCAAAATTAAAACCCTAAAACTAACTAACCTTATTAACAATACAGAGAGAGAGAGAGAGAGGTTAACAGTGGGGAGGGGCGGCGGCAACAACGGCGATGGGGGAGGGCGTGGCGGCGGCAGCAGCGACCAGCGGCGAAGGGGTGGGGGTGAAATTTTTAGAGAGAAGGGGGAGGGTTTAGAGAGAGAGAGAGAGAGAGAGATACAAAAATGAGAAAAAAATCGGGTCTCTATTTTGAAATATTTCAGATGGAGCGACGAACAATATCGCTCTGTCCGTCGCTTTTTTAAAATATTTGACCGCCTTTGACCAAATAAGCGATGGACTTAGAGACGTTGTTCGTCGCTTATTTAAAAAAAATGATAAATAAAATACGACGGAAGGAGACGCAATATTTAAATTATATTTAATTATTTTCAATTAAAAGCGACGGACTCCGTCGTTATGTTTATTTTATAATTAATTTTTAAATATATTTAAAAAATCCACCAAAAATAGCGACGGACATATAGTCTCTGTCCGTCGCTATTTATAAAAAAAATTAAATTATTTTTACAACAAAAAAAATGGACTGCGTCTCAAATGTCGTCGCCTTTTTGAGCGACGCAGTCCGTCACTATTAATTTCGTCGTTTTTTATCAGTTTTTTAGTAGTGTTTGCAAAGAATATTATAAGTTGGAAGTACTTTTTCTAAGCATGGTTTATACCCATACTTTTTCAAAACTAACTAAAGACACTCAACTTGACTAATTTATTTGAAACATACAATAAAATCTGCTCTAAAAAAGCAATATCTCAAAATAAATAGTCACACAATATTATAATTAGATCTCATACATGAGCTACTACATATTATTATAAATATTTTCTGATTTTATTTGAATTTTTTGAAGATTGAATTGTGTTTGATTATAGTTTTAGCAATACCCTTTTGGAAAAAAAATGGGGTGGGAGAGGGGAGTTGAATGTGTGGAACTATAATAACATATAAGAAAATAAATAATATAAATACTTTTCATTTTAATAAATAAAAATGATGATCGATAATTTTTTCTTCTTTCAATTTTTTTACATTAGGTATGAGTTTTTATTTCTAAACATGATATCGCGTACCTTTTCTTACATAACTATTTAAAATTTCCTTTACATTAGTAATAATGAATTTATTTTGCTAACTCTAAAAATATATAATAAAAGAAATCTAAATCAATTATATCTTGATACATTATATCACTTATTATAACTTTAAGACATCCCAAGTTTTTGTAATTTCAATTGAGGGTCAATATAATAGATTTGTAAGGAACCAGTGGAAGACATATTTAATCAAAAATTAATGCTCGTATTTAAACTTTATATAAAACATAAAATCAATATTACATAAAAGTTATCATTTAAAATAGTCAAATTAATTTCATAATCACTAATATAAGTTTTTACTCAAATTTTTATAATTAATTAAGAACATTTGTCCTGAACTTTAAATGGAGGGCAAAATTATCCAATTTTGAGTAGTTCTGTGCCAAAAATTGCCATTGTTCCTTGTTTTGAGACAACCACTAGTAAGATTAATATTTTTGAGCTATTTTGATAGTCGACGGGACATTTCAAAGCCAAAAATGTAATAGTAAATATATTTTTTAGCGAGAACGTAAATGGAAGATAAAATTGACTCATTTTGAATAGATCAAAGGTATATTTGATTTTTTTTATCTATTTATTTTTTTAACTTAATTACCAAATACTTAAAAATAAATAAGAAAATCACTTATTTTTTTAAAAAAAAATATATCATGACTTTCTCACTTTTGTTATTTTTTGTTTTCATCTTGTTTTCGATATGGTTGTCCCTATCTGACCTTTTATCTTGTTTTCATCTCTTGAGCCGAGGGTCTTTCGGAAACAGTCGCCCTACCTTTCAAGGTATGGGTTAGGTCTGCGGACACTCTACCCTCCCCAAACCCCATATGGTGGGACTATACTGGGTTTGTTGTTGTTGTTGTTTTAAAAAATATATATATTTTCTAAGAAAATATTTTTCACGACACCCTAAATTTATTCTTGTAAAACCAGGTGCCGTATGATCATTGTTTCCACCCAACTTGTAAAAAATATATATTTTCTAAGAAAATATTTTTCACGACACTGTGAATCTATTTTTGTAAAACCAGGTGCCATATGATAATTGTTTCCACTTCAACAAGGCCTTCTTCCTATTGAACACTTTAACCTTAAGAAATTTATACATATTTGACATAAAATGACAATCAGTTCAAAAATAAAAATGCATGTAACTCAAACACAAATACATAATAGATGTACAAATAGAAATGATGACACGGGGTGATATCCATTTTTTAAAAATTCTATTAAATAATTCAAAAAAAATAAAATAATAACTTATTTTTTTAATTAACCCCCCCCCCCCCCTCTTCTTCTGCTTCTTCTTTGTCAGTTCTATTTCTCCTTCCATCGGCGTCGTCAGCAGCGCCAGCACCGGCGCCACCAATAAACCATCGCACCTACCCCTGTCTTCTTGTCCATCTAATTTTACCCCTTTCACTGGCGTCGGAATACACCATTGCCGCTCACTTAACCTACATACTCATTTTGTCACGCTCTGAGAGGGTATCTTAGGTGTGGCCGGTACTCAGAAGCCATTGCTGGCTCCCAAGCGAACCACTTGGCTTGATCACACATTCATTGATTCAGTGGAAGACTTAGTTTAAGAGAAAAACAAAATTTAGTGGGCTAACTCAATCATCAATCTCCATCATTCAAATCAAAAACATAGTTTGAAAGAAAACTAATCAAGAGTTAGAGATATCAAAATAAATTCATCACTATCTAGTCTATGAAGCCTCTATCTCGACTACCTAAATGGTGCCAATGACAAGTTCATGGCTACCTAAAAAAACTACTCATAAGCAATGGAAAGAATGAATATGATTACTTCGAAGGCAATGAGTTCTTACCACTATCAGGAAAGAAATAGATCTTCAACGAAGCACCTGTTGATGATATCTAACACCCGTCCCTACATCATAAAATGATGCAGGCCCAAATGGACGTCAGTGCATGTATGTACGAGTATGTAATATGGCAGAATGAAATAACAATACATCAAAGGAACTCAAGATAGAATGAAACTCACCCAACTCAGTATGATATGCAAGTATAAAATATAACAATATTTTAAGAAGGACTCAGTAATATGCAACTTGTTCAAAACATGACATATACTTTCATGCACAATCTGGGAGTCTCTCTTAACCGACAAAAATCCCACCACTTATAAGTAGGTGATGCACAACGAACTGACGTCATTGCCACATTCGTCCAATACTTTATAAGTAGGTGATGCACAACGAACCGACGTCGTTGCCACATCCGTCCAATACTTTCCAAGGTAAAGGACAAATCTACCAATCTAGATCCACCAATCAATCAAGTCCTATCTTTTCAGGACAATGAAATAGGGAAACATTAGACTTTAATGATCCAATCCTCTCCTACCTCACTACGTAGTTATTAAGTTTTACCCTCGCTCAATTCGATGCTCGATACTACTCCCAAACCTCAAAATGCTCATGCAACTTCAAAAAAATCAGTTCAATCAAAACTTTTGACTAGTCTCATTGGACTCCTATCGAAACTCAATCCCATCTCAATCATTATGCTCTTTCAAATCAACTCAATCAAATCCACTCATTGAGATTAAAAACTCAACTCTTTTAAATCACTTTAAAACATGTAATTTCAACTCAAAATAATGTATAGCAAAATCACAATCAAAACGATTAAAATTCTTAAAGATTCTTTCAATTCAACTCAGGCTCGACTCATACTCAAATCATCAAGTTCTTTCAGAAATATATTTTTTAAAATCAATCACAAGTCATTAAAACTTTATCTCAAAACCATTATTTATGCTCAAGATATCCATGCTCAAAATAATGAAAAAATTAACTTATGTGAAAACTCAAACTCTTGTACAATCAATGCTCAAAATCAAATATAATCTTCAATTAGGGTTCATGTGAATGAATACATGAACATGCATCCAAAACAATTACTCAATCCATAAACAACATCAATGCGTATTTTAAATATGTACAAGGAACCCAAAAGACAATAGATAACTCAAGAATTCAATTCAAGGAACTCAAACACTCCAACTCAACTCAACTCGAATCAATAAAGATGAAGGGGCACGTGGACGAACTCGGTCCAACGTTGTGTTAGCCTTACATACCTGAATCTTAGGAGTTATTGGATAAAAGTATTGGGTTTGGAACCTTGTAGCTTGAAGTTGAGAAACCAATCTATGGATTTGTGAATGAGATCTTGAACTTGGACTCTTTAGATTTCCCAATATTGGAGAAATTCCTTTCTTGAAGTTCTTGATCTTTGGGAGAAGGAGAATTTGGGATTTTGAGAGTATCTCTACGTATAAGAATATTATTAGGTTGAAAGATTGAGAAAAATCACCTTTTAATAAATTCCGCCGGCAAATTCGACGAGCTGGAGGTCTCTCCGCCGACCTATTTGATGAGTTGCTAAATGGTGTTTTAGCTCTCCCAATCCAACAGTTTTTGAAGGATTTTGGGCATTATTCGGTGAGCTAGGTCGTGATTCTCCGAACTATTCGGCGAGTCACCAAATTGGCTGGTGAGCTAGCCAAATTGTCCTGTCCGGACATGCTTCAGTAAAACGATCATAACGTTTTACTCCAAACTCCAAAAAATGCAATCTTGATATATTTGAAAAGAAGACTCAAAGACATGTAATTTGATAGGTCATAGGCCACCCAATTCATTATATTCTAAGAGATGTGGTCGTTTGACGTTGACCCTTATACGAACTCATGCAAAAACTTAGCCGATAGAAATTCTTTGGACTTGGTTGGTGTTAGGGATCCCTTATGACCCTAAATCACATCTAATACCCTTCAAATACTTAGGAATTTATACTAACTCATAAATAAAATTATAAGTCATTCAGAGAGGTGTCACAATTTTGAGTGAAGAAGGGGACAGAGAGATTGTGTTGGGAGATTTGGAACATATAGGGAGGCGTCACAATTTTTGGTGTTACAGGAGTATTACGGTCGAAGAGGTTAAGGGTGTTGTGCGTAGGATGCGCTGGGGAAGAGCGATCAGACCTGGCGAGATTCCTGGAGAATCTTGGAAGAGCATGAGCTTGGTAGGTTTGGAGTGGCTGACTAGGTTATTTAATATCATCTTTAAGATGGCAATGATGCCTGAAGAATGGAGGTCGAGCGTAATGATCACTCTATACAAAAACAAGGGGGATATCCTGAGCTACAACAACTATAGAGGTATCAAGTTTCTAAGCCATAATATGAAAGTGTGGGAAAGAGTGGTGGAGATGAGGGTGAGGAGAGGCGTGTCTATTTCAGAGAACCAGTTTGGATTTATACCGGGACGCTCAACTACAGAAGCCATCCATCTTATGAGGAGACTGGTGGAGCAGTATAGGGAGAGGAAGAGGGACTTGCATATGGTATTCATTGACCTAAAAAAGGCTTATGATAAAGTTCCACAAGAGATACTATGAAGATGTTTGAAGGCTAAAGGTGTACCTATGGCGTACATTAGGGTGATCAACGACATGTATGAAGGTGCCAAAACTTGGGTAAGGACAGTAGGAGGGAACTAAGAGCACTTCCCAATTGTGATGAAGTTGCATCAATGATCAGCTCTTAGTCCGTTTTTATTTGCCTTGGTGATGAATGTATTGACGCGACAAATTCAAGGTGAGTTGCCATGGTGTATGCTTTTCGCGGATGACATAGTCCTGATCGATGAGACTCGTAGCGGAGTTAACGCTAAGCTGGAGGATTGGAGACATACCTTGGAGTCTAAAGGGTTTAAGCTGAGTAGGACCAAGACAGAGTACTTAGAGTGTGAGTTCAGTGAGACACCTTAGGAGGTTGGCGCGGAAATTAGGCTTGGTGACCAGGACATCCAAAAGAAAAGTAGTTTCAAATACCTTGGGTCTATCATGTAAGGTAATGGGGAGATTGATGATGAAATTGAAGCTCGCTTCCGGTGTGCTATGTGACAAGAAGATGCCACCACAACTTAAGGGTACGCTCTACAAAGTGGTGGTTAGACCGGCTATGTTATATGGGGTGGAGTGTTGGCTAGTGAAAGTCTCTCACATTCAAAAAATGAAAGTTGCTGAGATGAGAATGTTGAGATGGATGTGTGGGCATACTAGGAGATACAGGATTAGAAATGAGGCTATTCGGGACAAGGTAGGAGTGACCTCGGTGGAAGACAAGATGCAGAAAATGCGATTGAGATGGTTTGGGCATGTGAAGAGGAGAGATACAGATGCCCAGTGAAGAGGTGTGAGAGGTTGGCCATGGATGGTTTCAAAAGAGGTAGGGGTAGGCCGAAGAAATATTGGGGAGAGGTGATTAGATAGGACATGACGCAGTTACATCTTACCAAGGACATGACCTTAGATAGGAGGGTGTGGAGGACCCATATTAGGATAGAAGGCTAGTACATAGTCTCGTTATTCTTCCGTATTAGTAGGCGCATTAGTGCACTGTAATTTCTTGTGCTTTGATTTCTATTATTATCTATTACTTTCTGTACTTCGATTACTTTATTTTATCTGTGTCGCTTTTTTTATTTTCTTTTCTATATCGTTTTGAACTTTTTAGACTTATCTGACCTCTTTTTATGCTTCTATTGAGCCCAGGATCTTTCGAAAACAGCCGTCTTACCTTGGTAGGAGTAAGGTATGCGTACATTTTACCCTCTCAGACCCCACGTTGTGGGATTTCACTGGGTTGTTATTGTTGTTGTATTCAGTTCGAGTCTACACACATATGAAGAATGGTTCGTGTGTTGGCGAAAAAATTTGAGGTGTTACACATTTCCCTTTTCATTCTAATTGCATCAAAACTTTTACCTATTGCCTTCATCTTCTGCCCAATAGTAATAATTTATCATAATTACAAGAAATAATAACATTTTTTTATCAAAAGAATACCAGTTTATATTTTTTCATCTGAATAAATGGAGCTTTGATGAAATATTTGAGATTTAGTAAAAAAAAGAAAATATCAGAAGCAAAATTGGAAAGGCTAAGAGAAAGAGAGAAAGGTGGAGGGAGTGGGTGTGTGTGTCTAGAGATGATGGGAAAGGAAGATGTTAATAGTTGCAGGGAAGTGAACACCGGTGAAGAAGAAGACTAGCTTTTTATTTTTATTTTTTTATTTTGTTAATTAATTTTTTTAATTTTTTAAATTAATTTAGGTATATAAGTTAGAAAAAATATATATAATATTTTTGATTGATTTACGCGCTTAAAGAGGGTGAAACACACATATTTTGTCATGTCAGTCAGGTGTGTTTGATAGATACACTTTTTTAGAGGTTTAGGCGTTCAATAGGAAGACAGTCTTGTTGAGGTGTCTAAACAGAAAAAACGTCCAAGTTCAAGGGGCCGCTTATGACTTCTACCTAATAAGAAATGAACGTTAAATCTAAAACTCCAAATGTTAGTTCATATGGTGATAGTTAGAGCCCATTTGGATTAGCTTATAAACTGTTTTCAGCTTTTTTGAGTGTTTGACTGATCAATTTAAAGTCATTTTGTGCTTAAAATAAGCCCCAAAAAATAATTGAATTTGTTTGACTTAACTTATCTAAAACAGCTTATAAGCCAAAAAAATATGTTGAATTACCCCAGCTTTTTTTTAACTTATAATAAACAATTTTCAGCTTATAAACAGCTTAAAAAAAAACTTACCCAAACAGGCTCTTATACAACCATATAAAAGTGTCAAATCCTCAATTCACCACTAATGTGGGGCAAACTAAACACACTGTTTCTACTCAAAGGACAGATGTAATTAGAAAACTTTACAAAATGATCATTTGGCACAGATGAAAAATAAAAAAAACTTAACATAACTAATAAAGTTATTGTCATATAACCAAAAAGTCAAAAGTAAGAGCTATGGAAACAACCTCTTGCTTTTCAAAAATCAAAAGTAAGACCTATGGAAACAACCTCTAGCAAAAAAGCAAGATAAGTATGTACAATAAACTTTTGTAGTCCATCCCTTCACCAAAACCCACGCATAGCAGAAGCTTAAAACACCAAGCAAAAGAATTAGTGGATGCAAGATGAACTTGTAATCTCATTCAAATACCTTCCATAAGACTTTTGACCTCTTTGAAATACTCAGCCAGATACAATACAGGTACTCTTGACTGTCAAAAAGAATTCAAGAATCAAATGGTCTGTATAAACAAATTGCTTTTTGCAACCAAATGAACAATAAGAACCAACTTATAGTCCTCTTTTATTACAATTGCCAAGCAGTAGTGTGATATACTCCACTGGTCCTTACAACAATATCATGAAGGGATTAGCCTAAGCTTAGCCAAAAGGAAGCAATGGATAAAATGGGAAAAGACAAAGAAAAATTAGAAGAAAAAGGTTCCCACAAACAAAACAGCATGGGTGATACAATCATCTAAGATGGTAAAAGGAAGGTAAAATCCTAAGACATATCAAGCCTAAATAATATCTAGAAATACAATTGATGTGGGACACTAATGATTTTCAATGGCTATACAGCAAAAAAAACAAGTTAAAACAGCAGCAACCACAAAATTTGCCGCGGTGTGAACAAACTCTTGTTTAATACTAATTGCCATATCAATACTTAAAACTTTCTTCCTAACCGGCTTAAACAAAACTGAACCATGTAGCTTTTTTTAATCAGAAAAACTGGAAGAGTGAAGAACTGAAATCGTCAAGAATCAAAAGGCCCTTGAGATAGAAGCTTTTTCAGTGTCTCGTATGTCATGAACACAATTCCCACACTGGGAACTACTTTGTAGTACTCAGGCATTATCCCTCTGTACAAGCCACGGAAGCCTTCAGTTCGGATTATGTGCTTAAAAATCCCCATTATGCCAGTGTTGTACACATGTGCACGTCCTCCTGCTCCTTCCAACTGCTTTCTTCGTCTCACAAGATCCAAAGGGAAAGTTGCTGCACATTATCAAGAATACAACAGAAGAGTGAACTGCAATTTCATTCAACTATGCTATGTAGATTCACTTATAACCAAGTTGTTCCCCACGTTCCTCCAATGATTCATTTTTTAAGCATTGGCCTCGAACCTCATAATCCAGGCAGAAATAAGTTGGACAGCTATACTATAGAGGTCATCACTCTAAATAGTATATTCAGCCAAGAAAAAGACCATGGCAGAGTAGTAGTATTACTCTTGAAGTTCTTGTCCTTCGATTTCTGTTATTTCTTCTAATTCGACTAGCTTGCTATTTTGTTACAGTTACTGTCAACTTTTATTTTCACATCATACTTTTGTTATTTTGTTTTTGTTTTTGTTTTTTGGCCATCTTTTCCTTTAGCCGAGGGTCTGTGTACACTCTACCCTCCCCATCCCCAGACCCCAATTGTGGTATTACACTAGGTACATTGTTGCACTAAAAAATAAGCTAAAGTTATTGATACAAAATACTCACCAGTGGAAGACGCGATTCCTGACAGACTTCCACAAGCAAGACTAACTGCAATAGTAGGATCATTGGGCCTAAGAGAAACAGAAAATGAAACACAAGATGATGTTAGACAAGAATGATAGAATGTCTACCATAGGGTACACTCTCAAGACGTGGTGGTACTTACCTCTGAGTCTGCCAGTAAGATCTCAAAGCCTCATAGACAGAAAAGCTTATTGCTATACTAGGTCCAACACCCTGCGACAAGCAAATACCTAATTAGCATTGTAAATTACTTTTTCCTTTTTCAGACAAAGCCAGGGACTGATCAACATATCTATGAAAGGTAGAGCAGAAAGGCAGACCAGTAATGTAGCACCAAGCCCTTTGTACAACCCAAAAAAGCCTTCATCTCTGCAAATGGTACGAAGAGAATGGCAGATGCCCTGATAGTATATGGCATTCCTCTGCAAAGTTTAAAAGAACCAGCTAAATGAAATGCTGAATACGTATTTGTGGAACAAACAAATAGCCACAATCTACAAAACTTGAAGAACCAGTTCAATGAAATGCTTAAGTCATACTTGTGGATTAAAGAAAAGGCCACAATCTAGTCAATTAGAGTGGTAGCTACCTGTTTTTTATGTGGTTCATGCGCATAGAGACAAGTATAACAGATGAGAAGTATGACATCTGACAAGTATATGGACCATCTATAATCTAAGGAGAACATCAGCTTGATGCTCCAATAACCAAACAAGACCAGAAACCAACATAATTTAGAGGGATAAAACTAATATACCCTTCTCTACTGTTCAATTGATCAATGAGACCTAGAAATCACTGCAACATTTTTATACCTGTGCAGCTAATCTTGTTCTGACAAGATCCAACGGGTAAGTGGCAGCAGCTGCTGTTACTCCAGCCAATCCGCCACCAACAAAGTGCACGAAAATATCCGCACCTGCTTTTCGCCCTTCACCATCCAGACCAGGAATTGATTTCAATAGCTGCCAACATGATAATTTTCAGAAAAGATTGCAACATGCAAGCTGAAAGAAACATTTTGTGTCAAACTTTATATAGAAAAAGTTATGTCATAAAGTACTCACACTCTTGTAGCGTTCATAAGCATAGAAATTGACTGAGGAATAAGGAAGCCTGTGAGCAATAGTGACCAGGTTTCCCTTCCAAAAAGCTCTGAATCCCTCTTCATTGACAATACGCAATGCCTCACGACATATACTGGGCTTGGTCAATACTGCAATATCTGAATGCATACCTTGAACCTACGAATTGAAAACTTTCATGAATTGAACGGGATATAAAGGAAAATAATTGTCGGCACATTAATATAATTTTATTTTTGACAAGTCAAAGCTCTTAGGTTTTATTACATATGGACTTATGAAGTTCACTTAGTCAAATCCCGGAGGCGGCAAAAACACACTAGGTTATTTCTTCCTCTTTGTCCAATCCTTGATGGACAAAATTACTCGGTATGGTGGGTGGTAGAAGGTACCTAGTAGAATTCGTTAGAATGTGCGCAACGTACCTCCTAGAATTAGTTGAGTTCACACCTAAAAACAAGCATTTTAAACTTCATATAGCACGTATTTAAGAAATTAAACAAACAGAGAAGCATTCAAAATAAATAAACAGTTAAAACACATATGTAAAATTTCTTATCCTTCACTACGTTATTGCTACTCGTACATTTTTCTCCGACTATCACTATCAAACCATTTGAGGAATTCAAAATCTTCATAATTCCAGTATTTATTTTCTAAGAAATCGACATAAGTCCAACCCATAAAGAGAACAAATTTAGAAAAGACTCGACCTTTTCAACCCCATATCTCACCAATTACTTAACATTTCAATTGAATCAGCTAACAGTAAAGTCCTTCCAGAGCTCAAGATCTTAACTTTAGTTAACCCCCTTAATTATGTTAACAGACAGAAAATCAAGTATTCCTCTTTTGAATCATTCTTGTCCTCTAGAAACTCCACTCCCTGTCTATCCTAATTTCTGTTTCTGTCTAAATCTTAACTAAGAATGTAATGGACCTGAATAAAACAAATATGACATAGAGTACTCATACAGTACAACAACATACACAGTGTAATCTCATAAGTGTGGGGTCTCGTAGTGTAGAGTACCTTACCACTAACTCGTGGGGAGAGGTTGTTTCCAAAAGACTCTCAGTTCAAATAGTAGTCCATCATATAAAAATATAAAATCACATAAGAAAACACCTCTCATATGTTCTATCATGGGTGGACAGGTAACCCATAGAATTATTCGTTTGGACACAGGAAAAGCAAAATAAACTGGGAGGGGGGGGGAGAAAAGAAGGAATACCTGAAAAAGAATGGTGAGGCGGGCGAGGGGAGCAGTACATGTTTTGCTGAAAGCACCAGCAATGCCACCAGCAAGAAGCTGTGGGACAGTACCAATCTGAGGTTGAGGCTGTGGCTGTTGCTGTTGTGTGTGATAATGATGTTGTTGTTGTGGCTTCTGGGGTTGTTGTAAAAACTTTCTTGCACCACCTTCCACTACACCACCACCATGACCAGGTACACCTACTCTTGCTTCCATTTCTTGATCCAATAAGAAAGATTCTTTAGGCTTACAAATTTTACAATTGGGAAATTGTAAAAAGTTGAATCATCTGATTTTGGTAAAGGGTTTGAATTTTTTTTGGTAAGCAGAGAAAATTGTTATGGAGGATTTGCTAAACCCTAGGGAAAACCCTAAGGAAGAAAGCTAAGTTGAAAGGGGTGTTTCTTGTTTTAAGAGAAAACTCTCTTGGTGTAATGACTTTTTTTTTTTTTTTTTTTTTGTAAAGGAGAATATTCTTTTCTTTGATCTCTCTATGCTTTGTTGAATTTACTTGGTTTTGGGCTTTTCTTTTTTTGTTGGACTTCGAATGGGGCCACTTAAACTAGGCCCGTTATAATTTGGGCTACAAAAGCCCATTGATAAAAATGGTAAATTTTACCAAAATCCTATATTGATTCTTCTAAATTACACTTTATTCCTACTCTTTTAAAAATTACCCAAAATCATTTCTTTTTAGTGGAATCCGAATACATCAAATACGTCCTGATATATCACATAAAGTGAATCCGAATACATCAAGTACGTTCTGACACATCACATAAAGTGATGTATCCGACTGATTCATCACGTAAAGTGATGTATTTGACAAACTGACGTGATGTATTCGACCGATATATCGCGTAAAGTGATGTATCTGATGTTCTAATACATCACGTAAAATGATATATCAGACCGATACATCGCATACAGTGATGTACCAGAGAATAAAAATGAATAGGGATTTTTATAATTTTTTCAAATGATAAAGAATTTTAAAAAATATAATAAAATAAGTTGTGTATTTAGATAATTTACTATAAAGAAGAAAAAAGGGGATTAAGGTAGCAAAGTAACCACTTTTATATAAGTATCAAAATGAATATTCTAGGAAATTGACTAAAATAAATATGAAGGAAAAAGACAACGATACAACTGAAAAAATGTAGCGAAAGTTGGCACTTAATAAGCTTACGAAAGTAGAAAATAATTATCATCCAATTTTTCAATTACTTGTTAAGGAAATTTTGGTTGGAAATTAGAAAAGAGATAGTACTATATATATATATATATATATATATATATATATATATATATATATATATATATATATATATATATACTATTTTTAAAGGGAATGGTTATGAGTTATGTAATGCTAAATTTTTTTGACTGAATGGCCAACTTATGCTAATTTATTTTTAAAATGCAAACATATCTTCAGAGAAGCAAACCATCCTGCAGATACCTTATCAAAATGCAGCCACAGGTTCAATGATACACAACACTTCTACAATCTCCAGCAGCTACCACAGGAAACAAAGGGCTACATCAAGATGGACAAGCTAGGAATGGCAAGTTTCAGAAGGAAAACTCTAAAAAAAGATCAAACTATCTTCTTGACTGAACTATTTCTCAAATGTGTAATAGACTATCTATTTGTAATTTGTTTTACTCTTTATTCCACCTAGTTATCACCTATTGTAAGGGGAGAGTCTCCCTTGTTTATTACTTCAGTAGAAATAATAACACAATGCTAGAAGTAAAAGATAGAGTAGGAGTGCCCTCTTGTGTGGAAGCCTTGTGCAGGTACTCTACACATCTGCACCCTCCAAGAACAAGAACTTCCACCTATCACAACACTCAAGAGCATACAGCAACAACAACCCAGACCAGCAACACAACATCACACACATGGATCCACACTCAACAGCCATCAAAAAGGAAGCTTAAGTTCCAATTCTGTTTACTGTTGGGTGTCTCATTGTTCAGGTATCATGCAACTTTGAGCCATGTGGTGGTGTTGCAGCAGCTGAGCCTGGAATTCATGCAACACCTACCATCTACATACATACAACAACTCCACAACAGCACATGGAGCAATTACAGTACATCAACAGCGGGTGGAGGCTCATTCAACTCTAGGAGTTCCCTTCTTGTTGGTTTTAATTTTGCAGGAACAATGTTTAAGGACCAACAACCCACCATAGACCTGCATCAACTCAACAACATCAATTGCAAAAGCTCCATTAAATCAGCAGAAGTGAATGCCACTAATCATCATCAGCAGCAACCTAACAACAACAGCAGAAGCCAGAGGCAACCACTAACACTCAATAAATACATCATGCAACACCAAAAGAACTCCAAATTGGGCAAGATTACAGCAAATACACCTCCTGTAGATCCCAAGAAGTTTCAACTCAAATGGATAAGTAGAGACGTTAGTCAAGCGACCTTGAAAAAGTTGGCCGACTTAAGTCTCATGATGGAGCAAGTCTCAATTTGGAACTTCCAACTTGTGGAAAAGTCCTCCAAAAGTTGTAGGACAACAGAAAATACAGTAATTGCAAAGCCCAAGAAGTTTCAACTCCAACGAACAATCGAAGACGTTAGTCGAGCGACCTTGAAAAAGTTAGCCAATTTAAGGTTTGTGCATGTTTGTTTTTGGTCTTGCTGGCTTGGTTCTATGCATTTGCAGATAGATGGAGGTACACTAAAGCATGTAACACTTGGAGACATGTTCACAAGCCACAACACATAACAACTCCAACAACATGCAGCATACAAGGAGAAACTACATGCCCACAATGGACATTCAGAACTACAGCACAGTTTTTGCTGTGCAGAAGTCTTGGAGGTACTTTTCCTCTGGTTCTTTTACTTGTGCAGGTACAATACACAATTGAAATCTCCAAGAACAAGGTCTCCAGCATACAACAACTCACTAGAACATAAAGCAACATCAACACATACCTGCAACAGATGGGCTACAGCAGCAGCAACAGCAGTACTATATTTTTGTTCCCTGTTGTGTGTCTCTTTGTGCATGTACAACTGCTTCAACACCAGTAAGAACATGAGGAGCTACAGTCTCAACAATTGGTCCATCCACAGCAATTATACCTTAACCACAGCAACTTGGGGATTTCCATTTCTGTTTGTGCCTATTGGTTTTTTGTTTGGTTGGCTTGGTTTTATGCATTTGCAGGTAGCTGGAGATACATTAAATCAAGTAACATTTGTGGATACAAGACACAATACACAACACCTCCAACAACATGCAGCACCCAAGGAGATTGCAGACTTGCAGGAATCAGCAGAATTACAACTCTTAATGGGGCTCTCTATTGCAGGATACCTCCTACAATGCATGCAAGTAATAAAGAAACCAACTAGAGCTCCATTACAAACTGTCTTCTGCTGGCTACTACAATCACAGCAACACTGGAGTACAACAACCTGGAAGCCCTCAAGATCATGCACACTGCTACTGCAAGATGCTACTTACTTGCTGAGATGCAATCTAGGGACACAAAATGCAGCCAAGCACTTGGACATCCCAGCTGCATCTCCAACATTGTGGATGCACTGCTTCAGCATTTGTGCCTCATTAGTTTTTGATTGCAGTTGGATCTCCAAGCAGCAGTTCAGCCACAGCTGCACCACTTACATCCGCTACATACAGCAACTCAGGACCATATCATCCTCAACAACAACTCCAAAGATGCTGACTGATACAGCTCCAAAGCTGCTGACTGTTACACTTCTTTCCATTTTTCATCCTCCATAGCTGCTATAATCATGATCTTGAAGTTGATGCATCCTTCCATCTGGACTCACTTGGTACGACAAGACGAGAAAAGGCAAAGATGAAAAGAGCTTCTTCACCCCATGCGAGATAGAAGGTTCATATACTTGTTCTTCTTCAATTTAGCTATGTATGGTACGTAGCATAGTTGAATAGGACTAGTGTAGGTTACTTTCTTGTCTTCTCATGGAAGGGGAGAGTCTCCCTCATTTATGCTTTCTTAGTCGACTTGTATCGGGAGGAGTCCTCTCATAGGTTTACTGCTTTCTAGTTATAGATAGCTCCTTTTGCTACGGGGATGAGTTAGCCGACCTTAATAGGTTAGCCGACTTATGAACCAACATAGGATCGGAGGTAAGGTTTATGTCCCCCTCCTTGTATTTTTCTGTTTTATTTTTATGTTAAGGCTTGGGGGTGATGCTCAACCCCTGACTGTGCACGAGAGGTGGGAGCCTCGTGTAGGGTCTGTTCCCATAAAAAAAAAATTTAAATGGTGAATGTTTGCCAATTTTGTGTCTTGGTTGATACAGTACACCATTTTTCACTTTTAACACCCCTATAGAGAAAGCCTTGAAAAGAAAGGAATAAAGCGTATGAAGAAAAAAGGGAAAATTACGTGAATAAGCAAATATATACTAGTTTGTCTTGTTCAAAAATTGATCTCAAAAAACAACATACATTTTATAATTAAGATCGCAATAATTAATTTAATAACTGAAATATGAATAATTAAAATTAATATCTTCATTAAAAGCAAGCCCCTTAATGTAATTCTATTAATTAGCATGAAATACACGCCTATTCATACAACTAATCTTTTTATTTTTTATTATTGTATTTATTATTTATTTTTATTTTTATTTTTGCACTATAGAGCCGTGATGGTCGATCTAAGGGCAATTGTGACATTTGATAGTTTTTTGGTATGTAGGTGTTTTAAAGAGAAACTTACATAAATATACAATATTTTATCATTTATAGCAATAAAAAAAAATTTCACTGAACACTTATAATACATTTATAATACAGTTTTAATACATTTATAATACAGTTTTAATACATATTGCAGAAAACTATTTATAAAACATATATAATACAAGTTTTATAGATAGATAATACATTTATCACATACTTTAATAGATTTATAATACATTATGTCAATTTCTTACTACACAAACATAATATATATTTTAAAACACTTATAATACATTTATATTGTATGCATAATTCACTTTTAATACAAGTGTAGATTTATCATAATATTGCTATGTATTACTATAAATTATAATAAATAAAAAATATCGCTAAAATCAATAATTAATATTTAAAAAACGCTCCATTAACTAATTTTTCCGTCTTGAAACCCCAACTGAATTGCCAGATTTGCTCCTCTCTCTAATCTTTCTTCTTCTTCATGCTCTCTTTTGGTCTACCTTCCGGTGAGTTCAGTTTGTTTCTTTTCTTCCGGATTCAATTATTATTATTGAATGAACACTTTTTATTTATTTATTTATTGCGGGTTATAACTAGAAATTGTCGATGCAATCTACAGATTATTCATGCCTGTTACCTTTTAATCATATTCTTCTCTTTTAGAGACATGTTGTTCTTTTTTCCATTTTTTGGGATTAAGATTTTATTTTGATTTCTAATGAACTTTTGGGTGTTTTTGTTATTGAGGAAAACACTGTGTTTTCTAATTTGTCTGTTTGTTGAGTGTGAGGGTGTGAGATAATCACGCGAAGAATCAGCATCATTTTCTAATTGTAAATGGATAAAGAGAACTAACTATAAATGCAATTTGATATTAGTGTTGAACAGTTTGCGATTTTTTTTTTTTGGTCAGGCGGACAAAGAATGTGCTTTCAGGATGAAGCTTCCTTACTTTATGCCTGTAGGTTATTTGTACATTACAGGCTGTGTCTACTATAGTTCTATTACAGAAGAGTGTCACTTGTTCATTTGTCACCAATTACTCCTGATGGTTGAAATCATCAGAGGTCATTAAGCCAATGTTCTTATTCATCTTAAATTGTCTGGATTTTGCTCTTTAATTGTGATGCTAAATTGTGTCATTACTCTCCTAAAGAAGGATGGAAACTAAGAAATTTAAATGATTTCTTTTGCTCGTGCAGGGTCATTGAGGTAACACAGATGAAAGAGATAAGTAGGGTGGATTCCTAGCAGTAAAGGTGAATTATCTGTGAGCTTGTAAAAAGACGATTCGTCTGGGAGGTGAAAATGTTGGAGAATGACTAGAAAAAATAAATCTGAGACACTAAGGTGGCCTGTTTCACATGGTTAGCAGCCCATCAATCTTGTTTAACACATAAGGATTCGATTAATGGTATTTTTTAGTTCATTTCCATCTAATCAATCTGAAGTTCCCTCCATTTTATGTCTTCATTAGTTTCTGAAATTTCTATGTAGAAGTTTGAATATTTGGTTGATGCTTGATTGTATTCCCTGATGCTATGGAAACAGCAACAGTAAGGACAGAGACATTTTTCTTTCTTTTAAGTTGTTAAGGTAAGCTGTTGAAATTTGAGTGTTATGTTCTGAAACTAGTCGGCTGATGCCTTTGTTTTCCCTGTAACAAAAAGGGGTTCTCTGAATGACAGAGACTTAAAAACATTTTTCTCTCCTTTTTTGTTGGTGCAATCCAGATCCGCCTATTTATGATGTTAATTGGTTTAATTTCAACAGCGTTCTTGGTTTCACCCCCCACCCCCAGCACCTTAATCTCTTTCATTTGATTTTGTAGGTTAATTTTTTGTAACCTTTTGTTAAAACTAGTTTTATGCATTTCAGGTTGTTAATGTATTACTAGATTGATGATAGGGAAGTTTGATCCAGATGGATGATTTACCAGCTGAATTACTTCTGGATATTTTGGGAAGGATTAAAAGAACTGTTGATAGAAACTCTGTATCCTTAACTTGCAAACACTTTTACAAATTGGATAATGGGCTGAGAATATCTATGCGCGTGGGGTGTGGTTTACATCCTGTCTGTGATGCATTAACTGCTCTATGCAACAGATTCCGTAACTTGGAGAAAGTGGAAATTATTTACTCTGGTTGGATGTCTAAGTTAGGGAAGCAGTTGGATGATAACGGTCTTCTCATCCTTTCAAGTTGTTGCCCTCTCCTCAAGGACCTCACATTAAGTTATTGTACTTTCATAACGGATGCTGGTCTTAGTTACTTGGCTTCTTGTTCAAAACTTACATCCTTGAAGTTAAACTTTGCTCCCAGAATTACTGGTTGTGGAATCTTGTCTCTTGTTGTGGGCTGCAAAGCCCTTTGTGTGCTTCACCTGATTAGATGTCTTAGTGTCAGTAGTATGGAGTGGCTAGAATATCTTGGAAAACATGAAATGCTTGAAGATCTCTGCATTAAGAATTGTAGGGTGATCGGAGAAGGTGATTTGATTAAACTTGGACCTACATGGAGAAAATTGAGAAGACTGCAATTTGAGGTTGATGCCAACTATAGATACATGAAACTTTATGACCGTTTGTCAGTTGACCGGTGGCAAAACCAATGGATCCCATGTGAGAACATGGTTGAACTTAGCTTAGTGAACTGTGTTATCAGCCCTGGGAGAGGGCTTGCGTGTGTAATTGGGAAGTGCAAGAATTTGGAAAAGATTCACTTAGACATGTGTGTTGGGGTAAGGGACTGTGACATAGTATGTTTGGCCCAGAAATCAAGCAACCTTCGATCAATCTCTCTCCGGGTTCCATCAGACTTCTCCCTTCCTCTGCTACAAAACAATCCATTGTGGTTAACAGATGAAAGTCTAAAGGCACTGGTTCAGAACTGCTCTTTGCTTGAAACGGTTAGGTTGTCTTTCTCTGATGGGGAGTTCCCTTCGTTTTCTTCCTTTACATTGAATGGGATACTTATGTTAATACAAATGTGTCCAATAAGAGAACTTGCTCTTGACCATGTGTATTCTTTTAATGATGTTGGAATGCAAGCTCTTTGTTCAGCTCAATATCTCCAAATCTTGGAACTTGTAAGGTGCCAAGAAATTACAGACGACGGAATGCAGCTTGCTGGCCAAATTCCTCAATTATGTACATTACGGCTGAGGAAGTGTTTGGGAGTGACCGATGATGGGTTAAAGCCTCTCGTCGGGTCTTACAAGTTAGACTTGTTGGTTGTCGAGGATTGTCCACAGATATCGGAAAGGGGTGTTCAAGGAGCTGCAAAGTCGGTCACCTTCAAGCAAGATTTGTCATGGATGTACTAAGCTTTCTCATTTTATAAGCATTTTTCCAGATGTTGTACAGGTTAGGTTGTTCCGTCTATTCGACTTTTTTGTACAGTCATTTTGTTTCATAAACAATTCTGTAATCTGCAACACAGAGTCTGCTTAATAAAGGTTAATTCGAGTGTTTGTTTCCTGTGCTTGGGTTACCCTATTATTTGCTGCTGTTTTTTCATCATTATTTTCTACTCGACTTCTTTCACTACTGTATTTCCTTTTCATACCGTTTTTGACATGCTTTATTTGAGCCGAGGGTCTATTAGAAACAACCTTACCTCTAACTTCATAAGGTAGGAATAAGGTTGTGTACACACCATCCTCCCCAGACTCTCTATTTGGTGGTCATTCACAAATTCCAGTGAAATCATTGTTTCCGATATTTACCTAAAGATTTGTGAAATCATTGTTTCCGATATTTACCTAAAGATTTGTGGGAGGGAAAATCATCCAGGAGGTGAAGGTATTCATCCGATATTCGCATGTGAAGTTCAGCTTGCCAAGGCGAAACTTTCGAAACATTATGCGTCTGAAGTTTGGCTTTGGACTAATTGTTAAGGTATTGTCCGATTTGGGTCTACCAACAATATATCCAGTGAAATTCCACAAGTGAGGTTTGGGGAGGGTAAAATATACGCAGATCTTATCATTACCTCATGGAGATAGAGAAAATGTTTTCGAAAGACCATCGGTTCAAAAGTATCAGCCCTAAGTAGGAGAGAAAAACAATATATATAGCATAACGGCTAAAACGAAAAGCGATGCAAATTCTACAAGACAAGAACAATAACAATAGCAAAATAATGTAATAATCAAAAGGCTTGCACAAATTTATCGCTTGAATTTTAATTCAAAAAGTGTCTCAACAATTGATTCTGAACTCATTTTTATAAGATTCGTAACTTTCTTCTTCCATTTCAACGAGAAATTTACTCAATCAAGTGTAGTGTACACTCCTTCATGAGCTTGCCCTTAGCCCTAAGTGTCACAATTATTTCCAACAAATCTAAAACTCCAATTTTTTTATAAAGTTTAAACTCGAAATTCAAATCGACTTCTTTAAAACTTAATCAATAATGATTACCTTTCCAATTTAATTTTCACTATCCAAATCATACAAAACTAATATCTCAAACACGATTTGAGCTCCAAATACAATAATAAATCAAGTTTGTCGACTAATAATCAATAGAAGTTACAACTTCATCGATTATGTGATGATGTACCCAAATCTTACTAATTAACTAGTATCCTTGATGAGGTTACTGTCTACACTGTATTGTAAGATGGTGCTGGAAGTTACAAAATGACAAATATTGCAAGGTAAATTAAAGGAAAAACTATATAATTAGACATATTTCACTAACATATATACTATTATTAAATATATTTTCAAAATATTACGTATCTTATCACTAATTAAAAGTTTTCTACCATATATTGAGGAAGATACACTTAGATCTATATATTTTGCTACTAGATACACTAACACAGGAAGAGCGATGAGCGAGATGGGGAAGGAGGCGAGCGAGATTCATTATGTATCCAAGATACATGTGAAACACATTAGATACATATATATAATGTATGTATTTGGTGTGATTCACAAGTATTTGAGATATCAGATACGTAGGAGAGTGGCAAGTAAGATGGGAGAGAGGCGAGGAAGGCGAGCGAGATTTGTTATGTATTCTAGATACATGTGAATCTACTTGGATACGATGCATCTAGACAAATTACACCTAATTTTGAATTCATGTATACCAAGATACATGTATGTAAACGTATTTGAATGTATCTAGACGCACCAAAATCTGGATTTATATCTAAGTAATTAACTCCTAAAGTAATGGGTTTATATAAGTACCTCTAAATTAAAGTGATACTACGAACTCAAGAACATTACACACCACAAAAATGTGCTCATATTTTGATTATATTACTGTTAAAAGTACATCACCCAATATTTACCTTACCAAATGAAAACCATACGATAATCAGAACAGAACATTTCCAAGTGTTTTCTTTAAAATTCTGGCTGTTCTAACGCTCTAAAGCTACTATTTACTTTTACAACTCTGAATAAAGGAAAAAAAGAAAAAGACAATAATTATTAAGATACTGCACCATGTACAGAAACAAATGATTACAAAGCATCTCAATTATATTCTCATCCCTAAAATGAATCCTGCGTGTGAAGGTGTTTAACCAGAAGTTAAAATGACAAAAGGTCTTTGAATTTATAATCTAAACAAATTATAAATATTTACATGACTATAAATTATTTTAATAAATATAAAATAAAAAGTTTAAAGTCAAATTATTATTAAAAAAAATACAATGATATCCATTTTCTAAAATTGACTAACAAATGCAACATAAATCAAGACGAAAGGATAATACACTCGTAACTATCTATTGCAAAGAGGTTTAATTAGATAAACAACAATAAGAACATATTCAGTGTAATATCACATTTCACAAGTGGAATATGAAGAAAATGGTGCGACTCAATTTTATTCCTATTGTGAAGGCGAAAAGACTGTTTTCATTAATACATTGTCAGCTCAAGTAAATTATATCAAAATTCAGTATAGAAAAAAATATAGTAATAAAAAAAGTCATCTAAAATAAATTATACGAAACCAATAAAAACAATAAATAATACATAAATCGAAGCAAAGAAAATAACTGATAATAATAAAATTGAAGAATAAGAAACATGTTTAATTGTATAAATAATTAAAAGAGAACTAGATGTGTCAACTTTTGGAAATAACATATGTTACTCCCTCCATTTCAATTTGTTTGTCATGCTTTGACTTGCCATGAAGTTTAATTAAAAAGTTAAAATGATTTTTGAACCTTGTAATATTGAATTAAAGATACGTAAAATGTATCAAAATGTCATTTAATTATGTAATTTTAACACGTCACGGGGAGAAATGAATTATAAAGTTGCCAAAAATGAAAAAGAAAAGAAAAGAAGAGTATTCTCTTTTTAAATGGACTAAAAAAAGATAAATAAATTTAAATAAAGGTTACCTGAATTCACATTTTATTTTATCATAATCTCTTATATTCCTTATCATTTTAAAAAAATTCAAAAATTCCCTCTCGGATACATCACTTTCCTTTCGCTAATATATCCATACCCCCCTCTGAGATACATCTCTTACCTATCTATTCGGATGTTCTATTCCTCTCTGATGCATCTCTATTTTCTCTCTAATACATTTTTTCCCTATGTATCAGGATGTTTGTTGATGTATCAAAAAGTCTAGTAATGTATTCAAAATTTATAAATTTTAAATAATTTTAAAAAATAGAGAAATACTATAATTAACTCTTAACTCTTAGCATTATAAAATTTATGTAAATTACGCATATTTTAATGAGAAAATTAAAGGCCCACCCCCACGCACACCCACTAGGAAAAAGTTAATTGGGGAATTAAAAAGCTTTTAAGTACTGCACCCTTTATAAAAGATTCCCAAATTTCTTTAGGAAGAAGACATTTTATTAGTCTCTGAAATAGTGACACACAGAACTTATTAGTTAAAAAAAAAAAATACTAACAGACAGATTGAAATGATTGTTCAATGAAAAGCTGCCCAAAAAAGAAAAACATGCAACGATAACAAACAAAGATAGCTCATGCACAAAGCAACCTCCATCATTGAACTAAGAAGCAAAAGACTAAAAAATATATATTATACTATCTGAAAAAGAATTTAAACAAAAAGGGAGAACTAAAATGAAAGATAAATAGCATAATTTGTTCCATAAATCACTTTTTTATTGAAAACAACCAGAAAATATTTTATACCAAGGGTGTGTTCGGTTCGGAGAAAATATTTTTTCAAAAAATAAATTAATTTTTTAATGTTCGATAAGTAGTTAGAAAGAAAATATAGGGGTGGAGAGTGGGATTCAAGGGTGGCGAGGGGCGAGATGGTCAAAGAGTGAGGGTTGCAAACATTGGATGGATAGGAAAGAGACATTGAATTTTAGAATATCATTTATGAAACTTTTTTTTCGTAATTTCGTTAGAAAGGTAGAGAATACCCTAGAGGCGTGAGACAATTCTCTCTAAGGAACTCGGCATAATAGGTCGTTTTCCTCATTTTTAAGGGATTTATTTTACAAAAGAAAATATTTTTGACAACATTTTAATGAACATGAAAAAATTGAAAAATATTTCAAATCAAACAATCTCGTATAAGTCTTTTCCCCCTCCCCCCCTAAATAATAGTGACGTTTGTTTGAATCACAAACTTGTAAATTCCTTCGATCGAACGGCCAACCACTTGCTATTTTTGTAGGAACTATTTTACTAGGTACCTAAGAACTTCTCTGGGGGACAAAAATCAATTAATTTACAACCGCCAAAACTCGTACAAACGAAAAAACAAATGCACTTTTAGTTTGTTCAATGATTTGAATAATTACATCAGGTGATTTTTACCTCTATATTATTTTGCCTTATTAGGCTATGTTGGTAGACTCTCAAATGCCAATGCATATGCAGGTTTGTATGTATGCACTAAACATGATAATTTTTAATCATTCAGTTCGAGCAAAAATAAAATAAATCATATAGTATCCATATAAAATAATAAACATATTTTATCTAATACTTTTTCAGTCATGTATCTTCCTTATGATTATCCTTGAAAGAATATATATATATATAGAGAGAGGGGCATAAATCTTCCGTCGCACTCGTAAAAAAATATATGAAGGCAAATAATGGAAACAATATTTACTAGCAAAATCAGAGACACAATGAAATTGAAATATACCTTAGCGTATTTTTTTTAATCTAGGCCCCGTAACTCTTCCTCAACTAGGCTTGGACGGAAACAACAGAGAGCAAGTATTAGTAGCATACAACAAAATAGCTTTCGGAGTAGAATATGTTATAATATGTCCATAAGAACAATGTCACACCAGATGTCCTGCTTTTAACTTCCGTTCCGCTCCATGTAATGCAAAAAGCACAAAATCTTCTTCAACCGGCAAAATCATGCAAAAATTGGCCACCAACCATAGTATTATTTCTTCCAAACTGTCCACTTTGTTCATCAAATCCACCAACCATAAACCTTCCATTATTCGTATTATTCTCTATACCAAAACGTCGAGCTGCATTAATCGGAAATGGCTCTGATAAACCAATATTACCCGAGTTCTGATGAAGCCCTAACGTTAATGACACGCCACCACCAGCTCCGGTTGATAAATTTCCATATGATAAATTTATTGAGTCCGCGACTCTTCCAATATTATTGTGAATATTTGCTAAGTCATTTCTCGTTCGTTTTGATGGAAGGTCTTGTAATCTTGGTGTAGATGTAGATGGAGTACTACTCTCACATGCATGTGAATTACTCATAGGAAAATGTTCAATCGGATTATTATTGTCGTTGTTGTTGTTTGGTCCTTCCCTTTGTAAAGATTTATTATGACCTTCCCTAGTTTCAAGCATGTGGATTTCCTCCACCATAGGTTTCCAAAGTCTTACTCTCGCGTTGATGAACCAATTAGAAACCTAAGCATATATAACGTACGTATTATTAATCTGATAAAAATGATAACTAACATGTCGTGGTAACAAATTAAAACTATATTGATTGTGTAAAATATGTTGAAGATGTACAAACCTGATTCCTTGAAAGGCCAGTCTGTTTGGCTAACATTACTTTATCAGTGTCCGTGGGGTAACTGCAACAACAACAATAATTTCAGTGAGTCAAAAAACAAAAGGAGACACAAAACTCTATATCATTGCTGAATTTTTCCTAAAACAAGAGTTTAACTTCTCTATATTAACAGGTAGGATATTTTTTATACTATCAAATCATCTAAATGATATTATTACACGTGTCCTTTATAATAAATAAAATTAGCTAGTAAGTTGTTATTACGGTCAATGAGAGTAGTCACTACTTTCTCCGTTTCAACGTATGTGTTTTAGCTTTGACCAAACGAAGTGTTTAAAAAGACGATGTAAAGAGAATTCTTGAATTGTGTGATTTTAAATTAAAGAGGTGTATAATGTACTCTCTTCATCTCAAATTAGTTGTCATATTTCATCTTTCGAGAGTCAAACTATTAAAACTTTGACCAATTTTCTAAAATGTATTTTTTTCATTAAATTGATATAAGAAAAGTTGCAACTTGTCATATTTTTCATATAGTTTTTAAATATCTACATTTTAATTGTGATAGATTAGGTTGATTTAATCCAATTTAGCTTCCAAGATTAGTTAAATTAACTCTCGCGAAACGAAAAATGACAACTAATCTATGACATACTGAGTACCAAAATGCTCTTTAAATCTTATAGTCTTAACATGTCATGTAGGACGCCGAATTTAAAAAGTAAGCACATGTAGAAAAAGATATTCGTTTTCAAATATACTAAAAAAGTAAAGTAAGACACGTAAATTGATACTTACGGATGAAGAAAATGGTCAAACAACCAAGCCCTAAGTACAGTGACAGCACGCTCAGGAAGGCCTCTTTGTGGTCTCCAAACAGGTTGAGTTTCTTGTCTTTGGCAATAGATTCCTTTGCCAGAAATTCCAACAGCTCTTTCACAATTAATTTGACCATGCATATGATGAGAAGATTTGCTTGTTGTAAAGTGAAGTTGGTCAACGATGGCATCTTTTAGGCACTTGAAATGTTTTGACATTGTTTTTATAGCTATGTTTGCAAAAGGTGCTGCATTTCCAAGTCCAGCAACTGATTCAAATGATGCCACAACCATTTGTAGTTGCTCATGATACTGTTTGTACTTATGGTATACCTGAAAATAACCAACACTCGATAAAAATGTCGCTAAAGGTTTTAAGGACTTGCAATAACTCAATTACCGCTAAACGTTTTTGCAACAATAAATATTACCGCTAGAAGGAAAATATATAGTCACTATGTTGTAATGATCACAATTAAGTATATGTTTGTTGAATGCAAGTTATCTATATGAGATAACGAGTTGATTTATCAAATCGTCGTTCAACTACTAGTCATTATCTTAGAAAGTTATACTTCTTGATTTCAATTTTCTTCAATAAAAAAAGTATTTTTTTGAAATAATAACTATTATTAGTTCAGTGATCGTCTGTAAACTCAACTCATGAGCTACAAATTATAAGAATAAGGAACCAGCAATAATAACTTCAAAAATATGACAAATTATAGGCTACAAGAAAAAAAAAAGGCACTAAAAGTTATTAGAAAAAAACACAAGGCCATAATAAGTTAATCAATAACTTTTAAACTAATACCTGATAAGTTCAAGGGATATAATTATTAATAAGCTAAGGGATCGTTTGGTAGAATGTATTAGGGAATCTAATATATGTATTAGTTATGGTATTATTTAATTCTTTATTGTATTAGTTATATATCCTATTCCGTATTATAGGGTGTATAACTAATACATATTAAAAGTTGCAAAATGATGATATTAGCAATACATGGACTACTAACACATAAATAAGCATGAATTACGATATAATTGTCTTTAATACGTCAAATCAAACAATAGATACGAAATAGTTTTGGCATAACTAAAACCAACATTACGTACTAATATAACTTATTCAGTACTGTTCTTATACATTCCTACCGAACTGAACCCTAAATGCCAAAGAACACAGTTTTTCTCATGCAACAATATTTGATTTCCTTCTTTTCATCCTGAAGATAAACCTCCACTATATTGGTTAAAGAATTAAGAGTAATAAAGTTCATCTTGGCAATTTCTTAACCAAAAACTAGTAAATGAGAGCTTTCAGAATCAGTCATAATACCAATTATCAGAGTCTTCCTTTTTCCTTTTTTGGTGGAAGGGGTATAAATGAGGTTTTTCACTCACAGGGACGGAGGCAGAGATCAAGGTACGGATTTGACGAACCAAATAACTCTGGTCCATATTTTGCATTACTTGTTCAAGAAAATTCATTTAACATATATAAAATAATTAGGAGATTCTATTTATAGTAACACGAATTTAAACTTATGACATGTTTAAAATTTGCAAATTCAAAAAGAATTTAATGTACTTTGTTACACCAATAGGCACAAAAAGAGGCGCGGTTCCAATTTTTTTTTTTTTATCACTATACAACATATCATTATTTAGATCATAAATTTTAACTTTTTTAGAATTCTTATCTATAATTGAGTAGGACACTTTAATTAAGGCACCAATTTTTGTGCATATATTCTCTAAATCACCTTTTCCAAAAAGATAACTTAGTGATTCATAACAGAACCTGTACGCCTATATCACATAGGCATCTAGCCTAGGTAGCCTTTAATATAATTAAACAAGACATAAATTACATTAAAATATTACATCTAATTGTACATCAATAATAGTCATTTTAATTTAATAAAATTGATTCAAAATAATATACTTTAGGAATTCAAACTAAATACTCCCATGGTATTTAAGAGAAAACAATTGATCTATTTTTATTAAATAGAATTAACTTATTAAATTGTACTTTACATTTACTCCCTCCGATATATTTTACATGGCAATGTTTGACTTGACATGATGTTTAAGAAAAAAAAAAGACTTGAAACTTGAGGTCTAATACATTCATTAGATATTTATGTGATTGTAAATCATTTTATTAAAGGTAAAAAGAAAATTTTAAAAATAAAATATTTCTAACTATAGTAAAATAATATTTTTTTTAGAATAGATTAAAAAGAAAAGCATATCATATAAAATAAAGACACATGGAGTATATTTTTCTAATGAATACAAAAAAAAATCTATTAAAGCGATGGTTAAAATAAAACAAAATTCTCAATACCCAAAAATTTCATAGTGCATACAATGTACGGACATTTAACGATAACTCATCACTTTAAAGAATCTCTTTTCTTTTAATTTCACATATAGTATATGCTAGAAAAAGAAAAGCATTGGAGTTTTCATAGAAAACAGCTGGATAGAATCATAAGATAAAAGTGCAAAGCAATATCTTGGAAGAAAGTTAGGCAATTGGATAGATAATATTTGGTAAAATTTAAAAATAATAATAAATGAAGTGATACTTGTAAAAAGAACATTTTAAAATTAAAATTCTGTAATTAAATAACTATTTTATTTGAAATATTCTTCAAAATATTAAGGTAACTTACAAAATTATGATGGCTATACTTTAACTTACCAAAAAGACTTGAGTAATTGCAAGAAAAGTCAAGGGGGGAAAATGTGGTCTACAATCTACATTAATGTAGAAACAAGCTAACTCTCCTCCCTACCAAATATTCAATAAAATTCACTTTTTCAACCAAGAAAAAAAATCAAGTTAGCAAGAAAATGTTAATATTAAGAAAAGGATAGTTTGGTGTAGGAATCGCTATCAAGTCGCACACAAGGTGCATAGTGTAGACAGTCTATCCTAATTCAATATTAATGGTTACTTTCACATAGCTAAAATCCGTTATTTACTATTACTCCAAGTCTTTCAAAGTCAGCATTACACTCCTAATTCAATTAGGTTTGACAAAAGCATCATCATCAATAATTATGGTGGATGATTAAAATCTCTTCGCACTTAATGAGAACTCTTAAATTCGAATTTTGAAAATGAAAAAAATCATAAGCCCTATTTTTCTTTTAATGGACATACAAATTAATCGAATTTCAAAACGAATATCAGATATCGAGCAAAGAAAAACATTGAATCTTGAAATGCCAAAATTAAGAAGCCACATGACAACTACATATACAAAATTAAAAAATATACTAAAAGGTACCTCATCAAGCATTGAAATTAACCTGGATTTCTTCTTCCCAAATTGCTCATCTCCATTACTATAAGCTTGTGGAGGATCCATCATCAAGTTAAAATCATCATCATCAACATAAATCCCCTTACTCACATCACACAATTCATCCAACAAAATTTGTGCAGGCTTCAAGAACCTTGATCTCTTCAAAATTAAAGAGTACCCCGTAAAAGGTCCAAGCGGTACACAAGTAGTCGTAGTAATACTCTTTGACGATAAGTCATTATTATTATTATTAGTATGATGAAGAGATGACAAAGACAAAGATAAATTACCTTGACCATTTGTGTTACTATTACTACTACAACTATTATTATGATCAAGAAATCTTGGAATTTGAGATGTATAGAGAAAAGGGTTACCATTAATTTCTTGAAATATTGACAAATCTGAAGGTAAAACAATGGATGGATCATAAAGAGGGATTTGACAATTACTATTATTATCAAGTAAAACTCTAAGCTTATCTCTTCTACTTTGTTGTGGGACATGGTAAGGTTCAAATCCTTCAGCCATTTAATTAAAAACAAAGCAAAAGAAAGATAACAAAACTCTGTTTTTATTTTTCTAAAAAAATAAATAAAGAAGGAAGGAAGGAAGATGAAAGGATAAAGAGGAAGTGAAAAAAATCAAGAACAGTAGTGATGAAGAGATGTGGGTGTGATTGGATGAAGTGAAAGGCTAGTAGTAGTGTTATTATTGGTATTAGGATTATGACAATATATATACTGATATCTATCAGTTCTGAGGTGAGGTGAGGTGAGGCAGAGAGAGAAAAAAAGACAATCAAATCAGCTAGGTTGATTAGAAAACACTGTTACACTCACTCATATACAGATTAGGGGTAGTTGTGGAATGTGAACTCAGAGCATACCTGCAAATAATGTAGTGCAAACTCGAGCTGTCAAAATGGATTTGATCCGTAAATTCGGATCAATTCAATTTTTAAATTAAGTGAGGTTGAGCTGAAATAATTTTAGCTTATTTAAGATTGAGGTTTTTTAACCCAGTCTTATTTGACCCGTCAGCCTCATGGGCTTGACCCACGAGCCTTAGAAGTCGATCCATAGGGTCATGAATTTTTAAAATATTTATTATATATAAATTTTAAGTGGTATTTTATTTTATCAATCTTCAGCAATTAAACAATTGAAATTGTTATAAATGTGAATCTTTGACCTCTTTTATTTTTGTGTTTATGCCTAATTTCTCATTTCTCCTTTCTTCTCTAGTTTATGAAAAAAATGATCATGTAATGTATGCTATTATGATGAATTTTATGATTGTTGACTGTTGTATCTTGCATGTTCTATTGTTTTATCGTATTCCACTAAAATGTGTGGAACTCATGGACATATGAATTTTTGACATATTGGTGTTGTGTTGATCAATATTCGACTTTCTTAGAGGCTAATATTCTTTTGATTGAAGGATCAGCCGTCCTAACCCATTTAACTCGCTAGCCTTTTAAAATTGAATTGAATTGAATTGGACCAACCCATTTTGACAGCTCTAAGTGTCACAGTCAATTGACAAAGGGACACATATGGTGTGAGTTGTGTAACTCAATAACTTATATTTAAAAATTCATATTTGTGTTAAAAAATTTAATATACATATATTAACTATCAATGTTATTTTATGTTGTCATCTAATTATACCAAAGAACCTCATTGAAGAACCAGGTTCTTCAGTCAACTAAACAAGAAAAGTGTGAAATATACTACCTATCCTTATAAGGTTTTGCCTCAAGAAGTAAAGTACTACCTATCCTTATAAGGTTTTGCCTCAAATCTCAACTAAAAACTCAAGCACTTTTGTGTTAAATCTCTATGATTGAAAGGATTGACTCATTAGTACTTACCTTAAGCTTATTAATAAGAACTCTCTTTTAAGATTGTATCCAAATCTTGAAACCCTTTACAATTTGAGGAAAAAACTCATAGCAAAACTTTTGGGCATTCAAGTGTAATCTTCTCCTTAAAAATCAACTTGGTCAACAATATAACTTGGTAAAATGTATGATCTTATCTAAGTCCATTTAAGAACTTAAACCCTCAACTTGTTACAACTCACCAAATGTCTAGGTTATAGGAACCTTAATACCTTTAACTGAATTTTTTTGGTCATATTCACAACACTTATCTTCATCACAAAATATTGGTACCCGTTTAATCATTACACTATTGTCTTTCGGCTGTTGTTTGATCCATAAAAATTGGGCACAACATAAGGCAACAACCATATATTAAGCTTTTACAATATATAATCACAAAACTAATGTTAATTCTTTGTTGCCCAAGAGATTAAGGGTCCGTTTGATCGTGTGAGATAAAATCATGATATGAAATCATATAAAATGAAGTTGAAATTTTGTTTGGACATGTAATTAGTTCTTATTAGAACTAATTTTGTGTTACTACCATCGATTGTCTTAACACTTCTTACAAAATCACTTGTGTTGTCTTATAACTTTCCCCCAACAAGTATACTCTAACCCAAAAGGATTTTTATATTGTATGTCGAGTAACACATTGCACTACCTTCTATAGTAGTGTTATGTGACATTCTACTCCCACTTAATTAAGGGTTTGTTTGGTCATGATTTCAAATCAACCTCAAATCATGTTGATTTGAAGTTAAAATTTTGTTTGGACATGAAATTTGTATCTCAAAAATTATATTTGTTCCCTTATAATTATGAAAACTCCATAATTTGCGAAAACGACCAAAACAGTCCAAATTCTTTATACAATCTTATTAAGTGAACAAATCATAGTTCACAAATAAGATATCAGAAAATCTTAAGGTGTCGCGTTAATAAATAATATATTGTTACGTCCATTTTATAAATAAATGCTTGGTATTACATTTTGTTACAACTTTTTAAATGTACATAATTTTCAAAGATCCATTCCAATAAATCAACATGAGTAGTAATTAACTATTCTTTAATTTAATCATCTCACATGTACAACCAATCTATCTTTACCTTGAGGGTGGATTTTTTTTCTTCAAAATTTAAGATTATGACAGGTTTTATAAAATATAAATTTATGGATCAAATTTTAAGTTTCTTAAAAATTGAAATTACAAACTTGGAATTGAAATCCTACATTTTAGTAGAATTTGAGAATTGAAATCCTAATGACAAAAAAAAGTAACTCACCACATTTAGCTTGCTTAAAGTTAACAAGTCTCACCCATCCTTGATGTTCCAACACATATAAATATAAATTCCTAAGGGACCATAGTACTCTTCCAAATTATATATAAACTTAGCATGTAATGTTGTTGTATGGTGAATTTGACCAGGTAAAACTTACCTTTTGTCATGTTTCCCCTAGAAGGCAAGTGCTACCTTATAAAGTTATCATTGGTAGGCATATCTTTCACTAACTAGCGGAGACAAATTATTTTTTTAGTAGTGGAAAGGTACTCTCTTTCTCTTATCTCATAAAAGAAACCCCCAACTTTGGACATAAATTTGAATTTTAAGTGTCGCAAACAGTGAATTCTATGTAGCACATAAAGAGAATGTGTCCTTTCATACTTGAGTATATATGCCTGTCCTTTATAACTTGGGACTTAGCTAGCCATCACTTACTATTTGAAAAAAGAAACAAATTAAGGGAAAATTTTGTGGTAATGAGAGTGAGATATAGGAGTAATTTGTTTTTATGCTTTTGGGAAGAATATTTTTTTAAAGATACAGCTATTGTATAAGTGTAATGACCCTGAAGGTCATTTTTTTGAAATTTTTGTAAAATGACCATTTTACCCCTCCCTTTAGATGCCCCGATTCGTTTCTAAATGTTATTGGGTGTTGATTTCTAGAAAATCCCATGAAAAGTTAAATACTTGAAAATTTTGAGTTTCATAAGCTAAGTATTAAAAAATGGTATTTGGGGTCAATTGGAGCTACGGGTCTCGGAATGAAATTTCGTTGATTCCAGCAGCTCCGAAATGTCGAAATATGCTTAGGAGACTTTACGGAATCAGTTTTGGAGTTGTAACGAAGATTTGAGGCCTTAAGTTGAGAATTTGAGGAACTTTAAGTCAAGATTTGACTTTGGTCAACTTTTGGAGTTTCGATGCTCGGAATGAAATTCTGACGACTCTGTTGGATTCGGGAGATGGTTTTTGGTCTAGAAGAAGTGTTGGTTGAATTTTTAGAGGTCCCGAGTCCGTTTTGGTATTTTGAAGGCGTAAGTTGATTTAGTTGAGACTTTTCGAGTTTTGGGTCAATGAAATCTCGAATTCAAATTCTGATGGTTCCATCAGCCCTGGAATGATCAAATTAGGCTAGTTGCACTGTTGGAATGACTATCGAGGCAATCGATACGAGTTTGGGACTATTTGACGCTTTTGACTTTGAAACTTAGTCTATGGTTGACTTTGGTCAACATTCTTGGAAAATGCGCTCGAATGAAAATTTTGACAGTGCGGTTAGTTCCGTAATATTAATTTTGGTCTAGAATGACCCTTTGTTCGCTTTTCAAGGCTTCCAGACTAATATCGAGGCACATTGTGGAATATGGCTTAAAATGGCTCTTGGGTGTGGGATCCACTTTTTATTAAAATGATCTCACATGGGAATTCTGAATGTGCCATTGAGTCCGGAACATCAAATTTAGTGGGGTAGCATATTTGGTTTATTCTTATCGGATTCCGAACGAATTCCGAACACCCCATCGGAGATTTTGGAAAATTCAAAGTCTAAAAATGACAGCAAGCAGCAGTCCCATTTTTGGGATTTTTCTCCAACTTTAAAACCCCATAACTTGAGCATTACGGCTCCAAATTGGGTGATTCAAAAGGAAAAATTGTGAGGTTTTTTGTGAAGAACGCATTGGAAGATTGAAAACTGATTTGGAGCATTCGATTCAGGTAAAAATCGCGATTTTAATTGCAGCTGTATCCATTTTCGGATTGAGTTTTTGAAGAACTTTGAGTAATTGTTTCTTGACCTATATAAACCTGATTTTGGTGATTCAAGGGTCTAAATTCAAGAGAAATTCGTGAGGAATCTCATGGTAATCTTAGAAATGCGAGAAGAATCATCATTTGAGGTAAAAATGTGTTTTTAGTTACTGATTTAGTCATTTTCGGAATGAAATTTTGTGGAATTTTGGAAGAGTATATCTTGGTCAATATAACTTCGTTTTGAGTGATTCTTGAGTCTAGATATGGGATTTTTTGCAAGGAACGTTATGGTATAATTTGTTTTGATTGAAAGATTTTTGTTTTTGATAAATTGACGTGTAAAGAGGCTGCCTTATATTGTTTCCTTAGTTTGAAAATGTGGGAATTGATTGTTTGATCGTCTTACATAATTTTCCACCCCGAATTGTGTTATAAATCTGATTTGTAAGCTTGAGATGAAGTTTAGAACCTATTTGGGGGGTCAAATTCGGAATTTCATATGTGGTCCCACAATTCCCATTTTCGACCCCAAAATCGGTCCATCTCCAAAAATTATGAAATTAATGTCTAAACGACCGTATCGATATTGTAGTTCTGTTTTTGACAGCTTGACAGCATTCCGAGGTCGTTCGATAGGAAAAAGCTCCAGCATAGTGAATTAAAGCTCGCGTGTTTAGCCTACAAGTAGGCTACGATTTTACCTTTCTTTAGATTGAGCTGGAATGTGTGAAAGCATGTTGAAATAGTTGGAACTTGGGTTGGGTAGTTTGATTGTATATCTTAGGTGTTAGAAATTATGCTTTAGGCTTATTATCGGGTTTTCGGATATTTAGAAGCATGTGTATCTTGTTGTTATTTGTTAATATTATAAGGAGGGTTGAATGAGCATGTTGTTGATACTGTGGGGTATGTTGGCCTTAGTATAGGATGTAAACTTGCTTTAGATGTCCTGGCGTCACTCCGGTTGACTTAGATCCTTGTAGAATGGTGTAGCGGGCTAGTGCCTGGTAGCATAGCCTTAGTTAGGAGTTATTCTTGCTCTTAAAAATATCCTCATTCGTAAATTGGTATAATTTTGACTTTCGTGATATGTCGGCAACATTAGATTTCGTGATCGTTGACTTTGGCTCCGGTTCTAGTTTTGGTGGCATATTGGTTGACTCATTTGGGAAAAGATTTTTGGTACTGTTGTATTCTAAGTTGGAAAGTAGAATATTTGGCATTATTGGATAAATTATTTGTGAGCATCCGGGTATCAAGTGTCGGCCTTCATTCTGAATTATCAAGGAGCATCTGAGTACTCAGCCCCGACCTCTACCGATTTGCTAGTATGACAAGCATCCGAGTACCTAATCTCGGCCTCGATCATACCGATGTATTACGGTGAGCATTCGGGTACCCAGTCCCGACCTCGACCGCACTTATGTATTATGGCAAGTATCCGGGTACCCAATCCCGATCTTGGCCACTTTGAACATTCGTGTGAGCATCTAGGTCTCATTCCCGGCCTCGACCCCTAAGTCACCACTAGATCGATTGACTCTTAGAGATTCTGGGTTTGGAAATGATATAGTACTTCGGCTCCTAACATCGCAGATTCTTGGTTCCTAGCCATGATAGTTGTAGTTATTTTGTGTACTTGGCGGGCTTATGGGGGTTCGTCCGGGTATTTATTTAACTTGCGCACGAGTGTACCGACTAGGCTTAAGAGGGCCCAGTTGGGTATAGTTAGCTGTAGTTATCATAGGTAGTACTCTTTCCCCTTTTGATGCTTATATTGACTCCTATTTAGGCTATTCTCCTGTTTCATATTTTTTTTTTTACCTTTTCTGCTCAGTCGGCATATGATGCCTACTAGGTATCTGTTGTCTTGGTACTCATACTACACTCTGCTCTACTTTCGTGATGCAGAACCGAGCACCAGTTATCGCCGTGGATAAATCGAGCCTTTGTAGTCAACTTCGGAGACTAGGTGAGTACTTGGCGTTTTTGGATCATTCCTGTCTCCTTTAGCATGGATGGCCCATCTTTTGCCTTTTGAGACTAGCCAGTTGTTATATATATTTTCGGTCCACTTTCGAGACTTATACTTGTATTTTATTTTGTAGCAGCTCTGTACTTGTGACTTTCAGGTTCTGAGAGGGATCTTTAGTTGTTTAAAATATGTTTTGGTTTACTTCCGCTTATTCATCATGTTTACTTTTATAATTCGATACTCTTATTTAGTTTCTGCCCTCAAACCCATTACTTGAAGTTCCGGGTTGACGGGTTGGCTTACCTACTAGAGGGTTATAGTAGGTGTCATCGTGACCTAAGGAATTGGATCGTGACAATAAGAGTGGAATGTGAAAAAGTCACCTAACCTTATGTTAGTAATGCATCATGATCACTTACATAATTGTTCATTTAAGTTCATCTCAAACTAACAATATGAAGAATGAAAATAAAAATAAACACCAAGTGTATTAAAGGTACTTTATATTAATTTCTACTATCATAAAAATCTCTTATAAGATAAAACACACATAAAAGTATAGAAACCAAGCAAACAAACAAATTTACCTGACTAAAACCTATGCCTAATTAATTTGTATGATTAATATAATATTTTTTCCTACCATTATGTCTTATCTTCAATTAGGTTTGCATCAATTTCTAGAGATTGTAGGTATTTGAAAGTAACTCCTTTTTTTATGTAATTATAGATCTACCTCGTTCTTATTTTAAGGCTTTCACTCATCATGGATTTGCACCAATGGACGGCTGCACATAGAGGTTGACGTACCACATGACCAAACATTCCAAATGATTTTCTTGTCATAAAATAAATTAACTTGGCAAAATAAGAAGGATAAAGTAAAAAAAAAAGAACAGAAGAGAGAAAGCTGTGTATTTACCTGTATATTCAACTTGCATTGCAGAAGAAGGCTATATTTATAGCCATAAAAGCAAGTGGAAAAAAAATCAAGCGGGCAACTTGCCCATTTTAAGGGGTCTACTTGAAAAAGACATCCATATCATAAAACTCCCCCGAGATGTCTATATAAATTTTTTTTTAGTGAAAGTACATAAATTTAGTTATTTTCAATATCCATAGATGTTGTGTCTTATTAAAATCTTACTAGAAAAAATCCAGTGGAAAAATGCCTAGTGAAGGAAAAAGAGTACACAAATCTGATAATACGTCTTGATTGCTGCCTTATTAAAAACCTTACTAGGAAAACCAGTGTGACAAAACTTTGGTTAAGGGAAAAAGAGTACAACGCGTATTCTACTCCCTTTGATGAAAAAACTTCATTTGATATTGTGGAGACGACGCATTTCAATCTTATATCTTAGCTTCTCAAAAATTGATGTTGGTAATGCCTTTGTGAATAAATCTGTAAAATTATCACTAGAACGAACTTGTTGTACATCAATATCACCATTCTTTTAGAGATCATGTGTGAAAAATAATTTTGGTGAAATATGTTTCGTTCGATCTCCTTTTATTAAGCCACCTTCAAATTGAGCTATCCATGCAGCATTGTCTTCGAATGTAATTGTGGGTACTTTGACATTATTTTTCAGGCCGCATCTTTCTTTAATAAACTGTATCATCAATCTCAACCACACAGATTCTCTACTTGCTTCATGAATTGCTATTATTTCAGCATGATTTGAAGAAATAAAAATAATAGACTGTTTTGTAGATTGTCATGATATAGCAGTTATTTCATGTGTAAATAAATAGCCTTTCTGAGATCAAGCTTTATGTAGGTCTGATAAATAACATGTATCTGCATAACCAATAAGGTCTGCACAATCTTTATTAGTATAAAACAAACTCATATCAATGGTACCTTTTAGATATCGTAAAATATATTTGATATTGTTTCAATGTCTTCGAGTTAGAAATGAACAATAACTTGCAAGCAAATTAACAGAAAATGTTATATCAGACTTGATTGCGTTAAAAAGGTACATAAATGCACCAATAGCACTGAGATATGGTACTTCAAGACCAAGAAGTTCCTCATCCTCTTCTTGAGGTCGAAATGGATCTTTTTCCACTTCAAGTGATCGAACAACCATTAGAGTACTTAATGGATGTGCTTTATCCATGTAAAATTATTTTAAAATTTTCTCAGGATAGGCAGATTGGTGGACAAAGACCCCGTCTGCTAAATGTTCAATTTGCATACCTAGATAAAGTTTTATCTTTCCAAGGTCTTTCATCTCAAATTCTTTCTTTAGCTATTCAATCGCCTTTTGGACCTCTTCAGGAGTTCCAATGAGATTTATGTCATCAATATAAACGGCGAGTATAACAAACTCTGATTCATTTTTCTTACTAAAAAAATACATGGACAAATGACATCATTTATAGAACCTTTATTTATCAAGTACTCACTAAGGCGATTATATCACATAGTCCTGATTGTTTCAGACCATATAATGATCTTTGCAGTTTCATTGAGTACATCTCCCGATATTAGTACATGCTTCAGGCAATATTAATCCTTCTAGGATTTTCATTTAAATTTCATTATTAAGTGAATCATAAAGGTAAGCTTTAACTACATCCATTAGATATATTTCAAGATTTTTATGTACAACTAAACTGATGAGATATCGAAAAATTATTCTATCCATAACAGGTGAATATGTTTCTTCATAGTTGACCCTGAGTCTTTGAGAGAATCCTTGTGCAACAAGGCATGCCTTATATCTTATAATTTAATTTATCTATTTCGTTTTTGCACAAAAACCCATTTATAGCCAGCTGGCTTTTACACCTTCAGGAGTTTGGACTACAGGTCTAAAAACCTCACGTTTAGTAAGTGAGTCTAATTCTAATTGAATTGCCTTTTGTTATTCTGGTCAATCATATCTACGTCGATATATTTCGACGGAATTAAGCTCAAGACTTTCACTATCTTGTATGAGGTTAATTGCAGCACTATATGCAAAAATATTATCCACCATAATTTTTGATCAATCTAAATTTATCTCATCACCGGTAGAAATTATTGAAAGTTCTTCATTCGCTTGAGTCTCGGGCTCACTGATTTCTTCAGAAATATCAGGATTACTCAAATCTTGACCATCTTCATGCGGTTGTTTTGTAGTATCATTTTTGTTATTCCTTACGGTTCTCTTTCTAGGATTCTTATCCTTTGAATTCAATGGTCTACCAAACTTCAAGCGTTTTTGAGATTCAAAAGCTATGATACTAGTAGATGGTCTTTTGGGGACATCAATCCAGATAGGCACATTCACAACAGTGATAATGAACTTAGTTATCCATTTCAAATCAGTAAATGCATCTGGTATTTGATTTGCTATGTTCTGTAAGTGGATGATCTTCTGGACCTCCTGCTCATATGTGCGGGTACGTGGATCAAAATGAAATAGTGATGAAATCTTCCACGCAATTTCTCTTATGGGGTCCTTTTTCTCTCCTTGATGGTGGAAAAATTATTTCATCAAACCGGCAATCTGAAATCGAGCAGTAAATAAACCTCCTATCAGTAGTTCAAGGTAGCGAATTATGAAGGGTGAGTCAAATCTAATGTATATGCTCAACCTTCGCTGAGGGCCCATCTTTGTACGTTGTGGTTGTGCTACAGGCACATATAACGCACAATCAAAAATATATAGATAGACTATATTTAGATCATGACCAAATACTAGTTGTGACGGAAAATATTTATTTTAATGTGTCAATCTAAGACGTGCAATTGTTGTTGTCTGTAAGATAACATGACCTCCAACACTAATTGACAATTTTGTTTTCATTAGTAGAGGTTTGACTATCAATTGTAGGCGCTTAATAAATAACTCTGCAAGGCCATATTCAGTATGAACATGAGCAACAGAATGTTCAATCTTTTTCAAAATTGATAAGCAATAATCATTAAAAGCTTGGGATATAAATTTTCCAGCATTATCAAGGTAAATAGTCTTAATTGGATAATCTAATAATTGCGTCATTAATCTTATTATTTGTGGTAACATCTTCGCAAATGCCAGGTTGCGATATAATAAGAGGCACACTTGAGACTATCTAGATGATGCATCTATTAGAACGATAAAATATTTAAAAAATCTACAAGGTGGACGAATAGGTCCACATATATCTCAATGTATATGCTCTAAAAAGTCAGGGGATTCGATGCCAACCTTCAGAGTCGATGGTCTGACAATTAATTTGCCTTGATAACAAGCAACGCATGAAAATTTATCATTCGTAAGAATCTTCTGGTTCTTTAACGGATGTCCAATTGAATTTTCAAGAATTCGTCTAATTATTATTGATCTACAATGACTTATTCAATCATTCCATAGGTCAGACGATCATATGTGCTTCAATTGCATGAATTTTTGCATAATATAGGTCAGACGATAAAATTGATATTTTTTCCAAAATATATTTCTGGTCTGAAACACTCTTGGTTATACCAAGATATTCAATATTCATTTCATTTAGTGTCTCAACATGATATCCATTTCTGCGGATATGTTTAAACCTTAACAAGTTTCTTGAGAATTTAGAAGAGAATAGTGTATCGTCTATAACAATTTTTGTCCCCTTAGGCAGAATTATAGTAGCTCTTCTGGAGCCTTCAATTATTTTTGAATTACCAAAAATTGTAGTAACTTTTGCTTTTCTTCTAAACAAGTTGGAAAAATATTTCTCATCTTTAAAAATGGAATGAGTTTTTCCACTATCAATTACACAAATATATTCGTGATTAATCATTGATCCAAACAAAATTTGAGGCATATCATATTTTTCTTCAAAAGAAATAAAGTTAATATTATAATTAAAAATGGTTTATTACATAAATTTTATTTATTTACATGGATTAAAAAAATATAAACATATTATTTAGTACATACAAAAAAAATTATTTAAATATTATTAGGGTTATCGATATTTATATTTCCTTTAGCAAAAATTAAGAAATCAGCTACATCCACATGCATAAGATCAATATTATCTTCAGAGATAAAGTTTGTCTTTGAATTATTTTCTGCCCTCTTCAAGGGTGTTTGATATAGTTGAATCAGACGTTTTGATGACCGGCAAGTCTGTGACCAGTGCCTCATACCTCCACATCTATGACATATGCTTTTTAAATTTTTCTTTGATAAAACTTTTGACTTTTCACTCTTCTTTTTATATTGCTGATTATTTCTCGCTGTCAGCCGAACATAATGATTATAATTTTTTCTTCGACCACGACTACGACTGGGCCATGACCTCTTTCTCGTTGGATATAGTTTGCCTGATTCACTTTAGAGAATTGCAAAGAACCAACAGACCAACTATCATAGGTTTTTATTAACAATTTATTGTGGCATTCAGCAATAAGAAGGTGAGAAAGTAATTCAGAATATTTTTTAAATCCATTTTCGCGATATTGCTGCTGCAAGAGCATATTCGCGGGTGAAAATGTGGAGTATGTTTTTTCAAGTTTTTCTTGTTCGGTGATTTCTTCTCAGCATAAATTTAACTGAGCTATAATTTTAAACAAGGCAAAATTATATTCAGTTATATTTTTAAAATCTATTAATCTCAAATTTAGTCAATCATGACGTGTCTGTGGAAGAATCACTAACTTCAGGTGTTCATATCTTTCTTTTAGATTCTTCCATATTTTAAGAGGATCCTTTAATGTAAGGTACTGTAATTTTAATTTATCGTCAAGATGGTGACGAAAAAATATCATGGTTTGAGATGATTTTAACTAGAGGTCGTATTGTCATCTTTGATGTGTCGTCAGACCCATCTATTCTAGATGTATTTCCTCATCTAGTGCCAATGATGAGTAGCATTTTCTAGATATGTCAAGAGCAACAAATTTAAGTTTAGAAATATTAGACATTTTAAGAAAATAAAATTCTTACCCATTTTATTACCTTCTTAAAAATATAGCTCAAAGCGATGGAGGCTCGTGTTGATAACGTGTTATAAAATAAATTAACTTGGCAAAATAAAAAGGAGAAAGTAAAAAAAAAAAGGAGAACAGAAGGGAGAAAGCTGTGTATATATCTGTGTATTCAACTTATATTGCAGAAGAAGGCTATATTTATAGCCATAAAGCAAGTGGAAGAAAAATTCAAGTGGGGAACTTGCCCACTTTAGGGTGGCCTACTTGAAAAAGACACCCATATCATAAAATTTCTCTTATTTTAATTGTGTCTAATTCTTAATGTGTGCTACTTGCATTCTCTAATGAATATAGTCATTTTTTATCTTGTCTAATTTTATATGATTGAAAAATCTTATAATTTGTATATCTGCAACTCCCATTAAATTTGTGGATATGTTACACTTTAACAACTCATCAACATTCATTATCATATATCATTTTTTGTCTAATAACTATCCTAAGAAATTTTTTTTTCATTCACTTTAATATGTATCTTTTTATCACATAACATCCCAATAGCACTTATCCATTTCATCATCCAATTTTTATTTTATGTGTTATGTTCATATCTATCATTTTTTGTCACGATTCTGATATGTCGTGAGTAGCACTACAGTAATCCTCTGGTGGGAGAGTCAATAACTAACCCAACTTAACCCATCAACTCATTCTTAAGAAGTCAAAATAGACAATTTTATGAAAGTAAACAGTTTAAAAATAATTTAAAAACTTGAGTTCTCATAAACCCAACCATTATCAAAAATCAATGCGAAAAATAAATCCCCTAAAACCTGAAGGTTATAGTACCAAAAACTCTAACAAAAGTCTAGAATATAGGGATGCAAGCCCAAAAGCAATAACATAAACTAAGGAGTAAGATTTTCCAAAACCAAAAAGAAAGGACTAAGAACCAAGAGTTATCTATAGCAGTCTGAAAGAACTGGCTCGCCCTTGAATTCGAACGATCAAGTATCTCTTAACTGAGGTTTCTCAATAGTTGTTTGAATATGCCCCGTACTCAACAAAGAAAGAGAAAGTCCAATATCACTATCACGCAGTCAGTCCAAAGTATGAATGTAAACAAGCTACTACCACATAGTAGAATATGCCAACACACAAATACATGCATATTTCAATTACAACATAACCCAGATTTTCAATCACAATATCCTGAACAACCAATGAATAAAACATCTCCCACATTATCACACAAAGCACATATGTGGTCCTCTCATGGAACCTTCACACAAATTGTTAGTGTACCGACGTGGTACCTGAGCCAATCATATAAATATTCTATATCGGCATGATACTTGAGCTAACCATTTAGATATCCTTATCAGGCGCGGTACCCAAGTCAACCATCAATCCCAAACAATATGCACAATCATACTGAACAAGACACTTGAAGCCACAAGTAAATAAAACATGTTCATTATATGAGATTATCAATCATGATGTCATTTCATATTTACCTTTTAGTTTTCCTCACATGCATTGTACAAGTATTATTACAAATCAATAGACATGCATACAAACACAATTTGAAAATACACAAAGCATCATCTACCTCGAATCAAGCCTTGAAAACTTTATGAAATCTGAGTTTTTCCTTTATTACGAATCCTAGCTTGTTCTTGATCTAAGACAATAATAAAATATAAATAATCAATGATAATGACCTAATAATACCCCTATTATAATCAAATCCTAATACCAGGCCAATTCATTATCATTCCACCCCAAACTAGGGCTTACCACCATTAATTTTAAGTTAAAACCCGTCCTCCAAGGTTATGTTCATGGATTCTAAAGCTTAACAATCAAATTCACACGTTGGCAAAGTAATTAACTTACCTTAATTGATGAACACGATGAAAAACTAGTGAAAATCACCCTAAGTCACTCTTGTAGTTCCTCAAAACAAGATGGCCAAATTATAACCGAGTTTTCTGTACTAAATCCTGACTTACCCCCGCTATAGCAGTTTTAACCCAATATAGTGACTCCGCTATAGCGGCCCAACCCTCATTATAACGCCTGAAGTGCCCTTCCATAGCATTCAAGCCCAGATATAGCACGTGCAACCCGCTATAGAGGCGTCCTTCTGCTATAGAGGATTGTACAATATTGCAACTTTGGAAATTCGAGAAAAGTGTCCATTTTACAATACACATTCAATTCTTGATGTTCCAAACCATCTCTTTCTGTAACACCTCACAACTTCTAAGCAAAGATTTAAACTATCCTCCATATGTATATAGGCTCGAACCTATTGATTTTTAAGTTGTACATATATGCTAAAAAAGTATTTTACTAAGTGTAGTGAGTGTATCAGATGTGTTTTAGGGTCGTAATGTACCTCAAACACCAAGCCAAGTTCATAACTTTTCTATCAGCTAAGTTTTTTGTGTAAGTTTGTTCAAGGGTCATCTTCAATAAATCACATAACCTAGCATATGAAGAGTTTTTTGGTTTAATAACAACCAAATGAAATTCCTTGAAGTCTTCTTTCAATCGTTTTTGACCGTTCGTCAATCCAAATTATGTGCTAAAAGTTATAGATATTTTTTTGAACTACGTAGTCTGCGCGAAGTGGACATCAGTCGCGTGGCCTCGCAGCAAGGTCCGTGTTACTAATAAGGTTGCGCGAAGTGCCACGCGAACTAGGCTTCAGTTGAGTGATAGCGTATGCTACTTCGGAATTCTTTTAATTTTTCTTCTTTTTACGTTTTAGGAGGGGTGTTTTTGTCTTTTTCTCATCCCATAACCCCAATCCATGACTATTATCTCCCCCAAAAGTCAAAGTCAATCAGTTTTGATTACTCCAACCCTCTCAGTCTCAAAATTTCTACGCTCAAGAACTTCAAGAAAACACCAAGGTAGGGTTTATCTCCCAAAATTCTCTATCAAGCTTCTTCTCTAAGGTATATAAGGCTTCAATAAAAGTATTCCTTTCACTCTTATGCCTAAAGTATTTTGGTTATATAATGAATTATGTTTAAATCTAGAGTTTTACCCAATCTTCTTCAAGCTATGATTTTTATGCAATGTAAGAGTTTTAATGAGAGATTTCTCATGTATCTCACAGAATTACTATGAACTATATGTTTTATTATATTATTATGATTTTCCAAGCATGTGTCAAGATTATTTATGAAGTTATGAAAGTTATTTTTGAGTATTTACAGGTTATGAGTGATTTCAAGCAAGTTGTCTCAAGTTTAAAGTCATATGTATTGAAGTAAAGATATGTTTATGAAAGGGATATCTGATGTTACGCTCCGGGAGGGTACCCTAAACATGACCGGCACTCAAAAGCTATTTCTGACCTTCAAGCGAATAACCTAGTCCAGTCACACTTTCATTTATTCACATTCTATCGGTGGAAGACTCTATTATAGGACTATTATCCATAATCCAGGGCCAAAGGCAAAACAACTATCAAATCAATAATTAGCTAAAATAAAACTAGTCAAAACGAACAAATCAATATTTCCACACTCTAGTCTATGAAGCCTCTATCAACAGTCTAGGAGGTGCCAATGACAAGTCCATGGCTACCAACAATCAAAATAAAAGAAACAAAATAAAGCTATAAAGATAATCTCGGTATTCTTCGGAAACTGGGAGGACTCACCAACTAGCTGGAAGTGAGAAGATCTTCAACGGTGCGTCGGTTGATGATCTTGAATACCTGTCTCTGCATAATGAAATAATACAAGTCAAATGGCATCAGTACATGGAATGTACGAGTATGTAAAATGGCCAAATGAAACAACATCAGAGAGAATCAAACCAACTTGGAATCTCAACTCAGAAAGAAGAATGACTCAATCAAGTGTCCTAAGCCTAAACATAAATATGGTTTAGATGGGACCAATCACATACCACTCAACCCAATCCAACTCAGAATACTATCATGACCTATATGGGAGTTTCTTTTATCCGACAACCATCACTTATAAGCTAGTGATAGTACAACAAGCCGACGTTATTGCCGCGTCCGTTCATACCTTGCCAGGGTATGAACGAATCAACCAATCATGGATCCAATCCAACCAAGTCTTATCATGTCAGGACAATAAAGCTTAGGGAAGCATCCGACTTTAACGGTTCAATCCCCTCCTATGTTTGGCGACGTAGTTATTGGATTCAAGTTATTACTTACTCTTACCCAATTCGGTGCTCGATAATCCTCCCAAAACTCAAAGCTCATAAAACTCTATCAAATCAACTCAATCAAATCATATCGACAAGTCTCATTTGGAACCTTATCAATTCATCAATTCTATCACAATCAAACCTCTTCCAATTATACTATTCGATCAATCTCAATCATATCTTTCAAGAGTAGTTAAATGCGCATTTGTAACAATATACAAACCTATCCAATCGTTCCTCTATTCATTTAACAATTGTTTTGGGACTCATCAAACTCCAAGGTTCTAAATCAACAATTCAAGATGAGCAACATATTTAAGAAAGTTAACATATGTAACAAAATAAACATAGTTAAGAAATCAATAAAGTATGTTTAACAATTCATATCCATCAACTCATACTAACATAAAGATTTTAGAAATTTCTTGACTCAACAACATCAATATAATAAGGATCAAATTAATAGATGAAAAGACTCATTTGGACATAAGCCTATCAGGAAACTCCATTCTTAGGAACATTTAACCTCAAAGAAGGTATAGGGCACATGGGTGGACTCAACCCATTCTTTGAGTAGCCTTACATACCTTGGTGAAGACTTTGAAGAAATCTTGATGTTAGGTCTTCAATGGAAGGCTTGAATTCTTGAAGTTTTTGAAGGCAATCCTTGTTGGAGATGGATTTGAAGGAGAAGAGGGGGGATTTTTAGGGCTTTTTAGAGAGAGGAATGGACTGAAAATAATGGTCCAAAATGTCCCAAGCTAATGTATATATATAATTTGGGAAATGCCCAATTTACCCTTTCTCCAAAAATCTGGAAAAATAGGCTAAAACACTCCTGGCTCTATAGTGGCGCGCCGCGCCACTGCAGCGCCAAGTCGAATATAGGCTTAAAACCTGCACATCTGATAGTGGCGCATCGCTCCAAGGACCAAACTACTGAGGTTGTTTTCTGGCGTTATAGTGGCGCGTCGCGCCCTTACATCGCCAAACCTAAATTTTCTAGGTTCTGGAAAATAGGCTTAAAAACCCTGTAGGCCTAATAGTGGCGCATCGCGCCAGGGGACAAACTACTGAGGCTTGTTCCTGACACTATAATGGCGCATTGCGCCACTGCGGCGCCAAGCCCAGGTTTCCTACAGTTATAGCCCAGTCCTGAGATCCCTGCAGTGCTAGTCCGTCTTAATATAGTCATAACGTTTGACTCTGAACTCCAAAGAATGCAATCTTGGTGGTGTTGGAAAGAAGACTCAAATACCTTTAATTTAATAGGTCATGGGCTACCCAGATTGTCACATTCAAAAAGATATGGTCATTGGAAGTTGACCCTTAAATGAACTCATTGAAAACTTAGCCAAGACGAATTCTTTTGGACTTAGCTTGGTTCTAGGGATCCCTTATGACCCTAAATCACCTCTAACACTCTTCAATTACTTAGGAACTTATCCTAACTCATGCATACACTTTACAATAGTCGATTCGATCCTACCCATACCCGAAGAACGGTCCGAATCTTAGTGAAAAATTTTGGGGGTGTTACATTATCTCCCCCTTGGGGTCATTTATCCTCGAATGATGAGTAAACTAAGGATGGACTCGAGGTACCATTCATAATCAGAATTTAGTCATTCAAATAATCAGATTCTCAAAATAATATACTATCCGAACTCACAATGCACATACCAATTCAAGTCAAGAAAATGGTCGTTACCTTCAACATTCTCATCGATAGGCATAAATAGATATGGATATTTAGCTTTCATATCTTCCTCTACTTCCCATGTGGATTCATCAACAAATTAATTTCTCCACACGACTTTGACCGAGGCAATCTTTTTGTTCCTCAATTTGCGAATCTAGTGATCAAGGATTTGGACCGAAACCTCTTCATATGACAAGCTATCCTTAATTCCAATACTATTAATGGGGACTACCACTGAGGGATCGCCCAATCACTTCTTCAACATCAAAACATGAAATATCGGATGAATAGGGGCTAGCTCCGAGGGTAACTCCAACTCATAAGCGACACTCCCAATCCTCATCACCACCTGATAAGGACCAATGTATCGAGGACCAAGCTTTCCCTTCCTTCCAAACCTCATGACGCCCTTCATGGGTGACACTTTCAAGTATACCCAATCATCCACCTCAAACTCTAAGTCTCTTCTCCTCACATCGGTGTAAAATTTTTGGCGGTTTTGGGTTGTCTTTAGCCTATCTTGAATAACTCTCACCTTCTCCATAGCTTGGTGAACAAAATCAGGCCCAATCAACTCAACTTCACCGACCTCAAGCCACCCAATTGGTGATCTGCACCTCTTACCATACAAAGCTTCGTAGGGAGCCATTTGAATGCTTGCATGATAACTATTATTATATGCAAACTCTATGAGAGGTAAGTGATCATCCTAATTTCCTTTGAAGTCAAGTACGCATGCCCTCAACATATCCTCCAATGTCTATATGGTGCGCTCCGCTTGGTCATCTATCTGGGATGAAAGGTCATACTAAGATTCACCTTTGAACCCAGTCCCTTCTAAAAAGACCTCCAAAATTAAGAAGTGAATTGATCTCTTCTATCTGAGATGATAGACAAGGGGACCCCATGCAACCTGACGATCTCCTGGATGTATAATTTTGCATAATCTTCTGCGGTATTGGAAGTCTTAACTGCCAAGAATTGGGCTGATTTATCCTATCCACAATCACCCAAATCGAATCATGTTATTTTTGGGACCTCGACAAACCTGTTATAAAGTCCATATTGATCACCTCCCACTTCTATTCCAGAATTTATATGTTTTGAGCTAACCCACATGGACTTTGATGCTCAACTTTAACCTGTTGGCAATTTGGACACTTTGAAACAAATTCTGTGATATCTCTCTTCATTTCACTCCACCAATAAACTTCTCTCAAGTTATGATACATTTTTGTAGAGCCAAGATGAATAGAGTATCTAGAACTATGTGGTTCAGCCAAAATCCTTTCTCGCACCTCATCAACATCTGGGACACACAATCTATTTTGGTACCTTAACACACCATCTCCCTCTTTGGTAAAAACCATCACATTTTGTTTGTGAACAACTCCCTTCAATTGGAGAAGGATGGGATCTTGGTCTTGCTTCTCTTTTATCTCTGCCATGAGTGAGGATGTAGACCCATCCCGAACATTAACTCCACCTTCGTTATTCTCTTCAAGACGAACTCCCAATCGAGCTAGTCTATGCACCTCTTTAGCCAATTCTTTCCTCCCCTTCTCTATATGGGCAGTGCTACCCATAGAAAACCTGCTAAGAGCATCAGCAACAATATTAGCTTTACCTGGATGGTAGAGGATGCTCATATCATAGTCCTTGAGTAGCTCGAGCCATCTTCTTTGCCTCAGGTTGAGTTCTTTCTCGCTGAAGATGTATTGTAAACTCTTATGATCGGTGAACATATCAACATGCACCCCATACAAATTGTGGCGCCAAATTTTATGAGCAAATACCACAGCTACCAGCTCAAGGTCATGAGTTGGGTAATTTCACTCATGAATCTTAAGCTGCCTTGAAGCATAGGCTATCACTTTTTCCCTCTGCATCAACACACAGCCCAAACCAACTCTAGACGCATCATAATAGATCACAAAATCCTCTGCTCCCTCGAGCAAAGTTAGAATAGGAGCAGTGGTCAGTTTGGTCTTCAATTTCTGGAAACTCTCCTCGCAAGCATCGGACCATTGGAACTTAGCCTTTTTTTGGGTCAGCTTGGTCAATGGTGACGATATGGATGAGAATGCCTCTACAAACCTTCGATAATAGCCAGCCAAACCCAAAAAGCTTCTTATATCTATTGGGGATGTGGGTCTGGGCCAATTTTTCACTGGCTCAATCTTCTGAGCATCAACCTGAATACTATCTCCAGATATAATGTGGCCGAGAAAAGCCACTGATGCAAGCCAAAATTTACATTTGGAGAACTTTGCATACAACACCTGGTCTCTCAAAGTTTGCAAGACGACTCTAAGATGATAGGCGTGCTCCTCCTCATTCTTAGAGTAAACTAAAATCTCATCAATGAATACAATCACAAACATATCAAGATATGGCTTAAATACTCGATTCATGAGATCCATAAAATCTGCAGGGGCATTGGTCAACCCAAAGGACATAACCAAGAACTCAAAATGGCCATAACGGATCCGAAAAGCTATCTTTGGGATGTCACACTCCCTCACCTTCAACTGATGGTAGCCCAATCTTAGGTCTATCTTTGGAAAACAGATGGCACTCTGAAGTTGATCAAATAAATCATCTATTTTAGGGAGAGGGTATTTATTCTTTATGGTGACCTTGTTTAGCTGTCTATAATTAATACATATTCTCATGTACCCATCTTTCTTTCACACGAATAGGAGGGGAGCACCCCATGGTGAGACACTCGGCCTAATGAATCCCTTATCTAACAAATCCTTCAACTGTTCCTTCAACTCTTTCAACTCAGCAGGAGCCATTCTATATGAAGGGATAAAAATAGGTTGGATACCAGGAAGGACATCGATCCCAAAGTTGATCTCCCTATCAGGAGGGATTTCGGGCAAATCTTCAGGAAAGACTTCAGGAAAGTTGTTGACAATCGGGACCGACTCAAGGGATGGAGACTCAATACTGTCATCTTTCACTCGAATGATATGATAAATACACCCTTTCGAGATTAGTTTTCTGGCCCTAAGGTAGGAAATAAACTTACCCTTAGGCACGACAAGACTACCCTTCCACTCTATGACAGCCTCATTCGGGAATTTGAACTTGACAATCTGAGTCCTACAATCAATAGAGACATAACAGAGATAAAGCCAGTCCATGCCAAGGATCACATCAAAATCGACCATGTCCAACTCAACTAAGTCAGCCAATGTATCCCTGTGATGGATTGATATAGTGCAATCTCTATAGACTCTCTCAACTAAGATAGAATCACCGACGGGAGTAGCTACACTGAAAGGATCAAGAAGACATTCAGGAATTTTATTGAATTTACTATCCACGTAAAGAGTCACAAAAGATAGTGTGGCACCCAAATCCATTAAAACATAACAGTCAAGAAAAGAGACTTGTATCATACCCGTCATGACGTTTGGGGAGTTCTCCTGATCTTGGCGACTACCCATGGCATATAAATAATTTGTACCTTCTCCCGTACCTGAAGCAGTGCCCCTCTGATTAATTCTAGTTGGTGGTGCGGTGGTAGAATACTGAGCTTTATTCCCCCATATTGGACACTTCTTCTGAAAATGGTCCACTTGGCCGCATTTATAATAACCAACCCTCCCCGCTCTGCACTCTCCCAAGTGGAGCTTACTGCACTTGCCGCATGGTGGTTTTCCCTTCGCACCTTGACCCACGCTAGCCTGGGATTGAGAACCCCGGGATCTAAAATTCTGGTGACTTTGTCCCTATCGATCATACCTGTTATGCGGCATAGGTGCATTTGCGGTATACGAGGCATAGTTAGAAGACCTCTTCTGGAAGAAGGACTTGTAGCTCTTGTTTTGCCTCTGTTCATTCTCATGCCCCGCTGACTTTGCCTTCTTGCTCAGATGCTCCTCCCTGTCTTTCCCCTTCTCATCCTCCACCTGTTGAGAATACACTATTAATCTTGAAATATCCATATGGAGATCAATAATGCCGCTTTGCACTCCTTCTTCACATGTCTTCCCAATCTAGAGACAAATTTTCTCATCTTCGACCTCATATCTAGGATCATCTCTGGAGCATATCTGGACAGCTGGATGAACTTTAGATTGTACTTTTTAACGGTCATACCCTTTTGTTTCAGATTCACAAACTCTTCCACTTTTTCTTCCCTCAATTCTCTAGGAAACAAGTGGTTAAGAAAGGCTCCCTGAAATTCATCCCAAATAGCAGGCTCAACATCTTCACCTCTATTTTGTTCCCACTGGTTATACCAGATGTTTTCCACATCCTTGAACTGATAAGACACCAACTCAACCCCCTCGATCTCCATAGCATACATAGCTTTCAAGATCTTCCACATCTCATCAATAAAATTTTGGGGGTCTTCATTAACCTTAGAACCCGTGAATACCAGCGGATTCATTCTCAGAAAGTCTCTAATTCTTGTGGCAGCAGACGACTCTTGGGAACTAGAGCTAACAGTTGGCAAACTCTGGTTACCATTGTCGGCAACCACTAATTAAGTGAGTATGGCAATTGCTTCTCAAAAATCTGCCTCCGAGGTTGGTGCAGGCAGAGTGGTAGACACTTGAGGTGCCTCAGCATACCTTGCAGGGCGGCCCCTATTCCTTGATGGGTGCATTTATGACTGTGGAATCTCTGTGTTATCGTCATTCCTCTAGTTGGCAGTACATTTAGGAGGCATTATCTGTAATTATAAACGCACGAATTAGAAAAGAAGTTTTATAGAGTTTAACTTTAGCGCACGAGTTCAGAGTATGAAAGAAGTGACACAATTCTTAATGTCTTATAGCCTCCTAATTATGAGTGTGGTGCACAACACACCCATAAGCAAGACTCTACTAGACACGGCTTCATAGACTCCCTAGGATTCTTGAACTCTGTACTCTGATACCATGTTTGTCACACCCCGAGAGGGTACCCTAGACGTGACTGATACTCAAAAGTCATTTCTGGCCTTCAAGCGAACCACATGATCCAGTCACACTTTCATTCATTCACATTCTATTGGCGGAAGACTCTATTATAGGACTACTATCCACAATCCAGGTCCAAAGGCCAAGCAACTATCAAATCAATAATCAGCTAGAATAAAACTAGTCAAAACGAACAAATCAACATTTCCATACTCTAGTCTATGAAGCCTCTATCAACAGTCTAGGAGGTGCCAATGACAAGTCCATGACTACCAAAAATCAAAATAAAGGAAATAAAATAAAGTTATAAAGATAATCTCGGTATCCTTCGGAAACTGGGAGGACTCACCAACTAGCTGGAAGTGAGAAGATCTTCAATGGTGCGCCTGTTGATGATCTTGAGTACCTGTCTCTGCATCATGAAATGATGCAGGCCAAATGGCGTTATTACATGGAATGTACGAGTATGTAAAATGGCCGAATGAAACAACATCAGAGAGAATCAAACCAACTCGGAATCTCAACTCAAAAAGAAGAACGACTCAATCAAGTATCCTAAGCTTAAATATGAATATGGTTTAGATGGGACCAATCACATACCACTCAACCCAATCCGACTCAGAATACTATCATGACCTATATGAGAGTTTCTTTTATCCGACAACCATCACTTATAAGCCAGTGATAGTACAACAAGCCAACGTTGTTGTCGCGTCCATTCGTACCTTGCCAAGGTATGAACGAATCAACAAATCATGGATCCAATCTAACCAAGTCCTATCATGTCAGGACAATAAAGTTTGGAGAAGCATCTGACTTTAACTGTTCAATCCCCTCCTACATTTGGCGACGTAGTTATTGAATTCAAGTTATTACTTATTTTTACCTAATTCGGTGCTCGATACTCCTCCCAAGACTCAAAGCTAATAAAACTCCCTCAAATCAAATCAATCAAATCATATCGACAAGTCTCATTTGGAACCTTGTCAATTCATCAATTCTATCACAATCAAACCTCTTCCAATCATACTATTCGATCAATCTCAATTGTATCTTTCAAGAGTAGTAAATGCGCATTTGTAACAATATACAAACCTATCCAATCGTTCCTCTATTCATTTAATAATTCTTTTGGGACTCATCAAACTCCAAGGTTCTAAATCAACAATTCAAGATGAGCAACATATTTAAGAAAGTTAACATATGTAACAAAATCAACATAGTTAAAAAAATTAATAAAGTATGTTTAACAACTCATATCCATCAACTCATACTAACATGAAGATTTTAGAAATTTCTTGACTCAACAACATCAACATAATAAGGATCAAATTAATAGATGAAAAGACTCATTTGGACATAAGCCTATCAGGAAACTTCATTCTTAGGAATATTTAACCTCAAAGAAGGTATAGGGCACATGGGTGGACTCAACCCATGCTTTGAGTAGCCTTACATACCTTGGTGAAGACTTTGAAGAAACCTTGATGTTAGGTCTTCAATGGAAGGCTTGAATTCTTGAAGTTCTTTAGGCAATCTTTGTTGGAGATGGATTTGAAGGAGAAGAGAGGGGATTTCTAGGGCTTTTTAGAGAGAGAAATTGACTGAATATAATGGTCCAAAATGTCCCAAGGCTAATGTATATATATAATTTGGGAAATGCCCAATTTGCTCTTTCTCCAAAAATCTGGAAAAATGGGCTAAAACACTCCTGGCGCTATAGTGGCGCCCCGCGCCAAGTCGAATATAAGCTTAAAACCTGCATATCTAATAGTGGCGCGTCGCGCCAAGGACCAAACTACTGAGGCTGTTTTCTGGTACTATAGTGGCGCGTCGCGTCCTTATAGCATCAAGCCTAAATTTTCTGAGTTCTGGAAAATAAGCTTAAAAACCCTACAGGCCTAAAAGTGGTGTGTCGCGCCAGGGGGCAAAATACTGAGGCTTGTTCCTAGCGCTATAATGGCGCGTAGCGCCACTGCGGCGCCAAGCCCAGGTTTCCTACAGTTATAGCCCAGGCCTGAGATCCCTACAGTGCTAGTCGATCTTAAGATAGTCATAACTTTTGACTCCGAACTCTAAAGAATACAATCTTGGTCATTGAAAGTCGACCATTATACGAACTCATTGGAAAACTTAGCCAAGACGAATTTTTTTGGACTTAGCTTGGTTCTAGGGATTCCTTATGACCCTAAATCACCTCTAACACTCTTCAATTACTTAGGAACTTATTCTAACTTATGCATACACTTCACAATAGTCGAGTTCGATCCTACCCATACCCGAAGAACGGTCCGAATCTTAGTGAAAAAATTTGGGGGTGTTACATCTGAGCACTGTCTCACAATATGATTTAAAATATGATTTTTGAGTTTAGTCTCACTTATGATTTAAGATATGACTTTTGAGCTTAGTCTCACATACGATTAAGATATATGAACATTTTTTATACTTATGAGCATTAAAATGTATTTATGTTATTTTGGGAGGATGAAGATATCTGTTAGCGTCCATGGACCTATAGTAGCAATCCCTAAGTCCATAACTACATGCCGTAGGACTTGATTATACCGCTTTGTCGAACAACTCCATATGGCCCTGAGAGGCACAAACTAGTGGATCTACATAGATATGTTATGGTCCTATACCCTGGCAAGGTATAGGACAGTCCGCCCAACTGGGTTAGTTGTTGGACATCATGAGCTCACATGGTGTATGTCGGTTATAATAAACTCTCTACTTTATGCATCTTTTTATGATATATTCTTCACTTTATATGATTAATTTAAGTGTGTTATTTTATGAATATGATTATGCAAGGCTACTGAATTATATTCATCCTTACATATGTTTTTAAACGAAGGCCTAATTGATACCTATGCATGAACTACAACTGTTTTCCTTTCAATTTTTTTATTATGTCTTATGCTATAAGAAATCCTTTTTCACTGTTCCTACATATGCTATTTAATATGATTATGTCAGTGTGCCCTTACACACTCAGTACATTCCACGTACTGACGCATACTTTTCTATGCGCTACATCTTATTATGATATAGATTCCAGTATCCCTTCTCAGACTCATAGCTAGTAAAGTTGCAGCATTTTCAGTCAGCAGTTGATGAGTCCTACTCATTTGAGGACACCATGGGTTTTATAGTTAGATTTCTTTTATGTAATTTTTAGATTTTTTTTAAAGGTTGCTGGGGGTCATGTCCCAACAATGTATTTCCTGTTCTAGGTAGTAGAGGCTACTTCAGACATTAGATTTTCAGTCTCATGGATTATTTAAACTCTTTGTTTAAATCTTATATATTGACATTTGTTATAGGTTCTGCTTCAGTTTTCTTATGATCTACTTAGATATGTTATGCTAAGGGTTAGCTTGGGATCACTTGTGGTTCCATCTACCGTGTCTCGATTGGAGTGTAGACTCGGATTGTGACACTTTCACACTAAGTTAATTTTCGAAAGTTCTACTCACCCAAATTCAATTCCATAAAGCCCTATGGACTCTTTAATGTCTTGCCTATTTGAAAGGGAAAAAAAATTGTACCTTGAAATCATCCTCAACCTATTCTCGAATTGCTCTATAACTCACCTGACTCAAATTCCATTCAAGTCTGACTTAACCTCAAATTTGTAAGTCACTATTCAAAAACAATTCTGGCCCAATTCTTTTACCCTTGACCTATCTATAAAGACCGAAATGGATGGTTACCTTTATTCTCACGGAACAACGAGCCTCAATATATAAATTGTCGTATTTAGGCACCATAATATAATCTTACATCAACTTCACTTTTGTCATGCTAACTATGTTTTCAGTCTATCCAAATATAAAAAATAAATCAGACTAACGCATACAACATACGACTGCCAAACAGGAGAAGAATCCATTTCTACTCCGATTTTGTACGTAGTTTCTCCTAAATGGACGTGAATCAATAAGTGAACGCTTGGACATAAAAAATATGAAATTTGAAGAAAAAATAGTATTTGAATTTTTATTTTTATTTTAAAAATTAGAGTTGTATTTGATCATGAAAATAAATTAAAATTATTTATTTAAGTAATTACAAGTGAAAATTGGAAAAACAACTTGTTGCGATTTTTAAAATTTCCAAAAAAAATTGAAATTTAACTTCAAATTAAATTTTATAATATTATAAAATTTTCATATCAAAACAATTTTTAGAATAATATTTAAAAAAAGTGAAAAATATTTATAGTCAAACGGATACTTAAGTAGTGTTGGCATAATGGCATTGGTTCGTCCTAACAAGGAGCCCACAAAGAAGGAAATAATCAAAGGATTATTTCCTTTGAATATATGTGGCTTCGTTACTAATGGCAGATGTAGCAGTTTCATCCAAATCTAATATTTTTAATACATCATCATAATAATAATAATTATAATAATAATAATATATTCCCACATAAAATGTATAGCTATACTATTAAAAGCATGAAGATCCTTAAAATATAAAGCAGTTTTCACTCGGTACAACTACTCTATGCTAGCATAGCATGCTTCTACTTCTGTTGTGTTGCAAATTCCGGATCATCCAAACCGGCCTCAAAAAGCGATCGGAAAGCGAAGCCCTTCCTTTGATTAAACTTTTTTCCCTTCATTAAAAGACTTCATTTTAGACAAAATCGTCTTTTCACAATTTTTCTTTCTTTTTAATAATATTAACTATTAACTATAATAACAATTCTAAAATATTAAAAGTCCTAAAATATATGGAAAGAAAAATTAAAAAAAGACTATAACTAAAACTTTGCCTATTAATTTTTTTCCCTTATTTAAATTATGTAGAGAATCTTAAATTTGAGACTCTAAAATAAATACTAACGTATTTGTTTTAGTATATATTCAAACACCAATTCTCATGTAGGGCACTTATAATGAATAATTTAAAAAAGAGAAAAGTTACTATATATTGTTACTTCATTAAAAGTGGAGACTAATTATATACGTGCACTATTAATTATTTGGTATACTATAATTGCTCCCTTTATATACTTCCTTTTAATCATTAAAAATTTTAAAAATTACATTGAAAGATTAGGATAAATATTAATAATTGATGGTAATGATGGTTGTGGTTATGCTAAGGATGGTGGTTATGGATGGTAGGTGGTGGAGATTGATGGCGATGGTATTTATCGGTGAACTGTTATATTTGTAAAAATTCTTGAATAAACATCTTAATAATATTAAGACTTTATTATAAATTTTAATCATCCAGACTTATTCAGACATATTAAGTGATTGTAAAATAAGAAAAACAAATAGACTTAATGATTAAGTAACAGACCTTGGAAAAAACATATTTAATGTCTGAGATCCTAATGATTAAGATTAAGGCATTCATTAAGTGCAAACAGATGATGCCTAAGACGTCTGAATCGGAATGTATATCTGAAAATTAAAATGCACATTAGGATCTAAAAGATCTGAATATGAATTCACATTTAATATTAAGATGTTGCATTAAGATTTGAATATAAATAGTTAAGAATGTTAGTTTTCTCAATATTTGAATGTATAAAATTGTCTTTGTTTAAAAAATAATAAATTTAAAATTTAAATAAGATAATAAATTGCTCTAATATTATATGAATAAAATATTTTAAAATACTTAGATGACAATTATTGGTGGTAATGAATAACGATGATGTTTGTGATTTGTGTGTGTCGATTTAGGATGGTGTTCACTGATGAAGGTGGTTGTGGGTAGCATCTTATGGTATGCGGTTGATAATAGTGATTAACTGTAGTTGTTGATAGTGGCGGCTGATAATTAGTAGTGTAATAATACTGATAACTAAGAACGATGGTGAATGATAATGATGGTTAGCGATATGATAATGTTGACTAACGATGCTAATTATCGATAGTGATTATTTGAATGTAATAATGATTGGTGGTAATGATTACAAATAATGCCTAGTGTTTATGATGATTGATTTTGGTGATTGGTGATGTTGTGATTGGTTTGAGAATAGTGATTGTGGATGGCGGGTGGTGGTGATTGACGGTGGTGAGTGAAAGTAGATGGAGTAGTAGTGAACCCTCATCTTTGTAGAAATTCTTAAATGACATTTTAATGATAGTAAGACTTTGTTATAGATCTTAATCATTTAGACCTATTCAGATCCATTAAGGGATTGTAAAATAAGAAAATAAATGTAATCAAAGATTAAGATCTGAATGATTAAGATTCAAACTTTGCAAATGAATAGACTTAATGACTGAGATTTGAATGATTAAGATTAAAACATTCATTAAGTGCAAACAAATGAGGCCTTAGTGGCAAAACTATCGTGTTGTTAGCCTCTTGGTAGATGACTTTCAGGTTTCTTCCATCACAACTTTCATATTGTCATCTTTTGTTTTACCATACATTTTTTTTGTTATTGTTAATTTATCACATGGACTTGTGTTATATTATTGTACTCATACAGTTTAGTTAATTTTTCTCTTACATTATCGTTTAGAGTGTGTTTTCGTGTATCAATACCAACATAATTTTGACTTTTAATATCAATGTTGAAACTTCATTCACTATTTAATTTTGTTCATTAATTGTTAGTGTGATGGTGAGTTATCATGTTCCTCTTTAAATATATTTTTTATTTTACAAATTATACGTTACTTTTTAATATTTTTTTTACTTAATAATATAACATACAAACAAAAATTTATTCTTTTCATATACAGTCATTATATATATATATATATAGTTAATGAAGAAAATTAAAGTGACAACCAAACAACGTACGTATATGTCGAATTTTATACAACGATTAATTTTCCCCAAAAGCCAACCAAACAATGTATAAAGCAATGTGGAATTTTATACAACGATTAATTTTCCCCCAAAACCCCCCAAACAATGTATATAAGTTAGAATAATTCTGCATTTTATACAATATGATTATTATTTTTCCTATAGCACAACTAAAAGACCCCTTGCAACAGTGTTTGTGTTATATTAGCGTAAAATAGCGGAATGATGAAGTGCATGTCATCTTTATAGAATTTTTCCTTAACTAAACGTCTTAATATCATTTTATTATAAATTTTAACCATTCAAATTTATTTAGACTCTCTATTAAGTGACTATAAAACTATAAAAACAAACACATATAATATTAAGATTCAAACATAAAAACAAATAGATCTTTAATAACTGAAATCTAAATAATTAAGATTAAAAAAAATTCACTAAATTAGTAAGGAATAAATATCCTTATGGAGGGAAGTTTATTTTTTCTTTTTTAATGCACCTTTTCGGAAAGTTAGAAGTACAAGTTGATTTCAGTTAATTTTTCAATCTTTATTCTTTAGTTACCATATGTTTGAAGGGATTCCAACAATTAAAAGTAGAATTAAAATTCCTAAAATTATTCTTTTCCTCTTGGGATTTGGCTTCCTCCAAAGGCCAAATCATAAAATTAAAATGAAAACCCCATTAAAGGAACAAAAACAAAAAAGTGGAAACAAATACTCCTTTTATATTTCTTTTTAACTCTTTTTTTTTAAAATGCCTTTTATTTTTTTTTGACAATTGTTTCAATTTTATTTTTCCTCCTAACGTGTTTAAAATCATAAAATTAAAAGTTATTTTAATATATTTTACATATTAATTTTTAATTTAAAACCATAAAATTAAAAAGTTTTTTCTATATTTTTAAACTCGCGTTAAATCAAAATTGGACAAATAATTTGAAAGGGGAGGAGTAATTAAAGGTGCTTTGTAGAGTAAGTTGATATGAACTCTCCCTCGTGACTTCTACCTTTTAATTTAGTGACAATTCAACTAGACCCAACTCACGACAATGCATGAGCTACCTTTTTAAGGTACTTGTTTGTTTGTTTTGTTTCTGACTTCATGTTAACTCATTTGTTTGGATTCTGCTCTGACCAAATATAATTGTGGTTCTTTGGTGTCACCTTACCTGATTTGTCACTCTCACCAACTAGGTAAATTCAAAGTTAATAATAATAATGGAGAATCTTAATAGCTTTCTTGATTGACTGTCTGAATTTTCATATTGTTGATGATCATTCGATTTTCATATTGTTAATAATAATAATATTTTATCCGTTTTAAAAAGAATGACCTATTTTTTCTTTTTAGTCTGTTTCAGAAATGATGATTTCTTTTCTTTTTTGGCAATATTTTTATTTCAGCTTTTTATGTAACATGTTTAAGGCTATAAGATTTAAGGATATTTTGGTACATTTGATATTACTTTAATTTAGGACCACAAATTGAAAAGTCTTTTTTATTTTCTTAAACTCCATGCCAAATTAAATTAGGTCTTTTTTAAAAAAAAATGGAGTGAGTAAAACTTATCTAAATTATCACTTTTTTACGAGTGTCGATCAGTTTGAATTTTCAACGCTTAGAAAAACTAGTCGAGAGAGATGAGAACACAATTTCCCCCTCTTCCTTATTGCTGGTTGGATGATTTTCTCTTATGGCCTTCACACTGCTCGAAAATAGAGAACCAAATCTTTTTTTTTATTGATGGTCGTATTCTTCATTGGAGCCCCAACTAAATTTGGATTGCTAACTGCAAAGCCTATTCGGAGATGGTATTTCAAACAAGATTTTCTCCATATCTAATGTTCGAACTCGAAATCTATGATTAAAAGTAAAATAATCCACCATTATACTACAACCCACTACACAACCAAACCCTTTCAATGCTTACTATCGAGTGATTTTACATTATTGATTTTTACAAACAAGAAGGATTGCATATTTGATTTATCCATTATTATTATTATTATTTATTTATTTATTTAAACTATTATAGTATTTCTATTAAAACACATCTTATTACTGAGTTGATTAAATTATGTAAAATCAATTGATAATATAAATATCGAAAGCTTAAATTTTTAATATCATACCATATCCGCCCCCAATAATATAAATGGAAGCGGTCAAACTTTGTGCTGAAGTCCTTGTTGGTCAAAAGATAGGTTAACGTCCTAATTATTCCTATGTACCTTGCTTGCAGTGAATAATAGACCAAAAAAAAAAGTACTAGTAATAATTCATATGTAAAGATGGAGTATGAATGTTTTTTTCCTGAAGCTTCGATGGAAAAAAATATTTCACTTCATTTTTTCTTCGAGAAAAAATGTTTTTAAATACTCTATTTATTTTCATTTATATGAGCTTAATTGATTAAACTTAAAAATTAAGAAAGTAGAAAATATCGTAAATTTATAATCTTAAATATGTTACAATATTTATATGATTATAAATTAAAGTTTTAAAATTTATGAGTTTAAATAATATCATAACATTTGTGTTTCTATGGAAAAAAAAGATAATGATTTATGAAAAATTGATAAGTTAAGCATTCTTTTTAAGCAATTGAAAAGAAATAATTTCACATAAATAAAAATATACAAAATACTCTCTTTTTTTTAAATTTGTTTGTTCGATTTTGATTTGGCTTCTTTCATTTTAATTTATTTGCCCTAGTTTGACTGTAAAAAAATAAATAAGACTTTTAATTTGAATCTTATATTATTAAATTAAAGATAAGTAGAATTTATTAAAATATTTTTTAATTTTTTAATTTTGAATTTTATATTCACACACAATTAATATTAAAAATTTAAATTTTTTATTAAAAATATCACATAGAACAGCTAGATACAAAAATTGGTCTTGCAGAAATGATAAAAGTTAGAAAGAAAAAGCTAGAAATGGCTGAAACACTGAAAAGATAAAAATAAAAATACAGAAGGCAAAATCGGGGGGTTTATTTGGAGTACTATTTTTGCAGTGTGTATTCCCCCGTGAGTCCTTATTCTACAACAACCAAAAGGTAGGTCCCATTTTATGGATTAAAAATTTTAATTTTATAAATTTAATTTTAAGAATTTGATAATGATAAATTTATTATATTTTTAATATTTTAGGTTTAGACTTAATTGTAATTTTTTGATTTTAATTTTTTTCTTTCATTTAATTTAACAACGTTTAAAAAAGAGTGGTGTCATGTTTTTTTGAGTTGCACATCTGAATTATTATAGTGTAAAAAAATACATCTAAACTATTACTTATAAATATGAAAAACATATCTCAAGTAATATGTGATTGTGTTACACTCTTTTTTTTTTAGAAAAATAATTGGCGCATGAATTGTTTCGTGAAAAATAATTTCACCATGGTAAAAAATTAAAAATTAAAATGAAAAATAAATAAAATTAGCCTATAAGAAAATGGAGAATAAAATAGTGAAGGATATTGATAAATATAGGAAAATAAGAGGAAGGAGGAGGTTGAAAAAGATATGCAATAGAGGTGAAGAAATGAAGGAAAATGATTGAGAAATGATGAAGAAAATGGATAGTTTAGGATTTTAAAAATCAATTGAAGTATATTTGTTTTAAAAAAATGTGTCAGCAAAAAACAAATAATTTATGTGGAGTGACTGGGAAAATCTAGTGATCAAGACATTATCTTCATCTTGAATAGTGCAATTTCTTGTGTTAAAAGGACTAAGTCGAGTCAACGTCTTTTCAACAATATCAGCTATATTCTCTCCTTCTTACAATTCATTCTGAAAGGATCTTTCCACCTTTGAAGATGGAAGATCAAAAATAACAACTGATGCGACGGCACTTGAAGTGTTTGTTGTCCTAGCAAATTTGCTCTGGTCCTATTGGTAGGTTCCAAACTTTTCATAGTAGCATCCAGTATGTTCTCCATCTCAGAGGAAAACTTGAAATCAGTAGCCTTAGCAACAATAGTCCTGGAGTCAAACTTCTTAGATGCCATTTAAGTATTCTTGAAGTTTGATGATCGATGTAAAGAGATGAGAGGTAGAGATTGCCCCATTGGGCGTGCCAAAATTTGTAAACAACAATTTTTTGTGTCGATAAAAATAAATAATGAAGACTGGAAAATTGGAGTAACAAAGTGTAATATTTGATTTCAAAATGCAGTGTGTGTTACAATCTCCATGATAATCCTCTGATTCTTCAAATAATATGGAATATGTTGAACTTGAATTTGATTTAGAGTCAAGAGCTTGAATAGCTTGATCTTGAATCTTCGTCTTCAAATTTGAATTTGAATTATTCGTCACGAACACTTGTATGGTTATGACGAATAATAAATATGAACAAGTAACTTAATCTCGAACTTTTTGATATTTGTCTTCGTTCTTGATCTTGAACTTGAACTTGAATTTGATTACTTGAACTTTGTAGCTTTGTAGAGAATTTGCGGCCTTTGATCCACGAGCTCTCTTCTTGCTTTTTGTTCTTCCCAAAATTCTTCCTCTAAGAATAATGAGGACCTCTATTTATAGTTGTAGGGAGTAGTATGCTGGTCTAATTTAATTGGTCGGTTTGAACTGACCAATCAAATTCTGTTGGTGAAGAACTTTAATTTGATTGGTCAGAACATGTCACATATACACGTGACATTATTCTAGTGGCTCATTTAATTTGAATTAGATTGCCACATAACTTCGACACGTGTCATGATTTTAGTGGCTTATTTAATTTGATTTGGATTGCCACATGACATGATTCTAATTGCTCATTTAATTTGATTTGGATTGTCATATAACTTTGACACTTGGTGTAATATTAGTGGCTCATTTAATTTGATTTGGATTGCCATGTAACTTTGACATGTGGTGTGCTTTTAGTGGCTCATTTAATTTGACTTGGATTGCCACATCATTTGAATTATTTTCTTGAATTTAATATAGTCCAATTTAATTTACGGATTTAAATCCAATAAAATTTTAATGCTTACAACCATCTATACATTGATTGAGTGAAAAATTTTACATTACTCCTTTCATCTCATTTTAAATGATGTTATTTGACAATACGTAGAAATTTTAATAAAATTATCATCTAAAATAAATGAGATATATCATCTAATAAAAAATATAAAAAAAAGAATATAAAATTATTATTTTTAAATAAAAAAAATAGTTTTTTGAAATAAATTAAAATGAAAAGTACACATGAATTGCTAGCACTAAGCATCTACATATTTTAGCATGTAAATTTGCTCTGTTTTTTTTTAAGTTACTGTTCCTTTAACCAGTATTTAGGTACTACTTATAGATAACTTAATTTATCCGTTAATTTAATGATATAATATATGAAAGTGGTTTTGAATTTAACGTAACTTGATATTTATATGTATCCACTTTAAGCATGTATCTACTTGTTCAACTAAGTTTATATACCTATTTGTCCACATCAAAAATTAGACACAAATATCAAATGACAAATAAGTCTAATACATATAATGGTTTATTTGTGGTTTATCGAAAACATGTTGGTAGATAAAAAGATATGAAAGTCAAAAATTAGGGTAGTAGGTCAGTATGTAGTCGAACGTGGTCTAATTTTCTTATCAATACTATTATTAAGACTCTCTACTATCGTATTGTTCGATTTAATTTATTAGTACTTGCTTTTCTTTTGATTCGATTATTATACTATTGGTTGTTGGTAGTTCTTTTCCTCATTATTTTCTATATATAAATTTTTTAATATTGTATTTGTCACGCTCAAAACTCAAGAGGCGCAACTGACACTTAATGTCAAAACACAGGCCCAAGCCGATCCTAATGAACCATTTGCTACTAGTGCATGGCAGCCACACACAACCAAGAAAACAAATAAGTATAAATCGGATTAAAATTAAGCCATTGGCCGGCAAGGCCCCCGTCAACGACTCTATAAAAAAACAGCTACTCCCAACAATTCATATAAGAAAATAGCCCATTAGCACACAAGTCCTGATTGGATCGTCGATGCCACCACGATCACTATCCAGAAGCTGAAAGCAGGTATATAACAAGACAATGCGTCAAACATCTATCAAGCCTAGCAGCCCGACAAAATAGGCCAACCTAGCCATAACGTAGCTATACAACATACACACTAGCGTGCAAGCCTCTAAGAGTAGTAAAGCTTGGTGGGACAGGACCTCGTCCTACCCAAAAAAATATATATACAACAAAAGCTAACAAACCTCCAAACTCTGGCAGCTCCAGAAGAAAAGGGCTAGCCAACTTGATAGAAGTCAACCCTAATGCTGAAAAGGTTTATTCGGTCGTCTATCGGGACCTGCAGGCATGAATGCACTACCCCAGACAATGGGGCATCAGTACAAAATAATGTACCGAGTATGAAAGATAGACTATGAACATGTATCATAATATAGTGAGAGTAACCAGATAAATGAATCAAGACTAAGATAAGCGTACTGGCCTGCTCCGAAATAGAAACACATCAAAAATAATAAAACAACAACCTAACCAAGCCCCCATAAGCTCGACAAGTACAAAAAACAAATAAGACCACCTGCCTAGGCCCCCATAAGCCCTGAAGGTGCCAATTAAATCTATATACCCCTTTCGGTAGTCCCCTAGCCCCGTAGGCAGTCACATAGTCCTCTTAGGCAATAATATAGCCCTTTAGGCAGCACATATCCCTCTTAGGCATTAAATAACCTCATAGTCAATTTATCATGACCCGACTCACCAGGCCATGTGGGAACCTAATCTAACACCTAGATAGGAGAACCCTTAATCATTCTAAGAAAACATTGCGGAAATTAAATCAACATTTGAATAATTACACCAAGGTTCTAAAGAAAACTATATCAGACTTAGAACATCTCAATTATACAAAAACCCCACGGATACTAGTCTAAACAGGTACAAGAGCTTCTAAGAGTAGTAATAAAATAATAGTTCAATGACTCAACTTCCACCATAAGGAAGAAAAATTAGAAGCTGCTGGAGAATTGCCTTCGTCTTTACCTAAGAGACATAACTAACCCTGCAACCAGATTATGCCAAATGGCATAGAAAGAGTAGTATCAGTATAAACAACACCTACTGATAGGCATCATCGTTCAATCTGATATCCACAGCATAATATATGAACAAAAAAATAAGAGATATCAGAATGACTAAACTTTATCAATTTATCCATCCTAAATAAGTACGCTCCTTACTCTCACCTTAAGATGTTAACCACTCTGAACTTCAGAGTTCCACTACCATTCTAGTTACAACTTAAGATTTGTGGGTTATGAGCCCACCATACTACTGTTAATTTACTATAACAGCCCCCACCTAACAACCTTAACCACTCAATGATTCCAATAAACCATCACTAGTCTTAGTCCAGTTGTCTTATAATACAAGACATATCCATCTCACAACCACTCTTTCTAACTCACCTCGAGTTCTAGGTAGCCAATACCCCTACCACAATTACTAATGGAAATCACAATGGTAAAACTCTCTGGCAGCTAGAACCTCAACTTCTAAATCTATAATATAGAATACGATTATACTATATAGACCACATCTAGGCCTAACAGGGCCCATTCTCTTACCCACTAATGAGTTTGTTTAAGCTCACAATTCTTATAACTAGCACACCTCAATTCAAGAGTTCGTCTATCGGTTCTTAATCTGTGGCATACTTGCCACTAACCTTACATTACATAGAGTTATAAATATCGTCAGGTCAAGTCATGGAACCATTCACACACGCATATACTTGGCCCTCTAAGGGACCCAATCCAGTCACATTTGTGTCGGAACGTGATACACTCGATCCAAGAATGTGTCGGAATATGACACCCGATTCAAATATGTATCAGAACGTGACATCCTATCTATATATGTGTCAGAATGTGACACCCGATCCAAATATACCACAATCACATATACATTTATATCTTTACAGTAATTTATCACCAGAACAGGTTCATCAAAAAATAAACCAGCAATTAATCATTTATATTGAGACTAACCTGTTTCCCTTATCTGTACCCATTTAGACATATTATAAGTAACTCAATTACACACTTAAGACGATTCCTGGAAACAACCCAACACCTAAACTATAAAACCTTTAATGTTTATCATCAATCTCTACTTAGTTTTATATTATTGTACGCAATACTACGCCTATTATAAAATAACCATCTGTATGCAATAATATCACCACCAAAAATACTTTTCCAAATCATTATAGCACTCTTTTTCCAGGTCACATTCGAATCAGACACTAACACAATCGAATTTCTACCCTGACCCATGACCCATAGTTTAGTTATATGATTTCTCATTAAATTCTCTTCTATACTACACAGAAGGTATAGATTTACTACTTAGAAAAGAAAAGTCTAGCCTACCTGGACGCCAAACAATCATGGAGAGATAGTGCTGTTGAAATCAATGATTCCCAATGTTCTACGGGCAATACCGGATTGAATTCCACCAGTTGAAGCCTCCAAAAACTGAGATTTCCTCCAATTCTCTTTTTCAGTTAAGAGCAACCTTTTTGAGGGTTTTGCAGAAACTCTCGCCTCAAACTTACACTTGGGGGAAGTGGGTGAAATAAGAAATTTGCGACTTAAGTTCTGTTCTACGATCTCCTGCTCTGGCGGCCATATTCCCGCTCTGGCGGCGCTGCTGAAGCAGAATTATCTCGCTCTAGCGGGGTGATGGGACCCAATTAAGCCAAATTCTTGCGATTTCTTTTTAGTCATAACTAACGATGGTTTGGGTCGTTATATAATTCATAGCCCTTTTGGCAACAACACAGCCCCATATGCAATACATAGCCTTCTCAGGCATCAATATAGCCCCGTAGGCAACTCATAGGCCTCTTAGGAAATACCATAACTCTGTAGGCAGCACATAACCTTCTTAGGCATCAATATATCCCCATAGGCAACACATAGCTTTCTTAGGCACGATCACAATCCTGCAGCTAACCAGAATAGCCCTTAAGGCAACAATAACAATTCAATAGGATAAAAATGAGCAATTTAGCTATAAGCAATCTATATGAGTAGCCTCCAAGCCATGACTAACTAGGGCCACTACTAATAGAATATCACAACAACTGAGGCAGCCAACAACCAACAATCATGGCTACAAGTGTAACAACGATAACAACAACCTTTTTATAACTCCTAAGCTTTAAGAAAACATGTTGGAAAAAGCAAATAGCCTTAACATACCTTTTTCAATGATTTCAAGCTGCCTATGAACTTCTTAACGAACCCCCTTGCTTGATCCTAAGCTCGTAAAATACCTCGAAATCTTAAATATGGCCAAACCTTTGCTGCCCCAACACCAAAGTGTGATACGCTATAAATCGCTAAAACAAATTATACCATGATGACGAGCTCAACATGTAGAACAACTTCTGTCAAGGACTTAGGTCAAGAAAATTACTAATTTGGGTTGTCCTAGGAATGGGTTTGAAGGTTTTTCTGGTTCACAACTAAAAAAATGAAGAAAAAACGAAGAAGATATATATATAAAGTTTCACCGATCTAGGGGGCCCACTTCACATGCCTACTTGTGCAGTCTTACAAAAAAAAATATCTCTCTATTCTGAAGTCGTATTGAAAAATGGTTTGATACGTTGGAAACTAGACTCATAGACCTTCGATTTGATAGGTCGTGGGCCCCATAACTCTCTAATTATTGGAAGAAAATCTTTGAGACATTTGACCCAAATTTTAAAGAACTCTTTGTAAAAGAACTTACGATAATTTTCACCAACTTTTATTTTGCAATCCGCTAAACTTAAAAACTTAAAATACGAACCTTGAACACTTAAAATGTGACATACAACATAATTCTTATTTTATTAATCACTCTCTTTGTCTTGCCGCGAAGGTATGAGCTAATTTAGACGTTTTGAAAAGTCGGATATTACAGTATCCTCTTTTCTTACTGATTTTATAATGTTTTACTTGAAGTACCGATAGAGTATCGAAAACAAACTTTTAGGGGGTTGTTTGGTAGGATAAATTTTTAAAAATAATGCATATCTTAGATTTGTGTAAATATGACAAATCATGATAATGCAATTTTTTTAATGTAGTTTTTTTATAAGTATTTTTTTTATATATATATATATATATATAATATAATATATGTTATCTTTAATACACTGCATTAATTATTACATAAAAAATAATATCAATAATACTTTTTAAGTTATTCAATATTATTCTTGTACTCCAATCAAATGAGTTCGAATAGTTAGTTTTAAGAGTAGATGAGATTCAGGCTTTAATCAGCAGTCAGGCTATGTTTTTGACTGAATCCATTAAAACACTAAACTACCTATATACACATAGGTACTTTATAGATATTATGCAGAAGATCCTTATAAATGCACTCAAGGTACGGTTAATCTATCACTAGAGACATGGGCATGACGCCAAAGCAAGTATTAAAATATCAAATGAATCTATATAGGAACTCTCAAACAAATTTAAATTTTATGTTCTTAAATTAGGGAAAAACATATTTCTTTATTTTAATTTAGTTGTTTAGTTTTGATATTAAATAAAAATTTATGAAAGTAAAAAAATGTTTTGAATTTTGTGGCTTTTAAAAAATTAAAAATATGTACAATATATCAAATTGCCTTTAATTTTACCGTCGTAAAAAATTAGAAATAAAAAATTGCTAAAAAGGAAATTTTTTAATTGAACTAATAAAAAAAACTAACACAAGCAAAACAAAATAAGGAGTATAATGTATCAAAAAACACATTAATGTTATGATCTTAAATATGTTATATAAAATATTAAAATTAAATATTTTTTAAAACAAACTAGAAGAGAGAGTATAACAAATCAATTGAAACGAATTAAATATTATTATTACATCCCGATTAGAAAAAAAATTCCTTATTGAATTTATGTGAAACATTTTTTTAATTAAACATAATTTAATTTTATAATTTTATTATCTTTATTTTTTTTCACATACTTAAATGATGGTACATAAATTGAAATTGAAAAAAGTAATTATTGGGAATCTAAGTATATGGTGTCAAATCATATAATCCATGGGTGAGCAGCAGGTTCACCATTATGAGATGTAGTAATTAAATAGGGCCAGAAGACAGGTTAATATTAAATAGTACAACAGAGCCCACGTGCTCCTATTTCAATTTCCCCTTTCAACCACTCCTTATTATTGCATTAATTTTCCTACAATTTTTTTAAAATATTTGATTAGCTATTAATTAAAATGATGGAATTATATTATCTTATTAAACCAGAGTTAAAATAAGTTCATAAAGTATTCAAATTCAGGAGATATTATTGCTTATCTAACCTCGCATGCCATATGTCCCCAACTTCCATACATCATGAACTAGGTCTATTCATTGTTTGATTTGAATCGATTTTTAGGAAAAGAGAAAAGGGCCAAAAATATTTTTAGACTATCTAAGAAAAATATATAATGGATTAAGGATTTAATTTTTATTTAATAGAAAGACGCCACATAATGCATAATAAGAATAACTATTAATTAAAAAAAAAAATAGACTGAGGAATATTTTTAACAAAATAGATAAATTAAGGATATATTTAAATCTTTTCAAATAGTCCAACGATATTTTTGACCTTTTTCAAAATAAAAATCAAATCAATTTATATATTTCTAAAACTAAATAATATAAAATAAAAAATAATGATTTAGTTGTTATCGAGTTGATTCAATTTGGTTCCTTTTTTTTTAATTTGCTAAATCTTAAATTTACCCTAAATTCTAAATCCTAAATCTAAAAACAATGAATTTCATTGGATATTTATAGACTTAATTACTCATGAACTTTGTGACAAGAGTTATACTTCGTAAATAGTGATGTGACAAACCAACATAAACACCCTTTTCCAGGTGTGATATAGTAAGAAACATTAACTTTTTGGTGAAATATTTTTGAATTGCTTGACATGGATTATAGGTGTGTTGTATTTAGGTTAGCTCATTATAATTCATCGAGTTTTAAATTATGTTCGATTATATATTTGGTGTGAGGTAAAATATTTCAATTCTTTATATTTGATTGGTCAAACATTTTCTCTAAGAAAATAAGTTCTTTAGAAATGAAGAAATAACTTTTCTGATAAACGTAAAGTTCTATGAATGCATTTCACATTGATCGTCTCATCTCCATTCTCCGACACACTCCACCCCATCCTTCTTATTCTATCCTTATAGTGCTTGCCTAAATCAGATACAAATATAAGAAAGTAAACAAAAAAAACAAACTTTGAGCAATCACCAATAATAAGTAGTACTAACCTTGATAAAAATATCCTGTTTCTATCAAACGAATAAGAAATGCGGTACAAGATTCACTCAACAAATTTAGCAAGAAATGTCATCATGTTCACATAACTGGTCGGGACCCCTATAACTTGCAAGTTAGTCTAGTCATAACATACCCTAATATTATGAGAAGTCATCGATAAGGTGTATAAGAATAATAATCAATATGATGTATTAATAACATTAATAATATTAAAAATAATTATATTGAGCTTATTTCTTATCAATAATTTGATTTAGTGTATTCAAGGATAATTTTGTCTTTAACATGTTTATTCATGTTCTAATAATTTTGATATTGCTGATACAGTGGGTTGTTATGTATTAGTAAGGGTGGCAATTGGGTGGGTTGAGTCAAGTTTGGACAGATCATAATGAGTTAAGATAATAATTGGGTCAAGATCCAACCCAACCCAAATTAGTTTGGATCAAAACGGATTGGGTCAAAATGAGTTAAGTAATGAGTTATATAAAGGGTCAAGACCAATCCAATTTTTACTACTTAATTGTTTTTTTTTGTTATTTTAAACTATTTTTGAAACTAACAAAATTATTTTTTTCTTTATTATGGCTATATATAACATATCAAACTGAAAAATAAATTAAAATATTTTAACAAGATTTCCCATGAACCAATTCGGGTTACATATCAACCCAATTTTTTATGGGTTGAAATGGATTGACCTAATGAATGGGCGGGTTAATAACCAACCCAAATTTAAACCGATTGGGTTGAGTTTGATTTTGTCACCCCTATTAGTAATACATTCTATAATAATGAACATGGTGTATAACTAATAGATACATTGAAAACACTATTAAACAAGATATTAAATAACACCAAAACTAATACATACAATGGCAGATTTAAGATTATCACCAAGGGCGTTGAAAAATAAATATATTAGTACTTGTATTTGAAAATTTAAAACCTCAAGGTCAATTTTGAATTCTTAAACAACTAAGTCAACCTCTGGCTTAGTGTTCAGTATACTCAAATATATATATATATATATATATAATACATTTTACCAAATGACTTTCAATAATTACACAACACATGAAACTATTATTTCACATGACAAGTTAACTATGAATAACTTACACAAATTTTACTAGTTTAGAGCATAATTACATGTCTTCTGATGCGTTTTTAAAATTACTTTTTGTGCCAAATTTTGGTCCTCATATACATGTATCTGATGTGTTCAGATATATGTATCTCGGATACATGATATAAAAAAATTGGTGTAATTTATTTCAAGTACACTGGATCCAAGTGGATTCATATATATCTAAGATACATGGACTTTCTAGCTCACCTCTCTCCCTATTAATCTGTACTTTAGAATGTGTATGAAATATATATAGTATCCCAAATACATGTATCTAGTGTGATTCACATGTATTTGAGATACACCTCACCTCTCTTCTTTATGGATCACCTCTCTCCTCTCTCACTCGCTTCTCTCCTTATGTATTTGTATTTACTAGTGTATTTGACAGCAAAATATATGTATCTAAGTGTAATTGACTCTAAATCTGGTATGAAATTATTACTTGGTGAGACAATTTGTAATTATATTAAATTATAGAAACAATTAGTAGATATAATAAGTATTTATATAATTAGATAGTTTTTCCTTAACTAATTAGTACTAGGGCTGTACAGGGCAAATCGATAAACCGCACCAAACCGACAAACCAAACCAAACCGAACAAAAAACCCGACTAGTGGTTTGGTTTGACTTGGTTTGGTGTTTGGAAAAAAAACCCGACCATTATAGGGTTGGTTTGGTTTTAACTAAAAAAAATCAAACCGAACCCAAACCGACCCGATTATAGATATACTACTTTTAAATTATGTTATACATAAAAATATTTATTAAAATGTAATTTATAAATATATTTTTAAAATTTTTCATAATTTTTGTTTTCTTTCTTACATTTAGATTTGGACTTGAGAAGCCCATCTAAATAATATACAAAAAAAACCATCTTATAAAGTTATATTATAAAGTTAAAACTTCAAACACTGTTCTGCCTCCATCTTATATGTTGATATTTTGTACTAGAACTCTTTTTAAGAAGCACTGCTTTATGCTTTTTATTAGATACTATAAAAAATTGGAGAAACCCAAAAAAATCCGAAAAATCCGAGAAAAATTGATATCGAAAAACCTGACTTTTATTAGTTTGATTTGGTTTATAGATTTAATAACCCCACACAAATAATTTAATTTGATCTGTAAAAAATCCGAACCAACCGATCCATGTACACTCCTAATTAGTACCATGAATCTTTCTTACCCCTTTTTAATTGTCAAGCAAATGTATGAATTCAAAGTACAAAAGGCACATAATATGTTGTATTTCTTTTGACTATAAGAGAAAAAAAAACATATTTTGATGAATAGAAATATCAAAGGCATGCGATCGACATCATTCTTTCTGACATTATTACATTGATCTTAAGATAAGGCAAACACGTTAAACTTGTGATTGGGACAGGTCCATGGATCCATAAGAAGCCCAAATGAGTGTAATTTGTTTTTTTACAAGCTGGATATGGCCTACAACGAGACTGATTGTAGGCCCAAATTTATGTTTTTCCTACTCAGCACCTATCTTGTCCTACTCCTAGGTTTGTTAGGTTTTTGAATTTTCCACTCCCTAACCTAACCATTGACCATCTTTAATAAACATTTGGTTAGAAAGTTTTTGTTGTGTTATTGATAGGTTAGATATTCATAGTGATAGACTTGACATCTAAATAGACACAAGGAGCGGGGAGAGGAGCGACAATTGTGTCTCTAAAAAGCGAAGATTTTATTTCACTCAATGTTCGAATTAATTAGTTTTATGGACTAAAAAAACTAAGAAAAGAAATATTGCACAAGTATTATAATATATTTGGGGGATTTCACTTTTGTAAGTGGGCCCTTTAAAGTGGGCAACTTATACCCACTTGTTTTTTTTTCTCTCGTCCGGCTATAAAATGTCATGCTTTGGCATTGAAAATATACACACATATATATATGTTTTTCTCATTTTTTTATTCTCTCCTCTTTCTTATTAAATTGCTAAGTTAGATAACACATTATTAGCACGAGTCTCCATCACTTTAAGCTATTTTAAGAAAGTAACAAAAGGGTAAGAATTTTATTTTCTTAAAATGTCTAATATCTCTAAACTTGAATTTGTTGCTCTTGATATATCTGAAAAGGCTACTCATCATGGGCACTAGATGCCGAAATACACCTAGAATCAATGGGTTTGACAGACACCATCAAAGATGACAATACGACATTTAGTTAAGACCGTGCCAAAGCCATAATATTTCTCCGCCACTATCTTGACGAAGGGTTAAAATTACAGTACCTCACATTAAAAGACCCCCTTAAACTGTGGAAGAATCTAAAAGAAAGATATGACCACCTGAAGTTAGTCATCCTTCAATAGACACGTCATGATTTGCTAAATATGAGATTAATGAATTTTAAAAATATAACTGAATATAATTCTGGCTTGTTTAGAATTATAGCACAATTAAACTTATGCAGAGAAGAAATCACTGAACAAGACAAACTTGAAAAAACATACTCCATATTTCCACTCGCGAATATGCTCATGCAGCAACAATATCGCGAAAAGAATTTTAAAAAATATTCTGAATTACTTTATCACCTTCTTATTGCTTAACGCCACAACAAACTGTTAATGAAAAATCATGATAGTCGGCCCGTTGGTTCTATTCCATTCCCTGAAGTGAATCATGCAAATTATAACCAACGAGAAAGAGGTCATGGCCTCAGTCGTGGTTGTGATCGAAAAATAAATTATAATCATGATGCTCGGCGGACACCGAGAAATGATCAACAATTTATAAAGAAAGGTGAAAAGCCAGAAGCTATACCAAAGAAAAATTCATAAAGTATATGTCATAGATGTGGAGGTATGGGGCACTGGTCACGGACCTACCGGTCATCAAAACGTCTGGTTCAGCTATATCAGGCATCCTTGAAGAGGAAGGAAAATAATTCAGAGACAAATTTTATCTCTGAAGATAATATTGAGCCTATGCATTTGGATGTAACTGATTTCTTTAATTTTTCAGAAGAAAATATAAATATTGATAAGCCTAATAATATTTAAATAATTTTTCTTTTATTTATCTGTACTAAATAATATGTTTGTATTTTTCTAATCCATGTAAATAAATAAAATTTATATAATGAGTCATGTTTTAATTATAATGTTTACTTTATTTCTTTTGAAGAAAAATATGGATATGCCTCAAATTTTGTTTGGATCAATGATCAATCACGAGGATATTTGTATAATTGATAGTGGAACGACTCATGCCATTTTTAAAGACGAGAAATATTTTTCCAACTTGAGAAGAAGAAAAGCAAATGTTACTATAATTTCTGGTAATTCAAAAATGATTGAAGGCTCCGAAAAAGTTACTATATTTCTGCATAAGGGAACAAAGATTGTTATAGAAGATGCACTATTCTCTTCTAAATTCTCAAAAAACTTGTTAAGTTTTAAAGATATCCGCAGAAATAGATATCATGTTGAGACACTAAATGAAATGAATATTGAATACCTTGGTATAACCAAGAGTGTCTCAGGCTAGAAATATATTTTTAAAAAATTACCAACTTTGTCGTCTGGCCTATATTATGCAAAAATTAGTGCAATTGAAACACATTTGATTGTAAATCAGAAGTTTACTGATATAAATATATTTGTGTTATGGCATGATCGAATAGGTCATCCTGAATCAATAATAATGAGACGAATTCTTAAAAATTCAACCGAACATCCGTTAAAGAACCTGAAGATTCTTATGAATGATAAATTTTCATGTACTGCTTGTTATCAAGGCAAATTAATTGTCAGACCATCGACCCTGAAGGTTTTCATTGAATCTCCTGCCTTTTTAGAGTGTATACATGAAGATATATGTGGACATATTCATCCACCTAGTGGATTATTTAGATATTTTATGGTCCTAATAGATGTATCATCTAGATGGTCTTTTTTGTGCCTCTTATCATCTCGCAACCTGGCGTTTGCGAAGTTGTTAGCACAAATAATAAGATTAAGGGTGCAATTCCCAGATTATCCAATTAAGGCTATTCGCCATGATAATGCTGAATAATTTACATCCCAAGCTTTTGTTGATTATTGCTTATGAATTGGGATAAAAATTACACATCTTGTTGCTTATGTTCATACTCATAATGGCCTTGCAGAGTCATTTTTTAAGAGCCTACAATTGATAGCATGACCCTTACTAAAGAAAACGAAATTGTCAATTACTATTTGGGGTCATGCTATCTTACATGCAGCAGCACTTATACGTCTTTGATCGACATATTATAAAAATTACTCTCAGTCACAATTAGTATTTGATCATGAGCCCAATATAGCCTATCTACAAATTTTTGGTTCTGTGGTATGCGTGCCTGTAGCACCACCACAACATACAAAAATGGGACCTCAATGAAGGTTGGGCATATATGTTGAGTTTGACTCACCCTCCATAATTTGTTACATTGAACATTGACAGGAGACTTGTTTACTGCTTGATTTGTTGATTGTCGGTTTGATAAAACAATTTTTTCGCAATTAGTGGGAGAGAAAAAAGAATCAGAAAGAAAAATTGCGTGAAAAGTTTCATCATTATCTTATTTTGATCTACGTACCCACACATGTGGGAAGGAGGTACAAAAGATCATCCACTTACCAAAAATAGCAAATCAAATACGAGATGCATTTACTGATTTGCAACAAATAACTAAGTCACATATCCCTGCAGTGAATGTGCCTATCTGGATTAATGTCCCAAAAGGACCATCTACTAGTATCATAGCTTCTGAATCCCCAAAATATCTGAAGCGTGATAGACCATTGAGTTCAAAGGATAAAAATCATAGAAAGAGAACCGTGAGAAATAATAATAAAGATGATACTACAAAAGAACCTCCTGAAGAAGGTCAAGATTTGATTAATCTTGATATTCATGAAGAAATCAGTGAACCCGAGACTCTAGTGAACGAAGAGCTTTCAATAAGTTCTACCGGTGATAAGATAGATTTAGATCGATCAAAAATTATGGTGGATAATATTTTTGCATATAATGTTGCAATTAACCTCATGCAAGATAGTGAAAGTCTTAAGCCTAAATCCGTCGAAGAATGTTGACGTAGATGTGATTGGCCAAAATAGCAAAAAGCAATTCAATCAGAATTAGAATCACTTGCTAAACGTGAGGTTTTTGGACCTGTAGTCTAAACCCCTGAAGGTCTAAAATCAGTTGGCTATAAATGTGTTTTTGTGCGAAAATAAAATGAGAGAAATGAAATTATAAGATACAAGACACGCCTTGTTGCATAAGGATTCTCTCAAAGACCAGAGTCAACTATGAAGAAACATATTCACCCGTTATGGATAGAATAACTTTTCGATATCTCATTAGTTTAGTTGTACAGAAAAATCTTGAAATACATCTAATGGATGTAGTTACTGCTTACCTTTGGTTCACTTGATAATGAAATTTACATGAAAATTTAGAAGGATTAAAATTGCCTGAAGCAAGTATTAAGTCTCGGGAGACGTACTGAATCAAATTGCAAAGATCATTATATGGTCTGAAACAATCAGGGCGTATATGGTATAATCGCCTTAGTGAATACTTGATAAATGAAGGTTATATAAATGATGTCATTTGTTCATGTATTTTTATTAAGAAAACGGAATCAAAGTTTGTTATACTCGCCATTTATGTTGATGATATAAATCTCATTGGAACCCCTGAAGAGGTCCAAAAAACGATTGAATATCTAAAGAAAGAATTTGAGATGAAAGATCTTAGAAAGACAAAATTTTGTCTGGGTCTGCAAATTAAACATTTAGCAGATGAGGTCTTTGTCCACTAATCTGCCTACATTGAGAAAATCTTTAAATGATTTTACATGGACAAAGCACATCCATTAAGTACTCCAATGGTTGTTCGATCACTTGAAGTGGAAAAATATCAATTTCGACCTCCAGAAGAGGATGAGGAATTTCTTTGTCTTGAAATACCATATCTCAGTGCTATTGGTGCACTTATGTATCTTGTTAATGCAACCATACCTGATATAACATTTTCTGTTAATTTGTTGGTAAGGTATAGTTCATCCCCAACGCGAAGGCATTGGAATGGTATCAAGCATATTTTGAGATACCTAAAGGGTACCATTGATATGGGTCTATTTTATACTAACAAAGGTTGTGCAGACCTTATTGGTTATGTAGATGCAGATTATTTATCAGACCCACATAAAGCTCGATATCATACAAATTATCTATTTACACACGAAGAAATTGCTATATCATGGCGATATACGAAGCAGTCTATTGTTGCTACTTCTTCAAATCATGTTTAAATAATAACAATTCATGAAGCAAGTAGAGAATGTGTGTGGTTGAGATCGATGATACAGTTCATCAAAGAAAGATGCGGCCTGAGAAATAATGTCAAAGTATCCACAGTTATATTCGAAGACAATGCCGTATGTATAGCTCAATTGAAAAGTGACTTCATAAAAGGAGACAGAACGAAATATATTTCACCAAAATTATTTTTCACACATGATCTCCAGGAGAATGGTGATATTGATGTACAACAAGTTCGTTCGAGTGATAATTTTGCAGATTTATTCACAAAGGCATTACCAACATCAACTTTTGAGAAGCTAAAATGTAAGATTGGAATGCGTCGTCTCCAAAATACCAAATGAAGTTTTCATTAGGGGGAGTAAAATACGCACTGCACTCTTTTTCCCTTAACCAAGATTTTGTCCCATTGGGCTTTCCTAATAAGGTTTTTAATGAGGCAACACTCAAGGCGTATTACCAGATGTGTGTACTCTTTTTTTTCTTCACCAGCCTTTTTCCCATTGAATTTTTCCTTGTAAGGTTTTTAACGAGGCATAACATCTATGGATATTGAAAATAACTATATATATACTTGTTCTTTCACTAAAATTTTTCTTTTATATGAGCATCCAAGGGGGAGTATTATAATTTATTTAGTGGATGTACCTTTTGTAAGTGGAGCCCACTTAAAGTGGGCAACTGACCCACTTGTTTTTTTCTCTCATTGGTGGCTATAAAATGCCATGTTTTGGCATTGAAAATATACACAGATACATACGTTTCTCTCATCTTCTGCTCCTCTCTTTTTCTCTTACTCTCTCCTCCTTATTAAATTACTAAGTTAGTTTATTTTATAACAACAAGAGATTTATACGTGAAAAATCATTTAGGCTCGAAATATTTATGAATACCTAAAGTTTGGTTTGGCTTGTCAGGTTAGACATTTAAAAAAAAAAAGAAGATGTAATCTTGAAAAGACTGAACTTCGTATATATTTTTAGTGAAGTTATGGCCTTGGTAAGGTCAAACTTCTAACATGCAATGATTATACTTCACATATATACTGACTCAAGGCCAAAGTTTTGGACATTTTTTCAATGAAGTTGAGACTTTGATAAGACCAACTCTAATAATCTTCGAGTGAAGTTGTGGCCATGACTAAACCAAACTTCAAACATATAATCCTACACTTCAGACATTTTGGCATGTTCAGACATATATTTGGCTACACCTTAGATATATTTCGACATGAAGTTCAACTAAATAAATTTTTCCTCAGAAATAATTTTTTCTTCAAATTTTATGACATAAGTTTCACATATCAATATGAACAAAACTCAATCATCAATTTGTCAAAGAAATAACAAATATAACAAAATCATTTTATAACAATGATTATTTGCCATTGTTTTCAAGCTTTTTTTAACAATACCACTTGATTTAAACTTACTTTCACATTCAAAATTCAAGACTCACTTCTTCAAAATATTATACTTCAATTGTTATAAGTTTGAAAAATATTATTATACAATAACTAAGAAAAGGAGGAGGAAAAACATTGAATAAATAGCTTTGTCCAAAGTTTCCTATATTTGGGTACTATTAAACCCTTTTTTTTTAAAAAAACGGGTATATGTTAAATGGGGGCGATCAAATAGGATGCAGGTGAAATTTTTTCTCAAAAATATACCAATATTTATTACAAGTTGTATCTAGATATCAATATCTCAACATCTAAGTCCTTTTACTTGGCCCATTCTTTGGTCAATTAGAGAAGTAATTCAGCCCATACTGTCTTGGCCTTAGCCAGACTGACTGGCAAATCTCAGCCTACTAACTTAACAAAATATGAGTAGTTTAAACCTCGATAAAGTAATATTCAATAAAGTAATAATCTCGCTAAATGAATATTTTTCTCCGATCCCGACTTGGGCTAGTTATATTAAAATAATATTCTCTCTAACTGCATTAGATAATAATTAAAAATAAAGTATTAAAGGCCCAGAAAAAATATAAAGTAATAATTACTAGAATACATCAAGAATATATATATATATATATATATATATATATATATATATATATATATATATATTTAATCAGTCAATAATACTAGACCAATAACTATTTCTTTTTAAAATATGATTCTATAGTTGATTATTTTTTCTTTCCACCAAAATCAAAATTAATCTCATCCTTAACTTTTTGAAAAACGAACACAATTTCCGAAATAACTTTTTGATTCTCTTTTTTATGCTCATATATTGCGTTTCTTATTTTATTGGTTAAAAATGATTTTAGTACGCCTTTCAAATGATAAGAAGACATTATACTTGGATTATGATTTTTAAACATCTAGTTTTTTCCTTTTATAGTTAAACATAAAATTTTTTCATATTCTATATACACGAATACAATTAGAAACATTAAACTTCACTAAATTCGCGTAGCTTTCCTAGATTTAAATAATAAATATGCAAAGACTACACTTTTTAGTTTCCTAGATTTAAACTTTTGAAATTCTTAATTAATTTTTTTTCTTTCTTATGGCACATACTGCAAAATACCCTCTAAAATAATAAATATTTATTTATGGATAAATAAATATTTTATGCATTTATCGATAAAATAATAATCTCGATAAATGAATATTTTTTCCGATCCCAAGCATATGCATTTATAGAGGTCTTACTGTATATTAGAAACAAAAATATAACAAATATGATTACAGAGCTTGATGACTATACTAATTTCATAATTTACTAGTGATTGATCAATCTTCTAAGCTATCCCTTCGCGATCATCTCCATCGTTGTAATTAGCTACATCTGTAGTTCTTCTACTTTGCGCATTCTTGTAGGAATAGCTCCTTGCAACAATAACATATATGCATAAGTTTACTGCTGTTATGGTAGCTAACAAATAGTAGAAATAATCCAATCTGCTGGTATTTAGATCCTTTCCAAACCAACTCTTGCCACCTTTTTCTGTTACATGATCCACAATTGTGATCAATATGCTACTTAAGAAGTTTGAAGCACCAATTACACTTAGGTAAAATGCAATGCCTAAACTTCTCATTGTATCAGGTACTTGATCATAGAAGTACTCTTGTAACCCTACGAGCGCGAATCCATCTCCAATACCAACGATAAGAAATTGAGGGGCTAGCCAGAACACACTCATTGACATTGAACCCTCAAGTAGATTTTCTTGAACAATTTTTAGTCTTTTTCTTTCAACTAATGCTGCAACAATCATTGATGCAACTGATAAGATCATTCCAATGCCGATCCTCTGAAGAATGCTAATCCCTCTCTCGTTTCCGGTTGCTCGTCTTAGGAGAGGTACAAGGATTTTGTCATAGATAGTGACAGTTGCTATCATGCCAATAGCTCCAAGGGCATACATTGAAGCCGGTGGGATCTCAAAATCATGAGTGATCTTCCTGTTAAGTGTCGCGCCTTGTTTGATGAAAAATGTTGAAGATTGTGCTATGCAAATGCCAAATGGTAAAGTGGTTAGCCAAATGGGGATCATGTTGATAAGTAACTTCAATTCTTCCACTTTTGTCACAGTTGCAAATCTCCATGGATTCTGTTTCTGGTCTATTGCCTCATCAAAGATTGCAGCTTTATCAAGAAACCTACAAGTAGAGTAGAAAAAATGTTTTCATTACAACAACATACCTGGAGAAATCCCACAAGTGGGGTTTGGGGATGATAGAGTTTACATAGACCTTACCCCTACCTTGTGGAAGTAGAGAGGTTGTTTCCGAAGGACCCTTAGTTCAAGTGCATCAAATCAAAGTAATAATGAAAAGGAAAAAACTACAGTGAAGAAAACATAACAACTATTAAGGAAAACAGTGCCGGACATTCAAAAAAGGGAAGGCAAAAATGTTTTCATTACCCTATATGAAAATACTAATATCATAATCAAATCAATTCAAGACTAAGTTGACATCTTACTTGAGGCCTTTGGTATGACATAACCTCCTCCTATTGGTTTCTGACTTTTGAGTTTCATGTAGATAAGCAGGACTAGAAGGATGTGCAAGATTTCTTTTCTTGATTGAAGCAACAAGAACTTGTAGCATTGTTGTTAAGGGACTTTCAGTAACTTTTCGATAACGATAGAATCGCCTGCCTACACAAAATATGACTAAACTAGCAGCCATAACTAGTGTAAGAATCAAATCTGCCACAGCCCAACTAACATGATCTTGTACATAAACAATCAGTGTGACACCAAGTAGTACACCAGAGCAAAGTCCAAAACTCCACCAATTGAAGAAAGACATTTTCTTTCTTTTTTCTTGAGGATGATCATCATCAAATTGATCAGCTCCAAAACTCTCCAAAGATGGTTTGTGCCCTCCAGTCCCAATTGATATTAAGTATATAGCAAAGAAAAAGACCACCACATGAACCTTTCTAGGTTCTTGACAGAGGTCACTTTCACAGGGCTTCAAGCTTGGTACCACACTTGACATTGTCAAGAGAAGCAAGCCCTGTTTAACAAATAACAGATAAATGAGATTATTTTAGTTGTTTCATAGGTAAATGATAATTTGATCACAATGTTGTACCTCTTTTTCATTTTATATGATAGTATTTAACTTATCACGAAGTTTAAAAAAGAAAGACGGACTTCTGACATATATTAAACATGTCATGACATTTTTACGGTTTATAAGAGCAAAATCTAGAAGTTTCCAAGTACAAAAAGGTGTTATTTTATTTTGGAATAGACTAACCAGGAAAGAGTGTTGTATAAAATAAAACAATGAAAGTAGCAGTCAAGTTTTTTGAGTGGACTTTCATTAATAGAGGAATAAAAGACCGCGAAGAGAAAAGTACAAGTAAGGAGGACCAGACTTAACGTTACTAATCCGAATAACATTTGGTTGTTCTCTATAAATACTGTGATACTTACCAGGAGGTAGACAATAGTTGAAGCAAGAACTGTGTAAAATCTTCCCAAATATGCATCAGCAACAAACCCTCCTAGAAGTGGCATCAAAGTAGTGACTCCTGTCCAATAGTTAGCAGTTTTTGCTGCTGTTTTAAGGTCTTGATGAATGACCTTTGTTAGGTATATGATCAAACTTGTGGCTATTCCAAAGTAACTCAACCTCTCACTGAATTCAATTGCTGTTACATTCAAAATTAACACAATTCATAAGTTTCTCCAATTACATATAACAAAGCAACTAGTTTACGCATCTTAATAAAATAATTTATAGCGACACAAACATCTATTACTTATTTTAAATCATAAGTTTTAAAAGTCTTTCTTTTTTAAATTCAATGTCAAATCAAATTGCAGACAGAAGAAAGTAATATTTAACCAAGTCAAATCACATGTAAATTGTGGTTCATTGTGGTGGTGAACTTTTTCATCAAGCCATATTTTAGTGGCAATTAATTTTGCTTTTTCATTTATAAGATATGATATTTAATATGAAAAGAAAAAGAAGATGTATAAGAACAAAATTGTTGCTTCTTATATACTCCTTGTCTTAGGTTATAGGCCACTTGGGAATGGAATCTAGAACAATTACAATGCCCAAAAAGTGATCAAAGAACTTTTTAGTGATTCTCGTTAAATAGTGACTTTTCTCAAAAGGGTATTATTCCTTTTAGGGAAAGAGACTTCATATATTCTTCAATTTTGTTTAAATCTGATATAATATTCGTTACGAAAGTAACTTATATATACTTATATTATTACACAAATGACTCACATATATATATGTTAATTAAGTCTTTATGCTAATCTAAGTAGGATATAGCTCAATAAATGTGTCAAGTCAGATAAAAGGTAACTATCATAATAAGAGAAATTAATAACCTGACAAATAAGACAAGTAATTTTTTATAAAAGGTCAAATTCCATCATTTGCGTAAAAAATCATTTATACTGTCACGAATATAAGATAAATCCATATGTTATAACTTCAACTAGTATTTTCAATACTCACCAGCATAAGATAAGAGAAACCATTTAGGACTTAAAAACTTTGCACAAGAAAACAGAATTTGTATACATTTTGTTCATGATCATTGAGATTTAAAGGGAAAAAAATGAAACTTTTGTGTGTTTGTGACATTTGTTAGATGAATTTTTTCTTACCAATAATCAAGAAAGATGCCTTCCAGCTTCCAGTTGAAGCCCTTAGAGGAATTCTGCCTTTGTAATCAACAGAAGAATCATACACCCATTTTTGCTCATCAATTTCTGTTGTTTCTTTCCTCTTTATCTCATCTATCTTAACATTCATCTTTTCAATATCTCCAAGATAACAAAAGAAGATATATTGTTGTTCGTTAAGTTGGCAGCTTTTATTCTCCTTATATAGGGAGGAGGAATCCCCTGCTGACTTTTGAGATTGGAAGAGCCAAAAAATATAATTAAAAGGGGCAGTGGGTGCACAAAGTATTCCGTGTTAACAGAGTTTGGAAAAGTGCTGGATGTAGACATATTACCCTAATTATAACATTAGTGATTGTTTTCACTACTTAAATTCGTGATGTATAAATCACATAGTGATAATTTTATCATTACTCTCGGACTCCCATTCTAGTGTTGAAGTAAAATAAAATTTCTTGTCAATAATTGAGATTAAGTAAATTAAAAGTTGTAAGAAAAGAAAACAGTTCATTTCCACTAAATTAAAGTAGTGTCATTAGCCTTTAACACAGGAGGAATGGCATTCATATTGTTGTCCTGTCAATTAGATTCTCCTATTAGGAATTCATTTCACAAAAAAATTGTCAAGATAGACATTGTTGAAACTTTTTTTTTTCCAGGTATCTGTATTGGAGCTCCACTAATGCGAATTCGAGCCATGTAGAGCTTTATTTTAGGGGAAAACGCTCATTACCAAGGATTTTTTCATACTCAAGGTTCGAAACTGAAACCTCTAATTAAACGACCAGCCTTCCATCCATTGTACCACATTCTTTGGTGGTGACATTGTTGAAACTTGATAACCTATAACTATTATGACCAAATTTACTAGAGATGTGTTATCAGTCTACATGTATTTTCACAGTTTTACTATGTCAATGATTTAATTATCAAATTCAGAGGAACTAGAAAATCAACATTAGTTGAGTTGTTGCAATCCATCTTTCATTTGGTTGACGTGATTAATTATGTAATAGTGGGAATTAAATGTTTTACTTTGACAAAACAAATTTCAAGATCATTTTTCACATGTTTAATTAGGTGTTGAAACTGGTGAAGATAGTATTTTTAGTAATATATTTTGAGTGTTCGAACAAAATTTTATATTGATAGTTGAAAAAATTGTGAACGTACATATAAACTATATGTATACTCTTAATTGTGTGAGAGTTTTGGGGAAATCGTCTTGGTTCCGTCTGAATTGACCAAGAAGAACAATATCACATTATATTATTTAGAGGTATGATCTTTGGGCTAAGCTAGTTTTAACAACTGGTATCAATACCTATGGTTTGATAAGACGAGCATGAAGATGATATAGTGATAAAAGGGTACTCTATTTTACTTTTACCATGTCAAAGGTAGATTGGAGATGCACCCACACAAAAGGAAGCTAGCTCTGAGCTTCGATGATCATAATACTCGATTATGTCGATATGTCACATAGTAAATTTTAAAAATTGACATGTAAATCTTGGTGAGCGTCGTGTGGAACTTAGATACACTAAAATCTGATTTCATCAAGTAAAATATAGTAATTTTATTAGTTTAATTCACTACATATGTAGTTGTATAAAGTGGACCTGCCATTGATTTGTTTGACTTATCATTTTTAATAAAGTGAAACATGCCTCTATATGGACAGTATTATGCAAGTAGACATATATTGACAATGAGTACAATAATTGGTTGGCAGCTTGAGATATATTTTCAAAGATGTTCATGTAATTAATATATAATTGCATTGAATTGTTTTTCTTCTTTGTCGTCTAAATGTACATATATAATGTTTGTTTAATCACATCAAGTTTGTGTCTCTTTTTTTCATTTTTGTTTTCTTTACCAAAATTTAATAGAATTTGTTCAATTTATGTATATGTATTAAAAAATCACTAGATATTTATAAATATTTAATTATAAATTAAATTATTATTATAATATATTAATTTAAAATTATTAGAAAAAATCATAAATTTTAAAATGTGAATTCGCGCTTTCGGATGATGATAATAATGAAGGGTACTAATCTTATCCACAAACTATAACAATAACATTTAAATAATCAGAAAAAATATAGCCACTTCTTAACCATGTCCATTTATTACTGGTCGTAGCAGCCACATATATAGTGTAATGTGATAGCTCAAATCCATAGCTTAGATTTGCTTTTAAAAATGAATACCACTTGCTAATTAATTAACATTTAAATAAGGTAAACTAAACATCTATTTTGTGAATAAATTTCAACGGTAGTTTGTTACTGCTCAAATCCATAGCTTAAGATTTGTTTAAAAGATCAGAAAATTCTTGGTTAAATTATTATTTTATATGGAAGATATATGAAGGTCAATGCTGAGTGAAGAAATAATTAATTAATTTAGTAGTTTAGCTTGCATTAGACAAGAACTCGTGTGGTCTTCATGGAGCTAATTACTTTTGAAGGATTAATCAGGTTTACAAAAATACTTTATTAATATTAATATCATGTGTGGTAGAATGGTATTAGGATTTCATTAATGATGAGATTTATAGTTTAAAACTTAAAAATAAAATCTTTCTTGATAAGAAAAAAAAACCCTGATATATCGTAGACTTTTTCATGACAAGAAAAAGAAAGTTAATTTTTTTTTTATGGTATATGCATTTTCTCTTATTATATAAGAGGGAGTTGAGGTAGGTTTCCGTCAAGGTGCATCAGCAAGGGCATTCTCAGAAAAATAAAAAATATATATATTTTTATTTTACTCTAATTTAATTAGTGTACAATTTTTTGGAATGAGACCCACTTTAACTATGCCCTTTAGGATTAAATTCATATCCTTTAGTTATAATATTATTACTTTGAATGTCACTAATATTTGTATAAATTTTGTAACTATTTTGAGCAAAAAATCAACGGTTGATGAAGAAAAATGCTTTCATTTTGGACATCCCAATAGACCTTTTCACATTAAATTTGCGAGAAAAAAAAGATGATTTACCACCACACAATAACACAAATATATATATAATTTATTTTTTTTAAAAAAATTAAAATCATTTAATCAATATCATTTAAAATTTATTAATATTAATAATATTTATTAAAACAATAAACTTATGAACAAATATTGAATCCACACCCCACACAAATTTTTGGTAACTAGTTCTTTCTAGAAATGATGAGAATCTAAATCAATAGTCAAGTTGAGCATTGTGAATTCCAATCACAAATTACAGGTGTCTAACACAATCTTCAAACCATTGTAGCTATAAATATTTGCTATTGAGGTTGTGGGGGTCGATGGAATGTGATTCATGAGTGCTAGAATTTAATTCTCTCTTGAGAAGTGATATATATATATATCCCTAAATAGTTTACTTATATCATATCAAATCCAAATATGATACCTTTTTATTATATATGAATAGTTACTATGAGGATTAATTAGCTATAAAATTTTGGTTACCGCTCAAATACCCTAAGACTTCGATAATGATATGTAAAATCAACATTTTTAGTTGCGAAAGCATATTCATGATATTCAATGTCAATTAATTCTCGTTACCGATCGAGACAAGTAAATGTGTATAAAAAAAATTATATTTTATATTTATTAATTTAATATAAATATTGGATGTGGGTAATAATTATTTAGTCAAATAGAGACATGCACATTTAGCGGACGATGTGAAATGTCAATTCATTTAAAAGAATTGATAAGTGATTGAGAGATAGAAAAGTTTAGGGTCAACGTTAAATAATGTTTGTACAATTTGCATTTTGTCGAACTAGCTACACTGAAATACATCGTGATCTAAATTGAAAAACTGTTTAAACGAAGATGACATTTGAAACATAAAAAGTAATACAAGGTTGACCTCTATAATTAAAGGAGATAGAATATTTTATTAGATTAAATTATTTACATAATGAGAATTGGAGAATACGCGTGCAAAAGATTTTCTAAATTTTAAATAGAAAGTTTCTAATAGAAGCAATACTTTATCATGTGTTCATGTGTTTAATTGAGACAATAGTAATTCGAGTGTCTAAGTAAATTTTACTGACAAATTAAGAAATTATCTATGTATTAAGTCTTTTTGTATCCTTCACATGATAAGTATTCTTTTTTTAAAAAAATAATAGGGTGGGTGGAAATGAAGGACGAGATTATAATATGGAGAATAAAACTATCATCAACAAAACGAAAGTTCAAATAACCAATCAATTGATCTATTAAAAAAAAAAAATCTCGCAAATTTAGCGTCATGCTCCTTGTTATGCAGTGGAAGTCTTATCTCATAAACTTCTTGCAACAAATCCCAGGAAAAATATAAAGTAACTAAACAACCTATTGGAATTCTTACCCCCAGATTTGTATAAGGAACAAGTATATTCTATCTGTTCCTTTGCGGATTATAAGGACTACGTTTATGTAAAGCAAATAAAGTAATAACACAGTACTTTATCGTGGAAAACCCTGACTCATAAATGGTAAAAAACCACGACCTACACCTCTGTAGGATTTAATTTCAACTTCACTAAACTCTGAGCCTCAACAATTTAAGATTACAAACTTATGTAACCTAAGGAATTATAAACTCTAATTCATATGAATCAACAATCACCCGTGACTGTTGAATCAACTTCAAGTTATGGATTCAGATTACAACTCTTGCAATCCTAGGAACTAACTTTAATCCTTAAACTTCAACACAAACCTCCCAAGATTTATGTTACTAAATCTTCAAGTTGCCCAACTTGAAAACTATATTCCTACTCCAGTTTATAACTCACTGGATCTAAAAAGCATTTAAATACAACTCGATAAAATGCATTACAAGCAAACTTGACTTAAGAACTATAAAGCATAAGCTTATGGATCAGGTTCTAAAATCTCGTTTCCTTGCGTTGTCTGCACTTGAATCTTCAATTAGAACTCTCTCAAATATGAACTCTCTCTTACTTGAGTTCGTTCTGCTTGATTCTCTCTATGTAAGTGCACAAAGTTCTTTGTGAAAATCTTTTTTTATTTATAGACGCAAGACTTCTCATTCTTTGAGTCGATGTCGGTGTTCTTTTACTGCTTCCCTTTGCTTATAGAATTGCAAGACCTCTCCTTATTTGAGTTGGAGTAGTTGTCCTTTTATTGTCTCCATTTTCTTGTAGTAATCCTCTTATGAAAGGAAACTTTATGCAACTGGACATGTCATAAACGTTCTTCATCCACCGCCTTAATACTTCTGTTTCACGTGGTTGACTTTCTCCTTATCTAGTTGGACTCGGTCTGAAAGAAACATGTTATAGCTACCTGTTCCTTTCATTTGTTCCTCTTTTTGTCAATCATTAAAATATTTCTCGATCTAACAAATTTCCCTTTTTTAATGATGACAAACCATTGCTTTTTGTGTGCATAGCTCAACCTGTGTTTATGTCAGTTTCTTAAACATGATAGGAGGGGGGAGAATGCTTCTTGATCAACTAAAATGGCCTTTTAGATTACCAAAATTTAGTAGTTATCTCAGTTTTAAAGGCAACCTTGATTTATGCAAGCTCAGCTTTGAGGCGTTGCATTTTCCTCTTCCAGGCATACATACTCAATATCATAGTTCGTATGTAGTTGGTCCATCACATACTGGTGAACGGCGCAGATGACTGTAATTTCAGCCTATTTTTCATTTAGTGTCACGTTGAAGGAACTGGTTCGATCAACCATGTGCCTTAGAAGAAAAAGTTCACTCACTGTTCGATCAACCCTGTGCCTTTGGAGAACCAATAGTTCACTTATCTTTAATACCCAAAATCGTTAATCACCCTGCCTCAAAGCACTTCCCGCTTACTAAAGTTTACAATCCTAGTTGTACGAGCATCAAGAGTGCCTTTTATCCAAGATATTCAGAAGAAGGCGGTCCATAATCATCCCTTTTACTATTTGTAGGCTCGTGTACAAGCTTTGACTAAGCAGAATCTTGGGAGGAACATGTTTTTTTATTTTTATTTTTTAAGATACACACCTTTGCATGTTATATTACTTTCAGCAACCACAATATCCTCATCTACAATTTAACAGGATCAACAGAAGAAACAACAATTTTTTTTCCAGAATCATCCTTTGTAGAGGAGCATTTTCACCCAACTTATTTCCTAGATGTGATACTACTAGATACAACACCATCCATAATAATTTATGATATCAATCCTCGATCCCTGTCTATATAGAGCCCAATATAAGAACTAGGTTTGATCGAGGGGTCCCCCATGATTCCCCCTTACGAGATAAACCTAAGTTAAGCCTAATAGGTGAATTTTATTCAACTATAGGGTCCCCAGAGTGTTCCCCCTTACAAGGTGCATCCTCCACGACTTCCTCAGATCTTTAAACTCACCAAATACAAATTCTCCCTAAGAATCAACACTAACTACTTTTCATACCACATCCTCTAATTCATAAGGCACCAAAGTAAAGGTGTCATCTATCGAAGAAACTTCAGCCACAACCTCAGAGATACCATCATGGTGAGATGCTCCAAGAGTGTTAATAAGAAACATATATAGTAATCCATCAGTGCAGACCCATTCCTTGAATAACATTAATTTCATAATTTTTCAGACAAAATAGAGAAGATAGCAAGAAGATTTCTCAATTATGAAATTTATCAAAGAGGAGGATTTGAAGTGTGGAAACAGACTAAAAAGAGGATAAAAAGAACCTTAATGAGATAGTAGTTTGGTAGTAATGAGAGTCGTTTGAGAGAAAGGGTTTTATTTTGGGTAGAGGTCTAATTTGACACATTGACGAATTTTGTCAAAATATATATATATTTTGATGGGATCATTTTGCCTTTCTAGAGAATGGAATCAAGAGAGTATAAGTAATGAATGATTGCCTTCCTGGGACAAGTAGAAAGGACAGGTTTAAGTGCATTGCTTTTATATTTAATTATGAACAATTGTAGTGCACATACTTTAGATCTCTAGATAAAGCTGAATTATGCTCCAGTTTTGTAAAGTCATTGTTCTGTATAGATGCAAATACAACGTTATAGTACATGCGTAGCTTGAAATTAAAAACTGTATAGGGATATACAACTTAATGTACAAGACTAAGCATAAAATTAAAATCAGAGTACAATATATACAATGTTCATTAGCCAATTACTGAGGGATACTTTTGGGGTCTTAATCATATCCAGTCCCAACCTGTTCCTTTCAAGGTGTTCCCTTTTCAGTGCCTTAGTAAAACATCAACTAGTTATTTATCTGTGGCATAGAAATTCATAGAGATCGCCCTTCTCCACATTATTCTTAAGCGATGGTGTCTGATCTCAATGTGCTTTATCCTCTTATGCTGAACTAAATATTTGGCCATGTTGATAACACTTGTATTGTCATAGACGATTGGGAACCAATATGTTCACCCCAAAATTCTTTGTTGTTTGATCCAGAGAGATTTTGCACATGTAGAATATAATGCCGCATAATTTTGCCTCTTTGTTGCCCAAAAGATCAAATATGATCCCAAGAGTTGTACCATATCTGTGGTGATTCTTACATCCACCGAGTAACCTACATAATCAGCATATGCATAGCCTATAAGTTCAAAGTTTCTACCTTTTGGATACCATAATTCGAAGTCAGTCGTTTCCTTTAAATACCTTGGATTCCTTTTGACTACCTTCAAGTGAGGTTACTTAGAATTTTCTTGAAATCTAGCATATTGCCCCAAAATGAATATCATATCATGCAAGCTGGTAAGGATATACAAGAGAGATTTAATTCATTCCTCTATGCAGTTTCTGTTCTAATGTTGTACCTACTCTTACCAGATCTAACTTTGTTGTTATAGTGAAGAAGGTGACTATCACTTTTGCATATTTTTCACTGTCAGATACATCATAGGCGAGATATAATTATTTCACATGTTCCTACACAATTGATTCAGAGATCCTTGGTAACATTCATCACCGTCCTATTTTTCTAATCTTTTTGATTTGACCCCTTTGTTTTTTTGTTTTTTTTCACCTCCAAATAACTATCATTCCATCCTTTTTTTTCTGCAAGTGAGAGAAGTTTTCTCTTATTTTCAGCTATCTATCTTGAGCAAGGATTATTCATGTATCAATGTTGCTTGCTTCCTCTCACTTTTTCTGCAAATTTAGAGGTTAGATTTAGGAACCAAAACTGAGTTGGATTCTTTCTTTCGAACAAAAGGATGAACAAGATATCTGTTTATCCAGTTTGGTAAGTTATTTTTCAGTTTTTTTTTGCACGTACCGATAACTTTAATGTGGTTCAATTATGGTTGTTCTTTTTATGACAATCCTTTTGTTTGTGTTGGTTTTGAATTTGGGACAGGAGACCCTAGAATGACCAATATTACCGCATAGTGTATAGAGATCAGAGGTCTTGTTAGTAGTTTTCTTTTCAAAATCTAGTCTAGTTTTTATACTAGTGTGTTATTGATGAGTTGAGTTACAATCATGAAGGACTGAGTCTATTTATTTGCCATCTCAAGCTCATATTTAATTCTAGCTAATTCAAGATTCATTCTTCTAGAGTTTTTTTTTGAAAACAGTTCATTTTTAAGCTTCTTAAGATCCTGTTCACAACTAATTTAGTCATCACTAATCTTTCCCTTTCCTTTACTAATGACACTTAATTTTAAAACTTTTGTTTCAAGAGACAAATTACAAGAATCAAGTTGTTGAACCTTTTTTCGTAGGAATTGGTTTTCCTGCTTTAGACCGGTGTTGATTTTCTCAAGGTCGATATAATCAAATTTTAGACTGATCATGAAGGTTAACAATTGATTTTTGTTGTTATTAAATTCTGAAATAGTGTCTGTGAGAGTTAGAATTAGAGAAGATAGTTTTTTTCTTTGAGAATAGTTTGAGTTTGTCTTTTAAGGTCAAGAAAATTTACCTCATTTTCTTCAGTGTCTGATTTAGATTCAGGTTCTGAATCCTCTATAGCTATCAGGGCGAGCTCTTCTACTTCTTCACCAGAGCAAACTGAACCTGTTCTCCAAGCAGCATATATAGCTTTATCAGTTTCCTTCTCTTTTATCTTTCTTTTGCTTGTTAACTCTCTCTTTTATTTTTAAGCTCTTTCTTTTCTCAACTTAATTTCCCACATAGGACAATCTTTAACTTGATGATCAGTTTTTCCACATTTGTAGCATTCTCCATCTTGTCCCTTTTCTTCGTTCTTTTCTTTATTTGGCGTAGGTTTCTTGTCATATTTCATACCTTTCTTAAAGAGTTTCTTGAAGTTCTTGCTAATCGAGGCTATGTCCTCATCATCTAGATCAGATTCATCACTTTCAGTTGCCTTGAGGGCAAGGCTCTTATCTTTGCTTCCTTCGCTCTTTTTAGGGTTATCAATATTTATCTCGTAAGTCTTTGGATTCTCTATAAGCTCATCCAGCGTTATGTTAGTCAGATCCTTAGCTTCTCGAATTGCAATGACTTTTATCTCCCATGACCTAGGCAGAGTTCGGAGTACCTTGTCAACCTGTTCCTCAGTAGTGTATATTTTTTCCAAAGACACAGTTCATTTACCATTGTAGTAAATCTTGTGATCATATCCTGAAGTGATTTCCCATTCTACATCTTAAAGGCTTTATATTCAATGCATAGTCTGGCAATTCTAAATTTTCTAACTTGAGTAGTTTCTTCATGTGCATTGACCAGTGTATCCCATATTTGCTTTGTAGTGGTATATTCAAAGATGCGATTGAACTCGTCATGTCCGAGTCCACATACAAGAATGCACTTAGTTTTAGCATTCTTTCTGAGCATTCTATAATCGGCCTCTTTATATTGAGCCTTGGGCTTTGGGATGTCGTTTCCTTTAGTGTCTTTCGTCATAGGAACCAGAGGACCATCAGTAACTATGATCCATAGTTCATAGTCTTGAGTTTGAAGAAAGTCTTACATTCGTGCCTTCCACCATGAGTAGTATTGACCATTAAATAGAGGTGGCCTGTTGATATGTTGTCCTTCACTGTGTCCGAGAGGAGGTGCAAAATTCATAGTGATCCTACCTTGAATGGTCAGACTCTTGTTAAGATAACCTGGCTCTGATATCAATTATTGGAATTCTTACTCTCAGATTTATCTAAGGAACAAGTATATTCTATCTGTTCCTTTGAGGATTATAAGGACTACGTTTATGTAAAGCAAATAAAGTAATAACACAATATTTTATCGTGGAAAACCCTAGCTCATAAAGGGTACAAAATCACGACCTACACCTCTGTAGGATTTAACTTCAACTTCACTAAACTCTGAGCCTCAACAGTTTAAGATTACAAACCTATGTAACCTAAGGAATTATAAACTCTAATTCCTATGAATCAACAATCACCCGTGACTATTGAATCAACTTCAAGTTATGGATTCAGATTACAACTCTTGCAATCCTAGAAACTAACTCTAATCCTTAAACTTCAACACAAACCTCCCAAGGTTTATGTTACCAAGTCTTCAAGTTGCCCAACTTGAAAACTATATTCCTACTCCAGTTTATAACTCACTGAATCTAAAAAGCGTTTAAAATACAACTCGATAAAATGCATTACAAGCAAACTTGACTTAAAAACTATAAAGCATAAGCTTATGGATCAGTTCTTCAATCTCGTTTCCTTGCATTGGCTGCACTTGAATCTTCAATTAGAACTCTCTCTAATATGAACTCTCTCTTATTTGAATTCATTCTGCTTGATTCTCTCTATGTAAGTGCGCAAGGTTCTTATGCATTTGGAAGTATTATGCATCTGGACAGGTCATAAACATTCTCCATCCACCGCCTTAATACTTCTGTTTCGCGTGGTTGACTTTCTCCTTATCCAGTTGGACTCGGTCTGAAAGGAACATGTTATAGCTACCTATTCCTTTCATTTGTTCCACTTTTTGTCAATCATTAAAATCTTTCTCGATCTAACACAACCAAAATAAATTTGGAAGCCAAAGGATTGAAATTGACACCAAACACTCAATTCCATGCTTAAAGCTTTTACTATTTTATTGGTTGGAAAGTGTATTGATAGAGTATACTAGTAAGTGTACTTGATGTAAATAAATGGATCTTGAATCCAACTTAGTCCTAAAAATTAGTTTATGAGGAAAACATTATTTAAAATCATATAAAGAATTGTCGATTTTTTTCTTCTTTAAACTGTTTGAAAGTTATCCAATAATTATCACCGTACCACGAAAACACACACTTATTTATATTCGGTATTTATAATATTTAAATAAAGAAATATCTTTAGTAATTATAAATTAAAATTTTAAAATACATCACTTAGTGATGGTTAATAATAATAAATATGTTTATAAAAAATTATATTTTCTATTTATTTAACTTAATATAAATATTGAATGCGGATAATAATTATTTATCGTATAGGGACAGATATATCTGGAGGACGCTGTGAAAAGTTAGGGTAAACGTAGAATAATGTTTGTACAATATGCATTTTGCCAAACCAACTACATCGAAATGCATCATGATCTAAATTGTACAACAGTTTAATGAAGAAGACATTTGAAACATAAAAAGTATTTTCCAACTTCTTCTTTTTTTTATAAAAAAAGTAACTTAGAAATTAGGGAGATTATCAAAATATAAATTACGAGAAGGGAAACCATAAATAATTTAACCACTACTCCACTATTATAAATAATATTTGGAGTATTCTCTTGCTTTCCGGCAGGTTTAGGTGTCGTGGTGTATGTCGTAGCATTAACTTTATTATTATAGTGAACGTTTGATCCCAAGTAATTTTTGGAAAAAACTTGAAAAATATTTGAAAATTTATGTTTGCCCATATAATTTACCATTACTTGACAAATATATTTGACAGCATCCCCAAGTTCCCAAGTTCTAAAAAAAACTAGAACTTGGGAACTTTGGAAGTTTTAAAAATTTAAAAATAACCCCAAAAATTTATATTTTATAAAAATACCAATCATTTATTAATTTCAACTAAATATTTATTTACCAACTTACTCCATTAATATGATCAACCAAGATTTTATAAAAGAATAATTTGGTATTACCTCCTCCGAAAAAAAATTAGTTTGAGTGACAAAATTTGGAAAAAAGAATAATTTATTTTTAATTCGATTAATGTATTACTCTTACCTATAATGTTATTTTGTTGTTGTTGATAGTTATCAATTATGTTATAAAAGTTTTTTTTAACGAACATGTTCATTATAAAATGATAACACAAGCGTATAAGTATTTTAAATAATTTTTACAACTTACAGGTATAAAATAATATTTTTTTGAAATTTCACCAAAACTTGAGAAAATTTGTGGACAAACGCATGGTAAAACTTCATCAAAATTTCTCCCAAGAATAACTTGCCAAGAATATTTGGGAACTTGGGGCCAAATGGCACCGTAGTGTCTTATTTTTGCTTTCTATCATCATGTGTTTTATATGGTGTTTCGGTTATTGCATTATTTTGTTGATACCATTTCTGTATTAGTTGCTATATATTTTTTTCACTGTCATTTCTCCTTTTCATACTAACTTTGATTAGTTATAGTATTCGAGCCAAAGATCTTTCGAAAACAATTTTTGTACCTCCATGAGGTACCTCTTCAGACTTCACTTGTAAAATTTTACTAGATATATTATTGTTACGCCAATATGAACAATATTTGGAAATTGTTATATATCCAATTCCATCGGATTTGTATATTTCTAGCACCATACGTTACATTAACTCGATTCAAGAGTTTGCATTGAATCAAATAAATATTCTTTTTTTCCTGTCCTTTTTTTCTTTGTATTATTTCTTGCATTGAACCAATGCATTTAGAAGACCACAACACTATTTATAGGGAAATAAAGAAAATAAAATAAAACTTATGTTATGTTTGTAATAGATTCTAACCTAAAAAGAAAAAAAAATTCAGTATTAATTTAGTTTCTAAAGTTAGAAAAAAGTAAGGATTTTATTGAATATTTAAATTTAAAAAATATTTTACTACTGATGTATCAGTAGATCTTAGAAGTAGAAAAAACAATTATTATAAATACACTTAACATATTTTAATAAATACTTGACTTACGAGATAGGTAGATTAGAATGACCGACCCTTTTAAAACATTTTTCATTTTATTTTTTTGGGGAAATCTTTTGTGTTCGTGGATGTCAAATTACGACTACTATGAGATATTGTGAAAATTTTCATGCAAAGGGGACTAATTATAAGCCAATTCTAGGATAAGTAAGGCTTGTTTAACTTATTGAGCATCTGTACTATCAATCGACAGGTTGAAAGTTCAAATGATCAGTAAAAATATTATTAATCCTCCAGGAAGGATGAATGGAAAAAAAACAAAACAAAGAAGAGATAGGGTGTGTTTGGTACGAAGGAAAATTTTTTCCTGAAAAATAAGTTGGTTTCTAACATATTTTCTCATGTTTGGTTGGTGAGTGGAATTAAATTTCTGATACTCGACCCGAAATCCGACCCCGATCCTGACCTGAAACTCAAACCCGACCCTCGAGACCCTACCCCCGACCCCCACTCGAGATCCGACCCCGATTCCGACCCGACCCAACTCCGACCCTCGACATTCGACCCCAAGGTCACGACCCCAGACCCTGACCCGAGACTCAAGACTTCGACCCTTTACCCCGATCCGAGACACTACCCCGACCTTGCTCCGAGACCCACCCCTGACACCCAACCTGATCTCAACCCGAGACCCATGACCTTGACCTGAGACTTGAGACCCCGAGACCTAACTACCGACACCTGACCTAAGATCCGACCTGGACCTCGATCCATGACTCCGACCCAAAACCCTACCCCGACCTTGCTCCGAGACCTACCATCTGACACCCAACCTGATCTCGACCTGAGACCCGTGACCCTGACCTGAGACTTGAGACCTCGAGATTCGACTACTGACACCTGACCCAAGATCCGACCTCGACCTCGACTCGTGACCCCGACTCGAGACTTGACCCTCGACACACGACCAAACCCCCAACACCTGCCTCGAGACCCCTGACCCCAACCAGAGATCCAAAATTAGTATTGAAAATCGATATTCGAGACTTAAGTTAAAATAAGAAGTTGAGGTGTGAGGATCAAAATGATTTTGGAAAATATTTTTCTTACTTTTCTAAGGGAAGTCATTTTCCTTAAATTGAGGAAAATAAATTGATTTGGAAAACATTTTCCAAAATATTTAAGCCAACCAAACATGAGAAAATTGAAAAACATTTTCCAGAAAATGTTTTTCATCATACCAAACACACCCTTAGATGTAACTACATATATTAATTAGTGGTTATCATCCCTCTCAAGCGACGCACGAAAATGGAGCTTGGTGCAATTTGCGAGCATATTGCATCATCAACGAGGATTGTATTGGAGTAGTAGATACTTCTTTATTCTTAATTAGAGATCTCAAATTTAAGTTCTAAATACGAAATCAATCTCTTTTATTAAATTGCATTCTATGTTCAATGAAGAAAATTTCACGTATAACTTCAAATTTAGTTGAGTCTCAGCACGAATATTGAATACCTTAAATGTCACTTAGGAAGTGACCTTAATTCAGCAGCATAGGTGTTCACACTCAGTTTTATCCCTTATCTATAAGTGTGATGATATTCTTTAGCCAATTATAACCACCATTTTGTTAGTTCAAATTCAGCATCATTCTCATTGTCATTTAGTGGAAATTTTATCTAATCATTCAACAATTTTTTTTACTTCATTGCAACATGTCTCAAAAATTGAAAATTAATTAATAATTAAAAAATATTCGAGTGCAAGTGACATACGTACGGTTCAAAACTAAGTAGATAATGATGACGGAATTTGAATTTGTGATGTGTATCTAATTTACACAAACAGTAATTAATTTCAGCTCAGAAATGAAGATTGTGTTAATTAAATACTTATATATAATTATAAGCAAAGTCCACTTTGTTTAGAAGTCATAAGAACATTGATGTTGCAATTTGTGGCCAGAGCTTTGAAACATTATAGATGTGGTCACAACATTTCTCAACCACATTATCAGTAGCAATCAATAAAAAGATAATAATAGAAAAGACTATACATTATTTTGATTTTTTGTCAAGATAAAGCAAAGCATCAGGATAAATAAGTCATGTGATCATTTTCACTTTTTATAAAGTCCAAAAAATTAATACATGACTAATTAATAAAAGTTAACTAATCACAGATCTGTTGATAAGTTTATTAATGTCATTAACTAAATCATATGTCACTTGATTTTATGGCATTCTAGCATGTGAGTGTTGAGAGTACTAGATATCCTACTCCTAAGAGTATCTGAAAGCAAATAATACCACTAGAAATAAAAAAAAAATCAACTGTGAATTAGTGAAAAATTTATACTATAAAATATGATGTTTCTATTGCGAATTAGTGAAAATTTTGATCGATCAATTTTAACTAAATCAAATCAAGCTAAATATAGGTGAATTAAGTCGATTCAGCTCGATGCTCGGACCTTACCTAGTAGGTATATGACTAGTGATACATTTAAGTATAATAATTTTGTGTGCCTTTAAATTAGATTTTAATTTTATATATCATTATCACCAGAATTTTTAGAATTAATGGAATCATCAGTACTAACTTTACTAAAATTAGAAAATGTCTTAAGTTGCTTATCAGCTTATATAGTGGGAATATTTTAGGTTCCTCTTACTTTGATGAAATCCACTGTTGTGACTAGATAAGATACCCAATCTTAATTACTTTGCATATTTTAATTTTTGGGGAGCTTATCCATATGTACAGTCCGATCAATTAATTTATTAGTATGATTAAAATATATATAACATATACATTGTCAATATAATATATATAAAATTTATACATTTTATACCTATTTTATAGACCAGTTGATGGAATTGTTTAGAATCGTAACTATCTTTTATTTTTAAAGGTAAAAGCACTAGAATAAGTCATGTGATTTTTCTAAAAAAAAAAATCCCTCAAAGGAGTTGTGTGGAGGTGAGGGTGGGGATTACATTGAGTGACACCTATATTAACTCTTCGGTGAGAAAACTATTATTAAAACCCAATTAAGCATTACTAGAAAAAGGCAGGCATTTAAAAATGTAGAAACATTTTTTGTAATAGTTTTAAGCTGAGTTCTCATAATCTCGGAGAAATTAATCAACAAATAAACAATGCAAAAGTTAACCCCTAGAACCTGAAAGTCGTTGTATCGTAACTACTAAGTAACAAGTCTAAGAGTAGGGGATGCAACCCCGACAACAATACTATAAACTAAAGTGGCTAACTCTGAAAGAATGGGACTGAGATCCTAGAGGAATCCACGACAGACTAAAAAAACTAGGTCATCCTTGAATTCGATTGGTCAATGGTCTCCTAGTTGAGGTCTGTCAACAGCCGCCTGAAGATGTCTTGTACTCAACAAGAAAAGAGCAAGTGTAGTATCAGTAAATACAACAACGGTGTACTGGTAGGATCACGCGTTCAGTCTAGTAAGTGGAATATACATAGGTAACTACAACATAGTAAAGGCAAGCATATACAAAACACATTATCAATTATCATTTCGTAAGTAATATACAGTTTCACAGTTTTAATCTCAAACACAACAGTCAATAATGTTCCTCTCATGGAACCCATACCCAATCTGTTAATGTGTCGGCGTGACACTCGATTCAATAGTTAGTATGTACCGGCGTGGTACCTGATCCAATATGTACCGACATGGTACCCGATCCAGTTCGTAAAATCCGATCCAATATGTACCGATGTGATATTCGATCCAACTGTGTGTCGGCGTGACACCCGATCCAATACGTACCAATGTGGTACCTGATCCAACAACCACAATGAATAGTTCACACACTTGCACAATTTAGGTTCATTGCATGCAATTGATCACAATAGTCATTTAATTAGGTTCATTTCATCTTTCTCTATTCACAGACATGCATGCTATACTATTATTGTAATTAATAGGCACATATAACACAGACGGAAAAATAAATCATGACCTACCTCGAAACCAAGCCTGAATGCTCTTAAAGAACTTGAGTCTTTCCTTTTCAGAGTCTCTTGGCTTGTTCTTGGTCTAAAACAATTAAAGAACACAAGCAATTAATGAACAATGACCTAAATTATCCGAATTATATCAAATTACTAACCCTTGGCTAAGTTCATGATCCTATCACCTAAATAGGGCTTTTTCCATCATTAATTTTAGGCCAAAAATTCCCCCCCCCCCCCCCCAAGTTAATTCCTATAGATTCTATTGATTAAGAATCGAATTATACGTTAGAGGAACAAATTACTTACCTTTATGGAAGAGTTTGGTAGAAAAATGAAAAAAAAATGGTCTGGGTCGCCCTTTGCTCTCCCAAAATGAAGTTTACAGGAAAATAACGTTTTAGAATTTTTTCCCCTTTTTTTCGCGACTGGTTCGCCATAGCAGCCCCGCCATAGCGGCCCCACCATAGTGGGATTAATTCCACCGTGGCGGGTTGCACAGAGACAGAAACTCAGAATTTGAGTCCCAAGCCTCCATTTTGCAATACACTCTCAATTCTTGATGTTCCAAAATAACTCTTTCACGCCAAAATCAATTACAGGAGTTCTACTCGACCGAATTCAATTTTGTAAAGTCGTACAAACTCCTTAATGTCTTGACTATCAAATCAAAAGATCAAACACATAATTTAATCATCCATCCATTATCGGATTATCCCAGACCTCATCTGACTCATATTTTGTCCAAATCTGGCCTAAACTCGAAATTTTTAAATTACTATTCAAAAATTTTCTGACCCAAATTACTTCTCCATTAATTTATCCATAGCGACAAGAACCTATCGTTACATTAAACTTTGTTTTAAATAATCCCAAGTTAAAAGGTTATTGTGGTTGATTTGGTTGGTTAACTGTTTGGTTTTAAGGTGCAAATGTTAATGATTAGTGAGACAAAAGGATATAAATTAGATTTAATTATTGAGTGGAAATCTTCAAGATCTTGTTATACAGATGAAGTTTCAGAAAATAAGAAAATATTTTCTCTCATTTATTTTATGTGATTCAATTTTACTGATCCACCGGATTAAAGAAAAAATAAATACTTTTAAAATTTATGTTCTTAAATTGAAGATAAATTTTATATAATTTAACAGAATCTAAGAAATGATCAAATTCAAAAATTATTTCTATTTTTGACTATATAAAAATCACGCGAATAAGCAAACAAATACTAGTTAATTAGATAATATAGTTTTAGTTTGAATTAATTATGGCTCGCGGCAAATATCTAGCTGTAATTACAGTTTGAGTTTTGTATAATTTGTGCGATTATACAAATATTGTGTGCGATTATACAAATGATACATTATAGTTTTTTATAATTCGCGCGATTTATACAAACATTGTGCGCGAATCGAATTGTATAGCGAAATATACAAATACTATAAATTGTATAGCGAATTATACAAACGTTGTGTATGAATTGTATAGTGAAATATAATGTTATATAAAAATTGCGAATTGTGTCGTGAATTATACAAACGTATACAAATATTGCGCAAATTATACAAATGCTGCTATAATTATAGTTACAAATTGTAATTAGCAAATTATAGCTATGAAACATAATTAAGATATTTTTGAATGACTATATGCAAAAATTCCCCTATAAAAATTCAAATTTCATTGTTTAATGACAACGATTAATGTACAATTTTTATTAATTTAATATTTTATCCCAGAGCTATTCAATGAATCGGAATACTGGAATGGAGGGATGTATAAATGATAAATCAATTTTTTTTAATATCTGTCACTTTATTTTCGTTAATGTTATTTGCCTATGATGATAGATGGATAAAAACAAATTATTAAATTTATTTTTTCAATTGAAATTGAGATTTTTGCCCTTTTTATTTTGTTTTACCGAATTTAACTGAAGTAAATACTTTTAAAATATGCGTATGAAAAGAACATATTTTATTTAATTTAGCAATGACATGCTTACATAACTAGTTATTTCAATTTTTTATTAGCATCTTAAACTATAAAGTTAGCTTTTTAAAATTATTATTATTATTACTACTCCGAGCAAGATACAACTTCTAGAAATCTTTGCTTATCATATCAAGAATCAAATCCTTAAAACTGTTTTTTTTTAAAAAAAAAATGTCAAGTAGGTAGCAGCTGGTCCATATTCATGTCTAGTACTGGAGTCATTTGGTAATTCAGAATAAAGCGGCTCGCTTTGTCCGGTAAGAATAGATAATCATATTTTACTGTATTACATTTTATTCTGCGAGATTAAGAGCTAAGTTATACCATGTATGATAACCCTTTTTGTTTTATATGAAACCCAACATATCTAATAGTGTCTGATTTGCAATTTAAAATTTTATGTAGTTAATACTTGTTTAAGTTATAAAGGAATACATATGTTATTTTATACATGATAAAAGATGAAATAACTAATAAATGAATAACTAAATCTTGCATCAACGAATCCCAACATAAAATAATATATAAATTTTCTCATAATAAATCTTTATATAACTAAACCTTGCATCAACGAATCCCAACATAAAATAATATATAAATTTTCTCGTAATTAATCTTTATATATTCCACATAACTTTAATCTTAACTATCAAACGAACCCTAACAGATTAAAGCGAGACTTGTGGGCTTGTGGCCATTGGGGGTTAGGTAAAGAATGGGACACTCTCCTAACAACACGATATTAGGCCAAAAGTTTAACGGAGGATTGGGAAAGAAATTGACAATTTTCCCTTACCTATGAAGTCTCAAGTCAAGATAAAAACGAAAAGTTACATAGATTGAGGATTAGCAGTAAAATAGTTGTAATATGATAATTGCTACCCTACAAAGATGTAATTTGACAACAAATTACATGTTTTATCTGTTGATTTGTTTTCTTTTAAGCCGAAGGTCTATCGAAAACAATCTTTCTACTTCACAAAGATGTAGGTAGGGATAAGATTTGCAAACATCTTACCCTTCTCAGACCCCACTTGTATGATTACACTCAGTATGTTGTTGTTGCTATTGAAAAGCTCTATCTATTTTGGAGTGTTGGCTAGATAGTGCAACAAGGGAACCCGCAGCCGCTACTCTTTGGATGCGCACAGGGTAAACCCTGCTCTAGTGTAATAGCTCGCAAACACACTGGAAAGATAAAACTACACTAGGCAAGCCTCATGCAACCAGCTCAACCGAGAAAGCATGCAGGGAGTTTCAAACCCGAGACTTCCCATTCGGGAGATTGCATGCTCAACCAACTCGATCACCCTAGCAGCTACATGTAGAAGATTTCTTTGGACTAGAGCTGATGAGATGTCAAGGAAGTTAGCATGGGATAAATTTGTTGTCCCAGGATTGCAGGAGGGTTCAATGTGTTGGATGTCTATACATGGAACAAGGCAGCCATATGCAAGCTGTTATGAAACGTATGCAAGAAGCAGGATAAATTTTGGGTACAGTGGGTACATGAGTGCTACGAAAAGAGGGGCATAATAATTGAAGCTAAACCAATGCAAGCATCATGGATGGTTCAGAAAATCATCAAAGCAAAGATTATACATTGAAGATACAAGACTAAGTATGAAATATGAATCAATGGTTGGACGACTGACCTTCCTCCTCAATCAAGAAGCTATATCAACTGATGACAGGGGAGTTCCCCGGAGGAGATTGGTTTGTAACAACTTGGGATCTTCTTGGTTGCTGTTTGTTTTTATCCTAGCTGCACATAGAAAACCATCCAGTAGGGATAGACTTTGGGGGATCACTGATGCTCTTATTGCCCACTCTGCAACACAGAACCAGAAACTATAGACCATTTGTTCTTTAAATGTTCGGTGACTGCTGAAATCAAGAATAAGTTGGTACAATGACAGGGGATATGATACACAAACAAGTACTAAACTGGCAGTAGGAATTGGTATGGGCTGAAATTGTTATGAAAGGAAGAAGTGCAGGAGTTGAACTATACAGAGTGGTGCTTGCTGGATATCTTTATTAGGTCAGGCAGAAAAGAAATACTACAGTTTTTCAAGGGGCTCAGAGCTCAGCGGTGATGATAGTTAGACAAGTAATCCAGGATGTAGTGTGTAGAGGAATAAGCAGTCCAAAACTAGGAAGAAAGACTTTTAATTTTTATCCTTAGTTGTTGCTACCTAGTTGTGAGGATGAAGTGATAGCATAGTGTTTGGCTTTGGGCACCTGTCCACTGCCAACTTACTCTTTGAGTTTGGTTCTTGTACATATTGCTATTTGGTAAATAAAATGTTACTCACCAAAAAAGAAACAATCACGGAACAAAGAGACTAGTAATTTGTCAACTGGTAAAATAACACTGCATTTAGCATACTTCTTCCACGTCCACATACTGTGAACCAATGAGTTACACAACTCAATATTCAGTTGGTTTTGAACCAAACAACCTCAACATTAGACAAGAAAAATTGAAATAATCATTTCGGCAGTCTAACAAACAAATTGAAGAATTTCCTAGTCAACAAAAAACATATAAACTTCAGGCAGAGAATAACATGAAGTCATCTGGAACTAAACTGTGTTATATATTGATACTGACTTACCCAAAATAAATGGAGATCTCAAATCTTCATCTCTATTTCACACAGGAAAGCATGGATGTGGGATACCATTCACCAAATGGCAGGTTCACAACAAGCTGAAATTATGGAAACTAATAGTAGAAGATACAAAAGTAGCAAATTATTATCTTCCCTCCTCACACCCTATAGGAAGAGGCGGGGATAGAAATAAGGGATTCTGGGGGCAATCATAAGCAATTGTAAGATCAAATTCATGATAAGTTGTATATCCTTTTGAATCCTACAAAAGCTTCCACCCCCAGTTCACACTTCACGTGCTGAACTCATAGTTCTTATAAGTTTCCGATGTAGATTTAATCAGTATATAGTTAAAGATGCAAAAGTATACATATGAACAAGGATGATTTACACATTCGCTCTACCAAATTTGAGCTTGTCTACATCAGAACTCTTAATTGTCTGGTTGAAGCTCGTAACTCCCATCGTTTTGCAAACTCAATTCAAACACTGGAGAATCTGAATCATCAAATATGTCTACCAGATTAAACCTTCCATGCTCTCCATCACTATCAGCTGGTCTATGACCCTTATTCTTTACTCTAGACATCCCAGCTCCCGCTGAATTAAATTTTTCAGCATGGCCAGACAACTTCCTCTGATTTGTGCTCTTCTTGAACTTATTTTGCATGCCCACGCGATTGTTGCCATCTTTTGACACTTTATTAGAAACGAAACCCTCATTTCCTTCTCTATTGGATCCAGTTCTTAGTTTTGTTGAATTTTTTTGCTCATGTCTATTACTCTTTATTCTCCCCTTCCTATCACTTTCACTTTGAGAATCTGAACCCAAATCCGAGGATTCATCAAAACCACTATCAGCATTCTCAACGTTTCCATAGGGTCTAATGCTATGAACAACCCCCTTGGGGAAAAATCTTGCTGAGGGTAATCCATCTTCAGGCTTGAACAATTCTGGCCCATCTTTGTCAGACCACATATCAAACCCTCCAGGCTTTTGAAACCGATCTGCCAAGACTCTTAAATGCTCATCAGCACTCACAGAGAATAAAGTAGGTGCCTTTTCAACCACTTCCCAAGGCCTCTCAAGCTCAGAGACAGCAGCTTTCAGCTCAGCTCGCTTTCTCATCTCATATATTTGGCGCTCCCGAGCCAATCGGGCCTTAAGGAGCTGCTTAGATTTCTTGGCTTGCATACGCTTCCACTGCCACTTTGAGACACCTCCAGGATAGGTTCTTGGACCACCACCCATCCTAATTATTGACTTTCTGTAAGGAACATTGGTTATTGTGGTGGTGGTGGTGGTGGTTAGATTAAGGGAAGAGAACTTGGTGGAGAGGAAGAATTGGGATTCCCCTGAAATTGTCTTGGATGAAGAGACACTCTGATGAGGTACTGAAACTAAGAATGATGAGCTGAGGAGAGACATATTCTTCCTGTAAACAGAAGATCCAAAACTTCATGACGGAACATGGCTAGGGAATGCAATTTAGAACAGCGAAAATGACACAGAATATATGCAAGCATTTAAATTATAACCAACAACAACACCCCACCAACGCCACCGCCCTTTGTATCATTAATTTAGGATTCTCAACTAATTTATCCACCTCGAACCAGACCTTGTAAAGAGTTACTTTGACTCAAATGAACTGGAATTCATAGTAAACAAGATTTAACTCTTTATCATTAACTTTTTCTTCCCAATAATTACATAAGAAAGACACTTTTCCATCTCCAAGATCAGTTCACCCCACTAAGGACATTGGAGCTCTCACTAAATACAGATCGTGCGCTGCAGTGCCCATTTGGGGGTGACCGCTCCCAATTCGAACCCGACAATAGAGTAATTCCACCACTGCACCACAACCCATGGTGGTGAATTAGCTAAGTTGAGAGACCATTTGAGATATTATCTCCATATATATCTTAACATCCATCAAGTAACCAAGTTTCAATCTTTAGATTATTTGCATCAGTTATGTAAATTGTACCAATTAAAACAAATCAAAAGAGCTTCTTTTTTTTAATTTTAATTTTGTTTTTTCTCATATCTTCATTGTTTTTTTTTTTAACTAGGAAACTAATTAAACAGAAAAAAAGATAACAATAAGAACATTCCAGACATAAAAAAGGAAACAGATTTTGAGTTAAAAAAAAATCGGAATTTTCAGAAATTAGGCGGAGAGACAAAAGGGAGGAGGAAGCGAATTAAGAAAGAGAGAGAATAAGTTCACCTGGAAAGAGCTTCAAAACAGTCGATTCGCCGTTGAACTGCACTTCTTCCGGCGTCTTCTGCACACTTATCTATCTCTATTTGATATGGCAATAGGTAGACTTTGTGAAATATAAATATAAATAGTAACTACAGGATAACATCAACAGCACCAGTGGTCTAGTGGTAGAATAGTACCCTGCCACGGTACAGACCCGGGTTCGATTCCCGGCTGGTGCATAACTTTTGTTTTCCCGTGCATCGATCGATTCAGTTGTTTTGAAACTTATTGGTTATTGCTTTTTCACACACAAAAATAATCATTAAAAATTACTTTAAAATAAAATGTATTAAAAAAATCTCAAATCGTTAAAAAAATCAATACCAATAATAAAAAATCAAAATCGTTATTGAAATTGTCAAACCAATAACTAATTTTGGTTCGATTTTGGACCGCACTAAGCTCTTGTGAAGCAGTTTTGTATTGTTGATTTGACACTAACACAAAAATAATAATTTTTAAAAATTCTTCGTAAGTAAATATCTTTAGTCATAATAGATATTGAAAACATTATGAATATCAAATAAACACACAAGTAAAAACAAGAAGTAATTGATAATTCAAGTATTAAAAGAGGATCAAAGTGTCCCTTGGGGCATTAATTGCCCCCTTTTTTGTTGCTAAACTGGTGCATTTTCAATCACAACCTTAACAACGTCAATTTATAACAAAAAAAATAAAAAAATTACATGCAACTCATTATTTATCCAAGAATGTCAAACACAACAAAAAGTAATACAAATGCTTAGCCAATGCTAAGTAATTAAAGAAAAAAACAGATTCTTTGATACTAGATAAAAGATTATAAAGAAAAAACATAAAAGATTTGATACTATTGTATTGTCACAAGGTTTCATGAGTAATTTGAGAACAAACATAACAATTACTTACATTTGGAGAGTATTGTAAATTTTATTTTGTTTCTATCCTTCTTTGTTTCCTCATAAATAATTTCAAAAGTTTTTTCTAGATTAACCTTGGAGTCTTCCTCATTCAAGGAAAACGAACTCAAAATGATTATTTGATCCTTCATTGCTCTAAGTGGCTAAGTTAACGCCGATGGTCTATCGATAACAACTCTCTACCTCCTCAAAGTAGTAATAAGATTTACGTATATTTTATTCTTTTCAGATATTACTTAGTGCGATTTCACTGGGTATATTATTGTTTTTTTATTTTATTACCGTAAATTAATAGTATTTTTTAATAAATTCATTCGCCACAAATCTTTCTCTTGTTTTAATTTCATCAATTTATAAGCTAGAATTTCATACTTTTTGAAAAACTACGAAATATTAATGATGAGATTCTTATTAAGTCAGTTTTTTTATTTGACAAAAGAAAAAAAATTCAAATAACATATACACAAGTTTGATGATTTCTGTTAAAAAATTAATACTGATAAGATCGAAATTAAAAGTACACTAAAAAAATATTTATATATTAGTCGAGTTCACCACAATTGACACGATACCACAAGAAATATCTATAAAATTTATAAGCATTTGAAAAAGGAGAGAAAAAAAACAAAAAATATGTGAATAAATAAAGAAAATAAAAATAATAATAAAAAAAAATATTGGGATATTTTTGTACAATAGACAAGCAAAATATTCCAATTTATAAGCAAATTTTTCCTTTAAACCCTAGCATCTTCACCTAAACCCTAAACTCCTCCTCCTCCTCCTCCTCCACAGTTTTCTCAACTCGCGGCTGCCATGGTTCTTTCTCTATCTCTTATCTCTCTATAATAATTTGCTTTGAAAGTTCATACCTTTGCTTAATTTTATTGAAACCCTTCAATTTTTTGCTTGATTTCTTTGTTCAAATACGCTTAATTTCTTTTTTTGCTTGATTTCTGTGTAGGCAACAGAAACTGTGAACCCAAAAGCATACCCACTTGCTGATTCGCAGCTAACAACGACTATAATGGATTTGGTTCAACAAGCTGCTAATTATAAGCAGCTTAAAAAGGGTGCTAATGAAGGTTATTGACTTCTACACTTTATATATGCTCTTTTTATTATCATTTTTATATCTACTGCTTAATTAGAGATGGATAAAACTGGGTTAGTTTGATTTCAGCTCAAAAGAGAACTTTTTTTTTGGGGAGATAAAGAGTGTAAAGATTGTTACTTGTATTATTTTGAAATTTTATTATATGGTCTTTTGGTGAATAAGTTACTCTTATGTGTAGTGCTGAACTAAAGATAGAGAAAATTGAGTTTGTTTTGGTTCAGCCCTAAAGATTTTTTTTTTCATTTTTGGGATAAGAGCTTGAAAGATTGTTAAAGTATTATCTCGAAGCTTTATTATTATAATCTTTTGGTTATTACGTTAATCTTATGGTTAGTGCTTAACTAAAGATTGAGAAAACTGGGTTTATTTTGTTTCAACCCCAAAGGAAGCTTTTTTTTTTCTTTTCATTTTTCATGAGGATAAGAGCCAGAAAGATTGTTACAGAAGTATCTTGGAAATTTATTATATGGTCTTTTGGTTAATAAGTTATTTTTATGTTTAGTGGCTTAACTAAAGATAGAGAAAATTGGGTTTGGTTTCATTTCACCCATGGAAAAAAAAATGAGGCATCAAGATTTGATTTTTTCCCCCTTTAGTAATAATGTGTTGCTCCTCATTGTACTGCTTAACTGAAAGAGTAAACTATGTCTTTGTTCTGTTTCAGCTACGAAGACACTTAACAGAGGAATTTCAGAATTTGTTGTCATGGCCGCAGATACTGAGCCCCTTGAAATCCTTCTTCACCTTCCACTCCTTGCAGAAGATAAGGTGATTTATATTTTGCCTTTTGCTCTTTCCTTCAAAAAGTTCAATTCTTTCACCCTTTTTGGTGTTGTGCTTTTATTTTTATTTTTATAATTGATTAGTGGACTAATCAGCACCAAATTGAGGTAATGAATATTGAGAATCTATATGAGGGACTCTGGCTAGGTCAAGATAAAAACTTGTCTCTTCTTTTTCCGGTGTAGTTATTGGCATTTTCAAGAGTTGTGTTTGTTACTCTTTTGTGTTATATTATGTGAGGTTATATTGTTCTGATTTCAGAGACTATGGAAATTGGAAACCATGTGTACATTATGCACATCCCCCTCTATAAACTCATTGTTTTGAAGAGTTTGTATTAAAGAAGAGTCTTGCAACTGTTTCCTGTTTTTTTATGACTTGGCTTGTAATATTTCTGTTCCCCTTGAAAATACAACTAAAGCAGCAAGACCAAGCCTGACTAAGCTTATTCTTCCAATGCCATGACATTTTCTATCAATTTCATTGCATGGTGTCAAATGTTACAACTTTCCAATAGTCATGCTACTTGGTTATGACTCAAAAGATTAGGGAAATGCTGCAGTTAATCAGACTATGTTTCCTGCATATGTTTTCTTTTTGATTTTCCACCTAGGAAATCCCGATTAAAGGGGAGTGCTACCTACTAGGATTTTTTCCATACCCAGGGCTCAGAAGTGAGATTTCTAGTTAAGAGTGGAGGATCCTATGCATTCCACCACAACCCTGGGTGGTTAGCAAAGGTGAATTTTTCTTAGAACTATAGGGATGCCATTATCAGTATAAGGGCTAAATTGACCTCTTTGACTCAAAGTTGTTTATTTGTTGCTTTATTCAGTCTTTTATTATTTCCAATTGTTTCCTAGTGGCATATGCATGGTCTTAGTTATAGTTATGCCTAGAATTTCGTTGTCCTTGAACAACAATTTGAGAGAGTACATTCATGTCTTTCAATTTTTGGTACTTTTCCGAGACCAACCTTACTCTATTCTGGACTACTGTATCATCCTTTGTTTGGTGCTCAATTAGCGCCTACAGCATACTGTTCAAGTAACTTTGATATAACAAGTGATTTTGGTTTTAAGTAAAGAGTTCTAACTTTGTCCTTTCATCAATTCTTTCAGAATGTGCCCTATGTCTTTGTCCCTTCAAAGCAAGCTCTTGGCCGAGCATGTGGTGTTACCCGTCCTGTGATTGCTTGTTCAGTGACAAGCAATGAGGGAAGCCAGTTGAAATCTCAAATACAGCAACTAAAGGTAACATTCCAAAGGTTTTTCATGTCTATTTATACCTTTATAATACTTCTTTGTATCAACTTCCATTGCTTGTGTTAATTACTCGTATCGTTGTTTCTCTTCTTATGCAGGATGCCATTGAGAAGCTCCTCATCTAAATGTTGACCCTTTGCAGCATGATGGGCCTCAACTTCACTTTTGAGGCTTGGACTGAAGTAGTTGTCCTGTTGGCACTTTTTTATCCTTGTTTCCTTTTTGTTCTTGAATTTTACAATTAATGTTCCAAGAGTACCGATAGATGCATGAAAATTTAATATCTGGTTAACATTATAGTTAAGCCTGAGTTTTATTATGTCGTGTATCTATGTTTAATGTAATTCAAGTTTTGCTCTGATCATATTCTTCCAGCACATTTACATCATTTGGTTGAATTATATGCTCATTCCAACACCTTACTCCTCTATTTTTGGCATTGTTTTGTTATCAGGTTAAATGAAATATGGGAGGAATAGGTTAGGTGCCCGTCACGGGTTTGAATTATTTATTGAATGGGAGTAATAAGCATATTGATTTAGTTTTCCTCAATTAAGTAGCTATTCATTCCCCAAGTGAAAAGTTAGTTGGTTCAATGAAGGATCCTCTTTGCTTCCTCTTCTATATAATTTGTCAGCTGGTAGCTTTTAAAATATCAGTTCAACCTATTAATAATCATGAATTAATCATTTAGTTCCAATTTTAGGCTCAATTCATTTCACCAAGTTTTGGTATGCTTGGTCTTGGTCTCTATGATTTTCTATTCGAAAGTTTATCATAAGATGCATTATAAAAGTAGTCTATGTTCACCAACTTGGTTACGTGCATAATGCAAAATTTTGTCCACCACATTTCTAGGATCATGTGGTCTTATTGAAAACATCATTCTGCACGGAATAGGATTTTGTAGTTTATAAATTCTGAATTATAACTTTTTAAAGTTAGTGTATTCTTAATTTACAACTGGGAATTGACAAACGATCTTTTATAAATTAAATAGAAAAAAATGTAGATCTTGTTATAAATATTATTGTAATATAGTGAATGTTTATTTTGTATGTTTCTTTCGAAAAAAGTTAGGAACTCTAACTTTGGGATCAAGTTAGTTTTTCCTATAAATAAATGAGTTTCCCTTCATTATAAAGAATCCTTGAAAAATATGTAAAAATAAAAATCTCTCATAAAAAGGACATAAAACTAAAAACAAGTTTATAAAGAATTACAAAATCAAATCAAGCTATTGATAGTCGCTTAGCCAACAATTAGCATTAGCACATGTTCATATTAGATGTTTTTTTTAAAAATAATAATAATAATAATAATAATAATACAAAATTTAGATCAAAGTTATTGAATTCTATCGCCGCCGTGTGCACGTGCAACTAACAAACGCATTTGCACTGTGTTTTAATAATTGCAGAATCTTCAGCTGTCCATCAGTTTGCCAGCAAATATCTCTGCTTAAAAATATATGCAATAAGTTTTATATGATCTATTTCTTTTTTATAAATAGGTTGTTTCCCATTTGATGGACATCTTAGTTAGTCAAATCCATAAAAACAGGGTTCTTTTCTTGGCTACAAATGTTATAAAATGTTATAAATTATCACACCTTAGATTTCTTTGAAACACTGTTTCAACACTAACAAAACAACAATCAAATTTGTGAAATGTTTTTGACAAGGGAGGAATCTACTATCGACAAAATTTATTAATTTTAGTCTAAATTATGTATTTATTTTGAGAAATTCAATTAATATGTATTAATTTAGAATTCAGTACCTTAAAGACGTTAAAATTATATTGTCATCGATAATGAGACTTTGAGTAATCATTAATCAAATAGATTAGATTGTCATTTGATCCATGTTTGGATATTTGTTTAGTCTTTGCAATGTTTTTCACTAACATGATGTCTATAAATTTCTGTTTTTGGTTGAGGAAATGAACAATCTGCAAATATTTTTAGATTCTTGGTTCAATTATTGCTACTAATGTTGAATGTTTCCATTCTTTTAGATTATAAGTTACTCAACTTTTGTTATTTCATATTGAATTTTTTTGAGAAAAAAAGCTCTTAAACCTCTAAAAGTTTATTTGTGTTCAATGTTTACACTAAATTAAGAGATATATGTTGTGTACTATACATAAACTTCTCCCATATAAATGTAGCTAAAGATCTAAAATTTGCCACTGAATTTTGTGAAATGATTTGACTTTACCTTTTATTAATAGTGGGGTCAGAATCACCTTTTATGGTTACAAAAGTGAGTTAGATTTCTTCATAGTAACTAACTACAAAAGCTTTTCAATGCGTGCGTTTTTTTTTCTCCCACAAGGAAAAAGTGCAAATTTATGAAATGGTCCCTGAACTTTGCGAAATTAGCCAGATTTGACCACCATTTCTCATCTATCTAAATCGATAACTGCCATAAGTTCTCTTCACTCTAAAAAATATCACTTGAAGATCACTGTTAATCCATAATCACTTCTCACTCTCACAAATCTCACAAAAAATTCCACACAAAAAAAACTTTGTTAAAACTATCTATCGCACCTTCATGTTTATCACTTTAACACTATTCACACATTAAATTTGGTGTTGGGTTGGAGCACCAAAACACCAAATTTTATACCAAATATATAGATTTTGATGTAAAATTTGATGTTGAGTTGGAGATGGTCTAACAAGCTATAACACTTGTTGTAGATGGAAGCTAAACTCTTTACCTTGGAACAAGAATCCATAGGTTAAGGATGTTACAACATAATTGAACATTCATTAATGTTTAATGTAGAAACTTCACCTCAGTTTCTTTCAGCATTCTCTAGACTACAACTGTCAAAATTATTAAATTAACTAAGTATTAAACACAACTGTTAGGAGATGCCAATTGAAAAAACTAAGGAAGGCCACATCCCCCAACAAATGATGCAACTTTACTTTTATTGAAGTTTGTACCTTCCATTAAACTAATCACACCTTGAGTAATATTTAAAGTAAAAACACTTAGGAGTTTGCTCTAATAGTCAATCAAATGGAAAAAAAATTTAAAGATCGAAAGTAAAAATTCAATAGAAAGTTGAAGTGATTTTTCTTATTTGTTTAAGTTTTAGCCAACCAAATTAATCGATATCTATTTTGATAGAATATGAAAAATATCAATGAAATTAGTGAGGCATGCACAAATAAGTTCAACATTCTTTTGAAAGTTGTCGACAATTATATATATTCTTACATTTGTTTACTGATTTTTACAATTGTTTTTTTTGCTCACCAATCAAAGAACCAATTAATTGTTATAGCAACTGCGAAAAAACCAACCATCAAAATTATAAAAATTAAATAGATTCGATCTATAGTAAATTAATCTCCTATCAGAAAAATATTTCAAAATAAATGCATCACAAACATTACAAAGAAACATCATGTTCCCTTTATTAATTAATCCAGTTGGTATTCCAAATATTCTATAGGTTCCACGTGCATCTTCTTTGATTTCCCCTACTTTGTAGACAATTTCTTAACAACAATTAATTAAATTATTCTTTAAAAAAAAAGTATAATCAAGACAAATGGAACTTTCCATCTAACCACATGGTAATTATGAGATCTATATATATAAGCTCATCAACACATTGTCCTAATCAACATTGCCTCAAAGATCAACCAGCAAAATAAAAGATCATCAATATTTCAAGAATACACAACTATGGCTAAGTTTATTGTTCTTTTCTTGATATTAACACAACCATTTGTGTCTTTAGTCATGGCTAATGAAAATGCAATAAATCTTGCAAATTCCCCTTCTTCTAATCCATCACCTTCAATTAGAAGACCTGGAAAACACAATCAAGAAGAAGAGAAGGGCATTAATAATAATATTATTATTCCTAAAGAAGTGTTAATTGGTTCTCCACATCAGCAAGAGAGTATTAATGAAGTTGATCAAGGTCATGATGATGAAATCAAGATTAATAAACATCATCATGATTCAATTGACAAGTCAATTTTTGGAGGTGGAGTTATTCTTGGAGGATTAGCAACAACATTTTTGGTGGCAATATTTTGTTATATTAGAGCAACTAGAAGGAAGAATAATGTGGAGCCTACTTCCCCTAGTGCCTCATCATCATCAGTATGATGATTCAAGTGGATATTAGAAAAAATATTACAACCCCCTTTTGGTAGAAAATCTAAAAAAGATACCATAAGTCAATTCTGATTTTTGGAATTTTTGTTGTATAAAATTAAATAAAAATATAGGTGTTTTATACAATGCCTATTTACTTGAGGATATCAATTAGTTGAAAAAAATATTTTAGTCATGTTAGTATGCTATTTTAGGTCCCATACTTTTTAGTAATCTTCTAGATGTTTAGTCTTATTAGAGACATATGCTTTTCAGTAGCTTTATTTTATGTAATATTAGATTGAGATAAATTTAAATGAAGAGACTGCCAATACAAATTTATATAGTCGATCCTTATTTTAATTTGGATAATGGAGATTAAGGGATAGTTATTGTTGTCATATATCCCATATTTGTTCTAAACCCAAAAAAAAAAAGAAACAAGTGGAAACTAATTGCCTTTTTGATAGTTAGAAACAAACTCAAGACCATCGGCCTTCAACTACTATAACCCCCTCTTGACAACCACAATATTATTGTATATAATTTAGAAGTTAAATAATGCGTACTTAGGTTTGGTTTAGTAGCAAGAGGTTGATGTGGAGTTTTGACATTGTTATTGATGATCTTAGAAGGATTAATGAAGGAGTTGTGTCATTGCAGAAGGATTAGTGAAGGAGTTGTGTCATTGCAGTTCCAATAGAGGTGGAAATTTAATTTGATTGTGTAATTGTTCATTGTTTGAGTTTTATTTGCGATAATTTAAAGCTTGAAGGTGGTGAATTTTGAGTTTGGCGGATGAAGACATTATTATTGAAAGTTTTGAGTATTGAAGAAGACAATGTTGGTGCTATTGGAACATTAATCCTTTTCTGATGTTTAGTGATAATGCTCGATGTTAGTTGATTTTGATGATTTAACAAACTTAGGGAACAGGTAGAGGACCTGGTCCCTTTGAGGGAATTTTGTTGATAATGACAACAGATAAATAGTACAAAACAGATCCTGCCAAGTCTGCAGGTCTGTGTGCACGTGGTCGAATTCCTGCGCAGAAGGCCAGTTGTCTAACCAATACAAATCATCCAACGCATTGTATATCACTGATATATATACATTATTTACAACCAATTCTTGCTTGGCCTTTTGGAATCATAAAAAGGAAATATCCATTGAAGTCATGCTCTCAAGTATCTGAAATTTGCTCTTGAAGAAAATCAAGGATCTAATAGAGTTATTAGTTGTTTTGTTCTTGTTTTAGAGTTGTAATTTCTTGGTCTTAATCTTGTAAGCTCTACTCTTAATCTGTAAAGGAAGCTAGACCAGTTCTTTGTTTTTTATTTTCTGTTGTTCATCTTGTCGAAGTAACTAGAGCTAGTTATGGAGACCACCTAAACTCTAAATCTGCTAGGAGGTTAGTGATTTAGGAAGAAGTAGAGTTATTGCTTTAAATCTGTAACAGAGTTATTACAAAGAGAGAAGAGGGATTGTGAGTACATGTCATGCCCTAGGAGGGTACCCTAGACGTGACCGGCACTCGAAAGCCATTTCTGACCTTCGAGCGAACCACCTGATTCAGTTGCACTATCATTCAATCACATTCACTCAATGGAGGGTTCAATCATAACATACTATTCACGACATGGGGCCGAAGGCCAAACATCTCTCAACTCAACAAAACAAGTATAATAGGACTTCTCAAAATAGCAGTCCAACCTTCCCACGCTCTAGTCTATGAAGCCTCTATCAAAGTCTAGCAGGTGCCAATGACAAGCCCATGGCTACCAACAATCAAGATAAAGGAAACAACAACAACAAAACTATACAAGGAAGCTCAACATCCTCCGGAAACTAAGAGGACTCACCAACTAGCTGAGAGTGTATATGGATCTTCAACGGAGTGCCGGTTGATGATCTCTAGTACCTGTCGCTGCATCATAAAATGATGCAGGCCAAATGACGTTAGTACATGGAATGTACGAGTATGTAAATGGCCGGAGGAAAACAAACATCAAGAAAGCATCAATATCAACTCAGGATCTCAACTCATATATATATACATAACAAATCACTCAAGGGTCCTAAGTCTAACAAGGAATGATTTAGACCGAACCGAATCTCATGCCACTCAACTCAAATGACCCAGAGTACTATCAAAACCTAAATGGGAGTTTCTCTTATCCGACAACCATCACTTATGAGCCAGTGATAGTACAACAATCAAACGTCATTGCCACATCCGTCCATACCTTGCCAGGGCATGAACGCCTCCCTAATCATGGATTCCATCGATTAGTCAAATCCTATCATTTTAGGACAAATAAATGGGAAACATCCGACTTTAACGGTTTGATCCCATGGGAAGCATCCGACTTTAACGGCTCCATTCCTACCTACATTGGCGGTGTAGTTCCTGGGATTCGAGCATGGACTATACTCTCACCTGCCTCGGTGCTCAATACTCCTCCCATGACTCTATGCTCATAAGACTCCATCCAATCATCTCAAACAAGCCCTCACGGCTAGTTTCATTTAGGACTTTGCCAACTCATCAACTTTATTCTTATTTCAACTCAATCAATTCATAAGGGCAAGTCTCATTTAGGACCTTGTCCACTCATCAATTCTATCCTCCAATCAACTCAATCAAGCCTAATTTAATAAGCATTTATGACATCTGCTCAAGACTCATCACAACTCTATAGATTTAGCCCAACAATTCAAGTAGAATAACACATTTAAGGAAAATAACGTATACACATAATCACATGGTTAAAGAGATCAACAAAATATATTAACAAATCACCTCCATCAACTCATACTAACATGAAGATTTTAGGAACTTCTTAGCTCTACAACATCAACACAAATAGGATCAAATTAATAGGAGACAAAACTCAGTCAAACACAAACCATACCAAGAAACTCCATTTTTATGGACGTCTAACCTCAAAGCAAGAGTAGGGCACATGAGTGGACTCAACCCATGTTTTGGATAGACTTACATACCTTAAAATAAACTCTTGAAGAAACTTTGTTGTTGGTTCTTCAATGGAAAGCTTGAAGTCTTGAAGCTCTTGGAAAAATCTCTTGTTGGAAATGGAGGGAAAGAAGAATAAGATGAAGAAGAGAGTTTTCTAGGGCTTTTCTAGAGAGAGACTGGGGCTGAAAATATGTTCCCAAAATGGTCTAGGGTGATACATATATAATTTGGGTAAGTTCCCAAATTACCCCTCCTCAAAAGTTCTAAAAATAGGCTAAAAATGCACTTGGAGCGATAGTGGCGCGTCGCGCCATTGCAGAGCCAGACCGATGACGCCTAAAAACCTGCACATCGATTAGTGGCGCATCGCGCCAAGGACCAAACTACTGAAGCACATTCTTGGCGTGATAGTGGCGCGTCGCGCCCTTACAGCGCCAAGGCCAATATTTTTTGGGTTCTAAAAATTAGCTTGAAAACCCTGCACACCTCGTAGTGGCGCACCGCGCCAGGGGACAAACTACTGAGGCGTGTTCCTGGCGCCAAGCCCAGTTTTCCAGCAACTGCAACCCAGGCCTGAAAATCCCTACTGTGCTAGTTCATTTTAGGATCGTCATATCTTTTGACTCCGAACTTCAAAAATTATATTCTTGGTGGCGTTGGAAAGAAGACTCGACGACCTTTAATTTAATGGGTCGTGGACCATCCAGATTATCGTCTTTCAAAAGATAGGGTCATTAAAAGTCGACCCCATACACGAACTCATCCTAACTTAGCCACGACGAACCTTTTTGGACTTAGCTCGGTCCTAGGAGTCCCTTGTGACCCCACATCACCTCCAACACTCTTCAATTTCTCAGGGACTCATCTTAACTCAAGCACATACTTCGAATTAAATATGATTGACCTTATATATGTACAAGTAAGGTCCGAATTTTAGGGAGAAATTTTGAAGGGTGTTACAGTGCAATTCCTAGATTTCAAGTTATTGTAATTTGAATCTTTGGCTCAATTGTTCTAGTGAAATTTTGAGCTGAAATCATGTGGGACTGATCGTGATTTTTCTCCCTTGAGTAAGGAGTTTCCACGTAAAAAATCTTGTGTCTATTTTATTTTTCTGTTATTTAAGTTTTTGCACTAATTTCTGATAAGCAACCCGGTCCCAAGTGTTTTGATGGAAGCATACATTTTAACAATTGGTATCAGGGTAGGTTTTCTCTATCTGGTTAATATCATGAGAAGTTCCTACAAGAATAGCTGCTCCACTAAATTTGAAAGATGGTCAGTCGTTAACTAGACCTTCTCGATTCAATGGTCAATTCTATAGCTGGTGAAAAACTCATAAGCAAGTTTTTCTATGGCTGAGGAAAGTGAACTTTGGGACATTGTTCTTGATTGTCCCTATGTTCCCACTGTTGAAGAGAAAGAATGAGAGATTACAAAGATCATTTCTGAATCTTATAGGCAGTAGACTGAGGCTGACAAGAAGAAGATTGAGAAGAATTATAAGGCTAAGAAACTGTTGGTATGTGGTATTGGAGCTGAAGAATACAATAAAATTTTTGCTTGTGAATCTGCAAAAGAAATCTAGAATTTTTTGAGGATTTCTCATGAAGGAACCGAGCAAGTTAAAGAATCAAAAGTGGATATTCTGACTACTTAATATGAAAATTTCACGATAAAAGAAAAAGAGTCTATCTATGACATACACACCAGGTTCTCTTCCATCACCGATGAGCTTCGAAGTCTTGATGAACCTGTTCCTCCTAGAAAATAAGTCAAGAAAATTCTGAGGATTTTCCCCAAGTCATGGGCTAGCAAAGTGGATGCAATAACTGAAGCAAAGGACCTGAAGGTTCTTACAATGGATGCCCTGATTGGTAGTCTGCAAACCCATCAACTAAATTAAGCTTAGGATGATTTGAAGAAGGAGACAAAGCAGGAGAAAACTCTTACTCTTAAAGTTGCTTCAAGTGAACTCTCAACTGAGGATAAAGATATAACATATTTTACTAAGAGATTTCATAAGAATGTAAGAAAGCATGGAGGTTTTGTCTAGAAAGGTAACTCCAGTCGACTTGCAAATACCACAGATCTGTGTTACAAATATAGGAAACCAGGGCACTTCATCAGAGATTGTCCAATTCATAAAGTAGAATACAAAGAATATGTCAAAAATGGAGCTAAAAAAGGAGGAACTTGGTACCCGATAAGAAGAAAAGGAAGGATAAAGCTAATTATGTCGTAAAAAAGTCTCTTGCTGTATAGAGAATCTCCTCAAGTGACTCTGATGATGATGAAGTCTTTATCTCGCTATTTGCATTCATGGCGCAGTAAAATGATGAGGAAACTGATGCTAATGATGAAACAGAAGTAACTGTTGCTGATCTTACACAAAATTTGCACATTTACTCTGCTAAAAAATTAAGAAGCTTAAAAGCAGTATTGATTGACTCAGTCACTGAGTTGACAAATGAGAAGGACATGATGTAATATCCCTCAAAATGCTCATAAGTGCCTTAAGAATGTCTTGGGATTAGGCCGTTCATGTAGTGCATTATCCTTAATCTTTTTGGAAAATTTGAGTTCAGAATATTGATCAGGAGGTCAAAACCTGCAGAAAAATTAGTTTCAATGGATTTTTAGGACCCGTAGATCAAAAAATTGATTTTTAAAGGAACTGTGCAAACCAGTAAGGTGCGCGACAAGCCCGCATCGCAGACTTGCTTGCCTCCGCGTCGCAGACCTGGCGATGATTTCTGACCGAATTTATTTTTTAACAAGGGCACTTTAAACTTTTCCCTAATTGTTAGCTAATGAACCTAGATGTTTTTATGACCTAATTCAATTCTAGAAATTAACATAAACCTCTAATTTTATTCATTCTTCTGTAATTCACCTACTCAAATAATTCTCTCTTTATAAAAGACTCTCAAGGACTTCATTGAAGACTTCAAGTAAAATTACTCAATATTTCCATCAAAACTCTCAAGTTTTTCTAAATTATTTGGTGTTCTCACATAAGGTATGTGTGTATTGATTCATGAATCCTTTCATCCATGAAGCCCAATTAATTTCTCAAGTTTTCATTCAAATTAAAATATGGTATTTTATGGTTTTATGATCTCTATTCCTTTTGCATGAATTATGATTCAAAGTATGATCATGAGTTTATTTTGATATAAATTGATGGTTATTGCATTAAATTGAAGAGTTTTTCAATGAATTCTCCTATTTTGATCTCTAGGGTTCAAGATGTAAATTATGAGAATTTTGAATTATACTTCCAAAGGATATTATCTATATAAATTATGTATGGGCTGATATAAAATTTATGATCATGCATGTTTTCAAGGCAATTACATAATTTTCAAAATCAATTGATTATGCAAGTGAGTTCTACTCTAAGTTCAAGGTATGAATTTCATGTAAGTTATGAATTAAGGTGACTTTGGTCCCTATATGGTGACCTAAGGACTAACAATATGCATTATGCAAATATGATTGTAATGATGAAAGTACAATTCTCACATTACAAGTATGTTATAAAAATGAGCTACTCTATGATTTCAAACCTATGATCATGACTATGATATATGTAATTATGATTTCAATGTTATGTATGTATTCTGTGGAATTTGACTTAGCACCGAGTAGACTTGAGGTAGGGGCCTATCAAAAGCCTTAATAGCAGCCTCATATCCCATAAACTACGTGCCACCATAGGTTGCCTTCATGGCCTAGCTATTACCTTCGGGATTTCAATCGCCATGTTACAACTAGGCCCTAGGTCGGGTCATGAAAAACTTGATATCAGGGCACAAAGTTTTTTTTCAAGTGTCCTAGGGTGTCCAACATGCTGCGTCAAGTAGAGTCTTATTCATGGGTGTGAAGATCTCCACACTTATGAGTAAGAGGCTATGAGGCATTTTAGGAATTCTCACTTCTTTCATAATTCATGTCATGCTATAGAGTTTACCGTAAGACTTCTTTTCCTTAACAGTCTTTCTTTGCAATTTTCATAAAGATGGCTCCAAGAAGACCACTATTTCCAAGGGGAGATAATGTTAATAAAGCCCAAGCTCCCCCGGTTCCCTAAGATAATGGTCCCATACCAGAACAAGTGACTAATACAGAGTTTCAAACCGTCATTACTATGCTAGCTCGAGTGGTGACCAACCAAGGTGTTGTGATTTCTCATAATGTTCCTACTCTAGGCTCAAGAGTAAGATACTTTGCACAAATGAATCCTCCAAAGTTTCATGGCTCAAAAGTTGATGAGTATCCTCAAGAGTTCATTGATGAGGTCTAAAAGATAGTGAGTATTATGGGGTGACTTCGAAAGAAAAAGCGAAGTTGACATCTTACTAACTTAAGGGTGTTGCTTAAATATGGTACACTCAATGGAAGTTGGAGAGGGTGGATGAAACTCCTATTGAATGAGAAGCTTTCAAACTTGCTTTCCTTGATCACTTTTTCCCTCTTGAGTTAAGGGAGGCTAAAGCGTTGGAGTTCATAAGTCTTCGACAAGGCAATATGGGGATGAGGGACTATTCCCTCAAGTTTACCAAGCTATCCAAGTATGTTTTTTCATTGGTTGCTGATCCACATGCCCGAATGAGTAAATTCATATCGGGGGTGTCCAACTTAGTTGCTAAGGAATGTCACACCACTATACTTGTTAAGAAAATTGACATATCTTGGCTCATGACTTTTGTCGAAAAAATTGAAGGAGAAAAGCTCAAGAAAAGAAGGATGATGGATTTTAAAAGGGCCCGATATAAAGGTGGGTTCTCCAATGCTAGGACCGTTGGTAGTAATGGACGCTTTCAACAAGGCCAAAGATTAGGAAAGAAGTTTGCTAAGAATAGGTTACCATACCTTAAAGCTCTAGGAGATGGAGGTGTAAGTGCTAGTAACCCTTCTTTTCCTAAGTGTACACGGTGTGGAAAAAATCATGGAGGAAAGTGCTTGATGGGAATGGGTGCTTGCTATGGATGTGGCAAGATGGTCCATAAGCGATCTGTGACCTCTTGTTGCCAACAAGGTGGAGAAGGTCGTCCTCTAGGAGACCAAGTGCAACAAGGCGCCCAAGCTCAACCTAAGGGTGACAAACGTAACAACAGATTCTATACACTTTATGCTAGGCAAGAGGTTGATGAGGCTCCCAATGTGGTCACGGGTATGTTACGAGTCTTTAACTTTGATGTTTATGCATTGCTTGATCCAGGTGCCAACTTGTCTTTTGTTACTCCCTACATTGCTATGAGATTTGATGTGTGCCCCGAAGTGTTAATAGAACCTTTTCTAATTTTATACTCCCATTGGTGATTCGATATTAGCCAACAGAGCTTATATCAATTACAAGGAGCGAGTTACTTTTCTAAGATTGACCTCCATTTTGATTATCATCAATTGAGGGTAAGAGAGTTTGATATTCCCAAAATGGCTTTTCAAACAAGGTATGGTCATTTTGAATTTGTAGTAATATCGTTTGGTTTGGCTAATGCTCCCGCTATATTTATGGATTTGATGAATCGTATTTTCAAGCCATATTTGGACATATTTGTAGTGGTGTTCATTGATGATATCTTGATTTATTCTCAAAATGAGGAAGATCATTGGCTAAGGGAGGTTTCATTTCTTGCCGATGTGGTGTTCGGTGATGGGATTAAAGTAGATTCAAAGAAAATGGAGGTGGTTAAGAATTGACCTAGACCATTATCTCCTTCGGACATTAGAAGCTTTTTGGGCTTAATCGGCTACTACAAAATATTTTTTGAAGGATTCTCATCTATTGCTTCACCTTTAACTAAGTTGACACAAAAGAAGGCAAAATTCCAATAGTCGGAAGAATGTGAGAAAAATTTCCAAATATTAAAGAATCATTTTATGTCGGCTCTTATTTTGACATTGCCCGAAGGTTCGGATGAGTTTGTTGTTTATTTTGATACTTCGCATGTTGGTTTGGGTTGTGTCTTGATGCAACACGGTAAGGTTATAGACTATGCCTCTAGACAACGTAAAGTGCATGAAAGGAACTATCCAAACCATGATCTTGAACTTGTCGCGGTTGTGTTTGCGTTGAAAATTTAGCGTCATTATCTTTATGGGGTGCATTTGATGTGTTTACCAATCACAAAAGCTTGCAATATGTGTTTAGTCAAAGAGACTTGAACCTTAAGCAAAAGAGGTGGCTTGAACTCCTAAAAGACTATGACATGAGCGTATTGTACCATCCGAGTAAGGCAAATATTGTAGACGATACTCTTAGTCGATTGTCTATAGGTAGTGTTGCACATGTTGAGGAAGGTAAAAGGGAATTGGTTAAAGAGATCCATATATTGGCATGTTTAGGTATGCGTTTGGTTGATTCCAATGATGCAGACGTTCTTATACATAATAGTTTGGAATCGTCTCTTGCAGCAGACGTTAAGGCCAAACAAGACAATGATTCAATTTTGGTGGAATTAAAGAAGTCGGTTGCCAAAAAATCCATTGAGGCTTTCTCCCTATGAGAAGATGGGGTACTGCGTTACCAAGGTCATTTGTGTGTCCCAAATATTATGGATTAAGAGAGTTGATATTGAATGAGGCCCATAGTTCTCAGTATTCAATTCATCCGGAATCCACCAAGATGTATCGTGACTTGAGGGAAGTGTATTGGTGGAATGACATAAAGAAGGACATAGCGGAGTTCGTGGCTAAGTGTCCTAATTGTCAAAAAGTAAAAGTTGAACATCAAAGGTTGGGAGGTCGATGATAAAAATTCTCTAACGGTAACTCTCTCTGAAGGTACTGTTCATCATCTTCCCAATGGTAACTCTCTCTGAAGTCTTTCGAAATGGCTTCACCGCCGCTGGTAGAGCTTTCCATACCACCGGACAGCAATATGAACATAGCTCAAGAAACATCAACCTCTAATCCACCTAATAATACTTCAAATATGCAAAATATTACTAACAATGTAGTAGTAATTTCAATTAAAGCTAGAGTAACTCAAGTACAATCGATCAGGCAAGAGTTCATTATTACAACTCAACTTCTCAAACACCTAAATTGCGCCTCCAAATTTCTTAAATTTTCAAAAAACTGAAGCAAACATTTTTCATTTTACCATCGAGGAGTTGAGACACTCACAAAGAATTATTTCTCTACAAAATTGTGGATTGATTCGGGTAAAAAGAAGTGGAGAAGATGAATTTCCATCACATGGACTACCTATAGCCCAAATATTACAGGAATCCACCGCACCAATTAAGTGCAAGAACCAGGGGACCCTAAGAGAATCGCCTCAGAGTCGTTGGAGTCGCTCCATCAAATTCGAAGGAGTTCTGGGCAGATTCGAACCAATACAACCACTGGGGTTTGTTCACCATGTCAAGTCACACCTGTGAGAACAATTTCCATCAGAGAAACCATCGTTGGAGCTCCGGTGACATAAATTGACCAAAATTAATGTCAAATTATTCCTCAAGATATTACGCATCCCCCAGGCATAAAACGTCACCTCGAATCAGCTCTATATTGCTCGAATATCAATTTGAACTCTACAGGTTGCACAGCTGTGGAGAACAATATTCTGAAGAACCAATTTTTGGATGATTTGAATTTCAGGATCAATTACACCAGCAAAGGGATGGAATAAACATATTTGATTGTAGTGAAGAGTATGATCATGGATCAAAAGGAATTACAAATGGGCATAGCACTGAGCAGCAATATAATGATAAGTCTTCAAAGAAACCCCAAGGTATGTATGCTAACTTAACCAAGCAATCTCTAATAGACTGTGTTAATTATGATAACAATGATATACAAATGCATGCTAAGACAGTCGAACAAAATACTGTGAATTTATCTTCTAAAGTCCTACAAAATAAAAATACTTCTAATGCCTCTTCCGCTAGAACCAATGATATGCAGTTAGATGTGATCAACAATAATAAGGAATTGCATTCTACTGGTGATCATGTTGTATTAGTTGTTAATCAAAATGAGCAAGGAAACAACCAATCTCATGCAAATGTGAAGAAAAGCAATAAATTAAACCAACAACCTGCACATTTGTATAAATGTCCTAATGTGAACCAACAACCAACCCAAAAGCCTTATATTCCTAATAACAATCCTATGAGATTGTCTAGTAATATTGAGGTTTTCAATTCCAATAATCCAACTACCTCTGAGGACAATAGAAACAGCTCAGCCCCCAAAAATTCAAACCAAACTGGAGCTCCAAATCCAACATTTTTCAACCTCTAAATCTTTTGGTGCCTCATGCTTTGGTGACTAGATTAAGAGCTCAAGAGGCTAAAGAAAATATCCCTATTCATATAAGTCCCCCAAGATCACTACTAAACAAGGTCTACCTGTTATGGTATTCAATAAAGATGACTTCATAGTTAAACTGGCTGGTAGATGCAAATATACTCTTATTGGGAAGTTTACCAACACTATGCCAAAAATGGAGGTTACTAGGAAGGAGTTCATCCTTCAAACTGAACTCAAAGGAGGAGTTAAAATCACACATTTCAACTCTAGATACCTATATATTGATCTTGATAATGAATATGACCATTCAACAGTTTGGTCAAAAGTGAAGATATATACACAAGGTCGACTAATGAGGCTTCAAATCTGGACCCCTACTTTTAAACCAGAAGTGGAGACTCCTTTGGTTCCTATATGGTCAATCTTGCCTAAACTACCTTGGCACTATTATTGTCTTGAAGTGTTAACTTCATTACTATCTCCTATTGGTAAGATTTTGTTTTTATATTTGGCCACTTCCAAGAAAACAAGGGGTAACGTAGCCAAAGTAAAGGTTCAAATTGATCTTACTAAGTAAAGACCCCAACATGTGTGGATGGGTTTGTCACGACCTAGCCCCGTGACTAGTGTACGAATTGGACCCTCGTATACACACCTATTATCTACAGTCAATCGGCAATTAAACATGATATAGGATTTATATGGGTAGCACGTTGTCTCAAACTGTTGCTTATATATACTAAAATCACCTATTTCTTGGGGAGTCTTAATTGTCAAAAATAAGATAACATAATATGTAAGCCGACAAGGCTTCCACTCTGAATGTAAACGTCCAAAAACATAAGTCATACTAGTACACCGGACAACATCTATATACAACCCACTCATGTGTCTACAGACCTCTAAGAGGATTAATAATAGCATATAACGGGACAGGGCTTCGTACCTGGCCCGTTATGGGATTCAGTGTCATAATTATATCAATATATCGTCATATGTATATATATACCATACCCGGCCCTCTAGCAAGGGACTCGGTAAATAAAGTAGTGTATACTGATACCGTACCCGACCCATTATGGGACTCGGTGCCATAATCATATCGTCATATCATCATAATATAATATTATTATATCACGTACCCAGCCCTCTAGTAAGGAACTCGGTGAATAATGTAGTGGAATCCATACTTGATAACATACCCGGCCTATCAAGGACTCGATGAATAATACCATAACAATATGCACGAATAAGATATCATTAGCAACCTTGTGAAATTTGATCATTATTGGAGACTTAATAGAATAAGCAAAACATATAAATTTTGAAAATCAAGAACGGTAGCCATCCGAGTATATCTATGAATAAGAGTTTCTTTGGAATTTAAGCATACATCATTTGTTCGTTTCATATGGATCATGCCAAAAGAAGAAAATGTTAACTTTACATACCTTTAGCATTTATACGTATATGTTGTCCAATATTGTCTCAATCTATATTAAAATGTTAAGCACTATGGTTAAGCTATGGACAAGAATAAAACATAGTCTATCGTTAGTAGGTTATTTCTAAAAAAAATTGGACAACACCTCCCCTATACCGCTCACATTTCCCACTTTCAAACCAGCCATATAATCAACAAGAAACATCAACAATCCAAAATATTGACACAAAATAAGATTTATTATTGACAATAAGCCTAGAATGTTTCCACCCGACTCATGTTACTAAAGCAGTAAATTCGGAAAGCCAAGTACCTCATGTTGTATCAAAATCTTGAAAATGAAAACGGCAAAACTGAACTTTATGACCTTCATGAAACATTTATATCTCTGTCTTAAGTTTCCAATGCAAAAGAAATCCACTCAAAACTCATTTTCTACAAAGAGAAATCATCAAAACACTAACAGGTATACATGAGGGATTTTTGCAATTCAGAATCTGGACAGAATTTGTCTTATGATTCATTCTCATTTTTCGATATAATAACAGCAGATATAGACTACAACATAAACATAAGAGTTGTAGGTACGTGTATTATCTTTCCAAAACATATTTAATATCTAAAATCGAAGGTCTACACAATGAGATATTCCAGAATTACTACCAGCTACTCAATTCCAAAAACGGGTTTGAACATCCACAATCTTCATACACCTTTTTCCTCCAAACTCAAGAACAACAACTCATCAACAACATCAAAACAATATCAACCATTATTATACATTATCACTAAGTTAATTCCATCCATTTAAGCTACCTAGAACAACCCTTTAACCCATAAATCTCAACAAATCACCTAACTAGTTTATAACACTATTTTCTCCGTTCTAATCCGTTAAAACTCTAACTAAACTTGTTAACATTGAAAAGAAGACTTTAATATTACCTTAAATTTGCAAACACCACATTGAATATTCTCCTTATTGATTGATATCTACCTCAAATTGAAGCTAACTCGATGAACAACAATTTTTCTCTTCGTGAGCTTCGGATTTCAAGACTCGAATTTTGGTCGGATTTGGTATTTCTCTCAAGAACTCCCTTTCTCTCTCTCTCTGGAAATTTCCAGAATTGTGTTGCTCTAAAGTATGAAGGAATAGATACAAAAAATCAGATTTAATTTCGTGGGCATTGGGCCTGACCCGAATTAGAATTGGGTTGGGCCGAATCCACTATTTAGTTTGGCCTGTCAGACTTAAAATGTCTATATCTTATTACTCCAATATCGTATTTCATCCCACGACCTATGGTTGGAAAGATATTTTTATTATCTACAACTTTCATTTTGAGAGTTTTCCCAAATTCCCAAATTCTAAAGAGGTTATGGCCTTCCGAAGTCAGCTTATCCGAAACGTGACTTTAAGAAAAACATATGTGATGGCTTCTATTTTAATTTGGCCCAAGGGTCCTTCTTGAAATGTATTTTACTTCACATAAATTATTCATATAACTTGACATCTACAACAAATCATGTCCTTTTAAAATTCAAAATTAAAAGTCCTTCAATTTATAATCGTTAGCTTACGAATAATGCAGATGCAAAAATACAGAATGTAACATTCTTCCCCCCTTTAGAACATTCGTCCTCGAATGTTAAACCCTCCTCATAAAGTTTTATAAGGAATTTGGGGGAATAATTTTTTTTTTCAACAACAAATAGTTTCATATGTCAATCAATATAATTAATCGAGAGGTTTAAATTACCTGTAGGCGTAGAGAACAAGTGAGGATACTTATCCTTCATCTCTTTCTCAGCTTCCCAGGTCATCTCTTCTCTATTGTTATTTTGCCACAATACTTTGACGGAAGCCATATCCTTAGTACGTAACCTTCTGACTTGGCGATCAAGTATAGCTATAGGGTTTTCCTCGTAAGAAAGCTCCTCCATCACCTGGATACCCTCCACGGGGAATACTTTAGAAGGATCACCAATACATTTGCGAAGCATCGACACATGAAAAATAGGGTGCACTGCTTCCAAATCAGATGGTAGGACCAACTCATAGGCAACCTTGCCTATTCTACGAATAACCTGATAAGGGCCAATGTATCGCGGGCTAAGCTTTCGTTTCTTACCAAATCTCATTACCCCCTTCATGGGTGACACCTTCAAAAATACCCAATCATTAACCTGAAACTCTACAGGTCGACGTCGATTATCTGTATATGATTTCTGTCGATTCTAGGCTGCTAATAACCTTTCCCGAATAAGCTTGACCTTATAAACAGCTTTTTGAATCATATCGGGTCCGATTAACATAGCCTCACTAACATCAAACCAGTCAATAGGTGACCTGCACTTCCTGCCATATAAAGCCTCATACGGTGCCATCTGAATGTTAGAATGGTAGCTTTTATTATAGGCAAACTCAATAAGTGGCAGATGGTCATCCCAACTACCTCTAAAGTCAATAATACATGCCCGTAACATATCTTCTAGTGTCTGAATAGTGCATTCAGCTTGCCCATCAGTCTGAGGGTGAAATGCTATACTAAGATTTATTTGTGTTCCCAATCCCTTCTGAAATGATCTCCAGAAGCTAGCTGTAAATTGAGCCCCTCTTTTTGAGATAATAGATATAGGAATCCCATGAAGTCTTACTATCTCTTTGATAAATAACCTCGCATAGTCCTCTATTGAATATGTAGTTCTAACTGAAAGAAAGTGTGTTGATTTTGTCAGCCTATCTACAATCACCCATATGGAATCATACTTCCGTGAAGTGCGAGGTAAGCCTGTAATAAAATCTATATTAATTGCTTCCCACTTCCAAGTCGGGATTTCTATCTCTTGTAATAGTCCGCCAGGCTTCTGATGCTCAATTTTAACTTGTTGGCAGTTTGGGCACTGGGCTACAAACTCTGCTATATCCTTCTTCATGCCATTCCACCAGTGTAAACATCTAAGGTCATGATACATCTTTGTCGACCCTGGATGCACAGAATACCGGGCATAGTGTGCCTCTCCCAAAACCTGTTGTCGTAGTCCTATAATCTCAGGTACGCATAATCTGCCTCTATATCTTAGCACTCCGTCGGGTGTGACCTCGAATGAGGTCCTTTCCTTTTGAAGGGTTTCATCCCGGTACTGTGCCAGAATAGGGTCTTCATACTGGCGTTGCTTTATCGCTTCCATGATAGAGGATTCAGCAACTCCTCGAATAGAAACTCCACCATCACTAAAATCAGCCAAACGGACTCCAAGGTTAGCTAACTGGAAAATATCACGGACTATCTTTTCTCGTTCTGGTTGTACATCTACCAGGCTACCTATGGATTTACGTCTAAGTGCATCTGCTATATTATTTGCTTTCCTTGGGTGGTATAGAATATTAACATCATAATCTTTCAGCAACTCTAGCCACCTTCTCTGTCGCAAATTTAGGTCCTTCTATTTAAAGATGTATTGGAGACTTTTGTGGTCCGTATAGATATTAATATGTACACCATATAAATAATGCCTCCATAGTTTCAAAGCATGAATTACTGCTGCTAATTCCAGATCATGAGTTAGATAATTTCTTTCGTGCTTCCTTAACTGTCGGGAGGCATAAGCTATGACTCTACCATGTTGCATCAATACATAACCTAACCCAACACCAAAAGCATCACAATAAATAACATAGCCATCTAGTCCTTCAGGAAGGGTTAGAACTGGGGCCGTAGTCAACTTATCTTTCAGTAACTGAAAGCTTTGTTCATAGGCATCGGTCCACTGGAACTTAACGGCCTTCTGAATTAGCCTTGTTAAAGGTGCTGAAATTGAAGCAAATTTCTCAACGAATCTTCTATAATATCTTGCTAGCCCAAGAAAACTACGTACCTCAGTAGGTATCGTAGGTCTAGGACAAGTCTTTACGGCCTCGATTTTCTGTGCATCTACTCGAATACCATCAGCTCCAATAATATGCCCCAAGAATGCTACTGAAGTCAACCAGAATACACATTTAGAAAACTTAGCATACAACTTCTGGTGCTGGAGCACCCCAAGTACCTTCCTCAAATGATCTACGTGCTCCCCTTCCGATCGTGAGTAGACCAGAATATCATTAATAAATACAATCATGAATAGGTATAGGAATGGCTTGAACACTCGGTTCATAAGATCCATAAACACTACTGGGGCATTGGTCAGCCCAAAAGACATCACCCGAAACTCATAATGCCCTTATCGGGTTCTAAACGCAGTCTTTGGAATATCTGTCTCCTTTACCCGTACCTGGTGATAGCCTGATCACAAGTCTATTTTTGAAAAATACTTAGCACCCTACAATTGGTCAAATAAATCATCAATCCTGGGGAGAGGATATCTATTCTTTATTATCACCTTGTTCAACTGTCTATAATCAATACACATTCGTAGTGACCCATCTTTCTCCCTCACGAACAATACCAGTGCTCCCCAAGATGATGTACTGGGCCTAATGAAGCCTTTTTCTAATAGGTCTCGCAGTTGTTCCTTCAATTCCTTCAGTTCTGCGGGTGCCATTCTGTAGGGAGGAATAGATATAAGCTGGGTATCTGGTAATATATCTATATTGAAGTCTATCTCCCGCTCAGGAGGAAGACCTAAAAGTTTATCTGGGAATACATCTGTAAATTCGTTAACTACTGGAACTGACTGAAGAGTCGATACCTCTGCTTCCAAGTTATGGACACGAACTAGATGATAAATATAGCCCTTTATAACCATTTTCCTTGCCTTGAGGTAGGAAATAAACTTACCCCTCGGTGATGCTGTATTGCCCATCCATTCTATGACTGGTTCTCTTGGGAATTGGAATCGAACTACTTTTTCTCTACAATCAACATTAGCATAACAAGAAGCTAGCCAATCCATTCCCATAATAATATCAAATTCTGTCATAGCTAACTCTACCAAATCTGTCTTGGTATGTCGACTATATATAATCACCGAACAATCTCTATATACTTGGTTGGCTATAACAGAATCTCCTACCGGTATAGCTACCTCAAATGGTTCTATTAATTTTGATTTTATTTCGATTCTACTAGCAATAAAGGGAGATATATATGATAAGGTGGAACCTGGATCTATCAATGCATATACATCCTGCGAGAAAATCGATAATATACCTGTAACCATATTTGGCAATGCCTCTTGGTCCTGTCTACTAGCCAAGGCATATATGCGGTTCGAAGGACCGCTAGAACTGAAAGATCCACCACGGCCTCTACCACGACCTGCTGTTATCTGAATACCCTGCCCCACAAGGTGCATAGCTACAGAAGAAGATGAGCCAACAACTGACCCAGTAGGCTGAGCTGCACCACTTAAATTACCCCTAAATGGACACTCCCTCATAATATGGCCTTGACGATCGCAAGTAAAGCATGCACCTGTAGCAAAATGGTATTCTCCAAAATGTGACCTACCACAACAAGGAAACCGAGGAAAAAGTGGTCTCGACTGACGTGAACCCTATTTATTTGTGAACTTGAAACCCTGGAGCTCTGAACGGATCCTGAATACCCTATTTTATTGAATCTACTACCTGTGAAATGTGAGAGTGCACTCCGGGCTGGCTGAGAAGGATATCTACTGTACTGCTGAGGCTGCCCGCCTTGAAATTCCCCAGAATAACTAGCTGATCTAGCTCTTTTACGCTGGCCTCTAACATGATCTCTATCGGGCTGACGCCCTCTGTGCCGATCTTCTACCCCCTGTGCATATGCCTGTACCCGAGCAATATCCATACCTGGCTGAGAAGCCATTGCCATACAACTATCAATCAAATAACGATCCAGCCCCATCACATATCGATGCACTCTATCAGCTATGTCAGCTACATAGCAGGCGCATGTCTCGCCAACGAGTCAAACTCAAGGCTATAATCGCTGATGCTCCTACCATTCTGCCTCAATTGTAAAAACCTGTCTACTCTAGCTCGTCTCATCGTAGAGGTAGAAAGTGGCCAAGGAAGGCCTCCACAAATTCACCCCACACTGCTGGAGGAGCACCCTCGCCCCTAGATAACTCCCATGACTCATACCAATTAACAGCTACATCACGCAGCCGATAGGAAGCTAACTCAACAGACTCTGTCTCAGAAGCCTTAATTATCCTCAACGTATGCTGCACCTGTCGGATAAACTCCTGCGGGTGATCCCCGGGCCTTGACCCATAGAACTCTAGGGGATTACAAGTCAAGAAGTCATGAGCCCTTAAACTATCATGTCTATCATCATAGTCAACCCCTAATCCATGCCTACGAGCCTGCCCTGTCGCTATTTTGGTCAGCAACTGAATTGTATCTCTCATAACCCTATCCTCTGCCCCTGGCTAAAGAGCTGGAGGCTCAGGTACTGGAGCCTCTAGAGCTGGCGATGAAGCATCCCCCCGATCCATAGTTGCAGCTGCTGCTGCTCTCTCCTCATGTGGTGGTGTAGTAGAACTCGACGACTGGAGCACAACCTCAGGCATAGATTGGTCACGCGCCCTAGTAATCCTCGGGGTCCGGCTAGTCTCTCCAGCTACTGACTTTCCCTTTTGGGCAACTGTCGCTTTTCTTGGAGGCATTGCTGTAAATATAATAGTATGTTAGGGAGAAATTATCCTGATAATACAGCGCTATCACACAATTTAAAGTAAAAGAAAGATAACATCCTAAATGTCTTGTAGCCCCCTGTTTATAGATGTGGTGCACAACACACCAATAAACAAGACTCTACGAGACACGGTCTGTAGACACTCCGAGGACGAACTGCTCTGATACCACTTTTGTTACGACCTAGCCCAGTGACTAGTGTCCGAATTGGAACCTCGTATACACACCTATTATCTATAGTCAGTCGGCAATTAAACATGATATAGGATTTATATGGGTAGCATATTGTCTCAAACTGTTACTTATATATATATACTAAAATCACCTATTTCTTGGGGAGTCTTAATTGTCAAAAATAAGATAACATAATATGTAAGCCGACAAAACTTCCACTCCGAATGTAAACGTCCAAAAATATAAATCATACTAGTACACCGGACAACATCTATATACAACCCACTCATGTGTCTACAGACCTCTAAGAGGATTAACAATAGCATATGACGGGATAGGGCTCTGCCGTACCCCTAAATACACAAATATATACATTATAAGGATTAGTACCAAAAGTTTAGGCTCCGAGACAATGGAGCACTTCAAACCCGTTGAGTAGAATCCTAAGCTGGCTGCTCTCCAAAATGAGTATCTGTACCTACGGGCACGAAACATACACCCCCGAAGAGGAGGGTCAGTACGAAATATGTACCGAGTATATAAAGCATAAAATATCATAAAGGAGATCACATCTGAAATAAAGATTCAGGAGTCAAGTATCATAATCAATAAATCACTGTATCTGTGTCTTATAAAATGAAGACATGCATATCATCATTATATATCGTACCTGGCCCGTTATGGGACTCGGTGTCATAATTATATAAACATATCGTCATAATTATATAAATATATCGTCACATACCCGGCCTATCGTAGGACTCGGTGAATAATACCATAACAATATGCACGAATAAGGTATCATTAGCAACCTTGTGAAATTTGATCATTATCGGAGACTTAATAGAATAAGCAAAACAGTCCATCATTTGAAAACCAAGACAATAGTCATTATGAATCACACCAATTATGGATTATACTAAAATATGAATTATACCACAACATGAGTTATACCAACTAGGATGGTTGGAATCATACACATAAGTCAAGACATAACAATATAAATTTTGAAAATCAAGAACGGTAGCCATCCGAGTATATCTATGAATAAGAGTTTCTTTGGAATTTAAGCATACGTCATTCGTTCATTTCATATGGATCATGCCAAAAGAAGAAAATGTTAACTTTACATACCTTTAGCGTTTATACGTATATACTGTTCAATATTGTCTCAACCAATATTAAAATGTTAAGCACTATGGTTAAGCTATGGACAAGAATAAAACGTAGTCTATTATTAGTAGGTTATTTCTAAAAAAAAATTGGACAACACCTCCCCTATACCGCTCACTTTTCCCACTTTCAAACCAGCCATATAATCATCAAGAAACATCAACAATCCAAAATATTGACACAAAATAAGATTTATTATTGACAATAAGCCTAAAATGTTTCCACCCGACTCATGTTACTAAAGCAGTAAATTCGGAAAGCCAAGTACCTCATGTTGTATCAAAATCTTGAAAATGAAAACGGCAAAACTGGACTTTATGACCTTCATGAAACATTTATATCTCTGTCTTAAGTTTCCAATGCAAAAGAAATCCACTCAAAACTCATTTTCTACAAAGAGAAATCATCAAAACACTAACAGGTATACATGAGGGATTTTTGCAATCCAGAATCTGGACAGAATTTGTCTTATGATTCATTCTCATGTTTCGATATAATAACAGCAGATATAGACTACAACATAAACATAAGAGTTGTAGGTACGTGTATTATCTTTCCAAAACATATTTAATATCTAAAATCGAAGGTCTACACAATGAGATATTCCAGAATTACTACCAGCTACTCAATTCCAAAAACGGGTTTGAACATTCACAATCTTCATACACCTTTTTCCTCCAAACTTAAGAACAACAACTCATCAACAACATCAAAACAATATCAAAACAATATCAACCATTATTATACATCATCACTAAGTTAATTCCATCTATTTAAGCTACCTAGAACAACCCTTTAACCCATAAATCTCAACAAATCACCTAACTAGTTTATAACACTATTTTCTCCGTTCTAATCCGTTAAAACTCTAACTAAACTTGTTAACATTGAAAAGAAGACTTTAATATTGTCTCAACCTATATTAAAATGTTAAGCACTATGGTTAAGCTATGGACAAGAATAAAACGTAGTCTATCGTTAGTAGGTTATTTCTAAAAAAAATTGGACAACACCTCCCCTATACCGCTCACATTTCCCACTTTCAAACCAGCCATATAATCAACAAGAAACATCAACAATCCAAAATATTGACACAAAATAAGATTTATTATTGACAATAAGCCTAGAATGTTTCCACCTGACTCATGTTACTAAAGCAGTAAATTCGGAAAGCCAAGTACCTCACGTTGTATCAAAATCTTGAAAATGAAAACGGCAAAACTGGATTTTATGACCTTCATGAAACATTTATATCTCTGTCTTAAGTTTCCAATGCAAAAGAAATCCACTCAAAACTCATTTTCTACAAAGAGAAATCATCAAAACACTAACAGGTATACATGAGGGATTTTTGCAATTCAGAATCTGGACAGAATTTGTCTTATGATTCATCCTCATTTTTCGATATAATAACAGCAGATATAGACTACAACATAAACATAAGAGTTGTAGGTACGTGTATTATCTTTCCAAAACATGTTTAATATCTAAAATCGAAGGTCTACACAATGAGATATTCCAGAATTACTACCAGCTACTCAATTCCAAAAACGGGTTTGAACATCCACAATCTTCATACACCTTTTTCCTCCAAACTTAAGAACAACAACTCATCAACAACATCAAAACAATATCAAAACAATATCAACCATTATTATACATCATCACTAAGTTAATTCCATCCATTTAAGCTACCTAGAACAACCCTTTAACCCATAAATCTCAACAAATCACCTAACTAGTTTATAACACTATTTTCTCCGTTCTAATCCGTTAAAACTCTAACTAAACTTGTTAACATTGAAAAGAAGACTTTAATATTACCTTAAATTTGCAGACACCACATTGAATATTCTCCTTATTGATTGATATCTACCTCAAATTGAAGCTAACTCGATGAACAACAATTTTTCTCTTCGTGAGCTTCGGATTTCAAGACTCGAATTTTGGTCGGATTTGGTATTTCTCTCAAGAACTCCCTTTCTCTCTCTCTCTGGAAATTTCCAGAATTGTGTTGGTCTAAAGTATGAAGAAATAGATACAAAAAATCAGATTTAATTTCGTGGGCATTGGGCCTGACCCGAATTAGAATTGGGTTGGGCCGAATCCACTATTTAGTTTGGCCTGTCAGACTTAAAATGTCTATATCTTATTACTCCGATATCGTATTTCATCCCACGACCTATGGTTGGAAAGATATTTTTATTATCTACAACTTTCATTTTGAGAGTTTTCCCAAATTCCCAAATTCTAAAGAGGTTATGGCCTTCCGAAGTCAGCTTATCCGAAACGTGACTTTAAGAAAAACATATGTGATGGCTTCTATTTTAATTTGGCCCAAGGGTCCTTCTTGAGATGTATTTTACTTCACATAAATTATTCATATAACTTGACATCTACAACAAATCAGTTCCTTTTAAAATTCAAAATTAAAAGTCCTTCAATTTATAACCGTTAGCTTACGAATAATGCAGATGCAAAAATACAAAATGTAACAAGGTTTGATGAAGATGAAAATGGTGAGGGAAGGTGGCAACCAATGCAATATGAAGGAGTACCTGAGTACTATCAATACTGCTAACATCAGGGGCACATCACTAATACTTGTACTGTGAGAAGAAGGGATGAGGAGAACAAGAGGAGAAAAGCACAAAAAGAAGCTGAAAAGAGCAAAAACAAATCAGTTACAAGTAAAAATAAAGATCTGCAGGATCAAGAGAACAACCAGCCTAAGGAACAACAAGCCACAAATATGACTGAGAAAGAGAAAAAAGACCAAGAACAAGAGGGGTATGAACACAACAACATAGAACACAAGTATGAATCCTAACTCTAACTCTAATGATTATAATGGCCAAACATGTAATGTTGACTCTAGAGTCCAGAGTCAACCACTCTATCCCCGTAGAAATTCAAACCCCAATCCCCATAATCTTATGCAACATGTTGTTCATGTGAATGAAACTAGCAGACCTGTATATACATAACAAGGTCATAATATGGCTGTCAGAACTGATCCAAATACTCATTTAGATAATACAGATTGCAATAATACAAAAGGAAGATATGACAACACTTTTAAGTGTTAAAAATGCAGAGATTGCGAGGCTTAAGGCACAACTAGCTATAACACAATCAGAGGGACCAAGTTCTTCTGAATTGCAAGTACTCAAAGAGGAAAATGCTAAACTTGCAACATAAGTCGTCAGTCTCAAAGATAAACTATTTCTACATCATGAAAGTCATGCTGATCAAATGTCTCTTCTCCTCAAATCCCTCACCCAAAAACCCTCATCCACCTAGTGTCATTCTCTATTGTTATGTCCCCTCTTGAACTGATCACAATGATTTACTTTTCAGTTAGTTTGTAATGTTTTGAATATTTTACTTTAGTTGTGATGAATGAATAATTATGTTTCTCCAGTTAATCTCTTGGTTCATTGCTTCTTGGCTTCTTGTGTTGCCCTTTAGCTATGACTTTTCTATAATAGTGTATGCTCAGATTTTAGTTTACTATTTTCTTTTTTAATCATGTCAAAAGGGAGAATATTGTAAGTTGATGATATGATAGGAAAGATTGGTAAAAGTGGAAAATTGGGAAACTGGATATTGGGATATTGGTGAAAAAGGGAATATTGACTATTTAGCTAAAGAGATCTATTTTTGATTCTGTTCTTAGTTTGTAAAGAGAGAATATTGTAAAAGAGTTTGCCATCATCAAAAAGAGGGAAATTGATAATTCTTGATGTTAGTTGGTTTTGATGATTTAACAAACTCAGGGAACAGTTAGAGGACCTAGTCCTTTTGAGGGCATTTTGTTGATAACGACAACAGACAAATAGTACAAAACAGATATTGCCAAGTCTGCAGGTCTATGTGTACGTGGCCGAGTCCTTATGCAACAGGCCAATTGTCTAACCAATACAAATCGTCCAATGTATTGTATATCACTGATATATATATTCTTTACAACCAATTCTCTCTTGGCTTTTTGGATTCATAAAAAAAATATCCATTGAAGTTTATGCTCTCAATTATCTGAAATTTACTCTTGAAAAAGATCAAGGATCTGATAAAGTTATTAGTAGTTTTGTTCTTGTTTTAGAGTTGTAATTTCTTGGTCTTAGTCTTGTAAGGTCTACTCCTAATTTGTAAAGGAAGCTAGACCAGTTCTTTATTTTTCTTTTTTTATTGTTCATCTTGTCGAAGTAACTAGAGCTAGTTATGAAAATCACCTGAACTCTAAATCAGCTAGGATGTTAGTGACTTAGGAAGCAGTAGAGTTATTGCTTCAAATATGTAACAAAATTATTACAAGTAGAGGAAAGGGATTGTGAGTGCGATTCCTAGATTACAATCGCTTGTAATCTAAATTTTTGGCTCAGTTGTTCTAGTGAAGTTTTGAGCTGAAATCATGTGGGACAGATTGTGATTTTTCTGATAAGGTATCCGGTCCAACTGTTGTGATGTAACCATACATTCTAACATTCAGGAACAAATTTGAACCATTTTGCATGATTCAAGAATAATCAATTTGATCATTTCTTCTTGAAAAAATGATTCATTTATTGGAAAGCTTGCACTACTAGTGAATAAGAGAAATTTAAACCATTTCACAAAAAATAGGGGCTAATTTTGGATTTATACTTCTTCTATTTTATATTAAGTGAATTGCTGAAGTTTGACATATCTCAAAAATATTTAAAAATATAAAATAAAAATGAATTTTTACTTCTCCCCTTTTGATTATTACCAAACTATTCTCCTAAAAAAATAAAAAATAATTAAGAACCTTATTAAAAAGAAGGATAAATATGAAAAAATATACCCAATAATTTTCTTAAATTTTAAAAACTTCACTTATTTTGAACTATTAAAAAAATCCAACAACTCAATAAATATAAACGAAAGGAGAGTAATATATTTACTTTCTTTTCTCTTAGTTTTTTTTCCTTGATTAGAGATAGTCTTTTCCTAATTTTTTTTGTAAGAATTATAAATACTTTACTTTTTATTTTAACATTTTATATATATAATATTAAATAAAATCAAAATTAAAATCAAACTAACTTAATTGGATAACAACGAAATAAGATGCGCGAAATCGGTGCGGTACATATATATTGCCTTTTCTTCTTCCACAAGCACTAGCACTTCATTTACCAGAAAAAAACCATAGTGTTCTTCTTCTTCGTTTTCATCATAACAATGGCTACGGAGCAATCTGTTATGGCTGTGATACGTGCAGCAAGACCCACTTTCCGTAATCCCCTCGACAAGGTAGCGTTTGCTGTTCACGCTGCCTTCCTTGCTTCTGGGTTTGTTCTCCATGCCACTGGCCCTTCCGCTTCCACCGATGATGCTCTTTCTTCCTCCTCAACTGGTACGTTTGTTTTGCCCTATTATCCAATTTGAAGTTTTGGGCATTCAGAATTTTTGAGATTTTTGGGGGTAGAGGGTTTACCCGAGTTTGATGGGATAGTGGTAACGGTGTTAGTATTGTTTGATTTTGGTATTGGGTTTTTGATATTCCATTCTGGAACTTATGTAAATAAGAGTTTTTAGAATGAATCCAAAGCTGGATAGAGTTACCTGGAAAAATTAGGTAAAAGGGATGTTTGAGAGTTGAATAAAGAATAAGGGATTTGTATTTTATTTTTATTTTTTTGTTATAAATATTTAATTAGGGATTAATTATTAAGAATTGGGAGTCAAAAGTCTCTTTTAATTAAAATCCCCGAGTTACCTGGTACTATTGCCGGTTGTAGGTGGCAGCTGTCCGTGGAATTAGTCGAGGTGCGCTAAAGTTGCCCAAGACACCACGATCATCAAAAAGAGAAAAAGAGTTTTTAGAATGAAAGTGTACTGATTGGTGATTATCATGTCTTTATTTTTTATTTTGATTAGTTCAATGCAACTCCAGAATTTTGTGTCTTATTTTTGTTTTGGAAATTTCTTGAGTTCATAGGATCAAACTTGAAAAGCTTCGTGCTTATTGATGTTCTTTATTTAGAAGCTCAAGGATTTGGTCAATGATTAGTATTCTGAAAGAAATGTTATTTCCTATTGCTAAAGACCGGTTGATTACTTTTAATTTATATAAAGATGAATAGAGGAGCTTTATAAGGAAACTAGCACCCTAAGAAGTCTTAAGTCATGCTAGATGTTTTATAATGGAGAAGCTGCTTCCAGGGATGTTTTGATTGGAAATGGCGCAGGCAATTGGAAATAGGAAGTATTGAGGCTCTTTTTCATGTGTGGATAAGGAACATGGAAGCTCAATTTTAGAGCGCATACAAACTGAAAAACATGAGTTTGGTTGTTTATTTAAAGGTTACTTTGATAAAAAAAAAAATTATGGTTTTCTATGAAGCTCTAAATGGTGACATAACTTTGATCATTGATTTTGATCCTCTTCATCCACGTTATCATGTTTTCTCTATTGAATTTGGTTTAGTAGGTTATCTTTCTTATGGTTTATATTGATCCATCAAAAGGTATAGTAGGTAACCTTTCTCCTAACAAGTGGGAAATCCATAGAACTTATGCAGATCTAGTAGAACTGCATTTATACCAATAATATAGATTATGTGTACATCTATTCTTAATTCATGAGATGTGATCTCTATGCCCTTCGAAGCAAGCTTTGTTCCTTTCCAACCATAAAGTCCAAAATGTGCACAATGGAATGGTCCTCCAAATCTGCTTCAGCTTTTTGGATACTCTTTGGGACTGCCACTCAACCAAGAAACTTTTATAGTCTGTGGGATCTCCCAAGAAATGCCGCACATATTTAAGAATAAATCCAAGCATTGTCTAGATACTCTGCAAGGAGGAAAATATGATTCACGGTTTCCAGATTTCCTTCACAAAGATAGCATCTGTTACATAACTTAAATCCTTTTTTGGCAAATTATCTTGATTCAAACAAGCCTCCCAAGTTTCTATCCAACCGAAGCATGCTACCTTTATCAGAGCTTTTGTCTTCCAAATCATTTTCTAGGGCCCATTAACAACTTCACGGCTTGACTTCTTGTGGTTTATCATTCTTGATGACTTGACTTGAATGTGGTCACTTGGTTAGTTTTTTTATTTATTATTTAATCAGCCTAATTAGCAATTTTTACATGCGTTTTTTTTTGGACGTGGGAGGTACTCTTACTAGTTTGTTCAACGACAAACTTGAACTGTCATCCATGAGTACTTTCCTCGAAAGCCATTTAAGTATCAGCTCAGGTGTACTTCATGGATTGCTACTCAAGTCCTTCAGCTTCTTCTATGTATTCCGAATCACAGGGGGGTTTCCCCTTGCAACTTGAACTGTCATCCATGAGTACTTTCCTCGAAAGCCATTTAAGTATCAGCTCAGGTGTACTTCATGGATTGCTACTCAAGTCCTTCAGCTTCTTCTATGTATTCCGAATCACAGGGGGGTTTCCCCTTGCAACTAGTTGGTGCATGACTGAGTTATTTGAAAGGATTATATGTCAACTTCCTTGGTCAATTAATAAAAACAAAGTACTAGAAGTCAACTTTATCTAATTTTTCCCTTTAATTTTTTGATAAGTAGATGTCAACTTTGTTTTGGTCATTGGTTAGCACATCTTTGACGTCAAGTAAGTATCTATATTGGTGGGATTGTTATTGTATTAAGTGGTACTGTAGCCATCACCATTGGGAATGACTTGACAGGTTTACTAGGTTGTTATTTTGAGTGGCTTGTCATCATTTTGTGTTTCTTCTGCCCATTACAAAATTTGTCTCCTAGTTTAGGTTTATAAGTTTTAGTCTGTGCTTGTCTAGTTAAAAGAGGGAGTATCTGCCTTGATTTAAGTCTGTTCATAGTACATCTTTGTGGGTGTCAAAGATTGATGGAAGCTACATTTTCTGTTAATATCCCTATAATCCCTTTTATTTTCCTTTTCCACTTTTTTCCTCTTTGCAGTTCTGTTTTTGAGATTTTCAGGTATTTGAAAGAAACTTCTCTAATTGTGCATGCTTCGTACACTTCATATATATTTGCAATGATTGTGTCTCTTTCTTTTTAGTAGATGAGGTGGGGATTGATCATTGGAATGAATTTGAGGATTGTTATGCATTTGTGTATTCAAAGCCTGAGAAGAGCTCCAAAAAAGTGTTGGTGAAGTGCCTTGTAATGAACAATAAGCTGCTTATAGATGCATTCAGGGATGGAGATAACGAGCCTCTTCATCTTGAACTAAGGCAAGTAATTTCCTTCCTTTACATCAGCAACCCTCCCGGTCTGCCCTATGGCCCCCAACAGAGGGTGAGACAGAAAGCATCTTTTTCCCTTTCCATTGCCAGTTGCTAGTTAATCAGGGATTACATTCTGTATGTTCTAATGGGTCCATCTTGGTAATTTGCAGTGTTGAGGACTACATTGTAGAGGATGGAGGAACTAACTACAACACCCAGTTCAAGAATTTGGGAAAGCTGGTAGGAGAACTGAACAAAGCAATCCTGACTAAATATACTGGTTCTCCTACATCAAATTCCTCTACTCAAACTTCAAGGTACATGTAATTGGTTTGTTCTTCTATTTGTGGTTCAGTGATGCGACCATTAAATTCATAAATTACTCTTCCTTGTATGCAGTTCTGAAAAGGGTGGACTCAACGACCAGCCTAATGTTGAGCGCCAACCTGACTACCCGTATCAGCCTGCAGGTTCTTTTCCCTCAGGGTAATGTTAAATAAAAGAGTTATTGCTATTCCTGTCAGTAATTATTGATATATGTTGATATGTTGCTCATTGGTTGTTCATACCTAGATACAGGCAGTAGATTCTCAGTTCTTAAGAAAATAAATTCTTTGACTTTTCACTTTCTATAGATTACATCATCATATTTCTGTGAGATATGAGTGTATACTGCTCTACCTTGAAAACGTTAAGAAGAGCACGGAAGGATCCCAAGCTGTTAAAGATAAAAGATGTAAAGGAAAGCAGCCAGTCTCCTCTTGAATCCTGCGACTTCTTCTATCCATATGACCTTGATTTTTGTACTTTCTTTCTCTTCCTTGAGGTCTCAGAAGGGGTGAACTGATTGTTAGTAGACAACCTTCTCGACGAAAATCAGATTAGGGATTAAGGCAGGAGCGGGCAGACAGACATGGAAACTGCTCTCTATTTTTAGTTTCTGAATTGGAAGGTAAGTTACACTCGCTAGTAGGTAGCGGTAGGAGAAATCTGTATGGTGGGTTGGGCTGTTCTTGAAGTATGGACAGCATGTTTGTTAGTAAGCAGAAATACGTGTAGTATTGGTCATTGACCAACTAGCACATAATTTTTACTTCTTAAATTGCCTGGATTAACAGGTATGTGATTCCTCCCATTCCTGGTGTTGGTGGCAGTGATCTTTTCCCCGGGCCTGGTGCTGGAGTATACCCAACCAGGTTGGTTATCTTTTTCGTAGTTTGATTTATCTTGGTGAATGACACTTGTCAGTCCATGTGTTCTAAATTCTATATATGCTAACTAAATCTCGTTTCCCTCCTCAACCAACCCTATCTGTCATTGTAGAGGTGAACCAGGAGCTGGTGGGAGCATGCTTATAGGTGTGTGACTATCCTTGTCCAGTTCAGGTATGGAATTCCAAATTTTTGCCTTTCACAAACCAAGCTGCTTATGTTTTATGATGCAGGGCCTAATGATCCTCGGTTTTTTGGTGGAATGGGTAGGGATACTCGTTTACCTGGAGGACTGCCGTAAGTCTCTGTCGCTCTCATTCTCTCCCCCCTCTTATGTTTCAAAGATAAGATTGATTTTATTTGGTGTTCATACAGGGGTGTTCCACCTGGCGCCCGTTTTGATCCGTATGGTCCACCAGATGTTCCTGGCTTTGAGCCAGGTCGCTTTATCAGGTATTTTGTTGCAACATACATTTTTAACTGTTATTTTTTGGTGAAATTCCGCATTTCCCATCTAGTTTTTACTTGTTAGATCATAGATAGATGTGAACTCAAAATTGCTATAACAAGTATAACTTGCAAGAGGGAAACCTCCAAGACTCTACTTTGGGTGCCTTGTGTGTTTCTCCTCGGAAAAGAATATATATATATAGAGAGAGAGAGAGAGATGTGCGCTTCTGTTTATTGGTTTACACACGATGATTACAATCTAACATTGGTAAATTATTTTGTTGACTGAAAATAATCTACTTCCTGAGAAGACAATTAAGTTATTTTGCCTCTTACTAATGTCATCTGGAAATCGCATGCAGGGACCCAAGGAGGCCTGAAGGCCGAGGGAGGCCTCATCCAGATCTGCCGCATTTCGGCGGCGATTCCGACTTCATATAGACTAGTATAAAAGACATAACTCAGATACACTTTTGTCTTGCTTTTTCTGTTTTGTTACTCTAGTAAACTGCGGATTGAATATTTCGGGTTAGGCAACGGTGTATATAAGTTTTGCCAAACTTTAAATCTACATCTTGGGCGTTTTCCAGAAGCTGAAACATGACAGGATATTTTGTTGTTTGTTGTCAAATTGTCATATACCAATGTGATCTTTTTCTTGGAAAAGATATGAGCAAAATAAAATACTGTTTAATCAAAGTTATTAATATGCTTAATAGAACCCCAGATTGAGAGCTATCGCAATTTTGTTTTTTTAACTATAGCAAATTTTGAGACTCAGGTTTTTAAGTAACAACACAAAGAAAGAAGATAAGGAACGTTAAGATTTAAACAGAGAAAAACTTAGGGTGACAAAATCAATCAGTAAAATCATGGCTTGTTCATTTTGTTTAGGTTTGGGTGGGCTAATGATCTATTTATTTTGTTAATTAGGGGAATTTACATAAATTCCACTAGTTTAACGGCTAATTATTTAGATACATTTTAGTTTGCAATATTACGTATCGTATCATATTTTTGTGCGTTCAGATACATTTAAATATGTCCAGATATATGAGGTCAAAATTAGGTTTAATATATTCTAGATACATTGTATCCAAATTGATTCACATGTATTTGGGATACATAACAAATCTGGCTCGCCTTTCTCCCATCTCGCTTGCTGCTCTCGCATGTATTGGGTATCTTAGATACATGCAAATCATGCTAGATACATATAGATACATGTATTTAGTGTGATTCACATGTATTTGAGATACATACGAATCTCGCTCGCCTATCTCTCTATTTTAGTGTATTTGATAGTGTATCTACGTGTATCTTTCTCAATATATGATAAGAAATTCTTAGTTAGTGATATTATACGAAATATTTTGAAAGTATAAATAATAATAGTAAATATAATAGTAAAGTATTTGTAATTATGTAGTTTTCCTATTAATTAAGCCTATTTTGATCCACTTAATTCAGCCAATTTTAAAATTGGGCTGATATGCTATCTAAAATTAATCCATGAGTCTAAATATTTTTTATTTATAGTAATAATATAAGATTTTTTATATCACATATTCAAACAAATTATTGAAAAAATAAAGAACTTAAAACTTAGTAAATATTGAACTAATTGAGTTATGACATGTTTTTAGCTTATTTCAACTCATCTCATTTGCATAGTGCTCCTATTTTGGGATGATTTTACTTTTTGCCCAAATCTTTAATTATTACCTAGCAAAACTTCAAGTAAAGAAATTAGCGGAAAATTTTCCCGACAACAAAACAAAAATAAAATTGCAAAGGCAAAAGGGAATTCACAAGGCATAAGTTTAGTTAAAGTTATGTTCCATATACGTGTTCAATAACACAAGTTATGCCCCTGACATATGTTCAATGGCATAAGTTATGCCGCAAGACAAAATAAATTATACCCAGATATAAGTGCAGTGATACAAGTTATACTTGAAGAAAAAATAAATTAAGTTCAAGGCACAAGTTATATTGCAAACCAGAAGTTTAGGGGTCCAAATTTTCAGAAGTTCAGTGATCCAAAGTTATCCATGACATATTTTCAATAGCACAAGTTATGCCACAAGACATATAGAAGTTATGCCTTAAGACAAAAATTCTCTAATATGTCATATGGTAGAGTATACAAGAATAATGCTAAATTGAGTCTATTAGTATAATGCTTGCAGTAGTAATATTTATATTAATTATGCTTGTAAATTATGACTAGAATCCATGGTATTAGTAATACATATTTTAATATATAATAGAGTGTATAACTAATGAATATACATAGCATGAAAAAATGTATCAAAAAAAGTACTACTAATATACTGAGTTAATGCATGCATTATTTTTGCTAATATACATAGCATGAAAAGTGTACCAAACAAGGTACTACTAATAAACAAAGCTAATACATGCATTATTTTTTGCTAATACACGAATAATGCTAAATAGAGTGAATTAGTAATGTTTGTATTAGTTATGCATGCATTATTTTTTATGCATTGTTTGATTTGGTATATTAAAAACAATATGCATTATATAATTTTTTTAAAAATATTTATTTACAAAGATATCCTTCACAATTATGATTAAAAAGACGTAAAAAAGATTTTGAGGGACAGTTGGGTCATTAACCATACTAATGCATGCATTAAGTCTCATTGCATTACTAATACCATAAATTTCCATGCATTAGTAATACACTCCTCAATACATAATAAAGTATATAAAGTTATACATAACATAAACATTATACTCAAACAAGATACTACTAATAAACAAAGCTAACTAATGCATGCATTATTTTTACGAACACATTCTACAAAATAACCCTTAAATTTTTTGCCCTGCGAATCAAAAGTTATGCAAAAGGTAGAAGTAATGCCTTAGGGGTACTTATCCCACAAATTTTAATCAAAGGAGCAGTTGGGATAAAAATTAAAAACCACCTCAAAAATAAGGGATAATCTTAGGGTTATTGATATTGGGTTAATGAGTTTTTACTGATTTTATTAAAAAAAATTATCAGGTTATTTGTTCGATATTGGTTTTTAATATTGAGTTATTGAGCAAACGGATAACCCATTAAGACAATAGTAATTTACTACATTACCCCTAAATAAATATTAAATATTAATATCAATACCTTATATATTGGTTATTACCTTTGCCCTTTAATCTTTAATTCACATTATTGTTCTAGTTCTTTTATTTGTGTTACACTTGTAGAGTTTTTTTCATGTTAGTCACTATTGTTTCTATTTTATGAGCATTCCGTAAAGTTATATTATTGTCTTGTTGCGCTAAATTGTTAGAGAAGTCATATAATTATTTTATAAGCATTTTATTATTGGGTAAACCGAAAACCGAACCGTTAAGGACAAAAATCGATAAATCAAAAACTGATAAAAAATATCTTATTAATTTGTTATTGATTTAGCATATTTCAAAATCGAAAACCGATAAACCGAATCAATAATATATAAAATCGAACCGAATGCACACCCTCCTATACCAAAAACTTATTTTAACTCAAATAACGTTTTAAAAAATCAACAATCTACTCATTCAATCCCCTAATGAAACTAATTCATTATCCATTTTATGTCAAATAATATGTGAAGTAATTTGTAATGTAACAGCAAAACCAAAATATGGGAGTGGATATCCATAAAAGGAAGATTACTTCTCATTTATTAGTTATAATTTGTTATTTTTAATTATACTTTAAAAGAGACCAACTAAGTTGTGGACGTGCCCGAGTGGTTATCAGGCATGACTTGAAATCATGTGGACCCTACCCGCGCAGGTTCGAATCCTGCCGTCCACGTTGTTTATGCCAATTTGTTTTTAATTATGCATAAATATCTCTGTATTTTGCTGCTTTGAAAATCTTTGTTCATTCCATTTATATTTCAGCCGTTTTTCCTCAGCTACTCATCAATTAAAATTTAGAAACTTGATATACTAAATTAATTTATGTCTGTTCAGTAACATTTTCTTATTAGTCTGTTCTGATTCTTCTTTTGTTTTGCATATCCTTATATTCCCTTGATGAGATTAATTTTTTAGCCATATAAATAATATGACTCGTTTAAGATCACAAATTCAAAAGTTTTATAACTATAAGATTAACATATTTAACTCAACAAATTTCACAAATTTTCATTTCTTAATTAAACTATTTCAAGTCAAATTATGAAAAAGAAAGTGAAACGAAATGAACATCTAGTGAAACTAATCCAATTCCCTACTGCATATCACCACGAGTATCTAGGAACCTACCTCCAGAATAATTAACATACTTTGTTAATTTGGATTAATAATAGCTATAGGTGCTGTCTTGATCCTAATAATTCTGCTTTTAGGACTATAGCTTATCTTCTAGATAAGTTAATCCAACTTATATAACCCGCTTTTCATTCAGTCCGTTTAAAAATAATACATATTTATATTTAATAATAATTTCATTTTAAAATATCTATTTTACTCTTAATAAAATAATTTATAACCACATTTATTTTAAATCACAAATTCAAAAATCTTTTTTTTTTCTAAAATTTTATATTCAATTAAATTACATTATATAAATTAAGTCGGACAGAATATTTATTTGTTTTTGTCTGTATTATTAGTACAAGCAATAGGATCTAGAAGGGCGGTATCACTAATATAGGCAAAAGGAAACTTCCTGCACATGTTAAACAAACAACATAGTAATTTAGTAGGTATGAAAATTGGACTTTTGATAAACGTGTGGGGCCAGGGATTTTCTGTCTTGTTATCCAAAAATCACTCAAATCTCATATCTAGAAGCTCAACATTATGCCTTACACGTACCTTTCAAAGTTGATAAAAAAACCAGCCAACTTGTGTAGATTTTTTTTGGTTTTTCTTTCCCTTAAATGTTTGGTATTTGGTTTAAGGCCTCATTAATTTGATTCGTGTTAAAAAATCTCACTTTGAAGGATAACGTGCTCTTATATATGACTATATACACAAGACTTAAATTTGATATTTTCTATCAATGATGGAATTAGAATTTTTTGCTAAAGAATTTAAAATATAAAGAAGTAAAAACACAAGAACATAAAAAAAAAATTAAGTTTAATCTTATGTATATAAGTTAATTTTTTGTAAATGGGGTTGAGATGAACCACATCCACCCACTTGGCTATAGTGATAGATCTAGAATTTTTCAATAAAAATAAAAATTTAGTGCTTGAAATTTGAACTTCAAACCTCAGGATGAATTTTGAATTCTCTAAACCATTAAATCAACTTTTAATTTTTTATTTAGGAGATTCAAAATCTATATATATATATAAAAAATTATAGTATACATTTTTGACGAGGGATAGAGGTGAACACCCACCCGACCCCTAATTAAATCCACCACTGCTTGGCTATATTTCTATTTTTTGATTAAGGAGGGAGGAATACTTATCCACACCAGTCACTATTCTAGATTTAAATATATGACTTTAATTAAATATCACTTTCCTCTAAAGTCTCCACAAGGAACATCTAAGAACATGCATCTTGTATTATATAAATAAATACATTATATGTCTTCTACTTTTTATAATCATTAGCAGCATATAAATAGATTGTTTTCCCCTTAGGTCTGAAACAAGAAAAGAAAAAAAAACATAACATGTCATCATTTAAGGTTCATTTTCTGTTACTATCCCTTTTGGTTATCAATTTTTCTGAATCAAGATTTGGGCTTGCATATGCTGCAAGACCAATTTCTGTACAACAACAACAACATAGTACTAAGTTGTTTTCATCATCAGTAGAGTACTTGAAGATGTTTGAAACTCTTGGAATGGTTTGCAAGTGTTGTGATGGTGTGGATTTTGGACAAGAAAAAAATCAAGATTTGTGTATTGCTAATTGGGATGGTTCTTGTTCTAATCTTAAGTGTTTTCCATGGAAATCTCAATGATTTTTATTTTTTTTCAATTTTCTTTTTTTTTTCTTTTTTGTATGAAAGGCTTTTGCTTTGTATATATAAGTATTGAGTATACTACTAATATTTATAGAGATCATTTTAGTACCCTGCGTATTCTCTCTGTTTTTTTTTGGTTTAACCATTCTTTTATATTTTTAACTCACTAATTCGATTAATCTGAATTCATGTAAATCCTTCAAATCCATGAAGGGAGTAAAACTAACACGAAGTCCTAATCAAGTTTTTAATATTCATGACTTGAATTCGAAAACGTTGAAAATTAGGGTGTGGCACTTAAACAGACGGGGGTAATGTGAATTTGTTAGAAGTTATTAGGAGTTCAGTTGATAAGTGGTTAGTGGATGGTTTAGCATATAAACATTTGGGATTTCACTATACAGATTTATTCAATTACGTACACAACAATATCTTCCTTCTTTCTAGTGAAGTACTTTTTTAAGTATCTTCACAACAGGCTTGACTTGTTTCAACTTGGATTCCTTCACAACAGGTTTTGCTTTTTTCAATTTAAATTCCTTCACAACAGTCTTGGCTATTGTCACACTAGATTTTGATTTTCTCACTTGTGAAGTTTTTCCTTAAAAAGCCTACCTCTTTTATGTTTTAGAGTCACAAAAGACCATGAGTAAGAAAATAAATAAGAAATATCTTAAAAGAAATACAAACATTGAAATTCACACGATTAAACTGATAAGAACTCTGAGAGAAGAAATCGAAAAAATGGGAGAGAGGAGAATGAATAATGGATTTTTTGAGAGAAATATACGAAGAGAATGAGGAATTCTTTTCCTTTTTATAAATTAGAAGACATGCTCATCAATTCTTAGAATATAGTAAGATGTTAATTAATTGTATTATTTAGTCGTATTTCTCGAAAAGAGGGTATTTAGATGGATTTTTTAAAAGTAGTTTATAAGTTTAAAACTAAAAATCGAGTTCAATTGGGTGGTGTTAATTTACTTAAAATTGAGTTCAATTGTTATTGGTTCCACTTAGATTCTAGTTGTGTTGGACAATAATAATAGGATATTGAGTGAAATTTCATAAGTGAAGTCGGGTGATAATAAATTGTATTTTGATCATATCATTATCTCGTGCAACAAATCTAAGTACAAAGAAAAAGAAAACAATATAGAAAACGTAGAAACTAACATGGTGAATAAAAAAATAATGTGATAATCGAAACATAGTAAACAATTCACATTCATTAAAATTCCCTTACACATTTTGTGGGAAATTGAAAAGTCATTTTCAAATACTCCATGTATATATATGTTTGCCTGAAAGATTTAACATCTTCAACAAAAGAACTAATAAGAGTCTGTACTTGTCCTATCTAGGTCATGGGTATTCACTTCCCAAAGGAAATAATGATGGAGATCCTCAACAGGTTTCCTGTGCGATTGAAGGCATTAATTATTGATCCTTACTTTAAGATGAAACATCGCATTCATATCAACCATGACCAGATTAAAATTCCCAAAAATTTCTTATTACCCAAAACTGCACTCATAATAAAGATGATGTCTTTAGTTTCTATTGTTCTTCTTTATCGATGGTTCAAGTGGTTGAGGTTTGATTGCCCAAAAAGGGGCGCTAGGGGTAGGTGGGATCAATAGGTGTTTTGGAGGAGCGGAATGACACTTATATAAAAAAAAATTCTTATTTTTACTAGTGAATTCATTTTCATCATTTTAAAAAACTTATTTTACTAAGAAAAATATTTTTCTAAAAATTCTAACCGACCAAACATGAAATTGGCCTAAAGTAGTCATTCATATAAAAAGCACAATTATTGCTGTAATTTTATGCAACCATTCGAAAACTTCTCCAAATTATTCCAAATTTAAAATATGAGTTCATCTCAACTTTTCAATTCTTTTAAGGAAGAATTACACAAATTTCATAGTGTTAACTGTTAAGAGCTAATTACATCTTATTTCTATCCTTTTTCAAATTACAAAAATCTCTAAAATTCGATGGAATCTGAATACATCCCAAAACGTTTCGATACATCACGTAAAGTGATGTATCCGATCGACGTCCCGATACATCACGTAAAGTGATGTATCCAAGAATAAAAAAAGTAGAATTTTTTGTAATTTTTTCAAATGATAGAAAATTTTAAAAAAATATATTACTCATTCAAAACAAAGCCCATTTATGCCAATTCGATTTTTCAAAGTTTAAGCCCTAAGCTCGTTAATGACTATGTTTCTGTGTATTTTTGTGTATTTCTATATATTGAAAATAACCTAGCAACATCCCTATTTATAATAGTAAGAAATCTAATTAAACTAGGACTAGAAAATCTATTTCTATATGAACTAGGACAAATAAATCATAACTAGACATTAATTAAATAAATACCAAAAATAACAAATTCTAAACAACTTAGGATTCCTACTTCAACTTTAAATTATTATTCCAACATTTCAAGCTTTCAAAAAGCAAATACAAGCGTTCTTTCAACACAAACAATAGACTCAATCCAATTTCAATCATTGTACAAGTCTCGAATCCAATCTCAGATAATTAATAGATAGAATGATATGTTTGAGATATATAATTATTTACTTAGAAGTCTATTTTGATTCAAAGATAAGTTATGCAGAGATATTATAACTTCTTGTGTAATAGTCATGACAACTTGTATGCAGAGATATTGTAACTTCTTGTGTAATAGTCATGACAACTTGTTATGGTTACAAGAAGACATAGACCAAAGTTGTTCAATCCAATCAATATTTTTTGGCATGTCTTAGCTACAATTTCAACAAAGTCAACTCCGATAAGTTACAAGTCGTCTAAAAAGACAATTGCAAGTAAACAATTATATTATAAGCATATTTAAAATTTTAAAATAATGGATGCACTTTATTACCGTTCTATTTGAATCAACAAAATTTTGCCATGCCAACAACTTTATGAGCAAACTACTATTATTATTATCATCATCATCATTATTATATTTGAATTTATAATTTTACTTTAAGAATTTTTTATATATATTTTTAAAACAATCAATAATAGCATCACTATTTAAAGAAAATTACTATATAACTAATAAAACAAAGAAACTACTTATAGAAAACAAAAAAAAATGTGATACCTTTTTATGGATCAGATCGGGGTACCGGGCTGGGCCGGGTCAGATCAGACCCTTACTAGGTTGGGATGGTCCGGTCTGAACAATGAAAAAATTATTAAAAACCCGGCCCATGACCCATTAAGGGTATAGGGTCCGGGCTTAATAGAACGGGCCGAACCGGGCATGTTGGACTTGATATATTCACAATATACTATCTATTATAGTGATATACTTAATTATATATTATATATATACTTACAATCTATATCTAATATACTAACATTATACTATATATTATAGTGATATAATTAATTATATTATATTATATATATATATATACACACACTTACAAAGTATACCAAATATACTCACAATATGTTATCTATTAGTATGTATATACTTACATTATACTATATATACGTACTGTGTATATCAAGTATACTAACAATATACTATCTATTATAGTTATATACTTACATTATATATATACTTAAAATGTATATCTAATATAATCACAATATATTATCTATTATAATAATATACTTATGTTATATATTATATATACTTACAATGTATATCTAATATATTCACAATATACTATCTATAATAACAATATACTTATGTTATACTCACAATATACTATCTATTAGTATGTATATACTTATATTATAATATATATATATATATATATATATATTTACAATTTACATCTAATATACTCACAATATACTATCTATTATAGATACTTGCATTATATATACTTACAATGTATATCTAATATAGTCACAATATACTATCTATTATAATATATATACTTACAATGTATATCTAATATACTCACAATATACTATCTATTATAGATACTTGCATTATATATACTTACAATGTATATCTAATATAGTCACAATATACTATCTATTATAATATATATACTTACAATGTATATCTAATATACTCACAATATACTATCTATTATAATAATATACTTATGTTATACTTACAATATGCTATCTATTAGTATGTATATACTTATATTATAATATATATACTTACAATGTACATCTAATACACTTACAATATACTATCTATTATAGTGATATACTTACATTATATATACTTACAACGTATATCTAATATAATCACAATATACTATCTATTATAATAATATATTTATGTTATATATTATATATACCTATAATGTATATCTAATATAATCACAATCAACTATCTATTATAATAATATATTTATGTTATATATTATATATACCTACAATGTATATCTAATATAATCACAATCAACTATCTATTATAATAATATTCTCACAATATACTATCTATTAGTATGTATATACTATGTATATCAAGTATACTAATATTATACTATCTATTATAGTAATATACTTACATTATATATACTTACAATGTATATCTAATATACTCAAAATATATTATCTATTAGTATATACATACTTATGCTCTAATATATACACCTACAATGTATATATAATATACTCACAATATTCTATCTATTACTTACATTGTATATTATATGTATACTTACAAAGTATACCAAATATATTCACAATATACTATCTATTACTTACATTATATATTATATATATACTTACAAAGTATACCAAATATACTCACAATATACGATCTATTATAATAATATACTTACATTATATTATATATACTTACAATGTATATCTAATATACCCACTGTCACGACCCGAAGTTTGAGTGTGATGACACTCGTCTCAGCCCACCGAGATAAGTCAGCCTAAAACCCAATAAAGAATAAATGCGAAAGTAAATATTGAACCCCGATCTGAAACAATGGATACTGGACACCATAAAGCCGAACGATCTGGCTAATATACAACTGGTTAGCTTATCCGCTGTGTACCTCACCTTAACTGAAATAAAATGAGTGGACTTGGTCAGTCTGTCAACAACCACCCATATAGAATCATAACCACCCACAGTGGCAGGTAAACCCACCACGAAGTCCATAGTGATCATTTCTCATTTCCAGGTGGGAATAGGTATCCTCTGACTCACACCCCAGGTCGCTGGTGCTCACACTTTACCTGCAGGCAAGTCAAACACTTGGACACAAAATCTGCGATGTCCTTCTTCATCCCACACCACCAATAGTGCTAGCTCAGATCATGATACATCTTGGCTGCTCCAGGATGGATAAAATACCTCGAACAACAAGCCTCTTCCAAAATAAGTCTAGTCAGAACACCCATCTTAGGCACACAAATTCTCCCGCCAATCCTTAATACACCTTCCGAATCAAGTACCGCCTCCTTAACTTCACCTCTCAATACCTTGTCTCGAATAATTCATAACTTCTCATCCTCAAACTGCCTCTCTCGAATCTACTCAACTAATGAACAACGTGCCTCCACAAAGGCAAGAACACCATCATCCTCTGAAATCTCCAACTGGACAAGGCTATTAGCCAGCCTCTAAACATCTCTAGCCAATGGTCACTCCTCAACTCGGATCGAGGCAAGACTATCCATACTAGAGGACTTCCTACTCAAGGCATCCACCACCACATTGGCTCTTCCTGGGTTATACAAGATAGTCATGTCGTAGTCCTTTAGCAACTCAAGCCATCTACGTTGCCTCAAGTGAATACTCATCAGTCCTTTAGCTAACTCTACACTTTGCATAATAATAATACAATTCACGAATACTCATCAGTATTCTCATTAAGTGAATCATATCAAGTCAAGTTCAGTATATATAGAGCAATAAGTGGTAAACACGAATTCACAAATATCAAAAAGAAAAGAAAATGCGATGCAATGTAATGAAATGATGCATGCTTGTCCTATCGGTACACATCTGCTGAATCACAGTCTGAAATCCATAGGGGACATTTCTTTCCATGTAACCTGCCACAGAGCGTGTGGCCCATCCCCTCAATATACATATCCTGCCACAGAGCATGTGGCCCGACCCCATTTCATAATATCTGCCACGAAATGTGTGGTCTGTCCCCTCAATATACATATCCTGCCACAGAGCGTGTGGCCCGACCCCATTTCATAATACCTGCCATGGAACGTGTGGCCTGTCCCCTCAATATATATATTCTGCCACAGAGCGTATGGCCCGACCTCATTTCATAATACCTGTCACAGAGCGTGTGGCCCGACTCCTTTGTTTCATATCATTTTCAATCTCACCACAATATATCAAAACCAATGCAATCAATTCATGTTCATATAATTCACGATAATAACATGATATCAATAATAATTTTTCATATATCATATCAATATAGTCATTTCATCTATTCAAATAAGTCAATAATCTCATCACATCGATCACACCAATACATATCATTAGGTTGCCATTTTATACCCCATATCTCCATTTCAAGGTCAATTATACAGTCAATAATCCAATTCAATTCTCGTTACTCCCCAACGCATATAACAAGGAAATACTAGCATGTACAAGCTTAAACTGAGATTTAGAAGTTTACTTGTCTCAAATAATCAAGCAATCACTCCGGAACTTGAGTCTTACCTTTTCGTTGGGCCTCCAAATCAATGTAATCTAGTCAAATAAATAATCATAATAAGATTTCGAAACTAACATCATTCATATTACCATATGTCTAGCCTAGACCCAAATCTAAAATCAAGTTCCTAATGTTGATGTCAAATAACATATCAACTCTCATATTTTTCAAATTTTAAGCCTAGGGTTAAATCTTAATTTTTTTTTAAATACCAAAATCTTGTTCAAAAATCCATAGACCTAAAACCTCAATTTATCAAAATTCTTGTGATAATAATGTACGGAATTTGCACAAAATAAACGGTTACTGCCAACCTACCCAATAAACATAAATTATTAACCATTATATCTGTACAATCATTATTATGTAGTAATTGGATTATCATTGCATCATGATTTGGCCCACTAATCCTATTCCCATTTTTTAAAAACTACTTTGCAACTATCAGCTGTAGTGAATTAACAATTAAAAATTTAGAAATTTTAAGTCTCTTTCCCCAACCAATCAATATGTTCTTGATTTATGTACATGTCAATTAATATGTATATAGAGAGATTAAGGTTGTGTTTAGGCTTTTACCTGAAGAGCAAAGTTAGCCTCCCTAACACAGTAGTGTTTGACGCTGAGATTCCTTTACGTTATAACTCAAAAATAGTAAACCCCACTTAATTTAATTCATTTTTTTCACATGGGCCAAGTGATATAGGGTATTAAATCAATTATGGACTTGGCCCATTAATCATCTTCTCAAATTAAATATTTAAAATCATTCATTAACTAACTAACCAAAGTTACCAAAAAGTCCAAATTTTTTGCTTAAATTTACGGAAAGGGTCTTTATGAAAGAGAGAGCACTAGTCCTCAAAATGACCTAACAGGTCATTACACCCATAATATACAATATATTACTTACATTATATATTATATATACTTACAATGTATATCTAATATAGTCACAATATACTATCTATTACTTACATTATATATTATATATACTTACAATGTATATCTAATATAGTCACAATATATTATCTATTACTTACATTATATATTATATATACTTATAATGTATAACAAATATACTTATAATATACTATTTATTATAATAATATTTTTCAAGTATTGAAATGTAATGACCCTGAAGGTCATTTTTGGATTTTTTGTAAAATAACCATTTTACCCCTCCCTTTAGATAGCCTCGATCATACCGATGTATTACGGAGAGTATCCGAGTACCCAATCCCGGCCTCAACCACACTTATGTATTATGGCAAGAATCCGGGTATCCAGTCCTGGCCTTGGCCACTTTAAACATTTAGGTGAGCATTTGGGTCCCAATCCCAGCCTCGATCCCTAAGTCACTACTAGATCGATTGACTCTTAGAGATTCTGGGTTTGGAAATGATATAGTACTTCGGCTTCTAACATCGCAGATTCTTGGTTCCTAGCCTTGGTAGTTGTAGTTATTCTGTGTACTCGGTGAGCTTATGAGAGTTCATTCGGGTTTTTATTTAAATTACGCACGAGTATCCCGATTGGGCTTATGAGGGACCAGTTGGGTATAGTTAGCTGTAGCTCTCATAGATAGTACTCTTTTTACTTTAGATGTTTATGTTGATTCCTATTTAGGCTTATTCCTCTTTTTCATATTGTTTTCACCTTTTTTGCTCAGTCGGCCTATGATGCCTACTGGGTACCTGTTGTCTTGGTACTCATACTACACTCTGCATCTACCTTCGTGATACAAGACCAAGCACCAGCTACCACCGTTAATAGATCGAGCCTGTTGCAGTCAGCTTCAGAGACTAGGGTGAGCACTTGACGTTTTTGGATTATTTCTGTCTCCTTCAGTATGGATGGCCCGTCTTTTGCCTTTTGAGACCAGTCAGTTGTTATATATATTTTTGGTCCACTTTCGGGACTTGTACTCGTCTTTTATTTTATAGAAGCTCTGTATTTATGACTTTCAGGTTTTGGGAGGGATCTTTCGTTGTTTACATTATATTTTGGTTTACTTTCGCTTATTCTTTCTGCCTATCTTTATAATTTGTCACTCTTGTTTCTTCCCTCAAACCCATTACTTGAAGTTCCGGATTGACGGGTTGGCTTACCTATTGGAGGGTTATAGTAGGTGCCATCATGACCTAAGAAATTGGGTCGTGACAAGTTGGTATTAGAGCCCCAAGTTCATTGGTCTCACTTGTACCGAGCTAACATCTATTAAAGTCTCGCAGATGGGTGCAGAGACGTCCGTAACTTATCTTCGGAGGCTACATGATGTCATTAGGAACATTCTTTATGTAGTATGATTTCGTGTAGTGTTGTGTCTTATTGATTTCGTGAAATCTCATTTGTTCCATTCTTTCGCAAGGGATGGTTCGTACGTGCGGTACCACTGATGGTGATAATACACCAAGGCTTGGCATGCCTAGAGGTCATCCTCGTGGAATAGGTAGGGGAGTAGTACCATCTCCCAACCCAGAGATAGAGCCGAAGCTGGTAGAGGAGCATCATGACGCTTCTATTCCTACACAGCCAGAGGGACAACCACCACCAGCACACCCCCCAACTGCACCAGTTATGACCCAGCACTATAGGCAGTGATTGTGCAGCTCCTCATGGCTATTGGGGTTGTACTATAGGCCCCGACTCCAGTAACGGATATATCAGCACCGCGGGATTCGCCCGTCCAGCCAACACCTGAGGTTCAGCTACCTCCACCAGTTGTTGCACCCCCGCCAATAGTTCCGGAGGGTATGATTTCATTATGAGATTAGAAGATGTTAGGGGTATTTCAGAGGCTGTCACCCCCGATATTTTCTGGAGCCATTGGCGAGGATGCCATGAAGTTCTTGACTACCTGTCAAGAGAAGCTCCATTCTTTGGGTTTTGTGGAGTCCAGAGGCAGCGACTTCACTGCTCATCAGTTCAGAGGGGCTGCCAGACAGTGGTGGCGCTCTTATTTACAGTCCAGACCAACTGGATCACCACTATTGATATGAGCCTAGTTCTCAGAAGCTTACTTGGCTCGATACATCCCTAGGAGTGTTTGGGACCGACTTTGGGATCAGTTTACTCAGTTGGAGTAGGGCCACATGACAATTGCAGAGTACGAGGCTAGATTTCATCAGCTTTCCCGACATGCCACTATGATTTTACCCACTGAGGAGGAGCGGGTATGATGTTTTATGTGCGGATTGAGACCTTACCTAAGGTTGGGGACCGAGCACCTTATTTCTGCGGGCTGCTCTTTTTTAGATGTGGTGGATCATGCCCGCACGATCGAGATTATTCATCATCAAGCCTAAGAGGGCAGTGATAAGAGACCCAAACATCAGGGTAGCTATAGTGGGTCCCATTCTAGAGGCCATGATAGTTATGGCAGGCCCCGCTAGCAGTTCCAGTAGGATAGGTACCAGCAGGGTCAATCTAGCCAGCCGATTCAAGCCGCCCTGCCAGCAATTGAGGGTAGTCATCCCCATTCGGGGGGTTCCACCACAGGGTAGAGCTTGAGGGGATCAAGTCCACTTCCTTTCTACCACGGATGAGTTATCACGGGTCGCTCAGTTTCAAGATGCTTCGATTGTGGCTCACTAGAGTACTAGGTTAGGGAGTGTCCCGACCGGGCTAGACCGTTGGTAGTAGTACTACCTCCACCAGGATGTATAGATCGGGGTCATGGCCGCAGAGATGGTGAGTAGGGTGTTCGGGGAGGTTCCCGGGGAGGCAAGTCAGGTGGTAGGGCAAATGTTCGTAGGGGAGGCTGATAGGGCCACTTCTATATTACTTCGGCGAGGGTAGAGGCTGAGGCATCAGATGATGTTATCACATGTACTATCCTTATTTGTCAGCAGACTTCTTTGGCTTTATTTGATCCAGGTTCCACGTATTCCTATGTGTCTATATATTTTGCTCCACGTCTAGGTATTCCTTATGAGTCACTTGAGGTCTCGTTACATTTTTTGACCCCGATAGGGGATTTTTTAGTAGTGGATCAGGTTTGTAGATCCTGTGGGGTGACTATTCAGGGGCACGAGACTCGGGCAGATCTTATTTTACTTGATATGCTGGACTTCGAAGTTATTCTGGTCATGGATTGGCTATCCCCTTATCATGCGGTTTTAGACTGTTATGCCAAGACCTTTACATTATCCATACCTGGTATTCCCCCGGTCTTGTAGAAGGGTGTTTATAGTCGCTCACCGATTGGGATCATATCCTTTATGCAGGCCCGATGGCTGTTGACACCCAATTTTGACCGACCTATAATTATTTTTTGAATCACTATCTTAATAGATAGGCATTTTTTTAAAAAATAATTATTTTTTTTGTATTATATATATATATATATGTATAAATTTATATTTTTTTAGTTTTTACCAAAAATAATAATAATAATAATAATAATAATAAAAAATCAATTATTTTGAATTTCATAGCTTATAATATCATATTTGTTTTGTTTTTTTTTGTTAATATTATTAACATCGTTTTTTTTATCGTTTATGAAAATGACAAGCTTTGTACATTCAAATATTTTTTCACATTATTTAGTATATATTATACGTGGGTGTGTGTTTTCTTTGTATAAATTAATTAAGTTTATTGTGAATTTTAGTTAATACGTATGTCATATCTATTCTAGTATGCATACGATGCATCATATATATATATATATATATATATATATATATATATATGAGTATTTTCTTTATATAAAAAATATATTACTTACTAAGTCTATTTTGTTATTTACTCATTCATATTAATATATACGTATTACTTCTATTTTAATAGATCTTATGTACATATGTATATAAAAAATGAGTTATTATTTAAGTTTATTATATATTTTTATTTTTTATTTTGTTTATGTTAACATATCTATTTTAGTATGTATTATATACATGTGGCATTTTATATGTATATACGCAAATATTTATATTGTATGTACATACATATTTATTTTATATATATATATTATTATAATTTTATAAATTTATGATTTTACTTATTCAACATGTATTTGACAAATAATTAGATAACATTTTATTTTTTATAACTACTTATAATTATATTCTAATTAAATTTTAATGTAGTCTATTTTTAATCTCAATTTCAATCTCAACCGTAGATTGCATTTGATCGGACGGCTCCCATTCGTTCTTATCTTTTCCACACCCCAAAAACCCTAAACTATCTTATCATTCTTCTTTCTAAAAAAAAAGGGACCTAACTCTCTCTCTCTATTCATTATCTTCTCCAAAGGAGAAGAAACAACAAAGGCCATAGCCGCCGCCTCCCTCACTCTCTTCTTCTCTCCCTCCACCGCGCCACCTCCCTCTCTCTCTCTCACGCCGCAACAGCCCCTCTCCAGCAACGACGGCCGATGGAGCAGCGGCGACAGCCGATGGAGCAGCAGCGACGGCGAGACAGTGAGCAACCTCCTTCGCGCGAGCTCCGACTTCCAGCGACGATGCGACAACGGCAACCACGAGCAGCGCCGCCATGAGACGAACAAGACGATAAATCGAGAACGGATCTTCCTAGATCCGTCTTGGTATGGTTTCATTTTACTTTTATGTCATTATATACGTATATAGATTTATATATATATTGTGTTTCTTGCAAACTTAGATTTCATATGGTTGCTGTTGGTATGGTTGCATTTAAACTTTACTTCATTATATGTGTATATAGATATATATGTTATGTTTCTTGCAAAATCTAAATTTTGTAGGATTGTTGTGTTGATGTTGGGCTGATTATATTTTCGTATTCGATACTCTTGATACGTTCCTTGTTTGGAAGATTTAATTAACCATGATTCATGTATTGTTCATTCAAGATTTTTGTTTTCAAAATAAATATTGGGTTGATTGTCTACCTCAAATGATTTGTTAAACTTGAGATTCGAAGTTGTTTGTTAGTTCCTAATCGATTAGTATTACAAAGCATATATCTATTTTTTTATTTTTTTATTTTTTTTATTTTTTTGTTCATGTTCATGTTCATGTTCATGTTAGTATTCATATTCATGTTCTTACATTTTAATTATGCACAAAATATAGTTCATTTTTAGATGTTTACTTGCTTATTAATCGATTAAGATTATTATACATGTCTGTGTTGTTTGTTTTCTGTCCATGTTTACATTCTTGTATTTAATTATGTACAAGTATAGTTGAATTTTTTTTTTTACAATAAGATTGTTATTATTCACCATTGTATAAAATACATATCTTTTAATCCGGGTGTCTATCGGATTAGTTATTTGATAAATGACATCTTGTTTTTCTCATTTGAATTTAGGAAGAAGGTTAAATTTGTTTTACTTGATATGACAAATTTTGTTGATTGAAGTTTTTAGTGTTAAAAATAATTATAGTAATTGCTAATATGATATAATCATTTTGTATTGTGTCATAATTAATTTTGTCCCTTTATGAAAGTTTAAAATAAAGTTACTATCAACTTTAAATATTTTAATGTCCCACCACTTTAAGGTTAATGCTCCACTATTTTGAAATGAAACATCTTTTGAGTAATTTTAGGAGTAAATCTTGGAAAGTTGATAGAATTTGATTGATTGTCCACTTATTTGAATTTTTTTTGAATTAAAGTTTTTGACCATTTGTCTTTATGGACTTAATGGCATTTTTACCCATAGATTGATCAATATAAGTAGACACAAAGACACACACGAAACAGAAAAAGAAAAGGAAGAACACACAGAGAGAAAATACAAGAACACAAAAATAAAAAGAAAAGAAAAGAACACTAGAACTTAGAGAAGCTTTTAACAAAATACTTAAATTGCTTTTAAGCTCTTTTTCTTTTGCCTCTTTGCTACTTCGACTTGTTTGGATCTCGGATATTGATATCGCTTTTCATTGACATAAAACTCATATTAATCGGTTAGTACTTTCTTTTCCTATTTTATTGTACTGTCTTTACTTTAGGTTCTTACATATTATATCTTGTCAAAATAAATACATGAAGTATCCTGGTTAGTTCCCATTTTCTTTGATATATTAGTTTATTATTTTGAAATGTGTTCTTGTTCTATTTGCTTGCTTTGTTGTAGCAAAATTATATAATCATGATATACCTCTCTATATATTTGTATATTGGTTGTGTTTTCTTTATGATTTAGCAGGGGCTTGAACTTCAAAGTTCAAGACACGAGGAGTGCGGAAGTTTAAAATGTCATTATTTCGTTTACATTTTTGTATTATTTATCCACTTACCTTTTATTTTAGTTTGTAATAATCTTGTAAACTCTACTCTGTATAATAATATACATTTGGGGACTGTCTAAAGGGAGAGGGGAAATCTACGTGCTACTTGTAATTTTTTTGTTTTTTACTTTGACACAAATTTTATATGGTTGTGTGCACTAAACAAATATACTGAAAGAAATTAGTTATTTTAATTATTTTTGTTGACTTTCAGATTTTAATTTTAAATAAAATACGTTTACCACACAAACAAATATTGATAAACCCTATATTTTAATTAGTTTATCAATTTTAATATTTTCATAATATTTATATATATTAAACAACATGCCCAACTCTTGTATATTTTATTCAAACTATCAATCATTCTATTATTACATATCATGTACATACGCTTTCGATAGATAATTTCCACCATGTTAATTAAATCATATGTCACGGTTTAAACTTAATATTTTCAGCATATTAATTGAAACTATACCTACATGACTTTAGCATGTTAATTTTTATAGAAATCATGTTTAAGATTTAATAAGTTTAATAGGCTACTTTAATAGATACAATACCTATATATTTGCTAATAAATATTTTATAATATTATGTCATATAGAACTATGTTTATAGAATTGAATAATATTGCAAGCATATAAAACCAAGATTTTCACCGTAAGAAATATACATAAATCACGTCTTTAGTACTTAATGAATATTTTTAGTATTTTATAAGAGTTAATTTACGCTTACAAGATTACAAATATTTTTATCATATTGACTCATATAGAAACTACATCTATAGAATTTAATTAATGTTCCAATACATACTTTATTTGAAAACCATGGTCGATGAAGAAATTACCGTCGATTTCCAAGGCCTTCCATGTTTATTAGACGCCTTTTAATTTTAGTTATTATTATTATTATTATTATCATCATCATCATTATTCATATTTATCCCTTATTAACACTTTTATCGAGTCTTTTACAGGTACTCAGAACTGCTTCCCGAGGAAGCTATTCGAATTAAGTTTGAATAATATTTTTAATTTATTATTGTATATATTATTGACGTTAGGCAAATATTAGGCCGTTCCTTATATTATTGCTTTAATTTACTCTTATATATATTTCATTATATATTTGTGCAATATTTTCATCTCCTCAATTTAAAAAATGAGTTCAGTTGGGATCCACAATTGTGGATTTTTGAAGGATGCTAATACCTTCCCTTCGAAATAAATCCATTGGTTTCGCAGGCATTTTAAAATAATTAATTTGTTTTTTTTAATTATCCTAAAATTATGGTGACTCATTAAATTAAATTATTTTTTGAACAATCGAATTGATTTTTTATGAATCACCATGACGTTGCTCTATATTTGTAAAAAATAGGGATGTAACACTTATTATAGTTACGCATCTGTGCCCACCATATAATAGAATTCTATTTTTTATAGTGTATATAGAGACACATATATTTAAAAAATATTTTAATTATTCTCTACTAATATTTTGTCAAGCGTTTGTATTCAGAGATATCTTACAAAAAATAATATTCAATAGTATTTTTCTTTTCATATGGTAAAAGAGTTCTTTTTTTTCTATACATTTATATTATTTTCTCATATTTTTATACATATAGTTGACAATAACATACATTATTTACTTGATTCATATGCTTTTTATACATATGTTTTATATAATTTTAATACATATTTTTACATATATATGTGTTATACTTGTAAATAATAACTTTATCCCTCCCTCATTGATAAATTAAGTCTAGTCGGGTACCACATTTTGTGGATTTCAAAGGATGCCTAACACCTTCCCTTTGGAATAATGTAAACCCTTACCTAGAATCTAAACTGGTTTTTCGTAGATCGAAACGTGAATCATATAGGTCATGCATCAAATAAGTTTTCCTTATTTTCCTTAATAAATTAGGTGGCGACTCTATATAATAATTAATCCCTTTAGAGTCTGTATGTTGTGCTTTATCTAACCTCGATCAAAAATAGATTTTCTACAATGGCTAGTGGCATCCGGGTGCTTGGCGTACTTAGCATATGTTCATGATGTGTCCAGCGAGGTGCCTACTATTGATTCAGTCCCTGTGGTTAGGGAGTATACTGATGTTTTCCCTACTGACCTACCTAGCCTACCTCATAGAGAGATATTGACTTTGCCATAGATTTAGAATTGGGAACTAAGCCTATTTCTATACCACCTTATCGTATGGACCCTACAAAGCTCAAGGAGCTCAGCATGTAGCTTGAGGATCTTCTAGGTAAGAGATTTATTCACCCGAGTGTGTCGCCGTAGGATATACCCGTCTTGTTTGTTAAAATGAAGGATGGGATTATGCGGATGTGTGTTAATTACAAGCAGCTGAATAAGGTGATGGTGAAAAACCGTTACCCCATGCCTCGTATCGATGATCTATTTGATCACCTTTAGGGTACGACTGTGTTTTCTAAGATTGACTTAATCCTGGCTACCACCAATTGCGGATTAGGGCAGTCGATATTCCTAAGACTGCTTTTCAGACTCGCTATGGCCACTATGAGTTCCTTATGATGTCTTTTGGGCTTACTAATGCCCCCGCAACTTTTATGGACCTTATGACTCAAGTATTCAGGCCTTATCTTGACTCTTTCGTAATTGTATTCATCGATGACATACTGGTATACTTGTGGAGTAGGGAGGAGCACACGCAACACTTGAGAGTTGTGCTCCAGACTTTGAGAGATCAACAGCTTTATGCTAAATTCTCAACGTGCAAGTTTTGGTTGGAATCTATGGCATTTCTGGGACACGTGGTGTCCAAAGAGGGTATTAGAGTGGATCCGACGAAGATTGAGGCTATTCGTGGTTGGGCTAGGCCCACATCTATTACGGAGATTCGGAGTTTCATTGGATTGGCTGGGTATTATTTACGATTCATTGAGGGTTTCTCTACCATTGCAGCCCCATTGACCCATTTGACACACTAGGATATTTGCTTTGTGTGGTCCGAGGAGTGTGAGTCGAGCTTTCAGAAGCTTAAGAAGTTGCTTACCACTGCTCTTGTTCTGACTCTACCAGTTGAAGGAGAGATCTTTTCGGTATATTGTGACATTTTTGGTGTAGGTCTTGGGTGTGTACTGATGCAGCATGGCAGAGTTATTTCTTATACTTTCAGATAGTTGAGAGTACACGAGCGCAACTACCCCACCCATGACCTAGAGCTGGCGGCGGTAGTTTTTGCACTCAAGATATGGAGGCAATACTTATACAGAGTCCATTGCGAGATATATACAAATCACCGCAGCTTACAATAGATTATGAGTCAGAAGGATCTAATTCTAGACAGCGGCGTTGGATTGAGCTACTGGCCGATTATGACATAACTATCCTCTACCACCAAGGCAAGGCGAATGTAGTAGCGGACGCCTTGAGCCAGAAGATGGGAAGTATAGGTAGTTTAGCTTACTTGTATGCTGTGGAGCAACCCCTAGCCTTGGACATCCAGTATTTGGCTAATCGGATGGTCAGGTTGGAAATCTCAGATTCCGGACCGATTTTGGCTCTTGTGGGAGCTCGATCATCTCTACTAGACCAGATTCATGGCCGACAGTTTGAGGATGGAGCATTGGTAGAGCTTCGAGAATTAGTATTGCGAGGCGATGGTGGTCAAGCTTTTATAGATCCGAATGACATACTATGGTTCGATGGTCGCCTTTGTGTTCCTAGAGTTAGAGACTTCATTCAGTTGATCCTTCATGAGGCCCACGAGTCTAGATATTCTATCCATCCGGGCACCGCAAAGATGTATCGGGATTTGAGACAACATTACTGATGGTGTGGTATGAAGAGAGATATAGTTAAGTATGTATCCCATTGTTTAAGTTGCCAGCAGGTTAAGGCCAAGCATCAGCGGCCTGGTGGAGTCTTTTAGAGATTACCCATTCCCGAGTGGAAATGGGAACGGATTACTATGAATTTCGTAATGGGATTGCCTCGGACATCCAGAGGTAATGATGGTATTTGGATCATCATTGATCGGTTGACCAAGTCAGCGCATCTCTTCCTAGTACGGTCCACTTTTACTGTAGATTGTCTAGCTCGAATCTATATTCAAGAGGTGGTCCGTCTACACAGGGTACCGATATCCATTATATCAGATAGGGGATCTCAATTTACTTCCAGTTTCTAGAGGGCCTTTTTGAGAGAGTTGGGCACTCGGGTTGATCTTAGTACAATTTCATCCACAGACCGATGGCCAGTCAAAGCGTATTATTCAGGTTTTGGAGGATATGCTGTGAGCTTGTGTATTAGAGTTTAAGGGTCATTGGGAGCAGTACTTAGCTTTGGCAGAGTTTGCGTACAACAACAGCTACCACTCTAGTATTCAAATGGCCCTATTTAAATCCTTATATGGTAGGCGTTTTCGCACTACGATTGGTTGGTTTGAGTCTTCAGAGCCTAGGCCGCACAGTACCAATTTACTTCAGGATGCCATAGCAAGAGTTTGGGTTATTCAGGATAGGTTAAGACAGCTCAGAGTAGGCACCAGAGTTATGTTGATCGCAGGCGTCAGCCCTTACGCTTCGAGGTAAGAGATCAGGTGTTCTTGCGGGTGTCGCCCTTGAAGGGCGCGATGAGATTCGGAAGGCGGGGTAAGCTTAGCCCCAGGTATATCGGCCGTTTGAGATTCTGAGGAGAGTTGGAGAGGTTGCTTATGAGTTGGCTTTTCCACCAGCATTTTCAGCGATACACCCTATTTTTCATCTGTCTATGCTGCGCTGGTATATTCCAGATGAGTCTCGCGTGCTTCAGTTTGACTCTGTTGAGTTGGATGATCGCCTGACTTTTGTTGAGGAGCCAGTTGCTATTCTAGCCAAAGATGTTCGCCAACTTTATTCTAAGTCCATCCCTGTGATTAAGGTCTAGTGGCGCCATCGTTCGATCGAGGAGGCTACATGAGAGATCGAGCAGGAGATGTGGGAGCAGTTCCCCAGCTTATTTGACCCTCCAGGTATACTCTTGTCCTTACTTTCACAGACGAAAGTTCTTTTAGTAGTGGATGTTGTAATGACCCTAAATGTCATTTGGGAATTTTTGTAAAATGATATTTTACCCCTCCCTTTAGATATCCCGAGTCATTTCTGATTGTTGTCGGGTGTTGATTTTTTAGAATATTCTATTAAAAATTAAGTCTTTGGAAATTTTGAGTTTCATAAGCTTTAAGTATTAAAAAGTGGTATTTAGGGTCAATCAAAGATACAAGTCTCGGAACGGAATTCCGTTGATTCCAGCAGCTATGAAATATTGAAATTGGCTTAGGAGACTTTACGGAATCAGTTTTGGAGTTGTAACGAAGTTTTGAGGCCTTGAGTTGAGAATGGAGAAATTTTAAGCTAAGGTTTGACTTTTGTCAACTTTTGGAGGAATGGAATTCCGATGACTCCGTTGGATTCGGGAGATGGTTTTTTGTCTAGGAGAAGTGTTTGTTGAATTTTTAGAGGTTCCAAGTCCATTTTGGTATTTTGAAATCTAAGTTGGTTCATTAGCGACTTTTTAAGTTTTGGGTCAGATCTCGAATTCAAATTCTGATGGTTCTATCAGCTCCGAAATGACCAAATTAGGCTAGTAGCACTGTTGGAATTACTATCAAGGCAATCGATATGAGTTTGGGATCATTTGGCGTTTTTGACTTTGGTTAGATCTCGAATTCAAATTTTGATGGTTCCATCAGCTCCAAAATGACCAAATTAGGCTAGTAGAACTGTTGGAATTACTATCGAGGCAATCGATACGAGTTTGGGGTCATTTGGCGCTTTTGACTTTGAAAGTTAGCTTATGGTTGACTTTGGTCAACATTCTTGGAAAAAGCACTCAAATGAAAATTCTGACAGTGCGGTTAGTTCCGTAATGTTGATTTTGGTCTAGAATGACCCTTTGTTCGCTTTTTGAGGCTTCTTGACTAATATCGAGGCCCGTTGTGGAATGTGGCTTAAAATGACTCTTGGGTGTGAGACCCACTTTTTATTAAAATAATCTCCTATGGGAAATTTAAATACGCTATTGAGTCTGGAATATCAAATTTAGTGGAGTAGCATATCTGATTTATTTTTATCGGATTCCGAACGAATTCCGAGCACCCCGTCGGAGATTTTGGACTTTTCCAAAATCTGTTGCAGCAGCAGTAGCAAGGCCATTTTTGAGTTTTTTTCTCCAACTTTAAAACCCCATAACTTGAGTTATATAGCTCCAAATTGGGTGATTCAAAAGGTAAACTTGTGAGATTTTTTATGGAGAACGTATTGGAGAGATTGAAAATTGATTTGGAGTATTTATTCAGGTTAAAATCATGATTTTATTAGCAGTAGTGTCCATTTTCGGAATGAATTTTTGAAGAACTTTGACAAGTTATTTCTTGACCTATATAAATCCGATTTGGGTGATTCCAGAGGCTATCTTGCGTGGAATTTTGAGTAGAATATCGTGAAATTTCAGAATCTACTTTTAGCACATTGTTCAAGGTAATAAATTGATTTTTAGCTACAGATTTAGTATTTTTCGAAATCAAATTTTATTGAATTTTGGAAGTGTGTATCTTGGTAAATATAACTCCATTTTGAATGATTCTTGAGGCTAGATTGTGGGGTTTGTCGCAAGGAATGTCATGGTGTAATTTTTTTTTGATTGGGAGAGTTTCTTTTTTGAGAAATCGATGCATAAAGAGGCTACCTTATTTATTTTCTTAGTTTGAAAATGTGGAATTGATTATTTGATCATCTTGCATTATTTTTTCACCCCGAATTATGTTATAAATTTGATTTGTGAACTTGGGTGATGTTTAGAACCTATTTTGGGGGCCAAATCTGAAATTCCGTATGCTGGTCCCATATTCCCCATTTTAGACCCCAAAATTGGTCTGTCTATATCATTGTCTGTTTACCTTCCACCGTATACCCCATTTCTGATCTTTAACGATCATCTCCTCCTTCTCTATCTCACACTGTTCATCTCCGGTCAGTTCTAAATGGCTTCACCGCCGCCGGTGAAGCTCCCGTGGCCACCGAATATAGATCATCAAATATCTCCAGCTAATGACACTCTGAATCTGCAAAATAATACTGCAATTTCAAGTGAAGCTGGTTTGAATCAACAACAATCGATCGATCAACAAAATACTAATGCAATCACTGTCTCTGAAGAGGAGCTGAAAATTGCACACAAGATCATCAATTTTCAGAAACATGGTTTGATTCTAGTATCAAGAACCATGGTAGATGATTCCTTATCTTTTGGACTACATACAGTCCAAAAATTGGATCAAACCACCGCACCATTTGAGAGCAGTGATCAGGCGACGCCTGAGAGAAACATCGCAGAGTCGCCGGAGTTGCGCCTTCATATTCGAAGGGGCTCTGGCGACATTCGAGACGGCGGACCCCCTGGGGTTTGTTCCCCATCTCATGGCGCTCCTACCACCAAAATTTCAACCCAAATGGACGGTGAAATTGTTGGGTACGATGGTACCGGCGAGGTTGTCGGAGCTCAGGCGACATTTTCAGGTGGAAACCAATGCAAAACACCCCACCAGCAACTCACAAACACTAGAGAAGGACTCAAATCCTCTCAAATTAGATTGAATTTGCCAAATCTACAGGGTCACTGTCAGAGTGCCGGCGCCGGAGCTCCGGCGAACCATTTGTCACAAGATCAAATCCAAAATGTCCCTAAGGGCAATGCGCAACTTCCCATCCACAAGAGGTGTCTCGAATCATCAATAACAAATTCAAATTCAAAAAGTCATCGAGACACTCGTCAAGGTGATATGCACATTTTCACTGATAGTCAAGCTGATGAACACACATTGGTTCAAGACCAATATCAACAATATGGTCAATTCGATCAACTAAAGGATAATATGCAAACAATTGATAATGCAAAGTTGATGCATCCTTTTTCCAAAAATGATAAACATGCCTCAGGAACTTCACAGCAATGTAACAGTGCCAATGTTACAGACCCTCAAGGTAAGACCAATCCTTCCAACTTGATATACTCTGAGACTGCCAACTTGATATCCAGTGGAGTTCCTTTGCAACCTAATGCGAATGTAATTCCTAGTAATGCTGTAGGTAACTCCTTGCAGGTCACTGATCATACCAAAGTCACTTCTAAAAGCAGCCCTGAAATTCTTACCAAAATGCCTAACAATTCTATTCCTCAAACTAGCAACCAGCTACACACTCAACAGCCTACCACCACCCACAATAGCTTCCCTAAGGTGTCTAATAATTTTGACATCCAGGTTCAAACTAGCCAACCTAAGGTGCCCATCAGCTATGCTAATATTGGTCCTAGACATGTTGGACCTAAATCAGTCAATACCCAACCTCAACCAAATTCCACTAACCAAAACCCCCAGAAAAATATTTTTCCCAACTTAAAGGACCAGGTCCTTCAGCCTGCCCCTTACACTGTAGTTCAGACCTTTGCTGCCAAACTCAGAAATAATTAGACAAAAAATAAGGCTCCTATTGAATTAGCCACCCCTGAATACACAACCAAACAGGGCCTGCCTGCTGTGTTTTTTGAAAAAGAAGACTTTATGCACAAACTAGCTCAAAGATGCAAATACACCTTGGTTGGCAAATTTACCCACACCATGCCAAAGATAGAGTTGATAAGAAGGAGCTTTATCATTCAAACTCAGCTCTCAGGAGGTGTAAAAATTGCTCATTTCAATGCTAGACATGTCTACATTGACTTGGACAATGAGTTGGATTACAATACTGTCTGGACCAAACAAAGAATGACAATAGAGGGCCAACTCATGAGGATTCAGACATGGACACCTACTTTTAAACCGGATGAAGAAACCCCAATAGTGCTAATCTGGGTAGCCTTACCAGAACTACCTTGGCATTGCTATAACATGGAGTTCACCACTGCCCTGCTAGCCTCTATAGGGAAGGTACTTTATCTAGACACTGCTTCCACACAAAAAACAAAGGGAAGCATAGCCAAGGTGAGACTTCAAGTGAACCTCACCAATAAAAGACCTCCCCATGTTTGGCTGGGATATGACAAAACTGATAAAACTCTAGGGAGGTGGCAAGCTATCTTATATGAAAATGTACCTGATTACTGCATGTACTGCAAACATCAGGATCACTTGATACATGTTTTTAATATTCAAAGAAGGGATGAAGAACAAAAAAAAAAGAAAAAAAGAAGAAACAACAAAAATGAACAAAAACAAGGAGGGCATGCTAACCAAGGATCATGATGACACAAATATCAATACATCTGTAAAAGATTCTCCTGCTCAGCCACAACAAACACTTGACAATGCAAAAGAACTGTTGTGGCAAGTTCAGAGAAAGAAACAATCTAAGGGACAAAACAAGCCCCAACAAACAAATGTGATCAGCTCTATTCAACCACAACAGAACAGGGGAGTTGATAAACCTCAGCAAAACATCATAGGTCCAGGTAAGTCCTCTACTCCTATTTATACTTCCAATAATTATGTTGATCTTGTTACCCAGGATCAAACCAATAACCAAGATGCAAGAGAACCAAGTAACCAAAGGAATTCCACTTTGAAGAATTCAGCAAAAATGTAGGAAAACACCATAATTCAACAACAAGGTACTACTCAAGGGATCAATGTACCAAGGAATGCAGGTATTGACTTATTACTCCCCATACCCCTTACACCCCCACATCATATCTCTACTGCTGTTGGCTGTGTAGTTGATGGAGAAAGGGTTGGAGGAGTAATGGAGAACCCCACTAATCTGCAGGATGGGGAACCCAAAAGGGGAGGGATTTTGTCTCATGTTCTGCACGAGAATATCACTGACCTTAGGAGTGCCCTTACAGCCCCTGCTACCCCTGTACACAAGGCTCAAAATGACATACCAAATACTGAATCCATCAGAAGAGATCCCCCTACTGATGATTCTACCATGTAAAACATCTTAGGCTCTATGGCCAATGATTTGGGATCCTTTGCAAGCAGTAGTGGAAAAGACTCTGATGCAAAAAAAACAAGTTAAGCAAGAAAAGGAGAGAGGCCATCAAAAAGAAAACAAACCTTTCTGAGAAATACCAAACTCTTTTAACTGACAGTGTTGCAATGCAGCAAAGTGAACAGGGATGTCAACAATTTGTACTTGATGATGACCAGGTGGGTATAGATATCACCCCTTTTCAAAATCCAGAGGTAGCTACAGATCACTTCACCAGAAACACCAACATACAAGACCCTATTGATGAGTATGTTGTATGTGATTCAGAAAATAAAGAAGATAATAATTATCAGCCCTTACATGATCAGGAGGAAGATGATATTATAAGTGAGCATTTAATCAAAAACATCAACCCCTCTTCTGAGAATATATATGAGGAAGATATCCAATAGGTGGCTAGTTCACAGGGTCTATCTCCTAGAGGGATACATAGGACCAGATTTAGCAACAAGGCAAAAATTTCTACAAAAACTGCCCCCACAGGCAGACCAAGTACCAGGTCCCATACTTCAAGAATTTCTCAATGATTAGTACCCTTAGCTGGAATGTAAGGGGTATAAATACCCAAGGAGCCATGGATAGAATAAAACTTCTCACAAATATCCATCAAATTTCTCTTATAGCTCTAATGGAACCTTTTTCTGATAACTCTCAGTTACAATACTTTAGAAACTAGCTCAATATGGACCATGCCATCCACAATCCCAATGGTAAGATTTGGATTTTCTGGACCAAAAATGTGAATTGCAAGATTTTGGAGAATGATGAGCAACTAATCACTTGTGAACTCAATCATGCCTTGATCCCAAATCAATTCATCACTACCTTTGTCTATGCTAAATGTAAAGATCATCTCAGAAGACCTTTATGGGATAGCCTTCTACAGCAGTCTACTACATCCAATCCATGGTGCACTATAGGAGACTTTAATGTTATTGTAGACCCTGAAGAAAAATTAGGGGGTGTCCCCTATAATATGAGAAAGAGTTTTGAGTTCATTAGCATTATTGAGGCTTCAGGTCCTCAAAACCTTGGTTTCTCAGGTCAGAAATACACCTGGTCCAACCTGAGGGGTATCAATTTTAGAATTTGGAAGAGACTTGATAGAGGGATGGTTAATGATAACTGGCTAGAAACCATGCCCCATACCAGCATTACTCATCTTCCTTCAGTGGGTTCTGATCACTGCCCCTTGCTCTTAGAAATGATTGACCAACAACACAACCCCATCAAGTATTTCAAATTCCTGAACTGCTGGCCTGAGCAACCTTCTTTCATAGATACTGTCAAGAATTGCTGGCGCAGACCTTCTAATGGAAATCTAATGTGGAGTTTTCATCAGAAAATAAAAAGACTTACTGCTACTCTTAGCAGCTGGTCAAGAAATCAATTTGGAGACATCTATGCTAAAGTCAAAGAATATGAGGAGAAGGCTAGAGAAGCTGAAGAGAATCTGATCAGTATAAACACCAATGAAAATAGGTCTCAACTGCATGCTATCAATGCTGAGTACATTAGATACATGAAGATGGAGGATTCTATCCTCAGACAAAAGTCTCAACTTCACTGGTTCAAAGAAGGTGACAGGAACTCTAGCTACTTTCATGCTCTCATCAGAGGCAGGAGAAGAAAGCTTTACATCCACAGAATCCAAAATGAAGAAGGCTCTTGGGTGCAAGGTGATAAAGAGATAGCTGATGCTGCTTGTGAATATTTCCAATAAATTTTTACTGGAAAGGAGGAGCACATCCAACAGCAGACACTCCATTGCATCCCTACAATGGTGACTGACAAAGACAATGATGATCTACAAGCCATGCCTACTATGGAAGAAGTGAAAACTACTGTTTTTACTATGAATCCTCACTCTGCTGCTGGCCCTGATGGGATGAATGGAACTTTCTTTTAGGTGTGCTCGGACATCATCAAAGAAGACCTCCTTAAAGTGATCATATCCTTCTTTTATGGACAAACTATGCCTAAATATTTCACCCATACTTGTTTGGTTCTACTCCTAAAAGTAAACCATCCTACAAAAATCTCTGAGTTCAGACCCATAAGCCTTAGCAACTTCACTAACAAAATCATTTTCAAACTCCTCTACCTAAGACTTTCTCCTATTCTCCCCAACCTTATTTCTTTGAACCAATCTGGTTTTGTCAAGAATAGAAACATCTCTGAAAATATAATGCTTGCCCAGGAAATAATCCACCAGATCAAAAAACCAAATGTTGGAGGCAATGTTGTGATAAAACTTAACATGACCAAGGCTTATGATAGGGTCTCTTGGAATTACACTTGTCTTGTGATGAGAAGAATGGGGTTTAAAGAAACCTTCATTGACATGGTTTGGAGAATCATGGCTGAAAACTGGTACTCTATTATAGTCAATGGTTCAAGACATGGTTTCTTTCACTCCACAAGGGGTCTCAAACAAGGTGATCCTCTCTCCCCTGCTTTATTTGTCCTAGGTGCTGAAGTGCTGTCCAGACTACTGAATAATCTTCATCAGCATCCCCAATTCCATGGTTTCTTTATGGCAAAAATGGGACCTCAGATCAATCATCTGAGTTTTGCAGATGATATCATCATCTTTACTTCTGGAAGAAGGCACACCTTAGATCTCATTATGGAAACATTAACTACCTATAAAAGAGTTTCTGGACAATTGATTAACAAGCAAAAAAGTCATTTCATGGTTCCCTCCAATGCTTTCAAGTCTACTGTACTGAGAATCAAGAGTATCACTGGTTTCAACCAAAAGAGTAGTCCTATAACATACTTGGGATGTCCTATTTATATTGGTAGGCAAAGAGTTATTTACTACTCTGATCTTATTGCAAAAGTTGTAAGCAAGATAACTGGTTGGCATGCTAAAATCCTGAGCTATGGGGGTAGATCTATTCTTGTGAAGCATGTTATTCAAGCCATGCCAATATATTTGCTTTCAGCCAGCATCCCTCCCTCAACCATCATTAAGCAGATTCAGAGCATCACTGCTAACTTCTTCTGGGGATGGAAAAATGACAAGAGGAAGTACCACTGGTCCTCATGGAAGAACCTTAGCTATCCTTATGATGAAGGGGGCATAGGGTTTAGACAAATCACTGATGTGGTCAAATCTTTTCAATACAAGCAGTGGTGGACCCTTAGAACCAAGAACACCTTGTGGGGAGAATTCCTTAAATCCAAATACTGTCAGAGGGCCAATATTATTACAAAAATGTGGGACACTGGTCAGTCCTTAATTTGGAAGCACCTCATGAACAACAAACACTACATTGAGCCTCACATTCAGTGGCAAATTAAGTCTGGCTCTTGCCTTTTTTGGTGGGATAACTGGCTAAGTGTTGGCCCTTTAGCTCATTTTTCTGCTAACAGCTGTAGGTTTAACCACACCCAAGTTTCAGCTTTTGTAACTAATGGACAATGGAATGTTGATCTCATTATCCAAAAAGCCCCTCCTCAGTTTGTTCCTAACATTTTAGCAACTCAATTTAGCTACCATCCCCTCAAACAGGACCATCCATGCTGGATTCCTAATACCAATGGGGAGTTCAGTTGTTCTTCTGCCTGGGAGCTCATTAGAGACAAGAGGACAAATACTATGCTGAATGCATGTACTTGGCACTAACTAATACCTTTCAAATGCTCCTTTCTTGTTTGGAGAGCTCTTAGAAGGAAATTACCTACCAATGAGAAAATAACCAGCTTTGGCAAAGCCCCCTCTCAGTGCCATTGTTGTGAAAGACCCGGCCAAGACACCATTGATCACACCTTTGTTGCAGGAACCTTTGCCAAGATACTTGGAGGGTGTTTGCTGATTCTTTGGGCATAAAAAAAGATTACACACCTCTTATAAATATGCTTATGAGATGGTGGACATCTAAACACAAGAATGCAGCACATAAACTCCTGTTACAAGCAATCCCTATCTTCATTTGTTGGAACTTATGGAAGAATAGATGTGCTTCCAAATATGGTGGGAAGAAATCTAGCCTTTCAAGAGTCAAATTTTTTGTCTATAAAGGCATCTCTAACCTGCTCATCACAGCTTTTCCTTATATTGAATGGCTAAATAACTGGAAGGACCTAGTCATTTCAGTGGAACAATGCTACCATGACACCAAAATTACCCCTGTATGCTGGATCAAACTAGCTGATCACATGGTAAAGCTAAATACAGATGGTAGTGCCCTTAACAACCCAGGCAACATTGGTGGAGGAGGAATACTTAGAAATACTCATAGTGACCTTATCTTTGCCTATGCAGTTCTATTGGGGGAAGGAACTAACAACCAAGCAGAAATCAGGGCTGCTATCTTTGGTCTATCTTGGTGTATTCATCTTGGTTATTTACAGGTAGAGTTAGAGGTAGATTCTCAACTCCTAATCAGGTGGTTACAACAAGAAGCAAAACCCCCTTGGTCAATAAAGGAGCTGCTGGACAATTTAAACAACATCATCAACCAATTCCAAACTTTCAGCTGTAAACACATCCTTAGAGAAGCAAACTACACAGCTGATGTCTTATCCAAACACAGCCACAAATGCAAATCTCCTGAACTCTATTTCACTATGCATAATCTCCCCAAACAAGCTAAGGCATACCTTGAGATGGACAAGCTGGAAATGCCTTCTTTCAGAAGAAAGAAACTCAGGAGAATAAAGAAACCTCCCTAACTCATTCCATTTTTGGTTCTAACTCAAACTTCAACATGGTTTTGTCTATGCATAGCTATAAATACCTTGAAGATCTCACAGTTAGAACTCCTGGCAAAAGGAAAATCTCCCTTCCTTATTACTATCTTTATTATTTTTTTAGAATAACCAGTCTAACCTTAGAGGTAAGGAGTAGAATAGTTTATATTTTGTCTTCTCTTCCTTCTTGGCTTAACAGGTATAGGAATTCAAATGTTAGCAGACTTTGCATAAGCCACATTACAGAAGCAGCAGTGACTCCAATTGAAGATCCCATGGAGTTTCAACTCAAACAGATAATTGGAGACGGTAGTCGAGCGACCGTGAAAAAGTTATCAGATTTAAGTCCCCAAATGGAGCATTTCACAACTTGGAGCCTCCATCCTGTCCAAATGACCTCCAAATGTTGCAAGAATACAGAAAATACAGTATTTGCAAATCCCAAGAAGTTTCACCTCCAACGGATAATTGAAGACGTTAGTCGAGCGACCTTGAAAAAGTTAGTCGACTTAAGTCTCCAACTGATGCACTTCACAACTTGGAGTTTCTATCTTGTCCAAAAGACCCCCAAATGTTGCAGGAATACAGCAAATATAGTAGTTGCAAAGCCCAAGAAGTTTCACCTCAATCGGATAATTGGAGACGTTAGTCGAGCGGCCTTGAAAAAGTTAGCCGATTTAAAGCTAACAAGCTCCAAAGCACTCTTTGAGGTCTTTTCCTTTCTTTGCTTTGTGTTTGTTTGTATGTGCAGGTGCTCTAAGGAACTGATCATGAGGAAAGGTCTCCTCCTGAAGGTAACTTGCAACAACAAACAACTGAGCACTTCCACTATGGAGGCACCAGGAAACTGGCTACAGGTTTGCAGCAGCCTATACTTCTCCCACATTCGTTTGGTTCTTTGGCTACTTGTTTGTGCAGGTACACAGAGATGCAAACAAAGGGAGACAAATGCTAGAGATGCAGGAGCATCATCAGCCTTCACCAACAATCCAACCATGCCAGATTCCATCCTTTATTACCTGCATCAACACCATTACATCCAAGCTACTTGGAACTCTTTTTTTGTTAATTTGTTGGTGTGCAGACACATAATACAACAGCAATGGAACCTTCCAAAATGCAAGGTTCCATCAGTTAAACACTCAAGCCAAGGCTACTTCTCCTACAGGTTGCAACATACAACAACAAAAGCATGGTGCAACAGGTACAACTGCTTCAACAACAATAACAACATGAGGAGCTACAACCACAACAATTGGTCCATCCACAGCAATCCAGTTCTGTTTGTGGATCTTTGTTTTTGGTCTTGTTGGCTTGGTTTTATGCATTTGCAGGTAGCTGGAGATACACTAAATCAAGTAACATTTGAGGATACAAGCCTCAATACACAACACCTCCAGCAACATGCAGCATCCAGGAAGCTTGCAGAACTGCAGCATGAATCAGCAGAATGGCAGCTCTTAATGTGCATTTCTACTGTAGGATACTACAGCTTAGAAAGGCAACAGGAAGTTGAAGCCTCCTTTAAACCTCCTACAAGATTGCAGCTGGATCTCCAATCCACAATATCTCCAAACCTGCTGACTATTACAGCTCCAAAGCGGCTGACTGATACACTTCTTTCCATTTTTCATCCTCCATAGCTGTTATAATCATGATATTGAAGTTGATGCATCTCTCCACTTGGACTTACTTGGTATGACAAGACTAAAAAGGGCAAGATGAATAGAACTTTCTCATCCCATGCGAGATAGAAGTTTCGTATACTTGTTCTGCTTCAATTTAGCTATGTGATTCGTCGCGTAGTTGAATAGGACTAGTGTAGGTTACTTTCTTGTTTTTCTCATGGAAGGGGAGAGTCTCCCTCATTTATGCTTACTTAGTCGACTTGTACCGGGAGGAGTCCTCCCATAGGTTTAATGCTTTCTAGTTTTAGTTAGCCTTTTTTGTAATGGGAATGAGTTAGCCGACCTTAGTAGGTTAGCCTACTTATGAACCAACATAGGATCGGAGGTAAGGTTTATGTCCCCTTACGTGTATTTTTACTTTATTTTATTTATGTTAAGGCTTGGGGGTGTTGCTCAACCCCTGACTGTGCACGAGAGGTGGGAGCCTCGTGTAGGGTCTGTTCCCCCCCCCCCCCCTCCCAAAAAAAAAAAAATTGGTCTGTCTTCAAAAATTATGAAATTAGTGTATAAATGACCGTATCGACGTCGTGGTTCTGTTTTTGGTAGTGTGGAAGCATTCCGAGGACGTTCGGAAGAAACAAAATCTAGCATAGTGATTTAGAGCTCGCGTGTTTAGCCAACAGGTAGGCTACGATTTGCCTTTCTTTAAATTGAGCTAAAATGTGTGAAAACATTTTGAAATAGTTGGAATTTTGGTTGGGTAGTTTAATTGTATATCTCAAGTGTTAGAAATCATGCTTTAGGCTTGCTATTGGATTTTTTGGATATTTAGAAGCATGTGTATCTTGTCGTTATTTGTTAGTATTATAAGGAGAGTTGATTGAGCATGTTGTTGATATTGTAAGTATGTTGGCCTTAGTATAGGATGTAAACTTGCTGTAGATGCCCCGACGTCGCTTCGGTGGACTTAGATCCTTATAGAATAGTATAGCGAGCTAGTGCCTGGTAGTTTGACCTTAGTTAGGCGTTATCCTTGCTTTTAGAAATATCCTCATCCATAAATCGGTATAATCGTGACTTTCGTGATGCGTCGGCAATAGTAAATTTCGTGATCGTTGACTTTGGCTTCGGCTCTAGTTTTGGCGGTATATCGATTGACTCATTGGGAAGGAGATTCTCGATACTGTTATTGTTTAGTTGGAAAGGAGAATATTCGGCACCATAAGATAAAATATCTGTGAGCATCCGGGTATCCAATCCCGGCCTCTATTCTATACTATCTATGAGCATCCGGGTACCTAATCCCGGCCTCCGTTCTGAATTATCGGGGAGCATCCGGGTACTCAGCACTGGCCTCTACAGGCTTGCAAGTATGATGAGCATTCGGGTACCCTATCTCGGCCTCGATCATACCGATATATTACAGAAAGCATCCGGATACCCAGTCCCGGCCTCGACCGCACTAATGTATTATGGCAAGCATCCGGGTACCCAGTCCTGGCCTTGGCCACTTTAAACATTCGGGTGAGCATCTGGGTCTCAATCCCGGCCTCAACCCCTAAGTCACCACTAGATCTATTAACTCTTGGAGATTCTGGGTTTGGAAATGATATAGTACTTCGGCTCCTAACATCGCAGATTCTTGGTTCCTAGCCTTGGTAGTTTTAGCTATGTTGTGTACTCGGCGAGCTTGTGGGGGTTCATTCAGGTTTTTATTTAAATTGCGTACGAGTGTCCCGATTGGGCTTATGGGGGTCTAGTTGGGTATAGTTAGCTGTAGCTTTCATAAATAGTACTCTTTTCACTTTAGATGCTTATGTTGATTCCTATTTAGACTTATTTCTCTTTTTCATATTGTTTTCACCTTTTCTTCTCAATCGGCCTATGATGCCTACTGGGTACCTGTTGTCTTGTTACTCATACTACACTCTACATCTACTTTCGTGATACAGGACTGAGCATCAGCTACCGTCGTAAATAGATCGAACCTATTGCAGTCATTTTCGGAGACTAGGGTGAGCACTTGACGTTTTTGGATCATTCTTGTCTCCTTCAGTATGGATGACCCATCTTTTATCTTTTGAGACTAGTCAGTTGTTATATATATTTTTGGTCCACTTTTGGGACTTGTACTCGTCTTTTATTTTATAGCAGCTCTGTATTTGTGACTTCCATATTTTGGGAGGATCTTTAGTTGTTTACATCATGTTTTGGTTTACTTTCATTTATTCTTTCTGCCTATCTTTATAATTCGTCACTCTTATTTAGTTTCTGTCCTCAAACCCATTACTTGAAGTTCCGGGTTGGCTTACCTATTGGAGGGTTATAGTAGGTGTCATCATGACCTAAGGAATTGGGTCGTGACATAAAATCTTATAGTGACTACAAATTTAATTTTTTCTTAGATGATTATGTAAAGTAAATAATTATTTAATTGAATCATACAAAATTTGTAGAGAAAAAATTAAGAAATGCAAAGACTTTGACTTTATTAATGTATTGATAAAATTCAAAACATACGAGTTACAAACTTACAACTAGTTGTATATAATAAATTGTAACTTCTACATATTTCGAATCATTTTCTCCAATTCATTTGTATTAACATTAACAGGAACTGGTTCATAATTTTCAAAATCAATAAATCTGTAATTTGGACTAGCTTGTGTCGAAGGATCTCCAATTGACATTATTTCTTCAAATTCTCCATTTTCTTCCGTATCTTCTACTCTTCCTTTATTCCTACGCTCTGATCTAATCCAATCTCTGAGGCAAACTAAAACATTCATGGCATTGCTCCCCAAAGAATGTCGATTGTCTCCAATCTGCTGTCTTCCTTGACTAAATGTGTTATCTGATGCAACAGTTGACATTGGAATATTTAGCATATCTCTAGCCATGGTTGATAATACTGGATATTATTTTTTATTGTTGTTCCACCATTCCAGCGTAGTGACACTATTTTCATCATAGGTCTCTGGAGCCTGTCTCAAATAATAATTAAGCTCGTCTTGATTTATGCTCCGTTGTGATGTAAGTTGTATTCTATTCCAAATAGATAAATTAGAAAAATCATGGACAGGCATACCATGTGCCTGCCTTTTAGAAGATGATGGCTCGTCAGAAGGACGAGATAGCAGAACAGTATGACTAGGGGTAGCATTATCAAGTAAATAAATATAATGATCATATAATGTTTGAATATGATCACTTGTATCTCTCATCGCCTTAAACATAGTAGGATCTTCATCTTTTTCAATTTCTATAGAAGTATATATAAGGCGAACACATTCAGACATAGTATTAAGTTTCATATACAGATTTAAAATAACACCAATTAAATAAATAGGAGGAATAGGAAAAAAATATTTTTAAAATTTTTCTATCATTTCAGCAATAACATCTTTGTAATCAACTTTCTTTTTATATTCCATAAGCAATACAGAAATTTCGGCTAAATAAGCAAAAATATTAGAAATAGTATAATAATAAGCACCGAAAAATTAAAGAGTAGCCAAATAATTTTTTTCTAAAAACACAACAACATCATTAATTTTAGTCCAATCAGATTTCTTCGGGCATTAATCTAGGTCTAAGATTATTTACCTAGCATTTTTTTTAAAATTATTTAAGTCTAACTTTTCTATTATTTCCTTGAATAAATCAACTGCATGCCTATTTTTTTCAATTGTTGGCTCAAAAAAATAAAGTCCATCTTTAACAATTAAATTATATATATGAAGAAAAATATCATCTAAGGGGAGAAATCTCAGTTTTCAAAGAATTAACAACAATGGTATTATTAGATGCATTATCAAAAGAAATACATAAAACTTTGTGTTCAAGACCATGATATTTTGCAACCATTGATATAAAATCATAAATAAATTATGCATTATGTCTTCGATTTTCATCATATTGAAATGTTAAAATACATTTTTGCATAATAAAATCGCTATCTATCCAATAAGAAGTAACAGTTTAATAATCATTTTTATTTATAGCACGATTAAGATCAGAAGTAAGTGAAACTCTACATGAAAGATTTGTTAATAACCAACGTAAATAATATGCATATTGTCATGAAGTCTACAAATATTTGATCTACAAGTACTTCTAGGAATACCGTTAAACATGAGATTATAAGTTGATTGTATTTAATGAATAAAAGCATCAGAAGAAGCAAATGAAAAAGGTAGACAACCCACAACTATCATTTTCTCTATCTATTCACGGTCCCTCATTTTATTATACGTCCTCGTTAATTTTTTGATTTGTGGATTTATTCTACCTTGAACTGGCCCAATAGCAACCCCCCTATTCGTTCTTTCCAATCAGGATGCTCATTGTCTGGATGTCTAGTCAATTGATCCGTTCCACCTCTATTACCTCCGGTCTTATGCTCGAAATTTTTTTGACACTCTTTACATTGAACTTTAGTTGTTCTGGCTATGCGTTCAAAATAATGTCATACTAAACTAACTTTTTTTCTTTCTTTTACAGGTCATGGAGGAAGATTAACAGTTCTAGATTGAGCATTACCTAAATCTACATCAGGACTAGTTGGTGTAACATCCACATCATCATTATCATCTTGTTCTATTTCTACTTCAAATTCATTTGGTTCTTCTATACCGTAAATTTCTTGATATTCATTTTCATTCATATCATGTGCACCTACACCTATTTCTCCAAATTTACTAGGTGGTTCTTTAGGCATACGAGAATAATTTCTACTTGTACTACCTCTACCGAAAGCACTTTTTTCTTACTACCACTGTCTCCGCCCGAACACAAATTTTTAATACTTTTACCTATATTTTTTAATCTATCAATTATGCAAATTAAACTAATAAAAATTATAAACACAAAAATTAAATATTTAAATATACTAGAATTAATTTATTAAATAAAAGCAAAAGAAGGAACGATTATACCAAATTGCTGAAATCAAATAAAGAATCATAAAATTGCAGAAATGTTAATCACTTGAAAGTTGAAAACTTCCACTTGATGTTGTTAATTGCAAAAAATAATAAAAGATTGATATCACTTTAAGAGAGAATTGAGAAATTGAGAGAATTAGATGATTGTTGGTGGAAAAAAATGATTAAATGTTGTAGGTATAGAAAAAAAATTGATTAATAAATTGTTTTTTTTATAAAACATGCAATTTTCAGTTTTGAAAAAGAGGCCCAAACAGCCATATCAAAAAACAATAAAAAAAAATTGTTACCGGGCTGGTCTCGGGCCGGCTACCAATCCGTTATCAGGTCTGTCTTATCGATCCAAGGTTAAAAAATAACCGGATCGGCCCAATTTTTTGGTGTTGAACCAGTATTCAGTCCGATCTTTTTCGTGCCTGGCCTTTAATGGGCCGGTCTTAGGCTAACCGGTCCAGTTGACGGGTATAATTGTAACGTGTGGAGGGGGCGTATATGTCGTGTTGGACACTTATTCTCTAGAAGCTCGTATTACACTTTTTCTAAATAGAGGAAAATAGCCAACCATTCTAGATTTAAAAATGACTTTTAATTCATCTGTTGTTGCTTCATTAAATTGTCATTAATTTCTTTTAAACTTGACATCTAAGAACCTACATATATATAAATGTCTATCTTCTGCTTTTTATAATCCTTACCATATAATAAGTTGTGTTTCCCAAAGTCTGAAACAAGAAAAAAAATGTCATCAACTAAGGTTTACTCTCTCTTGCTATCTCTTATGGTTATCAATTTCTCATTCCAACAAGAATCAAGATTTGGTCTTGCAAATGCTACAAGGCCAATTTCTGTACAACGATATAGTAGTAAGTTTTCTTCATCATCAGTAGAGCTATTGAAGATGTTTGAGACTCTTGGAATGGTTTGCAAGTGTTGTGATGGTGCAGATTTTGGACAAGGAAAAAATCAAGATTTGTGTAGTGCTACTTGGAATGGTTCTTGCTCTAATCTTAAGTGCTTTCCATGGAAATCTCAATGATTTTTCTCTTACATATAATTTTTGTTACTTCCTTTTTGATGTTATTGATCTCGTTTAGAGTATCAGTCTAATCACTCAACTTATGAAAGACTTGTTTTGTGTATATAAGTACTATTCACAAAGATAATTCAGTAGCCAAACTATATATTCTTTAATATATTCATTTTCCCCCACGTTTAATCATCTTTTATCTGTTAGGTACATATTTCATATACAAAGCGGAAGCATAATCACAGATTAAACTTTTTACATATTAACAACAACAATAACATATTCAGTGAAATTTCATGAGTGGATCTAAGGAGGATAAAGTGTACGCAGACCTTATTGGTACCTCATGGAGGTAGAGAGACTGTTTCCAAAAGACTCGCGGCTCAAATGTAGCAGTTCCAAGCGAGACAACTCTATATAAATAAAAAATGAAACTTAGAAAACTAACATTTTGAAGTTTTCGCAAAACTCGTTCAAATTTGACGAATTCAGAACTTCGATCTTCTACTAATTTCTTAATAACCTTTTTCTTAACTAGTGACTTATGTGGGCAAGGATTTTCAAAAAACAGGATAATTTTTTTCCTCCGGGAAGACTTCCCTATTTATTCCCAATTTCAACAGAAGAGGAGAAGGCTTAGGGGACAATAAACATTCGGCATTTGGGAGGAATTAGGGGGAAACTAAAACCCAATAAAGCCAAAACAATTTTTATTCCTTTTTAATTAATTAAAAAATTATTTTTCAAATCAGAATTTTAAATTATTAAAACAACTGATTTTGTTCCTTCTAAAAGATCAGTAAAATACTTCTTTCGGAACATTTTTGTTTTTCTTTTTTAGAAATAGTTAATTAGTCATGCATAGTAAAGATCTTAGACTTATTTACTGAGACTTTCAATTACAATATTAATTCATAAATAAATGAATTAACCATATCATAATAACCAATAAATTATTCTGCTAACAATTTATAATTGCACTCTTTGATTTAAAAATCCACCATTACATCTTATATAACTCCCTCACATAAGAATTACCGACTCCAATTTAATTTATTGACTAACTTAATCCTTTATTATTATACTTAACTTATTTCACATGATGGATTTAAAATCCACTTGTCATTACCCAATCTCTTAGGAATATATTGACTCGTAAAAGAATCTCACATTTTAATAGATTAAAATAATAAATCAAACTACATAGATCATAATAATTATATCAAGATTAAGAGTATAAGTATATATAATGGACTAGAGAATTTGTTTATTAATCTTATGCTACAATCATCAAGATGTTTGTACTACTTCTATCTTTGATTGTGAACATTATTTTATAACTTATAATAACCGACAATTTTAATCTTCCGTGCATGAATTAAATGACTTCATACACAAAATCGTCTACTATATAAGTAAGGGACACACATATAAACATAATGATCTATTGAAATAAATATTTTATTATAATAAATAAAAGAGTAAATACATCAAATCTTTCTAAACTTGACAACAAAACTTACTTAACACTTTAACTACATGTGCATTTAAATACCTCCTTAACAACTTTGAAGTAAATTAAATATTACCTTGAGATTATAATTTCACCCCTCACCTGTGACATTATCGCCATGTAAGTGCCACAACATAGTCATATTAGCACCACATCATTAATTTTATTTATTTATTTTATTTATTCATCATTTAGTTTTTACACATCTTAAAATTAATTTATACTAATTAATTAATTCAAAATACACTTTCTAAAATTAAAATTTAAAATGTAGACCCATTTTTATTTCCCCCCCAACTCGCCCCCACCCACCCCTTCACGTCTTTCATCTTCCTTCTTCTCCGTTTCTAGCCTCCACTGTTCATTTTTTTCCTCTTCATATTTTTCGGCGAGCTCCATCACCACATCATCACCCAAACTCTTTTCACCGTGAACTCCCAAACTACTGTCGGAGCTCCACCATCAGATCCCCCAAAGCCCCAACAAAACAACCTGACCACCACCTTGCCGTCTCTGTCTTTCTAAAAACACCATTATTAATGAGCTTCGAAGCTCTTAGACGGAGCAACAAAACAGCAATAATGAGGCCCCACCAAATCATCGGATCAGACCCCATCTCTTGTTTCTCTTTCTTTCCTTGCCGTATCAGGTGAACCTGCGATGCCGGAGAGACAAAACATCCACCATCGTTGTTAATGGTAGAATTGAAGTTGAAGGAAAAAGTGATGCCTCAATGGAGAAGAAGCTATATTGAGAAATAACAAAGAGAGAAAAAGATTAAAAGTTTCCGTGGGCCAATAAGAAAATTTAAATATTATAATAAAAATCAATATATCAAAAAAATAATATTTATAACATTAGTTATATATTGTCCTATAAAAAAAAATTATGCGTATGATTTTATAAATTTAATTTTTTATTTAATTTCTTCACACGCTTTTAAGAGGGTGGGTGCACTCACTCTACCATGTCACCCTTTAGGGTGATGTTTAATTCATTTGAACATTGTTAAGGAGTATTTAAACGTCCGTATAGTTAAAATGCTAAAGTAAATTTTGCTGTTAAATTCAAAAAAAAATTGATGTATTTTAAAATAAAATAATTAGCCATAATACTATAAGTCAACTACATGATTAATAATCTATCCTATCACTATCAGCATCTACAACACATTGACCTTAACTAATTTGAATGTCTATGAGGCCACCAAAGAAGTAAATCGTTCTCTTTAGAATAAGTTATCATTCTCCATAACCTTTGGTCATGCCCCAAAAAATTGGTTGTCCGGAACGTGATGGACACTCGATGCTAATTATCTGTCGAGCAAATCCTAAACTTAATTTTGAAAGCAAATAATTTTATTATGAAGAAAAAGATTTTTTATGTTGTGGCCCTGAGTAGATGATATTTGACAAGTATTAGAATGTATCAGCCTATTCGCTTATAAAATAAAAATAAGTTGTGATTATACGGCCAGTAGCTGAATCTGAACTAAGTATATTTAAAAATAATGCAATACCGCCGTGGCGGATCTACATTCAAGCTCACCCATTACATTTTGGAGCTAACACTATTATTTATATTAAAAAATCTAGTAATTTGTACAATTGAGCACCCAATTCTAATAGCAGCTTCAAATTAAAAATAGTTAAACACCGCTGACTACACGTGGCATGTAAATTGTAAATATGTAACTTTTGAAAGTTTAAGTAAATAAATCACATAAGCCAGAAAAGATGCCTAACAATGCATGTATGACTAATATTCAATTTCTTATTTAATTTTCTGACAGAAAATAAAGTGGAGGAAGCTCCAACGAAGGAGATGGAGGTTGTGACGAAGGAGGAGGTGGTGGTGACGACAAATAAGGTGGTGGTGGGGAAGTGATGGAAGTAGCGGGCGGAGGAGAAGGTGATGGTGACGGCTGCGAAAGATCTAAAAGGTGAAAGGGGGAGAAATGAAGAGGGAAAAATAGGGTCTTTGTATAAATAATAAAACTTGAAAGTTATAAAATTAGTATCATTAACATATATTTTAAAATTATCACATTTACTCAATAATTACGATTTATATCATTTTTTTCTTATTTTTAGACTTTTTTGCCGGCCTAAGTTATTTTTCCCACTAGAGTGCCCCTAGGAATGATAATTTCTCCATAAGATCTTCCTATTCTCTCATTGATGCCCCTTCTAGAATTGTCACCACCCCTATGAGTAAGTCCTACTCCTGAGTTTGAAAACTCTAAGTGCCTAACAAAATCAAAAATTTCTTTTGGTATCTTACACAAATAGACCTGCCCACCTCCAACCACATGCATCACATTGGTCTAAAAATAGACCTTGAATGTAGCATCTATAGAAAAATGATTTTCGTATAAGTATGAAATATTCCCCAGACCCTACGCATAGCGGAAGCTTTAGTGCACCGGGCTGCCCTTTACCCTATAAAATCTTTGGCATCTAACAAAGTTTTTGACCTATTTTAGCAAAACTCTTGATTTCACTAATACTTTATGTATATACGGTCATACATTTATAACATCACTTTATTATAAGTTTTTTTGCTATCAACTTTTTTTATATTATATTGTATTATATAAATTTTATAATAATTTTATCATAACAACAAAAAGATATTCAAAGGAACAAAATTGTTACAAGGGAATTTGATTGTATATAATCTTTTAAATTTTAAATAAATAAGTCAACAGGGAGTGCCATCCAAAATTAATGGATCCGAAAAGGTCACGGAATACCTAATTATTATTGAATGTCTCCAACTAATTTCATTAAAGCTCTGGGATAAAATTCCTACTGCATTTTGTTTTATATCATCCAAAATAAACTTTATTTCCTAAAATAAACCATCTTTAATAGCATGTGAATCAAGAAATCAATTACTCCAATCCAACATAATTGATATTTTAGTCTCTAAAAGTTAATCAAAATTAAAATAATCAACGTTTCACATAAATAAGAAGGTATATTAAATTATTTTTTCTAAATTTTCACTTGACATATTCCTAATTTAATGAACAAATTTAATGATAATTATGTTACCGATATTAAGATTAACAACATACAGTAAAACCTCTATAAATGTATATGCTTGGGACCCGAAAAAAATATTCATTTATTGAGATTATTAGTTTATCGATAAATGCATAAAATATTTATTTCTCGGTAAATAAATATTTATTATTTTAGAGAGTATTTTGATGTATGTGTCATAAGAAAGAAAAAAATATTTGAATTAAGAATTTCAAAAGTTTAAATCTAGGAAACTAAAAAGTATAGCCTTTGCATATTTATTATTTAAATCTAGGAAAGCTAAACAAATTTAATGAAGTTTAATGTTTCTAAATGTATTCATGTATATAGAATATGAAGAGATTTTATGTTAACTATAAAAGGAAAAAGCTAGATGTTTAAAAATCATAATCCAAGTATAATGTCTTCTCATCATTTGAAAGGCATACAAAAATCATCTTTAACCAATAAAATAAGAAATGCAATATGTGAGTATAAGAAAGAGAATCCAACTATTAGCCAAAAAGATTTGCAAGCATGGGTGAAACAAAAATTTGATTTGACTATTAGTCAAATAACAATATCGCGCACTCTCAAAAAGTCGGCAGAGTATTTGTCAAATGAGATGAAAAATAGCGATGCCAAGAGGCATCAACCGGCAAAATACCCTGATTTAGAGAAAATTTTGTATCAATGGTTTCTTCAAATGCAAGAGAAAGTGAACATGTCAGGGAAAATTATTCAAGGAAAAGCAAAAAATCTTTTCCTGAAAATGTATGGTGAAACTAATCCAGAATTCAGCTTCTCTTCTGGTTGGTTAGAACATTTCAAGTCAAGATACAGAATCAAGTCTTACAGACGTTTTGGTGAAAGTGGTTCAGTTATCATGGAGAACATTGAAAACGAATTGCCTAGCATACGATCAAAACTAGATCAATTTGAATTGAAGGATATTTATAATATGGATGAAACTGAACTATTTTACCAATTGGAAGCTGATCATTCACTTGCTATCAAGCAGCTTGAAGGTCGCAAAAAAGACAAAGAGAGAATTACTCTTGCTCTCTGTTGCAATGATGATGGATCTGAGAAAGTAATTTGTAAGTTTGCAAATCCTAGATGCTTTAAAAATGTGAACATGAACAATCTTAATTGCATGTATAGATCTAACAAGAAAGTTGGGATGACTGGCTTGCTTTTCCAAGAATATATTGGCTGGTTTGATAAGAGAATGAATGGCAGGAAGATTTTGTTAATAGTAGACAATTGTCCAGCTCATCCAAAGATAGTTGAAGGCCTAAGAAATGTAGAGTTGTTTTTCTTACCTCCTAACACAACGTCTAAGATTCAATCATGTGATGCTGGGATTATTCGAGCATTCAAAGCTCATTATCGTCGTCGTCTTTATTTCAGCATCCTACAAGGCCTTGGGGTTGAAGCACCAAATACTAAAAAAATTAATATTTTGAATGCTATTAATTTTGCTAACTTGGCTTGGAATTTTGATGTGAAAGAAATAACAATTACAAATTGTTTTCGGCATTGCAAGATACGATCGAAAGAAAACAGTGTTCCCGAACCACAAGTTGGTGAATTAGATGAAGGTATCCAAGTATTAAATGATTTCATCTCTAATTTAGCCTACAGAAATGTGATGGATGTTGAACATCTTTTGAACTACCCTAACGAGAATGATACAGTTATGGAATCACCTACAAAGGAAGAGATTATTCAATTTGTAATGAATAATGATGATGAGAATGATCCTGAACAAGATGATAGTAGCATTGTCCCACATGTATTGTTAAAGGAGACATTTCAAGTAATGACTACATTGTCAAACTATTTGGTACAACATGAATTATTCCAGAAATTGTGTTCGCTCTTCAAAAAGTTATGGATGAGATTAATTTTGGTTTTGGTGGGAAGAAAAAACAATCAACTATAGAATCATATTTTAAAAAGAAATAGTTATTAGTCTATTATTATTGACTGATTAAATATATATAAATTCTTGATATATTCTAGTAATTATTACTTTATATTTTTTCTGGGCCTTTAATACTTTATTTTTAATTATTATCTAATGCATTTAGCGAAAATATTACTTTAATATAACTGGCCCAAGTCGAAACCGGAGAAAAATATTCATTTAGCGAGATTATTACTTTATCGAGGTTTTACTGTAATGAGCTTTTTTAAAATTTTACTATATTTATATTTTAAAAAAGAATTAATTTCAAGGGAAAATGGAAATTTTTTAATTAAATCTATCTTGATTTTATAAATTAACAAGTAATCCTAGACAAATAATATGAGACGGAGGAAATAAGAGGTAGTGAATTTATGGATTTGAATACTTCTAACACTGAATATTTTTTTGTAAATTCAACTTGACTTGTACCTGGAACAGAGACTATGCTTTTCTTTTCTTTTTAGGTTGATATAATTATCATTGAATATTTTCATTAAATTAGGAAGGTCTCAAGTGAAAATTTAGAAAAAAGAATTTAAACCTTCTTGATTTTGTGAAACGTTAATTATTTTAATTTTAATTAACTTTTAGAGACTAAAATATCAATTATTTTGGACTGGAGTGAGTAATAAATTTCTTAATTCACATAATATTAAATATGCTTTTATTTTAGTAAAAAGAGTTTCTTTTTATCCCCAAAAATTTAATGAAATTAGTTGGAGACATATTCAATATGACATATTCATTTCGGACCAATTATAATTAGGTATTCCGTGACCTTTTCGGATACATTAATTTGGAAAGCACTCCCTGTTGACTTTTTTATTTAAATAAATAAATAAGACAAACAGCTAGAGTGTATTAAAAAGAGTTAAGGAATAAATTAATAAAAATATTTTATTTCTCTATAATTTCTTAACGCATATGTAAAAAAGAGAATAAATAAGTAATATAAGACAGAGAAAATATTTTTTAGGAGCAAGTAAATTCCGTAATATGCCCAAGCCTAAAACATCAATTATTTTAGATGGAAGGAAGTAGAAAAACTCTCCAACATAATTAATTATGTATTTTAGTAGTTATACTTAATAAAGAAAGGAAAAATTCAACATGTACACTATGTCATCTCTAGAAGCCCACATTTATACCTCTCAAGTACCTTTCAAAGTAGAGGTAAACAAACAGCCTTGCACCCATTCAACTTTAAGAGTACTTGAAAGTTGACTTTAATATATTTTTTATTAAATTAAGAACTTGCATGTATATACATATAAATTTGTCTTCTGCTTCTAAAATCATAAGGTCTGAAAACAAGAAAAAAAATATAACATGTCTTCATTTAAGGTTTATTTGTTCTTGTTATCTCTTATGTTTATCAATTTCTCATTTGAAGAAGAATCAAGATTTGGATTTGCACATGCTGGAAGACCAATTTCTATACAACAACAACAACCTAGTAATAAGTTTTCTTCATCAATAGTGTACTTGAAAATGTTTGAAACACTTGGAATGGTTTGTAAATGTTGTGATGGTGTAGATTTTGGACAAGGAATAAAGCAAGATTTGTGTAGTGCTACTTGGGATGGTTCTTGCTCTAATCTTCAGTGTTTTCCTTGGAAATTTCAATGATTTTCTATGGCTTTTTTAAAAAAAATAATTGTGGGTATGTCAAATTGTCAATTGTACCATAGAAAGAATGGATTGTTGTCTCTGGTCTTTGACAATCTTTACCTTGTAAAGTTAATTTTTCGGATGAGTTTGGCTTAAGATTCGTTATCTTACATGTTATCGACAGAACCATTCATATTCTTTGTTTACTCAACTTTGGACCCCAACACTTCACATGTTCGCTTGAGATTTCAACCGGAGACTTCAAGGTGAAGTTTGAATTTCTAAATCACTAAGTCAATCTATATTCTTATATTCACAGAATTCAAAATCTATATGTATAAATAAATAAATTTTAAAGAAAATCATATATACACCATGTATTTTTTTACCAACGAACTTCCTCGTAACCCACTAGACCCGCCCCTAGATCGGATACACCAGGGGGTGTTAAGTGTTTGTATTGGTAGAGGAGATGAATTATTATTTTCTTTAATAATTTTGAACAATTCTTACTTAGTAAAATAACTTTTGAAGTTGAATTAGGTGCGAGTTCCATTTTACTTTCAAAGTGTACAAGAGGCTCTTGCTTTGTATATATATTCATAGATATTCAGTGGCTAAACAGCCTATTCTTTTTTTGTTTTACACAAGACTTTCTTCTTCCATTCTTCATTCTTGCAACTTATTTTAATTTGGTGTGGTATGTGGTCTGTGGTGAAAATAGGAAAAAGGAAAAGTGAAAATTATAACTTACGTTTATTTATAATTTGAATAGAAGAAAATTATTTTTAAAAAAATCTTCTGTATTTTACTTATATATCTCTTGTATTAATTTTTACTGATCTGAATCAAATAATTAGAATAAAAATTGTAAAGGACTATAAAATAAATCTCTTGAACAAAAATAAAATCTTTTAAAATTTTACTATGTAAAGGTGACAAACGGATTCTTACTTCTTAACGCTGAAATATGAAATTTTCAAAATATTTTGGGCGGCATATTTGCATGTAATCTACTCCTTCCGTTCCATTTAGTATAATTATCACAATTTCCTTTTAAACGTTCCTTTAAAAAAGATATAATTGTGCAAAAGTACAATCCACAATACTACACTGCATGTACGTAGCAGAACTCCAAAAAAATAATATTACATAATGCTAAAAATTCGATATACAATAGTATACATCTGTACACAAATACTAGACGAAATTATAAGAGATTTATACACTATTATATAATAATATACAAAAACTGACTTCTTCTTCTCTCTTGAATCCAAGTATCAAATTCATTCAAAACATCTAAAATAACATACACCAAGTCACCCTAAATTTCAGATCTAGGATCCACTGTACGTACCCAATATTTTGCAATAATATTCGTTCAAAACGAAGCTTGCAAAAATTCAGTTTTCAAACTTTGAATTTTCGAACTTCAACAATGCTGCCTATGGAGTTTCTATTTCATGTTCACCTTCTCAACCTTAAATCAATGGATAACCATGTTTTTCAGCTTCAAATAACATTCTTCAATAGATTTTAGTCAACAAAATTGATAAATATTTTCAGACGAGCATTTTTAATAATCTTGACAACTAATATAAAATAGATGTAGTGATTATTGCACTGACTTGATTTTACTTCTAGAAACTCATTATCATACGCAAGGTTAGATAGCAAAAGTTTTTTTTTCCTCAAATAAATAAGAAATTAATTACCTAGTAACAAATTATACTGGATTTGAAATATTCTCAACTGCTACAAAGCATGAAACAGTCCTTTTCTCCATAGTAAATTAATAAGAACTTATTGCTATGTAGTTATAGACTACTAATTTCCTTATATACGTATTAATGAGCAGTTGGTGATTCAATTTAAAAAAAATTAGTCAAATATAACTGCATTTTAATTATGTATGATAATTTTGTTTTAAATTATTTAATACTGATTCTGACACTACTAAAAACAGACCAAGAAACGACGGGAAAAAATGCGACGGATTGCGTCGCTAAATAAAGCAACAAAATTTGAGACGCAGTCCGTCGCTTTTTTAATTTTTTTAATAAAAAACGACGGACAGGGACTACTTGTCCGTTGTTATTTTTGGCGAATTTTTGCTCCAAGTGTATATATAATTATAAATTAATTGTAAAATATAAATAGTGACGGAGTCCGTCGCTTTAAATTTAAAATAATTAATTATTATTTAAAATTACGTCGTCGTCCGTCGTTTTTTATTATATTTAATTTATTAATTTTTTTTATAAATAAGTGACGGACGGTGTCTCCCAGTCCGTCGCTTTTTTGATCAAAATGACGGTCAACTATTTAAAATTTGCGACGGACAGGGCGACGCTGTCCGTCGCTTTTTCTGAAGTATGTCTTACCAATCCACATTTTTTCTTATTTTCTGGTCTCTCTCTCTCTCTAAACTCCTCTCCTCCTTCTCTCTAAACTCTCAACCCTTCGCCGCCCTTCACCGACGGACGGCCACCATCACGCCCTCCCCCGTCTCGGTTGTTGCCGCCACCACTGCCCTCCATCAGCCTTCTCTCTCCTTATTATTAATAAGGTTAGCTAACTAGTTAGGGTTTTAATTTTGAAAAAAAAATTAATTTATTGATTTGTTAGTTAATTTATTTCATTTAATTTGTTTAATATATGTTATTAACATAGTTAATTTGTATATGTGATTTTGAATTGGTGAATGTTACAAATTAGATTTTAGGGCTTTGCTTTGAATTGGGTTTTTTGAATTAAATTGTGAATTGAATATTCTTTGAGTTGGAATTAAAGTGTTTTTGATGTTCGAATGTTATTAACATAGTTAGTTAATTCTTGAAGTTAGAATGTGAATGAAGATTTTAGGGCTTTAGTTTGAATTGGGGTTTTTTTTTAATTAGATTGTGAATTGGATATTGTTTTAGTTAGAATTGAAGTATTTTTGAAGATAAAATTAAAGTTAGAACATGAAGTAATTAGAAGTTAGAAGTTAGGATGTTTTATGTTTGGAAGATATTCAAATTAGAAAAATATTGGATTGAATGATTTTTGATGTTTGAAAGATATTCTTTTTTCTTTTTCTTTTTTTTTTTAACGGGAAGGGACCCTACACGAGGCTCCCACCTCTCGTGCACAGTCAGGGTTGAGCAGCACCCCCAAGCCTTATCATACGTAAAATATAAAGATACAAGGAGGGGGACATAACCTTACCTCCGAACTTAAGGTGGTTCATAAGTCTGCAAACCTACTAAGGTCGGCTAACTCATCTCCGATACTAGAAAGTGCTTCCTAAATACTAGAAAAGCAGTAAACCTATGAGAGGACTCCTCTCGATACAATGCGACTAGGAAAAACCATAAATGAGGGAGACTCTCCCCTTCCATGTGAATACAAGAAAGATACCTACACTAGTCCTATTCAAATAAGCTACATTTTATACATAGCTAAATGAAGAAGATCAAGTATACGAAACTTCTAATTTCCATGGATCGAGATCATTCTTTTCATCTTTGTTCTTCCCAATTTTGTCATACCGATTTTGTCCAAGTTAGGAATATTAGAGATAAGAAATGTTCAAGGAGGTTGTTTGATCCTTTTTAATCTTCTTCTCCTGAAGCTTGCCATTCCTATCTTGTCTAGCTTTATGTAGCCCTTGGTTTCTTGTGGAAGTTGTTGAAGGTTGTAGAAGTGTTGTGCATTATCAAGTGTATGGCTGTACTTAGATAATGTATCAGCTGGAAAATTTGCTTCTCGAAAAACATGTTTGCATTGGAAGAATTCTAGCAGTTGGACCAGTTGTTGGAGTTCATTAACGTAGTTTTGAATGCTCCAGGGTGGTTTGATGTCCAGATTCAGCCACTTGATCACAAGTTCAGAATCTACTTCCATTATTACTCTATTATAACCATGTTGAATGCACCAATTAATGCCAAAACTGGTTGCCTGCACTTCCGCTTGATTATTGGTTCCAACTTCCAAAGGAGAGGCAAAAGCATATATCAGATTACCCTTATGGTCCCTTACTATGCCTCCTGCTCCTATTTTTCCTGGATTGCCTATGGCACTCCCATCTGTGTTAAGTTTAACTATGTTAGGGGAGTTTGATCCATTTAACCTGGGTTACTTTTATGTCATGCTTACAATTTTCTATCCAAATAATTAGATCCTTCCAAGCTGGTGGCCATGGGATATATGGAAAAGCTGTAGTAATAAGCATGTATATTTCCTTGATTATATTGAACTTCACTCTAGTAGTACTAGATTTCTTTCCTCCATATTTACTTGCACACCTGTTCTCTCAGACATTCCAGCAAATAAATATAGGGAGGGCTTGCAACATGAGTTTATGTACAGCATTATTTGGTTTGTAGGTCCACCATCTCATCAAGATGCCTCTAATGGAGTTGTGGTCCTGCATGATTCCCCCCCAGTTGGAGAAATATGTCCAGATGTGTTTAGCAAAGCTTCCAGAGACAAAAATGTGATCTATGTTGTCCAAACTAGGCCTGTAGCAGCATGAGCACTCTGCAGTTTCTCTCCCAAAAGAAATCAGTTTATCATTGGTTGGCAGTTTGTGTCTCAATGCTCTCCAAAGCAAGAATGAAGCCTTGAAAGGGATGTTAGTATGCCATGTCATCCTATCTGTCAATGTCTTGTTTTTTTCTTTCTCACATTTTCCCAAGCTGATTTACAAGTGAAATTTCCATGTGATTGCAGCTTTCATTGAGCTTGATCTAATGTGTTTTGTTGGTACATGATTTCAGTATTGAGAATTGTGTGTATCATGTGTTGAGGGGCCTGTTGCCTGATTTTCTCTTCATTCCATTTTCCATTTCTCAAGAACATGGAGACAGTGGAGTTGTTGAATCTTGGAATATATTCATAGTGATTGGCTAAAGGGCCAATACCCAGCCAATCATCCCACCAGAAACTGCAGTTCCCTGAACATAAGGTCCACTTAATATGAGGTTCTATGTCACCTTTGTTCTTCATCATGTTCTTCCATATGCGAGATTGGCCTATATGCCACTTTTTTGTGACAGGATGAGCTCTTTGGCAATATTTAGCTCTCAAGAAATCCCCCCATAAAGATCTCTTAGTTCTGAACAACCACCAATGTTTGTATTGCATTGCCAAGCATATATCTTCCAAGTTTTTTACACCAATACCTCCCTCCTCATATGGTAAGCTAAGGGTTTCCCAAGAGGCCCAGTGGTACTTCCTTTTCTCCTTATTCCAACCCCAGAAGAAGTCAGCAATAAGGCATTTTATTTGTTTCAAAGTGGTTCTGGTAGGGGTTATGGCAGATATCAGATGTATAGGAAGTGATTGAAGCACTGATTTGATCAAAGTGGCTCTACCCCCATAGCTTAGCATCTTTGTCTGCCACCCTTGAATTTTAGCAATCACTTTTGCAACTATACTAGTGAAATATATGACCCTTTGTCTTCCTATATACAATGGACATCCTAAGTATGTCATAGGACCATGAGTGCATTTATAACCAGTGATGGATACTACTCTATCAATTATATCATCAGGTGTGTTGGTAGGGATCAATATTTGGCTTTTGTCCTTATTAATAAGCTGCCCAGAAATGCATTCATATATCTGAAGAGTCTTCATGATGAGTTGAAGGGAATACTTGGAAGTTGAGGTGAAAATAATAATGTCATCTGCAAAACTCAAGTGGTTAATTTGAGGACCCCTTTTCTCCATTTGAAAACCAGTGTATAGATAGTGCTGATGAAGGTTGTTTAACATTCTGGTCAGCACCTCTGCACCAAGAACAAAGAGAGCAGGAGAGAGTGGACTTTAGAATTTGGAACTAATTATAACTTAGATACTTGAATTTTAGGATACTTGAATATAATATAGAACTTGAACTTAGAACTTGAATTTTGAACTTTGTTGACTTTAGAAATCTTGTTGAATTGTAGTCCTTATTAACTAATTAAGCTAATTAGAGTTAGACGATATTCAAAGTCATGAACTTAAACTTTAGGAATTTTGAAGTTGAACTTTGAAATTTTTTAGGTTTGTATATGTTTGAACTCTTTAGACTTTAGAAGTAATTAACTAGAACTTAGAAGTTCATGTGGTGATTAACTTGAACTTTAGATACTTGAATTTTAGAATTTCAGAACTTTATAAATTATTTTGGTTTGGATAAATTTTGAACTTTTAGACTTTAAAACTAATTAATTAGAACTTTATGTTGTCATGAACTTGAACTTTAATTAGATACTTGAATATTCGTATTTTAGAACTTTAATTTGTATATACTTGAAACTTGTAATTTTGTTCTTATTTAACTTAGAACATCTGACTTGAATTAATTAGAATTTGAATTAATTATAAGTTGAATTAATTAGAAGTTAAACTTAATTTTAACTTGAATTAATTAGAATTTGAACTTAATTATAAGTTGAATTAATTATAACTTGAACTTAATTATTATATGAATTAATTAATCATAACTTGAACTTAATTATTATATGAATTAATTAATTATAACTTGAATTAATGACAGTTGTAGTCTAGATGAATTGTAGTCTTTATGAATTAATTAATTAAGCTTGAATATATATAATTTTGTAGATGGATTATCGTTTGTGGATGTATAACATGCATTATGAAGTTGGTGGTGGTTTGAAACCTGAATTTATTGACGGTGTAAGAAGTTTTATCGATCATGTAATGACAGTTGATATTTTTAAGAGAAATGAATTGGTTAGGTGTCCTTGTCGTGAATGTAGGTGCTTAAAATTTTTTAATCCGGATATAGTTATGGTTTATTTGTATGGTAATGGATTTAGGCCTAGATATTTTGTATGGGTTGATCATACAGAAATATAATATGCTTGCACCACATGGTCAAATTTGGGTTGAACATGATAGGGTTCTACATGATACATTTCAACATGATAGAGTTCATGAAATGGTCAATGATGCTTTCAGGGTTCAAGGTGGGATGGAACTCGGACAATATTTTGATGAAACTCCTAATTAAGAATCAAGATGCTTCTATCAACAATTAGAATAGGCTAGTCGTCCACTATGTGAAGGGAGTCCACATTCTGCTTTGTCAGTTGCAGTTAGGTTAATGAATATTAAATCAGATTAGAGTGTTCATCATGCAGCTATGGACTCAATGGTTGATCTTTTGGGCGAACTTGTTAATCCTAAGTTTAACATACCTAAGAACTTGTGACACAAGGCATGCCTTGTATCTTACAATTTCATTTCTCTCATTTTGTTTTCGCACAAAAACCCATTTATAGCCAACTGATTTTACACCTTCAGGGGTTTGGACTGCAGGTCCAAAAACCTCACGTTTAGCAAGTGAGTCTAATTCTGATTGAATTGTCTTTTGCCATTCTGGCCAATCACATCTACGTCGATATACTTCAACGGATTTAGGCTCAAGACTTTCACTATCTTGTATGAGGTTAATACAACATTATATGCAAAAATATTATCAATCATGATTTTTGATCGATCTAAATATATCTCATCACCGGTAGAACTTGTTGAAAATTCTTTATTCACTTGAGTCTCGGAGTTCACTGATTTCTTTAGAAATATCAAGATTACTCAAATCTTGACATTCTTCACGAGGTTCTTTTATAGTATTATCTTTATTATTTTTCATGCTTCTCTTTCTAGGATTTTTATCCTTTGAACCCAACAGTCTACCACGCTTCAGGCGTGTTTCGGATTCAGAAGTTATAATACTAGTAGATGGTCCTTTTGGGATATCAATCTGAATAGGCACATTCACTGCCGGGATATGTGACTTAGTTATCCGTTTTAAATCAGTAAATGCATCTGGCATTTGATTTGCTACTTTCTGTAAGTGGATGATCTTCTCGACATTCTGCTCACATGTGCGGGTACGTGGATCAAAATGAGTAGTGATAAAACTTTCCACGCAATTTTTTTTTGGATTTTTTTTTCTCTCCTCCTAATTGCGGAAAAGTTATTTCATCAAATCGATAATTTGCAAATCAAGTAATAAATAAGTCTCCTATCAACGGTTCAAGGCAGCGAATTATGGAGGGTGAGTCAAACCCAGCATATATGCCCAATCATTTTTGAGAGCTCATCTTTGTACGTTATGGTGGTGCTACATGCACGTATACCATACAATTAAAAATTTGTAGATGGGCTATATTTGGCTCATGACCAAATACTTATTATGACGGAGAGTATTTATTATAATTTATCAGTCTGAAACGTACAAGTGTTGCTACATGCAAGATAACATCACCCAAAACAGTAATTTGCAATTTTGTTTTCATAAGTAGAGGTATTGCTATCAATTGTAGGCACTTAATAAATGACTTTGCAGGGCCATTTTGAGTATGAACATGAGCAACATGATGTTCAATTTTTATCCCAATTTATAAGTAATAATCATCAAAAGTTTGGGATGTAAATTCTCCAACATTATCAAGACGAATAGCCTCAATTGGATAATATGGAAATTGTGCCCTTAATCTTATTATTTGTGTTAACAACTGCGTAAACGCTAGGTTGCGAGATGATAAGAGACACACATGAGACCATCTTGATGATGCATCTATTAGGACCATAACATATCTAAAATATCCATTAAGTGGATGAATAGATCCACATATATCTCCATGTATACGCTCTAAAAAACCAAGAAATTTGATGTCAACCTTCAGGGTTGATGGTCTAGCAATTAATTTTCCTTGATAATAAGCAGCACATGAAAATTCATCATTCATAAGAATCTTCAGGTTCATTAACGAATGTCCAATTGAATTTTCAAGAATCCGTCACATCATTATTGATCCAGGATGACCTATTCGATCATGCCATATCACAAATATATTTAAATCAGTAAACTTTTTATTTACGATCAAATGTGCCTCAATTGCGCTAATTTTTGCATAATATAGGTCAGATGATAAAGTTGGTAATTTTTTCAAAATATATTTCTAGCCTGAGACACTCTTGATTATACCAAGGTATTCAGTATTTATTTTATTTAATGTCTCAATATAAAATCTATTTCTACGGATATCTTTAAAACTTAATAAGTTTCTTGGGGATTTAGTGTCTCAACATAATACTTTGTGTCTCAACATAATACTTTGATTGCCTTATCTTGATTTTCTATATCGCTTTGAACATTTTATTCCTAACTCTTTATTCTTATCGGACTTCTTTCTTATTTGATTTTACTGAGCCGAGAGTCTCTCAGAAATAGCCGTCCTATCTGGGTAGAAGTTAGGTCTGCGTACACTCTACTCTCCTCAGACTCCAGATTGTGGGATTTTACTGGGTCGTCGTTGTTGTTGTTGTTGTTTCTTGGGGATTTAGAAGAAAATAATGCATTTTCTATAACAATTTTTGTTCCCTTAGGCAAAAATATAGTAATTCTTCTGGAGCCTTCAATCATTTTTGAATTATTAGAAATTGTGGTAACATTTGTTTTTCTTCTAAGTAAGTAGGAAAAAATATTTCTCGTCTTTAAAAATGGCATGAGTCATTCCACTATCAATTATACAAATATCATCGTGATTGATCATTAATTCAAATAAAATTTGAGGCAAGTTCATATTTTTCTTCAAAAAGAAATAAGGTAAATATTATAATTAAAACATGGCTCATTATACAAATTTTATTTATTTACATGAATTAGAAAAATATAAACATATTATTTAGTACAAATAAATGAAAAGAAAATTATTTAAATATTATTAGACTTATCAATATTCATATTTTCTTTTAAAAAAATTTAAAGAAATCAGCTGCATCCAAATGTATAGGCTCAATATTTTCTTTAGAGATAAAGTTTATATCTGAATTATTTTATGTCCTCTTTAATGATGCATGATATAGCTAAACCAAATATTTTGATGACCGACAGGTCTGTGACCAGTGCCCCATACCTCCACATCTATGACGTATATTTTCTGAATTTTTCTTTGGTATAGCTTCTGGCTTTTCACTTATCTTTTTATATTGCTGATGAGTTTGATATACTCACTTAAATTCTTAAATTATCTCCGGTTGATTCACATAGGTGCACATACAGTAGAGGCTCCGTCAGAGCTCCGGCAAAACTCCGATGACAAAAGTTGATCGGAGAAACTTCAACCAATTTATGAGCTTTCTTTGCTCCATGAATAATCTTTAGATCTGCAACTATTTTTGAATAATCTGTAGATCTGTAACTATTTTTGAATTTTTGAACTTTTTCTAATTTGTTGTCTGATAGATATCTAGCTGGGTGATTTCTTTGGGCATTTCATTGGGTTGGTTCTTCTTGTAGAACTTTCTGCCTCTTTCTCTCATCTACGCAATAACTTTTCTCTTTGATTTTGAATGTACCCCATCTGTTCGATAAATTATCTAAGAGGAAAAAGAGCTTGTTGGTAAGCTGACGTGAACGGTAACTCCGACGTGAACTATATTTTCTGACGGCAACCGAGTTCATTTCAACTGGAGTTGGTATCTCCAGTTTCCATAGCTTTCCATATCTATTCTTTGTTCATAGACTTGTAGATACATTTTGCTGACTTTAGAACTTTGAATAATTGGTTAGTTCATATGCGTTTTTGTGGCTTTGGGTAGTGATGGTAGACTAGGGTCATGTTCTCGCTCAGGGAGGGTAAGGAGGGGTAAATAGGTTAAAGGAGCGTCTAGACTGAGAGTCGGTTCTTGGAACATTGGGACGTTAACGAAAAAATCCATAGAGCTAATTAAGATTCTAAAAAAGAGAAAGATTAATATAGCTTGTGTCCAAGAGACCAAATGAGTAGGTTCCAAAGCTAAGGAGGTAGACGGGTATAAGCTTTGGTTCTTTAGTAGATTGAAGTATAGGAATAGGGTAGGAATTTTAGTAGATATTGATTTAAGGGATCACGTGGTGGAGGTAGAAGAGTCAGTGATAGGATGGTGTCGATTAAGGTGATCATTGAAGGGATCACGTTGAACATTATTAGTGCTTATGCGCCGCAAGTGATCTTAGACGAGAATGATAAAGGTGCTTTTGGGAGGATTTGAACGAGTTAGTGGGAGGCATACCGCCTACTGAAAAGATTTTTGTGGGAGGGGATTTCAATGGGCACATCGGGTCTATTTCGGGAGGGTATGATGATGTGCATGGAGGCTTTGGCTTCAGGGATAAAAATGGAGGAGGAGTTTCACTTTTGGATTTCGCAAGAGTTTTTAGGTTGGTGATAGCCAATTTGAGTTTCCCAAAGAAAGAGGACCACTTAGTAACCTTTCATAGTTCGATGGCTAAGACTCAAATAGATTTTCTATCCTTAGGAAAGATGATAAAGGTCTGTGCAAAGACTGTAAAGTCATTCCGATCGACAACCTTACAACCCGACATAATCTCTTGGAGATGGATTTAAGAATCAAGATAACAAGGAAGAAGGGGGTCGGGGATGATCGACCTAGGATTAGATGAGGGAGTTTGACCATGGCTAGTGCCCTGGAGATGAAAGAGAAATTGAAGGATATGGGGGCCTGGGATAGTAGTGGGGATGAGAACAGTATGTGGGATAGGACGGATAGTTATATTAGGGTGGTAGCAATGGAAGTATTGGAAGTCTCGATAGGTAGTCGTAGTCGGCATCAAGGGAACTGGTGGTGGAATGGAGAAGTGCAAGGGAAGGTAGAAGCAAAGAAGATGGCGTATGCGAAGTTAATAGAAAGCAAGGATGAGGTGGAGAAGTGGATGAATATAGAACTTTATAAGATAGCGAGGAAGGAGGTGAAGTCGGTGGTTTCGACGACAAAAATGGCAGCTTTTGAATGCCTTTATGCTGAACTAGAAGAGAAAGATGGGGATAGAAAATTGTTCAAGCTAGACAGGGCGCGAGAGAGAAGGGCACGCAACGTGGATCAAGTAAAGTGCATTAAGGACGAGCATGAAAAAGTATTGGTAGAGGAGACCCTCATTAAACAGAGATGACAGTCATACTTCCATAAACTCTTGAATGAAGAAGGGGATGGAGAGATTATGTTGGGAGATTTGGAACATACAGGGAGGCTTCACAATTTTGGGGGTTGCAGGAGTATTACGGTCGAGGAGGTTAAGGATGTTGTTTGTAAGATGCGTTAGGAAAAAATGACCGGACCTGACGAGATTCTTGAGAAATTTTGGAAGAGCGCAAGCTCGGTAGGTTTGGAGTGGCTGACTAGGTTATTTAATTTCATATTTATGATGGCAACGATGACCGAAGAATGGAGGTCGAGCATAATGATCCCCCTATAAAACAATAAGAGGGATATCCCGAGCTGCAATAACTATAGAGGTATCAAGCTTTTAAGCCATACTATAAAAGTGTGGGAAAGAGTGGTGGAGATGAGGGTGAAGAGAGGCGTGTCTATTTCAGAGAATCAGTTCAGATTTATGACGGGACACTCAACTACAGAAGCTATCCATCTTATGAGGAGACTGGTGGAGCAAAATAGGAAGAGGAAGAGGGACTTGCATATGGTATTCATTGACCTAGAAAAGGCTTACGATAAATTTCCACGAGAGATACTATGGAGATGTCTGGAGGCTAAAGGTGTACCTGTGGCATACATTAGGGTGATCAAGGAAATGTATGAGGGTGCCAAAACTAGGATAAGGACAGTAGGAGGGGACTCAGAGCACTTTCCAGTTGTGATGGGGTTGCATCAAGGATCAACTCTCAGTCCATTTTTATTTGCCTTGGTGATAGATGGATTGACGCAACAAAATCAAGGTGAGGTGCCATGGTGTATGCTTTTCGCGGACAACATAGTCCTGATCGATAAGACTCATAGTGGAGTTAACGCTAAGCTAAAGGATTGGAGACATACCTTGGAGTCTAAAGGGTTTAAGCTGAGTAGGACCAAGACAGAGTACTTAGAGTGCAAGTTCAGTGAGACACCTCTAGAGGTTGGCGCGGAAGTTAGGCTTGGTGACCAGGCCATCCAAAAGAAAAGTAGTTTCAAGTACCTTGGGTCTATCATGCAAGGCAGTAGAGAGATTGACGATGATTTTACACACTGTATTGGGGCGAGGTGGATGAAATGGAGACTCGTTTCTGCTGTACTATGTGAAGAAGATGCCACTACAACTTAAGGGCAAGTTCTATAAAGTGGTAGTTAGACCGGCTATGTTATATGGGGCGGAGTGTTGGCCAGTTAAGGTCTCTCACGTTCAAAAGATGAAAGTTGCCGAGATTAGAATGTTGAGATGGATGTGTGGACAAACCAGGAGCGACAAGATTAGAAATGAGGCTATTCGGGATAAGGTAGGAGTGGACTCGATGAAAGACAAGATGCGAAAAATACGACTAAGATGGTTTGGGTATTTGAAGAGGAGAGACACAAATGCCCCAGTGCGGAGGTGTGAGAGGTTGACCATGGATGGTTTTAGAAGAGGTAGGGGTAGGCCGAATAAATATTGGGGAGAGGTGAGTAGATAGGACATGGCGCAGCTACAGCTTACCGAGGACATGACCTTAGATAGGAGGGTGTGGAGGACCCACATTAGGGTAGAAGTCTAGTACATAGTCTCGTTATTCTTCCTTATTAATAGGCGCATTAGCGCACTATAATTTCTTTTGCTCTGATTTATGTTATTATTTATTACTTTCTGTCTTTGATTACTCTATTTTATCTGTGTTGCTCTTGTTATTTGCTTTTTCATATCGCTTTGAACTTCTTAGCCTTATCTAACCTTTTTTATGCTTTTATTAATCTGAGAGTTTTTCAGAAACAGCCATCTTACCTGTGTAGGAGTAAGGTCTACGTATATTTTACCCTCCCAGACCCCACGTTGTGGAATTTTATTGGGTTGTTGTTTTTTTTATATTGCTCATCATTTTTCGGTGCCAGCCGAGCATTATGATTATAATTTCTTTTTCGACTACAACCACAATTGGGGTCATGACCTCTTTCCCGTTGGTTATAGTTTGTCTGAATCACTTCAGAAAGTGGCAAAGAACCAACGGGCCAACTATCATGATTTTTTATTAACAGTTCGTTATGATGTTCAACAACAAGAAGGTGGAAAAGTAATTTAGAATATTTTTTAAAGTCTTTTTCGCGATATTGCTACTGCAAGAGCATATTCGCGGGTGGAAATATGAAGTATATTTTTTCAAGTTTATCTTGTTCAGTGATTTTTTCTCCGCATAAATTTAACTATGCTATAATTCTAAACAAGGCAGAATTATATTCAGTTATATTTTTAAAATCCATTATTCTTAGATTGAGCCAATCATGACGTATTTGCGGAAGGATAACCAACTTCAGGTGGTCATATCTTTCTTTTAGATTCCTCCAAAGTTTAAGGGGGTCTTTTAATGTGAGGTACTGTAATTTTAACCCTTCGTCAAGATGGTGGCGGAGAAATATCATGGTTTTGACACGGTCTTGACTAGATGTCTTATTGTCATCTTTGATGATGTCTGTCTGACCCATCGATTCTAGGTGTATTTCGACATTTAGTGTCCATGATGAGTAGTTTTTTCAGATATATCAAGAGCAACAAATTCAAGTTTAGAGATATTAGACATTTTAAGAAAATAAAATTCTTATCCTTTTGTTACCTTTTTAAAATAGCTCAAAGCGATGGAGGCTCGTGCTGATAACGTGTTATAAAATAAACAAACTTAGCAAATTAAGAAATAAATAGTAAGAGAAAGAGAGAGAATTAAGAGAATTCTTAGTATCTGTGTGTGCATTCTTTCACTGCAAAATATGACCATTTTATAACTAAATAAAGAAAAAAAGTGGTAGGTAACTTGCCCCCTTTTGAGTGGGTCCCACAAAGTGGAACATCCACTTTCATAACAGATTTGTAATTGATAGTAATAATGATTTTTGTATCGATTATTATAACTTAATAAAATTCAAAATAGACAGTGAATCGAATAAAGAAATTACTTCTATAATATCGATTATTACGTAAGTTGCGCACTATAATAACACCTATCGAATGAATTTTCTTATTGAATTAAGTTCCGCGTAAAAAGTTCAAGCAAGGAATGATTCACAACAGTTTAAACAAAAAAAAAGATAATATTTCAAAAAATATCCAAACTTTGACAAAATTTACTGTTAAGATACCAAACTTTGGACGGGCCCTATTACCCCCTTGAGCTATTTAATAGTGCATTTTAAAAGTATATTCGTGGTTAAGTTTGAAAGTGTTGTTGTTTGGATCAAAATAGCTAGTTGAAGCATTTTCTTGTACTGATGTAGGTTTAAAAGTGTTTATGTTTGCTAGTTTGTATTATTGAAGTCATGAACTTGATTTTGTGTTAAATGTAATATTCTTGAAGTCAATGAAAAATTTAAAATTTTGACTTCAAAATCAACAATAATGTCAATAGTTATCAAACCCACAAAAATTTGGATTAAATCAACCACGAATATACTTTTAAAATGCACTATTAAATAGTTCAGAGGGTAATAGGTCCTATCCAAAGTTTGGCCTCGTAATAACAAATTTCATCAAGTCTCAGATATTTTTCGAACTATTATCCAAAAAAGATAATGACAAAGTGACTTGATTATATATTGAGCCTTTTTTGATTATCTCTTTACTTTTAATTTCTTAGCATACTTAAATTTTTTCTAGATGCAGTTTGGCCACAAATGTATTTGGAAAAGAATTGTAAAAAAAATTGAGAATTAGTATTTGGTCATATAATTTGTCATTACTTAATGAATATATTTGGCAAACATCCCAAATTTCCAAGTTCTAGAAAAAACTAGAATTTGGGTCAAAGTTTTAGTATTTGAAAAATTTTAAAAAATTAAAAATAATCTCAAACTTTTATATTTTATAAAAACACTCATTATCTATTAATCCCAATTAATATCTATCTACAACTAACTCCATTTAAAACAATAATTTATTTTTGATGTGTTATAATTTATCTTGAATCAGTGACAAGTTTAAGTATGTGATTATTGTACTTCTCTTGCCAATATTATTGCTTTTGTTCTTGATTGTCATCAATTATGTTATAAGGTTATTTTTTAACGAAACAAGTTCATTATAAAATAATAATATAAACTTACAGATAATTTTAATAATTTTTATAACCTATGGGTATAAATCATATTTTAAAAAAAAATATTTCTCCCAAAATCTATGACCAAATGCATGGATTTTGTGGTCAAACGGCACCTTAGGGCATCTCCAACCCTAACATCAAATTTGGTGTTAACCCCTACGGTGGCAATTGGGCGGGTTGGGTCAAATGTGGACACAACAATTGGATCAAGACCCAACCCAATCCAAATTAGGTTGGGTCAAAACGGGTTGGATCAAAATGGATTAGGTAATGAGTTATATAACATGTCAAGACTCAACCCAACCCAATTTTTACCAAACTTAATTGTTTTATTTGTTCATTCAAACTATTTTAGTACCTAATAAAATTATTTTTTTCTTTATTATAACTATATATAACATATCAAATTGAAAAAAAAAATTAAATATTTTAAAAAGATTTATCTATCCATCATCTACAATAGTAACGACACTACCTCTTCATTTGAATTATATTTTATACTAATGAGTTTTGTTTCAGTACTTGTCGAGAGCATCCAAGAGGATGAATTCTTAAATAAACCACAGGTACGGACGACATCAAAAAGAATGCAGCACAATGTGAAATTTTTTTCTTAGCAGCGAACTGACACATAATCTGAAGAGGAGTATCAAACTTTTAAGACGCAAGTTAAGGAGCGATTTCCAGCACAATCAAACCACACCCGTATCAGAAGGCATGTGGTTTTTTCTTGAGCCTTATCAGTTTCATTCTTTGTATCCAAAAAACTTCAACTCTCACCGAAAGCAAACTTTTCTATCCGAGTGACAATGCTCCAAGAGCTATGGAAATTATGTCCGCGTAAGGTCTTAATTATGGGTGTGAAGTGCACCAAATTCATGGCTAAGAGGTTGCAAGTCTCTTTTTCATACTCGATTTAGTTATCACTCCTTCCAATCGAAGGTTATCTTAGCATAAGAGATTTTCTTTTCAACCGATTGAGCCGAACTGCAAGCAGTCTGATTTCCAAATTTAAAGATATGTAGGCAGGCTCGATGTTGAAAACTCGATTATACTCCAACAAACCTCCTCATCTCATTCTCGAGCATTCTGATCTCTCCATAATTCGACATCAGGATAGCTTTTGAATTCTTTCAAATTCATGCGCTAAATCAAGCATATTGAACTACAAGTGACCTAAATTTTCATTAAACCTGAGATATGTAGAAAACTCGATATCAGAGTTTGGCATAACTTTCTAAAGTCTGTACCAAATCTCTTTTTCAGAAGAGAAAGATGTTGTCGGTCAAAATTTGATTTATCAATTTTTTTTGCCCAGAATTTCTTTCATCGACCATATTCAAAAAAGGGACAGTTGTTGACACCCAATTTTGACCCTCCACAACATAAATTATTAATCGAGTTCCTTCATTTTAAGCAATTTAAAAATAATTTACTTGCAAAAATCTAAAATATATATATTTTTTGTTATTCTTAATTAATTTTGTCATTTTTATAATTTTGAAACATATATATTTATTTATAGTCAAATCCTTAATTACTACTTTTGCGATTATTCGAAAAGTGTCTCAAATTTTTTTTTGTTTTAATTAAATATTTTGTTAAATAATTTTGATTAATTAATAGATTTTATTCAAGCTAATTAGTTTAAAAATTAAATTAATTATTTTACTTTGTCGAAATTAAGAAGCTCGTTAATAATTAATGTTAATTCATCCCATTAAATTTTTAGTCAAATTTCCTAATTAATGCCTATAACTAAACAACTTCCTACACAACAAAACTTCTACTACACATCTAATGGACCTTAATTTCCTTTACCATTTGGCTCAATTCTAACAAATATAACAACAAACCAACCCAATTCAAACTCACATACAATATCCATATCATATTACTACACCCAGCATACAAACAAAACTAAAATGCCACATCACACCACCGACTCAACCTTTTTTTTTCCACAAAAAATCCAATTATGTTGTGTATGAATGTCCTTGTCCTAAGTGAGGCCCACTGAAAAGTAGGCAATTTGCCCACTTGATCCTTATCTTTCTTTATCCCACTTGGTTAATCTTCCATTTTCTGCCTATATATATGCATAGGCATAGATACAAATATGGGTGAATAAAAAACGAGATAACATACATATTTTCTCTTCTGTTTTCTTTCCTTCCCTCATATTCTCTCTGTCTTATCTTACTAAATTTAGTTTATTTTCATAACACGTTATCAACTCGAGACTCTGTTACTTTGAGCTATATTTTTAGAAGGTAATAACAGAGGTAAGAATTTTATTTTTTTAAAATGTCTAATATTTTCAAACTTGAATTTATTGCTCTTGATATCTCTGGAAAAGGAGTACATCATGGGTACTTGATGCAGAAATTCATCTAGAATCAATGGATTTAGTAGACACCATTAAAGATAACAATACGGCATTCAATCAAGATCGTGCTAAAGCCATGATATTTCTCCGCCACCATCTTGACGAAGGGTTAAAATTACAATATCTCACATTAAAAAACCTCCTTAAATTGTGGAAAAATTTAAAAAAAAGATATGACCACTTGAAGTTGCTCATGCTTCCACAAGCCAATCATAATTGGCTAAATCTAAGATTAATGAATTTCAAAAATATAACTGAATATAATTCTGCTCTGTTTAGAATTATAGCTAAGTTAAATTTATGCGGAGAAGAAATCACTGAGCAGGATAAACTCGAAAAAATATACTCCACATTTCCACCCGCAAATATCGCGAAAAAGGGTTTAAATAATATTTTGAATTACTATCTCACCTTCTGATTGCTGAACGCCACAATGAATTATTAATGAAAAATCATGATAGTCGGCCTGTTGGTTCTTTGCTATTCTGAAGTGAATCAGGCAAAATATAACCAACGAAAAAGAAGTCATGACCCCAGTCGTGGTCGTGGTCAAAGAAGAAATTTTAATCATGATGCTCGGCTATATCAGGCATCTTTGAAAAGGGCAAAAAATAATTCAAAGACTAATTTTATCTCTGGGGATAATATTGAGTCTATCCATTTGAATGTAGCTGATTTCTTTAATTTTCCAGAAGAAAATATGAATATCAATAAGATTAACAATATGTAAATAATTTTTCTTTTTATTTATCTGTACTAAATATTTTGTTTGTATTTTCCATGTAAATAAATAAAATTTGTGTTGTTTTAATACTTATTTTATTTCTTATTGAAGAAAAATATGGATATGACTCAAATTTTATTTGGATTAATAATCAATCACGAGAATATTTGTATAATTGATAGTGGAACAACTCATGCTATATTTAAAGACGGAAAATATTTTTCTAACTTGCTAAGAAAAAAGCAAATGTTACTATAATTTCTGGTAATTCAAAAATGATAGAAGATTCCGGAAAAACTACTATAATTCTGCCTAAAGGGACAATAATTGTTATAGAAGATGCATTATTTTCTTCTAAATTTCCCAAAAACTTGTTAAGTTTTAAAGATATCCGCAGAAATGGATATCATGTTGAGACACTAAATGAAATGAATATTGAATATCTTGGTATAACCAAAAGTGTCTCAAGCCATAAATATATTTTAGAAAAATTACCAACTTTGTCATCTGGTCTATATTATGCAAAAATTAGTGCAGTTGAAGCACATATGATCGTAAACCAGAAGTTTACTGATTCAAATATATTTGTGCTATGGCATGATCGAATAGGTCATTCTGGATTAATAATGATGAGACAAATTCTTGAAAATTCAATTGGACATCCGTTAAAGAACCAGAAGATTCTTACGACTGATGAATTTTCATGTGTTGTTTGTTATCAAAGAAAATTAATTGCCAGACCATCGATCCTGAAGATTAGCATCGAATCTCTTGGCTTTTTAGAGCGTATACATGGAGATATATGTGGACTTATTCATCCACCTAGTGGATTGTTTAGATATTTTATGGTCCTAATAGATACATCATCTAGATGGTCTCATGTGTGCCTGTTATCATCTCGCAACCTGACATTTGCGAAGTTGTTAGCACAAATAATAAGATTAAGAGTGCAATTCCCAGATTATCTAATTAAAGCCATTCGCCTTGATAATGCTGGAGAATTTACATCCCAAACTTTTAATAATTATTGCTTATCAATTGGGATAAAAATTGAATATCATGTTGCTCATGTTCATACTCAAAATGGCCTTGCAGAGTCATTTATAAAGCACCTACAATTGATAGCAAGACATCTACTAATAAAATAAAATTATCAATTACTGTTTGGAGTCATGCTATCTTACATGCAGCAGCACTTGTATGTCTCAGACCGACACATTATAATAAATACTCTCCGTCACAATTAGTATTTGGTCATGAGCCAAATATAATCCATTTACAAATTTTTGGTTGTGCGGTATACGTGCCTATAGCACCACCACAACGTACAAAAATGGGCCATCAACGAAGGTTGGGCATATATATTGAGTTTGACTCACCCTCCATAATTCGATACTTTGAACCGTTGACTGAAGACTTATTCACTGCTCGATTTGTAGATTGTCAGTTTGATGAAATACTTTTTCCGCCATTAGGGAGAGAGAAAACGGAACCCGAAAAAGACAAAAAAATTGCGTGGAAAGTTTCATCACTATCTCATTTTGATCCACGTACCCGCACATATGAGCAGGAGGTCCAGAAGATCATCCACTTACAAAAATTAGCAAATCAAATGTCAGATGCATTTACGGATTTGAAAAGGATAACTAAGTCACATATCCCTGCAGTGAATGTGTTTATCCGAATTGATGTCCCAAAAGGACCATCTACTAGTATCATAGCTTCTGAATTCCAAACACGCCTGAAGCATGGTAGATCATTGGGATCAAAGCATAAAAATCCTAGAAAGAGAAGTGTGAGAAATAATAAAAATGATACTATACAAGAACCTCCTGAAGAAGGTCAAGATTTGAGTACTTATGATATTCCTGAAGAAATCAGTGAGCCCGAGACTCAAGTGAATGAAGAACTTTCAATAAGTTCTACCGGTGATGAGATAAATTTAGATCAATCAAAAATCACGGTTGATAATGTTTTTACATATAATGTTGCACTTAACCTCATGCAAGATGGTGAAAGTCTTGAGCCTAAATCCGTCGAAGAATGTCGATGTAGATATGATTGGAAAGAATGGCAAAAGGCAATTCAATCGGAATTAGACTCACTTGCTAAACGTGAGGTTTTGGGACCAGTAGTCCGAACCCCTAAAGGTGTAAAACCAGTTGGCTATAAATGGGTTTTTATGCGAAAACGAAATGGGAGAAATGAAATTGTAAGATACAAGGCACGCCTTGTTGCACAAAGATTCTCTCAAAGACCCAGGGTCAACTATGAATAAACATATTCACCTGTTATGGATGGAATAACTTTTCGATATCTCATCAGTTTAGTTGTACATAAAAATCTTGAAATACATCTAATAAATGTAATTACAGCTTACCTTTATGGTTTACTTGATAATGAAATTTAAATGAAAATCCCAGAAGGATTAAAATTGCCTGAAGCATGTAATAAATCTCGGGAGATGTACTCAGTGAAATTGCAAAGATCATTATATGGTCTAAAACAATTAGGGCGTATGTGGTATAATCGTCTCAGTGAGTACTTAATAAATGAATACTATATAAATGATGTCATTTGTCCATGTGTTTTTATTAAGAAAACGGAATCAGAGTTTGTTATACTCGCCGTTTATGTTAATGACATAAATCTCATTGAAACCCCTAAAGAGGTCCAAAAGGCGATTGAATATCTAAAGAAAGAATTTGAGATGAAAGACCTTGGAAAGACAAAATTTTGTCTAGGTCTGCAAATTGAATATTTAGCAGACGGGGTCTTTGTCCATCAATCTGCCTACACTGAGAAAATCTTAAAAAGATTTTACATGGACAAAGCACATCCATTAAGTACTCCAATGGTTGTTCGATCACTTGAAGTGGAAAAAGATCAATTTCGACCTCCAGAAGAGGATGAAGAAATTCTTGGTCCTAAAGTACCATATCTCAGTGCTATTAGCGCACTTATGTATCTTGCTAACGCAACTAGGCCTGATATAACATTTTCTGTCAATTTGCTAGCAAGGTATAGTCATCCCCAACATGAAGGCATTAGAACGGTATCAAATATATTTTGCGATACCTGATGGGTACTATTGATATGAGTTTGTTTTATACTAACAAAGGTTGCACAGACCTTATTGGTTATGCAGATGCAGGTTATTTATCAGACCCACATAAAGCTCGATCTCAAACAGGCTATATATTTACAAACAAAGGAACTGCTATATCATGGCGATCTACAAAGCAGTCCATTGTTGCTACTTCTTCAAATTATGCTGAAATAATAGCAATTCGTGAAGCAAGTAGAGAATATGTGTGGTTGAGATCGATGATACAGTTCATCAAAGAAAGATGTGGCCTGAAAAATAATGTTAAAGTACCCACAATTATATTCGAAGACAATGTCGCGTGCATAGCCGAATTGAAAGGTGGATTCATAAAAGGAGACAGAACGAAACATATTTCACCAAAATTATTCTTCACACATGATCTTCAGAAGAATGGTGATATTGATGTACAACAAGTTCGTTCAAGTGATAATCTTGCAGATTTATTCACAAAAGCATTACCAACATCAACTTTTAAGAAATTAAGATATAAGGTTGGAATGCGTCGTCTCCAAAATATCAAATGAAGTTTTCATTAGGGAGAGTAAAATACGCGCTGCACTCTTTTTCCCTTAACCATGGTTTTGTCGCACTGGGTTTTTCTGGTAAGGTTTTTAATGAGGCAGCACTTAAGGCGTATCACCAGATGTGTGTACTCTTTTTTCTTCACTAGGCTTTTTTTCATTGAGTTTTTTTAGTAAGGTTTTAACGAGGCACCACATCTATAGGAGTTCAAAATTACTATATCAATTCTTTCTTGTAAAGCTTTTTTTTTTACACATGGACATCCAAGGGGGAGTGTTGTGTATGGATGTCCTTTTCTTAAGTGGGGCCCACTGAAAAGTAGGCAATTTGCCCACTTGATCCTTATCTTTCTTTATCCCACTTGGTTAATCTTCCTCTTTCTGCCTATATATGTGCATAGGCATAGATACAAATATGGGTGAATAAAAAATGAGATAACATACATATTTTCTCTTCTGTTTTCTTTCCTTCCCTCATATTTTCTCCGTCTTATCTTACTAAATTTAGTTTATTTTCATAACAAATTCTTTTTTGTCACCCAAAAACCACCACGCACACATTCCAACGGATCACTTCATCTTCTTAGTGAAGAACCCAACAAACGAGCAAATCCAAGCACCCCCTTTGTCTCTCTCCATATTTGAAAATTTTGCAAATCTCGAGCCTCAATTATTGACTTTGGCTTAGAAAATTTTCTTTAAATCTAATCCGAATCAGAGAATGTCAACACCGAATCCGAATTATTGGGGATATGTTCTTCTTTTTTTTTGAAATTTAAATTGATTGTATTTCGACTATAAATTATTGAATTTGTTACTGAAAAAGGAGAAGGAAGTTGAGGAATTTTCGAGTTCTCTACTTTTTTTTCCTCACCGTCTCATTTCGGATTAGCTGATTCATCTTCTGTTAGTGATTAGTCTTTCAACATAGGTTCTATGACCACATTTTAAATGTAATTGCTTAATTTCTTTCTCACAAACATTAACGAGAATGTGGGTTTGTTGTGGTTATTTTTTTTTTGTTGATTCATGATATTTTCAGTTGACATAAGGGTCAAAAGAATGGTTATATTGTTTTGTCACTTTAGAATTACGCTCCCTTCTGTGTTATCATTTGCTCATGTCCATCTTTGGGATAAAATCATAACAGTCTTAGTAGAAGCATGATTAAGGTGTGCTCCTTTAGTATTCTTGTCATGTTTGTTTCTTTTGTCCATAGAATGTGATATTCATTGGATGGTATACCAGTATGATTGATGATGTGTTAAAATGAGTAATACAGTGAGAGCTTAGAGTTCCTTAAATTGGTTCACTAATTAGAATTGATTCATTATTGTCTGCCTTAAAGCATCCTTATCAAATCCCTCTATATTGTGTGTATTCAATTAATGTTGTAGTTAATATTCTGCTTACTCTTCTATAAGGTGAACAATTATGCTAGTATTACTCACTACCTCAGTAGCTTTGCTTGAATCTGACATGTATCTCACATTGTAAAGCCTGTTTTGGTTCTGAAATATTCTGTCATGATTTCATTGACCCGTTTGTTTATCGACTCTTCAGTTTAGCTCGGCAAAATTGATTCTAATCCTTATCATTTTGTTTATACATGAACTCCCTTGGATTGAGTCCTTAGACTCCACTTTTTTTTCATCCCTGCATTTCGTTGAGTTGCTCGAGCCCGTTTGGATGGGCTTTAAGTTGGTCAAAACCAACTTAAAGTCCCTTTTTAGCTTTTGAACGTATTTGCCTAATGCTAACTTTATGCCATAAAGTTCTTAAAGTCAGTTAAAAATGAAAAGTTAGGATTCCTAACTTTTTTTTTCTAAGTGCTTAAAGTCATTTTCTTTGACCATGGAAATTATTTTTATATCCCTTATATTTTAACTAAATTCCCAAACTACCCTTTTTATTCTTTTAACCCTAAAATTCACATCATTTTCCTCATTTAAGCACTTTTATCCAAACACTCAACTGTTTATTTATAAAAATAACTTTCAGCACTTCAAAGTTCTAAAAGTACTTCATACATAAAAGTTACTTTTTTTAAGTCCATCCAAACGGGCTCGAGGTCATTTCGAGTCAGCTTCATCATTTGCTCAAGAGAAATACGGGAGGTTGGGGCTATGGTATACAATCAGTATACACGCTGAAAATAGGGGAACAGTCAGTATACGGATGATATACAGTTAATATACAAGGTTGGAAATGGATTTTCAGCCCAAAAATATTAGTAACAACAGGTGACCGGAAAGATCAAATCTTTGGTCTCAATTAATTTGAGCAGGAATAAGCCCAAATATATGATCTCTGGACAACAACAAGTTTGGACCAAGGGGGGCCCAAATTCCATTTCTCTTTTACTCTTAAATTATTTAATTGTGATTATTCATTATTTGTTATTGATTAGCTCTAACTTTAAATATTTTAAATAACTTAGTTGAATTCCCCAAAAGATGAACTGTTTTCTTTTTGTTGGTTTATTTTAACAAATTTTATTTTATCAACTCTTTACATTTTTAAAATTTTATTTTATATACATAATCAAAAAATATTGGCCAAATTTTACTTGTCTTTGAAAATTTAAATTTCGTTTGAGTAAGATCTTTTTTTTTCTTCTAAGAAATAATAATAAAAGAAAACAAATAAAAAAAATGAATGATCCTACTATATCCAAGCCTAAAATCAAGTAAGTCATTTTTTCTATTCTAATTTTGTTCATTTAGTTTTTTTATTACAATAAACATATTTTTATTACATAATGTCTTTATATTGTAAACAATATAATAAAAAAATATTAAACGCAAAAGCTTTATTGTTAATTACATAATTATTTTCACTCATATAAAGTTTGATTAGAGGTAGAGGAAGGGAGGAGGGAGGGGGGGGGAAAGATATTAAGGGGAAGATATTAACTCTTACTATAATAATAATAATAATAATAATAATAATAATAATAATAATAATAATAATAATAATGATGATGATGATAATAATAATAATAATAAAAAATTATTATTATTTTAATAATAAATGAAAATTAGAAATGACATATAAACAAAAAAAAGACACGAGAAAAAGAAAAAAAAACTTAGTGGTAGTAGTAGTAATAATAATAATAAATAGAAATATCAAACAAACAAAAGAAAAAAAAGACACGAGAAAAAGAAAAAAAAAACTTAGTGGTAGACTGGTAGTAGTAATAAATAGAAATATCGAACAAACAAAAGAAAAAAAGACACGAGAAAAAGAAAAAAAAACTTAGGGAAAAGATAAGGAAGAGAAACAAACTAAAAAATATTTGATCTAATTCATTTTAAATATTTCTCACAATTCAAATATATAAATTACGAGAAAAATATGCATTGTATTTTAAAAAATCAAGAATAAGAAAGAGTAATAAATTTAAGGTATTTTCTTCGTAATCAATTACATAATTGATTTTCTTGCTATTTTATTGATTGCACAATTTTTTTATAGTGTATTCTACTAATACGATAAATATGTTAGTAGTTCCATTTCTTTGTTTTTAAATCTCCCACGTAATTTTTTTATTCTTCATTTCTCTCCAGCATTATCACACACGTTGTATTTTTGTAATTAAAAAAAAAACTTGCCTTTTTTATATTAAAAATTTTAAGTTTATTGCATTTTTGACGGTAACTAATTCAATATGGATTTCAAAGATTGTATTCTTTCTGACAAAGATTATGTTCTTGATATAGTTTTATATTATTTATTTCAATTTAAAGATAAAGATTAAAATTTGAACATACAAATCGGTAATATACATCGGTATTTTGAGGGATGGTATCTTTAAAATAAGTATCCTATATTTTTAGTAACTCTGTCTTGCAACTATAAAAATATAAACTTATCCTATTCGTCAGTAATACATAAATTAATGTTTAACTTCATATCATTGATAATTAGGTTTCTTTGCACTTATCATCTCTATATAAGTAAAAATAATAATATTAATACTTGATAATTTTGAAATTTGAATGTAATCTATTTAATTTTTAAATTGATATACTAATTTTTTTTTAATAAAAATAAAGGTTGGGCGTGGAGTGGGGTAGGAGTAGTATAAATTAAGAGGACAGTGATTGAACATGTGGCAAAATGTTGGACACACGTAGATCATGCGGCGACCCTCGGTGCACTCAATAAAAATACAAAAGCATTTGCCAATGTAACGTAATCTTCAAATGTAGGACTAGGAACCTGTTTCTTTTCACTTTGTCATCTTCACCTTTTTGTTGGTTTATCCATTTAGTAGGACCCCCCATATTATCTCAATATTTGACTTTTTTTCTACCAGAAATATTTTTTCCGTTTATTTGATTTAATATAAAATTTTAAAAAATTAAATTTTAAATTAAAATATATTAAAATAATTTTTAATCTTATCATGTGAAAAGCTGAATGAAAATATTGCCAAAAAAGACAATAAATAAGAAAACATTTGAAATTTATGAATTTTGATAATATATGCCAATTTCCACCTCCTAACCACACCTTCTTTTATTTTTCTGGTGTACCTCGCATTATTTATTATTTTGTATTTTGAGTAGGTAAATTTTGTTTCTATGAGCCCGTTTGGATTGACTTAAAAAAAGTAACTTTTATGTATGAAATGCTTTTAGAATTTTGAAGTGCTGAAAGTTATTTTTATAAATAAGCAGTTGAGTGTTTGGATAAAAGTGCTTATGATGTGAATTTTAGGGTTAAAAGAATAAAAAAAGGTAGTTTAGGAATTTTGTTAAAATATAAGGGATATAAAAGTAATTTCTATGGTCAAAGAAAATGACTTTAAGCACTTTGGAAAAAAAAAGTTAGGAATCCTAACTTTTCATTTTTGACTGACTTTAAGAACTTTATGGCTTAAAGTCAGCATTAGGCAAACACGTCCAAAAGCTAAAAAGGGGCTTTAAGTTGATTTTGACCAACTTAAAGCCAATCCAAACGGGCTCTATGTCAAGTTTGTATTCGAATTTGCATTCTCTACTGGCTTTTGGAAGTATTTGTTTGTGTAACGTATCAAAAATCCTCATAAACATATGAATCTTACGATGTCAATTTTGTTGGATGTTGCAGCGGTTATGTTTACCGTTTTTTAAATTTATCAGAGTAATTTAAGAGGTTGAATGAAATAAATCACAACAAAGATAAGATAGACGAAGTTAAGAACAATAAAACTAATGATTACTTCCTCTGTTCAGATTATATTTTTTTTTAGTTAGTCTCAAAAAGAATGACATATTTAAATAATTTAACTTTAAAATATTTATTTTATTTTTAATAAAATGATTAATTATAATCAGACAAACATTTATGACTTATTTTAAATTACAAATTTTCAATTTTTTCTCTCTTTTTTAAATTTTGTGTCAATTCAAACTACGTCATATAAATTGAGATTGAAAAGTATATAGAGAACCTGAAGCTTAGATAAATAATATGCATATAACGTATGAGATTTTTCCACTCTTAATATAAAGAACTAGTGAAGTATTTATGATGAAAAAAAAATAGGAAACAACTTTCATAGGATTCACTACTCTCATTGTCTTTTACTAGGAACTATATAATTATGTATCGATCGGCAAAAATCTCAACCTCATCTGTGATATGCGATCTAGTACATGAATAAACATATATCTTATATTATGTTTTTTTCTAATACATGAACTAAAGAAATTCATATATCACATAAATTTAAAAAAATCCTTTTTCTTTTAAAACAAGACAAGGTTTAACTTTTATATCCATGAATTCTCAATCAAAGAGGCCTTTATGATTTTGGAGTGGCCCTTGCACTGTCCACTGTTTAAAGATAAGAATAATTATTATTTGATTCGGTAGGAAAATAAATAGACAATATCGGTGAGTTTTAACTAATTTAATAAATAGTCAAATAAATAAGATACTTTTTTTATTTTTTAATTTATTTATCTTATTTTAACTTCACATAAATAAATTTTATGATCTGAAATTAAAAATATGTAAAATATATTCAAATATTTTTTAATTTTATAGTCTGAAATATGACACGTGAAAAGTTATAATTAAAGAGTGATTAATAAGAAGTTATTTTGAAGCGGATTAAAAAAAAAGGGTAAAACAAAAAGAGTAATCTTTTTCAGGGGTGCAGCCGCAAGTTTAATTATTTAATAAAATTGACATTTTTTATTTTTACTTTCAAAAAATGAGGACAGGGAAGGAAAAAATTTAAGAAGCCATTATAATTTATAAGAAAGAAAATGAAATCTCACCAATAAAATGAAGATTCGATAATCAACCAACAATCAAGTAATTTAAGGTTTCGTTTGAGCATAAATACTTCTAAGTATATTTGAGAAAATTCTTAAGAATAGTGTTTGATCATATAATTTATTATTATTTGATAAATATTTTTCACAAATAATTCAAGTTTCCAAATACTAAAAATAAAATATTTGAATTTTTTAAAAAATTTAAAAATTATTCAAAGCTTTTATATTTTATAAAATATTCATCATTTATTAATTTCAACTAATATTTATCTGTCAACCAACTCCATTAATATTTTTACTGAAAGAGAAAATAAAACAATTAGTTCTCTTTGTCTTGTTTGGGTTATAATTCACCCTGAATCATTTTCTTAACAAGTTTGAATATCTGATTAATGTATTGATGTTGTTCATATTGTTATTTTAATTGTTATTGATTCTCATCAATTATGTTATAAGATTATTTTTTAATAGAACATTTTCATTATAAAATGATAATAAAAATTTATGGATATTTTAAATAATTTTTTGTCACGATCCAACCCCACCGGACCATGCAGGCATCTACTCTAAGATCTAAGTAGAAGAACCTTTAACCTCTTACATGAAAAACATTGCAGAATTTATGTCAAAACTTAAGTAATTAAGCCAAAAATTTATTTATTTATTTATTTTTATTTTTTTTGTTTTTATGGGAACAGACCTTACACGAGGCTCCCACCTCTCGTGCGCGGCCAGGGGTTGAGCCGCTCACCCCCAAGCTGTATTATACATAAAAAACAGAAAAATACACGGAGGGGGACATAGACCTAACCTCCAATCCTATGGTGGTTCATAAGCCGACCATCCTACTAAGGGCAGCCAACTCATCCCCGATACAAGCACATGAAAAGAAAACCTAGAAACTATGCACCTAAAGAAAATGACTCCTCTCGATACAAAGAAACTAGGAAAGCATAAATAAGGGAGACTCTCCCTTTACATAAAATAAAGGAAAAATCTAAATAAAAATGGGGATGAATCCTCATAAATGCTATATATACAACAAAATTAGCATAGACGATGGACATCAAATAACATGGCTAAGATATAACATGGAAAATCACAAACACTGCAATTGGGTGCTCAATCCAAGGATGCAACACTAAATAGTAGATCATGGAGGCTTTTTAATCCGTTTGGTCTTTCTCCGTCTGAAGCTGGGCAGACCGACTCTATCTAGCATGTAGTAACCTCGAGTACCACGAGGTAGCTGCTGAAGGGTGGTGTAGTGGCCTGGAGTGGTAAGAGTGTGACTGTGCTTGGAGAGAGCATCCGCAGTGTAGTTTGCCTCCCTGTATACATGCCTGCAAGAAAAGCGAACAAATAATTTGGAAATACCAACAAGGTCCTGAGTTACCTGGTGAAGGCTCCACGGAGGTTTAGTCTGATGATTGATCCATTTAGTGAGCAACTCCGAGTCAACTTCTAAGATAACGTGCTGAAAACCCTGTTGAATGCACCATTTAAGCCCATAAACTGCCGCCTCTAGTTCAGCTTGATTGTTGGTTCCCTCCCCTAATGGTATGGCGTAGGCGAAGATGAATTTACCCATGTGATCTCTTACAATGCCACCCCCCCCCAATTGCCCCCGGATTACCCAACGCGCTGCCGTCAGTGTTCAGCTTGACGAAATCGAGTTGTGGCTTAATCCACGAGACTTGGGTGATCTTCATCTCATGAGTACACTTATCTATGTAGGAGATGGTGTCGCTCCAGTTCGAGGGCCAATGGATATAGGGATACGCGACTCTAAGAAGATTTGAGATGTCCTTGAAAACTGCAAATTTCACTCTCGCCAAGCTAGAACTCTTCCCCCCGTATTTGCTCGCGCACCTATTCTTCCACAAATTCCAACATATAAATATTGGGGTGGAATGGAGGATAAGTTTGTGAGCTTCTGTGCGGTACTTGCGAAGCCACCAGCTCATAACAAGAGGTTTGAGGGGTGTGGCTTCATGCCTTATGCCTAGGGAATTTGAGAAGTAGTGCCAAATATTCCTAGCGAAATGGCCAGTGCTGAAAATGTGCTCTATGGTGTCCGAACCTGGACTGTGGCAGCAATAGCATGGTGTGGAACCATAGCCAAATGCAGTGATCTTTTCCTCTGTTGGCAGCTTGCCTCTAAAAGCCCTCCACAACAAAAAAGAGCATTTAAAGGGGATGTTTTTGTGCCAAGTGTAATGGTCGGAAAGTGTCTTGGTCCGATGTTCCCTCACAAGCTGCCATGCCGAGGAACATGTGAAGTTCCCATTGGTATTCAGCTTCCAAATGGCCTGATCCGGTGTGTTTCCTTGCAGCTGAAGTGTGGAAGAAGTAATGAGAGGAACGAGCTGCGCTGGTGCCAACTGATTTAGCATATCGATGTTCCATTGGCCATCTATACGAAAATCAGCCACCCTTGCATTGTTTGCTCTTCCCAACTCCTGCCTATAGTTGGCTAAGGGTCCGATACCTAGCCAATCGTCCCACCAAAAACAGCACGAACCCGAGTGAAGCCTCCATTGAATGTGAGGTTCGGCAATGTGTTTGTTGTGCATCATGTGTTTCCACACAAGCGACTGGCCAGTATGGAATTTTTTGATGATGGGATTCGCTCTTTGACAGTATTTGGCTCTAAGGAAATCACCCCACAATGTTGGTTTAGCTCTAAAGATCCACCATTGCTTTAACTGGAGAGATTTGCACACATCTGTAGTTCTCCTCAACCCAATACCTCCTTCGTCATAAGGGTAACAAAGTTTCTTCCATGAAGCCCAATGGTATTTTTTCTTGTTATCCTTCCACCCCCAGAAAAAATCAGCGGTGACTCTCTCAATCTGTTTGAGAGTAGTACGGGGGGGAGTAATGGCCGAAAGAAGGTGAATTGGGAGCGACTGAAGTACGTATTTCACGAGTGTAGCTCTACCGCCGTAGCTGAGGATTTTGGAGTGCCACCCTCTAATTCTGTTGACAACCTTAGAGACCATGTCCGTGTAGTACATGACTCTCTGCCTGCCAATGTACAAAGGGCATCCTAAGTAGGTGATGGGACTATGCTTCTGAGTGAAACCCGTAACCTGTTTCACCGTTTCCACATTGTCTTGGAGTGCATTGGGATGCATCATGAAGTGGCTCTTATTCTTGTTTATAAGCTGCCCTGATGTCTTTTCATACAGAGTCAAGGTCTTCATAATAATCTGGAGAATTTCCTTCCTTCCGGAGGAAAAGATGATAACATCATCCGCAAAACTCAAATGATTAATCTGTGGGCCTCTTTTCTCCATATGAAAACCATGGTAGAAGTGGTAATTATGAAGACTATTCAACATTCTGGACAGCACCTCCGCTCCCAAAATGAATAAGGCGGGAGAAAGAGGATCACCTTGTTTGAGCCCTCTGGTGGAGTGGAAAAAACCATGTCTAGCCCCATTAACGATAACGGAGTACCAATTGTTAGACATGATTCGCCAAATCATATCAATAAAGGTCTCACCGAAGCCCATCCTTCTCAGTACTAGACAAGTATAGGACCAGGAGACTCTATCATATGCTTTGGCCATGTCTAACTTGATAACCACGTTTTCGCCAATAACAGGCTTTCGGATATCGTGGATAATCTCCTGTGCTAGCATGATATTTTCGGAGATGCTTCTTCCTTTTACAAACCCGGACTGATTGAGAGAAATAAGACCGGGGAGAATTGGAGCAAGCCTGAGGCAAATGAGTTTTGATATGATCTTATTGGTGAAGTTACTGAGACTAATGGGTCTATAGTCAGAGAGTGTGTTGGGGTGATCTACCTTTGGGAGCAAGACCAAACAAGCATGAGAAAAGAACTTAGGCATAGCATACCCTCCGAAGAAAGAAGTAACCACTGCTAGTAGGTCCTCCGAAATAATCTCCCAGCAAGCTTGGAAGAATTTTCCATTCATACCGTCCGGACCAGCTGCAGAGTTAGGATTCATAGAGAAGACTACCTGTTTCAACTCTTCAATGGTAGGCGTGGCTTGAAGGCTTTCATTCTGAGCATCTGTGATCATTCTAGGAACGTAATTCAAGATGTTCTCCGGAATCCGAGATTCATCACTTGTGAATATTTTCTGAAAATGATCGCATGCTGCTCTAGCAATGTGTTCGTCGCCTTGAATACAATCCCCTTCTTCGTTGGTAACCTTGTGAATGAACAATCTCCTTCTCCTACCACGGATTAAAGCATGGAAATACTTGGTGTTAGCATCTCCATCCTTGAACCAATGTAGTTGAGTTTTTTGTTTGAGAATGTTCTCTTCAATTTTAAGAAATCTGATGTATTCGGCGTTGAGAGCATGCAATTGCATCCTGTTCTCTTCATTATTGGACACTAACATATTTTCTTCGGCACTTTTCACCAATTCTTCATATTCCTTAACCTTGGCAAAAATGTCGCCAAATTCCACTCGCGACCATTTGCTAAGGGTGGAGGAAAGCCTTTTCATTTTTTGGTGGAAGGACCACATTGGATTCCCAGTCAGGGGTCTGTCCCAACAGGACTCTACAGTTTCGAGAAAAGTAGGGTTATCCACCCAACAATTCAAGAATTTAAAATATTTAATAGCGGAATCCTGCCTAGCATTCATCTCTATTAGTAAAGGGTTATGGTCAGAACCAGTAGAGGGGAGATGGGTGACTGAAGTGTGAGGCATAGCGGCTAACCAATTATCGGACACCATAGCTCTATCGAGTCGCTTCCATATTCTTTTATGCATATCTCGTTGATTACACCAAGTGTAGTCTGAGCCATGATACCCCAAATCCGTTAGGCCACATGCTTCAATAACGCTTATAAACTCAAAGCTTTTTTGCATGTTGTAAGGGATTCCACCTAGTTTCTCAGTAATGGAGGTGATGACATTGAAGTCCCCAACTGTGCACCAAGGAAGGTTAGTGGAAGCGTGGTGCAGGAGCCTATCCCAAAGCGGTCTTCTAAGAGTATCTTTGCATTTTCCATAAACAAAAGTCGTGAGAAATGCATTTTGATGCTCTACGTGTTTTATCTCGCAAGTGATCTGTTGGTCGTCAACATCAATAACTTTACAATCAACATCTTGAGTCCAGAAGATCCAAATCTTGCCATTAGGATTGCAAACGGACTTATCCATACCAAGGTTGATTCTAAAGGTTTGGAGATGAGCATTGTTGGAAAAAGGTTCTAGGATGGAAATGATGGACGTTTGATGGATATGTTTGAGTGACTTTAGTCTGTCTATGACTCCTTTGGTATTGATACCTCTAGCATTCCAAACAATTGTGTTAATCATTGATGGGATCTAAGGTTGTGGAGCCTAGTGTTTGGTCTGCTAATAGGAGCATGAATAGTTGTAAATTTTGGATTGTGATGAATGCCTCTAGGTGATAGGCCTTGCTTATTAGCTAGCTGGTTCATCTCATCATTCGTGACCTTAGTAGTGGTCTTGGATGGTGCAGCTATACTATTGGACTGTTCATCAGTCTCTTCTTCATTCTCAAGTTCAACCTCACCTTGAAAGTCTTGGTCATATTCATCCTCCGAATGAATAACCCCATATTCATCATCACTATCAGGAGTTGAAGTTTGAGCATCATTGTTAGTGCAAAGGATGTTGGTGGCATTTTCAGGTTGCGTAAAAGGAGCTGGCTGAATATTCAAAGGGGTAAGATTAAGAGGGTCTTCACAACTAAAATCAGGGCTCCTTATTGGTGTGCTTTGATCTAAGAGTACATATTGTGAGCAAGAGTTTGAAAACACCTCACCATTGTTATCTTTTCCACCTGTATCAGCAGTGGTTGGAGGGGTAGGGGTTGCAGCTTCTTGCTTCTTTTCTTGTTTCTTCTTTCTAGTTCTCTTTTTCCGTAGTGTTTTAGAGGTAGCTTGCTGGTTATAGGGACTAGGACTAGCTGAGAATTCTATACCACTAATGGTTGCATTGTCTTTTTGTTTGGAGTTAGAATGTTGCACTTGGTGGGAACTAAGACTAGAGGTTTGATCACTTGAAGTAATGCTGAAACTGCAACCATAATGTTGGTCATTTTCAACATTTTCAGTGTGATCTACACCTTGACTGTTGTGCTGAATTGATATTAGTTTAGGGGCCACAACTTGCACACTCTTTTCCTTCAGAGTAGAAGCTGAAATAGGGCCAAAACCATGCAAATTTTGCTCCAAACCTGCAGCTGCAGGTCTTGATCCCTGCATCTGGGTAGCCTTATTGTGCACCCTATTTTCCTGGGAGTTTTGAGGCTGATAGGGGGCTGCAGTATTGGTCATTTTCTTGGTGGGAATAGGAGCATCTGCAGGTCTTTGTTTCTGCATCTGAATGGCCCTATTGTGCACCCTATTTTCTTCCATAGTAGCAGCTGAAGTAGCATCCAGGACATGTATAGCTTCCCTCAAGCCAACAGTTGCAGAACCTCCCAAGACTTGCAGGTTCTGAGCAACCTGTTGAGTCATTTTTTGGCTCTGGTTTGCCCCTACATCTACACTCCTGAACTGCTGCTGCTCAGTTCTCAAAGAAGGACTTGAAAGCCTTCCAGAATCAACTGTGGTCTCACATCCAATGGTCACAGCAGGGGGCAGTTTGGAGGCCATTTTTTGAGCATCAACTGAATCTCTTTTATTAACATGCTGGGAAGAAGAATGCTGAATATGTGAAGTGGTAGCAGGAGCTCTAAAGTCATTCCTAGGGTCAACCATAAGGTTCTCATGCAAAACATGAGACACAACCCCCCCTCTGGATACCCCTTCCTGCAGGTTAGTTGGCTTCTCCTGAATCCCACCATCCTCACCTCCGTTAACTACTTCAGCAGCAGCAGTTAAAACATTCAATACATTAAAACTACTGGGGGAGCCATGGGGGATTGGGAGCATTGAGTCAATACCTGGTTGATGCTCGTGCTGTCCATTTTGAATTGCATCAGTCATAGCAACAATATTACAATCAATACCTGTATTCATGGCTTGAGTGGGTCTATATACCTGTTGAGTGTTGCCTTGTATCGTTTGGGTGTTTTGCACAGTTTGAGTCTTACCTTTGAAGTTTCTTCGTTTTTGGGTTTCCCATTGGTTGTTTGAGATTTGATTCCTGTTTTGGTTGGTTGAGTCCTCTTGTGCTTTGCGACTTCCTTCCTAATTTGTGGTGGTAGTTTCTTCTAGTGGTACCTGTTGCCTGAAACTTATAGCATTAGTTAAGACAATAGGAGTAGAGATCATACCTGTGATTTTTGGCGACGCATCTTTCTTTGGCTCTTCTTCCTTGTCTTTGGCCTTGTTGCGTTCTGTATCTCTTCTGCTGACGGGGCAAGCAAGAGGAGTATGACCTTGGTGTTTGCAGTAAGTACAGTAAAGGGGGACATCTTCATATTCGATGTCCTGCCATCTTCCTTCTCCATTTGGATCATCATTTTCATCGAATCCAATCCATACACTTTGGATTCTAGGCTTGGTGATGTCCATTTGGACTTTTGCTTTTGCCACGCTCCCCCTCGTCTTTTGCATGAAGGCCATGTCCAAGTGCAACACTTGTCCCACGTCCGCAAGCAGGAGCGTAACAAATTCTTTATGGAAACAATGCCATGGGAGCTCCGGGAGTATGACCCACACAGGGAGAATGGGGGTTTCATAGTTTGGATCGAAAGTAGGGGTCCAAACTTGAAATCTCATAAAGACACCATCAATATACATTCGCTTGCTATCTAGTACAGTAGTTCTATCGTGTTCATTATCAAGGTCAATATATATATGTCTAGAATTAAAATGGGTAATCTTGACCTTGCCTCGAAGTTCAGTTTGACTAATGAACTTCTTTCGAATTACCTCCATCTTGGGCATTGGACTGTAGAACTTGCCTATGAGAGTATACTTACATGATTCAGCCATCTTAACCATGTAGTCTTCTCTCTTAAACATGATAGCTGGACAACCTTGTTTTGTCACCCTTTTTGGAGGTGTTAGGTCAATTCTGGTTGTATGCTCGGCTTGTTTAGCTCTTAGTCTTGTGGCCATGGATTGCTTTGCTATAGGGGGTGGAGGATGATTTGTGGTGGTGGGTTGGTTGTTAGGGGACTTAGTCTTAGGAGGTAGCGCACTGGGGGTAAAGGACACTATCGGATTTTTAGAGTATTTTGGGTCAAATTTTTGGAAATTGGATGAGATGGGGGGAAAGTCTGAAACGGGAGGGTGGTTGGTATGTTTAGAATTAGTGGAGGTGCTAGGATTGCCCAAGGTGGTGATACGATCAACCAAAACAGCTTCGGGCACGATAAGACTGTTTTTGCCCCTAGTGACACAAGTTGGAATTTTAGAATTTGAGTTGGAGGTGCCTAAAAATTGTGTTGTTTGGTTTATTTCGTTCCTAAGAGTATGAGGGTTACTTTTACTTTGAGACTTATTTTGGGCGTTCACCGGAAAGATGGTTCCGGTGGTTTTTTCTTTAGGATCAAGACTAGAATCGACGTTTGAATTGTTGGAGGGATCTTTTTTGGAAAATATTTGTTCTTGTGGGTTAGTTTGATGCTGGGGATTAAAATTCAATTCAAAAATATTTTTTCCGGTCGCCGGAGATCCGGCGCTACCACTGGTGTCAGTACTAGACAAATTGGAAACCCTAAAAGTCAAATTCAAATTGAAATGAGGCATACCTGATGGGGCTTTTTGCATTGGTGGACTCCCCTCATTGTGTTGAGCAGTTTGGCATTGCCAATTTTGAGTTTGGGGCTCCGCCGCTGCGCCGCCTCCGGCAGGTGGTGGTGCAACCCTAATTTCCAAATTCAAAGTGTTAGGAGTTGTGGATGATGGGGCTTTTTGGTTAATGGTGTTCCTTGTATGATCATCCACAAAACCCACTGACAATTTCGAGTTTTCACCATCACTTGCGGCGGCGCCGCCACTGCCTGAAATCGCCTCACCGCCGGAATTATTCGAATTGATATTCGACAAGTTTGACTTAGAGGATGGTGGCGATTTTTGTATGATTGTACTCGTATTGAGCTCCTCTACAAGATGGCATTGGTCTGGAAGCTCGAATGTCGCCGGAACTCCGACGTCGGAATTCGACAGTGTATCGCCGGCGCCACCGTCGTCCAATGGAGTTGGGCTTTTAGTATGAGGGGCGCCTCGAGGTGGGTTACAAAACCCAGGTGGTGCGCCATCTCGAATGTCGCCGTAAGACGTCCAAATCGCAGTCCGATTGGCTGGCGATTCGCCAGAATTTCCCTGAACAGTCGCAGCTTCGTTTCTCTCAATTGCCACGGTGAAATCACTTGAATTTCTGATATGTTGTAGATTAGATGTTTCTCTAACATCCCCAATTGGTGTTTTTTCAAAACAAATCACAGAATTTGAATTAAAATCGATTTCTCGATCAACGGCAGCATGTTCTTGGAGAAGATGAACAGTAATCGCGGCTGTTTTTTCAACATTCCCGGAGCTTCGGATGTCGGATTGAGACGATTCCTTTTGCGTTGGATTCGTCTTGTCGATATCTACCACTCCATCTTTTGAAGGAAATTTTTGGAGGTCCGGAGGTGGATCCGGCTCCATAGCAGCCATAAGCTAAAAATCGTAATCTATATGGAAATGAAAGTTATGCGCTTTGAGAGAGAGTGAACCAGTAAATTAAAAAGCATGAAGTGAAGAATAGATGTTGGTTGAAATCTGTAATAATACACTTGTACAAAAATAATTCATAAAATTCCCATGGATACTAGTCTAAAACAGGTACTAGAGCTTTTAAGAGTAGTAACATAATAAAGGAGCAATGTCGCAGCTTCCACCATAAAGAAGGAAGAATAGATGCTATTGAAGGACCGCTTTCGTCTTCACCTAAGAGATATAACTGATCGTGCAACCAGACTATGCTAAGTGGCATAGCAAAAGTAGTATCAATACAAACAACATGTACTAGTAGGCATCATCGTTCAAACTGATATCCACCGCATAGTATATAAACAAAAAAATAAGAGAGATCATGATAATTAAACATCATAAGCCTGTCCATCCAGCCAAATAGGTAAACTCCTTACTCTCGCTCTTATAGTATTTACCTCTCTACTGCTCACTTCACTCTATCAACTTACCACCTAACAACTTTAGTCACTCAATAATTTCACCTAGCCACCATTGGTCTTGATCTAACTATCTCACAACATAGGAGTCTAACCATTTGTTATCCACACTTTCTTAACAAAATCCGGTTCTAGGTAACCACTACTATTACCACAGTCACTCGTGGAAACTTCAACGATAACACTTCTTGTCACCAATCACTCCACCTCTAATCCTATAAATATAGAATACTTTATATAACACATGTATCGCATCAAGGCCTAATACGACTCATCCTCCTACCCACAAATAAATTCATACAAGTTCACAGTCCAATAATCTAACTCATATCACTTCACATAAGGGTCTTTAGTCCATGGCTCATTTACCACTAACTTTATTATTACATGAAAATTACAGATATCATCAGGTATGCTTATGGGACCATCCACATATAAATACTTGACCCTCTCAGGGGGATCCAATCCAATCATATATATGTTGGAATGTGACATTCAATTCAAAAATGTGTCAGAACGTGACACCCGATCCAAATATGTATCAAAATTTGACATCCGATCCAATTATGCAAATCAATCACAAATTACTAACAATAAACCACATTTTATCATCAGAATAGTGTCATCACAAAACAAGCCAGCAAGTGATCATTTGCATAAGTCTAACATGTTATCCTTATCCATACACACCTATGCACATCATAAGTAACTCAAAAAGTACATGAAACACATATAGGAAATAAACCATCGACTACACTAACAAACCCTTAAAGTTTATCTCCGATATCTACTTATTTTATATCTCTGCACACACTATTATGCCCATTACAATTTAACCGTCTATATGCACTAACATCACAATCAATAAACTTCCACATTCATCTTCTTAACCAGGTCACATTCGAATTAAACACTAATATAATCAAAATTCCTGCCCATGACCCTGATCCATAGCTTAGTTATATACTTCCTCATTAAATTTTTTTCTATACTACACTATACCTCAAAAAAAAGAAGTTTAGCTTACCTGGGCGCCAAGCAACTGTGGAGGGATATTGCTGTTGAAATCTTTGATTCCAAATGTCCTATGGGAAAGGCAGAATTGAATTCCACCGGTTGAAAGCCTTCCAATGTTTAGATTCCTTCCACTCTTCTTCCCAAGACAAGAGCAGCATTTTGGAGGGTTTTTGTAGTAACCCTCACCTCTAGCTTACCCTTGGAAGAAGTGAGGGAAATAATAAAATCACGACTTAAGCTCTAACCACGTCCTCCCGTTCTGGCAATCATATTCTCTCTCTGACGGCACCGTTAGAGCGAGATCATTCCGCTCTAGCGGAATGGTGGGATCCAGTTGAATAAATTTTCTTACGATTTTTTCTATTCTAAATTAACGACGATTCGAATCATTACATTTTTAGAACTTATAAATATAAATAATATTTTTTAAAAAAAAATAAATATTTTTTTTAAAATTTATGATCAAATGGTAAAACTTCATCAAAATAACTTGCTAAAATTATTTAGAAATTTATAGCCGGAGGCTGTCTAAATTTTTTCGATAAAATCAACATTTGCTTGTTGACTAGGTATAGAAAAAAACAAACATTATCCAAATCTTGGAAAAGATAATCCAATTTCAGATTTTTCCACTGTTTAAATCTAAATGGGGGCAATTCTATTTTGTATGACAGCTTGTACATTAAATAACAATCAATCATATCAAACATGTGAACAAATAATTGGATAATATTGCTTCATGATTATATATCAAGGATTAAACTTAAAAGGCTGCAAATCTTATCCTACCAAACCTGAACAGCCTGGCCATTGTACTTTTTTCTTTTCTCATTCCGTTCGAAGCCATATTAAATCCAGATTAAATAGTGCAAGATTTATTTGAAGATGATGCTTATAATATAATTTTTTTTATATTTTAAATTTAAATTTAATATTTTTAATTAAAGGTAAAACAGTTCTATTATTGTGCCTTGATCTTGGACTTTACCTCATTCACGTACAAATCAACAAAAAGGGGGGTGTCATATTTTCTCTCGTTTCAATTTATATTGAATTTTTTTTCCTGATTAGGCTAGGTGTATATATTATTTTGAGTATAGTCCAAAAAAAAATAGCCTATTTATCAAAGTAATACATACAAGAAAAGGCTTTTATTGATTTGGTTTGTTAATTACACAAATTATATATAATATAAATAATAAGAATTACTGAAATAATTACAAGGTTAGGACACTGTTTAGTCCAATTTGACTTGCACATCTTGAACTGCAATATAAATGAAAGGAATTTTAACGTAAAGGTAGTTGAGTACCTGAAATTAGAAATACAATTAAGTGTTTTTAATTTAGTGTTATACACAAAAAAAAAAACATTTTTTCTTAATCAAAATTGGGCTAGGGCAAGGGATAATGACGAAACAAATTTTAAGGTGGAGGATCGAATCCTTACCAATAAGGTGAACGTTCAAGTAGTCAATCAATTGAGCAGGAGGGAATTAAGTTAAGTATGGGATACGTGAATCAATAATCTCTCCGTAAAACTAGATATTTTATTTAGTATATATTTTGTAAAATTGATATTATATTACTTGTTCACACTCATGCAATAAGAAGATTAAATTATGCATTTGATTAAACGTTCAGTTATTTACCAAAGAGAATTAGGAATCAATTTTCATATAACGCATTTTTTTATTTTTTATTTTTTATTTTTAATATCCATATTCTAAAAAATCAAAATTTACCCTAACTAGGGTGCTAATATTATCCTAAAAACTTTAATATCATATTTCTTTTTTTTCCCCCTTTTTAGTATGATACATGGTCTCATGTCTTTGTCCCACCAACCAAATAATAGAACGGGCAATTAATTAAAGTCAAGTCATAATTTTCATGCAGTACGTATACACAACTTTTTTGTAATTTTGCTTAGAGCATAAGATGGAGGGTAAAGAAGAAGACCCACCTTTTGTTGCTTGGTCCCATAAGATAAATACGGAATAAACTAAGGAATCTAATATATAAATATAAATAGTTTTGAAATAAAAAAATAGTTCATAAATAAAATTATGATGTCTTGTTTGGTTCACAAGTTTGGGATAATTTATCCCACTATTTATTTCATAATGATGGTAAAAGTTATTCCATATACATAATGAAATAAGTTATCACACCTTATCCTAGGATAACTAATCCCTGAATAATTAATATTGAGATAACTTGTTTCCAACCAAATGACCCCTAAGTGTGATGGCGATGTCACATCATCATACCATTTAGGCATTATTGTTTCATTATTAGACGTACATCACTATCATATATACTAACCTTACCTCTATTTTCAAGCAATTACATATAATATCACTAATTAATAATTGGCCAATCCCATCGATGGCCCCTTAAAGTTGGCACAAATTTTTACTTAGACACATTAACTGGGCGATGTTCACTTTAGACACCTTATGTAGGGTCTCTCTATGTCATTTAGACACGTTTTTAACAATCAGCTAACATTACACAGTATGTGTAACACAAGCTGGTAGGCATCATTGGTCAACCCAATACCCATTACATAATATAAAGTAATCAACCAAAAGTAGACGTGCCATAAAAAAATACATCACTCCAACTACACTTTTTACCACCAATATACTTGATTCCTGCCCTTTCTATTTCGCTGCGAACTCTAACATTTATCATTCCACTCCCTTAACCTACTGTCGTTTTCCAAGCCTAACATTTTTATCGGTTCATAGCTTATTCCCTCTATTAAATAGAGAAGTTTTCGAATCCAAATCACCACTAAATCTATCTAACTAGTTTATTACTTTTCCTCATGCTCTCACGCCAACATCCTGGCCGTTGATTATTTAGTAAATCACAACAAGACTCACTATATAGTAGCAGACAATACATTACGCCATCATGAATATAGACCACTCGGACTTTCAGTCTTTACCTTCATTTCATTATACATACATGAGTATGATTAATCACAATACATAGATATCAATTAATTGTCCTCTCATAGAACCCACACCCAAACTGATAGTATATCAGCATAGTACTCGATCCCAAACATGATTAGTGTATGTACCAACATGGTACCCAATTCAATTGTGTCGACATGACACCCATTTCAATTTTACCAGCATGGTACCCGATCTACAGGAAGTCACATATCACAATCACCACTTACAATGCATCAACCACACTTGAGATCACAAATAAATCAGACAAGTTTAGTGCACGAGTTTATCAACATGAAGTTATTTACATTCAACCTTTATTCCTTGAGTATGCATTATATAAGTAATTTACATGTACAGTTACATAAACAAACACACATATATATAAACCTATGCTTATATATAGCCATAGACCGATAATGGACCCTCATATAAAATGCATTTTTTCTCAAGAATTACCAACCATCTCAATAAAAGTTATTCAAGTTATCAATCAAGAACTAACCATCTACTTCTAGTCAAAGACTAGTCATAACCACATAATGCATACCTTCACCAAACAATAATTACAACACATTCAGCCATCCAGACTTCGTATTCAAAGTTCTAGACATGAAATCTCCTATCATTCTATGATATATTATGCAATGAGAATAGGTCTATAACTACTCAATTAAGAAAATCTAGACTATTAGGACGTCAAGCTACTGCCGAAGGATTCCAGCACAATTTTTAATTTTTGGGAGGCAAAACGACAGAGGTAGGTCTGAAATTCATGGATTGTAGCCTTTATTGCACTAAGATCCCTTCTCTCCCTTTTTTCCAAGCCAGAACATCTTTTAGAGGATTTTTTGGGTGACTTTCGTCTATTTTGCCACTGAAAGAGAGAAGAAGAATAAAAGAATTCACAATTTGAAATTTTTGCCCCTGACGATTACGTTATAGCCGCCTAGACCCTGCTATAGTGGTATCGTCGTAGTGGGAAAAAGCCTGCTATGGCAGGACAACCTCCATTTGGAAAACGCCTAATTTACGAAGTTTCCACCACGTCATCTCAATTATTTTTGTATGAAATAAATTTTATATGACGACGGTTCAGATCATTACAATATATACCAATTTACCTATCATTCGTCTCCAAGTGATAATTCAAAGAAGAGAGCATAAGTCGGTTGGAGAGTTTTTCAAAACTAACGGTGCGACACCATAGCGACCTAGGAATAATCACATAACGATGCTTAAGCCAAGAAGAACCTTGTCAATATACTAGGCTAATAAGATGAAATGGGGCCACAAAAATCTTCTCCCTCCTTACCAGGTCAGACCTTTCTATAGAGGCTATGGTCCCGCTATATCGGGTGTCGTTATAGCGGCAAATAGAGACCGCCTTGCCGCTATAATGGGATTAGGGCTGAACACGAAAAATCGAAAAACCGAACCAAACCGATAACCAAATCAAACCAGAAAAAAAAACCGATATTTATTTGGTTTGATTTGGTTTGGTTTTTAAATTTAAAAACCGACTATATTTGGTTTGGTTTTGGTTTCAAGTCTGAAAAAAACCAAAAAAACCGAACCAAACCGACTTTATATATACATATTTTAAAAATTAAATTTGTATATATATGTGTGTGTATTTTAATTTTTTTATGAAAAAAACACAATTCATATTGAATTTTTATATTCTTGATCTTGGCCATGCTTTTGAATTATACTAGATTGGGTAAAATATTTTGATGGACTTCTAATGAAATGAGTCCATCTTGCATGGTTGGACCCAAAGTAAAAGTAAACAAAATGTGGATTTCATATCATCATTGCTAAGAATAATTATGCTCCTGAGTTTAGTTTTAGGAGTGACTATTCTTGGCAATACTATTTCAAATAAGTTTAAATTCAAATAGTGACTAGTGTCTACAAGGTGATTTAAAAACCGACAAAAACCGAAAAAACCGATAAAAACCGACAAAAACCGAATAGTAAAAACCGATATAGTTTGGTTTGGTTTGGTTTGACAATTTGAATAACCGACTCAATTGGTTTGGTTATTTTTTAAATAAAAACCGATCCAAACCGAACCGTGAGCACCCCTAAATGGGATGGTTGGGCCAGATTATAGGGGGAAGATAAATAGGTATCTTCCCATTCTATTCTCCTTACTCTCTCTAACTCCCAAATTCTCTTTCAATCACTCCATTTCGAATGTTGAATCTGAGGTAAAGATGTCATACCCTACTCCATTTACTTCATTAATTACTTGATGATAATCACATGTTAGGAATCGATTGAGTAGAAAAGACTTGGGTTAGTTTTTTGAAATTTTGAATAGGTTGCTTGATTTGAGAGAATATTTGTAGCATAAACATTTTCTTTACGTTTACAACGTCATTATAATATTTTGAGCGTAAGAATTATGGGGAAAAGGGCAAAAAATAATTTTGAATTGGTGGGGAAAGATGAATAGTCATCTTGGTCAAAAACTTAAATTTTGGCACTATTCATGAGTTATAATACCCAAAACCTTGTTGATTTAGGTAGTGGGGTAGTTTAGGAACAGTGATCTGAAGCAAAAAGGAAAAGAATGGAACCTTTTAGGCTAAGGGGCACCATGGACACACCCTTTGAAACGTAAACATGATAAAGGCCGCTATGACGACCTTGCTCCTATCGTAGCTAGACGCAACCCACTATAGCAGGAGGCCTCTTAACAGTGGCCTCTTAGCCAACCTAGGTTGAACATTTCTCATTTTCTTTACACATAGTCCCATATTTCTGATGAGTTCTAATTCGTACAATTATGCAATTGTAGTTTTTTACCAACGATGGCTGAAATCAAAGAGATAGACTTAGCTTTTGTCAGGTTTCTCGATAATGCCAATCGAGAAAGACAAAATTTTGCTATGAGAGGGCCTTTCACATACTGGACGTAATAGAGAAAGCACCCACTGGTGGAGGTTCCCCCCATCGCGCTCTTAGGCTAGGTGTAGGAGTTATATGCCCTCCTTCCCACTGTATGTTGGGGTGATCGTATCCCCACCATCTGTATCCTAAGGGTAGACGTCTTGGTGGACACCCATTTATTAATGCGGTGCTAAAGATGTTAGAGGTTTCCAATGCAAAGTTCGATGCTAAATTGAGGAAGATTGAATTGACATGGATACGAAACACGCTGGTCGAGGAGAAATTTCGGGATCATGTATACTGATCTACCACTGAGGGCATCATAGTTCATACTTCTCTTACGATGCCAGGAGGTGGTTGATCCTAGGGCCTTAAAGGATTCGTTTGTCGCAATGTCACCGACGTGACGTACCCTCAGGCTTTAATGATGGCTTGTACCAGAGTCTATCAAGGGAACTCCCGCCTGCTTGCAGAGTGCCGTCACTATCCCTAGTAGGTAGGAAGAATGCATTTTGGTCAATCCAGCCTCTTCCAAGAGAAAAAAGAACAGAAAGGTAGGTGAGGCCAGAAGAAGTCAAGCAGCGGCAGGCATGGACGAGGAGGAGGATGATGATGCCCCTCCCTCCAAGTCACAACACTCATTCTCCATCCGCCACATAGAGGAGGACTTAGACTTCATCTGGAGATCCATGAGAGACGCCTCTGCTAGAGCTACTAACTAGGCAAACGAGATGCTCTGTAGGAAACTGGCTTGGGAGCTAGATATGGACCATCAAGGTCATCTTTCGTTGCGTTCCCCCCCTCGCCCCATCAAGAGATTTTGGTCTTACATCGGAGGACTTTCGAGAGTTTCCCCATCTGAGTGAGGCCTAGACATGTGAGCGGGCCCTAAAGGATCTCTCATCCGATTAGGACATCTCATCCTCTTATTGATTAGTTAAAAACTGGTTTTGGATTTACCCCTTAAGGCATGTAACAAACAATGTTTTTACTTCTAGCCTGCTTTTTTATACTTTGATCATATTTGGATGATAGATTTCAATTTTTCTTAACATCATAAGTGATGCTAGGTTATTTCTTAAGTCTTTTTCTATCATTATAAATTGATCCGACATGAGAATTGGCGGTTTAAACATCTTGAAAATGATAGGGTGGAAGAGGGGAATAACAGGGGAGACATGATTGAGATTCTAAATAAAAATTATTTTATGTTGATCGTAGAAAATATTATTTTATGTTGTCCTTGACCCATTGAAAAATCAGGTTTTTTAGTATTTAAACAAGAAATAAAGTGCCTAATAGAAACAATCAACAAAATAATTTTACATGTAAAAACTCCCTATGAGTAAAAATAATAATAATAAGGAGTAATAAAAATCACGACCTCTCTCTCTCTCTCTCTCAAATTACCACAAAATTTGAGTTTTTAGAAGTTTAAGATGTCAATCACTATAGCATTAAAGGAGAACGTCTATAACACCTATTTTCCCTCTAGATCTATAATACGCTTTGATGGTTGCTTAAACAACTTCACCCCGTTGTTGGTTCTCTTATAAAACAAATCAACACAAAATAAAAATTACTTGGAAAAAAATAGAAAGTTAGAAATAATTCCAGAATATCAAACTAAACAATAAGAACAATATGGATAAATCTTGACCCAGAATGATCCGCACATTGTTTCTTAGCATCCACAATGTTATCTATAACTTGATTCAATAACTTGAAAAGTTGTTCCACGTCAATATAAAAAGCATTTTTTCATATTGAATAATTAAGTTCTAAAGCATTATCTCATACCGATTGTATATATGTTTTATATGTATGGTCATGTAGAGCTGATCTAACTCGATCAAGTTAAAGACATCGAATGTTGATTTGCCTCATTTAGATTTGGAGCACGACACAATATTTGCTTATGATGAGATCGACTCAGTACAAAAAAAAAATAACTTTTAGGGGCAATAAATATGCACATTAACAAAAAATGCTAAAATCTTTACCGACATTAGTTAATTGTCATTAGATCCAATATCACTACAGACTTTAGCGACATTTACATAGAATGTTAATTGTCTCTAAAAAGATATTTTTAGTGGCAATTAAGTTATTATCGCTAAAGATCATTTTTGATATAATGACAAATCATATTTAGCACTATTAAAACTCAACTAATTGTTTTGTTATATTACACATACTTTTAATTTGTAATTTTTTAATTTCACATTTAATTAGATTAAGACTATAAAATAAAATATACAAAAAATTTATGTATTTATTGATTATTTTGTAAATTAGATCAGCAAAGATCGGAGTTAATGATGGTGTTTGTGGTGATGAACATTTGGAAGAACTCTACAATAGAAGGTCCCATTAATAAAATAAAATAGTAGTAGTAGTAGTAGTAGGCAGATCCATTAATCCACGTGGCGTTAATCTGTTTGATTTATTCAACAGGTAGTATGACTTTTTATTTGATTTTCCACGCAATGTCCAGAATTCAAGAAGCCTTCATTAAATTTCAATTGTGCACCGTAGAATTCATTTGGAAATAAAGTTTTCAATATAATTTTTTTATATTTAGAACTCAAACTCAAAACTTTTAATTAAGGATAAAACAGTTTTACCATTATATCACAACTCATATCGGTAACAGGTGTGACCGTATGACTTAACGCTGTGTAACTGAAACTGAACCACCGAAAATTTACAGAAATAGAAGTGGATATATTGTCGGTCAAGAAAACAAAATAAAGTGATCAAATCCTCAATCCTTTTTTTTTTGCTTAAATATATAAAATCCAAAAAACAATAAAAAAATCGTTCCATAACACTGTTTGAGATTCTTTTTTTTTTTAATTATATATATTTTATTTTATTTAAAAAGTGTGTTTGATCATAAAAAAATTCAAATACCACTATATATAATTTTAAAAATACCCAAAAATTAATTTTCACCTTTTCCCTTTCACTATATTTTTCATTTCTAATTTTACGCTCAGATTTTTATTTTCTTGAAATAAAAATGACCCATTTAAGTATATTTCATATTTTCTTTTTTAGGAAAATCACATTCAAATACCAATATTGTTTCCAAATATTATAACCAAATAAAACTTTATCTTCAATTTCAACTTTAAATTTTTAAATTAAAGTGAAAAATATTTATAATAATATATAGTATATTTGTATATGAGCTTTAGTGTATGACATTATGTAACTATCTATTTTAAGATATTATTCTTTAGAGCAGATTTAATTTTATGTTTCAAGTAAATTGATTAAGTAAAATAATTTTGTTAGGTTTTTTGAAATTGGAGGTATAAATTAACATCAACATATCCAGTGAAATTTCACTAGTGGGGTCTGAAGAGGGTAAGTGTACGCAGATTTTACCACTATTCTGTAGAAGTAAATAAATTATTTTCGAAAGATCCTCGACTCAAATGCAAACAAATCAAAGTAAAAGAAGTAAAAAACAATAAAACAAGCACAACAACTAATAAGGAAAGCATTGCAGAGCCTACAAAAATGGATAACAACAACAACAACAACAAAATAATGTGATATTGAAACACAATAAACAACGTAACATATAATAATAGATATCAAAATCAAGAATTACAAAAATATGACTAGTATATAATGATAGATGTTTTTTTTTAAAATTGGAAGTATAAATTATATTTAGAAAAGTTAAATTCAAATATATTCTTTGCAAAAAAATATGACCAAACACAACGTTAATATAAAAAATTTCAATACCAGTTTGTCACACTTTATATGACTCACATTTTTTTAATTAATCCTAAAAAAAAGAATAGCACATTTTTATATTAAGTAACAATTTAACTTAAAATACTCATTTTATCCATAATGAAATGATTTATTGCCACATACATATTTATTATAAATTACTCCCTTTTTTTTTTTTAACATTTCACAGTTTTCTTTTTGATAATCAAATGATATGAAGTTTGACTAATATTTTAAGGTATATTTTTTCATAATATTGATATGGAAAAAATATAATTTGTAGTACTTTTCACATATTTCTTGAATATCTCAATTTTTTATTTTAAAATATTAAATTAATGTAATCTAATTTAAATTTGAAAGTTAGTCAAATTTATTCTAAAAAACAAACACAATATAATAACTAAAAAGGAATGAAAAAAGTATTTTAGATTACAAATTTTAAAAGTCTAAAACATCATATTAAGTCAAATTGTATAGACATATCTAGGGGTGTTCATGCTTCGATTTGGATTGGTTTATTGGTTAAAATTAAAACCAAATTAATTTAGTGGATTTTTAAAATAAAAACCAAATCAATTTAGTGGGGTTTTAAAATTTTAAAACCAAACCAAACTAGAAAAATAACCATTGATTTGGTTATTGTTGATTTGATTCGATTTTTTTTATTTTTTTGATTTAAAAGTAATAAGTTTGTTGAGGGATACACATCTCGATAAACAGACGCCTAGTACATGAACAATCCACAGAAAATTCAATTAAGCAATTAAATAATTCTAGAGTTATTATTGCACAAACAAAGTGATTTAGTTAAGCAATACTAAAGTTATTATACACCAAAAATCAAATGATCAAATTTTTATATAAAAAAATAACCCCCAACTCAACAATTGAAGAACTATCTGTGGAAAGGGATACAAGAATTATATACCAAAACACCAACGATAGAATTCCAACAAACAAAAATATCATTCAAGAATAATATATAAATAATTAGAAAATTTATATATATAATTTCTCGGTTCGCTTTGATTATTTTTGTTTTTTTTAATAAAATCAAAATCAAACTCAAACTCAAACTCAAATCAAATAGTAGCAATTTTCAAAATTTAAAACTAATCCTAACCAAACCAAATCAAAATATCGATTTTTTAATGATTCAGATTACTATGGGTGTGTATCGATTAATTCAGTTCGGTTTTAAGTATTATCAGTTCAGTTTATCGATTTTTGTTTTTTAAATATGCCAAACCGATAACCAAACCAATAAGATACTTGTTATCGATTTTTAGTTTATCGGTTTTTGGTCTCTAACAGTTTGATTTTCGGTTTAACCAATAAGAAAATGTTTTCAAAATAAATATATGACTTCTCCAACAATTTTCGAAATTATTGAACATTACTGAAAAAGAAAAAAAAGTTTCTTAAAGAAAAAACTTCAAATGTTCGTCAGATTTAGCCCCAATTGGGATGAAATAATCTCTTAATTGTTGACTAATGAAGTTGAATTTTTTGAGAAACTGGGTATGGAGAAGAAGAAGAGAATTAAAAAAAAAGAGAAATCAAACTCACAACCCTAGTCGTCGCCTAACCCTTGCCGTCGTAGTTGCAACTTGCAAACTGTAGCCATTGTTCTTAGTTCTTTAGGTTCTGAGTTTTGACTTTGTGAACCTAAAGTGACAAAGTCTAAAGATAAAAACACAGTGAACTATGAAGTAGTGTGATGTATGAATTGTGTAGGGCAATAATAGTATGATATAATGATTATATATTTATATTAATATTTTTTGTTTGATATTTATGTATGAGTAAATATTAAAATAGTAAATTATAAGTCTTAATGAGTTATCAGTTTACCCAATAATCCAATATTAAAAATCAATACCGAATCGATAATTCAATAATTTTTTTTTATAAAATTATTAAATAACTGTTAATCCAATAACTCAATAACAATAAATCAATAACATTTTTTTCGATTCGATTTATCGATTGATTCGATTTTTATAACCCCTTAGGTACTATTTGAATTTTTAATCAAAACCTTAGACACAACTGAGTATTTAATTTCCTGGTTTTCTTTCTTCTTTAATACTACAATTAATAATTAATAATTAAAATTAAAATTGCGTCACCCATCTTTTCACGGTTCTCTCTCTCTTCCTTTATTCTTTCCCTTTTTCCTCTGTTTTTTTCTGGAGAAATAAAAAAAGTTGTGGGCCTTTACATTTTATCTGATCCTTTTTTTTGACGGTGGTTTTCCTATAAAAACTCACTTGAATTTCCTCAAATTTCAACCGAAGTTTTTTATTTTATTTTATTTTGTTGAAAGGCAAAAAAATAAAATAAAAAAATAAAAAAATGGAAGGAAAAAAAAAACCAACCAGTTCTTCATTTACTTCTGATCTTTTTGGTTCCAAAGAAACTTCTGCTTCTTCATCTTCTGGAATTTTTAATTCCATTTTCCCTCCTCCTTCCAAGGTATGATTCTTTTTTCTTTCACCAATTCTGGGTTTTTAATATTTTTTGTAATGAATAATAATATTTTGTGTTGTGGGTTTTTATGTTTTTTTTTTTTTTTTTTTGGGGGGGGGGGGGGACAGATTTGATATATAGATGTTAAACGACAAACATTTGATTGTTGTTTAAGAAGGAAAAAAGTTTATATTTTTCTTGATATGTTGTTGTTTGTTAACAAAATAGATTAGGTTAAAATAAATTGGGGAAAAAATAAAATAAAAAAAGTGAAAAGAGTGGGGCTTTGAGAATATTGTTGTCCTGATTCAATCTTTTAGACAAGAATAGAATAGAATAGGAAAGGCAGAAGTTGCTATATTCTGTTTGGTTTGTACTTTAATTGTAGTGATGATGCCTTTTTTTACAAAGGTAAAATGCTAGATGTTAGAATATAGATGGAAATAGAATGTTCTTTCCAAGCATTTTGGATCTTATAATGGCTATGATCTCATAATTTTAAGGGACATGGATCGATGAATTCGGAGCAATTGAAGCAAGATCCTGTGATTCAGGGACGAAATGTTAAAGGTGGAGCCTCAGGTTAGTGAAATTAATACCTTTGGACACTTTTTGAGATAATAATTATTAGTTGAGCGAAAATTTCTTATATGGTCATGATTGAAGTATGTAAATAGTTCACGATACATAAAATATTCAGCCAGAGCTCCTCTATATATTGTAATGTAACAAGGGAATCCTCGTTCGGGTAATTACCAGATTTTGTATTGTGGTTAGTCTATAGTAGAATTGAAGAAGATCAACTCTTATTCCTAATCACAATCTAATAATCTATGTTGTTCGAACTCACCAAAAATGTTATCACATCCATGTCAGATCCGACACAAAGGTACTATTTTTGGAGTATCCGATATGTTTCTGTCGATACTCTTTGAAGAGTCAGAGTCCGAGCAACATAGATCTAATTTATGGAAATTACAGAAATATAAGCTTTCCACTTGTGGTGTGAGTAGTCTCTCTAAAATTATGCTTCAATGGCAAGTTCCATTTCTGTTAGGGAAGGATATATACAATGATTTCCTCTAAATGTCAAAATTTTTGATTATTTGACGTTTTTCAAATATATTTCATACCGATAAAAACGTGAAATGAAAGTTCAACCAGATTCATATTTTTTCCACTTCCGTTTTGCAGGAAGTACTCCTACTAGCAATGAAGCTGCCAGCCAGCAGGCTGCACAAAACAAGCAGCCGAGTTCATTTTATCAGAACGAAAAAGTACAGCCATGCCATCTTAGCTCATCGATATACTACGGGGGGCAAGATGTCTATTCATTTCCCCAAAATAATCAGAGCTCTACATACACAACTGTGAGTACATATTCACACACCTTAAAAAAGCAAGGCACAATTGCTCGGTAGTTAGATCTATTGGTGTAACACTTCTTTGTTTACTAATGCTCCTAATAATCTAAACACTATGGTACCTTTTATAATGATCTTTTGCTCCTTGCAAGATGATGTAGCTTTTATTAGAATATTAATTGTTTGTATTTCATTAAATTGCATGATAAAAGTATCTTAGAGGCGAATTCGGAATTTTGAGTCTATAGGTTCATAGTGATTATGTTCGATTATGTACATGTATATGTACTACATATTCACTATCTTTAATTTTGTATATATGCACGAACACATGGTTCAAATCAAAAGAATGTCGAGGGAGCCTGGATTTTAGGTGCTCGATCGGCCAGTGGAAGTATTAGAGACATATATTAATTGGATTATAACGTCAAGGAAGCCGGGATTTTAGGTGCTGAAGCTGTCATTGAAGAAATAGATGATCTGTTTTTTCTCCCTACCAATATGAGGGAGATTTGTAATTCATTGTTTATCCCATTAATTAGAGTTTTCTATGAAAAAAATAGAAAAGGCAGAGTCAATTAGGCAAGGGTAGAACCATCACCTTGATACCAATATTTGTTCTAAAGGTCATTTGCTTATTCTTATGTTTCTTATTTTTTCTTGATTTTGATTGCGCGTAGGTCAACAAAGATAACGGAGAAGATGATTCTGGCAGTGCGTCTCGAGGAAACTGGTGGCAAGGTATTTGTTTTTGATTTTTTTCGATTACCGAGAAATTTCCCTGCCATTCTCCACTTAAATATAACTTGTCTACGGTAGAGTTCAAACTTGTGATGTGCGCTTTACATTCTTATCTGAGTATGAATGATGAATCTCAGTCTTATTAACAATATACATGGTTTTAAATTTTGCAGGGTCCCTGTACTACTAAGAGCTCACCACCAAAGACATGGATGTTACATATACTCAAGGTATACAAAGGACTTGGTTATATTTATCTTATTCTTGATAGAAGTTCCTTTGGATTTTTGCCCTTTCTCTTAGTAATAGAAGACCAATCCGGTGCATAAAGTATCCCACGTTCACGATTGGTCTAGGAAAGGGCCATGCACCAACGAGTGTTGTGTAGACAGTCTACCTAATTTTCAAGTGTTATAGAAATTTGCTTGTTGATTCTAGTCTTACCCAATATTCCATGCAATTTTGATTTTATTTTATGCTGGACATATTTAACATAGCTTTATCTTCTTTTCATTTTGCATCTATCATGTTATATGTTTTTTTTTTGTTGAATTTTTTCTAATTTATATTCTGTGTCTTGTGGCAGGTAGTTAAATATATAGAGAAGCAGTTATCTACCTCAATATTAAAGATGGATGATTACTAATAATTAGCTAAAGAGACCACTTGTTGGTTGGACACTATAGATTATAAGTATAATTATTAGTCTATGTAATTGTAGTTAGTGTTTTTCTCTTACTTGTAAAGGATTATAGACCTTATGCACTTGCTTTATAATGTAAGACTTTTTGTTTAGGAACTAGATTACAGCTTTTGTGCTTTGAATTCTTTTTTGGGCCTTCAAATGTCTTTTTGTTTATGCAGAAAATATACTTTTATACTTTCTAAAGTTGTCTATAGTCTGTCCAAATGTACTTAATGGTTATATTGATGTTAGTATTCTGCTTGAGTCAAATTCAAAGAGATTGCAACTTCACAAGAAGCATCTTGTGGTTTGAAGAATTATGTCCATTCCTTTTGGTATATTTTACTTATTTTCAGTTTAAGGTAGTAAGATTCAATTTGTCAAGTCAAATTTTAAATGGCAAAAATATTTAGTGTAATTTCACACGTTAGATTTAAGGATGATAGTGTGTTTCCAACTTACCCTATCTTATAAAGGTAAAATAGTTTCTTTTGATAGACGATTGACTCAAGTGAAGTAGACTTAAAAGAACAAGTGAGTAAAATAAATATAGTAAAGAAAAAGTCATGCTAAAAATAATTAAGAAAAGAACAAGTAGAAGCAATAAAATGTCCGATCATTGAAACAAAGCAAAGTAAATAACAAATAACACTAAACTCGGAGAATAAGATAGTAGGAGAAAGATAATAATAATACTGATAAGGAAATTAGACTATACTCAACTACCTACTAACCTTCTATCCTAATTCTTGACTTTCATATCTTCCGAATTATAGTCATGTCATCAATAAGCCACAGGTATGTTGTGTCCTCTCTAATCACCTCACTCCAAGACTTCTTCCGCCTACCTGCACCTTTCTTTATATATAACTAACCTCTCATACCTCCTCACCTCAGCATCAATATATCTTCTCTTCATATGCTCGAATTGTCTCACCTCACCTCCCTCATCTTGTCCACAATGGAGGTCATTCCTTACATGTGCCTAGTAGCTTCATTTCCGATCCTATATTTCATAGTATGTTTACACAACAATCTCATTCTCATTTTTGCTACTCTTATCTTCTGAACTTGCAGTTCTTGACCGGTCATCATTCCGTTCCATACAACAGAGTTGGTCTGACCATCAATTTATAAAACTTAACTTTAAGGTTTGGTGACACATTCTTATCATACAAAATATCGACTCATGTGAACTTTTATTTCATTCACCGTCCGCTTCAATAATATGATGAATAGCATTATCGTCAATTTCCTTATTTTCTTGGATTATGGACCCACATATTGAAAACTTCCTTTTTTGAAAATGACTTAGCTTGTGTATCAATCTTAATGTCCACATTTGTCACGTGAGCTACGTTATTGAAATTGCACTCTAAGTATTTAATCTCAGTCTTATTCAATTTGAACCCTTTAGACTCGAAGGTCTATATCCGAATCTCCAGCTTTATCATTAACTTCGTTGTGTCTCAATAACAACAACATACCCAATGAATCCCACAAATGGGATTTTGGGGAAGGTAGACTGTACGCAGAACTTATCATTACCTCATTATGTCTCGTCAATCAAAATTATTTGATGTGCAAATAACATACACAATAATATATCTCCTTGAATATATTGTGTCAGTTCATTCAACATCAAAGCAAATCGAATTGGGCTAAGAATTGATCCCTAGTACAATCCCATCATTATTGAAAAGTGATCTGAGTCTTCTTCCATTGTCCTTACTTGGATATTGACTTCATCATATATGTCTCTAATTTCCCTAATATAAGCTACAACTACACCTTTTAACTTCCTAGTCGTTCCACCGGATCCCCTAGGGACTTTATTGTAAGTTAATTTTAAGTCAATAAATATCATATATAACTTTGTTTTTTTATACTGCTTATATCCTCACGAGATGTCCAAATAAACTAAATTGAAATAATGGGAGTAAATCATATCCAGTGAATAGGGCTGTACATGACAAACCGATAAACCGCATCAAACCGACAAACCGAACCAAACCGGAAAAAAAAACCGACTAGTGGTTTGGTTTGACTTGGTTTGGTGTTTGAAAAAAAAACCCGACCATTATAGGGTTGGTTTGGTTTTAACTAAAAAAAGTCAAACCGAACCCAAACCGACCCGATTATAGATATACTACTTTTAAATTATGTTATACATAATTTTTTTTATTAAAATGTAATTTATAAATATTTTTTTAATTTTTTTCATAATTTTGTTTTCTTTCTTACATTTAGATTTGGACTTGAGTAGCCCATCTAAATAATATACAAAAAAAACTTATCTTATAAAGTTATATTATAAAGTTAAAACTTCAAACAGTGTTGTGCCTCCATCTTATATGTTGATATTTTGTACTAGAACTCTTTTTAAGAAGCACTACTCTGTGTTTTTTATTAGATACTATGAGAAACCCGAAAAAATCCAAAAAAATCCAAAAAAATCCAAAAATCCCGAGAAACCCGAAAAACCCGAAAAAACCCGAAAAACCCGAGAAAAATTGATATCGAAAAACCCGACTTTTATTGGTTTGGTTTGATTTATAGATTTAATAACCCGACACAAATGGTTTGGTTTGATTTGTAAAAAATATGAACCAACCCGATCCATGTACACCCCTACCAGTGAATGCACCCCAAGAGAACACGAATGTTTATGTAACAAATGCACGAATTTGTCTGAAAGCTGTCTACTCAGTAAACCATATATGATTCTGTGACTTATTAGTTGAAGCTACGTTTGACTCCAAACGAGGAACACAATTGTCTCTTTCAGTTCTCACTTACTCTGGTGGTTAAGTGTGACATGATAAGGTTTCTGCAAGGTCAATGAAAAGGACACCTCTTTTCTTGGTTTGGAAGGAGGGGGTTGTGTGTGATTATCTAGCGTGGGATATTTTCTTTTGAGGTTTGATTAATTCGAGGAGTTTCGCTTTAAATGTAAAGTGCTTTTTATTAAAGATAATTTCATGTGTTGGAGTTTGAATATGAGATTCTAGGTGATTTTATTTTCATGATTTGAAATCAAGACTTTTGATTAATGAAGAGGGGCACTTACCATGCCAGAACAAGCTTTGGGGGAGGGGTGTGTGGGGGCAATGAAAAAGATTAATAATTTCATTTTCAGAACTCAAACTCGATACATTTTGTTAAAAACGAAAAGGTATTTAACATACCACAACAAGCTTTGTGGGCACAATGAGTAAGAGTGGTGATTTCATTCCAAGGACTTGAACCAAATAGCTCTTTGTTAAAGATAGAGATGTATTTACTATTTCATCACAACTATAGGTAGTGATAATGAAAAAGACTTGCTCTATTTAAAAACGACTTTATTCTCAAAGTTTGAAGCAGAGAGTTCTTGTTCAAGATGAAAAAATACTTTACCATCTACAACAATCTTTGTGGTGGCAATAAAAAAGACTTGTTTCTTACTAAAAACAACTTCATTATCAGAAATGAAACTTGAGATTGATGATTAAGAATAAATACGATACGTATCATTCCATCATAACTATTTAAAAAAAGGACTTTTTTTTATCAAAGACAATTTTTTTTCCCTGAATTTAAAACCTCCTATTAAGAATAGAAAAATTATTTACTCATTTCATCACAATGAAAATGACTTGGTTAATTAGAACATTTGGATGTTACTATTTGTCCTATTTCTGTGGGTATTATTAAAGATCAACCTTATCTCTAGATATTTTATTCTAGCAAAGTTCTCTTTTCATACCAATGTTTTTTTTTTTTGGTTTATTGTCCAATCAAAACTTAAACTAGTTGTGTAGACAAAGAACTCTTGGTTGTCAAATACACAATTAATGTTACTTGTTGGAATCATATGCTTTCAATTTTCTTATCCATTTTTTTGGTCTACCGACTAACCGTCAACTGACTTATCTTTATATGGATAATAACTTTCACTAAATTGTTCCATATCCCGACTAAAAGTTTTCTTTAGAAAAAGACATGTTAATATGAGGACAAGAAGGAAGTTCAATTAATGCTATTTATTATAATTGATAAATATATGTATATGTGTCGATACTCTAACATGTCTCTTTTGTTTATTATTGTGTTATAATATATTATCTGCATTTGATATTTATACTTTATATATTAAATTAAATTAAATAATTTAACTTTCAGAGTTTTAAAATTAATTCGAAAAGGGCTTAAAATGTCTTTCAATTATTTGAATTGGTATAAAATTATTCTTTATTCACCTTTCTCTTTCCCAAATATCCCTGATGTCAATCTTTTGGCTCAAAAATACCTTTATTTCTAACGGTTCACACCGATAAGGTGGATGGAGGGCAATATTGTACAAAATCTCATAATTCATGGGCATTTTAGGCCCTACACCGTTAAGATAATATTTAATATAATTTGAATTTCAATAGTAAATTAAAAATTTTAAAAGCTAGTCCTCTACTCCCCGCTCTTCCCCCGCCGCTTTCACTTCCTCTCTCTTCTATTTTTCTTCTTCTTCTTGAATCTTGTCCACAATTTTAAATTTTAATTTTTTTTTCATAAGCTGCCTTATTGTTCATCTCCACAGAAGTGTAGATCATCCTCTCAATAGGACAGAAAAGAAAGAAGCCAGATAGAACTTTGACTAGAGCAAAAACCTGTCGATCCGAATGAATCATTCTTCCCACAGAGGTTTTTGGAATTCGACATCAGGAAGTGTTATTATAGAAATAATTAGTTCGATAGAAAATGATTTAATTAAGTAACTATGTAAGTAAACTGCATTTTTCTTTTGTGTGCACCCAATATTCAAAATAAAAGAATGAAAATAACCTTTTCTCCTAGTCAAAGAGATTATTGAGAATATTTTTGAGTCAAAAGATTGACGTCTGGAATATTTGGGGGCTGAAAGGTGAATTTAGGATAGTTTTGTACTGCACTACAAGAAATAAGACTTATTGTGGCGAGGCGATCCTACTTGTTGCTACAAACGCTTCATATTCAGTAGCGACATATATGATTGTTCTAGAATATTTCATTTCAGTGGTGAATTATTTTGTATCGCCGCTAATATCTGTCACTAATTCTCAAATTATAAAGTCCCGCTAAAATAAAAATTTGGCTCCAAATATTTAGTAGCAACTTATGAAATATCGCCTCTAAATATAATTTTGTAGCGACCTAGTCGCCTCTAATTTTAATCCAACTAATTTAAATTTAAAAGAAAAATAAAATAAAATATCTCAAAAAATAAAATCAAAGCTTAGAGAAACAAAAGGCTATTCTCTTTGCTCAGTTGTACGTTCTTTCTTGCACAAAGCTGAAGAAACAAAATGGATATTCTATAGATCTGTGAAAAGGGAGGAAGAAAAATAAAGACAAAAGACGATTCTCTTTCTATGTTGTATATGGGTTCCTCTTTGCTCGATTTATAGGAACAAGTAGTGTCTGTTGGTGAAATATATAGGAATAGGGTTCCTTTTTGCTGAATATTCTTTAATATTTTCACTAATAGGGTTCTCTAAAGTATGTGTTTCATCAGGTATGTGCTCAAATCCCTTTATGGGTTTATGTATTTTAAGATTTCACATGTAGTTTTTATAACTCACTTGAAATTTTATCGGAATGGGGTTCTCTAAAGTTGAAGGGGAAGGAAGAGAGTTCCTAGTTTGAAAATTAGTGCAAGGGTAAGAAGTTCAAAGTTCTAAAGGATTGAACTTGTTTGCCTATTTGAAGTTTTGAAATTCAGTTCAAGGTAAGTTAAAAGCTAAAAGTTCTAAAGATGTTTTTGTATTTTGTATTCTCGATCTTGCGAGGTAAACTAAAAGCTGAAAGTTCTAAGACATTTTTGTATTTTTTATTCTCGATCTTGAAAGTCATTTCTGGCTTATCTCTTTCTCTTGATAAGGTGAAAGTTGTATTTTGAATTATATCTGAAAGTTTTTAACATGTATTCTACTTTAATGGCTAGGTGTGGTGTGTTTGATAATATTCTTCTTAGGATCCTTGTTTTTCTATATTTGAGCATTATCTCCTCTGTGGGGTGTTTCTATGTTTGTTTGATGGAAATTTTACATTTGAATTGCACATTGAAAAATCTATTTTGAAATTGGGAGTCTCTTCGTTGTTTACATCTTTATCCCTTCTTATATTTGTGGTTTTGACTAGTTAAAGAATTGACACCTTTGTTGGAGAAAGAAGTATTCACAATTTTTTTTACAGAGATTTATTATCTATACTTTGTGCAGTTCTGTCTAGTTAGCTGATCAATCGCTTCTCTTTCTTTATTTGACGTTTCATTTTCTGGAGATGTGTAGAGTCGATAAACTCACTGTAATATCGCCAGAATGTATGGAGAATTAGACATCTATTATATGTCCTTATCTTTCGTGAGCTACAAAAAGATATGATCTTAAAAATTGTAGGAATAACAATGACCATATAATAATATAATTTTGGGGAGAGATATGAGATTAACATTATTGTGCAGTAGAGAGTTGATAAATTGAGAATTTGGAGCTATTAGAATGTGAAAAAGAGAAGATTATAAGTTATAGATTGGTCTATTATGTGAAAAAAGTTTTTTCCTAGTAGATAGTTCATCTACGTTTTTGATTAAAACAACTACGTAAATTGTGAGTGAATCAGAAAAAGTGCTACTAATATGAATAAATTCACTACCTATTGTGCTAGTAATATATTGAGAAATTGGCTCCATCTCTATGGTGAATCAGACCCCCATAAATTAACATATTCAAGGTAACTACATTATAACCAAAACATCATAGCGCACTCTAATTTTGTGTTTCAACTTTTTGCCCTCTAGAACTGCTATAGTCATCTGACTCCAATTTTAGTTGCCTATACTTATAATGTGTTCTTATGTTCTTTTTTGGTTCACTTCACTTCAATACTATTAGAAAAATTATGAACTTTAATTGACTAGAGGTTTTATAATCTTAGACATATGCTTACATGGACAACTTGCACTTTTTCAGTAGCTATCTACACTAGCATAAATATTTTTTGATCTCTTGACTTAATACATGTTGTCAGTGAGAGAAACAAAAAAAATAGAGAAAAACAGATAACTAAGCATTCTTGTAGGACAAGATCATTTGCAGAAGTAAAGAAATCTACGGTGAAAATACATTTGTTCTTCTATAATTACATATATTTCTTGTTATTTATATGATTATTTGCTTATATATATTTTTTTCTTATTGAACAATATTGTAGAGAAATCCTGAATCGGGAGAAAAAGACACACCAAATAAAGTCTGATAAATTCAACATACACGTAAAAATATCAACGAAGAACGTGTATGGTTGGATCCGCAATCCCAACAGATTCATGTAATTCCCTAAAGCCATTACCTTATTATCTTTTTGATCTACTACAAGTTATTTCAATATGTACGTTATGTTTTGGTGAAATGATTACATATTATTGTAGGGTCAACTTCAACAACTTGTTGTTGAACAACAATTTGAAGAGATCGAGCATCCTATGACTAGGGATGAGATTTTATCATCGTTCTCGATGAGAGATCAAGCTATGTTCGGGGAAAAGGATATGGAAAGAAGCCTCATAAAAAGACTCAACTACATCAGGCAGACATAGAGGAAAATGTATCTTCGGAGATGGAAAATATTCGTTAAGAGATACAAGTTGATATGGATCGAAAGTTACAACAAGAACGTGAACAAATGACTGCTGATTTAAAAAAGAATATGGATGAAGATTTGTAGAAAAAATTGGAAGAGGAGAGTGAACACATGAATGGCGAAGTAAACAAGATGTTCCAAGAACAAATGACTGCTATCATGACTAGAATGCAACATGTACTTTCTCTTGCTCCTTTGGAATATAATAAATTGTTACCTTAGTGTAGAAAATAGTTACATTGAAAGTTGGACTAGTTATTAGATAAATACAACAACTGAAATATTTTTTGAAAAGCTTTCCATGGCTTTAGAGATGCCGAATCAAACAAAGCTATGACCTATGGCCAACAAGAACTACTTTTTTATCAACAGTAAGTGAAGCCATGAACTCCATTAGCAAATCTGTTATGGACTTGAGCTGTAACACCAGTGTTATTCTATCCTAGACTAAGTTCGGAGACCATGAGAAAGATTGATGAATTGGACTGAATAATGAACTACGAGGGAGGTCTACGATTCGTAGGATGTTCTACGAGTCATAGGAACGGTTCGTAGACCTCCCCAACACTTAGTCAATTGGGAGAAGCCTTCCTATGAGCTACCTTTACGAGCCATAATCATTCCACGAGTCGTAGGAATGAATCGTAGAGCCTTGCCTAAATTCTAAAAATAAAAGCCTTAGTACCTTGACTATGAGTTGACAGGATGATCCGTACAAAGGATCACGAGTCGTAGAAATGACTTGTAGAGACCCCTGACACTTAGACAAATTTTGAACCCTGAATGTCATTTCTACGGGTCAAGTTGACGACCCGTCAAGGAGTCTACGAGTCGTAATGATGGATCATATGAAAAGTTCAGAGACTTAGTTTTCTTTGATTTTTGAGGACCTGCAGGATGAGTAAGTCCTACGATTCATCAAAGTTTTGACAAGCCATAGAAACGACCCGTATACGGCCAAAAAATCAAATTTTTTCGAAGGATAGTTTGGTCTTTTCCCATCCTTTTCAATCAAAACCTCAACATTTTTGGGTTATTTTGATCCCTTAACAGTACCCTATGTGCCTAAGACCTCATTAACACTTAGTTTATTTGAGAGCAAGGATTAGAGGAGAGAAAGAAGTTAGGGTTCAAGTGTTCACTCTCATCTTCCAAACTTTTGATTGTTCTTCGAGTTACAGGTATGTAAGGCTGAACTAAAATATGAATTTTATTCCTCCATGTGCCCATGATTGTGATAAATGGAATGTGTACGGATTGAGACGTCATGATGGTATTCCTTGAGAAGTTCTTGTTGTAAAAACATACATGTTTTACTGATTATTGATGGAATATTATTTTTCTACGAATTAATTCCTCAAACACATGAATTGAACTAATTGTTTTACTTTAAACCCTAGAAGTATGTTGATTGCTATTGAATTGTATAAATCTTAAGATTGAGTCTAGAGCCTTTAATTATGAATGTACGATTGAGATTGGAATGTGAGTGTGATGATATAAATGATAGTATCGACAAATTGATAGTCCTGAATGTTGTCATAAATAATTATCTAAAATCTCTTTTAATTACATGATTGAAAACGATTGAGAAATTGATTAGTTGAAGGGATTGATTTGATAAAACGAATGAATTGAAAGAGTTCAAAAGAGAGTTATTGGTTTGGTTTGGTTCGGATTGCTTGTCTTATGAGCTTGAGTCTTGGGAGGAGTATCAAACACCGAATTGGTTAAGAGTAAGTAATAACTCACACCCAATAACTACATCGCCAAACATAAAAGATGATTAAACCATTAAAGTTGGATGTTTCCAAATTACTGTCCTGACATAATAGGACTTGATTGTTTATGGATCTATGATTGTTGATTCATTCCTACCCTGACAAGGTATCAACGGGCGTGTAACAACGTCGGTTTATTGTACTATCACTGGCTTATAAGTGATAGTTGTCGGATAAGAGAAATTTCCATAGAAGTATTGATAGTACTCTGAGTCGGATTGGAATGGATTGGATTGTAATGTATATGATTAGTATTGTCTAAATCATATTCTTGTTTAGACTTAGGACATCTTAATTGAGTTATTCCTTATTATGAGTTGATTTGATTCTACCCTGATGCATGTTTCATTCTGCCATTTCACATACTCGTACATTCCACGTACTGACTCCATTTGGCCTGCATCATTTCATGATGCAGAAACAGGTACTAGAGATCATCAATAGGCGCACCGTTGAGGATCTATTCATTTCCAGCTAGTTGGTGAGTCCTCCCTGTTTCCGGAGGATATCCAGTTGTCTTTTCAGCTTTGAGTTGGCTTTCCTTTATTTGATTTGTGGTAGCCGTGAACCTGTCATTAGCACCTCTTAGATTGTTGATAGAGGCTTCATAGACTAGCATGTTGATTTGTTTCGTTTTGACTAGTTTCATTCTTACTAGTTATTGATTGGATAGATGGTTGGCCTTTGACCTTATTTATGAGTAGTATTCTTGTGAGTTGAGTCTTTCACTGATAGAATAGGATTGAATGAAGGTGTGATTGGCTCAAGTGGTTCGCTTGAAGACCAGCAATGGTCTTCGAGTGCCGTCTACATCTAGGGTACCCTCTCGGAGCGTGACATGAGCTTTCCTATTTATTGTCCTGTATTCTTTTGATTTCTATCCCTCGATGGTGCCCTCCCTCTATTGTAAGAGGATTCCCCTCTTGGTGAAAGATTGACCCTTTCTGTTATATCTCTAAAGGCATCTGGAAGTTCATCTATTGATTAGAAACTCGTGAAGGCTTCTGATAAGCTATCAACAACCTCATCACTGTTATACTTGACTCTTTTATCTTTTGCTTTGTTCCAGCAGATTTATTCTCTATGTCCTTATATGTTCCAGCAGGTTAGAGAAGATTTATTTCCAACTTTATCTTCGCCACAGTTCATCCGGATTTAGAGTAGGTTGCCATATCAGGAGCAACAACTTTACCAATGAGTTTAACACTCTAGAAACCAAGTCCCATCTAAATAGGTTCCAAGGTAATTGCTGTATCAGTACCCAAATGCTTTGCTCAGTATGCTTTTTGTTGGTCACAGAGTTTGTGTTTTCATCTTTTCTGATCGTATTGGGTTTTATTTTGTTTGTATCAGTACTTAATAAAGATGAAGGTGGATTACAAACATGAGGAGTATAATAGAAAGCCTTAATTATAGTACTAAACATCATTGTAAAGCAAATTTTTGGATAATTTATATATGTATTTTATTGTCCGTTTCAATACTTCGGACTTTTAAGTCGTTGCAGGAAAGATTCTTCTATTTTATAATATTTGAACATAGTAAAGGGTAGAAAGACAGAGATTTTATTATGCATAGAATCTCAACCATAAATACACTGGTTTATACTTAGAAAACTGTAGCTCAAGTGGATTCTCACTGATATAGGGATTCTTACTTGGTTCACCCCGTCAGTCCAAGTTAGGCTCCTGAACTCAAACTCTATGTTGTATTCGTGAGTGGCTGAAATGGTGAGAGTGAAAGAGATTTTCTTGGTGTCTGAGTTGAATATCAAAGTTTTAGGCTTTACTATTATGGATGCCCAGTGGAGACTCAATGATGTCTTTATATTTGGAGTTCACTGGTCCGACGTTGGTGATAGTTCTTCTAACACTGATTTTATTTTTGAGAGTTGGTATATTTAAAGAAGGAAGAATGACATTAAGAATCGAAGGCCTCTTGAGTGGGCAAGATGCAATGATGTCGTCAATCGTATAGCCTATTGAACACAAATAAAAAATGTAGTCAAAGGTTACTATATCATAGACGAGGCCGGGATCATTTACATTCACAAGTCCACCACCGAAATCAAATGAATCAGCAACCTTAAATCGCATTCCCTCAGCCATAATTGGTAACCCATAATGAGGATCTTACCCCCACCGTATGAACATCATTAGTTCGTATATTAGACTTCATGTTCATCCAGAAAAGATGGGGCGGAATGTTGGCCACAACTTAAGGGAAAGTTCTACAAAGTGGTGGTTAGACCAGCTATGTTATATAGGGCGGAGTGTTGGCCAGTTAAGGTCTCCCACGTACAAAAGATGAAAGTTGCCGAGATGAGAATGTTGAGATGGATGTGTGGGCATACTAGGAGCGACAAGATTAGAAATGAGGCTATTCGAGACAAGGTAGGAGTGGCCTTGATGGAAGACAAGATGCGGGAAATGCGACTGAGATGGTTTGGACATGTGAAGAGGAGAGTCCCAGATGCACCAGTGCGAAGATGTGAGAGGTTGGCCATGGATGGTTTCAAAAGAGGTAGGGGTAGGCCGAAGAAATATTGGGGAGAGGTGATCAGACAGGACATGGCGTATTTACGACTTACCAAGGACATGACCTTAGATAGGAGGGTGTGGAGGACTCACATTAGGGTAGAAGGCTAGTACATAGTGGCTTTATTCCCTTTTAGTTGTAGGCGTATTAACGCACTATGATTTCTTGTACTCTGATTTATGTTATTTATGGTATTTATGTTATTATCTAATAATATCTACTGTTTTTTGTGCTTTGATTATACTATTGTTTGGACCGCTTTCATTATCTACTTATCTACTTTAATATTCTTGTCTGACCTTTTTCTATGCTTCTATTGAGCTGAGAGTCTTTCGGAAACAGCCGTCCTACATTGGTAGAAGTGAGGTCTGCGTACACTTTACCCTCCCCAGACCCCACGATGTGGGATTTCACTGGGTTGTTGTTGTTGTTGTTCATCCAGAAAATAGAAGAATCTTCCCTCCAATGACTTAAAAGTCTAAAGTATTGAAACAGATAGTAGATACATACATAAATTATCCAAAAATGAGTTGCTTTACAATGATGTTTAGTACTATAATTAAAACTTTCTATTATACTCCTCGTGTTTGTAATTCACCTTCATCTTTATTTAGTACTTAATTATGACGAATCTTTATGTAGAGGAAACTTTTGGGAAAGCTTCTCTTGATTTAGGTGGAAGATTGTTGGAAGTTTTTTGTGTTTGCTCAATTTGCTTGGTGTTGATTTTGCTGGATTACTCTTCATTAATATCTATGGCTATTGTACTGATCTGTTTCCCCAATTGAGTTTGCTTCAATACTTCATCGTCAAACTTGGTATAGGAATTCTCTTTCCCCCTGAAAATAACTTTGAAGTACCAATTTCATTCAAGTCATTTGATTGGATTATGAGAATTAGAAATTGATTGTGTGTTTTTCTATTTTCAAGGACAAGGTTCTTAAGCAATGGAGCCCGATCAGGAAGTAGTTTGAAAGCGTGCAATAGAAGTTTTTGCTTTTCGATCATATGCATATACATACAATAATTTTTTTTGTTGTTATCATATGTATATAGATACAATGATAACAGAAGTACTAGCTAATATGTAGTTGAATTTCTAGTACTGGAAGTATTTATAATATTTGACTCGAAAATTCTTTTGTTCTAATTTTGTGAAATATTATTAGATGTTTTTAATAGCTATATACTAATTTTAGAGAATTTGATTTTAAAACACTAAACATTGTTCTTTAGTAACGAGATGAATATTATCTTTTGCAATGACATAAAAGTTGCCATTGATATTTAGTGAATTTTGCGGCGGAAGAAGTCGCTACTAATTAATTAAGTGTAGCAGCGCCACATAGTTGCCACACATAGTTGGTTGATTTTGTGGCGGAAGAAGTCGCTCCTATTGAATATGTAGCAGTGACATAAAAGTTGATGCTAATAGTTTATACTTTTTTTGCAGCGATAGGAGACATTACTAATATCAATATTTACTAGCGACATTAAAATTGCCACAGTTAGTTTATAAGTTTTTGTGAAAACTTTGTCGCTACTAAAGGATCAATATTTAGTAGCGACATAAAATTGCCACAATTAGCTTATAAATTTTTGTGGCAACTATGTCGTCACTAAAGGTCTTATTTTAGTAGCGACTTTTCAAATATTTGTGTTGTAAATTTGTCACGCCCCGAGAGGGTACCCTAGGCGTGGCCGACACTCAGAAACCATTTCTGGCTTCCGAGAGAACCACTTGGTCTCATTTCTTATTTATTCATCAGCGGAAGACTTAAGAATACTAATGTGGCTTGTCATAATCAAAGGAAAAATAGATAATTCTTATAAGAAGTAGTTTCTAAGGAGAACTACTCCGATTACATCATCAGACTCTGTCTATGAAGCCTCTAATACTCTTAGATGGTGCCAATGACATATCCATGGCTACCTCAAAAGAAACATCACACTCAACAATAATAAAAGGATAAGGAGTTCCTTCGAATACAAGAAGGACTCACCAAATAGCTGAAAAGAAATGATCTTCAACGATGCGCCTGTTGAGGATCTCTAACACCTGTATCTGCATCATAAAACGATGCAGGTCGAATGACGTCAGTACGTGGAATGTACGAGTATGTAAAATGGCAGGAAGGTAAGGTTAGATATCAAAAAAAAAACTCCTCTCAAGAAAACTCAGCTCAGAACTCAACATCATCTCAACATGAATATGTAATGCAAGTTTAAAATATAATAATAAAAATAATAGTAATAAGCAATGCTTACTCAGTGGGAGTTTGTCTAACCGACAACCATCACTTATGAGCTAGCGATGATACAACGAAGCGATGTCGTTGCCACATCCATCCAATACCTTGCCAGGGTAAAGGACATCACCATCTTGGATCCATTCATCAAAGTCCTCTTTTTGGGACTTAAGAGGCATAACCTCCATCCTACGCTGGCTACGTAGTTCTGGGGTTTGAGTCAATTAAACTCTTACCCAACTCGGTGCTCAATACTACTCCCAAAATATGTGCTCATATTAAACTCATCATCTAGTCTCATTGGACTTTAATTTAAATCATCAAACTCATCTCATTTTATGTTCATCAATCATTATACTTCAAAAATATCATTTACATCTCATCAAAACATCTTACTCAAAATATCATTTGCTCAAATTCATTCAAACTCAACTCTTTTGCTCTTTCAAAACTCAATAAAATACATATATAGTATTAATTCATATAACTTTCTTTTTATCAATGAAAATAATAAAAAGCCAACATCTTTACTCAAAACATGTATAAAAATATTCATGAACATCAAATCAATTAGGATTCATGGGAAAGTAGCCATGAACAATAATTCCAATAATATGAGAGATAACAATAATAATAATATTAATGCATAAATATATCCAACTCAATAGAAGAAGAATTATTTCATTTAGAATTCAAAATTTGGATAAAATTCAACTATAATTCAATTATAATGAATTTAAATATTGGGCGCATGGACGAACTCAATCCAATGCTATGAAAGCCTTACATACCTTAAATCCGAAGGTTTACTCCGAATTGGAACACTCTTGGACCCCTAGCCTTTTCTTCTCGCCGGAGCATTTTGTGTACTACCCGGAGTATAAAAATCACCGGAGTAGTATTTTTATACTACTAAAACTAAAACTATATTTGAGAAGAAGTATATAGAGAGAAGAAATGCTTAAGAAAGCTTGATGAATAAAATGAGGAAATAAGGTGGGTATTTATAGGTGGGAAAGAGGGACCTAACAATAAATAAAATAATTATAAAGAAAAATCTGAAAATTTAATGGAATATATTGATGTCATGGATGATGTTAAATGGAGGACAATTTATGTCATGCATGATGTCAAATGTATCTAGATGTTTCCATGGTAGGTAAGATGAGTTCTTTTTAACAGAATACTCATTTTCGAAGCTGCGTTTGAATAAGATAAATTCCTTATTAGGATTTGGTGTCTTCATAAGAATTGTAGATATGGAAGTCTAGTTTCATATCGTTCAAGAATCAACCAATTTGGAGCAACCTACAGTGAGATATGAATTTTCTTCTATCAACACTCGATTCCGTCACAGCACTATATCTTGCAAAGATTAATTTATTTGACCTACCTATACTCCGAATTTGTAGTTATGTTCTTCATGAAAGTTGTAGGTAAGGATGTTGTGATTATTTGGACCAACTTATGAAAAGTTATGCCCAAAATACAGAGGCTGTATTATTTTCGTCGAGAATTGAAATATCGACATACAACATTTTAGGGGTTGTTACAAAATTATTATTTTTGTGACATATTTGTTAATAAATTGTGACTAATTATGTCACCACTGATGACTTTTTATTGTGGCGACATTCTTTAATCGTCACAAATAACCTTTAGTTATGGAACTACTACGAACGGAGCAATTGTCGCTGGTATAGACCTTTAGCAACGATCTTTGGGCATTTTGTCGCCACAGTAAAGTATATTTCTGGTAGTGCCAATTCAAATAGTTAAAGGGAATTTTAGGCCCTTCTCCGTACTTAATCATATGAATTGCAAGAAATGTACGGTTCTCAAGAATTGAGGTCTTAGATTATTGTATATATGGGGTATTTTAACAGAATCAAATTATGGTTATTGCATATTATATGGTATTGTAACTTCTATTGGATTTTAAAGGTGTGAATAGGAAATAAAGGGTTGGAAAGGTTGTGCCTTTTCTAAAGGGTTGTGACCTTTCTGAAAGATTGTGTCTTTTTCAAATAGTTGTGTCCTTTATGAAAAGTTGTGACTTTTGTGAAGGGTCGTGACTTTTTTAAAGAGTTGCGACTTTTCTGAAAGGTTGTGACTTTTGCGAAGGGTTATGACTTTTTCAAAGGGTTGCGACCTTTCCGATAAGACACAATAAACACCTATTCACACTACCATTTGTTGTCTATAAATAGAGGATTTTCCTCTCATTTTTTGAATATAAAATTTATCCCTCTTCTGCATATATTTTCTTACAAACAAAATTGAGTCTTTGTGTGATTTCATTGCTGACTTTTGAATTAGCCGGAATTATTGAAGTTTAAGGTATCACTACTTCTTTAATAGGTTATCCATTTTATCTTGGGAGGAAATAATTCATAACCTCGGGTACAATGGGGGGATTAAATTTCTTAAGGACACACAATGATTTCTGTGGACTCGGATACTTTCATTTCTTTTCATCTTAAAAGTATTTTTGTTTTATTATATTAAATACAGGGACAACAACTTCTAATAGGAAGATTTAGTTTTGTAATTCTTTATAAACTTTGAAGGTGAATAGAATTATCTTTCAATAAATTTGTTTTTAATTTTATGTCATTTTTATACGAGATTATCGATTTTATATATAAGAGATTCGAAAAAATCATTTTATTCTGTTAGAAATGGCCAATAGAGATGATTTTCATGTCCTAGTCTTACATTGGTCATGAAAATAAGATAATCCCAGAAAAACGAATACTAATTGTCATCGGATACTTCATTCTTGTTACTCTTGTAGCGCACATTTGTACTCAAGAAACTGAAATTTTTACTAGGACGAGAATGTAAAAGACTATTTCTACACTTGCTTATTTCCTATTGGTCTTATTGTAACAATAAAATGTGCAGGTATTCTACTTAGCAAATAAATATCTAACGGTATATTGGTATTTTCTATAGCTATATATAGGTATCTTTGGAAGCTGCTAAAAGCTTTTAAATGCTTCCAATCGACTTGCAAGAGCTAAAACAAATAGGAAATTTACGGAAATCCCACTAGTTTAGGGATTAATTATTTAGATACACTCTAGTTTGCAATATTATATTTTGTATCGTTAATTTAGGCTGAGAATACATGTATCTGCTTATTATATTTGAAATACATAATGAGCGAGATATATGAGAGACACGTGCTATTAATGGATCTTAACTGAATTGGTTAAACAATGGAGCAAATCACGCCATTTAACAACATTTGAGAATCTGAAGCAAAAGATGTTTTTAAAATATTCTAAAATTTCGGAATTCCATCCCATCTTTTTTGGGAGAAACATCAAAGATATCATTCTTCTTCTCCATTAATTCGATTTTGAGCTCTGTTTTTTTATCTAAACTCAGATACATACATTCTGTTTGACTTAACAAATGCTATAACTTAGATACACAATTCCAATCAAATATAAAACTTCAAACCTAAAATTCAGATACACAAATTCACTCGATATACATGCCCAAACTCATATACATACGTTCTGTTTAACTTAACAAATGTTATAACTCAGATACACAATTCCAATCAGATAGGAAACTTCAAACCTAAAATTCAGATACATAATTAGATACACAAATTCAATCGAGATACATGCCTGAACTTAGATACATATTTTATCCGTCTACAATTGAAAAATAATAATTGAATGATTAAAGTGTTTACAGTTCTATCCGAATCATCTTGTTGCTCAGATTGTGCATTTGTGGGTGTATTCATTCTAGCAAACCTTAACTCAATAGAGTTCTACCTTACCTTTAAATTTTAAAAATGAGAAGAAAAAAACAAATTGAAATATGTCACAGATACATGACTTTGAGTAATGTTTGATTCGATACAAACTTGAATATATAATATTCGATTTTCAGATTTGGTGTAGAGAGAGAATGAGGAAGACAGTAATAGTGGTAGAGGACGTGAGTGGGAGGTTGAAGAAAGAGGGGGTGAGTCGATTGACACGAAAGCCTTAATTATTGGTGGTTTAATTGTGCATATAACTATTTTAAGCTATTATTTATGAATATGTGTATCTAAATGTATTTTTTTAATATATAATAGAAAATTCATAATTAGTGGTAAAATACGTAATATTTTTAAGTATAGGTAGTAATAATATATGATAGAGGAGTATGTCTATTTATGTGGTTTCTCCAAAACAAATTGGAGGTTGTTTGTGTGAGAGGATCGGGCCTTTGAGACAAAAGGCCAAGACTTTGAACTTTGAGTGATCCATTTTGTTTAGACCATAAGTCTTAGGGTAAATTATGCAAAATGTCTAACTCATAATCCTCAGGGAAATTTACGTAGATATACTATATTAAGAAAATATTTATTATTTATATTAATAACATTTTTTTATTGAATACTTATAATATATTTATAATATAATTTTAATACATATTACCGAAATAATTTATAAAACATATATAATACAAGTTTTATTATGGATAATACATTTATCACACACTTTAATACACTGTGTCAATTTCGTACCAAACATGCATAATATATTTTAAAACACTTATAATACATTTATATTGTGGACATAATTTACTTTTAATACATAGCAAATTTATCATAGTTTTATTATGTATTGTTATAGATGGTAATAAATAAAAAGTAGCTAAAATCAGTAATTATTGATTAAAAAGTGTTTAACCAAGTAATTTTTCTAATCTGGGATTACTTACCATTGTTTTTAGCCCAACTAATAAAAATTATCTAAAATGGTTATTCGGCCATATTCTTTTCCAAAAAAATGGCCACACAACCTTTCTTTCTTCTTCTTCTTCATTGTCCTCCTCCTTTTTCTTCGTCTTCGTCCTTTTTCTTCTTTGTCTTCTTTGTTGTTTTTTCTTTTTCTTTAAAATTTGACGTACCGCAAATGTGAATCGTTTCGATCAAATTATACATCAAAAGACTTGAAAACATCGAGGGAATGTCATATTTAAAATTTGGGACTTTTTAGAGGTGATTTTGAGTTGGTCAGAATGAATAGTCAGTGTATACTTCATGTATAATCAGTATATACTTCATGTATAGTTAAGCGTGTATCATAATATATAGTCAGTATATAGCTCATGTATAGATAAGCTATATTGTATAATCAATATATACTTTTATGACTTTTGGCTACTTTTTATGTAAATAAAAATATGACTATATTTATTATAAACTAATTACTTTATTGTGTATATTTGAAACTAGTCGTATTTTGTATGTCCTCTGGATCTAAAAGTTTCTTCGATACATTGGATATAGACGAGGTTGAAGGAGTATCAGACACTAATGGCAATCACTTTATGGTGTTTTTAAAAATATTATTTTCATGTACACACTTCTTTTTATAACTAAGAAATTTTCAAGGATCAAATTTTAACTCGATGGATAATGGGTTCATCTCTTTAATCTTTTCTACTTAAATATATATCTAAGGGTTTTTATTTGAAACGCATGTTGTATTTTATCACCGAACGAAGTCCTAGGTCCTACTACATTATGTTTGTTCAGTCTCAACAAAGGTTTCATGAAATATCCCAGTTAATTGTGATTGTTTTTTTGGTATATCCTATGGTTGCAAACAGTTGGATGATTGTAATTGAGGATCTCAGAAGTATTGGATGGAAATTAATCCCTAGTCCTATTAGTCTTCTATAGTATGAGTGTTAGCATATAATATTATACTAATTTTAAAAAATCTATACATAAAATATCTAATTTTATGAAGAGGTCATAGATTCACGTATTCCATATTTAGCCTATAAATTCACCCCCAAGTGGAAATGTTTGATGAGCTTCAACTACTGAAAGCAATATAAATGTTGCACCACCCGTTATTACATGTTGAGTGAGAATTTATGAAAAATAAAGATGAGATTTTGGATGGTCAAATAATCTTAGATATTTAGTAGAACTTTTTAGAATTGTGTAGAGTTACTTGTTGTATCTAAAAAATGTGTAGATGTTCTAGAGAATGAGATATTTGTAGTCAATTATAGAATGATCTAGAGTAGTATCTAGGATAACCATCTTAAGAAAATATCTAGATATAGAAGATAAGTTTACTAGAATTTTCTTGTAGATGTATCTAGAAGCATTTCTAGAACCATCCATAGACAAGTATAAATAGGGGATGGTCTTATACATTTGTACTCAACCAAAAATCTAAAACAACAAAAATAAAAGTGTCTTCTTTCATAACAAAGTTGTCTTACCAAAATATACATTCTCCTTTCTACCTTCCTCTTCTTTAGTTGAATCTTCCGATCTTAGTTAACGATCTTAGGCTAGCAGAAGGGTCTCCTCAATTATACTTTTCTTTCGCTATTATATACATGGTATCAGAGCCATAGCTATACGTTGGCTTGCGTTATATTTCAAGATCGGGTTGGTGGTAGATTCAACTAGTTTGTGTACATGGATTTAAGTGATCGTGCTAATGGACTGGGGATGGAGTTGTTGAATCAGTCCAATTACAAGGTGTGGAAGATATGTATGAAATCATACCTTATGGGTGAGGATTTGTGGGATGTTGTTAATGGAAGTAACACAAGTCCTCCTGATGACGGATCGAAAAATAACAGTGCATACAAGAAGTGGAAACAAGTTAATGCAAAAGCAGAGTTCATTCTGAAGAAGACAATCTCCTCTGGTTTATTCGATCATATTATAAAGTGTAAATCAACTCATGAAATATGAAGGATCCTTGATCATTTGTTCAACAAAAAGAATAAAGCCCGACTGCATATATTGGAGAATGAATAGGCTAAAACCACTCAAGCTAATCTTTCTATCGCCGAGTATTTTTTAAAGATTAAGAACTTATGTTCTAAGATATCTTTATTAAATCCAGAAGAGGCTATATCTGAAGCAAGAATGAGAAGAATTATAATTCGTGGTTTGAAACCTAAATATATTTCATTCGTGATTACAATTCAAGGATGGGCTCAATAGCCATCCTTGGAGGAATTTGAGAATTTATTGTCTTCATAGGAGTTACTAGCCAAACCGTTGGCTGGTGTATTTATCAAAGAAGGGGAAGGAAATGCTCTTGTAGCCGACAAGAGGAACTTTAGAGTAAAATCAAGAGATATGCCGCTCTCTAGATTACCAGGTGGTTTAAGATCGCCAGAAAAGAAGGAAGAGGCTTCTAGCAATTACAGTAAGAAGCCTCTCAAATGTTACCGTTGTAGTGAAATAGAACACATAACAAGATATTGTCGAGCAAAGGAGAGCAATATGGCTCAAGTTGAGAAAGTTGTTGAAGAAGAAGACCGGGGAAGGTGCTTCTTAGCTGAGGCTCGAGCAGTAGACGTCATGGAAGTTTGAAAGAGACTGGATAGTGGATTCAGGATATAATACTGTCGATCACGAGGAGAAGCAAGACACTAATATTTGTGATATGGTAATTATTATCACATAAATCAAAGAAATAGATCCTAAATAAAGAGTTTCTGAAACAATATATGCTAGTGATGACCTTTACGGAGCAGGCACTGCAGAAAATGTAGTAGAAGTTGATGTCTCTTGTCAATCATCTATCATATCAAAGACAATGACTGACTTAGAGCAAACGTTGGAAGTAAATGAAGAAGATGATTATCAAATACATGAAGAAGAAAGCTTTGAAGGCCAAATTTCAGGAGGAGAGACAAATAACATAACTTTTGGAGGCCCTGAAGCTAATAAACTAGTTATTGAAGAGTTGGAAATAAAACTTGATGGTGGAACCTATTATGATGTTGAGGCATCATAGAAAATAGATGATCAGACTATCAACGACTCAAACGAGAAGGCCGATAGAAATGAAATCTCTTTCTGTTATGGAGTTGCGTTAGAAGGAACAGATTTCAAAATCTTGAACTCCGGAGTTCCAAACTTGCCCATCACAGATCTTTATCCATATAGTACAACTATCAGAAAGCAAAGAGAAAGAGGGAGCTCGAGAACTCAACAACATAAAACTCGACAAAGCTCTGACTCACTTGGTTCGCAAAGGCCGTTGGTATTTTACAAAAAAGAAAAGTTTATCAATGCGTATTATTGTTTCTTTGCAAACCCAATTGACTATGGAAAAATTTCATCATTTGAAGAAGTAAGAGGAGTCAGAAGAAAACTATTGAGATCTTCACCGCGGAATGATCAAAACCTTTGATTGAGTATCATCTGCAACAAACTTGGGGTAGTTTCCAAAAAATCACTTTAAGGGGGTGTGTGAAAAATAAAGATGATTTTTTGGATGGTCAAATAATCCTAGATATTTAGTAGAACTTTCTAAAATTGTGTAGAGTTACTTGTTGTATTTAAGAAATGTGTAGATGTTCTAGAGAATGAGATATTTGTAGTCAAAGGGCTGCCTGGTGCACTTGTGCTCCCGCTATGCGCTGGGTCTGGAGAATATAAGTTTACTAGAATTTTCTTGTAGATGTATCTAGAAGAATTTCTAGAACCATCCATATACAAGTATAAATAGGGGATGGTCTTATATATTTGTACTCAACCAAAAACCCAAAACAACAAAAATAAAAGTGTCTTCTTTCATAAAAAAATTGTCTTATCAAAATACACATTCTCCTTTCTAGGTTCCTCTTCTTTAGTTAAATCTTCCGATCTTAATTAACGATCTTGGGTTAGCAGAGGTTCTCCTCGATTATATTTTTCTTCTGCTATTCTCTACAGAACCATAATAAGTAAACTTAGATAAAAACTCCATCCAATATAGCTTTGCCAAGAACTAGCTCAACATTTCCTCCAAAATTATCAAATCAAAAATTTTAATATCGTATCATGGCTACCTGTATTTAGTCCATTACGAGATCTGGGTTTTAGGGCTATAAGTGAACTGAGACAGGTTTGAGTCTTACGAGACGATTAATCATAACCAGAATAAAAAGAAACGCCGCTGCCGGGGATCGAACCCGGGTCACCCGCGTGACAGGCTGGAATACTTACCACTATACTACAACGACTTGTTGACTTCAACAGTCAAATCGTTAAATAAATATCTTTCCATACTTCATCTACTTATTACAGACAGGAGGTTCATCTTTTTAAAAAAAATCATCACATTATTTTTTATGTTCAAACTTAGACATGATTGTCACCTTTTAATATTCAGGAAATATTTACCTAACTTAACCAAAGTATTATACCCTATAATTAATACACCTAATTGTGTGAATACCATGCATGTATCACTACTTTTTTTTATTTAACCAAACACTACAAAATAATGCAAAAACATTTTTTCGTGAAAATTATTTTCTTTTTAATATCTTTAAGCAGATGAGCTGACCTTCCTTTCGGAATTTTATTTTTTTTTAAAAAAATAAATTAACCTTGTTACATTTTTAAAATATCACAACAGAAACTTGTCATTCTATACTGCCCATTGATAACTCTGTTAGACCTTTATCTTTTTAACATATTTTGTGAAATTATTGGAATATTACATCACTATTGTTTGTCTTTCAAATTTCAGAATTAGCTAGAGCAAAGGAATAATGTCATTTTGTAAATATTATAACCTGATTCTTGAGGTGTTTTACTTTGAGCTGAGGGTCTATCTAAAACAATTTATTTATCTTTTTAAAGTAGTGATAAGACATTAAGGCTGCGTACACACTACTTTTTCCACGTCCCACGTACGAGATTATAGAGGATATGTTTGTATCTGGTGAGATCAGACAATTAGACACGTGAACAAGTTAGATGCAAATACGTGGAGGAACATGAAAGCAATAATTTTGAACCGGAATAAATTATATGATCCATTTCGACGGGACTGATCAACGGATGGTACCAGCTGATACGAAACTTTCCCGGAGGCAATGCAGGACATTACTTTTTTCTCTTAAATGACATTTAATTTGATTCAGCATGAGTTAAAAGGCAATTATTCTACGTTATCAAATCCTGAGAATTCATCCTTATAAAAGCAGTAGAATCTTTATGTGGTAGATCATAGAATTTAACTATTGACTACTTGAATTTCTGTCTAGCAATGTTTATCAATATCATTACATATTCATTAGTTTTGGATATTCACCAAGCTTGTCTGAGTCATCTTCATCAAAAATATCACTCGGATCATGCCAAAACATGGTACAATTGCTTAATATTCTGTTAAATTCATTCAACTAGTCTTAGTTTATTTCTTATTTATAGCTCTTCTTGTTTATATATTATTTCATTATCTTGATTAATTCAATTCACGTGTTCTTTAAAATTAGGATACAAATTTAACTGTAATTTTTTTAAGGTCAACAATGCTATTGTTGTTGCGAATAAATGAAAAAGCATGTCATTTCCAAATTCCTTCCACATGCAAGAGTCAAGGCCCAAGATGAACGTTTTTAGAATGAGTATTATATAAAGAAAATAAGTAAAAATAAACAAATTATTCTGATAGCAAAAGAGCAAAAAATATTATAGCAATTTCAGTGCTAAATAAACTGTATTCAGTTGTAGAGCCAATGTGGGCATTTGGTCTAGTGGTATGATTCTCGCTTAGGGTGCGAGAGGTCCCGAGTTCAATTCTCGGAATGCCCCAACTTATAATTTATTACATTTTTTTGCTTCGAAGCAAACTATAAGCACTTTCTGAAACAGCAATCTTTAGTAGTAGCATTACTGGAAATAAAATACATTAAGGTAACACTGGCTGATAAATATACATGGTAACGGGGACGATCAATATACTTTTATACAATGTAAATGTTCGTCATTGCCATCAGATTAAGCCTGTATGAAAGATGACAAAACTGCACAACAGAATAAATGTTGAGAGGACAGAGAAAACTAACATTGAAGTATAAAGAAATCGTTGAATGAACGTTTTAAATAATATAAGATTGAACCTATATCACACTGGAGTTCCCCTTCTATATCATCAGTGACAATATGCTTGAAAGAGCTAACTTTATCCATAAAAACTTGTGCTTTTCCGAGTTAGTCATGTGTCGATGGACTCACAATTTCTCCTGAACATTCAGAGGAGCCGACTGATGCTGTTGCTGAATCTGATCTCTTAAGTTCATTGCTGATGTCCTTCCCATTAGAATCAACGCTCCAATCATCAGTCAACATCTTTTTCACGCCAAAACCAAACTGAGAATTCTTGCTGCTGTCAAGGAATTGTGATCTGTCTCCTTTTGCTGGAGTAATATGCTGGGAAGACAAGATTGGTGTGGTGAAAGGAGCTTTGATCTGACTACCCGAGACGTGTACTGAGATTGGAGTTCCAATGGTTTTATGAGAAATGATGCCTACTTTGGAGATTGGAACAAATTGGTCCGAGTGCTTAGTTAAATTATCAACATAAATAAGATCATCGATACGAGCCATGATATTGAATGCTAGGCTCTCAAGAACTCTTGAGTAGCTCTCCAGGATTGATTTGCCAACATCCTAAGAACATCATTGAACAACAATTGTCAAACTTGAATTTGCTAAACAAGACAATAATAGGTAGTACTGATGTATATTGATTAATCAATTGGTCGAGAGAGAAAAGATGACAAAAATAGTCGAGTTGATTTCAAGTGAAAACCTTGTTATGTTGGATCTTGCTCATGTCTAAGGTGGTCTGAGGAAGACCAGGAAACCGCTGTCTTAAGCAAAGCAAAAGGCTTTCAGCTCTATCTGCAAGTAGGTCCCTTTTATCAACATCAATCATCAAATCTTTAACCATTTCCCATGAGGACTTCGAAGTGGATCGGAGCAGACTGGATTTTGCCTGAGTTCTTCTGCGCCACACGTAAATTGAGGCCTCTACTCGGTTTGCTATTTCTAATGCTTGGTGCTCAGACGATAAATCAAGGCAGTCAAGCAGACATTCAGGTGAAAATTGATCTGAGATGATATATCGGTGGATAAGATCACCTAAGCTAGCTTTTCCATTCTGCAGGGAAGTAAAATCCAATGCCAAATCAGCTCCAAGTACATAAAACGTAAGAGTCATATCTACAAGGATATTGTACCTTAGGAAGATTCTCAATATATGATTCAGGCACCTCCATTTCAGCTAAGGTATTGCTGTTAATTGCCATTGCAGCTTTCAAGATTTGGTTTGTGCAGTCGCGTTTGTGCTGCAACTGCTTTTTTGCATTTTGGCTAAGACCATCGATGGGGACTCTAGGAACAGGAAGCCACCATTTCTCCTCTTGACGAGGGAGAGGATTTCGAAATGAGGATGATCCATCAGCTTCTTCAGCTGAGAGCCCTTGGTCGACATACCAGAATTCTGTTTTTCTAAAACTGTCCAAAATCTCCTGTGAAATGAGGCAGAATATTCAGCACATCTCATTCAGCAGCTATGAGTGAAGTCTCGAGGAAAAGGGATGTATATCTTACAAGAAGCATATTGTCTAGTTTTCTGAGTGCTGGAAGGTTGGCATAAAGATCCAACCGCGGCCTAGAAGTCATTACCTATAACAAAACATAGGAAGAACAAATGAACACAAATGTAACATTTCCTACCTAAATATATATATAGGCTTTCTCAGCTTTTGCCTAAATGCCCAAATCACATTTACTAGCAACAAATCGAGTGTTGGTCCAAGTTCCAAATGTTCGATAAACATATTTACCTCAAGCTTAGTCCCATCTGGAAATGTCTGCCAAGAGGGTATCAATTCTACAATGTAATCACTAACACAAAGAAGCCATTCCATTTCTCTCCTCCACATTAACTTCTTCTCTGTAGGTAAAGGTTCCAATCTCCAAATTTGTCCAAAAAGTGTAGCTAAGGGCAAAAAACAAAAAAAAGAAATAGGAGGCACAAGCCACATCTTTAAATTAGTAAAACAAAAACACCAAAACAAATCAACCCCATCAAATGAAACTAAATATCAACAAATAAGATGGAAACATACCACATAAATTAGTTATAGCATTTGAAATTACAAGTGCTGTGCAAACCCCATTTCCACAACCAGACATGTCTTCACCAAGCAGCAACTTTGAAAATCTTTCCTTCATCATCTCAACCTCTACAGAAACACCAAAAGTTCAAACCAAACAATCTAATTTTCCAACAACACAACAACAACATACACAGTGTAGTCCCACAAAGTGGGGCTCAGGCCCCTTCCTCAAAAATACAGAGGCTTAGACTCAAAAAAAATCCAACAAGTACACGGAATACAAGAAACATCATATAGCAGCAGAAACAGTATTACAACAACATAACACTATAGTCAGAAGTACCCAAAACAACAAGTAGTAACAGAAATCGAACAACAAGAAACTAAAAGAGTATTACTACGACTGCTGGTGTGTGGACGAACAACAAGACAATTTTAGATTTATACAGAAACATACCTGATAAACAAGACCCTTGTTTCTCCAACTTCCTCTTATCCACATGGGGTTTCTCGACTTCTTCAGAATCAGCACAATGCTGCACCTCATTCTTCTGAATATGCCAAACAATTGAAAGGGGTGAACATGAATCCTCAGAGCTATGTTCTTCATCATTCACAGTTCCCTCAGATACCAAGAAATCTGAACTTAAACTGCTCTCTATACCCTCCTCATACACAAAAGACTCAATTTTGATGTCATTCTCCTCAGAAAACTCAAATTTCCCCTCTGTTCCATCACTCTTCTCAGTCAAAACCTCCATTTTATCATCAAGAAAAACTGAGTTTTCCACTACAACCCCATCAAAATCAAATCTTTTACTGCCAAACCCGTTTGTCAATTTTGCTTTTTGGTACAGATTCTTGAAAGATTTGCAGACCCCGAATTTAAATACAGAAAAAGGGGTACGATTCTTGGAATTTGTACAAGTGTTTATAGGAATAAAATGCTTGAGCTGTGGCTGAAATTGTAGAGGAACTTCTTTTTCCATAAGGTTTCAATTTGAAACATTTCTGCTGTATAGAGGGGAGGTGTTAAAATTGAACTCTTTTTTTTTTCTAATACAAAAACTCAAGAAAAAAAAGAAACTTTTCTTCAAGAAGAAAAGAATGATGCAGTATATAACTAGCTTAGGTAAGGCGCCTCTGTCACACCCGTTGGGCGTTTGCTTAAACAAGAGTTCTTTAATAATTATTTCTCACTACATTGGTGTAATAGCAAAAGACATTCAATATTTTGAGCTCCTTTTATGTGACATTATTTATAGTGATTGTTGGTTTGGTTGTGGGAGTCGTGTAATTGACGGATCAACTCATAATATGTACAATATATATATATGGTTAAATTGCTTTTAAGTAGCTGGCAAAAGGAGTAGTTTTCGTTAAGATTCTGACTTATTTGAAGATTAGATTTGTTATTCTTGCACATGTTACAATTTTTTTTGCGTTAGAGCTACAATTGTGTTAACATGAGCAGGAGTTAAGATAGATCATTCATGTGCTTTTATCTTCGTCAAGAACTATATATATATATATATCGACCATTCTTAATATATTATAAATCATTCATGTGCTTTTATCTAATTCAAATTTTATTCGGGCAGTTCGGTTTTATACTTTTTAACTTTCAGTCAGAGAAAAATAAAGTTACAAGAGGAATTATTATTAAAATAAAAAAAGAGGAAAAAGTTTATCATCTACCTACCCTATTGTCTTCAAGGCAGACAAACTTAAATACCTAATTAACAAGAAAGATTAAAGTGTAATTTTGTCATTATTATCTTCCTTCTTTTTTGTTAATAAGGTTTAAAACTTAATCTAAACTTGGCTTACATTTTTTTTTAAAAAAACTTGGCTTACATTGAATCTACTAATGTCTTCTTTTTTTTTAAACTTTTCTTTTAACTTTGTTACAAATTAAACAGGCTCACACTGAGGGATATTATTTAGAATCTATGTACCTGTATTTTGTTTGTTTCTGCAGGTAGGACAAAAAGATTGAAGCTAACAGATTATGACTTATAGTTTGAATTCAATACTAAATATATAAAAGAAATATAAAAATTAAGTTGTAATTTAAAATTAAAATTATAATTTGTTTGGATGGTTATTACCTATTATATTATATTATATTGTGTTGTTAATTTAAATATATTATTTAATTTATTTTGGTATCCTATCGTTAAATCATCATGTGTAACGATAATGAAAAGTTTTATTTTTGTGTAACGATTGATTTAGTGTGATTGCATCGTCAAGATGATTGTTGTCGACCCAAACAAGCTACTATATTAACAAGATTAATTAAGTTGAATTTTTTCATTATTAAATAAGGTTTAAATTTTGATTTAAACTTTACTTAAATCAACCTATAATTTCTCTTTTAAAAAAATCCCTTTTTTATAATTCTTTGTAAGAACATTTCGTTGTCGTCCTCGTCATTAAATAACAAGGGAAAACTACATATAGGATATAATTTTGTTTGTTTATTAATCCATGTGCCCGTAATTTGTTTGTTTTAGATGGTAGGGCAAAAACTTTGGATTTGAAAGCTATAACTCTTTCCAATTTATTTTATCTGATTGAATAGGCTGTTTGAAGAAATATATATTTTTAAAATTAAATTATTTTTAGATATGATTTTTTATAACATACTCCCTCCATCCTATTTTAGTTGTCATAATTTTCTTTTTGAGAGTCAAACTATATAAATTTTGACTAACATTTTAAGATATATTTTTTATCATATTGATATAAAAAAAATTATAAATTATAGTACTTTTCATATAGTTTTTGAATATCTAATTTTTTTTAGTTTATAATATTAAATTAAAGTAATATAATTTAATTTTTAAAATTAATCAAATTGACTTTCGAAAAGCACAACATGATAATTAAAATGGGACGGAGGGTGTATTAGACAAAATCTAATGTAAAATAAAATAACGAGAATACCATTTTGCAAGACAAAAAATACACTAATTAAATTATTCTTTCCTATCATTTTTTTTCTTTCACCAAAAAAATTAAAATTCGAATTAGGTACGTAACTTCATTGCTAGTTCGTTAGTGAATCACTCTAAGCTAATATTTTTTTTATATAATTTATTGCTAACTAGGATTAGCGATGGATTCGTTTGTTTAACTATTGTCCGTAGCTGATTTCTACTCTTGTTTTTTTTAAGTGCTTATTTACTGTTTAATTGGTTCTTTTCCAAAATAAATAAATTCAATATTTATCTCTAGACTCCATAATAAATAAGATACAACTTTGGATAGAAAGTGGTAAATAGGCCAAAATAGGAATCAACTACACCCTAATAGCATATGGTTCGTGTTAGAATTATTACCTTTTCACCAAAGTGGAATTTTGGGGAAAATAATTATATCTAAAATTGGGATCATTATTATTCAATATCAATACAGACGCCAATGTAAATTTAGGAAAAATTACTTAAATACACAACTTATTTTATCATATTCTCTAAAATTTTCTATCATTTAAAAAAATTATAAAAATTCCTACTCTCTCCTATTTTTGGATACATTATTTTATGTGATGTATCTCTCGGATACATCACTTTACATAATGTATCGAGACGTTGGATACATCACTTTACGCGATGTATCGGTCGGATACATCACTTTACAATGTATCGATCGAATACATCACTCACGCGATGTATCGAGACGTCGGATACATCACTTTACGTGAGATATCGTTCGGCTATATCACTTTACGCAATGTATTAATCGGATACATCAGTTTACGTAATGTATCATCAGGGTGTTTTGGGATGTATCCAGATTCCACCAAATTTAAGAAGTTTTTATAATTTAAAAAAAGAGTAAAATTAAAATATATTTAGCTATTAACACTATGAGATTTGTGTAATCCTTCCTATAAATAAATGAGGTTAATTAAATACAACTATAGATGCCATTATTGAGAATTGTTCAGTTTACGATTAGGGCCACATATAATCATAGTATATAAGTAATATATATTTCTCAACATCATATATCTAATTATGCCACTTTGTATTTAGTTTTTATTTAACTTTATTTCGTAGCTTTCCTTGTAAGGATTTGAAGTTCTCCATGCCAATGAACACTAGTTTGATGATAGTGCTGGTTGTTCCAACTGAAAACAGCAAAAGACAAAAAAAAAAAAAAAATGAAAAAACAAACTTCTTACGAAAAAGTCATTTTTGTTACATAGCGTTTTATTCCATTAATATAAACTCTTCTGGCGTAAATATAAAATTTGGTCAAGTCTCAATGCAAATATTAATGGACCCCCCCCCCCCCCTTCCAAATAAATTAAAAGAATGGCAATGGAAATCTTAGAAAAACTCCTCTCAACGGCTATAGATATATATAGTATAGAATTATATTGTTTGTTATTCATATGCATGGAAAAGTTGATAGTTGAATTTGAACAACCACAATTCATACTTCTGACCGTTTAGTAAAGTTATAACCTACCATAGGTTAAAGACAATTTATTTATGTAAAGGTAAAGATATTTATCACTTTATAACGTACCTTTGTATTTGAATAGGATCCCTCCAAAATTTTACCAATGTAGAATGTAATAAATATGCTCTTCTTTTTCTTGTAGAAAGACTAACAATGCTACATTCAAACTTCAAACCATTTAATTTTTTTCTACAAAATACTTACTTTAACATTATATATAAATTCCATCCAAATGAAGATTTAGATAAAAATATTTTATTACTACTTGTTTATTGCTTTCCCTCTCTTGTTCCTTAAGTAATTTTTATTAGACTTAAATGTGACTAAACATCAAAAAAGTTTCATTACGCAATATGATTCATATTAGTGTTAATAATACTGTCTCCCCCCTAATTTATGTGATACGTTTTGATCGGACACGAAATTTTAGAAATAAAAGATAATTTTGTTATGTTTACCTAATTGTCCTTATTACAGCCATTTTAGTGATTACTTTTGTTGACTTTTCTCGCAATAAACTGTTAAGTGAGACTCCATAAGAATAAAATTGGAATGGTAATATTAAATAATTATCAAATAAAGAAATATGACATTCTTTTTTGAGACAAAAAAAAATGTCATTTGAATTGGATCCGAAATGAATTTAGAATTTTAAGTCAATAGCATTTAAGATTTGACATCATGTAACTTGGACCACATAGTTCAAATGCCCAGTTTTGTTGGTTCTGGATAGGCCAACTTGGTATGTACTTTGTACCACAAACTTTCACATTCCATAGCATTTTATGTAGGAGAATTTTTATATATACTCACTCAAAAATATCTTAATTATATTCCATAGCAATAGTTTACTAATTACAATTTATAGCTATAGTTATAGCAGAATTTGTATAATTCGCGCAACATTTGTATACATTTGTATATTTCACTATACAATTCATGCACAACATTTGTATAATTCGTTATACAATTTGTAGTGTTTGTATATTTCGCTATACTATTCGATTCACGCACAACGTTTGTATAAATTGCGCGAATTATACAAAACTCAATTGTATAATCGCACGAATTATATAAAACTCAAACTGTAATTACAAATAGATGTTTGCCGCAAGCCATAATTAATTTAAACTATAATTATGTTAGCTAACTAACTAGTACATATTTATTTATCCGCGTTATTTTTCCTTTTATCTACAAGTCTGCTGGGCTTTGTCTATCTAGAACACTTAAAGCTCTTAACAAGATGAAAGGCCCAACAGAAATCTATTCCGAGTCTAGCAAATCTTCAAGTGAAAGTCTCTCTCATGACTTCCACAATCTCATCTCTTCAGGTGTCAAATGGACGGGTTATTTATATTCAAGTTCATTTTGACAGCTCTATCTCCCAGTGTAGCTTGAATATCACTGAATGTCTTGCATATGTCAATGTATACACTTGACATACATATGATATACAGTTGTATACGTTGACATACATGCAAGATACACACAATATTAAGTGATATACATACGTGTATGTCGTTGTGTGGATATAGTTATGTAAAATGTTTTTGTACTTGTTGCTACGATTTTGGTTGGGACTCAAGCCGCTCGATTTAGTTTCAAACAAATCTGAGGTAATTCAACAGTTAGTAATTCTCGTTGTTATAAGGTTATTGTTATAAGGTTAACACTTTTTCGAGTGCTGACCTATTTCGAATAGTTCAGGATTATATTTGTTATAACCCGTATTTTACACAGTTGGATATTTTGGGATAATTGTATCCAGTTAAGGATAATGCTATGTTTTGATCTTATTTGATATGTAAGTCGGTTATGAAAATTTTGGATGTGAAAATACTAGAAAAGGGATGCGGAAATACTAGAAAAGATTAGGGGCAAAATTAGAATTTGGTGATGGAAATATTGGAGAAGGCTAAGGGAAAAATTGGAATTTCACAACATGTAGTTCTATGACATATATGGGCTAAGGAGTTGGGCTTGGAAAGAAAATCAAAACAAAATAATAAGAGAGGCTCAACCATAAGTCATGGCCCAAAAAAAAAGAGAGATCCAAGCCCATGTAAATTTATCCATGTGATGAATGACATAAAAGGGTACTTAGTCATAAGTTCCTAGAACTTTCAAGACTAATTGAGAGGAGTGAAGAACAAAAGAAACAAGAGGAAAAAAAAGAGAAGAAAATCGGCCAAAGGGGAAAAAAATTGGTCCTTGAAATCTTGCTCCCAAAAATATTTTCTTCTAGTATTCCCACTAATTCAAGGGTCCTCTATAACATAGCAGAGTTATTTTGGAAGATTGGAGGCTTGTTTCTTTGATTTAGGAGTGAAGAAGTTAGAAGAAAAAAGGTAAGAATTAATTCCTTTTTATTATGTTATGAAGGTGGTTTATGTTGTAGTATGTAGAGATGTGTAGAATTTATGGAAATATGGAAGTTTGCATGGTAGTATGGTGCCATGTATACATGTTCTTATATGAGCAAGATTTATTAAATTTTTATGTAGTATGTTAGTAGTAGTTATGGAGTAGTAGTTATGGTGAAATTGTATGTTGAAAATGAAAGTTGGATGAATTTAATTGAAGTTGAAAATATGTGTTAAGGTGATGAGATGGAAAGAATTAAGTTTGTATAGTTTGTTACTTGTTGTTGTGATTCTTGGAATATAAATGGAGCTTGAATGATTTAAGTTGGTATTGAAATGGGTTGTAGGGAATTATGTCCTTATAGTATGATTTCATAATATTATGGAAATAAAGTCGTTAAAGTGTGGATTGTTGTTGTTGATTATGAAGTTGAAAGAAGAAAATGAATTATAATAGCTTTGTTGCATTTATGGAGCTTTTGGGTGAAATATGAAATTGATGAGTATTGGATAACTTGTTTGGAAAATTCTTCACCTATGTTTGAATGAGTTTAAAGTAATTTATGAACATGAAATATTCATATTTATTTGGAAATGCAAAGTTTGGTTGGAAGTTGTTGCACTAGTTGGAAAAGAAACCAATTTATGTTATGGTGCGTTTTGAATTGATTGTTGATGTTATTGGTGGTGTTGTCGGCATGGTTGTTGATATTGTGGCCGAATTGGAATCTCGGGGTTGTTGTATATATAGGGGAGGTGTTGCCCAAATTTTTGTAGGCAAGTGAAGGTTAAAAAAATTGAACTCTTAAAGGTTCATAACTTACATTTAGTAATTGTGACCATTTGTAGATTTTGGAGAAAAAGGAATTTGAGTTTGAGTGAGCGGAAGAACCGGATAAGGTATGTAAAACTTTACCTTTTCTTCTCTTGGCATGTCTTAGGTGTAATAGGTTTGAATACGAGCCTCGGGGATGACTCTACTCTTCGAAATCTACGCCTAAATTTGTCCCTTTTTCGTTCAATAGAATTGAATTAAATATTTATGAATAGTTGGAAAAATTGCCTAAACCTCTAGAACTTGTACAAATAGAACCCAACTATTTTAATACTCTCAAAAGTAATGTCATAAAGCTTAACACACATAATTTGTGTACATCACCTCATTCGACTGAGGTGGGCCCATTATTCTCAAACTTTTCCTTGCTATTCTATTTGACTTAGGGTGAGTAGAATTTAAAATACTAAACGACTATTATTTTAATTATTTCATCAAGCTCCATAATATATTTTAAAATATGAAGACGATTTCAGAAAGATTATTTTGATATAAACTAACGTGACAGCAGAAAGGCATGTGCTATGATTATTGTTCAATTTCGTTTGTATGATTTGTCATCAGGATTATGCTATTGAGTCTCTATAAGTGTTTTGTATTTTGAATTGCATTTAGATTCTCATTACTCCGCTCGTGCCTATTATTATGATATCGTTCGCCGAAACCCGGGTCGGCTTTGTAATCATGTGCCCTATAATATACTCGGCAGTATGATGTGTTATGGGTTCCGAGACCTCGTCATAGGGCCGGGTACCGTTTATGGTGTCATAATGTGATATGGCATATGAGATGTTCTGATGATATGACATGTTGTGATGATATGATGTGTTCGGGGTTTGTACGGAGATTTAAAACCTTCCGGAGTATGATGTGTTGTGGTACCAGCATCAGGGTGGTGACCACGTTCCCGAGCCTTATGCATGATTTTTATTTGCATTATGTACATATGTTTTCAGTACAGGTTTTGATGTCCTGGTTTGGTATGGGCTCCTTGCACCTTTCCGTTTCGTTACTGTTTATGCTTTGCATATTCAGTACACATTTTGTACTGGCCCCCTTTCTTCGGGGGACTGCGTTTTATGCCCGCAGGTACAGACGTTCAGGATCCATCAGCATAGGCTACATATCTTCTGCTACTACAGAGTGCTCCTTTGACCCGGAGCCTGCATTTTGGTATATGTCTTTCCGACGTATACACTCTTGTATATTTGACCATTTGGGTACGGCGGGGCCTTGTCCCGTCATATGTTTTCTCTATATTTTGGTAGAGGCTTGTAGACATCAGTGTGGGTCATGGGTTGTGTATGTTCTTTTGTTTATGACTTCTGTTTTAATACGGTCCCTTCCGTTATAATGGCCAATACGTCCCATATGTTTGTATATATGCTCATATCTGGCGATGCGCGTTCTGTCGCCCCTTTTGGCTTGATATGTTATTTTCTGCACGCGCGGCTTTGGTATGTAAGTTCGTTTGGGTGTCCAAATAGGGCACCAGTCGCGGTCCACGGAGCTGGGTCGTGACAATATTTGACTTTTTCCTCTTAAATAATTAACAAATCCAAGCTACGACTTAAGCATTTCACCCAATTTGTTTTAGGGCAAATAGGATATTTATGCCATTTTAAAGTAGTTCTGGAGGGTAATAGAACCCCTGTAAAGTATATGAGGCGTGTAATTGGTAATTGACTAATAAATTTGGGTGACATTTAGCTATTTTCTCGTTACACATTTGACTAATCAATTAAAATATTATTATTTTTGCTATCAATTTTGAAAATAAAAAATGACCTAAAATACCCTTGAACTATTGAAAATGGTACAAAACCACCCTCCATCCACCTATTAGCTCCAAAATACCACTAACGTGTACCTTTAGGTCCTATATTGCCCTTATTTTTAATGGCCTCTAATTTAAACTCAATTAATAAATTCATTAATGATGTGGCACTCATCTATTGGTTACCCTATAATTAACCTAAACTAATTAAAAACACACTCATTTCCAAATCAAATCGACCCACCCCAAATTAATTTAACCCAGCCCCCAAATTAAGCTAACTTACATATTCCCCATCTCTTTCCTTGTTTTTCGGTTTTCATCATCGCTCCCTCTTTCTCAGGCGAAAATCAAATTATTAGTTTCCTTCTTTATTTCTCTTTCTCTATCATTCCATCTCTTTCTATTTCCTCTTCTCCAAAATCCTAATTTCGTCTTTTTTTTCTTGTTTAGTAAAAAAAATTTTGAATTTTGTGATTCTTTGTGCTTTTGGTGCACTCAGATTACTCTTTTCCATAGTTTCTTTTTTTTCAAGTTGATATTTTTGCATTCTTATTGCTTTCGATTATGGCTTAAAATTTTGAGATTATTACTAGTCTGACTCTTGAATGTGAAACAAGAATATATAAAAGGCCACAAAGATGAGATTTTTATTATGACATTTTGTGTATTTCGGTTGTTCAAATTAAAGTCTTGGAGTTTATAACATCCGTCTAATTCTTCATGCAGTTGATTTTTATTTTATTCCAAAAACAACACATGTAGAATTCAATTTCTTATGAAAGTTTTTTGTTTCTTCCATCAATTCTCACCTATTCACAGATACTAACACAGTCAATTAATCAATTTTTTTTTACTCAAGATGGTACATTTATTCAGCACGTCTTCATCATCAGTTGAAGAATTCTTGAGTAATTTGTTAAAAAATAAAAATGAATCTGATATGGAAAGAACGTTAATTTGAACAAAATATGGAGAGAACACTACGGAAGTTAACTATGCAAAGCTTACAGGATGAACAAATACATAAATTTTATTTAAATAACTCCAACTGATTGATAAACAACCAATGTGTCATCAGAAGTAATATGATCCCACATGTTGGGAGGATGGATTAAATAAAGGAAAAATTACTTAATTGAATGTGTTTTTAAAAAATATTTATCATTTTTAAACATACTTTTATTTTATTACCATTTTTAATAATTATTAACAATACTTTGATTAAATAAGACATTATATACACTTTTTAATTTGGGAAAAAGAAAAATGGCGTCATTATCTCCCTCTTTCTCTTAGGGCTTTTTCTTCATTTTTCTGGCTCTCTCTCTTTCTCTTCTATAAGGGCTTTTCTTCATTTTTTGGCTCTTTCTCTTTCTCTTCTCTTAGGGCTTCTTCATTCTTTCCTTATTCTTTTATATTTTTGTTTGTTTCACACGGAATTCGTAGGTTTTAGGTGCACAATTGTAATGGAAGATCAGAAATCTCCTAGAAGAAGCCTACAAATTCAAATTGTTGATTCAACCGGTGGGGGTGAAGTGAATAGCGGTCCTACTTTTAGTTTGAGAATTTCTGCAAATTAATCTCCAGAAGAAGTTGGTAGTGAGGTTAATCAAAATTTTCAAGCAATGCATGTGAAAAAAAGGGCGGTAGAAGTAAGAAAAAATTACTGAGTTGAGTTTTAAATCTAAATCGAAAAGAAAACGAGTTGATATTGCATCGACATCTAAGAAATTTATTGACAGTGAAGATAATTTTGAGGATTTACCTCCTCAATTTCAGTCAAAGAAAGTGAGACCTGCAATTGCTCAAGAGAAGAATCCAAAAACTCAAAATCGATTGTGCAAAAATACGGTTCTACCGGAGAGTCTATATCCGGTATGTCATTCTACCAATACATTATTTAACTGATAGCATTTTCAATTTGTTTATGTATATTTTCTTAGTTTGTTGTTGTTTCGAACTTGTGTGCTAGATGTTGAAGAAAAAATTATGTATTTGATACTTTTATTATAGTCTAAATTTATTTGCTCATGTTTATTATATCAGTGATTGTTGGGAGTTTTGCTAGAAATTGTTAGATCTTTTGTGTTGCAATTTGTTTATTTTTTTAAATAAATAAATATAAATGAATTAAACTTTGAAATAAAATATATTACACATACATTAAAGCTGAATTAGAAGAGAAAATGAAATCTGTAGTTAATTGAAAAAAAGTTTTTTAACTGATCTGTACACCACAAAAATGAATTAAACTTTGTAACTAAAATATGTATTACACACACATTAAAGTTGAATTAGAATAGAATTAGGATGTTTCACCAAAGGTCTGTCTTATTTTGTTTCCAAAGATAGTGTTGGAATCTAGTTTGACTGTATAACCATCCATCTGATATTTCTAAAGAACATGCTCATATGATATTAAGATTCTGCAAGTATACTGATTCTATTATCACGAGTATAGAGGAATGTATTCAGTTCTTGCTCTGAGGCGTAGTTGACGAATTGATTGAAATATGGCTCTACTCGGTCTGTATTCAGTTAAAATTATACATGTTTAAGAGTTGCAAGTCTGTACTCCACAAAGAAGCCACATATATCTATTAGTCCTGCTGAACATTGTCACTAGTTTTGCTTCTGTTCTTTTTGGTGCAAATCACAGGCAACACATCTAGTATTTGATTACTGCATGAGGGAATGAGTTCATTCTTCTCAAATATATCATTTTTGCTTTATTTAAACTGAGGGTCTATCAGTTACAATCTTTTGATCTTCAAAAGGTAGGGGTAAGACTGTGTACACATCACCCTTGTCGGATTACATTAGGTATATATTGTTGGTTTAATTTTATGAAGCTCATGAAAATAAGAAGAAATTTGGAATCAAAGCTTCAGATGCTATTGCTGAGTATATATGCGAACGCCGTTTGTTGGCAAGCAACCCATGGGACAAAGTGGATTATGTTCTCTTTCCAGTAAACATTAAAGAGGGTTATCATTGAATTTTTGTTGTATTTGATATTGTTGAAAGGTGTTTGAAGGTGTATGATTCATTTTTGGCTAGAGGAAAGGTGAATTTTTTGACTCAAAATGCTGTTGGTATGATTTCATCGATTTTACCATACTACTTGAGTGTGGTGAAGTTCTATGATAAGTGTCCTGAATTGAAGAAATCATCTAAATGCAATGGAAAAAATTAGTTTGAGCTCATTGAATCTAAGTTCATAACTGAAGGGATTCCTAGACAACAAGAAGATTCATTGTAAGTTTAATTGTTTATCAAATAAATACTATCTTTTGTATTGATCTTATTAAACTCAATAGTATTTTTATAATAATTTTATATGTCAAATTTTGAAAGGACTGTGGAGTTTTTGTGGCTGCATTTGCGGAGTTAGTGAGCAATGGCTAGGATATTGCAAATCAACAACTAAGTGCAGACAGTCTCCGAAAGAGTTTTGGGGCTCTACTATGGGAATATGCAGTGAAGAAGCAAAAGAGTAATCTTCAAAGTGAAGATGAAAGACCACATAAATAAATAAATATAGTTATATTAGTTAAATGTCTATGAAAATTATGTTGTCTAAAAATAATTTATAGCTGATGTATTAGTTAGGTTTTGAAGATTGTTTTGTGCTATCTTTTTTAAAATAACTTTTGTTCATGTAGAATACACTTTTAATATAGTTTTTTGTTCATGTAAAATATATCTTCTTTTTTTTAATGCAATACATAGCTACGTTAATGTTAAAGTGTTGCAGTAGTGTTATCAAACTGAAACCTGCATTATGAATTAAACTTGAATGAAAAATGAATTAAATTTGAATGAAAAATAAATTACATACATATTAAAGTTGAATTAGAATAGAATTAGACACGAATGAAAAGTGTAGCTAATGAAAAATTATTCAGTGATCTATAGAAACACAAAAATGAATTACATACACACTAAAGTTGAATTAGAAGAGAATTAGACACGAATGAAAATTATAGCTAATAAAAAGGCTTCAGTGATGTGTTTCAGTAGTGTTATCAAACTGAAACCTGCATTATGAATTAAACTTGAATGAAAAATGAATTAAACTTGAATGAAAAATGAATTAAACTTGAATGAAAAATAAATTACATACATATGAAAGTTGAATTAGAATAGAATTAGACACAAATGAAAAGTGTAGCTATTGAAAAAGCCTCCAGTAATCCATAGACCATAAAAATGAATTAGACTTGAACTAAAAATGAATTACATACACACTAAAGTTGAATTAGAAGAGAATTAGACACGAATGAAAATTGTAGCTAATGAAAAAACCTTCAGTGATCTATAGACCACAAAAAATGAATTAAACTTGAACTAAAAAATGAATTCTTGTAGCAAGGTAATGACCTAAAACAAACAGAGTTTATTCTTTATTTCAAATGTCATTCTTTATTCTTAATTCAAAGGCCTAACATTCTTGCAAGTCTTCCTGTTGTGACCTTGTTGTCCACAATTGTTGCATGTTATTTTTGATTTTTTGAATCCATCTTCTCTCAATTGCGTGTGTCTTTTATATTTTGGCCTCCTAGGAGGTCTCTTTCCAAGTAGTGGAAGTACAACCTCTTCAAGAACGTGTGTTGGTATATTTTAGGTGCTTTCATCAAAAAGGGGATTCAAGTAAAACTGGTATGTCCACAATAAATTCTCTCTTGTGTAGTAATCAGAGCAATATTTTTCATAACCAGTGTGTTTTGTTGTTAAAACAACTAAAGCATGTGGGCATGACAGCTCATCCAATTGAAATCTCTCGTACGTTGTTGAAGACATACCGTGAATCGTGTAATGCCATCAAGTGCTGTATACACATATTTATTTGTCTCCCTAACCTATGAAAAATAAGAAGAAATATAAGCAAGAGAGATGTTACATGTGAATCAGAAGAAAAAATATTAGCAAAAAGAAATTTTTAGATATCATACTCTTAATTTCTCCTATGTAGTTTTGATACGTTGTAGAATATTTTCATACTTTTTCCCAAGGTAAAATACTGAAAATATTGCCTTTGACATGTTATTGTTATTCCATTTTGAACAAGTTGTCTCATGAATTCTAGGAGGTTCAAGACTATAAGAATTTTGGCATGTCTTGTTCTTGAATTGACTGATTCTGCAATGTTTGATGTCATTATCCAAGTCTTATTTACCTGAGCATGAACATGTGACCATTTGTTGTATCCAATGTTCAGCAAGTAGTCTTTAATCCTCTTGTCTATCTTCTCAACAATTACCATATGTTGATTAAACTCTACCGTGGTGTATGTTTTTGTCATAGAGTAGAACAATTTCGTTACCTTTTGCTGACTCTTTCTGAAGTTTTTCATTATGTTTTGCAACAAGTGCCATATACACGCGAAATGAGGTATTTCATCATAGACAGTTAGAGTTGCCTTAATAATGCTTGCATGCCTATACGAAATGATACACATCTCTAATCTTTGACCAAATGCCTCTCTGAATTGTTCAACAAACCACCTCCAAGATGCATTATTCTCTGAATCAACAATGGCATAAGTAAGAGGCAGTATACTCCCTACATTAGGTATAATGTTTAATACATTTTTGTTTCATGTATAATACACTTTTAATACATTGTGCAGACTTTTAATACAAATTAGAATTTCATTTATAAAAGCATTAGTATTGTATTCAAAAAGTCTCACCTACTGTATTTAAGGTATTAACTGTTAGCATTGTCCCTTTGTATGCTCCTTTTAGAAAAGTTTCATCAACAACTACAATTGGTCTACAATACTCTCATCCTTTTATCGATGTAAACAGAGATACAAATGCATATAGGAAATGCTCATCCTCTGATTTGTGCAATCTTATATAAGAACCAGGGTAAGTTGCCTCTAGTATGTGAAAGTAACTTGGCAACTTTGCATATAATTGAATTGGATCACCTCGGACTAATTCAAGAGCTTTTTCTTCAGATCTCCAAGCTTGCATATATGTGAGACGCACACCATATTCCTGTATCATGTCATTTTATATATCTCTTGGTGTATAGTTGACATCTGAATCAATATATTTGGCAACAATAATACTCCCAACAACTGTCTTTATTGCTTGTCTTTCCGATAATGAATTATGTAGCAACATACACATATGTTCGCTTTCAATATCTAATAGCGAACATTTGAGATTTATTCACGCTTGAAGCGCGTAAATTCCAACTACAGTTTTCTCCGAGGTATTGTATTGAATAGTTGTTGAAAAAAATTATTAATAGACAATCAATAGTATAAACTAACTTGAATTTGAGTCTTACCATATTGAGCTTGATCTCAATGTCTTGAATTCGAAGTGTTTAAGAATGGAATGTCTTTTTAGTGCACTAGTAAGGACATATTTATTTTTGTAAACTTGATCTTTCTCAAAAAAAGATGATTGGGGTTAATAATGATGCTTGGTTGTATTTCTTCTTGCTCATCAACTTCCTCACATGATCCAAAATCAATTAACTCTAGCGCATCACCGATACCACTAAATGCATTAGAAAAGTATGAATTGTGTGTAATCCTCATGTCTTCTGAAGTGTCTGAACATAGTGGAATTAAGGTGGAATCACTCTCCAAGTTGACCGATTCAGTTGTTGTGACACATAAAGGGCATTTTGACATATCTTTATGTTCCTTTTTGGTTTCAATATACACTTTTACTTCCATATCGTTATGAATTTGAATTGGAGGAGACCTTTCATCAATCTTATAGCTGATTTCAACTTTACTTGTTGATGTGTCTATTGACAATTGAGCAGCAATCACAGAAATGAGGTTAGCAAATGTTGAATCGGTATTTATCAACACACCATCTGCCAAGTAATTAATATACTTGTTGCTAGAATCCTATCGGCCATTGAAGTAAAGCAGTACAACCAGATTAGCCATGTTTTTCTTTTGCATATTTTTTTGTTGAATTAGAAGAAAATTAGAGAATTAGAAATGAATAATTAAACTTGAACAATAAATGTATTACACACACATTAAACTTGAATTAGAAGAGAATTAGATACGAATAAAATCTATACTAATGAAATCAGCCTTCAGTGATCTGTAGGCTACATAAATGAATTAAACTTGAATAACAAAGGTATTATACACACATTAAACTTGAATTAGAAGAGAATTAGACAAGAATAAAATATGTAGCTAACAAAACCAACCTATAGTGATTTGGAGGCCACAAAAATGAATTAAACTTGAATAATAAACGTATTACATACACATTAAACTTGAATTAGAAGAGAATTAGACATGAATGAAATTTATATCTAATGAAACCAACCTTCAGTGATCTGTAGGCCAAAAAAAATGAATTAAACTTGAACAAAAGCTGTATTACACACATATTAAACAAGTAAACAAGTAATTGTGATAAACGTAGAACAAAAATAAACTTTCATATTGAATCACAACTGAATACAAATCGTGCATCGCTAATGAATTAGGTATGCAATCTAATTCAAACCTTCAAACAATTAAACATTCAACTATTCAAACTTTTAAGTAGTCACAGATCTCTACTCAGAAATCACAATTCTTCAACTGATTCAAATCTGCATTCACCTAAATCTTGCCATTCTTCTATAATAACATACGCATTAATCATTATATAACACAAAACGTTCATTCACACATACAAATAAACTGTAAACATAGGAGATCAAAGTTAAATAGATGAACATACGGCGAATCTGAGAAGAAGACATGATTTGCCGACAGAAGAATCGCCGATTAACAACAGTTTGAACAAGTAATCGTTGCAATCAAAGAAACGAAAATCAGTAATAAAAATAAAAAATTATGGAGAAAATTTTGCATGAATATTGTTGAATATCGTACTATTCGTTGTTCATGTTTGCTTCTTCCTCTTTTTGGCTATGGAGAACAAAAAAATTTCTTCTGAAAAGTGAGATTCCACCGAATACACATCACTTAATTCCAAAATTAGAGTACAAATGTTGTAGAAAGTCGTGGTTGAGAAGCTATGAAGCTAAGTATTGCCCTAATTTTGGAGAAAATTATGGGTGAGAAGATTGGAGAGAATATTGGTGTAGCAAATTTGGAGAGAAACATGGGAAGAGAAAATTATGGGTGAGAGTTTTAGAAGACCGTACTGAATTTAATTCAAATAATTTGCTATATATGGTTAAAATAATTATGTTGCTCTATGTGATAAATATTTTTTGAATATTGTACATTTATGTGATTTACCCTTAAATAAACTTGGGGCAGGTCTATTTGATTTGGTGAGGGTATTTGGGAATGGGTGGGCTTTTAAATTAGTTTAGGTTAATTATAAGGTGACCAATAGATGAGCGCCACATCATTAATGAATTTATTAACTGGGCATAAATTGAAAATCGTTAAAAGTAACGGTAATATAGGACCTAAAGGTAGACGTCGGGGGTATTGTGGAGCTAATAAGTGGATGGAGGGTAATTTTATAGCATTTTCAATAATTCAAGGGTATTTTAATCCCTTTTTCATTTTAAAAATAAATTATTTTATGTTAAAATATATATTTTTATATATCATATAATAATCATATAATAATCATATAATAATATAGAAAAATTATATATATACTAATTATTATTTGAATGAATTATTATTTTAATGAACAATTATTTATTTATGCCGACCACTCAAAAATATAATGATGTCCATCTAATCAAACAACTAAAAAAAATAAGAGGAGCTGAATGTTGATATCAGCTTCACATGAACAAAAATTATAACAAAATAATATACTCTATTCATTTCATATTAGCGGTCAATTTTATAGAAAAATCCGTCTAAAAATATTGGTCAATTTACAAAATAAAATAAAATTAATTAACTTTTAATTTTATCTTTAAAATTAATTATTTTTTTAAAAAATATTTAATTATATTGAAAAAAATTAAAGATAAATTAGTAAAAATTACTTTTTATCTATGATTTTTCAAAAGACGAGTCAAAAAAATAATATGACAACTAATATGAGAAAGAAGAAATTACATTCACCACAATTTTTCAAAGAATATGAAAACTTATTCAGTTCCATATACTGTCAACCATCCCAAAGTAATACATAGTCAAATTACTTCCTCCGCCCTGGTCATTTTTTTTTTACATGCATATTAAGAAATCATAAATGAAAAAATAATTCTACTTATTCATTCTTTAAAAAACTTCTTGAAAATTTGACAAACAAATGTGAATATTTTTAAAAAGAATTAATTATAAAAGTAATATAGAAAAAAATTAATTAATAATTTTTTGATTTAGATGAATACCTAATATAGGATTATTATTTTATTAGTAAAATGACCAATTAATATGTGATAGAGGGACTACTGTTTCATGCTTGCATCCATCGATTTTAGATCATTTATTATTGGAATTTATGAGATTATTTAATATTGCCAACCATGTCACTGATGTGGAAAGAAAGAAATACGTAAGCACTTAGCTAATTTAATCTCGAGAACAATAAGATAACTTATACAACAATTATTATTTCATTACAAAATAACTTGCATACGCGCTTATAAGTACATATTCTGATACATAATTCGACACTTCATAAGATAAATGAGGAGGTGTTTATGCTTTAGAAGCAGAAGCTTGGACAAAAGCAAGCAAATCATTTTTTGGAGGTAGATATTTCTTGACTAAGCTGCAATTAACATATTCATCCCTCCAAGCACAAAAATTTGGAAATTTTTCACTTGTTACTAATACAACTCCAAAGGCTTCTTGAAAAACTCCTAGCCAATAACCCACAAAATTTGCGGCAATATCAGCAAATCCAAATTTGTCACCTACAAAAAATTTCTTGTCCTTGAGCTCATTATCAAGAACTTTCAACATCTCACAAACTTCCTCGTTACTTTTCTCATGCTCTTCTCCTTTGAGGAAGAAAAAATTCACCACTGCTGCAACCTACAACAACCACGATAATACTACGTCTCAATTTCAAACAAGTCAGAATAGACTATACAAAATTATAAAAAGTATTCCAAGATCTCTCTATAAAAGTAAACGTACTACCTGACTAAATAATGCAAATATGAATATATATAGCATGAAGATGAATTTACCTTGTCATCAAGAAATTTAGCCCAAAAACGAGCTAAAGCTCGATCATAAGGGTCTTTAGGCAAGATGGAAGGACCTTCAAATGTCTCGTCGATGTATTCAAGAATGATCATAGACTCACAAATGGGCTTGTCATTGTGAATGAGAACTGGGATTTTCTTGTGAACAGGGTTGGATTCAAGAAGGAGAGGGCTCTTATTTTGTAGATTTTCTTCTATAAATTCATATTTTACACCCTTAATCTTTAGAGCCCACTCAACTCTGTGACTAGCAGGGCTATACCATAGACCAAGCAGCTTAATATCTTCCATCTCTCAGCTTTCAATAATTGTTTTTTGCTTTACTAATTGAGGGAATTATATGTGGTGGTTCTCCCTTGAGGTCAAGTCTTCTTGTATAGAGGAAAAATAAAACAGGGAAGTTTCTTAGCAATCCACCAAAATCCAAATACATTGACCAGAGACTTAAAATAAATACTATTGGTACTCCCTCCTATCATAACAAGTGGCCTTTTCTTTCTCTTTTAAAATAAGTGGTGTTTCACAAAATATGATGATAGTGATTTTGAAGTCGGTTTTGATAATTTGACAAATTCAAAAAACACGTAAAGGACTTGGTCCCTCTGAGGAATTCTTGCTGATAACGACAGCAGATAAATAGTACATAATAGATCCTGCCAAGTCTGCAGGTCTGTATGTACGCGACTGAGTCTCAGTGCAGAAGGCCAGTTGTCTAACCAATACAAAATGATCCAGGTATATAGGTGATACCTACACTCTTTACAACATTTTCCCACTTGGCTTTTTGAATCTGAAAAGGAATATTTATATAAGATCATGCTCTCAAGTATTGAAAATTTGCTTTTGAAAGATGGAGTTATCAGTGTTTTTGTTCTTGTTTTTAGATTTGTAATTTATTGTTCTTAATCTTATAAGGTCTACTTCCTAATCTGTAAAGGAAGTTAGATCAGCTCTCATTTCTTATCTCTTTTGTTCATCTTGTCGAAATAACTAGAGCTAGTTATGGAGACCATCTGAACTCTAAATCATCTAGGAGTTTAGTGATTTAGGAAGCAACATAGTTATTGTTTCAAGTCTGTAACAGAGTTGTTACAAAGAGTGGAGAGGGATTGTGAGTATAATTCCTAGGTTACAATAGCTTATAATCTGAATCTTGGCTCAGTTATTCTAGTGAAGATTTGAGCTGAAATTCTATGGGACAGATCGTGATTTTTCTCCCTTGAGCAAGGAGTTTCCACGTTAAAATATTGTGTCTATGTTATCTTTCTGTTCTTTAAGTTTCTGCGTTGATTTTTGATAAGGGACCCAGTCCCTATTGTTTTGGTGGAAGTATACATTCTAACATAAAATACTAATAGCTGAGAGAGTGTACACACACATGATTATCAGAGATACAATTTTTTTCTGATACAATTGTCGGGATCAAAATAACATAATATCACGAAAAAGATAATAATTACAAGTAATGACGATGATAAATTAGATGACAAAGAAAAACTATAAAAAAAACTTTATGATATGATGAGAGTTCGTTCAATTGACTTACATATAATTTTACTAATATAAAAAATATTCTAAAACTATTGAGAGAATAAATCTCTCTCTAAAAAGAACTCTATGAACAACTATATTATATATTGTGGATGTGTTATTGTGTTCTGAATGAGAAGAAATGATATTCTATTTATATAAGTCCAAAATTTCTCTTAAAAAAATGGATAAATGTGATAGAGTCGTATTAATCCAAGAAAAACCTTCCTAATCGAAACACATTTATTATAGAATCCAAATAAAATAAGAAATTCGGTCAAATCCTAAGAACAATGACGAAATTGGATATGATTAATTATTGTAGAATCACTGACCAACTAACAAATTAAAACACAGTTTACTCTTCTTGGTATGTGATTAGTTGGCTAAGCTAGCTAATTTAAACAGTAATAGTTTTATTAGGAAGAAAATGCAGAATCTAATCTAGAGTCACTAAATAGTGTGCTTAATAGCAATTTAATTAACAGTAATAAATAAAAATCCCCATTTGAGAGAAGCATAAGTAAATGGGGCAATATTTCAATTCTTTTCTTTCGCTTACGAATACATAATTGAATTTAAATTGTTTTAGATTCACAATTTTATTCCAACACATAATTTAAAACATCATAAGATGATTGAGGATATATTTATTTTTGAGTAGAAGCAGAAGCTGTAGCCGCAGCGCGAACAAAAGCTTGAAAAAAAGCAAGCAACTCATCATTTCTTGGAGGTAGATATTCCTTGACTTGACTGCAATTAATATACTCATTTCTCCAAGCACAAAAATTTGGAATTTTTTCACTTGTTACTAATACGACTCCAGAGGCTTCTTGAAAAATTCCTAGCCAAAATCCTACCAAATTTGCAGCAATATCAGCAAATCCAAATTTGTCACCCACAAAGAATTTCTTGTCCTTGAGCTCATTATCAAGAATTTTCAACATATCATAAGCTTCCTCTTTAGCTTTCTCTTGCTCCTCTCCTTTGCGTATGATAGTATTTATTACCGCTGCCACCTACGAAGTACACACTCAAAACTTAACAATAGTACTAAGAGCCCGTTTGGATGGGCTTAAAAAAAAGTAACTTTTATGTATAAAGTGCTTTTAGAACTTTGAAGTGTTAAAAATTATTTTTATAAATAAGCAGTTGAGTGTTTGGATAAAAGTGCTTATGATGTGAATTTTAGGGTTAAAAGAATAAAAAAAGGTAGTTTGAGAATTTAGTTAAAATATAAATGATATAAAAGTAATTTTCATGGTCAAAGAAAATGACTTTAAACACTTTGAAAAAAAAAGTTAGGAATCCTAACTTTTCATTTCTGATGGCTTAAAGTCAGCATTAGGCAAACACGTCCAAAAGCTAAAAAGGGGCTTTAAGTTGGTTTTGACCAACTTAAAGCCAATCCAAACGGGCTCTAAGTCTCCATCTCAAGCAAGTCAGAATCGTTTATTTATCTAAATTCTCATTAACAATGTCATTTGCTCCATTTACATTATCCTCACCATTATTATATACTAAATTATGGAAAGTGTCAAGCTCTCTATAAACAAATTAAAGTACTAAATGAGGGAGTTGTTGAAGGTTCCTAATTTTTCCTTCTTTTTTTTTTCTTTCAATTCTTCTTATATTTATTTAGCTTTACCTGGGACGAAACGTTGTGTAAGACTTGAAAAGGCAAATGCTTATTAAATTAATTCATGTTTGTTTAAAGGCATTGAATGACATACGTAAGTACTTAGCTAACTCTATTTTGAGACACATCACCAAGGATTGATTGCATATCTTACAGGGTCAAATTTTGTCCCTTTTTTTTTATTTTTAAACTAACTATTGAATTAAAAAAAAAAAAACTCTTTTGAACGTCCAAACTTAAATATGTTGAATAGATCGATCATATTTTCATGAGCTAATTTTATCATTATTATCTCTGGCAGAAATGCAAGATAAGATTGTGTATAATAGACCCTTGTGGTCGGTCCTTCCTCGAACCCGGCGCATAGCGGAAGCTTTAGTACACCAGACTGTTTTTTTTTTATCTCTTACATAGATCTTGAAAATTACATTAGTCTCAAAAAAAAGGTTTACTAAATTATGGAGGTAACAATATATATATAGATAGATAGATATATAGATATAGCATGAAGACGAATTTACCTTATCATCAAGGAACTTAGCCCAAAAACGAGCTAAAGCACGATCGTAAGGATCTTTAGGCAGGATGGAAGGTCCTTCAAATGTCTCGTCGATGTATTCAACAATTACCATAGACTCACAAATGGGCTTGCCATTGTGAATGAGCACTGGGATTTTCTTGTGTATTGGATTGGATTGAAGAAGCAAAGGGCTCTTATTTTGTAGATCATCTTCAATATATTCATATTTGACACCCTTAATCTTTAGAGCCCACTCAACTCTATGACTAAAAGGGCTATACCATAGACCAAGCAACTTAACATCTGTCATCTCTCAACTTTGATTAACTGTGTTTTTGCTTTACTAATTGAGGGAATTTTATGTGGTCTAGTCTTCTTTTATAGAGGAAAAAACAAGGAAGTTTCTTAGCAATACAGCAAATACATTAATATTTCCTGTTCGTCTCTTTAGTTTTATAATTTAGGCCCCGTTTGCCCAAGTTTCCAAATATTCTTGCCAAGTTATTTTTGGGAGAAATTTTGGTGAAATTGCACTATGCGTTTGATCTCAAGTTTTCTCAATTTTTGGTGAAATTTTAAAAAATATTATTTTGTACCCGTAAGTTCTAAAAATTATTAAAAATACTCGTAAGTTTGTGTTATCATTTTATAATGAACATGTTCCGTTAAAAAATATTTTATAACATAATTGATAACAATCAACAACAACAAAATAACATTATATACAATACATTATTCGTTTCATTTTACATATACTTAATGATCAAGAATTAAGAGGATGGGCAAATATTTTTATAGATAAGTTTTATTTAAGAGGATTAATGGTATTGGTTGATCATATTAATGGAGTAAATTGATAGATAAATATTTAATTGAAATTATTAAATGATTGATGTTTTTATAAAATATAAAAGTTTGGAGTTATTTTTAAATTTTTAAAACTTTTCAAATTCTCAAGTTTTGTTATAAAATAAAATTGTAAACTAAAGAAAGAAAGAAAGAAGAAAAATATGGTAGGTTAGGAAGTAGGCAGAGGAGTAACATGCCGTATGTATATCTTGTTACAATCTTCAATTGCCAAACTTTGGCAATTAAAGAGAAAGAGGAAAAGAAAATGTGGGCAACTTGCCCACTTTTAGTGGCCCCACATGAAGAAAAGATAGGAACAAGTGGACAACCACCTGCTCCCACTTTAGTGTCCACGTGTAATGTGCTTCAAAAACAATTTACAAGAAAGAATATACATAGTTATTCTGAATATTCATAGATATTGTATTTCGTTAAAATCTTACTAGGAAAAATCCAATGAGAAAAAGCCTAGTGAAGAAAAAAGAGTACCACGCATCTAGGAATACTCCTTGAGTGTTGCCTCATTAAAAACCTTACCAGGAAAACCCAGTGGGACAAAACCTTGGTTAAGGAAAAAAGAGTGTAGCGTGTATTTTACTCCTCTTGATGAAAACTTCATTTGATATTTTAGAGACGACGCATTCCAACTTTATATCTTAGCTTCTCAAAAGTTTATGTTGGTAATGCCTTTGTAAATAAATCTGCAAGATTATCACTTGAACGAACTTGTTATACATCAATATCACCATTCTCTTGGAGATTATGTGTGAAAAATAATTTTGGTGAAATATATTTTGTTTTGTCTCCTTTTATGAAGTCACCTTTCAATTGAGCTATACACGCATCATTGTCTTCGAATATAATTGTGGGTACTTTGACATCATTTTCTAGGCCGCATTTTTTTTTGATGAACTGTATTATCGATCTCAACCACACACATTCTCTATTTGCTTCATAAATTGCTATTATTTCAGCATGATTTGAAGAAATAGCAACAATAGACTTCTTTATAGATCGCCTTGATATAGCAATTCCTCCGTGTGTAAATAGATAGCCTGTCTGAGATCGTGCTTTGTGTGGATCTGATAAATAATCTGCATCTGCATAACCAATAAGGTCTGCACAACCTTTGTTAGTATAAAACAAACCCATATCAATAGTACCATTTAGGTATCGCAAAATATTCTTGATACCGTTCCAATGCCTTCGCGTTAGGGATGAACTATACCTTGCCAGCAGATTAACAGAAAATGCTATATCAGGTCTGGTTGTGTTATCAAGATACATAAGTGCACCAATAGCACTGAGATATGGTACTTCAGGACCAAGAAGTTCTTCATCCATTTCTGGAGGTCAAAATTGATCCTTTTCCATTTTAAGTGATCGAACAACTATTGGAGTACTTAATGGATGTGCTTTGTCCATGTAAAATCATTTTAAGATTTTCTCAATATAGGCATATTGGTGGACAAAGATCCTGCCTGCTAAATGTTCAATTTGCAGACCTAGACAAAATTTTGTCTTTCCAAGGTCTTTTATCTCAAATTCTTTCTTTAGATATTCAATCACCTTTTGGACTTCTTCAGGGGATCCAATGAGATTTATGTCATCAACATAAACGGTGAGTATAACAAACTCTTATTCCGATTTCTTAATAAAAATAAATGGACAAATGACATCATTTATATAGCATTTATTTATCAAGTACTCACTAAGATGATTATACCACATACGCCCTGATTATTTCAGACCATGTAATGATCTTTGCAATTTCATTGAGTACATCTCTCGAGACTTATTACATGCTTCAAGCAATTTTAATTCTTTTGGAATTTTTATGTAAATTTTATTATCAAGTGAACCATAAAGGTAAGTTGTAACTACATCCATTAGATGTATTTCAAGATTTTTATGTACAGCTAGACTGATGAGATATCGAAATGTTATTCCATCCATAACAGGTGAGTATGTTTCTTCATAGTTGACCCCGGGTTTTTAAAAGAATCCTTGTGCAACAAGGCGTGTCTTGTATCTTACAATTTCATTTCTCTCATTTCGTTTTAGCACAAAAACTCATTTATAGCCAACCGATTTTACACCTTCAGGGGTTTGGACTAAAGGTCCAAAAAGTTCACGTTTAGCAAGTGAGTCTAATTCTGATTAAATTGCCTTTTGCTATTCTGACCAATCATATCTACGTCAATATTCTTCGACGGATTTAGTCTCAAGACTTTCACTATCTTGCATGAGGTTAAGTGCAACATTATATGTAAAAACATTATCAACCGTGATTTTCGATCGATCTAAATTTATCTCATCACTGGTAGAACTTATTGAAAGTTTTTCATTCACCTGAGTCTCGAGTTCACTGATTTCTTTAGGAATATATCAGGATTACTCAAATGTTGACCTTCTTCAGGAGGTTCTTGTGTAGTATCATCTTTGTTATTTCTCACGCTTCTCTTTCTAAGATTTTTATCCTTTGAACCCAATTGTCTACCGTGCTTCAGACGTGTTAAGGATTCAGAAGCTATGATACTAGTAGATGGTCCTTTTGGGACATCAATTCAGATAGGCACATTTACTGCAGGAATATGTGACTTAGTTATTCGTTTCAAATCAGTAAAATGCATCTGGCATTTGATTTGCTATTTTTTGTAAGTGGATGATCTTCTGTACCTCCTACTCATATGTGCGGGTACGTGGATCAAACTGAGATAGTGATAAAACTTTTCACGCAATATTTTTTGGGTTCCTTTTTCTCTCCCCCTAATGGTAGGAAAGTTGTTTTATCAAACCGATAATCTGCAAATCGAGCAGTGAATAAGTCTCCAGTCTATGGTTCAAGGTATCGAATTATGAAGGGTGAGTCAAACCCAACATATATGCCCAACCTTAGTTGAGGGCCCATATTTGTACGTTGTGGTGGTGCTACACACACCTATATCGCACAACCAAATTTTTTTAGATGGGATATATTTGGCTCATGACCAAATACTAATTGTAACGGAGAGTATTTATTATAATGTGTCGGTCTGAGATGTATAAGTGTTGCTGCATGTAAGATAGCATGACCCTAAACAGTAATTGACAATTTTATTTTCATTAGTAGAGGTCTGGCTATCAATTGTAGGCGCTTAATAAATGACTCTGCAAGGCAATTTTGAGTATGAACATGTGCAACAGGATGTTCAATTTTTATCCTAATTGATAAACAATAATCATCAAAAGCTTGAGATGTAAATTTTCTAGTATTATCAAGGCGAATGGCCTTAATTGGATAATCTGGGAATTGCGCCCTTAATCTTATTATTTGTGCTAACAACTTCGCAAACGCCAGGTTGCGAGAAGATAAGAGACACACATGAGACCATCTAGATGATGCATCTATTAGGATCATAAAATATCTAAACAATCCACTAGGTGGATGAATATGTCCACATATATCTCCGTATATACGCTCTAAAAAGCCGGGAAATTGGATGTCAACCTTCAGAGTCGATGGTCTTACAATTAATTTGCCTTGATAACAAGCAGCACATGAAAATTCATCCTTCATAAGAATCTTCTGGTTCTTTAAAGGATGTCCAGTTGAATTTTTTTAAGAATTCGTCTCATCATTATTGATCCAGGATGACCTATTCGATCATGCCATAGCATAAATGTATTTAGATCAGTAAACTTCGTGTTTACGATCATATGTTCTTTAATTGCACAAATTTTTGCATAATATAGGCCAGACGACAAAGTTGGTAATTTTTTCAAAATATATTTCTGGCCTGAGACACTCTTAGTTATACCAAGGTATTCAGTATTTATTTCATATAGTGTCTCAACATGATATCCATTTCTGCGGATATCTTTAAAATTTAACAAGTTTTTTGGGGATTTAGAAGAGAATAGTGCATCTTCTATAACAATTTTTGTCCCCTTAGGCAGAATTATAGTACCTCTTCCAGAGCCTTCAATCATTTTTGAATTACCAGAAATTGTAGTAACATTTATTTTTCTTCTAAGCAAGTTGAAAAAATATTTCTCTTCTTTAAAAATAGCATGAGTTGTTCCACAATCAATTACACAAATATCCCTGTGATTGATAATTGATCCAAACAAAATTTGAGGCATATCCATATTTCTTTTCAAAAAAAAAATAAATTAAATATTATAATTAATACATGGTTCATTACATAAATTTTACTTTGATTGAAAAATACAAACACGATATTTAGTACAGATAAATAAAAAGAAAATTAAATATTATTAAGCTTATCAATATTCATATTGTCTTCTGGAAAATTGAAGAAATTAGCTACATCTAAATACATATGCTCAATATTATCTTCAGAGATAAAATTTATTTCTGGATTATTTTCTTCCCTTTTCAAGGATGCTTGATATAGTTGAACCAGACGTTTTGATGACCGGCAAGTCCATGACCAGTGCCCCACACCTCCACATCTATGACATATGCTTTCTGAATTTTTTTTTGGTAAAACTTCTGGCTTTTCACTCTTCTTTTTGTACTGTTGATCATTTCTCGGTGCAAGCTGAGCATCATGATTATAATTTCTTCTTCGATCATGACCACGACCACGACTGGGGCCATGACCTCTTTCTCGTTGGTTATAATTTGTCTGATTCACTTCAGGAAAAGACAAAAAACCAACAGACCGACTATCATAATTTTTTCATTAACAACTATTCTGGAGTTCGGCAATGAGAAAGTGAGAAAGTGATTCAGAATATTTTTTAAATCCTTTTTCGCGACATTGCTGCTGCAGGGGCATATTCGCGGGTGAAAATATGGAGTATGTTTTTTCAAGTTTATCTTACTCAGTGATTTCTTCTTCGTATAAATTTAACTGAGCTATAATTCTAAACAAGGAAGAATTATATTCAGTTATATTTTTGAAATCCATTAATCTCAGATTTAGCCAATCATGACGTGCTTGTGAAAGGTGGTCATATCTTTCTTTTAATTTTTTCCACAATTTAAGGGAATCTTTTAATGTGAGATATTGTAATTTTAATCACTCGTCAAAATGGTGGCGGGGAAATATCATGCCTTTGGCACGGTCTTGACTAGATGCCGTATTTTCATCTTTGATGGTGTCTGCCAGACTCATCGATTTTAGATGTATTTCGTCATTTAGTGCCCATGATGAACAACCTTTTCTAGATATGTCAAGAACAACAAATTCAAGTTTTGAGATATTAGACATTTTAAGAAAATAAAATTCTTATCCGTTTTGTTATCTTCATAAAAATATAGCTCAAAACGATGGAAGCTCGTGCTGATAATGTGTTATAAAATAAAATTGTAAACTAAAGAAAAAAAGAAAGAAGAAAAATATGGCAGGTTAGGAAGTAGGCAGAGGAGTAATATGCCGTATGTATATCTCTGTTACAATCTTCAATTGCCAAACTTTGGCAATTTATAGAGAAGATGAAGAGAAAATGTGGGCAACTTGCCCACTTTCAGTGAGCCTCACATGAAGAAAAGATAGGAACAAGTAGACAGCCACCTGATCCCACTTGGTTTCTAACAAGTTCTATGTTTTTTAGAACTTGGGAATTTATCAAAAATATTTGCTAAATAATGTCAAATTACATGGACAAACACAAATTTTTAAATATTTTTTTAATTTTTTTTTAAAAACTACTTTGGCCAAATGCTACCTTAATAATGACCGGGGATTTAAAATAACTACTATTGGTACTTCCTCCTATTAGAACAAGTGCTGTTTTTATCCTTTTATAGATAAACAGTTGAGAGGGTGTATACTATGGACCATCAAATATTAAGTGAGATGTGTTTTGATAAATAGTTAATGATACTTCAGATAAAAAATACAAATATATAATAATTTAGATAAAAAATCCATAAAATAAATAATACTTTAAATATGGTTCAAACCATTATCTCCAGTTCTTTATATTGATAATAATTAAAATTTAATCTTGAGAATAATAAGATGACTAATGTGACTCACTATTTTACCAAATTATGTGGCTTACTTTCTTCTTTCATTTTTCGATACAATTACAGGGATCGAAATAACATGACATTATTTGGAAGCTAATAATTGCGAGCCATGTGGATGACTAATCAGAAAACAAAAAAAAAATATAAAAAAGACTCTATGATATAGATTCGGTCAATTGACCTGCACATAATAATACTAATATAAACTATATTCTAAATTTATTGAGAGAATAAATCTCCCCCTAAATAAAATTCTCTAAACGATTATATTGTGGATGTTATTGCGTTCTGAATGAGAAGAAATGAACTTTTATTTATGACGGAATAATCTGGAAAACCCTTGTACTTGGCTCCGTTTGTCAGTTGGACCCTTATACTCATGACTTTACCAACTGAACCCTTAAACTCGGTAAAACACAATATTTTAAAGATTCAATTGACAAAGTCGTAAGTATAACGGTTCAACAGACAAACAAAATCAAGTACAAGGGTCTCTCAAGTCATTCCTCCTTTATTTATAAAACTTCAAAACTTCTCTTCTAAAAAAAGAATAAATGTGATAGAGTCCTTTTCTACCGAGAATTTTTTTTCTAAATGAAATACAAATTATAGAATCCAAATAAAATAAGAAATTCGGCCAAATCATAACAAGTTAACAACAATGAGAAAATTGGATATGATTAGTTAATGTCGAATCACTGAGTCACTGACCAACTAACAATTAAAACAGTAGCACAACACTCTTCTTGGTATGTAACTAGTTGGCTAAGCTAGCTAATTTAACAAGTAGTAGTTTTCTTAGGAAGAAAAAGTAGAATTGGAATAATTAATATGCCACTAAATAGTGTGCCTAGTAGCAATTTTTATTAATACTAATAAATATAAAAATCCTCACTGGTGAGAAGTACAAGTAAGCGGGGCAATATTTTAATTCTTATATTTTACATACGAATACATAATTGAATCTATTGACGTCGTTCTAGATTCACAATTTTATTTAGATACATAATTCGAAACTTCAAACAATGAATCAAGATGTGTTTATTTTTTAGTAGAAGCAGAAGTTGCAGCTTGAGCACGAGTGCGAGCTTGGTAAAAAGCAAGCAAGTCATCATTTCTTAGAGGTAGATATTCCTTGACTTGACTGCAATTAATATACTCATCTCTCCAAGCACAAAAATTTGGAAATTTTTCACTTGTTACTAATACAACTCCAGAGGCTTCTTGGAAAACTCCTAGCCAAAGTCCTATCAAATTTGCAACAATATCAGCAAATCCAAATTTGTCAGCCACAAAGAACTTCTTATCCTTGAGCTCATTATCAAGAATTTTCAACATCTCACAAACTTCCTCTTTAGCTTTCTCATGCTCCTCACCTTTGCGTAAGAATGCATTTACCACCACTGACACCTACAAAGTGCACTCTCAAAACATAATTATTATACTTCGCCTCAATCTCAAGCTATTTATATAAATTCTCATTAATAATGTTAATTGCTCCATATTATTATATACAAAACTATGAAAAGTGTACTAATATGACTAAATTATGCAAATAGGTATATATAACATGAAGATGAATTTACCTTATCGTCAAGGAACTTAGCCCAAAAACGAGATAAAGCACGGTCATAAGGGTCTTCAGGCAAGATGGAAGGGCCTTCAAATATCTCATCAATATATTCAAGAATGACCATTGAATCACAAATGGGCTTGCCATTATGAATTAGTACAGGCACTTTTTTGTAAATTGGATTGGATTGAAGAAGTAAAGGACTCTTGTTATCTCGATCTTCTTCAATATATTCATATTTGATGCCCTTAATCTTTAGAGCCCACTCAACCCTGTGAGTAAATGGGCTATACCAAAAACCTAGCAACTTCACTTGTGCCATATCACAACTTCGGTTATAATTGTTTGCTAATTTGCTATGTTAAAGGAAATTTTAGTGGTGATTCTGTCTTGAATTATGATATTCTTTTATAGAAGGAAAAATCGAGGGACTGTTTAAAGGTTCCTATTTTTAAAAAAAATTCTTCTACCAAACGTTGTGTAAGACTAGGAAAGACAAATGGTTATTAAATTAGTTCATGTTTGTTTAAAGGCATTGAATGACCTACGTAAGCACTTAGCTAACAAATGAATAATATATGCGAGATGATTATTAAAAAAGAAAAAATAATAATTTATGTACGTCGTTGTACAAATTGTAATAGGAGTATATGTTTTGTGGTACAAGATAAGTCGTCACTGCAAACGATTACTGAATTTTAGTCGATAGAAAAATTAAGTCACAAAGCTATTGTTTTTTAGCATATTAAAGTAATTTGAAATTTTTTTAAAAATAGAAGTGATTGAAAATTCAAACCTATGAAACAGGATAATCATTTTCTATATAAGAGCATGTTTGACATTGTCGTTGAGAGGTCAAAATACTTATTTTTTTAAAAAAAATATTTTTTGAAAAAATTAATGTATTTGGCCAATCATTAAAATTATTTTTAATTGGAAGCAGAAGCAATTTTTTTTCTATTGGAAAGAAGTTAGAAATTTCTGTTTGTTAAAAAAAACAGGAGCAGAAAATTATTTTTCTCAAGACCAAACTATCTTTGCATATATACATATTTATCAATATATCTCTTATATTTATTTATTTTTGTGGAGAATTTTCATATGTAGTGATTTAATTTATGGGATTTTTTTTAAAAAAAAATTCTTGCTATTTTTAATTATATTTAAATTATTATGTTAATATTATATTAATATTTAACTTATTATTTTTATTTATCTATATATAATATTAATTGAAACTTTAAATGTGTACATATTAATTAAATAAAAATAATTAATAATTTGGTTAAAGTGTGACATTCCACGTGCGAGGTCTCAAGATCAAACCAAGATAGAATATTTTTTATTCCCGTTTTTGATTCAGCACATTTACTCATTTGTAGTTTTTTTTTATGGGCCCAGTTCAATCCCCTCCTTCTTTTATGTGTTCTCATTAATTAAAATGTATATCTCATCATTTATTTATTTAGTGTTGATTAAAAAGAAACATTTGGTATTATGTAAATATTAGTTATGAAAAATTTAATTATTTATGTATTATTTATTTATATTTTAGTTATTTCATCTTCTAACATAAAGATATTTTCAATTTTTAAATTTCATCCAAAATATTTTGTGTTATATAATTAAAAAATATTATTATTATTGTTATTAGTATTATTTTAAGAAAATCTTATTTACATAAGTGAGTTTTTACTATAAAAAAATACCAAATAAGTATTACTTAATTAAGTGTAGCAAATATCCAAGATGTATTAATTTAAATTATTGGTTTGTGTCCAAAAATCTATCATATTTTGTTGTTATTAACTAAGTAATACGTTTGATTATTTTATTTTTCAGTATTTTAATTTATAAATTACCATTTATTTCTAATGTTAAGTAGAAAAAAAATATCATTGAATTTAAAAAATTAAAAGTACCGCCAATAAACATTACCAATCCTTTCAAATAAGAAAAAATTACCTCAATACACAACTTATTTTATCATATTCTCTAAAATTTTCTACCATTTGAAAAAATTACAAAAATTTCTACTCTTTCTTATTTTCTGATACATCACTGTACGTGATGTATCAGAACGTCAGATACATCACTTTACGTGATGTATCGATCGGATAAATCATTTACATGATGTATCAAAACGTCGGATACATCACTTTATGAAATGAAGTAATCAGATACATCACTTTACATAATATATTAAGAAGTATGTGATGTATTCAGATTTCACCAAAAAAAGGATTTCGAATAATTTTTTTTTAAAAAAAATAAAATATAATTTTAAAAAATCACTATAAAATTTAAATAAAATTTACTTCAAATAATAATGATTGAGCCCGTGTAGAGCAGGAGAAGACGAACTTCTCCTTTTCTAGGATAATGAATAAAGTTCAATAATTATACCTGCAATTAATCCTTCTTTGCTGTATCTTGATCCTAAAGAGACAACCCCAAGTGGAAAGAAAGAAAATATGTAAATAATTTAACTAGCTTTACTTTTGACTCATCATTCACCCAAAGATCGTTTTATGCGTCATGCCTACTTTGGAAACAGCCAATTATATTGTACAATCCTCCATTCCATATTAAATGAGTATCTTATTAAAAATATTTATTTTATATTATTTGATCACTTATTGAATGTAAATAATTCTTAATACTATCTATTTTTATACTCTATGTATATTGCATTGATATAAACAAAGGACAAAATGATAAAGTCTTCAAATATATTAATGATTTCTTAATCACCGTATAAAATTAGAAATGTTTATCTAATATAAAACGGAAATAGTAGTACACAAAGATATATAGTAGTGATCAGGCCGCGGATCTACAACTTTGAAAACAAGCAATTCTCTTAGGCCTCTAAATTTAAGGCGCCTCATTTTTTTTAAAAGAAAATAATAAGTTATAAGTATTTTTTTAAAAGAAAAGTATCGAGTATTATTTGTAGAAAATATAAACTTTTTATATAAGAGCAAAAAATTAATAGAAGTTTGATAAATCTTAAATATTATGTCTCAAAAAAGATTAAATCATTGACTATAATAAACTTCATAAAAAATATATATTAAAATTTAAAGCCTCCATTCGAATTTGGCTTTAGCGCACCGATATAATTGAGCTGCCACTGTTGACTATTAAATGTAAAATTAACCTAGACAACTAGCTAAAATAATGAAATTAAAGAAAAATACTTATGCTTGGTTGACTAGAAACTTTAAAAAAAAACTCACGACTATAAGGACAGGAAAAAAAATCATAGGACTAAACCAAAACATCATTAAAAAAATATATATTCTTCAACACAAAAAATGGCAGAAGTGAAGTTGCTTGGTGTTGGTGGTAGCTCTTATGTAGAGTTGAATGGACCTTGAAAGTTAAAGGAGTTAAATATGAATTTATAGAAGATTTACAAAACAAGAGCCTTTTCTTCTAGATTAATCCAATCCTATTCTTAAGAAAATTCCAGTGCTAATTCACAATGGAAAGCCCATTTGTGAATCTATGGTAATTCTTGAATGTATTGATGAGACATTCTTATGAACGAGCTATTGCACGTTTCTGGGCTGAGTTTCTTGATGGATCCCGCTCTGATGGCCTAATCCCGCTCAACTGACCTAGCACGGACAGTGCTTAGTAAAATGAGCATAACTTTTTGTTTCAAACTCCAAATGAGGCAAACTTAGTGGCGTAGGAAAGAAGACTCATAAACCTTTAATATGATAGGTCACGGTCCGCCTAATTTATTATAGACTGAGAGATATAGTCGTTTGAAGTTGACCTTAGTTTAAACTCAAGTCTAAAACTAAATCGGAAAGACACTTTCAACTTAACTTTGAGATATGGACATTGTACGACCGCAATTCACAACTAATGCACTCGCATACCAATGAATTGATCCTAGTCTTATGACAAATGAGATTCGTATACTTTTACCGCATATATTTTTAGTAACGACAGACTAGGTTGTTACAATAGATATCAATTTACCCCTTCTTTGTCCCCGAATGATACCACAGAGAAGAGGGCACGAGCCGATTTAAGAGTTTTTCAAAACCAATGATGAGACACCTACAACTTAGGAAAAATCACATCCCAAACTAACCCCTTTTGTGTCAAACGCTATATTCAAAATTCTACTAACTCTGGAGGCTTCTTGAAAAACTCCTAGCCGAAGTCCCACCAAACTTGCAACAATATCAGTAAATCCAAATTTGTCAGCCACAAAAAACTTCTTGTCCTTGAGCTCATTTTCAAGAACTTTCAACATCTCATAAACTTACTCTCTACCTTTCTCTTGTTCCTCTCCTTTGCGTAAGCAAGTATTTACCACCACCATTATCTATATCTCAATCTCAAGTAAGTCAGGATCGGCTACTTATATAAATTCTCATTAACAGTGTTAATTGCTCCATTTAAATTATCCGCACCATTACTACATACTGTTAAAACTCCATTAATGGAGGTTCTCAGTGCTCCATTAATGGAAAACAGAAGAGAGAAGACGAAGCTAGAGAGAGAAAGTAAGGAGAGAATTCTGAGTTTAGAGAAAAGGAGAAGGAAAAAATATCTCCACTTGTATTTCTTCAACTAACTAATACATGTACATATATGTGTTTGTACTTAGCTGTGTATTGTGTACATATACACACCTAACAGAATTCATAACTAACTAACAACTCATTAGTTAGTGTCTAACAACCTACTAACTAATTTTGTTAGCTTAACTACCATTAATTAGCCATGGTAGCTTGACTAACTAAACCTTTAGTCAACACTCCCCCTCAAGCTCATGGCTTAAACAAGTCCATGACTCCTAAGCCATTTAGAAGTAGTTGATGTTGTGCTTTGCCAAGGCTCTTTGTGAGTAGATCAGCCAGCTGATTTTCAGTGGGTGTGAATTTAGTTTTCAGGACACCTTGACATATCTTTTCCCTTATAAAGTGACAATCTATGTCTATGTGTTTGGTTCTTTCATGAAATATTGGATTTGCAGCAATTTTTATGGCAGACTTACTGTCACACACCATTCTAATTGGGAGTTTAACTTGAATGCGAAGTTCTTTGAATAAAACAATCAACCAAGTTACCTCAGCTACACAGTTTGCCATGCTTCTGAATTCAGGCTCTGCTGAACTTCTGGAGACTGTCTCTTGTTTCTTAAACTTCCAAGATATGAGACTTCCACCAAACTTAACTACGTAGCCAGTGACAGACCTCCTGGTATCTAGGTATGCACCCCAGTCTGAGTCACAGTAGGCAATAAGCTGTTCTGAGGCTTCTGATGGCATGAAAAGGCCAAGACCTAGAGCTTCTTTGATGTATCTGACTACTCTGAGTGTTGCATCCATATGTGATTCCTTGGGGCAATGCATATATTGGCTTAGCTTCTGAACTGAAAATGCAAGATCAGGCCTGGTCATGGTAAGATAAAGAAGTCTTTCTACTAGCCTTTGATATCTGTCAGGGTCCTTCAGTGCAGGGTCTTCATATTCTCCTTTTGGAGCAATAACTTCATCATACTTGGGAGAAGTTAATTTTAGATTTTGTTCAAGTGGTGTAGCTGCAGGCTTGGCTCCCCCTAGACCAGTTTCAGCTATTAGCTCAGTGCATATTTCCTTTGAGATAGATGTATGCCTTTGCTGGATCTAGCAACCACAATCCCAAGGAAAAATTTAAGTTCTCCTAGGTCCTTCATCTTGAATTGCTTCTGCAGGTCACTCCTTGTGCAGTCTATCAGATTTTATTTATTGCCAGTAATTAAGAGATCATCTACATAGACTAGGATAATCACAATATCACCCTCAGCTTGTCTAGTGAACAGTGAGTAATCATAATGGCTCTGAATGAACCCCAGTTGTACCAAGGCTTCTGTTAATTTAAGATTCCATTGTCTGGAAGCCTGGTTGAGGCCATAGAGTGACTTGTGGAGTTTGCAGACCTTACCTTGCTCCCCCTGTCTTGCAAAATCAGCTGGAACAGTCATGTATACCTCCTCCAGGAGATCACCATTGAGAAAAGTATTGTGAACATCTATTTGATGAATGCACCAGCCTTTGGAAGCAGCAAGAGCAACAATAGATCTAACAGTGACCATCTTAGCAACAGGACTAAAGGTCTCACTGTAGTCAAGGCCTTCTTATTGACTGTACCCTTTGGCCACAAGCCTGGCCTTATATCTTTCAATAATACTTAAAGCCTGGTACTTCACTTTGTATACCCACTTACAGCCAATAGGTTTCTTGCCAGGAGGCAAGTCCACCACATTCCAAGTGTGATTATCCTATAGGATAGCTATCTCCAGTTCCATAGCCTAGATCCATTTAGGATTAAGTGAAGCTTTAGAATAGGAGGTAGGCTCAGTTACAGCGAGTAGGCAGCCAGAGCATGAGCATAATTGGAAGACAAATTGGCAAAAGAGAGATGATCAGACATGGGATATGAAGAAGAGGAACCATGATTTGCAGTGATAAATTCTTGAAGCCACAAGAGAGGGTTGGTTTGTCTAGAGGATCTCCTAGGAGGAGGAACATTAGGAGTTGGAGAAAGATCTGAGGAAGGTGAGTCAGGGTCAGGACATGAGTGATGAGGAGTTGGAGGAGATTGAGGTACCAAAGGAGGCAGTGACACAAATGGGGGATCAACAGTATGTGGAGGTAGAGTAAGAACTGGAAATAAGGGATTAGAAGAGACTTGTAAGTCTTTAAAGGGAAATATATCCTCCTTGAAAACTATATTTCTATTAATAAACAGACTTGGAGTGCAGATCATAGAGGAGATAGCCCTTTTTTGACAGAGAGTATCCCATCATGACTGCAGGAATAGCTCTAGGGGCAAATTTATTTGAGATCTTAGGGCAGGCTACATAGCACATATAACCAAATGTTTTTATATGTGAGAGGAAATGAGGTGAAGAATGAAGTAATTCAAAAGGGGACTTATAGTAAAGAAGTTTGGAAGGAAGTCTATTAAGAATGTACACAGCAGTGGTGACAAACTCACCCCAAAACTTCAGAGGCATGCTAGCTTGAAACCTGATTGCTCTAGCCATGTCTATAATGGTTTTATGCTTCCTTTCAGCAACCTCATTTTGTTGAGGAGTGTAGACACATGTACTTTGATGAAGGACACCAAGATTAGAAAGTAGAGATTGAAAGTCATGGCTAAAAAACTCACTACCATTATCAGTTCTAAAAGTTTTAATAGTAGTAGAGAAAAAATTATAAACTTGTGCAAAGAACTTTCTCAACACCACTATAGTATCAGCTTTGGAGGAAATAAGAAACAACCAAGTAAACCTGGAAAAATCATCCACTAAGGTAATAAAGTATTTCATTCCAGAATGAGTGGGTACTCTGTAAGGGCCCCAAATATAACAATGAACCAGCTCAAACACTGATGTAGAGTCATAAGAGCTAGTTGGAAAAGGTAGTTTAGTTTGTTTAGATAAGGGGCAGACAGTGCAAGGTAAATGTACAGTAGTATGAACTATATCAAGACCAATGGACTTCTTTATTATGTCTATGGGGGATTTTCCCAATCTTCTATGCCACAAGGAGTCAGATTCAGCTTGACTTATTGAAGCAGAGGCAATATGTGTTGAGTGTGTAGAGGAAAGAAAGGTTGGGACTGAGCTGATGAGATTTTCCTTGAGGATGTAGAGACCTTGATCTTCTCTACCAATCCCCCTGACCAGTCCATTTGAAAGGTCCTGAAAAATACAGAAATAAGGAAAGAAGACTGCCATACATTGAAGCTCTTTGGTAAGTTTTAACACACACAATAAGTTACACTTGAAGTCTGGAACAAACAACACATTACTAATACTTTGACTACCAAATACTTTTGTGCTCCCAGTGTGTGAGACTGATACTATATTACTAGTAGGGAGTTGAATTTCTTTTCTCTCAAGGCTAGGCACAGGTTGAACTGCATCAAGCACATCAAGACTAGCTGTCATATGATCTGTGGCTCTAGTATCTATTATCCAGTCCAAAGGCACATATTTGGATACTAAGGCAGATAAGGTACTACCTGCAGAAGTTGCTTTAGCTGAATACTCCCTTGTATTCTCACTTCCTTTTGTCAGTATCTGGATGATTTGTTGATATTGATCTTGTGTGAAAAAAGGTTGCAGTTGGTGGAGCTGGAGGATTCAGAGTGGACAGGCCATTGTTAGTAGATTGAGAGACTTCAACTTGATTAACATAGGAGCTTGTGCCTCCACCTTTCTTCTTTGATCTCCACCCCACAGGATAACCTTTAACCTTAAAGCATTACTCCTTAGTATGTCCCCTATATCCACACACTTCATATATAACTTTCTGAGTTTTCTGAGCCTGTGGCTTGTATTGAGGGTCATAGTGTCCTCTGTTTGGATGACCATTACCACTTCCTTGTTGATGTCCAAAGTTTCCATTTCCATGAGTATATGTTTTTTGACTGAACAATGTTGCACTTTCAATAGTTCTGTGAAGAGAGACATCTGAATTGATATGGACTAGATTTCTCTGACTCTCATGATCTAAGATGAGTGAAAAAGCTTTGTTTAGATTTGGAGTAGGAGTTTGAAGCAGAATTTGTCCTCGAGCAGCTGAGTAAGATTCATTCAATTCCATTAGGAACTGAAGTAGCCTTTGATACTCACAGTGTTCCTTGAATTTTCTGGATTTATCACAAGAACATCTTGGACAAGGCATGATGGAGTCAAATTCGTTCCAAAAACTCTTATGTGTGGTGTAATAATCGGTCATTGACAGTGTTCCTTGGTTTAAGCTGTGAATCTCCTTATGAAGATGAAATACATGTGCTCCATTAATCTTATCAAAACTCTTTTTTAAATCACACCACACTTTATGAGCGTCACCACTGTATACTACACTGCTAAGTAGGCCTGGTCTAGCAGAGTTCATAATCTAGGACAATACTACGGTGTTGCTTTTTTCCCAAATATCAAAATATTCAGAGGGAAATTTTGACTTAGGGTATCTATCATCCACAAACCCTAATTTAATCTTACCTAGCAGTCCAATACGCATGGACCTACTCCATATTGCGTAGTTTTCTAAGCCGGTGAGTTGCAAGGAGATTAGTGAGCTTCCTAGAGTATCACTAGATTGAAGATAGAGCGGATGATTATGGTCTAACATCAGAATGTTGAATCGAGCTGCCTCGGTGGTGGTGTTTGTGTTTTGGTTGCTGGTTTCCATAGATCCAGCTTCAAATCCAGCTGTAATAGCCATTTCTTCAAGCTTTGAGCTCCTTTTGTTTATTGTTGTTTCCTCTTAGCCGCTGACTTTCGATTCTAGTGCTCCTTGGCTTTAAATCTCAGCAATAGGTTGCCGCACTTAGTAGATCGTAGTGCAGGCTCTGATACCATGCTAAAACTACATTAATGGAGGTTCTCAGTGCTCCATTAATGGAGGAAAAGAGAAGAGAGAAGACGAAGCTAGAGAGAGAAAGTGAGGAGAGAATTCTGAGTTTAGAGAAAGGGAGAAGGAAAAAATATCTCCACTTGTATTTCTTCAACTAACTAATATATGTACATATATGTGTTTGTACTTAGCTGTGTATGTTGTACATATATACACCTAACAGAATTCATAACTAACTAACAACTCATTAGTTAGTGTCTAACAACCTACTAACTAATTTTGTTAGCTTAACTACCATTAATTAGCCATGATAGCTTGGCTAACTAGACCTTTAGTCAACACATACAAACTTATGAAAAGTATTTCAAGCACTCTATATTTTCTACATAATAAGATCTAAAGTACATTTACAAATATGATGACTAAATTATGCAAATATATGAATATATAACATGAACACGAATTTACCTTATTATCAAGGAAATTAGCCCAAAAAGGAGCTAAAGCTCGGTCATAAGGGTCTTTAGGCAAAGATGGAAGGGCCTTCAGGCTCGGCAAAAACGAGACTAGGGACCATGCTCCCCGCTTTCTGTTTAGTTCCAACAGTGTGATGAAGAATAGATCCGAGAAAGAGACTTTCATTTCCAGTCTCCTATCGCCTAATCAAATTTCTTTTCTTGCTTCGCAACCTCGTGCGAGTCTAGCTCTTACAGATCTAGGATTCCCGCTATCACTAGTCTGAGTGCCCCGAGATCATTCCGCCCTTCTAGCCTTGAGTAGTGGACAGTGTATCATTGATAGCGTTGCTATTGATCACTCAAGAGTCGGTGCTTGTGAGTAGAAGAACATTCGTCTCTATCAATATATTTAAGAATGATCATAGACTCACAAATGGGCTTGCCATTGTGAATTTGCACAGGGACCTTTTTGTACATTGGATTGGATTAAGAAGTAAAGGGCTCTTGTTGTTTCGATCTTCTTCAATATGTTCATAGTTGATGCCCTTAATCTTTAGAGCCCACTCAACTCTATGACTAAATGGGCTGTACCAAAAACCTAGCAACTTCACTTGTGCCATATCACAATTTTGGTTATAATTGTTTGCTAAGTTACTATGTTAAAGGAAATTTTAATGGTGGTTTTGTCTTGAATTATGATCTTCTTTTATAAAAAGAAAACTCGAGGGAGTGGTTGAAGGTTTTTTTTTCCTTTTTTTAATTTTAAAAAAATCTTCCTAGATTTTTACCTTTGGACCCAATGTTGTGTAAAGTTGAGTCACCTACTAGTTTCTCAGATTCGAGGCATATTAATCTCAATATTAACAAAATCATTCCTTACATAAACTTTGACAATCAACGTGGCTTCATCAATTTATGTCGGATTAGAATTTTTTTTTTAACTATGGGTGCTCAATTATTTTTAATTTGAATTTGAAGCTACTACTAAAAATGAGTACTTACTTCACATATTTGTACAAATTACTAAATTTCCTATATCAACAACAGTGTTGGCTCCAAAATGTTAAGCACCCATAAGTTTGAATATAGATCCGCCATTGGGCTTCATTATAGAAAGATTGATTAAAGAAGAGATTGTCATGTAAACAAAAGAGATTGTTGAAGGAATCTCTAAGCCTAATACGGAAGGAAACGTAGTGATAAAATTGGAGACTAAAGCATATGATAAAATGTTATGATTTTTCTTAATACTAATCCTACAAAGGTTTGGTTTTTCATCAAAATGAATAAAATTAGCGTAAATTTGAGACGACCACACACACACACACACATATATTTTGTAGTAGACTAACTTTGTGGTACTTTTTTTTTTTTGGCTAAGTTCCTGGATGGAAAGGCGAGTTGATTACCATAATTACAATTTGACATAGTTGAGTAATAATTTTTATGAAATTATTGTTATAGTAGCTAAGTTCAGCTATTTTAGTGTGACCAATAATAATCTTATGTTTTATTGTTATAAGGAAAAGAGGCAAATATACTCCTCAATTTTGCGAGAGTTAAAATTTTCGTTAAAAATATAATGCATATATATTTTTTTCGTCTATCAAATAAAGCATATTTATACTTTTCATTAGAAAACTCATATTTATTGAATTAAAAAGATATTCTTAAATTAATTTTTTAATTTCAAAATGTGACGTGGTTTTAGAAAATTACCTCACACGTTTCTTTTACTCCTTCAGCCTCGACCTAGCATCGACCCAGACCTAACACGATTAAAAAAATAGGTGAGGTAATTTTTTAAGTGATCGTGATATTTTTGGAAAGAAAAAAACTAATTTTTGAATTATGTTTTAACTAGTAAATATGGGTATGTTAGCGAAAATGATATATTTGCTCTATTTGCTAGATAACAAGGGTAAATATATTATTTTAATTATTAGACAATAAAAATATATATGCAATATTTATTTAAAATTTTAAATTTCGTCCAAAATATTTTCTATAATTAAAAAGATATTATTATTATTATTATTAATTTAATAAAATCTTATTTACATAAGTGAATTTTTACTATAAAAAATATACCAAATAAGTATTACTTAATTAAGTGTAGCAAATATTTACGATGTTTCAAATTAAATTTTTAGTTTAATTGCCCAAAATTCTATCATATTTTATTTTAACTAAGTAATAAATTTGATTATTTTATTTCTTTATCTTTTTATCTATAAATTATCTTTTATTTCTAATGTTAAATTGTTAATATTATCAATAAGAAAACAAATATTATTAAATTTAAAAATTAAAAATACCACAATTAAATATTACGAATTTCAACTAATGATGAAGTTCCCCGTTTTTTAATACAATGAATAAATAAAGTTCAATAATTATATCTGAAATTAATCCTTCGTTGCTGTATCTTGATCCTAAAAAGACAAACCCAAGTGGGAAAGAAAGAAAAATGTAATAGCTTTACTTTTGACTCATCATTCACCCAATTAAAGATCCTTTTATGCGTGATGCCTACTTTATAAACTTCCAAATATCAGAGATATATTGTACTACGACTTTTGACTTCCACATCTATTGTAGTACACAAAGATAAGTTGAAAATTAAATGTAAAATCAACCTTGACAACTAGCTAAAATAATGAATTAATTAAAGAAAAAAAATACATACGCTTGGCCGACAAGAAACTTCAAAAATTTCTCACGACTATAATAAACATGAAAAAAAATCATAGGACTAAACCAAAACATTATTAAAAATATATATTCTTCAACACAAAAATGGAAGAAGTGAAATTGCTTGGTGTTAGTGGTAGTTCCTATAGTCGTAGAGTTGAATGGGCCTTGAAAGTTAAAGGAGTTAAATATGAATTTATAGAAGAAGATTTACAAAACAAGAGCCTTCTTCTTCTTGAATCCAATCCTGTTCTTAATAAAATTCCAGTGCTAATTCACAATGGAAAGCCCATTTGTGAATCTATGGTAATTCTTGAATATATTGATGAGGCATTTGAAGGTCCGTCTATCTTGCCTAAAGACTCTTATGAACGAGCTATTGCACGTTTCTGGGCTAAATTCCTTGATGGAAAGGTGAGTTGTTATACGTAGTAATGAAACAAGTTATTTTATAATGAGAAAACAATGAATTAATGAGTGATATAGTCATTGGTAAATACTTTTCGCGTTTAAAAAAAATGTCCTTTTTTTTTATTTGTTCTAAAAATAATGATCCATTTTCTTTTTTGGTAAAAACATTAATTTCAACTTTCCACGTGACATATTTAAGATCACAAAATTAAAAAGTATTTTGGTACATTTGACATAAAAAACCTTCTTTTTTTTAAATTCCGTGTCAAGTCAAAATATGTCATTCTTTTTTAAACAGAGAGAGTATTTATTTATGATAGAGATACTTTTGTCTTTAAAAAAAAAAAACTTTTTGCTTCTGCTTTTTTCAAGAAACAAAAAGTTTTAACTTCTAAACGGTCAAAAAAAATCCTTTCTGCTTTTACTTAAATATTTTTACCCAAACACCTCAAATATCTTTTAAAAAAATAAAATAATACTATTTTTAATTTTAAAAAAGACACCTTTGGCTTCCAAACCACTTGGTCAAACAAGTTCTATGATAATAAAATTACAAAATTATTATATTACATTAATATAACTAAATTAAGTATAAAATTAATACGCAGTGAAATACAAATGCGCATACAGTTCAGTAACTTTGATGTGACAAACGATATATATTTACAAGTTCATTGTTATAATAGGTAAAACTCAACTACTTCAATATAATAAAAAATACCTTTATAACTTCATTAGTATTACTAAGCAAGCAGTTTAGTAACCATAGGTGAAATTAATTAACCTTTCTTTGTGTGTTTTCAGTGCTTGGAAGTAGTGGGGAAAGCTCTGTGGAGCAAAGGAGATGAACAAGAGAAGAGCAAACAAGAAGAAGCTTATGAGATGCTGAAAATTGTTGACAATGAACTCAAGGACAAAAAGTTTTTTGGGGGAAATAAAATTGGATTTGTTGATGTTGCTGCAAATTACATCCCATTTTGGGTGGAAATTGTGGAAGAAGCTACTGGAGTTGTGTTGATTACAAGTGAAAAGTTTCCTAATTTGTGTGCTTGGATAGATGAGTACCTCAATTGTAGTGAAGTTAAAGAAAATCTTCCTGATAGAGATACGATGCTTAGTTTTTTTAAAGATAAAGCACTAGCTGCTAAATGAACATCTATTGAATTGATTGTGTAAAAGTCTAAGATATCTTGTGTGTGGAAGGGATCTAGGTAGCTTAGTTTTCTCAATTTAGGTGATTTTTGTTTTATGTGTTGAGGCAAGGGGTGATGAAAATATAATAAGAATGAAGACAGATTTTTTTGATTTTCTTCTTTGATGATCTATCCTGCAATCCTCATGTCTATATATACAAATATAAAAGATAAACAACAAGAAAAAGTCTACTAGTTAAAATAACAATAAAATCCATAAAAGATAAACAACAATAAAAATCCATACTAGTTATAATAATAATAAATTCATACTAATTTGCATAATTTTCAGCAAGTTACTTCTCTTTGTCTTCTCTTCTCTTTATTCCAACATAGACCTCTTCATCCCTTCCTTTTTCGAAATCAAATTACTGTTGATGGAGGGGACAACTTTGTTTGTAAATCCAACATCCCCCCTCAAGTTGGAGGGGAGAGAATTAACCCCCAACTTGTGAAGAATGGTATTGTGAGCTGGTCCTAATAAAGGCTTTGTGAAGATATTTGCAACTTGAGATGCAGATGGAACAAAATTTAGAGAAATGAGACCTGCGGTGAACTGTTGGCGCACAAAATGGCAGTCAAGTTCGACGTGCTTTGTGCATTCATGAAGCACAGGGTTTCTAGCAATGTGGGGTGCCGATTGACTATCAGAATAGACTGGGATTGATAGCTTAGGCGGAGCTGATAGATCTCGAAGAAGACGATTCAACCATGTGACTTCAGCAACAACTCGTCGCATTGATCTATATTTTGCTTCCGCAGATGAAAGTGATACTGAAATTTGTTTCTTGAATTTCTAAGAAATCGGAGAGCCACCCATGCTTATAAAATACCCGTTGACAGATCTTCTCGTATCTAAACACGAGGCTCAATCGACATTGCAAAAAGCAAGAATAAAAAAAAAGGATTGCTACTGAAGAACAATCCTTGACCTGGAGATTTTTGAAATATCAAAGAACACGAATTGCAGCATCGTAATGAGGTAACCTTGGGGACTGCATATACTGTGACAAATGTTGAATCGTAAAGGCTAAATCTAGACGAGTGTGAGTTAAATAGTTGAGTTTTCCGATCAATCTTCGATAGGAAAAATGATCTGTGAGTGGTGTCCCTTCATCAGCAGAGAGTTTTTGCGAAGGATCAAGTGGAGAAGGTACTTCAGCTAAGTCATCACAGTTGTACTGAGATAGAAGTTCAAGAGTGAATTTCCTCTGGTTCACTATCAGACCATAGTCTTCTCGTACTGTAATGACCTTGAGGGTGATTTTCAAAAAATTGTACAAAAACGCATGAACAGTAACACGCGTGAACAGTAACACGCGTGAACAGTAACTTTTTAGGCAGAAAATGCCCCTTTCTTTCCATTTCAATATTTTTCATCATTTGTTTGAGTTCTTGAACTCCTTGAGGTGATTTGAGAAGAGATTTTCGAGGCAAAGTGTTGGGTAAGTGATTTTTGACCTAAAACCTTCCTTTTTCATTAAGTTTATGACGATTTTAACTCTTAAATTTTAGTTTCAAACCTCAAAAATCCTTGTTTCTTTCCTAATCCGAATTTAAGGAAAATTATGATTTTCAACTCGTTTTGAGCTCTATTTTTATGGGTTTTTCAACCATGAGTTCCTTATTACCAATAGAATGGGATTGTTCAATAAAATTCCAGATTTGACCCTTTTCGAAAGTAGTTAATTTTTGGACCATTTTACCCCCGGTTCCGAAACCTATCAATATGGGTGTCATTGGACTCCTTGTGATGTGTATGTTTCATTGTTGATAGTGGGTTGTCATTTCGGGCGCTGAATTCGAGAGTTACTTGTCCGGTGGAGGTATTCGAGTGCGGTTTCGGCAATTGAGGTAGGTTTGGCTATCTTTCTTTGAGATTGAGATGGGGTAATTAGTCATTCATATGTTATAGACTTTGGGATGGGGTTGTAGTATGAGTTGAGAATGTTATATATATTGTGATGTCCGTGTGGAGGCTTATTTATTAATGTGTTGCCGTGACGGGGTTTATTTGTATTACATAGCCCGTGTGGGGGCCTTATTTGTTATCTTAATTGCTTTGAGAGCATGTGAATTATGATTTGCCTAAGAGAGAGGCTTGAGTATATTATTTGACTTGTGATGCCGCCTGAGAGATTGAGTTGGGGGTTTTGAGCAAACTTGAGTATTGAAATATTGTTGAGAAAGGAGTGAATATTTAAATGAAAGTGTGTTCTTCCCGTTACTATTTATTGAGGGTGAATATTATGTGTAGGTTAAGTTTTGAGAACTTTGAACCTTATACCACATGTGAGTTGATTATTACTTCCATGCATATGTGTTTTGATGCATTCATCCTCATTCATAATATCATGAAACATGGGAAGTTGAGAAATATGGAAATTCTTTTTGAGAAAGAAAATGAAACACCTTTAAACCTTTGTATCTTGAGTCCTTGACCGAGGCAGTTTTCCGGCAGGGTAGTGGATGCATTGTGATCCCAACCTTTGTATCTTGAGTCCCTGACCGAGACAGTTTTCCGGCAGGGTAGTGGATGCATTGTGATCCTAACCTTTGTATCTTGAGTCCCTGACCGAGGCAGTTTTCCGGCAGGGTAGTGGATGCATTGTGATCCTAACCTTTGTATTTTGAGTCCCTGACTGAGGCAGTTTTCCGGCAGGGTAGTGGATGCATTGTGATCCCTTGACCACGAGGAGGTGGAAAGGATAATGAGATATTGTGATTGATGTATATGGTCTGCGAGACCCCCATGGGTCCTGCTTGGTAGCACAGCTCGGCAGGTGTATACGACAGGCTGTGCGATATTCTTGATTCCACCGTACCACCACATCATTACATCATCATATTGCATTGCATTGCATTGATATTTGTGCTGCTTGAATTATCTGAATAATTATGATTATGAGCTGTTATTATGGGTTTACTTTACTCGCGCCAATATATATATAAACTGGCGGCACCAATGCCGAAGTGGGACTTTTCTGTATGCAGGTGGAAGTGTTCCTTAGTTTATTTCATAGGTTTGATTAATTCCTTATACTCAGTCAGCTAAAACCTACTGAGTACATGTGAATTGTACTCACTCCTACTTTTGTGTCCCTTTTTGATGCAGATACTAGTCGGGGTACCCCACGTGGCAGTTAATATTCTAGCGGATTGTGTATTCTCAGATTAGTGGTGAGGTCCCAGAATTCGGATCGTCACTAGTCTATCTTTATTTTTCAGTCTTTTGTATCATTCAGAGACTTATGTTGTATCTTCAGATTCGAACCTTGTATTAGATGCTCTTTATACTTATGACACCAGGTTTTGGGATAATTTCTTCATTATTTTTTTCTTTTTATTTAAATCGTGGCATCACTTTCCCCTTTGGAAGTCTTGTATGAGTTTTATTTTTAGGGTTACATATCAGATTGGGTTTTGAGATGTGTGCCATTATGACCTCAGTTTTTGGGTCGTGACAATTGGTATTAGAGCACTAGGTTCACCGGTCTTATAAGTTAAAGAGCAGGGTGTCTAGTAGAGTCTTGCGGATCGGTACGTGGACGTCCGTACTTATCTTCGAGAGGCTACAAGATACTTAATAGGAGAATTTCTTTCTTTTTACTCCCTTCCTGCGATTTATTCATATCAAATGTTGTATACCTCTGATCTATTCCTTCTGCGCATATGGTGAGGACTAGAGCCACAATTACTGAGGGTGAGGCTGCACCTGCTGCCCGAGCCCTAGTACCCGGGCGAGGTAGAGGACGTGGTGGAGTCAAGGGACAAGGCCGAGCAAGGGGAGCGGCACCTGCTCGTGGATGAGCTAGAGAGCTATCACCTGAGCCCATGTATGAGCATGAGGATGACTTAGAGCAGAAGATTGAGGAGCAGAGGCCATCCCAGCCTCCTGTGGTTCCCGATAGTGCTCCGATTCTTCAGGAGCTACTGGTTCGATTATTGGCTAGACTGGATGGTGCTCCTACCTTTGGTATTATTTCAGGTACTATAGGTTCTCCTATCACAGTTGGTGCTACACTGCCTGTTCAGGGGCCTAGTGTAGGATTTCAGACTCCTAGTTCATCTTCAATGCCTTCTATTGCACCTCCGAGATTTGCAGCTCCGCCAGTTTCTGCTAATGCTGCCATATCGGTAGCTGAGCAGAAGAGTTTGGAGAGGTTCGTTCGATTGGCACCTCCAAGGTTTGATGGTAAAGCCGGAGAGAAAACCTATGACTTTTTGACTAAGTGTCAAGATAGGTTATTCAACCTAGGCATTTTAGAGGCACATGGAGTTGCTTACACTTCATATCAATTTGCGGGAGTGGCCAAAGAATGGTGGAGGTCAGTTCTTGCTCGTAGACTTATTGGTTCTCCTATGATGAGTTGGGAACAGTTTACTGAGGTGTTCCTTGAGAGATTTGTGCCTTATAGCCTTCGTGATCAGCGTAGGGATGAGTTTGACAGACTGGAGCAGGGCTCCCTATCTGTATCTGAGTACGAGACTCGCTTCCATGAGTTATCTCGTTATGCTATGTCGAGTATTCCCACCGAGTTCGAGCGGATTCGCAAACTAGTGAAGAGATTCGTTGGTTATCTCCAGGAGGATACAGCCTCTCTTGTACTGTCTGGGGGTACGTTTCAGAGTATTATTGATCATGCCAGGATGATAGAGAGCATCCGACGTGCTAGACAGGGCGGGGCCAAGAGGTTCCGTCGGCAGGGTCAATTCAGCAATCATTCCTCCAGGATAGAGAATATTCGGGTTCAGGAACCCATGGTTATCAGGGCAGACCAGTCCAGGCAGCTATTCAGGGTTCTTCGAGCTCTGGAGGTCGTTTTAACACTTCTAGTTATTCCCCACGGAGTTCAGGTCCTCGAGGTTGTTATGTATGTGATGAGTTTGGGCATAAGGCCCAAGATTGCCCCAAACGTGCTTCTTCTAATAGATGGCCTAGGGCACCAGTTGTTCGTTCTATAGATGCTCCAACTGTTCGAGGTTCTTCACAGAATACTAGAGGTGGCACCTATGGTGCTAGGGGTAGAGTACGAGATGGTGCTCGTGGTGGTTCGCAGGCTAAGGGTGACCGTCAGTTATGCTATGCTATACCGGGTAGATATGAGGCAGAAGCCTCTGATGCAGTTATTACAGGTATTGTTCCAGTTTGCCATCGTTCTGCTTCAGTATTATTTGACCCAGGGTCTACCTATTTTTATGTGTCGACTTATTTTGATGTGGGTATTGATTATGTGGGTGAGTCCCTTATTGTGCCTATTACTATTTCTACCCCAATAGGTGAATCTTTAGTAGTGGATCGGGTATACAAGGGATGTTTGGTGATATTTTCGGGTAGAGAGACCCGTGCGGACTTGATTTTATTAGACATGCTTGATTTTGATGTGATACTGGGTATGGACTGGTTATCTCCTTATCATGCTATATTAGATTGTTATGCAAAGACCGTGACCTTAGCTTATCCCGGTTTACCTAGCTTAGTATGGAAGGGTAATCCAAGTTCGTATCCTAAGGGGGTGATATCTTATATTCGTGCTCATCGCTTGATGGATAAGGGTTGTTTATCTTATTTGGCTCATGTATGTGATCTCACCACGGAGTCATCTCATATAGAGACTACGAGGGTGGTGAGAGAGTTTATGGATGTATTTCCTACAGACTTGCCGGGAGTTCCTCCTGACCGTGATATCGATTTTGTGATTGATTTGGAGCATGACACTAAACCCATCTCTATTTCTCCTTATCGGATGGCTCCGGCAGAATTGAAAGAGTTGAAAGAACAATTGGAAGATTTATTGAAGAAAGGGTTTATTAGACCTAGTGTATCACCGTGGGGTGCACCGGTTTTATTTGTGAAGAAGAAAGATGGTACTATGAGGATGTGTATTGACTATCGACAGTTGAACAAAGTCACTATCAAGAACAAGTATCCTCTCCCTCGCATTGATGATTTATTTGATCAGCTTCAAGGTGCATCGGTGTTCTCAAAGATTGATTTGAGGTCGGGTTACCATCAGTTGAGAGTTCGGGAATCTGATATCCCAAAGACTGTATTCAGGACTCGTTATGGGCATTATGAGTTTGTGGTTATGTCCTTCGGGTTGACTAATGCCCCGGCTACTTTTATGGAGTTGATGAACCGGGTATTTCGACCTTATTTGGACTCGTTTGTGATCGTGTTTATTAATGACATCTTGGTTTATTCCAAGAATGAGGCGGATCATGTTAGGCACCTGAGGACAGTCCTTTAGAGATTGAGAAAGGAGAAGTTATATGCAAAATTCTCCAAATGTGAGTTTTGGCTTGAGTCCGTGACATTCTTGGGTCATATAGTGACCAAGGATGGTATTATGGTTGATCCAACCAAAGTTGCAGCGGTTCGTGATTGGGTTAGGCCTACTTCGGTTACTGAGATTCGGAGTTTTATTGGGTTGGTAGGCTACTATCGTCAGTTTGTTTAAGGATTCTCTTCTATTGCAGCCCCATTGACTAGGCTAACTCAAAAGATCGTGGCATTTCAGTGGACTGATGAGTGTGAGGCGATCTTTCAAAAGCTCAAGGAATTATTGACTTCAGCATCTATACTAGCCTTACTCGAGGAGGGCGTGGCATTTATTGTGTTTTGTGATGCTTCGGGAGTCGGCTTAGGTGGTGTATTAATGCAAAAAGGTAGAGTTATAGCTTATGCTTCTCGACAGTTGAAGGTACATGAGAAGAACTATCCTACCCACGACTTAGAGTTAGCAGTGGTGGTGTTTGTTCTGAAGTTGTGGAGGCATTATCTCTATGGAGTGCATTGCGAGGTCTATACTGACCACCGTAGCCTTAAGTATATCTTTTCTCAGCCGAATCTGAACATGCGGCAGCGTAGGTGGTTAGAGTTATTGAAAGACTATGACATTACCATACTTTATCATCCGGGAAAAGCTAATGTGGTAGCGGATGCCCTAAGTCGCAAAGCATTTAGCATGGGTAGTTTGACCTTTCTTAAAGCTGTGGAGAGGCCTTTGGCGTTGGAGGTTCAGTCATTGGCTAGACAGTTGGTCCGACTTGATATTTCTACACATCATGGTATTTTGGCCTTTGTGGAGGCTAGGTCTACTTTGATGGACCAGATTCGTACACACCAGTTTGAAGATGAAAAGTTGAGGGCCATTCGAGACAAAGTGTTGAGTGGTGAAGCAAAATCAGCCTCTCTTGATCCGGAAGGAGTTTTGAGGATTAATGGTCGCATTTGTGTGCCCAGGGTTAGTGAATGGGTACGTATGATATTAGAAGAGGCTCATTGTTCCAAGTATTCGATTCACCCGGGAGTGGAAAAAATGTTTCATGACTTGAAACAACACTATTGGTGGTGTGGCATGAAGAGAGACATTATTGATTTTGTGGCTAAGTGTCTAAATTGCCAACAAGTGAAGTATGAGCATCAGAAACCGGGTGGTCCTATGCAAAGGATGCCCATTCCTGAGTGGAAATAGGAGCGTATCACTATGGACTTCGTGTCTGGATTACCCATGGCATTGGGTAAGTATGACTCTGTCTGGGTGATTGTGGATCGATTGACCAAATCAGCCCATTTCCTTCCGGTGAAGACTAGCTACAATGCGGATCAGTTAGCTAGGATCTATCTTCGTGAGATTGTTAGGCTGCATGGGGTGCCTATCTCTATTGTATCGGATCGGGGTTCAGTGTTCACCTCTCTCTTTTGGAAGGCATTACAGCGTGGTTTGGGTACGCGGCTAGATATGAGTTCAGCATTTCATCCCCAAACCAATGGTCAGTCCGAGCGGACTATTCAGGTGTTGGAGGATATGCTTAGGGCCTGTATGATTGATTTTGGTGCCCGATGGGACCAACACTTGCCCTTAGCAGAGTTTGCCTATAATAACAGTTATCACTCCAACATTCAAATGGCACCATTTGAGGCATTGTATGGTCGTAGGTGTCGATCACCCATTGGATGGTTTGATTCTGTTGCGGTTGATGCATTGGATACTGACTTACTTAGGGATGCTATGGAGTGGGTACGTTTGATTCAGGGTCGACTATTGACAGCTCAGAGTCGTCAGAAGAGTTATGCTGATAGGAGGGTTCGTCCCTTAGAGTTCATGGTGGGTGATTGTGTGTGGCTTAAAATATCGCCCATGAAGGGTGTGATGAGGTTCGGAAAGAAAGGCAAGCTTAGCCCAAGGTTTGTTGGCCCGTTTGAAATCCTGAGGAGAGTAGGTGGAGTGGCGTATAAGTTGGCCTTACCCCCCTAAATTGTCAGCTGTCCATCCGGTGTTTCATGTTTCCATGCTTCGCAAGTACATACCTGATGAGTCTCATGTGATTTCTTATGATGCGGTAGAGTTGAGTCCGGATTTGACTTATGAGGAGGAGCCGACAGTTATTCTAGATAGGCGGCTTCGTAGACTCAGGACCAAGGAGGTCGCTTCGGTCAAGGTACAGTGGTAGCATTGGCTTGCTGAGGAGGCGACTTGGGAGTTAGAGTCTGATATGCAGGCTCGGTACCCTCAACTTTTTGAGACCCCAGGTACTTTATTTTATGTTATGTTCGAGGACGAACATCCTTTTTAGTGGTGGATATTGTAATGACCTTGAGGGTGATTTTCAAAAATTTATACAAAAACGCATGAACAGTTACACGCGTGAATAGTAACACACGTGAACAGTAACTTTTTAGGCAGAAAATGCCCCTTTCTTCCCATTTCAATATTTTTCATCATTTGTTTGAGTTCTTGAACTTCTTGAGGTGATTTGAGAAGAGATTTTCGAGGCAAAGTGTTGGGTAAGTGATTTTTGACCTAAAACCTTCCTTTTTCATTAAGTTTTTGACGATTTTAACTCTTAAATTTTAGTTTCAAACCCCAAAAATCCTTGTTTCTTTCCTAATCCGAATTTAAGGAAAATTGTGATTTCCAACTCGTTTTGAACTCTATTTTTATGGGTTTTTCAACCATGAGTTCCGTATTAACAATAGAATGGAATTGTTCAGTAAAATTCCAGATTTGACCCTTTTCGAAAATAGTTAATTTTTGGACCATTTTACCTCCGGTTCCGAAACCTATCAATATGGGTGTCATTGGACTCCTTGTGATGTGTATGTTTCATTGTTGATAGTGGGTTGTCATTTTGGGCGCTGAATTCGAGAGTTGCTTGTCCGGTGGAGGTATTCGAGTGCGGTTTCGGCAATTGAGGTAGGTTTGGCTATCTTTCTTTGAGATTGAGATGGGGTAATTAGTCATTCATATGTTATAGACTTTGGGATGGGGTTGTAGTATGAGTTGAGAATGTTATATATATTGTGATGTCCGTGTGGAGGCTTATTTATTAATGTGTTGTCGTAACGGGGTTTATTTGTATTACATAGCCCGTGTGGGGGCCTTATTTGTTATCTTATTTGCTTTGAGAGCATGTGAATTATGATTTGCCTAAGAGAGAGGCTTGAGTATATTATTTGACTTGTGATGCCGCCTGAGAGATTGAGTTGGGGGTTTTGAGCAAACTTGAGTATTGAAATATTGTTGAGAAAGGAGTTAATATTTAAATGAAAGTGTGTTCTTCCCGTTACTATTTATTGAGGGTGAATATTATGTGTAGGTTAAGTTTTGAGAACTTTGAACCTTATACCACATGTGAGTTGATTATTACTTCCATGCATATGTGTTTTGATGCATTCATCCTCATTCATAATATCATGAAACATGGGAAGTTGAGAAATATGGAAATTCTTTTTGAGAAAGAAAATGAAATACCTTTAAACCTTTGTATCTTGAGTCCTTGACCGAGGCAGTTTTCCGGCAGGGTAGTGGATGCATTGTGATCCCAACCTTTGTATCTTGAGTCCCTGACCGAGACAGTTTTCCGGCAGGGTAGTGGATGCATTGTGATCCTAACCTTTGTATCTTGAGTCCCTGACCGAGGCAGTTTTCCGGCAGGATAGTGGATGCATTGTGATCCCAACCTTTGTATCTTGAGTCCCTGACCGAGGCAGTTTTCCGGCAGGGTAGTGGATGCATTGTGATCCCTTGACCACGAGGAGGTGGAAAGGATAATGAGATATTGTGATTGATGTATATGGTCTGCGAGACCCCCATGGGTCCTGCTTGGTAGCACAGCTCGGCAGGTGTATACGACAGGCTGTGCGATAGTCTTGATTCCACCGTACCACCACATCATTACATCATCATATTGCATTGCATTGCATTGATATTTGTGCTGCTTGAATTATCTGAATAATTATGATTATGAGCTGTTATTATGGGTTTACTTTACTCGGGCCAATATATATATAAACTGGCGGCACCAATGCCGAAGTGGGACTTTTCTGTATGCAGGTGGAAGCGTTCCTTAGTTTATTTCATAGGTTTGGTTAATTCCTTATACTCAGTCAGCTAAAACCTACTGAGTACATGTGAATTGTACTCACCCCTACTTCTGTGTCCCTTTTTGATGCAGATACTAGTTGGGGTACCCCACGTGGCAGTTAATATTCTAGCGGATTGTGTATTCTCAGATTAGTGGTGAGGTCCCAGAATTCGGATCGTCACTAGTCTATCTTTATTTTTCAGTCTTTTGTATCATTCAGAGACTTATGTTGTATCTTCAGATTCGAACCTTGTATTAGATGCTCTTTATACTTATGACACCAGGTTTTGGGATAATTTCTTCATTATTTTTTTTCTTTTTATTTAAATCGTGGCATTACTTTCCCCTTTGGGAGTCTTGTATGAGTTTTATTTTTAGGGTTACACATCAGATTGGATTTTGAGATGTGTGCGATCATGACCTTAGTTTTTGGGTCGTGACACGTACCACCTCCAATTCAAGAAAATAATGTAAGCTTCCTAGGTCTTTTATCTTAAATTCAGTGTCCAAAAATTGCTTGAGGTTAGACAACTCTGTAGAATCATTTCCAGTAATAATTATATCATCGACATAGACTGCAATTAAAGAAACTGAGTGACCTAAATGCTTGTAGAATACAAAGTAATCATTCAGAGATGAAACATAGCCTTTGAAATTAAGAGCACCCCCTAATTTTGCATACCATTGTCTTGAGGCTTGTCTCAATCCATATAAAGATTTGTTTAGTTTGCAAACTAAGTTAGGATTAGAAGATTCCAAACTCGGAGAAAATTTCATATACACCTCTTCTTGCAATTCACCATACAAGAAGGCATTATTGGGATCTAGTTGAGATATATTCCAACCTCTCTTGACTGCTACTGCAAGTAAGCATCTTATTGTTGTCATTTTGAAAACAAGAGAATACATTTCATTAAAGTCGATGCCTTCTCTTTGAATGTCTCTCCTTCCCACCAATCTTGCCTTTAATCTCTCTATAGACCCATCTACTTTGTCCTTTACTTTGTAAATCCATTTACAAGGTAAAGCTTTCTTATTTAGAGGTAGACTCACAATTTTCCAAGTGTTGTTGGGATTTAATACCTCAAATTCAGTGTCCATAGCTTTTAACCAACCATGATCCATAGCTGCATTAGAATAATTCTTTGGTTCACTTATACTTGAAATTGCATTCAAGACCTGCTTATTAGAGACATATAATGCAGCAAAGGAGAAAATAGGAGGATTAATAGGATCAGTAAAACATGAAGTGGAAAGATCAATGAGATAAACTGAGTTGCAAACATACTTATCTAGATACACAGGCCTTTTAGGAACCCTCTCTGATTTTCTTTTAGGTGCAACAGAGACGAGATCCACACCATGAGTTGGAAGACTATTAGATGAGGAACATAGACTTGGGAAAGGTGGAGGAACATCAATAGATGAGCTAGATGAAGGAAGTGTGCTAGAATCACTAGGAATGGACCCTAAGGAATCAGATTCATCAGGGGTAGAAATCAATGGAGATAGGGTATGAGAAGAAGAAATAGATGTTCCTGAATCAACTATGGTTGTAGTAAAAATAGGAGGAGAAGGAATTTGAGTGTGAAAAGGAAATGTAGTTTCATGAAAAACTGCATCTCTTGAAATGATGATTTTCTTAGAATCCATTTCCATGACTGCCCTAGGAGCAAATTTGGGTCTGTTATATGAAAGGGTTGAAACAAAACACAAACATCCAAAACTTTTCAAAAACTTGTATGAAGGAGAAGTTTCAAAAATCAATTCAAAAAGTGTTTTTCCTTGGAGCACAGATGAGGTAAACCTATTTATTAGAAAAATTATGGTCAATAAACAATCACTTCAGTAGAAAATGGGCACTTTAGATTGGTGTAATAAAGCTCTAGAAGTCTCCAAAAGGTGTTTATGTTTACTTTCCACAACTCCATTCTATTGTGGAGAGGCAGTGCAAGAAGTTTGGTGGATGATTCCTCTTGAGAGAAAATATTATGAAAGAATCACTCCACTGCCTAACTCAAGAGCATTATCTGACCTTATCATTTTTATCTTAGCCTCAAATTGTCTTTCAATGTAAGCTAGGTAGTTTTTTAGTGTAGGAAAAATATTGCTTTTAGTACTCAAGAGATAAGTCCAAGTTGCTCAACTAAAATCATCTACAATAGTAAGAAAATACTTGTATCCATTGTAGGTAGATGACTTATAGGGTCCCCAAGTGTCCACATGGATTAACTCAAAAATTGCCTTAGTTTTGATGCAACTAGAAGGGAATGACAATTTAGTTTTATCTAGCAACAGGGCATATATCACATTTGTGATCAAAATGAGAAAAGGAAAAAGAGGAACTAATGTTTTTCATTGAATCAAAAGGCATGTGGCCCAATATAATGTGCCATAATTTTACATCATCCCTATTATTTATTGGAATAGAAAAAGAGCTAGGAAAAGAACTACAACTGGAGAGTAAAATATCAGATTTAGAACTAGACTTGACAAGACTTTGTAGACTTGAAGTAGTGTTCATGATATAGATCCCATCCTTTGCTTCACCAATAACCAGAGGGGTCCTCATTGAATGGCCCTACATGACACAACAAATGAAAGAAAACTTTAGTGTGTAATAGAATTGTTTGCAGAATTGATGAACTGATATCAAATTGATTTTAAAAGAAGGGACAAGTAAAACATTCTTTAATAGCAAATTATGAGGAAGAGTGATAGTTCCTCCATGTATCACCCTTACCCTGAAAGAATTTGGGAGCTTGAGATAAATAGGAGAAGATAGAAGTGTAAGAGTAGTAAAGAAAGCAGGGTCAAAAGACATATGAGCAGAAGCTTCTGAATCTAATATCCAGTAGCTAGAGTTAGCATGAGTTTGATATAGTCTTAGATCACTGAAAGTGTTACCAGAAAAATAGTGCACCATGTTAGCTGAAACCTCACTTCCTTCAAATAACACATCTTCAATCTGTGCATTCTGAAACGCTTCTTCCAAACCACCATAGTTTTCTTGAGCAACAGATCCATTTGCTTGTTTCCCATTTATTGTGTAACCTGACTATCCAACTGTTAACACTGCATTAGCCATAAAGTTCCCTTTATTATTTGGTTGTGATTTTGACCCCTTGGTGAACTTAAAATCAGGTGGATAACCTATTATTCTGTAGCATTTTACAATTGAGTGCCCTGATTTCTTATAATTTGTGCAATACACATTGTTGTTGTAGTTATTGTTGGTGTTCTTTCTTACACTAAAATTAGTATTGTTATACCTTTGAGCTGAGAAATTCTGACGTGTTGCAAGAAATGAAGATGTGTCACTTGGAAAGTTAGGATTAACATTTGCCTCTCTCTGTTTATCATCTTGAATGAGGAGAGAGTACACATGATTCACATTTGGGAGAGGTGACATCATGAGTATGTTGCTTCTTACTGCTGCATAAACATCATTAAGTCCCCTTAGAAATTGGATCAATCTTTCATCCTGCTTGGATTTGACTACTTTCTTCTTTTCTCCACAGGTGCAGTTGCAAGAACATATTTATCCACTATAGAGAGAATCCAACTCATCCCAAATCCTCTTGATTCTTATGAAATATCCTGCTACATGAGTTGTTCCTTACATCAGATCTATGAGGCCTTTTTGAAGGTGATAGAGTTGAGCTTCATTGGACTGACCAAACCTGTCATGAAGGTCAGTCCAGAGATCTTTAGCAGATTTAGGTATATCACACTCCCTGCAATTTATTTTGAAAGAGAGTTAAGCAATCAAGAAATCACCATGTTATTGCACCTAGATTGAAATTTGAACTCAGGTATCAGCAGATGGTATTTCGGCAGAACCATCAATAAAACTCATCTTATTCTTAGCTGATAGAGAAATAATGATGGACCTTCTCCACGCAGCAAAATCAGTTCCATCAAAAATGAAATTCACAAGATTCATTCTTGGAGAATTTGAGGGATGAAGATAATATGGACTCCTAGAATCCATTACTGCAGATGAAGAAGAGTTTCCCTTAGATGATTGTGATATGTTTTTCATTTGGATTGAAAGGAAAAAATAAAGAAAAGATTTGCATCTTACTGCCGCTCTAATACCATGATGAGAATTTAATAAAAATGAAGACATATTTTTTTGATTTTCTTCTTTGATGATCTACCCTCTACAATCTTCATGTCTATATATACAAATATAAAAAATAAATAACAATAAAAAGCTCATACTAGTTAAAATAACAATAAAATCTATAAAAAATAAACAACAATAAAAATTCATACTAGTTATAATAACAATAAACTCATACTAGTTTGCATAATTTTCAGCAAGTTGCTTCTCTTTGTCTTCTCTTCTCTTTATTCCAATATAGACCTCTTCATCCCTTCCTTTTCCGAAATCAAATTAATGCTGATGGAGGGGACAACTTTGTTTGTAAATCCAACAAGGGGACTCTATGTCTTCTCTTTTTGTTTGTTATTGATTATTGAAAAAATGATGCACTTGAATTTATTATTCTCCCTATTCCATATTAATTGAATTTCTAAGGTAATAGACATATATTAAGAAAAACATATAAAATTTGAATCATATTTTCTCTCTTACTTTTTTATTTAATCAGCTTTATAAAGATGATTAAATGTGAAATCATAAATACAAATAGTCCCTTATTGGAGTATAACTTTGTAAGTAGTGTAGTTTAACTCCTAGAAATTACAAAACTTGATTAATGCAAAGGGTAAACATGGAAAAAGATTCAAACATTTCTCTTGATCTTCGAACAATTCAACTATTTTGAACAATGAAAAAAATTCTAGAAATTCAGTTAATATGAAATAGAGGGAGTATAATATAAGGTCCCAGACATACATATCGATTTAACTTGTTGATTAGTGTATTAGCGGTTAAATAAAAAAAATAGTTCAAGTGTGTTTTTGACACTTATCTCTTATAAAAAATATGGAAAAAAAAATTGAAACACAAAAATTTAATGTATTATTTTTCCTGTTGTCCAGAATTCAACCTTTTAGAAGTGAATTAAAACGACTATTTATAGGCAATAAAGATAATATATCAGCCAATATGAAAACTTCACTGAGCCCTAAAGTACTATATAAAACCAATAGAAACACTCCACTGTGTTAGCTAATATTCCTCTATAATTTGCACAATCTCGTACGAATATATTAAGTTAATCGATCAGTCATCAATTCAGACACTTCGATCAACGAAACCTTTATGGACCCTATAAGTTGCCTTTTTCCCACTACAATTATTGCTCTGGAGTACCTTATAAAGATAAATCTCCAAGGTTTATCACGGTAAAAAGAGGTTTAAATTTCATCCCAAATGTACTGTCAAACTGAGAGTGACACTCTCTTGTTTGATGATGATTTATTGTTGTTTGCAAGAGGTCATATTAAATCCATAAAAATTTGGAGATATTCACAAATTTTGTTAGAAAAAAAATGAGAATATAACTCAAAAAAGAAGTGTAATTATTGACTACAAATATGTTCAAATTCATTTCCTGATATTGTTATGACGAAGCTATTCACATTCATACACCAAGAGTTAATGAATGAGCGGCCTTTATTTCTATTCTTGCCATTATTAATTTATGACCATTATATAGTCATTATAGTATCCTTTATTCATCATAATTAGCTACTATAAACAATTAGTCATTTTTCTTGTTATGATCCGTTGGGGTCTCTTGACCCATTCGGAGAGATGTTTGTTTTCATCTATATAAAACCTTTTTGGAAAAAGGTAGAAGAGAGTAGAGACCAGAGCTTGTTGAATTCTACGAGATATAGGACTTGAACGCGTCTCAAAGGAAAGAGTCGGGTAAATCTTTATTACTTGAATAGAACCTTCTACTTAAAATTCTGCTATGGAAGCGTCAAGCTGGAAAACTGACTTGTCAAAGAAGAAAAGTAATATTTGCTTGGTTACCAAGACAGTTAAATTATTTTTCCCCTCTATAAAAAGAAGAACAAAATTCGAAAGATCAAAACCATCACATAAAATTCATAAACATAGTAAAACAAAAACACAGTTAACCAAATTTGTGAGATGGCAAAAGTGAAATTACTTGGTCTATGGTATAGCCCTTTTAGTCACAGAGTTGAATGGGCTCTCAAGATTAAGGGTGTTGAATATGAGTTTATAGAAGAAGATCTACAAAACAAGAGCCCTCTGCTTCTTCAATCAAACCCTGTTCATAAGAAAATCCCTGTTCTCATTCACAACGGGAAGCCCATTTGTGAGTCAATGGTAATTGTTGAATACATTGATGATACATTTGAAGGCCCTTCCATCTTGCCTAAAGACCCTTATGACCGAGCTATAGCTCGTTTCTGGGCTAATTGTTTTTCCGAAAAGGTATCTATACACTCTATCTTCTTCAAATCCAATTTGTAAGATTACATTGTGTATGTTATTATCGTATATTTTAGTCGTACAAGTTTGTTTACTTTTAGGTTCTTTTTTTTAGTCAAATCATGTTAGAGATTTATATGTCTGATAGAAAATATAGCGAACTTTTTAGTACTTTTTATTTTTGTTTTTGTTTTTTTTGTATAATATTGGACTGAGAGCCTGAGATGAGCTCATTTAAAGTGATATATTCAATGAAGAGTAATATAACCGATTTAAACTTGCTTAGAACTAATTCTGATATACAAAAATAAGTAAAATTGTTATTGATTCTTAACTTTTGAGTGCTCTAATTTACAGGGGTCAGCAGTGGGAAGAAGTTTCTTTCTCAAAGGAGAGGAACAAGAGAAAGCTAAAGAGGAAGTTTATGAGATGTTGAAAATTCTTGATAATGAGCTCAAGGATAAGAAATTCTTTGTGGGTAACAAATTTGGATTTGCTGATATTGCTGCGAATGCTGCAGCACTTTGGCTGGGAGTTCTTGAGGAATCATATGGAGTTGTTTTAGTGAGAAGAGAAAAATTTCCAAATTTCTGTGCTTGGAGAGATGAATACATTAATTGCAATGAAAACAAGAAATATTTACCTTCAAGAGATGAGTTGCTTGCTAAATTCAAAACTCGCTTTTATAATGCATCTGTTGCCAAATAAATTTAGGTTAAGTTTTATGAGTTCAATTGAATTACTATACTGGTTCGAACTATGTATACAATAACATATCAGTGTTATCCCATATTCGAACTATGTATACATTAGAAAAACAAACTTAAGATATATGCATATTATAACTAGAGCTTGAATTCACGTTTGAATAAAACTACTTGTCAACTGAAGCAAGCTTAGCCAGCTATTCATGCCTTACACCTTGTTTGAATGGTTATTACCATTGTATTGTATTGTATTATTAGTTTAAATTATTATTTTGCTATGAGTCGATGATCGATCGTACTATAGTTAATCATATTAATTGTTTATCAAAAATATTACTAGGAGTCATTTAATACGCGAGATAAGATAAATATTCCCAAATTAAATTTGAGATTAATACTTTATTAGGTTGAAGATAAAAATTTATACAGGCTGAGTTTATATCATCATCCAACCTTAATCTTAAATATCCTACCATATTGTATCCAACTTGGTAATTTTATCCCACATCCCAATTTTTTTTGGGATGCAATTCTTGGTTTTTCCAAAGCTAAAGTACTAGCGGCAAATCTTGCCAAAAGAAAATTTATCTAGATGATCGTGTAAAATTTTAAGATCTTGTGTGCGGAATAAAGCTTAATTTTCTCTATCTAGGTGATTTTTGTTTTATGTGTTGAAACAAGTGCGAATTTTCTTTTTATGTTTTCTATAATTTGACTCAACAATACATTTAAGAATGAAATGAGAGATGTGGTTTGCGGAGGGATCTTTAGAGACGATCAAAGAAAATGAAATTTTACTCCAAGCCTTATCCTCGAATTATGAAGCATCGCCTTGTATCTATCTACCGAGCCATCTGCTTTATGTTTGATTTTGTAAATCCACTTGCAGCCAATGGCTTTTTTCCCTGGCAAGGACCGTTGGAGGAGGAAGCACCACAACTAAAGTTTGATATGATAGTAAATAATGAAAATAAGTTGGACACGAAAATTTTACGTGGAAACCCCTCAAATAGATAGAGGGGGGAAATCACGGGGTAGAAGGATTTTACTATTAAAATATGGGAATACATTGCTCTCAATTACAAGGAGAAAACAATAATTAGCACTCCTCTCTTATAAAAGGAACAACTCACTAAAGAGGACACTCAAGACTACAATATTTATCTTGGTGTATAACTCTCTTTGTATTCGTACTTTCTTTTTCTGAATGATTTAAATGAGGGCAGAATGCTCTCTATTTATAAGAACCTAAAATGCGTAAAAAAAATTATGCGTTGCATTTGTTTACATCAGCCTTTGTTGAAATGCTGTCTTTGTTGACTCTTTCATTTATGCATTAGTTGACAGCAGCACAACAACCTTTGTTGACTCTTTCATTCTCTCACTTGAAGATTTAATTGAGAATCAATTAAAGCTTCACACTATCATTTCTATCCAATTACTGCAATGTTACGTTTCTATCAGGCCAATAGAAGATCGACACCATATGAACTTATTACTGTTGATCGGCTTTGTAAACATATCTGCTAGGTTGTCATTGGTGTTAATTTTTTGAATGTCCATACTGCCTTCTTCCACCTTCTCACGAACAAAGTGATACTGAACTCGTAGCTGCTACATATTCTGCTTTCGTCGTAGATATAGCCACGATAGATTGTAGTTTTGAAACCCAGCTTACAACTCCTCCAGCAAGAGTAAACACATAACATGTGGTGGACTTGCTTTTATCAAGATCACCTGCATAATCTGAATCAACATAACCTTTAACACTAAAGTCTGATCCTTCATAACACATTGTAACATCTGAGGTACCCTTGATATATCTCAGGATCCTCTTAACAGTATTCCAATGCTCTCTACTGGGATTAGCCATGTATCGACTGATCACTCCCACTGCTTGTGCAATGCCAGGTCTTATACATACCATGACGAATATTAAACTTCCCACTGCTGATGCATACGGTACTCGAGACATCTCCATTCTCTTTGCTTCATTGCTAGGACTCATACTTGAGGATAACTTGAAATTAATAGGAAGTGGGGTAGAAATTGACTTACAATCTTGCATCTTAAAGTGTCTCAAGATTTTCTTCAAGTAGTTCTTTTGAGAAAGCCAAATCTTCCTATTATTTCTGTCTCGGTGAACTTGCATCCCCAGAATCTTGTTACTGATCCCAAGTCCTTCATTTCAAACTCCCTAGCCAACTGTGCCTTTAAATTTATGAGACGATCTTTGTTGGGGCCTTCTACCAATATGTCATCAACATACAACAGCAAAATAACAAAATCTTCATCACCAGATCTCTTGTAATAAACACAAGGGTCTGAACTATGTCTATTGTATCCAAGGCTTATAATGAAGGAATCAAATCTCTTATACCAACATCTCGGCGCCTGTTTGAGACCATATAGAGATTTGTTCAACCTGCAAACCAAGTTCTCTTTTCCCTGTTCTTCAAAACCTTCTGGTTGGAGCATGTAAATTTCTTCTTCAAGTTCTCCATGAAGAAATGTAGTTTTGACATCTAACTGCTCCAAGTATAAGTAAAATGTAGCACACATCGCCAGGACCACTCGAATTGTTATGAGTCAAACCACTGGAGAAAATATCTCTTTGAAGTCTATACCTTCTTTCTGAGTGAATCCTTTCACCACCAATCTTGCACGATACTTCTCCACTTGATCATTACCATTCCGTTTGATCTTGTAGACCCATTTGTTTCTAATGGCCTTCCTTCCTTGTGATAATTGAACAAGATCCCATGTTTTATTTTTATGAAGAGCTTTAATTTCTTTTTGCATTGCCGTTATCCAAAGAGATGATTCTTGGCCTTTCATAGCCTCGTGAAAAGTTGAAGGCTCTCCATCTTCTATTAATAGACAGTATGCAATATTGCTCTCTATAAAATAATTTGAGTGCCAAGATGGTTCTCTTCTCTCCCTAGTTGACCTTCAAACTTGTGGAGTTTCGATCTCAGCTTGCTCTTGTTCTTCGTGCTATGGTGCTGCTTCAGAAGAACTTGAAACTTTTTCTATCTCTTCAACTTCAACTGTAGTAGTCTCTGATTTTTCTTTTGAAGTACTACTTTCTTTTGCTTGTATCTTGTTTTCAACAAATACAACATCTCTGTTGATTACCACCTTGCGGGTAGTGAGATCTCACAAGCGATACCCCTTGACTCCATCAGCATACCCTAAGAAAATGCATTCCTTAGATTTTGGATCCAACTTCGATTTTTCTTGGGTGTTGTACATAACATAAGCAGGACTTCCGAATATATGTAAGTGCGAATAATCAGCTGGTTTTCCTGTCCACATCTCCATTGGCATTTTCAGATCAATTGCGGTTGATGGTGACCGATTGATCACATAACATGCGGTTTTGACTGCTTCTGCCTAGAATTATTTTTCCAACCCTGTAATTGACAACATAGCTCTTGTTCATTCCAACAAGGTTCTTTTCATCCGCTTTGCTACTCTGTTGTTTTGTGGAGTATATGCCACTGTGAACTGCTTTTTCATACCTTCTTGTTTACAGAAGTTATCAAATTCATCACCAGTGTATTCTCCTCCATTATCTATCCTCAAACACTTGATCTTTTTCTCAGATTCAAGTTCCACCCGCACTTTGAATTATTTGAAAACTAGAAAAACATCTGCCTTTCTCTTGATTGAATACACTCAACTTCTCTTGAAGAAATTTTCAATAAATGACATAAAATATTTTGCTCCTCCTAGGGACTTCATCGGTGCTTGCCAGACATCAGAGTGGACCAGATCTAATATTTCTTTGCTTTTAGGAGAGAAACTGCTAAACTTCAGTCTATTTTGCTTACTGGTAACACAATGCTCACAACAGGGTAGTAAAACTTTTTTGAGCCCTAGAAGAAGCTTTTGCTCAGCAAGAATCTTCAAACTCGTTCTGACATATGGCCAAATTTATGATGCCATATAATTATTAATTCTTCAAATGAACTTGCTGACGAGGTTGATGCTTCCCTTATTGGTGTGTTTCACCTGCACATATAGATTTGTAGCAAGTTTTTCTGCTTTCATCATTACAAGCGCTCTTTTGGATATTTTCATGACTGCACCATGAGTCTTATATGAACATCCATTATCATCTAATTATCCCAAAGACAATAGATTCTTTCTCAAGTCTTTTACATGTCGTACCTCCTAGATGGTGCGTATCGTGACATCATATATTTTTATTTTGATGAACCCAATACCAATAACATCCAAAGCATGATCGTCTCCCATAAACACAGACCCTCCTGAGATAGGATTATATTGATGGAACCATTCTCTCCAGAAAGTCATGTGCCATATTGCTCCTGTGTCCATGATCTAGACATCAGTGAAATGTTTTCTGCCTTCATTATTTGATATTGCTTCACTACATAAAATATCGTCATCATTTGAGGTACATGCAACATTCTCTTGAGCATTTGATGGCTCAGGATGTTCGCTCTTCATTTTGAACCGACAATCTTTCTTGAAGTATCCTTTCTTGCTACAGTTATAGCACTTGATATTCTCCTTACTTCTTGATTGAGATCTACCATGATTGTGACTCCCACTGGGGCCACGTTTTGTTGGTCTTCCTCTCACCATCATCAAAGCTTCAGCTTGCTGCGAACTTGCTTGTCTATCTTCCTTATTGTTGCGCCGATTTTCTTCTTCTAAGACATCGACTGTAATTTCATCAAAAACTAGATTGTCTGTATTGTTCATCAGGTTGACGATGAGTTGATCATACGAGTCAGGCAGACTTTAAAGTAGAAGCTCCGCACGTTTAGTCCCATCTATTTTGCAACTCATTGTTGTAAGTTGCGAAAACAGAGTATTCAAAGTATTACTATGTTCAGTTACTGACATGGACTCTTCCATTCGAAGAGTATACAATCTTCTTTTTAAGAAGATTTTATTATGCAAAGATTTGGCCTCATACGATCCCGTAAGAGTATCCCATATTTCCTTCGCCGTCCATTTTTCAGCTATACTAGACAACACTTGATCAGCTAGTACTAAGTGTAGATCAGCAACTGTGTTGTTGTCTATATCGTTCCACTTGCTATCATGAACAAAGCCTATGGGCCTGCCTTCAATTGCAGCTAAGCAATTTTCTTTTCTCAATATCGCTTTTATTTTTATTTTCCATAATGAGAAATTAGTCTCATTGAATTTCTCAACGTCAAACTTTATTGTACTCAATATTGTTATTTGCTTCACAACCTTCTAGATCATTTATGAATATTTTTGCAAACAATCGTGACAAACTGTACCGTCACTGAAATTTACTATTCACATGACTAGTACTTTTTGCCAAATTTTACTATTCACAAAAAAAATACTATTTACGGATAGTACCTTCGCATACAATAGACAGAACAACCGAGGACTTTGATACCACGATTGGGGGAAGGAAGCATCACAACTAAAGTTTGATATGATAGTAAATAATGAAAATAAGTTGGACACGAAAATTTTACGTGGAAACCCCTCAAACAGATAGAGGGGAAAAATCACGAGGTAGAAAGATTTTACTATTAAAATATGGGAATACACTGCTCTCAATTACATGGAGAAAACAACAATTAACACTCCTCTCTTATAAAAGGAACAACTCACTAAAGAGGACATTCAAGACTACAATATTTATCTTGGTGTATAACTCTCTTTGTATTCGTACTTTCTTTTTCTGAATGATTTAAATGAGGGCAGAATGCTCTCTATTTATAAGAACCTAAAATGCGTAAAAATAATTATGCGTTGCATTTGTTTACATCAGCCTTTGTTGAAATGCTGTCTTTGTTGACTCTTTCATTTATGCATTAGTTGACAGCAGCACAACAACCTTTGTTAACTCTTTCAAGGACTTTATAAATTAGCAAAACAAATGAAATATAAAGAGTTAGAAGTGAAAATGTTGCTTAGATGTTGTCAAACTTATCACAAAGGAAAACATACAATGTCATTCTTTTAGAACTACTGACAAAAATTGTAGATGTTTATTGGAAGTTATCAGAGAGGATAACATACAATGTCATCCTCTTAGAACTACAAACAAAGATTGTAGATATTTATTAGAAGTCAGCAAGACTATTATCATAAATATCTAGAGGGAGATAAATAAATGTGCAAATTTTTTAATAAGTGAAGATCAATCACAAACACGAAGAAGATTTGCTAGTTTGGGAAAATGCAATTATTAAAATGAATTTTTTTCTATTAGATAATTTAAGCAATGTCTTTTATAATAGCATTTAGGAGTCGCATAAGAGTAATTAAGCGATTTTCTCATTTTTCATATGTGTTATCTAATGAATATTTTGGTGATATGTCTTTCAGTCAATTCTTTTTCAAAACCTTAGTAGGACCCTCTGTAATTTTTCGGGGAAGAAGTATGTGTAGCCTTGACACGATTCACAATATATTCATAGAATTTAGGGGCTTCACAAGTAGAATTAGATAATATTTATTATTTTTCCTGTGTTTACAGCCATGAATTTTTTAGTAATATGACTTTCGATAATTTTTTTTGGAATTTTTATGGGACCCTCAATAAGTATCTGAAGGTTCCACGATATATTCATTAAATTTAGAGGAAACACAAGCGGAATTATGTTGTTTTCTCATTTTTATTGTGTGTTAATCATTAATATTTTGGTGATATGACTTTCGGGTTTTTTTTCGAACCTTTAGGTGACTCTCCGTAAGTATCAGGAAGAGCAGTACATGTAGCCTTGGCACGAGCCACATCGTATTCATAGCATTTATGAGATGTATAAGTTTTTAATGTAAAATAGATATAGATATGCACTTATTATACACGACAATAAACATACTATACATAAAAAGGGTGCTTGAAATGAAAAAAAATTATGTCAAAAGAATTTATGTGCAATCTTGCAAAATATTGTGTGAATTTTGGTAGAAATAATCTTATATAGTATTATATTTTGTGATACGTGTCGTATTATCTATGTTGGACTGTATATCTTTGAAAGTTATAAATTTTATTTATAAATCACATTCAGTGGGAAAATGACACGGACTAGCAAATATATACTAGTTAATTAATATACATACCTATAATTTAAGTTAATTCCTATTTGCTGCTAACCTTTTCCAGTAATTAATATACATAGTTATAGTTGTTGGGGACACATCCAAAATTTGTATAATTAAGCTCCCAAGTCTATAAATTCATAATTTATTTTTATAAATTCAGAATTTCTAATTGAATAAATTTAGAATTTATATATGTTTACCCTAGCATGTATATAATTATAATATTGATACATTTGATTTGTATAAGTTCTGAAAAATTTCTAAAATATATAAATACAAAATTTGTATATATTTACTCTATTTGTATATTGCCAGCGAATTATACAAATGAATTTGTATATTGGCACCGAATTATACAAACGGATATGCGAATTATACAAACAGCTGCTATAGCTACAGTTACGGAATATAATGACCTAAACAATAGCTATTTCGGCCTATTAAGTTTTAGGACTAAGCTATTTATGAAAATTCCACATTTAATTTATGTCTTATCATACATTTCTTCATTTTTTTCTTCCTTTTTTTGATATTTGAGTCGAGGTTAAAGTAGAGTTTGAAATATTTGGTCAAACCCTCCCAAGAGTAAATATAAAAACATCCTCCACAAACATTTAGGGGTTGTACAAGCTTTTAAGGTAAAATAGATGTAGATATACCCTTAATATATATGAATGTACACATATTATACATAAAGAGTGTGCTTGGAACGAAGAAAAAAATAACATCAAAAGAATTTATATATAATCTAGCAAAACAATGTGAATTTTCGTAAATATAATATTATATAGTATAACATATTGATATACGTATCATAATATTTTATATTGCACTGTATATCTTTGAAAGCTACAAATTTTGTTCATAATCACATTCAGTGAATGCGATTTATGCCTTATCACACATCTCTTCATTTTTTATTCTTTTGTTTATTTATATTTGAGTCGATGCTTAAGTAGAGTTTGAAATATTGGGTAAAAAACCTCAACGAGTAAGAATAAAAAAAATCCTCCGTAAGCATTTAAGGGCCACACAAGCGGAATTAGATAATTTTTTCATGTGTATTAGCCATGGATAATTTGATGATATGATTTTCGATCAATTTGTTTTTTTTGAAACCTTTATGGGACTCTCCGTAAGTACTTAGGGGAGAAGTATGTGTATCCTTGGATCGATCTACGGCGTATTCATAGCATTTAGGGATCGCACATATGGAATTAGTCTATTTTCTCATTTTTTATGTGTGAACCCATGAATATTTTGGTGATATGATTTTCAGTTAATTTTTTCTGAAATCTTTATGAGACTCTCCGTAAGTACCAGGGGGAGCAGTACATTTAGCCCCAGTACAATCCACAACATATTCATTGCATTTAGAGGCCGCACAAGTGGAATTAAGTGATTTTCTCATTTTTCGTGTTTGTTAGCCCATGAATATTTTGATGATATGACTTTCGATCAATTTTTTTCTAAAATATTTATGGAACCCTCCATAAGTACCTGTGAGGGTGGTACGTGTAGCCTCGACATGATCCACAATATATTCATAGCATATAGGGGGTGCATAAGCGAAATTCAGTGATTTTCTCATTTTTCATATGTGTTAGACCATAAATATTTTGGTGATATGATATTTGGTCAATTTTTTTCGAAATCTTTATGGAACCATCCGTAAGTACCCGGGAGAGAAGTATGTCTAGCCTCGGCTTGATCTACGATTTATTCATAACATTAATGGATAGCACAAATGAAATTAGGCGATTTTCTCATTTTTCATGTATGGTAGCCCATAAATATTTTTGTGATATAAATTTCGATCAACTTTTTTCCTAAACCTTCATGGGATCCTCCGTAAGTACACAGATGAGAAGTACGAGTAGGCTTGGCACGATCCACATCATATTCATAGAATTTAGGGTCCACACAAGCAAAATTAGGTGGTTTTCTCATTTTTCGTGTGTGTTAGCCTGTGAATATTTTGGTGATATGACTTTCGGTCAATTATTTTCCATACATTTATAGGACCCTCCATAAGTACCCCAGAGGAGTAGTACATGTATCCTCGGCATGATACACAACGTATTCATAACATTTAGGGGTCGCATAAGCTTTTAAGGTAAAAAAGATGTAGATATACACTTATTATATACGACTCTACACATATTATATATAAAGAGTGTGCTTTGAATGAAGAAAAAAATCATGTCAAGAGAATTCATATGTAATCTAGCAAAACAATGTGAATTTTCATATATGATATAGTATTATTGAGGGGTATTAGTGACCCTTTTCCCTATTTTATATTGAGATACGTATTGTAATATTTATGTTGGACTGTATATCCTTAAAATCTAAAAATTTAGTTCATAAATGGCATTCAGTGAATGAGATTTATGTCTTATCATACATCTCTTCATTCTCTTTGTTTTTGCTTCCTTTTTCTTGATATTTGAGTCGATGTTAAGTAGAGTTTGGAATATTGGGTCAAAAGCGTCCATGAGTAAGCATAAAAACATCCTCCATAACTATTTAGGGGCCGCATGTCATGACCCAACCCATCGGGTCATGCGAGTACCTACTCTAACACATAGATAGGAGAACGTTTATAAAATATCATGCAAAAGTTTAACTAAATACCATTAATAGTGCTAAAAGAGTAGCGCAGACATCGTTAATTAATTTAAAACTCCAAGATTGATTACAAAAAAACACCCCAATGATACTAGTCTAAACAGGTACAAGAGCTTATAAGGATACAATATACAATAAGACAATGACACAACTCGCACTAAGGAAAGAAAAGTAGAAGCTGTTGGAGAATCATCTCCGTCTTCACCTAAAAGACATCACTGACCCTGAAATTAGACTATGCCAAGTGGAATAACAAGAGTAGTATCAGTACAAACAACGCATATTGGTAGGCATCATCGGTCAACTCGATACTCAGCGCATAATATAAAGAAATCAATAAGAAAAAAATATGCTCTTAAGGAAATACATTCGTCAAACCTTTATGCACAAACTCTTATCATTCCCGTTAACCTTATTAAGTTCGTTCAAGACTAACTCTCATCCCTTCTAGTTGGTCTACTTCCAACTCTAAATCAGATCAAGGCCTAGGTCTTTTATCACATAGATAAGTTTCTGATCTATAAGCTCACTAACTTGTCTAATCGGTCAACTTTTCTTAAGCTTTCGCACAAACACCCGACCCTAGAATAATTAACATCTCACTTGTAGGAGGGAAACATTAAGGTGGACTAAGGCTCCTTTTTCAAATATGCTGGCCCGCTGTGGCTGGACCTAACCCTCTCTAACAACCTCGCCACATCAGGATTCTTCGACGGTTTGCCCGGAGATAGAATCTTTGAATTCTCTCCCAATCCTTTTTTTTCACATGTAGTATCAGGACACCATCAATATCTAACTCTATGTCACTGATCTTACTAAACTACACATTAAATTCTCTTCACTTGTTTACCCATGGCCTCATACCTACGATACGGATGCAACTAGCCACCTGCTTAATTTGAACAAGTATATACAAAATCACATTATGAATTTACCATTTCAAGAGCAATATATAGTTTCACAGTGTAAATATCAAATACAACAGTCACCATTGTAACACTTGAACCTTCGATCTTTTCATATCAATTATTACACAAGATGTGCATGCTTAATTAGAATCGGGTCAGTTTCTCTATCATCATTCATATAGTCAAGATCAATTCACAGATGATAACCACACAATTTGTTTCTCATATAACCCATACCAAAACTATATATTTGTTGGATTGTGACAACCGATTCAATATATGTGTCAAAATATGACACGCGATCTATATGTTGGAATGTGACACCCGATCTAATATTTATGTTAGAACGTGAGATCCGATCTAATATCACAATTACAGTCCACAATGAATAGTTCACATATTTGTACAATTAAGTAACATGTTTATTGCATGCAATTGTTCACAAATAGTCATTTCACTGGTTTCATTTTATCTTTCTCTTCACTAAAAATATTTCGTGAAGCCTTCTTTATTCAAGGCATCACTTTTGGTAGAGCAAGTTCAAGATTATAAATTTCACGATCTTAGAAGTATAGACCAATCATAACAACATATCAATCACCCAACCACACTAATTAAATGCATGATAAACATAACATTACTCTATCACTATTAAGAGTCTCTATATGATATAGACTAAACCATAACCTATAGCCACAGGTAATCAAATAGATTTATGGCATGAAATCTACTAATACTATGTCATTTACATTCATTCTTTATTTCATGATACACATTACTTAAGTAATTCATAGGCAATAATCAATATAAACACACACAATTATTATATAAGTCTATCTCTATATGCATCAATATCCCATAATCCCCAAGTCTCAGGATTCCGTTATGGCCCAACTATTGTCTACACTTAATCTCACAAGAGTTATTGGCTTTCTGAACAGTTTCACCAAGGTTAACATTTAATTATTAAACCTTTATCATTAGTCATATAATAATCATGATCCACAACATACATTCTCACTCTAAACAACAAATGACAATTACTTAACCATCCATTCCATGTCAACGGCCTATGCATAAAATCTCCCGTCAATCTGCATAATATTAAGCAATGGTAATAAATTTATAACTACTCAATTGAGAAAATCTATCCTACCTAGGCGCCAAACAACTATAGAAGGATTATAGCATGATCCTTGACTTTCGGAAGGAGAAACTATGGTTACGGGTCTAAAATCTGTTGGTTGTAGCATTTCTTGTGCTAGAAATCTCTTCTTCCCTTCTCTCCAAGATAGATCAAATTTTGGGGGGATTTCTAGGGTAACCCTCATCTATTTTGACACCTAGAGAAATAAAGACATAAAAAAAATACACCCTCTTCATACTGGCCTATCAAATCCCGCTTTGGCAGCCTAATCCCTCCCTGGAAGCCTAAAACAAACAATACTTAGTAAAATGGACATAAACGTTTACTCCAAACTTCAAATGAGGCAAATTAAATGGTGTTGGAAATAATATTCATTGACCTTTAATTTGATAGTTCATGATACACCTAATTCATTATAGGTTGAGAGATATGATCATCTGATGTTGACCTCAGTTTAAACTCAAGTTCGAAACTAAATCGGAAAGATACTTTCAACTTAGCTTTGTGCTAGGGGTATTGTACGACCTTAATTCATAATTAATACACTTGCATACCAAGAAATTGGTCCTAGACTTATGAAGAATGATATTCGTATGCCTTTACCGCATATACTTTTAATAATGACAGGCTAGGTCGTTACACCGCACAACCAAAATTAGGCTATTTTTTAATTTTTCGTGTGTGTTAGTTCATGAATATTTTGGTGATATGACTTTCGATCAATATTTTTCTAAACTCTTATTAAGCCCTACATAACTACCCGGGAGAGAAGTACGATCACCTCGACATGATCCATGACATATTCATAGTATTTAGGGGCCGCACAAGCGAAATTAGACAACTTTCTCATTTTTTGTATGTGGGCCTATGAATATTTTGGTGATATGGCTTTCGGTCATTTTTTTCGAAACTTTTATGGAACTCTTCGTAAGTACCAGGAGGAGATATAGGTAGCTTCATCACGATCCATGGTGTATTCATAGAATTTAGGGGTCGTACAAATAAATTAGGCGATTTTCTCATTTTCTATGTGTACTAGTCTATGAATATTTTGGTGATATAAATTTGGTAATTTTTTTTGAAATATTTATAGATTTCTCCGTAAGTACACTGGAAAATAGTACGTTTAGCCTTGGTACGATCAATGACAAATTCATAGCTTCTAGGGCTGCACAAGTAGAATAAGTGATTTTCTCAAAATTCGTGTGTCTAAGCCCATGAAAATTTTGTTGATATGACTTTCGTCAATTTATTTTCGAAAAATTTATGAGACCCTCCGTAAGTACTCGAGAGAGTAATACGTGTAGCCTCAGCATGATCCACGGCTTATTCATGCCATTTAGAGGCTGCACAAGCGAAATTAAGCGATTTTCTCATTTTTTGTATGTGTTAGCCTATGAATATTTTTGTGAAATGACTTTCAATCAATATTTTTAGAAAACCCTTATGGGACCCTCCATAAGTACCCATGAAAAAAGTATGTGTAGCCTCGACACGATCCACGATATATTCATAGCATTTACGGTCAATTTTTTCTAAAACCTTTACGGGAACCTTCTTAAGTACCCGCGAGAGAGTACGTGTTGCCTCGGCTTAAATCATGACGTATTCATAACATTATGGGTCCACAAAAGTGAAATTAGACAATTTTCTCATTTTTCGTGTGGTTTAGCCAATGAATATTTTGATGATATGACTTTTGGTCAAAAAAAATTTGAAACCTTTATGGGACCCTCTATAAGTACTCGGGAGAGCAATACGTGTAGTCTTGGAATGATCCACGGTGTATTCATAACATTTAAGGGCCGCACAAATGGAATTAAACGATTGTAACACCCCAAAATATTTTACCAAGACTCGAACCATTCTTTATCTGCGTATAGACTCGAACTCGTTGAATTTTAATTGTATATATGAGTTAGGATTAATTCCTAAGTATTTTAAGTGTGCTAGAAGTGAATTATGGTCATAAGGAACCTCTAGTACTATGTCGAGTTGAAAGATCCTTCACCGATTAAGTTTTCATATAAGATCTTATAAGGGTCAACTTCAAATGATCATAATGTTTAGAATATTAAGATTTATGTAATCCATAACCTATCAAATTAAAGGTCTTTGAATCTTCTTTCCAACGCCACCGAATTTACCTCATTCTAATTTCAGAGTAAAACGTTATAACCATTTTACCAAAGACTATCACTACAGAAGTTTGGGTAATGGTGCGGCACGCCACTATAGAACCAGCAGAGTGACAAAACTAGCTGCAGTAGTTTGAGATCGAGCGTAGTGCGCCACTATTGCACCTGCAGGCCCTAGACCCATTTTTTAGATTTTTCTTGAGGAAGGGCATTCCAGATTTTCTCCACCCTTCCCAAACCTAACTTTTATGTTTTGAGACTAAAAATCCACCTTCTAGGGGTATTTTCTTCTAATTCACCCTTAGAACCTTGGAGAAAAGAGATTAGAGAGAAGAAGAAGAAGAGCTAGGTTTCAAACAATTCCTTCAAATCTTGATTTCCTTCGATTTTTAGGTATGTAAGGCTAACACAACGTTGAACTGAATTTTTCCACGTGCCCCTTCGTTATTGATTCGAGTTGAATTGATTTGGAGTTTTCAAGTTCCTTGAATTGAATTCTTGAGTTATCTATGGTCTTTTTGAGTTCCTTGTACTTATTTAAAATACGTATTGATGTTGTTCATGGGTTGAGCATTTGACTTGGATGCATATTCATGTCTTCTTTCACATGAACCCTAATTGAGGATTATATTTGATTTTGAACATTGATTGTACAAGAGTTTGAGTTTTCACATAAGTTGATTTTCACTATTTTGAACATGAATATCTTGAGCATAAACGATGGTTTTGAGAAAGAGTTTTAATATGTTGTGATTGATTTCAAAAATATATTTTTCTGAAAGAACTTGATGATTTGAGCATGAGTCGAGTTCGAGTTGAATTAAAAAGAGTCTTTTAGATAATAATAGTTTTGATCCTAATTTCATTTTGCATTATTTTGAGTTGAGATTGCATGTTTTAAAGAGATTTGAAAGAGTTGAGTATTTAATCTCAATGAGTTGATTGGATTGAGTTGATTTGAAAGAGCATAATGATTGAGATGAGATTGAGTTTCGATAAGAGTCCAATGAGACTAGTCGAAAGTTTTGATTGAACTGATTTGTTTAAGTTGCATTAGTATATTGAGTTTTGGAGTAATATCGAGCACCGAATTGAGTGAGAGTAAAACTCAATAACTATGTAGACAGCGTAGGAGAGAATTGAACCATTAAATTCGGATGTTTCCCTATTTTATTATCTTTAAAAGATAGGACTTGATTAATTGGTGGATCCATATTGGTAAATTCGTCCTTTACCTTGGCAAGTATTGGACGAACGTGTAAAAGACGTCGTTTTGTTGTACATCACCTACTTATAGGTGGTGAAATTATTGTCGGTTAAGAGAGACTCCCAGATTGTGCATGAAAGTATATGACATGTTTTGAAAAAGATGCATATTACTGAGTCTTTCTTAAAGCATTGTTATATGTTATACTTGCATATCATATTGAGTTGGGTGAGTTTCATTCTATCTTGAGTAGCTTTGATGTATTATTGTTTCATTCTGCCATATTACATACTCGTACATTCCACGTATTGATGTTCATTTAGACTTGAATCATTTTATTATGCATGGACAGGTATTAGAGATCATCAACAAATGCTTAGTTGAAGATCTACTTCTTTTCTGATAGTGGTGAGACCTCTTTGCTTTCGGAGGGATCATATTAATTTTTTTTCATTGCTTATGAGTAGTTCTTTTGAGGTAGCCATGAACCTGTCATTGACACCATCTAGATAGTAAAGATAGAGGTTTCATAGACTAGATAGTGATGAATTTATTTTGATTAATTTAACTCTTGATTAGTTTTCTTTTAAATTATGTTACTGATTAGAATGATTGAGATTGTTGATTGAGTTAGCCCACTAAGATTTATTTTTCTCTTAAACTAAGTCTTCCGCTGAATGAATGAATGTGTGATTAGGCCAAGTGGTTCACTTGGGAGCCAGCAATGGCTTCTGAGTGCGGACCACACCTAGGGTACCCTCTCGGACGTGACAATAATTTTCTCATTTAGGGGGCACACAAATAAAATTAGACGATTTTCTCATTTTTCGTATGTGTTAGCCTATGAATATTTTGGTGATATGGTTTTCGGTCAAATTTTTTTCGAAACTTTTATGGGACCCTCCGTAAGTATCTGGGAGAGAAGTATGTGTAGTCTCGACATGATACACGACATATTTATATCATTTAGGTATCGCACAAGCAAAATTAGACGATTTTCTCATTTTTGTATGTGACAATGTCAATAGATTCAACCAGATCCAGTAAATCCAAGAAGAAGTGATGAATTATCGAGTATTGTTGGACAAATTTGAAGAAGATGACAAATAAAAAATACTCAGGATACTTTAGATGGGCTATCTATCTTTTTTAATTCATACATTTGTAAAAGGAAGTTTTAGGTTTATAACTCAACTTTCTTCTTGTCTTTTATATATTTGCATTATTTAAGCATTATCATTTGTAATATCATCATAAAGTATATTACAAATTCTATGATGATCGTAGAATACCTCATTAGGTTTGACAAGGTATGACCTAGCCCTACTTGCTTGTACTTCTCCCAAGGTATGACCTAGCCCTACTTGCTTGTACTTATCCCTTTTAAGGATTTTAATTTTAATAAAAAAACTGCTAGACACTATGTAGTGGTATAAATTCGAAGAAAAAAAGGGAAAAAAAATGCCCTACTTATTCATCTTTGAAGTATGAAGATTTTGTGTGGCAATAAAATTTGAGCAAAATTTGGGGAGAATTTTGTGCGTTCAACTGGATCATAAGTATTGATTCGAACTATGTGTACACCAGGAAAAAACATCTAACTATTTGCATATTTATATTACAATATTAATACAGATCATTTTTGTCTTCTTTGTTAATAAATTGGCTTTTGAGCCCTCGTTTAATATAAAATAAAATAAAATATTATAATATTAAGCTCTTTCAAAATTTACTTACTCTAAATTTGAATAAAATTACTTTGTCAAAAAAAGGCATCTTAACTATTCATGTACTCAGAAAATAGGGGTGAATATGGTATGATAGGTATGAATTTTATATCAACGTCAAAATATTTAATATCGTGATTTCAATATTATTATATTTAGTATACATTTTTAAAAAAATTGATATTTGGTAGGGTATTCATTATTTATAAAAGAATTATCAAAATATTGAATGTCATGCCACAGTGTATAATTACATATATAATTCATATATATTATTATAATATTAAATAAATATATAAAGTATAAACTAGTATTAATATAAAATTAATTATTTATACTTTATTGTGAATATTTTTAAGTGTATAATATTTTAGTATGATATAATTAAGACACTTCTTAAGAATTTGAAATCATAATTCTATATTATATGAGTATATTTAAGTCGAAATTGAATATATTATAATTTTCTATTTACCATATCGCAAAATTCGAAATAAAAATATATTAAACCATAATGAATTAACTCAATATAATAATTATAGTATAATATTTTACAAATAGAATATCAAATTATCAAATTAAAATTTTTAATATTGTATATACCATACTATACCATACCTATCTGATCAGAAAGTTTCAACTCTTATGCTGGTGGGTCAGTGATTGCATATTAATTAATCATATCAATTTTCTCATCAAATTTTAAAAATGATAAAATTAAATATTATTTTTATGTTTCTAAGGAGAGTTATTTAACAAGCCACGAGATTTGACCAAAAAGTGGGTGACATAAACACACAGGTCAGTTTTGTTATTGTAATGCTCAATCCAAAAAAGTAAGAAGTTTGTATTAGTTTATCTTAATTAAAAATCTAAAAAAGAAGTAGATTTTTAATATTCTTTTAAGTTATATAAAATTCTATAGTAATAATAATAACTCATAGCATAATTCTATAATGCAGGGTCTTAAAAAATAAGTTGTATACAAATCTTATCTTTATCTATATATGAGACTGAATAAATTATTTTTGATAGATCCTCGACTACAAAAATAGTTTAAATCAGATCAAAAAATGATTATATATATAAAACTTTTTATTTATTTAAATAAGAACAAAATCAAAGAAAAAAATGTCTTCTTAATTTCAGGAAATGCCATTTTAAATCAAAATAAAAAAGATAAAATAACATTATTGTGAACCAAGAGATTACCGATAGTATTTATTTTAGAGAAAAGGGATAAATATACCCCTCAAACTTGACTTCGCAAGTAATTACACTCTAACTTTGAATATGCACATCTAGACTCCTCAATTTATATCCATTGTGTCGGTTGAATACTCCAATTTACAAAATGATCATCTAGACACGTTGTGGATGAGTTGGAGTATATAGTTGTTAGTTAAAATCAAGTTAAGATGTCCGGAGGGTTTACTTACTTGCCAACTGAGACCAAATTTAAATGTCTGTTTATTTTAAGTGTCCGTTAATGTGAAAGCCTAATCAGATTACAAAACTAAATTGTCAAAAAAGAAACGTTAATGCATTTGGTAGATTTCTAAGAAACTTCCATGTTTTCCCCCTCTATAAAAGAAGACTTAGACCTCAAGGGAGAACATAAAAATTCCCTCAATTAGTTAAGCAAAAACCCAGTTAATCAAAGTTGAGAGATGTCAGAAGTGAAGTTGCTTGGTTTATGGTAGAGCCCTTTTAGTCATAGAGTTGAGTGGGCTCTAAAGATTAAGGGTGTCAAATATGAATATATAGAAGAAGATTTACAAAATAAAAGCCCTCTACTTCTTCAATCCAATCCAATTCACAAGAAAGTTCCTGTGCTAATTCATAATGGCAAGCCCATTTCTGAGTCAATTGTCATTCTGGAATACATTGATGAGGCGTTTGAAGGCCCTGCCCATCTTACCTAAAGACCCTTATGAGCGAGCTATAGCTCGATTTTGGGTGAAATATTTTGAAGACAAGGTATATTTATTGCAACTAAACACTTCACTTTGAGTATACACATCTAGACATCTTAACTCGTTTTTGTTGTGTCAGTTGGACAATCCAACTAATAATATGATCATCTAAATACCTCCAAAATTTATGTGACACGTCAATATCGGATATCAATGAGACACATTAATGTTAATGAGTTGAAGTGTTTAACTGTCAATTGAGATCAAATTAGTATGTCCAGATATTATACTTTTCGAAGTTTGAGTGTTTATTTAATAACTGAGGTCAAGTTTAAATATTAATTTATATATATTATATCTTTTATAAAATTGGATTAAGATGAACATAAATGAAGTGATATAATTTCATATAGTCAATAATAACTTATTTGAGACCGACTAATGTACTTTTATTGTATATTCCTATCTTTAAAATTGAGCAAAAATTATTTTTGAAATTTAAGTTCCTATTGTTATGTAGGGGGCCAGCAATGAGGAAAAGTATCTTTCTCAAAGGAGAGGAGCAAGAGAAAGCTAAAGAGGAAGTTAGTGAGCTATTGAAAGTTATTGATAATGAGTTCAAGGACAAGAAGTTCTTTGTGGCTGACAAATTTGGATTTGCTGATATTGTTGCAAATGCTGGGGCACTTTGGTTGGGCGTTCTTGAAGAAGTATCTGGAGTTGTTCTGGTGACAAGAGAAAATTTCCAAATTTTTGTACTTGGAGAGATGAAGATTGCACACAAAACAAGGAATATTTACCTTCAAGAGATGAATTGTTTGTCCGTTACCAAGCCTATATTCAGCCTGCTGCTGCTTCAAAATGAGTACACCTCTAGCGCGTTTCAAGATTTTTTGTGGCAATAAAATTTAGAGATGGATTTAGGATGAGTTTTTGTTAATTCAATTGAAATTGATTTTGGATTGAACTAGGGGTATGTAAGAAAAAATATGCATGTTATAAGATTTATCTTTATTTCACTAGTTAGTAATATAAATCTTGAATTCACTTACGAATAAAAGTATTTGTTAGAGGAACCTAGCTAGTAATTCAAGAAATCAGTAATTGAGCTAAAGGCTATTCTAGATCATTTTATAGAGTTTTACAACAATAACAATATATCCATTAAAATTCCACATAACGGGGTTTTGAAAAGGCAGGGTGTACGCAGTTCTTATAACTATCTCTTCAAAGTAGAGACTTTATTTTCGAAAGATCCTCGGCTCAAGCAAATCAAAACAGTAGTATAACAAAAAATAGGTGGAGAAACATGACAACGAATATCAATATAGTAACAACTATATGCAATTAAGTAACCGTAAACATAGTATGCCTCAGATGCTAACGAATACTCAAAAACAAAGAATAATACTACAACTAACAAATTGTTCTATTCTAACCCCAAATCAAATACATGCATAAGCTAGTAATAGGACAATTCTTATCTATTTACTAACCTACTACCCTTATACATAATCTGTGTGCCCTCCTATATAAGGTCATGTCATCGATAAGCTAAAGATGTGTCATATCGTGTCTAATCACCTCCCTCCAATATATTTTTGGCATACCTCTGTCTCTCCTATACCCCATTATATCCAACCTCTCATACCTCATCACTGGTACATTTGCATATCTCCTCTTCACATATACAAATCATCTCAATTTTCAAATAATGTCATTTCCAATTATGTTGCTCCTAGTATGTCCATATATCCATCTACTCCACATTCTCATTTTCTCCATTTGCATCTTTTGAACCTGAGAGTTGACTGGACAACACTCCGCCCAATACAACAAAGTCGGTCTAACTACCACTCTATAGAACTTACATTTAAGTTTTGGTGGTACTTTCTTATTATACAAAACATCAGATGCAAGCGATCTACTTCATCCATGTCGCACTAATATGATGTGTGACATCATTGTCGATCTCACTATTTCTTTGGATCAAGGATCCTAAATACTTAAATAAAAATATTCTCTTTTGGCGATAACTTATGTGTCACATCTCACTTCCACGCATGTGTCATACATCACATCACTGAATTTATACTTCAAATACTCTGTCTTGGTCCTATTCAATCTAAATTCTTCAAATTTCAGAGTCTGTCTCCATACCTCCGACCTATCGTTAACTCCACTGTGAGTCTCCTAGATCAAAACAATGTTATTTGCATATAACATACACCATGAAACCTCACCCTTAACATGCTGCGTTGGTTCATCTATCACCAAAACAAATATAAATGGGGTAAATATTGATCCCTAGTTCAATCCCATCTCGATTGGAAATTGCTCCGAATCTCTTCCCATAACCTGGGTCTTAACTCCATCATGCATGCCCTTTATCACCCTAATATAAATAACTGATACACCTTTAAACTCCATCATTTTATAGAGTTAAAACATATTTGACTTCTTTTTCTATTATAAATATAAGTACTCCATCACGTAAAATTAAATATATTCAAGAAATCAATAATTGAGCCCCAAAATTTGGGAAGTCTTTTTAGTTTATTTGATTGACTACTGTAACGAGCTTTCTCCTTCGTGAAGAATAGGTTAATGGAGAAGGATTTTGGGCCAGATCGGGTAGTAACTTCGAAAAAATGTAGCCTACGCCAAACTTGGATGAATTCTGAGTCAGATGAGGTTTAGGGTGACCTTGAGAATGGTGGGGGATTGGATATCTAATTTGATTAGGTAAGATGATACCCAACGGCTTCGCGAAATCTCATTCGAGCAAGTAAATCTCCCGAAATTGGACTTGGCGTGAAAGATATATTTTAAAACGTCTTTGGAAGAGGGTGTGTTGTGAAATCGGAGCTTGGAGAACAAACTATGAGCTCACCATTTCCGCATATACTGCTAGAGCGGAATTATTTCTGCCAGAGTGAGGCCGCCAGAGCAGGATGGGTCCCACCAGAGCGGGACAATCGCGACTTAAGTCAGGAAAAACTCCAGAAACAGTCTTTTTCTACAAAAATAGTTTCTAGAACAACAGGAGGCGATCTAGGGCGATTATTATCGATTTCTCATGGATTTGCACGCTTAAGATAAGGATGTTACTCCCTAAATTCATTATTTGATTCCTAGAACCTAGAAACTATGGTTGGTAATCATTAGGGGAGGGTTTGAACTGAAATTAATGGTGAAAAATAGCCATAGAGTAGGGTTAGGATCATGAGTTTTGGCCTTGGGTAAGAATTTAGTTATAATTCTAGTGAATTAGGCTATTTCATTGATCCTTGTGTATATGTGACTTATTTTAATCCAAGAACTAGCCGAAATAACTCGGAAAGAGAAAGCTCTTACACTTTAAGTTTGTTGAAGCTCGAATTCGAGGTAGATGATGGTTTTATTTCTCGTATGTGTTTCATATACTTGTTAAATTTCTTCATGATAAGTATATGTGTATATGAATAGAGAAACATGCTAGATTATATGTGAAATGATCACTTGCTGGCATGTTTTATGATGAATATGTTCTTGGTAATATAATGATGATTATGACTGAAATTATGGTTCTTTGTATGTCAGGATCTAGTGTTACGTTATGACACATAAATTGGATCGGGTGTCACGTTTGAAAAAAACCTTGGACTGGGTGTCACATTCCGACACAAGTTGAGTGTTTACAGTCTTATGAGAGGACCCTTATATGAAATTATATGAGTTGAGGTTATTGAATTATGATCTTGCTTAGTATTGAATTGAGTGGAAATGGTTAACTTATTTTGTATATATGTACTTATTGCGTGGGGTTTACTTGTCTATGATCCGCTTACTGGCTAACCGTGTGATCCTACTAGTACACTGTTGTTTTGTGTATTGATACTATAGTTGTGTCACGCTCCGGGAGGGTATCCTAGATGTACCCGGCACTCGAAGACCATTTTTGATCCCCAAGCAAACCACTTGGTCCAATCACACATCCATTCATATCAATCAATCAGCGGAATGTTTAAAATAAAGAGAATATTTGGCGGGCAATTCAAATCAAACTCCAATCTTTGTCAAAAAAAATAGTTTGACAAGAATAATTTCAAGGAAATAAAATACTCAGTCGACCCGTCACTATCCAGTCTATGAAGCCTCTATCACTACTATCTAATTGGTGCCAATGACATGTTCATGGCTATCTCAAATCAAAATAAAAAGGCTAACTCGATGCAAGAATAACATAAGCGGTGTCCTCCAAATGTAGGGGAGGACTCACCAATACGCTGAGTGTGTATAGATCCTTAATGGTGCTCTTATTGATGATCTCTTAAGCCTGTCTCTGCATCATGAAATGATGCAGGTCCAAATGGACGTCAGCACATGGAATGTACGAGTATTTAATATGGTAGAATGAAACATACCTCAAGGAAGAATAACGTTGGTTCAATCTAATCAGGCACGATACAATTCAATTAAATCATTCAATCCAATCCAATCATGTACAGTCCAATCACAATTCATCTAACCCAATCAGATCATATGCAATCAACTCAATAATCAAGTCAAAGGACTCAACTCAATAAATATGCACATTAAAACTAAGCAATGTTATACAATCCAACTCAATCATCGACAATCCCAATCAAACCAATCATATCATGCACAATCTACTCAATTTGGGAGTTTCTTTAACCGACAACAATCCCACCACCTATATATAGGTGATGCACAATGAGTCACGTCATTGCCACGCCCATTCATACTTGCTAGGGTATGAACGGATCAACTTATCATGGATCCGTCAATTAATCAAGTTCTATCATTTTAGGATAATGAAATAAAGAAACATCTGACACGGTACAATCCCTTTCTATGTTGGTGGCGTAGTTTATGGGATTCGAGTATGGACTATACTCTTACCCAATTCGGTGCTCAATACTCCTCCCAAGACTCAATACGCGCATAGCTATCAAGTGAGTAAAATATTCAAAATACTCATTTAGTCTCTTAGGACTTAGTTTCAAATCAACTCATTTAGTCTCATTGGACTCTTTTTAAAACTCAATCAAATATGGTCTCATTGGACCTTCTTCCAAATCAACTCAAACATCAAAATCTTCTTTAAAAGATTTGATACCATCTCAACTCAATGAATGCAGAAAATATTAGATGTCTTTAAACATAATTTCAACTCCTCAACTCAAACTCAAATTAGATCTCTTTTTTATGTAAAAATGCTCAACTCATTTATACTCAAAATACTAATGTTCAAAATAATTAAAAGACTTCTCAAACTCAACTCATGCTTAAACTCCTTTTAAATCAAAGACGAAAATAATCATTCTTTCAACCCAAAATAGTGTATAAATGGTTTATGCAAAAATGCTCATAAATAATTTATTTAAAACTCCTTCTCAAACCATAATTTATACTCATATGACTCCAATCAAATCAAATTATGCAAGTGTAGCACCCCTTAAAATTATTCCCTAAGATTTGGACCTTTCTTGTACACGTGTAAGGTCGAACTCGGTTATTGTGAAGCAATTTCATGAGTAAGGTCAGTCTTTGAGAAATTGAGCAGCGTTAGAGGTGATGTAGGGTCACGAAGGACCCCTAGGACCAAGCTGAGTCCAAAGGATCTGTCGTGGCTAAGCTTTAGGACGAGTTCGAAAAAGGGATCGACTTCTAACGACCCTATCTTTTGAAAGACTACAATTTGGGTAGCCCACGACCTATCAAATTAAAGGTCGTCGAGTCTTCTTTCCAACGCCACCAAGAATGTCAATTTTGGAGTTCGGAGTTGAAAGATATGACGATCCTAAGACGGAGTAGCACAGCAGGAATTTCAGGCCTAGGGTTCAACTATTGGAAATCTGGGCTTGGCGCCGCAGTGGCGCGACGCGCCACTATCACGCCAGGAACATGCCTCAGTAGTTTGGTCCCTGGCGTGGCGCGCCACTGCGAGGTGTGTAGGGTTTTTCAAGCAAAAATTCCAGAACCCAGAACCTTTGGCCTTGGCGCTATAAGGGCGCGACGCGCCACTATCGTGCCAGAAACATACCTCAGTAGTTTGGTTCTTGGCGCGGTGCTCCACTAAAAGTTGTGCAGGTTTTTAGGCGTAATTGGCCTTGGCGCTGAAAGGGTGCTATGCACCACTATCGCGCCAAAGGCGTTTTTGGCCTATTTTTCAGAATTTTGGAGGAAGGGTAATTTGGAAATTGTCCCAAATTATATATTCACAAGCCTTGAGCATTTTTGGACCACTTCTTCAGCCTCCACTCTCTCTCTAAAATCCCTAGAAACCTCTCTCTCTCTCTCTTCTTCTTTCTCTCCAAATCGTTCTCCAACAAGAAGAGTTCCAACAGCTTCAAGGTTTGAGTTTTCTATTGAAGACCCAACCACAAGATTTTCTTCAAGTCTTCACTAAGGTATGTAAGGTTATCTAAAACATGAGTTGAGTCCACCCATGTGCCCTACTCTTGCTTTGAGTTTAGATGTTCATGAAAATAGAGTTTCTTGGTATGGTTCATGTTTGTATGAACTCTGTCCCCTATTTATTTGACTCTATATGTGTTGATGTTGTTGAGCCAAGGAGTTCCTAAAATGAGCCTTTATGTGAGTATGAGTTGATAAAGATGAGTTGTTGAATATGTTTTATTGACCTTTTTAATTATTTAGATTGTGATAAAGGATGTTATTTTCCTAAAAATGTTGTCGATTTTAAAAATGTCGATTTAAAGTCTTGAAGTTGTGATGAGTCATAAAGATTTCTCAAATGGATGGAGGTAATGATTGATTATATCTATATGTTGCTATAAATGCGCATTTAAATTTCTTTTGAAGAGATGATTGAGATTGATCGGATAGTACGATTAGAAGAAATTCGATTGTGATAGAGTTTATGAGTTGACAAGGTTGTAATTAGACTTGTCGATATGAGTTGATTGGATGGAGTTTTATGAGCATTGAGTCTTGGGAGGAGTATCGAGCACCGAATTGGGCAAGAGTATAGTCCATACTCGAATCCAATACCTGTGTTGCCAAACGTAGGGGGGATTGAACCGTTAAAGTCGGATGCTTCCCCGAGAGTTTTGTCCTGACATTATAGGACTTGGTTGGATTGTATCCATGATTGGTTGACTCGTTTATGCCCCAGCAAAGTATGAACGGATGCGGCAACAACGTCGGCTTGTTGTACTGTGACTGGCTCATAAGTGATGGTTGTCGGATAAGAGAAACTCCCAAATAGGTCTTGCTAGTACTCTGAGTCAGACTGAGTCGAATGATATATGATTGGTCCCGTCTAAATCATATTCTTATTTAGACTTAAGATAATTGAGTGAGCGCCCTGTATATATATATGAGTTGAGATTCTGAGTTGACTGATTCTTCTTTGATGTTCATTGTATTCGGCCATTTTACATACTCGTACATTCCATGTACTGATGCCATTTGGTCTGCATCATTTTATGATGAAGAGACAGGTACTAGAGATCATCAACCGACGCTCCGTTGAAGATCCACATACACTTCCCGCTAGTTGGTGAGTCCTTCTAGTTCTCGGAGGATGTTGATCCTTCTTGTACAGTTTTGTTGTCATTTCCCTTATTTTGATTGTTGGTAGCCATGGACTTGTCATTGACACCTTTTATACTTTGATAGAGGCTTCATAGACCGGAGTGTGGGGAGGTTGAACGGTTATTTTGAGGAGTTTTATTATATTTGTTTGTTGAGTTGATGAATGTTTGGCCTTCGGCCCCCATATTGTGAATAGTATTTCATTAATTGAGTTTCCGCTAAGAGAATATGATTGAATGAATGTGTGACTGGACCATGTGGTTCGCTCGGAGGTCAGAAATGGCCTTCGGGTACCGATTACATCTAGGGTACCCTCCCGAGGCGTGACAAACATGGTATCAGAGCCTAGAGTTTAAGTGTCCTAGGGAGTCTATGAAGCCGTGTCTAGTAGAGTCTTGCTTATGGGTGTGTTGTGCATCACACTTATAATCAGGAGGCTATAAGACATTAGGAATTGTTTCCCCTCTTTCATACTCTGAATTCGTGTGATGGAGTTAAACTCTATGAAACTTTCCTTCTAATTCGTGCGTTTATACGTTAAAGATAATGCCTCCAAAACGTACTGCTAGCCAAAGAAATGCCGATAATGCAGAGATGCCTTAGTCTGAGGTACGCCCGGCAAGGGCTAGAGGCCAACCTGCGACGTATGCAGAGGCGCCCCAAGTGCCTGCTACTCCACCTGCACCCACGTCAGAGGCGGAATTTAGAGGGGCGATTGCAATGCTCACTCAACTAATGGCTGCCCGAAATGGTAACCAGAGTTCGCCGACTCTTAGCTCTAGTTCCTAAGAGCCGTCTGCTACCGCCAGAATTCGAGACTTTCTAAGAATGAATCCGCTGGCATTCACTGTTTCTAAGGTTGATGAAAATCCCTAAAATTTTATTGATGAGATATGGAAAATTCTGAAAGTTATGCATGCTACGGAAATTGAGGGGGTTGAGTTGGTGTTCTATCAACTCAAAGATGTGACAAATATGTCACGCTCCGAGAGGGTACCCTAGGCGTGGCCGGCACTCAGAAACCATCTCTGGCTTCCGAGAGAACCACTTGGTCTCATTACTCATTTGTTCATCAGCGGAAGACTTAAGAATACGAATGTGGGCTTGTCATCATCAATATGGAAAGAAAAAAAAATAATTCTTAGAAGAAGTAGTTTCTAAGGAGAACTACTCGGATTACATCATCAAACTCTGTCTATGAAGCCTCTAATACTCTTAGATGGTGCCAATGACATGTCCATGGCTACCTCAAAAGAAACATCACACTCAACAATAATAAAAGGATAAGGAGTTCCTTTGAATACAAGAAGGACTCACCAAATAGCCGAAAAGAAATGTTCTTCAACGATGCGCCTATTGAGGATCTCTAACACTTGTATCTGCATCATAAAATGATGTAGGTCGAATGGCGTCAGTACGTGGAATGTACGAGTATGTAAAATGGCAGGAAGGTAAGGACAAATATTAAGAAACTCCTCTCAACAAAACTCAGCTCAGAACTCAACATCATCTCAACATCAATATGTAATGCAAGTTTAAAATATAATAATAAAAATAATAGTAATAAGCAATGCTTACTCAGTTGGGAGTTTCTCTAACCGACAACCATCACTTATGAGCTAGCGATGATACAACGAAGCGATGTCGTTTCCATATCCATCCAATACCTTGCCAGGGTAAAGGACATCACCATCTTGGATCCACTCATCAAAGTCCTCTTTTTGGGACTTAAGAGGCATAACCTCCATCCTATGCTGGCTACGTAGTTCTGGGGTTTGAGTCAATTAAACTCTTACCCAACTTGGTGCTCAATATTACTCCCAAAATATGTGCTCATATTAAACTCATTATCTAGTCTCATTGGACTTTAATTTAAATCATCAAACTCATCTCATTACCTCTTCATCAATTATTATACTTCGAAAACATCATTTACATCTCATCAAAACATTTTGCTCAAAGCATCATTTAGTCAAAAAATCATTTAAACTCAATTCTTTTGCTCTTTCAAAACTCAATAAAATACATATATAGTATTAATTCATATCACTCTTTTTATCAATGAAAATATTAAAAAGCCAACATCTTTACTCAAAATATATGTAAAAATATTCATGAACATCAAATCAATTAGGATTCATGGGAAAGTATCCATGAACAATAATTCCAATAATATGAGAGATAACAATAATAATAATAATAATAATAATGCATAAATATATCAAACTCAATAGAAGAAGAATTATTTCATTTAGAATTCAAGATTTGGATAAAACTCAACTATAACTCAATTATAATAAATTTAAATATTGGGCGCATGGACGAACTCAATCCAATGCTATGAAAGCCTTACATACCTTAAATCAGAAGTTTTACTTCGAATTGGAACACTCTTGGACCCCTAGCCTTTTCTTCTCGCCGGTTTATTTTGTGTACTACCCGGAGTATAAGAATCACCAGAGTAGTATTTTTACACTACTAAAACTAAAACTATATTTGAGAAGGAGTAAAGAAGTATATAGAGAGAAGAGTTGCTTAAAAAAACTTGGTGAATAAAATGAGAAAATAAGGTGGGTATTTATAGGTGTGGAGGAGGGACCTAACAATAAATAAACATAATCATAAAGGATGATCTTGAAAATTCAATGGAGAATTTTGATGTCATGGATGATGTCAAATGGTTCTAGATCTTTCTATGGTAGGTGAGATGAAATCTCTTTTAACGGAATATCCATTTTCGAAGCTGCGTTTGAATAAGATAAATTCCTTATTAGGATTGGTGTCTTCGTAAGAATTGTAGATATAAAAGTCTAGTTTCAGTTAGTTCAAGAATCATCTAATTCGGAGCATTCTACATCGAGATATGAATTTTATTCTACAAATACTCTATTCCGTCACAGCACTATGTCTTACAAAGATTAATTTATTTGATCTATTTAAACTCTGAATCTTAAGATATGTTCTTCATAAAAGTTGTAGGTAATGATGTTGTGGTTACTCAGAAATTTGAATCATCTAATTTGGACTATTAGATAAAAGGTTATGCCCAAATTACTTTAGGCATGAGAGAACATGATCAAAATACTTTTAGAACATGATCAAAATACTTTTAGAACATGATCAAAATACTTTATAACATGATCAAAATACTTTAGGCATGAGAGAAAATGATCAAAATACTTTAGGCATGAGAGAAAATAATCAAAATACTTTAGGCATGAGAGATCATAATATGATCAAAAATACTTTAGTCATGAGAGAACATAATTATGATCAAAATACTTTAGGCATGAGAGATCATAATATAATCAAAATACTTTAGTCATGAGAGAAATAGTTATGATCAAAATACTTTAGGCATGAGAGATCATAATATGATAAAAATACTTTAGTCATGAGAGAAATAATTATGATCAAAATACTTTAGGCATGAGAGATCATAATATGATAAAAATATTTTAGGCATGAGAGATCATAATATGATCAAAAATACTTTAGAAATGAGACAACATAATTATGATCAAAATACTTTAGAACCTTTTTATGTCTTCATATAAGGACCTTTGATAAGTCAATAATTTAATGCATTTAAGAGCCAACATAAACTAACATAAGATAGGTGATTAAACTTCAAATATTTAATAATCTATGCAATTGGAATCATGATATGAAAACCCATAAAGTTTAATGCTTGAATTAAATAGAAAACTTTGATAATTCATTTGGACTTCATAAATAAAAGGATCCATTAATTAATAACATTTTAGGGGGTGTTACAAAGCAACATTACTAATCTCGGATATGGATATTTCCAGATTAATGGTGTATGCTCAACAGGTAGAGGAGGAGAAAAGAAAAGACAGAGAAGAGCACCTGAGCAAGAAGGCAAAATCAATGGTCTATGAGAATGAACAGAGGCAAAACAAGGGTAACAGGTCCTTCTTCCAGAAGAGGCCTCCCAATTATGCCTCATCTACCGCCAGTGCACCTATGCCGCAGAACAGGTATGACCGGCAAGGACAGAGTCGCCAGGATTTCAGACCTCAGGGTTCTCAATCCCAGGCCAGTGTAAGTCAAGGTTTGAGGGGAAAGCCACCATGCGACAAGTGTGGTAGGCTCCACTCGGGAGAATGCAGAGCGGGAAGGGTTGGTTGTTATAAATGCGGCCAAATAAACCATTTTCAGAAGGAGTGTCCAGCATGGGGGAACAGAGCCTGGTTCTCTACCACCGCACCACCAGCTAATGGTAATCAGAGGGGCACTACTTCAGGTACAAATGGAGGTACAAACCGCCTATATGCCATGGGTAGTCGCCAAGATTAGGAGGATTGTCCAAATGTCGTGACGGGTATGATTCGAGTCTCTTCTCTTGATTGTTATGTGTTGATGGATCCGGGTGCCACCCTATCTTTTGTGACTCCTTATGTGGCTAGTAAATTCAATAAAGTTCTTGAATATCTTTGTGAGCCTGTTTGCGTAGCTACTCCTATCGGTGATTCTGTCGTAGCTGAGAAAGTTTATAGAGATTGCACTGTGTCAATTCATCATAGAGATACCTTGGCTGACTTGGTTGAGTTAGACATGGTTGATTTTGATGTGATCCTTGGCATGGACTGGCTCTATGTCTGTTATGCCTCTATTGATTGTAGAACTCAGGTTGTCAAATTCAAATTCCCGAATGAAGCTGTCATAGAGTGGAGGGGTAGTCATGTTATGCCTAAGGGTAAGTTTATTTCATACCTTAGGGCCAGGAAGCTAATCTCAAAAGGGTGTGTTTATCACCTTATCCGAGTGAAAGATGACAATATTGAGTCTCCATCCCTTGAGTCAGTTCCAATTGTCAACAAGTTTCTGGATGTCTTTCTTGAAGATCTGCCTGGATTCCCTCCTGATAGGGAGATTGACTTTGGGATTGATATTCTTCCTGATACCCAGCCTATCTCAATTCCTCCATATAGAATGGCCCCAGCTGAGTTGAAAGAGTTGAAGGAGCAGTTGAAGGACTTATTAGATAAGGGATTTATTAGGCCGAGTGTCTCACTATGGGGAGCTCCGGTCCTATTTGTTCGAAAGAAAGATGGGTCCCTTAGAATGTGTATTGACTACAGGCAGCTGAATAAGGTCACCGTAAAGAACAAATACCCTTTCTCCAGAATAGATGATTTATTTGATCAACTTCAGAGTGCCACATGTTTCTCAAAGATAGACTTGAGATCCGGTTACCACCAGTTGAAGGTGAGAGAATGTGATATTCCGAAGATTGCTTTTCAGACTCGCTATGGCCACTTTGAATTTTTGGTCATGTCCTTTGGATTGATAAATGCCCCCGCGGCTTTTATGAATCTCATGAACCGAATGTTTAAATCATATCTTGATATGTTTGTGATAGTATTCATAGATGATATTCTAGTCTACTCCAAGAATGAAAAGGAGTACGCCTATCATCTTAGAGTCGTTTTACAAACTTTGAGGGACCAGGTATTATATGCAAAGTTCTCTAAATGTAAATTTTGGCTTGCATCAGTGGCCTTCTTAGGCCATATTGTATCTGGAGATGGCATTCAGGTTGACGCTCAGAAGGTTGAAGTGGTGAAGAATTAGCCCAGACCCACATCCCCAATGGAGATAAGAAGCTTCCTGGGTTTGGCTGGCTATTATCAAAGGTTTGTAGAGAGATTCTCATCCATATCATCACCATTGATTAAGCTGACTCAAAAGAAGGCTAAGTTCTAATGGTTCGATACTTGTGAGGAGAATTTCCAGAAATTAAAGGCCAAGCTAACCACTGCTCCTATTCTAGCATTACCCGATGGAACAGAGGGCTTTATGGTCTACTGTGATGCATCCAGAATTGGCTTGGGTTGTGTGTTGATGCAAAGGGGTAAGGTGATAGCCTATGCTTTGAGACAGCTTAAGGTTCATGAGCGAAATTACCCAAGTCATGACCTTGAGTTGGCAGCTGTGGTGTTTGCGCTTAAAATCTAGCGCCACTACTTGTATGGAGTACATGTTGTCGTATTCACCGATCACAAGAGCTTATAATATGTCTTCAGCCAGAAGAAACTCAACCTGAGGCAAAGGAGATGGCTTGAGCTACTCAAGGACTACGACATGAGCATCCTCTACCATTCAGGTAAAGCTAATGTTGTTGCTCATGCTCTTAGCAGGTTGTCCATGGGTAGCACTGCCCATGTGGAAAAGGGAAGGAGGGAATTGGCGAAGGAGGTAGATCGATTAGCCCGATTGGGAGTTCGACTCGAAGAGAACAATGAAGGTGGAGTAAACGTTCAAGATGAGGCTACGTCTTCACTTGTAGCAGAGGTAAAAGAGAAACAAGATCAAGATCCTATCCTCCTCCGGCTGAAGGAAGTTGTTCACAAACAAGGGGTGATAGTTTTCATCAAAGGGGGAGATGATGTGTTGAGGTACCGAAGTAGATTGTGTGTACCTGATGCCGATGATGTTCGAGAGAAGATTATGGCCGAAGCGCATAGTTCCAAATACTTTATTTATCCAGGCTCCACGAAAATGTACCATGACTTGAGGGAAATCTATTGGTGGAGTGGGATGAAGAGGGATATTGTGGAATTTGTTTCCAAGTGCCCGAATTGCCAACAGGTAAAGGTTGAGCATCAAAGGCCATGTGGTTTAGCCCAAAACATAGGAATTCCAGAATAGAAGTGGGAGATGATCAACATGGACTTTATTACAGGCTTGCCAAAGTCCCGAAAGCAACATGATTCCATTTGGGTGATTGTGGATAGAATGACAAAATCAGCTCACTTCTTGGCGGTTAAGACTACTGACACCGCAGAATATTATGCAAAGTTATATATACAGGAGGTCGTTAGATTGCATGGGGTCCCTTTGTCTATCATCTCAGACAGAGAAGCTCAATTCACTTCTTAATTTTGGAAATTCTTTCAGAAGGGATTAGGTGTGAAGGTGAACTTGAGTACAACTTTCCACCCCCAGATAGATGGCCAATCAGAGCGCACCATCCAGACATTGGATGATATATTGAGGGCATATGTGCTTGACTTCAAGGAAAATTGGGATGATCACTTACCTCTCATAGAGTTTGCATACAACAATAGCTATCATGCAAGCATCTAAATGGCTCCATATGAAGTTTTGTATGGGAGGAGGTGTAGATCACCCATTGGGTGGTTTGAATTTGGTGAAGCCGAGTTGATTGGGCCTGACCTTGTTCACCAAGCCATGGAGAAAGTGAGAGTCATCCAAGATAGGCTAAAGACAGCCCAAAGCCGCTAAAAATCTTACACCAACGTGAGAAGGAGAGACTTAGAGTTCGAGGTGGATGATTGGGTGTATTTAAAAGTGTCACCCATGAAGGGTGTCATGAGGTTTGGAAGGAAGGGGAAGCTTAGTCCTCGATATATTGGTCCTTACCAAAATTTGAGGTAGATTGGGAGTGTTGCTTATGAGTTGTAGTTACCCTCGGAGTTAGCTTCTATTTATTCGGTATTCCACATTTCGATGTTGAAGAAGTGCTTAGGAGATCCTTCGTTGGTAGTTCCCATTGATAGTATTGTAGTTAAGGATAGCTTATCCTATGAAGAGGTTCCGGTCCAAATTCTTGATCGCCAAATTCGCAAATTAAGAAACAAAGAGATTGCCTCAGTCAAAGTCCTGTGGAGAAACCAACTTGTTGAGGAAGCCACATGGGAAGCGGAGGAAGCCATGAAATCTAAATATCCATATCTATTCGTGCCTACCGAGGAGAATGTTGAAGGTAATGACCATTTCCTTGACTTGAATTCATTCGTGCATTTTGAGTTTTAATTGGTATTTGTTTAAGAATTTGATTGGTTGAGTGACTGCAATTTTGACTGTGATTTGTACCCCGAGTCCATTCTTAGTTGCTCGTTATTCGAGGACAAATGATCCCAAGGGGGAGATAATGTAGCACCCCTCAGAAATTTCTCTAAGATTCAGTTATTGTGAAGAAATTTCATGAGTAAGGTGAGTCTTTTAGAAATTGAGCAGCGTTAGAGGTGATGTGGGTCACAAAGGACCCTTAGGACCAAGCTGAGTCCAAAGGATCCATCGTGGCTAAGCTTTAGGACGAGTTCGAAAAAGGGATCGACTTCTAATGACCCTATCTTTTGAAAGACGACAATTTGGGTGGCCCACAACCTATCAAATTAAAGCTCATCGAGTCTTCTTTTCAACGCCACCAAGAATGTAAATTTTAGAGTTCGGAGTCGAAAGATATGACGATCCTAAGACGGACTAGCACAACAGGAATTTCAGGCCTAGGGTTCAACTACTGGAAATCTGGGCTTAGCGCCGCAGTGGCGCGACGCGCCACTATCGCCCCAGGAACATGCCTCAGTAGTTTGGTCTCTGGCGTAGCGCGCCACTGCGAGGTGTGCAGGGTTTTTCAAGCCAAAATTCTAGAACCTAGAACCTTTGGCCTTGGCGCTATAAGGGCGCGACGCGCCACTATAGCGCCAGAAGCATGCCTCAGTAGTTTGGTCCTTGGCGCGGTGCGCCACTAAAAGTTGTGCAGGTTTTTAGTCGTAATTAGCCTTGGCGCTGTAAGGGCGCGACGCGCCACTATCGCGCCAAAGGCATTTTTGGCCTATTTTTCAAAATTTTGGAGGAAGGGTAATTTGGGAATTGTCCCAAATTATATATTCACAAGCCTTGAGCATTTTTAGACCATTTCTTCAGCCTTCACTCTCTCTCTAAAAGCCCTAGAAACCCCTCTCTCTCTCTCTCTCTCTCTTTTTCTTTCTCTCCAAATCCTTCTCCAACAAGAAGAGTTCCAAGAGCTTCAAGGTTTGAGTTTTCCATTAAAGACCCAACCACAAGGTTTTCTTCAAGTCTTCACTAAGGTATGTAAGTTTATCTAAAACATGGGTTGAGTCCATCTATTGCCCTACTCTTGCTTTGAGGTTAGATGTTCATGAAAATAGAGTTTCTTGGTATGGTTCATGTTTGTATGAACTCTGTCCCCTATTTATTTGACTCTATATGTGTTGATGTTGTTGAGACAAGGAGTTCCTAAAATGAGCCTTTATGTGAGTATGAGTTGATAAAGATGAGTTGTTGAATATGTTTTATTGACCTTTTTAATTATTTAGATTGTGATAAAGGATGTGTATTTCTTAAAAATGTTGTCGTTTTTAAAAATGTCGATTTAAAGTCTTGAAGTTGTGATGAGTCACAAAGATTTCTCAAATAGATGGAGGTAATGATTGATTATATCTATATGTTGCTATAAATGCGCATTTAAATTTCTTTTGAAGAGATGATTGAGATTGATCAGATAGTACGATTGGAAGAAATTCGATTGTGATAGAGTTTATGTGTTGACAAGGTTGTAATTAGACTTGTCGATATGAGTTGATTGGATGGAGTTTTATGAGCATTGAGTCTTGGGAGGAGTATCGAGCACCGAATTGGGCAAGAGTATAGTCCATACTCGAATCCAATACCTGTGTTGCCAAACGTAGGGGGGATTGAACCGTTAAAGTCGGATGCTTCCCCGAGAGTTTTGTCCTAACATTATAGGACTTGGTTGGATTGTATCCATGATTGGTTGACTCGTTTATGCCCCAGCAAAGTATGAACGGACGCGGCAACAACGTCGGCTTGTTGTACTGTGACTGGCTCATAAGTGATGGTTGTCGGATAAGAGAAACTCCCAAATAGGTCTTGCTAGTACTCTGAGTCAGACTGAGTCGAATGATATATGATTGGTCCCGTCTAAATCATATTCTTATTTAGACTTAAGATAATTGAGTGAGCGCCCTGTATATATATATGAGTTGAGATTCTGAGTTGACTGATTCTTCTTTGATGTTCGTTGTATTCGGCCATTTTACATACTCATACATTCCATGTACTGACGCCATTTGGCCTGCATCGTTTCATGATGCAAAGACGGGTACTAGAGATCATCAATCGGCGCTCCGTTGAAGATCCATATACATTTCCCGCTAGTTGGTGAGTCCTCCTAGTTCCCGGAGGATGTTGAGCCTTCTTGTACAGTTTTGTTGTCATTTCCCTTATTTTGATTGTTGGTATCTATGGACTTGTCATTGGCACCTTTTAGACTTTGATAGAAGCTTCATAGACTGAAGTGTGGGGAGGTTGAACGGTTATTTTGAGGAGTTTTATTATATTTGTTTGTTGAGTTGATGAATGTTTGGCCTTCAGCCCCCATATTATGAATAGTATTTCATTAATTGAGTTTACGCTAAGAGAATGTGATTGAATGAATGTGTGACTGGACCAGGTGGTTCGTTCGGAGGTCAGAAATGACCTTCGAGTGCCGGTTACGTCTAGGGTACCTCTCGGGGCGTGACAGTAAGTCACATATTATGTAGTCACATTAGACTCTAATCCATTTCATCTCAAGCATCATCATCAACATACATCTTCATCAATCATTCTACATATGTCAAATAACCACCATTCACTTCATCATTCACACCATCATCAAAACCATCATTCACATCACCGTCAAATATTATCATCACATCATTATCAAATATTATCAGCACATCATTGTCAAACATCTCCTCCACAAATCCTCATTTTAATCTTATGTTCAATTTATAGAGACAAAAGGGCATTCTTAACTATCCAATTTATTCTTTTCATTCCAATCAATACATATATACACAAAATCATCCATCTCAACCTTCAGACAATTATGACAAAAGAAATCTCATCTTGGGTTCATGTGAATGAAGCATGAAACCATACTCTCAATAAAACTCAACTCAAGAATACCATCAATACACCTTAATTTATATACAACAATTCATTTGTAGTCTAAAATATGAAAGATAACTATTTAGTAACTCAAGTCATGAAAATCCTCAATCAATTAATAGTAGATAAAAATTATCCTATAGTTTAAAAAAATTTCAAGAAAACCTTCCTAGAAAGTTCAACTCTTTCACAACTCCTATCCGACACATCTAAGGGTATATGGAAGAACTCAATCCATATTTTAGGTTAGCCTTACATACCTTGGTGAAGACTTTGAAGGAACCTTGATGTTGGGTCTTTAATGGAAAGCTTGAACCTTAGAAATTCTTGAAGGCAATTTCTTGTTGGAGATGTTTGGAAGAGAAGAGGGATGAAGGTTAGGGTTTCTTTGGAGAGGCAAAAATCTGAAAAAATATGGTCCAAAATGCTCCAAGTGAAGGTATATATAATTAGGGAAAAAGTCCAATTTGCCCTTCCTCAAAAATCTGGAAAACTGGGCAAAAACCTTGCTAGCACTACAGTGGCGCATCGCGAACTTTGAATAATGATAAATCCCTAAAAAATCACTTAATATGGAATGGAGGGAGTATGGATGGCCACGTATTCTCCACATTACTCTTCACCATCATGTTCCAATTCCTCAATAATCTTAAATCTTTAATGTTATGCCACTTCACCATCACCATTTGATGTTCCTATACGTAGCTTTATAAATAGAGGTATTAAAAATCATGTTGTACATATTTAGAAAGAATAGGAAAGCTTTCCTCTCTCATCTCTCTACATCTTTTGTCTACTTTTTTGTTTCATATTATTAATTTTATTTTTTCTTTATAACTCTATATTAGCACGAAACTCTAAGTTTATCTCTTCTATATAGATTGGATCAAATTTGTTCACATGACGATCTACAGCTCAAATTCAATATCCAACATGTTCAAATTTTATGTTGTTGTGCACCCTACTAAAACTTTCACCTCTTGGGGTTGTGCAAATGCTGTTAATATTTCTACTACTTCACAGTAAAAAGATATTTGATAAACCAGTAATTGACACCCCAAATTGAATACAAACTGAGTCAACATGTAAGCTGGAGCATAATTAAGGTAAAACTTTCAAGGACAATATATTTACCAATACTAATAGTTAATACATATATCTGAAAGTGCTTATTATCTAATTATTAATGGAAAAGTTTATTCGACTTTCTAATATGAACTTTAATAGAAATAAAAACGGGTAGTTCAAACTTCAGAAAAACTACTATTTATTTTGAACATATATATTTCAAACTTCATATTTTATATATATATATAAAATATTTTTAAACGTGGATTTTGGAATTTCAGCTCGAAAGAACTAAACTAATCACTACAAATTAAAATTTATGAATTTATGCGGTGTGGTTTAAATGGAGATCCTAAAATCGACTCCGTCAAACTTGCACCCATATCTACGTAAACAAAACCTTCAGGGTTCAACCACTACCACTTATTTTAAGACTTAAAAGTCCTCGTTCAATATACAACATTAAATTAGAAAATTGACTTGTCAGTTACAAAGAAACTTCTTCATTTTTCACTCTATAAAAGAAGACCAAAATTCAAGAGATCCTAACCAAAATATAAAATTCATCAACATATTATAAAATTACATAGTAGAATCATAATTGTGAGATGACAGTGAAGTTGCTTGGTCTTTGGTATAGTCCTTTTTGTCACAGAGTTGAATGGGCTCTAAAGATTAAGGGTGTAAAATATGAATTTATAGAAGAAAATCTACAAAATAAAAGCCCTCTACTTCTTGAATCGAACCCTATTCACAAAAAAATCCCAGTACTAATTCACAATGGAAAGTCCATTTGTGAATCAATGGTGATTGTTGAATACATTGATGAGACATTTGAAGGTCCTTCCATCATGCCTAAAGACCCTTACGATCGAGCTCTAGCTCGATTTTGGGTTAAGTTTTTTGAAGATAAGGTATATATGTTGTTTTGCAATTAATTGGAAATACGTTCTAACTTTTTCATTACGTTTACTGTAGGTCATATGTTTTCTATGAGTCTTTTATCACGTAAGAGATTTATTTGCAAATAAATAATATAGCAAATTTTTAATAGGCCCTTTGTTTCAATTTGTGACATTCTTTTTTTAGTTTGTTTCAGATAGGATAAGGTTTTTTTTTTGTTTAAAAATTATTTAACAAAATTAAACTTTGTACATAGACCACAAATTATTTCAAAAGTTGACTCTAACTTGCTTTGAATTGAAACTTAACTATTGAGTGTTCTAATTTTGTAGGGGTCAGCAGTGGGGACAAGTTTCTTTCATAAATCAGACAAAGCTAAGGAGGAAGTTTGTGAGATGTTGAAAATTCTTGATAATGAACTTAAGGACAAGAAGTTTTTTGTTGGTGAAAAATTTGGATTTGCTGATATTGCAGCAAATTTTCTTGGACTTTGGATGGGAATTCTTGAGGAAGCAACAGGAATTATTTTGGTGACAAAAGAAAAGTACCCAAATTTTTATGCTTGGAGAGATGAATACATTAATGGAAATAAGGAATATTTACCTCCAAGAGATGAGTTGCTTGCTTTTTTCAAAGCTCGCTTTGAAGCTGCTGCAACACCTCCTTATTCAAGTTGATTTCTTATCACTCAATTAATTATTATGTGAATTTAGGAAGAATTTTCTAGGTTGAATTTCCGAGATTTTGTGTGACAATAATGATGTGAATTTAGGAAGAATTTTCTAGGTTCAATTGGATCCTATGTATTTGTTCGAACTATATATATACGTATGGAGAAAAATCAAACGATTTGCATATTGATATTATTATATTAAATTCTTTCAGAATTTACTTACTCTAAATTTGAAAAATTACTTTGTCAGAAAAAGATATCTTAGCTATTTACATATCAACAAGTAAGGGTGAACATGGTATGAACTATGGTAGATATCAAATTTTATATTGATGTCATATTATGGTATTTAGTATATATTTGTTAAAAAATGTAAAATTTACTTAAATCTAAAAAGCTCAATTACAATTTATTTCTACTCTTTCTTTAATTACTCGAATTTTCCAATTTTTGGTTAATTTCGAATACATTAGTGTTAAACCTGATACATTGCTAATTGATACATAGTAATTAATGTGGTTGAGTTTATTATGAAAAGATAATGTATATCAAATTTAGAGTCTTTCTTTCAAGCAATCACGTATTAAACAGGTAATTAACCCCCTAAACGTGTAACAAATTATAGAATTCAAAATTTTAAAAATCCAAACGAGCAGAGCATAGAATCTTTACGATTTCAATCCAATTTTAGAAAATCATTGAACTAATCAAGATGAATATCTCAATTTTACTGAGACATTCTGGAGTTTGGCAATCCAAGGTAAGTTATGAAAGATACATAAGTGATGGAATCATAGTTGGCGACAATATTTCGTTCGTGAATCTAAAATCAGCCATTGCAGCTGAATTGAGCATCGATGAATCATTGAAAAGCATTGATATCCGATACATCATGCAAGGTAATTACTCATTATTTTGATGAATCATTTCTTCGGACAGAAGAAGATTATTCATCCTTAGTGATTATTTGTAATGATATAGATGTTAAAATTTACATAGTGCTAAAGAAGAACGAGCTTGGACTCGCAACGTATCTCCTGTACATAAAAATATCAGATAGGATACAATCGTTCGATGCTACGTCTAGTGCAATTGTTTGTGTCGAAGCAAACATGAATGATACATAAGCTCTTAGTTTAGTTGAATCTGACAATGTTGCTACCTGTTATATACTCGAATTGGATGTAACAAACTACATCACTGATACAATCAGTGTAGAAGTGAAGGAGAAGTAATTGTATAAGGATAAAGCAACACTAGTTGCTGTAATGGCCAAATACAAAATTGATAATGAATTCAATTTCAGAGTTTAAAGATCTGATAGATGAATTCAATTGATAATGAATTCAATTCAAATTGATATGCGCGCATTTGAAATTATTTTGTTATGTATATGATATTAGATGAGTTCTGTAATGTGAATAATACATTGAAAGGTTATGTATCATTAACAAATCTGATATTGATTATTTGATATAATACAGATACAGATATAAAGTGTTTAAGATATACATATTGAGTTTGATACATTGAGTATATGTGTTAAAGAACTGTCTGATACATATAGTTTTAAATTGATTTTATAGAACATGAGTGAAAATCTGAATCTTAATACATTACTTAACAATGTATCTCAAAGGTTAATAAACAGTATGTACATTTCAAGTTGTATCAGGTAGGAATTTTCTTAAATTTTTTTATTCATGATACATCATAATCTTATGTAGCTGATACAGTTTAATAAGTTCCCCTAATATTCTGTACATTTCGAAAAGTTACTTCTTATTTTTTAATCATGATACATAAGAATTATTATGTATTTGGTACAATTTAAAAATATTTTGCTGTCAATATGTACTTTTTAAATTATATCCATTATACTACTTCTTGATTTATTCATGATACATATAAAAATTTATGTATCCGATACATGTTAATAATTTTTTCTAAAAATATGCAATTAAGTGTTAATATGCTATTCAGAAGACTGTTGTTGAAGAATGAAAGCATTGTGTAGGAAAAACTTCAATATATTCAAAGTGAGATATTTTCAATAGTGAACATCCATGTCCCTTAAGAGATAGGATTTTCAACAAAGTTCATACTACTATGTCTTTTGTTGGTGCATTCACTACACCTAAATTGATTAATCATAAGAGAATTCACACCTCAAATGATATTAGAGAGGCTATTAAAACAGCCTATGGAGTTGATATTACGTGTCAACAAGCATAACGTGCAAAGGAACATGCTTTGAAGATGTTAAGGGGTAAACCTGCTGATGGATATAGACAGATGTCTATATACATCCATATGCTAAAAATTATGTATCCAAATTCATACATAAGGATGCACAAGTCACCAAGCGATGCGTTCATGTATCTATTCATAGCGTTAAGGCCATTGATGAGGGATTTTCAATTTTGCAGACCTGTAGTTATTGTTGATGGTGCTCATCTTGATGGACCTTATAAAGGGACATTTGTATCGGCTAGCACACTTGATGAGGCTGGTATTGAATAACTATGTATCATCTCATTTGATACATTTGTTGTGTATCTAATATACTAATATAAATATTTTATGTCTGAGAATCATTTTTAAGTTGCATATTGTCATTGGCGTATGGTGTTGTTGATTCGAAAAATGATTCATCATGGTCGTGATTTTTTCAGCAGTTTAAGAATGCATTTGGTGAGAGAGAAAATATGTGTGTTATATCGGATAGGAACGAAAGTATAATGAAGAGTATAATGTGTTACCCAATGTTCCTCACTTTGCATGCATATGGCATATATGGAAAAATGTGTACACTAACTACAGGAAAAGAAAAACTGTACTAAGTAACCTCTTTTACTCAATGACCAAGGCATACCGAAAAGATGAATTCAAAAAAATAATGACAAAAATGGATAAAATTGATCACAAAAGAGAATCTGAAAAATGCGAGGTACGAAAAGTGGTCAAAAGTTCATGCAACTATCAATCGGGGGAGAATGATGACTTCAAACATCACAGAATGTATCAATGAATGTCTTGTTGAAGCACAAGAGCTGCCTATAATTGACTTTTTGGAAGAGACTAGAATATTATTTGGTGCTTGAAACTGCAAAAATAGAAAAATAGCAGCATATACAAGACTTTAAATAGAAAATTTGAAAATATCCTTATAGTAAACACCGTGAAGTATTCGAGAATGAAGGTATGCATCAATTATTTAACAAATTGTATCTGATTGATATATAGTTTTTTAAATTTTTGAGTGCTATATTCATAATTGTATTAATTTTTACAGATTGTTACTTTATCGAAATATCTATATTCTATTTATGAATCAGGAAGAAGATACATTGTGTGTGTCTTGAAAGAAAAACATGCAATTATAGGAAGTTTTAACTAGATGAGATACCATGTCCACACGTAGTCGTAGTTTTGAAGAGTAAGAGCATTACAGACATTCACCCATACTGCTCTGATTACTATAACCCAAAGACATTGGTAAATACTTATGAATTGACAATGATTTCAATGCCAGATAAAAAAAATTGATTTATTCCGAACAAAATTTCGGAGGAAATCGTCTTGCCACAAAGATACAAAAGGATGGCAGGGAGACCAAAGAAAGGAAGAAAAACGAACTCTAGTAAGAAGCTAAGTACAAGCACAAACTGTAGTAGACGTTGTGGTCATGAAGGCCACAACAGAAAGACTTGTGATTTCATTTCCAAAGAGAAGTGATACTTTGATTTTTCAAGATACATTCACTTTGAATTTGAGAAAAGATAGATTGATCAATTACTTATGTATAAGGTATTTCTTTATAATAAAGTAGTTGTTTTTTTTTTGAAAATTTTTTAAAAAGAGAGTTATAACATTTTAGTGGTTATAATTGAAAAATAGCTCTGTAGTAGTTTTGATACATTATGTGGAATGTATAAGTCACATGCCCGTGATAGGTGAATATTTTATGTATTAGAAATGTAATTGGTAAGGAACAGAATATTGATATAAATTTTATTTCAGTAGTGATAATTGATACGTGCATGGTTCAGAATTATTTTTATTATAATTTACCTGTTACTCAAGTAGTAATTGTTATTAATTATCAAATTAAATAGATTAAGTAAGATGATTAAGGTGATACATGTCACTGATACATCATTGGTGTGAATCTGATATAAGAGACACAATACTATTTGACAATGGTTATGTATCATGAACAAATCTGATATTAATTTAGACTCATTTAATATAATGTACTACAAATTCAAAGTGTTTAAAATCTATAATTTCAGCTTGATACATCGAAGATTGATACATAACCTTTCAACTAATATATTGAAATGATACATCAGAAGGATGAATTTGATACAAGAGATGTTAGGTATCATGAACAAATCTGATATTGATTTAGACTTATTTGATACAATACACTATAGATTCAAATTGTTTTAAATCTATAATTTGAGCTTGATACATTGAAGACTTATAAATAACATTTCAACAGATACATTGAAATGCTACATCAAGAGAATGTATCTGATACAAGAGGCGATATTATATATAATAATCAAGTTAAATAGTCTGCAATAGTAAAGAAAGTGATCAACTGATAGCTATATTCAATAACAAATGATAAGTAGTTTCACAGAAAAATATTAACACAATAGTGGTTCAAAATATTCTATAAATAGTACTTAACCAAACAATATTTACTATTGCTGTCAAAACAACGACTATATTCTATTACTACTAAGTTCAAAAAAATAACTACTCGACGTCCACCATTTTTCCTTGAGCAGAAAAGATGAAATATCTCTTAGATTTTAGTGGATCATTGTTTTCACTAAAATAACCATTCTTGGCTTTTCGACAACCATAATTTCACAATAAAGAGGTGTATCTTGTACGAAAGTATTTAACATGTAGTCCAGTATATGAAATAAAAATTCTATCACTTAGATATTCAGCGAAAACAACCACGAAAATAACACAATCCCTGAAAAATAGAGTTAAACCACTTTAAAATAATAAAAAGAAAATTAATAAATTAAATATGCATAATTTTAAATACTTACAAGCTATTGCTTCCTTGTTGGGCAATGCCTTCAACATATTCAATCCGAAAAGGACAATTTGGTTCAAGCATATTACCAGTTAATTTGTCCTTATATAAATCAAGTGATGACCAATCGATACGTTCAGTCTTCTCGAGAAATTCATAGTCCTGAAGGTATGTAGGTAGCATTACTGCTATCTTTTAAATCTCTGGGAAAGGGTTTCTTTTTCTTGATCTAGATGATGAATCATACACGTGTATCAACCTCTCTCTCGACACAATCACTGTCAGAACCCAATGAAAATCACTATCACAGTTTATCGAGATGTATACCTCATCTATCAAATATCATGGGAAAATTGACGGGGATTGAGAAACCTTTGATTATTTTATTCAATAACTTCTAGTGATGAAATATAACATTGGCCTGTGTCATGTCTTTTTGGATAGAAAGATCAGTAGAAATATGATAGTATCGTGTGTGTGCAGATTCGATGTAAACTTTGAAGATACAGTATATTGTTGTGTATCTATACTAATTGCCCACTGCATTTTGAACTTCTTCCGAAGGTAGTAAAATATTATATCGATATACTGCAAAATTTTAAAAAAATATTAGTTCTACAAAATGATACATCGTTGGTAACCCAATAGATACATCGATATTAGATGTATCTGATACATAGAACTTATGTATCAGATACATTGATACATAGGTCTCAGACAATGACTTGTAATTTATCAACAAATAATTCTAAAAGTTAAAAATGTTATAACTTACCTCATCATTCCAACATCTATTTGGTTATGACATAGGATAGAACCAGTTCTTATCTTGAGTAAATGCCACTGCAAAATTTATTTTTTTCAAATCCAAATAAAGAGCACTTTGCTTTGTAGTGTTCCTCCTTTGATTTCCTGAATGAAAATTTATATTAAATTAAGAGTAAATATATAATAAAATGTTTCAGTTAATAATTTATAAATATAACACTTACTCGTTGGCATGCGATTTTAGTAATCCCTTATCTACCCATTGAAAATAGTCGGTGATTATTTCGGTTGGAGGACTATAGAATATGTCAAAACCTAAAAAAAGGTATTTTTATCCCTTTCAGTCGGCATCTTCTCCTTATCCTTTTCACTCAACCCAAATTTCGTTAGGTACGGTGATTATAAGATCTTCGAAGTCATCCTACTGTGTGGAAGAAATATCTTCGCATCATCTGGCAACACAATGATTTTGGATGGAAAAGTGATAGGCAGTTGGCTATCACATAGTAAACATTCAATCTGGGCTAGTTGTTTATGACTAATAGCTTTCAATGGTGTGATCGATAATGAAAATCCTGTTTAATAACATCTACTACATCTGAAGTTTCGGATGATATCGAAGTTGAAATTGTGCAATCCTGTTTAATAAAAAAGATAAAAATGTAATGACTTTAGTATATTTTGATTTTTTGTAAATGAGTTGGAATACTAACCAGTACTAAAGTTAATGAATCATATATAAGTGTGAAAGATTACCAATACATCGGACTTGATTTTGTCTTTATCAATCTGCTCAATATGTTATTCCATTTTGTCAGTCTTAGCAGGAGCCTCATTTTTATTTTTCATGAAAAAAGTTGATTCTTTTAATGCATTATTCTAAATTAAATGTATCATATCAATACTAAACTTATTAATAGTAAATATATCACAAAACTTATTCTGACATATTACTTTTAATGTATCAGAAATAGTAGGCTCTTCAAAAGATTCTACAGCATATGATTTCATGGGATGTGGTGATACATCCTCCATTTGTTATGGAATCGTGGATGATTCTACTTTCTATAATTATAAGAATAATAATTATTTTTGAAAATGACTATTAAAATGAAAAATTATGAACGTGATATATATGACTATGAAATGTATCAAGTAGTTTAAAAGTATATTAATTAGAAAAGTAGATTTATACTAATAAGAAAAATTAGAATGTATCAATTTATTAAATGTATATTGACTAACTTAAAACTTATACTAAAAATTTACGTATTTCTTTTAAAACTTCTTTAAGAATTTGATATCCACTGAAGCAATTTGGTCCGATTAATCGAAAGATTCACCTTCTCCCACTGATTTTAAAATAGTGAAAATAATTTTTTTTGTCTTTGTTAGTCGTTTCTACTAGAATGATCTTTTTACTAAGAGCAGTCTTCCTTTTTTTTTGAAGGAGATGGAGAAGATGTATCAGCAACACGATTGGATCTCCTTAACAACTCTTTATGTGGTTTAGTTGAAAATTCCTCAAAGTCGGAGAGTTCTTGAGGTTCCGTTCGTTTGGACTTGGCAGCTGATGTAGTAGCTACAGTAGGAGTTTCACTGTCATGGATATCAAGGGATGTGAATTCATCTTGAGTTAGGACAATGTTGGAGCATGAATACTGAAACAACAATAAAAGTGAAAAATAGAAAAAATAAAAGGTTCAGAATGTATCATGGGTTCATGACTAAACATAATGTATCAGATTCAATAGTAGTGAATGTATCAAAAATATTTTGTAAACTGAATCAGTACATAATTGAAAATTATATAATCTTAAACTGTAATTATTAAGCATCAGATGATATATACATTGATAAAAAATATATGAATGAGATTTTATGAAATATACCTCACTAAAAATGATAGAGGTCTCATATTTGGTCTTGACTGCAACAACACACCAATTAAGAATTATGGGGATGTGATTATCAACTCTTACAACAATTTCAGAAGGGACTTGACATGCACATTCATAAATTCATGCATTGAGAGAGTATGACATGCCGCTCAAATGATACATCTGTTTGTCAATAGTAAACTCATGCCTCATACCTTTCATCAATTTAAAAAAGACGATTTGACCCCATGGAAACGGCTCATATTTATCATCCTCTACCATTCTAAAATCGACAATAGAAATAGGTGAATAACCTAGTTAAGAAAAGACAAATGTGTGGATGAAGTAGAGGATGACCATCTGAAGAGCGCCTTCGTTGGTTTTCCATCTTCCCATCAAGAAACGCAGAACCATCGTCCTTTGTTAACACCATTTTCTGCACTGGGGAAATATTTAGACGACAACCTGCTTGAGGGTGCATCCAGGTACCAAAATTCATTGATAATATTAGTACATCACAGATCGATAATGATAACAAATTTCTTGATCGTGAAACATTCTTAAGTTATCCTGAACGCGACGAATGTGTAATACATCAGGATTTTTCTGCTCCAACTAAAGAAGTAAAAGACATTTGATAATTTGGCCTTGAAAATTGCACTGTGGCATATTTAGGTATTGCCAAAAATGATTTGCCTAAATAATTGGATGCCTTCTTTACCTATTGATGATTTGAAATCATCAATAAAATTAGAGTTATAAGCAATGTCGAATATCAAAGAATGGGAAGGGGTCTTTTTGATAACATACTTCAATCCCTGCATTGACAGAACAATTGAATAAATATAAAAGAGAACTGATACATTACATATCTGGCTTTTAGAAAACAGAACATAGCATGATACATTAGAATGTATGATACATATTGAACTTATGTATCAAGTACATGATCAATAAAGATACAAAAGAGAATTTATGTATATTGAAATGAGACACTTTGTTTTGACTACATATACATACAAAACAAGTTATGTAGAATGAAAGTAAAAGATCTTATATATCAATAACAACATAAAAGGAAGAAATTGATGATCGTGAACAAAGCAACATTAGTAAACACCTTATGTATCATGATTAGTACATAATATATCATGAACATCGACAAAAGCAATAGACCTTATGTATCATGGATAAAAGCAGTAGACCCTATGTATCATGAATGTATCTTGGAAAATCAAGGGTAGCTGATACATTTAGCCAATATCAGATATAGTTAAAAGATATCTGATACATTTGGTCTGGTATATTTATTCTGATACATTTATTTGATAATATGAGATTTAAAGAGAAAAATTACAATATACATTTTAAGAACTCATACCTTTGGAAGAGTAGGGCGTGTTATAACACCTTTAATTTTCTCCTCTATTTTTTTAGGTGATTGTTGAACTGTACATTTTGACTTTGCAATTTGAGATTTGGATTTCGTAGGTATCCATAAGGGATCATTGCGATGCTTGGATATAATCTTGTTATACTCTTCCCCAGAAGAATCACTGCCCAGTGAAACAAGTATTCCTTGATTTTGATTTAATGATGTGAGATCAATACTAAAAGATGGAGCAGATTCCATATGTATGAGAGAAGAAAAGATTAAAATCAACAAAAAATTATAGTAGAAATCAATGGAAGTTTGAAGAAGATGAAATTGATGTAAGATGACAGAAAAGGCAGAAATTGAATTACCTTATTTAGAAATTTGAATTTGAGAAAAAACATGGATTGTAATTCAAATAGAAATTATTGTAATTGGGACTTGAAATTAGGATAGTTGGGCAGAAGGAAAGGGATGTATCGGTGATTTGAAGAGAGGTATAAAAAAAGAGATTTTTGAGATTTTTATAATAGGAAATAATAGTAAATATAGAAATATAAGGTGTGTCGTTAGGTAATTTTTCCTAAAAAATGGTATTTAGTTTCAGTATTTGTAAAAGAATTATCAAAATAGTGAATATTATATCAAAGTGTATATTATGTATATGTCACAATCCAAATTCGGGTGTGATAGCATTCGTCTCAACCCACAGAGACAAGTCAGCCTAAACCCAACAAAAGTAAAAAACAGTCTAAATAGATAGATCAGTATGTAAAAGCGGAAGTCTTAGTCATCTACGAAACTCAAAGGATTGGTTGTCATATGTATAAGCCTCTAATACAATAAAAATGAAAGATAAATACAAGTCTCAATGCATTTGTCTCTCAAACAGAACAAAGCATATAAAAGAAACAAGACAGATCGTTGGCGTCGACAGCTACCTCTCAAGTATGCTCAAAAGTCGCGGATGAAAAAGAAGAAGGGAATCTGTATCAATGTCCGGGCTCAGAACCTACATAGGTATAGATAACAACAACGGTGCATTTTCATATGCATTTGGGTTTTTCTCTTTCATCATAACTTAGCCGGAACCATTTCACATCGGCATAATCATCAATTTGGACTTCAATGATAAGTTTCAACCCAAATGCATATGAAAATGCTCATGTAATCATTGAGAATGAAATGAAGTCCAATACCATATACAATTCATATCAATAATCTTCACAACGAGTCAACAATGTCAAATAGTTAAAATACCTCGACTTATTAGATCAAACTTCCCTTTTATATCTCCGAATAATCACGCTTAAGTATTTCCATGATTCATAATCAACCCAATATCGAATTCAATTGAATCACCTAACACGTAGCAAGAATACAAGGTTCTACAAAACTTACGAAGGTTTAGAGTTTCACTTGCCTTAAAATCGTTTTCAACTACGTAGAAATTTGAGTCTTTCCATTTCGTCGACGGCAATTAGTAGGACCCCTAGAGTCCACTCCTTCCCCACACTACGAGTGAAAGGGAAAAAGTAAAGACTACCATTAAAGCAGCCCAAGCAAGACTTACTATATCCATATGAATTATGTCCCCTATCATATTTAATCAAATAATGATTTGCAATCAAATTACGGAACTAATGACACCAAAAATTTATAAAATTCGGGCAAAATGGTCAAAAAATGGCTCAAAATCCGATTCCAAAAATAGAGGGCAAATCTAGAAATTTTTGGATGAAAACGTTCCTTGAAGTCGGAATCTATGGTGAAAACCATTTTAAAATTGGAGTTGTATTCAACTCAAAATCATCAAATTAAAAAAAAATCATGTTCTTGAACAAAACTCCCAAATTTTAGAATACAAAACACTGATTTTGATGTTTAAACGAGTTATAATTAATGGGTAATCAAGATTATAGCTTAAAATTACTTATCCACTAGTTTCCCATAAAAATACTCGTTGAAATCGTCCTCTCCGAGCTCGAAAATCCAAAAAATAATGAAAATTAATGTTTTCCCAAAATGAAGAATTAACTATTATTCAGGTCGAATTTCTTCACCGCGAACGCGCCCTTTTTCCTTTGCAAACATGGAGGCTAATATTTTGACCCTTCGTGAACGAGGAAGGACATCCGCGAACTCAAAGGTCACTGGCATAGCCTCCTGCGAACGTAGAGCTTCGCTCCTCAACTCTCCGCGAACGCGGAGAAGAGTGCATGCGCCAGTGCACAGATATCATCAAACACACACTTAGCACAATTCACAGATTTATTCTTCAAAATTCCGTGCTCCTCAACTCTCAGCGAAGAACGTGGAGAAGGGTGCATGCACCAGTGCACAAATATCAGCAAACACCCACTTAGCATAACTCACGGATTGACCCCTCTATATTTGTTCGGAATTTCGTGCACACAAACCTTATATGCTATCATACTAATTTCGATATTTCGGATTCAATGGAACCATCGAAATTCAGGTTTGGGGTCTCCTTGACCCGGAACCTGATAAGTCGCAACTAAACTAATTTTAGGCCTCAAAACATCAAATCAAGCTCGGGACCTCTAAAAATTCAACTAGGACCACTCCTAGGCCACAAATCATTCCCCTAATCCAACAGAGTCGTAGAAATTCAATTTTGAGTATCGGATCTCCAAATGTTAACCAAAGTCAATTATATGATAAAAAAATTAAGAATTTCGAACTTAGAATCTCAAATCCTCGATATAACTCCCAATGGATTCCGTCAATTCTCTCAAACCAAATTCCACATTCTGGATTTGATGAAATCGACAAAATTCTATTCCTAGACTCGAAACTTCGAATAACATCGAATACCACTATTTCACAACTTAATCCTTCAAAACTCAAATCTTTTCAAAAATCTTAACTTTTCAAAGAATTTCTCAAAACCCACTTTGAATACTAATCAAACATGACTCGGGGCATCTGTCGGGAGGGGTAAAATGATCATTTTACAAAAATTACCAAAAATGACCTTCAGGGTCATGTAATGGTAAAACGTTCATTTCAATATCTATAAACAGAGACAATTGCTCAGTCAAGGCAGGTAGTACCCAAAGACTGACTTTGAAAAGGTAGCTATCTTAATCACGACGTTCTTATAAATATTATTATAATACTAAGCATATAAATAAAGTATAAATTAGTATTAATATAAAATTAATTATTTAGATATTGAAATTTTTTGTACTTTATTTTGAATATTTCTAAATGTGTAATGTATTAGTATGATATAATTAAGATGATTCTTGTGAATTTGAAGTTATAATTTTTTTATCATAAAAATATGTGCTAGTCGAAATCAAATAAATTATGATTATCTATTGTTATACTTTTTGTCTTGTAAAATTTGCATCGCTTTTTTTTTCTCATTATGCTATATATATTGTTTGTTTTTCTCTCTTACTTGGGACTGTGACTTTTGAGTCGAGGGTCTTTTGGAAACAATCTCTCTATCTCAATAAAATAGTGGTAAGATCTGCGTACATCTTACTTTTTTCAGACCTCACTTGTGGATTTCACGGAGTATGTTATTGTTGTTGTATCTACGAAAAAGGGTCAAATATACCCCTCTACTATTGGAAATAGTTTAAATATACCCCTCGTTATACTTTTGGGATAAATATACCCCTCCTGTTATACTTTCGGTTCAAAAATACCCCTCTTATTATACTTTGATACAAATTCGTCCTTTATTTTAACGGAAGAACACTTGAAAATCTCAAATTTAAATAACTCATTCTCAATTTTAAATATCTGATTTTTTTAGGAATAAATAAAATATCCAAATACTAATTTGAGTTTTTTTTAAAGAAATGACAATACAGTACTAATACATGAAATTTTTAAGTATTTATTTGAGAGTTTTTTTCTTACAAAATAATAAGATAGAAAATGTTGCAAAATAATTTTGTAGCATAATCTGTCTTATCATTTTGTAAGAAAAAAAGACTCAAATTAGTATTTTAAAATTTTTATGTATTAGTATTTAAAATTATGCAATGTATTTTCTATTTTCATTTCTAAGGGGGGAAAAATTCAAATTAGTATTTAGAAATTTTATTTATTCCTAAAAAAATTAAATATTTAAAATTAAGAATAAATTATTTAATTTTGAGCTTTTTAAGTGTTCTTCCGTTAAAATTAAGGGCGAATTTGTATCAAAGTATAAAGAGAAGGGTATATTTGAACCAAAAGTATAACCGGTCTGAAAGTATAACGAGGGGTATAATTAAGCAATTTTCAATAGTACAAGAATATATTTGACCCTTTTCCGTCGTATATATTGAACATATAACAAAATTCGTAATCAAACTTAAATATTGAATCATACTAAACTAATTTGATATGATAATAATATAATATTTTAAAAATCAAAAATCAAATTATCAAACTAAAATCTTCAATATCATATGATCATACTATACCATATCATGTCCATCCGATCAGAAAGTTTCAACTCTTGCTGGTGGGTCAGTGATTGTATATTAATTAATCATATCAATTTTTTCATCAAATTTCAAAAATGATAAAATTAAGACCTCTAAAATTAAATATCATTTTATGTTTCTAAGAAGAGTGATTGACCAAGCCACGAGATTTGACAAAAAAGTGGGTGACACAAACAAATAAGTCATCTTTTTTTTTTTTTAGAAAAGATAAACAACTGATATTAATTTAAGTAATGGGTACATGGGAGCCAAATGGATTGTCCACATTATACAAAATAACTGCAGAGCTATCTATCCTAATATTAGTGCTATATATTCTACTATTTTACTACCAGCTGGTGATAAGATTTTATAATTGTTAAGATTTTGCATAAGTCATCTTTGTTATTGCACTGCTCACTCCTAAAAATATTAGTGTGTTTATTAATTTATCCTAGTTAAATATCTTAAAAGAAGTAGCTTTTTAATAATTTTTAAAATAATAACAATATATTATGAAAGTGGATTGTCCACTTATCATAATATTCTATATTAGTGGGGGCCACTCAAAATGGGCAACTAACCCACTTGTTTTTCTTCATCTTTGATGGCTATAAAATGCCATCAAATTGGCACAAATTAATCATCCGAAGAAAGAAAAATACATATTGCAATCACTCTCTTCTGTTTTATTTTTCTTACTCTATCCGTCTAATTAATTATTAAGGTAGTATATTCATAACATGTTATCAGCACGAGACTCCGGCTAATTTTTCAAGGTAATAAAAAGTGGTAAGAGTTTTATTTAAATTTATTTTCATAAAATGGCAAATATTTCAAAAATTGAATTTGTTGCTTTGGATATCTCTGGAAAAGATTACTCTTCATGGGCACTAGATGCCGAAATTCATCTTGAATCGATGGGTCTGGCAGACACCATCAAAGATGATAACACGACATCTAGTCAAGACCGTGCAAAAGCTATGATTTTCCTCCGCCACCATCTTGACGAGGGTCTTAAATTACAATATCTTACATTAAAAGATCCCTTGAAATTGTGGAAAAATTTAAAAGAAAGGTATGACCACCTGAAGTTGGTCATGCTTCCACAAGCACGTTATGACTGGTTAAATCTGAGACTGATGGACTTTAAAAATATAACTGAATATAATTCTGCTTTATTTAGAATTATAGCTCAGTTAACTTTATGCGGAGATGAAATCACGGAACAAGATAAACTTGAAAAAACATACTCCACATTTCCACCCGCGAATATGCTCCTGCAGCAGCAATATCGCGAAAAAGGCTTTACAAAATATTCTGAATTATTATCTCACTTACTTATTGCTAAACGCCATAATGAATTATTAATGAAAAATCATGATAGTCGGCCCGTTGGTTCTTTGCCACTCCCTGAAGTGAATCAGGCAAATTCTAACCAACGAGAAAGAGGCCATGGCCCCAGTCGTGGTCGTGGTCGTGGCCGTAGTCAAAGAAGAATTTTTAATCATGATGCTCGGCTGGCACCGAGAAATAACCAGCAATATAAAAGGCAGGGTAAAAAGCCAGAAGCTTTACCGAAGAATAATTCAGAAACAATATGTCATAGATGTGGAGGTGTGGGGCACTGGTCGCGGATTTGCCGGTCGTCAAAACGCTTGGTTCAGCTATATCAGGCATCGTTAAAAAGGGCAGAAAATAATCCAGAGACAAATTTTATCTCTGAGGACAATATTAAGCCCATGCATCTAGATGTAGCTGATTTCTTTAATTTTCCAGAAGTAAATATGAATGTTGATAAGCCCGATAATATTTAAATAATTCTCTTTGTTGTTGTATGTATTAAATATTATGTTTGTATTTTTCTAGCTCAATGTAATGAAATAAAACTTTGTATAATAAATTATGTATTAATTATAATATTTACTTTCTTTCTTTGTGAAGAAAATATGGAAATGCCTCAAATCTTGTTTGGATCAATGATAAATCACGAGGATATTTGTGTAATTGATAGTGGAACAACCCATGCTATATTTAAAGACGAGAAATATTTTTCCAATTTACTTAGAAGAAAAGCTAATGTTACTACAATTTCTGGTAATTCAAAAATGATAGAAGGCTCCGGAAGAGCTACTATAATTCTATCTAAGGGGACAAAAATTGTTATAGAAGATGCACTATTTTCTTCTAAATCCCCAAGAAACTTGTTAAGTTTTAAAGATATCCGCAGAAATGGATATCATGTTGAGACATTAAATAAAATGAATATTGAATATCTTGGTATAACCAAGAGTGTCTCAGGCCAGAAATATATTTTGGAAAAATTACCAACTCTGTCATCTGGCCTATATTATGCAAAAATTAGTGCAATTGAAGCAAATATGATCGTAAACCAGAAGTTTACTGATCCAAATATATTTGTGCTATGGCATGATCGAATAAGTCATCCTGGATCAATAATGATGAGACGAATTCTTGAAAATTCAACTGGACATCCTTTAAAGAACCAGAAGATTCTTACAAATGATGAATTTTCATGTGCTGCTTGTTATCAAGGCAAATTAATTGTCAGGCCATCTACCCTGAAGGTTGGCATCGAATCTCCTGAATTTTTAGAGCGTATACATGGAGATATATGTGGACCTATTCATCCACCAAGTGGATTGTTTAGATATTTTGTGGTCCTAATAGATGCATCATTTAGATGGTCTCATGTGTGCCTGTTATCATCTCGCAACCTAGCGTTTGCGAAGTTGTTAGCACAAATAATAAGATTGAGAGCGCAATTCCCAGATTATCCAATTAAGACCATTCGCCTTGATAATGCTGGAGAATTTACATCCCAAGTATTTAATGATTATTGCTTATTAATTGGGATAAAAATTGAACATCCTGTTGCTCATGTTCATACTCAAAATGGCCTTGCAGAGTCATTTATAAAACGCCTACAATTGATAGCAAGACCTCTACTAATGAAAACAAAATTGCCAATTACTGTTTGGAGTCATGCTATTTTACATGCAGCAGCACTTGTACGTCTCAGACCGACACATTATAATAAATACTCTCCGTCACAATTAGTATTTGGTCATGAACCAAATATAGCCCATTTAAGAATTTTTGGTTGTGCGGTGTACGTGCCTGTAGCACCACCACAACGTACAAAAATGGGCCCTCAACGAAGGTTGAGCATATATGTTGGGTTTGACTCACCCTCCATAATTCGATACCTTGAACCGTTGACTGGAGATTTATTCACTACTCGATTTGCAGATTGTCGATTTGATGAAACAATTTTCCCGCCATTAGGGGGAGAGAAAAAGAAACCCGAAAAAGAAAAAGAAATTGCGTGGAAAGTTTCATCACTATCACATTTTGATCCACGTACCCGCACATGTAAACAGGAGGTCCAGAAGATCATCCACTTGCAGAAAATAGCAAATCAAATGCCAGATGCATTTACTGATTTGAAACGGATAACTAAGTCACATATCCCTGCAGTGAATGTACCTATCCGGATTGATGTCCCAAAAGGACCATCTACAAGTATCATAGCTTCTGAATCCCAAACACGCCAGAAGCGTGGTAGACCGTTTGGTTCAAAGGATAAAAATCCTAGAAAAAGAAGCGTGAGAAATAATAAAGATGATACTACAATAGAACCTCCTAAAGAAGGCCAAGATTTGAGTAATCTTGATATTCCTGAAGAAATCAGTGAACCCGAGACTCAAGTGAATGAAGAAATTTCAATAAGTTCTTTCGGTGATGAGATAAAGTTAGATCGATCTAAAATCACGGTTGATAATGTTTTTGCATATAATGTTGCAATTAACCTTATGCAAGATAGTGAAAGTCTTGAACCTAAATCCGTCGAAGATTGTCGACGTAGATGTGATTGGCCAGAATGGCAAAAGGCAATTCAATCAGAATTAGACTCACTTGCTAAACGTGAGGTTTTTGGACCTGTAGTCCAAACCCCTGAAGGTGTAAAACCAGTTGGCTATAAATGGGTTTTTGTTAGAAAACGAAATGAGAGAAATGAAATTGTAAGATATAAGGCACGCCTTGTTGCACAAGGATTCTCTCAAAGACCCGGAGTTAACTATGAAGAAACATATTCACCGGTTATGGATGGAATAACATTTCGATATCTCATCAGTTTAGCTGTACATAAAAATCTTGAAATACACCTAATGGATGTGGTTGCAGCTTACCTTTATGGTTCACTTGATAATGAAATTTACATGAAAATCCCAGAAGGATTAAAATTGCCTGAAACATGCAAAAAGTCTCGGGAAGTATACTCAATAAAACTCCAAAGATCATTATATGGTCTAAAACAATCAGGGCGTATGTGGTATAATCGCCTCAGTGAGTACTTGATAAATGAAGGCTATATAAATGATGTCATTTGTCCATGTGTTTTTATTAAGAAAATGGAATCAGAGTTTGTTATACTCGTCGTTTATGTTGATGACATAAATCTCATTGGAACCCCTGAAGAGGTCCAAAAGGCAATTGAATATCTAAAGAAAGAATTTGAAATGAAAGACTTTGGAAAGACAAAACTTTGTCTAGGTCTGCAAATTGAACATTTAGCAGACGGAGTTTTTGTCCATCAATCTGCCTACACTGAGAAAATCTTAAAAAGATTTTACATGGACAAAGCACATCCATTAAGTACTCCAATGATTGTTCGATCACTTGAAGTGGAAAAAGATCAATTTCGACCTCCAGAAAAGGATGAAGAAATTCTTGGTCTTGAAGTACCATATCTCAGTGCTATTGGTGCACTTATGTATCTTGCTAATGCAACTAGACCTGACATAACATTTTCTGTTAATTTGCTAGCAAGGTATAGTTCATCCCCAACGCGAAGGCATTGGAACGGTATCAAACATATTTTGCGATACCTGAAGGGTACTATTGATATGAGTTTGTTTTATACTAACAAAGGTTACGCAGACCTTATTGGTTATGCAGATGCAGGTTATTTATCAGACCCACATAAAGCTCGATCTCAGACAGGTTATCTGTTTACACACGGAGGGACTGCTATATCATGGCGATCTACAAAATAGTCCATTGTTGCTACTTCTTCAAATCATGCTGAAATAATAGCAATTCATGAAGCAAGTAGAGAATGTGTGTGGTTGAGATCGATGATACAGTTCATCAAAGAAAGATGTGGTCTGGAAAATAATGTTAAAGTACCCACAATTATATTCGAAGACAATGCCGCGTGTATAGCTCAATTGAAAGGTGGCTTCATAAAAGGAGACAGAACGAAACACATTTCACCAAAATTATTCTTCACACATGATCTTCAGAAGAACGGTGAAATTGATGTACAACAAGTTCGTTCAAGTGATAATCTTGCAGATTTATTCACAAAGGCATTACCAACATCAACTTTTGAGAAGCTAAGGCATAAGGTTGGAATGCGCCGTCTCCAAAATATCAAATGATGTTTTCATCAGGGGGAGTAAAATACGCGCTGCACTCTTTTTCCCTTAACCAAGGTTTTGTCCCACTGGGTTTTCCTGGTAAGGTTTTTAATGAGGCAGCAATCAAGGGCGTATTACCAGATATGTAGACACAAGCTTTATGGATATTCATGATAAATATGTATATTATGTTTTGTAAAATTTTATTTTACACGTGGACATCCAAGGGGGAGTATTATGAAAGTTGATTGTCCACTTATCATAATATTCTATATTAGTGGGGCCCACTCAAAGTGGGCAACTAACCCACTTGTTTTTCTTCATCTTTGATGGCTATAAAATGCCATCAAATTGGCACAAATTAATCATCCGAAGAAAGAAAAATACATACTGCAATCACTCTCTTCTGTTTTATTTTTCTTACTCTATCCGTCTAATTAATTGTTAAGGTAGTATATTCATAACACAATAATATATTTAGTATAATTTTATAAAGAAAGATTTGAAAAGGTAGGGTGTAAAGAGATTTTAACATTTACTTACATATTGGAGTAAACAAATAATTGTTCACATCCATGCTCTTAAACGAGAGGATGGCCTTTGGGCTACTGACCTGGGCGATATAACAAATCATGTTACCTCTTTTTACCAGAAACTCTTCACCACTGGTCACCTTCTTTCCCATCATAAACCAATTAGTCATGGTCCAGTTTTTATAAACTCTAATGATCACTATCTCCTCGGAGAAATGCCGACTGCTGAGGAAATTAAGGATACTGTCTTCTCCTTCAAACCTTTCAAAGTCCCCTGGGCCTGATGGGCTCCACCCGTTCTTTTATCAAAAATATTGGAACATCGTAGGACCTCAGTCATAAACTTTTGCACTCATGTTTTCACAAACAAATCTACTCCTGAGTCTACAAACCTCACCCATATATGTCGTATTCCAAAATGCAAAAATGCTACAAAGCTTAAGAATTTTAGACCTATTAGCCTCTGCAATACCTCCTATAAGATTATCACCAAGTTAATCTCCAGGAGACTGAGGAGAATCATTGATAACTTAATTGGCACTAGCCAAACCAGCTTCCTTAAGAATCGACAAGCTTCTAATAATGCCATTATTATTCAGGAAGTGATAGACCATTTTAGAAGGATGAAAAGTAAGAAAGGGTCTTTTGTGGCCAAAATAGATATCGAAAAAGCCTACGACCGAATAGAATGATCTTTCGTTAATTTTACCGTCCAGTACTTTAACTTTCCTAGCAATATCATTGATATCATCATGTCCTGCATCTGTACTAGCAAAATTGCTATTCTGGTTAATGGTTCCCGGACAGACTTCTTTAATCCTTCTAGAGGCCTAAGACAAGGAGATCCAATGTCCCCGTACTTATTCATCCTTTGTATGGAGGTCTTGTCTCACCAAATTGAGCAATCGGTCAATAGTAAGCTTTGGCTTCCGATTAAAATTTGCAAATATGGCCCAAATCTTTCCCACCTCTTCTTTGCTGACGACCTCATTCTCATGTCTCAATTATCCAAAAAGAGTAGTAAAGCCAGTAAGGACACCCTGGATAGTTTTTGCTCTGGCAGAATATTAATAACAAAAAATCTAAGCTTATCTTCTCCGATAATTGTCAAAAGAAAGACAAAGAGGACACTGCCAGTATTCTTGAAATCACTCCTAGTTCCTCCTTTGGCAAATACCTTGGCTTTCCTATCTTTAGGGGTAAGATGGTAAAGAACGATTTCCAAAGCATTATGGATAATCTCCAATCAAAGCTCAGCGGTTGGAAAACTAAATTTCTGAATATAGCGGGGCGTACTACTCTTGTAAAATCCACTTTGGGCCATATGGCTACCCATCTTATGCAATATATCAAGCTCCCCTGTTATGTCACTAACCACTTGGATAGAGTTCAACGCAACTTCATCTGGGGAACTACCAATTCCACAAAGAACCTTTACATGATTAATTGGGACACAGTCGTTAAGAACAAGGAATTAGAGGGGCTTAACATTCAGAAGAGTCGTGTTAAAAATGATGCTATGCTCACAAAGCTTGCTTGGAGGCTCTATAAAAACCCTAATTCCTTACGGGCTTCTTTATTAACGAAGAAATATACTAGGAATACGGTCATTCATAACCCTAGTAGATTTCTTAGAAACTGTAGCAAAATCTGGAATAATATTTCATTGGGATGGAAAAACTGCTCCATTAGTTGTAAATGGGACATAGGAAACGGATGCAATATCAATTTCTGGGATGACGTCTGGCTCCCCGGTCTCACTAGGGTTAGGAGTAAAATTTCTGGGCCTCTGAATAAAAATGAGAACCATCTGAAGATCAAAAACCTCCTTCGGGATGGTACTTGGTCTCTTAATTCCATATCTTTTTGTTTCCCTCCGGATATTGAACTTTTAATACGCTCAATCTATATTCCTCAATGTCATAGCTTTCCTGATAAAATCACTTGGGGCCTCACCAGTAACAGTGCTTTTTCTGTTAAATTAGCCTATCATATGCTTAATGCTTCCTCAATAGACTTCAATACGCCCACACCAAACTTTACCTGGATCTGGAAGATTAATTGTCCCAACAAAATAAAATATTTTTTGTGGCTTTGTAACCATGGAAAAATTAAAACGTCCTACCATTTGCATAACATAGGCATTGATATAAGCCCTTTATGTGACATTTGTAGCAAGCCTGAAACCATCATCCATTTATTCCTCGACTGTCCCTTGGTGAAAAAAATGTGGGACGAGTTAGGTATGGGGGCTGTCATTAATAAAATTAGGGACACTATGAGCCCAAATTGGCTGGAAAGTCTTAAGAATGCTAAGTGCACTTCCCTCCCTATAGACTGGAATCAAGCCTTTCCTTTTTTTATGTGGAGCATTTGGTTAAATAGGAACAAGAATTTTCTTGACAAAACTAAGGTGGACATCAACATAAAGGATGCCCTAAATAGAGCCTTTGAATATCTCCTAATTGGACCTAACAGTTATAAAGTTCCTAAAGCAAATAGCAGTAGTTACCGAAGCAAAATCACGAACCAAAATCGATTACACATTACTACTGATTTCAAACTAAACATAGATGGTTCGTTCGACTCCCATTCACGTCTAGGGGGCACCGGTTGTGTCATCAGAAGCTCAAACGGTGATTGATTTATTGGGAAAAGCACTAGTATTGCGGTCAACAATGCCACGAATGCGGAACTCATGGCTCTTTTACATGGCCTGCAACTGATCCAAAGAGAAAAAATCAATAAAATAACTAGGGCTGTACAGGACAAACCGATAAACCGCACCAAATCGATAAACCGAACCAAATCGAAAAAACAACCCGACTAGTGGTTTGGTTTGACTTGATTTGGTGTTTGAAAAAAAAAACGACCATTATAGGGTTGGTTTGGTTTTAACTAAAAAAAGTCAAACCGAACCCAAACCGACCCGATTATAGATATACTACTTTTAAATTATGTTATACATAAAAAATATTTATTAAAATGTAATTTATAAATATTTTTTAAATTTTTTTCATAATTTTTGTTTTCTTTCTTACATTTAGATTTGGACTTGAGTAGCTCATCTAAATAATATACAAAAAAAACTTATTTTATAAAGTTATATTATAAAGTTAAAACTTCAAACAGTATTGTGCCTCCATCTTATATGTTGATATTTTGTACTAGAACGCTTTTTAAGAAGCACTGCTCTGTGCTTTTTATTAGATACTTTGAGAAACTCGAAAAAATCCGAAAAAACCCGAAAAACCCGAGAAAAATTGATATCGAAAAACCCGATTTTTATTGGTTTGGTTTGGTTTATAGATTTAATAACCCGACACAAATGATTTGGTTTGATTTGTAAAAAATCCGAACCAACCCGATCCATGTACACCCCTAAACATAACCATCATCACTGACTCAACAGAGGTAATCAGATTATTAAATGATACGTCAAACTCTAACTCAAACCTCTTAATTGAATGCAGGGAGCTGCTCCGACTAACGAAGGAGCCATTGATCCAGCATGAACCACGGGAGCTCAACAAGGTGGCTTATATGCTAGCACGGAAGGGAAGGAAACTGACAACTGACTTTTTGACTAAAGAATGGACACTGTCCCCAAATTTTGTTCGAGATTTTGTTGGAAAAGAAAAAGTACCATATAAGATTCATAGGGAGCCAGTTTGTAATCTACTAACTTGTCCATCTACCACTATAACGGACAGACCGTGTAATGCTAGCAAGATAGGTTTACCTCCTGTAATGATGCATATCTAATATTAATATAAATCTTCTCTTGACCCAAAAAAAAACAAACAAATAATTGTTCTGATAGATCCCAATTCAAGACTCTATTTATTTAAATAAAAACAAAATTGAAAGGAAAAAAATATTTCCTTGATTTTATGAAACATCATTTTAAATCAAAATAATAAAATAAAAACAACATTATTATGAACAAAGAGATCTAGAGTACCAATAGTATTTATTTTAGAGAAAAGGGACAAATATACCTCTCAATCTTGATCTCATATGCAAGTAAGCACTCCAATTTTGAGTATGTACATATAGACATCATTGTGTCAGTTGAATACTTTAACTTACAAAATGTCTATACACCTTTAAATTTATGTGTCTCATCAGCGTCGAGTGTTCACAAGACATAGTGAAAATGAGTTGGAGTGTTTATAAGTTTCAATTGATACAAGTTAAAGTGCCTAGATATGCATTCTCAAAGTCGAAGGCTTACTTGCCAACTGAGATAAAATTTGAATGTATATTTATATATCATCTCAATGAAAAAAATTCAATCTTAGTCATAAAATTTGTTTGGATCGGTCTGAATAAAAAATAAATTATTTTTTTAATTTGGTCGGATTAAAAGGAGTAAAAAAAATGGGTGGGGTAACTTTATAAACCACATAACATTTTTTAATTAAAAAAATCAGTTTTAGATTCTTTATTTAATTTAGTTTGTTGATGAAAAGTTTTTATTGAGGATATATATGCACTAATTTTTTTAACGAAAAAAATATTCACTTTTCGGAAATAGCTTCTTTATCTTTATGAGATAATGATAAAATTTGCGTATACTTTATTTTTTCTAGATTCCACTAGTGGAATTTCACTAAATGTGTTGTTGTTTTATCGCAAGATTAAGAGATATATATGGCCTATTCCCTTTTATTTTTAGTATCAATGTGGAGTCATAATTAGATTACAAAACTAAATAGTCAAACAAGAAACATTAATGCATTAACTAGGTGGATTGCTAAGACACTTCCCTGTTTTTCCCTCTATAAAATAAAAATAAGACTTGACCTCAAGGGAGAACAAAATTCCTACTAAAGCAAAAACACAGCTATTCAAAGTTGACAGATGGCAGATGTTAAGTTGCTTGGTCTATGTTATAGCCCTTTTAGTCACAGAATTGAGTGGGCTCTAAAGATTAAGGGTGTGAAATATGAATTTATAGAACAAGATCTACAAAATAAGAGCCCTTTGCTTCTTCAATCCAATCCAATTTACAAGAAAGTTCCTGTGCTAATTCATAATAGCAAGCCCATCTGTGAGTCAGTTGTCATTCTCGAATATATTGATGAGGCATTTGAACGCCCTTCCATCTTGCCTAAAGACCCTTATGATCGAGCTATAGCTCGATTTTGGGTGAAGTTTTTTGAAGAAAAGGTATATTTCTTACTGGGATCTATATATCAGTAAAAATACTGAGAATTTAATACTTTTATAAAGACATAATACATAGACAGACATTTTAATTTGATTTTAACTTATAACTAAATATTTTATTTTGAATATGCACATTTAAGCACCTTAACTCGTCTTTACTATATCAATTGGACACTCCAATATATAATATGATCATTGAGATACTTCAAAATTTATGTGGCATGTAAACATCGGGTATCAAAGAGACACATTAATGAGGATGAATTGAAGTGTTTAACTGTCAGTTGAGACCTAATTAATATGTTAGCTATGCACTTCTCAAAATTGAGGTGCTTACTTACTAAATGAGGCTGAGGTCAAATTTGAATGTTTGTTTATCTATTATATTTTTTATAAAATTGGACTAAATGAATATAAATGAAGTAAGACTATTGTTGTATATTCCTCTCTTGAAAAGTGCGTAAAATTTTTAAAGTTCCAATTGTTATGTAGGGGCTAGCAATGATGAAAAGTATATTTCTCAAAGGAGAGGAGCAAGAGAAAGCTAAAGAGGAAGTTTATGAGATGTTAAAAATTCTTGATAATGAGCTCAAGGATAAGAAGTTCTTTGTAGGTGACAGATTTGGATATGTTGATATTGTTGCAAATGCTACGGCACTTTGGTTTGGAGTTCTTGAAGAAGTATTTGGAATTGTTTTGGTAACAAGAGAAAATTTTCCAAATTTTTGTGCTCGGAGAGATGAATACTACCTCCAAAACAGAGAATATTTACCTCCAAAAGATGAATTGCTTGCCCATTACCAAGCTTACATTCAACGTGCTGCTTCAAAATGAGTACACCTTTGTTGAATTTCAATATTTTGGGTGGCAATAAAAATTAGAGATGAATTTATGATGAGTTTTTGTTAATTCAATTTGAAATTGATTTTTGGTTGCACTAGGGGTATGTAAGAAAAAATAATGCATGTTATAAGATTTATCATTATTTCATTACTTAATATAAATCTTGGATTCATGTATGAATAAAAATATGGTTAGAGAAAGCTAGCTTAGTCAGGTCAAGAACTGTCTTCTGTTGTTGATTTTTTTTTAAAAAAAAGTGACCTTTGTGGCTTGCGTAAGGTTGGGTCGAGGCTCGGCCCATGGGCCAAAATAATATTTAATTTAAATTTAAAAAAATTAAAAAATTGTGAAAAAGAAGTAAAAATAAAAAATACTGATTATTATATAAGTCTTAGTATCTTACACAATACTTTACTCATTTAGCATAAATCTATGCAAGTTGCATTTATCCTTGCTATCAAATTTGAATGTAAAATTTGAAAGGAAATCGTGAAAAAGAAGTAAAAGATAAAAATAGTCATGACCAAATAAGTGTTATAATACACAATACTTTATTCATTTAGTGTTAAAATTCTTAAACTAAAATTAGCACCTGTCATAAAAAAAGAAGAAGTTCAAATGCACTTGATGATGTTTTATGTTGGATATATATTATAGGCTAAATCTATCGGTTACCTCCTAAAGTTGGCATCAACATTCACTTAAATACCTCAATTAGGTTTGGTTCATTTTAGACACTTCACATGGAGTTCCGCTGTGTTATTTTGACACCATTATATATTCTCAAAACTAGTTTAAGCTCGTGTATCAAACGCATCCTACATTGATAAATAAACAAATCGACAAGTGACACGTGAATTCTATTTTATTTTTTAAAAAAGTTCACTTTTATTTTTTTCTTTTATCTCCGGAATATCCCACCCACCCCCTTTTTCTGCTTCTTCTTCTTTTTAGTGCCTTCTTTCTCTTTCTTTTTCTCTGTGTTTTTCTTTTCCAAATACACCAAATTCATATGTTTTTCTCATGCCAAATAAAATTTTAATTTCTTATGTTACATTTCTTGCTTCCTTCTTTCTTGAATATCTACTTTGTATTTTGGGTGAAAAATAACAGTATTATTTAAATGGTGATGTAAAGATATTATGGGAAGGATGTTATTCGAAAAGGGCACAGTTATATGAGGAAGAAGGAGTAAATAAGGCTCACTAAGAAATTGAGAGTTTTTGGAGTAAATAAGGCTCACTAAGAAATTGGGAGTTTTTTTTGGATTTGTAAGAGGCTTTTTCTAAAAATCGTATCTATTTGTGTGAATTATTTTTTTAAATGATATTATTTTTCTTAATTGTATCAATTGTAAGGAATCTTTAAATCTAAAAGGACTTGGAGTGTAATAGTTTGTTTCTATCCTAAATTTCATTGTTAAATTATGGCAATTTGCAATAAGAAAAATTGAAAATAAGGAGAGTTTTTCATTATTCTTAAGGGTAAAAGGTTTTTATTCAATTATTGTAGCAGACACCATTGATGTAATAGAGTTTAAAAATTATTTTTTAATTTGATTTTAAAAAGAAAAAAAATATCACAAATTCTTAGAGAATGTTGGTGGTCTTATCTTTTTAGTAAAGAAATTGACTTTTATTGTTGAAGAAATTGGATTCTAATGTAACCTAACAAAATTTTGTAGGATTTTTCCAAAAAGTTGTGTGGTAATGGAGGATGGTGGAAGGTGAACAAGTTGTTGGGAAAAAAGAGTGAGGAAGAAGAAGTAAGAGAGAAATATTTTTCAAAAAAAGAAGATATTCACGTGCTGAAAATTCGTGTAACATATTTATTGTACTGAGTCAGCGAAAAGTGTCAAAATCACACAACAATAAAACCTAATTGAAGTGTCTAAGTGAAAATTGATGTGAACTTTAAATGATCAACCTATATTATAAGTTGTTATCTAATTATGTACTTGCATATAGTTATATGTTAGAAGAAATGTCAACAAATTGACATTCTTATAGGTATGAATTGAGATTGAAAAGTTTTTCCTATAAAACATTTAGAAAAAAATGAATAGGATATCCCGCCCTAGCCTGCGACCCTTCTAGGGTTTTGAATTGTCCATTTTAAGGCCGTTTTAAATGAAATTTAAAGGCCGGCCTATCTTAACCTGTCAAATTCTTTGAACTGCGGGCGATTGGGCTTAAATCATTTTGACAGTTCTATTTTATGACCTTAAATTAAGAGAAAATTACATGAATAAGCAAATATATACTAGTTAATTAGCTGCCATGTGACCAGGAGGTCACGGGTTCAAGCCTTGGAAACAGCCTCTGCCAGAAATGCAAGGTAAGACTGCATACAATAGACCCTTGTGGTTGAGCCCTTCCCTGGACCCTGCGTATAGCGAGAGCTTTAGTGCACCGGGCTGCCCTTTATACTAGTTAATTAGCTAATATAGCTATAATTTGAATTAATTATGGTTTACGGAATTTATACAAATTGAGTTTTGTATAATTCACGCAATTTATACAAATGCTATACATGAATTAAATTGTATAGCGAAATATACAAATACTACAAATTGTATAGCGAATTATACAAACGTTGTACATGAATTGTATAGTAAAATATACAAACGTTATACCCAAAACTGTGAATTGTATAGCGAATTATACAAACATATATAAATGTTACGCGAATTATACAAATGTTGCTATAATTATTGCTACAAATTGTGATTAAGATATTTTTGAGTGACTATATGCAAAAATTCCTCTTAAACTAAAGATATATTAAATATACCAAATTGTCCTTTAATCTTATGATTTTAAATATATCATGAAAAAGTTGGAATTAAAAAATTACTAAAAAAAGAGACATTGTTTTCTTAAAATATTCCTTCCTAAAAAATTAAAAAGTATTTTTACTAATCTATCCGTAGTTAAATATTTTGGGGAAAAAAATAGCTCTTTAAGGAGTTTTGGGTTATTATATGATATGTTCTTCTGTATAGCTCTATAAATAAAATTATTGAGAATCATGATATTTCTTGCTTGTCATTGTATAACACATTATTAGCACGAAAATCTAATCTTACAGATTAAATTTCAATTTTTCTTATCCACATAAAAGACAAAATGTGTGATCGTCCAGTTGAAACTACGTTTTAGTTTTGTAGGTTGTAACTTGTAAGCAGTGACCTACTTGGTTATCAAATCTGGCATTAAGCAGTTTTTACTTTTCACATTACAATTTGATATTAGAGGTGATCTACTTGTATATTATAATATTACACTTATTTATCATTTACTTACTTTAAAATTTGAATTTGCGTACGAATAAAATTATTTGTCAGAGAAAGGTATCTTATCTATTCACACCGCAAGGAAGTTTCACCCTATTTGCTGGTGGGGTCAGTGATTGTATATTAATTTATCATATCAATTTTCTCATCAAATTGAAAAATGAAAGATCAAATTAATTGGTGTGCAGTGACTCGAAATATAAAAAAACTCTCTTCATTTTAATTTATTATCATGTTTTGACTTAATACAAAATTTTAAAAAATAATAATTTATTTTAATTTTTACTACAAAAATATATTAAATATATTTTTATATAAAATTAAAAAGTTATCAAAAACGAAAACAGTATTCTTCTAAAAATAAACTAGCAAAGAACAAATAAATTGAAATACTTTAACCTAGCCACTAGATTTGACCAAAAAGTGGGTGACATAAGCACACAAGTCATCTTTATTATTATAGTAATATTAATCGCTCCAAGATGGTTGCTAATTTATTCAAACAAGTGTCGATTAGTCAAACATAATTAGATTACAAAATCAAATAGTCAAACAAGAAACATTAATGTATCCGTATTTTTCTCTCTATAAGCAAGACTAGACATCAATGGAAAACAACCAACCACACATAATTAAGCAAAACAATTGAGAATCAAAGTTGTGAAATGGCAGAAGTGAAATTGCTTGGTTCAAGATATAGCCCTTATAGTCATAGGGTTGAATGGGCTCTAAAGATTAAGGGAGTGAAATATGAATATATAGAAGAAGATTTAAAAAATAAAAGCCCTCTACTTCTTCAATCTAATCCAATTTACAAGAAAATCCCAGTGCTCATTCACAATGGCAAGTCCATATGTGAGTCGGTGGTCATTCTTGAATACATTGATGAGACATTTGAAGGCCCTTCCATCTTGCCTAAAGATCCTTATGAGAGAGCTATGGCGCGTTTCTGGGCTAAATTCCTAGAAGCTAAGGTATATTGCTTTCATGTTATATATTCCATTTAATTGCAAATTTGGTTAAGTCATGTTATTACATTTACTTTAGGTATTGTGCTTTTTAATAATCTTTTTATTCGGTCAGAGATCTATAAATCGGTAATAATATTAAAAATTGCTAAATTTGGATTAAGAGAACTTTAATGATGTAATATAATCTCATATAGTCAACAAGAACTTATTTGGGATTGATTAATGTACTTGGAGTTGTTTGGTAGCTGATTTGCAGTTAAGTTGTGCGGACATTAAATCTTGTATAAACAATATCATATTTGATAATTGGTTAGAAGATAAATTATTCATGTAAAAAATTAGTACAGTGTTTGATTTGCAATTTAAAAATACGCATAGCTAATACATATATAAGTCATGAGAAAATTTATATATAATTATTTTTGTTGGATAGAAGGTGGAATAACGAAGCTCTGTATAACTTATTTCTTTCGTAAAATAATATGTAGATTCTATCATAATTATTTTATACATTATCAATACATGTACAACTTTAATCAGCTACCGAAACGACCTCTTAGCTTATTAAGTTTTGACTGTCGGGCAGGGGCCAGCAATGAGGAATTGTTTCTTCCTCAGAGGAGAGGAGCAAGAGAAGGCTAAAGAGGAAGCTTACGAGATGTTGAAAGTTCTTGATAATGAGTTTAAGGACAAGAAGTTCTTTGTGGCTGACAAATTTGGATTTGCTGATATTATTGCAAATGGTGCGGCACTTTATCTGGGAGTTCTTGAAGAAGTATCTGGAATTGTTTTGGTGACGAGTGAAAAGTTTCCCAATTTTTTTGCTTGGAGAGATGAATATTGCACCCAAAACAAAGAATATTTACCTCCAAGAAAAGAATTGCTTGTCCGTTACAAAGCCTACATTCAGCCTGCTTTAAAATGAATTGTTTGTCCGTTATCGCTTGTTAATTTCAAGATTTTGTGTGGCAATAAAATTTAGAGATTGAATTTGGGGTATGTATGAAAAAATATGCATGTTATGAGATTTATTTTTATTTCATTAGTCAATACTCTCTTAATGTTCTCATCGAATTGGAAAGAGCAAGAAATGACTTGTGACTAGTGTGAACGCATTTTTATATTGGCCTGCTATATTTTCTAAGAGTAAGGTATATTACTTTCTTTTTCTTTTTTTTTTAAAAACAAAGTGACTAACCGCCTTTATTAATATATATAAAAAAATCAACAGGAATAAGTACAAGCAAGCGGGGTATGTCTTACCTTACTAATCTTAATAAGGTAATGAATCTTTACTAATTAACAAGCATGAAGAAAATAAGAACTAGAGAGAATTAAGTATTCTATAACCATCATCGAGTTTGTCATATACTCCGTGTTGATATTACAAATGAAAATGCTTAAATACTACAAAAATATAAAAATCAAGAAGAAAATTGAGTTATCAACCTCAAATCTTCCTTTTACAAATGTATGAATTAAAAAAAAAAAAAAACAATTGTCCGTCTAAAGTAACCTGAAGTATTTTTCTTTTGTCTTCTTCTTCAAATCTGTCTAACAACACTTAATAGTTTATCACTTCTTCTTAGGTTTATTGGATCTTATTAAATCTATTGAAACTGTCATATGGTTTTGCTTTGCCAGTCCATTGGTGGGGGCCTCAGAACAAACTCCCCAGTGGGGATGGATGAAATTTTTTCAGCCCATTTAGGAATGAGACTTTTTAGCCAAACCTCATGGACTCAACCTGCGAGCCTCAAAGGCCGACTTGTGGGTTATGAATTTTAAAAATATTTATTATATGTATATTTTAAGTAGTATTTGATTTTGCCAAATCTTTAGCAACTAGGCAATTGGAGTTATTATAACTATGAATCTTTGACCTCTTTTACTTTTGTGTTTAGGCCTAATTTCTCGTTTCTCCTTTCTTATCTGGTTTATGAAAAAATGATCTTGTAATGTATATTATTATGATGAATCTTATTGACTGTTATATCTTGCATGTTCTATTGTTTTATAAAATATTCCACTAAAGTGTGTGAAACTCATAGACATGTGAATTTTTGACGTATTGATGTTGTGTTGCTCAATGTTCGATAGTCTTTTTAAGAGGTCAATATTGTCCACCTTTTAATTGAAGGGTCAACTCGTCCCCACCTGCAGCCCGTTTAAAGTTGAGTTGAGCTGCTAATTTATAGGCCATTTAATTAAAAGGGACTGTAAACAACAAATTTTCGAGCCGAAAAAAATAAATAATCAAGACCGGAAAATTGGAGTAACAAAGTGTAATATTTGATTTCAAAATGTAATGCGGTTACAATCTCTATAATAATCCTCTGATTCTTCAAATAATATGAAACACGTTGAACTTGAATTTGAATTTGATTTAGAGTCAAGGGCTTGAATAGCTTGATCTTGAATATTCGTCTTGAATTTGGATTTGAATTATTCGTCACGAACACTTGTATGGTTATGACGAACAGTAAAGATGAACAAGTAACTTGATCTTGATCTTCTTCTTCGTTCTTGATCTTGAACTTGAATTTGATTGCTTGAACTTTGTAGCTTTGTAGAGAATTTGCGGTCTTTGATCCACGAGCTCTCTTCTTGTTTCTTATTCTTCCAAAACCCTCTCCTTTTCAGAATAATAAGGACCCCTATTTATAGTTGTAGGGAGTGGTATGAGGGTGTGATTTGATTGGTTGGTTTGAACTGACCAATCAGATTTCTTTGTTGAAGAGTTTTAATTTAATTGGTCAGAACATGTCACATGGACACGTGGCATTATTTTAGTGGCTTATTTAATTTGACTTAGATTGCCACATAACTCTGACATGTGGCATGATTTTAGTGGCTTATTTAATTTGACCTGAATTGTCACCTAACTTTGACATGTGGCATGATTTTAGCGGCTTATTTAATTTGACTTGGATTGCCACCTAACTTTGACACATGGCATAATTCTAGTGACTTATTTAATTTGACTTGGATTGCCACCTAACCTTGGCATGTGGCATGATTTTGGGCCTCTAGGATGAGATGATATTAGGCTTAACAAAGTGGAGTCATCTTTATAGCCCAAATCAATGGATTTAGGTTTTTTAATTAAATCCACATTTATTGGGCTTAAATAATTGACCCAATTTTATTAATTCAAAATATTTATTTGGACTAATATATCTTGAATTCAATATAAATTGAACCATTCTAAAAATTTATATTCAATAAATTGTAAATGATTACAAATGCCCCCTGCTTCAAGTCTTGTCGAGATATTTTATCTTTTGAAGACTAGACTTGAAGTATTACTTGTAGGATAATGGCATGCCATTTATTTTGAGATGTACCGTGAATTCATACTATATTGATGCACTCCTTCATCATTGTTGGAGTAGGAATGTAGCAAATTAGTTATATCCAATGAGGATTAGGAAAGAGAAGAAAGAAAAAAAATGATTTTTTTTTCACGTTTTTTTTTTTGGGTGTTTACTTGTCATGCAAGATTCCACCACTAATTAAAATCCGATTAGGAGTCAATTTTGTAGAAGCCTAATTCAAGTTTGAATCTAATTATAATAGGTGCTAATAAACCTCTATAAATAGATGTCTGACATTCATTGTTTTGCAGCAATGTGGCTTGACGATCATCGCCGTGGTACTTTCTTCTTTCTTTTCTTTGATTTTCAACAACCTTTTCCTCATCTTGACATGTCTGTCGTAGAAAATTCATATCTTATTGTAGATACGTAAGAATCATGAACGGTGTGATTTTCTAGAAACTAGACTTCTCGATTTACAACATATCCAAAATTGAGAATTTAATACTTTCATGACCGTTCTAGATAATTGATTTTTTTATTTTTTTCACATTTTTTTTTTCGTTTTTTTTTCCTTTTTTTTTTTTTTTGCAAATGCCTACCCTTTATTCTGTCTTCCAAATCCAATTAGAATTCTGAAAGGACACACTTCTTTTAGAATATGGATAGCCCAAATTTTCACAATTTCACATCCAATTAGGATTTGAAGAGAATAAATTTGTATCATTTTACTAGAGTTCTACCAAAAAAAGTAATTACAATTACTTTGGAAGAAGGACTCTCTCACCATCACTATTTGTCTATAAATAGACTCTCTCCTTCTATTTATTTTCATCATTGGTATTGACAGTTTTGATACTCTTTTTTGCATATCCTCTTGAGTTCATCAACATATGAGGTACATTTTTTTTTAATATATATATATATATATATATATATATATATTTATTATTTTTTTATTATTTTTTTTAAAATGAAAATATTACTTCATATGCAATAAACTTTTATTCTATTGGTCCAAGTTAAAGACTTTACACCGTCTGAGACAAAGACTTTACATAATTTGTGGCAAGGAAAAGTCAATCCATAGTCCGAGCTAAAGACTTTACACCGTCTAAGGCAAAGACTTTACATGATTTATGGCAAAGACTTTACACCGTCTGAGTCAGAGGCATTCCATAGTCCAAGCTAAAGACTTTACACCGTCTGAGGCAAAGACTTTACATGATTTGTGGCAAAGAAAAGGCATTCCATAGTCTGAGCTAAAGACTTTACACCGTCTGAGGCAAAGACTTTACATGATTTGTGGCAAAGAAAAGGCATTCCATAGTCTGAGCTAAAGACTTTACACCGTCTAAGGCAAAGACTTTACATGATTTGTGGCAAAGACTTTACACCGTCTGAGTCAGAGGCATTCCATAGTCCGAGCTAAAGACTTTACACCGTCTAAGGCAAAGACTTTACATGATTTGTGGCAAAGACTTTACACCGTCTGAGTCAGAGGCATTCCATAGTCCGAGCTAAAGACTTTACACCGTCTGAGTCAGACATAGGTTTTGCCCAAAGAATATAATAGTTCATTATTGAGATTCATTACCATGATTATTGAATTACTAATTTAAGCGCTAACACTTTTTATTTTTTTAATTTTTTTTACAGATTGAATCATGGTTTACCTTAGAGATTTGACTTCCTCTTCTTCAGAGTTGCGATACCTTTTGTGTTTCGATAGTACAAGAGATATATCATTGTATGAGAGCACCAAATCCAGGAGAGGTTCAATTTATTAGAAACCAAACTTCTTAACATATCCAAAACTTATAGTTCAAGTCTTGCAGGATAGCTCTAAGCAATCTTCAAAAATGAATTTCACATACAGAAAAGCTGATAGATTCACATTCGCATGTTCTTATTAAAAGAAATATTCGTATCCTAGTGTAGAGAATCCAAAAATAAACTACAGCATGTACAATAATCACAGCTAATAGCTTTATGGATTTGTACGAATATTTTTTTGAAGTCAATTCAAATTCTGTATTGATTGGCCCTCTTTAATTCATATGTCATGTATGACAATATACAAGAACATTGTGATGCTCAAATAACAGTGTGCCCCATTTTTTTTGAACTTATGAGACTAACATTTAGGATGTAACTCATGGATTATGGTGGAGAGGGTCAAGAGAGACTATGAGTTCTTTGGATACTCATGCGACTGAACTCAGAATGTAATTCTAAGCGCCTACGTACCTCAGTGAAGAGGATCAAGTCATAACGTAGTTCTGGGAGTTTTTTTTTTTTTTTTTTTTGGGTGTCGTGCACAGTTTATACTCTTGCGGGCCAGGAGTAACATGCAGTTTATACTCGTACCTTAAGGAGTGAGTTTCTTTTCTTCAAGGATAGTATCTCTTTATGAACTTTCCGTTAATGGGGCCAATGCGCAATCCTTCTGAGTCAACCAGTCTGTAAGCACCACTTGAGTATACTTCTTGTACCACATATGGTCCATCCCATTTGGCGGAGAACTTGCTTCCAGACCGATGAGAAGTAATAATGGGCCTTCTTACAACAAGAACTTGATCACCCACTTGGAAGCATCTAAGACGAACCTTCTTATTAAAAGATCGAGCTAGACGAGCTTGATAGCATTGTAGACTTTGTTGGGCCTCTAGTCTTTTTTCATCAAGAACCTCCAATTCTTCAAGGCGCAACCGAGCATTTTCTTCATCAGTGAGCCCTTCTTGAATGGCAAGGCGCAATGACGGTATTTGACGTTCAAGTGGAAGAACTGCTTCAACTCCATAAATAAGAAAGTAGGGAGTCGCTTGTGTTGGCGTGCGATACGTAGTCCTATATGCCCAAAGAGCCTCTTCCATTCTTTCATGCCAATCTCTCTTAGACTTGGAAATAACTTTTTTCAACAAGTTGCAGAGTGTCTTGTTAAATGCTTCAGCGAGACCATTAGCAGCTGCATAATACATAAAGGAATTGCGTTGCTTGAAGACAAAAAGATCACATATCTTCGTCATTAACTTGTTATCAAATGGCTTGCCATTATCTGTCAATATGTATCGAGGAATACCAAAACGGTAGATAATATTAACTCGAATAAAGTTGGCGACATTCTCTTTCTTTACTTCTCTAAGAGAAACAGCTTCTGCCCATTTTGAGAAGTAGTCAGTTGCAGCCAGGATGTACAGATGTCTACCAGAGGACTTAGGCAATGATCCAACAACATCCAAACCCCAAGCTTCAAATGGCCATGAGGCAATAGTTTGGTGCAATACTTCTGGGGGTTGATGTATAAAATTCGCATGGAATTGGCAAGCTTTACATCTTCAGACGTAATCCAAGCAATCTTTCACCATGGTTTGCCAGTAATATCCCATCCTTTTTATGTGAAAATGAAGTTTTGGTCCAGACTGATGCGCTCCACATACTCCAGAATGCGCTTCTTGCATAGCTTGAGTAGATTCATCTGCCCCCAAACATCGTAAGAGAACTCCATCGAACGATCGCCTGTAAAGTGTATTTTTATAATAAAGAAAACGAGGGGCTCGTCGTCGAATTTCTGTTCTTCTTCAAAGGTTTTCTGGCAATATTCCATAACACAAGTAATCTATTATTGGTTGTCGCCAATCGTCAATTTCAGCTTCTGAAGTGGCGATAACTTGTTGAAATTCTTCTTCATGCTCATTTGGAGGTGGAGTTATCCATCTTTGGCAAACCACAACTTGTATTTTATCAGGAGATACTAATGCAGAAGCTAAAGCTGCCAATGCATCAGCCTTTTTATTTTCCTTTCTTGGGACATGTTGAATAGTCACCTCTCCAAGCCACCCTATCATCTTTTGAGCGTAATTGCAGTATGGGATTAACTCAGGCTTCTTTACTTCATAATTACCCAAGACTTGATTGATCACCAACTTGGAATCCCCAAAAACTTGTAGTTGCAATTGTTTCATATCAATGGCCATCTCAAGCCCAAGTAAGAGTGCTTGATATTCAGCAACATTATTGGAGCAGTTTTGTGTTAGAGTGAAGGAGTATGGCAAAACTTCTCCATGGGAAGTGACAAATACCACTCCAGCACCGGCTCCTTCACGATGTGCAGCACCATCAAAATACATCTTCCAAGGTGGCTGAATTTCTACTAGCATTGCGTCTTCATCAGGTAATTCATCAGATAACTCCCAATCATTCGGAATTGGATGATTGGCCAAGAAATCTGCTAGCACTTGTCCTTTCACTGCCTTCTGAGATATATACACAATCTCAAATTGTTGAAACTGGAGGTACCACCTTGCTAGCCTATCACTTAAGACAGGCTTGGACATGACAAACTTGATAGGATTCGCTTTAGAGACAAGTTGTATAATATGAGCCTGGAAGTAATGCTTCATCTTCTGAATTGAGAACACGAGTGCCAGACATAACTTCTCAATAGGTGAATACTTGATCTCGTTTTGTGTCATCATCCTACTCAAGTAATATAGGGCATTTTCTTTCCCTTCATCATTTTCTTGTGCGAGAAGTGCTCCTACTGACCTTTCTTGTGCTGCAATGTATAAAATCAATGGTTTTCCAGGTATAGGAGCTACAAGTACTGGAGGTTTCATTAGATAAGACTTTATGTTCTCAAAAGCATTGGTACAAGCTTGGTCCCATTCAAAAGGAACATCTTTCTTCATAAGGCGACTGAATGGTTGACATCTCCCAGCCAGATTTGAGATAAACCTCCTAAGATATGCTAATTTTCCTTGTAAGCTTTTTAACTCATGAATATTTTTTGGCTCAGGCATCTTCAAAATAGCATCTATCTTATCTTGATCAATCTCGATTCCTCAATGTCGAATAATAAAACCGAGAAATTTTCCCGAAGTAACTCCAAAGGCACATTTTAAAGGATTCATTTTGAGTTGGTATCTTCGAAGCCGTTCAAACACCATTCTGAGATCTTTCAAGTGGTCATCACTCTTCTTTGATTTTACTACTAAGTCATCGACATAACACTCAACATTTTTATGAAGCATGTCATCAAAAATATTCTGCATGGCTCGTTGATAAGTGGCTCCAGCATTTTTTAAACCAAAAGGCATCACTTTGTAGCAATATATACCTTTAGAAGAGCGAAATGCAGTAAGTTCTTCATCCTTTGGTGCCATGCGAATTTGATTGTATCCAGATAAACCATCCATGAAGGACATTGCCTTGTATCTAGTTGTAGCATCAATCATAAGCTCAGGGATTGGAAGAGGAAATTCATCCTTAGGGCATGCATTATTAAGATCTCTAAAGTCAACACAAATTCGTATTTGGCCATTCTTCTTTCTTACAGGTACAATGCTTGAAATCCATGTAGGATATTTCACTTCACGAATAAAACCTACTTCAATGAGCTTGTTAACTTCAGTTTCGATCAAAGGAACCAATTCAGGTCTAAAGCGACGTTGCGCTTGTTTAACAGGACGAGTACCTCATTTTACAGCAAGACGATGAACTGCAACTTTAGGGTCTAACCCTGGCATCTCTTTGTAACTCCAAGCAAATACATCCCTAAATTCCATAAGCAGCTCAATATATTTCTTCTCTTCATCGTCATCCAGCGAAGCACTTACATATGTAGGCCTTATATCATCATCAACTCCAAGATTTACTTCCTTCAATGCATCAACAGTATTCTTTATCCCTTCCTCGAGTTCAGGTGGCGCATCTTCAGCATCCTCATCTTCTTGAGGATCACCATCATTAAAAGATATGTGATGGCATGCATGAATATTAACAAATCCATCATCAATTTTTGCATATAGTGGAGTACTTTCTTCATCACAAATTGTGATGTGATTTGATGATCCCACACTTTCTTCATCTTCATCTCGCTCCCTAGTGTGAACTATGGTATGAGTTTTTGCTCTCAGAACATCTCCACATGAAACTACAAGTTTTGTTTCTCGCCTCATTCTAGAAGGGATCAAACTGGGCCAATTCTTGGGTGAATTATGCTCCCGGGCATATACCCGTTCTTCCACTGTTCTATAATCTCCTTGACGCTTGTATTTCTTCTTCATTGGTCCCAATCGATCAAATACTGAAATTTTTGGAGTTGATTCTATTAGTCGATCAGATGCAGAAACCTTAGGAGTCATGCCACTAAGTCGATCAAACACAGAAGGCTTTTTGTTGAACATCATCGATTCTTCCACAGGGGTAATATAGTTGATGCTCATCCTTTTTATAGAGATTCGGATTGGTGACGGTTGTTTGTAACCCAGGCCTTCGCGCGATTGCTTGACATCATACCCTTTCTCTATCATCATCCTTTGAGTTGGATTTAGGCCATGATTTGCCCTTTCAATAACTTCATTTGGAAGCTTCCCTACTTTAGAAGCTTCATTGGGATTGTATCCTGCTTTCACCAACAACTTATATGCATTCGGGTCAAAACCCTCATTTGTACGATTTTTAGGGAGTGATTCATGTGAATCATGATTCGATGGTCTGACAAATCCCTGTATCATTTTTGAAGGTGATTTGATCGTATCAATTTGCTTGATAGGGAATGTCAACTTACTACTCTGCAACTCAGAGGGTGGGATCTTGACTTTGTTTTTCTTTGGGACATAGTGAGAAACAGGAATCATTTTCTTACTTGAAGATGCCTCACTTATCTTAGGTACTTTACTCATATCTGAAAGCGTTTTATCCTTTTCAATCATGACCCTCGCATTAGCAAGTGCTACATCAACCCTTTTTGTGATATCAGCAGGTATCACGTTATCAACTTTAACTTCTTTTGAATTCTTTAAGTAGAATTTTGCATCAGCAAAGTGTGCTTCCGTCTCGGTGAAAGGTTCATCATCAGCAACTACCTTCTTTTAAACCCCATCTTCAAAGTATTTGAAACATTGATGGTAGGTGGACGGTACTACTTTGTTCTCATGTATCCATGGTCTTCCTAACAAGATGTTATACGAGGTCTTTGAGTCAATAACATGCATCCATGCACTCGAACGCATATCCCCCATCGTTATATCTAATTTGACAGCACCAATGGCTCTCTGCCCCCCTTGGTTAAAACCTTGAATCATCAGACGACTTTCAAACAGTTCATTTATCGGTATTCCAAGTTCTTTCACAGTACGAATAGGGAGATTATTGACCCCAGATCCATCATCCACCATGATCCTATTTACTTTATATCCACGCACAAAACCTACCATATATAAAGGACGATTATGCAACACTTCACCCAATAAAAGATCATCATTAGTGAATGTAAACTTCGCATCACAAGTGTCCACTTCTTCAGAGTGAGGCTTTATAGGGACTTCATGTGATGGAGGTAATGATGGTGATGAGCTTTCTACCATCGTCTCTTCTCTATCAATGTTACAACACGAGGCCTTGGTGTCACGATGAGAAATCTTTTCACGAAACCAACTTGGCAAGAATTCCTCTAATGTCACCGGAGGGCGTTGCTTTTGATAGTAATTTCCCTCGACTCTTGACTTCTTCACATTCTTCTTTACCCTTTGAGTTTTAGGGGTAGGTGGATGACACCACTTTGTTCTTATCTTCGCTCTAGTCACTTGCTTATTTGGTTCTCTTTGCAAGCTCATTTTACGACGTCTTCGTCGTGTCACTAAAATCCATCCTTCATTATCAGTATAAGCACCGCAAGATTGGTTTTCCTCTAGAGATTTATCTTCCCATATTACTTCATTCATCAAAGGAACAAGCGATGATACGTCAACATTTATTGGTTTGAAGTCACCAAATTTAATCATCTTTGATGGTGATGTGGCTAGGTCATCACCACTATCATGTATTTCGAAAAAGTTGCAAAGAACTATGGGGTCAAGTGAACCAAAAGTGACAGAGACTTGATTTGAACTCTCCTTCTCATCTTCAAGCAATATCTTTCCTTTACGGGCCAAGTCCATAATCTTTTCCTTAAAGATAAAACACTTTTCAATAGGATGGCCCATCAAACGGTGATATTTGCAGTAATTTGGATCATTAGTCCTCCCAGCCTCATCTGGACGCTTCATTTTAGGTAGCTCAAAGAGTTTTAATGCCAGAAGCTCTTCGAAAATTGCTGGAACATCTGAGTCCAAGAAAGGATACTCTTTTGCCTGCATTTCCTTCAAAGTCAGCTTTCTACCAGCGTTATTCTGAAAAGTTGTGGTCTTCACCCTTTGATTCTTGCTTAGATTTGTAGCCACTTTCAAAGGTACGGCATTAACACTCATCGACTCCTTGTTTCCAAACTTAGGTGCCGATTTTCCCCCTTTCTTTACCTCCATTTTGTCTTTTCCCTTGCGAGGCCTATAAATAATTGGTCCATCAATCCCGCTTGCAGACATGCTCAACTCCATATCATGAGCACGTGTAGCTAGTTCCTCAAACGATTTGGGTTTAATACCCTGTAGGATATAACGAAGTCCCCAACGCATTCCTTGAATACACATTTCTATTTCGGAAGTTTCACTAAGCCTATCCTTACAATTGAGGCTTGCATTTCTCCATCGGTTGATAAACTCAATGACGGGTTCATCTTCCCATTGACGTGTATTTGTGAGTTCAACCATGCTCACAGTACGCCTTGTGCTATAGAAGCGATTAAGAAATTCATGCTCAAGTTGTTCCCAACTATCAATAGAGCCTGCCTCGAGATCTGTATACTAGTCAAAAGCATTTCCTTGTAAGGAGCGCACAAACTGCTTGACCAGATAATCTCCATATGTTCCAGCGTTATTGCAGGTTTCAACAAAATGGGCAATGTGTTGTTTTGGATTTCCCTTTCCATCAAATTGTTGAAATTTTGGAGGTTGATAACCTGCAGGCATCTTCAAAACATCGATTCTTGAAGTGTATGGCTTTGAATATGTGAATGATGACTTTGAAGACACGTCATACTTATCTTTGATAGTTCCCATAATGAAGTCCTTCAGTTGATGAATGGGAATTCCTCCTTCAGCAGATACTTGCAGCTCATCACCCACATTTATTTGCTTTGTAACTGAATCTCCCTTTTCTTGTATCATCGGACGTTTTCCAGGTGCATGACTTGAGTCTCCCTCCATAACATTCTCAACTCTGTCCGTCAACTTGACAATTCGATTATCCTGATCTTGCACATATTTTGTTAGACCTTCAATTGCCTTCGTCAAACTCGCCAGTTGTTCTTCAACAGTTGAGGTGTTTTTCATCATCGCTTGGATGGCCGTTATGGATGATGGAGCAAAGCATGGATTTTCCCTCAAACTGAAATCTGTCTGAAACAAGTTACGTGGAGTGACTGAGGCAGATCTAGTGATCAAGACATCATCTTCATCTTGAATAGTGCAATTTCTCGTGTTAAAAGGACTAAGTCGAGCCAACGTCTTTTCAACAATATCAGCTATATTCTCTCCTTCTTCCAATTCATTCGGAAAGAATCTTGCCCCCTTTGAAGATGGAAGATCAAAAATAGGAACTGATGCGGACGGCACTTGAAGTGCTTGTTGTCCTAGCAAGTTTGCTCTGGTCCTAGTGATGGGTCCCAAACTTCCCATAGTAGCATCCAGTATGTTCTCCACTACAGAGGAAAACTTGGAATCAGTAGCCTTAGCAATAATAGTCCTGGAGTCAAACTTCTTAGATGTCATTTAAGTGTTCTTGAAGTTTGATGATCGATGTAAAGAGATGAGAGGTAGAGATTGTCCCATCGGGTGTGCCAAAATTTGTAAACAATAAATTTTCGAGCCGAGAAAAAATAAATAATCAAGACCGGAAAATTGGAGTAACAAAGTGTAATATTTGATTTCAAAATGTAATGCGGTTACAATCTCTATAATAATCCTCTGATTCTTCAAATAATATGAAACACGTTGAACTTGAATTTGAATTTGATTTAGAGTCAAGGGCTTGAATAGCTTGATCTTGAATATTCGTCTTGAATTTGGATTTGAATTATTCGTCACGAACACTTGTATGGTTATGACGAACAGTAAAGATGAACAAGTAACTTAATCTTGATCTTCTTCTTCGTTCTTGATCTTGAACTTGAATTTGATTGCTTGAACTTTGTAGCTTTGTAGAGAATTTGCGGTCTTTGATCCACGAGCTCTCTTCTTGTTTCTTGTTCTTCCAAAACCCTCTCCTTTTCAGAATAATGAGAACCCCTATTTATAGTTGTAGGGAGTGGTATGAGGGTGTGATTTGATTGGTTGATTTGAACTGATCAATCAGATTTCTTTGTTGAAGAGTTTTAATTTAATTGGTCAGAACATGTCATATGGACACGTGGCATTATTTTAGTGGCTTATTTAATTTGACTTAGATTGCCACATAACTCTGACATGTGGCATGATTTTAGTGGCTTATTTAATTTGACCTGGATTGCCACCTAACTTTGACATGTGGCATGATTTTAGTGGCTTATTTAATTTGACTTGGATTGCCACCTAACTTTGACACATGGCATAATTCTAGTGACTTATTTAATTTGACTTGGATTGCCACCTAACCTTGGCATGTGGCATGATTTTGGGCCTCTAGGATGAGATGATATTGGGCTTAACAAAGTGGAGTCATCTTTATAGCCCAAATCAATGGATTTAGGTTTTTTAATTAAATCCACATTTATTGGGCTTAAATAATTGACCCAATTTTATTAATTCAAAATATTTATTTGGACTAATATATCTTGAATTTAATATAAATTGAACCATTCTACAAATTTATATTCAATAAATTGTAAATGATTACAGGGACAACCCGTCCTAGCCCATTTAACTCACTAGCCTTTTAGGGTTGGGTTGACTGTTATATCTTGCATGTTCTATTGTTTTATAAAATATTCCACTAAAGTGTGTGAAACTCATAGACATGTGAATTTTTGACGTATTGATGTTGTGTTGCTCAATGTTCGATAGTCTTTTTAAGAGGTCAATATTGTCCACCTTTTAATTGAAGGGTCAACTCGTCCCCACCTGCAGCCCGCTTAAAGTTGAGTTGAGCTGCTAATTTATAGGCCATAATTAAAAGGGACAACCCGTCCTAGCCCATTTAACTCACTAGCCTTTTAGGGTTGGGTTGGATTTTATTGGGTCAACCCATTTTGATAGCTCTACTTCTCAATCACTTTGCCATCCCAACAGCGATGCCTACCCTATGCCTTTTTTTTGCTTTTTATGCTTCAACTTCTTTGTTTCCTAGGTGAGATATCCCTATCTCTAGCCATTTTATCAAAGCATATGTCCATCATATTATCTTCCTCATCCTCATCAAAAAAATCATCGCCCATATCAGAAGAATAAGCATTAGTGGGACTAAATCCTGTTGTTAAGGCCTCTGGTTCATTCTTCTTTGCAATCACACTTTCAGGAACAAATTCTAGAGCTTGTGAACTTAATTTGCCATTCGAAAGAGGATGTGAAACCTGCTCTTTTTCATCAACCAAATCAACCCACCTAGGAGCACTCATCACCCCCTGTTTTTCTTCCGATATAATCAAATCATTTGTGAGATTAGATTGAGAAAGTGATGGCGTACCTTTCATCAAATCTTTGTCATTCCCATTGAACAATAGCTGCTCAGATTCATCTTGAAGTTCACCAAACGACTCCAAAAATTGGGAAGGGAGCTCCTGAGCTGAGGTATTCAATGTGACTATGGGTGGCTTGATCGCTGGATTGGATTTGACTACCATGGCAGCCTGACATTCTTGAATAATCTTATTTACTTTTGGAATAGAAATGGATAATGTTGGAGCCATAACCTTACCATCTTTTCCCGTAGCCTTCAAGAAAGCCTCAAAGCTATTCGAACATAATAGGTCATCTGAGGAATTACTTCGTGACCCTGAAGAAACGTTAGATGATGCCTTCCTACGTATAACTATGTTCCAATTTTCTTTGCTGGCAGCTTCTCTTCCTTTGTTCAAATCCTTGTCTAGATTATTGCTAATGAACCATCAATGTCCTCACTTTTCTTGACTTGATGTACCAATTTTTCATTATGTTCGGGGATCTCATCTAAAAATTCATGGTTTGAATTCGTAATATCAGAAACGATTTGCTGCATCAAATATGGATTCTTTGACCCATGAGGTTGTATTATTTTTATAGGTACACCATCAACTCGATCACCTGAACTTGGTCCCATATCATCTCGATTTACAGGATCTAAATCCTTCTCAAAGGTCTGAGCAGAATTGTTCTTTAGCAAAATTGAAGCTTCAGGTATTACATGATGATGGTTTGCAGCCTCTTTTATTGCCTCCTCGCCAATCCAAGTAGGTTTAGGAGTTGAATCTACTAAAATATGAGTCCCAACCCTCGTTAGGACCAGTACCCTACAGCATTGAGACTCCTTCAACTATATCAATTTTATCCGCAAAGTAGCCAAAGAATTATGATTCCCAGCCAATTGTTCCCTCACATTTCGATCACCAACTGATTTTTCCATATCTTTTTCCGCATCTCTCAGAGAGTTCAAAAATTCACAAGCATCTCTCTTTAATTGTTCCTCATTGTGAACCTCAGAATCAGGTTTCATAAGTGCAACATCTCGCCCTACCTCATCGGCTAAACGATCACCTTGAGGCAATGTCTTCACTATTAACAAACTGACATTTTTTTTCCTCATGTACTTGATGTTTACAATGAGTACAATATAGTGGAAGATTGTCATAGACAATTCTTTGATAATGTTCAATAATTTTACCTGATTTTTCCTCCAAAAATTGCAGTCTTACACGATTTGGCTGCTTGTCAAGTAGGTCTAGGATTATCTTAACCCTAGCCGTACTTGGCCTGGTGCGATCTTGGGTTTCTTTATCCACTACAATAGGCTTCCCTGATGCTGTCGCAATTGATAATATGGACCTCCTTGCAAAGAGATCTGTAGGTAACTCTGGCAATAAAATCCATACCCAGGCTTTAGGTGTTTCCTCCTTGGGGTTGAACGATGGCGTCCACAAAAAAATCCTGAACAAATACTCTTCGCCGTCAAACTTAAAATAGCCATAAGAACTTGATAAAACATGTACAAAATCCTCATATAAATCAAACCTGATCAACAGGTGACGAAAATCAAGTTGTCCATTATTACAGTTTCCTTTAACATCGAATTGCTTTGGTAAAAGCTTTCGTAACTCGAATAACACTGATTTTCCATATGCAAATTTGATAAAAATCACTGCTTGATGTAAAACTTCTTCCCTAGCAAACTGCTCCCTTTCTTCCATAGTAAATTTCACATTAGGTTCACCATGAATAAACTCAATGGATTTTAGTATGGTTTTTGACAGATTTTGGGTTGTTTGTTGTGGTTTAAGGGTTGTTGCATAGAGTGATTTTGTATTGTGGTTGATGTTTGTCTCTCCCACAGCCACAGGCTGGGGAGAGGGCGAAGCAATCATGGCTGCTATCACGTCTCCATTGATGCTTGAGAGAGAGAGAAAAGGAAAGATCAGGGGCTAGGGTTTTTGTGTGTGTGTGTTTTCACTCTTTTCTTTTTTACTTTCTTTCTTTCTTTTAATTTGTTTATTTTATTTTAGTTTACTACGATTTTTTTAAAAAAAATATTAAAACTAAACTTACGATTAAAGTTGTCGAAAAAGATGAGACCAGCTGCAATGACTTGGCTAGTCATTTTTGAAAGTTTGCGTCGAATTATCGTTTTACCCTTCTTGATATTGACTCCGAGCCATTTCTAACTGATTTGTGAAATTTGTTTTAAGTTTGGAGTAAAGAGTTGTGAAATGTGAAAATTTTAGAATTTTAAAAGACTTAATTTTTTAGTGTCTTATGGAGTTTCTAGTCTCTGAATAATATGATCCCTTTAATATCGTTGATCACATTAATTAGAAATCAAAATTCAAAATTTAATAGATTTTTTTGATAAGAAAAAATAATAAAATTTGATTGTTAAAATTTTCCTAACTACCAAATTTATATTTTTGACTCATCATTTTTTAATGTAACAAAGAAAGGAAATTTGTGGCATGAAATGGACATCTATAGTTTCACCTTATTTGTTGATGGGGTCAGTGATTGTATATTAATTTATCATATCAATTTTCTCATCAAATTGAAAATGAAAGATAAAATTAATTGGCGAGTAGTGACTCGAAATATTAAAAACTCTCTTTATTTTAATTTGTTGATTTATTTTGACTTAATACAAAATTATATAAAAAAGTGATATTTAATTAAAAATATGTCAAATATTTTTAAATTTTATATGAACTTAGAAAGAGCAAAAAACGAAAGAAATAATCTTTTTAAAATAAATTAAAAATAAAAAATAAGACAAATAAATTGATTTACCATTATTTTTTAATTTTGTTAATCCAAACATGAAATACGAGTATCACTTTTAAGGAGAGTGATTTATCTAGCCACGAGATTTAACCAAAACGTGAGTGACATAAGCACATAAGTCATCTATGGACAGCAAACATAATTAGATTACAAAACTAAATAGTCAAACATTAATGCATTAGGTGGATTGCTAAGAAACTTCCCTATTTTCCCCTCTATAAAGAAAAAAAGCTAGACATCAAGGGAGAACAACCACACGTAATTAAGCAAAAAAAAAAAAAAAAAATTGAGAACCAAAGTTGTGAGATGGCTGAAGTGAAGTTGCTTGGTTTATGGTATAGCCCTTTTAGTCATAGAGTTGAGTGGGCTCTAAAGATTAAGGGTGTCAAATATGAATATATAGAAGAAGATTTACAAAATAAAAGCCCTCTACTTCTTCAATCTAATCCAATTTACAAGAAAATCCCAGTGCTCATTCACAATGGCAAGTCCATTTGTGAGTCTCTAGTCATTCTTGAATATATTGATGAGACATTTGAAGGCCCTTCCATCTTGCCTAAAGATCCTTATGAGAGAGCTTTGGCGCGTTTCTGGGCTAAATTCCTAGAAGCTAAGGTATATTGCTTTCATGTTAAATATTCCATTTAATTGGAAATTTATTTTAGTCATGTTGGATTAAGAAGAACTTAAATGATGTAATATGATCTCATATAGTCAACGATAACTTATTTGGGATTGATTAATGTACTTATGAGTTGCTTGGTAGCTGATTTGCAGTTAAGTTATGCGGGTATTAAATCCCGTATAAGTAATATTATATTTGATAATTGGTTAGTATGCGGGTATATAATTATTTTTTGTAGGATAGAAGATGGAATAATGAAATTCTGTCTAACTTATATCTTCTTAAAATAATATATAGATTCTATCATAACTGTTTCATACATTATCAATACATGTATAACTCTAATCAGCTATCGAAACGACTCCTTATTAAGTTTTGATTGTTTTGCAGGCGCTAGCAACGTGGAATAGTTTCTTCCTCAAAGGAGAGGAGCAAGAGAAAGCTAAAGAGGAAGTTTATGAGATGTTGAAAGTTCTTGATAATGAGCTCAAGGACAAGAAGTTCTTTGTGGCAGACAAATTGGGATTTGCTGATATTATTGCAAATGGTCCGGCATTTTATTTGGGAATTCTTGAAGAAGTATCTGGAGTTGTTTTGGCGACAAGTGAAAAGTTTCCAAATTTTTGTGCTTGGAGAGATGAATATTGCACCCAAAATAAGAAATATTTACCTCCAAGAGATGAATTGCTTGTCCGTTACCAAATCTACATTCAACCTGTTGTTGCTTCAGAATGAGTACACCCCGAGTGAATTTCAAAATTTTGTGTGGCAATAAAATTTAGAGATGGATTTAGGACGAATTTCTTAATTCAATTGAAAGTGATTTTAAATTTAATTAGGGCTATGTAAGAAAAAAATATTGAAAAAATATGCATGTTATGAGATTTGTTTTTATTTCATTAGTTAAATACTCTATTAATGATCTCGTCGAATTGGAAAGAGCAAGAAATGACTTGCGACTTATAGTATGCAAGCACTTTTATATTGGCCTTCTATATTTTCCCAGAGTAAAATATATTACTTTCTTTTCTTCATTTCAATTTATTTATATTTTTTATTTGATATGAAAATTAAAAAGAAATTATTCTTTCGATTAAAGCTATCAAAAAAGATTTGATCCTTCAGGTCAACCCAACCCGACCGTTAATTGAGTAGAATTGACTTAAGATTTTATAAGCTAATTTTAATTTGGGGCATATAAACCCAGCCTCAATCAGCTTGCGAGCCTTGTCGCGCGAGTGAGGCTGGGTCAAGGGCCGCCCGAGGACCAAAATGATATTTAATTTAAATTAAAATAAATTGTAAAAAAAAGTAGAAACTAAAAATAGTGATTGACGAATGAGTCTTAGTATGTTACATAATACTTTACTCATTTAACGTAAATCCTAATCACGAAGTATGCAAGTTGCATTTGTAAAATTTACAAGAAAATTGTGGAAAAAATGGTATAAATTAGAAATAAGTCTTAGTATCACACACACTTTTTTACTCATTTAGCACTAAAATTCTCATATTAAATTTAGCATCCGTCATGAATAAAATTAAATATTTTATTCTATTAAGTGTGGTTGCTTATTTATTACAACAACAACAACAACCCAGTGAAATCCCACATCGTGGGGTTTGGGGAGGGTAAAGTGTACGCAGACCTGACTCCTACCAATGTAGGACGGTTGTTTCTGAAAGACCCTCGGCTCAATAGAAGCATAGGAAAAAAAGGTCAGACAAGAATATTAATAGTAGGAGAGTAGATAACGGAAGAGTTGCAAACAATAGTATAGTCAAAACATCAAAAAACAATAGATATCGTCAAATAATAGCATAAATACCATAAATAACATAAGATAACATAACATACATATCATAAATAACATAAATCAGAGTACAAGAAATCATAGTGTGTTAATACGCCTACGGATAAGGGGGGATACTGCCACTATGTACTAGCCTTCTACCCTGATATGTGTCCTCCACACCCTTCTATCTAAGGTCATGTCCTCAGTAAGTCGTAAATGCGCCATGTCCTGTCTGATCACCTCTCCCCAATATTTCTTCGGCCTACCCCTACCTCTTCTGAAATCATCCATGGTCAACCTCTCACATCTCCGCACTGGTGCCTCTGGACTCTCGTCTTCACATGCCCAAACCATCTCAGTCGCGTTTCACGCATCTTGTCTTCCACCGGGGTCACTCCTACCTTGTCTCGAATAGCCTCATTTCTAATTCTGTCGCTCCTGGTATGCCCACACATCCATCTCAACATTCTCATCTCGGCAACTTTCATCTTTTGCACGTGTGAGACCTTAACTGGCCAACACTCCGCCCCATATAACATAGCTGGTCTAACCACCACTTTGTAGAACTTTCCCTTAAGTCTTGGTGGCACCTTCTTGTCACACAACACACCGGAGGCGAGCCTCCATTTCATCCATCCTGCCCCAATACGATGTGTGACATCCTCGTCGATCTCCCCGCTGCCTTGCATGATAGAACCAAGGTACTTAAAACTACTTCTCTTTTGGATGGCTTGATCCCCGAGCCTAACTTCCGCGCCAACCTCTTGAGAAGTCTCACTGAACTGACACTTTAGGTACTCTGTCTTGGTCCTACTCAACTTAAACCCAAAAAAATAGTTCTCTACTGATGTTTTAGTTATGAAAAATTCTATAACAATAATAATATATACCGTATAATTTCATAAAGTAGTGTATGAAAATGTAAAATATACACAAAACTTATCTTTACCTATAAATTGGAAGAAACAAATTACTTCTGATAGACCCTCGACTCAAAGAAAATTAGTTCATAGCAAATCGGAAAAGGATTATATATATAAAACTTTATTTATTTAAATAATGACAAAACAAAAGAAAAGAAATATCTTCTTGATTTTGTAAAACACCATTTTAAACAAAAATAAAAAGATAAAAACACCATTATTATGAACCAAGAGAGTACCAATAGTACTTAATCTAGAGAAAAGGGACAAATATATCTTTCAAATTTGACTTCAGACACTTCAAGTTGTCTCCAATTATATCAATTGAATACTCCAACTTATGAAAGGGTCATTTAAACATACACTTCCAAATTTACGTGCCACTTCAGCGTCAAATTTCTACGAAACACATTGGGGACGAGATAAAGTATTTAATTGTCAGTTGAGATCAAATTTATATTTCTAGATGTGCACTCTCAAAATTGAATGATATAATTGTTAGCTAAGAACATATTTGAGTGTCTATTTATGTATCATCTAAAAAACAAAAACCAATCTCAATCATAAAATGAATTTGAATCGGGATCAAGATAGTTAAAAAAAATGATTAAGGTATTTTGTCCTTTTCCCCTTTATTTCAAGTGTCAATGTGGAGGCATAATTAGATTACATAACTAAATAGTCAAACAAGAAACATTAATGCATTTGTTGGATTAGTAAGAAACTTCCCTGGTTCTTCCCTCTATAAACAAGTCTAGACCTCAAGTGTGAACAACCACATAAAAATTTTCTCAATTAGTAAAGCAAAAAACACAGGTAACCAAAGTTGAGAGATGGGAGATGTTAAGTTGCTTGGTTTATGGTACAGCCCTTTTAGTAAAAGAGTTGAATGGGCTCTTAAGACTAAGGGTATGGAATATGAATATATAGAAGAAGATCTACAAAATAAGAGCTCTCTACTTCTTCAATCTAATCCAATTCACAAGACAGTTCCTGTGCTCATTCACAATGGCAAGCCCATTTGTGAGTCAATTGTCATTCTCGAATACATTGACGAGACATTTGAAGGCCCTTCCATCTTGCCTAAAAACCCTTATGACCGAGCTTTAGCTCGTTTTTGGGTTAAATTCTTTGATGATAAGGTATATTGCTTTCATAACAAATATATTACAATTAATTGGAAATTCATTTTAGTCACTTATTACATTTGCTTTAGATCTTATGCTTTAATACTTTTATAAAGGCATAAAACATAAATAGACACTTTAATTTGAACTCAACTTGCAGCTAAACAAATCAATTTTGAGTATGCATATTTAGACACCTTAACTCATATCTACTGAGTCAATTGAACACTATGATTATCTAGACATTTTGAAAATTTATGTGGCGCGCCAGCATTGGCTGTCCACAAGACGCGTTAATGGGGATGAGTTGGAATGCTAAATTGTCAGTTGAGACCAATTGATATATCTAGATGTGTATTTGTTAAAGTTAGAGTACTTATTTACCAGCTAAGGTCAAATTTGAATGTTTTGTTTATGTGTGATGCGTTTTATAAAATTGGACTGAGTTCCGATTGTTATATAGGTGCCAGCAATGAGGAAAAGTATCTTTCTCAAAGGAGAGGAGCAAGAGAAAGCTAAAGAGGAAGTTTGTGAGATGTTGAAAATTCTTGAAAATGAGCTCAAGGACAGGAAATTCTTTGTTGGTGACAAATTTGGATTTGTTGATATTGCTGCAAATGCTACGGCACTTTGGTTTGGAGTTCTTGAAGAAGTATCTGGAATTGTTTTGGTAACAAGAAAAAAATTCCCAAATTTATGTGCTTGGAGAGATGAATACTACCTCCAAAACAGAGAATATTTACCTCCAAGAGAAAAATTGCTTGCACATTACCAAGTTTACATTCAACGTACTGCTGCTGCTTCAAAATGAGCACACCTCTAGTGAATTTTAAGATTTTGTTTGGCAATAAAAAAAATAGAGATGATTTTATGATGAGTTTTTGTTAATTCAATTTGAAATTGAATTTAGGTTGAACTAGGGGTATGTAATTGAAAAAATATTTAAGAAATATGCATGTTATAAGATTTATCTGTATTTCATTAGTTAATTAATGGAGTATAAATCTTGGATTCACGTATGAATACAAGTATTGTCAGAAAAAGCTAGCTTTTAAGGTCACGAATTGTCTTTTAATGCTGACTTTTTAGAAAGAAAACGGGTATAAGATTAAGATTAAGATTTTCGATTTAATTTGGGTGGGTGGTACAATAATTGTACAACAATTAATTAAATACGCCATTAATTTTCTCATAGTATTGGAAAGAAAAAGAAATGACTTGTGACTCGGTGTGTGAATATTTTTATATTGGCATTCTATATTTCTAGGGAATAGAATATATTACTCCTACCCCTATATTTTAATTTGTTATTCAATTTTGATTAGACATAAAAATTTAAAAAGTAAAAAAATTAAAATTGAATTTTATGATTTTAAATAAAAATATATAAAATGTATCAACAACACATGCTATTGAATGCTAGATAATGGATGTGAGAATCTTTAAACGGTGGTTGTAGCCGTATGAAAGAAAACATTCTTAAGTGAATGCTGAGTGTGACGATCCGCCACACCATCACGCCATATAAGCGTCATGTAAGTACCACATAGTATAAAGTTGCTCATATGGAAGCCTTATATAGGAAGAAGGCAGGAATATTCTAGAGACATGTAGAGAATTCCATTGAAAGACCTTAGAATTCCATAGATTTGCATGGAAAGTCCTTAAAATCTTATAATTGTGTAGAGAATTCTAGAAGAGGACTAGAAGGACTTGTATAATGATTTTTATTTACACTTTAGCCCCTAGTGAGTAATATAAATAGTAGGGGTCATTCATTTGTACAAACCATCAAGAAAAATCAAATAATCTTCCAAGCAATATACAAGTCTTCTTAAAATAGCTCTTTTTTTTCCTCAATTTTGCGTTCCCTTAGTGATCTAGTTTGAAAAGTCTTACTTTAGCTCACAAGATCGAGAAAGAGTCGTGAGTAAGTTTTCGAGTGCTCCACAAAAGTTTTAGTTGAAGTCTAAGTCAATGAAAATGTGGTATCAGATCAAAGGTTAATACTAGTGGAATGACAAGCGAAGGAGACATCAACTCTAGTAACACCGCCAAGGTCAGGTCGGATGGTGGAAAGAAGCACTGTAGGGGAAGGAAAAAACTTAAGAAGAATGAGGAGATGCATTCGATCCTACAACAAGTGAGCCCTAACATCTTACTCACATTCAGCCACTTAAAAGAGTGACAACGAACGAGGGAAGGAGCCCATGGACATCTCGTCGTGAGTAGAGTGGATTGCGAGGTTGGATGCCTCTAAGAAAGTTGTGGAGATCTTAGGAAAGCGCTTGAACAAGGTTAATGGCAAGTTCAAGACTCTTGAGGACTTTATCCTCGAGGAGAATGACAATATCTAGAAGGAGTTGGATGGGCGTAAAGCTGCAGAGTATGAAATGAATGAGACTATTTCCTCCTTGGAGTGTTGGTTCATGAACGCACTAACCACGATTGAGACTATGAGGGCTGGAAAATCCGCACTTTCCAATGAAGGAGTTTACTACTCTCAAACTTCAGATTCCCAAACTCACGGATAAAGATATGTTGTTTCACTTCATGGATAGTCTACAACATTGGGTCAAGAAGGATTTGGAATGTCGACAGGTCAGGATTATCGATGAAGTCATCACACATGACGAAGCTTTGACATACTTCAGGCATGACAAGTATAACCGAGGAAAAAAAGAGATGAGTAGTCATGCTAAAGGTGGGGGAGATCGCAATAAGAACAAGAGGCAATACCTACACCCCAAGAGTCATGATAAGATAGATGACAAGAAGTTCGAACCCCAAGGCTACGCCGAGAAGAAGGGGCAGTCCATGAAAGAAAGTGGCTTTTACATATATGGTGGTCCTTATAGCTATGCAGGGTGCCTTGAAATAAAGAACCTTGGTGCCATATTGCGAGAGAGAAAGGATAAGGAGGTATAAGATCAAGGGAAAGGTTTGGCCACAACACAGTTGGGCATGATCGGGCTATGCGAAGCTATTGCAAAGCTAGCAGAGAAGTCAGAAGACTACTCCACATAATATGTGGATATTTTCATCAATGGACGACCAAATCATGTTATGGTGGACTCCGGTGCAGAAGCCAATATCATGACTAAGTCAGTGGCAACAAAGTTGAGGCTATGTTACAGTCCAAGCAACACCTGCCTTAAAACGGTTAATGCACTACTGACTCTTGTGTGCAGAGTCGCTCATGGAGTAGATATCATATTGGGCAAGTGGCAAGGTAAGACAAACTTCACTGTTGCTACCTTAGATATCTTTGATATAATCCATGGGCAGGAGTTCTTCCAAAGATGTCACACGATGATCGTCCGCTACCTCTCTTGGTCATGGAGTGAGAAGGATCATGTATGGTACCTCTGGTTAATTCACCAAAGATGGAAGGACAAGCTCAACTATCGTCCATACAACTGGTGAAAGCGCTCAAGAAGGAGGGCTAATGTTCTTAGAAACCACTACAAGTTTTGAGGGAGACAGAGACAAAAAGCCATTATCGTATTTTATATCCATTTGAATGGGAAATCATCAAAGGAAGCTACATGAAAATGATATGAGGACTTGTGGCTATTCAAAGATAAGATCCGAGAGATTATGCAGTAGCATGCGCGGTGATCGTCGTAACATCAAGTGGGGGAGAGTGTGACGATCCCCCACATCATCACGCCACATAAGCGCCATATAAGTGCTATATGGTACAAAGTTGCCCATATGAAAGCCTTATGTGGGAAGAAGGCTAGTCCATTGTGGAATGTTCCAAAGACATGGAGAATTTCCTTGGAAGTCCTTAGAATTCAATGGATTTGTATGGAAGGTCCTTAGAATATTTTAGTTGTGTAGAGAATTCTAGAAGAGGACTTGTTAATAAATATATAGGGACTTGTATATCAATTTGTATTTACACTTTAGCCCCTAGTAAGTAGTATAAATAGGAAGGGTCATTCATTTGTATAAACTATCAAGAAAAATCAAGAAATATACAAGTCTTTTTAAAAAAAGCTCTCTTGTCTTTCTTCAATCTAGCGTTCCCTAAGCGATCTAGTTTGAAAAGGCTCACTGAGCTTAGAAAATCGTGAAAGAGTTGTGTGTAAGATTTCAAGTGTCGCACAAAAATCTTAGTTGAAGTCTAAATCTGTGATAGAAGGACTTTGAATACTAAACGGCTAATATCGTGAATTAATGAATCTTTTTAGAGTTTTAATTAGCTGTGTCAAAATGAGCCTAAATATAGGTAACTTTTACAATTCAGTCAAAATTTTATGGGTTAGACTCAAGATAATATAAAGTACAGATTACACAAATCACATAGTGTTAAGAGCTAATTATATCATATCCCTACTCTTTTACAAATTACAAAATTTCTTAAATTTGGTGGAATCCGGATACATCCCAAAAATGCTCTGATACATCGCGTCTCAGTTTCGGGTACATATCTCAACTTCTTGATACATCACGTCTCAGTTTTGGATACATTACTCAATATTTTGAGACATCACGTAAAGTGATGTATCTGATCTATACATCACTTAAAGTGATGTATCTGATCTATACATCACTTAAAGTGATGTATCCTACATCCTGATACATCACGTAAAGTGATATATTCGACCGATACATCGCGTAAAGTGATGTATCCACGGAGAATGTAGAGAATTTTGTAATTTTTTCAAATGGTAGGGAATTTTAGAGAATATGGTAAAATAAGTTTTGTATTTAGGTAAGTTTTACTAATTTAAATTGGGTCAATCTTAACACATTCAAGCCTTAACCCATTTTAAAAAGGAAAAATTACTTAAATACACAACTTATTTTACCATATTATCTAAAATTTCCTACCATTTGAAAAAATTACAAAAATCTCTACTCTCTCCTATTCTCGGATACATCACTTTATGCGATATATCAGTCAGATACATCACTTTACGTAATGTATCGAAACATAGGATATAGCACTTTACGCGATATATTGATCGAATACATTATTTTACGTGATGTATTGGAACGTAAAGTCGAGCATGAGAATGATGTAGAAAAATGTGTTCAAGTACTTTAAAGCTTATTATAAGTTAAGTTTTAATTTATTTTTATTTTTTAATATTCAAATTATAAATAAGGAAAACAGTTGTAGAAGGCAACTAGGACTCTATATTTACTCTGTACCATTTTTTTTTATTTTTTTTTAGAATTAGGACTTAAATGCTAAAAATTGGGAAGGATTCAATATTGTATTGTTTTCATTGATGTCAATTTCTACTTTATTGTTGTTTAACACCATCGAAATTTGAATTAATTACAGCATCAACCTTTAAAGCAATCAGCAAAATAAACCTAAGCAATCAGCAAAATAAACCTAAGTAATCACCATCATCATTTTATTAAATATTAATTTTTAATGTTTCAATTTATAACGTGATACTTTTCACTTCGTGAGATTCAATTTTTTTTAATTTTGACATTAATTTTTTTAGTTTTTCGAAATAAATTTACATATTTGAAAAATACTATAGTATAAGTTATAGTAATAATTAATAATTTAAAATATTTAACATGCATATAAATTTTTTTTAATAAAAGTTAACTATTTAACTATCAAAATCCAAACATCATTACCTAAATTGGGACTAAGTTTTTTTTTAAAAATTTGTTAACTATGATTCTACAATCTTTGTAGAATAACTGTTAGTAGAATTTTTGGGATAAAGAGTGGTACAACAATTATCTTTTTAACACTGAGATGATATCGGCAGTAGCAAGGGAAATAATAAGTCCTAAGATTAACGGGTGGAAAGAGAAAAAAGTCAATAATTAAGGAAATGATTTAGAGAAAATCATGTGATAATTAGCTATTATTAAAATTACATGCCGTATAAAATAAAGTTTCCACTTTCCACTGTGGATATTTCACGGAGTTAAAAGGGCACATATGACTTTTTCTCCTATTCTAAATATTCCTTCACGGAAAAAGATATCTAACGAATCAATAATTAGTCCTAAATTTTAATCCAAACTGACTATGGCACCAATTTAAAATGAATAGAGCTATCAATTACAACCACATTTTAATATTCCCTGACTTTGCAAATATCACGTTCATCAAAATAATCAATAGATATAATATATAATTTACTAAATTATTCATATTTAATAAATATCATTTGAAAATTGAACACTACTAATAAAATAAGTATAAAGGTATAGTTTAAACAATATATTAATTTTTTATTTTAAATCTAATGTGATATTTATTTTGGGACAATTTTTTTGTCAAAATAACACTTATTTTTAGATAGAATACAATAATATTTATTCTAAGCCTTTAGAGTTTAGTCAATGTGGAAACATTACAAAATTACAAAACTAAGAGCTCATTTGTATTGGCTTATAAATTACTTATAAGTTGTTTTTAGTTTTTTTGAGTATTTGGCTGGCCAATTTAAAGTCATTTTCTATTTAAAATAAGTCCCAATAAATAATTGGGTTGTTTGGATGAACTTATTTTAAGTAACTTATAAGTTGAAAATAGCTTATAAGTCAAAAAAATAAATTGGGCTACACCTAATTTTTTTAAAAACTTATAAGCAATTTTCAACTTATAAGTTACTTAAAATAAGTTCATCCAAACATGTTCTAAATTGTCAAATAATAATAAACATTATTGCATTTGCTGTATTGCTAAGTAACTTCCCTGTTTGTTCCTCGATAAAAGAAGATTAGGCCTCAAGGGAGAATAACCACATAAAATTCCCTCAATATAGTAAAGATAAAAAAGAGTTGACCAGATTTGAGAGATGGCAGATGTTAAGTTGTTTGGTTTATGGTATAGCCCTTTTAGTCATAGAGTTGAGTGGGCTCTCAAGATTAAGGGTGTCAAATATGAATATATTGAAGATGATCTACACAATAAGAGCCCTTTCCTTCTTCAATCCAATCCAATTCACAAGAAAATTCCCATTAGTAAGTCTCTGGTAATTATTGAATACATTGATGAGACATTTGAAGGCCCTTCCATCTTGCCTAAAGATCCTTATGATCGAGTTATTGCACGTTTCTAGGCTAAGTTCTTTGGAGATAAGGTATATTCATTTCAGTACTTCATCTATTTCAATTAGTTTGTCTTAGGAATTATTAAAATAGTCAAAAAAAATTCTTTAATTATAACTTTTTAAAATACTTTCTAAATATTTTTAATTGCCAACGAAGTATAACTTAAACATTTTTTTACATAATTTTTAAATATATAAATTTTAGTTCCGAAAAATAAAGATTCTATGAACAAAGATTAGTTAGTTTGACTCTCATACTCAATCTAATAGGGACGGAGCCACATTGTGGCTGAATTCCCTTCGACGAAAAATTATACTATTTATAAATGGTTAATATAATTTTTTATGTATGAATAGTAGATGCCGAACCCCCTTCAGCTAGTTTGTATGTCTACTTTTTCAGATTTTGAACCCTTTATTGAAAATTGTGACTCCGTCATTGTTATCAAACCAAACAAATTGAAACAGAGGATGTAGTTCTTTTTTTCTTTAGATTTTATGTTTCTTTCCTCTAGAAAATATAGTGAATTTGTTGTGTATGCATCTAGTGTACGAGTTTGTTAGTATAAGTTTGTTAGTGGTTGTTACAAGTTGGTTAGAAAGTTAGTTATTTGTTAACTCTAGTTAAGTTAAGTTAACTAGTCTAGATAGTTTAGCTCTTGTTAATTGCACACTATATAAAGTGTAGCTTTGTTGTAATTGAACATAACAAACTATTATGAATCTATCTCTTAGCTTCTCCATCTTCTCTCATATGGCTTGATCACTAAGATCACCATTATTGAAGCTTGATAGAAGCTTAACATGGTATCAGAGCTCTAGGTATAGAGTTTTAAGATCTCTCTGTTTTCAGTACAACCATAGGATCTCGAAAGAGTAGTTGCATTGTTCGAAGAAGCAGTTAAGATCGTGACTATGATTCAAGGAAGATTCATCAATGACGCCTAATGATAATGCTACACCTTCAGTACTAGAAGAGTCACAACAGTTGATGCTCATCATCCTCTGCATCTTCAAGCTTGTGATACTCCAGGTAGTTCTTTGGTTTCCATTCAACTCATTGGATCCAAAAATTACTCATTATGGAGTAGATCAATGACAATAGGTCTACTAGGTAAAGAAAAATTAGGATTCATAAATGGTAAATGCTCCAAAGATAAGTTTGATGCATCACTGCATGATCTTTGAGAAAAATGCAATGCGGTTGTTCTTTCATGGATTATGATCTCTATTAGTAGGGAATTACAGAGTGGGATAGTCTATGCTAGTAGTGCTCAACAAGTGTGGACTGATTTGAGGGTGAGATTTGATAAGGTAAATGGCTCTAGGATCTTCTACCTACATAAGGAGATTGCTACTCTTAATCAAGGAATGTTGTCAGTTTCTACATATTTCTGCAGGCTTAAGAGTTAGGGATGGAATTTGACTCACTTATGCCTTGTCCTGGTTGTGCATGTGAAGTATCAAAGACTTATGTAGCTCACTTTGAATATCAAAGGTTAATGCAGTTTCTTTTGGGGTTGAATGAGTCCTACAATCAGTGTAGAAGCCAAATTATGATGTTGGATCCACCACCAAGAGTGAACAAAGCCTACTCTCTAGTTATGTTTGAGGAAATCCAAAGGATACTTGATAAAGCTAATGCAATAGGAAGTGAAAATACTGATTCTACCAACACTAAATATTTGAATGAGGCCGTGTTATTCTTCAGTGGTGGTAAAGGAAATATGAATATGACTCATTCAGGTTCTAGTTCACAATCAAGATCTAACTCACATTCAGGTAATGATCATAGGTCTCATCAGAAAAATTATAATAACAATCTGTACTGTGACTACTGCTACTAGAAAGGCCATATTAAAGGTATTTGCTATAGGTTGCATGGTTATCCTGCTAATTAGAAAGGTAAGAAAAGGACTAGTGCTAGTCCTATTACTGCAGCTAATCTTGCATCAGCCAACATGAGTAATGGATAGAGCATGCATTACCAGAATAATCCAAGTTACAATACACAAGTAGCTACTGGAAATAACTATCTTGACAAATCTCAGTCCAAGATTCCTAAGCAAGGTATTGACAATATAAATTCTAATATTTCTTATGCTCTTATGACTAATATGCAGCTTCAGCAAGGTCATTATACACAGCCTCTTATAACTAATATGCAGCCTCAGCAAGGTCATTATCCATAGTTACAACATCCTCATTTTCACCACAGAAATACAATAGATTCTCCATATACTAGACTAAGAGACAGAGAATAATAATTGTGATAACTCTATGAGAACTACAGGTATGTTGAACTATCCTAATCTCATCACTGATGATGATAAATGGATTATTGACTCTATAGCTTCCAAGCATATGGTCAGCAAATTAAATATGTTAACTAACTCTATTCCCTTAAATGAGAAAGTTCACTTACCTATTGATTCTTTTGCTCATGTCAGTCATATTGGTTCATCTCAGATCCTTGGAGGGATTGAGATAACAAATGTACTGCATATACCTGAGTTTAAGTATAATTTGTTGTTTGTATCCAAACTAACAAGAGAGTTGAACTACTGTGCTTTCTTCTATCCTGATTTCTGCCTCTTTTAGGACCTTTTCAGTGGGAAATTGAGGGGAATTGACAGATTGGAGAATGATTTGTATATGGTTCATGTTGATTGTTAGTTGAAGTCTCAAGGAACTCAATTGAATTCTCCAAAGAATCAAGCTAATGCAGTAACATCTAATAAGTCATGTGCTTCAAAATATTCTGTAAATTTGTCTATATGGCATTAGAGATTAGGTCATGTACCTGTGTCTACTATTAGAAAACTTAGTTGTTTCAAACATATGCCAATTCATTCTGATGTTCTTTGCACTGTATGTCCATTAGCTAAATAGTCAAGATAAGTTTTTCCCTTAAGTAATACAACTACTACTGCTTGTTTTCACATTTTACATGCTAATGTTTGCGGTCCCTATAGAGTGCCTACTTATGATGAAAAAAGATATTTTTTTACTTTGGTTGATGATTACTTAAGGCATACTTGGCTGATTTTGTTGAATTCCAAAGCTGAAGTCATAGTAGCTCTTAAACATTTCTTTAGTATGGTAAGCAGTGTATTTTCTTTCACTATAAAGGTCTTCAGAACTGACAATGGGAGTGAGTTCTTCAACTCACATGTAGTTTCTTTACTTCAGTCATTAGGTATACTACACCAAAGTTCTTGTACTTATACTTCTCAGCAAAATGGAGTGGTGGAAAGGAAACATAGGCACATTCTAGACACAGCCAGGTAACTGAGATTTCATTCTAGTTTGCTATTGAAGTTCTAGGGTGAATGTGTATCCACTAGTGTCTATTTGATTAAGAGAATACCATCTAGTGTCCTTAAAGGCAAGACTCCTCATGAGCTTCTATATCATGCTCCTTCACCTCTGGATCATCTAAGAGTATTTGGTTATCTTGTGTTTGCTACTAAGGTTAGAAAGGTTGATAAGCTTGCTTCTAGAGCTATTCTTACTATCTTGCTTGATTATGCCACCTTTCAAAAGGGTTACAAAGTTTATGCTTTGCATACAAAGGAGTTTTTTATGAGCAGAGATGTTGTCTTTAAAGAGGATGTTTTTTCCTTTAAACACATGAGTCCATCTTGTCCTTCAATATTTCCTGTTCTGTAACTTATAGAGGATGCTCCTACTTCCCTAGTAGTGTTTTTTTTACTAATGCTTCTTATCATGATCCTGATCCCACTACACTTCTTGATTCTTCAGTATTTCCATCTACTGAGAGTATTCCTACTCCTATTACTAAGTCTTCATCTTCCACTACACTTCCTATTATTAATAATCCCACTATTTTGAAGAGATCCACTAGATATACCAAACCTTCTATATGGATGCATGATTTTCACACTACTTAATCTAAGAGCAATTATCTATATCCAGTTATCAAGCATGTCAGCTATGCCAATCTTTCCATATCGTATGGTGAGGCCTTATCTGCTTATTCTAGTATTACTAAGCCTACATCCTTTGTTGTAGCTTCATTTCATCGTTAATGGGTTGCAGCAATGAAAGCTGAAATCGGTGCTTTAGAGGAACCACACTTGGAGAATTATTGATCTTTCACCTGGTAAACATCCTATTGGATGCAAATGGGTGTTTAATATTAAGTATCTAGCTTTAGGGGCCATTGAAAGATATAAGGCTAGACTAGTTACCAAAGGATCCAGTCAGAAAGAAGGCTTGAATTATTCAGAATTTTTTCCCTAATGGCTAAGATGGTTACTGTCAGATCAGTTATAGCTGTTATTGTTGCTAAACATTGGCATGTCTTTCAGATGGATGTGCACAATGCCTTTTTACAAGAAGATCTTTCAGAGGATGTGTACATGGTTATAACTCCTGATTTTTGCAGATAGAGGGAATATGGTAAAGTTTGCAAGCTTCATAAGTCTTTTTATGGACTCAACCAGGCACCTAGACAATGGAATCTTAAGTTGATTGAAGCCTTGATACAACTAGGCTTTGTTCAAAGTCATTATGATTATTCCATCTTTACCAAGAAAGTTGATTAGGACCTACTAATGAATCTTGTTTATGTGGATGATCTTTTAGTTACAAGAAGTTGTGACACTCTAATTGTTCAGAATAGAAGTGATCTGCAACTCAAGTTTAAAATGAAGGACTTAGGTGAGATGAAGTTCTTTCTTGGAATATAGTTTGCCAGATCAAAAGAGGGGTATGTGATGAGCCAATGCAAGTATACATTGGAACTAATATCTGAAATGGGATTAAGTGGTGCAAATCCTATACATACACCATTAGATCCTAATATAAGCCTAACATCTATTGAATATGACTCACATGTACAAGGGATAGATACTACAATAACAGACAAGCCTTTAAAATATCCTAGAAGATATCAAAATTTGGTAGGCAAACTATTATATTTGACTATGACTAGAGTAGATATCTCTTTTTCAGTGCAAGCTTTAAGTCAATACATGCATGCTCCAAAAGAGTCTCATATAAAAGCAGCGACCAGAGTAGTTAAATACATCAAAACAGCTCCTGGTTTAGGCTTATTCATGCCCTCACAAAGTTCAGAATTACTAACTACATACTGTGACTCTGATTGGGGTACTTGTGTACCAACTAGAAGGTCTGTTACTGAATATATGGTGAAATTTGGAGAAGCTCTCATCTCTTGAAAGTCTAAGAAACAAGAGACTGTGGATAGAAGCTCTACTGAAGCTGAATTCAGAAGTATGGCATCATCAACTGCATAGACCACTTGGATTATTAGCCTGTACAAAGAGCTAGGAGTGAATATTAAACAACCAGTGAATCTATTTTGTGATAGTAAGGATGCAATTCAAATTGCATCTTATCCTATATTCCATGAAAGAACCAAACACTTTGATATTTATTGACTACTATTTTGTTAGAGAGAAATTAGTCCAAGGAATGATCAAGACTCATCATGTCTCTACAAAGGATCAACTAGCAGATCTTCTCACAAAAGCATTATGGAAGACTCCGCACTTACATCTTATGTCCATGCTAGGTCTGAAAGATATCTTTCAACCATCAGCTTTAGAAGGGGTGTTGTGTATGTAGCTAGTGTACAAGTTTGTTAGTATAAGTTTGTTAGTGGTTGTTATAAGTTGGTTAGAAAGTTAGTTATTTGTTAACTATAGTTAAGTTAAGCTAACTAGTCTAGATAGTTTAGCTATTGTTAAATGCACACTATATAAAGTGTAGCTCTACTGTAATTGAACATAACAAACTATTATGAATCTATCTCTTAGCTTCTCCATCTTCTCTCATATGGCTTGATCACTAAGATCACAATTATTGAAGCTTGATAGAAGCTTAACAGAATTCCTAGTACTTATATAATTATATTAGACTGAGACTAGCTTAATTAATTAAGTATTACAATCAACAAGAATTTATATATTCAACCACAACTTATGGGGGATTGATGCATAGTTATTATTATTGTTATGCAGATGCAAACATTGGGGGAAAGTTTCTTTTCCAAAGGAGAGGAGCAAGAGAAAGCTAAAGAGAAAATTTGTGAGATGCTGAAAGTTATTGATAATGAGCTTAAGGATAATAAGAAGTTTTTTGTAGGTGACAAATTTGGATTTTGCTGATATTGTTGCTAATGGTATGGAACTTTATTTGGGAGTTCTTGAAGAAGCAACTAGAATTATTTTGGTGACATGAGAAAAATTCCTAAATTTTTGTGCTTGAAGAGATGAATACATTAATTGCAGCGAAAACAAGAAATATTTACCTTCAAGAGATGAATTACTTGTCCATTTCTAGGCTCGATATCAAGCTGCTTCGAAATGAACACCTCTCTAGAGAATTTCAAGATTTTATTTTTTTGTTTTGTTTGATTTGGTTAGTGATTATTGTAGAATAATTAATCGTATAATGAATTTTCTCATCGAAATGATAAAAAAGGAAAACAAGAAAGAATTGTTGGCTCAGTGTGTGATATCATTTTATATTTGTAAGGAAGCAGAAAATATACTAGAAAGTTTCTAGTGCTAGTGTTACTGTTTGCTATTTACTCAGCAATTATATAATAATTAACTACAATAACTAGTATAATTTCACAAAATTTGTTAAGAATTCATCATCAACTTAATTAATATAGAAGATATTTCATAAAGAATCTAGAATATATTCAAAGAGTTATAGATAATTGAGAGAAAAACTCTAGAATGAGAATTCTAGAGTTAAGAGCTCGTTTGAATTGACTTTTGGCTCATGACTTATAAGCTACAAGTCATAAATTAAAAATTATAACTTATGACTTTTGGCTTATTTTTCAATATTTTTTCTTAGAATCAAGTGCTTAAGATTTTTTTTTATTTTACCCAAACACTATAGGGCAAAGAAGGAAAAATCTAGAACTTCTAAAATAAGTTAATAGAGAAATAAGTCACTAGATCTTCTATCACCACCTATAAATAGAGGTGGTCATTTGAGCTCAAGAAAACAAAGTAGGCAAGAGAGAAAATAACAAGTGAGTAAGAAATAAGAGAGTTACTAGAGTGTGAGTATAAGAATTGTAAAACTGAAGTGAATCCTTACTTTGCAATAATAAAATTCAAGTTATGAGTTGTGACCATCAAACATATTCAACAAGTAGTATTAGATCTCGATGGATAAAGAGATAGATAGCAACTCAAAGAAGATCCAACAAGCTATTGCCAGAGGTAACAAGTCTCAAGACATTTATCAATGACAGATTTTACAAGCATTTTCAATAGCATTGAAAAGCTCAACACAAGTAATTACGAATTTGAAGCACAAGAATGCAATATTATGACAAAAAAAAAATATTAGAGTCAATATATGTCATGCCAGCCAGGATAACTTATGTGGAATTTGATGAAACACCAATATGATAGTACAATGAAGTCTCCCTGTCAGATTCAAGAGAATTGAAGCAAGAACTACAAAAAATTGAAGGAGAAGAAGAAGAAGGAGAAGGAGGAGGAAGATGAGGAGGAGAAGAAGGAGGAGAAGCAAAAGAAGGAGGATAAGAGGAGTAGGAAAAAAAGAAAAAGGAAGACGGAGAAGAAGAGGAAGGAGAAGGAGAAGGAGAAGAAGAAGAGGAGAGGAAGGAGAAGGAGAAGAAGATGGAGAAAAGGAGGAGAGGAAAAAGAAGAGGAGTAGAAGAGGAAGAAGAAGAGAAGAAGGAGGAGGAGGAGGAAGAAGAAGACGACTAACCAATAGGTAAGAAGAGAATCTGAGTCACTTACTGTTACACCCCACATTCTTGAACTCGGAAGGTTCCTTAAGTTACTTAGAAGCTATCATGTGAGCCCCCTAAGTTACGACACCATCAAGCGATTCTAAGGAAGGGAGAATGTGATACTCCATAGTAGGGAAGGTTGGAAATAGGGTCAAGAGAAGTTGGAAGGAGTTGGAGGCCAAGTAACGAGTCGTATGACTCGTCTTATCTACGTGAACTACTAATTTAGAAGTCTTACATACGTGAGTTACTTGATTATATATCAAGCTTGCGTAGCACGGATGACATAGGCTCTTAAAATAAGACGAGATTACGAATCCACGAGGAGGGAAAAAAAATTACACGGGGCAGCCAATGGGAGGGTGACACATGACAGCACCTCAAGCAAACAGGTGACCCACCTGCTTGGGGTCAAGTAGGTGACCCACCTGCTTGGGGGAGGTGGGCCCATTACCACGTGGCAGCCCTTCTTTGACTGCATGGATACGGTGGCCCAATAGGGGCTGGACACGTGTCACCTCTAGGGGCTGACACATGTCACTCCCTACAACCACACACACACATATATATATATATATGTATATACAGTATATACTTCAGTTCCTTCATCATATTTCCAACCAAAGTGAAGATGAACAAACCTTAAGCTAAGAGAGAAAAGGGTGACGGCTTTGGAAAGAAAAAGAGGTAACTCTCGATTTCGTTCCGTAAATTAATTATCTAGCATATACAACGATGATATGGAAGTATTAGTAGTATAAAATTAGAGTTTGGTGCAGCAAAAAACGGACAGCAAGCTGCCACGACGATTCAGCGCGCTAAAATAAGTTCTGAGGCGCGATTTTGACAAGTTCTAGCCAATTTCGAGAAAGGTAAGGTCTTCCCCTCTAATTTGAAGTTTATGATGTTATTATAGGGTGTATTACACACCTTGTGGGCTGCTGGAAGTTGGAAAAAAGTTGGTAAAAGTTCGGCGTTCGAAATAAACGAATTTGGAATCGCTATAGTTAAGTTATTGTCGAAATAAGGTGTTGTGCGCGTGGGGGATGCTACTGGTTGTGTTGTGGCGTGTTGTAGGGTCTAAAAGTTCTCTAAATGAGGTGGGGGAGCTGCTGGTTACAGCCACATGACCCACCCACCCCCACCCCCACCCCGCTTCGTATGGTTAAAGGTTTCGCAAAATAGAAACTAGAAACCCTCTTTTGGTATCGTAACTTCGGGCGAGTCGTTTGGAGTTTATATTGTGTAATGTTGCCATGTTATATATTTATGAGCTGCTGGTTGTATTTTGGTTGGCTTCAGGTGTTAAGGACATGGTTGGGAAATTCAGATAGGGCACATTATAGGGGAGGTGCTGTCCGATTTTCGTTAACACCTTAACTAGTTAAGAAACTAGTCGAGAAGGCAAGCGAGGGGATGAATGATATGAATACTAGTGGGTAGTATAAGTTGCTGAAAATTCCAAGGTTGTTAATACTTGCATTACTTCCATGTTAAATAGGTTTCGAGGACAACGACATAGACGTGATTAAGAGAAGTCCATACGAGGTATGTGAAGCTTTTTTTGGCGTGTTTTTGGAATAAATATGTAGAGCTATTCTTCTTTTCTTTTGGCATGTCTTAGATATAGGCTATAAATGATATGTATATGATATTTGGGATTCAATCCATTCGTAAAGCCCTGAGTACGAGTTGAGACTCTCGTTTACTTCTTGATATTAGAACTCCTACAATAGCTGAGTCATTGCCTTTAAGTCTTCTATGTGATGAAAGCTAGTACATATAAAGCCTATCTCTTCTTTCCTTTGGAATGACTTAATTTTAAGTGAAATGATATATGATATAAGTTTAGAGGAAGTTCCAATTATGAGCTCTGAGTATAACTTGTGACTCGTAGTCACTTCTGACCATTAAAAGTCTGAAAGTAGTTAGACTATTATTCTCGAGCCTCCTATATAGTGAATAGTAAGTGGAGATACAAGATCCTTTTCTTGAAGTCTTTGAAACGATCAATGTCTCTGATTGCATAACTGTGTCTCTGATTGCATAACCGTGTCTTTGATTGCATAAACCATGTTTCTGATTGTATAAGCTATGTGGTATTGTCTTGATGCATGTCTGTGATTCCTGAGGCCCCAATTGATGTAACCCCTAATGACATCTAAAGGGCACTTTGGATAAGTACCTTCATGGTCTTCAGGTGACGGTTCACTTGAGTGTTTCATTGAGTCTCAGAGGGTGACTTAGTTGCATATAGTTTCTCATTACTCTACTAGTGCATGCTGTAATCCTTTTTTCTTCGCATCCCACGATGGACCAGATATTATGTCGGGTGCAGCTTTACTACTTCTTTCACGGCGTCCTGGGCCGGATGTGTATAGTTCCACTCACAATGAGACGATGTTGTACGTGAGGTGTGATATATGTTATATGTTATGACGATACGATTATTCACCGAGTCCTGGGCCGGCTGTAATATGATAGTATATGTGGCGAAATAAAGAAGGAACACCGAGTCCCTCCTTAAAGGGTCGTGTACAGTATGTATATTATGACGGTACGCTATAGACGTACAACACTCCATTCACCGAGTCCCTCACTAAAGGGCCGGATACTTTATGTAGACATACATATGAGATTAGAGTGATACATTGTGACCCCGTGCCCCGCAGTGAACCGGGTGTAATACGATGACATACTTGATAAGATTATACCGTATACGATGATATGATGAAATGAAATGCATGATGATACGATGACATGTGAATATGAGAAAATAATTATGACACCGAGTTTACTAGAGGGCTAGGCACAACATACGATGAGGTATATGATTTACGTGTCCTAAGGTGCAGGTACAGTAATTCGTTAAGTTGTTATACTTGTCCCCTGCATCCCTATTTCAGTATTGGTCTCAGTTATGTGTGGTTATGCTTTGTATACTCAGTACATATATCGTACTGACCCCTCTTTCTTCGGGGGGCTGCATTTCATACCCGCAGGTACAGATGTCCATTCTGAAGATCCGTCGGCTTAGGAGTTTCTCTCATCTGTATCGGAAGTGCTTCACTATTCTGAAGCCTAAATTTTGATGCTGGTCACTTAATGTATATATTTGTACATTCTGGGGTAAGGTGGGAGCCCTGTCCCGCCATATGTTGCTGTTACTATTCCTAGAGGTTTGTAGACATATGGATGTGGGATGTTTGTGAGTTCATTTCGATTGTGCCTATACGACATTTTGTGAGTATTTTTATGTTACAGCAGCCTTGTCGGCTTGCATGCCTTTATGTGTTATGAGACGAGTGAAAGAGGTCATACATACACGAAAAAGTTTTAACTCATTGAGATTTTTTTTGTGAGTAGTATCACCTTGTTCATAGTTCAATTTGACTACAACTGATAGGTAGACATACGGGAGTCCAGGTCGGATCCCAGTCGCGGTCTACGGGGTTGGGTCGTGACACTTACACCTAAAGATAAAGAGAGGAAGAAGAAGGGGAGGAGGAAGAAAAAGAAGGAGAAGAGGAGTAGAGAAAAAAGAGGAAGGAGAAGAAGAGGAGTAGGAGGAAAAGAGGAAAAAGAAGACTAATCAGTAGGTAAGAGGAGAATCTGAGTCACCTACACCAAGAGATAAAGAAGAGTTCAAGCCAAGCAGGAGTAGGTCTACACAATAAAAACATTCAAGTACCAAGTATATAGATACAAGATTAGCGAATGTGATCAAGATAAAGAAGCTACTACCTTTGAGGAAGCTTTAAAGAGTAGGCATCGGAAAAATCCGACATAAGTGGAGATTTACAAAAGTTTGGACATAATAATATTTGTAGAGTTTCAAGAACCACTCTAAGTGAAGGCAAATAATGAATTAATATCTAAGATATTTTATGAAAAATCTAGAATATTCAAAGAGTTGCAGAAAATGGAGAGAAAAACTCTAGAATTGGAAATATAGAGTTATTCTAGAAGTATAGTTCTAAATAAGGGAAAAGAAGAAAAAATCTTAGAATTTTTATAATAAGTTAGCCGAGAAATAAGTTATTAGATACTTCTATCACCACCTATAAATATATAGATGGTCATTTGAGCTCAAGCAAGCAAACAACAAGTGAGTGAAAAATAAGAGAGAATTGCTAGAGTATGAGTGCAAGAAAATAAGTATAAGAATTAAGTATAAGAATTGTATGATTGAAGCGGATCATTATTTTGTAATAATAAAATTTAAATTATGAGTAACTGATTGTGTTTATAAAAAATATTCAAAAAAATTTAAAAGATTAAAAATATTTAAATTTTACCTTTATTTTTATAAAATTAAAAAATTGTTTTGATATATCCGCATTATCGGGCCCCAAAGAAAAAACGGGGAAAATGGCAATTATTGAGAACAATTTTTTCCATCGAATTGACTAAAGAAAGGTAGAATTGCTGACTCTAGTGTGAAAGCATTTTATATTTTTAGATAAATGTGGGTGACATGTGCACATAAGTCATCTAATTGGGAGTCTTCTCACAACCTTTAACTTATCAAAATATTGAAAAACTTTTCTTTTATTACGGATTTGCACACTCCAAATAAAACATATATTTAAATTTTAAACATTCTTTCTAAAACAATATATGGCCAAACATAATTTTAACTTTAATTTTTTTTAAAAGTGATTATTTTTTTATTTTCATGAACAAATACCCACTTAAGGAGAGAATAGGTTATTTTTGGATTAGTTATTTCAGAATTATTATTTCATTTATAATGTGGAATAAAAATAATATTATAATTTTAGAATAACTAATTTCAGAATAAGTTATCTCGCAAATTTATTTCAATTAAATATGAAATAAAATCATCCTAAAATTAATTTCAAAATTAGTTATTTCTTATATCTCGCATCAAATGAGTCGTTTGAATAAATACTATTAATATTCCCTTCTGTTTATTTTTACTTATCATCGAATATTAATTTAACATATTTTTAAAAATAATAAATAAAATAATAATTTTACTATATTATGTGTTTATATTTACTTATCTAGTATTATTGACTAAGTGGCACACCTCCTAAATTACAAAACTAGATTGTCAAAGAAGAAACATTATTGCATTTTCTGTATTGCTAAGAAACTTCCCTGTTTTTCCCCTATAAAAGAAGACATAGACCTCAAGAGAGAACAAACCACATAAAATTCCCTCAATATAGTAAACCAAAAACACAGTTAACCAAAGTTGAGAGATGGCAGATGTTAAGTTGCTTGGTCTATGGTATAGCCCTTTTAGTCATAGAGTTGAGTGGGCTCTAAAGATTAAGGGTGTGAAATATGAATTTATAGAACAAGATCTACAAAATAAGAGCCCTTTGCTTCTTCAATCCAATCCAATTCACAAGAAAATCCCAGTACTAATTCACAATGGAAAGCCCATTTGTGAGTCAATGGTAATTGTTGAATACATTGATGAGACATTTGAAGGCCCTTCCATCTTGCCTAAGGACCCTTATGAGCGAGCTATAGCTCGATTTTGGGTGAAATTTTTTGAAGACAAGGTATATTCATTTTAATACTTTCTCCGTTTCAATTTGTTAGTAATAGCTAATTACTATTAAGACAGTCAAAAAATATTTTCTTATATAATGTTTTCATATAGGTACTTTTTATATTGTTTTTTAATATAGAAATTTTCTTTAATTATTGTTATTGTTTTATATACAACTTAAGTTTGAGAGTGTTGTGCAGTTGCCATCAGTGGGGAAAATTTTCTTTTCCAAAGGAGAGGGACAAGAGAAAGCTAAAGAGGAAGCTAATGAGATATTGAAAACTCTTGATAATGAGCTTAAGGACAAGAAGTTTTTTGTGGGTGATAAATTTGGATTTGCTGATATTGCTGCTAATTTTGTGGGAATTTGGCTGGGAGTTTTTGAAGAAGCTTCTGGAATAGTTTTGATTACAAGAGAAAAATTTCCAAATTTTTGTGCTTGGAGAGATGAATATATTAATTGCAGCGAAAACAAGAAATATTTACCTCCAAGAGATGAATTGATTGCTCATTTCCAAGCTCGCTTTCAAGCTGCTTCGAAATGAACACTTCTAGAGAATTTCAACAATTTGTGTTTACTGTAATACTATTTTGTTTGATTTGGTCTGTGATCATAGAATAATAATTTTACTGGAGTATTTTATATTTGTACGGAAGCAGGAAATAGTACTTTCTTGTATTTTATTATGGGATAATATTAGATATTATTATTGTTGTGTTGCCTTCTTTATTTTATTTTTTGGATAGAATTTGCGTTACTATTGCTGGTTAGTCAAGCATTATACAATAATTATTCAGATAATTTTTCTTATTATCAAATTGACTATTGGCCCGAGTGTGAAAGCATTTATATATATATATTTAGGAGGAAGAAAAAATTAGTAGAAAAAGCAAGCAGTGACATTAATGAATTAAATATATAAATTTTATCGACACTCTTTTAAATTACTTTACTCTTATATACATAAGGGATTGTTTAGGGTAACGGATAAACATAAATAGTTCTAGATAAAAAATAGTTCAGAGATAAAATTTTATTATCTTGTTTGGTTGACAAATTTGGATAATTTATCTCATTATTTATATTATAGAGATGAGATAAGTTATCTCATACACATGATGAGATAAGTTATCCTCTTTTATCTTAAAATAACTAATTTCAGGATAATTAATTTTAAAATAATTTATTCCCAACCAAACGATCCTTAAGAGTGAGTAGAGGAGCTTTTCGTTAATTTTAATTTACAGGAAAGCCCTCAAATTTCATGTTATATCTATGCTTGCAAATGAGGGTAATTTTGAAAATTTAAAAGGAAAATTTACATAAATATACTACATTAAGAAAATATTTACCATTTATAGTAATAATATTTTTTTTACTGAACACTTATAATACAATTTTACTACATATTAGCGAGATTACTTTATAAAACTCATATAATACAAGTTTTATTTATGGATAATATATTTATGACATATTTTAATACACTTATAATATATTATATCAATTTCTTACCAAACAAGTATAATATATTTTAAAATACTTATAATACATTTATATTGCATGCATAATTCACTTTTAATACATAATAGATATATCATAATATTGCTATATATTACAATAAATAATAAAAAATAAAAAATATCACTAAAATCAATAATTATTTATTAAAAAGTATTTTTTCGTAATTTTTCCAATTTAAAATTGATATCAACCTTACATGTGTGAATTGCTGAAAGTTTTGGGGCCCACTTCACCCTGGGATGCCACGCGCTGAATTTTGCAGCATTTGAGATTTATTTCTTAAGCATGTCGGCCATTATATTGAATAATTTAATTTTAATTTATTTTATATTTAACTTTTTAATTTTAATTTATTTATCTTAATTTCTTTTTTAGTGTGTTATATATTTAAAAATTATGAAAAAATAATACTATAAATCACTATAATTAACAATTCAAAATATTTAATATATATATATATATATATATATTAAAATATAAATATTTTAATTAATTAATTTGGTTTATATATATTTTGTATTTTTTTCCGTTTCAATTTATTTGCCTTGCTTAGCTTTTTAGTATATTATATATTTAAAATTTGCATAATATTATAAATCATAATAATTAACAACTTAAATATTTTTTAAAAAAACATATTAAAAATGTGAATATTCTATTTTTTTTTAATATTTAATACACTTTCTCTGTTGTAATTTATTTATCATACTTTGTATTTTTAGTATTTTATATATCATTCGGTTTCTAATTTATCTTTATTATTAATTATAGTCATTTTTTGAATTAATATGATAAAATTGTTATTTTATTTAATTTATTCTTTAAGAGGTGTGTCAAATCAATAATAAAATTATCATTTTATTTATTGTTTCTTAAATGATGTGTCAAGTTAATATTCGAGGAATAAAAATGAAATGAAGGGATTACCAATAGTATTTATTCAAAGTCTCAGGTCAATGTAGAAACATTCTTAAAAACAAAAACTAAATTGTCAAAGAAGAAACATTATTCCATTTGTTAGATTGCCAAGGAACTTCCTTGTTTTTGCCCCTATAAAAGAAGACTAGACCTCAAGGAAGAACAACCACATAAAAATTCCCTCAATTAGTATAGATAAAAAACAGTTAACCAAAGTTGAGAGATAGCAGATGTTAAGTTACTTGGTCTATGGCATAGTATTGGCAGTAGTGTGCTGTGCACATGGTATGGTGCTGTGCACATGGTGTAATTAGTTAGTAGTGTGCTATGCACATGGTGTAATTAGTTAGTTAGTTATTAGTGTAGGTCTCACACTAATTAATCCATTAGAAAGTTGTTAGAGGGTGGTTATTAAGAGTGTTAGCTAAGTAGTAATTAGCATAAGTAGGTGTAGTGTAGTACAACTGTCTTCTTCTTCTACACAGTTGAAAGAAATCAAAAATCCCCAATTTTTCTTTTAGTCATTCTTCAACTTAGTCAATATACTCATCACAATGTGGTATCAAAGAAGGTTGCAGATTGAAGAATTGGAGCTCGTCGGAGAAGGATACAGCCATTGGAGTTCGGAACTGAAGAACATCGGAGAGGAAATTGAAGAATAATGGTTGATGATCAAAATTTAACAGCTGATCTTTCACATTGCAATCGTCGAGTAAAAAAATAGTTATAGAACATGGTCATCCCTTATATGTGCATCCATCGGACCATCGGGATGTGTTTTAGCACCAGTGAATCTCACCGGATCTGAAAATTATGGAGTATGGAGTCGAGCTATGAGAATCCCTCTTCTAGCTAAGAAGAAGCTAGGGTTTGTAACTGGCACATGCACGAAGGAATCGTTTAACGAATCACTTCATGAACAATAGGAGACAGTGAATGCAATTGTACTCTCGTGGATCATAAATACAGTATCGGAGAACCTATTGAGTGGCATTGTATATGCGTCAAATGCACATTTAGTCTTGGAGGATCTGAAGGAAAGCTTTGACAAGGTGAATCGAGTACGAATTTTCCAAGTACACACAGCTATTGCAAATCTTAAACAGGGAACCAATCTGGTGTCAATATATTTCTCCAAATTGAAGGAACTGTGGAGTGAGTCTTATTTGATAGCTCCTTCTCCGAATTGTGGCTGTCCAAAGTCTAGGGACTACATTGAATACCTGCAGGAGCAAAGGTTAATGCAATTTTTGAGTGGTTTAAACGAATCATATGATCAAGCTAAGCTTCAAATTCTGATAAAGTCTAATGCACCATCTGTAAATCAGACCTATGCCCTTATAGTGCAAGATGAAAGTCAACAGGTAAATGTTGAGAAATCCACTCCAATAGCTATGCAAGTCAAAAGAAATGACAACTATAAGGGAGACAGTTCAATGTATTGTGAGAATTGTCACATGCGAAATCATACAAAGAAGGATTGTTACAGACTTGTTGGATATCCTTCAGAAAGGGATAACAAAGCTAACAAAAAAATAGAAAGAGCTTATGATGGTTACAGGAAAGATAACAACTATCGTGAAGGATGGAGAAAGGACAGATACAAAGAAAGATACAAGAGGGATAATAATGAAGGACGGAGAAAGAAAACACATGCTGCAGTGGCTAACAATGCAGACTTTGCTCAAGGAAAATATGCAGATAAGGCTGATAATAGGGGTCAGTATGCTGATGATAATAGAAGAGGTGATGACAAGAGTAATCACCATGATTCAGAATATCAGTGCAAATATGGCAATGACTCTGAAGAATATCAAGCTCATATGACAGGTATTGTGACTTGTTTAATGTCTCAGTTAGAATAGTGTGAATGGATAGTTGATTCTCGTGCATCTCACCATGTTACTACAAATGACAAGATACTAAAGAACATTCAAGGCCTGCAAACTAATAAAGGAGTAAAGATGCATTTGCCAAATGAAAGTACATTACCAATTACACATACAGGATGTGCAGAATTATTTGGATAGGAAAGGATGACAAATGTGTTGTTTGTGCCTGATTTTAAATACAATTTACTGTCAGTGTCACAATTAACCAAGGAACTATGTTGCTCAGTCAACTTTTTCCCTGATCATTGTATCTTTCAGGATCTCTACAGTGGCAGGGTGAAGGAGATTGGTACATTGCAAGGAGGACTATGTATTTTCCAAGGATCAGCAGATGCTAATGGAAGGTGCAGTTTATGGCATAGAAGACTGGGTCATCCTTCCATATCCACAATAAAGACTATGGTAGAATTCAAAAATAAGATTGACAAGAATGTGCATAATAATTGTAAAATTTGTCCTTTAGCAAAACAGACCAGATTACAATTTTCTTTAAGAATTTCTAGAGCTGGTCAGCCCTTTGAACTGGTTCACTTAGATTTGTGGGGTCCTTACAAAACTCCTACTTTTGATAAAAAGAGTTATTTTCTCACTATTATTGATGATCATACCAGATATACTTGGATTCATTTGTTACAACTACAGACTGAAGTAATTGTTGCTTTGAAGCAATTTTTTGCCTTTGTGAATACTCAGTTTAATTGCAAAGTCAAGACTATTAGATCTAACAATGGTACTTAATTTTTTAATTCTCAAAGCTGCGATTTATTACAGAGCATAAGGATAATTCATCAAAGTAGCTGTCCTTATACACCTCAACAAAATGGGGTGGTTGAGAGAAAGCATAGGCAGATTTTGGAGATAGCAAGAGCTATTAAGTTTCAGGCTACTTTTCCAAGTAAGTATTGGAGTTTTTGTGTAAAACTGCAGTGTATCTTATGAATAGGCTGCCATCAAGTACCTTGAAGGGCTATACTCCTTATGAGTTGCTAAATCATAAAAAGGCCTCTCTTGATCATCTAAGGGTACCTGGTTGCCTGTGTTTTGTCACTACATTGCCTAGATCAGACAAGTTTGCTTCTAGAGACAAGAAAGTTGTATTCATGGATTTTTTAGAGACCCAAAAGGGATATATTGTTCTTGATCTATCCACTAACAAGCTTTCTGTTAACAGGGATGTGGTGTTCAAAGAAACTAAATTTCCTTTTAGTAACACTGCAGATTCAGATGGTAGCACATTTCTTCAACTGAGTCCTGTTAATGCTTTATATGACCCTCCTGCTCCTGCTCACATCTACCAGTCTCCACTAGTAGTAGCAAGGGGGCACACTCTGCTGACAATGACAATGATACTGCTGCAGATACAATAGAAGAACCTGATGAGGCTGAACAAGTTCCATTGTAGGATGGTGTTGCTCCTCCTGTTGTCACTGGTAACAGACCAGTTAGGATAACCAAACAACCTGGATGGTTAAATGACTATGTTGTAAATGCTAGTCATAATGGAAATCACATCTATTCTATAAACAAGTATCTATCATATGCAGGAATATCAGATAAGTACAAAAGCTATTTAGCTAAGTTCTCTACCTTAGCTGAACCTAAAAACTTTAAGGAGGCTTCAAGGGATACAAAGTGGGTAAAAGCTATGTAGCAGGAGATCAAAGCTCTAAAGGATAATCATACTTGGAAGATTGTTGATCTTCCAAATGGAAAAAATGCAGTTGGATCTAAATGAGTATATAAGATCAAGTATAAGGCAAATGGGGATGTTGAAAGATTCAAGGCAAAGTTGGTGGAAAAAAGATATAGTCAAAATGAAGGTCTTGATTATCATGAAATCTTTTCTCCAGTGGCTAAAATGATCACTGTGAGATTAGTGATTGCACTGACAGCTTCAAAAGGGTGGAAACTTCATCAAATGGATGTGTACAATACATTCTTTCAAGGAGATATTTATGAAGAAGTATATATGGAGTTACCAGAAGGGTTCAAGAGACAGGGGAGACTAAGGTGTGCAGGTTATTAAAATCTTTGTATGGCTTGAAGCAGGCATCAAGATAATGGAATATAAAGTTGACTGATGCATTGATAGCTGCAGGATTCACACAGAGTCTTCATGATTACTCACTCTTTACAAAGAGATCAGGTAACAACATTGTTATAATACTTGTGTATGTAGATGATCTTCTTATTAATGGAGATAGCAGTAGTCTCATTGAGGAAGCCAAATAGATTCTGCATCATGACTTCAGAGTGAAAGACTTGGGGGAACTCAAATATTTCCTTGGTATAGAGGTTCTGAGATTACAATATGATATTATCCTTAATCAAAGAAAATACATATTGGATCTTATATCAGAAATGGGCTTACCAGGCACAAAGGCAGCTGCCACACCACTAGAAGTTGGAAACAAACTGACTACTGTGGAATATGACAAAGCTGTTGGAGTCATGGATGATAAAGGTCTAGAGGAGGTCTTAAGGTATTAAAGGTTGATAGGAAAGCTACTGTATGTCACCATTACTAGACCAGACATTAGCTTTGCAGTCCAAACACTAAACCAATTTATGCAAGAGCCTAAAGTTTCACATTGGGAAGCAACTGTTAGAGTAGTCAAGTACCTGAAGAATGCACCAGGTTAGGGTCTTATTTTCAAATCACAACCTACACAGCTGATAACATGCTAGTGTGATTCAGACTGGGCAACATGCTCAAACACAAGAAGATACATCACAGGTTATGCAGTGAAATTTGGAGAGTCATTAATCTCCTGGAAATTAAAGAAGAAGCAAACCGTATCTAAGAGCTCAGCTGAAGCTGAGTATAGAAGCATGACAACTGTTGTAGCAGAAATTACTTGGTTGCTGGGCTTGTTCAATGAACTGGGAGTGGAAATTCGTCAACCAGTAACAGTTTGGAGTGATAGTAAGACAGAGCAATTCAACTGGCATCAAATCCAGTTTATCATGAGAGAACAAAGCACATTGAAATTGATTGTCACTTTATAAGGGACAAGATAAAGGAAGGAACAATAAACACTGAATTTGTGAAAACAAATAATCAACAAGCAGACTTTGATGACAAAGGGAGTGAGCCAACAACAAAATGTGTATTTGACGAACAAGTTGGGAGTGTTGGATGTTATGCACCCTCCAACTTGAGGGGAGTATTGGCAGTAGTGTGTTGTGCACATGGTGTAATTAGTTAGTAGTGTGCTGTGCACATGATGTAATTAGTTAGTTAGTTAGTTATTAGTGTAGGTCCCACACTAATTAATCCATTAGAAAGTTGTTAGAGGGTGATTGTTAAGAGTGTTAGCTAAATAGTAATTAGCATAAGTAGGTGTAGTGTAGCATAGTTGTCTTCTTTTTCTACACAGTTGAAAGAAATTAAAAATTCCCAAATTTACTTTTAGTTATTCTTCAGCTTAGCCTATATACTCATCACAATACATAGCCCTTTTAGTCATAGAGTTGAGTGGGCTCTCAAGATTAAGGGTGTCAAATATGAATTTATAGAACAAGATCTACAGCCCTCTGCTTCTTCAATCCAATCCTGTTCACAAGAAAATCCAGTGTTAATTCACAATGGCAAGTCCATTTGTGAGTCAATGTTAATTGTTGAATACATTGATGAGACATTTGAAGGCCCTCCAATCTTGCCTAAAGACCCTTATGACCGAGCTATAGCTCGTTTTTGGGTTAAGTTCCTTGAACATCAGGTATGTCAACTTTATTTACGTGTTATGTTTTTCAAGAATCCTTTTATCTTATCGTAGATTTATATGCCAATAAAAAATATTGAGAATTCCTAGTACTTTCATAAGAGTTGTTTAAGATGAGCTTAAATATTATATATAACGATATGATCAGTGAAGATTCATATAGTCGACCCTACTTTGTTATAGAATTGCGGAACTTTTGTTTTTTGTTGAAATTTGAATTTTCGAGTGTTGAGCAGGTGGCAGCCGCGGGGAAAAATATCTTTCTCAAAGGAGAGGAACAAGAGAAAGAAAAAGAGGAAGCTTGTGAGATGTTGAAAATTCTTGATAATGAGCTAAAGGATAAGAAGTTCTTTGTTGGTGACAAATTTGGATTTGCTGATATTGCTGCAAATGTTGTGGGATTTTGGCTTGGAGTTTTTGAAGAAGCATCTGGAGTGGCTCTGATTACAAGAGAAAAAATTTCAAATTTATATGCTTGGAGAGATGAATACATTAATTGTGCCCAAAACAAGGAATATTTACCTCTAAGAGATGAATTACATGCACATTTCCAAGCTCGCTTTTCAGCTGCTTCAAAATGAACACCTCTAGTGAATTTCAAGATTTGTGTGACAATAAAAAAAAATAGAAATGGATTTAGGATATGTTTTTGTGGGTTTAATTTAAATTGATTTTGAGTTGAACTAGGTGTATGTGAGCATCAAAATATTTGAATAAGATGCATGTTATAATTATTTAATATAAATCTTGAATTCGAATAAAAGTATTGTTAGAGAAATCACAAAGTGTCTTTGAGTCCAGAGTTAAAAAGGATTATTTTTTTATATAAAAATATGGGCTACTGATATTTTGAAATAACTAAAAAGAGACAAATCGCTGACATTGTAGTGATTTAGTTCAAAAAATTTAACGTCGTTATTTTTTATCAAAATCGCTGTTACAATTTTAAAAATATATTTTTTATCAAAATCGCTGCAGTTGTAGCGTTTTACAATTTTGTTTATCGGAAATTGCTGTAGTTGTAGAGATGTCTTTAAAAAAAACTAATGGCGTTAATTTTTTTTTACTAAATCATTAGTGTCAATAATTTGTCCCTTTTGTTATTTCAAAATATGAGTGACCCTTTATGCATTTTTGTAGAAAAAAATAGCTCTTTTTGACTCTGAACTCAAATATCGTCTGTTACTCATGTTTGGATAGTTGAGCGGTGATTCACCGACGGCTCAATAATATGGTCACTAAAATAATAGTTTGGAGCTCCAACTTTATTGGCCACACTTTTTCCTAAGTTGTATTCTCTATACATATATTGTTAAAAAAAATTATATACGGTAAATTCGAAAAGGCATTTTTAGGTAGAAATATAACTTTTTATCTTATTTAATGCCACGATCGTGTAATAGTTGAGAAATAATGTAATATTTAGGTAATATAACATTTGTTTACATGATTATATATTTTGTTGTCTCATTTATATTCGAACGATTAACATGAATCACATTATTTTTTCTATATTTATTCATTCCCCTTTCACTATTTTTAATTCTTATTATTGAATATTCTAAAGTCTCACAAATGGTCAAACCTTCAGTATTATGCAAAATCTATTGTTATATGTTTACAAGAAGATCAAATTTATTTAGATTTCAAGCACGACAACAAGTCAACACTATTTCAATATCATTAAATCAACTTATCAAATTCATCGCAATTCTATTTCAATATCATTATTTCAATTTCTCAAAATCTTGAGCTACATTTTATTATTATAACTTTATATTATATTTTTTTCGCTGAAAATTTGCATTATTACATTTATACTTCATAAGGCCTCCGTATGTTCTACTATCTTCACACCTCACTTATAGAATCACATTAAATATGTTATTGTCATTCAATTTATATATACTGACTGTATAAAAATTATGACCTTTCTAATATCTATAAAATTTGACTTTATACCCCAATGATCCTATAATTGTACAATAATTAATTAAATACTCCATTAATTTTCTCATAGGATTGGGAAAGAGCAAGAAATGATGATTTGACTAAAAGGTGAGTGGCATGAGCACATATGTCATCTTAATTATTATTCTCACCAGTCACCCAATTGATTTGGTCAAAAAGTCAAAACTATGGCTTCTTTTTCTTTCTTCTTTTCAATTAATAATTTCACTATACTAATATATAAACAATCTCAAAGAGTTAAATAATACGCGGCAACATCAATTACAATTAATCCAACAACAATAAAATAGAAAATTTAGCTAAATTAATCGCTAGCATATTTCAAGATTTAAGAATATGTATCTTCATAAGCTTTCAAATATCATTATCACTAATTTTTACTATCCTTTTTGAAACTAAGATTCTTTACAGTATCATATTCATCATATTTTAAACTATCTAAAATTTTAAATTTAATATATTAATTTGATCTATTCTAAGTCAACTTCAAAATTTTGTCAAATTAACTTTTAATAAATGAAAAATATCGTATAAACTGAGATTAGTAACCGTAAAAATCTTGCATTCGTCTATGAATAAATAAAATAAAATTGCTTGTTAGAGATAGCTAGCTTAACCGACTATTCACATACTAGAAGGGAAGCATCTCGAATTACTATTTTGCTGATTGACCAGTGATTATAACTTGCGTAATTCACATAGTATAAAGGCTAATTATTATTTTTTTCTATTTTTTTTTAATTTACAAAAATCTCTTTAAAATTTGATAATTCGAATACATTAATTAGAGTTTTATGTATCAGCAAGTAACATTTAAAGCATGATACATTAAACATAGAGATAACTTATGAATCAAATTACTGAATTAATGTATCCGAATGGAAAAAAAAGAATTTTTGTAATTTTTTAAAATGGATGAGAATAATAAAAAAATATGATAAATAAATGAATGTTATTAGGCAATTTTTCCGTAAATAATCATATCAATTTTTCTCATTGAAAAGAAAATGAATGGAAAAGTTGGTGTCTCATAATGTTAAAATAATCAATTTTGTGGTTATAACGGACGAGAAAATATTATTCCAATGACAAAGCAAGCCACGAGATTTGATGAAGGAATCTTATAGCTAGGTTGGTTAGCTAATTGAGTTTTTATTATATTGATGAGAAATCAATTCTCATCTTATATTTTTCTTTCCTATTTTGCCTCGCCTTTTCACTAATATTATTATTAATTTTTTAAAAAAACTATGAGGTATGATGATGTGGGTGACATACACACAAGCCATCCCTGCTATTTTTTTAGGGAAAAGGAAAACTTCAATTGTACATAGAGATATTTAATTTTTCACATGATTCACTTAATTTGTTTTAATTTGAGCGGGCCTAATACATCGGTGGCCCCTTAAAGTTGGAACCAACTTTCACATCTAAACCAGGAGATGTTCATTTTAGACACCTATTGTAAGGGTCTGATGTGTCATTTTGACACTTTTTACACAACTGGCACCTCGCGTGTTTTCCACTTACCTGAGGCGCGTAGAAGCTATTTTTTCATCTGATGTGGCATCAAACAAGGCCTATAACGGTCATATCTCTCTTATCTATATATTTATGCCCCTTCTTCTTCATTTTTGCCCTAATTTCTTAGCTTGTTTCTCTGATTTGGAAAAAAAAGAAGGCAAAAATCAATTCTCTCTTCTTCTTTGTTTTTCTCTCTTTCATGTCACTCTTCTCCTACACTTCCATGTCGAGCTTCTCCAACTCTTCCATGACCTCTTTGGATGAATGTCGATATTGTAAATGTGCTAATGAAGCACTATTAAAGACTTCTTGGACCCAACTAAATCCAGGTCGTAGATTTTTTACTTGTAAACTTTCAAAGGTAAAGTAATTCTTTATGTTAATATTTTTACTCATATATTGCAACTTTTATTCATTGTGAATCTTAAAGCTCCATTTATTTCCTGTAAGTACAACAAAAGAGGAATAAGTATTTTCTGTTAATTGTGGGTTTTTAATTTTTTTTTTCTGATTGATTTTGTAGAAAATGGGTGATTGTGATTTTTTTTATTGGTATGAAGATCGACACCCTCCTCAAGCAAATAAGGTGATCTGGGGTTTGTTGAAGAAAGTTAAGGCTTTTGATGAAAAAATAAATCGAGCAAGAAATATATTTATTGTTGGTGTGATCGCTACTAGGTTGGTAATGTTTGGAATATGGAGATTGAAGCCTAATTGTAAAAAAATGTGTTGTGTTGTTGCAGTAAAGTTGTCTATGTTTTGGATAGGTGGTGGTGTAGTATTATTTTGATGTTGTTGTTGCTGTAAAGTTGTCTATGTTTTGGATGAAATAAATCTTCATGTTGTTGTTGTTGCTGTAAATTTCTAGCTAGGCCACATTTGTATGTATTTTGATGTTATTGTTATATACAATTCACAATTCACATCTTGTTGAAGTGAATACATATCTCACTTATTAAAAGTTCAAAATCCTACAAATTGTTGGATATTGTGGTAGCTTTTCATTGCCTTCATCAATGGTATTCTGCAGCATCTCTATTTGAGAAACAAGGCGACAATTGCATTATGTGACATGATAATTTAATACCAAAAATATTTAACAATATCACAATGTAACACAAAAACATAATCCACAATGAACTCAAAGTTAGCATTATGCTAAATACCACGATCAGTGGACTGGTTTAACAAGGTTACAATCCTCAAAAGTGATTACGTTACATAGCAAAAAGTATTCAAAACTTCAAGCTGCTGTTACATCTTCTTTTTGTTTGTCATTTGCTGCAACTGAAAGGTAGTGACAACATCTCTATTTTTCCATCTCAAGCCTCTAGGCTTAAAATCAAGGTCTATGCCTGTTGAACTTGCATCCTTAAAATTTGAACCTGTTGGTAGAATCCTTTGACTTGAAGTCCCTGGCTGTTTTTACAGAAAAAGAGAAACCAAAATTAGTAAGTAAGCTGCACTAGTGAAGATTAGTATGTAACCAAAGGAGAAAACAACATACATTGAGTCTTTAGGTTCCACTTGCACTTGTGAATATGCTAAATCCAACATTACTTGATCCACCATATGATGGCTTCTTTGTCCCCCCTCTTGTAGAGTCTTCTCCAGTTGCTGCAACTCCTCTCTTTTGTCCAATAGTCTCTTTTCTTCTCCGAGGTAGTTGACTTGTTATTCCTCTTATAAAAGGAATACTTGTATCCACATATGATGGTGGTTGGCTTGAGCTTGTATCATTCACCCTCTTAACTCTACTTGTATCAGCACAAACTGTTGTTGAAGAAGCATGCTTGCTTGATGTTGTTGATGCAGGTTGGCTGAAGTTTGTTGGTTCAGGTTGGCTGAAGTTTTTTGGTTCAGGTTGGCTATTTCCTTGTGAGCTTTGACCAGTAAATTGTGAATTATGGGTAGCTGCTTCTGAACTTTGACCAGCAACCTGAATATTTAAGCACAAAATATATGTTCATTAAAAATTCAACAAGTGATTAAAAAAGACACAAGCAAGTATAAATTATGTTACCTTGCAATATCTCTTGTTATGACCTTGTTGTTTACACATGGAACAAGTCTGTTTCACCCCTTGTTTGGATATTTTTCCATACTTCTTTCTTGGTTCATCTTTGTCCTTTCTTCTATTTCTTACAGGTCTGTCAGGCATTAGTTTAGGTTCAGGAGGTTCAATCCTTGGATTGTTAGTTTCAGGCCACATCTTCATATTTGGAATTGGTTGGATGAAATGACTATAAGCCTTTAAGAAGGTATCCTTCTTATATCAATGCTCCACAAGAGGTTCAGGCTCCTTTTCTATGTGGCATAAAGCAGCAATAGCATGTTGGCATGAAATGCCTCTCAGTTGCCAAGTTCTACAACTACAAACTCTATCAGCCAAGTTAACTGTATGCCTGTACTCCCCTTTTCCAATCTTAAACCCAACATCAGCATTCCAAAGCACCTTGCATGTCCTAGACTTGTCCTTATTCTCCTCTAAGATAAGTCTAGCCATAGGTGCAATATCAGATATCCAGGTGTTGGCAAACTTAATCATGTCTATAGTTCTTGTCATTATCTTTCTCCTAATTTCCTCCAACATGGTTATTATAGATTTGTGTCTACATGATATGATCCATGAGTTAAATGTCTCACACATGTTATTTTCAACTACATCACATTTGGAATGCTCTTGAAAGAATGCCCTAACCCATGACACCTTTGGATAATGCAATAAGTCAACACAAATATCCTTACCAAGTTTGCTCATTTTATGAAGCTCATCCTTGAACTTCACTTCAAAACTTGCCTTTGAACATCTCCAGAATTGTTTTCTCCTTTCCTTTACAGGTTTGATTCCAATTAGACCAAATGTGTCTAGCACACCTTCTAACTTCAGCATTTGGTAGCAGTTCATCAACAGCTGCATGAAAACTCTGCAAAGAAAACAAAATGCAATTCAATACTTAATAGATAATCTAATAGCTTTAGCAAATGTAGTATGTAATTACCTTTTGCATATTTGCCATCACAGTAAGACCCTTTCCAGTACCCAACTGCAGGTCCTCTTTCAAGTAATTTATAAAGAAACTTCAACTATGCTTAGTTTCCTTATCTACAACTGCACAGGCTATAGGAAACATCTCATTTTTTCCATTCTTGCCAACTGCTATTAGAAGTTCACCCTTGCAAGCACCCTTTAAGAAACATCCATCAAATCCTATTCTTCTTCTACATACTTCCTTCCATCCCCTTTTCAATGCATCCAAGCACACATAGAAGTATACAAACAAATTCTTTCCTGGTGCAGTTTCTCTATCCATTCTTAAAAAAATAGAACTATCAGGATTGGTATATTTTATCACCTCAGCATAATCACATAATCTTGAAAATTCCATATTCCAGTCACCCATGGATTCTCTAAGAATCATTAACTTTGCCTTGTAACAAATGGTCCTACCCACATACAATTCTAACTTCTTCCTGCACAATTCTTGTATTTCCCAAATCTTTATGGATGATTGTTTAGTTATTTCATCCCTGAATTTGTTTGCTAGGAATTTACTTGTACATATTTTGTTCTTATTTGATGGAGAACACTTATGTATAGGATGGTAGTTCTTGATCAAAAAGTTACTAGAATCTCTATCAATTGCACCATAACACAACCATTTGCATTTTTCTTTGAATTTACATTTAGCCCTCACTCTATGAATTTCATTAGGCCTTAACTTAATCTGATAATTATTTTCTACTGCATAATTTGACAAAGCCTTTGTAAATTGTTTAGCATTTTCAAAAATCACTCCAAGTTCAAAAATAGAGACTTCACATTCAGCATCATACCTGACATTTTTACTCTTTCTTCTTCCTGGTTGATCAACACCCCTAACAGCTTCTACATCTACCACATCTATGCTATTATTACTATCACAGTCTGAGCTATCAATATACTCTTCATCTCCTCCTAATCTGCCAACATATCTATCCTTCTTATTTCTTCCAATATCTTCAAAGCATCTATCAATACTAGCTTCACCTACTGGTATTTCTTCAGGTACTTTCTTTTTTCTCTTAGGATTAGGATTTCTTTTGTTCCTCCTTTCAGATATAAAGGATCTCAATTCTTCATCAACATCTGAACCATCTTCATCAGGAATGACATTTATATCTGAGTCACTACTATGCAGATCTGACTCATTCACATCTGAAACATCCTCAGTCTCATTCACATCTGAAACAGCCTCATTCTCCATATTTCCAACATCAACAGAGTCTGGCCATGGTAAAAGACCAGCTGGAGTTGGCAATTCCTCTAACTCATCAATTTCATGGACCACATAAATATGAAAGTCATCACCATATATTAAGTCTTTCACATAGTCTAACAACTGAATATCAGAAGTAACTTGGACAAATTCATTGTTAATTTCATTTTGACAGTAAAAACCCTTCACATTTGTGTACCCAAGGTCTTCAGTGTATGAAAGAAACTCGACAAGGCTAAAATGATCTTTATCAATGGCAACGGCAAATACATCTACTTCTCCTCTGTAAGTAGAGTTAGGATCTGCGATAACATGACCCCTATGATGAAAACATGCCAATATATAGTCGTCCATATCTCAAAAAGGAAATACCCAAAAAGCCCCTTGCTTTATCAGTACAATTTCCAAAAAAAACCTAGTTACAAAATGCTAACAGAGAGTGGACACAACCAGAACATACACCTTCTTCTTCAAGGATGAAACATGCAAACACAAGAAGTAGTTGATAGAAATGTCAAAACGCTCAACAAAAATGCAATCTCCAACACTTGATTTCAACCTTTAAACCTGGAAATTGGCAACATAAACTAACATAATAGTTAGTACTAACTAAGAATTGAATGAAAATCAAGAAAGATTGAACTTTCATCCACTTATCTAGGTTTTGATCGGTGAACTTGAAGAGGGTTTCGTTTGAACTGAAAAGACAATGGAGAGACAGTGTTGAAGATCAACTTTTGGCCATTTAATCTTAAAGTTATATGACGTGTAAAGTTGGTAGTGTTGGCAGGATATAATTGGTCAACTAATCTATGTGGACGAAAGTGTAATACACGCTCTAGACTCCAACTTCAGATTATTTAAAAAGTGTCAAAATGACACATCAGACCCTACATTAGGTGTCTAAAATAAACATTTCCTGGTTTAGGTGTCTAAGTAAAAGTTGGTGCCAACTTTAAGGGACCACCGAAGGGTTTGGCCAATTTGAGCGGATTGAACATAACATATTTTCATAATAAGTCATCGAGAGCATAAAGTGGAGAAAATTGAGTAAGAGCTGATAAAAAAGTTCTTAATTAAAAGAATAGTGACATTGACTTGATTAAATGTGGTTATTGGTTAAATGAAATGTGTACATGATTAAAAACTTTGAATTGCATCTTAGAATTTTGAATTTTAAATTTTTTTTCTTTTATTTAAAATTTTAAAATTTTAAATTTCTCCCATTTTTTAATCATCTTTCAATCTTATTCTCTTTTTCTTTCTTTCTCTCTTTATTCTCAGATTTCTTTCTCTCCCTCCTTCCTCCATCTTCTTTCTGTTTCCCTTCCGCCATATTTATCTTTTTCTTCTACTTCTTCCTTTTTAATGTTGCCAGTGTTGTTATTGTTGTTGTCGTCGCCATCATTCATTCTTTTTATTTTTATTTTTTCAACAGTTTTGCTTTGATTTCGAGACTTTTTTTAAAAATAATATTTACATTGTCGAGTAAAATTTTATAAAAACTGAAGCAACTATGATAGTTGCCGCAGTAATTGTGATGTTGTTGCACTAACTATGATAACTGCTATAACAATTATGATAATTATTATGATAATTGTTACAATAGTTATCATAGTTGCTACAGGAATTTCAGCAGTTGTTTGAATTGTTGCAACAACTTTAACAATTATTTGAGTTGCTGCAGCAATTGTTGAAATATCGTAGCAACCTATATATTATTTTTTCACCCACTTCAATAATTATTTAATTTTTTGACAGAAAATGAGGTGGAGGAGCTAGTGAAAGAGATAGTGGTTGGCAGAAGAAAAAGCTGGTGGTGTTGTGATGACGGTGAAAGAAGAGATGATGGTTGTTAATAACGACCTGAACCGTCGTTAATTATGATTTTAAAAAAAATCGCAAGAAATTTACTCGACTGGATCGCATCGTTCCGCTAGAGTAGCGCCGCCAGAGCGAAAATATGGCTGCCAAAGCAGGAGGTCGTGGGACAGAACTTAAGTCGCGAATTTCTTATTTCCCCCACTTCTCTCAAGTGAAGCTGGAGGCGAGGATTTCTGCAAAGCCCTCTAAAAAGGCTGCTCTTGACCTGAGAAGAAGATGGGAGGGGTAAAATAGGCATAACTTTTTATTCCAAACTCCAAATGAGGCAAACTTGGTGGCGCTAGAAAAGAGACTCATAGATCTTTAATTTAATAGGTCATGGTCCACCTAATTCATTATAGGTTGAGAGATATGGTCGTTTGAAGTTGACCCTAGTCTAAACTCAAGTTCGAAACTAAATCGGAACGACACTTTCAACTTAACTTTGAGATAGGGGCATCATACGACCTTAATTCACAACTAATGCACTCGCGTACCAAGAAATTGATCCTAATCTTATGACGAATGTGATTCGTATATCTTTATCGCAAATATTTTTAGTAATGACGGATTAGGTCTTACATATGTCCTACAAAGCTTTTGCCTAGGTATTAATGTTTTATTTCCTTGGTTCATTTTGCTTGTCTGATATTGAATCGATACATCCCTTAAAAAATTGAATAAAATTTTATTGTATCACTCTTAGAATATAATAAATTTAAATAAAATTTAATACTTTGAGATATGCATTTAAAAATGACTATAATTATTAATAAAAGTAAACTAAAAATTAAGTGATAAATTATCTATTAATTTATAAAACTGGACAAGTAAAAGTGAAATATACATTTTCAGTATAGTGAACAAGTAAAAGTGGACAAAGGGAATACACTCTCCGTTTTGCTTTACTTGTTCCATATACCAAAAATATAGGTTTCAATTTACTTGACTATTTTAACAAATTAAGAGAATTTTATTAATTTTTTCATACAATATTAACTAATTATATAAAATAGTAATAATTAAATTTAAAATTTCAAAATATTCTTAATAAGATAATTTAATAAAATACACTATTAATTATAACTTTATTAAGGGGTGAGGTTAATAAAAAATAAGTAATATAAAATGAAAAGAGTAATATTATATATTAAATTACATTACGTAATATTTTATAATAGACAGTATATTCTTAAGAGATTTCGTTGTAAATAAGTAAAAGTGAACAGAAATGATAATAAAATAAGTATTTATCATTAGAAATGTTTCAATGTTATGCTTCACAAAAAAGCCATAGTTTTGATCATATTTTAAGGCATGTTTGGATTGCTTATTTTAGGTGCTTTTAAATTATTTTATGGTGTTTTGATAAAAAAAATTAAAAATCTTATAAACACTTATTTTTAAATTAAAATAATAAAAATAAACTGAAAAACATAAATTAAAATAACTTTCGACTGATTTAACTAATCTAAAGTCTAAACAATCGGTGCTGGACTTATGGGGAGAACAATATGATGACTTATGTGCTTATGTCACCCACTTTTTTCATTAGTCTCTCTGCTACCTAAAAATATTAAAGCACTTTCACATATTCAATGGGAAAATTGATAGATTATTTATAGTACTATCACTGACTAAGCAACAAATTAGTAAATTAATACTAATGGTATGAATTTTGAGTTTAATTTAATTATAAAATTACTATAATAAAAGATTATTTAAAATATATAAGGAATTCAATCTTCATTTCACATTCACGACTTGGGACTCAATATTCATGTATATTTTAGAAATGAATATATAGAACATGAATAATATAAGATAGAGAATTTTCTTCTTCTAGGAGAGTTATCTGCAAAGTTATATGTTTTATCTGTATTCATATTGAAAGTTGTCAAGGTTTCATTGTTTATTTATTTTGTCTGGTTTAATGATATCGTTTATTTTAGTGAATTTTACTGATTTACTGGACCAAAAGCTATGCATAATCTTAGATTGATTTTACTTAGAATCATAAAACTCAAGTTTATTCATGAAAAGCGGATCTAATATTAGTGTCTATAATTAATTTTTTTCATGTAATACTAATTGGTAGGTCTTCATTAATTTGTAAGTGAGATAAAATCTCGTGCATTGAAACAGTAATTATGAATTTGAACTTCGTTGATATGGAACATTTTCTTTTCCAAATGAAATTCCTTTCATATATGAAAGACATAAAATGTATTTATAATGTTATGGAATAAGAAGCTTTCGGATTTTGATGCACATATTTATTTAGCGAAATTCACTTTTTGAGAATATGAGTCCAAACAACAATAGAAATATATTTAGTTAAATATTTTTTACGGTCCCTAGAGAGATGGTTCAATAATAAGCCCAATCACATAAGTGAAAGAAAAAAAGTATAGATTATCATTAAAGCAACTCAAGTAAAATTTACTATATCCATACGAATTATGTGCCCATATAAATTTGCGGCAATATCAGCAAATTCAATCTGCTATTCCACAAAGAACTGAGCTCATTAAATTAGAGGTGTGAAGATGATGAATTGGATTGAATTTAAACAGATTAAAATAGATTGAGTTTTTTAAATGATTGATTAAACAGTACTCCCAAAGGGTATTTGAACTAAAATAAATTAGATCAAAATGGGCTAATAATGAATTATACACGAACTCAACTCTGTCAAATTTTAACTTTTATTTGTTTTCTTACAAATTATTTAATTACCAAACAAAATTGATATTTTCTTTGTTCTAATTTAGGTGAAGGTGTTGGATTGGGTATGAAGTTAATGAATGAATGATTTTTTTTTTTTTGAAATTTGTGGTTAAAGATAAGTCATAGATATTTGTGTGACTAGAAATCATTTCTTTAAGGGTAAAATGAGATGTTTAAAAGTTCAATTGTTAATCACTCCATCCCAATTAATATGAGATTTTTTTCTTTTTAGTTTGTCCCAAAAAAAGTGAAACGTTTTTATATTTAGTGACAATTTAATTTTCAGCTTCTCATTTTACTCTTAATGAGATAATTTGTAGTCACACAAATATTTAGGACTTACGTCTTCTTTTCATTCTTAAACTTTGTTATTAGTCAAACACTTTGACATAAATTGCGACAGAGGGAGTACTAAATATAAAAATGTATTATTATTTTTAGACTAACCAAAAAAGAAAAAGTTATATAAATTGGGACAGAAGAAGTAGAAATTTTCTTATGATAACTATATTTAACATATTAAACAACCACCAAAGGTTGTAATGGAGTGATAGAATTAGTATCTTGAATACGGAGTGATCGAATTAGTGTCCTGAATATAGAATTGTCTTTGATAGAAAGTGTTATACATCCCAAAGGGAGACTTTTCAGCTGAATTTAAAAAATATTTTTCAAAACATAGGTAAAGGCTGAACTAATTTGGCTATATATATAATTTAAATTGATTCTTAAAAGAATTTTTCCGAATATATTTATATATATTAAAAAAGATCATTTGATATGCCTTTTTTTTTATATATATATATATATATAATTTTTCATCTAATGTTTGTACCTGCTTTTAAGTCTATAATGGCTTTAGCTCCATTACAACATTTACCTATGTTTTGGACCTGACACACGACTTCAATTTGAGACCCAACTGTCAAGTCCCAAATCAGATTGGGGTCGGATTCCAATTTGAGTGTCATCTCCCGAATCAGGATTCAAGGTCGATCCCGAGTTAAATGTTGGGTCTAATTCCGAGTAAGGTGTCCAGATGGGGTTTCAAATCGAAAGTCAGAGTTGAATTTCAAGTCAAGAGTAGAGGTTGGGTTCCATGTTACTTATCGAGTTTAGGTCCCAGATCGATCATTGAGGCCAGTTGTCGAAGTTGGGTATCGAGGAAGAACTCCGATTCAGAAATAGAGTTTCGGGTCAGGTATTGAGGTCATATCCCAATTCAGAAGTCAGATTCTGAATCGAAAATGGGGGTTAGGTGTCAATTTGTAAGTCGAGTCTGGGATCGGGAGTCAAAATTGAGTTCTGAATTTGGTGTTAGGGTCGTATCCTTCGAGTTGGGAATCGATATCGAGTTCTGGTTTGAAAGTCGAGTTTCAAATCAGGAATCGAGATTAGGTCTTAATTTGAAATTCATGTCCTTGATCGAGTTTTGGAGTCGAAAACCAGGTTGAGTGATAAGGTTGAATTCTGATACACAAAAGTTGAATTCCAGGTCTTGTGTTGGGGTCGGGTCCCAGTTAAAAATTAGTTCCTAAATTGAGATTTAGAAGTTAGGTCTTGGGTAAAATTGGGGTTGGGTCTCGCATAAGGTGTCGGAGTGTGATCCAGTTCATAAGTCTAATTCCAGATCGAATATAAGGGTCGGATCCCAGATCGGGAGCTGAGGTCAAGTCTTAATTTGAAAGTCAGGTTCTAGGTTGGAGTCGAGTCCGAGTTAGAAATTGGGTCTTGGATCAGGAATTGGGTCCTGATTAGAAAGTCATGTCTCAAGCCGAGAGTTGGGATCAGGTCCCAATTTGAAAGTCGAGTCTTTGATCAAGAGTCAAAGTCAGATCTCAGATTGAATGTCAAGGTCAAGTTTTGCGTCGGGTGTCAGAATTGGGTCTCGAATCAAGAGTCGGGGTCAAGTCCTAATTTAAAAGTTGGGTCTTAGGTTAGGAGTTGGTCTCAGTTTGAAAGTTAAGTCCCGGATCGAGAGTCGGGATCAATTTAGAGTTTGAAAGTTGGATCTTGAATTGGAAGTGAGGGTCAAATCCCGAATTAGATGTCACGGCTAAGTCTTGCATTGGGTGTCGGGTTCAGAGTCCTGATTTAAAAGTCAAAATTTGGGTTAGGTTTTGATTTGAAAATCGAGTCATGGTTGAGAGTCAGGTCGAGGGTCGGGTCCCGATTCAAATGTAAAGTTCAGGGTAGGGAGTCACAATCAGGTCACAGATTGAGTGTCGGGGTCGGATCTCAAATTGGTCATCCGGGCTGCGTTTCGATTTTGGTGTCAGGTTCGAGTCCCAAGTTGATTATCGGAGTTGGTTTACATGTTAGAAACTATTTTTCTAAACAATATTTTCTACTCTTTAGCCAAATATAAAAGATATTTTCTGAAAAATATTTTTCATTTATAAACCAAACACTTAATTTTTCAGAAAATATTTTTCACTCACCAACCAAATATGATAAAATAAATTAAAAACCTACTTGTTTTCAATTAAACATTTTCTAGAAAACATTTTCAATAAAAAACACATTTTCCTTCGTACCAAACACACATAACTAACCTTCAAATGGACCAGCATTTAATTATATATTATGTAATGAACATAACGTTCAACAACTCATATTTATTGAATTATATTTAATTGAGGCTAAGTCGTCGGTCAGCATGGAAAACATTAAATATTCGACATCTAAATTGTTAACCAAGAAAGATTGCACTTTCTTGGTTGCATTTAAACAGTTTTCCCATCTATAAAAGAAGACAAGAAATCAAGACTAAAAACCCCAACACATATATAAATTTCCTCCAAAAAATTTGAAAAGTAGTAAAATCAAAGGAAATCTAATTAAGTTGTGAGATGGCAGAAGTGAAGTTGCTGGGTGTTTCTTTGAGCCCTTTTAGTCGTAGAGTTGAGTGGGCTCTTAAGATTAAGGGCGTTGAATATGAATTTGTAGAAGAAGATATACAAAACAAAAGTCCTCTTCTTCTTCAATCTAATCCAATTCACAAGAAAATTCCAGTGCTAATTCACAATGGCAAGCCAATTTGTGAGTCAATGGTAATTGTTGAATACATTGATGAGACATTTGAAGGCCCTTCCATTTTGCCAAAAGACCCTTATGATCGAGCTATAGCTCGTTTTTGGGCTAAGTTCTTTGATGATAAGGTAAATTCTTTTGGATTTAAGAGATATATACTCTAAAACGTAAATATTTTATTTGTCGCAATTTATATGAAATAGTTCAGATTCTATTTTTTTACCACAATTTATTCATATGCCCTTTTAATATTTATAATTGTTAATTCTTGTGACTTATAGTACTTTTTATAAAATTTCTATGTAAATTAGTTTTCAAAAACTTAAAAATTATAGGTCTGAATGTAGGGTTTAAATAAAAAAAAATTGATTCGAATATCAAAATGTAAACTGTGTCATATAAATTAAATTAGGGAGAGTATTCTTTTATATAAGTATCAGTATAATTTAATATTCCCTCGATCTCGAGTTGATCATAACTTGTCAAAATTAAAGATTTCATATCCGAATTAACCGTCAAGATCTCAAAAGTTTGACTTTTCAAATCGGAAAGGTGTGACACATATTTGTCATATTTTGCAGTGTATGCCAGTAATGGGAAAAGCTATGTTCGGCAGTGGAGAGGAGTCAGACAAAGCTAAAGAGGAATTGGGTGAGTTAATAAAGATTCTTGAAAATGAGCTCAAAGACAAGAAGTTCTTTGTAGGTGACAAATTTGGATTTGCTGATATGGCTGGAAATTTGATGGCATATTGGATGGGAATTGTTGAAGAAGCCTCTGGAAATGTTTTTGTAACAAGTGAAAAGTTTCCAATATTTTGTACTTGGAGAGATGAGTACATTAATTGTAGCCCAATCAAGGAATATTTACCTTCAAGAGATGCAATACTTGCACATTTCAAAGCTCGTTTTCAAGCTGCTGCAGCTGCCCCTAAGTAAAAACCTTGTGAAATTTTCGAGTTTTTAATTTGTGTGGCAATATAACTACCTATTTGAAGAAAAATAGCTTTATTCAACTTTACACATAGTAGGTAGTATGTTTGCTGTTTTTTGTTAGTTTGTGAGTGCATGTGCGTTGTAATTTCTTCGAAGCTAATAAATGCTAAGAGTCATCTTTTTTGTCTTCACCTTTCCCAATTTTGTATTATAATGACTGAATCAGTTGTATTGGAATTATTTTTCATTCAATAGTTAGTTTAGTATATTAAAATTGACACGTGTTAGCATAATATCTTAAAATATATTTATTTATAAAAATATTCTTAATAAATACGATGGAAAAGATTTTAAGAGTCAATTATGTTTGTAATCATGTTAAATTATGTATTAAAATTTTTTGTGTTACTAATATCATGGATTTTCATGTATTAATTAACTATGCATATTTTAATACTAAATAGAGTGTATAACTAATGTATAGGTTAAAAAAGTGTACCAAATAACATATTAGTAATACACAAAGCAAATACATGCATTATTTTTTCTAATGTGTTATATCAAAATGACCCCTAATTATACATAACATAATAAAACATATAATTAATATTTGTAATAATACACAAAAATCTAATACATGATATGTATTGTTTTTTCTAACCCTATATAGTTGATGATAAGTAGCCGGTCAACATGGAAGGGTCAAAAAGTCAGATAATGCATTTGTTGGTTTTCATGTATAAAAGAAGACAATGAAATCAAGAATGAAAACCCACCGCACATATATAAATTTCATCAACATAGAAAAGTAGTCAAAAAGAATAAAAAGAGAGAAACTTAAGTGGTGAGATATGGCAGAAGTGAAGTTGATTGGCTTTCCACTAAGCCCTTTTAGTCGTAGAGTTGAATGGGCTTTGAAAGTTAAGGGAGTTGAATATGAATTTATAGAAGAAGATCTACAAAATAAGAGCCCTCTGCTTCTTCAATCGAACCCTGTTCACAAGAAAATCCCAGTGTTAATTCACAATGGAAAGTCCATTTGTGAATCAATGGTAATTGTTGAATACATTGATGAGACATTTGAAGGCCCTCCAATCTTGCCTAAAGACCCTTATGATCGAGCTTTAGCGCGTTTTTGGGCTAAGTTCCTTGATGATACGGTACGTTGTATATACTTGACTCTAACTTTATTTTATACTATTCGTACAATTATAAGCTTTGATCATGATTTATAGTAGATTAGTTACTATTTTTTACAAAATTTGCAAATTACTAGCGTTTATCATTAAAATTTATTTGCACTTATCTTATTAGTAATTATGAAACTTAAAGTTTTTGAGTGATATTGCAGTGTATACCAGTATTGGGGAAAGTATTGTTTGGCAGAGGGGAGGAGGCAGAAAAATCCAAAGAGGAATTTGGTGAGCTGTTGAAGATTCTTGATAATGAGGTCAAGGACAAGTTGTTCTTTGTGGGAGACAAATTTGGATTTGCTGATGTAGTTGCTAATTTTATGGCATTTTGGCTGGGAATTCTTGAAGAAGCCTCTGGAGTTGTTTTTGTGACAAGTGAAAAATTTCCAAATTTTTGTGCTTGGAGAGATAATTACATTGAATGTAGCCAAGTCAAGGAATATTTACCTTCAAGAGATGTGTTACTTGCCAATTTCCAAACTCGTTTCCAAGCTGCAGCTACTCCAAATTGAACACTTATTTATTTGTGAAAAATATCAATATTGGTTGTGGCAATAAAACTAGCCAAGCTTAGCCAGCTTTTCACTTTGTATGGTTGGCAGTAATCTTTATGTTTCTATTTTGCTGGTTTGTTAGTAATTGTATGAGTGTGTAATTAATTTCTTCCATCTATAAAATTACCTATTAGTAAATTGTGACTCCTGTTTTTATCTTCGCCTTTTCAAAGTTCAAATTTGTGAAATTTGGAAACAAAAGGTGGTTGGGTAGACTTTTCTTTTTGTATTTCACCGAGTATTCGGTATTTAGATCGATGTGTAATGAGGTTGAGACAAATTTCAAGCTACTGAGAGGAACTGGTCCTTTAGATAAAGAATTGAAGAACTAGAGATTGTTTAAAAAAGTTGTTCCACGCAAATTTGGAGAATTAGTATTAAGACTTAATTCATCTCTACAAGGAACTAGCTTTCAAGTTATGAAAATATGATCATATGCGCGTGAAGTAGAAATCTGAGTTAAACAAGGCTTAACCCAAGTCTTGGTTGAATTTGAAGAACTACAAGGTGGTTGTTTTATGTTTTGAAGCTTAACCACAATCAAAAAGAGACAAAAGAGTCTACACGAAGAGAACGACTTGTTCCTATCAAGATGTATCATTACTATTCTTAAGCTGAAATAGCCAGATTCTTGTGGTTTTAAAATAACATCTCAATCACATTCTTTATTGATTGTAGTAGGTATTGTTTTATATTGCAATTGCATAGTTACTCTAAAAATAAAAAAAAGGGCAGCCCGGTGCACTTAAGCTTCCGCTATGCGCAGGATCCGGGGAAGGGCCCGACCACAAGGGTCTGTTGTACGCAGCCTTACCTTGCATTTCTGCCAGAGGCTGTTTCCAAGGCTTGAACCCGTGACCTCCTGGTCACATGGCAGTAACTTTACCAGTTACTCCAAGAATATATTTAGATATTGAAAAATAAATAATTTTAATTATTCAATAATCGAATTCAAAGAGAACTTCCTCAGAATCGGATTTCTATTCAGATTAGATTTGAATATCTTAATCTACTAAAGATAAATATTTTATTTCCAAAATGGATCACCAGTCTTAAATGGACAAAACCTTTAACCACTACCTCATATTTTTTGACTCATAATAATTGAGGAAAAGTCGCCGGTCAATGTAGAAGCATTAAATTAGACAACTGAGTTGTGTAAGAAGTCCATTTGATTATTTTTTGTTTTTCTCGATATCTATATTAGAGTCCTATTAAATTTAAATTTGTATTAAAATATCTCATATAAGAAAATAAAATAATTCCTAATAAAGACAATTCATATTCAGAGAGACTCAAACCCGATGTCTGCTTAAGAATGAAGTTGGGGAAGTCCATTGGTTGGTGTTTCACTTAGCCCATTTACTCATAGAGTTGAGTGGGCTCTGAAGATTAAGGGAGTAGAATATGAACTTATAGTTGAAGATCCACAAAACAAGAGCTCTCTACTTCTTGAATCCAATCCAGTTCACATTTGAAGGCCCTTCAATCTTGCCTAAAGATACTTATGATCGAGCTATATCTCGTTTTTGGGCTAAGTTCCTTGATGATAAGGTAAATTTATCTGGATTTAAGTTATAACTTATATGCATACATATTTTGTGTAAGAAATTTTCATATTAGTAGTATTGATTAATTTGATAGCAGATTAGTTAATATTTTTATCAGGTTATAAATTATATTTTTTCCGTTTTAATTTGTTTGGCTTGATTCCGATTACACAAGAGAGTCAAACTAGCTGATGTATGGTTTGAATTCGAAAATAAGTCTTTTATTTCTTTTGACATAGAATTTACATATTTAGAAATTACATAAAAATTACTATAAGTCAAAATAGTTAACAATCCAAATATTTAAGAAGTATTTTAAAAAATTATGGTCAAAGTAAATATCCTTCAATTGTCCAAACAGTAACTAAGAAAACAAATTGAAATGAAAGGAGTAGCTAATATATTTTTTAAGAAAAAAAATTAAAAAATTAGGGGCGGAGGGAAGGAAATGGGGGGAGGGGATTAAAAGGTGAAAAATTGGGTAAGGAGATTATAAGATGAAAAATCAATTATTATTAATAAGATGAAAGTTCATGTAGTCAACAGGTGCTACAATTGTCCGAGTAGCTAATATCTATGAATAATGTAGATAATCTTTTAATTTATTAGGTTATCTCTTGTTATAACACATAACCTACCTAATTTCAAGATTATAGATCTCATATTTTATGAGAAGTGGCATGTAGATATCATTTGGATGATTAGCTGTGTAAACATATCTTCTTACAATATTGTATATATTTCTTCCATTTCAATTTTCTTGTCTTATTTTTCTTTTTAATTTGTTTTAAAAGAAGAATCTTTTTTTTTGTTGACAATTTTTTAATTCTAATTTTTCACATGACATGTTTAAAACCACAAAATCATAGTGTATTTTGATACATTCTACAAATCTTTAGTTTAAAAATCACAAAATTCAAAAGTGTTTTTAACTTTATTAAACTCTGTGTCAAATCAAAACCAGATAAATAAATTAAAAAAAAGAAAATATAAATAAAGCTCATGCTTATAGTATGAATTCACTTTTAATTGCCTCGTAAATGATCTGATCGTGTAAATATCTCGAGTGTTTTGCAGTGCTTGCCAGCAATGGGAAAGTTTATGTTTGGCAATGGAGAGGAGCAAGAGAAAGCTAAAGAGGAGTGTGGTGAACTGCTGAAAATTCTTGATAGTAAGCTCAAGGATAAGAAATATTTTGTTGGAGACAAAATTGGATTTGTTGATATTGCTGCAAATGTGTTGGCATTTTGGATGGAAATAATTGAAGAAGTCTCTGGTGTTATTTTGGTGACAAGTGAGAAATTTCCCAATTATTATGCTTGGAGAAATAATTACATTAGTTGCAGCCCAGTCAAAGAATATTTACCTTCAAGAGATGAATTATTTGCACATCTTCAATCTCGATTTCACTCTGCAGGAGCTCCTAAATGAACAATCTCTATTGTGAAATTTAAAGATTTTGTATGGTTGTAACAAAATACTACTTGTGTATGTAAGGGTGTTTTCAAAAAATTGAAAAATCAAATCAAATCGAAAATTGAATTAAGAAAAAAAAATATATAGTTTAGATGGTACCATGTGTTTTTGTTTCGTCGGTTTGTATGAGATACTCCTTTGTTTACTTTTATTCGTGCATTGTTTAAAAATAAATTTTATTTTTATTTTGTCACTTTTGACATATTAAGAAAAATATAATTATTATTTTTCGTATTTTATTCTTAACATTAATTACTTATTTCGCAAATCATTTTCCAAGACTTATTACTCCTTTATTTCATATTAAGTGAATTTGATGCGCACTTATTAAAAAAAATATTCAAGAACATAATTTAAATCCTATTTTCTGCTATTGCTCTTTTATCTATTCCCAAGTAGTGCAATTTATCTTTTAGAAAATATAAAACTTCATTAAAGGAAAGGACAAATATGAAAAAAAAATTAAACATTTATCTTGCACTTTTCACAATTTAATTATTTTAAACAATGAAAAAACCACTTAAAATTCAATTAGTATGGAATAGAGAGAGTACAAAACACCAATTAATAAGAGTAGTGTGAAATAATCATGTCAATCATTATTTTTTTAATGAACGTGATCAAGTCCAAATGTGCAAATAAAAGTGAACGGAGGAAATGTTAGTCTATTTGATCAAATTTCTAAAATTATTTTTTTTAAATATATTTTTGATAAAAAGTCATTTGTATTTAACTAATCAATTCAAAATAATTTTGTGCGGTAGCTAGTGCTTGGCCAAACTTTTAAAAATAAGTGTATCTTCTCATTGGAAAAGTTTTCTTTTAGCTTATGTTATTCCCCCCCAAAACACTTATTTTGTCCCAAAAAGTTGATCAAGCACTTTTTTTTTTAATAATAAACACGTTTGGCCTCTCAAAAATTTGACCAAATGAGCTAATAATTTCTTCTATCGTTCCTTCTCCAAGACCACGCAGTACTTACTTCGGACCACTTTGATTGTTGTTTTTATTAAAACTAGATGGTTCAAAATATATAATTAAGTACATTCTTTTCATTTTGTCTTTTTTAATAATTATTCTTGAAAGTAACATAAATGTATAAAGCATATACACATATTTCAATATTGTGATTTGTTTAGATTAACTATCCTTTTATTTATCAAAGAGGGATTAAAGAGAGAATATTTATCGAAGAAAAATTAACATTTTAAATAATTAATGACAATAAATAAGTGTATAATAATCAAAATATATAGTTTTTAAGGAACGTGTAATTAAATCAAATAATGTTACAAGTAAAATGGTCCGGAGAAAGTATATTTTATCATATTAATTTTTATCCAATTGATAATTAAATAATATTTCTTCTATTTCAAGATTGTCATTTGTGTGTCTAACGAAAATATTCAACGATCGGCTGTATAATTTAATATTCAAGCAAAGTGCAAGATACGAAAAATGTGGTAAAAAAGATGGTCAACAAGCACTTCACGTTTGAATAAACATGGAGGCAGATTTAAAATTTATTAATTAATAACTTAATTTACAATTAAATATTTACATATTTTTCATGAATTTCCTAAAATATATACAGGGCATAACTGTATTGAATTCATGTAATTTTTTGACCGATTCTCTCCGAGATGAACATGTGGGATATCAAATTTATTATTCAAGTTTTTTTTTCCCCAATGAAATCAAGTTGTATAAAAGTATGCCTTTTTTGTGAAGGGTACATCACACATATCCCAAATCCCATTCCATAGATCTAGAATTGTTATAGTCAACTAAGACTTTGAGCAAACAATCAAGAATTGGAAGATGGAGGATGTGAAATTGGTAGGTTTTTGGGCAAGTCCATTTAGTAGAAGAATTGAGATTGCCTTGAAACTCAAGGGCATTGAATATGAGTTCATTGAGCAGAATCCTTTTGACAAGAGTCCTACACTTGTCAAGTACAATCCTATTCATAAGAAGATTCCAGTGCTTTTGCACAATGGAAAGCCAATTGTTGAGTCTCTTGTGATTCTTGAATACATTGATGAAACTTGGAAGGATGGCACCCCTCTTCTACCAAAAGACCCTTATCAAAGAGCCATGTCACGTTTTTGGACTAAGTTTATTGATGAAAAGGTATGTTCCTATCTTTAAATATTCTCTTTTGATCTAACAAAAATGAGTCAAAAATGTCCTTCATATATCGGGTTAATAAATAAAGAAAATGTAATAACAATTGCTTCTTTTTTTTTTGTTTAATTTTAGTGCTTGCCGGAGATGCAAAAACTTGGTTATGGTGGCAAAGAAGAGAAGGAAAAAGCTAGGGATGAACTTTCTACGCTGTTGAAAATTCTTGATAATGAAGTCAAAGAAAAAAAATTCTTTGGAGGAGACAATTGGATTTGTTGATTTTGTGTCCATTCTCATAACATATTGGCTTGGAGTTATTCAAGAAGTATTGAAAGTTGAAGTATTGACAAATGATGAACATCCAAATATATATGCTTGGGCTCAAGAGTTACAAAGTTGTAGCATTATTAAGGAAAATTTGCCTCCTAGAGAAAAATTACTTGGAGCTTACAAAGCTTGCTTCAAAACTAAGGAAGCTACCTAATAAATGTCAAAAAATAATTATATGTATGCTTATGAATAAGTGTTGGATTTTTCTCTATGCAAATAAGGCAATTCCCATAGACAGAGAAAAAAAAAACTAAGATTATTCTTCCTAGTTTCTCTTTCAATGTTCTTACTTTCAATAATCATCTTCTAAGAATTTGACTTCATATACGTAAAATCAAGAAATCAGTTCAATTTATCTTTGCTTCGTCAACACCTTGTCATTGATGTTTATTCACGAATATAAAAAGAATTGAATAATGTCACCTTAATATAATCTTTCTTCATTAGACTCCCAAATAATTTGTATTTTCACGATTAATATTTGAATGATCCAACCAGACATGAAGATTGAAGAGGAGGAAATACTTTTGATCCAATGAATTCAAGTTTTTGTTCTTAAAGACAATATTTATTAATAATAAATATATTAATAAGGGTAAATTAATCAAGCATGAAATTTAAAATTAATAATAAATAGATTTAAAAAATAATAAATTTAATCGTAATGTTGTCAATTACGAGAAATATTATTAAGCAAAACTTGAGGGGTCTTGATAAATTAAAAATACACTTGAACTACGAAATACTTCAACCATATCCCAAATCCCAGCCCTTATAAGAAGGTAGAATTCCAATAGTAAGTAGAGAGTTTGAACAACCATAATATAATTAATTAGAAATTGTTTCTTACATTTCAAACTTAACAGATTCAAGATCGTCTGCCTAACCAAAATATTATTCTATGGCCGGTTATCTAATTATAATATTCAAATAAAGCGCAAGGTATGAAAAATATATATGGTCCGTAGATAATTCGGACATCAATTCAAAATTTAAAATTTATGCGTTTATATAATTTCATCATAATAATTGGCATTAGTCAGCAAAGGATCAAAAATGTCCTTAAAGTATTGAAAATGATTTTTAAATGTCTTTCTTTCACTTATTAGATCAAAATTGCCTTTTCATCTAGGATAAAAAATGTCCTTAAAGTTAAATTTAAACCTAAAACTACCTCTTTCTTTAACAGAAGTTGATGTGGCATAAATAATATTTATGCCACATCAGCTTTTGTTAAAAGACGAGTTTAATTTTGGGCTTAAATTTAACTTCAAGAATCTTTTGATGTGAGGTATAAGGTAAAATAGTTTCGGGAATAAAATGCAGGATTATTTTATCCTGTATTTGGTTGGAGGTATTAGACAGTCTCGAGATTATTTATGCCTTGGTGATGGAATAACCAGGATAACTTATTTCAGGATAACTTGTTTCCAATCAAACGACCCCTCATGCCATTTTTTATTCAAATAGGTGGATAAAAGAACATTTTTGATCCAATAGATGAAAAAAATATATTTTAAAACCATTTTCAATGCGTCAAGGAGAGCATTTTTTACCATTTTCCGAATATTTATATATATATATTTATATATATATATATATATATTTAAAAATTTTGCTCAAAGTCGTGTGAGCTTTGGTCAAAATTTTCTGGAAACATTATTCTCTAGACACGTGTAAGATAGTGAGTTGATGAAAATTCAACTAACTCCAAATCAATTTTGTATAAAAAGGGTATAAAGGTCTAAGAAGATAAAATTGCAAACCAAGCCACAACTTAATTTGAGGAATGAAGAAGTAGAAAAATGGAAGAAGTGAAATTGTTGGGTTTTTGGTCAAGTCCTTTTAGTAAAAGAGTTGAAATTGCCCTAAAGCTTAAGGGTATTCCATATGAGTATATTGAAGAAGAAATTCCAATAAATATGTGTCCTAGAATTGTCAAGTATAATCCTATTCACAAAAAAGTTCCAGTTTTTTTACACAATGGAAAGCCAATTGCTGAGTCTCTTGTGATTCTTGAATATATTGATGAAACTTGGAAGGATACAAACCCTCTTCTACCAAAAGATCCTTATCAAAGATCTATAGCACGTTTTTGGGCTAAGTTTATGGATGAAAAGGTATGTTTTCGAGTTTATTTGAGAAGGTAAACGGTTAAAAATATATCTAAAATATCAATTTTGTGCGGGTTTTACATTTCAATATTAGTCATTCTCTTTTTTTTATCTAAAATATTAGTTGGATCTTTTTTCCTATCAAAATTATCTCCATTTGTGTATTAAAACATATCTAGTTGAGCAGATAATGATAATTTAAATAGAAAAGGGATCAATTGATAATTGTTCTAATTAATTTTGAGGTGTGTTTTAAAATTGTGATAGTTCAGATAAAAAAAATATGAATAATTGATAATTGGGATATGAAACTCATGAAAAAACTGATTTAATGATGTATTTTTTATCATTAATTTTTTTTCTGGAAATTGACTTTCTAGAAAAAGAAAAAAACAACATTTTTAGGCATTTGGTTGAAAAGTGGAAGACATTTTCTGGGAAAATTATTTTATGAAAAATTGATTATACAAATATTTTAGCAAATCTGATTTGCTGATGAAATTTGTTGAGGATTGAAGATTGATAATAATGTCTTAAGTATTGGTTAAATAAGTTATTTGAACTGATCAAGATCTATGATCTAGGATTTGTTTACTGTTAAAGAAATTATATTTTGCAGAAAGTAAGTCATTTTCTAGTAACCAAATATCTAAAATATTTTAAAGTCATTTTCTAATAACAAATATCTAAAATATTTCAAGTCATTTTCTAGTAACCAAATATCTAAAAAATATTTTTCTACAGAAATATTTTCCATTAAAAGGGAAATTGACTCCTTTTTCTTTCCCTCGTGTGTTTCTCTGGGTTAGTAAATTTCAAATAATTTCTAAAAAGTTGTACCAAACTACCCCTAATTAAAATAAAATGTTGTGTACCCTTTGGAGGAAACTTTCCTAGAAAAAAATATTTTGACAACTTTTAAAAAAGAGAATAGTACATTTTTTCTATTTTGACAATTTTTTAATTTCAACATTTCACGTGGCATGTTTAAGATTACATGATTAAAAGATATTTTATTACATTCTTCATTCCTCAAGGCATGTACAACACCACAAGATTAAAAGATATTTTTAGTTTAAGATCACAAAATTCAAAAACTTTTTTTTTCTTAAACTTTGTGTCAAATTAAAATCAGACAAATAAGTGAAAATTCATAATGATCATTTTCATGTAATCAGGGTGGCTCGATAGAGTTAGAAAAAAGGCAAACGTCTTAGGCCCCAAATTGGAGAGGCCCCAATTTTTTTTAGCAATAATAGGTTATAGATTTTTTTAGAGAAAAATATTGAGACTATTTATAAAAATATATATTATCGCTTGAAAAAGAATTATTAAAAGAATCAGTCATAAAAAAAAATAACAATTCTGCATTCCAAAAAGGTAGAAGAATAAACTCCGTAAGAAAAATATATTAATTTATTTTTTAAAGTTTAAGGCCTTCATTCAATTTTTACTTTAGGCCACTAATATACTTGAGCCGCTCATGCATGTAATAACAAGTGTTTATTGTCCAATCTAATTTCAGTGTTTGCCAGAGATTCTAAAAGTTTGTTATGAAAGCAACAATGAAATAAAGGTGAAAGCCATGGGAGAACTTCAAGAGCTACTTAAAGTTCTTGAGAATGAATTGATGAATGACAATAACAACTTATTTGGAGGAGAAACAAGTAAAGTTGGATATATTGAAATTGTTTCCATTTTGATAACTTATTGGATTGGAGTTATTCAAGAAGCATTGGAAGTGGACATATTAAACAAAGAGGAATTTCCAAATATATGTGGATGGGCTGATAAGTTGATGAGTTGTAGCTTTATCAAGGAAAATTTGCCACCTAGAGAAAAATTACTTGCATTTTACAAAAAATATACCAAACCACTAATGCTACCAAGTAATGAACTTTCTCGATAAACAAATCACAAGAGAAAAAAAAATCCTCTTGTTGGTGTTGGTGTTGGTTTTTCTTTTTTTTTTTCAGTGTCATTGTTCATCTTTGCAATGGTGAAATAGTTCAAAGATGAAATTAAAATAATTCTATGGAGCACTTTTGTTTTAAGCTAATATATATACTAGGGCATACATTGGGTTGGTTCAGATTATTCAAATATCAAATTAAATTATTTGTGTCGGAGTTTTTAAATCTATATACCAAATTAAATTAATTAAACTCAAATTTTTCAACCTCGAATTTTAAACTCGCACAAAAATATGATAAGATACATAATATTGCAAATTAGACTGTATCTAAGTAATTAACTTCTAAACTAGTGAGATTTATGTAAGTTTTTCTTTTTCATGTGAAAAAATTACGCGGATAAGCAAACATATACTAGTTAATTAGCTAACATAGCTATAGTTTGAATTAATTATGGCTTGCGACAAACATCTAGCTGTAATTATAGTTTGAGTTTTGTATAATTAATGCGATTATACAGTTGAGTTTCATATAATTCGCACAATTTATACAAATATTGTGCGCGAATCGAATTGTATAGCGAAATATACAAACACTACAAATTGTATAGTGAATTATACAAACGTTGTGCATGATTTGTATAGTGAAATATACAAACGTTATACAAAAACTGCAAATTGTATAGTGATTTATACAAACGTATACAAATATTGCGTGAATTTTATAAACGCTGCTATAACTATATCTACAAACTGTAATAAGCAAACTATAGCTATGGAGCATAATTAAGGTGTTTTTGAGTAGCTATATGTGAAATCCCATTTTTCATATTATCTCAATCCATGGGCTTAAGGCCAATCCCCTCAATATTTTAAGGACATTTTCCTTGTCAAATTCTTATTCTTCATTTCCGCATCTTTATTTTAAGAGGAAAGACTCATAAATATTCTTAACCTATGAGAAAAGACTCATAAATATCCTTTTTCTATCTTTTGGGTCTAAAAATATCATTAAGATTTACCCTTCAAAGTAGAGGCAGATCCAAGATTTTGAGGTTTTGGGTGCCGCACGACATACACTTTGAACAATAGTGTGGTTCCAATATTCACATTAGTCAACTAAATAAGTTTTATGATTAAGTTTTAACAACAGCAATAGCTTTGGCTAGTTGGTTTTCTTGATTTATTAATTATAAGAGACCTAGGTTTTTTTTTAAAAATTAACAGACCTAACCCGAGTATCTTATCACTCGTGGCGGTCAAGGGTTGAGCCAAACACCCCCAAGCCTTAACATAGATCAAATACAAAAGTACAAAAGAGGGGAGCATAAACCTTACCTTCGATAATAGGTGGTTTATAAGTCGAAGGTTAGTCGACTCATCCCCAATACAATCAAAATGTAAACCTAGATACTAAGCACCTAAAAGAGAGGACTACTCTTAATACAAATATCTAGGAAAGCATTAAATGAGGGAGACTTTCCCCTTACAATAAAAGAAGAAGAAAATCATAAACCTAAGCCTATTCAAATGAGCTTTAACTTAAGATAAGAAATAGCTAAATTAAATAGGAAAGAGCATCCAATATTAGTCATAGAGACTTCCATATCAGAAAATCAAGTATACCAAATCAAGGTGGTTGTTTGATCCTCTTAAGTTTCCTTTTTCTAAAACATGACATTCCCATCTTGTCTAGCTTGAAGTACCCTTTGATTTCTTGTGGCAGTTGCTGGAAGCCATAAAACTGATGAGCAGTGTCAATGTTGTGACTGTATTTTGAAAGAGTGCCAGCTGGAAAATTTGCCTCCCTACATATATGCTTGCATCGGAACTGATTAATCAATTTTACAAGCTCCTGTAGTTCTTTAATGTACTGTATAATGCTCCAAGGTGGTGTGCTATCTTTCTTCAGCCATGTTATCAGCAACTTTGAGTCAGTTTCAAGAATGATTCTACTATAACCATGTTGGATACACCAAGTCAAACCTATCACTGCAGTTTGCACCTCTGCTTGGTTGTTAGAACCCACCCTTAAGGGAGTAGCAAAGGCATAGATCAAATTGACTTTGTGATCCCTTAAGATCCCACCTGCTCCAATCTTTCTAGGGTTATCTAAACCACTCCCATCAGTGTTTAGTTTAACCATAGTATGGTGAGGTTTGTACCAGTTGACTTGAATTACCTTTATGTCATGACTGTAGTTTTTCACCTTAATAACCAAGTCTTTCCAAGTGCTAGGCCAACTGATTTGAGGATATGCTATAATAACCAACATATACCAGTCTTTGGTGATGGAGTATATAACTTTGGAGATGCTAGATTTCTTGCCTCCATACTTACTAGCACACCTATTTTTCCATAGGTTCCAACAGAAAAATAGGGGTAGCCTAAAACATCAACATGTGAATGTCATTGTTGGTCTTGGTAATACACCATTTAATTAGTAAGTTGTTCATGGGGGGTAGTGTTGTGTTGTATCCCCAGAAACTAGAAAAGTGCTTCCATATGTGCTTAGCAAAATTACCAGACACAAATATGCGATCAATATCATCCAAACCAGCCCTGTGACAATAAGAACAAGCTGCATGATCATATCCAAAAGAGACAAGCTTGTCAATTGTTGGCAATTTGAATCTAAGTGCCATCCATATCAAAAAGGAGACTGTAAATGGGATGTGGTTATGCCAAATGTTACTAGCAATCATTGTTGTTGCTTTTTTCTTCAGGAGCTCCTAGGCTGAGGCATAAGTGAAGTTTCCTTGAGTATTTGGGGTCCAATAGGCTTGATCCTTCTTATTTGGTTGGTATATGAAACCTGTGTTAAGGATTCTATCTACAAGTTGTTGAGGGGCATATTGTCTGACCTTCTCCTCAATCCAGTCCCCATTATTCAAGTATTTTGACACAGTAGTGTTGTTCAATCTTGGAAGATATTCATTATGATGAGCTAAAGGACCATCCCCTAACCAATTATCCCATCAAAATCTACAGTCACTAGAGTTGATGGAACATTTAATATGAGGTTCAATGTTAGCTTTGTTAATCATCATATGCTTCCACTTGAGGGATTGCCAAGTATTCCATTTCTTTATAACTAGGTGGGCTTTTTGATAATATTTTGCTTTAAGGAAATCTTCCCATAGATTTCTTTTAGATCTGAAAGTCCACCACTGTTTGTATTGAAGGGATAAGCAAACATCTTCCACATTTTTGACTCCAATACCACCCTCCTCATAAGGAAAATTACGTGTATCCTAAGAGGCCCAATGATATTTCTTTTTATCCTTCTCCCAATCCCAGAAAAATGCAAAAATGAGTCTCTTAATCTGCTTCATAGTAGTGGTAGTAGGAGTGATTGCAGACAACAAATGAATAGGGAGAGATTGTAAGACAGATTTAACCAAAGTGACTCTTCCCCCAAAACTGAGCATTTTAGTTTGCCAACCCCTGATCCCGTTTAGTACTTTAGCAATCATGCTAGTAAAATAATTGATTCTTTGTCTTCCAATATAAAAAGGACATCCCAGATAAGTGATAGGACCATTGGTACATTTGAATCCAGTGATGGTGCCAACTCTGTCAATAATTTCATTAGCAGTGTTAGCAGGGATCAATAATTGACTCTTGTCCTTGTTAACAAGTTGCCCTGAAGTGTTCTCATAAACCTGCAATGTAGTGATAATGAGCTTCAAAGAGTACTTGCAAGTGAAGGTAAAGATAATGATGTTTTCTGCAAAGCTAAGATGGTTAATTTGGGGACCATTTCTCTCCATATGAAACCCTGTATACATGTAATGATGATGAAGATTATTCAATATTCTGGATAAGACCTCTGCACCAATAATGAAAAGAGCTGGATATAGGGGGTACCCTTGTTTAAGACCTCCTATTGAATGGAAGAATTCATGTCTTGTTCCATTGAGTATGATAGAGTATCAATTGTTGGACATTATTCTCCACACAATATCAATGAATATATCACCAAATCCCATCCTCCTCGGGACTAAACATATGAATGACTAAGATACCCTTTCATATGCCTTGGCCATATCAAGTTTAATCACTACATTGTCTCCAATCTTAGGCTTCTTGATGCCGTGGATGATTTTTTATGCTAATATTATGTTCTCAAAGATACTTCTCCCTTTGACCAACCCAGACTGATTTTTAGATATGAGGTAAGGCAAGATAAGAGCAAGTCTAAGACATAAAAATTTGGAGATGACTTTGTTGGTAAAATTACTAAAGGATATGGGTTTGTATTAGTAAGGGTTGTAGGATGGTCCACTTTTGGGATTAGAAACAAACATGCAAGAGAAATAAATTTGGGGATACAATGACCATTGAAGAAGTAATGGATCAGATTCAATAGGTCAACACAAATAATGTCCCAACATGAGTGAAAAAACTTATCACTCGTGCCATCAAGACCTGCAGCAGAATTAGGACTCATAGAGAGGACAACTTTCTTCAGTTCTTCTATGGTAGGTAGTGATTGTAATGTCTCATTTTGTTCAGCAGTAATCATCTCTGGAATACATTGAAGCACTTCCTCATTAAGCATCCTTGTTCATTATTGATCTGATGGATATATAACATTTTTCTCCTTCCTCTGATAATGGTAAGAATATACTTAATGTTTGCATCACCATCTTTAAACTATTGCAATTGAGTCTTTTGTTTCAAAATGGATTGTTCCACTTTCAAATATCTGATGTACTGAGCATCGACCTGATTTAGCCTGGTTTTGTTACAATCAGTGTTATCATTGATGATGTCCTCCTCAGCTTTTCTAACTTGATCCTCAAACTCCTTTACTGAAGCAAATATGTCTCCATACTGCTGCTTTGATCATTTACTGAGAGTATTAGATACCCTTTTCAGCTTTTAATGAAAAATTCTCATAGGGGTTCCTTCCATATGTCCCTCCCAACATGTCCTCACGGTGTCAAGAAAACTCTCATTATCTACTCAATAGTGCAAAAATTTAAAGTATTTAGTATTACCATTCTAATTATCAATGCAATTCAAGAGTAAAGGACAATGGTCAGATCCAGTGTATGCTAAGTGATTAACAGTGGTAGTTGGCATGACATCTAACCATCTATCATTAATCATAGCTCTGTCCAATGTTTTCCATATTCTAACCTCCTTATCCCTGCTGTTGCACCAAGTGTATTTCCATTCATGAAACCCCAAGTCTATGAGGCCACAAGCTTCAATAGTCCTTATGAATTCAAAGTTTTATTCATGTTATAAGGAAGCCCCTCCCCCCCATCTTTTCCCCAATGTCAGTGATAACATTGAAGTCTCCTATGGTACACCAAGGTTTGTCATATTCAGAAAAGTATAACATCTTGTCCCAAAGGTCCCTCCTCATGTAGTCTTTGCACTTAGCATATACAAAGGTGGTCATATAGGTGATAGGGAATGAGACATGTTTGAGTTCACAAGTGATTTGCTGATCATCCTGGTCCATAATACTGCAGGTAACATCTTGGTTCCAAAATAACTAAATTTTACCATTAGAGTTATAAAATGCATTGTCCATCCGCTGAATTTTGTAGAAAATAAGTTGAGAATTGTTTGAAAAAGGTTCAAGAATTGCCATCATGGAAAGATTGTAAAAATTCTTGTGTTTTTGGAGCCTATCTAATACACCTTGAGTATCAATACTCCTTGCATTCCAGCATAGTGTACTAATCATCAAGATTTCTGGATTTAGATCTTGTGTTGATCCTACTCTTACACATAGCATTATCTGAATTTGTGGCTGCAACCTGTTTCTTCTTGTATTTCTTTTCATGCTAGCCTCTAGGTGACAGACTATTCTTCTCAGTAACCTGCTGCATTTCATCTTTTATAGTAGTATCTATAGTAGAACCAAATGCCTTCAATAAATGAACAATGGTTTCCTCCTCATCATCATGAGTTTGTTCCCTCTTATCAGAGTCCTCCTCATCTTCAGATTTGATAACTTTGTACTCATCATTGAGTTCCTCTGATATGGCTCTCTTATTAGGCACAAAAACCTCAGTAGAGTTGGCTTGAACTTGAAGAGGGGGCACATGTATACATGCCTGCTCTTCAACCAATACATAGTTAAGTCTCTATTGAGTAGTTTCAGCTTGCTTTTTCTCTTCCTTGACTTATTTTTTTCAGTGCATCTCTCTTCTTCTTACTCAAGGATAAGGTGGGACTTATTATTCATCATCTGAGGGTTAGTTCTCTGGTTTTTATGACTGCTGTTGATATTTTCAGTAACTAAATTGCCAATGTCAGTCTCATTATCCTGTAACTTGTCCTTAGAATTATTTCTTTTGAGATTTCCTTCTTCTTGGGAGGCATGGTGTTGTTCATGTATCTTTGGCCTACTGGTAGATTGAGGAATGATAGTATGGGCTATAGAGTCATTCCTATGGTCAACCAAAGAACATTCCCTCCCTCTGGTATCCCATTCCTGCAGGTTAGTAAGTGTCTCTTGTATTCCCCTATCCTCATCTCCATCAACTTCTTCAGCAGCAACAGTTAAAACATTAAGTACATTAAAACTAATGGGGGAGCCTTGGGGTTGGGGAGCATTGAGTCAATACCTGGGTTCTTTCCTTTTGTAGCATTGCAGTTCATAACATCCAATGTATTAATTGGATCAATTCTGGCAGCATCATAGCTATTTTATCTCTATTGTGTAGGTTTGCTGTTCTCATGTCTTTAGTAACCTGCTTCATAGGGTTATAGGGAGTGGGATTTGCATTTTTATGGGATGAGGGAGGTTGCCTCTAGACTTCAGGGGCAACATTACAATTTTGGATATTATAGTCATTAGTATTAGAGATCATACCTGACTGCTGCATAATCCTTGCTTGCTGATTGTCTCTTGTGAGAGGTTGGGAAGGTTCAGCACTTTCTCCATGTTGCAGCATGCCTTGTGCCCTTTGTTGTTGTGTTTCTTGTTGGTGAAGTTGACCATTCTTCTTGCTCTTTTTATTTTGAGTTTGCCACTTCTCCTTTTCTTGACTAATTTCCTCTTCCTCAGTAATGCTATTATCCTACTGCTCCTTGGTGTTTTCATCCTCTTGTGTCTGCAACTCATTACTCCTATCAGTGGTACCTTTGTTTTTGTTTTTTGCAACTTCTTCTTGTTCTTTCTTGTTCTTATTGTCTACATCTCTTTTTTTTTCACACTACATACATGACTAGTATGCTCCTGGTGCTTGCAGTACTGATAGTACTCTGACACTCCTTCATATTGAATAAGTTGCCACCTATCATCACTATGCTCATCTTCATCAAGTTTCATCCAAACATGCTGGGGTCTTTGTTTGGTGAGATCAATTTGCACATTAACCTTAGCTACTGAACCCCTTATTTTCTTGGAAGTGGCCAAATCCAAGAACAACACCTACCAATAGGAGATAGTAAAGAAGTTACCACTTTAAGACAATAATAATGCCAAGGTAATTCTAGTAGGATAGCCCATATAGGACCTAGAGGAGTTTTCACTTCTGGTTTAAAAGTGGGAGTCCAAATTTGAAGCCTCATAAGTTGTCCTTGTATAAATAGTTTCCCTTTAGACTACACAGTTGAATGATCAAATTCATTTTCAAGATCAATATACAAGTGTCTAGAGTTGAAGTGAGTGAGTTCCACCCCTCCTCTAAGTTCAGTTTGGAGTATGAATTCCTTCCTTATAACCTCTATTTTTGGCATAGTATTGATAAACTTACCAATGAGAGTATATTTACACCTAGCAACAAGTTTGATCATGAAGTCATCTTTTCTGAAAACCACAGCAGGAAAGCCTTTTTTAGTAGTGATCTTGGGTGGACTTATTGCAATAGAAGCATTTTGCACAGCCTCTTGAGCTCTTAATCTGGTCACAAGTGCATGGGGCACAATAGGATTTGGAGGATTAGGGATATTGATATTAGGGGAGGTCTGGTTTGGTTGGGGTTTTTGGAGCTGGGGTTGTTTCTATTTTCAGGATAGGTAGTTTGATCACCTTTAGGATTGTTAGGATGGAATGTATCAAAATTACTGGATACTTTCAGAGAATTGTTATTAAGGATATAAGGTTTGTGAGTAGCTTGTTGGTTCCCTTTAAGATCTTTGGAGTTGTTCACAAGACATAAGTTGTTGGTATCCTTCAACTTTTTCTGATTTTGTATTCCCTGAGATTGATTCTTCCCTTGATCACTTTGCTTGGGTTCAATCCCATTATACAACAACAATTTTATTTTTAAATAATAAAAAGCCTTGTTAACTATTTTTCATAAAAACATCTCTAAGAATAGATTCGAACGCATAACCATACTACAACTTTATTTTTAAACAATAAAAAGCTTTGAAAGCCTTGTTAACTATCTTTCATAAAAACATCCCTAAGAATAGATTCGAACTCATAACCATACTACAACTTTATTTTTAAAAAATAAAAAGCCTTAAAAGCCTTGTTAACTATTTTTCATAAAAACATCTCTAAGAACGTACTCGAACCCATAACAAATGTAAATTGACTACTTACTAGTGGAGCTATAGAATCAGTTGTTTTTCTGAGTGGCATGTGATATATTTATACAATTTATATATATTTATACCTATATATACAGAATTTTAAACGTGACCATCAAGTGTCACGACACCCCCAAACTTGTACATAGATTCGCCCCTGCTCCAAACTAACAGAAATTAAGGTTAGATTTAATTCTTTAAATGCCATGTGTCATTTTCTAATTGGTTCTACATTTTAATTCAATAATTAAATCCCACCCAAATTTTAAAACCCAAAATCATGACCAACCCGTTTCCACCCCCAAAATTAAATAAATTCTCTGGCTTTTCCAATCAACTAAAGTCTAAACGCCTATTTAGTGATTTCACAACAATTTATTTTGGCAGTTGAAAAAGTTTATGATAAACTTTGGTTCATTCAGAAATTCTTTCAACACTAGTTGTACATTCACATTTATTTGACAGAAACATTAAAAAGGAGAAAAACAAATGGGTTTGGATTTTAAAACATACAGTAGAAGGAGTTAGAACACCTAGAATGCATCGTTTAATTTTTGGAGTGAAAACGAGTCGGTTATGCTTTTGAGTTGTAAAATTTGGGTGGGTTTAATTATTCTAAATTAAAATGCCGCACCAATTAGAAAATGTCAGTGGCTTATTTTTAAAGAGTGAAATTTAATCTGAATATATCTATTAGATTGAAGGGTATGTTTGAGCAAAAAAATAAATCTTAAGGATATTTTTCAATCCAAAGATAGAAGAAAAATATTTAGGAGGAATGACCTTGGAGACCCTTGTATTTGGCTTCGTTTTTCACCTAGATCCTTCTACTCACGACTTTGTCAAGTGAACACTTAAAGTTCTTAAAATAGATTATTTTAAACTCATTTGACCATTGACCAAGCTTAGGTGACATTGTTTTGATGAATAAGATAAAAAGTGTGGTTACACACGTTTAAAAGCAATTCAAGACAATTATTTTAATTTAAAGAAATATTGAAGTTAAAAAAAATATATAACAATTAAAAAAATAAATCTCCACCCCCAATCTATTGTACGCTTCTTCTCCTTCCTCATAAATTCCGCCCAACCCCCACCACCAACACACACACTTCTTTTATCTCTTCTTATACTCTTACACATAATTCTTCTTCTCTCTCTGTAACATCTCAAATTTTTTTTGCCAAGACTCGAACCATTCTTTATGTGTGTGTAGGATCAAACTTGTGACTTCGAATTGTGTATATGAGTTAGGATTAATTCCTAAGTATTTGAAGCGTATTAGATGTGGTTTAGGGTCGTAAGGGATCTCTAACACCAAGCCGATTCCAAAGAATTTCTATCGGCTAAGTTTTTCGATGAGTCTGTATAAGGGTCAACTTCGAATGACCATATCTTCTAAAATATACCGAATTAGGTGGCCCATGACCTATCAAATTAAAGGTCTTTGAGTCTTCTTTCCAACGTCACCAAGATTGCATTTTGTCCGAATTTGTAGTCAAAATTTATGACCATTTTACTGGAGACGCTCTATCCTGATAGAAGTCCGCGATGGATCCACGACGCTGAGAGGAAACGGACCCCACTGCCTAAGACGAACGACGCCCCCTTTATTTTTTAAGGGTATATTTGTCCTATAAACCTTTGGGGCGTTATTCTAATGTCCCTAAACTTGTAGAAATCAGTTTTTCTCATTAAAGCCCTCTCATTCACTTCTAAACATCAACGCTCAAGAATTTTCAAGAAAACATCAAGTTAGGGTTCTTTTTCAAGATTCTTCAACAAGGTAATTCCTTCATAGATTTAAAGCTTTCCAAACCAAACTTCTTCATCTATTCATGAATCGCTAAGAGAAATCTTCAATCCTAACCATAGAGTTTTCAAGAAAACAAATTCAAGAATTTCAAGAAAGGGTCTCTTGATTGTTCTTCTTCAAGTTAAGATTTTTCATCAAGACTTATGGAGCTTTTAAGGTATGTAAGGATAACATAAAATATGGATTGAGTTCTTCCATATTCTCCATAGATGTGTTGGATAGAAATTGTGAAAGACTTGAACCCTCCATGAACGTTTTCTTGATTTTTCCTAAAACCCTAGAATATCTTCACATACTATTAATTGATTAATGATTTTCATGACTTGAATAATTTTTCTTTCATATTTATTTCACAAACCGTAATTACATATTGACTACAATAATTTTTTTTGTTTATAAATTCATATGTATTGATGGTGTTCTCGAGTTGAGTTTTGTTTAGAATATGAATTTATGTATTCATTTACATGAACCCAAGATGAGACTTTTTTTTGTTATAATTTGTTTTGAGGTTGAGATTGATAGTTTTTATGTAAATATTGCTTTCAAAGGGAGATGATGTATTTTTGTTAGTGAGTGTGAATGAAATTGAATATAGAGATAAATGAGAATTTTGGAGCAAGATGTTTGATGATGATGTGAATGATGGTTATCTTTAACATAGGTAGAATGATTGATGAAGAGGTATGTTGATGATGATGTTTGAGATGAAATGGATTGGAGTCTAATGTGACTACATGATATGTGATTTGAATAATTTGATTTGATTAGAGTCATATGAGTATAAATGATTGTTTGAGAAGGAGTTTTAAATAAATGATTTGTGAACATTTGCATAAACTATTTATACACTATTTTGAGTTTAAAGATTGATTATTTTCATCTTTGGTTTAAAAAGAGTTTAAGCATGAATTGAGTTTGAGAAGTCTCTAAATTATCATTTTTTGAACATGAGTATTTTGAGTATAAACGAGTTGAGCATTTTTATATAAAAATATTTATTTTGAGTTTGAGTTGAGGAGTTGAAATTATGTTTTAAATGCATCTAATATTTTCTGCATTCATTGAGTTGAGATGGTATCAAATTCAAAAAGGGAAGAGTTTGATGATTGAGATCAGTTGATTGTGAATGAAGGTCCAATGAGACCAGATTGATTGAGTTTTGAAAAGAGTCCAATGAGACTAAATGAGTTGATTTGAAAACTAAGTCCTAAGAGACTAAATGAGTATTTTGAGTATTTTACTCACTTGATAGATATGAGCATATTTAGTCTTGGGAGGAGTATTGAGCACCGAATTGGGTAAGAGTATAGTTCATACTCGAACCAATAACTACGTCGCCAAACGTAGGAAAAGATTGGATCATTAAAGTCGGATGTTTCCCAAATTACTATCCTGACATGATATGACTTGATTGGTTATGTATCCATGATTGCTGATTAGTTCTTACCCTAGCAAGGTATGAACGGACGTGGCAACAACGTCGGCTTAGTATACTATCACTGGCTCATAGGTGATAGTTGTCGGTTAGAGAAACTCCCAATTTGAGTGGATTGTGCATGATATGATTGGTTGATTGAGATTATTGATGATTGAGTTCGATTGTAAAACATTGCTAAATTCTAATTTGCATATCTATTGAGTTGAGTCCTTTGACTTTATTGTTAATTTAATTGTATATGATCGGATTAGATCGGAGTGTATATGATCGGATTGGATCGGATTGTATATGATTGGATTGGATTGAATTGTAAATGATTGGATTGGATTGTATATGATTGTTTTCTCTCTAAACTGTGTCCTTACTTTAGACTTATGACACATTGATTGAGTCTCTCCTATCTTTATGACTAGAGATATTTGAACCGGTATTGTTCTATCTTGACACATATTTCATTCTATCATATTACATACTCGTATATTCCACGTACTGACATTCATTTGGATCTGCATCATGAATGCATCATTTCATGATGCAGAGACAGATTTAAGAGATCATCAATAGGTGCACCGTTGAGGATCTATTCACACTCAGCTTATTGGTGAGTCCTCCCCTACATTCGGAGGACACCACTTATGTTATTCTTGCGTCGATTTAAGTCTTTCCATTTCGATTTGAGGTAGCCATGAACCTGTCATTGGCACCAATTAAATAGTAGTGATAGAGGCTTCATAGACTAGATAGTGATGGGTCGATTGAGTATTTTACTTCCTTGAATTGTTCTTGTCATACTATTTTAATGACATAGATTGGAGTTTGATTTGTTGGCCCATGACCTTTCTCTCTTGAGTTAGATTGTTGATTTGGATTGTCCACCTAATATTCTCTTTATTTTAAGTCTTCCGCTGATTGAAAGAATGAACGGATGTGTGATCAGGTCAAGTGGTTTGCTTGGGAGCCAGCAATGGTTTCTGAGTGCCGGCCACGTCTAGGTTACTCTCCCGGGGCGTGACACTCTCTTTCCATATTCTTTCTATCATTTGAGAGTTTTAGTATGATTGAGAAAAAAGATATTTATTCATATTTGGGTAAAAAAGACCAAAAAAGGAGATTCTTGATTGTAAAATAGAGCCGGATTTTAGATAGATTTTTGAAATACATATGTTTGATGCTTTCAAAATTGAATGCAATTTTATATAGAACATTTTTGATGAATTTTTCTATAGTGACCATCTTCTTCTTTTCTTTCTCTCACCCTCCATTTTAGTCACTTTATCACCACCATTAAATAACAAAAATTATAATAAAATACCATAACAAAGCTTTATTTGTCTCTAATTCCTCTTCAACGCTAAAAATTTACAAGGAAAGAAAAAAACAAAAAAGATAAGATAAGATCTAAATAGCAAAGTAGGTGAAAGATCTCGGAAGAGAAGAAAAGTTGGAAAGAAATAAAGAAAAAAGGGGTTTTGAAGATGAGTTTGAGATTTCTTTTAAAAATATATTATTTATAATTAAAAAAAGATGTGGTAATTTACATCTGATGTGGATAGTGATGTGTTATCCACATCAACACGATTGAGAGACACACATGATCAGAGGGATTTAAAGTAATGTGTTTTAATAACTTTAAGTGTTCACTTGGCAAAGACGTGAGTAGAAGAGTCTAGGTGACAAATGGAACCAAGTACAGGAGTCTTCGAGGTCATTCCGCCAAATATTTATGAGTCTTTTTTCATATGTTAAAGATAATTATGAGCTTTTTTCCTTAAAATAAAGATGCGGAAATAAAGAACAAAAAGTAGGCAAGGAAAATGGTCCTTGAAATATTGAGGGGATGGGCCTAAAGCCCATGGATTGAAATAATATGAAGAAGGGAGCTTACATAAATCTCACTAGTTTAGGAGTTAATTACTTTTATACACTTAGTTTGAAATATTACGTATTTTGCTATATTTTTGTGCATCCAGATATGTTTAGATACATGTATCTCCGGATACTTAGGGTCAAAATTAGGTGTATTTTATTCTAGATATATTGTATCCAAGTGGATTCACATGTATTTGGGATACATAACAAATCTTGCTCACCTCTCTCCCATCTCGCTCGCCATTCTCACGTGTATCTGGTATCTCAAATACATGTGAATCACGCCAAGTACACTGTATATATAAGGTCAAATTCTTATTTTATACATATATATATATTAAAATGAACTCCATCAAAACTAAAGAGAGGATTAGCTCAGTGGCTAATGGGTTCATTCTTTATCAAAAAGGTCTAGGTTTGATTCCCATTGCACCCGACATATTTTTGCATCCTTTTTGTGCTGGAAAAGGCTGAGATGGGCTCAAGTTGTGGGCTCAGAATCCCAACCCAATGAAAGACCTCATTGTTTTTGGATCCAATATAAAGATTTTTAATTTTTTTCATTGTTTTTCTCTCTATGCTATTTCTTTTTCTCAAATTGTTTTTGTTTAAATTTATTAGACACATTTTTGATAATTTTTGTGTTGTATTCTTCTTATTCATATTGTTCATTTTGCTTCTACATAACTCTCTTCCCATGTATTAACTCGTAGAAACTCTTTTAAAAAATGATGAATTATTATTAAATTTGAATTGAGTTAGAAAAAATATTATATAAAATAAAGTAAATTGAAATTAATCGAATGAAGAAATTTAATAGTCGTGAATATTCTTTTAACAAAATCTATTTAATTGATTTTTTTTCTTAATTTTATAGTATTTCTTTCTTTTTTTTCAATTCGATTCTAAAAAAATGAAAACTAAACTTGTTTGATCTATTCATCTTTTGTCTTTTTTTACAAATGATTAACCTAGTAAATTGAATGAAATGAACTAAAAAAATCGACGATGTCATTTATTTATTTCCTAAATATACATTATAATATTAGTAACTCAATGCTTACCCCTTATTAAAGAATCTTAGTGATTTTTAAAGTGACATATGATTGAATGAGCAGTAATTCAGAATTTTAAAAAAGTTCAAAACGAAGTAGAACACTGCAAAAAAGGCACAAATAATATAAAAAAATTCGATGAAACAGATTAAAAATAGAAAGAACCTTAATGCGGCATGATAAAAACAAGTTAAATTTAACGGGTTAAGAATGTTATTTTTCTCCTATCTTGCTCCATTTTTCATCTTGTGATTTTCATTTATTTACTTTCCCCTTCATAGAAGTCCTGGGTCCGCCACTGAATAAGAAACAGAGCTAAAGAAAGGAGAGAAGATCAGAATACAGATTATGAACTCACTGAATTCGGCGCTTTTCACGTTGTCTCTCCTCCCGGCAGTGCTGATCTTCTGTAAAAACCCAAAACGCCCTATAACTTTTTCTTGTTTCTTCCAACAACGCCTTGAATTTGTTCTAACTTGTTTTAAACTTATAGCTCTGCTGATGCACATAAATTATCTAGGTGGGATACATAACAAATTTTGCTTGTCTCTCTCTCATTTCGGTCGCCATTCTCTTATCTATTTGGTATCGCAGATACATGTGAATCACATCAGATATATATAGATATATGTATCTAGTGTGTATCAAGTGTGTCGAAATGGAAGCTGCAGAGAAGATTGAATCGGAGAAGATGAGAGGATGACCTAACAGATTTTGGGAGGAACTTTGGACTGCAATTTCATTCTGAAGAAAGAGTAAAGTGAAGTCCTAATTTTTACTTCACTACTGTACATATATATATATATAGTGTGGTTAGTTTATAATTAACCACAGTTAGCCATATCTAACTACTATTTAACAAACTAACTACTCTTTAACAGAAATTATTAACAGAATAACAACTACACATTTACATCACTAACTACTAACTAATTGTTGTTGTGTTTACTGTTATGTGTCAATACTCCCCCTCAAGTTGGAGGGTGCATAACATCTAGCACTCCCAACTTGTTCATCAAATACACATGCTGCTGCTTGTTCAGTCCCTTTGTCATCAAGTCGACCTGTTGATCATTTGTCTTTACAAATTCAGTTTTGACGATTCCCTCCTTTATCTTGTCCCTTATAAAGTGACAGTCAATTTCTATATGTTTCATTCTCTCATGATAGACTGGATTTGCTGTAAGTTGGATCGCTGCCTTGCTATCACTTCAAATAGCTACTGGCTGATGAACCTTTACCCCAAGCTCACTGAACAAGCCCAGCAGCCAAGTAACTTCTGCAACAACTGCTGCCATGCTTCTATATTCAGCTTCAGTTGAGCTTTTGGACACTGTTTGCTGCTTCTTTGATTTCCAAGAGGTTAGAGACTCTCCAAACTTTACTGCATATCCTGTAATAGATCTCCTTGTATTGGGACATGCTGCCCAGTCTGAGTCACACCAACATGTAATTTCATGTGCAGGCTGTGCTCTGAAATAGAGGCCCTGACCTGGTGCATTCTTCAGGTATTTGACTACTCTTATAGTTGCTTCCCAATGTGAGACTTTGGGCTCTTGCATGAATTGACTTAGTGTTTGGACTGCAATGCTGATATCTGGCCTAGTGATGGTTACATACAATAGCCTTCCTATCAACCTTTGGTACCTTAAAACATCCTCCAAGGCTGCATCTCCTTTAACTCCAACAACCTTGTCATATTCCACAGTGGTTAGTTTGTTTCCAGTTTCCAATGGAGTGACAGCTGGCTTTGTGCCAGCTAAGCCCATCTCTGATATGAGCTCCAATGTATATTTTCTTTGATTAAGGATGATGCCATGTTGGGATCTCAGAACTTCTATACCAAGAAAGTACTTGAGTTCCCCCAAGTCCTTCACCTTGAAGTCATGCTGCAGGATCTGTTTGGCTGCTTCTATGAGACTACTGTTGTCTCCAGTGATAAGGAGGTCATCTACATATACAAGTATTATGACAATGTTGTTACCTGATTTCTTTGTAAATAGTGAGTAATCATGAAGGCTTTGTATGAATCCTGCAGCTATCAATGCATCAGTCAGCTTGATGTTCCATTGTCTTGATGCCTGTTTCAGGCCATATAAAGACTTCAGCAATTTGCATACCTTGGTCTCCCCCTGTCTCTTGAACCCTTCTGGCATCTCCATATAGACTTCCTCATAAAGGTCTCCTTGCAAGAATGTATTGTATATATCCATTTGATGAAGCTTCCACCCTCTTGAGGCTGCCAGTGCAATCACTGATCTCACAGTGACCATTTTTGCTACTGGAGAGAAGGTCTCATGGTAAACAAGGCCTTCTTTCTGACTGTATCCTTTTGCTACCAGCCTTGCCTTGAATCTTTCTACCTCCCCATTCTCCCTATATTTGATCATGTACACCCACTTGGAGCCAACAACATTCTTTCCATGTGGAAGATCAATAATTTGCCAAGTTTGATTGTCCTCAAGATCCTTGATCTCCTGTTGCATAGCTTCTATCCACCTTGCATCCCTTGAAGCCTCCTTAAAGTTTCTTGGTTCAGCTGAGTCTGAGAACTTAGCCAGGTAACTTCTATAGTTTTCTGATGTGCCTGCATATGACAAATATTTGTTTATAGAATAGATGTGGTCATGACTAGTGTTGACAACATAGTCATTCAACCACCCAGGTTGCTTGGTTGATCTGGCTGGTCTATTGCCAGTGACAGCAGGAGGAGCAACAGCCAATGGATTTTGTGCTTGTGCATTCTCCTGTGCAGCATCATCAGCATCAGGTTCTTCAGCATCAGCAACATCCTCTTCAGCATCATCAACATCCTTGTTAGTGTCAGTAGCATAGTGTGGCCCCCTTGCTCCTACTGGTGGAGACTGGCAAGGATGAGCAGGGGCAGGGGAATCATATGCAGCATCAGTATGGTTCAATTGGAGAAATATGTTATCTGTTGAGTCTGCAATGTGACTAAAAGGAAATGTATTTTCATGAAACACCACATCCCTACTAATAAAGAATTTGTTAGTAGATAAATCAAGCACAATGTAGCCCTTTTGAGTTTCAGAGTACCCTATGAGTGCAGCTTCTTTGGCTCTATATGCAAATTTATCTGATTTAGGTAAGGTAGTAACAAAGCATAAACAGCCAGGTACTCTTAGATGATCAAGGGATGCCTTCTTGTGATGTAGCATCTCATAAGAAGTATTGCCCTTCAGGGCACTTGATGGTAACCTGTTCATGAGGTATACTGCATTTTTAATACAGAAGCCCCAGAATTTTGTTGGAAAAGAAGCCTGAAATTTGATAGCTCTTGCCATCTCCAAAATTTGCCTGTGCTTCCTCTCCACCACCCCATTCTGTTGAGGTGTATAAAGACAGCTGCTTTGGTGAAGTATTCCCGGGGTCTGCAAAAGCTCACAAGTTTGAGAGTTAAAGAACTCAGTACCATTGTCAGACCTAATGGTCTTGACCCTGCAGTTAAACTGAGTATTCACAAGTGCAAGAAACTGTTTTAAAACCACAATCACTTCAGTCTTCAGCTGTAATAAATGGACCCAAGTGTATCTGGTATGATCATCAACAATAGTGAGAAAGTAATTCTTCTTATCAAAAGTAGGAGTTTTATAAGGACCCCACAAATCTAAGTGAATCAATTCAAAAGAGTGTTTTGTTCTGGAGACACTTGAAGGAAATTGTAATCTAGTTTGTTTTGCTAATGGACAAATTCTATAATTGTTATGCACATTTTTGTCAATCTTGTTTTGGAATTCCATCATATTCTTCATTATGGATATAGAAGGATGGCCCAGTCTTCTATGCCATAGGCTGCATCTTTCCTCAACATCTGCTAAGTAAACCTGTCTCACTTCTTCTCTTCCTTGTTCATCAGAACCTTCAGCTGCCCCTTGGAAAATGTATAGTCCTCCTTGCAATCTACCAATCCCCTTCACCCTGCCACTGTAGAGATCCTGAAAGATATAGTGATCAGGAAAGAAATTCATTGAGCAACATAACTCCTTGGTTAATTGTGACACTGACAGTAAATTATATTTAAAATCAGGCACAAATAACACATTTGTGATTCTCTCCTATCCAAATAATTCCGCATTTCCTGTGTGTATAATTGGCACTGTACTTTCATTTGGCAGGTGCATCCGTACTTCTTTATTGGCTTGTAGATTATGAATGCTCTTAAGCATTTTGTCACTTGCAGTGACATGGTGTGAAGCACCTGAATCTACTATCCATTCACTTTTTTCTAGTTGGGACAGTAGACAGGTTACAATACCTGTCATGTGGGCTTGATATTCCTCAGAATCATGGCCATGATGCCTGTACTGGTATTCTGAATTATGATGATTACTTTTGTCATCCCTTCTTCTGTTGTCTTCAGTATATTGTCTTCCATTATCATCCTTTCCTGCATTACCTGCATGCTTTTCTTGGCAGCAATCTGCATTATTTGCCACTGCAATATGTGCTTCCTTCTTCCATCCTTCATTGTTATCTCTCTTGTATCTTTCTCTGTATCTATCCTTCCTCCATCCTTCATGATAGTTGTTATCCTTCCTGTAGCCATCATATGCACCTTCCACCTTTCTGTTGGTTTTGTTATCCCTTTCTGAAGGATATCCAACGAGCTTGTAACATTCCTTCTTTGTATGATTTCGCATGTGACAATGCTCACAATACACTGGACTGCCTCCTTTATAACTATCATTTCTTTTGACTTGCATTGCTATGGGATTGGATTTCTCAGCACTTAACTGTTGACTTTCATCTTGCACCATTAGGGCATATGCCTGATTTACAGATGGTGCATTGGACTTCATCAGAATTTGCCGCTTAGCCTGATCGTAAGATTCGTTCAAACCACTCAGAAACTGCATTAGCCTCTGTTCTTGTAGATATTCGATATAGTCCCTGGACTTTGGACAACTACAGTTTGGAGAAGGGGCTATCAAGTCGTATTCACTCCACAACTCCTTCAGCTTGGAGAAATACACCGACACTGGGCTTATTCCTTGTTTGAGACTCACAATAGCTGTGTGCACCTGGAAAACTCGCACTCGATTTACCTTGTCAAAGCTCTCCTTCAGATCCTCCCAGACTAAACGTGCGTCTGATGCATACACGATGCCGCTTAACAAGCTCTCTGATACCGTGTTCATAATCCACGACAGTATAATTGCATTTACCGTCTCCCACTGTTCATGAAGCGATTCATCGAACGAATCCTTCGTGCATGTGCCAGTTACGAACCCTAGCTTCTTCTTGGCCAAAAGAGATATCCTCATAGCTCGACTCCATACCCCATAGTTTTTAGATCCGGTGAGTTTCACCGGTGCTAGGACACATCCCGATGTGTCCGATGGATGCACATACAAGGGATGGCCGTGATCTATAACTATTCTTTCAATCGATGCTTGTGATTGTGAGAGTTCACCCATGATTTTCAGTTCTGAACTTCAATGGTGATATTAGGCCTTTCCGACGAATTCCAATTTCCGACGAACTCCAGCTCTTCAATCGTTTCTCCAACAGACTTCAGCTTCTCTGATCGAAGACCCGCTCTGATACCATGTCGAAATGGAAGCTGCAGAGAAGATTGAATCGGAGAAGAAGAGAGGATGACCTAACAGATTTTGGGAGGAACTTTGGACTGCAATTTCATTCTGAAGAAAGAGTAAAGTGAAGTCCTAATTTTTACTTCACTACTAACATATATATATATAGTGTGGTTAGTTTATAATTAACCACAGTTAGCCATATCTAACTACTATTTAACAAACTAACTACTCTTTAACAGAAATTATTAACAGAATAACAACTACACATTTACATCACTAACTACTAACTAATTGTTGTTGTGTTTACTGTTATGTGTCAATAAAGTGTGATTTGCATGTCTCTGGATACATACGAATCTCACTCACCTCTCTCCTTATTTTAATGTATCTGGTAGCAAAAATACATGTATTTAAGTGTCTTCTTCAATATACGGTAGGAAACTCTTAATTAGTAGTAAGATGCGTAATATTTTGAAACTATAGATGATAATAATAAATATGGTAGTGAAGTATGTATAATTATGTAGTTTTTTTGAAGAATTATTGTTTCATTTTACTACATGTCAATTCGAATCGAAAAAATATTGATACTGAAGTAATTGTTTCATTCTTTTGCTGAGAGATTATTCCTATTCTTTTTCTTTGCATTTGTGAGGATTTGTTGGTATTTTTGTTTTATCTCTTGAAAATTTAAATAGTCAAGGTTCATCTCCCGATTTAATTAATTATTTTTCGGAAATTAAAGTTAGGAAGGATCATTTCTCCATTTTAGTCAGATTTGATTCTGAAATTAAAATTAGGCTGTGATTTGTCATGATATAATATTTGTAATAATTTATTTACTTTTTTAATTCTAGTTCAATATTAATAATATAGTATTATTCTAACAATGTTTTAGGTTATACTCTTGAACTTTTAAAAAATACTTATAGATATGTGTGAGATCCTTTAAAATTAATATATTTCAAAGAATCTAACAGAAATATCATATTATTTTCGAGCAATTACAACTTTTATGCAATTCTTCAATATCAAAGACTCGAAACTCACCCTAAATCAGAAAGGAAAGGTCGTTTCTTCAGTAATTATTTTTACCAGTCATCATTTCCAATATACAGGGGACAGACCATGTGATTCTACTAACTACTCCCCAATTGTTGGTATATTTATATCCAACCACTATTATATATAAAAAAAAAAGTTATTATGTAATAAGTACAAAAGACATGTTAATTAAGATTTGTAATATGATGAAAATTTTGTTGAGAGCGATATTTTTAAAAGAATTTTGCAGTATGTAATTTGAATTTTAATCGAAATTCTACGAACTTTGGACACAAGTGAAAAATTAAAATAATAATAATTATAATAATTATAATAATAATAATAATAATAATAATAAAGATCTGTCATTTTCATAATGTTTTCTCATTCTATACCAGGAAAACTTTATTAAAAACTGATCATGTCACAGCTCGCCATGTGGGGAGCTATATAATCAATTTGGTCCATTAATTCAAGCAAGTTGGTGTAGATTGGATCTTGACTTATAAATATTTCCTAATACTATATGAGAAAAAATAAAAAATAAAAAGTTTAACCGCTCACGTGACGTGTACCTAGAATTCGTCAAAGAGTTGAAAATTGTTTAGGAATTTATTTGATTATTTCTAAGATAAGTTTGTTTATTTTTGGCAGTACAGAGCAGTTGCTAAGCCATCACTATTCACCAATCTCAAGAATTCTAACCTAAAAACAGTAAAACAACATTTTTTTTCCTGAAGGTAAAAGGTCAAAAATGTCTATTGACTATACAAAATGAAACAATCTTGTCCAAGTATCTAGGGTCAAAATTGTTGCTCAACTTTGTAAAGAGTCTAATGGATGATAGAATTGTTTGATTTTGCATACAAGGGCCATCTTTTGACCCTTTAAACTTTTAAAGTGGGTAAAAAATGATCCGCACCATACTATTTAATAAATTTTATCTAAATCTCGTGATTCTTTTCAATTACACTTGATCCCTACTCTTTTAAAATTTATCCAAAATTTCTTCTGTTTGATCACTTCCGAATACAACACATACATCCTGATACATTACGCAAAGTGATGTATCTGACTGATACATCGCGTAAAGTGATGTATCTGACTGATACATCGCGTAAAGTGATGTATCTAATGTTCTGATACGTCACGTAAATGATGTATCAGACCGACACATCGCGTAAAGTGATATACCTGATGTCTTGATACATCACATAAAGTGATATATCCGATCGATACATCGCATATAGTGATGTATAAGAAAATAAGAGAAAGTAGGAATTTTTATAATTTTTTCAAATGGTAAAAAAAAAAATGATAAAATAAGTTGTGTATTTAAATAATTTTTCTTACGATGTATTCCATATCATACTGATTTACCATGATTAAATCGACAAATAAGATTAGAATGTATATTAAGTAACTACTCCTATTGATTATAACCAATATAAGTATGAGTTAAGAGTTAAAAAGTATGTCATATATTAGATGGTTTTACCACTGATCGATGTAAACACCAAGTTCTTATGTTCTAACACCAAGTGTAAGTTGTTATGTTCTAAATGGTCATGTCTCAGCCATGTACCTCTAACTAATTCAATAGATACTTGTCACCTCATAACAGTAAAAATATAAAAGATAATTCTATCCAAACGATTGTATACTTCTTTCATACAAAAGCAGAAAAACCATAAATCAAGGGATCCATCCGTCTCTTTTAGCATTGGAAGTAAAGAAATTGTCACCACAAGAGAAATTACAACCTGTAAAATCCTTTCATCTTATTCGAAAATGGTATCATAAGTTCATATTTAACCAAACAAAACCTGATCAGTGCTTGTGAAAATCAGGATCCTTAACAACAGTCACAGGGCAGGTCGCAACAGACAATACATAGTTGGTCACACTTCCCAAGAATATCCTGTTTTATCAAGAGATAAATATCCAAGAATTAATCACGATACTACTTCAATACTATAAAGATTTGGATACTATAAAAGATATGAGATTCGGATCTAACTCAACTCCAAGTTAATTCACGAGTTGAGATTGTTTAAATTCATACAAACAAACCATCAGGCCATTTTTCAAGTAGTATAGGACTCTAACTCACTATAACACTCAATTCATGCCTAGGACCAACTATAGAATGGATGGGAAATTCAAATGGAAATAAACCTAGCTTTGAAATCATGTAAAGATATGACACGTGGACATAAATAAAACCCCCAAAGCTAACAAATGATAGGAGAATTGTCCAAGTATAATAAGCAAAACATCAATATATTCCCAATTAATTCGAAATTCCAACCCACTCTAACAAATACCAACAAGAATTTTGATGGATGGAATAGGATTCCTCTATCAGAGATCTCGAGTTCCAAATGGAGTAATCAAAGATCAGATTTAAGCTAGTTAGTATAACAGAGCCTTAAAAAGGGTGTCAACTTTGGACAGATCTCCATTAAAAAGAATTACCTTTGGAGTTTACTGAGTCCTCTGCTACCCATAACCAAAGAATTCAACTTCAGATCTTCAACAGCTGCACACAGTTTCTCCCTTGCATCTCCCCAGTATAGTTTGACAACAACTTTTATCTATACAAAATTAAAATTATCAACAAAAACAATATGAAAATGGTGGATGATTGATTGAAAATTAACCTCTTTCTGCCTAGTAGCAGTATCAAGCAAATCAAGAACTTCAATATCAGTCTCCACATCATATTTCTGCAACACCTCAGCCTCCCTAAACTCCACCAATGGAATTAAAGCTAATCCAAAAAAAACAAAATCAAAGTATTAGCATTCTAATCCTGAGGAAGTTGAAGTGGTTCAACATCTACCATATGCATAAAAATAATTCTAATCATGTATAATCTGACCCTTACTGGCTCTGCCCCAGCCCTGATCCACAACGATCTTAACTTCGCGATAAAATCAGTTCACCTAAAAATAACTATAAATAAGGGGATTCCTCGATTTCTTTGTATATTTATTTTTTTCATATTTTGAACCCTGATGAAAATACTGGATCCGTAGCTAAATTCAAATCCATAAAAATTAAATTTAGAAACGAGAAAAGAAGAAAGATTTAGACTTACGAGAACCAGACTGAGCCCATAATTTATTACGAGACTCATCAGAAGAATGATTCTTGATGTGTATAATGTAAAAGGTATCATCTTTATCAGCCAAATTATCAATTGCCCATTTCAGAGCTGTTTTGCTGCTCTTTGAAAAATCCATTGCAACACCAATTGTCCTGTCTTTCACCATTTTTGCTTGTTGATTTCTTTCTTTCTTCTTCTTGTTCTTTGTTTTTGTAGTACTTAATTAAAAAGTAAAAGAGATTAGAGATACAGAGCACCTTATTGTGCGTGAAATCTAAAAGCAGAGAAGTACAAAATACGCGTTAACGCAAAAAGATAATATTTATTTCCCAGCGACACGATTTAAATTTTTTTTAAATCAAATATATTTAATTTGACAGTAAATTCAAATATAAAGTTTTTGAGTAATTTCATTGGTTTTTTATTTCAGAGTCAAACGTGTTTTTTAAAGTTAAACTCTAAAAAAAAAATATGTTTAAACACCTTCTTAAATTTTTAAACTTAAAATTTACATATTTAAAATTATGTAACGCATAATAATTTATATTTTAAAATATTTAAATAATATAAAAGAAAATTATTTAAATTTCAAAATCTAAGAAAAATCATATAAATTAAAACCAAAAAAATAAATATAAAACGGATCGGTTTGAAACAGCCAATATTATGGAAAAATTACTTGATTGAGTGCTTTTTAAAAATTAATTACTGATTTTAATAATATTTTTTATTTATTACCATTTATAGCAATACATAACAATATTATGATAAATCTACACTTGTATTAAAAGTGAATTATGTATACAATATAAATGTATTAGAAGTGTTTTAAAAACTGACATAATGTATTATAAGTCTATTAAAGTATGTGATAAATGTATTATCTATCTATAAAACTTGTATTATATATGTTTTATAAATAGTTCTCTGCAATATGTATTAAAACTGTATTGTAAATGTATTATAAATGTTCAGTAAATTTTTTTTTATTGCTATAAATAATAAATATTTTTTTAATATTATATATTTATATAAATTTCCCCAATTTAATCTAGCTTCTTGTCTTCTTCGGCGTACCCAAAATTTTACGGATGTCCTTGTTGGAAAGAGATTTATTCGCATGGCTGTTTGGACTTAAATGGTGGCACGGTGCCAGAAAGTTTATGGATTTTTAGAATTATTTTAAATTAAAATATATAATTATTATTATTATTATTACGAAAATGGACCTAAAATATTTTTGAACTATTAAAAATAATATAAAAATATCTTTTATTTATTTATTGGGCCTAAAATGTCCTTAACATCCACCTTTAGGTCCAAAAATGACATTTTCTTTCACGGAAAAGGACACTTTAGGCCTAATAGATGGATGAGGGAATTTTTGTACCATTTTCAATAGTTTGAGGGCATTTTAGGCTTTTTTCTTTAACTAAAATTTTGTTAAATAAATTTTGATTTATAATTAATTTTAAATAATTAAATTATAATCAATAGATGACCGTCATGTGTTTAAAAAATTTATTCAAATTGTTTAATTAAAATTTTGTTAAATAAATTTTGATTTATAATTAATTTTAAATAATTAAATTATAACCAATAGATGGCTGCCACGTGTTTAAGGAAATTATTTAATTAAAATTTTGTTAAATAAATTTTGATTCATAATTAATTTTAAATAATTAAATTGTAACCAATAAATGACCATTGTGTGTTTAAAAAAATATTCAAATTATTTAATTAAAATTCTTTTAAAAATGCTTAAAATATTTTCGAACAATTGGAAATGGTACAAAAATACATTCATTCATCTATTGGACCTAAAATACTTTTTTCTGGTAAAGAAAGGAAAAATTACCTAATTACACTCATTTATTTGTCATATTTTCCATTACTCCCATCCATTTTAAAAAATTTCAAAAATCTCTTCTTTCCATCCGGATACATTAATTCAGTAATCCAAATACATTAATTCTGATTCATAAATTATCTCTATGTTCAATGTATCATGCTTTAAATGAATTAATGTATCTGGATTACTATGTTTTAAAGGGATTTATGTAAATTAAAAAAGGATAGGGAAAATGGTAATTGACTCTTTACACTATGTGATTTATGTAATTTATACTTAAAGAAAATGTCATTTTTGAAACTAAAGATGGATGTCAAGGGCATTTTAGGCCCAATAGATGAATGGAGAGTATTTTTGTACCATTTTTAATAGTTCGATGGTATTTTAGGTCCTTTTTCGTAATTATTATTATTAATTTATTATTAAATATTTATAAATATTTATAGTCAGAGCAAAATTTGTCACTCTCTCGTGAATTCTTGTAGATATCTCTAAATGATCCTCAGCCATTTGTTACCAACTTATATAGGTTCATTGGAATCCACTTACTTTTCACTCATGTATATGTGCTAAAAAAAAATATTTAATAAATAAAAATAACGGATTTGGAATCTACTAAATTAAATAGATCGTGATAAAATACTTAATTCAAACTTGTGAGTTTCAAATTCTAAATCTATCATTAATACCAAGCCACATTAGTTAATCATTATTAAGTAATCTACTGACATAAAATATAAATTAATTTTAATTTACTATTATGTAAAAAAAAATCATCTATTGATTTAATAAAATTTAGTGTAAACAAGTTCGGATAAGTTTTAATGTTGGAGTTGCTTATTTATTTAATTAAGGAAACCATGTATCTTACATGACATTACAAATTTATTGTTCTTGATTTTTTTTGTCCACCTAGTAACTTCTTTATGCTAAAAGGGCATCATTTAGCAAATTTTTAAATTAGCTGTGCATTATTTAGCAAAATTTTAAATTAGATGCATGTATTCAGCGTAAGATTATGTAAAAAAAACTAAGCAAAAAAAATGAAGATGTCATTCTTTTGATGAGAAAATTAAAAATTTGAGTTGTTGAAGCGAAAGCAGCTGCTATTAAAGTAACATAAAAAAATAAGGACTAGTTAAGATCGAAAAGCGAATTCAACAAGACTTGCATTTCACATAGCTACCAAAAAGAACGAACAATAAGATATATCAGATAAATAAGAACAAGCCATCATTTTCTCATTAGTTATTGAAACCAGAAACAATAGAAAAATAAAAACATTTTACAATTTTCATCTTATTCAACCCATAATTCTTGATCAATGCTTGTGGAAATCAGGATCCTTGACTACAGTGACAGGGCAGGTTGCATGAGACATTACATAATTGGTCACACTTCCCATAAATATCCTGTTTTAACCAAGAAATAAAAATATTAATGGCAAGGCATATTTACTTGATTGAGAAAACAGGAAAAAGGTCCAAATTTTACCAACACCACCAACAAATTCGATATAATATTATAAGTGGGGTGTTAGAAAAATAAAATATACGCAATCTTACCTAATCAGGAGCGAATTTACACTAAAAATTATGATGCACATAACTCATGATATTTCCAAAAAAAATAGATATATTTTATTTACATGTTTTCTAAAATTGATCTAATAGTATCTACAGTCACTTGTGCTATAAAAACCTGAATAATGCACTTGGTTGAATTCTAAGTTATCTATCTAAAAAATAGGAATCAATTTCCATTTAATATTTTTTTTCCTTTTCATTGGTAGTGCATCCACCTCTATTTACCCCAACTTTATGGGATACAGAAATTATTTTCGATTGACTCTTGACAGTTCTATTAGCTTTCTTTATTCAGATTTGAGATCGACAATACGATCAAACTTTGAATTTTAAATTTTGTCATGTATATTTTTAGAAAATAAAGTGGAAATTATGGACAAAGCAATTAAAAGAAGATACCTTTGGAGGGTAGTAAGGCCTCTACTACCCATAACCAAACAATTCAACTTCAGATCTTCAACAGCTTCACACAGTCTCTCCCTTGCATCTCCCCAATACAATTTGGTTACAACTTTTATCTATACAATAATCAATGAAAAAATTTAAGAAAAATTAAACAAAAATTGAAAAAAAAAATAAGAAAAAAAAAGAAAGATAAGATGGATAACCTCTTTCTGCCTAGAAGCAGTATCAAGCATATCAAGAAGTTCAATATCAATCTCCACATCATATTTCTCCAATACTTCTGGCTCCCTAAACTCCACCAACGGAATCAAAGCTAATAGACAAGACCAATTAATTGTTATAAACTGTCAGTGTATATAAATTAAATTCATTCACGTAGAAAGCGCGAAAAAAGGGTTGAATGTGAAACTTACGAGAACCGGATTGAGCCCATAGCTTATTACGTGACTCATTAGAAGAATGATTCTTGATGTGAATTATGTAAAAAGTGTCATCTTTATCAGCCAAGTTATCAATTGCCCATTTCAAAGCTGTTTTGCTACTCTGAGAGAAATCCATTGCTACACCAATTGTCCTGTCTTTCACCATTTTTTGTTTTTGTTTAGTGAAGATTTCTTCTTTGTTTTGGTTATTAAAGAGATGCAAATTAAGCAATTTGTTCTTGCGTGTGCAAAATGAAAGCTAAAGGCACAAAAAAGGGGAAAAGGTATAAAAGATAGTTTGGTTTGGACAGCTATTTAAGGATACGGTTCACCTAGTATTCTTTGGTTTTCAAAATGTTCCAACGATTTACATGTGGATACATGTTTATTATACCCCCACTTGTTCATTATAGACACTTATAATAATTGAATAATATATAGTGGCATATTATATATTATACATATGTATACACTCGATATCCATAATTGATATTCAATGATCTGATTAATTAAGCTTTCAGTCGTGTAGCTAGGAAGTACTTTCTACTAGAAGTTGTCATTTTTAGAACTTAAACTCAAGATATCTGATTAACGATTGTGTAATCTAACACATCTATTGCCACATGACTGCTTAATGATCATTAAAAGCTAGTTAGGGATTATGTTTGATCCGCACCTTATACTTTGATTTATCTTATGTCATTTTGATTGATATAGCTTTGTGTTTGTTTTGGTACGAATGAAACACAAAATAGTACTAGGAACTAGGATTCATAAAAACACGAAAATGATTGTCACATAATCGAGAAATAAATAACATACATGATTGCTTCTATATTGTACTATTAATCAACCTTAGTGTGTAATGGTGAAAGTGATTGTTGAGATGTAAAGACTAGTTAGGAAATTAGTTAGAAGTAGGGGTATTATGGTCAATTCCATCCCTCTTAGTTAAACAAACTAACTACCAATTAGTTAGTTTGTTAGCCTAAGTAACTGTATATATATACATGTATATGTAACCAAGGTCAGACGATTAGGGCATTTTTACAGAAGCCCAAATATGAAAAATCTCTTCCTCTCTCTCTACTCTAACTTCTCTCAATCTTCATCTTCTTCTACATCTTGAGCTTAGATGTAAAATAGCTCAGATAATCTCATGGTATCAGAGCTTGATCGCAGTAAGAAGCTCAATCGAAAAATCAAGGTTCTAGCTCAGTTTTTTTTTCAGATCTGAGCTTCATCGAAGCTCAAACGAATTTCCGCAACAAAGAGCTAAAAGGAAAAAGAGATGACAGGCGAAGCCACAGATTCAGCTCAACGAGTGGCTGTATCAGGTTCATCAAACTCGGCAGGTAATAATGCACAAAGTATTGACTATAATCATCCCTTATTCCTTAGTCCCACGAATGTAAGTGGTATCAGTATCATATCGTTCCAGTTGCAAGGCATTGAAAATTATACCTTGTGGAATCGATCAATAAAACTAGCTTTGCTAGGAAGAAACAAGTTAGGTCTTGTGGATGGTACATGCAGAAAAGAAATGTATAGTGAAGAGTTATGGGGCCAATGGAAAAGGGTAAATGCGATTGTGTTATCATGGCTTATGAACTCAGTAACAAAGAGCCTACTTAGTGGAATTGCATTTGCGTCAAATGCTTCAAGTGTGTGGTCTGACCTGCAAGAGAGATTTGACAGGGTTGATGGATCTAGAACCTACAGCCTACACAAAGAAATAGCTATTTTACAACAAGGAACAGCGTCTGTTTCAACATATTATACGAGGCTGAAGGCACTGTGGGATGAGTTTGAAGTGTTAGTGCCTTCACCATGTTGTAATTGTGAGAAATCCAGAGGATTTCTAGTCCACATGAATAGACAAAAGCTGTATCAATTTCTAATGGGGTTGAACGACACATATCATCAAGCTAGGAGTCAGATTCTCATGATAGATCCTTTACCTACTATCAATCAAGCATATGCTATGATAGTAGGAGATGAAAGTCAGAAGGCTGTGGTGACAGGCATCAATAATTTGGGGCTTTATTCATCAAATTCTGATTCAATAGCCATGTACTCTAGAGTTGGAAATGGTTCAGGTATTAATAGCAGGTTTAAGAAAAATACATCCTTAATCTATGAGTTCTGTAAGTATAGAGGCCACACAAAAGAGTCCTGCTATAAGGTGGTGGGATACCCCCCAGATTTCAAGTCCAAAAGGAAGGTTCAGAGTGCAAACATGGTTCATGCAGACACTAATCAACTTCAGCAATCAGGTCAGGCTAGTTTTTCTTATGGTTTGAACACAAATGTGAATAATGAAGCAATATGGGATAGAAACAGCACAGGACAGCACAATGAAAACAAACTATCAGCAACTACCTCTAACAAGACAGCTGAGAAAGAGGTCAAGCAACTACTGCAGGGGTGTACATTCACAAAAGATCAGTATGAACAGATTCTTATGATGATGAATCAACAGTCAGGATCAAGAGCCAATGCACCTGATTGCAATAAGGCAAACAATGCAGGTAAGGCCTTGTTTGTAACTGAAAATAGTGATGTGTGGATTGTGGATACAGGTGCAACAAACCATATGGTGTCTAAGATGGAGATGCTGCTAAAAGAGTCTGTACTTAAACTTGCCCCTTCGAAGGATGTGTGTTTACCAAATGGTGTCTGAGTGCCTAGTGTGTCCATTTGCCAAGCAAACTAGACCTGTATTTCCTTCTAACATCATCAAAAGCAGTAGCTGTTTTGATTTGATACATGTTGATCTTTGGGGTCCTTATAATACACCTACCTTTGATGGTAACAAGTATTTCCTTACAATTATTGATGATTTTTCAAGAATGACTTGGCTATTCTTACTTAAGCACAAGTCAGATGTGTGTGTGTCGCTTAACCTCTTTCTAAAGTATACTAAGAATTAGTTTGGGAAGGTGGTTAAAGTTCTAAGATCTGATAATGGTACTGAGTTTGTTAACTCAGTATGTGATAGTCTGTTTAAATCACTGGGCATTATACATCAAAGTTCATGTCCATACACTCCTCAACAAAATGGTGTGGCTGAAAGGAAACATAGACACCTACTAGAAGTAACCAGAGCCCTCAGATTTCAAGCTAAAATACCTATCAAATTTTGGGGTCACTGTGTGCTAGCTGCTGCTTATCTAATAAACAGAACTCCCAGTACTGTGCTTGAGTTTCACACTCCCTATGAAAAGTTGTATGGCAGAAAACCAGGTTTATCTCATTTGAGAACACTTGGTTGTCTAGCCCTAGCCAAGAACCTCACTGAACATGACAAGCTTATGCCCAGATCAAAATCAGCAGTTCACATGGGATATTCTGAAGTACAAAAAGGCTATATCTTGTTTGATTTGCACAATAGCTCATTTTTTGTCAGCAGGGATGTTCAATTTAGAGAAGACATATTTCCATTCTCCAAGAATGATAATTCTACATCTCAGCAGTTGTTTGTAGACAATATACAAAGCCTAGGTAATATAGCTCCACAGCTCCATCAAATGTCTCCATTCATAGTTTCAGGTACTGCTCCACCTATTCTATCAGCAGAGGATACATGTGTGCATCCAAGAGGTGATGAGCAACACTGGGTGCCTACACAACCACCCACTGATGCAGGTGGCTCTGAGGTATCTGGACCAACTATCACTAGAAGATCTGTCAGGTCCAAACAGCCTCCCATTTGGCTGAAGGACTTTGTTTCTCTGACTGCCAAACAGGATGTCCAATATCCCCTGTCCAACTATGTAGCCTATTCACATCTTTCACCATCTCATCAGTGTTTTATTGTAGCTACATCCTCTGTGATAGAACCCACAAGCTATGCTGAAGCAATCAAAGATCCAAAATGGGTTGAAGCTATGCAGACTGAGATCCAGGCCTTAGAAAGCAACAACACCTGGGAGATCACTTCATTACCTGCAGGAAAAAGACCTATTAGCTGTAGATGGATATACAAGGTCAAGTACAAATCCACAGGAGAAATAGAGAGGTTCAAAGCAAGGTTAGTTGCAAAAGGTTACAGCCAACAAGAAGGAATTGATTACAAGGAGACCTTCTCTCCTGTTGTGAAAATGGTCACTGTTAGAGCCATTCTCTCAATTGCTGTCTCTAAGAATTGGCACATCCATCAAATGGATGTCTTCAATGCCTTCCTCCATGGGGACCTGGAGGATGAAATATATATGCAGCTTCCTCAGGGATTTGTCAGTCAAGGGGAGAAGGTGTGTAGACTAACAAAGTCCCTCTATGGGCTCAAGCAGGCTCCAAGGCAGTGGAATCACAAACTCACTGAAGCTATAACCTCTCTGGAGTTCAAACAAAGTCAATATGATTACTCCTTGTTCATTAACAAGTCAGCAGAAGGTATTGTAATTGTACTTGTATATGTAGATGACATGTTAATAACTGGTAGCAGCCTTAAATTGATAGAAGACACAAAGCAGGCTCTACAAAGAGCCTTCAAAATGAAAGACTTGGGGGAGCTCAAATACTTCCTAGGAATTGAGTTTGCAAGAACCACAGAAGGTGTACTCATGCATCAAAGGAAGTATACCCTTGAACTTATAGCTGAGGTAGGACTATCTGTAGCCAAACCAGCAGGAACTCCCATAGACACCAACATCAAGCTCACATCAAGGCAGTATGATGATCATGTGAACAAGAGGCTGGAAGAATCAGAAGATCCTTTGGTAGATCAAGCTGCATATCAGAAACTTATAGGTAAGCTACTGTACCTCAACATGACAAGGCCAGACATCTCCTTCAGTACTCAGACATTGAGTCAGTTTCTAAATCAACCAAAAAAGTCCCATATGGAGGCTGCACTAAGGATTGTCAAATACTTGAAGAAACAACCTGGATAAGGTATATTATTGTCCAGCCAGTCAGATAGGCAGGTCACTGCATTTTGTGATGCAGATTGGGCTGCTTGCCCACTAACCAGGAAGTCAGTCACAGGGTTCATGATCAAGATGGAAAAGTCTCTGGTCTCATGGAAGGCAAAGAAACAAACCACAGTATCAAGGAGCTCAGTTGAAGCTGAATATAGAAGTATGGCCTCGACTGTATCAGAACTTGTATGGCTGCTGGGCATGTTGAAAGAAGTGGATGCAGATGTTGAGCTGCCTGTTCAAATGTATAGTGATAGCAAAGCTGCAATTCAGATTGCAGCAAATCCAGTATATCACGAAAGAACAAAGCACATAGAGATAGATTGCCATTTTATCAGAGAGAAACTGCAGCAAGGCCTGATAAAGGTAAGCTACTTACCAACTCAAGAACAACCTGCAGATTTGTTAACTAAAGGGCTGTCAAGGGTTCAGCATGAGCATCTTTTCCAAGCTAGGAGCTTTGAACATCTTTGCACCTCCTAGCTTGAAGGAGAGTGTTGAGATGTAAAGACTAGTTAGGAAATTAGTTAGAAGTAGGGGTATTATGGTCAATTCCATCCCTCTTAGTTAAACAAACTAACTACCAATTAGTTAGTTTGTTAGCCTAAGTAACTGTATATATATACATGTATATGTAACCAAGGTCAGACGATTAGGGCATTTTTACAGAAGCCCAAATATGAAAAATCTCTTCCTCTCTCTCTACTCTAACTTCTCTCAATCTTCATCTTCTTCTACATCTTGAGCTTAGATGTAAAATAGCTCAGATAATCTCAGTGATTGCAAAAGACACGATATTATTATTTATTTACAGGTCTAATACATATATGAAGTGCAAAAAAAATTTCTCCGTTAAAGTTGCTTCTTTCTTTTGTTTTAGCTTGAAAAGTAGGGTATTTCGATTCGTTAACTTCTCTCAATCTTCATCTTCTTCTACATCTTGAGCTTAGATGTAAAATAGCTCAGATAATCTCAGTGATTGCAAAAGACACGATATTATTATTTATTTACAGGTCTAATACATATATGAAGTGCAAAAAAAATTTCTCCGTTAAAGTTGCTTCTTTCTTTTGTTTTAGCTTGAAAAGTAGGGTATTTCGATTCGTTAACTCAAGAAGAAAAAATGAAAATAAACACAAAATCATTCAAACTAACTTTATATTTGTTCAAATAAAATATTAAATCAACTTAACACGTCTAATATTTGCTTTTTTAAAAGTGAAAATTTCACAAATAATTATTATAAAAATCTTAATAGGCCGAAATAGCTACAGTTTAGGTAATTACATTTCGTAACTATAGCTATAGCAGCTATTTGTATAATTTACATACTTATTTGTATAATTCGCTGCGAATATATAAATTCATTTGAATAATTCGATGACAATATACAAATAGGGTAAGTATACACAAATTTTGTATTTATATATTTTAGAAATTTTTCAAAACTTATACAAATCAAATGTATACATGGTAGGGTAAGCATATACAAAATTTGAATTTACTCAATTAGAAAATTTTGAATTTATACAATTGGGAGCTTAATTATACAAATTTTGGATAACTATTGCTATTTATATTAATTACTGAAAAAGGTTTGCCGCGAATGGGAATTTACTTAAACTATAACTATGTATATTAATTAACTAGTATATGTTTGCTAATTCGTGTCATTTTCCCGATTCCCCTAGCAACAGCGAGCGAACCGGGAACAGCCCAGCCTTAGAATCAGGCAGCTCCGTCGTTCGAATTGTAGTCTGGAGAAGCGTCCTCAGCGGCGGACCAGGCCCACGTCCCCTGGAAGGGGGCACCAGAGAGGGTGAGAGCCCCGTTGTGTCCAGAGGCTCTGTCTACGAGTCGGATTGTTGGGAATGCAGCCCAAATCGGGGGTGAATTTCGTCCAAGGCTAAATACGGTCGAGAGACCGATAGTGAACAAATATCGCGAGAAAAAGATGAAAAGAATTTTAAAAAGAGAGTCAAAGAGTGCTTGAAATTATCGGAAACTTAAAAAGGGGGCGACATTGCAATCTATTGTGCCTTAACTAAGTCAATTTAACACGTCTAATATTTGCTTTCTCAAAAAGGAGAACACTACAATTTATTGTGCCTTAACGAGCAATTATGTTGCGTTTTAATTAGATTATTCTTGTTATTATTATTACCAATTTGGTAATAAAGTAACGGGAAAATTCTACGTACCTTTCCCTAAAATATGTGCCTTCATTGAAAGCTCATTCTTCCATTACCTATTGTGACAAAACTATTATTGTAATCTTAAATGGATAAGTTTGACAACAAATTTCTTCTTTGTTTTATGTACCAATTGACTTTACTTTGATATAATATTTAGAGAAAAATGAAAAAGAAATTTTTTTAACATTTAAAGTTGGTTCAAAATAATCTCTGAATAGTATTTTGATTCTTTAAATTTATTAAAATGAGTATTTTTTTCACTCCGTCAAATATTTAACTAACTCTAACGAGAACATTCAAACTATCACATTTCGAATATCAAATAAGTACACCAATATATATACTAAGACGAAATTTGCAGGAGATCGAGTCTTGGATTAACTGATAAAGTTACTATCATGCATGTGACCAAAGGATTACATGTTCAAGTTATGAAAACAGAATCTTACAAAATAATGTTGTATACAATAAATTCTTACGATCCTATATTTTTCTGAATATCGCGCATAGCGAAAGTTTTAATACATCAGCCGGATGAATGCCCTTCATAATTCTTCCAAGTGGACATAGTGTTTGGTAGGTAATGCCAACATAGAATTGGATAGCAGACATCAAGCGGATTTTGCCAATATTTAATAAAAGTGAATAAAGAAATAGAAAGAGCATGTTGTATGTACAGAGCGTCAACTATAGTACACGTTGAATATCATAGAAGTATTAGGTTGTAATCCACTGGTTTGGTCCATTAATGCCGCATCCACTTGTCCTTAAATATGTTTTTTTGTTTACGATAACAGTTTAATTTGATGAACCAATACTGTCATTTGGTGTGTAATTACTAATTACTGATCAAATCAACCTTTTGAAAGTTAATTACATACTCTATAAAAATATATATGAGTAATTTGTTGCGATCGATCAATATTTTGACGATCAAAATATATTTATAGTATTTTTTTTTGAGTTTCATATCGAAATTATCATATATGCAAATTTTGAACTATTAACCAACTATTTATTATATCACACCTTAACTGATGATATCTAGCACTTATATTCTTGCAACCCTGGTTGTGCTTGGTCAATGAAGACTTTTTTCATTTAAGTTAAATTTCCCCAAAATTTTTAAATTATCTAAATGATGGCACAAACTTTTTTCATTCCTAATTTTTTTGGGGGGGGTAGTTTTCTCTTTCCGACGGCTAATAGCTTTGTTTTGCTTGAAAGGATTTATATTTTTTCAATTGAATCTATCGAAAGACTCATAAAATTGATATTATCTTTCAGTCAGATATCTTAATTAAAATTTATACCATTTAAATACTTATAATAAAACCCAATTGTATTATTTTGATATTTTTTATTGACTGTCAAATATGTAATGAATGTGGAACACCCTCATTAATGACATGTTAAAATGATGAATTAAATAAAGATAGGTGACATTTGGATATTATAATTAAAAATAACATGAAAAAAAATGTTTTCCAACAAAGAAAAGAGAAAAAAAAAAAAGCTACCTATCTGATCCCTCCTTCCTCCTTCTAACCAAACTTCACATACTTTTTGCCAAAAAATGAATAGCTTGGCTAGAATTTTATTTTTTTTGTGAACTTTTGTTAAAAAAAAACATTAGATTTGTTCACATCATTACTACGAATAAGGGGTGGGTGATCGTCGAAAAAAGAAGATGAAAGGAGGGGTGGATCGTCGAAGAAAGAAGGCAAACAAGGGGTGAGATAGTATTTTTATTCGTTTTAGCTGCATCAACGAGGCCTCCCAGTATCGAAACCCCCGATAATCTCTTGTAAGAGCTGACAACCCTTCCTACGTTGTTTCAATCAGGCCCAACGGAAGGAACCTCCAGATGCTCCTTCACTTTGAACGGAACAGATCTACTAATTATTTGATTTCAGTTAGCCGTTTGCCCCACACTTCACAAAAAGTGAAAAAGTATAAGTGGAGGAGAATGATGATGAGAAGGAGGAGGAGGAGAAGGAAAGGAAAAAAATAAAAATCTTTTTTTAGATCCTTAACTCGTCTATTTGAATGAGGTAAAAATCATACAAATTATCAAGTTAGCAAAAAATATTAAAATGGCTCGACCAAACCCTATTATATGATACCAATTAAAATGTATAAGTAAAATACGATATCAATTTTAGATGTCTTTCCATGAATTTAGCCTATTTCTTTAATATCGTATAATTGAAGCATTTTTATATTACAAGAGAACATAAATAAATGAATACATCAGAGGGCCATGACAACTTCTTTTTTTCTCGCCTTTATAATTATAATATCTTTAGTTGAAATTCTATTATTGATGATTTAAAAAAGAAATTATACAGCTAAATTATTTACTTAATTAGGTAATTAATTGGAATTTTGACTCCGCGATGTTAAATTATATACAATAATAAGTGATCCAATATATTAAATCCCTAACGTCAACCTTTCTATCATTTTTTTGAGGAAATATATTTCTATGACCATAAAAAAACGATGTGGAGCATTGGCTAAGAGATAACTGATAAGGATATCGAAGGTAAGACAAATATGGGTAGGACAAGAAATGAAGCTTCCTATATATCTATCTGGTCTTATCAATTAGAAATAAAACACATTTAGACAGTCAAATTGGCGTTGCATGAAAATCTACCTGGCATAGTAAATGATTAAAAACATATATTTAAAATAGGGAACTTACCTATAGTATACTTATCATTTATAGCAATATCATTTTTTTACTAAACACTTATAATATATTTATGATACGATTTTAATATAATTTTAATACATATTAGCGAGAATAATTTATAAAATTCATATTAAATAAGTTTTATCCATGGATAATATATTTATCACATACTTTAATATACTTATAATACGTTGTGTCAATTTCTTACCAAACAAGTATAACATTTATAATACATTTATATTGCATGCATAATTTACCTCTAATACATGACAGATATATCATAATATTGTTGTATATTGCTATAGATGGTAATAAATAAAAAGTATCGCTAAAATCAATAATTACTTATTAAAAAATATTTTCTCTAATAATTTTTCTTTTAAAAAACTCTTTTTTGGCCACCGTTAGTAGAGCAGGCAACTTAGACCGGCCCAATCCATTCGGACTAGCCTATACAAACTTTGAAACTTTATGGATCTAATAGGGCTGGTCCATTATTATTATTTTTTTTATAATAAACTATGAAATATTATCATAACACCATCAATGAATACAAATTAAGAACATCTAATCTTCCTAAAAAAATGTCAAAATAATACGATTGAAGCTAAAACAACCAAAAAAAAAAAAACTTAACTTATGACTTAGGCTTATAGGCCAATCCAAAGTCTCCTATCCACCTATGTGTTGATTTGACTTGCACATAATTAAACTCTAATTTAATTGACCACCCCATATATTCCTTTATTGTTATTTCTTTTAACTATGATTCTGCAGTTCTTTCATGGAACAGAATTTGTTGTTGCTTCCTCTCTTTAGTTTCAATGAATGTTGTTGGACTTTCAATTTCATTGAAATTAAAGTTTCACCAACCAATAATGTCTCTTTATTATTTAGCTAGCTGTTGCTATAAATGATAAAGAAGCAATATCGTTTCCAATAACATAAATAATAGACATGAATTAACAAATTTAAAGTAAAATGGGTTTAATATTAAAAATCTCAAAAAAAATTTATTTACAAAAAAATTCCAACTCTTTAATTTACATTGGAATTTAGAGTCTAAAACTTTTTCCTATTAAGACAAAATTGTGTTTTCCTCTTAAATAATATAATAATTGTTAAAAAAATTAGGACACACACCTAATAAGAGCCTCCCTTCTCAAGCTAAAATTTAAATACTTTTAAGAAGTGAATTTTTAAAAAGTGATTTTCAATCTCTAGTCTGTTCATAGTTCTTCACTGATAAAAAGAGTAGAATTTCAATCTCAGTTTGTTCATATAAGATTGCTTGGGTTTGAATAGTCTATCGAATATTGATTAAGTGTGGAGGATATAAGTTAATTAAGAAGAGAGAGTCGTTGGTTCCTTATAATCATTTTTTTTCTCTTTTTTATCGTGACAACTCTTGTTTTCCACCCTTATTTTGTTCACTTTAGGAAACAGCTAGGCTTTAAATATCATATGAAAACAGAGACATGATGCAAATCCACATCACAAACATTGGATTGTAGGCCCAATTAACCAGCTTAGGAAAAATCTAGTTCAATGTAAGAAGGAAAAATTACTTGATTGAGTGTTTTTTAAAAATTAATTACTGATTTTAGCGATATTTTTTATTTATTACCATTTATAGCAATATATAGCAATATTATGATAAATCTACACTTGTATTAAAAGTGAATTATGCATACAATATAAATGTATTATAAGTGTTTTAAAATATATATTATGTTTGTGTAGTAATGTTAACCATAGTTGGTAGTGGCAAGCAACATGGTTAAGAAGTTGTTAGAATTAGTTGTGAATTAGTTACAATTTGTTAGATGTAGTTAGAAAGTTGTTAGTAACTGAATTAGTTACTAAGTATATTTGTACATATACTCAATACATCACTTTGTACAAATAGGATAGTATATAAGGGTGCAAGACCCCACTGATGAAGGAATACAATTCATTTACAGATTTTTCTTTCTCTCTCTATACTTTTCTCCTCCTTCTCTCTACACTCCATCTCTTCATCTCTTCATCTTCTCTTCTCTGATCTGTGGTCACTGTGTGCTTCACCTTCATTGCCTTCTTTGCTTCTATTTGCTGCTTGTAAAGACTCCATTGATGGAGTCATCATGGTATCAGAGCCTACAAGAACTGTAGGCCAGAAGAAGAACGCGTGAAGTTCTCGTTCAACCTAGAAGAGACAGTCAACCAACGATCCAGTCGCTAAACCATCAGCAAAGATGTACACAGCTGAAGAAACCTCTAAGTCACTGGAAACTGGCAATATGAACCTGAACACGCCTCATGCAACCACTGGACCATCCAGTTATGAAGCTCCAGTCATAGGTCACAACCATCCTCTGTATCTCCACCCCAATGACACTCCAGGTAGCTCTCTAATCTCACTTAAACTTACTGACTCCGAGAACTATGCAGTGTGGAGCAGATCTATGCGCATTGGCCTCCTAGGTAAGGGAAAAATTGGGTTTGTTGACGGAAAGTTCAAAAAAACTCAGTTTGCACCTGAGTTGTTTGACATCTGGGAAAGGTGTAACGCTGTGGTACTGTCCTGGATAATGAATGCTGTCACACCTGGTTTGTTGAGTAGTATTGTCTATTCTGGTGATGCACATAAGGTATGGAGTGATCTGAAGGAGAGATTCGACAAAATAAATGGAGCACATGTGTTTCAATTGCACAAAGAAATTCACAGCTTGACTCAAGGAACTATGACAGTCACTGAGTACTACACTCAACTTAGGGGATTGTGGAATGAGTTTGATTCCATCATGCCATGCCCAGGGTGCTCGTGTTCTGAATCAAAAAAGTTCCAAGAGCATTTTGAGTATCAGAGACTACTTGAGTTTCTTATGGGACTCAATGAGTCATACTCGGCTGCTAGAGGTCAAATATTGATGCAGTCTCCAATTCCAAACTTGAACAAAGCCTACTCTCTGATAGTAGATCATGAGAGCCAAAGAAATTTAACAAGTACAGGTCGTGAAAATGTTATGTCTAGAGTTGTAGAAAGTACTGCCTTATTCTCTAAGAAAGAAGAAGGAGTCAGCGTTGGTCAGCATCCAGGAGGTAATGACCACTCAGGAAGAGGACACTATGATAATCAATACAAACCATCAAAGTTCCAGGGCCAGAAGCTCCCAATTGTGTGTGAGGTGTGTGGCTACATAGGGCACTCTAAGGAACAATGTTTTAAAGTGAAAGGGTATCCAGTTGGATGGAAGTCAAACAAGAAAAGAGAACAGTCCAACACAAACTCATATGCTAATCAGGTTGAAGTCACAAGCTCACAGTCCAATATTGATGCACCTACAGCATTCTTTACACAGGATCAGTATCATCAGATCCTCCAACTGCTAGCAAAGGGAAGTGAAAATGGAGGAGACCACTCAGCTAAGGCAGCTACTGCAGGTAGTGCTTTATCTGCTTTAGTGTCTAAATATGTAGATAAAAGCTGGATTATTGATACCGGTGCCACAAATCATATGACCTCCAAGACTGAGCTACTACATACTTTTCACACAACACCATCTTTTGAGAGAAGACAAGTACTCTTACCCACTGGAAAGGTTACATCAGTCTCACATATTGGAAGTACTCGAATTCTTGATAATCAACTTATTAGCAATGTTCTGTTTGTCCCAGACTTCAAGTGCAATCTCCTTTCTGTCTCACAACTCACCAAAGAACTCAAGTGTATGGCAGCCTTCTTTCCTGACTTCTGTGTTTTTCAGGATCTCTTCAGTGGTCAGGTCAAGGGAATTGGTAAAGAGGATCAATGACTCTACATTCTGAAGGAAGGTGATCTAAAGGCAGCAGTCAAGCATGCAGTCCCTGTGGTCTCTACAAGGAGCAATGTTACCTCAGTTTGTAGCTCCGCTTCAGCCACTCTTTGGCATCTAAGACTAGGCCATGTTCCTGTGGATGTAATAAAAAAATCTTCTACTATTGAAGTATTAGACAATGAACATCCTGCTTGTACTGTTTGCCCACTTGCTAAGCAAACTAAACTTCCATTTCCTATAAGCACTCATGTCTCACATACTATATTTGAGCTGGTTCACTGTGATATTTGGGGCCCCTACAGGGTTCCTACTCATAATGGGAAGAAGTACTTTGTGATTGTGGTAGATGATTATTCCAGGTTTACATGGGTCTTTCTTATAGCTTCTAAGGCAGATGCCATTGTAGTACTAAAAAAATTTTTTACACAGGTCCACAACCTCTACTCCACCACTGTTAAAACTCTGAGGACTGATAATGGAAGTGAATTCTTCAGTACTGCTTTTCAGGCCATGCTGTCCATTCTGGGAATTCGACATCAGAGTACCTGTGTATACACACCTCAACAAAATGGTGTGGCTGAGATGAAGCATAGAACCATCCTGGAGATGGCCAGGGCACTCAGGTTCCAATCCTCTGTTCCTTTAAAATTCTGGGGTGAATGTGTCACTACTGCAGTCTATCTCCTTAACAGAGTACCTTCCAAGTTGCTCCAGTATAAGACTCCATTTGAACTACTCCACTCTCATCCCCCCTCCTTAGCCCACATTCGAGTCTTTGGGTGTCTCTGCTATGCCTCTTGTCCACATATTCCTGACAAATTTTCTCCACGAGCCATTCCAGCTGTTCTTATGGGGTACTCCTCTTCACAAAAAGGCTATCTGTTGTATGATCTGCACTCTAAGTCCTTCTTTGTTAACAGGCATGTTGTCTTCAAAGAAGACATATTTCCCTTCAAGGATGTACAGGTATCCCCTAATCCCATATTTCCTGTCCTCACACTTCTAGAGTCTCCTTCCCCTTCTACACTAACACCCATCACTCCTTCTTCCCCTGCCACACATCCTAATTCTGACCCACCTATCTCTCCAACTTCTTCACCTGATGAATCCCTGCCTCAAGCTGCTCCTGATCCTCCCAGGAAATCCTCCATACCTAGTAGGCCTCCTTCTTGGCTTCAAGACTACATCACCACTCCTGCAACTAACTCCTGCTCTTTTCCCATTGCTGCTCAAATCTCCTATGCTCATCTCTCTCTCTCTTACAGCTCTTGTCTTGCTTCCTATTCAGCTATCTCTGAGCCAACCTCCTACAGAGCTGCATCCCTTGACCCCCAATGGGTCCAAGCCATGCAGTTAGAGATTGATGCCTTAGAGGCTAATCATACATGGTCCTTAGTTGACTTGCCTCCTGGCAAGAAACCTATTGGCTGTAAGTGGGTTTACAAGATTAAATACCAATCTACAGGTGAGATTGAAAGACTGAAAGCTCGACTGGTTGCCAAGGGATTCAATCAGCAGGCTGGTTTGGACTACAGTGAAACCTTCAGCCCAGTTGCAAAGATGGTCACTGTGCGAGCAGTTGTAGCTCTTGCTGCTTCTAGGGGCTGGTTTATTCATCAGATGGATGTCCACAATGCTTTTCTCAATAGGGAATTAGTGGAGGAAGTGTACATGACTATTCCTGAAGGGTTTGCTAGACTGGGGGAGACCTCTACTAAAGTCTGTAAACTCCATAAATCTTTGTATGGGCTCAAACAAGCTCCCAGACAGTGGAACTTGAAGCTGACTGAATCCTTGTTGAAGCTGGGCTTTCACCAAAGTCATCATGACTACTTTCTGTTTACCAGGCAAGTTGACAGTGATATACTTGTGGTACTAGTCTATGTAGATGATCTGCTAGTCACTGGGAGCAACACAAGGTTAGTAAAAACCACAAAAAGAGATCTGCAAAAACAATTCAAAATGAAAGACTTAGGTGAGCTGAAGTTTTTCTTAGGCATTGAGTGTGCCAGATCCAGTCAAGGAATTCATATGTTCCAAAGGAAATATGCTTTGAAACTGATTGTTGAATGTGGCCTAGGAGGAGCTAAACCTGCAGGAACATCATTAGAGCAGAACAAAAAACTTACATCAGTGAAATATGATGAACTGATTCTATCTGAGAGCAGTGCTGATGATCACCTACTGCAACAGCCTGAAAGATATCAAAGACTTGTGGGCAGACTCTTATACCTCACCATGACCAGACCTGATATAGCCTTTCCAGTCCAGGTACTGAGCCAGTACATGCATAATCCCAAAGAATCACACATGGAGGCAGCACTTAGAGTTGTCAGATACCTTAAGGAAGCTCCAGGTCTTGGACTACTAATGCCATCTGATCAGACAAATACACTAACTGCCTACTGTGATTCAGACTGGGGAGCTTGTCTTGAAACAAGAAGATCAGTTACTGGATATCTGGTAAAGTTTGGTGGAGCCTTGATCTCTTGGAAATCAAAGAAACAAGAGACAGTGTCCAGGAGCTCAGCTGAAGCTGAGTTTAGAAGCATGGCCAACTGTGCAGCTGAGGTCACCTGGCTGCTAAGCTTGTTCAAAGAACTAGGAGTTCCCATTGAACTTCCTGTGAATATGATATGTGACAGCAAAGCAGCAATCCAAATTGCTGCAAATCCTATCTTCCATGAAAGGACCAAATACATTGATATAGACTGTCATTTTGTAAGAGAGAGGATATGTCAAGGAATGCTGAAAACTAGCTTCATTCATACCAAGGATCAACTAGCTGATATTCTCACAAAAAGCTTAGGTAAAACACAGCATCAACAACTACTGAACAAACTTGGTGTACTGAATCTCTTCCAACCATGAGCTTGAGGAGGAGTGTTAACCATAGTTGGTAGTGGCAAGCAACATGGTTAAGAAGTTGTTAGAATTAGTTGTGAATTAGTTACAATTTGTTAGATGTAGTTAGAAAGTTGTTAGTAACTGAATTAGTTACTAAGTATATTTGTACATATACTCAATACATCACTTTGTACAAATAGGATAGTATATAAGGGTGCAAGACCCCACTGATGAAGGAATACAATTCATTTACAGATTTTTCTTTCTCTCTCTATACTTTTCTCCTCCTTCTCTCTACACTTCATCTCTTCATCTCTTCATCTTCTCTTCTCTGATCTGTGGTCACTGTGTGCTTCACCTTCATTGCCTTCTTTGCTTCTATTTGCTGCTTGTAAAGACTCCATTGATGGAGTCATCAAGTAAGAAACTAACATAATGTATTATAAGTCTATTAAAATATGTGATAAATGTATTATCCATCTATAAAACTTGTATTATATATGTTTTATAAATAGTTCTCTGCAATATGTATTATAAATGTATTATAAATGTATTATAAATGTATTATAAATGTATTATAAGTGTTCAGTGAAATTATTTTTTTATTGCTATAAATGGTAAATATTTTCTTAATATTGTATATTTATGTAAGTTTCCCATGTAAGAATTCAAAGTTGGGCTTTAGTTGTGTCCAATTTGAATAAGGGAAAATGACAGGAATTAGCAAACATATAGTAGATAATTAATATTAAAAAATTACATGTATACATTACTTTATTTACTATATCTTCAAATATTTCATACCATTTCAAAAAAAATCAAAAAATTTCTTCTTTGACACTCAAAATTCATTTTTTCGGGTACATAATTGGTACTCTCTTTATCCGAATTAATGTATCCGGATACCACAGGATGTATCCGGGTGGACTATTTTCTGAATTAATGTATCCGAATTAATTTTTTTGGATATATAATTGGTACTCTATTTATCCGAATTAATGTATCCGATACCACATGATGTATTCGGATGGACTATTTTTTGAATTAGTGTATCTGGATAATTGCTACTCTCTTTTTCTTTTTTATCTCAAATGATTTGTTAATTAATGTATCTGAATTAATATATCCGGATACTTAATTCTTTTTTTAACTGATTTGCTAATTAATGTATCCGAAAATATCAGAATTTATGTATCGGGTTACTGTCCGGATGGGACAAATTTTAAAGAATTTTTATAAATTGGTAAAGGGTAGGGATAAAATGCAATTTGCTTATTACACTATGTGATTTATGTAAGTTAATTTCCTAATTTAATAAATCTAGATTTTGTATATGTTTATCCTACCATGTATATAATTATAATATTGATACATTTGATTTGTATAAGTTCTGAAAAATTATTAAAATGTATAAATATAGATTCTGTATATACTTACCTTATTTGTATATTGTCAGGGAATTATACAAACGAATTTGTATATTCGCAGGAAATTATACAAACAGCTGCTATATCTATAGTTACAGAATGTAATTACCTAAACTGTAGCTATTTCGGCCTATTAAGATTTTTATAGTAGCTATTTGTGAAATTTCCACTTTGAATAATGAGTAACTTACAGAAATTTCACTAATTTAGGAGTTAATTACTTAGATACATTCAAGTTTGTAATATTATATATCTTATTAGATTTTGGTGCATTCAGAGACATGTATCTCGAGATATATGGGGTTAGAATTAGGTGTAATTTGTTCTCGATACATTATATCCAAGTGGATTAGCATGTATATATGATATATAGACAAATTTCCCACGCCTCTCTCCCATCTTGCTCGCGTATCTGGTATTTTAAATACATGTGAATCATAATAGATACATCCAGTTACATGTATCTAGTGTGATTTGCATGTATTTGAGATACATAAATCAATATCGTTCACCTCTCTCCTTATTTCAATGTATCTGATAGCAAAAACATGTATCTAGATAAATTTGACATGAAATCTAAAATAAAATTATTAATTAGTGATATAGAATGTAATTATTTCAAACTATATAGAGAATTAGGGGATATGATAGGAATATTCGTGTGATTTGATAGTTTCTCCATGAATAATTGGCATGGACCAACGAAGACACCAAATTTACATACATTAGCCACATGATAAGTTGGCACAAAATGGTCATTTCTCACCTTCGTCCTTTCTCTCTTCCTTAGTTCTACAAAAGAATCTCTGTTTTTAATTCGTTTTTTCAATGTTTTTCTCTATTTTATTTCTTCCTAAAATTTCTCCGTTAAATCTCTCGAAATAAATACACTCGAATCACTAATTATATATTTTATATATCATGTTTCAATATATTTGTATATAATATACAAATATTAGTTTTCAATTTTGAGTTACATCAGGTATGTCAAAAACATTATGTGTTTTTTCCTATATATCAAATATGCCAATCGAGTTATATATACTTTATGTAAAACATACTACTTTATCGATTCTTTTATTACAGTTGAAATTTGTATACATATAATGTATACACTTGCAAGTTTATTGTTGTTAAATTTTGCATACATTTACTGAATGTTTTTTTTAATGTAGAAAAAATTTGTATACATATATTATTTACACATGCAAGTTTTTCCTTTGGCGTTATGTTGTTGGATTCCCTCAATACATCTTAACTCCGTCAAGCCTGTACAAGTAAGAAGTGTAGAGATTTTAGTTGGTTGTTAACCAACAGAAAGCATTGGATGCACATCTTATATACATCTGCATCTGCATGATACAAGATTTGCTATACAATGTCAATATTTTTAAATTTATATTTGATAAATATATTTTGAATAAAAATAATAATTGTATATGAAACTTGTAATTACAAAAGAAATTGGATTACAGCTTTTGATACGAAGAGAATAGACATCGTATCTAACATTGAGGCCCGTAACAAATGGACCCACTTGACATCCACCAGAGTGGACTAAGCCCATCAAGTAGCTGTCGGTCATATGGTGACTAAAGCCTTTTTCTGTTTCTCTCTTTTAATCGAATATATTTGTTGGTTATTATTTTGGTAGACGAACTACTATCTACTGATAGTGGACAAGAAAATTACACGGTCAGCTCATTTTTAAAAATATTTATTTATTTTAATATATTCACATATTATTAATATTTAAATAAAAATAACAAAAAAGAGTATTATATGATAACTTGAACACTAAATTAATTATAGAAATTTGGTTTAGAATTCTTTCACCATTTCTTACTTCCTCATTATTTTCACGCTGAAGCAACTAATCGTGGCATAGACCATTGAGGCAAAAAATTATCTAAAAAAGATTATCACCACAACACATAAAATTCTTCATACGGTGAAACAATATATTTTTTTCAAATAATATTTAAATATTTGATAAAATCGACTTTGAGTATTATTTAAGTTGGAGTGCATATGGTAGTATATGGATCAAAATTGGTTTTCAGTTAATTTGTGATGTTGATTAAATGATCAACTAAGAAGATAAAACACAGCCAGCTGAAGCAATGGAAGCATCTATCCAAACACTTTTTCGTGTTGCGAAAAAGACTTTATAAGCTATGATTTTTTTTATAAGTTTAACTAGTCTAGAAGAAAAAAATAATGAGTAAAAAGTTACAATTGATGATTGTCTCAAATTGCTTCAATGGTCTATGTCAGTTGCTTCAATGGTGTTGGCGAAAAACAAGCGTGAAAATAATGAGGATGAAGAAAGCGGTGACAGAATCCTTCTATTTTTGGTAAGCCAAGTAAGAATCCTAAACAAAATTTCTATAATTAATTTAGAGTACAAATTACCATATAATACTCTTTGTTTTTATGTTTATTTAAATTCTAATAATATGTGAATATATTAAAAGAAATAAGTATTTCAAAAAATGAGTTGATTGTGTAATTTTCTTGTCCACTAACAGTGGATAGTAGTTCATTTATTATATGATTTTTTTCATGTATAAACTTTATCGGAAACAGTTAATGCGCTAGCAATCGTTAATATATTCATATTTGTGACGTTATTATTGCTGTGATCAAAGAAACATTATTAAATATGCTCTTAGAAAGATCAGAAGTAGTCACAACTGTAATTGTGTGTACTTTTAAAGAACTCAAACATTATAACGGGATAAAAATACGATATAATGATAATGCTACAGTTGTTATTAATCAAGAAGGAAATTCAAAAAGAATCACAATGAATACTTCAATTATTTTTTAAAAAGAAAAACTTTGAAAATGATCAAGTAGACTGAAAGTTATGTATCGAATACGAGTTGAAAGAGAGGAGGAAGTCGAGTTTTGTGAAGTAAAATTAAGGAACTTCATGCTATTGATGAAAAAAATTGTATTGAGCTTAACTCAATCCAAAAAAAATAAATCATAAAATGAAGATCGTTCAAAATTATAAAATAATATTAAGTATTCACATATCTCCTAATGTGGTAGAATTAACACCCCGTTGCATGTCTTCCAACTAGGGCAAAGCCTGGATCAATGATTTAGATGTGTTTGGCTATGATATCATAATTTTTTTTAAAAAGAATTTTTTCTAAACATAATTAGCTATTATGTCAAAATATATGGAATATGTATAGTAAATATTGATATATTAAAAATATACACATATCGACTACTATTATTTTCGAAGGTGACTATAATTTATATTTTTAAAAAGTCAATATAGAAATAAACGTTAAACTTAATCGGCCTAAAAAATTATCTCATGAGATAAGAATTATCGAAAGAAATGAGACCAAATATCTAAATCCACCTGTTGTTAGACAATTCAATTCAGACAATGAGCAACAATTCATGATCTTTTTTCTTTCTTCTTTAGTACTCCGTTTTAAAATATTTGTCACGGTTTCTTTTTTAATAAATATAATAAGTATTTTTAATATTATTATATTAATATGAGAAAAAATATAATTTTTATTATTTTTCGTATAGTTTTTTAATATCTAAATTTCAATTTTAAAATATTGAATCAATCTTATCTAATTTAGCTTTTAAAAATTAGTTAAATTGACTCTCGAGAAGTAAAATATGACAACTCTTTTGGAACATAGGGTGTAGTACTTCCTTCATTTTGTCTTATTTTAAAATTGATTTTTTCTTTTGCTTTTTTACAATTTTTTTAAGACCATAAAATTAAAAAACATTTGATACATTCACATATATTCAAATTTTTATTTTAAATTCCACATTAAATTAAAATCAAAGAAATAAATTGAAATGGATGGAGTAATTCTTTTCCTTCATAATTTACAGGAACAAGAATAAGATTTTCCTAGTATGATCTATATTTACTGCATCACTGTACATGAAAATTACCTCGTACTGTAACATTTATTTTATTTTTGACAGAGTATAGTAGTAGATTAATAAATAAGGTGCTAGCTTTACTGTGTACAAACATTTAAGTAAATTTAATACAAGCTGGTGCAACATAATGTCTACTGTTTACTCTTACAGTTATTTTTGGAACATTAATGGGTGTGAGATATGTGTCTTTGTGACTATTGATGGTTCATATAAATATTCCCTTCCTCAATTATTATTTGGTCAAATTTTATTTTATACGCTGAATAAGAAATTATAAATAAAAAAATAATTTTATTAATTCACCTCTTAAAAAATATAAATATAAATACTTTTAAAATAAATTAATTGTAAAGGTAATATTTTAAAAAAATAATATTTTCTTAATTAAATAAGATGGATAATTAATATAAAATAATTATTTTTGATATAATGATCAATAAATATGAAACGGAGGAAGTAGATATATATTCTACCTTGTTTATCAAATTAACAATGACCGTAATAATTGACCTTACTAAGGTTGTTTTGAATCATTATAGACTCCCCATAATTACTATGCCTATATCATGCACTTTAATGCAGATTTTAAGGTGGTTCGTCCATACAATTAATAAGGTTTTTTATTTTCTTTGCACACTTATTTTTTAAGGAAAACAAAAAACTGTTTTTGAGCAACTTTTCTAAAATTTACTACTAGTAGAGACTCCATTACTAATTATTATTATATTTTAATAAAAAAAGGGAATAGGGTGTAAGAATTCTCTGAATTATAGTAAAATTGTATAGTTACACATTTAAATTGTACGAGGGTTTTATTATTTTTATGAACTTAATTGTTCATATTATTTATATTTCTAAATTATGTGAGGGTTCTATTACCATCTGAACTTAATTTCGCCGTATTATTTAAATTCTTGAATTATTATGGTCCAAATTTTCATTATCTAAGTGTAGTCTTTGCTGTTGTTTCAATGTAGTTTTTGACGAATTTTCGGTCTAGTTTTAGTTGTTGTTCTGGTACAGTTTTTTCAGTATTTTCGATCCAGTTATGATTTAATGACATGAATAAGAACAATAACTTGCAAGTTTTATATACCAAATAAATAAAACATGTAAAAAAATATTAATTTTATAAGTATGACAATTTCATAAATGAAAGAAACATTTGCAAACATCAATAATAATTTTAGATATATCAAAACGAGTATTGCAACTTCATAAATGCAAAAATCAATACTCTTAAATGTGCAATAACATCATCTCAGAGCATGTTTGAATTGATTTAAAAGTTGATCAAATCTATTTTTACGTCATTTTTAGTTTTTAGAAGTATTTATTAAAGTTTAAAATAACTTAAAACAAGTTTAAAGTAACTTCAAAAAAGTTAAAACCTAAAATAAGACTCTCTCTATTTTTATTTTTTGACTTAAAAGTCATTTAAGTATGTTTTTTTTTTTTGACTTTTAAAGTACTTTTTTCAGTGAATCCAAACAGACTCTTTAATAAACACAATATGGTGAACACAAAATCAATGTAATCTTGATAATTAAATTCACAGAATTAATAGGAATCTCACCGAGTTTAGAAAGTAATAGGACTATTACATGCGTATAGAGGTAATAGGACTATCAGATACGTATATTTAAATGTGTAACCGATAATTTCATTCCAATAAATCTAATACCTTGCCCTTAAAAATTGATAATGCCATCCATTATACTTTTATTCTTCTGTCTTCCATTTTATGGACAAGTTCCAATTTTTAATAAGTTCAGATCAAATACGTCGTTCGATATCTGAAAATTCTTTAGCTTTAGCTTTTCTTATATTTGTTTAATGACTTGCCTCTTGTACACAAAATATCATTATTTTCTCCATTTTAAAATTGTTATCACATTTATTTTTAAAATTAAATTAAATTAGATTTATTTAATATTTTAAATTAAAATTTAATTATTTAAAAACTAAATTATCAAGTTGCAATTCCTCTCACATCAATATAATAAAAAATATATCTTAAAATATTTAATAAAAAATTGTTATTTAACTCTCAAAAAATAAAACATATCAAATTTAGTCAAGCTTAAATATAAAAATAATCACAACAACAATAACATAACTAGTGAGATTTCACAAATAAATTTGATAATATTAGGTATGCCAAAATATTACTCCTATCTTTATAAGATTGATAAATATATTTTCCGTCAAAAGAAATATATTTTCAAAAATTGTAGATGTGGTAAATACAAAAGTAAAAATACCCCATGATAATTTGGCTAATATTGTGAGACATTCCCCCAAATAATGCAAACATAAAGAAAATGGGAGACAGATGGTCAAAATTAATATTTGTCCACATAAAAATTCTTTTGCAGATACAGCTAATAACCCATTTAGGGAACTCGACGTCAATAAGGGGATATTAAACGACAACGTTTGGGCAAACCCCCATAACCTCTTGCGCTAATCAAGGCGACATGTTTCCTCGTAGTGCACACTTCACCATTCCCTTTTGCCTCTCTAATTAAATTTTGTATTAATCCTTTCCTAATTAGTTCTTCGTTTCATTTTATTTCATTCCTCTCCCAAAAATAGATATTTTATTTTATTTGTTTATTAAGAGAATTTTATTAATATTTTTTTTCTTCATATTATTGTATTTATTAGATACTTTGTTCGTTCACTTTTCATTATTTATTTTGGATTTGGCATATTCATTAAGAAATATTTTTTCTGTTTCATATTAATTGAATTTTGGAATATTTTTTTTCTATAGTTCAAAGGTCAAGATAAATGTTTTAATTTTTTTTCATTCTTGTCCTTCATTTACATTTTCTAGTTGATAAGTTCAAGTGAGTTAATTGATCATATTTAAGATTTTACTTTGAATTATTTTTATTTTCAAGAATAATTTGAAAATTATTACAAAGGTAAATGTGAAAAGTGATGTTCAATTTATGTCTTAAACTTTTTTAAAATGTGTATTGCCTCACAAATTCAATTAATATGAAATAGGGGGAGTAATGATTAAAATTGGATATTTTACCACATTATCCTTATCAATTAAGATATAGTCTTAGGTCTTCAAAAATAGTTTGAAGAATAACTAAATAATATTGACGTTAAAACATGAAAAAACAAATATATTTTCTTGATATGTTAAAAATAATAAAATAAAAATATAAAATTAAAATTTATTTTAAAAACGTTGGGCAATTTAAAATGAACTGAGAGAGTAGCTACATAAAACAAGTTATAATAGTCAAATTTAGAGCTCAAAAGCATCGTTGATAAAATACACCTCTAATTAACGTTTTTTAAAAGATATATTAAGTCAACAAATGTCAAGCAATATTATTTTTTTCATATTATAAAATACACCTCCCCCTGCTTTCTTTTTTTCATATTTTTTCTCCTGTTGATTTTTTTTTTAAAAGTGTTTGGACGATATTTTGTTGAAGTTGATAACAAAAATAATAGCTGATATTCAGTTTGAAAAACACTATTTGAAATTGAGTATGAAATTAAATTTTACTTGAAAAAAAGAGTGAAATTTATACGATCCAAATTTATAGTTATTTCACTTGAAATACTGTTTGAATAAATCTTTCAATAATTCAATAACTACTTAAAATTAATTTGTAAATAATGATGATCAACCCTTTCTATATTTACAAAAAATGAAATATAATTTATGGCCAATATATCATCATTTCAATTGCTAAAAAACCCAGAACATGAGGATATTTTATTGTTATTGACCAATTAAATCTTCTTTGATTTATATTTAGCATTTCTAAAATATAATTTCAATTACCAATTTTCTTTTATCTCATAAGAATTAGGACTCTTACTTTTTCCTCATTCATTAAACTTTTCAATAATAAGGATTTTAACAATAAAATTCAATCCACGATAAAGAAGAAAATGTATATATCTCGTCTCTACATAAATTGTTTTTTTTTAAATCCTCGTGAAATCGATAATCGCTATTTTTTAGCGGGCATTGGATAAATTTGTTCATATAGTGCAATAATTGAACATGAGATGTAAATTGTATTAAATAAATCTGGTGCAATGAGCTTAACTGAGAAGGTGTTAGCCAGAAATAAATCTCCGACCTTCCTTATGAAATACGCTATTTGTCCTATTTTATGTAGCATCCTTTCCTTTTTATTCCATCCCAAAAAAGAATGTCATTTTATTATAATTATAAATAATTTAACTTTTAAATTTACTCTTTTATCCTTAATGAAATGATTTTCAACCACACAAATATATAAGAATTATTTTATATCACAAGTGTCAAAAGTCTTCATTTTCTTCTTAAATATCATGTTAAGTCAAAAAGTATCATATAAAATGAGATGGAGGGAACACCATTTAGTGTATCAACTCAATCGCCCTTAGATGAGATAAATTGTGTAGTAGTAGGAACAAATACTTCCTCTATTCACTTTTACTTGTTATATTTGAATTCGGCATATTCATTAAGAAAATAAAGATTGACATGAATATTTTATCACACTATCCCTATTAATTGATATTTAGTGTAAGATCTTGAAAAAAATAATCTGAGAAAAAATAATTAATGCTAAAGATAAAACATAAAAAAAAATTATATGTTTTTAATATATTTAAAATCACAAATAAAAATAAAAATTTATTTTTAAAATAATAAATAAATAAAAATGAACAGAGAGCATTAGTACGTTGACATAATAATTACTGAGGAGAAGGCATTAATTAGACAACTCAATGATTGAAGAGCAATATAATAATTTTGTCTTGGTTGAAAAATTTGCAGAGATCATCAAGAATTTAGGGGTAGTTAGTTTGTAGGTCAACTTTTAAAGTGTCTTCTTTTTCTTTCGTAGGAAAAATAAGCTTACCAGCTCTTTACCTAATCCTTTTGAAGAATCATACTGATTTCATCTTTTAATTTTATGGGTTAGGATTACCAATTTTTGCCTAATAGCTCTTCAAATGACGTATTTACTATAGTTTAAGACTATAATTTTTATTTAATTATATGAAATAAAAACATAGTAGGATCAGCTGGTTTTGCATTTTTCACTTTTTTATATTCGAACATTCTTGGTTAGAGTATTTTTTTCGGAAAACGGTCAACTATATTTTTGTATTATTGGAAATAGTCTAAATATATCTTTAGTTATACTTTCGAGTTAAATATACCCCCTCATGTTATACTTTCAGTTCAAATATACTCCTCTCATTATACTTTGGTACAAATTTGTCTTTAATTTTAACGGAAGAACATTTGAAAAGCTCAAAATTAAATAATTCATTCCCAATTTTAAATATCTGATTTTTTTAGAAATAAATAAAATTTTCAAATACTAATTTAAGTTTTTTTTTCTTAGAAATGACAATACAATACTAATACATGAAATTTCTAAGTATTAATTTGAGACTTTTTTTCTTAATACATGATAATTTTGCAGCATTTTCTGTCTTATCATTTTGTAAAAAAAAAGGACTCAAATTAGTATTTAGAAATTTCATGTATTAGTACTTAAAATTATGGAATACAACAACAACAACAACAACAACAACAACAACAACAACAACAACCCAGTAAAATCCCACAACATGGGGTCTGGGAGGGTAGAATGTACACAGACCTTACTCTTACCAAGGTAGGACGGCTGTTTCCTGGAGACCCTCGGCTCAGTAAAAGAATAAACGCATAAAAAATGTTAGATAAGAATAGGAAATTAAAAGCTTTATTAGAAAAACAACAAACAAATAACGAATAGATAACAAATAAATATAAATAAATAAATACAAATAACAAATAACAAATAACAAATAAATAAATAATGAAAGCGTCACAGATAAAATAGAGTAATCAAAGTATAGAAAGTAATAAATAATAACAAAAATAACAGAAATCAGAAGTCAAAGCGCAAGAGATCGTAATTCACTACTACGCCTATGAATAAAGAAGAATAACGAAACTATGAACTAGCGTTCTACCCTAATGTGGGTCATCCACACCCTCCTATTTAAGGTCATGTCCTCCGTAAGCTGTAATTGCGCCATGTCCTGTATTATCACCTCTCCCCAATACTTCTTCGGCCTACCCCTACCTCTTCTATAACCATCAATGGCCAGCCTCTCACACCTCCGCACCGGGGCATCTGTGTCTCTCCTCTTCACATGTCCAAACCATCTCAGTGTGCCCACTCCTACCTTGTCCTGAATAGCCTCATTTCTAATCCTGTCGCTCCTACTGTGCCCACACATCCATCTCAGCATTCTCATCTCGGCAACTTTCATCTTTTGAATGTGAGAAATCTTAACTGGCCAACACTCCGCCCTATACAACATAGCCGGTCTAACCACCACTTTGTAGAACTTGCCCTTAAGTTTTGGTGGCACATTCTTGTCACATAGCACTCCGGAAGCAAGCCTCAATTTCATCCACCCTACCCCAATACGATGTGTGACATCATCGTCAATCTCTCCGCTGCCTTGCATGATAGACCCAAGATACTTGCAACTACTTCTCTTTTGAATGGCCTGAGCACCAAGCCTAACTTCCATGCCAACCTTCTGAGGTGTCTCACTGAACTTGCACTCTAAGTACTCTGTCTTAGTCCTACTCAACTTAAACCCTTTAGACTCCAAGGTATATCTCCAATCCTCCAGCTTAGCGTTAACTCCGCTGCGAGTTTCATCAATCAGGACTATGTCATCCGCGAAAAGCATACACCATGGCACCTCACCTTGAATTTATCGCGTCAATCCATCTATCACCAAGGCAAATAAAAAAGGACTAAGAGCTGATCCTTGATGCAACCCCATCACCACTGGGAAGTGCTCTGAGTCCCCTCCTACTGTCCTTACCCTGGTTTTGGCTCCCTCGTACATGTCCTTGATCACCCTAATGTATGCCACAGGTACACCTTTAGCCTCCAAACATGTCCATAGTATTTCTCTTGGGACTTTATCATAAGCTTTTTCTAGGTCGATGAATACCATATGCAAGTCCCTCTTCCTCTCCCTATGTTGCTCCACCAGTCTCCGCATAAGATGGATGGCTTCTGTAGTTGAGCGTCCCGGCATAAATCCAAACTGGTTCTCTAAAATAGACACGTCTCTCCTCACCCTCATCTCCACCACTCTTTCCCACAGTTTCATAGTATGGCTTAGTAGCTTGATACCTCTATAGTTGTTGCAACTCTGGATATCCCCTTTGTTTTTGTATAGAGGGATTATTACGCTCGACTTTCATTCTTCGGGCATCGTTGTCGTTTTAAAAATGACATTAAATAACCTAGTCAACCACTACAAACCTACCGAGCTCGTGCTCTTCCAAAATTCCCCAGGAATCTCGTCAGGTTCGGTTGCTCTTCTCCAGCGCATCCTACGAACGACACTCTTAACCTCCTCGACCTTAATACTCCTGCAATACCCAAAATACAAAATGCATTGCATAAGCTTTTGGTGATGGATTTAGGGATCAAGATTATGCAATGCATTTTGTATTTTCATTTCTAAGAAAAAAACTCAAATTATTACTTGAAAATTTTATTTATTCCTAAAAAAATCAAATATTTAAAATTGGGAATGAATTATTTAATTTTGAGTTTTTCAAGTGTTATTCTGTTAAAAATTAAGGGTGAATTTTTACCAAAGTATAATGAGAGGGGTATATTTAAACCGAAAGTATAATATGAAGGGTATATTTAGCCCAAAAGTATAACGAAATATATATTTAAACTATTTCCAATAGTAGAGAGGTATATATTTGATCCTTTTCCGTTTTAATCAGAATTACATTTTTGGTGATTTTTCAAATCCTCATTTTGTTTTTTCATATTCAAACATTCTTGGTTAAATTTACTTTTCTTAAAATGTGACTAGTATCTTTAATCATTTGAAAATGTGATTCTCTCTTTAGTAAATTAAAAGAAAGTAAATTTAAGCAACTGCAATATTGAAATGTGTGTGTGTTATTCACTTAAATTTTTCTTTATTGTTGTTAATTAGTCAATGTTATTATGTTCAATAATTATTATTACTAAGGACAGGATGAAAAGATATGTACTCAATTATAGCATAATTTTCTTAAATAACAATTATTTTTTAATCACTTATTTTTAATAAGAACAAGTAAAAAGATCTAAAAAGCGTAGTATTTTAGTCATCCAAGAATATGACAGAAATGTAAGTGTCTTTCAAACTTTGACCAAAGATTTCAAATACGAATTGAAATTCTATTCTATTTCAAAATGAGCCCTCTATCTCACACCCCCTCCTCACGTGCCGCACTCACAGAGCCACTTAAAAGATTTCTATAGCTCGAATCTGGATTAGTTGAACTAATATATTTTGGATACAAAATGCAAAGAAAAAAGGGTTTTAATTTTAGTAAGAAAATATTTTTAAATGCCAAATGCAAATCTATATAAGTTGACCCGTGCCTAAGGGTGGAGCTAAGTGAGAGCAATGACTTCATTCGAATCTTTTTTGATGAAAAAATTGCAAACAATAGATGATTAAAATTATTCTTTACATATATAATTGTTCGGAATAAAATTTGAAATAACAAAAATTAAATTGCAATCACAAATAAAATATAATTTTATTGATAAACAATCTAGGTATAATTATGTTTGTTCCCTTAATTTTTCTCTCTCAATTATCTCCATGATTCGTGGACAGAAACAACGTATTTCTCAAATAGGACGACGTGAATCTCCTAATTGAAATTTATTTGATCTCCACCAAAGGAGAATTTTAATGTCTATAATAATAAATACATGTTGTATCCTTTAACTTATTTGTGGTATACTTTGAATATCTTGTTTATTATTAACTATTATTTGCAAACTTTTGTTTAAAGAAACAAAGGATGGTGACTGGCCTTAGATACAAATGGCTAATTAAGCAAGAGATCCAGATCTACAAGAAAGAAATAGTGGATAAAAGTACTGTTACATCATGTGCACTATCTTGTCATTGTAGCCTAACAAATGGACACTTGTTCGTCCTAATCATTCAACCACAATGTCCCAACGTGGGATCGACTAATGTGTTTGCTAAGTTATATCTATATTTATCTATGGATCTTGGACCTTTTATGATCCATCTCACACCAAGCCAACTACTTTATGCTCATACTCTTTTGTAGGTATTCTCAATCTATTCTTAAAAATAAAAATAATTACTAATGGGATTTGAAAAAACAATTAGAGAGAAGGATAACTTTGTTTTAAAAAATGCTAGAAATTCACTTATTTTGAATGGAAAGGCATATCTCCCATGTAAGAACAATTGTTGTCTTGAGTTCATGCACAATGGACAGATCTATAGTATCCATAGGGAATCTTGAAATTTTCAATACAAGAGACTATAATAAATGCAATACTCTAGGATACTATTATTATCCGGGAATCAATCATATTTCTTTGATTTATGGTATTTTAAAATTCTTTTAGATATTTTGAATTATTAATTCTACTGACTTAATTGTTTTTGTCATTTAATTTTCAAGTATGCAAATTTTATTTTAATTTTTTTTTATGTATATCTGGATTTGTATCGAATATTAGGTGTGATAACTGTAATGACCTTAAAGGTCATTTTTGATAAAATTACTATTTTACCCCTCTCGTTAGTTTTCCTCCGTCACTTTAGTTTGGATTTTTCCTGAGCCAGCGACAGAGACCAGAGGGGAACAAGTTCCTCCTGAGTATGCGGCAGCACCATTACTATAGGACACTTTATTGAAGGTGTTGGGCATACTCGAGACTATGGCACAGACTAGCAGTGCAGCGGGCACACCCGGTACATCACAGATTCGAGTGAGGGTCCAGGTCCCAGACCAGCAACAGGCTCCTGAGGCTTAGAGACAAGCGGGACAGCCGCTAGTAGTCCCTATAGATTAGGTTCCTCCAGCACTAGTAGTCGAGGTTCAGGATGCACCAGTAACTGCATTGACTGAGGATGAGCAACGTCATTATGAGAAGTTCAGGAAAATGGACCCACCATAATTCCAGGGTGGGAAGACCGAGGATACATATGAGTTCTTGACCATCTACAGGGAGTTGCTTGAGACAGTTGGGTTGGCTGAGTCACAAGGTGTTCGCTATGTTACTCTTCAGCTTAGTGGGCCAGCTAGAGAGTAGTGAAGGACATATTCTAGATCTTTACCAGTTGGATCCCTTCTAGTGTCTTGGGAGTCGTTTACCAGTGCTTTTTATGATCGTTTCATCCTTTGGAGTATGAGGAAAGAGAGTCGGCTCATATTTGAGAGCTTGAGGCACGATGGGATGTCCGTTTCTGAGTATGAAGTTCGCTTTTGTCAGCTAGCCAGACATGCCACAGCTATCATTCCCGATGAGACAGAGAGGGTTTGTCATTTTTTGAGGTGTTTGACTTATTCTATCAGGTAGTCAGTATTCTAGGTATCTAGAGATAGAGCCTCCTTTCAGTCGGTGGTTAGTGCCGGTAAGGAGGCAGAGTTGATAGAGAAGGAGAAGTCTGGGGACCCCAAGAGGGGCTGTGCATCTAGTCAATTTTTGGGTACCTCATTTGGAGGTAGGGGTTCTTATATAGTAGGTAGTTCCTTTCAGCATAGAGGGTCGGTTCATGTCTCCATACCAGCATCTGAAGAAGGACAGGGTTATCGTGGTTCATACAGTTTGGGACAGGGTTCAAATGGTTTATACCATAGGCCTGCGGGTCGTGGTAGTTACAGTATCCTTCCCATTTCTCCGCAGCAACTATCTGTTCTGAGATCGTATTTTGGGTATGGATCCTCGGATCATATGGTTTGACAGTGTACCATGTAGTCTCATTCAGGTCCACACCGTACTTACACAGCAGCGCCAGTTAGAGGTCCTGCGCCATCAGCTTGAGGTCTAGCCTCACCGACCCGGGGTCGTGGTATGGGTCAGTCCAATAGAGGTGGTCATACTAGTGGTAGGGGAGCGGGTGATGCCCTAAAATAACAGAGTAGTAGAGGAGTTTCTCGGACAGATGGCAGGCAGGGAGCTTATTATTATGCTTTCCTTGCTAGACTTGAGGTTGTAGCCTCTGATGAAGTCATCAGAGGTATTGTTCTTGTTTGTCATTACCCTGCATCTGTGTTATTTGATCCTGTCTCTACTTATTCTTATGTGACAGCATACTTCTCTTCTGGTTTTAACGTGCTATATGATCGTAGGCCCGTGCCTAATCATGTTTCTACCCTAATAGGAGAGCCCTTAGTAGTGGATCGGGTGTACCGATCCTCTCTTGTGTCTTTGGCGGGCTATGAGACATGGGTGGACATGATTATCCTTGATATGGTAGACTTTTACGTTATTTTGGGTATGGATTGGTTATCTCCGTATCGTGCCATTCTTGATTATTATGCCAAGATGGTGACATTAGCTATGCCTGGTTGGCCATAAATAGAGTGGAAGGGTTCGAGTGGTTCCTATCCTAGTAGGGTTATATTTTGTATTCAGGTCTAGCGATTGATCGATAGGGGTTGTTTGGGGTATTTGGTATTTATTTGTGATACTGATATTGAGCCACCTTCTATAGAGTCTATTTCTGTGGTTCGAGAGTTTATGGATGTGTTTCTTATGAATATTCCAGGGGTTCCACCTAACAAGGATATTGACTTTGCTATTGACCTCGAGCCGGGCACCAAGCCCATTTCTATTTCTCCATGTCGTATGGATCCAGCTAAATTGAAGGCGCTAATGGAGAAGCTTCAGGATCTGTTGAGTAAGGGGTTTATTTGCCCTAGTGTTTCGCTATGGGGTGCCTCAGTGTTATTTGTGAAGAAAAAGGATGGGTTTATGAGGATATGTATCGACTATAGACAGTTGAACAAGGTGACTGTCAAGAACAAGTACCCTCTTCCCCGTATTGATGATTTTTTTTATCAGCTCCAAGGAGTGGCCTTATTTTCTAAGATCGATTTGAGATCCGGATATCATCAGTTGAGGATTCGGCCTTCAGATATCCCAAAGACAACCATTCGAACCAAATATGGCCATTATGAGTTCCTTGTTATATCTTTCGGGCTGACTAACACCACAAAAACATTTATAGAGTTGATGAATGGGGTGTTTCATCCGTATCTGGGTTTCTTTGTGATTGCCTTCATTGATGATATCTTAATTTACTCCAAGACTGAGGCTAAACATGTGCAACACTTAAGGATTGTGCTCTAGAGGCTTAGGAAGGAGAAACTTTATGCCAAGTTCTCCAAGTGTGAGTTTTGGTTGAGTTCGGTGACATTCCTAGGACATGTAGTCTCTAAGGAGGGCATTAGAGTCGATCCAGCTAAGATCAATGCGATCTAAGGATCGACTAGACTCACCTCAGCTACAAAGATTCGCAATTTTGTGAGTTTGGCAAGGTATTATCACCATTTTATTCAGGGGCTTCTCTACGATAGCAGCTCCATTGACCAAGCTCATTTAGAAGAATGTGGTATTTTATTGGTTGGATGAGTGTGAGGAGATCTTTCAAAAGCTCAAGGTATTATTGACTATTGCGCTTGTGTTGACCTTGCCTGAGGAGGGTGTTGACTTCACTGTGTATTGTGATGCATCGGGGGTGGGCTTAGGTGGAGTGTTAATGCAAAAGGGGAAGGTGATTGCCTATGCTTCGAGGCAATTAAAGACTCATAAAAAGTTGGCGGCGGTTATCTTTGTTTTGAAGTTATGGCGACATTATTTGTATGATCGGTGAAGTTATGACTCCACTGTATATTATGATGCATCGGGGGTGGGCTTAGGTGGAGTGTTAATGCAAAAGGGGAAGGTGATTTCTTATGCTTCGAGGCAAGTAAAGACTCATGAAAAGTTAGCGGCAATTATCTTTGTTTTGAAGTTATGGTGGCATTATTTGTATGGAGTTCATTACGAGATATTCACTGACCACCGGAGTCTACAATACATCTTCAGCCAGCAAAACTGGAATTTGAGGTAAATGAGGTGGGTTGAACTTCTGAAAGATTATAATTTGACTATTCAATATCACCTCGGGAAGGCCAATGTGGTGACCGATTCATTGAGTAGGAAGACTTCTAGTATGGGAAGTCTTACAGCTATTCGAGTGATTTTTGGCTAGAGATGTTCAGAGATTGGCCAATGGGTTAGTGAGATTACAGCTTTTTGATAAGGCCGGGTGCTTGCTTTTATAGAGTCCTGCTCTTTTTTGATGGACTATATCCGAGAAAGGCAGTTTGAGGATGCGAAGTTGTGCCTTATTCGAGATAAGGTGATGAGAGGAGAAGCTAAGGAAGCGGTGCTTGATTCGGAGGGTGTTCTGAAGGATTGAGAGTCGCATTTGTATGCCCAAGGTGGGTGAGTTGGTCATATTGATACTTGAGGAAGCCCATTGCACTCGATATTCCATTCATCTAGGGACATCAAAGATGTACCATGACTTGAGTCAATAATATTGGTGGTGTGGTATGAAGAAGGACATCACCGAATTTATGTCCAAGTATTTGACATGCCAGCAGATTAAGTGTGAGCATCACAGGCCCGGGGTGAGTTTCAGAGGATGCCCATTCCCACTTGGAAGTGGGATCGGATTATGATGGGTTTTGTGGTAGGTTTGCCCACTAACGTAGGAGGTTTTGATTCTATTTGGGTTGTGGTTGACTGATTGATTAAATCAGCCTATTTTATTCCAATTAAGGTTAATTTCACAGCAGATAGATTGGCTTAGCTCTATATTAGTCAGATTGTTAGGCTTCATGGGGTCCCTAGTTTCATCATATCGAATCGGGGCTCATTGTTCACATTTCACTTTTGGGAGGCCGTGCAATGTGGATTAGGTACCCGATTGGATCTGAGTACCGCATTCCACCCTCAGACGGACAGTCTGAGAGGACTATTCAGGTGCTTGAGGATATGCTATGAGTATGTGATTGATTTTGGTGCTCGGTGGGATCAGAAGTTGCCCTTGGCAGAGTTTTCTTACAACAACAGTTACCATTCTAGTATCGAGATAACTCCTTTTGAGGCCTTGTATGGACGGATATATAGGTCACCTATTGGTTGGGTAGATTTTGTGGCTGTTTTAGACAGGCAGGTCAAGAAGTTGAGAACTAAGGAGATAGCTTCGGTAAAGGTCCAGTGGTGGCATCAGTCCGTGGGGGAAGCTACTTGGGAGTTAGAGTGAGACATGTGGGCCCGTTACCCTCATCTTTTTGAGACTCTAGGTATGTCCCTTGCTTTATGTTCAAGAACGAACATAGTTTTTAGTAGTGGATGATGTAATGACCCTGAAGGTCATTTTTGATAAAATTACTATTTTAACCCTCCTGTTAGTTTCCCAAGGGACGGACTTCATCTCTTCTATTTTCTTCACTTACACCTTACACTTCATCTAAGTCTAACGAGGCTCAGCTACGGAGCCTTCCACTGTGGATCGAGACATTTTTATTTGGTTTTGAAAGTTACTTTTTGGAAATCTTGTGAAAAGTTGAGGTTTTGCTTAAGAAATAGATTTTAAAGGCTTAAGTTGTTAATTTTTGAGTTTCGGAGTCATTTAAAGTTTTGAATCTCGAAATAGAATTCCATCGATTATATCAGTTTTGAAATATGGAAACTGGTTGAAGAGAGTTGTCAAAATCAGATTTGAAGTTAAAACGTGGAATTTAGGTTCGAAGTTGGAAATTGAGTTAAAGTTTGGTCCAAATATCACTTTGGTCGACATTTGAGGTTCGGGTGATCGAATTAGAATTCTGATGGCTCCAATGATTTCGAGAGGTGATTCTAACTCTAGAAATGGTTTCGTTATAATTTTTAGAAGTTCCGAGGGTATTTTGAGTATTTCAAGTGCCGAAATTAGTATAGTTGCGACTTACCGGATTCTGGGTCAAGGGGGCCTCTAATTTGAATTCAAATTCTGATGGTTCCATTGAGTCCGGAACATCAAATTTAGTAGGGAGTTGCATATCTGATTTGCATTCACGGGATTCCGATCGAATCCCGAAGAATCCCGAGGGTCCATTCGAAGACTTAGCCTTGTGAAGTGTTGCTGTCAACTGGTGCATCCAGTTGTTCTTCACGTTCGCAGAGGATCCCTGCCGTGATCACGATGTTCCATTATTTTGGTCTCTACGATCGCGAGGTATTAGTTGCAATCGCGATGAAGCGTGGGCCTGACCTTCGCAATCGCAACGTAAGTGGGTCGCGGTCGCGAAGAGATAATTCGGCCTGAACAGTATCTTTTCCAAAAGACGAGATTAGGGCAAAATTCCTCCATTTTTGACATTCTAAGCTTGGTAGAGGCGAATTTCAAAGGTATTTTTTTCGTGGAAAACTATTGGGTAAGTCTTTTTCAACCTACAACCTTGATTTCAATTAATTAATTTATGTTTTTAACTTCAAAATTTTTATTTCAAATGGGAGATTTTGGTTTTTTTTTGCCTAATCCGAATTTCTAACAAAAGTTGGATTTGTGAACTCATTTTAACCCCGTTTTTGAATTGGTTTTTACCATTAGATTCTTTATTACTTGAGGAACATTTACATCTAAAAATAATCAAATTTCGAGTTCAATTTTTTATATGAGATTTTTGACCATTTTATCATTTTCACCCGACTTTCTTAATTTTAGTTCCAATAGATTTGAAATATGATTGTAAGTCTATATTTGATTAGATTATAATGACTTGGGGTATCGTCGGAGAGGAAAGGCGGTGATTTCAAATTGTTCGTGACTTATGGCTAAGACAAGTGAATTCTAACATTTGTTAAGTATGTTGAACCTTGTATTTTCCTATGTGAGGGGATTAGGGTGTGTTTGATCATTAGATTGAACTGAATTAAAGTGTGATAGTAAATTTTAAATAGGGATTAATCGTCTAAGTGTTGTGGATTTCGAGACATTGATCTATTGTGTGATTGTAGTTTATATGATATCATTGTGAATATTTATCTTTCTTAACTCATTAATTGTGCATATATTATATTTGTGATGGGTTGAGAAATGCTATGAGTGAGGTATTGGATATTAGGACCGATGTTTCTATCGGTTGAGGTGATTTACCAAGGTTTCTTCCGACGGCCGAGGTCTCTTCCAGCGGATATTATGGCCGAGGTCTCTTTCGACTAATAATATGGCCAATGTCTCTTCTGGTAAATATTGACCGAGGTCTTTTTCGACGGATACATGGTCTATGTGAGGTCCCCATGGGTTCCGATCTGAGGTGATCAACAGATGTATATTGTAGGACAGATATGCGTCACGATATTTGACATCGCATTTACATCTATATCATCATGTGATTGACTATGATTTGAGATGTCATGTGTTTGCCTATTTATAGTGGTGAGAACATCTTTGTACTTTCTATTTGTGGATTGTCTAGTGTACTGGTATAATTGTGATATTAACTGTATAGATTGGGTTGTCTGAGTGCAAATGTGTAGTCGTAGAGGTTTGTGGTTGGGATATCAGGAGTACCTGTGTTCAGCATTGCTTTACTTAGGGTTTAGTTTCTATTTTGCAGATTACCGTGTTGTTGGTGCTCACCCCTTGATTCTACATTTAAGTAGGATCTGAGCCCGGCACCTCCTGCATTTAGTACTCCATTGATCAGGCCGAACTCTTGGACGCTTGAGAGGTAGCAGCTTGTCCTATTCGGCAGACTCTCGTCGTCCATTACTTTATGTTTTGTTCTACTTGGAAACTGAGACATATATACTTGTATCTTTTTCATTTCTGTTGAAATAGTAACTTGTACATGTGACACCAAGTCTTGGGTAGTTTAGAATCTATTTTCCGCTTATCCTTATCTATATCGTTTTAGACTTTACATTTTTGCTTATTTTTAAATTGTTCAGACTTTTAGGCCGACTCGTCTTGATGGAGTAGGCGAGTGCCATCACACCCGAATTCGGGATGTGACAATAACACTCGAAATATGATGAAAGTCTTAAAATATGTATTGATCATACACAATGCCAATTACTTTATGCTCATTCCTTTGTCTCCAATAGAAGAAAAATTATTGTCCTTTGAGTTCATGCACAATTATCTTTTTAAAGGGCAGATCTATAGTCTCCATATGGAATCTTGACATTGTAAATACATGAGAATATAATTAATAGTCTATTTGTGAATTTTGCGTGACACTATTATTGTTCAGAAAGTCAAATTAATTTTGAATAACTATGCTAACTTAGTAGTATTTTTTCAAGTAATTCTCAAATATCTAAATTACTTCTTTTGTTTCATATTATTTTTCCACATTATTATATATATTTCTTCCAAATTACTTATCAATTTATAAAATCAAGATAGAATTAATTGAAACTTTCTCATTTTGCCTTTAATTTTTTTTTTTTTGAAAGTATATGTATTGCAAAGTTACCCAAAAAATTCCTTCATTGCTAATTTTGATATTGATGAATAAGGCACATAAATAGAGTGTATTAAAATGAGTTAAAGAATAAAATAATTTATAATTCCGTAAGGAACATGTAAAAAAGAAATTGTGGACAAGTAATATGTTACGGAGGAAGTAAAAAAATGAAGAATTTGTTTGTGAATTCACATTAAAAATTAGGTATTTTGGCCCTTGTACATTGAACACCCTCGTATAAAATAGGACAAAGGATTTAATATTATGCACTTGATATCTTACAATTTGCATTGATCTTCATTTTAGATCTAGAAATTGTGACAACAATATCAACAACAACACCATATCTTATATAATCTTACAAATAAAGTCTGAAAAGAATAGAGCGTACACAGTAATGAAAAAAATAGAGCGTACACAGTAAATCTTACCTCTACTTTGTCAAAAAGATCTAAAATTGTGACATGACATCTAAATGTTTACATCTATGGAATTTCTTATTCTTTGACTTGTCTAGTATTCGTCTAAGTTCACAAGACTTGTCCTAATTAAAGCTTGAGGAGTATGTGACAAAATTCACTTTGTCCCAAACCAAATAAACAAATAGAGGATATTGTGCATATTGATTCTATTCTAAATCACCTAAAATTGGCGTGAATGACTTGAATTTGAACAAATCAAGGAGGGAATTTAATAAATTGAAGATACTTCAATCTCAAATTCATAACAAAAAAGATTTGATTTTTAGTCTTATGAAAGACCTTCTAGTGCCACATGCATATACAAATTTATATGCCTAATAATGTTGGCTTTATGTTGGGCATAGAAGGTAAATGGTGGATGATTTGATGGGAATTGTCTTCACTTCCAAGACTAGAAAATACAATGCCCTAAAAAGAACTTCAGGCATGTGAGTCAATGGTCCCTACAAATTACTATATTCCTAATATGAAGTTGGACTAAACAAAGTGCTAATTAAAGTTAAGAGAAGAAGGAAAAAAATACCCTATAGAAGAAATCACAAAAAGAGAAAAAGAAAACACTTATAATTTGATTTTAAATCAAATCTTTATCTTAGCCCACATAATTATTCACTTTGTGGGTCAAAAAGAACAAATGTAATCATATAAATCTCTGTGAACCTTATGGCCTACAACCTAAGTATGAAATATTCTATTTTAACAGCATACAAGAATTTGGACTTCCTCAAAACAAAAACAAAAAAGTATCATCCAAGAGCAAAAAATTCTATGAAGATAACTCTTTTCTTTTGAAAAAATATAATACATTTTTAAAAATCTCGGCAATTTGAAGTAAAAAAAGTTAATCTCTTCATTTCTCATGAGGTCACATTGGCAACGTAGAAAATGTATCTTCATGTATTTACACCAAATTAATAGATAAATGACATATATATTTATATATAATTTTTTTCTTATTTAATTTTAATTAATCAATATATATTTTTATTACCTTAAATCACTTAATCATAATAAATCAATATAATTTAGCGTAAACAACAAATACGAAAAAAAACTATCGAGAATTTAAATGAGTATATTGTTTAGAGATAATGCATACCTAAATTCCTCCCTAATAATTCATCCCTATTAAGAGTAAGTTTTATTTACTACTCACTTAATTTTGTTAATTTATTATCATAAAGGAAAAAAGCATCTTTATGTGGGGACCAAAGGAAAAGGGAAGCTTTAAATCTGTCTCAAAAGAACCCACAAATAGAAGGGATTGAAATGTTATAGTATCATGTTGGAGTAATTTGAAAGAGATAATAGCAAAATATCCATATAAATGGTCTCTTATGATTAGTTATAAATTAAATAGAAGAAAATAATTTTTCTGATTTATTTATGCTTAAAAATAAAAATCTTTATATGTAAAAATAATATAAAACTAAAAATAAATTTATATAGAAATACAAAACCAAATCTATTCAAAATATCCAACCTCGAAAATAAATAATAAATCAGTAAATTATAATTATTAGGAAAAAAAAAGGGGGCAGCATAGTGGAGATTAATAATAACATTAGCAAGGTTACATATTGATGAAAATTTTGAGTACAAAAATTAATAATAATTTTCAAGTGTTAGCTAAAACAAGCGATATGGAATTTAAAGTTTAGAGAATCATACGAAAAATAACTTTTGTCCATAATTGAACTAATTTCTCATATATGATGGAAAACGTTTTTAATAAAATATTTTATGTCAATCAAACACTAGAAAATTACTTTTATGAAAAACATTTTTGTACCAAACACAAAGTGTCCGTTGGCCATGGATAATTTTTATTTTTTCCGGTTTTTTTTTAAAAAAAATTTGGGCATAAAATTATTATAATTTTACGGAATTCAATCAGAAATTCAAAAAACTCAAAAAAAAGAAGAAGATTTTCATAATTTTCACTCCAAGTCATTCTCAAAAATTCAAAAACAATTCAAATTTTTATTCATGTTCAAACACAACTCCTATTTTCAAATATCATTTTAAACTGGAAAATAAATATATATATATATATATATATATATATATATATATATATTTAAATAAAATATAATTCACCTGTATTTTCAAGAATCTCAACGTAGGAGTACTCGAAAAGCAAAAGAATCTTAAATGTGTGAAATGGTCCTATGCCTAACGATATAAATATAAATAACCAAACAAGAGTACTACTTCTAAATTCTTAAAAGATGTGAAGGTTGACCTACTTTCTTTTTTCTTCATCAAATCAAGCACAAAAATATTGAAAAAGAAAAGAAATTAAAAACAAAAAGAAGAGATAAGAAAGGGAAATTGAAGTGAAGCATGATGCAAAACTTATAGAACGCTCAAAAAATCTCCTGCATTATTATGGTTCACATTCTCAACTATATTATTATAGTACACAATAAAGATAACTAAATATGATATTCAGAATTATGGTGAAACGAATACAATTTCTTCATCCTTAATTTTAAATCTTGAATATGAAAAAGTACACGATAAAAATCCGGATTAATTCAACTTAAATATAGTTGAAAAAGGTTAAAGGAAAAATATCACTCACTTGTCCCCCACCACTCACGGCATGGATCATAAAAACCCTAAATTAACATGCTTTATTCAATTATTACCCAAATATCTTTAGATTATATTCTTTTCCCTTCTAATCTTTTCCACCAAACACCTACATAATCATTAATTAAACGTGAATGTCCTTATCAATCACTCTAATTTTTGTGATTAATTTGTCATGCTGTTAGCTAGGGTCCTCACTTAAACCCCTGCCCACCACTACAAGTTCACTTAATTAAGTTTTTACTACTATTTTGTCATAAAAAAATCCCACCTAGCTTTAACTTTAATCCAAATTTAGTGAGGCAAAGCCATAGTATTGGTTACTAGTTGATTGCTAGTACATCTTGTCCTGAGCAGTAAAAGAATGTGTCATTATGAACAGAAATACAATTTCTTGAAAGCACACTAGATTAAAAAAAATAAAAAATTCTAGAGGTAGATCTAGAATTTTAAGTCATTAAAGATAAAATATCACTAGTAAATCCACTAATGAGTAACTTTTGTTGCGATAAATATGATCGCCACAAAAAGTTTGATTACTTGTAGTGCAGATAGTCAACACTTAAGAACCCGTTTATCCATAAATTTTGGAAGTAGTTTTTTGGCCATAGAATTTATCTAATTTTGGGAAAATTTTGAAAACAAAATCCCAAAATCTGCTAAAAGATTGTTTTGGAGCCAAAATATAGCTATTGATTTCTATTTAAATTTTAAAACTTACTCAAACTTTTATATTTTATAAATAAAAAAAATAACTCATCTAATTATGACCCCAACTAATTCCTATCTACCCTTTTCGATCATCTGATCTGAAAATATATGCTAACTGAAAAGAGATTGCTCGTAGAATGCTGAAAGATTATATTAAAGAATAGATAGTTACTATCATTGCTATTATTTATTTATTTTCGCTAATGAATCTTCGTAACTAATTGTAATTTGACGAATTATAATAGCCAGTAATTTTGTTATTAGTAATTTTTTAAGAAGAAATAACTTGAAGTTCTAATGTATTAGAAAGACTTGGTGCTTGTTCAATTACTCACAAAATTCAGCTGGTTTCACAAGATTTCGTGTTATGTGCATATTATCTATTTTGTTAAATTTTTCACAAATTATATCGGATTGACATAATTTGTCTTTATTGTCCCACAATGAGTTCTTTGAATTCACAATTTCAATTTCAATTAAAATCACCCCAAATTTGCTTTAAACTAAATGATCTAAAATTTGGAAGAAAATCTTCAAACACCAATACAAACGGTACTCAATCACCAATTTTAGTCAAATAACTGCAAATCAAGAAGACTTGGGTGTGTATCGATCGATTCGGTTTGATTTTAAGTGTTATCGATTCAATTTATCAATTTTTGATTTCTAAATACGCTAAACTGATAACCAAATCATAAACATCATTCCAAAGCTATGGGAAGGATCAGACATGTTAAAAAAAAATGAAATCACAAAACGACCTTATGCATCATTACATCACACCAAGTACGCCTCTTATCTTGTTCTTAATCATGGTGTTCTTAATATGTGCAATGATCTTGATTTGTTACAGACTACTCAATTTGTTTCAATTTATTTGAATAGTTTGAATAAACATCGAGTTTAAAAAGAAAAACATATTTTTGAAATTGTGGTCTACATAATACCATATATAGACACTAGATTGCTATAAAAAAGTTGAAAATTGTAACCTTAAATATATCAAAATATTTTATGGTTATTTAAATTTCTCATTAAAAATAAAAAGTATAAACCAAAATGTGCAATATCTGAAGAAGAATAAAATATGGCTAGTTATGTTGGAGAAGTGTCATCTAAATGTCACGATCTAAACCGGATTGTGAGTGGCACCACACTAACCTTCCGATGAGAGAACCAAAATTATATACCCCAACTGACTTTCTAACACAGAATAGCGATTTAAAAAGTGAAAACATAACTTTTATATAAGTTTTAGGCTGAGTTCCCATAAACTCAAAAATTAACAAAGAATCATAAAATAGTCAAGTATGTGGAAGTCAACCCCTCTAAACCTGAAAGTTATTATGCCAAAACTCTACTAAGTAGCAAGTCTAAGAGTAAGGGAATGCAACCCCGAAAAAAATAAAGTAAACTAAAGATTGGAATAATCTCAGTCCGAAATAAAGGGACTAAGGCTGAGAAGAATCCGCGATAGCGTGAAAGAACTGACTCACCATTGAATCCCGCAGTCAGATCTCCTAACAGTGGTCTATTAGCAACCACCTGAATATATCCTGTACTCAACAAAGAATGAGTAAGTGCAGTATCGGTACACATAATAATGGTGTACAGGTAGGATCACACATCCAGTCCAGTAAGTGACACATCCACAAGTAACTACAACATAGTAAAGATAGGCATATATAGAAACATATTACCAATTATTATTTCATAACCAATATATAGTTTTACAGTGTCAATCTCAAATACAACAATCAACAATGGTCCTCTCATTGAACTCATATTCAAACTATTAGCTTGTGCAGGTGCGGTACCTAATCCAATATATATCAGCGTGATACCCGATCAAATATGTACCGGCGTAGTACCCGATCCAGTTATGTTTTGGCGTGACACTCGATTCAATATGTATTGGCATGGTACTTGATCCAACAACCACAATCGCAATCACAATCACAATCACATTCAACAATGATTAGTTCACAGCTTGCACAATCGAGTATTCGGTTCAGTGCATGCAATTGATCATAATAATCTTCTCATTAAGTTCAATACTTCTTTTCCTAGTCTCATACATGCAGGAAATACTATCAATTGAAATTAACGGGCACATATAACACATACTGGAAAACAAACCATCTCCTACCTTAACGTCTTGGCTATCAACTCAAGCTATCAAACTTATAATTTAATCACTCATCCATTATCGAATTACCTCAGACCTCACCTGACTCAGATTTCGTTCAAGTCTAGCCTAGGCTCAAATTTTTCATGTTACTACTCAGAAGTTTTCTGGCCCAAATTACTTCCCCATTGGCTTTCCCATAACGACGGAAATAGATCGTTACACTAAATAAGGCCTCAATACAAGTTTTCCATTATTCATGCACTTCCACGTGCATGCCAAGCTAATGAGTTAGAACACATTTCGAAAATTTATATTATGTATATAAAAAAATATATAAAGTATATAAAAAAATATATAAAGTATATAAAAAAAATTAAAAAATTATACTTATTTTAAAAAAATTAGCATTCGTAACGAAATTTTTGACCTTGCTATTATTAACCATTTGTTTAATCAGCAAATTAAAAACGAAGTATATGAAAAGAAACTCCGTGCAAGTTTATGAGTCTACAAATTAAAGCATGTATTAAGCCATTAATTGTTTGTCCAGGATATGGTTTTTGAGTGTGAATTGGTTGGTTTTACACTTAAAAAAATTAATGTGCATCTAAAAATGGCAAATGAGACGAATTAAAAAATTATGGGAATGTCTGCATAAATATTTCCACAAAGGAGTTTGCCTGCGTTCTACGACTTTATGCACAATAATCCACAATTGCCTTGTTCACACTGCTTTGAAATTAAGACTTGGACATATTTTCTTTGTTTGCTACAGTATATATATATATATATATTTAGGTCAACATAGGAAAGCAAGTTTATAGGAAAAGCAAATTGTGACAAAACTTAGAACTGTGGTAATTTAAAATAGAGTTTTAAGTTTATTACGCATACATGAGTACGTATACAATAATTTTTTGGCCAAAATACATAGAGACGCCCCTCTAACTTGCCTCCCATCTTTCATTTGGCAATTTATCTCACTCTTGTTTCAATTTAATTTTTTAACTCTATTTTTTATATTTCATTTAAATATGAATTACTAATTTTTATACTTTTGTTATTTTGTTAATACTCGATCTTCAACTGCAGTTTTGCACTTTAAAATTTGATGAACTTTTGTTAATTTTTTATTTTTTTAAAGAAATGACGGACATCTGTTAGTTTTGTAAAAAGAAACGAAGTATGTTTGTCGATTTTTAAAAAAATAATAATTTCTTTTTTATAGTTCTGCTCATTTTCGCAAAAAATAACTGACGAAATTACTTCGATTTTCTTAAAAGTCCTTCGGTTTTCTTTTTTAAAAAAATAAATCAATGACAATCCAATGGAGTCCGTCGGGTTTTACTGTTTTTTAGTAGTGTAATTTACCTTGAATCGAAGTCTTTTTTTTAAATATGTATTGAAGATGAATTATTTTAATTATTCGCATTGGAATTGAATTAAAAATTATGAAGCGAATATTTGAATTAAATCCAGATGATCCGGATGAAATGAGAAAAAGAAAACACATAGTATTATTGAAATAGTTATTTCGTACCTTTTTTTTTAATATATATTTGTTAACTTGCGCTAAAATTTACATCAAAGAATATCTTTGTATTTAAATAATAGATGAAAATAGAATTGTGGGTTAAAATGAATAAGGCTCAAATGGAGTAAAATAATTATAAAAAATGGGGATAATTTAAAAGAGTTGTCTATAGATTTATCCTAATTATTTTTATACTATTATGTCATTCAAATAATATCTCTATGTCTGTTTTTTTTTAAAAAAAAAAATACTCTTTAAAACATTAGATCTGGAGATCTTTTACTTCAAAACTACTAAGTCCCAAATTTTACAACTTCACCACGTCAAAGTGTGAGAAAACAGATTAGAGTTGTTTCAACATACATTGTGACTAAAGAAGTAAATGATCATATGTTTTCCTTCACAAATGATTTGAAGTCAACCGTGAGATTTAGTTCAATCTTCTATTTATATTATTTTTTTACAAGAAAAAACCAAACTAACTTCACCTTAAAGTGTCACGATCCAACCCATCGGATCGTGCGGACACTTACTCTATGAGCTAAGTAAGAGAATTTTTAACACCTTATATGGAAAATCTTGCGGAAATTATAACAACTCAAGCATTAAAGGCAGAAAAGTTTTTTTAAGTATATAGTAATTCAATGTTTATACAAAAATAAAATTTAAAAACCCCCAAGGATACTGGTCCAAAACAGGTACATGAGCTCTACCGAAGCAGGACATAATACAAATGAAAGACACAGCTCTCCAACTACAGGAAAGAAAAAGTAGGAGTTGTGGGAAGATCATCTTCGCCTTCACCTAGGAAACTCCATTGACCTTGCAACCAGACTGTGCCATGTGGCATAGCAAGAGTAGTATCAGTACAAAACAACACGTACTGGTAGGCATCATTGATCAATCTGATACCCACCGCATAATATAGATGCAGAAAAATCAGAGAGATCATAACAATTAAGCCTTATAAATTTGCCCACCCAAACCTACCATTAAACTCCTTACTCTCACACCTGCAGTTTTTACTATTCTACTAACCCTGAATTCACTCTAACAGTTACCAGCCACCCACCTTAGCCACTCAATAATTCACGCAACCATCACTGATCTTGACCCCGTGGTCTCATACATATTGTCCTAGCCATCCCATAACCACACCTCATAACTAACTCCAAATTCTAGGTAACCACCACTATACCACTATCTCAAATTAAAAACCCAAACATGACGACTCCCTGCCAACCAACAACCTCTATCCCTAAGCCTGTAGATATAGAATATCACATATATCACATCGAGGTCTAACATGGTCCACCATATTACCCACGAATAAGTCTATATAGACTCGCAGCTATTTATAACTAACACACCACAATTCAACAGATTCCTTTATAAGTCATTTCACCCTAGGTAATTTACAGCTAACCTTACTATTTCACAGTATATAGATATCTTCGGGTCCTCTCATGGAACCATCCACACACACACTCGACCCTTAATATAGCCCTACATGTATAGGAACTTGACACTCAATCTAAGAACGTGTCGGAATATGACACCCGATTCAAATGTGTGTTGGAACGTGACATTCGATCTAATTATGTGTCGGAACATGACATCCAATCTAAACATACAAAACAACCACAATTACATTCATTAATCAACTTCATTTCACCAAGAATAGGTTCAACACATTTCAAGCCAGCAAGTGATCATTTCACATAAATTCTACCATGCTTCCCTATTTCATATATACATATATGCATACCATGAAGTAATCTAGCAAGTACATGAAACCCATACAGGAAACAAAACCAGCACCTACGCTACCAATCCCTAAGGTTTATCACCAACCTTCACGTATTTTATATCCATGTACATACAATAAGTACATTTACAATTTCACCCGTCTAATTGCAATAATAGCACTACCAATTTCTTCCAAAATCATTGCACAACCTTCTTACCTAGGTCACTTCAAATTAGACCACTAATGACACTCGAATTTCTGCCCATGTCCTGTGACCCACAGCCTAGTTACACAATTTCTCATTAAATTTCCTTCTATGCTACACAATGGGTATAGATTTAACTATTCAGATAAGAGAAGCCTAATCTACCTGGGCGCCAAGCAGCAGTAGAGAGATAACACGACTCCAATCCTTGATTCCAGATATCTGACGGGCAATATGGGCCTGAATTCTGTCGGTTGGAACTCTTCTAGTGCTAAGATTCCTTCCCCTCCTCTTTCCAAGTCAAGATCAGTCTTCGGAGGGTTTTTGCAGTAACCATCGCCTCTAACCTGATCTTGAAAAAAGTGAGGGAAATAAGAAGATTGAGACTTAAGTTATATCCCACATCCTCCCGTTCTGGCAGTCGTATTCTCGCTCTAGTGGCGCCGTTATATCGGGACTCGCCCGCTTTGGCGGGATTATGGGACCCAGTTGAGCTAGTTTTCTTGCTATTTCGTCTAGTCTTAATTAACGACGGTTCAGGTCGTTACATAAAGTAACAAGTTTCTCTACCAACATGATATGGTTGTGGTAAAGTAGTGTGACTGCTCCACCTTTAATCAAAAGATTCGGGTTTGAGTCTTGAATATGAAGAAAATTATGTTGAGAGTGTCAACCCCAAATGGACACTACAGTACGCGATTCAAATTTATTCAAAGTTCCAATGTAGGCTCCGAACACCTAATGAGAAACAAAAAACAAGTTACACTGCAATATTTTACTCTGTAGACAATGTAAAAAAGATTAAAATGCTCCTTTTTGAGTGGTGTTTAAACATGTATTAGATCGTTGTTTATATACTTAAAAACACTTCTATATTATCTTTAATTTTTCAATCAATCATATTAATTACTAGTAGTTGAAAATTGAAAAGTCTATGTAAAATGACATTCAAAGCTTATGGTGTGAATATTAAATAAGTTAGGATAGATGGGCTATGCACTTAGGTAGAGAATTGAGTTGACATAAAGGCCATAAAAGAGTAGAGAGTGGGACATGGCAGTAGGAAAAATGGCGGGAGACACTTTAATATATTTATTAATTTAATATAAATATAGAAGAAGATTGATTTGTTTATTTATTTGAATAGCCGCAAAGAATATGTAATGATTGTTGAATCGACAACTTAACCAAACCCAATATGCAAATTGCATAAAGAGATTATATTTTGATAAGTAGAAAGACATTAGTTAATGTGTTTCTTCTATACTTGATAAGAAAATGACGTTTTGGGTTGCAATTAAGGGAGGCATGAGAGCACTCCTTAATAATCTCTTTCTTTCGGCGCCAATACAAATTTCAACATTAATATAATAATAATAACAAATAAATTCGGTGTACTAATTTTACACAAGAAATTTGAAGATGATAGAATATAATCTCTTTACTCTATAAAAACAAAATAACTTCTTGGCGGAAAATCACACTGCTGGTATATAATTAAAATTATTTTTTACGTATGTGTAATATATTTTTCACTTGGGTATAATGCATTTGAGTCGAAAGTCTTTCAGAAACAGGCTCTCTATCTCTATGATATAGTGGTAAAATCTGCATATACTATACCCTTCTCAGACCCTAGATAGTGGGATTTCACTGATTTGTTGTATGTATAATATATGTTGAGTCTCTTTCGATATTTTCGTCTATTTACTTTTTCATATTTTGAAATATCTTAACGAAAATTCTGACTTCATACTAGTAACGTCTATTCAATATTGTTTGATAGATATGATATCCCTTTTATGAAAATAATAATAATGATAATGACACAAAGAAGAAAGCAAGTATAGAAAAAATAAAGTAATATTTGATGCTTTAGACTACAACAAATTAAAGGCAACATGGAAAGTCATTTTCCCACTCTCTTTCACTTTAATTTGGATGAGAATTGAGGGAAAATTATATAAAGTTCTTCCCCGGCATGCCGACCCATTTTTGTTTCTACTATAATGTAATGTACTAATAATATTCTCTGAATTAATTAACTAGTAATAGTTATGTGCAGGGCCCGAGCTAAGTGGGAGCAAAGAGATTTATTTACATTCGCATAAAATTATATCGTATGTTTATGATTAAAATTATTTTTAAATATATATAATCTATATGGAATACTTTTAAATTTTTTTATATTTAATATTTCATATTTTAAATTCCTTAATAATAATTCTAACACTGTTTATATGCATACTATAAAGTAATGTACCGCATCGTTTAATGCCAAGTGTTTTTACTACCCTCCAAAACAACCATCAAGGAGAAATAAATTTTGACATTTGGCATTAGAATGTGTTAAAATTAGAGCAAACCAAAGTATATCCAACGTTACAAATGAAAATTACAATTTTGTTGTCATTATCCAATTGGATTCCCGTATCAAATTTGGTAGGTTTAAACTCATTATGGTACGTTGACAATCACCGTAAAATTAATTAAGTTATGATGGATTTATATAATACTATTTATTGAGCAAATGGTGTAATTGAATTTATTATATGGTCAAGAATATGTACTTCGGATCTAATGAAAAATATTAGTGTATAAAAATATTAGGCAATAAGGATAATACATTAATCAATAGAAAAGCTTTATTCGTGCCCTATAATACTATGTCCGATAAGAATCCTTCGCCTTGAAATACTATTAACCACAAGTCTAACATATCTAACATTTTGTTCTATCTTCAAAACATGAGTCCTTCAATGATTTTTTTCTCCTATAAAGATCATTTTATGATCCCCATAATGAACTGAGGTCAAACTAACCAACTAACTAATCTTCAAACCTTGTTTGAAATTGAGGATTGCTTATTGCAGTAATCGTAGTATGTTATACTAGCATAGTACAAGGAAATAACAATAAAGCACATACAGAGGGAGGCTAATATGGTAGCTGAATACTACAACAACAACAATAATATATCTAGTGGAATCCTACTAAGTAAGGTCTGAGGAGGGTAGAGTATACAGAGATCTTATTACTATCTCGAAAAGGTAAAAAGGTTGTTTCCAAAAAATCTTTGGCTCAAGTGCCTCAAACCCAAATAACATAATAAGAAATAATAAAGACAAACATAAAACTTAATTAAATTATGTGTTATCAGAAAAACAACATATTTAATTTCCTTAATATCCTCTGTATTAGACTAGTTACAGGTACAAGAAAATATTAATGTTGTTTCCTCCTATTTTTGTGTTTTTGCCTTTTTGTTACCAAAGTACTTTATCAAAATTCAAAATCGGAAAAAAAATCAATTACTAATAAATTATTTTAAAATTTGAAAAAGAAAAGAAAAGAAAAGAACCTTTAATTATCAACACTGTATACGAACAACGACACTTGGCAATTTTAAAGATATAATTAAAAATAACTATCAATTTTAATTTTTCAAGATTAGTTTGAACACCCAGATTCCTGTTTTGGTCACAAATTATTTCAGGAAAAATTGAGAAAAAGGAGAAAAATTTGGGAAGCGGTGTTTGGCCATACAACTTGACAAATATATTTGGTAAAATTCAAATTCTCAAACACTAAAAAAAAAAACATTAGTATCTTGGCCAAATTCTAGTACTCCCTTTGTCCATCTTTATTTGTTCATTATATTAAAAATAAATTTCCAATAATATTTGTTCGGTTTATAAAATCAAGAGATAATTTTAATCATGGTATTGTTTGGTGTAAAGGATAAACATAAATAGTCTTGAGATAAAAAATAATAATTGAGAGATAAATTTTTGATGTCTTGTTTGGTTGACAAGTTTGGAATAACTTATCGCACCATTTATATTATAGTGAGTGGAGAAGGTATTACATATACATGATGGGATAAGTTATCCACCTTCTCCAAGGATAGTTAATCTCATGATTAATAATCATGGATAACTTTTTCACAACCAAACGATTAGTTCCTAATTTACATTTATTATTAATTAATAATTATTTTTCTATTACATTTTCAAGACATTGTATTTATTATATTTAAAAAATGATGTGGTAAAATTACCCTTCTATTTATAGTTTTTTAAGAATTGTGCAAAATCAATAGTGGACAAGTATCGTTGGATGGATGTAGTATTTGAAAAGTTTTAAATATTTTAAAATTACCCCAATTTTTTATATTTTATAAAAAAAACACTAATCATTTATTTATTCCAACTAATATTTATCTACCTCATTCGAAAAAATTTGAATTATAGTTTGAATGACAAGATAAAGAAAAAAGAACTATTTATTTTTAACATATTATAATTTCTACTGAATCAGTGACAAATTTGAATATATGATTAACGTGTTATTCTTGTTCATATTATTATTTTATTATTATAAAGTTATTATTAATGAAACATGTCTATTATAAAATAATAATACAAATTTATGGAAATTTGACGGTAATGTCCGCCAAAAAAAAAAAACAAAGAAAGAAGGCGGGAAATAAGTGCCGGCTGTGACGGAGCTATGACAACGACGGGGCCGTGACTATAGCGTGGGACACGGACGGCCGTCAATTTGAAACGGAAAATTGATTGACCCTTTTATTTGAAAAGCAAATGGGATAGTTTGGTGCGGTATATAAAAATAGTACTCAATATAATATATTATGTATATTAAAATTATTTTTTGTTATCTTTTAATTTATTAAAAATAATATATGTTGTATAATTTTTTTTTAAAATTGTTTGTTTACTAAAATTGCGCTCCATTTAGGTTTGTATATATTAAGGAATTTTAAGAGTAGTTATTTTAATCATATTTATTCACATATTAATAATATTATTAAAATGTCATGATTTGTTATACACTATAAAAAAAAGTATTGAATAGAGTGTATAACTAATACAGATATTAGTTATACATAGATTGATTGAAAGCACTCTCAAACAAAGAATTAAATAAAACCAAAGTTAATATTTTTATTTTGTCAATCATACTCAGAATCAGATTACATAAGATTTATAGTCTATAGGCATGTATTAATTATACATAAATTGAAAACACTATCAAACAAAAAATTAAAAAATACCAAGGTTAACATTTTTTATTTTTCGGAGTCAGATCTAAAATTTACGTAAAATTTATAGCCTATAAGCCTTAATTTCTATTTTTTAAAAGTTATTGAAATCTAAAACGAATACAAATTAAGCCAAAATTATACATTCAACCAGGGAGTAAGTTGTACAAACAAATAACACAATAAATTTTTATACTTAAAATATTTTAATTTTGAAATTTAATTTGTTTCATGAACATCATGTGAGAATGGATGTGAACAAAAAAGAGAAATTCCAATTGTATCTTGACTTAGATTGCAGAAAATGACAGTTTTATAGCTGCCACAAGCATGTGTGTTCACTTTTTAGTGCAAGTTGACTACTTGCCACTTGAGATTTACTATTATGGGATACATCAAATATAGGCAATGATGGATGGTCTTCCTAACCTTATTCACTTGGATGTTTTCCATAGGTAAACTAAGTTAATTTTTAATTAAAAATCTTGTTTCTTGTGTTTGAAGTTGTTTTGCCTTAGAGAGCAAGTGAAGTCGTAGACAAACACTTACACACCACATGCTTTAGGTGCATTTGACAAAAAAGTTATTACTAGTATGATAATCTATCTATCTAGCTATATCATTTCTTTAAGACTATTGCTTTGGTTGGGTATACAAATCTTTGATATTTTCTCCATTGTAACATATATGTATATTCAAATTCCTATTTCTTACTATTATAGGAAGTGATAATTTCAGAATTTCGTTAAAGATAATGAAGAAGAATATATAATAGCTAAGCTAAAGATAAGAATGAGAGTTCAATTGAATTCCTTTCAACTAAAAATTACAATGCGCAAGTAGGGTAGAAATAATAAACGATTGAATCTCCTTATCAGGATTTTTAGTGTATCGCGGCCCAAAATTTCCACTAATAACCTCCTTGTTGTGTGAATCGATCTTTATCTCCTCTTATTTCAATCAATTCATAACAATGTAAATCGACACAGATATTGAGTCTTTGATATTTTCACCATTTTAACAAATATATATTCACCATTGTAACAAATATGAAGATTCAAATTTTCATTTCTTACTATTACAAGAAGTATTAGAAACATCTCCCTGTCCCTACCAAGATAACGTAAGGTTCATACAATTCATCTTTTTTAGATTCACTTATGATATTATACTGGAAATGTTATTGTTGTTACTTCAAAGGAAATGATGATTAAAAAAATTCACTAAAAATAATCAAGATTTAATACATAGTGGTGAAGCTAAAGGTAAGGAAGCGAGTTTAACTAAATCTTATCCGACTAAAAGCTACACTGTGCAAGTAGGATAAGCGTCACGGACTTAGGCTTCAACTAAGACCTTCGTGCGGCACTTGACAACTTACTCATGAATCTTTCACGATCAGATCACTTCCTTGAAGTGTCGGCTCATGGACGCACTAAGCACGATAGAGACCATGAGAGACGAAATGGAAGCGCTCAAGGGAGATGTGGAACCGGGAAGATGCGTGACGTCCAATGCGGACAGGGAGGCCAAGTTGAGGCTCCCAAGCCACCTATGTTCAAAGGCGCCCGAGATGCGCAAGAGGTGGAAAACTTCTTTCACCTTTTTTCTATGTTAAGGCTTCCACATGGGTAACTTTGTGCCATGTGGCACTTATGTGGCGTGATGACGTAGTGGGTCGTCACATAAGGCTATAGTTGTTACCGACTTGCTGTAGTGGCAGCACTGTTGTTTTCTTTTATTTTTTATTTTTTTCTATTAAAAATTGATCAAACCAAAAATTTAGTAAGTCAATGAAGTTTTTAAATTCTTCAAGTCGAATAACAAATTGAGCAGAAAGTCAAAAAGACTTTAATCTCCGTAAGGGAGTGAAAATCAAAGGATTTTAGTATTTGAATACAGAAAAATTTAACAATAAAATTAAATTTCTTAAGCTTGTTGTCTTATTGTGTTCAAAAATAGTAAATCAGATTTCGAAAATAAACTGAAAAACGAAAAGTAAAATATTTATATATGAAGCATCTGAGACCACAAAATTCATTGTGTCATTAAGAAATTTAATTTCTTCACTATAACCGAGCTTGTGGATTATTTTCTTCCGGAATAAAACGTCTACACCTGTTATTGTTGTAGCGACACCTAAAGCGCCAAAAACTTGATCGAACTCAAAGTCAATAACAAATCACACAAAGACTCTATATTATTATTCCCTTATTTATAAGAAAATATGCAAAAGAATTTCAAAAAATTCGATGCAGAAATATAAGAGAAAACTCCTCTATTTATGTAACGATCCATCCGTCGTTATAGCAGTTGTTAGAAATTTGGTGCATGTATATAGTTCATCTATAATGAGACTCGATAAAAAATTCGAGTTAGGCCAATTTATAATAAAAATTGAGTGTTATGGGGTTTAGAAATCGTCTGCGCTCCCTAGTGTAGCGTTAGATGATTTTTAGGGTTGATTATGTTAGTTGAACGGATTAATGATCTATAGAAACTTTTAAAATGAGAAATGAATTAGTAAAACTCTAATTATAGTATTTTTTGCAATGGAATGTATCAGCGTCTTTCAAAAATTCTGAGTGTGTTTTGAAATTTACTGTTAGTGTTCTTCATAGCGGGTCTTCCGTCACCATAACCGAATTGCTATAATGATCAGGTGGCCGTCGTAGACGAGGGACCTCTATAGAAGCCACTTAAGCCATCATAGCGGGTTATCATAGCGGGCTAGAGGCCATTGTAGCAGTCTCCCACCCTTTTTAATGCACAAATTACGTTTTCAGATCTTATTTTCTCTCTAATATCCAAATACTCGTCCTTAGATTCTAGAGAGGCTATTTTTTAGTTGCGAGGGCTTTTTCTATCGTTGAGGTAATTTCTTTACTCCATTCTAACGTCGATTAATTTGTTAAATTCATGTAATCTCTAAATTGTAAAATTCTTGGGTTGGACCCTTAGTTTATGAATGATGAGAATTTCTTATGGGTATTCCTAAATTGTTATACCAATAAGAATAATTTTATGTTGCTGATTTTTTTACTTTCTAGTACAATATTTATTTCCTTTAACATGGATTATGAAGAAACTGAAAAAATTGGTGGGTGAGAAAATTCTAACTTGGAATTTAGGCTATTAACAAGGTAAAATATGTGGGGTTTAGTTTCTAAGGTCTAAAATTTTAGAATAATTGATTGAATATGTTATTTTTATCTATTTTAGAATGCGAACGATCTGAAGCTTCAAGAAAAGGTAAGGCTTCTACGAAATAACTAAAATCAGGGTCTGAGATAGATTTTGGTTAATTGGAGTTAGGGTTGAATTCGATTTATTTCGTATATTTTTAAGTTGAATGTGTTAGTAAACTGTATTGTAAATATTAAAACCAGTAACAACAAGTAAAGGTAATAAAACACAGAATCTGGAAAAATTAATGCAGAAACAGAATCGAGCCCACTGAATGCACAGTGTGTCCTTAAGGAAATTATTCCCCTCAAAGTACCCGAGGTTTTGGAATTTTTCCTCCCATGATAGAACGATTTACTCACCAAAGTAGAGGTACTGCAAATCTTTGATGACAGCGAACCACTTGAAGGATGTATATCACACGATTTTAGGAAGTGCAGAAAGAAGAAGAAGAAGATGGTATGTTCAGAATTTCGTATGGAACATTCTGAAGATTTTACAGATATATATAGACTGTTTATACCTTTTCAGAAAAGGCACCTGTTGGGAAAAGGTTTGCCTGTTGAGAAGGTTTGCAACTTTTCGGACAAGGTTGCAACCATTCAAAAATCCGTTGAAAAAAACGGAGGGAAATTTTAAATTAATCCGGGAAGAAACGGGTCGCGGGTCGCGGGTCGCGGGTCAGGATTTTTTCCAATTAATTAATTAATTAAATAAATAATATTAATTAATTAAAAATTTAAAGAAAATTTGGTCCAAAAAGATTATCAATCAATCATATCAATTGACCAAATCCAAATCCAAAGCCGTAGCCGTAGCCGAAGCCGTAGCCGTAGCCGTAGCCGAAGCCGAAGCCGAAGCCGAGCCGAGCCGAGCCGAGCGAGCGACGACGACGACGGCGCGAGGGGAGACCCTCTTCTTGACCCTTTAGCAACATGAAGGAGTGCTTCTATTTTTAAATAGGAGACTTTTCATTTCCACCACCTATGTGGGACCAAAGCTTATTTAATAAAATAAGAGAGAACATATCATTTCCTCTCCACTTCTTTTTCCCTCAATTTCCCATTCAACCTATCAATTAAACCCAATAATCCCCCACATGAATGGGGAATGTCTACAAGATAAAGGAATGCACGGATAAGTGTGTGATATACAAGCGAAGATTAATTGCATCTGGATAAGTAGGTTTCCCTTTGAACTTTCCATAGTGAACTTATATAGGATATACTCGATCAATCGGTAGATGCGATATCTTTGAACCGTCGAACTTTGTTGTATAACTAGACAACATAAGTCACACAATCAATCATCAACCATTTATGGTTCTCACGGTTGTGTTCGTTTCAGCCATGAACACCGCCTGGTTTCGTGAATGCATAGAGAATGAGCCTTTACTGTCATTCCCCTTGAAGCGGCTTATACTTCACATTCACATAGGTAACTTCTAAACGTGTAGTCCTATAGACACACTATCTAGTTATTTTCCGTCAGATTTAGATAATCATTAAAAAACCTTTAAAGCTTTATTAACTCATTAAAAGCCTTAAGGTTTTATCCTTTGTTTCTGAACATTGTCATCATCACGAGAATGGGTTGAGTTATTTGACAATGTTGAACCGTCAATCATAATTTTGTTTGATCTCTTTGAACCTAGTTCTTGGGATCTCCAGTCTACTAGGTAGAGTTACCGCCATGTTGACTTGTCCTAGGCCTTAACCCCATTCCCCTCGATGATCTTTCAACAGTCTCTCTAGATAAGCCTTTTGTTAGTGGATCCGATATATTATCTCTTGACTTTACGTAGTCAATAGTGATAACACCACTAGAGAGTAGTTGTCTAACAGTATTGTGTCGCCGTCGAATGTGACGCGATTTTCCATTATACATATGGGTGCCAAAGGTTTGGGCCAAAATGGAATATCTTCCAAAAAATTTCGAAGCCATTCAGCTTCTTCACCAGCCTTGTCTAAAGCTATAAATTCAGACTCCATTGTAGAGCGGGCGATGCATGTCTGTTTTGATGATTTCCAAGACACTGCTCCTCCATCAACGGTGAAAACATATCCACTTGTGGATTTAACTTCAGATGATCCGGTGATCCAGTTTGCATCACTATATCCCTCAATTACTGCAGGATATTTATTATAATGCAAAGCATAGTTTTGGGTGTGTTTCAAATACCCCAAGACTCGTTTCATTGCCATCCAATGAGTTTGATTAGGATTATTCGTGAATCGACTCAACTTGCTAATAGCACATGCTATATCTGGTCGTGTACAATTCATAATATACATCAAACTTCCCAAAACTCGTGCATAGTCCAATTGTGAGTCACTTTTACCTTCATTCTTTTGAAGTGCAAAACTTACATCAATTGGAGTTTTTGCAACATTGAAATTTAAATATTTAAACTTATCAAGTATATTTTCAATATAATGTGATTGTGATAATGCTAGACCTTGTGAAGTTTTACGGATCCTAATTCCTAAGATTAAGTCAGCAACCCCTAAGTCTTTCATGTCAAATTTGCTAGCAAGCATACGCTTCTTAGCATTTATATTGGCAATGTCTTTACTCATTATCAACATGTCATCAACATATAAACAAACAATGACTTCATGATTTGGAGTATTTTTAATGTAAACACATTTGTCACACTCATTAATCTTAAATCCATTTGCCAACATTATTTGGTCAAATTTTGCATGCCATTGTTTAGGTGCTTGTTTAAGTCCATAAAGTGACTTAACAAGTTTGCACACTTTCCTTTCTTTACCTGGAACTATGAAACCCTCAGGTTGTTCCATGTAAATTTCTTCCTCCAATTCTCCATTTAAGAAAGTCGTCTTAACATCCATTTGATGAATTTCAAGACCATATACAGCTGCAAATGCCACTAACACCCGAATAGATGTTATTCTTGTTACCGGCGAGTATGTGTCAAAGTAATCAAGACCTTCTTTTTGTCTATAACCTTTGACCACAAGTCTTGCCTTATATTTATCAATAGTGCCATCAGCTTTCATTTTCCTTTTAAATATCCATTTTGATCCTAAAGGTTTATTTCCAGGAGGAAGATCAACCAATTCCCATGTATGGTTATTCAAAATTGATTGAATCTCACTATTGATTGCCTCTTTTCAAAATGCTGAATCAGAAGAAGACATTGCAGCTTTAAATGTTTGAGGCTCATTTTCAAGCAAGAATGTCACAAAATCTGGTCCAAAGGAAGTAGATATCTTTTGACGTTTGCTACGCCTTGGATCCTCTTCGGATGGTTTACTTTCCTTTTGAACTTCTCTTGGTCGTTTAGATCTTTCACTTGAGGATTCACTTTTAGTTTTATACGGATAAATATTTTCAAAAAATTCAGCATTATCTGATTCAATTACCGTATTAATATTAATTTCAGGATTGTCCGATTTGTGAACCAAAAATCGACAAGCTTTGTTGTTTGTAGCATAGCCAATAAAAACACAATCCACGGTCTTTGGTCCGATTTTTACCCTTTTGGGCAAAGGAACTTGGACCTTTGCTAAACACCCCCACACTTTGAAGTATTTCAAGTTGGGTTTTCTTCCTTTCCATAGTTCATATGGAATAGTTTGTGTTTTGCTGTGGGGTACTCTGTTGAGTATTCGATTAGCTGTAAGGATAGCTTCCCCCACAAGTTCTGCGGTAAACCGGAACTTATTAATAAAGCATTCATCATTTCTTTTAATATTCGGTTTTTCCTTTCAGCAACTCCATTTGATTGAGGTGTGTAGGGGGCAGTAGTTTGATGAATAATTCCATATTCTAAACATATCTTTTCAAAAGGAGATTCGTATTCTCCACCCCTATCACTTCTAATTATTTTTATCTTTTTATTCAATTGATTTTATACTTCGTTCTTGTATTGCTTAAATGCATCAATTGCTTCATCCTTACTATTAAGCAAATATACATAACAATATCGAGTGCAATCGTCAATAAAAGTTATAAAATACTTCTTTCCACCACGAGTTTGTGTAGACTTCATATCACAAATGTCTGTGTGAATCAATTCTAAGGGACTAGAATTCCGTTCAATAGATTTATAAGGATGCTTAGCATACTTAGATTCAACACATACTTGACATTTTGATTTATTGCAATCAAAGTTAGGCAATATATTTAAATTAATCAGTTTTCGCAAGGTTTTATGATTGACATGTCCTAAACGTGAACGCCATAAATTATTTGACTCAAGTAAGTAAGAAGAAGCTTGAACTTTATTATCATCAACAACCATTACATTTAGTTTGAAAAGACCCTCAGTGAGGTAGCCTTTTCCTAGATACATTTCATTCTTACTGACAACTACTTTGTCTGAAACTAGAACACACTTGAATCCATTCTTGATAAGAAGGCCGGCAGACACCAAATTCTTTCGCATTTCTGGAATATGATACACTTTGTTCAGCGTCACCACCTTGCCGGATGTCATTTTCAGAAATACTCTCCCATATCCTTCAATCTTTGCAGTTGCAGAATTTCCCATATAGATCGTCGCATCAGGTGCTGCAGGGGAATAAGTAGAGAAGGCTTCTCGGACTGCACACACATGCGAAGTAGCTCCCGAATCAAGCCACCATTCTTTGGGATTACCTACTAGGTTGCATTCTGATAGCATTGCACACAGATCATCAATACCTTCTTTATTTTCCACCATATTGGCTTGTCCCTTTCTCTTGTCCTTTTTCGGAAGACGACAATCTGGAGCTTTGTGTCCAACTTTCCCACAATTATAACAATTGCCCTTGAACTTTTTCTTGTTCTGCTCCTGATTCTTTCCAAAAGGTTGCTTCCTTTTCTTATTCTTTGGAGCAGCATCTTCAACGATGTTCGCTCCCATAATTGCTGAATTTCCACGCAACTTCTTTTCTGCTGTTTTGTTATCTTCCTCAATCTTGAGACGAATCACAAGATCTTCCAACTTCATTTCCTTACGCTTGTGCTTTAGATAATTTTTGAAATCTCTCCACGAAGGAGGTAATTTTTCTATCATCGCAGCCACTTGAAATGCTTCATTAACTACCATGCCTTCAGCAATAAGGTCATGAAAAATAAGTTGTAGTTCTTGAACTTGGGTTCCAACAGTTCTGCTATCTATCATTTTATAGTCTAGAAACTTAGCAACCACAAATTTTTTCAAGCATGCGTCTTCAGTCTTGTACTTCTTCTCAAGTGCATCCCATAATTCTTTAGAAGTTTTCACAGCACTATAGACATTGTACAAATCATCATCCAAAGCACTTAGGATGTAGCCCTTGCATAGAAAATCTGCCTGTGTCCATGCCTCAGTAATCATAAATTTTTCATTGGCCGGCATATCAACAGCGGGCACAGGAGGATCTTCGTTAGTGAACTTCTGCATACCAAGAGTGGTAAGCCAAAAGAACACCCTTTGCTGCCATCCTTTGAAGTTGCTCCAGAAAATTTTCTTGGTTTTTCTGCCGGTGGCACATAAGTGTGGCTTGTTGCAGCAACAGTCGCAGAAGTAGTAGCAGTATCACTTGTCATTTCTTTTCACTGTCAAAATAGACAAACTGTCTTAATATTTCAGAATATCAGACCTTTTACAAAAACAACGACGAAGTTTTTATACTCTTCAAATCGTTGTACAAGTATGAACTTTAATATTCCAATGAAGTTTTTATACTCTTCAAATCAGAATATTTATTTCATACGGAGTAGAAAACCACACAGGTTTTAGTCTCCAAAGACAGAATACAGTTTGGTTAGAAAACAATAATAATATAATTTCCTTAAGATTGTTAGTAAACTGTATTGTAAATATTAAAACCAGTAACAAGTAAAGGTAATAAAACACAGAATCTGGAAAAATTAATGCAGAAACAGAATCGAGCCCACTGAATGCACAGTGTGTCCTTAAGGAAATTATTCCCCTCAAAGTACCCGAGGTTTTGGAATTTTTCCTCCCAGGATAGAACGATTTACTCACCAAAGTAGAGGTACTGCAAATCTTTGATGACAACGAACCACTTGAAGGATGTATATCACACGATTTTAGGAAGTGCAGAAAGAAGAAGAAGAAGATGGTATGTTCAGAATTTCGTATGGAACATTCTGAAGATTTTACAGATATATACAAGTTTGCAACCATTCAAAAATCCGTTGAAAAAAACGGAGGGAAATTTTAAATTAATTCGGGAAGAAACGGGTCGCGGGTCAGGATTTTTTCCAATTAATTAATTAATTAAATAAATAATATTAATTAATTAAAAATTTAAAGAAAATTTGGTCCAAAAAGATTATCAATCGATCATATCAATTGACCGAATCCGAATCCGTATGCCGTATGCCGTAGCCGAAGCCGAAGCCGAAGCCGAAGCCGAAGCCGAAGCCGAAGCCGAAGCCGAAGCCGTAGCCGAAGCCGAGCCGAGCGAGCGACGACGACGACGGCGCGAGGGAAGACCCTCTTCTTGACCCTTTAGCAACATGAAGGAGTGCTTCTATTTTTAAATAGGAGACTTTTCATTTCCACCACCTATGTGGGACCAAAACTTATTTAATAAAATAAGAGAGAACATATCATTTCCTCTCCACTTCTTTTTCCCTCAATTTCCCATTCAACCTATCAATTAAACCCAACAGAATGCTTGTTGATTGGTATTAGGATATGATTGAACTTGATGATGTGATTTTGATGCTTAATGTTGCATGTGCTATCACTTGATAAAATCATTGAATTCCTTATGTTACAAGTATACTTATAATTGTTGTATATTGAGTTTATTTGTGAGAGTAGTAAGGATAATATGAGCTTTACAGTGTGATGAGTGGCTCAGAATCAAGGTGAGCTTAACGAGCGATTATATTTATATATATGTTTATGATGGATCGGATACCACATCAGTATATATATCTTATTATGATTATACACTTGATCGGATACCACTTCAGTACGGTACATAGACAAAGTTGGTCCCTTGCATGTCATGACTATTGAACATAAATAAGAATTTTTATGTACACTTTAATATTATTGTGTGAGTTGTTATTGAGAAAGTGTGAGTTCTTGATGCATCGACATCCTTGATGGTTGTGTAACCTGTTATCTGGTATGAATTATTTTTGATGATTCTACTTATTGGTCGGTGAATATTGCTATGTGGTGAACATCTGATTTACTTGTTGTTTGACTTATGTGTTGCATGTTTCTAATTGAATCGGCCTATGATATCTATCAGTTCATAATAATTCTTATTAATATTATAATATATTCTTCTTTTGTCGAGTGCATAACGTGTTCCAAATACTCCTCTGAGACTCCAATTCTAGCATGGCCGATATATTTCTAAGTGTGAGCCCTTCATTTTTAGGCTACCGTCAATTATCATAGCAGTCCTTGTCCATCTTTCAAACATAAATATTATATTACTTAATTTTAGACATTTCTATTAGACCTGTTCTAATTACAAGGTTTTATACAATGATTTTCAATTTCTGGAGAGTTATTTAGATGTGATTTAAATCTACATTTGATTAGAGTGTTAGTCTTTATTAATAATAATTTAGCTGAATTTAATATTATTTTATTTTTGAATGGTCTTAAATTGGCTAAGTCTTGAATTCGATGATTCTCTCACTGGATGGTAAATGTGGATATTACTCACAACCATTTAAGTCGTGATAATTTATAGCCAACAAAGGATTGTAGGTTGTATGAATATGTATTATTGTGCTTCATCAAAAAATTCACGACTCATCTAAAAAATCACGACTCATCATAAAAGTCACAATCCATTGAAAAAGTTACAACTCATTGAATAATCACAAATCATTTAATGTAAAAATGTGCTATTCTAATGGTATCCTTTCTCTTGATATCTTTTCAGAAAAAGTACTTAATTTCCCATACACATCTTTTAAAACTCAACAATTACATTATCACACAACATAAACAAAGTGATATCCTAATACCAATAAACCTTACTGGTTTTGTAGGAAATACCAACACTAGCCATGATTAGGTTGATAGGGTAATATATGTATTTGGTCAGCTGAGTGTCCTTCTGAGTTCTATAGGCATAGTAAAGTGACTAGTCTATTACAAATAAAAAAAAACATATGACTGTAAATTTAATAAATAATTTTGGATAGTTAAGATAACTATTTGAATAATGAACTCCTAATTAGAATTTTCTATTATCATATTTTTTGGATAACCAACTAATGACTATATCGTTACGTATAATTTAGCTTTTAAAAATTTCCCAATTGAGTAAGCAGACAGTAATAAATAATTGGATTTGCCACTGAGAATTCATTATGGGTTTTTGTTTTCCTTTGAATTATTTTCCAATGTGTCATAACCTGCTACACTATTTTAAATTTTAAATTTTAAAATTTGAAAGTGAGAAACTTCAAACTTACATAAAAGTCATATCTGTTTGATGAGTTTTGGTCAACTAATTATTATTCCCTATTATATAACTGACACAGAGAGTTTTAGGATAGAAGATTTCAAAAAATAAATTCTAATTCAAAATAGTAAATTATAAATATTTGTGCGACAGTAAATGAATCTGTAAAGGTAAAATAAAATTAATTATAAATATAAATAATATTCAGTTTTTGGGATTGGCACAACATTGAACAGTATCACTTATTTTAGAATAGAGAAGTATTGCTCTATCCATTACAATTTATGTAATACTATTTTTGTTTTAATTCTATTTAAATATTTATATTGAGATCTGATTAATTTCAAATCACATCATAAAGCCCACTTGAGAGGAGCGGGGTAAAATACTCCACATTAAAAGTCACTCTATTATTGAGGATTTGAATTAATCAAAAATCTTTAATTAATGATGAAAATGTACTTACTGTTTTATCATGATATTTTCGATTATATAACACTATTTGGGTGGGTGCATGTTTAAATAAGCTTCTTTTTTTTTTGAGGGGGGGGGAGGGGGTGCGGGGTTCAAGCAAAATAGTTATATTAACTAAGTAAAAGTTTGGTCATAATTTTAAATATTTTTTACTTTATTTGAAATTTATAAAATTGGAGTTAAAGATGAAATTGTGTTTGTGTAAGACCCCGGGAGTGGAAAAGTCAGAAAACGAGGTTCAAAGAATTCTCAAAAAAATCTTAGCTTTTTGGCACCAGGAGGACTTCACGGGCCGTGAAAGGGTCCACGAGTCGTGGAGAACTCACGTGGTCCAACTCTGGAAGTTAGCACTCAGATGTGAAGGACCACTAGAGAGTTCACGGACCGTGTGAGGCATTATGAGCCGTGGTGGAATCTCGTGGTTTAACCCCTCAGCAGTCTTGAGAAGTCCCTACCACGTGGGAAGTTCATGACCCGTGTGGTCCTCACGGACCGTGGTGATCTTCGTGGAGGAACCCCTTCCAAATCCAACTTCCCTCGAAACCCAAGTCCTTCACCATGACCACCACCACGAGCCATTGTTAGTTTCATGAACCGTGGTGGATCTCTGGTCTAGGGAAAAGTTTAGTTTTAAGTTGGGGGTATTTCAGTATTTTTTTTATATTTTTATTAATGAATGTGGACGGTTTTTGAGAGCTTATTCTAACCTATTAATTACCCTAAGCCCTCCTAACCCTCTCATTCTCACCCAAATATTCTAAATCAAAATCTTCTCTTGAAAACTGTTCTTTCAAGAGTCTTCTTCTTCCTCAAGTAATTCAAGGGATTTATTCGAGGTTAAAGCTTCAATTCTCTGCAATTTAGGGCTCCTAAGATCAAAGGTGTGTGACAATTCATTCATGGGCACTTTCACCCATGAAATCCTAAGTTTTCTCTCCAATTCTCTCATAATTCTTCTTCTAAAAGCCCTAATTTTATGATGTTGCATTGGGTCTTCTTACTCATGATATATCTTACGATTATTGATTAAATTATGCATAATTCACATTACGTTGCATGATTTCAAGATAAATTTCAATGATACATGCTATATGCTAGTTTCAAGTATGTTTTCAATAAACTATGATTTTAATTTTCAAATGATTTCAATGAAAGTTTTATGAATGAAGTTTCAAAGATGCTTTAAGCAAAAAGTTATGAATGACGACGTTTCAAAGCAAAGAAGTTATAGTGCAATAAGGACAATTTTTGCACAATCATATTAAAGAAGTTAAAGATTGTGATGGAATTTCCTCACACTCATGTTGAAGTTAATAAATGAGCTACTCTTATGTTATTTTATAAAGATGGATTCGTATCTATAATAATTTGTCCTAATGATGTTAATGACTATGTTTTCATGAAGTTTCGTTGTGATAATGACTAAACACTTAGAGGATTTTAAAGTGGAGTTCGGTCCGATAGCCATTGTAGCTATCCAAGGAAATCCTAGTAGCAACCTTTAGTCCCTACTATGTTGCCTGCGTAGGTTTAAAGATGCCAATATGGCGAATCTAGTGGATCCACATATAACACAGTTAAAGAGAGTACCGTCAAGAAGTCTATCCTGGTAAGGTAGCCTTCCCCTTCTCGATGTGGGATTCATCCGATTTCATGTAATAGTTTGAATGGTCTTAAGTATCGGTTAAGATTATATCCCGCATCAAGGTAAAAAAAAGTATAAAGTTCTCATGATGATGTTTTGATGCATTGACCAATGATTATGATGTTTTAAGATTTTCATAATTTTACTCATGTTTTAAGATATTGGTCATGCATCTCATGATTCATATTGATTATGTCCTATATTCATTGTTCATGCATACTTCTCACATACTTAGTGCATTTAATGTACTAATGCATACTTTTGCCAACATTGTATCATAATGTAGGGTCGAACGATTTTCACGCACCCCTACTCATGGCTAGAGTTGAGCTTTACTTTTTCATTGTTGGTGAGTCCTCATGCTTCGAGGACAAGACTTTTATCTTTTCATCGTCGTTATGACTTCCTTATGTTGTCATGGGTGAGCTAGGAGCTTGTCTTCCACCTCATCTAGTTAGTAGAGGCATGTTAGATAGGTCTATGTTGTCTTTCATTCGAGTTTTAGATTTATTCTCCTTTATTAAGACATTCATGTTGAGACTTTATTTTTGCGTCTATGTCTTACTTTATTGCTTACTTACCTTATGTATATTCATTAATGATATGTTAAGAGGCTTGGTTGGGGTCCCTTGAGATTCTAATCGACGTGTTGCACCTAGGGTCTAGCCTGAGTCGTAACAGTTTGACTATACATTTATCAAATTTGAAATCCAACTCTGAACGCCTGATTGGACATGATTTAAATTTTATTTAGACATCTAAGGTATAACATTAAAGTGTAAACTTTATTTGTTAAATGAATTTGAAATCTTAAATATTTCAGTCTTTCAACATTTACTCCATTCCAAATTAAATTAAGAAAACACGCCACGTATATAATTATGATGACAAATAAAATATTATTGCTAAGGTACGACTACTTATAATGAGGTCTTGCTTATATAATTTTATGATTATTTACAAAATGTTGAATTCAAAATCTAACCAATCAATTGCATTTTTTTCTATAATTTAAACAATTCATACTTTGCAAGTTCTTTTTATTGATAGTATTGATTACTTGTTTTGTGATTATAGAGTAATTTATAACGTCATATTATAAAACAAAAATATAGGGATACAAGCATAGAAATATAACGTCATGCTATCTGTACATGCTTATTTAAAATGTAAAAGGTCTTAATATATTTTATTCATTTGATTCTTTTGAACCCAGAGTTTCGGAAGGAGTGGTGAGATGAGGATGAGGTGTGATATGTTGATAATCGTAAATTAATTTGAATTCCTATTAGGATAATCAACCACATAAGCTATTCATCTCGTGAGGAAATCGGCAAGATAAAATAGGAAGAGGAAGAGGGACTTGCATATGGTGTTTATTGACTTGTACACAATATATGCTAAATCCGTAAGGAGGTTCTACAATGATATTTGGAGGCTAGAGGCGTACATATGACTTAAATTAGAGCGATTAAAGACATGTACAAGAGAGTTAAAGTCCAAATGATAACAATGGAAGAAAATCAGAACATGTTCAAATTGTGATAGAGTTGCATTAGGTATCAACTCTTAGTCTGTTTTTATTTGTCTTGGTGATAAATGATCTGATGCAACATATTCAAGGGGAAGTATCATGATGCATGCTATTTGCATAAGAGATGACATACTATTTGCATATGAGATGACATACTATTGATTGACGAGATTTACAGTGAAGTTAACTATACCTTGTACTTTAAAGAGTTCAAGTTGAATATGACTAAAACAGAGTGCTTGAAGTGTAAGTTTAGTGACGTAACTCACAAACAAAATATGAAAGTGAAGATTAATACACAAGTCATCTCTAAGAGAGAAAATTTTAAATACACGAATATATCCGTTAGTTTTTTTTTTCTTCTCATAATTCCACTAGAACCTATATCACCTTTGTAAAGTATAATAGGGGGGATTGTATAAGTTCCATTTATTATGGCATTCGTATTTAAACACATGTATTTCAGATTTGATCATTTGACTCGACACATTGATTCAGTGTATTTATGGCATCAAAAATTACTATGCTCAGTAATTATAGTAAATTAATAATCATAATTATAAAACAAAAACATAAAAAAAATGATCAAAACAAAGAAATATAAACAAATTTTTCTATGAAACTCCAAATTCATGGTACATTATCATAAAATTCACTACATTCACACAACAATTAACTTGCAAAATACGTGAGTATATATATATATAACATGTTGAATTATTAATGAGCCAGATACATTTGCCACTTTATAACATACTTGTTAGCTACTTAAATAAGGAGAATTATACTCAGTCACATACATTGTGTATTCAATATTAGGTAAAGAGGGAAAATATTTAATAAGTGAGAAAACATAAAGAGAACCCTTTATATGAAGAAAAGAAAAGGGGAAAGGGAGACTCATTTAAAATAAGATTTACTAAAGACGAGAAGAGGAAAATGGATATTTTTTTTTGATGAAGTTACATTGTGATATAAAATATTTTAGCACATTATGTAATTATCCGACTAAGTTGATTTCCACTAATTTTCCTAGATTAATTACTTATGTTTAGCATAGTTATATTCAACTACAATTGACTTTAAAAAGAAAAAAACTCTTTACCTGAATTCTCACAAATCTTATTACGTCGCTCATTCATACATTTAGAAGAAAATATAAAAATTGGAGAAACTTATCAAACACATTTCAAAAATCAAACGCAATTTTAGTTTGATTTGTATTAATATTTTTAATGATTAAATAATTTTTTAAAATTTCAAACAAAAAAGGAGAAGAAAAAAAAAAAAAAGCAAAGTAAAATGGATCCAATATCCATTAGTTGCTTACATGCAAAGCATGAAGTGCCACATGGGAGTGGATGAGGGACAATTGTCATCATCCACCACCCACATTAACGAATCACAAAGGCGCTAACACGTTCTCATTACGGTTTTCCTCTACTAATTAATTAACTCTAATTCATTTAAATTTGTCATAACTACCCCTCTCCATTTGTTTTTTCTTGACACATTTCATCATATTACTTTTTGAATAAAATAAGCTTAAAAATGGTTTGAAGTAAATTATACATAAATAATACTTATCACATTTGATAATTGGTTAGAATATAAATTATTCATGCATAAATTAATATGTTGTTTATTTTGTTATTTAGATCTTTGCATAATTTACATACAACTAAATCATGCTATATAAATTTTTTCATAATTTATCCATCTATCCATAATATTTATATAACTTTAACCAATTATCAAATGATCCTATTTTTCGTAGTGGGCCCACCACCGGCTCACATGCATGCCGTGCAACTATTGTCAGATTTAATGGACCCACTCCACTAGTCGAGCGAGCCCACTTTCGGCCCACTCACTCTTACCTGGCTACAACGCTGCGCTTGAGAAACACGAAAATTAAACGCGAGTGTATGGAAGAACTGTTCCCCAGTACCTAGGGTTCGAAATTTTCGTTATAAAAGACTCGCTGCCTCCATTTCTCTCTCTCCTATAAGCATCTCTTTATGCAACTTTCATTCTCTCTGTATCACTGTTTTCAACTTTTCTTCTTCCAATTTTCTCTTCTTGTTCTACTTTGGACCCTCACCCTTTGGAGGCTATAATAATTATTATACCTTCAAGAATCAGCAACCCTTTTTCTTTGCACTTCATAGCTGTTTGTGGGGTTTTTATAAAATATTGAGTTTGGTTTGTGTTCTAGGTGGATTCTTCAAGATGGAGAAAGATTTGGTGGATGATTGTGAGTTTTGGTTACCCCCACAGTTTCTTACTGATGATTATCTTTTGATGGATTTTAAGACGAATTCTCCAGGGAATGATGGGAGTAAGTTGTTTGGAGGGGAGTTTGGTTGTGGGTTTAGCCTGTTTGGTTCGAACTCGGATCTGAGTTCGCCGGTTGAGTCTGTAGTTGGTTCAACAGAGAACGAGAGTGATGAAGATGATTATATCACTGGGTTAACTAGGAAAATGGCTAGTTCTACTCTGCAAGAAGCTGGTTTAGGCTATGAAAATGGCAAGGTAACTTTTATTTTCTTTTAGTTTATGGTTCAGTTTTGGGTTTTTGATTTGGTTGGAACTTTGTTTAATTTTTTTCTGGGGTTTTTTTCTACAGGGTTTGAGTTTGTCAGGTTCGCCACAATCGACGTTGTGCGGTGTGCTTGTAGCTGGGTGTGGTTGTAAGCAGGGGTCAAGTCGTGGAAGCCCAAACTGTCCATCTCAGGCTTCTTCTCCGCCGCCAATGAACAGGCCGGATGTGTCTTTGGATCTGCTTTATGCGGCCGCCGGAGAAGTGGCGAGGATTAGAATGATAGAGGAGTCGGCCGGACTGTACCATAACAAAGGTGGAATATGGTCTGCTCCTCCAGTAACTGTTGGCCCAAAAAACCCCAAACATAATCTCGGTCTATTCAACACAAATCAGCCACAACTCTCTTACCAACAACTGCAGGTGGCTCAAGTATGTTTGGGTCTCCCCTGTTTTCTTCTTTTTTCCTTTTTATTTAGAGCGTTTGCTAATTTTTGTTTTGGAAATGCAGTTTCAGCGTTTGAAGCAACAGCAAATGGTTAAGCAAGTGCAAGGGCAAGGTGTTTTGGGCAATGGAAAAGGTGGATTTAGGCAGTTTCCATTGAACCAAAGTCACCAGCAATTGGCTGAAAACAGAGCCAGAAATGGAGTTAAAGGTACTTTGAACTTGCCGAACTCTGCTTGGCCTACTTTGCAACAATCTCAGCAGCTACAACAGCAGCAGCAGCCTCACTCTGGCTCAGGCATGCGCGCTGTTTTCCTTGGTAATCCTGGCCCTAAACGGGAATGTGCTGGAACTGGCGTCTTTTTGCCTAGAAGAGTTGGAACACAAACTGAAACCCGAAAAAAACCAGGTAGCTTTCTTCATCCCAGATATACTGTTTTTCCCTTAATGTTAATTTGACTAAATTTTGTAGCTATTTACTGCTCCATGTGATTTGGGGTTGATTTGTTCTGATATTCTGATACCATTTTGCCATTTTTTGATGTGTCAATTTCAGGTTGTCCAGTTATCTTGCCAGACAGAGTGGTCCAGGCTCTGAATTTGAATTTGGAAGCCATGGATGCGGCTACTACTAGGCCACAATCCCATGTTCAAACCAGATGTCACAATGAGAATACCAGTTTCACTCCAGCTCCAGAATACCGGAACATGGCGGCCGCGGCGGCAGCAGCAGCAGCTCAACAGAGGAGAAACCAGAGAACACAGCCACCGCCAGCAATGCCTCAAGAACTTCAACTTCCTCAGGAATGGACTTACTGACAAAAATATAATATTAGTTTTTTAAAAAATTGAAGCAGAAAAAAGGGATTTGTTTGTTTGTTTGTTTGTTTTTTGGGTAATGATATTTGCAGAAACATAGGGTTTTAGATTTAGAAGGAAACGATGATGACGAAGTAAACAAATGTTTTTTTTTTTTTGGTGTTAGTATATTAGAGGGAAGAATAAGCTAAATGGAGAAAGAAGTATGAGATTTTTCTTAGGTTAATACTAAGTAGTAAGAAAAAAATAAGCTATAGTTTTTATATTGCTTAGTTTTAAAGGTCAAAGAGATGGTAGGAAAAAAGGGTTGGGCTCATGTTTTGGTTGGAAGAGTTGCAAACCCTTTTATTCATCTTATATTTTATTGTCAAGTGTAACGTTGTATCTGTCCAATGCATAATATGGTCAGGTATAATTAATCAATAATTATATACCATTATTTAATATTTATTGCAAGAATTAATTTTGAAATTTTTTGTTTGGTATATTAATTTTACTGTGATGAATGGTCAAAGTGTTTAGAGGTTTGTAACATGCCTAAAAAGGGTTTTTGATCTAATTTCATGTTGCAGCACATGCATTGGCACTCTGTTCCTTTGACTATAATGGCTGTCCACTAAGTTGCCCTTTTTCTTATTTCTTGTCGCTATCGATGTAGGCATTCATTATAGTATATACTTATTTTAAAATTTTATTGGTTATACCTCAAATTAGTGGGGTATCGAACTATCTATTCAATTTGTTTATATTTGTCAGATTATTAATCTATTTATTAATTTTAGCATAGTTTGAGTTGTAATTTATATTTGAATTCAATTCGGTCCATCGAATGTTGTTCTTTATAAAAGTATTTTATTACTAGTGAGAAATATAGTGGGTGTACATATGGAGAAATGTGCAATGCTTCGTTGAATCTTGTGTCTGATAAATTCAGACTTCTTTTTTCCAGAAGAGAAGTTTGTACCTTTTACTTTACCCGATGTGAAACACTTCTTTTTTTAATTTTAATTCAAATTGCTCTTTTTAATACAGTAATGTAAATATATTTGTTTTGTTCCTTTTCCCCCCTTCATTTTTTACTTGTTCAATTTAAATTTTGTAGGATCCATTAAAGTAATAATTAATGTAAATATTTATCACAATATTTGTATTTGTTGATGTTTGATTTTAGATCTTAGAAAATAATTAATATTTGGGATAAATATAAAAAATTAATTGATAATTAAATATGAATATTTATTACAATATTTGTATCTGATGTTTGATCTTAGAAAATAGTAATTGATAGAATAAATATTTATCATAATATTTGTATCTGTTGATGTTTGGTCTTAAATCTTACAAAATAATATAAAGAATGAATAATTACACTATTGAGCATAAAATGTAAAAAAATTAATTACTTTTTCTTCATATGTTTAAATAAAATAAGTAAAAATATAGATCTATTTTTTCGAACTAGAGGTTTTGTAAAAGTGAACTGAGGGAGTATTTAGATCTGTGCTAGTGTACACTCTTTTCTGTTTATGTCAGTTAACAAATGTATTATATGTGTTTAATAAAGTTTTGTATTAATAAAGTTTTGTAATTTTTAGGAGTTAAACTATCCTACTTATAAAGTTATACTCCAATAAGAGAATATTTATATTTATGATTTCAAATTTAATCATTTTTATGAGACTGATTAAACAAAAAGGTAATAGAGAAAAATATGATTCAAATTTTGTCCTTAATAATTTTATTTAATATGTATGTATTATCTTAAAAATTTAATTAATATGAAATAGAGGGAGTAGTTAATGGTAGTAAAGTAAAAATTTATGCACAACTTCATTAAACTACCTACCTAATAATAAATTTCTATATTTTAATTTAAATGTCTAATATAAGTACGTATTTAACGTATGTGTGCGCATACATCATTTAGTAAAAAATAAATTTAATACATCAACGACTGCTTAAATTTATTTGTACGATTTATTTGGACACTTAAATTATGATCTGCTTTAATTGAATACCTGAACGCATGATAAAATGTTGCTATTAGATATTTTCAATTTAATCTTTTGTGAACGTCTATTGAGGAGTTAAGTTAATCATATAAAAACTATCATCATCTTTAATTATGCACATTAGCATCAATTCAAACATGCTTGAAGTTTTACGACTTATTGAGACTAAGGTGTATAGTTGAAAGAAATAACATATTTTTAATAGTTAACTTATCTACGTAATTAACACTTTAGATGACACAAGAAATTTCTCAAATTCGAGTCAAAAATACACTATAAGAACACTTTATCATGAGTTCAAATTTTTAAATATTTAAATGACAAATAATGTATTAGGCCAAAAATAACATTCCTTTTATACACTCGTAAATATTTTTCTTGGAGGGAAAGAAATTTGAGATTTAGAAGTGTATGTGAGCTGTCAAAGGAGAAAAAAGGAAAAATAAAAAACGAAAAATAGCGCGTTAACTGAATTTAATCTAAGAAGATTTTTTTTTTATCATGTTGCCCCCCTGACCCACAAACAGTAGACAAAGTGACCCCCATATTATACAGAAGGATACCCTCACGCGTTTTATTTGAAAAATCTTTAATGAAATCTGCAATTGAATTGACCCCTCTAAGTTTTTAAATGTTCATAAAGTTAAGGATCTGATTTGAGGAATTGGCGGGGTATGATGGTCCACAAAAACATCACACATTTCTTCACTTAGACACTTTCATGATAATGGCCTCACACAATTTCTATTTTTTTCCACATTGGTCCCATTGCTTTGATGTTTTTTTCCAGATAAGGTTCTTAAATGATCACTTAGTAATAAAGGAGGTAACCGTGAAAAGACGATTCGAAGATCAATTTGCCTAAGTAATTAGTTTTAAAAGAGTATATTATAGTTTATTGATCGAGCATTTTTGTGTTAAAAATAATAGAGTTGAATTTGGGTCTTTCCTACATAGTTCAAAGGAAATAGGTTTTGCCTTGGATTGAGGTAGAAGTACTATTGATCTAAATATAAAATAATGTTTCATAATTTCATAATCCAAAATATATGATGCCAAAATAAATAGAGATATTGTTTTATGTCTTGCCATTTGGATGATTAAATATTTCTATAGGCGAATATTATAAACAATTTTTTAAATTTGTGATTTTTTGGATTCTAGATTAGTGGTATCAAGAAAAGATACAAATTATATCATAGTGAATAATGGAATATAAGTATATAACATTTAAGTTGCGAGTGTATTGAAATTAATCTATCTATTTTTAAGGTAAGAATAAAGTATGTATATTTTTTTTCCAATAAATAAAAATAAATTGAGAGACGGGGGGAAGAGAATTATAAGGTAAGGAATAGAATCATCACCATCTCCGGGTCTCATTTTATGTGATTATTGCTATATTAATTTACTCTTAATATGGAAAAGGTGAAAGTTCAACTTTTCTTCTTTAAATCTCATTTTATATAATTATACCGAGTATGTTGTTGTTATATTAATTCACTCCTAAAATAAGATAAAAATAAAAATTTAAATATTCCCAAATCTACCTACACTTTCTTTTTTCAGATCCCATATTATTTGAATATGTCGAATTATGTTATGGTTGTATTAGAAGAGTAAAACTGTCAATTTCAATCTGAGTCAACTGCCGTCTTGTAAGTTGGGGCAAATGTGTTGGATACTTTTATTTTCTGCCGTTTTCCCACAATGTTTGCAACTAATGGTGGAAAATATCTAGAAGCTTATATTATGATGAATAATAATTAAGGTATTTCCTATATTACCTTATATGAGTTGTCATATTTTTTTCTTTCACACATTATTTAAGGAATTATAAATAGAAAATATTTATATTAATTTATTTTTAATTTTTTTTTAATATAATCAATATTGTTTATTTTCAAAAAACAATTAAATTTAAGAATAAAATTAATAAAGTTAATTAATCCTATCATAATTTTATAAATAAAAAATTATGCTTAGAACAAATATTTTTAGTAAAATTAACAACTAATATGAGAGGGGCAATACTATATATATTTCTTATTTTGTGTTTGTTCTCTCGCAAAGGTTCATTCGGTCGGCTAATTAAGCATTTTCACAGTAATTTTTCTTTTTAAAAAATAATGATGATGTCTGAATCAATTTAACAATTTATTTATCTCAATCTACAATCTTCTATTATTTCAATAATGTATCCACCAAATTTAACAAGAAATAGTTATCTAATATTTTATCTTAGACTTATATTTAGCCTAGTTTTATTTATTTATTTTATTGACCGCTAGATCACATATAAAGTACACGATTACTAATGAATTGTCGTTGATATCCTCCTTTTAAAAAAATGCATATTTTAAATAGTTTTGGGTGTATCTATTTATAGCACTACTATGGAATGGATCTAACTTTCAAGTTCATATTCTCTCCGTCTCAAAATAAGCACTAATTTAGTAAAAATAAATAATTTCAAAATAAAAATTACCTAAAAAATTCAAGATAACAAACAGTACTAATTGTTTTCAATAATACCCTTATATTAAAGAACTACTCCTTAGCGCCCAATCCTCAAGAAACGTCTAACAAATACAGGTAACTTAATAAACTATACATTTACCTATAAAAATCGCTCTGCCACTGATACCTTTTATATATATAAGTTTTGTTTATAAACATTAGCTAAAACAACCTTTAAGTAGGATGTAGCACTGAATAATCAAAGTATGCATGATGAAAATAAAAAGTACTAAACAATTAGTAAACTTGCTCATTAAGTGTTTTTCTCTTTGTATGCTTTGTGATTAGATGAATGCAAAAATTCTACTTTGCTTAACTATATCACTTACATAAATCAAAAGAAGGTAAAGAAAAAGATTCTCATCTTAAGATGCAATTTCTAATTAGGACTGCCCATTTGTCATTAAAAGAGTGGTTTTGCTTGTGTGTTTTAGGAAATTATATCATGAGGTTTAATTTCTCAATGGTAGTGGAATGTGTTTTGTTTTATGTGTTCAATTTCAATAGTTGCTCACCAACTAACAAACTTGTTCTTTAAGGTTGTTTGCCTAATTACAAACTAGAAAAGTTTTTATTTTAAATTTAACTCTTATATGATATTTGAAATTTAGTTGTCCTTTTTTTCTTTTTTTTTGGACATTTGTGATGTGTAAATTACTTGAGGTAAGGAATTTCTTCAATTTCAGGATTCAAAAATAAAAATTTTTTGATTCACATTATTTAAATACGAGACTTCTGATTATGGATAAAATTTACATGAATTTCATGCATTTCAATACATCTTGAGGGGTTAAAACTAAAGGGATAATAGTCTTTTTGATCGTTAAATTATTAGTAAATTCTTCTTTTGGTTCTTATGATATATAATTCATGCATAGTCAATCTTCAATTAATCAAAATACACATTTTGGTCCCTTTGTGTAGAGTTTATGTTGTATATATTTAACTGTTATAGAACTTTATTCTGTCAAATATAAATTAACAATATAGATTTAATATAACACACTAGTAATTAAATGATAAAATTATAATTAATAATTATAATACATTTATAATAGAAGAATTTCCCATAATAATAATTTTTTTTTCAAACGAATTCAAAGTGCACAATTTAATAACTTAAGGACCAAAAGTCCCAATTTTTAAACTCAGTTTAGATTAGAGAAAATATTATAAAATGATACACGACTGGTTGATGAACCACTTAAACAAGCAAACACGTTATCAATTTTACTTAAAATGGTCATTAAGATAAACATAAAATATTTGTTTGTTGTAAGTAAATTTTATTGGTTGGTTTTTTAGTTGTTCTATTTATTTTTTTGATTTAATAACTTTTCGAAATGTTTGCCTATTATTTTGGGTAATGTTATGATTTGGACTTCGACGGTATACATTATTTTTTTCCACTGGTTTTCCTAGAATAGTTTTTAATTAGGCATACCAATATTTATTTCGATCAAATACGCATGCAAAATTAATTAATAATAGTTCTAAGGGATCAAGTTGTGTATCAATTTAGAATTTCCACTCGAAAAACTATATTTGTATCGTTCGATGTATTATTATATCTCATAAAAATGTGGAGCTACTATCATAAACTTCGTACTATATTATTGTTTTGATACATAAAAGATAATGCATATTCATTATTAAGTTACGAACTTCAAAAGAAATTATATTTAAAATTATGGAAAAAATTCACTATTTGTGAAGTTAAAAGTTTTTGAGTCCATAACGTATTGATACACATACAATATATCAAAAGAAAGCTCATCTACGATCCTTCAAAATGATATATATATAGATCACATAAAATAACAAATTTGCACATCATACACTATATGTTATGTCGGGAGGTACATTTATGTAAAAAGTCCTAGATACTAAAGCCAATTTTTGAATTGTGGGCTTAAATTTTTGAATTGGGTTGGAACATTATCAATAGGCCCAAGTAGTTGTTGATAAATTATACATGTTTTTCTGCTCTTAATTAATTTCCTGCTCGCCTAAGTATATATTTGGTTAGATTATATATTAAAAAAAATGAGGAATCACATACTGTATAAGCCTAATTTCATTCTATTCCAACTCTTTTTAATTTTACAAAAATCCCCTTTAAATAACATCATCCAGATACATCCTTGGAGCGCAAATACATAACTTATGATACATAAGTTTAATGAGTCTGTTGAGCTTTAAAAGGAAACAAAACGTAAAAATTAAATTTTAGTGGAGCAAATCACGCACGCGAATTGATATTAATCGCTTTCAATTCGCATCAATTTCAAATCATTCAGAACTCAAATTTTCTTCTGCCTCCAACACAACCCAATACTGAAAAGAGGTTGCTTCTTCAAAAAACAAAGGCTGATACATTATGAACTTAATAATTTTGTTGGGGAATTTTAGAATTTGGAAAAGATGTGATTTATGCCAGATACAAGAGCGAAGGAATAGTTGTTAGTCAAACGATTTCGATCGTGAATCTCAAATCTGCAATTGCAGGGGAATTAGATATCGATGAGATGAGGAAAAACATAGAAATTTAATACATAATTGAAGAAAATTCATCTCCAATGATAATTAGAAACGATATGGGAGTAGGACTGTATTTGGAGGTAAAAAAAACGAGCCTGAAATTGGAATGTATCCATTATGCATTGATACAAATTATGGGTGTTCAAAATTGAATCGTAACCGATAAGCCAGCCATAAAATTGACTTATTGGTATTGGATTATCAAATAAATGGTTGAGTAATTGACTAAAATTTTATAATTAATGGTTTATTGGTGTGGGGACGGATTATTAATTTTTCTTATCGGATAAACCGTTAACCCGTTAAGAATTATCATATACTTACACTTCTTTTCCAGTCTTCAGTCAATTGACATGAGTCTTTTACTCTGGTTGTGTGCAATTCTGTAAAAATATGAGTCATCAAGTTGATGCCAATGTATCCTTGACTGATTTGATTCTCTCAATAGATACCGAGATTCATATTGGAAATCCAAAATGCTTGTTTGGTATATCTTCTCTTCAATAAACTCCACCCTTTCAATGTCAATTTAAGTTCTTTCTCATTGTCAAATAGTCTATGAACTTTTTATAGGTTATTCGATACACCGCCCAATAACCGTTCGATAATTGGTAATCCATTACTGAACCAACCGATATCTTATAGGTTGGTTAGCGGAATAGTAAATTTAAAAATTGATATTCGATAGACCAAACCGTTAAGTGAAATTATCCGCTCAATTCGCCCGATATGCAGCCCTAATACAAATGATAAAAATGGTGAAAAGATACATTGCTTTGATCATTCGTCAGGTGAAATTTTATGTGTCAAAGATTCAAGAAGAGATACACAAGTTCTTGCTTTGATTGAATCAAAAAATAACGATTCATGTTACATTCCCGAATTAGAAATTACGAATTACATAAGTGATTCGAATAGTACAGATGTAAAGGAGAAGCAACTGTATAAGGATAAATCAACACTGATCTCTGTTATGGTGAAATACAAAATGGAGCACAACTTCAATTTCAAGGTAAATAGATCTGATGTGAAAAGGTACGTAAGTCGTTAAGTATTTTGTGTATTTGATACAAAGCTATCTTTATTGTTTACAGATTATTGTGATACACTTTTTTTGGTTTACTGTTAATGATACATTATTGTTCAAAAAATACTCAGGAAATTGTAGAACTGTACCTTTTATTATGATATTAATAGGTGTGAGATACATGAGAATATGTATGTATCTGATACATATTAAAATGTCAAAGTTTAATTTGAATTGTAAGTGAATGTATGTCACAAGTAATGATTTAATTAAATGTATCATATACGTCAAATAATACTACATTGAATACTGATACATAGTCTTTCAACTGAGATTTGAGTTTGACACCTTGAATACTGATACATGACCTTTCACCGATACATTTATGTGATACAACTGAATGATGTATCTGCCACAAGACATGATACGTAAGGCCAAAATTCTGTTTTGGATATGATAAAGTTCATGAGACATTATTGTATATGTGATTGGGTGTTTTTGTGTGAAATGTTATAGTTGTTGACTAATACATGATACACTTTTTGAATTGACATGAATCTGATACATGCAACTATGTTTTAGTGTGTTATTTTGCTGACTGTGGTTGGACTTTGAAGGCATCGTGTCGAAAAAATTCAAAGATATTTAAAATTAGATACTTCAATAGTGAATATATCTGTCCACTAAAAGATAGGATGTTAACAAAGATTCAAGCAACAGTGGGGTTTTTAAGTGGTGTAACTGGTCCTAAGTTGTTCAATCATAAAAGAATACATACTCCAAATGCTGTACTTGAAGATATTTGAGCAATTTATGGGATTGAGATTTCTTACCAACAAGCATGGCAGACTAAGGAACGTGCACTAGAGATAATAAGGGGTAAACTTACCGATGGTCATAGAAAGATGCCCATATACATACATATGTTCAATAATGTGTACCTAAATTCGTATATAAGGATGTACAAGTCAAAAAAAATCAATTTATGTATCTATTCATATCACTGAAGCCCTTTATGAAGGGTTTTGATTTCTATAGACTTATAGCCGTGGTTGACGGTGCATATCTTAGTGCAGTTTACAAAGGGACCTTTGTATCAGGAAGCACACTTGATGGTGCAGATAATTTATTAGTTATTGATATTCTGTTGTATTTAATTTGATACACCTTTCAACTATTAACGGGAAAAAAAACTAACATTTGGCTGGACTTTTTTTGATTAAGTTGCATATTACCATTAGCTTATGGAGTTGTCGACACCGAAAATGATTCTTCATGGACCTGATTCTTTCAACAATTCAAAAATGCATTTGGGGAGAGGAAAAAAATGTGTTGTATCGAATAAAAATGAAAGTATAATAAAGAGTTTAAGCATTGTTTTACCAAATGTTCCCCATTATGCATGCATATGACATCTTTGAAAGAATGTGTGTACGAACTTCAAGAGGAGCAAAAACACATTGAGTGATCTATTCTACTCAATGGCCAAATCCTATAGAAAAGAAGATTTTAAAAACTTGATGGCTAAGGTGGAAAAAATTGATTACCAGATTAAGGAATACCTTGAGAATGCTGGGTATGAAAAATGGTCAAGAGTTCATGTAACAATAAACAGAGGAAGAATGATGACTTTTAATATCGTCGAATCTATCAATAGATGCGTTGTTGAGGCACGACAACTATCTATATTAGAATTCTTGGAGGAGACTAGAATTCTATTTGATTCTTGGCACTGCAAAAACAGAGAGATTTTCTCGTATACAAAGAAAACATTAGGGAGAAGGTTTGAAGAGATTTTGATTCTAAACGCGTCTAAAAATTCAAGAATGAAGGTATGTATTAGGGGGTGTTAAAATGAGCCGAAATATAGGTAACCCGTCCAAACTTTTATGGGTTGGACTCAAGATAATTTGTATTGGACTCAATTGAGCCCAACTTAATCTTCAATTTCAACCCATTTTAAGGCTCTTTATTTGCATTGATGTAATGTATGCTCTCATATTAAATGTATGAATTACTATCTATTTTATATCTTTTAGGATTAATCTATCTATTTGTAAATTTTTATTTTTATTTTCTTAAGTTGAAATTCAAATTGGAGTTACAAAAAGTAAATTATAATATGTTAAAATTATTGAAATTAAGCGGATCAAATTGGGCGGGTCATAATTCAACCCGAATTTTAGCTCAATTGAGCCCAAAGTAAATTTGAGCGTGTCATTATCCAACCCAATTTTTATTTCAACCCATTTTAATATTCTCAATTTCAACCAAACCCATCCATTTGACACCCAATATGTATTTAGGCCTCAAAAGGTTATGTATCACCAGTGAGGTGATGTATCAGTGTGTTTTCTAGATTTATTGATTTAGATCATGTAATATGTCTCAAACTTTCTTAATCTTTATAGGTTATTCCATCATCTGAGTTTATGTTTTCAGTTTATAAATCTGAAAGAAAATACATTGTATGCTTTGAGTGAAAAATATGTAATTATGGAAGATTTCAACTAGACGAGATACCTTGTGCATATGCAATTGCTTTTTTAAAAATCAAAAATATTACAGATATGCATTCATACTACTCTGATTACTATAAATCAGATGCATTAGCCAAAACTTATGAGGTTCCAATAATTCCAATGCCTGGTAAAGAAGATTGGTCGGTTCCAGAGTGTGTTACAGATGAATTAGTTTTGCCGCCTAAATTCAAAAGAATACCTGAACGACCAAGGAAAAGAAGGAAAAAAATCCAGATGAGAAGCTAACATCAAACACAAATTGTTGTGGACGTTGTGGACAAGAAGGTCATAATCGACGAACTTGCACTTTTTTTCCTGAGGAGAAGTGACACAATGTTCTTATGATACATTAATACTACTAATACTTTGATCTTTCAATATAGATTTATGTTGAATTTGAATAAATGTCATTTAATCATTTGGAATAACAATGTATCTTGTTTTTAAATTATTGAGAAATTAAATGTCTAAAGCTCTTATTAGCTTTTGATTTATTAAACAAAATCTTCTCTGTGAAGTCTTAGTAACCTCAAAGTTGTTGGCTGATATTTATCTATCAAAATCTCCTATTGTGGAGTCCTAAGATCCTCTCAATTTTTTAGCTCAGCCAACCCAACAGTGATCCCTTTAACACAATACACTAGCAAAATAATATGATAATCAAAAGGCAATAGCATAACAACTAAAAAGACAAGGCAATAGTGACTAAGCATCAGACTAAATTTTCTAAAATTTGACCCCATTGAAATGAAGAATCATAGCGTTAACAATGATATAGAATTTTCTAAAATTTATTTCTGAATGATGAGCTTACTTGCATAGAGAAGACTAAGTGGAAGGAGACATTGCGCCCTTTGCAAAAGTGTCATGCTTCCTGCCAGTGGTTCCAAGAATGACTTCATGCCATCCAGAGTTGTTCTAGCATATGGAGTACCTTGACATCAGAGCGCGCTCTTTGAAGTCGATAAAGCAGTGCCAATAGGTTATTCATCTAGACAGAGAAAAATTATGCGATCTACCCACATGTTAAAGTGGTCAGAGCAGTTTCAGAGTGTTGAAACTCCTCGGATGGAATTTTCGCAACAAAGACAAGTGGCAGCGAAGGGCAAAAGGAAAAATGTAATATATAGACAGTGAGGATAACATGAAGTAGCATGGCTAGAAAATTGCAGAAACTTTGTTCACCTTAAATGGGTCCATTAAGTTGTTGGACAATGATAAGATACACTCGTGTATAGCTCTCATCACTTCATCTCCAATAATGGAGGTTTTAGAAGCTATACTGGATTGTCCAATGGTCACAGAAAAAATATCAATTGATTTCAAGAAATAAGAAAGTAGAGCTCCTGCAATTAGAATAGTACTGCAATAAGAACGGTACTGACTGTAATTAAAAATAACACAGAACATCTGATAAATATTAAAAGATCACTGCAATAAGTAAAAGAAAAGCTCCTGCCAATGACCCAATAGTGATTGGCTTCAAGTAAAAACAATGACAACCACCAAAAAGTACATATCAACCATCGAAAATTTCATTACAACACATTTTGGAAGCACACTATAAAGGAAGTCTTCACAAAGTTGATAGTACAATACCTACCAGAGCAGCTATGTTGCTCGTCCTCTCTAAAAATATTGCCGCATCTGTGTTGAATCTCAAAAAAATACACTATTTTTAAAGTATGTGACACGTACCCAACTATATTTTGGAAGAGTCCGAGCAACATAGCAGAGCAGTGTTCACAGGTTCCATTTCATGAGACAATCTCCTCAGCAATTTAACAGTCTAAGCACCAGGATTCTTTTCCTCAAAAAGTCATATGACGATACATCACAAATTACTCCCTCCATTACATGTATGTGACTTAGTTTCACTAACCATGCAGTTTAAGAAAATAAGAAAGACTTTCGAATCTTATGATTTTAAACTAAAGATGTGCAGAATGTATCAAAATACTCTTTACATCTCGTGGATTTAAAAATGCTAGATGGGATGATTGAATTAAAGAGCTACTAAATATAGAAAGTGGCTTCTTTTTAAAATAGAATATAAAGAAAAGTAAGTCACAAAAAATTGAACTCAGGAAGTACTTTACAATCCCATGAACCAAACAACACACCAACCATGTGTTTTATTGAAATGACTTTGTGGATGACTAACTAACATGCTGACATTAAATGGGTATTCATGATAAGAATATAAACTCCACAAAGATGGACATTTACAAAAGAAGATTAACAATTTGGTAAAACATTAGATGATTTTATATAACTGCTAAATCTCAATTAATTGAACGAAATAAAAGATTGATTTAATATATTATTTTAATAGATCTAGAGAAACTACTTATCACCACATAAATAAATTGCGGTCCTCAAACATCATAAATGCATTTTAAAATAGGGTACAATATAAAAAAAAATACAAAATAAAGGGCATGTACTGCAACAACTTCTATATTATTCATTTATTTTATGAAAGGTAAAAGTTTCTATACCATTCATATATGTTGGTCCTTAGGTCTAAAGATTTCTTTCATTGCTTTTAAATATTATATTACTGAAAGCATATGTAACAACTAGAAATATAAAGAACCTTGTAAACCAATCACGTTTCAATGGGCAATTTTATCAAAGCAGCTGGCTGATAAAGTTGTATCTCCACGATCAGGTTTACGCCTGACTGTGCCAAAGGGCATGAAAAAACAATTTGTTAAGTTAAATTCAAGAGGAACTAAAAATAATATCTAAGTCAAATTCATTTTCAATGACCGTGATCAAACAAAAAACTCAAATATGTTATTCTCTTTGGCAAACAGTTTGCTTAATCAAACAAGAAAAATTGTTAATAAAGTCTTCATACAAGAATAACTGATTTTGATAACTCTCTTTGTTCAATCAATTGATACACAAAAACAAGTTCAAAACTTAAAAAAAAATGAACTTAGGCAGAGAACATGGAGACTAAACGTAATGTCAAGTTGATGTTTTAGATAAACATGAACTAAGAATTAAATAAAATTCATATCTTAAGTGAGAATTTAAAAATGTAACAAGTTCATGTTTAAATAACTGAAATAGAACAGTAAGAAACATTAATTCATGCTTAACACACAAAATTAAAATGAAGCTAAGACATCAGTCATATAATTAAATTAAACCAAACTACCAAAATAGAAAAGGAAGTGAATTGTGCAAGATTAGTTGATTTAGGCATACTATCAAACAACTTCAGGGCATGAGTGAGCAAACTGATTACTAACATCTATGTGAATCCATCAAGAAACTATTCAAAAAAATCTAGAAACTACCAGATATTCATAAAATCTGATAAACAATAACTATAAATTAAAAACACAAAGCACTCATCACAAAGACTTGAAACTCAACTAACATCAACTTCAGATATATGTGTGTGCCAAATTTACTATTACATCAAACTAACAGGAGACAAAGATTTCAAAATGAACTCACCAGAAAGAGCAATGCAAGCAGAAATTGACAAGCAACCAAATTAAAGAAGAATCAGAACAAAAGAAATTGCAAAAAATGTAAGAGTAGGAAAAAAATGTGTGAGAGAGAATGATTAATTATGCTCGTTTATAGAGCAATGTCAGCAGTATCATCTGAAAAAATGTGCGTTAAAAAAAGAAGGGAAGGCTCAATTTAACAATTCACTATAAAATGGCAAAGCTTAGAAGTAAAAGAAAATATAGAAATTAGTGATGAGCGAAACAAATTGGTACTTTGATTGAGAAAATCTATAAGAAAACGGTTGTGGAACACCATAGATGGAGAGATATTGGTAGTCGAACACCATTGATGGAGAGAAAATGTTCATATGGTTTTGAGAGATACAGGGCCAAATATCATAAAATAAAAAATTAAAAAAATCTTTTTCTTGCCTATTTTTTTTTTAGCCTAAAATTTAGTGAAAATATAATTTTTATTTTTTTAAATATTATTAAGTATAAAATATAGCGGAATTATCTCCCACTCAAAGCCTACAATTATCATTTGGTACCAGTTTGTAAAAGTTTTAGGGACCGAATTTAATTTCTTCGCAATAAAATATACAAATAAGGACCAGGATATAATCTGATCCCAATTAATATACTTTTAGAGACAAGATTATAAGTTCGTCCCAAAATGTTGGTCTTAAATAAAGCTTTTTGTTGTAGTGAAAATAATTAAATATTAATAACTAATACATGCATGGTTGATAATTATTTTCATCGTAATTTACTTGATACTCAAGTAGTAAAAGTTATTAAATATAAAAATAAATAGATGAAGTAAGATATTTAAACTTACACATATCACTGATACATCATTGTTGTGAATCTGATACAAGAGACAAAGTTATATAATCATTTAACAGACCTATGAAAATGATAAATTCAAAAGATGTATATGATACAAAGAGAATGTGTGAGATATAAATTTGATGTTGATTTAGGCATATTTGGTACAAAGCACTACAGATTTTTTATTAAAATATATCAGATACATTAAAGATGATACATTAAAATACTGATACATGAACTTTCAACTTATATTTGAGTTTGATACATTGATTACTGATACATGACCAATCGAATGTTATTTAGGATTGATACATTGAAGACTGATGTATAAGCTTTCAACTGTTACCTGTAAATGATATATCAGAATGATGTATCTTCTACAAAAGATGATACATAAACATTGTTATGTAAGTGGTATATTGAAAGGTTAGGTATCATGACCAAAATTGATATTGATTTAGACTTATTAGATACAATGCACGACAGATTCAAAGTGTTTATGATCTAAAGTTTTAGATTGATATATTGAAGACTTGTACATAAAAATGATATATAAGAGAGATGTAACTGATACAAGGCTTATGTTATGAACAACAAAAAGTTATATTCAACAACACCTGCTAAATAGTTGCACAACAAACTATTAACATAGTATTTTTTCAAAAAAATTCTTACAAATAGTACATAAATAAAAAGATGTTTACTGTAGGTGCCAAAACAAAAGTCTGCATTTTACTACTATCAATTTCAAAAAAACTACTCGACGTCCACCGGTTCTCCTTGATTAGGAGAGATGAAATCTCTCTTAGATTTTTTGGATCGTCATTTTCACTAACATCACCATCCTTGATTTTCTGACAACCATAATTCCATAATAGCAAGGTGTATCTTGAACGAAAGTATTCAGTATATAGTCCAGTAATTAGAATAGAAATTTCATTACTAAGATATTCAACAAAAATAGCCAAGAACACACCACAATCCCTGCAAACAAAGTTTTAATCAACTTTTAAAAAATAAAAATGGCATTTTAATATATGCATAATTGTTAATACTCACAAGCTACTGCTTTCTTGTTGCGCAATGCCTTCAACATATTCAACTTCAAAAGGGTGTTGTGCATCAAGCATGTTACTAGTTGATTTGTTCTTGTATGAATCAAGTGATGACCAATCAGTACGTTTATTCTTTTCAAAAAAATCACTATCCTGAAGGTACGTAGGTAGCATTATTGCTATCTTTTGAATTTTTGGAGAAAAGTTTTTACTTCTTGTTCTAGAGGATGAATCATAGACGCGTATCAACCTCTCTTTCAACATAATTACTGTCAGAACCCAATGAAAATTTCTATCACAATTTATCGAAATGATTGACCAACTATATCTTGAATTTCTTCCGAATGTAGTAAAATATTACATCAATGTGATACACATTTTAAGAAAAATATTAGTTATACAAACTAATACATAGTTAATAAATAGAATAGAAATATATGTATTAGATGTATCTGATCCATAGTACTTATGTATCAGATAATGTCTTGTACTATATCAAAAAATAATTACCTCATCATTCCAACATCTGTTCGGTTGTGACATGAGGTAAAATCAGTTCTTTTCTTGAGAAAATGCTGCTACAAAATTTATTTTTTCAAATTCAAATAAAGAGCATTTTTTTTGTAGTGTTCATCTTTTGATTTTCTGAATGAAAACTTATATTAAAATGAGAGTAAATATATAATAAATAGTTTGTATTGATATAAATTGTAAACATCATACTTACTTGTTGGCATGCGATTTTAATAGTCCCTTATCTATTCATTGGGAGTAGTCAGTGATAAGATCGGTTGGGGAACTATAGCATATGCCAAAACCTTCAAAGAAGTGTGTTTGATACCTATCAGTTGACATTTTTTTTTATCTTTTTCACTCGATCCAAAGTTTGTTAGGTACGGTAATTATAAGATCTTAAAAGGCATCCTACTTCGTGGAAGATGTGTCTTCGCATCATCTGACAACACAACGGGTTTAGATGGAAGCGTGGTAGGCACCTGGCTATCACGTAATAGATATTCAGCTTGAGCTACTTGTTCATCACTAATAACCGTTAATGGCGTAATCGGTAATGAAAGTCTGTATATTAGAGCATCTACCACCTCTCATGTTTCAAACAATATCGAGGTTGAAGTTGTGGAATCTTATTTTTTAAGAATGATAAAAATATTATGAATTTAGAATAATAATTTGTACTGAATTTAATGAATCAGATACAAATGTGGAATATTACCGATACACCGAGCTTGATTTTGTCTTTATTAATTTGCTCAACATGTTCTTCAGCTTGATCAGTATTATCAACAACCTCTCTTGCATATTTTATGACATAATTTGATTCTTCTGATGCATTATCCTAAATTAAATGTATCATGTGAATACTAAACTTATTAATGTTGTATGCATCATAAGAATTGATCTCATATATTACCTTTAATGTATCAAAAGCAATATGCACTTCAAAAGATTGTACAGTAACTGATTTCAGGTGATGTGCTAATACATCCTCCAATTGTTGTGAAATATTGAATGGTTCTGCTTTCTACAAATATAATAATACCAATTACATATGAAAATGACTATTGAAATGAAAAATGAAGGATCTGATACATGACCATGAAAATGTATCAAGAGCTATAGATCATCATAGATGTATCAGATAAAAGAGCTATGTAGTATCAGATTGATCATAAAATTAGTTCTAATACATTACCTTTAATGTATCAGTAGCAACGTGCTCTCCATAAGATTCTGCAGCATCTGATTCCATGTGATGTTCTAATACATTCTTCATTTCTCGTATCATATTGAATGATTTTGCTTCCTACAGATATAATAATAATAACAATTACTTATGAATATGACTATTAAAATAAAAACTGAAGGATATACATGATCATGAGATGTATCCAGATCTCTAGATCATCACAGATGTATCAGATACAAGAGCTATGTAGCGTCGGATTGATCATAAAATTAGTTCTAATATGTTATCTTTAATATATCAATAGCACCTGTTGTTCAAGGACTTCTGTAGCATCTGATACCATGTGATGTTCTGATACATCCTCCATTTCTTGTATCGTCTTGGATGATTCTGTTTTCTACAATTATAATAACAATTACTTATGAAAATGACTATTAAAATCAAATTTAATGATCTGATACAAGTAGTTTAAAAGTATATCAAAATAGAATAACAGATCAAGAACTACATGATGTATCTACCTGAATATCTTCCTGGTCATGAGATTGGCCATGTGCTATGGGGGAGTCAAATTCAAAAATAATAAATGTATCATAAATGTTATGTATACTGAATTAGTACAAAATTAAAAACTAAATAATCTTAAACTACAGTTAATTAGCATCAGATGATATATACATTTGATATAAATATGAATAGGATTTTATGAAATATACCTCATTGAAAATGCTAGACATGAAGGTCTCATATTTGGGCTTGACCGCAACAACACGCCAATTAAAAATTCTGAAGATATGATTACCCACTTTTACAATAATTTTAGAAGAGACTTGAGATGCACATTCATAAAACCATGCATTGAGAGCATATGGCATGCCGCCCAAACGATACATTTGTTTGACAATAGTAAACTCCTACCTCATGTCTTTCATCAATTTAAAAAATGTTATTTTACCTCATCGAAACTGCTCATATTTGTCATCCTCTACCATCTTAAAGTCATCAACATAAATAGGTTCATCACCTAGTAGAGAATAGTCATCTGAACAACGTCTTTATTGTTTTTCATCCTTCCATCAGGAAACGCTGAACGAAACGTCCTTTGTTTACCCTATTTTTGCACCATGAAAATATATAAACAACAATCTGCTTGGGGGGGCATCCGGGTATCGAAATTTATTGATATTATCGGTACATCGCAAACTGATAATAATAGCAAATTTCTTGATTGAGAAATGGAGTATGTTATCCTGAACGTGATGAATGTGCAATTTATCTGTATTTTTCTGCTCCACCTCGAGAATTAAGAGACATTTGATGATTTGACCTTGAAAATTACACTGTGGCATATCTAGGTAGTGACCAAAGATGATTTGCCTAAACAACTGGATACCTTCTTCACCTATTGATGATTTAAAATCATCAATAAACTTAGCGGTATATGTAGTGTCGAATCTCAAAGAGTGGGAAAGAATCTTTTTAATGACGTACTTCAGTCCCTGCATTGACAGAGAAAATGAATAAATACAACTTGTACTTGATACATTGTATATCTGACTTTATGAAAACATATAATAACATAATACATTAGAATAGATGATACAAAGTGACTTTATGTATAAGGGGCATGACTAATCAGTATACATATAGAGCTTAGGTATATTGATATTAGACACTTTGTTTTGCCCTTATGATAAAAAAAATAATAGAAAAAACAGAAATTAATGTATCATAAACAACGCAAAATCAAAAAAACCTTATGTATCATGATTAGTACATGATGTATCATGAATATTATAAAAAGCAGTAGACCTTATGTATCAGTAACATAATAACAAAAATCATATCAGAACCTTATGTATCAGCATACAAACTTTAAGAAAGATACATTGAAATGTATTAAAAAAATTGAGATTTAAAAAATAAAAATAACAGAATACAGATTAGATGAACTCATACCTTTGGGAGATTAGGATGTGTTGTAACACCTTCAATCTTTTTCTCTGCTTTTGTGGGTGCTTGTTGAACTGGAGATTTCGACTTCAATTTCGCACGTAATTTATTCATAACTACGTGATCGTTATGATGTTTGGATCTAATCTCATGGTAACCTTCCCAAAATGAATCAAAATCCGGTGAAACAAGAATTTTTTAATTTTGATTCAATTGTATGAGACCAACACTAAAGGATGGAGCGAAATCTATATGTATCAGTGAAAAAAAGAATAAAAACAACAAAAAATTACAGTAGAAATCAATGGAAGATCGAAGGAGGTGAAATTGAAGTGAGACGACATAGAAGGAAGAAATTGAATTATCTTAATTAGAAACTTGAAATTCAGTAAAACTGAAAATTCAAAAAAAAAACTGTAGCAATTGTGGCTTGAAAATAGGCGTGAATTTAGAATAGTTGGGAGAACTGAAATAGAATGTATCAGTGAGTTTGAGAGAGAGTTAAAAAAGAGGGATTTTTGAGATTTTTATAAATGGTAGAGAATAATAGTAAATATAGTAATATAAGGTGTGTAGATAGGTATTTTTTTCATATATATACGTAGGGAATATGAATGATAAACAGGCGGATTGTGCTGAAGTTAGATGGGTGAAAATGACTTGAATTAATAAATAGGGGATCATTGACCCACCTAATTTTGAACAGGTTGAATGAATTATATTTGTATGAGCTATTATCACCCTTAAATGCCACGAAAGTCTTTATGATTAATTTTTAAATGTCCCTTAAATCACAATTAGCTTCTCTAATGGGCTAGTGGTTAAAGAGATCTTAATTCTAAAAACAATATCTCAAGTTCGAATTTGGTATTAGATAAAAATAATTATGCGTCTAAGCAGATATATAATACTTAATTATTTATCATAGCTATAGTTGTAAACAATTACCTCTCACCACTAACCTTTCATCTGATTTACGTGGGACCACTATACCCAACATATATTACCATATTTTTCGTTTTTCCCAACTATACAAAGTAGACTTTCTCTCTTTTCCTAAATTTTTTTTACTGATTTTTCTCCTTAATTCACTCAAGCACAATCAGATTTCAAATTTTCAAAAAATTTGTTTCTTCCTTTCAATTCCTGCTCCCACAATTTCAATCAACTTCTTTGTGGTTTCATTTTTTATTTATTTCTCTTTGTGCGGTTTCAATCTTTTATTTTTGATTTATATTTGTATATCACACTGAGTTCTTTTAGTTTTTCAGTTATAGATATATACAAAATCATAGGTAACATATATATATATAATATAATATAATATAATTATACAAATGATAATTATTTATACATATACAAATACTATGTACTATTTGTTTATATATATACAAATATCGTATGCTATATTTTTTGTATAATGTATATAACTATACAGATGATAACTATTTATACATATACAAATATTATATACAATATTTTTGTATAATTATGTAATTATACAAATGATAATTGTTTATATATTTATACAAATATTGTGTTCTTATACATACACACTTACTGACTGATTATACATATACATATTTTTACCAACAATTTATTCTCACAAATTATACAAATTAACTTTGGATATATATTTCATATTATTTTTCGGAACATAACTCCAACCTCAATGAAAATTGCAATTATTCCATTACCTCCTGAGTATGTCGAATCAGATACAACTCCACTTTGAATTGATTGTATCATGTACTTGTTGTATAATAAACAAAAAAATCAATTGATTTTTTTTATTTATTATTTCCATTGATCTCATGAATCCAGATAGAATTGTCTTGTTCGTATGGAGGAAGACATATTCAGTATGAAACTCTAATGTGATACAATACCATGGTTTATTAAATTGTTTTCCTTTTTATAAATATTAAATGCAATCAAAATATATAAGCGGAAATATTCATAGCAACTGAAACTATAGCTATAGTAAATAATTAGGCAAACTGTAACTAAAGAGTCTCATTATGTTTTAAGTCTTTACTATTTTTGAAAGTTAACCATATTGATTTTAGGTTGAACACATAGATAGGCCCTTGAACTTGGTTGGTTTTTCCTCTCAGGCATCTCAACTATGCTGTCTTCTTATTGAATTCTTGAACCATACATAATTTGTATCTTTTAAACATTCATTGTTGACATTGCATAAAGCGTTTTATTACGGTTGAAGAGAGCGTGAAGGGGATTTAAAGGGGCTGATGTGGAATTCATTTTGGAATGTAATGGACTTCTTTTTCACGTGCTCTTCAAACGTGATAACACGTTTAATGGATTCCACATCAGCCCCTTATATCTCAAAATAGATTTCACATCAGCTCCTTTAAATCTTTTTCACGCACTCTTCAAATGTGATAAAACGTTTTATGCAATGTCAGCAATGAATGTTTAAAAGGTACAAATTATATATGATTCAGGAATTCAATAGGAAGGCAGCATAGTTAAAGTGTCTGAGAGAAAAAACCAACCAAGTTCAAGGGCCTATCTATGTGTTCGGCCTTGATTTTATTGTTCTCATTGATTCTGAATGATGGCAACCGAATTCTTGTGTCGTATCTATCACATGATGATGGATCTTTTTTTTTCTTTCAGAATTCTTCAACTTTGTAAAAATTAATTGGGATAATTATCTTTTTGAATTTCTATTATAAAATATTTATTGCTTTTAAATATATTTTTTATTTATTACCTAGATATATCACATTTAGAAAATATTTATCATATTTAATAATTGTACTATGTATTAAAAGTAAATTATATATATATATATATATATATATATATATATATATATATATATATATGCATGCATTTCAATGTATTGCATTTGTTTTGATAAAATAAAAACTACACTATGTATTAAAAACGAATTATGCATGCAATATAGATGTATTATAAGTGTCTTAAAATATATTAGGCTTGTTTTGATTAAAAATAATTATGCATTATGTATTAAAAATGAATTATACATATAGTACAGATATATTAAAATTATATAACTATAAATAATAAACAATTTCTAAATATAATATATTTAGGAAAGTTTCCCAAATTAATTGGTGAATAGTTGACGTTCAAATATAAACAGAATCTATAAGAAACCCAAAGGCCCAAAAGTTGTATATAATGATGGCAATCTTCTACCCTCTACTATCTGCGTCTATATCCTGTCGAGCTGTGGTGGAATCTGAAATTTAAATAAAATTATATAAAAAAAATTCTATTATATTAAAAATATGCGAAATTAAATATAAGAATAATTAAAAATTTGCTTAGTACAATTATAATTATCCAGCGAAAAGGGTGTGCACCAGATCACCTTAGATGGCTCCGCCCATACTGTCAAGCATACTTCTTAACATATGATTACATAACTTATGCTGTTACATACAACAAAATTACATAGAAACATTGTCGCAACAAGAAAATTTTTCAAAAAATCAAACTTGTAATTTAAAACAAATTTTTAACTAACTTACCACTATCAGAGAATTGAAAAGTTAATACTTTTCCTTTTATTGCCTTATTTATGAAAATACGATTTTTCAATAAAAGGAAATTCAGTTGAACTCTTTCTTTGCTCTGACTTTCCAAATCTATATAAGCACTATTTAAGTATTTATAATGAGCTTTTCCCATAAGTCATAATTGTGTTGACTAATTTCCCATAATTCATTCCATAGGAATTTTGTTGCACAAACCATGACGATCACAAAACGAAAGCCAAATAAATTATACTTTTTTATATCATCCCACAAAATTACACACATGAAAAAGAAGAAAAAGTTAATATTAAGCAAAGATTAAAATTACCACCTAGTTAGGTAATATATTCAACTAAAAAAAGAAGCAAAGATTAAATTATCCTTGTGGTGCATTTTTTTTAAACCCCTTCTTTTGACTTGATAAATTGCATCTGAATTCACTCCAATTTCAACATATATCCATTATCTGTAACACCAGTTCTAGACGTATACTATATTCAAGAGCCTTTAAACTTTAGGATCAGTAACATTTGAGTCCATTGTCGTCTCAGCAGTTTCAAGTTCACGGAACTTAACGAAGACATAGCCCAATCCATGGCCTAAAATAGCAACAATGAAAATACCAATGTTGAAGGACATAACAGCAAGCATAACAAAATAAACAAGAACCATTCGTACAGTATAATAAATCCCAGCTTGAATAAACCCAACAGCAGCTATGGGCCTCTTGCTGATCATTATTGGACCCATTGACATAATTTCAACACCAAAAGCCATAAAGAAAACAAAGAACAAAGACAATATGTACATGCCTAGGTTATTGTCCGGCCATCCTTTGAATAATATTGTCACATCTTTACCCCAATAGAAATTCATCTTCATCACCATGTTCATAATCATAGGCATATCTTGATCATGAGGCATGTCCATGTTTCCTTGATGGTCATATGTGTGAGACATTTTGAGGAGTAAGAGTTGCAACTTTGGATATGAGACACAAAGATGGATGAATTGTTTGGTTAGGAGTTGTGAGTGTGTTTAAATAAATTTGTGAGAGTCATTGTCATGGGGCGGATGCAGCTATAAGTTTCTGCTTCATCTGAATTCAGTATTTTTGATGCACAATATAAATTTATGTGTAGGAGTTCATTAAAATTGCCACAAATGGTAGAAATGAACTCATAATTTGAAAAGGAAAAAAGAGTCTGATATAACCCTCAACTTTGTCATTTAGAGCTAATATACCCTCATTATAAAAGTGTCTCATATACTCCTATTGTTACACAATGATCCAAATATATTCTTTTCATCTAATGAAAGTGAAAAAAATTATTTTTAATTAAATAAATAAATCAGGTAGTTATTGGGTTCATCTGAATTCAATATTTTCGATGCACAACATTAATTTATGTGTAAAGTTCATTAAAATTGCGATAAATAGCAAATATGAACTCATAATTTGAAAATAATGATTCAATACTAAGAATCTTAAAGATTAAACTCATAGAACTTAAATTCTGAATTCGGCTCTCTATCATTATTAGCTCAATTGAGTGGGGAAAAAACAAGGATGAAATTGACTACTACTAGTATTTTACTACTTTGTTGTCTGTTTATTTGGAATGGGCAAAGCCAAGGGAGAATATTATTATTTGCTGGAGCCAGCCTAAATACAACAGCGTCCGTTATCTTTCGTTGTTGAAATGTTTAACGTAGAATAAGAATCTGCATCGTTTGAATGAGTTACAGAATTAAAGACAACAACAACCTACCAAAATATTTGCGATGTTCCAAATTCCGAGTCAAACTATATGAATTTTATTCAGCATTTTAAGATGTCTTTTTTCACCACATTTTTATGATAAGGACATATATAACGGAGAAAAAAGTTAGGAGAAAAGATACCTTTTCGTAAAATTAGAGGCCAATGTAACCTTTGGAAAATACTTTCAATTGAAACTAAAAAAATTGGACGTATAACATATAGAGTATATAACAAAAATTTCAACAATTGCTAATTTTTAAATCCTTTAAAATCAAATTAACATTAAATTCAATGTAAATTCACCTTAAAAGTTGAATTCATCGTATTTAAATCATGAATCTGCTACAACAGGAAAGTTTATTAAAAGGAATGAGGAACTTCTCTCCTATAAATCTTCTTTGCATGAGCTTTTGTAGGTCGAGAAACAAACTCCAATTACATGTCGTGTGATTCCATATTCTATGCCAATAGATTCGTGACATTCATGTACTGAGTCGTCAAATGAGCCACATTAAGACGCGCTAAAAGATGCACTAATCACATATGGTACTCCTAGTAGCAAATTCTGATAGTGTTTGGCTCTGTTCATTATGATATTGGTATATCTTACAAACAAAATTTCCAACGAAATGACCTGAAACAGACACCAAGAAAAATCTAAAATCTGTGCTGATTATAGAGATGATAACAAAATAAGACATAAACATCCTCAAACAGTGAAATCCAGCATCTAGTAAACAACATTTGGGGCCTTTTCCTTCTAATTTCCTCATGGTAAAATTGTACAAAGAACAGAACTCAGACATAAATGCAAGCAAGAAAATGAGGCAGAGATAAAAGCAAAAGTCCATTTGAGATATTTCATGTGACAATTAGTAGATAAGAAACTAGAGACTTTGGACTTTGATAATTGAGAAATTAATTGGTTGTTGAAGTATTATATATAAATAGATGGGGCAAATTGAAAGTGATTAGAGTAGTAAGATAAAAGTAATGTAAGAATTTATCTACCATAGTCACATAATGCATAATTAATTGGTGTTCATAATTAATCATCACAAATACTACTTACTATATATTATCAAATCCTTATTTGCAATTATGAAGATTAACTTCTACTTCTAATTCATGACCAATCATTCCTTTCTTTTGACATGATAGAGCTTCTTTTGATCTTTCCCTTTACGTTACGATTTCTGTATAATCCAATTAATCTGAGACAAATAATCATGATTGATAACCTGTTTGACTAAACTTCTAAAATCTGTTTATTTAGAAAAATATTTTTTGTTAAGTACTCTAGCTATTTGTATTTGACGAATTATTTTGAAAAACACTTTTGTCAATATATTAGAGCAGTACTTGGTGCTTGACCAATATTTCAAAAATACTATTGGAAAAATTACTTTTTTATCTTATAAAAATCAATTTCTGCTATTACTCATAACACTTATTTTTTAAAAACATGTCCAAACACCTCAATTTTCTAAAATATTTTTCTTTAAAAAAAAGAAGAACAATTTTAGCTCTAAGAAGTTTAGCTAAGCAAGCTACTCCTATCAATCTAGGAAGAGGTTCTTTTGCCCTTTAACATGTGAGCAAAATCGAATTTACTAAGCCCAAAAATACAACAAAACTTCTCATGTGCATGTAATACTGACATCATTTTTAGGACGTGATGCATTTCTAACTTATCGAGGGCATGTCTTAAATAGCAATTTATAAAAAAAAAGGATTATAATAAATAGTTAGTTAGGTAGTTAAGGGTTCTCTCTTAATCATTCATACTATTAATCGTTATTTTTCTTGCTATTCCATCTCTAGTACTGTTTATTATATCTAGCTCTTCGATTATCATGTTCTTTTGTGGTAGTGACTGCTTCATTTTTAGTATGTATTTTCATGTTTTCTTTAGCATGCTTTCTTTAGCATTTTGTCTTAGCTTCTTCACTCTCCTTGTTTCCTTTTTATATTGCTTTATTATGATTTTATTTGAGCGGATGGTTTATCGATCTAAAACAATCTCTCTACTTTATAGAGATAAGATCTGCGTACACATTAACAGTAGTTTAGAATGGAAAGCAAAAAATATAAAAATCAAAGAAAAAATAATAAACATTAACATTTTATTTATGTAGTAGTTACTACTACTATTACACAAGCATATGTCAAACTACTTTTAATTCTTCTCTCCATATTATATAGTACTACTAAAACTTTTTACTCTTCTCTCTTTATTTTTACTTCTCATTCCACAATATTATATATATTATGTGGAGTAGCAAATTAAACAAGACATATATATTATACCATAAGATTCATGCTTTATTCAATTAATTAATTTGAATAGTTCTAAGATGGTGGTGGTTCCTGCTAATTTCCTTCTTAGGAACAGTTATAGTGAGCACTCCATTTTCCATTGATGACTTGACATAATTAGCCCTAGAATTCAGAGGCAGTGAAAAGGATGTGAAGAATTTCCCACTGCTTCTTTCATAATGGTTCCATTTATCTCCTTTCTTCATCCTTGTTTCCCCAGTAATCTTCAGTACTTTGTCGTCCTCCACCTGCGGAAGAGACGTATACAACATATAATCAATGGGTTCAACTGAATTAATTTTACATTCCAAAAAAGAAAGATAATAAATCCTTATAATCCGATAAAAAAAAGAATGACACTTGTTAAAATTTAGAAATATTTCATTTTACTTTTAGTGCATGACAAGCTTTTAGAGCCACCACAACAAATATTATGACACAATTGATACTTCTTTTATTTTAATTTATGTGTTTTACTTTTTTTTACTATATTTTAAAAAAGATTATCATTTTTTCTATTTTACTGTCATCTCAATTTATGTGTCACTTTTCGTTTTTTGAGATTCAAACTATGTAAACTTGACCAATATTTAAAGTCTATACTTTATCATATTGACATTAGAAGAGATGCAAGTAGTACTTTTTGTATAAGCATTGAATGTTTAAATTTTAATTTTAAAATATTATGTTGATTTAATTCAATTTAGCTTCAAAGATTAGAAATTGACTTTCAAAAAGTGAGAAGTACCACATAAATTGGGACGGAAGGGCTAACATCTTTATTCCAACATCTTACATAACATGTTTAAGACCACACAATTCAGAAAAGTCATTTTAGTAGATTATACACATTGTTAATTTAAAAATCACTCTTACTTTCTTAAATTACGTCTTCAATCAAATTAAGACGTTATGAAATGAAATAGAGAGAATACAACAAGTTTCAAAAGTATTCCTATCTATTTTAAACTTCGTGTACAAGCAAAATATGTCATATAAATTGAAAAAAAATAGTATATATGTTTTAAAAAAATAAGAAATTAGTAATAGTTTCAATTATAATAACCTAAAGGGATACATTTACCTGTACTTTGACGTCTTCTTTCTTGTAGCCATGCAAGTTACACCTAAAGATATGTGCCTCTGGTGTTTCTTTATACTCGATTTGCGCCATCGTTGCAGGTGCTGGGGCTATGAGGGCTAGAGGGTTTTCGAGATAAAATTCGTGGAAAGAATCCCATACTTCATGAGCAAAAGGGTCGTGCACTTGGTGTGCGTGTTGAGAATAAGGATCATGCACTTGATGTGGATGATGAGAATAAGGATCATGCACCTGATATGCATGGTGGTCGGAATAAGGATCATGCACCTGGTGTGCATGATTTTTCCGACCACCAAATACAGGCCTGAGAGACATCTTTTTTTCTTTGGCAAAACAAAGTAAAGGAGAAAACTGAATGTGATTTGTGGAGTTAATTTTTTGGTGAAATTATTATGAATAATAGGGTAACGTATTTATATAGGATAAAGATCTAGAAATTTCAAGAAATGGAATTTGTTTGAGAGGGATGTAAAGTTGAGGAGATAGTGTAATATGGAAAAAAATTATGGCTGAAATAAAAGAGAATGGAATTATTTAAGGACATGATAGACACAATGTGGAAAACAGGATTGAAAGATTCGATCTTTATCAAGAATAGAACAAAAAACATAGAAAAATCCAATAGCTCACGAGTCACGACGAAAGGCTTAAATCAGTGAATCTTAATAATAAGGTCACTTTACCACTTATAATATTTCATTATGTATTTAAGTCGTGTAATTCTATAAATTGAGATATGAAAAATTAAGCAGACAAGTCAGTCAATTTACTCTCGTGGTCTCCTTTCTATAACTTGAGAAATTATAAGAGAAGAAGAAATTATTGTGTAAAAAGTCATGCTTATTATCTCCTTCATTGCGTAAAAAGTTGTGTTTATTATCTCCTCCATATACATAAACACATACTCACTTACTCCCAATTAAATATTTTAATTTGATTGAATACGATATTTAAAAAATAAATAGAAATTTTCAAATCTTGTAGTGTTAAATTAAACATACGTATACGTATAGAGTCCTTGAAATATTTCAATTTAAGAAGGTTCAAAGTGTTGATTTTCTTGAGGTTTCAATTAATATTTAAAATACAGTTTGAACGTGTCAATTCTAATTCTGTTCATATCTATCTATACTTTATTCGATCTGATCTTTCATTTCGGCTCACAACTTTAATTATGCGATTCCAACGAGATGAAATATCGAATGACTTAGAAATTTTTTTATGATACCATCACAATATATATACTATGATGGTATCATTCAATATTTGTATGAAATGATTCATAATGATACAATACCAGTATATGATGGTTTCATGGAAATATAGCTGAAGAATTGAAGTAGACATCAATGATATCATGACAACATATAGATATACTGTGGTGGTATCATTAAGGACTGAACCAGCCTCAATGATACCATGTCAGCGTATTGATACTGCGACAGTATCTTGGTCGCAAATCTCATGCTTTAGGGGGGAGGAGGGGTTATAAATTGTAAAGGGGAATTTGTCTGTAATTATTTTGCTTTTATGGGGCATGTGCTTAGTTTTTCCTAAAATATTTGCTTTAAGCCTAATAATGAATTTTATGATTTTAATTTCACATAAAATAATATTAAAGATGGTAAAGAAGGTAAAAAAAAATTATCTAAAAAATAATTTTAAAAAAACTATTAGCTTTTTATCAAAAATATTTTAGAACTTTAGATTAAATAACTCAAATCTTCATACTAGTAAATAAATTTTTTATAACAACATCCAAGATAATATATTATAAAAAAATGGCCAAATTCTTATTAACGAGAAATACTATGGCCAAATTCTTATTAACGAGAAATACTATGGCCAAATTCTTATTAACGAGAAATACTTAATAAAATAAGGCTACAATTTTTGGTCTGCATTTCAAAAATTCCAGCATTCTCATCATGTACCTCTTCGTGCATTAAAAATTCATATATAAAATGGACTATGTGGTTACAACAAACAAGAAGTATCTAATTAAGCTAGTTAATAAAACTCAATATAATTACTTTTAAAAAAATAGTAGCTTTTTTTTGATTGATTGTTGAATATTTCTTAACTAAATAAATAGTTTTAAACAATCTGACGGTGAATAACAATATTCAGATAGGTTAGAACTATAATTTTCTTTGATATTGCTTTATGATTTAGTCTTTTATTTCATTATAAAAAAATATTACACAAGTTGAATATTGATTAATTAACCGAATTCAAGTATTATCTGATAAACCCTATACCTGATAATCATGAAACATTAAAATATTAATCTTTATGAACTTGAGTGTTCAGAACAATTTGTTTCACGAAATGAATCACGTTTTATCTCTATAATCCTCACCCCATTTGTCATACACCATTCCACACCTATTTTCAGAGTCATAATTTCTTCATTGTTCATAAATCATATGCCTGATAATCATAAAAAATTAAAATATTAATTTTTATGATTTTCAGAGACATGTCATATATTAATCTTCCACTCGTCTCTAATAATGTCAGCCCCACCCCATTGTCCTAGATTGTCTTTCGAACATCATATGTGTTCAGTTTCATTCATGCCGCCTCAAATGCTAGCCACTTCAGCTAAAATAGTTTTACTAATATTGGCCTCTCCGATAAAGTGAATTCATTTCATATAAGGAGGGATATTTGGCAATTGTTTGTGATCAGATTTGTGTTGATTTGTTGAATGAATTTCAAGATGATTCTGTTAGAAGACATTTTCATTCCTTCAAATCTGCATTTAAATTTTATTTCTCAAATCTTTCAGATAATAATTTCAGGTAAAATATGTAAAGTTAGTTTGTGAACAAGATTGTGTAATCAATTTATGTCTAAGACTTTCTTAATCCATTCCAATACCTAAAAGTTGGTTAAAATATTTTCAAACAATTTTCCCAATAAGACTATTCATGAATAATTTTATTCATCTTTCAAAGCAGGAACTATACAACAATCACACTTAGGAACTAAAATTAAATCCATCTCTAAAGGAATCCACAGCAATTTTGTATTTCAGCACTTTTTATATTAAAAAGGAAATTTTTGAAAGAATTTTTTTTTTGTGTAATATCACATTAATAAGAGAAAAATTGTGACTATCATAATAAAGATCCAAACCGAAAGTTGGTCATCTTGATTAGGAGAGTGAATAGTGATTCTTAAAATGTGGCGCACAATATGATAAAGAAGTTGATTCGAGAGAGTACTAATATTGGCCATTAGTGATGTAATCAGCAACTTTGGATTTAATAGAAGTGGGAGCATAACTATATACCATCAAAAGTTAGAGTTACCTCTATTGATCTTCTATTGAATCTAGTGATCAACTTGGTCTCTGATTTGTATTAGCCTCCTCCAAGTACGCGAATGTGTATACTTTCATTTTCTAGCCATGTTCTTTGAGCATAATTAGCTCTTATGAATTTAGTCTACATAGTGTCTTTTGTTCTAAATTTCCACCAGAGCTTGCCGAGCATCTAAGATGTCTTGTATTCGAATTTCAGTACCACCTTCTTGAGTAGGTTTACATAGAATCTGAATTAGAATGGTATTGAGAGGTTCACAGATTGATAGCACATGCAAAATTAATCAAAAAAAATCGCTCTTATGGATAACATGTTACGATTCCAAGAACCCATTCTTTGAATAATTTTGGTGATCATATTTGTGAAGCAGTGGACTTTGTTCTTTCCAGAGAAGAATGTGCATCCTACATAGTTAATTGAGAACTTTTTTTTACTGATAGTTAAGTGTATTGGGAACTTTTTTTTACTGATAGTTGAGTATTCTAGCCATAATGCTTCTTCTCTTTTGATGGTCATTCTCTTCCATAAGAAAACAACTTTTTTTTGATGTTGATTAGAATTGATTTCATAGTCACTCAAAGTATTCTTGATGAGATGCAAAGTAGCCGACTTACCTGCACAAAAGATTATTATAATAAGCAGATAAATTATTTATCTTATGGCATGTTGGGTGAATATTAAAAGCAATAAAATTTGGATTCTCAAATAAATTATTTAGCTTTCTAGATAAAATTTCAGCTTGAAGGAGATAAGGGTCTCCCTGTTTAACTATCCTCCCAGATTTGAAAAAATAATGTACTCCCTTCGTTATAAAAAGAATGAGTTAGTTTGATTTGACACGGTATTTAAGAAAATAAAAAATGACTTTTTAATTTTGTGATTCTAAATTAAAATTATGTCAAATATATTAAAACATTTTTTTATCTTGTGCTCTTAAGTATATCATGTGTAAAGTTAAAAGTTAAAGTTTTACAAAAAAAAAAAATTCATTTTTAAACAAACTAAAATAGAAAGTAGATCATTCTTTTTAAAAGAGATGGAGTATCCTAACCTTCGCAATGGCTGTTGGATATCAAGTTTCAAATGATAACTATCCATTACTGTGGAAAGCCCATTTTCTTCATTACTGCACATATGAAAAATCATAAAAGTCTTTATGATTTAAGACTTTAGACACCAATTTTTTGAGAAACATTACTGAAGCTAATTGGTCTAAATTCTCAAAAAGATAGAAGAGTCCCAAATTTAGGTATCAAAACTAGACATGTAATAATGAAAATTTAGATATTTGCTTAGCATAACAAAATTCTCTAACAAGTTCTTGGATATCATTATCAATAATATTCCATATTTTTGAAAAAAAAACATAGTATTAAATCCATCGGGACCTGCTAAGCAATTATGGTTGATATAAAAAAAACATTTGAAACTTTTTTTCTTAATCGGTTTAGCAAGTAACATGGCATTATCTGAATCAGTAATCAAACAGGGAAAACAATTAAGGATATTTGGTAGAATTCATAGTTGTATCTGCAATGTTTTCATTTTCTTCTGTCCACTGATTATCTGCAAGTATTATGTTGATGTTGTGAAATTTCCTTCTACCCTTGACAACGTTGTAAAAGAATTTGATATTTTCATCTCCCACCAGCTCTGCCTTAGCATGATTGAGATCCATTCTATCTTCTTGATTCAGAGTGGTTATGTAATGAGCTTTCCGTTGATCCATTGTTGTTTTCAGGGCTTTAATATTTGCTAAAATATCCCCAAACTTTGTATCTTGACCACTCATTGAGGGCCTTACAGGCCTTTGTCATCTTCTGGTGAACTCTCAAAAAAAATATTTTCATTTATCTGAACATCAGAGTGTCATAACAATCCTTTTTTCAACCCAAAAGTTCAAAATTTTAAAATATTTGACGTAATGATCTTTCTTTTCTTTCTCAGCAGTCATGAGTATAGCGCAATTATCAGGACTGGCCTTTGTGAGGTGCTAAATAGATGTTTTGGAGAAACACGAGTTTCGGTCTTCATTAGCAATCAATTTATCCAGTTTTTTTCAAATAATGTCAGTGCCTTTCCTCTCATTGCATTATGTAAAGGGGTGACCAAAGTATCCCATATCAACTAAACCACACTCAAAGAGACATTCCATAAATGACAAGCTCTTGTACATCCTATATGGATTACCTCCCAACTTCTCATCAACATTTAGAATACTATTGAAATAACCTATGACAGCCTATGGGTGGAGATAGTACTAGCAAACACTCACATTTTTTCTGAAGTTTCTTCTCTCCCAAATTGTCTTGTTTTGGCATAAACTATACATATGTTACTCTTTATTAGAATTCTTGATGGTAAGTTTACAAGTAAGCATCTGGTGTGAATGGCCAAAACATTATAATTTAGATTTTTCTTCTAGAATATCTATATCTTGTTGCTTAAGTTAGCATAACTTCCTTGCATATTCAGGTTACTCTTATATATGCAGAATTTTTGTAAAAATGGTACTGGAGAGCCACAAAAACAATATTATGATGTTTAGTCATGCTGATCAATCTCTCGATTGCAGCTTAAGATTTCTTACTCTTGATATTCCAATTTAAGAGCTTAATCATTAAACAAGATCGGAAGTGTTGGTTTGTGAAGATCTCTTTTGATTTTCTGTCACCAGAGACTAATTCTTTGAAAGGATTTTGCTAGATATTTATTGTTTATCGATGTTCTCTTCTTGTGCATTCTGAAATATCTCAATCACCTTTAACTTTTCCTTCAAAAACTTGAGTCAACGATTCTGCTTCTTCATCAATTGTATCCTGATCTATTTCTTCTTCAGAAGTTTCTACTTCATCAATAGACGTTTTCTCAGCCCACTCATCTATAGTTGGAGCCTTCTCATTTAAAGTATGTTATGTGCATGTTCCCTCTTCCTCACTTTGTTGATCTTTTACCCTCTGAATACTCTTCTCAGTGTTAAAGGTGTCAAATTTATTCTTAGAGTTGGGTGTTGTTTTCGCATCATTTGGAATAGCTCGTGTATTGATACTTTTTCCTTTAGAGTCAGTCATTGTTCTGTTTCTTTTACCTTTTTCCCAGAGCATTTAGGTTAGTGATAAGAACATGATTTCTCCCATTTTTATTCGTTTGTTGGACATAACTTTGGATAGGTTGATCCAGATCTTTTTGGTTAGTATTAGTTATTAGTATTTAGAATATGTTTTACTTTCTTCGCGGTTGCAAATCTCTCCAGTAGTTGGGGTTAGGATCATGGATTTGGTCGGAGTTAAAATTTTGTATAACTCAGATAAGTTAGGCCATTTTATTGACCCATTTGCATATATGTGATTATTTTTAGACCAAGAACAAGCCGAACGATCCCGAAAAAGAAAAACTCCAGCAATTTAGAGTTTTCAAAAGCTTGGTTCGAGGTAGGTGATGGTTTTACCTTCCCGTATGAGTTATATATGCTTGATAGTTGCTTTATATGCATATATGTATGTGAGTAGGGAAGGATGAAATGAACCATGTGAAATAACTGTTTTATTGTCTATGGCTTGCAACGAACCTATTCTTGGTAGTTGGGACTGTTGAAACTATTCAATGTGTGTGTGATTGATTGTGTATGTTTGGACCGAGTGCCACGTTCCAACACATAACTGAATCAGATGTCATGTTCTGATACGTATTTGGATCGGGTGTCACGTTCCGACATTGGATCGGGTGTCACGTTTCGACACAACCTTGGGCCGAATGTCACATTCCGACACATTAACAGGTGAATGTAGGTTTCATGAAAGGACCCTTCTTGAGTGGGTATTGCGACTGAGACTGTTAACCTGTGTAGATGTATATGTATTGTCCCTTAAATGAATTTAGTAAGGTGTTCTTTATATATGTGTGTAACTGTGTTGTAGTTACTTGTACATAACTCATTTATTGGAATAGCCACGTAATTCTATCAATACACCATTATGTAATATACTGATACTGCATTTGCTCTTTCCTTATTGAGTACAGGACATTGAAAGCCCTCACATAAAAGATCATTAATTTGTCGTTCAAGGGTGAGCTGTATAATTATTACTTGGTATAACTACCTAATTTTCATTGTTCTCCCAACATCTCAATAAAGATTGAAATAAATTACGACAAATCGACTTTTTATTTCATATGTTACAAACTTACGGGCCGTTACACTAACAATCTCCTCTTTGTTCGTTGCCTTAATCTCTTCTCCAGCATTCAGTATATCTTTTTCTTGGTTTTCCTTTTCTTGGTTTTCTTCATTGATAGAGTTTGACCTTGGAAGTCTACAATGTCTAGAGCATTTGGGTACTACACCCTCATATTCTATTTTTTGGCCATATCCTTGAAAATGGTTTACAGAATTTCTTCTTCCAACAAAACGTTATTTTGCTTAGGTTGATAAGATCAATTTCAACTCGTACCTTAGTCATACTAGCTAGGTCTAGGTCTAGTCCTTCCCTTTGTGGGCTGGCTATTTGCTTCATATAATGCCATTTGTGTAAATGAAAAGACAATTTATGTATTTACTACTCCACAGTCTGTATATTAAGAGGAATGAAAAAGAGAAAAACAGTAAAGTTACTAAATGATAATGAAATGAAACTCACTCAGTATATTAATATCTTGATCATTACACTTATTTACAACTAGAAGTAGTCATTATACAAACATGCACACATGTAAATTCAGGAGCTTTAGACTCCAGAAAATTTTTTACTAGGAACTTTTAACAAACACTTTGTAGTCATTACTAGTAAAAGCACTCATAAATCAGTTGTATAATAATTTTAAGCAGAGATATCAATAGCTTTCACCTCAGGCTTCTTCTTCTCCTCTTCTTTCGGAATAGTCACAGTCAGCACTCCATTCTCCATCGCCGCCTTTATTTCACCCATTTTAACTTTCTCCGGTAGCCTAAATCTTCTTACGAACTTGCCGCTGCTCCTCTCCATACGGTGCCACTGATCGTTCTTCTCCTCTTGTTCTCTGCTCCTCTCACCACTTATCTGTAATACTCTTCCTTCTTCAACTTCAACCTTCACTTCCTCTTTCTTAATCCCCGGAACGTCCACTTTGAAGATATGGGCTTCTGGGGTTTCTTTCCAATCGATTCTTGCATTTGCAAAATCATAGGATGATTGGAAATTGGCGAGGTTGGTTGAAATTGGGAAGTCCAGAAACGGATCCCATACGTCGAGTGAAAATGGATCGAAGATGTTGCTCTTACGCCCACCGAAGAAGCTTGGAATCAAAGACATTTGTTTTTCTTCTTCTTCTTTTTTTTTTGAAGAAAACAGAGGACTTGAAATTGAACTTTGGATTGCAGCGTTTAATTTGTCTGATGACTTCTGGTTGCTTATTTTGATGAAAGAGGAAAGATGTAGAATGCTATTTATAAAGGAATTTGTGCAATTCGAGTATAATCTGGGATGTTCTTCAGTTAATCTTTGATAGCAACAGAAGACGATTCTAGAATTCCACAAATTATTTTTAAAAAAAAAAAAACTATTTAAGATTGCCACAGCCAAAGATGTGATTTATGTTCCCTGGCCTACTTATCGCAATCATGGACAATTATTATTGTTGAAATGAACAAATTAGAGTCATGCCCAACTCTTTCAATGGAATTTTGATTTAAAAAAAAATAATCTCGAACACACTGAAAATGTATATATTATCCATACTTTTTATCGTTTAACTTGATATAAATTTTAAGTAAGAAGTAAAGAAATAATTTTTTTAAAAAGTTGTGATTTTAAAAAAATCAAGCTTTGCTCAGAAACGTTATCAAAATTTAAAAAAAAAGATCAACTAATAACTAACGACTAATCAACGCCCCTTATGAATAAGAGCCTATTTGAATTGACCTATAAGTTGGATTGTACTCTTTTTTTTTAATTTATAAATAATTTTCAACTGATAAATTATTTAAAATAAATCCATCATCGATCAATAGGTATTTTCAACGTCATTCTTATCATCCAATCTTTTATAATAATAATAACAATTATTATTATTTTTTTAAAAAAAAACTACTCCTAGAAGACCTTAATTCCTCTAGAAAGCACATGTAATCAATCACCCAAGACTGGCTAATTCTAGATGCCACGTTAGAAAAGTAACACAAAAATGTAGAACCCCCTCGAAATTTCAATTGCCCAATAGCTAAGAAAATCCCTATAAATATTGGCACATATATATTTGATCAAAAATGCCAAGTACAAAATATTTCATCCAAGTGATTTAATTTGGTTGCTTCTTATTTACTTCGTTTCAATTTCAATTCCAAATTAAAATGGCATTAATTCCTCAATTGCTCGAAAATATTTTACAACCCCTTAGCCTAATTAATTCAACTAATGATGGAACCTCCAAATTTGTCAACCCACGAGTCGATTGGAAGGAAACTCAAGAAGCTCATATCTTCAAAGTTGATCTTCCTGGATTAAACAAAGAGGAAATTAAAGTTGAAGTGGAAGAAGGAAAGGTCTTGCAAATTAGTGGTGAGATTAAGGGTGTTGATCCTATTAATAAAAAAGATCAGAAGGAGGAGAATGAGACGTGGAGGCGCGTCGAGAGGCCACGTGGCAATTTTTGTAGCAGGTTTGGGTTACCTGAAAATGCTAAGATTGATGAGGTGAAGGCTAATATGGAGAATGGGGTTCTAACTGTTATCATTCCTAAGCAGGAGATTAAGAAACCTGAGGTTAAGACCATTGAGATTAATTAGTGGCTAATTACGTAATTAATGTTAGTCTTTTTGTCTTTTTTATGTACTTAATAATTGGGCATGAGCTTTGAGTGAAATTTTCTTATTTTTCTTTGATTGTGGTTTAATTTGAGATATGAGTATATTTAGTGATGTTGTAAGTGCTATGTAAGCAAATAATAAACGTTGTTTGTTTGTAAAATACGTATTCACAACTTTGGGATCTCAAATTAATTTTCTTATTTTTGTAAGGCATTGGAAGGAAGATACGACTCCAAGGCTATATATATTGTGAGTAGACTCCTAATAGATTTATTATCATTAACTTGGTTTTGCTGGGAAATATTTGATTTAAAATTATCTAATTACAGCTCTTTTATTTATTATAATTTTCATTCATTTCAAAATATTTCAAAATTTTTTTTTTTTATTCAGATACATTAATTTAGTAATTCGGATACATTAATTTTTATTTATTAATTATCTTTATAGTTAATGTATCATGTTTTAAATATTATCTTTTGATACATAAAATTTTAATTAATGTATTTGAATTATTAAATTAATATATATGAATTATCACATTTTTATAAAGTAAAAAAAATGATAATTAACATTTTATACATGTGATTTAGGTAAGTTATATAATATTTGAACACCTTGGGACTTGGAGTGGCAACCAATTTCACTCGTTGAATATTTGGGCCAGAAGCCAATTAATCTGATAAGAGGCCCATTCCTAATAAACTAAGAATTTGACCAACTAATAAATAGGGATATTGACATACATATACAATTTATTAAGATCAGATGTCAAAATTTATTAAACTTGAAATCACTATTGACATATTTTTATCAAAGAATAAGTTGGGCAACTGAAGCCTTAAAAAATGGCATTCGATATAATAGGAGAAATTAAGATCCTCCTCGTGATTTCACGCATGAAATATGTATCCCTTTCAAAATAGTAACACGGATGACATTTTCAATTTCTAATTTTAAATCTAAAAATCAACTCAAATCTTCTTTAAATTGTCTCAAAACAACTTTAAAATTGATTACCAATACAACATGTTTCGACAAAATTTGATATCACCTAATCAAAATTTGAAAATTCGCTAAACAATAAATAAGGCTGAATATAATAGATTTTTATGATCTGAATCTTCTTCGAATCATGCACATAACATTAGCTTTAATGCATCGGGCTAGTTGGCATTTTGCCAAACACCAAATAATGATTTTGGAAAGAATAGTTTCCTACCTTTTTTTCAAATGAAAATTAGTTCTGGTCAAACCAAATAATGCCCACCCACCTTTTGTTACTATTATTTTCTTATAGACAAACCTCAATGTGCATTAATTACTTCATGCAGCTAAACCTAACCTATGCTACGTCTTTGTTAGTAGTGTATTTATAAATTAGATTAAGCTTCACCATGAATCATTCTCAAAAGGTGCTTAGAGGATTTTTAGCAAATTCTATGTAAGTTAAAAAGTTAAGTATATGAATTTCATGATTACACATGCTTCACCTTCAAGCAAACTATATTCAACCATTCATTTGGAATAAAAAGAAACACCAATTGTATATGAATGAATTCTCATAAAAGACTCAAAACTACTCATTCCAATTTCATCTTTTTAAACCAATAAAAAGAAGTTTGGGTATCCACCGGGTGTCTATTATCGCATTGAAGTATGACTAATAAATTTAAATTCTTGTCGAAAGTTTTTTATTAAAGGGTACTTTATCAAGTGTTTTCTAACAAATGTGGTTACATATCTAGTATGTGAACCAAAGACTTCTGATTAAGGATGAAACAATATTTATCATTTTATTAGAATTCATATTATTAATTAATTTATATCTAAAATTAGATCGAAATCTTTGATCATGAATGCAGGAGTACATCCCACTCCGTCGATACTTTTTACACATTGAATATGGAACACGGATGCATTAGAAGATTGGCATCATTTTAAAAACAAGAAAAGGCATGCAAAAGAAATGAAGAGATAATATTAAAAAAAAAGTAATGATGGATTATTTCACACTAGGCGTGCCACATTCTTTTCTCATCATTTCTTTTTCTGTCCTTTTTCTTTAATCTTTTGATAAATCACCTATGTGAAGCTTAATTAGCCAACTTTGGTTTGCTTTACTTTATGATCACTTGTGGCTTTTGGGGATATTTTTTTTATTTTGTGTCCAACTTTCAGATGTGAAAGGCCAATAAGATACTCATTTACCTAGCATTACATTTGATTGGTTAGTTAGAAGTGATATTTTTTAATTTTTTTGGTTATATTTTCGTTCCTTTTTTTGGAAATTAAATAAGCATTTTTATCATTTTTCTTGATAATAGGGTTTAGAAAGTCCTTCCCTCATGTTCGACTTGTCTTGTCGATTATAACGAACTTGAATTTATTTTTCTAAAACAAAAGGGACAAGAAGTTGCGAGACAGAGGATTGATCAAATTATATTAAGTTATAGATCTGAAGACCGGTTCGGATCCTTTTTTCCCTAACACTTGAGGTTATCCACACTTTTGTTTATGTCATATATGCATTTGGTTAAGGTGGTATATTAACAGAATTTTACATTGCTGACATTTCATAAGATATAGATATAGATATAAACTCACATAATCAAGGAGGAACCTTCGTTAAAGGAGATTCAATTTGCACCAGCTCACCTGAGCAAACAAACACCACAATAACTACTATTCACACCTCTCCTCTTTCAATTTCTACTGAAGAATCCAATACTAACAACAATTCGACGGGGGATAATGACTCACACAAGCCTACAAACAATCCCAAAATATAACTCCCTCAAAATCAACCCAAAGTATCCTGCAATTTCGATCTGCAAATACAAAAATTAGACAACAAAAAAAAATCTATTGTCGATCAACAACATAAAGAGTTGTCTCAAAACATCGACAATGAAAACAATTGTTATACCCCGCACTTTTGTATATTGGAACATGTTTTTTTTGCTAAAAGATTGTCATGTGATCCATGTTATCTTATGAAGTTCTATGTGAGTAGCGATGGTTGGAAATAGGTCTAGAGGGATTTGGAAGGAGGTGGAGGCCAAATAATGAGTCATGGTAATCAACCTACTTGCGTAATCTACTGACTTGGATGTCTTGCATAATTAAGCTACTTGAGTACATGTCGAGCTTAAATAGCAAGGATTACATAGGTTTTTAAAGTGAGACGAGATTACGAACCCACGAAAGAGGAATAAGGAGACGATGCACCTACTTGGAACAAGTAGGTGATGCACCTACTTGGTCCAAGTAGGTGACGCACCTACTTGGGTGGACCCCACCCTGCCACGTGGCAGTCAGGGGGTGGACGCATGGATGAGGTGGCCCAATAAGGGCTGGACACGTGTCACCTTTAGGGGTTGACATGTGCCACCTTCTAAGGAGGGGTATATATAGGTAATATGATGAGTAATTTCTCATTCTTCAACTTTAACTTAGAAAAGAAAGCTAGAGAAAGCTAGAGAAAAAAAGAGAGTAGCTACGGCTTGGCCAAGAACAAGGTAAGCCCTCGACTTTTTCTCCGTGAATTAATTATCTAAGGTATCCATCGGTTAAATAAAGGTGTTTAACAACGTAAATTAACAGTTGGGGCAGCAAGGAAGTTCAACGTGAGCCTACAACTTTCGGCAAGTTTCGGAAGCTCGTTTGTTAAGGTATGACTTGATTCTCTTTTCACACATTTGAGTAAGGGTTTAAACATGTTATGGGTGTGCAAATATGGACTGGAAACATAAAATTATGCACGTTATTGGGAAAGGGTGCTGAAAATCGTGTAGGGGTTATTTTAAAGTTATTCTAGCGAATTAAAGTTTGGATAGTGTTGTCGTTATTGTGGTGTTGTATTTGAAGGTCGTTTGTACATGTTGAAGGGCTGAAAATATAGCTATGGACGAGTATAGAGCTGCTGGTTGCAGCCATGTTGTGCTCTTTTCCGTGTGGTTGTGATTTTATAAAATAAAGACAGAAAATTATATGTCGGTGTGGTAGTTTTGAGCAGACTATTTGGAACTCGTATTGAATAGTGTTGTAGTAGTTGTAGTGCATATGGATGGTGGTTATTTTTTTGGTATGGCTGCGCTGATTGAAGGTTAATTGGAAGTTCGGATAGGGCGAGTTATAGGGAAAATGCTGCTCGATTTCTGATAACTTCTTACCTAATCGACATACTAGTCGAGAAGTGTGAACAAGAAAGTAATTCCTATGGATAGTTAGTTGTAGGTTTAGAAGCTAGAAAGACAAAGATTATTAATAATAATGTTACCTTCGTGTTAAATAGGTTAAGGAGTAACGAAGCAAGCTTGGTTACGGTTGATCGAGAAAAGGTATGTAAAGCTATCCCTTCTTTCTTTTGGCATGTCTTTGACATAAGTGATGAATGGTATGAGCTTGAGGGTAATTCTACTCATAAATTCCAAGCGTAATTCACAATTCTTATTTACTTCTTGATGATCGCACTCTTACAGTAATTGAGCTACTGCTTTTCAAGCCTTCTATACGCTGGGAAGTAGTAAGTATGTAAAGCTTATCCCTTCTCTTCTCTTGGCATGTCTTAGATATAAGTGATATGCGATATGAGCTTTAGGGTAATCCATTCATGAGTCCGAACATGATTTATTTCTGAATGTTAAAACTCTTAAAGTAGTTAGGCTATTGCCTTCGAGCCTTCTACATGTTAAATAGTAATTAAATGTATAATCTCCTATTCCTAAGGACTCTTCGATGACGAATGTCTCTGATTCCATAAGTTATTTAGCTTTGTCATGATACAAGTCTATGACTCCTGAGGCTCCATTTGATATGATCCCCAATGACATTTAGAGGGTACTTGAGACGATTACTACCCTGATCTTCAAGTGATGGTTCACTTGACTATTCTATTGAGTCTCAGATGATGATTTAATTTGCATATGGTTTCTCACTACTCTGCTCGTGCATACTGTTAATACATCTTTCACCGAGTCCCATAATGGGTCGGAAATATTATCGGACGCAGCTTTACTACATCTTCACCGAGTCCCGGGCTGGGAATAATATATGTATACGATGATATGATGATATGATTATTCATTGAGTCCTAGGCCGGGAACGATATATGTATACGATGATATGATAGGAAACTGACATAGTTATAGCACCAAGTCCCTCACTAGAGGGCCGGGTACGGTATGATATATATGATGATATGATATGATAACATGATGATATGATAATGGCACCGAATCCCACGATGGGCCGGGTACAATATAAATGTACACCACTCTCTTTACCGAGTCCCTCACTAAAGAGCCGAATACAGTATATAGATATGCATATGAAAATATAGTGATATATTTATAACACCGAGTCCCACAACAAGCCAGGTATGGTATGTGACAATGATGTACATGACTTTATTTCATAAGATGCAGGTACAGTGATTTGTTAACTGTCATACTTGTCTCTTGCATCCCTATTTCAGCTGTAATCTCCTTATGATGTTTTATGCTTTACATACTCATTACATATATCGTACTGACCCCCTCTTTTTTTGGGGAGGGGCTGCGTTTCATACCCGCAGGTACAAATACGCATTTTGAGGATCCGCCAACTTAGGATTTCCAGTCAGTGATTTTGGGAAAAGCTTCATTATGTCGAAGCCTAGCTTTTTGGTAATGATCTTTGATGTATATGTTCGTTTATTCAAGGGTACGGCGAGGGATCTGTCCCACCATATGATACCGTTGATACTCTTAGAGGTCTGTAGACATGTGTATGTGGGTTGTATGTAAGTTTGTTTCAGCTGTCTCTATACGATGTGTAGTAAATGTTAGTATGTTATGGCATTCTTGGCGGCTTGCGTGCCCTTTCATGATATGATTAGTGGTAACTCCTTAGGAGAAAACTGAAAGAGGCTATATGTATATGAAAATGTTATGACCTATTGGGGGGTTTTGTGTATAGTATCACATTATTCATAGTCCGACTTGACTACAGCTGATAGACATGTATACGGAGTTCAGGTCAGACCCCATCCACGACCTACGGGGTTGGGTCATGACAACAATACTTCTCAAAATCAAATCAACTATTACACGCAAACGAAGGCTACAAATCAGGATGGGAAACAAAGCAATCTATCGGGTAATAGATGAAATGAACAGTCAGTCTCTAAACCAACATTCACTGTAGTAATTCAAGCCAAACTATCCAACCTCAATGATAAAACGTAACAAGTTGATATTCGACGTGGAAATCACTTAGGCAAACCTGTGGTCTATTTCTCTGGTGAGGATTACTTTATTAATCTAGCACAAGAATGCAAATTTACTCTTATTGGAAAGTTCTATAGATGTAAACCTACAATGGATGAGATTAGGAAAGTCTTTAATAAATAATTTCAAATGATTGGGTCTGTAAAGATTGCTTTCTTCGATTATCGACATGTCTACCTATATTTTACTAATGAGGTGGACTACAACCACGTCTCTTTAAAGAATTTATGGACATTGATGATTTCCTTATGAAAATGTCACGACCCAACCCCGCGGGTCGTGACGGGTGCCTGAACTGGACACTCACGTGTACCCCTGCTAACTATAAGTAAATCTGCCTCATGTTTGAGTTATAACGTATCCAACTGACAGCATAAGGCAACACAACGTATAAGCCGACGAGGCTATCGTAACATGTAGTATCATTTTATAATGAACACACGCGCGAGCCGACAAGGCTGCCACGATAAAGGGAATGACCCAAAACATAAGATATATAGGCACAACTGTACACATATACATATACAACCCACATACATGTCCACAGACCTCTAAGAGTAAGAACAATAATATAAATCGGGATACGGCCCCCGCTATACCCATAGACAAATAAATATATACATCGAGGGTTAGTACCAAAATCTAGGCTCCGACATAATAGAGCGCTTCTGAACTGCTGAGTGGGACTCCTACACTGGCGGATCCCCAAAGTGTCTACCTGTACCTGCGGGCATGAAATGCAGCTCCCCGAGAAAGGGGGTTAGTACGACATATGTGCTGAGTATACAAAGCATAACTGGAAGTAAATCTGAAATAGAGAGAGTCAGGGGGATAAACTCGTTACGTAAGAAAACACTGTACCTGTACCTTGTGAATCAAAAAAAACATGCATGCTCATATTATACAATATAGCTGACCCTTTTAGGGACTCGGTGAATCATAATTGTAGGACCATCATAGGGCCCGGCGCCATCACCACCGTATCACATCACATCATCATCACATATATATATACATACATACCCAGCCCTCTAGTGAGGGACTCGATAAGTTATTCATGTCATTGCATTATCATGTCCTCATATAGCATACACGGCCCTTTAGTGAGGAACTCGACGGATAATATAGTGAACTGCGCAAGATTACGTACCTGGCCCGTTATGGGACTCAGTCATACCCGGCCCTTTATGGGACTCAGTCATACCCGGCCCTTTATGGGACTAGATGAATACTTATATCATCTTATATCGTACCCGGCCCTTTATGGGACTCGGTCGTACCCGACCCTTTATGGGACTCAGTCGTACCCGGCCCTTTATGGAATTTGATGAATACTTATATCATCTTATATCATACCTGGGCCGTTGTGGGACTCGGTCGTACCCAGTCCTTTATGGGACTCGGTGAATACTTATATCATCTTATATCGTACTTGGCCCATTGTGGAACTTGATCGTACCCGGCCCTTTATGGGACTCGGTGAATACTTAAATCATCTTATATCATACCCAGACCGTTGTGGGACTCGGTTGTACCCAGCTCTTTATGGGACTCAGTGAATACTTATATCATCTTATATCATACCCGGCCCATTGTGGGACTCGATCGTACCCAGCCCTTTATGGGACTCGGTGAATACTTATATCATCTTATATCGTATACCGCTTCACTTATATTAAGCTGTTTCAAGAGAAGGAAGGAATAGGCTTCACGTGTACTACCTTTCATCATGTAGAAGACTTATAAGACAATAACTCAACTATCGCAGGAGTTTGAACATCGAGGAGTGAATAAGATTTACGAACCATAGTCGGAGTTCTATGAATGGAATTGTTCCCACATTACATATACAATCCACTTAAGACTAGGACATGTCAAAATAAAGAAAGATATCTTTACATACTTATGCCAAAGACATGCCAAGAGAAAGAAGGTAGTTTCACATACTTATGCCAAAGACATGCCAAGAGAAGAAAGGGCTTCACATACCTCTTATGGATTACTCTTAACCACGTTCGCCTCGCGTCTTTTGAACCTATTTAACATGAAAGAAATACTAAGGTTAATAACCTTTCACTTTTTAATTTCCAACTCTACAACCAAGTATCCATAGGAATTGTTTCCTTATCCATTTCCCTCGACTAGTTTATTACTAGTTCCGAAGTTACCGAAAATTGGGAAGCATCTCCCCTATAACTTGCCCTATCCAACTGCTAATCTTAGCAGCCATATTACCAACAACAATCAGCAGCCATATATACAATCACATCACTTCAACATTACTCAATACAACTCCAAACAACTAGCTCAAAACTACGATATCAAAATAGAGTTTTTAACCTTGATTTCGTAAAACCTTTAACAATACGAAATGGAGGGTCGTGTGCCTGCAACTAGCAGTAACCATACCCTTTTTAGAATACTTTTTAGTCCTGCAACACATAACCAACCCAGCTGCAACCACAGCACCACAATCACAACACACTACTCGACTTCGATTTAACTATAACGACTTTAATTTAGTTTGTTTCTAACGTCAAGCATCCTTATACAATTTTTCTACTTACAACCTTATTTAAGACATATAATATACCTCATAACAACATCATAAACTCTAATTTGGTAGGGAAAGCCTTACCTTGTCCGGAACTTACCAAAACTCACATTCGAAGCTCTTCTAGTGCGGCTGAAACTTCATGGTTGTTTGTTATCCTTTTGATGCTGCTCCAAATCATAATTTTTCATTACTAACACATTCATATCATCGTGGTATACCATAGATAATTAATTCACAAAACAAAATCGAAGAACTTACCTTTTTTTCTCCCAAATCCGTAGCTCTCTCTCTCTAGTTTAGAGTTTCTCTTCTCTTTTCTTTTCTAGAATTTTTTTGAATAAAGATGAAACTTATGGGATAAGAATGAATTGAAAATTCATAAAACACACACATATATATAGGCCACCTTAGGGGGTGACCCGTGTCAACCCCTAAGTAGTGATACGTACCAACGCACCACCTCCTCTAGCCATGAGCTTCCATGTGGCATATGGGGTCCATCCCCTTGCTCCAGCTGCTTCCATGTGGCACTCTCTCAGATGTCATGTGTCACCTTCTTTTCCCCCTCGTGGGTTCGTAATCTCGTTCTATTTTATAAACCTACGTAATTCTTGCTATGTAAGTTTGGTATGTACTCAAGTAACTTAAGTATGTAAGATTTTCAAGTTGATAGCTTACGTAAGTAAGTTGAGTCCTACGACTCATTACTTGGCCTCCAACCCCTTTCGGATTCTTATAACCATATTTTCAATCTTCCTTACTATGGGGTGTCACATTCTCCCTTCCTTAGAGTTGTTTGGTAGCGTTATAGATTATCAGGCTCACATGGTACTTTTAAGAAGCTTTAAGAAGCTCAAAGAAACTTAAGAACCCTCCCAGAAACTTAAGAACCTTTCAAGACTTGAGAAGCTTAAGAAGCTTTCCAAGGTACAAAAGTACGGGGTATAATAGAAAATACTCAAGTGGAATGTGGATTTCAAACCGAATGAAGAAACTTCTATAGTCCCTATGTGGATTCTAGTCCATCATTTACCATGGCATTTGTTTAAATGGCATATCATCTCTAAAATCGTAAGTGATGTGGGAGTGGCCATCGCACCTGATCAAGCCACATTTTCTAATTCTCGTGGTAATGTTGCTAAAGTTAAGGTTGAAATAGATCTTTTGAAGCTAAGATTGGATAAAATCTGGATAAGATTTCGTATATTGGATGGGTTTGAAAATGTTAAGTGGCTAGATATAAAATATGAAAAGGTGCCCAAGTTACTATCTTTATTGCAAGTTCCAAGGCCATCTCAAATCTCAATGCAGAAATAATGCAAGGGACGGCAGAGTTAAAGCTCAAAAGGAAGAATAAAATAAAAAAGAAAGAGAAATTAGACAAGAGAAGAACTTGAGAGATGAAGATGGTTTTCAAATAGTTATTAGGAGAAAAAATTCAAATGACAAGAGAACTAGTATTTTTCATCAACAAAAGAACAAGTGTGATCAACCCACAAATCCAAAAGTGAACGGAACCAACAATATCTCTAATCCTAATAAAAGCATTAGCATCACTGAACCAAAGGAGAATGCGAACACTAATGCTCCCAAGGAAGTGCAGGGAAAAGACAAGGATAAGGTATTCTCAAATTGTCCTGTTGTAACACCCCGGAAAATTTTTCGCAAAGACTCGAAGTTTTCTCCACATGTGTGTAGACTAGAACCGTATGACTTGTAATTTTATATATGAGTTAGTATTCATTTTTAAGTATTTAAAGTGTGTTAGATGTGTTTAGGGGTCATAAGGGATCTCTAACACCTAGTCGAGTCCAAAGAATCCCAATCGATTAAGTTTTCGGATGAGTTCGTATAAGGGGTCGACTTCTAACGACCATGTCTCCTAAAATAGGATGAATTGGGTGGCCCATGACTATCACATTAAAGGTATTTGAGTCTTCTTTCCAACGCCGCCAAGATTGTAAATTTTGGAGTTCGGAGTCAAAAGTTATGACTATCCTTAGATGGACTAGTACTGCCGGAATTTCAGGCCTGGGTTGTGACTGCAGGAAGCCTGGGCTTGACGCCGCAGTGGCGCGACGCGCCACTATAGCGCCAGCAGGAAATTTTGCCCAGTTTTCCAGATTTTGAGAAAGGGCAAACTGGACTTTTTCCCTAATTATATATACTCTAGCCTTGGATGATTTGGACCATATTTTCAGCCTTGTGTCTCTCTCTAAAAAACCTAATCTCCATCCTCTTCTCTTCCAAACATCTCCAACAAGATTTGTCCTCAAAAATTCAAAGATTCAAGCTTCCCATTGAAGATCCAAAACAAGGTTTCTTCAAAATCTACTCTAAGGTATGTAAGGCTAACCTAAAATATGGATTGATCTCTTCCATATGCCCCATAGATGTGTTGGATGAAGATTGTGAAAGGTTTGAAACTTCTATGAAGATTTTCTTGAATTTCCTAAACTATAGAATATTTTTTTTATTATTATTAATTGAATGATGATTTTCATGACTTGAATGACTAAATAGTTATATTTCATATTGTTGACTACAAATGAATTTTTGGTATATAAATTCATATGTATTGATGGTGTTTTTGAGTTGAGTTTTGTTGAGAGTATGAATTCATGTATTCATTCACATGAACCTAAGGTGAGATTTTTTTTTGGTCATAATTTGTCTTGAGTTTGAGATGGATGGTTTGTGTATGTGTATTGATTGGAATGAAAAGAATTAAATGAAATAGTTATGATGTGATAATGATATTTGATGATGATGCGATGATGATGTTTGACGATGACGTGAATGAAGAGGTTTTATTGATGAGGATGTTGTGTGATGAAGTAGATTGAAATCTAATGTGATTATGTGATATGTGATTTGCATAATTTGATTTGATTGGAGTCTTATGAACATTTTGAAAATAAATGATCTTTTGAGAAGGAGTTTTAAATAAATGATTGTGAGCATTTTTGCATAAACTATTTATACACTATTTTGAGTTTTAAAGAATGATTATTTTCATCTCTGATTTTTAAAAAGAGTTAAGCACGATTTGAGTTTGAAAAGTCTCTTAATTATCACTTTGAACATGAGTATTTTGAGTATAAATGAGTTGAACATTTTTACATAAAAATGTCTATTTTGAGGTAGATTTGAGGAATTGGAACTATATTTTAAATGCATATAATATTTCCTACATCCATTGAGTTGAGATGGTATCAATTTAAAGAGAAGAGTTTGATGATTGAGATGAGTTGATTTGAAAGAAGGTCCAATGAGATCAGATTGATTGAGTTTTGAAAAGAGTCCAATGAGACTAAATGAGTTGATTTGAAATTAAGTCCTAAGAGACTAAATGAGTATTTTGAATATTTTACTCACTTGATAGATATGTGCGTATTGAGTCTTGGGAGGAGTATTGAGCACCGAATTGGGTAAGAGTATAGTCCATACTCGAATCCCATAAACTACGCCGCCAACGTAGGAAGGAATTGTTATAATTTGTTTTGAGGTTGAGATTGATAGTTTTTATGTAAATATTGCTTTCAAAGGGAGATGGTGTATTTTTGTTAGTGAGTGTGAATGAAATTAAATATATAGATAAATGGGAATTTTGGAGCAAGATGTTTGATGATGATGTGAATAATGGTTAACTTTAACATAGGTAGAATGATTAATGAAGAGGTATGTTGATGATGATGTTTGAGATGAAATGGATTGGAGTCTAATGTGACTACATGATATGTGATTTGCATAATTTGAATTAATTGGAGTCATATGAGTATAAATGATTGTTTGAGAAGGAGTTTTAAATAAATGATTTGTGAACATTTTTGCATAAACTATTTATACACTATTTTGAGTTTAAAGAATAATTATTTTCATCTTTGATTTAAAAAGAGATTAAGCATGAGTTGAGTTTGAGAAGTCTCTAAATTATCATTTTTTGAACATGAGTATTTTGAGTATAAACGAGTTGAGCATTTTTACATAAAAATATTTATTTTGAGTTTGAGTTGAAGAGTTGAAATTATGTTTTAAATGCATCTAATATTTTCTGGATTCATTGAGTTGAGATGGGATCAAATTCAAAAAAGGAAGAGTTTGATGATTGAGATGAGTTGATTGTGAATGAAGGTCCAATGAGACCAGATTGGTTAAGTTTTGAAAAGAGTCAAATGAGACTAAATGAATTGATTTGAAACTAAGTCCTAAGAGACTAAATGAGTATTTTGAGTATTTTACTCACTTGATAAATATGAGCATATGAAGTCTTGGGAGGAGTATTGAGCACCGAATTGGGTAAGAGTATACTCCATACACGAACCAATAACTACGTCGCCAAACGTAGGAGAGGATTGGACCGTTAAAGTCGGATGTTCCCAAATTACCGTCCTAATATGATAGGACTTGATTGGTTATGGATCCATGATTGTTGATTCGTTCTTATCGTGACAAGGTATGAACGGACGTGGCAATAACGTCGGCTTGTTGTACTATCACTGGCTCATAGGTGATAGTTGTCGGTTAGAGAAACTCCCAATTTGAGTTGATTGTGCATGATATGATTGGTTGATTAAGATTTTTGATGATTGAGTTCGATTGTAAAACATTGCTAAATTCTAATTTACATGTCCAACATATATACCCCAAAGTTTTGCTATTTACAAACAAGTCCAACATATAAGAGGGTTTTTTAGCCAAAAAGGCAACAAACAATTTCCAGAAAATATGCTCATTTTTTCAGCAGAAGCAGCAGCACCAGCAGCCCTTCCCACATTCATCTTCGTCTTCTTCCATATCTTTTTTTTTCAATCTCAACACATTTCAGCCTTCCAAACACCTTGCTCTCTTCAAACTAAGGTTATATTTATCTTCATTGAACAAAAATGAAATCTGCATTTGCCTTCTTCTTCATCACTAAACCAAAGATTTTTTAATTTGTGTTACTTCTCCACGTCATCATCACCTCTAAACAACTAGCAAATGTTTAAACATTTATCTAAACAACTAACAAATGTTTTCATATCTCAATCTCCAAAACAATTAGCAAATATTTTCATATTTCTCCAAACAACTAGCTGATATTTAAAATATTCTCATTGTTTTAACTAAAGAATCATAAAAAACACCTAAACAACTTAGGGTTGTTTAAATATCTTCTGGTTGTTTTAACTAAACAACTTTTGATTGTTTAAACAATTTTTGGTTGTTTAAACAACTTCTGTTATTTGAACTAAACAACTTAGGGTTGTTTAAACAACATCTCTTGGTTGCTTGAACAACTTCTGTTTATATAAACAACATATCCTCTCCTATCTTCTCTTCTCTTTTCATCAATTTTTTTTTATAATTTTCACAATCAAATTGGAGTGAAAGAATTGGGAAAAAGAAAAGAGAAGAGAAGAGAGGAGAGGGGAACAAAGAAAATCGAATAAAGGAGAAAAAATTGGGGAAAAGAAAAGAGAAGAGAAGAGAAGAAAGGAGAGGAGAGGAGAACAGAGAAAGAGGAAGAAATGCGTTTAGAAAATGAATAAAATTTTGGGTTTTGTTAAAAGTTTTTAATCTTTTAATTTTTTACCTAAGTTTATAAGTATTTTAAATCAACACCATCTCTTCATAATTAACCCCTAATTAAATATTTATAACAAAAAAAAAAAAAAAAAAAATCCCTTATCCTTCATTCCACTCTCAAATAACCCTTTTAGCTGATTTTCTCGAGTACATAAAACTATTAGTAGTCAAATTTAAATTTTCAAAGCATAATTTAAAAAGTTAGTTTAGTAAGTTAAACCCCTAATAAATATTTTCTTTAAGGTGAGTATCAAATCAATATGAGTCAAATAAAATGAAGCAGGAAGAAGGAGTACTTGTTCACTTCAATATATCAAAAGAATAATTTTTTTTAGCGGTAATATTAATTATTCATTCCAAATCATCTTTATAGTTCATTAATACTATATACAAATTAATATGAATATTATAAAAAAATATGCACTTTATTTTTTTAAAAAAATATATACAAAAATTATTGTGAACAAATAAAAATGAACCAAAGAAATAAATAATTATTTCAATTATTTTCCTACGCAAATTTAGGACATAGAATCAAGAAGGATATATTAATTTATTGAAGTCATTTCAAATAACAGAGAAAGCGACTTTTGATCAAGTGAATAAATTAATTAACATTTAACCTTTGGTGCATTCCCTTCACTTTAATTGATGTTGAAATTTAACAACAATACCTTAATGATATCTATTCAAAGTCATTCATAATTAAATACAAATAATAATATCTCTTGATTTTTCTTGAATATGACACCCTTCCACCCCAAAGCCACTAATTATTTTATGTTTACCTTTATGTTTAATTTACCATACATTATTTTTAAAATTTTTTATTTATTTATTTTATGATATTTGATAAGTAAGTAAAAAAAAAAGAAAAATTCCTAGAAAAAAATATTTTTCAAACCATTTTATCCTACCCTGAGTTTTACTTCATTGACTCACGCTCTATGACATTAACAATATATAATGAGAGAAGTATAGAAAATATTTTTAAATTTGTGCAAATTATTAGTTTCGTAATTTAATTATTGACAGACTTAAAACCATTATCTATTTGACTAACTAAATTTAGATGCACCCCTGATCTTAAACATATCAAAGTAAGTGATCTCAAACTCTTGTAGGATCATGAGGCTCATAATAAAAAGTCGAGAGAAATGTTAATGAAAACTCTCCTAAACTTGGCGAGAATTTAGGGGTGTATTTCATTCACGTTGTAAAATCGTGGGTATATATAAGTTCAGTTAGCCAAGTAAAAGAGTATTTTTAAGGTGGTTAATAGTTTGAGGATGAAACTAATAATTCGTCTGAGTTTAGGAGTGTTTTCAACTCTTCATAATCACTTATACTCAGTTATTGATTATTATTTTTAAACTAAAGGTATGAATTGGAAAATTGAGAGAAACAGAATGGAGAGAAATAAAATTTCGGAAAAAGACCTAAAATACCCCTCAACTATGCGAATTAGTACAAAATTACCTTTCATCTATCTATCGGACCTAAAATGCCCCTCACGTTAACTTTTAGGCTCTGTTTTCCCTTATCTCTAACAGTCTAAATATTAAAAATAATTAGCAAGCTCATTAATGACGTGTCATTATCCTATTGGCTATCCTAATATTTAATTAAACTAATTTTTTAAAACCCCCAAACCCATAGACATCCGTTCCACCCAAAAGCCCCACCCATAAAATCCTTCTTCACCATCAATGTTCATCTCCTCTCTTCTTCACCATCAACGTTCATCTGAAGAAGAGAGGAGATGAACATGGATGGTGAAGAAGGATTTTACAGGTGGGATTTTTGGATGGAGCGGGTGGGTATGGATTTTGGATTTTAAAATTAGTTTAATTAAATATTAGAATAGCTAATAGAATAGTGACACGTTATTAATGAAATTGTTAATTATTTTTAATATTTAGACTATTAGATATAAGGGTAAAACAGAGTCTAAAAATTAACGTGAGGGACATTTTAGGTCTGATAGATAGATAAATGATAATTTTGTACTAATTCGCATAATTAAAAGATATTTTAGGTCCTTTTCTGATAAAATCTTAACTAAGTTCATTTGTCCGTAATTGATAGAAATATCGCTTTACAAAATAGATTTTCATTCTATTGTAGAAAAAATTAATCTGTAAACCTTGAATAACAATTAGGGATTATTTTTCTTAAGAAAACATAAGCAAATTGTGGCTTGAAATAAGTTTCTGCTACATCTGTTTTCTGATTGATTGTTTCGAAAACAGATAGACAACATTGATTCCTTTAAACAAAACATATTATTTTTATGTAAATCTAAATGTTAGTTCTTTAATTTATTTAAAGCAAAACTTATATTGTTGAAATATAAAAGAATCTTAATATAAGAAAACACTGACATTGTCATATAAATAGGTTATTGAAAGTGTTGGTGTATATGCCATAAATATAATAAATTATAGTTGGAAATGAAATGACAAAAATGAATAAAAAATATATTCAGGTTAAAGCGTGAATATTTTGTTCTCTTTAACGAGATTCAAGCTTACTGAGACATAATCTACACCGATCCAGCAGTATATCTCTTGACTTATCCTCTCCAGGATACAATAGCCCAACAACATCGTATGACTCAAACAACTTAGAATTAGTTGAAAAATCCAAAGTTCCACCACAAGATCACCTTATTTCTACGTATAATTACTCTCTTTCGTATAGTAAATAAGTTGAAGATTTTGAATAATTTTTTTGTTTCAACTCTCTCTTTCATTACCCTAACCTCAATATAACACACAACACAAGGTGTGTTTGGTATGAGGAAAATGTTTTCTTAGAAAATGTTTTCTTGAAAAACAAGTTGGTTTCTAACTTATTTTCTCATGTTTGGTTGGTGAGTGACAAATATTTTTTGAAAAATATTTTCTATTGTTTGGTTAGTAAATAAAAATATTTTTTAGAAAATATCTTTTACTTTTGGCTAGAGAGTAGAAAAATATTTTTTAGGAAAATAGTTTCTGACATGAAAATCAACCCTATTAATTGACTCGGGACTCAATTCAACTTTCAATCCAAAATTCGACTTTTAAATTTAGATTCGATCCCAATTTTCGAACCGAAACCCGACCATACCCAACTTTCAAAACTTCTCATCTTTTCTTGCATTCTCTCTTTTACATATTTTGTGTATTCAACACAAAGTAAGACCATCATTATTTATAGGTGATGATTTTTGAATAAAAATATTATAGATAGTAAATTAGGGAAATGAATAGCCCAAAAATTAAGTAAATTACGAGACATAAAGAAGTAGAATAATGAGTGTAATAATATCAAAGTTTCAATAGAGAAGTAATAGTCATTATTGACAATTACCATGATCTGGCATTAAACAAAATGGACAATTAAGCTTAATTATCATTGATTCCAAAAAGCAATTAGGTACACAATGCCTAACATTCTTATTGAAAAAGCAGGAATGGCCAAAAGGATATTAGAAGTATTTTTATTCTTTACATCATCATTACTATTACTAGAAAAAGATAAATATTAAAAAAAAAAGTAATTTGTAAAAATTGAATCAACCTCTATTACAACACTAATTTATATTAATTAGTTCAAATCAACGTCAATTTATTTGACGTGGCTTTTCTGGAAACATGTGCCGCCAAAAACGTCATTCACTAATAATTACTACTATTATTATAATCTCTTTTTGACCATTTAGCCTCCCATTGGCGCCAAATTAGTATCAAATCAATTTACTACTTTGTTCCATTCTATTTGTTTGCTTTTATATTAAAAAAAATAATACTTATTTTTTTTGATAATATATCAATTTTAATTTTTCATATAACATATTTAATTAATAAGACTACATAATATTTTAGTATATTATATTTTTTTCATTTAAAATTTGAAAATTATTTTATTAAATTTTGCATCAAATCAAATCAAACAAATAAAATAAACGGAATGAAGTATAATTTTCTTAGAAAAAAGGATAATATTTGCCTTTGGACTCTCACAAATAAGTCATACTTGTTATTCATTATATTTTTTTAATATATTTGTCATTTCGTCCAATTTTAGGGTCATATTTGCCCTTATACTCTAAAAAATGATCATATTTATCGCTACGACGTTAAATCCTCATGTTCTCAGTATATTTGTCATTTTCTTTCAACTTTAGAGTCATATTTGCCCTTATACTCTAAAATGTCATATTTACCCCTACGACGCTAAATCTTCAGATTCCACCTTAATTTTCTTATGTGATTTACGAGATGTATTTCTTTTCAATTAAATCTATTAGCTCACTTGTTGGAGAAAAAAATATGTCCCAAAGGATCCACATATCTGGGACATATTTTTTTCTCGATTAACTTACTAACTTATTTAATAAATGGACTAATGACTTATTTAATAAATGGGCAAATATTTTATTATTATTTTTTCTAAATAAATGGGTTAATAGATTTAATTGAAAAAGATGTCTCGTAAATCACATAAAAAAAATTAAGGTAAAACACGAGGATTTAACATCGTAAAGGTAAATATGACTTTTTAAAAATATAATGGAAAATATGACCTTTTTAAATGCATAAAGGCAAATATGATCTTCAAATTAGATTAAAAAAAAAGATAAATATATTAAAAAATTATAACAAAAATAATTTATTTATAAGAGTATAGAGACAAATATGATTCTTTTTCCATTTTATTTATGGACAAAACGTTTCTTCCTGGAGCAGTAAAGAAATGAGAATAGAAAAGGAATCTTTTCGCAATTCCTAATTCATAGTCACTTTCCCCTAAAATCAGCTACACACATATTTTCAGACAATTCAAGAAAGAGACCAAGATAAGTCAGATATTTTTTTACATAATAATAAATGCCATAGTTTGGATACTTTCTTTTTTAAAAAATAAAATAAATAATAATCCAACAGTTTATCAACTATTTGATATATTAAACTATAAGGGATCGTTTGACGGAGAGGATAACATCAAATAATTTCGAGATTAAATTATAGTGGCCCTTTAATTGGTGTTTGGTTGGCAAGTTCGTAATAATTTATCCCGAAATTAATAAATAGTACCGAGATAAGTTATCCCTCTTCTTGGGTGATATACTAATTTCGAAATAATTTATCCCGGAATAAAATAGGTAAATGACAAATATATCCCTTCAAATATTTTTTACTTTAACAAACTTAAAATGAAAATTCTATTTTAAAATTAAATAAGAAGAAAAATTTATTTTTAAATACATACGGACATCGTGGAAATGCACACACAAAAATATTTAAGGTAAAGAAGATGAAAGTTTTATTTTAAGAATGAATATTGAATAACTAAAGCTTGCAAAAAAAAATATAAAACATCAAATAAAATGAGGGATATTTTTGTAAACAAACAACATATTCTTAAAATCTATGCAATGCATACTATTTTGAATACAACAAACCAAACACTCAATAAGAAATAATCTCATCATGACTTATCACATCATAACTAATCTCAACATAACTTATCTCATCATAACTAATCACATCATAATTTGTATTCAAACCAAACGATTCCCAAGAGAATGAAATAGAATACAAAGTTACGTACTTATGTCTACACATATTCGCATATGTGGTCTCGTTTACGGTCTTATTTTTTTACATACTAATTTCAAGTTTATATCATAAAATCGAGGATTATGTGATATATTCCTCTCATAGTTTAGTGGTGTAAATAATATATAAAAAATAAGTTTAGAAGGGTAACAGATATATTGAATATTTTAAAAGTGTAACTGATAATTTCGCTATGAATGTTGGATTCCAATAAAATAACGCGCAAATGTTTAATATAATTCTAACACAAAAAAAAAAATTAAAAAAAAATTGCCTTAGGGACATTTTTCAACCTCTAGCACAAAAAAAGTCCAAAAGAGATACTTCAATTCACTAATGACTAAAAACGGCGTAAGCCTCTTATTTCAACGATTTATCCACACTATGTCCATAAAGTTTGATATCAAAACTACTTCAATTGACCAAGAAGACACCCTGTCTGACAGGGAAGAAAAAAATATACTAATTTTAATAATAAAAAAATTATCCTATTAGGCAAAGAAAAAATTGAATTGAATTTATGAACTTTAGATTTAAACAAAAAAATATTATTGAGCTTCTTGATAAATTATGTATATACATTAAATAGAAAACAAATATAAAATAAAATTACTGAATTCTATGAAATTTGTAGGTGAAAAGTTAGTTCGATCTTTACTAGCAAATTTAGCTAATTTATAATAACACGTAACTTTTTATATCAAGCTTGAAATGATAACTTTAAATATAAAGTAATAACCTGATAAAAATTATTAGATTGACCTGATAATGTAAAAAGATTAAGCATTGTCAAATTCATTGCATATTATCCACAATTTGCATGATCTCATATGTTATTATTTATTTATTTTTCATTTCACACGATTGGTTAAATTATTACTATTATTTTATTTCAATTATTCATCCACATTATGTCCAAAAAGCAAAACTACTACAATTGAAAAAGAAGGCATTCTTTCTGACAGGAAAGGGGAAAAAATAATGTATAAAAAAAATGAATTTTGAGTGTATAATAAGTTTTAGATTCCAAAAATAAAAGTTATTAGGTTTTTGATAAATTAATATATTTTAAAGTATTTTTTTAAATACAAATATAAAATCTGTGTAAATTATGTCGATCTCGTATGTGGAAGGCTAGCTCCGTCCCTACGTTCAGATTTATAATAACATATAGCTCTTTATATCAAGTTTAAAATGATAATATTAAAAATAAAGCAATAACCTACTAGAAATTATTAAATTAACTCGACTGTGCAAAAATATTTAATATTGTCCATGCATATTATCCATAATTTGCGTGATCTCATTGGTTAAATTATTTTTCTATCATCCACACTATGTCCAAAAAGCTTTCTGTCAAGCTACACAAAACTTACCTGAATGTGTTATATTTATAAAAATATTTATTATTTATAATAGTTTTTTTTAATAGATATTTATAATATTTTATTATTTAAAATAATTTATAAAATACATATAATATAAATTTTATTCATAAATAATATATTTATCATCTAAGTAATTTTTCCAATTTTTAATGTATGGACAAACAAGGTACCCTTTCCTCCAGGGAAGAGAATAAAAGAATACGAGTGTGTAAGAAAAATCATCTATTGCAGGATTTCATTTTATTTTATTTTTTAAAAAAAAAACATTTCCCATGATTGGTTAAATTATTCTTATTTTTCCACCAAGTCATGACTCATGAATTATGAACTTATTTTGTGTAAGTTAAGGAAGATATAACTTGTAACTTAGTTTATTCTCTACCCAACTTTAATTTTTTTCCTGTTAATCACCAACTTGTTTAGTGTACCTTCATATCCTTTCATTGTAATTTGGTGCTATTCAAATAAAAATGTAATTATACTCTGATCAATTTTGAACCATTTTTAATAGTTGAAACAAAAAAATACAACAAACATAACACGATTTAAGAATAATAAAATAATATGATAATTAGAATACGAAAAATACAACAACATAATACATAAATATGTTATTTTATTTGAACTGAGCTGACATTTATGTATTTTGATTTTGGGTGTTTATAAATAGATACTTAAAAAAGGGAAGTCCGGTGCACTAAAGCTTTCGCTGTGCTCAGGGTCCGGAGAAGGGCCCGACCACAAGGGTCTATTATACGCAGTCTTACCTTGTATTTCTACCAGAGGTTGTTTCCAAGTAGACATATGATTCTATATAATAATTTTTTGGATACATTCAAACTAATTTATATTATGTCATGTGTTTAAATATTTACTTCTATACACTTTAAAATTGTAGGGGTGTACATCAGTTGGTTCGGTTTGATTTTATATATTATTAGTTTGGTTTATTGATTTTCGATTTTTAAAAACGCTAAATCAATAACAAATCAATAAAAATATTTTTTTATTGATTTTTGATCGTTAACGGTTCGATTTTCGATTTACCCAATAAAAAAATGGTCATAAAATAAATATATGACTTCTCATTTCTCAAAATATTTGGCGTGATGTAGTGAAACAAGAAAATCAACTGTAAATGCTTTGATATATTGAAATAAGAAAGATAATGAAAAATTGTATCAATAAGAGCAGGTGTAGTACGAAGGCTATATCAATTACATGTTACATCCAAAACATAATATAAAATTTCTGATGTTAATCAAATTAAAGATATTTACAAACTTGCAAAAGCTACAATTACAAACTAATTTTTAAGTTTTGAGAAAAGCGTAAAGACTAAAACGGTGTGAAGCAGTACTGTAAAATGGGTCGACTGTGTAGAGTAGCGATATAGATATATGGTGTCTACTTAGATTAATTATTAATATTTATGAAGGATAAAATAGTAAATTACTATTGTCTTAATGAGTTATCAATTTACCCAATAACCCAATATTAAAAGTCAAAATCGAACCGTTAACTCGATAATTTTTTTTATAAAACCATTAAAAATCAGTAGATTCAATAACCCAATAATATGTTTTCGATTCAATTCATCGATCAGTTCAATTTTATCCTATAAAATTGAATGACATAAATATCAATTTATATTATGTAAAATATAAATAACAATAATAATCGTAAAATAAGCGTTGCTAAGGGCCCACTTAAATCAGGAATATGGGCCTTGGGATTCGTGACGTTGAAATCATGTCAAATAAATGGGGCCCATTAACAAAAGGGCCCACACGGACACTCCTAACCGGGCCCACTCAACTTTGCACCGTCTGATTGAAAACGAAACGTCTCTCTCTCTCTCTCTAGATTTTCGCGGGGTTTTCTCTATCTATACGTATATGTATGTATATATCAGCTTTGGAGTATACTCTCAGTCCTCCCGTTTTCAAGAAAACGTTTCATGCCATTCCAAGAGGATTTTCTTAGCTTTGGAAGTTGGAACTCTCTCTCTCTCTCTCTCTGCTCTGTTCTGCTATTCCTTTCTTTGCCTTTACTGTAAGTACATTGATTTCTGCAAATCCTTCCCTTTCCCCTTTTTTATCATTCTAAATCTTGAAATGGGGTTTTCATGAATATTGTTGTTATGGGTCTGCATTTTTGTTATGTTTGTTTTTTACCCACTCAAAATCTTGAAATGGGGAGAGGTGTTCCAGTGAATTTTGTGGTGTTATGGGTCTGCATTTGCTTGATTTTATCTTTTCCTTTTTTTCACTAAATCTTGAAATGGGGTTTCCATGAATATTGTGTTATGGGTCTGCATTTTTATCTTTGCTTTTTACCCACTCCAAATCTTGAAATGGGATTTCCATGGATATTGTGTTATGGGTCTTCACTTTTGGTGAATCTTTATTTTGGGGGGTTCTTTGCTTTTTATCCACTCAAAATCTTGAAATGGTTTTTTCTTTTCCAGTGAATGTCGTGGTGTTATGGGTTTGCATTTTCTTGATTTTTTTGTCTTTTCTTTTTTTATCACTCTAAATCTTGAAATGGGTTTTCCATGAATATTGTGCTATGGGTGTTCATTTTTGGGGTCTTTGCTTTTTACCCACTAAAAATCTTGAAATGGGGTTTTTTCCAGTGAATGTTGTGGTTTTATGGGTCTGTATTTTCTTGATTTTATCTTCTTCTTTTTTTGTCTTTTCTTTCTTACCACACAAAATGTGGAAATGGGGTTTCTATTGATGTTGCATTATGGGTCTACGTTTCTTGATTTTTTTTCCATGGAATGTGATATTACATCCTTTTTATGTGAGTGTGAAGGCCTTAGATAATGTTGTGAGCTATTTTGACTCTTTTACTTTTTTGGAGTGAGCTCCATTTAGCTGGATCTGTGATTTGGTTTGGATTTCATTCAACTGTATTAACACATGTGATTATTGACTCTCAGATCTTGTTTCAGAAATTAGGATTTTTTTTTCAATTGATAACTTTCATGAAAATGCCATTCCAGTTGAACTAAATCCTTTTTCTGGGTGAATTGAAATGTGGTACAATGAATTAGATTCATGACACTTTGGGTCCAGCTGGGTGAAAAATGTTCAATCTGTAAGTTAAAGTTGTGGGAATTGTGCTGCTTTATGTTACAGATACAGAATCTTGTGATTGAAGACTCAGAAAAAGATGGTGTTTTGATACTTTTGGTCTAGTTAGGATTTGTTTTCCTCACTTTTTTCAGGTCCCCTACAGGCATGCTTTTTTATGTGAAGAAAATATGTCTTATTGGGTCGCCAAGCAACTGCTATTGGCTGGTTTTAGTAGTTCCATATTTCTATTTCTATTTTTCTTGTTCTTGTTATTCTTCTTATTCTTCTTATTCATCTATATACAGATCTTCTTGGAAAGCATAGTATGTAAGAATCAAAAGGTTATTCTACAGCTTCATTTGGTTATAATTTTTGTGTCATTTTCATAGAAGGCTGAAGGTAGCATTTACCAGAAATGATGAGATTTCAGATTTGCGTTTGCTCAAATTCTCAAAAGAACTTCTGCTAATCCATCAGTTGTCCTGTTTGCTTTAGGTTCAATTCATGCCTTTTAAACATGGAATTGATTGGTAAAGTAGTTGCCATGTGGCCAGGTTGAGGAAACAGCCTTTTGCAGAAATGCAGAGTAAGGTTTTTTTCTCTGGACCTGCACATAGCGGGAGTGTAGTGCAGCGAGCTGCCCCTTTTACTTTCCCCTCTAGTCTTTGCCAATCTGCTTACAATGAGTTGCTGGTATACTCGTACAGTTGGCAAATTGCCTATTTTAAAGAAGCTGAATTATTAATTGCTTACTGCTAGAAAAAGATATTGACCACTGATTTGAAGTATTTTAGTATATTAGTCTGCTAACGCTTTTATTTTTATCAGGGGTCTACATTCAGTTCAGGTCATTACTCCGCATACTTGACCCAATACCTTTGCTCTTGATAAAGCTACCGTTTTCTGTCAAACATCAGACTCACTAGGAGTCTGTTGTTCTCTTAGACCTGGATGATTCCATGGTTCAAGAAGTACAATGGATATTTTGTCTAGGAGTTCTTGTGTTAATAGTCTGCTTAGTGCTTCCAACTCCTTTGTGCAATCGTCTTCTATAGAAGTCCTTGTGGTTGGGCATATCATTCAAATCCTTTCCTAGTGATACATTGAGTAATAGGATGTTGTAGCATGTCTCTGTTGTGATTTTTATTTGATGTCATTAAAATATTACTAAGACCTCTTTTTTCCCTTTGCAGTAAAGAATGTAAGGGAGGAGTATAATATGAGATTTTATGCCATTTGAAGTTTGAAAATGGGGCACAGACTAGAAACTAGACGACATCATGGAAGCTTCAGTTCTGCAAAAGAGATCAAATCATCCCTAGCAAATCAAAGTTTAAAGCTCAGAGACAAGTATAAAGTTGAAAGCACAGAAGATAAACCATACATAAGTAGGCATCATGACTTAAGCAAGACGGTCAATGAGAATGTTTCAGAATTGACCTCCTCTGGATATCACCAAAACCAGTGGTTAGGGAGTAAGGAAAATAAAGATGACGAGCTTGTCAAGTACATGTCCAATTTGCCAGGTTATCTGCAGCATGCGGAAAAGGGAAAAAATATACAAGGAAAGGCTTTGAATTTTGGAGTCCTTGATTGGGAGCGTCTGGAGAAATGGAAGTATACTGAACGTATGCCTGCAAGCTGTCATCGTAAGGCGTTATCAGGTAGTTCTTCATTTGTTGCTGTAAGGCCTCCCCCTCCCAAAGCTTATAGCATGTCTTCTCAGAGAAAGCAAATGCCATTACCGAGCGTTCCGTCTTGTGAACAAAAGCTTGCAGAACCTGTACAGCAATCCCAATCAGAGTTTATGCAGACCCAGGATATGCAAACTACACGGTGCCCCACAAAGCATGGTAAGCAGAAACAACGTCTTAGGAAGGAGGTACCACCTCGCAGGTGCAATTCCGAACTAAATATTGGCAAATACATGGACTGTGATTCTGTTCAAAAGATGAGAACAGATGAAGAAGATTTGTCCTGGGTACCAATCAAGAACGTCAGTGTTCGTTGTAGTCATACAAACAGTGTTCAAGATTGTAAAAGCAAGATCAAATTCGATAATGAAGACAACCTTAGTTCCCAAAATGATGCTGCTGAACCCAAGAATATTGTTCTCTTGGTTCCAAAACATCGTTCAAAAACAAGTACGGAGGCCTCTCAATTCTCAGAATTGAGAACATCTTTTGATAAGCAACCAGCTGATGTGATGAGGACAGGATTTTCTGATTGTTCTTCTCTGGAATCCTTCTCTAGTGAAGTGCTTGCTGTTCCACATTCATGTCCTCTGCCTGTGAGCTCTGCGACGAATATGGAGTCTCATGTGAAACAACGCCACTTGTCCAGTGCTCGGGACATAACAGATTTACGCTCATCCCCATGTCAAAATGAGAGGATAACTAGTCGCTCTTCATTTGATGCCAAATGTCTGAAACACAATAAATCTGATGTAGAATTGAAAGTACCAGCTGAGACTTCGCAGAGAGCAGATTTGGACACTGCAGAACAGGCAGTGGTGAAGGGAAGACACCCATCCCCTAATAAGAGGTTTAGCTTCAGTCTTAGTCGAATGAGCAGAAGTTTCAGTTTTAAGGAGACCTCGGCTGCTCCACCACAGAATAGTACAAATAGCATCCCCAAGTCTGGCCCAGCAGGAGCTTCTTCCAGTACAGATCTCAGTAATCGGGAGAAGACAAATGCTGGTATCAGAGGAAGATCTAGTCCTTTGAGAAGACTCCTAGATCCATTGCTGAAGCCTAAGGGCGTTCATTCAGCTGAGACATTCTCGGTTTCTAGTGGTAACTCAAATTGCAATACTTTGCCCACTAACCACAACAAACACGTTCATCTGAAAAAGCATCACCCCTCAACTCTTCAGGCTCTTCTGCAGCTTTCACTTAAAGATGGAGTTCCATTTTTTAAACTTGTTGTTGACGATGATGGTGGCATTCTTGCTGCAGCTGTCAAGAAGTTACCAAAGTCCGGCAAGGGTGGAAATAGCTTGGTTTATGCTTTCTATGCAGTTCATGAAATTAAAAGGAGGAGTGGGGGTTGGATGAGCCATGGAACAAAAGAGAAATGTGCTGGCTTTGGTTATAAAGTTATTGGTCAGATGGAGATTTCTTGTTCTGAAGTTCAAAGCTCAAGTCTACCTGAGCAGAAAAGCATATCTGTGCAAAGGGAATCTGTCTTGTATAGCATTGATTGTGGACAGGTGGAAAAGCAAGTCCCTGATTCTTGTCAAAAGAGAGAGCTTGCCGCCATTGTTGTTATGAACTCAAGTCAATATAAACAAGAAGGTATGCAGCAATTACCCGGAGAGACCTGTGAAACATACAGTGACGTTGTAGTCATTCTGCCTGGTGGTACACATAACTTGCCAAATGATGGAACTCCTTCCTCATTGCTTGAACGATGGAGATCTGGTGGATTATGTGATTGTGGAGGGTGGGATGTCGGTTGCAAGCTAAAAATTCTTGAACAGGATAAGAGTTGCAGGAGCCAAGATTTTCTAAACCTTTTGATTCAGGTACTTGTGTGCGTCAAACTTACGTTCAGTTTGTTTGCTGCTTCTCTTGTTAAGTCTTTAATAATATTTGGTTACCAATGCTTCTTCACAGGGAGGAGATCGGAGGAGCAAGCCTATCTTCAGTATGGCACCACTCAAGAATGGACTTTACTCAGTCGAGTTTGATTCATCGGTTCCTTTGTTAGAGGCATTCTCCATCTGTGTCTCTGCCCTGACTAGTCATAAACTAGCTGACATCTTTGAAATTGGACAGAAGGCTTCTTCAGATGCAACGAGGGGGACGAAGGCTTCAACCACTGTACAAGGACAAGTCCCTCAAAGATATGTGTCATCTCCACCCCCCTCACCTGTTGGAAGGATCTAAGAAACTGATGAAGCAAGAATCTCAGAGACTGTTTTAGCTTGTTGAGCATCACATGTCGCAAACTGAAAATCAGTGGTTCAAATAAGTCTAATCTTCGACCTCTCATTATGTACGTCTTTGATCAGTTGTAAATTCTCTTATAGTATTTAGGTAATAATGTCATGCCGCAAGGTATGGAATGGAACTCAATTGAAAAGGTTTTAGAGAAAGTAGTAGTAACTCTTTAATATACAGTGGCTGGATTTCGTTTCCTTTGTTTTTATCCAAGGTAATGTTGATGGTTGTACTGTTATTCAGGTTTCCATAATTCATTAAACTAAGAGACTTGTGCCTATATATTTATCTTGATGTTGTGGATCAATCCAATACATCTTTGACACTCCAGAGTTCTATCCAAAATTAAATTATCTTGATCTACATTCACCTAGGTTCTTTATGCAAAAAGAAATGAACCTATGGCCAAATTAAATGCTAAGTAATTTTTTTTATATCTGTCTAAATCTTAGTGGACGAAGTACGTTCTAAATCTAGAAAGGAAAAAGATCATTCTGGTTCTTAATCTCATTGCATGCACCATCCAAGTCATGGTAAAGGCTTTCAAGCATTCCTCTTGATACTTGTATGGACAAGCTTTTGAAAAGCAAAATCTCCTTTCTCATAATTTGACCCGTAAAAGCACTATTTGAAAATATTGATCAAAACACAAACTACTAACAAAAGCACTACTCAAATGATTCAGTCAAACACAAATTGTTACTCTCCCCAAAACAATTTTGATAAGTACTTCTCTAATAAGCTGATTTTGTCAGCTTGACCAAACATGCTATTAATCTAATTGTGCTTGACATACGACTCGATAATAATAGGTTAAAAAACCTATGATAATATACGATTCTCACTCCTAAAACAGCTCTCTTTTTTCACAATTTACAGGTCAATATAAGAGGCATGATGAATACATATGAACCATTGTCCATCAACCTTCTCAAACACATTAGTAGCAAACTGTTTTCCCCAGCTGCTACCCTTTGTCTTGACCATTTCAACACATGTAACGTACCCGAGATCACCTCTAACATGAACCTGGACATCTCTGATCTCTATATCAAGTGGGAAATCATATTCTGCCCACACAAACTCCCAGCTTCCCATTACAAGATCATAGCCTGATATGCCACTCACCCCTGGGTGCACGATGCATGTATTCGCACCCCTCGACCAGAGGGCTTGCATAGAAGCTAAATCTCCAGTCTTGAAAGCATTGTAAAAACGAGCATTTGCTGCTAGTACAGATGCATTACTATTCTCCTGGAGAAGCCGGAGGCTATCCCTGATTTTTGCTGCTTGAGCATAGTTCTCCTCTTTAATAGCAGTCTTTAAATCTCGAGCCAGGGTTTCTACATTTTGCAAGATGCTTTCGCCACTCAAAGTTCCTCCTGAATCTTCACCCGTGACTTGGCATCGTCTCACCAATAACGAATTGGATGCTTTTCTAAAAGGTGCTGTTCTGGATAAACAGACAATTAGACCATTTTATAGCTTAAGAGAGAAGAAATATAATATAACCCAAATAGAAGACTAGAGATTAAAGATGAAAGACAGAAATAACTGTTAATCCTGACATGCGACATACAGTACATATTTCAAGACTTCTCCACAGCACTGACCGGCAACCGCTAAATATGGAGGACAAAAGCAGGCACTTGGAAATGACAAGAATTTAGGAATCTGTCACTAAATGATACAAGGAAAATTTTGCAACTGTAAGATGCTATGAAGGTCGAAGGAACAGAAGTAGGCGAATGCTAGATGTTGCTTCTTTTTTTTTTCTCTTCCCATAATGCCATCCTCCATCTCATTGAAGTCCAAGTAAAAGAAAATGCCAACACATCAGCTAGTAGTACCATTCTAGTAGTCCCAAGAATGTTAACAACATCAGCTATGTTGCAATCCCAAACTAGTTGGAGTCAGTTATATAAATCTTCAATATATATACCTCTCTTCCAAGTTAGCAGGATAACAAATGATGGTATATATAAGATAAGGCATATCTGACGAACTCAACAATCTTATGTTATTTAACTACATTTCTATATCCTAAAAAGAGATAAAACCATAGTTCTATAGATATCTTCAAACCAAGCAAGAAGAACTTACTGAAAGTTCTAGCTTTTGAATCAAAAACAGAGTTTCCAGGAAGATTGTCAGAAACTAGCCTAGTTGTGTCAGCTAAAACTGCACAACACTGCATATGGAGATGTGAAGTAAGGCAGTGGTTGATCTCTTGTCTGAACTTAGTGCATCCCTGCATTTGAAGTCAGAGAATAAAGGTGAAGTGCAGCTAGAAAGTGTACACATAATGCGAGTTGTAAGTAACGCATTTTCTTCATAGGATAAATTAAATAGGAGCAGAACAACAGTAATAAATAGATCGAGACCTCTTAGGTTACAGAATTCGACACAACTGTAAACACTTCCAGTTTTCTTTCATTTTATCTGAAAATTTAAATGCATATCCTCCTAGGCTTCGTGAAAAGGGAATTTCCTTTGCCCTTTCGAACTACTAAACTATGTATTGACTCAGAATAACTTTATTATGTGTCTCACACAACTAGCACTAGTGATAAGTCGACATTTTTGCCAACTTCTTTCAATCGAATAATGTCATAGCTTTTGTAACCTACTCATTACTATTAGTCAATTAAGCACTTTATTGATGTTCACAACATGAACAAGGAACTAAATATTTTGGATGAAGCCATAAGATTGAGATTGTTCCTGTTCTCTTTGAAAGATTGTTTTTTGGATTGGTTGGAAGCATTGTCAACTCATCCATCCATACATGGATGAGTTGGTGGCGAAGTTCTTGGGCAAATATTTCTCTCTGGGTAGAATGGCATTATTGAAAGATGACATAATGATGTCCCGACAACACCCTACTGAAGCACTACATGAGATATGGGAGAAATACCGAAGGATGGTGAAGAAATTGCCAAATAGTGACATGACGGATAAAATACTTTTTCAAGCATTTTACCATGGTCTCAAAACCACCAATCAATCTTATGTGAATCAATTGGTCGGAGGGAATATTATGAAGAAGACATTTCAAGGGCTAGTGAAATCTTAGATGAAATGAAGGAAACATCATCCACTTGGCAATCTAGAGCTAATGTGCCCCAAGGTGATCCATCCATGATACAATTGATCAAAGAAATGCAAAGCTTAAGGCGAACAAATTGCGGAGTTCACAATACATCAAAATTGCTAGTCAGGAATCAACTTAGGAGGCAAGCCAACTCCATGGACGGTATTCAAGGGACGGGTTGTAATTCAATGGCAATTGATAATCAATATCAAAGTCGAGAATTTATTTTGCTCAAGGATTCAATCAAGATGGTGATTTCCAAGAATAATGTTATCAAGTCCTAAATGAGGAAGCTCAATATGTGGGTGACTATCAACGAGGTCTACAAAGATTTAACAACCAAGGCCAATGACGGCAAGGAAATAGTGGCAAGGAGGAAACTTCAATTGTCCAACCAAGAAACCAAGGTTGGAATGATAGTAACCAAGACAACCAAGGTTCGAATGATGATAATCAAGGCAATTGAGGTGGGGGTTGGTCTTCCCCACAATATCAACAAAGATCTTACCAACCATCTCCATACAACAATCATCAGTAGATACCGAATTAAGAGGATTGACGGAAAGGATGATCAAAATCAAGAGCAATCTGACAAGGAGAGGCGAGAACTGAATCAAGTGTTGAGCTCTCATACTACTTCAAACAAGCAAATTGAGACTCAATTGGGTTAAATCTCTTTTCAATTGAATGTGAGACCACATGGAGCTTTGCCAAGTGACACAACTGCAGATCAAAATCTTACACTTTTGGGTCCAATAATTTGTGAGACAAAATGAAGCTTCACACAACTAGTGTCAGTTGTGAGGCAAAAAATAAAAAATTTCATAGACTCCAAAGAGAAAACAGACTCTTGCCTCTGCCCTTCCCATTACCAAAACAGAACTCTTTCAACGTCATTCATTCTCGTGATCTAGTCCCAGTTGATCACCTCTGCTGGCTAAAATTTGAATAGCCTTGAAACACAGCTGAAAGAATAAGAGGTTTAGGAGTTGGTTCTGTATAATCACTACACTAGTGATAGAAAAAATCAGGCTTAGAGTGTAAGTTGAAAATAGCAGTAAAAACGAAAGAAAGAAGATACCAAAGTCGACCACAGAATATGGCAACAGTCGTAAGACTGAAGAAGCATAGGAAGAGAAACGATTCCAGTAACAAGTGGCTGAAGATAGACCAAACAACTTAGTGACAGGAATGAAGACATTCTTTAAAAATCTACCAAGGAACACTTCCTGTTAAATCAAAAAATTATATTCCTTGCTGCGGCGCTTGACCTTTAGGACCTAAATCAGCTTTCAGCCAACTAGCACGCAGCATATGCACCACGCGCACCTTCAAGACCACCACCTCTACATGCCACCACAATTCCAGCTTAATTCAGTTTTTTATTTTTTACCGTGGTATTCAGGCCAGCTTGCATGCACCTTAATTCATTTATTTCCAAACACTACTCCTTGCATTTTCAACAATCACATTTTCCAGCTGAATGCCCTGGTATTTTCCTTCTGTTCCCTCTCCAGTAAAATTATTCAGTTGACTAGTAATAAAGTCTTGTATACTTATCCATACTCTGCCTAGTTAAATACAAAACAAGGAACCAAAACTGGTGGTTTGAAGGAAATGGAAAACAAAGAGCACTAGAAGAAGAGGAAAACAAAAGGTGGCGCATACAAGTCAAACTATGGAAAAGGAAAGGTAAAAGGAAGCCAATTGGAGAAGAAGATTGGTAGACAAATTCGGAAGTTTATTATTTGTAGTTCGGGAGAGAGAACTATTTGATTTATCACAACAAATGAAAAAACTTACAGAACTTAATAATTAGAGCTTTTGCAGTTTCTGAAAATGAACCTCCTTGCAATCGTCAAAAAACTTCAGTGAGGCTTATTTAACTATGTTACCAGTTGAAATGCATTGACTTAATGAACTTATCTCAGATGTAAAGAGGATTTGACCTGAGAGCCTGAAACAAATGGGATGTTGAAAACACTAGAAGCTGAAAAGGTACATATCTGTAGGGTAGTTATTATAAGGATACAGATGTTATATTTACGGAAAGATGCATGTCTCCAGCTTGAACTGTGCATATTATAGCAAAAAGAATTTTAAATATAAACATTATTACAAAGGAGTGTGAGTGCCGCAAACTCTGCATCCACTGACTTATTATATTTCTAAATACCTCCAAATACAGATGACGATTGGTTTCTTAAGGTGTAGGTATTCCTCTACCTTAAAATTCAACTGACCATGCATCTCCTCTTTTTCTGTATAGCACCTGCTTAAGTTTGTTCTTCAAAATACTAAATCCAAAGAATCTCCAAACCATCGAAGAAAAAACATGACACTTCAATGAAAGCTTCCACTCAAAATTTAGAACTGTTTTAGCCCAATGAATGGGTATGGGAAAAGGAAAAATCATAACATGCATCATCGTTAATTTGTTAACTAATGCAAGTTTACATTGGTTACCAAATCGGACATCCTAACAGATATTTGATAGAAAATACGGTATTTTTTAACCTAAAACTTATTCCTTCTAACATAAAATAAGGTACTCTGAACACGTAATATAGAGAAGAAAAAACCTTACACTATTGCTTAGTGTCAGCACTATTGGTGAGAAATCCTCATAAGAACTGATGTACACCCATAATGGATGTTACATAAGTTACAAATTCATGAATGAACCAACATGTAACTCTCTAAATAAGATAAAGAGTTATGAAACCTACCATAAAGTGGGAGTTAACGCGTGAAACTCTTTATGACGTAAGAGTTAGTGTCACATGATTCTACTATAAAAAGAGAAAGACTCGAGGTCATTCTAACAATCACATTTGAGCTGAAATTTTCTATAGATCGAAAGTGTAGTTGTTGTGGACAATTACAAGAATCCACAAGTGATCTTGTAAGAAACTGTTTGGCAATTGGTGGTAGTAACACACATCGATCCTAGAAGGAGGTATGTCTTATTCCGCATTAATCTCCAGGTATAAGTCCTTCATTTATATCAGAACAAGGTATAGATGAGTCTATCTTTCACCATTGTATTGTTGAAATTTCGTGGACAACAATATTTTTAAAGATATTGCATGACAAAAGATTTTTTAAAAGCATGATTAACACCCATACTTTCGACTGTATTTTCTCCTTCCTAGGCTGCTTCAATATGCGAGTCTTATATTACTGGAAAGATCTTTTCGAGAGCTTTCCAACGATATATATTTGTACAATTTCAATATTGGATGAAGGAGATATGATTGTCGAAAGTCGGCTGTCCAAAAAAGAAAGAAATCTGAAATTCAGCATGAACTTCCAGATTTGTGATCTTTTTTCCCCTTCTTCAACTATGTGCGAACCATATAGCTCTGTATTGATATCTTCCTAACAATATATTTTGTAAAATTCCGATATCAGATGAAGGATATGTGAATGTCAAAAGTTGGTTGCCTGAAACAGAAAAGAAAAACTGAAAGTTGCAGCATTAACACCCAGACTTTCGAGCTCGTTTTCTCTATCTTCAGGCTTCCGATGTGTGCAAGCCATATATCACTGGAAAGATCCTTTTGAAATTTTTCCAACGATATATTATTTGAAATTTTAGATATCGAATGAAGGAGATATGTCAATAGTTGGCTGCTTGAAAATATATTCTAATCTTTTAAAAAAGTTTTCTAGGCAGATTTCAATGGAAAAGAAATTGTGCCAAATTTGTTCTTTTGGGTGATTTAAATGTCATTTTGAAGGACCATAGGTGAGCTTTCTTTTTATATATTGTATGTGTGTATTTGACGCACAATATGGACTCAAAAACTTTAATATCACAAATGGTGAATATTTTATAATTTTGATTTTTTTTTTGAAATTCATAACTTAATAATTTATTTATTTTTAACAAAAAAAGAATATAATATGAAGTTTATGATAATGTGTATTGAACAATACATATATATAGTTTTTCGAGTGGGGGTTCTAAATTGGTACACAACTTGATCATTTAGAACTATTATTGATTAATTTTGCACGCATATTTCATCCAAAGAAATATTGGTATGTTTAAGGTTCATGTGATGAAAGTAAGACAGAAATGGACGTTTGAACAAGACCTATATTACATCAATATTAATTTAGATGCATGTGGCAAATATAGATATTGTGCTATGTCTTCTATGCGCATAGATAAGTTTATAAAATGGCTTCAAAGACTATCATTGGATAAAGGTGAAAAACAAAACACTGATAATTATGACATTTGGCACTGCAAGATTCAGTACATCCTTGAGGAATAAAAGGTTTTGGAGACTCTAAAGTATGTGATGGTTGAGCCAATGGGTGAAGATGCCCAACAACATGAGAGAGATCTTGAGGCTTTTCAAGCCTGGAAGAAGAAAATAGTATTGCTCGCATAACATTGTTGAGCCATATATTGATGATCTCATGTATAAATTTGAATCTTATCCAACGACTCAAGTCATGTGAATGGCACTAAAGGATGAAGTTGGTGGCACTTCTACTATAAAACTTAGGAGGTTGACCATCAAGTTAGAAACTTATAGAATGCGCCCTAAACACATCGATGATACAACATTTGAGATATATGTCAGATATGATAAGAGAATTAAAATCGGTTGGTCATAACAACTCTATGAACAACAAATACAAGATATCATAAGATCTCTTCCTGCTAATTAGGAGTACATAAAGGTCAATATGACCCACAATGAAAGTATCAAGTCTCTGATGCACTTGTTGTTGATCATAGAGGTTATGACCAACTAATTTTAATTTTCTTATCATATTTGACATCTCTCTTAAATACTGTTGCATCGATGTGTTTGGATGCAATGTATAAGTGTCAAACTTAATAGTCGATCTCCTAAGTTTTATAATAGAAATCCACCAAAACTTATCTTTCAGTCCAATCCACATGGCTTGAGCCATTGAATAAGATTCAAATTCACACATAAGATCATCTGTCATACTACCCAGCAACATTAAGCAAGCAATACTTTTTTTTTCTTTCAGGCTTAAATAGCATCTAGATCACTCTCATGGTGTTGGGTGTTTTCACCAGTCGGCTCAACCATCACATCATTTAGGGTCTCCAAAACTTTTTGTTGTTCAAGGATGTACTGAAACTTATATGCACGCATAGAAGATACAACACATACACGCACAAACACAATGTTTATATTTACTGCAAAATTGTATCTAAATTAACATTGATGTACTATAGGTCCATTTTTTAAAGTCTACGTTTGTCTTTTATCACATGTAATCTTAAGCACGCCTAGGATGCGAGCAGTATTTGGGATAGGACGGCCAACTGCATTAGGGAAACAGCTAGAGAGGTATTGGGGGTCTCACGAGGCCACCATGGTGGGCACCGAGGGGATTGGTGGTGGAATGGAGAAGTTCAGGGAAAGGTAGAAGCAAAGAAGCAGGCATATGTAAAGTTGGTAGATAGCAAGGATGATGAAGAGAAGCGAACGAACAGGGAAAAGTATAAGATGGCGAATAAGGAGGCGAAGATGGCAGTTTCAGCGGCTAAAACGGCAGCCTTTGAACGCCTTTATGCAGAACTAGAGGACAAAGGTGGGGATAAGAAGCTATTTAAGCTTGCCAAGGCGAGAGAGAGGAAGGCACGCGACTTGAATCAAGTGAAGTACATCAAGGACGAGGATGGTCAAGTGTTGGGACAGAGATGGCAGTCATACTTTCACGAACTCTTGAACGAAGGAGGGGTTAGACACTTTGTGTTGGGAGACTTGGAGCACTTGGATAGGCGTCGCAACTTTGGGTATTGTAGGAGAATAAAGGTTGAGGAGGTTAAGGGAGCTATTCGTAGGATGTGTAGAGGAAGAGCGACCGGACCTGACGAGATTCCTGGGGAATTTTGGAAGAATGCAGGTAGGGTAGGATTGAAGTGGCTGACTGCGTTGTTTAATGTCATTTTTAAGACATCGAAGATGTCGGAAGAATGGAGGTGGAGTACAATCATTCCCGTGTACAAGAACAAGGGAGACATTCAAAGCTGCAACAACTATAGAGGTATCAAGCTGCTAAGTCACACTATGAAAGTGTGGGAAAGGGTGATGGAAATGAGGGTGAGGAGAAGCGTGTCTATTTCAGAGAACCATTTTGGATTCATGCCGGGGCGCTCGACTACAGAAGCCATTCATATTGTAAGGAGATTGGTGGAGCAGTATAGAGAGCGAAAGAGGGACTTACACATGATATTCATTGACCTAGAAAAGGCCTATGACAAAGTGCCAAGAGAGGTCCTATGGAGATGCTTGAAGGCGAAATGTATACCTGTGGCGTACATTAGAACGGTTAAAGACATGTATGATGGAGCTAAGACCAGGATAAGGACGGTAGGAGGGGACTCGGAGCACTTTTCTGTTACGATGGGATTGCACCAGGGATCAACTCTTAGCCCGTTTCTATTCGCCCTGGTGATGGATCAATTGACAAGACAAATACAAGGTGAGGTGCCTTGGTGTATGTTGTTCGCGGATGACATAGTCCTGATTGACGAGACTCGCAACGGAGTTAATGACAAGCTGGAGGGCTGGAGGGCTGGAGACAGACGTTGGAGTCTAAAGGATTTAAATTGAGTAGGACCAAGACAGAATACTTGGAGTGCAGGTTCAGTGGTCTGCCGCGTGAGGCTGACGAGGAAGTGAGACTTGGTACCCAGGCCATTCAAAAGAAAAGAAGCTTCAAGTATCTTGGGTCTATTATACAGGAAGATGGGGATATCGACGACGATGTTTCACACCGTATTGGTGCAGGGTGAATGAAATGGAGGCTCGCCTCCAGAGTGCTGTGTGATAAGAAAGTGCCACCAAAACTCAAAGGCAAGTTCTACAAAGTGGTGGTTAGACCGACTTTATTGTACGAGACGGAGTGTTGGCCAATCAAGAAACTTCATGTTCAGAAGGTGAAAGTCGTGGAAATGCGAATGTTGCGGTGGATGTGTGGGCACACTAGGATGGATAGAATTAGGAATGAAGATATCCGAGACAAAGTGGGAGTGACATCGATGGAGGACAAGATGCGGGAAGTGAGACTGAGATGGTTTGGACATGTGAAGAGGAAACACAGATGCTCCAGTGCGGAGGTGCGAGAGGTTGGCTATGGACGGTTTCAGGAGGGGCAAAGGGAGGCCGAAGAAGTATTGGGAAGAGGTGATTAGACATGATATGGCACAGTTGCAGCTCACCGAGGACATAACATTAGATAGGAGGCTGTGAAGGACTCAGACTAAGATAGTGGGCTAGGTGGCTTATCTTTTCTCCATAGTAGTCGTAGTTTTGCTCATTTGTTTATTAACATTTGATTTCTGCATTTGATTACTGCTTATATTTGTTGGTCCGGTTTACTTTGGGTATCCTATTTATCTATAGTAGTTAATGCTCCTTTCTTTTCGTTCTTTCCTGCCCTGACTTTCTCGCTCTCATTATTCATATTTTTATATTGTTTTCGATATGCTTAGCTCTACTGACCTATGTCTTGCTTTTCTTGTTTTTCCTCTCTTGTTCTCCTCTCTTAAGTCGAGGGTCTTTCGGAAACAGTCGTCCTACTTTTCAAGGTGGGGGTTAGGTCTGTGTACACTCTATCCTCTCCAGACCCCACATGGTGGGATTATACTGGGCCTGTTGTTGTTGTTGTTGTTGTTGTTGTAATCTTACGCACGCCAATATTTTTCTAAATCAATTGTGCTCTAATAAATAATAATAGTTCTAAGTAAATAATTTGTCAGCCAATTAGAACTCTCACTGGAAAAAATATATGTATATCGTTCGTTATACATGATGTCATAAGAATGTGGACATAAATCATAATTATGAATTACGTACTATATTATTTTAAAAATGAATATTAAAAATAAACATATTAATGATTCAATTATAAACTCCAACAAACAATTACATTGAAAATTCGGAATTATGAAGACAAAAATCATCATTTATGAAATTAAAGCAATTTTGACTCTATATCGTGCGCCAATTATGCACATATAATATATCAAAAGAAAACTCATGTAAAGTCCTTCAAAATGATATATAGAGCACTCAAAATAACATATTTGGCACGTCATTTCTTTCTCCATTGAAATCTATCCAGAAAACTTTAAATTTTTTATGTTTTCGAGCAGCCAACTTTCGGCACTCATATCTCTTTAATTCGATATTGAAAATTCACAAATAATATAGCATTGGAAATATTTTGAGAGGATCTTTCCGGTGATATATGACTTACACACTTCGGAAGCTTGAAGAGGGAAAAAACATATCGCAAATCTGGATGTTCATGCTGAAATTCTAGATTTCTTTCTGTTTTTGATAGCCGACTTTTGACAATCATATCTCCTTCATTCGATATCAAAATTTTACAAATAATGTATTGTTGGAAAGCTCTCAAAAAAATCTTTCTAGTAACATAAGACTTGCATAGTGAGGTTGTCAATGGAAGAAGAAAATACAATTGAACTATAAGTGTTACTCATGTATTTCAAAAATCTTTTGACAAGCAACCATTTTTCAAATGAAAATACAGTTGTCCACCAAAATTCTAATCATACAATGGTGAAATATATACACATCTATATCGTGCTCTGATACCAATGAAGAAATTAATTACTTGGAGATTTATGCAGAATTAGGCATACCTTATATTAGGATCGATGTGTGTTACCGCCACCAATTGTCTTAGCGATTTCCTACAAGATCATTGGTGGAGTCTTGTAGTTTCTCCACAACATCTACACTCTTTAGTGTAAAGATTTCACTCTCAAATCTTGGTATGTTGAGAATGACTCAAATCACTCCAATTTATAGGTTAGACTTATAACTCCATTTCACTCAAAACTCTTCTTCCCTTAACTCCCACTTTAATTCAAGAGTTTCAACTCTTCTTCTTTTACTATAGGGAGTTATGTGATGGAGTTACGACTTATCTTCATTAATGAAGTAATTTATGGATCACACCATCATGGGATCATGGGTGGACTAAGTTCTAACATTAAATCTAAAATACGTTTCACACACTATAATAAGCTTATGAAAATGAGATACCAACCTTTTCCCTTAGCATTGCATGATATTAGACATTACCCACTACTAAAATTTAACACTAATGATACAAAGAAAAAAGAAAAAAGAGGTCAATACCAACTGTTGGTCATAGAAATCCTAGAAGCTAAATCATTACCTTTTGAAACCAAAAATTGTAGGATGGATGAAGAACCTTTAATCAATGAACTAAGCTTTACTCCCAAAATTACCGGTGGTCGGCCATATGAATCCATTGTATCAATATTCAAGGATTTAGCATAGTTAGACTACTTTATGTTAACATAAAGAAGCACACATAGAGGATAAAATAAGAGAAGATATGACTTAGTCATGTCCTATGTAGACTTCCAAATGCACCAATACAAAGGTGTGAAACAACGATCTTGAAAGTATTAAAAGAGTGACCAGATAGAACAATTAAGTTGATTGAAAAAAAGCTCAAATCACTGGGAATTCAAGTAGACTTAATTTGAAAGCAAAAAAGAGGGAATACAAAGGCCTAACATCCATATAAACAATACCAACTAGTTGAAATTAAGGTTTTACTCATTTTGGTATGCTTAACTTAGGAACTATGACAACTAAAAAGGAATGGAGGAGTATCATTTTTTCACGAGTTTCACATCCCAACTATCAATTGTTTCTTTTTTCCTACTTGAACTATGACCACCGTCTATATATTAAAACACTTTAAACTCAGTTGATCCCTTTTCCTACCTCATGCAATTACAATGAAAAAGGTCTTACATGGAGGAAATAGATACTGGGATTGAAGTTAACATACTTGTTTGTAACTCTTTCCCTTTTGTAGCCTAATTTATGACTGACTATACCTCCCCAAATTCACTTACACAGAAAAAATAAATTAAAATACCAAAAAAAAAAAAAAAAAAAACTCACGTCATTGCAGAAGTTTGGTTGAATGATTCGAGTTCTCAAAGACATAGCTTGCAAATTTGACGCTGACCACATTGTAAATACAGTTCAAGTCATCAATTGTTTCAGTATTTTCTGTATAGAAAGGGTAAAGAATTCATCAATATTAAAAAAAAAAAAACAAATCCCAGAGAATTACAAAGAGGAAATAGAGCTAAAAAAAATTAACTTTACCTGAGGAATATTGAAGGCGAAGAGTGAAGGGAAATGGAAATGAAGCCATAGACACGAGGCTCGTGTGCTTTGGTTGCTGGGGGGGGGGGGGGGGGAATGGTAATTGGGCTTGCAATTAGTGGGTTTTCTTCGTATTTTGGGCTCATATCCACTGCTGGCCCAGTAGAAGCCTCTTTGTTGGTTGGGTTCAAACTCCAAAGGCATTAGGATAAGTTGTTTGAAATTTGAAAAAAAAAAGTATTTTAAATTGAAGTTGAAATTGGATTTAGATATGAAAATACAGCTAAAATCTTATGAGTAAAAACATAAAAAATATCCTGTTACCCCTCTATTTATAATTAAAGATTTTGAGTTTGAGTAATAAAGTCATTTTTGATAGAGTATGTAACTAGGGATAATTTCAAAGTCTTCCTCTAAATTTGGCATATGGTTGATGTGTATTGTTTCAAAATATATCGTATTGTATAAGACTTTTTTAATGAATTACAATATTTGGATAGATTGTATCGTTATCCGTTGTTACATAATGTCACACATCCATAATTTGAATGGTAAATCTATAAGAAATTATAAGGTATGAGGTAGAGCTATTATGAAAAGGAATGGTAAATGATAAAATAGTAAAAACAAAATTAGAAGAAAGTATTAAGATAACGATGCGATCACATCAAATCGGTTGTTACACAAATTGGATTTTTTCATCGTTACCTTACAATGGATTTAAACGATACAATACAATAGAATTTAACTAACAATTAAAACAAACAATGTATTTAAACTAACAATACAACGGGTAACAACCATCCAAACAATTTTACATATTTGTAAAAATAGATGCTCGACCATACATCTAGAAGGACATTTTCAACGAAGAGTGTGTCAGTGGAAAATCTTTTTCAGAAAATTATTTTCTGAATTTCTCATGTTAGATTGATTAAAATAGTTGAAAAATATTTTCTCTGAAAAAATAAATTTCTTAAAAATGAGAAAAATTATTTTTCTATGTAATTAGAAAAACAAGTTTCACAAATATCATTCCACATAAATTGTGTCTTCTTCACTCTCCAACATACCCCATGTTCCAATCTTCACCACTCTCACTCCTATCTCTCGTCCCACCTCTCGTGATATTTATCTAGATTATAAATAATTTTAGTATAATACTTTTTGTTTATGTACTTAATATCAAAAATAAGTAAGAAATTCATTTATTTTTCTAAAAAAAATCATATTGAACACACTTGAATTAGGGAGAGAAGCCGGAGCTAGCATGGGCCCAAGGGATTCAATTTAAACCTCTTTTAGTGGAAAATTACACGATACATAGATAAAATAATTTTATATATATATATATTTAGTAGATGTTGAATTCCATTTTAACTGGTTCGTATATTTATTTCTTCATATTTTGAACTTTATTAATGAAAATTCCGACTCCATCACTATTTCTCGATGGCCAAGAAGCCACCATTCCAAGATTAATTTTCAACGTCCTATTTTTTCCTTTGATTAGATCATTGGTTATGAAAATGGTGCATACTGCAGTAACAGAAAAGAATGGGGGAATGAGGGATTTTGTCATATTTGCTTGTTTCGACGAGTCTCGGAGAGGTTGAAAATATCTATTCGAAAATAAACTTATTTTTAAAAATATAGATGCTTGGTGAAATTTTTTATGAAGAAACAGTTGCAAAAAATAATTTCTACCAAAACAATATATAAGTATGTGTGTTGGATCTCGATAATAATAGTAAGTGAATTTAAATCTTGTCCTTCTCTTAACTTAGGCGTTAAGTCTTAGCCAATTTAAAATTGACCAGAATTGTAATAACGTTTGTATATGCAGTTGGGAAATAATATACTCTTGTAATATATAGAAATGTACGGCTTATGTAATCTATTGTTCTTTTCCTTCTCTCTCTATATATATAACTTCATTATTAAGATATTATATTTGTGTCCATATATTAGTCAACTAAATTAAATTTAGAAAAAATACTCAAATATGTCATCAAACTTTGAGAAAAAATGTGTTTATGTCATCCATTAAAAATTTGGTTCATCTATGTCATTGTCTTTTGAGAAAAGATTTATTTATGTCATTATTTTTTAACTTCGGTTTTGCAAAACCACTTAAACAACTTTTAACACTTTTCTATTGGAGTTTTGAATCAATGTAATTTTTTTTTGCTTCTTCTTCTCCAGGAACACATGAAGAATACCAAAAATTCAAATTTTCAACTTCTTCAATTTTTCACGAAATCATCTCAAATTTCAATAGTAGCATCCCTTCGAGCTAAATATCAAAACTCAACATCTTTTAAGCTTGAATTCAACCTAATCCAAAACACACACTCAAAATTTCTTTTAAGTTTCAAAACTTTAACCTACTTTAATGGTGAAATTTTCGTCACAATTTTAAATTACTTGAAATTTTGAACGCAGACCCAAAAAACACTATTTTAAAGTTCACTATGTCTATATTCAAAATTTCAAGTGACTTGGAGTTATGGAGAAAATTCCAGCATTGAGGTTAAAATTTTAAAACTTTAAAAAAAAATTATGTGTCATGTTGGATTAGGTTGACTTCGAGTTAAAAAATATTTAGTTTTGATATCTAACTCGGAGGGATGTTACTATTGAAATTTGAGGTGATTTCGTAAAAAATTGAAGAAGTTGAAAATTTAGATTTTTGGTGTTTTTCATGTGTTCTTCTTGAAGAAGAAAAAGCAAAAAAAGTACATTTGATTCAAAACTCCAATAAAAGAGTGATAAAAGTTGTTTAGGTGATTTTGCAAAATCGGAGTTAAAAAATAATGGCATAGATGAGCCTTTTTTTAACGGCAATGGCATAGATGAGCCAAACTTTTAACGGATACCATAAAAATGAGTCTTTTCTCAAAGTTCAATGATATATCTGAGTTTTTTCCCTCAAATTTATAACAAAGAAGAGAATAAAATCATCAGCTAGCTCATTCAAAGTTAATTAAGTGCATGCCTAACGATCTTCAACAACGTTTAACTTGACTTTTTTTATTAATAAAATAATGAAATAAATAAACCTCGCAGTCATAGTACTTGTATAATCTTTAATATTATTGTGTCAAATTCAAAATATAAATGTCAGTGATTATTAAGGCTATTTAAAATTTGTTTATATGGAACTCAAACAAGAAATCATAGAATATAATCTAACAAACGTGTAAATGTACTATAGATTTGCCAATGGATTTATCTGGTACTACTAATTATTATTTTTTGTTTTTTTGTCCCATATTTATTTGAATTCACGTTGAAAAGTCTCACTTTGATGGATAAAGCATTCCCTACATAGACGATTTTTTATTCAAAATTTAAATTTAAAATCTCTAATTAAAAATAAAAAATTATATAATATTAATATATAGAGAGAGATCAAGTAGCTTCATGATGTTTAGAAAAAGCAGCACTAAAATCTTACGTACTTGGATTGGGACTTTTCAACTACTCCAAAAACTTTTCCTGTGTCTTTGACACTTCAAAATCCTAACTTTATTTTATTAGCATTTTTTTAATAAAAATAATTTATCTTTATATAAATATCTAAGTTTTATTTTAAATTATACTTTTTTAAAAAATTCGTTTTTTTTTTAGAATTGATGACAGATGAATTGAGACACAAGAAATAATTTATTGGACCCATGAAAATCCTAATTCGTTATCTAGGACTTTAGTCACAATCCAAAACATTATGTACATATAGGACCCATTTATAGATTTAATAATCTGCAATTTATTAAGTTTATCCATCACAAACCGTTATGATTTTGGTCCATATCATATGTGACACCAATCTATTATTTTTCTTTTGTTTTTTAATGTTTGCTGGTATTGATTAACACTTTTTTTTTTAATTAGTTCTAATCTATAAGAACAAAACATGCGTAAGCATTTATGAGGATGACCAATATTTTATTTTTGTCTCATTTTTTAAAATTTTAAAATAGTAAAATAAAGGATTTTGTTTAGGGGAAATTGAATCTTCCAAAAAAAAATTAGAAACAAAATGTTATTAGAGCGTTTTTCAAGAAAAGTCTTCGAAAATAGGGGTGGAGCCATGAGCTTGATTAAAGAGAAAGAAAAACCTAATTTCCCGTATATTAAAAAAATCATTTTTTGAAAAAATATAATAATTTCAAAAACTTCCTCCAGAGAATTACACCATCCGTTTCATTTTACATGACCTTTATATCAAAATATATATTTTATTTTAGCTATGCATTTAAGTAAATGAAGAGAGTTTTTATTAATATTTTTTTTCATACTATTTTTAGTATTAAATAACTATATAAAGTAATAATAATCAAATTTAGAGTTTCAAATTACTATTAATAAGGTTAGTTTAATAAAATATACTTTAAATTGAAATTTTTGAAGCCATTAGTAGCCAACTTTTCAAACAATTTACTAATGATGGTTAAGATCTAAACAGCGATCCTTAAAATAGCTACATGATATTATTTTCACAGCTAATAAATAAACATGTCACTATTTTCACGAACGATTTTTTAATTAGTATTTTCATTTTCAATTCCGATGCTCGAATTGAAACTCTAGATCACTGCCAAGAATGAAATGATCTCATTATCATACCATATTATATTAAAATTACAATCATTCAAACATGTTGTTCTTAAAATGTTCTGAGGATTTTTTTTTTTTATTGATCTTCAAAATTAGAATTACAACATTGAAAAAAAGGTCGTGGTCACGTTGAATAAGCCGCCCTAGGCGGCCAAGACCAGTCTCTCCACATTCCAAAATCTCATTTTACTCGATTTCCACGAAAAATCTTTAGATACATTTTTTTTTTCACTTTCACGATAAAAATAAAATACATATTTTATTTAAAAAATTATGCATTAAGGCAAATTTTACTACTATATTACACGTTATAGGTATAGTTTAAAATTATTTACGAGATATGGCAAATCTCGCTACCAGATATACAATATATATGTATATCAGTTACTATTATACAATTTTTCTGACAAATATATATATAATTCGACAAATATACATATACAATTCATCTCTCTCGATCTCGCTCGCCTCTCTCCTACGTCTCTCGATCTCGCTCGCCTCTCTCCTACGTCTCTCGATCTCGCTCGCCTCTCTCCTACCTCTCTCGATCTCGCTCGCCTCTCTCCTACCTCTCTCGATCTCGCTATCAGTTACATATATACAATTTTTTGACAAATATACATATACAATTCGCCTCTCGCTCGCCTCTCGCCTCCCTCTCTCGATATCGCTCGCCTCTCTCCTCTCTCCTCTCTCTCTCAATCTCTCTTGTCAGATATACAAATACATATATATACCATTGTTTGTATATTTCGGTGTACAAATACTTAGTGGATATATTGTTTGTATAATTCGCTACATCTTTTGTATAATGACAAAATTTGTGTTTGTCATTATAAGTAATTAGAGAAACTATACTCATATAAAATAATTATGCTTAAAAAATTTGACATATTTAAAAATTCCCCATTATATTTAAATTAGTTGACGTATAGTATTTGGTATTTGATGGAGTTAAAAGAAACATTTAATGAATAATTAATATTATAAATAAATTATAATACTTTTGATATATTAACATGGACAAATAAAAAACGAATGAAAGCACTAATTTTTTATGGGATTAACGCCCCATTTTGACCGTTGACTCCTTCAACACGGCTGCCCTTTTGAAATCAATATTTTATAGCCCTTTTTTGTTTTTTCTTGTGGGGGGGATTAATTTTTTATAGTCATTATTTATAATTAATAATTACTACTATTTGTGGCCTTAGTGTAACATGCCATCATGTTGCATGATCATTGTGTATCTATATATCTATTTTAATTTTTGAGGCGTTAAGATTTTTGTTCATACAAAATGTCAGTCGTGTAGTGTCGCTGTAATTAGGAATGATAATTGGACAGGTTAGAATGAATTAAGGCATGGCAACTGACAATTCATGACCAGTTAAGTTTTAACCCATCCGACCTTATTTTCTTAATTTTTTTCCCAATATTTTGTCCCGCCCCTTGCCCCGCCCTATTCTATTAAAGTGTTGATTTTCTTTTACACTACTTTTATGTTCTAATTAATTATACAATAAAGTATAAAATTGTTAATGCATAGCATAGTATGTTATGAAAATATGCAAGTGAAAGAAATTAACTAAATAAAACTGCATTAATGGGAACAGAGCTATTTGGCCGAAAACACAGAGATTTTTAGGCAATAATAAAAAAAACTAGTATTTAAAAAGGGATTATTTAGCTATCCATTTCCCCTGCCTCACTTTGCCCCATTGTCATCTCATTTTAGCTGTAATCTCACTATTGAAAAATCTCCCAACTCTTTATTTATTTTATGGAAAAAAAGATTTTAAAAAACCATCTCTAAGACGACAAGTTAATACCAGTCTATAGTTAGAATTATTATAGTAGCACAAGTTCCATTTTCAGTAATCACACGAGAAGTTAGAATATTTTACATGGATCGAAAGAACGAATAGTTATCTTTTTTATTATAATAGTATCACAAATTCAATTTTGAGCAATTCCCTGCTCATGAATAAATGTATATTTAGATTTTAAATTTTATGAGTTTAATTTTTTAAAAAATTAGCATTAAATTTACAATATTTCTAAAGTGTGATGAATTTCTACTTATTTATTATAGTTTTAATATATTCTTACACATAAATTTATGCTATGCCACTGCTCATATGTAGCACATCTTGTACGGATTACTTTTTCTTCACATGATATTAAAGTGCATGTCATCTTTCTTGATTTATCTTAATATATATTTAGGTGCACATATATAGCAGATCTTGTACCTGCATGCTTCAAATGTTTAATTATTTTTTTTTTAATTTTTCATTCAGTGTTCGAAGTTTATGGAGCTTCGATTAAATTCGAATCGTGTACTACATAATCCATTTGAAGGTAGTGCTTCCAATAGGATTTTCTCTATACTCAAAGCTCGACTTCAATATTTCTGATTAAGAGTGAAACAGTTTTACCACTGTACCATATTCCATATTGGTTCATATGTTTAGTTCAAGACTTGTAGAGGTGTTAAAAACTTAAAATATTTCATATTGGTATATAGATTGAGTATATTGTGATTAAATGATGATGGATTCAAATTTTGAATTTTATGAATTTAATTTTTAATTTAAATATTTAGTTTGAACCTAAATATAATTTCTAATCGTGGATTTGTATGTATTTTTTAAAAATTTAAATTAGGTCTTATAATTTATATCCTGTATCGAAAGTAATGATTTCAAATGAATTTGCTACCTTGATTGCCATATACACTTATATGATCTTTTAAAAAAATCATATATCGTGATTTAATTTTTTAGATAACGCCATTTTTGTTGGAATACGTTATTATCCATTGATATTTTTTTTTTTACTAAACTAAAGAAAATAGTCAGTACAGCATCTATCAAATAATTGATTGCAAAAAGTTAAAGGGAATATTATCGAAGGTGTCATTTGGCTTTGTTGAGTCATATAATTGCCTAATGACGGAAATTTAAATAAAAACAAACATGATTATGGTCGGTCCAAAGAAAGCCCACTTGTCACCTTACTAACATTTAAGGGTGAATTTGCTCCGGATAGCAAACTTTTAAGCATAATAACATTATATAGATATAGTTTTTCTAATTATTTATAATAATAAATTTATATTTGTCATTGTACAATTAAATATCAAAATATATAAATATTGCGAATTGTATATCGAATTATACAAATGCTATATAAAAACTGCGAATTATACAAACGTTATACTCACGAATTATTTATATACCGAAATATACAAATACTGCGAATTGTATAGAGAATTATACATACGTTCTATACAAATTATATAGCGAAATATACAAACGAATTATAGCAAATCTCGGCAAAATATACCCACGAATAATAATAAAATAAAATTATATCCATGTGGAGTAATAAATTAGTAATGTTTGTCATCTCGTGTAATTTTTCTAACATTTAATCCGTAAAAATTCGCACATTCAATAAACTCGCCTATACGTAAAAGCTCGTAAATCAAATAAAACATATAAATCACGATAAACGCAGTATAACGAAATCGATTCATCTATTGTACTAACTCAGTCAGCCTTGCGATTCTATCATCCGTTGTTTCTCTATTCATAATATAGAAAGAACAAAAAATTTCAGTCTTTTTTTTTGTTGTTGTTGAGTTTAGTCATGGTTTACGTATGAATTACGAAGAAAATTTGATTATCACATGTGAAATGTCTTGTTCATTAATTGAAGTATCAAATGGAAGCTTCCTTAGTTGGCCAGAATCTTCTTGCCATTTGGATACGTTTTTGTTCAAAGGAATATGAAATTGACGTTTTATTGGATTCAAGAAATTTCAAGAGGGAGAAATATAGATATAGACAAAATAATACTAGTAATAAGGAAAAAATAAAATAAGTAATGACATAATGGGATTTTTCCTTTTATAAAACTGACCCCATGAAAACGAAACTATACTCTGGGCAAATCCCTCACCGTTGAATTAGATTCTTTTTCTTTCCAAAAATTTAAATGAGATCACACTTATTGTTTTCCATTTAAAAATAGTAAATATATATGGTCAAATCTCTTGATAATGGCCAAACACATACATATTCCTTTTAACTTGTGATTACTTGTCCTTATTTTTTCTTTTTGACATTTTATCTTACCCTTATTCCATTTTAATTCTTCAACTTCAGATTTTATGTACTATTTAAAAACAATTTATGATTTTTTTTATTTTTATATATGCTCTTCAACTACAATTTTACATTTTACAAATCGACATTCGTTCATTAGTCTTCGTTAAAAAAAAAATGACAGACGAATATCAATATGGATAAAAAGAACTCATCTTCAATATGGGTTAAAAATAACCCATCTTTAATACGAGGTAAAAATAAAAAAACTTTTTTTCATTGCTAATAATACTACTAAAAAAATGGTAAAACTCGACATACTTTGTTGGGTTGTCATTGATTTTTCTAAGAAAGAAAATCAACGTACTTTCATAGGTTATTTTTCATGCAAAAATATAGAGATAAAAAAATTCTTATTTTTTTTTAAAAAAACAATATTTATCGTTCAATTTTTTTTTCACTAAAATTAACGGACAAACGTCACTTTTTTAAATGCAAATTACAGTTGAAGAGCATATATAAAAATAAAGAAATCATAAAATTAGTATCTTGTATTTAAATAATACATAAAAAAAAATGGGATTAAATAATTAAAATGAAACAAGACTAAAATAGAATGACAAAATAAACAATGAAGGCAAGTTAGACGAGCTATCTATGTATTTGACCCTTAATAATACTAATATTTCATTATAACAGTTAAAAGAAATTCGAAGCTGATTTTTCATGTTGTATTTTAATTTTTATAACTTCTTACCTGTCACAAAAATAGTCGTCCTTGGAAGCATCTTTGTTTGCATTATTATATAAATAGTGGTGTTTGATAAATCTTTTCAAAAAACTTTTGAGTGACAAATTAGAAGCGTCTTCCTTTCTTTATATCTGTATGCTTTTTATAAAATTATCTTTCTATAATAACTATCTTATTTTTTTTGACAATATGATAATTCATGAATGGAGCTATGTATTCTTGCTCGAGAGTTGTCAAGCGATATTTTTTAGCTAAAAATAGGATAAATTTTAATTTTATAGGTATATATATATTTTTATATTAACATCTTTTGATACAAGCTAAAGGTTCGGCGTACGTAGTGGTTAAGGTGTCACAAAACTTTCTTAAGGTAGTGTATTTGCTCTTAACTAGCGACATAATTATATTTTTTAAAGCCTCTTAATGAAATTTTTGGTTTCGCCATAAGTCTAGATATTTTGATCAAATATTTTGATACTTTAATGTATTATTTATGACAAAAAAATATTAAATGAATATATATTTTTCGTCATGAAAAATATTTCTTTTTTTTACAAAATATGATTAAGCTTGGAATTATAACATTTTAAAAAAATAGATCTCATGTTTCTTTTTTACTCATAAGTCATAACAGTCATATATTGTTATAAGTGTATAACAATCAGTGGCTATATAGAAAAAATTTCGAAACCAATGATATAATTATAGAGATGTGAATGTACTAAAAGAATGATTGAACTTAATAAAAGAAAATTTCAATTTGAATTCGAAATTTGCCTCCATAGTTTGTCAAAATTTCAAGAACTACTTATTTTAAAATGACTTATTTCTAGAGTATATGAAAATAATATTTTGAAACCGTAATAGTTTTTACTGGTCAATCTTTTCGAAGCATCGATCTTTGTTTGCATTATATAAATAGTGGTGTTTGATAAATCTTTTCAAAAAAAATTTGATTGACAAATTGCGAAGAAAAGAAAAAGACAAACAAAGATCCATCATATCATTGATATTATCTGAATTATAAAAATAATTAATTAATAAATCACTTTATCGGTATTCTAAGGTTCAATTAAAATAATTTATAGTTTAGATATCTAAATAAAATTTACTCTAATAACAAATTTTAAGAATTATCCATATATTCAGTAATTGTAAAATTTATCATAAACTAAATAGGTTTAGTAAAAAAAAAAAAAAACACTTTATCATATGTAATTGCTTTCTCACCTCAGAGCTTTTGAATTTTGGATTGTTAACACTAAAATCTAGAAGACTAAGAAAAATCATTAAAACTCTTCGCTCATCTGAATTTTTTTTATTGGAGGTCTCAAATTTAAAATCCGCTAATAAAAATAAGAAATTTATTTTCTGCGCACACATTCAAAAAAATATGTGACGGCATATTTCCCTTCTCATAAAAGAATAATCATTAATTTCTTGTGATTTAGATAAATAAAAGTATGAGTTGACGCCACCACTAGTTAATTTGACTTTTGACCAATGGAACCCAATTTTGACCTTTGAGCACTTGAAAATTTCAACCCCACTATTTCACTTCAATTCAAAGAATTTGAGCGCGCAGACATTTCCTGTTTGTTTTTTTCTTTTATTATAGTTGAAAGTTGAAACTCCAATAATTAACCCAATATCATAATTCTTTAGTGACAATATATATAGGGACACTTACCTAAATATAATATATTAAAAAAATATTTATTATTCATAGCAATAATTTTTTTATTAGATACTTATATATTTATAATACAATTTTAATATAAATTATAGAGAATAAATTATAAAATACATATAATACAAATCTTATTCATGAATTATACACTTATAATATATTGTGTTAATTTCTTACAAAACAAACATAATATGTTTTAGAACACTCATAATACATTTATATTGAATGGATAATTCACCTTTAATACATAACAGATTTATGTATTAAAGTGTGTAATCCAAAACTTCAATTGAAAAATGTTAAAAGTTGTTTGGGATCTTGTTGAGTTAGGTTGATTTTTTTTTTAATTGAAATAAAAACTAATGATGTGGCCGAATTATAATTGGTCATGTGTAAAAATGGTTTTGTAAAATCGAAGTTAAAAAATAATGGCATGGATGAGCCAAATTTTAAAGGATGGTATAAATGAGTATTTTCTCAAAAATCGATGACATATTTGAACATTTTTCCTAAATAAAAAGTATCAATAAAAATAGTAATTATTTATTAAAAAATAGTTACCCAAGTAATTGTTTCATATATATACACACCAAAATAAAAATCAAAGTCATATTCATTTAGTGTCCACTGCTTTAATTCTACTTGAACTTGTTCTTCTTTTATGAAAGATAAGTTTTAGCTACCCTCTTTGAGCTAGGGAAACTACGACATAATTTGGTCTAATTTAAGAAAATATAATTGAAATATAAGTTGAAAAAGGAGAAATAACTAGTTAATTAATATAGGACTAATGTCAAACGTATATAACTACTCATGACTATTCAATTATTAGTTTCTTTCATGGAATAAGTTGAAAATTTAGCATTCTTACGTCTCGTTTGATTTGAATATAAGTTATAATTGGCCACGTGTAAAAATAGTTTTGTAAAATTGGAGTTAAGAAAATAATAGCATGAATGATCTTTTTCTTAAACGGCAATAGCATAGATTAACCAAATTTTAAACGAATGGTATAAGAGCCTGTTTGGATAATTTTTTTAAGTTGCTTTGTTTAAGTTGAAAATCCCGACTTTTCACTTTCAGCTTTTATTGATTAATTCATATTAAATTTTGAATTAATCCTTAAATTCATGATATATTGTCCAAGTCAAATTATTGGTTAATAAAATTGGATCAATATTTCAATTAAAATTCTATGACTTAAATAAAGTCCAAATTATATTTGGATCAGTTTGTTAAGTTGCCAAGACGAGCCCAACTCATGCTCTTCAAATCCAAGATCCTCTAAAATTACTTGAAAACCAAAATTCCCCAAAAACCTAGTTCACAACTACATAAAGGGGTCTTCATAAGACCAGAAAGACATAGAGAAAAAGAAAGAACAAGAACAGAAATACATAGAAAAACTCTATTCTTCAAAGGTGTCCGCAAGTCTTCCGCATACAAAAAAGTCTTCATCTTCAAGTGTTGAACCGCAAGTATTTCATTAAAATCAAGAGCAAAGTAAGACTCTTAAATTGATAATCGCAAAAAGGAGAATCAAGGAATTACATCTTTCTTTCTTAAGATTTCATAAAAATTGTAACCTTCACAAATATTCAAATATAAATATTATTAATTACTTATTATTTTTTCTTTCTTGATCGCTATATTTCAGGAACAAAGCTTAGTCGTTTGCGAATATAATTGAAATTTAAGTTCAAAAGGGAAAAAGAACTAGTATAGTTAATTAAAGGCAAATTAAAATTGAACAAGATACTATCGTTTGTTTGTATATAGGACTAATGTCAAACATATATAACTACTCATGACTATTGAATTATTAGTTTCTTTCTAGAATAAGTTTGAAAATTTAGCACTCTTAGAAATGAGTGGAATTGATTTTTTTTAACTATTTATAAATTAAATAGAAGAAGATGATTTTTCAAATCTCTTGCGTATAAAAATAATTTTTAGAATATATATAAAAATAAAGATCTCAGGTAAAAAAGACATAAAAAATTTTAAATTAGAAACAAGTTTATAAAAAGTTACAAAATTAAATCTCCCTAAAATTATGAATTGTCTATGAGTTGCTTTCAAGCTCAAACCATTTAAAACTGAAATGTTACTTTTTTCTTGTTATTGATTGGGCGTCTTAACCTCTAGGCCACTAAAGCCATTGCTTGGGACCCCATATTTTTGAGAGCTCCATTTTAAAAAAAGTACTTTACATATTTTTTTTAATAGAACAATTATATTTTTTTTAAAAAAGGGGTAAGAAGTAAAGAAAAAACAAACTATATATATTCAAAATGTCGTTAATTTCCACTTTCCTAGGAGAATGAAATAATTTTGGGGAATAGTTTCCTTACGTGGGAAATTGTACTTCCTTATTTATTTCTTAATAATTTGAGCCTATATTATTATTTACCTTATATTCATCTTTTTTATTTTCTATTTTATTGTTATTATTTTCAATATTGTACTATCTCCTACAAAGCTTATTGATTAAATTTTTGAGCCAAGTTTTATTATTCTAACTTTATTTTATAATTTTTTTTGAAAATTTGTTATTGTTGATATTCTTAGTTCATAAGTATATATATATATATATATATTCTTTTTTTAGTTATTATTAAAATTTAGTCAATTTAAATATGTCGACTAGAAAATATGATTTTGATTTTACAAAAAGAGAGGAAAAGAGAAAATTTGAAGAATTAAATTAATCCCCCAAAAGGATCACTTGATAGATTTTTAACAAATAATAAAAATCTTGAATCAAAAAATATGGAGAGTGTTCTTCAAATGAACAACACACTAATAGAGTTGAGTTAGATGATAATAACATCCAAGAAGCAAATCTAAAAAAAATTAATGAAAAATATGACATATTCCCAATAATCAAGAACTCCTAAATAAATTAAATAGTTGCATTCCTAAAAATAAATAAATATGATGATCTTTCTTTTTTAAATAAATAAATAAATATTAGAGTCTCTCTCTAAAATTTAACTTTAAATCTCCAATTTTGTTGAGTCAGTTCTAATTATTGATAGAGAGTGTATTCTTCGGCTAAGTCAAATAAAGTAAAGATCTCGTAATTATAAAAGGGTCGATGCTTTTTATCCGCACATAAATCTATAAATATTGTTTTCTTTGTTGGTGGAAAACGAGAAGAAAAAATAAATGAGAATACATATTTTCAAACCTTTGTGCTTTTGATTCCAAATTTCTGTTATTATTTGGTTTGTATACATACTGAATTAATTGATATCCAACTTACCCACGTACCGAATTGATTGTACCGTACTTAAATAAATTTGATTGCTAACAATAATTCAAAATGTCACGAAAATCCTTATCCTATCTGTTTAATTTTTGTATACAAAAAATAATAATTAAAACAAATAGAGAGAATAACTCAACAACAACAACAATAACAAGCCCAGTATAATCCAATCATGTGGGGTCTGGAGAGGGTAGAGTATACGCAGACCTAACCCCCACCTTGAAAGGTAGGGCGGTGTTTCCGAAAGACCCTCGGCTTAAGAGAGAAGAACAAGAGAGGAAAAATAAGGAAAACAAGACATAGGTCATTAGAGCCAAGCATATCGAAAACAATATAAAAATATGAATAATGAGAGCGAGAAAGTCAGGGTAGGAAAGACCGGAAATAAAGGAGCATTAACTACTATAGATAAATAGGATATCCAAAGTAAACCGGACCAACAAATATAAGCAGTAATCAAATGCAGAAATCAAATGTTAATAAACAAATGAGCAAAACTACGACTACTATGGAGAAAAGATAAGCCACCTAGCCCACTATTTTAGTCTGAGTCCTTCATAGTCTCTTATCTAAGGTCATGTTCTCGGTGAGCTGCAACTGTGCCATATCATGTCTAATCACCTCTTCCCAATACTTCTTCGGCCTCGCTTTGTCCCTCCTGAAACCGTCCATAGCCAACCTCTCGCACCTCCGCACTGGAGCATCTGTGTCTCCTCTTCACATGCCCAAACCATCTCAGTCTCACTTCCCGCATCTTGTCCTCCACCGATGTCACTCCCACTTTGTCTCGAATATCTTCATTCTTAATTCTATCCATCCTAGTGTGCCCACACATCCACCGCAACATTCGCATTTCCACGACTTTCATCTTCTGAACATGAAGTTTCTTGATTGGCTAACACTTCGCCTCGTACAATAAATTCGGTCTAACCACCACTTTGTAGAACTTGCCTTTGAGTTTTGGTGGCACTTTCTTATCACGAAGCACTCCAGAGGCGAGCCTCCATTTCATTCACCCTGCACCAATACGGTGTGAAAAATCGTCGTCGATATCTCCATCTTCCTGTATAATAGACCCAAGATACTTGAAGGTTCTTTTCTTTTGAATGGACTGGGTACCAAGCCTCAATTCCCCGTCAGCCTCACACGGCAAGCCACTGAACCTGCACTCCAAGTATTCTGTCTTGGTCCTACTCAATTTAAATTCTTTAGACTCCAACGTGTATCTCCAGCCCTCCAACTGTCGTTAACTCCGTTGCGAGTCTCGTCAATCAGGACTATGTCATCCGCGAACAACATATCCCAAGGCACCTCACCTTGTATTTGTCTTGTCAAATGATCCATCACCAGGGCGAATAGAAATGGGCTAAGAGTTGATCCCTGGTGCAACCCCATCGTAACAAGAAAGTGCTTCGAGTCCCCTCCTACCGTCCTTACCCTGGTCTTAGCTCTATCATACATGTCTTTAATCGCTCTAATGTATGCCACAAGTATACATTTCGCCTCCAAGCATCTCCATATGACCTCTTTTGACACTTGTCATATGCCTTTTCTAGGTCAATGAATATCATGTGTAAGTCTCTCTTTCGCTCCCTATACTGCTCCACCAATCTCCTTACAATATAAATGGCTTCTGTAGTCGAGCAACCCGGCATGAATCTCAACTGGTTGTCTGAAATAGACACACTTTTCCTCACCCTCATTTTCATTACTCTTTCCTACACTTTCATAGTGTGACTTAGGAGCTTGATGAACAAATATCTTTTGTTCGCGTAGAATTCGAATAAGAATTTGTGTAATGTAGACATTTTGTCTTATCAACAAAAACAACAAATTTAGCATAGTCCCAAAAATCGAATCTAAAGAGGTTGAATGTACGTAGATTTTATTACTAACTTAATAAGGTAGAGAGACTGTTTTATTAGAGCAGTTAACAGAATAATACAAAATTAATGAAAAACAATACTTTACTTTAATATAAATATTTATGATTTGAAAAATAATTTAAAATAGTATCATTGTGTTGGCCGGCTTTATTTGAATTTAAATTTTAAAAAAATCCTCCACATTGGCTGGCTCTGGGAGATAGACTGGACTTCATTTTGAAATACGAAATTATTAATTTATTTACATTAATTATAATGGTACAAAGTATAAAACGAACTTTTGGCATTTTATGAAGTGGGACACAAGGATTTTATGAGTTGTGTCCAAAAAAGTATATAGTAAAAAAATTACTACAGAGACAAACATGCCAAAAAGTGAAAAGATTATGGGCATAATTGGGCCCTACAATTAAGGCTTTAAATCACATCGGTTAAAAACGGTTAATTAAAGTTAATGATGCCCACGTGGACCCACTATTTCTGAGTTGTATCCTACCTGGCTTCTAGCGAATGGAATATATATATCTGGATATTTTTTGAACTTTTGAACTTTTGAATCGAAACTTCTTAATAATAATACTAATAACTTTTGAAATTATTTGGCTTCAAATTGCACGTAGCTCGATTAATTTAGTAAATATTTTGGCTATCAAAATCCATGATAGATATGCAAATAACTCAGATCGTACTTTGTGTTTGGCTAGTCAATTTGAGAAATACTTTTACTTATATTAAAATAATGCTCTCGTACTTGTTCCAACATTGTATCCGCAAAAAAAATATTTCACATTGAAGTCTGACTAAATTCGAATTTGCACCAAAAATTTTTACATTAGGAGGAAAACTGCTCTCTAACAAAGACGACTCCGTATTCAAGAAAACTCGAATCTGAAATCTCTGATTAAGGATGAAAGAATGTTTACCAATTCATCTACTACTTTTACTTATACTAGAATAATCCTCTTGTACGTGACTTAATGTTCCAAAAGTGTATCTGTAGAAAAGTTATTTATTTTATTTTTTTGAAAAATAATTACAAAAACACATTTTTTTCCTAAAAGCATAGCAAAAACAAATATTTCTAAGATAAACACTTGTTTTAATAAAGAAAAAAAGAAAGAAAAGAAACACTTTTATTAACATTAGATCAGTCATTTGTGCTTAGATAAAATAAAATTTCGAGAGAAACAAATTTTATTTAATTATAATTTTTAATATATTTTTGAATTATTAATTATTGTGATGTGGAGTACTTTTTACATTATTTTCAAATATATATATTTTTGAAAAAGACTTTTTAATTATTAAAAATACATTTTATGCAACTAGATAAATATAAAATATCAAAAACTAAACATATGTACAACAACAACAAACTCAGTATATTCCCATAATGTGGGGTCTGGGGAGGGTAGAGTGTACGCAGACCTAACCCCACCTTGAAAGGTAGAGCGGCTGTTTCCGAAAGACCCTCGACTTTAAGAGAGGACAAGATAAAAGGTCAGATAGGAGCAAACATATAGAAAATAAGATGAAAACAGAAATAGCAAAAGGAAAAGTCGTGGTAGAGTGATACGGGAAGAAAGAGGCATAACTACAATAAATAAATAAATAAATAAGATAAGATAAGATAGATAAGATACAATAAATAAATAAATAAGATAAGATAAGACAGATAAGACAGTCAAACTACAACGACAAACTAAACATATGAAAAGTAAATTAATTAATGAAGTATGAAATTGAATGGGGAGCGGAATAAAAAAATTATTGTTGCTCAAAGTTCAATTCAAAGACTTTTGACATGAAATATCAAACTTCAACCACCAAAATAAATATAGCTTACATATATAAGAGAAACACATAGCTAAAACACACGTATTGACGTTCAGCTGTGTGCTTATTCCTTCTCCTCAGTAAGTACTAAGTAATCATAATACTTATATTGTAATAAAAATGTTAATATCCCAAACATTATAGTTAGTAAGTAATAAGTAATAATAATATATTATAATACTAGTATCCCAAACATTATAAGTAATTTCTAATTGAATATCATAGAAAAAACAGAAAAAAAGAAAGAGAGAAAACGACGAGGAAAAGATAAAATTGTTCAGTTGTGTTAGAAAAGTTGAGTCTTTTCTTTTCGGTCTTCGAGCCGTGAGCCGCGTGACTTCGGATTCCGCCAAAAACATTACAAAAATTAGTTTTCATTTCCTCGAATATAACGTTTTATTTTTATATTAATATCTGAAGAAAACGAAACAAGTTGGTCAATCATCATCATTTTTTTATTTTTATTTGATGTTCAATATTTATGTTAATGTTTGATTAATTTAAATTCATAATGCATATAGCTTATTTGAGAAAAGCGCTTCTTACCTAAATAAATAATTAAGAGAAGAACAGTCTTATCAACTGCACCACATAATTTGATGATCAGTTATCTTTTTCATGTGTAACGTTCAAAAATTATAGAGAGGTTCTATTTTAATTGTTGTTAATTTTACAAAGATTTGTGGAGATCATGTTTGTACTAAGATTATTTTAATTTTATAATTAACTAGCACATAAAAGAACTAAATGCATCCCTATTAACTTGTGGTGAGTTCATTGATTACTAATTTAAACTTGATGTTTTAATGTAGATTCAAATCTTTTTAATCATGGTTAAAGCCTTTTGAAATCAAAGAAATCAAACTTTGTCGATTTTTATTTTAAAGTTTGATTGTATTATTTCACGTTTTAAATAGGAGGTATCAATTATGAACTTTTAAAAACATAATATAACCATAAAAATAATTAACCGATTAAACAAAAAAAGAAAGAATGAAGAACATTTCATACTCAAATTCTTGAATAAGCCTTCCTTAAACCCTGAATATTATTCGGGGCAAATACTTATTTGTATTGAATATATAAATATAAAGTTAATTATTTTCTTATATTAATAATATTTTTCAAACTTCATTTATGGGATATACAAAAATATTATTATTTTTATAATTAAGTGATTTAATGAACAAAAATATGATTATTTTTATAATTAAGTGATTTAATGAACAAAAATATGATTATTTTTATAATTAAGTGATTTAATGAGGTAAAAATTAATTAATCACAATTAAATGCTAAAATGTCTAAATAATGTATGGTAAAAACTTATCTATTTCTGTTTACAACAATTTAATAAAAGAAAATTTTCATATATGGCAAACCTTTTAAGCATAGTAACTCCATATAGATATAATTTTTTTAATTACTTATAATAGCAAATTTATGTTTGTTATGGTCCATTTAAATTTGTATTTTTTTAACCATTTAAATTTGTATAAATGAAATTTTAAGTAAAAAAAATATACAAAATTCTTTTTTTTAAAGACGACTGATGTGGGCGATTATACAAATCACGTGCGCGATTATAAAAATGATGTGGACGATTTTACAAATGTTGTGCGCAAATTGTATACCGAAATATACAAACACTGCGAATTATAAAGCGAATTATACAAACTCTGTACACGAATTATATAGCGAAATATACAACGCTATACAAAAAACTGCGAATTGTACTGCGAATTGTATTGCGAATTGTACAAACGCTATATAAAAATTGCAAATTATGCAAACGCTATACCCATGAAATATAGCAAATCTCAGCAAAATATACCCTTGAATGGTAATAAAATAAAACTATACATATATGGAATAATAAACTAGTAATGTTTGTCAACTCGTGTAATTTTTCCTTTAATAAATACATACTATACTCTTACAACCTGTTTGGCCAATTTTGGGGAAGGTCAAAGTGCATTTGTTCTTTCAAAATTATTTATCTTTTAAAAACGTGAGGTGTATAGCGTTTGATCAAACTTTTGTGAGTAAGTAATTGATGCTCAAAATACCTTTTAATTCGATTAGCTAAACTAAAATTGTTTCTAGTTAAAAACACCTTTTTAAAAAACATTTTAGAATAACAAGTACCTTTTTAAAATAAACAATTTTCAGAAGTTTGACCAAATATGCTATTATTCATAAACGATAATGGGCCGTTTGATAGCTAATTTGAAGATAAATTATGCAAACAAATACCAAATCTTGCACAAATAATAACCACATAACATACCAACACCTATATAATAATATTTATTGAATTTAAAGGGAAGACAATGTTTGAATTTGAGCCCAAAAACCCAATTAAAGTAATTTCACGAAAAATTAAATTCCACAAGTCAAGAAAATTATCGAATATTCAATTATAATAATTCCAGGAATTGATGTTCAAATATAGCTGTGATATTTACCTGATAAAGTTTTTCTCAACTAATAAACTATTATTTCATTAAAGATCTTAGATCAGATTTTAAAATTTACCTTAAAATATTTATTTGAACATGAAATTTGAAATTTTAATTTTTAAATGTTTCCAAGTTTCTACAAATGGGCTCAGACCAATTTTTAGATTTTTGAAATTTTCATTCACAAAATTTTATTTTGTTTTCTCAAAAAATACACTATCAAACATAACTTTGAATTTTAAAAGTCACAACATTAAAACTTTAAAATTTCTATTTCATCTTAAAATTTTGCAGGAGCTAAATATATAAAAAATACTCTATCCGTTTTAATTTGTTTATCCTATTTTAACATGACATATAATTTTTTTTTAAAATCTTGTAATTGTATATTAACAATATATGTGGTTTTAAATCTGTTACGTAAAAAGTTAAAATTAAAGAATTATTAAAAAAGAAATATATATTTTTTAATTTTAAAATAGACTAAAAAATTGTGGAATATTTTTTCAACATGGAAGATCTTTTTATCAGTCTCCAATTTCCTCCCTTTTTCCTAAGAGGGAATTTTCTTTCATCTTTTTTATTTTTATTTTCCAAAAAGGTGCAAAAGGCTTTATATATATATATTTCTCTCAAATCTCTTCTTCTCTCTTCTCAACTGTCCTCCGTGTTCAACTCGCGTTTTTAGCAGACAAAGCAAATCTAAAAGAGAGAGAAAAGGTAGTTTCTAGAGAGAGAAAACCAAACACCACACCACCAGTTTTCTAGAGAGAAAAAAAAAGTACTATACCGGATTATTCTATTTTCCGGCGACTGTGTAAAATTATTTTTCTACTGAAGTTTCCATTATTTGTACACTCATTTTCAATTGATTTTTCGTTCCGTTGCGATTTGGTAATTTTAGGGATTTTTGAGATCGGTTGGTTATTATCGGAGTTAAAGGTTTTTTGAGGGTTCCGATTCAGTTTACCGATCGGGTTCAAGTTTTTGCTAAGAAAAAGGAAAAAAAAGAAGGAAAAGGAGGAATTAGAATTTGTTCCGCAGTGAGAGGAGGGTTTAGGTTGAAGGATGTTGACCACCATGGTTGGTTTGTGATGTAATATGGCTTTGGTTTGTACAGATAAAGATATGTCGTTTTACATTGGTCGCGAGGCTTCGAAGGTTCGTTTTTTTTGAACTTTTTACTTGTGGGATTTGCTTAATTTTGTTTTTTCTGGAGATCCTTTTTTCCTGATTGTGTTGGTTTGTTGTTATGGAGAGTAGTTGTGGAAGAGATTTTGTGCGGAGGTAACAACAGAGATCAATCTTCTTGCAGAAAATTGGAAATATCTTCTTGGTGGTTTGATTTGTCAGGTATATATCTATATGTTCTTCCTTTTGATCAATTACTTTTTCCTTTTTGTTTTGTGGTTATTTAGGGTGTTCTTGATTGCATGGACCTTTGGTACTTTGTGATTAGGATTTCTAAAAGTAAAGTCAGGTTTCAATGATGCCATCTACAAGCATAGCATTTTTGCTATAAACAATTGTAGTTTTACTTTGCTGAAGCTATAGAAGTTTTGAATTTTAATGGTGTACAGGTTTAGTCAATTTTTACTTCAAGGGATGTACTAGGACTGTACCTCTGTGATTCTACAGTGTGTGACTACAAAGTTCTTCATTTGTAGTTAAAGTTTGGACCACTAGATTTTGTTCTCTTTCGTTTCTTACAAAAGGTAAGTTTTTCTGCTTTGGACTTGCATGGAGTAGCAAGTACTATAAGCTAGGCTTTTGATCCTACAGTGTGTTACTACAAAATCCTCCATTTGTAGTCAACTGCTTTTGATTTGTTCAATGTTTCCTTTACCAATATTTCCTTTTTTCCTCGGTCTAGGCAGGGAAGAGTTTGTCCGTAGTGACGGGAGGTTGGGAGCTGTCAAATATTTTCTTGTTGATTTCGTACCGAATCATAGAACTTGTGCACATTTTCTATGGTTGTTGAATATGAGTTTAGGCAAATAATGTGTTGATTTTATGTTTCTCTGCTCTATAGTCGTTTTATTCCTGACCTTGTTGCATTTTGGATTCCTGAGTTGTGAAACTTCTATATTCCTTTCTTCAGTACATCCATGGACTTGCTGCTAGAGGGGTGCATTACTTTCATCGGCCTGGACCAATTCTTCAGGACGTTGGCTTTTATCTTCTTCCGGTTGGTTTACTTGTTTTTGTTTTTGTTTCTCCCCACTGTTATGGTAATTGTACACTGACCTTTTCTTATTGGTTAAAATAAAATCCAGGAGCTTGGACAAGATAGAGCTTACATAAGTGAAACTGTATTCACCACCATCTTTCTATCTTTTGTCATGGTGAGTTTGTTCTCTGTATAACATCTCATCTTTTTCTTGGCAAGATTACAAGTGAAACTGGATTCTGTCCGTCAGTACTGTATTTATGCCTTTGAAATTGAATTTTATAGAAAGCACACATGCATTGGTTTTAGGCAATCTGTGATGCCAAGCTGCTTCAGGCTTTAGAAACAGGGAAACCCTGAATATTAGTTTAAATTATGTTGATGTGGTGGTCAACCAGATTTTCGTTTACCCTGGAATGGGCTTTGGGGATGTGGTAGTCTTAATCTTACCTTGTTGTGGAGTTGATGCCGTGTCTTATATTGTAACACTTTTCTCATGCTTTGCAGTGGACGTTCCATCCTTTTATTTTGAAGACCAAAAAGATCTATACAGTTCTGATGTGGTGCAGGGTCTTGGCATTCTTAGTTGTAAGTGCCCCTTTTCTTTGCCAGGATTACTTTCTCTTGTACTCCTTCACTGGCTATTCATTCTTGTCTACAAGACTACCCATTACAGGGAGCTTGATATCCATTATATTTTCTAAGTCGGTTAAATAAATGTTTGTAACAGGGTTGTCAATTCCTTCGGATCATAACATTCTATTCTACACAGCTTCCTGGTCCAAACTATCATTGTCGTGAGGTAAAAGCTATTTTCATTACTGTTTTTTTAAAAACTTTTTTGTTTTGCTGTCTGTCACCTGTGCCTTAGCTTACTTTATTATCTTTTTTTGGTAAAACCTCAACTAACTTTTTTTCCCTGCAAATTACCAGGGTTCAAAGCTTGCCACGCTTCCTCCTCCTGACAACATTTTACAAGCGCTATTGATTGGTAAGTCGCATTTTCCTTTACTGATTGCTCCTCCTGGCATCTAAAGCATCATTCTTTAATTTAGACACTTATGTGATTTTATGAATGTGCAGTTCCTCGTGGTGTGCTTTATGGTTGTGGTGATCTAATTTTTTCATCTCATATGATATTCTCCCTAGTCTTTGTGCGCACATACCAGAAATATGGAACACGAAGGTACTACAGTAATAATGATTTAAATGACTTCTGATATCTCATAATCATTTGAATCTTAGCTTTGATGACAATGGAACTATGCAAATCATGCATTACATAGTAGGGAGGGGAGTTCAGTGTTGAATTGTACTGAAAGCACTTAGCCTAATTAAGCGGGATGGCATGTCTGCCTTGGGTTCTGTAAGTTCACCTTGGGAAGGGTTTCTTTTGAACTCTTTTATATTTTCATGGTACAACAACAAAAAACTGCTTTGTGGGGTACAAATATCTTATGTGTCAACTGAGTGACTAGAACTTTCTGCTTCCTTTGCTTAGGCTGCATATCTATATTTTCTAAGTGTCTCCACACAGCTTGTGTTTGTCACTGATTGCTTGATTTTGTTCTGCAGGTTTATAAAACAGTGTGCTTGGTTAGCTGTTATTGCACAAAGTTTTTTGATTATTGCATCACGAAAGCATTACACTGTTGACGTCGTTGTAGCATGGTGAGTGAAGTTTTATTGCTTGATATACCTCCTTGGTACATTCTTGTTACTGTGAACACTTGATTGAGGCATGTTAATTTGGTACAGGTACACTGTTAACCTTGTAGTGTTCTTCATTGATAAAACATTACCAGGTTAGTTTTCAATTCTGAATTTATCTTCAGAAGAATATTTTATCTAGTTTTTGTCCTCCACTCTCTCCTCCCTCTCCCAAATTTAGTTATCACACGAGGAATATTAAATAGCTGAAGCACTGAGTTCTTTCTTGCAGAACTGCCTGATCGCGCTAGTGCCTTGTTGCTTCCAGTGACCAAGGATAGCAAGTCTAAAGAAGAGAATCACAAACTGCTGAATGGAAATTCGGGAGATCCTGCAGAATGGGTATAGAGATTTATGCTTTTCCATCTTAGGGATCATAGCTTTTTGTCACTAACGAGATTAGCTTTGACACTGTTTTCTTCATTTTCTGTAGAGGCCCCGAACCCAAATCAACGGGAAGATTGTGGAAGATGGCAAAACAGTACATGAAGCAGTGATTAATGGCGTTTAGATGATAAACTTCATGGAATGCCACGAACGGATGTCCCCCCTGGTACATAAAGACTGGTAACAATGTCATCATTCCAAGTTGTGTTCTTCCAAGTTGAATAGTTTTGGTTTTAGTGTAGGATACAAAATGAAGGTTGATTGCGATGCCTACGGATGTCTCCACGCCCCCTCTTTGTGGTTAAATTTAATGTTGATCAAATGTATCATGGAATTCATTTTATTTTTTGGTTAATGCAAATTATTTTTCTGAAATGTGTTGTTCCTTTATGCGGCAAGTAGCATGGGCATGAGCTGGTGTGTAGATAGATCCAACTCAATACTTTTTTGTCCACACATTCCCTTTGCCCATTACCTGTTTGGTACACATTTATTTTAAAAGAGACTGCATCACAGCACGTTGCTGCCCTTTCCTCTGGGACACAACAAATGTTGCCTAGTTGTCTTTTATAATGACAATAAGCCACTCTATCTTTCCAACAATAATTTGGTTGTTGGCACGTTATAATGCCTCTCATTGCTTCCAAATTTTTGAAATTTATTTATGCTTTATAGACTTATTTCGTATCACATTAGAAACAATGAAAGTCAAATATTCTTCTTCCAAATCAACAGTATACACATCTCTCTCTATAAAATAGATTGTACATTTTTAAAATGGAAAAGAGAGGAAATTATGTGGATGAGCAAACGTATATTAGTTAATTCGCTAATATAACTATAGTTTAGCTATAGTTTGAGTTAGTTACAGCTCATAACTTAATTTTAGCTGTAATTATGTTGCATCTCTCCTCTCTCCTCTTTTATACATACACATATAAATTATCAAATATAAATTATACATATACATATAAAATTATATAACTGATATATAAATACAATTAGCCTCTTTTCACTCTCTGTCCTCTCTTGCTCGCCTCTCTCCTTCCTCTCCCTGCCAGATATACAAATATGCATATGTATACCAGTTACAATATATATATATATATATATATATATATATATATATATATATATATACAATTATATGATAGATATACAAATATAATTAGCCTCTTTTCACTCTCTTCCCTCTCTCGCTCGCCTTTCTCCTTCCTCTCCCAATCTCGTTTGCTAGACATACAAATACATATGTATACCATTTTCGGATTTACAATTATTTGACAAATATACATATACAATTTGACAGATGTACATATACAATTCACCTCTTTCCACTCTCTGTCCTCTCTCCCTCTCCTAATCTCGGTTGCCTCTCTCCTCCCTCTTACATGTAGCTATGAATAATAATTAACAAACTATAGCTATGGAGCATAATTGAGTTATGTTTGAGTGGCTATATGCGAAAATTCCTCTAGAAAAAAACTATATGTATTACATCTAGCCCATGTGGAGGGGTGGATCTACATATCATGTAAATTCAATAGCTTTTATTCTTATTCTTTACTTCAAAAGTCATACCGATTGAGGAGGAGATAAATTTGAAAACACCCAAGATCTATGATGTGTATAAATACTAAGCCTACTAAGCGTACAACTCTTACTGGCTTCTTATAAAATACCGATTTCTATGCTTGTGCACAAATTAATTTCCTCCTAGCATCACACATCCTTTTGAGACTTGGTAAGGTTCTTGGTACGAGAAAGATTTTTTCCTTAACTACAAAACCAATAGAAACAATTATGAAGTCATGATTAAAAAGTGTCGGAGCCAGAAATTTTATGTAAAAGGATTTAAAAATATAATAAGAGTGTCATGACGATGATTTAAACTTACAATCACTGCAGATTATCGATATCAGGTTCAACTGAACTCAATACTTTCGATACGGACAGACCAAAACGTACATATGAAGCTATAACTTTATAATAACATTAAAGACTGAATTCATAAAACTTAAATCATGAATCCGTCTCTGTTTGAAACCCTTTTGTCACCGCACTAGAATCTCCCCTTTAAATTAAGGGATTCAACAATTCGTATATAACAAAAAAAGAATCGTCTTATTTACGTAATTTTTTTCGTATTTGAAGATTCAATTGAACCATTTGTTCCTTCAGTTACGCCCTTTAAATTACAATGAAACTGAAATAATGAAATAGGAAACAAATTTGTACAAATTACGGCACAATTCTTCCTTCCTTTATGGAACCCTTCAACAACTATCTTTCAGAAGCCACTGTGCAATAACTTGCAAGCTACATAAAAGATGTAAAATGTACTAGATAAGTTTGGTGCGACGAGCTAGAATGAGAAGGCGTTGACAAGAAAAATCAATCTCTGACCTCTCTAATGGGATACCATTTGTTGCATCAACTTAACCACCTTTACAAATGTCTTAGTAATTTACGGAAAATCAAATTAACAAACAATTACTAGAACCTTAGGGGAATTAATTTAGGACATTCGAAGGTCCAAGCCTAGAGACTAAAGTGTGAAATTTATAAGATACCAGCATTCAAATTCATTTATAAGACACATTTTGACATGTAATATTACCAGCCCAATGAAATTGACTCATTTACAACTTGAGGGCAATAGACCCCTCACTATTATGTAACTTTCGCGCAAGCGCGCACATACATACTACTTTTGAAAAATAATAGTTTGATCGGCTCAACTCGATTAAATTTTTGTTAAAACTTGACTCGGTCAAGCTAGGGCTCAATTGAACTAGCTCAATTCAGTTTAATTGGCTCGTTTTAGTCATGTAAAGTAACTAATAAATTAATTTAATAGTCATTAATTATTTTAATATATTTAAAATTTTATATTTATTTAAAATTAATTTGATGTAAATAAACTTTTTCCACATTGTTATTTAACACTAATCTATGGATGGTATTCAAAATTTTAAATCTAGGAATGACAAAATTAATAAAATTTAGTATTATTATCTTTTTTGAGTTCTAATCTAAATTAATGATGTACATACTTTACTCACACTTGAATGCGCGTAGCTATCAATTAAACTAGTAATGTTTATATTTTTCTTAAGCAATAAATTTATTGTGAATTTAATTATTTCTAGTAGCAAATTACTACGCATAACTAAACAATAAAGAGCTTGACTCGAGCTTGCTTATATTTTATAAAGCTCTACAGTCGACACCCAAACTGTATTATAATGTTTCCTTCCAAATTCATCATTCTTTACTTAAACCTTATTTTGTGAAGTTGCTTACATTCTGTCACGATCCTATGGGAGAATCAATAACTAGTCCAACTTAACCAATCAACTCATTCTTAAGAAGTCAAAACATGAAATTTAGGAAAGTAAACGGTTTAAAAACAATAAAAAATTGATTTTTCATAAACTCCACAGTTATCAAAAATCAATGTGAAAAATAAACTCTCTAGAATTTGAAGGTCATCGTACCAAAACTTTAACTGTCTGAAATATGAAAATGCAACCCCGAACAAGAACTAACATTCTAAAAAGTCTAAACAAATATCTAAGTCCGAAATGATGGACAAAAAGATGAAGATAGATCCATGGCAGCCTGAAAAAATTAGCTCACCCTTGGATTCGAATGATCAAATGTCTCTCAACAGCCGCCAGAATATGCCTTATACTCAATAAAAAAAGAGCAAGTGCAATATCAGTACACAACTACATTGTACTGATAGGATCACACGGCTAGTCTAAAGCACGAATACAAACAATTAAGCAACTATAACATAGTACATCAGGGAACAAAATTACATGCATATTACAGTCACAACATAACCCATTGTAATCATTTACAATTTATTAAATATAAATTTGTAGAATGGTTCAATTTATATTAAATTCAAGATATATTAGTCCAAATAAATATTTTGGATTAATAAAATTGGGTCGATTATTTAAGCCCAATAAATGTGGATTTAATTAAAAACCTAAATCCATTGATTTGGGCTATAAAGATGACTCCACTTTGTTAAGCCCAATATCATCTCAGGCCCAAAATCATGCCACATGTCAAAGTTAGGTGGCAATCCAAGTCAAATTAAATAAGCCACTAGAATTATGCCATGTGCCAAAGTTAGGTGGCAATCCAAGTCAAATTAAATAAGCCACTAAAATCATGCCACATGTCAAAGTTAGGTGGCAATCCAGGTCAAATTAAATAAGCCACTAAAATCATGCCACATGTCAGAGTTATGTGGCAATCTAAGTCAAATTAAATGAGCCACTAAAATAATGCCACGTGTCCATTTGACATGTTCTGACCAATCAAATTAAAACTCTTCAACAAAGAAATCTGATTGGTCAGTTCAAACCAACCAATCAAATCACACCCTCATACCACTCCCTACAACTATAAATAGGGGTCCTCATTATTCTGAAGGAGGGAGTTTTTTTTTTTGGAAGAACAAGAAGCAAGAAGAGAGCTCGTGGATCAAAGACCGCAAATTCTCTACAAAGCTACAAAGTTCAAGCAATCAAATTCAAGTTCAAGATTAAGAACGAAGAAGAAGATCAAGATCAAGTTACTTGTTCATCTTTACTGTTCGTCATAACCATACAAGTGTTCGTGACGAATATTTCAAATCCAAATTTGAAGACGAAGATTCAAGATCAAGCTATTCAAGCCCTTGACTCTAAATCAAAATTAAATTCAAGTTCAACGTATTTCATATTATTTGAAGAATCAGAGGATTATTATAGAGATTGTAACCGCATTACATTTTGAAATCAAATATTACACTTTGCTACTCCAATTTTCCGGTCTTGATTATTTATTTTTCTCGGCTCGAAAATTTGTTGTTTACAAATTTTGGCACGCCCAGTGGGACCATCTCTACCTCTCATCTCTTCACATCGATCATCAAACTTCAAGAACACTTAAATGGCATCTAAGAAGTTTGACTCCAGGACTATTATTGCTAAGGCTACTGATTCCAAGTTTTCCTCTGAGGTGGAGAACATACTGGATGCTACTATGGGAAGTTTGGGACCCATCACCAGGAACAGAGCAAACTTGCTAGGACAACAAGCACTTCAAGTGCCGTCCGCATCAGTTCCTATTTTTGATCTTCCATCTTCAAAGGGGGCAAGATTCTTTCCGAATGAATTGGAAGAAGGAGAGAATATAACTGATATTGTTGAAAAGACGTTGGCTCGACTTAGTCCTTTTAACACGAGGAATTGCACTATTCAAGATGAAGATGATGTCTTGATCACTAGATCTGCCTCAGTCACTCCACGTAACTTGTTTCAGACAGATTTCAGTTTGAGGGAAAATCCATGCTTTGCTCCATCATCCATAACAGCCATCCAAGCGATGATGACTAACACCTCAACTGTTGAAGAACAACTGGCGAGTTTGACGAAGGCAATTGAAGGTCTAACAAAATATGTGCAAGATCAGGATAATCGAATTGTCAAGTTGACGGACAGAGTTGAGAATGTCATGGAGGGGGACTCAAGTCATGCACCTGGAAAACGTCCGATGATACAAGAAAAGGGAGATTCAGTTACAAAACAAGTAAATGTGGGTGATGAGCTGCAAGTATCTGCTGAAGGAGGAATTCCCATTCATCAACTGAAGGACTTCATTATGGGAACTATCAAAGATAAGTATGACGTGTCTTCAAAGTCATCATTCACATATGCAAAGCCATACACTTCAAGAATCGATGTTTTGAAGATGCCTGCAGGTTATCAACCTCCAAAATTTCAACAATTTGATGGAAAGGGAAATCCAAAACAACACATTGCCCATTTTGTTGAAACCTGCAATAACGCTGGAACATATGGAGATTATCTGGTCAAGCAGTTTGTGCGCTCCTTACAAGGAAATGCTTTTGACTGGTATACGGATCTCGAGGCAGGCTCTATCGATAGTTGGGAGCAACTTGAGCATGAATTTCTTAATCGCTTCTATAGCACAAGGCGTACTGTGAGCATGGTTGAACTCACAAATACACGTCAATGGGAAGATGAACCTGTCATTGAGTTTATCAACCGATGGAGAAATGCAAGCCTCAATTGTAAGGATAGGCTTAGTGAAACTTCCGGAATAGAAATGTGTATTCAAGGAATGCGTTGGGGACTTCGTTATATCCTACAAGGTATTAAACCCAAATCGTTTGAGGAACTAGCTACACGTGCTCATGATATGGAGTTGAGCATGTCTGCAAGTGGGATTGATGGACCAATTATTTATGGGCCTCGCAAGGGAAAAGACAAAATGGAGGTAAAGAAAGGGGGAAAATCAGCACCTAAGTTTGGAAACAAGGAGTATTTGAGTGTTAATGCCGTACCTTTGAAAGTGGCTACAAATCTAAGCAAGAATCAAAGGGTGAAGACCACAACTTTTCAGAATAACGCTGGTAGAAAGCTGACTTTGAAGGAAATGCAGGCAAAAGAGTATCCTTTCTTGGACTCAGATGTTCCAGCAATTTTCGAAGAGCTTCTGGCGTTAAAACTCTTTGAGCTACCTGAAATGAAGCGTCCAGATGAGGCTGGGAGGACTAATGATCCAAATTACTGCAAATATCACCGTTTGATGGGCCATCCTATTGAAAAGTGTTTTATCTTTAAGGAAAAGATTATGGACTTGGCCCGTGAAGGAAAGATATTGCTTGAAGATGAGAAGGAGAGTTCAAATCAAATCTCTGTCACTTTTGGTTCACTTGACCCCATAGTTCTTTGCAACTTTGTCGAAATACATGATAGTGGTGATGACCTAGCCACATCACCATCAAAGATGATTAAATTTGGTGACTTCAAACCAATAAATATTGACGTATCATCGCTTGTTCCTTTGATGAATAAAGTAATATGGGAAGATAAATCTCTAGAGGAAAACCAATCTTGCGGTGCTTATACTGATGATGAAGGATGGATTTTAGTGACACGACGAAGACGTCGTAAAATGAGCTTGCAAAGAGAACCAAATAAGCAAGTGACTAGAGCGAAGATAAGAACAAAGTGGTGCCATCCACCTACCCCTAAAACTCAAAGGGTAAAGAAGAATGTGAAGAAGTCAAGAGTCGAGGGAAATTACTATCAAAAGCAACGCCCTTCGGTGACATTAGAGGAATTCTTGCCAAGTTGGTTTCGTGAAAAGATTTCTCATCGTGACACCAAGGCCTCGTGTTGTAACATTGATAGAGAAGAGATGATGGTAGAAAGCTCATCACCATCATTACCTCCATCACATGAAGTCCCTATAAAGCCTCGCTCTGAAGAAGTGGACACTTGTGATGCGAAGTTTACATTCACTAATGATGATCTTTTATTGGGTGAAGTGTTGCATAATCGTCCTTTATATATGGTAGGTTTTGTGCGTGGACATAAAGTGAATAGGATCATGGTGGATGATGGATCGGGGGTCAATATTCTCCCTATTCGTACTGTGAAAGAACTTGGAATACCGATAAATGAACTGTCTGAAAGTCGTCTGATGATTCAAGGTTTTAACCAAGGGGGGCAGAGAGCCATTGGTGCTGTCAAATTAGATATAACGATGGGGGATATGCGTTCGAGTGCATGGATGCATGTTATTGACTCAAAGACCTCATATAACATCTTGTTAGGAAGACCATGGATACATGAGAACAAAATAGTACCGTCCACCTACCATCAATGTTTCAAATACTTTGAAGATGGGGTTCAAAAGAAGGTAGTTGCTGATGATGAACCTTTCACCGAGATGGAAGCGCACTTCGCTGATGCAAAATTCTACTTAAAGAATTCAAAAGAAGTTACAGTTGATAACGTGATACCTGCTGGTATCACAAAAAGGGTTGATGTAGCACCTGCTAATGTGAGGGTCATGATTGAAAAGGATAAAACGCTTTCAAATATGAGTAAAGTACCTAAGATAAGTGAGGCATCTTCAAGTAAGAAAATGATTCATGTTTCTCACTATGTCCCAAAGACAAACAAAGTCAAGATCCCACCCTCTGAGTTGCAGAGTAGTAAGTTGACATTCCCTATCAAGCAAATTGATGCGATCAAATCACCTTCAAAAATGATACAGGGATTTGTCAGACCATCGAATCATGATTCACATGAATCACTCCCTAAAAATCGTACAAATGAGGGTTTTGACCCGAATGCATATAAGTTGTTGGTGAAAGCAGGATACAATCCCAATGAAGCTTCTAAAGTAGGGAAGCTTCCAAATGAAGTTATTGAAAGGGCAAATCATGGCCTAAATCCAACTTAAAGGATGATGATAGAGAAAGGGTATGATGTCAAGCAATCGCGCGAAGGCCTGGGTTACAAACAACCGTCACCAATCCGAATCTCTATAAAAAGGATGAGCATCAACTATATTACCCCTGTGGAAGAATCTGTGATGTTCAACAAAAAGCCTTCTGTGTTTGATCGACTTAGTGGCATGACTCCTAAGGTTTCTGCATCTGATCGACTAATAGAATCAACTCCAAAAATTCCAGTATTCGATCGATTGGGACCAATGAAGAAGAAATACAAGCGCCAGGGAGATTATAGAACAGTGGAAGAACGGGTATATGCCCGGGAGCATAATTCACCCAAGAATTGGCCCAGTTTGATCCCTTCTAGAATGAGGCGAGAAATAAAACTTGTAGTTTCATATGGAGATGTCCTGAGAGCAAAAACTCATACCATAGTTCACACTAGGGAGCGAGATGAAGATGAAGAAAGTGTGGGATCATCAAATCACATCACAATTTGTGACGAAGAAAGTACTCTACTACATGCAAAAATTGATGATGGATTTGTTAATATTCATGCATGCCATCACATATCTTTTAATGATGGTGATCCTCAAGAAGATGAGGATGCTGAAGATGCGCCACCTGAACTCGAGGAAGGGATAAAGAATACTGTTGATGCATTGAAGGAAGTAAATCTTGGAGTTGATGATGATATAAGGCCTACATATGTAAGTGCTTCGCTGGATGACAATGAAGAGAAGAAATATATTGAGCTGCTTATGGAATTTAGGGATGTATTTGCTTGGAGTTACAAAGAGATGCCAGGGTTAGACCCTAAAGTTGCAGTTCATCGTCTTGCTGTAAAACGAGGTACTCGTCCTGTTAAACAAGCACAACGTCGCTTTAGACCTGAATTGGTTCCTTTGATCGAAACTGAAGTTAACAAGCTCATTGAAGCAGGTTTTATTCGTGAAGTCAAATATCCTACATGGATTTCAAGCATTGTACCTGTAAGAAAGAAGAATGGCCAAATACGAATTTGTGTTGACTTTAGAGATCTTAATAATGCATGCCCCAAGGATGAATTTCCTCTTCCAATCCCTGAGCTTATGATTGATGCTACAACTGGATACGAGGCAATGTCCTTCATGGATGGTTCATCTGGATACAATCAAATTCGCATGGCACCAAAGGATGAAGAACTTACTGCATTTCGCTCTCCTAAAGGTATATATTGCTACAAAGTGATGCCTTTTGGTTTAAAAAATGCTGGAGCCACTTATCAACGAGCCATGCAGAATATTTTTGATGACATGCTTCATAAAAATGTTGAGTGTTATGTCGATGACTTAGTAGTAAAATCAAAGAAGAGTGATGACCACTTGAAAGATCTGAGAATGGTGTTTGAACGGCTTCGAAGATACCAACTCAAAATGAATCCTTTAAAATGTGCCTTTGGAGTTACTTCGGGAAAGTTTTTCGGTTTTATTGTTCGACATCGAGGAATCGAGATTGATCAAGATAAGGTAGATGCTATTTTGAAGATGCCTGAGCCAAAAAATATTCATGAGTTGAAAAGCTTACAAGGAAAATTAGCATATCTTAGGAGGTTTATCTCAAATCTGGCTGGGAGATGTCAACCATTCAGTCGCCTTATGAAGAAAGATGTTCCTTTTGAATGGGACCAAGCTTGTATCAATGCTTTTGAGAACATAAAGTCTTATCTAATGAAACCTCCAGTACTTGTAGCTCCTATACCTGGAAAATCATTGATTTTATACATTGCAGCACAAGAAAGGTCAGTAGGAGCACTTCTCGCACAAGAAAATGATGAAGGAAAAGAAAATGCCCTATATTACTTGAGTAGGATGATGACACAAAACGAGATCAAGTATTCACCTATTGAGAAGTTATGTCTGGCACTCGTGTTCTCAATTCAGAAGATGAAGCATTACTTTCAGGCTCATATTATACAACTTGTCTCTAAAGCGAATCCTATCAAGTTTGTCATGTCCAAGCCTGTCTTAAGTGATAGGCTAGCAAGGTGGTACCTCCAGTTTCAACAATTTGAGATTGTGTATATATCTCAGAAGGCAGTGAAAGGACAAGTGCTAGCAGATTTCTTGGCCAATCATCCAATTCCGAATGATTGGGAGTTATCTGATGAATTACCTGATGAAGATGCAATGCTAGTAGAAATTCAGCCACCTTGGAAGATGTATTTTGATGGTGCTGCACATCGTGAAGGAGCCGGTGCTGGAGTGGTATTTGTCACTTCCCATGGAGAAGTTTTGCCATACTCCTTCACTCTAACACAAAACTGCTCCAATAATGTTGCTGAATATCAAGCACTCTTACTTGGGCTTGAGATGGCCATTGATATGAAACAATTGCAACTACAAGTTTTTGGGGATTCCAAGTTGGTGATCAATCAAGTCTTGGGTAATTATGAAGTAAAGAAGCCTGAGTTAATCCCATACTGCAATTACGCTCAAAAGATGATAGGATGGCTTGGAGAGGTGACTATTCAACATGTCCCAAGAAAGGAAAATAAAAAGGCTGATGCATTGGCAGCTTTAGCTTCTGCATTAGTATCTCCTGATGAAATACAAGTTGTGGTTTGCCAAAGATGGATAACTCCACCTCCAATTGAGCATAAAGAAGAATTTCAACAAGTTATCGCCACTTCGGAAGCTGATATTGACGATTGGCGACAACCAATAATAGATTACTTGTGTTATGGAATATTGCCAGAAAACCTTCGAAGAAGAACAGAAATCCGACGACGAGCCCCTCGGTTTCTTTATTATAAAAATACACTTTACAGGCGATCGTTCGATGGAGTTCTCTTACGATGTTTGGGGGCAGATGAATCTACTCAAGCTATGCAAGAAGCACATTCTGGAGTATGTGGAGCGCATCAGTCTGGACCAAAACTTCATTTTCATATAAAAAGGATGGGATATTACTGGCAAACCATGGTGAAAGATTGCTTAGATTACGTCCGAAGATGTAAAGCTTGCCAATTCCATGCGAATTTTATACATCAACCCCCAGAAGTATTGCACCCAACTATTGCCTCATGGCCATTTGAAGCTTGGGGTTTGGATGTTGTTGGACCATTACCTAAGTCCTCTGGTGGACATCTGTACATCCTGGCTGCAACTGACTACTTCTCAAAATGGGCAGAAGCTGTTTCTCTTAGAGAAGTAAAGAAAGAGAATGTCGCCAACTTCATTCGAGTTAATATTATCTAACGTTTTGGTATTCCTCGATACATATTGACAGATAATGGCAAGCCATTTGATAACAAGTTAATGACGAAGATATGTGATCTTTTTGGCTTCAAGCAACGCAATTCCTCTATATATTATGCAGCTGCTAATGGTCTCGCTGAAGCATTTAACAAGACACTCTGCAACTTGTTGAAAAAAGTTGTTTCCAAGTCTAAGAGAGATTGGCATGAAAGAATGGAAGAGGCTCTTTGGGCATATAGGACTACGTATCGCACGCCAACACAAGCGACTCCCTACTCTCTTGTTTATGGAGTTGAAGCAGTTCTTCCACTTGAACGTCAGATACCGTCATTGCGCCTCGCCATTCAAGAAGGGCTCACTGATGAAGAAAATGCTCGGTTGCGCCTTGAAGAATTGGAGGCTCTTGATGAGAAAAGACTAGAGGCCCAACAAAGTCTGCAATGTTATCAAGCTCGTCTAGCTCGATCTTTTAATAAGAAGGTTCGTCTTAGATGCTTCCAAGTGGGTGATCAAGTTCTTGTTGTAAGAAGGCCCATTATTACTTCTCGTCGGTCTGGAAGCAAGTTCTCCGCCAAATGGGATGGACCATATGTGGTACAAGAAGTATACTCAAGTGGCGCTTACAAACTGGTTGACTCAGAAGGATTGCGCATTGGCCCCATTAACGGAAAGTTCATAAAGAGATACTATCCTTGAAGAAAAGAAAGTCACTCCTTAAGGTACGAGTATAAACTGCATGTTACTCCTGGCCCGCAAGAGTATAAACTGTGCACGGCACCCCATAAAAAAACAAATGTCCGCTAGGTTGAAAATCTCGAAAGAGGCGGCCTAGGCAAAAGTTAGGACCAAAAAAAAAAAAAAAAAATCATTCTCTCAGAACTACGTTGTGACTTGATCCTCTTCGCTGAGGTACGTAGGCGCTTAGAATTACATTCTGAGTTCAGTCGCATGAGTATCCGAAGAACTCATAGTCTCTCTTGACCCTCTCCACCATAATCCATGAGTTACATCCTAAATTTTAGTCTCATAAGTTCAAAAGAAATGGGGCACATTGTTATTTGAGCATCACAAAGTTCTTGTATATTGTCATATATGACATGTGAATTAAAGAGGGCCAATCAAGACAAAATTTGAATTGACTTCAAAGAAATATTCGTACAAAATCCATAAAGCTATTAGCTGTGATTATTGTACATGTTGTAGTTTTTTGGATTCTCTATGCTAAGATATGAATATTTTCTTCATGCGAATGTGAATCTATTAACTTTTCTGTATGTGAAATTCATTTTTGAAGTTTGCTTAGAACTATCCTGCCAGACTTAAACTATAAATTTTGGATATGATAAGAAGTTTGGTTTCTGATAAATTGAAACTCTCCTGGATTTGGTGCTCGTACAATGATATATCTCTTGTACTATCGAAACACAAAAGGTATCGCAACTTTGAAGAAGAGGAAGTCAAATCTCTAAGGTAAACCATGATTCAATCTGTAAAAAAAAAAAAAAAAAAAAACGTTAGCACTTAAATTAGTAATTCAATAATCATGGTAATGAATCTCAATAATGAACTATTATATTCTTTGGGCAAAGCCTATGTCTGACTCAGACGGTGTAAAGTCTTTGCCACAAATCATGTAAAGTCTTTGCCTCAGACGGTGTAAAGTCTTTAGCTCAGACTATGGAATGCCTTTTCCCACAAATCATGTAAAGTCTTTGCCTCAGACGGTGTAAAGTCTTTAGCTCGAACTATATAATGCCTCTGACTCAGACGGTGTAAAGTCTTTGCCACATATCATGTAAAGTCTTTGCCTTAGACGGTGTAAAGTCTTTAGCTCAGACTATGGAATGCCTTTTCTTTGCCACAAATCATGTAAAGTCTTTGCCTCAGACGGTGTAAAGTCTTTAGCTCGGACTATGGAATGTCTCTGACTCAGACGGTGTAAAGTCTTTGCCACAAATCATGTAAAGTCTTTGCCTTAGACGGTGTAAAGTCTTTAGCTCGGACTATGGAATGCCTTTTCTTTGCCACAAATCATGTAAAGTCTTTGCCTCAGACGGTGTAAAGTCTTTAGCTTGGACTATGAAATGCCTCTGACTCAGACGGTGTAAAGTCTTTGCCATAAATCATGTAAAGTCTTTGCCTTAGACGGTGTAAAGTCTTTAGCTCGGACTATGGAATGCCTCTGACTTAGACGGTGTAAAGTCTTTGCCACAAATCATGTAAAGTCTTTGCCTTAGACGGTGTAAAGTCTTTAGCTCGGACTATGGAATACCTTTTCTTTGCCACAAATCATGTAAAGTCTTTGCCTCAGACGGTGTAAAGTCTTTAGCTTGGACTATGAAATGCCTCTGACTCAGACGGTGTAAAGTCTTTGCCATAAATCATGTAAAGTCTTTGCCTTAGACGGTGTAAAGTCTTTAGCTCGGACTATGGAATGCCTCTGACTCAGACGGTGTAAAGTCTTTGCCACAAATCATGTAAAGTCTTTGCCTTAGACGGTGTAAAGTCTTTAGCTCAGACTATGAAATGCCTTTTCTTTGCCACAAATTATGTAAAGTCTTTGCCTCAGACGGTGTAAAGTCTTTAGCTTGGACTATGAAATGCCTCTGACTCAGACGGTGTAAAGTCTTTGCCATAAATCATGTAAAGTCTTTGCCTTAGACGGTGTAAAGTCTTTAGCTCGGACTATGGATTGCCTTTTCCTTGCCACAAATTATGTAAAGTCTTTGTCTCAGACGGTGTAAAGTCTTTGACTTGGACCAATGTAAATGTACCTCATATGTTGATGAACTCAAGAGGATATGCAAAAAGGAGTATCAAAATTGTCAATACCAATGATGAAAATAAATAGAAGGAGAGAGTCTATTTATAGACAAATAGTGATGGTGAGAGAGTCCTTCTTCCAAAGTAATTGTAATTACTTTTTTTTGGTAGAACTCTAGTAAAATGATACAAATTTATTCTCTCCAAATCCTAATTTGATGTGAAATTGTGAAAATTTGGGCTATCCATATTCTAAAAGAAGTGTGTCCTTTCAGAATTCTAATTGGATTTGGAAGACAGAATAAAGGGTAGGCATTTGCAAAAAAAAAAAAAAAAAAAAAAAAACGTGAAAAAGAAAAACGTGAAAAAAATAAATAAATCAATTATCTAGAACGGTCATGAAAGTATTAAATTCTCAATTTTGGATATGTTATAAATCGAGAAGTCTAGTTTCTAGAAAATCACACCGTTCATGATTCTTACGTATCTACAATAAGATATGAATTTTCTACGACAGACATGTCAAGATGAGGAAAAGGTTGTTGAAAATCAAAGAAAAGAAAGAAGAAAGTATCACGGCGCTGATCTTCAAGCCACATTGCTGCAAAACAATGAAGGGCAGACATCTATTTATAGAGGTTTATTAGCACCTATTATAATTAGATTCAAACTTGAATTAGGCTTCTACAAAATTGACTCCTAATCGGATTCCAATTAGTGATGGAATCTTGCATGACAAGTAAACACCCCCCCCCCCCCAAAAAAAAAAAAAAAAAGGCACAAACAACAACAACAACAAAAAAAAAAAAAAAAAAAAACATAAAAAAAAAAAAAAAACGTGGAAAAAAAAATCATTTTTTTTCTTTCTTTCTTCTCTTTTCTACTCCTCATTGGATATAACTAATTTGCTACATTCCTACTCCAACAATGATGAAGATGTGCATCAATATAGTATGAATTCACGGTACATCTCAAAATAAATGGCATGTCATTATCCTACAAGTAATACTTCAAGCCTAGTCTTCAAAAGATAAAATATCCCGACAAGACTTGAAGCAGGGGGCATTTGTAATCATTTACAATTTATTAAATATAAATTTGTAGAATGGTTCAATTTATATTAAATTCAAGATATATTAGTCCAAATAAATATTTTGGATTAATAAAATTGGGTCGATTATTTAAGCCCAATAAATGTGGATTTAATTAAAAACCTAAATCCATTGATTTGGGCTATAAAGATGACTCCACTTTGTTAAGCCCAATATCATCTCAGGCCCAAAATCATGCCACATGTCAAAGTTAGGTGGCAATCCAAGTCAAATTAAATAAGCCACTAGAATTATGCCATGTGCCAAAGTTAGGTGGCAATCCAAGTCAAATTAAATAAGCCACTAAAATCATGCCACATGTCAAAGTTAGGTGGCAATCCAGGTCAAATTAAATAAGCCACTAAAATCATGCCACATGTCAGAGTTATGTGGCAATCTAAGTCAAATTAAATGAGCCACTAAAATAATGCCACGTGTCCATTTGACATGTTCTGACCAATCAAATTAAAACTCTTCAACAAAGAAATCTGATTGGTCAGTTCAAACCAACCAATCAAATCACACCCTCATACCACTCCCTACAACTATAAATAGGGGTCCTCATTATTCTGAAGGAGGGGTTTTTTTTTTTTGGAAGAACAAGAAGCAAGAAGAGAGCTCGTGGATCAAAGACCGCAAATTCTCTACAAAGCTACAAAGTTCAAGCAATCAAATTCAAGTTCAAGATTAAGAACGAAGAAGAAGATCAAGATCAAGTTACTTGTTCATCTTTACTGTTCGTCATAACCATACAAGTGTTCGTGACGAATATTTCAAATCCAAATTTGAAGACGAAGATTCAAAATCAAGCTATTCAAGCCCTTGACTCTAAATCAAAATTAAATTCAAGTTCAACGTATTTCATATTATTTGAAGAATCAGAGGATTATTATAGAGATTGTAACCGCATTACATTTTGAAATCAAATATTACACTTTGTTACTCCAATTTTCCGGTCTTGATTATTTATTTTTCTCGGCTCGAAAATTTGTTGTTTACACCCATATTTCTAATCACAATATCCTAAACAACAAAAGAATGGAAACATGTTCCACATGATCACACAAAGCACATACCCAGTCCTCTCATGGAATCCACACACAAACTGTTAGTGTATCGGTGCAGTATCCGAGCCAACCAATAATGAATCATACCAAAGCTGGTATCTGAGCCAACCGTATAGATGTCTTGTACTGGCTTGATACCCGAACCAACTATTTAGATATCCGTATCAGGCGTGGTACCCGAGCCAACCATCAATCACAACAGTATGCACAATCACAAAAACAATGAACAAATGCACTTGAAGCCACAAGTGAATAAATAGGTTCATTGCATGAGATTATCGACATGGTGTCATTTCACATTAGCCATTTAGTTTCTTTCACATGCATTGCATAAGTAATACTACAAAGCAGTAGACATGAATACATACACAATTTGAAAACACACAAACCATCACCTACCTTGAATCAAGCCTTGAAAACTCTATGATGCCTGAGCTTTCCCTTTGTTACGAATCCTATCTTGTTCTTGGTCTAAGACAATAATAAAATACAAACAATCAATGATAATGGCCTAACAATATCCGGATTATAATCAAATTCCAACCCATGATCATTACACCCAAATTAGGGCTTCCCACCAACAATTTCAAGGTAAGAACCTTCCCCAAGATTACCCTCATGGGTTGTAAAGCTTAGGAATCGAATTTACAAGTTGTGGAAGTAATTAACTTACCTTAATCTATGAACACAATGAAAAACTGATTGAAAAATGTCCTAAATCGCCTTTGCAATTCCCAAAAATGAGATGGTCAATTAATGACTGATTTTGAGAATTTTCTGCAATAAATCACGATTTACCCCACTATAGCAATCTAATTCCCGCTATAGCGCCTGAAGTACCCCGCTATAGCGTCCATGCCCCATTATAGCGCATGCATCCCCCTACATGGGCGCCGCTTGCTATAGCGGTTTGCACGGTACTACAACTCGAAAATTCTCCCAGAAGATTCTATTTACAACATACCTTCAATTCTTGACATTCCAAACCATCTCTTTCATGTCAAGTTAATTTTCGGACCCGAATTCAATTATGTAAAACCCTATGGACTCTTTAATGTCTTGGATATTAAAAAAACTAATCCACATCTTGAAATAATCCTGAATTTTCCTAGACTTTACCTCACTTAGATCCTGTTTGAGGCCTAGCCTAGAATTTTTTAGTCACTCTTCGAAAAATCTTCTAACCTGATTCTTTCACCTTTGATCTACCCATAACGACTGGAATGGATCGTTACACACTCAAAATTATATACCCATGAATTTCAAATATTATTCTCGAAAAACTTATCAATATAAATTGAATTCACATTTTGAATGTTAAAGTTTGTTTTAAAGTTCGATTTTAATATACGTGGCATCTATACATAGCTTATTGAATTTGAGATCATTTTTCTTAAAGTTATTAATTGTTTCACACAGAAATGTAGTTCTCTTATATCATTGTGATTGTACCTGGATAAATAGTCATTGAAGTTCTATTAATTCTTTTAGGTCCTGTATTAAGTTTGAATGCTAGTGAACCTTCCTTTGTAATCGGAATGACATATTTCAATTTAGTGTGTAAAACTAATGATACAACGTTATGATAATATTTTTGTGTTGAAATATATTGTTATTTCTTAATACTATTATACTTTTTGATTGTGATGTACATATTAATTAGTTGTTAATATTCAAAATTGAAAATTTCTATCAAAATACTTTAAATATATATATTATATTTTCACAACTTCCAGGGGTTGAAACTCCCGTTATTTTTATGTAAAATTCAGGAATTGTGGGGGGTTTTGACCTTACTCCCATAATTGAAGCTCAGTTTTATTGATATATATTTGTAGGGATCAAAATCCCCGCCAATGAACCCCTGCTATTGGTACCTGGTGAAAAAAACCCCGTCACATCATATGGCAGGAGTCCCATAACAACAAATTGCGGAGGTTACTGACCGCCACAAATGGGTAAAAGTACTGTAAAAGATGTATTTTGAATAAATATACCATGATTAGTCATTTGAGAATTTCCATGCCATCTTTAAAATATTTCAATATGAATTTTGTGAGTTATATATTTAAAATTAATATGGAGACATAACTTAGTTATTAAAAGGGCATAAATTTTCATCAACTTTAAAAGGGTATTATTGATTTCTCAATATTTTGTTTCAAAGCTTTTCACTTTTAGATTTCATGTAGTATTATCATAAAATCTTGACCAACAACAAAGATTATGGTAGGATAGATATATAGAATGACCTCCATATATCCTTAATTACATGTCTCGCATTTGAATTCTCGATATGAAAATATTTTTATAAAAAGTGCTTTCCCTTAAATGAGTATTACAAGATATGCATAGATCCAAATTGATTCATGAGACTTCAATGTGAATACCAGACATCAAATGAAATAACTAAAAAAAAGTGTATAAAATGTGGACCAAGACATAAAATAAAATGGAATAGAAGAAGAAAGCTTCCATGTTGGCACAATTTAAAATTTCACCCCAAATTTGTGTCTTTATATATGTATTTTACATTAATATTCATGCATAATAAAAAGTATACTGGTCATCAGCTTTACAAGATATTTTAGTTTCTTAACATCTTGGCTTGGAGCTTTTCATTTTTAGATTAGCATACATTTATTTAATATTAGTATAAGATTACTTTGAATAGGGTCGGATCTTTCTATAATAAGTAATAATCATCTTCTATTATAATATTTCACTATAACAATCATGTTTTATGTGGAAACGATCTTTTATATTATGTTACGTTATATTATATAACATTTTGTTACACTAATAAAAAATATTTTGAAATAAATAACATTATTATAAAAAGATTTGACCATACAAAATAAATAAACTAAAATAGAAAAGAAAACTCTCAAGTTGGCGCAATTTAAGCTGTAAAAGTCCAGCAACAAAGAAAACAAAGAGCCTAGCTAAAATTTGAGTGTGTAGACAACTAGACATGGTGGTGTCTGATATGAGCAAATAATTATATATGTTCATTTTCATCATTAGTGTTTGTGAGTATAACAATCACTTTTATTTACTTTTTTGCATGCTCATTTTGGGGTCATCTTTGATACCTTTGTGGTGGTACACATTATTACAAGTCACATACATAATTGGCCTACTTATTAACGTGGTGATGACCATCATTCATTTGTCCATGTTTTTCCTCCAAAATTTAGTCATTTACCCCTTATTTTTATCAAATGTAGCAAACAAGATAAAATTATAACAGAATATTTTGTCAAAATGTGACGAACAAATTCATTATAATATTTTTGACGAATTTGTGATTAGTTTATGACAAAATTCATCAACGTGGACAGAACATATGACGAATATGATGATCCATTACAATTTAGATATAAATTTATGACGGAAATAGTGATTTATCACAATTTTATGACGAAAATAAGAATAGATTACAATTTCATCACAAAAAAAATCATTTAATTTTGGGATAGAATATTCCAATTACACCAAATTGTGAAGAGATTGCAATAGATTTTTTTGGCACAAATTTTAGTATTTGGTCGGTGAATGAAAATTATTTTCTAGAAAATATCTTTTATTTTGGCTACAAAATACAAAAATGGAAGAGTACTCTGGGAACCAACTCATCCAATCAAATCATATCAGTACTCCCTCAATTAAGGGGAGGGAATAAATCAAGTATTGAAGTGTCTGAATTTTGTTACGAAGCTTTGTATCCGTCATTTCTTTGAAGAAGCTAAAAGGCTAGAAGCAGCGTTTTCAAAATTCCGTGACTAGAGAATACTCGATCCTAATATTGACACCCAACCTTGACATTCGAACCGGGATCCGACACTTACGATTGATTCGGAATCTGATTCCAATCTCGACATTCGGTTTGAGATCCGACACTGGTACATAATCCTAGATCCAACTCCGATTCCTGACTTGGGATCCGACACTCGTACTAGGATCAGACTCTGACACTCGATCTGAGACCCGACACATGAATCTAGACCCGATGGATATCGGGATGGTTCTTGCGTCCAATACTATTTTTTCTAAAAAGTATTTCTACTGAGGTGTAAAGTTGCTGCCATGTGACCAGGAGGTCATGGGTTCAAGCCTTGAAAACAGCCTCTGGCAGAAATGCAAGGTAAGGCTGCGTACAATAGACCCTTGTGGTCAGGCCCTTCCCCGGACCCCGCGCATAGCGGGAGCTTTAGTGCATCGGGCTGCACTTTTTTATTTTTATTTTTTGGTGGTAAGTCATTTTTATTAAATTTGAGGAAAATAAATTAATTTAAAAAATATTTAAGCTAAAAATTAGAAAACATTGTCTATAAAAGATTGAGAGGAAACCTTTAGATATATGATTACTTTTTTAAATTAAAATTTTTGGGTGGTTTTTTGAACCATTTTATTTATCAATATATGTTTATTTGATTAAATTTAGATAAAAGAATAAGATATATCACTGATGGTTGATCATATAACTGGGGTAGATTTGTCAAAATGTCGGATTGATCACAGTGGTCAAGTGCGCTGGACGATACGACATTCTCCAGGTCGATACCTCTCGAATTGAAACTTCAGACACACTTCGTATAGTTTCTAAAATATTATAATTTTTTTTGTAAAATAACAACAACAACAATTCCAAAATGTTTTTATGTTTTCTATAATATTTTGTCATAATTTTTTTATTTTTTAAAGGCATAATATATAAATATGCCCTTTAACTTGACCTCATTTCACATTTATGCCCTCCAACTTTGGGTGTGTACAAGTAAGCACTTAAACTTGCATAAAATTGAACAAGTAGATACATGTGTCCTATGTGGCACAATACATGTTTTCATGTAATTATCTCACAAATTATGAGGGGCTAAATTCCTTTGTTCTTGGGTTGTAGCCATAAGATGAAAGTTTAATTCTTATTTACTTTGATTGAAAATGGGTTTCATATGATGTTATTCTTATATTGTTGTTTTAATTGTTTTAATGCTTGATCACCATTGAAACATATTTGTTGTCTATCCTTAACTCGAAAGATGAAAGGAAGATAGAACACTAAATATAAGGAGCATGTTTATTTTAGAGTTGTCTAGAATAATTAGTGTATAGAATGATTGTGACACATATCTATACACCATGTTTGGTTGCTAAACATGATGAAAAGATTAATGCATTTTTATTGGTTCATACTTATCCCCTCTCAACGATGTAGTTAAGCTGTCAACACGAATAGGTAATTAGAGATTGGAAAATCATAATTGTAAAATCAACCCTGTAAATCAGTAATTGGGAACCCCTTGGATACCAAAGTAAAGGAGGTTAAACCAGAAATCTTAAATTGCTACAACTTAAGGACTCTTCTTTAAATTGATAACGTTATTTGACATCTCTTAAGTAGTTTTCATCTAGTTTTAATATTATCATTCGTAGATATAAACAAACTCAACTTTTTGAGACACACACTAATAATTCAATTCATTGCAAAGTTAACTAAGCCTAGTTGCATATTCCCTGTGGGTTCGACAACCGGCTCTCAAAAAGAGCCACTATATTACTTTTGAGACCACGTATACTTGCGTGTGCGTTTGGAGAGCAATAATTACGCAAAGCCGTAAATGCTCCGTATCTTTCTGGCTATCAACCTATCCAATTAAATCAGAGATTCGCTCTCTCACCATTCACATGGTCACCCTAGACTTCACTTGACTCAAAATTCATCCAAATCTGACCTAGGCTAAATTTTTTCAAAGTTACTACCCAAAATTTTCTAGCCCAAAATCCTTCCCATTGGCCTATTCCTAATGACGGAGAAAGGTCGTTACAAGTAATGTGTCGGAACGTGACATCCAATTCAAGAATGTATCAGAATGTGTCACCCGATCCCAATAACCACAAACAATCCACAAATTATAATTACAATAAGCAAACATGATCTGTACATATACAATTTACGCAGGCTCGTGCACACAATTTTGATAAGTCACTAACCCATAGGATTTATCTTTATCTTTACCATTTTCTACCAATGAACGTACAATTAGGGCAGTTACTATCATACATATCTAAATACAGAAGGACAACTACCATTTACATCAAATTCATTAGACGGACTTTCGTACTTAGGTCACATCAAATTTGACCCAAAAAGTTTTCGTGTTCCTGCCCATAACCCGTGTTTGAGAGCCTAACCATGAAACCTCTCACTAAAATTCCTGTATACTAAGCAATGTGTATATATTTACTACTCAAATAAGAAAAACCTAGCCTACTTAGGCGCCAAGCAGCTGTGGAGAGATATCGTGGCTCCAATTCAAGATTCTAGATGTTAGAAGGTGAAGGTAGGCCTGAATTTCGCCTGCTGGAGCCTTTCTTGTGCTCAAAGCCCCTTCTCCCTCCCCCCAAGTCTAAGGCAGCCTCTTGAGAGTTTTTGGACTAACCCTCGCTTCTAACTTGCGCTTAGAGAAAAGAGGGGACATAAGAATTCGCGACTTAAGTTTCTGTTCCACCATCTTCCGCTCTGGAGGCCGGAATTCCGTTGGAGCGGCGCCTCTATGGCGGGACTATCCATCTCTGGAGGGATTGTGGGGCTCAGTTGATTTATTTTTTTTACGATTCATCCAATCTTAATTAACGATGGTTTGAGTCATTACAGTATCGAAATTACCTTCTACGATGTATTTGATGTCTATTTTTTTCCCTCAATTCACCATTTTTTACCCAATACATATAATACTCATTGTTATGTATCAAATACTTAATTAAAAACACCTAATACAAAGCTGACATAATACATATAGTTAGGTCTGTACAGGACAAACCGATAAACCGCACCAAACCAACAAACCGAATCAAATCGGAAAAAATCCCGACTAGTGGTTTGGTTTGACTTGGTTTGGTGTTTGGAAAAAAAACCCGACCATTATAGGGTTGGTTTGGTTTTAACTATAAAAAGTCAAACCGAATCCAAACTGACCCGATTATAGATATACTACTTTTAAATTATGTTATACATAAAAATATTTATTAAAATGTAATTTATAAATATTTTTTAAAATTTTTTCATAATTTTTGTTTTCTTTCTTACATTTAGATTTGGACTTGAGAAGCTCATCTAAATAATATACAAAAAAAGCCCATCTTATAAAGTTATATTATAAAGTTAAAACTTCAAACAGTGTTCTGCATCCATCTTTTATGTTGATATTTTGTATTAGAACTCTTTTTAAGAAGCACTGCTCTGTGCTTTTTATTAGATATTATGAAAAATATGAGAAACTCGAAAAAACCCAAAAAACCGAGAAAAATTGATATCGAAAAACCCGATTTTTATTGGTTTGGTTTGGTTTATAGATTTTATAACCCGACACAAATGGTTTGGTTTGGTTTATAAAAAATCTGAACCAACCCGGTCCATGTACACTCCTACATATAGTTATGTATCAAAATTCATGTATCAATTTTGTATTAGGTGTGTTTAGGCGGGTTTAGTCATGTATCATAATTACCTTCTACGATGTATCGAGACACAATACATATAGTTATGTATCAAAATTCATGTATCAATTTTGTATTAGGATAGGCGGGTTTAGTCATGTATCATAATTACTTTCTACGATGTATCGGATCTCGATTTTTTTCTCAGTTCATCAATCTCCAATTTACCTGCAATGATTGATTTCAGATTCACAAATAAAATATTTTCTCCAACAATGATTTCATGACTTTTGTATCATTCATACCTCAATTCAGATTTCCGGATTCTTGAATGTCTCAGCAAATTGAGATATTCATGATATATCTTCTTCAATTTTTTTAAAAATTTTGAATCAAAATTGAAAGGATGCTCGATGATCTACTTGAACTATTTTGAAATTTGAATTTTTGAAGTTGGTACACTTTGTGAGGGATTGATTAGCTGTGTAAAATACGTGATTGCATGATTTATGGGATTTTAATTTGATTTTCCGTTATTGTTCCCTTTTTAGCATAACAGAAGGAAGGTAATGTATCAATTTACTATATATCCGGATTGATAGTGATGTATCCAAAAGTGACAAAATTTAAGGGACTTTTGTAATTAGATAAAGAGTATGAATATAATCTAATTAGCTCTTAACAATTTAAAATTTGAGTAAATTATACAAAAATATACAATTCACATAATTGTATATCTCGAGGGCATACAATAATAAGAATATTGAATCACGCGGTTATATATAAATATCCACACCATATGAATTGCAAGCCATGAAGATATATAACGTACATACATAATGGTGTTTTGTAAATATCTTTTTTTTCTTTCTAAATAGGTATGAATTGTAATATTTTTACAAATAATTATTTTGCGGTAATTATTTTTTACAGAATGGTCATTCATGTCAATTTCCCCCACTTCCCAACAATAATTACTAGTAATTTAATTTGATTGGCAGAATCTTGTATATGAAGCAGTCCAAGATTCAGTAATGCAAAATCTCAATATATATTTTTGAATTGAATGAGTCAATTTCTCCATTATTTGGAACTCCTTTTTTCCTTCTTTCTGCAAAACTTCTAAAAATAGAAAGGAAAACTCATGAAGTCGTCATTGACCATTGACCACTTTTCCAAATATTCATTTTTACAAATCTTAAAAGAGATAAGTGTCAAAAATACATCTGAACTATTTTTTTTTTGAGTTTCATTTCTAAACTATTGGAGTGTGAGTTTCATACCTAAACTATTATTTCTCAGTTTGAGAAACACACCTTAGTGGTGTGTGTAATACACTCTCTCTATTTTTTGAATTTTTTTTACCACATGACTAAAATATTCTATATTGATAAAAATTAAATAGACTATCAATATTAGTTAAAAATTAAAACTAAAGTATTTCTATCCCAAAAAAAGAAATTATTTTTTTAAAAAAGTTATTTTTTAAAAAAGTTATTTTTCTCACTCATGTGTATGTAACTAATACAAAACGAGAAAAAAAATTGGAAGCGGAGGATTAGGTGTGACAGGGTAGAATTTTTTTTAAAAAATATATAAAAATAATATATAAATTATTATTTCAAGGGGGAGGGGGAAGATGAAGTAAGAGTTTTTTTAAAAAACTTTTATAAAAGAAATTTAGAAAATAAAAATAAAACAAAAAAAATTGGAGGGGAGGGGGGAGTATGGTGAGAAAAAGTAGTGGAGTGGGGTGATAAAAATATTTTATATTTTTTTTTATATTTTTTTTAGGGTGGGATAGTAATACTTTAATATTTAATTTTAACTAATTCTAAGAATTTATTTAATTTTTGTCTAGGTGGACTATTTTGTCTATGTGGAGTGTGATGTGATAATTTTTTTAAAATGAAAGAGAGAGTGTCACACACACCATGGTGAGAGTGGAATAAAAGAGAGAGATGTGTTTCTCAAACTAAGAAGTGATAGTTTAGGTATAAAACTCACACTCCCAATAGTTTGGGTATGAAACTCAAAAAAAGAGATAGTTTAGATGTGTTTTTGACACTTATCTCATCTTAAAAATATATAGTAGGAAAAATGGTCTGATATACTTCATAATTTTGTTATTTAGAGTTGATATACCTTTGTTATAAAAGTGACTCATATATACCCCTACTATTATACAATGGCTTACATATACTCTTTTTCTCTAATGGAACTGCAAAAAACAATTTAAATTTATTAAAAAAAATTAACGGTTAATTTGAATTTATTATTTTCATGGTGAAATTTATTTTTTCCCTAACTTTCTTGTAAAATTTATCATATATGCCCCGATTTTTTTACAAATACAAAAAATAAATTACAGTATAGTCAAAAAATATTTTAAAATAGTTTTCTTACTTTTTTCTCTTTTTCCATTGACACTTCTTTCTTTTTATTTCTCATATTTTTACACTTAAGAATGAAAGAAAAAAATAAAATAAAAATAAAAAACTCAAATAATGATGATCGAAGAAGTCAAAAAAAAAATAATCACGTGTGAAAAGGATCATATATACCCCCACCCCTTCCACATGATTTTTTTAAAAACTTAAAAATAAAATAAGTAAAATAAATAAATTTTAAACTATTTTTTCACTTTCATTAGATAAAAAGGGCATTAGTGAGCCACTTTTGTAATGGTAGGGCCGTAGGGGTATATGTGAACTATTTTTATAATGATAAAGGTATATGTGAACCACTTTTTTAACGAAGATATATCCACTATAAATGACAAAGTTAAAGGGTATATCAGACCATTTTCCCTATATTATGTTACTTATACTTAGGGGTGTTCATGGTTCGGTTTAGATCGGTTATTGATTAAAATCAAAACTAAACTAATTTAATTGGTTCTCAAATTTTTAAAATCAAACTAGACCAAACCAAGAAAATAACCATCGATCTGGTTCAATTTTTTTTTTGATATTTTCGGTTTGAAAATAATAAATTTGTTGAAGGCATCCGCATTTTGATAGACACAAACACCTAGTACATGAACAATCCACAGGGTATATCAGACCACAAACACCTATTACACGAAAAAAGTGATTTAGTTAAGCAATACTAAAGTCATTATACACCAAAGATCAAAAGATCAAATCTTTATAATAAAAAATTAACCACAAGCTCAACCATTGAGGAACTACCCGGGGAGGGGTACAAGAAACTTATATACCAAAATTGAAGTGTTGGGCTTGAGAAAATTATAAAGTTAAAGATTTAAGTTAATTAAAAGTTAATAAAATATTTATATTTATTAATGAATAATATATAAATAACTACGAAATATATATATATATATATATATAATTTCTCGGTTCAGTTTGATTATTTTTGCGGTTCATTTTTAGTAAAATCAAAATCATACCAAATAGTATCGGTTTTCAAAATTAAAAACCAAATCTATCCAAACCAAACCAAATATCAATTTTTTAATCGATTTGATTTGGATTCCAGTTCGATTTGATTTTTTAACCATAACCATGAACAACACCCTACTTATACCTTATGTGATATAGTAGTTTGAATAGGTGTAAAATTTAAGAAAGAGATGAAAGATATTTATGTGGTTTAAATCATGCCATAATATTTGTGCACTTATATAAAAAATTCTCTTAAAATATAAAATGAAAAATGTATTATATCTCGCATATGTTTGTCCATTCAATTGTTCATAAGTTGTGCACAAATGTTATAACTGGACATTATCTTTATTTTTATCTATTTTGTCAAATTCTTTGCCATTTTTGTCAAATAGGCGAATTTTTCTTGTATTGTTCAATTATTTACAAGTTTCGTTGGACGACCACACTTTGATATTATCTTCATTCTACTTAGCTTGTTAAATTATTCACAAATTTTGTCTGATAAAAATTCTTACACGTGTTTGTTCTATTATTCACAAGTTATATCAAATAACGAGCTAAGCTTGACACTATTTAATTTCTTCTACATTTCTTAAGTTATATGAAATAACTAGCTAAACTAAACATTATTTAATTTCATTCCACATTATTTCCGATTAAATCGTTCACAAGTCTTGCTTGATGGAAAAATCTTGCTTATGTTTCACTATTAATCCATGTAAGCTTAACCACTTGTCACAAATCTAATGAAGTATGGGTTAAATATTGTTAAAGTGTTGCATGTCTATGCTTACACAAAAATGAAAATCAGAAACTCAATGGCTTCATTAGCTTTTGTTGATTCTGTTTGACCTTGTGGATCCAATATACGAAACTTTGTACTATAATTCATCTTATAAATAAATTACTGGATAAAAAAATGAATAAATTAATCGAGGAGGAAGAAGTGGGGGAAAATGCAATTAAAGGGCTGCATTAGCAACGTTCAGGGAAGGATCGCACTGCACATTGTGTGATATTGATAATCTACTCTAATAATATAAGTATCAGTGATGGTTCAAACCCATGACCAATCACAAGCAGACAACTCAAGATGATTCTTTGACTAAATCTTTCTTACTGTAGGAATTATTAATTAATAATTACAAAAGAAGATGATGCCACTCCATGAAGTCCTATTTAATTTATAATCAAATTATATTGTGATAAATACTGGTACTAGGTCTAAATAGAATGAAGTGAAAATGACCTGACATGATTTTAAATCAAATTAACAGTAATAATTATGGTCTTAATTAATGAAACTACACAAAAACTTAATGAGTAAGATAATTTTGTGTCAAACCAAATTCCTTTTCTTTATTTTTTTGGACTTTGACCTTTTCATTCCCCACATAAATTGATTTATTCTTGTTTTGCCGCGTAGTTGGGCCATCCCAATAAAAAGTTAAAATAATTTTTATAAAAATATAAAGAGAAAGTCAGCAAGAGTTGATTTAGGCCAATTTCCACTTTAAATTGTCTTCTCCTCATTTTGTTTTCTTTTTATATAGTCAACAGAAGTAGGAAATTAAATGACTAATTGGATATAGCTAGGTAGTTAGGCACATTTAAAGTACTTTTAAAGAAAAATGATTACAGATATGTCTGTTTACTAATATATCCTTATCCCTCTTTAATATAAGTCCTCTATTTAAGGACAAGACTAAGCTAACCTTATTAATATTTAAACAATCATAATATCAACCAATAATTACTTATTTGAATTTTTTAAACTTATAATTTCTAAGCTATATAATCTTTATAGGTTACTTGCAAGAACCTACAGTATTTTTAGGCCTAATTTATTTATTCTTAATGCAGGTCTGAATTTGAATGGTTCAGACCGTAGATTATTAAGTGTATTTATTAATATTAAAATTTAATCACTTATTTAATATAAATTTCGGAGAATGATAGAGTAGTATAGGAAGAGGGAGAGAGATTTACACATAATATTCATTGACCCTAGAAAAAGACATACGACAAAGTGCCAAAGGAGATTCTATGGGAAGCTAGAGGTGTACCAATGACATGCTAAACTGATCAAGGACTTGTATGATGACCAAGATCAAGGTAAGGATAATGGGGGGAGACTCGGAGCATTTTTTCAATTGTGATGGGTTGTACCATGGATCAACTCTTAACCTACCTTTATTTATTTTGGTGATGGATTAATTAACAAGACAACTCAAAGATGAGGTGTCATGATGCATGTTATTTGTTGAGAAGGACAAAGACAAAATACTTGGAGTGTAAGTACAATGATGTAAAATATGAGGTTGGTGCGGAAGTAAGGTTTGATAGCCAATCCATCCACTATCTTGGGTCTACTATCCAAGTGGGAAGATTGGCGATGATGTCACACATCATATTGGTGTAGGTGGATAATTGAAGGTTCACTTTTGGTGTCTTGTGTGATAAGATGGTGACACCAATCAAGGGCGGATCTATTAAGCTCCGTGGGGGTACCATGCCACCCACAAGCTTTGATGAAAACTCTATGTATATGTGTATATATATATATATATGTATATATATATATATATATATAACATATAAATTAAAGACGTGACACCTAGAGAACAAAAGTACTTTGGGGTGCCAGTGGTAAAAGGGCTGGAATTTGAGCTATGTGTCGCTGGCACCTTTTTTTTTTTAAAAAAAATTGCAGCAGCCACTGGATTTATTAGAATACATGAGGTCACCTTCTAAGACTCTTTATGATACCATTAATTAAATTGGCTACAATATTTACAAAATTTGTGGACAAAACCCCACTCAAAATGTAACGACCTATCCCCGTTGTTAGGAATAGGCCAATAGGGAAGGATTTTGGGTAAGAAAATTTCGGGTAGTAAATTCAAAAAAATTTAGCCTAGGCCAAACTTGGACGAATTATGAGTCAGGTAAAGTCTAGGGTGATCATGTGAATGATGGAAGATCAAATCCCTAATTTGATTAGATAAGCAGATAGCCAAGACAACAAGGAGTATTTACAGCTTTGCGAAATCGCATTCGGGCGAGTAAAACTTCCGAAATTGAAGTTGGCGTAAAGGGTATAGTTTAATACGTCTTGGAAAGAGGGTATGTTGTAAAAACGGATACTTGAAGAGTGTTTATGAGCTCTTTGTCTCCGCCTGTCCTGCCAGAGTGGGATTACCGCCACCAGAGTGGGATGGGTTCGGCCAGAGTGGAACAGTCGTGACTTAAGTCAAAAAAAATCCCAGAAACAGTCTTTTTCTACAAAGTCAGTTTCTAAGACTTCAAGAGGCGACCTAGGGCGAATTCCATCAATTTTCCATAGATTTCTATGCTTAAGGTAAGTATTATACTCCCTAAATTCATCATTTGATTCCTAGAACCTAGAAACTATGGTTGGTAATCATTGGGGGAGGGTTTGAACTAAAAACTAATAGTGGAAAATAGCCCTAGGATGGGGTTAGGATCATGGGTTTGGCCTAGGATGAGAATTGTGTTATTTTTAATGATAGTTAGGCCGTTGTGTTGATCCTTTATATGTATTTACTGTTTTCTAGACCAAGAATGAGAGGAACGAACCCGGAAAGGGAAAGCTTTTGAATTGTAAGCTTGTTGAAGCGTGAATTTGAGGTAAGTGATGGTCTTGTTTCTCGTATGTGTTTCATATACTTGTTAAATTACTTCATGATATGCATATGTGTATATGAATAGGGAGACATGCTAGATTATGTTTGGAATGATCACTTGTTGGCCTGTTTTTGTGATGAACCTATTCATGGTGATATAGTGATTGTGGTATGTTTGGATTAGGTTTCATATTTCGACACATAAATTGAATCGGGTGTCACATTCCAACACATATTTGGATTGAGTGTCACATTCCGACACATATTTGGATCGGGTGTCACATTCCGACACAAAGTTGATTGTTGTAGGTCCTTTGCAAGGACCCTTTTGTGATAGCATATTGAAGATATTGAGTTGTGATTTTGCTGAATATGGTTGAACATGTGAAGGTTGACTTATTCTATATGTATGTGCTTATTGTGTTGAGTTTACTTTTCTAAGATCTGCTTACTGGCTAACCGCATGATCCTACCAGTATACCATTATTTTTGTGTACTGATACTACTCTTTCTTTGCCTTTTGTTGAGTAGATTGCATATTCAGCCGGCTGCAGAGAGACCTTGCCTAGAGGAGTAGAAATCTTGTTCGAGTTCAAGGGTGAATTGTTTTTTTCAAGCTCTCGTGGACTCTCTTATTTTCTAGTCCTTTCTCCAGAACTTAGATTCAAACATTGGTTTAGTTCATGACTATTTTTCTTCTTCTTTTGGGGTTGTATCCCCTTGATTTAGACTTTTTTAGTTTAGAGTTTTGGTACGGACGACTTTCAGTTCCTAGAAGGTGTTTACTTTCGCATATTTTGGGTTAATAACTAGTTATTTTTTGAGTTTATGGGAACTCAGCATCTATTCTTGTTTTACACCTATTTTGCATCCTTAAGTTTGGGATTTCTTTGTGATTAGTATCCTTGGGATGTTTAGAATGGTTCTACCACGGGAAAGTTAGTATGGGTTCCTGTCACGACTGATCGGGATCGTGACAAAGTTGATATCACAGCCTAGCTTCGATGATCTCGTTGTATCAAAACGAGTCTAGTAGAGTCTTGTAGAATGGTAGGGAGATATTTGTAATTTTCTTCGAGAGGCTATAAAATTTAAGAAAAGTTTCATTGTCTTCTTTTCTTCGTGCTATAACTTGATTCCAATTGATATCTGGTGATCCAAATCGGTATCTAACCTCTTTCACCCTCTTATCCATACATGGTCAACACTCGCTATAATGGTGTAAGGCCCGTAGCTTCAGTAGAGCTAGAGAAAGAGCCAGTTGTTCGAGGGTGTGGCAGAGGAAGAAGCAGACCAGGGAGATGAGGTAGAGGCAGAGGGAGAGCAACACTTGCAAGAGTATAGGTTCCTATTGAGAAGGTGCTAGTAGATGAGACCCCTCATGCTCCCCAGAATGAGTTAGAGAGAGAGGTAAAAGTTGGAGAGTAAGAAGAGCATGCTGAGCAAGAGGAGGACACCCATACTGGGACTGCTGGTATTCCCCCTCTAGACCCCATACTAGCCCATCAGATCATGTCATTCTTGAATGGGTTACCCGGCATTGGAGCCATTTTTACCATGCCCACAACACCAGCTCCTGTTGCTACTGATGAGATGGTAGGCACTAATGCCTTCTTCAGAACACTCATGGATCTAGTAATGACCGGTACGGAGCATGACATACTCACCAAATTTCTCAAACTCAAACCTCTGGTCTTTTATGGAATTGAAAATGTAGACGCGTATAAGTTTATTCTTTATTGTTATGAGAGGTTGCACAAGCTAGGCATAACATAGAGTAGAGTTTGTGACTTTTCAACTGCAGGGTGAGACCAAGTAGTAGTGGAAGGCTTATGTGGAGTAATGTTCACCTGTGTTGCTCTTACTCACTTGGTTTTAGTTCCATGCTCTATTCCTAGAAAAATATGTGCCTCGTACTTTGAGGAATAGAAAGAAAGATGAGTTTATGGCCGTTGAGTATGAAGGGTTATCAATGGCTATTTATGAGGCTAAGTTTCATATATTATCTAGGTACGCTACTCAGTTGGTCATTATAGAGGAGAAGAGGATCAGGTTATTCGTGAAGGGGTTGAAACCCGAGTTATAGGTACTTTTTGTCCATATGACTTCATTTGGCAGGAGTTTCAACGAAGTCACAGACTTTGTTAAGAAGTTTGAAGGTGTGAGAAAATATGGGGAAGCCAAAGCTTTGGCTAAAAGGCCCAAAAGTACAAATAACTTCTAGGGATCCTATTATCCCTATTCCAGAGGGTCAGACAGGACAATGATTGTATCCCGGCCAATTCAGTCAGTATTGCCTGTTTCTACTAGCAGTTTTTCAGGTACTCCACAACAGCATCCGACCCATGAGGGTCAAAGAGCATCATTCCCAGGTAGTCGCTCATCTTTTGATTGCGGCTGTTTTAATTGTGGAGAGCCCCATATATAGAGAGAATGTCCTAACCCCCATGGGACAGTTTCGGCACCCCAGTAGGCCAGAGTAGTGGTCCTAATGGCTAGAGGGAGTAATGGTAGAGGGCGTCCATAAATTAGGTGAGGAGAAAATTCAAGAGGCCGTGGAGGCCAAGGTAATGGTGGTGCAGGTCGAGGAGCAGCCCAGCCAGGCAAGGAGGTAGCCTATCAGATAACTGGGCTCAGCTTTATGCTTTCCTGGGAAAGATCGAGGCAGAAGCGTCTGGCATAGTTATCACAGGTACTATTCTTATCTGGGATTAGATAACTACTGTTTTATTTGATTCAGGTTCTACTTATTCCTATGTGTTTGTAAAATATGACTTGAATTTTGATGCACTATGTGGTATATTGAATGCCCTTGTTTATGTTTCTACCTCTGTTGGAGAGTCAGTCACATTCATCCATATGTATCGTCCTTATTCTATTGTGTTATGGGATACCAGACTTGGGATGACTTAGTGCTATTAGACATGACAGATTTTGATGTGATCTTAGGCATGACTTGGTTGTCCTCCTTCTTTGCTGTATTTAATTACAATGCAAAAACTGTAGCTCTAGAGATCCTGGGGAGATAAAAGTTAGAGTGGGGTACAAGCCTAAGCCAGCTAGGGTCATATCCTTTCTGCAGGTTAAAAAAATGGTGGGGCAGGAATATTTGTCCTACTTGGCCCATATTCGAAATGTGGAGGTAGAGTCTCCTTTTATTGAGCCTATTCCAATAGTGTGTGAATTTCCATAAGTATTTCTTTCCGATTTGCCTAGTATTCCTCCTGACTGAGATATAGATTTCTGCATTGACTTAGAGTTGGGTACTCGTCCAGTTTTCATTCCTCCCTATCGTATGGCTGCGGCAGAGTTGAGGGAGCTTAAGGATTAAATTTAAGAGCTTCTTGATAAGGGATTTATTCGTTCTAGTGCTTTTTCTTGGGGTGCCCCAGTGTTGTTTGCTAAGAAAAAAGATGGTAGTATAAGAATGTTCATTTACTATTGACAACTGAACAAGGTTTTCATCAGAAATAAATACTCTTTGCCTCGTATTGATGATTTTTTGATCAGTTGCAAGGTGCTTCAGTCTTTTTCAAGATTGATCTCAGGTCTAGTTATCATCAGTTAAAAATTAGGCCTGATAATGTGCCCAACACAGCCTTTAGAATCAGGTACGGGCACTATGAATTTTTGGTGATGTCCTTTGGGTTGACCAATGCACCTGCAATCTCATGAGTTTAATGAATGGGGTGTTCAAGCCATTCCTGGATTCATTTGTAATAGTGTTTATAGACGATATATTGGTATATTCAAAGAGTGAACAAGAACATGTAGATTATCTTCAAATTGTTTTAGATGTTTTGGGAAGACAAAAGTTATATGAAAAATTGTCTAAGTGTGAATTTTGGCTGCCTTAAGTTGCCTTTTTAGGCCATGTTATTTCAAAAGAAGGTGTAATGGTGGACCCACAAAAGATTGAAGCAGTTAAGAACTGGGCTAGGCCTAGTTTCATGACCGTGGTTAGAAGCTTTGTGCGACTGGCGAGTTATTATCGCCGGTTCATGAAAAACTTTGCTTCTATTGCTACTCACTTGACCAGACTGACTAAAAAGGAGGTGCCATTCGAGTGGACTGACAAGTGTAAATAGAGATTCTAAAAGCTCAAGACTCTTCTGACCACAACACCAATTTTGACCTTGCTGATCGAAAGTAAAGACTTCATTGTTTATTGTGATGCTTCACATTCTGGTTTGAGAGTTGTGTTGATGCAGGATAAAAATATTGTAGCATATGCTTCGCGACTCATGACTTAGAGTTGGAAGCGGTAGTGTTTGCACTAAGAATCTAGAGACATTATCTGTATGGCATCAAGTGTGAGATGTTTACTGACCACCGCAGCTTACAATATGTGTTCACCCAAAAGGAATTGAATTTGAGACAAAGAAGGTGGATGGAGTTGCTTAAAGACTATGATATCACCATCTAGTACCATCTAGGTAAGGCTAATATGGTAGCAGACGCATTGAGCCGGAAACCAGTGAGCTTGGACGGTCTAGCCTATTTGGAAGCCCTTAAGCAGCCCCTTGCTAGATAAATTTAGGCCTTGAGGCCAGGTTCATGAGCCTAGGCATCTCACAGAAAGGTGGGATAATGACCCGAGTTGATCTAAGGCACACTTTATAAAAGAGATCAAGACCAAGCAGTTTGAACATGTTAAATGAAATTAGAGAAAAAGTATTGATGGGAAAGGCTCAAGACTCAACATTTGATGCATGTAAGGTGCTTCACTTTAGGAAAAGAATTTGTGTTCCCCGGATAGGTAGACTAATTCAGAAGACTCTGTCTGAATCTCATAGTTTACGATACTCTATTCATCCGAGAGTGACTAAGATGTATCAAAACTTGAAATAGTTATATTAGTGGCCTAGTATGAAGCAAGACATAGTTGAATATGTAGCCAAGTATCAGAACTGCCAGCAGGTGAAATATGAGCATCAATGACCTGCAGGCTTGTTTTAAAGAATGCCCATACCAAAATAGAAGTAGGAGAGAATAACCATGGACTTCGTGGTGGGACTTCCCAAGACTTTGGAAAAGTATGACTCCATTTAGGTGGTGGTTGACAAGTTAAAAAAGTCAGCACACTTTACCCCTTTTAGAGTGGACTACAATGCATAACAGCTGGCTAAGATTTTATATGAAGGTTATACTAAGGCTGCACGGGGTGCCCCTTTCTATCATTTAAGACTGTGGTATGTAGTTCACTTTCAAATTTTGGGGTAAGTTGCATGAAGAGTTGGATACTCAACTCACTTTCGTCACAGCTTTCCATCCACAGATAGATGGGTAGTCAGAAAGGACTATTCAAGTGCTGGAAGATATGTTGAGGGCATACGTGATAGACTTTGAGGGACAATGGGACACGTTTTTGCCTTTGTATGAGTTCTCCTACAACAATAGCTACCAATGCAGTATTGATATGGCACCATTCAAATCCCTGTATAGGAGGGGATGCAGGTCTCCCATAAGGTGGTTTGAAGCTGGGGAAGTAGAGCCATTAGGGGTAGACTTAGTGAGGGATGCTCAGGATAAGGTAAGAAGCATCCAAGCTAAGCTCCTAGTGGCTCAAAAACGTCATAAAGATTATGTTGACCGAAAAGTAAGGGATATGACATTCGAGGCTGGTGAGCAAGTACTTCTAAAAGTGTCAACCATTAAAGGGGTAATGAGGTTTGGCAAGAAGGGCAAATTCAGTCCTCACTATATTGATCCTTTTGAAATTCTTGACTGTGTAGGGCCAGTGACGTATAAATTGGCCTTACCACCTAGATTATCCAGGGTACATTTGGTGTTTCATGTGTTCATGCTGAAAAATTACCATGGGGATAGGGACTACATCATTAAATGGGACTCGGTGATGTTAGACAAGAAACTCTAGTATGAGAAGGAACCAATTGCAATCCTTGATCGTGAGGTTCAGAAGTTGAGGACTAAGGAGATTAATATGGTTAAAGTGTAATGGAAATATCGTTCAGTAGAGGAATCTACTTGGGAGACTAAAAAAAACATTGGTGACAAGTATTCTCAACTGTTCGCCGAAACAGGTACTACTTTATCTCTACTTTAGCCCTGCTTTCCCTAGTAGTCACTCAGAGACGAGTGATGGGTAAATTGATATCTATTGTAAAGACCTATTCCCATCGTTAGAAATAGGCCAATGGGTAAGGAATTTGGGGTAGAAAACTTCGGGTAGTAACTTTGGAAAAATTTAGCCTAGGCCAGACTTTGACGAATTCTGAGTCTGATAAAGTTTAGGGTGATCATGTGAATTATGGAAGATCAAATCCCTAATTTTATTAGATAGGCTGATATCCAAGACAATAAGGAGTATTTACGGCTTTACAGAATCGCATTCGGACGAGTAAAACTCCTGAAATCAAAGTTGGCGTAAAGGGTATAGTTTAATACGTCTTGAGAAGAGGGTATGTTGTAAAGTGTGAGGTGATCATGTGAATAAATAAAAGATCAAATCCTTAATTTGATTGGATAGGCTGATATCTAAGACAATATAAAGTATTTACGACTACGCAGAATCGCATTTGGGTGAGTAAAACTCCCAAAATCGAAGTTGGCATGAATAGTATAATTTAATACGTCTTGTGAAGAGGGTATGTTGTAAAAGGGGAGACTTGGAGACTCTTTACGATCTCTCTGTGTCCACCTATCCCGCCAGAGTGGGATTACAGCCGCCAGAGAAGGATGGGTTCCGCTGGAGCGGGACAGTCGCGACTTAAGTCGGAAAAAACCCCCAAAATGGTCTTTTTCTGCAAAATCAGTTTCTAAGACTTCAGGAGGTGACCTATGATGAATTCCATCAATTTTCCATAGATTTCCACACTTAAGGTAAGGATTATATTCCCTAAATTCATCATTTGATTCTTAGAACCTAGAAACTATGGTTGGTAATCATTGGGGGAGGATTTGAACTGAAAATTAATTGTGAAAAATAGCCCTAGGGTGAGATCAAGATCATGGGTTTGGCTTAGAATGAAAATTGTGTTAGTTTTCATGATATTTAGGCTATTGTGTTGATCTTTTATATGTATTTACTGTTTTCTAGCACAAGAATGAGAGGAACGAACTCGAAAAGGGAAAGCTCTTGCATTGTAAGGTTGTTGAAGAGTGAATTTGAGCAAGGTGGTGGTCTTGTTTCCCGTATGTATTTCATATACTTGTTAAATTGCTTCATGATATGCATATGTGTATATGCATAGGGAGACATGCTAGATTATGTTTGAAATGATAACTTGCTGGCCTATTTTTGTGATGAACCTGTTCTTGATGATATAATGCTGTAAATACTGAATATATTTGTGATTGTGGTATGTTTGGATCAAGTGTCACATTTTGACATATAAACTAGATTGGGTGTCATGTTCCCACACATATTTGAATCGAATGTCACGTTTCGACATATATTTGGATCGGGTGTCACATTCCAACACAAAGTTGATTATTGTAGGTCTCTTGCGGTGATCCTTGTGTGAAGTTATAGCATGTTAAAGATATTGAGTTGTGATCTTGTTGAATATGATTGAACATGAGACTGGTTGACTAATTCTATATGTATGCGTTGTGATGAGTTTACTTGTCTATGATCCGCTTACTGGTTAACCGTGTAATCCTACTAGTACACCATTATTTTTGTGTACTGATACTACTCTTGCTTGCCTTTTGTTGAGTACAGGGCATATTCAGCTGGCCGCACGAAGAGACCTCGCCTAGATGAGTAGAAATCTTATTCGAGTTCAAAGGTGAGTTGTTTCTTTCAAGCTGTCGTGAACTCTTATTTTCTAGTCCTTTCTCCAAGACTTAAATTCAATCCTTAGTTTGCTTCATAACTATGTTTCTTCTTCTTTTGGGGTTGTATCCCCCTATTTTAGACTTTTTTAGTTTAAAGTTTTGGTACAGACGACTTTTAGTTCCTAGGATGTGTTTACTTCTGTATATTTTGGGTTAATAACTAGTTATTTTCTGAGTTTATAGGAACTCAACATCTATTCTTGTTTTACACCTGTTTTGCATCCTTAAGTTTGGGATTTCTTTGAGATTAGTATTGTTGGGCTATTTAGAATGGTTATTCCACCGAAGAGTTAGTGTGGGTGCCAGTAACGGCGGTTCGGGATCGTGACACAAAATTTGTGCAATACGGTATTATTCACCATTTTCTTTGCATTGAATATGATTTGCCTTATGACTTCTTTTGTAAAAATTAGTCAAGCTCCTTTTTTTGGAACTACAGGGATGATTTTTTAATTTTTTTTTAATTTTGAATTGATGTTGACTTATTATTAAATATTAATCAATAATTATTTTCAACTAATTAATTTAACTCTTTCACTTTTCTTTTATTTGACTAAACATAAATAAGAGTTTTGTCTTCTTTTTCTTTCTCTTTCTCTTCAAACCCTAGCTCCTCCTTCAAATTTTTCTCCAAGAAAAAAATTTCATTGCCCACTACTCAATACCTCAATTTGTCCCCGTCGCCCTTCACCCCTCAGGCAATCCGGCAACGGCTCAGCCTCACACCGCTTAGTGTTGATTTTCACCCATAACCTTCTATAGATTGTAAGTTTGTAAGTCTTCGGGTGTTAGTTATTTACACCATTTGCGTGTTAAAGTCTCTTTTGCGGACATTGATGTGCTACTTGAAGAGCTTAATGATCGTTTTGATGTAGTGAGTAGTGATTTGCTTCCTGGGATGGGTAGCTTGAATCCAGTCATTTCTTTCTCTAATTTTGACAAAGGTAGAATCATGAATTTAGCAAAGTGTTATCCAAGTGATTTTGATAATGGACAAATTCGAGATTTGAGTTACCAACTCGATACTTTCATTACTCATATGCGAAGTGGTAATCCCAACTTCTTCAACTTGCAAGAAATTCGAGATTTGGCAAAGGCATTGGTTGAGACAGATCTTGTGGAAACTTACTCACTTGTTTATTTACTTGTGAAGATGACTTTTATTTTACCGTTGCTACAACAATTGTGAAGAGAGCAATCTCATCCATGAAGCACATAAAAAATGAAGTGCGAAATAACGTTGGTGATCAATATTTAAATGGTTGGTTAGTGTGTTATATAAATCGTGATGTATTTGTAAATGTAATTAATGATGTTATTATTGACCGTTTTCAGAATATGAAAACTCGCCGAGGTTAATTGTAAATGAATGATGGATATTTATGATATTAACAATATTATTGAAAGTTTTAACTTTGTTCACTTCATGATCTTAGTCGAATGTGGAGTGTGAATTTGTAGTCTATGAAATACATAAATTTTCATCTTATTACTATTCATATTTTGTTGATTGATTTTTTACATAGATTAAAAAGATGAATAATTCTATCAGAACCTAGAGTTGATTTAATCGATAAGTCTACTTGGCACCCAGAGACTCTAAATTCTGGATCTGCCATTGACACTAATACTTAAAAGTAAGTTTTACAGAGTGGCGACTACACCAACAATATTGTATGAGGTAAAGTGTTGCTCAGTCAAAACTCTCACGTTCAAAAAATAAAAATTATAAAAAAAGTAGATGTTGAGATGTATGTATGGGCATACTAAAAAATATAATATTAAAATTTAAAATATATTAAACAGGATATGAGTCTCTCCAGTGGAGTATAAGATGTGAGAAAAGAGGGTGGGATGATTCAGACTAGTGAAGATAAGAGAAAAGGATGCATTAGTTAGGAGGTGTGAGAGGTTGGCTAAAGATGGCTTTAAGAGAGGTAAAGGTGGACTGAAAAAGTATTGAGGAGAGTTTATTAGACAAGATATGATGCAGTTTCAACTTACCGAGGACACGATCTTAGATAAGAGGATATGAAGGAGACGAATTAAGATATAATGTTAGTTAATAGTTAAGCGTTGTCTTATACTTCTTTACATACTGTTAGTCGTAGTATTACTCTTATATTTTCTTGTCCTTCAATTTTTGTAACTATCTATTGTTTCTTATACTTTGATTAGCGTAGTATTATGTTGTAGTTACTTCTCCTTTTCTAGATTGTTTTGTCATGTTCTTTATAATTTTTTATGGCTTCTCCACTTCGTCATCCCCTTTTCAATCTGCTTTGAACTAAGTTTTCTTGAGCTGAAGGTCTATTGAAAATAACATCTATATCTCTTAAGGTAGGGATAAGGTCTGCGCATACTCTACCATTCGCAGTCCTCACTCAAGTGAGATTATACTAGTATGTTGTTTTTTATTTGGTCTGATTAGATTTTAATCATTAAGATTTTGAAAAAGTGTTAATATCATTAAGAAGCATTTTTGTGTGGATAATTTTCACCATTACTCTGTCACAATCACCAATCATCACCACTAATCATTGTTGTCATCACTATCACCACTAATCATTGTTGTCATCACTATCACTACTAGCAACTACCACAGCTGCTTATGACAATTATTTGTCGCTACCAGCTCCCCCATTATAATTATATCTACTGTTGCCATTACCATCTCTGTCATATTCACCACCACTATCAACCACTACCTCTACTATGATCAATCTTCCCTATTATCAATCATATCCACCATCACAACTTGTATCGCATCAACTATCACCAATACATCATTAACCAACATTCTTTATCCATTATCATCAACAGAATCAACCACTAATATCAACCAACTTCACTGTCACAATCCCACCATCACTATCAACCACTATCATCACACTAATCATTACAATGCTAATGACAACTATCATCATCATTGTTATTAGTCACTAACACTAATTATTATCGTCATAGCCACTACAAATCATTTTCACCATCACTAGTGAACATAAATATTTTATTTTTAATTAAATATTAATATATTTTATTATATATTTTAAATATTTCATTATTTTTTAATTTAAATTATATAATTTTTATGTTTATAAATAAATAAATTATCCGCATTCAAATATTGAAAAACAAATAGTCTTAATTATTCAATATCCAGACCTAGAGACAATATCTTAATTATTCAAACATAAATATAGTTTTGATGGGTATTTGGACGTGTGATTGGATCATGATTCAAATCTCAAATTCTCCGAAAAGCACGACTTGAAATTTCAAATTTTTTAAAATGTCAAACTTGACCCATAAATTTATATTTTGTAAAATAAATAAATTCATCGTTTTAAATTTTGTAAGAATAATAAATGCTCAACGTGAAAAAATATTGTACCATATAAAAGCATTATATTATAAAATAACTAGTTACTAATATTGACTAGTAATTTTTATAAAATTATGTGTATTTGAAGTTTGTAATCGCAAATATTTATTTCTAAAAAAAAAACATAGAGATATGTGATAATCAGTGTGGCACTTAGAATATTTTGATATTTAATTTATGAACTATAATTTGATCATTTGGTAAAATTATATATGAATTGAAGAAATTTTAATAATCTTAATAATTTATAAATTTTATGAACAAGTATAACTAACTTTATATTAATCAATTTCATTTTAAAATTTTATATTGCATATCCAAACAAACCATCTTAATCAAAATAAATGAAATCTTAGTAATGTTGAGAGTACTACTACATAGATCTTCTCTATTTATGTGGAAAAGGAAAGTTGTGGGGTCCCTTGGGCAAGAGAGTGGGGCCCATGGATAGTGGGGGGAAAGATTAGTGAGAGAAAACAGACAGTGGGATTCACAAAAGAGGAATGATGAGTAAATTGAAAAAACTCTTGCAGAAAAAAAAATACACAAACTTTAAAACAAAAAAAATTACAAAAACAAAAAAAAAAAGATAGAGATTTATATTTGTTTTAACTTCAATTTATTTGTCTAATTTTATATTAACACAATATTTTTTAAAATTTTATGATCTTAAATTTAAAATATATTAAATATATCAAAATATCTTTTAATTTAACTCCTTATTTGAATGATTGAAATTAAATATATTGTCATAAAAGAAAAGAACATTACTCCGTCATTCCGTATTAATTATCCACTTCCATCTTTATACCCCATTAAAATTTTGTAAATGAGAAGGGTTATTTTATTAATTTATATATTAATTATTTTTTTTGGAAGTATGCAAACTTATTTACACGTTTTTGGAATTATATGAACTTAATTACACGTTTAAGAAAGAATTAATTGCAAGGGATTTGTTACTCCATTTGTTTTAATTTTTTTTCACATATTTTTACTTAATACGAAAATTAAAAAAGAAAAATAATTTTAAATCTTATAATTCTAAATTAAATATATGTCAAATATATCAAACACCCATTAATTATGTGCGCTTAAACATAAATTAAAGAGTTATAAAAGGGGAAAGAGTCCTTCTTTTTAAATAAACTAAAAAGTAAAATAGGCTAAACTAATTGAAACAACGAGAGTAATTAATTTTTATTTTTTATTTTGTAAATTAATAAGTTATTTGGAAATAATTATTTTTATTATATTTTGAATAATTAACATGGGACAGAGAGAATATTTATTAAACAGGCAAAAAAGGAATGTAGTAAATTGGGGAATTTTCGCATACAACCACTCAAAAATATCTTAATTATGCTTCATATCTATAGTTTGCCAATTACAATTTGTAGCTATATTTATAGCAACGTTTGTATAATTCGCTCAGCCTTTGTATACATTTGTATAATTCTTTATACAATTCGCAGTTTTTGTATAATTTTTGTATATTTCACTATACAATTAATGCACAATGTTTGTATAATTTGCTATACAATTTTTAGTGTTTGTATAATTTACTATACAATTTGTAGTGTTTGTATAATTTACTATACAATTCGATTCATGCATATCGTTTGTATAAATCGCGCGAATTATACAAAACTCAACTGTATAATCACACGAATTTTACAAAATAAATTGTATAATTGCATGAATTATACAAAACTCAAATTGTAATTACAGCTAGATATTTGCCGCGAGCCATAATTAATTCAAACTATAGCTATGTTGGCTAATTAACTAGTATGTATTTGCTTATCCGCGTAATTTTGGCACTTTTCAGATTCGAGATTCAAATTAGTCTATCTTTAATAGTAAATCTTTTATATATCTTTTAAATATTTTGAATTGTCAATTATTATAATTTATAGTATTTTTTTTTACGTAATTTACAAACATATAAATTTTATTTTAGAAAATTTAAAGATTTCAGGTGCAAATTTCCAATCAAACTTAAAACTTAAAAAAAAAAAAAAAAAAAAGCAAAATTGCCATGGAATACTATTTATGAAGGAAAAAAGGCCATCCTCTTTTGCAGCAACAACACATGGCTTCTTCTCAAAAGAGAGACACATGAAAGTGAAAAAAAGCAACACAGTGTGTGTTGGCTTGGCTGTTTGCTCTTCTCTATAATTTTTCTTTTCATCCTTAAAACCCCATACTTCCTAAAATATTTAATAGAGTACTCAAATATATACATACTCTCTTCCTTTTCTTGCTTTCTGCATGCTCTTAAAAAGGCTTCAAATCACAACACTAACAGAATCAGCAAAAGGGTACTGCAAATTTCTGCAAAAAGATCCTTTCTTTTGGATTCCAACAACAATTGGGGCCACTGTTTGTTCCCTCAAGAGAAAAAAATAGTAGCTATAAAAATCCCTCCTTTTTCTTTCTTCCCATTTGCCTTCTTCTCTTCTGTCATGTGTGCTCACCAAAAGAAAGCTGTAAAAGCTTAAAAAGAAACATCTTTTCGTTGGATCTTTATCAATTGGGTCTCTGTTTGTTTCTTGAAAAAAACAGTACTTATAAAGGTTCCTCCTTTTCAAGAAATCTTGTGATTTTTGCCGTCTTCATTTTCACTGTCAAATGGGTGCTCGTTGCTCAAAATTCTCTTTTTGTTGGTGGCATTCTCACCTCAAACCATCTCTTCTTGATTCATCTGATCTCGGTATTTATTTTCTTGCTTGTCATATTTCTATTGACTTTGTGTTTTATTGTGTAATTCTTTGAATGATTTGATGAGATTTTTTTACTTTGTTTTGTGCTGGCAGAGAATGGAGGTAAAAATGAGAAAAATGCCTTTCCAGTTTTTACTGAGCTCAGTCTTGATGAGCTAAAGATGGCTACCAATGGATTTTCTTCTGAAAACATTGTATCAGAGCATGGAGAGAAAGCTCCAAATGTAGTTTATAAAGGGTTACTTGAGAATGGTCGTTGGGTTGCTGTTAAACGCTTCAATAGGTCTGCTTGGCCTGATTCTCGTCAATTCTTGGTTAGTTTGATTTAACTCTGTTGCCCCATTGTCCCAATTTGCAACTTTTTCTTGTGTATCAAGTGGTTTTGTTTATATTATGGACAATTTTTGTTTGTGTGTTGTAAAGGATGAGGCTAGAGCTGTGGGGAATCTGAGGAGCGAGCGATTGGCAAATCTAATAGGATGTTGCTGTGAAGGGGAGGAAAAATTGCTGGTGGCTGAGTTCATGCCTAATGAGACCCTTGCAAAGCATTTGTTTCACTGTGAGTCCCCTCCAATTGCCAGAATTTTGTATTTCAGAAATGTAGATTTGTTGGAACTTTATGTTGCAACTGATGGGATTTATTGTGATCTAGATCATAGTTAAGTCCATGATTTAGAAGTCTGAGAGAAGTGATATAGGCATAACTTATTTGTTGTTGGAAGGCAGATTGACTGTTGTTTTGTGTCAATTGTGTTTGCTTTTACCAACTCCAAATGGAATTTATTTATGAGAATGTTGTCGATGCTGATATTTGAAACACTTTGAAATGGAATAGGGGAGAATCAACCTATGAAATGGGCGATGAGGTTGAGAGTCGCATTTTACCTAGCACAAGCTTTGGATTACTGCAGTAGCAAAGGTCGGGCATTATATCATGATCTTAATGCTTATAGAATCTTATTTGATCAGGTAAATATTGATTCTACTCCAGTTTTTGTTATTCCTAGGTTGCATTAGGTGTAGTGCTTCTTACATTGGTTAGTGTTTTCACAGGATGGTAATCCTAGACTCTCTTGCTTTGGCCTGATGAAGAACAGTAGAGATGGGAAGAGTTATAGTACAAACTTGGCTTTCACTCCCCCAGAGTACTTGAAAACAGGTCAAATATGATTATTTCTCAATCCAAAGTGTTGTGAGATGGAATTTTGTTGTTTACCGCAAAGCTTTAGTATCAAGAAAGATCTGCTTATATAAATTAACAAATTAGTTCAGGCATTAAGTATTATGCTATGGTCTTTTCCTTAATTCAGCTAAAGTGAAAGTTGAAACATGTTTATGATTGGCAGGAAGAGTGACCCCTGAAAGTGTAGTTTACAGCTTTGGAACAATGTTGCTAGATCTTTTAAGTGGAAAACATATTCCTCCAAGCCATGTAAGTTGTAAAAGATTCTTGGACCTAAGGATGTGCACTATATGAAATCATGTATAAATTGAACTTTGTTTATCGACTCTATAATTTGAGTTCCTAAACTTGAAGAGCCTTTGTTTGTTTTACCTTCTTGTAGGCACTTGATCTAATTAGGGGGAAGAATTTTTTGATGCTTATGGATTCTTGTTTGGAGGGTCATTTTTCTAATGATGATGGAACGGAGCTTGTTCGGCTTGCCACTCGCTGTTTACAGTACGAGGCACGTGAGAGGCCAAATGCAAAATCTCTCGTCACTTCACTTACGTCTCTTCAGAAAGAAACAGAGGTATGTCTGTGCCCCTTGACTTGCTTACAGATCATGGAAACATTTAAAGAACTGCTACTTACCTTCTTTCACTAATGAGATAAAAAATGGATTAGTAACCTCACCGATGATTGCCTCCTTTTTGCATTTTGTTATTTGGTTGTCTAGGATCACACTTTAGTAAGGTTTTATGTTACAATAGTGTGGATATATCTCCCATGGCTTTTGCCGTCTTGTATTTTCTATGTAGTTAACAATTGAAACGGAAACCTTGGTGGAATTATTTGACTTATAAGAAGGAAAATATTGTATTTTAATTGTTATATATTCCTCAGATGAACGACCTAAGTTTCTCCTTAATTTTGTTTTATATAATGCTTGGAGCCCATGTTTGCCGTTGATATAATCCAGGTGCCGTCACATGTTTTGTTGGGCATTCCACACGGAACTGCAACCCCACCTCAGCCATTATTATTGACACCAATGGGTGAAGCATGCTTGAGAAAAGATCTTACTGCCCTTCATGAAATATTGGAAAAGAGTGGGTACAAGGATGATGAAGGAATCGCCAATGAGGTTTTCCTTTTCTTTACATAATTTCACTATTCATTAGCAGTATCGATAATAGTTGTTGCTCAAAAATATATTAAAGAAGATGTCTTCTTGCTTGGATATTCTTCTCACAACCTAATACAATTAACCCCTCTTTAGCACCTTGGATGAATGACATGTTTCTACTCCCCTTCCTTTTTAGTATCTTTAAAAAAAGAATGTCTTTTTTTCTTTTTCGGAAATTCTTTAATTTCAACTTTTCATTTGACATGTTTAAGACTACAAGATTAAAGTACATTTTGGTACATTCTACACATCTTTAGTTTAAGACCGCAAGATTCAAAAGTCTTCTTTATTTTCTTAAACTCTGTGCCAAGTCAAAATCAGTCAAACAAATTGAAACAGAGGAATATTTCCGTAACTAGTTTCTTATCATGGTAATCTTGATGAGGAACCACTTTTAATAGGTTAATTTTAGATACAGAAAATTTACCTTCTCCCTCTTCCTGCCCAAAAGATCTAAGACAATAATGCCTCATTGAGGGAGGTAAGTAGGAGGTTAATGATCTAACTTTAATATCATGCTTCCCCCTCTAATTATTACCAAAAGAGAGTCCACTATGTTTTGCCTTTTAAATTTACTCATTCTGTTTCTTTTCCATCAATTAGCAATGGGGCCTACTGAGTGTCATTATTAAATCCATGTATTATTCTTTCAGATATGATAGTAAAAGTTTTAGATCTTCTGTCTGTTGATCGTCAAACAAAAGGATTACAATAAGCCAATATAAGATTTCTTAACGTTTTGTGATAATTTTACAAGTTCAGTATTTTACTGTGTGTTTGTTATATGTGTTTCCATCTCCATATCTCAAATAGCCCCACAAATAAATCATGTCTCATTTTTATTGGTACAACTTGATCTTGATTTTGTGATTTTGTGATTCCATTGCAGCTTTCATTCCAAATGTGGACAAATCAGATGCAGGAAACCTTGAATTCTAAGAAGCACGGTGATGCTGCTTTCCGAGCCAAGGATTTCATTACTGCCATTGACTGCTATACGCAGGTTTGACCATTTAAAATATGTTTGTTTACCTAAATGGATAAAATACGGATGCTTTTATCATAGTCGTAAAACAATTACAGGAAGACCTCATCAAATTCCTCTTGATGTTCTATAAAAGCTCAAAATTAAATGTCTCTTTTAAGTATTCAGCTATTTAAACAAGACAGGGAAGGCTTACATGCTATTCTGTTTAATATAGTTCATTGATGGAGGGACCATGGTATCACCAACCGTATATGCCAGGCGTTGCTTGTGTTATCTGATGAGCGACTTGCCACAAGAAGCTCTAGGGGATGCAATGCAAGCTCAGGTGGTTTTCCCCGATTGGCCAACTGCCTTTTACCTCCAGGCCACTGGCCTCTTTATCCTTGGGATTGAGAATGATGCCCAAGAAGCTCTTAAAGAAGCTACAAAGTTGGAAGCAAAAAGGAGCAAAAACTGAAACTGTATAGATTTGCATTTCTTTGATTTTTATTGTCTTGAGTTTCTTGTATTTATCTACAAAAGCAACACCTAAAGGGTTTATGAACACAATTGGTTGTTGAATGTTAATATTCAAGTTTTGTTCTTTCCATTTTGGAAGTAGTTTTTCACATTTAGTGAAAGATTATCTCTTATCCTCAGTTGCATACTTTCTATTATTTATTGTTTATTTAGAAAGTAATGGGATTCAGCTTTCATCATTATATATCAATGTGACTTTGGCAAAAATTCAGATCAAAGGCAGAGAACCAGAAGAACAAATTATCACTGAGTAGGAGTTTCTGTTTGATTCCTGTTTTCTGTTAACTACTATTCTTCTGATGTTGTACAGTATAAAGAAATTTTTGGGCATAACCATTAGTGGCGTGCCTTCACAATGAAGGTCATCGTGAAATATGAAAATCTAAATTGGATACACCCTTTTTTTTTTTAACTGAGGAGCTTTGAATCCAAATACAAATAATCTTTGACGACACAAATAACCATATAATACATGCTTCAAGATATGTAAAAAGATACAAAAATACAGAAAACTCAACATGGTGAATCAATAATACCTTTTCTAGAAGGAATGCTAAGGAATGAGGTAGACAGTGAAATGAGTAATTGTTTCTACACCATCAGTTGTATGTTGATCCACATGGGGAAGAGTCTCAATAGTAATATATTCTTTAGCATTCTCATACTTGCCAGTCCCTCCAATGATGGCAGTGTGAGAAACTGGTGTGGCTGTCCTGTGAATCCAAAAGAAACTAATGGAATGGTCCACTTTATGATCATGTTCTCCATGAAAAAGTGCTGTCAGGGCTAAAGTATGGCTGGTGTCATCCGAAGAGCTTGTCAAGTAAAATCCCTGCCAAGAACAGCCGACCCCAGTTCATGCCCCTCGGTTATTTCATTGTTAACTACAGTAATGGAGCCAAACATGAGCTGCTGAAGGGATAGGCCAGAAGGAAGCTGCCCTGCTGTTACAAAAGGTTGGTTGTTCCCACCATTTACAATGTTGTTATTGCCACTGTTTTGGAGGACTGTGTTAGCTTGTTATTGACCATTAAGGCCTACAAGGTATGGATAGTTGTTGTTGACGAGTTGTTAATAGTGTTCACAGGGACTCCACCATTGATTGGAAAGATTTGATTATTGAGCTTGGAGAAAGGCAAATTGTTGACATCAGAATTGGCTATAATCCCCGTAACCACTCTACCTGAAGAAGGAGAACGTGGGGTGGTCTGGGACAGGATTCGTCTTTGTGGCACCAGAGTTAGCTGCTGCTGCAATTCCACCTGATGTTGCAATGTCCCCTCCTGGTGTAGCTACTGGCACTGCATCAATGACAGGGCTGCCCCAGTATTTGTTATGTCAGCAGGAGGAGCTACTAAGGCAGCAGGGGCGACAACAGGGGCCGAATCTGGTTCAGGTTCAGTTGCTAAATCTGCAGGAGGAGCTACTGCTGCAGCAGGAATGGAAGGATCAGCAACAGGCACCACGTCCGAATCAGGAGCAGCGACAGTAGCTGGTAATTGGCCACTTGGCAATGTGGCCATCGGGGTCACCACTGGAGCCACATCAGGCTCATCCGTTTCTAATGTGTCGGGCAATGAGATCACCTCATCAAGGATTCTTGCTGAGCAGGCAGAGCTAAATTTGAGAGCTAGCAGCAAAATGCAGAAGGTGGCTTGCACTGCCTTAAAGGTGTGTTGGGGAAGTTGTCATTTTTTTTGCCTTGTGAGAAGAAACAAATCAAGAATTGAGGTAGATGTGAGGAAAGCGTGGAGGCTTGAATACTATATATTAGTTTTGTTGCTTCTTAATAAGAAGTAGAGTTGATGAGATGGCTTTGGTAAGGTGTAGTAGATAGTAGGCTCATTTTTGGGTAAACACCAAATCTAGTACATTATACATAGTATCATCCCTAGTCCCCATCTATCTTTCTATTCTGCCCTAGTATTTTCTACCATATATTATACATGGAAAATTGACCATTTCCCATTGATCACACAAACCACCAAGATTTCTCAACTTCCAAAATGTTAGAATGTCCACAAACCAGTTTTGACTATGAATCTTTTGTTTTTGGTTTTGTTTAATCGAAAACTTCCAAAGTGCAGATGGTTGCATGCTTCTAGATTCGGTGAATAATGAACCGAACCCTCTACCCTTCACATATCCACAGCAAATGGAGTATAGAAATCACATGAGATATAGTGCAAAAAAATAATTAAAAGGTGGACGTATCCATACAAGAAACTCAGACAGAACATCATCGACCTAGTAGTTTGGCTCAGAACATTGAAATTCCACAATGAAAGTGGGAGATGATGATCAATATGGGACTTTGATGTGGATTTACCTTGAACAAAGATCAAGTATGATTCGATTTGGGTATATATAGCTTATTATAGACATACAACTCACACACCAAGTCCTTACCAATTTTGAAAATTCCCACCACAAACACGTGTATACTACAATATCGAAAACAATAATATAGAACAAGAACAAAAACATAGCAACATACTTAACCATGGATATCTGCATCAAGTGAGATGCAGATGCTCCAACATTCTGGCGGAAAACTGTGAAATTGATTCATTGCAACACCAAAATCTGACATTCTGGCCAAAAGCTGAAATTTTACCTATTGTATCACAAAAAATCATCAATAGCCATTACACATTGGTTCAGATCATCTTTACTGTCAAGGAGTAAAATTTAAATATACTTCTAAATATAGTAAAATTGTTCAAAGAGGCAACATCTTTGAGCAATAAGAAAAGGAGTATCAATTTCTTCCTTGCTGGTCTCCCTGATAGATTATTCGAACACCACGAAGTGGACAAAGGGAAAATGTTACATGGGTCGAGTGTTCCCAAGAAGCGTCCCCACTAGGTTAGTCACCTGCAGAAAATATTTAAATGGTGTGCTTAGTTATTGTTGGATCTTGAAGAAAAAAGAAGTACAACAACCTCAACTAAATAGCTTGAAGTTTCAGGAGCATAGATACCGACCAGTATTAAGTTTTAATTCAACTACCACACTTTGGTAACTACCTAATTTTGTCTGGCAGTAATGAGATGGGAAGAAATATAATGAATATCAAGATTATCACCACCTCAACATTACCCCTACCTTTGTGGGGTAGAGAGGTTGTTTCCGATAGACCCTCGGCTCAAGAAGATCATCACTACCCAATTTTCACTAAAATCTTGAGCGAACATTTTGGTAGGACAGGGAGGGGACACTGAAAACAGCAGATATATACAAGGGACTAAGTTCACTTTCAAGTAGGCCAACAACAAAGTTATAAGCTTGAAATTTCCCATTTGGACATAAATATTATTTCAGTATTCACAAATACTAGTTTGTGAGTATTTGCAAATACCAAAAATTCAGCATTAGAACTTCAATGAAATATTGGAACACTGATTTGAACATACATTCCAAGTGAAATTATGGTTTCCATTCCCAAATCTTCAACTTCCACATATTCTATTTTTCAAGTGTTCATGTTCAAAACAAAATCAATTTCAACAAACTTTTTTAAAATTTTAACTCAAATATTGTCCAAACGCCGTATCTTAGTATAATAAACCTGATATGTGATTTGAATGTTGTTTGTATTAGAGCACATCGGAAACCGCCTCTCTATCTCCATGATGTAGTGGTAAGGTCTGCGTACATCCTACCCTCCCCATACCACACTTGTGGGATTTCACTGCGTATGTTGTTGTTGTTGTTGTATTAGAGCACATGTTAGTTTGATCTTTTTCTTAGCAATTTGTTAGGTTTGATTCCTGTCCAGTGGAGTTGTTCATTCATGGTTCAGCTCTGAGTAGGTCTCCTCTGTCACAGGAGTTGGATCAGAAAAAACTCTTCTCATATTTAATGCTGCCCACTGGTTCGATAAAGATCATCAAATTTATTCACATTTACTTCGGTGTTTATATGGGTATAAAGAGCCCAAAAGTTCTAAACTCATAAGATCCTTCCCTTCCTTATTCCCTCTCACCATCCACAAAATGACACACAATGCTAGAGTTATATTCCTAATAACATTACCAGCGAAACGGTGGCCCAATTTCACCCACTTCGCAACTTCTAATCAAGCCAAATGGAAGACATAACTTTAACACATGAAAGGCACCATTTCCCACGCACATCTTACATGGTCATTCAGATGGATCTTCTCCACCTTGCACGATCGCATCCGGCACCAACTCTGCATACACTCTTGTAGCTTCACAAGGACTTTCTTGTATCTGGTTGCATCAGTTGCTTGCTTGCACACCCAAATTAACTTGGAGCACAAGGCGTGGTACTGATGACGAATGAAATCAAAGTATCAAACTCAGATTTCACATATAGCAAATGATGTTTGAGTTCATCGTACCACGCACGGGAAGCTTATTTTACACCATAGATCATCTTTTAAAGATGGGACATGAGTGGAGAAATTCTTGTCATGGCATTTTGGGAGTTGTTTCATTATGGACTTTAGAGGAAGGCGCTATTGATGTCGAACGTTCTTAAGAGGCTAATTAAGTTATATTGCAAAAGAAGTATCCCAGGAACAGTAGCTGGTGACAATTAGGCTCGACTATGGAGCGGAAATCAATATGCTACGACGTTCAGTTAAACCCCTCTTGACGAGACGAGTATTCCTTGCAACGATCTATTGAAGTATCGGTTTTCCTCTTGATTTTATACTACCACACTTAAAGAAAACAATTTTTTTGGACCACATGATACCAACTCCCACCTTTGGTCGTTCATCACTTGATGCATCGTTGAAATGGGAATTTGTACTTGTAAGTGGTTGTACAAGATCAAGCAAAAAGCTGATGGTTCATTAAATCATTATAAGGTCAAGACTCATTTCAAAGGGATTCACTCAATGTCTTGATATTGATTTTAACTCCACGTTCAATCTAGTAATCAAATTAATTACTATTCATGTGATACTCTAAATTGCAACAAAATTAGATTGGCTTCTACGACAACCAAACGTCAATAATGCCTCCATGGTCATCTTGATGAAGAGGTATATATGGAACAATCTCTGAGAATTTCCGCCCATTTGTGTCGCCTAAAAAGACAATCTATGATCTCAAGCAAGCTTTCCTTGCGTGATACAACGAACGCAAACATCACTTGCTATCTTTGGAATTTTTAAAATCCGAAACTGAAACTTCCCTCCTCATCCTTCATCAGTACAATGCCACTACATACTTGTTCGTCTATGTGGATAATATCATCATCATTAGAAAAGAGAGGTCAGGTGTTAACCAAGTCATTTCCTCCTTCGTTGCTTGCTTCTCGACAAAAGATCTTGACGAAAGTCATTTCCTCATTTCCCATTGAGCTTCCTGGCTTAGGGGCATCTCAATTAGCTGGGTTTACCATTGCTTGACTAGTAGTTGTCGATGGGATCTTAGTTACTATTGCATTGGTCACTATTTTTTGTTCCTTCAGGGTAGAATGGATCTTGTTCGAGTCCAGGCTAGCATGTTTGTAATAGTATTAGCTCTAGTGCTAGCACCTGTTAGGGAAACCTTTGTTGTCGTCTTTGCATTCTCAATCCTTAATTGAGGCCAATTCTCAGCTCCTTGAGGAAGATGTTCCATTGGAGTACATGGCTCATATCTGACTTGGGAAGCGGTGTTGGTTTCTTCCCAATGATCTTAACAAGATGCGGAACTTCCTTACCCATTATCATGGAACTGGCTTCTTTTGTTTGCCTCCCAGCCATTCCGACAAAGGGCGCGCATTAGCACTAAATGCATCGAGAGAGAGGCTAGAGAGAGAACGGGAAAAAAAACTAAGTTATTTATTCACCTTTAATTGGTATCTATAATTTGTAACCAACAACTAGTGACCCCGGACCTCCAAGGGGTTACCAGAGGTATGTGAACAGGTGTACATGCCCTGATGTATATGAACAATGCATACCTTTCTAAGTTGCTCGGACTCTGGTGCAGGTGTCTGAGACGGATGCGAATCCGAGAGCCGGATTCGGCAAAATCTAAATTTAAAATTCGGGGATACGAATCTGAGTATGGATGCGGGTGCGGTGATTCGGCTAAAAATATTCAATATTATAAAATTATAGTTATAAAGATAGAGATATTCTTCCCCTCAAAAAAGAAAAAGAAATTCATTCAAGACCTTCCACCAACTCTCCTCATAAATCATTGTTACTGTCTACCATAAGTTGAATTACAACCGCTTGAATATTTAGCATCTCTGTTTGACTTAACACATGAAGCTTTGGCTTGAAACATGAAGCGACAAATATTGACCAAGAGGAAAAGTATCTTGGTCAAAGTATCTGATGTGGGTTGACCGAATTCCACAAGTATCCTGCACCCTCACCCTCACCCGCATCCGTCTCATGTGGGTTGTCCATGGACTCTTGGTCAAAGTATCCGATGTGGGTTGACCAAATCCCACACGTATCCTGCATACGCACCCGTCTCGTGTCGACACGAGTGCGGCAGCAAGAATGAAGAGTCCGCGCAACTTAGATATCTTTCTCCCGTCTAACATATTCATTCCATTCAGTAATTATAAAGATGTTAAAATCCATATTTATAGCTTATTTGGGCAAACTTCTATAATCGGCTTATTTTGAAATGTTTTTTTTTGATGAGAAGCAAAGTGTGTTTGACTAATCAATTTAGAAAACACATTTGAGAAGCAATTAGTGTTTGGCAAGCTTTGAGAAAGTGTTTCTAAATATATTTTCTCAAAAGTGCTTTGCAAAAAAGTACTTTTGGAGGAAAGCTACTTGTTCAGCTTCAACATCTTTTGCTACTCCCCAAAAGCACTTATTTTCTCCTAAAAGTTTGGCCGCATACTTCACTTTCTAAAAATAAGCACTTCTAGTCTCCCAAATACTTGGCCAACCAAGCTATTAATCCACTTTAAGTAGTGGGTCGTCTATTCTATTAGAGTAATTTGGTTAAACTATATCTTTTTCACAACAACCTAAAGTGTGAAATGAAGAATAAGAAAAAAAAACTATCATGATTAAACCAAAGAATTACCAAAAGCCATAGGCATTGTCAATAGAAAAGATTACTCATCTCTTAAAAGTTAAATATAACTACTCAATTTGTTCAGGAAAGGTTTACCCATTTCCATTAGACAGACAAAGTAAGATGATATAGCTAATGCAACCAACATAATTTTACCACGTAAAAGTAAATCTATGTGTTCTTATTACGTGTGACAGGCTAATTGCAAGATTTTGTGAAGTGAGAATGCACAGCCATGGTTTACCTGCCAGTACTTCGAAACGCATCGGTCAATACAACTATTTTCACCCATGTTCAACTCTGAGTCCTTGTACCTGTAAGGCCATTTACAAATGTATTGTCAACCAAGAAACTAAATCCTGAGAAAATGATGCACAACACACATATTAGGCCAGAAGCATAAGAAGAATGAGTAACATACTTGTTGTCGACGCACTTTTTGAAGCATGTATGTGTAAGCCTGAATTATATTTTTAAAAGGAAAAAAGAGCAGGTAAGAAAATAGAGAAGTAGGCAGGATGAGCAAGTCAAGACAAAAACTAGAAAACAGATAAACACTACCTTTATGCAGAGACAAATATTACTTCCAAACATCATACTAAGAGTCTTGTAGTATATCTTATAAACTAGAATTTTTATTCCCATGGCACCTTTGAAGGACTTGATTACAATGTCAAATTACGTAAACGCCTCATGAATGCACTTCTCTTCGTTTTATTTAGGCCTTTAGATGTGTAAACATTCCCCAATCAAGTCCCTCAAAGGGTGTTGTGGAAACAGCAGAGCTTGCACCATCCATCCACAAAATATTTTTGCGTGCTTGCCTCAAGAAAAATTAGGTTACATGTGAAAAGTGTATATTAAAGTTAAAAATAAATAAGCAAAAGTGTCCACACTCCTCACTCTAACTAGTTTAAGACGGTTTACACCATTCACGACAGGTCTTCATTACCAACGTCCAACTGTATATATGGAACATTTGATGTTCAAAAGGATAGACACCATCAATCCTAGTTCCCAACACAAATGTTAGTAGTAAAAGATTATGTACAACAAAGAATCAGCATACAATTGTGTGGTACTTACGTATTTAGGTATTGAGGTGAGGTGATTAGACAACATGGCACACCTGCAACTTACCGAGTACTCGACCCTAAATAGAAAAAATTGAAGGTCGAGAATTATGATAGAAGGTTAGTAGGCAGTGGAGCGTTGTCTAGTTTCCAATTATGATAGAAGGTTAGTAGGTGGTCAAGCGTTGTCTAGTTTCCAAATTCCATATTAGTAGTTTTTTAATTACTCTCCTACTATCTCGATTTTATTTGGTTATCATATTATGTGCCGTTGCTATTGTTGTCTTCTCCATTGCTTTAAGCATGGATTCTTCCTACTGTATTTTTTTACATACTTGATTTTTGATATGTTTTACTTCAGCCAAGGTCTATCGAAAACAACTTCACTACATACCATCCTTCTCAGACCGAACTTGTGGGACTACACCAAGTATGTTGTTGTTATTACTTATTTCATGTATAAACAGCAAGTGTATTAGCTCAATGTACTAACACCACACATAGACTAATCATCCTTACACAATTTTCTAGTTTCAGCAAAAATCAAGCAAATGGGTATATTTTCAAACATTCAAGAAAGCTAAAAGGTACCTACTTGTTAAACATCTCCACTCTATACTCCATCTCTTTCTCTGCCATAGAGAATATCTGCTCTCACCCAACAAAAAAAAAACATTTTTAATTTGAACAATAATAGATCAAAAACAAACACCCATTAAGACAGAAGCAAAAAATAGTATATAGTGAAAAGGAAAAACCTGTTCTCTTTCAAGGTCAGAAGGAACAGCAGCCATTGGAACTGTAAGAGTAAAGAAAAGACTAGACACCTTAAGTAGAAATTGAAAACCCAAAAAGATTTGAAAACCCACAAAACAAAACAACAAAAAATAAAGGAACAATTCTCCCTTTTCCCTATTCTGATACAATGTACCTCATTCCTTATCGAATTACCGAAATCAAAATAGATCAAGCATTCAAATGCACTAAATAACGATAAATCACAAAACAATTGAACCCCAAAAGATAAATCGCCTATCAAAATCAGCTCAATAAAAAAGTACTATTTTTTTTCTGAAAAAAAAAACAGATTCAAACTTACAGTGATACGTAAAAGGGGGAAATTTGTGTAGAATTCGAAGAACCCAAAAGCTACGATCTTCTATTTTTCTTCCTTTGAGAGTAGAAAGTGAAGATTTTGGAGATCGGACTTTTGGAGCTATTTAACCTAGTGTGCTGGTGTGGGTGGGTGGTCGTTAAACGATATCGTTTTTTGAGTATGGGTGTATACAACATACGGCGTCGTTTTAAGAGTTGGAGTAAAATTAAAAGGGGTTTGTGGCTGCTGGGATTCGAGCCCAGGTCTCCACGGCCACAACGTGGAATTCTTACCACTAAACTACAGCCACACGTTGTCCCTAGTGTAGAACCTTTTTGTATTAACGGAAATCGTTCTCATGGATCTATACTGCATACAAATCAAACGAAGGTCGAAAGACCCGTTGCCCTTGTTTGGTGCCATTTTCGAACCTAGAAGCAGATGGATTGATCGTGCTTGAATTTAGACTAGACTAATTTTTTTATTATTTGACCAACTTTCAGGCACACAGATCAAAACTCTTCACTTATTTTGAATAAGTATGTAAAGTTCTTCGTTGGATTATGAAGAAAATGTTAATTAGAGAATCGTTTTCAAAAATCATTGTGATATAATTTAGAAATCTAATGAATAATTATTCTTAGTAGTAGTATATTTTATGATAGATTACTAGATAGCCTAATGGAATTTAGATGATGCAACTCAGTATTAATAGGTAGTTGTAAATAATAAAGATATATATTTGTTGATTTATACAAGTTTATAAAATATCACTCTCCTCTAAATTAATACGTAGTATTTCTAGACTTTTGAATAAATCGATGTAATTCTGAAGAATAAGTTTTATTACAATATTTAATGCAATATATAGTTTCTTGAGAACTCTTTTTATGTATAAATGTTGAGTGTTCAGATATAAATTGTTACAAAATTAATGATTACTATCATGATAATTATTTGTCTTATTTTTTTGGGTGCAAAACGATACTTATATATATATATATATATATAAACTTGATTTTAGCTGATATTTATGTTCTCTCATTTTGAATATGAACAAATAGTAGACACTTAAATTTGTATAAAATTAAACAAAGAATTATATATGCCCTAAATGACAATTTACATTCTACGTGACATTCTATATGTATTATGTCACGTAGAACATATATGTCAACTTGTTTAATTTTATACAAATTTAAATATTTATTTATCCATACCCAAAATTAAATAGCATCGATATCAGCTGAAACTAATTTAAAAAACATATTTATGTATTATATCATACTTATATTATTATAGATTCGGCAATAATAGTTATGTTACCATACTATAAAATATCAAAACTCAAAACTTTAAAATACTAAATCATACTAAATTTTGATACAATAATAATATAATATTTTTAAAAATTAAAAATTAAAATTATCAATCTAAAGATTTCTATCCGACTTATCCCACGTAGCAAACGACATTGGAATTTGTAGTATGCATTTTCCTCATCATCACGAATTATATAATTTATTAATTTATATGACGGTCGATTTTCTGCGAAGTTTCATACAGTAATCAACAGCAAATGATCGAATCATTGTTGGAGTTGTAGGTCGAAGAACTAAGCAGCTTTTCGTTGAATTTGAGGTACCCTTTTACTTTTCAGTGATAATTATCTCATTACACATCTGGGATTTGATTGAAATTTGAGAAAATCTTGATGGGTCGTAGCTATCTTGAAATTAACAGCCGTTAATTTTTGTTTGTTCATCTCCAGTGCTTGAATTGATGCAAACCCATATGTTGATTTTGTTCGTTTCTTCTCTTGTTTTGGGTTTTGCTTGCTTCATTGATTCTTAGATTCAAAATTATTAAAACTTAAGCACTTGACTGTGTATATCTCCCCTAACCTTTTGTGTTTTTGGGTTGCTTGCTGTTTTTGATTCTTGGAACTATATCAATGCTGAATCACTTGAGTTTCATATATCTTCTCCCTTAGTTATAGCGTTTGATGCTCTTCATAAAATAAAGTCATAATTTTTTTATGTTGAAGAATAAAAAAGTTTCACGTTGATTAGTTAATGAGTTGAGTGGTCTACTTATATGGTCTCGAGCAATTCTGACTCGTGAGCTAGCTTTTGGGCTGAGGTAGACCCAAAATCCATTTTTGTTTTTGGGTTGCTTGCTTTATTGATTCTCAGATGCTAAAAATCAAAACTCAAGCACTTGAATGTGTAGTGTTTTTTTTTTTGTTGGGGGAGGGGAGGAATGTTCTTGTTTTTGGTTGCTTGCTGTTTTCATAGTACTTGAGTTCATATATCTTCTCCCTTAGGTATAGTGTTTGATGCTCTTCAATAAAAAGTCGTAACTTTTATGCTCTTCTTTTTCCTCTCAGTTTCTTGTTTTTGGGTTGCTTGCTTTGTTGATTCTCAAATGCTAGAATATCGAAACTGAAGCACTTAAGTACATCATCTTATCTTTCAGTTATAGTGTTTGATGCTCTTTTCCTTTTCTTTTTATGCTAAAAACCATCATGGTCCTTTTGAGTATGAACATAGAAATATTTTGATCCTTTGTATATAGAGCTGAACATAAAGATCCTGAATGTTTGTCAAAGTTGATAGCTTTTGTTCAAACATATAACAGACAAGTCCCAGTTAAACTAACACCGATATGTAGACACTAACTCCTTAATCTTCCAAAATCCTAGAGAATTAAAGGTCTGGTCGACACTCTTTCTCCCAAAGCCAATCTACCCAAAGTCTCTAGAGACCAAACTGCTAGTCTAGAAGCAAGGATCCTTAATCAACGATAGATGTATAAATTCCATTAATGGATCATGGAAGGATCTAATAAAAATTAATTGAAGTTCAATCGAAGGAAAATTGTGCTTCTAGCCTTAATCTGTGCAATTTTAAGGTTAAGTATATTAGTTTGGAGATTATCTTTCAATTAAATCGTGTTTGGCGTCCATACAATTACGAAAGTGGGTCTGTAGCAACTAAATAGAGATTTGTTCATACAGTGAAGACTGAGATGCATTATACTTCTTTGTTTCTGGTGCAAGAAGGAAAGTTTGGGAAGAAGTTGAAGTTCTCCCGCTGTAAATGGGCTTTCTTTCCTTAATGTGCCTTTAAACTAGATTATTACAATTTTAGTTTTTCTTTCTGCTATTTTTTTTTTTGGCTTTGCTGTATCCCTGCACTTTGGCGTCAAAAGCTAAGAAAAGAAATTAGGGATTTTCCTCTTTACAACAAGAAGATTTAGGAAAAGGTTTCTCTAAGTCTTCTTTACATTAGTTTAACAGACGGTAACATTAGTTTGCGTCCTTTTTTTCTGTTAGTTTTAAGAAATCTGCTATAGCTTGAACCAAAGCTGTTCGCTTTTGCAAACATAAGTAATGTTTTATGTTCAGCTGTATTTATGAGGGACCAAAACATTCCTATGCCCATACTTAAGGGACTGTCCTGGTTATTTCCTCTTATGGTTACTGGATTTGTTTATTCTTGTATTCAAGAACGTGGACATTCAAGCACTTGAAAACATATATTGATTCCCTTATGAACAGTGTTTGATGCTTCTCTTTTTGCAATTTCTTGTGGTGCATAGTCTGCAGCGGTGCTGTGTTTATTTTGCTACTACTCTTTGGCTAATTGAGTTTGTCATGCTTGTGACCAAAGCCCTTTTTTAACTCTCTCTTACTGGCAATATACCAGGGTGGTGCATAGTCTGCAGCGGTGCTGTGTTTATTTTGCTACTACTCTTTGGCTAATTGAGTTTGTCATGCTTGTGACCAAAGCCCTTTTTTAACTCTCTCTTACTGGCAATATACCAGGTTATTGCAATATCTTCTGTATAATCAAGTCATTTCTTGGCTTGCACTACCTGTAGTTTAGGATGGGGAGTCAAAGTGAAGCAAAACTCAAATTTTGTATCGACAGAGGAGGCACTTTTACTGATGTGTATGCAGAAATTCCTGGAAAACCAGAAGGCCGAGTCATGAAGTTGTTGTCAGTTGATCCTTCTAATTATGATGATGCTCCAGTTGAAGGAATAAGGAGGATTTTGGAGGAATTTACGGGAAAGAAAATTCCCCTTAGTTCGAAGCTTCCTACCGATAAGATAGAATGGGTGAGGATGGGTACAACTGTGGCAACAAATGCATTGTTGGAGAGGAAAGGGGAGAGAATTGCACTGTGTGTCACTCGAGGCTTCAGGGATTTGCTCCAGATTGGTAACCAGGCTCGTCCACATATATTTGACCTCACTGTATCAAAACCATCGAATCTGTATGAAGAGGTTGTAGAGGTTGATGAGAGAGTTGAGCTGGTTCTTGATAAGGAGGGAGTAGATTTGGACTCTTCTCTGTCACTTGTTCAAGGTATTTCGGGCAAGCTTGTCAAGGTAATAAAGCCACTTGATGAGGAAGCTCTGAAACCATTACTGAATGCTTTGCTGCAAAAGGGTATTAGTTGCTTAGCTGTGGTTTTGCTTCACTCTTATACTTACCCCGAGCATGAAATACTTCTGGAAAAGTTAGCTCTTAGTTTGGGTTTCCGGCATGTATCTATATCATCTGCTTTAACTCCTATGGTTCGAGCTGTTCCTCGAGGTTTTACAGCAAGTGTAGATGCATATTTGACTCCCGTTATTAAAGAATACTTGTCAGGTTTTATGTCCAAATTTGATGAAGGACAAGGGAAATTGAATGTTTTATTTATGCAGTCGGATGGAGGGCTTGCACCAGAAAATAGATTTTCAGGCCACAAAGCAATTTTGTCAGGTCCTGCTGGTGGTGTAGTTGGTTACTCTCAGACACTCTTCGGGATTGAAACAGACAAGGCCCTAATCGGTTTTGACATGTACCTCTACTGATGTCAGCCGATATGCTGGTAGCTATGAACAAGTTATAGAAACCCAGGTTGCTGGTGCAATAATTCAAGCACCTCAGCTCGATGTAAACACGGTTGCTGCTGGCGGTGGATCAAAGTTAAAATTTCAGTTTGGTTCTTTCCGGGTGGGACCAGATTCAGTGGGTGCACATCCAGGACCAGTTTGTTACCGGAAAGGAGGGCAACTAGCAGTTACAGATGCAAATCTTATTTTAGGTTATGTCATTCCTGAATTTTTCCCTTCCATTTTTGGTCCCAATGAAGACCAGCCATTAGATATTGATGCTACCAGGGAAGAGTTTGAAAAACTTGCAAGGCAAATCAATTCCTACAGAAAGAGCCAGGATTCATCTGCGAGGGACATGACGGTTGAGGAGATTGCACAAGGCTTTGTGAATGTTGCCAATGAGACCATGTGTCGTCCAATACGACAATTGACAGAAATGAAGGGCCATGAAACAAGCAACCATGCTCTTGCTTGCTTTGGAGGTGCAGGTCCTCAACATTCCTGTGCCATTGCTAGATCACTTGGAATGAAGGAGGTTCTTATTCACAGGTTATGTGGGATCTTAAGTGCATATGGTATGGGGTTAGCTGATGTGGTAGAAGAGGCACAAGAGCCATATTCAGCTGTTTATGGTCCTGAATCTGTGATTGAAGCCTCTCGCAGAGAAACTATCTTGCTGAAGCAGGTGAAGTCAAAGCTGCAGGAGCAAGGATTCGGAGAAGCAAGTATCACCAGTGAAACATACTTAAACTTAAGGTACGAGGGAACAGACACCGCAATCATGGTAAAGAGACCAATCAATGATGATGGATCAGTAGGTGATTATGCTGCTGAATTTGTCAAGTTGTTCCAAAGGGAATATGGATTTAAACTTCAAAACAGGAGTATAGTTATATGTGATGTTAGGGTTCACGGTGTTGGAGTCACTAACATACTGAAGCCTCGAGCGCTAGCTTCTGCCCCTGGTGCCCCTAAAATTGAAAGTCACTACAAGGTATACTTTGAGAGTGGATGGAATGACACTCCTTTGTTCAAGCTTGAAAATTTGGCATATGGGCATGTTATTCCTGGCCCAGCAGTTATCATGAATGGCAATAGTACTGTCATTGTTGAACCTAACTGCAAGGCCATTGTTACTAAATATGGCAACATTAAAATAGCGATAGAGTCGACATCCAATACGGCAAAGGTAGATGAAAAAGTTGCAGATGTTGTACAACTATCAATTTTCAACAACCGGTTTATGGGAATAGCTGAACAGATGGGGCGCACCTTGCAGAGGACTTCTATATCAACAAATATTAAAGAGCGGCTAGACTTTTCTTGTGCACTTTTTGGCCCTGATGGTGGGCTTGTGGCAAATGCACCCCATGTTCCTGTGCACTTGGGGGCTATGTCGAGCACTGTTCGATGGCAGCTGAAGTACTGGGGTGATAATCTAAATGAGGGAGATGTTTTAGTCACCAATCATCCTTCTGCAGGCGGTAGCCACCTGCCTGATATAACTGTTATTACACCTGTTTTTAACAAAGGTAGATTGATATTCTTTGTCGCAAGTAGAGGGCATCACGCAGAGATTGGAGGTATTACTCCTGGAAGTATGCCACCTTTCTCAAAGTTCATATGGGAGGAAGGAGCAGCAATAAAAACATTCAAGCTTGTTGAGAAGGGCATTTTTCAGGAAGAAGGAATCACCAAACTTCTTTGTTACCCCTGTTCTGAAGAATCAACTCATAAGATTCCAGGAACGCGCAGGCTTCAGGATAATTTATCTGACCTTCACGCACAAGTTGCTGCAAATCAGAGAGGTATTACCCTTATTAATGAGCTTATCGAGCAGTACGGTCTGGAAACTGTCCAGGCATACATGAACCATGTGCAGGCTAATGCCGAAGAAGCAGTGAGAGAAATGCTTAAATCTGTTGCTGCGAGAGTTTCCTCCGAATCAAAAAGGTCTGGAGAGGGAGACTTAGTGACTATCGAAGAGGAAGATTACATGGATGACGGGTCTTCCATACACTTAAAGCTTACGATAGATTCTCGGAAGGGAGAAGCATTTTTTGATTTCTCCGGGACCAGCCCAGAAGTTTATGGTAATTGGAATGCCCCAGAAGCAGTGACAGCTGCTGCAGTCATTTATTGTGTACGCTGTTTGGTGAACGTTGATATTCCTCTCAATCAAGGTTGCTTGGCTCCTGTAAAGATTTATATACCTCCTGGTTCATTTCTCTCTCCAAGTGACAAGGCTGCCGTGGTTGGTGGTAATGTCCTTACATCACAGAGGGTCACCGATGTCGTTCTCACTGCATTCCAAGCTTGTGCTTGTTCACAGGGTTGCCTGAATAATCTCACCTTTGGGGATGACACTTTTGGTTACTATGAAACAATTGGAGGTGGAAGTGGGGCTGGACCTACTTGGGATGGTACGAGTGCGGTCCAGTGCCATATGACCAACACTCGCATGACAGATCCAGAGATCTTTGAGCAAAGATACCCAGTTATATTGCATAAGTTTGGAATAAGAGAGAATAGTGGTGGTGCTGGACAACATAAAGGAGGTGATGGCATTATCAGGGAGATAGAATTCAAGCGGTCAGTCATTGTGAGTATCCTATCAGAAAGGCGTGTGCATGCGCCAAGGGGTTTGATGGGTGGAAAAGATGGGGCTCGAGGCGCTAATTTCCTCATCACAAAAGATAAAAGGAAGGTATATGTTGGTGGAAAAAACACAATTGAGGTGCAGGCCGGTGAAATACTTCAGATTCTGACCCCAGGAGGTGGTGGCTGGGGTTCAATATGAATAATCCCAGGCAAAATCTTCTATTGCAAATCTCAAGGAAACCATTTCAGATGTTGCAGTTCCATACTCTTCATGCCACAGAAAACATCCACAAAGGAGAAAAAAGATAACACCAATAAGGGAAATGAGGACATGAACTTCCTATCGATTATAATCGCTCCGTTTTAAAGATGTGATTTCAATATTTTTCATGTTTTCATATGGATTGTAATTGCTCTTATAATAGCTCTTTGGTGTATTCATGCCTCAGGTTGTGACCTTGGGGATAAAGTGCCCTTCTTGTTTTGTCTTTCGGAAACAACCTTTCTACCTGTACACTCTAACCTCTTCAGACCCCACATATGGAGTTACACGTGTTATTCAATTTTTGTTTTCAGATTTTATTTGGATTACTAATAATATGAATAAAATCTAACTTAACAAGTAGAACTTAAAAGAAAAATAAAAGTAAAAAGTAAAATTTAAAAAAGAAATTAAAAGCTAAAAGGAAAACGAGAAATAATTTCGATTTCAAATAATTAACTAAAAAATTGATACATTTAAAAGATAGGGATAAATAACCCGGTTAAGTAGCAATGACATTCCCGCGCAAGAAGAAGGAAGGCGCAATGGCTTCTGATTCAACTGCTCAAACTCAAAGGGTCGACGAGGAGAAGGAAACTTGTGAACCCAAAAGCAGCAATTCATCAAAATCTTGTTTTCAGTCAACAGTGAGTATATCTTTCGCAGCAATCCCTAAAAAAATCGATTCTTGTTTTTGATTTTTCTTTTATTGACAAACAAACAAACAGGTCTGTTTGAAAGATTGGTGGCTTATTAGGGCTGAAACAGATTCTCAAGGAAGGACCCTCGCCGTTGCTGGCCTCACTTCTCGAGAGTAAATTTTATCTTCCTTTTCAAGATTCAACTTTTTTTTTCTTGCTGTCAAAGTTGTGTTGCCCTTTTGGTGGCAGTAGATTTTGAAGTTGAAACTTGAAAGTTTATTTCTTAAAGTTGTGATTTTGGAATTTGAGTTTCTTTGGACATGCATTTTACTTGGAAATTTTTTAAAATTTTGTGAGCGAAAGTCTCAAAAACTGGTCTAAGCCCTTTTTTTGGAACTTGAAAATATTTGAAAAATCTGATCAAATTTTATGGACAAACAGATACTTGAAAATAAAATTTCAAAATCTACTCCCAAAATCTATGGCCAAATGCTAGCTTATTGTTGTTTTAGGTATTTGGGTTTTCGAGATTTAGGATTTACTATGTGGTCTTGCAATTTTCTTGTTTTTTTTTTGGGTGGGGGTGAGGGGGTGTATTTAATGAGCTATTAATATTTTTCACCACATTGACTAGTGTGAAGACCAGAAAATGAAAGTTTGAGAAGATGTTGTTGGGTTTAATTGATAGTTTAAATGGGAAATTGAGGGAAAAAGAAGTGGAGAGGAAAATGATATGTTCTCTCTTGCTTTATTAAATAAGCTTTGGTCCCACATAGGTGGTGGAAATGAAAAGTCTCCTACTTAAAAGTAGAAGCACTCCTTCATGTTGCTAAAGGGTCAAGAAGAGGGTCTCCCCTCGCGCCGTCGTCGTCGTCGTCGCTCGCTCGGCTCGGCTTCGGCTACGGCTTCGGTCAATTGATTTGATTGATAATTTTTTTGGACCAAATTTTCTTTAAATTTTTTAATTAATTAATATTATTTATTTATTTAATTAATTAAGTGGAAAATTCCTGACCCGCGACCCGTTTCTTTCCCGGATTAATTTAAAATTTCCCTCCGTTTTTTCCAACGGATTTTTGAAAGGTTGCAACCTTGTCCGAAAAGTTGCAAACCTTTTCTCAACAGGCAAACCTTTTCCCAACAGGTGCCTTTTCTTAAAAGGTGTAAACAATCTATATATATCTGTTAATCCTCAGAATGTTCGATACGAAATTCTGAATATACAATCTTCTTCTTCTTTCTGCACTTCCTAAAACTCGTGTGAAAAACAGCCATCAAGTGGTTCGCAGTCACCAAAAATTAGCAGTACCTCTACTTTGGTGAGTAAATCGTTCTATCCTGGGAGGAAACATTCCAAAACCTCGGGTACTTTGAGGGGAATAATTTCCTTAAGGACACACTGTGTATTCAGTGGGCTCGATTTTGTTCTTATAAAAAATTGTTCATATACTGTTATTATTTTTTTTGATTAATTCTAGATTCTGTCTTTATTATTTTCAGAAGTTTCTGTTACTGTTTAATATTTTCCAATACAGTTTACTAACAATCTTAAGGAAATTAACGTTATTTTTTTTTTTTAATTAAACTGTATTATGCTTTTGGAGACTAAAACCTGTGTGGTTTTCTACTCCGTATGAAATAAATATTTTGACTTGAAGAGTATAAAAACTTCATTGGAATATTAAAGTTCATACTTGTACAACGATTGGAAGAGTATAAAAACTTCATTGTTGTTTTTTGTAAAAGGTCTGATATTCTGAAATATTAAGACAGTTTGTCTATTTTGACAGTGAAAAGAAATGACAAGTGATACTCCTACTACTTCTGCGACTGTTGTTGCAACAAGCCGCACTTCTGTACCACCGGCAGAAAAACCAGGAAAATTTTCTGGAGCCAACTTCAAAGGATGGCAGCAAAGGGTGTTCTTTTGGCTTACCACTCTTGGTATGCAGAAGTTCACAAATGAAGACCCTCCTGTGCCCGCTGCTGATATGCCGGCCAATGAAAAATTTATAATTACTGAGGCATGGACATAGGCAGATTTTCTATGCAAGGGCTATATCCTAAGTGCTTTGGATGATGATTTGTACAATGTCTACAGTGCTGTGAAAACTTCTAACGAATTGTGGGATGCACTTGAGAAAAAGTACAAGACTGAAGACGCATGCTTGAAAAAATTTGTGGTTGCTAAGTTCTTAGACTATAAAATGATAGATAGCAGAACTGTTGGAACCCAAGTTCAAGAACTACAACTTATTTTTTATGACCTTATTGCTGAAGGTATGATAGTTAATGAAGCATTTCAAGTGGCTGCGATGATAGAAAAGTTGCCTCCTTCGTGGAGAGATTTCAAAAATTATCTAAAGCACAAGCGTAAGGAAATGAAGTTGGAAGATCTTGTTATTCGTCTCAAGATTGAGGAAGATAACAAAACAGCAAAAAAGAAGTCACGTGGAAATTCAACAATTATGGGAGCGAACATCGTTGAAGATGCTGCCCCAAAGAATAAGAAAGGAAAGCAACCTTTTGGAAAGAATCAGGAGCAGAACAAGAAAAAGTTCTAGGGCAATTGTTATAATTGTGGGAAAGTTGGCCACAAAGCTCCAGATTGTCGTCTTCCAAAAAAGTATAAGAGAAAGGGACAAGCCAATATGGTGGAAAATAAAGAAGGTATCGATGATCTGTGTGCAATGCTATCAGAATGCAACCTAGTAGGTAATCCCAAAGAATGATGGCTTGATTCGGGAGCTACTTCGCATGTGTGTGCAGTCCGAGAAGCCTTCTCTACTTATTCCCCTGCAGCACCTGATGCGACGATTTATATGGGAAATTCTGCAACTGCTAAGATTGAAGGATATGGGAGAGTATTTCTGAAAATGACATTCGGCAAGGTGGTGACGCTGAACAAAGTGTATCATGTTCCAGAAATGCGAAAGAATTTGGTGTCTGCCGGCCTTCTTATCAAGAATGGATTCAAGTGTGTTCTAGTTTCAGACAAAGTAGTTGTCAGTAAGAATGAAATGTATCTAGGAAAAGGCTACCTCACTGAGGGTCTTTTCAAACTAAATGTAATGGTTGTTGATGATAATAAAGTTCAAGCTTCTTCTTACTTACCTGAGTCAAATAATTTATGGCATTCACGTTTAGAACATGTCAATCATAAAACCTTGCGAAAACTGATTAATTTAAATATATTGCCTAACTTTGATTGCAATAAATCAAAATGTCAAGTATGTGTTGAATCTAAGTATGCTAAGCATCCTTATAAATCTATTGAAAGGAATTTTAGTCCCTTAGAATTGATTCACACAGGCATTTGTGATATGAAGTCTACACCAACTCGTGGTGGAAAGAAGTATTTTATAACTTTTATTGACGATTGCACTCGATATTGTTATGTGTATTTGCTTAATAGTAAGGATAAAGCAATTGATGCATTTAAACAATACAAGAACGAAGTGGAAAATCAATTGAATAAAAAGATAAAAATGATTAGAAGTGATAGGGGTGGAGAATATGAATCTCCTTTTGAAAAGATATGTTTAGAATATGGAATTATTCATCAAACTACTGCCCCCTACACACCTCAATCAAATGGAATTGCGGAAAGGAAAAATCGAACATTAAAAGAAATGATGAATGCTTTATTAATAAGTTTCGGTTTACCGCAAAACTTGTGGGGGGAAGCTATCCTTACAGCTAATCGAATACTCAACAGAGTACCCCACAGCAAAACACAAACTATTCCATATGAGCTATGGAAAGGAAGAAAACCTAACTTGAAATATTTTAAAGTGTGGGGTGTTTAGCAAAGGTCCAAGTTCCTTTGCCCAAAAGGGTAAAAATTGGACCAAAGACCGTGGATTGTGTTTTTATTGGCTATGCTACAAACAACAAAGCTTGTCGATTTTTGGTTCACAAATCGGACAATCCTGAAATTAATGTTAATACGGTAATTGAATCAGATAATGCTGAATTTTTTGAAAATATTTATCCGTATAAAACTAAAAGTGAATCCTCAAGTGAAAGATCTAAACGACCAAGAGAAGTTCAAAAGGAAAGTAAACCAACCGAAGAGGATCCAAGGCGTAGCAAACGCCAAAAGATATCTACTTCCTTTGGACCAGATTTTGTGACATTCTTGCTTGAAAATGAGCCTCAAACATTTAAAGCTGCAATGGCTTCTTCTGATTCAGCATTTTGGAAAGAGGCAATCAATAGTGAGATTCAATCAATTTTGAATAACCATACATGGGAATTGGTTGATCTTCCTCCTGGAAATAAACCTTTAGGATCAAAATGGATATTTAAAAGGAAAATGAAAGCTGATGGCACTATTGATAAATATAAGACAAGACTTGTGGTCAAAGATTATATACAAAAAGAAGGTCTTGATTACTTTGACACATACTCGCCGGTAACAAGAATAACATCTATTCGGGTGTTAGTGGCACTTGCAGCTATATATGGTCTTAAAATTCATCAAATGGATGTTAAGACGGCTTTCTTAAATGGAGAATTGGAGGAAGAAATTTACATGGAACAACCTGAGGGTTTCGTAGTTCCAGGTAAAGAAAGGAAAGTGTGCAAACTTGTTAAGTCACTTTATGGACTTAAACAAACACCTAAACAATGGCATGCAAAATTTGACCAAACAATGTTGGCAAATGGATTTAAGATTAATGAGTGTGACAAATGTGTTTACATTAAAAATACTCCAAATCATGAAGTTATTGTTTGTTTATATGTTGATGACATGTTGATAATGAGTAAAGACATTGCCGATGTAAATGCTACGAAGCGTATGCTTGCTAGCAAATTTGACATGAAAGACTTAGGGGTTGCTGACTTAATCTTAGGAATTAGGATCCATAAAACTCCACAAGGTCTAGCATTATCACAGTCACATTATATTGAAACTATTCTTGATAAGTTCAAGTATTTAAATTTTAATGTTGCAAAAACTACAATTGATGTAAGTTTTGCACTTCAAAAGAATGAAGGTAAAAGTGACTCACAATTGGACTATGCACGAGTTTTGGGAAGTTTGATGTATATTATGAATTGTACACGACCAGATATAGCATGTGCTATTAGCAAGTTGAGTCGATTCACGAATAACCCTAATCAAACTCATTGGATGGCAATGAAACGAGTCTTGGGGTATTTGAAACACACCCAAAACTATGCTTTGCATTATAATAAATATCCCGCAGTAATTGAGGGATATAGTGATGCAAACTGGATCACCGGATCATCTGAAGTTAAATCCACAAGTGGATATGTTTTCACCGTTGGTGGAGGAGCAGTGTCTTGGAAATCATCAAAACAGACATGCATCGCCCGCTCTACAATGGAGTCTGAATTTATAGCTTTAGACAAGGCTGGTGAAGAAGTTGAATGGCTTCGAAATTTTTTGGAAGATATTCCATTTTGGCCCAAACCTTTGGCACCCATATGTATACATTGTGATATCCAAGCGGCAATGGGGAGGGCAGGAAGCGTTATGTATAATGGAAAATCGCGTCACATTCGACGGCGACACAATATTGTTAGACAACTACTCTCTAGTGGTGTTATCACTATTGACTACGTAAAGTCAAGAGATAATGTATCGGATCCACTAACAAAAGGCTTATCTAGAGAGACTGTTGAAAGATCATCGAGGGGAATGGGGTTAAGGCCTAGGACAAGTCAACATGGCGGTAACTCTACCTAGTAGACTGGAGATCCCAAGAACTAGGTTCAAAGAGATCAAACAAAGTTATGATTGACGGTTCAACATTGTCAAATAACTCAACCCATTCTCGTGATGATGACAATGTTCAGAAACAAAGGATAAAACCTTAAGGCTTTTTAATGAGTTAATAAAACTTTAAAGGTTTTTTTATGATTATCTAAATCTGACAGAAAATGACTAGATAGTGTGTCTATAGGACTACACGTTTAGAAATCACCTATGTGAATGTGAAGTATAAGCCGCTTCAAGGGGAATGACGGTAAAGGCCCATTCTCTATGCATTCACGAAACCAGGCGGTGTTCATGGCTGAAACGAACACAACCGTGAGAACCATAGATGGTTGATGATTAATTGTGTGACTTATGTTGTCTAGTTATACAACAAAGTTCGACGGTTCAAAGATATCGCATCTACCGATTGATCGAGTATATCCTATATAAGTTCACTATGGAAAGTTCAAAGGAAAACCTACTTATCCAGATGCAATTAATCTTCGCTTGTATATCACACATTTATCCGTGCATTCCTTTATCTTGTAGACATTCCCCATTCATGTGGGGGATTGTTGGGTTTAATTGATAGTTTGAATGGGAAATTGAGGGAAAAAGAAGTGGAGAGGAAAATGATATGTTCTCTCTTGCTTTATTAAATAAGCTTTGGTCCCACATAGGTGGTGGAAATGAAAAGTCTCCTACTTAAAAGTAGAAGCACTCCTTCATGTTGCTAAAGGGTCAAGAAGAGGGTCTCCCCTCGCGCCGTCGTCGTCGTCGCTCGCTCGGCTTCGGCTACGGCTACGGCTTCGGATTCGGATTCGGATACCCGTTTCTTTCCCGAATTAATTTAAAATTTTCCTCCGTTTTTTCCCACGGATTTTTGAAAGGTTGCAACCTTGTCCGAAAAGTTGCAAACCTTTTCTCAACAGGCAAACCTTTTCCCAACAGGTGCCTTTTCTTAAAAGGTGTAAACAGTCTATATATATCTGTTAATCCTCAGAATGTTCGATACGAAATTCTGAATATACAATCTTCTTCTTCTTTCTGCACTTCCTAAAACTCGTGTGAAAAACAGCCATCAAGTGGTTCGCAGTCACCAAAAATTAGCAGTACCTCTACTTTGGTGAGTAAATCGTTCTATCCTGGGAGGAAACATTTCAAAACCTCGGGTACTTTGAGGGGAATAATTTCCTTAAGGACACACTGTGTATTCAGTGGGCTCGATTTTGTTCTTATAAAAAATTGTTCATATACTGTTATTATTTTTTTTGATTAATTCTAGATTCTGTCTTTATTATTTTCAGAAGTTTCTGTTACTGTTTAATATTTTCCAATACAGTTTACTAACAGATGTATCATTTTGAAACTGGTCATCAATGTGGGTAAAGTACTGGCAGATTGGATTATTTGCTGAAAAATGTCACATCAAAACCAGAAATGATGTTCAACCTGGTTAATTTGTAATGTGAGTTTGTCAAAATAGGCAAATTGGCAATCGTATTAAAGAATTAGAATACATCCGGAGTAAAAGGATGATGAGGCCAAGTAAGTTATAGAATGCAGGACATGGTTTTCTTTGGTTGTTAAAGCCAGAATTTCTCAAACTTAAGACCTCATTATAATAGAAGGACTCAACAAAGACATAATTTTTCTGTAGTTTTCTGTTATAACTGACTCAAGTGTCATTTTGCATTCAGATCCTTTTGTTTTAATCATTCTACTATGTTTCTGTAGGGGTCAAGCACTGCGAGGATTCACTTCTGCACCAATTCTCAAGATATATGATGTTTTTAATCTTGAGACCATTGATGGGGTATGCGTTGTCCTCAAAGGCTTCATAAACAAAAGTCGTTCAGAGGAAAATGATTTTCCATCTGAGGTATGCTACGAGGGTCATGCCGTATTTGTTTGCCCGTGAAAACTTTTTGTTGATTGCAAAATGAGAATTTGACATAATCCTCCTCTTTTTTTGCTACAAATAGTAGATTATTTTGTTTCGTGTTATACAATTAGTCGTATTGTTTGATTGGACTACCATCACAAAGATGATGCTCTCTCTAATTGCAGTAAGGATCTGTGCTTTCTCTCTACTTTAAAAAGGAAAAGGAATAAAATAATAGCAGAAATAACATACTTGTTTAGGGCCTTATGCTAGTACTGCACAATGATAATAGAATATAGAAATAATTACAGATAGGTTAGAAAGCATAAAAGAAGATAGAGAGAAAGACAAGCTATTGCCTAGAGCAACTTCAGTTTACTTGAAAACTGTTTTAATCTAACTCTAGTCCTGAAGGGTCGTGTCAAACCCAACCCCCTTTAAGAAATTTTCTCGAAAACGTAAAAGCAAATCTTTTGGATATCTCAATATTGAGAAGGATACAATAAGCAACTCACTTTTCAATGAGAAAGATCTCCGCGATTGTCTTGTTCATACGTTGAAGAAGCCAAAGAGACACCCTTCTATTCTGCATTTGAGCTTTTGTATTTGTCTCAACCCCTTAACTGAAGCCTTACTTAGACGAGGTCAAGTTTAAGGGGAAACTTCATCGTCAGCTGAAATATTGGTTCCTGGAAGATAAGGCTAGAGCATGTCCCCAGGAAAATCTGACGCTGGTATGATATAGAAACAGTCACGCCCATTTGTAAATTATAACTGAACTAAAAATATGTGAACACAAAAGGAAAATTGTGGTTTGGATATCTTACAAGTGAGAAGTGAGACGGCCTTCATGACTAAAGGACCGCTAATATCTTCAACGGCAGTTTTCGATGCAATATCTTCTCATTGGGAGAGAGTCCAGGCTGTTAGGCCTTTGTGCCTATCTTTTAGCTCAAGACTGTGAGACCGTGGAGACTCAGATGGATTACAAAAATAAGAAGTGCCAACTGTATTGTATGCATAGCATATGTAGTTATGAAGCAGATTTCTCATGACTTAATGTAGAGATTCATTTGATACGTTGCTGAAATTAACTTCTTAAATAATGTAGAACAATTTGTTTGATTGCGAATAACCATTGCAGCAAGAACTAGGCTCTAGCAAAATCTAAGCCTTTTGCATAGCTAATTCAGTATACGTACTCTACTGTTCTAGCATATCTATAAGGTTTCTCGATGCTATCCTCCTCTACTATACAACATTTTATTGAACAATTATTCATCAGAAGGCCTTTTATCGATTTGTAGTAAATAAAAAAATTGGAAGGGAGAGGGTGCGTCCTACTGAAAATATTTTTTTCCCGTAAATTGGTGCGACTTTTTTTTTTTTTTTTGAAGTTGACAAGAGAACACTTCCATCAGACTTAGTTAGAGAAGTAGCAAAGCTTAAATAGGCAGTATGTTATACTAGAATATGTTTAGTTTGTTGTAAAGGTTAGATCAACTATTTTAGGGTGTCTATAAGGTTGATTTATCAGGAATCAAATAATATTATCTGGACAAAAAATTGTTTACTGTACAGAAATTTCTAAAAATTGTGAATGATGGATGAATTATCATCATCATACATAAATGTGTCTCAAATGATTCTAGGAGCCCCAATTATTTGTATTTAATTAGTATCAAATACTATATCTTGTTTTTTTGGTATAACATGGCTATTGCAAATGACGTTGGTGCTACGGTTGACTGTCTGAGCTCATTACACAATACGTAATGTAGCCTCCTGTTGTAAATACATCCCAGCATTTCCTTATTGCTGAAATCAATATACTACCTTCAGCAATATTTTAGAAAAAAAAAGAGATTCCAGGAGTCCCAACATACACAATGTCTCAATATAAGAAAGTGATACTAGTTTATTTTTCCTTATTATCTCTCCTTCTGGAAAAAAGCAATACTTTTAGGACTTGGTGCAGTTTTTTACACTTAGGGATAGAATTCAGGGATTTCTCTGTTTGATGAAGTTTTAGCAATCATTATATGCTGACCAAAGACATTCAGACAATTATGTTATCCGTCACAAAAAAAGAAAAAGAAAAAGTGATTTAAGATAATTATAATTGGCGCTTGGCGATCCTTTAATTCTTGTCAGTGGTTCTTTCTTTACAGGTGATCGAACAGTTTCTTTTTGGTTTTCCTCCTCAATGGGAGACGTTTAATGAGAAATGCTTAGGAAGAGAATCTAAAGGTAAGGGTTCTGCAAGTGATGCCCTTGGTTCTGAAAAACCATCTGTGTGTTCAGAAAGTAGTTCACTCTATGAACCTATTTGTATGTCTGAAAGTTGCCAAGTTTTTGTTGTATTTTGCTTATACTTTTTCTACAACCTGCAGAGGTTAAATATCTAAAGAAGTTAGATCAAAAGGATCATGTAGAGACTACTGGTGAAACAATACAGGATCATAATGGGAGAAAAGACTATGAAGTAGAAGACAATTTAATGAGGGACAATCAGAATGATGGAGAAGTTGCAAGTGAAGTTATTATACAAAAGGCGACGAAAAGAGCAACGAGGTCATCGGTTAAGCTTAATTCTACAAACACTTCTACAAGCATTGCAAAGAAGCAAACAATACAGGATCATAATGGAAGACAAGACTATGAAGTAGAAGACAATTTGATGAGGGACAATCAGAATGATGGAGAAGTTGCAAGTGAAGTTATTGTACAAAAGAAGACAAAAAGAGCAACGAGGTCATTGGACAAGCTTAATTCTACAAACACTTCTACAAGCATTGCAAAGGAGCAAACAATACAGGATCATAATGGGAGAAAAGACTACGAAGTAGAAGACAATTTGATGAGGGACAATGAGAATGATGGAGAAGTTGCAAGTGAAGTTATTGTACAAAAGAAGACAAAAAGAGCAATGAGGTCCTCGGACAAGCTTAATTCTTCAAACACTTCTACAAGCATTGCAAAGGAGCAAACTGCAGATGATAATCGAACAACTCACTTTAAAAGTTCAAGCGCATCCACGAAAAATGCAAAAAGAAAATTGTCATATGTCAGTAGGCGCTCATAGAAAAGCTATCTTAATTTTACATTATGTGTTCTTGTGACAGGAAAGTGCACTTCCAATTTACATGTTTAACAGCAGAGCAGATATATACAAGGGACTAAGTTCACTTTCAAGTAGGCCAACAACAAAGTTATAAGCTTGAAATTTCCCATTTGGACATAAATATTATTTCAGTATTCACAAATACTAGTTTGTGAGTATTTGCAAATACCAAAAATTCAGCATTAGAACTTCAATGAAATATTGGAACACTGATTTGAACATACATTCCAAGTGAAATTATGGTTTCCATTCCCAAATCTTCAACTTCCACATATTCTATTTTTCAAGTGTTCATGTTCAAAACAAAATCAATTTCAACAAACTTTTTAAAAATTTTAACTCAAATATTGTCCAAACGCCGTATCTTAGTATAATAAACCTGATATGTGATTTGAATGTTGTTTGTATTAGAGCACATCGGAAACCGCCTCTCTATCTCCATGATGTAGTGGTAAGGTCTGCGTACATCCTACCCTCCCCATACCACACTTGTGGGATTTCACTGCGTATGTTGTTGTATTAGAGCACATGTTAGTTTGATCTTTTTCTTAGCAATTTGTTAGGTTTGATTCCTGTCCAGTGGAGTTGTTCATTCATGGTTCAGCTCTGAGTAGGTCTCCTCTGTCACAGGAGTTGGATCAGAAAAAACTCTTCTCATATTTAATGCTGCCCACTGGTTCGATAAAGATCATCAAATTTATTCACATTTACTTCGGTGTTTATATGGGTATAAAGAGCCCAAAAGTTCTAAACTCATAAGATCCTTCCCTTCCTTATTCCCTCTCACCATCCACAAAATGACACACAATGCTAGAGTTATATTCCTAATAACATTACCAGCGAAACGGTGGCCCAATTTCACCCACTTCGCAACTTCTAATCAAGCCAAATGGAAGACATAACTTTAACACATGAAAGGCACCATTTCCCACGCACATCTTACATGGTCATTCAGATGGATCTTCTCCACCTTGCACGATCGCATCCGGCACCAACTCTGCATACACTCTTGTAGCTTCACAAGGACTTTCTTGTATCTGGTTGCATCAGTTGCTTGCTTGCACACCCAAATTAACTTGGAGCACAAGGCGTGGTACTGATGACGAATGAAATCAAAGTATCAAACTCAGATTTCACATATAGCAAATGATGTTTGAGTTCATCGTACCACGCACGGGAAGCTTATTTTACACCATAGATCATCTTTTAAAGATGGGACATGAGTGGAGAAATTCTTGTCATGGCATTTTGGGAGTTGTTTCATTATGGACTTTAGAGGAAGGCGCTATTGATGTCGAACGTTCTTAAGAGGCTAATTAAGTTATATTGCAAAAGAAGTATCCCAGGAACAGTAGCTGGTGACAATTAGGCTCGACTATGGAGCGGAAATCAATATGCTACGACGTTCAGTTAAACCCCTCTTGACGAGACGAGTATTCCTTGCAACGATCTATTGAAGTATCAGTTTTCCTCTTGATTTTATACTACCACACTTAAAGAAAACAATTTTTTTGGACCACATGATACCAACTCCCACCTTTGGTCGTTCATCACTTGATGCATCGTTGAAATGGGAATTTGTACTTGTAAGTGGTTGTACAAGATCAAGCAAAAAACTGATGGTTCATTAAATCATTATAAGGTCAAGACTCATTTCAAAGGGATTCACTCAATGTCTTGATATTGATTTTAACTCCACGTTCAATCTAGTAATCAAATTAATTACTATTCACGTGATACTCTAAATTGCAACAAAATTAGATTGGCTTCTACGACAACCAAACGTCAATAATGCCTCCATGGTCATCTTGATGAAGAGGTGTATATGGAACAATCTCTGAGAATTTCCGCCCATTTGTGTCGCCTAAAAAGACAATCTATGATCTCAAGCAAGCTTTCCTTGCGTGATACAACGAACGCAAACATCACTTGCTATCTTTGGAATTTTTAAAATCCGAAACTGAAACTTCCCTCCTCATCCTTCATCAGTACAATGCCACTACATACTTGTTCGTCTATGTGGATAATATCATCATCATTAGAAAAGAGAGGTCAGGTGTTAACCAAGTCATTTCCTCCATCGTTGCTTGCTTCTCGACAAAAGATCTTGGCGAAAGTCATTTCCTCATTTCCCATTGAGCTTCCTGGCTTAGGGGCATCTCAATTAGCTGGGTTTACCATTGCTTGACTAGTAGTTGTCGATGGGATCTTAGTTACTATTGCATTGGTCACTATTTTTTGTTCATTCAGGGTAGAATGGATCTTGTTCGAGTCAAGGCTAGCATGTTTGTAATAGTATTAGCTCTAGTGCTAGCACCTGTTAGGGAAACCTTTGTTGTCGTCTTTGCATTCTCAATCCTTAATTGAGGCCAATTCTCAGCTCCTTGAGGAAGATGTTCCATTGGAGTACATGGCTCATATCTGACTTGGGAAGCGGTGTTGGTTTCTTCCCAATGATCTTAACAAGATGCGGAACTTCCTTACCCATTATCATGGAACTAGCTTCTTTTGTTTGCCTCCCAGCCATTCCGACAAAGGGCGCGCATTAGCACTAAGTGCATCGAGAGAGAGGCTAGAGAGAGAACGGGAAAAAACTAAGTTATTTATTCACCTTTAATTGGTATCTATAGTTTGTAACCAACAAATAGTGACCCCGAACCTCCAAGGGGTTACCAGAGGTATGTGAACAAGTGTACATGCCCTGATGTATATGAACAATGCATACCTTTCTAAGAGTTGCTCGGACTCTGGTGCAGGTGTCTGAGACGGATGCGAATCCGAGAGCCGGATTCGGCAAAATCTAAATTTAAAATTCGGGGATACGAATCCGAGTATGGATGCGGGTGCGGGGATTCGGCTAAAAATATTCAATATTATAAAATTATAGTTATAAAGATAGAGATATTCTTCCCCTCAAAAAAGAAAAAGAAATTCATTCAAGACCTTCCACCAACTCTCCTCATAAATCATTGTTACTGTCTACCATAAGTTGAATTACAACCGCTTGAATATTTAGCATCTCTGTTTGACTTAACACATGAAGCTTTGGCTTGAAACATGAAGCGACAAATATTGACCAAGAGGAAAAGTATCTTGGTCAAAGTATCTGATGTGGGTTGACCGAATTCCACAAGTATCCTGCACCCTCACCCTCACCCGCATCCGTCTGATGTGGGTTGTCCATGGACTCTTGGTCAAAGTATCCGATGTGGGTTGATCGAATCCCACACGTATCCTGCATACGCACCCGTCTCGTGTCGACACGAGTGCGGCAGCAAGAATGAAGAGTCCGCGCAACTTAGATATCTTTCTCCCGTCTAACATATTCATTCCATTCAGTAATTATAAAGATGTTAAAATCCATATTTATAGCTTATTTGGGCAAACTTCTATAATCGGCTTATTTTGAAATGTGTTTTTTTGATGAGAAGCAAAGTGTGTTTGACTAATCAATTTAGAAAACGCATTTGAGAAGCAATTAGTGTTTGGCAAGCTTTGAGAAAGTGTTTCTAAGTATATTTTCTCAAAAGTGCTTTGCAAAAAAGTACTTTTGGAGGAAAGCTACTTGTTCAGCTTCAACATCTTTTGCTACTCCCCAAAAGCACTTATTTTCTCCTAAAAGTTTGGCCGAATACTTCACTTTCTAAAAATAAGCACTTCTAGTCTCCCAAATACTTGGTCAACCAAGCTATTAATCCACTTTAAGTAGTGGGTCGTCTATTCTATTAGAGTAATTTGGTTAAACTATATCTTTTTCACAACAACCTAAAGTGTGAAATGAAGAATAAGAAAAAAAAACTATCATGATTAAACCAAAGAATTACCAAAAGCCATAGGCATTGTCAATAGAAAAGATTACTCATCTCTTAAAAGTTAAATATAACTACTCAATTTGTTCAGGAAAGGTTTACCCGTTTCCATTAGACAGACAAAGTAAGATGATATAGCTAATGCAACCAACATAATTTTACCACGTAAAAGTAAATCTATGTGTTCTTATTACGTGTGACAGGCTAATTGCAAGATTTTGTGAAGTGAGAATGCACAGCCATGGTTTACCTGCCAGTACTTCGAAACGCATCGGTCAATACAACTATTTTCACCCATGTTCAACTCTGAGTCCTTGTACCTGTAAGGCCATTTACAAATGTATTGTCAACCAAGAAACTAAATCCTGAGAAAATGATGCACAACACACATATTAGGCCAGAAGCATAAGAAGAATGAGTAACATACTTGTTGTCGACGCACTTTTTGAAGCATGTATGTGTAAGCCTGAATTATATTTTTAAAAGGAAAAAAGAGCAGGTAAGAAAATAGAGAAGTAGGCAGGATGAGCAAGTCAAGACAAAAACTAGAAAACAGATAAACACTACCTTTATGCAGAGACAAATATTACTTCCAAACATCATACTAAGAGTCTTGTAGTATATCTTATAAACTAGAATTTTTATTCCCATGGCACCTTTGAAGGACTTGATTACAATGTCAAATTATGTAAACGCCTCATGAATGCACTTCTCTTCGTTTTATTTAGGCCTTTAGATGTGTAAACATTCCCCAATCAAGTCCCTCAAACGGTGTTGTGGAAACAGCAGAGCTTGCACCATCCATCAACAAAATATTTTTGCGTGCTTGCCTCAAGAAAAATTAGGTTACATGTGAAAAGTGTATATTAAAGTTAAAAATAAATAAGCAAAAGTGTCCACACTCCTCACTCTAACTAGTTTAAGACGGTTTACACCATTCACGACAGGTCTTCATCACCAACGTCCAACTGTATATATGGAACATTTGATGTTCAAAAGGATAGACACCATCAATCCTAGTTCCCAACACAAATGTTAGTAGTAAAAGATTATGTACAACAAAGAATCAGCATACAATTGTGTGGTACTTACGTATTTAGGTATTGAGGTGAGGTGAGGTGATTAGACAACATGGCACACCTGCAACTTACCGAGTACTCGACCCTAAATAGAAAAAATTGAAGGTCGAGAATTATGATAGAAGGTTAGTAGGCAGTGGAGCGTTGTCTAGTTTCCAATTATGATAGAAGGTTAGTAGGTGGTCAAGCGTTGTCTAGTTTCCAAATTCCATATTAGTAGTTTTTTAATTACTCTCCTACTATCTCGATTTTATTTGGTTATCATATTATGTGCCGTTGCTATTGTTGTCTTCTCCATTGCTTTAAGCATGGATTCTTCCTACTGTATTTTTTTACATACTTGATTTTTGATATGTTTTACTTCAGCCAAGGTCTATCGAAAACAACTTCACTACATACCATCCTTCTCAGACCGAACTTGTGGGACTACACCAAGTATGTTGTTGTTATTACTTATTTCATGTATAAACAGCAAGTGTATTAGCTCAATGTACTAACACCACACATAGACTAATCATCCTTACACAATTTTCTAGTTTCAGCAAAAATCAAGCAAATAGGTATATTTTCAAACATTCAAGAAAGCTAAAAGGTACCTACTTGTTAAACATCTCCACTCTATACTCCATCTCTTTCTCTGCCATAGAGAATATCTGCTCTCACCCAACAAAAAAAACATTTTTAGTTTCAAGAGAACAATAATAGATCAAAAACAAACACCCATTAAGATAGAAGCAAAAAATAGTATATAGTGAAAAGGAAAAACCTGTTCTCTTTTAAGGTCAGAAGGAACAGCAGCCATTGGAACTGTAAGAGTAAAGAAAAGACTAGACACCTTAAGTAGAAATTGAAAACCCAAAAAGATTTGAACTTTATAAGATGAAATTTACATACCGTTTCTAGGATGGAAGATTTAAGAAAATCTTGGAATTAGGTAAAACCCCAGAAGGTGAATTGAAGAATGAGAGGTGCAAAGCAGACAAAGAGGAGTGTGAGGGTTTTTTGAGTTTTGAGGTTAAACTAATGTGTACTTCTCTCCCAAATATACCTACGATGTTGTCAAAAAAAAATACTTAAAATTCTTTTTATCCCAAAAGAACAACAACAATAATAATATTTGCTCAGTTTTAATTTATTTGTTTAGTTTTAACTGAACACAAAATTTTTAAGAAAATAAATAAGAGTTTTAAATCTTATAAGTCTTATTTCTTTGCACTTAATAAATGTATTAATCTTAATTATTCAAATTCACTCATTAAGAGTGTGTTTGGTATGTCTAATTCTCTCATATTTGGTTGGCTTAAATGTTTTTGAAAATATTTTTTCAAATCAACTTTTTTCCTCAAAATTTAAAGAAAATGACTTCTTTCCAAAAACTAAAGAAAATATTTTCAAAATTCTCATTCAACCTCAAATTACAATGTTTTCTTCTATCCCAACCCTACCACGACCCCTTCCCCACCCCCCAAAAAAAAAATATCTTTTAAGAAAAAATTAAAAAATTATTTTTGAAAAATATTTCACATTTTGAAATTTTTATTTTTTTATCTAACCTCTACCCCGACCACCCTACCCTTCTTCCCAAAAAAAATAAAAACTTTTCTTTTTGAAAAAATATTTCAAAATTTCATTTTTTTAACGTCATCCCCTGCCTCTCCCCCCTACCAGCCCCCCACCCTTAACGCTCCCCATACACACACAAAAAAATTTAAAATTTATTTTTTGAAAAATATTTCAGATTTTAAAAATTTTATTTTTTACCCCACCACCTACTCCGACCCCCATCCCCACCCACCAGCCCTGCCCCCTCCCCCTACACACAAAAATTAAAAATTTGTTCTTGAAAAATATTTCAAGTTTTAAAATTTTTATTTTTTTCACCACACCCCTAACCCCCACCCCCCCCCACCCCCCCCCCCCCAAAACCACAAAAAATTTAAAAATTATTTTTTTAAAAAAATAAATTATTTAAAAGTTAGGTCTGGAGTTGGGTGTGGTCGGATTTCGATTCGAAAATCGGGATCGAGTCTAAATTTGAAAGTCGAATCTTAGGTTGAAGGTCGAGTTGGGTCTCACATCAGGTGTCGGGGTCAGATCCCGAATCAATTAGTAGGGTTGATTTTCATGTCAAAAATTATTTTCAAAATTCTACTCTCTAGCCAAAAATAAAAGATATTTTCTAAAAAATATTTTCATTCACTAACCAAATAATAGAAAATATTTTTCGAAAAATATTTGTCACTCACCAATCAAACATGAGAAATTAAGTTACAAAACCAACTTTCTTTCCAAGAAAACATTTTCTAGGAAAATATTTTCTTTCATACCAAACACACCCTAAGTGTATTTGCTTTCAAGGTTTGAATCTTAGCTATCCATATCTTAATGTGTTTGTTTTTCTTACTTTACAATCATGTAATTGGTCTGAATAAGTCTAAATGATTAGGATCTATAACAAAGTCGTATATCATTAAGATGTCTATTTAAGATTTTTTACAAATATGATTGTTCACCGCTATTCTATCTATTTTCACTCATCACCCACAACCATCATTTCAGCCACAACTACAACCACCATCGTCAACCCAACCAAAATCATTATTACCGTCAATCACCAAAATCACTCATCATCGCCATTCGCCATCATTTGCAATCATCACTACCAATCATTATTATATCCACTAATCATTACCGACAATCATTATGTACCACTAACTATCGTTATCAATTCACCACCCATTTTCTATCAATCTCATTTCACTATTAGTTATCAACTGCCACCAACACAAATAGGGCTAATTACTACTATCAACTATTATACTATAAGATACTATTCACAATCATCATTATCAGTCATAACCACTCCAAATCGACACACACAATCACCATTGTTAGTCATTACCACCATCAATTGCCAAGTAAAAATTTTAAAATATTTTATTAATATAATATTAAATTATTTTAATATTTTATTTAAAATTTATATCTATTATTTTTCAAACAAAGACAAATTTTATACATTTAAATATTGAGAAAATAAATAGCTTAACTATTTAGTATTCAGATTCAGACCTCTAAATTTGAACGCACATCTTAATATTCAAGTGTGCATTCAGATTTAGATGTCTTAATCTTCATGAAAATAAATGAAGCCTAAATTTGACTAATATTGCTTTATTTAGTACTAAGTGTCACGGGCTTAGACTTCTACTAAGACCTCCGTGCGGCACTTGACAACTTACTCACGAATCTTTCACTATCTTGCAAGCTCAAGTAAGCCTTTAAGACTAGATCGCTAAGGGAACGCTAGATTGTAAGAAAGACAAGAGAGCTTTTACGAAGAAGGCTTTTGTATTGCTTGAAAGAATACTTGATTGCTTGACGGTTAGATACAAATGAATGCCCCCTCTATTTATACTACTCCTAAGGGGCTCAAGTGTAAATAAAAATTGCTATACAAGTCCCTCTATATTTACAAAGAAGTCCCTCTCTAGAATTCTCTACACACTCTAGAGAAATCCAAGTCTTTCAAGACTTCTCTACAAGCTTCTATAAAGATCTAGAGTCTTCCACTAACCTCTCCAAGACTCTAGATTCTTCTACCTTCTTCAAGATCAAGTGGCGGGTCATAACACTCTCCCACACCTGATGTGGCGACGACTGCGGCGCACTGCTGCTGCATAAACTCCCAAATTTTGTCTTTGAACTGCTACAGGTCTTCATATCTCTCCCAATTGGCCTCCTCCGGAGATTGTCCCTTCCAATGGACTAAGAACATAGCAGTGGCCTGTTGTCCCTATTTTCGCTTAGCTTGGTAGTCCACAATGGCCTCGATGTCTTGATTATAGGAGGCGGTGATTGTGAGTGGCGCCCAACTTGATTCTCCTCGGCTAGTATCATCCTTGTCCTCATGGTACGGCTTGTGGACACTAGCATGAAAGACAAGATGAACCTTAAGATGTGGTGGTAGCTCCAACCTGTAAGAGATCTTGCCAACCTTGGCAACGATTCTGAATGGGCCCTCGTACTTTCGCACCAAGTTTTGATGCATGCCTCGCAATGCCTTGAATTGCCTGGGGTTGAACTTGACCAAGACTATGTCTCCAACTTGGTAATCCGTGGGACGATGCTTGTGGTCGGCAAACTTCTTCATCTTCTTTGCTACCTTGTCAAAATAAGACTTGGCAATGTCGAGCTGCTCCTCAAAGCCCTTGGCCATGTGATAGGCCCCCAAACTTTTGCCCTCAAACGCGGCTAGTAGTGAATGTGGAGTTTGTGGCTGTTGACCTGTGGCTAGCTCAAATGGTGTCCGCCCTGTGGCCTCACTCCGCTGTAGGTTGTATGAGAATTGGGCTACGTCCAGTAGTCTCGCCCAATCCTTCTGATGGGAGCTCACAAAGTACCTCAAGTAGCACTCCAACAAGGTATTGACTCGTTCTGTCTGGTCGTCTATCTGTGGGTGGAAACTAGTGGAGAAATGTAATTTCATGCTAAGAATTTTGAACAATTCTCTCAAATAGTTCCCGATGAAGCGTGAGTCTCTGTCGCTAATGATGTGTCTTGACAATCCCCAATACTTCACCACGTTCTTGAAGAATAGCTTGGCAGCCTCCTTAGTAGTGCAATCTGCTGTGGCGAGTATGAAGCTGGCATACTTGGAGAATCTGTCTACCACAACCATAATTGTCCCATATCCGTCAGACTTCGGTAAGTATGTGATAAATTCCATGGTCACGCTCTCCCATGGATGCTCCGCTATGGGCAGGGGCTCCAAGAGTTCTCCTGATTAACGTTGCTCTACTTTGTCTTGCTGGCACACAAGACAAGTCTGCACATAGCATTCAATATCGTCCCGCATGCGTGGCCAGTAGTAAATTACCTCAATCAATGCCCTTGTGCGACGCTGCCCTGGATGTCCGGCCCATAATATATCGTGACTTTCCTTCATGATTCGTCGCTTGATAGCTCCGAATTTCGGCACATAGATCTTTCGCCCGATGGTAAGCAAGAGTCCATCTTCTACCTAGAAGCGCCTTGTCTTACCTTGAGTGGCTAACTCCATAAGCCTCTTTGCCTCTGGATCATGCTGTAGACCATCCTTGATTACATCCTGGATGTCACAATGTGTTGTGGTGATGGTAGCCAGTTCAAACTTCCTGCTAAGGGCATCAGCCACAACATTGCCTTTGCCCGGCTTGTACTCCAGCTCGTAGTCAAACTCGGCCAAGAAGTCTTGCCACCTAGCTTGCTTCGGGGTGAGTTTCTTTTGTGACTGGAAGTAGCTAGTGGCCACATTGTCGGTCTTGACTAAGAACTTGGAGCCAAGTAAGTAGTGTCTCCACGTGTGTAAGAAACGGACGATGGCTGTCATCTCCTTCTCCTGCACGGTGTACCGCCATTCTGTCTCGTTTAGCTTGCGGCTCTCGAAGGTGATAGGGTGCCTCTCTTGCATCAATACTCCCCCAATGGCATAGTCGGAGGCATCCGTATGCACCTCAAATGTCTTGGAGAAGTCAGGCAATGCTAGGACCGGCTCCTCTGTTACGGCAGCCTTGAGGTCTTCAAAGGCCTCTTTGCACTCCTCGCTCCAAACCCATGGCTTATTCTTCTTCAATAGCTCAGTAAGTGGAGCGGCTTTAGCAGAGTAAGCTCTTATGAACCTGCGGTAATAGTTAGCAAGTCCAAGAAAAGATCTAAGTTCAGTTACCTTTGTGGGTGCTTTCCACTCTTTAATGGCCCGAAATTTTTCCTCGTCCATCCGTAGTTCTCCCTAGATGATAACATGTCCCAAGAAGTGCACTTTATATTGGGCAAACTCACACTTCTCCCGCTTGATAAAGAGCTCATTCTCACGCAAGACTTGGAACACTTTCTTTAGATGTTCCACGTGCTCCTCTAAGGTGTTGCTATAGATGACTATGTCATCCAAGTAGACTACCACGAACTGGTCTAAGTAGGGGTAAAAGATCTTGTTCATTAGTGTGCAAAAGGTGGCGGGTGCATTGGTTAAGCCGAAGGTCATCACCAACCACTCGTAAGCTCCGTACCTCATCACACATGTCATCTTCGGTTCGTCTCCCTCCGCTATGCATACCTGGTAGTAGCCCTTCCTTAGATCTACCTTGGTGAAGTACTTGGCCTATCCAAGTCTATCAAACAAGTCGGCAATGAGCGGGGTGGGGTACTTATTCTTCACGGTCACCTTATTAAGCGCCCGGTAGTCTATACATAGACGCAACGAGCCATCCTTTTACTTCTGAAATAACACCGACGCGCCATAAGGTGCCTTGGAGGGACGGATATGACCAGCGTCGAAGAGATTCTTCAATTGCATCCTCAGCTCCTCTAATTCGAGTGGAGCCATGCGGTATGGTGGGTATGCGGGCGGCCTCGCTCCTGACTCTAGTTTGATCCTGTGGTCTACCTTGCGCCTCAGAGGTAGGTGTCTTAGCAACTCGTCGGGCATCACATCTTTGTTTTCTTCAAGCACCTTCTCTATGCAAGGTGGCAAAGTCTCTTTAGCACCATTGTCTTCATCCAAGCTCGCAATGGTGGCTACGAACATTGGCTCCCCTTTCTTTAGGCCCTTCACAAGTTGCACGACCGACAGGTGGGCTTGTCCTTCCTTTTTCAGCATCTTGACTAGAGGTACTATGCAGGGTCCCTCTCACTCTATTACCACGAGTTGTTGGAGGTAGGGATCGATCATCGTGTGGTACCGTTGGAAGAATTCCTGCCCAAGTATGATATCAAAGATATCTAAGGGGGCGACAGTGAAGCTTGTCTTACCTTCCCACTTTCCCAACGTGATGTCCACTCCATGAGCGACTCCGCACACGGGAGTCAATGGTGCATTGACCATCTTCAGGCGGGTGTTGCTTGGCCCATAACTTAGCCCCAACCTTGCTGCCGCCGTCTTGGTCATGATATTGGCTTCTGCTCCGGAATCTACCATATCACGAGCTGGTCGTCCGTTGATGGATATGTCAACATATTGGGCGGAGTAATCCCCCGCCTTCTCATCTTGCTTCGCGATGGCTCCACATAGCCCAATCATGCCTAGTTGAGTCATGTACGAACCTTGCCCTTGGTCCACTTCTTGGTCCTTTCGCTCCCGCAGTATGGCACCAAGGTTCTTCATCTCCGGACACCTAGCATAGCCGTGAGGACCTCCATATATGTAGCAACCGCTACCCTTCGTGGTCTGCTCTTTTCTTTCGGTGTAGCCCTGTCGCCCGAACCTCCTACCATCAGACTTATTGGTGTTGACACCCAATTTTGACCGACCTATAATTATTTTTTGAATCACTATCTTAATAGATAGACATTTTTAAAAATTATGTTCTTGTATTATATATATATGTATAAAGTTAAATTTTTTAGTTTTTTCCAAAATAATAATAATAATAATAAAAAAAAATCATATATTTTGGATTTTCATAGCTTATAATATTTTTTTTTATTTGTTAATATTATCAACATCATTTCTTATCGTTTGTGAAAATAACAAGCTTTGTACATTCAAATATTTTTTCACATTATTTAGTATATATTATACGTGTGTGTGTGTTTTCTTTGTAATATATTACTTAACTAAGTATATTTTACCAATTTACTTATTCATATTAATTTGTGCATATTGCATACCTATTTTAATATGACTTATATGCACATTCATATAAAGTTGTTACTTAATTAAGTTTATATTGTATGTACATGCATATTTATTTTATATATATAATATTAATACTTGATAAATTTAAAATTTTTCTTATTCAACATGTATTTGATAATTAATTAGATGACATTTTTTACAACTATTTATAATTATGTCCTAATCAATTTTAATATAGTCTATTTTTATACTCAATTCTAATCTCAACCGTACATTGTATTTTGATCAAACGGCACCTATTATTCTTATCTCTCTCCATCCCTAACACCCTAAACCTAACTAAGAAGATCAGCTGCCTCCCATCACCACCATACCAACCTCTCTCTCCGTCGATCTCTTCCTCTCGCCGGCGAACAACATCACCAAACGACCCCTTACTTCGTTGCTGCTCCATCGCAGCAACACCTGCAACCAGCAGCCCCTCATGCTGTTTCTCCTCCGGCGAACAACCACGTACAGCAGCGACACACAATAGCGTCGACATCGTCGGCGAGAAACGCAGCAATCAGCTGCTGCTTCTCCTCCACAGCGTCTCCTCCGAGCTGCTGGCCGTCGAGCAGCAACGCAGCAACCTCCGCAACGACAAAGGTGGACAGCAGCTCCTCAGCGGCGACCTCACGCACAGACGCCGACGAGATGAACAGCAGCAACGAGCTCCAATTCGAAGCAACAGTGGCGACGATTTCCTTTGAAATGGACAGATCGATCCAAAACTAGAGGTCAAGCTCATCTTTTGTCAAAGACGGATCTTTACAGATCCGTCCGGGTACATTTTAACTCAATTTCTAAGCCTAGCATTTCAAATCTTTGCTCACTGTTAAATGATTGTGAGAATGGATTTTGGGTTTGGTTTGATTTTCTTTTATTTGTCAGTATCTACTGTTTTTAGATTGTATATTATGTGCTTATCTCATTAGATGTTTTTGTAGGTTATTATTGTGAACTGCTCCACAAATTCTAGGTTGTTACATGTTTGTTTCTATAGATGATGATTTGAAAGATGGAGATTTTGATTGAAAAGATTTACTATCCTTGGGAATTATTTTGTGAACAAGGTGTTGTCCTTGATTGATTTCTTCTTCCTTGCGAAATTTGGGATAGCTTCGTTAATCTCCTATTCTTGGTATACTATACACTATTTTTTGTAAACTACAGCATGATTGACTGATTTTGGTGATAAATAGTACCTATCCCCATGCTCGATTTGATCTTCTTCCCTTGACTGTCTAGACATCCTTTACTCTTCTAACTTATGAAAATTTAGCATGATTGATCTTGCTCCCTTATTTGATTGAAATATATTAGCATAGATTTTAGTAAGCTAATTGTTTATTGTTACCTTATTTAGTTTGGACAAACTGGTTACTTGCTTTATTATGGTGGATTTATTCTGATTGTGAAAAATCTCCTTGATTGATGCACCCTCTCTTTGGCACTATTAAACTAATTTAGGTGATCTAAGTATTAGCCTACTTGTTGGTTAATTTGAAACTTAATCGATTCACTTGTGTTAATTAGGAAAGTTCTCTTCTTTGATTGATTTTTAAAATATTGCCCTCATTAATTCTTCGATTTGTTGATATATAATCTGCATTGCTCTTTCATCATTGATCACCGGCAAGACACACTGTACACTTGGACAACTTTGACATTTTTAAGCTCTATACACTAAATTGACATCATAGTGAACAAACACTTCATATCTGTGAATCACTAAAGTTGTAATATATATATATATATTTGGTTTACATGTTGAAATCTGAAATGTTTCTATACTGATGAAAGTTTGAATTTGTTTGAATAATTGATTGAATAATTTTTACAATTATTGACAATGGGCCTTTTGGGGGGACTTTATTTGCTATTTTTCTGATTTGTTTTTGCCAACCTTTGAAATAAGGCTTGTCTTAATTTGACCAAATCATAATAATTGATTGATTTGTTTGAAAATTTTAACAGATCTTGCTTTTTGAAATATTGTTGGATTTTGTTTGTTGAAATTTGAGAAGCTCTTTTGAAATATTGGTCCCTTTCATGGACTTATGGGACAAAAAGTTTGAAAAAAAAAAAAAAGAGAAAGTCTTTTATTAACTTGTTTTCTTGAAATTATTGGAGGGATTATAAAAGAGGACCCTTCCTATTGATTTAGGAGGGGGAAGAACAAACAAGGAAGACAAAAAGGGACACAAACAGAGAGAAAGGGAACAACACAAAACAAAAAACACAAAGAGTAGAGAAAGGAAAAGAACAAAAAATATATTCTACTTTATATTTCTTACACACCAAAAACGAAAACAAAAGATAATAAGAAAAATTTCTTACATACTTTATTATTGTTTTGCTTGTTCTCAACATCACAAGTTAGATTCTATTTGCCTATTCTTCCTAACTAAAGTATCCAGGTTAGTTTCAATCTTTCTTTATATGTTAGTTTATTATTTTAAAAATGATCTTGCTTTGTTTGTTTACTTTATCGGAGTAAAATCATATGTTCATGTTATACCTCTATATATATTTGTATATTGGTTGTGTTTTCTTTATGATTTTGCAGGGCTTGAACTTCAAAGTTCAAGACACGAGGAGTGCGAAGGTTTAAAATGTCATTATTTCGTTTACATTTTTTGTATTATTTATCCACTTACCTTTTATTTTAGTTTGTAATAATCTTGTAAATTCTACACTGTATAATAATATACATTTTGGGGACTGTCTAAAGGGAGAGGGGAAATCTACGTGATGCATGTTAATTAAATCATATGTCACGGTTTAAGCTTAATATTTTCAGCATATTAATTGAAACTATACTTACATGACTTTAGCATGTTGATTTTTATAGAAATCATGTTTAAGATTTAATAAGTTTAATAGGCTACTTTAATAGATACAATACCTATATATTTGCTAATAAATATTTATATAATATTATGTCATATAGAACTATGTTTATAGAAATGAATAATATTGCAAGCATATAAGACCAAGATTTTCACCGTAAGAAATATACATAAATCACGTCTTTAGTACTTAATGAATATTTTTAGTATTTTATAAGAGTTAATTTACGCTTACAAGATTACAAATATTTTTATCATATTGACTCATATAGAAACTACATCTATAGAATTTAATTAATGTTCCTATACATACTTTATTTGGAAACCTTGGCCAATGAAAAAAATCTCTCCGTCGATTTTTGAGGCCTCCCCATTAAAAGACAGAAATTTTAATTTAAGTTTATATTATATATTATATGTTACAAATTGAAATGGTCGATGAAGAAATTATCGTCGATTTCCAAGGCTTTTCATGTTCATAAGACGGCTTTTAATTGTAATTATTATTATTATTTATTATCATTATTATTATTATCATCATCATCATTATTCATATTTATCCCTTACTAACACTTTTATCGAGTCTTTTACAGGTACTCAGAACTGTTTCTCGAGGAAGCTATTCAAATTAAGTTTGAATAATATTTTTAATTTATTATTGTATATATTATTGACGTTAGGCAAACATTAGGCCGTTTCTTATATTATTATTTTAATTTACTCTTATGTATATTTCATTATATATTTGTGCAATATTTTCATCTCCTCAATTTAAAAAATGAGTTCAGTTGGGATCCACAGTTGTGGATTTTTGAAGGATGCTAATACCTTCCCTTCGGAATAAATCCATTGGTTTAGCATGCATTTTAAAATAATTAATTGGTTTTCTTTTATCCTAAAATTATGGTGACTCATTAAATTAAACTATTTTTGAACAATCGAATTAATTTTTTTTTACGGATCACCATGATGTTGCTCTTTATTTGCAAAAAAAAAAAAATAGGGATGTAACACTTATTATAGTTACGCATCTGAGCCCACCATATAATAGAATTCTATTTTTTATAGTGTATATAGAGACACATATATTTAAAAATTATTTTAATTATTCTCTACTAATATTTTGTCAAGCGTTTGTATTTAGAGATATCTTACAAAGAATATTCAATAGTATTTTTTCATATGATAAAAGAGTTCTTTTTTTCTATATATTTATATTATTTTCTCATATTCTTATACATATAGTTGACAATAACATACATTATTTACTTGATTCATATTCTTTTTATACATATGTTTTATATAATTTTAATACATATTTTTACATATATATGTGTTATACTTGTAAATAATAATTTTATCCCTCCCTCATTGATAAATTAAGTCTAGCCGGGTACCACATTTTGTGGATTTCAAAGGATGCCTAACACCTTCCCTTTGGAATAATGTAAATCCTTACCTAGAATCTAAACTGGTTTTTCGTAGATCGAAACGTGAATCATACAGGTCATGCATCAAATAGGTTTTCCTTATTTTCCTTAATAAATTAGGTGGCGACTCTATACAATAATCAATCCTTTTAGAGTCCATATGTTGTGCTTTATCTATCCTTCGGTTAAAAATAGGGCATAACAATTGGAAACATGTCTCTTGGGTGGAGGATGTTGCTATTTGCCTTTGCCACGATCTCCCCCACCTTTGGCATGACTATTCCTTATTTCTTTGCCCTTGCCCTTGTCATGGTTAAAGTCCGTTAGGGCTTCGGCTTGGGTGATTGCCTCATCGATGGTGCTGACTTGACGATTCTCCAACTTCGTCTTGGCCCAACTTTGCAGCCCATCCATGAAGTGAAAGAGCATATCTTCATCTGTAAGGTTGGGGATTTGAAGCGTAAGTGAAAGAGCATATCTTCACATAGGCCCATATACTACCCGTATGCTTCAGCTCCCGGAACTTGCGTTTGGCCTTATAGATGACATTGTTAGGGAAGAAGGCCTTCTTGAACTCGTCCCGAAACTGCTCCCAGGTGTTGATGGTGCATAGACCCTTCTCGATCTCAGACTCCTTGTGCTTCCACCACAACATAGCCATCTCTGAGAGGTATAGCACTGCCGTGTTGGTCCTCGTCTCATCATTCTTCACTTTGTTACACTTGAAGTAATTCTCCAAGTGCCAAAAGAAGTTCTCCACCTCTTGTGCATCATGGGAACCTTTGAACATTGGTGGCTTGGGAACCTCAATCTTGGCCTCTCGGTCTGCACTGGACGTCATACATCTCCCAACATCTATGTCTCCTTTGAGTGCTGCCATCTCAGCCTTCATGGTCTCCATCGTGCTTAGCTCGTCCATGAGCCGAAACTCCAAGGAAGTAATCACCTCCTTCATCTCGTACTCGACAGTCTTGCGCACCTTCAACTCCTTTCAGATGTTGTCATTCTCCTCAAGGGTGAGCTCCTCTAGAGACTTGAACTTTCCATCAAACTTGTTCAAATGCTTGCCTAATATCTCCACAGCTTGCCGGGCAGCATCCATCCTTGCAATCCACTCCATGCCGGGCGTGATGTCCATGGGCTCCTCACCTCGCTCATCGTCACTAACCTCAGTAGCTGAAGGTGAGTAGGATGTTTGGGCCTCGCTTGGTGTAGGCTCAAGTGGCACCTCCTCACTTCTTTTAGAGTTCTTTTTTCCCCTGCGGTGCTTCCTTCCAACATCTTGCTTGACGTTGGTGGCAGTAGTGGCGTTGATGTCTCCCTCACTTGCCATATCCCTTAGTAGAACCTCGCTATGATACCACGTTGTCACGGACTTAGACTTTTACTAAGACCTCCGTGCGGCACTTGACAACTTACTCACGAATCTTTCACTATCTTGCAAGCTCAAGTAAGCCTTTAAGACTAGATCGCTAAGGGAACGCTAGATTGTAAGAAAGACAAGAGAGCTTTTACGAAGAAGGCTTTTGTATTGCTTGAAAGAATACTTGATTGCTTGACGGTTAGATACAAATGAATGCCCCCTCTATTTATACTACTCCTAAGGGGCTCAAATGTAAATAAAAATTGCTATACAAGTCCCTCTATATTTACAAAGAAGTCCCTCTCTAGAATTCTCTACACACTCTAGAGAAATCCAAGTCTTTCAAGACTTCTCTACAAGCTTCTATAAAGATCTAGAGTCTTCCACTAACCTCTCCAAGACTCTAGATTCTTCTACCTTCTTCAAGATCAAGTGGCGGATCATAACATAAGGATAGAAAAAAATACAATATATTTCTCTTGATTACATAAATTGAACACCTAAATTGAAACAATTATTTTTAGTTTGGAGCTCAAGTAATATGAGCGAAGAGAGTATCGAAATGTCCTGTAATTTTGTGGTCTTAAGGAGTATTTGTTAGTGTGTATAAGAATAATATCGAATATAATGTATTAATAATATTTGCATTAGTTATACTAAAATTATTTTTTATGCAATATTTGATTTGATGTATTAAAAATAAAATATATTGCATAACTTTTATAAATAAAATATTTGTCTTGAGAGAGATAGTTTTGTCATTAGTCAAACTAATGCGTGTGCTAAAACACTTTTGTTATGACCCGCCACTTGATCTTGAAGTGGGAAGAACCTAAAGTCTTGGAGAGAATTGTAGAAGACTCTAGATTCTTATAGTATATTGTAGAGAAGTCTTGAAAGACATAGAGCCCGTTTGGATGGGCTTTAATTTGGTCAAAATCAACTAAAGCTCCTTTTTAGCTTTTGGACATGTTTGCCTAATGCTAACTTTAAGCCATAAAGTTCTTAAAGTCAGTCAAAAATGAAAAGTTAGGATTTTTAACTTATTTTTTTCTAAGTGCTTAAAGCCATTTTGTTTGACCATAGAAATTACTTTTATATCCCTTATATTTTAACTAAATTTCAAACTACCCTTTTTATTCTTTTAACCCTAAAATTCAAACACTTATTATCAACATAAGCACTTTTATCCAAACACTCAACTGCTTATTTATAAAAATAACTTTCAGTACTTCAAAGTTCTAAAAGCACTTCATATATAAAAGTTACTTTTTTAAGCCCATCCAAATGGGCTCATAGAGTTCTCTAGAATGTGTAGAGAATTCTAGAGTAGAGACTTCTTTGTAAATATAGAAGGACTTGTATAAAAATTTTAATTTATATTTAAGCCCCTTAGAAGTAGTATAAATAGATGTGGCATTCATTTGTAACAAATGATCCAGAAATCAAGCATTTTTTTAAGTAATACAAAGCTTTTTTTTCATAAAAGCTCTCTTGTCTTTCTTACAATCTAACATTCTCTTAGCGATCTAGTCTTAAAGGCTTACTTGAGCTTGCAAGATCGTGAAAGATTTGTGAGTAAGTTGTCAAGTACCCCATGGAGGTCTTAGTTGAAGTCTAAGTCTGTGACAACGTGGTATCAAAGCAAGGTTCTACTAAGGGAAATAGCAAGTGAGGGAGACACCAACGCCACTACCGCTACTAACATCAAGAAAGATAATGGAAGGAAGCACTGCAGGGGAAAGAAGAACTCTAAAAAGAATGAGGAGGTGCCGCTCGAGCCTACACCGAGAGAGGCCCTAACATCCTACTCACACTCGGCCACTAAAGTGAGTGATGATGAGCGAGGTGAGGAGCCTGTGGACATCACGTCCGGCATGGAGTGGATCGCAAGGGTGGATGCTGCCTGGCAGGCCATAGAGATATTGAGCAAGCGCTTGAACAATTTCGATGGCAAGTTCAAGACTCTAGAGGAATTTACCCTTGAAGAGAATGATAACATCCGAAAGGAGTTGGATGTGCGCAAGGCGTCCGAGTACAAGATAAAGGAGATGATCACTTTCTTGGAATGTCGGCTCATGAACGTGCTAAGCACGATAGAGACCATGAAGGCCGAGATGGCAGCACTTGAAGGACATAAAAGCGAGGAGATGTGTGACATCCAGTGTGGACAAGGAGGCCAAGATTGAGGCTCCCAAGCCACCTATGTTTAAAAGTGCCCGTGATGCACAAGAGGTGGAGAACCTCCTTTGGCACTTGGAGAATTACTTTAAGTGTAACAAAGTGAAGAATGACGAGATGAGGATCAACACGACCGTGATATACCTCTTGGAGATGGCCATGTTATGGTGTAAGCACAAGGAGTCCAAAATTTGGAAGGGTTTATGCACCATCAACACCTGGGAATAGCTCTGGAACGAGTTTAAGAAGGTCTTCTTCTCTAACAATATCATTTATGAGCCAAACGCAAGTTTCAGGAATTGAAGTAAACGGGTAGCATACGAGCCTATGTGAAGGAGTTCACTACCCTTACGCTTCAAATCCTCAACCTCACCGATGAAAACATTGTCTTCCACTTCATGGATGGGCTACAAAGTTGGGCTAAGACGGAGTTAGAGCGTCGTCAAGTCAGCCCCATCGATGAGGCCATCACCCAAGCCGAAGCCCAGACGGACTTTAGGCATGGCTGACACGATAGAAGCAAGGGAAAAGAAATAAAAAGTAGCCATGCCAAAGGTGGGGGAGATTGTAGCAAGGGCAAGGAGAAACACCCTCCCACCAAGAGCCATGAAGACAAAAAGTCCGATGATAAGAAGTTCAGACGATAGGGCTATGCCGAGAAGAAGGAGTAGACCACGAAGGGTAGCAGCTGCTATATATGTAGAGGTCCTCACGACTATGCTAGGTGCTTGGAGATGAAGATCCTTGGTTCCATACTGTTGGAGCGAAAGGACAAGAAAGTGGACCAAGGGCAGAGTTTGGGCATGACCCAGCTAGGCATGATTGAGCTATGGAGAGCTATAGCGAAGCAAGCTGAGAAGGTGGGAGATTACTCTGGACAGTATGTTGACATATCCATTAATGGACGGCCAGCTCGTGCTATGGTGGACTCTGGAGTAGAAGACAACATCATGACCAAGATAGCAGCAACAAGGTTGGGGCTAAGTTATGGGCCAAGCAACACCCGCCTGAAGACGGTCAATGCCCCACTGACTCTCGTTTGCGGAGTCGCTCATAAGTGGACATCACGTTGGGCAAGTGGCAAGGTAAGACCAGCTTTACTGTTGCCCCCTTAGATATCTTTGATATAATACTTGAGAAGGAATTCTTCCAACGATGCCACATGATGATCGATCACTATATCCAACAACTCTTGGTGATGAAACGAGAGGGACCCTGCATGGTACCTCTAGTAAAGGTGCAAAAGAAGTAAGGACAAGCCCACCTGTTAGCCATGCATCTTGTGAAGGGCCTAAAGAAGAAGGAGACGACGTTCATATCCACCATTGTGATCTCAGATGAAGATAATGTTGCTAAAGAGGCATTGCCACCTTGCATAAAGAAGGTGCTTGAAGAAAATAAGGACGTGATGCCCGAAGAATTGCCGAGACACCTACCTCCGAGGCGCGAGGTAGACCACAGGATCAAGTTGGATCCAGGAGCGAGGCTGCTCGCATACCCATCATACCGCATGGCTCCACCCGAGTTAGAAGAGCTGAGAAAGCAGTTGAAGGAGCTCCTCGAGGCTGGTCATATCCGTCCATCCAAGGCACCTTATAGCGCGTCAGTTTTATTTTAAAAGAAAAAAAGATGGCTCATTGCGTCTATGCATAGACTACCAGGAGCTCAACAAGGTGACCGTAAAGAACAAGTATCCCATCCCGCTCATTGGCGACTTACTTGATAGACTTGGACAAGCCAAGTACTTCACTATAGTGGATCTAAGGAAGGGCTTCTACCAGGTACGCATAGCAGAGAGAGATGTACCGAAGATAACATGTGTGATGAGGTACGGAGCTTACGAGTGGTTGGTGATGTCCTTTGGCTTACCAATGCACCGACCACCTTTTGCAAACTAATGAACAAGATCTTTCACCCCTACTTGGATCAATTTGTGGTAGTCTACTTGGATGACATAGTCACTTATAGCAACACATTGGAGGAGCACATGGAGCATTTGAAGAAAGTGCTCCAAGTCTTGCGCGAGAATGAGCTTTTCATCAAGCGGGAGAAGTGCGAGTTCGCTCAACATGAAGTGCACTTCTTGGGACATGTTATCAGCTAAGGAGAACTACGAATGGACGAGGCAAAAGTTCGGGCCATTAAAGAGTGGGAAGCGCCCACAAAGGTAACCGAATTTTGATATTTTCTTGGACATGCTAACTATTACCACAGGTTCATAAGTGCCTACTCCTCCAAAGCCGCTCCACTTACCGAGTTACTAAAGAAGAATAAGCCGTGAGTTTAGAGAGAGGAGTGTAAGAAGGCCTTTGAAGACTCAAGGCTGCCGTGACAGAAGAGCCAGTCCTAGCGTTGCTTGAATTCTCCAAGACATTCAAAGTGCACACGGATGCTTCTGACTATGCTATTGGAAGAGTATTGATGCAAGAGAGGCACCCTATTGCCTTCGAGAGATGCAAGCTGAACGAGACAGAATGGCAGTACACCGTGCAAAAAAAGGAGATGACGGCCATTGTCAATTGCCTACGCACGTAGAGACACTACCTACTTGGCTCCAAGTGCTTAGTCAAGACCGACAATGTGGCTACTAGCTACTTCCAGTCACAAAAGAAGCTCACGCCGAAGCAAGCTAGGTGTCAAGACTTCTTGGCCGAGTTCAAATATGAGCTAGAGTACAAGCCAGGTAAAGGCAATCTTGTGGCCGATGCCTTGAGCAGGAAGTTTGAGCTGGCTGCCATCACTACAAAATATTGTGACATCCAAGATGTAATCAAGGATGGTCTGCAGCACGATCTAGAGGCAAAAAGGCTTATGGATTAGCCGTTCAGGGTAAGACAAGGCGTTTTGAGATAGAAGATGGACTCCTGCTTATCGTCAGGCGAAGGATCTACATGCCAAAATTCAAAACCATCAGGCAGCGGATCATAAAGGAAATCCATGACACATTGTGGGCCAGACATCTAGGGCAGCGCTGCACAAGTGCATTGATTGAGGCAATTTACTACTGACCATACATGCGGGACGATATTGAATGTTATGTGCAGACTTGTCTTGTGTGCCAGCAAGATAAGGTGGAGCAACGTCAACCAGGAGGATTATAGGAGCCCCTACCTGTAGCGGAACATCCATGGGAGAGCGTGACCATGGACTTCATCACTTGTCTGCCAAAGTCCGATGAGCACAGGACGATTATGGTCGTGGTGGACAGGTTCTCCAAGTATGCTAGCTTCATTCCTGCCTCGGTAGGTTGCACTACTAACGAGGCTGTCAAGCTATTTTTCAAAAACGTGGTGAAGTATTGGGGATTACCAAGGCACATCATTAGCGCCAGAGACCCACGCTTCACCGAGAACTTTTGGAGAGAATTGTTCGATATTGTTCGCACAAAATTGTATTTCTCCACTAGTTTCCATCCGTAGATAGACGGGCAGATGGAGTGAGTCAATGCCTTGCTAAAATACTACTTGAGGAACTTTGTGATCTCCCATCAAAAGGATTGGGCGAGGCTATTGGACGTAGCCCAAGCCATAGGCCAACAGGCACAAACTCCACATTCACTACCGGCCGCGTTTAAGGACAAAAGTTTGGGGGCTTATCACATGGCCAAGGACTTTGAAGAGTATCTCGACACTACCAAATCTTATTTGGATAAGGCAGTGAAAAAGATGAAGAAGTTTGCCGACCGCAAGCATCGTCCCACGGATTACAAAGTTGGAGACATGATCTTGGTCAAGTTCAACCCAAGGCAATTTAAAGCATTGCGAGGCGTGCATCAAAACTTGGTGCGAAAGTATGAGGGCCCGTTTAGGATCGTTGCCAAGGTTGGCAAGATCTCATATAGGTTGGATCTACCACCGCATCTTAAGGTTCATCCTGCCTTCCATGCTAGTGTCCTCAAGCCGTACATGAGGACAAAGATGATCCTAGTCGAGGAGAATCAAGTTGGGCGCCACTCACAATTACTGCCTCCTATGATCAAGACATCGAGGCCATTATGGAATACCAAGCCAAGCGAAAATGGAGACAACAGGACACTGCTATGTTCCTAATCCATTGGAAGGGACAATCTCCGGAGAAGGACACCTGGGAGAGATATGAAGACCTGTGGCAGTTTAAAGATAAAATCTGGGAGTTCTTGTAGCAGCAGTGCACCGCAGTCGTCGCCACATCAGGTGGGGGAGAATGTTATGACCCGCTACTTAATCTTGAAGGGGGAAGAACCTAGAGTCTTGGAGAGGTTTGTAGAAGATTCTAGATTCTTATGGAATATTGTAGAGACGTCTTGAAAGACATAGAGTTCTCTAGAATTCTCTAGAGTGTGTAGAGAATTCTAGAGTAGGGACTTCTTTGTAAATATGGAAGGACTTGTATAAAAAAATTTATTTACACTTAAGCCCCTTAGGAGTAGTATAAATAGAGGGGGCATTCATTTGTATCCAACCGTCAAGCAATCAAGTATTCTTTCAAGCAATACAAAAGCCTTCTTCGTAAAAGCTCTCTTGTCTTTCTTATAATCTAGCGTTTCCTTAGCGATCTAGTCTTAAAGGCTTACTTGAGCTTGCAAGATGATGAAAGATTCGTGAGTAAGTTATCAAGTGTCGCACGGAGGTCTTAGTTGAAGTCTAAGTTCGTGACATTTTGTATTAGTAATATAAAAATTCATGATATTAGTAATATACATATCAATACACAATAGAAGGATCGTTTGATAGAGTGTATTAGAAAAGATAATTAATGCATATATTAGCTTTGTGTATTAGTAGTACCTTGTTTAGTACACTGTTTCTAATTTCTATATATGTTGAGTTGTGTATGACTAATACATGAAAATTCATGGTATAGTAATGCAAATGCTTTTAATCTCTCCATAATTAATGCAAGCATAACTAATACAAGTATTATTAATACAATCTATTTAGCATTATTTTACACACTCTACCACAACTCCAAAGTGTATAACTAATGCAAGCATTAGCTATACAATATATTTAGTATTAAGGTAGGTATGAATAAGGGTCATAAAATATGATATAACATTAATTACGAGTTTGAGTACATGTTTTACCTATACCAAAAATGACAGTAATTTTCTTATCCGAAATAATAATAAAAAAATAACTTTTTTTTACTTTCTCTCTCTTTCTCTTTTTCTTTCTTCCTATTTCTCTTTCTCTCTCTCTCCTTCTTCTCTTTTTTTATCCCCTTTTCCTCCTTTTTATGTCAATTTTTCTCTCTCTCTTTCTCTTTCTCCCTCTTTTAAAAATAATAATTAATTATTTTAATTTAAAACTTAATTTTGGATTGAATATTACAAAAATAATACTTTTACTATTTTTTAAATTATATGATTTTTTAAATATAAATACATATGTAATGCATTTTTATCACAATAAAAGAAATAAATATAAATGATAAGTGTAATACATTTTGAATTCAATATATTATACATATTATAAACATGTTTTAATGCACGTGATGAATATATAACTAAAATATTTTTAATACAAATGTATTATAAGTATTATGTGTGAATTTCAAACATTCTAGATTTCTAGTACTATTCAAATTAATTTGCGTTGTTAGAAATGTATTATATTTGTTGAAATAACAACAATTGAATTCATAATAATGTATAGTATTGAATTCTAATTGTAATAAATTTTGAATTCAATATATTATACATATTATAGAGATGTTTAAATGTAAGTGGTGAATATATAACCAAAATATTTTTAATACAATAACATATTTCGTTAATAAGAGAAAAAAATAAAAATAATTATAATAGATTTTGAATTTAATATATTATAGGCATATTTCAATACACGTAGTGAATATATAACTAAAATATTTTTAATACAATAATATATTTTAGCATCATTAATAAGAGAAAAAATAAACAATAATTATAATACATTTTGAAATCAATGTATGATACATATTATAGGCATCTTTCAATGAATGTGGTGAATATATAATTAAAATATTATTAATACAAATATATTATAAGTATTATATGTGAATTTCAAATATTTTGGTACTATTTAAATTAGTTTTAAATTAGAAAAATTAATTATTATTTTTAAAAAGTGAGAAAGAGAAAGAGAAAAAATAGATAAAAATAAAAGGAGCGAAGAAGCACGAGAAAAAGGAAGAAAGAGAGAGAGAAAAAGAGAAGAGTCGCGTAGAAAGAGGAGAAAGAGAAAGAGAGAGAAACGGAAGTAATGGATGATTTTAGTTATTAATGAAGATAAATATGTTATAGACTATAATAAAAAAAGTATCCTAAAAAAGTAATTATTAATCTAAAAGAGTTCATTTATGTAAAAATTCATATGAATAATACATGAAAATTCATGATATTTAATGCATGCATTAACATGATTAAAGATACAATTGCCTTTCAAAAAAAATTCCACATCCTTTCCTCCATATTTGTGGAAGGTATTTTGTAAACAAATATTTTTTAGAAATTATGTAATGTGTGTTATTTTTAATACACCAAATCAAACACTGCATAAGAAATAATCTCAGCATAAATAATGCAAACATAATTAATACACTATATTCTGCACTATTTTATACATCCTACCAACCCTACCAAACGATCCCTTAAAATGTCAAGTAAAAAATTGAAATTAAAGAATTTTCAGAAATGAAAAGAGTCACTTTTTTTTAACGAAGAAAGTACGTACTTAGTGTTGAAGAGTTAAAAAAATAATCTTTGATTGCAATTTGTCCATACCTTTTTTTTTGTTTTGTTTTTGTAAAAATAATAATGACTTAATATCAAAATCAAAAATAGAATACATATGTGAACTCATACCGTAAATTATAAGGGTGTCAATGGTATGAGAGTTTAATTGGTTATTTTCTAAAATTATGTGATATTTTATTTTCAGATATTTATTGCGCATAACCAAATTTAAACATTTCAAAACTGTCTCAATTATCTTTATTTATATGCAGTAAATTGATGTGGTTTGATAAATTTAAATTCTTCCGGATGTCATCTTAAAGTCACACTACTATTTTCTTCTTTTTATTATTATTTTGTTTTTTTAAACTGACATTTTATTCATATCCAAAAACTTTGGGCAAAGTACATCCCTGATTTCTCTGTAGGACAGACTATGTCGCGTGAATATTGTATTGTATTATATTGTATAATATTGATATTGGACCAGAGGCGAAGCTAAGTGAGGGTTCGGACAAACCCAATAGCTTTTCCATAAACCCTGCATGCTTTACAATTATTTTCTCTTCTTTAGAACCCCAAACGCCTAATCCTGGCTCCATCTTTATATTGGACTATGTGGCATAAATATTTTTTAAAATCCTATATTATTGAAAATTTCCATTAAAATAAAATGCATGAATCAACTACCCAGATTTCGACTAAAAAGTAGTCACTTTAAACTTGGAACATAACAAACTAAAACAACTGCTGGCATTTTCATGAGATCAAAGGACAATATTAGTTAATAAATAGACCATACACACTTACAAATTGATCTCTATATCTAGGTGTAGTAGACAGATGAAACATTGCTCTGTAGGTACATATATTCCCAAAGCTAGTCGTAAATAAGTGTTACCATTTCTTTTTACCACCATAAGCCTTCAATCGCCTTCGAATTTCATGGCACATGAACTCTTTCCTACACTACCCCTATGATGGGATGTTAAAGTGGAAGAGCCAAGAGATGACAAACGCGAATACCATACAAGCTAAGAGGAAATTCAAGAACCGATGGCCATTCAAACAAGTTCGAGCTTCTGAAGTTGATGATACTGGTGCAGACGCTGCACTTGTAGCCACTGCGCTTGATTCATTCGTTTGCTGTGCTGATTCAACATTATTTGGACCAACAACGTTACGTGCAAGAGAATTGCATATTTCACAAGTCCTGGAAAAATAACTTCAAATGTTAAAAAGGGTCACAAAACAACTAGCATTATTACAATTTTATAAAAGAGCTTGTATGGAGAGGATGGGAGTTTCTGACTAATTTTACCATATTGTGAAAACATGAAACCAAGTGGAATATGAAAAGAATTCCAATATTAACACAACTACACAAGTCAGGCAGAAGCATAAAGATGGAAGCACATAAACAAGTGTTGTGCAGGTGTGCCGAATTGGACAAATATCGAGCGTTTTTGTCAGAAAAAACTTATTCCTTGGAACATTGAAGAACTAACTTTGAAAAATTAGGACCGCGATAAGGATAATGGTGTCCTTTCCAAGTTGTAGTCTATAATACTTCCACGACTTCTCCTAGACATATGTTCATATAACTAGAGATACCTAGCATACTAAGCTAACTGTTTTGGAAGAGGCAGAAATTTAAGGTCCTTGTCTAACTAAATCGTCTAATTACTGAAAGATGATAATTTGCAACATCTTGCAAAATACATTAACTCTACAATTCTGTGGTTCCACAAGAACTAGTCATAAAGTTGATCAGAAGGATTCCCGAAATGCAGTTATCAGACAATTCATTTTTCCACCAGAAAAAAAAAACTATAGCAAACAGGTTGACGGTCAAAAATCAAAATCTAATTATTAATTTACAAGTTACAAACATACTGATGAGGAATGACAAGGAAAACAACACTAGTAGAATATAGCAAACAAACCCTTACGAAGGCAATGAGTCCGCGATGATTGGGTCATAAGAGATGGCAATAGTTCTGTCATGTGGAATTGGAAAACGTTTACTGACTTAATATGCAGATCATGCTACAAAATACAAGGTCAGGAGAAGCATACCAGCTTCTCCAGTGGAAGGAGGAAGTTGCAAAGTAAAGCATACCAGTCAACAGTAGAGGGAGTATTCAACACGTGTATACGTGTATGCAGATACTGATATAGGACGACGACTATTTCTGTAAATCAGTATGTCTATACATACTTAAATGCACTTATGGACACTTCAAAAGTATCATATTTCAGTAAGATCTTGCTTACACAGATCTATCAGTACTTAATCAACTTTCTGGATGGGAAATTAACGCAACAACAGTGCCAGGAAACCATAGAATGAAGTCTCTTAACTGTTACAGCCAATTGAGTGTAAGATAAATTCTACACTTTGGTTTTGGGGATTGGTTTTACCACCTTGGTCTGTTGGAATAGCGAACATTTGGAATACCAACTGGCTTCACAGTTGAATAATACTCACAAACATAAAACAATTTCAAGACGAACATCGAATGAAATAGAACAGATCATAGTGAGATTCTTTACTTTTTCCTCCTTTGCCGTATAACTAGGACTGAAGGAGAATTTGATCATTATCCTTAAAAAGCAAACAAGCAGTTCATTACGCACAATCAGTTCATTATGCACAATCAGTTGTCACTCCTCCCGCGAGGTTGCACCACCAAATGCGCACACACACGGAGCTTCTAACTGTTAATACCACCTTACTATTTTCTGTTATAGATTGCATATGCTTGATTCTTCAGGAAGACTAACAAATAAAAATTCAGTTTTGTAGATTCCCACAACCAAATTTCAATCTTGTTGCCATTATGATATATCCAAAACAATGTAGCATATTTACAAGATTGTGTGCTTTTTAATTCCATTTGATCCTTTAATTACTTGGTTACGCACTTCTTCAAAGATCAAAAGACTCATTGATGAAAGTTTCTATCTGAAAATGACAATAGAATCTTGACTGTGCACACATCAGAGGTCACTGTCAGAATTGATAATCAAAGTAAAGATTTAGTATCTAAGTAATAGAATATGCAGAGTGGAGGACAGCAAAATATTATCATATTGAGGGGAAAATAAAAAATATTACTTTATCCACTAAGGCTAAATCTTCACTTTGATAAAAGAAAAGTGCATATCAAATATCAGGAAGAGTTTAGAAACTAAAGAACATTAAAGTGCATAGTAGGAAGAATTGTCGGTGTAAATAGAAATCTTAATTATACTTGTCAAGTTACCATTGATTAAGTCTCTCACTTTTTATTTTATTTATTCCATTCAGATTCTTTAATTAACTTTTCCTTTTTTTCCTCATAAAATACATCATGTTATCTCTTTCCCAAGAGAACAGACATCACAGACCAAACTTTTACGTTACCCTACAGAAAAAAGGGTTATTCTGACAGATCATGTACTGCCAATATGAATAAAGAAATCAAACACTACAGAAGATTCAACAAATCATTTTCATTGCAAACCATTAAGTACAAAAAAAACACTAAATTGTTGAGATCCTGAGGTCTCAGATTGGTTGAGAATCAGGTCTCAGGTTCAAATCACAAAAACAGGTATCCAGTACCTATTACTGGTGGGAGATGACAAAAACAGGCATCTTGTGGAATCAGTCGAGGTCCAACTTAGGACATAGGACAGAGTTACTAGGTACTTGTTGCTTGATGGGAGTTGGCAGGTATATTGTGTAATTAGTCGAGGGGCACAAGCTGGCCCAGAAAATACGGTTATAGAAAAGATGCAATATACTTGAAGACCATAAAATTAAACAATAATTTGTTTCCAGATGGTAACATTACCACTTAAGCATCCAGATTGATCACATAGACAATCTAATGTATCAACATTCAAAGACCATAGACTAAAATCAAAGTCAGAAATTTGAAACATAAATTAAAGGCTTTGCTATACTCACTTATTTCCTTTGATTTTGAACCATGCCTCAGCACAATGTCTATGTGCAGCAGCTAAATCATCTTTACAAGAACATCCCAATTCAATGGCAAAACCAGATTCAGGACCAGAACTCACCAAACTCAGATGACAAATCCTACAATCTCTTTCAATTTTCCCAACATGCAACTTTGTTTCATTTTCCAAGTCCACTGATCTATCAGACTCAGCAACAGATGAAACTCTCCTTGATTCCTCCATAACTTCCCCTATTTCAGACTCAGTAGCACAAGCAAAACTGTAATCATCATAATTTGACCCATCAGCAGTAGAATAAAACTGAGAATAACAAGAACCCTCATCAGCATCAGAGAAACATACACTGCTACCACTGCCGGAGCACCGGCGACTATGTCCACCGGCGCCGGCGTCGGGACCAGCCTCTAAATCCACATTAGACACATCTACACTTGCCATTTTCAACAACCCCAAAATCAAGAAAAATCAAAACTTTTGAAGAATTTCAACTTCCAAGATTCAATTCTCTTCCCATTTCAAAAACCCCACAACCAAGAAAAGCATTAAAATCTTAAAAATCAAAGCTTTGAAGTATTACAACTCCTAAGATTCAATTTTTTTTGTTACCCTTTTTAGTGCTGCATGAGTTAAGGCCCCAATGCCTCATTTCTTGGTCTATTAATATGACAATTTTAAGGAAGTAGTGGGATGATGGATTAGGTAAACCATTAACACCCCATTTTCTAAAATTTAGCAGCAAAGCAAAAGAAAGAAGAGAGAGTAAAAATATTTTCTTTCAAGTGTATATAGAAAGTGATGAGAAGAGAGAAAAGAGGGTTTAAGGAGGAAAAAAACAAGAATGTAAAAGGGTGAGGAGCTCATGGTTCTGTTAGAGTAGCAGTGTGACTGACTTTAGAAAGAAATGGCCCACCTTTGAGATATGTTGATGATTGTACTGTAGTTGGTGAGGTAATCTCTGGGTCTCAAATTACAAGATATTTGAGATTTAAAAAAATATATATTATTCAAAATAACTCCAAATTTTATAACTATGATACGGATAATTATGATTCGGATAAAAATTGATTTAAATTAAAAGATTAAATTATATCATCAAATAAACTAATTTTTTATTTGGCTTGGTTTGATTTTACATTTTTAAAAATCGATAATATTTGAATTGATTTTGATTTTGTTCAAAAAAATCGAAGAAATAATCGAACCGAATCGAACATGTACATATTTTTTTATAATTACATATGAATACTATATTTTTTTATGAATATTTTTTATGCAAAAAATGCAGCACACTAATTAATTTAAAATAGTTAAATATGATGCATTTTTTATTTTTACAATAATATCATTAACCTATGCATTATTCAGTAAATTTATGTTATTTACTCCATTGAATTAGCTAACAACATAAACAGAAAAGTTAAAGCTAATTAAAGTTTTGATATAAGAACTATAAGATTCAAAATGGCACGAAGACAATTTTTTTTAATGAATTATTGTCTTTTTTCTCTTTTGAATAAATCATTTTTTTTATTTTTATGTATGATTAATAACCGAATAATCAAACTAAACCAAATCGAAATCGATAACAAAAAAATTGATGAATTTATATTTTATTTGATTTAATTTAGTTTTAATAATTTTAACCAATTAAATTAATTTGATTTTGATCAATAATAAACTCAAATCGATCCGTGAACACTCCTAACTACGATCATCTCACTAATAATAAAGTATGAAGTTTAAAATAAGAGTACTACTTTTTAAAATAGGATGGAAAAGGAAAGAATATTACATAAATAGAATAAAATAGTAGTCTATTTATTTTAATTTGTTTGCTTATTTTTTCTTTTTAATGTAACACTACAAGATTAGAGAATATTTTGATACATACGACATATATTTAATTAGAGACTACAAAAATCAATAATTTTATTACTTTTTAAAATTTAATATCAGATCAGAATAGAAAAACAAATTGAAATAAGGGGAGTAGTTATTCTATTTCAATTTATTTATTTTACTTTCTTTTCTATTATATCTCAAAAAAGGTAATATCTATTTTTTTTAATAATTTTTTGATTCTAACTTTTCACATGACATATTTAAAATCAGAAGATTAAGACTAAAGTACATTTTATTTATTTTTAATTTAAAAATACGAAATTCAAAATTTTTGTTTTCTCAAAATCAAAACCAAATAAATAAATTGAATCATAAGGGGGGGGGGGCAGTGGCGGACCCACATGGTATCAAGGGGTTCATCCGAACCTCCTTCGGCGAAAAATTATATTATTTATATATGGTTAAAATATTTTTTTATGTATAAATAGTAGATGTCGAACCTTTTTCGGCTAGTTCGGGTGTCTACTTTTTCAGATTTTGAATCTCCTTATTAAAAATCCTGATTCCGCCACTAGGGAAATATCTTGCAGTTTCAAACAGTGCCTTCATCAAACGATCTGAACCATCCATTCAAGATCTCTGCATTTCTTTTATTTGGGAGAATATTTGAAAAGTGAAATAAAAATCTATGATAGACTCTTTGCTGTTGTTTTTTACAATTTTTTAGTTTTTATAGTTTCTGGTTTCAATATTTAGTGTTCGTGGTGAAAATGATTGTGGTTGGTGTAAATTGTAATCGTTTTTAGAGTAAGATAATTATAAGAATTCAAGTAGTGGTTCCTTTCCCCACTTTTTTTTAAAAAATATTTTTTCTTATCTCTTTGGAGTTGGTGAATGTAAGTAATTCATTACTCTAGGTAGGGGCAAAGCTACATGAAATTTAGGAATTTATTCGAATTTTTTTTTATCAAAAAATTATATTTTCTTCGTTTTTAAAAAAATGATTTTTTTAATTTGTTTTTTTTTAAAAAAAAAGACCTTTTTTTGTTTTGCAAAAATTATAATTTTAATTTTTCAAGTGACATGTTTAAGGTCACAAAAATTAAAAAGCATTTTAATATATTTGATATAATTTTAATTTAGGACTACAAGATCGAAAATTTTCTTTTTTTATTTTCTTAAATTTCGTATCAAGTCAAATCAAGTCATTATTTTTTAAATGAAGAAAATATTATATATTTGATTTGTGTGTGTATGCTTAATGATGTCCCCCACTCCCCCTCCCCCCAATAAGTCAAATGTTGGGTTCAATGGTTAAAGAGGATTCACCATCTTGCAAGATTTCTGCGACTTCGTGGGTTAAAGTTCGGATCGCAATCTCTTTTTTCATATTTTAGTTAGGTAAGGATGTACAAAAATCGAATCAATCAATAAATTGAATTAAAAAAGAATGTTATTGATTTATTGCTATTGAGTTTTTGAATTGGCGGATTTTTAATGGTTTTTAAGAAAAAAATCAGGTTATCAATTTGATTTTGATTTTATAATATTGAGTTATTGGATAAATTGATAATCCATTAAAACTGTAGTAATTTATTACTTTAACCTACATAAATAATTAAATATTAATATCAGTATCTTACTAATTACTAACTTTGCACTTTAGCCTTTAATTCACATTATTGTTCTAGTTCTTTTACTTGTGTTGCATTTGTATAGTTCTTTTCATGTTAGTTACTATTGTTTGAATTTATGAGCCTTATATAAAGTTATATTATTGTTATGTCGCGATAAATTGTTGGAGAAATCATATATTATTTTATGAGTATAGTTGTACGCGACTCATGATAGGTCACATGACAGTCCAAATTGCTGGTACTTAATTTTGTCCTTGACATTAGGTTATACTTTTGTATCATAATATAATATAAGTTATGTCTTATAAGTTATAACAAGTTATATCACTTATTCCTACAACACTTATATCGTTAAATGTATAAGTTCAGTTCATAACCCACAACAAAAAAATTCTCTAAACTTATGTTAAACTAATTAAATACTACACAATTTATGTTGAATAACTTAATTCCTATAGAACATATAACGGACAAGGCATAATTTCTCTAGGCTAAGTCTTGCGAAATTAGGTCATAAATAAGGATTCTTTGACCTACAATTTTTTCATTAAAAGAGCAATAGAGACAAAAAAAAATAAAGATCATCTTATTTGAGAACAAAATTTAAAGATTAAAAAACACCCCAAAATAGTGACAATCTTTTCAAGAACTGGGCTCCCAAAATCTTGAAGAATATATATATATATATATATATATATGTGTGTGATGTTCAAATTCATTATCAGTCGCAAAGCGTGGTACATTCATATACAAATTCAAAATAAAGTAATTAATTAGTGATACTAATAAGAACATGAAATTAAAATCGAATTTTGCGGATTCAACTTATAATAATTATTTTTTGCTCAAACATGTATATATAAATATAACAACAACGCTCATATAAATTTCAGACAAATCAGAATTTCTAGATTCCAACTACCCCGATCTAATCAAAGAAGGTTTTGTTGCATAAATTGATCGAGCATGTCTTCTGTGGAAGACAAGTCGTATACATCTTTACTTAAACTCCTTATATCTTTCAGAATTTCTGGTGTGGCGGTTGCAATTGCCAGTTCGCCCAACCTCTTAGATCGTTCAAGATTTCGATGATTAGCGGAAGGAACCTTTTCCTCCAAGCGGAGATGATTCTCACTAAATCCATAATCCTCTCCGAAATTCAATGACACTTGTTCAGTAGCGGCTGCATTTTGAAAATTACTAGCTGTCACTTGCTCATTCTTTGATGGCAAAACATCAACAGTACTGTTTTTTGGTGAATTTGAAAGATGATTGGTCTTGAAAGGTGGATGAGATCTTTTGTAGAACAACACATCGCCTGTCTTTTTATCCCTAACAACTTCTAAAGGTGGTTCCATGACAATTTTGTGTATTGAACAAGATCTATTGTGTGTGTATATATACTATCGAGATTTGTGTTAGCACAAGAAGCCTAATAAATTTATTTCCATTTAAATCCAAGCTCCAAAATTGTAGGGAAATAAGAATCCAATCTTGATTTGACTTACTTGGGTAAGTCTCAAGCATGTTGATCATTATTTGTCCGTTTATGATATATTCAATTTGGATCACGCTGCTCTTATTTTAGATAAAAACTTCTAGTAAGAATCCCCCTTCTTTAATTATTATTGGCTCAAAATTAAATATGAGCATTGCTCAACATTTTGTAATTTTGAAATGGAATTAATACAAATTTTAGTATCAAAATCGGATAAAAGCACAATTATTTTTACATTATTCATACATAGTTAATTTTTACTTTTATTATATATATATATAGTAGATGTTGAACCACCTTTGACTTTTTTGTGTGTTTACTTCTCATAATTTGACCCTCTCCCCTAACAAAAAAAATTGGCTACACCACTGACTCCATTTTTATTAATTTATGTGGGACAGATGAATTTAGGAGAGTCAATCAAATTTTATATGATTTTAAATATTTATAGTTGTTAATTATTGTGATTTATAATACTTTTAACGTAATTTTTAAATAATATAGTCTACTTCTTTTTCAATTTATGTGGCATGTGTGAAATTTTGAGAGCCAATTAATTTTTTAATATGCCTTTTTTATAATTTTTAAATATTTTAATTTATAGCATAAATATACTCTAAAAAATAAGACAAATAAATTGACACGAAAAAAATACTAATTATAAATAGAAAAAATTGAAGCAGAAGGGCTAGTTGGTCGATTGACCAACTGGCCATAGGCTCCTCTATGCACTCTTCTATTATAATGATGGGTAATTTTATAATATAATTATTTGTAAAAAATGATATGTTTTATTTGAGTGGAGAGTCTTTCAAATCTTTAGTTGTATTAAAGATAATATTTATGTACACATCGTCTTCTTGAAACTCTATTTATAGAATATACTAGATATTATTATTATTATTATTATTAAATCAAGGAAAAAAATTAGTAACATTTTTCTTTTTCTCCGCCCCCCCCCCCCCCAATACATTTATGTAATTTTATCCAAAAATAGTTAAATAGCAAGTTTGAGTACATCTTCCTTTCCTTTTACAATTCAGTGATATATCTTAGCCAACGTTTAGCCCTAAAATTTCAAATATTATTGACAAATTATTTTTGGACAAAATTTTGATAAAGTGTCATCATCCGTTTGACTATAAAATTTTTCAAAAATATCTACTATTTGAAAAAATATTAATTTGTACTCGCAAGTTCTAAAAATTATTAAAGATATTCATAAGTTTGTATTATCATTTTATAATGCAGATGTTTCAATAAAAAAAACTTATAACATAATTGATAACAATCAACAACAACAACAAAATAACAATATAGACAAGAGCAACACATTAATTGCATTAAAAATAAATTATTCTTTTTTTCCCAATTTTATCACTCAAACAATTATTTTCCGGAAGAGGTAGTAACAAACTATTATTTTATAAAATCTTCGCACATTTTTTGAACAATCTCTTTTCGACAAGCTTTTATTTCTAGATCAGATGACCAAAAAGACGAATCAATATTATTACTCTGAATCGATTGTTTATCATTTTCATCAACAATCATATCATCACTTTCATATTCAACAAATAATCAATCAGTGCTTTGATTTTCACCCAAAAAATTATGTATACTGTACAAGCAATTACTATTTTCACCTGCATGTCTAAGTCATAATTATTCATGCCTTGTCGTGGTATTCTGAATCTACTTTTCCACGCACCACATGTTCTTTCAATTACATTACGCAAAGAGGCACGTCTGTAGTTAAATAGCTCTTTGGCATTTTTAGGCTCTCTTTCACTTACCACATAGTCTTGCAAATGATATCGCACTCCTTTGTATGGAGCTAGAATTTTTTTTGTGTTTCGAAGACCAACCTCAACAACGTAATATTTTTCTACAAAAATTTAAAAAATGCAATTCATATAATACTTATGCTTCTTCTTGATTTCTTCCTTTCTAAAAGACCATCGAAAATGAAATTGCTAATTTACATACAATGTGATGGAATAGTCTGAATCATTTATTAACAGATAGAGATGTTATTTAATGGTGTTAATTGACCATATTAATGCAGTAAGTTGATAGATAAATATTAGTTAGAATTAATAAATGATGGGTGTTTTTATAAAATAAAAAAGTTTGGGATAATTTTTAATTTTTAAAATTTCCCAAATATTAGGACTTGTATACTATTTTTTTGTAGAACTTGAGATATTTGCCAAATAATGATAAATTATATGACCAAACACTAAGGTGCCGTTTGACCCCAAGTTCCCAAATATTCTTGGCAAGTTATTGTTGGGTGAAGTGTTTGTGAAGTTTCACCATGCGTTTGACCACAAATTTTTCCAAGTTTTAGTGAAGTTTCAAAAAATATATTTTATACTTGTAAGTTTTAAAAATTATTAAAAATATCCGTAAATTTATGTTATCATTTTATAATGAATATGTTTCATTAAATAAAAAATCTTATAACATAATTGATAACAATCAACAACGATAAAATAACAATATGGGCAAGAGCAATACATTAATCGAATTAAAAATAAATTATTCTTTTTTTTTCAATCTTGTCACTCAAACTATTCTTTTCCGGGGGAGGTAATAATACACTATTCTTTTATAAAAAATTTCTCCATTGTACGAACAATCTCTTCCCGACAAACTTTCATTTCTAGATTAGATGACCGAGAAGACGAACCAATGGAGTAAGTTGGTAGATAAATATTTAGTTAGAATTAATAAATGGTGGATATTTTTATAAAATATAAAAGTTTGGAATAATTTTTAAATTTTTAAAACATTTCAAGTTCCCAAGTTCTAGTAAAAAATGAGAACTCATAATTACCTATGTACTCCTTTCATTCCAAATTAGTTGTCATTTTTTTAAAGTCAATAACTTATTTTCGAAATTAAATTAAAATAGACTAGCTCAATATTAGATATTAAGAAACTATACTATAAATAGTAATTTAATTAAAAATATATATTTTAAAAGACTAATTAAAATTCATATAATTTGATTTTTATAAAACAAAAAAGAAAAGAATTAATATGGGACAGAGGGAGTACCTTAGCAGAGTAAACTCTTGGAGAGTCTACTCTTCTTCTTTTTCTTTTTTCATAAGATGAATATGAATTTCTTTTTTTCATAAGAAAAATAGGATTGTTGTAACGCCCCGTGTTATTCTAGCTTAGACAAAATTTGAGGACCATAAGAAAGATTGAGAAAAGTGAGTTGTGCCTATGTGTACGAGTCAACCTACGAGTCGTAGGAACTCCTATGGAACCCACCAGTCTTCACGGTTTCTAAGGTTGAGGAGGCTCCCCAGAATTTCAATAATGAGACATGGAAGATGTTGAAAGCGATGCATACTATGGAGATCGAGGGGGTTGAGTTGGTGTCTTATCAACTTAAAGATGTGGAAAATATCCGGTACAACCAATAGGAAGAAAGTAGAGGTGAAGATACGGAGTCTGCTATCTGGGATGAATTTGAGGGAGCCTTTCTTGATCACTTCTTCCCCAGGGAGTTGAGGAAAGCAAAGATAGAGGAGTTCGTGAATCTAAAACAAGAAGGGCTGATAGTGAAATAGTATAGTCTGAAGTTCATCCAGCTGTCCCGATATGCTCCAGAGATGATCCTAGATATGAGATCAAAGATGAAAAAATTTGTCTCTGACTTGGAAAAATATGTGAAGAAAGAGTGCAAAGCATCACTGCTGATTTCTGACATGGACATTTCCAGGTTGATGGTGTATGCTCAGCAGGTAGAGGATAATAAGAGGAAAGACCAGGAGGAACACTTGAGTAAGAGGGAAAAGTCAGTTGGGCATGAGAATGAACAAAGGCAGAGTAAGGGCAATAAGTCCTTCTTTCAGAAGAGGTCTTCCAACTATGCCCCATCAGTGGCAAGTGCACCTGCGCCGTATAACAGGTATGATCAGCAGGGACAGAGTCACCAGAATTCCAGAGCCCAGGGTTCTCAATCCTAGGCTAGTGTGACTCAAAGATCGAAGTAAAAGTCGTTTTGTAACAAGTGCGATAAGCTCCACTTGGGAGAATGTAGAAAGGGGAAGAATGGTTGTTATAAATGTGGCCAGGTGGGTCATTTTCAGAGGGAGTGTCCGACATAGGGCAACAGAGCCCAGTCTTCTCCTACAGTACCACTGGTTAGAGGTAATCAGAGGGGCACTACTTCAGGTACGTGCAGAGGTACAAACCGTCTATATGTCATAGGAGTCGCCAAGATCAGGAGAACTCCCCAGATGTTGTAACGGGTATGATTCGAGTCCTTACTTTTGATTGTTATGTCTTGATAGATTCGAGTGCCACATTATCTTTTGTATCTCCTTGTGTATCTAGTAGATTTGATAGAGTTTCTGAGTGTTTTCTTGAACCTTTAAGTGTATCCACTCTTGTTGGTGAGTCTATCTTAGTTAAGAGGGTCTATAAAAATTGTGAGGTGTTTATCCATCACAAGGATACCATGGCTGACTTAGTTGAGTTAGACATGGTTGATTTTAATGTGATTCTTGGCATAAACCAGCTATATGCTTGTTATGCCTCTGTTGATTGTAGAACTCGAATTGTTAAGTTCAGTTTCTCGAATGAGCATGTCTTAGAATGGGAGGGTAGTCTTGTTGTGCCTAAGGGTAAGTTTATCTCCTACCTTAGAGCTAGAAAGTTGATCTCTAAAGCGTGTATTTATCACATCGTTAGAGTTAAAGATGATAGTGTTAAGTTTCCTACTCTTGAGTCTGTCCTGATTCTAAATGAGTTTCCTGAAGTGTTTCTTGAAGATCCACCTGGAGTCCCTCCTGATAGAAAGATTGACTTTGGGATTGATGTTCTTCTCGATACGTAGCCTATCTCTATTCCATAATATAGAATGGCTCCTGCCGAGTTGAAATAATTAAATGAACAGCTAAAAGATCTCCTAGATAAGGAATTCATTAGGCCGAGTGTCTCACCTTGGGGCGCTCCTGTCCTCTTTTTGCGAAAGAAATATGGATCATTAAGAATGTGCATTGATTATCGCCAACTGAACAAGGTCACCATAAAGAACAAGAATCCCCTTCCCAAAATAGATGACTTATTTGACCAACTTCAGGGTGCCACTTGTTTCTCAAATATAGACCTCAGATCAGGCTATTACCAGTTGAAAGTAAGAGAATGTGATATCCCAAAGATTATTTTTCGGACCCTGTATGGTCACTTCAGTTTCTTGTTATGTCTTTTGGTTTGACTAACGCTCTTACAATATTTATGGACTTGATGAACAGAGTGTTCAAATAGTATTTGGACATATTTGTGATTGTATTTATAAATGATATATTGATCTATTCGAGGAGTAAGGAGGAACATATCAATCATCTCAGAATTGTCCTTCAGACTCTCAAGGATAAGGAACTATATGTAAAATTTTCAAAATGTGAATTTTGTCTTGGTTATATGACATTCCTAGGCCATGTTGTATCTGAAAGGGCATACAAGTTGATTTGCAAAAGATTGAAGCGGTTAAGAACTGGCTGAGGCCCACATCCTCGACTGACATCAGAAGTTTCTTGGGTTTGGCCGGTTATTACCATAGATTTGTTGAAGGGTTCTCATCCATATCTTCACCATTGACTAAGCTAACTCAAAAAAGGCTAAGTTTCAATGATCAAATACTTATGAGAAGAGTTTTCACGAGTTGAAAACATGATTTTAAAAATATGATTGACCACTGCTCCAGTGTTATCCCTACCCGAGGGAACAGATGGGTTTGTTATCCACTATGATGCATCCAGAGTTGGATTGGAATATGTGTTAATGCAGAAGGACAAGTTTATTGCTTATGCTTCCAGACATCAAGATTCATGAGGGAACTACCCGACTCACGACCTTGATTTGGCAGCCATGGTGTTTGATCTCAAGATTTGGTGTCACTATCTTTATGGCATGCACGTTGATGTGTTCATCGATCACAAGAGCCTACAGTATGTGTTTAATCAAAAAGAGTTGAACTTGAGATAGAGGAGATGGACTGAGATGCTCAAAGACTATGATATGAGCATTCTCTACCACCCATGTAAAGCTAATGTTGTTGTTGATGCTCTTAGCAAGTTATCTATGGGGAGCACTGCTCATGTAGAAGAGGGGAAAAAAGAGTTGGACAAATAGGTGCATAGACTTGCACGTTTGGGAGTTCAACTTATTGATGCTAGTGAGGGTGGTACAATTATTCGGGATGGAGCTAAATCATCTCTAGTTGCAGAGGTGAAAAAAAGCAAGATCAAGATCCCATTCTCCTCCAACTAAAACATAATGTTCATAAGCAGAAGGTAATGACGTTCTTCAAAAGAGGAGATGAAGTGTTGAGGTATCAAGGGATATTGTGTGTTCCGAGCGTTGATGACATTCGAGAGAGGATCATAGTAGAGGCCCATAATTCTAGGTATTCCATCCATCTAGTTCTACAAATATGTACCACGACTTGAGAGAGGTATATTGGTGGAGTGGAATGAAGAGGGATATAGCAAAGTTTGTGTCTAAGTGCCCGAACTACCAACAAGTTAAAGTTGAGAACTAGAGGCCTTGCGGAGTAGCCTAGAACATTGAGATTCTAGAATGGAAGTGGGAGGTGATAAATATGGACTTTATAACAGGTTTACCCCGATCCCGCAGGCATCATGACTTTATTTGGGTGATTGTGAACAGGATGGCCAAATCAACCTATTCCTTACCTGTTATGATTACGGATACCGCAGAGGACTATGCCAGACTGTACCTTCGAGAAATTATCAAACTTCATAAGTTCCTTTGTCTATCATCTCGGATAAGGGAGCTCAATTCACTGCTCAGTTCTGGAATTTCTTCCAGAAAGGTTTGGGTTCGAAGGTAAATCTTAGTACTTCTTTACATCCTCAAACAGATGGTCAAGCAGAGCGTACGATTCATACTTTGGAGGATATGTTGAGAGCCTATGTCATCGACTTCAAAGGTAATTGGGATGATCATTTACCTTTTATTGAGTTTGCATACAATAATAACTTTCATTCGAGCATTCAAATGGCTCCATATGAGTCTCTTTATGTGAGGAGGTGTAGATCACCAATTGGTTGTTTCGAGGTTGGTGAAGCTGAGTTGATTGGGCCAGACTTGGTTCATCAATCTATGAAGAAAGTAAAGATTATCCAGGAGAGGTTGAAAACTGTATAGAGCCGCGAGAAATCCTACACTGATTTTAGCAGGAGAGATTTGGAGTAAGAAGTGCATGACTAGGTATACTTGAAGGTTTCACCCATGAAAGGTGTGATGAGATTTGGAAAGAAAAGTAAGCTTATTCCCCGCTATATTGGTCATTATCAGATTGTGAAGAGGGTTGGTAACGTAGCCTATGAATTGGAGTTGCCCCTAGAGTTCGCAGCTATTCATCCCGTGTTTCACATCTCTATGCTTAAGAAATGTTTGAGCTATCCTTCACTTATTGTCCCGACTGAGAGCATTGGTGTAAAAGAGAGTTTGAGTTATGAAGAGATTCTAGTTTAGATTCTTGATCTGAGGTTCGCAATTTGAGAACCAAGGAGGAAGCATCCGTCAAAGTTCTATGGTGGAATCAGTTTGTTGAAGAGGCTACATGGAAAACTGAAGAGGATATGAAAGCTAGATACTCGCATCTATTCGTTCCTCCTAATGATAATGCTAATGGTAATATTCCCTTTTCATATCTTTGATTTGAAGTTTTTTCTGAGTTTGGGTATATGATTTGTACCCTTGAATCGAGTAGTAATTGTTTGATTGATTGAGTATTTGAGTCTTGATTGTATTCGTGCCTTGAGTAAACCCATAGCTTAGTCTTTATTCAAGGATGAATGATTCCAAGGGGGAGATATAGTAACACCCTGCGTTATTCTAGCCTAGACTAAGTTTGAGGACCATAAGAAAGATTGAGAAAAGTGAGTTGTGCCTATGTGTGTGAGTTAACCTACGAGTTGTAAGAACTTTTACGGATCGTAGGAGGGACTCGTAGTGTGGGCGTTGAGGTTTGAAATCTAGCCAAGTCTAGAAGTGAGTTAACGAGTCTATTGACAACTCGTAAGAATGAGTTATGGGGACAAGGCCTAACTTCTAAAAAATATAAGCCTCAGTACTTTGACTACGAGTTGACAGGATGATCCGTAGAAAGGATCACGAGTCGTAGAAACGATTCGTAGAGACCCTTGACACTTAGCAAAAAAAATAATTCAAGACTCCAAGTCATTTCTATGAGTGAAATTGTCACGACCCGAGCCTAGGGCCTAGACGTGACACGGCGAATGAGACACCCGGAGGTACCTCACCCAAGTCTCTTAGCATTCGTTAAGCATTTCATTAGTAATGGCATACAATAACAAGCGGAAAGTAAATAAATAAAAAGGGAATCAGGATTAAGGGGAATATCGTGGAATAATAGACCTTAGCGATTTCCTTTTTATTTATTTACTTTCCGCTTGTTATTGTATGCCATTACCAATGAAATGCTTAATGAATGCTAAGAGGCTTGGGTGAGGTACCTTCGGGTGTCGCATTCGCCGTGCCACGTCTAGGCCCTAGGCTAGGGTCGTGACAAACTTGGTATCAGAGCACGAGGTTTTGAAATGGTCCTCGGAGTCCAACATACCGCATCAAATAGGGTCTTGTTCATATTTGTGAAGCGCGCCACAATTATGAATAGGAAACTATGAGACGTTTAGGAAAGTTTTTTTTTCACTTCTTTCAGATTCATGTCGTGCCTCAGAGTGTCCTAAGCCTTCCTCTAACTAACGACCTATTTTGTGTTTCCTTAGATGATGCCTCGTGGAATACCACCTCGAAGGACAAGGGTACCATCTCGAAGGGCAAGGGTTGACGATGAGGACCAACCTCCTCCTGTTCTGGATATCCCACCTCATGAGGAAGAGGTAACCCATGCCGAGTTCCGAAACGTCATAATGTTATTGGCTCAAGCTGTGGCCAACCAAGGGCGTCAATGTGTCCCCCCTCCCCAAGTGCACAATCTGGCCATTAGTATTCGGGAGTTTCAAAGGATGAATCTGCCCGATTTTGATGGTTCTAAGCTAGATGAGGACCCTATGGAGTTCATCGAGGAGGTGTATCGGATTGTGGCAATCTTGGGTGTTCTATCAAATGAAAAGGCTGAACTAGCGTCCTATCAACTCAAAGGTGTGGCTCGAGTGTGGCACGAGCAATAGGTTGTGGAGAGGGGTGAGGAAGTGGGGCCGATTGAATGGGAAGAGTTCAAAGGTGCTTTCTTAGACCGTTTCTTTCCATTGGAGTTAAGGGAGGCCAAGGTCCAAGAGTTCATCAACCTCCGACAAGGAAGTATGAGTGTGAGGGAATATGCCCTCAAATTTACAAGGTTGTCCAAGTATGCTCCCTTTATGGTCTCCGACTCCCGGGCAAGGATGAGTAAGTTTGTTTCTGGTGTTTCAAGCTTGGTGTCCAAAGAGTGCAAAATGGTCATATTGGTCAAGGAGATAGACATCTCCAGGTTAATGACTTATACCGAACAAATAAAAGAAGAGAAGTTGAGGGAAAGGTCTAGAGGGTTCAAAAAGGTTAGAGTGGATGGTGGAGGGTTCAACCCTCCAAGGTCCGGCTATGGTGGTATTAGCAAGGGCCAAGGTGGACAACGGTTCGTGGGACAAGGTTCGACAAATGCTCCCCCTTCTAAATTTAACAAAGACAAAGGTCCTAACTTAATGGTCCCAAGAGATAACATTGGTACCCAAGATTTTCCCTCAAGTAGGAAGTGTGGGAAGACCCACAAAGGGGAGTGTTTGGCGGGCTCAAACGCGTGCTTCAAATATGGCAAGTCGGGTCATCATGCTCGGGATTGTAGGAGTGGTGGTAGGACTCAAGGCCAAGTTGCTCATGGCCAATAATTTCAAGGAGGTGGCCAATGCACCAACCATTTCTATGCATTGCATGTGAGGCAAGAAGTTGAGGAAGCACCAAATGTCGTTACCGGTATGTTAAAGGTCTTTACTTTTGATGTATATGCATTATTGGATCCCGGTTCAAACTTGTCATCTGTTACCCCATTCTTAGCAAATAGGTTTGAGGTGTCACCCGAAATGTTATTAGAGCCTTATTTGGTGTCTACCCCCGTGGGTAAATCGGTTATTGCTAGGAAGGTCTATAGGGGTTGTCCCATGTCTATTTTTCATAAAGTTATTCCTTGTGATCTCATTGAGCTTGATATGATAGATTTCGATGTCATTCTTGGGATGGATTGGTTACGTGCATCTTATGGTTCCATAGATTGTAGGACTCATCGAGTCAAGTTCCAATTTCCCAAGGAGTCCGTTATTGAATGGGAGGGCTGTGATTCGGTGGTGAAGGGTAGGTTCATTTCTTATCTTAAGGACCAAAAAATAATTTCTAAGGGTTATATTTACCACATTGTGAGGGTGAGGGATGTCGACTCCGAAAGTCCTCCTCTTGAGTCGGTTACCATAGTCAATGAGTTCCCCGATGTCTTTCTCGATGACCTTCCCGGTGTCCCTCCCGAAAGGGAAGTTGATTTTGGTATCGATCTCCTCCCCGATACCCAACCTATCTCTATTCCTCCTTATTGGATGGCCCCGGCAGAATTAAAAGAGTTGAAGGAACAATTAAAGGACTTGTTAGAAAAGGGGTTCAAAGGCCCAGTATTTCACCGTGAGGGTGCTCCTATGCTATTTGTAAGGAAGAAGGATGGGTCGCTTCGAATGTGCATAGACTACCGGCAATTGAATAAGGTAACTATTAAGAACAAGTACCCAATTCCTAGAATAGATAACTTGTTCGATCAATTGCAAGGGGCAAGTCACTTCTCCAAGATCGACCTTCGGTCTGGTTATCACCAACTAAAGGTGAGAGAGTGTGACATTCCCAAAACGGCTTTTCGAACAAGGTATGGTCACTTCGAGTTTGTGGTGATGAGTTTTGGGTTGACGAATGCGCCGGCAGTTTTTATGGACCTAATGAATAGAGTGTTCAAGCCCTACCTTGATACTTTTATTGTAGTCTTCATTGACGATATTTTGATTTACTCTCGAGGTAAGGAAGAACATAAGAATCACTTGAGGGTTGTACTTCAAACGTTGAGGGATAGACAATTATTTGCAAAATTTAGTAAATGTGAATTTTGGTTGAAGGAGGTGGCATTTCTCGGTCACATAGTGTTCGGTGACGGAATCAAAGTTGATTCTAAGAAAATGGAGGTTGTGAAGAATTGGCCTAAACCATTGTCTCCTTCGGATATTAGGAGCATCTTGGGTCTAGCCGGGTACTATAGAAGGTTCGTCGAAGGGTTTTCTTCCATCTCATCTCCTATGACAAAACTGACCCAAAAGAAAGCAAAATTCATATGGACGAATGAGTGTGAAAAGAGTTTCCAAACCTTGAAAGATCGACTTACCTTCTCTCCTATTTTGACTCTACCGAAAGGATTAAAAGGGTTTGTGGTTTATTGTGATGCTTCAAAAATTAGTTTGGGTTGTGTCTTAATGCAAAATGGCAAGGTCATAGCCTATGCTTCTAGGCAATTGAAGGTACATGAGTGTAACTACCCTACCCATGATCTTGAATTGGCGGTCGTTGTTTTTTCTTTGAAGATTTGGTGGCATTACCTCTATGGGGTGCATGTGGATGTGTATACCGATCACAAAAGTCTTCAATACGTGTTCACCCAAAAAGACCTTAATCTAAGACAAAGAATGTGGCTAGAACTCCTCAAGGACTATGACATGAGTGTGCATTATCATCCGGGTAAAGCCAATGTGATTGCCGATGCACTTAGTAGAGTGTCTATGGGGAGTGTGGCTCATGTTGATGAAGGGAAGAGGGAGTTGGTGAAAGATGTTCACCGGTTGGCTAGATTAGAGGTGAAGTTGTATGGTACTAATAATGGTGGCATGGTTGTTCAAAACGGGTCCGAATCCTCTTTGGTGGTGGATGTTAAGTCAACTCAAGATTTTGACCCGACGTTTGTTGAATTAAAGAAGTTGGTGAAGGAAAAGAAGGTAGGGGTCTTTTCCCAAGGGGGGATGGGGTGCTATACTACCAAGGTCGATTATGTGTTCCAGATGTGGATGGCATAAGGAGCTTAATTTTGAAGGAGGCCCATAATTCTTCATACTCCATTCATCCCGGTTCAACGAAAATGTACCGAGACTTAAAAGAATTCTATTGGTGGGGTGGAATGAAGAAGGACATAGCGAGGTTCGTGTCTGAATGTCCGAATTGCCAACAAGTGAAGGCCAAACATCAAAGGTCGGGTGGCCTAGCCCAAGACATTGAAATTCCTATTTGGAAGTGGGAAGATGTGAATATGGATTTTGTAGTGGGTTTGCCTCATACCCAGAAGCGTCATGATTCGATTTGGGAATTTGTTCTCCAAGGTATGTGGGTTTTCATCCATGGGTTCTTCCACCCATGGAGCCCAAATGTTTCCTCAACTTTGTATATCAATTTTAAATGATGAAATCTTATGGTATTTTATATGATGGTTCCAAATGCATAGATTATGGTATCTTTTAAGTTATTTACTCCTATTGATATATATGTACATTGACTCTTAATTTCAAGTGATGAGTTGTTTTTATGGATTTTCATACTATGATTCCAAATTCATAGATTCTTGGATATTGAAGTTTATCTACCTATATTGACTTATGTTGATTTTTATTTACATGAAATAGATAATTTATCAATGTTCTTATATGAAGGTTTGAAAGGTAGTTTTAAAGTGCATACGGTGGGTTGTTTTTTTTAGATGTTTGATTGGAGGCATTCATATCATTCTCACGCATACAAGTATTCTTTAAATGTATTTGAAGGTCTCTTTTTGAAATGAACCCACCTAGTTTCCTATAATAAAGTAAAGTTGAAATGAAGTTTGACTCCAATGAATGTTATGAAGTAAATGTTTATGAAGGGGAGTCTTTATGAAATGATTGATTGATAAAAAAAGCTTCTTAGTCAAAGTAAGGTTTTAATGTGAAAGGACAATTCTCACATATTTGAATCAAATGAAATGTTTTAAGGAGCTATTCCACCGATGATGATTGATGTCTAAAATTATACAATGCTTATGTTATTATGGTATTCAAATATTATTATGTGGGATTGACCTAGCACCAAATGTAGCATGTAGATGGGGACTCGACCTAAGGAGTCCTTAAGTAAAGTCTCATGTTGCATTAACTATGCGCCAACATAGGAGCCTTTGTAGGCTATTTAGGCTAGTGGATCCACAATAATGTTAAAGTTAAAGAATGCTAAAGTTGACGGAGTTCTACCCGGCAAGTAGTCTCCCTGTGCCAATGTAGGGGATTATGTTGGATTCCATGTAATAGCTCTCATGGTCTTAAATGTCGGTTAAGGTCACTTCCCCACAAAATGAATGTTTTAAGGTTTCTTATGATGATGTCTAATGCATGCATTCATTATACACATTGCTTATTCATATTCCTCTTATGTTCTTCATTTCATAACATACTTACATACTTAGTACATTCAAAGTACTAACGCATACTTTTGCCTATATGATATCACCATGTAGGGACCGACGTCTCTCCCCGACCTTCTCTACGCGGCTAGCTCGGGTCGATTGAAGGTTACTTGTGGTGAGTTCCTATGTTCCGGGAATAACCTCCTTTATATTCTAAGCTCGTGTTTTGTAAAACATTAAAACTTTTATGAAGACATTTCTTGATACTATTTTAAGGGTGAGCTGGGGACATGTCTTAGCCCCCGCCAAGTCTATTAGTAGAGGTATGTTGGGTCATGAATGGAAAATGTTTTGAAATCGCTAAGGTCTATTGTTCCACGATATTCCCCTTAGTCCCGATTCCCTTTTTATTTATTTACTTTCCGCTTGTTATTGTATGCCATTACCAATGAAATGCTTAACGAATGTTAAGAGGCTTGGGTGAGGTACCTCTAGATGTCTCATTCGCCGTGTCATGAGTCATAGAAACGATTCGTAGAGACCCTTGACATTTAGCAAAAAAAGTAATTCAAGACTCCAAGTCATTTCTATGAGTGAAGTCGACGACTCGTCAAAGAGTCTACAAGTCATAGAAACGACTCGTAGAAGAGATTCAGAGTCTGAGAATATTGATAGGACGATAAGGGTCTACGACCCGTAACACTTTCTATGAGTCATAGACTTAACTCGTAGAAACATTTATAGACAACAATCCAGTTCTATAATTGGTCTTCTATGACCCGTAAAAGTGTCTACGAATCGTAGAACTGATCCGTAGAAGGCCAGAGTTGATTTTTATGAAGAGTAACTTTTCCCAAACTAAAACCTTGACATTTTAGGACTAAATTCAGTCCCTTATCAGTACTTTGTATGCATAATACTCTTATTAACACTTGACAAATTAAGAGCGAGGATTGGAGAAGAGGAGAAAGGCTAGGGTTCAAGCTCTTCGAATCTTCGATTGTTCTTCGAGTCCAGGTATGTAAGGTTGAACTAAAACATGGATTTTATTCCTCCATGTTCCCATGATTGTGATAACTTTGATTGTGAATGGATTGAGTCCCCGTTAATGCATTCTTGAGAAATTCTTTCCAAAAATTTATATGCTTTAATGATTATTAATTAGTTCATGCTTTTCTACGAATGAATTTCTTGAACATATGATTTGAACTACTTGTTTACTTAAGTCCTAGTAGCATATCGATTGAAATTAAATTATACATATTTCAAAATTGAGTCTAGAGCCTTGAACTGTGAATGCATGATTGTGATTGGAATATGCGCATGACGATAGAATTGACAATATTGATGAATTGATACTCTTGAAAGTTGTCATAAATGATTGTATAAAACCTCTCTTAACTAAATGATTGAGAATGATGGGGAAATTGATTGGTTGATCGAAAGAATTGATTTGATAGAACCAAAGAGTTGAAAATAGTCTAAAAGAGACTTACTGATTTGGTTTGATTTGGATTGATTGTCTTATGAGCTTGAGTCTTGGGAGGAGTATCGAGCACTAAATTGGGTAGGAGTAAGTAATAACTCGAACCCAATAACTACATCACCAAACGTATGAGAGAATTAAACCGTTAAAGTCGGATGTTTTCTAAATTATTGTCCTAATATAACAGGACTTGATTGGTTATGGATCCATGATTGTTGATTCATTTTTACCCTGGCAAGGTAAGGATGGACGTGGAAACAACGTCGGCTTGTTGTACTATCACTGCCTCATAAGTGATGATTGTCAGATAAGAGAAACTCCATATAGGTGTTGATAGTACTATGAGTCGGATTGGATTGGAATGGATTAGATTGGATTGTATATGATTGGTCTTGTCTAAGTCATAGTATTGCTTAGACTTAGGACATCTTGATTGAGTCGTTCATTCTTCTGATATGAGATTTTGAGTTGATTTGATTCTACCCTGATGCATGTTTCATTCTGCCATTTTACATACTCGTATATTCCACGTAATGACGTCTATTTGGGCTTACATCGAGACAGGTATTAGAGATCATCAACATGCACATCGGTTAGGGTCTATCCATAATCAGCTGACTGGTGAGTCCTCCCTGCTTCTGGAGGATTCCGCATTTATCTTTCTACCTCTTGAGTTTAGTTTGTTCCTTTAATTAGAGGTAGCCATGAACCTGTCATCGGTAGCATCTAGACGGTTGATAGAGACTTCATAGACTAGATTGTGATGTTGTTGATTCGTATCGTATCTGACTAGTTTCTTTCATACTAGTTTGTTGATTGGATTTGATAGATGATTGGCCTTTGGCCTTGTTTTATGAGTAGTTTCTTGATAAGTGAGTCTTCTGCTGATAGAATATGATTGAATGAAAGTGTGATTGGACTAAGTGGTTCGCTTGAGGACCTGCAATGGTCTTCGAGTTCCGGCCACGTCAAGGGTTACCCTCCCGGGGCGTGACAATTGTTTACTTCATTAATTTAGGATTTGAATTTTATAAATTATAAATTTTAATTTTATAAGTTATTTATTATAATTTAATAATTTATATATATTTAATTAATTTTAAAAATAAAGTTAAATTTAAACTAAATTTACTGTTTTCTTTGTCTCAAAATAAGTGTCATTTTAACCAAAAAAATATTTTGAAATATGTGTTTCACTAGAAATTCAAGACAAAAATTAATATATTTTTTCAGTATATACCCTCATACCAAAGATCTCCAAAAGGTACTATCTAAATTTAAAGGTAAGTTCCACAGAGTGACAGGGTATTGGCTTTGTTGTATGAGGCGAAATGTGGACAAGTCAAGAATTCCCATGTTCAAAGGTGCAAATTACAGAAATGAGGATGTTGAGATAGATGTGTGCGCATACTACGAGCGATAAGATTAGGAATGCACATATCCAAGCAAAGGTAGGAGTGATTTCCATTGTGGATAAGATGAGGAAGCGAGACTAAGATAGTTTGTGCATGTGAATAGAAGATGCGCAGATGCTTTAGTGAAGAGTTGTGAGAGGTTTGCTGTAGATGTAGAGGTAGACTAAAAAAATATTAAGAAAATGTGACTAGACAAGACATGACACAAGTACTTCACCTTAGCAAAGTAGAAGGACATAACCTTAGATAAAAAGGTGTAGATGTCACATATTAATATAGGTACTCGAATGTTCTCTTGCTTCCCAACGGATTTAGACTTAGTGATGTTCTTGTAGTATCTTGCTTTTGCATTCTACCATCATATATATATATATATATATATATATATATTTTATTATTATTTTATTTTTAATTATTATTCTATTTTATTGTTGTTACTATTTCAGTATTAGTTACTATATATTTTCTTTACTGTCACTTTTGCTTTTCATGCTTATTTTAATTTTTTATTGTACATAAATCGAAAGTCTTTTAAAAACAATGTTTTTATATTCATGAGATAATAATAAAATCTGCATACACTCTCGCCCCGCAGGTAACAGTGGACCAGGGGGAAACTTTGCGTGACAAGTAGGAAAAGCTGAAACCCATTCCTCCTCGCCCCTTGTTTGGTTTTCTCTCTAATTCTTTTCTCCTTTCTTTTTCCCTTTTCTACCAAAGGAGAAACAGAAAGATATTTGATGTGATATTTATCTCCTACACTATAACATTTAAAAAGGAAGAACAAAAAGGTTTAAATTTGTTAATAAATTTTATAAAATAATTTAAATTTATCTCCAATTAAATATATTCTCATCGTTATAAAATTAGTTTAAATATGTTTGTATTTACTAATGACGTAAACTTTTATTGATATATAAACTTTTTTTTCATAAGGTAAAATAGTTAAATATGTCCTTGAACTATATAAAATGGTTCCGATTTGTTCATGAACTTAGAATAAACGTGTCATATTACCGAGTGTGAGAGGATGACTAAGAAAAATGAAATTTTGCACGATCTCATATAGTTCAAAGGTAAATTTAATTGTTTTCCTTGTGATAAAAATCTCATTTGTTGAAAAACTATCGCTGTCAATGTATTTATAAGGACATATTACTAGACTAGATCATGCTTGAAGTAGACAATTTAATGCAATTAATTTTTAGGTTAACTTAATTTTACAATTTATTTATATACTCTCGGTGGATAAAACTTAAACTTCGTATATATGTAAATTTTGTTTTAGCATGTGATAATTTTTCTTATGAATCTATTTTGTAGATATGTATATATAGTGTTAAAAACTATTATGATTTCACCTAATCTTCAAAGCTAGCAAATTCACACTTACCATAAACAATTACATACGTATTTAACTTAATTTGACAGTGTAAAAATATTTATTACTATTAGGGAAGATAATATTGAGCCGAGGGTCTCTCGGAAACAGCCGTCCTACCTTAGTAAGAGTAAGGTCTCGTACACTTTACCCTCCCCAGACCCCACGTTGTGAGATTTCACTGGATTGTTATTGTTGTTGTTGTATTAGGGAAAATAATATTGATATTAGCTTTGGTATCATTTGAGCTCTTACTTAATCTCTTAGTTGATATTAGTGACAAAGCCAAAAATTTTAGTAAGGGTTTAAAATTTTAAAAAGTAAATTAGTGAACTAGTCGAAGGGGGTTTGACATCTTTTATATATACATAAAAATATTTTAACCATATATAAATAGTATAATTTTTCACCGAAGAGGGTTCGGATGAATCCCCTGACTGTAAGGTGGCTCCGCCACTTCTTGATAGTGTTTTCAACATGTGTAATTGACTAATATACGTATTTAGTTAGTACATTTAATACTATTCTTATACATTGAAAAACATGATATTAGCAATATCAGAGTTATTAATATAGGATTAAGCTTGGTTAAAGAGAAAACTTGCCTTGAAGTCCCTCAAAGTATACAAAACAAAAGAATGTAGAATGTATTTTTGTAAGAAAATAATATTCTTTTCAAAAATTATGCCATGCATGTTATTTTTAATATATCAAACCTAACAGTAGATATAAAATAATGTCACCATTACTAACCGATAAGTCGGTGTATAAAAAATTATACTAACTCTTTCTACAAACATTTACTCAAGCCCTACATAATAGTTGTTTAACTACTACACATTGCTATATAATAATATGTTGTTGTTTTATTTTTAATTTTCACCTTAGGACTGAAAACATAGCACATGTCTGTTTTCCATCACTTTCACATATCCAAATCTGAGTCAAAAAGGCACCAAAGTTTGGGATTCAAAGAAAGAATAATACAACACTGATTTCTTTTGCTTTCATGGTACCACTGAATCCTTCTGATGGTCAAACAGGAGCCAGTACACCAGATTCTTTCGATGTTTTTAAATTTTTAATTTCATTTTTATATAATCGAGGTATTTGAGCCAATTTGCGCATATCTCGATTAATTTCATGAGATACCTGACATTAGATTTGTAAATAATTAGGTTTGGTCGGTTATTTTTAAAAGATTGTATCATATTAAATTTCCGATTACTCTATGATTTATACCAAAATTAGATTTTTCGAAATTTTCTGAATAGTCTCGATTTCGATACGATTCAGTTGATTTTTGGTGTTCTAAATGTAATTTAATGGTTATTGTAATTGATACTTTGATAGAATTAAATACCAAAAGTTAGAATAACATAGAATGAAAATAATTTTCCCTTTATAACAACAATTAAAGAAGTAATATACTCATCATGTTTATCATAATCACATGATGCACAACTCTTGTTACGAAGAGGTGTATAAAAATTTGTATTAGATTTAAATTAGAATATATTGGTTTAGTTCAACAATTAAAGTTTGTGTACTTTAGCATTTGAAATTTGGATAACCCGTTTTGGTTGTGTGCATATATATATATATATATATATATATGGCTATAGTGGTTTCAAAAACAACTATTTTTAAAAATAAAATAAAAAAATCACAATTGAGTGAATATTTCAAAGAAAATATTGTAGAAATCTTACCTTTTGCTGCCATGTTGAAACTAAAAGTTTAGATTTTCATGAAGAATAGAATAATGTTGAGTACTGAGTTGTTGTAACAACGGCAATAATATATTATGGAGTGGTATTGTACTTTTATTTTAGAAAATTTACTCCCAAAGTACCAAGGTTTCAGACAAATTTTTTATTACTTACATTTAACATATAAAAAGAATCATTGACATCCCTATTTGTCATTGGCTATAGCAAATGAAAAGAAATCACCTGAAAATTAAACATTTGATCTCATAATGCTCAACTCACTTCTTTGATCACCAGCCACTTGGTACATCAACTCGTCTTTTCTCTTTTGTTTGTTCTAAAATTTGTTTTTCTTTTTTTATTCACAAGGGCTTTGGTTGCAACAACTAGTATTTCTCCTACACAAAGTACTTCCTTTCACAAGGGCTGTCTTTACTTTTTTTTTCTTTCAATTCTTGCAATTAAGAATATCACTTCTCAGTTCTGAATAAACCAACTTTATCATTGTGCTTAGACCTCTTATTTGCAATAAAATAATTTCTTTAACCTTAAATTTAAGTGCTAATACAGCAAGTAGCCAGCAACAAGAATCTTTAATCGTATACACAATGACACTGACACTGAAAGTTCCAATAATTGGAAGAACAATGTCTCCCTAAAGAATAAATGTAAAAACAAAAGAAATTAATCAGTAGGAACTAACCAGCAACAAAAATGATTTAAGATTCATTCATTCTGAGATTTGAAGTTCATTCAAAGTCACCCTACTAAATAAGTCATGCAGAATACATGTTAGTATAATTTTACCAGGAACTGCTGAAATATTAGAATTTAGCATCTTATTTTTTTTCCGAGTATCATCCCAACTGAGTAGAAGGATAAATTAAAGGAAGGAGGAACCACACTCTTTGAATGAAAAAATCCATCATCTTGTTGAATTACAACATATGAAACTTCAGATCATACCATTTTACTGGACTCGTCTAAAGAAAATTTCTAAAATTCCTCCTCATGAATGAAAGAAGACCCAGGAAAATAATGCATTTACACTCTGTTCAACCAGTTTGGACACAAAATCGGGTATCCAGCTTCTCTTTATCCTATACTCTGTATTCCAAATAAGTTCGGTAAATCAACTCAGCCTCAAAATCTTTTATATCATCGTAGTTGTCGCCTACTTGTTGAGGTTGACACTGCGTCCATCATCATTTCCACGTTATATGTATATATATGGTTACTAATTTGAAAGATTAGAATGGTCTGCTTGGCAAATGAGAGGTACCACACGCTGCCCTGGTTGTTGGATTGAAGATAACCTCGATGCTGCTGTTTTCCAACCCACTTTTACACCAAGCAACATTACTTATCTCTGTGGCTAATGTGGCCAACTCATGGCTTGAGAAGGAAGGAGGCTCAGCATAGTCAACAAATTCAGGCCCCAATAGTGAACTTCCGTTAATTTCTTGATTGGCATTGCCACAACAGCCATGGCCGCATTGGTGAGGCACTAATCTGTCAGTGAAAGCTCCTTCAAGCAATTTGCTTATCCCAATATCAGGCGCTTGGATAGGAATTAGCCTTGGAGTTTGCGATTGGGATTCTGGGACATTCAGAGAACCATATACACTAAAAGCACTTATACGAGCCACAGGACGGAAGAGAGTACGAGGATCATTTGCTACATCACTCCGTTGAACTTCTCCTTGACTCTTATCCTCATAGTGATTATCTTCCTGGTTTTCCTGAGAGCTAACGTCTTTTCCTTCAATAGCTTTCAAAGAATTCACATCACCACATGATTGGGTTTCCTCAGATGATGCTTTTGATTTTTCAGCACTAACATCCTCCAGGATGTTGCTGGAGTCACTTCTTAATTTACCAAGTTCGGCACAGCGGCGCCTCAAGGTTGAATTCCAATGATTTTTAATGGCATTATCTGTTCTACCTGGTAAAAGCCTTGCAATTGATGCCCATTTGTTCCCATGAATAGCATGGGCCTGAAGGATAATCCGATCTTCTTCATCTGTCAAGAGTGGCGGAATTATTAGTTTCTTTCAACAGCTACTTCTATAAGCATAAATAACATTAATTGCTTCTTTATATCAGAACCTATGGGTGAAACAACTGGAAACAAAGAAGTATATCTAGTTTGATGTAGCACAGCACCAAATCATTTTTTGAAACGGGGAACAGCACCAAATCTTCAAATACGTATGCAGAAAACACATTTCGCTGCAAGTATAGTAGATGCTTTATCTTATTTTTTTGGTGATAAGATAAAGAATCTATTATATGGTACCAAGATGGTACAAGAAAAGGAACAAAAAAACAAGAAAGAACAGAAAGAAGCCTACTACACTCTTCTTCCTAACATATCCAAGAAACCCATTTACTGGTTCAAACTATCTAGTGAGCCACTTTTACACCATAAGTACAGGTTTTGTAAACATCTATTCTTAATTCTCGAAAAGTGAGTTCTCTGACCATCAAAGCAAGACTTGTTCCTCTCCATTCATATTGCCCATAAGATGCACAATGGAATAGTTCTCCATATATGCTTTATCTCTTTTGGTATCACCTACTGCTGCCAATCTTCCAGTAAACCTTTCACATTCTAAGGCATCACCCATATAATACCACAAATGTCTAGATATAACTCCCAACATTCTCAAGAAAATCTGCAATGGAGAAATCGGTGCTCAACTGCTTCCTGATCTTCTAGACACAAGTAGCATCTACTACATAGGTCAAAACCTCTCTTCCGCAAGTTATTTTAAGTTAAGCATGCCCCCCATGTTGCAATCACTCTGAAACATGCTATTTAGCAGGAGCTTTTGTCTTCCATATCATCCTCTAACACCAAGAAGTATCCCACTGACTAACTGCTTTATCAGAAGTACCCCAAATTCTTAACTGAAAATTTCTTAGTCTTTACCTGCCAGCCAGATCAGGGTATACACCTTATTATGATCAATATAAACTGATCCCAGTTGTTTAAGCAACTGACAAAATTCTTCTATCTCTCAATCATTCAAATTCCTCCTGAACCTTAGCTGCCAACCAGAGATAGAGAGAAAATCAGCAATAGAACATCCTTTTTCGATGCAAAGAGGTTAAATTGTTGATCAAGGGGAAGGACCTAAGTCCCCACCATTGAAAAGATACAACCTCTACACTTTTGCTTCCCCTCCTTTAATTCTCAAACAAATAGGAAAGTAGCCTGTGCACTCCCTTTTTACTTCCCAACCCACCTTAGCATACGAGAAGTGGTCAATAACCAGGCATGTCGGTTGGAACTTGGTTGGTATTATAAGCTTCTAGGTAACCCCACATATAATCTTCTAAACTGCAAAATAATCTGGTATTTCACAGATTATGCTTTATAGTTAAGAGTCAAAATAAACAAACATACTTCTTTCATCCCATTTGGTGTGACAACATTTTGCTGGGACGGAGGTAGAAAACATTAAGGGTTCGTTTAGTAGAGTGTATTAACAAAAATAATGTATGCATTAATTCGGTGTATTAGTAGTACCTAGTTTGGTACACTTTTTAATGCTATGTACAACTAATGCTTGCATTAGTTATACACTCTATTGTGTGTTAAGGTGTGTATTACTAATATCATGGATTTCTAGGTATTAGTAATATGCAATGGGATTTAATTCATGCACTAGCATGGTTAAAGACCCAATTTCCCCTCAAAACCTTTTTTTACATCTTTTCCATTATATTTGTAAATAATTATTTTTTAAAAAAAAATTAGGCAATGCATGTTATTTTTAATACACCAAACCAAACAATGCATAAGAAATATCTCTTCATAATTAATGCAAGCATAACTAATACAAATATTACTAATGCAAGTACTACTTATACATTCTATTTAGCATTATTCTAATACACCCTACCAAACGACCCCTAAAATGATTGTTGAAAAGTTAGTTTGCTGAAAAACAGAGTCTCAAAAGTTTAAATTTGAATAGTTTAGTTAACTTAAAATCTTAAAATTTGTGAAATCTGCACAAAATAAGAGTATCAACAGGAATGCTGTCAAAAGAAATAGAGGCTGAGGAGAGCCATCAAAAGCATAACACTACTCTGCATAACCTGGTTCATTAATTTGCAGCAACCTGTAGTAGTCAGTCTGTATTATTACATGTGTATGTTTGGATGCTTAGAGCGATAAAGAGATGTCCTTGCTTGCATGGATGAAGCAAAGCAACTTCGAAGAAGTGTACACTTCATACAGTAAAGTGCAAATCGATACAAAAAGAAACGGTAGGATTAATTGAAAACAAGGGCCTTCTGCAATCTCAGTACTAGGACTTCTCTTCAGATATACTTTAGTCTTCTCTTCATTGCCTTTTTCTTCTTCTAAGGTTTGCTATGATTCTTCTTCTACTATTCCTTTGTTTTCTTGATTGGCTTCTCTAGTATTGTTTCTCTTCAGAAAACTTACTATTCTTTTCCTTCTTCTGTGTGCGAGTCTTCTTCTTCTGCTACTTCTGCTTTTGGAATTTTCAGTTTTAAAACTACTGCCTTAAGTCATGGTCACGTTCTCAAAGTGGAGTTCTTTTTTCTCTTCTACTCAAGAGTTATACCATACTATCATGCATTTACACTTCAACATTTATAGGACTTGGCCGGTCCATGATTCACTAACTTTGAGTTTCAAGACTAGTGCAGAGACCTACTATTATATATTATTATATACTACTAGCAACCTAAAAGTGAGCTACTCTCAACAATCAGTTGTCTACTTCTCAAGAGAGGAGGAGGTAACAGGGTCGCGTTGCCTGTGAACAGTGATAAAGATTTGACTTGAGTTCTATGTTGTACGGACTCTCCAAAAATGTAGCCGCACCCGTGTCAGGATCCTCCAAAAATGCACTACTTTTGATGGATCCAACACACACCCAGTGGTATTTTTGAAGATTCCGAGCAATATAGCTTGAGCATGGTCAGATCTGATAAAACCTCTAAATGTATTTTCAGCTCAAATGAAAATACAAATGCAAGTCCAAAAGAATGGAAGTAACAGTCTCTACTTTACATGTCAAAAATGTATGTGGCACAGGTGAAATCACCTATTCACTTGAATGATCCATGACTTAAACCTGAATGCATTTGTACATCTGTGCACTTTAGCAAGCCCTGATCCAATCTTTATCACTACGCAACTTCTCAAACCTTAAGATCATCAGAACTCTCAAGTGTGGTCAAACCTTCTGTTCAGAACTCTGCTGACCTTAAGTTGTAACTTCAAAATCAAAGTTTGACAATTTAAAAATCCAGACTTTGCTAGATCTAAACATCAAATACACTTCAAAATCACAAGCAGAAACTACATTTCACCTTAATACAGAACTATGATCAAATACCTTCTACTCAAGATGACCTTTGGTTGAAAATCCAGACTTGAATCTTTTTTTGATTGGTAAAAATCCAAACTTTAATCTTGACCACAGGTAATCCAAACTTTGCCCGAGCTAAACATCAACGCACTACAAATTCAAAAGTAGAAACTACATTTCATCGGGAATATTCAACTTTGGTCAATACCTTCAAGATTTTCTTGACCCCAGGTTCAAAATCCAAACTTTGCGCTAAACAGTACACTATAAAATAACAAGTAGAAACAAACTCACCGGGAATATTCAACCCTGGTCAATACTTTACTGCCAAGATTTTCTTGACCCAAGGTTCAAATCCAAACTTCCCTGAGCTAAACAATACACTACAAAATCACAAGTAGAAACTACATTTCACAGGAAATATTCAACTTTGGTCAATACCTTAACTACCAAGATTATCTTGACCCCAGGTTCAAAATCCAAATACACTTCAAACTCACAAGAGAAACTACATTTCACCGCAAATATTCAACTTTGGTCAATACCTTAACTGCCAAGATTTTCTTGACCCCAAGTTCAAAATCCAAACTTTGCTTGAGCTAAACAATACAACTAAAAAATCACAAGTAGAAACTATATTTCAACGGATATTCAACTATACTCAATACTTTACAGTCAAGATCTTATCGACCCCAAATTCAAAATCCAAACATCAATGCAGGATCAAATCACAAGTAGAAACTCAATTTCCATAAAACCCCTTTTCACCAAATGGCCGCACAAAAAAAAAACAGATGGTTTTCGAAAGTTACCGGTAAAGGGTTTGCGTTTAACGGCAGGGTCAAGCTGATTACACCACCGCAACCGGCACGATTTTCCCGATCTACCGGGAATTCCACGGGCGATCAAACTCCAATTCCTCGCCCCAAAATTGCTTACCAAACGACTAAGTATAGCGTCTTCTTCAGGTGACCATGGTCCTTTAACACGGTCTGCTGTTTTCTTTCTCACTTGGTCACTGCTTCCACTTCCGTCCTCTAGCATCAACACTTCCTCTTCGTCGCCGCCGTCACCGCTGCCGCCGCCGTAAAAACCGTCAACGGCGACGCGCACTTCTACAACTTCCGGTGTACCGTTTTCCATTTTTTTGTGTGTGTGTTTTTAAAATTTGATTTTGTGTAGTTTTGGGTACCCGCCTAAGTGCAACTGCAAAACAGATGAAGGTAGGTATAGAGAGAGTGCAGACAGCTCCTTACTTGGAAATTTGATTGTTTTACCCTTTTTACCCTTTTACCTGCGTTGCTCGAACTCTTTAAAATATTGAATCATTTGTATCGTATTTTACAAAAATAATTATTTTTGAAATGGAAAAGAGTCAAATATACTGCTGCAGTAGCGGAGACACATTGTGATTAGGGATTCATTCGAATCTCCTTTGGCAGAAAATTATACTATTTATACATTATTAAAATAATTTTTTTTTATGTATAAATAGTAAATGTACTTTCGGTTCAAATATACCCCTTTTGTTATATTTTCGGATCAAATATGTCCCTCCCATTATAATTCGGCACAAATTTATCTTTAATTTTAACGAAAAGATACTTAGCAAGCTTAAAATCAAATGATCCACTCCCAATTTCTTTAGAAACTCATTCCTTTGCCCTGAGTTCTTTTTTTCTTTTCTTTTCATCATCTTCCCTTTTATAAAATTTTGTGTGCTATATATGATGAAATAAGTGTATTCACACAACAAAGTTGTGCTACACTTTTCCAGCACAAATCAAAGAAGTCCGTTGTTCAAATTTGTTTTTATAAAATTAGGATTATTGTACTAGAATCTTTTTCCTACAACAAGATAAATAATAATCGTAGGTAGCAATTGATTTTGGGTAGCTCGTCTAGTATTGGAAATTTTTAAAAAAACATTGCAGTCTACTAACACTTTAAAAAAAGAAGTTAAGCACAATTAAAAATCATTATACATTTTTACTAAAGATCTCAATTCGGAAGAATAGATAAATTATCCCAATTTTTGCTTTGTCATTGCTTCTTTTAAGAAGAAGAAAATAAAAATAATTCAAAGCTGGGGAAGTGGGTTAGGGATGGAATTCGAAAAGAATTGAGTATTTAAAATTGAGGGTAATTCATTTGATTTTAGGCTTGCAATGTGTTTTTCCGTCAAGATTAAGGGCAAATTTGTTTAAAGTATAATAAGAGGGGTATATTTGAACCTAAAGTAGGAAGGAATATATTTGGATTGAAAGTATAACAAGGGATATATTTAAAATATTTTCAATAGTACAAAACTATATTTGACTCTTTTCCGTTTTTGAAATATACCATTTTCCGTATATTTGGCAAAACATGTGATATTTCGAGGGTTATTTTATTTTATTGTTAATCTATAATATAGAAGCGAATAGAGGAGCTTGGGGTCAGTCGGTCAATTGACCGATTTGCCCTTCTCCTCTATTTATATTTAATACTTTCTCCTTTTTAATTTTTTTTTCATATTTTTTTAGTATGTTATGTATTTATAAATTACTAAATAAATTATATTATAAATTACAGTGATTTTTATATTTAATAATTTTTTCATTTTAATTTATTTATCTTATTTTCCTTTTTAGTATGTTATGTATTTATAAATTAATAAAAAAATTATATTATAAATTATAATAATTAGCAAATTAAAATATTTTTAAAAAATATTAATAATTTGATTAACTCTCGAAATTTCACCTTTATAAATTGAGATAGAGAGAGTAACATATACTATTTGAAAATTACATTAAAAGTACTATAAATCACAATAATTAATAACTTAAAAATATTTTTAAAAATAAAATTTGGTTAACTCTTAAAATTTTACACGTGCCACATAAATTGCGACATAGGGAGTAATATACATTATTTGAAAATTACGTTAAGTAAGACCATTATAAAATACAATAATTAATAACTTAAAATATTTTTGAAACATATTAAAAATTTGGTTGACTCACAAAGTTTCACATGTGCCACATAAATTGGGATAGAGTGAGTGATATATATTATTTGAAAATTACGTTAAAAGTGTTGTAAATCATATAATTAACAACTTAAAATATTTAAAAATCACATAAAAATTTGGTTATTCTCCTAATTTTATTTGTGCCACATAAATAGAGATAAATGGAGTAATATATATTAGGCCCTATTTTAAAACGTATTGAAATTTTGGTTAACTCTCGAAATTTTTTTCATGCCACATAAATTGGGAATTGGGACAGATAAAGTGACATATATTATTGAAAAATTATATAAAAAGTACTATAAATCATAATAATTAATAACTTAAAATATTTAAAAATCAAATTCTCCTAAGTTAATCCATACCACATAAATTGAGACAAATAAGATAACACCGTCTCATGTAACCAGTACTTACTATCCAATAAAAGCGAACAGCGGGGTAGCACTCCGTCAATATGTGTGCTTTGCAGTTCAAAGGGCTAAAATTGACATTTTATGCTTTTGTGCTTTGCAGTTCAAAGGGGTAAATTTTTGAAGTTGTATTTGTAGATGTATTTTATTTAGAAAAAAAAACTAAAGTTTTATGAAAAGAAAGTGAAATTTCTTCAAAAATCTGGTTTAGGAAATTTGAAAATATTTAAAAATCAAATAGATATTTAAAGATATTTTTAAAAAAATTTGATTTAAAATCTATAATCAACTGCTAGCAAAGCTTTGCTTTTGAAAAAAAGTTCTATGCATCTCACTCATAAGGACAATTTAGTCATTTCATGTCCTTATCGTGTAGATATCTTCAAATAATCATTGAACTCGTGTATATAAAAAAAAACTCAAAAGAGAATGAAGTTGAAATATTTTTTTGTAGAAGAAATAAATAAAGATACAATTATACGTAAACCTAATTAATTATTATTATTCTATTAACTTAAAGATCGATCTTTTGGCTCCTCCTAACTAGTAAGAGAATAAAGGTAAAAATGCTCTATATTAGAATTTTAATTCCTTCAAATCCAAACAATAATACCTTCCTATCAAAATTATTTGTGGTAAGAAATCATTAATATTGTCTATGTAAATGCCATATGGCTAAATTCAAAATCATCATAATAATATTATTCAAATTCCTGACTTAATTTTTTTCCTTTTTGGGGCAAATAAAATACTTTTTTATAAATATTATACTGGGTTATTACACCGATTGACCTGTCTTGGTTTGTAGTTTCCAAATAGTTTTTTTTTTCAAAAGAAAATATATTATAGATGGTGAAAATTATAATGCATTATGGTCTCAAAAACTTGTAATTAAGGTATAATCCACTTATTAGCTATAGTATCAGTTCAGCTTAAATGAAAAAATACGGTTAATGAGGATTTATATATATTGCTGCCTCTAACTTGTTTGATAATAAGGCATAGTTATTATTGTTAGGGGTCGGTTGGTATACTCGACAAATATAAATAATTTTAGGATAACAATTTAGTGTTGTTTTATTCCTTTTTTGGTTACTAATTCTAAGATAAATTATCATCGAATTAGTAATTAATATCAGGTTAAATTATCCCTGGTAGAGGGTCGAATAACAATATTGAAATTCGTTATCTCGGAATAAAATAATAAATATGTCAAAAATATTGCTAAGGTCCCTCAAATCATTTTTCTACTAAATAAAATAGAAGATATTTTTATAAACAAATGCGGTCTTTTTAAAAAAAATATGCATGTTCTCAGATCCCACTTGTGGGATTTCACTGGATATGTTGTTGTTGTTGTTAAAAATATGCATGTTATTTTTATAAATACAATAAATCAAACAATCAATAAAAAATAATATCAAAATAACTAATTCCAACATAATGAATCGGACATACTTTTTATTCAAACCAAACTACCCTTTATAATATTAAACATATAAGAGATCTGGAAAAAATATAAAATTTTACAAATAGCTACTATAAGTATTTTAGTTATACTCATTAGCTACAGTTTGCATAATTACGCTCCATAGTTATAGTTTTGTTTGTTGTGGATATTTTCGTTTGTATAATTCGTTGCCAATATACAAACATAGTAAGTATATATAAATTATGTATTTATACATTTAGGAATTTTTCAGAACTTATACAAATCAAATGTATCAACATGATAATTACATACAAATTAGGGTAAGCATATACAAATTCTGAATTTATACAATTAGAAAAATTCTGAATTTATACAATTAGGAACCGAATTATACAAATTTTGAATTTATACAATTGAGAGCTGAATTATATAAATTATGCACGTGAGCCACTTAATTATGATTGTACGTTAATGGTGAATGATGATTTAATTAAACTGTAACTATGTTAACTAATAAATTAATATATATTTGCTTATCCACGTAATTTTTCCTGGATCATTTTCTTATATTCAAATTATAAAGAATTATATTCATATATTATGGAGATTGTCATTCCATCAAAATATCAAACATGAAAAGCAAGGTAAAAATAAATTAAAGCAAACAACAAATCCCATGTAAAAGAAGAAGAATCTTTATGAAATTTTTCAGTGAAAAAAGAATTGGCACAAAAAATAAAATGTCTCGGGGAAAAATTTCAGCAAACCCAAAGAATTAAACATTAAATGCAATATCCTCACAAACAACTTTATTGTTGTTTGTAAAAAAAAAATTATTTATATTTTTAAAAGAAAGGTGCAAAAACAATTTAGAAAGAAGAAGGAGATGGAGCTGGAGCATCAGCACCCTCTTCAGCAGCACCACTGCTCAGCAACTTCTTGTTCTTGTTGCATAAGTTTGGCAAGTATGCTCCTGCACATTTCACCAAATAAATAAATTTTAAAAGGTCAAAATTAAGGCGATTATACTCTTCGTTAAAAAAAAATGGTGCTTATATATCTTCACTATCTAATAACTGGCGCATATATACCCTTGTTGTTTAACAAATTAAATATATTTACCATTTTCGTTAACAAACTGATTTTTTTTAAAAAAGTGATGAGAGAGGTTAATAGTTTTACCTTCAGCAGCAGCCAAGTTGAAGTAAAGATCAACAATATTGGGGCATTGTTGATAACAAGGAGGGGAGCATAGTTTGGAGACAAATTGAGGCTCAAGCAAATCATCAGAAGAAATTCCAAAGAAATTTCTATTAAGACCACAAGATTCAATACATTCATCTGTCTCAATGTGTTCCTTCATGTTTTCAACCATCACTTCTGATGTCTTGCATGTGTATTCACTACTAATTAAATTGTCTTGTGGTGTTGCTTTCTCTAATACACACCTTTTCCCTGTTGATGAAATTGCAAATGCACAATCACCATTTGGTAAACTCTCACATTTCACCTCCGCTACAAAAATAAAAAAGAAAATTAAGATACAGTGACGAAATTAGAATTTTCATTAATTTGTTCATGCATTGAATTGGACATATTATTTTCACAATAATTAATTAAATAATAGTAACTCACTTTTATATACGGCATAAGTGACTTGGAGGAAAAGGGAACACGTAAAAAAAAGGATCAAAGATGATTTCATTGATGATGCCATTTCTTTTTCTTGTTTTCTCTTTTATTTTGTTGTGATTTTTTTTTTATTTTTTTTGTGTTGTTAGGAAAGAATTTTTTTTTTTTTTTTGGGGGGGGGGGGGGGATTGTGAGGTGAGTTTGAATGAAGGATTTTCTTGTGTTTATATAGGGAGTTTAAGATGAGAGAAAAAATTCAAGATGCATTATGACCGATAGAAATCATACAAATGTTTGGTTACCAGCTTAATTAGTATCTTTTCTGTTAATATTTCTTTATTGAGGATTATTTTTAATATTTGATGATTTTTTTTTTGCTTTTTTACAAGTTCAATATTTGAACTCGTGACATTCTGAATTTTGACAAATTCAATATTTTTTGGCATCTTTTGTTGAATATTTTTGATAATGGATTATTGGTTCCTTAAAACTTGAATTTTATTATTGCAAAGTAAGGAATCACTTCGGTGTTGTAATTCTTACCAACAATATTTCTTGTACTCACATTCTAGCAACTCTCTCCTATCGCACTCACTTGTTCTTTGCTCTCTTGTTTGCTTTCTTTCTTGCTTTCTTACTTAGAGCTCACGTACAACTCAAATGGACCACTTCTATTAATAGGTGGTGATGGAAGAATCTAGCGAGAAATATATACTACTCTTTTTTGGTATTTTCTTAACTATCTTTTTCTAAAATATTTCTAGATTTCTCTCTCTAGAACACTCATTCTAGAGATCTTTCTTCATTTCTTTACATCTGTTAAATATTTTAGATTCTTCTTTAAAATATTTTAAATATTAATTAAGTTGATAATGAATTCTTAACACTTCCCCTCAACCCCAACTTAATTCGTTCTTTGCCTTCACTTCTAATGATTTTCAAGACTTTGGAATCATCCTGATATCCAGATATTTTGTAAATCTATTCTGGTGTCAACTTTATCTTATCACTAGTCTTTGAAGCTTCTTCAAAGGTAGTAGCCTCTTTGATTTTGACAACTTCTATTAATGTTGCATCTATATACTTAGTGTTTGGACGTTTCAGTCTTGTACACTTTTTTATTTGCGATTATGGTGCTTCTTAAACATTTTCTTGCAACACATCTGCTGTTTCACAAGTTCCAATTTACCATAAGCTCTTCTTTTCCTTTTATGGATATACATCCTGGTTAGATTCTATCTTGTTCCATTGTTCTACTTTGGTGAGCTTATCTTGCAGCTTTTGTACAAGATCAATTGAATCTGGTAGAGACACTTGTTGGGACCACCATGCTGACGCTTCGTTAAATACCACATTTCTTAACACATATATCTGATTTGTGATAGGATCGCAACACCTTCATTTTATTTTTTATTAACAAAGATGCAGCAAACAACTTTCTTATCAAACTTATTGTGGAGATGATCTAGCACGAACACATGACACACAATTGAAAACTTGACAGTGACTTATGCATATCTCTGTCAGATGTTTATTCTATTTTTCAGTTACTCCATTTTTGTCGCGTATTTGGACAAGTCAATTGTGGCCTTATCATTTAGTTTTTAAGGTAGTCATTCATCAACTCATGTGATGTGTGTTCTACCCCATTGTACATACAGAGACATTTTGTTAAGATAGTTAAGGAGTAGGTAGTTAGAGATAGGGACAGTTTAGTCATTTATAGTGATCTAGTTAGAACTAACTAACTGAATTAGTTAGTTAGTTACTACTTAGTTAGCTATGTATATATATAGCCAATAATATCTTGTAACTTGATTTAGGGCATTTCAGCTCTTCTTCTCATCTTCTTCTCTTCTTCTTCATCCTCATTCTTCACTGTGTATGTGTATCTGTGCACTTATTCTCAGAATAGTTCATGGTATCAGAGCGTTGGAACACTGTGAAAAGTGTTCTTAGCTGAATCATAGACTCTAGACAAGAGTCAAAGATTTGTCCGATCAAAAACTCTGTTTTGTGGATCTAAGCTCCAGTGAAGCTGAATTCTGCAAACAACAAGTTTTTTTTTTCCGCAACAAAACTCAAAAGGAAAAGTTGGAGAAACAATGCCTGTTGAAGCCACAATTCCAGATCTAGGTCAAAATCTCAATCAAAATCAGTTCGATATGCAGAGAGTTGGTGTACCTGTGTCTACAAGCTCTACAAACAACATTGGGCAAGGTATTGACTACAATCACCCTCTATTCCTTAGCCCTACGGATGTGAGTGGAATTAGTCTCGTTTCATTTCAGCTGCAAGGTATGGAAAACTACACCTTGTGGAATAGATCGATTAAACTTGCCTTGTTAGGGAGAAATAAGCTAGGATTAGTGGATGGAACATGCAGAAAAGAGATGTATGTTGAAGAACTGTGGGGACAGTGGGAACGGGTGAATGCTATTGTGTTGTCGTGGTTGATGAACTCAGTGTCAAAGAGTTTGCTAAGTGGAATTGCATTTGCCTCAAGTGCCTCAAGTGTATGGACTGATCTGCAAGAGAGATTTGATAGGGTTGATGGATCAAGAACTTACAGCCTATACAAAGAAATTACCTCATTACAGTAAGGTACTTCCTCTGTATCAGTGTATTATACAAAGTTGAAAGCATTGTGGGATGAGTTCGAAGTATTAGTGCCCTTACCTTGCTGCAACTGTGAGAAGTCCAAAGGATTTGTAGTTCACATGAATAGACAAAAACTATATCAATTCCTAATGGGATTGAATGACACATATCATCAGGCTAGGAGTCAGATACTCATGATAAATCCCCTGCCAACTATAAATCAAGCATATGCTATGATAGTAGGAGATGAGAGCCAAAAATCTGTTGTTACAGGCATCAATAACTTGGGACTACATTCTTCCATCATAGACTCAGCTGCAATGTATTCCAGAGGTGGCAGTAGCTCAGGTGTCAGTAACAGGTTCAAGAAGAATACACTGCTAATATGTGATTTTTGCAAGTGTAGAGGTCATACTAAAGAATCCTGCTACAAGGTGGTTGGATATCCTCCAGACTTTAAGTCCAAGAGGAAGATCCAAAGTGCAAACATTGCTTATGCAGATACCAGTGACTTGGCCAGTCAGACACAGCAATCAGCTTCAGCTAAGGCTAATTTCTCATATGGCTTGAATACAAATGTAATCGATAACTCAGTGTGGGACAGGAATATCACAACTCAGCATCTTGCAGATAGAGGGTCAGTTGAATCTTCTAACTCCAATGTAAAAATAACTCAAGCTGAGAAGGATGTCAAACAATTACTTCAAGGCTGTACATTCACAAAAGATCAATATGAACACATTCTCAAGATGATGAGTCAACAATCAGGATCAAGAACTAACACTTCTGACTATAATAAGGCAAACACTGCAGGTACAACCCTATTTGTTACTGAAAACAGTGATGTATGGATTATAGATATAGGTGCAACAAACCATATGGTTTCTAAACTTGATATGCTGCAAAAGGAGTCTGTGCTAAAGCTTGACAGTCCTAAGGATGTATACTTGCCAGATGGGGGTAACACACAAGTAACTCATATTGGTTTCTGTAGTTTGTCAGCTAGAAGTGTAATCACTAATGTATTCCATATACCAGAGTTCAAGTACAACTTGATGTTTGTCAGCAAAATAACAAAGGAATTAGGCTGCTCAGTCTCTTTCTTTCCTGATTTTTGTGTTTTCCAGGAACTTTACACTGGGAAGGTGAAGGAAGTTGGTAGAGAAGAAGGAGGCCTGTATCTTCTGTGGAGACAACTCAACCAATGTCACTCAACTAATAATAGAGACTCTGCTCATGCTGTTGACACTGCTCACTCACCCAGAAAGGAGTCAGACATGGAACTATGGCATCAAAGACTAGGACATGTGTCCTCATCTGTTCTTACTAAGATGTTCAATGTGAATAAAGACAGTATGTGTAAGGTGATCAAATGTTTAGTCTGTCCTTTTGCAAAGCAAACCAGACCTGGTTTTCCTTCCAGTACTATCAAAAGCAGTAGTTGTTTTGAATTGATACATGCTGACATTTGGGGACCCTATAATACACCTACATTTGATGGTAATAAATACTTTCTCACAATTGTTGATGACTTCTCAAGAATGACTTGGCTATTTTTACTTAGACAAAAGTCAAATGTCTGTGCCTCTCTTAAAATGTTTTTACACTATGCTAAAACTCAGTTTGGTACAATAGTCAAAGTCCTAAGGACAGACAATGGTACTGAATTTGTTAACTCAGTCTGTGATAGCATGTTTAAAGCACAGGGCATTATACATCAGAGAACTTGTCCTTACACTCCTCAACAAAATGGTGTGGCTGAAAGGAAATATAGACATCTATTGAAAGTAACCAGAGCCTTAAGGTTCCAAGCAAAAATACCTATCAGGTTCTGGGGTCATTGTGTCCTGGCAGCATCTTATCTTATTAACAGAACCCCTAGCAGAGTGCTTGAGTTTCAGACTCCTTATGAAAGACTGTATGGCAGTACACCATCACTCACTCATTTGAGGACTATTGGGTGTCTAGTCATGGCAAAACTTCTCACAGAATCTGACAAACTGCAGCCCAGATCAAGGTCAGCAGTTCACATGGGCTATTCTGAAGTACACAAAGGATATATTTTATTTGATCTGCACACCAGCTCATTTTTTGTGAGTAGAGATATTATCTTTAGGGAAGACATATTCCCTTTTGCCCAAGCTGACAACTCTGCCCAACAGAAGATATTTGTGGACAATCTGCAAGGATTAGGTGAAGTTGATCAAGAAATACATCACCTAGCTCATCCTATAATCACAAGTAATGATTCATCAACACTTTCATCAGGAGTAGAGACATGTCTTGATACAGGTGGGGCTCATGACTATATGCAGCAACCTGAATATGAGGATGTGCCACAAGCTGAACCTGATGGCACTTGCTCTGATAGACCTAAAGTTGCTGTGTCTAGAAGATCTACAAGAACTAAACAACCTCCTATATGGCTGAAGGATTTTGTTTCCTTAACTGCACAGCAGAATGTTCAATATCCCCTATCCAACTATGTGAGTTATTCTCATCTCTCACCCTCTTATCAGTGTTTTATTGCTGCTACTTCCACTGTGAGAGAACCCACAAGCTATGCAGAAGCAATCAAGAACCCAAGGTGGGTTGAAGCTATGCAGGCAGAGATCCAGGCTTTAGAAAATAATCATACCTGGGAGATTCAATCTTTACCTGCAGGGAAGAAGCCCATTGGCTGCAGATGGATCTTTAAAGTTAAATACAAATCAACTGGTGAAGTAGAAAGGTTCAAAGCAAGACTAGTTGCTAAGGGCTATAGTCAACAAGAAGGCATAGATTACAAAGAAACATTTTCTCCAGTGGTCAAAATGGTGACTGTCAGAACTGTGCTATCCATTGCAGCTTCCAGGAATTGGCACATTCATCAAATTGATGTCTTCAATGCTTTCCTACATGGGGACCTGGAGGATGAAATCTATATGCAACTCCCTCAGGGATTTGTCAGTCAAGGGGAGAAAGTATGCAGACTGACAAAGTCCCTCTATGGCCTCAAACAAGCTCCAAGGCAGTGGAACCACAAACTCACTGAAGCTCTCATTTCTCTCAAGTTCAAACAAAGTCAATATGATTACTCCCTATTCATCAACAAATCAGCAAAAGGTATTGTGGTTATACTTGTATATGTAGATGATATGTTGATAACTGGCAGTAACTTAAAACTGATAGAGGAAACAAAGAATGCACTACAAAAGGCCTTCAAGATGAAAGACCTAGGGGAACTCAGATACTTTCTGGGAATTGAGTTCACCAGATCAACAGAAGGAGTACTCATGCACCAGAGGAAGTACACTCTTGAGCTTATAGCAGAGGTGGGAATGACAGCAGCCAAGCCAGCAGGAACACCCATAGATGTCAATCTCAAACTAACATCAAAGCAGTATGATGACCATGTGAACAAAAGGCAAGAAGATGACCCTCTAGTAGATCAAGCAGCATATCAAAAGCTTATAGGTAAGCTGTTATATCTTAATATGACCAGGCCAGACATATCCTTCAGTACTCAGACACTTAGCCAATTCCTAAATCAGCCAAAGAAGTCTCACATGGAAGCTGCACTAAGAGTAGTCAGATATTTAAAAAGGCAACCTGGACAAGGTATACTACTATCCAGTCACTCAGATAATCAAATCACTGCCTTTTGTGATGCAGACTGGGCAGCTTGTCCACTCACCAGAAAATCAGTCACAGGCTACTTAATCAAGATGGGAAAGTCATTGATTTCATAGAAAGCCAAGAAACAGACCACAGTTTCAAGGAGCTCAGCCGAAGTTGAATATAGAAGCATGGCTTCAACTGTTTCAGAAATTGTTTGGCTGTTAGGAATGCTGAAGGAGATGGAAGCTGAAGTTGAGATACCAGTGCAGATGTACAGTGATAGCAAGGTAGCAATTCAAATTGCTGCAAATCCAGTGTATCACGAAAGAACAAAACATATAGAAATTGATTGCCACTTCATTAAAGAAAAGTTGCAACAAGGCATGATTAAAGTCGACTACCTACCAACTCAAGAACAACCTGCTGATATATTGACAAAAGGGTTGTCCAGAGCTCAACATGAGCATCTAATGTCCAAGCTAGGAGTTTTGAACATATTTGCACCTCCTAGCTTGAAGGGGAGTGTTAAGATAGTTAAGGAGTAGGTAGTTAGAGATAGGGACAGTTTAGTCATTTACAGTGATCTAGTTAGAACTAACTAACTGAATTAGTTAGTTAGTTACTACTTAGTTAGCTATGTATATATATAGCCAATAATATCTTGTAACTTGATTTAGGGCATTTCAGCCCCAAAATGAAAAGGCTACTCTGAGCTCTCTTCTTCTCATCTTCTTCTCTTCTTCTTCATCCTCATTCTTCACTGTGTATGTGTATCTGTGCACTTATTCTCAGAATAGTTCACATTTGATTTTCCATCCAATGTTATTCTCCACACTATATTTAAACTCCTTAAACTTATCATTCAGATTTCTCCTTTAAAAGTAAACTCATACGTACCTCGAGAAGTCATCAATGAATGTTATCATAGAACTGTAACCACTGATGGAAGACTGTTTCACCAGTCCAAACATGTTTGAGTGCACTAGCTCTAGTGGCTTCTTCGCTTGATAGTTTGATTTTCCATTAGGAAGTTGATGTGCTTTTCCATATTAGCATCTAACATATACAGTGTCTCATCTAATCATAAGCTGGAGAAGACCTTTTAATTTTGATGGTTGCATCATGATTTTTAATTTGTTATAGCTCACGTGCCTAAGACGTGCATAAAGGATCAATTATTTCATTACGTAGATTGATTCTAATCTTCTCACCTCCATGATTTGTGTGCTTGTAACTTTGAAGTTTTTATATAATTTTACGTCATTTGGCCCAACAAGACATAATTTTTAGAATTTGTTAGTTGCGACACAAATAATAAGTTTTTTCATACCCGGAACATGATAGACATTTTGAAGTTTCACTTGTTTTGAGCTGTGATGAGGCATGAAACACTATCTTCCCAATATGAGCTATTGACATTTTTGAAATATTTGTAATCACTATTACTTGATTGCCTTTATATTTTCTTATGTTGATAAGCTTTTTCTCATCACTAGTCATGTGATTAGAATATTCTAAATCAATGATCCAATCATGTTCATAATTGATCAGTTCTCACTTATAATTACAAGTGCAAGCTCTTCTTCTTTGTTAGAGTGATAGGTAAAAAGCCCCTCCTGTTGATTGCTTTCTTCAACTGTATAAAAGGTCTTGAAATCTCAAGCTTCTTCTTTAGCTTTCTTGACTGGAGTAAAAATAGTTATGTTACCTTCAACTTTCTTATATCAACAATCTCTGACATAGTGTCCTTTCTTTCTACAATTACAATACTTCTTCATTTGCGCCCTTTATTGAAGTGTTGGTTTGCTTGCTTATTATGTCGATCACTTCTTTGATGTTGATTCTTCTGGTCTCTCATCCCTTTTTCCCTCATCCCATTTTTGATATCCATATTTTTTTGCTAAACAACATCTTATCTTCATCTTTTATAGAAAGGCTTGATAATGATTTCTCCAAATCTACTTCAATTGCCAATAGTTTTTTCAACTCACATAAAGTTGGTTATGTGGCCCATCCCCATATGACTGTAATTATGCCTTTTTCCTCCTACCTTAGACCATAAGCAATGATTCTCCTCATTCTTATTGTTATGCCCTATTTTTAACCGAGGTTAGATAAAGCACAACATATGGACTCTGAAAAAGATTAATTATTGTATGGAGTCGCCACCTAATTTATTTAGGAAAATAAGGAAAACATATTTGATGCATGACCTGTATGACTCACGTTTCAATCTGCGAAAAACCAGTTTAGATTCTAGGTAAGGATTTACATTATTCCAAAGGAAAGGTGTTAGGCATCCTTCGAAATCCACAAAATGTGGTACCCAGCTAGACTTAATTCATCAAAAAGGGAGGAGATAAAATTATTATTTGCAAGTATAACAAACATATATATAAAAATATATACACTAAAATTGTATAAGAATATATGTATAAAAAAAGGTATGTACTAAGTAAGTAAAGTATATTATCACCAATTATGTGTAGAAAAATATGAGAAAGGTATATGTATATAAAAAAGGTAGTTTTTATGCAATATTAAAAGAATAGCCCTTTATTCATATGAACAAAGAACTCTTTTATCATATGAAAAGAAAAATAATTTTGAATATCATTTGCAGAAAATATCTCCGAATACATGTACAGACACTTGGTAAAATATTAATAATGAATAAATTATTATCAAAATAATTTTAAAATATGTGTGTATATATACTACAAAAAATAGAATTCTATTTTATAGTAAGCTCAGAGGCGTAACTGTAATAAGTGTTACATTCCTATTAGAACGTCATGGTGATTCGTAAAAAAAAATCAATTCAATTGTTCAAAAGAGATTTTAAAAGAAAATAGTTTAATTTAAGGAGTCACCATAATTTTAGGATAATTAGAAACCAAACAATTATTTAAAAATGTCTACAAATTCAATGGATCCTAAGTAAGGAGTTCAAGTTATTTCAAAGGGAAGGTATCAGCATCCTTTGAAATCCACAACTGCAGGTCCAAGATAAACTCAGCTTTTAAATTGAGGAGATGAAAATATTGCACAAATATGTAATGAAATATACATAAAGAATAAATTAAAACAATAATATAAGGAACGGCCTAATGTTTGCCTAACGTCAATAATATACACAATAATAAATTAAATATATTATTCGAACTTAATTCGAATAGCTTTCTCAGAAAGCAATTCTGAATACCTGTAAAAGACTTAATAGAAGTGTTAGTAAGGAATAAATATGATGATGATGATGATAATAATAATAATAATAATAACTAAAAATAAAATCCGTCTTATAAACATGGAAGGCCTTGGAAATCGACGATAATTTCTTCATCGACCTTTTTTAACTGTATAATCAAAAAAATGTGGGAAGGATTACATTTTCCAAACCTAGCACAAAATGATGAACCGTAAAATAGTGACATTAGATCTATTATCAACAACAAAATAAATAACAATATAAAATCTAATAAAATATTTCACACATCAAATAGATTAGTACTAAAGTAACAAAGAGAGTGAAGAAACCGCACCTAAGCAAATAGACAAATGAAATAAAGAGACAAAAAGTAGAGATATATAAAGTGATGTTATCAATGTAATAAATGTATAAAAAAAATTGATAAGATAACAATGCCAAAATAATAATCAGCAATCCAAATGGAGATAGAAAAATGAGTGAAACGTGATTTTTGGAAATAAGATATCACAGCAACTTAAAAACAACAACAACAGTAGTGCTAACTAAAATTTCCGTCTTTTAAATGGAGAGGCCTCAAAAATCGACGGAGAGATTTTTTCATTGGCCATGGTTTCCAAATAAAGTATGTATTGGAACATTAATTAAATTCTATAGATGTAGTTTCTATATGAGTCAATATGATAAAAATATTTGTAATCTTGTAAGCGTAAATTAACTCTTATAAAATACTAAAAATATTCATTAAGTACTAAAGACGTGATTTATGTATATTTCTTACGGTGAAAATCTTGGTTTTATATGCTTGCAATATTATTCAATTCTATAAACATAGTTCTATATGACATAATATTATAAAAATATTTATTAGCAAATATATAGGTATTGTATCTATTAAAGTAGCCTATTAAACTTATTAAATCTTAAACATGATTTCTATAAAAATTAACATGCTAAAGTCATGTAGGTATAGTTTCAATTAATATGCTGAAAATATTAAGCTTAAACCGTGACATATGATTTAATTAACATGCTGGAAATTATCTATCGAAAGCGTATGTACATGATATGTAATAATAGAATGATTGATAGTTTGAATAAAATATACAAGAGTTGGGCATGTTGTTTAATATATATAAATATATGAAAATATTAAAATTGATAAACTAATTAAAGTATAGGGTTTATCAATATTTATTTGTGTGGTAAACGTATTTCATTTAAAATTAAAATCTGAAAGTCAACAAAAATAATTAAAATAACTAATTTCTTTCGGTATATTTGTTTAGCGCACGCAACCACATAAAATTTGTGTCAAAGTAAAAAAATTGCAAGTAGCACGTAGATTTCCCCTCCCCTTAGACTATCCCCAATTTCATTATTATTATTATGAAGAGTAGAGTTTACAAGATTATTACAAAATTAAAACAAAAGGTAAATGAATAAATAATACAAAATGTAAACGAAATAATAACATTTTAAACTTTCGCACTCCTCGTGTCTTGAACTTTGAAGTTCAAGCCCTGCTAAATCATAAAGAAAACACAACCACTATACAAATATATATAAAGGTATATCATGATTATATAATTTTGCTACAACAAAGCAAACAAATAGAACAAGAACACATTTCAAAATAATAAACCAATATATCAAAGAAAATGGGAACTAACCTGGATACTTCATGTATTTATTTTGACAAGATATAATATGTAAGAACCTAAAGTAAAGACAGTACAATAAAATAGGAAAAGAAAGTACTAACCGGTTAATATGAGTTTTATGTCAATGAAAAGTGGTAGCAATATCCGAGATCCAAACAAGTCAAAGTAGCAAAGAGGCAAAGGAAGAAACTTAAAAGCAATTATCAAGTTTTCTTTTTATTTTTGTTTTGGAGTTCTTCTCCCTTTTTCTTTTTTTTTTGTTTTTCTGTTTTGTTCTCCCCCTTTTCTCGTGTGTGTCTTTGTGTCTACTTATATTGATCAATCTATGGGTAAAAATGTCATTAAGTCCATAAAGACAAATGGTCAAAAACTTTAATTCAAAAAAAAAAAAAATCAAATAAGTGGACAATCAATCAAATTCTATCAACTTTCCAAGATTTACTCCTCAAATTACTCAAAAGATGTTTCATTTCAAAATAGTGGAGCATTAACCTTAAAGTGGTAGGACATTAAAATATTTAAAGTTGATAGTAACTTTACTTTAAACTTTCATAAAGGGACAAAATTAATTATGACACAATACAAAATGATTATATCATATTAGCAATTACTATAATTATTTTTAACACTAAAAACTTCAATCAACAAAAAATGTCATATTAAGTAAAACAAACTTAACCTTCTTCCTAAATTCAAATGGGAAAACAAGATGTCATTTATCAATTAACTAATCCGATAGACATCCGAATTAAAAGATATGTATTTTATACAATGGTGAATAATAACAATCTTATTGTAAAAAATTCTCAACTATACTTGTATATAATTAAATACAAGAATGTAAACATGGACAGAAAAACAAACAACACAAACATATATAATAATCTTAATCGATTAATAAGCAAGTAAACATCTAAAAATGAACTATATTTTTGTGCATAATTAAAATGTAAGAACATGAATATGAACACTAAAATGAACATGAACATGAACATGAACAAAAATAGATATATGCTTTGTAATACTAATCAATTAGGAACTAAACAAACAACTTTGAATCTCAAATTTAACAAATCATTTGAAGTAGACAACCAACCCAACATATTTTTTTTTTTGAAAACAAAATCTATAAACAGAGTCTAATATAAGAAGATCTAAATCTTCCAAGCAAAGAACTTATTATACACATTTTATTTAAAAATAAAAATTTTTACACCGTATAATATATAATCATCAATATACCACTCAATCAAAATCTTTGGCAACTATAATCTTATGAATCATATTTACTATACACATATTATTCTCATATAAATATTAACTATAACATCAATCATAATAATAATCACACATTCATCAATATTAAACAATTCAACAATAACATAAATTTACATATCATATACACAATAATCATAAAAGGACTATAAAATTTTAGATCTATTCATGAAACACAATATACGTATTTATATATATAATATAAATAAGATTAAATGAAAATATACCAATATCTTGTTGTCGTCGGAGTTGTCGATGTTGCGAAAAAGCTGTTGGCGGCGTTGGTGGAGCTGCTGCGTTTCGCCGTCGTTGGTGGCGGAGAAGAGAGTGACGGGGAGAGAGAGGGAGAGGCGGCGATGGAGAGAGAGAGGGAAAGCCGTCGGTGGCGGCTATGTGGTGGAGAAGACAACTCTTGTTGTTGTCTTCTTCTCCTTTTGAGAAGATGATGAATAGAAAGAGAGAGTTAGGTGAAAGAGGTAGAGAGAGAATAAGATAGTTTAGGGTTTTTGGGGTGTGGAAAAAATAAGAACGAATGGGAGCCGTCTGATAAAAAATGCAATCTACGGTTGAGATTGAAATTGAGATTAAAATAGACTACATTAAAATTTGATTAGGAAATAATTATAATTAATTGTAAAAATAAAATATCATCTAATTAATTGTCAAATACATGTTGAATAAGTAAAATCATAAATTTATAAAATTATAATATTATATATAAAGTAAATATGCATGTTCATACAATATAAATATTTGCGTATATACATATAAATACACACATGTATATAATACGTACTAAAAATAGATGTTTAATAGGCATGTTAATATAAACAAATTAAAATATATAATAAACTTAAATAATAACCCTTTTATATACATATGTACATAAGATCTATTAAAATAGATGTAATACGTATATATTAATATGAATGAGTAAATAACAAAATAGACTTAGTAAGTAATATATTTTTTATATAAAGAAAATACTCATATATATATATATGATGCATCGTATGCATACTAGACTAGATATGACATACGTATTAACTAAAATTCACAATAAACTTAATTAATTTATACAAAGAAAACACACACCCACGTATAATATATACTAAATAATGTGAAAAAATATTTGAATGTACAAAGCTTGTCATTTTCATAAACGATAAAAAAATGATGTTAATAATATTAACAAAAAAAAATATGATATTATAAGCTATGAAATTCAAAATATATAATTTTTTATTATTATTATTTTTTTTGATAAAAAACTAAAAAAATATAAATTTATACATATATATATATATAATACAAGAAAAAATAATTTATTTTTTTTAAAAAAAATGCCTATCTATTAAGATAGTGATTCAAAAAATAATTATAGGTCGGTCAAAATTGGGTGTCAACACTTATCTATGTGATAGCATTCTCTGCAACTAATTATGATATTCCATCAAATAAAGATTTTACCTTTGAAGTTTGATCGTCATACTTCATTATGAGATCGACAAAACCTCATTTTCAAACCTTTATAATCTTGCATTATTGTTTTTTGTAAAATTGTTTCCAACGTATTCCAAGCTTCGTTGGGTGTCTTATCATTCTTAATCTGTTGTAGGAGCTCTTTCTTAATTGTAACAGTGGGAGCATACATGACCTTTCCAACTTTGACCTTCCACCTTTTTGCTGCTTCAGCATCTTTTGGTGGTGCAGTGTCTAATCCATCAATGATATCCCATAATTTCTGGCCGAGCAAGTAATATTGCATTTTCATGCTCTATGATTTGTAGTTGCTTGCTTTGAGCTTTTCAATGTTGTTGGGAGCGCTTGCAAAATTCGTCATTGATTAGTGCATCGTGATTTGTAGCCTCCAATAATAGCTTGTAGGATCTCCTTTCCTTTAAGTTGCTATCTCTCTTTATCCACCAGGTTCTAATACCACTTGTTGAATTTTTTTTATGACGGATAATTGATTACTCACAACTTGAATAATTTATTATTGCAAAGTAAAAATCCGCTTCGATCTTACAATTCTTATCGACAATATTTCTTACACTTACAGTCTAGCAACTCTCTCTTATCTCTCTCACTTGTTGTTTGCTCTCTTGCTTTCTTACTTAGAGCACACATACAACTCAAATGGATTTACTTCAAAAAAAAAAAAAACTCAAATGAACCACCTCTATTTATAGGTGGTGATGGAAGAATATAGTAGGAGATATATACTCTCATCTAGAATATTTGTAAGTGTCTTTTTCTAAAACTACCTTTACTAGAATATTTCTAGACTTTTTTCTCTAAAACACTCATTTTAGAGATCTTACTTTATTTCTTTACACATTTTGAATATGCTAGATTCTTCTTTAAAATGTCTTAAATATTAATTAAGTTGGTGATGAATATTTAACCCTTTTACATTGTAAATAAAATTAACTTTTATATACCTCATAACCGGTTTTACTACTTCCTAATTATCCATTTCCAGGTTACTTAAATATTTACCTAACATTCTCACTATATGCGCCACATATGAATATGTATAAACTTGAGCATACATGAGATTTCCCACTGATCACACAAAAAAAAATTCCATCTCTTTCTTTTCTACGTCTAACTTTGGACATTGGCACAAATAAAATTATCACTCTTTTCCACATGTGTATCTCCTAGTGCATAAGTTTGCGTACCAAATTCACTGAGCACCTTATTAATATATATTTTTTATGATAGTCCAAATGCAACGACCCTCATGATTGTTTTGAATTTTCTATGTGTTTTTTTTCCTTTCTATTTGACCCTTTCCATAATTTTTGTTTGTCATTTGTGACTTATTTGTATTTGTATATCGCACAAAAATACAAGCGATATAAGAATATATGTATGTATCGAATACAATATATATTTCTATATTTATGTATCACAAATGAACATAAAAGCGAATAAATACAGATGATATTATTTGCATCAAGTTGTATTTCTGTATCGCAAATGAATACAAGCGATAAATAGAGAATGATACAAATGATACATCTTATATCAGTCTATATGCATTGAATACAGCCTGTATGTATCAAACTGTATTCGTTGATACAATTTGTATTCGTCGAATACAGCTTGAATCTAACATCCCTCCTCTCTATCCCAAACCTGACTCACCTCTCTCCTCTCCCAATACCACTTGCCTCTCTCCTTCTACTATAAATAATAAATATTCAAAACTATAGCTATAAATTTCTAATTGGGCCCAAATTATAGTCATTTTTGAAAATTTCTCATAAAAAAAAACTTGATAACTAATAGTTGATCTAGTCAAATTCAAAGTGTATTTTAATCCATAACTGGTAATAGCTCAAACAGAAAAAAAGAATAATTAATAATTAAAATATGAAATTTACAAAAATAATAATACTTCAAATATATTTTTGACCAAATCGACTATTTGTTTGCAAACAATCCGACAATGTTCCAAGCCCAAACTAATGTGTCATAATAATCCTTTAAATGGGCTAACGAAGTTGTTGAAACTTCCTCTTAAGAATATACTCAAAATTCTGAGAATCCGGATGATGTCATTTGTAGATTTCCAAAAGCTTAACCACAAATGAAAGGAAAAGATATTCATGGAGGAGGATAAGTGGGACCCACTTAACACAAATCTTCTACCAGCCTTACACTTTCTAAAGACCACTCCACTTACCCGCCCCCCCACTCCACCCCACCCCTTACCCCCAAGAAACTACCAATGAGCCTCAAAAAACAAATCTTTGGAATAAATATTACACAATGAACTTTTTAAGTGAGAAATTTCAGTGATTTCAAGGATTCCAAGAAAATCACAATGGCAGCATCAGCAACAGCAACAACTTCATATTTATGTGCTCTACATAAAAAGACTCCATTTTTATTTGCTATAGACAAAAAGACTCCATTTTTATGCCCAAAAAACAGCACAAAGAGAAGGTCATTTAATGGAGGAGTAAAGTGCATGGCAATAGAGACAGCTTCAGGATTTACACAGACCAAGAAAAGGAGTGGATATGAGCTGCAAACTTTAACTAGTTGGCTATTGAGGCAAGAACAAGCTGGGGTTATTGATGCTGAACTTACCATAGTTATTTCAAGTATTTCAATGGCTTGTAAACAGATTGCTTCCTTAGTCCAAAGAGCTGGAATTTCTAACCTTACAGGAGTTCAAGGTGCTGTAAATGTTCAAGGAGAAGATCAGAAGAAACTTGATGTCGTCTCTAATGAGGTTTGTATATGTTACAATTCTTCCTATAATAGCTCAATTGAAACATAGTACTCTGTCCCTTACCATGTGAAGTTATTTAGATGAGTTTAACTTCTATACACCGGCAATCCGAGCACTTAAATATAACTATTGGTGTATAAGTAGTGGACTTAGTAATCTGAAAAATAAGGCAAAATATACTCAGATGGATCGTGTGGTGGAGTGTATAAGAATAGAACTGAATAGTTATGCTTTCATTATTTCTTATCCGTTGTTTGGTTTCGTGTATTAAGGGTAGTTCTATCTTCAATCATATTTATCCATGTATTAATAGCCCTTGTATTGCTAATATTATGGTTTACTATGTATTAGTTATACACCCTATAATACTGAATAGGTTAGTCATACATATATAAGCTAAAAATCCTACCAAACAAAGGATTAAATAATATCACAGTTAATACATGTGTTATTTTCTCTAATACATCCTACCAAACGACCCCATATTGTTTGAATTGTGTTCACTGTCAGTGTATATAAGTACCTCCTATTGGATTTATGTTATATACATTGATGGTGCCAAGAATTATTTTATACTACCGGCTATCGCAGGTCCTTATTCTTTTTTTTTTTTTAAGGTTACCATATCAGGCTTACTACGAAGAGTTAGTTTAACCCGCTCGTGTAAAATATCTATGCATTGTCAATCTGCATAACTTAAACATTTGTAGAACATTAATACAGTAATGAGCTTGGTTTCTGAAGATTGATGTTTGATGGATTGAACAGGTTTTCTCGAATTGTCTAAGGTCAAGTGGAAGGACTGGGATTATAGCATCGGAGGAAGAGGATGTACCTGTGGCAGTGGAAGAGAGTTATTCAGGCAACTACATTGTGGTGTTTGATCCTCTTGATGGATCATCAAACATTGATGCTGCTGTGTCTACCGGTTCTATCTTTGGAATATACAGCCCGAATGATGAGTGCCTCGCTGATCATGGAGATGATTCCACGGTAATTACCAAACAAGATAATCTTCCTTTGCCTCCAAAAGAGAACTCTAAATAGCTAATGAAGTGTTCTGACTTGTGACAATGTGTTATCTTTGATGCATAATGCACAGAGAAGTAGGATCATTTACTGCTATGCTTCTTATCTGTTTGATGCTTTCAATATTCAATTTAGACCTCTGGTGCATGAATTTTTCCGGTGTGGTTGTGAGTCTGGCATAAGCCAAAATCCATTCATTATATGTGAATAGTTTAACTACCGATTCACCAAATGTCTGTCCAATATTGCAGCTTGACAATATAGAGCAGAGGTGCATTGTGAATGTATGCCAACCAGGGACAAACCTTCTTGCAGCAGGATACTGCATGTACTCAAGCTCTGTGATTTTCGTAATCACCTTGGGAAATGGTGTTTTTTCCTTTAACTTGGATCCGATGTATGGAGAATTCGTTCTGACTCAAGAAAACGTCCAAATACCAAAGTCTGGAAAGATCTATTCATTCAATGAAGGAAACTACCAGCTTTGGGATGACAACTTGAAGAAATACATCGATGACTTGAAGGACCCTGGCCCTAGTGGCAAGCCTTACTCTTCAAGGTACATTGGTAGTTTGGTAGGTGACTTCCATAGAACTCTTCTGTATGGTGGCATTTATGGTTATCCTAGAGACAAAAAGAGCAAGAACGGAAAGTTGAGGCTTTTGTACGAGTGTGCTCCCATGAGCTTCATAGTGGAACAAGCAGGTGGCAAAGGATCCGATGGTCACCAAAGAGTTCTCGATATCCAACCAACTGAGGTAAGAACCCAATAGCTAAGCTAAATTTGTAACCAGTTAGCGAATATTATCAGTCAGTTAATATGGTGTTTCTAACTTTGCAGATACATCAACGAGTTCCATTGTACATTGGAAGCACAGAAGAAGTTGAAAAATTGGAGAAGTACTTGTCTTAATTCAGAAATCAAGGAGAAAGTGGACATCAAGTTTGTCTTGATGTGACCACTTTCAGATCATTTTGTAAGCAAGACAAGACTGTGAATTTGTAATGCCCTAAAGAAATTGTTTTCACAAATCTAGGAACCAATGGCTAAAATCATTATAGGTTCTTGAAAAGCTTTGCAGTGATTCAATTCATAAAACAATATAAAGGTTTTTCCCTGTCTGAAATCTGTCATCCTCTTTCTTAAAGTGGCTGTTCACTTTTTGTTATTTCTGTTGAGGTGACCGACACAGAGTATTAGAAACTCATGAAGCGTACTAACTTCATACTATAAAACAGTGTAACTTAGAAGACTATCAAAAGTAGGGATTAGTCCTGAGGAGTTTAGACCAAGAAGCCGCAGAAACTAAGCATGCTGAATTTCTTCTCTTTTTTATTTTCATTTTTTTTTTTGCATAAATGTCATATTGAAGCCCATTTTAACAAAACCATGACAAAGTTTGTCATAGTTCTAACGATTATCCTCTCTGTTGAATTTTTTTTATTCAGTCCATGTTCCATTTGAGTTCAAATAATTCATCCTTCTCTTCCAGTAAAAAAGCAGTACACATCAAATTGTTTTAACTCTATCAATAGATCTGCCACATGGATATTACCTTAGCCACTGGTTCCATTTTCAGAATCTGTCTACCAGATGATCACTACCTTTCAAGCATTGATGATAATGAATTTAAACAAGAAAAGCAATAACCCACAAAAGATTGGAAGGCATTGCTGTTAAGAGTATGAATTGCTTAGTGAGTAATCTAATGCCTGCCAGGGAGCAATTTTCCTTTATTGCAGATTCAATAGCAGACCATAACAATAATATGATGTACATAGAAGACGCTGATAAGCTGGAAGAGTTCCTTCCATGAATGCTATCTCCAGATAATCAGATATTTCTCATAATCGAATTTGCTATAAGCTTGTTCATGTCAAATATATTTATACAAATTCCTAATATGCTTAGATATAAGCTATATATAATCAATATTCTGGCTAGGACTGCAGCTGTTAATCCTATGGAAACAAATCCTAATCCAATGAACTTACATCCTTTTGCTAATGAATGGACAGTTAATATGTAAAAGTAATTTGGTAAATTCAGTTGCATTTGCATAAATCCAGTCAACTGTCATAGTCATCTGTGTAAGTATCCAGTCAATTTCTTGCACAAAGTTCTTCTAATCCTTCAAGCTTCTGATACTTTTAACTGCAAAAATGATTAAGGCATGGAATCATATCTTCAGTTTGTGCTTTTCGCAAATTGAAAAGGAGAATATAGACAGTTGAAGGATTACCTGGGCTTAAAATTTGAATGCATTTGGTAACTGATTTCATAGTGGTCAGCGAATCTGAACCTGAATGATCAATGTGAAAAAATCAGAACTCTTTCAATAATTTCAACGAAACCAATCCAGTTTAATTCATAGTCGAGGATCTCCTTTTACCTAGTAAATTCATGTCTTGCTCTGAAAAGACTTCAGTAACTGTTGAAGAAATATGAGAAGTCATCTGGTTTGCATCAGTATTGACATTTCCTGATTCATCAGGTGACCTGTGCATTAAACATCAAATGGAGACTCAAAAACCATTCCTAAACTTGCATTAGATCAACGAAACTAAAAACAAAACCTGGACAAGGCAGGTAACTGTACCCTGAAAAAGAATCTGGGGAGGAATGCAATGTTGGCTGGCAAGAATGATCAATCCCCTCTCCATCAAGGTCAAAATCATATAGTAGTTCAGAAAGATTAAAGCTCACCCCTAAAGCATCTAAATTGGGCAAATCTAAGTCAAAAATATCGCCTTCTTTCTCAGATTCAGACGTCGAAGTCATGTCCGAGCCAGCTGCCATTTCTGAATTACATGGGATGTTATCTGAGGCACCAAAATCCAGCCTACTTTTTACTTGATCTCGCCTAATAGACCTCTTCAGGTTGGTCTTTACTGGTGAAGATGTTGAAATGCAATGATTTCTTTCTATGGAGTAAAATATTTGTTTGGAAGGGCTCACTCGAATTGTTTCTGACGAGATGATTGTGCAGTTCGTGGCTGTTACAAGAGACGGTGTAATATTTTTGCTGGAAGTAGCAGTTGAACAAACTTCCACTGGAGAGACAGATTTGTCAGTTTGGGATGAAGATGCTCTTGGTGGTGTTTTAGGGCCAGAAGAATTAGTTGGAGGGGACTGAATAGGCTGATTGAACAAAGACTTGGCAACATTAGATCCTTGAACAGGTGTCTTATCAGATGCAGTCGCTGGATCTGATAATTGAACTGCAGAACTATTCACAATGTTGTTGTGTTTAGCAGAACTGGTTGGTTGTGCAACTGTACTAGGGTCTGCAAGAAAGTACAATCACATAATGTCAAAATATTAAGGACATTTGACATGAAGTGACAAAAGACCAACTTCAAATGGATTTACCCTTAAGTGACAACTGGTTAGTGATCAAGTGGTTACGAGATCTCTTGGCAGTTACGGGAGCTGCAGAAACATCTTTGAAGCCTTTTCTTTTTGAGGTTGATGGAATGGAATTAGGATTAGAAAATTTCATGGTATCTAGAGCAGTGTTTGAAGGTGTCGATGCTGACATCAGAGCTGCACTTGTGTATGCAGAATAATAACCTGATAAAAGTAGTATGGTATAATTCTTTAGGTAAATGGTAAAGTTGTTGGCCAAAATCTGGCACAAAATAGACTGGTTAACAAGGACATCCAACACATATCACTGCATATCTTTCTGCGAACAAATGATGTACTGTTTCTTGAATTTGAACATTAGAAATCAGTGACAGCTCTACAAGCCAATCTTTCTTTTGGAGATTTTTCCCTTTAGGGATGAAGATAGTGTTGCTATAAGGCCAAAATTATATGCTGCATGTCTTCAGTTAGGAGCTAAATGCAGTCTAGAAAACAGACGTTGTACATCACATTGCATACTAGTAATGATGGTCAAACAAATGCAAGACTAATTCAAGAGGAATATGCAAAAATATTTTCTTTGCTTATTATGGTTTATTGAAAGAGAATTAGGGATCCAAGAACCTCTGTTCCTTCCACATATTAGAGAAAGTGCAAGGATCATATCTCACTCTAGTCTGTAGGAATGTAGCTTCTGCAGATACAACTGCACATTTATACATCTTTTTCTTCTTTCTTTTTTTGAAATATCATGCAGCACCTATTTGTAAGGTGTGCCAAAAGGGACCCAGACCTTGGGATTTTGATGAGCAATGCAAAGGTGAATAAGTAGAATATATACTGTGATGCAAACTAAGCTTCTTGACCAAATACAAAGATAACAGTGACAGGATTTGTTGTGAATCATGAAGACTCACTCATTCATGGAAGTCCAAAAAACAGAATACAGTGTCAAAGAGCTCAGCAGAGCAGAATACATTAGTATAGTTTCAGTGGTGTCTGAGCTAATATGGCTTATTGGTTTATTCAAAGAGTTGGAAACTGCAATTGACCTGCCTATTGGTCTTTACAGTGATAGTAAGACTGCCCTTCAGATAGCAGCTAATCCAGTGTATCATGAAAGGACAAAGCATATAAAAATAGGTTATCATTTATCCGAGAGAAACTACAAACAAGGTTGACCATAGAAACTTGAAGGAATAAATCTAGCTTGTCTAAAATTTGGTGTACCAAACAAGATAGTATCACATACAACACATTGAGCAACCTAAAGCTACTTAAACAGATAAGCATTGATATAAACTAAGAAAATAAATCAGAAAAAAACTAAACAAAAGGTAGAATCCATACCTGAGGTTACTGGGGAAGACCCATTAACAATACTTGGCAAAGCACCTGTTTTGGGTATTGAAGAAGAAGCGCCAATTGAGGACGGCGACGTCAGATTCGTGCTAGCATTGTAAGCATTCATAACATGTTGCATCCCATTTAGTAAATTCTGAACCCGTGTTTTTTCATGATCCAATCTACACTTTTCTTGGTCCAAAAACACTTTCTGTTCTTTCAAACTTATGTACTCATCCAACATATCTCCTAAACTCAATAAACTCCTTGGCGCCTATTCAATATCACACCAAAAAAACAAAAAACAAGGATTAATCCAAGCAACAAGGAATTAAAATTAGAGGCAGACCAAACCAAAGATAGAGACTGTAAGTAACCTCAATTACACAGATAATTTATCAATTTTCTTGGAGAAATATATACATATTAGATTATGCACTGAGTAAATATAAACCCTAGATTCTAACTTGAATCGATTAGAAACACTTCAAAATACTCATAATTTATCCAAAATAAAAATATGAACACATATCATACAATTACACCTACTAATTTCAAATCCTAAATCCATCTCCGCAACTAATATAACATCAATTCATTAGGCATACATCATACTAAACCACTCCAAATTTATCACAACATTTAGATTTGCAAATTGAAATCCTAAAATTAAACAAATCAATAAAAATGCTAAGCTATATATATACCTCATTAACAGGAGACTTAGCTAGAAGATGCGAAGCTTCGGATCGGAAAGTTGTTCGAGTTTCAGTGAAACTGTTGTCAGAGAGGTACCGATCGACGATGAACGCAATCTGTACCGGAGTAACTTTTCCTTTACCGATGTTTTCGGTTTTTCGCGATTTGCTTTGTCTCCCCATTTTCGGTTTCTGCATCTGAAAGAAGAAAACAGAGGGAAAATGTTGTAAGATTTTGGAGGGAAGAAAAGCATTGATATTTATTTATAAGAACTGAGAATATGGAGGGAAAGGTAAAAAAAAATAAAAGAGGGAAGGTTATGAAGAATGTGTAAAATGACAAAATGCGCGGGAGTATTCGAAAAATTTAGGGAGAAAAAGGGGAGAACATGTTTATTTTGTTGTTAAAAGCAAAAAATATACTGTGCAACATAAAATATTAGGGAAACTATGAAGAAAATATTTATCATTTATAGCAATAATATTATTTTTTATTAGACATTTATAATATAATTTTAATAAATATTATCGAAAATAATTTATAAAACACATATAATACAGGTTTTATTATGAATAATATATTTATAATACTTTGTGTTAATTTCTTATCAGATAATATATTTTAAAATATTTATATTACATGCATAATTCGTCTTTAATACATAGCAGATTTATCATAATATTGATATGTATTGCTATGGATGGTAATAAATAAAAAGTATCACTAAAATCAATAATTATTTATTAAAAAGTGTTTATCCAAGTAATTTTTCCATATTACATAACATGATACTCTCTCAATCCTTTTTAAGTTGTCATGATAAGGTTTGACACAATTCTTATGAAAAAAATAATTATAAGTATTGTTTGACTAATATATTCTTTATTAATTATTTAATTTTTATCTATATATGTGTCTCTTAATTCGAAAATAATTAATGCTAAGAGTAAAATTGGAAAAAGATAATTAATTCTATCTTGATTATTTAAATTGATGATTATTTTGAAATAAATATTTTTAGTATGCATGACAACTAAAAAAAGACGGTGGGAATATAATATTATACCTGGATAACATTTTGCATAATATGGCAACGTTGTATATAAATTTATAATAATATATAAAAGGTACTTATACACAGATATGGGTTAAATCGGATGTAATGTTGTATAGTGTAATATTTTATATTAGGCTACGTCGGCGTAAATATTCCCAATATATCTAGAGCATAATTTTTAGAAATTATATTTGTTGTCTTCTTATCATTCTAAAATTTAAATTGAGAAGAATGAAGGGGAATAAGAAAATGACATGGCAAAATACTTGTTAAATTTAAATTTATACTATTAAATTATTTTTTCTACGTGATAAAATTTTGTGTAAGAGTATTTTTCAAGACAAAAAAAATATAAGATTTGGTTTAGACTTAAGAAAAAAAAATCTCTTCATATCAACTTAAGTCTTACTTTTATTTTAGAAAATAATTATAATCATTTTCTAAGACAATCATAATATTTAACTTAAATTGATATTAAAAAAACATATAACCTATATATCAATTTAAGTGTCGTGCTTTTTCTTTTTAGAAAATAATTATAATAATTTATTTTAAAAAAACAAAATATATATATATATATATATATATATATATATATATATATATATATATATATATATAAAAGACTTAGCTTATGCTTAAGAAAATAATATACACCATATCAATTTAATTGTCTTACTTTTTAAAATTGATTCGGCTTGATAAAAATGCAAATTGTTATAGTCGGTAGCTCCAAAGTTCACACTTTCAAACACATGCACTCATGATTCTAGGGAATGAACCTGATTAATTTGGGAAAATGAATCTTTGATTTTGCATTATCTCTCATTAATAAAAATATCAACATTTCTCATTTTTCCTATTAAGGCGTTTTGAATTTATAGAAGAAAATTCTGAAAGTATTTTTAAAAAATATCATATTTATGAAAAGTTTGAATAAAATTTGAAAGAAATTAGTGTTTCACTATCTTTAATTCAATTGAAGGAAATGAATCTTGAATACCTTTAATTTATAGGGAATGAATCTGGCTAATTTGGGGGAATGAATGTTTTTTTGTTTTTTTTTTAAGGGAACAGACCCTACACAAGGCTCCCACCTCTCGTGCACAGTCAGGGGTTGAGCAGCACCCCCAAGCCTTAACATAAATAAACAAAATAAAAATACAAGGAGGGGGACATAAACCTTACCTCCGATCCTATGTTGGTTCATAAGTCGGCTAACCTATTAAGATTAGCTAACTCATCCCCGATACAAAAGAGAGGCTAACTATAACTAGAAAGCAGTAAACCTATGAGAGGACTCCTCCCTGTACAAATCGACTAGAAAAGCATAAATGAGGGAGACTCTCCCCTTCCATGAGAAAAAAGAGAGTAACCTACACTATTCCTATTCAACTATGCTACGTATCGGACATAGCTAAATTGAAGAAGAAAAAAGTATATGAAACTTCTATCTCGCATGGGATGGGAAAATTCTTTTCATCTTTGCCCTTTTTAGTCTTGTCATACCAAGTAAGTTCAAGGAAATATGCAACAACATCAATATAAGGATGAGTAGTTAAGGAGGATGAAAGGATAGAAAGTGAATGGAGCTATAGCAGTCAGTAGCCTTGGGGTGGTTGTTGAGGATCATGAAAGATAGAGAAGTTGTGTAGTGCCACTTGTATGTGATGCCTCCCTGACTTGAGCAGCTGATTGGATGTGCACCATTGTGTGCCTTGCATTTTGCATAGTTTCAGTGCTGTCGAAGCTGATCAGGGGTGTACCTGCACATCCACACATGAACCAAGAAGGAGTTCCAAGAGTCTTGAATGTAAGGGAGTTGTTGAAGGTGTTGAAAGAATGCATCTGGTATGCATGGAGAGGTGATGGGAGTAGGTGAGGCCCTTGCTTGTGGGAATGAATGTTTGACTTTGCATTATCACCCATTAGTAAAAATATTACCATTTTTCTTCTTCTTTTTTTAAAGCATTTTGAATTTATAGAAGAAATGATGAAAGTATTTTTAAAAAAATATTTTATTCATGAAATTTTTGCATAAAACAGGGAGAAAATTAGTGTTAAGACTATCTTTCATTTGAACTGATAAATTTTGACTAACTTTAATTCATAGGGAATAAACATGATTAATTCGAGAGAATGAATCTTTGACTTTTCAAGTTTTGCCTAATTTTGAAATTTATAAGTTACTATCCAAAAGTTTTCTGACCTAATTTTCTTCTTCATTGGCTTGTCCATGACGACAGGAACGAATCATTACAATCATTTATAATAAAAAAATTACATAAAATTAAGAGAAAATTAGGATCTGACTATCTTTAATTTAAGAAAATAAACCTTAACTAAATTTCGTTTCTAAGAAATGAACCTAGTTAATTCGAGGGAATGAATCTTTGACTTTGCATTATCACTCATTAATAAAATTATCAACATTTCTCATTTTTTCTACAAAAGCTTTTTGAATTTATAGAAGAAAATGATGAAAATATTCTTTTAAAAATATCTTATTTATGAATAATTTGCATAAAATTAAGAGGAAATTAGTATTTTGTTGAAAAAAAATATATAAAGAGATGCATTTAGTTTGTTTTATGTGTAGAGACAGTTAAGATAGTTGTCAAATTATCTATCTTTTACTATCTTTCTTTTTTTGATTTCTTGAGAACAAGAAGAAGAAATAAATATATACAAAAATTAAATGTTATTTTTTTTTTATAATCGTGATACATAAAAAAGAAAATATTTATATACGAAAATTAAATATTGAAGAAAATATGTATAATTATGATATATAAAGATATACATCTGAATATTCTTTTCACATTTTGTATAAATTATCTCATTCTTGATTTATACATGATAAGCAGTTTTACTTCCAATCATTTAGTTACCAATAATATAATAAATATATTGTAGTTTTACATGTTTTATAAATCATGTATGGCCTTTTTTTATATTCTTTGTGTAATCTTATTAAAGTTGTAACACCACGTACTTGCGAACTAAGAATTGACCTATTAGAAATGAGTAATTTGATATGAATTTAAAGAATATGATTGTCATGAGTTAAGAGTTATTTTACCTGAGTTGTGTGATGTTGATAAATATATATATGATCGTGCTCTATTGATATGTCCAAATTACACCCTCGAAAAGATATAAAGTGATTGTTGTCAAATATAAAACCCAACAAGGTTGGGATCGAATCCCATAGAAAATATAATGAGAAACATATCAATGATAGTGGTTCAACCGATAGTTATATTTTGAGAGGGGAATTTTTAATGTAAAAAATGGTCTTTTTGACTATAGAATTCAATAAACAATGTTTGCAAGTTTTTATTTATTTATTTATTTATAAAATGTGAGAAAAGACTAGAGTTGTGTTCCCGTGATTTCATAACGATAGTAAGTTTGTTTAGATAGTGATCAAATCAAGTGTTATCCATGTAAACTGACAACTATGGTTCATCTACTGTTTATTCGACCTAAGTAGATAAATATCACTCTAACGCCTTTCGGTCTATGAGTATTTGAATATTAGCCCTTATTGACTTTTTTTGTAAAAGCTCAAGTCATAAAATGATGGCTAGAAATCTCAAATCTCCGTTGTTAATCCTTTTTCTAATCTATATTTTTTTTATTAAGCAAATTAAGATTTTTGGCGAGTTCTAACGTTTGCAACGTTAGAAAATAATCAATACGAAAGGACTAATAATACAAGCATAATCGCCATTTTAAAATCACTATTATATTTGACCTACTTTTTATTAATTTATAGTAATTCCCACAATCCTAATTATGAAGTTGGCTGAACAACAATCACAGATAAAAAAATAACATTCATTAAAAAATTTACGAGAATTTGTACAAATAACTGACACTTGTATTGCAAAATCTGCAAAATCAAAGATCAAAGTCACTTCTTAAATCAAATGTTATTCGAATGAAAGCAAAAAATATTGCTTTCAAAGTAATCGTAGTGTGTGACATAATAGAATAAACCCAAGACAAATATTTATACACATCACTCTTATCCTAAATACAATAAGAAAACTTAGATTGCGGCAACACTTCATAGACCATCATTTTGATCGATGGTCAGTGAATCTTGGGAGTCAACCGTCTTCTTCATCTTTGGATCAAGTCTCTCTATGTAAGACCCCGGAAGTTGAAAAGATTGGAACCAAAGAGAAATCTTCAAAATGTGGACTAACCTCACGTTTACGAGTCACTCTACGACTCGTAGAGTCTTTTACGACTCGTAAGAGTGAGTCCCAAGAGTCTACCCAGAACTACCCTCAGGAGAGGTTCTATGACTCAACAGGATGAGTCGTCGTCCTATTGACGAGTCATAAGAACAACTCATTTCAAAACTTCAGAGGCCCCAAACTTGCAGGTTTCCCAGACCTGCAAGACGAGTTCAAATGACGACTCATAGTCGTGAAGACGGATCGTAGACGCTCATATGCAAACTTCAAAGACCTATTTTCAATCTTTTCCAAGACCTGCAGGATGAGTCAGTTTGACGACTCGTAGGCATGATGACGAGTCGTAAACTTGACTCGTATAGAAACTCCTAAGGCTTAATTTTCAGGAAATTCATCAGGCCTGCACTACGACTCAAGTCTACGGATCGTAGACTTGAGTACAATTCATAGAAGTGAATTCGCTAGGTCAGATTCAAGTTTTTATGAAGGGTATTTGTGTCATTTTTCAAGTTCGTTGCAATGAACCTAGACATAATTATGGCTAAGTTCAAGCCTATATCTACCCAATTCTTTGAAATTTTCCTCATTCTAAATCATTTTTCTAAATTCTCCTAAGGCAAGAGCTAAATTCTCTCAAGGGTTCCTCTCCAAGTTTCAAGCTAGGGTTTCAGATTTCACCAAGGTTTCTTCTTCAATTCTAAGTGAATTCACTCAAGGTGTGTGGGTATTGATCCATGGGTTACTTTCACCCATGGAGTTCCAAAATTTTCTCAAAGTTTCTTTCAATTTTCAACAGTGTATTAACCATAGTTTTGATGAATTGCATTGGGCTGTTTCAATTTCGTTTTAAATTGTTGTCAATGATTATTCTAAGTATGTTTCTACATGAATTACATGATTTTAAGTTGAATTATGAATGCCCATGCATAAGGCTATTACCAAGTTATGATTATGAAGTTAAAGATGATTTTAATGAGTTGATTATGAGTTCAATGATTTTCAAGGAATGCTTTCATGATTTAAAGTTGAGATTATGATTTAATGATGAGGTTATGTTCAAAAATAGTTATTATGGTGTGATAAGTACAATTCTCACACATTCATGTTTAAAGATGGTGATAAGGACAATTCTCACCGAAATTATGGAGTCTTATGAATCACAAAAGTTAATGAGCTACTTCTAATATGTTTTATAAAGATGGATTGATAGGTAGTTACTATCTTTTTCTATTATGTTATGATCATGTTTTTATGAGTTTTCGTTGGGATATTGACTAAACTCCGAGAGGACTTCTAGGTGGGGTTTGTTGACACCCAATTTTGGCTCTCTGTGCTCAAAATTATCGTCTTCAGACTTCTTGATCATTAAAAAGCACAAAATATAATTTTTCTTATATATTTTTTTAGTTTTAATTTTTTATTAATAATTATCCTTGTTTTAGGATTTTTATGAATTTATTCTCATTTTTCCCTTTTAATAATTTATGGATAAATATTTTTAGTTTCGTAAATAATAAGATTTTTATCCATTTATTGTCATTGTAAAACTTTAAAAGTCACACTATTTTATAGTCATCAACAAACGAACACAACATAGCAATGTAATTTATTCTTTACAACATAGTATATCTTCCAAAATATCGATTACATTTTTTTTTTTATTTTTTTTTTTATTATTTATTATTTTTTGTTATATATCGATACATATCTTATTTTTGTAATGACTCATTAAGCCATTTTGAGAACGATTTCTCACTCGTTAATAAAATACCTATCCGTAAATTTAAATTGGAAATTTTGAATTATTCAGTACCTATGGATAATTAGTTGATAGGTAATTTTGGGTAATTAATTTAATTGGTAGACTAAATTATTAATTTATTTAATACCATATACCATTTATCACATATTTATTAAAATAAGTGTCACGCCCCGGGAGGGTACCCTAGATGTGGCCGGCACTAGAAGACCATTACTGGTCCCCAAGCGAACCACTTGATCAAATCACATATCCGTTCATTCAATCAATCAGCGGAAGGCTTAAAATAAAGGAATAATTTAGTGGGCAACTCAAAACATCAATCTAACTCAATAAATAAAGGCCAAGGGCCAACAAATCAAACCTCCCTCTATGTTATTAAAATAGTCTGACAAGAACAATTCAAGAACATAAAATATTCAATCGATCCATCACTATCTAGTCTATGAAGCCTCTATCATTACTATCTAATTGGTGCCAATAACAGGTTCATGGCTACCTCAAATCGGAATGGACAGACTAAACTCGATGCAAGAATAACATAAGTGGTGTCCTCCGAATGTAGGGGAGGACTCACCAATAAGCTGAGTGTGAATAGATGCTCAACGGTGCACCTATTGATGATCTCTTAAACCTGTCTTTGCATCATAAAATGATGTGGGTCCAAATGGGCGTCAGTACGTGAAATGTACGAGTATGTAATGTTATGTCAAAAAATGGACAAAGTGTAAAATTAATTTTATCTTTATAAGAAAAAATCAATTTTAGTAAAAGAGGAGTCGCCACTTAATTTTTTAAAGAAATTAAGAAAACTTAATTTAAAAGACTCTAACAGATTTTAGTCTTAAAAATTTAGAGAAAAGGGTACGAGGTTCATATTACGATTTTAAGAAGGTTTTAGCACTTAAAATAGCCGCTAACATGCGGTTATCCAACGATTTAAAAATTATTTGATTAACTTTGAAAAATATTAATTTAAAAGGAAACGAAAACTTTGAAATTATTTTTTAGAAAAAAAAATAAAAAAATAAATAACAAAATTGATAACACTTAAACATTTGATATAATATACATGTATATATATATATATATATATATATATATATATATATATATATATAAAGAAGTAAAAGTTTATCAATGACTAAGTAAATATAGAAAATTATTTTAAGAATAAATTAATATGAATTGGTTTATCTTTAGGGGAATCTAATTAGGTTAAAACAAATTAAAATTAATAGCTAAGAAAATCATGAACGACATAAATAAATTAATTATTACAAACAGAATCAATAAAATAATAAATAAAAATAAGTAATGAACATATAAAAATATGGCCCGACACTTAGTTTCTGTACGTCTGGACTAAGCTGTTGGGCCACCTGCGTTTTGGGCTTTTGGGCCAATTCTGATATATATCACAACTGTATATACACTGTATATTAGTGCATACAACCAACAGTTTTCTTGTATATCAGATATACATAAAATTGCATATCAGTCAATTTTGCTCCAGCGCCTGTAGAAATACTTAGTAAACATGTTAATAATAAATAATATGAATAGTATTAATAAAAATAAAAATAATAACAATAATAATAATAATAATAATACAAAAATAAAACTCGTCTTATGAACATGGGAGGCCTTGGAAAGCAACGGTAATTTCTTCATCGGCCAATTTCAACTTGTAATATATAATATATAATGTAAACTTAAATTAAAATTTCCGTCTTTAAAATAGAGAGGCCTCGAAACCCGAGGGAGAGATTTTTTCATTGGCCAAAATAAAGTTTGTTACATAAGTAGTAGACATGTAATCATCCCTCCAAATAATAAAAAAAAACTATTTAAAACTTATTTTAAAGAAGTGGGTACTAACTTTATTTAAATTAGTAGGGTAATAACTTTATTTAAAGTAGTGGTGAAATAACTTTATTTAAAGTAGTAGGGTAATAACTTTATTTAAAGTAGTAGGGTAACAACTTTATTTAAAGTAGTGGTGAAATAAACTTTATTTAAAGTAGTGGTGAAATAAACTTTATTTAAAGTAGTGGTGAAATAAACTTTATTTAAAGTAGTAGGGTAACAACTTTATTTAAAGTAGTAGGGTAACAACTTTATTTAAAGTAGTAGGGTAACAACTTTATTTAAAGTAGTAGGGTAATAACTTTATTTAAAGTAGTAGGGTAACAACTTTATTTCAAATTTAATAAAGGGAGACAAGATTAATTATGATAAATGCCAAAATAATTACTACATGCTAGCAAATTTTGTAAAAAAAATACTATAATTATTTCCTAACAGTCAAATATTTCAATCAACAAATTATGCCTGATTAGCAAAATATTAAACATTTCCCAAATCTAAATCAAGAAAATAAAATATCGGTTATCAATTAGCTAATCAAATAGATACCCAAATTAAAAGATATGCATTTAGACAATAGCAAATAATAACAATCTCACCGTAAAAAACTTAATTAAATATAAGAATATAAACATGAACATAATTAAAATGTAAGAACATGAAACCTTAATTAAATACAAGAATATAAACATGAACATAATTAAAATGTAAGAACATGAAACCTTAATTAAATACAAGAATATAAACATGAACATAATTAAAATGTAAGAACATGAAATCTTAATTAAATACAAGAATATAAACATGAACATAATTAAAGTGTAAGAACATAAATATGAACATGAACATGAACATGAACATAAACAACAACAACAACAACAACAAAAACAAAAATAACATAAATATGTTTTGCAATCTTAATCAATTATGAATGAACAAAAATCTTTGAATCTCGAGTTTATCAAATCATTTGGAGCAAAAAATAAAGAACTAAAGTGATGTAGTAACATGTGAACAATATGAATCTTATAAGCAAGAAAATAACAATAATGGTTAGAGTAATTGATCAGCCCAACATTTGTTATGAAAACAAAATCAGTAAAAGGAGTCTAACATGAGAAAGATCTAAATCTTCTAAGCAAGAAAACTTATCAAGAACACCAAACACAAGATGTAATCAACCCAACATATACACAATAATAAAAAAAATGAACTTTTAGATCTAAAAGAACACAACATATATAGTAAAATAAGTTAAACGAAACCATACCAAGACAGATTTGTAGACCTCTCGTCTTGTTAGTCTAGCGGCGGCTTGGTGGCTTTTCCTGCGTGGTTCGTCGGAGCTCTCGCCGGAGACGAGTGGAAGAGAAGTATTCGGTGGTGTGTAAGAGGAGAGAGATTGAGAGATGAGGGGAGAGAATGGTGAGGATGGTAACTTGTCTTGTTTTCTCTTTTTGAGAAGATGAAGAGAGTGTAGAGAGAGAGAGATAGTGAAGAAGAGAGTGTAGAGAGAGAGAGAGATAGTGAAGAAGAGAGTTTAGAGAGAAGGATAGTTGTTTGATAATGGAAGGAGAAAAGAAAAGATATTTTTTATTTATTTATTTTTATTTTTAGAAAAAACTAAAAATTTCAAAAATACAAACCATAATTAAACTAACCTAACTAAAATTTATTTAGTAAAAAATAAAATCTTTTGAGATAATTTTCGAATAATCACATAAATAGTAATCAAAGATATAGTTATATAGAAATATGTATGTTATACTAAAATTTATATAAAGATAAAAATAGTTAAGAATAATATGAATATATATATATATATATACATATATTATTTTTTATTTTATTTTTTTTATTTTTACAAAAGCTAATTATTTCAAAATGTTCGAATTCAAAGAAACTCGATAGCTAATTTGCGTTGTGGATGGTCAAAATTGGGTGTCAACATGTAATATGGCAGAATGAAACATGTGTCAAGATAGAACAATACTGGTTCAAATATCTCTAGTCATAAAGATAAGAGAGACTCAATCAATGTGTCATAAGTCTAAAGTAAGGACACAGTTTAGAGAGAAAACAATCATATACAATCCAATCCAATCATATACAATCCGATCCAATTCAATCGTATACAATCCGATCTAATCCAATCGTATACAATCTGATCCAATCCAATCGTATACAATTCGATTCAATCCAATCATGTACAATCCAATTCAATCCAATAGTTTACAATTCAATCACATACCATCCAATCCAATCCAACTATATTCAATCTAATCCAATCCAATCATATTCAATCCAATCATATACAATCAAATCAACAATAAAGTCAAAGGACTTAACTCAATAGACATGCAAATTAGAATTTAGCAATGTTTTACAATCGAACTCAATCATCATCAATCTTAATCAACCAATCATATCTTGCACAATCCACTCAAATTAGGAGTTTCTCTAACCGACAACTATCACCTATGAGCTAGTGATAGTACAACAAGCCGACGTTGTTGCCACGTCCATTCATACCTTGCCAGAGTAAGAACGAATCAACAATCATGGATCCATAACCAATCAAGTCCAATCATGTCAGGATAGTAATTTGGGAAACATCCAACTTTTACAGTCCAATCCTCTCCTAGTTTGGCGACGTAGTTATTGGTTCGACTATGGACTATACTCTTACCCAATTTGGTGCTCAATACTCCTCCCAAGACTCAATATGCTCATATCTATCAAGTGAGTAAAATACTCAAAATACTCATTTAGTCTCTTAGGACTTAGTTTCAAATCAACTCATTTAGTCTCATTGGACTCTTTTTAAAACTCAATCAATCTGGTCTCATTGGACCTTCATTCACAATCAACTCATCCCAATCATCAAACTCTTCCCTTTTTGAATTTGATACCATCTCAACTCAATGAATGCAGAAAAATATTAGATGCATTTAAAACATAATTTCAACTCGTCAACTCAAACTCAAAATAGACACTTTTATGTAAAAATGCTCAACTCGTTTATACTCAAAATACTCATGTTCAAAAAATGATAATTTAGAGACTTCTCAAACTCAACTTATGCTTAAACTCTTTTTAAATCAAAGATGAAAATAATCATTCTTTAAACTCAAAATAGTGTATAAATAGTTTATGCAAAAATGTTCACAAATCATTTATTTAAAACTCATTCTCAAACAATCATTTATACTCATATGACTCCTATCAAATCAAATTATGCAAATCACATATCATGTAGTCACATTAGACTCCAATCCATTTCATCTCAAACATCATCATCAACATACCTTTTCATCAATCATTCTACCTATGTTAAAGATAACCATCATTCACATCATCATCAAATATCTTGCTCCAAAATTCCCATTTATCTCTATATTCAATTTCATTCACACTCACTAACAAAAATACATCATCTCTCTTTGAATGCAATATTTACATAAGAACTATCAATCTCAACCTCAAAAAAAATTATAACAAAAAGAAGTCTCATCTTGGGTTCATGTGAATGAATACATGAATTCATACTCTCAATAAAACTCAACTCGATAACAACATCAATACATATGAATTTATATACAAAAAATCATTGTAGTCAATATGTAATTACGGTTTGTGAAATAAATATGAAAGAAAATTATTCAAGAATTCAAGTGATGAAAATCATCAATCAATTAATAGTATGTGAAGATATTCTAGGGTTTTAGGAAAATTTAAGAAAACGTTCATGGAGGGTTCAAGTCTTTCACAAATTCTATCCAATATATCTATGGAGCATATGGAAGAACTCAATCCATATTTTAGGTTAGCCTTACATACCTTAAAAGCTCCATAGTCTTGATGAAAAATCTTAACTTGAAGAAGAACAATCAAGAGACCCTTTCTTGAAATTCTTGGATTTGTTTTCTTGAAAACCCTATGGTTAGGATTGAAGATTTCTCTTAGCGATTCATGAATAGATGAAGAAGTTTTGTTTGAAAAGTTTGAAATCTATGAAATAATTACCTTGTTGAAAAATCTTGAAAAAAGAACCCTAACTTCTTGAAAATTCTTGAGCGTTGATGTTTAGAAGTGAATGAGAGGGTTTTTAATGAGGAAAACTGATTTCTACAAGTTTAGGGACATTAGAATAACTCCCCAAAGGGTTATAGGATAAAAATACCCTAAAAAAATAAAGGGGGCGTCGTTCGTCTTAGGCAGTGGAGTCTGTGTCCTCTCCACGTCGCGGATCCATCACGGACTTCTATCAGGATAAAGCATCTCCAGTTAAATGGTCATAACTTTTGACTCCAATCTCAGAAAAATGTAATCTTGGTAGAGTTGGAAAGAAGACTCAAGGACCTTTAATTTGATAGGTTATGGGCCACCCAATTAGGTATAACTTTAGGAGATATGGTCATTTGAAGTTTACCCTTATACGGATTCATCGGAAAACTTAGCTGATAGAAATTCTTTGGAATCGACTTGGTGTTAGAGATCCCTTATGACCCTAAACCACATATAATACACTTCAAATACTTAGCAATTTATCCTAGCTCATATACATAACTCAAAGTCACCGAGTTCGATCCTACACACACATAAAGAATGGTTTGAGTCTTAGCAGGAAAAAAATTCGGGGTGTTACAATAAGTTAGTAGGACTTGTCAGTTTTAGTACATAATTAATTCTTTTAAAGATAACAAATTAAAGAAAAGGGATTAATATTATTAGGTCATACCACAAACTACTTGATAAGTTTATAAGACTCACCGAAAGGGGCAACATATAAATTTATTAAAGTCCCAATTTCTGGATTTATGCATAATATTGATAATTGATGGCCATTAATCCTTATTATTATTTTATTATTTTTGTTATTTAGATGATAAGGAGTATAGAATGGGTTGGAGCAAATTGATTATTTTTCTTTTTAACTTTGTTGTTGATGTTCAATGTGGACATCTCTTTTTGAGATGGTGGGATTATTTAATATGAAATCTTTATGCAATAATTATTGTGGTACTAGTGCTTAAGAAATTGGAATGACATACATGAATAAAGGCATAGGAAATTTTGAGATCTTTTCGTCTGATCTTCGTCCCAAAAGTCGTCGCCCCCACAAAGACTTTTCCCCTCACCCACTTTTTTCTAGATAACAACCCAACAACACAATGGACACCACTCTCTCCATTCTCTTCTCTTTTTACTTCCTCACAAACACACCACTCTCTTCATTTCTCCTCTTTTTCTCCCTCACAAACACACCACCACTTTCACCACCTGAAGAGAACCCATTTCTTCATCAAAGAACAACCTCGCGAGCTACCAGATCTACATCATAATCCCTCACAAAATCTCCAAGAAAGGTTGTCCTTTTAGCTCCCTTGTGGTAAGTAAATCAAATTCGGTTTTGAAACTGTGTAGCTGTTAGTAATATTGGCATATCTCGCTGTATATAGCTTTGTTTTTAATAAATAAATATGTCTTGGAATGTTTTGTACCTACAACTCGTATGTTTATGTTGGAGCGTAGATCTTCTGTTATTGAGTCAAAAAATAGGACGCAACATAGGACAAGTTATGTCCAGATTCTTGATTTAAAACTCTCACATGTACAACTGTTAGTATTTTGATTATATCTTTTTGTATAAAATGTATTTTGCGGTGATTCTTATTTTTTAAAACTTAAGACATATATATACAACTTTTATGGAGGACATAAAGTTCAGTTTTGTCATTTGAATTTTCAAAATTTAGGTACAACATGAGATACTTGATTGGCCGGATTTACTGTTTTGATAGCCTTAAATGGTAATATGAAATGTTATTTCAAGTTTATATATTATACAGTACAAGTTGAAAATGGCCAATGGAAAAAATCTCTCCGTCGATTTTCGAGGCCTCTCCAGTGGAAATTTTAGTTTAAATTTAAACTCCACATTATATATTATAAGTTGAAGGTTTGAAACTCCGATAACTAGTTTGTTATTTTTCATTTTTACATCTTAAATCTGTTACACATTTTTGACATTTAAATCTGTTTCATTTTTTTTGACACTGTTACTTATGGTGTTGTGATAATTGTTTGCTATTGTTAAGATTGATTCCTACTGTTACTATATTTACTTTAGGATATTGCTTTATGTCATCCATTTTTATGATGTTTCCAATCGATGACATGTTCGATTTGAGCCAATTAATTGTTGCTTTATTTTTCACTATTCTCTTGACTTTGGGTTTCCATTTCTTTTGTTGAATTTTTTTTCCTAATGATGATTTGTGTAGTGATTGTTCTATTTTGACTATAATTTTGATATTCTTGTGTGGTTGGATTGATCCCCATATTATTCTAGTAAATGTTTTTTAAAAAATAAGTTGTGTAGTTATGATTTGATTATTGCTTGTTGTTGCAAATTATTTTACTTTATTTTGATTTATTTTTTTATATTACTTTTTGTATTTTAGGGAAAATAATAATAATTAGTTGGCCAATGAAAAATCCCTCTGACGGTTTTAGAAGCCTTCCCATTTTAAAAAGACGGAAATTTTAGTTTACGTTTATATTATATTATATTTTTACAAGTTCCAAGCTCCATTACATCGATGGAGGTTTGAAACTCTGACAACCCATTTTGTTATTTTCTATTTGTGATGTTTTAAATCTGTTACAATTTTTTTTTTATGATATTGTAGTATATATTTTTCTTGTTTTCGTTTTGCATCAGTTTGATATTATTACTATATTTACTTTATGATACTGCTTTGTAAAAATCAATTGTGCATTTTTTTAAAAATAATTTTTTCCATTACTTTTGTGTTTTTTTTGTTTGAGTTGAGTCAATTGGATTGCTGCTCTATTTTACTTTATTGTTAGCTTTAATCATTGATGTTTCCTACTTTATCGCTTGATGATCCATTTTTATTTTATTTTATTTTATTTATTGCTTGATGACTCATTGATGTTTTATATTCGCTACTTTTGAAAATTTTGGTTGGAATATTGCAGGTTTTGGTCGAGTAACCACCTTTGATGTTGTATCTTTTATTTACAAAATTAGTATTTTATTGTTATTAGTATTATTTTCAAATTTGGCCGATGAAGAAATTACCGTCGATTTTCAACGCCTCTCATATTTGTAAGACAAATTTTATTTTAGTTATTATTATTATTATTATTATTATTATTATTATTATTATTATTATTATTATTATATATCTCTTACTAACACTTTTACTAAGTGTTTTTCTAAGTACTCAAAATTGCTTTCTGAGGAAGCTATTCGAATTAAGTTCGAATAATATTTTTAATTTATAATTGTGTATATTATTGATTAGGCAAACATTAGGCAGTTCCTTATATATTTGCTTTAATTTACTCTTTTTCGTATATTTCATTATATTTGTGTAATATTTTTATCTCTTCAATTTAAAAAATGAGTTCATCAGGGACCCACAATTGTGGATTCCGAAGGGGCTAATACCTTCCCTTCGGGATCACTTGAACCCTTAATTGGAATCTATTGATTTCGTAGATATTTCTTTTAATTAATTGGTTTCTAATTATCCTAAAATTATGGTGACTTCTTAAATTAAACTATTTTCTTTTAAAATATTCTTTAAACAATTGAATTGAGTCACCACGACATTGCTCCTTATTTGAAAAAAATAATAGGGCTGTAACACTTATTACAGTTATACATTTGAGCCCACTATATAATAGAATTTTATTTTTATAGTATATATGCAGATACATATATTTTTAAATTATTTTAATAATTATTTATTCTTTACTAATATTTTACCAAGCATTTATATAGGTATTCAGAGATATCTTTTGAAAAATGATATTCAAAAGCATTTTTCTTTTCATATGGTAAAATAGTTTTTTTAATTAATAAAAAAACAAATCTTTTAGTATTGAATAAAAGCTATTTTTTTCTTATACACATTTATATCGTGTTTCTCATATTTTCATACAGATAGTTGATAATAATATATATTATTTATTTGATACATATTCTTTTATATATATATATATATATATATATATATATAATTTTAATACATATTTCTTTATATATATGTGTGTTATATTTACAAATAATAATTTTATTCCTTTTCTTTTTGATAAATTAAGTATAGTCGGGTACCACATTTTGTGAATTCTAAAGGATGCCTAACACCTTCACTTCGGAATAATGTAAACCCTTACCTAGAATCTAAACTGGTTTTTGCAGATTGAAACGTGAGTCATACATTAGATAAGTTTCCTTATTTTCCTTAATAAATTAGGTGGTGACTTTATTCAATAATTATTCATTTTTAGAGTCTATAAGTTGTGTTGTATCTAACTTTGGTAAAAATAGGGCATAATAGGGTTTGGTCCGATAACGCAGTCTGAAACGCAGGAACGATCTGACTAGAAAGTCATTCAAAATCCAAGGGAATCTTAGTAGCAACCTAAAGTATCAAACTACATTGCCCACGTAGGATTGTCTTTATGGCCTAGCTAGTGGATCTACATATAACACAGTTGAGTTGAGTTGAGTACCATGACAGAGTATACTCTGGCAAGATAGCTTCCCCCTTCTCGATGAGGGTTCCATCCGATTCTATGTTATAACTCGCATGGTCTTAAAATGTCAGTTAAAGGTCAGTCTTATCCCATACAAGTTGAAGTTAAGCTATGAGTTTTACGATGAAGTTTTATGATATGCATTGACTATGAGTTTTCATATGATTTCAAATGCTTTTAAATCTTTGCTCATGTTCAATATGATGGTCATGCATCTATGTCATATTGTTCACATTCTTTTTTCTTTGTTCATGCATATCTCACATACTTAGTACCTTCTATGTACTAACACATATTTTGACTACATTGTCTCATAATGTAGGGACGGACGACACTCACGACCATCCTCTTCGTGGCTAGAGTTTCTTTAGATATCAAGGAGTTGGTGAGTCCTCATTCTATCGAGGACATGAGTTTCATTCTCTCGGTTTACTTGACTTTTCTTTACTTGATTCAGGTGAGCTAGGAGTTTGTGCTAAGCCTCTATCAAAAATTATACTAGAGACATGTTTAGCCGTTAATGTGATGTAGTCTAGTTGGACGTTGATTGAGAAATTCTATCCCTTAGACCCATTCTCTTGAGTTGTTACTTCCACTTAGTTTACTATATTTCTTTAACTTATGTATGCGATGTATGCTAAGATGGCTTGGTTAGAGTCCCTCGCATCCCGATTGCCCTATCACGGCTTGGCCCTAGTTTGGGTCGTGACAAACTTGATATCAGAGCATACAATTTAGAAGAGTCCTAGGGAGTCTAACATGACACGTTATGTAGAGTCTTGTTCATTGATATGAAGTGCGACACATCTATGAATAAAAGGCTATGAAATATCGTAGGAAAATCTCACTTCTTTTATAATCTATGTCGTGTGGCAGAGTGGTCTCTAAGTCTTTTCCTCTAACGCTTGTTCTTTGCAATTTTCAGAAAAAGCCTCCATGAAGATTCCTTGCTAAAAGGAATGTAGTTGAAGAGGAGAAACAAGCTCTGAATGATCCCTTGAATGATCAAGTCTCCAATGTCGAGTTTTGAGAGTCCTTCCAACTACATGCTCAAGCCATTATGGCTTAAGCCAATCGTGAAATGGTTGCTCCTATGAACCCAAATACGGGTACGGCTGTGGCAAGAGTTCGTGATTTCATAAAGATGACTCTTCCGAAGTTTTGGGGTTTTAAGGTGGAAGAGGATCCATAAAAGTTTGTTGATAACATTCATAATATTGTGGATATTCTGGGAGTTAGCTTGGTTGAGAAGGTGGAGTTGGCTACGTATCAATTGAAAGGTGTTTCTCAAATTTGGTTTGATCAATGGAAAAGTGAGAGATCTAGAAAGGCAGATTTTGTGACTTGGGATGAGTTTAAAAGAGTGTTTCCTAATTTCTTCTTCCCATTCGGGTTGAGGGAGGCCAAAGTACAAGAGTTCATCAACCTTAAGCAAGGTGGTATGAGTGTGAGGGAGTATGCCCTAAGTTCACCAAATTGTCGAAATATGCTCCATTCATGGTTGCCGACTAAAGAGCTTGTATGAGCAGCTTTGTGTCAAGTGTGTCGAATATGATCTCAAAGGAGTGTAAGATGGCTATGTTGATTCGGGAGATGGACATATCTAGACTTATGACCTATGCAAAGCAAATAGAGGGTGAGAAGCTAAAGGAGAAAACTAGAGAGTCCAAGAGGCCAAGGACCAATGGCGGTGATTTCTCTCCTGGTACATCTAGAGGTGGTGGACGTCCTCATTTTCGCCAAAGGTACTCCGGCCAAGGATCTTCAAATGCAAATACTCCAAGATTTGACTGGATAAGATTCCTCACCCTAAGCCTAAAAGAGGTGCTCCTATTGGTCAAGTTACCCCCGCATATAAGAAGTGTGGCAAGAACCACAAGAGTGAGTGTTTAGTGGGTTTGAATATGTGTTACCGATGTGGTAAGTTGGGTCATCATGCTAAAGAGTGTAAGGTTAAGCCATCCTCAAGGCCAAATTGCTCAAGGTTCCCAAGTCCAATAAAAAGGTGGTCAACGCAATAACCGGTTCTATGCTCTTCACGGTAGGAAAGAGGCGGAGGAGACTCCTGATGTTGTTACCGGTATGTTACGGGTCTTTCATTATGATGTTTATTCCTTACTTAATTCGGGTGCAAATTTGTCTTTTGTTTCCCCTTATGTGGACATGAGATTTGATGTTAGCCCCGAAATGTTATTCGAGACTTTTTCTGTATATACTCTTGTAGGTGAGTCGGTTGTAGCTAAAAGAGTCTATAGAAGTTGTCCGATTTTGATTTTCCATAAAGTTACTCTATCTCATCTAGTTGAGCGTGAGATGACCGATATCGATGTTATCCTTGGTATGGATTGGCTATATGCATGTTATGCTTCTATTAATTGTAGAACCCGAATGATTAAGTTCCAATTTTCTAATGAGCCGGTCCTAGAATGGAAGGGTAGAAATTTTTTGTTCAAAGGTCAGTTCATTTCGTACCTTAAAGCTCAAAAAATAATTTTCAAGGGTTGTATCTACCATCTTGTGAGGGTTAGGGATGAAAATTCTGAAGCGCCTACTCTAGAGTTGCTTTCTATTGGTAATGAGTTTCCGAATATATTTTTCGATGATTTACCTGGTGTTCCTCCCGAAAAGGAGATTAATTTTGGTGTAGACCCTCTTTTGGGTACTCGATCCATTTATATTCCTCCTTACCAAATGGCTCAGACAAAACTAAAAGAGTTAAAGAATCAATTGAAAGATTTGTTAGACAAATGTTTCATTAGACCAAGTATATCCCCATGGGGTGCTCCCGTTTTATTTGTTAGAAAGAAGAATGGTTCGCTGCATATGTGCATTGACTATCGGTAATTGAAGAAAGTAACCATCAAGAATAAATACCCAATTCCGAGGATAGATAATTTGTTTGACCAATTGCAAGGGGCAAGTTACTTCTCTAAGATTGATCTCTATTTCGGTTATCACCAATTGAGGGTGAGGGAGTGTGATATTCTCAAGATGATATTTTGAACAAGGTATGGCCATTATGAGTTCTTAGTTATGTCGTTTGATTTGACCAATGCCCCCGCAATATTTATTGACTTGATGAATAGGGTGTTCAAACAATATGTGGACATGTTTGTAATTGTGTTCATTGATTACATTTTAGTTTACCCTCGAAATGAGGAGGAGCATACTAATCACTTGAGGATTGTGTTGAAAACTCTAAGGGACAAACAATTATTTTCCAAGTTCAACAAGTGTGATTTTTGTCTAAGGGGGGTGGCTTTTCTTGGTCATATTGTGTCCGGTGAAAGGATTATGGTTGATCCTAAGAAAATCGAGGCGGTGAAGAATTAACCTAGACCATTATATCCTTTGAATATTAGAAGTTTCTTAGGCCTAGCCGGATACTATAGGAGATTTGTAGAAGGGTTCTCATCGATCTCGTTACGTTTGACTAAGTTGACTCAAAAGAAGGTGAAGTTTCAATGGTCAGAAGCTTGTGAGAAGTGTTTCCAAGAGTTAAAAGATCGTCTCACTACCGCTCCTATTTTGACCTTGCTGGAAAGGTCCAATAATTTTATTGTATACTGTGATGCTTCAAGAGTTGGTCTTGGTTGTGTTTTGATGCAACATAGTAAGTTGATAGCCTAAGCTTCTAGGCAACTTAAGGTGCACGAACGGAACTATCCAACTCATGATTTGGAGCTAGCGGCGGTTGTGTTTGCTTTGAAATTTTAGAGACACTATCTTTATGGTGTCCATGTGGATGTGTTCACCGATCATAAGAGTCTACAATACATTTTTAAGTAAAAGGATTTGAACCTTCGATAAAGAAGATGGCTTGAATTGTTAAAAGATTATGTATGGATGTGTTGTATCATCTGGGCAAACCCAATGTAGTTGCTAATCCACTAAGTAGATTATCTATGAATAGTGTGGCATATGTTGAAGAAGGTAAGAAAGAATTGATCAAATATGTTCATAGATTGGCACGTTTAGGTGTGTGGTTGGTTGACTCTGATGATGGAGGTGTTCTTGTTCATAATTGTTCCAAATCATCTCTTGTGGCGGATGTTAAGGCTAAACAAGACCATGATCCGATGCTAGTTGAGTTAAAAAAGTCGATTGCCGATAAAGCCATCGAGGCTTTCTCCTAAGGGGGAGATGTTGTGCTTTGTTATCAAGGTCAGTTGTGTATGTCTAATATTGATGGTTTAAGAGAGTTGATATTGAACGAGGCTTATAGATTCCAATATTTGATTCATCTGTGTTCTATCAAAATATATCGTAATTTGAGGGAAGTATATTGGTGGAATGGTATAAAAAGGATATAGCGGAGTTTGTAGCTAATTGTCCTAATTGCCAAAATGTTAAAGTTGAGCACCAAAGATCGAGAAGGTTAGACCAAGACATTGAAATTCCTACTTAAAAGTGGGAAGACGTGAATATGGACTTTGTAACGGGCTTACCTAGTACTAAGAAGCAATACAAATACATTTGGGTTGTCGTAGATTAGATGATTAAGTCGACTAATTTTCTACTGGTTAAGAGTTCTTATGGTGCCGAAGATTATGCTAAGCTGTATGTTCGTGAATTGGTGAGACATCATGGTGTTACCTTGTCCATTATATCGGACTGAGGTACTCAGTTCACTTTACACTTTTGGAAGTTGTTTCAAAAGGGTCTTGGTACGAAGGTTAAGTTAAGTATCGCTTCCATTCTCAAATCGATGGTCAGGCCGAAAGAATGATCCAAACTTTAGAGGATATGTTGAGAGCATGTGTGATTGATTTTAAAGGGAGTTGGTATGAATATTTGCCATTGATTGAGTTTGCCTATAATAATAGTTATCACTCTAGTATCCAAATGGCTCCTTTTGAAGCCTTGTATGGGAGAAGATGTAGGTCCCTGATGGGATGGTTTGAAGTAGGTAAGATGACCTTGATTGGTCCAAATTTGATAATAGCTGTTATGAAAAAGGTGAGACTCATACGAGAGATGCTAAAGATGGCTCAAAGTCGTTAAAAGTCCTATTCGGATGTTAGGAAGATATAGATTGAATTTGGGGTAGTTGATTGGGTCCACTTGAAGGTTTCATCCATGAAAGGTGTAATGCGATTTGGTAGGAAAGGGAAATTTAGTTCTAGATACGTTGGACCTTATAAGATATTGAGACATTTTGGCAAAGTGGCTTATGAATTGGATTTGTCATTTGAATTAGCTATGGTTCACTTGGTGTTTCTTGTATCTATGTTGAGAAAGTTTGTGGGTGATTCGAATTCCATTGTCCCATTGGAAGATGTGAGTGTTGAACAGAACTTGACTTGTGAGGAGGTTCCGGTGGAAATCTTAGACCGACAAGTTAAGAAGTTAAGAAACAGAGAGGTTGTGTCCGCCAAAGTATTGCGGAGGAATCAACAAGTAGAAAGCTCCATTTGGGAAGCGGACGCGGATATAATGAGATGATACCCGTACCTCTTTCCCTCTACTCAAGCCAAAAGTAATAAGTATTCTAATTTAAGTTAGTTGAACTCTTACGTATTCAGTTCCTCTTATGTCATTCATATGCATGCATGTTCATGAAAGTTGATTTTTAAAGCCATGTTTTATGTTAAATTGAAATTTTCATGTTCTATGCATTTTAAGATGTCATCATGTTCATGTTGGGTTGCTAGTCCTCTTTCCGTGTCTTTCCTATAATAAGTTAATTTCATTCGAGGACGAATATTTCCAAGAGGGAGATATTGTAAGAACCAGAAGTTGAAAAGATTGGAACCAAAGATAAATCTTCAAAATATGGATTGACCTCACATTTACGAGTCACTCTATGACTCGTAATAGTGAGTCCCAAGAGTCTACCCAGAACTACCCTCAGGAGAGGTTCTACGACTCAACAGGATGAGTCGTCATCCTATTGATGAGTCATAAGAACGACTAGTTTCAAAACTTCAGAGGCCCCAAACTTGTAGGTTTCCCAGACCTGTAAGACGAGTCCAAATGATGACTCGTGGTTGTGAAGATGGGTGGGTCATAGACATGACTCGTATGAAACATCAAAGACCTCTTTTCAGTCTTTTCCAAAACCTGCAAGATAAGCCAGTTTGATGACTCGTAGGCATGATGATGAGTCATAAACTTGACTCGTACAGAAACTCCGGAGGCTTGATTTTCATGAAATTCACCAGGCCTACACTACAATTCAAGTCTACGAGTCATAAACTTGAGTACGATTCATAGAAGTGAATTCGTAGGATCGAATTTAAGTTTTAATAAAGGGTATTTATGTCATTTCACAAGTTTGGTACAATGAACTTAGACACAATTATGGCTAAGTTCAAGCCTATATCTACCCAATTCTTTGAAATTTCCTCATTCTAAATCATTTTTCTAAATTCTCCTAAGGCAAGAGCTAAATTCTCTCAAAGGTTCCTCTCCAAGCTTCAAGCTAGGGTTCCAGATTTCACCAAGTTTTCTTTTTTAATTCTAAATGAATTCACTCAAGGTGTGTGGGGATTTATCCATGGGTTCCTTTCACCCATGGAGTCCCAAAGTTTTCTCAAAGTTTCTTTTAATTTGCAATGTTGTACTAAATCTAGTTTTAATGAATTGCATTGAGTTGTTTCAATTTCGTTTTAAATTGTTGTCAATGATTATTCTAAGCATGTTTCTACATGAATTGCATGATTTTAAGTTGAATTATGAATGCCCATGCATAAAGCTATTTCCAAGTTTTGATTATGAAGTTAAAGATGATTTTCATGAGTTGATTATGAGTTCAATGATTTTCAAGGAATGTTTTCATGATTTAAAGTTGAGATTATAATTTAATGATGAAGTTATGATGATGATCAAGTTATGATCAAAGATAGTTATTATGGTGTGATAAGTACTGTTGACACCCAATTTTTACCCTCAACAACGTAATTTTTATAAATAATAATAATAATACAATAATAATAAAATATATATATAAAATTAAATAATAATAATAATAATAAAAAAAAAACGAAATATACATATATGGTATCATCATTTTAAATTAATTTCTCTCTCTCTCTCTCTATATATATATATATATTTATAAAATAATTCTTGAATAGAATATATTTTATTATTTATTCAAAAAAATTGTTTCAAAAGATTTTTATTTTTAAAATAAATAGCTCTGTTAATTAGTTGGATTTTAATTAATAGACTCATATTTCAAGTTAATTTATTTAAACTGAAGTTAATTATTTACTTTGTAAAAAATGAGAGGTTTGTTAATTAATTCATGCATACTCATCTTATTTTAATTTTAGACTTCTTCAATTTTAATTAAATTAAAATAATTGACTTTTATAAAACCATGCATATTTTCAAGTGTATTTTAAATAATTTGTTATCTTCATAACACATGCATTTTTTTTGTTATATAGTCATTATCTCTTAGTAATATTTAAATTTGACTTATAAAAAGAAAATTATTATTTACCATAATTAATTATTTCGTAAATTAATAATTAGTTACAATAAGGTTAATCATTTTACTTTTGTTAAAATTAAGAAAATCGTAAATTAATTCGTCTAATTTGATAACCAATTTTACCAATTAATTTTGCGTTTTCATTACTTCTCCTAAATAACAAATAATTAATATTGAATTAACAATTTTTTTTATTATTTTTATTCTTCCATTAATACTACAACACGCAAATAATATATATGCCATCTCCTCGTCAAAAAATAAAAATAAATAAATCAATAAATAAATAATAATAATAATAAATAAAGAAATTAAAAAATATATATATTATTTATTCATCCGAAAATAAAAATAATTAAAAATAAAATAATAATATTCTGCACACCTTTTTGTCCCTCTTTTAAAATAATAATAAATAAATAAATAATTAAATAATGTTAATCTTCGTAAAAAATAATAATAATAATAATAACAATAAAAAAAATATATTTTAATTTACTACCCATACATATATTAATACTATATTAATAATGCCCATCACCCGTTTCCCCTATTTAAAAAATAAATAATAATAAATATTAAATAATAATAAAATATATAATTGTTTTCTTTTCATCCAAATAATTTTAAAAAATGAATATAATAATATATATATATATATATATTTTTTCCGCCGCACTTTTGTACCATTTTAATATATATATATATATATATATATATATATATATATATATATATATATATATATATATATATATATATATATATATATATATATATTTTATTCATCCGATTTTTTTTTTATTATTATTTTTTATTTATCTTTTTAATAAAAATTAAAACATTAATATTATTTTAATCCACGCGTGCCCCGCCCATCATTCTTTGTCCATTTTAAATATATATATATATTCACCCGAATTAATATTTAAAAAATAAAAAAATATGTATAAAAAAATAAAAAAATATGTATTCTTTCATCCGACTTTTTTTTAAAAAAAAAATAAAAATAAAAAATATATATAATAAATAATTCATCCGATTTTTTTAAAATAAAAAATATAAATAAAATATATATTATTATACACATGCTTTGTCACCCTTCCCATATCCCTATACCATTTTTTATTCCACGCTTGTCCCCTGCACATATACCCATATTAATATTATATCTCTTTTCCAAAATATATATATTCAAATCCGATTTTATTTTTAAAATAAATAATTAATGAAATAAAAATAAATAATATTAATTTATACCACGCGTCCCCATATATATATATATATATATATATATATATATATATCCGCGCATGCCCCTTCCCATCCCCCTTTTTCTTTTTTTTAGAAAACACTTTAAATTAACTAACCCATGCTTGTCCCCTCCATCCCCCTTTTCTTTTTTTTCAGAAAATATTTTTTAAATTAACTAACCATTCTTGTCCCCTCCCATCTCCCCATACATATATATATTTAATGTACATTTTGTCTTCTTTAAAAAAAAGCATAACTAGTAATAAAATAAAAGAAATAAATATATATATATATATATATATATATATATATATATATATAAATAAATAATTAATAATAATAATCGGCTATATATATAAAAGATGTACATGTATAGAGACATATATTCCAAATATATATATATATATATATATATATAATTTTAAATAACATTCATTATTATAATAATAATTTTACTCATCCAACATACATTCCACGCGTGTTTCCCTTTATATACCAAATAATACTATTTACCCATTATATATATATTCATCGGCCAACCTATTCAAAATAATAATATTATAATATTCATTCCGCATTATTTTAATATATTGCCCCATTCCGCATTATTTAAATATTCCACCCATTTCGTATTTATTATTATTTTCCGCCGTTCCGTATTATTTTAATAATCCGCTCATTCCGCATTATTTAAATATTCCGCCCATTTCGTATTAATTATTATTTTTCCGCCGTTCCGCATTATTTTATATTTTCGCCCACTCCGCATTATTTTAATCATCCGTTTTACTTTTATTTTTATTTTAATTTCCATCTCCCTATAAATAGAGGGATTGGACAGAAGGAAAGGGGGGGGGCTTACACTTACACGGACAGGAGAAGAGAAAAAAAAAACGCAGACAAAAAAAATAAACTCTTACACTGATTTTGAATATTTCTTTCAAAGTATTTTTGAATTTGCACTTAGCTTTACTTTTAAAAACGAGGGTAGATTCATGATCAAATCATCCCCGTTCACTGCCCTGCAACAGGTAATATTTAATTCATGTTCCTTTGTTTTTTTCGTTGTCATTATGCTTAAATATTATCCTAAAAAATGCTAGCCTCCTAATTTCGTCACTCTCTTTTTGTTTGCATGAACACTTCGGGAGCAAAAATGGAGTTTCAATGTAATCTTCATTCCCTCACATGGAACCGATATCCTTATTATTATTTTTACTATTGTTATTATTATTATTATTATTGTCGTTATTATTATTATTTTTAATTATTATTGCTATTATTATTAGTAGTATATTTTATTTTCTGTTATTAATATTATTATTATTATTATTATTTTCGCTATCAATATTATTAATAGAAGTAGTAGTATGTTTATTTTTCTGTTAGTATTACTATTATTATTATTATTATTATTATTATTATTATTATTTTCGTTATTCATATTAATATTATTATTTTCATTATTAATATTATTAATAGAAGCAGTAGTATGTTTATTTTTCTGTTATTATTATTATTGTTATTGTTATTATTATTTTCGTTATTATTATTATTATTAGTAGTAGTAGTATATATTCTTATTATTACCGTTTTATTATTATTATTAGTAGTAGTAGTATTTTATTTACTGTTAGCATTATTATTATTATTATTACTATTATTAATATTTTCGTAATTATTATTATCATTATTATTAGCACATTTTGTTTACTGCTATTATTATTAATATTACTATTATTATTATTATTGTGTTATTATTAGTATTGTTATTTTCGTTATTAATATTATTAGTAGTTATAATTGTATTTTTTTTTACTGTTAGTATTATTATTATTATTATTTTCGTTATTATTATTATCATCATTATTATTAGTATATTTTATTATCATTAGTATTATTATTATTATTAGTAATAGTAGTATATATATTTTTATTTTACTATTTTTATTATTAATATTAATAGTATATTTTATTTCTGTTAGTATTGTTATTATTATATTTTATTATTATTATTATTATCATTGTTATTTTTATGGCTATTATTATTATTATTATTGTTATTATTATTATGGTATTATTGTTATAATCATTATTATTATTTTTATTATTACTATTATTATTATCGTTATTATTATTATCATCATTATCGTATTTATTATTATTGTTGTTGTTATTTACTGTTATTATTATTATTATTATTATTTATCATATTATATTTATTATTTATCATATTATTATTATTATTTATCGTATTATTATTATTATATATATTTTTTACTACCGTTATTATTATTATTATACTTTTTTATTATTATTATTATCATTGTTATTATTATTATGACTATTATCATTGTTATTATTATTATGACTATTATTATTGTTATTGTTATTGTTGCATTATTGTTATTATGATTGTTGTTATTATTATTACTATCATTAGTATTATTATTACTATTATTAGTATTACTATTATTACTATTACTACTATTATTAGTATTATTATTATTATCATTACATGTTAAATTTGCTTTTATAATGTGAATATGTTCTCACTAATGCAATAGCTAACATTGTATAGATATTTAGATTTGTGAACTTTTAATTAAAATGAGTCATCATAATAAAAGAAACCTATATTTTTATTTAAGGCTAAATTATTAGTAAAAAATACCGCATTTAAACACGCACTTATTTCATGCAATAAGCAATATTTGCCTAATAATTTCAAGTTCAAAAATCTTTTTCCATGTAATTACTAAGCTTCATTTTCAAAACTTTTGAACAACTTTTTATAGTTTTAATCTAAACCTAAGTTTGGTCGGTAATCGTTTTTAACGAATCTTGAAGGATGCCTAACCCCTTCCCTTTAGGATAACTAGAACCCTTATCTAGAATCTCATAAGCTAAGTAGACCACTAATCGGAGATCATTTTTAGCATTAAAATTGTCAATTATTTAGGTATCCTAATTTACCTTAAAAATAATTAGGTGGCGACTCCTTAAAATTAAATAATTTAGGAATCATCAGTATGTTGTACACCGTTTGACCTCGAGTTAAAATGGGGTATAACAAGTACAATTCTCACACAATCATGTTTAAAGATGGTGATAAGGACAATTCTTACCGAAGTTATGGATTTTTATGAATCACTAAAGTTTATGAGCTACTCCTAATATGTTTTATAATGATGGATTGATAGGTAGTTACTATCTTTTTCTATTATGTTATGATCATGTTTTTATGAGTTTCCATTGGGATTTTGACTAAGCACCGAGAGGACTTCTAGGTGGGGTTCGGTCCGGTAACGCAGTTAGTTACCCAAGGGAATACTAGTAGCAATCTAAAGTCTCAAACTACGTTGCCCATGTAGGATTGCCTTCATGGCCTAGCTAGTGAATCCACATATAGAACAGTTGAGTTGAGTTGAGTATCATGACAGAATATACCTGGCAAGGTAGCCTCCTCCTTCTCAATGAGGGTTCCATCGGATTCCATGTTATAGCTCATATGGTCTTAAGATATCGGTTAAAAGTCTTATCCCACACAAGTTGAAGTTAAGATACGAGTTTTACAATGAAGTTTTATGATATGCATTGGACATGAGTTTTCATATGTTTCCAAATGCTTTTAAATCTTTGCTCGTGTTTATTATGATGATCATGCATCTACGTCATATTGTTCACGTTCCTTTTTCCTTGTTCATGCATATCTCACATACTTAGTACCTTCTATGCACTAACACATATTTTGCCTACATTGTCTTATAATATAGGAACGATTGACACTCACGACCATCCTTTTCGTGGCTAGAGTTGTTTTAGATATCAAGGAGTTGGTGAGTCCTCATTCTATCGAGGATATGACTTTCATTCTCACGGTTTACTTGACTTTTCTTTACTTGATTCGGGTGAGCTGGGAGCTTGTCCTAAGCCCCTATCAAAGATTAGTTTAGAGGCATATTTAGACATTAATGTGATGTAGTCCAATTGGACATTGATTGAGAAACTCTATCCCTTAGACCAATTCCCTTGAGTTGTTACTTTCGCTTATTTTACTATATTTTTTTACCTTATGTATGTGATGTATGGTAAGATGGCTTGGCTGGGGTCCCTCGCATCCCAATCGCCATGTCACTGCTTGGCTCTAGTTCAGGTCGTGACACTCGTGGTGTACAAATCAATCCACAGTCCGCCGAATTATTTGGCGAGTCGTTGATTGGATCATGGTCTTGGAAGTCTATTTACAAAGTTCTGGATGATGATTAACGAGTGACAGAAGGGTCCATGGATTTGTTCCACGTCTTGCCAAAGGCGTCGAGTTAAAGTCTGCATTGTCCATCTTCATAACTCTTTTGACGATTTGTTCCACGGTTCATCGTTGATTTATGGGAGATCATACAAGCCGTCATTCTTAAATCAATTTGTGCTCTAGCTGATCTCTTTTCATGAGTGACAGGATGGCTACGGCTAGTCATCTTTTTTCATGGATCACTATTTAGTCATTTTCAGCTCCAACTTCAATTTTCACATTTACGATTTGTTTTTCTGTAATACACAAAATACCATCATATCATTTAAAAATGCACTTAAAAATTATATAATCTTCCATTAAAAAACATCAAAAGTACCACAATATTCTGACACATCACATACATCGCGTTTGTGTCTAATTTTCTGCACATCAAATTATTCATCAATTTAAACTCGGTACATAAAGTTACGTACATCTTATCATAATCTAGATTTTTTTTCTTAAGTGTTGGTCGCTATAGAGCATGCAACGCGACTAACATCACACCAGAGTTGAATGTGATGAAGGCCGCATCATGATCAAAGATTGCTGGAGGAAAATGTTTTTTACGACATGAATGGAAGATACTGCAAGAAGTCAAAAAGGAAAAGTGAAAAGGAAGAAAAAGGAAAAGCAGCAAAAGTTGAAAGAAAGGAAAAGTGAAGAAAAAAAAAGTTGTCAGCCAACAACTTTGTACGCGTTTTCTCAAAACACGAAACCGCGTTAAATTCTTCCTTTACATATTTTTCTTTCCTTATAAATAGAGGGCCTGTTGACCTCATTTATATCATTCCAAAAAGAGAGAGTAAGAATACAAAGAAAGTTATACACCAAGATAAATATTGTAGTCTTGAGTGTCCTCTTTAGTAGTTGTTTCTTTTACAAGAGAGAAGTGTTAATTATTGTTTTCTCCTTGTATTTGAGAGTTGTGTACTCCATATTAAAATAGTAAAATTTTTTTACCCCGTGGTTTTTCCCCTCTATCAGATAGATGAGTTTCCACATAAAATTCTCGTGTCTAATTTATTTTCATATTATTTGTCATATCAAACTTTAGTTGTGGTGCTTCCTCCCCCCAACAGTGGTATCAGAGCCCTCAGTTATTCTGTCTGTTTTATGCGAAGGTACTATTCGTGAATAGTAAATTTTCATGAATAGTAAAATTCGGTGAATAGTATTTTTCACGTGAATAGTAAATTTCGGTGATAGTACAGTTTGTCATGATTGTTCGCAAAAATATTCAGAAACGGTCTAGAAGGGTGTGAAGCAAATAACAATGTCGAGTACAACTAAATTTGACGTTGAAAAGTTCAATTGGACTAATTTCTCATTGTGGAAAATGAAAATAAAAGCAATATTGAGAAAAGACAATTGCTTAGCTGCAATTGAAAGCAGGCCCACAGACTTTGTTGATGACAGTAAGTGGAACGACATAAATAGCAACTCAGTTGCCGATCTACACTTGGCACTAGCTGATCAAGTATTGTCTAGTGTGGCAGAAAAGCGGACGGCGAAGGAAATATGGGATACTCTTACAGGGTTGTATGAGGCCAACTCTTTGCATGATAAAATATTCTTAAAAAGAAGATTGTATACTCTTCGAATGGCAGAGTCCATGTCAGCAATTGAACACATCAATACTTTGAATACTCTGTTTTCGCAACTTACAACAATGGGTTCCAAAATAGAGGGGACTGAACGTGTGGAGCTTCTGCTTCAAAGTATGCCTAACTCATATGATCAACTCATCATCAACCTGACAAACAATACAGACAGTCTAGTTTTCGATGAAATTGCAGCCGCTATCTTAGAAGAAGAAAATCGACGCAAAAACAAGGAAGACAGACAAGCAAGTTCGCAGCAAGCTGAAGCTTTGATGATGGTGAGAGGAAGACCAATGGAACGTGGCCCCAATGGGAGTCACAATCATGGCAGATCTCAATCAAGAAGTAAGAAGAATATCAAGTGCTACAACTGTGGTAAGAAAGGGCACTTCAAGAAAGATTGTCAGTTCAAGAAGAAGAGTGAACACCCTGAGCCATCAAATGCTCAAGGGAATATTGCATGTACCTTGGATGATGGCGATATTTTATGTAGTGAGGCAATATCAAATAATGAAGGCAGAAAATGTTTTTCTGATGTCTGGATTATGGACACAGGAGCAACATGGCACATGACTTCCCGGAGAGAATGGTTCCATTAATATAATCCTATCTCAAGAGGGACTGTGTTCATGGGAAATGATCATGCTTTGGATGTTATTGGTATTGGGTCCATCAAAATAAATATGTATAATGGCACAGTTCGCACCATCCAGGAGATACGATATGTAAAAGACTTGAAGAAGAATCTATTGTCTTTAGGACAACTAGATGATAATGGATGTTCATATAATACTCATGGTGGAGTCATGAGAATATCCAAAGGAGCGCTTGTAGTGATGAAAGCGGAAAAACTTGTTGCAAACCTATGTGTGCTTAAAGGTAAAACATACCAAGAAGGAGAAGTATCAACCGTGTCAGCAAGTTTATTTGAAGAATCAACGATGATATGGCATCGTAAACTTGGCTATATGTCGGAATGAGGTTTGAAGATTCTTGCTGAGCAAAAGCTTTTTCCGGGGCTCAAAAAAGTTTCACTACCCTTTTGTGAGCATTATGTTACCAGCAAGCAAACTAGACTGAAGTTTAGCAGCTCATCTGCTAAAAGCAAGGAAATACTAGATCTGGTCCACTCTGATATTTGGCAAGCACCGATGGATTCCCTAGAAAAAGCGAAATATTTTGTGTCATTCATCGACAATTACTCCAGGAGAAGTTGGGTGTATCCAATCAAGAAAAAGGCAGATGTTTTTCCAGTTTTCAAAGAATTCAAAGCGCGGGTGGAACTTGAATCTGAGAAAAAAATCAAGTGTTTAAGGACAGATAATGAAGAAGAATACACTGGTGATGAATTTAATAACTTCTGTAAATAAGAATGTATTAAACGGCAGTTCACGGTGGCATATACTCCACAATAAAATGGAGTAGCAGAGCGGATGAACAGAACCTTGTTGGAACGGACAAGAGCTGTGTTGGCAACTGCAGGGTTAGAAAAATCATTCTGGGCTGAAGCAGTCAAAACTGCCTGTTATGTGATCAATCGGTCACCATCAACCGCAATTTATCTGAAAACGCCAATGGAGATGTGGACAGGAAAACCAACTGATTATTCTCGCTTACATATATTCGGAAGTCCTGCTTATGTTATGTACAACCCCCAAGAAAAATCGAAGTTGGATCCAAAATCTAGGGAATGCATTTTCTTAGGGTATGCTGATGGAGTCAAGGGGTATCGCTTGTGGAATCCCACAGCCCGCAAGGTGGTAATCAGCAGGGATGTTGTATTTGTTGAAAATAAGATACAAGCAAAAGAAGGTAGCACTTCAAAAGAAAAATCAAAGACTACTACAGTTGAAGTTGAAGAAATAGAAGAAGTTTTAGTTTCTTCTAAAGCAGCACCAGAGTACGAAGAACAAGAGCAAGCTAAGATCGAAACTCCACAAGTTCGACGGTCAACTAGGGAGAGAAGAGAACCAGCTTGGCACTTAAATTATTCTATGAAGAGTAATATTGCATACTGTCTACTAACAGAAGATGGAGAGCCTTCAACTTTTTACGAGGCTATGAAAGCCAAGAATCATCTCTTTGGGTGGCAGCAATGCAAGAAGAAATTAAAGCTCTTCATAAAAATAAAATATGGGATCTTGGTCAATTACCACAAGGAAGGAAGACCATTGGAAATAAATGGGTCTACAAGATCAAACGCAATGGTAATGATCAAGTGGAGAAGTATCGTGCAAGATTGGTGGTGAAAGGATTCGCTCAGAAAGAAGGTATAGACTTTAATGAGATATTTTCTCCGGTGGTTCGACTCACAACAATTCGAGTGGTCCTGGCGATGTGTCCTATATTTGACTTGTACTTGGAGCAGTTAGATGTCAAAACTGCATTTCTTCATAGAGAGCTTGAAGAAGAAATTTATATGCTCCAACCAGAAGGTTTTAAAGAACAGGGAAAAGAGAACTTGGTTTGCAGGTTGAAAAAATCTCTATATGGTCTCAAACAGGCGCCGAGATGTTGGTATAAGAGATTTGATTCCTTCATTATAAGCCTTGGATACAACAGACACAGTTCAGATCCTTGTGTTTATTACAAGAGATTTGGTGATGAAGATTTTGTTATTTTGTTGTTGTATATTGATGACATATTGGTAGCAGGCCCCAACAAAAATTATCTCACAAATTTAAAGGCACAGTTGGCTAAGGAGTTTGAAATGAAGGACTTGGGACCAGTAAATAAAATTCTAGGGATGCAAATTCACTAAGACAGAAATAATAGGAAGATTTGGCTTTCTCAAAAGAACTACTTGAAGAAAATCTTGAGACGCTTCAAGATGCAAGACTGTAAGTCAATTTCTACCCCACTTTCTATTAATTTCAAGTTATCCTCAAGTATGAGTCATAGCAATAAAGCAGAGAGGATGGAGATGTTTCGAGTTCCGTATGCATCAGCAGTGGGAAGTTTAATGTTCGCCATGGTATGTACAAGACCTGACATTGCACAAGCAATGGGAGTGGTTAGTCGATACATGGCTAATCCTGGTAGAGAGTATTGAAATACTGTTAAGAGGATCCTGAGATACATCAAGGGTACCTCAGATGTTGCAATGTGTTATGGAGGATCAGACTTTAATGTTAAAGGTTATGTTGATTCAGATTATGCAGGTGGTCTTGATAAAAGTAAGTCCACCACAGGTTATGTGTTTACTCTTGCTGGAGGAGCTGTAAGCTGGGTTTCAAAACTGCAATCTATCGTGGCTACATCTACGACGGAAGTAGAATATGTAACAGCTACACAAGCTAGCAAAGAGGCAATATGGATGCAAATGTTACTAGAGGAGCTCGGGCACAAACAAGAGAAGGTTGCTCTGTTTTGTGACAGTCAGAGCGTTTTGCATCTTGCAAAGAATCCGACATTTCATTCAAGGACAAAGCACATACGAGTTCAGTATCACTTTGTTCGTGAGAAGGTGGAAGAAGGCAGTGTGGATATTCAGAAAATTCACACTAATGACAATCTGACAGATATGTTTACGAAACTGATCAATAGTAACAAGTTCATATGGTGTTGATCTTCTATTGGCCTAGCAGAAATGTAACATTGGAGTAATTGGGTAGAAAGGATGGTGTGAAGACTTAATTGATTCTCAATTAAATCTTCAAGTGGGAGAATGCAAGAAGTCAAAAAGGAAAAGTGAAAAGGAAGAAAAAGGAAACGCAGCAAAAGTTGAAAGAAAGTTGTTCTCCATTCTTCGTTTTCCTGATACCTGAGACGGCTGTCCTCTCCCCTCATCACCTACCCACACCATGATAAGTCTAAATATTTGAAGTTATTCTAACAATAATACGTGAATCCTTAACATGATTCCACTCTACAATTATAGAATTTTCAAGAAAAAATCCATCCCAAAAGATTAAGCGTAAAAATTTTGAAGTCCTTCGTCAAAGTTTAGATTTTTATTCATGATTTGGAGCGGTTAAGATTTGTAAGGATAACATTTTCTTATGGGAACATTATTGTTCTTTTCCACGTTACATTTCTTTGAAAAATCATGTATTCTCCTCCATGAGACAATTACGGTTCAAATATAAAAATGTACGTATTGCTCATGTTAATTCATTGCGAACATCAAGAATCCTTTATGATATTCCTAGATTTTATTAATAACCCTATCCTATGAATTCACTGCTTTGATCATGAAAATACGATAAACTATAAAGTATGTTTTTCTATAAAAATATGTACTTTATGATATTGCAATATGATGCACGACGGTGAAATGTGAAGTAAGATTATGAGCCCTTGAGTTAATCTTTATTACAAAAATATTAAAAGTATTATTGTTAACCGAAGAGGCGTGCGTTTTATGACAAACTCTTGAAATTACGTATAAAACGCAGGATAAGGGTCGTACCATAAAAATTCAGTGATTCCTCTATGTTATCCTCTTGTGGATATGATATGGATTCTCGGTGTTATACACCCAAATATATAGAAAATAAATAAATTTTACAAGCTACAATGTCAGAACATAACTTTCCTACAATCTTCATTTCATCTTTCTTGTTAAATTGTTTCTTGGATTGACAATTTTGCTTTATTCGCAAGTTATTTCGAGTGGGACATAACTTTGAGACAACCCATATTCTACATGTCATGTAAAATTGTTTATTGCCTAATTCACAAGTTATGGGGGGTGAGCATATTGAAAATTTCTGCATGTGTTGTTCAACTGTTCACATGTCTTATTGAATTGACAAAACTTGGTACTACTATGTTCATTATATCTATTTTGTAAGTCATTTATAAGTTTTGTTGGATGAGAAAAGTTTGTATGTATCGTTCAATTTGTTTACTAATATTTGTAATTGGCAATACTTGGTATAATTTTTATTTTATCTATCTTGTTAAATTATTTATAATTTTTTGTAAAATGGACAAAACTTACTTATACTATTCAATATTCAGACTGAACATGAAAAATTCGCTTTATGTTTTGACAGACCACATAATACAATTGTCAAGTTAGCTTTTGTTTATGTCTGAGCATATTATTAGGACTCAAAGTTGCCACTAAATGTTATAACAGGTACACTAGGTGTTTTCTCACAGGACGATATACTCTAATAACAAACAGTGCGATAAACAAATATCCGAATCAAAACATAATGTTCCCTCAATATGAATTGTGAAAAAATTATGCTTCGAGAGGATATTTTTTAACATAAATTTCTTAAATCGGAACAAATATTAAACATTGACTCAGGTATGAATTGTGAATATTTTTTAACACAATATGAATTGCGAAAAAATTATGTTTCAAGAGAATATTTTTTAATACAAATTTCTTATATCGGGACAAATATTAAACATCGACTTAGATAATTTTATTTGTATAAATCTTTCAAATTATTAGAGATTTTTATGCAAATAGCCACACAAACTTGTTGTTTACTTTTTTTTTAGCTACTATGAATATATTATATATGATCATACATGAATTATACATATACTATACAACCATCGTCTTTCTTGTTTGATGAACGACTATTTACGTTAAATTTTTTATAAATGTCATATTTAATATAAGAAATTTTGAGTTGTGGCGGTAGTTTCTGAATTTTAGGTTGTAGCAATAAAAAGCTTTCAAGTTATAACAGATTTGAAAAATAATATTCATTAATTAAAGTATTAAAAAATGAAATATAAATAATTAATAAAAAACGGAATTAAAAAAAGGCATTGTATTTAGTTACCATAAAAGTTGAGATTCCCATCAATCCTCAACTTTAAAAGCCTCAATTTCCTCAATCAGTTGAATTGTTGTAAATGTAAAACGAATTTAATGTCCTTAAATTACTCAATTAGTTGATATGGTTAGATATATTCATTTCTGATAATTTAATGTCCATTCAACCAGGACTTTAGTTTTAATTTATAAATTAATTGATTATATTTTATTAAGTAATTAAATAACAATATATTTTTTCCTTAAATATAGAGTCTTATAAATGGTCAGATATATCAATCCTTGATTTTCTCCATTTAGTTGGACTCTATTTTGGTTGTTATCAATCTCCTAATTAATATCTTAACTAATAACTAATAGTATCAATCTTTTGCTTTAGTTTCTCTTTCCTCTTTTTTCTACGATATTTTTTTTATTGTTTTGAAAATTGATGTCATTTTTTATTTTTTTATTTGAAAAACGTATTTTTAATTTAATATTCTTATATCTTAAATCTGTTTTATTTTTTTAATCTCTCCTTAATATTCTGACACAATTTTCTCCCTTAATATACCCACAATAGTTATCTTTTCTTTAACTTTTTCATGCATGCTTTTTTTTCTTCCCTATTTATTTTCAATACAAATTTTATGTTTTCATTCATTATTTTAAATTAATTTATTTTTTATATAAATTGTGTAAAGTAACATAATTTTTTTTCCAGTATGAAATATGATAACATTCATTCAATCTTGATTCAATAAGGAGATAATAATATGAAATCTTAATTAAAATTGGTATTTAGATTAAAATTTTAGTTTTGAAAAACATACACAGAGTAGTAAGAATTAAATATTTTAAAATTCTATCTAGATACCAATTGCATATATTTTTACACTTAAGCTATCCATATGGTTATCAATTGGATACAACATTAATTAATTTTAGCTTGGCTTACTCGGTTGAAATCTTAATTATATGTTTTGTTTTCAGTTGGATACCAAGTAGATATCAATTTCATACATGGTTAGACTTAATATTTCCAGTTGGATACCAATTGCATACATTGGTGGACTTGATTTTAATATTTCCAGTTGGATACCAATTGCATACATTGGTGGACTTGATTTTTCAAGTGGATACCAATTGGATATCATGTGGATACCAAATGATTAACAACACTAACCAGTTTTAGTTTTTGAGTATATATTTGAAAAACAATGCATACACAGAGGATTAAGTATTACACATAATAAATGTTCTGAAATCAGAATTCATTGAGTTAAAAGACCAAAAACATCAAAATATATGTTTGTCACAATTAAACAATTAAATTAAAATAAAAACAAATTATGACTAATTTTCAGCAAGATAATTTGAATATGTCTTCATGTTGTGTCCCTCCCGATGACATGTGCTGTAGGTAATATACAATTTCCTCTATTTGGAAATCAACATACTTTCCTGTTTCATCATAAATTTAATGTGTTACATAATACCAAATAGAAACAACTTTTATACATATTTTATACCAAATTCATGCAAATGCGTATACATTTTATAACAAAGTCATACTAATTTCATACAAAACTGTGAAAATACCTATATATTGACACAGTATATCAAATCTTCATACCATTTTAATACCACATATAACTACAAATTAGATATCGAAAAAAATAATAACATATTCTATAACTATACCAAAGTCATAACTGTGGACAAATTAGAGATTCAGTACCAATTAATTACCAATTTTATGCTGATTATAAATCATATCATATCAAATTAGTACAATCTGTAAAGAAAAACAAAATCTTACCACATTATGTTAATTACATGCCTTTTATATACACAAAAAATACATTGCGTACCAGTTTGTGAAAACTACAAAATTCATACCAAATTCATGACAACTACAAAAAAAATCAAACTAAATCCGTACACATTTTTCATATGTATATTCAAATAAAAATACAATTTCCATGCCAATACATAAGTTTCGACTAAAAAAATTAGAATATATCAAATTCATAATAATTTCATACTAACTTCGATAACAGGGTATACATACAAAAATTAAACCAAGAACAACACTAATTTCAAGTTTCCATCTTCCAATGCTCAGTAATGAAGTTAAAAATAGGACGATTGCCGAGGACATAAAAGCATTTCGATTGATTAATGCAATCAAAACCCCATATCTACCAAATGAAAGATTCAATCTTGAGGCTTATGACGCCTTAGTAAATTTGATAATCAAAAATGGCGTCGACGGTGTGATTATTGGTGGCACCACAGGTGAAGGTCAATTGATGACCTGGGATAAACACATCATGCTCATTGGTCACACAATCAATTGTTTTGGTGGATCAATCAAAGTCATTGAAAACACAAAAAGCAATTTCACGAGTGAAAAAATCCATGCAATAGAATAATGATTTACTGTAGGATTTAGATTAGAAAGTGTGTGTGTGATAATTCGAGATTACAATAATTTGATTTGATCCCATTAATGCTCTATCAAATTGTATTAATCTCTCTTCACATAATTATCTCTTATTAATTATGATTTGAATAAAAATTATAAACAATTTAATTTAAATTAATTTTAAATAAATAAAAATATATTAAAATTTAAAAATAAAATATTATAAATTAAACATACTTAAAACTACGTTTAATTAAAACTTGAAGTATTGACTCATTGGGCACACCTCCTCAACTTAAATAACAGAATGGACCAGCATAGCCCATTAACCGGGGTCAGGGGATAAAACTGGATATGTTACCGTATAACCACCACAAGAAAGTATCAGTCTTTTCTTGAAGAAGATGAAGCAAGCTATACTTTCATGGAGTCATTCACCTCCATTTCTTCCCAAACTATCACCAACCTCCATTTTTTCGAAACCCCAGAAAACCCTTTTAAGGGTTTATGCAACGGTGGAGTCACCTAAAGAGAATCTACTAACTGCTAAAGAGAGAAGGCAATTGAGAAATGAGAGAAGAGAGAGCAAAACAGGTTACAATTGGAGAGAAGAAGTTGAGGAAAAGCTTATTAAGAAACCCAAGAAGCAATATAAGTCTTGGACTGAAGAGCTTAATCTTGATAACCTTGCCAAATTGGGTCCTCAATGGTGGGTTGTCAGAGTCTCCAGAGTTAATGGTCATGAAACTGCTGAACGGATGGCTCGTGCTCTTGCTAGGAACTTTCCTGATATTGATTTCCAGGTAACAAAGATATGTGCTTTCTTGTTTGGTTTGATGGTGAAGTTCTTAATTTGGCGGTTTTGGTAATTACTTTTGTGTAATACTCCTGAAATTAGAAACAAAGGGAGTATTAGAATAATTCGGGTTCAGATAGAGTGGAATGATTATAAAGGATTCATATTGCAGACTCCAAACATTTTTTGGGACTTTGGTGGGTCTTAGAAAAGGTAGAGGTAGACCGAAGAAGTGTTAGACAGACGTTATTAGACATGATCAGGGTAGAAGGTTAAGGTTAGTAGGCAGTCGTGCATTGTCTAGATCTTCTTATCAGTATAACCATTATTTTTCTCCTATTTTCTTATTCTTTGATTTTACTATTAGTTGTTGTTTTCTTTGTTTCAGTTATCATATTATCTGTCTTTTCTCCATTTTTTTCAATATGACTTCTTTTCTACTGTATTTCTCTCTTAACAGTTTTGATATACTTTACTTGAGCCAAGGGTCTATCGGAAACAACCTCTCTACCTTCACAAGGTATATGTAAGGTTGCATACACGCCAGTGCACCCTCTTTAGACCCCACTTGTGAGATTTCATTGGGTATGTTGTTGTTGTTGTAAGGCGTAGTTGATTGATTGATCGTGTATAATGTACTGAAATCCCTGGGATTTATTTTCAAAACCCTTACTAATGACTTCTGCTTTAGCTTTTCAATTATCAGTAGGCTACATAGTGTCATTGCTTTTTTATCATTCTAAATGAATTTCCTACCACGTCCAAGGCAAGGAGTCTAAACGAAGAGAGGATACAGCTTCAGCTTTACTACAATCGATTTTGTATAAGTTTTATCTTGTAAACTTGAAGTAGTATTTGATTTAGATGCTTGTTAAACAACAAAGTGTGATTTTGGTTAATATTTCCAATAATTCTTGCTAAAATAAAATTATTTATCCTGGTCCAGTAGCATAAAGATTTCAGACACTTTCTTAACGATAAAAAAGGAAAATATTTCAAGACACTTTCTCTCCGAATTGCAATACTCTTGATTCTTGAATTTACCTATCAAAAAATTGCAGTACTCCTGAAATCAGAAAATCAACTCAGTTTAAAAGGTCAAGCTGCCTATTTAGTTTCCAACGTTTAATAGGGACCATTAGAGTTTAGTTTGCACATAATTTAGCTCCAATAAGCAAACTAGCTTAGTTCAATCATGAAAAGCATTCTTTCCATTAACAGGAACATAAAGAATGTAAGATGTCCAAGCATTATGAGTTATGGTGGTTCATGAAAATAGGGATTTTATAGGTTTCCAGCAAGAATGTGTTAAGAATATACAATAACTACACCTCTATCTCAAACAAGTTGGGGTCCGCTATATGAATCCTCACTGACCATGTTTCTCCATTTAAGCTCTAACTCGTGTCTTCATCATACGATGCGTTTAGCGTATAGCTGTGGAAAAATATAGTTGGGGAGAAGAAAGTATCAACTAGCAAGGCAAGTGAACTATAGGCCTTTGTAGAAGTCTTCATTTTTCCTTTGGATAACTGTAGTGCCCAGGCCAGCTTGTGAGCACCTCTGTTAATCCACCATTACCTACAACTTCCAACCAACACTGATACCAGATCACCTACCATTTTTTTAATCCATATAACAGTATTCATTTTTATCAGAAGAGGAGGGCTTAAGAGAGGTTTGCTTCTGAAGCCTTTATAGCAGTATATATATTGTTGCAGAGCTTGCATAATTTCCAGTTTGCATGCAACTTCCAGGTCTTTTATGATGTATCAGAATGGAAGCCGTGGACCTGAAGATAACCATATCATAAATAATAAACAGGCGTGTATCAGTTTTTCTAGCCCCAATACACGTCTCAGTTTCCACTATTGATTTTCTTTGCTTGAAATCGTAGTCTTTTTCTTTGGGCTGGGGTGGGTGGTGGTGGAGTGGTGGGATTGGGTGTTCAGTTTGCTTGAAATCATGGTTGATTCTGCTCCAACCTATGAGGGCTTCCTATAAGTTGATTTTAGGACAGTTGGAGGTTGGATTACCTCAAACTGCAAGGGGATAAAGTGTATTTAACTAATGTAGGAATTGATTTTTCAATATATTTTGAGTTTTGACTGACTGCAAAAGTTTCTGCAGGTATACATTCCATCTGTACAGGTCAAAAGGAAATTAAAGAATGGAACACTTTCAGTTAAGCCGAAACCCCTTTTCCCAGGATGTGTGTTTTTGAGATGTGTATTGAACAAAGAAATACATGATTTCATTCGAGAATGTGCTGGAATTGGAGGCTTTGTTGGATCCAAGGTTGGAAATACGTAAGCATTCATTGTTGTCCCTATCACAAGTCACAAGTTTACGAGTATTACTTCTTATCATCTGTGGTGGATAGAGTTACCCAATACCTGTGTTGGTGGGAGGTAACAGGTATCCTTGGAATTAGTCGAGGTGTGTGCAAGTTGGCCTGAAAACCATGGTTATAAAGAAAGTTTACAAGTATTACTCGGTCAAGAAAGAGGATGTCTTTTCTTTGTTTGATATGTCGAAGCAATTTTCTTTGACCGTTGGGAACTCTGTCTTTTACACGAACAAAACCCACTGTGTATGTGTCTGACCCAATGGGACATATTTTAATGGATATTAACATAAAATGAGTGGAAAAGATTGGAAACTCTTACTTAAAAATTACCCGCATTCTAATTTTGTGTAGCTTGTAAAACGTGTTGGCCTAAGATCAGAAATTTTTACTTAAAAATCAATCCCCATCTAATTTTGTGTAGCTTGTAAAGTGTGTTTATTCAGTCATCTATTATAAGGCCTTTCTGTGAGATTAGTGATGAATGCTACTTCTGCCTGACAAAATATCAGAATACTTGCCAAATTTTATGCCATAGCTCAAGTGAAATTCGCAAAGATATCTAATTAGTAGCTACCTTTAGTTGATATCTACCTTTTGGTCTCCCTTTATATGACTTTTATGTTACTTGCGTCTACATACCCATTTTATTATTTAAAGGGCTAACTTACAACGTATCTGAGGTCATTTTAATCGTTACCTAAAAGTTAGAACATTTGCAGAAAACGGCAGATCAATAAACCCAGACCTGTAGATGAGGATGATCTGGAGGCCATATTCAAACAAGCGAAGGAAGAACAAGAGAAAGCTGATCAAGCTTTTGAAGAAAAGGAACAAGGAGAAGGAGGTTTAGATTCAAAGATGACAAAAGACTCTAGTATAGCTCCCATTGACGACAAAGTTGTGCCCAAAAAACGAGGAAGGCAGTCTAAAAATACTGCAGACCTTCTTGCAGTTGATGCGTTGAGAGGATCAGATGATAAATCATTAATACTAGGGTCAACTATTGAAGTTGTGTCTGGAGCCTTTGCAGGATTTTCAGGGATTCTTAAGAAGGTTGATAGCAAGGCAGGATTGGTATGCCCTAGAACAATATCCTTATGTTATTTTGGGTGACGGGAGAGCAGGCAAGGGAAACCATTGTTATAAAAATCCTGGAGCTCAGCCAAAAAAGGGAGAAAAATTGATTTAAAACAGCTTGTCTTCAATTGTTCCTAACATCACACTCCCCCACCCTCTTGGTCCTCTTCCACCCCGGCAATGCAAAAAAGACAATATATCTAATAGAGAACGTTTTCAAATTGGTTATCTCCTGTACAGTTTGAAAGCTTATTGGTGCTAATTGGTCTCGCTATACGCTGTATCTTCCATTTGCTATATGAGAATTGTTCTTCCGTTACTTGACCCAACTCCCAAGCAACTGAAAAAGCAATGTTTGTTCTTGTTGTTGAATGTGGAATTTTTCTTGCAGGCAACTGTTGGATTTTCTCTGTTTGGCAAGGAGACTCTAGCTGATATAGATGTCAAAGAAATTGTAACAGAGGTTGGCTGACCTGTATAGGCTGCGGATACTTTTTTGTCTGAGATGGTAAGTGTTGCACTGAGTGATCTCTATTTAAAAAGGTAATGGTATCCTCACCCAAGATTACATTGGATATATGTAGCAGATGCATCTGCTCACTGACATAAGATGTGATGTCTTACCAGGCTAATGTTGTACCCAGGGAATTCCAGGCTAGTTTAAAATAAGTAGTTGCTATCCTGGTGTTCGTATGCTTTCTTCTTTTCTAATTCTTCTCCAAACATCCTTTTGTCCCCATAGTGACGTGCCAAAAAGGTTGGCTGGCATTCTTTCTTGGAGCCAAAGAATGCAATGTGTGATGGAGATCGTTTGCCAAGGATTTAACTTTTCCTTTTGCAGCTTGGAGCCCATGATTTGGCTCTTATATAAGGAGAGGCAAATCTTCTCATTTGAGACACACAAAATCAGCGAGAGAAAGAGTGAGCATGACAGTGTAGGAAGAAAATATTATGTGCGGAAAAATACAGAGTTTGAGTGATATTGTAGTGAGGTGAGAAAATCAAAAGAGTGTTATTAGTTTTGAGTGTGTAGTTGGTCATTGGAGTAATTTACTCAGACCATACAAAGTTTAAAATCTCTACTATAGTGGTATCAATTGCTCCTCTCGGCCTGTGGTTTTTTCCCTTATTCAGAAGGGTTTTCACGTAAAAATTTTGGTTTCCCTGTTACACTTTTTATTCTTGTTAATTATTGTATCTTGGTGTTTAGCTTTTGTTCCTATTATATAACTATGAATATTATTTTTATGTGCTATTTTTTCCCTAACAAATGGTATCAGAACTCATATTCTGCTCATATCATAGAAATATTTTTTCGGTCGGTCATACTACTTGGTAAATACAAAATATTTGGATTAAAGTACGAGGTAGCGTAATTTAACATTTGGATCTGCTCATCCAACAAGGGTTACACAAGGCACTAGACAACAATTGCAAGAAGCCCCGACTCCATGAAACCTGAAGATTGGACAGAAATAGATGAAAAGGCGGCTACTGCCATCAGATTTGCACTTCTCAGACAATGTGGTCAGTAACAATATCGATGAAGAGGGTGCATGTGCCATTTGGACAAGGTTGGAAAATCTATACATGTCCAAGACATTGTCAAACAAATTGTAGCTAAAGGGGTGAAGGTACAGAATTTTTGTCACATTTAGATGTGCTTTATGGAATAATCACGCAGCTAGCCAATCACAGTGTAAAGATCGAGTAAGAAGATAAATCCGTTGTGCTCCTGAACTCATGGCCATCTTCCTACGATAATTTGGCAACAACTATCTTGCACGGTAAGAACACCACTGAGCTCAAGGACATCACATCAGCTCTTATACCCAATGAAAAGATGAGAAAGAAGTCTGAAAATCAAGAACATACTACCATCACAGTAGGTAAATGTGGGAATTACCCGATCACTTCAAGTGAGATCTGCCCAAATCCAAAAAAAGGGCAAATGCGAGAATAGTGGCCAAAACAATGATGAAAACACAATTCCCACAGTGTGAAACAATGTAGTACTCATCGTAAATGAAGAAGAGGAATTCATACACTTGGCAGGAGTCAGAATGGGTTGCTAACACAATATCCTACCGCGCCATACTGGTAAAGGATTTCTTTTGCAAATATGTAGCAAGCAATTTTGGCATTGTGAGAATGGGTGACACAAGTTACTCAAAGATTGTGGGGATTGGTGACATTTATATCAAGACAAATTCAGATGCACATTGGTTCTAAAGGACATGCACCATGTACCTGATTTGTAGATGAATATAATCTTGGTAAATGCTTTGGACAAAGATGGATGGGAAAACTATTTTGGAAATCTAAAACGAAGACTCACAAAGAGATCATTGGTGATTGCAAGAAAAGTTTCTTGAGAAACGTTGTATAAACAAAGGCAGAAATATGTCGAGGTGAATTGAAAGAGACTCAAGATGAGATTTCTGTAGATTTATGACATAGAAGATTGGGTCATATGAGTGTGAAAGGATTGCAAATTCTTTCCAAGAAATCACTCAATCTCTTTTGCCAAAACTACGCCGGTCAAACCTTGTGATTATTGTTTATGTGCAAAGCAACATAGAGTCTCATTTCAGGCATTGTCTGAAAGACAATTAAATATACTTGATGTAGTATATTTTGATGTTTGTGGTCCAATGGATATAGAATCGATGGGCAATAATAAATATTTTGTTACTTTTATTGATTATGCTTCATGAAAATTGTGGGTTTATTCATTAAAAGCAAAAGACCAAGTGTTTCATGTTTTCCAGAAGTTCCATGCTCTGGGGAAAGGGAGATGGGTCGAAAGCCAAAGCGTCTTTGAACTAACAATGGAGGTGACTATACTTCAAGGGATTTTGAAGAGTACTATTCGAACCATGTGATCAGGTATAAAAAGGTAGTTCTTAGAACCCTACAACACAATGGTGTAGCTGAGAGGATGAACCACGCCGTTGTTCTAAAAAAAATTTAAAAAAGAAGAAAAAAGAACCACATCATTGTTGAGAAGGTGAGAAGTATGCTCAAAATGGCTGAATTTCCCAAGTCATTATTTTGGGGTGAGGCAGTTCTGTCAGCCTCTTACAAGGTTAATCCGAGTCCATCAACTACATTAGGTTTTGCCATTTCAGCATTTCGCAGAGAGTTTGGAGCAACACGGAGGTGTCCTACTCCTATATAAAGGTGTTCATTGCAGAGCTTTTGCACATGTATCGAAGGAGCAAAGAATGAAGTAGGAGATAAATTCGTTCCTTTATAGTCGTCAGATATGACGATGAACAGTTCGGGTACAGATTGTGGGGTATTGAAAAGGCCATTAGAAGTAAAGATGTCATCTTCCGAGAAAGTGAAATTGGAACAACATATGATTATTCAGAGAAGGCCAAGGAAATGAATGGTATAGTCCCTAACCTTGTTACCATTCCTTCAATTTCTAATTATGCCATAGGTGCAGAAAGTACGACAAATGAGTGGAGCACCTTACTCCACTGGAAGAAGAACCTTAACCACTGAAGCGATCAAAGAGACAGAGAATAGAGGCATCCAAGTATTCTTCATCAGAGTATGCCCTTATTAGTGATGAAGGGGAGTCAGAAAGTCTTAAAGAGGTGTTGTTCCATCCAGAAAAGAGCCAATGGATGAAAGCCACACAAGAAGAGATGAATGGTGCAGCTGAACTCAAAAGAGTTTAGGCCAATAAGTCTCACAAGTGGTGTTTATAAAATTATTGTCAAGCTACTAGCAGAAAGGTTAAAAATGGTGGTGCATAAATTGGTCAATAAACATAAGATGACATTTATTAAGGGAAGGCAAATCATGGATGGTGCACTCATAGCTAGTGAATGTGTCTACTCTAGACCGAGAAATGAAGATCCTGACATCATGTGTAAACTAAACTTTGGAAAGACAAATGATCATGTAACTTGAGACTTGAGAGTATCTTCTGAGTATCCTGAAGTAGATGGAGTTTTGGTGTTAGGTGACTGAACTGGACAAGTTTTTGTATCAAAACTGTTAGGTTCTTTATACTAGCGAAGGGAGAACCTGAGAGGTTTTTTCCCCTCTGAAAGAGGACTCAGACATGGTGATTCTCTATCACCTTTCCTTTTCATCATAGCCATGGAAGGACTCCATAGCATGGTAAGATCAACAATGCAGAAGAAATGGCTAAGGGGTTCCAGTTAGGCAACAAACATGGGGTAAATGTGGAAATTTGTCATCTACTTCATGCAGATGACACAATCATTTTCTGTGATTGAGAAGCAGGACAAGTCAGCTCTATAAGGATGATCTTACTCATCTTTGAGGCTATTTCTGGGCCAAGTGTCCATTGGAGGAAGAACATTATTTTCCCTATTAAAGAAGTGGTCCAAATGGAGGAGCCGGCTGGGATTTTGGGGTGCAAGATTGAATAGCTTCCAATAAGCTACTAAGGCATACCTTTGGGCAACAATCACAAGGAGTTGGTTATTTGGGATGAGATTATAGAGAAGACAGAAATGAAACTCTCAAAGTGGAAGTAGGAATTAGATTGATTCTGATAAATGCAGTATCAGATTCCTTACCTACTTATGTGATGTCTTTGCTTTCTATTCCAGTTGGGGTGGTAGATAAACTTGCCAAGCTTAGAAGGGAATTTCTTTGGAATGGAAATAAGGAGGATAAGGGTTTTCACTTGGTGAAATGGGATGATGTTCAACTTGATAAGAAATCAGGGGGTCTTGGTATCAGAAATCTAAAATTGCACAGTAGTTGTCTATTGATGAAGTGGTTATGGAGATATGCTAATGAAAATCAAGCATTGTGGAAGGAGGTGATCATGAACAAATATGGACGGACAAGCCAATGGTGCATTGATGAATTGGTCAACGCCTATAATGTATTGGTTTGGAGGACTATCAGAAATTTATGGTCTAGTCTTAACAAACATGTTGTCTATAAGGTGGGTGACGGTACAAAGTCTATGTTTGTGAAGGAATCCTGGTATGGGCTAGTGCCTTTGATGACTATTTTCCCTGGTTTATTTTCCATATGCAGCAACCCTGAACCGCTTCACCACTGTGGCAGACTCTTGGACGACTCTAGGGTGGAATATATGCTTCAAAAGGAACCTAAATGACTAGAAAATTGATAGAGTGGTTGGTCTTTTGAAGGAAGTTGATAAGTTCAGAGGCACTTCCCAGCCTCAAATGCAATCAAGTAGAAACATAACAGTGATGGGAGGTTCTCTGTTTAACCGAGTGTATAAATTGGAAGTTTTGGGGTAACCAGGTGGCAGAACAGGTCCGGTGCCATCCAAAATCAAGTTCTTCAGTTAGTTAGTGACCAGAAGACCCTACCTCACTCATGGAGCTCTACAGAAGAGGGGCATTCAAATAGGATCCAGATGTTTCCTTTGTAACGCGACTACAGAGGCAAGCAGTCATTTGTTTCTGCATTGTAAAGTGATAGTCCGTCTGTGGTCACTTCTCTTCAGCCTCACAGGTAACAGTTGGACAATTTCAGAACACAAATCAGATCTTCTAAGCTTTTGGATCAGAAGAGGGGGTAGCAAGTCCCAGAAGTGATGGTGGAGAGCAGTTCCATCATGTATTTGGTAGACAGTGAGGAAGGAAGGAAATGGGAGGTGTTTTGAGGATAGATTTAATACGTTGCAGAAAATTAAGTGGAATTGTGTTGTAAATTTCATTTTTGGTGTGAAGAAGCAAATATAGAGGATGCGATCTTTTAGGCTCTCTATAATTAGCCCTTGGTTCATAGCTCTCTGTTGATAACTTTTTGGAAGTCTGTATCCTGAGGAATACAACTTGCCGGTTTCTTTTTTAAAAAAAAGAGATGAAATCTTTTTAGAAAAATGACACGTACAAGTTGGTTGAACTTTCAAATGGTAAAAGAAAGAGTAGACCTACCAAAAAACTACTTCTAAGAGTATAATAGTTCTCTGATGTTGCATTAGAGCTCTCAAACTTTTGAAGATTTCTCCATCTTGCCATACAACGTATACAAAGGAAATATATTTCTTTCCCAACTCCAATTTCCTCTACTGCTGTTCTTTGGTGATGCATATACATTTACTTATCTTTTATCATAAATGTTTTGTTGTTTCATGATGATTTCTATTGCATTACTACAATTGAATTTGACTTCAGGGACAAGCAAAATATTATGATGAGTCAACAGTAGGCAGCGGGATATTAGAGCAAAGGTCTGCAAGGGATTAAAGCTAAGGCATGGATCAAGCTGATTTGCCTAGGGGATTGCAGAGTTAACTTGGGTATCAAACTGCTGATTGAGATGCTAATCTTTCTAACATAAAATCTCGACGAGTGTGATGTTGCTGAAGAATGAATATTCCGGTGCAGATCAAATGTCTGTATAAAGCTATTTGAAGTTATATACATGAATGTGTCAAATAACAGAAGGAAAAGTGAATGAGAAATCTTCTTCGCTGCTTCCAAAAATGAGAGTTGTATTATTTTTCCTTGTGGATGAACAAACTCTTGTTTTTTTCCCAAGATCTCTGTTGAGTTCAGACATTGTTTGTTGAGACTGAGTCTGAAGCCTATCAATCTGTTATGATATCAGTTGCAAGTTCTGGGAGTTTAATCCATCATCTGAAGTATGGGACTACTTGGACCGTGTTTATATAGCTTTTGCTCTCGTACCTCAATATATCCTTTAGTTCATATCAATTGGTATCAGAACCATATACAATTGTGTTAGTGTTGTGGATTGTTATGATCCTCATTGCAAGGTATGTTTTGATCTCAAATTGGAAGTATAGAATTTAATGCAGGGTTTATATAGCTTTAGAGCAATCCTACTCCCACATCTATTGCTAGTTTTTTGTTATATGGTTCTTCTATGCTCTAAGGTTCATATCAAAATCATTCAAGTGTGACACAATTGTGATTGTGTTCCAAGATTCAATAAATCTGAAAAAGTTGGTTTAATCATACCTTTCTGAAGATGTTCTTGGTACTGATTGATCAGTGCTGGGAAATTTGTTTCATTTAATTTGTATTCAAGGTATATTACAGTGTATTCTGGTTTACCATAGGAACAATATCAAATTTCATATCCTATGTACAAAGATATGAAGTCTACAAGGATCAAATTAATATTTGACTTACTTTAAATCAGAAAAAAATATCCACACTTGATGTTTATATCGGAATATCTTACTTTACCATGGTTTGCAATAAAATTGAAGTTAGAATAAGAATTCATTAACTATGTTTAACTATATTTATTGAGTTGGGTTGTTAACTATTTTTTTTTCTTACTGATTTTGATATCTTTCATTTGAAATGAGGATCTATCGAAAACAATATCTCTATCTTTATAATGTAAGGGTAAAGCTGTGTATACACCACTCTTTTTAGATCTCACTTATAAAATTACACTAAGTATGTTGTTGTTATCATTAATTTTGATTGAAATTTGTAAAAAGTAACTCATTTTTTCATCTCAAAGGTAGTGTTATTGGCCTTGTTAGTGAAGTTTTATCATTGACCAAAAGAACGGAGGAAAGCAAAAGAAAGAATAAGAAGTGGGACCACTTTATAATTTTAGCCACAGTAATATTTTTTAAGTAGAACAAAAAGGGGCTACTGCTGGTCCACTCTCCATCTGTTTAAAAAACAATTAATAGGCCACCTATGATTTGTCCATATCATGAAATTTCAAAGTTCACAGAAAAGTTTTTGCTTTTCCATTTACCTTTTAAAAACTTTTTTCATCCACTAAATCTAGCCAATCTTTTTATTACTCTGTTATGAAAAAAGAGTTAAAAGGATTATCAAGTCTAATGAGAGAATTAACCATTAAATTTTTTGATGAAATAGCAAGTGACTTTGAGTATGGAATCGCTTTGTAGTAGGACGCGTTTAATCCTTCAAAGTGAGATTTTTTGACACAAATTCGATTTAATCAACTTTCAAAATGGATACCGAACAAAACTGAAAAAAGGTTACAAGTGTTCTAGCCCAATTTTAGGTTATCCCATTTGATACATACACTTTTTTTTTCTTTTTTCATTCCCACTTTTGTTTACTTTGTTTTGGCAAATTAATATAAGTACAACGTACTAGTTTCTATACTATGATATCATTTGTGCCAAACTAGTTCTATATTTTTGTTCATGTATGATGAGGAGCTCATGATTATACAGTATAATAGAAAGAATTTCACCTACAATCAAACCATACAACTTTTGGGGTGATAATTAAATTTTTTGGATGATTTATCCCTTGTTATGACAAGTTAGGCAAACATTTAATTTGTTGTTAATCGAGTTTTAGTGAAAGGTGAATCTAACTTGGAATTTATGATTCATGTGAACTCACTAATTTTTGCTTAGACTTTACTTAATATTTACAAATACTTGATGGTGAAATTAATTATTAGTGCTTGAGGTCGTAGGTATTCATAAACTTCAATCTTGAATTTGAATATGAGTTTGCAAGTGTAAAATGTGTTATGGTTTTGCCCTAATTTTCTTACCATATTTGAGCTTTACTTTCCTCTTGAAGGACAGTCGAAGCATTACTATACTTGCTTTTACTTTTCCTGAAAGAAAAATATAATTCTTTTTCGTATTTGGTTATTTTTTCCTAAATTAATCTGGCTCTCATCTGCATGCTCCAGAAGCATAATGGTGGTAGTGAAGTCAAGGGTTCAAGGAGTGCTGGATGTAAAACGGTATAAACATCTAGCACAAATAAATTTTTACCTCTAAGATGCGGGATCAATAGGTTTTTGTTCCTTTTATAGAAAGCTCTACTACAATTATACAATAGATAAAATTTACTTACGCCCTATATTTAAATCATATCATCAGGAAACATGACATGTATTTTCTTTCTTAATGTATGCACGCATTTTTTTGATTTTTTTTAATTTTAACATTTGATTCACAATGATATTCAAATGATTAAAAATTGGCCATATTGGAAAAGCCAAAAAAACAATATCTAAGTCAATACTTATGGGTTGAAAAAACCATAACCCAAGTTGTTTCTTTCCCAATAATTATAAGATGGGCAATGGCAACAATAGTAGACATTAATAAAGAAAGTGACGTTACATCGTGAATCACGTGAACCTAAGATAATGTTTTTATGTAATGCCAATGGAAATTATTAGGACAACAAAAGGAATTTATTTTTGGATGCTTTCTATGAAAGAGATTATTTTTTTTACTTTTTTTTTAGAGTATAAGTTTGATCATAAAATTTCAAAAAGTTTTGAAATTCAACTTGATGTTGAATTCTAAATTTATTTTTACTTTAAATTATTCATAAAAATTTAAAAACAATTTTAATTTATAATTTAGCCAAACACAGCTCCAAATTACAAATATCATTTTTCACTTTAAAATAAAATCTACATTTTTGAAAAAATATACATTTTACTTCACCAATTGTCTTTTTTCTTTGTCCACCCAAATGAATAGACACAGAGGAAAATTCATAATTATTATGAAGGGGCATAGAAAGATTATATTTACACACAAGGAGTCCACCAAAGAGTGTAGTGGATGAAATTCTTTTGCCTTAATTTGAGTATTGGGATGTAGTGGGCGTCTCAATATAAAAATTATGAAATTTGAAAGAAAAAATAATAGTTGTTTTCAATTGAAAAATTATATATAAAAATTGAAGTTATTTTTAAATTTTTGTAAGTGATTTGGAGTTTTTAAAAATTGGGAAAATTGATAAATCTATTAGGTTTAGGGTAAATAACCAAAAAATAACACATTTTGTTATATATTAAGATCATTTCAATCAAATAAAATACATTAAGGACTAAAACAAACACATTTATTATACATTAAGGACCATTTCAATCAATTAAAATATATTAAAGATCAAAATAAAGCATTACTCATACATTAAAAACTATTTTGATCATTTTCTCATTAAAAATATATAAAATTAAATAAATGATCATAATAATTAATATTTACTCTTTGTATAATAACAAAGAGTGAGCACTAAATCACCCGTCACCTAAGTTGGCTCGGAACCTACAGGACTTTGGTTTGTTATTTCTAAATTAGACCAATGACAGATGGACCCAAAGAGACCTTCACTTTTTGTCCCATTTAACAATTTTGTGACCCCTCTTCTATCTATCTAACTAACGTGTTATTACATGCACCCAAAAAAAGACAAATAATTGTAATTGTCGTTTAATATTTGCTGCCAAACATTTGTACTTTAGTTTCTGACTTTCTTCTACCTTGATAAACCGTTTAAAGTAGTGTTTGATCGATTGCATATTAATTAATATTTAATTAATTGATTTGAAGTTATCGATTAAATATTATTAAAAATACTTTTTCAGGTCTATATGAAGTAAATATTTGTAATTTAAGGTTTATATATATGTGATTCTTTGCGAAATATATTAATTATCAATAGCTATGAGCATTTGATCAAATTACTCTATTTCCTTTTAAAACGTCAATTTTTTATTTTTTTTTGAAATACTCGTTTTGTTGAAAAATTGTTGTATTGTTGTTTAAGTATTAATTAAGATCAACAAATTCTAGAAAAGTTGATGGTAATTAAATGAAAGTATATTATATGGCGTTTTAGTTCAAAATAAATAATTTCGATCATCAAGAAGGTCAAGGTATTAGTTTTTCAATCACATTTATCCTTATTTAAATAAGTAGTTTTTACGTAATCAAGAAGCCATATTAAATAAGTTATTATTTAATTAAGGCTAATTTTGTAAAAATACCTCTTATATTTTTTAGGGGGGAGTGATTTTTTTAACAAGTGTGGTCAAGCTAAAAATACCATATAAATTATAATATGATCATATAGAAACAACAATAACAACAACATACCCAGTGAGATCTCACACGTGAGGTTTGAGGAGGATAGAATGTACGCAGATCTTATCACTACCTCGTGAACAAGGGCGGAGCTACCTTACGCAAACCAGGAAAGTGAGTCATATAAAATGAAACAGAAGGAGTAATAATAAAATTAGATTCAAGATTTGATTAAACTTGCTTGTTATAAACTTATATTATACATCCACCCTGATATCGTAACACGTAAGGCACCTTAAATGCAGAGTACGTAGTTTGGTGCATTACATTGCATTTGAGTTAATCGATTGGGTGGTTGAGTTATCACATCAAAATAACTAGATATTGTCTCTCTATGGTTTGTCAATAAATAATCACATGAACAACGTAACTCCGATATATTTACAAAGAATCTAATTTATTATGGTACGTATAAAGGCAATGAATTATTGTACTAAAACTTGTCAACAAATGAAAAGTACTAGTAATTAATGTACATAAAATTTCCAGAGAATTTAGAATGAAAACAGTAAGTTTATAATCTATACAATATCAAATGTTTGGTGAACTAATAATAAAAAAGGGATATTGTAACCTTTACGGTGGTTTTTGTACCGAGGAAAATATTTTAAATATTTTTTGAAAAATATTTTATAACTTTTCCATATTTTAATATGTTTTGAAAAAAATATATATGTATATATATATTTTATTATTTTTTTAATTTTATTTAAAAAAATAAAAGTCTTATTCTCACTCAACCCACCCACTTTACCATCACCCCTACCCCCACACTCATAGTATTTGTGCATAAATAGAAGACAATTACTCAGATAATTATAACCATTCACCTCCGAAGGTTATGAATTTTAGTCACCAAAATAATAAAATTAAATAAAATGAAAGTTCCTGGTGAGAGGTAAAAATATATGTTTGTGCCTAGATTATATATAAAAGCTAGTTCTTGAGATAATATTTTCTTACTTAATAAATATCTGAAATTAAGTAAGAAATCACTTATTTTCTAAATAAACATTTTATAAAAAAATAAATTAGTGAAAAATATTTTCTCTCATACCAAACACACACTTCATTCGAGCCTCATCATTAGTCTTCCAATATTTGAAATTATATTTATAACAATTACTTCAATTAATCTACATCGGCATTATGTATTATTTAAAGGATGAAAAATCGCTCTTTATCAATAATTTTCTATTTTATAAGCTTAAATTTAAATTTTCTAATTAAGGATGTTTTTTTTTTAATTCGTCCCATTACGTTGCTTTGTTGGTACTTAATTACCTTCCATTTTATAGTCCACAAGATGCAGTAGTAACTTTTAAAATTTGGTTAGGTTCTTTTTTTATATATATATCTGTGCAAAGATTTATGACTGAACAACTTTTAATTCCATCATAACAAAAAAAAAATCAAAAAGAAATCCCTAATGACAAAAATAATGAAATAATAGTAATAAAAATTGTATAGCCAAAGCGAAGGTTCGTTAAATGTTGACAGTCAATCGTCTCTTTCACGGCAGAGGTCCACTTTGCTTAGCTGTCTACTCTGACCATCGCCTTTTACTTATATCCATAGGATATATATATATATATTCGAATGCACAAATTCAATATATATTAATTTTTAATTTTGATTAATGTCTTAGAGATATAATTTAGAGAATTGATCAAATTTTAATAGGATTTATAGATATTTTAAGTTGTTTATTATTATAATTTATAATATTTTTTAAGTAATATATGTTATTCTTTTTGTCTCAATTTATGTGACACTAATAGAATTTCGAGAGTTAATCGAACTTTTTATATGTCTTTTAAATATTTCAAGTTGTTAGTTATTGGAATTTACAGTATTTCTTATGTTATTTCCAAATAATACATGTTACTTTCTCTGTTCCATTTTATATGGCATCAATAGAATTTCAAGACTTAACCAAATATTTTACATGTCTTTTATATATTATAAATTATTAAGTATTGAGTATTATAATTTATAATATTTTTTAGGCAATTTTAAAACATATAAAACATAAGATATGATTAAAGTTTGACACTAAAAATATCCCCCACTAATATATTAAGCAGTAGATATATTATTTATGCGGAATTTATAGCCAGTGGCGAAATCAGGATTTTTAATAAGGGGGTCAAAATCTAAAAAAATAGACACATAAACTAGCCGAAGGGGGTTCGACATCTACTATTTATATATAAAAAATATATTTTAACTATGTATAAATAGTATAATTTTTCACCGAAGGGGGTTCGGATGAACCCCCTGAATACATGCTGGATCTGCCCCTGTCGATAGCCCCTTAAAGTTGGCACCAATTTTAACTTAGACATTTTAACTAAGTTTTGTTCATTTTAGACACCTCAAGTAAGGCCCCGATGTGTCATTTTGACACTTTGTGCTGACTTGACACATTACGTGTTCTGCATCCATTTTGAATGCGTAAAGAGCGTTTTCTTTTAAAATATATATTTTTAATTTATTTTTTCTTGTTCTTGTTCTTCTTCTCCATTTTCTAGCTATTATTTTTCATCCATGGTGAAATAGATTTGATGATACCAAATATAAAATGAATTGTGTTGAATAGAATTTTGTTCTACCCCTCATCATCGTCCCCAACCTCATTTCTACTCCGAGCTCAACTTTTTTTTTTATAATAATAAATTATATATGTTTAAAGCATTTATTTTTGACTTGCATGAACTCAAAAATCCAACAAAAAAGAAAATTCAGAAAAATATCAAGCAAATGCACTACCACATTTACCAAATCAAGCATTCAAACAACAAAAAAAACCGTTTTTTTAGGTTCTTACCTCTAAAACCTGGTGAACCATAAAGACAGGGAAGGGCTATTCTTTCTTATCTCACAACACTCACAAAGTGACAAAAACAAACCAAAAAAGCTTCCTCCTTTAACACATTTCGGAGGGGGAGGGTCGGGATGTGAGGGTGGGGGGTGGTGATAGAGAAGTCGATATGGGTGGGGAGGGGTTAGGGTTCAGGGGTGGGGGTAGTGTAGAAGACGATTTGGGGTGAGGCTGTGCTTCTCATATTATATTTTATTTTGAAAAAATAGTTAAATTCTTTTTTTTTTAATTATTTGGATTAAAAAATATGTCACGTGTCGTTGGGTCATTGGTCATTATTTTCCTATTCAAAATTTATCACTTTAGAATTATTTTTGATATATATGTCATATGTCTTCATTTAATTCGTCACTTTGACACGTCATCGGCGAGTGCATTACACACACTTTAGATATTTGGGTGATTGTAAAAAAAAAGTATCAAAATGACACATCGGGACTTTACTTGAGGTGTCTAAAATGAACAAAACTTAGTTGAGGTATCTAAGTGAAAGTTGGTGCCAACTTTAGAGGGTCACCGATGTGTTCTGCTCTGCCTATTATTTAAGTTAGACATAATAAGTAAACGTACTTTTTAACTTGATCTCAATTGATATTTATGCCTTCCAACTTTGAATATATATAAATATATATTTAAATTTACATAATATTAAATAATAGACATACACATTATACGATAACTATGTGATTTTTGATGGTACAAGAATAAGTTAATACGATAATTATATAAAAATTATACTTGTAGTTGCATGGTAAATAGTCTAAATATATAACAAATATACCGTTGTGTATAGATCAAGGGGAAGACAAGGCATGCTCACATTAGTATAATTTTTTGGGTCAGAAAAGAAAAAGGTTTATAAAGTGGGCACAGTCCACAATACAGAGAGAGAGAGAGAGTAAAACACACCCCTCTCACACTTTTGGCCAACATAAAAATGAAAGGAATCTCTTGCTTTTTAGCAACCCAAAAACCTTTTTTTTAAAAAAAAATTTTAAAAAAATTTACTTGAAAAGCTTCAACTCATTAATTAACACAACTTCTCAAGTACTCAAACAAAAACAAAAAACCAAGGAAGAAATAAGTAGTGTTTTTATTTTGAGGCTTTGAGCACACTTTTAAAAAAAAGATTCATTTTAAAAAGTAAATACTAATGTTTTTTATTAACTCATTTTTAATTAAATGTCTTGAAAAAGAAGTAGTTCTTTTATGGTTCCTTAGTTATGTAAAATTTCATTTCTTAAAATAAGGGTAAAATTGAAGGGAAAAAAAATCTTTTTGATTTTATGAAACACTACTTATTATGAAGTAAAATAAAAAGGTAAGAACATCACTTATTTTAAAATAAAAAAAATAAAAATTAAAGAAATATTTACCAACTCACTTATCGTCTCAATTTATGTTACTTTTTTTTAACTAACACATAGTTTAAGAAATGAAAGTCCTTTTCTTAAGAAGAATAGGATCTAGAACAAATCTTAGTATTGAAGAGTTCAACATCGAGGGTCGAAGGAATGAGTAATCTCTATATATCACTCAGTATTTTTAAAAATGTTTTCGAGGCGAGTTTCGCGGTGGGGCATATCAAAAATGTTTTGAGACGCAAATTGAAGCTTAGAATTATAGGGCGTAAGTCCTAGAATTTGGGCATAAGCCCCAAGCGTAAAAACGTAAGTCTTGTGCATAAAAACATACGCTCGAGGGGTTAATTTTTTTAAAATTATTTTTGCTTTAACTTATATATTTTAATATTGGTGTAATGATATTTATATTTTATGCTATCATATTTTTTTTCAAGTTGTAGTATTTTTTAAAAAAAATGTATAAATAAACTCTCATAGAAAATGACATTGCTACAAATAATTTTTTAGATAATCAAGTCTAAAATTGATAAGATAAAACTTTCATAGCACTATGTTGCTGAGACAATTTTATTTATTTTTTGTCATTACTCCTATATTTTTAATCCTTCTTCTTCTTTAAAATATATAATAATAATCAGTATAAATGTTAATTGAGGGTGAGAAACACTAATAAATGTGAAGATGGATGACGATTTCATTTTAAATATTTTGACTATTATCATTGTGTGTTGTTAGTTGTACTTGAGTTTGAGACATTTGAGCTGATGATATTTCAGAAATAGTCTCTCTACCTTCTCGAGGTAGTAGTAAGATCTGCGTAGTTGTTATTGTTGTTGTTGTTGTTGTTGTGTTGTTAGTTGTTACCTTTCTCTAGTAGTAATGATAATATTTTTCTATATTATTGGCTATTAATGTGTTTCTCAAATAATAATTATAATATATTTTTTATATTATTGGTTATTTATTAAAATTTATTTGTAAAATTATTGAAAGTTTTACTATTGCTTATTTTCTTAGTAATAAGATTATAAAATTGAACATACATGAGATGTACGCCCTGTAGATCCATGCAACTTATGTCCCGTATCTCAGGGCTTGCGCCTCGTTTGACTGCATCAAGTTCTAAAGCCGGGTATTCTGTAACAGTTCGGCTAGATCAATCCCGTGCTGCATAAAATGTCTCGCCTCTCACGCCCCCACCTTTTAAAACACTGATAGCACTTAGTCAATTCTTACTTCTTGAGCTAACTTTTGAAGCTGAGTTAAATTCAAAATTCATTTTTTTACATAATATCAAAACACGACCCCTTCCCATTTCAACCTTTTTGATGTTGGGTCCTCGTATAATTTATCCACGCTCTAGATTTCAAGTCCTAAGCTTGATGGTAGGGGTGTTGAAAGTCCCACGTCAAGTCAAAGGAATGGGTAGTTTTTTTATGACTTAGATAATCCTCAAATCTTGAGTTAGCTTTTGAAGTTGAGTTGGATTCAATGTCTATTTTCTTACATTTCAATATTTGTTTGACTATAAATTATTTTATTAAAAATAAAATTATTTCTAGATGCAGAAATATGATTTCTTTTTTTAAAAAAACTTAAAACAAATATATCACACAAATTGAACAGAAGTAAAGTAAGATAGTTATAAGTAAACTTTTTAATAAATTTATTATTACAAGTTAAATAACACTTAAAATAATTTTCATACCACAAGTACTTATAACTTATATACCCAATAAATAATGTAGTATAAAACTTGTGACCTCTTGGTATTTCAGTGCCAGCTATGTTTCAAATTCTTTGGCTGTAAAGTATGTGGGTCTTTTAGCAATTACATACTCTCCATATTTACTCAAATCCCCCTTGTACTTTGTACTTCTGTAGTTTTACTACCTCTTTTTCTGTGTTTTTTTGTATGGACTTGTTAACACGTACTTCATAATTTCATATCCTTTTGCAATCATTATGTTTATGATATTTTATAAAAAACCATAATGTTTAGAAGGAAAAAAGTTTATAGCCACAATAGATGCTTTGTGTAGAAAACTAATAATTGTAAATTGATTTACTTAAATTCAATTAGTGTTTTGTGGGTCATCTAATTTTCTTATATTGCACAAATCATACACTCCAAATTTTAACATATGAAAAGAAAAAATGAAGCCCAAACTATATATTTTCTTTTTAGCATTTGATTTTAGTCAATTTGCTTTGTACAGAACTACTTTATCAAGCATTTACTAGTTTATGTATTAGTATATAGATATTAAACAATTCTACACTAAATTTTGAATAATTATACAAGAAATTATCTAGTAAGTATTATTTATCTCACTTGAACTCAAACTCAAGTCTCACATAATTTTCATTCACTTAATTTGACCCGTAAAAATTAACTTAATTTATTTTTTTAAGTTTTGCACAATTTTTCTGATCAATATTATAAAGACAAACTGCTCTACATTCGATCACACCATAATTACACTAAATCAATCTTCTTCCAGTTACATGATGAAATTCAACAAACAATTGCTAACGCTTGAATAACTAGCTGATGAGTAAGCTTAACTCTTCCATTACACAAGGAGCGAACTGACACATAATTATAAAAAAAGATAATTTAGATCTATTAAAAATAATTTATCTATCATATAAAAGTAAAGTTTGCATATATTTTATTTTTTTATCACTTTGGAGATTATACTTTATACATTTTGTCATTTATATTATTTGGGGATAAACAAAGTATATTCTTACAACATAGGAGGACTAGGTATGACAATATGAGAAGAAATGAGGATAATTATCATAAAGAATCTCATTTTATATTCCCTCAATGAGCAACCACTTGAAGGAAAGTGAAACAGAAGAGTTGCAGAAAAGAGTAAAAATTTGTATTTAATTTTCACAACCTTCAAAGCCCAATCCACCACTCCCTAATCCCTATCACCCACCAACCTCTCTTACCCATTTCCCCAAGCAATTCTTTCTCCTCCTTTCTCAATACTCATCTCAAACCCTAGAAATTCTTTAAGATAAATACCTGAAAATTATATAAAAATATCATCTTTCTTGAATTGCTCTACATGGGTTCATTCAAGAAGAAATCTTGGTAAGTCCCAGCTAAGAAAAAAAGAATACAAAGTTACAGCTTCTCTAGCTCAAGTTAAGCCAAGATCAAGAATGGGTATTTTATCAGCTTCCAGGTACCTTATAGTGCTGTTTTACTTCTGTTTTTACTTCAGAACTATCCAATCTGAGGAACAAATGTTATTTGATTTTGGGGATTTTGGTAAAGATTCAAACTTTGAGTCTCAGATTGCACTTTATGGTGATGCTAAGGTTGTTAATGGCGGTATACAAATGAGTGGTTCAATGGGTTTTAGTGCTGGAAGGATCTTGAACAAGAAACCCATTAAGCTAGTTGAAAGAAATCCAAGAAAAATTGTGTCTTTTTCAATGCATTTTGTGTTTTCTTTGTCAAGAGAAAATGGGGATGGATTTGCTTTTGTGATGGTACCTATTGGATATCCCTTTGATGTGTTTGATGGTGGCTCATTTGGGCTATTGGGTGACAGAAAAATGAAGTTTCTTGCTGTAGAATTTGATACATTCATGGATGAGAAATATGGTGATGTGAATGAAAACCATGTTGGTGTTGATTTGAGTAGCTTTGTATCTGTGAAAGTGAGCAATGTTAGTTCTGTTAAATTGGGGCTAATGAATAGTGGTGAAAAGATGCAATCTTGGATTGATTATGAAGCAAGTTCAAAGAGATTAGAAATCAGGTTGAGCAAATTTGGTGACATTAGGCCAGTTGATACATTGCTTTCTTGCCCTATTGACATGTCACAGATGTGGAAAGAGGATGAATTGTTTGTGGGGTTAAGTTCTTCAAGTGGGAATTCTACTCAGAAATGCAATATCTATTCATGGAGCTTTAACACAAGGACGGCACCCCAATGGATGCACTCAGAGCCATTGGATCCACAAGCATTTGTTGAGAAAAAAGAAGAGATGAAAGTACATGGCAGAAGTGATTGTGCTTTGAGGATTCTTGGTGCACTGCTTTTTGGTACTGGATGTGGAGCATTAGGGGCATTACTTGTTGTGATTGTGTGGACAGTCTTAGGGAGTAGGAGGCCTGTGGCACCAGAAGATCATCCTGCAGTACTGGAACTTCATAATAAGGAATTTGATGAGTATAAAAAGTTCATAGTAGTTGTAGATAAAGCCATGGAAGATGGTAAGGTTAAGAATTAAGTACTTGATTGAAGTGGGAGTTTAGTTCTATTGGTCTGTAAATCATCTTTATTAAGTTTTGTGCTTTTTGTTCTTGTTCTGTTGTGTAGCTGTAATTTAATGATCAACTATCCAAAGTGTAATTCTTACTAACTAATTGCTCAATGGTATGGTCATTAAAATACAGCTTCAGATTGGTAGTAGACACAAGTGTTAGTAGTTCATAATTTTTCAAGGTCTATTGATTTTGGTGTTGTCAAAATTCTGTGTATTTCTTTTCTAGTTTCCATCATCTTCAATGAGAAATTTTTTAAATAGTCGCTTATTTTTGGGCTAAGATTCAAACTCATCCTTGTTTTCCCCATGTTTGCAATATTGATGAACTTTTAGAGCCTGTTTGGATAGACTTATAAACTGCTTAAAAGCTATTTTGACTTGAAAGTACCTAAAATAAGCCACTCCAAACAGGCTTTTAATCCTCTCCCATGGAATGTTCAGTTGTATTCCTTAATGTTTAGTGGAAATAATAGCTCTATGAGAAAGAAGGTGAGAAGAAGAGTGCTCCTTGTTCTGTATAGTCCAAACATCACTGCAGCTAAATCAAGAATCTACTTTTGTTTTTCAAACTATATCAATTTATTGCAGACATAATGTTGCAAGGAAAACAATTTTGTATTGTTGCACGGGAAATCTGACAAGATGAACCTCCCGATCTCAAAAAAGAAAAAAAGAAGAAGATAAGTTTGAGGGCGGACCAAAACTTTACCAATACTATAAAACATGGAGGATTATCCTTGTTTCAAGTGAAAAAACAAGGATGACTATGAATCTAAACCCAATGATACGAGAATATTTTAAAGCTTTCCCTTCTTCAATAGCAACCTTCCCCTCCTGTAAACACATTTCCCATTGCAACAGCTCCATCAATTCATTCACATTTGCACTACCTGGTCATTTGAAGGATATTTACAAGTAAAATTACAACAACAACAACCCAGTGAAATCCACAACGTGGGGTCTGATATTAATACATTTACAGGTAGCTACTGCCCATACTAAATTCTAATTGGTAAAATGTGAAATTGTAATATGTTATAGGAAATTATGTAACATACCGCTCTAAAATTTGATAGAAGAAAATGACCGTTTTATTTAAATAAAAAAAATGAGCAAACAACACAAATCTCACTAGTTTAGGAGCAAATTACTTTCGTTCACACGAATTTTCAATATTACAAATCTTATCAGAATTCGGACTTTGAATATATGTATCTATTGCGTCCAGATACGTATATCTTTAATACATGCGGTTAAAATTAGGTGTAATTTATCCTAGATACACTGTATCTAAGTGGATTCACATGTATCCGACTCTTTTGCTCATCTCTCTCCTATATCGCTTGCCTTACCTCTCTCACTTTGTATCTATATTTCAAATGTATCTAGGAAATCTAGTATGATTTTCATATATCTGGGATACACAAACTCTCTCGATCTCCTATCTCCTCTGTCCCTATGAATATATATTTCATAGTGTACCTGGTAGCAAAAATGCATGTATCTAACTTAAAATCTGATATAAAATTATTAATAAGTGACGCAATATGCAATTTTTTCAAATTATTGGGTAAATTAATAAATATAATAGGAATGTTAGTGTAATTAGGTAGTTTTTCCTATAAAAAAATTAATGGTGAGGCCCGAAGGCCTCAATTTATTCAAATTCAACCAATAAATCTTTATAAAATGGCCCAAATCAAAGGCGATCCGGCCCATCTAGAAAAGTAAACATAAAGAAAGCCGAAAGGGAAAGGCAACAAATTACATCAGACAAGAGCCCAAAATATATATCCATATTTTCTTGAAAACTCTGGGATAATCCGCAATTCCTACGATCTCTGCCGCAATTTTTGTCATTCAGGTGAGCACTCTGTAATGAGTACTTATCCGCAGCTCAAAATATATTAAAAAGATTATTTGGGTAAATATTTTTTAATAAATAATTATTAATTTTAGTGATATTTTTTATTTATTACCATCTATATCGATACATATCAATACTATGATAAATCTGCTATGTATTAAAAGTGAATTATGTATGCAATATAAATGTATTATAAGTATTTTAAAATATATTATGCTTATTTGGTAAAAAATTGACATAATATTATAAATGTATTAAAGTTTGTGATAAATGTATTATCTATGAATAAAAATTATATTATATATATTTTAAATTATTCTCAATAATATGTATTAAAACTGTATAAAAAAATATTATTATTATAAATTGTAAGTTTCTCAAATATATTGCTTTAACTAGGCCCAAAATAAATTGTATGAACCTGACCCGACTGTTTATACCAGTCAAAACAAACCCGGTGGCAAGTCAAAACCTCTAATTCTCTTTGAAAAATGGCTTAGAAAAGATATGGATAAACCCTAACACATACCAAGAAAACCATGGCAACAATCCATTTTCTTCTACAATCTCTCCCTCATCATCATTCTCACAATTCACTAACCCCCACCATTTTCTTCTCCTCCAAATTTCATCACAGAACAAATATACCCAAATCCTCCACCAATGACCACCCCACCACCACTACCCAAGAACCCCCTAACCCCTCTCGCCGTGGCCGCAAAAAATCATCCACCACAACAACTTCAAGAAAATCAAGAACCCCAAAAGATTCAAACTTTGCAGAATCCAACAACACCCAAATGGAAAAAAATTCAAGAAATGTTGATGAAATTGATGAGTATGATGATGGGGTTGATTTTCCATACCCATACCCACCTTTAGTCTGCTGTTTTGGTGCAGCACAGAAGGAGTTTGTGCCAACAGTGAAAGTATCACCTGAGCAAATGGATAAAGATAAGTATTCAGAGTGGAAAATGTTGCAGTGGAATCCACCTGAGTTTGTTAGAGCTCCTGGAGGACCTCCATCTAATGTTGCTATATCCCATGTTAGGCTTGGTGGTAGAGCTGCATTTATGGGGAAAGTTGGGAATGATGAGTTTGGACAAGAAATGGTTTTGTTAATGAATAAAGAGAAAGTGCAAACAAGGGCTGTAAAATTTAGTGATAGTATGAGGACTGGATGTACTTATATGAAAATTAAGTTTAAGGATGGGAAAATGAGGGTGGAGAAAGTTAAAGACTCTGCTGAGGATTCTCTGCTTAGCTCTGAATTGAATCTTGATGTTCTGAAAGAGGTATGTGGAAGTGAAGACAAATTGTTACAAAAAGTAAAGATAGATTCTTTTTTATGGATAGAGTTGTAGTAACACTGTTTAGCATCTTGTTGTTTCTATTTCTGTAGTGTTTTTTTTCTTTAAATGTTAATAGAGAATACATGAATCTAATTTGCTGCGTGAACGAACCGTATTGGTATTGAACTATCTTGTGCAAAATGGCATGTGAAAGAACCCTATGGCTGCTTCATAGATGAACCTTTTCTCAAGATATCTTCCAAACTGTTGGGGTCGTTGCTCCATGGTCTTGTTCTCCTGTAGTTTTAGAATTCTGCTAATCTCAAGTATTCCATCTCCATCATCACACATAGGAATATAGAAAGTAACACCAAAATTTGCCATAAACGATTATCAGTAGTATGTTGGAGTCAGACTGCTGAAGAAGCTCACCATTTATCAGTAGAAACTATTGTGCAGTCGTTAACAGTTTTACTGTTCTCTCCAGTTCTGAAGTTTGCCTGATCTCTTCACTTTGATGACATTTCTTTGCAATGACATTTGTTTTGTAGAACCAATTGACTAAAGATGCATAATTCAAGTCAATTTATTTATTTGAGTTTGACTTATGCTAATTGTTTATACTCCTTCTAGTTGCGAGGTAGTGAAAGTGTAGTTCCCTATCATTAAATTATAGTCCTGACAACTAATTATCATTAGTAGTAGTAATATTGTTTTGTCGTTCCATGTTTGACTTACCTCGTCTTCCTGAAACCATCTGTCTTTTTGTTTGAGACTGGCTGATCCTTCAATAGTGACAGCCAAAAGGTGATTCAATATATTATCAGTTTTCATTTTGTTGTGTTCTGTAGGGAAATTGTTTTTTTCAATTGGTATGAACAAGAAAGAAGATGTTGTATCATGATAAGTTGCATATTACATGTTGGATATTTTTAATACATGCTTGAGCCTACACTATGAAGAAAGATATATGTCTTCTATTAGTTTTATCCTTTCCGGGACTTACATGCGTCAGCAAATTGTGTCCGGGTGATATTGGGAAACTATTATTAACAAATTTCGTGGGGCTTTTGCTTTCTCTCTTGCAGGCTAGGATGTTCCACTTTAATTCTGAAGTCTTGACATCTTCATCTATGCGTTCTACTCTTTTTAAAGCAATTACATTGTCAAAGAAGTTTGGTGGTCTTGTATTCTTTGACTTAAATCTACCATTGCCCCTGTGGAGATCACGTGATGAAACAAGGGATTTGATCAAGGAAGCTTGGCAGCAGGCTAACATCATTGAGGTCTCAAGACAAGAGCTTGAATTTCTTCTTGACGAAGAGCATTACGAGAGGAAAAGGAATTATAGACCTCAATACTTTGCGGAGACTTATGAACAAACCAAACAAAGAAGAAATTATTATCACTATACTCCTGAGGAAATTGCTCCTTTGTGGCACGATGGACTGAAATTTTTGTTTGTTACAGATGGGACACTTAGGATTCATTATTACTCTCCTTCTTTTGATGGGGTGGTTATTGGTACAGAAGATGTGCTCATAACACCGTTTACTTGTGATAGAACTGGTTCTGGTGATGCTGTTGTCGCTGGAATAATGAGAAAATTGACAACACAACCAGAGATGTACCACGATCAAGATGCTCTAGAGAGACAGCTTCGCTTTGCAATTGCAGCGGGCATAATTTCCCAATGGACAATTGGTGCTGTTAGGGGTTTTCCCACTGAAAGCGCCACACAGAATCTCAAAGAGCAGGTCTATGTACCATCGATGTGGTAGTAGTGCCATAAGGCCAATTCCCAGGACATTGTATTCTGTAGTTACTACTTAAAAGTAGATTTTGTTGTAATTAATCCGACACTTCACAAATAATAGGTTCTTGAGGAAAGATCCAAAGTGTTTTTGTAAGTGCATGATCTTTGAAAACCAGTTCCATTTGTAACTGTTATCAGCTAGGTGGTACATTTAATTGTGCATCTCATGGTTAAAAGATACCATATAGATTCTTCACTGTTGTAATGAGTATGCAGTTTTCACTATTGTCATTGTGTGGCTCCTTAGCTCATATTATTCACTGTAATGTGCATACTGTCATTTTTCAAACACGTCAAATGATTGTTGAATCAGCCGTTAGTTTCTTGTTCTTTTATTTTGGTTGTCACCTGTAATGCTTTTGTGCTTTGGTTTTTGCATTATTTCATTGTCGTTATTCTTTCTTCTGTATGTTGTGTACAACTCTCCATTTCGTACTAGCACTAGTTCTTTTTTGTTACTACTCTCATTTTGGTACTCCCTTTTCAAATTGCTTTGAATTGTTTTATTTAAAGCAAGGGTCTATCATTTCAAGAGAGGGTAAAGTCTGCGTGTATTCTATCCTCTTCAGACGCCACTTGTGAGATTACACTAGTTAGGTTGTTGATTGTTGAATAAAGCCTAATCGTCAGAAACGGGCTATTCCAAGGTGTTGTTTTGTGAAGGAGTTTTCAAGAAGGAAAAAACACTCCACTTACTGTTAAAGGCTCTTGCTTGCCTAATTTTTCATAGTTCTAATCTGAACAAGCATGGAAAAGAGAAATAAATCTGAACAAGCAAAATATATGGCCAAGTTGTTAAGACTACTAAATTTGTTGTTTTTAAGTCACTTAAAAAGTTAATTGAATCATGTGACTTGCTTAAATTTGTAGTAGGCAACTGCAGAGCCATTCCAAGTAGATAGGATTGGCAAACAGAGGACAAAAGTGGAAACATGGTGGCATATGGACAGATCTTTGCCTGATTACATTTCACCTTTGTGTTTAATGAGTTTGGTTCTGGAACAGAATATGTTGGGCTGAGTTAGGTTTTTTGCTATTGCAAACTTAGGCAATAGAGAAACTTAGCTAATAGAGAGTGTTATCAGCCTGACAATGGTTTTTCAGACTGCAGTTTGCATGCCTCCATCAGTTCAGTTAGGCGTGTCAAATGGGCGAAGCAGGTTGCATTTGACAATTAATTTGAAAAACACTTTTGAACAATGATTAGTGTTTGAATAAGTTTTTGAAAATTGCTTTTAAGTCCTTATTTGTTTTCATTAAGATTAAAACATTTGAATTTAAATGCACGTCTAAATATGTAGATGTGCATTAAGATTTAGAGTTTTGAATATGAATACACATCGGAGTATTAAGATGTTGCATTAAGATCTGATTACTAAATAGTTAAGACTGTTTGTTTTCTCAACATTTGAATGTATAAATTTGTCTCTTTAAAAATAATAAATATAAAATTTAAATAAAATACTAAATTAATCTAATATTATATTAATAAAATATTTTAAATTTTTTTTATGACAATTGATGGTGGTGGTGATAACTAATGATTGTGACTGTGTGTGTCGATTTGAGATGATGTGGTGGTTGTAAGTCTTTCTACTTTCTATAAGAAAGTAATTGTACGATCTTAAATGAATAGACATCTCCTCTTCCTCCTTTTCTCTAGAACATCTCACTTATAATCAATGTTTTGTTTCTTTCCATGCTCAGGGTAGTATCTTATATTATAGTTGTTGAAAGTAGTGATTAATCGTGGTTATTGGTAATGCTGATTGATAATCAGTACTAGAATGATACTAATAACTAATGGCGTTGGTGAATGATGATGGTGATTAACAAAATATAATGTCGCCAATGATTGTAGTTATCGATAGATTAATGGATATAATAATGGTTGGCCCTATGGAGAATGTGGTCATAAATCCATAATAGAGTGGTGATAATTACAAATGATGGCTAATAGTAATGACGATTGATTTTGGATATTGGCGATAGTAATGATTGTGGTTGGGCAGAGGATGCTGGTTGTGGTGATTGACGGTAGTAGTAATTGTGGCTGAAATAGTGTGTGGATGGTGGGTAAAAGCATATGGAGTAGCGGTAAAGTGTGAACTGTAATCTTTGTGGAAATTCTGACCAATTAAATGGTTGTAAAATAAGAAAAACAAAGACACTTAAAGATTAAGATATGAATGAGTAAGATTTGGATTTTGAAAATAAACAAACTTAATGATTGAAACCTGAATAATTAAGATTAAGACATTCATTAAGGGATGGTTTAATAGAGTGCATCAGAAAAAATAATACATGCATTAACTTTATATATTAGTAGTACCTTGTTTGGTACACTTTTTCAGCATATGTATACTCATGTTTGCATTAGTTAAATACTCTATTATGTATTGAGGTGTGTATTAATAATACATGAAATTCCATGATATTAATAATGTAAGGGGTTTTAATGCATGCATTAGTATGGTTAAAGATTCAGTTGCCTCTCAAAAACACTAGGTTGTCCTAACTTTGGTAGATAGAATTACTTGATACTTATTGCTAGTGAAAGCTAATAGGTATCCCGTAAAATTAGTTGAGATCTGGGTTCCAATACGTTCACTGAGATATCGCGTGGTTAAACTTCCCGAAAGCGTATGTTGACGGCTTCAACCAATTCGATTCATTCTATTCCCAAAGGCGAATCTCGAACTCCTCGCTCTTGAGCTTATTTACTGTTGAAAAGGGTACTGTTCGTAGCTTGGCTTTTTTTCGATTTCCTATTTAGCGCTTTGAATTCTTCTGTTGTTCCTGCCTAGCGTTGAGGCCATAGGGCTTCCTTGTAAAGATCCACAAAAGCTAATTCGAACACCACTATCATTAAAAAAATAAAAAATCTGACTCCGTCTCTACTCCTTCAGCCTTTTAATCTTTCAACAGCTTTAATTTTATGTTTGTCTAGCACAATTAAATAAAAGGAACGACATAAGAGCTGTGTATTATTTTCAGACAAATTAAGCCAAACTCTCAATTATGGTCCCTATGATTGTAGCGTGATAGCATTCTTCTCATCATTAAATTATCTTACATGGCCCATCTTTCTAACTTCACATGTTCTAGGCAAACTTTTTCAATGATCAAACTAATTTTATTTTATAAAAATATATATATTTTTTTCCTGAGGGATGAGCAGTACAACTTTCTGAAGCAATTTTCACGTGACATTTCATGATTGTCACATGGAAATTATGGTTATGATACTAATTATGAATAACTGACCAACTTAATATAAACCGATTATTAGGTTTTCTAAGATAAATCTGTAGGTAAGTTTTTTACATAAATTTGTAACCGTATAGATTTTAAATTTTATGAAAATAAATTGAAAAAATATCGAACCATACCGAATAAATAAATACATAAATAAAAAGATATTTTATTTACATTAAGTTTTTATTCTTGAATCTGAGAGATGGAAATGACTACGATTAACACTTAAGTCTCAGCTCCGAAATTTATTATGCAATTCTTATTGAAACTAAATTATTTATAGTATTTTGATTAGTAAGCTACATGTTATTTCAATGCTTTTGAGTATCAAGCTATAGGGTATTAGATATCTTTCTTCTCCTATAAATTAAATTTTTGTTATTGGATATTTAATTTTAGGAAACTCAGTTCTAGATTTTCATCTTGATTAATTTATTTCCACTGATCTCAATTTTTGTCTCTGCTTAATTTTGTTTTACACCATTATAACATAGTAGGGGACGGATCGGATTTCTATCCGTGTTCTCTTGATTTATACAGTTTAAACAAAATATCTAGAGAGCTTTTTTGGTCAAAATCTAACATTTGACATGACATTTTTAAAAAAATATTTTTTCAACTGAATTGTACAAATATCGAAGAGAAACCTAGGATGGTTTGAAAAAGTCGAATTTTGATCATACAAAATAAGTAATCAAAAAATTGATATGACGTAACTTTTATTAAATAATCGATTGAACCGTTTTATTGATACCCTTTGCTACCGGTTTGAGAAATGATTACCTGGATTTCTCGACCTAAGATTTTGCACCCTGCATTCATAATATCTACATTTAACTCTCCGAACACATGATCAAAGCACACATATCTAGTGTGCTAGCTTCTTTCACAACATGCTATAGGTTAATAGAGAATTAATTTTGTAGGTCACTTTTAATTTTTTTAATTTTATATTATTTCTACAAAATATTAATTTTTACAAATAAAAAATATGAGAAAAAACTATTTGCTTCCATTCATGTTATGAGTAGCCATTTTTTTAAAATTCCTTCCGGTCCATTGTGAATTTTATTTAAATTTTGTCATGGACAGCTAGGAACTGAATAAATGTAACGACCCTTTAGGTCGTTTTGAATACTAGGGCTTTTTATTTCATAAAAGACTCATTCCGTAAATTTTTAATGGATACTTTGGACTATTCGATAACTATGATTATTTAGTTGAGGGGTAACTTTAGATAAATAATGTAGTTAATGGGCTAAAATGATAATTTATTTAATGCCCTATACTACTTGTTCAATACATATAAAAATATATTAGTGGGATTTAGCTTTTATTTATTTATTAATTCATGATTAGTTACCCTAATTAATTAAAAGAAAACAAACAAGGGCAGAAACTTACCTGGCGTCGGCGAAGAGCATTGAATACTTAAGATAAACTACAGTGCAATTGTAAGTATGAATAGATGTATTATACTTAGTATTATTACTATATATTATGCATATTATTATTACTATTATAATGAGGAATTGTGTAAGATAAAGGAAGTTATTGGAAAGTTGCAAAAGTTGACTATCCGTAAAGATTATTATTGGGGTTTGGGGGAACAAGCTTTTGACTGTCATTATTAACTAAGAATTGAGACATGATTGGCTAGTGGAACTTGGAATTTATATATGTGAGTATATGGGGTATGTTCGAGGTTTTGTAATGGTTGGTCCTCGTAATAGTTCATAGTTTTCTTGGTTGTTTCTTTTCTTTTTATTATTATATTATAATTTATGTTTTGATATATTAAGATAGGTAATTAAATAATAAGTGTATTGTATTATATGGATATCATTAGATTTATGTGATTAAAAGAAATTGGGCTTAACCTTAGACTTAAGATTGAGGAAATTAATTATAGGTTTGAGTGTGTTGTTGGGTCTAGGTTAAACATATAAATAATATTGGTGTCTACAGACTAGTTTACTTATAAATATTATATATTTGATAGATTGAAAACGGTCTGAGGTTTTGAAGAAAGGAAGGACATTGGTGGATTAACTTTCTTTACTTCGATTCTTCGGTTAAGGTAGGTTATGGTTTTATTCTATATCATAGATAGACTCTAAATAGTGATTGATATTCATTGAGTAATGTGTGAAGTTTACTACGCATTTAATTGTTGTGGTTTGGATGGTTGATATGTTGTTGTGATTGGTCTGAAATCCCGAGACCGTGAAATCCATAATCTTGAACTTGCCCTACCAAAAATGATGCCTTGAATAAAGAAGGTTTGATGAAATATTGTTAATGAAGTGGAATGTAATCATGAAGAATGATAAATTAATTATATTTGGATCGGGTGTCACGTTCCGGCACGGTAATATTAAAGAAAAATAAATTAAAATGACTTAATACTATCCAATCTCCATAACTCATTTTTCAAAAGAGTCCTCATGTGTGATCTTGATATTGTTGATCGGTTATGTAATTGTTCATTGGTTGCCTCCTGTTAAGTGCTATGGTTGAGTTCTCGCTACTACTTTATGCATATTGATTTCTATTTTGAGTCGGCCGATGATACTTACTCAGTACATATTGTCCTGTACTAATCCTTATTTGTATCTTTTCTTATTTTATTTTGTGGAGTGCAGTGACTGTTCCACCGACTTTGACTCGACCTCAGCTCTAGTCAGTCTCCATTTCATCGGATTGTAGGGTGAGCTATCCTTCTAGCTGGCGATGGAATCTCTTGTCATGGCATGGTGTCCTTAGTTTTCGGACACGTTATGTTATTTATTTGGTGTTTGATAATTCGAGACTTAGCTTTAGAATTTAGATGTCCTTCATGTGATGATTTTTAGGTTTTGGGAAAACATATTTAATTGAGCTTCCGCATTATTGTCATATTTATTAGTTGGGGTTGGTATCGTTGGTTCTCCCACCTAGAAGGTTAAGTGTGGGTGTCACTCATTACCCATTTTGAATCGTGACAATAAAGTGGTAACAACTTTATTCTTAAGGTGCTTAGCTTATACTATGCAAAACCAGGTAGGACCACAATTCATGCTTCTAGCTGGAGCTTTGTGATGAGTAATACAAACATAATAGTGTTTTTTTTAATTTAAAAAAGAAGGAAATAACCATCCATTATATAAAGAGTTTAAATTCTATAACAAGTGATCTGATAGTGTAAAAATTATTTATATGATGATACATATTACTTAAACTCTTTAATAAAATGAGTGTTACAAGTTACAACCACTTCTCTTTGCATGCTAGTGGTAGACTGGTAGTGGAGCAGTTACTAGGTATTGCTAGACCTTTTTTAGGGCTTGAAACAATTTGTTCCATGAAAAGCTACTCTACTGGAACAGAAGAATTATATATATATATATATATATATATATATATATATATATATATATATATCCCTATATGGATTTATTTAAAATATAAAATTAAAAACATTTAAAATATTTTTTTCACTTTCATTAGATGAAAAGGTATATGTGAGCCACTTTTGTAACGGTAGGGGCCTAGGGATATGTGAATCAATTTTGTAAGGAAAAATATATCAGCTCTAAATCGCAAAGTTAAGAGGTATATCAACCATTTTCCCTAGTAAATATAACAAGAAATATAGAGAAAATAACGGTTTTAGTCCCTGTAACTATGCACATTTAATCTTCAATTATTTGAAGTGTGCGATTTTGGTCCTTGAAGTTAACAAAAATTAATTATTTTAAAATATATAAAATAAAATAAATTGAAGGGTTGGTGATTCTAAATGCTTGAAGAATTATATGGGTAAAAAAGTTAAATTTAATAAAAATTAAATGTTAAATTTTTTAAAGAGTGAAAGTTGTCAGGACATCATTGATTGCCTTAAGGAGCCTGTCTACCTACTAAATCCTCAAATGTAATCGTATTTGACCTTGATTAGTAACCATTGAAAAAGAGAGGAAGAACGAGTCACTGAGGAATAAAAAGAGAACACAGAGCATTTGAATAAAATGTAGCTAATGAATAAAATACAATTTTAATTTTATATACATGATTATTCAAGCATTTAAAATCACCAATCCTTTATTTTATTTTATATATTATCAAATAATCATTTTGTTAAAGGGTGAAAATCATTTTCACCACCCAACTTTGCTTTTAAAATCAAACTCCCCCCCTCAATTTTGAACAATAATCAAACTCCCCCTTTATCCTAATTAAAATTTTAAAATGCCAATTATACCCTTTCATTATCAATTTTTTTTTACTTCTTTAGAAATCACGATATTTTCATTTTTTTAATTTAATGTAACAAGTTTTTATAAAAGCATAAACATTATTTTTTGGACAAAAAAGTGAAAAATACTCATTGAGTATATAAGTTAATGATGTTCTATAATGAAGTAAATTAGCATAATAAAAAAAATAATTTTATTAATAATAATCAACACGCTAATATTTATTTATACAAGTGAAAATGACAGAGAATAATAGCTATACAAATATATTTCAATGTAGGAAATACAAATAATTAATTTAATTAAGGATAAATTTTTAAAGATTGTATTATTTAGATTTTAAATTATTTTAGATTATAATTTATGTAATACTCCATCAATGTCAAGCAAAACTTGTTTATCTATACAAAAGAGAATACCATCGCCATTTATATTACTTGACTCTCATTCTAAATATAGTTGTTTTAATTTACTTGTTCAATTCATGAAATTTAAGAAATTTTTAATTTTTATTTCTACCCTTAGTATTAAATAATTGCATAAAGTAGTAATAGTCAAATTTAAGGTTTCAAAATATTATTAATAATGTTAGTTTAGTAAAATACACCTCTAATTAATTTTTTAAGGGATCTCATATATATCAAGAAGAGTCAAGTAATATGAAACGTATGTAGTAAAATAGTGGAGAAAAGAAAAAATATATGTATACATACATATACACACACTTAATGGATATTATATTGAAATAACAGTCATAAGAATAATATTAAATTTTGTGATAAATTATTAAAAATATTATTCTGCTTATAATGTTAACGAACTTAAAGAAAAATTATAAATATCTATGTTAAAAAGTAAATTATATATAATATAAAGAGATATTAAATAGATGTGATATAACAAGACTAAAATGGACACTGCATAGGATAAAGGGGGGAGTTTGATATTAAAAGCAAAGTTGGGGGTGAAAATGATTTTCACCCTTTTGTTAAATAGTTAACTTTTATTAACTTCAAGGACTAAAATCGCACAGTTCAAATAAATGAAGGTTAAATGTGAATAGTCAAGTAACACAAGGATTAAAATTAGAATTATGCAATAACTCAGGAATTAAAACGCTATTTCCTCAGAAATATATATACTTCTACCTTGAATCAATTTATTTGGGGGGGGGGGGGGGGGGGAGGGGGAGGGGGAGCAGTTCAAAACTGAACCACAATCTTGCTAAGGGTGGAATGATCCAAATTTTTTATTATTATTTTTATTTTTTGTAATCGAGAAATTCCTAATATCAATTACACACGTTTGAAACTCTATGGATAATAGACTCACCCCGTTACCCTTCTCTACTCAAATACTAGGATTTGAAAGCGTGACATGCATCTGATCCACACATCGCGTAGTTCTTTAAGCTAAAAATGAAAGGCAACACAAAAAATTGTCTAGTAAAAGATGACAAAGAAGAGTAATTCTGCATCTGTGTAAAGATCTGTATATCATTTTCATGAATTGGTATACATATGAATCCGTGTTGAACCTAATGTGTAAAACTAATCACAAAGCCAACTCTGAACAAAAATAAAAATAATAAATGAATGAAAAATTCTATATTCCACCCTAAAGAATGATATTTTGAGTACATCTCTGCTTTGTATATATGCTTTCTTTTGTCCATCTTATATAAACCAGCATCTCTGCTTCCAAATGCCGCTTTGCTTGTCACAATTATCTCTCTTTGGTTTTGCTCGCCGCGCAGTATGAAGGGCAATGAAAAAACCCGACTTCTGGCAACCCCTTATAGGCCATTTGTAGAACAAGTACTGATATTTGGACTAATCTACCAAATTATGGTCATTACAAATACCTACCTTTGTGAAGCAACCCTCAAACTTGGTCTCTTGTTGAATTGTTGTTTACTCGCTTCTTCGTGTGATCTATTACATAAACAACCTGGTAAAGGATTCGCGTAAAAGTTCTCCTCTAATCTTGGTGATTCACCGGCTTGTCTGAGATAAGGTGATCCTAATCTTTGGGATTGTAAGACCTTAACTTTTGAAGCAAACTCTTCCCAAGAGATTTCACCTTTATCTAACGAGTCGATCAGTCTTACAAAATTGAACCTGAAATGAAGAAAATGCATAAACATTAGTGTTAATTTGATCAAAGTTGGGTGGTGAATATGGAAGTTATAAAGCATTGAGGATGATAAATATACCTGTCGGGGCTAATGGTCTTTCGAAATCCTTCAAAACGTCTATGACCTTGCACGGCCTTTGCCATATTGCCATCATAAGTGTAAGCAAAAACATCACTTTCAAGGGCTACTATATAGTCTACAGCAGCAAGACGGTTTTGATAATTCTTAAAAGCCTCGAGTTCTTCCTTTGTTGCAAGGGTTGAGTGAGAGAACACATTTGGGTAGTGCGAACGGAATTCGTCCATGCTGTTGTTTCCATAAATTTCCCCTGCAACAATGTATATTCTGGTCGTGGACGGATATCCCATTGCCTTGAGAAATAAAGCAGCCTCCCTAGGGGACATGGGACAGCCCCCTTGGAGTCGCTTTTCCTTGCTGTCTATCTCTTTCTCCTTCCAATGTTTCACTTCGTACCTCATTCTACGAAGTTCTTCAGCCTCTTCAACAGTCAAATTGTTGCTGCAGCCAGTAAATGCTAGCATGTCTTTCTCGTATCTGCACATTCGAGCAATATGCTAAGTTACTCATAGATCAATGGTCGAGGAATAGACAAAGAAGCACCAAATGTTTAGATAGATTACCTTAAATGGAGAGCGATAAATGGTTCACCATTATCTCTAAGTCTATCAACCAACTTCTTTCCAAACTCCTCTATCTCATTCGTGTAACGCAGAGCCTGATAATTAGCTCTACAGCGAAGCCTTTGAATAGACGATGCTAGGCCATTGTTAGCAAGCCTTGAATCCGTGTGGGTAAATTGTATCACCTTATGCTTCTTTAGTAAAGAAAGTACCTCTCCTCTATAGTAACTAGCCTGCAATGAAGCATCATACTTTAGTTTCCTCCACGAAAACTAAAAGATAGAGCTATAGCACATAGAAGTTTTATTAACAAACCTTTGACCAAGACACAGGTGCCTTTTGAAGGGGTTTCACAGCTGCATATTTCAGAGGCAACGACTCAACAATCTCAATATCATCCTTTAGAACTTCAATGAAGTGTCTCCACTCAAAAATATCTTTAAAATCACTGCAAGAAGCGACAAATTATTAGAACGGAAATGGAGACGCGCTAAGAGGGGTCATTGCAACTGATCATAAGAGAACTAAAGAATAGTACCTAGTATCTGTCCAAAAGGATTCATGGTCAAGAGAAGGAAGCACTAGAGTGGCATTCATTATTTTAGCAATAGCAACCATATCACATATCTGCAATAATCCAACTAAACATAATTAGCAACAACATAACAGCTTCGCCATACGCTACAACTCATCTAAACAATAGATTAACGAGTGTTGCATATACGATTTTTTCACTCACCCCTGTTCTCATTTGGTTTAATCCTCCATTCGCGTGAACTAAGATATAGCCATTCGTCGATGAACCAGTTCCTGAAAAAAATAATCCAGTTATAAGTACACATTACAAATAAACCTCGCAATAAACACTAGATAAATTCAGAAATCTAAAATCTCGACATACTTATGCGATTCCTTGGCCGAGAAATGCATTGGTAATGATTATCACTGTTTGGCTTCATCCATATTTCTGGTACCTGTCAAAGCAATCCATACATACAAGTTAGATACTTCCTTTTTTCATTTTGTTTTGTTCATATGCATAGGCGTAGTCACTTAAAAATGTTACGATTAAGAGATGAATATGTGTGAAATAACATGTATCCATCGAGATACACACAAGTTAATTCGACTCGAACACTACCGTTGTTTTTCTTTGACAAAATGGAAAAAGAATATAGAAGGTCCCATAATGGTCACAACTAATAATTGGAAAGCCACCATTATAGTCAACATTTGCCAATAGCCAACTGGCAAAATGGTTCACAATATCCAACACTGTTTCTGTTGCCGTCCCACTACTTTGGTTTTTACCAAGTCAAACAATGAATAGAGATTCCACCATCATCTAAATTTTACCTACAAAGTTTTCTTAACGGACATGTTAAGTCTAAATCTGAGGGACTAAAAAGTAAACTCCCACCCAGAAAATTACAGTTACCAAAATTTCCACTTTTCAGAAAATTCCATAACAAAGATTTAGACCAAAATCCATAGAAAAGTTTCCATCTTTTCATTCTTCAACCCAAAAACGTAAACAAAACGCAAAGATTACAGCTCCCATATTATGGAAATTGGTTTACATAAACAGCAAACTAAATTTTGGTAATTAAAAATTCAACCTTTTAAAACTTTTTTTCCATATCAATTAACAATTCTAAATTAGGATAAAATTTTTTAAAACTTTACACTTACTGGTATCTCCTTCATCTGACGTTTTCTCACAAAATCCACAGAAGCCGAAACCGAACCCGAAGACGATGACTCTGTTTCAGAAAGGACCTTTTGGGCATTACCTAAATCATTCTTGAAATTACGAAGAACAAAAATACCATTTTCCCTTTTCAAAAAATTCCCATTTAAATCTTCAACATTGCCATTCATCATCATGAAAGAAAACTTGAAGAATACAGAAACCACCAATAAAAACATCAGAAACCCAAAAACAGTACGACCCATATTCTTCCTTGATCTCAAAGACTGCATAATTGTAGAAGCGCTTAAAACCCATTCTTCTACTCTAAAAACAATACTTTCCGGTACCCTTTTCCGGACCAATAAGTATTTAATTAACGGATGATGATAATGGTGAAAATGATGAAGATCACAATTGCTAATTTCTGGGTTATTATTGACGTTATCGGAGGAGGAGGAGAAATTGTAATCTGAGTTTGATAATTTCTCAAGGTCGGTCGTCGTCGTCGTCGTCGTCGTCATGGTGGTGGCGTCGGCGGCGCGGCGACGGTGGTGGGTGGTGGTCGGGATAACACTGTCGGAGTTGGCGGCGGTGGTGCCACCAGTTGACATTTCACGGAGAAATTGTATGACTTGTATTCGCACAGAATCCAAAGAAAGTCACTAATTTTATTTTGTGAGAAAATTATGAGAGAGAAGAAAGGAGAAAAGGAGAAGATTTTCTAATTCGTGAACCGTTGGTTTGTTTGTGTGTATATATTGTGGGGGAAATGGGAAGATTATGGGTTGGTTCATTGCTATTTTTTTCATTTTGGGATTTGGATTTGGACTCTTTTACTAATATTAAGTATTTCCTTAAATTTATTGGGAATAGAAAAAAATATTAAAGACATCCTAAAATTTAGTGTAAATTATTAGTTTGCCTTTAAATTTTGACAGTTTTTAAAAAATATTGTTTTACTTAATTAACTGAATTTAAATATATTTCAATTTTGCAACATAAGTGAAATACACCTCTAAATTCTCGTCAAACGTAAAAGTGTTTTCAACACTTCTTTTGCTTTTTATTAAGATCTCCATACTCCTATAAGAATTTGAGATTATTTACTATGTCATGTGGCAGATCGGGCAGATCAAGAATGTATTTAAGTTCAGTTAGTCAAGTAGATAAATATTTTTAAGGCTGTCAATAGTTCAGGGACGTAATTAATAATTTACTCTATGTTCAAGGGTGGTTTCAATATTTCTCTTTAAGGGGAATATATAGAGTTTTAAAAAGAAAAATAATAACTTTTGATATATGTATCTAAATAGTCTTTAAAATTTATGATTTTGAACCTATTCTAACATTATATAGGAGTGTGAAAAAATCGATTTAATCGATAAAGCAAATCAGGTTAACGGGTTTTAAATTTTTTTGTTAGATTATGGGTTTGATTTTTGATTTTATGATTTCAACAATGGTTAAATTGATAACCCAATAAAATTATATTAAATTTACAATTTTTTCTTAATTATATAACAGTGATTTTAACATTTTACCAGCCTTACTTCCTAAATTTTAATATTACTTTTTTCAATTGTAGGCAACACAAACTAGCCTTTCTGTCTCTCTATTTTGATACCTTCTTTTTTCTCGATGCAAACTAGTAGCGTCTTTTCTCTTCTCAATTTTAGATTTGATCATGACAAAGATAGACAATTAATGTTATTTCCATAATTTATTATATGAGCCTTTAGAAGAAATTCAAACAATTCTTTCTTATAAAAAAAGTTATCAATGCCGAAATTTGTCTTGCACTTCTATTCTTGCTACTATTTCTATTTTATGAACGTCGTGTATATGAGCATTTTCTTATTGGTAAAATTGAAAATCGATCTGTTAAGAACCAAATATCGATTAACTGAAAACTGATAATAAATATCGTATTCATTTGATTATCGATTTAGCAGATTCACAAATCAAAAATCAATAAATCAAACTGATAATATATAAAATTGGATCGAACCGATTAATGCACATCCCTATATACTATCCAAGTATATCACTAAGGTAAAATAGAAAGCTATATTATACTTTGAAACAAACTAACAAAACATTAATATTATTAGCTTTATTGACTTTATAAACAATTTTTTTATGGGATAAAATCATTATTATTATACCTAAAATAGTTAGAGCTAGGGATTAGCTAATATCAATAATTGAATTAACCCTTTAATATTGACTATAAATATATAAGTCTTTGAATTAACTAATTACCAAAAGAAAAAACCCATTAAATTCTTTTCTAAATTCATCTTTTGAGTATACTTATTTTTACTTAAAATATTGAGTCATATAAATAACAGTAACTTTTTAAAAATAGTCTACCTAATGTCCTCGGAAATTATACTAATGCATCTCAAGATTTGTATATGACATGATTTCTCCTTTTATTGAGCTAATTAAAAAGGGATCAATATTCATTGTTCCCTAAAGTTTATACTTTTATTTCAATTTTATTTTATAACTCAAATATATTATTTAAATTTATATATAATAATTCAAAGCAGTCCAGAAAAAAAATAAAACAAAAGTAAAAGCATAACAAAACATTTTGAAAAGTAACAACAACAAAATTATACAATAATTGAAGTGCACGAGATGACATACGAAAACAGACATCGAAGGACGGAGAGACTATCAGAGCAATACTACGACTACTATTATGGATGGATAGCAAGACGACTCACTATTACCGACTAACCTCATACCCTAACCTGAATCTTCCATGACCTTCTATTTTAAGGTAAGCTGAAATTGTGTCATAACTTGTCTAATCACCTCTCCCCCATACTTCTTCGACCTATATCTACCTCTCCTGAAATCATCCATAAACAAACTTCTCACATCTCTGTATTGGTGCATCCGTGCATTTGCTCTTCACATGTTCAAACCATCTTTGTCTCTCTTTCCGTATATTGTCATCCACCGAAGCCACTTTCACCTTGTTATGCATGATTATTTCTAATCCTATCTCCACACATCCATCGCTGCATCCTCATTTCCGCAACTTTCATCTTCTAATTAACATGAGAGTTCTTATCTGACCAACACTTCACTTCATATAATAGTTGGTCTAACCACCACGGTGAACTTGCCTTTAACATATTCACACAAGACTTCTCAATAACTTATATACTATTCTTCCCATATATTTTTACTTGTCTATTATCATAAAAGTGAGCGTCTCTATTTATATTTGTCTAATTTACCACAATAAGATTATAGAACATACTCAATCAAATCCCACAAGTAGGATCTAGAGAGAGTAGAGTGTACGGAGATTTTTATAACTACCTCGTAGATATAAAGAGAGATATACTTGTCTAGTTTAAAAAATTAAAAGATGATTTTTTTTCTATACCTATTTTATTTTATATCTATTTTACTCTTATTATTGAGTACTGATAATTATTTTCAATTCATTTGTCAATAAGTGAGATGACTTATAATAATTAGAAGTAATATAATAAAATTATTATTTTATTTATTATTTCTTAAACTGTGTCAAGTTAAACATGAATAAACAAATATGAATATATGAAATATGTATTTTTTAATATTTAAATAATTAATAATAATTAATAATAATATATCATTATCTTTGAGTGTGCCAAGTCATTTATGAACGAATAGAGTATTTAATATTATGAAAAAAGTTTATTTTTATACTTTTGAGACAAAGAAATCGTGAATAAATTGAATTTAAGAGTTATTGGAGAAGATTTCTAGTACGGTTTGTCTCCAATTGTTTAACAGACTTTTATCAAAGTTAAAATCCTGATAAAAAGGTGTGTCTGTAATTGGTCTCTTTTGAAAAGTGATTTCTCCTCAGAAAGTACTTTCTGCATAAAAGATGAAAATGTAAGTGATGTGGCTTCCTTTTTTTTTTCTATTTTTTTTTGCCTCCAAGAAAATATTTATCAAGCGCATATAAATAAAATAGTTATTCGGAATGATTCAATTAATTTGAAGGGTGGTTAACCACATGGATATGTCTTCTGAATCAAGTTTGTCATACATGACTTCTCTAGTGCGGTTTACATTTCTGTGTGGCTTACATGCTAATATACAACGAGAGTTTACCCAATGCGCACAAAGTACTCACCACAGAGTGCTCACCCAAAAGAAAGAGGCCGTGACAGAAATTGTAGTGGCGGCAAGTTATCATGATTTTTTTTTAAAAAAAATACTAATAAATAATGTAGACTATATAACATTTTAAATAAATAAAAAAATGTTTATCAGTATTACTTTTTATTTCTCTAAGTTTATTTCTATTGTTTCAATTAATAAAGAAATACGTATATGATTATAGTTTTTAAACGTCTTTCTTACGGAGGGAGTATTAAATTAGTACTCTTAGGGAAAAAGTTAATTTTCAAAACTTCAAATTTGTCCTCTTTATCCTTTTTTTCCCGTCTTTACCCAAGTCAAAAACTTTCTACCTTTATAAAATAAGTAGAAGATTTTGTACACATTACCTTGAGATTGCACTGAATATCCTTTTTTTTGAGCTTAGAGAAGAACATGGTTAATTACTTGATAGAAAAGCTAAGACAACATATTTTACTTTGAATAACGACCAAAATTAAAGTTAGTTAACGTATTGTGGAAACTCACATGAATATTACTCTATATTAAAGGAAATGAATGAGTAAGTTGCATTTTTTGGTTAATATATTCTGGAGCAATTTATGGCACACTGTTGGTTACACGAAAAGTAAGTGAACACTCGTTTGATTTCACATAGCAATGAACAATACATATTTGCAGTCATAAATCTAATTATTTATCGTCTTTTTGATCAAATTCTTAAAATTATATTTTGAAATGTATTTTTTTAAAATGCTTGGAAAGTAAGAATTTGTGTTTGATTAATCAATTTAAAAGTTAGGATAATTTTGGAGACCTTTCTTAAAATTTGACTTGATAACACTCACCTTTCTTGTGATATACAATATTACACTTAAGTGCTTATTTTGATTAGCTTATAACATTCTTTTAATTTGTTTATTGTTAATGTAAATTAATTACTTATAATTGGACCAATTTATCCATATGTACACTTTCTCACTTTGAGGAGTGAATTAGAACGTTATCAATATATATCATACAATCTTAAGTTAGGGTGGAAATAAAATCAACACATTTAATTCAAAGAGTCTTCCATCTAAATGGAAACTAAAACAATTACTAGATTATTATCATAATATGTGCATCTTGATTCTTGGGTAATTGGTTATCGTGGTTGACCTTGACAAATGACTATTAAAGTACTCTTAATTAAGTTATTTAAGTTAATTGGAATTACTCCTAAAAATTGGGACAAAGGTTTCTTAGAGTTTAATCGATCCTCTTCTTTAATAGGAAAATAGTTATAGCAATTAGTTATTGATGACTTATGATATTAGTAATTTAAACATAAAAAATATAAATTGCTATGACATCGAAATTTTATCGGATTAAAAATTTCCTCTACCAAACAAGTCCAATTTATCTTGAAACTCTAAGGTCTATTGAGATTTTTTGAAGCTACTTTACTTTAAATTCTAGTTCACGCCTATAAAAAAAACTAAGGGAAACATATTCTCTTGAAAAGGCAAATCGACTATAACATAAACTCTTGTTTGTTCACTAAGACATTAAATATTATCTTTCTCAAAGCCTACCTAGTGATCAATTAGGGGTGTATCTCGAATTTTTCGGGTTCACGTAAACCATGCTCCTTTCTCGAGATCATATATAGTAGTTTCATATTTAAAAACAAAATACTTAAATATTGATGTATGAAACCATGCTCGAAATATCATATATTAATGCGATAATGATTGAGTGCAGCTATCTAAGTGAAGTTTGTAATTTTAATTTTATATCTATCTTGTGTTTTCTTTTTAAAATTGGGTGACACCTCTCTAAGTGGTTATTGGTAGTACTTTTATCGTTATATTTGAATATATAAGAATTAGTTTTATACCTATAATTTTAAAAGTTTAATAGATAATGATAAGAACCTCAAAATCAAACCGATCAAATTCAAATCTTAGACCCACCTTTTCATAATAGTACACTCATCCCTTCGAAATTCTAGATACGCCTTTGTCAGATCACATAGCATCCTACGTTTGAAAAATACGCTACTAACGACCCTCGAATCACGAAGAATATTTAGAAAAGAAAAATCAAGAGATAAATAGAGTTATACTCACAAATATTCATTAAAAAAATCTCCGTTTCATAAAATATGATTGCAACTAATTTTCATTACTAATTAGAGGGGATTAGATATATATATAAGTCAAATCGTTCAACTTAATGGTTTTCCAAGATAAATTGTCTCTCATAATTGCGTTGCCCATTGGGTAATAATAAGATTTTCTTTCCTTACATAGGAATAATTCCACTGCATTCGTTAGGCAACAGACTTTCTCTTACGTCTACTTTTTAGTAATTATCACACTTTAAATGGTAAAATATATTATTTGTTTCTAATGTATTACAAATGCAAATTATACTAACTTTATCCATAAAAGGAAAAAAAAATATTCCCTATCCTAATATACATCTCTTTGATTCCCTATTTTACGTTTACAAAATACAAATTAATCAAAGATAAAACGGGTAAACATCTATTAATATGGAAAAAAGACACTATACATAAATGTTGCATAACACTTATAATTATTGAAATAAAAAAAATTGGAGATAAGATTGAAAACATTTCTGGTAAAGAAAATTGGATTATTTAACATCGTACAAAAACATCACCAAGGCCTTTTTTTGGTTACCCTAAATAAAATTAGTGATCGTTGAGACGTTTTTTTGTTGCTTTCTTTGGTTTAACTTAGTTACTTAATATTGCACTAATAATATGTAGTTGCAAGTATCTTGGGTCTATCATGCAAGGCAGCGGGGAGATTGACGATGATGTCACACATCGTATTGGGGTAGGGTGGATGAAATGGAGGCTCGCTTCCGGAGTGCTATGTGACAAGAATGTGCCACCAAAACTTAAGGGCAAGTTCTACAAAGTGGTGGTTAGACCGGCTATGCTGTATGGGGCGGAGTGTTGGCCAGTTAAGACTTCTCACATTCAAAAGATGAAAGTTGCTGAGATGAAAATGCTGAGATGGATGTGTGGGCACACCAGGAGCGACAAGATTAGAAATGAGGCTATTCAGGACAAGGTAGGAGTGGCCTCGGTGGAAGACAAGATACGGAAAATGCGACTGAAATGGTATGGACATGTGAAGAGGAGAGACACAGATGCCCCAGTGCGGAGGTGTGAGAGGCTGGCCATGGATGGTTACAGAAGAGGTAGGGGTAGGCCGAAGAAGTATTGAGGAGAGGTGATTAGACAGGACATGACGCAGTTACAACTTACGGAGGACATGACCTTAGATAGGAGGGTGTGGAGGACCCACATTAGGGTAGAATGCTAGTTCATAGTCTCGTTATTCTTCTCTATTCATAGACGTAGTAGTGCATTACGATCTCTTGCGCTGTGACTTCTGATTTCTGTTATTTCTGTTATTATTTATTACTTTCTATGCTTTGATTACTCTATTTTACCTGTGACGCTATCATTATTTATTTAATCGTTATTTGTTATTTGTATTTATTTATTTATATTTATTTGTTATCTATTCGTTATTTGTTTGTTGTTTTTCTTATAAAGCTTTTAATTTCCTATTCTTATCTAACACTTTTTATGCATTTATGCTTTTACTGAGCCGAGGGTCTCCAGGAAACAGCCGTCCTACCTTGGTAGGAGTAAGGTCTGCGTACATTCTACCCTCCCCAGACCCCATGTTGTGGGATTTCACTGAGTTGTTGTTGTTGTAATATGTAAACCTTAGTTATCAACTGAATTATAACTAATTAATCATAATTGTTTAGTATGACTTAACACCTTGTTTGGATGGTTGTTACCAGTTATATTGTATTGTTAGTTTAAATATCATGTTTGTTTTGATTGATACTTAAATTTTATTATATCGTATCTTTTAAATCCATCGTTAGGTAATGATGAAAAATCTCAGTTTGTATAACGATTGATTTAGTGTGATCGCATCGTGACCTTAATATTTTCTTTTTATTTTGTCTTTACTTATTATTTAATATTTTTTATTCTTTAAACTACTTTTTATAATAGCTCTACCCTGTATGTACCATACTTTTCTTGTGAGTTTATCATTTAAATTATTGAGGTGTAACATTATTTCATGACGAAAGATGATACAATATATTCAAACATTGTATAAATCAAAACAATACAATACAACACAATCCAAAATATTATGAAACAGTATTTAACGACCAACCAAACAGAATGTATTACAGTTTAATTTGTCTATTGGCGCGGGAGAGTTTTATATAACCTCATTCATTATATAGGAAACAAAAGTATTTTCTTACCCTTCGTTTTATTTTACTTAACCTTTTAATATAATAATAATATGTTTCACACAATTTTGTATAAAACGATTAATCTTTTAAATTAAAAGAAGAGGTGGAGATTCTTGAAAATTGAATAAGAACAAGTATATATGGTTTTGTTACCCGCAAAAGTAATATTATTTTTTTATTTACCAAAAAATGAAGAACAAGTATATATGTTTAATGTCTAACGTTAACCTGATGAAGTTGTTTCAATTAATGGGTAAAATATTTTATTATTGGTGTTGAATTTCGAGCACTATGATATAGTTCCACTATTTTAATCTACTTTAATTCTACCTAAGGCATTAAAAGTACCATACAGTAATTATTTAATTAGTATAGGGTATTTAATTAAATTAATTATTACCTACGGCAACAAAAGCACCATATACTATTGTAAACTCCATAAAGGAATTTTATGATCTTTATAATAATAGTTAAACTTATCATGATCGTTGTTTTCTTTTTAGTAGTGTACCGGAAGCAAAACAATTTATGTAATTGACATATACTTTATCATGTAATAAAAGAAATATTTAGTGGCAATACAATATTTTTAGCGGTATTTTTTTCTATTAAAAATATTTAGCTTGTATTCAGAGTCGCTACGATTTTTAGCGATATTTATATAAAGTAATAACTATGAATATCTATATTTATTATTATTTTTAAATATAACATCACAATAATTATATTATTATTACTAAATAATTACTGCAAAATTTATTATATGCGGTAGTGACAATACTTTGAAATTTATAGTCATCTTTTTACAATACCTTTTTTCGAATTATACGAATATATCTATACCAATATTTACTTATAATCGCCAGCTAATAGAGCTTGGTCAAATGTATAGATGTGAATTACTTCTTTCAATCATTTTGCTGCTACTCAAAAATAATATTTTAAAAATTGATCATTAAAAAAGATTGGAAGAAAATTCCAGATGGCATGGAAAAGTATATAATTTTGGTGGAATGTCGGCGAAAGGAACATTTTGGAGTGTGTGATAATTGATATTTTATAAAACCGTGTGAGATCTTGCAGTTTAAATGTTTATATCATATTATATAATAATTGATTTCAACCAAAATATATATTAGTTAAATTAAGAAAATATTATAATTTGATAACCAATATTTTTGATTTTTTGTTTCTCCAAATTGTGTCCACTCGCCGTACGTAAAGTTAGTCAACATGACGGTGATGGAACTAACGAACCTTCTCTTCAATTTTGATTCTTCAATTCTTCTTGGCCCACGCGTCTTATTTCCTTACAACTTTTTTTTGGGTTTTCATTATGTGTCTGATATTTTTATTCACGTCTGATTATATTTAAATTTATGTCATGTAAAATTTTATTCAAGAAAAAATATATTTTATCAAAAATATTAGTATATTTTATCAAAAATATTATTATATTCAAATCTCAAACTTAAACTTCTGATTAAGAATAAAATATCTCTATTCACTGTATTACGTCCTTTCGTGATTTATTTCCTTCCTACTCATCGTTTCCATTTCCATTTTTTCACGTCGGTACCTGATTGTCAATGAGATAGTAATACGATGGATATCCTCTATTATTATTTTGTTCATTATTTTTTAGTATTGTAGTGAATATTAGACCACGTGTACATATGAATACGAGAGGTTAAGATATTTTCTTTGTTATTTTTTCAAAAAACTAATTTTTCTAACTATTAAATTCAAAGTGTTTATATATATATTAGTACTCTTTCAATTTTATTTATATTTTAATTAAAATTATTCTAAAACATAAATATAAACAAAATATTATAAAAATTTCCGAATTCTCGAAATTAATTTTATCGTTAAAAAGTTAACATTAAAAAAAAAAGGAATAGTAGGGGTTGGTACTTTACAAAATAAGTACTTTACAATTGTTTGAAGGACATATGTCCAAATTTCAGTACAATCACATAGGAGTAGTATTTTTTTTTTCTTTTTCTTGTACGACCTTGAATAATTCCCAAGTGATGTGAATGAAGACCATTTTCTCAAGTGTAATGGGACTCCACAAATAAAACTAAGCAGAACAATTATGGAGGATTTAAATATTGATTCTATTATTGTATTTTATGATATGGTATCTCAATTAGTGTTTGTTGGGATTTTTATTTGTCTGCTGAACCTAGGCAAGAGGATCTGTATGATATATAGCTTCTTGATATTTGATGATGTGTTACTCCATGCACTAAGCATATGTTTTTCAATATTTACTGGACCGATTAGTTCAAATTTATATCATGTTCCATTTAAGGAAAAATACTTCCCACCAATTTTTTTAAATTTTTTTTTGGGATTCAACCAAGTTTGAATTGAGTTTGCTACTGTTGAGTTCCCCCATCGTTGGTACGTGGAACTTTGATCTCCTTATATCGTATATAGCAATATTCTCACTTCATGAGTCACTTTTGAGATTTGGTTAGATTCAAGGTCTATTAGGTTCTTCCCAATATTCCTGACAATTATCCGATGTTAGGATCCCAATCTTATATTTCCATACTCCAGATGCATGCCGAGTCTCGAAAGTGTCGGTGTTGGGCTCGTGTATGTATAAGGTGGAATGTGGAATTTTGATTTCTTTATTATAGTCTTGGATAATTGTTTGGACAAACAACCCAAATTTCACTAGTTTAGGAGTTAATTACCTCCCTTCCCATGAGTTTGCAATATTACCAATCCTATCATGATTGATATCTCAAATACATATATCTGACGCGTCCAAATAAATGTATCTTGGATACGTGTTAACCAAATACATATAATTAAGTGTATCTAAATAAGGAATGTAACTACAAGACATAAATTGAAATCACACGTATAACAACTTTGGAGTGTCTGTCGTATCACAGCTCCTAAAAAAAAATTCAAAATCCTTCTAATTTTTTTTCCGAACATCAGCAAACTTTACACTTCTTCTTTCAAAATGTGGATTTCTGTGTATTTGAATTGTTCTTTTTATGTAGCTGATATGGTTTCTTTCATATATATGATATATACTTAATATTAGATGTATCTGTTCTATTCATTATGTGTATTTAAACAGTTTTTCTATGAATCTGATATATTTTTTTGTATTTGATATGTACTTAATGATTAGATGTATCTGATCTATTCATTCTGTGTATCTGAACTATTTTTTATATATCCGATATAGTTTATTTCATGTATATGGTAAAACTCACCTCAAAGTAGACGAACACGAAGAAAGAAAAATGCTTGAAGGAGAAAATAAATAAATTTAGATTTCTCCAAGTATTAATAAATTGGTTTAGATATTTCCATTGATGAAATCGAAGCTATGGTTGTTAGGGAGCTTTGAAAGTGTAGTAAGGGAGGTGGGTATAATTTATTCTATGTATCTAATAAGATTCACTTCAAAGTCAACGAATACGAAAAAGGAACAATTCTTGAACGAGAAAATAAATAGATTTAGATTTCTCTAAGTATTAATAAATTGATATAGATTTCACCGTCAATGAAATCAAAGTTATGGTCGTTGGGAACTTTGAAAGTGCAATAATGGAGGTAGGTTTAACAAAAGAAGATTGTCTGAGGGAGAAGGAGAAGAGAGAATGGTGATGAAGATGTGGGAGTGGAAATTTAGAAGAGAGAGTGTGCTGATTTGGAGTGAAGACATAAATTATGTAGAGAATTAAGTGGATAGATAATTAATATAGTTCATATTTTAGGCTAATTTAGGAGTATTGTATCTCACTCCAAATCTAATACAAAATTATTAAATAGTGGGATAATAGGTAATTATTTAAAAGTATAGGTTAAATGAGTAGATATAGTATGATGTCTAATTAGGTAGTTTTTCCTAATTCTTTTCTCACAAGGTAGCATTATTGGGTTAAACCAAGAAAGATGAGGGAATCCCAAAAGAGCCATCGACTCCAACTACCGTCCATGTACAATCCATACTAGATCTGACCAATTGCTCATCCTAGCTACCTCCTCTCATTCTTGACAATCCATCTGTCTCGTTAAACTTTTTTAGTGGCAAATTTCGTTCGTCTTTCTCATTTCTTGAAATAAATCAACCACTAATTAAGGTACAAGCTACTATCATTATCGCTCGAACAATTAGACATCTTATCCCTAATCACAACAACCCAATTGCCTACCGAGTGGTTTTTTTACAGCTACTTAAGGTAATTTTTTTGGGGTGTCTGGTTGCAATGGACTTTCATTATTAAGCCTAACATGCTTATATGAGCACAGATAAATAAATCATGCAACGGGCATAATACATTATACATATGAATTATGGATTTAAAAGATTTGTCTGTAATGCTCTAAACAATTGGCCTTGTAAAGTGGCAAGTTTCCCAAGTTTTTAGCTTTTACAATATTACTATCTTTTGTTTTTTCAAAACTTTTTTTAACAATCTATTATTGTACCGCCTAATTTAGATCTGCATCGTATTATGCTTAACGCCACTTTAGATGGCTGCCACACGTATTTTTAATTTTTAACGGTTAGGATCTATTTTGAATTTATTATCTATATTATTAATTATACTTCTATTGTGTAAGACCTTAAAAAAAGAAAAGCAATTTAATATGAGGGTCCGGCCCCAAGACACTTTTTGGACACTACGTATCAAAATGGATCCTCCTTAAAAACACATATCAAAACGGACACTTCGCCCATTTGTGGATGACCTATGCCAAATGAAGTTAACTCCGTCAATTCACTCCAAAACACATTACAAAAATTTCAAAGGTAATTGCCCACGACTGGACAAACTACAATTCATTTTATTAGCTTCTCATGCGATCTCATTAACCTCTATATACTACATGATCAATACAATTAGATGATCAAAGATCGTATTAACCTCTATATACTTTTCTACTGCTATATGTTTTATTTAGTTCACTTCATTTTTTCTTAAAATTTTGCTTTTTCAATCCTCTTTTGTGTTTGGCTTATAGTTTTTACCTTATGAGACTTAGAATATGTAATCCGACTTGTAAATGATTATTACTCATAAATTAATGGTATAAACTAAATAAATAAAAAATCTGCACTTTGTAAAGTATTTTTAATTTTTTTTTAATGTCAAGTAATTATTATAGATAATGAATTCAAACAAATCCTAACCATTAAAATTTAAAAAGAGACGTGGCAGCCATCTAAAGTGGCATTGATAATAATTTAGGAATTTGATTCATTTTCATTACTCTTTCCCTCCATTTCCTCAAATACATATTTAAATGAATAAATATTTAGATTAAATTAATTTAACAAGCATCTTAATCATAGTTAATCAAATATATTTTGAAAAGTACTCCTTAATTATGAAAAAAATTAATGATACACTATATCAGTACCAAATTTTGTGGGGGAGATTGATTGCATACCAAAACTAAAAACTACTTTCCATAATACATTTTACTAACTATGATTAAGATACTTGTTAAATTAATTTAATCTAGATTTTTAAGAATTATTGTGAGGATTTATTTTTTAAAAAAATGATGCAAACTGCAGAAAGGTTGAAAATATGATTGAAATTTTTGTCTCTTAAATTATTGATCACAGGGCATTAAATTGCCGCATAAACAAAATAGTAAACTTTTCCTATAACTATACCATTAAACTCTTACTATCATTAAAAAATTAAATATTTTAATAAATCAAATATTAGAATTTTTTATTAATTTAATAATTAATTATTCTAAAGTGGAATTGAGTAAAGAATGGTCGTAAGATTCAAAAGTTTATGAGTTATTGATAAAACTCTTACCTTTCTTATTTAGTTTAATAATTTTTGTTTCTAAATAGTCCTTATTTCACTTATACATATATAATTCTTTGGGTATTTTTATTTTCAAGGAATTGTGGGTTGAAAGACACGGTCAATTTTTTTTTTCTATTTAGTGTCCGAAGCTCGGAGAGCTCTGACTAAATTCGAATTGTGCGCCGCAAGGCCCATTCGGAGGTGACACTTCTAATAGGATTTTTTCCATACTCAGGGCTCGAACTCCGAAACCTCTGATTAAGGGTGAAGCAGTCTTATCAGAGCAAAAAATCATTTTGATGCTCCACTAGTGTCATAGGCAACTTTTTTTCATTTTCTCTGAAGGTTTAAATGATAGAACACAGCAAAAAAGCATCTTTGCCAGGGAAAAAATTGGTGTAAAGCCACAAAATCTGCAAAGCATTTTTCTTTATATTTTTGTGTACAAGGAATATTATTAGGTAGATGTAAGACAAAGTAGCTGGAGAACATCATTTCCTTGTGAATCTTTTAAGCTGAAATTATGAAAAAAGATCATGGTGCAGTTGGAGAAAATTCCCAAAGGACAAAAGGGAAAATTTATTAAAATAAGTATGCTAGTATATATAAACGCAGTCGCCCTTGTTAGGGAGCGGTTGTGGAATTTTAATGTGAATTTGAATTTAGTCGAACTCCAACGTGGATATCAAACACTGAATGGAAAATAATAAATAAATAAATAAATAAACACAGAGAATAAGGAAAAAAGAACATAATTCAATTAATTTAATTTGTACATGATAGCAATGATAATAAAACGATATTAATTAAGTGTCTTATAAATTTGAAATTTTAAATGGTTCAATAATTTAAGTTTTTTTCTTTTTTGAAAGAAAATTTTTCTTAAACAATATGTCATTATCATTAATAATATGGCATCAAATATTTTGAAGTATCTCTAGATTAAAAAAAAAAGTTTCATATGAATTGAGAAGGGTAAAATATAAAATACTATTCCGTAGAGTATTTTAATTATGTGGGGAGGATCGATTCATGAAGCCGCTTAACAGGCTAATGCCAATTCTAATCATTACCAAATTACTCTAATAAAAGAGAGGAACAATTCCAATCATTGAGAAATGTGTCACAACTCACAACATAATAGGATATAAATCATTTCATTATGAGTAAAATATATATTTTAAAATTAAATTACTATTAAATATAGAATTATATAATTTTTTTTGAATTTAACTTAAAAAGTAAGTCATATAAAATTGAGACACAGAAAGTACAAAAGTATTATTTAACTAAATATTTGGCCAAACTGAGTATAAGAGTTAATCCAAGAGGTGCAAGTCTCAAATAATAACCAATTAGAAATAAATAAGTTTCAAATTCTGAATTTAGAGAAGGTGATAACAAACTAGACAAGGGCTAAAATAGTATTTTTTTCTAGTATTAAAACAATATGCATAAACATAAACAATCATATATTATTTCATAATCGATGCTACTGGAAAAAGGAAAAAAAAATAATAGTCGATGTGTATTGTTGTAGTTGAATTAGATGTGTTGCACCATACATAGTTATATGGTAAAAACAAATTCTTGTCACACTAATTTAATATTCTTGCAATACAAAACTTAAGAATATGTATATATTAACTATAATTTATTAATTAAAATATATTTGAAGTCTGAAAGGGTACGTGTTATGCATTTCATTAGGTTGATATAAATATTGGAACCATTACAACCTATCGAAAATAACTATGGGTCACATCCACCTCTAAGGAATGATGTTAGTCTATTTGTTTGCCCAATTTCAATCACTACTTATAATAATATATAAATACACTATTATGAGTGTTGAAATTACACTATGGAAAATGAAATGATAAATCCTTCTTACAAGTATTAATCAGATTCTAGTAATTGCAACAACAATAACAAGAATACGAATATACTTAATGAAATTTTACATTAAAAATAAAAAAACACTATTAAATTTATGTCAAATTGTCGATCTAAATACAATATAATAATTTATATATTTGTATCGAGTATCTATAAGCTGTAAATCGTATCGAAATGAGAATATAGAATCAAAACATAAAGACAAAATAAGGAAATGAATGTAATGCCGATCTTCTCTTGAAAATACACCATACGAAATTGGTTTAGAGGTAGAATAATGAGAAGAAAAAAAAAATTCTCTTTTGATCTCATGACCTTATATGTAATCAATAGGATAATAAAAAAGATGAAAATAATAATAATTATACATAAAAGTAAAAGCTTTATAAGTTTATTTACATGAATATAATACGTAATTTAAACCCTTTCATTTACAATTAGATTTTCAAATGCAGTTTTTTCCTTCCACAGGTCATGTAACAACCATTGTTATAGAAGCACGAGTCATTAACATAAAAGAGATATTTAATGAAAGTAACCTTTTTTTTATTGTCACAAAACATTTAGCAATGATCGAGTTAATGATATTGTTGCATTCAGAGTTGTTAAAGCCTTTAACGATATTTATATAAAGTGTTGATTATAAATACTCATATTATTTATTGCCGCTAAATATAATATAGCGGCATAAATAAGGGAAAAACTTCAAAAATTACAAATACTTAGCTTACATTGCAAATATATTTACTCAAAAGTTACATTACAAATCTTTAACCCAAAACACAAATCGGTATATATACAACATTATACATCCGATATACAACAATATACAAAACTTTCATATATTTTTTTTAACAAAAATGTTTAAAACTTGATATATAATATTATACACTCAATATACAATATTATACAAAGTTATAAGAGGTGTTTATATATCCATATACAATATTATATACTATTATACAAAAAACTGACTTCGTCTTCTTCTTTGAATCTACGCCCTAGATTCATGTAAAATGCCTCAAAAACTACACCAAATCGCCCAAAAGTTCATATATAGGCCTCATTATATAATCGATTTTTTGCAATAATACCTACTCAAAACAAAGTTTATTTACAAAGATCTAATTTTCAAACTTTGAGCTTCAAGAATGACGGCTTATGGAGACAATTTTAACAACACCCATTTAAATTTAAGCATGATTCAACATCTTCAAAATAAAAACACCCAAAGAAATAACACTAGAAAAAAAGAAGAAAAAAGGAAAAAAATAAAAAAAGGTACCATCAAAACCAAGCTTTATGGACAGAAAAAAGGGGGATGAGAATTAGGAAATCAGGTAAGAGTGTAATATTTCATTTTACGAGAAATTACTTTTGTGTGTGAAAATGACCATTTTGCCTTTTTTCCTGGCGTTTTCATCCTTATTATGTGATGTGGGAATGGTTAGTGTGGTTCCCAATGTGCTTTAGTGAGATTTAGGTGATTTTGAGCCTTTTGAGTTAAGTTATATTGAGATAGTTGACTTTGGTCAACATTCCGAGATCTGAGCATCAGATAGTGATTCTATCAGTTTCTTTGCATTCGGAATGTCGAGTTTGGTCTAGTAGGGCAGTTGGTTACAACCCCGAGACCTTAGCTTGAATTTTGGGTGTTTAGGTGAAAGTGGAAGTTTACCCCTAAGAGAGGTTCGTGAGGGTATTTTGGTCATGACAATATTTTCTTGGAAAATCTAATGATTATATAGAGTCTGAAATATCGATTTTAGTGGGGTAGCATATCCGATTTATTTTTATCGGACCCTGAACGAATTCCAAAGGTCCGTTCAGAGACTTTGAGTTTGAGATTTTTCTGATTTCTGGTGCAGGCACCTTTCTTCTTCACGATCGTGGCCATAGGGACCACGTTTCATGAAGAGATACTCCAGTTGTTCCTCACGATCGCGGCTGGTGGCCACGCAATTGCGGAGGGTGCTCTGCCTATGCTTCTCAATCGTGGCCTTTGCCCTGCGTTCGCGATGACCTTTTCTCTGGTGCTCCGCTATCGTAGGGGTCAGTGGTTCGTAATCGCGGAGAGTATTATAGGCCTGAACAGTGTCAACTACGGAAATTATTTCCATTTTTTCATATTCCACCATTTTTATTCAATTTGGAGCTTAGGATAGGCGATTTTTTAAGTGAATCCTTGACAAAATTGGTTTGGGTAAGTTCCTCAAATGATTTTTTATCAATTCCTTTAATAATTATCTTCCAAAACTCTTTAAAAATCAAGATTCAATGTGGATTTCAGGATTTTCCCCCAAATTTCAAAATTGGTTTTTCTTTGATTTTGAATCCATTTCTTACTTGATTTTGATAGATTTTTTTAACCACAAACTCCCTTTTAGATGTATAACATGATGTTCAAATAAAATCCTGATTTTGACCTTCTTGATTTCGAAGCGATTTTTGAACGATTTTGACGCCGGTTCCTAATCTTAGCAATATGGATACCGTTGAAATTCTTTTGATGAATACTTTTTATTCTTGATAGTTGGGGATCCATTCAAAGTTGTATTTGAGGATAAATCCTCGGTAGAATTATTTAGAGGTTTTCGACATTCGAGGTAAGTTTGGCTTATCCTTCTTCTAGATTGGGTTAGGTAGTTAATCATTTTTATGAATTAGACTATGGAATGGGATCGTAGCATGATTTTGAGTTGGGGAAGTTGTGAGTTTTATTGCTTCGCTTGTGTAGGGGCTTACTTGTGTTGTTTCTCCCTTGTGGGGCTTCTTTGTGATGATTAGCCCGCGAAGAGACTTATGTGATACTACTGTTTGCTTTGAGAGCATGTGATTCAGGAGATTACTCATGAGAGAGGTTTTGAACAGATTTTTCTTATATGTTGATGTGAAATGCCCGAGAGAGGGGATTGAGATGAGTTTTATCATTTCTTAACATGAAATAAACGTTTTCAAAAGATAAATGCATGTTTAAAATGATTTCTTTCACTACTTTTGCCATAAGAGGCCGATATCATGATTTATTGAGATTTGAGTTCTTATTACACATCTATTGAGTTGATTATGCCTTTGTGTTGTATGTGTTGTGATGCATTTATCCTCATTTATAATATCATTGTTTGGAAATATTGTTTTTGAGAAATAAAATATGACACCTTACATATCCTTTACCACGAGTTAGGTGGTAAGGTTATAAGATATTAAGATCATGATATTTCATATATGGACTTTGAGTCCCCCATGGTTCATTGCCTTGGGAGCTAGAGTCTCGACAAGGTGTATACGATAGATTGTGAGACGACCTTAATTTTACTGCATCATCATTTCATCATTGCATTGTCCATCTCTGTTATTGCGAATCTTGCCTTCTATTATGAGTAGTTGTGTGTAGTTCTACCTGATTACTATACTCACACCATTTTTATATAAATTTGCCGCACCGATGCTAGTATGATACTTTTTTGTATGCTAGTGGAAGCATTTCATAGATTATTTTCGTAAGTTTGGATTACCTATCTTATACTCAGTCGGTCAAACCTACTGAGTACATGTGGATTATACTCACCTCTATGTCTATGTCATTTTGATGTTGATCGTAGGCGTTCCTCATGGCGGCTGATCAGATCTAGCAAAGTGTGTCCATTCAGAGCAGCGGTGAGATCTTGCCTTTCGGATCGTATTAGACTTTATCTATCTATTTTAGTATTTATTTTTGGATTCAAAGACTTGTAAAGTACTTCAAATTCTAAGTTGTAGTAGATGCTCTTCATGCTTATGATACTAGGTTTTGAGAACTTCTTTGTTATGTATTATTTTCCTTCGTTTATGGTTTGACTCCGTTCTAGGAATCTCGTATGTATTGTTTCTTAGATATCTCTTGAGTTAAAAAGTTAGGCTTACACATCAGGGTTTATAGTAGAGTCTTGCGGATCAGTACGTAGACGTCCGTACCTATCTTCGAGAGATTATAATATATTTAAGAGGAAAATTCCTTCCATTTGTTTCTTTTTATGCGAGTTATTCATATCAAGTGTTGCAAACCACTAATATATTCCTTCTACACAGATAGTAAGGATTAGAGCTAGTGTCGCAGATGGTGAGGCCATGTCGATTGACCGATCCCTAGTTTATGGATGAGGCAGAGGACTCGGTAAAGTTAAGGGTCACAATCGAGCAAGAGGAGCAACACCTGCTCAAAGATGAGATAGATAGGTATCAACTGAGCCTATATATGAGCATGATAAGGTTATTGAGCGACCGGTTGAGGAGAGGGGACCAACCCAACCTTTTTCGGTTCCAAAAAGTACTTCAATGCTTCAAGAGTTTCTTACTAGGTTATTGGATAGATTTCATAGTGCACCTATTTCTAGTATTCTTCTGGGTACATCAGATTCTCCTATTACAGTCAGTGCTACATTACCATTTTGGGGTTTCAGACTCCTGGCTCTTCTTCAGTGCCTTCTATTGCACATCTAAGATTCGCAGCTACGCCTATTTTGGCTAGTGAAGCCATGCCAGTTGCTGAGCAGAAGAGTTTTGAGAGATTTGTTAGAGTGGCACCTCTAGGTTCGATAGAACGATTGGGGAGAAGGCCTATGACTTCTTGATTGAGTTCTAGGACGAGTTGTTCAACTTGGGTATTTCGGAGGAACATGGAGTGGTGGAGATTTATTCTTGCCTGTAGGCCTATTGGTTCTCCTATTATAAATTGAGAGCAATTTACTTAGGTGTTCCTAGAGAGGCTAGTGCCATATAGTCTCCGTGACTAGCGCAGGGATAAGTTCGATAGATTGGGTAGGGTTTCTTATCCGTTTTTGAGTACATGGCTCATTTTCTTGAGTTGTATCATTATGCTATGTCGAGTATTCCTGCTGAATTTAAGTTGATTCATATGTTGGTGAAGGAATTCGCCTATTATCTCTAGGAGGCCACAACCTCTCTTGTGTTATCGAGCATCTTATTTGAAAGTATTATTGACCATGCCAGGATGATTGAGAGTATCCGACATGCTAGGCAGGGCGACACCAAGAGGTTTCACCATTAGGGTCAGTTCAGTAGTCATTCATCTAGAGGTAGAGAGTATTTGGGTCATGACACTCAGGGTTATCAAGGTAGACCAATGCATACGATGACTCGGGGTACATATTGTGCTGGTGGACCTAGGTATGGGAAAACTAGTCATGGTGGTTCTTCGGGTCAAGAAAGATGTGTTGACTCCTCTGGTTATCCTCTGTGATGTTCAAGTCCTCGAGATTGTTTTATTTGTGATGAGTTTGGACATAATCCCTAGACGTGCTGCTTCTATTATTCAGCCAGGGTCACAAGTTGTTCGTGCTACTTCAGTTTCAGTTGTTAGAGGTTCTTCATAGAGTGTACCAAGGTTAACAAGGGTGGATCTCGGAGAGCTCGTGGCAATGCTTGTGGTGGTTCTCAGGCTAGTGGTGATCATAGATTATGCTATGTTATACCAAATAGTTTCGAGGTTGAGGCCTCAGATGCAGTGATCACATGTATCGTCCTAGTTTTCCATCGCTATGCTACAATAAAAATAGATCTCGAGTCTACTTATTCATATGTGTCTACTTATTTTGCTGCGGGTATTGATTATGTGTGTGAGCCCCTTGCAGTACTTATTAGTGTCTCTACCCCGGTAGGTGATTCATTAGTGGTGGATTGGGTGTATCGAGAGTGTGTAATTGTAATGATCCTGAATGTCATTTTTAGAAATTTGCATAAAATTACCAATTTACCCCTCCTGTTAGTTATCTCGAGTCATATTTGATTAGTTTTTGAAGTTAGTTTTGGAACTTATAAGTCATATTTGATCAATTTTTGAAGTTGATTTTGGAACTTCTTTGAAAAGTTAAGATTTGTGGAAGTTTTGAGTTTCTAAAGGTTTAAGTGGTTTTTGGTACCAATAGGAGCTACGAGTTTCGGAATAAAATTCTGTTAGTTTCCCCAACTCTATAATGTGAAATTTGTTCTAGGAGAGTTGTTGGTTTAAGATTTAGAGTTGTTTCGTGGATTTGAGGTCCTTGGTTGGAAATTTATAGAATTTTTGGTCAAGAGTTGAATTTGGTTAATATTTGGAGTTTGGATGTTCGGAATGGATTTCCAACCATTCCGTTGGATTTGATGGATGATTTTAGGTCTAGAGGAGATCTTGGTTTATTTTTTAAAGGTCTTGAGCTTAATTTGGTATTTTTGAGCCTAAGGTTAGTTTAGTTGCAACTAATAAAATTTTGGATCAATGAGAGCTTGAATTTGAAGTTTGAAGATTAAATTCATTCTAGAACATCTAAATTAGTGAGGTAGCATATACGGTTTGTGTGCACGAGATTAGAACAAATCCCAAAGATGCACTAGAGAACTTATGCGCCTTATGTGTGTTGCTGGTTTTCTTTCATCTGGTGAACGTAAATTGTTCGTCAAGATCGTGTGGCTTGGCCCCACGTGGATAGCCATCACGATCATGTAATAGTATTCCTCTGATTATCGCGGTCGCATGGTGGGCATTCGCGGTCGCGTGAGCCAATTAAGTAAGTTAACCATCTACTTCAACGGGATCGCGAGGTGTTGGTCATTGCGATCACGAAGAGTAGTTTTACCCTGAACAGTGTGTTTTCCAAAAAGTTGGGAAATGGACATTTTTCACCATTTTTGAGTTTTTGGAGCTCGGTAGAGGCGATTTCAAAGGGAGTTTTCGCGTTAAAATTATTAGGTAAGTAATTTTGAGCTATAATCCTCATTACCATCTATTATTACGTGATTTTAATCTTTAATTCATGATTTTGAACTCCAAATTTTGGGGTATTTCAAGAACTTAAACTTTTCTTAAAATGGTGATTATGAGTTGAATACAACTCTATTTTAATGGTTTCACTAATGGATTCAAAATACTTTGAGCAATATTTTCATGTATAAATCCATATTTGAATTTTGGTTTTGAAATTGGATTTTTGAGCCGTTTGGATTCTTTTGCCTGAATTTTATGAAAATGGTGTTGTTAGTTTCAAAATCTTATAGTGAATTACTATTTAATTAGATTGTGGTGATTTGGCTTCTATTCGGAAGGGGAATGCTCAAGTGTTGGATTCATTGTATTTGAATAAGGCAAGTGAATTTCTAAAACTCCGTAAATTTTGTAGAATCCTTGAATTTTTTGTTTTTTGTATGTGTTGTGGAGTAATGAGAATAAGGTGATGGGTTATTATTCATATGAATTAACCTTAACAAATGAATGGGGTTAACAAAAAAGGCAATGTGTGCTATTGTTGTGATTGAAAATGTGAAGTGCGTTGATCTTGATATTGTTGTGTGTTTGATGAAATGCCTTGATAGTTTCATTGTGATTGTGAACTTAATGAAAATGTCAATTGCTTATCGTTGATAATGAATATTGGTTTGTGTTACTTGCTTATTTGGTTGGTCCTAATTATAGTGAAAAAGTGATATTTAGACATAGATTTTATGACTTATATTGATGTAATTGGTGTAAATAATGGTATTGATATGTTAGTAGAAATACATTGTGATTTATCTTGATATGACTTACGTATTTTTGTGGACATCATCATTTTGTAATTATTTACGTGAACATGCCTATTTGCATCGATTCTGGAATACTGTGATGAGATCTGATTGATGATTATGTCGAAGAAAAATGGTTCTAGCGATAGATATTTTTGCCAAATAGAAATGGTTCCGACGATGCTGAAGGGAAATGGTTTCGGCGATGCATAAGAGAAATGATTCTGACTATTGATGATTATGTCAAAAGAAAATGATTTTGGCAGATACATGGACCTTGTGAGTCATCATGAGTTTCGTCCTTCTAGTCACTGGTTGTGTATTATTAGGACAAACATGAATCACTATACTTGACATCTCATTGTATTGCACATTGTTTGTCATTTATGTACTTATGTATAACCCTTGGTGTTTATGTGGTTGACGTACTTTCTATCGATATGACTTATTTGGTGATATTGATGAACTGTTGTTGACCTAAGCACTATGTGGATTGTGAACTCTAGATTGGGTTGATTTTTGTGCAGGTTGTAGCTGAGGAGGTTTGGTTGGAATGAAATGAGTTCCTGTATTCTATTAGATCTACTTTGTTTTGTCAGTTGGCTTGTGGAGTACCGTGTTGTTTGTTACTCACTCCTTGCTTTTATACGTGTGTAGGTTCTTAGCTTGTACCTTGAGTTTGAGTTCTTTTTTGTTCATTCGAAGCTTCGAGGAGATTTTGAGAGGTAGCTGATTGACGTCCGATGATCTCTCTTGTTCCTTTACTTATGTTTTGTTATATTTGAGAAACAAAGACCTTGAGACTAGTATTTATCTTTCACTTCCGTTTTACTAGAGGCTTACATACATGACAACCAGATTTTGAGGGTTAGTTGAGAATATTTAAGTCTTTGGCATTTGTTTATAAATTATCTTTAGTTACTTCCGTTTTATTATCCATATTTGTTGGGTTATGCTAACTTGTTCAGGTGGGAAAGAACAAGTGTCATCACACCCGATTATGAATCATGACAGATACACTCAAAAAACTAAATATAGTTGAACTATGCATAAAATATACACTGACTATTCGATTCTGATCAATTCAAAATCTCCTCTATATAGTCCCAAATCATAGACTAATATTTTACATAATTTAGTTTTCTAAAAATACACGGATAAATTGACAAGTATGCTTATTCGTGGGGGCTTTTGATCATATATTCCAAACTCTACTATACTGTCGGCTCAAGCATATTATAAAAAATAAAAATAAAGACATGTATGATAAGGCATACATATCATTCACGAAATACGATTTATGAATAAAATTTGTAACTTTCAAAGATATATAGTCCAACATAAATATTACAATACGTATCTCAATATATAATATTATATAACATTATATCTATGAAAATTTATATTGTTTTGCTTGTTACATATAAATTCTCTTAATATAATTTTTCTCTTCATTCCAATTACACTCTTTATGTATAATATGTGTATAGTTGTATATAATAAGTGTATATCTATATCTATTTTCCTTAAAAGCCTGAACTTTTTAACTTAAATGTCGAATTACTACAATACCTTCAATTGAAAACATCCCCTAACTTAAGTATTAATTACTTTAATACTCCGAACTAAAAACAATCATCTATATCTATAAGAGCTATACACTTACTATACATTATGATACACTCAAAAAACTAAATATAATTTAACTATACATGAAGTATACACTGATTATTCAATTTCGACCAATTCAAAATCTCTTCTGAACAGTCCCAAATCATAGGCTGATATTTTGCATAATTTACTTTTCTAAAAAAAAATACGGATAAATTGACAAGTATGCTTACCCGTGGATGCTTTTGACTCAATATTCCCAACTCTACTGTACTCTCGGCTAAAATATCAAAAAAAGGCAAAAATGAAAAAACGTATGATAAGGCATAAATGACATTCACAAAATGCAATTTATGAAAAAACAATTTTGCTTTCAAAGATATATAATCCAATATAAATATTATGATACATATCTTAATATAGAGAAGAATATACATTATTTCACTCCTAAACTTGGCATGAAACTCACTTTAGCAACTAAACTTAAATTGTATTTATATACCCCCTTAACAAGTTTCATTTCAATTTTTTTTCACCCAGAAAAAATAATACCATTCTCACAATGTGAGTACGTACTATACTCGCACCATGCCATTGCCACATCAAAAACTACCAACCCTTCATTTTTTATTTTTCTTTTATTTGTTTTTCTCTTTCTCTTTCTTCTTCCAAATTGGATGAACTACCCTCCAAATTCGTCCAAAATGATTGTTATTATTGGCCATTATTAATTTGAACGAATTGCCCTTCAAAAAAATAAATTATCACCATTCACCATCATCTTTAACCTACACCCACTACCATCACCATCATCTCCCCACCAAATTTCATCAAATTCCTTCTCAAATTAGTCACTTGCACTCAAATTCATCCAAATTAGTTGTTTTAATTGTTATTGTTAGCCACTATTATTATTATTAGCAAGTCCACTTCATTCATAACCATTATTTATTAACTTTTATTTTGAAAGAAAATAAAGATCAAAATCAATAAATCAAAAAGTGATAAAAATGAAAAGAAAAGAATGATGAAAATATAGAGAGAAAGAGAGATTTGTGGAGAAGAAGAAGGAGGAAGGTGGTGGGGGCGGGGCTATAGGGTGAGGTGGGGTTTGTGATGGTGGGGGCGGGGCTGTAGATAAGATGAGGGTTGTGAAGAAGAAGAAGGGGGTGGGATGGGGCTATGGGGTAAAGAAGAAAAACTTTGGGGAATTGGGGGGTGGGGGGCGCTGTGGGGTTTGGCTATTTGGTTGGGGATGGGGTATGGGGTGTGAAGAAGAATATCTATGGAAAGTGGGGTAGGACTCTGAATTGGGGTGTAGTAATGGTGGGGTAGGTTGTAAAGAAGAAGGAAGTATTTTTATTTTATTTTTTAATTACATATTATTTTTATTTTATTTTTAAATTGTATAATAATACATATATATATCAATGGGTCCACCCTTTTGTGTTCTTCACTAGCTTAATTTTTTTCTTTTTGCCACGTCAATATTTGGGGTGGAAAATAATTGAAAGGTAAGTATTTAAGGGGGGTAAATAATACAACTTAAGTTTAGTTGCTAAAGTGAGTTTATGTGTCAAGTTCAGAGGTGAAATGATGTAGTACCTCCAATATATAATATTATAAAATATTATATCTTCAAAATTCATAGTGTTTTGCTAAATTACATATAAAAATTTTCTTGACATAGTTTATTTCTTCATTCCAAACACATTTTTATGTATAATATTTCTGTAGTCGTATATAATAAGTGTATATGTACATCTATTTAACCTTAAAAACATAAACTTGCTAACTTAAATGTTAAATTACTATGATACCTTCAATTAAAAACATCCCGTAACTTAAGTGTTAAATTACTTTAATAGTCTAAACTAAAAGTACTCATCTATATCTACATGAGCTATATACTGATCATACGTTATGACACACTCAAAATGCTAAATATAGTTTAACTATATATGAAGTATAAACTGACTATTCAATTCCAACCAATTCAATATCTCTTCTAAACAGTTGTAAATCATAGGCTGATATTTTACATAATTTACTTTTCTATAAAAAATATATGGATAAATTAACAAGTATGCTTACCCGTGGAGGCTTTTGATTCAATATTCTTAACTCTACTTTACTCTTGGCTAAATATATATAAAAAAAGAATCAAAAATGAAGAAATGTATGATAAAGAATAAATCGCATTCACGGAATGCGATTTATGAACAAAATTTTTACCTTTCAAAAATAAGCAATCCAACATAAATATTACGATATGTATCTCAATATATAATATTATATAACATTATATCTACGAAAATTTATATTGTTTTTCCAGTTACATATAAATTGTCTAGACATAATATTTTTTCTTCATTCCAAACACAATCTTTATGTATAATATATGTATAGTCGTATATAGCAAGTGTGTATCTATATATATTTTACCTTAAAAGTATGAACTTCCTAACTTAAATGTTAAATTACTACGATACCTTCAATTAAAAATATCCCCTAACTTAAGTGTTAAATTACTTTAATACTCTAAACTAAAAGAACTTATCTATATCTACCTAAGCTATACACTGACTATACATTATGATACACTCAAAAAACTAAATATAGTTTAACTATATGTGAAGTATACATTGACTATTCAATTTCGAGTAATTCAAAATCTGTAAAGAACCCTAGGTCATTTACGCTATTTATCGATCTTCTTAGTTTGTAGGGCTTTCCTATAGCAGCCACAAGCCATTTATGACTTGTTGGGACTGACCGTTTGGTCGTTGGGTCATTTGTTTGAGTTTGGTGTGAGTTTCCACCTTTTGAAAGTTATTAAGTGAAAGAGTTGACTTTAGTCAACATTTGGAGTTTTGGGTGTTGGATGGGATTTCTATTGGTTCCATCAGCTCCAGAAAGGACATTTTAGTCTAGTGTGATGATTTGTTGAGGTTTCGAGATCTTCGTTTGGAGTTTGTGCAATTAAGCATTTTAACTATGAAATTTTGGCCAAAGTTTTAGTTCGGTCAACATTCTTGATAAATGTGCTCAAATTAAAATTCCGTCAGTGCGGTTAGCTCTAGAATATCAAGTTTGGTCTAGAACGGTCTTTGGTTCAGTTCCCCAGGCTTTATTTTGTTTGTGAATTCCTTGCAAGTGTTGACTTTGTTCAACATTTTGATGAGACGACCTCCATTGGTTATTTTGTTGATTCTATTTAGTCTGGAACATCATTTCAGAGTGGTTTGTGTTTTTGGTTTGCATCGTTTGGACTCTAAATGAATTTCGAAGACTTGTTCGAAGTTTTGGGTCACTTAGTTTTTTCTAGTTTCTGGATTCTGGTGCCATGGATTTAGCGACCCTTGATCACTTTTGTTGACACCCAATTTTGACCATCCACAACGTAATTGAAAAAAAAATAATAAAATAAAACTAAGCATATATATTATTATTTTAAAATAATTTCGGTATATATATATATATATAATAATTATCGAACATTAATGCTTTTATTATATATTTAGAAAGTTATCTTAGAAAGATTTTTTTTATAAATATTTTGTTAATTAGTTTGACCTATTTAATAGACTCACATTTCAAGTTAATTAGTTCAAACTTGAGTTAATTATTCTACTTTGTCAAAATTAAGAAACTTGCTAATTAATTGACATTTACCCATCTTATTCTAGCCTCTTCAAATAAATTGAAATAATTAGATTTTTATAAAACTCGAAATATTTTTCAAGTTATTTTTGAAATAATTTTGTCATCTTTATTGTCTTAAGATAATGTATATAGTTTGTATAATTATTACCTTTTAGTAATATTTAAAATTTTATTTATTTCTAATAATTATTTCGTAAATTAATTGATTAATTTTACGTTTTCATTTCTTCCCCTAAATAACACATAATTAATATTATATTAACAACATTTTAATTCCAACATTAATACTACATTATGCAAATAATAATATATTATCCTCTTTTCGAAAATATGTAATAATAACCTTAAATAAATAAATATATAAGAAATACAAATAAAAATTATTAATCGAATTTAAAAAATAAAATAAAATAATAATAATAATAATAAATGAATAATAAAAAGAAAATATATACATATATATATACATATGCTATTCATCAGATATTATTCGTAAAAATAATAATAATAATAAAATAAAATTATTAATTAAATCCACGCGTGCCCCCACCCATACCTATATTAATACTATATTAATAATGCCCATCACCCGTTGTCCCCTATTTAAAAAATAAATAATAATAAACATTAAATAATAATAAAATATATAATTGTTTTCTTTTCATCCAAATAATTTTTTTAAAAAAATGAATGAATATAATAATATATATATATATATATATTCCGCCGCACTTTTGTCCCATTTTTAATATATATATATATATATATATATATATATTATATTCATCCGATTTTTATTTTTCTTATTTTTTTTATTTTATCTTTTTTAATAATTTTTTTTTTTAAAAAATAATTATTTTAATCCACGCGTGCCCTGCCCATACCTATATTAATACTATATTAATAATGCCCATCACCCGTTGTCCCCTATTTAAAAAATAAATAATAATAAACATTAAATAATAATAAAATATATAATTATTTTCTTTTCATCCAAATAATTAAAAAATGAATATAATAATATATATATATATATATATATTTTCCGCCGCACTTTTGTACCATTTTAATATATATATATATATATTATATTCATCCGATTTTTATTTTTTTTATTTCTTATTTATCTTTTTTAATAAAAATTAAAAAATTAAAATTATTTTAATCCACGCGTGCCCCGCCCATCATCCTTTGTCTCTGCAGAATATATATATATATATATTCATCTGATTTTAAAAAAAAAAGTATAATATATATTTTCGCCTCCGTATTATTTTATTAATTTGTCCACTCCGCATTATTTTATATTTTCTGCCCATTCCGCATTATTTTATTAATTTCCCACTCCGCATTATTTTAATCATCCGACATTCCCTTTCATTTCCCTATATATATTCGGTTACTCACTCTAAAAAGAGACACACAGACAGAATAGGGAAGAACACTAAAAAAAAAATCTTATACTATCATTTTAAGTATTTTTCTTGCTTAAGATTTTTTTTCCCTCTCAATTTGAACTCGATTTTACTTGAAAAACGAGGGTATATTCGTGACCAAAGCATTTCCGTTCACTGCCCAGCAACAGGTAATATTTACTTCGTTCTTCTTTTATTTTTCATTGTTATTATCATAAAAGGTTATCCTAAATTATTATCTTGCTAATTTCGTCATTATTTTCTTGTTTGCATGAACACTCCTGGAGCAAAAATGGAGTCTTGATCTGAGACTCGATATAATCATCCTACCCTCACATGGAGTCGATATCCTAGATCTTTTAAAATAGCAAACGAATAAGATTGCCATATTCAGTGTCAATCCGGGCTGCTTATATTTTTCATCATTTATTATTATTGTTATTATTATTCTTATTATCATTATTATCAGTGTCTTTTTATTTGATGTCGTTATTATTGTTATTTTAATTATTATTGCTATTATTATTATTAGTATATTTTATTTTTTGTTATTACTATTATTATTATTATTATTTTCGCTATCAATATTATTAATAGAAGTAGTAGTATGTTTATTTTTCTGTTAGTATTACTATTATTATTATTAATATTATTATTATTTTCGTTATTCATATTAATATTATTATTTTCATTATTAATATTATTAAGAGAAGCAGTAGTATGTTTATTTTTCTGTTAGTATTACTATTATTATTATTAATATTATTATTGTTATTGTTATTATTATTTTCGTTATTATTATTATTATTATTAGTAGTAGTAGTAGTATATATTTTTATTATTACCGTTTTTATTATTATTATTATTATTAGTAGTATTTTATTTACTGTTAGCATTATTATTATTATTATTATTACTATTATTAATATTTTCGTAATTATTATTATCATTATTATTAGTACATTTTGTTTACTGCTATTATTATTATTATTATTATTATTATTATTATTATTATTATTATTATTATTGTGTTATTATTAGTATTGTTATTTTCGTTATTAATATTATTAGTAATTATAATTGTATTTTTATTTTTTTACTGTTAGTATTATTATTATTATTATTATTATTGTTATTATTATTATCATTATTATCATCATCATTATTATTAGTATATTTTATTATCATTATTATTATTATTATTAGTAGTAGTAGCATATATATTTTTTCATTTTATTATTTTTATTATTAATATTATTAGTATATTTTATTTCTATTAGTATTGTTATTATTATATTTTATTATTATTATTATTATCATTGTTATTTTTATGGCTATTATTATTATTATTGTTATTATTTTTATGGTATTATTGTTATAATCATTATTATTATTATTATTATTTTTATTATTATTATTATTATTATTATTATCGTTATTATTATTATCATCATTATCGTATTTATTATTATTGTTGTTGTTATTTACTGTCATTATTATTATTATTTATCATATTATTATTATTATTATCGTTATTATTATTATTATTATTATCATTGTTGTATTCATTATTATTGTTGTTGTTATTTACTGTTATTATTATTATTATTATTTATGATATTATATTTATTATTTATCATATTATTATTATTATTTATCGTATTATTATTATTATATATATATATTTTTTTACTACCGTTATTATTATTATTATACTTTATTATTATTATTATCATTGTTATTATTATTATGGCTATTATTATTGTTATTGTTATTGTTATTGTTGCATTATTGTTATTATGATTGTTGTTGTTATTATTACTATCATTAGTATTATTATTAATATTATTATTATTACTATTATTACTATTACTACTATTATTAGTATTATTATTATTATCATTACATGTTAAATTTGCTTTTATAATGTGAATATGTTCTCACTAATGCAATAGCTAACATTTAATTAAAATAGGTCATCATAAATAAAAGAAACCTATATCTTTATTTAAGGCTAAATTATTAGTAAAAAAATACCGCATTTAAATACGCACTTATTTCATGCAATAAGCAATATTTGTCTAATAATTTCAAGTTCAAAAAATCTTTTTCCATGTAATTACTAAGCTTCATTTTCAAAACTTTTGAACAACTTTTTATAGTTTTAATCTAAACCTAAGTTTGGCCGGTAATCGTTTTTAACGAATCTTGAAGGATGCCTAACCCCTTCCCTTTAGGATAACTAGAACCCTTATCTAGAATCTCATAAGCTAAGTAGACCACTAATCGGAGATCATTTTTAGCATTAAATAAGTTAATTATTTAGGTATCCTAATTTACCTTAAAAATAATTAGGTGGCGACTCCTTAAAATTAAATAATTTAGGAATCATCAATATGTTGTACACCGTTTGACCTCGAGTTAAAATGGGGTATAACAGCTTGGCGACTCCGCTGGGGAACATAAAGGTTCTAAACCATAACAGACTTAGGTTAATAATTTGAATTTCTTTATATTTTTTAGTTTTTCTTTTTTTAATTGTTTGATGATTTATGTTATGATTATTTATTTGATATTGCTTGATATTAATGTATGTTTGCAATTATTTTGTTGCTTTATATATTTGAATATTTGTTACTGCTTTATATAAACTGTCATTCCGTTCATACTTCCTCCAATTCTAGAAAATTGACACTATCACACGTACACGTTAGGTGTGTTTTGCGCACCCACAAAGTTTTTTCAAAAATCCCAAAATTTAGGAGAGTTGGCATATGCGCGGGGTGTCCGGATCTTTTTCTGTGTGGCCGCGTAGCCTTCTCACTCGAGTTGTCCACTCGGGAACCTTTTGTCTAGTAAGCCAAATCTTAGAAAAAACATAAGATAGAGCTGTGCTTCCCTTCGATCTAAGTCATGCATGCATACGCTTTAGGTGGATTGACCCAAGGTGTCAATTCCACATTTAAGAAACCACCCATACGTCGACGGGTTTCATGACCCAACGACCAATAAGCATATTTTATGGAACGTGATAATGATAGACTGATCCAAGCCAATTTTGACATAATGAGTTTGGAAGATGTATCCTCATTTTATTAATTTGTATTGTAGGATGGATTCAACTCCCCAAATACCCAAAATTAGGATGGTCGAGGGTGTCCCGTAAAATTGAAGAAATGGTGGGAAAATTTTAGCCCCATCGAGAAATCAGCAATTACGAAAAAATTGGGCTTCCTCCCTATGCTATTCAAGGTCTCCCCGGATAATCATGTGCTTAGCGCATTACTTTCATTTTGGGATCCAGATCGTGTTGTGTTCGCATTCAAAGACTTTGAGTTAACACCCACATTGGAGGAAATCTACTATTTCACTAGTTTGAAGTATCGAGGAAGAAGTCAAATTATCCCACATGGTCAATCAGGGAAGAAGTTTCTTCGATACTTAGGATTGAAAAACACTAGGAAACTAGGGTGTTTCAAACACAATTGGGTTTCCTTGGATTACTTATATGGGCGGTATGGATGTTCGGACAATTACAAGTTATTCAGAAAAGAATTCTCTTGCACCTCTACCCATTGGCAAGTTAACCGTCCTATTGCATTTGCTGTGGCTTTACTAGGAACCTTGGTATTTCCACAAGAACATGGGAAGATTAGCACTTGTATATGTTATGTGGCTAAAGAACTTTTCAAAGGAGTCGACGGAAAGGAAATCACTTTGGTTTCTATGATTTTGGCTGAAATACTTCGAGCCCTCGGAAAGTGTAAAAGAGGAGAAACAAGTTTCTTTGAAGGTTGCAATCTTCTTTTGCAAATGTGGGCGATGGAACATTTTTACCAACGTGATGACATGGTCGACATTTGTTTTAGTAATACAAGTCATATTAACAGTTTTTATGATAGGATAAAAAAGTTTGTGTCTCCAGTTGGTACTAATGATTGGTACGAATTCTTGATTTCCCGCACTAGTGACCAAATTCAATGGAAATATCCACTACTCTCATGTCCTATTGCATTCATAAGGTGTAGAGGATTTTACTACATCGAGCTCATTGGATTGGAAGGTCTCCAACCATATGCCCCAATATGCGTGCTTCAACAGTTCGGTCAAGCACAAATGATTCCTCTACAAGCAAATATGAAATCTTCTGAAATTTCCTCCGAATCAGACTTTAAAGTCCCTAGAGTTGATAAGATTCTTCATGAATGAGATAATATCATCACGCTAGAGGTAGGAGATGGACCAGCAAGAAGAACTCCAGAATATCAGGCATGGCTTCGAGAAGATCGCAATAGCATAAGCCCGGAAGGTGAACATGGCTTTGAGGATATTAGGACGACGATTTGGATACGACACTGTCATCTTGGAACCAAAATAGTTACACCAGAAATGTGGGCTCAAATGGTGAATATAATACAGATTCTGGATAATGCGAGAGCAAGATCTAACAGTGTTGGAGCATCATCTTCATCCACTTCACCATTTTGATTAAGAGCAAGAATTAGGCTAAGTCTTTGTTTCCATTTTTTGTCATCTTTCCATGTATTTTGTTGATTATTGTACCCTTTTATTGTTGTTTAATGAAAAATGGATCTTTTGTCTTCCAAACTCAAATTATCTCAAGTTAATGGCTTGGATCAACCTATCATAAATCTCGTTATTTGGCATTTAGGCCCACCTTTGGCATAAAAGAGGTCCCGTGCATATTAGGTCGCATTTGTACTATTAATTTCTCTTCTTACTATGTAATTTATTTGCTATGTGGTACATGTTCCCTTATTTGCCAACACTATCTGCCTAATTGATTATTCGATTTATACTAATATATTTCTTTTCTTTTTGTTTTACAGAGGTTTCTTTTTCCTTTCTAATTTATTTCCCCAAAGGTTGATTCGTGTTGACTGCGAACTGGCGGATCATCCATACTTCACTAGATCAAAAGGCCGATCACCCGCCGATATGACTGGTTCAAGTTCATCCGATCAAGATGGTTTAGGACTTGTCACTATCCCAAGAGATGAACCTGAGGCTTCAGAAGGAAGGGATCCTATTCCTTATAATGAACATATTGCTAACCTGATGCAACAAATGGCCAATATGCAAAGAGAGATCGATCGACTTCGAAACCTTACCAATTTGTCCATTAGCCTAAATACACCACTTCCCAAACATGGGGCAGATGCAACTATTCCACCTGTTGACTCTCCCTCGCCTCAAGACTTCCTTTCAAATCCTTCCCCTTTCAAAACCAATATGACTGCTCCTAAACAACCCGTCAACCAACCACAAGTCAATTTCGCAAACATCAACTCACAACAAACCAATCCACTACCTTTCACTACCCCTTATGTTTCCCAAACTCCAGTCCTCCAAACTACACTTACCCAAGCTCCACTCACTGAAACTAACCCACTTACCCAAAAAGCCCCACTCACCCAAAACAACCCGCTCATCCAAAAATACCAAACGATCCAACATATACCTGTGACACATACTACAACTCCTAACATACAATATGTGCCACAAGTATACGTAACAGAAGCTCAACCTTTCGTTACTCCAATACCAACCATGCCAGAAGTCGATCCATATGAGGAGATGGAGAGAAAGGCCAGATCAAAAACAGATGAAAGTGTAGCTAGGGAGATTCGTAATTTGAAAGAAGCATTCAAAAGTATCCAACTTCACAAGGAATGTGAAGGGTTAGAGTATGAGGATTTATGTGTTCATTCTGATGTCGAGTTGCCTGCAGGATATAAAGTACCAAAATTTGATGTGTTTGATAGGAAGGGAAATCCACGAGCTCATTTAAGATCGTATTGTGACAAGCTATTTGGAGTGGGGAAAGATGAGGCTATTAGAATGAAATTATTCATAAGGAGTTTGACAGGAAAAGCACTGGATTGGTATACAAGTCAAGATCCGAAGAAATGGCATAGTTGGAGTATCATGGCACAGGATTTCATGGATAGGTTCAAGTTCAACACTGAGGCCATACCAGATAGATTCTATTTGATGAAATTAGAAAAAAAGTCGACGGAGTCTTTTAGAGAATATGCCATGAGATGGAGAGCAGATGCTGCAAAAGTTCAACCTCCGATGACAGAAAGTGAGATGACCTCCCTTTTTATACAATCTCAAAAAGATGCAACATATTATGAAAATATGATAAGCGTTGTAGGACAAAAGTTCTTTGAAGTTGTAAGGATGGCAGAATTCATTGAAGAAGGTATTAAAACTGGGAGAATCACTAATTTGGCAGCCTTGCAAGCAACAAGTAAAGCAATTCAGTCAGATTCAATTGGAGGAGCCTTTAAGAAGAAGAAGGACGGAGTGTCCGCTGTCATGACCATCCAGGAACGTAGGCCAAACTAAATGTTAACATACCAAAACCCTTTACCCCAACCTTCATACCATAGTCAGTGTACCCAAGTCCCTCAACCATATTACCAGCCTTCTGTCGCCCCTTATCCAGTTTACACCACTCAGCCAATATATTATCCATCCAGAGCGCCCACTTATCCAAATCCCTCACAATACCGACCTACATACCCACCTCAATCCCATTATCAAACACAAATTCGCCTATCAAATCCACCAAGGCCCCGCCCAAACTTTGAAAGAAGACCACCCAAAACCTATACACCTTTAGCCGAACCTTTATCCCAACTATATGAAAGGTTGAGAACCGCAGGGATACTCCAACCAATCCAAGCACGAATTCCCAACCCCCTTCCTGGATGGTATGATGACACTAAGCATTGCGTCTATCACTCTGGAGCTGCTGGACAGACACCGAAAACTGTCTTACTCTCAAGGACAAGATTGAGGCATTAATCAAAGAAGGAGTTATTCAACTTAGAGGTGCTGCCCCCAATGTAAATAACAATCCTCTTCCAAATCATGAGAATGTGAACATGATCACCATTGATGAAGAATGCAATTTGGAAGGGACTATTTTGCCAATCAAAGAAGAGAAGAATGTCATGGCATCAGCCTTTATTGCTCCCATTATCACAATCCAGGCGCGAGCGCCATTTGAAGTGGAAGTTTTGGTTCCTAAACCTAAGATACGGTTTTGGTTACTCAATCAACTCATTTTGATACTAAAGCAATTCCCTGGAGTTACTCAACTGACACAAAGGACAAAGGGAAAGGAAAGGTAGTTGTAGAAGCTGCTGCTGCCGGAATGACAAGATCGGGGCGATGTTATGCCCCTGAAGGTGTTGCACGAGTCGGACCGAATAAGGAAGTTAACCCAAATAGGGTTGTGACAGAAGCTGAAATAGAGGATTTCTGGAGGAAAATGACAACAAAAGAATATTCTGTTGTTGAACATTTGAGGAAGACTCCCGCCCAAATTTCCTTGATGTCATTATTGATGAGTTTTGAAACTCACAGGAGCGCTTTGGTGAAAGTTCTAAATGAAGCTTATGTTCCAGCCGAGATCACAAGTGAGAATCTTTCAGCCATGGTAGGACAGGTTTTGGAAGCAAACAAAGTCTGTTTTCACGAAGAGGAATTACCATCTGAAGGTTTGGGACATAACAAAGCATTGAACATCACTGTCAGGTGTAGGGACAAGTTTGTTTCTAGAGTTCTGATTGACAATGGTTCAGCTGTTAACATATGTCCTTTCAATACCCTTCGAGCTTTGGGAATTAATATCGGGAAAATTCGTGAAAGTCATGTGAGGGTTAGAGGTTTTGATGGGACACAAAGGGGAGTCATTGGCGAAATTGATTTGCCACTGCAAATTGGACCTGAGGAGTTCGTGGTAGAATTCCAAGTATTGGACATACCTACTAGTTACAATTTATTGCTTGGGAGGCCTTGGATCCATATGGCTGGTGCGGTCCCTTCTACCCTGCACCAAAATTTGAAATTTGTTTGGAACCACCACGAGATTATTGTTCATGGAGAAGGTAGTAATTCCATGTATCCTGGCAGTTCAATCCCTGTTGTTGAAATTATGGAAGAACTGGATGGGTTTGTGTTCCATACTAAAGAGATTATGTGTGTCCATCAAACCGAAAGGGTAAAGTTGCCACGTGTGCTTATGATGGTGGCTTGGGAAATGTTGAAGAATGGTTTCATGCCTGGTCGAGGTCTTGGAGTGAACTTGGGTGGAATAGTGGAACCAATTCAATTGTCGGGCCAGAAATACACCTTTGGTTTAGGATACAAGCCTACTCCTGAAGAAGTCTCATTGGCCGATCTCAAAAGGAAAAGTGACATTTCATTGCCCCATCCCATTCCGCACTTGAATCAGTCATTTTCCAAGGCATATATTATAAAGGAATCAGAGGAAGACGCTGAAGACACCCTCGTGGAAGGACTCAAAAACTTATTTATGGAAGAAGTAGAATGCAACATGTCTTGGAGGATTGTACCGAGATTCCGACCATACGGGATGTGGAGCTTGGAGATGCTTTGAACAATTGGACTTATAACCCATCCCCGTTTCCTCGAAAATCTTGGTAGATGTTTGTATTAGAATTAATGAAATAACATGATTCAAAATTGAGGCCTGAATCATGTTTAAGAATCTTTAAATGTTTTGCCTCTACTTTTGAAATTTTAAATGCCACATCTAAGCCATATTTTCTGCTTTAAATTTCAAAATTTTGTACTTAATTATAAATTTTATTTATTTATTTTTACTCCCTTTCAGCGAGCAAATTAATGAATCTGCCAATACCGAGAATGTGACATGTAATGAAATGAGCAAACAAATCTCAAATACCGAGCAATCTTTTGCGGAATATGAAGAAGAGGTGCAACCTGAAGAGTTGACTGAAGATTTTGAACATTTTGAGAATAAAATAAAGCCAAATTTGGATGAAATTGAGACGGTAAATTTGGGAGATTCAGAACTAATGAAAGAAACAAGAATTAGCATCTATTTGACTCCGTCTCAAAAAAAGGAACTTATTGATCTTTTGGGATAATATATGGATGTATTTGCATGGTCTTATGATGATATGCCGGGTCTAAGCACAAACATTGTTTCACATAAGTTGCCGACTGATCCATCTTGTCCCCCAGTCAAGCAAAAGCCAAGGAAGATCAAGCCTGATCTGAGTTTAAAAGTTAAGAAAGAGGTTTCTAAGCAAATCGATGCCAACGTCATCCGAGTCATAAAGTATCCTACATGGTTAGCTAATATAGTGCCAGTGCTAAAGAAAGATGGAAAAATCAGAGTATGTGTAGACTATCGAGACCTCAACAAGGCCAGTCCGAAAGATGATTTTCCACTTCCAAACATTCACATACTTATTGATAATTGTGCAAAGCATGAGTTACAATCATTTGTTGATTGCTTTGCAGGCTACCATCAGATTCTAATGGATGAAGAAGACGCTGATAAAACGACATTCATCACACCTTGGGGAGTGTATTGTTATCGAGTAATGCCTTTCGGACTCAAGAATGCAGGAGCAACATACATGAGAGCTATGACTACTATTTTTCATGACATGATCCATAAGGAGATTGAAGTCTATGTAGATGATGTCATTATCAAGTCACAAAAGAGCTCCAATCACCTCACAGATTTGAAGAAGTTCTTTGATAGGTTGAGGCGGTATAATCTGAAATTAAATCCTGCAAAGTGTGCATTTGGTGTCCCTGCTGGAAAGTTGTTGGGTTTCATTGTGAGTAGGAAGGGCATAGAATTGGATCCTTCAAAAATAAAGGCTATTCAAGACTTGCCCCCTCCAAAGAGTCGAAAGGATGTAATGAGTTTTCTTGGTCGACTAAATTACATTAGTCGATTCATTGCACAGTCGACTATAATTTGTGAACCAATTTTCAAGTTGTTGAGGAAAGATGCTGCCATTAAACGGACTGAAGATTGTCAACAAGCTTTTGACAGAATCAAGGAGTACTTGTCTAGTCCGCCCGTCTTGGTGCCTCCAAAACCGGGGAGACCATTGCTACTATATATGTCAGTATCGGACAATGCATTTGGATGTGTGTTAGGACAACATGATGAAACTGGGAGGAAAGAACAGGCTATATACTACTTGATCAAGAAATTCACGCCTTATGAAGCCCGATATACTTTATTGGAATGCACTTGTTGTGCCTTGACTTGGGTTGCACAAAAGTTAAGACATTACTTATGCGCGTATACCACTTTTCTCATCTCAAGGATGGATCCACTCAAATACATATTTCAGAAGCCCATGCCAATGGGGAAACTGGCAAAATGGCAAATTTTACTAAGTGAATTCGATATTATTTATGTCACTCAGAAGGCCATCAAAGGACAAGCGCTTGCTGATCATCTTGCTGAAAACCCTGTGGATGAAGAGTACGAACCTCTTAAAACTTATTTCCCTGATGAAGAGGTGTTATTTATTGGAGAGGATATTTTAGAAGAATATCATGGGTGGAGGATGTTCTTTGATGGTGCTGCAAATTCTAAAGGAGTCGGTGCTGGGGCAGTGCTTGTCTCAGAATCAGGTCAACATTATCCAGTCTCAGTGAAATTCAAGTTTCTATGCACTAACAATATGGCAGAGTATGAAGCTTGTATTCTTGGACTCAGAATGGCTGTTGATATGAATATACAAGAATTGTTGGTTATAGGTGACTCAGACTTATTGATTCACCAGGTACAAGGCGAATGGAGCACCAAGAATGTGAAGATACTCCCCTATTTGCAATGTGTGAAGGAAATATGCAAGAAATTTATCAAGATAGAGTTCAGGCATATTCCTAGAGCTCAAAATGAATTCGCAGATGCCTTGGCAACCATGTCTTCTATGATTCAACATCCAGATAAGAATTACATAGATCCAATCAAAATCAATGTGCAGAATCAACCGGCCTATTGTTTCCATGTGGATGAAGAAATGGATGGAGAACCATGGTACTATGATATTGTGAGGTATCTCAAAGAAGGAGATTATCCAGAAGGCATAAGCAATATTCAAAAGAGAACACTGCGGAGGCTTGCAAATCACTTTTTCTTAAGTGGAGAAATCCTTTATAGGAGGACTCCAGATTTAGGTTTATTAAGGTGTGTTGACTCCCAAGAGGCGAGCAAGTTGATTGAAGAAATACATGGGGGTACTTGCGGGCCACACATGAATGGTTTTACTTTGGCAAAGAAGATTGTGCGGGCCGGATATTTCTGGATGACTATGGAAATAGACTGCATTCGCTTTGTGAGGAAATGTCATCAATGTCAGATTTATGGTGATTTGATCCGAGTTCCACCGAATGAACTCAATGTGACGAGTTCTCCTTGGCCGTTCGTAGCCTGGGGCATGGATGTCATCGGTCCTATTGAGCTAGCCGCATCAAATGGACACAGGTTCATTTTGGTAGCTATCGATTACTTCACAAAATGGGTAGAAGCATCCTCACATAAGTCTGTGACAAAAAAGGTGGTGACAGATTTCATTCGCAATAACATAGTTTGTAGATTTGGCATCCCCCATTCGATTATAACAGATAATGGAGCTAACCTCAATAGCGGTTTGATGCATGAGATATGTGATAAGTTCAAAATCATTTACCGCAATTCTACTCCTTATCGACCACAGATGAATGGAGCAGTTGAGGCTGCCAACAAGAATTTCAAAAGGATATTGCGGAAGATGATTGATAATTATAAGCATTGGCATAAAAATTTACCGTTTTCCCTCCTTGGCTATCGCACCACGATTAGGACTTCGACTGGGGCAACACCTTATCTTTTGGTTTATGGAACAGAAGCAGTATTACCAATGGAAGTTGAGATACCATCCCTGAGGATAATCCAAGAAGCTGAGTTGAGTGATGCCAAATGGATACAAAGCCGATATGAACAATTGATGCTCATTGATGAAAAGAGAATGAATGCAGTTTGTCACGGACAACTTTATCAACATAGGATGGCCAAAGCTTTCAATAAAAAGGTAAGACTGAGAAAGTTCAGGCCTGGACAATTGGTGTTAAAACGGATATTCCCGCACCAAGAAGAAGCTAAGGGGAAGTTTGTGCCTAATTGGCATGGGCCTCATGTGGTTCACAGAGTGTTGACTGGAGGAGCGGTGATTCTAGCAGAAATGGACGGAAAGATATGGCCGAAAGCTATCAATTCAAATGCGATTAAAAAATACTATGTCTAGGAGCCTTTATATTGTTTTCATGTAATATTTCATGTAATATTGAAGAACTACGTTCCGACCTGATTCCCTTGGCGGGATACGTAGGAAACCCATATCGGGTCTGGTCACTTAGAAGAAATTATAAAGAAGATCCCATTGTTATGTACTATGAACTACGCCTGGCCTGATTCCCTTGGTGGGATACGTAGGCGGCCTGTATCGGCTTCGGTCACATTATGAGAAAATTTTCATTTCCCTCCTTCTTATTATTATTTCGTATATGATAATTACGTATAGTCTAGTTCATGTTGGATACCTAGGCAACCAGTAAAGGACTCGGCCCCTTTGTTTCAATTCTCAAGGAATGTATTCACGAATTACGTATGGTTCGGTCTTTTCGTTATCATGATGAAATATCATTATCTCTCTTTACCAAAACTGGGACAGTTTTGCGGGCAACATTAGAAGAAGACGTCAAGAAAATTGAAGAGTATGTGGGAAATAGAATAATCAGGTTGAAGAAAGACTCTAGAAAAGGACGTTTGCTCCGTTTCACGACATGTCGCAATCTAAAATTTTGCAAAAATTCTTTACTATTATATATATATATATAATTTATCTTATTACTTTTAATATGAACCTTTACACCAAATATTTTCCTGTTATTTATTAGCCAAGATTTAGAATAGATGGGGATTGCAAGTCCAAACTAAGTTGAAGAAAGAAGGAGTATGAAGAGCCAAGGCTTCAAAGTCAATGCGAATCAACCTCCCCCAAAACTCATAATTTTTCTTTGAATGCAGGCTTGCCAGAATTATCGGCCAATAAAGAGGTCAACATATTTACAGCCTCGGAAGGATCATATGCTGAATGGTTTGAATTACTTATAAATTTATGTTTTAAATCAAGCTTCTCGAAAATTCCAAATATCTTGATTTCACAAATATTTTCAGTTGTACTACCTATGATATTAAATGCCCCGCATAAATATTCTCAAATGCACTCCACGAATATTTTCAAATAATTTTAAGTGGAATACGCTATACAAATGCTTTTAGATATCTTCGAACACATCGCACAGATGTCTTGAAATCTTTTCAAATGCACTGCACAAATGCTTTCAATTATTATCAAATGCACTGCACAAATGCTTTCAATTATTATCAAATGCACTGCACAAATGCTTTCAAATATTATCAAATGCACTGCACAAATGCTTTCAGATATTATCAAATGCACTGCACAAATGCTTTCAATTATTATCAAAAAGCACTGCACAAATGCTTTCAGATATTATCAAATGCACTGCACAAATGCTTTCAGATATTATCAAATGCACTGCACAAATGCTTTCAATTATTATCAAATGCACTGCACAAATACTTTCAGATATTATCAAATGCACTGCACAAATGCTTTCAATTATTATCAAATGCACTGCACAAATACTTTCAAATATTATCAAATGCACTGCACAAATGCTTTCAATTATTATCAAATGCACTGCACAAATGCTTTCAATTATTATCAAAAGCACTGCACAAATGCTTTCAAATATTATCAAATGCACTGCACAAATGCTTTCAAATATTATCAAATGCACTGCACAAATGCTTTCAAACATTATCAAATGCACTGCACTAATGCTTTCCAGTATATTCAAATGCACTGCACAAATGCTTACAATATATTCAAATGCACTGCACAAATGCTTTCGATATATTCAAACGTGATGCACAAATGCTTTCGATATATTCAAACGTGCTGCACAAATGCTTTTGATATATTCAAACGCATTGCACAAATGCTTTCAATATATTCAGACGCATTGCACAAATGTTTTTAAATATTATCAAATGCACTGCACTAATACTTTTCGATATATTCAAATACTTTATTGCGCTCCACATGGCTTTCAATTGCTTTCTACTGCCTTGCACAAATACTTTAAATACAATTGTATAAAACGCTTGCAAAGTTGCAATATTTGCAAAGACATCATTTTCATTAATCATTGACTTGAGGAGTTGCAATCTTCATTAAAGTCGCATTCTTCATAAATCATTTGGGTTAAAGCCTCATTTCATTAATCATTGCTGAAAGACACCATTATCATGAATCATCGGCCTTAAAACTCTATTTTTCATACGCTTTGATTTTATTTAATCATTACGGCTTGCAAGGCCGCATTTTCATATACTCGCACCCTAGAGGTGTCATTCCCATAAGCTTATTGCACATTTGCTCTATATTTAATATTTATTAATTGTCTTATCAAGTTTAAGTTTTGCAGAAACCGCAGCATAACGTGGAATTATTTCTAAGCAGTGAACGGGGGATGTTTGTTGGAAAGTCAAACTCACCAACAATGGTCATGAATCTACTCTCGAACTCTACTCAACCTACTTCCATAATTCAGGTTTTAAAATCTAGTCTCGCCATTATTCGTTATTGGGATGATTTCTTTGGGGTTAGGCTTTACTTCGATCTTCCCAATATTCTCGTCCCTTGTTGAGTCCAGGTTTTTAATTCTACTTTTATCTCTTTATATTGTCAATACGCTTCCTTTTGCTTCACTTCATTTTTTAAATAACTCTTCACTTGTTCAATCTTATTCTTCTCTGTGGCCACTTCTGTCAACACTTTCTCATTCACTAATACTGACACGATTTTATAAATGATGGCGTTTACAATTCGCTCCATCCTATTCTGGCATAACTTCAAAACTGCACTTGGCTTAATTCTCGAGCAAACTCAAGACCTGTTGGCAACTTAGAAATAAATTTTATCCAAAATTTTTCACAATTTTCTTATTTCCATATTTTCATAAACTTCATTTCAACGTTGATGGTCGGGACAAAATTGGCTATTATGTCAATTTCTTTGTCCAAAAACTCTTTCATCGTCTTCAGTCAAAGAGGGACAGCTGTTGACACCCAATTTTGACCATCCACAACGTAATTGAAAAAAAAATAAAAAAATAAAACTATGCATATATATTATTATTATAAAATAATTTCAGTATATATATATATAATAATTATCGAACATTAATACTTTTATTATATATTTAGAAAATTATCTTAGAAAGATTTTTTTTATAAATATTTTGTTAATTAGTTTGACCTATTTAATAGACTCACATTTCAAGTTAATTAGTTCAAACTTGAGTTAATTATTCTACTTTGTCAAAATTAAGAAACTTGCTAATTAATTGACATTTACCCATCTTATTCTAGCTTCTTCAAATAAATTGAAATAATTAGATTTTTATAAAACTCGAAATATTTTTCAAGTTATTTTTGAAATAATTTTGTCATCTTTATTGTCTTAAGATAATGTATATAGTTTGTATAATTATTACCTTTTAGTAATATTTAAATTTTTATTTATTTCTAATAATTATTTCGTAAATTAATTGATTAATTTTACGTTTTCATTTCTTCCCCTAAATAACACATAATTAATATTATATTAACAACATTTTAATTCCAACATTAATACTACATTATGCAAATAATAATATATTATCCTCTTTTCGAAAATATGTAATAATAACCTTAAATAAATAAATATATAAGAAATACAAATAAAAATTATTAATCCAATTTAAAAAATAAAATAAAATAATAATAATAATAATAAATGAATAATAAAAAGAAAATATATACATATATATATACATATGCTATTCATCAGATATTATTCTTAATAATAATAATAATAATAAAATAAAATAAAATAAAATTATTAATTAAATCCACGCGTGCCCCCGCCCATACCTATATTAATACTATATTAATAATGTCTATCACCCGTTGTCCCCTATTTAAAAAATAAATAATAATAAACATTAAATAATAATAAAATATATAATTGTTTTCTTTTCATCCAAATAATTTTTTAAAAAAAAATGAATGAATATAATAATATATATATATATTCCGCCGCACTTTTGTCCCATTTTTAATATTTATATATATATATATATATATATATATATATATATATATTATATTCATCCGATTTTTATTTTTCTTATTTTTTTTATTTTATCTTTTTTAATAAAAAAAAATTTTTTAAAAAATAATTATTTTAATCCACGCGTGCCCTGCCCATACCTATATTAATACTATATTAATAATGTCCATCACCCGTTGTCCCCTATTTAAAAAATAAATAATAATAAACATTAAATAATAATAACATATATAATTATTTTCTTTTCATCCAAATAATTAAAAAATGAATATAATATATATATATATATATATATATATATATATATATATATATATATATATATATATATATATATATATATATATATATATATATATATATATTCATTTGATTTTTAAAAAAAAGTATAATATATATTTCCGCCTCCGTATTATTTTATTAATTTGTCCACTCCGCATTATTTTATTAATTTCCCACTCCGCATTATTTTAATCATCCGGCATTCCCTTTCATTTCCCTATATATATTCGGTTACTCACTCTAAAAAGAGACACACAGACAGAATAGGGAAGAACACTAAAAAAAAAAATCTTATACTATCATTTTAAGTATTTTTCTTGCTTAAGATTTTTTTTCCTCTCAATTTGAACTCGATTTTACTTGAAAAACGAGGGTATATTCGTGACCAAAGCATTTCCGTTTACTGCCCAGCAACAGGTAATATTTACTTCGTTCTTCTTTTATTTTTTCATTGTTATTATCATAAAAGGTTATCCTAAATTATTATCTTGCTAATTTCATCATTATTTTCTTGTTTGCATGAACACTCCTGGAGCAAAAATGGAGTCTTGATCTGAGACTCGATATAATCATCCTACCCTCACATGGAGTCGATATCCTAGATCTTTTAAAATAGCAAACGAATAAGATTGCCATATTCAGTGTCAATCCGGGCTGCTTATATTTTTCATCATTTATTATTATTGTTATTATTATTCTTATTATCATTATTATCAGTGTCTTTTTATTTGATGTCGTTATTATTGTTATTTTAATTATTATTGCTATTATTATTATTAGTATATTTTATTTTCTGTTATTACTATTATTATTATTATTATTTTCGCTATCAATATTATTAATAGAAGTAGTAGTATGTTTATTTTTCTGTTAGTATTACTATTATTATTATTAATATTATTATTATTTTCGTTATTCATATTAATATTATTATTTTCATTATTAATATTATTAAGAGAAGCAGTAGTATGTTTATTTTTCTGTTAGTATTACTATTATTATTATTAATATTATTATTGTTATTGTTATTATTATTTTCGTTATTATTATTATTATTATTAGTAGTAGTAGTATATATTTTTATTATTACCGTTTTTATTATTATTATTATTAGTAGTAGTAGTATTTTATTTACTGTTAGCATTATTATTATTATTATTATTATTACTATTATTAATATTTTCATAATTATTATTATCATTATTATTATTACATTTTGTTTACTGCTATTATTATTATTATTATTATTATTATTATTATTATTATTATTGTGTTATTATTAGTATTGTTATTTTCGTTATTAATATTATTAGTAATTATAATTGTATTTTTATTTTTTTACTGTTAGTATTATTATTATTATTATTATCATCATCATTATTATTAGTATATTTTATTATCATTATTATTATTATTAGTAGTAGTAGTAGCATATATATTTTTATTTTACTATTTTTATTATTAATATTATTAGTATATTTTATTTCTATTAGTATTGTTATTATTATATTTTATTATTATTATTATTATCATTGTTATTTTTATGGCTATTATTATTATTATTGTTATTATTTTTATGGTATTATTGTTATAATCATTATTATTATTATTATTTTTATTATTATTATTATTATCGTTATTATTATTATCATCATTATCGTATTTATTATTATTGTTGTTGTTATTTACTGTCATTATTATTATTGTTTATCATATTATTATTATTATTATTATCGTTATTATTATTATTATTATCATTGTTGTATTCATTATTATTGTTGTTGTTATTTACTGTTATTATTATTATTATTATTATTTATGATATTATATTTATTATTTATCATATTATTATTATTATTTATCGTATTATTATTATTATATATATATTTTTTTTACTACCGTTATTATTATTATTATACTTTATTATTATTATTATTATCATTGTTATTATTATTATGGCTATTATTATTGTTATTGTTATTGTTATTGTTGCATTATTGTTATTATGATTGTTGTTGTTATTATTACTATCATTAGTATTATTATTAATATTATTATTATTACTATTATTACTATTACTACTATTATTAGTATTATTATTATTATTATCATTACATGTTAAATTTGCTTTTATAATGTGAATATGTTCTCACTAATGCAATAGCTAACATTATATAGATATTTAGATTTGTGAACTTTTAATTAAAATAGGTCATCATAAATAAAAGAAACCTATATCTTTATTTAAGGCTAAATTATTAGTAAAAAAATACCGCATTTAAATACGCACTTATTTCATGCAATAAGCAATATTTGTCTAATAATTTCAAGTTCAAAAAATCTTTTTCCATGTAATTACTAAGCTTCATTTTCAAAACTTTTGAACAACTTTTTATAGTTTTAATCTAAACCTAAGTTTGGCCGGTAATCGTTTTTAACGAATCTTGAAGGATGCCTAACCCCTTCCCTTTAGGATAACTAGAACCCTTATCTAGAATCTCATAAGCTAAGTAGACCACTAATCGGAGATCATTTTTAGCATTAAATAAGTTAATTATTTAGGTATCCTAATTTACCTTAAAAATAATTAGGTGGCGACTCCTTAAAATTAAATAATTTAGGAATCATCAATATGTTGTACACCGTTTGACCTCGAGTTAAAATGGGGTATAACAACTTTAGTGACCAAGGGTTCGCTTTTGCAATGGGCACCAAAAGGCAGGGTTCGTAAAAGAGATCGGCGTATCTCTTTAGCGATGGCTGCTTTAGCGATCCAACTGTCGCCTTAGCGACATGCGCCTCCTAGGAAGGGGGTCTCTTTTGCAACCAAATGATGGCTAAAGTGATGGTTGATTTAGAGACCATTTGTCGGCTTTTGCGACAATCGCTGGGATTAAAACCCCCTTTTTCCACTTTTCTTCAAAGAAAGACTCATTTTCAAGAGAGCTAAGACCAAGGTTATTCTTCTCAATTTTTGACCATTTCCAGTGATTCAAAGGTATTTTTCTTCATTTCCTCTTCCTAAACTTGATTCCATTTTTATTTCCTTGATTCAATTCTATTTTTGGGTCTAAATTTCCTTGTTTTCAAGTCTTTAAAGTAAGGTATTTAGACCATTTGAGGTCCGAATTGGACTCCATTTTTGTCCATCTTTTGGACATGTGATCTTCACTTCAAGGAGAACATAATGATGATTTTAGTTTCGTAACTCTGTAATATCGTTCGAGGGTCAATTTTTGACCCAGTTCCGATTCAAATTTTGTATTATCGATATGGATATCATTAGTCCCATATTGAATTGCCCGTTATATTTTTGATAGCGTGGAGGTGACCAGAGGTGATTCAGAAAGGCAAAGCTTCGGATTTCCTGGACTTTAGAGCGTGCATGATCGTTTTAGAAGTAGGCTACGATTTACCTGTTCTTAGATTGTGCTTCATAATATAATATTTAGTATATATTGCTTGTGAGTTAGGTGTATATACCTTGGCATGAGCTACTTGGCACTATTGGTTCTACTAGTTTTGTTGCATAACTGTCATTCATATGCATTGTTTATCACCAACATAATTGGTTGTTTTTTGTACTTGTTGGTCTTATGGGGAACCGTACAAGTTTAGTTTCCTATTGAGTATCTTCTGGGAACATAGTGGCTCGATGAGGTTATTGTTTGACTATTTGTGTGCGTGTGGCAGAATAAAGGGTGGTCTATTTGTTTGGAGGTAGGTCCTGACCTTGTTCTATTTTATTTGACTCATTTTATGCAGGTTTTTGTTTATATTGGCCTTTTGGGCTTTTATGTGATATTTTTGATAATTTTTATTAATATACTTTCGTCTAGCTGTCTTCCTTCATAGAGTGCTTTTGTGAATATGTTTATGGCTAGCACTTCCAGGTACGCCTCTTAATTCATTTACCTATTTCCTTTACTCTCTTATCCTTGATTCAATTTTTCTCTTATTGTGAGTTCCTTGTTGTTGTTTTAGTTACTTGTGATATATGCTCCTTTTTTCATTTGTTGTTTATGCTTATATTATCTTTGAAACTCAGTCGGCCTATGCCTACTAAGTACCATTTATTTGGTACTTATACTAAACTCCTACACCCTGCAGATCCTAGTACAAGTTCTAATCGTTGATTGTCCATAGTGTAAAGCATATTTTGGATTCGGAGATTCGGGGTGAGCTCTTGACATTCGGAGTAGCCATTCCATCTTTGTTTTGGCTGGAACTAGTCTTTATTTTAATTTTCGAGACAGTTGTGTATTATTTTGTCATTATACTCATATTTTTGATTAGTTGCTCAAATACTGAATGATACCAGGTCTTGGGGTGTATTCTATGTATTTGGTTGATTCTCTCCATTTTCTTTATTTTTAGATTATTTTTTCTATCTTTCGCATTTTTTTTGCTTTTGTGTGATAACATGTTGTCTCTGGCTCTGGGTATGGATTCATCTTACCTACTGGTAGGACGTAGTATGTTCCATCATGATCCCAGATTTTGGATCGTGATAAATTAGTATCAGAGCTCTAGATTTGCCGATATCGTTGGTATGATAGCAAGTGCCTAGTAGAGTCATGCAGATTAGTGTAGAGATGTCCGTATCCTATCTTCCGAAGGCTATAAAGCATCTTAAAAAAATTCTGTTCTTGACTTCTAATTGCGTGCCTTTGCTTTAATCAACCTCTAAAATACTTTTTTTGACCCACTCTCTCTTAGATGGATAACACAAAGTTTTTGATAGAAGGAAATGAGAGGCCTACTCATATCACAAGCGCTTCAATGCCTAGTCAGGATATCGACGATGTTCAGTTGCAGAACGAAGATCTGGTGGAAGCCCAGGTTCCAACGAAGTTAGTGGTCACTTCGACTCATCAGGATTTTGGGTTGGATATTTTGAGTCTATTCAAGGATACGCCGCAGACATGTGTGGTTTTGGGTGCATCGAATGGTTCTTAGCGTAAAGTTGAATTTTTAGATCTTCAGCAGGGTTCTTCATTGGTTTTTGAGTATGTGATAGGGTTTCTTAAGCGGGCCAAAAAAACCCTCGTATTATTTCCTACGGAATGAGACACGACTCAATAATTTATTAGTCAATTGAATTTTCCACTTTGTCTGGCATCGTAGAACATGATAGCAACTTGGTGTACCTTTCCCCAAGTAGTTAGTCATGAAAAGGCCATGGAGCATGCGTGTGTTGATACTTACATAGGTAGTGATAAGAGGCCTCACCGTTACTACAATGGTGATAGCTTCTCACCTAAAGTAGGCATCATCTTAGTGATGATCAGCCTCACTCTCGACCTATCGGACCCATGGCGAGAGCACCACAGGTTCAGGTGGTTATGTGGCAGGTCATGGTACTAACGGTGGACAGAGTTCATGACAAACTTCTCAAGATTTGTATTTAATATATTTAGGTTTTGGGGCTTATTTTATTCTAGCTGAGTCATATTAGGGAGTGGTTCCTTGTAGAGGTTGTTATTGATGTGGCGATTTTAGCTACTTTGATAGAGATTGTAATAGGGATAGAGCTTTTAGACAATAGGCTCGGCATGATCAGTCCCTTAGGGCCACGGTATAGTCAGCTAAGGGTGGTCTCCAGAGTGTTAGAGGGGGTATTCAATATGGCAGAGGTAGCAAGGAAGCTCGTCGCATTCTTCACACCAAACTTTAGCTTATGTAGGTTGCCTTGCTTGTGGAGGGATTGGTCATCAATATAGAGAGTGTCCTCGGCGTGTGACCACTGCATAGTCATCTCAGTTTGGATAGACTCTTGGGTTTGTGGTACACCTAGTCGGAGGTGGTGACCTAGGTATTACAAAAGGTAGTGCAGATGTTCAGTTCGAGGTCAGACACAGTCTAGTTTACGCTTGTATAGGCAGGCCGACAGTCGAGGCTCTAGGTATCATTAGTATAGATACATCATCTTTGTCTTGTTCCTTGCTATTTGTGTTGTATGAATTTGGGGTTTCCAGACCCGTGTGTACCTACTTAACTTGTTAATTGTCTGTTGATTGTTATGATAGCCTTATTTGAAATTATGTTTATGTGTTGATTTCTTGTAGTTGATTTCTTTTAGTAGTGGATAATTTTGGCCTTATTTCTTCATTTGGTATAGTGGTTGAGTAGTTCTTCTTATCATTGTGCATAACTATCTTTGCTTTTATTAGTATTTATTTTTTTCTTTTTTGGTTTGCTTGACTTTGACGAATGCCTTTGTTGCTTAGCATTCATTGGTTAGAAGGTGAGAGGCTGGTTGTTGAGATAGCGAGTGAAGGAAGTGTAGACTTTGTGTGGGTTGCAGTAGATCTCACTTGTTGATTTTTTCCTAAGCCTTAATCTTATCTTCAGTTTCTAAGGATGCTAAGTTAAGGTTTTGACCTACCTGGTTGGTTCCCTTATGGTAGTCGTGGCGTTGGATTTTGTGGTTAAGTTGGGAAGTCTGCTCCCTTCGTGTTATAGCATTGGATTGTTGTATTTTGAGTTGAGGTGGTTGGCAATAGACTTGTTTCAAAATGTTCTAAGTATGGCGATGATTTAGACGGAAGTGTTTCATAGAAGGTTTATGTGGGATTCGTGGAAGGGATATATTAATACATTTACAATAGACAAGTGGTTAGTTGAAATGGGTAATTGTTGAGAGAGGTGTCCATCTTGTTGATTATTGATGCATCAGACCAACTTTGGGGTACTTTTCCCACTTATGGACTTTCTGGTGTTTAGCTATCATTGTTCAGGATCTCAGTTATGAGCATGTTCTATGTTGCGATCAGGACTACTCTCCATCGCTATGTTTTCTTGTTAAACCTTGATTTTTGCAATGTTCTTCAGTGGTTGTATCAATGGTCTAGGAGGTTAGAATTTTGATTTGGGTTATGTATGGTGGCATTTATTAGCTGCTTCTAAACTACAGTACTCATTAGAGATTGAGAATCTTCTTAGAAGACTCACCTTTAGGATGGATTCAAAGTAATTCGTGGAATCAATAATTCTTTACTTACTTCGGGATGCGAGGTTCGAGTGTGTCATTACGGTTAGCTTGCAGTGTTCATTGTGATGGATCATTTCATTTGGGCCACTCTTGATAGGTTTGATATGTTTGTTCTCTTCCTAGCAGCCCAGGTTTCTTTGGATTAGGGTGGTTTACTCAGATTTGCACTCGAGGGGTGGTTAATGGATTTATGGCATCAGTTTCTATAGCATCTGGCTCAGAGTTTCTTATTGGCTTAGTTTTATAAAGGTTCCAATGGTAGAAGAGTGGAATTGGAGTTGGTCTTATTATGGTGTTTCACTTGTGGACATGGTCGTCCCTTCTAGTAGCTCGTTTTGTTCCGATAATTTGCATTTTAGACTTAAGTTATTGGTTTTGAGAGTTATTGAGACTGAGCTTTAGGCTTCTACCCTAAGCTAAGTTATTTTTTTTGGCGTCTACCACTCTTCGATGTTCAGGTGGTGCATGTATTTCTTTCTATGGTATTTGTGTGGTTTTAGTTCATCTCAGATTAGTCTGTTGTGTCCAGTTGAGTTTAGTCGGATTTGATGGGAGTCAATATCAAAATAAGGAGTTGGTTAGTTGGTGGTTCATTTAAGTTTTGGAGAAAAGAAGTGAATTCAGGAGTTTTCTCTTGGCTTGGGTTCTAAATTGGCATCGTTCGATATGATAGGGGATGTCTGGAAGTCTAGTGAAGCAAGCAGAACCAGTACCCTCATCATTTCGTGCTTCCAAGATTTTTTTGATCCCTTACTTTTGAGGACGAAAATCTTTTTAGTAGTGGATGTTGTAATGACCCTCTAGGTTATTTTTGCTATTTTCCAATCTTCTCAGTGTGTAAGGTTTTTCTATAGCGACTCTACGTCATTTATGACTTGCTGGAACTAACCATTCAGCCGTCAGATCATTCGTTTGAGTTTGGTGTGAGTTTCCTCTTTTTGAAAGTTCTTAAGTGAAAGAGTTGACCTTAGTCAATGTTTGGAGTTTCGAGTGTTGGGTGGAATTTCCGTTGGTTTCCTCAGCTCCAGAAGCTCTATTTTGGTCTAATGTAATGGTTGGTTCAGGTTTTGAGTTTTTCGTTTGGAGTTCGTGAGATTAAGTGTTTTAACTTTGAAGTTTTGGTCAAAGTTTGACTTTGGTCAACATTCTTGTTAAATGTGGTCGGATTGAAATTCCCATAGCGGATTAGCATTGGAATGTCGAGTTTGGTTTAGAACGGCCTTTGGTTCAATTACTGAGGCTTTCAGGGTAAGTTTGTGGCTTTAGGCGTTTTGTTTGAGAATTCCTTGCAAGTGTTGACTTTGGGCATGTGATCCTCACTTCAAGGAGAACATAATGATAGTTTTTTATATTTGTAGCGTCATTCGAGGGACAATTTTGATCCAATTTTGATCTAAATTTCATATTATCAGTATGATATTTTTAGTTATGTATTGAATTGCGCGTTTTATTTTTTATAGCGTGGAGGTGACTGGAGGTAATTCAGAAATAAAGAGCTTCGGATTTCGGATTAGTTGCTCAAATACCGACTGATATCAGGTCTTGGGGTGTATTGTATGTATTTGGTTGATTTTCTCCCTTTTCTTTGTTTTTTAATATCTTCCGCATTCTTTTTCGCTTCTGTGTGATAGCCTGTTTTCTTTGGCTCCGGACTATCGATTTAGCTTACCTACTAGCGGGATGTAGTAGGTGCCATCATGACCTGAGATTTTGGGTTGTGAAAAAATCTCCTCTAAACAGTCTCAAATCAGGCTGATATTGTGCATAATTTTCTTTTCTGAAGAAAAACGGATAAATTGACAAATATAATTACCCATTGAGGCTTTTAACCCAATATTCCCAACTCTACTTTACTCTCGGTTAAAATACCAAAAAAGAAGCAATAATGAAGAGATGTATGATAAGGCATAAATCACATCCACGGAATGCGAATTATGAACAAAATTTGTAGCTTTCAAATATATACAGTCCAACATAAATATTATGATACTTATCTCAATATATAATATTATATAACATTATATCTACGAAAATTTATATTATTTTGCTAGATTACATATAAAAATTTTCTTGCCATATTGTTTTTCTTTATTGTCAGTTAACTATTCTGATTACTAGTCGGCTAACTAAATTAAAAACAACAATTCACCCCCCTGCACTTTTAATTGTTATCATAGCTTTGTCTCATTAATTTTTCTGCCTTACAAGAGATGAGAAAAGATCATAGCTCAACAGACTGTTGGTGCTTTGTTTCAAGAAGGAACATCTCAAATTATACCTCCTTACTTCAATGGAAAGCATTTTTCTCATTAGAAAATAAGGATGAAAACCTTCATCAAATCCTATGATATGAAAGTATGGAAGGTAATCAAACTTGGAGACTTTACCATTCCAACGAAAATTATTCCAACGAAAACTACTAAAGGACAGCTTCTATAGTCAGTCTACTAGTTTATGAATATGAACTGTTTTACATGAAGGAAGGTGAAACCATTAAAAACATATTTGCATGACTAAGAAAGATCATTGGGGAGTTAAAGGCAAATTGAAAAATATTTCCCCCCATTGAACACTTAAGAAGAATTCTTAGAAGTTTACCACCACAATGGCATGCCAAAGTGGTTGCTCTCGAAAGCATGAATCAAAAGAATCTCTCTTATGATGAATTAAGAGGATACCTCATTGCATTTGAGAATACTCATCTGAACAAGCGAGGACAAGAAGATGACAAAAAGAAAATAGTAGCTTTCAATGCAATTGAGGAGAACAATGAAGATGAAGATGACATTGAAGAAGATGAAATTGCTCTTATCACTAAATCTGTCATGGAAACCTTTAGAAGATCCAGATATGAAAGAATAGGTAAGAAAAATTTTAATAAAGGTAAATAAATTACTGAATACACTAGGAACGACGGTAAATGCTACAACTGTGGCAAGTATAGACATATCGCTAGTGAATGTCTTGAGGCTAGAAGAAGATACCCTCAAAGTAAACCTAAGGCTCTCAATAGTTAGAGTGATGAAGACAACTCAGAATTTGAACACAATGATTCATGAAATATTTAATTTATGACCATTGGAGAATCAAGCAAGGTACGAACTGAAACATGTCAAAACTAGTTTGAATTAAAAAAAATTCTTGATCAAGCTAGTTCAGATCTAAATAGAACCTTTAAGACTATTAGATCTATTTTAAAAGAAAAGAAGGACTTAGAAATAAAACTGAAAGTCTGCTCTGTTGAAAGAGATCTTTTTCAAGAAGAAAATCATGATCTAATGACTCAAATCAATGATCTTCATAAATCTCTTAATCGAAATTCTGTTAGATCCAATCAGTCGACTAATACTCTTAAGTCTTCTGAAACTCAAAGTGAATATTATAGTTTTTCTGAATCAGATACATATCATCCCATATCATGTTATTACTGTGGTAAATCTGGTCATAAATATTTCAATAGTAGATTTTGTTACTCACACTCTTCCAAATGGGTTTGAAAACCCAAATTTTCCTCTAACCAAGTTTCTAAAGGACCCAAGAGTACTTAGGCACCAAAAAGAAAGTAATATACTTATTTTGCAGGAACACCATTTGAAATCAAAAGAAAAATGGTATTTTGATAGTGCATGTTCAAACCATATGACATGCAACAAAAATTTATTCAAATCAGTTGCATATTTTAATAGCGAAAAGATTCATTTTGGGGATAACTCTACTAGAACAATTATTGGTATAGGTACTATTTCATTTAATGAATATTTTGATATCACTAATGTTTATCTTGTGAAAGGATTGAAATACAACATGTTGAGCATAAGTCAACTATGCGACTCGGACTTGAAAGTTAGATTCAAGAAAACAGGTTGCATTATTAAAGATAATTCTGGCGAAGCTATTCTCTCCAGAAGCAGAGACAAACATATATATATCCTTGATTTTGTAAAAGGGAGTTCAGAAAATATTTGTTTGGCATCCATCTTTGAAGATCCATGGATATGGCACAAAAGACTTGGTCATGCTTGCATGCGACTGATTGAAAAACTTGCTAAACATGAACTTGTTTTGGGACTTCCTAAACTGGATTACACAACGGACCACATTTGCGATGCATGCCAAATGGGTAAGCAAACTCAAAATGATTTTGTTGCTAAAGATGTTGTATCCACAACAAACCTCTTCAACTACTTCACATGGACCTTTTTGGACCAACCAGAATTGCAAGTATAGGAGGTAAAAGGTACGCATTTGTAATTATTGATGATTATTCTCATTTTACTTTGGTTATGTTTTTATCTAACAAAAATGTTACTTTGAGAAATTTTGAGAAGGTTCAAACAGACAAAGGTTACTATATCACATCTATCAGAAGTGATCATGGAGGTGAATTTGAAAACAAAGTATTTAAAAAATACTACAATGAATAAGGTTATTCACATAACTTCTCATTTTTAATATCTCTACAACAAAATAGAGTGGTCGGATGAAAAAATAGAACTCTTAAATATATGGCAAGAACTATGATTTGTGAACATCACTTCCTCATCAATTTTGGGCAGAGATAGTAAGTACAACCTGTCACATTCTAAATCGTTGTCTGATCAGACCTATTCTGAAAAAGACTCCATATAAACTCTGAAATGGTAAGAGACCCAATATCAGTTACTTTCATCCTTTTGGGTGTGAGTGCTTTGTTCACAACAATGGGAAAGACAATTTTGGTAAGTTTGATCCACGAAGTGATGAAGGTATTTTTCTGGATTACTCTAACTCTAGTAGATCCTATAGAGTGTTTAATAAAAGAATTTCTATTATTGAAGAATCTATTCATGTTATTTTTGATGACTCTAACCGAATTTCCAAGAAAAATATAAGTACAAATGATGATGAAGTTTTAAACTCTCAAAGTGATGTTGTGACTTCCAAGGAAGTCAACTGCTCTCAACAGCTGACTAATAGTTAAGGAAATTAATTTACAGTTTAAGCTATTCCTAATGAATGAAAAGGTGAACCTGACCATCCTAAGAAGTTTATTATTGGAGATCCAAGTGAAAGAATGAAAATAAGAGCCTCTAGAAAGAAAAATGCAAATATTGCACTCCTATCTCAATTGGAACCAAAGCAAATTGATGAAGCATTAAAAGACAGTCACTCAAAAAAGTCTATACAAGAAGAATTAGATCAATTCAAGAAAAATAATGTATGGACACTAGTTTCAAAACCTGAGGGACTTTTATTGTTGGTACAAAGTGGATTTTCAGAAACAAACTGAATGAAGCAGGTGAAGTTGTGCGAAACAAAGTCACGTTAGTAGGTCAAGGTTATTCTCAACAAGAAGGAGGTCGACTATGACAAAACTTTTGCCCCTGTATCAAAGTTGGAGTCGATTCGTATACTTCTTGCTTACGCTGCTTTTAAAGATTTTAAATTATTTCAAATTGATATTAAAAGTGCATTTTAAATGGTTTTATTGAAGAAGAAGTCTTTGTCAAACAACATCCAGGTTTTGAAAATCCTGAATTTTCCTTATCATGTCTTTAAGTTGTCTAAAGCTCTTTATGGTCTCAAACAAGCTCATAGGTCTTGGTATGAATGATTTAGTTCTTTTTTAATTTCTCATTAATTTTCTAGAGGAAAAATTGATACCCCTCTCTTTATCGAACGTTCTTATCTTGACAATTTAGTTATTCAAAATATGTAGACGATATTATTTTTAAAAGTATTAATGCTTCATTGTGCAAGGATTTTTCAAACTTAATGCAAAGCGAATTCGAAATAAGCATTCACCTTCTTTTTGAGTCTTCAAATTCATCAATCTAACAAGGGCATCTTCAATAGTCAAAGTAAGTACACAAAGAAACTCATCCACAACTTTGGAATGAGCAATGCCAAAGCTATAGGAACTCCTATGAGTCCTACATGTTCTTTGGACATGGAAAATGAAGGTAAACTTGTAGAGGAAACTAAATATCGAGGTATGATTGGATCTCTTCTTTACTTAACTACTAGTTGACCTGATATAATGTTCAGTGTGTGTAAATGTGCTCGATTTCAGTCAGCTCCCAAAGAGTCTCATTTAACTGTTGTTAAAAGAATTATTAGATATCTTGTAGGTACTATTTCTCTTAGACTTTGATATGCTAACTCTACTAATTTTAATCTTAAAGGTTTTTTAGATGCTGATTTTGCAGGTGACAAAATTGATAGAAAAAGTATCAGTGGTACTTGTCAATTTCTTAGAAACTCATTAGTTTCATGAATAGTAAAAAGTAAAATTGTATCTCAATTTCTACCACAGAAGTAGAATACATTGCCATTGGTTTATGCTGCATTCAACTGCTATGGATGATTCATCAGTTAGTAGACTATGATTTATCTTGCAAACCTGCTCAAATTTTCTATGATAATTCAAGTGCTATCTGTCTTTCAAAAAAAATCATGTGCATCACTCCCATGCTAAACATATTGATATCAAGCATCATTTTATTAGAGATCATATTTTAAAAGGTGATGTCGAAATTTCCTTTGTTAACACTGATTGTCAATTAGCTGACATTTTTACAAAACCTCTTCTTGAAAAGGGATTTTGTTTACTCCGAAAATCTTTGGGAATCATTGAGAATTTGTGTTAATTTATTTACCTTAATTATGTTTTCATATTTATATCTGCACATTATTTATTACCACCACAGTTCCCTTCCCCAGGTAATTACTACTGCCCCTTTCGACTCCTTATCTTCATCACATATATCAGGCCCTTCCAATCTTCAAGAATTGTCTTCTCCTCTTCCACCTTGTTACTCTTACTCTTCCAATTTTCTTCTTTTAAAACCCTATGAATTTGTTTCTATCATCCCTCTCAATGGCAAACACCTCTAAATTGTCTCACATTCTCTCTCACAAAAGCACTCGTAACAAAGGGAAGAATGTTATTTCATCTCCTATTCAAGTTGACTCCAATGGCTCAGAATATCAATCTCTCTCATGTTCCTCTGACTCCTAAGCATCCCCCTGAAGAAGAAGCAACTGGAGACCTGAAGAAAAAGGTGAAGTTTGACATTGATAGTTCTTTGGATGTTAAAATTGACTTTTGGGGTTCTTCTCATTAAGCTTTATTCCACACCTTGAAATCTAAGACCATTGTTCATGGTCGTATTATTGATCTTAATCTCCTGTTTTCTCAAAACTGCCACATCAAGGAACTCTTTGAATATCAAGGGTGGACAAATATCTTCTCTTCCACACCCAACACCATCTATGAACCTCTTGTCTATCTTTTTTACTGTAATATCAAGTCATCTAAACGTGGAGAGTTGGAAACCCTTGTTCTTGGTAAAAGAATTTTTTTGCCTGTGATATTTTTGATGCAATCATCGAAATCTCTTGCTCTAGTATTTCTGCTCCTTCCAAATATTCATGGCCATCTGATCTTGGTATCTCATTTGAGGAAGCTAAAAGGGTCATCGCCCTTGAATCCTCTGTTAATCTTCTTTTTCAATTATGTCCTAAAGACTTGTCTTTTGAAAATAGGGTAGTCGCTCACATAACTGCAACTATTGTCCTTCCTAGAGCTGGCTCTCACTCTACTCTCGCCACTCGAGATACTCTTGTCAGATACTACCTCATTTTCAAACATCGTATCAAGCTATCTTCTTTTATTCTTAATTTCATGCTAGAAGACGCCTCTGACAATTCAAGACTTCCCTATGGCATGTTAATCACTCACATTCTTTAGACAAATCACATCTACTTTGATGACTTTCCTCCCATTCTTGTTAAACAGAGCTATAATTCTAAAGTTTTTGGGTGCATGAGATACGTTAGATTTGCTGACTCTTGGCTTCTGAAGTCTGATTCAGGTGAGGGAAATTGTGCTCCCTCTTCATCTAAAGTTAAGCCTTCTGGCATTCCCTCCTCCTCTCAGACCATTCCTCTGGCTCTGCCTGATAATAAGCTGCTAAGAGGATATTTTGGCCAAGCTGAATGAAATGGATGGTAAGTTCGACTCTCTTAAGGATCTTCTTCTCACTTCCCACTTTCAGTTGGATAAGCTTAAAGAAGCTACTAAAGAGACTGGAGCTGATATAGCCAAAATTCTTCTCAAACTAGATCACGTCATCAAGAAAGCTGTCAAGATTAAGAATTGTGTCCATGCGTGCACTAAGGGATTTGGTGCCTCTATCTTTACTCAGTTTGAGGCTCTTAAAATCGCTACAATCAATACTTTGACTTAGTTCCTTCGAAATCAACATTAATTCTGTTTCAAACTCTATTTTTTTGGGACTGTAAATTGGGCATAAGCCCACTGCTTAACTTTCATACTTTTTGCTACTCTTCTCCTATTTAAACTAAGTTTTTGTTTGGACTGAAAATTGGGCATAAGCCCACTTATTTGATTGCATGTTGCTCTATCTTAGTTGGCTACTTTTCTTATAGTATGGACTACTCCATGTTCTTTTCTTTTTGCTGATGTTAAAAGGGGAGAAAAATAGATAGGCGGGTATAAAAATTGTAAGGTATACAAGTCAGGGAAAGTCGACTGTTCAACTGTCTCAATCAACTGAAGAACTCACACATTCGGGGGCAGCACTACTCATAAAGGCAAGTCAACTACTTATTTATTGTCATCATCAAAAGGGGGGAGAATGTTGAACCTAAATTTTGATGATAATATGCAGGTACCACAAAAAGGAAAGAAGAATAAACAAACCAAGATTTAAGAAAGATATAAAGGCAAACATATTAGCAGAAGAAGGAAAGAAAATAAATCAAAGAGGATCTTAATGTCAGCAATATCAACATAGTATGGAAAGAATCATGTAAAGGCAAGAATCGTGGAACTTTACAAAAAATGCAAGGATATCAAACGATTTGATATCATCACCGAGGAAATGGACTGCAGTAGAATTAAGGGAAAATCATATCCTTAATTTACGAAGCATAATCAGCTCTCAATCAAATCAGTCGAAGAAGGAAATCAATTCCAACGGCTAAATTGATCTGAAGACTTTGCCCTTATTCTTGGAAAGAAGGATACACCTTCCTTTCAAAGGATCAATTCCTTTGGGTTGCACTTAGCCTCAACAAGCTATAAATCAATCAAGACTTGGTTTAAGGATTCAACTGTCGAATACACTTAGACTATCTCTGTTCTACTTTAGCAAGCACTGTGATTTCTTGTGAATTTCTGTGTAATCAAAAAGAGATGAGAGAATAATAGAGTGGTGAGGCATTGTATCAAAAAGAAAAAGAACTGGAAAAAAAGAAGAGTGTCAAAGAAAAGAATTGAGTGTAGATCTAGGATCTACTTTTGTTCCATTTGTAACCATTTAGAAGCTTTAGTAGAACACCATTGCAACCCAAGAGGACTGGACTAAGATCCACATTAGATCTCAATCAGTATAAAAACATCTGGCGTCACATTTTCTTATTTCTTTTTACTGTCTATTTATTAATGTCAGTTAAATGTTTTGATTGCCAGTCGACTAACTAAATTAAAAATAGCAATTCACTCCCCCTCTTGCACTTTCACGTGACACCCGATCCAAACATATAAAGCAGCCACAGTTATAATCAATAGTCATCTATCATATTACCAAGAACAGGTTCATCATAAGTCAGGCCAGCAAGTGATCATTTCACAAAATTCATAGCATGCTTCCCTATTCATATACACATGCATACAATGGAGTAATTTAGCAAGTACATAAATCACATACGGGAAACAAAACCATCAACTACCTTGAAATCGAGCTTTGACAACTCTGAAGTGTACGAGCTTTTCCTTTCCGAGTTCGTTCAGCTTATTCTTTGTTCTTGGTCTAAATAGTAAATACATACAAAGGATCAACAACATTTCCTAATTAACCTGAATTATAACGTAATTCCCATCTTAGGTCAATCCCATGATCCTAACCCCCATTCTAGGGCTACTTCCCACCATTAGTTTCATGTCAAAACCCTCCCCCAAAGATCACTCAACACAGATTATGGGTTGTAGAAATCAATCTACAAGTTTAGGGAGTAAATTACTTACCTTTGGCACAAAGTGTAGTGGAAACCGGTGGAAAATCGCCCTAAGCAGCTTCTGATCTTTTGAGAATGAAGTGAAAATGGATAAAATTGTTTTTGAACTTTTTTTCGATTTAAGTCACGTCTGTCCCACCCTAGTAGTACCATCCCACGCCGGAGGCCTCGCGCAATAGGATGCACGAAAACAGAGAGCTAGGAAATTGAGCTCCAATCTCCCACTTCACAGAACACCCTCTCCCCATGGCTTTCTAAATTATACTCTTCGTGCCAAGATCAATTTTGGGAGTTTTACTCACCCAAATGCGATTTCTTGAAGCCATAAAGGCTCCTTAACGTCTTGACTATCAACTCAAATGACCAAATAAAAGATTTGATCCCCCGCCCATTACTGGGTCACCCTAGACCTCACCTAACTCAAAATTTATCCAAGTCTAGCCTAGGCTCAATTTTTTTGAAGTCAATATCCAAAGTTTTCTAGCCCAAATTCCTTCCCCGTTGGCCTATCCATAACGACGAGGACAAGTCATTACATATATAGCCGTTGAGCCAACGACCAGTTTCCAAAAAGTGGCCAAACGGATATATTTTATTAAATAAATAAAAGAATTCCTATTGGGCCAGGCAAAGCCGATCGATCGGTGGACCGCGTACTGGTCCCTTACCGGGCAGGTTTTATCGATCTTGAGCCTAAAATTAATTAGACCGGCCCAGTCCATTAAGAACGTGGGTCGGCTACCGGTCCGGTCTTATCGGTATCAGTCCCTTAGCAGGCCGGTGTTAATGGGCCGGCCACCGGGCGGACCGACCAATTGACAGGTTTAATTCCGATAGGGTTAGGCAATTTTTAGGTTTTCAGTGGAGGTTGTGTAGAGAGCTTTGCAAGAATACTTATTATTTGACTATCGCAAATTATTTTTTTTACCTCTCCTTAACAACTTTCATCTTTTTCGTTCCCTTGATAATTCAAACACAACCGTAAGTTGTGCACTTCCTTTTTATATGAGAAGTATATTTTTTTATGTTTTCAATAATCTAAATTTCACATTATGCCAAAGAAAAAGACAAATAATTACTTAATTAAAAATCAAAAATCATAGACGAAGCTAGTGTTCTACCTTGACTTGGCTTAGCAACTGGAATGCCCATGCCAATTTTTCATGTGGATTAATATGTCTATATGAATATGAATGGAATGATGAGATTCATTTCATGTGCACATGTTTAGTTCCATAGAAAATGATAAATTTATCAGATTTTAGTAGTTACTTCCATAGTTCCCAGTGAAATGTGTAACTAACTCATTTAAAGTTGTGTTTTTCTTTTTTAAAAAATAATCTTTAATTTTTCAAAAATTTCAAGTCTGTTACATTAGGAAATTTCTATCAAAAAGGGCAAAAAACTTAACTATACAAAATAAACATCTCAATAACAACAGCTTTACTTTCCATCAACATAGCAACGGATTTTTTACAAAACACAATAATAAAAAAATGGAAAAACAAAATCGAATAAAAAAATGGAAAATTAAAATAGGAAACCCATATTCCACATTTAATTAAATTATAATCTCTTAATTTCACAGTTAATGCTTCTCTCTCATAACCTAAAAAGAACGAATTGTAACCAAAATCAAATTCTTTACCTCCTCTCTTCTGAAAGTCGGTTCAATGACAGATAGAAATATTATGTCAATTTTAATTCAACATGACGAAAAATGAATGTAAAAGGTATATATTATAATATAATGTTCAATTATGATAGTTTTGAAGTATTTTGTTGATTGAAAAATTAAAATAGAAATACCCACGATTCCACGATATATATATCCTAGAAATCAGTTGGTATTTTTTAACGAACAAGTCAGATCGTATGTTTTTGATTGGATTATGGTATACTTATTGATTTAAATTATGTACTATAATCACATCGTACAAAGTCATTTTTGTTGGATTACGGTATATATACGGTCGACATTTAAAAAAAATAATTATATTATGATTTATGTGATGGATATTTGGTGTTGGTTGTTTTTGTCGTGATATATACAATATAGATTAACCATAAATTTCATAATTCATATACATCATAATACAGAAAGGCATGTGGAATACAAGATTGGAGTAATATATGAAGCAAACACCAAATACAGTAATGAAAATTTCAAGATACTTATGCAATACTGATTGAACTATTGCCATGCAAAAGCACATGGGATATTTCATCACATGTTTTGAAAGAAATAGTGTTACCACCAGATGTAAGAAGACAACTAGGGAGACCACCAAATAACGACCGTATGAAGGGGTTTAACGAGGTGAAATTCAAGAGGTCTTAAGTGACTTGTAGTAAATGTGCTACACATGGACATAACAAGAAGACTTGCGCCAAATTTCAACATGAAAATTAACATTATTGAGTTCTTATTCTTTTCTTTAGTTATTTTTTGTTGCAGTTGAATAATATGGTATTATCAGTTTTCCGTATTATTTGTGTTTTTCAATAAATGATTTTATTGTAATTCAAAAACAATAGCTTAAATGTTTACTCAATTGTACACCAAACTTAACCCACAATATACATCATTTAATATACTCAACTTTTAAATTAAACTATAAAACAATGTTTAAAGTGTAATGGTATAAGTATGCAATTTGATTATATTTTGGTGTAAGTTATTCATTATGATTAAAAGTGGACATTAATATTAATTCTTTCTTTTTTTATAACTAAAATATATAAAATTAGTAAAAATTGATTTGTTCAAAAGAATTGAAATGGAATTGAAGAGAGAGAAAAAAAAAATCTTCTTCCAAACAATAAGAAAGATAAAAAAAAAAGGCAAAAAATTCTTTTCCCAATCAATAGGAGAGATAAAAAGGAAGAATTAAAGAGAGAGAGAATTTTCTCCTAAAAAATAAGAAAGAGAAAAAAATGACGGAATTGGAGTGAGAGAGAAAAATCTTTTTCCAAAAATAAGAGAAAAAGTAATACAATAATTATCAATCCCACAAAATCAGTACATAAATCCAAAAAAAAGGAATAAAAATACGATTACATAAATAGATAATTAAATGTCAAAATTCATTTTTTTTGGTTGTGCATAAATATAGAATTAAATGTCAAAATTTAATTTTTTGATTATGTTTGTAATTAAAAACCTAGTTTTGTAAATAAAAAAGTATATGCATATATTGTTAACTAAGGTCTTAAATAACATATTCTTATAATTTTTTCTTTATATTTTAGATTCATCTTTTCATAGTAGTCCACCACACTCATCATCTTGAAATTCTGAATATGCCCTATAATAGCTATTTTGAGCTTGTTGGAACTTGAAAGGGGATGTGATGATGTGTTTTCCTCAATTTTTGAGAGAGATGATCTTGAAATTTTGTGTAGTTAGATTGTCATCAAATTTGGAATATATTGAGACATAGCTATTATTGTTGGTGGTAGTTTAATTGTCATATTGCACACATAAATAGAAGAGTAAGGGGTGATAAAATCAAGGTGATAATCGAGTTAAAATAGTCTAAATGATTTTTTTTAAAAAAAAACTATGCAGGTGGTGATTGAAGAGTAGGGATGAAGATGATTGAGTTTATTCAAGAAGCAATCGTAAGATAATTTGTCTTGAATTGAATTATATCTTTATTTTAATGAAGATTGTTTCTACTTCAAAGTCTTGGTCAATTTAATGTTGTAGATGCACAATGTTTTTTGTTTGCTTTGAAAGTTTATATATAGCAAAAAAAAAAATGCTACTCCCTCTTGTTCAATTTATTTGTATTGTTTTTTGTAATTTGTTTAGGGAAATAACCTTTTTAGCGAATTTTTTTATTTTTAATTTTTTATATGACACATTTAAGATTATAAAACTAATGGATATTTTGGTATATTATTTTATATTTATTTTTAATTTAAGAACACAAATTTAAAAGTCTTTGTTATTTTGTTAAACCTATGTATCAAGTTTTTACTCGAATTTGGCTATGAATATTATTTACTTTTTCTCAAGAAAATTATTTCACTTTATTTAAAATAGTGTTTGGCCATGAAAAATTAAAATATAACTTGAAGTTGTATTTGAAATTTGGAAAACAACCAAAACCTTGTTTTCACTTTTTTCATTTTTTAATTTATTTTGTTTTCAATTTATTGTTTTTTTCATAAAATAACTTCATTAAATAATATTTCATGATCAAATAATATTTATATTTTTTTAAAAAAAATACATTTAAACTCTAAATATTAACTGCAAAAACTATAATTAAATACAACTTAAACGCCAATTTTCAAATTTTCAAATAAAATAATTTTTTATTTTATGGTCAAATGCTTACGAGCCCGTTTGGATGGGCTTAAAAAAAGTAATTTTTATGTATGAAGTGTTTTTAGAACTTTGAAGTGCTGAAAGTTGTTTTTATAAATAAACAGTTGAGTGTTTGGATAAAAGTACTTATGTTGAAAATAATTGTTTGAATTTTAGGGTTAAAAGAATAAAAATGATAGTTTGGGAATTTAGTTAAAATATAAGGGATATAAAAGTAATTTTCATGGTCAAACAAAATGACTTTAAACACTTGGAAAAAAAAGGTTAGAAATTCTAACTTTTTATTTTTGACTGACTTTAAGAACTTTATGGCTTAAAGTTAACATTAGGCAAATACGTCCAAAAGCTAAAAATGGGTCCCATCCAAACAGGCTCCACCAAACAAATAAATTAAAATACAGGGAGTCTTATTAGCACGTGATGGTATGTCAAATTGTAGAGCTGCTGAATTATTTTTTTATTTACAAGTGTCTCTCATGTGATATTCCTAGCAAGTTCCAAAACCTATGAATATTTTATTTAAGTAACATGTAAACCACGTTTGGTAGATTGTATATTCTTTTATTCACTTAAAATTCTCTTTTCTCTTCTTTTATACTAAGTGCAAGCGATTTAAAAAATGCTTTTTGAATTAATGTTGTTACAGATAATTTCTTCTCAGTAGTAGTTTGCATGATTTTAGCAGCTTCGTAAAAGTGACAAAAAGTAGTTGATAATTAGAATCATGAATCACACTTTTAAGTGCGGAAATTAATTTTATAAATAAATAGTTATGTTTTTTTTAGATAAAAGTGTTATTAAAAGTAATAATAAGCACTTACAACTTGTGTGGATATATGATTGTTAATTACCTATTGTATTGTATTTTGTCGTTAGTTTAAATATAATATTTATTTTAATTGTTTGTTAGATCTTATTGTACCATTTAATTTAATTCATTGTTATTTTATATAACAATCAGTTTGATGCGATCGCTTTTGTTTTTTTTATTTTGTCTTTGTTTATTATTATAATCATATTTTATTCTTAATTCTACCTCTTATAATAGCTTCACTCCGTGTCTTGCTTTTTTTTAATAGGCTTATCCAATAAATTATTATTGTGTGATATTATGTAACATGAAAAACGATGCAATCCATCCAAATATTGTATTCGTTAAAGTAATACAATACAATATAATATGATTGTATTATGAAATCATATGTAACAACCATCCAAACAAGTGTGTTTGTTTTAAAAAAATGTTGATACTCTCCTATATTAAAATGATTGAAATGTCCTTTAAATTCATTTATAAAAAATATTTTTATATTAAAAAGGACGAATGAAGAAAATAAAATTGAGATATAATTAAAAATTTATGTTTTTAGGAAGAATATATCAAAAATTACAATATTAGAGACAAAATCATGAAAGAATTGATCAAACTAAAAGTGTTTATAAGCTATAAATCGTAAGTTAGAGGTGGCCTAGTTTATGTCTTTTGGTAATACTATTAAAAAAAGATCTAAAACTGACCTCTATAAGATTTCGAGAAAAAATTGATCTCTCGAGATTGATTTTTGAAAAAATATATTTTTGATTATTTTTTAACAAAATCATCCTCTAAAGGTTGGTTTTTAGCGTAAAAATTGAGAAAAGGAAAATCAACTTCCGGAGGTTGATTTCTTTCAGTTTTTTTGGCAAAAACCTATCTTTGATGCTCTTTTAAAAAATATATTATCATTACTGCAAAATACCAACCTTTGAAAATCGATATTCATTAAAAAAAATGTAAAATACTTTATTCCGAAGGTCGATTTTTGCTAAAAATAATTTTCCAAAAAAAAAATTGACCTTTAGAAGTTGGTTTTTATAACTAAGAAAAAAATTAAAGAATATAATTTTTTATTTTATTTTTTTAAAAAAAAAGCAATACATAAACCAAGAAGAACAAATGATCCGGTGGTAGAAAAGTGTACTGCCACAGTAAAGAAGAGAGTTCAATTTTTCGATATTGTATTTTATAATTGTGTAATTTAAAAAATTGATCTTTAGAGATCGATATTTTCCAAAAAGAAGAGGTCATTGTTTCCAAGTTGGGTGTTAGAAAATCGATTTTTTTTCTTAAAAAAAGAAATATCAACATCAGGAAATCGATTAGTATTTTTACCAACCTTGATTTCGAGATCGATTTTTTATCAATAAAAACTAACCTTAGGAGGATTTTCCAGGTCAATTTTGACAGTTTTTTTAGTAGTATTAGTTGACTTATAAGCGCATAGTGTTTACCAAATGCCTAAATAAATCAAAAAAATGCTTGTAAACTAGTATGATCAACTTTAAAAGCTTAATTAAACATGTTAGTAAGATGCAAAAAAAAAATTATACTTCAATATCATATACTTCTTCCAGTTCCAATTTAGGTGATTGATTTTGTACAAAATTTAAGAAAGAACTTAACATTTTTAAAATTTGTGATCTAAAATAAATTTTCGACATTTGTATAGCTATAAATCATTTCATTAGGGTAACAGGAGAATTTAAAAGTAAAGTTATTTCAAATTATAATATGCTTAAACAAATGTTTCACATAAATTTGGACATAAAGATTACCATTATATGTCAACTCTTATTATACAAATCTTTGTGTTTTTTTAAGCAAATTATTAAACAAATCAACAACTAGATTGAAAAAGAGATTAATAAAATGACCAAAATGCATTTCAATTAGGATCAAGAAAGAGCCTCTAGTTCCTTCCTCTCAACTTGCAATATTTCAATATTATTCTTAGTAAAAGGAGTAGGTAAAGCCAACCTATTTCCCTTTTCCACTTTTTTCTCCAACTTTTCAAGAACTTTTCCAAATAATTCCATTTTCAAACTCTCCAATGCTGCATCCAATTTCTCTAACATCTCCATAGAATTATTGTTATACATAAATAAACCACAATACAAATCAAAACTATCACTAGTTGTATTCTCCATCAAATTCAATAATTTTTCATACCCTTTTGTGTTTATAGGAGTTGTTTCTGTTCCAAGTTTTTGCAACATTCTTCCTATAGTATGTGTAATAAATTGTGAGCCAGCAGCATACTTGTCATGTTCACAACAACTCATTTCAACCATCCTACAACCTTCTCTCTCAAAAATATTAATAAAAGTGTTGACCCTTTTAATTCTTGACTCTTCTTGGCCAATTCTAACTTTGTCATACATAAATGGTAGTCCTTTCCAATTGTCTTTACCACTTGTTGGACCAAACATAGGATGAGTGCACAAAATATCAAATTCTTGAGGTAGTAATTGAAGGAAAATATTTTTTGGGAATTCTTTGACTGATAGTACGTCTATAAATAGTGTGTTGCGTTTAAGCTTTTGGATGGGAAGGGAACGAATGACTCGCTCGAGGGAATTAATGGATGTGCAAAATAATATGATGTCAGGATGTTGTTCACATAAGTCATTGGGATCTTTGAAGAAGTTGACATTAAGGGATTGTGATATGAGGGAATAATCAGTACGAGAATGAGCTAATACAATATGGCCTTGTTTAATGAAGGACTTGGCAATGAATTGTCCAAAGTTACCAAAACCTATAATAGCTATTTTGAGTTTTTTGGAACTTAAGAGGGGATGTGATGAAGTAGTTTCTTCAATATTCGAGAGACTCGACGATTTTGAAAATTTGTGAACTCTGGTTAGATTGTCATCAAGATTTGAAACTGAGACATAGTTATTATTGTTGATGGATGTAGTTAAGTCGCCATTTTGGGCCCTGGGAGAGAAGAGTAGGCGGTGGTGAAATCGAGGTGACGGTCTAGTTGACTTAGTCAAATGATGAAAATAATGATGGTGGTGGTTGAAGAAAGGAGATGAAGATGATTGAGTTTGAATATTGTTAGATTGCATGGAAGAAAAGGAAATCATGATTTGAATAAAAGAGATAGCTTTGGACTATAAAGACAGAAAGAAAGAGAGAAAAAATCAGTGTGATGCATGAAGTAAGATGAACAACTCAAGGGTATATATAGGGATATTTGTTAATTGCTTATATTAGGTGGGAGAAAGGTGACAAAACAAACTAAATAAATAAAATTAGTAAATGAAACTTAATTATATTCATATTAAATAAAAGTGAATATTTAAAAGAACAAATAATGGAACAATTCAAAGCATTTGTAAGATAATTTGTCTTGAATTGTATTTTATCTTATTTTGATGATGACTTTGTTGACTTCATAAGTCTTGGTCAACCTAAGGTTGCAAAATTCTCATTGATTTTGTTTGCTTTGTGAGTTTATGTATAGAAAAAACGAAGAATACTATTATTACCACGTGAAATCATGTCAAGTTGCAAGGGATGCTGAATTTTTTTATTTGCAAGTGGCTCTCATGGGATATTCCTAGCAAGTTCCAAAACCTATGAATATTTAAACTCTGTGGGGTTTGTATTAGTGCACCATTTCATGTTTTTAATAAGTAACATGTGACCAAGTTAGATAGCTTTGTGATTTGATAAATATATGGGTAGGTAATGTAAAAAATTTCTTAACGAAGAAGTGTGAGAGGTGAGTAGACGGAAGAAGTATTGGGAAGATGTGGTTGGATAGGATATGGCATACGTGCAGTTTATCGAGGACATGATCTTAGATAGGAGGATATAAAAGTCGAGAATTAGAACACAAGGCAATTAATAGTAGGTAGTCGTGTGTTGTCTAGTTTTCCTTTTATTACTCTTTTATTGTTTTATTCTTTGTTTTTAGTAACCTATTATTTTATTTTTTTGCTTTAGTTATCATAGTATTTGTTGTTGTTATTATTCTCTTCTCCAATATGTTTCACTATAACTGCTTCACTATTGAATTTTCTTTTCACACTTTGTTATGTTTTACTTGAACGGAGTGTCTATCAAAACTATAATAGGAATAAGAATGTGTATACACATCCTTTTCGAATCTCACTTATAAAATTATATTGAATATATGATCTTTGTAAAAAAAAAATCCCTTTGGGTGGAAATTCTTTTATGGAGTTTCTAGTATAAAAGGATCTGACTTTAAAAGGCTCTCTGAATCCTATGATATGAAATTGATAGAATCAGTTGGTCCAATGTCTCAATGAATAGTTCCCAAGAAGTACAACTACAACGTGGCTTTACAAGTATTACTAGTTGTATTTGCTATAAGCTCGTTGTCAACATGTTGATTATACAATAAAACATTAAAACAAATGTTTATTATAAAGATATGATATTTGTATCTAACTCGATCTCTAAAATCAGCTCATAAAGGAATGATTGTCCTAATTCATATATAAAGAGATCAATAATTCATTTCCGATCGCTGAAGGCTCTGATACCTTGATAGATATAGCACCTAGCACAAACTCAACCTCAAAAGCTAACTTAATGAAACCAAATGACTCATCCCCACAAATGTGGGAGACTCAACAATTATCACGACAACTCATTGGGAGAATTATCATTAGTAGAGGCTTCCAGCACAAGGGACACGGGGTAATAAGAAAGGAGATTACGATCTTGAACTACCACAACGTTATAAATATTTGGCATCTTGCCCGGGGAAAAGTCTATATCTAGTACCGGACCGATGATTTGGACGACACGCCCCAGGTTTTTTTTTGTGGAGAATCGAGCTTTCAACAACTAGGTGAAAGTTCAAGTACTAAATCAACCAACCAACCAACCAACCGAGCTACTAAGATTTTCCGATTATGACATTATTGATAGGAAGAAAGTTTTTTTAAAAAAATCTTTTTGGGAACTGTGCAAAACATGTAGCATATTCTTCTACGCAAAAGACCAACAGGTTCTTCCTTGGAACTCTTGGGACAAATTCAGTTCTTGAATTATAACTTCAACCATTCTAAGCAAGGGCAAAGGCCCCAACAAAACCTAGAAGGATAGTAATCTTTCATATAAACCTCTCTGCCATTTCCAATAATATAGAAGCTGAAGGAGCGGTTACGATCAGTCATGGTCACACGAGTCACCGGGACAACTGATATCGTGTGGCGCTCGCATATGATCCTTGCAGTAGTAGGTATAGAAGGCCTCTCTGCAATTACTTCAGAAGAGAACTTGTTAAGGAAATATGAATCAGCAAAGTAGGCTGGTGTGCACTGGTAAGCTTGGTTATTGCACAACTGAACTCCCTTTGCTCTGTGAAACACGTCGTCTGGAACAGAAGCTGCTCCGCTTGTAGCATTAACTTTCCGGGTTGAACGCGTCCTCCTAAGAAAAGAAGTCAATTTGCACATTATATTAAAGGGAAAACTATAGTCCAATGCCTTTTGGTCATCTAGTTTACAAAATATGTACAAAGTGCATAGGTTGTGTATACTTCAACATATACAGCCGAAGTGTATAGGTAGTTTATACTTCGGCCATGTTGGTAAACTAGATGGCCAAAGAGTACATTTACATAAGTTTCCACTATCTTAATCCATGCCCTCTGCATAAGCGCCCAAAAAGACCTACATGATACCTAAGATCATATGGATAAGATATTGTTTGCTATAACGATGACCGAAGTCCACGTCATTCATGCTTCATGGCGTACAGTTACGTCAAACTAGATAAGTAGTTTACAGGTAGCAGTTCTGGACTGAACTATTATGGAACCACGAAAGGATTAAATTTGGGGTCCGTATGTCAGTTCATGTTAGTACTCTGTCCGGCAATTGTTTTTATTTTCTCCAGACAAGACACAGGGTATGAACGAAGGGCCAATACAAGAAATACAGAATGCCTGATTAATCACAACCCAAAACCACAAAACTTCACTTAAACGTTTCAGTAGTTTACACTGATTCATTGATGTATTTCTGCCGAAGACAGCCAAAATTAGCTTTATTTACACAGTATTTGTTAATATCAAATGACTAGGTATTTTGTACGAGTAAGACGTCAGTTGACAGCCTCATGATTTCCTTCATTTTAATTTCGTTAAAGATTTGAGTAAATAAATCAAGAGTAAAGATGAATTACCATCTAACAACAGCTACTTTCCATGTCAAAAGAAAACCACCACCTTGGCATGTTTGGCATTTGATGAGGCCACGAGATTCACAAGTCACACAAGGAAGTTTTCCATTACCTTTACAATTCAGGCATCTGCAAAAGAGGAGGAAAAGGGATATTTTCAGTAAATCGATTACAATAGTCGGACACCACAAGGATTGGCATTTGTTTCCAGAAATATGAAAGAGAAGGAAATTTAGATGCGAAATAGTACAAGAGTTGCAAGACTTTCATCTATACTTAATCAAGGCAAAAAGAATAAACTAGATCATAAAATGCCAAAAAATTGTGCAACAGTTAACTCTCAGCCAAAAGCTCACATTGTATCAGATCCATCCTTATGAGCAAGTAGACCCCTTCCATAGCAAGTTGGACACTGAGCCATTTGACCCTCCTTGTAAAACCCCGGCTCTTGATCTGCATTGCAAGTTGGACAAACTATATTGCCTTGACCATCACAACCTGTGAAGCAAATAAGCAAAAATCATGAAATGAAAAATGTTAAAGATTACATAGACAGTACAACAGTAAAACAAGAAATAGAGGATGACCTGAAAGAATCAAGTACATTTTATTATATACTTCTTTTAAGTGATTATTTTGTTATGCTATTAACAAATGCAAAATGACTATCCCAGGAACCACACCTATTACCTGAACATTTCTCAATAGTTTCTGAATGGGGAATTCTCAGCCTCGATTCCTTGTAAGGTACAAATAAAACAGGAAACTCAGACCTTAAATCCAGCTCCCATATTCCTGTTTCAGGCCTCTTGTCCTTTCCTTCAATGCTGCCACCGGTGTACAGCTCCTTCTCTACAACTGTATCTCTCTCTTCCGTGAAAGTTTCCAGAGTTCCCACATACACATTGCAGTCTTCAATTGCATGAATCTTCCAGGACCGAGCTGGACGACTTCCCCAACAACAGCGATGGCCAACATGATCTATAAGCAGCTCTCGTACTTCTACCTCGTCCAGCACTTGCCTGCCGAAAAATTTAGTCAATCAAGATGCTGTTGGCAAAACAACCATAAAGCAAAATTAAGGAGCCAAAAAGGAATAAAATATAAACACGCATGCATAAAACTACAGTAATTATCAAGAAACATATTGGAGATCATCTTTATATTGCAACTCAAATATCGTAAGTTCCTTCTATTTCTCGTTACTTGTTTCAGAACACTAATTGGTGTCCTGAAATCAGCAGAAGAGGAAATTAGTGCAGCCATTAACGGTAATAATTTCAAAAGCTTAATATAGCCTATGTAACCCAAGAAAGACCAGTGCTAAAAAGAATGTGGTGTAATTACCTCCGTAGATCACCGGTAGTTTCACTTGCATCTCCATAGTATCCACCCTGATAAACAATCCCTTGCTCTGCAACAAGAGATAATATCATTTATTTTCTAACATGACATTACAAATAAGACATAGTGACGATACTGCAGGGAAGTCCTATGCATACTCCAGGGCAATAAAACCACTTGCGCCGCACAAGTGATCTAATCACAGTTATGAGCTTTACCAAATGAAAAACAAAAAGCAAGTATAAGGCTGGTACATCCTATCATCGGCCAAAATCAGACAGAAACATTTTATCTAGATAGCTTTAGTGAACTCGGAAAATTCACGAGAACCATAGCGGTGAAACTTAATGCAAGTCATAAGGCCAGACATTTCTGGTATTAACTACTAACCAACAGGCAACCATGATGTTGACAAAATGGATGCAAGACCTAACATGAAGAAGAAGATAGAAATTACAGAGAAGAGGATTTGGGAAAATATCTTGCATAGTCGTAATGAATCAAAGTTGTTACAATTATACATGATAGGACAGCTCATTGACAGCTGTAACTAATCACTGAACTCTAACTAACTATTCAGCTGATTAACTAACTAATCACATAATTAGTTTGGTAACTAACTTACAGAATCAGCTAACAGAATCAAGGCACATCAATGCACTTTCCAAGTTCCTTCACACATGAATAAGGAAGCACCAAATGGGTATGGGCTTGTACAAACAACAATAATTACGCCTCAGTCCCAAATAAGTTGGGTATGTTTAATAAATCGAAAAGTCCCTAATCTAGAAAACTATTTGAAAGTGCTGTACTATAAGAACCCGGAAGTTAGAAAGTCGGAAAATTGAGTTCAAGTTTGAAGGCCTTAGCTTTTGGCACCAGGCGGCCCTTCATGGAGCCCTCCACGAGCCGTGGAGAGCAACTGTGAAGGCCACTGGTAAAAAGGGAAATTCTGAAGAAGGGACCACGGAAGGCTTCACGGTCCGTGGTGTGAACCACGAGCTGTGATATGGTCCTTGAACCCAACTCCTCAGGCTCCTGTTCAGGGTGCATACCATGGGAAGGCACCACGCCCCCCCCCCCCCCCACACGTCCCAGATCCAAGTCCGTGGATCGTGGTGGGTTCCCCATCCAGGTGCAATTCCAGTTTTAAGTTGGGGGTATTTTGGTCTTTTCCTATGTTTTCATTTGTGGACGTTTTTTTGGAGTTTATCCTAACCTATTAACTACCCTAAGCCGTCCTAACCCTCTCATTATCACCGAAACACTTTGAATAAAAATCCTCTCTCTAAGAGTATTCTCTCAAGAGTCTCCTTCTTCCTCAAGCAATTCAAGGGATTTCTTCAAGATCAAAACTTCAATTCCTTACGAGTTAAGGCTTCTAAGAGCAAAGATGTGTGGGAATTCTTCCTTCGGCCCTTTCACCCATGGAATCCCAAGTTTTTTCTCAAAATCTCTTATGATTTCTTCTTCTAAAAGCCCTAATTTTATGATGTTGCGTTGGGTCTTCTTACTCATGATATATCTTATGATTAATGATTAAATTATGCATAATTCACATTACATTGCATGATTTCAAGATGAATTTCAATATCCCATACTATATACTAGTTTCAAGTATGTTTTAATGATGATCATGAATTTCAAATAATTTCAATGAAAGTTTTATGAATGATTTTCAAAGTTTATAGATGACTCATGAAAGATTATGAATGATGTTTCAATGATGCTATAAGCAAAGAAGTTATAGTGCAATAAGGTCAATTCTTGCACAATCATGTTAAAGAAGTTAAAGGTTGTGATGGAATTTCCTCACACACTCATGTTGAAGTTGATAGATGAGCTACTCTTATGTTATTTTATAAAGTTGGATTGGTATCTATTATAACATTTCCTAAAGATGTTAATGACTATGTTTTCATGAAGTTCCGTTGGGCTAATGACTAAGCACCGAGAGGACTTTAAGATGGGGTTCGGTCTAGTAGCTATTGTAGCTACCCAAGGGAATCCTAGTAGCAACCTTTAGTCCCTAACTACGTTGCCCGCATAGGTTTAAAGATGCCAATATGGCGAAGCTAGTGGATCCACATATAGCAAAGTTAGAGAAAGTACCATGACGGAGTCTATCCTGGCAAGGTAGCCTCCCCCTTCTCGATGTGGGGATCATTGAATTTCATGTATTAACTCGCATGATCTTAAGTGTCGGTTAATGTCCTATTCTACACCAGTTAAAGAAAAATGTATAAAGTTCTCATGATGATGATGTTTTAATGCTTGACCAATGATTATAATGTTTTCTAAGGTTTTCATGGTTTTACTCATGTTTTAAGATATTTGGTCTTGCATCTTATGATTCATATTGATTATGTCCTATATTCATTGTTCATGCATACTTTTCACATACTTAGTGCATTTCATGTACTAATGCACAATTTTTGCCTATATTGTATCATAATGTAGGGACAGACAATCATCACGCACCTCCTATTCGTGAGTAGATTGAGCTTGATTACTTCCATTGTTGGTGAGTCCTCACCATTCGAGGACATGACATTTTATTTTCATTGTGTCATTTGACTATTTCATTCTCTTATGTTGTCATGGGTGAACTAGGAGCTCGTCTTATGCCCCATCTAGTTAGTAGAGGCATGTTGGATGTTATAGAGTCTATGTTGTCGCTTACTTCGAGTTTGAGACTTCCGTCCCTTTTTGAGACTTTACTTCCACATCTATGTCATGCTTTATTGATTTACTTCCCTTATGTATGCTCATGAATGATATGCTAAGAGGTTTGGTTGGGGTCCCTTGGGATTCTAACCGTCGTGTTGCACCTAGGGCCTAGCTTGGGTCGTGACATGTACATTCTTAAAAAATCAAGTAAAATTGTAATAGCACCAAGCTAAAAGCAACGATTAAGGACCTTTCTTGCGCAGCAAAATAAAAGAGTTACTCCATTTGTTTCATTTTATAATTTTAAACTTCTAATTTCAACTTTAATGGCGTACTGCTATACTACTAGCTCTAATAGTACTTTCCATATGCCAAAAGTTCTCTTTCTTTATGAAAAAATTGTGTACAGTCGAACACTACCATATGATATAAAATGGAGAAGATATATAGAACTCAACGTAGAATAAGCTGGTATGAATTGATGAGTTAGTGGAGAACTTACCATAAAACTGTGACTGGGATTGGGATTGAGGAGAGCTGATCAAGGGGGCATGGAGAGAAGGAGAGTAGGGAACTGACATAGAAGCAGCAGACCGAATCTCATCGACGCTAACTTCTGATCCAGCTAAGGAAGTTGTGGGAATCACAGAACCCTCCCTTCCCACATACTCATAAGAACCCCATTTCTCACTCCCTCTTTGACCTGTTTCACTAGCTACTTTCCCTGCTTTTTGGAAGTCACATGAACACAAAATTAAGCTATGCAAAAAGGAAAAAGCTAGAAAGAACTGAAAAAATGATTCCCGCTTAAAGCAATTAAGGTATACAAAAGGGACAAAGCAAGAAGAGGGTTAAAGAACTCACAGAAAAAATTCAAGCTTTAAGCAATGAAAAAAAAGGCAGCTCGGTGCACTAAAGCCTACGGGGTCTAGAAAAGGCTAGACCACAAAGGTCTATACACAGTATTAACCTACATTTCTGCAAGAGGCTATTTCTACATATTGAACCATTTATGCAAAATTGGACTAGTAATAAAAGGGTATAGGATTTTTAGAGAAAAGATAAAGGGAAAAGCAAGAAGAGGATTGAAGAACTCACGGAAGAGATTCAAGTTTTAAGCAATGAAAAAAAGGCACCTCGGTAGACTAAAGCTACCGCAATGTGGGTTAGGGAAGGGCCACACCACAAGGCTTATATACTGTCGTACCCTATATTTCTAGGCAAGAGGATATTTCTACGGCTCGAACCATTAATGCAAAATTGGACTAGTAATAAAAGGGTATAAGATTTTTAGAAAAAACATTCAAGCTTTAAGCAATGATTCTGTGCAAAAATGGGAAAAGCAACAAAAAGGGTATAGACAATTTATAAGAAAGATTCAAGCTTCAGAATATAAGGTATGCAAAAAGGAAAAACCAAGAAAAGGGCATATAAAATTGACAGAAAAGGTTCAAGCTTTAAGAAACTAAGCTATGCATAATGGGAAAAGCAACAAAAGGACATACAAATTAACAGGAAAGATTCAATCTTTAAGCAATTTAGCTTATATAAAATTGGAAAATTGTTAAATCAAGGAAAAGGTATAGAAACTGACATAAAAGATTCAAGCTTTAAGCTTTAATGATGATGGAAAAAGACTAACCTGTCAGCAGTGGGTTTTCCATTGCTCCGAAGAATTTAAAAGAACTCAAAAAATGGATCACAATTCAAATTGTGGATTTTAGCATAACCCCACATGATATATATAACCAATTTGTGCCTTAATGAAGAAGAAAGTAGATAGTCATACTGTAAGATATGAAGAAGATTTATCCTCTCACACGCCATATGCTGTGGGGTATAGAGCATTGCTGGCACAAGGCTGTGGAGAATCATATGTGGAAAACTTGGTAAATGTCAACCATCCTTCAATTATACTCCAAACTTAAAATTCACAATTTATAGTATTTATTATATATTTTTTAAAATATTTAAATATAATTTTTATTGAGATGATTCAATCCAATTCAATTTTAAAGATTAGTTAAATTGATTATCGAGAAAAAAAAAGTGACATATAAATTAAGATAAAGAAAGTATTAGAGAAATCATAATTTTTAGTTAAAATATTTTTAAAAAAATTATTAAAGAATTTAAATAATAAAATGGATTAAGGAGAAAAAGTGAAAGTACAAATACCTAAAAAAAAATAGGAGGCACCACATGTTTATCCATCATTTATTCAAACTTCACTTACATGGAAATCTTAAAAGACAATTGCTATCATATGCACCGTAAATTTGACTAATATAACTAGAATTATCAAATATCAGCTAAGAGAAAGACGAGAAGAACAAAATATGAAATTCGAGGTTTTAAGTTGTTAGTTTATTGACCAATACTAACGAAAAGATAATCTTATCATTTTCATAATTGAAGGATGTTTTTTTGTTTACTATAATAATAAAAGGATGATGTTTAAATCTGGGATATAATTGAGGAATGATTTTGGCCAAAAGTTCTCTACAATGTCACTCACAAATTTTAATTACTTCACGCTGCTCTTTTTAAAGAGTTAATGACTAAAAAAAACTTAATAATTTATTATAGTTTTGTTAGTTTCATGTTTAAATTTTGAAAAAAAGTTAAAATTTTCGTAGTTGTTATAAAATTAATCTAAAGAAGTAGTGCAATATATCAAAAGATAAAAGTAAAAACAATAAAGAGAAATAAGAGGAGCGTATTTTTATTTCTTTCTTTTATGTGTTCTTATTATAAAATAAACTAACTTAGCAAAATAAGAAGAAGAGAATAAGAGAAAAAGAGAGAATTCTTTCCATATCTGTATCTCTTAATATCATGACCTATATGCTATTTATAGCCGGGGAATGGGAGGGAGTTAAAATAACAAAATAAGTTGTAGGAAAAAGTAAGGGGACAACAAATGGTGGGTAGGAAAGAAAAATGGACAGCCACCACTTGTGTCCACTTGTATAACACTTCCCCTTGGATGTCCATATGCAATGTGCCTCATTAAAAACTTTTACAAGAAACAATATACATAGTTATTCTGAACACCCATTGATGTTGTGCCTCGTTAAAACCTTACTAGGAAAAACCAGTGGAAAAAAACCTAGTGAAGGAAAAAGAGTACACACATTTGATAATAAGCCTTGAGTGCTGCCTTATTAAAAACCTTACCAGAAAAATCCAATGGGACAAAACCTTGGTTAAGGGAAAAAGAGTGCAGCGCGTATTTTACTCTTCCTGATAAAAACTTCATTTGATATCTTGAAGACGACGCATTCCAATTTTGTATCTCATTTTCTCAAAGGTTGAAGTCGTCAATGGCTTGGTAAACATATCTACTAAATTGTCACTTGAACAAACTTGTTGGACATCTATTTCGCCCTTCTTTTGAAGATCATGAGTAAAAAAGAATTTTGGTGAAATATGTTTTGTTCTGTCTCCTTTGATGTATCCTCCCTTCAATTGAGTTATACATGCAGTATTGTCTTCATACAATATTGTTGGAACGTCTCTTTTCAAAGAAAGACCACATGTTTCTTCAAGTGTTGAGTTATTGATCTTAACCAAACGCATTCTCGACTTGCTTCATGGATGGCTATTATCTCTGCATGATTTGAGGAAGTGGCAACCATAGTTTGTTTTGTTGAACGCCATGATATAGCTGTACCACCACATGTAAATAAATAGTCTGTCTGCGATCGACCTTATGGGGATATTTCGGCTCTTATACATGCTGCTGTCACCTTTCAAACCAAGCTCTTGTGCCTGCTTTAGCTTGCCGGGATCAGACAAATATCCCGCATTTGCACAACCAATCAATTGTGACGTGGATTCATTTGAGTAAAACAATCACATATCAATGGTCTCTCGGAGGTATTTGAATATATGCTTAATTCCATTCCAATGTCTTCATGTTGCAGAAAAACTAAATCTTGATAACAAGCTTATAGAGAAAGCTATATCTAGTCTAGAATTGTTGGCAAGATACATTAATGCACCAATTGTACTAAGATATGATATTTCAGCACCAATAAGCTTTTCATCATTTTCATGAGGTCGAAACAGATCTGTATTAATATCAAGAGATCTCACAACCATTGGGGTACTCAATGAATGTGTTTTATCCATATAAAACCTCTTTAAAATATTTTCACTATATGTTGACTGATGTATAAATATCTCATTTGTAAAATGTTCAATTTGTAGACGAAGACAATTTTTTGTCTTTCCGATGTCTTTCATTTCAAACTCCTTTTTCAGACATTTTACTGTCTTTGAAAGTTCTTTCGGAGTTCCAATAATTTTTAAATCATCAACATATACTGTTATTATGACAAATTCAGATCCAGACCTTTTCATAAAGACACAAGGGCAAATTGGATCATTTTTATATCCTTCTTTTAGCAAATATTCGCTAAGACGATTATACCACATGCGCCTGATTGTTTCAATCCGTATAAGAATTTCTGAAACTTTATTGAGCAAGTTTCTCGAGAATCCTTGTATGCTTTAGGCACTTGAACCCTTCGGAAATTTTTATAAAAATGTCGTGGTCCAATATGCCATATAAATAGGTAGTGACCACGTCCATTAGGTGCATTTCAAGCTTTTCATGAACTGTCAAATTCGTTAGATACCTGAAGGTAATTGCATCCACCATAGGGGAATATGTTTTCATATAGTCAATGCCAGGCCTTTGCGAAAAACCTTGGGCTATAAGTCGTGCTTTATATCTTACGACTTCATCTTTTTCATTTCGTTTACGCACAATAACCCATTTGTACCCTATTGGCTTGACACCTTTAGGTGTTCGGATTATTGATCCGAAAACTTTACGTTTTTCAAGTGAATTTAACTCTGCTTGAATTGCATCCTTCCATTTTGGCCAATCATTTCTCTGTCTACATTCATCGATAAATTTTGGTTCAAGATCCTTATCTTGTTGCATTATTTGAATGGCAACATTATAAGCAAAAATATTATCGACCACAATATCATTTTGGTTCCACCATTTTCTTGTCGAGACATAATTTATTGAGATTTCTTCATTCTCATTATTTTCAAGTACTTGGACCTCCTCGGTGGTATCACCATTTGTTGTGTCTCTAGGCTCTTCTTGAGCAATTGTCCCCAAATTATGATTATCTTGATCATTTATTCCTTTTCTTTTTCGAGAATTTTTATCTTTGGAATCAATTGGTCTTCCACGTTTTAAGCGTGGCCTAGACTCATTTGCCTGAACAAATTCTTCTACCGGGACATCAACTCGAACTTGAACATTAGCAGCTAGGATATGCTATTTAGTAGCCCGTGGAAGGTTAGTAAATGCATCCGATAGTTGATTTGCAATATTCTGCAAATAAATCATCTTTTGAACTTCTTGCTCACATTGATTTGTTCGAGGATCTAAATGAGATAGTGATAATGAATTCCAATCTATCTTATTTTCCAATTGCTTATGTTCTCCCCCTAATGTTGGGTATACTGATTCATCAAAATGACAATCAGCGAATCTTGTCGTCAATAAATCTCCAGTCATATGTTCCAAATATTTTATAATAGAAGGAGATTCATACCCAACATATATTCTCAACCTTCTTTAGGGACCCATCTTTGTGCGGTGCAGTGGAACAATTGGGACATATACCGCACACCCAAATATTCTAAGATGAGGTTTATTTGGCTCCCTTTCAAAAGCCAACTGTAATGGGGGAAATTTATGAAAACTTGTTGTCCTTATGCGCACAAGTGTTGTTGCATGCATAATAGCATGCTCCCATACCGAAAAAGGAAGTTTTGTCCTCATTAGCAATGGTCTAGCTATCAATTTGAGGCGTTTAATCAATGATTCTGCTAGACCATTTTGAGTATGAACATGAGCGACCGGATGCTCAACTTTTATTCCAACCGACATACAATAATTATTAAAGGTGTTACACCCTACACTCTTGAGCTCGGAATGTCTCTTAAGCTTCTTAGAAGTTATGAAGTGAGTCGGATAATTTACTACACTATCACACAACTCTAAGGACGGGAGAATGTGATACTCCCTAGTAGGGAAGGTGGGAAATAGGGTCATGAGAAGTCGGAAGGAGTTGGAGGCCAAGTAATGAGTCGTATGACTCAACTTACCTACGTAAGCTATTAATTTAGAAATCTTACATACTTAAGCTACTTGAGTACATATCAAGCTTACGTAGCAAGAAGTACACGGGTTCTTAAAATAAGACGAGATTACGAACCCACAAGAAAGAAGAGAAAATGACACGTGGCAGCATGGGAAGGTGCCACGTGGCAGCAGGTGACCCACCTGCTTGGGGTCAAGTAGGTGACCCACTTGCTTAGGGGGTGGGCCCCACAAGGACACATGGCAGCCTAGGAGGCAAGGCATGGATCCGTGGCCCAATAGGGGCTGGATAGGGATGACACGTGTCACCTCCAAAGCCACCCAATGTATGTATGTTATGTGACTAAGTACTGCATTGTTCATCAAAAATTCAGCCAAGAACAAAGAGAGAAAATGTGAGAGAAAGAGAGACTAGCTACGGCTTAGAAGAATTCAAGGTAAGCTCTCTAATTTCTCTCCGTGAATTAGTTATCTACGGTGTTCCTCAATCACGTGGAGATGTATATATATATATCTTATGATTCTTACGGAACCATATCTTCAACTTTACACTTGGAACAAACAAGAGAAAGTTGAAAGAAAAACCTAGAGGGGCAAGGAGAGGGGCTACGGGTTTGGTCTCCAAAAGGTGAGCCTCCGACTTTCGTTCCGTAAATTAATTATTTACTGTATCCCATGGTTATATATCAGTGTTTAATAGCATAAAATCACAATTTGGGGCAGCGGAGAAGTGACACAAACAGTCCACTCCATTTCAGCACATCAAGAGGTTTCCGAAGTGGGGTTTGGCGAGTTCTGACCAATTTCGGGTAAGGTAAGGCCTTTCCTTTAAATTTGGAGTTTATGGTGTTGTTATTAAGTGTATTACATGTTGTGTAAGTGGATGGAAATATGAAAAGTTCATAAAGATGTTTGACGTTAGAAACAATCTAATGTGAAGCTGTTATAGTTAAATTGAAATCGAATACGGTGTTGTGCTATGGTGTTGCGGCTGTAGGTGGTATGGTGCTGTGTTGCAGGGCCTAAAAGTATTCTAAACGAGGTGTGGGAGCTGCTAGTTGCAGCCACACGACCCTCCACTTCGTACGGTTAAAGGTTTTACAAAATAAAGACTAGAAATCCTATTTTGGTATCGTAATTTTCAGCAAGTTGTTTGGAGCTTGTGTGGTGTAATGTTGTCATGTTTTGTGTGTATATGAGCTGTAGGTTATTGTTGTTGGTTGGCTGTAGTGATTAGGGATATAATTGGAAATTCGGATAGGGCATGTTATAGGGGAGGTGCTGCCCAATTTTTGTTAACTCCTTAACTAGCTAAAGAACTAGTCGAGAAGACGAACGAGGAAATGAGTTCTATGAATACTCGTGTGCAACTTAAGATGATAAAAAGTCAAGGATTGTTAATATTCGTATTGCTTCCGTGTTGAATAGGTTCAAAGGACGACGAGGCGAACGTGATAAAGAGTAAGTCGTAAGAGGTATGTAAAGCTGTCTCTCTTTCCTTTTGGCATGTCTTAGCCGTAAGTGAATTGTATGTGAAATGTGGGGGTAATTCCATTCCCAGAACTCCAAGTACGCCTCATAATCCCTATCCACTGCTTGGTATTGGAACTCCTGAAAGAATTGAGTATTGCCTGTTAAGGCTTCTACATGTTAAAAAGTAGTGCGTGAAAGGCTATCTCTCCTTTCTCTTGATATGTACTTGGTATTAAAATAAGATTATGATGCCATAGTTGTTCACCGAGCCCCAGGATGGGCCGGGTGCGAAATATGTGCATGATGACCACATGAAGGAAAGGACAGACTATATAGAGTTTATTCTCTTTCTTTGTTTTTGGCATGTCTTAGTTGTAAGTTAAATATGATATGAGCTCCGGGGTAATTCCATTCTTAAGCATCTCTTATTTACTTCTGAGTATTGAACTCTTGTAGTATTTGAACTATTTCCCTGGAAACTTCTATATGTTAAAGAGGATACTCGAGATGACTACACTACTACTCGGATCCTCAAGCAAAAGCTTAACTTTCTTATTCTGTCAAGTCTCTGATAATGATTTAAATTGCATATAGTTACTCACTACTCTACTCGTGAATACTGTAACCCTTCTATCACTGAGTCTCGGGCCAGGGTATGTTCTCGTACACAGTTCACTACATTATCCACCGAGTCCCTCACTAAAGGGCCGGGTACACTATACGAGGACATGATAATGCAATGACATGAAAAACTCACTGAGTCCCTCACTAGAGGGCCAGGGTACGTATGTATAAATATAATGATGTGTTGCAATAAGATGGTGATGGCGTCGGGCCTATGATGGTCCTACAGAGGTGATTCACTGGATCCCCGAAAGGGCCGGCTATATTGTATGATTTGAGCATGCATGGTTTTATGATTCATTGAGTACAGGTACAGGTTTCTGATTTGACATTTTATCCCCTGCTTCTCTATTTCAGATATGCCTCCAGTCATATTATGTTATGTTTTACATGCTCAGTACATATGTCGTACTGACCCCCTTTTCTCGGGGGGCTGCATTTCATGCCCGCAGGTACAGATACAGGTTTTGGGAGTCTGTCAGCTTAGGATTCCGTTAGGCTCAGGTGGAAGAGGTTCCATTGTATCGGAACCTGGTTTTTGGCACTGGCCACTGATGTATATCTTTGTTTTGTTTATCCAAGGGTACGGCGGAGGCCCTATCCCGCCATATGTTGTCGTTAATATTTTTAGAGGTCTGCAGATATGTATATGTGGGTTGTGTATGTCAGTTTGGTTCAGCTGGGTCTACATGATGTATGGTATATGTTATTATGTTATGGCGGCCTTGTCGGCTTGCGTGCCCTTTCATGATGTGATACAAATGAAAGAGGCTACAGATTTATGAAAATGTTATCACCCAATAGGGTTCTGTTGCATGGTATTATGTTATTTATAGTTCGACTTGACCACAGCTGATACACATATATACGGGAGTTCAGATCGGACCCCAGTCGCGGCCTACGGGGTTGGGTCGTGACAAAAGGATTGAGATGTAAATTCACCAGCATTATCAAGACAAATTGTCTTTATTGCATAATTTCAAAATTATGCTCTTAACCTTAAAATTTTAGTTAATAATCTTGCAAAAGCCATGTTGCGAGTTGATAATAAGCACACATATGACCATCTTGTAGATGCATCTATTAAGACCATATAATATTTAAATGGTCCACATGAAGGGTGAATTGACTCATATATATCACCCTGTATACGTTCCAGAAATGCAGGAGATTCAATCCCAACCATAGTTGCTGATGGTTTAATAATCAATTTTCCTTGGGAACAAGCAACACAAAAGAATTCCTTAGATTGAAGAAATTTCTGATTTTTCAAAGTGTGTCCATGTGAATTCTCAATAATTCTGCGCATCATATTATAACCGGGATGGCCCAACCGGTCATGCCAAATGATAAAATCATTAGAATCAGTAAACCTTTTGTTTACTATGTCATGTGATTTAACAGTACTAATATTTGTATGGTACAATCCAGAAGAAAGTGCAGATAATTTTTCGTGCACAATTTTCTTCTCTGTATTTATTGTAGTAATATAAAGGAATTCAACATTTCCTTCATTTGCAGTCTTAATATGATAGTCATTTTGGCGAATAACCTTGAAACTTAACAAGTTTCTTTGAGATTTACTACAATACAATGCATTATCAATTACCAATATCGTTCCTCCAGGTAGTAATAAAGCCCCTCTTCTAGCCTTCAATCAATTTTGTACTATCGGATATTGTATTGACATAGGCCTTTTTCATAAACAAATGACAGAAATATTTTTTTTCTTTTAATATTGTATGAGTTGTGGCACTATCCAAAAGGCACATATCTCCATTACTCATATTGGATTCAATTGAAGACTGAAAAATTTACTTATGTTCATAAAATAAAAATACATTATAAGAGATAAAATAAGTAACAATATTGCTAGAAAAAACATAAGTCCTTTTTTCTTTTTTTAAAAAAAAATAGATAGACGTAAAAACATGATAATCAAAAATACATAAAAGCGACAACATATTGTAAATCATATAATGAAATTAAACATCAATTATAATCCTCAAAGAAGTCTTCAACCTCCAAATGAGTAATATCATTGAGGTCATTAAAATCGTTATCCTTCAAAGCCAGATTTACTTCAATATTATCATTATGCGAAGGTCTTGCCTCAACATTTTTTTCAAACGCCAAGTGTGACTCTATCCGAGCATTTAAAGAAGAGGCACCACCTCTATTTGCCTTTTTTTAAAAGGAATTTTGATAAAGCCTTACAAAATATTCAGGCGTCCGACATTTATTTTTCCAGTGGCCTTTCATGCCACAACGATGACAGTTACTTCTTGAAGGGCTACTTCGAGAACTCATATTATTCTCCCTTTTATGTTGACCACCACCACGACGATTATTATATCTTCTTCTGTCATTGTCACGTTCACGCACATTATTGTGGCCTTGATTTTTATTTTATCTTCTTTCAGACTGGCCATGTGTTTCTACCACATTTGCTTTCGGTAACGGAGCAGTTCTAGTGGGACGAGCTTCATTATTTTTTATTAAAAGAGCATTATGTTGCTCAAACACTAGAAGACATAAGATCAATTCAGAGTATTTCTGAAAACCTTTTTTGCAATATTGCTGCTGTAATATCACATTGGAGGCATGAAAAGTAGTTAGTGTCTTTTATAACACGTCATCATCATTTATATTTTCCCCACATAATTTTAATTGGGAAGTTATTCTAAATACAACAGAATTATACTCAATTATAATTTTAAAATCTTGAAACCATAAGTGCATCCACTCATAACGAGCCCTTGGCAATACCGTTGCCTTGAGGTGGTCATACCTCCTTTTTAAATCTTTCCACAATTCAAGTGAATCTTTCACTGTCAAGTATTCAACCTTCAGGCTTTCATCTAGATGATGACAAAGAAAAATCATAGCCTTCGCTTTATCCTGTCTTGATGCTTTATTTCGTTCGATTATAGCATCACCAAGACCCTTAGCGGTAAGGTGAATTTCAGCATCAAGTACCCATGACTAATAATTTTTGCCAGAAATATCAAGTGCCACAAACTCTAATTTTGACAAGTTTGACATGATGAAAATTAATTTAAAAATAACAAAGAAAACTAAAATTAAATTTCTTCAGTAGATATACCTAATATAGAAGTTAATTTTCTGGAAAAAAAATTACAGCTTCGTGCTGATAACGTATTATAAAATAAACTAACTTAGCAAAATAGGAAGAAGAGAGTAAGAGAAAAAGAGAGAATTCTTTCCATATCTGTATCTCTTAATATCATGACCTATAGGCTATTTATAGCCGGGGAATGGGAGGGAGTTAAAATAACAAAATAAGTTGTAGGAAAAAGTAAGGGAACAACAAATGATGGGTAGGAAAGAAAAATGGACGGCCACCACTTGTGTCCACTTGTATAACAGTTCTCCAAATCTTCAAGTGCGTTTATAATATGACTTCTCGTCCTATTATGATTACATACAGGTAGACAAAGAGAATATCATAAACATGACATGAAAGGGAAGATCATAAAGAAGGTAAGAGACATAGCATTAAAAATTTGAGATTGTGGAGGATGTGGAAACTAATTGTAAAGAGTAGGGGGGGCACATTTAATGAACATTCACATAAATAATATATTTTATAACACTCCATCTTGACTGTTAATTGATAATGTGTCTCATTAAATTTACTAGAAAACATTCAGCAGAAAAAAAATTAGTGAAGAATTATACATATCTTGAAACACACATTGCTTGCTGCCTCGATAAATATCTGGACAGGAAAATTTAATGGGATAAAACTAGCTAAGCAAAAAAGAGTACAACTCTTATTTTACTCTCCCGATGAAAATATCACATTATTTTTTGGAGACATACATTCTGTTGATGCTCGTGTCTGAAAAAGAACATTGAAGAAATGTATTTTATTTTGTCTTCTTCAGTATATTCTTCTTTCAATTGAGTTATGCAAGTAGCATTGTTTTCAACAATATTAGTGTTATGTCAAAAAATGAACAAAGTGTAAAATTAATTTCATCTTTATAAGAAAAAATTAATTTTAGTAAAAGAGGAGTCGCCACTTAATTTTTTAAAGAAATTAAGAAAACTTAATTTAAAAGACCCTAACAGATTTAAGTCTTAAAAATTCAGAGAAAAAGGTACGAGGTTCCTATTACTATTTTAAGAAGGTTTTAGCACTTAAAATAGCCGCTAACATGCTGTTATCCAACGACATAAATTATTTGACTATTTAAAATATATATATATATAAAAAAAAAAGACACCTGAGTTTGTTTTGACAAATTTAGTTATTTGAAAATACTTAAAATATTTGAAAGGAGGATTTATGATCAAAATGAGCAAGAAAAGAAAAATAATATAGATATCATTTAGGTAAAATCATTTTAAAAGGATAAATATTTCATAAGAGAAAACAGTTCCTCTTTTGGGGGATTTAATAAGTTAAACCTAACTACAATTAATATCTAAGCAGAATAAATAACATAAATACGTAAATAAATTATTACAATCCAAATTAAATATAAATGAATAAAAATAATAAAAATCTGGTCCGACACTTAATTTCTGTACGTCTGGACTAAGTAGTTGGGCCACCTGCATTTGGGGGCTTTAGGCCCAATTTTCTTTGTATACAGTGTATACAACTTCTGTAGAGTGTGTATACACCAAGTGTATATCTCCGGTTATCTTGTATATTAGCTTCCTTTTCCAGAATATCCGAGGCTGACTCGATAAGAGAAATTTGAGCCTCCATGGCTCAAACTCAGAAATGCATAAAGGAAAGATAATCCACAAGGGACTCGGGTAGAGTTCACATGTAACAAAATAAAATCACATTAGCTAAGTAACATGAGATAGAATTATTCTAACACATTTTAAGAGGATGAACAATCACTAAACCACTCAATACATTCGAATGTAGTCAAACATAAACAATACTTGATCATTCAAAATTTAATTAACTAATGAGACAAATTAGGTGCTTCATTCAACAGCTATTGGAATGTTATAACGAGAATAAACTATAAATACAATTATTAAATTTACATGGCAAGTAGGAGCGGTAAGATATCCTTCAATTTTATTACAAATAATAAATCATTTAGCAAGTTTAACATTACAATGACTAAAAAAGACAATCATAATTTAGTTATCAAAAGGTTCACAGTAAACATATGCTTAAATAGTTATCATCCTTATCTTCACAACACATTTCGATAATCTAAACAGGACAGATTTAGCCATTGTTTCTTCAACTTAGCAAGTAATTAAAAGTAGGAAGAACGAAAAATGGAGAAATTGATAGTTTATATATTTGATTAAGATACCCATTAAAATTATGAACTACCACAATGATAATCAAAACATGCATATCATTATAGGATGCTAAACCAAACTAAAATCAAATAAATCATACTCAACAAATAACTTCATGATTTAAATAGCTACTAAACTAATGATAAGCAAATGATATATGACCTTAGGTTCGACATTACGAGATTACATTCAAATTGTTATCACAGTAAAATGGCAAAATAGAGTAAACGAGTATGCAGACCAAAACTTTAGACGAGCATAAGGCTTAAACGGATTGGTCATGACAGAAGAAAAATATTAAACCAATTTGAACAAGAATCCAGAGTCATTAACAGAAGCGAGCTTAAACAGCCACAAACTCAAGACAAATTACAATCTAAAAATTTAAACTTGAACTACAACAGTAACATAGTAAACTTAAGACATACCATAATCTAAAATCTAAATAAGGTAAGAGCAGAATCATACTATAGCGAATGAAGCCGGAACTAAGCTCGAAACAACGAGAGAGAGTGGAGATTTAAATGCGAATCGAGATACTTAACACTTCTTTATGACAGCAACAAGAACAAAATACATAATTTATATTCAACTAAAATATAACAATAAGCTACTGAAATGAAAATCTTTAAGGAGAAAGACTAAGATTTAATTCAATCTTCAGTCCAAACCCACAACATATTTACAAGCAACACAAGAATAAATGTAACTAGAACAAACCAAGAACAGAAATGAGTTTACCTTTTTCGGAGCAGCGAACTAGAAACGAGAATGAGCTAGCCGTGTTTGAGCTTCCGCCACCACAATTTCAAATCGAGGAGTAGAGAATAACGAACAAAGTTTTCAATTATCGTCCTTGTTTTTTTTTTCTAAATTTTTTGTTGTTCTCTCTTCTGTCCCCCCAAAAAATCGCCCCCCCCCCCCAACAAAGAAATAGTGCACGATATTTCTCGAGGAAAAGATTATTTTTTCTTTTCAAAAATCTGAAGTTGTACCATTTTTTTTGTTTGGGGATGGGTAAATGCTTATTTTATGTTCTAATGGCTGAATGGGATTATGGGGTATATAATTAATATTAGGGGAAGTAGGCGTGGGGGACAAAAGGGAGATGGGAATGTGCAATCATATATTATATATATATATATATATTCAGATTGGCATATAAAATTTAATAAATTAAAAAATTTAACTCTTAATTTTTTGACAATCAATTGTGTAAGACAACATTGGTCGATTGGAAGACCATTACATTTAATTATGTTATATTATTATTTAATGTGATCGTTTATATCATTGTATTTTATTTAATATATATATTTTTATTATTATTATTTTAATAGAAGGATGGGCGGAAATATTATTTATTGTTATTATTATTATTATTTTTATAAGAAGGGATGACGGAAATTTTATTTATTATTTACTTATTTTATAAGAAAGGATGGTTATATTAATATAGTAGTGTTGGGGTATGGGTATTGTAATATTTAGTAGTGTTAGAATATGGGAGGGACACGTATGAGTTTTCTGAAAAGGGGTGGGAATATTGTATGGGTTAGAGTTAGTAGTATGGGATGGAGAATATAATAATGTAAGGAGTGGTTAGATGTATTTTAAATGGTTATAAAAAATGCCTACAACAAAAAAATAATTAACCTAATCATAAACTAATTAATTCGAAAAATAAAAGTTGTTAATTTACGAAATAATTTATAATAAAAAAAATTAATATAATCTTTTTTTTAGATCAATTTTGAATATTCTTAAAAGGTAATAATTATACAAACCATATACATTATCTTAAAACAATAAAAATGATAAAACTACTAAAAATAACTAAAAAAATATTTTAGTATTTTACTAAAGTAATTATTTTGAATTGCTTAAAAATCAAAAAAGTTCGATAACTAATTTACATTGCGGATGATCAAAATTGGGTGTCAACAATTACAATCTTCTTTTCAAAAAAAAAAAAACTACACATCTCCAATGTGTTGAGTCATTTGCTTTAGAAGTTGTTAGTATTTTAATAAGACTTAAATAAGTATCAATAATTGACTGTCTTTTAGAATATGATAATATGACACTATCCTCACATGCAAATAGAAAACTTTCGTGTGATCATTAATTATGTAGATTAAATAATCTTTTTGCATTTACATAATCAACAATCTCTTGACAAATTAAAATAATAAATTTATGCTAACATTTGATTTCAATCAAAATATCTTCACATAAAAGTAAAATTATATTGTGCGTGCATATTAATAAAAAATATTATGTCTTGAATAGTAGTAGTGGGATATATAAGTGCACCTTGCATTAAGACATGATACTTTCTAACCATTTTCATGAGATCAAAATTGATTTTATTTATATTAAGCTATCTCAAAAGCATTGTGGTATTCAATGGAATCGCACACAACTAAAAGATGAAGAGAAATCGACGGACTAAAACTGACCGATTATGTAGGTCTTTTGATGAATTTATTAAACAAAAAAAAAGACGGACTTTAAAAGAAAATTGTTGGATGTCTGTTAGTTATTTTTTGCGCAAAATTGCGCCAAAAATATATATAAAATAATTTTCTTATAAGAAAAATCGACTGAGTATCTCAATTTATTTATTTATTTTCAAGAAAATTGAAGGACTGCATCGATTTTTGAAATGTAAAATTACAGTTAAGGAATATAAATAAAAAACAACCAAAGCATTTCAACAACAAGCATGTGTGGTGTGTTGGGATTTAAAGGTGTGAACAAGAAATAAAGGTTTGTGACCTTTACAAAAGGTTGTACCTTTTCTAAAGGGTTATGACCGTTCTGAAAGATTATGCATTTTCCAAAGAGTTGTGACGTTTCTAAAATGTTGTGACTTTTGCGAAGGATTGTGACTTTTTTGAAAAATTGTGACTTTTTTAAAGATTTGCGACTTTTCTGGAAGGTTGTGATTTTTGCAAAGGGTTGTGACTTTTTTGATAAGGCACAATAAACACCTGGTCATACTACCCTTTATTGTCTGTAAATGGGGGATTTTTCACTCATTTTTCAACATCGAATTTCTCCTTCTTCTGCATATATTTTCTTACAAACAAAGTTGAGTCTTTGTGTGATTTCGTTGCTGACTTTTGAATTCGCTGAAATTATTGAAGTTTGCGGTACTGCTACTTCTTTAATAGGTTATTCATTTTATCCTGAGAGGAAATAATCCATAAGCTTGAGTATAGTGATGTGATTAAATTTCTTAATGACACACAGTGAAATTTTGTGGACTCGGATAATTTCATTTCTTTTCATCTTAAAAGTATTTTTATTTTACTATATTGAATACAAGGGAAACATGGTGTAAATTGTTCAATGCCACGATAGATATTTGAGTTTGATTCCAAGTTACTACATTTTTTATATATGTATTTATGAAAATCGATGGACAAAAATTTCGGTCCGTCAATTTTTTTTAAAAAATTATATCAATTGTATGGAGTGGAGTGTTGGCCAGTAAAGAACTCTCATGTTTAGAAGATGCATGTTGCGGACATGAGGATATTGAAATGGATGTATGGACACACTAGGAGTGATAAGATTAGAAATGAGGTTATTCGGGAGAAGGTGAGAGTGACATCTGTGGCAGACAATATGAGAGAAGTGAAATTGAGACGGTTTGAGCATGTGCAGAGGAGGGGTGTCGACGCCCCAGTTAGAAGGTGCGAGCGATTGGAGTTGAGGGTTATGCGGAGGGGTAGGAGTAGACCAAAAAAAGTATTGAAGAGATGTGATTAGACAAGATATGGCGCTACTGCATATCACCGAGGACATGACCTTAGATAGAAATGAGTGGAAGTCGAGGATTAGAGTAGAAGGCTAGTTGGGATAGAATGGTGTCTTGCCGTGTGTCGGTTTAGAGGGGTCGTAGGTCTAGGCGTGCCTTTATAGTTGTGTTGTTATTGTCTTTGATTATCACATTATTTTGCTATCGTTATTGTTCTTGTCTTGTAAAATTTGCATCACTTTTTTTGCCATTATGCTATATATATATTGTTTGTTTTTCTCTCTTACTTGGGACTGTGACTTTTGAGTTGAGGGTCTTTCGGAAACAACATCTCTATTTCCATGAGGTAATGGTAAGGTCTGCGTACATCTTACCCTTCCCAGACTCCATTTGTGGGATTTCACTGAATATGTTATTGTTGTTGTTGTAAAGCTGTCAGTTGATTTTCTAAAATTGATCCGTCATTTTTTGACATAGTCAAATTCATTGATTTTAGGCAAAAAATTGCGATCGTCATTCAATTTTAGCACTCAAATTTTGATCTTTTTTTAGTTGTATTAAAACCGTTTAAATTCATCAAGGATTTTCATATAACTTTATTGTCTATCTAGACATGAAAATAATTTTATTATACGCATAGCAAATTTTTCATGTATTGTCAGACTCATAAGTAACTTGAAAAATAATTTCATCCACTACAGGAGGACCTCACCATATAACAATGCCATGAATTTTGGGATTTTCTTTTATGCCAAAGGCACAAGCCATACTTGATATATTGCAACTCTACTTTTTATTTCATCTTTTGCAGAAGGGTCTATGTGTACCTTACTGACATTACATCTTAAGGTCTTGGGATTATAGGTCTAAATTTTCAGTTTTTCAAGAGAAATAAATTATATTTGAATTGCGCAATTTTGTTTGATCAATCATTTGTTTATCAACATTTTTTGACAGTTTGGAATTCAAGATTTTCGTTATTATTTATAATATTGAACGCTAAGTTATATCAAAAATATCATCGACGATCATTTTGATATTGACTGTCAATTGAGTCATTCTGACATCAAGCCGAAGAAAGGAGAAATTGGCACTTCGAAGTTCGAATAATTACTTTAGGTGGATATTAAAGTAAAGAGAATAAACATGCTAGATAAATACTTTACTTTTAATGGACATATGTATTCTTTTCCCTAATATTTTTGTGGGCTAAGTAGGTGTTGGATATTTTTTTTTCTTGGGATAATTATGCCATGTGATCATTCGACAAAAGTAATTATCAAAAGAATAATCATTTGATATATAGCCATATATAGTTAGTGTATATTTTATATATAGTAAAACTATTCAGTTTTTGAGTGTATAACTCATGTATAAGTAATCTATATTATCTAGTCAATATATACTTTCTATGACTTTTGGCGAGGTATATGTTATAGTCACTGTATATTTCCTTTGATTTTAACTATTTTTTATTTAAATAAAATATGACTATATTTATTATAAACTAATTTATTTATTGTATATATTTGAAATTGTCCTTTTTTTATTATAAACTAATTTATTTATTGTATATATATTTTTGTAAAGAAATGTCTTACTTTTGATGTCATCATGAGTCTTATTAACTTCCACTGTTTTCAATTATTGCTGTAAGGGGTCGTTTGGTTGGAAGGTATTTTATGTTAGAGATTAGTTATGGTGGGATATATTATGTTGTGATTAGTTATGTTGAGATTATTTTTTATTAATTATTTGATTTGTCATATGCAAAATAATATTCATTGCAAAATTTTTAAGAATAAGTTGTTTGTTTTACAAAAATATCCCCCATCTTATTTAATTTTTTACTTTTTTCATAAGGTTTAGTTATTCATTCTTAAAAATAAAGTTTTTATCTTATTTAGCTTAAATATTTTTGTACGTGCATTTTCATGATAATGCCTTGTGTTTTTAAATATAAAACTTCCATATTATTAATCTTCAAAATAAAACTTTTATTTTAGGTTTGTTAAAGTAGAGATTTTATTTTTGATGTTACTTCATTTAAGCATATATCACTCCTATATTATAAAATATTAAAATTATCTTCATTTTTATTGATATATAAATACAAAATTTTAAGTGATTAAAAGATTATTTAATTAAAAATATGTAATTCAACAGTGAAGTCAACATTTTAAGAAAAATCAAATATAATTAAATAAAAGAATTCGTCAAATAAATTCAACGTATAATATATTCATAAACAAAAACTATATTTATATTGTGTAATTTTTTAATGAAAAAATATATTATCATAAAATAACGAATAGTGAAGGTTGAAATTGTTATCATAAATGAATATAAATGTAAAAGTGATATATAAAAGAGGGTTTAAGGGGTACTTTTGTTATTTTGCCTTTTTTGTTCAGGGATAAGTTATCCCAATATTACTATTCCACTCATACATAAGAATAACTTATCTCAGCCATAATTATTAATTATAAGATAAGTTATCCATATTTTGTAACCAAACAAAGAATTGAGAGGTACTAAAAACTTATTTCAAAATTATTTTTCTTATCCATCACACCAAACGATCCCTAAGGACATATCCCCTGTTCATTTAACCTGCCGTCCTTATTAAAAATAAATAATTCAAATTAATAATTATTTAAAAATATTAGTTGTTTGTTTTTATTTCTATCCTTAGTTATAAAAATTAAGAGATATTAATATGATGCAAAAGACAGAAGTAATAATAATTTAATCAAATTATTCTAAATGACTATGAAAGGCCAAGAAAACCTGAATTAGCATCAGCTCTTCCTTCTATGATAAGAAAACACACCTTTTTATATTCCTAAAACATTTCACTTCCATTCCTAAGTTAAAACCATTTTGTTCAAGAAAAAAAAAAGGACATTTTTAGCTTCCAAGATTCAGATGGCTGCTAATGATCAAGAATCCAAACTTCCCCTGAAACTTTTGGTAGATGAGAAGAAAAAAAGAGTTGTTGCTGCTGAAGCCAACAAGGATTTTGTGGATATATTATTCAGTTTCCTCACATTTCCAATTGGAACAATAATCAGACTAACCAACAACAACCAGCCAATGCCAAAGATTTCAACTTGTATCAACAATTTATATAAAAGTGTTGAAAACCTTAGTGTTGACCATCTTTACACAGAAATTTGCAAGTCAATACTTTTAAATCCAAGAAATCCATGTATTGAAGATTGTTTCAAGTTGAAAGTGAAGATAGATGATTCTGTTTCTAACAAGTATTTCAATTGCTCTAATGAACTGAGATGCTCTAGAAAGAGTTGGTTAGTCAATGTTAAGTGTTATTGTGGAGGGAATACAACTATGGAGGTATTTTCAAAAATTGAAAATCCAACAAATGATCATTCAGGTGTTTTTATGAGGGGAGGGATAGGGTTTTTAATAAGTGATGACTTAAGAGTATTGCCTGGTTCTCCAAGTTCTCTTGTGCAGCTGTTTTCTGATCTTGGCTACAATCACATGAATCAGATAAGGGAGATGTATGTGGAAGTTGGAAAGGAGGAGGTAAGTATCTTGCTTTTTTTCGATTATTGCTATATTTTCAATAAGCAATCTAGAGTAATGCCAAGTCTTTCGGAAACAATGTCTATCTTCGTGAGGCAGTGGTAAGTTATGCGTAACTTACCATCCCCAGATCCCACTTGTGGGATTTCACTGGTATGTCGTTGTTGTTATTAATCTAGAGTAATGAATCGTGTTGTTGATTTCTTTGATGATCACTCAGCTAATACGAGTAACTATTCCTTCCGTTTTAATTTGTTTATTTCACCTACCTTTTTAGTCCTTTTTTTAAAAAGGTGCTTATGTTCCCTTTTAGCCTTAATTTCAATTTTTTATTTTTATTTCAATTTTTTTCAACAAATATAATGACTTTTGAACTAATAACTATTAGTTGAGTGACCATTTGAGAAATCAATTCTAAATTGTGCATACTTAGAAAAAAGTAGGATGCAATGAAAGGAAAGAATCTATATAGGCGTACCAAACAGTGTGGATTGAGTTTTAGGTTCTATGAATTCTAGTAGTCGTTTAATTATATCAAAGATCAAAGATTTATATTCAGTAGAAATTATAGAGAACTTCAAGTACTTTTTATTTTTATGTTGCATAATATTGGACTAAAATGAAGTTAAATGGAGCGACGACATAGTCAATAAAGATTCACATAGCCAACGGCATAGTAGTTGTTGCTTGCTGTTGTAATCTAGAGCATTGAACTTGATTGAATATTCTACTTGGAGAAAACTAGGTTCTTGATCTTATCATTTGACTGAAGTATCTAACTTAAGTTTAGAAATAGGCATATATAGCAGATAGCAAAACAAATGCTATCAAATGATAAAAATGGACAATGTAGCACAGCAGAATGTGGAAAAATGGTATGTCAATTTAAGAATGAATGTGTTCTGTATTAGATGTACCACTGCTTTGGAAACAACGGGCACTCATTGCAATTCAGGTGATGTGTTGAAAAGGTATGAGAAATCAGTTTAATGTAATAGAAAGAGGAAAAACAAAAGAGGAGATCGATTCAGGAAATAAATTACAATTCAGGTGATGTGTTGAGAATTCACTCTTCCTCTTTTTGATGTTATCTCACGTGCATTTTCCTCGTTTTTCTTTGTCTAGATATTAAGACTGCTCACTTCTTCATTGATCTCAAAATCTCCCTTAACTGAGGTGTTTTTGAACAAGCAAGCTATAGTTGACAACAACATCATGACTGAGCCAAGAATTTCTCAAGTGTTTCACGACCTGCAAACCGGAAGATCCAGTAAAATAAACATGAAGCTAATATTAAGCAAGTCTAGAAACAAAATACTGTATGCTGAGGCAAATGATTCGTTTGTCGATTTTCTGTTCAGTTTCCTCACTTTTCCTATTGGATCAGTGATCCATGTTCTAAAAGGGATTTCTGGACTAGGATGCATAGACAACTTGTATAAAAGTGTGACGGATTTGGAGTCCCAATGGTTTCTTTATGGCCAACACAAATTACTCAATCCTGGTGTTGCTCTGAGACATGCATGCCAGGATCCGTTGCTTCCAATTTCTGTGGAACTTGCAAATCATAGCCTTATAGATCCAAGGGACACAAGTGGTTTGGCACGTGAAGTTGGCAGATTCACAAAGTCACCTTCCTTGTTTATTGTTTCGGACGATTTGGAAGTCAAACCTGTGTGCTCTACATCAAGTTTTGGCTTACTCAAAGAACTAAATGTGCCCTTGTTTGACATTGAAGAGAAAGTGATCACCATTGGTGAGGCAGAGGTAATTTCTTGTCTCAACCTAAAAGCTAAATTGCATTGCTTTAAATCGAAACGTCAAACTAACACCATGATTTCTATGACAGGCCCTGTGCTTGCTTCAGGCGGCTTTAATCGGATCATCATCTGCTTTAACAATTGCCTTGACCTCTTTCTTGAGTACACAGAAAGAAGAGAAGGACTAAAATGCTACAAACAACAAAAGCAACTTGGCTTGGTGGCTATACCGATTATGTTCTAATATTAGTTTCTATATTGCTGGTTGCGAGTATAAAGGAAAATGTCTGTGGTAAGTTAGCAGCCCGTATAAAACTAGTCAATTTATGATGAATTCAGTTTGTATTTCCTTATGGACAAGTTTTTATTGCCCTGCTAGTTATTTCAGATTTCCTAATTAAATGAGGTGAAGTTAGCTAGTAAAGCTAGCAACTTGAGTGATCTTATAAAGTAGTTTTTTGTGATACAACAATTATATTTGACGTAGGAATGAGTCTTCTTTCTGACAAGTAACAACCTAAAGATTATGACTTTTGTACTATACTAGAGGAACAAATAATGTCCCCCCCCCCCCACCACTATAGGGGGAAAAAGTCGCGTTTGGCAAAAAGGACAAATCAGACCATGACATGTGGTTGAGTCGGGACCAAAGAGACAGTGCTCGTACTTGCTCTGGCTTAGGAAATTTGGGGGGAACCATCTCCGGCGTGACTTGGATCGATTTTGCCTGTGTGTAACCAAGGTTGCTCTATGACCGGGTAGCATGCCCTCTCTGGGAAGAACCACTTTATAGTTTTATCGTCCTTATATTGACCCTCGGGCAGATTAACAGTTGATGTCGAGCATATTGTCAATCTGCCCCCCAATTAGCCTCGAGTCTAGCTCCAACCTGCCCCCAATCAGTCTTAAGTCCAACGTAAGAGCCCAAGAACGTGCAACTAGATAGCCTTAACCAACTTGCATTTAACCCCGCTTTATAAATTTTTATTACTAACTAAATTAAAATTTTTCCAAACACCATTGGTAGTATTCTTAACAAGTTTGTGATTCTGTCTGTCTTTTGTTCAGGTTCATTTCCCAAATATTGTTAAATATGAATAATCTTGCTTCTCTCATTTGTTATATTGTAAGTTATTTAATTTGATATTTTCTTCCAAATACTCTTTTACAATCCAATTTTAAATATATTTTTCTTTTGTTTTTCTCACTTCAACCAAACATCGTATAAACGCTGACCTATTCAAAACTAGTCAATAAGTGTGTGTGTTGCACATATATTTCATGTGAATTTGAACAACATATCCTTTGAAAATATCATATAGTTGTTGTCATTTCTTTGACCTAATGTTGAATCTAAAATAATAAAATATTTGTTATATATATTTTTTATCACGATTCTTCAATGATCTATCAAGAAACACAAATTTTAAAATTTAATCTTTTGGTCTTTTAAATATTTGGAAATGAAGAGGTTGATCATAATAGCTCCTAAAAAATAGATAAATAAATATGAAGTCTAAAAATAATTAGTCTTGAATGAATAATCTACAACAAAGTAGGGTAATATATAAAAACTACTGGAGTTATTTGTTGGCATGACCGGAAACAACAACAACATAGTCAATGAAATTTCATAAGTAGGGTGTGGGGAGATTGAATGTAGACAGACCTTACCACTCTCTTGTGAAGGTTGAAGGTTGATAGGTTGTTTCCAAAATATCCCTGACTCAAGTGTATCCAATTCAGGTACAAAGTAGGAGGCAGTGAAGAAAATATAGCAAGCAACAAGGAAATAGTGCAAAGTCTACTAAAAGGGAGCAAAAACAATAATAAACAATGATAACTATAAAAAATAAGAACTACAGTGATACTATTAGTACAATGGCAAACACCAATCACCTTAAGCAAGGTAACACTACACTACCTACTAACCTTCTACCATAATATGTGTCCTAGCCTTCACGCCCTCCAATCTAAGGTCATATTCTCGGTAACTTGAAGTAGTATCATATCATGTCTTATCACCCCCAATACTTTTTTGGGCAGCTACCTCTGCCTCTCCCGGAACCATCTATAAGCAACCTCTCGCACCTTCTCATTAGTGCATCCACGCATCTTCTCTTCACATGTCCAAACCTTCTCAGTCTCGCTTCCCTCATCTTGTTCATTGCGAAGGCCACACACACCTTATTTCAAATATCCTTATTTCTAAGCTTATTGCTCCTAGTATGATCACACATCCACCTCAGCATCCTCATCTCCGCAATATTCATCTTTTTGACATGGGAGTTTTTGGCTAGCCAGTTGTTATGCCCCGTACTTTTGTACTTCGAAAAGCTTTCTTAAACTTTTTAAAAGTTGCCACGTGACCAAGATTATCTATAACGTTACCAAATAACTCTAAGGAAGGGAGGATGTGATGCCCCATAATAGTGAAGGTTGGAAATAGGGCCACAAGGATTTGAAAGAAGTTGAAGGCCAAATAACAAGTCGTGTGACTCAACCTACTTGCGTAAGCTACCAAATTGGGTGTCTTACATATTTAATCTATTGGAGAGCATGTCGAGCTTACGTAGTAAGGGTTACATAGGTTCTTAAAGGAAGACGAGATTACAAACCCACAAAAGAGGCGGAAGGAGGCGTAGCACCTACTCGAAAGCAAGCAGGTGATGTACCTACTTTGACTAAGTAGGTGATGCACCTACTTGGACCAAGTAGGTGACACACCTACTGGGGTGGGTCCCATGCTGCCACGTGGAAGCTTTGGATTGGTTGCATGGGTTGAGGTGGTGCCCTAGGGGGCTGCCACGTGGCACCTTCTAAGGTGGTATATATATATATATGTATAAGATGACTAAGAAGTCATTCTTCATCCATTTTACACTTAGAATTAAAAGAGAACTTAGAGAGAAAGCTAGAGGCAGCCACGGTTTTGGCTAAGATTAAGGTGAGGCCTCCGACTTTAGTTCCGTGAATTAATTATTTAAGGCATCCTACGGTGATATAGCGGTGTTTAATAACGAAAAACTTCTATTTGGGGCAGCCAAAAATGTGACATAAACATCCCCAAACAGTCCGCTAATTTTCAGCGCGCTAAAGAACTTCCGAGGCTAGTTTTGACAAGTTTTGAATAAGGTAAGGTCTTTCCCTTCAATTTGGAGCTTTTGATGTTGTTATGGAGTGTATTATACGTCTTTTAAGTGGTTGGAAATATGAAAAGTTCATAGGGATGCTTGACGTTCGAAATGAACTAAATTGGAGTCGCTATAGTTAAATTAAAGTCGAGTAGGGCGTTGCGCTTGTGGTGCTGTGGCTGTAGGTGGTGTGGTGATGTGTTGCAGGGCCTAATAGTATTCTAAAAGAGGTGTGGGAGCTTCTGGTTGCAGCCACACGACCCTCCGTTGCATATGGTTAAAGATTTTACGAAATAAAGATTAAAAACCCTATTTTGATATCGTAGTTTTAAGCGAGTTGTTTGGAGTTTGTTTTGTGTAATATAGAAGTGGTATAATTGTGTGTTGGCTGCTGATTGTTGTTGTTGGTTGGATGTACTAATTGAATATGTGATTGAAAATTCGGATAGGGTGAGTTATAGAGAAGATGCTGCCCGAATTTCGTTAACTTCTTAACTAGTTAATAGACTAGTCGAGACTAGTCGAGAAAGGCGAATAAGGAGTTGGTTCCTATGGGTGCTTGGTTGTGGATTTAGAAGCTGGAAAGTTAAAGGTTACTAATATTAGTATTACTTTCGTGTTAAATAGGTTTAGAGGACGACGAGACAAGCCGAGTTAAAAGCAATCGATAAGAGCTATGTAAAGCTATTCTTCCTTCTTTTGGCATGTCTTAGATATAAGTTGTGAATGATTTATATATATGAAACATGGGAATAATTCCATTCGTAAAGCTCCGAGTACATTCATAATTCTTATCCACTTCATGATGGTAGAACTCCGGTAATAGTTGAGTTATTGCCTTTTAAGGCTTCTATATGATAAAAGGTAATCTAGGTAGAGCCTATCGCTTCTTTCTTATGGGATGTATTAAATGTAAATGAAATGAGAAATCATTTGAGTATAGAGGTAGTTCCAGTTGTAAGTTCCGAGTATAACTCGTGACTCGAGTTCACTCCTAAATGCTAAGGGTCTTAAAGTAGTTAAACTACGACCTATGAGCCTTCTATAGGCTGAATAGTGATAGGATACGTAAGCTCCTATACCTAGGGACTCTTGGGTATGCTTTATGGTAATGTAGAAGGATGTTTGATATGTTACCGAGTTTTACGTGCACGTATATGCATATTACATTATATACGGATCGGGCCGTCATACCTCGGCATTGTTATATGAGATACGGATTGGGCCGTCGTTCTCCGACATTATTATACAATATGTGGATCGGGCCGTCGTACCTCGGTATTATGACATAATATATGGATCGGGCCGTCGTTCCTCGGCAGGTACTTGCTATATACATGGATCGGGTTGTACATTCTACAGCGCTAATAACATATATATGCCTATCCTGATAGATGATGTGTTTGTACCATCGAGCCCTCTAGCGGGACGGGTATAGGGTTGATAAGGGTATACACAACTCTATTTTGTAAGATGCAGGTATAGTGCTTTATTAAATGTTATACTTGTTTCCTGCATCCCTACTTCAGTTATTACCTCAGTTATGATATGTATGCTTTATATACTCAGTACATATATCGTACTCACCCCTCGTTCTCCGGGAGGTTGCGTTTCATGCCCGCAGGTACAGATATTCTATTCGGGGATCCACCAGCTTAGGATTTCCACTTAGCTACGTTGGAAGTGTTTCACTGTTCCGGAGCCTAGCCTTTGGTGCTGGTCTGCAAATATATGTATTTGTTTATTCAGGGGTACGGCGGGGGCCCTTTCCCGCCATATGTTACCGTACTATTCTTAGAGGTCTGTAGACATATGTATGTTGGTTGTTTATGAGTTTGTTTCGGCTGAGTCTGTTTGACATGTTGTAAATGTTTTTATGTTGTGGCAGCCTTGTCGGCTTGCGTGCCCTTTCATGATATGATACGAATGAAAGAGGCTATATATACATGAAAAAGTTTTGACCCATTGAGGTTTTTTGAGTACTATCACATTATACATAGTTCAATTTGACTATAACTCATAGATATGTATACGGGGGTCCAAGTCAGAACCCAGTCGCGGCCTGCGGGGTTGGGTCATGACAGAAGTGGTATCAGGGCAGTTCGTCCTTGGAGTGTCTACAGACCGTGTCTACTAGAGTCTTGTTTATCAGTGTGTTGTGCACCACATCTATAAACAGGAGGCTATAGGACATTTAGGATGTTACTTTCTGTTACATTCCGTATTTTTGCATTTTGGATTATTCGTACGCTAACGATTATAAATTCAAGGACTTTTAATTTTGAATTTTAAAAGGACATGATTTGTTGTAGATGCCAAGTTATATGAATAATTTATGTGTAGTAAAATACATCTCAAGAAGGACCCTTAAGCCAAATCAAAATAGAAGCCATCAAATATGTTTTTCTTAAAGTTACGTTTCGGGTAAGCTGACTTCGGGAGGCCATAACCTCTTTATAATTTGAGAATTTGGGAAAACTCTCAACATGAAAGTTGTAGATAATTGAAATATCTTTCCAACCATAGGTCGTGGGACGAAATGTGATATCGGAGTAATAAGATATAGACGTTTTAAGTCTGACAGGCCAAACTAAATAGTGAATTCGGCCCAACCCAATTTTAATTCGGGTCAGGCCCAATACCCACGAAATTAATCAAAATTCTATGTCTTCCTTCATAGTTTAGACCAAGAAATATCTGGAAATTTCCAGAGAGAGTAAGATAAGGGAAAGCTAGAGAGAAACACCAACATCCACCACAATTAAAGCCCCGAATCTCAAAGCTCTTGAAGAGAAAATTGTTGTACGTCGCGTTGGCTTCAATTTGAGCTAGAAATCAGCCAATAAGGAGAAGATTTTATGTGGTGCTGCAAATTTAAGGTAATATTAAAGTCTCCTTTTCATTGTTAATAAGTTTAGTTAGAGTTTTAACGGATTAGAACGGAGAAAATAGTGTTATAAACTAGTTTGGTGATTTGTTGAGAGTTATGGGTTAAAGGGTTGATTTAGGTAGATTAAATAGATGGAATTATCTTAGTGATGATGTATAATAATGTTTGATATTGTTTTGATGTTGTTGATGAGTTGTTGTTCTTGAATTTGGAGGAAAAAGGTGTATGAAGATTGTGAATGTTCAAACCCGTTTTTGGAATTGAGTAGCTGGTAGTAATTTTGGAATATCTAATTGTGTAGACCTTCGATTTTAGATATTAAACATGTTTTGGAAAGCTAATACACGTACCTACAACTCTTATGTTTATGTCTTAGTCTATATCTGCTGTTATGATGTCGAAAACGGAGCATGAATCTTAAGACAAATTCTGTCCAGATTCTGGATTGAAAATTCCTTCATGTATAGCTGTTCGTATTTTGATGATATCTCTTTGTAGAAAATGAATTTTGAGTTGATTTCTTTTGCATTGGAAACTTAAGACATAGATCTAAATGTTTCATGAAGGTTATAAAGTCCAGTTTTGCCGTTTTCATTTTCAAATTTTAGATACAACGTGAGGTACTTGACTTTCCGAATTTACTGCTTTGGTAACATGAATAATAAATCTTATTTTGTGTCAATATTTTGGATTGTTGATGTTGGTTGATGATTATATGGCTGGTTTGAAAGTGGGAAAAGTGAGTGGTATAGGGGAGGTGCTGTCCAATTTTTTTTAGAAATAACCTACTAACGATAGACTACGTTTTATTCTTGTCCATAGCTTAATCATAGTGCTTAACGTTTTAATATAGGTTGAGACAATATTGGACAACATATACGTATAAACGCTAAAGGTATGTAAAGTTAACATCTTCTTCTTTTGGCATGATCCATATGAAACGAACGAATGACGTATGCTTAAATTCCAAAGAAACTCGTATTCGTAGATATACTCGGATGGCTACCGTTCTTGATTTTCAAAATTTATATTGTTATGTCTTGACTCATGTGTATGATTCCAGCCATCCTAGTTGGTATAACTCATGTTGTGGTATAATTCATATTTTAGTATAATCCATAATTGATGTGATTCATAATGACTATTGTCTTGGTTTTCAAATGATGGACTATTTTGCTTATTCTATTAAGTCTCCGATAATGATCAAATTTCGCAAGGTTGCTAATGATACCTTATTCGTGCATATTGTTATGGTATTATTCACCGAGTCCTACGATAGGCCAGGTATGTTATCATGTATGGATTCCACTACATTATTCACCGAGTCCCTTACTAGAGGGCCGGGTACGTGATATGATAATATGATATTATGATGATATGACGATATGATTATGGCACCGAGTCCCATAATGGGCCGGGTACGGTATCAGTGTACACTACTCTATTCACCGAGTCCCTTGCTAGAGGGCCGGGTATGGTATATATATACATATGACGATATATTAATATAATTGTGACACCGAGTCCCATAACGGGCTAGGTACGATATATGATGATATGCATGTCTTCATTTTATAAGACACAGGTACAGTGATTTATTGATTATGATACTTAACTCCTGAATCTTTATTTCAGATGTGATCTCCTTTACGGTATTTTATGCTTTATATACTCAGTACATAGTTCGTACTGACCCCCTTTTGTTCGGGGGGCTGCATTTCATGCCTGCAGGTACAAATACTCATTTTGGAGAGCCGCCAACTTAGGATTCTACTCAACGAGTTTGAAGTGCTCCATTGTCTCGGAGCCCAAACTTTGGGTACTAATCCTTATAATGTATATATTTGTGTATTTAGGGGTACGACGGGGCCCTGTCCCGTCATATGCTATTGTTAATTCTCTTAGAGGTCTGTAGACATATGAGTGGGTTGTATATAGATGTTGTCCGGTGTACTAGTATGACTTATGTTTTTGGACGTTTACATTCAGAATGGAAGCCTTGTCGGCTTACATATTATGTTATCTTATTTTTGACAATTAAGACTCCCCAAGAAATAGCTGATTTTGGTATATATATAAGTGACCGTTTGAGATAACGTGCTACCCATATAAATTCTATATCGTGTTTAATTGTCGATTGATAATAGATAATATGTGTGTATACGAGTGTCCAATTCGGACACTAGTCACGGCCTACGGGGCTAGGTCGTGACACTTTCTTTCATATCTAAGATCGTGCAATAGAGCCGAGTCATAGGGAATGACATTCCCCATACTAACCTATGATTTCAACAGAAGGGCAACATCGACAAAAGAAAGTGACTGACGATATTGGAAGTTACAAAGCACGCAGGTAAGGTGTTGAAATACGATTGACATATAGGGTTGAAAAGTGAAAGGAAAAGTAAACGAGAAAGTGCAACATGTGCAATTCGAATGGACATACGAGGTAAGTTCATTTTTATACTGTTGATATTGAGCGCCCTGTGAGGCTGCGATATGATATGATATGAATATATGTGTTGGCCTTATGAGGCATTGTTGGCATTTTCTGCGTGCAGGAGTTGGGATAGTAAGAAATACAGAGGAAACTCTGCCCAAAGTTTCCTAGAAATAAAAGGAGAATGAGATACAAGGTTGTAGTATGCCTTGCCCATAATAAGGATGAGATTTGACTAAACTACGAGTATGGATGACCTCGAGAAATGAGTTAATTGCTGAATTGATGGCAATAGAAACTAGAAGGTCAATACTGGTATGGTAAAATGAATTTGAAAAAGACTGGTGATCCTAAGAAGATGGTTTAAGGAAGACTGATAGATCTGGATGGAACAATATATTAAGGTACCGACTGAATTGATACACAAGGATAAACTATGACGAGTTATAGTTAAAAGAAGTAACAATATGATTAAGACAAGAGTAATATGGAATTCCATGCGAACAACAAAAGGACATAGACAAGAGGAATGAAATAGTTACTATAGAAAGCACTTAAGATAGATATGATTAATTAAGTAGGAGTACCAAAAAGAAAAAGATGAATAGATAACTACGAATTGAAGGTGTAGTACAACGAAAAGGGTAAAAAGACAAGACCTCTATTAAAGCGAATTTGACATGATGTTGAGAAAGTAAGCATTGGGTACACGACGAGGGTGAAAGGTCATGGGGCATAAAGAAGTATTGTGCATAGGTGACTCCACCTTAGGGAATAATGAGATCCTTTGAGGATAGGAAATGTATATTTGCAAATCAACCGCTGCATCGCGAAGTTATTAGAAGAATAAGTGGTATCCCTTGGGATTAGATAATATTATAACAAAGCTTGAGACACGTGTCATCAGAGTATAAGTGCTCCCGAATGGAGGATTTGAAACAATTAAAAACACTGGCTAATTACTGATTAGAATGAATGGAATGTGGGTTTGAATAAATTGCTACATGACTCGAGTACCAAAAATTAAACTAGGTTGTGTGCTATATATCGAGAATTCTAAGCACCTCGCGATTGTGTTAAGGTTGCATACATGGGTAACAGAGTTACTGGCTACTGATATTGTGATGAATAAGTAACAAAAAAGGAAAGGATGAGAAATCTCTTCTATAGTGAAATAGGAGAAAACTTAAGGGTAAATAAGAAAAGCGAAAGCAAGTGTGACAAACTAAACTGCGAGTGCGTGTCGGTACAATGAAATGTGTAAAGCAGAATAAGTTAAGACGAAGAAAGACTATGATGGAACGCACTTGGTACAAATTGTATAGAATAGTTCTACAACCTACGACTGTTGGTATGTTAAGGGTGAGATCAAGTGGTTACTTGATAAAAACAATAGGAAATCAGTAACAGCAATGTGATTGCAATATTTTCGGTACATTAAAGAAGGTATGAGATAGTTTGAGACAAGACTATTGAGTTATGGTTAGTAGTGAGGGCAAAAGCAATAGTGAGCCCTGATATCAATTGAAGGGGGTAAAAGACAATATAGGGTCTGCATAAAGGCTAATAGTGAAAAATTAAGGCATCGTCGAAACTGACTAAGTATCTACACATGTTCGTGTAAGGATTTCAATATAACGTGGGGTAAGAGAACTAGAAAGAAAATCTGAGTAAAGGCACAATGGACTATACCTAGAGTATTACAAGTTGGCATAAGAGAAATTGTGAAATAGTTTAAACAAGATCGAGCATCAGAAGCCTAATAACTTATTACAGGAGATAGAAATCCTGACTTGAAAATAGACAGGCCCAGATGTGATCCAGCCAGTTATTGATAAAGCGAAGTTTATTCGGGGTAAAACTATTAACTGCCCAGAGTCGACAAAAGTCATACACAGATAATTGACGTCGACCCGTAGAGTTTTGTAACACCCTCCAAAATTTTTCACTAAGATTCGGACTCTTCTTCGTGTACGTGTAGGATCGAACTCGACTATTGTGAAGTGTATGCATGAGTTAGGATGAGTTCCTAAGTAACTGAAGAGTGTTAGAGGTGATTTGGAGTCATAAGGGATCCTAGAACCAAGCTAAGTCCAAAGAATTCGTCTTGGCTAAGTTTTAGAATGGGTTCGTATAAGGGTCGACTTCTAACGACCATATCTTTTGAAATATGATGATATGGGTGGACCATGACCTATTAAATTAAAGGTCTTCGAGTCTTATTTCCAACTCCACCAAGATTGTAATTTTTGGAGTTCGGAGTCAAAAGTTATGACTATCTTAAGATGGACCAGTACTGTAGGAATTTCAGGCCTGGGCTGTAAGTGCAGAAAACCTGGGCTTGGCGCCGCAGTGGCGCGACGCGCCATTATAGCGCCAGGAATAAGCCTCAGTAGTTTGGTCCCTGGCGCGGCGCGCTATTAGGCCTGCAGGGTTTTTAAGCCCATTTTTCAGAACCCAGAAAACTTAGGCTTGGCGCTGTAAGGGTGCGACGCGCCACTATAGCGCCATAAAACAGCCTCAGTAGTTTGGTCCCTGGCACGACGCGCCACTATTAGGTTGCAGGGTTTTTAAGCCTATTCTGACTTGGCGCTGCAGTGGCGCGGCGCGCCACTATAGCGCCAGGAGAGTTTTAGCCTGTTTTTCTAGATTTTTGGAGAAAGGGCAAATTGGGCATTTCCCAAATTATATATATATTAGCCTTGGGATGTTTTGGACCATTATTTTCAGTCCCTTCCTCTCTCTAAAAGCCCTAGAAAATCTCCTCTCTTCTCCTTCAAAATCCATCTCCAACAAGGATTGCCTTCAAGAACTTCAAGAATTCAAGCCTTTCATTGAAGACCTAACATCAAGGTTTCTTCAAAGTCTTCACAAGGTATGTAAGGCTACTCAAAGCATGGGTTGAGTCCACCCATGTGCCCTATATCTTCTTTGAGATTGATTGTGCATAAGAATGGAGTTTATTGATAGAGTTAGGTCCAACTAGGTCTTTTTCATCTATTATCCTAATTTTTATTATGTTGATGTTGTGGAGTCAAGAAAGTGATATGCTACATGTTGGTATGAGTTGATTGAGATGAGAGGTTGAACATATTTTTGTGGATATTTCTTAGCTATGTTGACTATGTTAAATATGTTAATTTTCTTAAATATGTTGCTCACTTTAAATTGTTGATTTAGAATTTTGGAGTTGTGATGAGTCCCAAAAGATTTGTTAAATGAATAGAGGAACGATTGGATAGGTTTGTATGTTATTATAAATGCATATTTAAACTACTCTTGAAAGATATGATTGGGATTGATCGGATAGTAGTATTGGGAGAGGTTTGATTGTGATAAAATTGATGATTTGACAAGGTTCCAAATGAGACTTATCGATATGATTTGATTGAGTTGATTGGATGGAGTTTTATGAGCATTGAGTCTTGAGAGGAGTATCGAGCACCGAATTGGGTAAGAGTAAGTAATAACTCGAATTCAATAACTACGTCGCCAAACGTAGGAGGGGATTGAACAGTTAAAGTCGGATGCTTCTCCAAAAAAATTATTGTCTTGACATTATAGGACTTGGTTGGATTGGATCCATGATTGGTTGATTCGTTCATACCCTGGCAAAGTATGAACGGACGTGGCAACAACGTCGGTTTGTTGTACTATCACTGGCTCATAAGTGATGGTTGTCGGATAAGAGAAATTCTCATATAAGTCTTGATAGTAATCTGAGTCGGATTGGGTTGAATTGTATGTATTGGTCCCGTCTAAACCATATTCTTGTTTAGACTTAGGACACTTGATTGAGTTGTCTTCTTCTTGAGTTGAGGTTCCGAATTGGTTTGATTCTTTCTTGATGTTGTTTTATTCGGCCATTTTACATACTCGTATATTCCATGTACTGACGCCATTTGGCCTGCATTATTTCATGATGCAGAGACAGGTACTAGAGATCATCAACCAACGCACCGTTGAAGATCTACTTACTTCCAGCTAGTTGGTGAGTCCTTCCTATTTCCGGAGGATACCGAGATTTATCTTTGTAGCTTTGATTTGTTTCCCTTATTTTGACTTTTGATAGCCATGGACTTGTCATTGGCACCTTTTGGATTGTTGATAGAGGCTTCATAGACTAAAGTGTGGAAATGTTGATTTGTTCGTTTTGACTAGTTTTATTCTAGCTAGTTATTGATTTGATATTTGTTTGGCCTTTGGCCCTAGATTATAGATAGTATTCCTATAATAGAGTCTTCCGCCGATAGAATGTGATTGAATGATAGTGTGACTGGACCAGGTGGTTCGCTTGAAGGCCAGAAATGGCTTTCGAGTGCCGGCCACGTCTAGGGTACCCTCTTGGGGCGTGACAAGTTTGAAGTTAGAGATTGGGAGTTCTTAAAAGCCTCACCAATCAAAAGAGTAATGAGATGCGGCCAGAAAGGGAAACTTATCCCAAGATGCATGGGCCCTCATCAAATCAGTTGTAGGATAGGCAGAGCTGCCTATAAGTTGGACCTACCATCGAATTTGGAAGCAGTACACCTAGTTTTTCATGTGTTGATGCTTCGCGAATGTATCAGTAATCCTTTTAGAGTATTCCCCGTGGATGATGTACAGGGGACAGAGGAACCCTCATATGAGGAACACCCTATAGCCATGCTTGATTACCGAGTTAGAAAGTTGCGAACTAAGGACGTGGCTCTTGTCGAAGTACTATAGAAAAATAAGAATAAAGAAGAAAACTCCTAAGTTGATCGTATTGATGAATAAGAGACTTATGAATGACAGCTATTACGAGGAATTCCTAAAGTCCTCGCAAGACCTTATGAGACTAGTTAACATTCGAGGACGAATGTTCTAAAGGGGGGAAGGATGTTATGCCCCGTACTTTTGTACTTTGAAAAGCATTCTTAAACTTTTTAAAAGTTGCCACTTGACCCAGATTATTTATAACGTTACCAAATAACTCTAAGGAAGGGAGAATGTGATTCCCCATAATAGTGAATGTTGGAAATAGGGCCACAAGGATTTGAAAGAATTTGAAGGCCAAATAACAAGTCGTGTGACTCAACCTACTTGCGTAAGCTACCAACTTGGGTGTCTTACATATTTAATCTATTGGAGAGCATGTCGAGCTTACGTAGTAAGGATTACATAGGTTCTTAAAGGAAGACGAGATTACGAACCCACAGAAGAGGCGAAAAGAGGCGTAGCACCTACTCGAAAGCAAGCAGGTGATGTACCTACTTTGACTAAGTAGGTGATGCACCTACTTGGACCAAGTAGGTGACACACCTACTTGGGGTGGGTCCCACGCTGCCACGTGGCAGCTTTGGATTGGTTGCATGGGTTGAGGTGGCGCCCTAGGGGGCTACCATGTGGCACCTTCTAAGGTGGTATATATATATATATGTATAAGATGACTAAGAAATCATTCTTCAGCCATTTTACACTTAGAATTAAAAGAGAACTTAGAGACAAAGCTAGAGGCAGCCACGGTTTTGGCTATGATTAAGGTGAGTCCTCCGACTTTTGTTCCATGAATTAATTATTTAAGGCATCCTACGGTGATATAGCGGTGTTTAATAACGAAAAACTTCTATTTAGGGTAGCCAAAAATGTGACACAATCAAACCCCAAACAGTCTGCTAATTTTCAGCACGCGAAAGAATTTCCGAGGCTAGTTTTGATAAGTTTTGAATAGTTTTGTTAAAGAGTGTATTATACGTCTTTTAAGTGGCTAGAAATATGAAAAGTTCATAGAGATGCTTGACGTTCGAAATGAACTTAATTGGAGTCGCTATAGTTAAATTATAGAGGAGATGCTGCCCGAATTTCGTTAACTTCTTAACTAGTTAATAGACTAGTCGAGAAAGGCGAATAAGGAGTTGGTTCCTATTGGTGCTTGATTGTGGATTTAGAAGCTGTAAAGTTAAAGGTTACTAATATTAGTATTACCTTCGTGTTAAATAGGTTTAGAGGACGACGAGACAAGCCGAGTTGAAAGCAATCGACAAGAGATATGTAAAGCTATTCTTCTTTCTTTTGGCATGTCTTAGATATAAGTTGTGAATGATTTATATATATGAAACATGGGAATAATTCCATTCGTAAAGCTCCGAGTACATTCATAATTCTTATCCACTTCGTGATGGTAGAACTCCGGTAATAGTTGAGTTATTGCCTTTTAAGTCTTCTATATGAAAAAAGGTAATCTAGGTAGAGCCTATTGCTTCTTTCTTATGGGATGTCTTAAATGTAAATGAAATGAGAAATCATTTGAGTGTAGAGGTAGTTACAATTGTAAGTTTCGAGTATAACTCGTGACTCGAGTTCACTCCTAAATGCTAAGGGTCTTAAAGTAGTTAAACTACGACCTATGAGCCTTCTATAGGCTGAATAGTGATAGGATACGTAATGTCACGGACTTAGACTTCAACTAAGACCTCCGTGCGGCACTTGACAACTTACTCACGAATCTTTCACGATCTTGTAAGCTCAAGTAAGCCTTTAAGACTAGATCGTTAAGGGAATGCTAGATTGTAAGAAAGACAAGAGAGCTTTTATGAAGAAGGCTTTTGTATTGCTTGGAAGAATACTTGTTTGCTTGATGGTTTACAAATGAATGGCCCCTTCTATTTATACTACTCCTAAGGGGCTTAAGTGTAAATAAAAATTACTATACAAGTCCTCCCATATTTACAAAGAAGTCCCTACTCTAGAACTCTCCACACACTCTAGAGAATTCCAAGTCTTTCTAGACTTCTCTACAAGCTTCTATAAGAATCTAGAGTCTTCCACTAACCTCTCCAAGACTCTAGGTTCTTCTACCTTCTTCAAGATTTCTCTTGAACATTCTAGAGCCTTCTATTAACCTCTCCAAGACTCTAGATTCCTCTACCTTCTTCTAGAATTATCTTGGACATTCTAGAGTCTTCTATTAACCTCTCCAAGACTCTAGATCTTTCCCCCATCTTCATGATCAAGTGGCGGGTCATGACACTCTCCCCCACCTGATATGGCGACGACCTCGGCGCACTACTGCTACAAAAGCCTCCAGACTTAGTCTTGAAACTGCCACAAGTCTTCATGCCATTCTTATGTGGCCTCTTCCAGAGATTGTCCCTTCTAGTGGACGAGGAAAATGACAGTGGCCTGTTATCCCTATTCCTGCTTGGTTCAGTCAACACTAGCCTCCGTTCTTTCTGGCACTTTAGAGGCAAGTGTCTTGGCAACTTCTTCGGCATCACGCTCTTCTTTATGCAAGGTGGCAATGCCTCTCTAGCACCATTGTCTTCACTCAAACTCGCAATGGTGTCTATGAACGTAGGTACTCCCTCCTCTAGGCCCTTCTCAAGCTGCATGGCCGAAAGTTGGGTTGGTCCTTCCGTCTTCGGCACCTTGACTAGGGGCACCATACATGATCCCTCTTGCTCCATAACCACGAGTTGTTGGAGGTAGGGATCGATCACCGTATGACATCGCTGGAAGAACTCCTGCCCAAGAACGATATCAAAGATATCTAAGGGAGCGACGGTAAAGTTGGTCTTACCTTGCCACTTGCCCAATGTGATGTCTACTCTTTGAGCGACTCCGCACACAGGTGTAAGTGGTGCATTAACCGTCCTGAGGCAGGCGTCACTTGGACTATAACTTAGCCCCAACTTCATAGCTGCTGACTTGGTCATTATGTTGGCCTCTGCACCTGTGTCAACCATTGCACGAGCGGGTCGTCCATTGATCATGATGTCTACATATTGTGCGTCGTACTCCTTCGACTTTCCTGATTGCTTTGCGATAGCTCCGCATAGTCCAATCAGGCCCAATTGCGTTGTGTCTGAACCTTGCTCTTGCCCTTGTGCATCTTTCTCCTTCCATTCCCGTAGGATGGCCCCAAGGTTCTTCAGTTCAGGACACCTTGCATAGCCATGCGGCCCTCCGCATATGTAGCATCCATTCCCCTTCGCATTCTGTGCCTTTCTGTCGGTATCGCCTTGTCGTCTAGCCTTCTTACCATTGGACTTATAGTAGTCGTAGTTTTTGGGATGAGGCTGTTTCTCTTCACAATCTCCCCCACCTTGGTCATGACTACCTCTCGTCTCGTCTCCTCTTCCTCGGTCATGCTTGTCATGCCTGAAGTCTGTCAAAGCTTCGGCTTGTGTGATGGCTTCATCGATGGTGCTGACTTGGCGACGCTCCAACTCTGTCTTGGCCCAACTCTGTAGTCCATCCATGAAGTGGAAGAGCATGTCTTCATCCGTGAGGTTGGGAATCTGAAGTGTGAGAGTAGTGAACTCCTTCACATAGGCCCGTATGCTACCCGTTTGCTTCAATTCCCAAAACTTGCGTTTGGCCTCATAGATGACATTGTTGGGGAAGAAGGCCTTCTTGAACTCATTCCGGAACTGCTCCCAGGTGTTGATTGTGCAAAGACCCTTCCCAATCTCAGACTCCTTGCGCTTCCACCACAACATGGCCATCTCCGAGAGGTATAGCACGGCCGTGTTGATCCTCGTCTCGTCATTCTTCACTTTGTTACACTTGAAGTAATTTTCCAAGTGCCAAAGGAAGTTCTCCACCTCTTGTGCCTCACGGGCACCTTTGAACATAGGTGGCTTGGGAGCCTCAATCTTGGCCTCCCTGTCCGCGCTGGACATCACGCATCTTCCCGCTTCCACATCTCCCTTGAGTGCTGCTATCTCGGCCTTCATGGTCTCCATCATGCTTAGCGCGTCCATGAGCCGACACTCCAAGGAAGTAATCACCTCCTTCACCTCATACTCGGCAGCCTTACGCACCTCCAACTCCTTCCGGATGTTGTCGTTCTCCTCAAGGGTGAACTCCTCTAGGGACTTGAACTTGCCGTCGACCTTGTTCAAGCGCTTGCCTAATATCTCCATTGCTTGCCGGGCAGCATCCACCCTTGCAATCCACTCCATGCCGGGTGTGACGTCCACGGGCTCCTCGCCTCGCTTATCGTCACTCACCTCAGTGGCCGAGGGTGAGTAGGATGTTAGGGCCTCGCTTGGTGTAGGCTCAAGCGGCACCTCCTCATTTCTCTTAGAGTTTTTCTTTCCCTTGCGGTGCTTCCTTCCAACATCTTGCTTGACGTTGGTGGCGGTAGTGGCGTTGATGTCTCCCTCACTTGCCATATCCCTTAGTAGAACCTCGCTCTGATACCACGTTGTCACGGACTTAGACTTCAACTAAGACCTCCGTGCGGCACTTGACAACTTACTCACGAATCTTTCACGATCTTGTAAGCTCAAGTAAGCCTTTAAGACTAGATCGTTAAGGGAATGCTAGATTGTAAGAAAGACAAGAGAGCTTTTATGAAGAAGGCTTTTGTATTGCTTGGAAGAATACTTGTTTGCTTGATGGTTTACAAATGAATGGCCCCTTCTATTTATACTACTCCTAAGGGGCTTAAGTGTAAATAAAAATTACTATACAAGTCCTCCCATATTTACAAAGAAGTCCCTACTCTAGAACTCTCCACACACTCTAGAGAATTCCAAGTCTTTCTAGACTTCTCTACAAGCTTCTATAAGAATCTAGAGTCTTCCACTAACCTCTCCAAGACTCTAGGTTCTTCTACCTTCTTCAAGATTTCTCTTGAACATTCTAGAGCCTTCTATTAACCTCTCCAAGACTCTAGATTCATCTACCTTCTTCTAGAATTATCTTGGACATTCTAGAGTCTTCTATTAACCTCTCCAAGACTCTAGATCTTTCCCCCATCTTCATGATCAAGTGGCGGGTCATGACAGTAAGCTCCTATACCTAGGGACTCTTGGGTATGCTTTATGGTAATGTAGAAGGATGTTTGATATGTTACCGAGTTTTACATGTACGTATATGCATATTACATTATATACGGATCGGGCCATCGTACCTCAGCATTGTTATATGAGATACGGATCAGGCCGTCGTTCCTCGGCATTATTATACGATATATGGATCGGGCCGTTGTACCTCAGTATTATGACATGATATATGGATCGGCCCGTCGTTCCTCGGCAGGTACTTGCTATATACATGGATCGGGCTGTACGTTCCACAATGCTAATAACATATATATGCCTATACTGATAGATGATGTGTTTGTACCACCGAGCCCCCTAGCGGGCCGGGTATAGGGTTGATGAGGGTATACACGACTCTATTTTGTAAGATGTAGGTATAGTGCTTTATTAAATGTTATACTTGTTTCCTGCATCCCTACTTCAGTTATTACCTCAGTTATGATATGTATGCTTTATATACTCAGTACATATATCGTACTGATCTCCCGTTCTTCGGGGGGCTGGGTTTCATGCAGGTACATATATTCATTTTGGGGATCCACCAGCTTAGGATTTCCACTCAGCTACGTTGGAAGTGCTCCACTGTTCCGAAGCCTAGCCTTTGGTGCTGGTCTGCAAATATATGTATTTTTTATTCAGGGGTACGGCGGGGGCCCTGTCCCGCCATATGTTACCGTACTATTCTTAGAGGTCTGTAGACATATGTATGCGGGTTGTTTATGAGTTTGTTTCGGCTGAGTCTGTTTGACATGTTGTAAATGTTTTTGTGTTGTGGCAGCCTTGTCGGCTTGCGTGCCCTTTCATGATATGATACGAATGAAAGAGGCTACATATACATGAAAGAGTTTTGACCCATTGAGGTTTTTTTAGTAGTATCACATTATACATAGTTCAATTTGACTATAGCTTATAGATATGTATACCGGGGTCCAAGTCAGAACCCAGCCGCGGCCTGCGGGGTTGGATCGTGACACCAGCACTCCAGCCCATACAACAATATCGGTCTAACCACCATTCTATAGAGCTTACATTTGAGTTTTGATGGCATCTTTTTATCACACTAGACTCCAGAAGCAAGCCTCCACTTCATCCATGTCGCATCAATACTATGTGTTATATCCTCGTTGATGTCCCAACTCTCCTAAATTATAGACCCAAGCTACTTGAATATGTCCCTCTTGAGGATATTTTGTGTTTCAAGCTTCACTCCCATGCCTACCTCATGTATTGCATCATTGAATTTGCACTCCGTATACTTTGTCTTGTTCCTGCTTAATCTGAAACTTTTAGTCTCCAAAGTTTGTCTCCACACCTTTAATTTAGCATTAATTCCATTGCGTGTCTCATCAATCAGTATTATAGTACTATATCATTGGTAAAAAGCATACATCAAGACGCCTCATCTTAAATATCACATGTTAATTCATCCATCACCAAGGCAAATAGAAACGGACTAAGAATTGTCTTCTACAATTTCATCCTCTCATTCTTTTAAGTTTTCATTTTAACCAATTGACTTATTATTATGAGAAATTTTGGTATATAACTATCAAAAGGTTGTGAGATTTTAATTAAGAATGAAGCGTAGCAAATTTCTTTTTATACTTCATCACAAATATTATTTTAGTTATATATTTACTTTTAAATGAAATCAATAAATTAAACACAAAAAAATTATAATATTTTTTAATTTTTTTTTGCAATTGATCAAAATATCCTCAGTTCTTGTATATTATTATTCAAGTACAAAATTAATAGCTTGTTTGACCAAGCTTTCTGGAGTTTAAAAGTGTTTATTTAAAAAAAAGAGGTGTTTGGCCAATCTTTTGGAGAAAAATAAGGGGTCATTGGTACAGAGATTAGAAATGCATGGATTAGTAATGCAGAGATTAGAAATGCATGGATTAGTAATTCAGAGATTATTTTTTATCAAGTGTTTGGATCATTTCTTCTCACCTAATCTTATGTTTGGATTAAAACTCTACAAAACGCATCTTTTCAATTATACTCTTAAATTATTATAATATCTTTTATTTTATGTAATTGAGTCTAGATAGATAAATGACGAATTAGATTATTATTTTTTGTGGGCTTCTAACTAGCTAGGAGAAGAACAATTTTGTTGTCATGTTTTCTATTTTCTCACTTGAATTATTTAAGGGTAGATAATTGTAATCTTAAAAAATTGATCACTCACAAAACATTAATTTTCAAATTTAAAAAGATACACCATCTAATTTTAATTGATAGACCATCTAATTTTAAAATCGAAAAAAGGGTAAACGATTGTAAAATCGAATAAACTATCTATGTTTACACATAAAAATTGCACGTTGTAGTTTTAATATGTACGCAATTTTATAAATAGTTCAAAATACAAATAATTAGAAAATCACACACACACACACACACGCACACACGCACGCACGCACACACACGCGCGCGCACACACACACGCACGCACGCACACACGCACGCGCGCACGCTCTCACGCGCGCGCGCACGCACGCACACACGCGCACACGCACGCGCGCACACACACGCGCAAAAAATCCATGCAATTAAGTATTGATTTGTATTTGATTTATTTAGCAATAAATAACTCGCTCTAAATAATAAAATATGTAATCTAATTTATTTAAATAAATTTACTAGTACAAATATAAAACTTAAAATCAAGAAAATAAATAAAATGATTAAAAGTATTTGAGGGGTATTTTTGTCTTTACATAACTTAATCGCATGGTATTAAACTTATGTATTACTAATACCACCAAATGGAAGGTATTAGTTATCCATCATTTATTACCACGTAGGGTGTATAACTAATCCATAGATTAGTTATACATAGGCCCAAAATTCCTACCAAACATAGTACTAAACAATATCGGCCATATGTAATACATGTTTTATTTCTCCTAATACTTCCTACCAAACGACCTCTATACATGTACTATTTCTCCTAATACTTTCTACCAAATAACCTCTATACACGTACTATTTCTCCTAATACTTCCTATCAAATGACCTCTAAGGGGTCGATTGGTAGGATGTATTAGAATAAATAGTCCATGTATTACGTGTGATATTATTTAGTACTATGTTTGGAAGAAATTTTGGGCCTATGTATAACACCCTACATGGTATTATAGGATGTATATATTACTAATACCTTCCATTTAGTGGTATTAGTAATACATATGATTTAATACCATGGGATTAAATATGTAAAGACAAAAATACCCCTCAAGTCCTTTTATTCATTTTGTTTATTTTCTTGATTTTATGTTTTATATTTCTAGTTTTGTACTAGTAAATTTATTTAAATAAATTAACTTACAAATTTTATTTATTTGTGAGTTCACATTTACCTAATATATAAAAAAAATTGTCATGTCAATTTTTTAAATTTTATTTATTTGTGGGTTCATTTACATAATATAAAAAATATATTTTTCCATGTCTTTTTTTGATAATTAATTTTGTTCAGTGATTTTGTTGATATAAAGGCATAATTGAGTGATTTTACTGATGCAAAATAAAGCTCTAGATAAATTCTCAAAGTTGAGTGACCTTTTAAGATATTAACTCCATATTAAAATTATAACTTGCAATTTTATGTGTAAACATAGATGGTTTTTCGATTTTACTATTGTTTACCGTCTTTCCGATTTTAAAAGTAGATGATCTATCTTTATTAAATTGAAAATTGACGTTTTGTGAGTGATCAATTTATTAAGATAATAATTATTTACCCTCAAATAATTTAAGTGAGAAAATAGCAAACATGACGACAAAATTATTCGTCTCTTAACTAGTTAAAAGGCCACAAAAAAATATTGTCCGACAATTATCTACCTTGATACAATTACATGAAATAGAAAATCCCATAATAATACAAGGGTAATATTGAAAAGAAACTTTTTGTAGAGTTTTAAACCAAACACAAGATTAGGTGAAAAACAATGAACCAAACACTTGATAAAAAATGGTCTCTGCATTACTAATTACTGCATTATTAATCTTACATTACTAATTCTTGCGTTACTAATCTCTGCGTTATTCATTTTTACCAAATGACCCCTAAGTGTTTTTAAAAACTAACAGAAGTTATATTTCAGAAGCTAAAAAAAAAAGTAATTTTTTTTCCAAAAATATAATTAAAAACACTTTTTAAAGGTCGAAACACTGAGCACTAGTACTTAATTTATTTATTTAAATTTATTGATCAAACATAAGTTAATTTTAAAAATTTAACCAAAAGTGTTATAAATCCGTTGAAATAGACATTGAGCGAGAAAAAGAATTAAGTAAACAATTGAGCAGGAGAAAAAGATTAGTGTTAAAAAAAATAGCTAGAGGAAAAAAGAGTAGCATTCAGCAGTGTTCAAAGAAGATGAAGACAGCAAAATAAGGTATTTTTCTTTCTTCTATAGCAGAATCATCCCTTTTTTTAACTGTAAGTTATTTTTCTTAGTATGTAAAGATTGTGGATTGAGTGAGCAAAAAAGGTGTGAGCAGGATTTTCTTTTTGTTTGAAGTTGATACCACTATCAAAGAAGATAAATTTTCAGCCACATCATGAGGTATGAGATGTAAAACCTAAAATCCATTAAGAAGAAGAATCCTACTGAAAATCAAGTTCAACATGTTATTTGACTAAAACTGAAGCCTGTAGCTTGTATTTAGTATTTTCCTTATTCGTAAATTTGGCATGCCTTCCTGTGCCTTTTGTGGTATCTCTTGAATATTACTAAATTGTTTTCTTTGTGTACCTGTAAAATTAAAAGCATGGTTAGTGAAAAAATCAACAAGTGTGTTCCCCTCTCGAAATATATGCACCACCTCCACTGCATTACTCAGCATCAAATTCTTTATGAACTGTACATCTGGAAAAGACATACTTCCTCTATGCTTAATCACATTCTTCCTCTTCCAGATGTTCCATATTATAAAGGCTGGCACAACCTTAAAAATAGGCTTTAATTTACAAGAACAGTCAGCCTTCCACCATTCTTCTAGAACCTGTTTCACCTGCATAACCTGGAAATGTAATCCTGCAGCTTGGCTGAACAATTTCCAAATTTGATTGGATTCAGGACATTCAATAAAAAGATTCTTGAATTTATAGTTACAACAGCTACATGCTACAGAATTAGTGATACCTCTTCTGATCAAAACCTCCCCAATAGGAATTCTTTTAAACCACATCCTCCATAGTAGAAAGGATACCTTGAAAGGTAAGCCTTTCACCCATATGTTAGAAATATTTTCAATAGGATCCTTCCTGTATCTGCATAACTCCCAGGCTGAACTAACCTTGAATTATCCAGAACCACTTGGCATTCACCAAGGTCTATCTCTGCCATCAGTAGGAACCAGATTTCCCATGAAACAATTAATGTGATTGCAGACCTCTTCATTGAAATTATTTTGTAACACTGCCTGATCCCATCCATCCTCATTTAGCAACTGATTAACAGACTCCACTTGGTTATGATCCTGTTGCATACTTATGCGGTAATACAAAGCCCCCAGTTGTGTCCAATTATCAAACCATACACTGGCATGTCCTTCTTTGGGTTTCCACCATATTTCTTGATCAAAGAAATCTCTAGCAAGTAACATGTTTTTCCACACCTGTGATCTACCTTTCCATTCTACAATTTGTGGTCTATTCCTCTTGCAATACTTATTCCACATATAATTAGACCAAATAGTGTTAGTAGTCCTGAATTTCCACCGAAGTTTAGCAAATAAAGCCTTAGAGATATCAAACAGAGATCTAAAACCCAATCCCCCTTCCTCCTTTGGCACACAAATATCTCTCCATACAATCCAGTGAGTAGATCTACCTTCCTCCTTGAAATTCCGTAAGAATTTTGCAAAAATTCTATGGATATCATATACAACTCATTTAGGAGGATTACAAACAGATAAAAAGTATATAGGAATGATTTGTAATACACTATTAATAAGAACAGCTTTGCCCCCATAAGATAATAATTTTCCTTTCCATACCTGAAGCTTGCTTTGGATCTTTTTTATCAATTCTGAGAAATGTACCTTCAGAAGGGATGGAGGATAACTTGAAAGAACATAGAGATGAAGTAGTGTTGAAGCAATGTGATATGGATAGTGGTATGGGCTATTATATTATCAGATGCACAGGAGAGGGAGAGAGATTTGAAATTGAGCAAGGAGTTGGAAAATGCAGTCTATGAAGAACCTTTACAAGTAGCAGATTCTTCAGATCCGAAGAACCTGGTGGAGTTAAATGCCATTAATCCTGCAATGGCACATATGTCTGTTGGTAAGTCTGCTCCAATGGAGAAGCTGCATGATTTTATCTCTCATCAGTGTCTTCATAAGGATTCTAAAATATTGCAAATAACAAACACTGGTTCAGAAAAAAGTTCAGATGTTGAAGATAAAGAAGAAGAAGATAGTGACACAAACATGCAGAAAATCAGTACAGAGGCCGGTCTATCACCCAAAATATCCTTAAAAGTTAAAAAAGGCAAGGGTAAGGGAGAGATAAGTAGTAGCCTTGCCTACAAGAATTCAAACCAGAAGGGTGGTGAAAGCAAATTCTAAATGAGTTACAAAACTTTGTTTTGGAACATTAGGTCTGTTAGAACACAACATGCCTTCCATAGAGTACAAATGTTACATAGACATCATAAATTTGTAATGATTGCATTGATGGAACCATTTCAGAATGTTAGACACATTCAGAGGTATAAAAGAAAGTTAGGGATGCAATATGTCAATTATAATGCTAATGGGCAGATATGGGTGTTTGTTAATCAGCATGTTCAGGTAGGGGAGGTTTCAGATTCTGATAATCAGTTGACTTTGCATCTCACTCTTGAGGATGGAAATCAGATATTAACTACTGTGGTCTATGCTAAATGTTCTAGTTTGGAGAGAATAAACCTGTGGGATGAGCTTAGTTCAATAAGCCATAATTTTTCTATGCCTTGGTTGGTGGGTGGTGACTTTAATGTGATTCTAGGGGATGAAGAAAAGATTGGTGGATTACCTGTTTATCCACAAGAATATGAGTACTTTGCCATGTGTTTGAATTCTTGTGACCTTTCTGATATTAATTTTTCTGGAATCCCTTTTACTTGGTGGAATGGTAGGGTAGGTGAAGATTGTATTTTCAAGAGGCTTGATAGGATTATTGTGAATCAGTCTCTGATGGATTTGTATGGTAATATTGAGCTAAAACACCTTGCTAGAACTGGATCTGATCACTCACCATTGCTTCTTTCTTGTGGGGTGGCTAATGTTTATGTTGGAAAGCCTTTCAAATTTTTGAAGGTTTGGACTGAAGGAGAAGACTTCAAGGAAATTGTTAGGCAGAATTGGGTGGCTGAGAGTACTGTTGACATTTTCATCCAATTCAAGCATAAGCAGGGGAGGACTAAGAAAGCTTTGGTTATATGGAGTAGGGATAAATTTGGAGATATTTTTAAGCAGTTGGCTATCCGGAGGATATTGTGAAGATTAAAGAAGCACTGTTTCAGAAAGATCCTTCCCCAATTAACAGAGCTATTCTATAACAAGCACATGCAGAATTAAAACTTTATCTTCACTATGAAGAGGAGTTTTGGAGACAAAAGGCTAGTGTTAATTGGTTTGAGGAGGGGGATAGAAACGCAAAAAAATTCCATGCCCTTGTTAGGGGTAGAAGGAGAAAGTTGTCACTGAAAAGAATTTTGAAAGCAGATGGATCCTGGACAGAATCAGATTCTGAGGTTGTTAAAGAAGGAATTGATTTCTTTGAGAAGCAGTTTACTGGTGGTATTAATGATGGAGAGATGTCTTTGTTACAATTTATTCATCCTCAGATTTCTCAAGAAGGTAAGATCTGATTAATGTTGTACAAGATGAGTCTGAGATTAAAAGGTGGTTTTTGATTTAAAAGCTGATAGTGCTTGTGGTCCTGATGGTTTTTCTGGATGTTTCTATCAGACTTGCTGGGATATTGTTGGTAATGATATTGTCCAGATTGTTCATGCTTTTTCTCAGGGGGCCACTTTACCTAAATCTGTTACTCACACCAACTTGGTTTTAATACCTAAAAAGGATACTATTCAATCCTTTTTAGATCTTAGACCAATTAGTTTGAGTAACTTTATCAACAAAATCATTTCAAGGGTTATTTATATCAGACCGGAAATATTTCTGCCTAGATTAATCTCTCAAAATCAAGCTGGCTTTGTTAAAGGAAGAAATATTTCAAAAAATGTTTTATTGGCTCAGGAAGTGATTTCTGATATTGGTAAAAGGGGGAAACCTGATAATGTTATCATAAAGCTTGACATGGCCAAAGCTTATGATAGAGTAGAATGGAGATTTTTAATTAGAGTCCTGGAGAAAATGGGATTTGATTCTAAAAGTCTGGATGTGATTTGGAGACTTATTGCTAATAATTGGTATTCTGTCTTAATTAATGGATAGTGTCATGGTTTTTTTCCCATTCTACTAGAGGGGTTAAGCAAAGAGATCCTTTATCTCCTGCTCTTTTTATTCTGACTGCAGAAGTATTATCCACAGCTTTGAATCAATTATTTGGTAACTATGAGTACAAGTGCTATGGATTGCCTAAATGGAGTGACTAGTTGAACCATTTGGCTTATGCAGATGATATAATTATTTTTGCAGCAGCAGATAAAACAACTTTACAGCTAATAATGGAGGTTTTGAAGAAATATGAAGAGCAATCAGGACAATTGATAAATAAGGATAAGAGTTCCTTTCATTTGTACAGTAAAGCTTCACATACTTCTAAACATCTTGTGGACGAGGTTACTGGGATCTCAGAGGGAACATTTCCTCTGATGTATTTGGGTTGTCCTATTAGACAGAGTGTTATTAAATTTTAGGTTTCTGATGATATATTATGTATGGTTTTGGAAGTGATATTTTAGTAGTTTTGGACTCGTAAGATTGTTGTGCTGGCTTTGGTGCTTGGGATGAATGGCAGTATTAGGATGTTTTGTTAGTATAATATTCATTTTGGCAGGTGTGTTTATGTTATCCCAGATAGCTTGGCTACCATTTGGCCATAGATTTAGTTGAAACTTTTAAAAAATGAGTTTTTGAATTAATTATGTTGAAAAATAGTTTTTGGAACTTGAAGTCATGAATGGACATACTGGAAAATTTTTGTTGTTTTGCGAGTGGAATTGAAATTTCACCCCAAAATTTGGCCAAATTTACTCTCGAAATCTATGGACAAATGGGAGCTAATTATTTGTTGGTTTAGGTAATATAGATATATAAATTTGTCCCCTTAATTGTTAAAATGTTTGTGTCCCCTTGTCCATATCTAGGCTATCTAGTTTAAGTACTTCTTTCCTTTCTTGAACAAACTTTTACATGTTTTACTTTGAGAGCTAGAAATCAATTTCTTGATTCTGGACTGATTACTTTTTTAACTCAGATCAGCTATTAGTTTGCTAATTAATGATTTGAGCCTTCACAAGTTAACTGCTTTATGATGGCTAACAAGCAAGAAACCATTAGGTGGATGAAAAGAAAAATAAAGTAGTTGCAGCTGAATCTAATGTAGATTTTATGGACATACTCATTAGCCTTCTCACTCTACCACTGGGAACGATAATACGACTCATTAAAGCAGATACCAGAGCTGTTGGTTGTATGAACAACTTGTACCAAAGTGTTAAAAACCTTGGCGAAGAAAATCTGTACACAGAATATTGCAAAACCATGTTGCTAAATCCAAGAAATCCCTATGCAAAGTATTGCATGAAGCTGAGAGTTAACGTGGATGATTCAGGCTCAGATAAGTACTATCAGTGCTCAGGTTGCCCTCAAAAGAGCTATTACACGAATGTTAAGTGCCATTGTGGAGGGATGATTAATAAAGAGAAGTTCTTGAAAGATTCAGTTGAAAATACCTGTCTTGATGAGTATGTATTTTTCAAAGGAGGGATATCGTTTTTAATCAGTGATGATTTGCAGTTCAAGTGTGCTTCTCCAAGCTCTCTTACTCAGATGCTTTCCAATGTCGGCCTGAGTGACATGAATCAGATCACGGAGATGCATGTAGAAGTTGGAAATGATGAGGTAATATCCTTTACCATCTTCGCAATAGGGCCAAGAATTAATGAATACTAATTTACGAAGACTTTATAAATAAATCTAAATATTATTGTCTTTCTAGTGATAAAATGGTCTCTTGTTTGTTCATTTTACATGTTTTATTGTACTTTCCGTAGATTGTCATTTCCAGCTAGTAACATGATCCTTTTCTCAACCATTTAGGTAATTCATCTACTTGCACGTTCACTGTTCTCAAAGACTCCCTTGTCTGATGTGTTTCTTCCCAAGGAAAAACAAAAACGAGCAAGATTCGACACCATCCCAATGCCTGATTTTGAAAATTTGTCGTCCATTTCTGATAATGAAACAAGTAGTAACACAAAGAAATTAGAGCTGAAGCTAACAGTAAGAAAGTCTACAAACAAGGTCTTGTGTGCCGAAGCAGGCAATGATTTTATTGATTTTCTCTTCAACTTCTTGACGATTCCTATAGGATCAATTGAAGATGTTCTAAAAGGGAATTCTGGTTTGGGATCCATAGATAACTTGTACTAAAGTGTGGAGGCTTTAGATTCAAAATGGTTCAATACGCCGCCTCCAAATAGTAATATTTACAGACGTAAGGAGAATCTTAAGAACCATAAATCCAAGAATTTTCTGCTGCAGATTAAAGAAGAAATAGAACCTTTCTTCCATGATCCAAGGGAATCCGTAGGGGGTAGTAATCGTCGTTAGATTAAAAAGTTTGCAAAGGAACCCTCCCTTTTCTATGTTATGGACAATTTGGAAGTGAGACCATTGTCTTCTACATCAACTATTTGCTTACTCCAAGAACTAAATGTGCCTCTACACGATATTGAAGAGCAAATGATCAGTGTTGGCGAGTCAGAAGCATTGAGCTTGCTGAAGGCCTCTTTAACGTTGTCATCATCGGCATTGACAGTGGGCCTAAACCACATGTTGAAGAAGCTGATAGACGAAGATCTGAAGTGTAACTTGAAAATATGATCTCAGGCTGGTTAGCAAACACATATATATTATAACTTTTTGCAGTACTGCTCATTGTATTTTGCACTCACTTTACTAGTTTCTTATGTTTAGCCTCGAAACTTGGTTCCCTGTACATCTTTTGGAGGTTTGTTTAATCAACTGATGATTAGTCCATGAAATTAATTTTCTTCTAGTTGGTTAAGGGCTCAGTTTTTCGGCCTGCCTCATGATGGTGTGAATGATTTGGAGCTAGAACGAATTGCTTTTGTATTATCGATGATAAGCCCGTGTAAAGGAAAAAGGTCGCGATATGTTGACAGCCAATGTAAAACTAAACAAGTTGTGAAGAATCTTTTCCACATTGCCTATTAGACAAAATCTTATTACCTGCTAGGTCATTTAATTTTCTGTGCTCTTTATCAAGTTTTTTGGTGATGCAATTTGATGTAAGCATTAAAAAAAACACTCAGATTGGTCTCCAGGAAAATATAAATGGAGCTCGTAGAAATGACAAGCTATACTGAAGTTCTGTTATATAAACAGTACATAGCTTTTCTCCATTGGCAATGAGGGAAAATAGCTGTTTGGGTCTTTCCGCTAACATAGGCCTGGGACTCCTTTTTCCGCTGAAGCCCAGTTGTGGATCGACTTAATTGTGATGATGGGCCGGCCTCCTTATTTACTTGGTTGGGGCAAGCTTCTTCCCATCTCGAGATAAATTATTTGGGTGAATATTTTTTAATAAATAATTATTGATTTTAGTGATATTTTTTATTTATTATCATTTGTAGTAATACATAACAATAGTTGATAAATCTATTATGTATTAAAAGTGAATTATGCATACAATATAAATGTATTATAAATGTTTTAAAATATATTATGCTTGTTTGGTAAGAAATTGACACAATGCATTATAAATGTATTAAAGTGTGTGATAAATGTTTTATCCATGAATAAAACTTGAATTATATGTATTTTATAAATTATTCTCCGTAATATGTATTAAAATTGTATTATAAATGTCCAGTGAATAAAAAGTTATTGCTATAAATGATAAATATTTTCTTAATCTAGTATATTTATGTAAGTTTTCCTTATTTATTCATGTATATATAGTTGTTTTATCTTCTATCCTACATAAAATAATATATAGATTTTATCATAATTTATATATATATATATATATATATATATATATATATATATATATATATATAAATTATACAGATTTTTAAATTGCAAATCAAACACTATATTAATTTTATACATAAATAATAAACCTCTTAAATGGCAATGATTTATTGGGTGGGTTTGGAGGTGGAGATTTATTTTTTCATGTATAAAATTATTCATGCAAGGATTCGGTAGGTGGGTTTGGAGGTGGAGAATTTTCTTTTTCTTCATTTTGTTATTGAAATATTAAATTATTAAGGATTGAAAATTATTTTTTTTTATCTTTCAAAATTTAAAATTCATTTTTAATAGTTAGATTGGGCCCATGGGCCACGTTCATAGTATTATTTGTGACTTTTTAAAGATATTTTGTGTGAGCTACTTTTTAAGCTAGTTATCATTTTGTATTTAATAGATACATATTTGTTAATATTAGAATGTCCAATAATTACAGGATCTAGTTGAGGGTGTCTCCGTAAATTATTCAGATCATATTTTGTGGGAAAAAGAGATAGAGTAAATAATATAGCATATAAAATAGAGACAATTTGAAATATATACAATAAGCTAATTAGTTTATAACCAATAAAGTCATATTTTATTTACATAAAAAATAGTCAAAACCATAGAAAATATACAGTGACTATACAATATAGTTTGTCCACCTTATGAAGGTGGATTGTCCACCTTATGAAAGTGAATTGCATGAAGGTGGATTGTCCACCTTATGGAAATGGATTGTCCACCTTGTAGACATCATTTTCACATTGTTCTTTTCATCCCTATAAAAGTCATGTCTTGGCATTGTAATATGATGAACAAGTATAACAACTTCATCTTCCTCTCTCACCTTCATATTTCCTACTTCTTGAATTGTGAAGTTATTTAATATTTTGCTTCTTTATTCTCCTCCTACTTACTCTAAAATATTTTACCACAATAGTTAATTTATAACACGTTATCAGCACGAAGCTCTAATTTTCCAGAAAATTAACTTCTATATCAGGTATATCTACTAAAGAAATTTAATTTTTAAGTTGTCTTTGTTACTTTCAAATTAATTTTCATTATGTCAAACTTGTCAAAATTAGAATTTGTAGCACTTGATATTTCTGGCAAAAATTATTTGTCATGGGTACTTGATGCTGAAATTCACCTTACCGCTAAGGGTCTTGGTGATGCTATAATTGAAGGAAATACAACATCAAGTCAGGATAAAACAAAGGCTATGATTTTCCTTCATCATCATCTAGATGAAAACCTGAAAATGAAATACTTGACAGTGAAAGATCCACTTGAATTATGAAAGACTTAAAAGGGAGGTATAACCACCTTAGGGCAACGGTATTGCCAAGGGCTCGTTATGAGTGAATGCATTTACGGTTTCAAAATTTTAAAATTGTAATTGAGTATAATTCTGTTGTATTTAGAATAACTTCTCAATTAAAATTATGTGGGGAGACTATAAATGATGAGGACATGTTAGAAAAAACACTAACTACTTTTCATGCCTCTAATGTAATATTACAGCTGCAATACCGTGAAAAGGGTTTTAAAAAATACTCTGAATTGATCTCATGCCTTCTGGTGGCTGAACAACATAATGCCCTTTTAATGAAAAATCATGAAGTCCGTCCCACTGGAATTGCTCCGTTACCAGAGGTAAATATGATAAAAGCACTTGGCCAGTCTGAAAGAAGACAAAATCATGGCCACAATAATGTGCGTGGACGTGACAATAACAGAAAATAATTTAATAATCATCGTGGTGGTGGTCAACATAAAAGGGAGAACAATATCAGTTCTCAAAATGGCCCTTCAAGAAGTAACTGTCATTGTTGTGGCATGAAAGACCACTGAAAAAATGAATGTCGGACGCCTGAGCATTTTGTAAGACTTTATCAAAATTCTTTCAAAAGAAAGGCAAATAGAAGTGGTGCCTCTTCTTCTAATGCTCGGATAGAGTCACACTTAACGTTCGAAAATAATGTTGAGGCAGGGCCTTTGAATAATGATAATATTGAAACAAATCTGGCTTTAAGGGATGGTGATTTTAATGACCTCAATGATATTACTCATTTGGAGGTTGAAGATTTTTTTAAGGATCTTAAATGATGTTTAATTTCATGTTTTTCAATATGTTGTCATGTACTTTGAATTATTGTGTTTTTGCATTTATGTATTTGAAAAAAAAATAAAAAATCAGGGCCACATTTTTATGATAATTGTATAATGTTTATTATATTATGCTATTTTACAATGTTGTAATTAATTACTATTAGTGTGCTATTATTTAATCTTAATATCATATTGTTATTAAAAATAATATTCGCTTTATTTAATGTCATTATACTAATTGTTTATTATTGTTAATATTTTAGACATTAATATTATATAATGATTGTATTATTTTTGCCAATAAACAAGTTATCTATACATGATGAATAATATTATATTAATGTTTTATAATTTTATTTATTTTATATTTGTTATAATACTTATGTATAATATTTATTTAAGGTTAATAAGTATATTCTACCATAAACTTTTTGAATTCTAAGTTCATTAAACTAATTCACTAGTAAATTATTAATTTATATAAAATTATGTTTATTATTAACGTGTTACACCTCAGTTTGTTAATTCTTATAATTTGGTACGTTAGGTTCATATTATCAATCATTTTTTCTATGTTATAAATTCATTACAATATAATTTCATAAACTAAATTATTGTAACATTCATCATAATTGAATTCTATAATTTTTTTAAATTCTAAATTACCATAATTTAACTTTTAAAAAAAAGGGGGACTTATATTTTTCTAGCAAAATTGTTACTTATTTTATTTCTTACAATGTATTTTTTTATTTTATGAAGATAAATAAATTTCTCAGTCTTCAATTGGATTCAAGATGAATAATGGAGATATGTGCCTTTTGGATAGTGCCACAATTCATACGATATTAAATGAAAAGAAATATTTCTATCATTTGATTATGAAAAAGACCTATGTCAATACAATATCTGGTAGTACAAAATTGATTGAAGGCTCTGGAAAAGCGGCCTTATTACTACCTGGAGGAACGATATTGGTAATTGATAATGCATTGTATTGTAGTAAGTTTCAAAGAAACTTGTTAAGTTTCAAGGTTATTCACCAAAATGGCTATCATATTGAGACTACAAATGAAGGAAAAGTTGAATACTTTTATATTACTACAATAAATATGGAGAAGAAAATTGTGCATGAAAAATTACCTGCACTTTCTTCTGGGGTGTACTATACAAATATTGGTACTGTTGAATCACATGTCATAGTAAACAAAAGGTTTACTGATTCTAATGATTTTATCATTTGGCATAACTGGTTGGGCCATCCCGGTTATAATATGATGCACAGAATTATTGAGAATTCACATGGACACACTTTGAAGAATCAGAAAATTCTTCAATCTAAGGAATTCTCTTGTGTTGCTTATTCCCAAGGAAAACTGATTATCAAACTATCAGCAACTAAGGTTGGGATTGAATCCCCTGCGTTTCTGGAACGTATACAGGGTGATATATGTGGGTCAATTCACCCTTCATATGGACCATTTAAATATTATATGATCTTGATAGATGCATCTACAAGATGGTCACATATGTGTTTATTATCAACTCGCAACATGGCTTTTGCGAAATTGTTAGCTCAAATTATAAGGTTAAGAGCACAATTTCCAGATTATGCAATAAAAAAAATTCGTCTTGATAATGCTGGTGAATTCACATCTCAATCATTTAATGATTGTTGTATGTCGGTTGGAATAAAAGTTGAGCATCCGGTCGCTCATGTCCATACTCAAAATAGTTTAGCAGAATCATTGATTAAACGCCTCCAATTGATAGTTAGACCATTGCTAATGAGGACAAAACTTCCTATTTCAGTATGGGGGCATGCTATTTTGCATGCAGCAGCACTTGTGCGCATAAGGCCAACAAATTATCATGAATTTTCTCCATTACAATTGGCGTTTGGAAGGGAGCCAAATATATCTCATCTTAGAATATTTGGGTGTGCGGTAATGTCCCAATTGCTCTACCGCACCGCACAAAGATGCATCCCCAAAGAAGGTTGGGAATATATGTTGGGTATGAATCTCCTTCTATTATAAAATATTTGAAATCTATGACTGAAGATTTATTTACGGCAAGATTCGCTGATTGTCATTTTGATGAATCAGTATACCCAACATTAGGGGGAGAACATAAGCAGTTGAAAAATGAGATAGATTGGAATTCATTGTCACTATCTCATTGAGATCCTCGAACAAATCAATGTGAGCAAGAAGTTCAAAAGATGATTTATTTGTAGAATATTGCAAATCAACTGCCGAATGCATTTACTAACCTTCCATGGGTTACTAAATCGCATATCCCAGCTGTTAATGCTCAAGTTCGAGTTGATTTCCCGGTAGGACAACTTGTTCAGGCAAATGAGTCTAGGCCACACTTAAAATGTGGAAGACCATTTGGTTCCTAAGATAAAAATCCTCGAAAAAGGAAAGGAATAAATGATCAAGATGATCATAATTTAGAGGCGAGTGCTTAAGAAGAGCCTAGAGACACAACAAATGGTGATACCACCAAGGAGGTCTAAGTACCTGAAAATAATGAGAATAAAGAAATCTCAATAAGTTATGTGTCGACAGGAAAATGGTGGAACCGAAATGATATTGTGGTCGATAATATTTTTGCTTATAATGTTGCCATTGAAATAATGCAACAAGATAAGGATCTTGAACCAAAATCTATCGATGAATGCAGACAGAGAAATGATTGGCCAAGGTGGAAGGATTCAAGCAGAGTTAACTTCAATTGAAAAATGTGAAGTTTTCGGATCAATAGTCCGAACACCTTAAGGTGTCAAGCCAGTAGGGTACAAATGGGTTTTTGTGCATAAACGAAATGAAAAGGGTGAAGTCGTAAGATATAAAGCACGACTTGTAGCCCAAGGTTTTTCGCAAAGACCTGTCATTGACTTTATGGAAACATATTCCCCTGTGGTGGATGCAATTACCTTCAGGTATCTAATGAATTTGACAGTTCATGAAAAGCTTGAAATGCACTTAATGGACGTGGTCACTGCCTATTTATATGGCTTATTGGACCACGACATTTTTATGAAAATTCCCGAAGGGTTCAAAGTGCCTGAAGTATACAAGGATTCTCGAGACAATTGCTCAATAAAGCTTCAGAAATCCTTTTACGGGTTGAAACAATCAGGGCGAATGTGGTACAACCGTCTTAGCGAATATTTGCTAAAAGAAGGATATAAAAATGATCCAATTTGCCCTTGTGTCTTTATGAGAAGGTCTGGATCTGAATTTGTCATAATAGCAGTATATGTTGATGATTTGAATATTATTGGAACTCCGGAATAACTTTCAAAGGCATTAAAATATGTGAAAAAGAAGTTTGAAATGAAAGACCCTGGAAAGACAAAATTTTGTCTTGATCAACAAATTGAACATTTTACAAATAGCATATTTGTCCATCAGTCAACATATACTGAAAATATTTTAAAGAGATTTTATATGGATAAAGCACACCCATTGAGTACCCCAATGGTTGTGAGGTCTCTTGATATTAATACAGATCCGTTTCGACCTTATGAAAATGATGAAGAACTTATTGATGCTGAAATACCATACCTTAGTGCAGTTGGTGCATTAATGTATCTTGCCAACAATTCTAGACCAGATATAACTTTCTTAGTAAACTTGTTAGCAAGATTTAGTTCTTCACCAACACGCAGACACTGGAATGGAATTAAGCATATATTCATATACCTTCGAGGTACCATTGATATGGGATTTTTTTACTCAAATGATTCCATGTCACAATTGATCGGTTACATAGATGCGGGATATTTATCTGATCCTCATAAAGGTCGATCGCAGACAGGCTATTTATTTATATGTGGTGGTACAACTATATCATGGCGTTCAACAAAGCAAACTATGGTTGCCACTTCCTCAAATCATGCAGAGATAATAGCCATTCATGAAGCAAGTCGAGAATGTGTTTGGTTAAGATCAATAACTCAACACATTCAAGAAACATGTGGTCTTTCTTTGACAAAAGACGCTCCAACAATATTGTATGAAGACAATGCTGCATGTATAGCTCAACTGAAGAGAGGATACATCAAAGGAGATGGAACAAAACATATTTCACCAAAATTCTTTTTCACTCATGATCTTCAAAAGAAGGGTGAAATAGATGTCCAACAAATTCGTTCAAGTGACAATTTGGCAGATATGTTCACCAAAGCATTGCCAACTTCAACCTTTGAGAAAATAAGATACAAAATTGGAATGCGTCGTCTTCGAGATGTTAAGTGATATTTTCATCAGAGGGAGCAAAATACGCGCTGTACTCTTTTTTCCTTAGTCAAGGTTTTGTCCCACTGGGTTTTTCTGATAAGATTTTTAATTAGGCAGCACTCAAGGCGTATTACAAGATGTGTGTACTCTTTTTCTTCACTAGGTTTTTTCTCATTGGATTTTTTCCTAGTAAGATTTTAACGAGGCTCAACATCTATAGCTATTCAAATTTTTTACACGTGGACATCCAAGGAGGAGTGTTATGAAGGTGGATTATCCACCTTATGAAGGTGGATTTTCCACCTTATGAAAGTGAATTGCATGAAGGTGGATTGTCCATCTTATGGAAATGGATTGTCCACCTTGTAGACATCATTTTCACATTATTCTTTTCATCCCTATAAAAGTCATGTCTTGGCATTGTAATATGATGAACAATAATAACAACTTCATCTTCCTCTCTCACCTTCATATTTCCTACTTCTTGAATTGTGAAGTTATTTAATATTTTGCTTCTCTATTCTCCTCCTACTTACTCTAAAATATTTTGCCACAATAGTTAATTTATAACAGATACATATTTGTTAATATTAGAATGTCCAATAATTACAGGATCTTGTTGAGGGTGTCTCCATAAATTATTCAGATCATATTTTATGGGGAAAAGAGATAGAGTAAATAATATAACATATAAAATAGGGACAATTTGAAATATATACAATAAGCTAATTAGTTTACAATAAATAAATTCATATTTTATTTACATAAAAAATAGTCAAAACCATAGAAAATATACAGTGACTGTACAATATAGCTTGTCAAAAGTCATAAAAAGTATACACTGACTATATAATATAAATTACTTATACATAAACTATACACTAAATATATATTATGATATATTTTATACATGAAATATATATTGAATATACATGAATATATACCGAATGACCATTTTTTAATAGTTAAAATGATCTAATGACCATCTACTGTAATTATCTCTTTAAAATAAACCTTAATGTAAAGAATAGCAGAGTAGCTTTCATGAGTGCTCATTGAAGAAGAAATCAACCGGTAATTTTTCCACCTTCCTTTTTTCTTATACCAGTTCTTAGAATTAAAATTGAAAGATGTAGAGTAGTGGAATTAGGGGCTGTTCAAAATCGAAATGCAATTGTACTATTGAAACAACCCCTAATTTTTACAAAAATTCCCTTGAACTATTGAAACTTGTACAAAAATGTCATTCATCCATCTATTGCATTTCGATTTTGAACAGCCCCTAATTTTTTTAAACACGTGTCGGTCATCTATTGGTTACAATTTAATTATTTAAAATTAATTATAAATCAAAATTTATTTAACAGAATTTTAATTACGGAAAAGGGCCTAAAATTCCCTTGAACTATTGAAACTTGTACAAAAATGTCACTCATACGTCCTGTTTAAAAGAAATAGTTAATTATATTTAATTTATTTATCTGAATTATTACTTGATAGTTAAATATATTTTTTGAAATATTTTGAATTGTAAAATATGTTTATGTAGTTCATAAATATGTAATTGTTACAATTTTACAATTCAAAATATTTCAAAAAATATATTTAACTATCAAGTAATAATTCAGATAAATAAATTAAATATAATTAACTATTTCTTTTAAACAGGACGTATGAGTGACATTTTTGTACAAGTTTCAATAGTTCAAGGGAATTTTAGGCCCTTTTCCGTAATTAAAATTCTGTTAAATAAATTTTGATTTATAATTAATTTTAAATAATTAAATTATAACCAATAGATGACCGACACGTGTTTAAAAAAATTATTCAAATTATTTAATTAAAAATATTTTAAATAAATTTTAATTTATAATTAATTTTAAATAATTAAATTATAACCAATAGATGGCCACCACGTGTTTAAAAAAATTATTTTATTAAAATTCTATTAAATAAATTTTGATTTATAATTAATTTTAAATAATTAAATTATAACCAATAGATGGCCACCACGTGTTTAAAAAAATTATTTTATTAAAATTCTATTAAATAAATTTTTGTTTATAATTAATTTTAAATAATTAAATTGTAACCAATAGATGGCCGCCACGTGTTTAAAAAAATTATTCAAATTATTTAATTAAAATTCTATTAAATAAATTTTTATTTTTAAATAATTAAATTGTAACCAATAGATGGTCGACACGTGTTTAAAAAAATTATTCAAATTAATTAATTAAAATTTTATTAAATAAATTTTAATTTATAATTAAATTGGTACTAATAAATGGCCGCCACGTGTTTAAAAAAATTATTCAAAATATTTAATTAAAATTCTATTAAATAAATTTTGATTTATAATTAATTTTAAATAATTATATTGTAACTAATAGATGGCCGCCACATGTTTAAAAATATTCAAATTATTTAATTAAAATTCTATTAAAAGGGCCTAAAATGCCTCTGAACTATTGAAAATGGTACAAAAAGGCCGCTCATTCAGGAGCGGATCTACATTGGGTCGAAGGAGTTAAAAATTACGACAATATTTTTAATTTATGTGTAAATATTTAATATTGAACCCCCTAAGCCAAATGACTAGTTCAGTGGCAAAGGGGGTTCAATATTTCACCTTAGCTTGTCTCAGCTCGCGAGTTTAAATCCAAATAAGCACACTTTTTTTCTTCTGATTTTAGGTACGTTTTAGGCTTAGTTTTTGGCGTTTTTAAAATTAAATGTAAATTAAAAAATGACTTCTTAACATATTAATTTTTTTTAATTTTAAATCTTTAATTGAAAATTCAGCAAATAAAAAAATCCCTCTTTTTCTAGGGATTTCATTATTTTATTTTCTCCCCCAACTCTTCTCTTCTCTTTCGACCAATCGACCTTTTGTTGCTGAGTGCTGCCTGCTGTCGGTTCTCCGTTGTCGTTTCCCGCTATCGCTGCCCGTTGCTCGCTGCTGTAGCCTACAAGTTCTATATGGCTTTGGCTTTGGTATAATGATATTTATTTCTTATTTATGTGTTCTTTACTACTCAATCTCAAGCTTCAACGAAGAAGTATTTCACCAAAGTTTCAAAATCAAGTTTAGCCTCTCATAGTCATAGTCAATCTAACCAAGAAGAAAATGCTAATCATTCGTAAGTATCATTACATTCTTCTTAAGAATTTGATTTGGGTTCTTTAAAGTTTGATCCTGGCGAAAGAATCTCAATATCGAACTATCATCCAAATCATCGTCATGTTATTAGAAGAGCATACCTTTTGAATGGTCCTTGCCAACCTCGTCTAGCGGTGCATGATTATCCTCAAATAAATATTTTTGGATCAATACATCATTTTAATCATGAATGGTTTGATGATGTATATCATGATTGGTTGGATTATAATGTTAGTAAAGATGCAGTCTATTGTTTGTATTGTTATCTAATTAAAGACCATAACATTCATCAAGGAGGAGGTGAAGTATTTTCAAGAGTTGGATTTAAGAGTTGGAATAAAAAGAGTAGTCTTGACAAACATATTGGCCTACCAAATAACATACATAATCAATCAAAAAAGAAATGTCAAGATTTATTACGACAACGGCAGTCTATTCAATTTGCATTTGAAAGCCAATCTAATCAACTCAAGTATGGATATTGAATTCGCTTAAGTGTTTCGGTTGATGTAGTAAGATTTCTCATAACTCAGAGATTTACATTTCGAGGTCATGATGAATCTAAATCATCACTTAGTAGGGGTAACTTTCTTGAAATTCTCTCATGGTATGCAAAAAAATGTAATAAAATTTGTGATTATGTACTAGAACATGCTCCTCAAATTGATCAAATGACTTCTCCAATGATTCAAAAAGATATTGTGAGTGCATGTAAAATAGAGACCGTTAAAACTATTCTTGAGGAATTAAATGGTGATTACTTTGCCTTGCTAGTTGATGAATCCTTTGATGTGTCACGCAAGGACGAAATGACTATTGTATTTCGATATATTAATAGAAAGGGATTTGTGAAGGAGCGACTTATTGAAATTATTCATATTCAAGATACTAGTGTTTCATCTCTAAAGGAGGCAATTGTTAATTTACTTGCTCAACATTCTGTGAGTCCATCAAGTGTGCGTGGACAATGTTATGATGGGGAAAACAATATTCAAGGTGAGATCAATGGCCTTAAAATGTTGATTAGGCAAGAAAGTAGATCGGTTCATTCCATCCATTATTTTGCTCATCAACTTTAACTAACTCTTGTTGGGGTCTCTAAAAAGCGTGTTGAAGTGGAAAAACTTGTAGTATTGGTCTCTGTAACACCCCTCAAAATTTTTCTCTAAGATTCGAACCTTTGTTGTTCCCGTGTAGAGTCAATCATATTTATTTCGAAGTATGTGCTTGAATTACGATGAGTTCCTGAGAGATTGAAGAGTGTTGGAGGTGATGTGGGGTCATGAAGGACCCCTAGGACCAAGCTAAGCCCAAAAGATTCGTCGTGGCTAAGTTTGAGGAGGAGTCCGCATGAGGAGTTGACTTCTAACGACCTTATCTTTTGATATATGACGATCTGGGTGGCCCATGACCTATTAAACTAATGGTCGTCGAGTCTTCTTTCCAACGCCGCCAAGAATATAATTTTTGGAGTTCGGAGTCGAAAGATATGGCGATCCTAAGATGAATTAGCACAACAGAGATTTTCAGGCCTGGGTTGCTATTGCTGGAAAACTGGGCTTGGCGCCGCAGTGGCGCGATGCGCCACTATCGCGCTAGAAACATGCCTCAGTAGTTTGGGCTCTGGTGCGGCGCGCCACTATAAGATGTGCAGGGTTTTTCAAGCCAATTTCCAGAACCCAGAAAATATTGGCCTTGGTGCCTTAAGGGCGCGACGCGCCACTATCGCGCCAAGAATGTGCCTCAGTAGTTTGGTCCTTGGCGCAGCGCGCCACTACGAGATGTGCAGGTTTTAGGCGTAATCAGCCTGGCGCTGCAATGGCGCGACGCGCCACTATCGCGCCTGGTGCATTTTTAGCCTATTTTCAGAACTTTTGAGGAGGGGTAATTTGGGAACTTACCCAAATTATATATGTATCACCCTAGACTATTTTGAGATCATTATTTCCAGCCCCCACTCTCTCTCTAAAAAGCCCTAGAAAACCTCTCTCTCTCTCTTCTTCTTCCTCTCCAAATCCTTCTCCAACAAGAAGAGTTCCAAGAGCTTCAAGATTTTAGTCCTCCATTGAAGACCCAACATCAAGGCTTTCTTCAAGTCTTCACTAAGGTATGTAAGGCTATCTAAAACATGGGTTGAGTCCACCCATGTGCCCTACTCTTGTTTTGAGGTTAGATGTTTATGAAAATAGAGTTTCTTGGTATGGTTTATGTTTGTATGAACTTTGTCCCCTATTTATTTGACTCTATATATGTTGATGTTGTTGAGCCAAGAAGTTCTTAAAATGAGCCTTTGTGTGAGTATGAGTTGATGAAGATGAGTTGTTAAATATGCTTTATTGATCTTTTTAAATTGTGTAGATTATGATAAAGGGTGTTATTTTCTTAAAAATGTTGTTTATTTTGAAATGTCGATTGAAAGCCTTGGAGTTGCGATGAGATTCAAAGATTGATTTCAATGGATAGAGGAAATGATTGGTTATGTCTATATGTTGCTATACATGTACATTTAAATTTCTTTGAATGATATGATTGAGATTGATCGGATAGTATGATTGAGAGGGATTTGATTGTGATAGAGTTGATGAGATGACAAGGTTGTAATGAGACTTGTCGATACGAGTTGATTGAGTTGATTGGATGGAGTTTTATGAGCATTGAGTCTTGGGAGGAGTATCGAGCACCGAATTGGGCAAGAGTATAGTCCATACTCGAACCCAATACCTGTGTTGCCAAACGTAGGGGGGATTGAACCGTTAAGTCGGATGCTTCCCCGAGAGATTTATCCTGACATTATAGGACTTGGTTGGATTGGATCCATGAGTGTTTGATTCGTTCATACCCTGGCAAAGTATGAATGGGCGCGGCAACAACGTCGTTTTGTTGTACCTTCACTGGCTCATAAGTGATGGTTGTCGGATAAGAGAAACTCCCAAATAGGTCTTGATAGTACTCTGAGTCAGACTGAGTTGAATGATATGTGATTGGTCCCGTCTAAATCATATTCTTGTTTAGACTTAGGACATTTGAGTAAGTTGTCCTGTATATATATATATATATATATATATATATGAGTTGAGATTCCGAGTTGACTGATTCTTCCTTGATGTTCGTTGTATTCGGCCATTTTACATACTCGTATATTCCATGTACTGATGCCATTTGGCCTGCATCGTTTCATGATGCAGAGACAAGTACTAGAGATCATCAACCGGCGCTTCATTGAAGATCCACATATACTTTCCGCTAGTTGGTGAGTCCTCCTAAGTTCCTGGAGGATGTTGAGCCTTCTTGTACAGTTTTGTTGTCATTTCCCTTATTTTGATTGTTGGTAGCCATGGACTTGTCATTGGCACCTTTTAGACCTTGATAGAGGCTTCATAGAATGGAGTGTGGGGAGGTTGAATGGTTATTTAGAGGAGTCTTATTATATTTGTTTGTTGGGTTGATAAATGTTTGGCCTTCGGCCCCCATATTATGAATAATATTTTATTGACTGATTTTCCGCTAAGAGAATGTGATTGAATGAATGTGTGACTGGACCAGGTGGTTCGCTCGGAGGTCAGAAATGGCCTTTGGGTGCCGGTCACGTCTAGGGTACCCTCCCGGGGCGTGGCAGTCTCAAATATTTTAAATGTATTGAAATCTTCTTTTAAACGTATGGATGAATTACGTGATTCTCAAAAAGAAACAATTAAAGAGGCATTAGATATGGGTGAACTTACAATCGGTAGAGGCTTGAATCAACAACTTGGTCTTTCAAGAGCTTGTGACACTCGTTGAGGATCTCATTATAAATCCTTTAATAATTTTAATATTATGTTTGGCTCTATTCTTGATGTTTTTGAATCACTTGCTCTTGATGCATAGAATTTGGATGAAAGAGCTAATTAAGGCAATGAGACATCTCAAAGCTTCCCGAACATATGAGGTTGCGTTCATGTTGTATTTAATGAGAGATGTCTTATCAATCACAAATGAGCTTAATAAATGCTTACAAAAAAAGGAGCAAGATATTGCAAATGCCATGCTACTTGTTGAAGTAGCAAAAAGAAGGTTGCAAGTTTTAAGGGATGATGAATGAGACTCTCTTATTGCTAAGGTATCTACATTTTGTATCAAACATGATGTTTTGATACCTAACTTTGAGGAGCCATATGTTAGCTCTTTAAGATCACGACGAAAGCTTACTAACTATACAATCTTACATCATTATCGTGTTGAAGTGTTTTGCAATATTATTGATTGGCAACTTCAAGAACTTAATGATCATTTTGATGAGGTGACTACCAATTTGCTTCATGAAATTGCTTGCTTAAATCCAATTAACTCATTTTCAAGTTTTGACATCAAAAAAGTAATGAGAATGGTGGAATTATATCTGGATGACTTTGATGAATCTAATATGAGTGCTCTTGAGAATCAACTTGCTAGTTATATTATTGATGTTCATGATGTTGATGAAAGGTTCTCCGATCTAAATGGACTTTGTGATCTTTCCAAAAGATTAGTTTAGACAACGAAATATTCTACTTATCCTTTGGTATTCTGCTTAGTGAAACTTGCTCTACTTCTACCAATTGCCACTGCCTCCGTTGAAAGAGCTTTTTCGGCAATGAAGTTTATCAAGAATGACTTGCGGAGCCAAATGAGTGATGATTTTTTAGTGGTTGTTTGGTGCCTTATTTAGAAAAAGATGTATTCGATAGTATTTCTAATGATGCTATTATTAAGACATTTCAAGATATGAAACCTCACAGAATACAATTGTAATTGTATGTAGTTGAATTTCAATTGTAAAAAAATGTTTTGATAGGCTTATTCGTGTGTTTGGTTTCTTAATCCCTCTTCAAGGTGGTGTAATTATCACTATGTTTTGTACATATCAAGATATAATAATTTCTATTGTTCAGGATATTTTTGTATTGTTTTGAAGCCATTTTATGTTTTTTTTTTGGAGGAGTGCTTTTACTTTGAGTTAGTGTTTATTTTAAGTCTTTTTAATGTAAAAGTTTATGTTTGCTCTCCATTTGCACTTTCAGGAGCTGAAGAGAATTCAAAAGAAACTGAAAAACTTGTAGAAAGACCCCTACTTCTTGCAAAACAGGTATATTTGACCCGACCTATTTATTTATGGATATAATTAGAGTGTTTAATTTTTTTGAACCCCCTTGATAAAATTTTTGGCTCTGCCACTGCTTTCAATTATCTATTGAGCCTAAAATGCCCTTGACATCTACCTTTAAGGGCATTTTTGTACCATTTCCAATAGTTCGAAGATATTTTAGGCTTTTTTTCGTTCGATTAATGGTTGGGGAATCCTTGAGTCAAGGGTCTATTGGAAACAATCTCTCTATCTCTCAAAATAGGGGTAAAGTCAGCCTATACTCTACATCTCCAAACTCTACTTGTGGAATTACACTTAGTATGTTGCTGATGTTGGATTAACGGTTGGGGATGTGTTTGAAATTTTACACTGAGTATGTTGTTGATGTTGGATTAACGGTTGGTTTCCCACTGTTATTTCTCGCTAACTATTAATGTCCTACAAGGGACAAATATTAAACGCATAGTACATAAATGTGATTTTAACTTTGTGTCAACTAGAATTTATGTTCTTCAATTTTGTGTGCACACAAGTATATATTTAAATTTATATAAAGTTGAGCAACTAGATATATGTGTCTTAGATGTCATAATACACGTAGAACGCATGTGTCTACTTGCTCAATTTTATTAAGTGTCTATTTGTGTACACCCAATATTGAGGGACATTAATATAGCTGAATCCAAATTAAAAGACATGTTTATATATTATGTCAATATTAAATAATGGGAAACTTACATAAATATACAATATTAAGAAAATATTTACCATTTATAGCAATAAATATTTTTTTTCAGTGAACACTTATAATACATTTATAATACAATTTTAATACATATTGCAGAGAACTATTTATAAAACATATATAATACAAGTTTTATAGATGGATAATACATTTATCACATATTTTAATAGATTTATAATACATTATGTTAGTTTCTTACTACACAAACATAATATATATTTTAAAACACTTATAATACATTTATATTATATGCATAATTCACTTTTAATACAAGTGTAGATTTATCATAGTATTGCTATATATTGCTATAAATGGTAATAAATAAAAAATATCGCTAAAATCGGTAATTAATTTTTAAAAAGCACTCAATCAAGTAATTTTTCCTTAAATAATTTACTTTAGTGGAGTGATTAACACAACTAAGACTTTGGGTGTTACTATTTAAGTTTTAACCTCGTTAAGAAAAAATATTGCTAAGAATAGTTTTGTCATCGGTCTTATGGGCAAAATCTTATCGAATTATTGAAATTCCAAATAAAAGGGGAAAAATTTTCGTATCATAATAATTGTTAGAACCAAATCGTATTAAGATTGTGCATTAGCAATACAAGAATAAAGGGTCGTTTAGTATAAAACGGCTTTGTGTATAACTAACACCTTGTTTGGTACATATTTTCAATTTATTTATAATTGATGTAAGTATTAGTTATATACTCTATTTGATATTGTGTTATGTGACCAGGAGGTCACGGGTTTAAGCCTTGGAAACAGCCTCTGACAGAAATGCAAGGTAAGACTGCGTACAATAGACCCTTGTGGTCGGGCCCTTACTCGGACCTTGCGCAAAGCAGGAGCTTTAGTGCACCGGGCTGCCCTTTTTATGTATAACCAATACATGACAAAGTATGGTTAACAATGCAGGAATTTTAATACTTGCATTAGGATGGTTAGAGACACAATTACCCTTAAGACCTTTTCTACACCCTTTCCACCATATTTGTGAAGAATATTTTTTTATTTATAAAAATTATGCAATACATGTTATTTTTAATACATCAAATGAAATAATACAATACATCAAATGAAATAGTACATAAGAAATAATTTAAGCATGACAATACACCTTATTAAAAGTATTGTTATACACTCTACTAAATGATCCCTATAGTATTTAAAGATAGATAGATGAAGAATTAACCTAGTAGTCATTTATCCAGCTAATTTAATTAAAATCAATCGTTGGATGTATTATATATATAAAATTCAGGTATAATATGTGTATAATCTATATGTATCATCTAAAAGAAAGTAAACAGTAAATTTGTTCAACTATTTATCTGAAAACCTCAAAAATAAACATGATGCATAATAACTCATTCATTATTAATCACCGTGTGACAATTCTTGCATTATTAATCATGTATAAGAATTCTTTAGTAGTACTAGTAAATTTGCACCACTTCTTTTGTCAAGTGCTCTTCTTTAGCATCCTGTGCTAATGCAATATTCTCTATTTTGTTATGTGTCATTTCTTGGATTGAAATTCTCATTCTTGATATTTTGCTTATTACCATTGTTTGGTTTACTTCAACATAATTGGTTTGTCTATAAGGAACATGAGAATTGAGATTCCCTTTGAAATGTGCTTATTGTGAGACAAGTCGTATACTATTGTCATTCTGTATGGAATTTATTAACTCGATTATTTTGAATACATATTGTGTAAGTTTCATTAAAGAAATAAAATATATCAAGTAGACGATTTATCGTAATATTTAGAATCTTAATTTCAAGTTTTGATTTGAAATCAATATTTATTTATGAAATCTGCACAAAATTTCAATTTCAAATTATGATATCGAATTTCAAATTCTCCATTTCAAAATATGATTTCAATATTTAAAAATATAAAACTTGACTCATAAGTCATAAGTTTACATTTTGAAAATAAAAACATTAAATGATTTATTTTAATAGAGTGATTTGCACTATTGGGCGTCACTATTTAAGTTTTAACCTTGGTAAGGAAAAAATATTGCTAAGAATATGGAAACTTCGAATTAAAGAGCAAAACTTGCTTTATCATAATAATTATTAGGATTTCTGATCAGATTGTGATGTCCCAATTAAACATAAAAAAATAAAATAAAAAATTTCTTTCATATCAAACACAATCAATATTAGCATAATTTAAAATTGATTAATTTTATCATTTATCCCATTTTTAATTTACTCATGTCCTGTCGCTAGCAAATCATTTCGTATTTTCTCTCACTATTAACAAATCTATAATGTGAAACAGGTGGACTTCACCATGACCCTTGAATGTATGACAAGCCGTATATTCGATAGGAAATAAAATGTTGGATGATGAATGAGGATCTAATCAGCATATGTGCAAACTCCAGCCAATCATGATTATCTAATAAAGACTGCTTTATTCATTCTTCTAATTCTATAGTCCAACAATTAATAAAATAATTAGGTCAAAAGCACATGGCTGAGTGGATGAGTTTCATCAACTTGCAAGCCTTTATTCACCTTTAGCTTCATATATATATATATATATATATATATATATATATATATATATATTTTCCCACAAGTTCAGATTAAATTTGAATATCATCTTTTTAATTAAAAATAAGATAATTTCACTATTATGCCACAATTTATGTTGATTTATTATTATTATTTTATTTTATCTTAAAAAACTAAAATTATATTAGTTTAAGATAATTCGAAAAGACCTGAATTACTATAAAAACTAAAAAGACTTTTATTTATGTTAGATGAACAAGCTTCTATTTAAGGACATTCATATTTCACACATCTATTCTTTTGTTAACTTGGGTTCATTAATTCGTATATTTTAATCAATCAATTAAGATTCAATTACAATTTTATCTTATAAGAGTTCGATTCTCCGTCTCAAAGTTGAGTAGAAGAGAAAACAGACTAGTGCTGACTGAGCAAAGAAAGACCCCAATGAAATATTAGTAGTAAAATGATGCAATGGTCGTTGCGTAGGACAAACACAGCAGCAGCCCCCGTTTTTGCTTTTCCCAAGATTCCCTCTGCTAAAATCCCACATCCGATCTTTCAAATTTTCTTTGCATTTTCCTACTATTTAATAACCCCCGTTTTTTTTTACATACCCATTTCTCCCTCTTGAACATCTCTGTTGAATTTTGCTCTGTGATCTTCCTTTTGTTTTCAACTTACTCATGGGGGGAGATCACGGCAGCAAATCAGACATCTCATTCGCCGGAATTTTCGCCAGTAGCGCCTTCGCTGCTTGTTTCGCTGAGGTATACTTCGATCCCCTTTCCCAATCTTCTTCAATTTTGTTTTTATCTTTTCGGCTTACTTGCCTGTGTTATATCTGTTGCAAAGATTTTGATGATTCGAATAGTAGAAATGGGGTTGTTTCCTTTTCCGTTTTTTGTTTCTCAATTTTGGGGTTTTGGGGAATTGCTGATCCCCATTGAGCTGTTAGGTGTTTAGGAGCGCTTATAATCCAATGTTAAATCCTTTACTGAGTTGCTTTGCTGGTCAATTTAAGTTTTATTTTAATCTTCAAATGCTCAAAATAAGTATAGCTATGTTTGTGTCAAGTGCTGTTTCGGCAGATAACTGAGGCTTGGTTGAGGTTCGAGTCACACTGGAGGGTAAGTGGAAATACTATTGATCCTCCTTTTACCGGGTGGGCTTGGGGGAGAATTGTTCTGCTTTTAGTTAACGGATCAATCACCTTACCATAACATCTGTTAGAAAGGAAAAAAGGGAATGCTAGATGACCTTTAAACAAAAGAAATTTGTACTTATGCTTCCTTGCTTTGAAAAAGAATTACTTTTAGAAATTTGGTGGTCTTGATTGTATGAATACTTTTATGAATAGCCATGTCTTGCTTAATTTTGGAGGAATCAGTTTTTCTTTTCTTTTGCTTTTTATGAAGCTAGTGGTTTTCAAAGAACAGTGTATTGCTTAAGGTTGTAAGAAATTATGTTTCTCGGACTCTCCAAAAATGCAGCCGCACCCATGTCGGATCCTCCAAAAATGCACTGCTTTTGGAGGATCCAACATGCGCCCAGTAACATTTATGAAGAGTCCGAGCAACATAGGTAAGAAATGAGGTTTGTTAAGTTTTGATGTATCTTTTGGGTCATCCAGAATGTATGATGTAGACATGTAGTAGATTGTTTCGAAGTGTGCTTGCTATGCTATTGTTCTTGTTAATGATTCCTTTGCCGCTTGTTAATCTTGTTTGCTTCATACAAAATTCTGTTCTCCAGGCGTGTACTTTACCATTGGATACTGCTAAAGTTAGACTGCAGCTTCAAAAGAAGGCAGTCGAAGGGGATGGAATAGCTTTACCTAAATATAGGGGATTATTAGGTACTGTTGGCACCATTGCAAAGGAAGAAGGAGTAGCTTCACTATGGAAGGGTATTGTACCTGGGTTACATCGTCAATGTATATACGGAGGTCTTCGTATTGGGATGTATGAGCCTGTAAGTTATTATTTCTAGCTTACAACAGCTACACATTTATTTTTTAGTTTGGGCCTTTTATAGATTGTTTGCTTGGCGAGCAGGTTAAAAACTTATATGTTGGCAAAGATCATGTTGGGGATGTGCCATTGTCAAAGAAAATACTTGCTGCACTTACAACTGGTGAGTGCCTTTGAGATGTTTTTCCTTTTCTTTATACATTTTTCTCAAGAGTAAATAGACAGTGGAGCTTTTATTTCCATTTAGAAAATCTATGGACAGGGACGAGAAGTTCAATGTTTGTATTATCAATAACACATGTTCTGTTTTTACTTGTCTTGTTATTTTTACTGTTTGGTCTTTCAATATATTTTAAAGTAATTTGGTGATTCTTCATCAAATAGGTGCGTTGGGCATTACAGTTGCAAATCCTACAGATCTAGTTAAAGTACGTCTTCAAGCTGAAGGAAAATTGCCAGCAGGTGTGCCAAGGCGTTATTCTGGAGCGCTGAATGCTTACTCAACAATAGTGAAACAGGTTATATGTCTTGTCTAGCTCAGTTATTACTAAATCGCGATAACTAACGGCAGGTGGGGCTGCAAAATTGTGTACACCTACTTTGAATCATGACTTGGAAGTTAGACTCCCCTTGAATTAAAATTCCATACTACCTAGACACTAAATCCGTGTTGCTATTCAAAGTCCCACAATATACCAATCAAGCGGGCACGCAACCTGCAAAATTATGTGCCTTTAGGATGTAACATTTAACAACTATTATCTTGTCTAGGTCAGTTATTTACTAAATCACGATAACTAACGGCAGGTGGGGCTCCAAAATTGTGTACACCTACTTTGAATCATGAAATGGAAGTTAGACGCCCCTTGAATTAAAATTCGATACTACCTAGACACTAAATCTATGTTGCTATTCAAAGTCCCACAATCTACCAATCAAGCAGGCACCCAACCTGCAAAATTATGTGCCTTTAGGATGTAACATTTAACAACTCTTATGTCCCTAGAATTGGAGACTAACATTTCCGAAAGATTTTTTCGTTAGACTACTCTTTGGTAACTGATTCTTGGTTCGACTATCTCCTTCTCCATCTAACTTTGGTGTATTCATTTATCCTTCTTGGAGAAAAAGGGTAGTACTTTTCTTCCCGTTCTCTTGGAAATGTTAGGAAATTATGAAAAATTGCATCTCATTTAAATGAATCAAATCCCCAAGGCTGGCAGCTTACTGGAGCATTTTCAAAATAATGAAAATAGAACATGTTTCGCTAGTGAAATTTGAGGAAACTCATTGTTGAGTCAACAGTTTTCCCCACAAAAAAAGAATCCTATTTTAATCTTATCTTTACCTCTTCGCATTTTGTTTCTTACATCTTGATTTTAGGAAGGAGTTCGAGCTCTGTGGACTGGTCTTGGACCCAATATTGGGCGGAATGCCATTATTAATGCAGCTGAATTAGCAAGTTATGATCAAGTGAAGGAGGTAGAGAAACCATATGTTTCTTATTACCACCTCATTTCCAGCCTGTCTAATGTGGCGTTTTCTTGGATTTGGATGTTTACATTGTCATTCGTTTGATTTTTCACTCTCTAAAAATTTCTGTGCAGGCCGTTCTCAAGATTCCTGGGTTTACAGACAATGTTGTTACTCATTTGATTGCGGGGCTAGGAGCTGGATTTTTTGCGGTTTGCATAGGGTCCCCTGTTGATGTGGTATCTTCTATGTTCCTTATTATTTGAAATTGCTTTTCTTTTAGAATTATCAGAACAAATTGCTTTCCTTATAGTTCTTTCTGGTGGCAACCCATGATTCAGTAATTTGTTTGTTAATTTCTAGATCTTCTTGCCCAAATAGAGGGTCTTCTTGGACATATAGGGGAAAAGTTCTGCATATAATCTTCTTTTTCATGAAAAAGATTACCAAAGTCAATATCTAGCCTGTTAGACAAATGCCTTCATCTTGTAAGTTTGAAGTCCTCTTCTCCATGAACTTTCGTTATTATTGTGCAGTGCTTGTACAATAATAAAACTCTAGTTTGGCTGGGGTAAACGGAGGAGGGATTAGAGGATTAGAAGTAACATTGGAGGTGTAAGGGGATGTCTTGCAATTAAAAGAGGATCCAAGTGAAAAAATAAATAACGAGGGATAATCTGTCCAAAATTGGGTGAGAGCATTTTCTACTTCTTTTCAACCCATACAGAGAATCATAAGCAAATATATAGAATTCACTTAGGGAGAGGTAAACCTATTGGTTCTTGTTTTCTGCACTCTTCCTGGAATCAAACATAGTACATTTGGGATCAACAATACTGATATCTTGTTACTTGGTCGTGTATGATGGTAATACCAATTTTTCTCAAATCCGTGTTCTTAATCAGTTCACCAATCCCCAAAATGCTTCTTATATTTTGATGCTGGGTGATTTTTGTTCATTTACTGTAAATCTTTTAGATCACCATTTTTTATCTTACAAATTTCATCCTTTTAATGTTGCATTATCAATAGAACTATGTAAAGTTCTATTAGATTAAATTTTGTTGATTATTCTTGTATAGCCATGAAGCACTGACATGGTAAACTGTGGATGCAGGTAAAGTCAAGAATGATGGGAGATTCCACATACAAAAATACTCTTGATTGTTTTGTCAAAACATTGAAGAATGATGTGAGTTTATCACCAGTCCTTTCTATTGGTTATTGGAGTATCCAGCCGTTTTGCAGACATAGTTTTCCTCTTAGTTTTTTGTTTAAATAATTTATCTTGGCTTCTTACAATATGAAGAACTACCTAAAATAACATAACTTCTCACTTCTTTCAAGATAGTTATATATTTTTACTAAATCAGATCCCTTTTATCATAAATTTTCCTTACTGCTATTAGCTTTTTGTTTGTGTAGTTTGCAGTTCCTTGCCAACAGCAATCTTTATGTCTAATGACATAAAAAATGATACTTCTCTTGTGGCCTTTATGTTTGCAGGGACCTTTGGCTTTCTATAAAGGCTTTATCCCAAATTTTGGACGCTTGGGATCATGGAATGTCATTATGTTTCTAACATTGGAGCAGGTAAAGAGTGGAACCATATTCCTAGCGACACAAATTCTTTTCCATTTCATAATTGTTTATAAAACTTTATGCCAGATTACTATTCCAGACTAGCACATGTTTTGCTTCAATGAGAGGCTTTCTCAAATTTCCAACCGCTTCCTGTTTTCACTGTTCACTTGGCAAATTCCCAACTGATAGCTGGCTTACCCTTTATTTCTTATTATTTGGCAGGCGAAGAAGTTTGTTAAAAGTTTAGAATCACCTTGATGTCAAAGAGGGATGGATCATCAAGCAGAGGATTACTAATTTACATTAAACATGGATTGGCTCAGCAATCATTAGAAGATGGAATCAACAAAGATATTTTTCAATATTCCCCTTTTTTCGTTTTTCGTCAATAATTCCCATTGGAGAGAACCCATAGAAACTGTGAAAAACCAGTTCAGAAGCGTTTTATTTTCCCCTTTAAGGGGACTCTTACTATTCTTAGACCGCAAAATGTTTTTCCTTTCTTTTGGTTGCTAGGGAATTCTGTTACTGATTTATGGAATTGACTCCATGATAAACAATGAAGTTTGAGTTTGAGCTGTGTATGCTTCTTGTGGAGTGTTTTTTTTTTTTGGTTGGGTGGCTTTAGGCATCTTGACTAATTCAGATTCATGCTTGGTAGCCGGTAGACACTCTTTACCAAGAAGTTCTTCGGGGTAAAATCCCATCATCTCCTTCAACACCATTTTGGTGGGGTTCTTTTTTATTAGTTTCAACTGAAGCTATTTCAAGTTACTTCCTTGCAGTTGAAAAGATCATTCCGAAAAGGCTCAAATATGTTACTCAACTTAAAGAAATGGATCAACCATGCCACTTGTTAATACAACAACAACAATCCAGTGAAATTCCACATCGTGGGGTCTGGGGTGGGTAAAGTGTACGCAGACCTGACTCCTACCAATGTAGGACGGCTGTTTCTAAAAGACCCTCGGCTCAATAGAAGCATAGAAAAAGGTCAGACAAGAATATTAAAAGTAGATAAATAGATAACGAAATAATCAAAGCACAAAAAACAGTAGGTATTAATAGTTGATTGCAAATATGCCTTTGCCGTTACCTAGATAGGCTAGGTTTGCCCTTATACACTAAGGGAACCCACAGAAATATAATTAGCATCTAAATATGTGAGTAGTGTATTTTTTGTTATATATAGAATAGAAAGTATTATTCTTATGAGAAAAGGATGAGGAGAAGTTGTTGGATTATTATTCAAGGCAATAAACGTCTTTCATTTACTTACTATATTCTACTTAAAAGTAATGTTTTTGGAAACTTTTTCCTAAACTCTTAATCCTTTTCCATGTAGGACTGTGACACGCAAATCTTTACATTAATCACTTACCGATTGTCCCTAAATATTTATTGGTCTAATTCGAGACCTAGTCAAATTGTGTTTCATATATGGTCACGGACATGGAATAATAGAAATATTATATATGTAGATCGTCTCGACAGTGCTTTTTATGAGCAAATAATTTGTGTGTGTGTTGGACACTAAAGAGACTAAACATGGCGAAAAGTGAGAGTTTGGATGATATCAACAAGGAGAAGGTCGATCTCGAGACGATACCAGTGGATGATGTATTTAGGATATTGGTAAGTTTCAAGGAGGGATTGACATGTGATGATGCACATACGAGGCTTCAACACTTTGGCCCAAACAAACTTGAGGAGAAAAAGGAGAACAAGATGTTAAAATTCTTGGGTTTCATGTGGAACCCCTTGTCATGGGTCATGGAAATTGCTGCTATCATTGCAATTGGATTGGCAAATGGAGAGAATAGGCCTCCAGATTGGCCAGATTTCCTTGGAATTGTCATCTTGCTTCTCATCAACTCCACCGTCAGCTTCATCGAAGAAAACAATGCAGGCAATGCTGCAGCAGCCCTCATGGCAGACCTTGCTCGGAAGACAAAGGTATTAAGAGATGGTAGCTGGAACGAAATGGATGCAGCACTCCTAGTACCAGGGGATGTAATAAGTATCAAGTTGGGGGATATCATAACCGCTGATGCTTGTCTCCTTCATGGAGATCCCCTCAAGATTGATCAATCTGCTCTCACCGATGAGTCATTACCCGTCACAAAGCACCCAGGCGATGGAATCTTCTCTGGTTCCACATGTAAACAAGGTGAAATTGACGCTCTTGTCATTGCAACCGGAATAAACACCTTCTTCGGAAAAGCTGCTTATCTTGTTCATACTACTAACAATGTTGGCCACTTCCAGAAGGTGTTGACAGCAATCGGCAACTTCTACATGTGCTCTATTCTACTTGGAATCATCATAGAAATACTTGTCATGTACCCAATTCAGCACAGAAACTATAGAGATGGAATCAATAATATCCTTGTTCTTCTCATTGGAGGGATTCCAATAGCATGCCTACTGTATTATCAGTCACTATGGCAATTGTATCCCGCAAATTGTCACAACAAGGTTCCATCACCAAGAGGATGACTTCTGTAGAAGAGATGGCTGGAATGGATGTCCTTTGTAGTGACAAGATAGGAACTCTTACATTAAACAAGCTTGAAGTAGACAAAAACTTAGTTGAGGTCTTCGCAAAGGATATGGACCAAGATACCGTTATTCTTCTTGGGGCCAGAGCTTCAAGAGTTGAAAACCAGGATGCTATTGATGCTTGCATAGTCGGAATGCTGGCAGATCCCAAGGAGGCTAGAGTTGGGATTCAAGAAGTGCATTTCCTGCCTTTTAACCCTGTCGACAAGCACACAGCTATTACTTTCATAGATTCCGATGGCAATTGGCATAGGGTTAGCAAAGGTGCACCTGAACAGATTGTTGATCTTTGTGGCCTAAATGAGGATCTAAAGAGGAAAGTTCACTCCATCATTGACAAGTTTGCTGATCGTGGTCTTCGATCTCTTGCAGTAGCTCAACAGACAGTACCAGAGAAGACAAAGGAAAGTCCAAGAGGGCCTTGGGTCTTTGTAGGCCTCTTGCCTCTTTTTGATCCTCCGAGGCATGATAGTGTAGAGACAATTACGCGTGCCCTTGTCCTTGGTGTCAACGTAAAAATGATAACTGGTGATTAGCTTGCAATAGCCAAGGAGACTGGTTGTAGACTTGGCATAGGAACAAACATGTATCCTTCTTCCACCCTCCTCGGGATGCACAAGGATGAAAATACTACTGCTAACCTCTTCGTGGATGAACTCATTGAGATGGCTGATGGCTTTGCCGGTGTCTTTCCTGAGCACAAGTATGAGATTGTGAGGAATCTCCAAGAAAGAAACCACATTTGTGGTATGACAGGAGATGGTGTGAATGACGCCCCTGCTCTGAAGAAAGCAGATATAGGCATAGCTGTGGCTGGTGCTACTGATGCTGCCCGTAGTGCATCAGACATAGTTTTCACGGAGCCAGGATTAAGTGTGATAGTGAGTGCCGTTTTGACCAGTCGAGCCATTTTCCAAAGGATGAAGAATTATACCATTTATGCTGTTTCTATAACCATCCGAATCGTGCTAGGCTTCATGCTCATTGCACTAATCTGGAAGTTTGATTTCTCACCTTTCATGGTTCTTATCATTGCCATTCTCAATGATGGAACCATCATGACCATATCTAAAGACAAGGTGAAGCCGTCACCCATGCCTGACTCATGGAAACTGAGAGAAATATTTGCCACTGGCATAGTTCTTGGCACTTACCTAGCCGTGATGACTGTAACCTTCTTTTGGGCTGCTCACCAGTCAAATTTCTTCAGTGACACATTTGGTGTAAGATCGATTAGAGTCAATATACACGAGCTCAATTCTGCTCTGTATCTTCAAGTCAGCATCGTTAGTCAGGTACTCATTTTCGTAACTAGGTCAAGGAGTTGGTCTTACGTAGAACGACCTGGTCTCCTTCTGCTAGCTGCTTTTGCTTTTGCACAGCTGGTTGCCACCCTAATTGCAGTATATGCAAACTGGGGTTTTGCTAGGATTCATGGTATTGGTTGGGGTTGGGCTAGTGTTATTTGGCTTTACAGTATTATTTTCTACATACCTCTGAATTTCTAAAATTCGCAATCAGATACATTTTGAGTGGCAGGGCCTGGAATAATATGATTGAAAACAAGTTTGCTTTCACAAGCAAGAAGGATTATGGTAGGGGAGAAAGAGAGGCACAATGGGCATTGGCTCAACGCACATTGCACGGACTTCACCCCTCACAAATGTATGACAATAAAAGCTATAATGAATTAGCTGAGCAGGCCAAACGTCGCGCTGAAGTTTCTAAGCTAAGGGAGCTCCATACACTTGAGGGGCATGTGGAATCAATGGTGAAGCTCAAGGGACTTGACATTGAGACAATTCAGCAATATTACACAGTTTAAAAATGTCCGTTTGCTTTTTTTTTTTGATGTTTCACTTGGGTAAGATTAATAGTAGAAAGTTAGTAGCTCATATGTTTCATTCTGGACTTTGTTACAATCAATTTAGTAGTTGTGATATTAAATTAGTTTTTTTCTTTTTACCATCTTTCGAGGAGCTTATTATTAACTTAGAATGATTTTTCTTTACACATTTTTATAGTTATCCGAGGTTATTTTCTATCCTAAACTGGGTAGAGACTAGAGATGAAGTCTTTAGTCTAACAAGTAGGGTAAAAACTAATATGTTTAGACAATTTGATATAAAAAATAAAGTTCAAACAAAGAAAATAATGTGTTTTCTGTCTCGAAATGTCATTTGTAATGATCCTTTAAAGCTAAAGTTATCTCACATGCTTTATTTGAAGCCTTCAATATGTCAATTATATTGTTAGAGATTCAAATTGCTTGTGAATACTACTGAAAGTTACCAATCAATTCTAACTGGAATCATGATTTTTTTTGGGCATAATATATAAATGTGCCCTTTAACTTGATCCCAACTGACATTTATGCTCTCTAACTTTGGGTGTGCACAAGTAGTCACTTAAAATTGTATAAAATTGAACATATAGATATGTTCGTCCTATGTGACGTCCTACATGACAATTTTGTGCCCTACGTGGCGTCCTAGGTGTATTATGCTACGTAGAATGCTTGTGTCTATTTGAATCGGAGTGACATGCCTGTCCAACTGTTGTTTTGTGTATAAATTTAAAAAAGTATGGCCTACGAGCATGAAGTTGAGGTAAATTTATCTATTGATAAGGTCCATAGCCCATGTTTTATGTTTAGAAAGACATTTGTATATACTTGTTGCATTCGAAACTTATTATTATCCTGTTATCATGCATTCATATTCATCCCCATGTTTGAAACTATGAAAATAATGTTTTTGAAAGGAAGTTGCATGCTCGATAGAAATTGTTCTCAGAAATTTACTTATTTATGAACCAGGTATAAATATCGATTTGCTTGCTCAATTAAAAATTGCTCCAGGTGGATATATAGACCTCGTGAGTCTCCATGGATCCCACCTCACAACAGATTGACCGGGAAAGGTTGAGTATATATTGGTAAGATTATTGATTATTGCATTGCATTACATTTCATACTATCAATTGTGTGTTTACTTTATTATTGGTGTTGTTTGAACTCCTTGGACTTTTCTGTGTGCAGGATTATTTAATATTCTTTATGTGATATACTTACTACCTTTGTTCGATCTGTCAATAATATCTACTGAGTACTTATGATTTTGTGCTCATACTACGCTTGCTACATCTTTTTTGATGCAGATCCTGACACCAATTATCCACATGGTTCTTGAATCATTCACTGCTTTTGTTGATTCGAATTCGTAGTGAGCTCCTTGCATTTAGAGACTTGTCTTGGTTCCCTCTTTACTTTCATTTCTATTGTATTTGCTTTTAGATAGTTGATGTACCATATTTGACATATTTCTTGTAATAGAAAGCTCTTGTGTACATGACACTAAATTTTGGGAGGACTTTTTACGTACTGTCATTTATTTATGAAGGTTTATAGGAATTTAAATTATTGTGTTATTACTTACTTTTTTGGCTTTATCCTATTTTTTTATGTCTTTGTGAAAGGTTAACTTATGTGCCGGGGGAGGGGGGAGGGGTATTTGGGCAGGTGCCATTATGACCTAGATTTTGAGCCATGACAAATTGGGTCTAATATAAAAGAATGTAAGAAATATTTTATCTAGATTTTTTTTAACTCTTTTTGATCAATTTCAAAGTTTACCGACCATGACAAAGTGAAGGATAAGATAAGGAGATAAATGATTTTATGACGATTTTGATGCTAATGGTTGATAATAATATGTTAGTATTGGTTGAAATAATTGAGATAAAGTAAGAACATAACTGTTATACTTTTTAAATGAAAATAAATACTCACTCAGATCCCATAACTAACAAAAGTCATTTTTCTAAATAATTAGAAATGTTTCCTTGAAAATAAGTCTAAGTAGCGAAACAATGAAATATGATTTTATCAATAAAACATTGCCCTCCATAATAAATCCGTAAAAGAAAAAAAGAAGACAAAAGTATACCCTTGTCTTGACTTAGAAAAAATAATCAAATAGGTCAAATAAATTTTTTTGTATGGTCAATACTCGACATGCCCATTAAAAAGTAGAGGTACTATATAAGTACCTATTAAGAGAATTAAATGTTCCTCTCTATAAATTTCAGTTTTTTATTTAACAAATTATTTTTTTATATCTCTCCCTTGTTAAATCCTAAGAGGAGAATTCTCAATTGGTTGAAGGAGCAGATGATCCAATGGCAGCTCCCTACTATGGCCTGATAAAAGAAGTTCATGTTATGCTGGTTGATAATGACAGAGAGTTTGTTACTTCTATGGTCGATTTGCTAAAGTCTTATGACTTTAAAGGTAACATTTCTAAAAATAAAAATAGAACTTGTAAGTTGTAACCTTTGGTTCTTTGATATAACTAAAATCTGTGTGATTTCATTTATATAAGAGATTTAATTGATATGATGCTTGTTATCTGATTTGTGATTTTCACATCGATCTGCTTTTAGAATTCATTTATATATCTTGTAAATCTTGGATTTCTGTTTTCCTTCTTATCATAACACTATTTCTATGTTTTTATATGTTGTTTCACTAGTTAATAAATAAAATTCTGTGTGGTGATATCATGTTCTCTATTTTTATTTCTTAACATACACATGTCACACACTTGATTAACTTCTATGTTCCTAGAAGGACACAACTTTATATATGTTTAGTTTTAATTATCTTATCAACTAACATTTGGATTGTACACTTAATCATTTTGTAGAAAAAAAGGAAAAATTGTTCTTTGTCAATTGTCCCGAGAAAACAATTAATTAAATCCCTCAAAAATAAATTTTGGATGTGCAGATCTTTGATTTTTACCAAACTATCTATTATTTTAAAAAAGAATTATTTTGGCGGCAAAGGCACAAGATTAGGGTAATGGGAAGATATAAAGTAAGAGAAATACAAGATAAGAACTAATCTGACTATTTGACCGTGAGATAATATTATTTTTGTCTTTTATTGAAAGTAGACAAAAGAAAGTGGGGAGACTTGAATTTCATAAAATAAAAAAAAAACATTCCCCTTCCTTTTTTATTTAATTAAAATGGCCCTCTTAATTTAAACAAGCCTTTTCTACTTTGTAATTCAACAAAAAAAATTCATCTCTTGAAAATAAATTAATTTTTTTAAATCTACACATGTTATTTCAACCTTTTGACCACACGCAAACCTTTTCGAAATTTTTAATTTTCTTAATTTGAAAGAAAAAATGGATCTAGTTTAATGGCTACTTGCCAAATATTTTTTTGGGCTAAACCTTAATGGTCATTTAATTAATTTCTCTACTTTAATTTGTGAAGACAATAGACAATTTATGGGTGAAATGAAAATTGGATTTATGTAACGGGAGAAAGAGTTTTCATTTCTTTGTCGGGATATAATTGAATTTTTGATCGATCCGGGTACTTGGGACCCTGTTAGAATATATGGTAATATATTCTGACAGATTTGTAACAAATTGTATAGATTTAGTTTCCATATATAGATAGTTAGTTTCCTTGTATTAGACGCTTGTATTAGGCGTATATATACTTATTATGTTAATGAAATAAAGCAAGGGATTAATTTCTTTCATGGTATCAGCTGTCTAGGGCAAATTCTCTCCTTCTTCTTCTAGGTCTCCCGCCGCCGCAGCCCCCCTCGCCTTCCTCGTCCTCGCTTTTTCACCATGTCTACCTCCAAATCTTCCTTTCATCCTGCTCTTGCTGTCTCCAACATCAAGAACCATGTTCCCATCACTCTTGAGATGGAGAATGTCCAATATTCCACTTGGGCGGAACTATTTAAGATTCATGCACGATCCCATCGGGTAATTGATCATATTATTCCTCCGGCGGCAGGAACGGAAAAACGGCCTCAACAGGAGGAGGACAAAGAATTGTGGTCTACCCTTGATGCCACCATTCTCCAATGGCTCTATGCTACTATCTCTCATGATCTGTTGCATACAATTCTGGAACCTGACACCACGACGATGGAGGCTTGGAATCGCTTGCGTGATATCTTCCAGGATAACAAACACTCTCGTGCTGTCACCCTTGAGTACGACTTCACTCATGTCGACATGGCCGATTTTCCCAATGTCTCTGCCTATTGTCAACATCTCAAATCTCTGTCGGATCAACTCAAGAATGTTGGCTCTCCAGTGGCTAACGATCTTCTAGTTCTTCAATTGGTCTCGGGCCTTACCAAGCCCTACCAAGATGTGGCGACTCTTATTCGCCAACGCGACCCTTTGCCATAATTTTATCAAGCCCGTTCGATGCTCACTCTTGAAGAAGCTGGTCGTGCTAAGAAAGCAGCCCAAAGTTCCTCCGCTGCATTAGTTGCTCGCTCGTCCGAAGGCCCCACTGATGTTCCTGATAATTCCTCTTCCCACCGCCATAATAGTGGTGGAAAGAGGCACCACAACCACAACAATAATGGAGGCAGATCTCGCGGTAGCCATGGCAGTCGTGGCGGTGGCAGAGGAGCTGGCAACAGCGGCAGTCCTGCTGTCCGTGGTGGTCAGTTGGGTGGCAGCAGTAGTCGCGGCAGCACTGGGCAGCATTCAACGGTGCATCACTCTCCACAATTTTCTCCTTGGTCTGGCGGACAACAGTGGCCATGGCTGGCCTCTTGGGGTCCTTGGGCTGTCCTACCATGTCCATATCCGTCAACCACTTGGTCCCGGCCTACTTATGGACAGCAGCAGCCACCAAGAGCGGGTGTTCTTGGCCCCCGACCCCAGCAAGCATACACCGCAGCCCTTACGCCTACGGACATTGAGGCCGCAATGCATACTCTTGGGATCACTCCTCCGGATACAAATTGGTACATGGACACCAGTGCCACTTCTCACATGACATCCAATCAAGGTAACCTCACGTCCTATTGTAATAAGAGGATTAATCGTGGTATTATGGTTGGTAATGGTCACTCTATTCCAATTCACGGCTATGGTCATACAACTTTGTCTTCCCCGGGTCCTCCCTTGCACTTAAAAAATGTCCTCCATGCACCTCATCTAGTGAAAAATTTGGTGTCCGTCCATAAATTTACCACTGATAACTCTATTTCTGTGAATTTTGATCCCTTTGGATTTTCTGTGAAGGATTTTCAGACGGGGAGGCTGGTAATGAGGTGTAACAGTCGGAGAGAGCTTTATCCAATCACCAATACACTCACTTTACCATATACTTTTGCGGCTTTGGCACCTTCTCTTTGGCATGATCGTTTGGGTTACCCGGGCGCACCTGTGTTGAATTCCCTTAGGAAGAATAAATTAATTGATTGTACTCAAAGTAGCGCTTGGAAAACATGTTAAGTTGCCCTTTTATGAGTCAACTTCTTGCACTCTTATGCCGTTTGATATTATACATAGTGATCTTTGGACGTCACTTATTTTGAGTTCCTTCGGTCATCGATATTATGTCTTGTTTATGGATGATTATTCTAAATTCTTGTGGACATTTCCTTTATCACACAAATCACAAACCTTTTCCACATTTTTAAATTTCAATACATTTATTCGAACTCACTTTGAACGGGATATTAAGAATATACAATGTGATAATGGCAAGGAATTTGATAATGGCCCTTTTTGGGACTTCTGTAAAATCAATGGTCTGTCGTTTTGTTTGTCTTGTCCTCACACGTCCCCTCAAAATGGAAAAGCTGAAAGACAAATCCGTACGATTAATAACATTGTTCGTACCTTATTAGCTTATGCTTCCCTTCCTCCTTCCTTTTGGCATCATGCTTTACAAATGGCAACTTACCTTCTCAACACTCTTCCTCATAAACTGTTAAACTATCACTCTCCTCTTAGCATTCTTTATCGGAAGGATCCCTCTTATTCCCATCTTCGTGTCTTTGGGTGTTTATGTTATCCTCTCTTTCCCTCGACACTAATAAATAAACTTTAACTCCGGTCAACCCCGTGTATTTTTTTGGGATATCCATCACATCATCGTGGGTATAAATGCTATGATTTATCCTCTCGAAAAATCATCCTTAGCCGTCACGTACTCTTTGATGAGACGCAATTTCCTTTTGCCAAGTTACATACCCATCAAAATGACATATACCAATTTCTAGACGATGGACCCTCTCCATATGTGGCTCATCATCTCGCTAACCCTACGAACCCACAGGCTCCACCCCTTCCTGCTGCACTGCTGCCAGCCCCGCCATGTTCAGCGAGCGAGTCTACCCCCTTGCCTGGGTAGCTTCCTTCCTCGCTGCTTGGGCAGTCCGCCCCATCTTCCACTCTTCCTCCTCTCTCTTCTCCTTGACCCACTCCAGTCTCTCCCTCTAGTCTACCCACCGATCCTGTTACTAGGAGTAAGCATGTGATCTACAAGCCTAAGAAGTCTTTTAACCTTCTTACATCCGTTTCGAAGTCCCCTTTACCCCATAATCCTGTGTCTTCTCTTCGTGACCCGAATTGGAAATTGGTTATGGATGATGAATATAATGCTCTTATTAAAAATAAGACGTGGGTGTTGGTGCCCCATCCTCCTAATGTTAATATTATTCGGTGTATGTGGATTTTTGCTCATAAAGAAAAATCTGATGGTTCGTTTGAGCGACATAAAGCTCATCTTGTAGGTGATGGTAAAACCCAATAGGTTGGCGTGGATTGTGGTGAGACATTTAGTCCGGTTGTCAAACCGGTGACTATTCGTACGGTTCTTAGTCTGGCTCTCTCCAAGGCATGGCCGATTCACCAGCTTGATGTCAAAAATGCTTTCTTACACGGCGAGCTCAAGGAGACTGTGTACATGTATCAACCTTTGGGTTATCGGGATCCTGATCGGCCTAATCATGTCTGTTTGCTGCAGAAATCTCTATATGGACTGAAACAGGCTCCGCGGGCTTGGTATAAATGGTTTGCTGACTATGTCCATACTCTTGGGTTTTCTCGCAGTAAGACCGATCATTCCTTGTTTGTTTATCGTCGAGGTTCTTCTATGGCGTATCTTTTATTATATTTCGACGATATTATTTTAACTGCTTCCTCTGATGAGTTTCGCCTGTCTATCATATCACTTCTTAGCTTCGAATTTGCTATGAAGGATTTGGGCCTGTTGAGCTATTTCTTGGGCATTGCTGTCACTCATCATACAACCGGTTTATTTTTATCTCAAAAAAGTATGCAGCTGAGATTATTAACCGTGCTGGCATGTCCTCGTGTAAGCCATCTCCTACTCCAGTTGATACAAATCCAAAGCTTGGGGCTACTACCAGCATGCCGTTTGTGGACTCTTCACTTTATCGGAGTCTTGCCGGGGCACTGCAATACCTAACATTCACAAGATCCGATATTACCTATGTTGTGCAACAGGTGTGCTTGTTCATGCATGATCCATGGGATGAGCACATGCATGCTCTCAAGCATATCGTGCGCTACCTACAAGGTACGTTGGAGTATGGTCTTCACCTGTATCCCTCTTCCACAACTAACCTTGTCTCGTATACTGATGCTGATTGGGGTGGGTGCCCCAACACACGGCGTTTGATGTTGGGTTATTGTGTCTTTATGGGTGATAACTTGATCTCATGGTCTGCCAAACGTCAGGCTACTTTATCTCGTTCGAGTGCCGAGGCAGAATATCGAGGGGTTGCCAATGTGGTTTTTGAGTACTGTTGGTTACGAAATTTGCTTTTGGAACTTCATTGTCATATTCCACGGGTTACTTTGGTTTATTGTGATAATGTTAGTGCCATATATCTGGCTGGTAATCCTGTTCAGCATCAACGCACTAAGCACATTGAGATGGATATACATTTTGTTCGGGAGAAGGTGGCTCGTGGCCAGGTTAGGGTACTACATGTCCCCTCTCGTTATCAGATTGCAGATATCTTCACCAAAGGCCTTTTGTTGGTGTTATTTGAAGACTTTCGGGACAGTCTTAGCGTTCGGCGACCTCCCATTTCGACTGCGGGGGTGTGTTAGAATATATGGTAATATATTCTGACAGATTTGTAACAAATTGTATATATTTAGTTTCCATATATAGATAGTTAGTTTCCTTGTATTAGACACTTGTATTAGGTGTATATATACTTATTATGTTAATGAAATAAAGCAAGGGATTAATTGCTTTCACTATGGATGTAGATACAGTCTCTTTGGATACCATTGAATTTCAAATATACGCACGTGTATTTTATGTTAATTAGTACAAATTTCATAAAATAATAAAAAATAGAATGAAAAAGTTGAGCAGATGCGAAAATTTGAAAAAATGATCAAACAAAATAAGTCACATAATATTTAAAAAAGTCCGAAAATTGAAAATGCAAGCAATGAACAACAATGAACAAAAGAGAACAAAAATTATCAAAAGCAAAACAAAGGTCTACACAACTTAAGAAGAGTTGGTTATATGTACTTAATTTAAAGGGAAGTTAATTGAAGAGACTAATATAAAAAACATATACCTTTGTTGCATAAAGTGCTAAGAATACACTAAATGTTGACTATTTTGAAGAAGAAAGCATATAATAATTTGACAAATCCTACCATTGTATTTTCTTTTTTCATTTGGATCCTATCAACTTGGAGAATGTCTAGATTAAGACACTTTTCATATTCATGGACTTAAGGCTAAAGCTATTGATCTGATAGAAGATAATAGGATATGAAAAATTCTTTTAACAGATGGAAGCTAAAAAAAAGTATAAAATAACATTAATTAAAAAAGGGGACAAATCGATGGAAGCTATGCACACCTATTGTAGTAGTAAGAAAAGTAACTATTAGTAGTAGGGATTAAACTTTAATTTGAAGATATGATAAAGAGCATACATTGAAAAATCTGAGAGAAAAAAGGAAGTTCTTTTTCCTTTAGACGCTTTTAAGACTTACCCAAAGTTATTGCCAAAATAAAGAGTTAGGTTTCATTTTAGATATATAACAAATTTAATGTAATCTCACAAGTGGGATCAAGAGAGGATAGTGTGTATACAGACCTTTAACCCTACCTTAAGACGGTAGAGTTTATCTTCAATATACCCTCAGCACAAAAAAGATGATAGTAGCAACAAGAAGGAACCAAAAACAAAAAATACAATAATCAAGGCTAAAGAACCAACTGATAGAAATAGAAATATAAAAAATGAAAATATCATATTAATAAGAGCCTATTTGGATTGACTTATTTTAAGTGCTTTTTCAGCCAAAAAAGCTTTTAAGCACTTTTTTAATGTTTGGGTCAGTTAAAGAAATTGTTATAAGCACTTGATTTTAAGCTAAAATGATAAAAATAAGCTAAAAGTCACAAGTTATAAATCTTAACTTATAACTTTTAGCTTATAATCCAAAAAATCTCTAATACTAGTACCCCGGGAAAGGTAAAGCAAAGCATTCGACTACCTACTAACCTTCTATCCTAATCCTCCTCCACAACTTTTTATCAAGGGTCATATCGCTAATGAGTTAAAGTTGCGGCATGTCCTGCCTAATCACTTCACCCAAATATTCTTAGGCTTACATCTACCCCTCCTCAAGCCCTCTACGGACAACCTCTCACACCTCCTTTTCGGGGCATCCACACATTTACTCTTCACATGTCAAACCATCTCAACCTCACTTCTACATCTTATAATCCACAGGAGCCACTCTCACCTTGGTTCTAATATATTCATTCCTAATCTTAACTACCCTGGTATGCCTACACATCTGTTTCAACATTTTTATCTCTGCTACTCTCATCTTCTGGACATGGATGTTTTTGACTAGCCAATACTCTCCCCATATAACATTATTAGTCTAACCACCACTCTAAAACTAAGTCTAACTACCACTCTAAAACTTACTTTAAATTATTGGCAGCATATTCTTATCACATTGAATACTCAATGTAAGCCTCCATTCCATCCATTTCGCCCCAATACGATGCGTGACATCCCCCAATCTCATCATTACTTTGGATTTTGACACTAGGGTACATGAAATTTCCTCTCTTGAAAATGACCTAAGTATCAAGCGTCACGTCCACGTCCATTTCATGGTAACACCACTGAACTTACACTCCAACTACTCATTTTTGGTCCTGCTCAACTTGAAGTCTTTTGACTCCAGGGGTTATTGTCATACGTAGCTAAGATTCTTGAAGTTAACCAAGCAATATAATAATAAATGAGACATGTAACTATATGGATTTCATATAACTTTCTATTAGTATCTTCATATTCAATTAATGGATTAAATATCTTATCGATTTATAACTTTTTTGTCGGCTTATTATATTACTATAATATGTACTTTTGTTGTCATATGCAGATAAGATTCTTGAATTCAAGTAAATAATATAATACTATATGCGGCATGTAATAACATGGGGGTTTCATATAACTTTCTATTAATATCTTCATATTCAGTTGGATTAGTTATTTTATCGATGTCTAGACATAAAAGATCATTGCCAAGATAATGTATAAGTCATATGAGAATATTAAAATTTATTGATAAATCCTTTTTTTTATTCTAAATGTTCTAAACTTATTAGTTGCGTATTTATGAAATAATATTATCTCAAAACTTTTAATTCTATTATCTATGGGTGCTGATAGTAGTGCTTGTTTTCAATAAGCCATGTATTTGAATAAAATGGAATAGATCTTTAACAATATATTCCTATACGATCTTCCCTATTCTATAATTCAATTATTTATCTTAAATAATATTGTATATAATATTATGCGAACCTGTCTAAGATCGCACATATCAGCTATAATATAAGTTAGATTATTATATGCAACTACATAAACTAAAGTGTAGCAATATAACCTGAAAATTTATAATTGAATTTGTATATAAGAAATAAACATATCTGCATGATAATTTTGTGTAAAATTTTCTTCACTGACATTCAAAGAGCATTGATATAGTTGTGATGATTGGTACAACTTCAGCAGCAAGTTCAATACTCTCCAAAGCAGAGCAAAAAATTGATGTGATGATATTCAATGTTCATTCATCGAACAAGCTTTCTTTTCACCTCTTAGCTCAAGCTATGGCTTTGGATATAATTTCACTTGGTAAGTATTTATTCTACTCGTCCACTTATGAACGTCCATTTTGGCTGAAGTAAGTTATTTTAATTAATACACTACAAAAGATTAGCTATAAATTTTACCTTTAAAATTTTGTTAAATAGTTTGTGGAGAAATGAATTTACTGTAATCCATCGTTAAATAAGATTAGCAGTGAATTTGTTGTATGACGACATAAATTATCATTCGCCAGTTCCTTTTTTTCAGTATATGATAATTGGTTGTTTTGTAATCTTACTGTTATAATGAATAAAGCTTAGTGAATATGTGTGTGAAATTAACTATTCACATAATGTATAATATAATTCATTTCTAAATAATAGCTTCTCGAAATAATTATGCAACTGTATGTGATGAACACAATGAAGATATATTAAAGAAAGCTTTGGATGAAGGAGCTTATCTTTGCCTTAAGAAACCATTTGATAAGGAAATTGTGAAATACTTGTGGCAATTTGTATTGAGGAAAAAAATACAAAAAGAGAAAGCGAGAGAAAGATCATCAAAAAATAGAGATCAAATGAATGTTGATGATATTGATAAAAATAACATTTTTGAAGAAAATGAAGAACAACTTAGAGAGAAGAAAAATGTGTCTTATACTGCGGAACAAGACAACAATATTAATGAGGTTGAAAACGATGTTGTATTAAATGAGAAATATAAGTTGAGCAGGAAAAGAGATAGAAAAGACATGAAAGAAATTAATGAAGGAGAAAGCCAAAGCAGTGAAATTAATAAGATTGTTAGGCGAAAGAATTGCATAGAATGGACTGATGATCTCCATGCCAAATTCATGGAAGCTGTACAACAACTTGGAGACGGAAGTAAGTTTACTTCATTGTTAATTAAATTTTTTTACAATTCATTTATATGGAACGATATAAACAATGAGAGTTCATACTTATAGCTAACATCAACTTGTTTTGAATTAAGGTATAGTGATTGTTATATTTACATGTACCTCGGCTTGATATGTAGGATGCTACCCCAAGGAGATTCTAGAGGTGATGAATGTTCCTGGTCTTACTAGGATGCAAATTGCAAGCCATCTTCAGGTACATCTTTTTTTTTAAAAAAAAGAATTATTGAATTAAATTAAATTGGCTTTTAAAAAAACATAAAGTGGTAAATTATGTACCGTTTGTATGTGTATGGTATGAAAAAAGTTATACAACAAAAAAACTATACTATAAGTTATTTTCTCGTACTTGGTTACTAGAAAATACTTTGTTTGGAATGTTTTTTTTCATCAAACACTTTTATGTGATGTTATTTTTCTGCAACTATCTTAATTTTAATTTTATATCAAAAGCATAATAAAATATCTAATTTCATTGTACTTTCGCTAGAAAGTATTTTTACATTATTATCAATCTTTTTTATCCAAAAGTGTTGTCAAAACACTCTCTCATTAAAGAAATTTAGCGATTGAATTTGTTACATGTTTAGTGATAGAAGCTAATAATTCATTGTTAATTTCTATAATTTTGTCATTCAATAGGATAATATTGTTATCAATCTTTAATTCATATTGTTTCCAAAGATTTTAATTGTTCACTAATTGCCAAACATGAACCATTATTTGGAATGCTGAATTCACAAGGACTACAAGGCCGCCCAATAACTGAGAACAGTAACTATAGGTCTGGCCTTGCACTTAATAGTAGGGATAATCATACTCAAAGTGATTACAACTTGGATCTCAATGTGGCCCAAGGAGCAATATATTCGGGTAGTGGAATAATGTCTGGTTCAGATATTGGAAATGCAATAATTAGTAACTATAACTTGAATGTCAATATGGACAATGTGGCAACATATTCAAGTAGCGCAAACATGTCCAATGCTTATGTTGGAAATGTGACTATTAATGGATTGGGAGCAGCAAATTCAAATTTTCAGTAATATATTGGTGAACCAAACATGCTTGGTCCAAGCAATATTGTGGCAGCATCATATGAGAGTGATATTAAAGGAAGAAATTCAAATGAAAAATAAAATTGTGATGCGTATTTCGATTTCAATAATATGGTCTATCCCTTCCAGAATCGTGGAAATCCGAGTGCTAGCCTACCTAATGAACAAGGCAATGAGTTTGATCAAGTTTATCTTGATGATCGGTTAGTGCTTCTATCTAGTTTGGTATATATATATATATATATATATATATATATATATATATTACCAATATTGTGGCAGCATCATATGAGAGTGATATTGAAGGAAGAAATTCAAATGAAAAAGAAAATTGTGATGCTTATTTCGATTTCAATAATATGGTCTATCCCTTCTAGAATAGTGGAAATCCGAGTGCTAGCCTACCTAATGAACAAGGCAATGAGTTTGATCAAGTTTATCCTGATGATCGGTTAGTGCTTCTATCTAGTTTGGTAATATATATATATATATATATATATCAATGATCGGTTAGTGCTTCTATCTCCTCTAGATTTTACCTTAAATCTATATATGCAGGTGACAGCAACATCAAATGTCCAGTTTCTAGGAATAACCAAATATTTTAATGAATCATCAAAATGATGATCCAATGTTATCAAGACAATCAGTGGCAACTCTCATAAGCGCTCTCTCGACAATTTTTCTCAAGTGAAAATTGGCATCTTTCACATTTTTGAAGACTATTTTATTTGGTATGATTGGGATTGTTGGTTTGTTTTCATTTGGAACTAATGGCCAGTATTAGCTAATAGAATTTCAGTAATTTTTGACTTGGGATTATTGTTTTGTTTAGTATCAAACCCATTCATCCTGCCATTACATAACCTTTTGGTTGACTGATTATATCTTATATATGGGATCGAATATTTGTGAGAATTGTTATTGCATCTCAATTTAGCATAATACTTTATGTATCGTTAACATCTATGGGATATGCTTTTTGTTATTGTACTCAGATAGATAAGCTCTCTGTAGCAGCAACGAGAATGCAACTAGGCATTCTGGGAAGCAGGCTAATAAGTGGAAACAATGGCATTACAACTAGGTCAATTGGGGAAAAGAATATCCATAAAAATAACAAAAATTGGACTATGGTGACACAAAAAAACACCGTGCTTCAGGTGCAACAATTCAGTTAATTCTACATTAACTCTAGTAAGCAACCACATGTTGTTGGACCTAACTATGGCTGAAGATAGTTGAGGACTCTAACCAAGGTTGAAGATGGCCAAGGAATCTAATCAAGGATGAAGGTAGCCGAACACTCTAACCAAGGCTGAAGGTAGATGAGGAGTACTCTAACCAAGGCTATAGATAGACGAGGACTCTAACCAAGGTTGAAGATACCGAGGCGTGGAATTTAACCGTAACTCAATGGAGTGATTCAAGGACTTCAACCGCAAATAGAGACGAGTCGGCTAGACTTAGGATCAACGGCCAAACCAGTGTCAAGGGAAGAACCTCAAACCCAGTGCCATCAACAAATCACTCCAAGCCTGAACCAAATCCAACCTGAATTGATGAACATCCTCCGAATAAGGACCAAGTACATAGGCGCCCATGAAAGAAGAGAATTATGGATATAAGGTCTCAAGAGATGGGTTACTGTGTAGCTAAGACTAAGACTATCAGACTCAAGTCTGCTATATCAGTCTACATGGAGCTAAGCTATCCGAAGCGATTTCAGAGAGATTCTAAGGCCTAATAACTCCATAATATGTAACTCTATGGCAAACACTAGTCTAAGTATGGACTAAGATCAAACATGCTTCAACTCCATAATAACCACAAACCATATACAAGTCACACCACAAGGTAAGGATGATCAACTAAAGTAACCAATATGCTATCGATGTCCTAAAAACCCGAAAAGGCCTAACAAGTGAATTCTAAGAAGCTAAACATGGTCAGCTAGAAACCCACCCCCAAATTCACACAAATCAACATACAGTTACATATTCCTGCTCAATCGAAGGAAATAGAAGTTGTAGCCTACCTTTAGGTTGATCGTGCGAGCTCCAAATAAAGTCTTCAGAGCTTTTCCCTTTAACACGTCCTCGGAACACTACCACACTATAAAAAATAGAATTTCAATGTTAATACGGTCGTTTCAATACTAAATTTGCCATAGTCGGAGACACACTCAAAATTAGGTCTAAAATGGAATTGTGGGATCTATGTCGGGAATCCCAAAATCGACTCCATCAAAGGGTCCAAATCAACTTACTGAGCTTTTGTCAAAAAATGGAACATAATTCGATGCTCGAAAAGGGACAAATCAGCCCATTCAAAAAATTATCCAAAAATCACCGTAAAAGAACTTGGGCAGCCCTCTCGAGGTAGAAATTACCTCAATCCGACATACCCCATGCTTTCTCGATGTCACGACCCTGACCTACCATGACTGGCACCAACACAAACCCTTTAGTAGGAGAACTGTTTTACAGCCTAAGCTAATACACTTGTGATATATAATAGTTAAAGATTTGCGGAAGCAAGAGTAAATCATGAAATAATATTGAGTCCCCATAAACTAAGAAAACAATCTAAACAACAAACTGAAAATGTGAAAACATCCTAGGAACTGAAAGTCATCGTACTAAAACTCTAAAACTAAACAAGACTTGAACGGGAGTGCAACTCCAAATAGAAAACAAGTAACGAATAAACCATTGTCTGAAGATCTAAGTCCTAGAAAAGAAAGAGGACTAGAAATAAAGATAGAGTCCACGACAGTCTGAAAGAACAGCTCACCCTTGAACTCAAACACAACTACTCCTCTAGGCGAGATCTCTCCGCAGCCAGCTGAATATTCTCTGTACTCAACAAAGGACAGAGCAAGTGTAGTATCAGTGCACAAAAGCAATAGTGTACTGATAGAATCACGTGGTTAGCTAGTAGAAGGATCATGGACAAGTAAACTCAACACAACAGACACATATATACAGAATAGCTAAAACTAGTGTCATCTCAAATAATATTCAGCAAGACCATAGTTCAATAGCCTCAACTTATATAACTTCACATAAGGGTCCTCTCATGGTACCTACAAACACTCAACTTATGTCAGAACGTGACACCCGGTCCAAGATTCAAGTTGGAACTTGACACCCGATCCAAATATATATCGAAACGTGACACCCGATTCAATTTATGTGTCGGAATGTGACACCCAATCTCATCATACAAAAATAGCCACAATTATATTCAGTATTCAACATTATATCACCAAGAACAGGTTCATCACAAAATAGGCCAGCAAGTGATCATTTCACATATAATCTAGCATGTTCCCCTATTCATATACACATATGCATATCAAGAAGCAATTTAACAAGCACATGAAACACATACGGGAAAAAAACCATCATCTACCTCGTATTCGAGATTCAACAACCTTAAAGTGCAAGACCTTTCCCTTTCCGGGTTCGTTCCGCTTGCTCTTTGTCACACCCCAAGAGGGTACCCTAGGTGTGGTCGGCACTCAAAGACCATTGCTGGTCCCCAAGCGAACCACCTAGTCCAATCACACATCCATTTATTTAAGCAATCAACGGAAGGTTTAAAAATAAGGAAATAATTTAGTGGGCAACTCAAATCATAAATATAACTCAATGAAGAAAGGCCATGGGCCAACAAATCAATCTCCAATCTATGTCATTAAAATAGTTTAACAAGAATAATTCAAGAAAATAAAATACTCAATCGACCCATCACTATCTAGTCTAAATGGCAGGTTCATGGCTACCTCAAATCAGAATGAAAAAGACTAATCTCAATGCAAGAATAACATAAGTGGTGTCCTCCGAATGTAGGGGAGGACTCACCAATAAGATGAGTGTGAATAGATCCTCAATGGTGCGCCTATTGATGATCTCTTAAACATGTCTCTGCATCATGAAATGATGCAGGTCCAAATGGACGTCAATACGTAGAATGTGCGAGTATGTTATATGGAAGAATGAAATATACATCAAGATAAAACAATGCCAACTCAAATATCTCAAGTTATAAAGATAAGAGATACTCAATCAAGGTTTCATAAGTCTAAAGTAAGAATACGGTTTAGACAGAGACTACTAATAAACAATCCAATCACATACAATCCAATCCAATTACATACAATCCAATCTAATCCAATCATATACAATTCAATCCAATCACATACAATCTAATCCAATCCAATCATATACAATTCAATCCAATCCAATCGTATACAATCCGATCCAATCCAATCATGTACAATCCAATTCAATCTAATAATTTACAATTCAATCACATACCATCCAATCCAATCATATTCAATCCAATCATAATCAATCCAATCCAATCCAATCATGTACAATTCAATTCAATCCAATCCAATCGTTTACAATCCGATCCAATCAACTCAACAATAAAGTCAAGGACTCAACTCAATAGATATGCAAATTAGAATTTAACAATGTTATACAATCCAACTCAATCATCAACAATCTCATTCAAACCAATCATATCAAGCACAATCCACTCAATTGGGAGTTTCTCTAACCGACAACTATCACTATATGAGCAAGTGATAGTACAAAAAGCCGACGTTATTGCCACGTCCGTTCATACCTTGCCAGGGTAAGAACGAATCAATAATCATGGATCCATAACCAATCAAGTCCTATCATGTCAGGACAGTAATTTAGGAAATATCCGACTTTAATGGTTCGATCCCTTCCTACGTTGGCGGTGTAGTTTATGGGATTCGAGTATGGACTATACTCTTACCCAATTCGGTGCTTGATACTTCTCATAAGACTCAATATGCACATATCCATCAAGTGAGTAAAATATTCAAAATACTCATTTAGTCTCTTAGGACTTAGTTTCAAATCAACTCATTTAGTCTCGTTGGACTCTTTTCAAAACTCAATCAATCTGGTCTCATCGGACCTTCTTTCACAATCAACTCATTCCAATCATCAAACTCTTCTTTTTGAATTTAATACCATCTCAACTCAATGAATGCAGAAAATATTAGATGCATTTAAAACATAATTTCAACTCCTCAACTCAAACTCAAAATAGACATTTTTATGTAAAAATGCTCAACTCTTTTATACTCAAAATACTCATGTTCAAAAATGAAAATTTAGAGACTTCTCAAACACAACTCATGCTTAAACTCTTTTTAAATCAAAGATGAAAATAATCATTCTTTAAACTCAAAAATAGTGTATAAATAGTTTATGCAAAAGTGTTCACAAATCATTTATTTAAAACCCCTTCTCAAAAGATCATTTCTATTCAAAATGCTCATAAGACTCCAATCAAATAAAATTATGCAAATCACATATCATTTAGTCACGTTAGACTCCAATCCATTTCATCTCAAAACATCATCATCAACATAACCTCTTCATCAATCATTTTTCCTTAGTTAAATAAACATCATTCACCTCATTCATCAAACATCATCATCAAACATCTACTCCAAGATCCTTATTTAATTCTATGTTCAATTTATAAAGGCAAAAGGACATTTTAGCTCTACCAATGTTTCGTTCCTTTTTATGCCATTCACATTCATAACTATCCCAATTTATTCTTTTCATTCCAATCAATACCTATACACAAAAACCATCAATCTCAACCTCAAGATGATTATGACAAAATAAAATCTCATATTGGTTTCATGTGAATGAAAACATGAATCTATACTCTCAACAAAACTCAACTCAAAAACACTAACAATACATATGAATTTATATATAAAAATTCATAGTTGTCAATATGTAACTATGGTTTGTAAAATAAATATGAAAGATAATTATTCAAGAATTTAAGTCATAAAAATCATCAATCAATTACTAGTATATAAAAATATTCTAGAGTTTAGGAAAATTTCAAGAAAACCTTCACAGAAGGTTCAAGTCTTTCACCTCCTTCATCCAACACATCTATGGGGCATATGGAAGAACTCAATCCATATTTTAGGTTAGCCTTACATACCTGGAAATGAAGAACATCTCACTGAAAATCAAAGACATAACTTGAAGATCTTGAATCCTTGAGCTTTTGAGAGGATTTTGTTGGAGATGATTTGGAAGAGAAGAGGGGATGAAGTTTAGGGTTCTTTGGAAGTGAGTAGACTGAAAAAATTGATCCCAAAACGTTCCAAGTTAGTGTATATATGTTTAGGGGAAAAGTCCAAGTTGCCCTTCATCAAAATCCGGAAAAATGGGCTAAAACCCTTCTGGCGCTATAGTGGCGCGCCGTGCCACTGCAGTGCCATGTCTGAAATTTTTGAAATCTGAAAAATGGGCTTAAAAACCCTGCAAGCCTAATAGTGGCGTTTCGCGCCAAGGACCAAACTACTGAGGCTAGTTTCGGGCGCTATAGTGGCGCCGGGCTCTACTAGAGCGCCAGGCCTAAAATTCCTGTAGTGATAGTCTGTAGTAAAATGGTCATAACTTTCGACTCCAAACTCTAAAAAATTCAAACTTAGTGGAGTGGGAAAGAAGACTCAAATATCTTTAATTTGATAGATTATGGGACACATAACTCGTAGTAAACCGAAAGTTATGGTCGTTTGAAGTTGAACCTTATACAAACTCATCCTAAAACTTAGTCGATTGGAAGTCTTTGGACTCGACTTGGTGTTAGAGATCTCTTATGATCCTAAAACATATATAATACACTAAAAATATTTAGGAATTGATCCTAACTCATATATAAAATTACAAGTCATACGGTTCGAGTCTACACACACGTGAAGAAATATTTGAGTCTTTGCGAAACAAATTCTGGGGTGTTACACTCTTGGTCTAAAAACAGTAAATATGTATAAAAGATTAACAAAATGGCCTAATTATCATAAAAAAATAACACAATTCGCATCCTAGGCCAAACCCGTGATCCTAATCCTATCCTAGGGCTATTTTCCACCCTTACCCACAGGACAAAACCCTCCCACAATGATCACCCATCCTAGTTTATGAGTATTAGGAATCGAAGGATGAGTTTAGGGAGTAAAATCCTTACCTTAAGTGTGGAAATCAGTGGAAAATTGATGAAAATCGCCTTAGGTTGCCTCTTGTCATTCTAGGAACTAACTTTTGCAGAATTAGACCGTTTCTAGGGTTTTTCCCAACTTAAGACGCGACTGTCCCGCTCTGACGGGACCCATCCCGCTCCGACGGGACTCATGTAGAAACAGTGAGCTCTGAGTTTGAGCTCTAAGCCCCCATTTAGCAACATACCCCCTTCCAAAGACGTATTAACTTATACCTTTCACATCAAGTTCAATTTCGAGAGTTTTACTCGTCCGAATGCGACTCCGCGAAGCCGTAAATTCTCCGTATCGTCTTGGATTATCAGCTTACCCAATCAAATTAGAGATTCGATCCCCCACCATTCACAAGGTAACCCTAGACCTCACTTGACACAGAATTCGTCCAAGTCTGGCCTAAGCTAAATATTTTGAAATTACTACCCGAAGTTTTCTGGCCCAAAATCCTTCCCCCATTAGCCTATTCCTAAACACGGGGAAAGGTCGTTACACCTAGTTACTCCAATACGTAACCACACAGATTTCGGACAATATACAATTTGAATCACCCTCTAGAGCTCTCACAATTGCATTCTGAAAATGAGGAAGATGGCTAAAAATTCAAGATTTATAACTCATCGATCTCTTCGCTAAAAGCCTATTTTATCGCCGCTAAAGGTCTGCACCAGCGACACTAAATTTTTCTAGTTTTCAAAATCTTCAAACGAACCCTTGGGATTCATTCAAAATACGATAAAAATAAACCAAATATGCTACCCCACTAAATTCGATATTCTGGACTCAATGAAATCGTGAGATTTTTGAAAAAATAATTTTATGACATAAATACCCCCTCAGGACCCCTTTAGGCCTAAATCTTAATTTTTCGCCTAAACACCCAAATCACAACCTAAGGTCTCGGGACTTAAGCCAACCACTCTACTAGACCAAACTTAACATTCTGGAGCTAATGGCCGATGGAGTTCTCATACGATAATTAATTCTCTGAATATCGACCAAAGTCAACTCTAGGCCTTTAAGCTTTCTAACATCTCATCTAAATGCTCAAACTTAAGCTTTCTAACATCTCATCTAAATGCTCAAACTAACACCGGAAGCCTTGGGACCCGTACTAAAGGTCCTTCTAGACCAAAATCGATGTTTTGAAGCTAATTGTGCTGGCAAATTCTTATCTAAGCACGTTTACTAAGGATGTTGACCAAGGCCAAACTTAAGTCAAAGCTTAAAGGCTAAAACACCTAATGGTTCAAACTTCCACCGAAAGCCTCGGGACTCGAGCTGCTATGCTACTAGCCTAAAATGACCATTCTGGAGCTGATGGAATTATCAGAATTCTATTCTGATGTTGTTTACCTAACATTTATACCGAGTCAACTATTAAAGTTTCAAAAGCTCCAAAATAGGAAAACGGGCATAAATCCCAAATGAGCGACTAGGCGACCGAATAGTCAGTGTCAGCAAGTCATAAATGACTTGGGGTCGTTATAGAAATGATCTAAAAGACGAGGAGAAGATAGTTACACATAAATGACCTGGAGGTTCATCACAATGCATTACTTGTTTTTATTCTACATCCAAAATAATGCATGGATATATTCTTTGGGTTCTTTATTATTTAATTTTATTGTCAAAAAACACCTTAACTCGGTTTTTAAGTTTCATACCTGAATTATCAAGTGTGCAAGTTTCCTACTTGAACTATCACCAACTATTTATCAAAACACACCTCAACTATTAATTGTTTAAGTTTTCTACCTGAACGATAGTTATATTTCAAGTAGGAAAAGTAAACAATTGATAGTTGAGGTGTATTTTAATAAATTATTGTTGATAATTCAGATAGAAAATGTATACATGTCACGACCTAAAAACCAAGATCATGATGGCACACATCCCAAATCCCATCCCGATGTGTAAGCCCTAAAAAAATAAAACCATACAAGACTCCTAAAGGGAAGTCAGGCCATAATTAAAAAGTCAGGCCATAATTAAACACAATAAATAGAAAACAATAAAATTATCTCAAAACCTGGTGTCATAAGTATAAAGAGCATCTAATACAAGATTTGAGTCTGAAGATACAATGTAAGTCTCTAAATGATACAAAAGACTGAGAAATAAAGATAGACTAGTGACGATTCGAATCTCAGGACCTCACCACTAATTTGAGAATACACAATCCGCTAGAATATCAGTTGCCACGTAAGGTATCCTGATTAGTAGCTGCATCAAAAAGGGACACAGAAGTAGGGGTGAGTACAATCCACATGTACTTAGTAGATTTTAGCCGATTGAGTATAAGGAATTAATCAAACCTATGACATAAACTAAGGTACGCTTCCACCTGCATACAGAAAAGTCCCACTCCGGCATCAGTATCGCAATTTTATATAAAATGGTGTGAATAAATTAATCTCATAACAACAGCTCATAATCAAAATTAACCAGATAATTCAAGTAGTACAGATATCAATGCAATGCAATGCAATATAATAATGTAATGATGTGGTGGTATGGTGGAATTAAGACTTTTGCACAGCCTATCATATACACCTACCGAGCTGTGCTACCAAGCAGGACTAATGGAGGTCTCGCAGACCATATACCTCAATCACAATATCTCATCATCCTTGCCACCTCCTCGTGGTAAAGGGATCACAATATATCCACTACCCTGCCATAAAATTGCCTTGGTCAGGGACTCAAGATACAAAGATTTAAAAGTATTTATTGTCTTTCTCAAAAAGAATTTCCATGTTTCTCAACCTCCCATGTTTCATGACATGATGAACGAGGATGAATGCATCAAAACATGTATGGCATGGAAGTAATATTCAACTCACATGTAGTACAAGGTTCAAAGTTCTCAAAGCATAACCTACACATGATATTCAGCCTCAATAAATAGTAATAGGAAGGAAATACTTCAATTTAAATATTCACCCCTTTCTCAATAATATTTCAATACTCATGTAACACCCCGAAATTTTTTCGCAAAGACTCGAACATTTCTTCACGTGTGTGTAGACTCGAACCGAAGGACTTGTAACTTTATATATGAGTTAGAATCAATTACTAGATATTTGAAGTGTATTAGATATGTTTTAGGATCATAAGAGATCTCTAACACCAAGTCGAGTCCAAAGAACTCCAATCGATTAAGTTTTCGGATGAGTTAGTATAAGGATCAACTTCACATGACCATATCTATTAGAATACGATGCATTGGGTGGACCATGACCAATCAAATTAAAGGTATTTGAGTCTTCTTTCCAACGCCATCAAGATTGTATTTTTTGGAGTTCGGAGTCAACAGTTATGACCATTTTACGACAGACTATCACTGCAGGAATTTCAGGCCTGACATGGCGCTCCAGTGGCGCCCGGCGCCACTATAGCGCCAGAAAATAGCCTCAGTAGTTTGTTCCTTGGCACAATGCGCCACTATTAGGTTTGCAGGGTTTTTAAGCCTATTTTGGCTTGGAGCTGCAGTGGCGCGGCGCGCTAGCAGGATTTTGCCAGTTTTCCAGATTTTTGATGAAGGGAAATTTGGACATTTTTCGTAAATATATATACACTAACATAGGACATTTTAGGGGAAAATTTTCAGTCTTTTCACCTCCCAAAAACCCTAATCTTCATCCCCTCTTCTCTTCCAAATCATCTCCAACAAAATCCTCTCAAAAGCTCAAGGATTCAAGATCTTCAAGTCATGTCTTTGATTTTCGGTGAGATGTTCTTTATTTTCAAATATGTAAGGCTAACCTAAAATATGGATTGAGTTCTTTCATATGCCCATAGATGTGTTAGATAGAAGTTGTGAAAGATTTGAACCTTCTATGAAGATATTTTCTTGGATTTTTCCTAAACCCTAAAATATTATTAATATGTGTTAATGATGTTCTTGAGTTGAGTTTGTTGAGGTTATTGATTCATGTATTCATTCAAATGAAACCAAGATGAGATTTTCTTTTTGGTAATAAATTGTCTTGAGGTTGAGGTTGATGGTTTTGTATTTAATAAAAACAATATTGCTTTCAAAGTGAAATGAGGTATTCTTTTATATGATTTGATGAAATTGAATATAGAATTAAATAAGAATTTTGGAGCAAGATGTTTGATAATGATGTGAATGATAATGTTTGATGATGATGTGAATGATAATTTTTGATGATAATGTGAATGATGGTTATTTAACGTATGTAGAACGATTGATGAAGAGGTATGTTGATGACGATGTTTGAGGTGAAATGGATTGGAGTCTAATATGACTACATTATATATGATTTGCATGAATTGATTTGATTGGAGTCATATGAGTATAAATGATTGTTTGAGAAGGAGTTTTTAAATAAATGGTTTGTGAATATTTTTGCATAAACTATTTATACACTATTTTGAATTTAAAGAATAATTATTTTCATCTATGATTTAAAAAGAGTTTAAGCATGAATTGAGTTTGAAAAGTCTCTTAATTATCATTTTGAACGTGTGTATTTTGAATATAAATGAGTTGAGCATTTTTACATAAAACTGTTTATTTTGAGTTTGAGTTGAGGAGTTGAAATTATGTTTTAAATGCATCTAATATTTTTTGCATTCATTGAGTTGAGATTATATCAATTTTAAAGAGAAGAGTTTGATGATTGAGATGAGTTGATTTGAAAGAAGGTCCAATGAGGCCAAATTTGATTGAGTTTTGAAAAGAGTCTAATGAGACTAAATGAGTTGATTTGAAAGAGTCCAATGAGACTAAATAAGTATTTTGAGTATTTTACTCACTTGATAGATATGAGCATATTGAGTCTTGAGAGGAGTATTGAGCACCGAATTGGGTAAGAGTATAGTCCATACTCGAATTCCATGAACTATGTAGCCAACGTTGGAAGGGATTGTACCGTGTCGGATGTTTCCCTATTTCATTATCCTGAAATGATAAGACATGATTGATTGATGGATCCATGATTGGTTGATTCATTCATACCCTCACAAAGTATGAACGGACGTGGCAACAACGTCGGCTTGTTATACTATCACTTGCTCATATGGTGATGGTTGTCGGTTAGAGAAACTCCCCAATTGAGTGGATTGTGCATGATTTGATTGGTTTGATTGAGATTGTTGATGATTGAGTTGGATTGTATAACATTACTAAATTCTAATTTGCATATTTATTGAGTTGAGTCCTTTGACTTGATTGTTGAGTTGATTGTTGAGTTGATTGTATATGATTGGATTGGATTAGATGATTTGTGACTGGATTGAATAGAATTGTATGTGATTGGATTAGATTTGATGGTATATGATTGGTCTCTGTCTAAACCATATTCTTACTTTAGACTTATGACACCTTGATTGAGTCTTTCTTATCTTTCTGATTTGAGATATTTGAACCGATATTATTTTATCTTGACGTATGTTTCATTCTGCCATATTACATACTCGTACATTCCATGTACTGACGTCCATTTGGACCTGCATCATTTCATGATGCAGAGGAAGGTTTAAGAGATCGTCAATAGGCGCACCATTGAGGATCCATTTACACTCAGCTTATTGGTGAGTCCTCCCCTACATTCGGAGGACACCACTTATGTTATTCTTACGTTGAATTTAGTCCTTTTCATTCTGATTTGAGGTAGCCATGAACATGTCATTGGCACCAATTAGATAGTAGTGATAGAGGCTTCATAGACTAGATAGTGATGGGTCGATTGAGTATTTTTATTTCCTTGAATTGTTCTTGTCAAACTATTTAACGACATAGATTGGAGTTCGATTTGTTGGCCCATGGCCTTTATTATTTGAGTTAGATTGATGATTTGAGTTATCCACTAAATTATTTCTTTATTTTAAACTTTCCGCTGATTGATTGATATGAATGGATGTGTGATTGGATCAAGTGGTTCACTTGGGGACCAGAAATGATCTTCGAGTGCCGGCCACGTCTAGGGTACCCTCCCGGAGCGTGACAACTCAGGCATGCTCAAAACTCTCAACTCAACCCCTCATGCAGGCATCACAAGTCAAATAATATCTTCAAGCCTCTCTCAACAGCAAATAATGAATCACATTCTCTCAAAGCAAATAAGATAACAAATAAGAACCCCACATGGGCTATGTAATACAAATAAGCCCCTACACGGCAACACATTAACAAATAAGCCCCCACACGGCATCACAATATAAATAACATTCTCAACTCATATTATAACACCATCCCAAAGTCTATAACATATGAATGACTAATTACCCCATTTCAGTCTCAAAGAAGGATAGTCAGACCTACCTTAATTGCCGAAACCACATTCGAATACCTCCACCAAACAAGAAAATCTCGAATTCAACGCTCTAAATGACAATCCACTATCAACAATAAAACATACACATCACAAGGAGTCCAATGACACCCATTTTGATAGGTTTCAAAACCGGCGGTAAAATGGTCTAAAAATTAATTATTTCCAAAAAGGGTCAAATCTGGAAATTTATTAGACAATCACATTCTACTAGTAATAAGAAATTTATGGTTGAAAAACCCATAAAAGTAGAGTTCAAAACGAGTTAGAAATCACTAATTTCCTTAGATTCGGATTAGGGAAGAAACAAGAATTTTTGGGGTTTGAAACTAAAATTTAGGAGTTAAAATCATCCAATACTTAATGAAAAAGGAAGCTTTTAGGTCAAAAATCACTTACCAACACTTTGCCTTGAAAATCTCTTCTCAAATCACCTTAAGGAGTTCAAGAACTCAAAAAAAATGGTGAAAAATATTGAAATGGGAAGAAAGGGGCATTTTCTACCCAAAAAGTTACTGTTCACGCGTGATTGCTGTTGACCGCGCATTGACCACATGTTGACCACGGTCAACTTACACCGCCATCGTTCAAAACATGTTTTTGACCCTCAAAACTCATTCGAAATCCTATAAATATGAACGAATAGTGCAAATTGATCAGAAAACACGTTTCAGAGTCAATGGAGCTAGCAAAATCACCATCCGATACTCAGAACTCGATTTGTTGACCAAAGTCAAACTTAGCTCATTAAAATTAAATTTTCCAACTCAAGACCTCAAATCCATGTATTAACCCCAAATGTGATTCCGACAATTCATCTAGATCAATTTCCACATTCTGGAGCTGATGAAACTGACGAAACCCCGTTCCGAGACTCATAGCTCTGGTTGGTACTGAAAACCACTTGTTAACACTTGAAGCTTATGAAAAATAAAAAACTTACACAATTCACAACCTATTAAGATTTTAACAAAATCAGCAACACAAACCGATCAAATAATACTCCGGGGCACTAAAGATAAGGGTAAAATGGTAATTTTATATAAATTTTCAAAAATGACCCTCAAGGTCATTACAATATACCTTATAGTTCAGGTATGAATCTTGAAAAGTAGGATATTTTAGGTTTATTTTTTATCCTTTACTTATATTAATATTGTGTTACAGTGATTTCCTAGAGAAAGGGGACTCCCAAAGCATGAAAAAAATATTCCATGAGAAAAGATGGTTTCGAGTCTGTATATACTCTACAATTCAAGTTTTCTATCTATTCTTTTTTTGTAATCTGCAGGTATCTAATCTTTGACGTGCCAGTATAATCATGACCTTTAGATTGCATCAGCTTTTTCAAATCTGTTTACGATGAACTTTTAAGCTTTTTTGGAAGATTTTTCTGAAATTTAATTGAGAAAAAAGTGTAATGTATATATTCTGATATAGTACCATGCACAAATTATGATATATAATATTGTTTTCTATTAATAATATACATTCACATACACCTTGTGAATTAAAAGATATACATTCATTTATACATATCATGTAGAAATAGATACACATTCAAATATATGTATTGCGAAGGACTAGAAAAACTTTGAGAAAGCTCAAATATGTTATCGAACTTTGATAGAAAGATTATTTATGTCATCCATTAAAAGTTTGATGTCACGCCCCGGGAGGGTACCCTAGACATGGCCGGCACTCAAAAACCATTTCTGGCTTCCAAGCGAACCACTTGATCTATTCACACATCCGTTCTTTCATTCAATTAGCGGAATACTTAAAATAAATACGTAATTAAGTGGGCAAATCCCAATCAACAATCTAACTCGAAGAGCAAAGTCCATGTGCCAACAAATCGAACTCCAATTTATGTCGTTAAATAGTTTGACAAGAATAATTCAAGAAAATAAAATACTCAATCGACCCATCACTATCTAGTCTATGAAGCCTCTATCACTACTATCTAATTGGTGCCAATGACATGTTCATGGCTACCTCAAATCAAAATGAAAGACTAAACTCAACGCAAGAATAACATAAGTGGTGTCCTCCAAATGTAGGGGAGGACTCACCAATAAGCTGAGTGTGAATAGATCCTCAATGGTGCGCCTATTGATGATCTCTTAAACCTGTCTCTGCATCATGAAATAATGTAGGTCCAAATAGACGTCAGTACGTGAAATGTACAAGTATGTAATATGGCAGAATGAAACATGTGTCAAAATAGAACAATACCGATTCAAATATCTCTAGTCATAAAGATAAGAGGGACTCAATCAAGGTGTCATAAGTCTAAAGTAAGAACCAGTTTAGACAGAAAACAATCATATACAATCCGATCCAATCCAATCATGTATAATCCAATTCAATCCAATAATTTACAATTCAATCACATACCATCTAATTCAATCCAATCATACTCAATCCAATCCAATCATGTACAATCCAATCCAATCCAATCCAATCGTTTACAACCCAATCACATACCATCCAATCCAATCCAATCATATTCATTCCAATTCAATCATATACAATCAAATCTACAATAAAGTCAAAGGACTCAACTCAATAGATATGAAAATTAGAATTTAGCAATGTTTTACAATTGAACTCAATCATCATCAATCTCAATCGAACCAATCATATCATGCACAATCCACTCAATTTGGGAGTTTCTCTAACCGACAATAATTCCACCACTTATAAGTAGGTTATGCACAATGAGCCACGTTGTTGCCACTTCCGTCCATACCTTGTTAGGGCATGAACGAATCAACCAATCATGTATTCCATCGATCAGTCAAGTCCTATCATTTCAGGATAATAAAATGGGGAAACATCCGACTTTAACAGTCCAATCCCATGGGAAACATTCGACTTTAATGGTCCAATCCCTTCCTACGTTGGCGGTGTAGTTTATGGGATTCGAGTATGGACTATACTCTTACCCAATTCGGTGCTCAATACTCCTCCCAAGACTCGATATGCATATATTTATCAAGTGTGTAAAATTCTCAAAATACTCATTTAGTCTCCTAGGGCTTAGTTTCAAATCAACTCATTTAGTCTCATTAGACTCTTTTCAAAACTCAATCAAATCTGGCCTCATTGGATCTTCTTTCAAATCAACTCATCTCAATCATCAAACTCTTCTCTTTAAAATTGATACAATCTCAACTCAATGAATGCAGAAAATATTAGATGCATTTAAAACATAATTTCAACTCCTCAACTCAAACTCAAAATAGACATTTTTATGTAAAAATGCTCAACTCATTTATATTCAAAATACTCACGTTCAAAATGATAATTAAGAGACTTCTCAAACTCAATTCATACTTAAACTCTTTTTAAATCATAGATGAAAATAATCATTCTTTAAATTCAAAATAGTGTATAAATAGTTTATGCAAAAATATTCACAAACCATTTATTTAAAAACTCCTTCTCAAACAATCATTTATACTCATATGACTCCAATCAAATCAAATTATGCAAATCACATATCATGTAGTCACATTAGACTCCAATCCATTTCATCTTAAAACATTATCATCAAGATAACCTCTTCATCAATCATTTTTCCTTAGTTAAATAAACATCATTTACCTCATCATCAAACATCATCATTCACATGATCATCAACCATCATCATTCACATCATCATCAAACATCTTGCTCCAAAATCCTTATTTAATTCTATGTTCAATTTATAGAGACAAAAGGACATTCTAGCTCTACCAAAGTTTCATTGCTTTTTATGTCATTCACATTCATAACTATCCCAATTCATTCTCCTCATTCCAATCAATACATACACACAAAAACCATCAATCTCAACCTCAAGACAATTATGATAAAAGAAATCTCATCTTGGGTTCATGTGAATGAATACATGAATCTATACTCTCAATAAAACTCAACTCAAGAACACCAACAATACATATGAATTTATAGACAAAAATTCATTTGTAGTCAATATGTAGCTACGATTTATGAAATAAATATGAAAGATAATTATTCAATAATTCAAGTCATGAAAATCATCAATCAATTAATAGTATATAAAAATATTCAATAGTTTAGGAAAAATTCAAGAAAACCTTCATAGAAGGTTCAAGCCTTTCACAATTTTCATCCAACACATCTATGGGGCATATGGAAGAACTCAATCCATATTTTAGGTTAGCCTTACATACCTGGAAATGAAGAACAAACCAAAGATTTGATGGCCTTACTTGAAGAACTTGAACTCTAGCCCTCTTGCTCTTCTGTAATCTTTGCTCTCAATGTTCTTGGGAATTCTGGATAGAAAACACCTTAGAAATTGATGTGGGGCAGAAATGGTGAACCCTAGTGTAGTGTTTTAGATATCGAATGGGTGGGAAAGGTCCATAATGCCCTTTTCTCAAGAAAAATCTAGAAAACGCATCCAAAAACCTGCAGGCCTAATAGTGGCCCGTCGCGCCAAGGGCCAAACTACTGAGGCTAATTTCGGGCGCTATAGTGGCGTCGGGCGCCACTGCAGCTCCAGGCCTGAATTTTTCTGCAGAAATAGTTTATAGTAAAATGGTCATAACGTTTGACTCCGAAATCCAAAAAATGAAATCTTGATGGTGTTGGAAAGAAGACTCAAAGACCTTTAATTTGATAGGTCATGGGACACCCAATTCGTTATATGATAGGAGATATGGTCCTTCAAAGTTGACCTTTATACGAACTCATCCGTAAACTTAGCCGATAGAAATTATTTGAACTCGGCATGGTGTTAGAGATCCCTTATGATCCTAAAACACATCTAATATACTTTGAATATTTAGGAATTTATCCTGACTTATATATAAAATTACAAGTCATTCGGTTCGAGTCTACACACATGTGAAGAAAGGTTTGAATATTTGCGGAAAAAAAATCCGGGGTGTTACGTTTGACTCATCTATGCCAATTGTTGTTTGAGAAAAGGCTCATCTATGCCATTATTTTTTAACTCCATCTTTCCAAAACCATTTTTTACATGTGGCCAATCATAATTCGGCCACGTCATTACTTATTTTTTTTAAAAAAAGCCAAAATTCTAAAATCATTTATGGAATTTAAAAAGCCCACCCGTATTAAAAAAATATTCCAAAAAAAAAACAAAAATTAGTCCCAAAATTTGGAAAATCTGCTTTGATTCGTGTTTTTGTTGTTATTTTTGACACTGGATCCTTGTTCCCTAGTATTTTTTGAGCCTATGTTCAAAATTTTCTAGTGATTTGGAATTGTGGAGAAAATTTTACCATTAAAAATGTTGAAATTTTAAAACTTTGAATAAATTTCAAGTGAGTCTTATTGAGTTAGGTTGAATTCGAGCTCAAAAGATATTGAATTTTGGTATCTAGCTCGGAGGAATAGTACTCTTGAAATTTGAGGTGATTTCGTGAAGAATTGAAGAATTTGAAAATTTGGGAGTTCTTGGTATTATTTATGTGTTCTTGGTGTTTTTAAGAAAGAATGACCAAAAAAAGAACATTTGATCCAAAACCCAATTGAAAAGTGTTAACAGTTGTTTGGGGTCTTGTTGAGTCAGTTGGCTTCTTTTTTTAATAAATAAATAAGTAAATAAATAATAATAATAATAATAATAATAATAATAATAATAATAATAATAATGTGGTCGAATTATAATTGGCCATGTGTAAAAGTAGTTTTGCAAAATCGAAGTTAAAAAATAATGGTATGAATGAGCCTTTTCTCAAACGTCAATGACATAGATAAGTCAAGCTTTTAACGGATGACATATATCAACCTTTTCTAAAAGTTTAATGGCATATTGAAGCCTTTTCCCTAAATTTAATAGTTAAAATAGTAGAATATAAATTGAGAAAATAAAGTAATTATTACTTTAAATTTGAGGCTTACGTAGGTCTGTCTGCTCATCCCAAATGCTAGATCTCCTGAGGTTTTCTTCTTTCTCTTGTGAGTGGCCATGAATGCCTCATTTTGAGTTACCGACCTTCCCAGTTCTTTTTCTACAAACGAAATTAACTTAGTTATTAATCAAGAGTAATTAGTTATTAATATTCTACAGTATCACTTAAGAAAAATACTAGTTTCCTCCTCAGCCCATTGGCTTTGAACCCATCCGTGTGTAGAGAGCCACCCCAACCAGATACTCTTATCGATTTCATACAGTTTATGGCAAGTCGATCCTTCGCACCAGGCTTAGCGAAGTTCTAAACCTAGAATGAGATTCGAAGTGTGATTTCACATATATTTATTCTAAATCTCCTGCTATATTTGGTTAATGGAAAATCCAGCTTCATTTCGTAAATACAAGTCTTTTTAACCAAACTTTCTCTCTCTAATTATCCATTATTTGGTATTTTAAAAAATTATCAAGCATAGTTATACTTTGACTTTTATAATAGGTCCTAAAAATAAACCCTAAACCCCTTCCATTCCCAATAAACCATGGTCGCAGCCCACTTCCATTCCTCTGTTTTTTTCTCCTCTTCCTTTGCTTTTCTTTCTCAAACACCATGTTTCCACTCAACGAGCCACGTTACCCCCTCTGTATTAATATTTTAAGAATGCAGATTGAGTAAAAGATTGAAATTTCTATTCCAGTTTGAGGTCACTTCGCTTTGCCAGTTTTGGTTTGAATTTCAACTATATTCCATAGTCGCCTCTTGCTTTTTGCTATTTTTAAAACAAATTTGTATAGTTTGAAGGTTCTATATATTCAACAAGTTTTGAATTATTTTTTTAATTATATATGTGTATCCAATAAAATTGAGAAAGCATATTCAGCAAAATCGAGTGTTTTGTTAACCCCTCCAAATGAACGTTATGGTGAAGTAAGACCAAGCTCATGAATTTATTATACTAGGTTAGAACAAGTTGATAGGACACCCTTTTTTACGTCCCTATGTTCCACCGTGTGGCGACATGGGGGCGAAAAAAGGAAAGAGAGGGATGGGGTGTTTATGTGAGACAGAGCGACTTGCCCTAAGATCAATGTACTCAACAAAATTAAGATATTATTGTCTATTGATATAATTAAGTTGAGCAAATAGATACAATGTATCCAACTAGATTGAGAGAACAAATAAAATAAAATTATCATGTCACTGATACAATACGATTTTTAAAAAGTTGTATAAGTGATACAACGAATCAAACTCCAATACGGGTATCTTAAACAAGGTGAGAAATCAAAAAATAAATAAATGAGATAAACATAAAAAAGATTATACTAATTTTATTAATAATTATATATTATATAAAATAAATAGGTGGTAGTATTTATTATTTGAGGCATAAATAATTGGGGGCTTAACCCTAGAGTCGCCTGAAGTAAATCGGAGAAGATGCTTCAGATCCGTCTTAGCAAGCCATCAAATGAGAGTGGTGGAGTTGCTAAGTGGTTGCCTCCTGAAACTGTTACAGTTGCATGTCCTGATAATCTTGATATAGCTGATCTTCCTGTAGCCAAGATCCTTGGTACACTAAATCCTGCATCTCAACTCAAAACTGTTGGCCGTAGGTCCCGGCGACAGCTTGGTGAACGAGTACATTTTTGTGTCCGCTATGACTTTCCTATAGCTGTTTATGGACGTTTGGTGAGTGTAGAGTACAATCTTCAACCCTTAAACTTTTGCCCTAATTTTTTTATGATTTTCTAATTGTTTTTTATGGACGTTTGGTCACTGTTAATACAATCTTCAACCCTTACTTTTGCCCTAATTTTTGTGATTTTGTAATTGTTATTTGTGGATGTCTGGTGTGTATAGAATGTTAACTTTTGCCGTAAGTTGCTTAGACTCTAAACAAATGCACTAATTTTGAAGGATCCTACACACGTCTGATGACATAAGCAGCAATAGGAAAGTCACAGCGGGCACAAGAAGATCTCCGGCTCTCGTAGGCATCCTACTGGGCAGTGTAGGAAGAGGTGCTTGTTAGTCTCTAGACATTGATGGTACATGTAGCATCTGTTCTCTATCTGAATGTTCCTCCTGCTAACGTTATCCTGTGGTAGGCTTCATAGATTGCTGCCCAAGGAAAAACATTTTGAGTTTGGGGGTTGATTTTATAATTATCCCATAAGAACCTTATAAAAACAAAACCGTATGAGCTTCCCAAAGCCATTGCTGAACATTCCCAATCTGAGTTATTGAAAGATCTGCAGCCTGCTTTCACTGTGAATAACCCCATTTTGTGTTGCCCCAACTTATACTATCATTTGTGTGGCTAGAGAAAGTGAAGGACTGTAGTATTTGTAACAAAATCAACAGTTCCTTTAGTTCCTTGTAAATTGTAGATCCCATACTGACATTATGTCTGTTATGTGCAATGGAGGAATCAACATTTGAGGCAATTTGAAATTAATTATCAATGATCTTTTTGACTTGAATGAAAGCACTTTGATGTTCTGAGACTAGTTTGTCAATCACCTTTTTCAGTATCTCTGCTAGGTATTCTGCAGCTATCTTATATACACCACCAAGCTGCAATCATTCTTGCATCGAAGTGTTTGTTATTATAGAAGCAACAAGCTTTGGAATATTTTTTACTTACATCAGTGTATCTAGGGGTGTGGACATTCGGTAGTTTGGTTCGGTTTCCCTTGTTTTGGTTTTCAGTTATTGAATTTGTTGTACCGAACACCGAACCAAATTAATTCGGTTATTTTTTGTAATTTGATTCGGTTTTGGTTTATTAAATTTAGTTTTTTCTGGGATGGAATACCTGGAATCGGAAGAAATTGGAATCTTGAAATATGATTTACTGCTGTAGTGGAGTAGTTTGCCGACAATTGCACTTTGCTGGACGGCGGATGCTGGCCAGCAAAAGCTGGAATCGTCGACGACTCAACGCAGCTACAAGTTGCTGGTGGAATCAGAACAGCCCGCAACTGGGTGGAATGAGAATCAAAACTCAAAAAGACAAAAATCTAAGGGTAGAGAAGGAAAAAAAAGGCCAAGACCCTAGTAGAAAAGGTTGGGCCTAGTAAAAAACGGGTTGGCCATTGTATTATAGTTCTAATATAGTATACTAATGCATAAATTTCGGTTAAACCAAAATACATAAATTTTGTTACCGAAAATCAGAAGTTACAAAAAATATGAATCGAAAATTGAAATACTGAAATTGGATAAAATTTGGTTCGATTTGGTGTTCCGATTTTTCGGTTTTTATGCCTCCTAAGTGTATCCAACCAAATTGAGAAAGTGTATCCAGCAAAACTTAGTGCTTTGTTAACACATCCAAAGAAATGTTGTATATGAGAAAACAAACTTTCCCTAAAACTAATGTATTCAACAGAATTAAAATATTGTTGATAAGAATAGAAGTTGGGGTTGGAGGTTACCGTCATCACTGGAAGAGTATTTGTAGAGGACTCCCACCAAAGTGAAACGTTTCACTTGGTTAGTCATCAAAAGAGCCTGCCTAACTCATGAAGTCCTACAGAAGAAAGGAATGTGTCACGATCCGAGCCTAGGGCCTAGACGTGACAAGGCGAATGAAACATCCGGAGGTGCCTCACCCAAGCCTCTTAGCATTCTTAAGCATTTCATTGGTAATGACATACAATAACAAGCGGAAAGTAAATGAATAAAAAGGGAATCGGGACTAAGGGAAATATCGTGGAACAATAGTCCTTAGCAACTTCAAAACATTTTCCATTTATGTCCCAACATACCTCTACTAATAGACTTGGCGGGGGCTAAGACATGTCCCTAGCTCACCCTCAAAAATAAGTGTCAAGAATGTCTTCATAAAATTTTTAATGTGTAACACCCCGAATTTTTTCCCGCTAAAACTCGAACCATTCTTCATGTGCATGTAGGATCGAACTCGGTGACTTTGAGTTGTATATATGAGTTAGGATCAATTCCTAAGTATCTTAAGTGTATTAGATGTGATTTAGGGTCATAAGGGATCCCTAAAACCAAGCCAAGTCCAAAGAATTCCTCTCGGCTAAGTTTCCGGATGAGTCCGTATAAGGGTCAACTTCAAACGGTCATATATCTCAAAATATAACGAATTTGGTAGCCCACTATCAAAGTAAAGGTCTTTGAATCTTCTTTCCAACGCCATCAAGATTGCATTTTTCCGAGTTCGGAGTCAAAAGTTATGTCCAGTCGAACAGAGAGGTGCGCGACAAGTCCGCGACGCGGACCTGTCGCGGACTTGCCTTGTTTTTTTTTCCAGATTTTGTTTTTTGTCGACCAGAAAGGTGCGCGACACGTCCGTGTCGCGGACCTGTCTAGTTTTCCAGATTTTGGAGGGTTATTTAGGGAAAATTACCTAATACCTATATATACAACTTAGACGCGTTTTGGACCATATTTTTCAGTCTTTTGCCTCTCCAAAGAACCCTAATCTTCATCCTCTTCTCTCTCAAATCATCTCCAACAAGATTTTTCCTCAAAACTCAAGGATTCAAGCTTTCCATTGAAGACCTGACATCAAAGATTTCTTCAACATCTAATCTAAGGTATGTAAGGCTAACCTAAAATATGGATTGAGTTCTTCCATATGCCCATAGATGTGTTAGATGGAAATTGTGAAAGACTTGAACCTTCTATGAATATTTTCTTGAATTTTTCCTAAACCCTAGAATATTATTAATATGTGTTAATGATGTTCTTGAGTTGGGTTTTGTCGAGAGTATGGATCCATGTATTCATTCACATGAATCCAAGATGGGATTTTATTTTTTTGTCATAAATTATCTTGAGGTTGAGATTGATAGTTTTTATGTAAATATTGCTTTCAAAGGGAGATGATGTATTTTTGTTAATGAGTGTGAATGAAATTGAATATAGAGATAAATGGGAATTTTGGAGCAAGATGTTTGATGATGATGTGAATGATGGTTATCTTTAACTAGGTAGAATGATTGATGAAGAGGTATGTTGATGATGATGTTTGAGATAAAATGGATTGGAGTCTAATGTGACTACATGATATGATTTGCATAATTTGATTGATTGGAGTCATATGAGCATTTTGAGTATAAATGATTGTTTGAGAAGGAGTTTTGAAAACGATTTATGAATATTTTGCATAAAATATTTATACACTATTTTGAGTTTAAAGAATGATTATTTTCATCTTTGATTTAGAAAGAGTTTAAGCATGATTTGAGTTTGAAAAGTCTCTTAATTATTATTTTGAGTATGAATATTTTGAGTATAAACAAGTTGACAATTTTTACGTTAAAACATCTATTTTGAGATTGAGTTGACTAGTTAAAAACTATGTTTTAAATGCATTCATTGAGTTGAGATTGTATCAAATTTAAAGAGAAGAGTTTGATGATTGAGATGAGTTGATTTGAAAGAAGGTCCAATGAGACCAGATTTGATTGAGTTTTGAAAAGAGTCCAATGAGACTAAATGAGTTGATTTGAAAGAGTCCAATGAGACTAAATGAGTATTTTGAGTATTTTACTCAATTGATAGATATGAGCATATTGAGTCTTGGGAGGAGTATTGAGCACCGAATTAGGTAAGAGTATAGTCCATACTCGAATCCCATGAACTACGTAGCCAACGTAAGAAGGAATTGGACCGTTAAAGTCGGATGTTTCCCATTTTATTGTCCTAAAATGATAGGACTTGATTTGGTTGATTCGTTCATACCCTAGCAAAGTATGGATGGACGTGGCAACAACGTCGGCTTGTTGTACATCAGTGGCTCATAGGTGATTTTTGTCGGTTTGAGAAACTCCCAAATTGAGTGGATTGTGCATGATATGATTGGTTTGATTGTGATTGTAGCTAATTGAGTCGAATGGTAAAACATTGTTAAATTCTAATTTGCATATCTATTGAGTTGAGTCCTTTGACTTGATTGTTGAGTTGATTGTATATGATTGGATTGAATTAGATGATATGTGATTGGATTGGATTAGATGATATGTGATTGGATTAGATTAGATAATATGTGATTGGATTGGATTAGATGGTATATGATTGGATTGGACCAGATTGTATATAATTGGATTGAACCGATTGTATATGATTGGATTGGATCGAATGATATATGATTGGATTGGATCGGATTGTATATGATTGGATTTGATCAAATTGTAAATGATTTGATTGAACTATATTGTACAGATTGGATTGGATTGGATGGTATATGATTGATCTCTGTCTAAACTATATTCTTACTTTAGACTTATGACACCTTGATTGAGTCTCTCTAATCTTACGGATTTGAGATATCTGAACTGATATTATTCTACCTTGAGGTAGGTTTCATTCTGTCATATTACATACTCGTACATTTCATGTACTGACGTCCATTTGGACCTGCATCATTTCTTGATGCAGAGGCAGGTTTAAGAGATCGTCAATAGGCGCACCATTGAGGATCTATTCACACTCAGCTTATTGGTGAGTCCTCCCCTACATTCGGAGGACACCACTTATGTTATTCTTGCGTTGAGTTTAGTCTTTCATTTTGATTTGAGGTAGCCATGAACATGTCATTGACACTAATTAGATAGTACTGATAGAGGCTTCATAGACTAGATAGTGATGGATCGATTGAGTATTTTATTTCCTTGAATTGTTCTTGTCAGACTATTTAATGACAAAGATTGGAGTTAGACTTGTTGGCCCATGGCCTTTCTTCCTTGAGGTAGATTGTTGATTTGAGTTGCCCACTTATTATTTCTTTATTTTAAGTCTTCCGCTAATTGAATGAATGAACGGATATGTGATCAGGTCAAGTGGTTCGCTTGGGAGCCAGTAATGGTTTCTGAGTGCCGGCCATGTCTAGGGTACCCTCTCGGAGCGTGACATAATATTTTACAAAATATTAGCTTAGAATAAAAAGGATGTTGTTCCCGAAACATTGGAACTCACCACAAGCAATCTTCAAACTAATCCGAGCTAGCCACGTGGAGGAGGTCAATGAGTAACGTCGATTCCTACATAGTGATAACATATAGGCAAAAGTATGCGTTAGTACTTTGAATGTACTAAGTATGTGAGTAGGCTACGAAATGAAGAACATAAGAGAAATATGAATAAGCAATGTGCATAATGAATGCATGCATTAAACATCATCATAAGAAACCTTAAAACATTCATTTTATGGGGAGTGACCTTAACCGACATTTAAGACCATGGGAGCTATTACATAGAATCCAACATAACCCCCTATGTTGGTACGGGGAGTCTACTTGCCGGGTAGAACTCCGTCAACTTTAACATTCTTTAACTTTAACTTTATTAGCTAATTGTAGATCCACTAGCCTAAATAGCCTACAAGGGCTCCTACGTTGGCGCATAGTTAATGCAACATGAGACTTTACTTAAGGACCCCTTATGTCGAGTCCCCATCTACATGCTACATTCGGTGCTAGGTCAATCCCACAGAATAACATTTAAATATCATAATAACATAAGCATTGTATAACTTTCAACATCAAATTATCATCGGTGGAATAGCTCATTAAAAATTTCATTTGATGCAAATATGTGAGAATTGTCCTTTCACATTGAATCCTTTCTTTGGCTAGAAGCCCTTTCATCATTATTCAATCATTTCACAAGACTCCCTTAAACATAGGCATTTGCTTCATAAACTTTCAATTCAACTTCATTCAACATAGGAAGACTAGGTGGGTTCAATTCATAAAGACCTTCAAATACATTTAAAGAATACTTGTATGCATGAGAGTGATATAAATGCATTGAATCAAACATCTTAAAACAACCCACCATATACACTTTAAAACTACCTTTCAAGCCTTCATATGGGATCACTAACAAAAAATTTCATTTCATGAATGAGAGTCAATAAATCAATTTAAACACAAAAAGCTTCAAATATACCATAATATATGCATTTTGAATCATCATGTAAAATCTCATAAGAATTCACCATTTAGAATTTGAAACATCAAGTTGAGAAAATATTTGGTCTCCATGGGTGGAAGAACCCATGGATGAAAATCCACATACCTTAGATTGAAGCTTTTAAGAAATTTTGATTCTTGGTCTTCTATGAGGAGCCTTGAATCCTTTGAGTTTGAGGGAAAAATTGGAGGGGATGATTTGAGAGAGAGGAGGATCAAGTTTAGGGTTTTGGAGAGCTGAAAGACTGAAAAGAAATGACCCAAAACGCGTCCAAGTTCGTATATATAGATATTAGGTAATTTTCCCAAAATGTCCCTACAAAATCTGGAAAACTGGACAAGTCCACGACAGGTCCACGATGTGGACGTGTCGCGCACCTTTCTGGTCGACAAAAAAATGAAATCTGGAAAAATTGTCCAAGTTCGCTGCACGTCCGCGACGCAGACTTGTCTCGAACATCTCTGGTCAACCAAGCATAACTTTGGACTTCGAACTCGAAAAAATGCAATCTTGATGGCATTGGAAAGAAGACTCAAAAACATTTAATTTAATAGGTTATGAGCCACCCAATTCATTATATTATAGGAGATATGGTCTTTTGAAATTGACCCTTATACGAATTCATTCGAAAACTTAGCCGATAAAAATTCTTTAGAATCTTCTTGGTGTTAGAGATCCCTTATGACCCTAAAACACATCTAATACTCTTAAAATACTTAGGAATTGATACTAACTCATAAATACAACTAAAAGTCACCGAGTTCAATCCTATACGGCTAAAAAAATGGCTCAAGTCTTGGCATAGAAATTTTCGAGATGTTATAGAATGCAACTAGTCCGTATATGTTTGATGTTTTCTATGAAAATTTTGACAGGAAAAACAAACAAACACCTATTCCATCACTGCAAATCACTACACAGATCTACGGCTTATCCTCAACATCACAGGCTTTAGTTGGACTATGCTAGAAGACACTTCTGACCTTTTTAATTGCTAGATCAGAAGGGGGAGTTAGCAAGACTCAAAAGAAGTGGTGGAAGCTAATACAATCATGCATAGGGTGGTCAGTGTGGAAGAAAATAATTGGGAGATGTTTTGAAGACAGATCTAATTCTATTCATAAAGTAGAAGGGAATTGAATAGTATCTTTACTTTTTTGGTTTAAACAACTGTGTATAGAAGATGTAGATCAAATTAAAGAATTAATAGGGAGCTAGTAATTTTGGTTGGGGCTGTAAATTTTTGAAGGTGGACAACATGCTCTTATTTCGGAAGAATACAACTTTACCAATGTTTAAAGAAATAAAAATTAAGATATTGTTGATACAATTAAGTGGAGCGAATAGATACAGTGCTAACAACTAGATTGAGCGAACAAATACAACAAAATTGTCGTGTCACTGATACAACACGAGCTTCAGAAAGTTGTATCAGTTATACAACGCGAAAATGTATCAGTGATACAACATGAATTTCAGAAAGATCTATCAGTGATACAACAATCTTCAAAACTGATGCTACGTTTGATAATTTGTCAAACGATCATTATGTTTGGTACTTACGCACTTAAGTACCAATATTTATGAAAATTATCTATTTTGTAGTATATATATAGGCCTAATCCTTTTTAACATGAATCCTAAAATCAAGCATATCAAAATTAAGATGGGGAAACATGAAGGCCCATGTCCGTAAATAACTGCAAAAGGGTTTCTTGAATTTCCTTCACTGCAATTTTCAAGTTTCAGCACAGAAGAACAAAGGGACAAACACTTCTCTTGTCCGATAATCCCCTAAAACATCTCAACCAACACATAAAACATAACTTGCGCGTGGGGTAAATAAAAAAGAACTACAACTACATCCACTTCTAACTTGTTTCATCATATTAGACTAAAAGTGGGAAGCTCCAACCTTTAAAGTTGAATTGCGATTTAAATCTAAATATTAAGTATTAGCACTAATTAGGAATTAAGTGATTTTAATGTATACTTATCCTCTTTGTAACGGTGAAGAACCCAAATATTTTTTATGGCAAGAACTGACATTTAATAGCAACAATCATAAAGTGAGAAATAAATATGTGCTTGAAAACTTATATGAGAAAAGACCAAGAGATACATGTATAGTTGGGATTATGAGAGGAGGGCAAGAGTCATGCTTTGTTGAAATAGTTATATAGGTAGACCATGTAGTGTTGCAACTTGAGGGAGTCACGAGGATTAAAGCATGATCACTGATTCACACTCCATGTTCTGAGAAAGATTTAGCATTCTATAAAAGGAAAAAATGGAATCTTTGTCTACAGAAATGTGTTGAGAAAAGGCAGATGATGTTATTAGATTTCTCTAGACTACGCTAGGTTGGGTTCTCTTAATTTGTAGTAATAGATTAGTTCTTTCTTCACTGAGTTGCTTCTTTAATTTTTGTAGTAGAGAAAATCTGTTGCTTGTTGTAATTCCTTATAATGTAAGGGATATATTTGTGTAAATTTTCACTTAGTATTTTAACGTATCTTTTCCATTCACTATTTTTTTTATACAAACATAAAATAAAAATTTAGAGATCAACATTTAACATGGAACAGTCATGCTTTTATAAAATACATAGATAGATATAGATATAGATTTTCTTTGTATTTTCATTTGGTTGTTTTTGGGTCAGCCAACTTTGGCTGATTGGACAAGTTATTTTTCATTTCATCGATTAATACAATCATCCTGAGCTGCCCAAAAGTTATTTTAAATAAATGGACAACAATGACAAAAAGATTAAAAACAGTAAGTGTATTATTTAATTACTAAATGAGACAAAAAAAATGCTTAGTTAAAAGATCAGAGTTGAAATTTGAAAGTAAATTCTCGAGAAACATGAAAAAAGGATTATATTATTTTATTACTAATAATTTACATAAATAGATGGTAGTTTATATTATTTGGGGGCTTAACCCTAGAGCCACCTGAAGTAGAGTGGAGAACAGAGTTAGTCGGAAAAGATGCTTCGAATCCTGCTTAACAAGCGAACAAATGAGAGTGGTGGAGTTGTTAAGGGGTTGCCTCCCAAAACTGTCAGAGTTGCTTGTCCTAATCATCTGGTTTTAGCTGATCTTCCTGTAGCCAAGAGCCTTGGTTTAGTAAATCCTGCATCTCCGATCAAAACTGTTGGCTGGAGATCTCTGTGCCAACCTGGTAAACAAGTACATATTTGTATTCGCTGTGACTTCCCCATTGTTGTTTATGGACGTTTGGTCAGTATACAATTGTCTTCAACCCTTTAACTTTTGCCCTAGTTTTATGTTCGTTGGACTTCATAATTGCTATTTATGGGTGTTTGGTGAATATAAAATGTTCAATGTTTAACTTTTTCCCTAAGTTGCTCGGACTCTCCAAAAATATTTTCATAGCCGCATCCGATCCTCCAAAAATGCACTACTTTTGAAAGACCCTACTCACATCCGATGACATTTTTGAAGAGTTGTACTCCTTTTTTGTTGTAGAGGCAACATATTTTTACCTCATCTTGCTCTTCCACCAAGGCTCTTATATTAACTACTAATAAGATATAAAAAATCACTAGTACTAAGTACAAATATTTTCCTCGAATATGAAGGTAGTATATTAAAGAAAATTGTATGAAGAAATAGTACCGATGGGTTCAAGCAACTGAAAAGGCTGGATCTCTCTTTCTCCATTCCGATCTGAAGCGACAACTCTGAGATTCACAAAATTGATATGAAGCACCAATAGTTTCTCTAAAGCTTCATCTTCTTGGTCTTCGACTTTGTCGTTTGCATCTCCATCTCCTTCGTGCGCCGTCGATTTTCTAACCCTTTGTCACCTCCCCAAGTGCCTTGAAGGTGTTCAACAAAATTCCTCAACAAAATATTGCTTCATTAAACAGTGTTTTCCGACGGCTACCAGGTTCATTTCAACTGGAGTTGGTACCTCCGGTTCCTATATCTTTTCATATCTATTCTTTTTTTATACAATTGTAGTTATATTTTGCTGACTTTAAACCTTTGAATATTTTATTAGTTCATACGCATTTTTGTGGCTTTGGATAGTGATGGTAGACTAGGATCATGTTCTCACTCAGGGACGGGGAAGGGGTCGGGGACGAGGGTAAGAAGGGGTAAGTGGGTTAAAGGAGCATCTAGACTGAGAGTAGGTTCTTGGAACATTGGGACGTTGACGGGAAAATCCATAGAGCTAGTTAAGATTCTAAAGAAAAGGAAGATTAATATAGCTTGTGTACAAGAGACCAAATGGGTATGTTCTAAAGCTAAGGAGGTAGACGGGTATAAGCTTTGGTTCTCTGGTAGATCGAAGTATAGGAATGGGGTAGGCATTTTAGTAAATAGTAATTTAAGGGATCAGGTAGTGAAGGTTAGGAGAGTCACTGATAGAATGATGTCGATAAATGTGGTCGTTGAAGGGATCACGTTGAACATTATTAGTGCTTATACGCCACAAGCGGGCTTAGGCGAAGAGGATAAGAAGCGCTTTTAGGAGGATTTGGACGAGTTAGTGGGAGGCATAATGCCTACTTAGAAGCTTTTCATGGGAGGGGATTTCAATGGGCACATCGGGTCTATTTTGGGAGGGTATGATGATGTGCATGGAGGCTTTGGCTTTGGGGACAGAAATGGAGGAGGAGTTTCACTTTTAGATTTCGCAAGAGCTTTTGGGTTGGTGATAACAAATTTGAGTTTCCCAAAGAAGGAGGACCACTTGGTAACCTTCCGTAGCGATGGCTAAGACTCAGATATATTTTTTACTCCTTAGGAAGGATGATAAAGGTTTGTGCAAAGACTGTAAGGTCATTTCGATCGATAACCTTACGACCCAACATAAGCTCTTGGTGATGGATTTAGGGATCAAGATGACGAGGAAGAAGAGGGTCGGGGATGACCTACCTAGGATCAGATGGGGGAGATTGACCACGGCTAGAGTCGTAGAGATGGGAAAGAAATTGAAGGATATGGGGGCCTGGGATAGTAGTGGGGATGCGAACACTATGTGGGATAGGACAGCTAGTTGTATTAGGGTTGTAGCAAGGGAAGTGTTGGGAATCTTGACAGGTAGTCGTGGCGGTACTGAGGAGACTAGTGGTGGAATAAAGAAGTGCAAGGGAAGGTGAAACCAAAGAAGATAGCGTATGAGAAGTGGATAAATAGGGAGCTTTATAAGATAGCGAGGAAGGAGGTGAAGTAGGAAGTCTCAACGGCAAAAATGGTAGCTTTTGAAAGTCTTTATATTGAACTAGAAGAGAAAGGCGGGGATAGGAAATTGTTCAAGCTAGCCAGGGCATGGGAGAGAAGGGAACGCGATGTGGATCAAGTAAAGTACATTAAGGACGAGCATGGAAAAGTATTGGCAGAGGAGACCCTCATTAAACAGAGATGACAGTCGTACTTCCATAAACTCTTGAATAAAGAAGGGGACAGAAAGATTGTGTTGGGATATTTGGAATATATAGGGAGGCTTTACGATTTTGGGTGTTGCGAGAGTATTACGGTCGAAGAGGTTAAGGGTGTTGTGCATAGGATGCACTGGGGGAGAGCGACCGAACCTGACGAGATTCCTGGGGAATTTTGGAGTGGCTGACTAGGTTATTTACTGTCATCTTTAAGATGGCAACGATGGCCAAAGAATGAAGGTCGAGCATAATGATCCCTTTATATAAAAACAGGGGGGATATGTAGAGCTGCAACAATAATAGAGGTATCAAACTTCTAAGTCATACTATGAAAATGTGGGAAAAAGTGGTAGAGATAAGGGTTAGGAGTGGCGTGTCTATTTCAGAGAACCAGTTTAGATTTATGTCGGAATGCTCAACTACAGAAGTCATCCATCTTATGAGGAGACTGGTGGAGCAGTATAGGGAGAGAAAGATCGACTTGCATATGGTATTCATCGATCTAGAAAAGGCTTACGATAAAGTTCTATGAGAGATACTATGGAGATGTTTAGAGGCTAAAGGTGTACCTGTGGCGTATATTAGGGTGATCAAGGACATGTATGAGGGAGCTAAAACCAGGGCAAGGATAGTAGGAGGTGACTCAGAGCACTTACCAGTTGTGATGGGATTGCATCAAGGATCAGCCCTTAGTCTATTTTTATTTGCCTTGGTGATGGATGGGTTGGAGTGACAAATTCAAGGTGAGGCGCCATAATGTATGCTTTTCGCGGACGACATAGTCCTGATCGATGAGACTCGTAGTGGAGTTAATGCTAGGCGGGAGGATTGGAGACATACCTTGGAGTCTAGGGTTTAAGCTAAGTAGGACCAAGACAAAGTACTTAGAGTACAAGTTCAGTGAGACACCTCAGAAGGTTGGCGCGGAAGCTAGGCTTGGTGACCAGATATCCAAAAGAAAAGTAGTTTCAATTACCTTGGGTCTATCAAACAAGGCAGCGGGGAGATTGATGAGGATGTCACACATCGTATTGGAGAAGGGTGGAAAGGAGTATAGTCTAAAGTTTATCCAGCTGTCCAGATATGCCCTGGAGATGATCCCAGATATGAGGTCAAAGATGAGAAAATTTGTCTTTGGATTGGGAAGACATGTCAAGAAGGAGTGCAAAGCAGCATTGTTGATCTCTGACATGGATATTTCCAGATTAATGGTGTATGCTCAGCAGGTAAAGGATGAGAAGAGGAAAGACAAGGAGGAGAATTTGAGCAAGAAGGCAAAATCTGTTGGGCATGAGAGTGAGAAGAGACAAAGCAAGGGCAACAGGTCCTTCTTTTAGAGGAGGTCTTCCAACTATACCCCTTCTGCGGCAAGTGCATCTGTGCCGCATAACAGGTATGATCAACAGGGATAGAGTCACCAGAATTTTAGGTCCCAGGGTTCTCAATCCCAGGATAGTGTGGGTCAAGGTTTGAAAGAAAAGACACCATGCGGTAAGTGCGATAAGCTCCATTTGGGAGAGTGCAGAGAGGGAAAGGATGGTTGTTATAAATGCGGCCAAGTGGGCCATTTTTAGAGGGAGTGTTCGACATGGGGAAACAGAGCCCAGTATTCTACCACCGCACCACCAGCTAGAATTAATTAGAGGGTCACTACTTCAGGTACGAGTGGAGGTACAAACCGTCTATATGCCATGGGTAGTCGCCAAGATCAGGAGAACTCCCCAAACATTATGACGGGTATGATTTGAGTTTTTACTCTTGACTATTATGCTTTGATGGACCCGGGTGCCACACTATATTTTGTGTCTCCTTATGTGTCCAGTAAATTTAATAAAATTCTTGAATGTCTTTTTGAGCCCTTTAGTGTAGTGACTTTTGTCGGTGATTCTATCTTAGCTGAGAGAGTCTATAGAGGTTGTACTGTGTCAATCTATCACACGGATACCTTGGCTGACTTAATTGAGTTGGACATGGTTGATTTTGATATGATCCTTGGCATGGACTGGCTTTATGTCTATTATGCCTCTATTAATTGTAGGACTCGAATTGTTAAGTTCAAATTCTCGAATGAGACTATCATAGAGTGGAAGGGTAGTCTTGTCGTGCCTAAGGGTAAGTTTATTTCCTATCTTAGGTCCAGAAAGTTAATCTCGAAAGGGTGTATTTGTCACATCATCCGAGTGAAAGATGATAATGTTGAGTCTCCATCCCTTGAGTTGGTTCCGATTGTCAACGAGTTCCCTGAAGTCTTTCCTGAAGATCTGCCCGGAGTACCTCCTGATAGGGAGATCGACTTTGGGATTGATGTCCTTCCTGATACACAACCTATTGCTATCCCTCCATATAGAATGGCTCCTGTTGAGTTGAAAGAATTGAAAGAACAGTTGAAGGATTTGTTAGACAAGGAATTAATTAGGCCGAGTGTCTCACCTTGGGGTGCTCCTATTCTATTCATGCGAAAGAAAGATGGGTCCTTTAGAATGTGTATTGATTACAGGCAACTAAACAAGGTCACCATAAAGAACAAATACCCTCTCTCCAAAATAGATGATTTATTTGACCAACTTCAGGGTGCCACTTGTTTCTCAATGATAGACCTAAGATCAGGTTATCATCAGTTGAAGGTGAGGGAGTGTGATATCCCAAAGATAGCTTTTTGGACCCGTTATGGCCATTTTGAGTTCTTGGTTTTGTCCTTTGGGTTGACTAATGCCCCTGCAGCATTTATGGATCTCATGAATTGAGTATTTAAGCCATATCTTGATATGTTTGTGATTGTCTTCATTGATGATATTTTGGTTTACTCCAAGAATGAGGAGGAGAACGCCTATCATCTTAGAGTCATCTTACAAACTCTAAAAGATCAGGTATTATATGCAAAATTCTCCAAATGTGAATTTTGGCTTGCATTAGTGGCTTTCCTAGGCCACATTATATCGGGATACGGTATTCAGGTTGATACTCAAAAGATTGAGGCAGTGAAAAATTGGCCCAGACCCATATCCCCAACAGATATAAGAAGCTTCTTGAGTTTGGCTGGCTATTATCGAAGGTTTGTAGAAGGATTCTCATCCATATCATCACCATTGACCAAGCTGACCCAAAAGAAGGCTAAGTTTCAATGGTCCGATGCTTGCAAGGAGAGTTTCCAGAAACTGAAGACCAAGCTGACCACTGCTCCTATTTTAACCTTGCTCGATGGAACAGAGGAATTTGTAATCTACTGTGATTTGTCTAGAGTTGGTTTGGGATGTGTGTTGATGCAGAGGGGAAAGGTGATAGTCTATGCTTCAAGACAACTTAAGATTCATGAGAGAAATTACCCAACTCATGACCTTGAGCTAGCAGCTATTGTATTTGCTCTTAAAATTTGGCGCCACTACTTGTATGGAATGCATGTTGATGTGTTCACGATCATAAGAGTTTGCAGTACGTCTTCAGTTAGAAAGAACTCAACCTGAGGAAATGAGATGGCTAAGTTTCCTAAGGATTATGATATGAGCATTCTCTACCATCCAGGTAAAGCTAATATTGTTACTGATGCTCTTAGCAGGTTGTCTATGGGTAGCATTGCCCATATAGAGGAGGGAAGGAAAGAATTGGATAAAGAGGTGCATATATTAACTCGATTGGGAGTTCGTCTTGAAGAGAATAATGAAGGTGGAGTTAATGTTCAGAATAGGTCTGCATCCTCACTCGTGGTAGAGATAAAAAGAAGCAAGACCAAGATCCTGTCCTTTTTCAGTTGAAGGAAGTTGTCCACAAACAAAAGGTGATGCTTTTCACCAAAGGGGGAGATGGTGTGTTGAGGTACCAAAATAGATTGTGTGTCCCGGATGTTGATGATGTTCGAGAAAGGATTATGGCTGAAGCGCATAGTTTCAGATACTCTATTCATCATGGTTCTACAAAGATGTATCATGACTTAAGGGAAGTGTATTGGTGGAGTGGAATGAAGAGAGATATCGTTGAATTTGTTTCCAAGTGCCCGAATTGCCAACAGGTTAAAGTTGAGCATCAAAGGTTATGTGGGTTAGCTCAAAATATAGAGATTCCGGAATGGAAGTAGGAGATGATCAATATGGACTTTATTACAGATTTGTCGAGGTCCCAAAAATAGCATGATTTGATTTGGGTGATTGTGGATAGGATAACTAAATCAGCTCACTTTTTGGCAGTTAAGACTACTGACACCACAGAAGATTATGCAAAATTGTATATTCAGGAGATTGTCAGATTGCATGGGGTTCCCTTGTCTATCATCTCATACAGAGGAGCTCAATTCACTTCCCAATTTTAGAGATCCTTTCAGAAAGGACTGGGTTCAAAGGTGAATCTTAGTATAACCTTTCATCCCAGACAGATGGCCAAGCGGAGCGCACCATCCAGACATTGAGGATATGTTGAGGGCATGTGTACTTGACTTCAAAGGAAATTGGGATGATCATTTACCTCTCATAGAGTTTGCATACAATAATAGTTACCATGCAAGTATTCAAATGGCTCCCTATGAAGTTTTGTATGGGAGGAGGTGTAGATCACCAATTGGGTGGTTTGAGGTTGGTGAAGTTGAGTTGATTGGGCCTGATTTTGTTCACCAAGCTATGGAGAAGGTGAAGATTATTTGAGATAGGCTAAAAATAGCCCAAAGCCACCAGAAATCTTACACCGATGTGAGAAGGAGAGGCTTAGAGTTTGAGGTGGATGATTGGGTGTACTTGAAAGTGTCACCCATGAAGGGCGTCATGAGGTTTGGAAGGAAGGGAAAGCTTAGTCCTCGATACATTGGTCCTTATCAGATTGTGAGGAGGATTGGGAGTGTCGCTTATGAGTTGGAGTTACCTTCTGAGCTAACCGCCATTTATCCGGTATTTTACGTCTCGATGTTGAAAAAGTGCTTAGGCGATCCTTCATTGGTAGTCTCCATTGATAGTATTGGAATTAAGGATAGCTTGTCCTATGAAGAGGTCCCGGTCTAAATTTTTGATCGTCAAATTCGCAAATTGAGGACCAAAGAGATTTCCTCGGTCAAAGTCTTGTGGAGAAATCAATTTGTTGAGGAAGCCACATGGAAAGCTGAGGAAGATATGAAAAATAAATATCCCCATCTATTCATGTATATTGACGAGAATTTTGAAGGTAATGTCCATTTTCTTGATTTGAATTGGTATGTCCATTCTTGAGTTTGAATAGTAATTTATTTTGAGCATTTGATTGGTTGAATGATTGAGTCATGATTGTAATTTATACCTCGATTCCATTCTTGGTTTACTCATCATTTGAGGATGACTGAACCTAAGAGAGGGATATTGTAACACCTTAAAATTTCTATGCTAAGATTCGGACTATTCTTCGTATGCTTATAGGCTTGAACTCGAAGACTTTAAATTGTATATATGAGTTAGGATCAATTCCTAAGTATTTAAAGTGTATTAGATGTGATTTAGAGTCATAAGGTATCCCTAAAACCAAGCCAAGTCCAAAGAATTCCTCTCAACTAAGTTTTCAGATGAGTCCGTATAAAGGTCAACTTCAAATGACCATATCTCCTAAAATATAATAAATTGGGTAGCCCATGAACTATCAAATTAAAGTTATTTGAGTCTTCTTTCCAACGCCACCAATATTACATTTTTCTGAGTTTGGAGTCAAAAGTTATGCTTGGTTGAACAGAGGGGTCTGCGACAGGTCCGCATTGGGGACCTAAAGCGAACTTTGAGGAATTTTTCCAGATTTCATTTTTGCCAACCAGAAAGGTGCGTGACACGTCCGCGTCGCGGACCTGTCGCGGACTTGTCCTGATTTCCAAATTTTTGGAGGGGTATTTTTGGAAAATTACCTAATACCTATATATACAACTTGGACGCATTTTGGATCATATTTTTCAGTCTTTTGCCTCTCCAAAGAACCCTAATCTTTATCCCCTTCTCTCTTAAATTATCTCCAACAAGATTTGTCCTCAAAATTCAAGGATTCAAGCTTCCCATTGAAGACCTAACAATAAAGTTTCTTCAAAATCTACTCTAAGGTATGTAAGGCTAACCTAAAATGTGGATTGAGTTCTTCCATATGTCTCATCGATGTGTCAGATACAAATTGTGAAAGACTTGAACCCTCCATGAACATTTTCTTGAATTTTCCTAAAACCCTAAATATATTTACATACTATTAACTAATTGATGATCTTCATGACTTGAATTCTTGAAAAAATTACTTTTCATAGGATATTTCATAAATTGATAGATGTTTCATGTTGATATGAGTTGATTGATATGAGTTGTTATACATATTTTGTTATGTCTAAGAGTTGATTGATATGAGTTGTTAAACATATTTTTGTTAAAAACTTAAATATTTTGAGTATCTTAAATTGTTGATTTAGAGTCTTGGAGTCTTGATGAGTCCCCCAAAGATTGATAAAATGAGCGAAGGAATGATTGGATAGGATTAAATATTATCATAAATGCATATCTAAACTACTCTTGAAAGATGTGATTGAGATTGATTGGATAGTATGATTGGTTGAGATGTTGATTGTGATAGAATTGATGAATTAACAAGGGTCCAAATGAGACTTGTTGATATGACTAGATTGAGTTGATTGGATAGATTTTTATGAGCATTGAGTCTTGGGATGAGTATCGAGTACTGAATTGGATAAGAGTAAGTAATAATTCGAATCCAATAACTATGTCACCAAACGTAGGAGGGGATTGGACCGTTAAAGTCGGATGTTTCCCAAATTATTGTCCTGATATGATAGGACTTGATTGGTTATGGATTCATGATTGATTGATTCATTCATACCCTGACAAGGTATGAACGGACGTGGCAACAACGTCAGCTTGTTGTACTATCACTGGCTCATAAATGGTAGTTGTCGGATAAGAGAAACTCCCATGTAGGTATTGATAGTACTTTGAGTCAGATTGGGATGGATTGAGTTGAATTGTATGTGATTGGTCTTGTCTAAATCATATATTCTTGTTTAGACTCATGGCATCTTGATTGAGTTGTTCCTTCTTCTGAGTTGAGGTTCCGAGTTGATTTGATTTTACCTTGATGTATGTTTCATTCGGCTATTTTACATACTCGTACATTCCACGTACTGACGTCATTTGGCCTGCATCGTTTCATGATGCAGAGACAGGTACTAGAGATCATCAACAGGCGCACCATTGAGGATCTATTCACTTCCAGCTAGTTTGTGAGCTAGTTGGTGAGTCCTCCCTGTTTCTAGAGGATACCGCAGTTATCTTTTTAGCTTTGAGTTAGTTTTCTTTTACTTTGATTTGTGGTATCCATGAACCTGTCATTGGCACCTCCTGGGTTGTTGATAGAGGCTTCATAGACTAGAGTGTGGATGATGTTGATTTATTTCATTTTGACTAGTTTTATTCTTACTAGTTGTTGATTGGATATGTGATTGGCCTTTGGCCTTAATTATGAATAGTATTTTTGTGAGTTGAGTCTTCCACTAATAGAATATGACTGAATAGAAGTGTGATTGGACCAAGTGGTTCGCTTGAAGGCCAGCAATGATTTTTGAGTGCTGGGCACGACTAGGGTACCCTCCCGGGGTGTGACAGGAAAAATCACCATTAAGCAATGTGGATGGCATGCGATTAAATTAAAAAGTTAGTTGTGGATACCACATCCGCCCAAAATTGCTTAGGTACCTTTATTTGGAATAGCAAATCATGATCAGTCTCAAGAAAATGTCTATTTTCCCTCTTAGTCACTCAGTTTTGAGAGGTTGTATCCACACATGGAGATAGATAAAGAATATCATATTGATTCATGTAGATATGAAATGATGCTGACATGAATTATTTAGCATTGTCACACCTCAATATATGTACAGATGCATTAAACTGTGTCTTAATCTCAGCACAAAATTGGAGCAATGGAAGAACACTTCGGAACGATTTTTCATAAAGTAAATCCATGTCATTAGGGAAAATGCATCCACAAAAGTAACAAAATATCTAAACCCAGCTTTAGATACAACAGTACATGGCCCCCAACTATCTAAATGAACTAATTCGAAAGCAAAATCAGCCTGCTTATTATTTCTAGGACTTAATGAGCTTCTACAGTGCTTTGCAAAATGTCAAGACTCACAGTCTATTGAAGGTACATTATGAAACCGAGGACATAATTTCTTCAAAACAGGTAGAGAAGGATGTCCCAAATGACAATGTGCATCAAATGACGAGATGTTACTGGAGCAAGCAACCGATGGAGTCACCCATTCATCAAGAATGTGGAGACCGTCTGATACATTTCCTTTACCAATAATATGTTTTGTCATAAGATCCCGAAAAAGAGAATAATCGGAAAATAAGGAGATAAAACATTGTAGTTCTTTGGTAAGTTTACTCACAGATTAAAGGCAAGACTAGGTAAGCCTAGCACAGAGGACAAAGTAATAGATGAAGTGGGGTTAACAGTCCCAGATCCCTCAGTGGTATAACTAGACCCATTAGCTATGGTAACATAGGCTGGTACTTTATGAGACTGAAATTTAGAAAATATTTGGGGATTACCTGTCATGTGATCTATGGCACCCGAATAAATGATCCAGTTGCTTGAGGAGGAAATGAGAAATTTGTTACCTGACTCAATAAGGGCAGGGGCTAGAGTGATTTCATTCATTGATTCCTGATACTTTGTAAGACTGGCATACTCATCGGAGGAGATTGTAATAGTTGAGGGTGAACTAGCTAGAAGCGGCAACAACAGTGGTAGTCTGAGTCTGAATCTCACATTTGAAATGCATAATATATTCTCCGAAAGTTCCAGTTTATTTAAGTTGCTGTCCTTCTCAAACATAACATCACGGAAAAGGAGATGCCAATTTACACTCTTTCCATGTACTTGAAAAGACTAATGTCATACTCTAAATTAGGTACTTTAAACTCAACACTACAAATTGCATCCTATTTCAAGTAAGGTGGTTTAAACTCAATACTACAAATTGTAAATCACAAAGGATATCCAACTGTAAACGAAAGTGATCGAAACGATGGGTAAGAAAAGGTTTTTTTCCCATTTTTGTGCACTTTGAGCTGCATTTGATTGGATATTTTCGGAACAAAGATTAATATTGCAGAGCAGTTGAAATTACCTCCCATATCTCATCAATAATAAATTCACAGTCCAATAGCTGATGAAAAAATTTAACTTTACATAATTCCTTAATGTTTAGTAAAATGAGACTTTTAACCAGTTTGGCTAAGTTTCTGGGAGGCCAAAAATGCTTATTTAAGTGAGGTGTTTGGCCAAACTTTTGGGGAGAAAATAAGTGTTTTTGGTGTGTAACAGAAAGTAGTTTTTCCCCAAAAGCACTTTTGAGAATCCGACCATGTTGGGTCAACTACATGAATCCTCACTGACCACGTTACTCCATCTAAACTCATCACATTCGGGATAATCTATATGAATCTTCAATGACCAGGTTACTCCATTTAAACTCATCTCATACCATTATTACGCAAATACAAATAAAAAGTAGCATTGTAGAAGTTACGTATATTTTCCAGACCAATGTTTCCAGCAAACCAAACAAAAATTTCTCTCTTCTTTCTTTCTTTCATGTATTTAGTATTCAGTACTATTAGCCTGTTTGGATTGACTTTTTAAGCGGCTATTGACTTTTTTTTATAAAAAAAAAAGTAGGTGCAACCAATTTTTTTTGGACTTATAAGCTATTTTCAACTTATGAACGGCTTCAAATAAGTTCATACAAATAAACCCAATTATTTATTGGTGCTTATTTTAAGCACAAAATGACTTTAAGTTGGCCAGTCAAACACTAAAAAAAGCTGAAAACAACTTATAAGTCAATCCAAACGGCCTCTATATATTTTTTGTTTGTTTTCAATAAAGAGGGCAAAACCCAATTCAGAGTTCACAAGAACTACATATTCATAGGCCTTTATCACTAAAGATTCAATTTTGATAACAAATTCAAGAAAACACACACAAGAAAGTCACAAAAAGATAGCTTTTTTTGCTAAAATTACCTGTTTCTGGAGAGTTTCAGAATTGACAGATAAAGAAGATAAGGAATTGGGATAGTTAGGTTCATGAATTGGGTATCCAGAAAATTCCTCCATGGTTTTGATTGTCATGTCTTCATCATGACTAAATATTCCTGGAAAATCACAGATAAAGTACAGAGAAAAGATGAAGATGAAAAGAGAGAATCTCAAAGCCTTCATTTTTTTTCTTGTGTGTGTTATTGGAACTGGAGTTGGACTGTAATTTATTTATCATATATGCTTGTAGTAGCCAACTTCTTGGGGTCACGTGTGGTTACAATAGTTGCACTTTTTAGTAGGGGGCGTGAAAAATTAAACGATCAATAAATCAAATAAAAAAAATATTATTGAGTTATTGTTATTGAATTATTGAGTTAATAAATTTTTAATAGTTTTATGAGCATTCTATGAAGGTAAGCCACCATAAATAGATTTTCTTTCTTCCTATTTTATGAGCATTCTATAAAATTACATCATTGTTTGATCGTATTAAATTATTGAAAAAGTCATATAATTATTTTATGAGCATTTTCTTATTGGTTAAATCTAAAATCGAATCGTTAAAGATAAAAAAAATAATAAACTGAAAATCGATAAAAAATATTTTATTGGTTATTGATTTAGCGTATTTAAAAATTAAAAATCGACAAATCGAATAAATAATACTTAAAACTGAATCAAACCAATTGAGACAAACCCATTTTTACATTGTTGTACTAAATGGAGTAGTTTTTAACCCTTCCCGAGAGTTTTCACATTTTTGTGTAATCCAAATTTACAATTTTAAAATTGGAAATGGAAAATGCTTATTATATGAGCAATTCTTTTCATCGTGAATATGCCTTTTATTAATAGGTCCAAATATTAATTAATCGAATTTTAGTGCTGGAGAATTGACTTTTATTTATTTTATATTTATTTAAATTAAAAAAATAAGTAAATTATGAGAATCACGGTGGATTTCCAGGAGAAAAAGGCCAAGGTATCTGCACATGATCACAATCCTCTGCCTTGGAATACATGTGACACAAGGATTCCTAATTGGCCACCAAATATTCACTTTCAGTCTCATTTTAATTGTTATTTTAGCTCAAAATTTTATCTTAATTAAAAATTAAAATTGGTAATTTCTTTTCAGGACAAACAATACAAATTTATTAGTTTAAGATCTAATTACATATCTTTTTTTAAGTTTTTAAAATTATCATTGGTGTATTTTGGTTCATATATATATATATATATATATATATGTATTTGGCGCATACAGATAGGGGTGGACATAAAATACCGAAAACTGAATTACCGAACCGAACCGGCTATTTTGGTATTTCGGTATACGGTATTTTGGTTCGGTATTCGATACCGAAATTTAATATTTCGGTATTTCGATTTCGATATTCTGAATTTATAATTATACCATTCGGTATTCGATATTTACCGAATACCAAAATTAAATCTGTTGGGCCTCCTAAAACTAAAAGACTCCTTTTAAACATAAAGAGCTATAGGCTCATTGTTATAATTTAAGTCCAGCCCAATTGTCATTTACCCTAATCTAACCCTAACATAGTAACACTTAACTTAAGCCTCATCAGTCATCACCTCAATACTTCTGACTTTAGTTCTGAGTTCACCTTCACCGCTTCACGCCGCCTTCATCGCTTCACGCCGCGTTCACCTTCACCGCTTCACGCCGCAGGTAAGTTCTCTTTGCTTCTTCTCTTCCTCTTCCTCTTCCGGTCTTCTTTCTTTTCTTCTCCTCTTTGGATAGTATCTCAGCAGAATAATGTTATTTGTGCCGAGCAATTAACCTATTGTAATTCTTATTCAATCATGGAATGCTTAATATAATAGTGTCCTAAAGTTTCTATTAGATACTAACATTTTATTTTTCTTTAAAAAAAGAAAGGATAATCACAAAATTCACTTGCTAGTTAAATAGCTTCGATCTACAGAAAGTGTAGAGTCAATATCTGAAAATACCTCCATGAACATGTCAAAAAATACATAAAATATATGGATTCAGTTTTAGACATAAAATATATGAAGAAGAAGCAAAACCACAACTCTATAGTTTGAAGGAGCACCACGATTTGCTTTATCTCCAAACTTGTTTTATTCTTTCAGGTTGACATTCTTTCATGGGGGACCTCATTTTAATATTTTTATCATGGTTATTTCCATTGTAACACATTTCTTAGTACACTTAAAGCGATGTACATTGCAATCCAAGGCTTGAGAATAGTTATTGGACTTAGGGACTTTGTATTCTAAATTCTAATCAAGGTTCATGGTATTTGTTTTAGTCTTCATTGTTAAACAGGTAAATGAAATATTCTTAGTTTGAGTTTTTTAGAATATTTCCTATATTTTTCTCATGCTTTTAAATGAAATCTTCACATCTTTTATTGTTGCTAATGTGAATATGATGTACTAACATATTCCGTGTGGACTTCGACTTCAATATGGGATTACCGAATATCGTACCGAACCGAATTTTAATTTACCGATTACCAAATTACCAAACCGAAGTTTAAAAGTTCGATATTTGATATATACTTTGAATTACCGATTACCAAATTATCGAACCCAAACTTTGAAAATATCGAATCGAATACCGAATGCCCAACCCTACATACAGATATATGAAGTCAAAATTAGATGTAATTTGCTCCAGATACACTATATCCAAGTGAATTTTCATGTATCCGCTATACAGTGACTCTCTCACTCTCCTCTGTCTTATCTCCCTCGCATCTCTCCATATCTATCTGTCTTCAGAATGTATCTGAAATGTATCTGGTATCCCAAATACATGTAACTAATGTGATTTGCATGTATCTAGAATGCACAAACACACCCTTTCTCTTGTCTCCCTCTCATCTCTTTCGCCTCTCTCCCTCTCTCGCTCACGTCTCTCCTTGTGTAGAGTGTATTTAATAACAAAAATACATGTATCTAGGTGCATTTAATTTAAAATATGATATGAAATTATTAATGGATTAATTACCCAAAAATTTAATTGCAAAAAAGGCAGATTTTTATAGACCTTCGTTTCTTCATCTTTGCTCTTCGTCATCGTCGTCCTGTTCCTCCTCCTCCTTTTTCGTTCTTTCTTTCTTTCTTCTTCCTCTTAAAAAATCGATAGACCGCAAACGTGAATTATTTCGAGTGAATTATATATCAAAAGATTTGAGCCATCGAGATAATTTCATATCTAAAATTTGAGATCGTTTAGAGGTGATCTCGAATTGATCGAGATTGAATAGTTAGTGTATACTTCATGTATAGTTAAGGGTCCCGCGGTTCCTATGCCGCTGCGTTTTCCGATCCTTTTCTTTTAGTGCTTCAGTTATATTCAGCCTTTTGAGTGTATCATAATATATAATCAATGTAAAACTCATGTATAGGTAAGCTATATTGTATAGTCAGTATGTATTTTTTATGACTTTTTGCAAGCTATATTGTATAGTCAATGTATATTTTTTATGATTTTTGCCTTTTTTTTATGTAAATAAAAGCATGGATATATTTATTGTATACTAATAACTTTATAGTATATATTTGAAAGTATTCAATTATTAATTAGTAAGACAATATGTAATTATTTTAACTATAAGGAGAATTACTAAATATGATAGGAATAGTCGTGTAATTAGGTAAAATTTCCTTTTTATCTGTATCTTCAATATTGAATATCTTTTTTGGAAAATGGCCTAAAATGCTCTCGAACTATTGAAAATGGTACAAAAATGTCCCTCATCTATCTATTGGGCCTAAAATGTCATTGGCATCCACCTTTAGGTCAAAAAATGATATTTTCTTTAACAAAAAAGGGCATTTTAGGCCCAATAGATGGATGAGGGCATTTTTGTATCATTTTCAATAGTTCGAGGGCATTTTAGGCCATTTTCCGTAATTAAAATTCTGTTAAATAAATTTTGATTTATAATTAATTTTAAAGAATTAAATTGTAAATAATAGATGGCCAACACGTGTTTAAAAAAATTATTCAAATTATTTAATTAAAATTCTTTTAAATAAAATTTGATTTATAATTAATTTAAAATAATTAAATTGTAACCAATAAATGGCCACCACGTGTTTAAAAAAATTATTTAATTAAAATTCTATTAAATAAATTCTAATTTATAATTAATTTTAAATAATTAGATTGTAACCAATAGATGGCCGACACGTGTTTAAAAAAATATTCAAATTATTTAATGAAAAATCTGTTAAATAAATTTTGATTTTTAAATAACTAAATTGTAACCAATAGATGGCCGCCACGTGTTTAAAAAAATTATTCTAATTAATTAATTAAAATTCGGTTAAATAAATTTTAATTTATAATTAATTTTAAATAATTAAATTATAACCAATATATGGCTGCCACATATTTAAAAAAATTATTCAAATTATTTAATTAAAATTCTATTAAATAAATTTTGATGTATAATTAATTTTAAATAATTAAATTGTAACCAATAGATGACCGCCACATGTTTAAAAAATTATTCAAATTATTTAATTAAAATTCTGTTAAAAGGGCCTAAAATGCGTTCGAACTATTGGAAATGATACAAAAATGCTCTCCATCCATCTATTGGGACATGCCCTTTTCTGACAAAGAAAAGATCAATTTTGGACCTAAAAGTGAATGTTAAGGATATTTTAGACTCAATAGATTAATAAGGGATCGAAAGAGCAGCCCATCCTTGTAAAGCGGTGCAAAATTTTGCATTAGGCCAAACAATATCTACCAAATTCTATCGCGCACAAATCGATCGATCACCGAAGTCAATTGAATTGCCACCGCGATCTCCGCCATCTGCAACCTTTCTCCGGCGAAATCAGCCGTAACTTCCATCTTTCCCTCCACCTCGCCTTCTGACCCAAAATCTCAAGTGAAATTGGAGTGTCGGAATTATATTATGAATCGCGAAAACAAGTTTTATCTATGTTGATTTATATTGCATGTATATTGTCAGTAATATTCGATTTTTATTTAATTATCTCTTCGCTCAAGTAAACTACCTTAATCCCTAATATCAAAAATCTAATGAAAAAAATTGGAATTTATTAAGTTTACATAGTATTGGGAATTTGGAAATCTGAATTAGTTTGCATTTGCTTTATTTTTGTTAAGCCTCAAATCTACTCTTTTCATGTGTATTTGGCTCCAAAAGTTTTATTTATCAAATGCAATATTATCAGTATATGCATTACAGTATTTTGTGAGTTTTCAGTTCTTGTAATAGAAGCTATAAATCTTAAGTAATATACCTAAATTATGATATCTCGTTTCTTATTGTTGAACAGAATTAAAAGACAGCATATGAGAAGAAAATATTTTTCATATTTCTAATATATTAGGTGATTTAGGATTTGAATGAATATTTGAGTACAGTCTGCTGATTATTCCGGCTGATGACCATAGTTTGGCAGTAAAGTTCAATTTTTTCAGGATAATATAGGTGATAATCATTTATTAGGCACACGTCCAGTTCAAATCATTATGTGCATAGAGAAAATCCTGATATTAAGTAAAGGGGCGGGTTTATTATCCATTGAGCTTCAAACCATTCGCCATTGGCCCTCGGGGGTTTCTTGATTATTCAAAAATTATAACTGATAATCTTTTGTTGCTGCAGTCACGCAGCTACTCTAATTTATTATGTTTGATCTTGATTTCCAGGATAGTGTTTGAAAAGGTAAATTTCTTCAGGACTTGGTGTTAAGAGACAACCATGAGTATGCTTTCAGGATTGAAGTTCATACCACGCGAACATGTAGAAAAGATAAGCTTACTAATGCTTTCTCATCACACAGTAGAAATCCATCATGATGAAATTGCATGAGTCGTATTGGTGTTGATATAAACCTTGTTCTTTTGTGTGATTGTTGCGTATGTTTTCTTGAAATTAGTGGGAAAAAAATTTCTTTATTTTAGATGGATAAAATTTTAACCTTTATTTTTTTGGGTTCTTTAGCTGTGTATGAGAAAGTGTTATGCCTCTGATGCTCGTGGCCGATTTGGTGTTAGGCAAAGGATGAAAGCTTGGATGATTCTCGACAACAGAGGAGGAGATCTGGTCATAAGAAGGACAGGGAGAGAAAGAAAAAGAAAAAATCACGTTCCACTAGTTCAGATGATGAAGACCTTGATAAGATAAGAGCAAGGTCAAAGAAAAAGAAGTGGTATGCCTCAGATGAGGATTTTTCCTCATATTCAGATGGAAGTGGGAGTGATGGTGCTTCTGATTATGAGAGAAAGAACAGTACTAGCAAGACAAGTAAGAAGAGAAGTAGCAAGGATGGAAAAGTAAAGAAAGAAGTCGAAGTTCTTCATTTGAGTCTGAAAGTGAGAAAAGGAAGAGAAGTAAGAAAGACAGACAAAGTCGGAGAGAGGGTGAAGAACTGTAAGGCAACTTACTTGGTACATATAGATTGTGTTATTCTCCACTTAATTGCACATCGTCCCTTCCCCAAAATTAACTGAAAGGAGTAATTTATTTAGTTGTTTTTCTGTGGAAATTTTAGGTAATGACTTTGATGGATCTAAGTCGCGTAATGATCATGAACTTGTTAGAAAAGAAATGGGGTTGGATTGGATGCTGCGGCCAAAAGATAATGTGGATAAGATTCCCGAATCAGTTTCTAACTGTTCAGCTGAGGAGACTCTGGCTGAAGAGGTATATTTCTGGTTGATTTTATAACACCGTGCGACTTTGGATGCTCGTCTCTTTCCATTGTATCATATCTTTATAGTGGAACAATATTACGGGCTTTCTTATCAAGCCTTATGCCCTTTGTTTTATATTTAATTTGCTTTAACCAGTTTGTTCATGTTAAAAATGCAAGAGCTAGAGATCGTTGACGTCATATATTGTTCACATTGAAAAGGCAATCATGCTATGAGTTGCTTTTCATCCAGTCTTTGGGGATTCATCCATTTGTTTGTTAATGGTGTTTATGTCTTTAATCCAATGTATCAAAAGATTTATTTTGAATGTGTAGTGACTGTACCACCTGAATCTTTAGTATACTAAGTGCTGCTAGTCCCTTCAATTCATTGAAGAAATGTAGTAGTAAGGGTAATCTTCTTGCACTGCTTGATATTGTCATGTACTTACTGGACCAGATTGGCATCTGTATGTTTCTTGTTTTAGGTGACAAAAGTAAATCCCAGAGAACTGAACCCATACTTGAAGGATGGAGGAGGTGGTTATCCTGATGATTCAGAAGGAACAAAGAGTGGTGGTAGCCAACTTCTGTCTACTGCTGTTGTTGGTGACGGTGGTGCAAGTTGGAGGCTTAAGGCCTTGAGACGAGCTCAAGAACAAGCAGATCATGAAGGACGGAAGCTTGATGAGGTTGGCATTTCAGTGATTGTCTTGCACTTCTACTGCAGTCACTTTCTAACTTTCACATTTACAGGTGGCAGCAGAACGGTGGGGATCACTTAGTGAACTTGCTGTTTCTGTGTCTTCTGGTAAAGATGCACCAACCCATGCTCACCTTCATGATATCAAATGGAGGCAATGGGTAATGGATGACAAGGAAGCTGTTGCAGACAAAAGAAATCAGACTTATGCTAGAAAGGTAATGTCGGATAAGAGTTGGTGACTTTACTAAAGGGCAACATTAGTTGCTTTATATTGCTTTGGTTATTCTTTACAGTTTACGCTTGTATATTTGTGATTTTAGTGCTTGATGGAATGACTTTTGAATATCAAGCTTTTGTTAAATTAATGTTGCTCTTTTTTTTTTACAATGTCGTAGTCTGATATTTAGGAATCTGACCTTGCTCCTTATAAATTCAGAAGGAAGCTGTGCTATTTCCTCTACTAAAGTGGAAATGACAATTTGGCTATTTTTGATTTGTGTTTTATTGGTGTTAGTAGTCTCATAAACATGTGCTTCAAGGAGACGTCCTCTGGTCGTTCTAAGATGCGAATGCCCACCAACCTTAAAGATTCTTTATCATGGCGCAAAGAGAAAAACCAGAAGATTCCCAGTGCAGATGCGGGGCTTATTTCCACTGCAATTTCTAGTGTAAATAAATTCTCCAATGACGGAAATTTTATGCGTGAATTTATGTATGAAAAGAGTGGTGTTTCCAGCCATGCTCCTGAATCTTCAAATCTGAAGTCAGGGATCTTGGAATCAAAACCAGATTTACCGGTATATGAGAAAACAAGTGAAGATGCAACAAATATCAAGCCAGCCTTGACTGCAAATCAATTAGCTGCAAAAGTGATGCAGCTTCGTATCAAAGGGATGCATGATGAAGCTGAAAAACTTCTGGTGGGCAATAAATTCACTCTCTTTTGTACATTATTCAAAACAACATGGCGGTTGGTCAATACCATGTGTTTTTCAAGTGACATCACTGATTTGATGTTGCAGGCCTTCTAGAACATATCAATAGTTCGTAACACGTCATCTGCTTTATCTATCAGTAGTAGGTGCCAAAAAGTTTCATCTATCCTAGATCTATTTTCTAGATAGTATGATCTTCTAAATTGATGACTTCATAAGACTCTATATTTCTTGCTTCCTTTGCCCCTTTCTTCAAAAAACTAGTGACCAAATTAAAATGTCTCCATGTTGGCAGCTTGCCGTTTCTGTGAGCAAGTAAAGGGGGTGCTTTATATAAGACTTAATGACACTTAATCTCGAGTTGATAGTTTAGGCTTCCCTGGGTGTAATCAACTTTACAATGAGTTACTTTCTTTTTCCAGAAAGAAGTGGAGGAGATGAAAATTAAACAAACTGCTAATGATGTGTTGAGTAGACCACAGATAGATGGGAGCACAAGCAGGTATTTTGGATCTGAATTGTCAACTATGGCTTGCTTGACTTGGGAAATGTTCTTTTTTTATATTTTTTTTGTTTCAATGCCCACCAGTAACTAAATGTATTGGCTTTAATCCTTTGTTTAGATATGTGATGCATGACATATCTGCTCGGCAAAAGAATAAAGCAGAGGATGTGGATGTGCATCTTGCTCAGAAGATAGTGCAAAACAAAAAGTACACTACGTATGGTCAGGCAGATGATGAGTATGATTATGATGATGGGCCGAGAAATAAGTCCCGGAAAAAAGGAGGGATGGAGAATAATTAATCCCTTGAGACTGCTAATCATGCAAGGCGCATTTTGACTCAGCAGGAGAGATGCCAATTCTGCTTTGAGAATCCAACAAGACCAAAGCATCTGGTCGTTGCCATTGCAAACTTCACTTACTTATCACTGCCAGTATGGCGGCAGATTGCCCCAGGTCATTACTGCATCTTGAAAATGCAGGTGACTTTGAGCTCTTCTCTGGTCATATATCTATAGGTTATATTTTCGTTCATTCTTGTGAACTGTACAATTAGCCAATTAATTGAATTCCGAAGAAATAATCTTTAGTGTGCTAGATCTCCATGAGTAGTGTCTTATTAGCAAAGCTAAGCTCCCTATTTCTCATTTATCTGCTTTTCAGCATTTCAAGAGATCATTTATATCAGAAGTTGACTTTTAATGATAAAAAAGGAAGAGATCATTTATATGAGATTTTTTTTTGTGGTAGATGCTTCAGGATGTTATTGCTGCCAAAGATCTTGTTATAGTGCTACCTTTGCTGCCAATTCTTTGCCGTTTTTTGTCATAATGACCATTGCTTTCTCTTGGAACAACATGAATCAGCTACAAGATCTTTGGATGATAATGTTTGGGAAGAGTTTAGGAACTTCAAGAAATGCCTCATTATGACATTTGCAAAGCAAGAGAAGGATCTTATTTTTCTTGAGACTGTGATGAGTTTGGCCCGGCAGAAGCGGCATTGTTTGGTAGAGTGCATTCCTTTGTCCAAGGAAGTCGCAAAGCAAGCACCCTTGTACTTTAAAAAGGTTTGCAAAACCATCTTGTGTGTTGTCCATTTTATTTTTGTAGCACTGTCTATCAAATCTAGTCTGGAATGAGTTGGCATTTAGAAAATATGTGGTTGCCTAGTCTTCCGTTAATATGATATGAAGGGATTTTTGATAAAGCATCTGAAGGGTTACCAGTTGGCCTTGTATCAAATATGATTAGAATTTGGTCTGGGAACTGTGAAATGTGAACTGTCATTATAGTGGTAGTGAGTCTCGCTTCTCGGTCTTCTATTTTTATCAAATCATAGGATGTGCTAACTGCTAAGATATGTTAATTGCCCAGGGATTTTGGTCTAGTGGTAAGTAGATCAGGTGCTTTTGTCTAAGCTTAGACTACTTGTTCCAGTGCTGAAATGTTTTTTGCCCTTCTGTGCTGGAGCTAACTGGTTACACCTTTTGTAATTTGGCATCTTCCTGATGCCCATGCATTGATTATCTCGTACTTCATAAAAAAGAAGAAGAGTATAACAGGTGATGTGTGGGAGAGGCGCGTGTTACGTGTTCGAACCCGCCGTAGACATAAGTCTTGTATTTTAATGGAGAAGGGTGGAGGTGCAGGCCTATTATCCACCAAATTTTGAACTGTGCACCTATTACCCTCGGGGATTTCTTGTTCATAAAAAAGGTCATAGGATGTGCTAGGTGTATTTGGAACTAATATTCTTGCAATTTCATCTTTTCTTATGAAATAATGCTTATGTATTGCTGTGAAAGAAACATAGAACTGTCTTTTGGCTCTTAATAGACCTGTTAGTTATCAGAATCAAGTCGTTTAGGATTTGTTTGGAGCAAAGAATGAATATAGGCACTGTTTTCTAGAAATACTCAAGGTTGTGCTGGCGAGTGTTCATACATTGTTCTTTTCCCCCTCTTTTGCTCCTATGTGTTGCTGTGTTTATTTGAAGCAATTTACACTTGCTCATAACAAATATCCACTGTAGGCGATTGATGAAGTTGAGGATGAATGGAGTCAACACAATGCTAAAAAGCTCATAGATACAAGTGTAAAGGGTTTACGGGCATCAATCCCAAAGGATTTTCCCTACTTCCATGTTGAATTTGGCTTAAACAAGGGATTCGTTCATGTAATTGACGATGAAAAGCTGTTCAGCAGCAGTTTCGGCCTCAATGTGATAAGAGGGATGCTGAAATTGCCACCTGAAGACATGCATCAGCATCGGAGGCGCGAATCAGTTGACACACAAAGAGAAGCTGTCACAAGTTTTGCAAGAGATTGGGAGCCTTTTGACTGGACTAAACAGCTTTGATTGACTAAACATAAGGTGTATGTACCTGTATTCTGAGCGTAAGTTTCTTATTTTTAGCTTGAAATACGTCGGCGGTGGTTGTATTTGTGAAGGAAAAAACCATTGATCATATTCATGAAGACAACCATAAAGAGGTTTTGATACTTTAAAAGTAAATACACTTAGGGATATGGAGTCGCTTCTCCTTGCGGATCTAAGCCGTGTTGTTTATGAACTAGTTTAATCTCTTTAGTTGGTTTGTTTATTCCATTGTACCAAAAAATAAATAAATGAAGGATCAATTGTTCAAAATCAAAATAAAAGATAGAATAGGTTGTATAGCTATTACTTTTAGTTGATAGGCTTTTAAGATATATCCATATAATTCGAACTTTGATTTATTTTTAAATATCTATTTGGTCATAAATTTTACAACAACAACATTTTCGGTGAAATTTCACAAGTGAGATCTGGGGAGGGTAGAGTGTACGCAGATCTTACCACTACATTATGAAGATAGAGAGACCGTTTCTAAAAGACCATTGGCCCGAATGCATCAACCTCAAGTAAGAGAAAACACCAATAGATAAAGCATAATGGTAAAAACTAAGAGCAATGCAAATTCTACGATACAAAAAAAATAACGGTAACAAATTGATGTGATAATCGAAAATGGCACGACTAGTCCTATGACCAACCTAAAATCGACACAGGCCAGGACACGCTCTATCCCTACTAGCCTTCTACTTTAATACACGACTTCCACAACTTTCTGTCTAAGGTCATGTCCTCGGTGATATGAAGTTGCGCCATATCCTGTCTAATCACCTCTCCTCAATAATTTTTCAGTTTACCCTTACCCCTCCGCGTAATCTCTAACTCCAACCGCTCGCACCTTCTCACCTGGGCGTCGATAAACCTCCTCTGCACATATTCAAACCATCTCAGTCTCACCTTTCTCATTTTGTCTACCACAGAGGCCATTCCCACGTTCTCCCGAATAACCTCATTTTTAATCTTATCACTCCTAGTATATCCGCACATCCATCTCAACATCCTCGTCTCAGCAATATGCATCTTCTGAATATGTGAGTTCTTGATTGGCAAGTACTCCACCCCATATAACAAAGATGGTCTAACCACTATTCTATAGAACTTACTTTTAAGTTTAGGTGATACTTTCTTATCACACAACACTCCAGAGGCAAGTCTCTATTTCGTCCATATTTTGAATCTCGGCTCCCCTCAAGGAAAAAGTGGGATACTTAGCTGAAAAGTTTTCAGATGAGATGAAATCAAACACCCTTGACACGTATTCTCCGTCGGAGTTCAAACCTCAATTGCCGCCCCAATGTGATGTTTGACATCATCGTCGATATCCCCAGTACTCTGGATGACGGACCCAAGATATTTAAATTTTTCTCTCTTGGAAATAGGATGTGTGGCAAACCTTACTTCCCTATTCTCTTCATCCATCACAACACTGAATTTGCACTCCAAGTATTCTATTTTGGTCTGCTCAATTTGAGCCCTTTGGACTTTAGAGTTTGTCTTCAAACCTCCAACCTATTGTTAACTCTGTCCCGAGTCTCATCAATTTGTACTATGTCATCCGCAAATAACATACACCATGAAACCTCCTCCTGAATAGACCGTGTTAGCTCATCCATCACCAAGGCAAAAAGAAGAGGGCTCAACACAGATCCCTGATATAGTCCCATCTCAATAGAAAAATACTCTGTGTCTCCTCCCACCGTCCTAATTCGAGTGTTAGCTCCATCCTACATGTCCTTTATTGCCTTAATATACGCCATCGGGGACACCTTTAGCCTCCAGACACCTTTAGAGGACATCACTCGAAACTTTGTCATAGGCCTTTTCAAGATCAATGAACATCATAGGAAGATTGCTCTTTCTTTCCTTATATTTATCCATCAGTCTTCGCATAAGATGAATTACTTCAGTAGTCGGCCACTCCAGCATGAAATCGAACTGATTCTCAAAAATGGTCATAAATTTAAATATTCAAATATTTTGAAGACAATTGTTTTTTCGGATTTTCTGAGACTTCCCCACACAAAATTCTACATTTCTTAATTCAAAGTAAAAAACATATCCAAATACAACTTCAAAAACTTAAATGTTCAAGTTTCAATTTCAAAATTTATGACCAAAAAAAGATAAATACTACATTTATTTACTTTTACTTGTTCATTATTTTAAAAATAGATTTTGACTTTTATTCGTCACTTTTAACATACTAAGAAAAGGCAAAAGAAGAATTGGTGATTAAGTTGGATGTGTCAAATTCAAATGTTATAAATAAAAGTGAATTGGTGATTAAGTTGGATCTTTTTTCTTTCTATTTTCGTCTTCTATGTAAAACGAAAAATGATAATCGTTGTACTTTTTAAAAGTCAGTAATTCCTCTTATTTCTTAATAAAAATACAAAAAAAAAGAGAAACAACTTTTTAATTACTAATAAAATATCAGAGATACCTAAAGAATAAATGCATGATTGGTAGAAAAAATTGTATTCACACGCAGCTTAGTAAATAAAGGCATAATAATTAGGAGTAATATATCAATATCAATTACTTACAATTATAACAGATTTTTTGTGTGTTTTATATACTGAAAAAATAACTCATAAATAGAAACATTTCATTAGGGGACCATAACTCTTTTGCTTTTGGCATCATGTGTTTGTTTTTTTAATATGTTTCCATCACTATAAATATACAAGAATTAGCTGTGAAATTATTTTTTCCTTATAATTTTGCCAGTCTGTATTTGTTCGATCTTTCTTATTGGTGAAGTGTATATATATTTGGATAAGATCTATCTTTAAAGTATTGGATTCACGTGAATTCAGAAATCGATTTAATGTGTGTAGCTAGCATTTAAGTTGCAATTGTCTAACTAGTCCCCCACCCCCACCCCACTAAAAAAATAAAATGTGAACAATGTGTTGTACAAGTGTAACATCCCCTAAAAACGTTGTATACGATGTTTCAATTTTTGCCTAAACATGATACAGCCTCTGTATTTTGGTCATAACTTTTTATAGGAATATCCCAATTGAGTGATTCAAATTTCTGAGTAACCACAAGATCATTACCTACAACTTTTATGAAGACCATATTTTAAGATTCGGAGGTTAATTAGGTCAAATAAATTAATCTTTGTAAGGTAGGATGCTGTGACGGAAATGAGTGTTTATAGAAGAAAAATCATATCTCACTGTAAGTTTATCCAAATTGGTTGATTCTTGAACGATATGAAACTAGACTTCCATATATACAATTCTTATGAAGACACCAAATCCTAATAAGGAATTTATCTTATTCAAACGTAGCTCCCAAAAAGAGTATTCTGTCAAAGATAACTCATTTCACCTACCATAGAAAGATCTAGATACATTTGACATCACTCATGACATAAATTGTCCTCCATTTAACATCATCCATGACATCAATATATTCCACTAAATTTTCAGATTTTTATTTATAATTATTTTATTTATTGTTAGGTCCTCTTTCCCACCTATAAATACCCACCTTATTTCCTCATTTTATTCATCAAGCTTTCTCAAGCAAATCTTCTCTCTATACACTTCTTTACACATTCTCAAATATAGTTTTAGTTCTTAGTAGTGAAAAAATACTATTCCGATAATTCATATATTCCGGGTAGTACACAAAACGTTCCGGCAAGGAGAGAAGCTAGGACTCAAGAGTGGTCATTAAGTCTTCCGGTACCAACTAAAGTTTCGGTTTCCAGGTATGTAAGGTTTCAATGAGAGTATTCCTTCCACTCTCATGTCTAAATTATTTTGATTATATGATAAATTATGTTTATTTTCTTTAAGCTTTACTCTAAGTTATGTGGGTGTTTATCCATGGGTTCTTCCACCCATGTAGTCCAAAAACTCTTTCAATTAAATATCTTGATTTCAAGTAATATTTTCTTATGGTAATTCTTATTTTTACTTAATAGTATGAATCATGGTTAAACTAATAATTATTGGTCTATTTTGATGCAACATAATTATATATGTATGAATTGATGGTTTACAAGTAATTCCTCTATTTATCTATTTAAAGGTTCTTGAAATTCATGGTGGGTTGTTTAAAAGCATGATTTTTAATTAATGGATTTCAAAGTATTTATGTATATTTATTTACATACATATTTGCAAGTTGAAGTGATTTGAACCCACCTAGTTTTACTATGTTTTTAATAAAGTTTGACTTGAAAGCTTTGACTCCAAATAAATGTTTATGAAAGCAATATCTATGATAAAAAATGGAGTCTTATGAAATGAAAGAATGATGAAATGATATGAATGATGGATTCTTTATGCAATAAGGACAATTCTTGCATATTTGAATTATCAAATGTTTTAATGAGCTATTCTACCGAATATGATGTTTGAATTCTCAAGTTATATGCTATGAATATTTTGAAGTATTAAACTATTCCGTGGGATTGACTTAGCACCGAATGAGGCATTGAGGTGGGATTCGGTAAGGGAATCCTAGTAGCAACCCCTTGTCTCATTAACTATGTGCCAACATAGGAGCCCTTATGTGTTTGGGCGAAGAGAGAAGATTTGAGGGAGAAGGGTTTGCCATGTATTAATATTGAGGGAGAAGGGTTTGCCATGTATTAATATTGAGGGAGAAGGGTTTGCCATGAATAAAGAAAACCAAGTTGATGAAAAATAAAATCATAAAACTTTCTATTATCAACCAAGTAATATCAACCAAGTAAAATGGTTGTCCACTTAAAATGGTGGATAGTCCATTTACTTTTTAAGTGGGTAAAATGCCCATTAATATTTTCCTCCACTTGTAAATATGGCTATAAATATAGCCTTAAACTTCAATGTAAAAACACACAAACACATAACAAAAGAATTACTATTACTCTCTCTATATTACTACTCTCTCTATTAATACTTTCTATATACATATTCTCTTGTTCTTCTTCCTTTATAAAATTGTCAAGTTAGTTAATTCATAACACTTTCACCTTATTACACAGAAATCATTACTGACGGAAGATCCAACTTTCGATCGGTAATTTACCATACCCGATCAGAACCCAAATGCAGAAATTACCTTCGGTTCATATCATTTGATGTTTTTGTCTTTGACGCAACCCTTAAAAAATTACTTATTCCTAGAAATTAAGAAGTTTTTTTATTAAATTACTTTTAATTAAATTTACATTAAAGAGCATGGCGATTCGAGTTATATTATACTCCCTCCCCTCCGTTCAGTTTTACTTTACAACTTTGGACTCTGCATGTTTTTTAAGAAATAAAGATTGATATGACTTATGAAGATTTTACCATAATGCCCATTATAATATTTTCATCCTAATAACCTAGTGTTGAAGCTAAGGGTAATTTAGTCAAAAAGTTTCTTAATTTCTAGAATAATTTTTTTATTTTTTTATTATCTCATTATATTTATATATTTGTAACTATAGGTAAACTATCATGGCCTGAACTTGTTGGGAAGCCAGCAGAGACTGCTAAGAAAATAATTGAGAAGGAAAATCCCATAGTTAATGAAGTTAAGTTATTATTTCCTGGTATGTTTAGGCCATTTAATTATGTTTGAGGTCCATATGTCACTTAGTCATCTCTGCCTCGCTGCGGATCAGCACCTCTGAAAGAAACGGAGGACTTCATTCAGTGACCCCGCGAGAGTTTTTCTGGTTGTTGACTGGTTAGAGAGTATTTCACCAACATCACCCATCCACGAAATGTGTTGAACTCAAGAAAAAAGTTATGTTGTGCGTAACAAAACATGTTGAAAGACATAATTAAGTAAATAAACATGCATTTAGATCTTGTCTTTGATATTTAAATGAGATGATTACATAGTTCAAAATTGATATTAATAGGCAAATGTCTTAAGTCAATCTCAATGCACACATAAAAAGAAAAATATTCTCATTGTAATTAAGCAAATAAAAAGTGTCATCTCATAACACCTCAAATTCTTATATAAGATGGTCACATAATTAAACGTAATATAGTGTAGTGACAAAATTTCCATATATTGCTTCAATTACTCCAATTTTAAGAAAACCATACTCAAAAATTGCTACTACTATACAGTATAGCGCAATTACGGTAACAATTTTAGAAAAAACATACTTCAATTTCATTCACATTCACAAATTTTAGAAAAAACATACTTCAATTTCATTCACATTCACATATTTGCCCGGACCTCACGAGGTCCAGGCAAAAGTTACTAGATTCTCGAGAACTCACACCTGATATTGTGGATCCACCCCTGCTCTTGTTTATCATATTAAGCTATATGCAAATATTAACTAAATAAAATGCATAAATTAGCATCAACCAGCGTATAAGGATTACCTTAATCCCATAAACAGTATTGCCACTACCACTTCCCAATCAAATGACAAAATAGTATTGCCATCTAAATAACATTTGCACAAAAAGGAGCTATTAACATACTTCAGCTCTAATGAAATGCCAACCCATATCAGGGATGGTGGCAAAGGTAACAAAGAAGGGAAGAATCATTCCAAATCTGAAGACCAGAGCGACTACGCTCGAGCCTTAAAGAACTTGTTGAGGGACCTAGACCTGTAAACATATCAATATCACTCGGATAAGTGAAATGCGCAGTCTGATGGTGTGATTATCCATTGTTTAACCTCTGAAAGCCTGAGTTGGACATCAAAGTCCGTCCACTTCCATTGTCTTCACGTAGCAAGTTGTTAATGATGTCAAGATGTGGAAATTCATCAGCGAACACACTCTGCGACTGGCACCTAGACGGGCAGGCTGGAAACTCTGATGGGGTTCTAGTGTTTAAAGGCTTGAAAATGTCAAAATTCCAATTTTCATTTCGTATGAAAGGATGATCTCGTGATTTATTCCTGCTGCTGTCCCTCCATGAATACTCCCGTTGCTTTCCAATCTGCATGGTGTCGTGATTAACCATTTCATATGAATAGCTTGGTCGAATAGAACTAGGTTCTGTTCTTTCCAAGCCCTGTTGTGAAAATACCGGACCAGATTTAGGCGAGGGTGGTTGAGAAATAGGCTGTGAAGAGTTAACCACTGAACTAGGAGAACAGCTATTACTGTAATTATGATGATACTGCCGCAGCTGCTGTTTAGGAAGAGAAATCGGGGCTTGTTTTTGTATAGCACCACAACTGCTATTATTTTCCGGTTGACTGAACGTAGAATGTGACCCAACGTCGGCCATCTGTTGGTGATCATCAATCTCTTTCCTGTGAAAATTTTGGTGGCAATTACAAGCTGCACATTTCACGGCTCCTGGGGTTCCTTCTCCTCCACTAGGCATGAATTCTCCACATCCATCAACAACATGTCCTCCCATGCTTGCAGCATGATTCTTGAGGCATTCTCGGTATCGGATTGAGCTGGTAGTGTCACTTACTGAGGCTGTTGATGGTGGTTGTAATTGTGCTATCCTGGCAGTCATATTTGGTTCTTTATATGTATTGAGTTGGTTATGCTGCTGAGCAAGACTGTGCTGATCCAGGGCTAGGGTAGAGCTGGGAAAGGTGCTTCCACGGCCAACTTGTTCGTTTCTTCCAAAAATAGGACTGCCCACAATTCCTTTTGGATAAGACAGAGGAACATAAATACCTGGAGTTATTAAAGGATCAGCACACAATCGACCAGCTACGCTTACTAAATGAGCCAATAATGGTAATTGTGGACGTATTGAAGGAACACTCAAGCATTGGGACACGGCAGACACTTGTAGTGACATGGGCTTTTCATCTGTAGCAGGGGCTGAAAGGCCATTTATATAAGGATGCAGCTTAGAGGTGTCTGTATCCCAATTAACAGGATTTGCATCACTTAATCTGAAATCAGGATGAATATTCTGTTTCTGCATAAGCAGTGATTTTTATCAGTCATGCTCAATTGTCGAAAACCTCACAGAAATTACACTATGATGCCAACAACTAAAGCTAATAAGCCACCAATCTAACTATGATTCATACATTGTTATCAAAAGCGAAAAGCGCAGAAGAGCAATAAGGTCCTTTAGCTTTAAGCACAACACGCAATTAAAGTGGAGCTTTAATGAAAAAATCCGCAAATGGTGAAAAAATACAAAGATATAGTATAGTCCAAGATTAATAATTATAAGTATGAACAACAAATATATGGAAAAAGAAATTTAAATTTTTTTATGATAAAGTAAAATATCAATTGTTTAATGTCACATCTTTAGCATTGCACTCATAGGCAAGGAAAAGTATGTCTTAGAGCCTTTGAGCGAGGCGAAGTGCTCAACATGTTTTGCGCCTCACATCAAGGCATAAGTGTGCTTTAAGAGCACCTTTGACACCACTACAGTAAGGTAAGGCCTGGCCTCCCTTACTTGTGCTTTCTTATTGGAGCTTTTGTTATTATTATTATATTAATAAAATAAGCCACCAAGGAACTACGCCTGATGATATATTAGCTTTAAAAATAACTGAAACAAAATATCCAAACCAAAGATATTGCACCAAAAGTAAATACTAGAGCACAGACACGAAGTAGTCTGGTTTTGTAGTAAGTCTTCTACTAGACAAAACCTCTTGCCGAACTGTGTCTTGGTATCCTCACATAAATATATGTGATAAACTGTACATAAAAAAGGTTCAGATATCATATCCAGGCAAAATCAAAAACCATAGACATGCAAAAGACTAAGGCTAAAGCTTTTCCGATGGGAGCCACCGGTTATGACAGAGCTTCCCATTAGAAGAGGTGCCATGATAAAAACAATAGATGTACCCAAACAAGATATAAAGTACTCACTACTTCATGGTGGAAATCTGGAGACGACCAGGAAATCTGCATGAGGGCACCAGCAACGATGAACATTCTCTTGTACAAAACAGTGTAGTAATCCTCTTCATTGGTGAATAAAAGCAATACTTGCCGATATGTACAACTCCTAATCTTTACTTGGCCATTCAGAGGGTTCTGCGCTCTGAAATCAGCCCGAATATCTTTCATTTTTGGCCTCCTATAGGAGAAATTCCCAATCAAAGTAAGCTTATAATCAGATACTAAGCTTTCACCATAGTTCCTTGGAAAGGTTACTGTTGGGTGTCCTATATAGGTCGAATGTTGCACTTCGATTGGAGGTCTTGATTTCTGATTCTCATGGCGTTCGACAATTGAAAGAGCATATAATGGCTGACTAAGTGCTTCACAAGCCAAATCAGCTACTTCACTAGTTGACTTGTTTCCATACTTCCACTCTCTGAAATGTCAAAGCACCAGGAATTAGAACCATCATATAGACATTATCAAAAGATATTCAAATCTGGATGCCAAAAATGAATGGGAGAAACAATTACCTGCTACATGACTTTTGATTGTAGTGGTTCAAATAAGTCTCCCTTAAAAAAACTGAGTCTGTGGAACACATTGATGAACTTTCATACATAACAGAAGGAATTCTTCCAGTAATTCCGTATGGAGCAGATGAAAGGCCACTAAACCCACTGCAACTAATTCCCACGGAAGAATGTAATTTAAAGGTTTCACACTTGATAGGACTTGCAACTCTGTCCTCGGAATCAGAAAGAGTTACTTCTGGGACACAATCTACTGAGTCAGACTCCTCTGTCCCGTACTCATTTCCGCCACCAATATGTTCATCTCTTTTGGTATTATCTAGCTCCACAACAGCAAATGTTTCTCTCTGCATTGCAAGGTAACCACGAAAAATTACATCAATACACTATTCACTTTCTTCAGGAAGCAAAAAGAACAAGAATTTTCACTAACCTCCTTAGAACTTAGGCAAAAATTGTGAACTAAGAGCTTCAGCACAAACTGGTTGACAAAAGGCTACAACGTTTAAATTTATCCCAGCCCAGTCATTTTTCTCTTTACCTCTCTTTCATTTGATTCTTTAACTTTTTAGATCTTTGTTGGTAGGCAGGTACCCAAGAATGACAGATGATTTAACAACATTTACTTCTTCTATATTGCATTAACTTATTTTGTTGATAGATTTCTATATTGCATTACTACAACATATTTTCCCAATGATCACCACCTTTCTGCATAAAGAAACCTTTTACAGTCAAGCTCAACGATGAAATCTCCAAAGAAAGCAAAAGCTAGGCAGTACGATAGCAATATATGCAATTGTCTAATACATCATAGAAACTGCACTATTGGTGTCAATAATTAAAAACCTCAGTTTTCACTCCAAAGACGGTGCAACAACTGTAAATACTAAAGCTCAAGACATAAAAAGTTCTTTAGTCCATCATCTCCTATAATTGCAATATAACATTTCCAAGCAAACGTATAATTGCTCTGCATATGAGGAAAAAGTGGCAAAGAGGGTGCAAAAATTGCTTTAGGTCATAGGTTTTTATCACATGTGACATATTTTTCTCAGGAATCTCATACTATAAATTCTTGGTTCCGCCACAGCTATAGACAGACTATACTTAGTGAAGCTTCAAATTCAAACAGGTAGAGTTCCTTTCTAAAAATAAAAATCACTCAAGCAACAATACTTTACTTGGGACCAACAATACTTTACCCTTCCTTGCTTAAAACAAATATTTTACTCCCTCCTTTCAAGTTTATGTAATCATATTTCCGTTTTAGTTAGTTCAACAAAAGATAACCCTTTCTAAATATGAAAAGAATTAAACTTAAGCTCCTCGTTTTACCTTTATTGACATTTTCTTATAGCAACACAAATGTTATGTCATATCTAATACCACAAGTTTCAGAAGTCTTGTAAGAAAACCACACAAATGTAGAGACATGTTTAACATCTCGTCCAGTCAAATAGGTTCAATTGAAGGTGTATTTGGTATGGAGGAGAAGTTCCAACTTTCTCCTGTTTGATTGGTCAAAAGATTTTGATAAGTATTATTTTTAAGAAAACAAGTCCTTCCAAAATTCAAGATAATGTTGATTGTCTACTCTCCATCCTCACCCCCATTATCCCTACCTCTTGGCCGAACCCAACTCCCCATCCCACAAACACCCTGCCTCCCACCCATCCAAGGGCGGAGCCATGTAGGTCCGAAGGGTTCATCAGAACCCATGAACCTCCTTTTGCTGGAAAATTACATTATTTATACATAGCTTCATGTGTTTACATGTTCATATTTTGAACCCCTAATAAAAATCTTGACTCCGTCATAGCACTCCCCTACCCCTATCCCACCTCTCACCCCCACAGGTCATAGTGCCTCCACCCCCTAGCCACCTTGCACACTCACCCCACCCCCTACTCGCACCGCGTGCCCCACTTCATCGCCCTCCTCCACAACCCACCTGCCCCACCTCTCACCCCTTCCTCCCATGAGGTCACGACCCCACCCTCCACGAGAGCACCAGCAACACTCACAAATTCAAGATAATGTTGATTGTCTACTCTCCATCCTCACCCCCATTATCCCTACCTCTTGGCCAAACCCAACCCCCAACCCCACACACATCCCACCTCCCACCCATTCAGAGGCGGAGCCAGGTAGGGCCGAGGGGTTCATCCCCTTTGGCGGAAAAATTACATTTTTTATACATAGTTAAAAAAAAAATTATATATATAATAGATGTTGAACCTCCTTCGACTTCTTCATTTGTTTACTTCTTCGTATTTTAAACCCTTTAGTAAAAATTCGGACTCCACCATTACAGTCATTGCCTACCCCTACCCCACCTCTCACCCCCACAGGCCATAGTGCCTCCACCCCTACCCACCTTGAACACTCACTCCACCCCACCTCCTACTCGACCTTCGTGCCCCACTTATCCCCCTGCCCCACCTCTCAGCCCTTTCTCCCACGACCCCACCAACCCTATAATATTTGTCTAGATTATATATATATATATATATATATATATATATATAGTTTATTTTTTCTGTCTACTTATCAAATACCAAAAAACGATTGATTTTCTCCATACCAAATAGAAAAAAAAACCTATTTCTGATATCATAATTCAGTAATCAAACAAATATCCATTAATAAAATTAAAGCAGCAGCAACACTCACAAATTGATCATGAAACTCTGGGGTCCACCGAAAAACCTCCATAAGTGCACCAGCAACAACTACCTTCTCTTTCAACAAAACAGATTCATAATCCTCTTCATTGGTGAAATCAAGAAACACATGGTAAGAATCGTAAGACCTAATTTTCACTACCCCTTTAAGAGGGATTTTCGCCTTGAAACTAACACGAATTTTAGTCATCTTTGGTTTAGGTATGACGAATTTTCCAACCATTGTAAGTTTACATACAGCCACCATGCTATCCCAATCCCAATACTTCTTCGAAAAGATTACAGCTGGCATTCGCCTGTAGTTTAAATACATAACGTTGGGTTTTGGTTCTTGATTTTCACTGTCGAACCCGATTTGGACTGCCGCCATTTGGGGCTCTACAGTGCAGAATCGAGTTTGCACTGCGCGTTTGAGTGGGAATGTGAAAGCGTACAGCTATATATAGAGAGAGAAGTCAATGTACATATAACAAAGTTTATCGTGCTAAATCAAATACTATCACATAAATTAATTTTGTGGTGATCTTTAATTTGTGTTCACTTTAAATAATAAAAAGGTAATCAAAAATATCCTTGATATTTAAAAAAAAAAAAAAAGAAACTCTCAACGTAAAAAATTATTTTTTCGTATCGTAATATTATACTAGTTATGTGTTATAAGATATAACAAGTTATGTCTTTTAATTTCTACATAATTTATATTGTTAGAAGCATAAATTCAGTTCATAACCCACAAGTTAGTTAGGTACATACAAGTTCAATTTCAGAACGTTATGCCTTAAAAAGTTCATTAAAGAAATACAATAATCCATTAGTCGAATTAATATAATGAGTTGTGGTGGAACTTGACCTCAAACTTATAATGTTTAAATCCTGAATTCGTTTTAATATCATAAGGTGTCGTACTAATAAATCACATATCTTTGTATTTCTTTTATAAATAAATGTTTGTGATTATATTATATGACATTACAAGCTTTCAAATATACATGCTTTTATAAAGATTCACTAATCCAAAAAATCAATACTATTAGTAACTAGCTATTTTTTGATATAATCATTTTATATGGTACAAACAATTTATTCAAATTGAGCATGAGCCTTTTTTTTTTTACAAAATTTAAAATGATGAATCTTTTTTTATATAAAATATAAACTTATGGATCTAATTTTACATTTTAAAAATTAAAATCACTACTTAAAATTTGAAAATCTACTTTTTGGAAAATTTGAAATTGAAGTTAAACAAACATTGATTTCAAATCAAAACTTCAAATTGAGCCCCAAATTCAATGGTCAAACACCTACTAAAATATGTGAGTTGTAAAAAAATTACTTAGCTTGAGAAATAGGTGAAATAACTTTGTTTGGTAAATAAATTAATTTTAGGGAATTTTTCAAAACAACAAACATTAGGCCTTAAGTAAGACTCCCTTGCTACAGTTTCATTAATTATAATTCGTAGCTACACTTTGATTTGTTATGCATTTGTATTTTTGTATTATTTTTTTTATAGATTTCAGAGAAAAATACAAAAACAAACTAATTTATATCAAAATGAATACATATTAGGAGAGAGGCGAGCTTGATCGAGAGAGGGAGGAGAGAGAATGAATACATATTGTATTCATTATCACGAATACAAAATATAGAATACAAATACACTTGAATACAAATTTAATTAGTTTTTCGAATATTTCTGATACAATTAATATAAAATACATATCTCTCACCTATATTTGATTAGATACAATTGATACATAATACATTTGACAGAGAGGATGAATGCATATTGTATTCGTATGAATACAAATATAGTTGATACAAAATACAAAGATAGTTTTTTGAATATAATTGATATAAAATACAAACGTCTCACTTATATTTGATTGAATACAATTGGTACATAATACATTTGAATGTATTTCTTCTTATTGGCAGGGGCGCGTGAGAGAGAGAAGAATTTGCTATAAAAACAACACATAGTAGTTTATTGTAATTTTTTAAACTATAATTATATTTCATAAATATGTTGACATTTATTCCTGGTTCCATGATTTTTCCTTAATTTTATTGCTCCTTGATCCATTTCATATTAATTGTCAAGATTATTAAAATATTTGTTCCAAAGTACACTTATTATTTTACAAAATAAAAATAGAATTAATTGTTTTTTCTATTTTATTCTTAATATCAGTTTCTTTTGAAAATAAACAACATTGATTACATAGCATTGAATAAATTATAATTTCGAAGATAAGTGACTATTGGTTGAAATTATGTTTGTTCAAGTAACAAAAAAATTAATTTAATTTTAATATTTATAATGAGAGATGAGAATGAATTAATAAAAATATATTTATTATTTTTTAAAAGGTATGTAAAAAAAATGTGGCATGCGGAAAGGAGGGATAATATGACCAGTGGAAGTATATAACTTAATTCCAACTAATTTTAACAGTGTGTATTAACTGGTTAATTATATTAGTAAACTTGGAAGTTTGAAGGGGAGATTTGGAGTCTCCATATAATCTATAGATTACGAGTTTAAGGTGTGAAATTAATTATTAATATTTATATTAGAATAGATTGTCTAATCGTCTACATAACACCTTTTGAAACGTGTCTCTTTTCCGAACTCTATATGAACAAGAAATACTATGTACATTGGGACTATCCTTTTCTTTTTTTAATACACTTGGAAGTTAGTCCAACATGAATAAACAAAAGGGCAGTCTAATGTAACCGCCAAATTAGATTTTAGATAGATGTTACTAAAAACTCCAAATTTTTAAAAAGCCACAAGACAAAATCATAGTGTATGTTGACCTAAAAAACAACAGAAAACTTTTCATATTAAGTGTGTTTTTCTTTTTTACTCGACTTTTGATATTCACTTTAGAACTCTTTACAACCATAAAAAGGAAAAGTACTCCTTAATTGCCAAGATTTTTTTTCCTTTAATAGGCTCAAACTCGAAACCTTTAGATAAAAAATGTTATTCATTTCATCTCAATCTTCAGTCAAAAGTATTTTAATTTCTACTTTCTTTGTCCTTTTTTCTTAAGGAATATCAATCCACTTAATAATAATGTCCTTTTTCTACACGATTAATGAAGATTTTGAGTCTAACTTAACACAAAATCAGCCTCTATATATGATCTTACAATTTTTGAGAGAAAAAAAATGTGATTTTGATAAATATTGTTTAACCCTATTTCAATCACTACTTGGACCTTGTGTCTATGAAATTCACTAAATAAATACAATAATTCATTAATCGAAAAAATGAATTGTGGTGGAACTCGGCCTCAAACCTATAAAGTTTAAATTTCGATTTTATCATTGTCAGCGCCTAGTGACACATGTTTAAATGTGAAGAGCCGCGCACCGTGGCGATAAATAGGCTTAGCTTGTTGGTGCAAGGAAAATAATGAGATTGTAAAATTCGATCTCAAACTTTCAAAGTTTAAATTCTGAATTCGTCTTTTTCAATGGCAAGAGTCACTGCGGCCGCCACGGCCAGGAATGTTGGTGCAAGGAGAAGAACGAGAGCGTGGAACTCGACCTCTTGGCAACGATGTCATTAGAAGAATGACATCTTTCTCTATAAATTCAGCCATATCAAAATTAGGCCTTGCACCTTCTGCTAATAATAATAATAAGGTATTTGTAGTTGAAATAATAGAGACAATAAGAAATAATGAAATAAATCTTCTCTTGGAATCCATAATTTTTTTTTAATATATTTTTTGTGATTATAATGAGATGTCGTTAAGTATATTTATAGGCAAAGAATTTCTATAAAACATGACGTGTTTCAATGACTAATGACTTACTACAACATTTTATTATTAGTATTATTATTATATTTTTGTTGTTCTTTATTTGACTTTGGCAAAATTTGTTATCAAGTGTTGACTTGGCAATGTTACGTGGTAAGAAATAAAAACTAATTAGAAGGTTGGTTAAATTTGTTAAAAATTCAAAGACATGGACACAGGCACAAAACAGCATTTCTTTAACAAGGTTAGGTTGAAAAATGTAGTATTAAAAATGGAGTTTAAGTTATATATACACTAGTATCAGAGTAAAGAACTTTTTATACTATCAACATTGAATATGTAATTGAATAAATAAAATTGTGTTATCTTTAATATCTTAAGTTTTTAAATGAGTTAGTCAGATATATAATTCAGTATGATATTAAAGAAGACACATGTATGGCCTTATGGGGTACCACCAGCACCCCCTATAACTAAAAAGAGTTTCTACACGTGCTTGGCTCATAAAAAAGAATCAAATATGCATGTAAAAAAGTGTGTTAAAAATATAATTAAATAAATAAAAATATATGTTCTCTATCAGCTTAAATTTTTAAATGAATTGATAATATAATTATACTACGATAAATAAATATAACTTGATAGTAAATATACTTACATTAACAACGTATATAATATTATCTTTTAAACATGTATGATGTTAGCCATAGACTTTGGCAGATACAATATAGGAACTTGTTTGATTACTACACTAACACTGCAATACGTGGAAATTAAAGTGAAAAGGATTAGGTTTGGTTTGAAATTTAGACTAGCAAAAAATAATTTAATAACAAAAAAAAGGAGAGAAAACAGTATTTTTTTGTGGAATTTCACTAGATATGTTGTTATTGTTGTTCTCGTCTTCGTTAGTGTGGATCTTTGCCCAACCTTCATCTCTCTCTAGGACCGGCCAAAGATATACCCAATATACTAAGACTAGGATGAATCATCTCGGTTCCTCATTGACCCTAAACCCATCTAAGAAATTAGAAGAGCGTTGAGAAAAGACATGGCACAACTTCATATTACCGAGGAAATGATTCTAGATAAAATTGAGTGAAGGTCGCATATTATGGTAGAAGGTTGGGAGGGATAGAGTGTTGTCTTGCCTTGCGAAAGTTTAGGCTTGTTATTGTCTGTTGTAGTACTAGTCATACCCTTATAGTTTTGGTCATATGTTGTTTATTGTGTTTTGATTATCACACTATTTTACTGGTACTATTGTTCTTTCTTGTAAACTTTACACTGCTTTTCTTATTATCTGTTATGCTTTCTTCATTGTTTTCTCTTCTTTTACTTGAGTTTGATGCACTTAAGTCAAGGGTCTTTCAGAAACAACCTCTCTAACTCCACGAGGAAAAGGTAAGGCCTGTGTACACTCTACCCTCCCCATGACCCATCCCTAGTGGAATTTCACTCGGTATGCTGTTGTTCCAGACCTTTTGACAGCAATATTTGCAATGACAACATAACCAGCATAGTCAGTTCCAACAAAGTGGGGCCTGATAGCAATACCATAACACATTACCCCATTGACAGTTTCCAAACAAGATTATCTGACTTGATGAAAGAGAAGGCCAAACTTTTAAAACATCGAATCCCCAGTTGGGGTGATAGGAAAAGGCCACATTTTTGAAAGCTAATAAATATGGAAGAATCATTCTTTACAAAATGTTTCCTAGCTAGAGGGTTACAACCTCACACCACTATCCAAATACCAAATGCTCTCCTCTAGTACATTATTATAACTGAAGACAGCGCCAACTATAGCTTATCGTAAAAGACCATTCGGAGGCCTATACACTCCATAGCCATTTACACCACCACAAGACATGTTTGAGTAGTCAGGGACGTGATACGGGTAACTGGGATCATTTTCTGCAGTCCTCATTCCAAGAAAAGATGGATCAGAACCCACCATTTGCCACTGGTTTGGTACTAACCCATCAATCTGCCCACTTATAAATCGTGGATTAGGCTGCCGAATCATATCCCTTGCACTATCAAAAGGGCCTTCATAAAAATTATGCCGGATGTCATCATGATAACTCCGTGTTCGCTCAATCCTACTGGACCTTGTCAAAGGAACTAAGTCAGCAGACATACCAATATCACCAGGGAAAGAGAAATGCCGATTCAGATGGTGTGACCCATTGCTATAACTTTGAAAGCCTGTGGTGGGCATCGAAGTCCTTCCAATTCCATGCTCATCATCCAGCAAGTCGTTAATGATATCAAGATGTGGAAATTCATCAGCCAGTGCACTCTGAGACTGGCGTCCAGACGTGCAGGCCGGAAACTCGGATGGGATGTGATCATGGGTTCTACTTACAGGCTGGAACACATCAAAGTTTTGAAACTCGTATAGTATAGAACGATGATCCCGAGGTATACTCCTGCTGTCCCTCTGGGAACTCTCCCATTGAAGTCCATTCGTATCATGACTCATCATTCCATATGAAAAACTTGGTCTGATACAACTAGGTTCTATTCTTTCTGAGCCCTGTCGTAAAAATAACGGCCCAGAAATCAGTGAAGGTGATTGAGGGTTTGGCTGCGAACAGTTAATCATTGAACTTGGAGAATAGGTTTGACTAAAACCAGCCGCATTTCCAGAAACAGGACTACCCACAATTGCATTTCGATAGGACTGAGGAACATAAGTGTGGGTTGCTGGTGAAGGGTCAGAGCCCAATTGACCTGCTGCACTCACTGAACGGGCCAGTAATGGTGATGTTGGAACCGTGGAAACAACAGACGCAGCAGGCCTAGGCCCAGGTACTACAGGAGCACTCAAGGGTGTGGACAGGACAGGAACTTGTGATTTGGGCTTCTCCGTTGTCGCAGAGGCAGTCACTTCATGAGAATGGAAGTTCTGAGGTGTAATAGATACTGAATGCACTGATGGCTTCTCCGCCACTTGTCGTTCTATACCTTTATGAGGATCAGCCTTCAACGACACAGCAGTTTCGGCTGAATTAGCCAAAGTAGTTGATTTATGAGTCAGCTTAGAACTGTCCGAAGACGTTCTTTTAACAGAGTTTGGATCACTTGTGGCCAAGACCTTCAGCTCTAACTTTGACTGAACGGCAGATGCTGCACCTTTTAAAGGGTTTCTAAGAGGAGATATGACATGTGGCTTTTCCAAGGGAGGTCTCTCTAAATCAGGCTCAGTCAACTTTCTCTGCTGTGAAACTATTACTTCCTGCATACAAGAAAACATGGCATGAAAGTTACAAGTCACTGAAAAACAACATAAGCAGAATCATGGCATCCACAGTAAAGAATTGCCTCTAAAATATAAAATGGGCACTTAATTTACAGTAAAAACAATCGAGCATATTACTTATAGAATCTTATGAATCAAGCATGGCACACTTTCTATATCTCCTCCATCTACAAGGTAAACAGCTTAGCTTAGATCAAAAGACCTAGTCAGTTCACCATATTTCAGGAATACATGTTTTTTTTTTCAAGAATAGAAAGAAGAACCGGACACTCAGCTTGCAAGATTATTGAGTTTCTTTCATCCTCTTTCTGTTAACTATATAAACAAACATGAAGGAAATGCTGAAAAGAGAGGGACAGACCCCACCCCACCCCCCAAAAAAAAAGAAGAAAAGATCCATGAATATGCTTTTGAGTGTTACAACTTGCATTCCTCAGTGAAGCCTTTTTACTAGGATGAAATTGAGTCAATTCCAGTGGAGTAAGAGATGAATGCATAATGGGAGAAAAGACGAACCTTCTTCAGCACTTCCCGCTCGTGGGAATGCGCTATAGCCTGGGACTCAGATCTAGTTGCCCTACAACTTACAGTTGTATAAATTAGCTTCCCTGTATCTGGAAGAGCATCTAATGGCTGCCTATGTATTTCACTAGCCCAGTCAGTCGTATTACTGATTGACTTGCTTCTGTGGTTAACCACTCTAAAAAGTTGAGACACCAACAATAAGAAGAACCAGAGACATCATAAAAGATATTTATGGATGCCTAAAAATTTTAAGAAGGTTACCTGCTAGGTGATTTCTGGTTTTTATGGTTCGAAGAAGTCCCTCTGTAAGGCGCATTCATAGCCACTGAAGGAACTGAGTCTGTAGAACAAGTTGACGAACTATCATCCATAACAGAAAGATTTCTTCCTGAAATACCATTCTGTGCAGCTGAAAGGCCATTTAACCCACGGCAACTAGTTTCTTCAGTGGAAGGATGCATTTCAGAGGTGTCAGTATCCCAGTTGACAGGACTTGCACCTCTGTCTTCAAAATCAGGGTGGTTTACTTCTGGGACACAATCGACTGAATCAGAAACATCTGCACCATCTTCCAACATATCTGGTTTCTCCGGTGCTGCCTCTGGCTCCTCAGTCTCGTAGACATTTCCATCTACACTACATCCATCTCGTTCAGCCTTCTCTTGCTCAATTATACAAGGTTTTTCATCCCTCCCCTTATCCTTCGTTTTACGATTATTCTTTTTCTGTTTACCCTGAGATACAAGGTAAGAATGATGAAGTGTATCTACGATATTCTACACAAAGCACTTTCTTCAGGAGGTGAAAAGGATAAATATGTTCCCTAAACCTCAATGGAAAGTTAAGAGCTCGTGCACAAACTAATTGACAAAATCTACAACTTTGAATCTGTCTCAGCACATTCTTGGTAAGTTCTCCTTAATCCTCTTTCATTTCGTTTATTTTCTGTTCTTCTTTTCTTTTTCCAGTTATATAACACATGTTTTCTACTCATTTTCATGGAGAATATTGTCTTTCTTCAGAAGCAGCTTTCAGACAAGCTCGATGCTGATATCTCTAAAGAAAACAAAATTTAGGTGGTGCAAGGGAAGAATATGCAATCATCTAATACAGCGTAGAAACTACATTAATGATGTCAATAATTGAAAGCCATGACATGGTTTTCAAACCGAAGACAAACACTTGAGCTGACATACAGAGGTCCTTGCTTCAGCATATTGAGCTGACATACAGAGGTCCTTGCTTCAACATATCCTATAACCACAATTTATGGATAAAAAGAACTCCAAGCAAATGCCAACTTTGCTTCTCATTCCCTAAAGTTAAATAGCCGATAATAGAGACTCAAACTTTAATACCCAAAACCCAGGTAACAAAGACAATGTAAAGATACATGAGTTTTTTTAATACTGATCTGGTAGCCTCACTTAAACAGATGTTCGAGGCATATTATGAATAAAATATAGTTTTCATATCTTACCTGTGTAATCAAATACCATAAACATATGCAAAAGGACATGTACCTGCTTTTTCTTCTACTTCTTTTCCTTGTCAGATGCTTTTCTAACTTTCTGCTCAGTTTCAGCAAGCCAAGCAGTCTCCTCTTCACGGATGAGCTCCTCTTGCCTCTTTAAAGCAACAGCTTCCTTATATGAAACCTCGATTTTACTACAGAAGGTAAATTGTGTTTTATCAGTATAACCAAGTCATTGTTAACCATCAAAAACTAACACAAATTAGACAAGCTACGCTGCTCATTACACAAATCTTGAGATAAGGTACAACATCATCCACATAAAAGCAGCAAATGCAACTGCTTCTGAATTTGAGGTTAGAGAATCTATTTAGACCTCTTCTAACTTCAAATGTTGGGAATAGATTAACTAGATGAGTTGTGGATAGCCATTTCAATAGCAACGGCGATGATGATTACCTGAAAATATGTGCAAGGACAAATATCTCAATGGTTCGATGACCTAGTTCAGTTAGGCGCCTCTCGTCATGCTCAATGGAATCTTTGTTAAAGTCCTCTCCAGAGGTACCATCCTAAAACAAATAGTAGAATAAGTAAATTAGAATGAATAGATATACACTAAAAATAAAAGAACAAGTGCTTATCTTTCTTTCCCTTCTTTTCCCCAAGAGAGAAGGAACGAGGAGTAGGTGATACCGAAAAAGAAATGGCAGTAAGAGAAGTGACTCTGACTAAACTAATTCTTAGCCATATATACGATTCTTTCAGTTATCATAGGTGTTGAAATAGGATCCAGTTCAAATCATCCATAACAACCAAAGTACACTAACAATTATTAGCCTTGTTGCATGACCACTTGATAATTCCTTCTATGACTAGCCAAAAGCTCAATCTCATTCTTACTCACATTCAGCAACTTATCCACAAAGCAGCTTCAGATGTAACCGAACATGTCAATGAATCATACATAATGTTTGTCCACATATAGGGAATATTACTGAAGCATATTTGTCTATTATAAACCCTTCAGAGAAGGGCTAATCTAGATTTTGTTGAAACAAAGAAATAAATCTGTGGGCGGCAATAACAAGAAACCCTAGTCCAACATTAGAAAAGACAAATAGAAGCTCAGTAACAACAGTATCAATCGTGAGCACCCATAGTTTCAGTCAATTTCAGCAATGAAGGAAAACACAACTGCAGTAGGTGGTGCAATTGAAGCCTTAAGTTTTGTAGCATTTCTTAATAGGGCGGCTTCAACCATGGAATTCTGTGACTTACCTTTGTACGGTTCTGGGGACCTTTCTCATCCTTTGGAGGCAGTAGTTCCAAGGCAGCCCTCTCAAGCAATAGCAAGACGTCATCCACCAAGACAAACATGTCGTTGTCCAAACGAACAATAGGAACCAACTGTTCTTCTGCATCCAAATATTTCCCCTTCCCTTTCTTTCCTTTAGTCTGGCCTTCAATAGCCTTAAGCCCACTGTACAAAGAGTCCATCACTAAAGTAGATGTAACCTCTTTTTCAATGAAGAAGTGTTTGCTCAGCACTTTCAAAATCGAATCTGATTTCTGCTGGGACATGCGGCGCCTAGAATTTTGGTCCATTCCCAGCCAAAAAGCACAGAAACTGAATTTCCATGACAGGTGAGAAGTCAGAATGTTATGGTCAAAATGCTAAAAAACATCACAAATCAAAAGCAAACACATATTGCATTACCTACATGAGGATTAAGGGGAACAAATATGTCATTCAACAGAAAATATTACCAAAATTCATTATCACAACTGAAGTAGCTGATAAGACACGACAAAACATAGATATTAGAAGCTAGAGAACTATCTAGGCTAACAGTCTCTAAAACCAGATGGAAATCGAGGAAGTGATGACAACCACATAGGTCATCAAGGATGTCGGAGCATTCTTCTAACCATCATGAGCTTAGAGGACTTAAGGAAGCATGGAACGAAGACTTCAAGGCCATCAGTATGACCAAGTGGCTATTTTAGTAATTTGGCCATTCTTGTAATTTAGCTATTTTTACAAGACTAGTATAAATAGTTTTTAAGTCTTCATACTAGTATAAATACTCTCTGTGAATTTATGGGAGGATTCCACTGTATATCTACAATGAACCTCTCTTGGATACTCAAGTAAGGATTTCTCGTTTCTCTTTTCCCATTGGATTTGTTCTAGTAATTAATGTCTTTTATTTGCTAGTTATCCTTTCTTTCTTCTAAATCTCTTCGCCCTCCTTTTCTATTTCTTAATCATATACTTGTTATCTTGTATTGCTTGTGGTTCAACTTATTGTTCTTGCATCTAGAATCACATCAAGAACCAGATAAACAATCGAGAAACTTTACACCTTACCTCGACCATCTAGCTTTATCCTCTATCAACTTTCCAAGTCTTCCTCGACGCTCTTCCACGAAATGGCGGCAGATCTGTTCAACATTGGTCAAATATACTCTAACAAGCTCCCTCCTATATTGACAGTCAAGGCAACGGAAGGGCCGATCAGCTCTCTCCCTACAAACAAAGAGCATAGTCAGAATGGTCAGGATCACCATTTGAGATCCATCACGACATCCACGGAACAGGTTAGCATACTCAATACTATAGAATACAGATTATTCTAAAGAAAGGAGCACTTTATGCTCAAGAATAGAGAGGGGGGGGGGGGGGTGATGGATAAACAGAATAAAAAGTTAACCTGAAAACTTAAAAGATAGACAAAAACTTCCATAATAATATTGTCTTCGTATAAAAAGACTTTCATGTCTCCTAGGTCTAGGTCTATCTAGGTGCAAGTGGCAATGGGGTTCAAGCTTGACACGCACATGTAGCCGCTGCCACATATTCCGCTTCAGTGGTCGAAAGAGTCACAATAGGTTGTTTTTGTGAGGACCAAGCTACAGCTCCTCCACCCATTAGAAATACATAACCTGATGTACTCTTACTATCATCAATATCTCCTGCATAATCACTGTCGGTATAGGCTACGTCGCTACGAGATCACTTCCTTCTCCCTGTTTGTGCCAAATACCATAGTTTACTGTTCCCTTTAAATACCGCATGATTCTCTTAACTGCTACATAATGCAACTGAGTGGGACTTGCCATAAATCTGCTAATGAGACTGACCACAAATATCAAATCAGGACGCGTTGCCGTGAGATACATTAAGCTGCCCACCATTTGCTTATATAAAGTTGAGTCGATTTTCTCACCATCTTCGTCTCGACCAATCTTTTGTCCAGGAACCATTGGATTGCAAACATAGTTGTAGTTTTGCATTCCAAATCGACCGATCACTTCAGCAGCGTACTTTCTTTGGCATATGAATATTCCACCAGCTCTTTGGAGATATTTCCTAAGTCTGTCATGTCAAACTCATTCTTCATGGAACACTTGAACTCATCCACCATCTTATCATCATCACTAGTAAACAACAGATCATCAACATAAATGCTAACAATCAAAATTTTACCTCCATTTCGCTTGACAAACAAAGTCTGCTCACTGGAACTGCGTTTGAAACCTTCCTTGATGAAATAAGACTCTATGCGATTGAACCAGGCCCTTGGCGCTTGTTTCAATCCATAAAGGGCCTTACGTAGCTTGTAGATCATGTGTTTCTTTCCTTCTATTTCATAACCTGGAGGTTGCTCCACGAACACATCTTCCTCCAATTCTCCGTGCAAAAAGGCAGACTTTACATCCTACTGATAGAGTCTCCATCCTCTTTGTGCAGCCAAAGCAATAATCATTCTCACAGTGTCCATTCGTGCTACAGCTGCAAACACTTCTGTGTAGTCCACCCCAGATTGCTGCGAATAACCCTTCACAACAAGTCTGGCTTTGAATTTATCTACCTCCCCCGATTCATTGAGTCTGGTTTTATAAATCCATTTCACACCAATTTTTTTTGGCTCCTGCTGGAAGCAAAGTCAGAACCCATGTCTGATTCCTTTCAATAGAATTTATTTCTGCATCCATTGCTTGTCTCCATTTTAGATGCTTGACTGCCTCTTGGAAACTCGTGAGATCTGAAATGACCATGAATGCAAGTTTATCAACCTCAAATTTATCAACTTTTGCAAGATTTACCTCATCATCTACATCTGATAATCCTTCTCCTGAGGTGTAATCAGCTGCCCATATTGGTGGCTGTCTCACTCTTCCCTCCCTTGGTGTAACCTCTTCAATTTCAGGAACATCAATATGCGGTGGAGGAGGATTTTCATCATTTTGGTTCCCATTCTCTTCTTCTACTTCCTCATCGTTGTCATATTCATCTTCCCATTCAAGCTCCATAAACTGTTCAGCAGTGGAATTAGTATCCCAATTCCATGCCTTGTCTTCTTCAAATATCACATCTCGACTTATATGAATCTTCTTCTTGACTGGATCAAACATTCTGAATGCTTTGGACTCACTGCTGAAACCTAGCAAAACACACTTCACACTCTTATCATCGAGTTTAGTTCTTTTCACATCTGGAATGTGAACATGTCCTATACACCCAAAGATGCTGAAATGCTCTACAGAAGGCTTTTCACTACTCCACACTTCTTCAGGTGTCATGTCTTTCACAGCCAATGTAGGAGATCTGTTAAGAACATGGTTTGTCCATTGCACGGCTTCTGGCCAGAACGTTTTTGGAACTCCCTTCTCTGTTAAAACAGCTCTCACCATGTTCATAATGGTTCGATTCTTGCGCTCAGCAACTCCGTTCTGCTGAGGGGTGTATGAGGTGGTTAACTGCCTTTTGATCCCATGTTCCTTGCAATACTCATTGAATTCTCCAGAATTGTATTCTCCCCCTCTATCTGTTCTTAAACACTTGATAAACATACCTATTTGTTTTTCTACAAGTGTTTTGAACTGTTTGAAATGATAGAAAGTTTCTGATTTCTCTAGCACAAAATATATCCATGCTTTCCTAGAAAAATCATCAATAAAACTTATCAGGTACCTTTGTGTCTGTTTGATGATGGCGTCATCGGGCCACATAGATCAGAATGGATGAGCTGCAATCTCTCAGTAGCTCTCCATGTGCTCTTCTTTGGAAGCGGTACTCGGTGTTGCTTCCCCTTCATACATAATTCACATGTAGTCTTTGCTTGTCCAATTTCTGGTAAACCGGTGACCATCTTCTTATTGTGCAAGGTGAGAAGACCCTTGTAGCCAAGATGCCCATATCGATGATGCCACAGTTTCGCTTTGTCTGAGACATCAACCTGAAGGCATTTTCTTTCATCTGTCTTACTACAAGATTCAGCAAGTAAAACAAACATTCTATTTACACTCATAACAGACTCGGCTATTTTACCCTTCGTAGGGTGAAATATACATGTTTTACGTGCTCCTCCCTTGAACAACACATCTAATCCCTTCTCCTGAAGCTGCCCAACACTCAGCAAGTTGTTCTTTAGCTCAGGAACATAATACACATCACTCATCACATAGCTTATTCCCTTAAGCATAATTTTCACCATGCCTTTACCATTCACAATCAATTTGTGATTATTCCCAAGCTTGACAGTATGAGAGAAAGTAGTATCCAAGCTTGAGAACATACCTCGATCTCCGCACATGTGATTTGAAGAACCAGAGTCCACAAACCAGGCATCATTTCGCTTTGCTCCTTGAAGTTCCACATATACCATGAGAAGAACTTCATCTTCCTCCCCCATCTCTGCATAGTGAGCTTCTTTGTTCCATTTTGGGCACTCATACTGAAAATGTCCTAGGCTGTGACATTTATAGCACTCGACCGATGCCTTGTCGAAAGATCGCCCTCTACCCCTACCTCTGCCTCGGTTGGAACCTCCACCTCTGCCTCTGCCTCGGACATTGAGAGCTTGATCTTCCTCTTCATAACTGGTTCTCCTAAATTTTTGCTCATGAACAACCAAAGAGCTTTGCAACTCATCAATAGACATTCTTCCGATGTCTTTGGATTCCTCAATAGAAACCACCACATATGTGAATTTTTCTGTCAGTGTTCGAAGGATCTTTTCAACAATCTTTGAATCTGGCATATCTTCCCCATTGCTCCTCATTTTGTTCGAAACTGTCATTACTCTTGCACAGTAATCGTCAATTTTTTCGTCCGTCTTCATGGTATGGACCTCGAATTCTCTCCTCAGAGTATTGAGAAGAGAACGCTTCACCCTTTCATTTCCTCCAAACTTCCTCTTCATTGAATCCCAAACAATCTTGGATGTTCGACGATCCAAGATCTGTTCAAAACACTGTCCGATCAATCGCCTGGAATAGGTAATGCTTCACCTGATGATCCTTTAACTTGAGATCCTCCATGTGTTTCTGCTGGTCAGCAGTTATCTCAGCTCCTTTTGCTGGCTCAGTGTATCCCTCTGTAATCAAACTCCATAAGCCTTTTGCTCGCAAAAGATTCTCCATCAATTCATTCCAATGATCATAATGACCATCAAAGTGAGGAATTTTTGTGAGTGTTTTGTCGTCGCTCATGTTTTCTCTCTCAGATCACTTGGATTGGCTTATGATACCAAATGTAGAATTAAGCTCAATAATTCACAAATAGCACACCAGTCTAATCATTCAATTAATCAACCCCAAGTGCCTTTTATAGGACTTAACAAAAACAAACTCCCCAGAACTAAAGGACATGACCTGCAACTAAGCTAATGACTGTAACAGAACTTGACTCTAACTATGACTCTAACTAAACCCACAAGAATAGGTCAATTATTCATTAAACAAAACAAACTAACAATTACAGTATTTTGTGAGTTTTTAGTTCTTGTAATAGAAGCTATAAATCTTAAGTAATATACCTAAATTATGATATTTCGTTTCTTATAGTTGAACCGAATTAAAAGACAGCATATGAGAAGAAAATATTTTTCATATTTCTAATATATTAGGTGATTTAGGATTTGAATGAATATTTGAGTACAGTCTGCTGATTATTCCGGCTGATGACCATAGTTTGCCAGTAAAGTTCAATTTTTTCAGGATAATATAGGTGATAATCATTTATTAGGCGCACGTCCGGTTCGAATCATTATGTGCATAGAAAAAAGCCTGATATTAAGTAAAGGGGCGGGTTTATTATCCATTGAGCTTCAAAGCATTCGCCATTGGCCCTTGGGGGTTTCTTGATTATTCAAAAATTATAACTGATAATCTTTTGTTGCTGCAGTCACGCAACCACTCTAATTTATTATGTTTGATCTTGATTTCCAGGATAGTGTTTGAAAAGGTAAATTTCTTCAGGACTTGGTGTTAAGAGACAACCATGAGTATGCTTTCAGGATTGAAGTTCATACCACGCGAACATGTAGAAAAGGTAAGCTTACTAACGCTTTCTCATCACACAGTAGAAATCCATCATGATGAAGTTGCATGAGTCGTATTGGTGTTGAGATAAACCTTGTTCTTTTGTGTGATTGTTGCGTATGTTTTCTTGAAATTTGTGGGAAAAAAACTTCTTTATTTTAGATGGATAAAATTTTAACCTTTATTTTTTTGGGTTCTTTAGTTGTGTATGAGAAAGTGTTATGCCTCTGATGCTCGTGGTCGATTTGGTGTTAGGCAAATGATGAAAGCTTGGATGATTCTCGACAACAGAGGAGGAGATCTGGTCATAAGAAGGACAGGGAGAGAAAGAAAAAGAAAAAATCACGTTCCACTAGTTCAGATGATGAAGACCTTGATAAGATAAGAGCAAGGTCAAAGAAAAAGAAGTGGTATGCCTCAGATGAGGATTTTTCCTCATATTCAGATGGAAGTGGGAGTGATGGTGCTTCTGATTATGAGAGAAAGAACAGTACTAGCAAGACTAGTAAGAAGAGAAGAAGCAAGGATTGAAAAAGTAAAGAGAGAAGTCGAAGTTCTTCATCTGAGTCTGAAAGTGAGAAAAGGAAGAGAAGTAAGAGAGACAGACAAAGTCGGAGAGAGGGTGAAGAACTGCAAGGCAACTTGCTTGGTACATATAGATTGTGTTATCCTCCACTTAATTGCACATCGTCCCTTCCCCAAAATTAACTGAAGGGAGTAATTTATTTAGTTGTTTTTCTGTGGAAATTTTAGATAATGACTTTGATGGATCTAAGTCGCGTAATGATCATGAACTTGTTAGAAAAGAAATGGGGTTGGATTGGATGCTGCGGCCAAAAGACAACGTGGATAAGATTCCCGAATCAGTTTCTAACTGTTCAGCTGAGGAGACTCCGGCTGAAGAGGTATATTTCTGGTTGATTTTATAACACCGTGCGCCTTTGGATGCTCGTCTCTTTCCATTGTATCATATCTTTATAGTGGAACAATATTACGGGCTTTCTTATCAAGCCTTATGCCCTTTGTTTTATATTTAATTTGCTTTAATCAGTTTGTTCATGTTAAAAATGCAAGAGCTAGAGCTCGTTGACGTCATATATTGTTCACATTGAAAAGGCAATCATGCTATGAGTTGCTTTTCATCCAGTCTTTGGGGATTCATCCATTTGTTTGTTAATGGTGTTTATGTCTTTAATCCAATGTATCAAAAGATTTATTTTGAATGTGTAGTGACTGTACCACCTGAATCTTTAGTTATACTAAGTGCTGCTAGTCCCTTCAATTCATTGAAGAAATGTGGTAGTAAGGGTTATCTTCTTGCACTGCTTGATATTGCCATGTACTTACTGGACCAGATTGGCATATGTATGTTTCTTGTTTTAGGTGACAAAAGTAAATCCCAGAGAACTGAACCCATACTTGAAGGATGGAGGAGGTGGTTATCCTGATGATTCAGAAGGAACAAAGAGTGGTGGTAGCCAACTTCTGTCTACTGCTGTTATTGGTGACGGTGGTGCAAGTTGGAGGCTTAAAGCCTTGAGACGGGCTCAAGAACAAGCAGATCGTGAAGGACGGAAGCTTGATGAGGTTGGCATTTCAGTGATTGTCTTGCACTTCTACTGCAGTCACTTTCTAACTTTCACATTTACAGGTGGCAGCAGAACGGTGGGGATCACTTAGTGAACTTGCTGTTTCTGTGTCTTCCGGTAAAGCTGCACCAACCCGTGCTCACCTTCATGCTATCAAACGGAGGCAAGGGGTAATGGATGACAAGGAAGCTGTTGCAGACAAACGAAATCAGACTTATGCTAGAAAGGTAATGTCAGATAAGAGTTGGTGACTTTACTAAAGGGCAACATTAGTTGCTTTATATTGCTTTCGTTATTCTTTACAGTTTACGCTTGTATATTTGTGATTTTAATGCTTGATGGAATGATTTTTGAATATCAAGCTTTTGTTAAATTAATGTTGATTTTTTTTTTTTACAATGTCGTAGTCTGATATTTAGGAATCTGACCTTGCTCCTTATAAATTCAGAAGGAAGCTGTGCTATTTCCTCTACTAAAGTGGAAATGACAATTTGGCTATTTTTGATCTGTGTTTTATTGGTGTTAATAGTCTCATAAACATGTGCTTGCAGGAGACGTCCTCTGGTCGTTCTAAGATGCGAATGCCCACCAACCTTAAAGATTCTTTATCATGGCGCAAAGAGAAAAACCAGAAGATTCCCAGTGCAGATGCGGGGCTTATTGCCACTGCAATTTCTAGTGTAAATAAATTCTCCAATGACGGAAATTTTATGTGTGAATTTATGCATGAAAAAAGTGGTGTTTCCAGCCATGCTCCTGAATCTTCAAATCTGAAGTCAGGGGTCTTGGAATCAAAACCAGATTTACCGGTATATGAGAAAACAAGTGAAGATGCAACAAATATCAAGCCAGCCTTGACTGCAAATCAATTAGCTGCAAAAGTGATGCAGCTTCGAATCAAAGGGATGCATGATGAAGCTGAAAAACTTCTGGTGCGCAATAAATTCACTCTCTTTTGTACATTATTCAAAACAACATGGCGGTTAGTCAAGACCATGTGTTTTTTAAGTGACATCACTGATTTGATATTGCAGGCCTTCTAGAACATATCAATAGTTCGTAACATGTCATCTGTTTTATCTATCAGTAGTAGGTGCCAAAAAGTTTCATCTATCCTAGATCTATTTTCTAGCTAGTATGATCTTCTAAATTGATGACTTCATGAGACTCTATATTTCTTGCTTCCTTTGCCCCTTTCTTCAAAAAACTAGTCACCAAATTAAAATGTCTCCATGTTGGCAGCTTGCCGTTTCTTTGAGCAAGTAAAGGGGGTGCTTTATATAAGACTTAATGACACTTAATCTCGAGTTGACTGTTTAGGCTTCCCTGGTTGTAATCAACTTTACAATGTGTTACTTTCTTTTTCCAGAAAGAAGTGGAGGAGATGAAAATTAAACAAACTGCTAATGATGTGTTGAGTAGACCACAGATAGATGGGAGCACAAGCATGTATTTTGGATCTGAATTGCCAGCTAGGGCTTGCTTGACTTGGGAAATGTTCTTTTTTTTAATTTTTTTTGTTTCAATGCCCATCAGTAACTAAATGTATTGTCTTTAATCCTTTGTTTAGATATGTGATGCATGACATATCTGCTCGGCAAAATAATAAAGCAGAGGATGTGGATGTGCATCTTGCTCAGAAGATAGTGCAAAACAAAAAGTACACTACGTATGGTCAGGCAGATGATGAGTATGATTATGATGATGGGCCGAGAAAAAAGTCCCGGAAGAAAGGAGGGGTGGAGAATAATAAATCCCTTGAGACTGCTAATCATGCAAGGCGCATTTTGACTCAGCAGGAGAGATGCCAATTCTGCTTTGAGAATCCAACAAGACCAAAGCATCTGGTGGTTGCCATTACAAACTTCACTTACTTATCACTGCCAGTATGGCGGCAGATTGCCCCTGGTCATTGCTGCATCTTGACAATGCAGGTGACTTTGAGCTCTTCTCTGGTCATATATCTATAGGTTATATTTTCGTTCATTCTTGTGAACTGTACAATTAGCCAATTAATTGAATTCCGAAGAAATAATCTTTAGTGTGCTATATCTCCATGAGTAGTGTCTTATTGGCAAAGCTAAGCTCCCTATTTCTCATTTGTCTGCTTTTCAGCATTTCAAGAGATCATTTATATCAGAAGTTGACTTTTAATGATAAAAAAGAAAGAGATCATTCATATGAGATTTGTTTTTGTGGTAGATGCTCCAGGATGTTATTGCTTCCAAAGATCTTGTTATAGTGCTACCTTTGCTGCCAATTCTTTGCTGTTTTTTGTCATAATGACCATTGCTTTCTCTTGGAACAGCATGAATCAGCTACAAGATCTTTAAATGCCTCATTATGACGTTTGCAAAGCAAGAGAAGGATCTTATTTTTCTTGAGACTGTGATGAGTTTGGCCCGGTAGAAGCGGCATTGTTTGGTAGAGTGCATTCCTTTGTCCAGGGAAGTCGCAAAGCAAGCACCCTTGTACTTTAAAAAGGTTTGCAAAACCATCTTGTGTGTTGTCCATTTTATTTTTGTAGCACTGTATCAAATCTAGTCTGGAATGAGTTGGAATTTAGAAAATATGTGGTTGCCTAGTCTTCCGTTAATATGATATGAAGGGATTTTTGATAAAGCATCTGAAGGATTACCAGTTGGCCTTTTATCAAATATGATTAGAATTAGGTCTGGGAACTGTGAAATGTGAACTGTCATTATTGTGGTAGTGAGTCTGGCTTCTCGGTCTTCTATTTTTATCAAATCATAGGATGTGCTAATTGCTAAGACATGTTAATTGCCCAGGGATTTGGTCTAGTGGTAAGTAGATCAGGTGCTTTGGTCTAAGCTTAGACTACTTGTTCCAGTGCTGAAATGTTTTTTGCCCTTCTGTGCTGGAGCTAACTGGTTACACCTTTTGTAATTTGGCATCTTCCTGATGCTCATGCATTGATAATCTCTTACTTCATAAAAAAGAAGAAGATTATAACAGGTGATGTGTGGGAGAGGCGAGTGTTACGTGTTCGAACCCGCCGTAGACATAAGTCTTGTATTTTAATGGAGAAGGGTGGAGGTGCAGGCCTATTATCCACCAAATTTTGAACTGTGCACCTATTACCCTCGGGGATTTCATTTTTTCTTCATTTTTACTGCTATATTTATTTGGTCTTGTTTTTAAAATAGCTCCCTATCCTAGCTGACTTCCATCAGTTTGTACTATTAAATAATCTGTTTCGAGGGGGATTTGTAAGTCTGGTATATGTTTAACCTTTTCTTTAATTTGCTGAATTAGTTTAATATCTTCTATATTAAAATGTTTTTATCCTTTGCTACCTATTTTAGCATATAAAGGTCCTGCTATTTTTTCTAAATCTTTAATAAAATTTCGAGCATAATTTACTGATCCTAAATTTTTTTGTAGATCTTTTGTAGTATCTAGTTTATCTGGCATGTCTAATACCTTTTTAGCTATGTGTGGTTGTAACTTTATTTTTCCTTCTCCTATTGTTACTCCTAAGAAATTAATATGAGTTTTACATAGTTCCATTTATCTGACATAGATTCGTCTACATTTAAAAGTGTCTCCTGCAGTTCTTCTATTAATTGAGAGTTTCTAGTTCTAATATTATTTCTTTTAGGGCATATGTTGGCTAAATGGTCTATACTTCCACAGGTATAACATTCTAATTTATTTTTATAATTTCTATCACTTCTATATTTTCTGACGTGTCTATCTCTATTTAAGTAGGGTTTTCTTGCTGATGATCTTTTTAGGTAATATGTTTTACGTTTATATGGTTTTGGGTTATAGTATGAGTGCCGTTTATGCTTCTTTGGTTTCTGAGGTCTTTTATCATAACTTTGATTTGTATAAATAACAGATTTACAAAAGTTCATTTCATTTTGTTTAAGCTGTTTTTGAATTTGTATATTAGTACATTTCTCTTGTAGTATTTCCATTACATGTTGTATCTTTTGTCCTATTGACCATAAAGCATTTGGGTCTTGTATTACTCCTGCTCTCTTATACCATCGTTCTTCTATTTCTCTCCCTAAAGCTCCAGGTAATTTATGAAATAGCTTTTTACCTAGTTTATCATCAAAAGTATTACCACTAACTGTGCAATAATAGAGATAATCCTTTAAAAAAATCTTTGATATGCGTCCAATTTGTGATGCTTAATTGTTCTAATTTTATTACTGCATTTCTTTGTAAGGCTAATAATCCACTATTTGGATCTTCTCCTGTTAACAAAACATGTATATTATTAGCAAAAATGTATGGATTTGGTCCTAACTCTATTAGGCCTTGAAATTCTTGAGGGTAAGTCTGTCTGTATGCTTCCCAAACTGCTTTACATGATTCTCCTAAAAAGGTCTCTAAATATTTATACATTGTTTCTGCGTCTGTTTCTTGATAGTTTTTGATGAAATCTGCTACAATTATTCCTTTCCATACTTCTATTACTGTATTCCACATTTGTGGACCGTGAGCTGCTATATTAAGTATTTTTCCTTTATTTCCTCCTTGCAATTTAATGGGTTCTTCTAAATGCATTTGTCTACCTGCTGGTTTAATATTGTCTCTTATTTCTATTTCTTGTGCTGCAGGCCATGCTTTCCTTGGGAGATTGCCCGAAGTATGTGTAACATTTGCTGTGGGACTTGTTCTTTGGAAAGGGCTTGCACTATGGGCACTTGTTGCTTCATTTATTAGTTCTTTATAGCTTATTAAGGATGTTGTGTCATCTTGCGATTCCAGGTCTTCTGTGTCTTTTATGTTATCATCTTTAGTATCTTCTATTCTGTATGTAAAGTTATCATTTCGTTTTGGGCAAATTCTAAAATGTTCTATAGTTTCAACAATATCCATTTTACCCTTTTTGCAGCCTTTACATTTGAACACACTATATCTATTTTCTTTGTATAATTCTTTTGCTATTGCTATAGCATTATCTACTTCGCATCCTTCTTGTATTAGTTCTACATTCATAAATTCTTCTTGTTCTGTAGCTATTGTACTTTCTGTGTCTGTGTCATCTACTAAGTTTTGATTGGTGTAATTATAGTCTGTAAACCTTATTGAAGTTTCTCCTTTGGAATTAGTATACATTAAATGATCTTTAGGCATGAATACTTTAGGCTTGCTTAATTTGTCTAGATTCCATTCTAAGCTTGCATATTCTTCTGGATTTATTTTAATTGGTTTTATTAGTTTTATTCCTTTATTACCATTACTTCTACTACATCGTTAACTTGTAGTTTAAATCTAGTATTGCTTCTTAAAGTCATTTTTCCTATGAAACCTAAGCACATTAATAAATTATTTTCATTAGTCATTTCTTCATATTCTTTGGTTTGTATTCCTATTTTTATATTTTCACCAAATTCGTTTAAATTTGTTTAAATTTATTAAAAAGTTTGGGCTGATGGCGAATCTGTAATATCTTACAGTTTTGCTTTATGCGCCTGGTTAGAGTGACAAGTATTTTCATTGTTCCATCTCCAAGCATCATTGTCTCCTCCTTTGTTATTATTTTATCTCCCAGCATTATTGTTGTTGTTCCACCTTCCTGCATCATTGTTATGATTCCATTTCCCTACACCATTGTTGTTGTTCCATCTCCCTGTATTATTTCTTCCTCCTCCTCATTTTGCAACAAGCACATTATCTGTTGATTGGATGGAGTACTCTTTATGTGTAACATCCGACTGAAACATCTTTGAGAGTGGTGATCCCAGAACTAGAGAGAATTTGTGATTTAGCAGTTTCAAACTTAGAGGGGAGTCCAGCTAAAAAACTCATAATTGCCATTTGTTTTCTCTGAGCTTGCTGCACCTTGAGATTCATATGTTTTTTTGAACTCCATGAAATATGTAGTGAGTGATTTAGCTTCCTTCTCAGAACTATAGAAAACCTTGAAAACTTCATAAATCTGAGATAAATTACCCTTGCCAAAATATAAATACTCCAAACAATCCATTAGTTCTTTCACAAACTCACGGTGATTAACCAACGAAACCACTTCTTTATTAATAGAGTTTATCATTTGCAAGAGTAGTTTGGCGTCATCTCTAAGCCAAGCCTTTATAGCATCATCAGTTGGAGGATCTTGGATAATGTGGTCATCCTTTTCAACACTATGCAAGTACTCCCTGATTTTTCTATTCCAATCTAAATAATTAGACCCATTTAATTTATAATCTGTAATTTTGGATAATACTCGAATAATTTCGGTCATGATAGATTTATCCTCAGACATTTTAACTAATTTATTTTAGCCAAGAAATTGATTAAGAAGAGCAAAGGATCAACACTCTGAAATCAAACTGGTTGAAAAGAACAATAAATCGATACCAAAACTGAACCAAGCAGCCTGTTAGGAGTTTGCTTTTGAACTGCAGTAAATTTAGTTTTATTGCTTTTGTTTTAAATAAGGCTTAGTCAATTAGTTGTTATCTATGTGTTCCTATTATTTAGGAAGTGTTTTAGTTAATCTAGAAGTCGTGTATTTTGCCATTCAGTTTTTATCTTTTCTTGGTCATATATATCTAACTTTGAAGATATTAAAAAAGGGTTCTTCTGCTTCGTCTCTCATCTTCTCTCTCATTTAAGTTTAAGCCGCTTCTTCCTTAGATTTTTTTTTACCTCAACAGTTGTAAAACCTTCAATTGGTATCAGAGCCTTATTTTTTGAGGGACCTGTGCGCGCGCGCGCCGATCAGATTTCGTGAATACCATGAACGGAGGATCAAGTTTTTCTTCAATGGCACCACCAACTTTCGATGGAGAAAATTATCAAATCTGGGCTGTAAGAATGCAGGTATATCTGGAAGCTTTGGACCTTTAGGAGGTCATAGAAGATGAATACGAGATTGCTCCCTTGCCAAACAATCCCACAATGGAATAGATTAAATATCACCAGGAGAGGAAAATCAGGAAACCAAAGGCAAAGACATGTTTATTTGGTGCAGTTTCGCCTACTATTTTCACTCGTATCATGTCTCTAAAGTCAGCAAAAGAGGTATGGGATTATCTCAAGAATGAGTATGAAGGAGATGAAAGGATCCGAGGGATGCAAGTGCTAAATTTGGTATGTGAGTTTGAGCTGCCAAGGATGAAGGAAAGTGAAACCATAAAGGAGTACTCTGACCGACTTCTTAACATAACAAATCACATCAGATTGTTGGGTTCCACTTTTAACGATTCAAGGATCGTTGCGAAAAATACCTGAAAGATTTGAGGCAACCATTACAACCTTAGAAAATACTAAGGACTTGTCCAATATTACACTAACAGAGCTCTTGAGTGCTTTTCAAGCACAAGAGCAACGGTGTGTTATGAGACAAGAAGGAGCTGTTGAAGGAGCCTTACCAGCTAAGCATCAAGATGATGGGACGATATAAGAAAAAGAAGAACAACAAGTACCAACCAACAGATGGAGAAGGTGCAGCACACAATAACAAAAACAAACCAGGTAGCTTCAAAGGAAACTACCCTCCTTGTAAGCATTATGGCAAGATTGGGCACACACCTTTCAAGAGTTGGACAAGGCTTGATACGAAGTGCAGTAACTGCAATTAGTTTGGGCACGAAGTTATCATTTGTAAGAACAAAACTCAGAACCAGGATGCAGATGCTCGAGTTGTTAATGAACATGAGGAGGATCAACTCTTTGTTGCATCATGTTTTGCAAAGCAATGTTTCAAGCGAGTCGTGGCTGATTGATAGCGGATGCACAAATCACATGACTCATGATAAAGAACTCTTCAAAGAATTGAAGCCTACTCGAGTTGCAAAGATTAGAATAGATCGTGGTAGTCACAGTCCAGCAAAAGAAATAGGAACTATTGCAGTTGAGACACAAGCAGGTACTAAAACAATAACAGATGTTCTTTATGTACCTGACTTCGACCGAAACCTGTTAAGCGTTGGTCACTTATTAGTGTTAAAATTGACAAGATTCTAAATAAATTAATATAGCAACTTGGTAGGTGAAAGTTTGGTAAAATTTTACATCTGATGTCATGGATGACATCAAGAGCAAGAATCTATTCCTCTAAATAGGTAGCTCTTCATTCATTTGAAACCCACCTCTCATCACATCTCTCTCTTGTCTTCTCATATTTAAGCCATTTGCAAAATACATTAGAAGAGTAGAGAACTGATAGAGCAATTCTCTTAGATGTATTTGGGATCTCTCCCCTTTTTTTGTTAATATAAATTAAATGCAGTTTTTCTCTGGTGGACGTAGGATCATTCTGATCCGAACCACGTTAAATATTGTTGTTCTTCCTTGTTCTTTATATTTTCCCATTTTCGCTAACAGTTAGAAAAAGGCTTCAAACTTTATTTTGACGATAAATATTGCTTGATCAAGGATCCCTCGGGACAGGACTTGTTTAAAGTCAAAATGAGAGGAAAAAGCTTCTCGTTAGATCCATTTGAGGAAGAGCAGATGGTGTATTCAGCAAAAGCACATGTCGCTGAGTTATGGCATAAGAGACTTGGGCACTATCATTATCAAGGACTTGTCAAAATGCAAAAGTTGAAGATGGTGGAGAGCCTACCTGATCTGGAAGTAAATACCACTGAATGTCATGCCTGCCAAATTGGTAAACAACACAGAAAGCCATTTCCTAAATCAACTCGGAGAGCCTCACAAAAGCTACAACTAGTTCACACTGATGTCGCAGGGGCCTTAAAGAAATCCATCACTACAAGGTAGCATCAATTACGTTCTTTTCATTGATGATTTTATAAGAATGTGCTGGATTTGTTTCTTGAAATTCAAGTCAGAAGTTGCTGGAGTATTCTAGAAATTCAAGAAATTGGTGGAAAATCAAAGTGGTTGTAACTTGTAAAATTCAAGCTATGAGGTCTGATAACGGAAATGAATGTTGGATTTAATTGATAGTTTGAATGGGAAATTGAGGGGAAAAGAAGTGGAGGAAAAATTGATATGTTCTCTCTTACTTTATTAAATAAGCTTTTGTCCCACATACGTGGTGGAAAGGAAACGTCTCCTACTTAAAAGTAGATGCACTCCTTTATGTTGCTAAAGGGTCAAGAAGAGGGTCTCCCCTCGCGCCGTCGTCGTCGTCGCTCGCTCGGCTCGGCTTCGGCTACGGCTACGGCTTCGGCTTTGGTCAATTAATTGATAATTTTTTTGGACCAAATTTCCTTTAAATTTTAATTAATTAATATTATTTATTTATTTAATTAATTAAGTGAAAAAATCCCGATCTGTGACCCGTGACCCATTTCTTTCCCGTATTAATTTAAAAATATTTTCCTCCGTTTTTCCAACAGATTTTTGAAAGGTTGCAACCTTGTCCGAAAAGTTGCAAACCTTTTCTCAACAGGCAAATCTTTTTTCCCAACAGGTGCCTTTTCTTAAAAGATGTAAACAGTCTATATATATCTGTTAATCCTCAGAATGTTCCATACGAAATTTCTGAAATAACATCTTCGTCTTCTTCTTTCTGCACTTCCTAAAACTCGTGTGATATACAACCTTCAAGTGGTTCGCAGACACCAAAGATTTGCAGTACCTCCACTTTGGTGAGTAAATCATTCTATCTTGGGAGGAAAGATTCCAAAACCTCAGGTACTTTGAGGGGAATAATTTCCTTAAGGACACACTGTGTATTCAGTAGGCTCGATTTTGTTCTTACAATAATTTTTTATATACTATTATTATTTTTAGATACTGTCTTTTATTACTTTCAGAAGTTATTGTTACTGTTTAATATTTTTTAATACAATTTACTAACAATCTTAAGGAAATTATTGTTATTATTGTTTTCTGATTAAACTGTATTCTGTTTTTGAAGACTAAAACTTGTGTGGTTTTCTACTTCGTATGAAATAAATATTTTGACTTGAAGAGTATAAAAACTTCGTTGGAATATTAAAGTTCATACTTGTAACTTCGTTGGAATATTAAAGTTCATACTTGTACAACGATTTGAAGAGTATAAAAACTTCATCGTTGTTTTTGTAAAAGGTCTGATATTCTGAAATAATAAGACAGTTTGTCTATTTCTGACAGTAAAAAGAAATGACAAGTGATACTGCTACTACTTCTGCGACTGTTGCTGCAACAAGCCGCACTTCTGTGCCACCGGCAGAAAAACCAGAAAAATTTTCTAGAGCCAACTTCAAAAGATGGCAGCAAAGGGTGTTCTTTTGGCTTACCACTCTTGGTATGCAGAAGTTCACCAACGAAGACCCTCTTGTGCCCACTGTTGATATACTGGCCAATGAAAAATTTATGATTATTGAGGCATGGACACAGGCAGATTTTCTATTCAAGGGCTACATCCTAAGTGCTTTGGATGATGATTTGTACAATGTCTACAGTGCTGTGAAAACTTCTAAAGAATTGTGAGATGCACTTGAGAAGAAGTACAAGACTGAAGACGCATGCTTGAAAAAAATTGTGGTTGCCAAGTTCCTAGACTATAAAATGATAGATAGCAGAACTGTTGGAACCCAAGTTCAAGAACTACAACTTATTTTTCATGACCTTATTACTGAAGGTATGGTAGTTAATGAAGCATTTCAAGTGGCTGCGATGATAGAAAAGTTGCCTCCTTCGTGGAGAGATTTCAAAAATTATCTAAAGCACAAGCATAAGGAAATGAAGTTGGAAGATCTTGTGATTCGTCTCAAGATTGAGAAAGATAACAAAACAGCAAAAAAGAAGTCGCGTGGAAATTCAACAATTATGGGAGCGAACATCGTTGAAGATGCTGCTCCAAAGAATAAGAAAAGGAAGCAACCTTTTGGAAAGAATCAGGAGCAGAACAAAAAAAACTTCAAGGGCAATTGTTATAATTGTGGGAAAGTTGGCCACAAAGCTCCAGATTGTCGTCTTCCGAAAAAGGACAAGAGAAAGGGACAAGCCAATATGGTGGAAAATAAAAAAGGTATCAATGATCTGTGTGCAATGCTATCAGAATGCAACCTAGTAGGTAATCCCAAAGAATGGTGACTTGATTCGGGAGCTACTTCACATGTATGTGCAGTCCGAGAAGCCTTCTCTACTTATTCCCCTGCAGCACCTGATGCGACGATCTATATGGGAAATTCTGCAACTGCTAAGGTTGAAAGATATGGAAGAGTATTTCTGAAAATGACATCCGGCAAGGTGGTGACGCTGAACAAAGTTTATCATGTTCCAGAAATGCAAAAGAATTTGGTGTCTGCCGGTCTTCTTATCAAGAATGGATTCAAGTGTGTTCTAGTTTTAGACAAAGTAGTTGTCAGTAAGAATGAAATGTATCTAGGAAAAGGCTACCTCATTGAGGATCTTTTCAAACTAAATGTAATGGTTGTTGATGATAATAAAGTTCAAGCTTCTTCTTACTTACTTGAGTCAAATAATTTATGGCATTCACGTTTAGGACATGTCAATCATAAAACCTTGCGAAAACTGATTAACTTAAATATATTTCCTAACTTTGATTGCAATAAATCAAAATGTCGAGTATGTGTTGAATCTAAGTATGCTAAGCATCCTTATAAATCTATTGAAAGGAATTCTAGTCCCTTAGAATTGATTCACACAAACATTTATGATATGAAGTCTACACCAACTCGTGGTAAGAAGAAGTATTTTATAACTTTTATTGATGATTGCACTAGATATTGTTATGTGTATTTGCTTAATAGTAAGGATGAAGCAATTGATGCATTTAAGCAATACAAGAATGAAGTGGAAAATCAATTGAATAAAAAGATAAAAATGATTAGAAGTGATAGGGGTGGAGAATACGAATCTCCTTTTGAAGAGATATGTTTAGAATATGGAATTATTCATCAAACTACTGCCCCCTACACACCACAATCAAATGGAATTGCAGAAAGGAAAACCGAACATTAAAAGAAATGATGAATTCTTTATTAATAAGTTCCGGTTTACCGCAGAACTTGTAGGGAGAAGCTATCCTTACAGCTAATCGAATACTCAACAGAGTACCCCACATCAAAACACAAACTATTCCATATGAACTATGGAAAGAAAGAGAACCCAACTTGAAATATTTCAAAGTGTGGGGGTGTTTAGCAAAGGTCCAAGTTCCTTTGCCCAAAAGGGTAAAAATCGGACCAAAGACCGTGGATTGTGTTTTTATTGGCTATGCTACAAACAGCAAAGCTTGTCGATTTTTGGTTCACAAATCGGACAATCTAGAAATTAATATTAATACGGTAATTGAATCAAATAATGCTGAATTCTTTGAAAATATTTATCCGTATAAAACTAAATGTGAGTCCTCAAGTGAAAGATCTAAACGACCACGAGAAGAACCAAAGGAAAGTAAACCAACCGACGAGGATCCAAGGCGTAGCAAACGTCAAAGGATATCTACTTCCTTTGGACCAGATTTTGTGACATTCTTGCTTGAAAATGAGCCTCAAACATTTAAAGCTGCAATGTCTTTTTCTGATTCAGCATTTTGGAAACAGGTAATCAATAGTGAGATTCAATCAATTTTAAATAACCATACATGGGAATTGGTTGATCTTCCTCCTGGAAATAAACCTTTAGGATCAAAATGAATATTTAAAAGGAAAATGAAAGCTGATGGCACTATTGATAAATATAAGGCAAGACTTGTAGTCAAAGGTTATAGACAAAAAGAAGGTCTTGATTACTTTGACACATACTCGTCGGTAACAAGGATAACATCTATTCGGGTGTTAGTGGCACTTGCAGCTGTATATGGTCTTGAAATCCATCAAATGGATGTTAAGACAGCTTTCTTAAATGGAGAATTGGAGGAAGAAATTTACATGGAACAACCTGAGGGTTTCGTAGTTCCAGGTAAAGAAAGGAAAGTGTGCAAACTTGTTAAGTCATTTTATGGACTTAAACAAGCACCTAAACAATGGCATGCAAAATTTGACCAAATAATATTGGCAAATGGATTTAAGATTAATGAGTGTGACAAATGTGTTTACATTAAAAATACTCGAAATCATGAAGTCATTGTTTGTTTATATGTTGATGACATGTTGATAATGAGTAAAGACATTGCCGATGTAAATGCTACGAAGCGTATGCTTGCTAGCAAATTTGACATGAAAGACTTAGGGGTTGCTGACTTGATCTTAGGAATTAGGATCCATAAAACTCCACAAGGTCTAGCATTATCACAGTCACATTATATTGAAAACATACTTGATAAGTTCAAGTATTTAAATTTCAATGTTGCAAAAACTCCAATTGATGTAAGTTTTGCACTTCAAAAGAATGAAGGTAAAAGTGACTCACAATTGGACTATGCACGAGTTTTGGGAAGTTTGATGTATATTATGAATTGTACACGACCAGATATAGCATGTGCTATTAGCAAGTTGAGTCAATTCATGAATAATCCCAATCAAACTCATTGGATGGCAATGAAACGAGTCTTGGGGTATTTGAAACACACCCAAAACTATGCTTTGCATTATAATAAATATCCTGGAGAAATTGAGGGATATAGTGATGCAAACTGGATCACCAGATCATCTGAAGTTAAATCCACAAATAGATATGTTTTCACCGTTGGTGGAGGAGCAGTGTCTTGGAAATCATCAAAACAGACATGCATCGCCCGCTCTACAATGAAGTCTGAATTTATAGCTTTAGACAAGGCTGGTGAAGAAGCTGAATGGCTCTGAAATTTTTTGGAAGATATTTCATTTTGGCCCAAACCTTTGGCACCCATATGTATACATTGTGATAGCCAAGCGACAATAGGGAGGGAAGGAAGCATTATGTATAACGGAAAATCGCGTCACATTCGATGGCGACATAATACTGTTAGACAACTACTCTCTAGTGGTGTTATCACTATTGACTACGTAAAGTCAAGAGATAACGTATCGGATCCACTAACAAAAGGCCTATCTAGAGAGGCTGTTGAAAGATCATCGAGGGGAATGGGGTTAAGGCCTAGGACAAGTCATCATGGCGGTAACTCTACCTAGTAGACTAGAGATCCCAAGAACTAGGTTCAAAGAGATCAAACAAAGTTATGATTGGCGGTTCAACATTGTCAAATAACTTAACCCATTCTCGTGATAATGACAATGTTCAGAAATAAAGAATAAAACTTTAAGGCTTTTTAATGAGTTAATAAAGCATTAAAGATTTTTTAATGATTATCAAAGTCTGGCGGAAAATGACTAGATAGTGTGTCTATAGGACTACACGTTTAGAAATCACCTATGTGAATATGAAGTATAAGCCGCTTCAAGGGAAATGACGGTAAAGGCCCATTCTTTATGCATTCACGAAACCAGGCGGTGTTCATGGCTAAAACGAACACAACCGTGAGAACCATAGATGGTTGATGATTAATTGTGTGACTTATGTTGTCTAGTTATACAACAAAGTTCAACGGTTCAAAGATATCGCATCTACCGATTGATCGAGTATATCCAGATGCAATTAATCTTCACTTGTATATCACACACTTATCCGTGCATTCCTTTATCTTGTAGACATTCCCCATTCATGTAGGGGATTGTTGGGTTTAATTGATAGCTTGAATGGGAAATTGAGGGGAAAAGAAGTGGAGGGAAAAATGATATGTTCTCTTTTGCTTTATTAAATAAGCTTTTGTCCCACATAGGTGGTGGAAAGGAAAAGTCTCCTACTTAAAAGTAGAAGCACTCCTTTATGTTGCTAAAGGGTCAAGAAGAGGGTCTCCCCTCGCATCGTCGTCGTCGTCGCTCGCTCGGCTCGACTTCGGCTTCGGCTTCGGCTTCGGCTTCGGCTTCGACTTCGGCTTCGGCTTCGGCTTCGGATTCGGATTCGGATTTGGTCAATTGATATGATTGATTGATAATCTTTTTGGACCAAATTTCCTTTAAATTTTAATTAATTAATATTATTTATTTATTTAATTAATTAAGTGAAAAAATCCCGATCTGTGACCCGCAACCCATTTCTTTCCTTCCCGGATTAATTTAAAAATATTTTCCTCCGTTTTTCCAACGGATTTTTGAAAGGTTGCCACCTTGTCCGAAAAGTTGCAAACCTTTTCTCAACATACAAATCTTTTTTCCCAACAGGTGCCTTTTCTTAAAAGATGTAAACAGTCTATATATATCTATTAATCCTCAGAATGTTCCATACGAAATTTCTGAAATAACATCTTCGTCTTCTTCTTTCTGCACTTCCTAAAACTCGTGTGATATACAGCGTTCAAGTGGTTCGCAGACACCAAAGATTTGCAGTACCTCCACTTTGGTGAGTAAATCGTTCTATCTTGGGAGGAAAGATTCCAAAACCTCAGGTACTTTGAGGGGAATAATTTCCTTAAGGACACACTGTGTATTCAGTGGGCTCGATTTTATTCTTACAATAATTTTTTATATACTGTTATTATTTTTAGATACTGTCTTTATTACTTTCAGAAGTTAATGAATACACCTCAGCCAAATTTGATTCATTTTGCGGGGAGGCCGGCATTGTGCATCAGCTTACAACACCATACACTCCAGAACAAAATGATGTTAGTGAAAGAAGAAATAGATGGATAATGGAGATGGCCAGATGTATGTTGCATGAGAAGGCAATTACAAGCATCCTTGTGGGTTACAATAGCTTTTCTAAAGCGTACAAGGTCTATCATCCTCAAACAGGAAAGATGACAATTACAAGAGATGTTCACTTTAGTGAGAACGAACAGTGGGACTGGAAGAATTCTCAGAAATCATGAAAACTTTCATCGGAAGCAAACATCAGCCCTCCTGAAAAGCAAAAAACTGAACAATGGCAGCAAGAACTAGAAGATGATCATCAAGTCAAAGGGCGAATATTGTTGTCAGATATCTGTGAGAGATGTAATGTCGCCATCTATGAACCTGCTGGACCAGTAGACGCTCTTCAAGACCCAAAGTGGAAGAAAGCAATAGAGGAGGAGATCTCCATGACTAAGAAAAATAAAACTTGGGTGTTAGTCGACAAACCTGAAGATCGAAAAATCACTGGTGTGAGATGGGTCTTCAGAACAAAGCTAAATGCAAATAGTTCCATCAACAAATATAAGGCCAGGATTGTAGTTAAAGGGTATGCACAAATTTATGGTGTTGATTACTCTGTCACTTTTTCTACTATTGCAAGATTAGACACAATCAGATTGCTACTCGCAATAGCAGCACAAATGGAACGGAAGGTGTTCCAACTCGATGTCAAATCTGCCTTCTTAAATGGCATACTGGAGGAGGAAATATATGTCGAGCAACCATCAGGATTTGTGAAACACGGTGATGAAGATAAAATCTATCTGCTAAAAAGGGCTCTTTATGGCCTAAAACAAGCGCCAAGAGCTCGGTATAGCAGGATAGATGATCATCTGTTAAGCTTGGGTTTTCAGAAAAGCTTATCTGAATCCACTCTGTATGTAAAACATGAAGACACTTATTTCCTTATTGTGTCTCTTTATGTTGATGATCTTCTGGTAACAGGAAATAATACAATGCTGGTTGAGGAGTTTAAAGAAGAAATGATGCAAGTTTTTGAAATGACAGATCTTGCTCTTATGACCTATTTTCTTGGAATGGAGATCAAGCAAAGCAAAAGTGAGGTGTTCATTTGCCAGAAGAAATACGCAAAGGAAATTCTAAAGAAATTTCAAATGGAGGAATGCAAGACAATGAGCACGCCGATGAATCAAAAAGAGAAGCTCTGTAAAGAAGATGGAGCCGACAAAGTTGATGAGGTTATTATAGAAACTTGATCGGATGCTTAATGAATCTCACTGTAATAAGGACAAATATTCTATTTGTTGTAAGTCTTTTATCTCGTTTTATGTACTGTGCAAGTGAAATGCATTTAGGAGAAGCAAAAAGAGTACTAGGATATATCAAAGGTACTGTTGACTATGGTGTAAAGTTTGAGAAGTGTCGAATGTTCAAGTTGCTTGAATTCCCAGATAGTGATTGGGCTGGATCCGCAGATGATATGAGAAGTAGCTCTGGCCATTGTTTCAGCCTAGGTTCAGGAATCTTCTCGTGGTCATCTAAGAAACAGGAAATCGTTGCACAATCCACTGCAGAAGATGAATTCATAGAAGCAAAAGGAGCAGTAAACCAAGTCTTATGGCTTAGAAAGATCATATGTGATTTACATTTGGAACAGAATGAAAGAACTGATATTCTTGTCGACAACTAGGCAGCTATTGCAATCTCAAACAACCCGGTGTTTCACAAGAAGACCAAGCATTTCAACATCAAGTTCTATTTCTTGAGAGAAGCGCAGCAAAGGGGAGAAGTGTCATGCCCCGGGAGGGTACCCTAGACGTGGCCGGCACTCGGATTTGTGTATGCAAAGCTCCCATTCAAATATCTAGGCATAACTCTTTCCACTAAGAAGGCCATTGTTACATGGGAAAGTGTCTGTTTACCCCAAGGCCGGAGGAGGTTTAATCTTAACCAACCTAAAACTATGGAATAGAGCTGCAATTGCTAAGTCACATTGCGATTTAGCCAACAAAAAGGACATTTTATGGATTAAGTGGGTACATGAATATTATGTAAAAGGTCAATCCCTGATGGAAATGCCAATTCCCCTACAGGCTATTCGGATGATTAGAAAAATATAGTTACTTCAGCTGTGCCTCTCCTCCTTCGAGGGCGTTTCCGTTCTCCATTTTTCATTTTTCAATATTCCCACTCACAAAGTTAGACGAAGGAGCGTAAAAATTATGATCCTTCAAATATCAAGATATTTAGTGTACACTAGTTCTATATAATTGAGGAGAAAATTTTGTTATGTGTACAAGTTTATACATTTTCTTCCAATTTCTTTTTAGTGACTAAAATTCCACTATTCTGTAATTACATTGCCTTGTTACTGATGTATCATCTACTATCCAAAATGATTAGCACAAAATTTACAGATCAATCTGATTTATTTGATCTGTGTTTAATTTTCTGAAGTAGCAAGAACTAGATGATCTCCATCTCTTATCACTGCTATGTCCTCAATAAGTACTCCATCTTCAGTTAGTACTTTCGCGGGAGAGATGCAAAATTTCTCGGCACCGATATCAAGTAGCTCTTGAATTGAATCTGGCAAAAGCACAAACTTTCTGCGTGAAAGAAAAAAACACTAGTCAAAAAGGGCTGCAAAAGACAGTAGTCAAAAAAGGCTGCAAAAGACAGTAAAACAATAGTCAAAAAGGGCTGCAAAAGACAGAAAATGCGTAGGCAGAAAAATGTTAAAGTTTGACAAAACGCGTAGAAAATTAACGCGTAAATTTTCTACGCGTTTTCATCTTCCTATAAATAGAGGGCCTCATGCCCTCATTTAATTCATTCAAAAAAGTGAGAGTAGAAATACAAAAAGAGTTATACACCAAGATAAATATTGTAGTCTTGAGTGTCCTCTTTAGTAGTTGTTCCTTTACAAGAGAAAAGTGTTAGTTGTTGTTTTCTCCTTGTATTTGAGAGCAGTGTACTCCATATTTTAATAATGAGATCCTTCTACCCCGTGGTTTTTCCCCTCTATCTGTTAGAGGGGTTTCCACGTAAAATTCTCGTGTCCAATTTATTTTCATATTAATTGTCATATCAAACTTTAGTTATGGTGCTTCCTCCCCACAATAGTGGTATCAGATCCCTCAGTTATTCTGTCTGTTTTATGCGAAAGTACTATTCGTGAATAGTAAACTTTCTTGAATAGTAAATTCGGTGAATAGTACTATTCACGTGAATAGTAAATTTCGGTGACAGTACAGTTTTTCACGATTGTTCGCAAAAATATTCAGAAACGATCTAGATGGGTGTGAAGAAAATAACAATGTCGAGTACAACAAAGTTTGACGTTAAAAAATTCAATGGGACTAATTTCTCATTGTGAAAAATGAAAATAAAAGCGATATTGAGAAAGGATAATTGCTTAGCTGCAATTGAAGCCAGACCCACAGATTTTACTGATGACAGCAAGTGGAATGACATAGACAACAATGCAGTTGCTGATCTACACTTGGCACTAGCTAATCAAGTATTGTCTAGTGTGGCTGAAAAACGAACGGCGAAGGAAATATGAGATACTCTTACGGGGTTATATGAGGCCAATTCTTTGCATAATAAAATATTCTTAAAAAGAAGGTTGTATACTCTTTGAATGACAGAGTCCATGTCAGTTACTGAATACATCAATACTTTGAATACTCTATTTTCGCAACTTACAACAATGAGTTGCAAAATAGAGGGTGCTGAACGTGTGGAGCTTCTACTTCAAAGTCTGCTTGACTTGTATGATCAACTCATCATCAACCTGACTAACAATACAGACAGTCTAGTTTTCGATGAAATTACAGCCGCTGTCTTGGAAGAAGAAAATAGGCGCAAAAATAAGGAAGACAGACAAGCAAATTTGCAGCAAGCTGAAGCTTTGATGATGGTGAGAGGAAGACAAACGGAACGTGGCCCTAGTGGGAGTCACAATCATGGCAGATCTCAATCAAGAAGTAAGAAGAATATCAAGTGCTACAACTGTGGAAAGAAAGGGCACTTCAAGAAAGATTGTCGGTTCAAGAAGAAGAGTGAACACCCTGAGCCATCAAATGCTCAAGGGAATGTTGCATGTACCTCAGATGATAGCGATATTTTATGTAGTGAGGCAATATCAAATAATGAAGGCAGAAAATGTTTCTCTGATGTCTGGATCATGGACACATGAGCAACATGGCATATGACTTCCCGGAGAGAATGGTTCCATCAATATAATCCTATCTCAGGAGGGTCTGTGTTCATGGGAAACGATCATGCTTTGGATGTTATTGGTATTGGGTCCATCAAAATAAAGATGTATGATGACATGGTTCGCACCATCCAGGAGTATGACATGTAAAGGACTTGAAGAAGAATCTATTGTCTTTAGGACAACTAGATGATAATGGATGTTCATATAAGACTCATGGTGGAGTCATGAGAATATCCAAAGGAGCGCTTGTAATGATGAAAGCAGAAAAACTTGCTACAAACCTATATGTGCTTAAAGGTGAAACACACCAAGAAGGAGAAACATCAACCGCGTCAGGAAGTTCATTTGAAGAATCAACGATGATATGGCATCGTAAACTTGGCCATATGTCGAAATGAGGTTTGAAGATTCTTGTTGAGCAAAAGCTTCTTCCGGGGCTCAAAAAGGTTTCACTACCCTTTGGTGAGCATTGTGTTACCAGCAAGTAAAATAGACTGAAGTTTAGCAGTTCCTCTGCTAAAAGCAAAGAAATTTTAGATCTGGTCCACTCTGATATTTGGCAAGCACCGGTGGAGTCCCTAGGAGGATCAAAATATTTCATGTCATTCATCGATAATTACTCTAGGAGAAGTTGGGTGTATCCAACCAAGAGGAAGGCAGATGCTTTTTCAGTTTTCAAGGAGTTCAAAGCGCGAGTGGAACTTGAATCTGAGAAAAAGATCAAGTGTTTGAGGATAGATAATGGAGGAGAATACGCTGGTGATGAATTTGATAACTTCTGTAAACAAGAAGGTATTAAAAGGCAGTTTATGGTGGCATATACTCCACAACAAAATGGAGTAGCAGAGCGGATGAACAGAACCTTGTTGGAACGAACAAGAGCTATGTTGGCAACTACAGGGTTGGAAAAACCATTTTGGGCAGAAGCAGTCAAAACCGCATGTTATGTGATCAATCGGTCACCATCAACCGCAATTGATATGAAAACGCCAATAGAGATGTGGACAGGAAAACCAGCTGATTATTCTCGCTTACATATATTCAGAAGTCCTGCTTATGTTATGTACAACACCCAAGAAAAATCGAAGTTGGATCCAAAATCTAGTGAATGTATTTTCTTAGAGTATGCTGATGGAGTCAAGGGGTATCGCTTATGGGATTCCACTGCCCGTAAGGTGGTAATCAGCAGGGATGTTGTATTTGTTGAAAGCAAGATACAAGCAAAATAAGGTAGCACTTCAAAAGAAAAATCAGAGACTACTACAGTTGAAGTTGAAGAAATAAAAGAAGTTCCAGTTCCTTCTGAAGCAGCACCACAGCATAAAGAACAAGAGGAATCTAAGATCGAAACTCCATAAATTCAATGGTCAACTAGGGAGAGAAGAGAACCATCTTGGCACTCAAATTATTCTATGGAGAGTAATGTTGCATACTGTCTATTAACAGAAGATGGAGAGCCTTTAACTTTTCACGAGGCTATGAAAGGCCAAGAATCATCTCTGTGGATGGCAGCAATGCAAGAAAAAATTGAAGCTCTTCATAAAAATAAAACATGGGATCTTGTTTAATTACCATAAGAAAAGAAGGCCATTGGAAACAAATGAGTCTACAAGATCAAACGCAATGGTAATGATCAAGTGGAGAAGTATCGTGCAAGATTCGTGGTGAAAGGATTCACAATGAGATATTTTCTCGGGTGGTTCGACTCACAACAATTCGAATGTTTCTAGCGATATGTGCTACATTTGACTTGTACTTGGAGCAGTTAGATGTCAAAACTGCATTTCTTCATTGAGAACTTGAAGAAGAAATTTATATGCTCCAGCTAGAAGGTTTTGAAGAACAGGGAAAAGAGAACTTGGTTTGTAGGTTGAACAAATCTCTATATGGTCTCAAATAGGCGCCGAGATGTTGATATAAGAGATTTGATTCCTTCATTATAAGCCTTGGATACAATAGACATAGTTCAGATCCTTGTGTTTATTACAAGAGATTTGGTGATGACGGTTTTGTTATTTTGCTGTTGTATGTTGATGACATGTTGGTAGCAGGCCCCAACAAAGATCGTCTCACAAATTTAAAGGCATAGTTGGCTAGGGAGTTTGAAATGAAGGACTTGGGACCAGCAAACAAGATTCTAGGAATGCAAATTCATCGAGACAGAAATAATAGGAAGATTTGGCTTTCTCAAAAGAACTACTTGAAGAAAATCTTGAGACGCTTCAAGATGCAAGATTGTAAGTAAATTTCTACTCCACTTCCTATTAATTTCAAGTTATCCTCAAGTATGAGTCCTAAGCAATAAAGCAGAGAGGATGGAGATGTCTCGAGTACCATATGCATCAGCAGTGAGAAGTTTAATGTTCACCATGGTATGTACAAGACCTGACATTTCACGAGCAGTAGGAGTGGTTAGTCGATACATGGATAATCCTGGTAGAGAGTATTGGAATACTGTTAAGAGGATCCTGAGATATATCAAGGGTACCTCAGATGTTGCAATGTGTTATGGAGGATCATACTTTACTGTTAAAGGTTATGTTGATTCAGATTATGTAGGTGATCTTGATAAAAGTAAGTCCACCACAGGTTATGCGTTTACTCTTGCTCCAGGAGCTGTAAGCTAGGTTTCAAAACTGCAATCTATCTTGGCTACATCTAAGACGGAAGCAGAATATGTAGCAGCTACACAAGCTAGCAAAGAGGCAATATGGATGCAAATGTTACTGGAGGAGCTCAGTCACAAACAAGAGAAAGTTGCTCTGTTTTGTGACAGTCAGAGCGCTTTGCATCTTGCAAAGAATCCGGCATTTCATTCAAGGATAAAGCACATACGATTCAATATCACTTTGTTCATGAGAAGGTGGAAGAAGGCAGTGTGGATATTTAGAAAATTCACACTAATGACAACCTAGCAGATATGTTTACGAAGCCGATCAACAGTAACAAGTTTAAATGGTGTCGATCTTCTATTGGCCTAGCAGAAACGTAACATTGCAGTAATTGGGTAGAAAGGATGGTGTGAAGACTTAATTGATTCTCAATTAAATCTTCAAGTGGAAGAATGAGAGAATAAAACAATAGTCAAAAAGGCCTGCAAAAGACAGTAGTCAAAAAGGGCTGCAAAAGACAGAAAAACAATAGTCAAAAAGGGCAAAACGCGTAGGCAGAAAAATGTAAAACTTTGACAAAATGCGTAGAAAATTAGCGCGTAAATTTTCTACGCGTTTTCATCCCCCTATAAATAGAGGGCCACATGCCCTCATTTAATTCATTTAGAAAAAGTGAGAGTAGAAATACAAAGAGAGTTATACACCAAGATAAATATTGTAGTCTTGAGTGTCCTCTTTAGTAGTTGTTTCTTTTACAAGAGAGAAGTGTTAATTATTGTTTTCTCCTTGTATTTGAGAGCAGTGTACTCCATATTTTAATAGTGAGATCCTTCTACCCCATGGTTTTTCCCTCTATCTGTTAGAGGGGTTTCCACATAAAATTCTCGTGTCCAATTTATTTTCATATTAATTGTCATATCAAACTTTAGTTGTGGTGTTTCCTCCCACAACACTGCGCATATCAACTTTAGTTGTGGTGCTTCCTCCCCAAAACTTTAGTTGTTATTCTTCCTGGAATTCTTGAATTGCCAATTTTAGTTGAAGAATTATCCGGGGCTAGTTCCTCCTTCATGCCGTGCAGACACAAATCCTATAAGTGAATTCTGAAAGAAACTAGCCCTTCTTCTCAATGCGCCGTTGGGTGAACCAGTTTCTCTAGCTAGTGATGCTGTTTCTTCACGAGTGAAGAGATCGCTCTGACAGTTTGTAAGGCAGGGAGCACCAATCGCCTCAGGAAGACAGACATTGGTTGCGTCAAGTTGAAAAGCTCTTTTATCTCTTCGTGGCCCTGACATTCAGCCAATGCTCTTGTTAAGAAAGTTCTTCTAAGGGAGAAACAGAGAAAAATTATATGCTAACATGTTGGTCTAGCGCAATTTCCAAGTTTCTGTTGAGGTTGAAGCGGTGATATAGATTTAAGATTTAACATCTTTCATTTCCTTATTTTACTTAGGGCATTATGTTTTTTCGAAACCCAAACCATCAATAAAATCCTTTTCTTTGTAGGAAGAAATGGATGCAGCACTCCTAGTACTAGGGGATGTAATAAGTATCAAGTTGGGGGTTATCATAACCGCTGATTCTTGTCTCCTTCATGGAGATCCCCTCAAGTTTGATCAATCTGGTCTCACCGATGAGTCATTACCCGTCACAAAGCACCCAGACGATGGAATCTTCTCTGGTTCCACATGTAAACAAGGTGAAATTGACGCTCTTGTCATTGCAACCGGAATAAACACCTTCTTCGAAAAAGCTGCTTATCTTGTTCATACTACTAATAATGTTGGCCACTTCCAGAAGGTGTTGACAGCAATTGGCAACTTCTGCATATGCTCTATTCTACCTAGAATCATCATAGAAATACTTGTAATGAACCCAATTCAGCACAGAAACTATAGAGATGGAATCGATAATATCCTTGTTCTTCTCATTGAAGGGATTCCAATAGCCATGCCTACTGTATTATCAGTCACTATGGCAATTGAATCCCGCAAATTGTCACAACAAGGTGCCATCACCAAGAGGATGACTTCTATAGAAGAGATGGCTGGAATGTATGTCCTTTGTAGTGACAAGATAGGAACTCTTACATTAAACAAGCTTGAAGTAGACAAAAACTTATTTTAGGTATTTGCAAAGGATATGGACAAAGATACTGTTATTCTTCTTGGGGCCAGAGCTTCAAGGGTTGAAAACCAGGATGCTATTGATGCTTGCATCTTCGGAATGCTGGCAGATCTCAAGGAGGCTAGAGCTGGGATTCAAAAAGTACACTTCCTTTTAATCCCGTTGACAAACGCACAACTATTACTTACATAGATTCTGATAGCAATTGTCATAGGATTAGCAAAGGTGCACCTGAACAGATTGTTCATCTTTATGGCCTAAATGAGGATGTAAAGAGGAAAGTTCACTCCATCATTGAAAAATTTGCTGAGCGTGTTCTTCGATCTCTTGCAGTGGCTAGACAGACAGTACCAGAGAAGACAAAGGAAAGTCCAGGAGGACCTTGGGTTTTTGTAGGCCTCTTGCCTCTTTTTGATCTGTTGGGAAAAAACATTGACTAATTCTCATCCCTTTCGGACCGCCTTCAAGCAGAAAATAATAACAGAGAAATTAAAGAGAATAAAAATAACACAAGATATAACGTGGAAACCCAATGCGGCAAAAACCACGGAAAAAATATTCACTATATGGAAATTTTTTACAACCATGTTATACGCAATATTTGTCTCATACACCCTAATACGTAAAATACTATACCCAAGAGACCTTCAAGAGATACCATCCCTAAATCCATCAGTGGTAAAAAAAAATACTATACCATGTATTTTATACATTTTGATATTTGCTATATTTTTGGTGTAGATACAAACAATGGAGATAAGCTCCTTAAATATCTAACAAAAACTATTTTCATATACTATCTCACTGATGTAAGATAGCCAACATTTTTTACTTCCTCTTTTTTTATCTTTCTTTTTCAAACCAATAACCAACAAATCTCCACCTTTGAAAAGGAAAAAAATACCAATCATTGGCCCTTTACAGTTGTTCAGCTACACATCATTGAATCAGTTCTCCACCTGACTCAAAACACAGCTAACCATGCATAGCTGCAACCTTCACATTATCTGCTACCGACAATCATAATTCTAATATCAACAATTATCATACTCCCACCATAAAGAGTACCTCCACTCAGATTGAATATCACCAATCTAAGAATTTTCACTTGAAATCATTTCCCAATTTTAGGAATTTCAGTTTCGACTCATGTCAAAAAAATAACCTGCTAATAACTTATGGTGCAACCCTCTTGTTGATTTCTTGAGAGTTCATTAGCCATCGACATCCTTTCCACCACACACCTTGCATCACATATCAACCAATGCTCATTTGCAAATTGTGGATACGCTAGAATTATTCCATCCTTTATCATGACAACCTTGGATAACATGTCATAAGGATACCTATCCCAGCGTACAGTCGGAGCCTTTGTTGAACAACTCCTTACAATCCTACCTTGTTCGAGTTTAATAGTTGTTGATCAATATTCTCAGTCCACAAAGATTCTAAAATTCCACAAGTCAAATCCTCAATTTTATTTTTACCATTTGACCCAAATTGAATCTTTGACCACCTCTTTTGATCCCTTCATACGTTAACAGGGAACAACAAAAGTCCCAAAGGTACATCCCTACTGCAATCATGCATGTAATAAATCACAACCGCTATACTTTTAGAACCACTGCTGAAGCTTCTACATCTCTTAACTAATGCATGCCGGATTTTGACAATACTCGTGGATAATTTTTCATCAGGTTTGACTTTAGTTTCTCACGCAACCAGCTCCAAAACTCATTCTCTAACCAAACTTCTCAAATCTTGTCCCAACATTCTTAACAGTACTAATAAATGGACAATAACAATGAAAAAATACCCACTAAATTAGTTTCCAGGAAAGAGAAGTGGATCACAATGGATACACTTAAATACCAAATCTTTCCATAGCCACAATCGTTTTAGATTGTACTTATTTCTACTATTCCCAAATATACAAGTACCCAAAGCAACTCCACCAGAATAGGAAACTCCACCGGAATCAGACTCCACTTGCTACTCCACTATGACGAAACTTCTGTTTGAAAACAATAGTTCTAAATCAAAACTTTTTTCTGATGTGGAAGATCAGACAAAACTGCAACCACAGAGCATACTACAACAACAACAACAACAACCCAGTGAAATCCCACATCGTAGGGTCTGGGGAGGGTAGAGTGTACGCAGACCTGACTCCTACCAATGTAGGACGGCTGTTTCCGAAAGACCCTCGGCTCAATAAAAACATAGAAAAAGGTCAGACAGGAATATTAGAGTAAATCAGTAGATGACGAAAACGGTCCAAACAGTAGTATAATCAAAGCACAAAAAACAGTAGATATTATTATTAGATAATAACATAAAGGGCAGCCCGGTGCACTTAAGCTCCCGCTATGCGCAGGGTCCGGGGAAGGGCCCGACCACAAGGGTCTGTTGTACGCAGTCTTACCTCATTATTAGATAATAACATAAATACCATAAATAACATACGTCAGAGTACAGGAAATCATAGTGCGTTAATACGCCTACGAGTAAGGGAGAATAAAACAACTATGTACAGGAAATCATAGAGCATACTAAAATTTCAAAATAATTATTCCACACCTAAGGCTCTAATACCATTTATTGAAAAAAAGCACAGACTAATTACATCCCTTCCGGACCACCTTCAAGCAGAAAATAATAACAGAGAAATTAAAGAGAATAAAAATACATAAGATATAATGTGAAAACCCAATGCGAAAAAAACAACAAAAAATATATTCACTATGTGGAAAATTTTTACAACCATGTAATACACAATATTTGTCTCACACACCATAATACCTAAAATACTATACCCAAGAGACTTTCAAGAGATACCATCCCTAAATCCCTCAATGGTAAAAAAAATACTATACCATTTATTTTATACATTTTGATATTTGGTACGTTTTTGGTGTAGATACAAATGATGGAGATAAGCTCCTTAAATAGCTAACAAAAGCTATTTTCATATGCTATCTCATCGATGTGGGATAGCCAACATTTTTTACTTTCTTTTTTTTCTTCTTTTAACAAACCAATAACCAACAAATCTCCACCTTTGAAAAGAAGAAAAAAAAATATCAATCATTGGCGCTTTACAGTTGTCCAGGTATACATCACATAATCAGTTCTCCACCTGACTCAAAACATGGCCAACTATGCGTAGCTGCAACCTCCACATTATCTACTACCGACAATCATAATTTTAATATAAAGAATTATCATATTTCCACCATAAAGAGTACCTCCACTAAGATTGAATATCACCAATCAAAGTATTTTCACTTGAAATCATTTTCCAATATCAGGAATTTTAATTTTGGCTCATGTCGAAAAAAATAACCTGCTAATAACTTATGGTGCAACCCTGTTGTTGATTTCTTAAGAGTTTATTAGCCATCGAAATCCTTTCCACCACACACCTTGCATCACATATCAACCAATGCCTTTGTGCAAATTGTGGATACGCTAGAATTATTTCATTCTTTATCATGACAACCTTGGATAACATTTCATAAGGATACCTATTCCAACGTACAGTCGAAGCCTTTGCTGAACAAATCCTTACAGTCCTACCTTGTCCGAGTTTACTAGTTGTTGATCTATATTCCAGTCCATAAAGATTCCAAAATTCCATTAGTCAAATCCTTAATTCTATTTTTACCATTTAAAAAGACTTGAATCTTTGACCACCTCTTTTGATCCTTTCTTGCGTTAACAGAGAACCACAAAAATCCCATGTAACACCCTCAAAATTTTCCACTAAGATTCGGACTGTTCTTCGGTACGTATAGGATCGTACTAGACGATTGTAAAGTGCATGCATGAGTTAGGATAAATTTCTAAGAAATTTGAGAGTGTTGGATGTGATGTAGGGTCATAAGGGATCCCTAAAACCAAGCCAAGTCCAAAGAACTCGTCTTGGCTAAGTTTCCGAATGAGTTTGTATAAAGGTCGACTTCCAATGACCTTATCTTTTTGAATATAACAAACTGGGTGGACTATGAACTATTAAATTAAAGGTCTTTGAGTCTTCTTTCCAACGCCACAAAGATTGCTTCTTTTGGATTTCAAAGTCAAAAGTTATGACTATCTTACGATGGACTAGTGCTGCAAGAATTTCAGGCCTGGACCATAACTGAGGAAAGCCTGGGCTTGGTGCCGCAGTGGTGCAAAGCGCAACTTTAGCGCCAGAAACAAGCCTCAGTAGTTTGTTCCTTGGCGCGACTCGCCACTATTAGATGTGCAGGGTTTTTAAGCCCATTTTCTAGAACCTAGGAAATTTAGGCTTGGCGTTGCAAGGGCGCGATGCGCTACTATAGTGCCAGGAACAAGCCTCAGTAGTTTGATCCTTGGCGCGATGCGCCACTATCAGATGTGCAGGTTTTAAGCCTATATTCTACTTGGCGCTGCAGTGGCGCAGCGCACTACTATAGCGCCAGGAGGGTTTTAGCCCCATTTTGTAGATTTTTGAGGAAGGGCAAATTGGGCATTTCCATAGTTATATATACTCTAGCCTTGGAACATTTTGGGACTGATTATTTTCAGTCCTTTGCTCTCAAAAAGGCCCTAGGCTCCACCCCCTTCTTTCCAATCCATCTCCAACAAAAAGTTGCCTTCAAAAATTTCAAGGATTCAAGCTTTCCATTGAAGACCTAACATCAAGGTTATTTCAAAATCTTCACCAAGGTATGTAAGGCTACTCAAAGCATGGGTTGAGTCCACCCATGTGCCCTACACCTTCTTTGAGGTTAAATGTTAAAAAAAATGGAGTTTCTTGATAGGCTTATGTCCAAATGAGTCTTTTCATCTATTATCTTAATTTTTGTTATGTTGATGATGTTGAGTCAAGAAATTGCTAAATTCTTCATGTTAGTATGAGTTGATTGATATGAGTTTTTAAACATACTTTGTTGATTTTCTTAAATATGTTGATTATTTTAAATATGTTAATTTTCTTAAATTTGTTGATTATCCTAAATTTTCTATTTAGAACCTTGGAGTGTTGATGAGTCTCGGAAAGATTTACTAAATGAATAGAGGAATGATTTGATAGGATTGTATGATGTTATAAATGCATTTTTAAATTTCACTTGAAAGATACGATTGAGATTGATTGGATAGTATGATTGGAGGAGGTTTGATTGTGATAGAATTAATGATATGACAAGGTTCTAAATGAGACTTGTCGATATGGTTAGATTGAGTTGATTGGATGGAGTTTTATGAGTATTGAGTCTTGGGAGGAGTATCGAGCACCGAATTGGGTAAGAGTAAGTAATAACTCAAATCCAATAACTACGTCGCCAAACGTAGAAGGGGATTGAACCGTTAAAGTCGGATGCTTCCCAAATTATTGTCCTGACATGATAGGACTTGGTTGGATATGGATCCATGATTGGTTGATTCGTTCATTCCCTGGCAAGGTATGAACGGACGTGGCAACAACGTCGGCTTGTTGTACTATCACTAGCTCATAAGTGATGGTTGTCGGATAAGAGAAACTCCCATATAGGTCTTGATAGTACTCCGAGTGGAATTGGGTTGAATTGTATGTGATTGGTCTAGACTAAACCATATTCTTGTTCAGACTTAGGACACTTGATTGAGTTGTTCTTTCTCTTGAGTTGAGATTTCGAGTTGATTTGATTCTTCCTTGATGTTTATTTCATTCGGCCATTTTACATACTCATACATTCCATGTACTGACGCCCTTTGGCCTGCATCATTTCATGATGCAAAGATAGGTACTAGAGATCATCAACCGACGCACCATTGAAGATCTATTCACTTCCAGCTAGTTGGTGAGTCCTCCCAATTTCCGGAAGATATCGAGATTATCTTTACAACTTTATTTTGTCTCCTTTACTTGGATTGTTGGTAGCCATGGACTTGTCGTTGGTACCTCTTGGATTGTTGATAGAGGCTTCATAGACTAGAGTGTGGAAGTGTTGAATTGTTCGTTTTGCCTAGTTTTATTTTAGCTAGTTATTGATTTGGTATTTATTGGCCTTTGGCCCTAAATTATGAATAGTACCCTTATGATTGAGTCTTCTGCTGATAGAATGTGAATGAATGGAAGTATGACTGTACCAGGTGGTTCGCCTGAAGGCCAGAAATGGCTTTCGAGTGCCGGCCACGTCTAGGGTACCCTCCCGGGGTGTGATAAACATGGTATCAGAGCATAGAGTTCAAGAGTCCTAGGGAGTCTATGAAGCCGTGTCTAGTAGAGTATTGCTTATGGGTGTGTTGTACACCACACTTATAATCAGGAGGCTATAAGACATTAAGAATTGTGTCACTTCTTTCATACTCTGAACTCGTGCGATAGAGTTAAACTCTATAAGACTTCCTTTCTAATTCGTGCATTTATACGTTGCAGACAATGCCTCTTAAACGTACTGCCAGCCAGAGAAATACTGATAACACAGAGATTCCATAGTCATAAATGCGCCCATCGAGGAATAGGGGCCGACCTACAAGGTATGTTGAGGCACCTCAAGTGTCTACTACTCCGCCTGCACCAACTTTGGAGGTAGATTTTCGAGGAGCGATTGCCATGCTCACTCAATTAGTGGCTGTCCGCAATGGTAACCAGAGTTCGCCAACTCTTAGCTTTAGTTCCCAAGAGCCGTCTTCTACCACAAGAATTAGAGACTTTCTGAGAATGAATCCGCCGGCATTCACGAGTTCTAAAATTGATGAAGACCCCCAGAATTTCATTGATGAGATATGGAAGATCCTGAAAGCTATGCATGCTATGGAGATCGAGGGGGTTGGGTTGGTGTCTTATCAGCTCAAGGATGTGGAAAACATCTGGTATAACCAGTGGGAACAAAGTAGAGATGAAGATGTCGAGCCCGCTATTTGGGATGAATTTGAGGGAGCCTTTCTTGACCATTTCTTTCCCAGAGAATTGAGGGAATCGAAAGTGGAAGAGTTTGTGAATCTGAAATAAGAGGGTATGATCATTAAAGAGTATAGTCTAAAGTTCATCCAGCTGTCCAGATATGCTCCAGAGATGATCCCAGATATGAGGTCGAAGATGAGAAAATTTGTCTCCAAATTGGGAAGACATGTGAAGAAGGAGTGCAAAGCGGCATTGTTGATCTCTGATATGGATCTTTCAAGATTAATAGTGTATGCTCAACAGGTGGAGGATGAGAAGTGGAAAGACAGGGAGGAACATCTGAGCAAGAAGACAAAATCAGTTGGACATGAGAATGAACAAAGGTAGAACAAGGGCAACAGGTCCTTCTTCCAGAAAAGGTCTCTCAACTATGCCTCGTCCACCGCAAGTGCACCTATGTCTCATAACAGGTATGATCGATAGGGACACAGTCACCAGAATTTTAGATCCTAGGGTTCTCAATCCCAGGCTAGCATGGGTCGAGGTTTGAAAGGAAAGCCACCATACGGCAAGTGCAGTAAGCTCCACTTGGGAGAGTGCAGAGAGGGAAAGGATGGTTGTTATAAATGTGGCCAAGTAGGCCATTTTCAGAGGGAGTGTCCAACATGAGGCAACAGGGCCCAATATTCTACCACTACACCACCGGCTAGAGGTAATCAAAGGGGCACCACTTCGGGTATGAGTGGAGGTACAAACTGTCTATATGCCATGGGTAGTCGCCAAGATCAGGAGAACTCCCCAAATATTATGATGGGTATGATTCGAGTCTTTTCTATTGACTGTTATATTTTGATAGATCCGGGTGCCATGCTATCTTTTGTCTCTCCCTATGTGGCTAGTAAATTTAATAAAATTCCTAAATGTCTTCTTGAGCCTTTCAGTGTAGCTACTCCTGTTGGTGATTCTGTCTTAGCTGAGAGAGTCTATAGAGATTGCATTGTGTCAATCCATCATAGGGATACCTTGGCTGACTTAGTTGAGTTGGACATGGTCAATTTTGATGTGATCCTTGACATGGACTGGCTTTATGTCTGTTATGCCTCTATTGATTGTAGGTCTCAGATTGTCAAGTTCAAATTCCCAAATGAGGCTATCATAGAGTGGAAGGGTAGTCCTGTCGTGCCTAAGGGTAAGTTTATTTCCTACCTTAGGGCCAGAAAACTAATCTCAAAAGGGTGTATTTATCACATTGTTCGAGTGAAAGATGACAGTGTTGAGTCTCCATTCCTTGAATCGGTCCCGATTATCAACGAGTTTCCTGAAGCCTTTCCTGAAGATCTGCCTGGAGTCCCTCCTGAAAGGGAGATTAACTTTGGGATTGATGTCTTTCCTGGTACCCAGCCTATCTCTATCCCTTCATATAGAATTACTCCTGCTGAGTTAAAAGAGTTGAAAGAATAGCTAAAGGACTTATTAGATAAGGAATTCATTAGGCCAAGTGTCTCACCATGGGGTGCTCTCATCCTATTCATGTGAAAGAAAGATGGTCTCTTAGAATGTATATTGATTATAGACAACTAAACAAGGTCACCATAAGGAAAAAATACCCTCTCCCCAGAATAGATGATTTATTTGATCAACTCTAGGGTGTCACTTGTTTCTCAAAGATAGACCTAAGATCGGGTTACCATCAGTTGAAGGTGAGGGAGTGTGACATTCCAAAGACAGCTTTTCAGACCCGTTATGGCTATTTTGAGTTCTTGGTTATGTCCTTTGGGTTGACTAATGCCCCTGTAGCTTTTATGGATCTCATGAATCGAGTATTTAAGCCATATCTTGATATGTTTTTGATTATATTCATTGATGATATTTTGGTTTACTCTAAGAATGAGGAGGAGAACGCCTATCATCTTAGAGTCGTCTTGCAAATTTGAAAGACCAGGTATTGTATGCAAAGTTCTCCAAATGTGAATTTTGGCTTGCATCAGTGGCTTTTCTCGGCCACATTATATCTGGAAATGGTATTCAGGTTGATGCGTAGAAGATTAAGGTAGTGAAAAATTGGCCCAGACCCACATCCCTGACAGATATAAGAAGCTTCTAGGGTTTGGCTGGCTATTATCGAAGGTTTGTAGAGGGATTCTCATCCATATCATCACCATTGACCAAACTGACCCAAAAGAAGGCTAAGTTCCAATGGTCCGATGCTTGCGAGGAGAGATTCCAGAAATTGAAGGCCAAACTGACCACTGCTCTTGTTCTAACTTTGCCCGATGGAACAGAGGATTTTGTGGTCTATTGTGATGCGTCTAGAGTTGGTTTAGGCTGTGTGTTGATGTAGAGGGGAAAAGTGATAGCCTATGCTTTAAGACAGCTTAAGATTTATGAGAGAAATTACCCAACTCATGACCTTGAGCTGGCAGGTATGGTATTTGCTCTTAAAATTTGGCGCCACTACTTATATGGAGTGCATATTGATATGTTCACCGATCATAAGAGTTTGCAATACGTCTTCAGCCAGAAGGAACTCAACCTGAGACAAATGAGATGGCTCGAGCTACTCAAGGACTATGATATGAGCATCTTCTACCATCCAGGTAAAGCTAATGTTGTTGCTGATGCTCTTAGCAGGATGTCTAGGGTAGCACTACCCATATAGAGGAGGGGAGGAAAGAATTGGCTAAAGAGGTACAGAGGCTAACTCGATTGGGAGTTCGGCTTGAAGAGAATAATGAAGGCAGAGTTAATATTCAGAATGGGTCTGCATCCTCACTTGTGGCAGAGGTAAAAGAGAAGCAAGACCAAGATCCCTTCATTCTCCAATTGAAGGAAGTTGTTCATAAAAAAAAGGTAATGGATTTTACCAAAGAGGGAGATGGTGTGTTGAGGTACCAAAATAGGTTGTGTGTCCCAGATGTTGATGATGTCCGAGAAAGGATTATGGCCGAAGTGCATAGTTCCAGATACTCCATTCATCCTGGCTCTACAAAGATGTATCATGACTTGAGGGAAGTTTATTGGTGGAGTGGAATGAAGAGAGATATCGCGGAATTCGTTTTCAAGTGCCCAAATTGCCAACAGGTTAAAGTTGAGCATCAAAGGCCATGTGGGTTAGCTCAAAATATAGAAATTCCGAAATGAAAGCGGAAGATGATCAATATGGACTTTATTACAGGTTTGTCGAGGTCCCAAAAACAACATGTTTCGATTTGGGTGATTATGGATAGGATGATGAAATTAGCTCACTTTTTGGCAGTTAAGACTACTGACACTACAGAAGATTATGCAAAATTATACATCCAAGAGATCGTCAGATTGCATGGGGTCCCCTTGTCTATCATCTCATACAAAGGAGCTCAATTCACTTCTTAATTTTGGATATCCTTTCAAAAAGGACTGGGTTCAAAGGTGAATCTTAGTACGACCTTTCATCCCCAGACAAATGGCCAAGCGAAGCACACCATCCAGACATTGGAGGATATGTTGAGGGCATGCGTACTTGACTTCAAAGGAAATTGGGATGGTCACTTACCTCTCATAGAGTTTGCACATAGTAATAGTTATCATGCAAACATTCAAATGGTTCCCTACAAAGCTTTGTATGGGAGGAGATGTAGATCACCAATTGGGTGGTTTAAGGTCGGTGAAGTTAGTTGATTGGGCATAATTTTGTTCATCAAGCTATGGAGAAGGTGAGATTTATTCAAAATAGGCTAAAGACAGCCTAAAGCCGTCAAAAATCTTACACCGATATGAGGAGGAGAGACTTAGAGTTTGAGGTAGATGATTGGGTATATTTGAAAGTATCACCCATGAAGGGCGTCATGAGGTTTGGAAGGAAGGGAAAGCTTAGTCCTCGATACATTGGTCCTTACCATGTTGTGAGGAGGATTGGGAGTGTCGCTTATGAATTGGAGTTACCCTTGGAGCTAGCCGCTATTCATCCGGTATTTCACATTTCGATGTTGAAAAAGTGCTTGGACGATCCCTTATTGGTAGTCCCCATTGATAGTATTGGAGTTAAGGATAGCTTGTCATATGAAGAGGTTCTGGTCCAAATCCTTGATCGCCAGGTTCATAAATTGAGGAACAAGGAGATTGCCTCGGTCAAAGTCTTGTGGAGAAATCAATTTGTTGAGGAAGCCACATGGGAAGAGGAGGAAGATATGAAAACTAAATATCCGCATCTATTTGTGCCCATCGATGAGAATGTTGAAGGTAATGTTCATTTTCTTAATTTAAATTCGTATGTGCATTTTGAGTTCAGATAGTAAATTATTTTGAGAATTTGATTGGTTGAATGATTGAATTCTGGTTGTGATTTGTACCTCGAGTCCATCCTTGGTTTACTCATCATTCGAGGACGAATGATCCCAAGGGGGAGATAATGTAACACCCCCCAAATTTTCCACTAAGATTCAGACCGTTCTTCATGTGCGTATAGGATCGTACTAGATGATTGTAAAGTGCATGCATGAGTTAGGATCAATTCCTAAGAAATTGGAGAGTGTTAGATGTGATGTAGGGTCATAAGGAATCCCTAAAACCAAGCCAAGTCCAAAGAACTCGTCTTGGCTAAGTTTCCGAATGAGTTTGTATAAGGGTCAACTTCCAATGACCTTATCTTTTTGAATATAATGAACTGGGTGGCCCATTCCTATTAAATTAAAGGTCTTTGAGTCTTCTTTCCAACGCCACCAAGATTGCATTTTTTGGAGTTCGGAGTCAAAAGTTATGACTATCTTACGACGGACTAGTGCTATAGGAATTTTAGAACTGGACCATAACTGAGAAAAACTTAGGCTTGGCGCCGCAATGACGCGATGCGCCACTATAGCACCAGGAACAAACCTCAGTAAGTTGTTCCTTGGCGCGATGCGCCACTATTAGATGTGCAGGGTTTTTAAACCCATTTTCCAGAACCCAGGAAATTTAGGCTCGATGCTGCAAGGGCGCAATGCGCCACTATAGCGCCAGGAACAAGCCTCAGTAGTTTGGTCCTTGGCGCGATGCGCCACTATCAATCTATCTCCAACAAAAAGTTGCCTTCAAAAATTTCAAGGATTCAAGCTTTCCATTGAAGACCTAACATCAAGGTTCCTTCAAAATCTTCACCAAGGTATGTAAGGCTACTCAAAGCATGGGTTGAGTCCACCCATGTGCCCTACACCTTCTTTGAGGTTAAATGTTCAAAAAAAATAGAGTTTCTTGATAGGCTTATGTCCAAATGAGTCTTTTCATCTATTATCTTAATTTTTGTTATGTTGATGTTGTTGAGTCAAGAAATTTCTAAATTCTTCATGTTAGTATGAGTTGATTGATATGAGTTGTTAAACATACTTTTTTCATTTTCTTAAATATGTTGATTATTTTAAATATGTTAATTTTCTTAAATTTGTTGATTATCCTAAATTGTCTATTTAGAACCTTGAAGTCTTGATGAGTCTCGAAAAGATTTACTAAATGAATAGAGGAATGATTTGATAGGATTGTATGATGTTATAAATGCATTTTTAAATTTCACTTGAAAGATACGATTGAGATTGATCGGATAGTATGATTGGAGGAGGTTTGATTGTGATAGAATTGATGATTTGACAAGGTTCTAAAGGAGACTTGTCGATATGGTTAGATTGAGTTGATTGGATGGAGTTTTATGAGCATTGAGTCTTGGGAGGAGTACCGAGCACCGAATTGGGTAAGAGTAAGTATTAACTTGAATCCAATAACTACGTCGCCAAACATAAGAGGGGATTGAACACTTAAAGTCAGATGCTTCCCAAATTATTGTCCTGACATAATAGGACTTGGTTGGATATGGATCCATGATTGGTTGATTCGTTCATTCCCTGGCAAGGTATGAATGGATGTGGCAACAACGTCGGCTTGTTGTACTATCACTAGCTCATAAGTGATGGTTGTCGGATAAGAGAAACTCCCATATAGGTCTTGATAGTACTCCGAGTCGAATTGGGTTGAATTGTATGTGATTGGTCTAGTCTAAACCATATTCTTGGTCAGACTTAGGACATCTGATCGAGTTGTTCTTTCTCTTGAGTTGAGATTTCGAGTTCATTCTTGTTCATTTCATGATGCAGAGATAGGTACTAGAGGTCATCAACCGATGCACCGTTGAAGATCTACTCACTTCCAACTAGTTGGTGAGTCCTCCCTGTTTCCGGAGGATGCCGCAATTATCTTTTTAGCTTTGAGTTAGTTTTCTTTTATTTTAATTTGTGGTAGCCGTGAACCTGTCGTTGGCACCTCTTAGGTTGTTGATAGAGGCTTCATAGACTAGAGTGTGGATGATGTTGAATTGTTCATTTTGACTAGTTTTATTCTTGCTAGTTGTTGATTGGATATGAGGTTGGCCTTTGGCCTTAATTATGAATAGTATCCTTGTGATTTGAATCTTCCGCTAATAGAATGTGACTGAATGAAAGTGTGATTGGACCAAATGGTTCGCTTGAAGACCAGCAATGGTTTTCGAGTGCCGGCCACGTCTAGGGTACCCTCCCAGGACGTGACATCAATCCTGCCCCATATCTTCAAGTCAACATCGTTAGTCAGACACTCATTTTCGTAGCTAGGTCAAGGAGTTGCTCTTACGTAGAATGACCTGGTCTCCTTCTGCTAGCTGCTTTTGATGTTGGACAACTGGTTTCCACCATATGTGCAGTATATACAAATTGGGTTTTGCTAGGATTCATGGTATTAGTTGGGGTTAGGCTGGTGTTATTTGTCTTTACAATATTATTTTATACATACCTCTGATATTCTAAAATTGTCAATCAGATACATTTTGAGTGGCAGGGACTGGAATAATATGATTGAAAACAAGGTTGCTGTTAGAATGTATGCTTCCACTAGAACAGTCGGGGTCTGGTCCCTTATCAGAAATCAGTACAGAAACTTAAAAAACAGAACAATAAAATTAGACTCAAGATTTTACTTGGAAACTCCTTGCTCAAGGGAGAAATCACCACACAGGATTTCTGCTCAATCTTCACTAAAACAACTTAGCTAAAGATTCAGATTACAACTCTTGTAATCTAAGAATTGTACTCACAATTCCTCTTCTCTCCTAGTAACAACTCTATTACAGATCTGAAGCAATAACTCTACTGCTTTCCAAATCACTTGACTCCTAGCTAATTTAAGCTTCAAGAGGTCTTCATAACTAGCTATAGTTACTTCAACAAGATGAACAATGAAAAACAAACACAATGAACTGATCTAGCTTTCTTTATAGATTAGGAGTAAACTTTAAAATATTAAGACCAAGAAATTACAACTCTAAAATTAGAAAAAAATAACTGATAACTACAGGTCCTTGATCTTCTTCAAGAACAAATTTCAGATTTCTTGAGAGCATGAGCTTCAATGGATTTTTCTTTTCACTAATTCCAAAAATCCAAGTGAGAAATGTTATAAAAAATATATATATCAGTGATATACATTGCGTTGGATGATTTGTATTAGTTAGACAACTGGCCCTCTGCACAGGAACTTGGCCGCCTACACACAGACCTACAGACTTGGCAGGATCTATTTTGTACTGTTTGTCTACTATCGTTACTAGCAAAGTGTCCTAAAAAAGGATCAGGTCCTTTTCCTTTTCCCTGAGTTTGTGAAATCATCAAAACAAACTAATACTGAGAATTATCAATTTCCCCCTTTTTGATGATGGCAAACTCCTTTACAACATTTTTACTTTATCATCTAAAACCAGAGCTAGATATATTCCCCCTTTCATCAATATCTGGGTAACAGAAACAATCTTTCACCAAATTTCCCCCTTTCACCAAACTCTTCTATCATCAGCTTATAATATTTTGCCTTTTGACATTATTAAAAAGGACAACAGTAAACTAAAAACCAAGCATGCATTATTTTAGAAAAGTTAGAGCCACCAAGGGCAATACAAGCACAAGCCAATAAGTAACGAACCAGGAGATTAACTGGAGAAACAGAAATATTCATTCATCAGAGCTAAAGGACAATATTCAAAACATTATAAACTAACTGAAAAGTAAACCATTCTGATCAGTTCAAGAAAGAAAAATGACAAAGGAGGATGACACTAGGTGGATGGGGGTTTCTGGGTGAGGCATTTGAGGAGAAGGGATATCTAATCAGCATGACTTTCATAACGTAGAAGCAGTTTGTCTTTTGAGACTAATGACTTGTGCTATAAGGTGAACATTTTCTTCTTTGAGTGCTTGCAACTCAGAGGAACCTAGTCCATCTGAGTGTGCTGTAGCTAGCTGTGCCTTAAGCCTCACAATCTCAGCATCTTTAAAACTTAAGAGTGCTGTCATATCTTCCAACTCATGCTTTAACTGCCCTTGCTCGAACAAAAATTCAGATATCCTACTTATTTGCCTAGTTTTTCCCTCAACATATTTGTACTCAACCAAAGTGTTCATGAAGCATGATTGCTTAACAATTCCTCTTACACCAGCACCAAAAGGAACTTTAAAATGATTGAACACTTTAGTAAGGAAATATCTATACCCCATTCCATGCTTACCATCCTTGGCAGAGATAATCTTATGCATATGGTCCAAAATGATGGCTGGTAAGTTGATAGTGTCAAACTTTCTCAAGGCTTCCATGATAAAGAAGTCAGAAGAACATGCCACTTTTCTTTTCTCTGATCTTGGAAGCATTACCTTGTTCATAAATTCAAAATACAGTTGATACGCTCATTTGAGAAACTTCTTGGGAATGCCTGATGTGTTCAATTCTTAGAGTTTCCCACATTGCTGAACAAATTTCTTAGAACATCCCATCTCTATAATGGATCTGATCCCTTCAATTTTTACATTCAGGATTTTACCAAGCACAAATTCATACAAACAAACATCTAATCCTCCAATATTGGTGTATCAACACCCATCGTCTTTAAACTTAGCATTATAATAAAAGTCATGAACCTGTTGTTCATGTAACATAGGAACCTGATCTCTGAACAAATGTGACCAATCTTGAATCTCCACAGCATCAACCAATTCGCACATTCTTAGCTTATCTAGTATATCAGTGTCAAAAATCCTTCCATTCAAAACCTTTTAAGTTCTCAGAATTTCGACTCTTTCTTCTTTGGACAACTCCTTCTCAACCTTCATTCTTTTACTGCTTGAGCCTGGTCCCTTTCCAGGTTCAAGATCAGATGCTGCAAATAATTCATCAATATCCATTTCTTCAATATTTATAGAGGTTTCCTTCTTTCTAAAGACTGCTCAAGGGATATTCCCCTTTTTCTTTTAGTTTGTTTCTTTTCTTCCTTCACTTTCTCTGCTTTTGTTTTCCTTTTCCTGCTTGCTGGCTTCCTTGCAGAGCTTTTCCTTGCCCCGGGCTTTGTGACCCTTTTACCTCTAGGATAAATCTTCTCAGAACCCCTTTTAACCTTTTCCTCATCCTTTTCATTGTTATCTTCTCCTTTTGACACTGTTTCATCATTATCTTCTCCTTTTGACACTTCAACAATTTTATCTTCTTCAAGTCTAATGGACTGTCACGCCCTAGGAGGGAACCCTAGACGTGGCCGGCACTCGAAGAATATTTCTGGTCCCCAAGCGAACTACTTGATCTAATCACATCCATTCATATCAATCAATCAGCGAAAGGCTTAAAAATAAGGAAATGATTTAGTGGGCAACTCAAATCACAAATCTAACTCAATGAAGAAAGGCCATGGGCCAACAAATCGATCTCCAATCTATGTCATTAAAATAGTTTGACAAGAATAATTCAAGAAATTAAAATACTCAATCGATCCCTCACTATCTAGTCTATGAAGCCTCTATCACTACTATCTAATTGGTACCAATGACATGTTCATGGCTACCTCAAATCAGAATGAAAAGGACTAAACTCAACGCAAGAATAACATAAGCAGTGTCTTCCGAATATAGGGGAGGACTCACCAATAAGCTGAGTGTGAATAGATCCTCAATGGTGCTCCTATTGACGATCTCTTAAACCTGTCTCTGCATCATGAAATGATGCAGGTCCAAATGGACGTCAGTACATGGAATGTACGAGTATGTAATATGGCAGAATGAAACATACCTCAAGGTAAAATAATGTTAGTTCAGATATCTCAAATCAGAAAGATAAGGGAGACTCAATCAAGGTGTCTTAAGTCTAAAGTAAGAACACAGTTTCGACAGAGAGCAATCATAAACCATCCAATCCACATGTACAATACAATTTAATCAAATTATTTAATCCAATCCAATCATATATAATTTGATCCAATCCAATCATATATAATCCAATCCAATCCAATCCAATCATATATAATTCGATCCAATCCAATCATATACAATCGGTCCAATCCAATCCAATCACATATCATCTAATCTAATCCAATCATATATGATCAACTCAACAATCAAGTCAAAGGACTCAACTCAATAAATATGTAATTTAGAATTTAGTAATGTTATACAATCCAATTCAATCATCAAACAATCTCAATCAAACTAATCATATCATGCACAATCCACTCAATTTGGGAGTTTCTCTAACTGACAACAATCCCACCACCTATAAGTAAATGATGCACAATGAGCCACATCATTGCCACGCCCGTCCATACCTTGCTAGGGGATGAACGAATCAACCAATCATAGATCCCTCAATCAATCAAGTCCTATCATTTCAGGACAATAAAATGGGAAACATCCGACTTTAACGGTCCAATCCCTTCCTACGTTGGCGGCGTAGTTTATGGGATTCGAGCATGGACTATAATCTTACCCAATTCGGTGCTCAATACTCCTCCCAAGACTCAATATGCACATATCTATCAAGTGAGTAAAATACTCGAAATACTCATTTAGTCTCTTAGGACTTATTTTCAAATCAACTCATTTTGTCTCGTTGGACTCTTTTCAAAACTCAATCAAATCTGGCCTCATTAGACCTTCTTTCAAATCAACTCATCTCAAACCATCAAACTCTTCTCTTTAAAATTGATACAATCTCAAAATAGGTGTTTCATGTAAAAATTATCAACTTGTTTATATTCCAAATACTCATACTCAAAATAATAATTAAGAGACCTTTCAAACTCAAATAATGCTTAAACTTTTTCTAAATCAAAGATGAAAATAATCTTTTTTAAAACTCAAAATAGTGTATAAATAGTTTATGCAAAAATGTTTACAAATCATTTATTTAAAAATCCTCCTCAAATAATAATTTATACTCATATGACTCCAAGCAAATCAAATTATGCAAATCACATATCATGTAGTCACATTAGACTCCAATCCATTTCACCTCAAACATCATCATCAAACATTATCATTCACATCATCATCAAACATCATCATTCACATCATTATCAAACACCTTGCTCCAAAATTCTTATTTAATTCTATACTCCATTAATAGAAACAAAAATGACATTCTAGCTCTACCAAAGTTTCATTTCTTTTTATTCCATTCACATTTATAACTATCCCAATTCATTCTTTTCATTCCAATCAATACATATACATAAAAACCATCAATCTCAATCTCAAGACAATTATGACAAAAGAAATCTCATCTTGGGTTCATGTGAATGAATACATGAATCCATACTCTCAACAAAACTCAACTTAAGAACACCATCAATACATATGAATTTATATACAAAAATTCATTTGTAGTCAATAATATGAAAGATAACTAGTTAGTAATTCAAGTCATGAAAATCATCAATCAATTAATAGTAAAAGGAAAATCTTTCTACAATTTTGGGAAAAATTCAAGAAAACCTCCATGGGAGGTTCAAGCTTTTCACCATTTTCATCCAACAAATATATGGGGCATATGGAAGAACTCAATCTATATTTTAGATTATCCTTACATACCTTAGAGTAGATTTTGAAGAAACCTTGTTGTTGGGTCTTCAATGGGAAGCTTGAATCCTTGAGCTTTTGAGGGCAAATCTTGTTGGAGATGTTTGGGAGAGAAGAGGGGATGAAGATTAGGGTTTTTGGGAGGTGAGGAGACTGGAAAATGATCCCAAAACATTCCAAGGTAGGGTATATATGTTTGGGGAAAATGTCCAAGTTGCCCCTCTTCAAAATCTGGAAAACTGGGCAAAAATCCTGCTGGCGCTATAGTGGCGCGTCGCGCTACTGCAGCGCCAAGCCAAAATGGGCTTAAAACCCTACACACCTAATAGTGGTGCGTCGCACCAAGGACCAAACTACTGAGGCTGTTTTCTGGCGCTATAGTGGCGCCGGGCACCACTGTAGCGCCCAGCCTAAATTTTCTACAGTTAGAGTCCAGACCTAAAATTCCTGCAGTACTAGTCTGTAGTCAAAGGGTCATAACGTTTGACACCAAACTCCAAAAATTGCAATCTTAGTGGAGTTGGAAAGAAGACTCAAAGACCTTTAATTTGGTAGGTCGTGGGCCACCCAGTTCATTATATTCAAGGAGATATGGTTGTTGGAAGTTTACCCTTATATGAGCTCATTCAGAAACTTAGTCGAGACTAATTCTTTGGACTCAACTTGGTGTTAGAGATGTCTTATGACCCTAAACTACATCTAATACCGTTCAAATACTTAGGAATTAATCCTAACTCATATATAAAATTACTAGTCCTTCGGTTCGAGTCTACGCACACGTGAAGAAATGTTCGAGTCTTTGCAAAAAATATTCCGGGGTGTTACATGGACTCATTAACTTGTTTCAACCTTCTTCTTCTTCTCTCTGTATTTTCTCTTTGCTTACTTTCATGGAATCACTCATCAATTTTGGTGAAGAACTTCTTGTAGTGGGGGTTAGATTTTGACTTCGAGCCTGCAGAATCCACTACTGCCATTCTCTTTTTCAATCTCCAAGACAAGGGAATATTGAACTCATCATCTTCATCCTCAGGAGTACTTACAAATGGTAGAGTAGTTTCTGGAGTTTTTTTCAATCTAGGAGATAGTTCCTTACACAGGGAAGGATTAGCATTATCTGGTTCCTCTTCCGAAAAGGAAGATACAATTTTATTCTTCATAGTTACAAGACTTTCTGCACCCAAGTTTTCAATTACCAACTCTTCACTAATTGCAAGAATGTTTAACTCTATTCCTTCTATTTCTGGAAGATCTCCTTCGAAATGTTGCTCTGTAATTACATTTGAAGACATACCCGGTAAAGACAATGACAACTCAGTCTCAAAGGAGGGTTTGGGTTGAATAGACTCATCTAGTGACAAGTTTTGGATTTCATTCAAGTCCAGAGTAGAGGAAATGATAGGAAATGCTTGTTCATTGACTTGAATGGGGGAATGAATAATAGGTTTTTTTGACAGTTCATGTAACGACCCATTATGTCGTTTTGAGAAATAGAGCTTTTTAGTTCATAAAAGACGCATTCCGTATATTTTTATGAGTACGTTAGACTATTCGATAACCATATTTATTTAGTTGAGGGGTAAATTTAAATAACTAATTTAATTAGTGGGCTAAGTTGGTATTTTACTTAACATTCTATATCAATTATTAAAGGAAAAGGATAGGGTTTATTAATTTTGATTCAGAAAAGAAAAAGAAGAATAAATAAATAAATAAAATATTATATATATAAAATCTGATGGCATTAAGCCATCAGATGTAACGAGAAAATGAGAAAACGCAAAAACTAGAAGAAGAAAAAAAATACGGAGGAAGAAAGAAAAGAAAGGGGAAAAGAAAAATAAAGGAGAAGAGAAAAATAGAAATTTTCATTCCAAAGCGTCAAGGTAATTATTCTCATCCTTTCCATTAAATTTTTATGTGATTATGAACATATTTTTAGGGTATATTGGTGGAGAAATAACGCTGAAATAAGAAAGTATGACCCTAGGGTTCTTCACATAAAATCTTGATTTGGGGGTCGAATAACGATCCATTTTAGCTGAAATTTGACATGTGAGTTTATTTTATCATGAGCGAACATAATCGGAAAGAAAATTTCAGATTTGACTTCAATGACTCGGGATGACTTTTTGACCCAATTTTTGATTCGAAAATAAATATAGCAATATGGGTGTCATTGAATTCGTATTCTTATGAAGATTATGTATTTGAACAGATTTTGATCGTTCGAAAGCATTACGAAAGGCTTAAGTTTTAAAGTGATTATTCAATTTAATTGAGGTTTAACCCTAAGCTTGAAATTAAGAAATATGAGACTTGACAAATTAATGGCATCAACATTAGGAACGTGATTCTAGATTTGTGCTCTAGGATTTTTGGAATTTAGACTAGAAGTATAGTAATACGGGTGTCTACGTACTCGTTACTTACGAATTATGCATACTTTATAGATTGGAAACGTCCGGAGGCGTGGAAGAAAGGAAGGACATTAGTGGATTAGCCTTCTTTACTTCGGTTCTTCGGTTGAGGTAGGTTATGGTTTTTTTATTCTATATCATAGATAGACTCTTAATAGTGATTGATATTCATTGAGTAATATGTGAAGTTTACTACGCATTTAATTGTTGTGATTTGGATGGTTGATATGTTGTTGTGATTGATCTGAAATCCCGAGGCCATAAAATCTATAATCTTGAATTTGCCCTATAAAAAAATGGTGCCTTGAATAAAGAAGGCTTGATGAAATATTGTTAATGAAGTGGAATGTAATCATGAAGAATGATAAATTAATTATATTTGGATCGGGTGTCACGTTCCGACACGGTATATTTGGATCGGGTGTCACGTTCGACATGGTATATTTGGATCGGGTGTCACATTCCAACACAGTATATTTGGATCGGGTGTCACGCTCCGACACGGTATATTTGAATCGGGTGTCACATTCCAGCACGGTAATATTAAAGGAAAAAAAATTAAAATGAATTAATACTACCCAATCTCCAATAACTCATTTTCCAAAAGGGTGTGATATGGAGGCTTGAGTCCTCATGTGTGATCTTAATATTGTTGATTAGTTATGAAATTGTTCATTGTGTTGTCAGTTGATCTTGATCTTGTTGGTTTCCACCTGTTAAGTTTTACAGTTGATTTCCCGCTATTACTTATTGCATATTGATTCCTATTTTGAGTCGGCCGATGATACCTACTCAGTACATGTTGTCCTGTACTGACCCTTACTTGTATCTTTTCTTATTTTATTTTGTGGGGTACAGCGAGTGTTCCACCGACTTCGACTCGACCTCAGCTCTAGTCAGTCTCCACTTCATAAGATTTCAGGGTGAGCTATCCTTCTAGCTGGCGATAGAATCTCTTGTCATGGCATGATGTCCTTAGTTTTCGGATACGTTATGTTATTTATTTATTTGGTGTTTGATAATTCGAGACTTAGTTTTAGAATTTAGATGTCCTTCATGTGATGACTTTCAGGTTTTGGGGAAAACGTATTTATTTGAGCTTCCGCGTTATTGTTATATTTATTAGTTTGGGTTTGTATCATTGGTTCTCCCACCTAGGAGGTTAAGTGTGGGTGCCACTAATGGCCCATTTTGGGTCGTGACAAACTTGGTATCAGAGCTTTAGGTCGGTGATCTCATCACATAAGGACAGATCTAGTAGAGTCTTGCGGAACGGTACGGGGACGCCTTTACTTTTCTTCGAGAGGCTACGGGACTTTAGGAAAACTCCATTCCTTCTTTCTTTCGTGCTATTATTTGAATCCAATTGGTATCTAGGTGATACAAATTGGTATCTGACCTTCTTCACTCTATTTTCGCAAATGTTCAGAACTAAAACAATAGCATCGCCTGAGCCAGCCATTAGGGCTGTAGATAGAGGTGGTTAGTGACGAGAGATTGTGGTAGAGGTCACAGGAGAAAGCCCACCAGGGGAAGAGATCAGGAAGCTAAGCAACGTCTTTTGACTTCTTCATAGAGAAGTATATCCCCCGGACCTAGAGGGACAAAAAGGGAGATGAGTTCCAAAATATAGAGCAAGGGAATATGTTCGTTGTAGCCTGTGAGACCAGGTTTCATGCCTTATCCAAATACGCTACACAACTTTGCTTCAATCTAGAAGAGCGGATTTTGCCACTTTGTGAAAGGATTGTGGTCAGAATCTCTATTGCAGTTTTATAGATTGAGTGTATATAAAAAAGGGTCAGGATATGACTACTATAATGATATCGATGCTTACTTGGTTAGATTATGGATTGTGTTACTTTTGCTAGCGACCTGACCTACGAAAGAATGTATATCATTTGGGATAGAGACAGAATAGGTCGAATTTGATAATGTTTTAAAGTTATTCAATGGGTAGGAAGGTGTAGGTTATTTGAGGTACGGCCTTCTTGATAGGTATAATGTGTACTAGGGGTAGATATTAGATACGATTAATACGTTTAGGTTGTTGAGTATATTCCAAAGATTCTAAATAAGGATCAGTGACTTCATCATAAGCTCCAAGAAAGTGGATCGGTATAGGAATGACAAGATTATGGGTACAGGAAGACCCAACAAGTAAACTTGGGTAAAGACAATCGAGGATTTTAATAAGAACGTGCATATAAAATTGGGTTAGACCTTTGGAACTAGTTGATTTTGTGATAGAGGTGGAGGGGGTAAAGCCAGATAGCTTCGCTACAAAGCTTATTGTTATGCTTTCCCTGGGACGTCAGAGGTAGAGACATTCGATGTTATCACAGGTACTCTTCTGTTTTACGATCGCTTAGCTTTCGTATTGTTTGATCCTGGATCCACATTTTTTATGTATCTTCCGCATTTGCTGATGGACTCGATTTACATTATGACTTACTTAACATACCTATTCGTGTTTCTACTACTGTTGGTAAGTCTGTGCTAATTGAGAAAGTGTATAGGTCTTGCCTTGTGACTTTTGTGGGGAGCAGAACTTATGTAGATTTGATTATTCTGAAGATGGTTGACTTTGATGTAATCTTGGGTATGACTTGACTCTCTCCAAATTTTTCTATCTTAGATTGCAATTCTAAGACTGTGACATTAGCCAAGCCTGGGATGGATCAATTGGTGTGGGAGGGTGACTATCTTCCCACTCCAGTTCGGATTATCTCTTTTCTTTATGCTAAGAGGTTGGTGAGTAAGGGTTGTTTATCCTTTCTAGCATATCTCAGGGATGATAGTTTCGAAGTGCCATCGATTGAGTCTATTTCGATAGTGTATGAGTTTATGGATGTTTTCCCCATAGACTTACCTGGTATGCCACCTAATAAGGATATAGACTTTTGTATCGACTTGGAGCCCGACACTCGCCCTATTTCTATTCCACCTTATAGAATGGCCCCAGCTGAGTTGAGGGAGTTGAAGGCCTAACTTCAGAAGTTATTGGGTAAAGGTTTTATTAGACTGAGTGCCTCTCCTTGGGGTGCTCCAGTTTTATTTGTGAAGAAAAAGGATGGTAGCCTTCGTATGTGCATAGACTACAGACAGCTGAACAAGGTGACTATTAAAAATAGGTATCCCCTTCCTCGCATTGATGACTTATTCGATCAGTTGGAGGGTGCTTGTATTTTCTCAAAAAATAATTTGAGGTCTGATTACCATCAGCTGAAAATACGAGCAACAGATATACCGAAGACTACTTTTCGAACTAGGTATGGACACTATGAATTCTTGGTAATGTTTTTTGGGCTTACAAATGCGCCTGCTGCTTTCATGAGTCTGGTGAATAGAATCTTTAAGCCATATTTGGATCTCTTTGTTATTGTTTTTATTGATGATGTATTGATCTTCTCAAAGAGCAGAAAAGAACATGAAGAGCACCTGAGAATTGTTCTGGGATTGTTAAGGGAGAAAAGGCTATATGCCAAATTCTCCAAGTGTGAGTTCTGGCTTGATTCAGTGTCTTTCTTAGGGCACGTGGTTTCTAAGGAGGGAGTGATGGTGGATCCCCAGAAGATTGAAGCAGTGAAGAGTTGGGCAAGACCCACTAATATCTCAGAGGTAAGGAGCTTTATTGGTTTGGCTAGCTACTACCGCCGGTTCATCAAGGGATTTGCTTCCATTACTTCCCAGCTGACCAAACAGAAAGTTCCATTTGTGTGGTTGGACGAGTGTGGAGAGAGCTTTCTAAAACTCATGACCTTATTGACTACTGCACCAATTCTTGCCCTGCTAGTTGAAGGTAAGAATTTTATTGTTTATTGTGATGCATCATATTCTGGTTTAGGCGCAGTGCTAATGCAAGAGAAAAATGTAATTGCCTATGCTTCAAGACAATTGAAGGTGCATGAACGTAATTACCCCACTCATGATTTGGAATTAGCTGCGGTTGTATTTGCATTGAAGCAGTGGAGACATTATCTATATGGGGTAAAATGTGAAGTGTATACAGATCATCGCAGCTTACAATATGTGTTCACTCAAAAAGACTTGAATTTGAGACAGAGGAGATGGATGGAATTGCTAAAGGACTATGATATCACTATTCTTTATCACCCAGGAAAAGCTAATATAGTGGCCGATGCCTTGAGAAGAAAAGCAGGAAGCATGGGAAGTTTAGCTTATTTGTAGGTTTCCAGACGTCCATTGGCTAGAAAGGTTCAAACTCTGGCTAATGACTTTATGAGGCTGGAAGTAACCAAGAAAGGAGGATTCTTGGCCTATGTGGAGGCAAGATCTTCTTTCCTCGACAAGATTAAAGAAAAACAGTTTGATGATGAGAAGCTGAGCCAGGTTCGTGATATGGTCTTGCAGGGAGAGGCCAAAGAGGCTATGATCAATGAGGAAGGCATCTTGAGGATTAAGGGGTGGGTATATATGCCCCGTATTGATAATGTGATTCAGACTATTCTTGCAGAGGCTCACAGTTTGAGGTACTCTATACATCCTGGTGCAACCAAGATGTATCGCAATCTGAGACAACATTATTGGTGGAGCAGAATGAAGCGTGACATTGTTGATTTTGTTGCCCATTGTCTAAATTGTCAGTAGGTAAAATATGAGCACCAAAGGCCTGGAGGGACACTTCAAAGAATGCCCATTCCTGAATGGAAGTGGGAAAGGATTGCAATGGATTTTGTGGTCGGTCTTCCAAAGACCTTGGGTAAGTTTGATTCGATATGGGTGATTGTTGATAGGTTAACTAAGTCTGCTCACTTCATTCCAGTCAAGGTCACTTATGATGCTGAGAAGTTAGCCAAACTCTATATCCATGATGTTGTTCGATTACATGGAGTTTCGGTTTCTATCATATCAGATAGAGGTACACAATTTACGTCTAACTTTTGGAGGACCTTGCATGCTGAGTTAGGTACTAGATTAGATCTTAGTACTACATTTCACCCTCAGACCAATGGATAGTCTGAGAGGACAATTCAAGTGTTGGAGGATATGCTTCGTGCGTGCGTAATAGATTTTGGTGGTCATTGGGATCAGTTCCTACCCTTGGCAGAGTTTTCGTATAATAATAGCTATCACTCGAGTATTGATATGGCTCCATTTGAGGCATTGTATGGGAGGATATGTAGGTCTCATATTGGTTGGTTTGATGCGTTTAAAGTGAGACCTTGGGGAACTGATCTTTTGAGGGAATCATTAGAGAAGGTGAAATTCATTTAGGAGAAACTTCTAGCAGCTCAGAGCAGGCAGAAAGAGTATGCAGACCGAAAGGTCAGGGATATGGAGTTTATGGAGGGATAGCAAGTGTTGTTGAAGGTTCACCCATGAAGGGTGTGGTGAGATTTGGTAATCGAGGTAAGCTTAGTCTGAGGTATATTGGGCCGTTTAAAGTTCTTAAGCATATTGGAGAGGTGGCCTATGAATTGGCTTTACCTCCAGTTTTGTCTGGGGTGCACCCAGTGTTTCATGTGTCTATGCTATAGAAATATCATGGTGATGGAAACTATATTATTCTCTGGAATACAGTCTTGCTTGATGAGAAATTATCTAACGAGGAGAAGCCTGTAGCTATTCTTGATAGAGAGGTCCATAAGTTGAGGTCAAAAGAGATTGCGTCTATGAAGGTTCAATAGAAGAATCGTCCGGTTGAGGAGTCAACTTGGGAGACTGAGGCAGATATGCATTGAAGATATCCACATATATTCGTCGAGTCAGGTACCCTTTTCAATCCTCGCTCTTTTTTGACCGTTCGAGGACGAACGGTGGGTAAATTGGTATTTATTGTAACGACCCATTATGTCGTTTTGAGAAATAGAGCTTTTTAGTTCATAAAAGACGCATTCCGTATATTTTTATGAGTACGTTAGACTATTCGATAACCATATTTATTTAGTTGAGGGGTAAATTTAAATAACTAATTTAATTAGTGGGCTAAGTTGGTATTTTACTTAACATTCTATATCAATTATTAAAGGAAAAGGATAGGGTTTATTAATTTTGATTCAGAAAAGAAAAAGAAGAATAAATAAATAAATAAAATATTATATATATAAAATCTGATGGCATTAAGCCATCAGATGTAACGAGAAAACGAGAAAACGCAAAAACTAGAAGAAGAAAAAAAATACGGAGGAAGAAAGAAAAGAAAGGGGAAAAGAAAAATAAAGGAGAAGAGAAAAATAGAAATTTTCATTCCAAAGCGTCAAGGTAATTATTCTCATCCTTTCCATTAAATTTTTATGTGATTATGAACATATTTTTAGGGTATATTGGTGGAGAAATAACGCTGAAATAAGAAAGTATGACCCTAGGGTTCTTCACATAAAATCTTGATTTGGGGGTCGAATAACGATCCATTTTAGCTGAAATTTGACATGTGAGTTTATTTTATCATGAGCGAACATAATCGGAAAGAAAATTTCAGATTTGACTTCAATGACTCGGGATGACTTTTTGACCCAATTTTTGATTCGAAAATAAATATAGCAATATGGGTGTCATTGAATTCGTATTCTTATGAAGATTATGTATTTGAACAGATTTTGATCGTTCGAAAGCATTACGAAAGGCTTAAGTTTTAAAGTGATTATTCAATTTAATTGAGGTTTAACCCTAAGCTTGAAATTAAGAAATATGAGACTTGACAAATTAATGGCATCAACATTAGGAACGTGATTCTAGATTTGTGCTCTAGGATTTTTGGAATTTAGACTAGAAGTATAGTAATACGGGTGTCTACGTACTCGTTACTTACGAATTATGCATACTTTATAGATTGGAAACGTCCGGAGGCGTGGAAGAAAGGAAGGACATTAGTGGATTAGCCTTCTTTACTTCGGTTCTTCGGTTGAGGTAGGTTATGGTTTTTTTATTCTATATCATAGATAGACTCTTAATAGTGATTGATATTCATTGAGTAATATGTGAAGTTTACTACGCATTTAATTGTTGTGATTTGGATGGTTGATATGTTGTTGTGATTGATCTGAAATCCCGAGGCCATAAAATCTATAATCTTGAATTTGCCCTATAAAAAAATGGTGCCTTGAATAAAGAAGGCTTGATGAAATATTGTTAATGAAGTGGAATGTAATCATGAAGAATGATAAATTAATTATATTTGGATCGGGTGTCACGTTCCGACACGGTATATTTGGATCGGGTGTCACGTTCAACACAGTATATTTGGATCGGGTGTCACATTCCAACACAGTATATTTGGATCGGGTGTCACGCTCCGACACGGTATATTTGAATCGGGTGTCACATTCCAGCACGGTAATATTAAAGGAAAAAAAATTAAAATGAATTAATACTACCCAATCTCCAATAACTCATTTTCCAAAAGGGTGTGATATGGAGGCTTGAGTCCTCATGTGTGATCTTAATATTGTTGATTAGTTATGAAATTGTTCATTGTGTTGTCAGTTGATCTTGATCTTGTTGGTTTCCACCTGTTAAGTTTTACAGTTGATTTCCCGCTATTACTTATTGCATATTGATTCCTATTTTGAGTCGGCCGATGATACCTACTCAGTACATGTTGTCCTGTACTGACCCTTACTTGTATCTTTTCTTATTTTATTTTGTGGGGTACAGCGAGTGTTCCACCGACTTCGACTCGACCTCAGCTCTAGTCAGTCTCCACTTCATAAGATTTCAGGGTGAGCTATCCTTCTAGCTGGCGATAGAATCTCTTGTCATGGCATGATGTCCTTAGTTTTCGGATACGTTATGTTATTTATTTATTTGGTGTTTGATAATTCGAAACTTAGTTTTAGAATTTAGATGTCCTTCATGTGATGACTTTCAGGTTTTGGGGAAAACGTTTTTATTTGAGCTTCCGCGTTATTGTTATATTTATTAGTTGGGGTTTGTATCATTGGTTCTCCCACCTAGGAGGTTAAGTGTGGGTGCCACTCATGGCCTATTTTGGGTCGTGACACTTCACTTGCAAGAGGGTTTGAAGGGAGAGCATGAGACTATGGAATGTCTAAAATTTTAAGAAATGCAGTAGGATCAATATCTTGAAGGACTTTGAGCATATCTTGAGTAGTTGAACTTGGATTAGACATCTTAGAAGCAAAAACAAAGAAAGAGGAATGGAATTTTGTTGAGAGAGGGATGAATTTTTTGGACATGTTAGGGTTTGATTTGAAGAGAGGAAAAATATAAAAGGAAAGAAAAGGGTGTATCAGGTCTCTTCGAAAGAGTAATGACATTTGAGTTTTAACTGATGGGACAATGGTCAGAAGTACACGTGGCAATCACAACGGTTCACACAATTAGTTAATAAGAAATGTAAGGAATACTAACCTTCAAGCAGGACCAGGTCCCTCTCCAAAGTTTTAAGAACGAATTTTCCTATCTTCCAGTTCTCCTTTTATTCAAGCTTACTTCATACAAGTGTATACCTGCACAGGTACTAAATTGACTTTTTCATAAATAAGGCAATGCAATGGTTAGAGATACCTGCATCCTGATCATAGTCAAGTAGAGTTGTAAGAGAATGAAACACCTTCTCCTTAAAGTGCCTTAAGTGAGATGAAGTCTTTACTTCCCATAAACATGTACTTGTTCACATTTTCGACATATCAAGTACTGGGTTACATTTCCTTACTTCCTTGCAACACAAGTTAATTGTTAGACTTAGGAACCCAGTTTAATCGGAGTCCCCAGTCATCAGATAATGGCATAATCAAAGAATTTTTGGTCCAATATGGCCAAATATCCCTTCTTATGTCCAGAGTTAGAACAAGTTCCCTTGCTCTATTTCGCCTTTTGGTTAAAGTAGTTTGAAATTTTTTCTTGAGATCTCTTCCAGGCAAAATACTCATTCTTTAGATGACCATTTCTACCACAATGGAGACATAGGAGATTATCATATACAGAGACATACTTGCTTTAATGGTTGTAAGGAGGACTGATGTTCAGGCATCCTAATCCTCTTCCACCATTTTGCTCCTGGTTTGTCATATTTTCAAGCATCTTTGATGAAGTAGTCATTTTCAAAGACTTTCTCAGCTCTTTTTTGCCTTAATAAGATCTCCTTCAAGTTGAGCATTTCTTTCAAGAGCCATGGCTAACTTCTCATTAGCTTCATTCAACTTATCTTCAAGTTTCAGCTGCAAATCACCAGCTTCACCTTTTCCTTTAAAACCTTGAATTTTAAAATATTTTAATTTTCTTAATTTGAAAGAAAAATAAATAAATCTAGTTTAATGGCTACTTGCCAAATATTTTTTGGGCCTCAACCTTAATGGTCATTCAATTAATTTCTCTATTTTAATTTCTGAAGGCAATAGACAATTTCTGGATGAAATGAAAATTGGATTCATGTAACAAGAGAAAGAGTTCACATTCCTTTGTCGGGATATAATTGAACTTTTGATCGATCCGGGTACTTGGGACCCTGTTGATGTAGACACGGTCTCTTTGGATCCCTTTGAATTTCAAATATTTGGGAAGAATAAGTAAATGCCATAAATATATTACCCGAAGACTATCTTAAAATGATGATATTTTGGAAAATCTTAGTAGATTAGTTTGTTATCACCTTGTTGGTGGGGGTTCAATTCCTACTTATAATCCCCACTTCCCCTTTTCCCCTTACCCTAATTTTTAAAACCAGTGATTTTCTTCAACTATTTATTGTACAGAAAAGGTATATAAATGACAATTTTAGTATAGTTTAGGTGTGTTTTATGAGTTTCCCACATTTGTTTTTTGTTGGGTTTTCCAAGTACTTTGTTAGTATTCATTGTTGTTCCATGCTTAAGGTGTGTTAAATCATTTTGACTTGAATTTCTTTGCTAGCTACTTTTGCAAGAGCCATGTTATACACATGCATAAACCAAGTAATTTTGTAGTAATACAAAAGTGACTATTAGTAGTAGGGATTAAACTTTAATTTGACAGCATGATAAAGAACACACATAGAAAAATCTGATAGACAAAAGGAAGTTCTTTTTCCTTTAGATGCTTTTATGACTTCTAAAACCCAAAATTATTGCCAAAATAATAAGTTAGGTTTCATTTTAGATATATAACAAATCTAATGTAATCCCACAAGTGGGGTCAAGGGAGGATAGTATGTATGTAGACCTTTAACCCTACCTTTAAAAGGTAGAGAGTTTGTTTTCGATAGACCCTCGGCAAAAAATGGATGAAACAAATGATAGTGCAACAAGAAGAAACAAAAACAAAAAAATACAATAATCGAGGCTAAAGAACCAACTGATAGAGATAGAAATATAAAAAATGAAAATACCATATTAATAAGAGCATATTTGGATTGGCTTATTTTAGTGCTTTTTAAGCCAAAAAAGCATTTAAGCACTCTTTTAATGTTTGGGTAAATTAAAGAAGTCGTTATAAGAACTTGATTTTAAACTAAAATGATAAAAATAAGCTAAGAGTCACAAGTTAGAAATCCTAACATATGACTTTTAACTTATAACCCAAAAGCTCTAGTACTAGTACCCCGGGAAAGGGAAAGGAAAGCACTCGACTATCCTAATCCTCGACCTCCACAACTTTCTATCAAGGGTCATATCCCTGATGAGCTAAAGTTGTGGCATGTCTTGCCAAATCACGTCACCCCAATACTCTTAGGCTTACATCTACCCCTCCTCAAGCCCTCTACGGATAACCTCTTACACCTCCTTACCTGGGCATCCACACATCTACTCTTCCCATGTCTAAACCATCTTAACCTCACTTTCCGCATCTTATAATCCATGGGAGACACTCTCACCTTGGTCCTAATATCTTCATTCCTAATCTTAACTTCCCTGGTATGCCTACACATCCATTTCAACATTTTCATCTCTGCTACTCTCATCTTCTGAACATGGGTGTTCTTGACTAACCAATACTCTCCCCATATAACATTATTGATCTAACCACCGGTCTAAAACTTACCTTAAATTATTGGCAGTATATTCTTATCATATTGAATATAATACTCAATGTAAGACTCCATTCCATCCATTTCATCCCAATGCAATGCATGACATCCCCTAATCTCACCATTACCTTGGATTACTGACACTAGAGTACTTGAAATTTCCTCTCTTGAAAATGACCTAAGTATCAAGCATCATGTCCACGTCTGTTTCATGGTAACACCATTGAACTTGCACTCCAACCACTCATTTTTGGTCCTGCTCAACTTGAAATCTTTTGACTCCAGGGGTTATCTCCAAACCTCCATCATCACATTAACATTGCCTTGTATCTCATCAATTCATCCTATATCATAACACCTTCTTTTGAATGTGCCACGTATGAGACATGTAGTAACACGGGGTTTCATATAACTTTCTATTAATATCTTCATATTCAGTTGGATTAGTTATTTTATGGATGTCTAGACATAAAATATCATTGCCAAGATAATGTATAAGTCATATGAGACTATTAAAATTTATTGATAAATCCTTTCCTTCATTCTAAATCTTCTAAACTTATTAGTTGCATATTCATGAAACAATATTATTTCAAAACTTTTAATTCTATTATCTATGGGTGTTGATAGTAGTGTTTATTGAATGTTTGTTTTCAATAAGTCATATATTTGAATAAAATGGAATAGATCTTTAACAATATATTCCTATACGATCTTCCCAATTCTACAATTCAATTATTTATCTTAAATAATATTGTATATAATATTATGCGAACTTGTCTAAGATTGCACATATCAGTTATAATATAAGTTGATTATTATATGCAACTGCATAAACTAAGGTGTACCAATATAACTTGAAAATTTACAATTGAATTTGTATATAAGAAATAAACAGATCTGCATGATAATTTTGTGTAAAATTTTCTTCACTAACATTCAAAGAGCATTGATATAGTTGTGATGGTTGATACGGCTTCAGCAGCAATGTCAATATTCTCCAAAGCAGAGCAAAAAATTGATGTGATGATAGTCAATGTCCATTCATCGAACATGCTTTCTTTTCACCTCTAAGCTCAAGCCTTGGCTGAAGTAAGTTATTTTAATTAATACACTTATGAACGTCCATTGTGGCTGAAGTAAGTTATTTTAATTAATACACTATAAAAGATTAGTTATAAAATTTACCTTTAAAATTTTGTTAAATAGTTTGTAGAAAAATGAATTTACTGTAATCCATCGTTAAATAACATTAGCAATGAATTTTGTTGTATGACAATATAAATTATCAGTCGCTAGTTCCTTTTTTAAAAATGTATGATAACTGGTTGTTTTGTAATCTTACTATTATAATGAATAAAGCTCAGCGAATATGTGTGTGAAATTAACTATTCACATAATGTATAACATAATTCATTTCTAATTGATAGCTTCTCGAAATAATTATGCAGCGGTATGTGATGAACACAATGAAGATATAATAAAGAAAGCTTTGGCTAAAGGAGCTTATATTTGCCTTAAGAAACCATTTGACAAGGAAATTGTGAAATACTTGTGGTAATTTGTATTGAGGAAAAAAAATACAAAACGAGAAAGCGAGAGAAAGATCATAAAAAAATAGAGATCAGATGAATGTTGATGATATTGGTAAAAATAGCATTTTTGGAGAAAATGAAGAACAACTTAGAGAGAAGAAAAATGTGTGTAATACTGAGGAACAAGACAACTGTATTAATGAGGTTGAAAACGATGTTCTATTAAATGAGAAATGTAAGTTGAGCAGGAAAAGAGGTAGAAAAAGCATGAAAGAGATTAATGAAGGAGAAAGCCAAAGTAGTGATATTCATAAGATTGTTAGGCAAAAGAACTACATAGAATGGATTGATGATCTCCATGCCAAATTCATGGAAGCTGTACAATAACTTGGAGAAGGAAGTAAGTTTACTTCACTATTAATTAAATTTCTTTACAATTCATTTATATGGAACGATATAAGCAATGAGAATTCATACTCATAGCTAACGTCAACTTGTTTGGAATTAAGGTATAGTAATTGTTGTATTTACATGTACCTCGGCTTGATATGTAGGATGCAACCCGAAGGAGATTCTAGAGGTGATGAATGTTCCTGGTCTTACTAGGATGCAAATTCCAAGCCATCTTCAGGTACATCTTTTTTTTTAAAAAAATATTATTGAATTAAATTCAATTGGATTTTAAAAAAACATTAAGTGGTAAATTATGTACCGTTTGTATGTGTATGGTATGGAAAAAGTTATACAACAAAACAAAATATAGTATAAAGTTATTTTCTCGTACTTGGTTACTAGAAAATACTTTGCTTGGAAAGTTTTTCTTATCAAACACTTTTATGTGACGTTATTTTTCTGCAACTATCTTAATTTTAATTTTATATCAAAAGGATAATGAAATATCTAATTTTATTTTACTTTCGCTAGAAAATATTTTCACTTTATTATCAATCTTTTTTATTCAAAAGTGTTATCAAAACACTCTCTCATTAAAGACAATCAGTGACAACTCTCATAAGCGCTCTCTTGATAATTTTTCTCAAGTGAAAATTGACATCTTTCACATTTTTGAAGACTATTTTATTTGGTATGACTGAGATTGTTGGTTTGTTTTCATTTGGAACTAATGGTCAGTATTAGATAATAGAATTTCGGTAATTTTTGACTTGAGATTATTGTTTTGTTTAGTATCAAACCCACTCATCCTACCATTACATAACCTTTTGGTTGACTGATTATATCTTATATATGGGATCGAATATTTGTGAGACTTAATTATTATTGCATCTCAATTTAGCATAATACTTTATGTATTGTTAACATCTATGGGATATGCTTCATGTTATTGTACTCAGATAGATAAGCTCTCTATGGCAGCAACGAGAATCCAACTAGGGATTCTGGGCAGCAGGCTAATTAGTGGAAACAATGGGGTTACAACTAGGTCAATTGGGGAAAAGAATATCCATAAAAATAACAAAAATTGGACTATGGTGACACATAAAAAAATAGTTGGCCATCAAATTGGTTCTCCAATCCGTGCTTCAGTCCAATAATTCAGTTAGTTCTATATTAAGACTAGTAAGCAACCACATATTGTTGGACCTAGTAATTATTCTCCAAAAAGTTTTTGAGGTCCAAACATGTAACACCCCAGAAATTGTTTCGTAAAGACTCGAATATTTCTTCACGTGTGTGTAGACTCGAATCGAAGAACTTGTAATTTTATATATGAGTTAGGATTAATTCCTAAGTATTTTAAGTGTATTAGATGTGTTTTAGGATCATAAGAGGTCTCTAACACCAAGTCGAGTCCAAAGAATTAGTCTCGGCTAAGTTTCCAAATGAGTTCGTATAAGGGTCAACTTCCAACGACCATATCTACTATAATATAACAAAGTGTCCCACAACCTACCAAATTAAAGGTCTTTGAGTCTTCTTTCCAATGCCACCAAGATTGCAATTTTTGGAGTTTGGAGTCAAAAGTTATGACCATTTTACTACAGACTAGTACTGTAGGAATTTCAGGCCTGGGCGACCACTGCAGGAATTTCAGGCCTGGCGCTCTAGTGGCACAACGCACCACTATAGCGCCAAAAAACAGCCTCAGTAGTTTGGTCCTTGGCGCGCCACAATTAGGTTTGCAGGGTTTTAAGCCCATTTTGGCCTGGCGCTGCAGTGGCGCGACGTGCCACTATAGCGCCAGCAGGATTTTTGCCCAGTTTTCCAGATTTTGAAGAGGGGCAAGTTGGATATTTTTCCTAAACTTATATACACTAACATAGGACGGTTTGGGATCATTGTTTTCAGCCTTCTCACCTCCTAAAAACCCTAATCTTCATTCCCTCTTCTCTTCCAAACATCTCCAACAAGAAATCCTCTCAAAAGCTCAAGGATTCAAGATCTTCAAGTTATGTCTTTGGTTTTCGGTGGGATGTTCTTGATTTCCAGGTATGTAAGGCTAACCTAAAATATGGATTGAGTTCTCCCATATGGCCCATAGATGTGTTGGATGAAAATGGTAAAAAGCTTGAACCTTCTATGAAGGTTTTCTTGAAACCTTCCTAAACTTTAGAATATTTTTATATACTAGTAATTGATTGGTGATTTTCATGACTTAAATTCTTGAATAATTATCTTTCATAATTATTTCACAAACCGTAGTTACATATTGACTACAATGGATTTTTGTATATAAATTAATATGTATTGATGGTGTTCTTGAGTTGAGTTTTGTTGAGAGTATGAATTCATGTATTCATTCACATGAACCCAAGATGAGATTTGTTTTGTCATAATTGTCTTGAGGTTGAGATTGATGGTTTTGTATGTATGTATTGGTTGGAATGAAAAGAATGAATTGGGGTAGTTATGAATATAAAAGGCATAAAAAGGAAAGAAACCTTGGTAGAGCTAGAATGTCCTTTTGTCTCTATAAATTGAACATAGAATTAAATAAGGATTTTGGAGTAGATATTTGACGATGATGTGATGATGATATTTGATGATGATGTGAATGATGATGTTTGATGAATGAGGTGAATGATGTTTATTTAACTAAGGAGAAATGATTAATGAAGAGGTTATGTTGATGATGATGTTTTGAGATGAAATGGATGAGAGTCTAATGTGTCTACATGATGTGTGATTTGCATAACTTGATTTGATTGGAGTCATAAGAGTATAAATGATTGTTTGAGAAGGAGTTTTAAATAAATGATTTGTGAACATTTTGCATTAACTATTTAAAGGAGTTTAAGGAATGATTATTTTCATCTTTGATTTAAAAGAGTTTAAGCATGAGTTGAGATTGGGAAGTCTTTTAATTATTTTGAACATTAGTATTTTGAATATATACGAGTTGAGCATTTTTACATAAAAATGCCTATTTTGAGTTTGAGTTGAGGTGTTGAAATTTTGTTTTAAAGACATCTAATATTTTTCTGCATTCATTGAGTTGAGATGGTATCAAATTTTTAAAAGAAGAGTTTGATCGCTTGAGATGAGTTGATTTGAAAGAAGGTCCAATAAGGCCAGGTTTGATTGTGTTTTGAAAGAGTCCAATGAGACTAAATGAGTATTTTGAGTATTTTACTCACTTAATAGATATGAGCATATTGAATCTTGGGAGGAGTATCGAGCACCAAATTGGGTAATAGTATAGTCCATACTCGAACCAATAAACTACGTCGCCAAACGTAGGAGAGGATTGGACCGTTAAAGTTGGACGTTTCCTAAATTACTATCCAAAAATGATAGGACTTGATTGATTGATGGATCCATGATTGGATGATTCGTTCATACCCTAGCAAGGTATGAATGGACGTGGCAACAACGTCGGCTTGTTGTACTATCACTCGCTCATATGGTGATAGTTATCGGTTAGAAAAACTCCCAATTGAATGGATTGTGCTTGATATGATTGGTTTGATTGTGATTGTAGATGATTGAGTTGAATTGTAAAACATTGCATAATTTTAATTTGCATATCTATTGAATTGAGTTGATTGCATATGATTGGATTGGATTAGATTGGGTTTGTGATTTGATTGGGTAGGATATGTGATTGGATTGGATTAGATGATATGTGATTGAATTAGAGTTGATGGTATATGATTGGATTAGATTGGATACGTGATTGGATTGGATACGCGATTGGATTAGATTGGATCGGATTGTATATGATTGGATTGGATTGGATTGTATATGATCAGATTGAACCGATTGTATATGATTGGATTGAATCGGATGATATATGATTGGATTGGATCGGATTGTACATGATTGGATGGGATCGAATTGTAAATGATTTGATTGAACTATATTGTAAATGATTGGATTGGATTGCATGGTATATGAATGGTCTTTGTCTAAAAATGTATTCTTACTTTAGACTTATGATTGTCACGCCCCGAAAGGGTACCCTAGACGTGACCGACACTCAGGAACTATTTCTGGCTCCCAAGCGAACCACATAGCCTGATCACACATCCGTTCATTCGTTCAATCAGTAGAAGACTTAAAATAAAGAGAATATTTGGTGGACAAATACCAAATCAATAATCTAACTCAAGAAAGAAAGGCCATGGTCCAATAAATCAAACTCCAATCTTTGTCATTAAAATAGTTTGACAAGAATAATTCAAGGAAAGAAAATACTCAATCGACCGATCACTATCTAGTCTATGAAGCCTCTATCACTACTATCTAATTGGTGCCAATGACATGTTCATGGCTACCTTAAATCAAAATGAAAAGGGCTAACTCGACACAAGAATGACATAAATGGTGTCCTCCGGATGTAGAGAAGGACTCACCAATACGCTGAGTGTGTATAGATCCTCAATGGTGCTCCTATTGACGATCTCTTAAACCTGTCTCTGCATCATGAAATGATGCAGGTCCAAATGGACGTCAGCACATGGAATGTACGAGTATGTAATATGGCAGAATGAAACATACCTCAAGGCAGAATAACATCGGTTCAAATATCTCAAAATCAGAAAGATAGGAGGGACTAAATCGAAGTGTCATAAGTCTAAAGTAAGGATACAGTTTTAGACAAAGACCAATCATATACAATACAACCCATTCCAATCATGTATAATACAGTTCAATCAAATCATTTACAATTCAATTCCATCCAATCACATACCACTCTATTCAACCCAATCCCATCGTACACTATCCGATCACATATCATTTAATCCAATCCACCACATATTACCTACTCCAATCCAATCATACACAATCCAATCATATATCATCCAATCCAATTCAATCGTATACAATCAAATCAACAAAAACTCAACAATCAAGTCAAAGGACTCAACTCAATAAATATGCAAATTTGAACTTAGAAATGTTATACAATCCAACTCAATCATCAAACAATATCAATCAAACCAATCATATCATGCACAATCCACTTAATTTGGGACTTTCGCTAACCGACAACAATCCCACCACCTATATATATATAGGTGATGCACAACGAGTCATGCCGTTGCTCTATCCATTCATACTTGCCAAGGTATGAACGACTCAACCAAATCATGGATCCATCAATCAATCAAGTCCTATCATTTCAGGATAATGAAAATAGGGAAACATCCGACACGGTACAATCCCTTCCTACGTTGGCGGTGTAGTTTATGGGATTCGAGTATGGACTGTACTCTTACCCAATTCGATGCTCAATACTCCTCCCAAGACTCAATACGCGCATAGCTATTAAGTGAGTAAAATATTCAAAATACTCATTTAGTCTCACTGGACTCTTTTCAAACTCAATCAAATCTGGCCTCATTGAACCTTCTTTCAAATCGACTCATCTCAAATCATCAAACTCTTTTCTTTAAAATTTATACAATCTCAACTCAATCTCAAAAATCGACATTTTAAAGTAAAAATGCTCAACTCATTTATACTCAAAATACTCATGTTCAAAAATAATTAAAAGACTTCTCAAACTCAACTAATGCTTAAACTCTTTTTAAATCATAGATGAAAATAATCATTCTTTAAAACTCAAAATAGCGTATAAATAGTTTATGCAAAAATGCTCCCAATCATTTATTTAAAACTCCTTCTCAAGAGATTATTTATTTTCAAAATGCTCATAAGACTCCAATCAATCAAATTATGCAAATCACATATCACATAATCACATTAGACTCACACGACATTTGATTGAGTTTCTCTTATCTTTTTGATTTGAGATATTTGAACCAACATTATTCTTCCTTGAGGTATGTTTCATTCTGCCATATTACATACTCGTACATTCCATGTACTGACGTCCATTCAGACCTGCATCATTTCTGTCATGAACCAACTCCGTAGGCCACGACTGGTGCCCTATTTGGGCACCCATACGTACCCTTAGCCCCACTGAGTATGTTAGCAGAACAAACAAATTAGGAAATCAAAATAGATCGCTAGAGAGCGCACGAAAATAGATGTAGCACACGAAGGCCGTTAAGACCATCACTGAACGCAGGCCCAAAACACATATACAAAACCCACAACACAAGTCTACAGACCTCTATAGAATGATAGCATAATCATATGATGGGACAGGGCCCCCGCCGTACCCTTAACCAATATGTACAAATGTACAACAAAAAAGTTAGTACCAAAATAGGGTTCTGGATAAGGGAGCACTACCAACCAACAGGATGGATGTCCTAGGCGAGCGGATCAGCAAACCGGGCGTTTGTACCTACGGGCATGTAACGCAGCCCCCCCGAAGAAAGGGGGTCAGTACGATATATGTATAGAGTATACAAAGCATAGACTGTAATAAATAAAGCCGTTACCAGAACAGAAGGTGCAAAAATGAGCAAAATATTCGAAATATCAAAATGTTTTTCCTAACCACAGATAATGTATGCAGAAAAACATATGCCATATCCGGTCCCATTATGGGACTCGGTGAACAAATACAAAATGCGGTCGGCGCCCCGTCACTAGCGCCACAGCACATCATAACTCCAGAGTAGGGAATATCTCCGTAACAGATCATATCATATCAGATGGTCATATCAGATCATATCATATCATAAGTGTACATGGCACATCAAAACTCCACAAATCAAACCTATGTATAGGTTGTACCTGCCCTCTCACGTTAGGGCATGACGAACAATGCAGAAAAGTATGCACGATAACAAAACCTGGCCCGGGCTCGGTGAAAGAAGCATTGAGGCATCCACGAGTAGAGTAGTGAGAAACCAATGCAATTTAAATCATATTTGAGACTCGATGGAATAATCAAAATAAACTATCACTCAAAATCCAGACAAGGGTCATATCAAGTACTTTTTGAAAGTTACTATGGGTTACATCAAAATAGAACTTTTGGGGAATCATATACACATATCAAGGCATAACAAAATATCTTTTGGAAGTCAAAAAGTTGGCAATTCTAGCGGCTTTACGAATAGGAACTTCTTTAAAATCATATGAAAGGTATATACTTGTTTCTTAAAATCCATGCCGAAAAGGAATATTATCTTTATATACTTATGTCAAAGAAATGCTAAAAGAAAGTATAAGCCTTACATACGTATGCCAAAACATGCCAAGAGAAAGAAACGTTAGCTTTACATACTTGTTACGGGTTACTTCTTATCCTGTTTGTCTCGTCGTCCTTTAAACCTAAGTAACATGGAAGAAATACAAGTATCAACAACCTTAGTATTTTCAGCACCTTAGGTTACACACGAATATTTATAGAACTCATCTCCTTGCTCGCCTTCTCGACTAGTTCCTTAGTTAGTTAAAGAGTTAACGAAAATCGGGCAGCATCTCCCCTATAATGTGCCCTATCCGAATTTCCAATTAGGTCCCTAATACCTACAGCCAACCAACAACAACAACCTGTAGCAATTCACACCAATAATATAAAACATAAACTCCAAACGACTTATTCAAAAATACGGTAGCACAATAGGGCGTCTAGCCTTTATTTTGCAACGCCTTTCATTAAACGCAACGAGGGGTCGTGTGGATTCAACCAACAGCACCCTAACCCACATTAGAACATATTTAGGCCCTGAAACAACACATCACACCACTGCAGCAGTACCTCACACGAACAACACTATCCTTCGACGACAATTTAACTATAGCAATTCCAATTTAGTTTATTTCGATCGTCGAGCATTTCTACGACATTCTTAAACTTCCAGCAGCATACAAGGGGTTTAATACACCATATAACAACACCATAAACTTCAATTTAAAAGGAAAGGCCTTACCTTATGTTAAACTGGTCAAACTCGCCAAAGCTTATCAAAACGCGAAATCTGGGCAGCCCACTGTCTTATATTGTCGCTTAGTTTCGGAGGGGTAATTGAGGGAAACAAGATTTGTGGCCTCAATGAAAGTTATATACATGTGTATCAAGGTCTCAAAAAATTTTGAATTACCCCTACAGCAATTTTGTACGAAAATATATGCCCAAAATACTCACAGCTGTCCGTGTAGGATTTTCAAAACAAAATCTGGGCAGTACCTCCTCTACACTTCATCACCTTTTTCGCGAAACTAAAAGCAAAAATGGATTTTGGAGGATAAATGAAAGTTATAGACCTATGAAATAGATTTCCAAAACATCTTGAATCACTCGAAACAAATCTTTACATAAGGAGTTATACTAATATTACTAACATCAGCCCTATTCAAAAACGGGTTTATTGACAAAAACGAGAAGTTCCTCGAAACCCCAACTATAAATTTTATGTTGTTAAACCCCGCTATATAAACGTAGGATACCTTAAATAATTAATTCACGGATCAAAAACGGAGGCCTAACCTTATTCTTGTGGCTGCCGTGACTCTCTCTTCTCTTCCTCAAGTTTTCTCCAATTTTCCTTAAGTGTAGATGCTGAAAAATGAATTCCTTAGTCATAACTTCAGCATATATATCCAACTTTTGGAGGTGACACATGGAAGCCCCTAGGGGTAACACGTGGCATCCCCTAGGGTGCCACCTCATCCATGCATCCAACCCAAATCCGCCATGTGGTAGCGTGGGACCCACCTAGGTATGTCACCTGCTTGCTTGTCACCTGCTTGCTCCCTTTCGTAGGTTCATCATCTCCTTTTATTTTAAGTTCGACGTGTACCAAGTAGCTTAGTTATGAAAGACATCCAAGTCGCTAGCTTACGCGAGTCAATCGAGTCCTACGACTCATTTCTCGACCTCCAACTCCTTTCGAATTCTTATTACCCTATTTCCAATCTTCCCTATTATGAAGCATCTCATTCTTCTTTGTTTAGGATTATTTGATAGCGTTATAGATTATCCGACTCACATGACGACTCCAAAAAAAACTTAAGAGCTTTCCCAGAAACTTAAGAAGCTTAAGATGCGTTCCAAGGTTCCAAAGTACAGGGTGTAACATCCTTCCCCCCTTTAGAACATTCGTCCTCGAATGTGAACCAAAACCTTCCTCCGGATCTTATACCGACTATATGGAGAGTTCCTCTATCCCATTTCCATAACATATACTTTCGTCGAGCAATCAATATCAGAGTTATAAAGGTTAGGATTACTTGTAGACGTAGGAAATAGGTACGGACACTTGTGTTCCATTTCCTTTTTTTCTTCCCAAGGGGTCACCCATCCAAGTATACTCTCATCCAAGCACGCTTAACTTCGGAGTTCTGATGGGATCCGGTGCGTTAGTGCAGGTATGATTGCATCCATCCCTTATGGGGTCTCATTTGAAGTTTAAGCATTCCCATTTACATATGATAGCATACGTTGATTTTCTCCTATAGTTGTACTTCTCCTCTTGTCCACTTCCCCCCTTTAGGGTGTATCCATGTCATTCTCTGTTTATCTTCACCTATTCACACGCGAATGATTCTATTCCAGCATATTTAACTTGCTACACCATGTCTACACCTTCTGTTACATCATCCATACATTAGGTTGCCCCTATAAGAAACCCTAGCACAACCATAGGGTGCTTAGTATTTTCGATAGATAGTATATAATCTAGTCCAAGTACTAGTACTCGAGTCATGCAACTTAATGTAGGAATCTAGTCAAAACCATATTTCCTTTATCCCAATTTTATCAATTATCAATGGAAGAATATACTATAATGTAAAGCCAGAATCTATTAGTACATATACAATTTGGGAATAGGTCAACAATGTACCTGTGATCACATTTGGCGATGCCTCCTGATCCTGCCGGGCGGCCAAAGCATAAGTGCGGTTCGAAGGACCGCTTGAACTAAAGACTTCGCCACGCCCTCTATCGCGGCCTGCTGGTATAGGCGCACCCTGCCTCGTAGGGTGCATAGATACCAAAGAAAATGATGACCCAGCACCTGATCCGGTAGGCCAAGCTGCGCCGTCTAAGGTACCCTTGTATGTGCAATCTCTCATCGCATGTCCTTGACAGCCACAAGAAAAACAAGCCTCTGTAGCACGGTAGCACTCTCTCGGGTGGTACCTTCCGCAATAAGAACACTGAGGCACGGGTGGCCTCATCTGACCAGAGCCTCTGTCTGGCTGTAAACTGGAAGCCTTGGAGGTCGGACCTACTCCTGAATACCCTGTGCCACCTGGTCTCCGGCCTGAGGACTGCGGAGGCACACTCCATGCTGGTTGGGTGGGCTGTATGCTATCCTGCAGCTGGGATGGTCTACTCCGGAACTCTCCCGAATACATAGCTAATTTGGCCCTCTTGGGCTGACTCCTGCCAAAATCTCGGTCAGATTGGTGTCCTCTATGTCTGTCCTCCATGCCCTGAGCATGTGCCTGTATACGGGCAATGTCCATCCCTGGCTGGGCAGCAATTACCAAACAACTATCAAATAGATACCAATCTAGGCCCAGCACAAATCTGTGCATCTTGTCAGTCATATCAGTTACTAAAGCGGGTGCATATCGTGCCAATGAGTCGAACTCCAAACTATATTCACGAACATTGCGGCCTTGATGCCTCAACAGTAAAAACCTATCCACCCTGGCTCTCCGCATCTCAAGAGGCAGGAAATGACTGAGGAACACCTCTGCAAACTCGTCCCATATCGCTAGAGGAGCGGCCCTACCCCTGGACAACTCCCAGGACTCATACCAGTTAGCGGCTACCTCGTGTAGCCTATACGAGGCCAACTCAACCGATTCTATCGCAGAAGCCTTAATCAAACGTAATGTATGCTGCATTTCCCTAATGAACTCCTGGGACCTTCCTCGGGCTTTGTCCCAAAGAACTCTGGAGGATTACAGGTCAGAAACTCACGAGCCCTCGAACTATCTGGCTCGTGTACCTGATCTCTGCCTAAACCGCGTCTGTGCTCTTGGCCTGCCACCAATCTAGTAAAAAGCTGGACTGCATCCCGTATACCCCCGTGCTCAGCTCCTGGCTGTCGAACTACAAGATCGGGTGCTGGGGCTCCAAAAACTGGTGATGAAGCCGCCCTCTGATCTGCAGCTGAGGTTTCCCTAGTCGCCTCTGATACCAGCGGCGTCACAGAGCTGGCTATTGGGGGCGTAGTCTCCAGCTCAGGCTGAGGTCGACCCCTAGTAACTTTATGGGCCTGACTAGCCTCACCGGGCGCTGCTGATTTGCCTTTCTGGGCAGCCGTTGCTTTCTTTGGAGGCATCACTGAAAACATAACAATTCATTCTGTTAGGGAGGAATCATTCTGACAATACATCTCTATCGCACGATCTAAGACAAGAAGGAAAGGTAACATCCTAAATGTCCTGTAGCCTCTTGTTCATAGATGTGGTGCACAACACACTGATAAACAAGATTTTACTAGACACGGTCTGTAGACATTCCAAGGACGATCTGCTCTGATACCACTTCTGTCACGACCCAACTCCGTAGGCCGCGACTGGTGCCCTATTTGGGCACCGATACGTACCCTTAGCCCCACTGAGTATGTTAGCAGAACAAACAAATTAGGAAATCAAAATAGATCGCTAGAGAGAGCACGAAAATAGATGTAGCACACGAAGGCCGTTAAGGCCATCACTGAATGCAGGCCCAAAACACATATACAAAACCCACAACACAAGTCTACAGACCTCTACAGAACAATAGCATAATCATATGACGAGATAGGGCCCCCGCCGTACCCTTAACCAATATGTACAAATGTACAATAAAAAAAGTTAGTATCAAAATAGGGCTCTGGATAAGGGAGCACTACCAACCAACAGGATGGATGTCCTAGGCGAGCAGATCGGCAAACCGGGCGTCTGTACCTACGGGCATGTAACGCAGCCCCCCCGAAGAAAGGGGGTCAGTACGATATATGTATAGAGTATACAAAGCATAGACTGTAATAAATAAAGCCGTTACCAGAACAGAAGGTGCAAAAATGAGCAAAATATTCGGAATATCAAAATGTTTTTCCTAACCACAGATAATGTATGCAGAAAAACATATGCCATATCCGGCCCCATTATGGGACTCGGTGAACAAATACAAAATGTGGTCGCCGCCCCGTCACTGGCACCACAGCACATCATAACTCCAGAGTAGGGAATATCTCCGTAACAGATCATATCATATCAGATGGTCATATCAGATCATATCATATCATAAGTGTACATGGCACATCAAAACTCCACAAATCAAACCCATGTACAGGTCGTACCTGCCCTTTCATGTTAGGGCATGACGAACAATGCAAAAAAGTATGCACGATAAAAAAACCTGGTCCGGGCTCGGTGAAAGAAGCATTGAGGCATCCACGAGTGGAGTAGTGAGAAACCAATACAATTTAAATCATATTTGAGACTCGATGGAATAATCAAAATAAACTATCACTCAAAATCCAGACAAGGGTCATATCAAGTACCTTTTGAAAGTTACTATGGGTTACATCAAAATAGAACCTTTGGGGAATCATATACACATATCAAGGCATAACAAAATATCTTTTGGAAGTCAAAAAGTTGGCCATTCTAGAGGCTTTACAAATAGGAACTTCTTTAAAATCATATGAAAGGTATATACTTGTTTCTTAAAATCCATGTCGAAAAGGAATATTAGCTTTATATACTTATGTCAAAGAAATGCTAAAAGAAAGTATAAGCCTTACATACGTATGCCAAAACATGCCAAAAGAAAGAAACGTTAGCTTTACATACCTGTTACGGGTTACTTCTTATCCCATTTGTCTTGTCGTCCTTTAAACCTAAGTAACATGGAAGCAATACAAGTATCAACAACCTTAGTCTTTTCAGCACCTTAGGTTACACACGAATATTTATAGAACTCATCTCCTTGCTCGCCTTCTCGACTAGTTCCTTAGTTAGTTAAAGAGTTAACGAAAATCGGGCAGCATCTCCCCTATAATGTGCCCTATCCGAATTTACAATTAGGTCCCTAAGACCTACAGCCAACCAACAACAACAACCTGCAGCAATTCACACCAACAATATAAAACATAAACTCCAAACGACTTATTCAAAAATACGGTAGCACAATAGGGCGTCTAGCCTTTATTTTGCAACGCCTTTCATTATACGCAACGAGGGGTCGTGTGGATTCAACCAACAGCACCCTAACCCATATTAGAACATATTTAGGCCCTGAAACAACACATCACACCACTGCAGCAGCACCTCACACGAACAACACTATCCTTCGACGACAATTTAACTATAGCAATTCCAATTTAGTTTATTTCGATCGTCGAGCATTTCTACGACATTCTTAAACTTCCAGCAGCATACAAGGGGTTTAATACACCATATAACAACACCATAAACTTCAATTTAAAAGGAAAGGCCTTACCTTATGTTAAACTGGTCAAACTCGCCAAAGCTTATCAAAACGCGAAATCTGGGCAGCCCACTGTCTTATATTGTCGCTTAGTTTCGGAGGGGTAATTGAGGGAAACAATTGTGGCCTCAATGAAAGTTATATACATGTGTATCAAGGTCTCAAAAAATTTTGAATTACCCCTACAACAATTTTATACGAAAATATATGCCCAAAATACTCACAGCTGTCCGTGTAGGATTTTCAAAATAAACTCTGGGCAGTACCTCCTCTACACTTCATCACCTTTTTCGCCAAGCTAAAAGAAAAACTGGATTTTGGAGGCTAAATGAAAGTTATATACCTATGAAATATCTTTCCAAAACATCTTGAATCACTCAAAACAAATCTTTACACAAGGAGTTATACTAGTATTACTAACATCAGTCCTATTCAAAAACGGGTTTATTGACAAAAACGAGAAGTTCCTCGAAACCCCAACTATAAATTTTATGTTGTTAAAACCCGCTATATAAACGTAGGATACCTTAAATAATTAATTCACGGATCAAAAACGGAGGCCTAACCTTATTCTTGTGGCTGCCGTGACTCTCTCTTCTCTCCCTCAAGTTTTCTCCAATTTTCCTTAAGTGTAGATGCTGAAAAATGAATTCCTTAGTCATAACTTCAGCATATATATCCAACTTTTGGAGGTGACACATGGAAGCCCCTAGGGGTGACACATGGCATCCCCTAGGGTGCCACCTCATCCATGCATCCAACCCAAATCCGCCATGTGGCAGCGTGGGACCCACCTAGGTGTGTCACCTACTTGCTCCCTTTCGTAGGTTCATCATCTCGTCTTATTTTAAGTTCGATGTGTACTCAAGTAGCTTAGTTATGAAAGACGTCCAAGTCGCTAGCTTACGCGAGTCAATCGAGTCCTACGACTTATTTCTCGACCTCCAACTCCTTTCAAATTCTTATAACCCTATTTCCAATCTTCCCTATTATGAAGCATCTCATTCTTCTTTCTTTAGGATTATTTGATAGCGTTATAGATTATCCGACTCACATGACGACTCCAAAAAAAACTTAAGAGCTTTCCCAGAAACTTAAGAAGCTTAAGATGCGTTCCAAGGTTCCAAAGTACAGGGTGTAACAATTTCATGAAGCAGAGATAGGTTTAAGAGATCGTCAATAGGAGCACCATTGAGGATCTATACACACTCAGCGTATTGGTGAGTCCTTCCCTACATTCGGAGCACACCGCTTATGTTATTCTTGCGTCAAGTTAGCCTTTTTTATTTTGATTTGAGGTAGCCATGAACATGTCATTGGAACTAATTAGATAGTAGTGATAGAGACTTCATAAACTAGATAGTGATGGGTCTATTGAGTATTTTCTTTCCTGGAATTATTCTTGTCAAACTATTTTTAATGACAAAGATTGGAGTTTGATTTGTTGGCCCATGGCCTTTCTTTCTTGAGTTAGATCGTTGATTTGGATTGCCCACTAAATTATTTCTTTATTTTAAACTTTCCGCTGATTGATTGATATTGAATGGATGTGTGATTAGACTAAGTGGTTCGCTTGGGGACCAACAATGGTCTTCGAGTGCCATCCACATCTAGGGTACCCTCTCAGGGCGTGATAAAACATTTTTGAGAAAGGCAAGGAAGATGCCTTACTGGATGAATGTTTCAATACATTTTGGAGAGTCTAGAACTTCCAATGAGAGTTGACAAGAAAAATGTGGATGCACTTAGCACCTCACAAATTAAGGTTGATACTACATACAACCTAGTGATTTACTCTAGATTAGCCTATGAGTGAAACAATTTGTCGGATATGTTTCAATGAAGCAGTAAGAACAATAAATAAAAAACACAATATTTTTATATGGAAAACACCCAGCTCAAAAGGTGTAAAAAAACACGACTTATACCCCTATAAGATTTAATTCCAACTTCACTAAAACCTGAACGGACCCCATAAGCCCGACAAGTGCAAAAAAGAGTTAAGATCCACAAAGAGAACCTGAAGGTACTTCCAAGATTCACAGACTTGAATCAAATCAACTGAGTGCCCGAGACTCCTATCACAGCGGAATAAGAGCTAAGGACTTGAACCAAAGCAAAGAATGAGCCAAGGATTTTAACCGGGCTGAAGGTACCAAGGGACTCTAACCACGACTAAAGATAGTCAAGGACTCTAACCAAGGCTATAGATAGCTAAGGACTCTAACCAAGGATAAAGATGGCCAAAGAATCTAACCAAGATTGAAGATAACCAAGGACCCTAACTATGGTTGAAGATAGTTGAGGACTCTAACCAAGGTTGAAGATGGCCAAGGAATCTAATCAAGGCTGAAGGTAGCCGAACACTCTAACCAAGGCTGAAGGTAGACGAGGACTACTCTAACCAAGGATGAAGATATACAAGGACTCTAACCAAGGCTGAACATACTGAGGCGTGGAATTTAACCGTAACTCGGTGGAATGATTCAAAGAGTTCAACCATAAATAGAGACGAGTCGACTAGACTTAGGATCTACGACTAAACCAGTGTCAAAGGAAAAACCTCAAACCGAGTGCCATCAATAAATCACTCCAAGCCTGAACCAAATCCAACCTGAATTGCTGAACATCCTCTAAACAAGGACCAAGTACATAGGAGCCCATAAAAGGAGAGAATTATGGATATAAGGTCTCAAGAGCTGGGTTACTGTGTAGCTAAGACTCAGACTATCAGACTCAAGTCTGCTATAGCAGTCTACATGGAGCTAAGCTATCCGAAGTGATGTCGGAGAGATTCTAAGGCCTAATAACTCCATATTACGCAACTCTATGACAAACACTAGTTTAAGTATGGACTAAGGTCAAACATGCTTCAATTCCATAATAACCACAAACCATATACAAGTCATACCACAAGGTAGGGATGATCAACTAAAGTAACCAACATGTTATCGATGTCCGAAAAAACCGAAAAGGCCTAACACGTGAATTTTAAGAAGCTAAACATGGACAGCTAGCAACCTACCAACAAATTCACATAAATTAACATACAGTTTCATATTCATGCTCAATCGAAGGAAAGAGAAGTTGTAGCCTCAGAACACTACCACACTATAAAAAATAGAATCACAATGTTAATACAGTCATTTCAATACTAAATTTTCCATAATCGGAGGCATACTCAAAATTAGGTCTAAAACGGAATTGTGGGACCCACATCGGAAATTCCAAAATCGACTCCATCAAAAGGTCCAAATCAACTTACTGATCTTTTGTCAAAAAATAGGACACAATTCGATGCTCGGAAAGAGACAAATCAGCCCATGCAAAAATTATCCAAAAATCACCGTAAAAGAACTTGGCAGCCTTCTCGAGGTAGAAATTACCTCAATCCGACATACCCCGTGCTTCCCCGATATCATGATCCTGATCTACCATGACTGGCACTAACACGAACCCTCTTAGTGGGAGAACTGTTTTATAGGCTAAGCTAATACACTTGTGAGATATAATAGTTAAAGATTTGCAGAAGCAGGAGTAAATCATGAAATAATATTGAGTCCCCATAAACTAAGAAAACAATCTAAACAACAAGCTGAAAATGCAAAAACATCCTAGGAACTGAAAGTCGTCATACCAAAACTCTAAAACTAAATAAGACTAGAACGGGAGTGCAACTCCTAATAGAAAACAAGTAACGAATAAACCATTGTCTAAAGATCTAAGTCCTAGAAAAGAAAGAGGACTAGAAATAAAGATAGAGTCCACGACAGTCTGAAAGAATAGCTCACCCTTGAACTCGAACATAACTACTCCTCTAGGCGAGGTCTCTCCGCAACCAGCTGAATATGCTTTGTACTAAACAAAAGACAGAGCAATTGCAGTATCAGTACACAAAAGCAATAGTGTACTGATAGAATCATGTGGTTAGCTAGTAAAAGGATCATGGACAAGTAAACTCAACACAATAAGAACATATATATATATATATATATATAATAGCTAAAACTAGTGTCATCTCAAACAATATTTAGCAAGACCATAGTTTAATAACCTCAACTCATATAACTTCACATAAGAGTCCTCTTATGGGACCTACAAATACTCAACTTATGTCAGAACGTGACACCCAGTCTAAGATTCAAGTCAGAACTTGACACCCGATCCAAATATATATTGGAACATGACACCCGATTCAATTTATGTGTCGGAATGTGACACCCGATCTCAGCATACAAAAATAGCCACAATTATATTCAATATTCAACATTATATCACCAAGAACAGGTTCATCATAAAATGGGCCAGAAAATGATTATATCACATATAATCTAGAATGTTCCCTTATTCGTATACACATATACATATCACGAAGAAATTTAACAAGCATATGAAACACATACGGGAACAAAACTATCATCTACCTCCAATTCGAGCTTCAACAACCTTAAAGTGCAAGACCTTTCCCTTTCCGAGTTCGTTCCGCTTGCTCTTGGTCTAAAAACAGTAAATATGTATAAAAGATCAACAAAATGGCCTAACTATCATAAAAAATAACACAATTCTCATCCTAGGCCAAAAGCATGATCCTAATCCTACCCTAGGGCTATTTCCACCCTTACCCATAGGATAAAACCCTCCCACAATGATCTCCCATCCTAGTTTATGAGTATTAGGAATTTAAGGATGAGTTTAGGGAGTAAAATCCTTACCGTAAGTGTGGAAATCAGTGGAAAATTGATGAAAATTGCCTTAGGTCGCCTCCTGTCATTCTAGTAACTAACCTTTGCAGAATTAGACCATTTGTAGGGTTTTTCCCAACTTAAGATGCCACTGTCCCGCTTTAACGGGACCCATCCTACTCCGACGGGACCTATGCAGAAATAGTGAGCTTTGAGTTTGAGCTCCAAGCCCCCATTTCACAACACACCCCCTTCTAAAGATGTATTAACTTATACCCTTCACGTCAAGTTCAATTTTGGAAGTTTTACTCATCCAAATGCGACTCCGCAAAGCCGTAAATGCTCCGTATTGTCTTGGCTATCAGCTTACCCAATCAAATTAGAGATTTGATCCCCCACCATTCACAAGGTAACCCTAGACCTCACTTGACACAGAATTCGTCCAAGTCTAGCCTAAGATAATTTTTTTTGAAGTTACTACCCAAAGTTTCCTAGCCCAAAATCCTTCCCCCATTAGCCTATTCATAAACACGGGGAAAGGTCGTTACACCTAGTTACTCCAATATGTAACCACGCAGATTCTGAACAATATACAATTTGAATCACCCTCTAGAGCTCTTATAATTGCATTCTAAAAATGAGTAAGATGGCTAAACATTCAAGATTTATAACTCCTCTGTAATGCCCCGGGAGGGTACCCTAGACGTGGCTGGTACTTGAAGACCATTGTTGTTCCCCAACAGAACTACCTAGTCCAATCATACATCCGTTCATTCAATCAATCAACAAAAGGCTTAAATAAATAAATAATTTAGTGGGCAACTCAAATCATCAATCTAACTCAAGGAAGAAAGGCCATGGGCCAACAAATCAAACTCCACTCTATGTCATTAAAATAATCTGACAAGAATAATTCAAGGAAATAAAATACTCAATCAACCCATCACTATCTAGTCTATGAAGCCTCTATCACTACTATCTAATTGGTGCCAATGATAGGTTCATGGCTACCTCAAATCAAAATGGAAGACTAAACTCAACACAAGAATAACATAAGTGGTATCCTCCGAATGTAGGGGAGGACTCACCAATAAGCTGAGTGTGAATAGATCCTCAATGGTGCGCCTATTGATGATCCCTTAAACCTGTCTCTGCATCATGAAATTATGCAGGTCCAATTGGAAGTCAGTACATGGAATGTACGAGTATGTAATATGGCAGAATGAAACATGTGTCAAGATAAAACAATACCGACTCAAATATCTCAAGTCATAAAGATAAGAGATACTCAATCAAGGTTTCATAAGTCTAAAGTAATAACACAGTTTAGACAAAGACCAATCATATACAATCCAATCCAATCCAATCTAATCGTTTACAATTCGATCCAATCCAATCATATACAATCCGATCCAATCCAATCGTATACAATCCGATCCAATCCAATCGTATACAATCTGATTCCATCCAATTATATACAATCCGATCCAATCCAATCATATACAATATGATCTAATCCAATCATATACAATCCGATCCAATTATGTATAATCCAATTCAATCCAATCATTTACAATTCAATCACATACCATCAAATTTAATCATATTCAATCCAATCCAATCAGATCATATACAATCCAATTTAATCCAATCTTCGTTCACAATCCAATCACATACCATCCAATCCAATCTAATCATATGAAATCAACTCAACAACAAGGTCAAAAGACTCAACTCAATAGATATGCAAGTTAGAATTTAGCAACGTTTCACAATTCGACTCAATCATCTACAATCAAGATCAAACCAATTATATCATGTACAATCCACTCAATTTGGGAGTTTCTCTAACCAACAACAATCCCACTACCTATAAGTAGGTGATGCATAATGAGCCACGTCGTTGCCACATCCATCCATACCTTGCAAGGGCATGAACGAATCAACCAATCATAGATTCCATCAATCAGTCAAGTCCTATCATTTCAGGATAATAAAATAGAAAACATCCGACTTTAACGATCCAATCCCATAGGAAACATAAAACTTTAATGGTCCAATCCCTTCCTACGTTGGTGGCCTAGTTTATGGGATTCGAGTATGGACTATACTCTTACCCAATTTGGTGCTCAGTACTCCTCCCAAGACTCAATATGCACATGTCTATCAAGTGAGTAAAATACTCAAAATACTCATTTAGTCTCTTAGGACTTAGTTTCAAATCAACTCATTTAGTCTCATTAGACTCTTTTCAAAACTCAATCAATCTGGTCTCATTGAACCTTCTTTCACAATCAACTCATCTCAATCATCAAACTCTTCTTTTTGAATTTGATATCATCTCAACTCAATGAATGCAAAAAATATTAGATGCATTTAAAACATAATTTTAACTCCTCAACTCAAACTCAAAATAGACATTTTTATGTCAAAATACTCAACTCATTTATACTCAAAATAATCATGTTAAAAAAATAATTAAAAGACTTCTCAAACTCAACTCATGCTTAAACTCTTTTTAAATCAAAGATGAAAATAATCATTCTTTAAACTCAAAATAGTGTATCAATAGTTTATGCAAAAATGTTCACAAATTATTTATTTAAAACTCCTTCTCAATCAATCCTTTATACTCATATCACTCCAATCAATTTAAATTATGCAAATCACATATCATGTAGTTACATTAGACTCCAATCCATTTCATATCAAACATCATCATTCACATCATCATCAAACATCATCATTCACATCATCATCAAACATCTTTCTCAAAATCCTTATTTAATTCTATGTTCAATTTGTAGAGACAAAAGGGTATTCTAGCTCTACCAAGGTTTCGTTTCTTTTTATGTCATTCACATTCATATCTATCCCAATTCATTCTTTTCATTTCAATCAATACATATACACACAAAAACTATCAATCTCAACCTCAAGACAATTATGACAAAAAGAAATCTCATCTTGGGTTCATGTGAATGAATACATGAATCCATACTCTCAATAAAACTCAACTCAAGAACATCATTAACACCTATTAATAATATTATAGCGTTTAGGAAAAATCCAAGAAGGTTCAAGTCTTTCACAATTTCCATCCAGCACATCTATGGGCATATGGAAGAACTCTGTCCAATATTTTAGGTTAGCCTTACATACCTTAGAGTAGATGTTGAAGAAATCTTGATGTTAGGTCTTCAATGGAAAGCTTGAATCCTTGCGTTTTGAGGCAAATCTTGTTGGAGATGATTTGAGAGAGAAGGAGATGAAGATTAGGGTTCTTTGGAGAGGCAAAAGACTGAAAAATATGATCCAAAATGCGTCAAAGTTGTATATATAGGTATTAGATAATTTTTCCAAAATGCTCCTCCAAATTTTGGAAATAAGGACAAGTCCGCGACAGGTCCACTATGCGGACATGTCGCACACCTTTCTGGTTGACAAAAATGAAATTCGGAAAAATTCGTCAAAGTTCACTTCAGGTCCGCGATGTGGACCTATTGCGGATCCCTCTATTCAACCAAGCATAACTTTTGACTCCGAACTCAGAAAAATACAATCTTAGTGGTGTTGGAAAGAAGACTCAAAGACCTTTAATTTGATAGGTTATGGGCCACCCAATTCATGATATTTTAGGATATATGGCATTTGAAGTTGACCCTTATACGGACTCATCCGAAAACTTAGCTGAGAGGAATTCTTTAGACTTGGCTTGGTTTTAGGGATCCCTCATGACCCTAAATCACACCTAATACTCTTTAAATACTTCAGAATTTATCCTAACTCATATATACAATTTGAAGTCTCCGATTTCGATCCTACACGCACATGAAGAATGGTTTGAGTTTTGGCAAAAACATTTGGGGTGTTATTGATCTCTTCGCTAATAGCCTATTTTATCGCCGCTAGAGGTCTGCATCAGCGACACCAAATTTTGCTAGTTTTTAAAATCTTCAAATGAATTCTTGGGATTCATTCGAAACCCGATAAAAATAAACCAAATATGCTACCCCACTAAATTCGACATTCCGGACTCAATGAAATCGTGAGATTTTTGAAAAAATAATTTTATGACATAAATATCCCCTAGGGAGCCCTTTAGGCCTAAAATTTAATTTTTTGCCTAAACACCCAAATCGCAACCCAAGGTCTCGAGACTTAAACCAACCACTCTACTAGACCAAACTTAACATTCCAGAGTTAATGGCCGATGGAGTTCTCATACGACAATTAATTCTCTGTATATTGACCAAAGTCAACTCTAGGCCTTTAAGCTTTCTAACATCTCATCTAAATGCTCAAACTAACACCGGAAGCCTTGAGACCCGTACTAAAGGTCCTGCTAGACCAAAATTGATATTCTAAAGCTAATTGTGCTGGCGAATTCTTATCCGAGCACGTTTACTAAGGATGTTGACCAAGGTCAAACTTAAGTCAAAGCTTAAAGGCTAAAATGCCTAATGGTTCAAACTCTCATCGAAAGCCTTGGGACTCGAGATGGCTATGCCTCTAGCCTAAAATGACCATTCTAGAGCTGATGAAATTATCAGAATTCTATTATGATGTTGTTTACATAATATTTATACCAAGTCAATTCTTAAAGTTTAAAAAGCTCCAAAATAGGAAAACATGCATAAATCCCAAATGAGCAACTAGGCAACCAAATAATTAGTATAAGCAAGTTATAAATAACTTGGGGTCGCTATAGGAATGATCTAAAAGATGAGGAGAAGACAGTTACACAGAAATGACCTGGAGGTTCATCACAGTGCATTACTTGTTTTTATTCTACATCCAAAATAATGCATGAATATAGGAGGCTATGGAGGACTCAGACTAAGATAGTGGGCTAGGTGGCCGATCGGTTCTCCATAGTAGTCGTAGTCGCGCTCATTTGTCTTAACATAGGATTTTGCATGGGATTACTGCTTATATTAGTTGGCCCAGTCTACTTTGGGTATCCTATTTTATCTATAGTAGTTAATGCCCCTTTATCCCCGATCTTTCCTACCCTGACTTTATCGCTTTATCGCTCTCATTATTTATATCTTTATATTGTCTGTTATATGCCTGGCTTTACTGACCTATGTCTTGTTTTTCCTTGTTTTTCCTTGTTTCTCCTCCCTTGTTCTTCTCTCTTAAGCCGAGGGTCTTTCGGAAACAGCCGCCCTACCTTTTAAGGTGGGGGTTAGGTCTGCGTACACTCTACCCTCCTCAGACCCCACATGGTGGGATCACACTGGGTTCGTTGTTGTTGTTGTTGTTGTTGTTGTTGGGTTCTATATTAATATATTTTATTGTCAAAAAACACCTTAACTCGGGTTTTCAAGTTTGATACCTGAATTATCAAGTGTACAAGTGTAACACCCTGAATTTTTTCTGCCAAAACTCAAACCATTCTTCATGTAGGTGTAGAATCGAACTTTGGTGACTTTGAGTTGTATATATGAGTTAGGATCAATTACTAAGTATTTGAAGTATATTATATGTGATTTAAGGTCATAAGGGATCCCTAAAATCAATCTAAGTCCAAAGAATTCCTTTCGGCTAAGTTTCCGGATGAGTCCGTATAAGGGTCAACTTCAAATGACCATATCTCCTAAAATATAACTAATTGGGTGGACCATGACCTATCCAATTAAAGGTATTTGAGTCTTCTTTCCAACGCCACTAAGATTGCATTTTTATGAGTTCGGAGTCAAAATATATGCCCAATCGAACAGAGAGGTGCATGACAAGTCCGCGACGCGGACCTGTCGCGGACTTGCCTTGTTTTTTTCCAGATTTTATTTTTTTGTCGACCAGAAGGGTGTGTGACACGTCCGTGTCACAGACCCAGTTTTCCAGATTTTAGAGGGGTATTTTGGGAAAATTACCTAATACCTATATATACAACTTGGACGCGTTTTGGATCATATTTTTCAGTCTTTTGCCTCTCCAAAGAACCCTAATTTTTATCCCCTTCTCTCTCAAATTATCTCCAACAAGATTTGCCCTCAAAACTCAAGGATTCAAGCTTTCCATTGAAGACCTAACATCAAGATTTCTTCAACATCTACTCTAAGGTATGTAAGGCTAACCTAAAATATGGATTGAGTTCTTCCATATGCCTATAGATGTGTTGGAAGGAAATTGTGAAAGACTTAAACCTTCTATGAATGTTTCTTGAATTTTTCCTAAACTCTAGAATATTATTAATATGCGTTAATGATGTTCTTGAGTTGGGTTTTGTTGAGAGTATGGATTCATGTATTCATTCACATGAACCCAAGATGAGATTTCTTTTTGTCATAATTGTCTTGAGGTTGAAATTGATGGTTTTCGTGTATATGTATTGATTGGAATGAAAAGAATGAATTGGGATAGTTATGAATGTAAATGACATAAAAAGGAATGAAACCTTGGTAGAGCTAGAATGCCCTTTTGTCTCTATAAATTGAATATAGAATTAAATAAGGATTTTGGAGCAAGATGTTTGATGATGATGTGAATGATGATGTTTGATATGAAATGGATTGGAGTCTAATGTAACTACATGATATGTGATTTGCATAATTTAAATTGATTGGAGTGATATGAGTATAAATGATTGATTGAGAAGGAGTTTTAAATAAATAATTTGTGAACATTTTTGCATAAACTATTGATACACTATTTTGAGTTTAAAGAATGATTATTTTCATCTTTGATTTAAAAAGAGTTTAAGCACGAGTTGAGTTTGAGAAGTCTTTTAATTATTTTTTGAACATGAGTATTTTGAGTATAAATGAGTTGAGTATTTTGACATAAAAATGTCTATTTTGAGTTTGAGTTGAGAAGTTGAAATTATGTTTCAAATGTATCTAATATTTTCTGCATTCATTGAGTTGAGATGGTATCAAATTCAAAAAGAAGAGTTTTATGGTTGATATGAGTTGATTGTGAAAGAAGGTCCAATGAGACCAGATTGATTGAGTTTTGAAAAGAGTCTAATGAGACTAAATGAGTTAATTTGAAACTAAGTCCTAGAGACTAAATGATTATTTTGAGTATTTTACTCACTTGATAGACATGTGCATATTGAGTCTTGGGAGGAGTACTGAGCACCAAAATGGGTAAGAGTAGTCCAACTCGAATCCCATAAACTACGCCGCCAACATAGGAAGGGATTGGACCGTTAAAGTCAGATGTTTTATCATGGGATTGGACTGTTAAAGTCAAATGTTTTCCATTTTATTGTCCTAAAATGATAGGACTTGACTAATTGATGGAATCCATGATTGGTTGATTCGTTCTTTCCCTGGCAAGGTATGGACGGATGTGGAAATGACGTGGCTCATTGTGCATCACCTACTTATAGGTGGTGAGATTGTTGTTGGTTAGAGAAACTCCCAAATTGAGTGGATTGTATATGATATGATTGGTTTGATTGTGATTGTAGATGATTGAGTCGAATGGTAAAATATTGTAAAATTCTAATTTGCATTTCTATTGAGTTGAGTCCTTTGACTTGATTGTTGAATTGATTGTTGAATTGATTGTATATGATTAGATTGGATTAGATGATATGTGATTGGATTAGATTAGATGATATGTGATTGGATTGGATTAGATGACATGTGATTGGATTGGATTAGATGATATATGATTGGATTAGATGATATATGATTGAATTGGATCGTATTGTATATGATTGGATTGGATCGGATTGTATATGATTGGATTGAACCGATTATATATGATTGGATTGGATCTGATGATATATGAATGGATTGGATTGGATTGTACATGATTGGATTGGATTGAATTGTAAATGATTTGATTGAACTATATTGTACATGATTGGATTAGATGGTATATGATTGGTCTCTGTCTAAACTATATCCTTACTGTAGACTTATGACACCTTGATTGAGTTTCTCTTATCTTACTGATTTGAGATATTTGAACTGATATTATTCTACCTTGAGGTATGTTTTATTCTGCCATATTACATACTCGTACATTCCACGTACTGACGTCCATTTGGACCTGCATCATTTCATAATGCAGAAACAGGTTGAAGAGATCGTCAATAGGCACACCATTGAGGATCTATTCACACTCAGATTATTGGTGAGTCCTCTCCTACATTCGGAGGACACCACTTATGTTATTCTTGCGTTGAGTTTAATCTTTCATTTTGATTTAAGGTAGCCATGAACGTGTCATTGGCACCAATTAGACAGTAGTGATAGAGGCTTCATAGACTAGATAGTGATGGTCGATTGAGTATTTTATTTCCTTGAATTGTTCTTGTCATACTATTTTAATGACATAGATTGGAGTTTGATTTGTTGGCCCATGGACTTTTCTTCCTTAAGTTAGATTGATGATTTGAGTTGCCCACTAAATTACTTCTTTATTTCAAGCCTTCCGCTGATTGATTGAATGAACAGATATGTGATTGGACTAGGTGGTTCGCTTGGGGACCAACAATGGTCTTCAAGTGCCGGCCACGTCTAGGGTACCCTCCCGGGGCGTGACAGCAAGTTTCCTACTTGAACTATCACCAACTATTTATCAAAACACACATCAACTATTAATTGTTTAAGTTTTCTACCTAAACGATGGTTCTATTTCAAGTAGGAAAAGTAAACAATTGATAGTTGAGGTGTGTTTGAATAAATTATTTCTGATAATTCAGATAGAAAATGTATACATGTCATGACCTAAAACTAAGGTCATGATGGCACACATCTCTAATCCCATATCGATGTGTAAGCTCAAAAAGAAATAAAACCATACGAGACTCCTAAAGGGAAGTCAGGCCATAATTAAACACAATAAACGGACAACAATAAAATTATCTCAAAACTTGGTGTCATAAATATAAAGAGCATCTAATACAAGGTTTGAGTCTGAAGATACAACATAAGTCTCTGAATGATACAAAAGAATGAGAAATAAAGATAGACTAGTGACGATCCAAATCCTGGGACCTCACCACTAATCTGAGAAATACACAATCCGCTAGAATATCAGCTGCCACGTAAGGTACCCTGACTAGTATTTGCATCAAAAAGGGACACAGAAGTAGGGGTGAGTATAATCCACATGTACTTAGTAGATTTTAGTCGATTGATTATAATGAATTAATCAAACCTATGAAATAAATTAAGGTACGCTTCCACCTGCATACAGAAAAGTCCTACTCTGGCATCAGTGCCGCAAATTTATATAAAATGGTGCGAATCAAGACTTTCGCATAGCCTATCGTATACACCTGCCGAGTTGTGCTACCAAGCAGGACCCACGGGGGTCTCGCAGACCATATACCTCAATCACAATATCTCATCATCCTTGCCACCTCCTCATGGTCAAGGGATCACAATGTATCCACTACCCTACCGTAAAATTGCCTTGGTTAGAGACTCAAGATACAAAGATTTAAAGGTGTTTCATTTTCTTTCTCAAAAAGAATTTTCATGTTTCTCAACCTCCTATGTTTCATGACATGATGAACGAGGATGAATGCATCAAATCATGTATGGCATGGAAGTAATATTCAACTCACATGTAGTACAAGGTTCAAAGTTCTCAAAGCTTAACCTACACATGATATTCACCCTCAATAAATAGTAATGGGAAGGAAATACTTCAATTTCAATATTCACCCCTTTCTCAACAATATTTCAATACTCAAGCATGCTCAAAACTCTCAACTCAACCCCTCAGGTAGGCATCACAAGTCAAATAATATCCTCAAGCCTCTCTCACAGGCAAATAATGAATCACATGCTTTCAAAGCAAATAAGATAACAAATAAGACCCACACACAGGCTATGTAATACAACTAAGCCCCTACACGACAACACATCAACAAATAAGCCCCACACGGCACCACAATATAAATAACATTCTCAACTCATACTGTAACCCCATCCCAAAGTCTATAACATATGAATGACTAATTACTCCATCTCAGTCTCAAACAAGGATAGCCAGACCTACCTCAATTGCTGAAACCACACTTGAATACCTCCACCGGATAAGCAAATCTCGAATTCAACGCTCTAAATAACAACTCACTATCAACAATAAAACATGCACATCACAAGGAGTCCAATGACACCTATATTGATAGGTTTTGAAATCGGGGGTAAAATGATCTAAAAATTAATTATTTCCAAAAAGGGTCAAATCTGAAAATTTATTTGACAATCACATTCTACTAGGAATAAGAAATTCATGGTTGAAAAACCTATAAAAATGGAGTTCAAATCGAGTTAGAAATCACTAATTTCCTTAAATTTGAATTAGGGAAAAAACAAGAATTTTTGGGGTTTGAAACTAAAATTTACGATTTAAAATCATCCAATACATAATTAAAAAGGAAGGTTTTAGGTCAAAAATCACTTACCCAATACTTTGCCTCGAAAATCTCTTCTCAAATCGTCTCAAGGAGTTCAAGAACTCAAAAAAATGGTGAATAATATTGAAATGGGAAGAAAGGGGCATTTTCTGCCCAAAAAGTTACTGTTCACGCGTGATTGCTGTTGACCGCGCATTGACCACGCGTTGACCGCGGTCAACTTACACCGCCATCATTCTAAACATGTTTTGACTCTCAAAACTCATTCAGAATCCTATAAATATGAACCAATAGTGCAAATTGATCAGAAAACACGTTCCAGAGTCAATGGAGCTAGCAGAATCACCATCCGATACTCGGAACTCGATTTGTTGACCAAGGTCAAACTTAGCTCATTAAAATTAAATTTTCCAACTCAAGACCTCAAATTCATGTATTAACTCCAAATATGATTCCGACAACTCACCTAGATCAATTTCCACATTCTGGAGCTGATGAAATTGACGAAACCCCGTTCCGAGACTCATAACTCTGATTGGTACTGAAAACCACTTGTTAACACTTAAAGCTTATGAAAAATAAAAAAACTTACACAATTCACAACCTATTAAGATTTTAACAAAATCATCAACACAAACCCATCAAATAACACTCGGGGGCACTAAAGATAAGGATAAAATGGTAATTTTATATAAATTTCCAAAAATGACCCTCAAGGTCATTACAATACACCTTATAGTTCAGGTATGAATCTCAAAAAGTAGGATATTTTAGGTTTATTTTTGATCCTTTACTTATATTAATATTTTGTTAAAGTGATTTCCTAGAGAATGGGGACTCCCAAAGCATGAAAAAAATATTCCATGAGAAAAGATGGTTTCGAGTCTGTATATACTCTACAATTCAAATTTGCTATCTATTCTTATTTTGTAATCTGCAGGTATCTAATCTTTGACATGACAGTATAATCATGACCTTTAGATTGCATCAGCTTTTTCAAATCTGTTTACGATGAACTTTTAAGCTTTTTTGGATGATTTTTCTGAAATTTAATTGAGAAAAGGATGTAATGTATAAATTCTGATATATTACCATGCACAAATTATGATATATAATATTTTTTTCTATTAATAATATACATTCATTTATACATGTCATGTAGAAATAGATACACATTCAAATATATGTATTGCAAAGGATTAGCAAAACTTTGAGAAAACTCAAATATGCTATCGAACTTTGACAAAAAGATTATTTATGTTATCCATTAAAAGTTTGACTCATCTATGCCAATTGTTGTTAGAGAAAAGGCTCATCCATGCCATTATTTTTTAACTCCGTCTTTCCAAAATCATTTTTTACACGTGGCCAATTATAATTCGGTCATGTCATTACTGATTTTTTTAAAAAGCCAAAATTCTAAAATCATTCATGGAATTTAAAAATCCCACCTGTATTAAAAAAATATTCCAAAAAAACAAAAATTAGTCCCAAAATTTGGAAAATTTGCTTTGATTCGTGTTTTTGTTGTTATTTTTGACACTGGATCCTTGTTCCCTCGTATTTTTTGAGTCTATGTTCAAAATTTTCTAGTGATTTGGATTTGTGGAGAAAACTTTTACCATTAAAAAATATTGAAGTTTTAAAACTTTGAACAAATTTCAAGTGAGTCTTATTGAGTTAGGTTGAATTCGAGCTCAAAAGATATTGGATTTTGGTGTCTAGCTCGGAGGAATGGTACTCTTGAAATTTGAGGTGATTTCGTGAAGAATTGAAGAATTTGAAAATTTAGGAGTTCTTGGTATTCTTTATGTGTTCTTGATGTTTTTAAGAAAGAATAACCAAAAAAAAATATTTCATCCAAAACCCAATTGAAAAATGTTAACAGTTGTTTGGGGTCTTGTTGAATTAGTTGACTTTTTTTAAAATAAATAATAATAATAATAATAATAATAATAATAATAATAATAATGTGCCGAATTATAATTGGCCATGTGTAAAACATTTTGAGTTTGGGGGTTGATTTTATAATTATCCCATATGAACCTTATAAAAAAAATCCCGTATGAGCTTCCCAAAGCCATTGCTCAACATTCCCAATCTGAGTTATTGAAAGATCTGCAGCCTGCTTTCACTGTGAATAACCCCATTTTGTGTTGCCCCAACTTATACTATCATTTGTGTGGCTAGAGAAAGTGAAGGACTGCAGTATTTGTAACAAAATCAACAGTTCCTTTAGTTCCTTGTAAATTATGTGAAAAGAAAAGAAACGAAAAAGAGGAAGAAAACTCAAAAGTTGGCAGGCAGCCTACTTTTGTTGGAAAAAAAAGAAGGAAAAGTAATGCGTTGGGCAGAAACACGTTTGCAGAAACGCGTTTTCTACTTTTTGTTTCCTATAAATAGAGGGCCTCTTTCCCTCATTTAAATCATCCCAAAAATCCCAGAAAGAGAGAGTAAGAATACAAAGAGAGTTATACACCACCAAGATAAATATTGTAGTCTTGAGTGTCCTCTTTAGTAGTTGTTCCTTTTACAAGAGAGAAGTGTTAATTGTTGTTTTCTCCTTGTATTTGAGAGCAGTGTACTCCATATTTAAATAGTGAGATCCTTCTACCCCGTGGTTTTCCCCTCTATTTTGTAGAGGAGTTTCCACGTAAAATTCTTGTGTCCAATTTATTTTCATTATTTTCATCATATCAAACTGTAGTTGTGGTGCTTCCTCCCCCCAACAAATTGTAGATCCCATAATGACATTATGTCTGTTATGTGCAATGGAGGAATCAACATTTGAGGCAATTTGAAATTAATTATCAATGATCTTTTTGACTTGAATGTAAACACTTCGATGTTCTGAGACTAGTTTGTCAATCACCTTTTTCAGTATCTCTGCTAGGTATTCTGCAGCTATCTTATATACACCACCAAGCTGCAATCATTCTTACATCGAAGTGTTTGTTATTATAGAAGCAACAAGCTTTGGAATATTTTTTACTTACATCAGTGTATCTAGGGGTGGAAATTCGGTAGTTTGGTTCTGTTTCCCTTGTTTTGGTTTTCAGTTATTGAATTTATTGTACCGAACACCGAACCAAATTAATTCGGTTATTTTTTGTAATTTGATTCGGTTTTGATTTATTAAATTTAGTTTTTTCTGGGATGGGATATCTGGAACCGGAAGAAATTGGAATCTCGAAATATGATTTACTGCTGTAGTGGTGACAATTGCACTTTGCTGGACGGCGGATGCTGGCCAGCAAAAGCTAGAATCGTAGACAACTCAATGCAGCTACAAGTTGCTGGTGGAATCAGAACAGCCCGCAACTGGGTTGAATGAGAATCAAAACTAAAAAAGACAAAAATCTAAGGGTAGAGAAGGAAAAAAAAGGCCAAGACCCTAGTAGAAAAGGTTGGGCCTAGTAAAAAAGGGTTGGCCATTGTATTATAGTTCTAATATAGTATACTAATGCATAAATTTTGGTTAAACCAAAATACATAAATTTTGTTACCGAAAATCAGAAGTTACAAAAAATATGAATCAAAAATTGAAATACTGAAATTGGAAAAAATTTAGTTCGATTTGGTGTTCCGATTTTTCGGTTTTTATGCCCCCTAAGTGTATCCAACCAAATTGAGAAAGTGTATCCAGCAAAATTTAGTGCTTTGTTAACACATCCAAAGAAATGTTGTATATGAGAAAACAAACTTTCCCTAAAATCAATGTATTCAACAGAACTAAAATATTGTTGATAAGAATAGAAGTTGGGGTCGGAGGTTACCATCATCACTAGAAGAGTATATGGAGAGGACTCCCACCAAAGTGAAATGCTTCACTTGGTTAGTCATCAAAAGAGCTTGCTTAACTCATGAAGTCCTACAGAAGAAAGGAATGCAACTAGTCCGTATATGTTTGATGTTTCCTATGCAAATTTTGGCAGGAAAAAGAAACAAACACCTATTCCGTCACTGCAAATCACTACATAGATCTACGGCTCATCCTCAACATCACAGGCTTTAGTTGGACTATGCTAGAAGAAACTTCTGATCTTTTTAATTGCTAGATCAGAAGGGGGAGTTAGAAAGACTCAAAAGAAGTGGTGGAAGCTAATACCATCATGCATAGGGTGGTCAGTGTAGAAGGAAATAATTGGGAGATGTTTTGAAGACAGATCTAATTCTATTCATAAAGTAGAAGGGAATTGGGTAGTATCTTTACTTTTTTGGTGTAAACAACTGTGTATAGAAGATGTAGATCAAATTAAAGAATTAATAGGGAGCTAGTAATTTTGGTTGGGGCTGTAAATTTTTGAAGGTGGACAAGAATACAACTTTACCAATGTTTAAAGAAATAAAAATTAAGATATTGTTGATACAATTAAGTTGAGAGAATAGATACAGTGCTAACAACTAGATTGAGCGAACAAATACAACAAAATTATCGTGTCATTGATACAACACGAGCTTCAGAAAGTTGTATCAGTTATACAACACGAAATTGTATCAGTGATACAACATGAATTTCAGAAAGATCTATCAGTGATACAACAAACTTCAAAACTGATGCTACGTTTGATAATTTGTCAAACGATCATTATGTTTGGTAATTACGCACTTAAGTACCAATATTTATGAAAATTATCTATTTTGTAGTATATATATAGGCCTAATCCTTTTAAACATGAATCCTAAAATAGAGCATATCAAAATTAAGACGGGGAAACATGAAGGCCCATGTCCGTAAATAACTGCAAAAGGGTTTCTTGAGTTTCCTTCACTGCAATTTTCAAGTTTCAGCACAGAAGAACAAAGGGACAAACACTTCTCTTCTCCGGTAATCCCCTAAAACATCTAAACCAACAGATAACACATAACTTACGCATGGTGTAAATAAAAAAGAACTACAACTACATCCACCTCTAACTTGTTTCATCATATTATACTAAAAGTGGGAAGCTCCAACCTTCAAAGTTGGATTGCGATTTTTCCCCTGCTTTAAATCTAAATATTATAAATCTACTTAGTTAAATATTATATAACAATATTTTAATTATCTTTCGAATTGTAAGATATTTATTTGTAAGACAATCAAAAGATCATTACATAAATTATATAATGAATTAGCCAAAAGAAAGTAAAGTAACTTGTGTACCTTTTCCTTTGCATTAGAATTACGTGATTCAACTTATTAGCACTAATTAGGAATTAAGTGTTTTTAATGTATACTTATCTTCTTTGTAATGGTGAAGAACCCAAATATTTTTTATGGCAAGAACTGACATTTAATAACAACAATCATAAAGTGAGAAATAAATATGTGCTTGAAAACGTATATGAGAAAAGAGCAAGAGACACACGTATAGTTGAGATTATGAGAGGAGGGAAAGAGTCATGTTTTGTTGAAATAGTTATATAGGTAGACCATGCAGTGTTTCAACTTGAGGGAGTCACGAGGATTAAAGCATGATCACTGATTCACACTCCATGTTCTGAGAAAGATTTAGCATTCGATAAAAGGAAAAAAATGGAGTCTTTGTCTAAAGAAATGTGTAGAGAAAAGGAAGATGATGTTATTAGATTTCTCTACACTACGCTAAGTTGGGTTCTCTTAATTTGTAGTAATAGATTAGTTCTTTCTTCACCGAGTTGCTTCTTTAATTTTGTAGTAGAGAAAATTTGTTGCTTGTTGTAATTCCTTATAATGCAAGGGATATATTTGTGTAAATTTTCACTTAATCTTTTCTCAAGTGATATAGCTATCACTTAACGTATCTTTTCGATTCACTATTTTGTTATACAAACTTAAAATAAAAATTTAGAGATCAACATTTAACATGGAACAGTCATGCTTTTATAAAATAGATAGAGAGATATAGATTTTCTTTGTATTTTCATTTGGTTGTTTTTGGGTCAGCCAACTTTGGCTGATTGGACAAGTTATTTTTTATTTCGTCGATTAATACAATCATCCTGAGCTGCCCAAAAGTTGTTTTAAATAAATGGACAACAATGACAAAAAGATTAAAACCAGTAAGTGTATTATTCAATTACCAAATGAGACAAAAAATGCTTAGTTAAAAAATCAGAGTTGAAATTTGAAAGTAAATTCGCGAGAAATATGAAAAAAGGATTATATTATTTTATTACTAATAATTTACATAAATATATGGTAGTTTATATTATTTGGGGACTTAACCCTAGAGCCATCTGAAGTAGAGTGGAGAACAGAATTAATCGGACAAGATGCTTCGGATCTTGCTTAACAAGCGAACAAATGAGAGTGGTGGAGTTGTTAAGGGGTTGCCTCCCGAAACTGTCAGAGTTGCTTGTCCTAATCATCTTGTTTTAGCTGATCTTCTTGTAGCCAAGAGCCCTGGTTTGGTAAATCATGCATCTCCGATCAAAACTGTTGGCCGGAGGTCTCTGCGCCAACCTGGTAAACAAGTACATATTTGTATTCGCTGTGACTTCCCCATTGTTGTTTATGGACGTTTGGTCAGTATACAATTGTCTTCAACCCTTTAACTTTTTTCCTAAATTTATGTTCGTTGGACTTCATAATTGCTATTTATGGATGTTTGGTGAATATAGAATGTTCAATGTTTAACTTTTTCCCTAAGTTGCTCAGACTCTCTAAAAATGTTGTCATAGCCGCATCCGATCCTCCAAAAATGCACTACTTTCGAAAGACCCTTGTCACGCCCCGGGAGGGTACCCTAGACATAACCGGGACTCAGAAACCATTTCTGGCTCCCAAGCGAACCACATAGCCTGATCGGACATCCATTCATCCATTCAATCAGCGGAAGACCTAAAAATAAAGAGGATAGTCGGTGGGCAACTCAAAAAATTAATCTAACTCAAAGAATAAAGGCCATGGGCCAACAAATCAACTCTAATATTTGTCATAAAAAAATATAGTTTGACAAGAATAATTCTAGGAAAGAAATACTCAATCGACCCATCACTATACAGTCTATGAAGCCTCTATCACTACTATCTAATTGGTGCCAATGACATGTTCATGGCTACCTCAAATTAAAATGAAAAGGGCTAAACTCAAAGCACGAATAACATGAGCGGTGTCCTCTAAATGTAGGGGAGGACTCACCAATACACTGAGTGTGAATAAATCCCTAATGATGCTCCTATTGATGATCTCTTAAACCTGTCTCTGCATCATGAAACGATGCAGGTCCAAATGAACGTCAGTACATGGAATGTACGAGTATGTAATATGGCAGAATGAAACATACCTCAAGAAAGAATAACGTCGATTCAATTATCTCAAATCAGAAAGATAAGAGAGACTCCATCAAAGTATCATAAGTCTAAAGTAAGAACACAATTTAGACAGAGACCAATCATAAACCATCCAATCCAATCATATACAATCGGCTCAATCCAATCATATACAATCCGATCTAATCCAATAATATATGATTAAATCCAATCCATCACATGCCATCAACTCTAAGTCAATCACATATCATCCATGTCACAATGCATCTAACCCAATCCGATCATATACAATCAACTCAACAATCAGCTCAACTGTAACACGCCCTCAAAAGTTTTCCAAGGATTCGGACCCTTCTTGTGTTCGAGAGGGGTCGAACCCAAGTATCTTAAAGTATATTCGTGAGTTAAGATGAGTCTCTGAGGGACTGAGCAGTGTTAGAGGTGATGTGGGGTCACCAAGGACCCCTAGGACCGAGCTAAGCCCAAAAGATTCGTCGTGGCTAAGTTTAGGTAGGAGTTCACATAAAGGGTCGACTTCTAACGACCCTACCTTTTGAAAGACGATAATATCGGTAGCCCACGACCTATCAAATTAAAGGTCATCGAGTCTTCTTTCCAACGCCACCAAGAACGTAAATTTTGGAGTTCGGAGTCAAAAGATATGACGATCCTAAGATGAACTAGCACGGCAGGAATTTCATTTTTGGCCTGGGCTGCAACTGTTGGGGAAATAGCCTTGGCGCTGTAAGGGCGCGATGCGCCACTATCGTGCCAGAAACATGCCTCAGTAGTTTGGTCCTTGGCGCGACGCGCCACTAAAAGTTGTGCAGGGTTTTTCAGGCCAAATTTCCATAACCCAGAAAATTTTGCCTTGGCGCTGTAAGGGCGCGGCGCGCCACTATCGCGCCAGAAACATGCCTCAGTAGTTTGGTCTCTGGCTTGGTGCGCCACTACGAGGTGTGCAGGTTTTAGGCGTGTTTCAGCCTGGCGCTGCAATGGCGCGATGCGCCACTATCGCGCCAGGTGCATTTTTGCCTATTTTTCAGAACTTTTGAGAAGGGGTAATTTGGGAATTGCCCCAAATTATATATGTATCACCCTAGACTATTTTGGGATCATTTCTTCAGCCCCCACTCTCTCTCTAAAAGCCCTAGAAACCTCTTCTCTCTCTTTCTCTCCTCTTCTTCCTCTCCAAATCCTTTCCCAACAAGAAGAGTTCCAAGAGCTTCAAGGTTTGAGTTTCCATTGAAGACCCAACCACAAGGGTTTCTTCAAGTCTTCACTAAGGTATGTAAGGCTATCCAAAACATGGGTTGAGTCCACCCATGTGCCCTATTCTTGCTTTGAGGTTAGATGTTCATGAAAATAGAGTTTCTTGGTATGGTCTAAGTTTAAATGAGTTTTGTCCCCTATTTAATTGATTCTATATGTATTGATGTTGTTGAGTTAAGAAGTTCCCAAAATGAGCCTCTATGTGAGTATGAGTTGATGAAAATGGGTTGTTAAATATGTTCTATTGATCTTCTCGACTATGTCGATTTTGATAAAGGATGCTATTTTCTTAAAAATGTTGCTTATTATAAAAATGTGAATTTAAAGTCTTGAAATTGTGATAAGTCTCAAAGATTTCTCATATGGATGGAGGAAATGATTGATTATATCTAGATGTTGCTATATATGTGCATTTAAATTTCTTTTGAAGATATGATTGAGATTGATCGGATAGTATGATTAGAAGAGATTCGATTGTGATAGAGTTGATGAGTTGACAAGGATGTAATAAGACTTGTTGATGTGAGTTGATTGGATGGAGTTTTATGAGCATTGAGTCTTGGGAGGAGTATCGAGCACCGAATTGGGCAAGAGTATAGTCCATACTCGAACCCAATACATGTGTTGCCAAACGTAGAGGGGATTGAACCGTTAAGTAGGATGCTTCCCCGAGAGTTTGTCCTGACATTATAGGACTTGGTTGGATTGGATCCATGAGTGTTTGATTCGTTCATACCCTGGCAAGGTATGAATGGGCACGGCAACAACGTCGTTTTGTTGTACCTTCACTGGCTCATAAGTGATGGTTGTCGGTTAAGAGAAACTCTCAAATAGGTCTTGATAGTACTCTAAGTCAGAATGAGTGGAATTGTATGCGATTGGTACTGTCTAAATCATATTCTTGTTTAGACTTAGGACATTTGATTGAGTTGGTATTCCTCTTGAGTTGAGCTTCCGAGTTGATTGATTCTTCCTTGATGTTCGTTGTATTCGTCCATTTTACATACTCATACATTCCATGTACTGACGCCATTTGGCCTTCATCGTTTCATGATGCAGAGACAGGTACCAGAGGTCATCAACCGGTGCTCCATTGAAGATCCACATATACTCTCAACTAGCTGGTGAGTCCTCCTAGTTTCCGGAGGATGTTGAGCCTTCATGTACAGTTTTATTGACATTTCCTTTACTTTGATTGTTGGTAGCCATGGACTTGTCATTGACACCTCTTAGACTGTGATAGAGGCTTCATAGACTGGAGTGTGGGGAGGTCGAATGATTATTTTGAGGAGTCTTATTTTATTGCCTTGTTAGGTTGTAAATGTTTGGCCTTCGGCCCTATATATGAATAGTATTTTCTTTAATTGAGTTATCCGCTAAGAGAATGTGATTGATTGAATGTGTGACTAGACCAGGTGGTTCGCTCGGAGGTCAGAAATGGCCTTCGAGTGCCGGCCACGCCTAGGGTACCCTCCCAGGGCGTGACATCAACAATCAAGTCAAAGGACTCAATTCAATAAATATGCAAATTAGAACTTAGTAATGTTATACCATCTAACTCAATCATCAAACAATCTCAATCAAACCAATCATATCATGCACAATCCACTCAATTTGGGAGTTTCTCTAACCGACAACAATCCTACCACCAATATATAGGTGATGCACAACGAGTCACGCCGTTGCTCCGTTCGTTCATACTTGCCAGGGTATGAACGACTCAACCAATCATGGATCCGTCAATCAATCAAGTCCTATCATTTCAGGTTAATGAAATAGGGAAACATCCGATACGGTACAATCCCTTCCTACGTTGGCGGCGTAGTTTATGGGATTCGAGTATGGACTATACTCTTACCCAATTCGGTGCTCAATACTCCTCTCAAGACTCAATACGCACATAGATATTAAGTGAATAAAATATTTAAAATACTCATTTAGTCTCTTAGGACTTAATTTCAAATCGACTCATTTAGTCTCATTGGACTCTTTTCAAAACTCAATCAGTCTGGTCTCATTGGACCCTCTTTCAAATTGACTCATCTCAATCATCAAACTCTTCTCTTCAAATTTGATACCATCTCAACTCAATGGATGTAGAAAATATTATATGCATTTAAAATATAATTCCAACTCCTCAACTCAAACTCAAAATAGATATTTTAATGTAAAAATATTCAACTCATTTATACTCAAAATATACATGTTCAAAAACGATAATTTAGAGGCTCCTCAAACTCAACTCATACTTAAACTCCTTTTTAAATCAAAGATGAAAATAATCATTCTTTAAACTCAAAATAGTATATAAATAGCTTATGCAAAAAGGTTCACAAATCATTTATTTTCAAAATGCTCATAAGACTCCAATCAACTCAAATTTGGCAAATCACATAATCACATTAGACTTCAATCTACTTCATCACACAACATCCTCATCAACATAACCTCTTCATTCACATCATCGTCAACATCATCATCAAATATTATCATCACATCATTGTCAAATATCATCATCACATCAATCGTCAAACATCTACTTCCAAAAATCCTTATTTTAGTCATATGTTCAATTTATAGAAGCAAAAGGACATTCTTAACTATCCAATTCATTCTTTTCATTCCAATCAATACACATATACACAAAACCATCCATCTCAACCTCAAGACAATTATGATAAAAAAATCTTATCTTGGGTTCATGTGAATGAAACATGAATCCATACTCCCAACAAAACTCAACTCAAGAATACCGTCAATACCTATAAATCTATATCCAAAGATCCATTTGTAGTCAATAATATGAAAGATAACTATTTATTAACTCAAGTCATTAAAATCATCAATCAACCAATAGTATATAAAAATATTCTATAGTTTAGGAAACTTTCAAGAAAACCTTCCTAGAAGGTTCAACTCTTTCACAACTCCTATCCAATACATCTATGGGCATATGGAAGAACTCAATCCATATTTTAGGTTAGCCTTACATACCTTGCTTGAAGACTTTGAAGAAACCTTGATGTTAGGTCTTCAATGGAAGGCTTGAATCCTCGAAACTTTTGAAGACACCCTTTGTTGGAGAAGGATTTGGAGAAGAAGAAGAAAAAAAAAAGAGAGAAAATATTAGAGCTTTTAGAGAGAGAGAGAGGGGGACTAAAAAATGGTCCCAAAAACATCCAAGGATAGTGTATATATAATTTGGGGGAATACCCAAATTGCCCTTTCTCAAAAATCTGGAAAACAGGCTAAAACGCTCCTGGCGCGATAGTGGCGCATCGCGCCACTGCGGCGCCAAGTCGAATTTAGGCTTACACATCTGATAGTGGCGCGTCGCGCCTAGGACCAAACTACTGAGGCTGTTTTGTGGCGCGATAGTGGCGTGTCGCGCCCTTACAGCGCCAAGCCCAAGTTTTCTGGGTTCTGAAAAATAGGCTTGAAAACCTTGCACATCTCGTAGTGGCACGCCTCGCCAGGGACCAAACTACTGAGGCTTGTTCCTGGCGCGATAGTGGCGCATCACACCACTGTGGCGCCAAGCCCAGATTTCCAGCAGTTGCAACCCAGGCCTGAAATTCCTGCAGTACCCATCTATTTTAGGATCGTCATATCTTTTGAATCTGAACTCCAAAAATAACACTCTTGGTGGTGTTGGAAAGAAGAATCGATGAACTTTAATTTAATAGGTCTTGGGCCACCCAGATTATCATATTTCAAAAGATATGGTTGCTAGAAGTCGACCCCTTATACGAACTCATCCGAAACTTAATCGATTGGAAATTTTTGTACTCGATTTGGTGTTAGAGATCCCTTATGACCCCTAAACACATCTAACACACTTCAAATACTTAGGAATTAATGCTAACTCATGTGTAGAATTTCAAGTCCTCCGGTTCGAGTCTACACACACATGGAGAAATCTTTGAGCCTTTGCAAAAAACATTCTAGGGTGTTACAACCCTACTCACACCCGATGACATTTTTGAAGAGTCGTACTCCTTTATTGTTATAGATACAACATATTTTTTAATCAACCATATTCATATTCCTATTATTACTGTGCAATACTGATTGTTTTCACCAACTAATGAGAGATCAGGACTAGGCTACCTTCTGGCTGTTGCTACTTAGGATTTCCTTTCTTTTTTCTTTTTAAATACATGAACAAGGATTCATTAATGGAGAATCTTAGTAGGTTAGTTGGTTGACTACCTGAACTCCCACCCTGTTGGTGAGGGTTCAATTCCCCACATTGTAATCCCCTCCCCCATTTCCCTTTCCCCTACACCCAATTGTTTTTTTATTTTAAAAAGTTCATTAATGGCTTTTGGTGGATGCAGAAATCAAAAGTACTAGGAAATTATAACAGAGATTTAGTCCAAAAGGATAGGGAGCTTACAAAATGTAAGAGGTACTCCAAGCTTTTATAGAATAAGTTTAAAATACACCTAGCTTTTACAGAGTGCATGGGAATTGATACACCGTCGATTCCTTTTTGACCATATACACCAAAATATACTGGTTGGTATCATCCGCCAGATCTTTATGATGTTTTTGTTCATCAACTTTCCAAAACCTCCGGCTCTCATAGGCATACTATTGTATGTCGTAACTCAAGAAAATCCCAAATTAGAGGAAAATATTCCAAATGTCAGCTACTATTTGGCAGTGTAGAAAGAGGTGTTTGTTGGTCTCCAGATATTGATGGTACATGTAACATCTATTCACTAAGCATTGATGGTACATGAATGTTCATCCAGCTAATGCTATCCCCGTGGCAGGCTTTATAGATTGCTGCCCAAGGAAAAACACTTGAGAGGGTAGTTTTAAAAGTATCCCATATGAACCTTAACAAAACAAATTAAAAAGACCTTGTTTTTGTTTTAAAGATGATGCATATATTGAATAACTTGTCCTGTTTCATACACTAACTGGTTAATGCTTTTCCTATTATCTTCTGTGTATATGTGGCAAGTCTGACAGATCTTTTTTTTGTTACTACGAAATGGCTGTATGTCATAGACTAACTGGGTTATACTTTTGAAAGCTGGTGTATGACTTATGTTGGTAGACATTATCAATGTTATGAACTGTTGGAACACACTATCACCTTTATATTTACTTCTTTAAACTACATTTCGCGTCAAAATGATCTTTACTATCTTCTTTCTGCAGAGCCCATGCGAACATATCTTCTGTCTAGATTGTGCCAGGAGCGACTCTCTGCTACCTGTAAACCTATATCCTGTTTCTCCACTTTTAAGAGTAATATGGTCATTACTTTAGGAGATAAAATAGAAAATTATCTACTATATATCAAATATTATTTTGGACATCTCACATTTAAAGATGGCAAGTCAAAAGGATTGCAAACAATATAGTAATTTCTAGGGGATATGCTGCTGCTACCAGCGTGGGGTACTATAAGGTGTATGTGTTAGGTCTTGGCTGTTCTACTTAAATCTGAATTTCACATTGATATTTTGTCAGGTCATTTTAGTATCGTATCTCTGTTGTTAGACCTGAATTTTCCATTTTTTTTTGGTCAAGTAGACTAGGGCATTGTCATCTTAGTTTTGTAGTCTAATCCTATATCAGCTTGGGCTAGATTTTGAAATACCATTTTATTAGAAATTCTCGTCCAAGTTGGAGAGATATTTCTCCTATAAAGAGCTTCATCAGCCCTTGTTATGGCAGATGGTTGATTTAAACTGTGACTGGAAGTTTTGGAATCTCATCAAGAGCATTTGATATTGTCATGATAAGCATATTCTAGAGAATTCTCACACATCCTTATTCAACTGTATTGCTACTTAATTGTTTGTGAGTAAACTAGGTTGGTTGGTTTGGCATTACCTGTTTCACTGATCTAATGATATGGAATCCAAACTATATTTTTTTATTCAGCTGTGAAGAACGCATTCAGAAGATTCAGACAATTAAAATGCTGGAATGGGTCTATGTTTGCGCAGCTCGCACTGTCTCAAGTCCTTTCTGAAGAAGACTGAATTTGAATCTCATATTCATGAGATTCACAGTGATCTCCTTCATGCAGAAAAAGATGGATACATTTCAGAATCTGCTAATGCTAGAAAACCTGCAGCATCTGAATCTACAGTGCAAGCACCACCTAGGCCCATATTTTCGTGTAGTTCAGGTTCTCAGGTATATGATCGTGAAGACAAAGATCTTCATTCTCAAACTAGAGACCAACAGCCTCCTACGCCTTTTATGCAACAAAAGCCACCTTCACTGGTTCAATCCAAAATCATCCACTAGAGCAACAGTCTGATAGTAATCATCCTCCAGGCTTTGAAAGGCCTGGCATGCAGAGCTAGTTACCTCAGCAAGGTTTTGATGCACAGGGTTCATATCACGCCCCGAGAGGGTACCCTAGATGTGACCGGCACTCAGGAACCATTTCTGGCTCCCAAGCGAACCACATAGCCTGATCACACATCCGTTCATTCATTCAATCAGCAGAAGACTTAAAATAAAGAGAATATTTGGTGGACAAATCCCAAATCAAAAATCTAACTCAAGAAAGAAAGGCCATGGGCAACAAATCAAACTAACTATATCCAATTAACAAATAATACTAACTATCTCATATGCACATTTTAAGCCTCTTCTTACCAATTAACTTAGCATCAACTCACTATTTATATTTGAGGGTCACATACCCCTCCATTCATAGTACACACTTCTCTCAAGTTAATATCTTAATCTCTTACATATGTCGTGTCAAGCCTACCAAATCAAATCTTAAAACTAGCACTATCACAATCATTCATTACACCTCATTACTCACCTCATAGATCCTTCACCCTAGTCGTAGGCCTCAATCAACCACCATTCTCACTATTTGAGTTCTACTCCTCTAACTCTTTCTTTCTAACTCTACAATCATCCTATCAACCATATCTCACCATACCTCAAATCACATTTCCATCGGATGGTGACACTTATCACCTAGATACGCAACTTCCCCCTCGAAGGTAACATTCGAATCAAGATTTAGAGATGAGATTCTAGGATACATCTCACTCTGACTCAACGCATGATCCATATGAATGAGAGTACATTCTTCCAAATCAATAGAGTTAAACACATTAATCGGCTCCTCTCAAGCCTTGTGCAGTCTCTTCACTTCCTCAAGACTTTATCTTAACTCATCCACAAGAATCTCAGATTTACTGTTCCAACCACCTTGAGTATGAGGGGTAGTCGAATGGATTTAAGCAATGCACGAATTAGAAGGGAACATTCATAGAGTTAAATTCTATCGCACGAACTCAGAATATGAAAGAAGGGAAACAATTATTAATGTCCTATAGCCTCCTGATTATAAGTGTGGTGCACAACACACATATAAGCAAGACTCTACTAGACACGACTTCATGGACTCCCTAGGACTCTTGAACTCTATGCTCTGATACCATATTATGTTTGTCACGCCCCGAGAGGGTACCTTAGACGTGACCGGCACTAAGGAACCATTTCTGGATCCCCAGCAAACCACATAGCCTGATCACATATCCGTTAATTCATTCAATCAGCGGAAGACTTAAAATAAAGAGAATATTTGGTGGACAAATCCCAAATCAACAATCTAACTCAAGAAAGAAAGGCTATGGGCCAACAAATCAAACTTCAATCTTTGTCATTAAAATAGTTTGACAAGAATAGTTTCAAGAAAATAAAATATTCAATCGACCCATCACCATCTAGTCTATAAAGCCTCTATTACTACTATCTAATTGGTGCCAATGACATGTTCACGGCTACCTCAAATCAAAATAAGAAAGGGCTAACTTGATGCAAGAATGATATAAGCGGTGTCCTCCGGATGTAGGGAAGGACTCACCAATACGCTGAGTGTGTATAGATCCTTAATGGAGCTTCTATTGACGATCTCTTAAACCTATCTCTGCATCATGAAACGATGCAGGTCCAAATGGACGTCAGTACATGGAATTTACGAATATGTAATATGGCAGAATGAAACATACCTCAAGGAAGAATAATGTCGGTTCAAATATCTCAAATTAGAAAGATAAGAGAGACTCAATCAAAGTATCATAAGTCTAAAGTAAGAATATATTTTAGACAAAGACTAATCATAAACCATCCAATTCAGTCTAATCTTGTATGATACAATCCAATTAAACCATTCAATCCAATCATATATCATTTTATTCAACCCAATCACATATCACCTAATCCAATCCATCACACATCATCTAACCTGATCCAATCGTACACAATCCAATCACATATCATCTCATCCAATCCGATCATATACAATCAACTCAACCATCAACTCAAAGGACTCAACTCAATAAATATGCAAATTAAATGATGCAATGTTTTACGATTGAACTCAATTATCAACAATCACAATCAAACCAATTATATCATGCACAATCCACTCAATTTGGGAGTTTCTCTAACCGACAACTATCACCATATGAGCGAGTGATAGTACCACAAGCCGACATTGTTACCGCGTCCATTTATACCTTGTCAGGGTATGGACGAATCAACCAATCATGGATCCAATCCAACCAAGTCCTATCATGTCAGGACAATAATTTGGGAAACATCCGACTTTAACAATTTGATCCTATGGGAAACATCCGACTTTAACGGTTCAATCCTCTCCTACGTTTGGCGACGTAGTTTATTGGTCCGAGTATGGACTATACTCTTATCCAATTCGGTGCTCGATACTCCTCCCAAGACTCAATATGCTCATATCTATCAAGTGAGTAAAATACTCAAAATGCTCATTTAGCCTCATTGGACTCTTTCAAATCAACTCATTTAGTCTCATTGAACTCTTTCAAATCAACTAATTTAGTCTCATTGAACTCTTTTCAAAACTCAATCAAATCTGGCCTCCTTGGATCTTCTTTCAAATCAACTCATCTCAAATTATCAAACTCTTCTCTTTAAAATTTATACAATCTCAACTAAATCTCAAAAATCGACATTTTAAAGTAAAAATGCTCAACTCATTTATACTCAAAATACTCATGTTCAAAAATAATTAAAAGACTTCTCAAACTCAACTCATGCTTAAACTCTTTTTTTTAATTATAGATGAAAATAATCATTCTTTTAAACTCAAAATAGCGTATAAATAGTTTATGCAAAAATGCTCACAATTATTTATTTAAAACTCCTTCTCAAGAGATCATTTATTTTCAAAATGCTCATAAGACTCCAATCAATCAAATTATGCAAATCACATATCACATATCACATAATCACATTAGACTCCAATCTACTTCATCATTCACATCATCATCAAACATCATCATCGCATCATCATCAAATATCATCATTCATATCATCATCAAACACCATCATCACATCATCAACAAACATCTACTCCAAAATCCTTATTTAATTCTACATTCTATTTATAGAAACAAAAGTGACATTCTAGCTCTACCAATGTTTTAATTCTTTTTATGCCATTCACATTCATAACTATTCCAATTCATTCTTCTCATTCCAATCAACACATATATCCAAACCATCCATCTCAAACTCAAGACAATTATGACCAAAAAGAAATCTCATCTTGGGTTCATGTGAATGAATATATGAATCCATACTCTCAACAAAACTCAACTCAAGAACACCATCAATACATATGAATTTATATACAAAACTTTATTTGTGGTCAATGATATGAAATATAACTATTCAAGAATTTAAGTCATGAAAATTGCCATCAATTTCTAGTACATAAAAATATTCTAGAGTTTAGGAAAATTTCAAGGAAAATCTTCATAAAAGGTTTGAATCTTTCACAACTTCTACCTAACACATCTATGGGCATATGGAAGAACTCAATCCATATTTTAGGTTAGCCTTACATACCTTAGAGTAGATTTCGAAGAAACCTTGTTGTTGGGTCTTTAATGGGAAGGTTTGAATTCTTGAAGCTCTTGAAGGCACTCTTTGTTAGAGAAGGATTTGGAGAAGAAGAGAGGGACTGAAAAAAATGGTCCCAAAACATCCAAGGATAGTGTATATATAATTTGGGGAAATACCCAAATTTCCCTTTCTCCAAAAATCTGGAAAACAAGCTAAAAATGTTCCTGGTGCGATAGTGGCGCATCGCGCCACTATGGCGCCAAGTCGAATTTAGGCTTAAAACCTGCACATCTGATAGTGGCGCATCGCGCCAAGGACCAAACTACTAAGGCTGTTTTATGCCGCGATAGTGGCACGTCGCGCCCTTACAGCGCCAAGCCTATATTTTCTGGGTTCCGGAAAATAGGCTTGAAAACCCTGCACATCTCTTAGTGGCGTGCCGCGCCAGGGACTAAACTACTGAGGCTTATTCCTAGCACGATAGTGGTAGATCGCGCCACTGCGGTACCAAGCCCAGGCTTCCTGCAGTCACAACCTAGGCCTGAAATTCCGACAGTACCAGTCCATCTTAGGAGGGTCATAACTTTTGACTCCGGACTCCAAAATTTACAATCTTAGCGGCGTTGGAAAGAAGACTCAAATACCTTTAATTTTATAGGTCATGGGACATCCAATTCATCCTATTTTAGGAGACATGGTCATTTGAAGTTGACCCTTATACTAATTCATCTGAAAACTTAATCTATTGGGATTCTTTGGACTCGACTTGGTGTTAGAGATCCCTTATGACCCCTAAACACATCTAACACACTTCATTTACTTAGTAATTAATCCTTAATCATGTTTAAAATTACAAGTCCTCCAGTCTGAGTCTACACATACATGAAGAAATATTCGAGTCTTTGCAAAAAATTCCGGGGTGTTACAGTTCATTGCGGCCAGACCCAGGTCACTTTCTGGAAAAGCAGTAAGAGATTATGGTGAGTTCTCCTTTTCATGAATATCCAATGCACATGACCCAACCTCATGGCTTTACTGTTCCTATGAGTTCGAATCCAGGTTTGGCTCCTTAATTTGGTTATCCTCAGTTTGCACCCGATGGAGCCCAACCATTTTATGGTGCTACTTCATTTGAGATGTCTAGGCCAGACTCGACTTCTGAAAGGGGATCAAAATAAGGGTCTTTGTTAGGTTTTCCACCTGGTGCTGCAGGAAATATGAATTTTCCAGAAAATTACCCTCGGCCATGGAATATAGGGCAGCCGACTGGGCCGTTTGAGCGCACTGTAGTTCAACCTCCTTGAGATGGTATTGTTAATGTTGCTGATCCTCAAGGAAGAGCAGTATTTTACCAAGGAGACTATGGAAGGAATGCCAGTGTAGTACCCTCAAAGCTGCCACCTCTGCCTTCAACCAACAGAGGATTGGAAGGTGGATAGAGTATACTGATGCCACAACCTATGTCCCTCCCACCACCCCCACCTATACATCATAACATGTCACAAATCCAGAGAGGGGGCAGACACTATTCTAGTGATACAAGTCATGATGGACAGGGCTATGGTTGGAAACATGAAAAGCATGATAATTAATTTCGGAAGTAGCCAAGACTAGTTATGTTCTTTTCTTTTGTAAGAACAGTGCCCATTTTTGTGTTGCCGGCAGCGTATTTTACTTTCTAAACTTCCAACTTTGTTTTGTTAAAGCTCAAACACTGGTTTCCCTGATAATTACCCAGCTTCAACCATTTTGTGTTCAAACAGTAAAAATCTCTTTCTGCTTGAGAAGGTATTCAAGATTTGAAGCTTCTAAATTGGGTCCTGCAATTACAGCTTCAATCCCCAATTAGTTGTATCCATTTAAGAGGAAACAAGAAGCACGGGCATCTTCATAAGAACCTCTTTTGTTGTGGTTCCAATTCAATACATGGATGTACACAATATATGTGCAAATTACAATCTCTCATATCTTGGTGCCCCTCGAACACTTGCACGCCATTCACTTCCGTCGAGAAAGAGAAAAAAGGGAAAGAAAACAACATATATGACAAAGGTTATTGAAACCACAAACCCCAAAAAAACCTTACCCCCAATCCCATTTTTTTTTGAAGAAGAAAAAAGTTGAATAAAATTGACACAAGAAAATGGTTTAGCTTATTTTCTTCTTTTCCAAACTTGATCCTTGAACCTTGTTAACACACACACCATCAAATTTATAATACAACTGCCACAATTTCCTGTATGCCACTAACACATACACATCAACTTGGTCTTTATACTTCTCATAGAGTGCAAGAACTGTAAGAGCAATCACAAGGCCTGTAAAGATAAGGAACCTGAAAGTCAATTTCTGTCGGCAAGCTGATGACTTTATTGCAAAACATTTTTCCATTCCCATCCTTGTTCTTTGTGTTTTCTTTAACTTTTTAACCTTGAATAAGTCTTTGACCCATCCTAAGAAATCCTCGTAGGTAATGCTCTTGGTATGCCTTCAATCAGTTTATAAGCCTAAGGCTTGCCTTCAAGCCTAGAGAGCAAGAAGCCCTTTCTCGCAAAAGTAACCAGCCCTACTTATTTTGTTCTACAAATGCTAACCAAGTGACATACTAGGGCCATGGTTCATGAAAAAAAGAAGCAACTACCTTACTTAAGCAATTCTGCTCATGCGCTAGCTCTTGGGCACCTCGACTATTTTCACGGGTACCTGCTACCTCCCACCAGCACAAGTATTGGGTAAATTTGCCCACCAAGGCTTGGATAGATAGGGAAAAAATCACCAAATGCTTTGTTTTTGTGCATTTTATTTGCTTGTTCTTCAAACTTCCCATCAAATAGAAGTCCTTGTCCAAGCAATATCTGTTAGTGTAAATGTGAAAATGTAAATAAGAAGAAAGAACAACAATATTTAACGTGATTCGGATCAGAATGATCCCATGTCCACCATATAACAACTTCCTTTATATTAACAAAGAATTGAGAGAGATCCCAAATACATCTAAAAGATTTGCTCTCAATACAATGCAATACAGTACAAGATGTGCTAAATTATGATTTACTCATCTCAGCTTTGTAGATGATCTTTTGTTATTTGCCAAAGGAGACATTAAACCTGTTATATCCATGCAACATATTGCCTCAAATTCTCCAAGGCTTCGGGCTTACAAGCTAATATGGGTAAGAGTTCAGTCTATTTTTGTCACACCCTAGGAGGATACCCTAGATGTGGACGGCACTCGAAGACCATTGCTGGTCCCCAAGCGAATCACTTAGTCCAATCACACATTCATTCAATATTAATCAATCACCGGAAAGTTTAAAATAAAGAAATAATTTAGTGGGCAATCCAAATCAACGATCTAACTCAAGATAGAAAGGCCATGGGCCAACAAATTGTTATACCCCGTACCTTTATGCTTCGGAACGTCTTCTTAAGCTTCTTGAAAGATGTCCCGTGACCCAGATTATCTATAACATGATTAAATAACTCTAAGGAAGGAAGGACGTGACGCCCCTTAAGAGTGAAGGTTGGAAATAGGTCTATAAGGATTTGAAACGAACTAGAGGTCAAAATAACAAGTCGTAGGACTCGACTTACTTAAGTAAGCTACCAACTTGGACGACTTACATAACTAAGCCACTGGAGTACATGTTGAGCTTACGTAGCAAGGATTACATGGGCTTCTAAAGTAAGACGAGATTACGAACCCACGGGAGAGGCGGAAGGAGGCATAGCACCTACTCGGAAGCAAGCATGTGATGCACCTACTTTGACTAATTAGGTGATGCACCTACTTGGACCAAGTAGGTGACACACCTACTTGAGGTGGGTCCCACACCACCACATGGCATCCTTGGAGGCTAGGTATGGATTCGTGGCCCAATAAGGGCTTGACACGTGTCACCCTTGGGGGCTGACACGTGGCACTCCCTAAGGAAGCATATATATGTATGCTAATGAATCTTAAGTCATTAGTTATCCAAAATCATCCCAAAACATAGAGAGAAAAACGTGGAGAAGAAGAAGGGAAGGAGGCAGCCATGGTTTAGAAGAATTAAAGGTGAGTTCTTCACTTTTCCTCCGTCAATTAATTATCTACGGTGTTCCTCAATTACGTGGAGGTGTATATATGTATATTAAAATGCCTACGGAACCATATTTTCAGTTCGTTACTTGGAAAACTAAGAGAAACCTAAAGAGAAAACGCTAGGGAACAGACCCGTTTTTGGAGGGGACAGTTGTTAGTAGTATTGGGATAACTTCTTGTGTATAGCTTATTTTCGGGTGATTAAATATGTTTTGAAAAGGTATTTCATAGGGATATAACTTTCATTTAGACTATACAACCCAGTTTTGCTTTTCTCTGCTCGAAAAATGGTGGTGAAGCATGTGGGAGATGCTGCCCAGAGTGTGTTTTGGAAATCCTACACGGACAGCTGTGAGTATTTTTGTCATATATTTTCGTAAAAAATTGTTGTAAGGGTAATTTAAAATTTTTTGCGACCTTGATACACATGTATATAACTTTCATTGAGGCCACAAATTCTGTTTCCCTCAATTGCCCTTCCGAAACTAAGGGACAATATAAGATAGTGGGCTGTCCAGATTTCACGTTTTGGATAGTTTTGGCGAGTTTGACAAGTTTTACGTAAGGTAAGGCCTTTCCTTTTAAATTGGAGTTTATGATGTTGTTATATAGGGTATTGTACGTTGTGTAAGTGGCTGGAAATGTGAAAATATGTTAAATATGCTTGACGTCCGAAATAAACTAAATTGGAGTCGCTACAAGTGAATTGTCGTCGAAATAAAGTGTTGTTCTTGTGAGTTGTTGCTGCAGGGGTGTAATTTGTTATTTCAGGGACTAAATATGTTCTAATGTGTGTTAGTGTGCTTCTGGTTGAATCCACATGACCCCTCGTGGCGTATAATTAAAGGCGTTACAAAATAAAGGCTAGACGCCCTATTGTGATACCGTATTTTTGAATAAGTCGTTTGGAGTTTATGTTGTATATTGTTGGTATGAATTGCTGCAGGTTGTTTTTATTGGTTGGCTATAGGTATTAGGGACCTTATTGGAAATTCATATAGGGCACATTATAGGGGAGGTGCTGCCCAATTTTCGTTAACGCCTTAACAAACTAAAGAACTAGTCGAGGAAACGACTAAGGAAATAGATTCTATTGATGCTAAGGTGTAGCCTAAGGTGCTGGAAAGCAAAGGGTTGTTAATACTCGTATTGCTTTTATGTTACTTAGGTTTAAAGGACGACGAGACGAACGGGATAAAAAGTAACCCATAACAGGTATGTAAAGCTAACGTTTCCTTCTTTTGGCATGTTTTGGCATACGTATGTAAGGCTTATACTTTATTTTAGTATTTCTTTGGCATAAGTATGTAAATCTTATTCCTTCTCTTAGCATGATTTGACATAAGTATATAAAGCTAATCTCCCTTTTTGGCATGGTTTTTACGAAACAAGTATATGATTTCCATATGATTCCCAAGAAGTCCTATTCTTAAAGCCACTAGGATGGCCAATTTTTCGACTTCCAAAAGATATTTGTTATGCCTTGATACATATATATGATTCCCAGAAGTTCTATTTTGATATAGTCCATAGTTACTTTCAAAAGGTACTTGATATGACTTTTGTCTCGATTTTGAAGGAAAGCTCATTTTGATTATTCCGTCGAGTCTCAAATATGATTTAAATTGCATATAGTTTCTCACTACTCCACTCGTGGATCCCTCAATATTTCCTTCACCGAGCTCGGGCCAAGTTTTGTTATTGTTCGTACTTCTTTGCATTGTTCGCCGTGCCCCGATGTGAGAGGGCAGGTACAACCTGTACATGGGTTTGATTTGTGGAGTTATGATGTGCCATGTACACTTATGATATGATATGATCTGATATGACCATCTGATATGACATGATCTGTTACGGAGATATTCCCTACTCTGGAGTTATGATGTGCTGTGGCGCTAATGACGGGGCGGCGACCACATTTTGTATTTGTTCACCGAGTCCCATAATGGGGCCGGATATGGCATATGTTTCTCTCCATACATTATCTGTGGTTATGAAAAGCATTTTGGTATTCTAGATAGTTTGCTCATTTTTGCACCTTCTGTTTTGGTAATGGGTTTACTAGTTATAGTCCATGCTTTATATACTCAGTACATATATCATACTGACCCTCCTTTCTTCGGGGGGTCTGCATTTCATGCCCGCAAGTATAATACAGATTTTGGGAGTCCACCAGCTCAGGATTCCACTCAGCAAGTTTAGAAGAAGCTCCATTGATTCGGAGCCAAGTTTTGGTACCAAACCACCGATGTATATATTTGGTTACACAGGGGTACGGCGGGGGCCCTGTCCCGCCATATGTTGTCATTCCTATTCTTAGAGGTCTGTAGACATGTATGTGTGGGTTGTTCATGAGTTTATTGCGGTTGTGCCTGTACGGCACGTTGTAAATGTTTTTACGTTATGGCAGTCTTATCGTCTTGCATTCTCTTTCATGATACGATATGAATGAAAGAGGCCACATATACACGAAAAAGTTTTAACTCATTGGGGTTTTTTGTGAGTAGTATCGCTTTGCTCATAGTTCAATTTGACTGTAGTTGACAAATATGTATACGGGGGTCCAGGTCGGACCCCAGTCGTGGCCCACGGGGTTGGGTCATGACACAAATCAAACTCCAATCTTTGTCATTGAAAATAGTTTGACAAGAATAATTCAAGGGAAGAAAATACTCAATCGACCCATCACTATCTAGTCTATGAAGCCTCTATCACTACTATCTAATTAGTGCTAATGACATGTTCATGGATACCTCAAATCAAAATAAAAAGGGCTAACTCGATACAAGAATAACATAACCAGTGTCCTCTGAATGTAGGGGAGGACTCACCAATACGCTAAGTGTGAATAGATCCTCAATAGTGCTCCTATTAACAATCTCTTAAACCTGTCTCTATATCATGAAATGATGCAGGTCCAAATGGACGTCAGTACATGTAATGTACAAGTATGTAATATGGAAGAATGAAACATACCTCAAGGAAGAATAACGTTGGTTCAAATATCTCAAATTAGAAAAATAAGAGAGACTCAATCAAAGTGTCATAAATCTAAAGTAAGAATACATTTTTAGACAAAGACCAATCATATACCATACAATCCAATCAAATCATGTACAATACAGTTCAATAAAATAATTTACAATTCGATCCCATACAATCATGTACAATCCGATCCAATCCAATCACATACCATCAACTTTAATTCAGTCACATATCATCTAATCCAATCTAATCATATGCAATACATTTCAATCAAATCATTTACAATTCGATCCCATCCAATTATGTACAATCCGATCCAATCCAATCACATACCACCAACTCTAATTCAGTCACATATCATCTAATCTAATCCAATCATATGCAATCAACTCAATTCAATAGATATGCAAATTGAGATTATGCAATGTTTTACAATTCAATTCAATCATCTACAATCACAATCAAACCAATCATATCAAGCACAATCCATTCAATCAGGAGTTTCTCTAACCGACAACTATCACCCTATGAGTGAGTAATAGTACAACAAGCCAATGTTGTTGCCACGACCATTCATACCTTGCCAGGGTATGAACGAATCATCCAATCATGGATCCATCAATCAATCAAGTCCTATCATTTCAGGATAGTAATTTAGGAAACATCCAACTTTAATGGTCCAATCCTCTCCTATGTTTGGTGACGTAGTTTTTTGGTTTGAGTATGGACTATACTCTTACCCAATTCGGTGTTCGATACTCCTTCCAAGACTCAATATGCTCATATCTATCAAGTGAGTAAAATACTCAAAATACTCATTTAGTCTCATTAGACTCTTTTCAAAACTCAATCAAATCTGGCCTCATTGGACCTTCTTTCAAATCAACTCATCTTAATCATCAAACTCTTCTCTTTAAATATTTGATACCATCTCAACTCAATGAATGCAGAAAATATTAGATGCATTTAAAACATAATTTCAACTCCTCAACTCAACTCAAAATAGATATTTTTATGTAAAAATGCTCAACTCATTTATACTCAAAATACTAATGTTCAAAAATAATTAAAAGACTTCTCAAACTCAACTCATGCTTAAACTCTTTTTAAATCAAGATGAAAATAATCATTCTTTAAACCCAAAATAATGTATAAATAGTTTATGCAAAAATGCTCACAAATCATTTACTTAAAACTCCTTCACAAACCATAATTTGTACTCATATGACTCCAATCAAATCAATTTATGCAAATCACATATCATGTAGCCACGTTAGACTCCAATCCATTTCACCTCAAGCATCATCATCAACATACCTCTCTATCAATCATTAAACATCATCATTCACATCATTATCAAACATCATCATTCATATTATTATCAAACATCTTGTTCCAAAATTCTTATTTAATTCTATATTCCATTTATAGGAACAGAAGTAACATTCTAGCTCTACCAATGTTTACTTTCTTTTTATGCCATTTACATTCATAACTATCCCAATTCATTATTTTCATTCCAATCAATACATATATACACAAAAACCATCCATCTCAACCTCAAGACAATTATGACAAAAGAAATCTCATCTTGGGTTCATGTGACTGAATACATGAACCCATACTCTCAACAAAACTCAACTTAAGAACACCATCACTACATATCAATTTATATTCAAAATTTATTGTTGTCAATATGTAACTACGGTTTGTGAAATAAATATGAAAGATAATTATTTAAGAATTTAAGTCATGAAAATCACCAATCAATTACTAGTACATAAAAATATTCTAGAGTTTAGGAAAATTTCAAGAAAATCTTCATAGAAGGTTCAAGTCTTTCACCATCTTCATCCAACACGTCTATGGGGCATATGGAAGAAATCAATCCATATCTTAGGTTAGCTTTACATACCTTAGAGTAGATTTTGAAGAAACCTTGTTGTTGGGTCTTAATGGGAAGCTTGAATCCTTGAGCTTTTGAGGGCAAATCTTGTTGGAGATGTTTGGAACAGAAGAGGGGATGAAGATTAGGTTTTTTTTTGGGAGGTGAGGAGACTGAAAAATGATCCCAAAATATTCCAAGTTAGGGTATATATATTTAGGGAAAATGTCCAAGTTGCCCCTCTTCAAAATTTGGAAAACTGGGCAAAAATCCTGCTGGCGCTATAGTGGCGCGTCGCGCCACTGCAGCGCCAAGTCAAAATGGGCTTAAAACCCTGCAAACCTAATAGTGGCACGTCGCGCTAAAGACCAAACTACTGAGGCTATTTTCTGACGCTATAGTGGTATGTCGCGCCAGGCCTGAAATTCCTGCAGTGGTCGCCCAGGCCTGAAATTCCTGCAGTATTAGTCTGTAGTAAAATGGTCATAACTTTTGACTTCGAACTCCAAAAATTGCAATTTTGGTGGCGTTGGAAAGAAGACTCAAAGACCTTTAATTTTTTAGGTTATGGGCCCATTTCATCGTATTCTAGGAGTTATGGTCGTTTGAAGTTGACCCTTATACTAACTCATCCGGAAACTTAATCGATTGGAGTTCTTTGGACTTGGCTTGGTGTTAGAGATCCCTCAATAGCCTAAACCACATCTAATACTCTTCAAATACTCAGGAATTGATCCTAACTCATATATAAAATTACAAGTCCTTCAGTTTGAGTCTACACACACGTGAAGAAATGTTCGAGTCTTTACGAAAAAAATCCGGGGTGTTACAATTTTGGTAGAGACAGAGACAAAATTCCGCAACAACCCGGATTTATGTAAGGAGAGCTCCCATTCAAATATCTAGGCATACCTCTTTCCACTAAGAAGGTCGTTGTTACATGGGAAAGGGTATGTTTACCCAAGGCCGGAGGAGGTTTAAGCTTAACCAACTAAAAGTATGGAATAGAGCTGCAATTGCTAAGTCACATTGGGATTTAGCCAACAAAAAGGACAGTTTATGGATTAAGTGGGTACATGAATATTATATAAAAGGTCAATCCTTGATCGAAAGGCCAATTGACTCTAATGAAAATAAGGACTTATTAGGAAAGATAACACCTTAGGGAAAATCACCATTCACTACCAAAAAAATGTATATTAGCCATGGTTATAAAAACCGTGGCAAATTTAATTTAAAAGTTAAAAATATCTACGCATTTATAACTATGGCTAAAATTCATGGCCAAAAAAGGCGGTAAAAAATTTTACTTCCTCCTTTTTTCTATTATTTCCCTCTTATTCCCACACTTTTCTTTTCTCATATACCCAAAATTAAAATCTAAAGTTTTTCAGTAAATTCATCGGCGGCGGCAAACTTTCCATTGGCGACGACGAACTTTCCATCGACGAACTTTCCATCGGCGAGTACGTTCCTCTATTTTCTTTGCTCTCTATTTATCTCATTTATCTCAATCTTCTATTGTATTCCACATATATGTTTATCATATGACCAACAAACCCTACTTTCTATTTTCACATGACTTGTAATCGTAGAATAGAAATTTTATGGTTTGAAATGCTTTTGTCTGCTTCTGCTGTACTAAGAATGGCTCAAAAGCAGAACTCTTATAGTTCTTTGTTTTGCTTGCGTGTTAATTCCATTCTTATTTACTCTCATGTGACAATTGCTACAAAGTTGTGGCCTTTTATTGATCCACTCTGAAGTATTAGTACTCAATTTTATGAATGGTGTGAATTTATACTTCTAACTTTATTCCATTTTGTGAGTCTATATATGGCTAGTGTTTAAATTGTTGGTCTGGAACCTAAAAATCTACAGTTTGGGTAAATTGGATAGGCTTTTTTTTAATGGGAAACGGACTTTGCTTCGAGGTTCTCACCCTCATCGCGGTCAAGGGTTGAGCCGCACACCCCCAAGCTTTATTATACATAAAAACAGAAAAATACAAGGAGGGGGCATAAACCTTACCTTCGAAATTTAGGTAGTTCATAAGTCGACTAACCTACTAAGATTTGAGTTATGCCCCTTACCTCCGAAATTTAGGTAGTTCATAAGTCGACTAACCTACTAAGATTTGTCAACTCATCCCCAATACAATCTAGTGGCCCCTCGGTAACTATGCACCTACGAGAAGAGTCTTCTTAATACAAAGCGTCTAGGAAAGCATTAAATAAGGGAGACTCTCCCCTTACATGTGAAAAAGAAAGTAACTTACACTAGTCCTATTCAAGTAAGCTATATTAATATATAGCTAAATTGAAGAAGAGCAAGTATAAAAAAATTTCTAATTTCCATGAATTGAGAGTGCATCATTGTCGTACCAAGTTTGTCCAAATGAGGTTTAGATGGTGTATCTTGTTGACGACAACTTCAATCAAAGCTTACCAACCAAGAAGAAGACCTATTTATCTACGTGAATACATAAAAAGAGGCTCCAAAGTATGTGATGTGTTCCAAATCTGGTTGGTGGAAGTTGTTGTTGAGTGTTTTGCATCCGAAGTTGTTGTTGAGTATTTTGCATCCCAACTACCTACAATTGCACAAAAAAGGAGACCTGCATTTTGCTGAATGGCAATCTGCATCTCACTTTTTTTCACAAAGCATAGGGAGTTGTTGCTGCACATTGGAAGATTTCCAAGATCAGCTGCTGCAACTCCAAGTATGATGTGTTGCAGGAGGTAAAACTTGAGATCCAAGAGTGTTGCATCCTGCATTAAATGTACAAGATGTTGCAACTCTATATGTTGTGTGTTGATAGGCTGAATGTTGGCTGCTGTAGCTCTGCAGTATACCAATTCTTTTTTCCTAGATGGTGTAGTATGTATGTTGATGGTGGTCACCCTGTGTCACGCCCCGGAAGGGTACCCTAGATGTGGCCGGCACTCGAAAGCCATTTCTGGCCTTCAAGCAAACCACTTGATCCAGTCACACTTTCATTAATTCACATTCTATCAGCGGAAGACTCTATTATAAGAATACTATTCATAATTTAGGGCCAAAGGCCAAAAAAATACCCAATCAATAACTAACTAGAATAAAACTAGTCAAAATGAACAATTCAACACTTCCACACTCTAGTCTATGAAGCCTCTATCAACAATCTAGGAGGTGCCAATAACAAGCCCATGGCTACCAACAATTAAAATAAAGGAGACAAAACAAAGCTATTAAGAAAATTGCGGCATTCTTCGGAGACTAGGAGGACTCACCAACCAGCGGGAAGTGAGAAGATCTTCAACAGTGCATCGATTGATGATCTGTAGTACCTGTCTCTGCATCATGAAATAATGCAGACCAAATGGCGTCAGTACATAGAATGTACGAGTATGTAAAATGGCCGAATAAAACAACATCAGAAAGGATCAAACCAACTCGGAATCTCAACTCAGAAAGAAGAACAACTCAATCAAGTGTCCTAAGCCTAAACATGAATATAGTTTAGATGGGACCAATCACATACCATTCAATCCAATCCGACTCAGAATACTATCAAGACCTATATGGGAGTTTGTCTTATCCGACAACCATCACTTATGAGCCAGTGACAGTACAACAAACGGACATTGTTGCCACGTCCGTTCATACTTTGCCAGGGTATGAAAGAATCAACCAATCATGGATCCAATCCAACCAAGTCCTATAATGTCAGGATAATAATTTTGGGGAAGCATCCGACTTTAACGATTCAATCCCCTCCTACGTTTGGCGATGTAGTTATTGGATTCAAGTTATTACTTACTCTTACCCAATTCGGTGCTCGATACTCCTCCCAAGACTCAATGCTCACAAAACTCCATCCAATCAACTCAATCAAATCATATCGACAAGTCTCGTTTTGGAACCTTGTCAAATCATCAATTCTATCACAATCAAACCTCTCCCAATCATACTATCTGATCAATCCCAATCATGTCTTTCAAAAGTAGTTTAAATATACATTTATAACAACATACAAACCTATCCAATCGTTTTAACAAATCTTTTGGGACTCATCAAAACTCCAAGATTCTTAATCAACAATGTAAGGTGAGAAACATATTTAGAAAGATTAACATATTTAGCATAGTCAACATAGTTAAGAAAGATCAATGAAATATGTTCAAACTCTCATCTCAATCAACTCATACCAACATGTAGCACATCACTTTCTTGACTCCACAACATCAACATCATAAAATTTAGGATAATAGATGAAAAAGACCTAGTTGGACATAAATCTACCAATAAACTTCATTCTTATGAACAATCAATCTCAAAGAAGATGTAGGGCACATGGGTGGAGTCAACCCATGCTTTGAGTAGCTTACATACCTTGGTGAAGACTTTGAAGAAACCTTGATATTAGGTCTTCAATGGAAGGCTTGAATTCTTGAAGTTCTTGAAGGCAATCCTTGTTGAAAAAAGATTTAAAGGAGAAGAAAGGGGATTTTCTACGGCTTTTAGAGAGAGGAATGGACTTAAAATTATGGTCTAAATCATGACCAAATCAGTGTATATATATTTAGGGAAAATGTCCCATTTGACCTTCCTAAAAAAGCTAGAAAAATAGGTTAAAATCCTTCTAGCGCTATAATGGCGCGTTGCTCCACTGCAGCGCCAAGTCGAATTTAGGCTTAAAACCTACACATCTGATAGTGGCGCATCGCACCAACGACCAAACTACTGAGGCTGTTTTATGGTCCTATAGTGGCGTGTCGCGCCCTTACAGCGCCAAGCCTAAGTTTTCTGGGTTCTAGAAAATAGGCTTTAACACCCTGCACATCCAATAGTGGCGCGCCGCACCAGGGACCAAACTACTGAGGCTGGTTCCTGGCACTATAGTGGCGCAACACGCCACTGCGGTGCCAAACCCAGGCTTTCTATAGTTACAACCCAGGCCTGAAATTCCTGCAATACTAGTTCGTCTTAGGATAGTGATAACTTTTGACTCTAAACTCCAAAAATTACAATCTTGGCGGCGTTTGAAAGAAGACTCAAAGAATTTTAATTTAATAGGTCATGAGCCACCCCAGATCGTCATATTTCAAAAGATATGGTCATTAGAAGTCAACCCTTATACGAACTCATTCTAAAACTTAGCCAAGACGCATTCTTTGGACTTAGCTTGATTCTAGGGATCTGTTGTGACCCCACATCACCTCTAACACCTTCAATTACTTGGGAAATCATCCTAACTCATGCATACACTTCACAATAGTCGAGTTCGATCCTACACGTACGCGAAGAAGGGTCCAAATCTTAGTGAAAAATTTTAGGGGTGTGACACCTTGTAGGGCCAACTTGCAGTCTCCATTTTGCACTTGGATGCTGAAGTTCTGAAGGTACCTGCACAAAAGAGGCAAGAAAATTAAAATATACTAGTCTATGAAAGCAATAAACAAGGGAGACACTCTCTCATTTACAATGGTCCTAACTATAATAATTCTTCATAAAATTATTACTACTAAGAGACAAACTAAATGGAGATCTCCAGCTTGCTGCAGCATCACTCATGGAGGTTCTTGTATTCTTTTGAGTTTCCTCCTTCTGAAGTTGACCAAACCAACCTTGTCCAATTCATAGTATGCTCTTGCTTCCTTAGGTAGTTGACTTGATTTGAAGTAGATCTGTGACCTGGTGCATTTGTGACTTTGTTTAGAAAGTTGGTCTGCAACAAAGTTGGCTTCTCTATACACATGGTAGCATCTAAAGTGTTGGAAAAGTTCAATGGTCTTATATAGATGATCCATTTGACTTCTGACTGACCATGGAGGAGTAGAACTCTGATTAATCCAATTAAGGAGTAGCTCAGAATTTATTTCCATGATAACCTTCTTGTATCCAAGTTGAAGGCACCATGTGAGACCAAACAGAGCTGCCTGAGTTTCATCTTGATTATTAGTCCCCTCCCTCATAGGTACAGCAAATGCAAATATGATCTTGGATATGTGATTATTAGAATAATTATAGGGGACTTCTGGTCCCACACAGTGATACTATTAAAAGTAATTAAAAGTAATACCTTTAGGACTAGGAGAAGGACTAGGAGCTAATGTTGAGAAGGACTAGGATCTAATGTTGGTGAAACACTTGGAGCCTCTGTTCCAGAAGGAGTAAAACTAGTCAGCATTGTTGTTGTACATACAGATGTCACAATTTGGGCATTCATAGGCAAAATTGCTAAAACAATATTGCAAGAAAGGAAAGAAATAGAGTAATAAAAAGCTTTTTTTTGAGTAGTTATTTTTATGATATGCTTGTTTTGAATGGTTTAATTGGAGGGGAGAAGTAAGTATACGATTAAATTCACTGAAAAATTTTCCACTTAAGTTTATAAAAAATTTAGTCCTAATTTTTTATTTGTTCATATCTTCAACACCTTTAGTCCAACATGATTGACAAGAGTTGGATTGAGAGTCCAATTAGATCGAAAGAATTCTCGGATGGTGTTGTTCAATTTTGGAATTTGCCTTTTCAAATGCATCTATTAATGGAAAATTTTTATGTCCTTGTATTTTATGTGGATTTTCTATTATGCGCAATAGAGCTGAAGTGTTTAGTCATCTACTTCAAAGGGGGTTTCCAGAAAAGTATACTTGTTGGCATATGCATGGAGAAAAACGTGCTCAATCGAATGTAGAATCATTACCCCGAGTACATAATGAGCCAGCTAGACAATATCCTATGCATGATATGTTAAATGATGTTTTTGGTGTCTTTGATAATAATGAATTTCAAGATTTTGGTCCATCAAATCTACTAAATAATGAGAATCCTAGAGGTGATGAAGGTAAGAGTCAATAATAGAGAGAGGAAATTAAGAAGTTGTTGGAGGATGGGAATCAAGAACTTTATGATGGTTGTACAAAATATAGTAAATTGTCATTCATTGTTAGTTTTTATCATATTAAGGTCTTATGTGGTGCAACAGATAAATCATTTTCAATGATTCTTGACCTTTTAAAGGATGCTTTTCCCTAAGCGAAACTACCATCATCATTTTATGACTCAAAAAAGATGAGGTTTGAGCTACAATAAGATTGATGGATGTTCGAACCATTGTATACTATATTGGGGATCATCAGGGGATGAGAATAGACATAAATGCAAGGTATGTAATACTTCCAGGTATATATTAGATGAAAATGGTGTTGGTGCAAATGTTGTAATTGATGACCAACATAGAAAGAAATGAAAGCCAACAAAAGTGTTGCGGTACTTCCCACTTATACCTAGACTGAAAAGGCTATACATGTGCTCTAAAATTGTGGAACTCTTGAAGTGGCATGCTACAAAAGCTAATCCAGATGGGTTATTGCGGCATCCTAGAGATGGCAAAGCATGGAAATATTTTGATTCATTCTATCCAGACTTTGCTTCAGAGACTCGTAATGTGTGACTTGCTTTAGCTACGGATGGTTTCAATCCATTTGGAAATCTAAGTTCCAGTGTTAGCATTTGGCCTGTGATGTTATATGTTATAACTATCCTCCATGGTGTTTTATGAAGCAAACTTTTCTTGTCATGTCGATGATAATTCCTAGTCCTAAAATGCCTGGAAATAGCACTGACGTTTACTTCCAACCTCTAATTGCTGAGTTAAAACAATTATGGAATGGTGTAAATGCTTATGATTCCCCAACTAAGGAAATGTTCCAATTGCGTGCTGCATTGATGTGGACCATAAGTGATTTTCCAGATCTTGATAACTTGTCTAGGTGGAATACACATACATTACTTGCTTGTCCATCATGTAATTATAATACAGATTCTATGAGGCTAAAGTTTGGTAGAAAAAATTGCTTTATGGGACATCGCCGTTTTTTACCACATGATCACAAATATAGGTACAACAAGAAGTCTTTTAATGGTTTTAAGGAGCATAGACCCGCGCCTATCCCACCATCAGGATTAACTTTGTTAAGACAAATTGAGGAGAGTCTAAAGAGGCATCGTGATGATGGTACAAGTAAGGCTAGCCCAAAACAATGGAAGAAGAAGAGTATCTTTTGGTATTTACCTTATTGGAAGAACCATCTTATTCGTCATTATCTTGACTTGATGCATGTAGAGAAGAATGTTTGTGACAATGTCTTGTTTACAATACTTGGTGACAAAAAAAATCAAAAGACAATTTGCAAGCTCGTAAAGACTTGCAAGTGATGGGAATTAGAGAAAAACTTCACCCATATCCTAATTCTTCTAAGTTTCCTCCATCATGCTTTAACATGAAGAAAGATAAGAAAGATATCTTTCTAAAAGTTTTAAACAATGTGGTGTTTCCGGATAATTATGCATCCAACATTTCAAGATGTGTTGATCTTAAGAAATGCAAGATCTCTAATTTAAAGAGTCACGATTCTCACATTTTGATGGAGCATATTTTGCCAATTGCTTGTAGAAGATCTCTTCCTAAAGAAGTTACTTCAATATTGATTGAGTTATGTAACTACTTTAGAGAAATATCAAGCAAGTTTTTGGATGTTAAGCATGTAGAGGATCTCCAGCGATGAATTTGGTTGAATCATGCTAATATGGAAGCAATATTCCCTCCATCCTTCTTTACTATTATGTTTCACCTGGTCATTCACATTGGAGAGGAAGCAATTCTTGTTGGTCCTATACAAGGTCATTGGATGTACCCTATTGAAAGGTATATTCTTTGCTTAGTAAGTCTATGTATTTTTAATTTTTTTAATCTTACGATTTGTTTTAATATTTTGTTAGGGGAATGGGCCATTTTAAATCTTATGTTCGTAACAATTCCGATGCAGAAGGTTGTATAGCTGAAGGTTGCCTTACAGAGGAAAATCTTACTAATTGTTCTAGATATTTTGAGGATGGTGATATTGAAACAAGGTTTAATCGGCCAAGGCATAATGATGATGAAAGTGAAATTAATGCTAGTAGTGAATCTGCTATCTTGTGAAATTTGTTTCCTGCATTGGGCAAGCCTATTGGGGCTATTAAGACTCTATCCATATCTTCCTTGGAAATCATACAAGCTTAGCGATATATATTAACTAATTGTGAATTAGTTGATGTATTTCGAGAATAAGTTATATGATCTTTCATATTTTTCATTTTTTAGTTCTAATATGTATGTGTATATATATATATATATATATATATATATATATATATATAAATATCTTGACTTATGATTTATAATTACATTCAGAAAATTTAGAATTGAGGTCACTAGGATGCATCGTGGCAAAAGAAACTCCTCAAAATTTATGGAAGAATATGTGCACAAACATTTTCACGAGTGGTTTAAGAAATATGTAAGATCTCAAATATTTCATTCCCTTTTAAACTCAATCTTGTAATTTATATATAACTGTCCTAATATATTTTATAACAAAGGTTGCAAGTCAGAATGGTGTGGAGATTCCGCCTGAAATCGAATTGCTTGCAAATGGACCAAATAATGTTGTGAGGAGATTCAAGGAGTATAACATTCATGGATTTAAGTTTCGTACTATGTGTGTCAAGCCCCAGGAGGGTACCCTAGACGTGGTCGACACTCGAAAACCATTTCTGGCATTCAAGCGAACCACTTGGTCCAATCACACTTTCATTCAGTCACATTCTATCAGCGGAAGACTTAATCATAAGAATACTATTCATAATTTAGGGCCAAAGGCCAAACTTATATCCAATCAACAACTAGCAAGAATAAAACTAGTCAAAACGAATAATTCAATATTTTTCACACTCTAGTCTATGAAGCCTCTATCAATAATCTAGGAGGTGCCGATGACAGGTCCATGGCTACCAAAAATCAAAATAAAGGAACACTAGTCAAAGCTAGAAAGATAATCTCGGCATCCTCCGGAAACAGGGAGGACTCACCAACTAGCTGGAAGTGAGTAGATCTTTAACGGTGTGCCAGTTGATGGTCTCTAGTACCTGTCTCTGCATCATTAAACGATGTAGGACAAATGGGGTCAGTACGTGGAATGTATGAGTATGTAAAATGGACGAATAAAACAAGCATCAAGGAAGAATCAAATCAACTCGGATTCTCAACTCAGGGGAAAGAACAACTCAATCAAGTGTCCTAAGTCTAAACAAGAATATGGTTCTGATGAGACCAATCACATGTAATTCAACCCAATCCGACTCATAGTACTATCAAGACCTATATAGGAGTTTCTCTTATCCGACAACCATCACTTATGAGCCAGTGATAGTACAACAAGCTGATGTTGTTGCCACGTCCGTTCATACCTTTCTAGGGTATGAATGAATCAACCAATCATGGATCTATAACCAACCAAGTCCTATCATGTCAGGACAATAATTTGGGAAACATATGACTTTAACGGTCTGATCCCCTCCTATGTTTGGCGATGTAGTTATTGGATTCAAGTTATTACTTACTCTTACCCAATTCGGTGCTCGATACTCCTCCCAAGACTCAAAAGCTCATAAAAATCCATCCAATCAACTCAATCTAATCATATCGACAAGTCTAATTTGGAACCTTGTCAGTTCATAAATTCTATCACAATCAAACCTCTTCCAATCATACTATCCGATCAATCCCAATCACATCTTTCAAGAGTAGTTTAGATATGCATTTATGACAATATGTAATCCTATCTAATCATTTCTCCATTCATTTAGCAAATCTTTTTGGGACTCATGAAGACTCCAAGATTCTAAATCAACAATTTAAGAAAACCAACGTATTTAAGAAGATTAACCAAACTTGTTTAACAACTCATATCAACATGTAGCACATCACTTTCTTGACTCAACAACATCCACATAATAAAAATTTAGTTAATAGATGAAAAAGACCCATTTGGACATAAATTTATCAATAACTCCATTCTTATGAACATTCAATCTCAAAGAAGATGTAGGGCACATGGATGGACTCAACCCATGCTTTGAGTAGCCTTACATACCTTGGTGAAGATTTTGAAGGAACCTTGATGTTAGGTCTTCAATGGAAGGCTTGAATCCTAAAAAATTTTGAAGGCAATTCTTGTTGGAGATAGATTGAAGAAGAGAGGATGAGGATTAGGGCTTTTCGGAGAGGCAATGGACTGAAAAGAAATGGTCTAAAATGTGACCAAGTCAGTGTATATATAATTAGGGAAAATGTCCAATTTGACCTTCCTCAAAAATCTGGAAAAATGGGCTAAAACCCTCCTAGCGCTATAGTGGCGCACCGCTCTACTGCAGCGCCAAGTCAAAATAGGCTTAAAACCCTGTAGCCTAATAGTGGTGCATCGCGCCAAGGACCAAACTACTGAGGCTAGTTTCTGGCGCTATAGTGGCGGGTCACGCCATTGCAGCGCCAGGCCTAAATTTTCTGAAATCTGGAAAATGGGCTTAAAAACCCTGCAGGCCTAATAGTGGCACATCGCGCCAAGGACCAAACTACGGAGCCAAGCCCAGGTTTTCCGCAGTTATAGTCCAGGCCTGAAATTTCTACAATACTAGTCTGTCGTAAGATAGTCATAACTTTTGACTCCGAACTCAAAAAAATGCAATCTTGGTGGCGTTGGAAAGAAGACTCAAAGAAATTTAATTTAATAGGTGATGGTCCACCCAGTTTAGTATATTCAAAAATATAAGGCCATTAGAAGTCGACCCTTATACAATCTCATTCAGAAACTTAGCCAAGACGAGTTCTTTGGACTTGGCTTGGTTTAGGGATCCCTTATGACCCTACATCACATCCAACACTCTCCAATTTCTTAGGAATTGATCCTAACTCATGCATGCACTTTACAATCATCTAGTACAATCTTATACGTACACGAAGAACGGTCTGAATCTTAGTGTAAAATTTTGGGGGTGTTACAATGTGGAAGGAGCAAGGATTGAAAACACAAAATAGTGGTGTTGTTATGTCTGCTGTTACTAAAAGATTTTCAAATGGTAGAGAATCTACTGAATAATCAAGTGATGACATGTACTATGGTAAATTGATTGACATCATAGAGTTAAATTATTATGGCAAGTTAAAGGTTGTGTTATTCAAATATTTTTGGGTAGACACTACACTTAACAAGGGAATCAAGATAGATGAATTTGGAATTACAAGTGTAAACTTTTCCCGTTTGATACACACAGGTGCAAAAGAAACAGATGAACCATTTATACTTGCAACTGATGCTAGAATGGTGTACTATGTTGATGATCCAATTGAAGAAGATTGGTGTTGTGTTTGTCATATGAAGCCGAGAGACATATATGATATGGGAGATGTGGATTTTGTATATTTAGAGGAGCTATCAATGGAGGACATACCTTTTCGTGAGCAACATTTGGAAAATATTGAAGACTTACCATTAGTCCTAGATATTTATGATGAACAAGAACAAGATGATTCCAGTAATGATAATTATGAAAGGGACAGTAATAGAGATGATGATGATGGTGACAGTGATGGAGATGATGATGATGGGAGTGAATGAAATGGTGAAGGAATGCGAGATTAGTTCAATTCTTTTGTTATGAAATTGAAGAATTGCACTAAGATTGTAGTCTGCTTGCCTTGTTTTAATTAATTATGTGTGTTTTGCATCTTTAGTATATTTATCTACTCATCTGATAGATATTTTGCATAATCTATTGTATCGAAGATTTCCTGTCTTGCTTGCTAGTGACTTGGAATAAAAACTTACATTTTAAGGAATTTTACAATGATGAAAAAGCTTTCTGCTGGTATGTGTGCAGAATAGGTGCTGATTTTTACTTTAAGCTTGTTTCTTTAAAGTAATCTCTACAGGATAAGTTCCATATAAAGCAAAAAGGTAAGAAGTCGGTACAAGAACTATTACCAAGCTTACGAGGACAACAAGCTAACAATATTAGCATAATTTTTCAAGATCCACAACAACAATTTAATGAGGATCAACAAGAAAACCAACTTGAAAATGAGAACATAATAACTCCTGCACTCAGTAATAACAACTTAAATTCTTCTTCAAGCTCTAATGAAGCCAGCATACAAGAGAAAGAGGAGCCCTTAGTTGTCAAGGTTAAAGGTTAGAAGTAATTTCATATTAGAATTGATTATTATTTTTTAATCTCTATCTTATTTTGGTATTATTTATTTATTGGCAATAAAAGTTACATTTATTGTCAAATTAGCAGATCTGTAAGAGACCATATTTTTCTTCTTCAAACTTTTCAAGTTTTATTATTAACAAAATAACTGATTAATGTTGTTTGCTTGTTACAATAATAGATACTTCGACCGGAGAAGTTACTACTCAAAAGATGCAACCAGATCGAGTTTGGAACTTGGAAAAAAATAAAATATAATGGTGGAACTAAATGGGTGTAACACCCCAGAAATTTTTTCGCAAAGACTCGAACACTTCTCCATGTGTGTGTAGACTCGAACCGAAGGACTTGTAATTATATATATGAGTTAGGATGAGCTCCCAAGTAATTGAAGAGTGTTAGAGGTGATGTGGGGTCACAAAGGATCCCTAAGACCACGCTAAGTCCAAAGAATTCATCTTGGCTAAGTTTTAGAATGAGTTCATATAAGGGGTTGAATTCTAATGACCATATCTTTTGAAATATGACAATCTGGGTATCCCATGACCTATTAAATTAAAGGTCTTCAAGTCTTTTTTCCAACGCCGCCAAGATTGTAATTTTTGGAGTTCGGAGTCAAAAGTTATGACTATCTTAAGATGGACTAGTAATGTAGGAAACCTAGGCTTGGCGCCGCAGTGGCGTGACGCGCCACTATAGCGCCAGGAACCAACCTCCTGGGTGTGACAAAATGGTATCAGAGCACAGAGTTCAAGAGTCCTAGGGAGTCTATAAAGCCGTGTCTAGTAGAGTCCTTGTTATTGGTGTGAAGCGCGCTACATCCATAATGGGGAGGCTATATAACATTAGGAAGTGCTGACCTTCTTTTCGTATTCTATTTCATGCTTTAGGGTTTAACTCCATATAACCACTTCTAACTCGTGTGTTTACGCGGTGTTATCAGACCATGCCTTCAAAATACATAGTGAGCCCGAGAGAGGCTGTCAGCACTGAGATTTCCTCTCCAATCATCCCCTCACAATCTGGAATGGAGACCAAGTTCTGGGCAGAGGAGCCTGAGTATGCTACTCAGCCCAATGTACTCGCTCAATGGGTAGAGGAGGATAGGGAGAAACCCAGGAGCAAAAAGACTGAAGTGGTAGGATGTAAGCATCGTCAACAGGAGCAAGGGAATAAAAATAAGTCTTCCTTTCTCAAGAGGTCCTCGAGTCATGCACCGCCATCAGTGAGGACACCTATGTCTAGTAACAGGTATAATCTAAGGCTACGTGGTAATCAGAACTTCAAGGTCCAAAATCCTCAGTTGAAAAGAGGTGTGGCCTAAGGTCCTAAAGGAAAACCGCTATGCAGCATTTGTGGAAAACTCCATTTGGGGAAGTGTCGAAAGGGCACTAGTGGATGCTATAAGTGTGGACAAGGGGGTCACTTTCAAAGAGAATGTCTAATGTGGGCCAGTAAATCCCAATCTTCTACCCCAGCAATACCAATTCGAGAAAATCAGAGGGGTGCTACTTTTGGTATGAGCGGGGCTACAAACCATTTGTATGCCATGAGTTATTACCAAGATTAGGAGAGCTCACCAGATGATGTCCCTGGTATGTTTCGAATCCTTTCCCATGATAGTTGTGAATTGTTTGGGCTGGGTACCACTTCTTTTGTGATGCTCATGGATGAGTTTATTGTGATTGAGTGAGTCGATAATGATTGTACCACTCCTGTTCCTCATGAAGATACTATGGTTAAACTGATTCGAGTTAAATATGATTGATTCCAATTTCATTCTAGGCATGGACTGGCCTTAATGGTAGAATTTGGAATGTTTAGTTTTAGATATTAATCGTTCCTATCAAAGAGTGGAAAGATAGTAGTACTGGTTATTTCCAAATGGGGAAATAATAATTGTGATATTGCTAGAATTAGGATTTGATTTAGTAGGCTTGACATGATAGATGCGAGAGATTAAGATATTCACTTGTAAGGAGTATGTGTTATGAATGAATGGGTATGTGACCCTTAGATTTAAATAGTGAATTGAGTCTAAGTCATATGGTAAGAAGAGGCTTAAGAGGTGTATATGAGATAGTATAGATTTGAATGAGGCTCTAATTTTATGAGTTTCTTTGGGTGCCTAGTTAGTATCTATTAGTTGTTTCCTTTGAGCTAAGGGGGAGATGAGATGATAGGGTAATGAACCAAAGTAAGTTTTGAGCTTTCGATAGTGATGAGTTGGACAAGATGATAGTAGGTGGAGTTGAGTGAGAGTAGATGGGGAAGAGTGAGTGTTTCTTAATTATGATAGTTGTGTTGTACTTGTCTAGTTGAGGATAGATGTGTGGAAAATGAGCGAGGTTAGACCTTGTGATGTGCAATAGATAAATAAGAGTATTTTAGTGTGTCTCTGGGTAAGAGGTCATACAATAATGAAAGTAGAAGCGTTAAAGTAAGCATGACAATTCTTAGATGTGGTTGAAGTGGTTAGAGTGATAGGCTTAAGTGTGTGGTAGTCTCTATGAGAGTGATGGGAGTAGGCTATTGTTGACTTTTGGGCGAATGATTGGATATACGTGAAGGTTGTTATAAGGCTTGGAAAGATAGGGGATCTTGGGCACCGATATATTGGTCGTACAAAATTGTAAAGAGAATTAGGGATGTCACTCATAAATTGAAGTTCGACGGTTGATGATCTAGATGTTTGAATGATTCAATTGATAGGGTTTCGATGTTTTATTCATGCCTAATGATGAGAATGATGAAGGAAATGTCCCTACTCTTGACTTGAATTGATTTGGCTATTCTTGAGTTGGAATAGTTGATTGTCTAGATTGCTTGATTGGTTGATTTAATTGAGTCTCGATTGTTATTCATTCCTCGAGGCCATCTCTAGTTGATCTTCATTCGAGGATGAATGATCCCAAGGGGGAGATAATGTAATACCCCAGAATATTTTTTGCAAAGACTCGAACACTTCTCCACATATGTGTAGACTCGAACCGAAGGACTTGTAATTATATATATGAGTTAGGATGAGTTCCCAAGTAATTGAATAGTGTTAGAGGTGATGTGGGGTCACAAAGGATCCCTAATACCAAGCTAAGTCCAAAGAATTCATCTTGGCTAAGTTTTAGAATAAGTTCATATAAGGGGTCGACTTCTAACGATCATATCTTTTGAAATATAATGATCTGGGTGGCCCATGACCTATTAAATTAAAGGTCTTCGAGTCTTCTTTCCAACGCTACCAAGATTGTAATTTTTAGAGTTTGGAGTCAAAAGTTATGACTATCTTAAGATGGACTAGTACTGTAAGAAACCTGGGCCACTATAGCGCCAGGAACCAGCCTCAGTAGTTTGGTCCCTAGCATGGCACGCCACTATTGGATATACAGGGTTTTTAAGCCCATTTACCAGAACCCAAGAAATTTAGGCTTGGTGCTACAAGGGCGCGATGCGCCACTATAGTGCCAGGAACAATCCTCAGTAGTTTGGTCCTTGGCGCGATGCGCCACTATCAGATGTGCAGGTTTTACGCCTATTTTGACTTGGTGCTGCAGTGGCGCGGCGCACCACTATAGCACCAGGAGAGTTTTTGCCCAGTTTTCCAGATTTTTGAAAAGGGGCAACTTAGATATTTTCCCTAAACATATAGACACTAACATAGGACATTTTAGGCTCATTGTTTTCAGCCTCCTCACCTCCAAAGAAATCCTGACCTTCACCCTCTTCTCTCAAATCATCTCCAACAAGATTTTCCCTAAAAAATTCAAGGATTCAAGCATCCCATTGAAGACCCAACAAGAAGGTTTCTTCAAAATCTACTCTAAGGTATGTAAGGCTAACCTAAAATATGGATTGAGTTCTTCCATATGCCTATAGATGTGTTAGATAGAAGTTGTGAAAGATTTTAACCTTCTATGAAGGTTTTCTTGAAATTTCCTAAACTATAGAATATTACTAAAATGTATTAATGATGTTCTTGAGTTGACTTTGTTGAGAGTATGAAGTCATGTATTCATTCACATGAACCCAAGATGAGATTTCTTTTTGGTCATAAATTATCTTGAGGATGAGATTGATGGTTTTTATGTATAATAAAAACAATATTATTTTCATAGTGGAATGAGGTATTCTTTTACATGAGTTTGATGAAATTGATTTTGAGTTATATGAGAATTGGGATAGTTATGAATGTGAATGGCATAAAAAGAAATGAAACATTGGTAGAGCTAGAATGTCAATTTTGTTTCTATAAATGGAATATAGAATTAAATAAGAATTTTGGAGTAAGATGTGTTGATAATGATGTGAATGATGATGTTTGATAATGATGTGAATGGTGATATTTTGATGATGGTGTGAGTGATGATGTGAATGGTGGTTATTTAACATATGTAGAATGATTGATGAAGAGGTTATGTTGATGAGGATGTTGTGTGATGAAGTGGATTGGAGTATAATGTGATCATGTGATATGTGATTTGCGTAATTTGATTTGATTGGAGTCTTATGAACATTTTGAAAATAAATGATCTTTTGAGAAGGAGTTTTAAATAAATGATTTGTGAACATTTTTGCATAAACTATTTATACACTATTTTTGAGTTTAAGGAATGATTATTTTCATCTATGATTTAAAAAGAGTTTAAGCATGAGTTGAGTTTGAGAAGTCTTTTAATTATTTTTAAATATGAGCATTTTGAGTATAAATGAGTTGAGCATTTTTACCTTAAAATGTCGATTTTTGAGATTGAGTTGAGATTGTATAAATTTTAAAAAGAAGAGTTTGATGATTTGAGATGCGTCGATTTGAAAGAAAGTCCAATGAGGCAAGATTTGATTTGAGTTTTGAAAAGAGTCCAATAAGACTAAATGAGCTGATTTGGAACTAAGTCCTAAGAGACTAAATGAGTATTTTGAATATTTTACTCACTTGATGGATATGTGTATATTGAGTTTGGGGAGGAGTATAGAGCACCGAATTGGGTAAGAGTATAGTCCATACTCGAACCCCATAAACTACGTCGCCAACGTAGGAAGGGATTGAACCGTTAAAGTCGGATGCTTCCCATGGGATCGAAATGTTAAAGTCGGATGTTTCCCATTTTATTGTCCTTAAATGATAGGACTTGGCTAATCGATGGAACCCATGATTTGTTGATTCGTTCATGCCCTGGCAAGGTATGGACGGGCATGGCAACGACGTGCTTGTAGTGCATCACCTACTTATAGGTGGTGAGATTGTTGTCGGTTAGAGAAACTCCCAAATTGAGTGGATTGTACATGATTTGATTGGTTTGATTGAGCTTGTTGATAATTGAGTTGGATTATATCACATTACTAAGTTCTAATTTGCATATTTATTGAGTTGAGTCCTTTGAATTAATTGTTGAGTTATTTGTTGATTTGATTGTATATGATTGAATTGGATTGGATGATATATGATTGGATTATGTATGATTGGATTGGAGTAGGTGATATGTGGCGGATTAGATTAAATGATATGTGATCGAATAGTGTACGATTGGATTGGGTTGAATAGAGTTGCATGTGATTGGATGGGATCGAATTATAAATGATTTGACTGAACTGTATTGTAAATGATTGGATTGGATTGTATGGTATATGATTGGTCTTTGTCAAAAAATGCATTCTTACTTTAGACTTACGACACTTTGATTGAGTCTCTCATATCTCATGATTCGAGATATTTGAACTGATATTATTCTACCTTGAGGTATGTTTCATTCTGCCATATTACATACTCGTACATTCCATGTACTGACGTCCATTTAGACCTGTATCGTTTCATGATACAGATACAGGTTTAAGAGATCGTCAATAGGAGCACCATTGAGGATCTCTACACACTCAGTGTATTGGTGAGTCTTCTCCCACATTCAGAGGACACTGCTTATGTTATTGTTGCGTCGAGTTAGCCCTTACCATTTTGATTTGAGGTAGCCATGAACATGTCATTGGCACCAATTAGATAGTAGTAATAGAGGCTTCATAGACTAGATAGTGATGGGTCGATTGAATATTTTCTTTCCTTGAATTATTCTTGTCAAACTATTTTTTTATGACAAAGAGTGGAGTTTGATTTGTTGGCCCATGGCCATTTTTTCTTGAGTTAGTGTCACGCCCCGGGAGGGTACCCTAAATGTGACCGGCACTTGAAAGCCATTTCTGACCTTCAAGCGAACCACCTAACTCAATCATTCCGTCATACACGCTCAAAGGAAGGCTCAAATATAACATGCTATTTACGATATGGGGGCCGAAGGCCAAACATGTTAAAATCAACAAAATAAGTATAATAGGACTCCTCAAAATACAGTCCAACCTCTCCACACTCTAGTCTACGAAGCCTCTATCAAAGTTTGGAAGGTGCCAATGACAAGCCCATGGCTACCAACAATTAAAATACAGAGACAAAACAAAACTATGCAAGGAGCTCAAGACCCTCCGGAAACTAGAAGGACTCACCAACTAGCTGGGAGTGTATGTGGATCTTTAACGGAGCGCCGGTCGATGATCTCTAGTACCTGTCTCTACATCATGAAATGATGGTGGCCAAATGGCGTCAGTACATGGAATGTATGAGTATGTAAAATGGTCGGATGAAACAAACATCAAGGAGACATCAATATCAACTCAGGACCTCAACTCATATATATATACAAGACAACTCACTCAAATGTCCTAAGTCTAACAAGAATAGTTTAGACGGGACTAACTCATAAGCCACTCAACTCAACTGACTCGGAGCACTATTGTCACGACCTAACTCCGTAGGCCATGACTGGTGCCCTATTTGGGCACCCATACGTACCCTTAGCCTCACTGAGTATGTTAGCAGAACAAACAAATTAGGAAATCAAAAGAGATCGCTAGAGAGCGCACAAAAATAGATGTAGCACACGAAGGCCGCTAAGGCCATCACTAAACACAGGCCCAAAACACATATACAAAACCCACAACACAAGTCTACAGACCTCTACAGAACGGTAGCATAATCATATGACGGGACAGGGCCCCCGTCGTACCCTTAACCAATATGTACAAATGTATAACAAAAAAAAAGTAAGTACCAAAATAGGGCTCTGGATAAAAGAGCACTACCAACCAACAAGATGGATGTCCTAGGCGAGCGGATCGGCAAACCGGGCGTCTGTACTTGCGGGCATGTAATGTAGCCCCCCCCGAAGAAAGAGGGTCAGTACAATATATGTGCTGAGTATATAAAGCATGGACTGTAATAAATAAAGTCGTTACCAGAACAAAAGGTGCAAAAATGAGCAAAATATCCAGAATATCAAAATGTTTTTCATAATCACAGATAATGTATGTGGAAAAACATATGCCATATCCGGCCCCATTATGGGACTCGGTGAACAAATACAAAATGTGGTCGCCGCCCCATCACTGGCGCTACAGCACATCATAACTCAAGAGTAGGGAATATCTCCATAACAGATCATATCATATCAGATGGTTATATCAGATCATATCATATCATAGGTGTACATGGCACATCATAACTCCACAAATCAAACCCATGTATAGGTCGTACCTTCCCCTCACATCGGAGCATGGCGAACAATGCAGAGAAGTATGCACGATTACAAAACCTGGCCCGGGCTCGGTGAAAGAAGCATTGAGGCATCCACGAGTGGAGTAGTGAGAAACCAAATGCAATTTAAATCATATTTGAGACTCGATGGAATAATCAAAATTAGCTATCATTCAAAATCCAGACAAGGATCATATCAAGTACCTTTTGAAAGTTACTATAGGTTATATCAAAATAAAACTTTTGGGAATCATATACACATATCAAGGCATAACCAAATATCTTTTGGACGTCGAGAAGTTGGCCATTCTAGCGGCTTTACGAACAGGAACTTCTTTAAAATCATATGAAAGTTATATACTTGTTTCTTAAAATCCATGATGAAAAGGAATATTAGCTTTATATACTTATGTCAAATAAATGCTAAAAGAAAGTATAAGCCTTACATACGTATGCCAAAACATGCCAAAAGAAAGAAACGTTAGCTTTACATACCTGTTACGGGTTACTTCTTATCCCGTTTGTCTCGTCGTCCTTTAAACCTAAGTAACATGTAAGCAATACAAGTATCAACAACCTTAGTCTTTCCAGCACCTTAGGTTACACACAAATATTTATAGAACTCATCTCCTTGCTCGCCTTCTCGACTAGTTCCTTAGTTAGTTAAAGAGTTAACGAAAAATCGGGCAGCATCTCCCTTATAATGTGCCCTATCCGAATTTCCAATTATACTCCTAATAGCTATAGCCAACCAAAAACAATAACCTGCAGCATATACATATACAATTCACACCAATCTTATACCACATAAACTCCAAACGACTCACTCAAAACCACGATACCAAAATAAGGTTTCTAGTTTCTGTTTTGCAAAACCTTTAACCGTACGAAGCGGAGGACCATGTGGCTGCAACCGGAAGCTCCCACACCTCTTTTAGAATACTTTTAGGCCCTGAAACACACCATCACACACCTGAAACAGCCCCCCACACGCACAACGCCTCATTTCGACTACAATTTAACTATAGCGATTCCAATTTGGTTTATTTCGGACGTCAAGCATATTTATCATATTTTCACATTTCCAGCAACTTACAAAACGTGTAATATCCTCTATAACAACACCATAAACTCCAATTTAAAAGGAAAGGCCTTACCTTACGTTAAACTTGTCAAACTCGCCAAAACTATCAAAACGCGAAATCTGGACAGCCCACTGTCCTATATTGTCGCTTAGTTTCGGAGGGGTAATTGAGGGAAACAGGATTTGTGACCTCAATGAAAGTTATAGACATGTTTATCAAGGTCGCAAAAAATTTTGAATTACCCCTACAGCAATTTTTTACGAAAATATATGCTCAAAATACTCACAGCTGTCCGTGTAGGATTTCCAAAACAAAATCTGGACAGTACCTCCTCTACACTTCATCACCCTTTGTAGTGACGCTAAAAGAAAAACTGGATTTAAAGGTCTAAATAAAAGTTATAAACCTATGAAATACCTTTCTAAAACATATTGAATCACCCGAAACTAAGCTATACACAAGAAGTTATACCAATATTACTAACAACTGTCCTCTCCAAAAATGGGTCTGTTCCCTAGCGTTTTCTCTTTATGTTTCTCTTAGGTTTCCAAGTGAAGAACTGAAAATATGGTTCCGTAGGCATCGTAATATACATATATACACCTCCACGTAATTTAAGAATACCGTAGATAATTAATTCAAGGAAGAAAAATGAAGAACTTACCTTAATTTCCTCCAATTTGTGGCTGTTGTTGTGAGCTCTCTTTCTCTCACGTTTCTCTCTATAATTTGGCTGATTTTTGGACTTCAAATGACTTAAGAGTCATTAACATACATATATAGGGTCCCTTAGGAAGTGACACGTGTCAGCCCCTAAGGGTGACATGTGTCAAACCCTTATTGGGCCACGGATCCATGCTTTCAAGGAGGGGCTGCCACCTTTCCTTGTGGGCCCCACCTCCCAAGTAGGTGGGTCACCTACTTGACCCTAAGTAGGTGGGTCACCTGCTTGCTTGAGGTGCTGCCATGTGTCACTCCTCCATTGGCTTCCACGTGTCGTCTTTTCCCCTTCCTCGTGGGTTCGTAATCTCGTCTTATTTTAGGAGCCTATGTAATTCATGCTACGTAAGCTTGGTATGTCCTTAAGAAACTCAAGTATGTAAGACGTCTAAGTTGGTAGCTTACGTAGGTAAATCGAGTCCTACGACTCATTTCTCGGCCTCCAACTCCTTTCGAATTTTTATAACCCTATTTCCAATCTTCCTTATTATGAAGCATTTCGTTCTCCTTTCCTTGGAGTTATTTGATAGCATTATAAACTATCCGACTCACATAACGATTTTTAAGAAACTGAAGAGCCTTCCCAGAAACTTGAGAAGCTTAAGAAGCATTCTAAGGTACCAAAGTACGGGGTGTAACAACTATCAAGACCTAAATGGGAGTTTCTTTTATCCGACAACCATCACCTATGAGCCAGTGATAGTACAATAATCAGACGTTGTTGCCACGTCCGTCCATACCTTGCCAGGGCATGAACGTCTCCCTAATCATGGATACCATCGATTAGTCAAGTCCTATCATGTCAGGACAAATAAATAGGAAACATCCGACTTTAACGGTTCGATCCCATGGGAAGCATCCGACTTTAACGGTTCCATCCTTACCTACGTTGGTGGTGTAGTTCGTGGGGTTCGAGTATGGACTATACTCTTACCCGCTTCGGTGCTCGATACTCCTCCCATGACTCTATGATCATAAGACTCCCTCCAATCATCTCAAACAATCCCTCACGGCTAGTTTCATGTGGAACATTGCCCATTCATCAACTCTATCCTCATTCTCAACTCAATTAAGTCATAATGGCAAGTTCCATGTAGGACCTCGTCCACTCGTCAATTCTACCTTCCAATTAACGCAATCAAGCCTCATTTAGGTAAGCATTTATGACATCTCCTCAAGACTCATCACCACTCTATGACTTTAGCTCAACAATTCAAGTAGAATAACACATTCAAGGAAATTGACTTAAGCAACACAATCACGTGGCTAAAGAGATCAACAAAACATAATAACAAGTCATCTCCATCAGCTCATACTAACATGAAGGTTTTAGAAACTTCTTAGCTCAACAACATCAACACATATAGCATCAAATAGATAGGGGACAAAACTCATTCAAACAAAAACCATACGAAGAAACTCCATTTTCATGGACATCTAACCTCAAAGCAAGAGTAGGACACATGGGCGGACTCAAACCATGTTTTGAATAGCCTTACATACCTTAGTGAAGACTTGAAGGAAACCTTGATGTTGGGTCTTCAATGGAGGACTCAAATATTGAAGCTCTTGGAACTCTTCTTGTTGGAAATGGAGAAGAAGAAGAAGAAAAAGAAGATGAAGAAGAGAGAGTTTTCTAGGGATTTTCTAGAGAGAGAGAGTGGCTGCAAAATATCATCCCAAATTGCCCAAGGATGATACATATATAATTTGGGTGAGTTCCCAAATTGCCCCTTCTCAAAAAGTTCTGAAAATAGGCAAAAATGCACCTGGCGCGATAGTGGCGCGTCGCGCCATTGCAGCGCCAGGCCGATTACGCCTAAAAACCTGCACACCTTTTAGTGGCGCGCTGCGCCAGAGCCCAAACTATTGAGGCATGTTTCTGGCGCGATAGTGGCGTGTCGCGCCACTGCGGCGCCAAGCCCAGTTTTCCAGCAATTGCAACCCAGGCCTGAAAATCCCTGCTGTGCTAGTTCATCTTAGGATCGCCATATCGTTTGACTTCGAACTCCAAAAGTTACATTCTTGGTGGCGTTGGAAAGAAGACTCGACGACCTTTAATTTAATGGGTCGTGGGCCACCCAGATTGTCATCTTTCTAAATATAGGGTTGTTAGAAGTCAACCCCTTATGCGAACTCCTCCTCAAACTTAGCCACGATGAATCTTTTGGATTGATTTGGTCCTAGGGGTCCTTCATGACCCCACATCACCTCTAACGCTGCTAAATTTCTCATCGACTCGTCTTACTCATGCAAATGCTCCATAATACTCGAGTTTGACCCTACCCGAATACAAGAAAGGTCCGAATCTTAGGGAAAAATTTTGAGGGGTGTTACAGTTAGATCATTGATTTGGATTGCCCACTAAATTATTTCTTTATTTTAAACTTTCCGCTGATTGATTGATATGAACGGATGTGTGATTGGACCAAGTGGTTTGCTTGGGGACCAGAAATGGTCTTCGAGTGCCGGTCACGTCTAGGGTACCCTCCCGGGGCGTGACAATGGGGATGGACAAGGAAGTGATAATGGTTCAAATTTGCTTGTATGATTTCTTGGCAAACTTTCTCAAAAGTCGATATTTTGCCCCATATCAGTTGAGAGATGGGATAGGATGCCAGAGGCAAAAACACGCCTTCAGTGGCAGCTTATTGAGGTAATACATTCTTTAAACTTAATTTAATTAATGTATCTTTTTTCATGAGATATTGAATTATAAATATAAAAATGTTTGAAGGAGAATTTTGAGTTTGATTATGCGGTTGGAATTAAATGGGTGATGCATTCTCTATGCGAAAGATGGAGGGCCTATAAATATAAGTTAAGATGTGAGCGCTTCTATCCTAACAAAAGTAAGGAAGAGATACTTGCTAATCGTCCAGCAAACGTGGAATGATTGGACTGCTTTTGTTCATCACTATAAAGAGGACAAGATGAAGGTAATTGATCTTCATAATTTTATTCTCTCTTTCTCTTCAATTTTGCTATAGATTTGGTATTATTTTGCTGCATTATTTTTATTTACTCATTCGTTTCTATAATACAATATTATTTAGATTGTATTCGCCTAAGTAAAGGTCGTAGGAATGTATTGTAACTTGAATTTGCTTGGCGGTCTTTGAATGATTGTCTTTCTCCTTAGTAGTTGAAGTACGCTATTATTTTTTGGTCAAATTCGAGTGAAATTGCAGCCATATTTTAAGTGAAAGTACTGCAATGTTAACATCAGTTTCTGAAGTTGGAAGTAATCCATCCTTATGCTGTCTGTACTTGGCTCTTTAGTTTATTTCATCATCCTTCACCCTAAAACTCAAAACAATCACTACTTCTAAATTTTTGGCCAAAAATTATTGCCTTAAAGACTTTTAAACAACTGTTATGCTTCACAAATTTCTATGTCGCTACTTTAATGTATAGATATTTCTACTTTGAGTCTAGTAATTTGGACAAATGTTTGATTATCGCAGACACAAAGTGCACAAAATGCGAGAAATAGAAAAAAACTTAAAGTTTCACATGCCGGTGGTAGTAAAAGCAATGCAAGGAGAGGTCGTCAAATGGTAAGTTTCTTTACCTTGAAGTTTATTTGACAGCAAATTTATTATACAAAATAATGTTCCTTTTGGTGCTTTCAATTGTTCATCGAAAATTAGCTAGTTTGACCTTTGAACTCCGAATCTGTCTAACATAAAGAGGGACAAACAGAGGGACAAGCAGAACTCTTGTAGTTCTTTCTTTTGCTTGCGTGTTAATTCCATTCTTATTTGAGAGCAACTTTATTATACAAAATAAATGTGTCGTCATCCTAGGCAGAACCTAAGTCGATTGAAAAAGAACAAGCATACATCCTAGGCGGAACCTAAGTCGATTAACTTATTAAAGTCGTTTGACTTATCTCCCAGTTACTAATAAGTAAACAAAGACGTTAAACACTTGTAAGGAGCTCACAATGTTGTAGGTGGTTGATGTAGTTGCAGCTCCTATTGAGTAGTTCACCATACAAAGCTTATCACAGAATGCCTCTTCATCTATGATAAGTATAAAGTGCTTCAATGTATGAGTATTGCAGGCTGTTGGAAATTTTTGTTAATTGAGAACACTATGTTGTGCCAGGCTGTTGGAAATTTTTGTTAATTGAGAACACTATGCTGTGCCAGGCTGCAGCTTCTTGGATCTGCAAGTACTTGATGCTGCAACTCTATGTATCTACACTCTAGTTGATTTGAACTCCAAGAATGCTGCAGCTTGCATTGAATACAGCATGTTGCAGCTCTGTATGTTGCTGCAGTTCAGATGAATATTTGCAGCTCTGTATGTTGCTGCAGTTCAGATGAATGTTTACAGCTTCATGATCAGCTTCAAAGTTCCCTGTTCGATAACATTAGAGTCACCAAATGAATAATACATCAAAAATTCAAGATAATCAAGTCCATATGACCAACATTAGGATCTTCAACTGTTATAGTGTTACATACCTTGTATACGTCACCAAAACTGCCTTCACCAAGTTTATTACTTTCGTTGAAATCTTTGGTAGCGATTTTTAGGTCCTTGAAGCTATAGCTCATCGGTCCTCTCAGATCAGTTTCTCCCAGTATATTACCTGAACATGACCTACTATATCAGTTAACAACATAAATAAACGGAAGGACGAAAAAGAACTAAAAAAGATATAGAAATGATCATCCGAATTTGACCTCTTTCAGCTGCCTTTGGCTTTCTTGATAGTCGATACCATAGGAAATAACAGCCAATACAATCAAAATAAGTCCTACACCTCCAACTACACCCCCAATAATGGCGGTTTTCTTCTTGTTTGAACTTCCTACATAAAGTACCACCACTAATTATAAACGCGTTGTAAAATGAGCTAATACCAGTAAGAGTTGAGAAAAAAAGAGGTTCATTTCCTACCTCCTCCGCCAAGAAATGGTGTGATATCAGTTGTCATGTTATCACCAAAAAAATCTCTATCCGAATACCTCATAAAACACGCTGCATCAAAAGCCCTTCCTTCTGCATATTTAGGTAAACAACCTTCTATGTTCTTATACGCCACTGTCAAGCAATCTTGGCAGCCACTTTCCGTTATGGTTTCAGCACATTGTGCTACTCCATAGACAGTAACACCTGATATTTCCCTCTTTGTGGCTGCGAAGAAACCACTAATTCTTGGAGTTTCTTTGCTAAGATCATTCAAGAGCTATAATACCACAAGGCTTAAAGCATTTGGTTTAGAAGTTGTTCTATTCCCACAGATCTCAGCATTTCCCGGTAGTGTATTATCTTGGTAGAAGTTGCTTCTCTCGTACCTTTTAAGAGGACATCAATAGAGCAATGAGTTCGTGCAAGATATTAGAAGGATTTTACTCTCATTTTTATCTCTACATTCTAATATAATCAACCATTTTACAATTGGAAATTTGATTGTCAAAGTAATTTTGTGTTTTCCATCTGAGAAAAAAGACTTTTGCAGCTCTTTGATGTTGTTGCAGGGTGTTGGATGGATCAAAGGTTGCAACTACTTAGGATCATGTCTTCTATTTTGTTTGTAGGATAAAATATTCGGAGCATCTACCTGAAGATCAAGAACATGTTGCTATTTTAGGTGTTCCGTTGAAGATATTGGCTCATCCTAATGAAGCCATTGGAAAAGTGTTTGGTGTTGAACATTCTGGTCGCGTGCGTGGTATAGGTGGTAATGTTTGTCCTTCAACAGCTTTTGGGATTCCTAGACATTCAATTAGTCATGCTAACGTCGGTAGTTCCAGTAACATATCTCATCAATGTGTTGAAGACCTAGAGAAACATGTAGAAACCTTGGAAGAGAAGCTGATCAGATAAGAAGAGACCAAGGAAAAGCTTGAGGAGACCAAGAAACGGCTTGCGCAAAATGAGAATCACTTGGCAACTCTTCATAGATTTTTACAAGCTAAATTTGGTAGTGAATTGCCTACTTTGAACTTAGATTCTTCTTAGTTTATATATATGGTGTTGCTTCTACCTTTTTGCATTTTGATTACACTAGCAGTACTTGTGTTATTGATGAAACTTACATTTTGTTAGTAATATATATATGATGAGTAGATAATTAAAGTAAGGATTTGTGGATTTGTTAGTGTATAGTACCAAGTTATTGTAGGGAATTAATTGCTACTTTTTTTATAAAAAAAAACTGCACATTTTGCCACCGTTCAACCGTGGCTAAAATTAATGTCCTGCATTTTATTAGGTCAACCGTGGCTAATTAAAATTTAAACTAGTCGCTAATTAAATTTTCAAAATGAAATTTATTTTCCGGCAATTAACTTAGCCTACGACCATACCGTGGCTATATCTTAGGGAAACCGTGGCTAACTAAATGTTACAACGAGGGTAAAAATCGTGGAGAATTTACTCGCAACGCCCGTAATGAGGAAGCTTCTAACTGTGGCGAAGTTACCGTGGTGAAGGTATGTTAGCCACGCAATATGTACCATATAGCCACGGTTTTGTCCATGTCTAAATAGCATTTTTTTTAGTGATTAAGAAATGTGGATGGCATGTGATTAAATTAAAAAGCTAGTTGTGGATACCACATCCGCTCAAAATTGCTTAGGTACCTTCATATGGAATAGCAAAGCACGATCAGTCTCAAGAAAATGTCTATTTTTCCTCTCAGTCACTCCGTTTTGAGAGGTTGTATCCACACACGAAGATAGATAAACAATACCATATTGATTCATGTAGATCTGAAATGATGCTGACATGAATTATTTAGCATTGTCACACCTCAATCTATGTACAGATGCATTAAACTGTGTCTTAATCTCAGCACAAAAATTGGAGCAATGGAAGAACACTTTGGAATGATTTTTCATAAAGTAAATCCATGTCATTAGGGAAAATGCAACCACAAAAGTAACAAAATATCTATACCCAGCATTAGATACAACAGTACATGGCCCTCAACTATCTAAATGAACTAATTCGAAAGCAAAAATCAGCCTGCTTATTATTTCTAGGACTTAATGAGCTTCTACAGTGTTAGAATATGTTAAAATATATTATGCCTTTAATAATATATTTTGAATATATTCTAATTAATATTGTACTTTTGTATTTATAGCAAACATATATTTAGGTTCCTTAGTTTTAACTATTAGTATCAATCTTTGTATTTAGCATATCTTGTAATTTGTATATATTGACCAAGTTCAATGAAATTAAGCAAATAATTCACTTCCTTAATGGTATCAGACTAGTACGATCTCCTAATCCTAGCCACATCTCTTCTTCTTCCTATCTCCTTTCATCTCTTCTCATGGCAGATTCGCCCAAATTTAATCCCGCTCTCACCGTCACTAATATTAAGTCTCTTGTACCCATAATATTAGACAATGAGCAAGGCTTGTATCATTCTTGGGCTACTCTATTCATCAATATTGTTAGGGTTTATGATCTTTACGATCATTTGGTTCCACCCACAGAAGCGTCGGCTCTGGCTGCCTACTCTACGACCAAGTCGGCTGATCCGACTCTTTGGAAGTGTTTGGATGCTGTTACATTGCAATGGATTTACACTACCATTGCACCTGATCTTCTTCTAGCTATCCTCAAATGCAATAACACGGCAGAGGGTGCGTGGAACCATCTTGAATCTCTTTTTCAAGACAACAAAGCCTTCCGAGCCACCCATCTCGAGAAGGACTTTATGAACGCTGTTTTCAAAGGTTTCACCTCAATTGACAGTTATTGTAATTATTTACAATCTCTGGCAGACAAGTTGGCTAATGTTGATGCTCCGGTGACTAATAGTCGCCTGGTTTTACGTCTTACCGGCTCCTTACCGGAGGCGTATAGTGGTACGGTGGATTTTATACAAAATCAAGAGCCATTTTCCCCCTTTGAAAGTTTTCCTTCCAGGTTGAAAATGGCTGAGCGTACCATAAAGGCTCGCCAAGCTCGTGAAAATGGTGTTTCCGGAAGTCGGGCCGATAGCGCTGCCATGGTTGCCTCACCTTCTTCCTCTTCGAATGACTCCTCTGCTAGAACCAAAAGAAACAATAATAATAAAAATAGGAAAAATTCAAAATCAAATGGCAAGAAAAAGGCATCTCAACAAAGCTCAAGTAGACCCAGTCTAAGTCAGCCGCCACATCAGCAGCACCAGTGGCATCCACGTCATCAACGTCTACTACCACAGTGGCAGCCAAGGTGGCAGCCTAGTTGGGGAGGTTGGACAGTGCCTCCTTGCCAGTTTCCTACATTCCAGTGGCAGCCAAGGCCCAATCCAGGGGCCCAACTCCCTTCAACCTCTAGGCTAGGCGTACTTAGGCCTAGACCTCAATCTTTTAATGCTCTTGCACCTACTGCTCCTAGCTACACACCCACCGATATTGAGGCCGCTATGCATGCTCTTTCTTTTTCTCAACCCGATGGGAACTACTACATGGATAACGGTGCTACATCTCACATGACGGCAGATGCAGGTATTCTCTCTTCTTATTTTAATTCAAGCAATAAGCATCATAACATTGTTGTCTGTAGTGGTCATTTAATTCCAATTATTGGTCATGGTCACACTATTTTCCCCCACCCTATCCACCATTTACCTTAAACAATGTGTTACATGCTCCAAAACTCATCAAAAATCTAGTCTTAGTTTGTAAGTTTACCACAGATAATATGGTTTCTATATCATTTGACCCTTTTGATTTCTCTGTTAATGAATTACAGACGGGGGAACAGACTAATGAGATGTGATAGCACTGGAGACTTATATCCACTTTCTCCAACTCTCAAGTCATTTCTTCCACCAATCAATCTGCTTTTACTGCTTTGCCTTCGGATATTTGGCACAATCGTCTAGGTCACCCTGGAGATAATATACTTAAGTCTCTTTGTAGTAAAACGTTTATTGATTGTAATAAGGCTTGTAAAACTTTTTGTTCTTCTTGTCCTCTTGGGAAACATTCTAAGCTACCTTTTTATGATTTGGTTTCATATACTTTTCTTCCGTTCGATATTATTCATAGTGATCTTTGGACTTCTCCCATTGTTAGTACTTCCGTCCATTGTTATTATGTTCTTTTTCTTGATGACTATAGTAAGTTTTTGTGGACATTTCCTATTGCCAAGAAATCTCAAGTCAAACACCTTTTCTTAGTTTTTCATGCTTTAGTCAAAATTCAATTTGAACGTAATATTAAGACGTTTTAGTGTGATAATGGTATGGAATACATAAATGGAACTTTTACGGAATTTTTTGAGAAACATGGCATGCTTTTCCATCTTTCATGCCCTCATACATCTCCTCAAAACGGCAAGGCCAAAAGACACATAAAATCCATCAATAATATCATCCGAACTCTTATTGCTTATGCATCCATGCCACTATCCTTTTGGCATCATGCACTCTTCATGACCACATATATTCTCAACATCCTTCCTTCCAAGGTATTGAATAACCAATCACCCGCTCAAATCTTATATCAAAGTGATCCAGATTATTCGGGTTTGCGTGTTTTTGGTTGCTTATGTTTACCATTATTTCCCTCATCTACTATTCATAAATTACAAGAAAGGTCCACTCCTTGTGCTTATTTAGGTCCAGCTCCTAATCATCGTGGTTCAAAATACTACGACATGTTGAGTGGTAAAATCATAATCTGTCGTCATGTTCGTTTTGTTGAAACTGAATTTCCATTCTCCCAACTTCACAAAATAAAACATTCGAATTATGATATTTTTAGTGACACTATTAATTCCCATTTAATATATCATTTGTCAAATAATTCCACTCAAACTACATTGCAAACTAACCCACCTAATCAACCGGACCAACCTGTGCAGCCCAAAACAAATTCGGCTTCTCTTTCTCAATCTGGGTCATAGTCTCACACGGGCCCAGATCACATCTCACCTCATGCTACTTCTCCTACACCCATCCTAGCTATCTTGACCCGTCCTCACACCACTTCTAGGCCTACTAACCCCATTTCACACCGCATGACCACTCGTACATCTAACAACATTTTCAAACCCAACCCCAAATACTCTTCCAACTACCACACTACGATCACTACTGATATTTCTCCTATCCCAAAGAATCCTGTTAGTGCGCTTCCTGATCATAATTGGAAAAGTGCAATGTTAGCTGAATTTAATGCTTTAATTTAAAATAAGACTTGGGAATTAGTGCCTAGGCCACCTAATGTGAATGTTATTCGGTCTATGTGGATTTTTCTTCATAACCATAATTCTGACGGTTCTTTTGAGTGTTACAAAGATCGTCTTATTAGTAAAAGAAATACACAACAGCAGGGCATTGATTGTGATGAAACGTTTAGCCTCATGGTTAAACCGGCTACTATTAGAGAAGTTCTCAACATCGCTCTCTCTAAATCTTGGCCCATTCATCAAATGGATGTCAAGAATGCTTTCTTACATGGTCGTCTCAGTGAAATAGTTTATATGCATCAACCCATGGGTTTCCATAGCAAACAATTTCCAGACTATGTTTGCCTTCTGAAAAGTTTTTGTACGGGTTAAAACAAGCTCCTCGGGCTTGGTACCAAAGATTTGTTGATTTTGTGTCTACCATTGGGTTCTCTCATAGTAAGTCAGATCACTATTTATCTGTTTACAAGAATGGTTCTGCTATTGCTTATATTCTATTATATGTGGATGACATTATTCTTACAGCTTCTTCTAACCATCTTCGTAAGTATATTATGTCTCTCTTATCTTCTGAATTTGCTATGAAAGATCGAGGTCATTTGATTTTCTTCTTGGGTATTGCGGTCACCCGTAACACCCACGGTATCTTCTTATCTTAGACACAATATGCTACAAAAATCATTGAATGTGTTGGAATGTCTAACTACAGTCCCTGTCCTACTCCTGTTGACACTAAGTCCAAACTTAGTGCAACCGCAGATACTCCGTATGATGATCCAACTAAGTATCATAGTCTTACAGGTGATCTTCAGTATCTCACATTCACTCGGCCAGACATTTCATATGTCGTGCAGCAGGTCTATCTTCATATGCACGCTCCAACTAATGAGCACATGCGTACCCTCAAACGTATTATATGCTATCTTCAGGGTACTTTAACCCACAGTTTGCATTTGTACAAATCCTCAGTTAATCGACTTATCTCTTATACAAATGTTGATTGGTGTGGGTGTCCTGACACCCGTCGTTCCACTTCTGGGAATTGTATTTTTCTTGGGGATAATTTGGTCTCTTGGTCTTCCAAACAGCAACCTACTCTCTCCCGTAGTAGTGCAGAGGCGGAGTACAGGGGTGTTGCTAATGTTGTTTCTAATTCATGCTGGATCCGAAACCTACTACTAGAGTTGCATTATCCCATTCAAAAGGCTACCCTAGTTTATTGTGACAATGTGAGTGCGATATTGTAACACCTCTAAAAGTTTCCACTAAGATTTGGACCGTTCTTCGTGTACGTATAGGATCGTACTAGACGATTGTAAAGTGCATGCATGAGTTAGGATCAATTCCTAAGAAATTAGAGAGTGTTGGATGTAATGTAGGGTCATAAGGGATTCCTAAACCAAGCCAAGTCCAAAGAACTCGTCTTGTCTAAGTTTCCTAATGAGTTTGTATAAGGGTCGACTTCTAATGACCTTATCTTTTTGAATATAATGAACTGGGTGGACCATGACCTATTACATTAAAGGTCTTTGCGTCTTCTTTCCAATACCACTAAGATTGCATTTTTTGGAGTTCGAAATCAAAAGTTATGACTATTTTACTACGGACTAAGTGCTGCAGGAATTTTAGGCCTGGACCATAACTGAGGAAAACCTGGGCTTGGCGCCGCAGTGGTACAACGCGCCACTATAGCGCCAGGAATAAGCCTCAGTAGTTTGGTCCTTGGCGCGAAGCGCCACTATTAGATGTGCAGGGTTTTTAAGCCCATTTTTCAGAACTAAGGAAATTTAGGCTTGGCGCTGCAAGGGCGCGACGCGCTACTATAACGCCAAGAACAAGCCTCAGTAGTTTGGTACTTGGCACGACGCGCCACTATCAGATGTGCAGGTTTTAAGCCTATATTCGACTTGGAGCTGCAGTGGCACGGCGTGCCACGATAGCGCCATGAGGGTTTTAGCCTGATTTTGCAGATTTTTGATGAAGGGCAAATTGGGAATTTCCCTAGTTATATATACTCTAGCCTTGGAACGTTTTGGGACTGATTATTTTCAGTCCTTTGCTCTCAAAAAATCCCTAGGCTCCACCCCATTCTCTTCCAATCCATCTCCAACAAGAAGTTGCCTTCAAACATTTCAAGGATTCAAGCTTTCCATTGAAGACCTAACATCAAGGTTCCTTCAAAATCTTCACCAAGGAATGTAAGGCTACTCAAAGAATGGGTTGAGCCAACCCATGTGCCCTACACCTTCTTTGAGGTTAAATGTTCAAAAAAATGGAGTTTCTTGATAGGCTTATGTCCAAATGAGTCTTTTCATCTATTATCTTAATTTTTGTTATGTTGATGTTGTTGAGTCAAGAAATTGCTAAATTCTTCATGTTAGTATGAGTTTATTGATATGAGTTGTTAAACATACTTTGTTGATTTTCTTAAATATGTTGGTTATTTTAAATATGTTAATTTTCTTAAATTTGTTGATTATCCTAAATTGTCTATTTAGAACCTTCGAGTCTTGATGAGTCTCAGAAAGATTTACTAAATGAATAGAGGAATGATTTGATAGGATTGTATAATGTTATAAATGCCTATTTAAACTACTCTTGAAAGATACGATTGAGATTGATCGGATAGTATGATTGGAAGAGGTTTGATAGTGATAGAGTTGATGATTTGACAAGGTTCCAAATGAGACTTGTCGATATGATTAGATTGAGTTGATTGGATGGAGTATTATGAGCATTAAGTCTTGGGAGGAGTATCAAGCACTGAATTGGGTAAGAGTAAGTAATAACTCGAATCCAATAACTACGTCGCCAAATGTAGGAAGGGATTGAACTGTTAAAGTCGGATGCTTCCCAAACTATTATTCTGACATAATAGGACTTGGTTGGATATGGATCCATGATTGGTTGATTCGTCCATACCCTGGCAAGGTATGAACGGACGTGGAAACAATGTCGGCTTGTTGTACTATCACTGGCTCATAAGTGATGGTTGTCGGATAAGAGAAACTCCCATATAGGTCTTGATAGTACTCTGAGTCGGATTGGGTTGAATTGTATGTGATTGGTCCCGTCTAAACCATATTCTTGTTTAGACTTAGGACACTTGATCGAGTTGTTCTTTCTCTTGAGTTGAGATTCTGAGTTGATTTGATTCTTCCTTGATGTTTGTTTCATTCGGCCATTTTACATATTCGTACATTCCATGTACCGACACCCTTTGGCTTGCATCATTTCATGATTCATAGACAGGTACTAGAGATCATCAACCGACGCACCGTTGAAGATCTTCTCACTTCCAGCTAGTTGGTGAGTCCTCCCAGTTTCCGGAGGATATCGAGATTATCTTTATAGCTTTGTTTATTTCCTTTATTTTGATTGTTGGTAGCCATGGACTTGTCATTGACACCTCCTGGATTGTTGATAGAGGCTTCATAGACTAGAGTGTGGAAGTGTTGAATTGTTCGTTTTGACTAGTTTTATTCTAGCTAGTTATTGATTTGGTATTTGTTCGCCTTTGGCCCTAAATTATGAATAGTAACCTTATGATTGAGTCTTCTGCTGATAGAATGTGAATGAATGGAAGTGTGACTGTACCAGGTGGTTCGCTTGAAGGCTAGAAATGGCTTTCAAGTGTCGGTCACGTCTAGGTACCCTCCTGGGGCGTGACAGATATACTTATCCGGCAACCCAGTTCAACATCAACGCACTAAACACATTGAGATGGATATTCACTTCATTCATGACAAAGTGGCTCGTAGCGAAGTACGTGTGCTATATGTGCCTTCCCATTATCAAATTACTGATATTTTCACAAAAGGGCTTTCTCGCATTTTATTTAATGATTTCCGAGACAGTCTAAGCATACGAGAACCTCCCGCTTCGACTGAGGGGTTGTGTTAGAATATGTTAAAATATATTATGCCTTTAATAATGTATTTTGAATATATTCTAATTAATATTGTACTTTTGTATTTATAGCAAGCATATGTTAGAATATGTTGAAATATATTATGCCTTTAATAATATATTTTGAATATATTCTAATTAATATTGTACTTTTGTATTTATAGCAAACATATATTTCGGTTCCTTAGTTTTAACTATTAGTATCAATCTTTGTATGTAGCATATCTTGTAATTTGTATATATTGACCAAGTTCAATGAAATTAAGCAAACAATTCACTTCCTTCATACAGGGCTTTGCAAAATGTCAAGACTCACAGTCTATTAAAGGTACATTATGAAACTGAGGACATAATTTCTTCAAAACTGGTAGAGAAGGATGTCCCAAATGACAATGTGCTTCAAATGACGAGATGTTACTGGAGCAAGCAACAGATGGAGTCGCCCATTCATCAAGAATGTGGAGACCGTCTGATACATTTCCTTTACTAATAATATGTTTCGTCATAAGATCCCGAAACAGAGAATAATAGGGAAATAAGGAGACAAAACATTGTAGTTCTTTGGTGAGTTTACTCACAGATTAACGGCAAGACTAGGTAAGCCTAGCACAGAGGACAAAGTAATAGATGATGAGGGGTTACCAGTCCCAGATCCCTCAGTAGTATAACTAGAACCATTAGCTATGGTAACATAGGATGGTACTTTATGACACCGAAATTTAGAAAATATTTTGGGATTACCTGTCATGTGATCTGTGGCACCCGAATCAATGATCCAGTTGCTTGAGGAGGAAATGAGACATTTGTTACCTGACTCAGTAAGGGAAGGGGTTGGAGTGATTTCATTCATTGATTCCTGATACTTTGTAAGACTGGCATACTCATCGGAGGAGATTGTAACAGTTGAGGGTGAACTAGCTAGAAGCAGCAACAACACTGGTAGTCTGAGTCTGAATCTGTTGGTTGTGAATCTGAAATATCTTACAGTTTCGCTTTATGCGCTCAGTTAGAGCGACAAGTATTTTCATTGTTCCATCTCCAAGTATCATTGTCTCCTCCTTTGTTATTATTTTATCTCCCAGCATTATTATTGTTGTTCAACCTTCCTGCATCATTGTTATGGTTCCATTTCTTTGCATCATTATTATGATTCCATTTCCCTACATTATTGTTGTTGTTCTATCTCCCTGTATTATTTCTTCCTCCTCCTAATTTTACAACAAGCACATTATCTGTTGATTGGATGGAGTACTCTCTATGTGTAACACCCGACTGAAACATCTTTGAGAGTGGTGATCTCAGAACTGGAGAGAATTTGTGATTTAGCAGTTTCAAACTTAGAGGGAAGTCCATCTAAAAAAACTCATAATTGCCATTTGTTCTCTCTGAGCTTGCTGCACCTTGAGATTCATATATTTTTTTGAACTCCATAAAATATGTAGTGAGTGACTTAGCTTCCTTCTCAGAACGATAGAAAGCCTTGTAAACTTCATAAATTTGAGATAAATTACCTTTGCCAAAATATAAATACTCCAAATATTCCATTAGTTCTTTCACAAACTCACGGTGATTAACCAAAGAAACCACTTCATTATTAATAGAGTTTATCATTTGCAAGAGTAGTCTGGCGTCATCTCTAAGCCAAGCCTTTATAGCATCATCAGTTGGAGGATCTTGGATAATCTGGTCATCCTTTTCAACAATATGCAAGTACACCCTGATTTTTCTACTCCAATCTAAATAATTAGACCCATTTAATTTATAATCTGTAATTTTGGATGATGCTCGAATAATTTCGGTCATGACAGATTTATCCTCAGACATTTTAACTAATTTATTTTAGCCAAGAAATTGATTAACAAGAGCAAAGGATCAACACTCTAAAACCAAACTGGTCGAAAAGAACAATAAATCGACACCAAAACTGAACCAAGCAGCCTGTTAGGAGTTTGCTTTTGAACTGCAGTAAATTTAGTTTTATTGCTTTTGTTTTAAATAAAACTTAGTCAATTAGTTGTTATCTATGTGTTCCTATTATTTAGGAAGTGTTTTAGTGTCTATAAGTTGTGTGTTTTCTCATTCAGTTTTTATTTTTTCTAGGTCATATATATGTAACTTTGAAGATATTAAAAAAGGGTTCTTCTGCTTCGTCTCTCATCTTCTCTCTCGTTTTAGTTTAAGCCGCTTCTTCCTTAGATTTTTTTTACCTCAACAGTTGTAAAACATTCAATTGGTATCAGAGCCTTATTTTTTGAGGGACCTGTGAGCGCGCGCGCCGGTCAAATTTCGTGAATACCATGAATGGAGGAGCAAGTTTTTCTTCAATGGCACCACCAACTTTTGGTGGAGAAAATTATCGAATCTAGGCGGTAAGAATGCAGGTATATCTTGAAGCTTTGGACCTCTGGGAGGTCATAGAAGATGAATACAAGATTGCTCCCTTGCCAAACAATTCCACAATGGTGTAGATTAAAAATCACCAGGAGAGGAAAATCAGGAAACCAAAGGCAAAGACATATTTATTTGGTGCAGTTTCGCCTACTGTTTTCACTCGTATCATGTCTCTAAAGTTAGCAAAAGAGGTATGGGATTATCTCAAGAATGAGTATGAAGGAGATGAAAGGATCCGAGGGATGCAAGTGCTAAATTTGATATGTGAGTTTGAGATGCAGAGGATGAAGGAAAGTGAAACCATAAAGGAGTACTCTGACCGACTTCTTCACATAACAAATCACATCAGATTGTTGGGTTCCACTTTTAACAAATCACAAATCACACGACTCATGATAAAGAACTCTTCAAATAATTGAAGCCTACTCGAGTTGCAAAGATTAGAATAAATCGTGGTGGTCACATTCCAGCAAAAGAAATAGGAACTATTGCAGTTGAGACACAAGCAAGTACTAAAACAATAGCAGATGTTCTTTATGTACCTGACTTCGACCGAAACCTACTAAGCGTTGGTCACTTGTTAGTGTTAAAATTGACAAGATTCTAAATAAATTAATATAGCAACTTGGTAGGTGAAAGTTTGGTAAAATTTTACATCTGATGTCATGGATGACATCGAGAGCAAGAATCTATTCCTATAAATAGGTAGCTCTTGATTTATTTGAAACACACCTCTCATCACATCTCTCTCTTGTTATAGAGCAATTCTCTTAGATGTATTTGGGATCTCTCCCATTTTTTGTTAATATAAATTAAATGCAGTTGTTCTCTGGTGGATGTAGGATCATTCTGATCCGAACCACGTTAAATATTGTTGTTCTTCCTTGTTCTTTATATTTTCCTGTTTCCGCTAATAGTTAGAAAAAGGCTTCAGACTTTATTTTGACTATAAATATTGCTTGATCAAGGATCCCTCGGGACAGGACTTGTTTAAAGTCAAAATGAGAGGAAAAAGCTTCTCGTTAGATCCATTTGAGGAAGAGCAGATGGTGTATTCAGCAAAATCACATGTCGCTGAGTTATGCCATAAGAGACTTGGGCACTATCATTATCAAGGGCTTGTCAAAATGCAAAAGTTGAAGATGGTGTAGAGCCTACCTGATCTGGAAGTAAATACCACTGAATGTCATGCCTGCCAATTTGGTAAACAACACAGAAAGCCATTTCCTAAATCAACTCGGAGAGCCTTACAAAAGCTACAACTAGTTCACACTGATGGCGCAGGGCCTTAAAGAAATTCATCACTACAAGGTAGCATCTATTATTTTCTTTTCATTGATGATTTTATAAGAATGTGCTGGATTGGTTTCTTGAAATTCAAGTCAGAAGTTGCTAGAGTATTCTAGAAATTCAAGAAATTGGTGGAAAATCAAAGTGGTTGTAAAATTCAAGCTTTGAGGTCTGATAACGGAAATGAATATATCTCAGCCAAATTTGATTCATTTTGCGAGGAGGCTGGCATTGTGCATCAGCTTACAACACCATACACACCAAAACAAAATGATGTTAGTGAAAGAAGAAATAGATGGATAAAGGAGATGGCCACATGTATGTTGCATGAGAAGGAGCTGCCTAAAATATTTTGAGCATAGGCAGAAAATACTGCAGTTTTTATCAAAATCGACTTCCAATGAAGACTTTGGAAGATAAAACACCATTCAAAGCTCGGTATGGATTTAAACCTTCACTAAGTTTTCTTAAAGTGTTTGGTTGTGTGTGTTTTGTTAATGTTCCTTAGTTTAAACGTGAAAAACTTGACAAGAAGGCAATTACAAGCATCCTTGTGGGTTACAACAGCTTTTCTAAAGCGTACAAGGTCTATCATCCTCAAACAGGAAAGATGATAATTACAAGAGATGTTCACTTTAGTGAGAACGAACAGTGGGACTGGAAGAATTCTCAGAAATCAGGAAAACTTTCATCGAAAGCAAACATCAGCCCTCCTGAAAAGCAAAAAACTGAACAATGGCAGCAAGAACTAGAAGATGATTATCCATTAAAAGGGCGAATATTATTGTCAGATATCTATGAGAGATATAATGTCACCATCTTTGAACCTGCTGGACCAGTAGACGCTCTTTAAGACCCAAAGTGGAAGAAAGCAATAGAGGAGGAGATCTCCATGACTGAGAAAAATAAAACTCGGGTATTAGTCGACAAACCTGAAGATCGGAAAGTCATTGGTGTGAGATGGGTCTTCAGAACAAAGCTAAATGCAATTAGTTCCATCAACAAATACAAGGCTAGGCTTGTAGTTAAACGGTATGCACAAATTTATGGTGTTGATTACTCTGTCACTTTTTCTACTATTGCAAGATTAGACACAATCAGATTGCTACTCGCAATAGTAGCACAAATGGAACGGAAGGTGTTCCAACTCGATGTCAAATCTGCCTTCTTAAATGGCATACTGGAGGAGGAAATATATGTCGAGCAACCATCAGGATTTGTGAAACACGGAAATGAAGATTAAATCTATCTGCTAAAAAGGGCTCTTTATGGCCTAAAATAAGCGCCAAGAGCTCGGTATAGCAGGATAGATGATCATCGGTTAAGCTTGGGTTTTCAAAAAAGCTTATCTGAATCCACTCTGTATGTAAAACATGAAGACACTTATATCCTTATTGTGTCTCTTTATGTTGATATCTTCTGGTAACAGGAAATAATACAATGCTGGTTGAGGAGTTTAAAGAAGAAATGATGCAAATTTTTGAAATGACTGATCTTGCTCTTATGACCTATTTTCTTGGAATGGAGATCAAGCAAAGCAAAAGTGAGGTGTTCATTTGCCAGAAGAAATACGCTAAGGAAATTCTAAAGAGATTTCAAATGGAGGAATGCAAGACAATGAGCACGCCGATGAATCAAAAAGAGAAGCTCTATAAAGAAGATGGAGCCGACAAAGTTGATGAAGGTTATTATAGAAGCTTCAACGGATGCTTAATGTATCTCACTGTAACAAGGCCAAATATTCTACTTGTTGTAAGTCTTTTATCTCGTTTTATGTACTGTGCAAGTGAAATGCATTTAGGAGCAGCAAAAAGAGTATTATGATATATCAAAGGTACTGTTGACTATGGTGTAAAGTTTGAGAAGTGTCAAAGGTTCAAGTTGCTTGGATTCTTAGATAGTGATTGGGCTGGATCCATAGATGATATGAGAAGTAGCTCTGGCCATTGTTTCAGCCTAGGTTCAGGAATCTTCTCGTGGTCATCTATGAAACAGGAAATCATTGCACAATCCACTGCAGAAGCTGAATTCATAGAAGCAACAGGAGCAGTAAACCAAGTCTTATGGCTTAGAAAGATCATGTGTGATTTACATTTGGAACAGAAGGAAAGAACTGATATTCTTGTCGAAACTAGGCAGCTATTACAATCTCAAACAACCCGGTGTTTCACAAGAAGACCAAGCATTTCAACATCAAGTTCTATTTCCTGAGAGAAGCACAACAAAGGGGAGAAGTGACTCTAATCTACTGCAATTCTGAAAACCAGCAAGCAGACCTGTTTACTAAGCCTTTACCGGTCAGCAAATTCGAGCTTCTCCGACAGAAAATTGGAGTTTGAAATTTTCCAAAGCAAAGAGGAGTGATAGGTGTTCGCTTTTGAACTGCAGTAAATTTAGTTTTACTACTTTTGTTTTAAATAAGACTTAGTCAATTAGTTGTTAGCTATGTGTTCCTATTATTTAGGAAGTGTTTTAGTTAATCTAGAAGTCGTGTGTTTTGTCATTCAGTTTTTATTTTTTCTAGGTCATATATATGTAACTCTGAAGATATTAAAAAAGGGTTCTCCTGCTTCGTCTCTCATCTTCTCTCTCGTTTTTGTTTAAGCCGCTTCTTCCTTCGATTTTTTTTACCTCAACAGTTGTAAAACCTTCACAGCCACAGAAGCACAAACCTTCACTCTTTTTGTTGATGCCAAAAGGGGAAAGTTTTGTGTGGGGGGGAACTGATGTTTAAGGTAGAGGAACTGATATACTGGTGATAGGGGAACTGGTATGGTAGGTGCTGATGACAAGGGGAACTGGTATGGTATGTGCTGGAGATAGGGTGAACTTTCATGATATGTTGTTTGTCATCATCAAAAAAGGGGGAAATTGATGGAGCATGATGAAGCATAAACAGTGAAGTATTATGCCTTGTTTTGATGGTTTGACAAACTTGTTGACGAACCAGCTATGCTACCACAGATTATATTATGATCAAAATTTAAAGCTTCTAATGAATATCTTTGCACATTAACTCCTTTTGCATCTCATATATAGGGAAATTAGATGCTTTCAAACATTAAATTTACGAGCTTTTTCCTGGACCTTTAATTATATTTTCTCTCAATCCCTTTTTACAGTTTACAACGAAATGAAAGGGGTTCCACTTGCAAGAAGTATGTTTCAATACCCGAAATTGATCACTTTGAATTTTGCTAGTTAGTTGACCAGATAGAATGTTCAAAGTCTCGCAAAAGAACCATAGGATCATATAATTTACAATATACCTAAACGCTATATTTATTGAAACGGTACAGTATGATACAAATCATACAATACAATACAATATGTGCTAAATTGCGATTTACTCAACTAAGCTTTGCGGATGATCTTTGGTTATTTGCCAAAGGAGACATTAAATTTGTTATATCCTTGCAACATTGTCATGCCTCGGGAGGGTACCCTAGACGTGGCCGACACTCGAAGACCATTTCTGGTCCCCAAGCGAACTACTTGATCCAATCACACATCTATTTATATCAATCAATCAGCGGAAAGTTTAAAATAAAGAAATAATTTTGTGGGCAACTCAAATCATCAATCTAACTCAAATAATAAAGGCCATGGGCCAACAAATCAAACTCCAATCTATGTCGTTAAATAGTTTGACAAGAACAATTCAAGGAAATAAAAATACTCAATCGACCCATCACTATCTAGTCTATGAAGCCTCTATCACTACTATCTAATTAGTGCCAATGATACGTTCATGGCTACCTCAAATCAGAATGAAAAGGACTAAACTCAACGCAAGAATAACATAAGTGGTGCCCTTCGAATGTAGGGGAGAACTCACCAATAAGCTGAGTGTAAATGGATCCATAATGGTGCGCCTATTGACGATCTCTTAAACCTGTTTCTGCATCATGAAACGATGCAGATCTAAATGGACGTCAGTACATGGAATATACAAGTATGTAATATGGCAAAATTAAATATACGTCAAGATAGAATAATATCGGTTCAAATATCTCAAATCAGAAAGATAAGAGAGACTCAGTCAAGGTGTCATAAGTCTAAAGTAAGAATATGGTTTAGACAGAGACCAATCATATACCATCCAATCATGTACCATAGAGTTCAGTCAAATCATTTATAATTCGATCCAATCCAATCATATGCAATCCGATCCAATCCAATCATATATCATCCGATCCAATCCAATCATATATCATCCGATCCAATCCAATCATATATCATCCGATCCAATCCAATCATATACAATCGGCTCAATCCAATCATATATCAGCCGATCCAATCCAATCATATACAATCCGATCCAATCCAATCACATACCATCAAATCCAATCCAATCACATACAATTCTATTCAATCCAATCACAAATCATCTAATCCAATCCAATCACATATCGTCTAATCCAATCTAATCACATATCATCTAATCCAATCCAATCATGTACAATCCAATCACATATCAACTAATCCAATCCAATCATATACAATCAACTCAACAATCAACTCAATTATCAAGTCAAAGGACTCAACTCAATAAATATGCAAATTAGAACTTAGTAATGTTATACAATCCAACTCAATCATCAACAATCTCAATCAAACCCATCAAATTATGCACAATCCACTCAATTTGGGAGTTTCTCTAATCAATAACCATCACCATATGAGCAAGTGATAGTACAACAAGCCGACGTTGTTATCACGCCCGTTCATACTTTGCCAGTGTATGAACGAATTAACCAATCATGGATCCATCAATCCATCAAGTCCTATCATTTCAGGACAATGAAATAGGGAAACATCCGACACGGTACAATCTCTTCCTACGTTGGCTATGTAGTTCATGGGATTCGAGTATGGACTATACTCTTACCCAATTCGGTGCTCAATACTCCTCCTAAGACACAATATGCTCATATCTATCAAGTGAGTAAAATACTCAAAATATTCATTTAGTCTCATTGGACTCTTTCAAATAAACTCATTTAGTCTCATTGGACTCTTTTCAAAACTCAATCAAATCTGGCCTCATTGGACCTTCTTTCAAATCAACTCATCTCAATCCTCAAACTCTTCTCTTTAAAATTGATACAATATCAACTCAATGAATGCAGAAAATATTAGATGCATTTAAAACATAATTTCAACTCCTCAACTCAAACTCAAAATACACATTTTTATGTAAAAATTCTCAACTCATTTATATTCAAAATACTCACATTCAAAATGATAATTAAGAGACTTCTCAAACTCAATTCATACTTAAACTCTTTTTAAATCATAGATGAAAATAATCATTCTTTAAATTTAAAATAGTGTATAAATAGTTTATGCAAAAATGTTCACAAACCATTTATTTAAAACTCCTTCTCAAATAATCATTTATACTCATATGACTCCAATCAAATCAATTCATGCAAATCACATATCATGTAGTCACATTAGACTCCAATCCTTTTCACCTCAAACATCATCATCAACATACCTCTTCATCATTCATTCTACATACATTAAATAACCATCAGTCACATCATCATCAAATATCTTCATTCACATCATCATCAAACATCATCATTCACATCATCATCAAACATCATCATTCACATCATTATCAAACATCTTGCTTCAAAATTCTTATTTAATTCTATATTCAATTTCATCAAACTCATATAAAAGAATACCTCATTTCACTTTGAAAGCAATATTGATTTTATTAAACACAAAAACCATCAACCTCAACCTCAAGATAATTTATTACCAAAAAGAAAATCTCATCTTGGTTTCATGTGAATGAATACATGAATCCATAACCTCAACAAACTCAACTCAAGAACATAATTAACACATATTAATAATATTCTAGGGTTTAGGAAAAATCCAAGAAACATCTTCATAGAAGGTTCAAATATTTCACAACTTCTATCTAACACATCTATGGGCATATGGAAGAACTCAATCCATATTTTAGGTTAGCCTTACATACCTAAAAATGAAGAACATCTCACCGAAAATCAAAGACATGACTTGAAGACCTTGAATCCTTGAGCTTTTGAGAGGATTTTGTTGGAGATGATTTGGAAGAGAAGAGGAGATGAAGATTAGGGTTTTTGGTATGTGAGAAGACTGAAAATTTTCCCCCAAAACGTCCTATGTTAGTGTATATATGTTTAGAAAAATGTCCAAATTGCCCTTCATCAAAAATCAGGAAAACTGGGCAAAAATCCTGCTGGCGCTATAGTGGTGCGCCACTGCGGTGCTAAGCCTGAAATTTCTAAAATCTAGAAAATGGGCTTAAAAACCCTGCAAATCTAATAGTGGCACATCGCGCCAAGGACCAAACTACTGAGGCTAGTTTCTGGCGCTATAGTGGCGCCGTGGGCCACTGGAGCGCCATGCCAGGCCTGAAATTCCTGCAGTGATAGTCTGTCATAACGTTTGACTCCGAACTCCAAAAATTGCAATCTTGGTGAAGTTTTAAAGAAGACTCGAAGACCTTTAATATGATAGGTCATGGGACACTAGTTCGTTATATTCAAAAAGATATGGTCGTTGGAAGTTGACTCTTATACGAACTCATTGGGAAACTTGGTCAAAATGAATTCTTTGGACTCGACTTGGTGTTATAGATCTCTTATGATCCTAAAACACATTTAATACACTTCAAATATTTATGAATTGATCCTAACTCATATATAAAGTTACAAGTCCTTCGGTTCGAGTCTACACACATGTGAACAAATGTTCGAGTCTTTGAAAAAAAATAAAATTGGGGTGTTACATTATCTCCCCCTTGGGATCATTCGTCCTCAAATGAAGATCAAGCAAAGATGGACTTGAGGAATGAATAACAATTGTGACTCAATCAAATCAACCAATCAAGCAATCTAGACAATCAACTATTCCAACTCAAGAATAGGCAAACCACTTCAAGTCAAGAATAGGGACATTACCTTCAACATTCTCATCATTAGGCACGAGTAGAACATCAAAACTCTACCAACCGAATCATTCAAACATCTATATCATCAACCATCGAACTCCAACTCATGAGTGATATCCTCAATCCTCTTCACAATTTCGTAAAGCCAATATATTAGTGCCCAAACTTCCCTTTCTTTCCGAACCTGATAACACCCTTCATGTACATACAATCATTCCCCCAAAAGTCATTAATATCCTACTACCATCACTCTCATAGCGAACACCACACACTCAAGTCTATCACTCTAACCACCTCAACCACATCTAAGAATTGCCAGGCTTACTTTAACACTTCTACTTCCATTATTGCATGAGCTCTTACCCAGAGACATACTAACATACTTCTTACCTATCTATTGCACATCACAAGGTATCATATCGCTCCTCTTCCATACCTCTATCCTCAACTAGACAAGTACAATACAACTATCACAATCAGGAAACACTTACTCTCCCCCATCTAATCTTACTCAACTCCGTTTACTATCATCTTGGTCAACTCATCACTATCGAGAGCTTAAGACTTACTTTGGTTCATTACTCTTCTTACCAATGACTTAGCCTCAATTCTCTATTTACATCTGAGGGTCACATACCCCCTCCATTCATAATACACACTCCTCGCAAGTTAATATCTTAATCTCTTGCATACTTCATATCAAGCCAACTAAATAAAATCTTAAAACTAGCACTATCACAATCATTCATTACACCTTATTACTCACATCATAAATACTTCACTCTAGTTATAGGCCTCAATCAACCATCATTCTCACTATTTGAGTTCTACTCCTCTAACTCCCTCTTTCTAACTCTACAATCATTCTACCAACCATAGCTCACCATGCCTTAAATCACATTCTATTGGATGGTGAGACTTATCATCTAGAGACATAACCTCCCTCTCAAAGATAACATTCGAATCAAGATTTAGAGATGAGATTCTAGGATACATCTCGCTCTGGCTCAATGCACGATCCATATAAATGAGAGTGCATTCTTTCAAATCAATAGACTTAAGCACATTAATTGGCTCCTCTCAAGCATTGTGCAACCTCTTCACATTCTCGAGACTTTATCTGAAAGTAACTCATCAATAAAAATATGAGCTTTACTGTTCCAACCACCTTGAGTATGAGGGGTAGTCGAATGGACATGAGCAACGCACGAATTAGAAGGGAACTTTCATAGAGTTAAACTCTATCGCACGAATTTAGAATATGAAAGAAGTGAAACAATTCTTAATGTCCTATAGACTCCTGATTATAAGTGTGGTGCACAACACACCCATAAGTAAGACTCTACTAGACACGGCTTCATAGACTCCCTAGAACTCTTGAACTCTGTGCTCTGATACTAATTTTGTCATGCCTCGGGAGGGTACCCTAGACGTGGCCGACACTCGAAGACCATTTCTGGTCCCCAAGCGAACTACTTGATCCAATCACACATCTATTTATATCAATCAATCAGCGGAAAGTTTAAAATAAAGAAATAATTTTGTGGGCAACTCAAATCATCAATCTAACTCAAATAATAAAGGCCATGGGCCAACAAATCAAACTCCAATCTATGTCGTTACATAGTTTGACAAGAACAATTCAAGGAAATAAAAATACTTAATCGACCCATCACTATCTAGTCTATGAAGCCTCTATCACTACTATCTAATTAGTGCCAATGATATGTTCATGGCTACCTCAAATCAGAATGAAAAGGACTAAACTCAATGCAAGAATAACATTAGTGGTGCCCTCCGAATATAGGGGAGAACTCACCAATAAGCTGAGTGTAAATGGATCCATAATGGTGCGCCTATTGACGATCTCTTAAACCTGTTTCTGCATCATGAAACGATGCAGATCTAAATGGACGTCAGTACATGGAATATACGAGTATGTAATATGGCAGAATAAAATATACGTTAAGATAGAATAATATCGGTTCAAATATCTCAAATCAGAAAGATAAGAGAGACTCAGTCAAGGTGTCATAAGTCTAAAGTAAGAATATGGTTTAGACAGAGACCAATCATATACCATCCAATCATGTACCATAGAGTTCAGTCAAATCATTTATAATTCGATCCAATCCAATCATATGCAATCCGATCCAATCCAATCATATATCATCCGATCCAATCCAATCATAGATCATCCGATCCAATCCAATCATATATCATCCGATCCAATCCAATCATATACAATCGGCTCAATCCAATCATATATCAGCTGATCCAATCCAATCATATACAATCCGATCCAATCCAATCACATACCATCAAATCCAATCCAATCACATACAATTCTATTCCATCCAATCACATATCGACTAATCCAATCCAATCACTTATCATCTAATCTAATCCAATCCAATCCAATCATGTACAATCGAATCACAAATTATCTAATCTAATCCAATCATATACAATTAACTCAACAATCAAGTCAAAGGACTCAACTCAATAAATATGCAAATTAGAACTTAGTAATGTTATACAATCAAACTCAATCATCAACAATGTCAATCAAACCAATCAAATCATGCACAATCCACTCAATTTGGGAGTTTCTCTAACCGACAACCATCACCATATGAGAAAGTGATAATACAACAAGCCGATGTTGTTGCCACATCCATTCATACTTTGCTAGGGTATGAACGAATTAACTAATCATGGATCCATCAATCCATCAAGTCCTATCATTTCAGGACAATGAAATAGGGAAACATCCGACACGGTACAATCTCTTCCTACGTTGGCTATGTAGTTCATGGGATTCGAGTATGGACTATACTCTTACCCAATTCGGTGCTCAATACTCCTCCTAAGACACAATATGCTCATATCTATCAAGTGAGTAAAATACTCAAAATATTCATTTAGTCTCATTGGACTCTTTCAAATAAACTCATTTAGTCTCATTGGACTCTTTTCAAAACTCAATCAAATCTGGCCTCATTGGACCTTCTTTCAAATCAACTCATCTCAATCCTCAAACTCTTCTCTTTAAAATTGATACAATATCAACTCAATGAATGCAGAAAATATTAGATGCATTTAAAACATAATTTCAACTCCTCAACTCAAACTCAAAATACACATTTTTATGTAAAAATTCTCAACTCATTTATATTCAAAATACTCACGTTCAAAATGATAATTAAGAGACTTCTCAAACTCAATTCATACTTAAACTCTTTTTAAATCATAGATGAAAATAATCATTCTTTAAATTTAAAATAGTGTATAAATAGTTTATGCAAAAATGTTCACAAACCATTTATTTAAAACTCCTTCTCAAATAATCATTTATAATCATATGACTCCAATCAAATCAATTCATGCAAATCACATATCATGTAGTCACATTAGACTCCAATCCTTTTCACCTCAAACATCATCATCAACATACCTCTTCATCATTCATTCTACATACATTAAATAACCATCAGTCACATCATCATCAAATATCTTCATTCACATCATCATCAAACATCATCATTCACATCATCATCAAACATCATCATTCACATCATTATCAAACATCTTGCTTCAAAATTCTTATTTAATTCTATATTCAATTTCATCAAACTCATATAAAAGAATACCTCATTTCACTTTGAAAGCAATATTGATTTTATTAAACACAAAAACCATCAACCTCAACCTCAAGATAATTTATTACCAAAAAGAAAATCTCATCTTGGTTTCATGTGAATGAATACATGAATCCATAACCTCAACAAACTCAACTCAAGAACATAATTAACACATATTAATAATATTCTAGTGTTTAGGAAAAATCCAAGAAACATCTTCATAGAAGGTTCAAATATTTCACAACTTCTATCTAACACATCTATGGGCATATGGAAGAACTCAATCCATATTTTAGGTTAGCCTTACATACCTGAAAATGAAGAACATCTCACCGAAAATCAAAGACATGACTTGAACACCTTGAATCCTTGAGCTTTTGAGAGGATTTTGTTGGAGATGATTTGGAAGAGAAGAGGAGATGAAGATTAGGGTTTTTGGTATGTGAGAAGACTAAAAATTTTCCCCCAAAACGTCCTATGTTAGTGTATATATGTTTAGAAAAATGTCCAAATTGCCCTTCATCAAAAATCTGGAAAACTGGGCAAAAATCCTGCTGGCGCTATAGTGGCGCGTCGCGCCACTGCAGCGCCAAACCTGAAATTTCTGAAATCTGAAAAATGGGCTTAAAAACCCTACAAACCTAATAGTGGCGCATCGCTCCAAGGACCAAACTACTGAGGCTTGTTTCTGGCGCCATAGTGGCGTCGGGCGCCACTGGAGCGCCATTCCAGGCCTAAAATTCCTGCAGTGATAGTCTGTCGTAAAATGGTCATAACGTTTGACTCCGACTCCAAAAATTGTAATCTTGGTGGAGTTGGAAAGAAGACTCGACGATCTTTAATTTGATAGGTTATGGGCCACCCAGTTCATTATATTGAAAAAGATATGGTCGTTGGAAGTTGACTCTTATACGAACTCATTCGGAAATTTGGTCGAAATGAATTCTTTGGACTCGACTTGGTGTTAGAGATCTCTTATGATCCTAAAACACATCTAATACACTTCAAATATTTAGGAATTTATCCTAACTAATATATAAAGTTACAAGTCCTTCGGTTCGAGTCTACACACATGTGAAGAAATGTTTGAGTCTTTGCGCAAAAAAAATTCGGGGTGTTACAAACATGTTTCCTCAACTTTTACAAGGCTTCGGGTTTACAAGCTAATATGGGTAAAGTTCAGTCTATTTTGGTGGAGACATAGACAAAATTCTCCAAAAACTCGGATTTGTGTATGCAGAGCTCCCATTCAAATATCTAGGCATAACTCTTTCCACTAAGAAGGCCGTTGTTACATGGGAAAGGGTCTGTTTACCCCAAGGCCGGAGGAGGTTTAATCTTAACCAACCTAAAAGTATGGAATAGAGCTGCAATTGCTAAGTCACATTGCGATTTAGCCAACAAAAAGGACATTTTATGGATTAAGTGGGTACATGAATATTATGTAAAAGGTCAATGCCTGATGGAAATGCCAATTCCCCTACAGGCTATTCGGATGATTAGAAAAATATAGTTACTTCAGCTGTGCATCTCCTCCTTCGAGGGCATTTCCGTTCTCCATTTTTCATTTTTCAATATTCCCACTCACAAAGTTAGACGAAGGAGCGTAAAAATTATGATCCTTCAAATATCAAGATATTTAGTGTACACTAGTTCCATATAATTGAGGAGAATATTTTGTTATGTGTACAAGTTTATACATTTTCTTCCAATTTCTTTTCAATGACTAAAATTCCACTATGCTGTAATTACATTGCCTTGTTACTGATGTATCATCTACTATCCAAAATGATTAGCACAAAATTTACAGATCAATCTGATTCATTTGAGCTGTGTTTAATTTTCTGAAGTAGCAAGAACTAGATGATCTCCATCTCTTATCACTGCTATGTCCTCAATAAGTACTCCATCTTCAGTTAGTACTTTCACGGGAGAGATGCAAAATTTCTAGGCACCGATATCAAGTAGCTCTAGAATTGAATCTGGCAAAAGCACAAACCTTCTGCGCATATCAGCTTTCTCTAGACAACCGATGGTTATTCTACCTGGAATTCTTGAATTGCCAATTTTACTTGAAGAATTATCCGGGGCCAGTTCCTCCTTCATGGCGTGCAGACACAAATCCTATAAGTGAATTCTGAAAGAAACTAGCTCTTCTTCTCTGCGCCGTTGGGTGAACCAGTTTCTCTAGCTAGTGATGCTATTTCTTCAGGTGTGAAGAGATGAATCGTGGGATCGCTCTGACAGTTTGTAAGACAGGGAGCACCAGTCGCCTCAGGAAGATAGACATTGGTTGCATCAAGTTGAAAAGCTCTTTTATCTATTCCTGGCCCTGACATTCAGCCAATGCTTTTGTTAAGCAAGTTCTTCTGAGGGAGAAACAGAGAAAAATTATATGCTAACATGTTGGTCTAGCGCAATTTCAAAGTTTCTATTGAGGTTGAAGCGGTGATATAGATTTAAGATTTAACATCTTTCATTTCCTTAGTTTACTTAGGGCATTATGTTTTTTCTAAACCCAAACCATCAATAAAATCCTTTTCTTTGTAGGACGAAATGGATGTAGCACTCCTAGTACCAGGGGATGTAATAAGTATCAAGTTGGGGGATATCATAACGGCTGATGCTTGTCTCCTTCATGGAGATCCCCACAAGATAGATCAATCTGCTCTCACCGATGAGTCATTACCCGTCACAAAGCACCCAGGCGATGGAATCTTCTCTGGTTCCACATGTAAACAAGGTGAAATTGACGCTCTTGTCATTGCAACCGGAATATACACCTTCTTCGGAAAAGCTGCTTATCTTGTTCGTACTTCTAATAATGTTGGCCACTTCCAGAAGGTGTTGACAGCAATCGGCAACTTCTGCATATGCCCTATTCTACCTGGAATCATCATAGAAATACTTGTAATGTACCCAATTCAGCACAGAAACTATAGAGACGGAATCGATAATATCCTTGTTTTTCTCATTGGAGGGATTCCAATAGCCATGCCTACTGTATTATCAGTCACTATGGCAATTGGATCCCGCAAATTGTCACATCAAGGTGCCATCACCAAGAGGATGACTTCTATAGAAGAGATGGCAGGGATGGATGTCCTTTGTAGTGACAAGATAGGAACTCTTACATTAAACAAGCTTGAAGTAGACAAAAACTTATTCTAGGTATTTGCAAAGGATATGGACAAAGATACCGTTATTCTTCTTGGGGCCAGAGATTCAAGGGTTGAAAACCAGGATGCTATTGATGCTTGCATCTTCGGAATCCTGGCAGATCCCAAGGAGGCTAGAGCTGGGATTCAAAAAGTACACTTCCTTCCTTTTAACCCTGTTGACAAGAGCACAACTATTACTTACATAGATTCTGATGGCAATTGGCATAGGATTAGCAAAGGTGCACCTGAACAGATTGTTGATCTTTGTGGACTAAATGAGGATGTAAAGAGGAAAGTTCACTCCATCATTGACAAATTTGCTGAGCGTGTTCTTCGATCTCTTGCAGTGGCTCAACAAACAGTACCAGAGAAGACAAAGGAAAGTCCAGGAGGACCTTGGGTCTTTGTAGACCTTTTGCCTCTTTTTGATCTGTTGGGAAAAAAACATCGACTAATTCTCATCCCTTTCGGACCGCCTTCAAGCAGAAAATAATAACAGATAAATTAAAGAGAATAAAAACAACACAAGATATAACGTGGAAACCCAATGCGAAAAAAACCACGGAAAGAATATTCACTATATGAAAAAATTTTACAACCATGTAATAAACAATATTTGTCTCACACACCCTAATACCTAAAATACTATACCCAAGAGACCTTCAAGAGATACCATCCCTAAATCCGTCAATGGTAAAAAAAAATACTATACCATGTATTTTATACATTTTGATATTTGGTATATTTTTGGTGTAGATACAAACAATGGAGATAAGCTCCTTAAATAGCTAACAAAAGCTATTTTCATATGTTATCTCACTGATGTGGGATAGCCAATATTTTTTACATCCTTTTTTTTATCTTCCTTTTTCAAACCAATAACCAACAAATCTCCACCTTTGAAAAGAAGAAAAAAAATACCAATCATTGGCCCTTTACAGTTGTTCAGCTACACATCACAGAATCAGTTCTCCACCTGACTCAAAACACGGCTAACCATGCGTACCTGCAACCTTCACATTATCTGCTACCGACAATTATAATTCTAATATCAAGAATTATCATACTCTCACCATAAAGAGTACCTCCACTCAGATTGAATATCACCAATCCAAGAATTTTTACTTGAAATCATTTCCCAATTTTAGGAATTTCAGCTTCGGCTCATGTCCGAAAAAATAACCTGCTAATAACTTATGATGCAACCCTCTTGTTGATTTCTTGAGAGTTTATTAGCCATCGACATCCTTTCCACCACACACCTTGCATCACATATCAACCAATTCCCATTGCAAATTATGGACACGCTAGAATTATTCCATTCTTTATTATGACAACCTTGGATAACATGTCATAAGGATACATATCCCAGCGTATAGTCAGAGCCTTTGCTGAACAGCTCCTTACAATCCTACCTTGTCCAAGTTTACTAGTTGTTGATCAATATTCCCAGTCCACAAAGATTCGAAAATTCCACTAGTCAAATCCTTGAGTTTATTTTTACCATTTGACCAGAATTGAATGTTTGACCACCTCTTTCGATCCCTCCATGCGTTAACAAAGAACAATAAAAGTCCCAAAGCTACATCCCCACTGCAATCATGCATGTAATAAATCACAACCGCCATAGTTCGAGAACCACTGCTGAAGCTTCTACATCTCTTAACTAATGCATGCCAGATTTTGACAATACTCGTGGATAATTTTTCATCAGCTTTGACTTTATTTCTCACGCAACCAGTTCCAAAACTCATTCTCTAACCAAACTTCTCAAATCTTGTCCCGACATGCTTAACAGTACTAATAAATGGACAATAACAATGAAAAAGCACCCACTAAATTAGTTTTCAGGAAAGAGAAGTGGATTACAATGGATACACTTAAATACCAAATCTTTCCATAGCCACAATCTTTTTAGATTGTACTTATTTTTACTATTCCCAAATATACAAGTACCCAAAGCAACTCCACCAGAATAGCAAACTCCACCAGAATTAGACTCCACTTGCTACTTCACCAGGATGAATCTTTTGCTTGAAAAATAATAATTCTAAATTAGAATTTTTTTCTGAAGTGGAAGATCAGACAAAACTACAACCACAGAGCATACTAAAATTTCAAAATAATTATTCCACACCTAAGGCTCTGATACCATTAATTGGGAAAAAGCATAGACTAATTTACATCCCTTCCAGACCGCCTTCAAGCAGAGAATAATAATAGAGAAATTAAAGAGAATAAAAACAACACAAGATATAATATGGAAACTCAATACGGAAAAAACCATGAAAATAATATTCACTATATGGAAAATATTTACAACCATGTAATACACAATATTTGTCTTACACACCCTAATATCTAAAATACTATACCCAAGAGACCTTCAAGAGATACCATCCCTAAATCCCTCAATGGTAAAAAAATACTATACCATATGTTTTATACATTTTGATATTTGGTACGTTTTTGGTGTAGATACAAATGATGGAGATAAACTCCTTAAATAGCTAACAAAAGCTATTTTCATATGCTATCTCACCAATGTGGGATAGCCAACATTTTTTACTTTCTTTTTTTTCTTCCTTTTCCAAACCAATAACCAACAAACCTCCACCTTTGAAAAGAAGAAAAAAAATATCAATTGTGGGCCCTTTAGAGTTGTCCATCTATACATCACATAATCAGTTCTCCACCTGACTCAAAACATGACCAACCATGCGTAGCAGCAACCTCCACATTATCTGCTACCGACAATCATAATTTTAATATCAAGAATTATCATACTTCCACCATAAAGAGTACCTCCACCAAGATTGAATATAACCAATCCAAGAATTTTCACTTGAAATCATTTCCCAATTTTAGGAATTTCAGTTTCGGCTCATGTCGGAAAAAATAACCTGCTAATAACTTATGATGCAACCCTCTTGTTGATTTCTTGAGAGTTTATTAGCCATCGATATCCTTTACACCACACACCTTGCATCACATATCAACCAATGCCCATGTTCAAATTGTGGATACGCTAGAATTATTCCATACTCTATCATGACAACCTTGGATAACATGTCACAAGGATACATATCCTAGCGTACAGTCGGAGCCTTTGCCGAACAACTCCTTATAGTCCTACCTTGTCCGAGTTTACTAGTTGTTGATCAACATTCCAGTCCATAAAGATTCCAAAATTCCATTAGTCAAATCCTCAATTCATTCTTCACCCGGTCCTTAGTAGCCTTTCCAAAGTCAACCTAACCGCTTACCTTTGGAAAGGCGCTTTTATTTTTACCATTTGACACGACTTGAATCTTTGACCACCTCTTTTGATCCCTTGTTGCATTAACAGAGAACCACAAAAATCCCAAAGCTACATCCCCACTGCAATCATACATGTAATAAATCACAACCGCCATAGTTCAAGAACCACTGCTGAAGCTTCTACATCTCTTAACTAATGCATGCCAGATTTTGACAATACTCGCGGATAGTTTTTAATCAACTTTGACTTTATTTTCTCATGCAACCAACTCCAAAACTAATTCTCTAACCAAATTCTCAAATCTTGTCCCAACATGCTTAACAATACTAATAAATGGACAATAACAATGAAAAAGTACCCACTAAATTAGATCACATGAAAGAGAGGTGGATCACAATTGATACACTTAAATGCCAAGTCTTTCCTTAGCCAGAACCTTTTTATATTGTACTTATTTCCACTATTTCCAAATATACAAGTATCCAAAGCAACTCCACCAGAATAGCAAACTCCACCAGAATTAGACTCCATTTGCTACTCCACCAGGACGAAACTTCTGCTTGAAAAATAATAATTCTAATTCAGAATTTTTTTCTGATATGGAAGATCAGACAAAGCTGTAACCACAGAGCATATTAAAATTTCAAAAGAATTATTCCACACCTAAGGCTCTGATATCACTTATTGGGAAAAAACACAGACTAATTTCTGTCCCTTCTGAACCGCCTTCAAGCAGAAAATAATAACAGAGAAATTAAACAGAATAAAAACAACACAAGATATAATGAAAAATTATTCACTTTACGGAAAACTGTTACAACCATATAATACACAATATTTCTCACACCCCCCAATACCTAAAATACTATACCCAAGAGATATCATCCCTAAATCCCTCAATGGTAAAAAAAATACAATACCATGTAATTTATACATTTTGGTATTTGGTGTTTTTTTTGTGTAGATACAAACAATGGAGCTAAGCTCCTTAAATAGCTAACAAAAATAATTTTCATATGCTATATCCCCAATGTGGGATAGCCAAGATTTTTTACTTCCTTTTTTTCCTTCCATTTTCAAACCAACAAACAACTTGATCCTCCAAGGCATGATAGTGCATAGACAATTACGTGTGACCTTGTCCTTAGTGTCAATGTAAAAATGATGATTGGCGATCAGCTTGCCATAGCCAAGGAGACTAGTCGTAGACTTGGCATGGGAACAAACATGTACCCTTCTTCCTCTCTCCTAGGATGAACAAGGATGAAAATACTACTGCTAACCACCCTATGGATGAACTCATTGAGATGGGTGATAGCTTTGCCGGTTTCTTTCCAGAGCACAAACATGAGATTGTGAGGAAGCTCCATGAAAGAAAGCACATTTGTGGTATGACAAGAGATGGTGTGAATGACGCCCCTGCCCTAAAGAAAGCAAATATTGGCATATCTGTGGCTTTTGCTACTGATGCTGCCCGTAGTGCATCAGACATAGTTCTCACGGAGCCAAGATTAAGTGTGATAGTGAGTGCCGTTTTGACTAGTCGAGCCAGTTTCCAAAGGATGAAGAATTATACCATTTATGTTGTTTCTATAACCATCCGAATTGTGCTAGGATTCATGGTTATTCCACTAATCTGGAAGTTTAATTTCTCACCCTTCATGGTCTTATCATGGCCATTCTCAATGATGGAACCATCATGACCATATCTAAAGACAAGGTGAAACTGTACCTATGCCTAACTCATGGAAACTGAGAGAAATATTTGCCACTGGAATAATTCTTGGAACATACCTTGCCATGATGAGCGTTATCTTCTTTTAAGCTGCTCATCAGTCAAATTTCTTTAGTGACACATTTGGTGTAAGATCAATTAAAGACAATATACATGAGCTCAATCCATCCCAATATCTTTAAGTCAACATCGTTAGTTAGACACTCATTTTCGTAACTAGGTCAAGGAGTTGCTCTTATGTAGAACGACCTGGTCTCCTTCTGCTAGCTGCTTTTGTTGTTGCACAGCTGGTTGCCACCATATGTGCAGTATAAGCAAACTGGGTTTTATTAGGATTCATGGTATTATTTGGGGTTAGGCTGGTGTTATTTGTCTTTACAATATTATTTTCTACATACCTTTCATATTCTAACATTCGTAATCAGATACATTTTGATTGTGATAGAGTTGATGAGTTGACAAGGTTTTAAATGAGACTTGTTAATATGATTTGATTGAGTTGATTGGATGGAGATTTATGAGCATTGAGTCTTGGGAGGAGTATCGAGCACCGAATTGAGTAAGAGTAAGTAATAACTTGAATCCAATAACTACGTTACCAAACGTAGGAGGAGATTGAACCGTTAAAGTCGGATGCTTCCCCAAAATTATTGTCCTGACATTATAGGACTTGGTTGGATTGGATCCATGATTGGTTTATTCGTTCATGCCCTGGCAAAGTATGAATGGATGTGGCAACAACGTCGGTTTGTTGTACTATTACTGGCTCATATGTGATGGTTGTTGGATAAGAGAAACTCCCATATAGGTCTTGATAGTACTCTGAGTCGGATTGAGTTGAATGGTTTGTGATTGGTCCCGTCTAAACCATATTCTTGTTTAGACGTAGGACACTTGATTTAGTTGTTATTTCTCTTGAGTTGAGATTCTGAGTTGATTTGGTTCTTCCTTGATGTTTGTTTCATTCGACCATTTTACATACTCGTACATTCCATGTACTGACGTCATTTGGCCTGCATCATTTCATGATACAAAGACAGGTACTATAGATCATCTATCGATGCACCATTGAAGATCTCCCCATTTCCCGCTGGTTGGTGAGTCCTCCCAGTCTTCGGAGGATGCCGAGATTATCTTTATAGCATTGTTTTGTCTCTTTTATTTTGATTATTGGTAGCCATGGGCTTGTCATCGGCACCTCCTAGATTTTTGATAGAGGCTTCATAGACTAGAGTGTGGGAATGATGAGTCATTCGTTTGACTAGCTTTATCCTAGTTGATTATCGATTTGATAGTTGTTTGGACTTTGGCCCTATATTATAGATAGTATTCTTATGATTGAGTCTTCTGCCGATAGAATGTGAATGAATAAAAGTGTGACTGGACTAGGTGGTTTGCTTGAAGGTCAGAAATGACTTTTGAGTGCCGGCCATGCCTAGGGTACCCTCCCGGGGCGTGACACCAGGTCCTTTTTTTTATCTACTCCATTCTCGACATATTCTTTATATTCTACCTTATGCATTAGACAATCTCTGATGAAGTGCCCTGGTTTACCACATTTGTGACACATATCTGTAGCATTTGTAAGTCGATTGGAGTTACCCTTCTTGACTAAACCTCCATGCTTTCTTATAATCTTATGAAATCTCTTTGTCAAATTTGTCATATCTTCATCCTCAGCTTAAGGTTCAACTGAAGCAACATTAAGAGAAAGTGATTTCTCCTGCTTTGTCTCCTTCTTCATGCCATCCTGAGCTCGATGCAGCTTATGTGTCTGAAGACTCCCAATCAAGGCATCAATTGTGAGAATCTTTAGTTCCTTTGCTTCAGTTATTGCATCCACTTTGATAGCCCAAGACTTAGGAAGGATCCTTAGAATTTTCTTGACTTGTTTGCTAGGATAAACAGGTTTACCCAGACTTTGAAGTTCATTAGTAATGGAGGAAAACCTGGTATGGATGTCATAGATAGTCTCTCCTTCTTTCATAGTAAAATTTTCGTATTATGTGGTTAGAATATCCACCTTTGACTCTTTAACTTGCTCAGTTCCTTTATGAGCAGTCTTCAGACAGTCCCAAATTTCTTTTGCGGACTCACAAGTAGAAATTTTATTGTATTCTTCAGCTTCAATGCCACATACCAGTAGTTTCTTAGCCTTATAATTCTTCTCAATCTTTTTCCTATCAGCCTCAGTATACTGCCTACGAGTTGTAGGAATAATCCTTGTGATGTCTCCTTCATTCTCTTCAACAATGGGAACATAGAGACTATCAAGAATAGTGTCCCAAAATTCACTGTCCTCAACCATGAGAAAGTCATGCATGCGAGTCTTCCACCAGCTGTAAAACTGACCATTCAATCGAGGGGGTCTGGTTGATGACTGACCCTCTTCCAAATTTAGTGGAGCAACCATTCTTGTAGGAACTTCTCTTGGTGTTAACCAGATAGAGGATATAGAAAAGCTACTCTAATACCAATTTTTAGAATGTATGCTTCCACCAGAACAGCTAGAATCTGGTCCCTTATCAGAAAATAGTACAGAAACTTAAAGAACAGAACAATAAAATCAGACTCAAGATTTTACGTGGAAACTCCTTGCTCAAGGGAGAAAAACCACGGCTTGTCACACAGGATTTTTTCTCAATCTTCACTAAAACAACTGACCCAGAGATTCTAATTACAAGCTCTTGTAATTTAGGAATTGCACTCACAATTTGTATTCTCTCCTAGTAATAACTTTGTTATAAATCTGAAGCAATAACTCTACTTCTTCCTAAATGACTAGACTCCTAGCTAATTTAAGCTTCAAGAGGTCTCCATAACTAGCTATAGTTACTTCGACACGATGAACAATGAAAAACAAACACAATGAACTTGTCTAGCTTCTGTTATAGATTAGGAGTAGACCTTACAAGATTAAGAATAAGAAATTACAACTCTAAAACAAGAACAAAACAACTGATAACTATTAGGTCCTTGATCTTCTTCAAGAGCAAATTTTAGATTTTTTGAGAGCATGATCTTCAATGGATTTTTCTTTTCAACAATTCCAAATGCCAAGTGAGAAATATTGTAAAGAATATATATATCAGTGTTATACATTGCGTTGGATGATTTGTATTGGTTAGACAGCTAACCCCCTGCATAGGAACTTGACCGCGTACACACAGACTTGCAGAGTTGGGAGGATCTATTTTGTACTGTTTGTCTACTATCATTATGTCACACCCCAGGAGGGTACCCTAAGCGTGGCCGGCACTCGAAGGCCATTTCTGACGTCCGAGCAAACCACCTGATCCAGTCACACATTCATTCAAACACATTCTCTTAGCGGAAACTCAATTAACGAAATACTATTCATATATGGGGCCGAAAGCCAAACATTTATAACCCAACAAGACAATAAAATAAGACTCCTCAAAATAACAGTTCTACCTCCCCACACTCCAGTCTATGAAGCCTCTATACAAGTCTAAAAGGTGCCAATGACAAGCCCATGGCTACAACCAATCAAAATAAAAGAAATGACAACAAAACTGTGCAAGAAGGCTCAATATCATCCGGGAACTAGGAGGACTCACCAACTAGCTGGAAGTGTATGCGGATCTTCAACGGAGCGCCGGTTGATGATCTCCAGTACCTGTCTCTGCATCATGAAACGATGTAGGCCAAATGGCGTCAATACATGGAATGTAGGAGTATGTAAAATGGCCAAACACAACAAACATCAAGGAAGAATTTATCAACTCGGGAGCGCAACTCAAGAGGAATAACAACTCGATCAAATGTCCTAAGTCTAAACAAGAATATGATTTAGATGGGACCAATCACATACAATTCAACTCAATCTAACTCAGAGTACTATTAAGACCTATTTGGGAGTTTCTCTTATCCGACAACCATCACTTATGAGCCAGTGAAGGTACAACAAAACGACGTTGTTGCCGCGCCCGTTCATACTTTGCCAGGGTATGAACGAATCAAACATTTATGGATCCATTCCAACCAAGTCCTATAATATCAGGAAAAATCTCTCGGGGAAACATCCGACTTTACGGTTCAATCCCCCTACGTTTGGCAACATAGGTATTGGGTTCGAGTATGGACTATACTCTTGCCCAATTCGGTGCTCGATACTCCTCCCAAGACTCAATGCTCATAAAACTCCATCTAATCAACTCAACCAAATCATATCGACAAGTCTCATTACAACCTTGTCAACTCATCAACTCTATCACAATCAATCTCTTCCAATCATACTATCCGATCAATCTCAATCACATCTCCGAAAGAAATTTAAATGCACATATATAGCATCATCTAGATATAATCAATCATTTCTTTCATCTATTTGAGAAAATCTTTGAGGCTTATCACAATTTCAAAACTTTAAATTGACATTTCATATTGAGCAACATTGTCAAGAAAATAACATCCTTTATCAAAATCTACATAGTCAAGAAGATCAATAGAACATATTTAACAACTCATTTTCATCAACTCATACTCACATAAAGGCTCAATTTAGGAACTCCTTAGCTCAACAACATCAACACATATAGAATCAAATACATAGGGGACAAAGTTCATACAAGCATAAACCATACCAAGAAACTCTATTTTCATGAACATCTAACCTCAAAGCAAGAGTAGGACACATGAGTGGACTCAACCCATGTTTTAGATAGCCTTACATACCTTAGTGAAGACTTGAAGAAACCCTTGTGGTTGGGCCTTCAATGGAAACTCAAACCTTGAAGCTCTTGGAACTCTTCTTGTTGGAGAAGGATTTGGAGAGGAAGAAGAAGAGAGAGAGAGAGAAGAGGTTTCTAGGGATATTAGAGAGAGAGTGAGGGCTGAAGAAATGATCCCAAAATAGTCTAGGATGATACATATATAATTTGGGGCAATTCCCAAATTGCCCCTTCTCAAAAGTTCTGAAAAATAGGCAAAAATGCACCTGGCGCGATAGTGGCGCATCGCGCCATTGCAGCGCCAGGCTGAAACATGCCTAAAACCTGCACACCTCGTTGTGGTGCGCCGTGCCAGAGACCAAACTACTGAGGCAGGTTTCTGGCGCGATAGTGGCGCATCGCACCCTTACAGCGCCAAGGCCAAATTTTCTGGGTTCTGGAAATTTGGCCTGAAAAACCCTGCACAACTTTTAGTGGCGCATCGCGCCAAGGGCCAAACTACTAAGGCATGTTTCTGGCGCGATAGTGGTGCGTCGCGCCCTTACAGCGCCAAGTCCATTTCCCCAGCAGTTGTAACCCAGGCCAAAAATAAAAATCCTGCCGTGCTAGTTCATCTTAGGATCGTCATCTCTTTTGACTCCGAACTCCAAAATTTATGTTCTTGGTGGCGTTGGAAAGAAGACTCGACGACCTTTAATTTGATAGGTTGTGGGCCACCCAGATTGATGTCCTTTAAAAGATAGGGTCATTAAAAGTCGACCCTTATACGAACTCATCCTAAACTTAGCCACAACGGATCTCTTGGACTTAGCTCGGCCCTAGGGGTCCTTGGTGACCCCACATCACCTCTAACACTGCTCTTTCCCTCAGAGACTCATCTTAACTCACGAATATACTCCAAGATACTCAGGTTCGACCCCTCCCGTACACAAGAAGGGTCCGAATCTTTGGAAAATTTTTGAGGGGTGTTACATTATCTCCCCCTTTAGATCATTCATCCTCGAATGACGAGAAATCAAGAATAGACTCGGGGTGCAAATCACAATCAAAACTCAGTCATTCAATCAGTCAAATTCTCAATTAATTATCAATCAAGACTCAAGAAGGCACAAATGAATTCAAGTCAAGGAAATGGTCATTACCTTCAACATTCTCCTCGGTAGGCACGAATAGATGGGGATATTTAGATTTCATGGCTTCCTCCGCTTCCCATGTGGCTTCCTCAACAAATTGGTTTCTCCATAAGACTTTGACTGAGGGACTTCTTTGTTCCTCAGTTTGCGAACTTGGCGATCAAGAATTTGGACCGGAACCTCTTCATAAAACAAGCTATCCTTAATTCCAATGCTATCAATGAGGACTACCAATGAGGGATCGCCTAAGCACTTTTTCAACATCGAAACGTGGAATACCGGATAAATAGAGGCTAGCTCCGACGGCAACTCCAATTCATAAGCAACACTCCCAATCCGCCTCAAGATCTGGTAAGGACCAATATATCGAGGACTAAGCTTCCCCTTCTTTCCAAACCTTATGACACCCTTCATAGGTGATATTTTCAAATACACCCAATCATCCACCTCAAACTCTAAGTCTCTCCTCTTCACATCGGTGTAAGATTTTTGGCGGCTTTGGGCCATCTTTAGCCTCTCTCGAATAACTCGCACCTTCTCCACGGCTTGATGAACAAGGTCAGGCTCAATCAACTCTGCTTCACCAACTTCAAACCACCCAATGGGAGATCTACACCTCCTCCCATACAAAGCTTCATAAGGAGCCATTTGAGTGCTTGTATGATAGCTATTGTTGTATGCAAACTCTATGAGAGGTAAGTGATCATCCTAATTTCCCTTGAAGTCAAGCACACATACCCTCAACATATCTTCCAATGTCTGGATGGTGCGCTATGCTTGGCCATCTGTCTGGGATGGAAGGCTGTACTCAAGTTCACCGTCGAACCTAATCCTTTCTGAAAGGATTTCCAAATTTGGGAAGTGAATTGAGCTCCTCTGTCTGAGATGATTGACAAAGGGACCCCATGCAATATGACGACCTCCTGTATATACAACTTTGCATAATCTTCTGCGGTATCAGTAGTCTTAACCGCCAAGAAGTGAGCTAATTTCGTCATCCTATCCACAATCACCCAAATGGAATCATGTTGCTTTCGGGACTTCGGCAAGCCTGTAATAAAGTCCATATTGATCATATCCCACTTCCATTCTGGAATTTCTATGTTTTGGGCTAAACCACATGGCCTTTGATGTTCAACCTTCACCTATTGGCAATTCGGGCACTTGGAAACAAATTCCGCAATATCTCTCTTCATCCCCCAATAGATTTCCCTCAAATCATGATATATTTTGTGGAACTTAGATGAATGGAGTACCTGGAACTATGCACTTCGGCCATAATCCTCTCTCAAACATCATCGACATCCAGCACACACAATCTATTTTGGTACCTCAACACACCATCTCCCCATTGGGTAAAAACCATTACCTCTTGTTTGTGAACAACTCCCTTCAATTGGAGAAGGATGGGATCTTGGTCTTGCTTCTCTTTTACCTCTGCCACATGTGAGGACGTAGACCCATCCTGAATAGTAACTCTGCCTTCATTGTTCTCTTCCAGATAAACTCCCAATCAGGCTAATCTGTGTACCTCCTTCGCCAATTATCTCCTTTATTCCTCCACGTGGGAAGTGCTACCCATAGACAACCTGCTAAGAGCATCAGCAATAACATTAGCTTTACCTGGATGGTAGAGGATGCTCATATCATAGTCCTTGAGTAGCTCAAGCCATCTCCTTTGCCTCAGGTTGAGTTCCTTCTGGCTAAAGACGTATTGCAAGCTCTTGTGATCGATGAATACATCAATATGCACTCCATAAAGGTAGTGGCACCAGATTTTAAGCGCAAACACCACAGCTGCCAGCTCAAGGTCATGAGTTGGGTAATTCCTCTCATGAACCTTAAGCTGTCTTGAAGTATAGGCTATCACCTTCCCTCTTTGCATCAACACACAACCCAAACCAATTCTGGATGCATCACAATAGATCATAAAACCTTCTGTACCATCGGGCAAGGTTAGAATAGGAGCAGTGGTTAGCTTGGTCTTCAATTTCTGAAAACTCTCCTCATAAGCATCGGACCATTGGAACTTAGCCTTCTTTTGGGTCAGCTTAGTCAATGGTGATGATATGGATGAGAATACCTCTACAAACCTTCAATAATAGCCAGCCAAACCCAAAAAGCTCCTTATCTCCGTCGGGGATATGGGTCTAGGCCAATTCTTTACTGCCTCAATCTTCTGAGCATCAACCTGAATACCATCTCCAGATACAATGTGGCCTAAGAAGGCCACTGATGCAAGCCAAAATTCACATTTAGAGAACTTCGCATATAATACCTGGTCCCTCAAAGGTTGGGCCTTCAATGGAAACTCAAACCTTGAAGCTCTTGGAACTCTTCTTGTTGGAGAAGGATTTGGAGAGGAAGAAGAAGAGAGAGAGAGAGAAGAGGTTTCTAGGGCTTTTAGAGAGAGAGTGGGGGCTGAATAAATGATCCCAAAATAGTCTAGGATGATACATATATAATTTGGGGCAATTCCCAAATTTCCCCTTCTCAAAAGTTCTGAAAAATAGGCAAAACTGCACCTGGCGCGATTATGGCGCATCGCGCCATTGCAGTGCCAGGATGAAACATGCCTAAAACCTGCACACCTCGTAGTGGCGCACCGCACCAGAGACCAAACTACTGAGGCATGTTTCTAGCGCGATAGTGGCGCGTCGCGCCCTTACAGCGCCAAGGCCAAATTTTCTGGGTTCTGGAAATTTGGCCTGAAAAACCCTGCACAACTTTTAGTGGTGCGTCGCACCAAGGGCTAAACTACTGGGGCATATTTCTGGTGCGATAGTGGTGCATCGCGCCCTTACAGTGCCAAGGCCATTTCCCCAGCAGTTGCAACCCAGGCCAAAAATGAAAATCCTGCCGTGCTAGTTCATTTTAGGATCATCATATCTTTTGACTCCGAACTCCAAAATTTACGTTCTTAGTGGCGTTGGAAAGAACACTCGAAGAACTTTAATTTGATAGGTTGTGGGCCACCCAGATTGACGTCCTTCAAAATATAGGGTCATTAAAAGTCGACCCTTATACAAACTCATCCTAAACTTAGCCACGACGGATATCTTGGACTTAGCTCGGCCCTAGGGGTCCTTGGTGACCCCATATCACCTCTAACACTGCTCAGTCCCTCAGAGACTCATCTTAACTCATGAATATACTCCAATATACTCGAGTTCGACCCCTCCCGTACACAAGAAGGGTCCGAATCTTTGGAAAAATTTTGAGGGGTGTTACACATTATCAGCAAAGTGTCCTCAAAGGGACCAGGTCCTTTACCTAATCCCTGAGTTTGTGAAATCATCAGAACCAACTAATACTGAGCATTATCAGTTGCTTTCACAAGAAAGAATGATTATAGTAGGAAACGGACTTCACCCCTCACAAATGTATGACATCTGACAACAAAAGCTATAATGAATTAGCTGAACAAGCCCAACGTCGTGTTGAAGCTACCAGGATAAGAGAGCATCATACACTTAAAGGTTATGTGGAATCAGTCGTTAAGCTAAAGGGACTTGACATCGAGACAATTCATCAGCATTACATAATCTAATGAATGTTTAACTTGATTGCAGTTTAGTTTTGCACCCTTGTTCACTCCCTTCATCGTTCTTGCAATTAAGTGTAAAAGGGATCCATTTTTAAAATTGTCCATTTGCAGTTGTTGTTTTCTGATGTTTCACTTGGGTGAATTTGGTAAGATTAATAGTTGAATGTTAGTAGCTCATTTATTATGGATGTTGTTATAATCAGTTTTAGTTATTGTGATATTAATTTAGTTTAATCTTTCTACCATCTTTTGGAAAGTTGATTTCTCTTTACTTTTATTATTTTAATTTCTCTTTTCTCGTTTATCTGATATTAATAAGTTAGCATGATCCATCACATATGTATTTATACTTGTATTAATAACCAAGTTCACATGTATAGATTCACTTACTTATTTTACCTAATAATTTAGTTAACATATTTAATCATTTATAACCTAGATGAGGACTCTGCTAGGATATAGCTCCTCGAAAGATAGTAATTTTTCTAAGCTCGGTTTACTTAGTCTTTCCTTTTGCTTGTGATATTGTGCTCTGAAGCTAAATATTAAGAGTGCTCAATGAAATATAAGGTTCATGTGATTCTCATTTTCTAAATTAGAGGTATTTCATGATCAACATCCTTAGACCCTTTTTTTAATGAAACGTAGACTTTAATAATCTTTAGCAATCTATATAAAATCTTGTCTCAATACATATATGTTACTAAATCATGATCCACTCTCATTGTGTCATATAGAGATGGAATTCAAGCTGCAATTTTTCAATTATGGCAAGGAGTATAGCATTTATGTATTAATGGGCTTATTAACTTAGAATGATTTTTCTTTTATAGTTATCCGAGGTTACTCACTATCCTAAATTGGGTAGAGATAAAGTCTTTAGTTTAGTAATATGGTTGTAGGATAAGTGATTTCAATGACGAAGCTGCTAACAAGTAGGGTAGAAACTTATATGTTTAGACGATTTGATATAAAGAATAAAGTTCAAACAAAGAAAATAATGTGTTTTCTATCTCAAAATGTCATTTGTAATGATCCTTTAAAGCTAAAATTATTGACATGCTTTATTCGAAGCCTGATACATGTCAATTATATTGGCTGAGATGCAAATGGCTTGTGAATACTACTGAAAGTTACCACTCACTCCACATTCTAAGGGGAATAATGATTTTTTCTTGTGTTGTCACTGAAATCCTCTTCAATTGTTTATGAACTGCTATGGTCATATCTAATTTCCCACTCCCTCAATCCTCTTTTGCTTGACATCATGCGGGGACCTATGGATTTTTACTAATGTGTGGAAAGGGACCCTCATAAGGTTTAGGTGTGTCTTTGAAATTTTGGGTATACTTTGCGCGTAGTACTTGTGTCTTTTCCCAAGTATTATTTTTTGAAAGTTAAAAGAACTTCAAATCTTATTAAATCAGCATCACATGCATATATACATTAGCAAGAAGCTCTATCAAAGGTAAGAAAATATCCTACAGATCTATCCTATGATCCTTACAAATCTCTCCTACGATTCAGTAAACTATATAAGGTAATAAATTTTTACAATATTCTGTAACACTCTCCCTCAAGTTAGAGCATATATATATAATGATCATGCCTAGGTTATTACACAAATAGTTAACTCGAGCTCCATTCATCGCCTTTGTAAACAAATGAGATAGTTGCTCCCCTGTCTTCACATATTTCGTGGAAATCAAATTTTCTTGAATCTTTTCACGAATAAAATGGCAGTCCACCTCGATGTGCTTAGTTCTTTCATGATACACTGAATTTGAGGCGATATGAATGGAAACTTGATTATCACACCAAAGTTTCGCTAGTGTGGGATACTTCAACCCAACTTCACTTAAGAGGTGATGTATCCACATAATCTCACATTTGGATTGTGCCATAGCTCTATACTCGTATTCTGTACTAGGTTGAGATACAACATTTTGTTTCTTACTTCTCCGTGATATCAAATTTCTACCCACAAAGACACAGTAGCCTATAGTAGACCTTCTATCAATCTTAGATCCAGCCCAATCAGTGTCTACAAAACACTCAATGCGAGTATGTCCATTGTTGCTATATTCTATGCCAACTTCAGGGGCTCCTTTCAAGTAACATAATATTTATTCCCAAGCAACCCAATATTTGACTGTAGGCGTGGACATGAACTAACTAACAGCACTTACTGCAAAAGAAATATTCGGAGTCACATGCCTGTCCAACTGTTATTTTGTGTATAAATTTAAGAAAGTATGTCCTACAAGCATGAGGTTGAGGTAAATTTATTGATTGATAAGGCCCATAGCACATGTTTTATGTTGAGAAAGACATTTGTATATACTTGTTGCATTCGGAACTTATTATTATCCCATGATCATGCATTCATATTCATCCTCATGGATTCACTGATTTGAAACTATGAAAATAATGTTTTTGATAGGAAGTTGCATGCCCGATGGAAATTGTTCTTACAAATTTACTTATTTATGAACCAAGGATAAATATAGATTTGCTTGCTCAATGAAAAATTGTTCCAGGTGGATATATGGATCTCGCGAGTCCCTCATGGATCCTACCTTACAACAAATTGACTGGGGAAGGTTGGGTGTTATTTGTAGGATTATTGACTATTGCATTGCATTATATTTCATTTTATCTATTGTGTGTTTACTTTTATTATTGGTGTTGTTTGAACTCCTCAGACTTTTCTGTGTGCAGGATTATTTAATATTCTTTATGTGATATAGTTACTACCTTTGCTCGATCTGTCTATAATGCCTATTGAGTACTTATGATTTTTTACCCATACTACACTTTCTAAATCTTTTCTGATGAAGATCCTGACACCAATTATTCACATGTTTCTTGAATCATTCAGTATGTTTGTTGATTCAAATTCATAGTGAGCTCTTTGCCTCCAGAGATTTGTCTGGGTTACCTCTTTACTTTCATATATATTGTATTAGATTTTATATAGTTGATGTACCATATTTGACATATTTCTTGTAATAGAAAGCTCTTATGTACATAACACTAAGTCTTGAGAGGACTTTTTACATACTGTCTTTTATTTATGAAGGTTTATAGGAATTTAGATTATTGTGTCATTACTTTACTTCTGGCTTTATCCTATGTTTTTATGTCTTCGTCAAAGGTTAACTTATCTGCCGGGGGAGGAGGGAGGGGTATGAGGGCAGGTGCCATCATGACCTAGATTTTGAGCCATGACAAATTATATCTAATATAAGAGAATGTAAGAAATATTTTATCTATTATTTTTTTAAAAAAAATAAGTACTCACTAAGATCCCATAACTAATAAAAGTCATTTTTCAAATAATTAAAAATGTTTCCTTGAAAAATAAGTCTAAGTAGCTAAACACTAAAATATGATTATTTTTTTCAATAAAACATTGCCCTCCATACTAAACCCGCAAAAGAAAAAGAAAAAAAAAACAAATGTATACCCTTGTCTTGACTTAAAAAAGAAAAAATATCAAATAGGTCAAATAAATTTTTTTTGTATGGTCAATACTAGACATGCCCATTATCAAGTAGAGGTACTAGATAAGTACCTATTAAGAGAATTAAATGTTTCTCTTTATAAATTTCAGTGTTTTATTTAACAAATTTATTTTTATCTCTCCCTTGTTATATCCGAAGAGGAGAATTCTCAATTGGTTGAAGGAGCATATGATCCAATGGAAGCTCCCTACTATGGCATGATAGAAGAAGTTTGTGTTATGATGGTTGATAATGACAGAGAGTTTGTTACTTATATGGCCGATTTGCTAAAGTCTTATGACTATAAAGGTAACATTTCTAACATAAAAATAGAACCTGTAAGTTGTAACCTTTGGTTCTTTGATATAACTAAAATCTGTGTAATTTCATTTATATAAGAGATTTAATTGATAGGATGCTTGTTATTTCATTTATGACTTTAACATGGATCTGCTTTTAGAATTCATTTATATATCTTGTAAATCTTTGATTTCTATTTTCCTTCTTATCATAACACTATTTTTATGTTTTGTATATGTTGTTTTACTAGTTAATAAATAAGTTTTGTGTGGTGATATCATATTCTCTATTTTTATTTCTTGACATACACATTCACACACTTGATTAACTTCTATGTACCTGGAAGGACACAACTTTATGTTTAATTTTATTTATTTAATCAACTAATATGTGGATTATACACTTAATCATTTTGAAGAAAAGGGAAAAATTGTTCTTTGTCAATTGTCCGGATGAAACAATTAATTAAATCGCTCAAAAATGAATTTTGTATGTGCAGATCTTTGATTCTTACCAATCTCTCTATCATTTTTTTAAAAAAATATTTTGGTGGTGAAGGCACAAGATTAGAGTAATGGGAGGGAAGAGAGAGAGTTAGAGAAAGACAAAATAAGAATTAATCTGACTATTTGACCGTGAGATAATATATATTTTTTTGTCATTTATTGGAAGTAGACAAAAAAAGGGGGATCCTTCAAAATAATATTGACCAGAGGAAACAATTAATTAAATCCCTCAAAAATGAATTTTGTATGTGCAGATTTTTTATTTTTACCAATCTATCTATCATTTAGAAAAAAGTTATTTTGGCGGCGAAGGCACAAGATTACGGTAATGGGAGGGAAGAGATAGAGTAAGAGAAAGACAAAATAAGAACTAATGTAACTATTTGACTGTGAGATAATATTCTTTTTGTCTTTTATTGGAAGTAGACAAAAAAAGTGGGGAGACTTGATTTTCAAAAAATAAAAAATATTCCCCTTCCTTTTTTTAATTCAATTAAAATATCCCTGTTAATTTCAAAGAGCCTTTTCTACTTTGTAATTGAACAAAAAATTTTATCTCTTGAAAAATAAATAAAATTGTTAAACCTAAACATGTTATTTCAACCTTTTGACCACACGCAGACCTTGAATTTTAAAATATTTTAATTTTTTTTAATTTGAAAGAAAACAAATGGATCTAGTTTAATGGCTACTTGCCAAATAGTTTTTATGGCTCAACCTTAATGGTCATTCAATTAATTTCTCTATTTTAATTTCTTAAGGCAATAGACAATTTCTGAATGAAATGAAAATTGGATTCATGTAACAGGAGAAAGAGTTGACATTCCTTTGTTGGGATATAATTTAACTTTTAATTGATCCTGGTACTTGGGACCCTGTGAATGTAGACACGGTCTCTTTGAATCCCTTTGAATTTCAAATATTTGGAAAGAATAAGTAAATGCCATAAATATATTATCCGAAGACTATCTTAAAATAATGATATTTTGGGAAATCTTAATAGATTAGTTTGTTATCACCTTGTTGGTGAGGGTTCAATTCCTACTTATAAGCCCCACTTTCCCTTTGCCCCTTGCCCTAATTTTTAAAAATAGTGATTTTCTTCAACTATTTTATTGTGCAAAAAAGGTATATAAATGAAAATTTTAGTATAGTTTAGGTGTGTTTTATGATTTTCCCACATTTGTATTTTGTTGGGTTTTCCAATTACTTTGTTAGTATTCATTGTTGTTCCATGCTTAAGGTGTGTTAAATAATTTTGACTTGAATTTCTTTGCTAGCTAGTTTTGTAAGAACCATGTTATACACATGCATAAACCAAGTAATTTTGTAGTAATACAAAAGTAACTATTAGTAGTAGGGATTAAACTTTAATTTGACGGCAAGATAAAGAACATACATAGAAAAATCTGATAGAAAAAAGGAAGTTATTTTTCCTTTAGACGCTTTTATGACTCTAAAACCCAAAATTATTGCCAAAATAATGAGTAAGGTTTCATTTTAGATATATAACAAATCTAATGTAATCCCATAAGTGGGGTCAAGGAAGGATAGTGTGTATACAGACCTTTAACCCTACCTTTAAAAGGTAGAGAGTTTGTTTTCGATAGACCTTCAGCAAAAAATGGATGAAACGGATGATAGTAGCAACAAGGAACAAAAACAAAAAAAATACAATAATTGAGGCTAAAGAACCAACTGATAGAGATAGAAATATAAAAAATGAAAATACCATATTAATAAGAGCCTATTTCGATTGGCTTAATTTAAGTGCTTTTTAAGCCAAAAAAGCATTTAAGCACTCTTTTAATGTTTGGGTAAAGTAAAGAAATTGTTATAAGAACTTGATTTTAAGCTAAAATGATAAAAATAAGCTAAAAGTCACAAGTTAGAAATCCTAACGTATGACTTTTAGCTTATAATCCAAAAGCCAATCCAAACAAGCTCTAGTACTAGTACCCCGGGAAAGGGAAAGCAAAGCACTAGACTATCCTAATCCTCGACCTCCACAACTTGCTATCAAGGGTCATATCCCCAATGAGCTAAAGTTGTGGCATGTCCTGCCTAATCACGTCACCCCAATTGTCGCGACCCAAGCCTAGGGCCTAGACGTAATATGGCGAATAAGGAACCCAAAAGTACCTTAAACAAGCCTCTTAGCCTTTCATAGGTAATGACGATAAATGAACAAGCATAAATCATAATAGTAAATCTTCAACTTACATATGTGTAACACCTCAAATATTTCTACGTCAAGACTTGAACCATTCTTCGTATGCGTATAGGCTTGAACTCGAAGACTTCAAATTGTATATATGAGTTAGGATAAATTCTTAAGTATTTGAAGTTTATTAGAGGTGTTTTAGGGTCATAAGAGATCCCTAACACCAAGCCGAGTCCAAAGAATTTCTATCGGCTAAGTTTTCCGATGAGTCCGTATAAGGGTCAACTTTAAATTACCATATATCCTAAAATATAATGAATTGGGTATTGTATAACCTATCAAATTAAAGGTCTTTGAGTCTTCTTTCCAACGCCACCAATTTTTCCTCATTTGGAGTTTGTAGTAAAACGTTATGACCATTTTACTGTAGACGCTCTATCCTGGCAGAAGTCCACTATGGATCCGCGACGCGGAGATGACACGGACTCCACTTCCTAAGACGAACGACGTCCCCTATATTTTTTAAGGGTATTTTTGTCCTATAACCCTTTGGGGAGTTATTCTAATATCCCTAAACTTGTAGAAAACAGTTTTCCTAATTCAAACCCCTCTTATTTACTTCTAAACATCAACCCTCAAGAATTTTCAAGAAAGCATCAAGTTAGGGTTCTTTTTCAAGATTCTTCAACAAGGTAATTCCTTCATAGATTTCAATCTTTCCAAACCAAACTTCTTCATCTATTTTATGAATCTCTAAGAGAAATCTTAAATTCTAACCATAGGGTTTTCAAGAAAACAAATCCAAAAATTTCAAGAAAGGGTCTCTTGATTGTTCTTCTTCAAGTTAAGATTTTTCATCAAGATTTATGGAGCTTTTAAGGTATGTAAGGCTAACCTAAAATATGGATTGAGTTCTTTCATATGCCCCATAGATGTGTTGGATATAAATTGTGAAAGACTTGAACCCTCCATAAATATTTTCTTGAATTTTCCTAAAACCCTAGAATATCTTTACATACTATTAATTGATTGATGATCTTCATGACTTGAATTCTTGAACAAATTACTTTTCATATGATATTTCATAAATTGTAGCCATATATTTATTGATTGTAAATGATTATGTATATGTATTGATGAAAAGCATGAATTGGGATAGCTAGGAATGTGAATGACATAAAATAGGAACATAACATATTCTTTTCATACAAGTATATCTAACTACTCTTGAAAGATGTGATTAGGACTAATTGGATAGTATGATTTATTGAAAGGTTTGATTGTGATAAAATTGATAGGGGTCCACATGAGACTTATCGATATGATTAGATTAAACTGATTTGATAGAATTTTATGAGCATTGAGTCTCAGGAGGAGTATCGAGCACTGAATTGGGTAAGAGTAAGTAATAACTCGAACCCGATAACTATGTCGCCAAACGTAGGAGAGGATTGGACCGTTAAAGTCGGAATTTCCCAAATTACTGTCCTAACATGATATGACTTGATTGATTGTGGATCCATGATTTTTGATTCGTTCCTACCCTAGCAAGGTATGAACAGACGTGGCAACAACGTCGGCTTGTTGTACTATCACTGGCTCATAAGTGATGGTTGTCGGATAAGAGAAATTCCCATATAAGTCTTGATAGTACTTTGAGTCAGATTGGAATGGATTGGATTGGGTAGTATATGATTGGTCTTGTCTAAATCATATTCTTGTTTAAACCTAGGATATCTTGATTTAGTTGTTCCTTCTTTTGAGTTGAGATCCTGAGTTGATTTGATCCTACCCTGATGTATGTGTTATTCTACCATTTTACATACTCGTACATTCCACGTACTGACGCCATTTGTCCTATATCATTTCATGATGCAGAGATAGGCATTAAAGAGCATCAACAGGTGCAGCGTTGAAGATCTATTTACTTCCAACTAGTTGGTGAGTCCTCCCTGTTTCTGGAGGATACCACATTTATCTTTTCAACTTTGAGCTTGTTTTCCTTTGTTTTGATTTGTGGTAGCCATGAACTTGTCATTGGCACCTCTTAGATTGTTGATAGAGGCTGCATAGATTAGAGTGTGGATGATGTTGATTTGTTTATTTTGACTAGTTTCATTCTTACTAGTTGTTAAATCGGATATGTGGTTTGCCTTTGGCTTTATTTATGAATAGAATCCTTGTGAGTTGAGTCTTCCGTTGATAGAATGTGACTGAACGAGAGTGTTATTGGACCAAGTGGTTCTCTTGAAGGCCAAGAATGGTTTTCGAGTGCCAGCCACATCTAGGATGTAACATTCCCTAAAAACGTTGTATACGATGTTTCAATTTTCGCCTAAACATGATACAACCTCTGTATTTTAGGCATAACTTTTCACAGGAATATCCAAATTGAGTGATTCAAATTTTTGAGTAACCACAAGATCACTACCTACAACTTTTATGAATACCATATTTTAATATTCAGAGGTTAAGTAGGTCAAATAAATTAATTTTTGTAAGGTAGGATGTTGTGACGGAAATGAGTGTTTATAGAAGAAAAATCATATCTCACTGTAGGTTTATCCAAATTGGTTGATTCTTAAACGATATGAAACTAGACTTCCATATCTACAATTCTTATGAAGATACTAAATCCTAATAAGGAATTTATCTTATTCAAACGCAGCTCCCAAAAAGAGTATTCTGTCAAAAATAACTCATTTCACCTACCATAGAAAGATCTAGATACATTTGACATCACTCATGACATAAATTGTCCTCCATTTAACATCATCCATGACATCAATATATTCCACTAAACTTTCAAATTTTTTTATAATTATTTTATTTATTGTTAGGTCCCTCTTTTCCACCTATAAATACCCACCTTATTTCCTCATTTTATTCATCAAGCTTTCTCAAGCAAATCTTCTCTCTATACACTTCTTTACACATTCTCAAATATAGTTTTAGTTCTTAGTAGTGAAGAAATACTATTCTGGTGATTCATATACTCCGGGTAGTACACAAAACGTTCTGGCAAGGAGAGAAGCTAGGACTCAAGAGTGTTCATTAAGTCTTTCGGTACCAACTAAAGCTTCGGTTTCCAGGTATGTAAGGCTTGAATGAGAGTATTCCTTCCACTCTCATTTCTAAATTATTTTGATTATATGAGAAATTATATTTATTTTCTTTAAGCTCTACTTTAAGTTATGTGGTGTTTATCCATGGGTTCTTTCACCCATGTAGTCCAAAAACTCTTTCAATTAAGTCTTTTGATTTTAAGTAATATTTTCTTATGGTAATTCTTATTTTTACTTAATAGTATGAATCATGGTTAAACTAATGATTATTGGTCTATTTTGATGCAACATAATTTCATATGTATGAATTGATGGTTTGCAAGTAATTCCTCTATTTATCTATTTAAAGGTTCTTGAAATTCATGGTGGGTTGTTTAAAGCATGATTTTTAATTAATGGATTTCAAAGTATTTATGTATATTTATTTACATACATATTTGCAAGTTGAAGTGATTTGAACCCACCTAGTTTTACTATGTTTTTAATAAAGTTTGACTTGAAAGCTTTGACTCCAAATAAATGTTTATGAAAGCAATATCTATGATCAAAAAGAGAGTCTTATGAAATGAAAGAATGATGAAATGATATATGGATTCTTTATGCAATAAGGACAATTCTTGCATATTTGAATTATCAAATGTCTTAATGAGCTATTCTACCGAATATGATGTTTGAATTCTCAAGTTATATGCTATAAATATTTTAAAGTATTAAACTATTCTGTGGGATTGACTTAGCACCGAATGAGGCATTGAGGTGGGATTCGGTAAGGGAATCCTAGTAGCAACCCCTTGTCTCGTTAAGTATGTGCCAACATAGGAGCCCTTGTAGGCTTAGGCTAATGGATCCATAAATAGCCCTTAAAGTTAAAGTTAAAGAAATAAATAAAGTTGACGGAGTTCTACCTGGCAAGTAGTCTCCCCGGCCAACGTAGGGGGTTATGTTGGATTCCATGTAATAGCTCGCATGGTCTTAAATGTCGGTTATGGTTATTTTCCCACAAAATGAATGTTTTAAAGGATATCCATATGATTTATTATGCATGTATTACATTATGTTCCATATTACATAAATGTTATAATATTTCCTTAATGTTCATGCATCCTTACATACTTAGTACATTCAAAGTACTAACGCATACTCTTTTGCCTACATGATATCACCATATAGGGATCGGTTCTCCTCCTTGTTCTCCTCCACGTGGATAGTTCAGACTTCATTTGAAAACTACTTTTGGTGAGTTCCCATGTTCCGGGAACAAAACTCCTTTATATTTCTAGCTTATGATATGTTGAGATATTTTACTATGGTATTTTTTTCTATTATGATTGAGGGTGAGCTAGGGAATTGTCTTAGCCCCGTTAAATCTAAAAGTTAGAGGTATTGTTGGACATATGTAAGTTGAAGATTTATTATTATGATTTCCGCTTGTCTATTTATCATCATTACCTATGAAAGGCTAAAAGAATGCTAAGAGGCTTGTTTGAGGTACTTTCGGGTTCCTCATTCGCCATGTCACGTCTAGGCCCTAGGCTTGGGTCGTGACAAATGGTACCCTCCTGGGGCCTGACAATATGTCCAACAATACCTCTAACTTTTAGATTTAACGGGGCTAAGACAATTCCCTAGCTCACCCTCAATCATAATAGAAAAAAATACCATAGTAAAATATCTCAACATATCATAAGCTAGAAATATAAAGGAGTTTTGTTCCCGGAACTCTTAGCCCCGTTAAATCTAAAAGTTAGAGGTATTGTTGGACATATGTAAGTTGAAGATTTATTATTATGATTTCCGCTTGTCTATTTATCATCATTACCTATGAAAGGCTAAAAGAATGCTAAGAGGCTTGTTTGAGGTACTTTCGGGTTCCTCATTCGCCATGTCACGTCTAGGCCCTAGGCTTGGGTCGTGACAAATGGTACCCTCCTGGGGCGTGACAATATGTCCAACAATACCTCTAACTTTTAGATTTAACGGGGCTAAGACAATTCCCTAGCTCACCCTCAATCATAATAGAAAAAAATACCATAGTAAAATATCTCAACATATCATAAGCTAGAAATATAAAGGAGTTTTGTTCCCGGAACATGGGAACTCACCAAAAGTAGTTTTCAAATGAAGTCTGAACTATCCACGTGGAGGAGAACAAGGAGGAGAACCGATCCCTATATGGTGATATCATGTAGGCAAAAGAGTATGCGTTAGTACTTTGAATGTACTAAGTATGTAAGGATGCATGAACATTAAGGAAATATTATAACATTTATGTAATATGGAACATAATGTAATACATGCATAATAAATCATATGGATATCCTTTAAAACATTCATTTTGTGGGAAAATAACCATAACCGACATTTAAGACCATGCGAGCTATTACATGGAATCCAACATAACCCCCTACGTTGGCCGGGGAGACTACTTGCCAGGTAGAACTCCGTCAACTTTATTTATTTCTTTAACTTTAACTTTAAGGGCTATTTATGGATCCATTAGCCTAAGCCTACAAGGGCTCCTATGTTGGCACATACTTAACGAGACAAGGGGTTGCTACTAGGATTCCCTTACCGAATCCCACCTCAATGCCTCATTCGGTGCTAAGTCAATCCCACAGAATAGTTTAATACTTTAAAATATTTATAGCATATAACTTGAGAATTCAAACATCATATTCGGTAGAATAGCTCATTAAGACATTTGATAATTCAAATATGCAAGAATTGTCCTTATTGCATAAAGAATCCATATATCATTTCATCATTCTTTCATTTCATAAGACTCTCTTTTTGATCATAGATATTGCTTTCATAAACATTTATTTGGAGTCAAAGCTTTCAAGTCAAACTTTATTAAAAACATAGTAAAACTAGGTGGGTTCAAATCACTTCAACTTGCAAATATGTATGTAAATAAATATACATAAATACTTTGAAATCCATTAATTAAAAATCATGCTTTAAAAACCCACCGTGAATTTCAAGAACCTTTAAATAGATAAATAGAGGAATTACTTGCAAACCATCAATTCATACATATGAAGTTATGTTGCATCTAAATAGACCAATAATAATTAGTTTAACCATGATTCATACTATTAAGTAAAAATAAGAATTACCATAAGAAAATATTACTTGAAATCAAGAGACTTAATTGAAAGAGTTTTTGAACTACATGAGTGGAAGAACCCATGGATAAACACCCACATAACTTAGAGTAAAGATTAAAGAAAATAAATATAATTTATCATATAATCAAAATAATTTAGACATGGGAGTGGAAGGAATACTCTCATTGAAGCCTTACATACCTGGAATCCAAAGCTTTAGTCGGAATCGAAGGACTTAATGAACACTCTTGAATCCTAGCTTTTCTCCTCGCCGAAATATTTTGTGTTCTACCCGGAGTATATGAATCACCGGAATAGTATTTCTTCACTACTAAGAACTAAAACTATATTTGAGAATGAGTAAAGAAGTGTATAGAGAGAAGAGTTGCTTGAGAAAACTTGATGAATAAAATGAGGAAATAAGGTGGGTATTTATAGGTGTAGAAGAGGGACCTAACAATAAATAAAATAATTATAAAAAAAAAAAATGAAAATTTAATGGAAAATTTTGATGTCATGGGTGATGTCAAATGGAGGACAATTGATGTCATGAGTGATGTCAAATGTATCTAGATCTTTCCATGGTAGGTGAGATTAGTTGCTTTTTAACAGAATACTCTTTTTCAAAGCTGCGTTTGAACAAGATAAATTCTTTATTAGGATTTGGTGTCTATAAGAATTGTAGATATGGAAGTCTAGTTTCATATAGTTTAAGAATCAACCCATTTGGATAATCCTACAGTGAGATATGATTTTTCTTCTATAAACACTCCATTCCATGACATCACACTGTCTTAAAATAATTAATTAATTTGACCTACTTAACCTCCGAAACGTAAAATATGGTCTTCACAAAAGTTGTGTGTAATGATGTTGGGTTTATTCAGAAATTTGAATCACTTAATGTGGACTATCTTACGAAAAGTTATACCCAAAATACAGAAGTTGTATCATTTTTAGGAGAGAATTGAAACATCATATACAATGTTTTTAGGGGATGTTACACCAATACTCTTAGTCTTACATCTACCTCTCCTCAAGACCTCTACGGACAACCTCTCACACCTCCTTACCGGGCCATCCACACATCAACTCTTCACATGTCTAAACCATCTTAACCTCACTTTCCGCATCTTATAATCCATGGGAGACACTCTTGCCTTGGTCCTAATATCTTCATTCCGAATCTTAACTCCTCTGGTATGCCTACACATCCATTTCAACATTTTCATCTCTGCTACTCTCATCTTCTGGACATGGGTGTTCTTGACTAGCCAATACTATCCCCATATAACATTATTGATCTAACCACCGATATAAAACTTACCTTTAATTATTGGCAGTATATTCTTATCACATTGAATATAATACTCAATGTAAGACTCCATTCCATCCATTTCACCCCAATGAGATGCATGACATCCCCTAATCTCACCATTACCTTGGATTACTGACACTAGGGTACTTGAAAGTTCCTCTCTTGAAAATGACCTAAGTATCAAGCATCATGTCCACGTTTGTTTCACGGTAACACCATTGAACTTGCACTCCAACCACTCATTTTTGGTCCTGCTCAACTTGAAATCTTTTGACTACAAGGGTTATCTCCAAACCTCAAGCATCACATTAACATTGCCTTGTATCTCATCAATTCATCCTATATCATGACACCTTCTTTGAATGTTCCACGTATGAGACATGTAGTAACACGGATTTTCATATAACTTTCTATTAATATCTTCATATTCAGTTGGATTAGTTATTTTATGGATGTCTAGACATAAAAGATCATTGCCAAGATAATGTATAAGTCATATGAGACTATTAAAATTTATTGATAAATCCTTTCCTTTATTCTAAATCTTCTAAACTTATTAGTTGCATATTCATGAAACAATATTATTTCAAAACTTTTAATTCTATTATCTATGGGTGTTGATAGTAGTGTTTATTGAATGTTTGTTTTCAATAAGTCATATATTTGAATAAAATGGAATAGATCTTTAACAATATATTCCTATACGATCTTCCCAATTCTACAATTCAATTATTTATCTTAAATAATATTGTATATAATATTATGCGAACTTGTCTAAGATTGCACATATCAGTTATAATATAAGTTGATTATTATATGCAACTGCATAAACTAAGGTGTAGCAATATAACCTGAAAATTTATAATTGAATTTGTATATAAGAAATAAACAGATCTGCATGATAATTTTGTGTAACATTTTCTTCACTAACATTCAAAGAGCATTGATACAGATGTGATGGTTGATACGGCTTCATCAGCAATGTCAATATTCTCCAAAGCAGAACAAAAAATTGATGTGATGATAGTCAATGTCCATTCATCACACATGCTTTCTTTTCACCTCTTAGCTCAAGTCTTGGCCTTGGATATAGTTTCACTTGGTAAATATTTATTCTACTCGTCCACTTATGAACGTCCATTTTGGCTGAAGTAAGTTATTTTAATTAATACACTACAAAAGATTAGCTATAAAATTTACATTTAAAATTTTGTTAAATAGTTTGTAGAAAAATGAATTTACTGTAATCCATCGTTAAATAACATTAGCAATGAATTTTGTTGCCTGACAATATAAATTATCAATCGCTAGTTCCTTTTTTAAAAATGTATGATAACTGGTTGTTATGTAATCTTACTATTATAATGAATAAAGCTCGGCGAATATGTGTGTGAAATTAACTATTCACATAATGTATAACATAATTCATTTCTAATTAATATCTTCTCGAAATAATTATGCAGCGGTATGTGATGAACACAATGAAGATATAGTAAAGAAAGTTTGGATGAAGGAGCTTATATTTGCCTTAAGAAACCATTTGACAAGGAAATTGTGAAATACTTGTGGCAATTTGTATTGAGGAAAAAAAATACAAAAAGAGAAAGCGAGAGAAAGATCATCAAAAAATAAAGATCAGATGAATGTTGGTGATATTGGTAAAAATAGCAGTTTTTGAGAAAATGAAGAACAACTTAGAGAGAAAAAAAATGTGTGTAATACCGAGGAACAAGACAACTATATTAATGAGGTTGAAAACGATGTTCTATTAAATGAGAAATCTAAGTTGAGCAGGAAAGGAGGTAGAAAAAGCATGAAAGAGATTAATGAAGGAGAAAGCCAAAGGAGTGATATTCATAAGATTGTTAGGCAAAAGAACTACATAGAATGGACTGATGATCTCCATGCCAAATTCATGGAAGCTGTACAACAACTTGGAGAAGGAAGTAAGTTTACTTCACTATTAATTAAATTTCTTTACAATTTATTTATATGGAACGATATAAGCAATGAGAATTCATACTTAGAGCTAACGTCAACTTGTTTGGAATTAAGGTATAGTGATTATTGTATTTACATGTACCACGACTTGATATGTAGGATGCTACCCCAAGGAGATTCTAGAGGTGATGAATGTTCCTGGTCTTACTAGGATGCAAATTGCATGTCATCTTTAGGTACATCTTTTTATAAAAAAAAATATTGAATTAAATTGAATTGGCTTTTAAAAAAAAACATTAAGTGGTAAATTATGTACCGTTTGTATGTGTATGGTATGGAAAAAGTTATACAATAAAAAAATATTCTATAAAGTTATGTCACGACCCAAATTCGGGTGTGATGACACTCATCTCAACTCAGCGAGACAAGTCAGCCTAAAACTCAACGAAAAGTAAATGCGGAAGTAATTGAGATAAAATAAGGTTTAAATTAGTCAAAAACAAATAAATAATCTCCAAAATCACCCAAGACTGGTTGTCACGTATACAAGCCACTAATAAATTACCGAAGTACAAAAGAAAATACGGTCACAATGTCTTTGTCTCTAGAGTAGGACTAAAACATAATAAAAGAGTAAGAGGTGTCCGCTAGGTGGATGTAACAGCTACCTCAACACTCGAAATGATAGCCTCGGATGTGGTGGAAACACTAGGAGATCAAACAAGTCCGGCCTCACAACCTACACAAGTGTGGAAACAAGGGATGAGTACCAAACAACACGGTACTCAGCAAGTGGATAACTAAAACTAAGCAAAGCTTAATAGATACAAGTACTCCTGTCCTCCCAACCGAACCTCCTTAACTACAACCTGCATAAAATCAGCCTAACTCTACACTTGTGCGATAACAACAGTAATACAGTCCACAAATTCTCATCAATGAATCATAACAAGTCAAGTTCAACATACACAGAGCAATATAGGGGTAAACACAAATTCACAAATGTCAGAAAGGTGAAATGCAATGCAATGAAATGATGCATGTCTGTCCTATCGGTACACATCCGCTGAATCACAGTCCGGAACCCATGGAGGACATTTCTGTCCATGTAACCTGCAACAGAACGTGTGGCCCATCCCCTCAACATATATATCTAGCCACAGAGCGTGTGGCCCAACCCTTTTATTTCATAATACCTGCCACAGAACGTGTGGCCCGACCCCTTTGTTTCATATACCTGCCACGGAGCGTGTGGCCCGACCCCTTTTGTTTCATATCATTTTCAGTCTCAACACAATATGTCAGAACCAATGAAATCAATTCATGTTCATATAATTCACGATAATAACATGACAACAACAATAATTTTTCCTATCTCACATCAACATAGTCATTTCACATGTCCAAAATCACAACATATCAATTCCACCAATACATGTCATTAGATCACCATTTTATACCCCTCATCTCCATTTTTTAAGGTCAATCATACAGTCAATAATCCAGTCCAATTCTCATTACTTCCTAGTATATATGATACGGAAATACAAGCATCTATAAGCTTAAACTGAGGTTTAGAAATTCACTTACCTTAATTAATCAAGCAATTAATCTGGTACTTGAGCCTTGTCTTTTCGTTGGGCCTCCAAATAAGTATAATCTAATCAAATCAATAACCACAATGAGATTTCGAAACTAACAACACCCATATTATTATATGTCTAGCCTAGACCCAAAATCTACCCAAATCTATAATCAAGTTCCTAATGTTGATGTCAAATAACATGTCAACTCTCATATTTCCAAATTTTAAGCCTAGGGTTAGGTTCTAATTTCCCCAATATCATAAATTTAATAAAATTCATAAAATATAATATACTTAATATTTAACTATCTATCTCAACATATCAAAATTCGAGAACCAACTCATTCTATGTCATTGAAGTCAAATCTGAATTTTTTTTTCCGATTATATTCACTCATGATAAAATAAACTCACATGTCAAATTTCAGTTAAAACGGATCGTTATTCGACCCTCAAATCAAGATTGTATATGAAGAACCCTAGGGTCATATTTTCTTATTTCAGCATTGTTTCTCCACCAATATATCCTAAAAATATGTTCATAATCACATAAAAATTTAATGGAAAGGATGAGAATAATTACCTTGATGCTTTAAAATGAAAATCCCTATTTTTCTCTTCTCCTTTATTTTTCTTTTCCCCCTTTTTTTCTTTTTTCCTCCGTATTTTTTTTTCCAATTATTTTTCCTTTTCGTCGGCGGCGTCTCGTTTACATCTGATGGCATTTGCCATCGGATTATATATATATATATATATATATATATATATATATATATATATTATTTTTATTTTCTTTTCTTTTCTTTTCTTTTTTAATTTCCTTCTTTTTCTTATTAATTATGTACTAAAATAACAAACCCTACTAACCTATTTTATTAAATATAAGAAAAGTGGTATAAGTATTAGATAAATTAACACTTTAGCCCATCAATCTAATTAATTATTTAAAATCACCCATCAATAATTAAATGAAGTTATCGAATAGTCTAAAATTTATAATTTAAATGTACAGAATGAGTATTTTATGAAGGGAAGAAGACTAGTTCTCAAAATGACCTAATGGGTTATTATATTATCCACCACTAAAAATCATGTTCATCCTCGAACATAAAGAAGGAAAAGGAAGAATAGCCGACGTTACCTAAAGCTTGAGTTATTATATTCTAGAGTCGGTGTTCATCCCTCCAAGTGAGCTCCTCCTTAAGACCATTCCATCAAGATCAACTACTAAGAACTGAATTTTTGAATCAAACCTTGGTAGATTTACAAATCAGGAGTGATTACCAAGCCATAAACTAACCCATGAATTCAATTTGAATCGAAACCTATTGAATCATAGCACAACCACCAAGGCGAGTCTTTTCTCACATACTTACGATGAAGTTCTTAATACCGGCTACAACCAGAAGTGAACTTGAACAACCACCATATACTCATAATGTGCAAACCATCACAGGTTTTGTTAAGATTCCATTCTCACTATCAAAGCTTCCCACGAGCTTAAGCTATACAAATCTGATCTTTAGACATTAGGTACTCATTACTAGAGAATATGATTTATCTAACCCAAAGAATGAAATGATTGAATACCCTCCTAGCGAGCGATACACTCAAGCATACAAAACTTCTAATAACGCTATCGAAAATGGTAGATCAGTAGTTGTGATTGTAAACAACCCTTAAGAGCGGTAACACTAGACCCATTGGTCCCCTACATTCTACCATACATAGCCAGAACGAGACCCCGACGAGAGTTGAATTTTAAGACTGTCGGACAACTATAAGTATTCATGGTAGCTCTTCTATAAATTCTTATAAAAGGAATTGTGCATGTAAAATCACTATTATACTTCAACAATCCCTAACAACACCAAATATATCACAATTGAAATGACCAAGTTTGCAAAAGAATCCTACCCTACCAAAAGGATATCGCAGGATCGGTACACCGATCAACCACTAGGGATCCATCCACTGAAGTAGAAACACGTGTAGGCATAGGCAATGAATCATACTTCAAATCATGTCCAAAACAAAATAGGTAGTTACATAAGAATGTACGAAATCAAGATCGAATAACACAAGATACTTCTCCCATAGTGCTTACATCAAACATTTTCATTCATCTGACTCCATTACTTTGATTTTTTTTTGCTACCCACAATCAACCAGTCTGTTCCCTATACCAAAACTTAGAGAAGTTCTTGGTCACCTGAATAATCCTATATAATATGAGCACATAGCCTCTATTTACCCTCTAGTGCCTATGTAACACATCACAATAGTTCGTATAACCCATCAACAGAGTAGTATCAATCCAATTCGATATCCTAAATAACCATGAAGAACTATATCCCATCTTGTAGTGCATCTATAAGTCACCTACCATAATTTGAGAGTCTAACCTTACATAAAATACATAATCTTCGACACCTCACTTTTTGTCATTCAAACCAAAACCAAACCTTCAGAAAAGTCGTTGTTACATCTCTCATAAGTATGTGTCGAACCAATCGACATTGTATAGTCATATCTCAACACAAGGGAGAAAATTCGTATAATCTTTAACTTTGAACTAAAGATCTACACATGGTATCTTATTTTTTTATCATTTCTTAGATGCTTTCCATGAAGCAAATTCCAAATACCTTGAACTATTTAATATACCAGACTCTTATTCCTTTTGCTAACTCATTTACCTATCTTATTCTTTTGAATCAAAACTTTAAGTGAAGCCCTTTCTTAGGCCTTTTAATGATCAAAAGCAATAAACTTTACAATTCAAACCCTACACAAGTTCTTTCAACTGCTCAATACCCATGTGATCGATCAATTTTCATCTTGTCGATCTATACTTTGATGAAACCTACCGCCATAATGTAGACTTAAAATGAACAACTTGAATTTTGAATTTCATCCATGTAACCCAATCTCATTATCTATCAATATTAGCTCATACATTGAAGACCTTTATGAATTCACGTATCTTAGCTATCATTGATCACCTCTCCATTGATCTTATTGTATCCTTCGTTAAAATTTAATTACACCAGTTACCAAATTCAAAACTACAAAAGAACTTATTACCACACTCGAGTCAAACGCCTATAGAGTTATTTCTTAAATCTTATCCAATAATCGTTAATCCATATGAATAACACATAACGCTGCCACCATAAATAGAGAAAAATAAATAGAACCACGTGTCACTAAATTTAATTCTCCACTCTCTCTGAAGATACATTCGGCCCTTAGAACCAGAGTAAATATAATTGTTCTCACCTTGTTTCGAAGGCTAAACTACATTTAACTAATTATTTTCATTTATGAATCTAGATTCTTTCAATTTTATCCGAGCGGTGTCTCAACACATTCTACGACTTTTGATACAATCACGCCACTCACCAAATAGTAGAAAATCGTAATTTAGATACCTGCAAGTCATTATTATCATATCGAATCTATTTAACCCAAAATCCTTAAAGTATGGTTATGTCCTGATCATAATCCATTACAAATTCTTATTACCGTTATGATCAATAACCATTGCCATCATCTCGAAGTCAACCTTTTCAATCGATAAGACACCTTAAACCCAGTTATACCAACCAACTCCAACGGAATAACCTAATTTTATGCACACTCTCACTAAAATTCTTAATTGCCTTCACACAAGTATACTCATTGCCACTTTCTTTATCCATAAGCTTATCATTCTGATATCGGTCCACTCCCTTGGAGTTTATGGTTAAATGACAAGTCCTCACTTAGAATTCTGGGGATACACTTCACAACCTAAATGCATTAATCATACCAAAATCCACCACTAAGATCTTTCTTATAAACAATGCTTACCCCAAGCGTCCGTAGTAACAAACTAGTTGGATTTTCAAATGTGAATGCAACATCAAATCTCATCATATGAGAAGATGATACAACTGATAACCCCTTAAGTAGTTAGTAATCACACTTGATAATCGATGTATTTGTTTTTGTATACCAATAGTACCACACCATGAAAGTTTGATAGATCCACCACTAAAATACATCATACCAACCTTAAAGATCATACCTACATAGTCTACATCTTCCTATCCATAACGTAACTGTCATACATTACCAACGCATTTCAGTCTCCAGTCAAAATTGATATCATCTTTCTGTAGGTAAGGTCAATAGCAGAAGCAACACAACCCATAACCCTAACCAAATAATCACAAATACCGCAGTAGTAGACTTATAATAACCCTTCCTGATATACATCCACCCTATCAAACCACTGTAGAAATTCTGATCTCGATTGGCGCAAAATCATCCTCATCACATACTATGTAACTCATTCTTTCACGTCGAACTTCATGGTTTGTAGTCTCCGAGGGCACGGTGCTCACAACATAGTGATTCCCCTAATTATACCATTATCAATTATAGAACCACTTCAAACATTGGGTAGGCCAAACAAGCATCATTCTCGATGCTTAACCACTATCCAGAAATATAAGACGTTTATATAATTCTCCTATCACGACCGGAATCCGGGTGTGATGGCACTCATCTCAATCCACCGAGATGAGTCAGCCTAATACCCAACGAAAAGTAGATGCGGAAGTAAAAGAAAAGGATCAAAATTTAACTTAAGCGAAAACACATAAAAGAAGCTCAACATCCCCCCCAAGATTGGTTGTCACGTGCACAAGCCACTAATTTATTATCAAAGTACGAAAAGAAATACAGTCACAATGTCTTTGTCTCTAGAATAGGACTAAAACATAAGAAAAGAGCAAGAGGTGTCCGCTAGATAGATGTAACAGCTACCTCGACACTCGGAATGATAGCCTCGGATGTAGTGGAAAATGCTAAAAGGTCAAACAGGTCCGGGCTCACAACCTACACAAGTGTGGAAGCAAGGGGTGAGTACCAAAAAACACGGTACTCAGCAAGTGGATAACTAAAACTAAGCAAAGCTTAATAGATACAAGTACTCCTGTCCTCCCAACCGAACCTCCTTAACTACAATCTGCATAAAATCAGTCCAACTCTACACTTGTACAATAATAACAGTAATACAGTCCACAAATACTCATCAATAGTCTCGTCAATGAATCATACCAAGTCAAGTTCAGCACAAACAGAGCAATATGGGGATAAACACAAATTTACAAATATCAACAAAATGCGATGCAATGCAATGAAATGATGCATGTCTGTCCTATTGGTACACATCCGCTGAATCACAGTCCGGAACCCATGGGGGATATTTCTGTCCATGTAACCTGCGACGGAGCATGTGGCCCGTCCCCTCAATACATATATCCTGCCATGGAGCGTGTGGCCCGACCCCTTTATTTCATACTACCTGCCACGGAGCGTGTGGCCCGACCCCTTTGTTTCATAATACCTGCCACGGAGCGTGTGGCCCGACCCCTTTTGTTTCATATTATTTTCAATCTCAACACAATATGTCAGAACCAATGCAATCAATTCATGTTCATATAATTCACGATAATAATATGACAACAACCATAATTTTTCCTATCTCACATCAACATAGTCATTTCACATGTCCAAAATAAATCCACAATCATAACATATCAATTTCACCAATACATGTCATTAGATTACCATTTTCTACCCCTCATCTCCATTTTTTTAAGGTCAATCATATAGTCAATAACCCAGTCCAGTTCTCATTACTCCCTAGTATATATGACACGGAAATACAAGCATCTATAAGCTTAAACTGAGGTTTAGAAATTCACTTGCCTTAAATCAAGCTGACACGGAAATACAAGCATCTATAAGCTTCCCTTTTCGTTGGGCCTCCAAATCAACGTAATCTAGTCAAATGAATAATCACAATAAGATTTTCGAAACTAACAACACCCTTATTATCATATGTCTAGCCTAGACCCAAAAACTCACACAAATCTATAATCACGTTCCTAATCTTGATGCCACTTAAGATGTCAACTCCCATATTTTTTGAATTTCAAGCCTAGGGTTAGGTTCTAATTTGCCCAATATAATAAATTTAATGGAATTCATAAAATATAATATACCTAATATTTAATTATCTATCTCAATATATCAAAATTCGGAAATTAACTCATTCTATGTCATTGAAGTCAAATATGAAATTTTCTTTTTGATTATGTTCACTCATGATAAAATAAACTCACATGTCAAATTTCAGCTAAAACGGATCGTTATTCGACCCCCAAATCAAGATTTTATGTGAAGAACCCTAGGATCATATTTTCTTATTTCAACATTATTTCTCCACCAATATACCCTAAAAATATGTTCATAATCACATGAAAATTTAATGGAAAGGATGAGAATAATTACCTTGACGCTTTCGAATGAAAATTCCTATTTTTCTCTTCTCCTTTATTTTTTCCTTTTTCAAATTAATTATGTATTAAAATTTACAAATCCTACTAACCTATTTTAATAAATATAATAAAAGTGGTATAGGGTATTAAATAAATTAACACTTTAGTCCATTAATTAAATTAATTCTCTAAAATTATCCCTCAACTAATTAACCAAAATTACCGAATAGTCCAAATAACCCATTAACATTTTACGGGAAGGGTCTCGTATGAAAGGAGGAGGACTCATTCTCAAAATAACCTAATGGGTCATTACATTATCCACTACTAAAAATCATGTTCGTCCTCGAATATAAAGAAGGAGAAAGGAGAATAACCAACGGTACCAAAAGTCTGAGTTATAATCTTCAAAAGTCAGTTTTCATTCCTTCAAGTGAGCTCCTCATCAAGACTATTCCATCAAAATCAACTTCTACGAACTGAACTTTCGAATCAAACTTTGGCAAATCTATAAATTAGGGATAATTTAGACGTCACATATTAACCCATGAATCAAACCTTAACCGAAACCCTCTAAACCCCATCATAACCATCATGACAATTTTTCATCACATAACCACGAGAAAATTCTAGACTAATACCGGCTACAACCAGAAGTGAACCTGAATCAATCACCACACTCATAATGCACAGACTATCACAGATATTATTAAGATTCCATTCTCACTACCAAAGCTTCCCACAAGCTTAAGCTATACAAATCTGATCTTTAGGCATTAGGTACTTATTACTGGAGAATATGATTTATCTAACCCAAAGAATGAAATGATTGAAGACCCTCTTAGCGAGTGATACATCCAAGCATACAAAACTTCCAATAACACTATTGAAAATGGTATATCTGTAGTTGTGATTGTAAACAACCCTTAAGAGCGGTAACACTAGACCCATTGGCCCCCCACATTCTACCATACATAGCCAGAATGAGACCCCGACGAGAGTTGAACCTTAAGACTATCGGACAACTATAAGTATTCATGGTAGCTCTTCTACAAATTCTTATAAAAAGAATTATGCATGTAAAATCACTATTATACTTCAACAATCCCTAACAACACAAAATCTATCACAACTGAAATAGCCAAGTTTGCAAAAGCATCCTACCCTATCAAAAGAATTCGCAGAATCGGTACATCGATCAACCACTAGAGATCCATCCACCGAAGTAGAAACACTTGTGGGCATAGGGAGCGAATCATACTTCAAATCATGTCCGAAACAAAATAGGTAGTTATATAAGAATGTACGAAATCAAGATCGAATAACACAAGATACTTCTCCCATAGTACTTATATCAAACAGTTTCATTCATCTGACTCCATCACTTTGATTTTTTTGCTACCCACAATCAACCAGTTTGTTCATCATACCAAAACTTAAAGAAATTCTTGGTCACCTGAATAATTCTACATACTATGAGCACATAGCCTCTATTTACCATCTAGTGCCTATGTAACGCATCACAATAGTTCATATAACCCATCATCAGAGTAGTATCAATCCAATTCGATATCCTTAATAACCACGAAGAACTATATCTCATCTCGTAGTGCATCCATAAGTCACCTACCATAATTTGAGAGTCTAACCTTACATAAAACACATAATCTTCGACACCTCACTTTTTGTCATTCAAATCAAAACCAAACCTTAAGAAAAGTCGTTGTTACATCCCTCATAAGTCTGTGTCGAACCAATCGACATTGTATAGTCATATCTGAACACAAGGGCAAAAATTCGTACAATCTTCAACTTTGAACTAAAGATCTACACATGATGTCTTATTTTTTTTATCATTTCTTAGATGTTTTTCATGAAGCAAATTTCAAATACCTTGAACTATTTAATATACCAGACTCTTATTCCTTTTGCTAACTCATTTACCTATCTTATTCTTTTGAATCAAAACTTTAAGTGAAGCCCTTTCTTTGGCCTTTTAATGATAAAAAACAATAAACTCTACAATTCAAACCCTGCACAAGTTCTTTCAACTGCTCAGTACCCCATGTGATCGATCAATTTTCATCTTGTCGATCTATACTTTAACAAAACCTACCGCCATAATGTAGACTTAAAATGAACAACTTGAATTTCGAATTTCATCCATGTAACCCAATCCCATTATCTATCAATATTAGCTCATACATTGAAGATCTTTATAAATTCACGCATCTTAGCTATCATTGATCACCTATCCATTAATCTTATTGTATCCTTCATTAAAATTTAATTATACCAGTTACCAAACTCGAAACCACAAAAGAACTTATTACCACACTCGAGTCAAACCCCTATAGAGTTATTTCTCAAATCTTATCCACTAATTGTTAACCCATATGAATAACACATAACACTGCCATCATAAACAGAGCAAAATAAACAGAATCACGTCTCACTAAATTTAATTCTCCACTCTCTCTGAAGATACATTCGACCCTTACAATCAGAGTAAATATAATTGTTCTCGCCTTGTTTCGAAGGCTAAACTACATTTTACTAATTATTTTCATTTATGATTCTAGATTCTTTCAATTCTATTCGAGCGGTGTCTTAACATATTCTACGACTTTTCATACAACCACGCCACTCATCAAATAGTAGAAAATTGCAATTTAGATACCTGCAAGTCATTATTATTATATTGAATCTATTTAACCCAAAATCCTTAAAGTATGGTTGTGTCCGGATCATAATCCATCATAAATTCTTATTACCGTTATGCTCAATAACCATTTCCATTATCTCAAAGTCAACCTTCTTAATCGACAAGACACCTTAAACCCAGTTATACCAACCAAATCTAATGGAATAACCCAATTTTATGCGCACTCTCGCTAAAATTTTTAATTGCCTTCACACAAGTATACTCACTACTACTTTCTTTAATCATAAGCTTATCATTCTGATATTGATCCACTTCCTTGGAGTTTACGGTTAAATTACAAGTCCTCACTTAGAATTCTCGGGATACACTTCACAACCTAAATGCATTAATCATACCAAAATCCACCACTAAGATCTTTCTTATAAACAATGCTTACCCCAAGCGTCCGTAGTAACAAACTAGTTAATTTTTCAAATATGAATGCAACATCAAATCTCATCATATGAGAAGATGATACAACTGATAACTCCTTAAATAGTTAGTAATCACACTTGATAATCGATGTATTTGTTTTTGTATACCAATAGTACCATACTATGAAAGTTTGATAGATCCACCACTAGAATACATCATACCCACCGTAAAGATCATACCTAGATATTCTACACCTTCCTATCCATTACGTAATTGTCCTATATTACCGACGCATTTCAGTTTCTAGTCAAAATCGATATCACCCTTTAGTAGGTAAGGTCAATAGCAGAAGCAACACAACCCATAATCCTAACCAAATAATCACAAGTACCGCGGTAGTAGACTTATAATAACCCTTCCTGATATACATCCACTCTATCAAACCGTTGTAGAAATTCTAATCTCAATTAGCGCAAAATCATCCTTATCACACACTATGTAACTCATTCACTGACACGAACTTCATGGTCTGTAGTCTCTGAGCACAGTCCTCACAACATAGTCATTCCCCCAATTATATCATTCTCAATTATAGAACCACTTCAAACATCAGATAGGCCAAACAAGCATCATTCTCGATGCTTAACCACTATCCAAAAATATAAGACGATCATATAATCCTCCAAGCCATTTTTCCTCTTTCTATACCATATCCTCAAAGTACATTATTGAACCATAACCTTACTTACTCCTTTAAAATTGCAGTGCATTACAAGTCTCACCATACACCCTTTCCATAAGTTTATTACTTCCGCCTCCAAATTAAATCTAGACCACGTGATGACATTTCAACTACACGCACATAGAATTAGGCAAGAGTCACCACTATATATGAGAGAACGGAGTGAGGCAATAGATAGATTGGATCAAGGACACACGATAGAGAATCAAAAGGTGAAGATATTTCCTAAAAGTCTTCATAGCCTCTTGAAGATAAGTACAGACGTCTCCGTACCGATCCTCAAGACTCTATTTAGACTCGGCTTGTATACACGTGAGACCTATGAACCTGGGCTATGATATCATCTTTGTCACGGCCGGAATCCGGGTGTGATGGCACTCATCTCAATCCACCGAGATGAGTCAGCCTAATACCCAACGAAAAGTAGATGCGGAAGTAAAAGAAAAGGATCAAAATTTAACTTAAGCGAAAACACATAAAAGAAGCTCAACATCCCCCCCCAAGATTGGTTGTCACGTGCACAAGCCACTAATTTATTATCGAAGTACGAAAAGAAATACAGTCACAATGTCTTTGTCTCTAGAATAGGACTAAAACATAAGAAAAGAGCAAGAGGTGTTCGCTAGATAGATGTAACAGCTACCTCGACACTCGGAATGATAGCCTCAGATGTAGTGGAAAATGCTAGAAGGTCAAACAGGTCCGGGCTCACAACCTACACAAGTGTGGAAGCAAGGGGTGAGTACCAAAAAAAATGGTACTCAGCAAGTGGATAACTAAACCTAAGCAAAGCTTAATAGATACAAGTACTCCTGTCCTCCCAACCGAACCTCCTTAACTACAACCTGCATAAAATCAGTCCAACTCTACACTTGTACAATAATAACAGTAATACAGTCCACAAATACTCATCAATAGTCTCGTAATTGAATCATACCAAGTCAAGTTCAGCACATACAGAGCAATATGGGGATAAACACAAATTTACAAATATCAACAAAATGCGATGCAATGCAATGAAATGATGCATGTCTGTCCTATTGGTACACATCCGCTGAATCACAGTCCGAAACCCATGGGGGACATTTTTGTCCATGTAACCTGCGACGGAGCGTGTGGCCCATCCCCTCAATACATATATCCTGCCACGGAGCGTGTGGCCCGACCCCTTTATTTCATACTACCTGCCACGGAGCGTGTGGCTCGACCTCTTTGTTTCATAATACCTACCACGGAGCGTGTGGCCCGACCCCTTTTGTTTCATATTATTTTCAATCTCAACACAATATGTCAGAACCAATGCAATCAATTCATGTTCATATAATTCACGATAATAATATGACAACAACCATAATTTTTCCTATCTCACATCAACATAGTCATTTCACATGTCCAAAATAAATCCACAATCATAACATATCAATTTCACCAATACATGTCATTAGATCACCATTTTCTACCCCTCATCTTCATTTTTTTTAAGGTCAATCATATAGTCAATAACCCAGTCCAGTTCTCATTACTCCCTAGTATATATGACACGGAAATACAAGCATCTATAAGCTTAAACTGAGGTTTAGAAATTCACTTGCCTTAAATCAAGCTGTCACTCTGGGACTTGAGCCTTCCCTTTTCGTTGGGCCTCTAAATCAACGTAATCTAGTCAAATGAATAATCACAATAAGATTTTCGAAACTAACAACACCCTTATTATCATATGTCTAGCCTAGACCCAAAAACTCACACAAATCTATAATCACGTTCCTAATCTTGATGCCACTTAAGATGTCAACTCCCATATTTTTTGAATTTCAAGCCTAGGGTTAGGTTCTAATTTGCCCAATATAATAAATTTAATGGAATTCATAAAATATAATATACCTAATATTTAATTATCTATCTCAATATATTAAAATTCGGAAATTAACTCATTCTATGTCATTGAAGTCAAATATGAAATTTTCTTTTTGATTATGTTCACTCATGATAAAATAAACTCACATGTCAAATTTCAGCTAAAACGGATCGTTATTCGACCCCCAAATCAAGATTTTATGTGAAGAACCCTAGGATCATATTTTCTTATTTCAACATTATTTCTCCACCAATATACCCTAAAAATATGTTCATAATCACATAAAAATTTAATGGAAAGGATGAGAATAACTACCTTGACGCTTTCGAATGAAAATTCCTATTTTTCTCTTCTCCTTTATTTTTTCCTTTTTCAAATTAATTATGTATTAAAATTTACAAATCCTACTAACCTATTTTAATAAATATAATAAAAGTGGTATAGTCCAAATAACCCATTAAAATTACCGAATAGTCCAAATAACCCATTAAAATTACCGAATAGTCCAAATAACCCATTAAAATTTTACGGGAAGGGTCTCGTATGAAAGGAGGAAGACTCATTCTCAAAATAACCTAATGGGTCATTACATCTCCAAACCATTGTTCCTCTTCCTACACCATATCCTCAAAGTACATTATTGAACCATAACCTTACTTACTCCTTAAAAATCGTCGTGCATTACAAGTCTCACCATACACCCTTTTCAAAAGTTTATTACTTCCACCTCCAAATTAAATCTTGACCACGTGATGATATTTCAACTACACGCACATAGAATCAGGCAAGAGTCACCACTATATGTGAGAGAACGGAGTGAGGCAATAGAAAATAGAAAGGATCAAGGACGCAGATAGAGAATCAAAAGGTGAAGATATTTCCTAAAATTCTTCATAGCCTCTCGAAGATAAGTACAGAAGTCTCCGTACCGATCCTCAAGACTCTACTTAGGCTCGGCTTGTATGCATGTGAGACCTATGAACCTGGGGCTCTGATACCATTTTGTCATGACCCAAATAATGCATGTCTGTCCTATCGGTACACATCCGCTGAATCACAGTCCGGAACCCATGGGGGACATTTCTGTCCATGTAACCTGCCACGGAACATGTGGCCCGTCCCCTCAACATATATATCTTGCCACGGAGCGTGTGGCCCAACCCTTTTATTTCATAATACCTGCCACGGAATGTGTGGCCCGACCCCTTTGTTTCATATACCTACCACGAAGCGTGTGGCCCGATCCTTTTTGTTTTATATCATTTTCAGTCTCAACACAATATGTCAGAACCAATGCAATCAATTCATGTTCATATAATTCACGATAATAACATGACAACAACAATAATTTTTCCTATCTCACATCAACATAGTCATTTCACATGTCCAAAATCACAACATATCAATTCCACCAATACATGTTATTAGATCACCATTTTATACCTCTCATCTCTATTTTTTAAGGTCAAACATACAGTCAATAATCCAGTCCAATTCTCATTACTTCCTAGTATATATGACACGGAAATACAAGCATCTATAAGCTTAAACTGAGGTTTAGAAATTCACTTGCCTTAATTAATCAAGCAATTACTCTGGTACTTGAGCCTTCTCTTTTCGTTGGGCCTCCAAATAAGTATAATCTAATCAAATCAATAACCACAATAAGATTTCGAAACTAACAACACCCATATTATTATATGTCTAGCCTAGACCCAAAATCTACCCAAATCTATAATCAAGTTCCTAATGTTGATGTCAAATAACATGTCAACTCTCATGTTTCCAAATTTTAAGCCTACAGTTAGGTTCTAATTTCCCCAATATAATAAATTTAATAGAATTCATAAAATATAATATACTTAATATTTAACTATCTATCTCAACATATCAAAATTCGGGAACCAACTCATTCTATGTCATTGAAGTCAAATATGAAATTTTCTTTCCGATTATATTCACTCATGATAAAATAAACTCACATGTCAAATTTCAGTTAAAACGGATCGTTATTCGACCCCCAAATCAAGATTGTATATGAAGAACTCTAGGGTCATATTTTCTTATTTCAGCATTGTTTCTCCACCAATATATCCTAAAAATATGTTCATAATCACATGAAAATTTAATGGAAAGGATGAGAATAATTACCTTGATGCTTTAAAATGAAAATCCCTATTTTTCTCTTCTCCTTTATTTTTCTTTCTTCCTCCGTATTTTTTTTCCAATTTGTTTTCCTTTTCGTCGGCGGCGTCTTGTTTACATTTGATGGCATTTGCCATCAGATTATATATATATATATATATTATTTTATTATTATTTTTTTTTATTTCCTTCTTTTTCTTATTAATTATGTACTAAAATAACAAACCCTACTAACCTATTTTATTAAATATAAGAAAAGTGGTATAAGTATTAGATAAATTAACACTTTAGCCCATCAATCTAATTAATTATTTAAAATCACCCATCAATAATTAAATGAAGTTATCGAATAGTCTAAAATTTACAATTTAAATGTACGGAATGAGTCTTTTATGAAGGGAAGAAGACTAGTTCTCAAAATGACCTAACAGGTCATTACAAGTTATTTTCTCGTACTTGGTTACTAGAAAATACTTTGCTTGGAAAGATTTTTTTTATCAAACACTTTTATGTGACGTTATTTTTCTGCAACTATCTTAATTTTAATTTTATATCAAAAGCATAATGAAATATCTAATTTCATTTTACTTTCGCTAGAAAGTATTTTTACATTATTATCAATCTTTTTTATTCAAAAGTATTATCAAAACACTCTCTCATTAAAGAAATTTAGCGATTGAATTTGTTACATGTTTAGTGATAGAAGCTAATAATTCATTGTTAATTTCTATAATTTTGTCATTCAATAGGATAATATTGTTATCAATCTTTAATTCATATTGTTTCAAAAGATTTTAATTGTTCACCAATTGCCAAACACCTGAAATATTTTCTATTATAAATGAGTTCGGTCGTTTGATACACACCTAAATAACAATGAGTTTAGATGATAAATATATACATTTTCTAACTCTTTTTTTTTTTTATCTTTTTCTTATAAAATCAGAAATGGCGTCACCCATCAGGTAAGGGATCCTCAAGTGAGTTTCATGTACCAAAAAGTAGCTTTAAAAAATTTGGGACAATGCCTCGTCTTCAAAAATATGTACCAAATCTACAGCGTAACACAGATCAAACCCAAAGAAGCCCAAAGTTTACCTTTCCAACTCTTAATACAAACAAATTTTTTGTTCGAGGAGAGAGTTCAATTCAACAACAATTCTACCGTCCACAACTTCCGATTCAATCCCACTACCTCGATGTATGCAATCCATTCAATAACCCATTTTTGTTGGCGCAAAATAATGCTGTTGGTAGGATACAACAACAACATGGACCATTATTTGGAATGCTGAATTCATAAGGACTACAAGGCCCAATAACTGAGAACAGTAATTATAGGTCTGGCCTTGCACTTAATAGTGGGCATAATCATACTCAAAGTGATTACAACTTGGATCTTAATGTGGCCTAAGGAGCAATATATTCAGGTAGTGGAATAATGTCTGATTCAGATATTGGAAATGCAACAACTAGTAATTATAACTTGAATGTCAATTTGGACAATGTGGCAACATATTCAAGTAGCGCAAATATGTCTGATGCTTATGTTAGAAATGTGACTATTAATGGATTGGGAGCTGAAAATTCAAATTTTCAGCAACATATTGGTGAACCAAACATGTTTGATCCAAGCACTGCATCATATGAGAGTGATATTGAAGGAAGAATTCAAATGAGAAAGAAAATTGTGATGTGTATTTCAATTTCAATAATATGGTCTATCCCTTCAAGAATCATGGAAATCCGAATGCTAGCCTACCTAATGAACAAGGCAATGAGTTTGATCAAGTTTACCCTGATGATCAGGTTAGTGCTTCTATCTAGTTTGATGATTAATATATATATATATATATATATATATATATATATATATATATATATATATCATTTCTCCTTTTGATAAAAAAGTTTTTATGAAGACATCTTTTTGTTAACTCAATACTGACTTGTTTTTCAAGAAAATATATTTCGTCACATCCATAATCTCCTCTAGATTTCACCTTAAATCTACATATGCAGGTGGCAGCGACATCAAATGTCCAGTTTCCAGAAATAACTGACGAATCCTCAAAATGATGATCCAATGTTATCAAGACAATCAGTGACAACTCTCATAAGTGCTCTATCCAGGGACAATTTTTTCCCAAGTGAAAATTGGCATCTTTCACTTTTTTGAAGACTGTTTTATTTGGTATGACTGGGATTGTTGGTTTATTTTCATTCAGAACTAATGGTCAGAATTAGATTATAGAATTTTGGTAATTTTTGACTTGGGATTATTGTTTTGTTTAGTATCTAACCCATTCATCCTGCCATTACATAACCTTTTGGTTGACTGATTATAACTTATATATGGGATTGAATATTTGTGAGACTTAATTATTATTGTATCTCAATTTAGCATAATATTTTATGTATCCTTAAAATCTATGGGATATGCTTCTTGTTATTGTACTCAGATAGGTAAGCTCTCTGTGGCAGCAACGAGAATGCAACTAGGCATTCTGGGCAGCAGGCTAATTAGTGGAAACAATGGTGTTACAACTAGGTCAATTGGGGAAAAGAATATCCATAAAAATAACAAAAATTGGACTATGGTGACACATAAAAAAATAGTTGGCCATCAAATTGGTTCTCCAATCCGTGCTTCAGGTGCAATAATTCAGTTAGTTCTATATTAACACTAGTAAGTAACCACATGTTGTTGGACCTAGTACTTATTCACCAAAACGTTTCTGAGGTGCAAACATTTTTGAGAAAGGCAAGGAGGACGCCATACTGAATGAATGTTTCAATACATTTTGGAGAGTCTAGAACTTCCAAAGAGAAATGTGGCAGAACCTACCACCTCACGAATTAAGGTTGATACTACACACAACCTAGTGGTTTACGTGATTTACTCTAGATTAGCCTATGAGTGAAACAAGTTGTCTAACATGTTTCAATGAAGCAATAAGAACAATAAGTAAAAAATACAATATTTTTATGTGGAAAACAACCCGCTCAAAAGGTGTAAAAAACATGACCTGTACCCCTACAGGATTTAATTCAAACTTCACTAAAACCCAAACGGACCCCAGAACCCCAAAAAATGCACAAAAGAGTTAAGATCCACAAAAAGAACCTGAAGGCACTTCCAAGATTACCACAACCTTTCACGGACTTGAATCGAATCAAATGAGTGCCCGAGACTCCAATCACAGTGAAATAAGAGCTAAGGACTTGAACCAAAGCGAAGAAGGAGCCTAGGATTTTAACCGAGGCTGAAGGTATCCAAGGACTCTAACCAAGGCTGAGGATAGTCAAGGACTCTAATCAAGGTTGTAGATGGCCAAGGACTCTAACCAAGGCTGAAGATGGCCAAGGACTCTAACCAAGACTGAAGATATCTGAGGAGTATAACCAAGGCTGAAGATAGTTGAGGACTCTAACCAAGGTTGAAGATGGCCAAGGATTCGAACTAAGGCTGAAGGTAGCCAAGGAATCTATCCAAAGCTGAAGATACCGAGGCATGAAATTTAACTGTAACCCAATAGAGTAAATCAGGGACTTGAACCGCGAATAGAGACAAGTCAGCTAGATTTACGCTTACCGGCCAAACAAAGATCAAGAGAAGAACCCTAAACCGAGTGCCATCACAAATCACTCCAAGCCTAAACCAAATCCAACCTGAATCGATGAATATCCTCCAAACAAGGATGTGGTACATTAAGAGCCGATGAATGGAGGGAATTATGGATAAAAGGTCTCAAGAGTTGGGTTACTGCCTACCTAAGACTCAGACTATTAGACTCAAGTCTGCTATATCAATCTACAAGGAGCTAAGTGTAACACCCTGGAATTTTTTTCGCAAAGACGCGAACATTTCTTCACGTGTGTGTGGACTTGAACAGAAGGACTTGTAATTTTATATATGAGTTAGGATTAATTCCTAAGCATTTTAAGGGTATTATATGTGGTTTAGGGTCATAAGACATCTCTAACACCAAGTCGAGTCTAAAGAATTAGTCTCGACTAAGTTTATGAATGAGTTCGTATAAGGGTCAACTTCCAATGACCATATCTTCTTGAATATGAGAACTGGGCAGCCCACGACCTACCAAATTAAAGGTCTTTGAGTCTTCTTTCCAACGCAACCAAGATTGCAATTTTTGGAGTTTGGAGTCAAAAGTTATGACCTTTTTCCTACAAACTAGTACTACAGGAATTTTAGGCCTGGACTCTAAACCCAGAATTTTTAGGCTTGGCGCTGCAAGGGCGCGACGCGCCACTATAGCACCAGAAAACAACCTCAGTAGTTTGGTCCTTGGAGCGATGCGCCACTATTTGGTTGCAGGGTTTTTAAGCCTATTTTGACTTGGCGCTGCAGTGGCGCGGCGCGCCACTATAGCGCCAGGAGAGTTTTTGCCCAATTTTCCAAGTTTTGGAGGAAGGGCAAATTGGACTTTTCCCTAATTATATAAACCCTCACTGGGAACATTTTGGGATCATTTTTCAGTCCCCTCACCTCCCAAATACCCTAATCTTCATCCCTCTTCTCTTCCGAACATCTCCAACAAGAAATCCTCTCAAAAGCTCAAGGATTCAAGATCTTCAAGTCATGTCTTTGGTTTTCGGTGGGATGTTTGTCATTTCCAAGTATGTAAGGCTAACCTAAAATATGGATTGAGTTCTTCCATATGCCCATAGATGTGTTGGATAGAAGTTGTGAAAAATTTGAACCTTCTATGAAGGTTTTCTTGAAATTTCCTAAACTATAGAATATTACTAAAATATGTTAATCATGTTCTTGAGTTGGCTTTGTTGAGAGTATAGATTCATGTATTCATTCACATAAACCCAAGATGAGATTTCTTTTTGGTCATAATTTATCTTGAGGATGAGATTGATGTTTTTTTTTATGTATAATACAAACAATATTATTTTCATAGTGAAATGAGGTATTTGTAACACCCTTCAAATATTTTTCCCTAAAAATCAAACCCTTCTTGTATACGGGTAGGGTCGAAATCGAGTATTGAGGAGCGTATGCATGAGTCGAAATGAGTCTTTGAGAGTTTGAGCAGCGTTAGAGGTAAGGTGGGGTCATGAAGGACCCCTAGGATCAAATTAAATCCAAAAGATTCGTCGTGGCTAAGTTTGGGTAGGAGTTCGCATAAGGGGTCGACTTCTAACGACCCTATCTTTTGAAAGACGACAATCTGGGTGGCCCATGACCCATCAAATCAAAGGTCGTTGAGTCTTCTTTCCAACGCCACCAAGAATGAAACTTTTGGAGATCGGAGTAGAAAGGTATGACGATCCTAAGATGAACTAGCACAACAGAGTTTTCAAGCCTGGGTTGCAATTGCTGGAAAACTGGGCTTGGCACCGCAGTGGCGCGACACGCCACTATCGCACCAGGAATATGCCTCAGTAGTTTGGGCTCTGTCACGGCGCGCCACTAAAAGTTGTGCAGGGTTTTTCAGGCCAAATTCCCAGAACTCAGAACAATGGCCTTTGCGCTGTAAGGGCGCGACGCGCCACTATCGCGCCAGAAACATGCCTCAGTAGTTTGGTCTCTGGCACGGCGCGCCACTATGAGGTATGCAGGTTTTAGGCATATTTCAGCCTGGCGCTGCAATGGCGTGATGCGCCACTATCGCGCCAGGTGCATTTTTGCCTATTTTTCAGAACTTTTGAGAAGGGGCAATTTGGTAATTGCCCCAAATTATATATGTATCACCCTAGACTATTTTGGGATCATTTCTTCAGCCCCCACTCTCTCTCTAAAAGCCCTAGAAACCTCTTCTCTCTCTCTCTCTTCTTCTTCCTCTCCAAATCCTTCTCCAACAAGAAGAGTTCCAAGAGCTTCAAGGTTTGAGTTTCCATTGAAGACCCAACCACAAGGGTTTCTTCGAGTCTTCACTAAGGTATGTAAGGCTATCCAAAACATGGGTTGAGTTCACCTATGTGCCCTATTCTTGCTTTGAGGTTAGATGTTCATGAAAATGGAAGTTCCTTGGTATGGTCTGAGTTTAAATGAGTTTTGTCCCCTATTTATTTGGTTCTATATGTATTGATGTTGTTGAATTAAGAAGTTTCCCAAAATGAGCCGTTATGTGAGTATGAGTTGATGAAAATGAGTTGTTAAATATGTTCTATTGATCTTCTTGACTATGTAGATTTTGATAAAGGATGTTACTTTGTTAAAAATGTTGCTTATTATAAAATGTAAATTTAAAGTCTTGAAATTGTGACGAGTCTCAAGGATTTCTCATATGGATGGAGGAAATGATTGATTATACCTAGATGTTGCTATATATGTGCATTTAAATTTTTTTTGAAGATATGATTGAGATTGATCGGATAGTATGATTAGAAGAGATTTGATTGTGATAGAGTTGATGAGTTGACAAGGTTGTAATGAAACTTGTCGATGTGATTTGATTGAATTGATTGGACGGGGTTTTATGAGCATTGAGTCTAGGGAGGAGTATCGAGCATCGAATTAGGCAAAAGTATAGTCCATACTCGATCCCAATAACTGCGTCGCCAAACGTAAGGGGGATGGAACCGTTAAAGTCGGATGCTTCCCCGAGAGATTTGTCCTGACATTATAGGACCTGGTTGGATTGGATCCATGATTTGTTGATACTAGAGATCATCAACCGGCGCTCCGTTGAAGATCCGCATACACTTCCAGCTAGTTGGTGAGTCCTCCTAGTTCCCGGAGGATATTGAGCCTTCTTGTACAGTTTTGTTGTCATTTCTTTTATTTTGATTATTGGTAGCCATGGGTTTGTCATTGGCACCTTCTAGACTTGGATAGAGGCTTCATAGACTAGAGTGTGGGGAGGTCGAACTGTTAATTTTGAGGAGTCTTATTTTATTATCTTGTTGGGTTGCAAATGTTTGGCCTTCGGCCCCATAAATGAATAGTATTTCATTAATTGAGTTTCCGCTAAGAGAATGTGATTGAATGAATGTGTGACTGGACCAGGTGGTTCGTTCGGAGGTCAGAAATGGCCTTCGAGTGCCGGCCACGCCTAGGGTACCCTCCCGGGGCGTGACAGTATTCTTTTACATGAGTTTGATAAAATTGATTTTAAGTTATATGAGAATTGAAATAGTTATGAATGTGAATGGCGTAAAAAGAAATGAAACATTGGTACAACTAGAATGTCACTTTTGTTTCTATAAATAGAATATAGAATTAAACAAGAATTTTAGAGCAAGATGTTTGATAATGATGTGAATAATGATGTTTGACAATGATGTGTATAATGATGTTTGATGATGATGTAAATGGTGATTTTTGATGATAATGTGAGTGATGGTTATCTTTAAACATATGTAGAATGATTGATGAAGAGGTATGTTGATGATGATGCTTGAGGTGAAGTGGATTGGAGTCTAATGTGATTATGTGATATGTGATTTGCATAATTTGATTTGATCGGAGTCTTATGAACATTTTGAGAATAAATGATCTTTTGAGAAGGAGTTTTAAGTAAATGATCTGTGAATATTTTTGCATAAACTATTTATACACTATTTTGAGTTTAAAGAGTGATTATTTTCATCTTTGATTTAAAAATAGTTTAAGCATAAATTGAGTTTGAAAAAATCTCTTAAATTCTCATTTTTGAACATGAGTATTTTGAGTATAAATAAGTTGAGCATTTTTACTTTAAAATGTTGATTTTTGAGAATCAGTTCAATTTTAAAGAGAAGAGTTTGATGATTTGAGATGTGTCAATTTGAAAGAAGGTCCAATGAGGCCAGATTTGATTTGAGTTTTGAAAAGAGTCCAATGAGACTAAATGAGTTGATTTGAAAGAGTCCAATGAAACTAAATGAGTACTTTGAGTATTTTACTCACTTATTAAATATGAGCATATTGAGTCTTGGGTGGAGTATCGAGCACCAAATTGGGTAAGAGTATAGTCCATACACGAACCAATAAACTACTTCGCCAAACGTAAGAGAGGATTGAACCGTTAAAGTCGGATGCTTCCTAAATTATTGTCCTGACATGATAGGACTTGATTGGTTATGGATCCATGATTGTTGATTAGTTCTTACCCTGGGAAGTTATGAACGGATGTGGCAACAACGTCAGCTTGTTGTACTATCACTCGCTCATATGATGATAGTTGTCGGTTAGAGAAACTCCCAATTGAATAGATTGTGCTTGATATGATTGGTTTGATTGTGATTGTAGATGATTGATTGAATTGTAAAACATTGCATAATTTTGATTTGCATATCTATTGAATTGAGTTGATTGCATATGATTGGATTGGATTGGATTGGGTATGTGATTGGATTGGGTTGGATATGTGATTGGATTGGATTAGATAATATATGATAGAATTAGAGTTGATGGTATATGATTGGATTGGATTGGATACGTGATATGATTGGATTGAATCGGATGATATATGATTGGATCGGATTGTACATGATTGGATGGGATTGAATTGTAAATGATTTGATTGAACTGTATTGTACATGATTGGATATTTTAATGACAAAGATTAGAGTTTGATTTGTTGTCCCATGACCTTTCTTTCTTGAGTTAGATTGTTTATTTGGATTGCCCGCCAAATTATTTCGTTATTTTAAACTTTCTCCTAATTGATTGATAGTGAATGGATGTGTGATTGGACAAAGTGGTTCGGTTGGGGACCAGCAATGGTCTTCGAGTGTCGGTCATGTCTAGGGTACCCTCTCGGGGCGTGACAAACTTGGTATCAGAACATAGAGTTCAAGAGTCCTAGGGAGTTTATGAAGTCATGTCTAGTAGAGTCTCCCTTATGGGTGTGTTGTGCACCACACTTATAATTAGGAAGCTATAGGACATTAAGAATTGTTTCCCTTCTTTCATATTCTGAGTTCGTGCAATAGAGTTTAACTCTATGAATGTTCCCTTCTAATTGTGTATTGCTCAAATTCATTCGACTACCCCTCATACTCAAGGTAGTTAGAACATTAAATCTGAGATTTTTGTTGATGAGTTAAGATAAAGTCTTGAGAAAGTGAAGAGACTGCACAAGGCTTGAGAGGAGCCAATTAATGTGTTTAACTCTATTGATTTGGAAGAATGTACTCTCATTCAAATGAATCGTGCTTTTTGATCTAGAGCAAGATGTATCCCATAATCTCATCTCTAAATCTTGATTCAAATATTATCTTTGAGAGGGAGGTTATGTCTCTAAATGATTAGTGTCGCCATCCAATGGAATGTGATTTGAGGCATGGTAAGCTATGGTTGGTAGAATTATTGTAGAGTTAGAAAGAGGGAGTTAGAGAAGTAAAACTCAAATAGTGAGAATGGTGGTTGATTAAGGCCTACAATTAGAGTGAAGTACCTATAGGGTGAGTAATGAGGTGTAATGAATGATTGTGATAGTGCTAGTTTTAAGATTTGATTTAGTAGGCTTGACATGACATATACAAGAGATTAAGATATTAGCTTGTGAGGAGTATGTGTAATGAATGGAGGGGTATGCGACCCTCAGATGTAAATAGTGAATTAAGGCTAAGTCATTTGGTAAGAAGCGACTTAAGAGGTGTGTTTGAGATAGTATAGAGTTGTATGGGCTCTAAATTTATGAGTTGCTTTGGGTGACTAGTTAGTATCATTTAGTTGATGCCTTTGAGCTAAGGGGGAGATGATAGGGTAATGAACCAAAGTAAGTCTTGAGTTTTCGATAGTGATGAGTTGACCAAAATGATAGTAGACGGAGTTGAGTGAGAGTAGATGGGGGAGAGTGAGTGTTTCCCGATTGTAATAGTTGTGACTGTACGCATCTAGTTAAGGATAGAGGTGTGGAAGAGGAACGAGATGAGACCCGGTGACATGCAATATATAGGCAAGAGTATGTTAGTATGCCTCTGGGTAAAAGCTTATGCAATAATGGAGGTAGAAGGGTTAAAGTAAGCTCGAGAATTCTTAGATGTGGTTGAGGTGGTTAGAGTGATAAGCTTGAGTTTATGGTTGTAACTATGAAAGTGATGGTAGTGGGTTAATGAATATTTTGGGGGAATGATTGGATGTATGTGAAGGGTGTTATGAGGCTTGGAAAGAAAGGGAAGGTTGGGCACTGATATATTGGCCTTACAAAATTGTGAAGGGGATTGGGAATGTCACTCATGAATTGGAGTTCGACGGTTGATGATGTAGATCTTTGAATGATTCAGTTGGTAGAGTTTCGATGTTCCATTCGTTCCTAATGATGAGAATGATGAAGGAAATGTCCCTACTCTTGACTTAAATTGATTTGCTTATTCTTGAGAGGGGATAGTTGATTGTCTAAATTTCTCGATTGGTTGATTGGTTGATTTGATTGAGTCACGATTGTTATTCATTCCTCGAGTCCAGCTTTGCTTGATCTTCCTTCGAGGACGAATGATCCCAAAGGGAGATAATGTAACACCCTGATTTTTGTTTTGCAAAGACTCAAACATTTCTTCACGTGTGTATGGACTCGATCGAAAGATTTGTAATTTTATATATAAGTTAGGATTAATTCCTAAGTATTTGAAGGGTATTAAGTGCGGTTTAGGGTCATAAGACATCTCTAACACCAAGTCGAGTCTAAAGAATTAGTCTCAACTAAGTTTCCAAATGAGTTCGTATAAGGGTAAACTTCCAACGACCATATCTCCTTGAATATAATGAACTGGGCGGCCCACGAACTACAAAATTAAAGTTCTTTGAGTCTTGTTTCCAACGCCACCAAGATTGCAATTTTTGGAGTTCGGAGTCAAAGGTTATGACCCTTTTTCTACAGACTAGTACTGCAGGAATTTCAGGCCTGAACTCTAAACCCAGAAAATTTAGGCTTGACACTGCAAGGGCGCGACGCGCCAGAAAACAACCTCAGTAGTTTGGTCCTTGGCGCGATGCGCCACTATTTGGTTGCAGGGTTTTTAAGCCTATTTTGACTTGGCGCTGCAGTGGCGCGGCGCGCCACTATAGCGCCAGGAGAGTTTTTGCCCAGTTTTCCAAGTTTTGGAGGAAGGGCAAATTGGACTTTTCCCTAATTATATAAACCCTCACTGGGAACATTTTGGGATCATTTTTCAGTCCCCTCACCTCCCAAATACCCTAATCTTCATCCCTCTTCTCTTCCGAACATCTCCAACAAGAAATCCTCTCAAAAGCTCAAGGATTCAAGATCTTCAAGTCATGTCTTTGGTTTTCGGTGGGATGTTTGTCATTTCCAAGTATGTAAGGCTAACCTAAAATATGGATTGAGTTCTTCCATATGCCCATAGATGTGTTGGATAGAAGTTGTGAAAAATTTGAACCTTCTATGAAGGTTTTCTTGAAATTTCCTAAACTATAGAATATTACTAAAATATGTTAATCATGTTCTTGAGTTGGCTTTGTTGAGAGTATAGATTCATGTATTCATTCACATAAACCCAAGATGAGATTTCTTTTTGGTCATAATTTATCTTGAGGATGAGATTGATGGTTTTGTTTGTGTATAATAAAAATAATATTATTTTCATAGTGAAATGAGGTATTCTTTTACATGAGTTTGATGAAATTGATTTTGAGTTATATGAGAATTGGAATAGTTATGAATGTGAATGGCGTAAAAAAAATGAAACATTGGTAGAGCTAGAATGTCACTATTGTTTCTATAAATGGAATATAAAATTAAATAAGAATTTTGGAGCAAGATGTTTGATAATGATGTAAATGATGATGTTTGACAATGATATGAATAATGATGTTTGATGATGATGTAAATGGTGATGTTTGATGATGATGTGAGTGATGGTTATCTTTAAACATATGTAGAATGATTGATGAAGAGGTATGTTGATGATGATGCTTCAGGTGAAGTGGATTGGAGTCTAATGTGATTATGTGATATGTGATTTGCATAATTTGATTTGATCGGAGTCTTATGAACATTTTGAAAATAAATGATCTTTTGAGAAGGAGTTTTAAGTAAATGATTTGTGAATATGTTTGCATAAACTATTTATACACTATTTTGAGTTTAAAGAGTGATTATTTTCATCTTTGATTTAAAAAGAGTTGAAGCATAAATTGAGTTTGAAAAAGTCTCTTAAATTCTCATTTTTGAACATGAGTATTTTGAGTATAAATAAGTTGAGCATTTTTACTTTAAAATGTTGATTTTTGAGAATCAGTTCAATTTTAAAGAGAAGAGTTTGATGATTTGAGATGTGTCAATTTGAAAGAAGGTCCAATGAGGCCAGATTTGATTTGAGTTTTGAAAAGAGTCCAATGAGACTAAATGAGTTGATTTGAAAGAGTCCAATGAAACTAAATGAGTACTTTGAGTATTTTACTCACTTATTAAATATGAGCATATTGAGTCTTGGGTGGAGTATCGAGCACCAAATTGGGTAAGAGTATAGTCCATACACGAACCAATAAACTACTTCGCCAAACGTAGAAGAGGATTGAACCGTTAAAGTCGGATGCTTCCTAAATTATTGTCCTGACATGATAGGACTTGATTGGTTATGGATCCATGATTGTTGATTAGTTCTTACCCTGGGAAGTTATGAACGGATGTGGCAACAACGTCAGCTTGTTGTACTATCACTCGCTCATATGATGATAGTTGTCGGTTAGAGAAACTCCCAATTGAATAGATTGTGCTTGATATGATTGGTTTGATTGTGATTGTAGATGATTGATTGAATTGTAAAACATTGCATAATTTTAATTTGCATATCTATTGAATTGAGTTGATTGCATATGATTGGATTGGATTGGATTGGGTATGTGATTGGATTAGGTTGGATATGTGATTGGATTGGATTAGATAATATGTGATTGAATTAGAGTTAATGGTATGTGATTGGATTGGATTGGATATGTGATATGATTGGATTAAATCGGATGATATAGGATTGGATTGGATCAGATTGGATATGTGATATGATTGGATTAAATCGGATGATATAGGATTGGATTGGATCAGATTGTACATGATTAGATGGGATCAAATTGTAAATGATTTGATTGAACTGTCTTGTAGATGATTGGATTGGATTGTATGGTATATGATTGGTATTTGTCTAAAAATGTATTCTTACTTTAGACTTATGACACGTTGATCGAGTCTCTCTTCTCTTTCTGATTTGAGATATTTGAACCAACATTATTCTTCCTTGAGATATTTTTCATTCTGTCATATTACATACTCATACATTCCATGTACTGACATCCATTTGGACCTGCATCATTTCATGATACAGGGATAGGTTTAAGAGATCGTCAATAGGAATACCATTGAGGATCCATTTACACTCAGCTTATTGGTTAGTCCTCCCCTACATTCGGAGGACACCACTTATGTTATTCTTGCATTGAGTTTAGTCCTTTTCATTCTAATTTAAGGTAGCCATGAACATGTCATTGACACCAATTAGATAGTAGTGATAGAGGCTTCATAGACTAGATAGTGATGGGTCGATTGAGTATTTTCTTTCCTTGAATTAGTCTTGTCAAACTATTTTAATGACAAAGATTAGAGTTTGATTTGTTGTCCCATGACCTTTCTTTCTTGAGTTAGATCGTTGATTTGGATTGCCCGCCAAATTATTTCGTTATTTTAAACTTTCTGCTGATTGATTGATAGTGAATGGATGTGTGATTGGACCAAGTGATTCGCTTGGGGACCAGCAATGGTCCTCGAGTGTCGGTCACGTCTAGGGTACCCTTTCGGGGCATGACACTAAGCCGTCTTAAGCGACGTCGAAGATATTCTAAGGACTAATAGCTCTATATTATGCAAGTCTATGGCAAACACTAGTCTAAGTATGGACTAAGGTCATAAAGTAACCAAGATGCTATCGATTTCCAAAAAACTCAAAAAGGAATAACACGTGAATTCTAAGAAGCTAAACATTCAGCTAATAACCCACCCCCAAATTCACCCAAATCAACATACAGTTACATATTCATGCTTAATCTAAGGAGAGAGAAGTTGTAGCCTACCTTTAGGTTGATCGTGCGTGCTCCAAATCAATTATCCGGAGCTTTTTCCTTTCGTATGGCCTCAGAACACTACCACTCTATTAAAAATAAAATCACAATGTTAATACGGTTGTTTTGAAACTGAATTTGCCATAATCAAAGACTTGAATCTTTGACCACCTCTTTTGATCCCTTCTTGCGTTAACAGAGAACCACAAAAATCCCAAAGCTACATCCCCACTGCAATCATACATGTCATAAATCACAACCGTCATAGTTCGAGAACCACTACTGAAGCTTCAACATCTCTTAACTAATGCATGCCATATTTTGACAATACTCGCGGATAATTTTTAATCAACTTTGACTTTATTTTCTCATGCAACCAACTCCAAAACTGATTCTCTAACCAAACTTCTCAAATCTTGTCCCGATATGCTTAACAGTACTAATAAATGGACAATAACAATGAAAAAGTACCCTGTTATACCCCGTACCTTTATGCTTCGGAACGTCTTCTTAAGCTTCTTGAAAGATATCCCGTGACCCAGATTATCTATAACATGATTAAATAACTCTAAGGAAGGGAGGACGTGACGCCCCTTAAGAGTGAAGGTTGGAAATAGGTCTATAAGGATTTGAAATGAATTGGAGGCCAAAAAAACAAGGCGTAGGACTCGATTTACTTATGTAAGCTACCAACTTGGACGACTTACATAACTAAGCCACTGGAGTACATGTTGAGCTTACTTAGCAAGGATTACATGGGCTCCTAAAGTAAGACGAGATTATGAACCCACGGGAGAGGCGGAAGGAGGCGTAGCACATACTCGGAATCAAGCAGGTGATGCACCTACTTTGACTAAGTAGGTGACACACCTACTTGAGGTGGGTCCTACACCGCCACATGGCAGCCTTGGAGTCTAGGTATGGATTCGTGGCCCAATAAGGGGCACTTCCTAAGAAACCATACATATGTATGCTAATGACTCTTAAGTCATTATTTATCCAAAATCAGCCCAAAACATAGAGAGAAAAATGTGGAGAAGAAGAAGGGAAGGAGGCAGCCATGGTTTAAAAGAATTAAAGGTGAGCTCTTCACTTTTCCTCCGTCAATTAATTATCTAAGGTTTTCCTCAACTACGTGGAGGTGTATATATGTATATTACGAGGCCTACGGAACCATATTTTCAGTTCTACACTTGGAAAATTAAGAGAAGCTTAAAGAGAAAACTCTAGGAGACAGACCCGTTTTTGAATTAAACTGTTGTTAGTAAAACGAGAATAACTCCTTGTGTAAGGCTTCGTTTTAAGTGATTCAAGATGTTTTCGAAACATATTTCATAGGGCTATAACTTTCATTTAGACTCTACAACCCAGTTTTGCTTTTCTCTGCTCGAACAATGGTGGTGAAGCATGGGGGAGCTGCTGCCCAGATTATGTTTTGGAAATCCTACACGGACAACTGTGAGTATTTTGGTCATATATTTTCGTACAAAATTGCTGTAGGGGTAATTCAAAATTTTTTATGACCTTGATACACATGTATATAACTTTCATTGAGTCCACAAATACTGTTTCCCTCAATTACCTCTCCGAAACTAAGCGACAACATAAGACAGTGGGCTGTCCAGATTTCACATTTTGGATAGTTTTGGCGAGTTTGACAAGTTTAACGCAAGGTAAGGCCTTTCCTTTTAAATTGGAGTTTATGGTGTTTTTATAGAGGGTATTATACATTGTGTAAGTGGCTGGAAATGTGAAAATATGATAAATATGTTTGACGCCCGAAATAAACTAAATTGGAGTCGCTAGAAGTGAATTATCGTTGAGATAAAGTGTCGTTCTTGTAAGTTGTTGCTGCAGGGGTGTAATGTATTGTTGCAGGGAATAAATGCGTTCAGAAAGGGGTGTGTATGCTTCTGGTTGTAGCCACATGACCCCTCGTTGCGTATAATGAAAGGCGTTACAAAATAAAGGCTAGATGCCCTATTGTCCTACCGTATTTTTGAATAAGTCGTTTAGAGTTTATGTTGTATATTGTTGGTGTGAATTGCTAGAGGTTGTTGTTGTGGGTTGGCTGTAGGTCGTAGGGACCTAATTGGAAATTTGGATAGGGCATATTATAGGGGAGGTGTTTCCCAATTTTCGTCGACGCCTTAGCAAATAACAGAACTAGTCGGGAAAACGACCAAGGAAATAGATTCCATTAATACTAAGATGTAACCTAGGGTGCTGGAAAGTAAAAGGGGTTGATATTCATAATACTTTCATGTTGAATAGGTTCAAAGAACAGCGAGGCAAGCAGGATAAGGAATAATTCAGATAAGGTATGTGAAGCTTTCTTTTGGCATGTTTTTGGCATAAGTATGTAAAGCTATTCCTTCTTTTGGCATGTTTTGGTATAAATATGTAAAGCCTATCTGTTCTTTCTTTTGGGCATGTGTCAGATCTAAGTGACAAGTGATATGTGTATGAAGCTTGGGGCGACTCTATTCATGAGCTCTGAACATGGTTCATGATTCATAATTCGAGTTCACTCCTACATGCTAAGGGCCTTAAAGTAGTTAAACTACGACCCTCGAGACTTCTATAGGCTGAATAGTGATTGGATGTGTAAGCTCCTAAACCTGGGGGTTCTTGGGCATACTTTACGATAATGGTTGAGGGATATTTGATATGTTACAGAGTTTTGCATGCACGTATATGCATTATGATATATATATGGATCGGGCCGGACGTACCTCGGCACATTTTGCTATGTAAGGATTGGGTCGTACGTTCCACGAGAGATTATGCATTATACGGATCGGGCCATCCTACCTCGGCATTATTATGCATTATATGGATCGGGGCGTCGTACCTCAGATTGTTATACAATATACGGATCGGGCCGTCGTTCCTCGGTATTATTATATGATATATGGGTCGGGCCGTCGTTCCTCGGCATGTACTTTGTATATACAGGGATCGGATTGTACATCCCACAACGTTAATGGCATATATATACCTATCATGATAGATGATATGTTTGTAACACCGAGTCCTCCAGCGGGCCGGATACGGTATGTGATAGTGGTATACACAGACTAATTCCCATCCCTTCTGAACCGCCTTCAAGCAAAAAATAATAACAGAGAAATTAAAGAGAATAAAAATAACACAAGATATAATGAAAAATTATTCACTTTACGGAAAATTGTTACAACCATATAATACACAATATTTCTCACACACACCCCAATACCTAAAATACTATACCCAAGAGATACCATCCCTAAATCCCTCAATGGTAAAAAAAAATACAATACCATGTAATTTATACATTTTGGTATTTGGTGTTTTTTTTGTGTAGATACAAACAATGGAGCTAAGCTCCTTAAATAGCTAAAAAAACTATTTTCATATGCTATCTCCTTGATGTGGGATAGCCCAGATTTTTTACTTCCTTTTTTTCTTCCATTTTCAAACCAACAACCAACCTGATCCTCCAAGGCATGATAGTGCAGAGACAATTATGCATGACCTAGTCCTTGGTGTCAATGTAAAAATGATGATTGGCGATCAGCTTGTCGTAGCTAAAGAGACTAGTCGTAGACTTGGCATAGGAACAAACATGTATCCTTCTTCCTCCCTCCTGGGATGCACAAGGATGAAAATACTACTGTTAACCACCCTGTGGATGAACTCATTGAGATGGCTGATGGCTTTGCCAGTTTTTTTCCAGAGCACAAACATGAGATTGTGAGGAAGCTCTATGAAAGAACGTACATTTGTGGTGTGACAAGAGATGGTGTGAATGACACCCCTGTCCTAAAGAAAGAAAATATTGGCATAGCTGTGGCTATTGCTACTGATACTGCCCGTAGTGCATCAGACATAGTTCTCACGGAGCCAGGATTAAGTATGATAGTGAGTGTCATTTTGACTAGTCGAGCTATTTTCCAAAGGATGAAGAATTATACCATGTATGCTATTTCTATAACCATCCGAATCGTGCTAGGATTCATGCTTATTGCAGTAATATAGAAGTTTAATTTCTCACCCTTCATGGTTCTTATCATGGCCATTCTCAATGATGGAACCATCATGACCATATCTAAAGACAAGGTGAAACTGTCACCTATGCCTAACTCATGGAAACTAAGAGAAATATTTGCCACTGGAATAATTCTTGGAACATACCTAGCCGTGATGAGCGTTATCTTTTTTTAAGCTGCTCACCAGTCAAATTTCTTTAGTGACACATTTGGTGTAAGATCGATTAGAGATAATATACACGAGCTCAATCCTTCCCTATATCTTCAAGTCAACATCGTTAGTTATAAACTCATTTTCGTAACTAGGTCAAGGAGTTGCTCTTATGTAGAACGACCTGGTCCCCTTCTGCTAGCTTCTTTTGTTGTTGCACAGCTGGTTGCCACCATAAGTACAGTATATGCAAACTGGGTTTTGCTAATATTCATTGTATTAGCTGGGGTTAGGCTGGTGTTATTTGTCTTTACAATATTATTTTCTACATACCTTTCATATTCTAACATTCACAATTAGATACATTTTTAGTGGTAGGGCCTTGAATAATATGATTGAAAACAAGGTTGTTGTTAGAATGTATGCTTCCACTAGAACAGTTGGTGTCTGGTCCCTTATCAGAAATCAGTACAGAAATTTAAAGAATAGAACAATAAAATCAGACTCAAGCTTTTACTTGGAAACTCCTTGCTTAAGGGAGAAACCGCGACTTGCCACATAGGATTTCTGCTCAATCTTTACTAAAACAACTTAGCCAAAGATTCAGATTACAACTCTTGTAATCTAGGAATTGCACTCACAATTTCTCTTCTCTCCTAGTATCAACTCTATTACAGATCTGAAGCAATAGCTCTACTGCTTTCCAAATCACTAGATTCCTAGCTAATTTAAGCTTCAAGAGGTCTCCATAACTAGCTATAGTTACTTCAACAAGATGAACAATAAAAAACAAACACAATGATCCGGTCTAGCTTTCTTTATAGATTAGGAGTAGACCTTCAAATATTAAGACCAAGAAATTACAACTCTAAAACAAGAACAAAACAACTCATAACTATCAGGTCCTTGATCTTCTTCAAGAGAAAATTTCAGATTTCTTGAGAGCATAAGCTTTAATGAATTTTTCTTTTCACTAATTCCAAAAAGGCAAGTGAGAAATGTTGTAAAGAATGTATATATTAGTGATATACATTGCATTGATGATTTGTATTTGTTAGACAACAGGCCCTCTACACAGGAACTCGGCCGCATACACACAGACCTACAGACTTGGCAGGATCTATTTTGTACTGTTTGTCTACTGTCGTTACCAGCAAAGTGTCCTCAAAAGGACCAGGTCCTTTTCCTGTTCGCTGAGTTTGTGAAATCATCAAAACCAACTAATATTGAGTATTATCAATTTCCCCCTTTTTGATGATGGCAAACTCCTTTACAACATTCTTACTTTATCATCTAAGACCAGAGCTAGATATATTCCCCCTTTAATCAATATCTGGGTAACAAGAACAACCTTTCACCAAACTCTTCTATCATCAACTTATAATATTTTGCCTTTTGACATTATTAAAAAGGACAACAGTAAACTAAACACCAAGCATGCATTATTTTAGAAAAGTCAGAGCCACCAAGGGCAACACAAGCACAAGCTAATAAGTAATGAACCAGGAGATTAACTGGAGAAATAGAAACATTCATTAATCAGAGCTAAAGGAAAATATTCAAAACATTATAAACTAACTGAAAAGTAAACCATTCTGATCAGTTCAAGAAAGAGAAATGATAAAGGAGGATGACACTAGGTGGATGGGGGTTTCTGGGTGAGGGATTTGAGGAGAAGGGATATCTGCTCAGCATGAATTTCATGATGTAGAAGCAATTTGTCTTTTAAGACTGAGGATTTGTGCTGCAAGGCGAATATTTTCTTCTTTGAGTGCTTGAACTCAGATGAACCTGGTCCATCTGAGTGTGCTGTAACTAGTTGTGCCTTAATACTCACAATCTCAGCATCTTTAAAACTTAAGAGTGCTGTCATATCTTCAAAATCATGCTTTAATTCTCCCTACTCGAACAAAAATTCAGATATCCTGCTTATTTGCCTAGTTTTTCCCTCAACACAATCGTACTCAACCAAAGTGTTCATGAAACATGATTGCTTAACAGTTCATCTTACACCAGCACCAAGAGGAACTCTAAAATGATTGAACACTTTAGTGAGGAAATATCTATACCCCATTCCATGCTTACCATCCTTGGCAGAGATAATCTTATGCATATGGTCCAAAATGATGGCTGGTAAGTTGATAGTGTCAAACTTGCTCAAGGCTTCCATGATAAAGAAGTTAGAAGAAGATGCCACTTTTCTTTTCTCTGATCTTGGAAGCATTACCTTGTTCATAAATTCAAAATACAGTTGATACCCTCATTTGAGAAAATTCTTAGGAATGCCTGATGTGTTTAATTTTTAGAGTTTCCCACACTGCTGAACAAATTTCTTAGAACACCCTATCCCTATAAAGGATCTGATCCCTTTAGTTTTTACATTCAGGATTTTACGAAGCACAAATTCATCCAAATAAACATCTAATCCTCCAATATTGGTGTATAAACACCTATTATCTCTAAACTCAGCATTATAATAAAAGTCACGAACCTGTTGTTCATGTAACACATGAACATGATCTCTGAACAAATGTGATAAATCTTGAATCTCCACAGCATCAACCAATTTGCACATTCCTAGCTTATCTAGTATATCAGTGTTAAAAATCCTTCCATTCAAAACCTTTTAAGTTCTTAGAATTTCGACTCTTTCTTCTTTGGACAACTCCTTCTCAACCTTCATTATTTTACTGCTTGAACCTGGTCCCTTTTCAGGTTCAGGATCATATGCTGCAAACAAATCATCAATATCCATTTCTTCAATATTTAGAGAGGTTTCCTTCTTTCTGAAGACTGCTCAGGGGATATTTCCCTTTTCCTTTTAGTTTGTTTCTTTTCTTCCTTCACTTTCTCTACTTTTGTTTTCCTCTTCCTGCTTTCTGGCTTCCTTGCAGAGCTTTTCCTTGCCCTGTGCTTTATAAACCTTTTATGTCACGCCCCAGAAGGGTACCCTAGACGTGGCCGGCACTCGAAGACCATTTCTGGTCCCCAAGCGAACCACTTGATCCAATCACACATCCATTCATATCAATCAATCAGCGGAAAGTTTAAAATAAAGAAATAATTTAGTGGGCAACTCAAATCATCAATCTAACTCAAATAATAAAGGTCATGGGCCAACAAATCGAACTCCAATCTATGTCGTTAAATAGTTTGACAAGAACAATTCAAGGAAATAAAAATACTCAATCGACCCATCACTATCTAGTCTATGAAGCCTCTATCACTACTATCTAATTGGTGCCAATAACATGTTCATGGCTACCTCAAATCAGAATGAAGAGGACTAAACTCAATGCAAGAATAACATAAGTGGTTCCCTCTGAATGTAGGGGAGGACTCACCAATAAGCTGAGTGTAAATGGATCCTCAATGGTGCGCCTATTGACGATCTCTTAAACTTGTTATTGCATCATAAAATGATGCAGGTCCAAATGGACGTTAGTACATGGAATGTATGAGTATGTAATATGGCAGAATGAAATATACGTCAAGATAGAATAATATCGGTTCAAATATCTCAAATCAAAAAGATAAGAGAAACTCACTCAAGGTGTCATAAGTCTAAAGTAAGAATATGGTTTAAACAGAGACCAATCATATACCATCCAATCATGTACCATACATTTCAGTCAAATAATTTATAATTCGATCCAATCCAATCATATGCAATTCGATCCAATCCAATCATATATCATCCGATCCAATTCAATCATATACAATCGGCTCAATCCAATCATATATCATCTGATCCAATCCAATCCAATCACATACCATCAAATCCAATCCAATCACATACAATTCTATCCAATCAAGTCACAAATCATCTAATCCAATCTAATCACATATCGTCTAATTCAATCCAATCCAATCACATATCATCTAATCTAATCCAATCCAATCATGTACAATCCAATCACATATCATCTAATCCAATCCAATCATATACAATCAACTTAATAATCAACTAAACAATCAAGTCAAAGGACTCAACTCAATAAATATGCAAATTAGAACTTATTAATGTTATACAATCCAACTCAATCATCAACAATCTCAATCAAACCAATTAAATCATGCACAATCCACTCAATTTGGGAGTTTCTCTAACCGGCAACCATCACCATATGAGCAAGTGATAGTACAACAAGCCGACGTTGTTGCCACATCCGTTCATACTTTGCAAGGGTATGAAAAAATCAAATAATCATGGATCCATTAATCAATCAAGTCCTATCATTTCAGGACAATGAAATAGGGAAACATCCGACACAATACAATCTCTTCCTACGTTGGCTACGTAGCTAATGGGATTTGAGTATGGACTATACTCTTACCCAATTCGGTGCTCAATACTCCTCCCAAGAATCAATATGCTCATATCTATCAAGTGAGTAAAATACTTAAAATACTCATTTAGTCTCATTGGACTCTTTCAAATCAACTCATTTAGTCTCATTGGACTCTTTTTAAAACTCAATCAAATCTGGCTTCATTGGACCTTCTTTCAAATCAACTCATCTCAATCATCAAACTCTTCTCTTTAAAATTGATACAATCTCAAATCAATGAATGCAGAAAATATTAGATGCATTTAAAACATAATTTTAACTCCTCAACTCAAACTCAAAATAGACATTTTTATGTAAAAATGCTCAACTCATTTATATTCAAAATACTCACGTTCAAAATGATAATTAAGAGACTTCTCAAACTCAATTCATGCTTAAACTCTTTTTAAATCATAGATGAAAATAATCATTCTTTAAATTCAAAATAGTGTATAAATAGTTTTTGCAAAAATGTTCACAAACCATTTATTTAAAACTCCTTCTCAAACAATCATTTATACTCATATGACTCCAATCAAACCAATTCATCCAAATCACACATCATGTAGTCACATTAGACTCCAATCCATTTCACCTCAAACATCGTCATCAACATACCTCTTCATCTATCATTCTACATACTTTAAATAACCATCATTCACATCATCATCAAACATCATCATTCACATCATCATCAAACATCATCATTCACATCATCATCAAACATCATCATTCACATCATCATCAAACATCATCATTCACATCATCATCAAACATCATCATTCATATCATTATCAAATATCTTGCTCCAAAATTCTTATTTAATTCTATATTTAATTTCATCAAACTCATATAAAAGAATTCCTCATTTCACTTTGAAAGCAATATTGTTTTTATTAAACACAAAAACCATCAACCTCAACCTCAAGACAATTTATTACCTAAAAGAAAATCTCATCTTGGTTTCATGTGAATGAATACATGAATCCATAACCTCAACAAACTCAACTCAAGAACATCATTAACACATATTAATAATATTCTAGGGTTTAGGAAAATCCAAGAAAAATCTTCATAAAAGGTTCAAAGCTTTCACAACTTTTATCTAACACATCTATGGGTATATGGAAGAACTCAATCCATATTTTAGGTTAGTCTTACATACCTAGAAATGAAGAACATCTCACCGAAAATCAAAGACATGACTTGAAGATCTTGAATCCTTGAGCATTTAAGAGGATTTTGTTGGAGATGATTTGGAAGAGAAGAGGGGATGAAGATTAGGGGTTTTGAGAGGTGAGAGGACTACAAATTTTCTCCCAAAATGTCCTATGTCAGTGTATATATATTTAGGAAAAATGTCCAAATTGCCCTTCATCAAAAATCTGGAAAACTGGGCAAAAATCCTGCTGGCGCTGTAGTGGTGCGCCGCGCAACTGCAGCGCCAAGCCAAAATGGGCTTAAAACCCTAAAAACCTAATAGTGCGCATCGCGCTAAGGAGTAAAGTACTGAGGCTATTTTCTGGCGCTATAGTGGTGCCGAGTGCCACTGGAGTGCCAAGCCTAAATTTTCTGCAGTTAGAGTCCAGGCTTGAAATTCCTGCAGTGATAATCTGTCGTAAAATGGTCATAACGTTTGACTCCAAACTCCAAAAATTGCAATCTTGGTGGATTTGGAAAGATGACTCAAAGAACTTTAATTTGATAGATTATGGGATAGCCAGTTCAGTATATTCAAAAATATATAGTTGTTGGAAGTTGACTCTTATATGAACTCATTCGAAAACTTGGTCGAAACGATTTCTTTGGACTTGACTTGGTGTTAGAGATCTCTTATGATCCTAAAAAACATCTAATACATTTCAAATATTTAGAAATTGATCCTAACTCATATATAAAGTTACAAGTCCTTTGGTTCGAGTCTACACACACGTGAAGAAATGTTTGAGTCTTTGCGAAAATTTTTTTGGGGTGTTACATTTTACCTCTAGTATCAATCTTCTTAGAACCCCTTTCAACCTTTTACTCATCCTTTTCTGACTCCATTTCATCATTATCTTCTCCATTTTACACTTCAACAATTTCATCTTCTTCAAGTCTAATGGACTCGTTAACTTGTTTCAACCTTCTTCATTCTACTTATCTTCAAGTTCCTGCTGCAAATCACCAGCTTCACCTTTTCCTTTAAAACATTTATTGTTGAATTTTTGAATTCAATGTCAAGCTCTACATTATCAGCCACTAAGACAATTATTGTTCTTCCAGATCAAACGTTTTCATCTCGGCTACCATTAACTTTTCTTCAAGCTCAACTTGTACATTCCTATCTTCATCCTTGCGATTTTCAATGCTCTTGTTCAAATTCTTGAGCTTTAGATCAGGGTCAACATTGTTGCTTATCAGGACAATAATTTGCTCTACTAGATCAGTGATTTGAGATACTAGAGTAAGCTTTTCATCTTGAAAAATATCAATAGTGTTATTCATCATGTCCTTCTTATTTGTCAACTCAGTGATTGAGTCAATCAATATTGCTGCTAAGCTTCTCAATTTGTTAGCAGAGTAAATGTGCAAGTTTTGTCTAAGATCACCAAGAGTTACTTATGTTTCATCATCAGCATCATGTTCCTCGTCATCTGACTCTGCCATGAACGCAAATAGCGAGTCAAAAAAAATTTCATCATCTTTTACAGTGACCATGGAGGCATCTTCTGGATAACTAGACTCCTCATAGTCTCTTGAGGAGTTTCCCCATACAGGAAGAGCCCTTTTGATGATATAATCAACTTTAGCCTTTCTTCCTTCTTGTCAGGAACTAGGTCCCTTCTTTTATCTACTCTATTCTTGATATATTCTTTATATTCTACCTTATGCATTAGACAATCTCTGATGAAGTGCCTTGGTTTACCTTATTTGTGACACATATCTGTAGCATTTGTAAGTCGACTGGAGTTACCCTTCTTGACTAAACCTCCATGCTTTCTTATAATCTTATGAAATCTCGTTGTCAAATATGTTATATCTTCATCCTCAGCTGAAGGTTCAACTGAAGCAACTTTAAGAGAAAGTGATTTCTCCTGCTTTGTCTCCTTCTTCATGCCATCCTGAGCTCGATGCAGTTTATGTGTCTGAAGACTCCTAATCAAGGCATCAATGGTGAGAATCTTCAGGTCCATTGCTTTAGTTATTACATCCACTTTGATAGCCCAAGACTTTGGAAGGATCCTTTGAATTTTCTTGACTTGTTTGCTAGGATGAACAGGTTCACCCAGACTTTGAAGGTCATTGGTAATGGAGGAAAACCTGGTGTGCATATCATAGATAGACTCTCTTTCTTTCATAGTAAAATATTCATATTGTGTAGTTAGAATATCCACCTTTGACTCTTTAACTTGCTAAGTTCCTTTATGAGCAGTCTTCAGACAGTCCCAAATTTCTTTTGCAGACTCACAAGTAGAAATTTTGTTGTATTCTTCATCTTCAATGTCACATACCAGCAGTTTCTTAGCCTTATAATTCTTCTCAATCTTTTTCCTATCAGTCTCATTAAACTGCCTACGAGTTATAGGAATAATCCTTGTAATGTCTCCTTCTTTCTCTTCAATAATGGGAATATAGAGCTATCAAGAACAATGTCCTAAAGTTCACTGTCCTCAGCCATGAAAAAGTCATGTATGCGAGTTTTCCACCTGTTGTAAAACTGACCATTCAATCGACGGGGTCTGGTTGATGACTGACCCTCTTCCAAATTTAGTGGAGCAACCATTCTTGCAGGAATTTCTCTTGGCCTTAACCAGATTGAGGATATAGAAAACCTGCTCTAATACCATTTTTAGAATGTATGCTTCCATCAGAACAGTCAGGATCTGGTCCCTTATCAGAAATTAGTAAAGAAACTTAAAGAACAGAACAATAAAATCAGACTCGAGATTTTACATGGAAACTCCTTGCTCAAGAGAGAAAAACCATGGCTTGTCACATAGGATTTTTGCTAAATCTTCACTAAAACAACTGAGCTAAAGATTCTGATTACAAGCTCTTGTAATCTAGGAATTGCATTCATAATCTGTATTCTCTCCTAGTAACAACACTATTACAGATCTGAAGCAATAATTCTACAACTTCTTAAATCACTAGACTCCTAGCTAATTTAAGCTTCAAGAGGTCTCCATAACTAGCTATAGTTACTTCAACACGATGAACAATGAAAAAAAAACACAATGAACTTGTCTAGCTTCCGTTATAGATTAGAAGTAGACCTTACAATATTAAAACCAAGAAATTACAAATTTAAAACAAGAACAAAACAACTGATAACTATCAGGTCCTTGATCTTCTTCAAGAGCAAATTTCGGATTTCTTTAGAGCATGATCTTCAATGGATTTTTCTTTTCAACAATTCCAAAAGCCAAGTGACAAATGTTGTAAAGAATGTATATATAAGTGATATACATTGCGTTGGACGATTTGTATTAGTTAGACAACTATCCCTCTGCACAGAAACTTAACCACGTATACACAGACCTGCAGAGTTGGGAGGATCTATTTTGTACTGTTTGTCCCCTATCATTATCAGCAAAGTGTCCTCAAAGGGACCAAGTCCTTTACCTAATCCCTGATTTTGTGAAATCATCAAAACCAACTAATATTGAGCATTATCAGTTGCTTTCACAAGAAAGAAGGATTATAGTAGGGCACGGACTTCACCCCTCACAAATGTATGATAACTGACAACAAAAGCTATAATGAATTAGCTGAACAAACCCAATGTCGTGCTGAAGTTGCCAGGATAAGAGAGCATCATGCACTTAAAGGTTATGTGGAATCAGTCATGAAGCTAAAGGGACTTGACATCGAGAAATTCAACAGCATTACATAATCTAGTGAATGTTTAACTTGATTATAGTTTAGTTTTGCACCCTTGTTCACTCCCTTCATCGTTCTTGCAATTAAGTGTAAAAGGGGTCCATTTTTAAAAATGTCCATTTGCAGTTGTTGTTTTTTGATGTTTCACTTGGGTGAATTTGGTAAGATTAATAGTTGAATGTTAGTAGCTCCTTTATTATGGATGTTGTTATAATCAGCTTTAGTTATTGTGATATTAATTTAGTTTAATCTTTCTACCATCTTTTGGAAAGTTGATTTCTCTTTACTTTTATTATTTTAATTTCTCTTTTCTCGTTTATCTGATATTAATAAGTTAGCATGATCCATCACATATGTATTTATACTTGTATTAATAACCAAGATCACATGTATAGATTCACTTACTTATTTTACCTAATAATTTAGTTAACATATTTAATCATTTATAACCTAGATGAGAACTCTATTGGGATATAGCTCCTCGAAAGATAGTAATTTTTCTAATCTCAGTTTACTTACTCTTTCCTTTTGCTCGTGATATTGTGCTCTGAAGCTAAATATTAAGAGTGCTCAATGAAATGTAAGGTTCATGTGATTCTCATTTTCTAAACTAGAGGTATTTCATGATCAACATCCTTAGACCCTTCTTTTAATGAAATGTAGACTTTAATAATCTTTAGCAATCTATATAAAATCTAGTCTCAATACATATATGTTACTAAATCATGATCCACTCTCATTGTGTCATATAGAGCTGGAATTCAAGCTGCAATTTTTCAATTATGGCAAGGAGTATAACATTTATGTATTAATGGGCTTATTAACTTAGAATGATTTTTCTTTTATAGTTATCTGAGGTTATTCACTATCCTAAATTGGGTAGAGATAAAGTCTTTAGTTTAGTAATATGGTTGTAGGATAAGTGATTTCAATGACGAAGCGGCTAACAAGTAGGGTAGAAACTTATATGTTTAAGACAATTTGATATAATGAATAAAGTTCAAACAAAGAAAATAATGTGTTTTCTATCTCAAAATTTCATTTGTAATGATCCTTTAAAGCTAAAATTATTGACATGCTTTATTCGAAGCCTGATACATGTCAATTATATTGGTTGAGATGCAAATGGCTTGTGAATACTACTGAAAGTTACCATTCACTCCACATTCTAAAGGGAATAATGATTTTTTCTTGTGTTTTCCTGAAATTGTCATGCCCCGGGAGGGGACCCTAGGCGTGACCGACACTCGAAAGCCATTTCTAGCCTTCAAGCAAACCACCTGGTCCAGTCACACTTTCATTCATTTAAATTCTATCGGTGGAAGACTCAATCATAGGAATACTATCCATAATATAGGGCCAAAGGCCAAACAACTATCAAATCGATAATCAGCTAGAATAAAACTAGTCAAACGAATGACTCATCATTCCCACACTCTAGTCTATTAAGCCTCTATCAACAATCTAGGAGGTGCCGATGACAAGCCCATGTCTACCAACAATCAAAATAAAAGAGACAAAACTATGCTATAAAGATAATCTCGGCATCTTCCGGAGAATAGGAGGACTCACCAACCAGCAGAAAGTGGGGAGATCTTCAACGGTGCATCGGTTGATGATCTCTAGTACCTGTCTCTAAATCATGAAATGATGAAGGCCAAATAGCGTCAGTACATGGAATGTACGAGTATGTAAAATGGATGAATGAAACAACACCAAGGAAGAATCAAATAAACTCGGAATCTCAACTCAGGAGAAATAACAACTCAATCAAGTGTCCTAAGTCTAAACAAGAATATAGTTTAGACGGGACCAATCACATACCATTCAACTCAATTCGACTGATAGTACTATCAAGACCTATATGGGAGTTTCTCTTTTCCGACAACCATCACTTATGAGCCAGTGATAGTACAACAAACCGATGTTGTTGCCACGTCCGTTCATACTTTGCCAGGGCATGAATGAATCAACCAATCATGGATCCCATCGATCAGTCAAGTCCTATCATTTCAGGACAATAAAATGGGAAACATCCAACTTTAACGGTTCGATCCCATGGGAAGCATCCGACTTTAACGGTTCAATCCCTTCCTACGGTGGCAGCGTAGTTCATGGGGTTCGAGGATGGACTATACTCTTACCCACTTCGGTGCTCGATACTCCTCCCAAGACTCAATGCTCATAAAACTCCATCCAATCAACTCAATCAAATCATATCAACAAGTCTCATTTACAACCTTGTCAACTCATCAACTCTATCACAATCAAATCTCTCCCAATCATACTATCCGATCAATCCCAATCATATCTTTTTGGACTCAATACAACTCCAAGGTTTTAAATCAACAATTCAAGAATAAGCAACATATTTAAGAAAATTGACATTCTTTATCATAATCAACATAGTTAAGAAATTAACAATATAAGTTCGACCTGTCATCTCAATCAACTCGTAACAACATGAAGCACATAACTTTCTCAACTCCACAACATCCACATAATAGAAATTAGGGTAATAGATGAAAAGGACCTATTTGGACCTACCTCTATCAATAAGCTTCATTCTTATGGACAATAAATCAAAAGAAGATGTAGGGAACATGGGTGGACTCAACCCATGCTTTGAGTAGCCTAACAAACCTTAGTGAAGACTTTGAAGAAAACCTTGATGTTGGGTCTTCAATGGAAAGCTTGAATCTTTAAAGTTCTTGAAGCAATCCTTGTTGGAAATGGAGAAGAAGAAGAAGAGAAGGAAATTTCTAGGGCTTTTAGAGAGAGAGAGGGACTGAAATAATGGTCCAAAAATGTTCAAGGCTGATGTATATATAATTTGGGGAAATTCCCAAATTTCCCTTTCTTCGAAAATCTAAAAAATGGCTAAAACACTCTTGGTGCGATAGTGGCGCGTCGCGCCACTGCGGCGCCAAGTCGAATTTAGGCTTAAAAACCTGCACATCTGATAGTGGCGCGTCGCGCCAAGGACCAAACTACTGAGGTTATTTTGTGGCACGATAGTGGCGCGTCGAGCCCTTATAGCGCCAAACCCATATTTTCTGGGTTTTGGAAAATAAGCTTAAAAACCCTGCACATCTCCTAGTGGCGCGCCGCGCCAGGGACCAAACTACTGAGGCTTGTTCCTGGCGCGATAGTGGCGCGTCGCGCCACTGCGTAGCCAAGCCCAGGTTTCCAGCAGTTGTCACCCAGGCCTGAAATTCCTGCAGTACTAGTCCGTCTTAGGATAGTTATAACTTTTGACTCTGAACTCCAAAAATTACAATCTTGTCGGCGATGGAAAGAAGACTCGAAGACCTTTAATTAAATAGGACATGGGCCTCCTAGATCGTCTTATTTCAAAAGATATGGTCACTAGAAGTCGACCCCTTATACGAACTCATTCAAAAACTTGGCCAGGACGAATTCTTTGGGCTTAGCTTGGTTCTAGGGATCCTTTATGACCCCACATTAGCTCTAACACTCTTCAATTGCTTAGGAACTCACCCTAACTCATGCATACACTTCACAATAGTCGGGTTTGATCCTACACATATACGAAGAAGGGTTCGAATCCTAGTGAAGAATTTTGGAGGCTGTTATATTATCTCCCTCTTGGGATCATTCGTCCTTGAATGACGAGTAAACCAAGGATGGACTCGGGGTACAAATCACAATCAGACTTCAGTCACGCAACTAGTCAAATTCTCAAAATAATTACTATCCAAACTCAAAATGCACAAACGAATTCAAGTCAAGAAAATGGACATTACGTTCAACATTCTCGTCAGTAGGCACGAATAGATGCAGATATTTAGATTTCATATCTCCCTCCGCCTCCCATGTGGCTTCCTCAACAAATTGATTTCTCCACAGGATTTTGACTGAGGCAATCTCTTTGTTCCTCAATTTGTGAATTTGACGGTCAAGAATTTGAATTGAAACCTCTTCATAGGATAAGTTATCCTTAACTCCTATACTATCAATAGGGACTACCAGCGAGGGATCGCCCAAGCATTTCTTTAACATCGAAACATGAAATACCGGATGAATGGCAGCTAGCTCCGAGGGTAACTCTAATTCATAAATGACACTCCCTATCCTCGTCACAACCCGGTAAGGACCAATGTATCGAGGACTAAGCTTTCCCTTCCTTACAAACCTCATGACGCCCTTCATGGGTGACACTTTTAGGTACACCTAGTCATCCACCTCAAACTCTAAGTCTCTCCTCCTCACATCGGTGTCAGATTTTTGACGGTTTTGGGCTGTCTTTAGCCTATCTTGAATAACTCTCACCTTCTCCATGGCTTGGTGAAAAAAATTAGTCCCAATCAACTCAGCTTCACCAACTTCAAATCACTCAATTGGTGATCTACACCTCGTCCCATACAACGCTTCATAAGGAGCCATTTGAATGCTTGCATAATAGCTATTATTATATGCAAACTCTATGAGAGGTAAGTGATCATCCCAATTTCCTTTGAAGTCAAGTACACATGCCCTCAACATATCCTCCAATGTCTAGATGGTACGCTCTACTTGGCCATCTGTCTAGGGATGAAAGGTCGTACTAAGATTTACCTTTGAACCCAGTCCCTTTTGAAAGGATCTCCAAAATTGGGAAGTGAATTGAGCTCCTCGATCTGAGATGATAGACAGGGGAAACCCGTGCAATCTGACGATCTCCTGAATGTATAATTTTGCATAATCTTCTGCGGTGTCAGTAGTCTTAACTGCCAAGAAGTGAGCTGACTTTGTCATCCTTTCTATAATCACCCAAATCGAATCATGTTGCTTTCGGGACCTCGGCAAACCTGTAATAAAGTCTATGTTGAACATTTCCCACTTCTATTCCGGAATTATTATATTTTGAGCTAACCCACATGGCCTTTGATGCTCAAATTTAACCTGTTGGCAATTCGGGCACTTGGAAACAAATTCTGTGATATCTCCTTTTATTCCACTCCACCAATAAACTTCTCTCAAGTAATGATACATCTTTGTAGAGCCAGGATGAATAGAGTATCTAGAACTATTCGCTTCAGCCATAATCCTTTCTCGCACATCATCAACATCTGGGACACACAATTTATTTTGGTACCTCAACACACCATCTCCCCCTTTGGTAAAAACCATCACCTCTTGCTTGTGAACAACTTCCTTTAACTGGAGAAGGATGGGATCTGGGTCTTTCTTCTCTTTTACCTCTGTCACAAGTGAGAATGCAGACCCATTCTGAACATTAACTCCGCCATCATTGTTCTCTTCAAGAAAAACTTCCAATCGAGCTAACCTATGTACCTCATTTGCCAATTCTTTCTTTCTCTCCTCTAAATGGGCAGTGCTACCCATAGAAAACCTGCTAAGAGCATCAGCAACAATGTTAGCTTTACTTGGATGGTAGAGGATGCTCATATCATAGTGTTTGAGTAGCTCGAGCCATCTCCTTTGCCTCAGATTGAGTTTCTTCTGGCTGAAGACGTATTGTAAACTTTTATGATCGGTGAACACGTCAACATGCACTCCATACAAATAGTGATGCCAAATTTTAAGAGCAAATACTATAGCTGCCATCTTAAGGTCATGAGTGGGGTAATTTCTCTCATGAATCTTAAGTTGTTTTGAAGCATAGGCTATCACCTTTCCCCTCTGCATCAACACACAGCCCAAACCAACTCTAGATGCATCACAATAGATTACAAAACCTTCTGTTCCATTGGGCAAGGTTAGAACAGGAGCAGTGGTTAGCTTGGTCTTTAATTTCTAGAAACTCTCCTCATAAGCATCGGACCATTGGAACTTAGTCTTCTTTTGGGTCATCTTGGTCAATGGTGATGATATGGATGAGAATCCCTCTACAAACCTTTGATAATAGCCGGCCAAACCCAAGAAGCTCCTGATCTCTATCGGGGATGTGGGTCTTGGCTAATTTTTCACTGCCTCAATCTTCTGAGCATCAACCCAAATACCATCTCCAGATATAATGTGGCCTAGAAAAGCCACTGACGCAAGCCAAAATTCACATTTAGAGAACTTTGCATACAATACCTGGTCTTTCAAAGTTTGTAAGACGACTCTAAGATGATGGGCGTGCTCCTCCTCATTCTTGGAGTAAACTAAAATATCATCTATGAATACAATCACAAACATATCAAGATATGGTTTAAATACTCGATTCATGAGGTCCATAAAGCTGCGGGGGCATTAGTCAACTCGAAGGACATCATCAAGAACTCAAAATGGCCATAACAGGTCCAAAAACCTGTCTTTGGGATATCACACTCCCTTACCTTCAACTGACGGTAGCCCGATCTTAGGTCTATCTTTGAGAAACAGGTGGCACCCTAAAGTTGATCATCTAAGTCATCTATTCTGGGGAGAGGGTATTTGTTCTTTATGGTGACCTTTTTCAGTTGCCTGTAGTCAATACACATTCTAAGGGACCCATCTTTCTTTCACACGAATAGGACCGGAGCACCCCATGGTGAGACACTCGGCCTAATGAATCCTTTATCTAACAAGTCTTTCAATTGTTCTTTTAACTCTTTCAACTCAGTCGGAGCCATTCTATATGGAGGGATAGAGATAGGCTGGGTATCAGGAAGAAAATCAATCCCAAAGTTGATCTCCCTATCAGGAGGGACTCCAGGCAGGTCTTCAGGAAAGACTTCGAGAAACTCATTGACAATCGGAACTGACTCAAGGGATGGAGACCCAACCTTGTCATCTTTCACTCAGACAATATGGTAAATACACCCTTTTGAAATTAGCTTTCTGGACCTAAGGTATGAAATAAACTTACTTTTAGGCACGACAAGACTACCCTTCCACTCTATGACAGCCTTATTCGGGAATTTGAACTTGACAATCTGAGTCCTACAATCAATAGAGGCATAACAGACATAAAGCCAGTCCATGCCAAAGATCACATCAAAGTCAACCATGTCCAACTCAACTAAGTCAGCTAAGGTATCCCTATGATGGATTGTCACAGTGCAATCTCTATAGACCTTCTCAGCTAAGACAGAATCATCGATAGGAGTAGCTATGCAGAAAGGCTCACAAAGACATTCAGGAATTCTATTGAATTTACTTGCCACATAAGGAGTCACAAAAGATAGTGTGGCACTCGGATCCATCAAAATATAACAGTCAAGAGAAAGGAATCAAATCATACTCGTCATGACGTTTGGGGAGTCCTCCTGATCTTGGCGGCTACCCAAGGCATATAGAAGGTTTATACCTCCACTCGAACCTGAAGCAGCGCCCCTCTAATTACCTCTAGCAGGTGGTGCGGTGGTAGAATACTAGGCTCTGTTCCCCCCTGTTGGACACTTTTTTAGAAAATGGTCTATTTGGCCATATTTATAACAACCAACCCTTCCCGCTCTGCACTCTCCCAAGAGGAGATTACTGCACTGTCCCTGCCAATCATACCTATTCTGTGGCATAGCTGCACTGGCAATAGATGAGGCATAGTTGGAAGGCCTCTTCTGAAAGAAGGACCTGTTGCCCTTGTTTTACCTCTGTTCATTCTCATGCCCCGCTTATTTTGCCTTCTTGCTCAGATACTCCTCCCTGTCTTTCCTCTTCTCATCCTCCACCTGTTGAGCGTACACCATTAATCTTGAAATATCCATATCGGAGATTAGCAATGCCGCTTTGCACTCCTTCTTCACATGTCTTCCTAACATGGAGACAAATTTCCTCATCTTTGACCTCACATCTGGGATCATCTCTGAAGCATATCTGGACAGCTGGATGAACTTTAGACTATACTCCTTAACAGTCATACTTTCTTGTTTCAGATTCACAAATTCCTCCACCTTCGCTTCCCTCAATTTTCTGGGAAAGAAATGGTCAAGAAAGGCTCCCTTAAATTCATCCCACATAGCAGGTTCAGCATCCTCACCTCTACCTTGTTCCCATTGGTTATACCAAATGTTTGTCATATCTTTGAGTTGATAAGACACCAACTTAACCATCTCAATCTCTGTAGCATGCATAGCTTTTAGGATCTTCCATATCTCATCAATAAAATTCTGGGGGTCTTCATCAACCTTAGACCCCGTGAATGTCGGCGGATTCATTATCAGAAAGTCTCTAATTCTGACTGTGGCATCTCTGCATTATCAGCATTCCTCTGGCTAGCAGTACATTTAGGAGGCATTATCTTTAACGTATAAACGCACAAATTAGAAAGGAAGTTTTATAGAGTTTAACTCTATCACACGAATTTAGAGTATGAAAGAAGTAAAACAATTCTTAATGTCTTATAGCCTCCTAATTATAAGTGTGGTGCACAACACACCCATAAGCAAGACTATATTAGATACAGCTTCATAGACTCCCTAGGAGTCTTGAACTCTGTGCTCTGATACCATGTTTGTCATACCCCGGGAGAGTACCCTAGGCGTGACTTGCACTTGAAAGCCATTTCTGGCTTTCAAGCGAACCACCTGGTCCAGTCACACTTTCATTCATTCACAATCTATTGGTGTAAGACTCAATCATAGGAATACTATCCATAATATAGGGCCAAAGGAGAAACAACTATCAAATTGATAATGAGCTAGAATAAAACTAGTCAAATGAATGACTCGTCATTCCCACACTCTAGTCTATGAAACCTCTATCAACAATCTAGGAGGTGCCGATGATAAGCCCATGGCTACCAATAATCAAAATAAAAGAGACAACATAATGCTATAAAGATAATCAAGACATCCTCCGGAGACTAGGAGGACTCACCAACCAGCGGGAAGTGGGGAGATCTTCAACGGTGCATCGGTTGATGATCTCTAGTACCTGTCTCTGCATCATGAAACGATGCAGACCAAATGGCGTCAGTACATGGAATGTATGAGTATGTAAAATGACCAAATGAAACAACACCAAGGAAGAATCAAATCAACTCGGAATCTCAACTCAAGAGAAATAACAACTCAATCAAGTGTCCTAAGTCTAAACAAGAATATGGTTTAGACGGGACCAATCACATACCATTCAACTCAATCCGACTCAGAGTACTATCAAGACCTATATAGGAGTTTCTCTTATCCGACAACCATCACTTATAAGCCAGTGATAGTACAACAAACCAACGTTATTGCCATGTCCGTTCGTACTTTGCCAGGGTATGAACGAATCAACCAATCATGGATCCCATCGATGAGTCAAGTCCTATCATTTAAGGACAATAAAATAGGAAACATCCGACTTTAACGGTTCAATCCCTTCCTACGTTGGCGGCGTAGTTCATGGGGTTCGAGTATGGACTATACTCTTACCTACTTCGGTGCTCGATACTCCTCCCGAGACTCAATGCTCATAAAACTCCATCCAATAAACTCAATCAAATCATATCGACAAGTCTCATTTACAACCTTGTCAACTCATCAACTCTATCATAATCAAATCTCTCCCAATCATACTATCCGATCAATCCCAATCATATCTTTTGGGAATCAACACAACTCCAAGGTTTTAAATCAACAATTCAAGAATAAGCAACATATTTAAGAAAATTGACATTCTTTATCATAATCAACATAGTTAAGAAATTAATAATATAAGTTCGACCTCTCATCTCAATCAACTCGTAGCAATATGAAGCACATCACTTTCTCGACTCCACAACATCGACATAATAGAAATTAGGGTAATTGATGAAAAGGACCTATTTGGACCTACCTCTATCAATAAGCTTAATTCTTATAGATAATAAATCAAAAGAAGATATAGGGCACATGGGTGGACTTAACCCATGCTTTGAGTAGCCTTACATACCTTAGTGAAGACTTTGAAGAAAACCTTGATATTAGGTCTTCAATGGGAAGCTTGAATCTTTGAAGTTCTTGAAGCAATCATTGTTGGAAATGGAGAAGAAGAAGAAGAGAGGGAAATTTCTAGGGCTTTTAGAGAGAGAGGGACTGAAATAATGGTCCAAAATGTTCAAGGCTGATGTATATATAATTTGGGAAAATGCCCAAATTGCCCTTTCTTCAAAAATCTAAAAAATGGCTAAAACACTCTTGGCGCGATAGTGGCGCGTCGCGCCACTGCAGGGCCAAGTCGAATTTAGGCTTAAAACCTGCACATCTGATAGTGGTGCATCGCGCCAAGGACCAAACTACTGAGGCTATTTTGTGGCGCGATAGTGGCGCGTCGCGCCCTTACAGCGCCAAGCCCATATTTTCTGGGTTTTGGAAAATAGGCTTAAAAACCCTACACATCTCCTAGTGGCGCGCCGCGCCAGGGACCAAACTACTGAGGCTTGTTCCTGGCGCAATAGTGGCACATCGCGCCACTACGGCTCCAAGCACAGGTTTCCTGCAGTTGTCACCCTGGCCTGAAATTCCTGTAGTACTAGTCTGTCTTAGGATAGTTATAACTTTTGACTCCGAACTCCAAAAATTACACTCTTAGCGGCAATGGAAAGAAGACTTTAAGACCTTTAATTCAATAGGTCATGGACCACCCAGATCGTCCTATTTCAAAAGATATGGTCACTAGAAGTCGACCCCTTATACGAACTCATTCAAAAACTTGGCCAAGATGAATTCTTTGGGCTTAGCTTGGTTCTAGGGATCCTTTATGACCCCACATCACCTCTAACACTCTTCAATTCCTTGTGAACTCACCCTAACTCATGCATACACTTGACAATAGTCCGGTTCGATCCTACACATATATGAAGAAGGGTTCAAATCCTAGTAAAGAATTTTGGGTGGTGTTACAGAAATCCTCTTCAATTGTTTATGAACTACTATGTTCATATCTAATTTCCCACTCCCTCAATTCTCTTTTGCTTGATATCATGCGGGGACCTATGGATTTTTACTAATATGTGGAAAGGGACCCTCATAAGGTTTAGGTGTGTCTCTGAAATTTTGGGTATACTTCGCGCGTGGTACTTGTGTCTTTTCCCAAGTATTATTTGTTGAAAGTTAACAGAACTTCATATCTTATTAAATCAGCATTACATGCATATATACATTAGCAAGAAGCTCTATCAAAGGTAAGAAAATATCGTACAGATCTCTCCTATGATTCTTACAAATCTCTCCTTCGATTCAGCAAACTATATAAGGTAATAAATATTTACAATATTCTGTAACACTCTCCCTCAAGTTAGAGCATATATATATTGATCATGCACAGCTTGTTAGACAAATAGTTAACTCGAGCTCCATTCAACGGCTTTGTAAAAAAATGAGATAGTTGCTCCCCTGTCTTCACATAGTTCGTGGAAATCAAATTTTCTTGAATCTTTTCACGAATAAAATGGCAATACACCTCGATGTGCTTAGTTTTTTCATGATACACTGAATTTGAGGCGATATGAATGGTAACTTGATTATCACACAAAAATTTTGCTGGTGTGGGATACTTCAACCCAACTTCACTTAAGAGGTGATGTATCCACATAATCTCACATTTGGATTGTGCCATAGCTCTATACTCGGATTCTGTACTAGGTTGAGATACAACATTTTGTTTCTTACTTCTCCGTGATATCAAATTTCTACCCACAAAGACACAGTAGCCTATAGTAGACCTTCTATCAATCTTAGATCCAGCCCAATCAGTGTCTACAAAACACTCAATGCGAGTATGTCCATTGTTGCTATATTCTATGCCAACTCCAGGGGCGCCTTTCAAGTAACATAATATTTATTCCAAAGCAACCGAATATTTGACTGTAGGCATGGACATGAACTGACTAACAACACTTACTGCAAAAGCAATATCCTGAGTGACATGCTTTTCCAACTATTATTTTGTGTATAAATTTAAGAAAGTATGGCCTACAAGCATGAGGTTGAGGTAAATTTATTGATTGATAAGGTCCATAGCACATGTTCTATGTTGAGAAAGACATTTGTATGTACTTGTCGCATTCGGAACTTATTATTATCCCATGATCGTGCATTCATATTCATCCTCATGGATTCACTGATTTGAAACTATGAAAATAATGTTTTTGAAAGGAAGTTGCATGCCCGATGGAAATTGTTCTTACAAATTTACTTATTTATGAACCAAGGATAAATATAGATTTGCTTGCTCAATGAAAAATTGTTCCAGGTGGATATATGGATCTCGCGAGTCCCGATGGATCTCGTGATTCCCGCATGGATCCTACCTTACAACAAATTGACTGGGGAAGGTCGGGTGTTATTTGTAGGATTAGTGACTATTGCATTGCATTACATTTCATTTTATTTATTGTGTGTTTACTTTTATTATTGGTGTTGTTTGAATTCCTCGGACTTTTCTGTGTGCAGGATTATTTAATATTCTTTATGTGATATAGTTACTATGTTTGCTCGATCAGTCCATAATGCCTATTGAGTACTTATGATTTTTTACCCATACTACACTTGCTAAATCTTTGTTGATGCAGATTCTGACACCAATTATTCACATGTTTCTTGAATCATTCACTATGTTTGTTGATTCAAATTCATAGTGAGCTCCTTGCGTCCAGAGGCTTGTTTGGGTTCCCTCTTTACTTTGATAAATATTGTATTAGATTTTATATAGTTGATGTACCATATTTGACATATTTCTTGTAATAGATAGCTCCTGTGTACATGACACTAAGTCTTGAGAGGTCTTTTTACGTACTGTCTTTTATTTATGAAGGTTTATAGGAATTTAGATTATTGTGTCATTATTTTACTTCTGGCTTTATCCTATGTTTTTATGTCTTCGTGAATGGTTAACTTATCTGCCGGGGGAGGAGAGAGGGTATGAGGGAAGGTGCCATCATGACCTAGATTTTGAGCCATGACAAATTATATCTAATATAAGAGAATGTAAGAAATATTTTATCTATTCTTTTTTTAAAAAAAATAAGTACTCACTAAGATCCCATAACTAATAAAAGTCATTTTTCCAAATAATTAAAAATGTTTCCTTGAAAAATAAATCTAAGTAGCTAAACACTAAAATATGATTATTTTTTTTCAATAAATCATTGCCCTCCATACTAAACCCGCAAAACAAAAAGAAAAAAAAAACAAATGTATACCCTTGTCTTGACTTAAAAAAGAAAAAATATCAAATAGGTCAAATAATTTTTTTTTGTATGGTCAATACTAGACATGCCCATTATCAAGTAGAGGTACTAGATAAGTACCTATTAAGAGAATTAAATGTTCCTCTTTATAAATTTCAGTGTTTTATTTAACAAATTTATTTTTATCTCTCCCTTGTTATATCCGAAGAGGAGAATTCTCATTGGTTGAAGGAGCATATGATCCAATGGAAGCTCCCTACTATGGCATGATAGAAGAAGTTTGTGTTATGATGGTTGATAATGACATAGAGTTTGTTACTTAAATGGCCGATTTGCTAAAGTCTTATGACTATAAAGGTAACATTTTTAACATAAAAATAGAACCTGTAAGTTGTAACCTTTGGTTCTTTGATATAATTAAAATCTGTGTAATTTCATTTATATAAGAGATTTAATTGATATGATGCTTGTTATTTCATTTGTGACTTTAACATGGATCTGTTTTTAGAATTCATTTATATATCTTGTAAATCTTCGATTTCTATTATACTTCTTATCATAACACTATTTCTATGTTTGTATATGTTGTTTTACTAGTTAATAAATAAGTTTTGTGTGGTGATATCATATTCTCTATTTTTATTTCTTGACATACACATTCACACACTTGATTAACTTCTATGTACCTGGAAGGACACAACTTTATGTTTAATTTTATTTATTTAATCAACTAACATGTGGATTTTACACTTAATCATTTTGAAGAAAAGGGAAAAATTGTTCTTTGTCAATTGTCCAGATGAAACAATTAATTAAATCGCTCAAAAATGAATTTTGTATGTACAGATCTTTGATTCTTACCAATCTATCTATCATTTTTTAAAAAAAAATATTTTGGTGGTGAAGGCACAAGATTAGAGTAATGGGAGGGAAGAGATAGAGTTAGAGAAAGACAAAATACGAATTAATCTGACTATTTGACCATGAGATAATATTTTTTTTGTCATTTATTGGAAGTAGACAAAAAAAGGGGGATCCTTCAAAATAATATTGACCTGAGGAAATAATTAATTAAATCCCTCAAAAATAAATTTTGTATGTGCAGATTTTTTATTTTTACCAATCTATCTATCATTTAGAAAAAGGTTATTTTGACGGCGAAGGCACAAGATTAGGGTAATGGGAGGGAAGAGATAGAGTAAGAGAAAGACAAAATAAGAACTAATGTAACTATTTGACCGTGAGATAATATTCTTTTTGTCTTTTATTGGAAGTAGACAAAAAAAAGTGGGGAGACTTGATTTTCAAAAAATAAAAAACATTTCCCTTCCTTTTTTAATTCAATTAAAATATCCCTCTTAATTTCAACGAGCCTTTTCTACTTTGTAATTGAACAAAAAAAATCATCTCTTGAAAAATAAATAAAATTGTTAAACCTAAACATGTTATTTCAACATTTTGACCACACGCAGACCTTGAATTTTAAAATATTTTAATTTTCTTAATTTAAAAGAAAAAAATGGATCTAATTTAATGGCAACTTGCCAAATATTTTTTTGGGCTCAACCTTAATGGTCATTCAATTAATTTCTCTATTTTAATTTCTGAAGGCACTATACAATTTCTGGATGAAATGAAAATTGGATTCATGTAACAGGAGAAAGAGTTCACATTCCTTTGTCGGGATATAATTGAACTTTTGATCGATCCGGGTACTTGGGACCCTGTGGATGTAGACACGGTCTCTTTGGATCCCTTTGAATTTCAAATATTTGGGAAGAATAAGTAAATGCCATAAATATATTACCCGAAGACTATATTAAAATAATGATATTTTAGGAAATATTAGTAGATTAGTTTGTTATCACCTTGTTGGTGGGGGTTCAATTCCTACTTATAAGCCCCACTTCCCCTTTGCCCCTTGCCCTAATTTAAACAGTGATTTTCTTCAACTATTTTATTGTGCAAAAAGGTATATAAATGACAATTTTAGTATAGTTTAGGTGTGTTTTATGATTTTCCCACATTTGTTTTTTGTTGGGTTTTCCAATTACTTTGTTAGTATCCATTGTTGTTCCATGCTTAAGGTGTGTTAAATCATTTTGACTTGAATTTCTTTGCTAGCTACTTTTGCAAGAACCATGTTATACACATGCATAAACCAAGTAATTTTGTAGTAATACAAAAGTAGCTATTAGTAGTAGGGATTAAACTTTAATTTGACGGCATGATAAAGAACATACATAGAAAAATCTGATAGAAAAAAAGAAGTTCTTTTTCCTTTAGACGCTTTTATGACTTCTAAAACCCAAAATTATTGCCAAAATAATGAGTTAGGTTTCATTTTAGATATATAATAAATCTAATGTAATCCCACAAGTGGGGTCAAGGAAGGATAGTGTGTATTCAGACCTTTAACCCTACCTTTAAAAGGTAGAGAGTTTGTTTTCGATAGACCTTCGGCAAAAAATGGATGAAACGGATGATAGTAGAAATAAGAAGGAACAAAAACAAAAAAATACAATAATCGAGGCTAAAGAACCAACTGATAGAGAGAGAAATATAAAAAATGAAAATACCATATTAATAAGAGCCTATTTGGATTGGCTTATTTTAAGTGTTTTTTAAGCCAAAAAAGCATTTAAGCACTCTTTTAATGTTTGGGTAAATTAAAGAAATTGTTATAAGAACTTGATTTTAAGCTAAAATGATAAAAATAAGCTAAAAGTCACAAGTTAGAAATCCTAACGTATGACTTTTAGCTTATAATCCAAAAGCCAATCCAAACAAGCTCTAGTACTAGTACCCTGGGAAAGGGAAAGCAAAGCACTCGACTATCCTAATCCTCGACCTCCAAACTTTCTATCAAGGGTCTTATCCCCAATGAGCTAAAGTTGCGGCATGTCCTGCCTAATCACATCACCCCAATACTCTTAGGCTTACATCTACCCCTCCTCAAGACCTCTACAGACAACCTCTCACACCTCCTTACCGGGGCATCCACACATCTACTCTTCACATGTCTAAACCATCTTAACCTCACTGTTACACCCCGTACTTTGGTACCTTAGAATGCTTCTTAAGCTTCTCAAGTTTTTGGGAAGGCTCTTAAGTTTATTAAAAATCGTTATGTGAGTCGGATAGTTTATAATGCTATCAAATAACTCCAAGGAAAGGAGAACGAAATGCTTCATAATAAGGAAGATTGGAAATAGGGTTATAAAAATTCGAAAGGAGTTGGAGGCCGAGAAATGAGTCGTAGGACTCGATTTACCTACGTAAGCTACCAACTTAGACGTCTTACATACTTGAGTTGCTTAAGGACATACCAAGCTTACGTAGCATGGATTACATAGGCTCCTAAAATAAGACGAGATTACGAACCCACGAGGAAGGGGAAAAGACGACACGTGGAAGCCAATGGAGGAGTGACACATGGAAGCACATCAAGCAAGCAGGTGACCCACCTACTTAGGGTCAAGTAGGTTACCCACCTACTTGGGAGGTGGGGCCCACAAGGACACGTGGCAGCCCCTCCTTGAAAGCATGGATCCGTGGCCCAATAAGGGTTTGACACGTGTCACCCTTAGAGGCTGACATGTGTCACTTCCTAAGGGAACCTATATATGTATGTTAATGACTCTTAAGTCATTAGAAGTCCAAAAATCAGCCAAATTATAGAGAGAAACGTGAGAGAAAGAGAGCTCACAACAGCAGCCACAAATTGGAGGAAATTAAGGTAAGATCTTCACTTTTCTTCCGTGAATTAATCATCTACGGTGTTCCTCAATTACGTGGAGGTGTATATATGTATATTACGATGCCTATGGAACCATAATTTCAGTTCTTCACTTGGAAAACTAAGAGAAACGTAAAGAGAAAATGCTAGGGAACAGACCCGTTTTTGGAGGGGATAGTTGTTAGTAATATTGGTATAACTTCTTGTGTATACATTAGTTTTGGGTGATTAAATATGTTTTGGAAAGGTATTTCATATGTATATAACTTTTATTAGACCATTAAATCCATTTTTGCTTTTATCTTCACGAAAAAGGGTGATGAAGTGTAGAAGAGGTACTGCCCAGATTTTGTTTTGGAAATCCTACACGGACAGCTGTGAGTATTTTGGGCATATATATTCGTACAAAATTGCTGTAGGGGTAATTCAAAATTTTTTACGACCTTGATACACATTTCCATAACTTTCATTAAGGCCACAAATCCTGTTTCCCTCAATTACCCCTCCGAAACTAAGTGACAATATAAGACAGTGGGCTGTCCAGATTTCGCGTTTTGATAGTTTTGGCGAGTTTGACAAGTTTAACGTAAGGTAAGGCCTTTGCTTTTAAATTGGAGTTTATGGTGTTGTTATAGAGGATATTATATGTTGTGTAAGTGGCTGTAAATGTGAAAATATGATAAATATGTTTGACGTCCAAAATAAACCAAATTGGAGTCGCTAGAAGTAAATTGTCGTCGAAATAAAGTGTCGTTCTTGTAAGTTGTTACTGCAGGGGTGTAATGTATTGTTGCAGGGACTAAAAGAGTTCTAAAAGGGGTGTGGATTCTTCTGGTTGCATCCACATGACCCCTCGTTGCGTATAATGAAAGGCGTTACAAAATAAAGGCTAGACGCCCTATTGTGCTACCGCATTTTTGAATAAGTCTTTGGAGTTTATGTTGTATATTGTTGGTGTGAATTGCTGCAGGTTGTTGTTGTTGGTTGGCTGTATCTATTAGGAGTATAATTGGAAATTCGGATAGGGAATATTATAGGGGAGATGCTGCCCGATTTTCATTAACTCTTTAACTAACTAAGGAACTAGTCGAGAAGGCGAGCAAGGAGATGAGTTCTATAAATTTTCGTGTGTAACCTAAGGTGATGAAAAGACTAAGGTTGTTGATACTTGTATTGCTTCCATGTTACTTAGATTTAAAGGACGATAAGACAAATGGGATAAGAAGTAACCCGTAACAGGAATGTAAAGCTAACGTTTCCTTCTTTTGGCATGTTTTGGCATACGTATGTAAGGCTTATACTTTATTTTAGTATTTCGTTGGCATAAGTAGGTAAATCTTATTCCTTCTCTTAGCATGATTTGACATAAGTATATAAAGCTAATCTCCCTTTTTAGCATGGTTTTTACGAAACAAGTATATAATTTCCATATGATTCCCAAGAAGTCCTATTCTTAAAGCCACTAGGATGGCCAATTTTTCGACTTCCAAATGATATTTTGTTATGCCTTGATACATATATATGATTCCCAGAAGTTCTATTTTGATATAGTCCATAGTGACTTTCAAAAGGTACTTGATATGACTTTTGTCTCAATTTTGAAGGAAAGATCATTTTGATTATTCCGTCGAGTCTCCATATGATTTAAATTGCATATAGTTTCTCACTACTTCACTCGTGGATGCCTCAATGTTTCCTTTACCGAGCCCGGGCCAGGTTTTGTTATCGTGCGTACTTCTCTACATTGTTCGCCGTGCCCTGACGTGAGGGGGCAGGTACAACCTGTACATGGGTTTTGTGGAGTTATGATGTTCCATGTACACATATGGTATAATATGATCTGATATGACCATCTGATATGATATGATCTATTACAGAGATATTCCCTACTCTGGTGTTATGATGTGCTGTGGCGCCAGTGAAGGGGCGGCGACCACGTTTTGTATTTGTTCACCGAGTCCCTTAATGGGGCCGGATGTGGCATATGTTTTTCTGCATACATTATCGGTGATTATGGAAAGCATTTTGATATTCTGGATATTTTGCTCATTTTTGCACATTCTGCTCTGGTAATGACTTTACTTATTACAGTCCATGCTTTATATACTCGATCCAATTCAATCATATACAATCGGCTCAATCCAATCATATATCATCCAATCCAATCCAATCATATACAATCCGATCCAATCCAATCACATACCATCCAATCCAATCCAATCACATATAATTCTATCCAATCCAGTCACAAATCATCTAATCCAATCCAATCACATATCATCTAATCCAATCCAATCATGTACAATCAACTCAACAATCAACTTAAAGGACTCATCTCAATAAATATGCAAATTAGAACTTATTAATGTTATACAATCAAACTCAATCATCAACAATCTCAATCAAACCAATCAAATCATGCACAATCCACTCAATTTAGAAGTTTCTCTAACCGACAACCATTACCATATGAGCAAGTGATAGTACAATAAGCTGGCGTTATTTCCCCGTCCGTTCATACTTTGCCAGGGTATGAATGAATCAACCAATCATGGATCCATCAATCAATCTAGTCCTATCATTTCAGTACAATGAAATAGAGAAACATCTGACACGGTACAATCCCTTCCTATATTAGCTACGTAGTTCATGGGATTCGAGTATGAACTATACTCTTACCCAATTCGGTGCTCAATACTTCTCCCAAGACTCAATATGCTCATATCTATCAAGTGAGTAAAATACTCAAATTACTCATTTAGTCTCATTCGACTCTTTCAAATCAACTCATTTAGTCTCGATGGACTCTTTTCAAAACTCAATCATATATGGCCTCATTGGACCTTCTTTCAAATCAACTCATTTCAATCATCAAACTCTTCTCTTTAAAATTGATACAATCTCAACTCAATGAATGCAGAAAATATTAGATGGAAATGAAGAACATCTAACCAAAAATCAAAGACATGACTTGAAGATCTTGAATCCTTGAGCTTTTGAGAGGATTTTGTTGGAGATGATTTGAAAGACAAGAGGGGATAAAGATTAGGGGTTTTGGGAGGTGAGAAGACTGAAAATTTTCCCCCAAAATGTCCTATGTTAGTGTATATATGTTTAGGAAATATGTCTAAATTGCCCTTCATCAAAAATCTAGAAAACTGGGCAAAAATCCTGCTGGCGCTATAGTGGTGCGCTGCGCCACTGCATGTCACGCCCCGGGAGGGTACCCTAGATGTAACCGGCACTCAGAAACCATTTATGGCTCCCAAGCAAACCACATAGCCTGATCACACATCTGTTCATTCATTCAATCAGCGGAAGATTTAAAAATAAAGAAATAATTTGGCGGGCAATCCAAATCAACGATCTAACTCAAGAAAAAAAGGCCACGAGCCAACAAATCAAACTCCGATCTTTGTCATTTAAAATAGTTCGACAAAAATAATTTAAGAACGGAGAATACTCGATCGACCCATCACTATCTAGTCTATGAAGCCTCTATCACTACTATCTATTTGGTGCCAATGATATGTTCATGGCTACCTCAAACCAAAATAAAAAGGGCTAACTCGATGCAAGAAATGATATAAGCGGTGTCCTCCGAATGTAGAGAAGGACTCACCAATACGCTGAGTGTGTATAGATCCTCGATGATGCTCCTATTAACGATCTCCTAAACCTGTCTCTGCATCATGAAATGATGCAGGTCCAAATGGACGTCAGTGCATGGAATGTATGCGTATGTAATATGGCAGAATGAAACATACCTCAACGGAGAGTAACGTTGGTTCAAATATCTCAACTCAGAAAGATAAGAAAGACTCAATAAAGTGTCATAAATCTAAGGTAAGAATACAATTTTTTTTGACAAAGGCCAATCCTATACCATACAATCCAATCCAATCATGTACAATACAATTCAATTAAATCATTCGTATATCCAATTCAATAATATACCCTTCCATCGTACACTATCCAATCACATATCATATAATCAAATCCATCGCACATCACCTAATCCGGTCTTATAGAATCAACTCAACAATCAACTCAATAATCAACTCAACAATCAACTCAAAGGACTCAACTCAATAAATATGCAAATTAAATTATGCAATGTTTTACAATCTAACTCAATCATCAACCAATCTCAATGGAACCAATCATATCATATACAAACAACTCAATTTGGGAGTTTCTCTAACCGACAACAATCCCACCACCTATATATAGGTGATGCACAACGAGTCACGCCATTTCTCCATCCGTTCATACTTGCCAAGGTATGAATGGCTCAAAACAATCATGGATCCGTCAATCAATCAAGTCCTATCATTTCAGGACAATAAAATAGGGAAACATCTGACACGGTACAATCCCTTCCTACGTTGGCGGCATAGTTTATGGGATTCGAGTATGGACTATACTCTTACCCAATTCGGTGCTCAATACTCCTCCCAAGACTCAATACACGCATAGCTATTAAGTGAGTAAAATATTTAAAATACTCATTTAGCCTCATCGCACTCTTTCAAATCAACTTATTTAGTCTCATTGGTTTCTCTTCAAAACTCAATCAAATCTGGCCTCATTGGACCCTCTTTCAAATCGACTCATCTCCAATCATCAAACTCTTCTCTTTAAAAATCTATATAAATCTCAAAATTTACATTTTTAAGGAAAACAATGCTCAACTCATTTATACTCCAAATACTCATGTTCAAAAATATTTAAAAGACTTCTCAAACTCAAATCATGCTTAAACTCTTTTCAAATCGTAGATGAAAATAATTATCCTTTAAAACTCAAAATAGTGTGTAAATAATTTATGCAAAAATGTTCACAAAACATTTATTTAAAACTCTTTCTCAAAAGATTATTTATTTTCAAAATATCCGTAAGACTCCAATCAACTCAATTTATGCACATCACATACCACAAAATCACATTAGACTTGAATCCACTTCATCACACAACATCGTCAAATACCATTATTCACATCATCATCAAACATCATCATCACCTTATCATCATCATCAAACATCATCATCACATCATTATCAAATATCATCATCACATCAATCGTCAAACATCTACTCCAAAATCCTTATTTTAGTCTAATGTTCAATTTATAGAAGCAAAAGGACATTCTTAACTATCCAATTCATTCTTTTCATTCCAATCAATACACAAAACCATCCATCTCAACTCAAGACAAATTATGACCAAAGAAATCTCATCTTGGGTTCATGTAAATGAAACATGAATCCATACTCTCAACAAAACTCAACTCAAGAATATCGTCAACATCTATAAATCTATATACAAAGGTACATTTGAAATCAATAATATAAAAGATAACTATTTAGTAACTCAAGTCATTAAAAACATCAATAACCTAATAGTACTTAAAAACATTCTATAGTTTAGGAAAACTTTCAAGAAAACCTTCTTAGAAGGTTCAACTCTTTCACAACTCCTATCCAACACATCTATGGGCATATGGAAGAACTAAATCCATATTTTAGGTTAGCCTTACATACCTTGTTTGAATACTTTGAAGAAACCTTGATGTTACGTCTTTAATGGAAGGCTTGAATCCTTGAAACTCATGTAGGCAATCTTTGTTGGAGAAGGATTTGAAGAAGAAGAGGAAGAAGAGAGGGAAAATTTCTAGGGCTTTTTAGAGAGAGAGAGAAGCTGAAAATAATGGTCCAAATGCTTAAGGATGGTGTATATATAATTTGGAAAAAGTCCAAGTTGCCCCTCTTCAAAACAAAACTGAAAAATTGGGCAAAAACCTTGCTGGTGGTATAGTGGCGCGTCGCGCCACTGCAGCGCCAAGTCAAAATAGGCTTAAAACCCTGCACATCTAATAGTGGCGCATCGCGCCAAGCCCCAAACTACTGAGGCTGTTTTCTGGTGCTATAGTGGCATGGGGCACCACTGGAGCACCAAGCCTAAATTCGTCCAGGCTTGAAATTCGTGCAGTACTAGTCTGTAGTAAAATGGTCATAACTTTTGACTCCGAACTCCAAAAATTGCAATCTTGGTGGTGTTGGAAAGAAGACTCAAAGAAATTTAATTTGGTAGGTCGTGGTACACCCAGTGCATTATATTACAGAAGATATGGTCATTTGAAGTTGACCCTAATACTAACTCATCCGAAAACTTAATCGATTGGAGTTCTTTGGACTCGACTTGGTGTTAGAGATTCCTTATGACCCCTAAACACATCTAACACACTCCAAATACTTAGGAATTAATCCTATCTCATATATAAAACTACAAGTCCTTCGGTTTGAGTCTACACACACGTAAAGAAATGTTTGAGTTTTTGCGAAAACTTTTCCGGGGTGTTACACTGCAGCGCTAAGTCAAAATAGGCTTAAAACCCTAAAAACGTAATAGTGTCATGTCGCACCGAGGACCAAACTACTAAGGTTGTTTTCTGGCGCTACAGTAGCGTCGGGCGCCACTAGAGTGCCAAGCCTAAATTTTCTGCTGTTAGAGTCTAGACCTGAAATTCCTGCAGTGATAGTCTGTCATTAAATGGTCATAACTGTTGACTCCAAACTCCAAAAATTGCAATCTTGGTGGCGTTGGAAAGAAGTCACAAAGAACTTTAATTGGATAGGTCATGTGACACCCAGTTCAGTATATTCAAAAAGATATGGTAGTTGGAAGTCGACTCTTATACGAACTCATTCGGAAACTTGGTCGAAACGAATTATTTGGACTTGACTTGGTGTTAGAGATATCTTATGATCCTAAAATACGTCTAATACACTTCAAATATTTAGAAATTGATCCTAACTCATATATAAAGATATAATTCCTTCGGTTCGAGTCTACACACATGTGAAGAAATGTTTGAGTCTTTGCGAAAAAAATTCCGGGGTGTTACATTTTACCTCTAGGATCAATCTTCTTAGAACCCCTTTCAACCTTTTACTCATCCTTTTATGACTCCGTTTCATCGTTATCTTCTCCTTTTGACACTTCAACAATTTCATCTTCTTCAAGTCTAATGGACTCATTAACTTGTTTCAACCTTCTTCTTCTTCTCTCTGTATTTTTCTCTTTCCTTACTTTCATGGCATCACTCATCAATTTTGGTGAAGAATTTTTTGTATTGGGGGTGAGATTTTGACTTTGAGCCTGCAGAATCCATTACTGCCATTCTCCTTGTCAATCTCCAAGACAAGGGAATATTGAACTCATCATCTTCATCCTTAGGAGTACTTAAAATGGTAGAGCAGTTTCTAGAGTTTTGTTCAATCTAGGAGATAGTTCCTCACACTAGGAAGGATTAGCATTACCTGGTTCCTCTTCCGAAAAGGAAGGTCCAATTTTATTCTTCACAATTACAAGACTTTTTGCACCCAAGTTTTCAACTACCAACTCTTCACTAATTGCAAGAATGTTTAACTCTATTCCTTCTATTTCAAGAAGATCTCCTTCGAAATGTTACTCTGTAACTTCATTTGAAGACATACCCAGTAAACACAATGACAAATCAGTCTCAAAGGAGGGTTTGGGTTGAATAGACTCATCTAGTGACAAGTTTTGGGGTTTATTCAAGTCTAGAGTAGAGGAAATGATAAGAAATGCTTGTTCATTGACTTGAATAGGGAATCAAGAACATGCTTTTTTGACACTTCACTCGCAAGAGGGTTTGAAGGAAGAGCATGAGACTATGGAATGTCAAAGGTTTCAGGAAATGTAGTAGGATCAATATCTTGAAGGACATTGAGCACATATTGAGTAGTTGAACTTGGATTATACATCTTGGAATCAAAAGACAAAGAAAGAGGAATGAAATTTTGTTGAGAGAGGGATGAATTTTTTGGACAAGTTAGGGTTTGATCTGAAGAGAGAAAAAATATAAAAGGAAAGAAAAGGGTATATCAAGTCTCTTCGAAAAAGTCACGGCATTAGAGTTTTAACTGATGGGACAATAGTCAGAAGTACACATGGCAATCACAACGGTTCACACAATTAGTTAATAAGCAATGTAAGGAATATTAACCTTCAAGCAGGACCAGGTCCCTCTCCAAAGTTTTAAGAACGAATTTTCCAATCTTCCAGTTCTCTTTTTATTCAAGCTTACTTTATACAAGTGTATACCTGCACAGGTACTTAATTGAATTTTTCATAAATAAGGCAATGCAATGATTTGACATACCTGTATCCTGATCATAGTCAAGTAGAGTTGTAAGCGAATGAAACACTTTCTCCTTAAAGTGCCTTAAGTGAGATGAAGTCTTTACTTCCCATAGACATGTACTTGTTCACATTTTCGACATAAGAAAGTACTAGCTTACACTTCCCTCACTTCCTTGCAACACAAGTTAATTGTTAGACTTAGGAACCCAGTTTAATCGGAGTCCCCAGTCATCAGATAATGGCACAATCAAAGAAGTTTTGGTCCAATATGGCCAGATATACTTTCTTATGTCTAGAGTTAGAACAAGTTCCCTTGCTCTATTTCTCCTTTTGGTTAAAGTAGTTTGAAAAAAATTCTTGAGATCTCTTCCAGGCAAAATACTCATTCTTTAGATGACCATTTTTTCCACAATGGAGACATGGGAGATTATCAGATATAGATACATACTTGCTTTGAGGGTTGTAAGGAGGACTGATGTTCAGGCATCCTAATTCTCTTCCACCATTTTTCTCCTAGTTTGTCATATTTTCAAGCTTCTTTGATGAAGAATTCCATTTCAGAGATTTTCTCAGTTCTTTTTTGCCTGAATAAGATCTCCTTCAAGTTGAGCATTTCTTTCAAAAGCCATGGCTAACTTCTCATTAGCTTCATTCAACTTATCTTCAAGTTCCAGCTGCAAATCACCAGCTTCACCTTTTCCTTTAAAACATTTATTGTTGAATTTTTGAATTTAATGTCAAGCTCTACATTATCAGCCACTAAGACAATTATCTGTTCTTCCAGATCAAACGTTTTCATCTCGACTACCATTAACTTTTCTTCAAGCTCAACTTGTACATTCCTATCTTCATCCTTGCGATTTTCAGTGCTTTTTTCAAATTCTTGAGCTTTAGATCAGGGTCAACATTGTTGCTTATCAGGACCATAATTTGCTCTACTAGATCAGTGATTTGAGATACTAGAGTAAACTTTTCATCTTGAAAAATATCAATAGTGTTATTCATCATGTCCTTCTCATTTGTCAACTTAGTGATTGAGTCAATCAATACTGCTACTAAGCTTCTCAATTTGTTAGCAGAGTAAATGTGCAAGTTTTGTCTAAGATCACTAAGAGTTACTTCTGTTTCATCATCAGCATCATCTTCCTTGTCATCTGACTCTGCCATGAACGCAAATAGTGAGTTAAAAACTTTTTCATCATCTTTTACAGTGACCATGGAGGCATCTTCTGGATAACTAGACTCCTCAGAGACGCTTGAGGAGTTTCCCCATACAGGAAGAGCCCTTTTCATGATATAATCAACTTCAGCCTTTCTTCCTTCTTGTTAGGAACCAGGTCCCTTCTTTTATCTACTCCATTCTTGACATATTCTTTATATTCTACCTTATGCATTACACAATATCTGATGAAGTGCCTTGGTTTACCATATTTGTGACACATATCTGTAGCATTTGTCAGTCGACTAGAGTTACCCTTCTTGACTAAACCTCCATGCTTTCTTATAATCTTATGAAATCTCTTTTTCAAATATGTCACGTCTTCATCCTCAGCCGAAGGTTCAACTGAAGCAACTTTAAGAGAAAGTGATTTCTCCTGCTTTGTCTCCTTGTTCATGCCATCCTGAACTCGATACAATTTATGTGTCTGAAGACTCCTAATCAAGGCATCAATTGTGAGAATCTTCAGGTCCTTTGTTTCAGTTATTGCATCCACTTTGATAGCCCAAGACTTAGGAAGGATCCTTAGAATTTTCTTGACTTGTTTGCTAGGATGAACAGGTTCACCCAGACTTTGAAGGTCATTGGTAATGAAGGAAAACCTAGTGTGCATATCATAGATAGACTCTCCTTCTTTCATAGTAAAATATTCGTATTGTGTAGTTAGAATATCCACCTTTGACTCTTTAACTTGCTCAGTTCCTTCATGAGCAGTCTTCAGACAGTCCCAAATTTCTTTTGCGGACTCACAAGTAGAAATTTTGTTGTATTCTTCAGCTTCAATGCCACATACCAGCAGTTTCTTAGCCTCATAATTCTTCTCAATCTTTTTCCTATCAGCCTCAGTATACTGCCTACGAGTTATAGGAATAATCCTTGTAATATATCCTTCTTTCTCTTCAACAATAGGAACATAGAGACTATCAAGAGCAATGTCTCAAAGTTCACTGTCCTCGGCCATGAGAAAGTCATGCATGCGAGTCTTCCACCAGCTGTAAAACTGACCATTCAATCGAGGGGGTCTGGTTGATGACTGACCCTTTTCCAAATTTAGTGGAGCAACCATTCTTGCAGGAACTTCTCTTGGTGTTAACCAGATAGAGGATATAGAAAACCTGCTCTAATATTAATTTTTAGAATGTATGCTTCCACCAGAATAGTCAGGATCTAGTCCCTTATCAGAAAACAGTACAGAAACTTAAAGAACAAAACAATAAAATCAGACTCAAGATTTTATGTGGAAACTCCTTGCTCAAGAGAGAAAAACCATGGCTTGTTGCACAAGATTTCTTCTAAATCTTCACTAAAACAGCTGAGCCAGAGATTCTGATTACAAGCTCTTGTAATCTAGGAATTGCATTCACGGTCCATATTCTCTCCTAGTAACAACTCTGTTACAGATTTGAAGCAATAATTCTACATCTTCCTAAATTACTAGACTCCTAGCTAATTTAAGCTTTAAGAGGTCTCTATAACTAGCTATAGTTACTTCGACACGATGAACAATGAAAAAAAAACACAATGAACTTGTCTAGATTCCGTTATAGATTAGGAGTAGACCTTACAAGATTAAGACCAAGAAATTACAACTCTAAAACAAGAACAAAACAGGTCCTTGATCTTCTTCAAGAGCAAATTTCAGATTTCTTTAGAGCATGATCTTCAATGGATTTTTCTTTTCAACAATTCCAAAAGCCAAGTGAGAAATGTTGTAAAGAATGTATATATCAGTGATATACATTGCGTTGGACGATTTGTATTAATTAGACAGCTAGCCCCCTGCACAAGAACTTAACTGCGTATGCACAGACCTGCAGAGTTGGGAGGATCTGTTTTGTACTGTTTGTCTACTATCATTATCAGCAAAGTGTCCTCAAAGGGACCAAGTCCTTTACCTAATACCTGAGTTTGTGAAATCATCAAAACCAATTAATACTGAGCATTATCAGTTGCTTTCACAAGAAATAAGGATTATAGTAGGGCACGAACTTCACCCCTCACAAATGTATGACAACTGACAACAAAAGCTATAATGAATTAACTGAACAAGCCCAACGTCGTGCTGAAGTTGCCAGGCTAAGAGAGCATCATACACTTAAAGGTTATGTGGAATCAGTCGTGAAGCTAAAGGGACTTGACATCGATACAATTCAGTAGCATTACATAATCTAGTGAATGTTTAACTTGATTGTAGTTTAGTTTTGCACCCATGTTCACTCCCTTCATCGTTCTTGCAATTAAGTATAAAAGGGATCCATTTTTAAAAATGTCCATTTGCAGTTGTTGTTTTTTGATGTTTCACTTGGGTGAATTTGGTAAGATTAATAGTTGAATGTTAGTAGCTCATTTATTATGGATGTTATAATCAGTTTTAGTTATTGTGATATTAATTTAGTTTAATCTTTCTATCATCTTTTGGAAAGTTGATTTCTCTTTACTTTTATTATTTTAATTTCTCTTTTCTCGTTTATCTGATATTAATAAGTTAGCATGATCCATCACATATGTATTTATACTTGTATTAATAACCAAGTTCACATGTATAGATTCACTTACTTATTTTACCTAATAATTTAGTTAACATATTTAATCATTTATAACCTAGATGAGGACTCTGTTGGGATATAGTTCCTCGAAAGATAACAATTTTTCTAATCTCAGTTTACTTACTCTTTCCTTTTGCTCGTGATATTGTGCTCTGAAGCTAAATATTAAGAGTGCTCAATGAAATGTAAGGTTCATGTGACTCTCATTTTCTAAACTAGAGGTATGTCATGATCAATATCCTTAGACCCTTCTTTTAATGAAATGTAAACTTTAATAATCTTTAGCAATCTATATAAAATCTTGTCTCAATACATATATGTTACTAAATCATGATCCACTCTCATTGTGTCATATAGAGCTGGAATTCAAGCTGCAATTTTTCAATTATGGCAAGGAGTATAGCATTTATGTATTAATGGGCTTATTAACTTAGAATGATTTTTCTTTTATAGTTATCCGAGGTTACTCACTATCCTAAATTGGGTAGAGATAAAGTCTTTAGTTTAGTGATATGGTTGTAGGATAAGTGATTTCAATGACGAAGTTGCTAACAAGTAGGGTAGAAACTTATATGTTTAGACGATTTGATATAAAGAATAAAGTTCAAACAAAGAAAATAATGTGTTTTCTATCTCAAAATGTCATTTGTAATGATCCTTTAAAGCTAAAATTATTGACATGCTTTATTCAAAGCCTGATACATGTCAATTATATTGGCTGAGATGCAAATGGCTTGTGAATACTACTGAAAGTTACCATTCACTACACATTCTAAAGGGAATAATGATTTTTTCTTGTGTTGTCACTAAAATCCTCTTCAATTGTATATGAACTGCTATGGTCATATCTAATTTCCCACTCCCTCGATCCTCTTTTGATTGACATCATGCGGGGACCTATGGATTTTTACTAATGTGTGGAAAGGGACCCTCATAAGGTTTAAGTGTGTCTCTGAAATTTTGGGTAATTCGCGCGTGGTACTTGTGTCTTTTCCCAAGTATTATTTGTTGAAAGTTAACAGAACTTCATATCTTATTAAATCAGCATTACATGCATATATACATTAGCAAGAAGCTCTATCAAAGGTAAGAAAATATCCTACAGATCTCTCCTATGATTCTTACAAATCTCTCCTACGATTCAGCAAACTATATAAGGTAATAAATATTTACAATATTTTGTAACACTCTTCCTCAAGTTAGAGCATAGATATATTGATCATGCCCAGCTTGTTACACAAATAGTTAATTCGAGCTCCATTCAACGCCTTTGTAAACAAATGAGATAGTTGCTCCCCTGTCTTCACATAGTTCGTGGAAATCAAATTTTCTTGAATCTTTTCACGAATAAAATGGCAGTCCACCTCGATGTGCTTAGTTCTTTCATGATACACTAAATTTGAGGTGATATGAATGGAAACTTAATTATCACACCAAAATTTCACTGGTGTGGGATACTTCAACCCAACTTCACTTAAGAGGTGATGTATCCACATAATCTCACATTTGGATTGTGCCATAGCTCTATACTCGGATTCTGTACTAGGTTGAGATACAACATTTTGTTTCTTACTTCTCCGTGATATCAAATTTCTACCCACAAAGACACAGTAGCCTATAGTAGACCTTCTATCAATCTTAGATCCAGCCCAATCAGTGTCTACAAAATACTCAATGCGAGTATGTCCATTGTTGCTATATTCTATGCCAACTCCAAGGGCGCCTTTCAAGTAACATAATATTTATTCCAAAGCAACCCAATATTTGACTGTAGGCGTGGACATGAACTAACTAACAGTACTTACTGCAAAAGCAATATCCGGAGTGACATGCCTGTCCAACTGTTATTGTGTATAAATTTAAGAAAGTATGGCCTACAAGCATTAGGTTGAGGTAAATTTATTGATTGATAAGGTCCATAGCACATGTTTTATGTTGAGAAAGACATTTGTATGTACTTGTTGCATTCGGAACTTATTATTATCCCATGATCGTGCATTCATATTCATCCTCATGGATTCACTAATTCGAAACTATGAAAAAAATGTTTTTGAAAGGAAATTACATGCCCGATGGAAATTGTTCTTAAAAATTTACTTATTTATGAACCAAGGATAAATATAGATTTGCTTGCTCAATGAAAAATTGTTCCTGGTGGATATATGGATCTCGCGAGTCCCGCATGGATCCTACCTTACAACAAATTGACTGGGAAGATTGGGTGTTATTTGTAGGATTAGTGACTATTGCATTGCATTACATTTCATTTTATCTATTATGTGTTTACTTTTATTATTGGTGTTGTTTGAATTCCTCGGACTTTTCTGTGTGCAGGATTATTTAATATTCTTTATGTGATATAGTTACTATCTTTGCTCGATCTGTCCATAATGCCTATTGAGTACTTATGATTTTTTACCCATACTACACTTGCTAAATCTTTGTTGATGCAGATCCTGACACCAATTATTCACATGTTTCTTGAATCATTCACTATGTTTGTTGATTCAAATTCATAGTGAGCTCCTTGCGTCTAGAGGCTTGTTTGGGTTCTCTTTTTACTTTGATATATATTGTATTAGATTTTATATAGTTGATGTACCATATTTGACATATTTCTTGTAATAGATAGCTCCTGTGTACATGACACTAAGTCTTGAGAGGTCTTTTTACGTACTGTCTTTTATTTATGAAGGTTTATAGGAATTTAGATTATTGTGTCATTACTTTACTTCTGGCTTTATCCTATGTTTTTATGTCTTCGTGAATGGTTAACTTATCTGCCGGGGGAGGAGAGAGGGTATGAGGGAAGGTGCCATCATGACCTAGATTTTGAGCCATGACAAATTATATCTAATATAAGAGAATGTAAGAAATATTTTATCTATTATTTTTTTAAAAAAAATAAGTACTCACTAAGATCCCATAACTAATAAAAGTCATTTTTCCAAATAATTAAAAATGTTTCCTTGAAAAATAAATCTAAGTAGCTAAACACTAAAATATGATTATTTTTTTTCAATAAATCATTGCCCTCCATACTAAACCCGCAAAAGAAAAACAAAAAAAAAACAAATGTATACCCTTGTCTTGACTTAAAAAAGAAAAAATATCAAATAGGTCAAATAATTTTTTTTGTATGGTCAATACTAGACATGCCCATTATCAAGTAGAGGTACTAGATAAGTCCCTATTAAGAGAATTAAATGTTCCTCTTTATAAATTTCAGTATTTTATTTAACAAATTTATTTTTATCTCTCCCTTGTTATATCCGAAGAGGAGAATTCTCAATTGGTTGAAGGAGCATATGATCCAATGGAAGCTCCCTACTATGGCATGATAGAAGAAGTTTGTGTTATGATGGTTGATAATGACAAAGAGTTTTTTACTTATATGGCCGATTTGCTAAAGTCTTAAGACTATAAAGGTAACATTTCTAACATAAAAATAGAACCTGTAAGTTGTAACCTTTGGTTCTTTGATATAACTAAAATCTGTGTAATTTCATTTATATAAGAGATTTAATTGATATGATGCTTGTTATTTCATTTGTGACTTTAACATGGATCTTTTTTTAGAATTCATTTATATATCTTGTAAATCTTCGATTTCTATTTTCCTTCTTATCATAACACTATTTCTATGTTTGTATATGTTGTTTTACTAGTTAATAAATAAGTTTTGTGTGGTGATATCATATTCTCTATTTTTATTTTTTGACATACACATTCACACACTTGATTAACTTCTATGTACCTGGAAGGACACAACTTTATGTTTAAATTTATTTATTTAATCAACTAACATGTGGATTGTACACTTAATCATATTGAAGAAAAGGGAAAAATTGTTCTTTGTCAATTTTCCGGATGAAACAATTAATTAAATCGCTCAAAAATAAATTTTGTATGTGCAGATCTTTGATTCTTACCAATCTATCTATCATTTTATTAAAAAAAAAAATTGGTGGCGAAGGCACAAGATTAGAGTAATGGGAGGGAAGAGATAGAGTTAGAGAAAGACAAAATAAGAATTAATCTGACTATTTGACCGTGAGATAATATTGTTTTTGTCATTTATTGGAAGTAGACAAAAAAAGGGGGGATCCTTCAAAATAATATTGACCAGAGGAAACAATTAATTAAATCCCTCAAAAATGAATTTTGTATGTGCAGATTTTTTATTTTTACCAATCTATCTATCATTTAGAAAAAGGTTATTTTGACGGCGAAGGCACAAGATTAGGGTAATGGGAGGGAAGAGATAGAGTAAGAGAAAGACAAAATAAGAACTAATGTAACTATTTGACCGTGAGATAATATTTTTTTTGTCTTTTATTGGAAGTAGACAAAAAAAAGTGGGTAGACTTGATTTTCAAAAAATAAAAAATATTCCCCTTTCTTTTTTAATTCAATTAAAATATCCCTCTTAATTTCAAAGAGCCTTTTCTACTTCGTAATTGAACAAAAAAATTCATCTCTTGAAAAATAAATAAACTTGTTAAACCTAAACATGTTATTTCAACCTTTTGACCACACGTAGACCTTGAATTTTAAAATATTTAAATTTTTTTAATTAGAAAGGAAAAAAATGGATCTAGTTTAATGGCTACTTGCCAAATATTTTTTTGGGCTCAACCTTAATGGTCATTCAATTAATTTCTCTATTTTAATTTCTGAACGCAATATACAATTTCTGGATGAAATGAAAATTGGATTCATGTAACAGGAGAAAGAGTTCACATTCCTTTGTCGGGATATAATTCAACTTTTGATCGATCTGGGTACTTGGGACCCTGTGGATGTAGACACGGTCTCTTTGGATCCCTTTGAATTTCAAATATTTGGGAAGAATAAGTAAATGCCATAAATATATTACCCGAAGACTATCTTAAAATAATGATATTTTAGGAAATATTAGTAGATTAGTTTTTTATCACCTTGGGGGTTCAATTCCTACTTATAAGCCCCACTTCCCCTTTGCCCCTTGGCCTAATTTTTAAAAACAGTGATTTTCTTCAACTATTTTATTGTGCAAAAAAGGTATATAAATGACAATTTTAGTATAGTTTAGGTGTGTTTTATGATTTTCCCACATTTGTTTTTTGTTGGGTTTTCCAATTACTTTGTTAGTATTCATTGTTGTTCCATGCTTAAGGTGTGTTAAATCATTTTGACTTGAATTTCTTTGCTAGCTACTTTTGCAAGAACCATGTTATACACATGCATAAACCAAGTAATTTTGTAGTAATACAAAACTAACTATTAGTAGTAGGGATTAAACTTTAATTTGATGGCATGATAAAGAACATACATAGAAAAATCTGATAGAAAAAAGGAAGTTCTTTTTCCTTTAGACACTTTTATGACTTCTAAAACCCAAAATTATTTCCAAAATAATGAGTTAGGTTTCATTTTAGATATATAACAAATCTAATGTAATCCCACAAGTGGGGTCAAGGAAGGATAGTGTGTATACAGACCTTTAACCCTACCTTTAAAAGGTAGAGAGTTTGTTTTCGATAGAACTTCGGCAAAAAATGGATGAAACGGATGATAGTAGCAACAAGAAGGAACAAAAAGAAAAAAAATACAATAATCGAGGCTAAAGAACCAACTGATAGAGATAGAAATACAAAAAATAAAAATACCATATTAATAAGAGCCTATTTGGATTGGCTTATTTTAAGTGCTTTTTAAGCCAAAAAAGCATTTAAGCACTCTTTTAATGTTTGGATAAATTAAAGAAATTGTTATAAGAACTTGATTTTAATCTAAAATGATAAAAATAAGCTAAAAGTCACAAGTTAGAAATCCTAACGTATGACTTTTAGCTTAAAATCCAAAAGCCAATCCAAACAAGCTCTAGTACTAGTACCCTGGGAAAGGGAAAGCAAAGCACTCGACTATCCTAATCCTCAACCTCCACAACTTTCTATCAAGGGTCATATCCCCAATGAGTTAAAGTTGCGGCATGTCCTGCCTAATCACGTCACCCCAACACTCTTAGGCTTACATCTACCCCTCCTCAAGACCTCTATGGACAACCTCTCACACCTCTTTACTGGGGCATCCACACATCTACTCTTCACATGTCTAAACCATCTTAACCTCACTTTCTGCACCTTATAATCCATGGGAGACACTCTCTCCTTGGTCCTAATATCTTCATTCCTAATCTTAATATCACGCCTCGGGAGGGTACCCTAGACGTGACCGGTACTCAAAGACCATTTCTGGTCCCCAAGCGAACCACTTGGTCCAATCACACATCCATTCAATATCAATCAATCAGTGGAAAGTTTAAAATAAAGAAATAATTTAGTGGGCAATCCAAATCACCGATCTATCTCAAGAAAGAAAGGCGATGGGCCAATAAATCAAACTCAAATCTTTGTCATTAAAATAGTTTGACAAGAACAATTCAAGGAAAGAAAATACTCAATCGACCCATCACTATCTAGTGTATGAAGCCTCTATTACTACTATCTAATTGGTGACAATGAAATGTTCATGGCTACCTCAAATCAAAATGAAAAGGGCTAATTCGACGCAAGAATAACATAAGCGGTGTCCTCCAAATGTAGGGAAGGAATCAGCAATACACTAAGTGTGTATAGATCCTCAATGGTGCTCCTATTGATGATCTCTTAAACCTGTCTCTGCATCATGAAACGATGCAGGTACGAATGGACGTGAGTACATGGAATGTATGAGTATGTAATATGGCAGAATGAAACATACCTCAAGGAAGAATAACGTTGGTTCAAATATCTCAATTCAGAAAGATAAGGGAGACTCAATCAAAGTGACATAAGTCTAAAGTAAGAATACATGTTTAGACAAAGACTAATCATATACCATACAATCCAATCCTATCATGTACAATACAGTTCAATCAAGTCATTTACAATTAGATTCCTTCCAATCATGTACAATTCGATTTAATCTAATCATATATCATCCGATTCAATCCAATCATATACAATCGGTTCAATCCGATCATATACAATTTGATCCAATCCAATCATATACAATCCGATCCAATCCAATCCAATCCAATCGCGTATCCAATCCAATCCAATCACGTATCCAATCCAATCTAATCACATACCCAATCCAATCCAATCCAATAATGTGCAATCAACTCAATTCAATAGATATGCAAATTAAAATTATGCAATGTTTTACAATTCAACTCAATCATCTACAATCACAATCGAACCAATCATATCGAGCACAATCCATTCAATTGGGAGTTTCTCTAACCTACAACTATCACCATATGAGCGAGTGATAGTACAACAAACCGACATTGTTGCCACATCCGTTCATACCTTGCCAGGGTATGAACGCATCATCCAATCATGGATCCATCAATCAATCAAGTCCTATCATTTCAGGATAGTAATTTAGGAAGCATCCAACTTTAACGGTCCAATCCTCTCCTACGTTTGGCGATGTAGTTTATTATTTCGAGTATGAACTATACTCTTACCTAATTCGGTGCTCGATACTTCTCCCAAGACTCAATATAATCATATCTATCAAGTGAGTAAAATACTCAAAATACTCATTTAGTCTCATTGGACTCTTTCAATTCAAATCATTTAGTCTCATTCGACTCTTTTCAAAACTCAATCAAATATGGCCTCATTGGACCTTCTTTCAAATCGACTCATCTCAAATCATCAAACTCTTCTCTTTAAAATTGATACAATCTCAATTCAATCTCAAAAATCGACATTTTTATGTAAAAAAGCTCAACTCATTTATATTCAAAATACTCACGTTCAAAATGATAATTAAGAGACTTCTCAAACTCAATTCATGCTTAAACTCTTTTTAAATCATAGATGAAAATAATCACTCTTTAAACTCAAAATAGTGTATAAATAGTTTATGCAAAATATTCACAAATCATTTATTTAAAACTCCTTCTCAAAAAATTATTTATTTTCAAAATGTTCATAAGACTCCAATCAAATCAATTTATGCAAATGACATATCACATAATCACATTAGACTCCAATCCACTTCATCACAAAACATCCTCATTAACATAACCTATTCATCAATCATTCTGCATATGTTAAATAACCACCATTTACATCATCATTCACACCATCATCATTCACATCATTATCAAACATCATCATTCACATCATTATCAAATATCATCATTCACATCATCATCAAACATCATCACCACATCATCACCACATCATCATCAAACATCTACTCTAAAATCCTTATTTAATTCTATATTCAATTTATAGAGACAAAGGACATTCTAGCTCTACCAAGGTTTCGTTCCTTTTTATGCCTTTCACCTTCATAACTACACTCAAAAATTAACATTTTTATGTAAAAATGCTCAACTCATTTATACTCAAAATACTCATGTTCAAAATAAGGATTTAAGAGACTTTTTCAAACTCAATTTATGCTTAAACTCTTCTAAATTAAAGATGAAAATAATTACTCTTTAAACTCAAAATAGTGTATAAATACTTTATGCAAAATGTTCACAAATCATTTATTTAAAACTCCTTCTCAAAAGATTATTTATTTTCAAAATGTTCATAAGACTCCAATCAAATCAATTTATGCAAATCACATATCACATAATCACATGAGACTCCAATCCACTTCATCACAAAACATCCTCATCAACATAATCTATTCATCAATCATTTTGCATATGTTAAATAACCACCATTTACATCATCATTCACACCATCATCAAGCATCATCATTCACATCATCATCAAACATCATCATTCACATCATTATCAAATATCATCATTCACATCATCGTCAAACATCATCATCACATCATCATCAAACATCTACTCCAAAATCCTTATTTAATTCTATGTTCAATTTATAGAGACAAAGGACATTCTAGCTCTACCAAGGTTTCGTTCCTTTTTATGCCTTTCACATTCATAACTACCCCAATTCATTCTTTTCATTCCAACCAATACATACACACAAAACCATCAATCTTAACCTCAAGATAATTATGACAAAAGAAATCTCATCTTTGGTTCATGTGAATGAATATATGAATCCATACTCTCAACAAAACTCAACTCAAGAACACTATCACTACATATAAATTTATATTCAAAAATTTATTGTTGTCAATATGTAACTACGGTTTGTGAAATAAATATGAAAGATAATCATTCAAGAATTTAAGTCATGAAAATCACCAAATCAATTACTAGTACATAAAAATATTCTAGAGATTAGGAAAATTTTAAGAAAACCTTCATTGAAGGTTCAAGTCTTTCACCATCTTCATCCAACACATCTATGGGGAATATGGAAGAACTCAATCCATATTTTAGGTTAGCCTTACATACCTTAGAGTAGATTTTGAATAAATCTTGTTGTTGGGTCTTCAATGGGAAGCTTGAATCGTTGAGCTTTTGAGGGCAAATCTTATTGGAGATGATTTGAGAGAGAAGAGGGTGAAGGTTAGGGTTTTTTTTGGAGGGGCAAAAGACTGAAAATATCATCCCAAAATGTGGCCAAGTTGTGTATATAGTTTAGGAAAAATGTCCAAATTGCCCTTCACCAAAAATCTGGAAATCTGGGCAAAAATCCTGCTGGTGCTATAGTGGCGCGTCGCGCCACTACAGCGCCAGGCAAAAATGGGCATAAAACCCTGCAAACCTAATATTTTCGGTTTGAGTCTACACACACGTGAAGTTTGAGTCTTTGCAGAAAAAAAATTCCAGGGTGTTACAACTCATTTAGTCTTATTGGACTCTTTCCAATAAACTCATTTAGTCTCATTGGACACTTTTCAAAACTCAATCAAATCTAGCCTCATTTGACCTTCTTTCAAATCAAGTCATCTCAATCATCAAACTCTTCTCTTTAAAAATGATACAATCTCAACTCAATGAATGTAGAACATATTAGATGCATTTAAAACATAATTTCAACTTCTCAACTCAAACTCAAAATAGACATTTTTATGTAAAAATGCTCAACTCATTTATATTCAAAATACTCATGTTCAAAATGATAATTAAGAGACTTCTCAAACTCAATTCATGCTTAAACTCTTTTTAAATCATAGATAAAAATAATCATTCTTTAAATTCAAAATAGTGTATAAATAGTTTATGAAAAAATGTTTACAAACCATTTATTTAAAACTCCTTCTCAAATAATCATTTATACTCATATGACTCCAATCAAATCAATTCATGCAAATCACATATCATGTAGTCACATTAGACTCCAATCCATTTCACCTCAAACATTGTCATCAACATACCTCTACATTAGACTCCAATCCATTTCACCTCATACATTGTCATCAACATACCTCTTCATCAATCATTCTACATACGTTAAATAACCATCATTCACATCATCACCAAACATCTTCATTCACATCATCATCAAACATCATCATTCACATCTTCATCAAACATCATCATTCACATCATTATCAAACATCTTGCTCCAAAATTCTTATTTAATTCAATATTCAATTTCATCAAACTCTTATAAAAGAATACCTCATTTCACTTTGAAAGCAATATTGTTTTTATTAAACACAAAAACCATCAACCTCAACCTCAAGATAATTTATTACCAAAAAGAAAATCTCATCTTGGTTTCATGTGAATGAATACATGAATCCATAACCTCAACAAACTCAACTCAAGAACATCATTAACACATATTAATAATATTCTAGGGTTTAGAAAAATCCAAGAAAAATCTTCATAGAAGGTTCAAATCTTTCACAACTTCTATCTAACACATCTATGGGCATGTGGAAGAACTCAATCCATATTTTAGGTTAGCCTTACATACCTGGAAATGAAGAATATCTCACCAAAAATTAAAGACATGACTTGAAGATCTTGAATCCTTGAGCTTTTGAGAGGATTTCGTTGGAGATGATTTGGAAGAGAAGAGGGGATGAAGATTAGGGTTTTTGGAAGGTGAGAAGACTGAAAATTTCCCCCAAAATGTCCTATGTTAGTGTATATATGTTTAGGAAAAATATTCAAATTGCCCTTCATAAAAAATCTGGAAAACTGGGCAAAAATCCTGCTGGCGATATATTGGCGCGCCGTGCCACTGCAGCGCCAAGCCAAAATGGGCTAAAAACCCTGCAAACCTAATAGTGGCGCATCGCGCTAAGGACCAAACTACTGAGGCTATTTTCTGGTGCTATAGTGGCGTCAGGCGCCACTGGAGCGCCAAGCCTAAATTTTCTAAAGTTAGAGTCCAGGCCTGAAATTCCTGCAGTACTATTCTGTAGTAAAATGGTCATAACTTTCGACTCCGAACTCCAAAAATTGCAATCTTGGTGGATTTGGAAAGAAGACTCAAAGACATTTAATTTGTTAGGTCGTGGTCCACCCATTTCATTATATTCTAGGAGATATTCTTGTTAGAAGTTGACCCTTATACTAACTCATTCGAAAACTTAATCGATTGGAATTCTTTGGACTCAGTTTGGTGTTAGAGATCCCTTATGACCCCTAAACACATCTAAAACACTTCAAATACTTAGGAATTAATCCTAACTCATATATAAATATACAAGTCCTTCGGTTCGAGTCTACACACACGTGAAAAAATGTTCGAGTCTTTGCGAAAAAACTTCCAAGGTGTTACACGTAACTCCCCTGGTATGCCTACACATCTATTTCAACATTTTCATCTCTTCTACTCTCATCTTCTGGATATGGGTGCTCTTGACTAGCCAATACTCTCCCCATATAACATTATTGATCTAACCACTGGTCTAAAACTTACTTTAAATTATTGGCAGTATATTCTTATCACATTGAATATAATACTCAATGTAAGACTCCATTCCATCCATTTCACCCCAATGTGATGCATGACATCCCCTAATCTCACCATTACCTTAGATTACTGACGCTAGGGTACTTGAAATTTGATCTCTTGAAAATGACCTAAGTATCAAGCATCATGTCCACCTCTGTTTCATGGTAACACCATTGAACTTGCACTCCAACCACTCATTTTTCGTCCTGCTCAAATTGAAATCTTTTGACTCTAAGGGTTATCTCCAAACCTCCAGCATCACATTAACATTGCCTTGTATCTCATCAATTCGTCCTATATCATGACACCTTCTTTTGAATGTTCCACATATGACACATGTAGTAACACGGGGTTTCATATAACTTTCTATTAATATCTTCATATTCAGTTGGATTAGTTATTTTATGGATGTCTAGACATAAAAGATCATTGCCAAGATAATGTATAAGTCATATGAGAGTATTAAAATTTATTGATAAATCCTTTCCTTTATTCTAAATATTCTAAACTTATTAGTTGCATATTCATGAAACAATATTATTTCAAAACTTTTAATTCTATTATTTATGGGTGTTGATAGTAGTGTTTATTGAATGTTTGTTTTCAATAAGTCATATATTTGAATAAAATGGAATAGATCTTTAACAATATATTCCTATACGATCTTCCCAATTCTACAATTCAATTATTTATCTTAAATAATATTGTATATAATATTATGCAAACTTGTCTAAGATTGCACATATCAGTTATAATATAAGTTGATTATTATATGCAACTGCATAAACTAAGGTGTAGAGATATAACCTGAAAATTTACAATTGAATTTGTATATAAGAAATAAACAGATTTGCATGATAATTTGGTGTAAAATTTTCTTCACTAACATTCAAATAGCATTGATACAGTTGTGATGGTTGATACGGCTTCAGCAGCAATGTCAATATTCTCCAAAGTAGAGCAAAAAATTGATGTGATGATAGTCAATGTCCATTCATCGAACATGCTTTCTTTTCACCTCTTAGCTCAAGCCTTGGCCTTGGATATAGTTTCACTTGGTAAGTATTTATTCTACTCGTCCACTTATGAACGTCCATTTTGGCTGAGGTAAGTTATTTTAATTAATACACTACAAAATATTAGCAATAAAATTTACCTTTAAAATTTTGTTAAATAGTTTGTAGAGAAATGAATTTACTGTAATCCATCGTTAAATAACATTAGCAATGAATATTGTTGTATGATAATATAAATTATCAGTCGCTAGTTCCTCTTTTAAAAATGTATGATAACTGGTTGTTTTGTAATCTTACTATTATAATGAATAAAGCTCAGCGAATATGTGTGTGAAATTAACCATTCACATAATGTATAACATAATTCATTTCTAATTAATAGCTTCTTGAAATAATTATGCAGCGGTATGTGATGAACACAATGAAGATATAGTAAAGAAAGCTTTGGATGAAGGAGCTTATATTTTCCTTAAGAAACTATTTGACAAGGAAATTGTGAAATACTTATGGCAATTTGTATTGAGGAAAAAAATACAAAAAGAGAAAGCGAGAGAAAGATCATCAAAAAATAGAGATCAGATGAATGTTGATGATATTGGTAAAAATAGCATTTTTGGAGAAAATGAAGAACAACTTAGAGAGAAGAAAAATGTGTGTAATACTGAGTAACAAGACAACTATATTAATGAGGTTGAAAATGATGTTCTATTAAATGAGAAATGTAAGTTGAGCAGGAAAAGAGGTAGAAAAAGCATGAAAGAGATTAATGAAGGAGAAAGCCAAAGCAGTGATATTCATAAGATTGTTAGGCAAAAGAACTACATAGAATAGACTGATGATCTCCATGCCAAATTCATGGAAGCTGTACAACAACTTGGAGAAGGAAGTAAGTTTACTTCACTATTAATTAAATTTCTTTACAATTCATTTATATGGAACGATATAAGCAATGAGAATTCATACTTAGAGCTAACGTCAACATGTTTGGAATTAAGGTATAGTGATTGTTGTATTGACATGTATCTCGGCTTGATATATAAGATGCTACCCCAAGGAGATTGTAGAGGTGATGAATGTTCCTGGTCTTACTAGGATGCAAATTGCAAGTCATCTTCAGGTACATCTTTTTTTTTTAAAAAAATATTGAATTAAATTGAATTGGCTTTTAAAAAAATATTAAGTGGTAAACTATAAAGTTATTTTCTTGTACTTGGTTACTAGAAAATACTTTGCTTGAAAAGTTTTTTTTCATCAAACACTTTTATGTGACGTTATTTTTCTACAACTATCTTAATTTTAATTTTATATCAAAAGCATAATGAAATAGCTAATTTCATTTAACTTTCGCTAGAAAGTATTTTCACATTATTATCAATCTTTTTTATTCAAAAGTGTTATCAAAACACTCTCTCATTAAAAAAATTTAGCGATTGAATTTGTTACATGTTTAGTCATAGAAGCTAATAATTCATTGTTAATTTCTATAATTTTGTCATTCAATAGGATAATATTGTTATCAATCTTTAATTCATATTGTTTCAAAAGATTTTAATTGTTCACCAATTGCCAAACACCGGAAATATTTTCTATTATAAATGAGTTCGGTCATTTGATACACACCTAAATAACAATGAATTTAGATGATTTGTATACTAATTGTCTAACTCTATCTTTTTTTTAATCTTTTTCTCATAAAACCTCTCAGAAATAGCGTGTCACGCCCCGAGAGAATACCCTAGACGTGACCGGCACTCAAAGACCATTGCTGGTCCCCAAGCGAACCACTTGGTCCAATCACACATCCGTTCATATCAATCAATTAGCACAAAGTTTAAAATAAAGAAATAATTTAGTGGGCAACTCAAATCATCAATCTAACTCAAAGAATAAAGGCCATAGGCCAACAAATCAAACTCCAATTTATGTCGTTAAAAATAGTTTGACAAGAATAATTCAAGGAAAGAAAATACTCAATCGACCCATCACTGTCTAGTCTATGAAGCCTCTGTCACTACTGTAACACCCTCCAAAATTTTTCCCTAAGATTCAGACCTTTTCTTGTATTCATGTAGGGTCGAACTCTATTATTGTGAAGTATAGGCATGAGTTAAGATGAGTCCCTGAGAAATTGAAGAGTGTTGGAGGTGATGTGGAGTCACAAAGGACCCCTAGGACCAAGCTAAGTCCAAAGGATTCGTCATGGCTAGGTTTTAGGATGAGTTCGTGTAAGGGGTCGACTTCTAATGGTCCTATCTTTTGAAAGACGACAATCTGGGTAGCCCACAACCTATTAAATTAAAGTTCGTCGAGTCTTTTTTCCAACGCCACCAAGAATGTGATTTTTGGAGTTTGGAGTCAAAAGATATGACGATCCTAAGATGAACTAGCACGGAAGAAATTTTAGTCCTGGGTTACAACTGCTGGAAATCTGGGCTTGGCGCCGCAGTGGTGCAACACGCCACTATCGTGCCAGGAATAAGCCTCAGTAGTTTGGCCCTTGGCGCGGCGCGGCACTACCAGGTGTGCAGGGTTTTCAAGCCTATTTTCCAAAATCAAAAAACTTGGGCTTGGCGCTATAAGGGCGCGACGCGCCACTATCGCGCCAGGAACAAGCCTCAGTAGTTTGGTCCTTGGCGTGACACGCCATAAAAAGATGTGCAGGTTTTTAGCCTATTCGACTTGGCGCCGCAGTGGCGCGATGCGCCACTATCGCGCCAAGGGTGTTTTTGGCCTATTTTCCAGAATTTTGAAGAAAGGGCAATTTGGGAATTTTCCCAAATTATATATATATCATCCTTAGCACATTTTGGGACCATTTTCAATCCCCCTCTCTCTCTCTAAAAGCACTAGAAATCCCTCCCTTCTTCTTCAATCCTTCTCCAACAAAGATTTTCTTCAAGAGCTTCAAGAAATGCAAGTTTCCCATTGAAGACCCAACAACAAGGTTTTCTTCAAGTCTTCACTAAGGTATGTAAGGCTACTCAAAACATGGGTTGAGTCCACCCATGTGACCTACACTTTCTTTGAGGTTAAATGTTCATAAGAATGGAGTTTCTTGATAGGCCTATGTCCAAATGAGTCTTGTTATCTGTTAATTTGATTCTTGTTATGTTGATGTTGTTGAGTCAAGAAATTTCTAAAAAGAGCCTTCAAGTGAGTATGAGTTGATAGAGATGAGTTGTTAAACATACTTTATTGATTTTCTTAACCATGTCAATTTTGATAAAGATGTTGATTTTCTCGATATGTTATTCATCTTGAATTGTTGGTTTAAAACCTTGGAGTTGTGATGAGTTCCAAAGATGTGTTGAATGAATAGAGAAATGATGGGGTATGTTTGTATGTTTCTATAAATGTACATTTAAATTTACTCTTGAAAGATATGATTGGAATCGATCGGATAGTATGATTGGGAGAGATTTGATTGTGCTAGAGTTGATGAGTTAACAAGGTTGTAAATGAGACTTGTCGATATGATTTGATTGAGTTGATTGGATGGAGTTTTATGAGCATTGAGTCTTGGGAGGAGTATCGAGCGCCGAGTGGGTAAGAGTATAGTCCATACTCGAACCCCATGAACTATTCTGCCAACATAGGAAGGGATTGAACCATTAAAGTCAGATACTTCCCATGGGATCGAACCATAAAAGTCGGATGTTTCCCATTTTATTGTCCTAAAATGATAGGACGTGACTGATCGATGGGATCCATGATTGGTTGATTCGTTCATACCCTGGCAAGGTATGAACGGACGTGGCAACAACATCGGTTTGTTGTACTATCACTGGCTCATAAGTGATGGTTGCCGGATAAGAGAAACTCCCATATAGGTCTTGATAGTACTCTATGACGGATGAGTTGAATGATATGTGATTGGTCCCATCTAAACTATATTCTTGTTTAGACATAGGGAACTTGAGCGAGTTGTTATTTCTCTTGAGTTGAGATTCTAAGTTGATTTGATTCTTCCTTGATGTGTGTTTCATTTGGCCATTTTACATACTCGTACATTCCATGTACTGACGCCATTTGGCCTGCATCATTTCATGATGCAGAGACAGGTACTAGAGATCATCAACCAGCGTACCGTTGAAGATCCACACACTCCCAGTTAGTTGGTGAGTCCTCCTAGTTTCTGGAGGATGTTGAGTTTCTTGTATAGTTTTGTGTTGTTTCCCTTATTTTGATTGGTGGTAGCCATGGGCTTGTCATTGGCACCTCCCAGATTGTTGATAGAGGCTTTATAGACCGGAGTGTAGAAATGTTGGATTGTTCTTTTGAGTAGTTCTTTTATAACTGTTTGTGGATTTGATAGTTATTTGGCCTTTGGCCCTAAATTATGAATAGTACTTCATTGATTGAGTCTTCCTCTGAGAGAATGTGTTTGAATGAATGTGTGAATGGACTAGGTGGTTTATTTGGAGGCCAGAAATAGCTTTCGAGTGTTGGCCACGCCTAGGGTACCCTCCCGGGGCGTGACAAACATGGTATCAGAGCCCAGAGTTCAAGAGTCCTAGGGAGTCTATGAAGCCGTGTCTAGTAGATTCTTGCTTATGGGTGTGTTGTGCACCACACTTATAATCTGGAGGCTATAAGATATTAAGAATTGTTTCACTTCTTTCATACTCTGAATTCGTGCGATAGAGTTAAACTCTATAAAACTCCTTTCTAATTCGTGTGTTTATATGTTATAGATAATGCCTCCTAAACGTACTGCTACGTAGAGGAATCCTGATAATGCAGAGATGCCACAGTCAGAGGTACGCCTATAGAGGGATAGAGTCCAACCAGCATTCAAGAGTTCTAAGGTTGATGACGACCCCCAAATGTTTATTGATGAGATGTGGAAAATCTTGAATGCTATGCATGATACGGAGATTGAGGGGGTTGAGTTAGTTTCCTATCAACTCAAAGATGTGGCAAACATGTGGTATAACCAATGGGAACAAGGTAGAGGTGAGGATGTTGAACCTGCTATGTGGGATGAATTTGAGGTAGCCTTTCTTGACCACTTCTTTCCCCGAGAATTGAGGGAAGCGAAGGTGGAGGAGTTTGTGAATCTAAAACAAGAAGGCATGACTGTTAAGGAGTACAGCCTAAAGTTCATCCAGCTATCCAGGTATGCTCTAGAGATGATCCCGGATATGAGGTCGAAGATGAGGAAATTTGTCTCCGGTTTGGGAAGACATGTGAAGAAGGAGTGCAAAGAGGCATTGTTAATCTCCGATATGGATATTTCAAGATTAATGGTGTATGCTCAACAGGTGGAAGATGAGAAGAGAAAAGACAGAGAGGAGCATCTGAGTAAGAATGCAAGATCAACTGGGCATGAGAATGAACAGAGGCAAAACGAGGACAACATGTCCTTCTTCGGGAAGAGGCCTCCCAACTATTCCTCATCTACCGCCAGTGCACCTGTGCCGTAGAACAGGTATGACCAGCAGGGACAGAGTCGCCAGAATTTCAGACCCCAGAGTTCTTAATCCCAGGCTAGCGTGGGCCAAGGTTCGAAAGGGAAGCCACCATGCGGCAAGTGCGGTAAGCTCCACCTGGGAGAGTGCAGAGCGGGAAGGGTTGGTTGTTATAAATGAGGCCAAATGGACCATTTTCAGAGGAAGTGTCCAACAGGGGGGAACAGAGCCCAGTTTTCTACCACCGCACTACCAGCGAGAGGTAATCAGAGAGGCACTACTTCAGGTATGAGTGGGGGCATAAACCGCCTATATGCCATGAGTAGTCGCCAAGATTAGGAGAACTCTCCAAACATTGTGACGGATATGATTCGAGTCTCTTCTCTTGACTATTATGTTCTAATGGATCTAGGTGCCACACTATCTTTTGTGACTCCTTACATGGCTAGTAAATTTAATAAAATCCCTGAGTGTCTCCTTGAGCCATTTAGTATAGCTACTCTTGTCGGTGATTCTATCTTAGCTGAGAGACTCTATAGAGATTGCACTGTGTCAATTCATCACACAGATACCTTGGCTGACTTAGTTGAGTTGGACATGGTTGATTTTGATGTGATCCTTGGCATGGACTGGCTTTATGTCTGTTATGCCTCTATTGATTGTAGAACTTAGATTGTCAAGTTCAAATTCCCAAATGAGGCTATCATAGAGTGGAAGGGAAGTCCCATCGTGCCTAAGGGTAAGTTTATTTCATACCTTAGGTCCAGAAAGCTAATCTCAAAAGGGTGTATTTATCACCTTGTCTGAGTAAAAGATGACAATATTGAGTCTCTATTCCTTGAGTCGGTTCCGATTGTCAATGAGTTTCCTGATGTCTTTCCTGAAGATCTTCCTAGAGTCCCTCCTGATAGGGAGATTGACTTTGGGATTGATTTCCTTCCTAATACCCAGCCTATCTCAATCCTTCCATATAGAATGGCTCCGGCTGAGTTGAAAGAGTTGAAAGAACAGTTGAAAGACTTGTTAGATAAGGAATTCATTAGGCCGAGTGTCTCACCATGGGGTGCTCCGGTACTTTTTGTGCGAAAGAAAGATGGGTCCCTTAGAATGTGTATTGACTACAGGCAGCTGAACAAGGTCACCATAAAGAACAAATACCCTCTCCCCAGAATAGACGACTTATTTGATCAACTTTAAGGTGCCACCTGTGTCTCAAAGATAGACCTAAGGTCGGGCTACCATCAGTTGAAGGTGAGGGAGTATGATATCCCAAAGACAGCTTTTCGGATCCGCTATAGCCACTTTGAGTTCTTAGTGATGTCCTTTAGGTTGACTAATGCCCCCGTAACTTTTATGGATCTCATGAACCGGGTATTGAAACCATATCTTGATATGTTTGTGATTGTATTCATAGATGATATTTTGGTTTACTCCAAGAATGAGGAGGAATACACCCATCATCTTAGAGTCGTCTTACAAACTCTGAAGGACCAGGTATTGTATGCAAAGTTCTCCAAATGTGAATTTTGGCTTACATCAGTGGCTTTTCTAGGTCACATTGTATCTGGAGATGGTATTCAGGTTGATGCTCAGAAGATTGAGGTAGTGAAAAATTGGCCCAGACCCACATCCCCGATAGAGATAAGAAGCTTATTGAGTTTGGCCGGCTATTATCAAAGGTTTGTAGAGGGATTTTCATCCATATCATCACCATTGACCAAGCTGACCCAAAAGAAGGCTAAGTTCCAATGGTCCGATGCTTGTGAGGAGAGTTTCCAGAAATTGAAGACCAAGCTAACCACTACTCCTGTTCTAACTTTGCCTGATGGAATAGAGGGTTTTGTGATCTATTGTGATGCATCTAGAGTTGGTTTGGGCTGCGTGCTGATGCAGAAGAGAAAGGTGATGGCCTATGCTTCAAGACAGCATAAGGTTCACAAGAGGAATTACCCAACTCATGACCTTGAACTGGCAGCTGTGGTATTTGCCCTTAAAATTTGGCGCCACTACTTATACGGAGTGCATATTGATATGTTCACCAATCACAAGAGTTTACAATACGTCTTCAGCCAGAAGGAACTCAACTTGCGATAAAGGAGATAACTTGAGCTACTCAAAGACTATGATATGAGCATCCTCTACCATTTAGGTAAGGCTAATGTTGTTTCTGATTCTCTTAGCAGGTTGTCTATGAGTAGTACTGCCCATAAAGAGGAGGGGAGGAAAGAATTAGCTAAAGAGGTGTATAGACTAGCCCGATTGGGAATTTGTCTTGAAGAGAACAATGAAGGTGGAGTTAATGTTCACGATGGGTCTACATCCTCACTAGTGGCTGAGGTAAAAGAGAAGCAAGACCAAGATCCCATCCTTCTCCAGCTGAAGGAAGTTGTTCACAAACAAGAGGTGATGGTTTTCACCATAGGGGGAGATGGGGTGTTAAGGTACCAAAATAAGTTGTGTGTACCCGACGTCGATGATGTTCGAGAGAGAATTATGGCCAAAGCGCATAGTTCCAGATAATCTATTCATCCTGGCTCTACAAAAATGTATTATGACTTGAGGGAAATCTATTAGTGAAGTGGGATGAAGAGAGACATTGCGGAATTTGTTTCCAAGTGCCCGAATTACCAACAGGTGAAGGTTGAGCATCAAAGACCATGTGGTTTGGTTCAAAATATAGAAATCCCGGAATGGAAGTGGGAGATGATCAATATGGACTTTATCACAGGTCTGCCGAAGTCCCAAAAATAACATGATTCGATCTGGGTGATTGTGGATAGAATGACGAAATCAGCTCACTTTTTGGTAGTTAAGACCACTGACACCGCAGAAGATTATGCAAAGTTATACATTTAGGAGATCATCATATTACATGGGGTTCCCTTGTCTATTATTTCAGATAGAGGAGCTCAATTCACCTCCCAATTCTGGAGATCCTTTCAGAAGGGACTGGGCTCAAAGATGAACCTTAGTACGGCCTTTCATCCCAGATGGATGGCCAAGCGGAGTGCACCATTCAGACATTGGAGGATATGATGAGGGCTTGTGTGTTTGACTTCAAAGGAAATTGGGATGATCACTTACCTCTCATAGAGTTTGCATATAATAATAGCTATCATGCAAGCATTCAAATGGCTCCTTATGAAGCTCTGTATGGGAGGAGGTGTAGATCGCCAATTAGATGGTTTGAAGTTTGTGAAGTTGAGTTGATTAGGCCCAATTTTGTTCACCAAGCCATGGAGAAGGTGAGAGTTATTTAAGATAGGCTAAAGACAGCCCAAAGCTGCCAAAAATCTTATACCGATGTGAGGAGGAGAGACTTAGAATTTGAGGTGGATGATTGGGTGTATTTGAAAGTGTCACCCATGAAGGGTGTCATGAGGTTTTGAAGGAAGGGGAAGCTTTGTCCTCGATACATTGGTCCTTACCAGATTGCGAGGCGGATTGGGAGTGTCGCCTATAAGTTGGAGTTACCTCCGGAGCTCACCTCTATTCATCCGGTATTTCACGTTTTGATGTTGAAGAAGTGCTTAGGCGACCCCTCATTGGTAGTCCCTATTGATAGTTTTGGAGTTAAGGATAGCTTATCCTATGAAGAGGTTTCGGTCTAATTCTTGATCGTCAAATTCGCAAATTGAGGAACAAAGAGATCACCTCAGTCAAAGTCCTATGGAGAAATCAGTTTGTTGAGGAGGCCAGGTGGGAAGAGGAGGAACATATGAAATCTAAATATCCCCATTTATTCGTGCCTACTAATGAGAATGTTGAAGGTAATGCTCATTCCCTGGACTTGAATTCGTTTGTGCATTTTGAGTTTGGATAGAATTTTTTATTTGAGAAATTGATTGGTTGATGACTAAATTCTGATTGTGATTTGTGCCCTGAGTCCATCCTTGATTTCTCATCATTCGAGGACGAATGATCCCAAGGGGGAGATATTGTAACACCCCCCAAAATTTTTCCCTAAGATTCAGACCTTTTCTTGTATTCGTGTAGGGTCGAACTCTATTATTATGAAGTATAGGCATGAGATAAGATGAGTCCTTGAGAAATTGAAGAGTGTAGGAGGTGATGTGTTGTCACAAAGGAACCCTAGGACCAAGCTAAGTCCAAAGGATTCATCATGGCTAGGTTTTAGGATGAGTTTGTATAAAGGGTCAACTTCTAATGGCCTTATCATTTGAAAGACGACAATCTAGGTGGCCCACGACCTATTAAATTAAAGGTCGTCGACTCTTCTTTCCAATGCCACTAAGAATGTAATTTTTGGAGTTTGGAGAGAAAAGATATGATGATCCTAAGACGAACTAGCACGAAAGGAATTTCAGGCCTGGGTTGGCACTGCTGGAAATCTGGGCTTGGCGCCGCAATGGCGTGATGCGCCACTATTGCTCCAGGAACAAGCCTCAGTAGTTTGGCCCCTGGCATAGCGCGCCACTACGAGGTGTGTAGGGTTTTCAAGCCTATTTTCCAAAACCCAGAAAACTTGGGCTTGGCGCTATAAGGGCGCGATGCGCCACTATCGCGCCAGCAACAAGCCTCAGTAGTTTGGTCCTTGGCGTAACACGCCACTAAAAGATGTGCAGGTTTTTAGCCTATTTGATGTGGCGCCGCAGTGGCGCGACGCGCCACTATCGCGCCAAAGGTGTTTTTGGCCTATTTTCCAGATTTTTGAGGAAAGGGCAATTTGGGAATTTTCCCAAATTATATATGTATCAGCCTTAGCACGTTTTGGGACCATTTTCAATCCTCCCTCTCTCTCTAAAAGCCTTAGAAATCCCTCTCTTCTTCTTCAATCCTTCTCCAATAAAGATTTCCTTCGAGAGCTTCAAGAAATGCAAGTTTCCTATTGAAGACCCAACAACAAGGTTTTCTTCAAGTCTTCACTAAGGTATATAAGGCTACTCAAAATATGGGTTGAGTCCACCCATGTGCCCTACACTTTCTTTGAGGTTAAATGTTCATAAGAATGGAGTTTCTTGATAGGCCTATGTCCAAATGAGTCTTGTTATCTGTTAATTTGATTCTTGTTATGTTGATGTTGTTGAGTCAAGAAATTTCTAAAAAGAGTCTTCATGTGAGTATGAGTTGATAGAGATGAGTTGTTAAACATACTTTATTGATTTTCTTAACCATGTCAATTTTGATAAAGATGTTGATTTTCTCGATATGTTATTCATCTTGAATTGTTGGTTTAAAACCTTGGAGTTGTGATGAGTTCCAAAGATGTGTTGAATGAATAGAGAAATGATGGGGTATGTTTGTATGTTTCTATAAATGTACATTTAAATTTACTCTTGAAAGATATGATTGGAATCGATCGGATAGTATGATTGGGAAAGATTTGATTGTGCTAGAGTTGATGAGTTGACAAGGTTGTAAATGAGACTTGTCGATATGATTTGATTGAGTTGATTGGATGGAGTTTTATGAGCATTGAGTCTTGGGAGGAGTATCGAGCGCCGAGTGGGTAAGAGTATAGTCCATACTCGAACCCCATGAACTATTCCGCCAACATAGGAAGGGATTGAACCATTAAAGTCAGATACTTCCCATGGGATCGAATCATAAAAGTCGGATGTTTCCCATTTTATTGTCCTGAAATGATAGGACTTGACTGATCGATGGGATCCATCATTGGTTGATTCGTTCATACCCTGGCAAGGTATGAACGGACGTGGCAATAATGTCGGTTTGTTGTACTATCACTGGCTCATAAGTAATGGTTGTCGGATAAGAGAAACTCCCATATAGGTCTTGATAGTACTCTGAGTTGGATTGAGTTGAATGATATGTGATTGGTACCGTCTAAACCATATTCTTTTTTAGACTTAGGGCACTTGAGCAAGTTGTTATTTCTCTTGAGTTGAGATTCCGAGTTGATTTGATTCTTGCTTGTTGTTTGTTTCATTCGGCCATTTTACATACTCGTACATTCCATGTACTGACGCCATTTGGCCTGCATCGTTTCATGATGCAGAGACAGGTACTAGAGATCATCAACCGGCATACCGTTGAAGATCCACACACTCCCAGTTAGTTGGTGAGTCTTCCTAGTTTCTGGAGGATGTTGAGTTTCTGGTATAGTTTTGTTTTGTTTCCCTTATTTTGATTGTTGGTAGCCATGGGCTTGTCATTGGCACCTCCTAGATTTTTGATAGAGACTTCATAGACCGGAGTGTAGAAATGTTGGATTGTTCTTTTGAGTAGTTCTTCTATAACTATTTGTGGATTTGATAGTTATTTGGCCTTTGGCCCTAAATTATGAATAGTACTTCATTGATTGAGTCTTCCACTGAGAGAATGTGTTTGAATGAATGTGTGACTGGACCAAGAGGTTCGCATGGAGGCCAAAAATGGCTTTCAAGTGCCGGCCACGCCTAGGGTACCCTCCCGGGACGTGACAACTACTATCTAATTTGTGCCAATGACATGTTCATGGCTACCTCAAATCAAAATAAAAAGGGCTAACTAGACGCAAGAATAACATGAGAGGTGTCCTCCGAATGTACGGGAGGACTCACCAATACGCTAAGTCTGTATAGATCCTCAATGGTGCTCCTATTGACGATCTCTTAAACCTATCTCTGCATCACGAAACAATGCAGGTCCAAATGGACGCCAGTACATGGAATGTACGAGTATGTAATATGGAAAAATAAAACATACCTCAAGGAAGAATAACGTTGGTTCAAATATCTCAAATCAAAAAGGTAAGAGAGACTCAATCAAAGTGTCATAAGTCTAAAGTAAGAATACATTTTTAGACAAAGACCAATTATATACCATACAATCCGATCCAATCATGTACAATACAGTTCAATCAAATCATTTACAATTCGATCCCATCCAATCACGTACAATCCGATCCAATCTAATCATATATCATCCGATTCAATCCAATCAAATACAATCGGTTCAATCCGATCATATACAATCTGATCCAATCCAATCCAATCACGTATCCAATCCAATCCGATCACATACCATCAACTCTAATTCAATCACATATTATCTAATCCAATCCAATCCAATCCAATCCAATCATATGCAATCAACTCAATTTAATAGATATGCAATTAGAATTATGCAATGTTTTACAATTCAACTCAATAATCTACAATCACAATCAAACCAATCATATGAAGCACAATCCATTCAATTGGGAGTTTCTCTAACCGACAACTATCACCATATGAGCGAGTGATAGTACAATAAGCCGACGTTGTTGCCACGTCCGTTCATACCTTGCCAGGGTAAGAATGAATCAACAATCATGGATCCATAACCAATCAAGTCCTATCATGTCAGGACAATAAAATGGGAAACATCTGACTTTAACGGTTCGATCCCATGGAAGCATCCGACTTTAACGGTTCAATTCTCTCCTACGTTTGGCGATATAGTTTATTGGTTCGAGTATGGACTATATTCTTACCCAATTCGGTGCTCGATACTCCTCCCAAGACTCAATATGCTCATATATATCAAGTGAGTAAAATACTCAAAATACTCATTTAGTCTCATTGGACTCTTTTCAAAACTCAAATCAAATCTGGCCTCATTGGACCTTCTTTCAAATCGACTTCATCTCAAATCATCAAACTCTTGTATTTAAAATTGATACAATCTTAACTCAATCTCAAAAATCAACATTTTAAAGTAAAAATTCTCAACTCAGTTATACTTAAAATACTCATGTTCAAAAATAATTAAAAGACTTCTCAAACTCAACTCATGCTTAAACTCTTTTTAAATCATGGATGAAAATAATCATTCTTTAAACTCAAAATAGTGTATAAATAGTTTATGCAAAAATGTTCAGAAATCATTTATTTAAAACTCCTTCTCAAAAGATCATTTATTTTTAAAATGTTCATAAGACACCAATCAAATCAAATTATGCAAATGACATGTCACATAATCACATTAGACTCCAATCCACTTCATCACACAACATCCTCATCAACATAACCTCTTCATTCACATCATCGTCAAATATCATCATTCACATCATCATCAAACATCATCATCACATCATCATCAAATATCATCATTCACATCATCATCAAACATCATCATCACATCATCATCAAACATCTACTCCAAAATCGTTATTTAATTCTATGTTCAATTTATAGAGATAAAAGGACATTCTAACTCTACCAAGGTTTCGTTTCTTTTTATGCCCTTCACATTCATAACTATCCCGAAATTCTCATATAACTAAAAATCAATTTCATCAAACTCATGTAAAAGAATACCTTATTTTACTATGAAAAATAATATTATTTTTATTATACATAAAAACCATCAATCTCATCCTCAAGATAAATTATGAACAAAAAAGGAAATCTCATCTTGGGTTAATGTTAATGAATACATGAATCCATACTCTCAATAAAGTCAACTCAAGACCATCATTAACACATTTTAGTAATATTCTATAGTTTAGGAAATTTTAAGAAAAAACTTCATAAAAGGTTCAAATCTTTCACAACTTCTATCCAACACATATATGGGCATATAGAAGAACTCAATCCATATTTTAGGTTAGCCTTACATACCTTAGAGTAGATTTTGAAGAAACCTTGTTGTTGGGTCAATAGGAAGCTTGAATCTTTAGATTTTTGAGGGCAAATCTTGTTGGAGATGATTTGAGAGAAGAAGGTGAAGGTTAGGGTTTCTTTGGAGGTGAAGAGGCTAAAAAATGAGCCTAAAACGTCCTATGTTAGTGTATATATGTTTAGGAAAATGTCCAAATTGCCTCTCTTCAAAATCTGGAAAACTGGGCAAAAATCTTGTTGGCGCTATAGTGGCACGCCGCGCCACTGCAGTGCCAAGCCAAAATAGGCTTAAAACCCTGCACATCTAATAGTGGTGCATCGCGCCAAGGACCAAACTACAGAGGTTCTTTTCTGGCGCTATAGTGGCGCGTCGCGCCCTTGCAGCGCCAAGCCTAAATTTTCTGGGTTTTGGAAAATAGGCTTAAAAACCCTGCACATCTAATAGTGGCGCATTGTGCCAAGGACCAAACTACTGAGGCTTGTTTCTGGTGCATCGCGCCCTTGCAGCGCCAAGCCTAAATTTTCTGGGTTTAGAGTCTAGGCCTAAAATTCCTGTAGTACTAGTCTGTAAAAAAAGGGTCATAACTTTTGACGCCTAACTCCAAAAATTGCAATATTGGTGGCATTGGAAAGAAGACTCAAGGAACTTGAATTTGGTAGGTAGTGGGACACCCAGTTCATTATATTCTAGGAGATATACTCGTTTGAAGTTGACCCTTATACTAACTCATCCAAAAACTTAATCGATTGGAATTCTTTGGACTCAGTTTGGTGTTAGAGATTCCTTATGACCCCTAAACCCATATAACACACATCAAATACTTAGGAATTGATCCTAACCCACATATAAAATTATAAGTCCTTTGGTTCGAGTTTACACACATGTGATGAAATGTTCGAGTCTTTGCAAAAACAAATTCGGGGTGTTACATTATCTCCCCCTTGGGATCATTCATCCTCGAATGAAGATCAACTAGAGATGGACTCGAGGAATGAATAACAATCGAGACTCAATCAAATAAACCAATCAACCAATTTAGACAATCAACTATCCCCGCTCAAGAATAAGCAAATCAATTTAAGTCAAGAGTAGAGACATTTCCTTCATCATTATCATCATTAGGCACGAATGGAACATCGAAACTCTACCAACTGAACATCAAAGACTCAAGGATCTTTAATTTGGTAGGTAGTGGTCCACCCAGTTCATTATATTCTAGGAGATATATGCGTTTGAAGTTGACCCTTATACTAACTCATCCGAAAACTTAATCGATTGGAATTTTTTGGACTCAGTTTGGTGTTAGAGATTCCTTATGACCCCTAAACCCATATAACACACATCAAATACTTAGGAATTGATCCTAACCCATATATAAAATTACAAGTCCTTTGGTTTGAGTTTACACACACGTGATGAAATGTTTGAGTCTTTGCAAAAACAAATCTGGAGTGTTACATTATCTCCCCCTTGGGATCATTCGTCCTCGAATGACGATCAACTAGAGATGGACTAGAGGAATGAATAACAATCAAGACTCAATCAAATCAACCAATCGAGCAATTTAGACAATCAACTATCCCCACTCAAGAATAAGCAAATCAATTTAAGTCAAGAGTAGAGACATTTCCTTCATCATTCTCATCATTAGGCACGAATGGAACATCGAAACTCTACCAACTGAATCATTCGAACCTCTACATCATCAACTGTCAAACTCCAATTCATGAGTGACATCCCTAATCCTTTTCACAATTTTGTACGGCCAATATATCGGTGCCCAAGCTTCCCTTTCTTTCCAAGTCTCATAACATCCTTCACGTACATCCAATCATTCCCCCAAAAGTGATCATTAACCTACTACCATCACTTTCATAATGACAACCATACACTCAAGCTTATCACTCTAACCACCTCAACCACATCTAAGAATTCTCGAGCTTACTTTAACCCTTCTACCTTCATTATTGCATGAGATCTTACCCAGAGACATACTAACATACTCTTGCCTATATATTGCATGTCACAGGGTCTCATCTCGCTCCTCTTCCACCTCTATCCTCAACTAGACGCGTACAGTCACAACTATCACAATCAGGAAACACTCACTCTCCCCTATCTACCCTCACTCAACTCCGTCTACTGTCACCTTGGTCAACTCATCACTATCGAAAGCCCAAGACTTACTTTGGTTCATTACCCTATCATCTCCCCCTTAGCTGAAAGGCATCAACTAAATGGTACTAACTAGTCACCCAAAGCAACTCATAAATTTAGAGCCCATACAACTCTATACTATCTCATACACACCTCTTAGCCGCTTCTTACCAAATGACTTAGCCTTAACTCACTATTTACATTTGAGGGTCGCACACCCCTCCATTCATTACTCCCCCCACTCCTTGCAAGTTAATATCTTAATCTCTCACATACGTCATGTCAAGCCTACTAAATCAAATTTTAAAACTAGCACTATCACAATCATTCATTACACCTCATTATTCACCCTATAGATACTTCACTCTAGTTGTAGGCCTCAATCAACCACCATTGTCACTACTTCAGTCCTACTCTTCTAACTCCTTCTTTCTAACTCTAGGATCATTCTACAAATCATAACTTACCTTTTCCTCAAATCACATTCCATCCGATGGTGACACTAATCCTTTAGAGACATAGCTTCCCTCTCAAGGATAATATTTGAATCAAGATTTAGAGATGAGATTCTAGGATACATCTCGCTCTGGCTCAATGCATGATCCATATGAATGAGAGTACATTCTTCCAAATTAATAGAGTTAAACACATTAATCGACTCCTCTCAAGCCATGTGCAGACTCTTCACTTCCTCAAGACTTTATCTTAACTCATCAACAAGAATCTCAGAATTACTGTTCTAACCACCTTGAGTATGAGGGGTATTCGAATAGATTTGAGCAACACACGAATTAGAAGGGAACATTCATAGAGTTAAACTCTATCGCACAAACTCAGAATATAAAAGAAGGGAAACAATTCTTAATGTCCTATAACCTCCTGATTATAAGTGTGGTGCACAATACACCCATAAGCAAGACTCTACTAGACATGGCTTCATAGAATCCCTAGGACTCTTGAACTTTGTGCTCTGATACCATGTTTGTCATGCCCCTAGAGGGTACCCTAGACGTGACCGGCACTCGAAGATCATTGCTGGTCCCCAAGCGAACCACTTGGTCCAATCACACATCCATTCATATCAATCAATCAGCGGAAAGTTTAAAATAAAGAAATAATTTAGTGGGCAACTCGAATCATCAATCTTACCCAAAGAATAAAGGCCATGGGCCAACAAATCGAACTCCAATTTATGTCATTAAAATAGTTTGATAAGAATAATTCAAGGAAAGAAAATACTCAATCGACCCATCACTGTCTAGTCTATGAAGCCTCTATTACTACTATCTAATTGGTGCTAATGACATGTTCATGGCTACCTCAAATAAAAATGAAAAGGGCTAACTTGATGCAAGAATAACATGAGCGGTGTCCTCCGAATGTAGGAGAGGACTCACCAATACGCTGAATGTGTATAGATCCTTAATGGTGCTCCTATTGACGATCTCTTAAACCTGTCTTTGTATCATGAAATGATAAGGTCCAAATGGACGCTAGTACATGGAATGTACAAGTATGTACTATGGCAGAATAAAACATACCTCAAGGAAGAATAACGTTGGTCCAAATATCTCAAATCAGAAAGGTAAGAGAGACTCAATCAAAGTGTCATAAGTCTAAAGTAAGAATACATTTTTAGACAAAGACCAATCATATACCATACAATCCAATCCAATCATGTACAATACAGTTCAATCAAATCATTTACAATTCGATACCATCCAATCATCTACAATCTGATTCAATCCAATCATATATCATCCGATTCAATCCAATCATATACAATCGGTTCAATCCGGTCCAATCCAATCCAATCACGTATCTAATCCAATCCAATCATATACTATCAACTCTAATTCAATCACATATTATCTAATCCAATCCAATCACATATCCAATCCAATCCAATCCAATCATATGCAAACAACTCAATTCAATAGATATGCAAATTAGAATTATGCAATGTTTTACAATTCAACTAAATAATCTACAATCACAATCAAACCAATCATATGAAGCACAATCCATTCAATTGGGAGTTTTTCTAACCGAAAACTATCACCATATGAGCGAGTGATAGTACAACAAGCCGACGTTGTTGCCACGTTCGTTCATACTTTGCCAGGGTAAGAACGAATCAATAATTATGGATTCATAACCAATCAAGTCCTATCATGTTAGGACAATAAAATAGAAAACATCCGACTTTAACGGTTCGATCCCATGGAAGCATCCGACTTTAACGGTTCAATCCTTTCCTATATTTGGCGACATTGTTTATTGGTTCGAGTATGGACTATACTCTTACCCAATTCGGTGCTCGATACACCTTCCAATACTCAATATGCTCATATCTATCATGTGAGTAAAATACTCAAAATACTCATTTAGTCTCGTTGGACTCTTTTCAAAACTCAAATCAAATCTGCCCTCATTGGACCTTCTTTCAAATCGACTCATCTCAAATCATCAAACTCTTCTCTTTAAAATTGATACAATCTCAACTCAATCTCAAAAATCGACATTTTAAAGTAAAAATGCTCAACTCATTTATACTCAAAATACTCATGTTCAAAAATAATTAAAAAACTTCTCAAACTCAACTCATGCTTAAACTCTTTTTAAATCATAAATAAAAATAATTATTCTTTAAATTCAAAATAGTGTATAAATAGTTTATGCAAAAATGTTCAGAAATCATTTATTTAAAACGCCTTCTCAAAAGATCATTTATTTTCAAAATATTCATAAGACTCCAATCAAATCAAATTATGCAAATCACATGTCACATAATCAAATTAGACTCCAATCCACTTCATCACACAACATTCTCGTCAACATAACCTCTTTATTCACATCATCATCAAATATCATCATTCACATCATCATCAAACATCATCATCACATCATCATCAAATATCATCATTCACATCATCATCAAACATCATCATCACATCATCATCAAACATCTACTCCAAAATCGTTATTTAATTCTATGTTCAATTTATACAGACAAAAAAACAATCTAACTCTACCAAGGTTTTGTTTCTTTTTATGCCCTTCACATTCATAACTATCCCAAAATTCTCATATAACTAAAAATCAATTTCATCAAACTCATGTAAAAGAATACCTTATTTTGCTATAAAAAATAATATTGTTTTTATTATACATAAAAACCATCAATCTCATCCTCAAGATAAATTATGACCAAAAAAAGAAATCTCATCTTGGGTTCATGTGAATGAATACATGAATCCATACTCTCAACTAAGTCAACTCAAGAACATCATTAACATATTCCAGTAATATTCTATAGTTTAGGAAATTTCAAGAAAAATCTTCATAAAAGGTTCAAATTTTTCACAACTTCTATCCAACACATCTATGGGCATATGGAAAAACTCAATCCATATTTTAGGTTAGCCTTACATACCTTAAAGTAGATTTTGAATAAACCTTGTTGTTTGGTCTTTAATGGGAAGCTTGAATCCTTGAATTTTTTAGGGCAAATCTTGTTGGAGATGATTTGAGAGAAGAGGGTGAAGGTTAGGGTTTCTTTGGAGGTGAGGAGGCTGAAACAAAATGAGCCTAAAACATCCTATGTTAGTGTATATATGTTTATGAAAAATATCAAAATTGCCCCTCTTCAAAATCTGGAAAACTGGGTAAAAATCTTGCTGGCGCTATAGTGGCGCGCCGTGCCACTCCAGCGCCAAGCAAAAATAGGCTTAACACCCTGCACATCTAATAGTCGCACATCACGCCAAGGACCAAACTACTGAGGCTGTTTTATGGGACTATAGTGGCGCATCGCGCCTTTGCAGCGCCAAGCCAAAATTTGTTGGGTTTTGGAAAATGGGCTTAAAAACCCTACACATCTAATAATGGCGCATCGCTCCAAGGACCAAACTACTGAGGCTTGTTTCTGGCGCTATAGTGGCGCGTCGCGCCCTTGCATCGCCAAGTCTAAATTTTCTGGGTTTAGAGTCTAGGCCTGAAATTCCTGTAGTACTAGTCTGTAGAAAAAGGGTCATAACTTTTGACGCCGAACTCCAAAAATTGCAATCTTGGTGGCGTTGGAAAAAAAACTCAAAGACCTTTAATTTGGTAGGTAGTGGTCCACCCAGTTCATTATATTCTAGGAGATATATGTGTTTGATGTTGACCCTTATACTAACTCATCCAAAAATTTAATCGATTGGAATTCTTTGGACTCAGTTTGGTGTTAGAGATCTCTTATGACCCCTAAACCCATCTAACACACATCAATTACTTAGAAATTGATCCTAACCCATATATAAAATTATAAGTCCTTCGGTTCGAGTCTACACAGATGTGATGAAATGTTCGAGTCTTTGCGAAAAAAAATTCGGGGTGTTACATGGCACCACCCATCAGGTAAGGGATCCTCAAGTGAGTTTCATGTACCAAAAAGTAGCTTTAAAAATTTGGGACAATGCCTCTTCTTCAAAAATATGTACCAAATCTACAGCGTAACACAGATCAAACCTAAAGAAGCCCAAAGTTTCCCTTTCTAACTATTAATACAAATAATTTTTTTATTCGAGGAGAGAGTTCGATTCAACAACAATTCTACTGTCCACAACTTCCGATTCAATCCCACTACCTCGACATATGCAATCCATTCAATAACCCATTTTTGTTGGCCTAAAATAATGTTGTTGGTAGGATACAACAACAACATGGACCATTATTTGGAATGCTGAATTCACAAGGACTACAAGGCCCAATAACTGAGAACAGTAATTATACGTCTGGCCTTGCACTTAATAGTGGACATAATCATACTCAAAGTGATTACAACTTGGACTTAATATGTCCCATTGAGCAATATATTCAGGTAGTGGAATAATGTTTGGTTCAGATATTGGAAATGCAACAACTAGTAATTATAACTTGAATGTCAATTTGGACGATGTGGCAACATATTCAAGTAGCACAAATATGTCTGATGCGTATGTTGGAAATGTGACTATTAATGGATTGGGAGCAAAAAATTCAAATTTTCAGCAACATATTGGTGAACCAAACATGTTTGATCCAAGCACTATTGTGGCGACATGATATGAGAGTGATATTGAAGGAAGAAATTCAAATGAAAAAGAAAATTGTGATGTGTATTTCAATTTCAATAATATGGTCTATCCCTTCAAGAATCATGGAAATCCGAATGCTAGCCTACCTAATGAACAAGGCAATGAGTTTGATCAAGTTTACCCTGATGATCAGGTTAGTGCTTCTATCTAGTTTGATGATGATATATATATATATATATATATATATATATATATATATATATCATTTCTCTCCTTTTGATAAAAAAGATTTTTATGAAGACATCTTTTTGTTAACTCAATATTGACTTGTTTTTCAAGAAAATATTTTTCGTCACAGCCATAATCTCCTCTAGATTTTACCTTAAATCTACTTACACAGGTGGCAGCGACATCAAATGTCCAGTTTCCAAAAATAACTGATGAATCCTCAAAATGATGATCCAATGTTATCAAGACAATTAGTGACAACTCTCATAAGTTCTCTATCCAGGGACAATTTTTTTCCCAAGTGAAAATTGGCATCTTTCACTTTTTTGAAGACTGTTTTATTTGGTACCCACTAAATTAGATCACAGGAAACAGAGGTGGATCACAACGGATACACTTAAATGCCAAGTCTTTCCTTTGCTAGAACCTTTTTAGATTGTACTTATTTTCACTATTCCCAAATATACAAGTATCCAAAGCAACTCCACCAGAATCAGACTCCACTTGCTACTCCACTAGGATGAAACGTCTGCTTGAAAAATAATAATTCTAATTCAGAAATTTTTTCTGATGTGGAAGATTAGACAAAGCTGCAACCACAGAGTATATTCCCGTCCCTTCTGAACCGCCTTCAAACAGAAAATAATAATAGAGAAATTAAAGAGAATAAAAATAACAGAAGATATAATGAAAAATTATTCACTTTACGGAAAATAGTTACAACCATATAATACACAATATTTCTCACACACACCCCAATACCTAAAATACTATACCCAAGAGATACCATCCCTAAATCCATCAATGGTAAAAGAAAATATAATACCATGTAATTTATACATTTTGGTATTTGGTATTTTTTTTGGTGTAGATACAAAAAATGGAGCTAAGCTCCTTAAATAGCTAAAAAAACTATTTTCATATGCTATCTCCCCGATGTGGGATAGCCAAGATTTTTTACTCCCTTTTTTTTCTTCCATTTTCAAACCAACAACCAAGTTGATCCTCCAAGGAATCATAGTGTAGAGACAATTATGTGTGACCTTGTCCTTGGTGTCAATGTAAAAATGATGATTGGCGATTAGCTTGTCATAGCCAAGGAGACTAGTCGTAGACTTGGCATGGGAACAAACATGTATCCTTCTTCCTCCCTCCTGGGATGCACAAGGATGAAAATACTACTGCTAACCACCTTGTGGATGAACTCATTGAGATGGTTGATGGCTTTGTCGGTTTCTTTCCAGAGCACAAACATGAGATTGTGAGGAAGCTCTATGAAAGAAAGCACATTTGTGGTATGACAAGAGATGGTGTGAATGACACCCCTGTCCTAAAGAAAGCAAATATTGGCATAGTTGTGGCTGTTGCTACTGATTCTACTCGTAGTGCATTAGACATAGTTCTCACGAAGCCAGGATTAAGTATGATAGTGAGTGTCATTTTAACTAGTCGAGTCATTTTCCAAAGGATGAAGAATTATACCATTTATGTTGTTTCTATAACCATCCGAATTGTGCTAGGATTCATGCTTATTGCACTAATCAAGAAGTTTAATTTCTCACCCTTCATGGTTCTTATCATGGCCATTCTTAATGATGGAACCATCATGACCATATCTAAAGACAAGGTGAAACTGTCACCTATGCCTAACTCATGGAAACTGAGAGAAATATTTGCCACTGGAATAATTCTTGGAACATACCTAGCCATGATGAGCGTTATCTTCTTTTAAGCTACTCACCAGTCAAATTTCTTTAGTGAAACATTTGGTGTAAGATCGATTAAAGATAATATGCACGAGCTTAATCCTTCCCTATATCTTCAAGTCAACATCATTAGTTAGACACGCATTTTCATAACTAGGTCAAGGAGTTGCTCTTACGTAGAATGACCTGGTCTCCTTCTGCTAGCTGCTTTTGTTGTTGCACAGCTGGTTGCCACCATATGTACAGTATATGCAAACTGGGTTTTGCTAGGATTCATGGTATTAGTTGGGGTTAGGCTGGTGTTATTTATCTTTATAATATTATTTTCTACATACCTTTCATATTCTAACATTCACAATCAGATACACTTTGAGTGGCAGGGCCTGGAATAATATGATTGAAAACAAGGTTGTTGTTAGAATGTATGCTTCCACTAGAATAGTTGGGGTCTGGTCCCTTATCAGAAATTAGTACAGAAACTTAAAGAATAGAACAATAAAATTAGACTCAAGATTTTACTTGAAAACTCCTTGCTCAAGGAGAAACCGCGACTTGCCACATAGGATTTCTGCTCAATCTTCACTAAAACAACTTAGCTAAAGATTCAGATTACAACTCTTGTAATCTAGGAATTGCACTCATAATTCCTCTTCTCTCCTAGTAACAACTCTATTATAGATCTGAAGCAATAACTCTACTGCTTTCCAAATCACTAGACTCCTAGCTAATTTATTCTTCAAGAGGTCTCCAAAACTAGCTATAGTTACTTCAACAAGATGAATAATGAAAAACAAACATAATGATCTGGTCTAGATTCCTTTATAGATTAGGAGTAGACCTTAAAATATTAAGACCAAGAAATTACAACTCTAAAATAAGAACAAAACAACTAATAACTATCAGGGCCTTGATCTTCTTCAAGAGAAAATTTCAGATTTCTTGAGAGCATGAGCTTTAATGGATTTTTCTTTTCACTAATGCCAAAAAGCCAAGTGAGAAATGTTGTAAAGAATGTATATATCAGTGATATATATTGCGTTGATGATTTGTATTAGTTAGACAACTGGCCCTCTACATAGGAACTTGGTCGCGTACACACAGACCTACAGACTTGGCAGGATCTATTTTGTACTGTTTGTCTACTGTCGTTACTAGCAAAGTGTCCTCAAAAGGACCAGGTCCTTTTCCTATTCCCTGAGTTTGTGAAATCATCAAAACCAACTAATACTGATGTAACACCCCGGATTTGTTTTTGCCAAGACTCTAATCGTTCTTTTTGTGCGTGTAGGATCGAACTCTATGACTTGTAATTTTATATATGAGTTAGGATCAATTCCTAAATATTTGAAGTGTATTAGAGGTGTTTTAGGATCATGAGAGATCTCTAACACTAAGTCGAGTCCAATGACTTCCAATCGACTAAGTTTTAGGATGAGTTTGTATAAGGGTCAACTTTGAACAACCATATCTCCTAGAATATAATGAATTGGGTGGTTCATTACCTATCAAATTAAAGGTATTTGAGTCTTCTTTCTAATGCCACCAAGATTATATTTTTTGGAGTTCGTAATCAAAAGTTATGACCATTATCCAACATACTATAATTGCAAAAATTTTAGGCATGGGGCGCCACTATAACGCTAGAAACTGGTCTCTGTAGTTTGGTCCTGGGCGCGACGTGCCACTATTAGGCTTGCAGGTTTTTTAAGCCCATTTTCCAGATTTCAATGACTTCCAATCGACTAAGTTTTAGGATGAGTTTGTATAAGGGTCAACTTTGAACAACCATATCTCCTAGAATATAATGAATTGGGTGGTTCATTACCTATCAAATTAAAGGTATTTGAGTCTTCTTTCTAATGCCACCAAGATTATATTTTTTGGAGTTCGTAATCAAAAGTTATGACCATTATCCAACATACTATAATTGCAAAAATTTTAGGCATGGGGCGCCACTATAACGCTAGAAACTGGTCTCTGTAGTTTGGTCCTGGGCGCGACGTGCCACTATTAGGCTTGCAGGTTTTTTAAGCCCATTTTCCAGATTTCAGAAATTTTAGACTTGGCGCTGTAGTGGTGCGGCACGCCACTATAGCGCCACCAGGGTTTTAGCCCATTTTTCCAGATTTTTGATGAAGGGAAATTTGGACATTTTTCCTAAACATATATACACAACTTGGTCATGTTTTGGGATGATATTTTCAGTTTTTCACCCTCTTCTCTCTCTAATCATCTTCAACAAGATTTGCCCTCAAAAATTCAAGGATTCAAGCTTTCCATTGAACCTCACAACAAGGTTTATCAAAATCTACTCTAAGGTATGTAAGGCTAACCTAAAATATGGATTGAGTTCTTCCATATGCCTCATAGATGTGTTGGATGAAGATGGTGAAAGACTTGAACCTTCTATGAAGGTTTTCTTGAAATGTTCCTAAACTCTAGAATATTTTTATATACCAGAAATTGATTGATGATTTTCATGACTTAAATTCTTGAATAATTATCTTTCATATTTATTTCACAAACCGTAGTTACATATTGACTGTAATGAATGTTTGTACATAAATTAATATGTATTGATGGTATTCTTGAGTTGAGTTTTGTTGAGAGTATAGATTCATGTATTCATTCACATGAACCCAAGATGAGATTTCCTTTTGTCATAATTGTCTTGAGGTTGAGATTGATGGTTTTTGTGTGTATATGTATTGATTGGAATGAAAAGAATAAATTGGGATAGTTATGAATGTGAATAACATAAAAAGGAACGAAATATTGGTAGAGCTAGAATGTCATTTTTGTTTCTATAAATGGAATATATAATTAAATAAGAATTTTGGAGCAAGATGTTTGATAATGAGGTTAATGATGATGTTTGATGAATGAGGTGAATGATGTTTATTTTACTAAGGAAAAATGATTGATGAAGAGGTTATATTGAGGATGATGTTTTGAGATGAAATGGATTGGAGTCTAACGTGACTACATGATATGTGATTTGCATAATTTTATTTGATTGGAGTCTTATGAGCATTTTGAATAGAAATGATCTTTTGAGAAGGGGTTTTAAATAAATAATTTGTGAACACTTTTGCATAAACTATTTATACACTATTTTTGAGTTTAAAGAATGATTATTTTTATCTATGATTTAAAAAGGGTTTAAGCATGAGTTGAGTTGAGAAGTCTCTAAATTATTACTTTTTGAATATGAATATTTTGAGTATAAACAAGTTAAGTATTTTTACATAAAAATGTCTATTTTGAGGTTGAGTTGAGGAGTTGAAATTATGTTTTAAATGCATATAATATTTTCTACATTGATTCAGTTGAGATGGTATAAAATTCAAAAAGAAGAGTTTGATGATTCAGAAGAGTTGATTGTGAAAGAAGGTCCAATGAGACCAGATTGATTGAGTTTTGAAAAGAGTCTAATGAGACTAAATGAGTTGATTTGAAACTAAGTCCTAATAGACTAAATGAGTATTTTGAGTATTTTACTCACTTGATAGATATGTGCATATTGAGTCTTGGGAAGAGTATTGAGCACCGAATTGGGTAAGAGTATAGTCCATACTCGAATCCCATAAACTACGCCGCCAACGTAGGAAGGGATTGGACTGTTAAAGTCGGATGTTTTCCATGGGATTGGACCTTTAAAGTCAGATGTTTCCCATTTTATTATCCTAAAATGATAGGACTTGACTGATTGATGGAATCCATGATTGGTTGATTTGTTCATGCCCTGGCAAGGTATGGACGGATGTGGCAACGACGTGGCTCATTGTGCATCACCTACTTATAGGTGGTGGAATTGTTGTCGGTTAGAGAAACTCCCAATTGAGTGGATTGTGCTTGGTATGATTGGTTTGATTGAGATTGTTGATGATTAAGTTAGATTGTATAACATTGTTAAATTCTAATTTGCATATCTATTGAGTTGAGTCCTTGACTTTATTGTTGAGTTGATTGTATGTGATTGGATTGGATCGGATCGGATTGTATACGATTCGATTAGATTGGATTGAATATGATTGGATTAGATTGAATTGAATTGTATGTGATTGGATTGAATTGTTTATAAGTAGTCTCTGTCTAAACCGTATTCTTTGTTTATAAGTAGTCTCTGTCTAAATCATATTCTTACTTTAGACTTATGACACCCTGATTGAGTATCTCTTATCTTTATAACTTGAGATATTTGAGTCAGTATTGTTTTATCTTGAGGTATGTTTCATTCTGCCATATTACATACTCTTACATTTCACGTACTGACGTCCATTTGGACCTGCATCATTTCATGATGCAGAGACAGGTTTAAGAGATCATCAATAGGCGTACTATTGAGAATCTATTCACACTCAGCTTAGTGGTGAGTCCTCCCCTACATTCGGAGGACACCACTTATATTATTTTTGCATTGAGATTAGTCTTTTTCATTCTAATTTGAGGTAGCCATGAACCTGTCACTGGCACTAATTAGATAGTAGTGATAGAGGCTTCATAGACTAGATAGTGATGGGTCGTTTGATTATTTTATTTTATTGAATTATTCTTGTCAAACTATTTTAATGACAAGATCGGAGTTTGATTTGTTGTCTCATGGCCTTACTTCCTTGAGTTAGATCATTGATTTGGATTGCCCGCCAAATTATTTCTTTATTTTAAACTTTCTGCTGGTTGATTGATATTAAATGGATGTGTGAATGGACCAAGTGGTTCGCTTGAGGACCAGCAATGGTCCTCGAGTGCCGGTCACATCTAGGGTACCCTCTTGGGGCCTCATTGGACCTTCTTTCAAATCGACTCATCTCAATCATCAAACTCTTCTTTTCAAATTTGATACCATCTCAACTCAATGGATGTAGAAAAATATTATATACATTTAAAATATAATTCCAACTCCTCAACTCTACCTCAAAATAGACATTTTTATGTAAAAATGTTTAACTCATTTATACTCGAAATACTCATGTTCAAAGTGGTAATTAAAAGACTTTTCAAACTCAAATCTTGCTTAAACTCTTTTTAAAATCAAAGATGAAAATAATCATTCTTTAAAACTCAAAATAGTGTATAAATAGTTTATGCAAAAATGCGCACAATCATTTATTTAAAACTCCATCTCAAAAGATCATTTATTTTCAAAATGCTCATAAGACTCCAATCAAATCAAATTATGCAAATCACATATCATATAATCATATTAGACTCCACTCTACTTCATCACACAACTTCTTCATCAACATAACCTCTTCATTCACATTATCATCAAATATCATCATTCACATCATCATCAAACATCATCATCGCATCATTATCAATAATCATCATTTACATCATCATCAAACATCATCATCACATATAAATTCATATACAAAGATTCATTTGTAGTCAATAATATGAAAGATAACTATTCATGAATTTAAGTCATGAAAATCGTCAATCAATTTCTAGTACATAAAAATATTCTAGAGTTTAGGAAAATTTCAAGAAAAATTTTCATAAAAGGTTCAAATATTTCACAACTTCTACCTAACACATCTATGGGCATATGGAAGAACTTAATCCATATTTTAGGTTAGCCTTACATACCTTAAAGTAGATTTTGAAGAAACCTTGTTGTTGGGTCTTCAATGGGAAGCTTGAATCCTTGAATTATTTAGGGCAAATCTTGTTGGAGATGTTGGAAAAGAAGAAGGGATGAATATTAGGGTTTTGGGGAGGTGAGGGGGCTGAAAATATCATCCCAAAACATTCCAAGTTGGGTATATATAATTAGGGAAAACTCTAAGTTGCCCCTCTTCAAAAATCTGGAAAACTGGGCAAAAATCTTGCTGGCGCTATAGTGGCGCGTCACGCCACTGCAGCGCCAAGCCAAAATAGGCTTAAAACCCTGCACATCTAATAGTGGCGCATCGCGCCACTGTAGCGCCAAGCCTAAATTTCCTGCAGTGGTCGCCCAGGCCTGAAATTGCTGCAGTACTAGTCTGTAGTAAAATGGTCATAACCTTTGACTCTGGACTCCAAAAATTGCAAACTTGGTAGCGTTGCAAAGTAGACTCAAAGACCGTTAATTTGGTAGGTCGTGGTCCACCCAGTTCATTATATTCTAGGAGATATGGTCGGTTGAAGTTGATCCTTGTACTAACTCATCCTAAAACTTAATCGATTGGAAATCTTTGGACTCGACTTGGTGTTAGAGATCCCTTATGGACCCTAAACACATATAACACACTTCAAATACTTAGGAATTAATCCTAGCTCATATATATAATTACAAGTCCTTTAGTTCGAGTCTACACACACGTGGAGAAATGTTTGAGTCTTTGCAAAAATAATTCCGGGGTGTTATAGGATGACACTTGATGGATGGGGGTTTCTGGGAGAGGAATTTGAGGATAAGGGATATCTGATCAGCATGACTTTCATGATGTTGAAGCACTATCTTTTGAGACTGATGAATTACGCTGCAAGGCGAATATTTTCTTCTTTGAGTCCTTGAACTCAAAGGAACCTGGTCTATTTGAGTGTGTTTTAGCTAGTTGTGCCTTAAGACTCACAATCTCAGCATCGTTAAAACTTAAGAGTGCTGTCATATCTTCAAACTCAAGTTTTAATTATCCCTGCTCGAATAAAAATTCAGATATCCTGCTTATTTGTAACACCCCCCAAAATTTTTCACTAAGATTTGGACCCTTCTTTGTATACGTGTAGGATCGAACCCGACTATTGTGAAGTGTATGCATGAGTTAGGATGAGTTACCAAGAAATTGAAGAGTATTAGTGGTGTTATGGGGTCACAAAGGATCCCTAGAACCAAGCTAAGTTCAAAGAATTCGTCTTGGCTAAGTTTCAAAATTAGTCTGTATAAGGGGTCGACTTCTAATGACAATATATTTTGAAATATGACGATCTGGGTGGCCCATGACCTATTAAATTAAAGGTCATAGAGTCTTCTTTCCAATGCCGCCAAGATTGTAATTTTTGGAGTTCGGCGTCATAAGTTATAACTATCTTAAGACGGACTAGTACTGCAGGAATTTCAGGCCTGGGTGGTAACTACTGGAAACCTGGGCTTGGCGCCGTAGTGGCGCGATACGCCACTATCGCGCCAGGAACAAGCCTCAATAGTTTGGTCCCTGGCATGGCGTTCCACTACGAGATGTGTAGGGTTTTTAAGCCAACTTTCTAGAACCCAGAAAATATAGGCTTGGCGCTGTAAGGGCGCGACGCGCCCCTATAGCGCCATAAAATAGCCTCAGTAGTTTGGTCTTTGGCGCGATGCGCCACTATCAGATGTGCAGATTTTAAGCCTAAATTCAACTTGGCACTGTAGTGGCGCGACGCGCCACTATAGCGCTAGGAGGATTTTATCCCATTTTTTCTAGATTTTTTAGGAAGGACAAATTGGACATTTTCCCAAATTATATATACACTGATTTGTTCACGTTTTGGACCATTATTTCAGCCCCTTCCTCTCTCTAAAAGCCCTAGAAATTCCCTCTCTTCTCCTTCAAATCCATCTCCAACAAGGATTGCCTTCAAGGACTTCAAGAATTCAAGCCTTCTATTGAAAACCTAGCATCAAGGTTTCTTCAAAGTCTTCACCAAGGTATTTAAGGCTACTCAAAGCATGGGCTGAGTCCACCCATGTGCCCTACATCTTCTTTGAGATCAATTTTTCATAAGAATGAAGTTTATTGATAGAGTTAGGTCCAAATAGGTCCTTTTCATCTATTAACCTAATTTTTATTATGTTGATGTTGTGGAGTCAAGAAAGTGATGTGCTACATGTTGGTATGAGTTGATTGAGATGAGAGGTCGAACATATATTATTAGTTTTCTTAACTATGTTGATTATGATAAAGAATGCTAATTTTCTTAAATATGTTGCTTATCTTAGATTGTTTATTTAAAACCTTGGAGTTGTGATGAGTCCAAAATATTTGTTAAATGAAGAGAGGAACGATTGGTTAGGTTTGTATGTTGTTATAAATGCATATTTAATCTACTCTTGAAAGATATGATTGGGATTGATTGGATAGTATGATTGGGAGAGGTTTGATTGTGATAGAGATGATGAGTTGACAAGGTCCTAAATAAGACTTGTCGATAGAATTTGACTGAATTTATTGGATGGAGTTTTATGAGCATTGATTCTTGGGAGGAATATCGAGCACCGAATTGGGTAACAGTAAGTAATAACTCAAATCCAATAACTACGGCGCCAAACGTAGGAGGGGATGAAACCGTTAAAGTCGGATGCTTCCCCAAAATTCATTGAGGAAGCCACATGGGTAGCGGAGGACGATATGAAAGCTAAATATCCGCATTTATTGGTGCCCATCAATGAGAATGTTGAAGGTAATGTCCATTTTCTTGACTTGAATTCGTATGTGCGTTTTGAGTTCGAATAGTAAATTATTTTGAGAATTTGATTGGTTGAATGACTGAATTCTGATTGTGATTTGTACCCCATGTCCATCCTTGGTTTACTCATCATTCCAGGATGATTGATCCCAAGGGAGAGATAATATAACACCCCCCAAAAAATTTCAATAAGATTTGGACCCTTCTTCATATACGTGTAGGATCAAACCCGACTATTGTAAAGTGTATGCATGAGTTAGGATGAGTTCCCAAGAAATTGAAGAGTATTATAGGTAATGTGGGGTCACAAAAGATCCTTAGAACCAAGCTAAGTCCAAAGAATTCATCTTGGCTAAGTTTCAGAATGAGTCCGTATAAGGGGTCGACTTCTAACGACAATATCTTTTGAAATATGATGATCTGGGTGGCCCATGACCTAATAAATTAAAGGTCTTCGTGTCTTCTTTCCAACACCGCCAAGATTGTAATTTTTGGAGTTTAGAGTCAAAAGTTATAACTATCTTAAGATGGACTAGTACTGCAGAAATTTCAGGCTTGGGTGGTAACTACTGGAAACCTGGGCTTGGCGCTGCAGTGGCGTGATGCGCCACTATTGTGCAAGGAACAAGCCTCAGTAGTTTGTTCCCTGGCGGGGCACGCCACTATGAGATGTGCAGGGTTTTTAAGCCTACTTTCCAGGACCCAGAAAATATAGGCTTGGCGTTGTAAGGGCGCGATGCGCCACTATAGCTCCATAAAATAGCCTCAGTAGTTTGGTCGTTGGCGCGATGTGCCAATATCAGATGTGCAGGTTTTAAGCCTAAATTCGACTTGGCACTGCAGTGGCGTAACGCGCCACTATAGCGCCAGGAGGATTTTAGCCCCTTTTTCCAGATTTTTGAGGAAGGGCAAATTGGACTTTTTCCCAAATTATATATACACTGATTTGGTCACATTTTGGACCATTATTTCAGCCCCTTCCTCTCTCTAAAATCCCTAGAAATTCCCTCTTTTCTCCTTCAAATCCATCTCCAACAAGGATTGCCTTCAAGGACTTCAAGAATTCAAGCCTTCCATTGAAGACCTAGCATCAAGGTTTCTTCAAAGTCTTCACCAAGGTATGTAAGGCTACTCAAAGCATGGGTTGAGTCCACCCATGTGCCCTACATCTTCTTTGAGATCGATTGTTCATAAGAATGAAGTTTATTGATAGAGTTAGGTCCAAATAGGTCCTTTTCATCTATTAACTTAATTTGTATTATGTTGATGTTGTGGAGTCAAGAAAGTGATGTGCAACATGTTGGTATGAGTTGATTGAGATAAGAGGTCGAACATATATTGTTAATTTTCTTACCTATGTTGATTATGATAAAGAATGTTAATTTTCTTAAATATGTTGCTTATCTTAGATTGTTGATTTAAAACTTTGTAGTTGTGATGAGTCCCAAAAGATTTGTTAAATGAATAGATGAACGATTGGATAGGTTTGTATGTTGTTATAAATGCATATTTAATCTACTCTTGAAAGATATGATTGGGATTGATCGGATAGTATGATTGGGAGAGGTTTGATTGTGATAAAGATGATGAGTTGACAAGGTCCGAAATGAGACTTGTCGATATGATTTGACTGAATTGATTAGATGGAGTTTTATGAGCGTTGATTCTTGGGAGGAGTATCGAGCACCGAATTGGGTAACAGTAAGTAATAACTCAAATCCTATAAATACATCACCAAACATAGGAGGAGATGAAACCGTTAAAGTCGGATGCTTCCCCAAAAATTTTGTCCTGACATTATAGGACTTGGTTGGATTGGATCCATGATTGGTTGATTCATTCATACCCTAGCAAAGTATGAACGGACGTGGCAACAACGTTGGCTTGTTGTACTATCACTAGCTCATAAGTGATGGTTGTCGGATAAGAGAAACTCTCATATAGGTCTTGATAGTACTCTGAGTCGGATTGGGTTGAATTGAATGTGATTGGTCCTGTCTAAATCATATTCTTGTCTAGACATAGGACACTTGATTGAGTTGTTCTTCTTCCTAAGTTGAGAGTCCGAATTGGTTTGATTCTTTCTGATGTTTTTTTATTCGTCCATTTTAAATACTCGTACATTCCACGTACTGACGCCATTTAGCCTGCATCATTTCATGATGCAGAGACAGGTACTAAATATCATCAACCGATGCACCGTTGAAGATCTCCACACTTCCAACTAGTTGGTGAGTCCTCCCAGTTTCGGGAGGATACCGAGATTATCTTTATAGCTTTGTTTTATTTCCTTTATTTTGATTGTTGGTAGCCATGGACTTGTCATTGGCACCTCTTAGATTGTTGATAGAGGCTTCATAGACTAGAGTGTGGAAGTGTTGGATTGTTCATTTTGTCTAGTTATTGATTAGGTATTTATTTGGCCTTTGGCCCTAAAATTATGAATTGTATTCTTATAATAGAGTCTTCCACTGATAGAATGTGAATAAATGAAAGTGTGACTGGACCAACTGGTTCGCTTGAAGGCCAGAAATGACTTTTGAGTGCCGACCACGTCTAGGGTACCCTCTTGGAGCATGAAAAATATAGTATCAGAGCACAGAGTTCAAGAGTCCTAGGGAGTCTACGAAGCTGTGTCTAGTAGAGTCATGCTTATGGGTGTATTGTGTACCACACTTATAATCAGAAGGCTATAAGACATTAAGAATTGTTTCACTTATTTTATAGTCTGAATTCGTGCGATAGAGTTAAACTCTATAAAACTTCCTTTCTAATTCGTGCGTTTATACGTTACAGATAATGCCTCTTAAATGTACTGCTAGCCAGAGGAATGCTGATAACGCAGAGATGCCACAGCCAAAGGTACGCCCATCGAGGACTAGGGGCCGACCTGCAAGGTATGCTGAGGCATCTCAAGTGCCTACTACTCTGTCTGCACCAACCTCAGAGGTAGACTTTTGAGGAGCGATTGCCATGCTCACTCAATTAGTGGTTGTCCGCAATGGTAACTAGATTTCGCCAACTCTTAGCTCTATCTCCCAAGATCCGTTTACTGCCACAAGAATTAGAGACTTTCTGAGAATGAATCCGCCGGCATTCACGGGTTCTAAGGTTGATGAAGACCCCCAGAATTTTATTGATGAGATGTGGAAGATCCTGAAAGCTATGCATGCTACGGAGATCGAGGGGGTTGAGTTGGTGTCTTATCAACTCAAATATGTGGAAAACATTTGTTATAACCAATGGGAACAAGGTAGAGGTGAGGATGTTGAACCTGCTATGTGGGATGAATTTGAGGGAGCCTTTCTTGACCATTTGTTTCCCAGAGAATTGAGGGAAGCGAAGGTGGAAGAGTTTGTGAATTTGAAACAAGAAAGTATGACCATTAAGGAGTATAGTATAAAGTTCATCCAGCTGTCCAGATATGCTCCATAGATGATCCCAGATATGAGGTCGAAGATGAGGAAATTTGTCTCTGGTTTGGGAAGACATGTGAAGAAGGAGTGCAAAGCGACATTGTTAATCTCCGACATGGATATTTTAAGATTAATAGTGTATGATCAATAGTTGGAGGATGAGAAGAGGAAATACATAGAGGAGCATCTGATCAAGAAGGCAAAATCAGCGGGGCATGAGAATGAACAGAGGCAAAACAAAGGCAACAGGTCCTTCTTCCAGAAGAGGCCTTCCAACTATGCCTCGTCCGCCGCAAGTGCACCTACGGTGCATAACAGGTATGATCGATAGGGAAAAAGTCACCAAAATGTCAGATCTCAGGGTTCTCAATCCCAGGCCAGCGTGGGTCAAGATTCAAGGGAAAAACCACCATACGGCAAGTGCGGTAAGCTCCACTTGGGAGAGTGCAGAACGGGAAGGGTTGGTTGTTATAAATGCGGCCAGATGGACCATTTTCATAAAGAGTGTCCAACATGGGAGAACAGAGCCCACTATTCTACCACCGCACCAACAGCTAGAGATAATCATAGGGTCACTACTTCAGGTACGAGCGGAGGTACAAACCGCCTATATGCCATGGGTAGTCGCCAAGATCAGGAGGACTCCCCAAATGTCATGACAGGTATAATTCGAGTCTTTTCTCTTGACTGTTATGTTTTGATAGATCCGGGTGCCACACTATCTTTTGTTACTCCTTACGTGGCAAATAAAATCAATAGAATTCCTGAATGTCTTTATGAGCCTTTCTGTGTAGCTACTCCTGACGGTGATTCTGTCATAGCTAAGAAAGTCTATAGAGATTGCACTGTGTTAATCTATCACAGGGATACCTTGGCTGACTTAGTTGAGCTGGACATGGTTGACTTTGATGTGATCCTTGGCATGGACTGGCTTTATGTCTGTTATGCCTCTATTGATTGTAGGACATAGATTGTCAAGTTCAAATTCTTGAATGAGGCTGTCATAGAATGGAAGGGTAGTCTTGTCATGTCTAAGGGTAAGTTTATTTCATACCTTAGGGCCAAAAAGCTAATCTTAAAAGGGTGTATTAATCACATTGTCCGAGTGAAAGATGATAAGGTTGAGTCTCTATCCCTTGAGTCGGTTTCGATTGTCAATGAGTTTCCCGAAGTCTTTCCTGAAGACCTGCCTGGAGTCCCTCCTGATACGGAGATTGACTTTGGGATTGATGTTCTTCCTGATACCCAGCCTATCTCTATCCCTCCATATAGAATGGCTTTGGCTGAGTTGAAAGAGTTGAAAGACTTGTTAGATAAGGGATTCATTAGGCCGAGTGTCTCACTATGGGGTGCTTATGTCCTATTCATGCGAAAGAAAGATGGGTCCCTTAGAATGTGTATTGATTACAGGCAGCTGTAACAAGGATAGTGTCCAAATTAACAGCTGGTAAGTTGATAGTGTCAAACTTGCTCAAGGCTTCCATGATAAAAAAGTTAGAAGAAGATGCCACTTTTCTTTTCTCTGATCTTGGAAGCATTACCTTGTTCATAAATTTAAAATATAGTTGATACGCTCATTTGAGAAACTTCTTAGGAATGCCTGATGTATTTAATTTTTAGAGTTTCCCACACTGCTGAACAAATTTCTTAGAACACGCCATCCCTATAACGGATCTGATCCCTTCAGTTTTTATATTCAAGATTTTACCAAGCACAAATTCATCCAAACAAACATCGAATTCTCTAATATTAGTGTATAAACACCCATTGTCTCTAAACTCAGCATTCTAATAAAAGTCACGAACCTATTGTTCATGTAACACATGAACATGATCTCTGAACAAATATGACCAATCTTGAATCTCCACAGCATCAACCAATTCGCACATTCCTAGCTTATCTAGTATATCAGTGTCAAAAATCCTTCCATTCAAAACCTTTTAAGTTCTCAGAATTTCGACTCTTTCTTCTTTGGACAACTCCTTCTCAACCTTCATTCTTTTACTACTTGAACCTGGTCCTTTTCCAGGATCAGGATCAGATGCTGCAAACAATTCATCAATATCCATTTCTTCAATATTTAGAGAGGTTTCCTTCTTTCTAAAGACTGCTCAGGCGATATTTCCATTTTTCTTTTAGTTTGTTTCTTTTCTTCCTTCACTTTCTCTGCTTTTGTTTTCCTCTTCCTGCTTGTTGGCTTTCTTGCAGAGCTTTTCCTTGCCCTGGGCTTTATGACCCTTTTACCTCTAGGATCAATCTTCTTAGAACCCCTTTCAACCTTTTACTCATCCTTTTCTGACTCCGTTTCATTATTATCATCTCCTTTTGACACTTCATCCTAAGGAGTACTTACAAATGGTAGAGTAGTTTCTGGAGTTTTGTTCAATCTAGGAGATAGTTCCTCACACAGGGAAGGATTAGCATTACCTGGTTCCTCTTTCGAAAAGGAAGGTACAATTTTATTCTTCATAGTTACAAGACTTTCTGCACCCAAGTTTTCAACTACCAACTCCTCACTAATTGCAAGAATGTTTAACTCTATTCCTTCTATTCCTGTAAGATCTCTGTCGAAATGTTACTTTGTAATTTCATTTGAAGACATACCCGGTAAAGACAATGATAACTCAGTCTCAAAGGAGGGTTTGGGTTGAATAGACTCATCTAGTGACAAGTTTTGGGATTCACTCAAGTCTAGAGTAGAGGAAATGATAGCAAATGCTTGTTCATTGACTTGAATGGGGGAATCAAGAACAGGTTTTTTTGACACTTCACTCGCAAGAGGGTTTGAAGGATGAGCATGAGACTATGGAATGTCAAAGGTTTCAGGAAATGTAGTAGGATCAATATCTTGAAGGACATTGAGCACATATTGAGTAGTTGAACTTGGATTATACATCTTTGAAACAAAAGACAAAGAAAGAGGAATGAAATTTTGTTGAGAGAGGGATGAATTTTTTGGACAAGTTAGGGTTTGATTTGAAGAGAGAAAAAATATAAAAGGAAAGAAAAGGGTGTATCAGGTCTCTTCGAAAGAGTCACGATGTTTGAGTTTTAATTGATGGGACAAATGTCAAAAGTACACGTGGCAATCACAACGGTTCACACAATTAATTAATAAGCAATGTAAGGAATACTAACCTTCAAGCATGACCAGGTCCCTCTCCAAAGTTTTAAGAACGAATTTTCCTATCTTCCAGTTCTCCTATTATTCAAGCTTACTTCATACAAGTGTATACCTTCACAGGTACTTAATTGACTTTTTCATAAATAAGGCAATGCAATTATTTGAGATACTTGCATCCTGATCATAGTCAAGTAGAGTTGTAAGCGAATGAAAAACTTTCTCCTTAAAATGCCTTAAGTGAGATGAAGTCTTTACTTCCCATAGACATGTAGTTGTTCACATTTTCGACATAAGAAAGTGTTGGCTTACACTTCTTTCACTTCCTTGCAACACAAGTTAATTGTTAGACTTAGGAACCTAGTTTAATCGGAGTCCCAGTCATCAGATAATGGCACAATCAAAGAATTGTTTGTCCAATATGGCCAGATATCCTTTCTTATGTCCAGAGTTAGAACACGTTCCCTTGCTCTATTTCGCCTTTTGGTTAAAGTAGTTTGAAAATTTTTCTTGAGATCTCTTCCAGGAAAAATACTCATTCTTTAGATGACCATTTCTTCCACAATGGAGACATAGGAGATTATCAGATATAGAGACATACTTTCTTTAAGGATTGTAAGGAGGACTGATGTTCAGGCATCTTAATCCTCTTCCACCATTTTGCTCCTAGTTTGTCATATTTTCAAGCATCTTTGATGAAGCATTCCATTTCAAAGATTTTCTCAGCTCTTTTTTGCCTGAATAAGATCTCCTTTAAGTTGAGCATTTCTTTCAAGAGACATGGCTAACTTCTCATTAGCTTCATTCAACTTATCTTCAAGTTCCAGCTGCAAATCACCAGCTTCACCTTTTCCTTTAAAACATTTATTGTTGAATTTTTGAATTCAATATCAAGCTCTACATTATCAGCCACTAAGACAATTATTTGTTCTTCTAGATCAAACATTTTCATCTCGGCTCTCATTAGCTTCATTCAACTTATCTTCAAGTTCCAGCTACAAATCACCAGCTTCACCTTTTCCTTTAAAACATTTATTGTTGAATTTTTGAATTCAATATCAAGCTCTACATTATCAGCCACTAAGACAATTATTTGTTCTTCCAGATCAAACATTTTCATCTCGGCTACCATTAAATTTTCTTCAAGCTCAACTTGTAGATTCCTATCTTCATCCTTGCGATTTTCAATGCTTTTGTTCAAATTCTTGAGCTTTATATGAGGGTCAACATTGTTTCTTATCAGGACCATAGTTTGCTCTACTAGATTAGTGATTTGAGATACTAGAGTAAGCTTTTTATCTTGAAAAATATCAATAGTGTTATTCAGCATGTCCTTCTCATTTGTCAACTCAGTGATTGAGTCAATCAATACTGCTGCTAAGCTTCTCAATTTGTTAGCAGAGTAAATGTGCAAGTTTTTTCTAAGATCACTGAGAGTTACTTCTGTTTCATCATCAGCATCATCTTCCTCGTCATCTGACTCTGCCATGAACGCAAATAGTGAGTCAAAATCTTTTTCATCATCTTTTACAGTGACCATGGAGGCATCTTCTGGATGACTAGACTCCTTAGAGTCACTTGAGGAGTTTCCTGCAACACCCCGAAATTATTTTCGCAAAGGGTCAAACATTTCTTCACGTGTGTGTAGACTCGAAACGAAGGACTTGTAATTTTATATATGAGTTAGCATTAATTACTAAGTATTTAAAGGGTATTAGATGTGGTTTAGGGTCATAAGACATCTCTAACACAAAGTCGAGTCCAAAGAATTAGTCTCGGCTAAGTTTCCGAATGAGTTCGTATAAGGGTCAACTTCTAACAACCATATCTCTTTGAATATAACGGACTGGGTGGCCCATGACCTACCAAATTAACGATATTTGAATCTTCTATCCAACTCCACCATAATTGCAATTTAGAGAGTTCAGAGTCAAAAGTTATGACCATTACAGACTAGTACTGCAGGAATTTCAGGCCTGGGCAATCACTGCAGGAATTTCAGGACTGGCACTCCAGTGGCGCCTGGCGTTCCAGTGGCGCTCGGCGCCACTATAGCACCAAAAAATAGCCTCAGTAGTTTGGTCCTTGGTGTGCCACGCCACTATTAGATTTGCAGGGTTTTAAGCCTATTTTGGCTTGGCGCTGCAGTGGCGCGTCTGCCCAGTTTTCCAAATTTTGAAGAGGGGAAACTTGGACATTTTCCCTAAACATATATACCCTAACTTGGAACCCTAAACTTCATCCTCTCTTCTCTTCCAAATCATCTTCAACAAAATCCTTTTAAAAGCTCAAGGATTCAAGATCTTCAAGTCATGTCTTTGATTTTTGGTGAGATGTTCTTCATTTCCAAATATGTAAGGCTAACCTAAAATATGGATTGAGTTCTTCCATATTCCCATAGATGTGTTAGATATAAGTTGTGAAAGATTTTAACCTTCTATGAAGATTTTTCTTGGACTTTTTCCAAACCCTAGAATATTATTAATATGTGGTAATGATGTTCTTGAGTTGAGTTTGTTGAGGTTATGGATTCATGTATTCATTCACATGAAACCAAGATGATATTTTCTTTTTGGTAATAAATTGTCTTGAGGTTGAGGTTGATTATTTTTGTGTTTAATAAAAACAAATATTACTTTCAAAGTAAAATGAGGTATTCTTTTATATGAGTTTGATGAAATTGAATATAGAATTAAATAAGAATTTTGGAGCAAGATATTTGATAATGATGTGAATGATGATGTTTGATGATGATGTGAATAATGATGTTTGATGATGATGTGAATGAAGATGTTTGATGATGATGTGAATGATGGTTATTTAACGTATGTAGAATGATTGATGAAGAGGTATGTTGATGACAATGTTTGAGGTGAAATGGATTGGAGTCTAATGTGACTACATGATATGTGATTTGCATGAATTGATTTGATTGGAGTCATATTAGTATAAATGATCTTTTGAGATGGAGTTTTAAATAAATGATTGTGAGCATTTTTGCATAAACTATTTATACACTATTTTGAGTTTTAAAGAATGATTATTATCATCTTTGATTTTAAAAGGAGTTTAAGCACGATTTGAGTTTGAAAAGTCTCTTAATTACCACTTTGAACATGAGTATTTTGAGTATAAATGAGTTGAATATTTTTACATTAAAGTGTCTATTTTGAGGTAGAGTCGAGGAGTTGGAATTATATTTTAAATGCATATAATATTTTTCTACATCCATTGAGTTGAGATGGTATCAAATTTGAAGAGAAGAGTTTGATGATTGAGATGAGTCGATTTGAAAGAAGTTCCAATGAGACCAGACTGATTGAGTTTTGAAAAGAGTCTAATGAGACTAAATGAGTTTATTTAAATTAAGTCCTAAGAGACTGAATGAGTATTTTGAATATTTTACTCAGTTGATAGATATGTGCATATTGAGTCTTGGAAGGAGTATTGAGCACTGAATTGGGTAAGATTATAGTGCATACTCGAATCCCATAAACTAAGTCGCCAACGTAGGAAGGGATTGTACCGTGTCGGATGTTTCCTTATTTTATTTTACTGAAATATTAGGACTTGATTGAATTGATGGATCCATGATGAGTGATTCTTACATACCCTAGCAAGTATGAACGGACGTGGAAACGACGTTGCTCGTTGTGCATCACCTATATATAAGTGGTGGGATTGTTGTTGGTTAGAGAAACTCCCAAATTGAGTGGATTGTACATGACTTGATTGGTTTGATTGAGCTTGTTGATAATTGAGTTGGAATATATCACATTACTAAGTTCTAATTTGCATATTTAATTAAGTTGAGTCCTTTGACTTGTTTGTTGAGTTGTTTGTTGAGTTGATTGTATATGATTGAATTGGATTGGATGATATATGATTGGATTGTGTATGATTGGATTGGAGTAGGTGATATGTGGTGGATTAGATTAAATAATATGTGATCAGATAGTGTACGATTGGATTGGGTTGAATAGAGCGGTATGTGATTGGATGGGATCAAATTATAAATGATTTGATTGAACTGTATTATACATGATTGGAATGGGTTGTATGGTATATGATCGGTCTTTGTCTAAAATTGTATCCTTACTTTAGAATTATGACACTTTGATTGAGTCTCTCCTATCTTTTTGAATTGAGATATTTGAACCAACGTTACTCTTCTTTGAGGTATGTTTCATTCTGCCATACTACATACTCGTACATTTCATGTGCTGACGTCCATTTGGACCTGCATCATTTCATGATGCAGAGACAGGTTTAAGAAATCGTCAATAGGAGTACCATTAAGGATCTATACACACTCAGCGTATTGGTGAGTCCTCCTCTACATTCGAGGACACCGCTTATGTTATTCTTGCATCGAGTTAGCCCTTTTCATTTTGATTTGAGGTATCCATGAACATGTCATTGGCACCAATTAGATAGTAGTGATAGAGGCTTCATAGACTAGATAGTGATGGGTCGATTGAGTATTTTCTTTTCTTGAATTATTCTTGTCAAACTATTTTAATGACAAAGATCGGAGTTTGATTTGTTGGCTCATGGCCTTTCTTCCTTGAGTTAGATCGTTGATTTGGATTGCCCACCAAATTATTTCTTTATTTTAAACTTTCCACTGGTTGATTGATATTGAATGGATGTGTGAATTGACCAAGTGGTTCGCTTGGGGACCAGCAATGGTCCTCGAGTGCTGATACGTCTAGGGTACCCTCTTGGGGTGTGACACCACTATAGCGCCAGAAAATAGCCAATAGTTTGGTCCTTGGCGCGATGCGCCACTATTGGGTTTGCATGGTTTTAAGCCCATTTTGACTTGGCGGTGCAGTGGCGCGACGCGCCACTATAGCGCCAACAAGATTTTTGCCCAGTTTTCCAGATTTTGATGAAGGGCAACTTGGATATTTTCCTAAAATATATATACCCTAACTTGGAATATTTTGGGATCATTTTCAGTCTCCTCACCTCCCAAAAAAAAACCTAATCTTCATCCCCTCTTCTCTTCCAAACATCTCCAACAAGATTTGCCCTCAAAAGCTCAAGGATTCAAGCTTCCCATTGAAGACCCAACAACAAGGTTACTTCAAAATCTACTCTAAGGTATGTAAGGCTAACCTAAAATATGTATTGAGTTCTTCCATATGCCCCATAGATATGTTGGATGAAGATGGTGAAAGACTTGAACCTTCTATGAAGGTTTTCTTGAAATTTTCCTAAACTCTAGAATATTTTTATGTACTAGTAATTGATTGGTGATTTTCATGAATTAAATTCTGGAATAATTATCTTTCATATTTATTTCACAAACCGTAGTTACATATTGACAACAATAAATTTTTGAATATAAATTGATATGTAGTGATGGTGTTCTTGAGTTGAGTTTTGTTGAGAGTATGGGTTCATGTATTCATTCACATGAACCCAAGATGAGATTTCTTTTATCATAATAGTCTTGAGGTATGTTTCATTCTGCCATATTACATACTCATACATTCCATGTACTGACGTCCATTTGAATCTGCATCATTTTATGATGCAGAGACAGGTTGAAGAGATCGTCAATAGGAGCACCATTGAGGATCTATTCACACTCAGCGTATTGGTGAGTCCTCCCCTACATTTGGAGGACACCGCTTATGTTATTCTTGCGTTGAGTTAGCCCTTTTCATTTTGATTTAAGGTAGCCATGAACATGTCATTGGCACCAATTAGATAGTAGTGATAGAGGCTTCATAGACTAGATAGTGATGGGTCGATTGAATATTTTTTTCCTTAAATTATTCTTGTCAAACTATTTTTAATGACAAAGATTAGAGTTTGATTTGTTGGCCCATGGCCTTTCTTTCTTGAGTTAGATCATTGATTTGGATTGTCCACTAAATTATTTCTTTAATTTAAACTTTCCGCTGATTGATTGATATTGAATGGATGTATGAATGGACCAAGTGGTTCGCTTGGGGACCATCAATGATCTTCGAGTGACAATCACGTCTAGGGTACCCTCTCGGGCCGTGACATAATCCTTGAAATGTCTCCTTCTTTCTCTTCAACAATGGGAACATAGAGACTATCAAGAACAATGTCCCAAAGTTCATTGTCCTCAGCCATGAGAAAGTCATGCATGCGAGTCTTCCACCAGCTGTAAAACTGACCATTCAATTGAGGGGGTCTGGTTGATGACTGACCCTCTTCCAAATTTAGTGGAGCAACCATTCTTGCAGGAACTTCTCTTGGTGTTAACCAGATTGAGGAAATAGAAAACTTGTCTAATACCAATTTTTAGATTGTATGCTTCCACTAGAACAATCAGGATCTGGTCCCTTATCAGAAATCAGTACAGAAACTTAAAGAACAGAATAATAAAATAAGACTCAAGATTTTACGTGGAAACTCCTTGTTCAAGGGAGAAAAACCATGGCTTGTCACACAGGATTTTTGCTCAATCTTCACTAAAACAACTGAGCCAGAGATTCTGATTACAAGTTCTTGTAATCTAGGAATTGCATTCACAATCCGTATTCTCTCCTAGTAACAACTCTGTTAAAGGTCTGAAGCAATAATTCTACAGCTTCCTAAATCACTATACTCCTAGCTAATTTAAGCTTCAAGAGGTCTCCATAACTAGCTATAGTTACTTCGACACGATGAACAATGAAAAAACAACACAATGAACTTGTCTAGTTTTCGTTATAGATTAGGAGTAGACCTTACAAGATTAAGACCAATAAATTACAACTCTAAAACAAGAACAAAGCAACTGATAACTATCAGGTCCTTGATCTTCTTTAAGAGCAAATTTCAGATTTCTTGAGAGCATGAGCTTCAATGGATTTTTCTTTTCAACAATTCCAAAAGCCAAGTGAGAAATGTTGTAAAGAATGTATATATCAGTGATATACATTGCGTTGGACGATTTGTATTGGTTAGAAAGCTAGCCCCCTGCACAGGAACTTGACCGCATACACACAGACCTGCAGAGTTGGGAGGATCTATTTTGTACTATTTGTCTACTAGCATTATCAGCAAAGTGTCCTCAAAGGGACCAAGACCTTTACCTAATCCCTGAGTTTGTGAAATCATCAAAACCAACTAATACTGAGTATTATTAGTTGCTTTCACAAGAAAGAAGGATTATAGTAGGGCACAGACTTCACCCCTCACAAATGTATGACAACTGACAACAAAAGCTATAATGAATTAGCTGAACAAGCCCAACGTCGTGCTGAAGTTGCCAGGCTAAGAGAGCATCATACACTTAAAGGTTATGTGGAATCAGTCGTGAAGCTAAAGGGACTTGACATTGAGACAATTCAGCAGCATTACATAATCTAGTGAATGTTTAACTTGATTGCAGTTTAGTTTTGCACCCTTGTTCACTCCCTTCATCGTTCTTGCAATTAAGTGTAAAAGGGATCCATTTTTTAAAATGTCCATTTGCAGTTGTTGTTTTTTGATGTTTCACTTGGGTGAATTTGGTAAGATTAATAGTTCAATGTTAGTAGATCATTTATTATGGATGTTGTTATAATCAGTTTTAGTTATTGTGATATTAATTTAGTTTAATCTTTCTACCATCTTTTGGAAAGTTGATTTCTCTTCACTTTTATTATTTTAATTTCTCTTTTCTCGTTTATCTGATATTAATAAGTTAGCATGATCCATCACATATGTATTTATACTTGTATTAATAACCAAGTTCACATGTATAGATTCACTTACTTATTTTACCTAATAATTTAGTTAACATATTTAATCATTTATAACCTAGATGAGGACTTTGTTGGGATATAGCTCCTCAAAAGATAGTAATTTTTCTAATCTCAGTTTACATACTCTTTCCTTTTGCTCGTGATATTGTGCTCTGAAGCTAAATATTAAGAGTGCTCAAAAGATAGTAATTTTTCTAATCTCAGTTTACATACTCTTTCCTTTTGCTCGTGATATTGTGCTCTGAACCTAAATATTAAGAGTGCTCAATGAAATGTAAGGTTCATGTGATTCTCATTTTCTAAACTAGAGGTATTTCATGATCAACATCCTTAGACCCTTCTTTTAATGAAACGTAGACTTTAATAATCTTTAGCAATCTATGTAAAATCTTGTCTCAATACATATATGTTACTAAATCATGATCCACTCTCATTGTGTCATATAGAGCTGGAATTCAAGCTGCAATTTTTCAATTATGGCAAGCAGTATAGCATTTATGTATTAATGGGCTTATTAACTTAGAATGATTTTTCTTTTGTAGTTATCCAAGGTTACTCACTATCCTAAATTGGGTAGAGATAAAGTCTTTAGTTTAGTAATATGGTTGTAGGATAAGTGATTTCAATGACGAAGCTGCTAACAAGTAGAGTAGAAACTTATATGTTTAGACGATTTGATATAAAGAATAAAGTTCAAACAAAGAAAATAATGTGTTTTCTATCTCAAAATGTCATTTGTAATGATCCTTTAAAGCTAAAATTATTGGCATGCTTTATTCGAAGCCTGATACATCTCAATTTTATTGGCTGAGATGCAAATGGCTTGTGAATACTACTGAAAGTTACCACTCACTCCACATTCTAAAGGGAATAATGATTTTTTCTTGTGTTGTCACTGAAATCCTCTTCAATTGTTTATGAACTACTATGGTCATATCTAATTTCCCACTCCCTCAATCCTCTTTTGCTTGACATCATGCGGGGACCTATGGATTTTTACTAATGTGTGGAAAGGGACCCTCATAAGGTTTAGGTGTGTCTCTGAAATTTCGGGTATACTTCGCGCATGGTACGTGTGTCTTTTGCCAAGTGTTATTTTTTGAAAGTTAACAGAACTTCATATCTTATTAAATCAGCATTACATGCATATGTACATTAGCAAGAAGCTCTATCAAAGGTAAGAAAATATCCTACAGATCTCTCCTATGATTCTTACATATCTCTCCATTCAACGCCTTTGTAAACAAATGAGATAGTTGCTCCCCTGTCTTCACATAGTTCGTAGAAATCAAATTTTCTTGAATCTTTTCAGGAATAAAATGGCAGTCCACCTCGATGTGCTTAGTTCTTTCATGATACACTGAATTTGAGTCGATATGAATGGAAACTTGATTATCACATCAAAGTTTCGCTGGTGTGGGAACCTCAACCCAACTTCACTTAAGAGGTGATGTATCCACATAATCTCACATTTGGATTGTGCCATAGCTCTATACTCGGATTCTGTACTAGGTTGAGATACAACATTTTGTTTCTTACTTCTCCGTGGTATCAAATTTCTACCCACAAGCATGAGGTTGAGGTAAATTTATTGATTGATAAGGCCCATAGCATATGTTTTATGTTGAGAAAGACATTTGTATATACTTGTTGCATTCGGAACTTATTATTATCCCATGATCATGCATTCATATTCATCCTCATGGAGTCACTGATTTGAAACTATGAAAATAATTTTTTTTGAAAGGAAGTTGCATGCCCGATGGAAATTATTCTTACAAACTTACTTATTTATGAACCAAGGATAAATATAGATTTGCTTGCTCAATGAAAAATTGTTCCAGGTGTGTAATGACCCGTTTGGTCATTTTAAGAATGAGTCATCTCTCTTCCATAAAATACTCTCTCCGTAAAATTTAAATTAGAAATTTGGACTCTTTGGTAACCACAATTAATTAATTGACGGATAATTTTAAATAATTAAGTTAATTGATGGGCTAAAGTGTTAACTTATTTAATTTCCTATACCACTTGGTTCATAAAGGGATTAGTGTTATTATTATTTTCTAAACCCTACGAAAAGTTGAAGGAAATCGGTGTGCTGCTTCTGCAACAAACACTCGACATCACGGTTAGATCAGGTAAGTTTTTGAATGAAAAAAAAAATCATTAGATAACGATGTGTAATGATGGAACAATGGTATATGAGGGTATAAGAAGGATATTGTAGTTGTGGTCAATTTGAATGAAGTGGTTGCTGGTGTTGCATTAGTTTTCTTAGTATTATATTAATTCTTTTTAAGAGAGTGAGATAGTTGTTGGTGTTGTCTTTTTTTTCTTTTTCAAAAATTTGAGTGGACAATTAATGGAATTAGCCAATGAGAGGGTAATGAAGCATAATGATGAATATAAATAGCCTTAAAAGTTAGCTACTGCACCTTTTTTTAGTATTTCAGTGGTGACAAACTTAGATGTTTCATTAACTGGGCATTGCATTGAAGTTTTTCATATGATATCATATTATTATTAAAGTTTGATATGTTAGCAAATATAATTAAATATTAGATATATTTTGTTAAATGAATTTCATTAAATTTATGATATTAGATTAAATTGAGACTTAACCCTAGGCTTGAAATTTAGAAAATATAATATTTGATTTATTAATTGGCATCAAGATTTGGGAACTTGATTATAGACTTGTGTGAGTTTGGGGTCTGGGCTAGACATGGGTGTTGTTAGTTTCGAAATCTTATTGTGGTCAATTATTTGTTTAGATCATACTTATTTGGAAACCCAGCGAAAGGGGAAGGCTCAGGTCTCAGAGTAACTGCTTGATTAATTAAGGCAAGTGAATTTCTAAACCTCAATTTAAGCTTATAGATGCTTGTATTTCTGTGTTATGTGTATTAGGAAGTAATGAGAATTAGCCTGGATTATTGACTATATGATTGACCTAAGAAAAAATGGAGATGAAGGGTAGAAAATAATGATCTAATGACATGTATTGGTGGAATTGATATGTTATGATTGTGGATTTATTTTGGACATGTGAAATGACTATGTTGATGTGAGATAGGAAAAATTATGATTGTTGTCATATTATTATCGTGAATTATATGAACATGAATTGATTGCATTGGTTCTGACATATTATGTTGAGATTGAAAATGATATGAAACAAAAGGGGTCGGTCCACACGCTCCGTGGCAGGTATTATGAAACAAAGGGGTCGGGCCACACGCTCCGTGGCAGGTATTATGAAATAAAGGGGTTGGGCCACACGCTCCGTGGCAGGATATATGAATTGAGGGGACGGGCCACACGCTCTGTGGCAGGTTACAAGGACAGAAATGTCCACCATGGGTTCCGGACTGTGATTCAGCGGATGTGTACCGATAGGACAGACATGCATCATCTCATTGCACTGCATTGCACCTTTCTGATATTTGTGACTTTGTGTTTACCCCCATATTGCTCTGTGTGCTGAACTTGACTTGGTATGATTCATTGACGAGACTATTGATGAGTATTTGTGGACTGTATTACTGTTGTTATTGTACAAGTGTAGAGTTGGGCTGATTTTATGCAGGTTGTAGTTAAGGAGGTTCGGTTGGGAGGACAGGAGTACTTGTATCTATTAAGCTTTGCTTAGTTTTAGCTATCCACTTGCTGAGTACCGTATTGTTTGGTACTTACCCCTTGCTTCCACACTTGTGTAGGTTGTGAGCCCGAACCTGCTTGATCTTATATTGTTTTCCACTACAGCCGAGGTTATCAATTTTGAGTGTTGAGGTAGCTGTTACATCCATCTAGCGGACACCTCTTACTCTTTTATTATGTTTTAGTCCTACTCTAGAGATAAAGACATTGTGACTGTATTTTCTTTCGTACTTCGATAATATATTAGTGGCTTGTATACGTGACAACTAGTCTTGGGGGATTTTGGAGATTATTTATTTATTTTTGACTAAGTTAAACCTTGTTTTATCTCAATTACTTCCGCATTTACTTTCCGTTGAGTTTTAGGCTGACTTGTCTCGGTGGGTTGAGATGAGTGCCATCACATCCGAATTCGGGTCGTGACAAGATGGTATCAGAGCCCTAGGTTCATAGGTCTCACGTGTATACAAGTCGAGTCTAAGTAGAGTCTTGATGATCGGTACGGAGACGTCTGTACTTATCTTCGAGAGTCTATGAGGACTTTTAGGAAATATCTTCACCTTTTGATTCTCTATCGTGCGTCCTTGATCCGATCTATCTATTGCCTTACTCCGTTCTCTCATATATAGTGGTGACTCTTGCCTAATTCTATGTGCGTGTAATTGAAATGTCATCACGTGGTCTAGATCTAATTTGGAGGTGGAAGTAATAAACTTATGGAAAGGGTGTATAGTGAAACTTGTAATGCATGGTGATTTTAAAAGAGTAAGTAAGGTTATGATTCAATAAGGTACTTTGAGGATATGGTATAGGAAGATGAACAATGGTTTGGAGGATTATATGAACGTCTTAAATTTCTGAATAGTGGTTAAGCATTGAGAATGATGCTTGTTTGGCCTACCCGATGTTTGAAGTGGTTCTACAATTGAGAATGGTATAGTTAGGGGAATGACTATTTTGTGAGCAATGTGCCCTCGGAGACTACAGACTATGAAGTTCATCGTGAAAGAATGAGTTACATAGTGTGTGATGAGGATGATTTTGCGCTAATCGAGATTAGAATCTCTACAACGGTTTGATAGGATGGATGTATATCAGAAAGGGTTATTATAAGTCTACTACCGTAGTACTTGTGATTATTTGGTTAGGGTTATGGGTTGTGTTACTTCTGCTATTGACCTTACCTACTGAAGGGTGATATCGATTTTGAGTGGAGACTAAAATGCGTTGGTAATGTATGACAGTTACGCAATGGATAGGAAGGTATAGACTATCTAGGTATGATCTTTACGTTGGGTATGATATATTCTAGTGGTGGATCTATCAAACTTTTATGGTGTGATACTATTGGTATACAAAAACAAATACATCGATTATCAAGTGTGATTACTAACTACTTAAGGAGTTATCAGTTGTATCATCTTCTCATATGATGAGATTTGATGTTGCATTCACATTTGAAAAACAACCCAACTAGTTTGTTACTAGGGACGCTTGGGGTAAGCATTGTTTATAAGAAAGATCTTAGTGGTGGATTTTGATATGATTAATATGTTTAGGTTGTGAAGTGTATCCCTAGAATTCTAACTGAGGACTTGTAATTTAACCGTAAACTCCAAAGGAGTGGATCGATATCAGAATGATAAGCTTATGGATAAAGAAAGTAGCAGTGAGTATACTTGTATGAATGCAATTAAGAATCTTAGTGAGAGTGCACATAAAATTGGGTTATTCCATTGGATTTGGTTTATATAACTGGGTTTAAGGTGTTTTGTCGATTGAGAAAGTTGACTTCGAGATAATGACAATGGTTATTGAGCATAATAGTAATAAGAATTTTTGATGGATTATGATCAGGACACAACCATACTTTAAGGATTTTTGGTTAAATATATTCGATATGATAATAATGACCTGCAGGTATCTAAATTTCTGGTTTTTTTACTATTTGGTGAGTGGCATAATTGTATGGAGAGTCATAGAATATGTTGAGACACCGCTCGAATAGAATTAAAAGAATTTAGATCCATAAATAAAAATAATTAGTGGAATGTAGTTTAGCCTTCAAAACAAGACGAGAACAATGATATTTACTCTGGTTGTAAGGGCCGATTATATCTTCAGAGAGAGGGGAGAATTAAATTTAGTGACACGTAGTTCTGTTTATGGTGGCAGTGTTATGTGTTATTCGTATGGGTTAATAATTATTAGATAAGATTTGAGAAATAACTCTATAGGCGTTTGACTCAAGTGTGGTAATAAGTTCTTTTGTGGTTTTGAGTTTGGTAACTGGTATAATTAAATTTTAACGAAGGATACGATAAGATCAACAGAGAGGTGATCAATGATAGCTAAGATACGTGAATTCATAAAGGTCTTCAATGTATGAGCTAATGTTGATGGATAATGGAATTGGGTTACCTGGTTGGAATTCAAAATTCAATTTGTTCATTGTAAGTCTACATTATGGCAGTAGATTTCGTCAAGGTATAGATTAGTAAGCTGAGAAATGATCGATCACATCAGATATTGAGCAATTGAAAATACTTGTGTAGGGTTTGGGTCTTACAAGTTGTTACTTTTGATTGTTAAGAGGCCTAAGAAAGGGCTTCACTTAAAGTTTTGATTCAAAAGATGAGGTAAAATGTCCTGAGTTGTGGTCAAAGAATAATATTGGTAAATGAGTTAGCTAAAGGAATAAGAGTCTGGTATATTAAATAGTTCAAGGTATTTGGAATTTGCTTCATGGGAAGCATCTAAGAAATGATAAGAAATAAGACACCATGTGTAAATCCTTAGTTCAAAGTTGAAGATTGTACGAATTTTCGCCCTTGTTTTTAGATATGACTATACAATGTCGATTGGTTCGACACAGACTTATGAGGAATGTAACAACGACTTTTCTGGCTTGATTTTGGTTTGAATGAAAAATAATGAGGTGTCGAAGATTATGTGGTTTATGTAAGGTTAAACTCTCAAATTATGGTAGGTGACTTATGGATGCGCTACGAGATGAGATATAGTTCTTCGTGGTTATTAAGGATATCGAATTGGATTGATAATACTTTGTTAATGGGTTATACAAACTATTGTGATGCGTTACATAGGCATTAGAGGGTAAATAGAGGCTATGTGCTCATAGTATGTAGAATTAATCAGGTGACCAAGAATTTCTCTAAGTTTTGGTATGGGGAACAAACTGGTTGATTGTGGGTAGCAAAAAAATCAAAGTGATGGAGTCAGATGAATGAAAATGTTTGATATAAGTACAATGGGAGAAGTATCTTGTGTTATTCGATCTTGATTTCGTACATTCTTATATAACTACCTATTTTGTTTCGGACATGATTTGAAGTATGATTCACTCCTTATGCCCACAAGTGTTTCTACTTCGGTGGATGGATCTCTAATGGTTGATCGGTGTACCGATTCTGCGAATTCTTTTGATAGGGTAGGATGCTTTTGCAAACTTGGCTATTTCAGTTATGATAGATTTGGTGTTGTTAGGGATTGTTGAAGTATAATAGTGATTTTACATGCGTAATTCTTTTTATAAGAATTTGTAGAAGAGCTACCATGAATACTTATAGTTGTCCGACAGTCTTAAGGTTCAACTCTCGTCGGGGTCTCGTTCTGGCTATGTATAGTAGAATGTGGGCGGCCAATGGGTCTAGTGTTACCGCTCTTAAGGGTTGTTTACAATCACAACTACTGATATACCATTTTCAATAATGTCGTTAAAGGTTTTGTATGCTTGGGGGTGTTTCTCTCTAGGAAGTTACTCGATCATTTCCTTCTTTGGATTAGATAAGTTTGATTTTCCCGTGATGAATACCCGATGTCTAAAGATCAAAATTTTATAACTTAAGGGAGATTGTGATAATGAAATCTTGACAAAACCTGTGATGGTTTGCACAGTATGAGTATATGGTGGTTGTTCAAGTTCATTTCTGGTTGTAGCCGGTATTAATTTAGAACTTCATCGTAGGTATGTGAGAAAAGACTCGCCTTGGTGGTTGTGCTATGATTCAATAGGTTTCGATTCAGATTGAATTCATGGGTTAGTTTGTGGCTTGCTAATCACTCCTGATTTGTAAATCTACCAAGGTTTGATTCAAAAATTCAGTTCTTAGTAGTTGATCTTGATGGAATGATCTTAAAGAGGAGCTCACTTGGAGGGATGAACACCGACTCTAGAATATAATAACTCAAGCTTTAGGTAACGTTGGCTATTCTTCCTTCTCCTTCTTTATGTTCGAGGACGAACATGATTTTTAGTGGTGGATAATGTAATGACCTGTTTGGTCATTTTAAGAATGAGTCATCTCTCTTCCATAAAATACTCTCTCCGTAAAATTTAAATTAGAAATTTGGACTCTTTGGTAACTACAATTAATTAATTGACAGATAATTTTAAATAATTAAGTTAATTGATGGGCTAAAGTGTTAACTTATTTAATTTCCTATACCATTTGGTTCATAAGTTAAATTAAGTTAAAAAGGGATTAGTGTTATTATTATTTTCTAAACCCTACGAAAAGTTGAAGGAAATCGGTGTGCTGCTTCTGCAACAAACACTCGACATCACGGTTAGATCAGGTAAGTTTTTGAATGAAAAAAAAATCATTAGATAACGATGTGTAATGATGGAACAATGGTATATGAGGGTATAAGAAGGATATTGTAGTTGTGGTCAATTTGAATGAAGTGGTTGCAGGTGTTGCATTAGTTTTCTTAGTATTATATTATTTCTTTTTAAGGGAGTGAGATAGTTGTTGGTGTTGTCTTTTTTTTTTCTTTTTCAAAAATTTGAGTGGACAATTAATGGAATTAGCCAATGAGAGGGTAATGAAGCATAATGATGAATATAAATAGCCTTAAAAGTTAGCTACTGCACTTTTTTTTTAGTATTTCAGTGGTGACAAACTTAGATGTTTCATTAAATGGGCATTGCATTGAAGTTTTTCATATGATATCATATTATTATTAAAGTTTGATATGTTAGCAAATCGAATTAAATATTAGATAAATTTTGTTAAATGAATTTCATTAAATTTATGATATTAGATTAAATTGAGACTTAACCCTAGGCTTGAAATTTAGAAAATATAATATTTGATTTATTAATTGGCATCAAGATTTGGGAACTTGATTATAGACTTGTGTGAGTTTGGGGTCTGGGCTAGACATGGGTGTTGTTAGTTTCGAAATCTTATTGTGGTCAATTATTTGTTTAGATCATACTTATTTGGAAACCCAGCGAAAGGGGAAGGCTCAGGTCTCGGAGTAACTGCTTGATTAATTAAGGCAAGTGAATTTGTAAACCTCAATTTAAGCTTATAGATGCTTGTATTTCTGTGTTATGTGTATTAGGAAGTAATGAGAATTAGACTGGATTATTGACTATATGATTGACCTAAAAAAAATGGAGATGAGGGGTAGAAAATAATGATCTAATGACATGTATTGGTGGAATTAATATGTTATGATTGTGGATTTATTTTGGACATGTGAAATGACTATGTTGATGTGAGATAGGAAATATTATGATTGTTGTCATATTATTATCGTGAATTATATGAACATGAATTGATTGCATTGGTTCTGACATATTGTGTTGAGATTGAAAATGATATGAAACAAAAGGGGTCGGGCCACACGCTCTGTGGCAGGTATTATGAAACAAAGGGGTCGGGCCACACGCTCCGTGGCAGGTATTATGAAATAAAGGGGTCGGGCCACACGCTCCGTGGCAGGATATATGTATTGAGGGGACGGGCCACACGCTCCGTGGCAGGTTACATGGACAGAAATGTCCACCATGGGTTCCGGACTGTGATTCAGCGGATGTGTACCGATAGGACAGACATGCATCATCTCATTGCACTGCATTGCACCTTTCTGATATTTGTGACTTTGTGTTTACCCCTATATTGCTCTGTGTGCTAAACTTGACTTGGTATGATTCATTGACGAGACTATTGATGAGTATTTGTGGACTGTATTTCTGTTGTTATTGTACAAGTGTAGAGTTGGGCTGATTTTATGCAGGTTGTAGTTAAGGAGGTTCGGTTGGGAGGACAGGAGTACTTGTATCTATTAAGCTTTGCTTAGTTTTAGCTATCCACTTGCTGAGTACCGTATTGTTTGGTACTCACCCCTTGCTTCCACACTTGTGTAGGTTGTGAGCCCGGACCTGCTTGATCTTATACTGTTTTCCACTACAGCCGAGGTTATCAATTTTGAGTGTTGAGGTAGCTGTTACATCCATCTAGCGGACACCTCTTACTCTTTTATTATGTTTTAGTCCTACTCTAGAGACAAAGACATTGTGACTATATTTTCTTTCGTACTTCGATAATATATTAGTGGCTTGTGTATGTGACAACCAGTCTTGGGGGATTTTGGAGATTATTTATTTATTTTTGACTAAGTTAAACCTTGTTTTATCTCAATTACTTCCGCATTTACTTTCCGTTGAGTTTTAGGTTGACTTGTCTCGGTGGGTTGAGATGAGTGCCATCACATCCGAATTTGGGTCATGACAAGGTGAATACATGGATCTCGCGAGTCCCGCATGGATCCTACCTTACAACAATTGACTAGGGAAGGTTGGGTGTTATTTGTAGGATTATTGACTATTGCATTGCATTACATTTTATTTTATCTATTGTGTTTTTACTTTTATTATTGGTGTTGTTTGAATTCCTCGGACTTTTCTGTGTGCAGGATTATTTAATATTCTTTATGTGATATAGTTACTACCTTTGCTCGATCTGTCTATAATGCCTATTGAGTACTTATGATTTTTTACCCATACTACACTTGCTAAATCTTTTTTGATGCAGATCTTGACACCAATTATTAACGTGTTTCTTGAATCATTCACTATGTTTGTTGATTCAAATTCATAGTGAGATCCTTGCACCCAGAGACTTGTCTGGGTTCCCTCTTTACTTTCATAAATATTGTATTAGATTTTATTTAGTTGATGTACCATATTTGACATATTTCTTGTAATAGAAAGCTCTTTTGTACATGACACTAAGTTTTGAGAGGACTTTTTACGTACTGTCTTTTATTTATGAAGGTTTATAGGAATTTAGATTATTGTGTCATTATTTTACTTCTGGCTTTATCCTATGTTTTTATGTCTTCGTGAAAGGTTAACTAATCTGTCGGGGGAGGAGGGAGGGGTATGAGGGCAGGTGCCATCATGACCTAGATTTTGAGCCATGACAAATTATATCTAATATAAGAGAATGTAAGAAATATTTTATCTATTATTTTTTTTAAAAAAATAAGTACTCACTGAGATCCCATAACTAATAAAAGTCATTTTTTCAAATAATTAAAAATGTTTCCTTGAAAAATAAGTCTAAGTATCTAAACACTAAAATATGATTATTTTTTTCAATAAAACATTGCCCTCCATACTAAACCACAAAAGAAAAAGAAAAAAAAACAAAAGTATACCCTTGTCTTGAGTTAAAAAAGAAAAAATATCAAATAGGTCAAATAAATGTTTTTTGTATGGTCAATACTAGACAGGCCCATTATCAAGTAGAGGTACTAGATAAGTACCTATTAAGAGAATTAAATGTTCCTCTTTATAAATTTCAGTGTTTTATTTAACAAATTATATTTTTATCTCTCCCTTATTATATCCGAAGAGGAGAATTCTTAATTGGTTGAAGGAGCATATGACCCAATGGAAGCTCCCTACTATGGCATGATAGAAGAAGTTCGTGTTATGCTGGTTGATAATGACAGAGAGTTTGTTATTTATATGGCCGATTTGCTAAAGTCTTATGACTATAAAGGTAACATTTCTAACATAAAAATAGAACCTGTAAGTTGTAACCTTTGGTTCTTTGATATAACTAAAATCTGTGTATTTTCATTTATATAAGAGATTTAATTGATATGATGCTTGTTATTTCATTTGTTACTTTAACATGGATCTGCTTTTAGAATTCATTTATATATCTTGTAAATCTTCGATTTTTATTTTCCTTCTTATCATAACACTATTTCTATGTTTGTATATGTTGTTTTACTAGTTAATAAATAAGTTTTGTGTGGAGATATCATATTCTCTATTTTTATTTCTTGACATACACATTCACTCACTTGATTAACTTCTATGTACCTGGAAGGACACAACTTTATTTTTAATTTTATTTATTTAATCAACTAACATGTGGATTGTACACTTAATCATTTTGACGAAAAGGGAAAAAATGTTCTTTGTCAATTGTCCGGATGAAACAATTAATTAAATCACTCAAAAATAAATTTTGTATGTGCAGATCTTTGATTCTTACCAATCTATCTATCATTTTATTAAAAAAAAAAATTGGTGGCGAAGGCACAAGATTAGAGTAATGGGAGGGAAGAGATAGAGTTAGAGAAAGACAAAATAAGAATTAATCTGACTATTTGACCGTGAGATAATATTGTTTTTGTCATTTATTGGAAGTAGACAAAAAAAGGGGGGATCCTTCAAAATAATATTGACCAGAGGAAACAATTAATTAAATCCCTCAAAAATGAATTTTGTATGTGCAGATTTTTTATTTTTACCAATCTATCTATCATTTAGAAAAAGGTTATTTTGACGGCGAAGGCACAAGATTAGGGTAATGGGAGGGAAGAGATAGAGTAAGAGAAAGACAAAATAAGAACTAATGTAACTATTTGACCGTGAGATAATATTTTTTTTGTCTTTTATTGGAAGTAGACAAAAAAAAGTGGGTAGACTTGATTTTCAAAAAATAAAAAATATTCCCCTTTCTTTTTTAATTCAATTAAAATATCCCTCTTAATTTCAAAGAGCCTTTTCTACTTCGTAATTGAACAAAAAAATTCATCTCTTGAAAAATAAATAAACTTGTTAAACCTAAACATGTTATTTCAACCTTTTGACCACACGTAGACCTTGAATTTTAAAATATTTAAATTTTTTTAATTAGAAAGGAAAAAAATGGATCTAGTTTAATGGCTACTTGCCAAATATTTTTTTGGGCTCAACCTTAATGGTCATTCAATTAATTTCTCTATTTTAATTTCTGAAGGCAATATACAATTTCTGGATGAAATGAAAATTGGATTCATGTAACAGGAGAAAGAGTTCACATTCCTTTGTCGGGATATAATTCAACTTTTGATCGATCTGGGTACTTGGGACCCTGTGGATGTAGACACGGTCTCTTTGGATCCCTTTGAATTTCAAATATTTGGGAAGAATAAGTAAATGCCATAAATATATTACCCGAAGACTATCGTAAAATAATGACATTTTGGGAAATCTTAGTAGATTAGTTTGTTATCACCTTGTTGGTGGGGGTTCAATTCCTACTTATTAGCCCCACTTCCCCTTTGCCCCTTGCCCTAATTTTTAAAAACAGTGATTTTCTTCAACTATTTTATTGTGCAAAAAAGGTATATAAATGACAATTTTAGTATAGTTTAGGTGTGTTTTATGATTTTCCCACATTTGTTTTTTGTTGGGTTTTCCAATTACTTTGTTAGTATCCATTGTTGTTCCATGCTTAAGGTGTGTTAAATCATTTTGACTTGAATTTCTTTGCTAGCTACTTTTGCAAGAACCATGTTATACACATGCATAAACCAAGTAATTTTGTAGTAATACAAAAGTAGCTATTAGTAGTAGGGATTAAACTTTAATTTGACGGCATGATAAAGAACATACATAGAAAAATCTGATAGAAAAAAGGAAGTTCTTTTTCCTTTAGACGCTTTTATGACTTCTAAAACCAAACATTATTGCCAAAATAATGAGTTAGGTTTCATTTTAGATATATAAAAAATCTAATGTAATCCACAAGTGGGGTCAAGGAAGGATAGTGTGTATACAGACCTTTAACCCTACCTTTAAAAGGTAGAGAGATTGTTTTCGATAGACCTTCGACAAAAAATGGATGAAATGGATGATAGTAGAAACAAGAAGGAACAAAAACAAAAAAATACAATAATCGAGGCTAAAGAACCAGCTGATAGAGAGAGAAATATAAAAAATGAAAATACCATATATAAGAGCCTATTTGGATTGGCTTATTTTAAGTGTTTTTAAGCAAAAAAAGAATTTAAGCACCCTTTTAATGGTTGGGTAAATTAAAGAAATTGTTATAAGAACTTGATTTTAAGCTAAAATGATAAAAATAAGCTGAAAGTCACAAGTTAGAAATCCTAACGTATGACATTTAGCTTATAATCCAAAAGCCAATCCAAACAAGCTCTAGCACTAGTGCCCCGGGAAAGGGAAAGAAAAGCACTCGACTATCCTAATCCTCGACCTCCACAACTTTCTATCAAGGGTCATATCCCCAATGAGCAAAAGTTGCGGCATTTCCTGCCTAATCACGTCACCCCAATACTCTTAGTCTTACATCTACCCCTCCTCAAGACCTCTACGGACAACCTCTCACACCTCTTTACCGGAGCGTCCACACATCTACTCTTCACATGTCTAAACCATCTTAACCTCACTTTCCGCATCTTATAATCCATGGGAGACACTCTCGCCTTGGTCCTAATATCTTCTTTCCTAATCTTTACTCCCCTGGTATGCCTACACATCCATTTCAACATTTTCATCTCTACTACTCTCATCTTCTGGACATGGGTGTTGTCACGCCCCGGGAAGGTACCCTAGGCGTAGTCGGCACTCGAAGACCATTCTTGGTCCCCAAGCGAACCACTTGATCCAATCACACATCCGTTGATTCAATCAATAAGCGGAAAGTTTAAAATAAAGAAATAATTTAGTGGGCAACTCAAATCATCAATCTAACTCAAATAATAAAGGTCATGGGCCAACAAATCGAACTCTGATCTATGTCGTTAAATAGTTTGACAAGAATAATTCAAGAAATAAAATACGCAATCGACCCATCACTATCTAGTCTATGAAGCCTCTATCACTACTATCTAATTGGTGCTAATTACATATTCATGGCTACCTCAAATCAAAATGAAAGACTAAACTCAACGCAAGAATAGCATAAGTGGTATCCTCCGAATGTAGGGAAGGACTCACCAATAAGCTGAGTATGAATAGATCCTCAATGGTACGCCTATTGATGATCTCTTAAACCTGTCTCTGCATCATCAAATGATGCAGGTCCAAATAAATGTCAATACGTGGAATGTACGAGTATGTAATATGGCAGAATAAAACATACATCAAGGTAGAATAACATCAGTTCAAATATCTTAAATCAGAAAGATAAGAGAGACTTAATCAAGGTGTCATTAGTCTAAAGTAATAATACGGTTTAGATAGAGACTACTTATAAACAATCCAATCCAATCACATACAATCCAATCATATACAATTCAATCCAATCCAATCATATATACGTTCCAATCCTATCCAATCAAACACAATTCAATTCAATCAAATCCAATTGTTTACAATCCGATCCAATCCAATCATGTACAATCCAATTCAATCTAATAATTTACAATTCAATCACATACCATCCAATCCAATCATATTCAATCCAATCCAATCCAATCATTTACAATTAAATTCAATCCAATCCAATCATTTACAATCCGATCCAATCCAATCATGTACAATCTGATCCGATCCGATCCAATCATGTACAATCTGATCCGATCCAATCAAATCATATAAAATCAACTCAACAATAAAGTCAAGGACTCAACTCAATAGATATGCAAATTAGAATTTAGCAATGTTATACAATCCAACTCAATCATCAACAATCTCAATCAAACCAATCATATCAAGCACAATCCACTCAATTGGGAGTTTCTCTAACTGACAACTATCACCATATGAGCAAGTAATAGTACAACAAGCCGATGTTGTTGCCACATCCATTCATACCTTGCCAGGGTAAGAATGAATCAACAATCATGGATCCATAACCAATCAAGTCCTATCATGTCACGATAGTAATTTAAGAAACATCCGACTTTAACAGTCCAATCCTCTCCTACGTTTGGCAACATAGTTATTGGTTCGAGTATGGACTATACAGTCATGCCCCGAGACGGTACCCTAGATGTGACCGGCACTTGAAGACCATTGCTGGTCACCAAGCAAACCACTTGATCCAATCACACATCCATTCCATATCAATCAACCAGCAGAATTTTAAAATAAAGAAATAATTTAGTGGGCAATCTAAATCAACGAATCTAACTCAAGAAAGAAAGGCCATGGGCCAACAAATCAACTCAAATCTTTTTCATTTAAATTAGTTTGACAAGAGTAATTCAAGGAAAGAAAATACTCAATCGACCCATCACTGTCTAGTCTATGAAGCCTCTATCACTACTATCTAATTGGTGCCAATGACATGTTCATGGCTACCTCAAATTAAATAGAAAGGGCTAACTCGATGCAAGAATACATAAGCGGTGTCCTCCGAATGTAGGGAAGGACTCACTAATACGTTGAGTGTGTATAGATCCTGAATGGTGCTTCTATTGACGATCTCTTAAACCTATCTCTGCATCATGAAATGATGCAGGTCCAAATAGATGTCAGTACATGGAATGTACGAGTATGTAATATGGCAGAATGAAACATACCTCAAGGAAGAATAACGTTGGTTCAAATATCTCAAAACTAGAAAGATAAGAGAGACTCAATCAAAGTGTCATAAGTCTAAAGTAAGAATACATCTTAGATAAAGACCAATCATATACCATACAATTCAATCCAATCATGTACAATACAGTTCAATTAAATCATTCACAATTCAATCCCATCCAATCATGTACAATCCAATCCAATAAAAATCATATCGCGTATCTAATCCAATCCAATCCAATCATATGCAATCAATTCAAAAATCAACTCAACAATCAAGTCAAAGGACTCAACTAAATAAATATGCAAATTAGAACTTAGTAATGGTATACAATCCAACTCAATCATCGAACAATCTTAATTAAACCAATCATATCATGCACAATCTACTCAATTTGGTAGTTTCTCTAACCGACAACCATTACCATATGAGCGAGTGATAGTACAACAAACCGACATTGTTGCCGCGTCCATTCATACCTTTCTAGGGTATGGACGAATCAACCAATCATGGATCCAATCCAATCAAGTCCGATAATGTCAGGACAATAATTTTGGGGAAGCATCTGACTTTAACGGTTCAATCCTCTCCTACGTTTGGCGATGTAGTTTATTGGTTCGAGTATGGACTATACTCTTACCCAATTTGGTGCTCGATACTCCTCCCAATACTCAATATGCTCATATCTATCATGTGAGTAAAATACTCAAAATACTCATTTAGTCTCATTGGACTCTTTCAAATCAACTCATCTCAATCATCAAAATCTTATTTTAAAGATTTGACACCATCTCAACTCAGTGAATGCAGAAAATATTAGATGCCTTTAAAACGTAATTTCAACTCCTCAACTCAAACTCAAAATAGATATTTTTATGTAAAAATACTCAACTCATTTATACTCAAAATACTAATGTTCAAAATAATTAAAAGACTTCTCAGACTCAACTCCTTAAACTCTTTTTAAACTGAAGATGAAAATAATCATTCTTTAAACCCAAAATAGTGTATAAATAGTTTATGCAAAAATGTTCACAAATCATTTATTTAAAACTCCTTCTCAAAAGATCATTTATTTTCAAAATGTTCATAAGACTTCAATGAAATCAAATTATGCAAATCACACGTCACATAATCACATTAGACTCCAATCCACTTTATCACACAACATCCTCATCAACATAACCTCTTCATTCACATTATCGTCAAATATCATCATTCACATCATCATCAAACATCATCATCACATCATCGTCAAACATCTACTCTAAAATCTTTATTTAATTCTATGTTCAATTCATAGAGACAAAAAGACATTCTAACTCTACCAAGGTTTCGTCTCTTTTTATGCCCTTCACATTCATAACTATCCCAAAATTCTCATATAACTAAAAATCAATTTCATCAAACTCATGTAAAAGAATACCTTATTTTACTATAAAAAATAATATTGTTTTTATTATACATAAAACCCATCAATCTCATCCGCAAGACAAATTATGACCAAAAAGAAATCTCATCTTGGGTTCATGTGAATGAATACATGAATCCATACTCTCAACAAAGTCAACTCAAGAACATCATTAAAACATTTTAGTAATATTCTATAGTTTAGGAAATTTCAAGAAAAATCTTCATAAAAGGTTCAAATCTTTCACAACTTCTATCCAACATATCTATGGGCATATGCAAGAACTCAATCCATATTTTAGGTTAGTCTTACATACCTTAGAGTAGATTTTGAATAAACCTTGTTGTTGGGTCTTCAATAGGAAGCTTGAATCCTTGAATTTGTTAGGGCAAATCTTGTTGGAGATGATTTGAGAGAAGAGGGTGAAGGTTAGGGTTTCTTTAAAGGTGAGGAGGCTGAAAAAAATGAGCCTAAAACATCCTATGTTAGTGTATATATGTTTAGGGAAAATGTCCAAGTTGCCCCTCTTCAAAATCTCGAAAACTAGGTAAAAATCTTGCTGGCGCTATAGTGGCGCGTAGAGCCACTGCAGCGCCAAGCCAAAATAGGCGTAAAACCCTGCACATCTAATAGTGGCACGTCGCGCCAAGGACCAAACTACTGAGGTTTTTTTCTAGTGCTATAGTGGCGCTGGCGCCACTAGAGCGCCAAGCCTAAATTTCCCGCAGTGGTCGCCCAGGCCTGAAATTCCTGCAGTACTAGTCTGTAGTAAAATGGTCATAACTTTTGATCCCGAACTCCAAATATTGCAATATTGGTGGCGTTGGAAAGAAGACTCAAAGAAGTTTAAATTAGTAGGTTGTAGAGCACCCAGTTCATTATTTTCTAGGAGATAATGCCATTTGAAGTTGACCCTTATACTAACTCATCCAAAAACTTAATCGATTGGAATTTTTTGGATTCGGTTTGGTGTTAAAGATCCCTTATGAGCCCTAAAAACATCTAACACACTTCAAATACTTAGTAATTAATCCTAACTCATATATATAATTACAAGTCCTTCGGTTCGAGTCTACACACACGTAGAGAAATATTCGAGTCTTTACGAAAAACAATTCGGGGTGTTACATATACTCTTACCCAATTCAGTGCTCGATACTCCTCCCAAGACTCAATATGCTCATATCTATCAAATGAGTAAAATATTCAAAATACTCATTTAGTCTCTTAGGTTTTAGTTTCAAATCAATTCATTTAGTCTCATTGGACTCTTTTCAAAACTCAATCAATCTGGTCTCATAGGATCTTTTTTCACAATCAACTCATCCTAATCATCAAACTCTTCTTTTTGAATTTGATACCATCTCAACTCAATGAATGCATTTAAAATATAGTTTTTAACTCTTCAACTCGATCTCAAAATAGATATTTAATATAAAAATTGTCAACTCATTTATACTCAAAATATCATACTCAAAATAGTGATTAAGAGACTTTTCAAACTAAAATCATGCTTAAACTCTTTCTAAATCAAAGATGAAAATAGTCATTCTTTACACTCAAAATAGTGTACAAATAGTTTATGCAAAAGTGTTCACAAATCATTTATTTAAAACCCTTTCTCAAAAGATCATTTCTATTCAAAATTCTCATAAGACTCCAATCAAATCAAATTATGCAAATCACATATCATGTAGTTACGTTAGACTCCAATCCATTTCATCTCAAAACATCATCATCAACATAACCTCTTCATCAATCATTTTTCCTTAGTTAAATAAACATCATTCACCTCATTCATCAAACATCATAATCAAACATCATCATTCACATCATCATCAAACGTCATCATTCACATCATCATCAAACATCTTGCTCCAAAATCCTTATTTACTTCTATATTTCATTTATAGAAACAAAAATGACATTCTAGCTCTACCAATATTTCATTTCTTTTTATGCCATTAACATTCATAACTATCCTAATTCATTCTTTTCATTCCAATCAATACATATACACAAAAACCATCCATCTCAACCTCAAGACAAATTATGACCAAAATAGAAATCTCATCTTGGTTTTCATGTGAATGAAACAGGAATCCATACTCTCAACAAAACTCCACTCAAGAACACCATCAATACATATGAATTTATATACAAAAAATTATTTGTAGTCAATAATATGAAAGATAACTATTTAGTAATTCAAGTCATGAAAATCATCAATTAATTAATAATATATTAAAAAATATTCTATAATAGGAAAAATTCAAGAAAACCTTCATTGAAGGTTCAAGCCTTTCTCAACTTTCATCCAACACATCTATGGGGCATATGGAAGAACTCAATTCATATTTTAGGTTAGCCTTACATACCTTAGAGTAGATTTTGAAGAAACCTTGTTGTTAGGTCTTCAATGGGAAGCTTGAATCCTTGAATTTTTGAGGGCAAATCCTGTTGGAGATGATTTGAGAGAGAAGAGGGTGAAGGTTAGGGTTCTTTGGAGGGTCAAAAGACTGAAAATATCATCCCAAAATGTGACCAAGTTGTGTATATATGTTTAGGAAACATGTCCAAATTGCCCGTTATCAAAAATCTGGAAAAATGGGCTAAAAGCCTGCTGGAGCTCTAGTGGCGCGCCGCGCCACTGCAGCGCCAATCCTAAAATTTTTGAAATTTGGAAAATGGGCTTAAAACCCCTGCAAGCCTAATAGTGGTGCGTCGCGCCAAGGACCAAACTACTGAGGCTAGTTTCGGGCGCTATAGTGGCGCCGGGCGCCATTGGAACCCTAGGCCTGAAATTCCTGCAGTGATAGTTTGTAGTAAAATAGTCATAACTTTTGACTCCGAACTCTAAAAAATAAAGTCTTGGTAGGATATATGGTCATTCAAAGTTTACCCTTATACTAACTCATTCGGAAACTTAGCCGAAAGGAATTCTTTGGACTCGACTTGGTGTTAGAGATCTCTTATGACCCTAAACCACATCTAATACCCTTAAAATAGTTTTAAATTGATTATAACTCATATATAAAATTATAAGTCATACGGTTCGAGTCTACACACACGTGAAGAAATGTTCGAATCTTTGCGGAAAAAAATTCTGAGGTGTTACAGGTGTTCTTGACTAGCCAATACTCTCCCCATATAAGACTCCATTCCATCCATTTCACCCAAATGCGATGCATGACATCCCCTAATCTCACTATTACCTTGGATTACTGACACTAGGGTACTTGAAATTTCCTCTCTTGAAAATGACCTAAGTATCAAGCATCATGCCCACGTCTATTTTATGGTAACACCATTGAACTTGCACTCCAACCACTAATTTTTGGTCCTTCTCAACTTGAAATCTTTTGACTCCAAGGATTATCTCCAAACCTCTAACATCACATTAACTGTTACACTCCAAGAGGGTACCCTAGACGTGACCGGCACTCGAAGACCATTGCTGGTCCCTAAGCAAATCACTTGGTCCAATCACACATCCGTTCATATCAATTAATCAGCGGAAAGTTTAAAATAAAGAAACAATTTGGCGAGCAATCCAAATCAACAATCTAACTCAACAAATAAAGGCCATGGGCCAACAAATCAACTCCAATATTTGTTATTTAAAATACTTTGACAAGAAAAATTCAAGGAAAGAAAATACTTAATCGACCCATCACTGTCTAGTCTATGAAGCCTCTATCACTACTATCTAATTGGTGCCAATGACATATTCATGGCTACCTCATATTAAATAGAAAGGGCTAACTCGACGCAAGAATACATAAGCGGTGTCCTCCGAATGTAGGGAAGGACTCACTAATACGCTGAGTGTGTATAGATCCTCAATGGTTCTCCTATTGACGATCTCTTAAACCTGTCTCTGCATCATGAAATGATGCAGGTCCAAATAGATGTCAGTACATGGAATGTACGAGTATGTAATATGGCAGAATGAAACATACCTTAAGGAAGAATAACGTTGGTTCAAATATCTCAAAACCAGAAAGATAAGAGAGACTCAATCAAAGTGTCATAAGTCTAAAGTAAGAATACATCTTAGATAAAGACCAATCATATACCATACAATCCAATCCAATCATGTACAATACAGTTCAATTAAATCATTCACAATTCAATCCCATCCAATCATGTACAATCCGATCCAATCAAATCATATCGCGTATCCAATCCAATCCAATCCAATCCAATCATATGCAATCAATTCAAAAATCAACTCAACAATCATGTCAAAGGACTAGACTAAATAAATATGCAAATTAGAACTTAGTAATGGTATACAATCCAACTCAATCATCGAACCATCTTAATCAAACCAATCATATCATGCACAATCTACTCAATTTGGTAGTTTCTCTAACCGACAACCATCACCATATGAGCGAGTGATAGTACAACAAACCGACGTTGTTGCCGCGTCCGTTCATACCTTTCTAGGGTATGGATGAATCAACTAATCATGGATCCAATCCAACCAAGTCCGATAATGTCAGGACAATAATTTTGGGGAAGCATCTGACTTTAACAGTTCCATCCCCTCTTACGTTTGGCGACGTATTTTATTAGTTCGAGTATGGACTATACTCTTACCCAACTCGGTGCTCGATACTCCTCTCAAGACTCAATATGCTCATATATATCAAGTGAGTAAAATACTCATTTAGTCTCATCGGACTCTTTCAAATAAACTCATTTAGTCTCATTGGACTATTTTCAAAACTCAATCAAATCTGGCCTCATTGGACCTTCTTTCAAATCGACTCATCTAAAATCATCAAAATCTTCTCTTTAAAATTTATACAATCTCAACTCAATCTCAAAAATTGACATTTTAAAAGTAAAAATGCTCAACTCATTTATACTCCAAATACTCATGTTCCAAAAATAATTAAAAGACTTCCCAAACTCAACTCATGCTTAAACTCTTTTAAAATCATAGATGGAAATAATCATTCTTTAGACTCAAAATAGTGTATAAATAGTTTATGCAAAAAGGTTCACACATTCTTTATTTAAAGCTCCTTCTCAAAATATCATTTATTTTCAAAATATTCATAAGACTCCAATCAACTCAAATTGTGCAAATCACATACCACATAATCACATTAGACTACAATCCACTTCATCACACAACATCCTCATCAACATAACCTCTTCATTCACATCATCATCAAATATCATTATTCACATTATCATCAAACATCATCATCACATCATCATCTTCATCATCATCAAACATTATCATCACATCAATCGTCAAACATCTACTCCAAAAATCCTTATTTTAGTCATATGTTCAATTTATAGAAGCAAAAGGGCATTCTTAACTATCCAATTCATTCTTTTCATTCCAATCCATACACATATACACAAAACCATCCCTCTCAACCTCAAGAAAATTATGATAAAGAAATCTTATCTTGGGTTCATGTAAATGAAGCATGAATCCATACTCCCAACAAAACTCAACTCAAGAATACCGTCATTACCTATAAATCTATATCCAAAGATCCATTTGTAGTCAATAATATAAAATATAACTATTTAGTAACTCAAGTCATTAAAATCATCAATCAACCAATAGTATCTAAAAACATTCTATAGTTAAGGAAAACTTTCAAGAAAACCTTCCTAGAAGGTTCAACTCTTTCATAACTCCTATCCAACACATCTATGGGCGTATGGAAGATTTCAATCTATATTTTAGGTTAGCCTTACATACCTTGTAAACAATTTGAAGAGACCTTGATGTTAGGCCTTCAATGGAAGTCTTGAATCCTTGAAACTCTTGAAGGCACCCTTTGTTGGAGAAGGATTTGGAGAAGAAGAAGAGAGGGAAAATATTAGGGCTTTTAGAGAGAGAGAGGGACTGAAAAATGGTCCCAAAAACGTCCAAGGATAGTGTATATATAATTTGGGGAATTACCCAAATTGCCCTTTCTCAAAAATCAGAAAAACAGGCTAAAACGCTCCTAGCGCGATAGTGGCGCATCGCGCCACTGCGGTGCCAAGTCAAATTTAGGCTTAAAACCTGCACATCTGATAGTGGTGCATCGCACCAAGGACCAAACTTCTGAGGCTATTTTATGGCGCGATAGTGGCACATCGCGCCCTTACAACGCCAAGCCCAAGTTTTCTGGGTTTTGGAAAATAGGCTTGAAAACCCTGCACATCTCTTAGTGGCGCGCCGCTCCAGGGAACAAACTACTGAGGCTTATTCCTGGCACGATAGTGGCGCATCGCACCACTGCGGCGTCAAACTCAGCTTCCTACAGTTACAACCCAAGCCTGAAATTCCTGCAGTACCCGTCTGTCTTAGGATCGTCATATCTTTTGACTCTGAACTCCACAAATTACACTCTTTGTGGCGTTAGAAAGAAGACTCAAAGAACTTTAAATTGGTAGGTCGTGGTCCACCCAGTTTAGTATATTCTAGGAGATATGGTCATTTGAAGTTGACCCTCATATTAACTCCTCCGAAAACTTAATCGATTGGAAATCTTTGGACTCGACTTGGTGTTAGAGATCTCTTATAACCCCTAAACACATCTAACACACTTCAAATACTTAGGAATTAATCCTATATCATATATAAAATTACAAGTCCTTCGGTTCGAGTCTACCCACACGTGGAGAAGTGTTTGAGTCTTTGCGAAAAAATTTCTAAGGTGTTACATTAACATTGCCTTGTATCTCATCAATTCGTCCTATATTATGACACCTTCTTTTGAATGTGCCACGTATGAGACATGAAGAAACACGGAGTTTCATATAACTTTCTATTAATATCTTCATATTCAGTTGGATTAGTTATTTTATGGATGTCTAGACATAAAAGATCATTGCCAAGATAATGTATAAGTCATATGAGACTATTAAAATTTATTGATAAATCCTTTCCTTTATTCTAAATCTTCCAAACTTATTAGTTGCATATTCATGAAACAATATTATTTCAAAACTTTTAATTCTATTATCTATGGGTATTGATAGTAGTGTTTATTGAATGTTTGTTTTCAATAAGTCATATATTTGAATAAAATGGAATAGATCTTTAACAATATATTCCTATATGATCTTCCCAATTCTACAATTCAATTATTTATCTTAAATAATATTGTATATAATATTATGTGAACTTGTCTAAGATTGCACATATCAGTTATAATATAAGTTGATTATTATATGCAACTGCATAAACTAAGGTGTAGCAATATAACCTGAAAATTTACAATTGAATTTGTATATAAGAAATAAACAGATCTGCATGATAATTTTGTGTAACATTTTTTTCACTAACATTCAAAGAGCATTGATACAGTTGTGATGGTTGATACGGCTTCAGCAGCAATGTCAATATTCTCCAAAGCAGAGCAAAAAATTGATGTGATGATAGTCAATGTCCATTCATCGAACATGCTTTCTTTTCACCTCTTAGCTCAAGCCTTGGACTTGGATATAGTTTCACTTGGTAAGTATTTATTCTACTCGTCCACTTATGAACGTCCATTTTGGCTGAAGTAAGTTATTTTAATTAATACACTACAAAAGATTAGCTATAAAATTTACCTTTAAAATTTTGTTAAATAGTTTGTAGAAAAATGAATTTACTGTAATCCATCGTTAAATAACATTAGCAATGAATTTTGTTGTATGACAATATAAATTATCAGTCACTAGTTCCTTTTTTAAAAATGTATGATAACTGGTTGTTTTGTAATCTTACTATTATAATGAATAAAGCTCAGCGAATATGTGTGTGAAATTAACTATTCACATAATGTATAACATAATTCATTTCTAATTAATAGCTTCTTGAAATAATTATGCAGCGGTATGTGATGAACACAATGAAGATATAGTAAAGAAAGCATTGGATGAAGGAGCTTATGTTTGCCTTAAGAAACCATTTGACAGGGAAATTGTGAAATACTTGTGGCAATTTGTATTGAGGAAAAAAATACAAAAAGAGAAAGCGAGAGAAAGATCATCAAAAAATAGAGATCAGATGAATGTTGATGATATTGGTAAAAATAGCATTTTTGGAGAAAATGAAGAACAACTTAGAGAGAAGAAAAATGTGTGTAATATTGAGGAACAAGACAACTATATTAATGAGGTTGAAAACAATGTTCTATTAAATGAAAAATGTAAGTTGAGCAGGAAAAGAGGTAGAAAAAGCATGAAAGAGATTAATGAAAGAGAAAGCCAAAGCAGTGATATTCATAAGATTGTTACGCAAAAGAACTACATAGAATGGACTGATGATCTCCATGCCAAATTCATGGAAGCTGTACAACAACTTGGAGAAGGAAGTAAGTTTACTTCACTATTAATTAAATTTCTTTACAATTCATTTATATGAAACGATATAAGCAACGAGAATTCATACTTAGAGCTAACGTCAACATGTTTGGAATTAAGGTATAGTGATTGTTGTATTTACATGTACCTCATCTTGATATGTAGGATGCTACCCCAAGGAGATTCTAGAGGTGATGAATGTTCCTGGTCTTACTAGGTTGCAAATTGCAAGCCATCTTCAGGTACATCTTTTTTTTAAAAAAAAATTATTGAATTAAATTGAATTGGCTTTTAAAAAAACATTAAGTGGTAAATTATGTTCCGTTTGTATGTGTATGGTATGGAAAAAGTTATACAACAAAAAAAAATATACTATAAAGTTATTTTCTCGTACTTGGTTACTAGAAAATATTTTGCTTGGAAAGTTTTTTTTTATCAAACACTTTTATCTTAATTTTACTTTTATATCAAAAGCATAATGAAATATCTAATTTCATTTTACTTTCTAGCCTAGAAAGTATTTTCACATTATTATCAATCTTTTTTATTCAAAAGTGTTATCAAAACACTCTCTCATTGAAGAAATTTAGCGATTGAATTTGTTACATTTTTAGTGATAGAAGCTAATAATTCATTGTTAATTTCTATAATTTTGTCATTCAATAGGATAATATTGTTATCAATCTTTAATTCATATTGTTTTGAAAAGATTTTAATTGTTCACCAATTGCCAAACACCTGAAATATTTTCTATTATAAATGAGTTCGGTCGTTTGACACACACCTAAATAACAATGAGTTTAGATGATAAATATATACATTGTCTAACTCTTTTTTTTTATCTTTTTCTTATAAAATCAGAAATGGCGTCACCCATCAGGTAAGGGATCCTCAAGTGAGTTTCATGTTCCAAAAAGTAGCTTTACAAAATTTGGGACAATGCCTCGTCTTCAAAAATATGTACCAAATCTACAGCGTAACACAGATCAAACCCAAAGAAACCCAAAGTTTTCCTTTCCAACTCTTAATACAAACAAAAATTTTGTTCGAGGAGGGAGTTCAATTCAACAACAATTCTACCGTCCACAACTTCCGATTCAATCCCACTACCTCGACATATGCAATCCATTCAATAACCCATTTTTGTTGGCCCAAAATAATGTTGTTGGTAGGATACAACAACAATATGGACCATTATTTGGAATGCTGAATTCACAAGGACTACAAGGCCCAATAACTGAGAACACTAATTATAGGTCTGGCCTTGCACTTAATAGTGGGGATAATCATACCCAAAGTGATTACAACTCCGATCTTAATGTGGCCCAAGGAGCAATATATTCAGGTAGTGAAATAATGTCTGGTTCGGATATTGGAAATGCAACAACTAGTAATTATAACTTGAATGTCAATTTGGACAATGTGGCAACATATTCAAGTAGCGCAAATATGCCTGATGCTTATGTTGGAAATGTGACTATTAATGGATTTGGAGCAGAAAATTCCAATTTTCAGCAATATATTGGTGAACCAAACATGTTTGATCCAAGCACTATTGTGGCAGCATCATATGAGAGTCATATTGAAGGAAGAAATTCAAATAAAAAAGAAAATTGTGATGTGTATTTCAATTTCAATAATATGGTCTATCCCTTCAAGAATCATGGAAATCTGAGTGCTAGCCTACCTAATGAACAAGGCAATGAGTTTGATCAAGTTTACCCTGATGATCAGGTTAGTGCTTCTATCTAGTTTGATGATTAATATATATATATATTCATTTCTCTCCTTTTGATAAAAAAGTTTTTTATGAAGACATCTTTTTGTTAACTCAATACTGACTTATTTTTCAAGAAAATATTTTTCGTCACATCCATAATCTCCTCTAGATTTTACCTTAAATCTACATATGCAGGTGGCAGCGACATCAAACGTCCAATTTCCAGAAATAACTGATGAATCCTCAAAATGATGATCCAATATTATCAAGATAATTAGTGACAACTCTCATAAGTTCTCTATCCAGGGACAATTTTTTTCTCAAGTGAAAATTGGCATCTTTCACATTTTTGAAGACTATTTTATTTGGTATGACTGGATTGTTGGTTTGTTTTCATTTGGAACTAATGGTCAGTATTATATTATAGAATTTCGATAATTTTTGACTTGGGATTATTGTTTTGTTTAGTATCAAACCCAATCATCCTGCCATTACATAACATTTTGGTTGACTGATTATATCTTATATATGGGATCGAATATTTGTGAGACTTAATTATTATTGCATCTCAATTTAGCATAATACTTTATGTATTGTTAACATCTATGGGATATGCTTCATGTTATTGTACTCAGATAGATAAGCTCTCTATGGCAGCAACGAGAATCCAACTAGGGATTCTGGGCAGCAGGCTAATTAGTGGAAACAATGGGGTTACAACTAGGTCAATTGGGGAAAAGAATATCCATAAAAATAACAAAAATTGGACTATGGTGACACATAAAAAAATAGTTGGCCATCAAATTGGTTCTCCAATCCGTGCTTCAGTCCAATAATTCAGTTAGTTCTATATTAAGACTAGTAAGCAACCACATGTTGTTGGACCTAGTACTTATTCACCAAAAAGTTTATGAGGTGCAAACATTTTTGAGAAAGGCAAGGAGGACACCGTACTGGATGAATGTTTCAATACATTTTGGAGAGTCTAGAACTTCCAAAGAGAAATGTGGCAGAACCTACCACCTCACAAATTAAGGTTGATACTACACACAAACTAGTGATTTATGTGATTTACTCTAGATTAGCCTATGAGTGAAACAAGTTGTCTAACATGTTTCAATGAAGCAATAAGAACAATAAGTAAAGAATACAATATTTTTATGTGGAAAACACCCGGCCCAAAAGGTGTAAAATCCATGACCTGCACCCCTACAGGATTTAATTCAAACTTCACTAAAACCCGAACGAACCCCAGAAGCCCGACAGATGCACAAAAGAGTTAAGATCCACAAAGAGAACCTGAAGGCACTTCCAAGATTACCACGACCTTTCACGAACTTGAATCAAATCAAATGAGTGCCCGAGACTCCAATCACAGTGAAATAAGATCTAAGGACTTGAACCAAAGCGAAGAAGGAGCCTAGGATTTTAACCGGGGCTGAAGGTATCCAAGGACTCTAACCAAGGCTGAGGATAGTCAAGGACTCTAATCAAGGTTGTAAATAGCCAAGGACTCTAACCAAGGCTGAAGATGGCCAAGGACTCTAACAAAGATTGAAGATATCTGAGGAGTATAACCAAGGATGAAGATAGTTGAGGACTCTAACCAAGGTTGAAGATGGCCAAGGATTCTTGTAACACCCCCAAAATTCTTTACTAGGATTCGAACCCTTCTTCGTATATGTGTATGATCGAACCCGACCATTATGAAGTGTATGCATGGGTTAGGGTGAGTTCCCTAGGAATTGAAGAGTGTTAGAGGTGATGTTGGTTCATGAAGGATCCCTAGAACCAAGCTAAGCCCAAAGAATTCGTCCTGCCTAAGTTTTAGAATGAGTTCATATAAGGGGTCGACTTCTAGCAACCATATCTTTTGAAATAGGATGATCTGGGTGGCGCATGACTTATTGAATTAAAGGTCTTCGAATCTTCTTCCCATCACCGCCAAAATTGTAATTTTTGGATTTTGGAGTCAAAAGTTATAACTATCCTAAGACGGACTAGTAGTGCAGGAATTTCAGGCCTGGGTGACAACTGCTGCAAACCTGGACTTGGTACCGTAGTGGCGCGATGCGCCACTATCGCGCCAGGAACAAGCCTCAGTAGTTTAGTCCCTGGCGCGGAGCGCCACTAGGAGATATGCAGGGTTTTTAAGCCTATTTTCCAGAACCTAGAAGATATGGGCTTGGCACTGTAAGGGCGCGACGTGCCACTATCGCGCCACAAAACAGCCTCAAAAGTTTGGTCCTTGGCGCGACGCACCACTATCAGATGTGCAGGTTTTAAGCCTAAATTTGACTTGGCGCGACGCGCCACTATCGCGCCAAGAGTGTTTTAGCCTTTTTTTCCAGATTTTCGAAGAAAGGGCAATTTGGGTATTTTCCCAAATTATATATACATCAGCCTTGAACATTTTGGACCGTTATTTTAGGCCCTCTCTCTCTCTAAAAGCCCTAGAAATTTCCCTCTCTTCTTCTTCTTCTCCATTTTCAACAAGGATTGCTTCAAGAACTTTAAGAATTCAAGCCTTCCATTGAAGACCCAACATCAAGGTTTCTTCAAAGTCTTCACTAAGGTATGTAAGGCTATTCAAAGCATGGTTTGATTCCACCCATGTTCCCTACATCTTCTTTGAAATCGATTGTTCATAAGAATGAAGTTTATTGATAGAGTTAGGTCCAAATAGGTCCTTTTCATCTATTACCCTAATTTCTATTATGTTGATGTTGTAGAGTCAAGAAAGTGATGTGCTATATGTTGGTATAAGTTGATTGAGATGAGAGGTCGATCATATGTTGTTAATTCATTAACTATATTGATGAGTTGACAAGGTTTTAAATGAGACTTGTTGATATAATTTGATTGAGTTGATTGGATGGAGTTTTATGAGCATTGAGTCTTGGGAGGAGTATCGAGCGCTGAGTGGGTAAGAGTATAGTCCATACTCAAACCCCATGAACTACGCCGCCAATGTAGAAAGGGATTGAACCGTTAAAGTCGGATGCTTCCCCAAAATTATTGTCCAGACATTATAGGACTTGGTTGGATTGGATCTATGATTGGTTGATTCGTTCATACCCTGGCAAAGTATGAACGGACATGGAAACAACATCGGTTTGTTGTACTATCACTGGCTCATAAGTGATGGTTGTCGGATAAGAGAAACTCTCATATAGGTCTTGATAGTACTCTGAGTCGTATTGAGTTGAATGGTATGTGATTGGTCCCGTCTAAACCATATTCTTGTTTAGACTTAAGACACTTAATTGAGTTGTTATTTCTCTTGAGTTGAGATTCCAAGTTGATTTGATTCTTCCTTGGTGTTGTTTTATTCGGCCATTTTACATACTCGTACATTCTATATACTGACGCCATTTGGCCTGCATCGTTTCATGATGCAGAGACAAGTACTAGAGATCATCAACCAACGCACCATTGAAGATCTCCCCACTTCCCGCTGGTTGGTGAGTCCTCCTAGTCTCCGGAAGATGCCGAGATTATCTTTATAACATTGTTTTGTCTCTTTTATTTTGATTGTTGGTAGCCATGGCCTTGTCATCAGCACCTTCTAAATTGTTGATAGAGGCTTCATAAACTAGAGTGTGGGAATGATGAGTCATTCGTTTGACTAGTTTTATGATAGCTGATTATCGATTTGATAGTTGTTTGGCCTTTAGCACTATATTATGGATAGTATTCCTATGATTGAGTCTTCCACTGATAGAATGTGAATGAATGAAAGTGTGACTGGACTAGGTGGTTCGCTTGAAGGCCAGAAATGACTTTCGAATGCTGGTCACGCCTAGGGTCCCCTCCCGAGATGTGACAAACATGGTATCAGAGCCCAGAGTTCAAGAGTCCTAGGGAGTCCATGAAGTCGTGTCTAGTAGAGTCTTACTTATGGGTGTGTTGTGCACTACACTTATAATCAGGAGGCTATAAGACATTAAGAATTCTTTCACTTCTTTCATACTCTAAATTCGTGCGATAGAGTTAAACTCTATAAACTTCCTTTCTAATTCGTGCATTTATACATTACAAATAATGCCTCCTAAATGTACTAATAGCCAGTGGAATGCTGATAATGCAGAGATGCCACTATTAAAGGTACGCCCATCGAGGGTTAGAGGCTGACCGGCGAGGTATGTGGAGGCACCTCAAATGCCTACTACTCCGCCTGTACCAACTTCAGAAGTAGATTTTCGAGGAGCGATTGCTATGCTCACTCAACTAGTGGCTGCCCAAAATGGTAACCAGAGTTTGCCAACTCTTAGCTCTTGTTCTCAAGAGTCATCTGCTGCCACCAGAATTAGAGACTTTTTGAGAATGAATCTGCCGGCATTCACGGGTTCTAAGGTTGATGAAGACCCCTAGAATTTTATTGATGAGATGTGGAAGATCCTGAAAGATATGTATGCTATGGAGATCGAGGGGGTTTAGTTGGTGTCTTATCAACTCAAAGATGTGGCAAACATTTGGTATAACCAATGGGAATAAGGTAGAGGTGAGGATGATCAACCTGCTATGTGGGATGAATTTGAGGGAGCCTTTCTTGACCATTTCCTTCCCAAAGAATTGAGGGAAGCGAAGGTTGAGGAATTTGTGAATCTGAAACAAGAAAGTATGACTGTTAAAGAGTATAGTCTAAAGTTTATCCAGCTGTCCAGATATGCTCCAGAGATGATCCAGATGTGAGGTCAAAGATAAGGAAATTTGTCTCCAGATTGGGAAGACATGTGAAGAAGGAGTGCAAAGCGACATTGCTAATCTCCAACATAGATATTTCAAGATTAATGGTGTATGCTCAACAGGTGGAGGATGAGAAGAGGAAAGACAGGGAGGAGCATCTGAGGAAGAAGGTAAAATCAGTGGGGCATGAGAATGAACAGAGGTAAAACAAGGGCAACAGGTCCTTCTTTCAGAAGAGACCTTCCAACTATGCCTCATCTACCGCCAGTGCACCTATGCCACAGAACAGGTATGATCAGCAGGGATAGAGTCGCCAGAATTTTAGACCCCAGGGTTCTTAATCCCAGGCTAGCATGGGTCAAGGTTCGCAAGGGAAGCCACCATGCGACAAGTGCGGTAAGTTCTACTTGGGGGAGTACAGAGAGGGAATGGTTGGTTGTTATAAATGCGGCCAAATAGACCATTTTCAGAAGGAGTGTCCAACATGGGGGAGCAGAGCCCACTATTCTAACACCGCACCACCAGCTAAAGGAAATCAGAGGGGCACTACTTCAGGTATGAGCAGAGGTACAAACCGTTTATATGCCATGGGTAGTCTCCAAGATCATGAGGACTACCCAAATGTCGTGACGGGTATAATTTGAGTCCTTTTCTCTTGACTGTTATGTTTTGATGGATCCGGGTGCCACACTATCTTTTATGACTCCTTATGTGGCAAGTAAATTCAATAGAATTCCTGAATGTCTTTATGAGCCTTTTTGTGTAGCTACTCCTGACGGTGATTCTGTCATAGCTAAGAAAGTCTATAGAGATTGCACTGTGTCAATCTATCACAGGGATACCTTGGCTGACTTAGTTGAGTTAGACATGGTTGACTTTGATGTGATCCTTGGCATGGACTGGCTTTATGTCTGTTATGCCTCTATTGATTGTAGAACTCAGATTGTCAAGTTCAAATTCTTGAATGAGGCTGTCATAGAGTGGAAGGGTAGTCCTGTCGTGTCTAAGGGTAAGTTTATTTCATACCTTAGGGCCAGAAAGCTAATATCAAAAGGGTGTATTTATCACATTGTCCGAGTGAAAAATGACAAGGTTGAGTCTCCATCCCTTGAGTCGGTTCCGATTGTCAATGAGTTTCCCGAAGTCTTTCCTGAAGACCTACCCGGAGTCCCTCCTTATAGGGAGATTGACTTTGGGATTGATGTTCTTCCTGATACCCAGCCTATCTCTATCCCTCCATATAGAATGGCTTCGGCTGAGTTGAAAGAGTTGAAAGAACAATTGAAAGACTTGTTAGATAAGGGATTCATTAGGCCGAGTGTCTCACCATGAGGTACTCCGGTCCTATTCATGCAAAAGAAAGATGGGTCCCTTAGAATGTGTATTGACTACAGGCAGCTGAACAAGGTCACCATAAAGAACAAATACCCTCTCCCCAGAATAGATGACTTATTTGATCAACTTTAGGGTGCCACCTATTTCTCAAAGATAGACCTAAGATCGGGCAACCATCATTTTAAGGTGAGGGAGTGTGATATCCCAAAGATAGCTTTTCGAACCCGTTATGGCCATTTTGAGTTCTTGGTGACATCTTTCGGGTTAACTAATACCCCCGCAGCTTTTATGGACCTCATAAACCGAGTATTTAAACCATATCTTGATATGTTTGTGATTGTATTCATAGATGATATTTTGGTTTACTCCAATAATGAGGAGGAGCACGCCCATCATCTTAGAGTCGTCTTACAAACTTTGAAAGACCAGGTATTGTATGCAAAGTTCTCCAAATGTGAATTTTGGCTTGCGTCAGTGGCTTTTCTAGGCCACATTGTATCTGGAGATGGTATTCAGGTTGATGCTCAAAAGATTGAGGAAGTGAAAAATTGGCCCAGACCCACATCCCCGACAGAGATCAAGAGCTTCTTGGGTTTGGCCGGCTATTATCGAAGGTTTGTAGAGGGATTCTCATCCATATCATCACCATTGACCAAGATGACCTAAAAGAAGGCTAAGTTCCAATGGTCCGATGCTTGTGAGGAGAGTTTCCAGAAATTAAAGACCAAGCTAACCATTACTCCTATTCTAACTTTGCCCAATGGAACAGAGGGTTTTGTGATCTATTATGATGCATCTAGGATCGGTTTAGGCTGTATGTTGATGCAGAGGGGGAAGGTGATAGCCTATGCTTCAAGACAGCTTAAGGTTCATGAGAGGAATTACCCAACTCATGACCTTGAGCTGGCCATTGTGGTATTTATGCTTAACATTTGGCGCCACTACTTGTATGGAGTGCACGTTGATATGTTCACCGATCATAAGAGTTTACAATACGTCTTCAGCCAGAAGGAACCCAATGTGAGGCAGAAAAGATGGCTCAAGCTACTTAAAGACTATGATATGAGCATCCTCTACTATCCAGGTAAAGCTAACGTTGTTGTTGATGCTCTTAGCAGGTTGTCTATGGGTAGCAATGCCCATATAGAGGAGGGAAGGAAAGAATTGGCAAAGGAGGTACATAGGTTAGCTCGATTGGGAGTTCGTCTTGAAGAGAACAATGAAGGCGGAGTTAATGTTCAGGATGGGTCTGCATCCTTACTTGTGGAAGAGGTAAAGGAGAAACAAGACCAAGATCCAATCCTTCTCCAGTGGAAAAAAGTTGTTCACAAGCAAGAGGTGATGGTTTTTACCAAAGAGGGAGATGGTGTGTTGAGGTACCAAAATAGATTATGTGTCCCAGATGTTGATGATGTGCGAGGAAGGATTATGGCCGAAGCGCATAGTTCCAGATACTCTATTCATCCTAGATCTACAAAGATGTATCTTGACTTAAGAGAAATTTATTGGTGGAGTGGAATGAAGAGAGATATCACGGAATTTGTTTCCAAATGTCCGAATTGCCAACAAGTTAAAGTTGAGCATCAAAGGTCGTGTGGGTTAGCTCAAAACATAGAAATTCTGGAATGGAAATGGGAAATGATCAACATGGACTTTATTACAGGTTTGTCGAGGTCCCAAAAGCAAAATGACTCGATTTGGGTGATTATGGATAGGATGACAAAATCAGCTCACTTCTTGCAGTTAAGACCACTGACACCACAGAAGATTATGCAAAATTATACATTCAGGAGATCATTAGATTGCACGGGGTTCTCTTGTCTATCATCTCAGACCGAGGAGCTCAATTCCCTTCTCAATTTTGGAAATCCTTCCAGAAGGGATTGGGTTCAAAGATGAATCTTAGTACGCCCTTTCATCCCTAGACAGATGGCCAGGCAGAGCATACCATCCAAACATTAGAGAATATGTTCAGGGCATGCATACTTATCTTCAACGGAAATTGGGACGATCACTTACCTCTCATAGAGTTTGCATATAATAATAGCTATCATGCAAGTATTCAAATGGCTCCTTATGAAGCTTTGTATGGGAGGAGGTGTAGGTTACCAATTGGGTAGTTTGAAGTTGGTGAAGCTGAATTAATTTGGCTTGATTTTGTTCACCAAGCTATGGAGAAGGTGAGAGTTATTCAAGGTAGGCTAAAGACAGCCTAAAGTTGTCAAAAATCTTACACCAATGTGAGAAGGAGAGACTTAGAGTTTGAGGTGGATGATTAGGTGTACCTGAAAGTGTCACCCATGAAGGGAGTCATAAGGTTTGGAAGAAAGGGAAAGCTTAGTCCTTGATACATTAGTCCTTACCAAGTTGTGAGGAGGATAGGGAGTGTCGCTTATGAATTGGAGTTACCCTCGGAGCTAGTCGACATTTATCCGGTATTTCATGTTTCGATGTTGAAGAAATTCTTGGGCAATCCCTCGCTGGTAGTCCCCATTGATAGTATAGGAGTTAAGGATAGCTTGTCCTATAAAGAGGTTCCGATTCAAATTCTTGAGCGCCAAATTCACAAATTGAGGAACAAAGAGATCGCCTCAGTCAAAGTCTTGTGGAGAAACCAGTTTGTTGAGGAAGCCACATGGGAGGCGGAGAAAGATATGAAATCTAATGATACGCATCTATTCGTGCCTACCGAGGAGAATGTTGAAGGTAATGTCCATTTTCTTGCATTGAATTTGTTTGTACATTTTGAGTTTGGATAGTAATTGTTTTGAGAATTTAACTGGTTGTATGAATGAATTCCGATTGTGATTTGCACCCCGATTCCATCCTTGGTTTACTCGTCATTCGAGGATGAAAGATCCCAAGGGGGAGATAATGTAACACCCCCAAAATTCTTTACTAGAATTCGAACCCTTCTTCGTATACGTGTAGGATCGAACCCGACTATTGTGAAGTGTATGCATGTGTTAGGGTGAGTTACCTAGGAATTGAAGAGTGTTAGAGGTGATGTGGGGTCATGAAGGATCCCTAGAACCAAGCTAAGCCCAAAGAATTCGTCCTAGCTAAGTTTTAGAATGAGTTCGTATAAGGGGTCGACTTCTAGCGACCATATCTTTTGAAATAGGATGATTTGGGTGGCCCATGACCTATTGAATTAAAGGTCTTCGAGTCTTCTTCCCATCGCTGCCAAGATTGTAATTTTTGAAGTTCGGAGTCAAAAGTTATAACTATCCTAAGATTGACTAGTACTGCAGGAATTTCAGGCCCGGGTGACAACTGTTGGAAACCTGGGCTTGGCACCGCAGTGGCGCGATGCGCCACTATCATACTAGGAACAAGCCTCACTAGTTTGGTCCCTGGCGCGGTGCGCCACTAGGAGATTTGCAGGGTTTTTAAGTTTATTTTCCAGAACCCAGAAAATATGGGCTTGGCTTTATAAAGGCGTGATGCGCCACTATCGCGCCACAAAACAGTTTCAGTAGTTTGGTCCTTGGCGCGACACGCCACTATCAGATATGCAGGTTTTAAGACTAAATTCGACTTGGCGCTGCAGTGGAGCGATATGACACTATCGCGCCAAGAGTATTTTAGCCATTTTGTCCAGATTTTCGAAGAAAAGGCAATTTGGGTATTTTCCCAAATTATATATACATCAGCCTTGAACGTTTTGGACCATTATTTCAGTCTCTCTATCTCTCTAAAAGCCCTAGAAATTTCTCTCTCTTCTTCTTCTTCTCCATTTCCAACAAGGATTGCTTCAAGAACTTCAAGAATTCAAGCCTTCCATTGAAGACCCAACATCAAGGTTTTCTTCAAAGTCTTCACTAAGGTATGTAAGGCTATTCAAAGCATGGTTTGTGTCCACCCATGTGCCCTACATCTTCTTTAAAATTGATTGTTCATAAGAATGAAGTTTATTGATAGAGTTAGGTCCAAATAGGTCCTTTTCATCTATTACCCTAATTTCTATTATGTTGATGTTGTGGAGTCAAGAAAGTGATGTGCTACATGTTGGTATGAGTTGATTGAGATGAGAGGTCGATCATATGTTGTTAATTCCTTAACTATGTTAATTATGTTAAATGTTAATTTTCTTAAATATGTTATTTATCTTGAATTGTTGATTTAAAACCTTGGAGTTGTGATGAGTCCCAAAAGATTTGTTAAATGAATAGAGCAATGATTGGATAGGTTTGTATGTTGTTATAAATGCATATTTAATCTACTCTTGAAAGATATGATTGGGATTGATCGGATAATATGATTGGGATAGGTTTGATTGTGATAGAGTTGATGAGTTGACAAGGTTTTAAATGAGACTTGTCGATATAATTTGATTGAGTTGATTGGATGGAGTTTTATGAGCATTGAGTCTTGGGAGGAGTATCGAGCACCGAGTGGGTAAGAGTAAGTAATAACTTGAATCCAAAAACTACGTCGCCAAACGTAGGAGGGGATTGAACCGTTAAAGTCGGATGCTTCCCCAAAATTATTGTCCAGACATTATAGGACTTGGTTGGATTGGATCTATGATTGGTTGATTCGTTCATACCCTAGCAAAGTATAAATGGATACGGCAACAACATCAGTTTGTTGTACTGTCACTGGCTCATAAGTGATGGTTGTTGGATAAGAGAAACTCTCATATAGGTCTTGATAGTATTCTGATTCGGATTGAGTTAAATGGTATGTGATTGGTCCCGTCTAAACCATATTCTTGTTTAGACTTAGGACACTTGATTGAGTTGTTATTTCTCTTGAGTTGAGATTTCGAGTTGATTTGATTCTTCCTTGGTGTTGTTTTATTCGGCCATTTTACATACTCGTACATTCTATATACTGACGCCATTTGGCCTGCATCGTTTCATGATGCAGAGACAAGTACTAGAGATCATCAACCGACGCACCATTGAAGATCTCCCCACTTCCCGCTGGTTGGTGAGTCCTCCTAGTCTCCGGAAGATGCCGAGATTATCTTTATAACATTGTTTTGTCTCTTTTATTTTGATTGTTGGTAGCCATGGCCTTGTCATCAGCACCTCCTAAATTTTTGATAGAGGCTTCATAAACTAGAGTGTGGGAATGATGAGTCGTTCGTTTGACTAGCTTTATCCTAGCTGATTATCGATTTGATAGTTATTTGGCCTTTGGCCCTATATTATGGATAGTATTCCTATGATTGAGTCTTCCTCCGATAGAATGTAAATGAATGAAAGTGTGACTGGACCAGATGGTTCGCTTGAAGGATAGAAATGGCTTTCGAGTGTCGGTCACGCCTATGGTACCCTCCCGAGGCATGGCAATTCTAACCAAGGTTGAAGGTAGCCAAGGACTCTATCCAAAGCTAAAGATACCGAAGCATGGAATTTAACTGTAACCCAATGGAGTAAATCAGGGACTTAAACCGCGAATAGAGACTAGTCAGCTAGATTTACGGTTAGCATCCAAACAAGCATCAAGGGAAGAACCCCAAGCTGAGTGCCATCACAAATCACTCCAAGCCTGAACCAAATCCAACCTGAATCGACGAATATCCTCCAAACAAAGACCAAGTACATTAATAGCTGATGAAAGGAGGGAATTATGGATAAAAGGTCTCAAGAGTTGGGTTACTGCCTAGCTAAAACTCAGACTATTAGAGTCAAGTCTGCTATATCAATCTACAGGGAGCTAAGCCGTCCGAAGCAACGACGAAGAGATTCTAAGGACTAATAGCTCTATATTATGCAAGTCTATGCCAAACACTAGTCTAAGTATGGACTAAGGTCATAAAGTAACCAAGATGCTATCAATGTTCGAAAAACCCAAAAAGGAATAACACATGAATTTTAAGAAGCTAAACATGGTTAGCTAACAACCCACCCCCAAATTTACACAAATCAATATGCAGTTACATATTCATGCTCAATCTAAGGAGAGAGAAGTTGTAGCCTACCTTTAGGATGATCGCGCGTGCTCCAAATCAATTCTCCGAAACGTTTTCCTTCCATATGGCCTCGGAATACTACCACTCTATCAAAAATGAAATCACAATGTTAATACAGTTGTATCGCCACTAAATTTGCCATAATCAAAGACACGCCCAAAATTTGGTCTAAAATAGAATTATGGGACCCGCATTGGGAATCTCAAAATCGACTCCATAAAAAGGTCATAATCAACTTACTAATCTTGTGTCCAAAAATGGGACACAATTTGATGCTCAAAAAGGGAGAAATCAGCCCATACAAAAATTATCCAAAAATCACCGTAAATGAGCTTGGGCAGCCCTCTCGAGGATGACATTATCTCAATCCAATATCCCCCGTGCTTCCCCGATCACTCCAATACATAACCACACCAATTCCAGACAATATGAAATTTGAATCACCCTCTAGAGTTCTCACAATAGCATTCTAAAAATGAGTAAGAAAGCTGAAAATTCAAGATTTATAAGGGTCAGTTTCAGGATGAGTCCGTATAAGGGTCAACTTCAAATGACTATATATCCTAGAATATAATGAATTGGGTAGCCCATAATATATCAGATTAAAGTCTTTGAGTCTTATTTCCAACGCCACCAATATTGAATTTTTCCGAGTTAGGAGTAAAAAGTTATGCTTAGTCAACCAGAAGAGTGCGCGACAAGTCCGCGTCGCGGACCTGTCACGGACTTGCCTTATTTTTTTTTCTAGATTTTTGTATTTTGTCAAAAACAAAGGTGCGATACACATCCATGTCGAGGACCTATTGTGGACTTGTCTAGTTTTCCAAATTTTTGTAGGGATATTTTGGGAAAATTACCTAATATCCATATATACGAATTTGGATGCGTTTTGGGTCATTTATTTTCAGTCTTTCACCTCCAAAAAACCCTAATCTTCATCCTCCTCTCTCTCAAATCATCCCCTTCAATTTTTCTATCAAACTCAAAGGATTCAAGGCTCCTCATTGAAGACCAAGAATCAAGTTTTCTTCAAGTTCCTCTCTAAGGTATGTGGGTTTTCATCCATTGGTCCTTCCACTCATAGAGCCCAAATATTTTCTCAACCTAGCATTTCAATTCAAAATGATTAAATCTTATGGGTTTTTACATGATGGTTCCAAATGCATAGATTATGTTATATTTGAAGTTTATTTACTTATATTGATATATATTGACTCTCAATTCCAAGTGATGAGTTTTTATGGATTTCCATACTACGATTTCAAATGTGTAGATTCTTGAATATTTGAAGTTATTTATCTATATTGACTTATATTGATTCTTATTTACATGAAATGGATGATTTATCAATGTTCTTGTATGAAGGTTTGAAAGGTAGTTTTAAAGTGCATATGGTGGGTTGTTTTAAGATGTTTGATTTGATACATTCATATCACTCTCATGCATACAAGTATTCTTTAAATCTATTTGAAGGTATTTTTGAAATGAACCCACCTAGTTTCTTATGATAAAGCAAAGTTAAAATGAAGTTTGACACCAAATGAATGTTTGAAAATGTCTACAAATGAGTTTAAAGGTGCTCTTTGCAAATAAGGTTTGTGAATGATGATTCTATAATGTTCAAGCAAGTTAATGATAGGGTGAGTTAAGGCCCTAAAGATATTTTATGGATAAAGATAGGTGATGAAGAAATGTCTACATTCACATCACATGAGACAAAGTTAAGGAGCTATTCTATGATTTTGTTCTTATGAAGAATGGACGGGTAGTAGATATGGCCCCTCCCACACGATGATTAACTTTGTGTTTTATGGTTTATCTATTCCATTGAGAGTTTACCTAGCACCGAGTAGACCTTGGGATAGGCATTCTCTCCCGTAGCAAAGGCAAGAGACTCGTAGAAAGATTCCATTATCCCATAACTACGTGCCACCATAGAAAGAAGGATCACCCATTAGTAGAGGCTTGATTTATTAGAAAGGATCACCCGTTAGTAGAGGTTTGATTCCTTAGAAAGGGCCACCCACTAGTAGAGGCATGATTCCTTAAGTAGCTTAGTGGATCCACTTAAGCATATAGGAGTCTACATTGGCATGTAGTCTCCCCCTTTCCTCCGATGTATGGGTAAATATTGGGACTCCATGTTATGGCTCACATGGTTTATGTCGGTTAATGGTCGCTCTCACAAAGGTATAAGGTCCCTCATCCAATGTTTAATATATATCATATGATGTCTACTATGTCTATCACAAAAGTAAAGTATATGGTTTCTTATAATGACTCATGACTACTTCTATAATATTTAAGTTTCTTTTATGAATCATGATGGTTTCTATATTTCATTGACTAAGCCTCATAACTCCAAATGGTCATAACACCAAATGGTATTTCAAATGAATACAAGGTTCTAACATGGTCCATTGTATCACCTTATTGTATAATGATATATTGCATAGCATGCTCACATACTTAGTACATTCAAAGTACTAACGCATACTTTTTCCTACATGATATCACCATGTAGGAACCGATGTCGTTCCCCGACCTTCTCCACTGGTTAGCTCGAGTTAGTTGAAGATTGCTTGTGGTGAGTTCCCATGTTTCGGGAACAACATCCCATTTATTCTAAGCTTATGTTATGTAGAACATTAAGACTCTTATTAAGGCTTTTATTGAAACTTATTTTGAGGGTGAGCTAGGGACATGTCTTAGCCCCCGCCAAGTCTATTAGTAGAGGTATGTTTGGACATAAATGGAAAAATGTTTTTAGTTCCGCTTATTATTATTGTTTATCATTACCAATGAAATGCTTAATGAATGCTAAGAGGCTTGGGTGAGGTACCTTTGGGTGTCTCATTCGCCGTGTCACATCCTTGAGTCGTGACACTACCCCGCTTAATTCAACTTTCCAAACTCAATGGAATCGTCGGATTTTTAAAAAAAAAGTTTTTATGATAGAAATACCCTTGTCTTGACTTAAAAAAGAAAGAAAATCAAATAGGTCAAATAATTTTTTGTTGTATGGTCAATACTAGACATGCCCATTATCAAGTAGAGGTACTAGATAAGTACCTATTAAGAGAATTAAATGTTCCTCTTTATAAATTTCAGTATTTCATTTAACAAATTATATTTTTATCTCTCCCTTGTTATATCCGAAGAGGAGGATTCTCAATTGGTTGAAGGAGCAGATGATCCAATGGCAGCTCCCTACTATGGCATGATAGAAGAAGTTCGTGTTATGCTGGTTGATAATGACAGAGAGTTTGTTACTTATATGACCGATTTGCTAAAGTCTTATGACTATAAAGGTAACATTTCTAACATAAAAATAGAACCCGTAAGTTGTAACCTTTGGTTCTTTGATATAACTAAAATCTGTGTAATTTCATTTATATAAGAGATTTAATTAATATGATGCTTGTTATTTCATTTGTGACTTTAACATGGATCTGCTTTTAGAATTCATTTATATATCTTGTAAATCTTTGATTTCTATTTCCCTTCTTATCATAACACTATTTCTATGTTTGTATATGTTGTTTTACAAGTTAATAACTAAGTTTTGTATGGTGATATCATATTCTCTATTTTTATTTCTTGACATACACATTCACAAACTTGATTAACTTCTATGTACCTGGAAGGACACAACTTTATGTTTAATTTTATTTATTTAATCAACTAACATGTGGATTGTACACTTAATCATTTTGAAGAAAAGGGAAAAATTGTTCTTTGTCAATTGTTCGGATGAAACAATTAATTAAATCGCTCAAAAATGAATTTTGTATGTGCAGATCTTTGATTCTTACCAATTTATCTATCATTTTTAAAAAAAAATATTTTGGTGGCGAAGGCACAAGATTAGAGTAATGGGAGGGAAGAGATAGAGTAAGAGAAAGACAAAATAAGAATTAATCTGACTATTTGACCGTGAGATAATATTTTTTTTTGTCATTTATTGGAAGTAGACAAAAGAAAGGGGATCCTTCAAAATAATATTGACCACAGGAAACAATTAATTAAATCCCTCAAAAATAAATTTTGTATGTGCAGATTTTTTATTTTTACCAATCTATCTATCATTTAGAAAAAAGTTATTTTGGTGGCGAAGGCACAAGATTAGGGCAATGGGAGGGAAGAGATAGAGTAAGAGAAAGACAAAATAAGAACTAATGTAACTATTCGACCGTGAGATAATATTATTTTTGTCTTTTATTGAAAGTAGAAAAAAAAAGTGGGGAGACTTGATTTTCAAAAAATAAAAAACATTCTCCTTCCTTTTTTAATTCAATTAAAATATCCCTCTTAATTTCAACGAGCCTTTTCTACTTTGTAATTGAACAAAAAAAATCATCTCTTGAAAAATAAATAAAATTGTTAAACCTAAACATGTTATTTCAACCTTTTGATCACACGTGGACCTTGAATTTTAAAATATTTTAATTTTCTTAATTTGAAAGAAAAAATGGATTTAGTTTAATGGCTACTTGCCAAATATTTTTTTGGGTTCAACCTTAATGGTCATTCAATTAATTTCTCTATTTTAATTTCTGAAGGCAATAGACAATTTCTGGATGAAATGAAAATTGGATTCGTGTAACAGGAGAAAGAGTTCACATTCCTTTGTCGGGATATAATTGAACTTTTGATCGATCCGGGTACTTGGAAACCTGTGGATGTAAACACGGTCTCTTTGGATCCCTTTGAATTTCAAATATTTGGGAAGAATAAGTAAATGCCATAAATATATTACCCGAAGACTATCTTAAAATGATGATATTTTGAGAAATCTTAGTAGATTAGTATATCATCACCTTGTTGGTGGGGGTTCAATTCCTACTTATAAGCCCCACTTTCCCTTTGCCCCTTGCCCTAATTTTTAAAAACAGTGATTTTATTCAACTATTTTATTGTGCAAAAAAGGTATATAAATGACAATTTTAGTATAGTTTAGGTGTGTTTTATGATTTTCCCACATTTGTTTTTTGTTGGGTTTTCCAATTACTTTGTTAGTATTCATTATTGTTCCATGCTTAAGGTGTGTTAAATAATTTCGACTTGAATTTCTTTGCTACCTACTTTTGCAAGAACCATGTTATACACATGCATAAACCAAGTAATTTTGTAGTAATACAAAAGTAACTATTAGTATTAGGGATTAAACTTTAATTTGACGGCATGATAAAGAACATACATAGAAAAATCTGATAGAAAAAAGGAAGTTCTTTTTCCTTTAGACGCTTTTATGACTTCTAAAACCCCAAATTATGCCAAAATAATGAGCTAGGTTTTATTTTAGATATATAACAAATCTAATGCAATCCCACAAGTGGGGTCAAGGGAGGATAGTATGTATACAGACCTTTAACCCTACCTTTAAAGGGTAGAGAGTTTGTTTTCGATAGATCCTCGGCAAAAAATAGATGAAATGGTGATATTAGCAACAACAAGGAACAAAAACAAAAAATACAATAATCGAGGCTAAAGAACCAACTGATAGAGATAGAAATATAAAAAATGAAAATACCATATTAATAAGAGCCTATTTGGATTGGGAAAGCATTTAAGCACTCTTTTAATGTTTGGGTAAATTAAAGAAATTGTTATAAGAACTTGATTTTAAGCTAAAATGATAAAAATAAGCTAAAAGTCACAAGTTAGAAATCCTAACGTATGACTTTTAGCTTATAATCCAAAAGCCAATCCAAACAAGCTCTAGTACTAGTACCCCGAGAAAGGGAAAGCAAAGCACTCGACTATCCTAATCCTCGACCTCCACAACTTTTTATCAAGGGTCATATCCCCAATGAGAAAAAGTTGTGGCATGTCCTGCCTAATCACGTCACCCCAATACTCTTAGGCTTACATCTACCCCTCCTCAAGACCTCTACGGACAACCTCTCACACCTCCTTACCGGGGCATCCACATATCTACTCTTCACATGTCTAAACCATCTTAACCTCACTTTCCGCATCTTATAATCCATGGGAGCCACTCTCGCCTTGGTCCTAATATCTTCATTCCTAATCTTAACTCCCCTGGTATGCCTACACATCCATTTCAATATTTTCATCTCTACTACTCTCATCTTCTGGACATGGGTGTTCTTGACTAGCCATGTAACACCCCCCCCCCCAAAAAAAAATTTTCCCTAAGATTCGGACCTTTTTTTGTATTTGTGTAGGGTCAAACTCTATTATTATGAAGTGTAGGCATGAGTTAAGATGAGTCCTGAGAAATTGAAGAGTGTTGGAGGTGATGTGGGGTAACAAAGGACCCCTAGCACCAAGCTAAGTCCAAAGGATTCGTCGTGGCTAGGTTTTAGAATGAGTTCGTATAAGGGGTCGACTTCTAACAGCCCTATCTTTTGAAAGACGATAATCTGGGTGGCCCATGACCTATTAAATTAAAGGTCGTCGATTCTTCTTTCCAACGCCACTAAGAATGTAGTTTTTGGAGTTTGGAGTCAAAAGATATGACGATCCTAAGACGAACTAGCACGGAAGGAATTTCAAGCCTGGGTTGCAACTGCTGGAAATCCGGGCTTGGCGCCACAGTGGCGCAACGCGCCACTACGAGTTGTGCAGGGTTTTCAAGCCTATTTTCCAAAACCCAGAAAACTTAGGCTTGGCACTATAAGGGTGCAACACGCCACTATCGCGCCAGGAACAAGCCTTAGTAGTTTTGTCCTTGGCGCGATGCACCACTAAAAGATGTGCAGGTTTTTAGCCTATTGGACTAGGCGCCGCAGTGGCGCGACGCGCCACTATCGTGCCTTGGGTGTTTTTGGCCTATTTTCTAGATTTTTAAAGAAAGGGAAATTTGGAAATTTTCCCAAATTATATATGTATCAGCCTTAGCACATTTTGGGACCATTTTCAATCCCCCTCTCTCTCTCTTAAAGCCCTAGAAATCCCTCTCTTCTTCTTCAATCCTTCTCCAACAAAGATTTCCTTCAAGAGCTTCAAGAAATTCAAGTTTTCCATTGAAGACCCAACAATAAGATTTTCTTTAAGTCTTCATTAAGAAATGTTAGGCTACTCAAAACATGGGTTGAGTCCACCCATGTGCCCTACACTTTCTTTGAGGTTGAATGTTCATAAGAATGGAGTTTCTTGATAGGCCTATGTCCAAATGAGTCTTGTTATCTATTAATTTGATTCTTGTTATGTTGATGTTGTTGAGTTAAGAAATTTCTAAAAAGAGCCTTCATGTGAGTATGAGTTGATAGAGATGAGTTGTTAAACATACTTTATTGATTTTCTTAACTATGTCGATTTTGATAAAGATGTTGATTTTCTCGATATGTTATTCATCTTGAATTGTTGGTTTAAAACCTTGGAGTTGTGATGAGTTCCAAAGATGTGTTGAATGAATAGAGAAATGATGGGGTATGTTTGTATGTTGCTATAAATGTACATTTAAATTTACTCTTAAAAGATATGATTGGAATCGATCAGATAGTAGTATTGAGAGAGATTTGATTGTGCTAGAGTTGGTGAGTTGACAAGGTTGTAAATGAGACTTGTCGATATGATTTGATTGAGTTGATTGGATGGAGTTTTATGAGCATTGAGTCTTGGGAGGAGTATCGAGCGCCGAGTGGGTAAGAGTATAGTCCATACTCAAACCCCATGAACTACGCCGCTAATATAGGAAGGGATTGAACTGTTAAAGTCGGATGCTTCCCATGGGATCGAACCGTTAAAGTCAGATGTTTCCCATTTTATTGTCCTGAAATGATAGGACTTGACTGATAGATGGGATCCATGATTGGTTGATTCATTCATACCCTGGCAAGGTATGAACGGATGTGGCAACAACGTCGGTTGTTATACTATCACTGGATCATAAATGATGGTTGTCGGATAAGAGAAACTCCCATATAGGTCTTGATAGTACTCTGAGTCGGATTGAGTTGAATGATATGTGATTGGTCCCGTCTAAACCATATTCTTGTTTAGACTTAGGGCACTTGAGCGAGTTGTTATTTCTCTTGAGTTGAGATTCTGAGTTGATTAGATTCTTCCTTGATGTTTGTTTCATTCGGCCATTTTACATACTCGTACATTCCATGTACTGACGTTATTTGGCCTGCATTATTTCATGATGCAGAGACAGGTACTAGAGATCATCAACCGACGTACCGTTGAAGGTCCACACACTCCCATTTAGTTGATGAGTCCTCCTAGTTTCTGGAGGATGTTGAGTTTCTTGTATAGTTTTGTGTTATTTCCCTTATTTTGATTGTTGGTAGCCATGGTCTTGTCATTGGCACCTCCTAGATTGTTGATAGAGGCTTCATAGACCAGAGTGTAGAAATGTTGGATGGTTCTTTTGAGTAGTTCTTCTATAACTGTTTGTGGATTTGATAGTTATTTGGCCTTTGGCCCTAAATTATGAATAGTAGTTCATTGATTGAGTCTTCCGCTGACAGAATGTGTTTGAATGAATGTATAACTGGACCAGGTGGTTCGCTTGGAGGCCAGAAATGGCTTTCGATTATCGGCCACGCCTAGGTTACCCTACCGGGGCGTGACAAACATGGTAACAGAGAACAAAGTTCAAGAGTCCTAGGAAGTCTATGAAGCCGCGTCTAGTAGAGTCTTGCTTATGGGTGTGTTGTGCACCACACTTATAATCAGTAGGCTATAAGACATTAAGAATTATTTCACTTCTTTCATACTCTGAATTCGTGCGATAGAGTTAAACTCTATAAAACATCCTTTTTAATTCTTGTATTTATGCGTTATAGATAATACCTCCTAAATGTACTGCTAGCCAGAGGAATGCTGATAATGTAGAGATGCCACAGTTAGAGGTACGCCCATCGAGGGCTAGAGGCCGACCGACGAGGTATGCGGAGGCACCTCAAATGCCTATTACTCCACCTTCACCAACTTCAGAAGCAGACTTTGGAGGAGAAATTATCATGCTCACTCAATTAGTGGCTTCCCAAATTAGAGACTTTCTGAGAATGAATCCGTCGACAATTACGGGTTCTAAGGTTGATGAAGACCCCTAAAATTTTATTGATAAGATGTGGAAAATCTTGAAAGCTATACATGCTATGGAGATTGAGAGGGTTGAGTTGGTGTCCTACCAGCTCAAGGATGTGGCAAACATCTGGTATAACTAATGGAAACAAGGTAGAGGTGAGGATGCTGAACCTGCTATGTGGGATGAATTTGAGGGAGCCTTTCTTGACCACTTCTTTCCTCGAGAATTGAGGGAAGCAAAGGTGGAGGAGTTTGTGAATCTGAAACAAGAAGGCATGACTGTTAAGGAGTACAGCCTAAAGTTCATCCAACTGTCCAGGTATGCTCCAGAGATGATCCCGGATGTGAGGTCGAAGATGAGGAAATTTGTCTCCAATTTGGGAAGACATGTGAAGAAGGAGTGCAAAGAGGCATTGTTAATCTCCGATATGGATATTTCAAGATTAATAGTGTACGCTCAATAGATGGAAGATGAGAAGAGAAAAGATAGAGAGGAGCATCTGAGCAAGAAGGCAAGATCTACTGGGCATGAAAATGAACAGAGGCAAAACAAGGACAACAGGTCCTTCTTCCAGAAGAGGCCTCCCAACTATGCCTCATCTACCGCCAGTGCACCTATGCCGCAGAACAGGTATGACCGGCAGGGAAAGAGTCGCCAGAATTTCAGACCCCAAGGTTCTCAATCCCAGGCTAGCGTGGGTCAAGGTTTGAAAGGGAAGCCACCATGCGGCAAGTGCGGTAAGCTCCACTTGGGAGAGTGCAGATCGGGAAGGGTTGGTTGTTATAAATACGGCCAAATGGACCATTTTCAGAAAGAGTGTCCAATAGGGGGGAACAGAGCCCAGTTTTCTACCACCGCACTGCCAGCCAGAGGTAATTAGAGGGCCATTACTTCAGGTACGAGTAGGGGCACAAATTGCCTATATGCCATGGGTAGTCGCCAATATCAGGAGAACTCTCCAAACGTCGTGATGGGTATGATTTGAGTCTCTTCTCTTGACTATTATGTTCTAATGGATCTGGGTGCCACACTATATTTTGTGACTCCTTACATGGCTAGTAAATTTAATAAAATCCCTGAGTGTCTCCTTGAGCCTTTTAGTATAGCTACTCTTGTCGGTGATTCTGTCTTAGCTGAGAGACTCTATAGAGATTGCACTATGTCAATTCATCACACAGATACCTTGGCTGACTTAGTTGAGTTGGACATGGTTGATTTTGATGTGACCCTTGGCATGGACTGGCTTTATGTCTGTTATGCCTCCATTGATTGTAGAACTCAGATTGTCAAGTTCAAATTCCCAAATGAGACTGTCATAGAGTGGAAGGAAAGTCCCATCATGCCTAAGGATAAGTTTATTTCATACCTTAGGTCCAGAAAGCTAATCTCAAAAGGATGTATTTATCACCTTATCCGAGTGAAAGATGACAATATTGAGTCTCCATCCCTTGAGTCGGTTCTGACGGTAAACGAGTTTCCTAATGTCTTTCGTGAAGATCTGCCTGGAGTCCCTCCTGATAGGGAGATCGACTTTGGGATTGATGTCCTTCCTAATACCCAGCCTATCTCAATCCCTCCATGTAGAATGGCTCCAGCTGAGTTGAAAGAGTTGAAAGAACAGTTGAAAGACTTGTTAGATAAGGGATTCATTAGGCCGAGTGTCTCACCATGGGGTGCTCCGGTCCTTTTTGTGCGAAAGAAAGATGGGTCTCTTAGAATGTGTATTGACTACAGGCAACTGAACAAGGTCACCATAAAGAACAAATACCCTTTCTCCAAAATAGACGACTTATTTGATCAACTTCAGGGTGCCACCTGTTTCTCAAAGATAGACCTAAGGTCGGGCTACCATCAGTTGAAGGTGAGGGAGTGTGATATTCCAAAGACAACTTTTCGGACCCGCTATGGCTTTTTGAGTTCTTGGTGATGTCTTTCGGGTTGACTTATGCCCCCGCAGCTTTTATGGACCTCATGAACCGAGTATTTAAACCATATCTTGATATATTTGTGATTATATTGATAAATGATATTTTGGTTTACTCTAATAATGAGGAGGAGCACGCCCATCATCTTAGAGTCGTCTTACAAACTTTGAAAGACCAGGTATTATATGCAAAGTTCTCTAAATGTGAATTTTGGCTTACATCAGTGGCTTTTCTAGGTCACATTGTATCTGGAGAAGGTATTCAGGTTTATGCTTAGAAGATTGAGGCAGTGAAAATTGGCCCAGACCCACGTCCCCGATAGAGATAAGAAGTTTCTTGGGTTTGGCTGGGTATTATTGAAGGTTTGTAGAGGGATTCTCATTCATATCATCACCATTGACCAAGCTGACCCAAAAGAAGGCTAAGTTCCAATGGTCCGATGCTTGTGAGGAGAGTTTCCAGAAATTAAAGACCAAGCTAACCACTGCTCCTATTCTAACTTTGCCCGATAGAACAGATGGTTTTGTGATCTATTGTGATGCATCTAGAGTTGGTTTGGGTTGTGTGCTGATGCAAAGGGGAAAGGTGATAGCCTATGCTTCAAGACAGCTGAAGGTTCACGAGAGAAATTACCCAACTCATGACCTTGAACTGGCAGTTGTGGTATTTTCCCTTAAAATTTGGCGCTACTACTTGTATGGAGTGCATGTTGATGTGTTCACCGATCACAAGAGTTTACAATACGTCTTCAGCCAGAAGGAACTCAACCTGAGACAAAGGAGATGGCTCGAATTACTCAAAGACTATGATATGAGCATCCTCTACCATCCAGGTAAAGCTAATGTTATTGCTGATGCTCTTAGCAGGTTGTCTATGGGTAGCACTTCCCATATAGAGGATGGGAGGAAAGAATTGGCTAAAGAGGTGCATAGACTAGCCCGATTCGGAATTCGTCTTGAAGAGAACAATGAAGGCGGATTTAATGTTCAAGATGGGTCTGCATCCTCACTAGTGGCTGAGGTAAAAGAGAAGCAAGACCAAGATCCCATCCTTCTCCAGCTGAAGGAAGTTATTCACAAATAAGAGGTGATGGTTTTCACCAAAGGGGGAGATGGTGTGTTAAGGTACCAAAATAGGTTGTATGTACCCGACATCGATGATGTTCGAGAGAGAATTATGGCTGAAGCGCATAGTTCCAGATACTCTATTCATCCTGGCTCTACAAAAATATATCATGACTTGAGGGAAATCTATTGGTGGAGTGGGATGAACAGAGACATTGCAGAATTTGTTTCCAAGTGCCCGAATTGCCAACAGGTGAAGGTTGAGCATCAAAGACCATGTGGTTTGGCTCAAAATATAGAAATCCCGGAATGGAAGTGGGAGATGATCAATATGGACTTTATCACAGGTCTGCCGAAGTCCCGAAAGCAACATGATTCGATCTGGGTGATTGTGGATAGAATGACGAAATCAGCTCACTTTTTGGCAGTTAAGACCACTGACACCGCATAAGATTATGCAAAGTTATACATTCAGGAGATCGTCAGATTACATGGGGTTCCCTTGTCTATCATTTTAGATAGAGGAGCTCAATTTACCTTCTAATTCTGGAGATCCTTTCAGAAGGGACTGGGCTCAAAGGTGAACCTTAGTACGGCCTTTCATCCCCTGATGAATGGACAAGCGGAGTACACCATTCAGACGTTGGAGGATATGTTGAGGGATTGTGTGCTTGACTTTAAAGGAAATTGGGATGATCACTTACCTCTCATATAGTTTGCATATAATAATAGCTATTATGCAAGCATTCAAATGGATCCTTATGAAGCTTTGTATGGGAAGAGGTGTAGATTGCCAATTGGATAGTTTGAAGTTGGTGAAGTTGATTTGATTGGGCCCGATTTTGTTCACCAAGCCATGGAGAAGGTGAGAGTTATTCAAGATAGGCTAAAGACAGCCCAAAGCCGCCAAAAATCTTACACCGATGTGAGGAGGAGAGACTTAGAGTTTGAGGTGGATGATTAGGTGTATTTGAAAGTGTCACCCATGAAGGGTGTCATAAGGTTTGGAAGGAAGAGGAAGTTTAGTCCTTGATACATTGGTCTTTACCAGATTGCGAGGCGGATTGGGAGTGTTGCCTATGAGTTGGAGTTACCCCCGGAGCTCACCTCTATTCATCCGGTATTTCATGTTTCGATGTTAAAGAAGTTCTTAGGCGACCCCTCGTTGGTAGTCCCCATTGATAGTATTGGAGTTAAGGATAACTTATCTTATGAAGAGGTTCCAGTCAAATTCTTGATCATCAAATTCACAAATTGAGGAACAAAGAGATCACCTCAGTCAAAGTCCTGTGGAAAAATCTATTTGTTGAGGAAGCCATGTGGGAAGTGGAGGAAGATATGAAATCTAAATATCCCCATCTATTCGTGCCTACCAATGAGAATATTGAAGGTAATGCTCATTCCCTGGACTTGAATTCGTTTGTGCATTTTGAGTTTGGATAGAAATTTTTATTTGAGAAATTGATTGGTTGATGACTGAATTCTGATTGTGATTTGTGCCCTGAGTCCATCCTTGATTTCTCATCATTCGAGGATGAATGATCCCAAAGGGGAGATATTGTAACACCCCCCAAAATATTTTCCTAAGATTCGGACCTTTTCTTATATTCGTGTAGGGTCGAACTCTATTATTGTGAAGTATAGTCATGAGTTAAGAGGACTCCCTAAGAAATTGAAGAGTGTTGGAGGTGAAGTGGGGTCACAAAGGACCCCTAGGACCAAGCAAAGTCCAAAGGATTCGTCGTGGCTAGGTTTTAGGATAAGTTCGTATAAGGGGTTGACTTCTAACTTCCCTATCTTTTGAAAGACGATAATCTGGGTGGCCCACGACCTATTAAATTAAAGTTCGTCGAGTCTTCTTTCCAATGCCACCAAGAATGTAATTTTTGGAGTTTGGAGTCAAAAGATATGACGATCCTAAGACGAACTAGCATGGAAGGAATTTCAGGCCTGGGTTGCAACTGCTGGAAATCTGGGCTTTGCACCGCAGTGGCGCGATGCGCCACTATCGCTCCAGGAATAAGCCTCAGTAGTTTGGCCCCTGGCGTAGCGTGCCACGAGGTGTGCAGGGTTTTCAAGCCTATTTTCCAAAACCTAGAAAACTTGGGCTTGGCGCTATAAGGGCGCGACGCGCCACTATCGCGCCAGGAACAAGCCTCAGTAGTTTGGTCCTTGGTGCGACGTGCCACTAAAATATGTGCAGGTTTATAGCCTATTCGATTTGGCGCCGCAGTGGCGCGATGCACCACTATCGCGCCAAGGGTGTTTTTGGCCTATTTTCCAGATTTTTGAAGAAAGGGCAATTTGGGAATTTTCCCAAATTATATATGTATCAGCCTTAGCACATTTTGGGACCATTTTCAATCCCCCCCCCTCTCTCTCTTAAAGCCCTAGAAATCCCTCTCTTCTTCTTCAATCCTTCTCCAACAAAGATTTCCTTCAAGAAATTCAAGTTTCCCACTGAAGACATAACAACAAGGTTTTCTTCAAGTCTTCACTAAGGTATGTAAGGCTACTCAAAACATGGGTTGAGTCCACCCATGTTCCCTACACTTTCTTTGAGGTTAAATGTTCATAAGAATAGAGTTTCTTGATAGGCCTATGTCCAAATGAGTCTTGTTATCTATTAATTTGATTCTTGTTATGTTGATGTTGTTGAGTCAAGAAATTTCTAAAAAGAGCCTTCATGTGAGTATGAGTTGATAGAGATGAGTTGTTAAATATACTTTATTGATTTTCTTAACCATGTCGATTTTGATAAAGATGTTGATTTGCTCGATATGTTTTTCATCTTGAATTGTTGGTTTAAAACCTTGGAGTTGTGATGAGTTCCAAAGATGTGTTGAATGAATAGAGAAATGATGGGGTATGTTTGAATGTTGCTATAAATGTACATTTAAATTTACTCTTGAAAGATATGATTGGAATCGATCGGATAGTATGATTGGGAGAGATTTGATTGTGCTAGAGTTGGTGAGTTGACAAGGTTGTAAATGAGACTTGTCGATATGATTTGATTGAGTTGATTGGATGGAGTTTTATGAGCATTGAGTCTTGGGAGGAGTATCGAGCGTCGAGTTGGTAAGAGTATAGTCCATACTCGAACTCCATGAACTACGCTGCTAGCATAGGAAGGGATTGAACCGTTAAAGTCGGATGCTTCCCATGGGATCGAACCGTTAAAGTCAGATGTTTCCCATTTTATTGTCCTGAAATGATAGGACTTGACTAATAGATGGGATCCATGATTGGTTGATTCATTCATACCCTGGCAAGGTATGAACGGATGTGGCAACAACATCGGTTTGTTGTACTATCACTGGCTCAAAAGTGATGGTTGTCGGATAAGAGAAACTCCCATATAGGTCTTGATAGTACTCTGAGTCAGATTGAGTTGAATGATATGTGATTGGTCCCATCTAAACCATATTCTTGTTTAGACTTAGGGCACTTAAGCGAGTTGTTATTTCTCTTGAGTTGAGATTCCGAGTTGATTTGATTCTTCCTTGATGTTTGTTTCATTCGACCATTTTACATACTCGTACATTCCATGTACTGACGTTATTTGGCCTGCATTGTTTCATGATGCAGAGACAGGTACTAGAGAGGTCCACACACTCCCAGTTAGTTGGTGAGTTCTCCTAGTTTTTGGAGGATGTTGAGTTTTTGGTATAGTTTTCTGTTGTTTCCCTTGTTTTGATTGTTGGTAGCCATGGGCTTGTCATTGGCACCTCCTAGATTGTTGATAGAGGCTTCATACACCAGAGTGTAAAAATGTTGGATTGTTCTATTGAGTAGTTCTTCTATAATTGTTTGTGGATTTGATAGTTATTTGGCCTTTGGCCCTAAATTATGAATAGTACTTCATTGATTGAGTCTTCCGCTGAGAGAATGTGTTTGAATGAATGTGTGACTAGACCAGGTGGTTCACTTGGAGGCCAGAAATGGCTTTCGAGTGCCGATCACGCCTAGGGTATCCTCTCGGGGCGTGACAAGCCAATACTCTCCCCATATAACATTATTGATCTAACCACCAATCTAAAACTTAGATTAAATTATTGATAGCATATTCTTATCACATTGAATATAATACTCAGTGTAAGACTCCATTCCATCCATTTCACCCCAATGCGATGCATGTCATCCCCTAATCTCACCATTACCTTGGATTACTGACACTAGGGTACTTGAAATTTCCTCTCTTGAAAATGACCTAAGTATCAAGCATCATGTCCACGTTTGTTTAATGGTAACACCATTGAACTTTTACTCCAACCACTCATTTTTGGTCCTGCTCAACTTGAAATCTTTTGAGTCCAAGGGTTATCTCCAAACCTCCAGCATCACATTAACATTGTCTTGTATCTCATCAATTCTTCCGATATCATGACACCTTCTTTTGAATGTGCCACGTATGAGACATGTAGTAACACGGGGTTTCATATAACTTTCTATTAATATCTTCATATTCAGTTGGATTAGTTATTTTATGGATGTCTAGACATAAAAGATCATTGCCAAGATAATGTATAAGTCATATGAGACTATTAAAATTTATTGATAAATCCTCTCCTTTATTCTAAATCTTCTAAACTTATTAGTTGCATATTCATGAAACAATATTATTTCAAAACTTTTAATTCTATTATCTATGGGTGTTGATAGTAGTGTTTATTGAATGTTTGCTTTCAACAAGTCATATATTTGAATAAAATGGAATAGATCTTTAACAATATATTCCTATACGATCTTCCCAATTCTACAATTCAATTATTTATCTTAAATAATATTGTATATAATATTATGCGAACTTGTCTAAGATTTCACATATCAGTTATAATATAAGTTGATTATTATATGCAACTGCATAAACTAAGGTGTAGCAATATAACCTGAAAACTTATAATTGAATTTGTAAATAAGAAATAAACAGATCTGCATGATAATATTTTGTAAAATTTTCTTCACTAATATTCAAAGAGCATTGATACAGTTGTAATGGTTGATATGGCTTCAGCATCAATGTCAATATTCTCCAAAGCAGAGCAATAAATTGATGTGATGATAGTCAATGTCCATTCATCGAACATGCTTTCTTTTCACCTCTTAGCTCAAGCCTTGGACTTGGATATAGTTTCACTTGGTAAGTATTTATTCTACTCGTCCACTTATGAATGTCCATTTTGGCTGAAGTAAGTTATTTTAATTAATACACTACAAAAGATTAGCTATAAAATTTACATTTAAAATTTTATTAAATAGTTTGTAGAGAAATGAATTTACTGTAATCCATCGTTAAATAACATTAGCAATGAATTTTGTTGTATGATGATATAAATTACCAGTCTCTAGTTCCTTTTTTAAAAAATATATGATAAGTGGTTGTTTTGTAATCATACTATTATAATGAATAAAGCTCAGTGAAAATATGTGTGAAATTGACTATTCACATAATGTATAACATAATTCATTTCTAATTAATAGCTTCTCGAAATAATTATGCAGCTGTATGTGATGAACATAATGAAGATATAGTAAAGAAACCTTTGGATGAAGGAGCTTATATTTGCCTTAAAAAACCATTTGACATGGAAATTGTGAAATACTTGTGGCAATTTGTATTGAGGAAAAAAATACAAAAAGAGAAAGCGAGAGAAAGAACATCAAAAAATAAAGATGAGATGAATGTTGATGATATTGGTAAAAATAGCATTTTTGGAGAAAATGAAGAACAACTTAGAGAGAAGAAAAATGTGTGTAATACTGAGGAACAAGACAACTATATTAATGAGGTTGAAAACGATGTTCTATTAAATGAGAAATGTAAGTTGAGCAGAAAAAGAGGTAGAAAAAACATGAAAGAGATTAATGAAGGAGAAAGCCAAAGCAGTGATATTCATAAGATTGTTATGCAAAAGAACTACATAGAATGGACTGATGATCTCCATGCCAAATTCATGGAAGCTGTACAACAACTTGGAGAAGGAAGTAAGTTTACTTCACTATTAATTAAATTTCTTTACAATTCATTTATATGAAACGATATAAGCAATGAGAATTCATTCTTATAGCTAACGTCAACTTGTTTGGAATTAAGGTATAGTGATTGTTGTATTTACATGTACCTCGGCTTGATATGTAGGATGCTACCCCAAGGAGATTCTAGAGGTGATGAATGTTCCTGGTCTTACTAGGATGCAAATTGCAAGCCATCTTCAGGTACATCTTTTTTTAAAAAAAAATTATTGAATTAAATTGAATTGGCTTTTAAAAAAACATTAAGTGGTAAATTATGTACCGTTTGTATGTGTATGGTATGGAAAAAGTTATACAACAAAAAAAATATACTATAAAGTTATTTTCTCGTACTTGGTTACTAGAAAATATTTTGCTTGGAAAGTTTTTTTTATCAAACACTTTTATCTTAATTTTACTTTTATATCAAAAGCATAATGAAATATCTCATTTCATTTTACTTTCGCTAGAAAGTATTTTCACATTATTATCAATCTCTTTTATTCAAAAAATTTATCAAAACATTCTCTCATTAAGAAATTTAGCGATTGAATTTGTTACATGTTTAGTGATAGAAGCTAATAATTCATTGTTAATTTCTATAATTTTGTCATTCAATAGGATAATATTGTTATCAATCTTTAATTCATATTGTTTTGAAAAGATTTTAATTGTTCACCAATTGCCAAACACCTGAAATATTTTCTATTATAAATGAGTTCGGTCGTTTGACACACACCTAAATAACAATGAGTTTAGATGATAAATATATACATTGTCTAACTCTTTCTTTTTTTTTATCTTTTTCTTATAAAATCAGAAATGGCGTCACCCATCAGGTAAGGGATCCTCAAGTGAGTTTCATGTACCAAAAAGTAGCTTTAAAAAATTTGGGACAATGCCTCGTCTTTAAAAATATGTACCAAATCTACAGCGTAACACAGATCAAACCCAAAGAAGACCAAAGTTTCCCTTTCCAACTCTTAATACAAACAAAAATTTTGTTCGAGGAGGGAGTTCAATTCAACAACAATTCTACCGTCCACAACTTCCGATTCAATCCCACTACCTCGACATATGCAATCCATTCAATAATCCATTTTTGTTGGCCCAAAATAATGTTGTTGGTAGGATACAACAACAACATGGACCATCATTTGGAATGTTGAATTCACAAGGACTACAAGGCCCAATAACTGAGAACACTAATTATAGGTCTGGCCTTGCACTTAATAGTGGGGATAATCATACCCAAAGTGATTACAACTTGGATCTTAATGTGGCCCATGGAGAAATATATTTAGGTAGTGAAATAATGTCTTGTTCAGATATTGGAAATGCAACAACTAGTAATTATAACTTGAATGTCAATTTGGACAATGTGACAACATATTCAAGTAGCGCAAATATGCCTGATGCTTATGTTGGAAATGTGACTATTAATGAATTGGGACCAGAAAATTCCAATTTTCAGCAACATATTGGTGAACCAAACATGTTTGATCCAAGCACTATTGTGGCGGCATCATATGAGAGTCATATTTAAGGAAGAAATTCAAATGAAAAAGGAAATTGTGATGTGTATTTCAATTTCAAAAATATGGTCTATCCCTTCAAGAATCATGGAAATCTGAGTGCTAGCCTACCAAATGAACAAGGCAATGAGTTTGATCAAGTTTACCCTGATGATCGGGTTAGTGCTTCTATCTAGTTTGATGATTAATATATATATATATATATATATATATATATATATTCATTTCTCTCCTTTTGATAAAAATGTTTTTTATGAAGACATTTTTTTAACTCAATACTAATTTATTTTTCAAGAAAATATTTTTCATCACATCCATAATCTCCTCTAGATTTTACCTTAAATCTACATATGCAGGTGGCAGCGACATCAAACGTCCAATTTCCAGAAATAACTGATGAATCCTCAAAAAGATGATCCAATGTTATCAAGACAATTAGTGACAACTCTCATAAGTGCTCTATCCATGGACAATTTTTTTCTTAAGTGAAAATTGGCATCTTTCACATTTTTGAAGACTATTTTATTTGGTATGACTGGATTGTTGGTTTGTTTTCATTTGGAACTAATGGTCAGTATTAGATTATTGAATTTCGGTAATTTTTGACTTGGGATTATTGTTTTGTTTAGTATCAACCCCAATCATCCTGCCATTACATAACATTTTGGTTGATTGATTATATCTTATATATGGGATCGAATATTTGTGAGACTTAATTATTATTGCATCTCAATTTAGCATAATACTTTATGTATCGTTAACATCTATGGGATATGCTTCTTGTTATTGTACTCAGATAGATAAGCTCTTTGTGGCAGCAACGAGAATGCAACTAGGCATTCTGGGCAGCAGGCTAATTAGTGGAAACAATGGGGTTACAACTAGGTCAATTGGGGAAAAGAATATCCATAAAAATAACAAAAATTGGACTATGGTGACACATAAAAAAACAGTTGGCCATCAAATTGGTTCTCCAATCCGTGCTTCAGTGCAATAATTCAGTTAGTTCTATATTAAGACTAGTAAGCAACCACATGTTGTTGGACCTAGTACTTATTCACCAAAAAGTTTCTGAGGTGCAAACATTATTGAGAAAGGCAAGGAGGACGCCATACTGGATGAATGTTTCAATACATTTTGGAGAGTCTAGAACTTCCAAAGAGAAATATGGCAGAACCTACCACCTCACGAATTAAGGTTGATACTACACACAAACTAGTGATTTACGTGATTTACTCTAGATTAGCCTATGAGGATAGTCAAGGACTCTAATCAAGGTTGTAAATAGTCAAGGACTCTAACCAAGGCTGAAGATGGTCAAGGACTCTAACAAAGATTGAAGATATCCGAGGAGTATAACAAAGGCTGAAGATAGTTGAGGACTCTAACCAAGGTTGAAGATGGCCAAGGATTCTAACCAAGGTTGAAGGTAGCCAAGGACTCTATCCAAAGCTGAAGATACCGAGGCATGGAATTTAAGTGTAACCCAATGGAGTAAATCAGAGACTTGAACCACGAATAGAGACTAGTCAGCTAGATTTACGGTTAGCAGCCAAACAAGCATCAATGGAAGAACCCCAAGCCGAGTGCCATCACAAATCACTCCAAGCCTGAACCAAATCCAACCTGAATCGACGAATATCCTCCAAACAAGGACCAAGTACATTAATAGCCGATGAAAGGAGGGAATTATGGATAAAAGGTCTCAAGAGTTGGGTTACTGCCTAGCTAAGAATCAGACTATTAGAGTCAAGTCTGCTATATCAATCTACAGGGAGCTAATCCGTCTGAAGCGACGACGAAGAGATTCTAAGGTCTAATAGCTCTATATTATGCAAGTCTATGCCAAACACTAGTCTAAGTATGGACTAAGGTCATAAAGTAACCAAGATGCTATCGATGTCCGAAAAAACCAAAAAGGAATAACACGTGAATTTTAAGAAGCTAAACATGGTCAGCTAACAACCCACCCCCAAATTCACACAAATCAATATGCAGTTACATATTCATGCTTAATCTAAGGAGAGAGAAGTTGTAGCCTATCTTTAAGTTGATCGCGCGTGCTCCAAATCAATTCTCCGGAGCTTTTTCCTTCCATATGGCCTCGGAATACTACCACTCTATCAAAAATGAAATCACAATGTTAATACGGTTGTTTCCCCACTGAATTTGCCATAATCAAAGATACGCCCAAAATTTGGTCTAAAATAGAATTACGGGACCCGCATTGGGAATCTCAAAATCAACTCCATCAAAAGGTCATAATCAACTTACTAATCTTGTGTACGAAAATGGGACACAATTCGATGCTCAAAAAGGGAGACATCAGCCCATACAAAATTATCCAAAAATCACCGTAAAAGAGCTTAGGCAGCCCTCTCGAGGAAGAAATTATCTTAATCTAATGTCCCCTGTGCTTCCCCGATCACTCCAATACATAACCACGCCAATTCCAGACAATATGAAATTTGAATCACCCACTAGATTTCTCACAATAGCATTCTAAAAATGAGTAAGAAAGCTGAAAATTCAAGATTTATAACTCAACAATCTCTTCGCTAAGTTCCTATATTTTCATCGCTAAATGTCTGCACCAGCGACACCAGATTTTGCTAGTTTTTAAAGTCTTCAAATGGAACCTCTGGATTCATTCAGAAACCGATAAAAATAAACTAAATATGCTACCCGTAACATCTCAAAAATCTCTATGCCAAGATTCAAACCATTCTTCTTAGGCGTATAGGATCGAACTCATCGACTTTTAATTGTATATATGAGTTAGAATCAATTCCTAAGTATTTGAAGAGTATTAGATGTGTTTTAGGATCATAAGGAATCTCTAAAACCAAGCCATGTACAAAGAATTCCTCTCGGCTAAGTTTCAGGATGAATCCGTATAAGGGTCAACTTCAAATGACTATATATCCTAGAATATAATGAATTGGGTGGCCCATAATATATCAGATTAAAGTCTTTGAGTCTTATTTCCAACGCCACCAAGATTGAATTTTTCCGAGTTAGGAGTAAAAAGTTATGCTCAGTCAACCAGAAGAGTGCGCGACAAGTCCGCGTCGCGGACCTGTCGCGGACTTGCCTTATTTTTTTTTCTAGATTTTTGTATTTTGTCAAAAACAAAGGTGCGATACACATCCATGTCGAGGACCTATTGTGGACTTGTCTAGTTTTCCAAATTTTTGTAGGGATATTTTGGGAAAATTACCTAATATCCATATATACGAATTTGGATGCGTTTTGGGTCATTTATTTTCAGTCTTTCACCTCCAAAAAACCCTAATCTTCATCCTCCTCTCTCTCAAATCATCCCCTTCAATTTTTCTATCAAACTCAAAGGATTCAAGGCTCCTCATTGAAGACCAAGAATCAAGTTTTCTTCAAGTTCCTCTCTAAGGTATGTGGGTTTTCATCCATTGGTCCTTCCACTCATAGAGCCCAAATATTTTCTCAACCTAGCATTTCAATTCAAAATGATGAAATCTTATGGGTTTTTACATGATGGTTCCAAATGCATAGATTATGTTATATTTGAAGTTTATTTACTTATATTGATATATATTGACTCTCAATTCCAAGTGATGAGTTTTTATGGATTTCCATACTACGATTTCAAATGTGTAGATTCTTGAATATTTGAAGTTATTTATCTATATTGACTTATATTGATTCTTATTTACATGAAATGGATGATTTATCAATGTTCTTGTATGAAGGTTTGAAAGGTAGTTTTAAAGTGCATATGGTGGGTTGTTTTAAGATGTTTGATTTGATACATTCATATCACTCTCATGCATACAAGTATTCTTTAAATCTATTTGAAGGTATTTTTGAAATGAACCCACCTAGTTTCTTATGATAAAGCAAAGTTAAAATGAAGTTTGACACCAAATGAATGTTTGAAAATGTCTACAAATGAGTTTAAAGGTGCTCTTTGCAAATAAGGTTTGTGAATGATGATTCTATAATGTTCAAGCAAGTTAATGATAGGGTGAGTTAAGGCCCTAAAGATATTTTATGGATAAAGATAGGTGATGAAGAAATGTCTACATTCACATCACATGAGACAAAGTTAAGGAGCTATTCTATGATTTTGTTCTTATGAAGAATGGACGGGTAGTAGATATGGCCCCTCCCACACGATGATTAACTTTGTGTTTTATGGTTTATCTATTCCGTTGAGAGTTTACCTAGCACAGAGTAGACCTTGGGATAGGCATTCTCTCCCGTAGCAAAGGCAAGAGACTCGTAGAAAGATTCCATTATCCCATAACTACGTGCCACCATAGAAAGAAGGATCACCCGTTAGTAGAGGCTTGATTCCTTAGAAAGGATCACCCGTTAGTAGAGGCTTGATTCCTTAGAAAGGTCCACCCACTAGTAGAGGCATGATTCCTTAAGTAGCTTAGTGGATCCACTTAGGCATATAGGAGTCTACATTGGCATGTAGTCTCCCCCTTTCCTCCAATATATGGGTAAACATTGGGACTCCATGTTATGGCACACATGGTTTATGTCGGTTAACGGTCGCTCTCACAAAGTTATAAGGTCCCTCTTCCAATGTTTAAGATAGATCATATGATGTCTACTATGTCTATCACAAAGTAAAGTATATGCTCTTACAAAGATAAAGATTTCTTTCAAAAGGTTTATGGTACTTTTCAAGTATATGGTTTCTTATAATGACTCATGACTACCCCTATAATATTTAAGTTTCTTTTATGAATCATGATGGTTTCTATATTTCATTGACTAAGCCTCATAACTCCAAATGGTATTTCAAATGAATACAAGGTTCTAACATGGTCCATTGTATCACCTTATTGTATAATGATATATTGCATAGCATGCTCACATACATAGTACATTCAAAGTACTAACGCATACTTTTGCCTACATGATATCACCATGTAGGAACCGACGTCATTCCCCGACCTCCTCCACTGGTTAGCTCGAGTTAGTTGAAGATTGCCTGTGGTGAGTTCCCATGTTTTGGGAACAACATCCCATTTATTCTAAGCTTATGTTATGTAGAACATTAAGACTCTTATTAAGGCTTTTCTTGAAACTTATTTTGAGGGTGAGCTAGGGACATGTCTTAGCCCCCGCCAAGTCTATTAGTAGATGTATGTTTGGACATAAATGGAAAAATGTTTTTAGTTCCGCTTATTATTATTGTTTATCATTACCAATAAAATGCTTAATGAATGCTAAGAGGCTTGGGTGAGGTACCTTTGGGTGTCTCATTCGCCGTGTCACATCCTTGGGTCATGACACTACCCTACTTAATTCAACTTTCCAAACTCAATGGAATCGTCGGATTTTTAAAAAAAAAGTTTTATGACAGAAATACCCCATCGGGACCCCTTTAGGTCTAAAACTCAACTTTTTGCCTAAACACTCAAATCGCAGCCTAAGGCCTCGGGACTCTAACCAACCACTCTACTAGACCAAACTCAACATTCCGAAGCTAATGGCTAATGGAGTTCTCATACGACAACTAATTCTCTGAATGTTGACCAAAGTCAACTCTAGGCCTTTAAGTTTTCCAACATCTAATCTAAGTGCTCAAACTCACACCGGAAGCGTTGGGGCCCGAACTAAAGGTTCTTCTAGACCAAAAATAGACATTTTGGAGCTAACCGTGCTGGCGGATTCTTATCCGAGCATGTTTATCAAGGATCTTGACCAAAGTCTTAGGTCGAAGAGTAAAGGCTAAAATGCCTAATGGTTCAAACTTGCACTTAAAGCCTCAGGACTCGGGCCGATCATGCTTCTAGCCTAAAATGATTATTTTAAAGTTGATGGAACCATCATAATTCCATTCTGATATTGATTACCTAACATTTTGACCGAAGTCAACTATTCAAATTTCAAAAGTTCCAAAATAGGAAGAAACGGGCATTAACCCCTAACGAACGACCAGGTGATCGAACAGTCAGTGCCAGTAAGTGATAAATGACTTGGGGTCGCTATAGGAATGCTCTAAATGACGAGAAGACGACATTTACACAGAAATGGTCCGGAGGGTCATTACAGTGCATTACTTGTTGTTTCTGTTCTGCATCCAAAATAACGCATGAATATATTCCTAGGGTTCTATATTAATAAATTTTATTTTCAAAAAACACATTAACTCGGTTTTTCAAGTTTCTTACCTGAATTATCAAGTGTGCAAGTTTCCTATTTGAATTATCACCAACTATTTATTAAAACACACCTCAACTATCAATTGCTCATGTTTTCTACCTGAACGATGGTTATATTTCAAGTAGGAAAAGTGAACAATTGATAGTTGAGGTGTGTTTTAATAAATTATTGGTGATAATTTAGATAGAAAATTTATACACCTTATAGTTCAGGTATGAATCTTGAAAAGTAGGATACTTAGGTTTATTTTTGATCCTTCACTTATATTAATATTGTGTGAAGTGATTTCCTGGAGAATGGGGACTCCCAAAGAATGGAAAAAATATTCCATGAGAAAAGATGGTTTCGAGTCTGTATATACTCTACAATTCAAGTTGTTATCTATTCCTTTTTGTAATTTGCATTTATCTAATCTTTGATGTGCCAGTATAATCACGATCTTTAGATTGCATCAGCTTTTTCAAATCTATTTACGATGAACTTTTAAGCTTTTTCAGAAGATTTTTCTGAAATTTAATTGAGAAAAAGGTGTCATGTATATATTTTGATATAGTACCATGCACACATTATGATATATAATACTTTTCCATTAATAATATACATTCAGATACACCTTGTGAATTAACAGATATACATTCATTTATACATGTTATGTAGTAATAGATACACATTCAAATATATGTATTACGAAGGACTAGAAAAACTTTGAGAAGGCTCAAATATGCTATCGAACTTTGAAAGAAGGATCAGTTATATCATCCGTTAAAAGTTTGGCTCATCTATGCCAATTGTTGTTTGAGAAAAGGCTCATCCATGCCATTAGTTTTTAACTCCGGTTTTGCAAAACCATTTTTTACATATGGCCAATTATAATTCGGCCACGTCATTACTTATTTTTTTAAAAAAATAAAATTCTAAAATCATTTGTGGAATTTTAAAAGTCCACCCCTATTAAAAAAATATTCAAAAATTAGTCCCAAAACTTCAAAAATCTGCTTTGATTCGTGTGTTTATTGTTGTTTTTGACACTAGATCCTTGTTTCCTAGTGTTTTTCTGAGTCTATGTTCAAAATTTTCAAGTGATTTGGAGTTGTGGAGAAAATTTTACCATTAAAAAATATTGAAGTTTTGAAACTTTGAACAAATTTCAAGTGGGTCTTGTTGAGTTAGGTTCATAGTGAGCTCCTTGAGTCCAGAGACTTGTCTGGGTTCCCTCTTTACTTTCATATATATTGTATTAGATTTTATATAGTTGATATACCATATTTGACATATTTCTTGTAACAGAAAGCTCTTGTGTACATGACACTAAGTCTTGAGAGGACTTTTTACGTACTGTCTTTTATTTATGAAGGTTTATAGGAATTTAGATTATTGTGTCATTACTTACTTTACTTTGGCTTTATCAAATGTTTTTTTGTCTTCGTGAAAGGTTAACTTTTCTGCCGGGGGAGGAGGGAGGGGTATGAGGGCAGGTGCCATCATGACCTAGATTTTGAGTCATGACAAATTATATCTAATATAAGAGAATGTAAGAAATATTTTATCTATAATTTTTTTTTAAAAAAAAGTACTCACTAAGATCCCATAACTAATACAAGTCATTTTTTCAAATAATTAAAACAATTTCCTTGAAAAATAAGTCTAAGTAGCTAAACACTAAAATATGATTTATTTTTTTCAATAAATCATTGCCCTGCATACTAAACCCGTAAAAGAAAAAGGAAAAAGGAAACAAAAGTATACCCTTGTCTTGACTTAAAAAAGAAAAAAATCAAATAGGTCAAATAAATTTTTGTTGTATGGTCAATACTAGACATGCCCATTATCAAGTAGAGGTACTAGATAAGTACCTATTAAGAGAATTAAATGTTCCTCTTTATAAATTTCAGTGTTTTATTTAACAAATTATATTTTTATCTCTCCTTTGTTATATCCGAAGAGGAGAATTCTCAATTGGTTGAAGGAGCAGATGATCCAATGGCAGCTCCCTACTATGGCATGATAGAAGAAGTTCGTGTTATGCTGGTTGATAATGACAGAGAGTTTGTTACTTATATGGCCGATTTGCTAAAGTCTTATGACTATAAAGGTAACATTTCTAACATAAAAATAGAACCCGTAAGTTGTAACCTTTGGTTCTTTGATATAACTAAAATCTGTGTAATTTCATTTATATAAGAGATTTAATTGATATGATGCTTGTTATTTCATTTGTGACTTTAACATGGATCTGCTTTTAGAATTCATTTATATATCTTGTAAATCTTCGATTTCTATTTTCCTTCTTATCATAACACTATTTCTATGTTTGTATATGTTGTTTTACAAGTTAATAACTAAGTTTTGTGTGGTGATATCATATTCTCTATTTTTATTTCTTGACATACACATTCACACACTTGATTAACTTCTATGTACCTGGAAGGACACAACTTTATGTTTAATTTTATTTATTTAATCAACTAACATGTGGATTGTACACTTAATCATTTTGAAGAAAAGGGAAAAATTGTTCTTTGTCAATTGTCAGGATGAAACAATTAATTAAATCACTCAAAAATGAATTTTGTATGTGCAGATCTTTGATTCTTACCAATTTATCTATCATTTTTTTAAAAAAATATTTTGGTGGCGAAGGCACAAGATTAGAGTTTGGGAGGGAAGAGATAGAGTAAGAGAAAGACAAAAAAAGAATTAATCTGACTATTTGACCGTGAGATAATATATTTTTTTGGTCATTTATTGGAAGTAGACAAAAAAAAAGGGATCCTTCAAAATAATATTGACCAGAGGAAACAATTAATTAAATCCCTCAAAAATAAATTTTGTATGTGCAGGATTTTTTATTTTTACCAATCTATCTATCAAATAGAAAAAAGTTATTTTGGCGGCGAAGGCACAAGATTAGGGTAATGGGAGGGAAAAGATAGAGTAAGAGAAAGACAAAATAAGAACTAATGTAACTATTTGACCGTGAGATAATATTCTTTTTGTCTTTTATTGAAAGTAGACAAAAAAAAGTGGGGAGACTTGATTTTCAAAAAATAAAAAACATTCTCCTTCCTTTTTTAATTCAATTAAAATATCCCTCTTAATTTCAACGAGCCTTTTCTACTTTGTAATTGAATAAAAAAAATCATCTCTTGAAAAATAAATAAAATTGTTAAACTTAAAAATGTTATTTCAACCTTTTGACCACACGTGGACCTTGAATTTTAAAATATTTTTATTTTCTTAATTTGAAAGAAAAAATGGATTTAGTTTAATGGCTACTTGCCAAATATTTTTTTGGGTTCAACCTTAATGGTCATTCAATTAATTTCTCTATTTTAATTTCTGAAGGCAATAGACAATTTCTGGATGAAATGAAAATTAGATTCATGTAACAGGAGAAAGAGTTCACATTCCTTTGTCGGGATATAATTGAACTTTTGATCAATCCGGATACTTGGAACCCTGTGGATGTAGACACGGTCTCTTTGGATCCCTTTGAATTTCAAATATTTGGGAAGAATAAGTAAATGCCATAAATATATTACCCGAAGACTATCTTAAAATGATGATATTTTGAGAAATCTTAGTAGATTAGTTTGTTATCACCTTGTTGGTGGGGTTCAATTCCTACTTATAAGCCCCACTTCCCCTTTGCCCCTTGCCCTAATTTTTAAAAACAGTGATTTTCTTCAACTATTTTATTGTGCAAAAAAGGTATATAAATGACAATTTTAGTATAGTTTAGGTGTGTTTTATGATTTTCCCACATTTGTTTTTTGTTGGGTTTTCCAATTACTTTGTTAGTATTCATTGTTGTTCCATGCTTAAGGTGTGTTAAATCATTTTGACTTGAATTTCTTTGATAGCTACTTTTGCAAGAACCATGTTATACACCTGCATAAAGTAAGTAATTTTGTAGTAATACAAAAGTAACTATTAGTAGTAGGGATTAAACTTTAATTTGACGGCATGATAAAGAACATACATAGAAAAATCTGATAGAAAAAAGGAAGTTCTTTTTCCTTTAGACGCTTTTATGACTTCTAAAATCCAAAATTATTGCCAAAATAATGAGTTAGGTTTCATTTTAGATATATAATAAATCTAATGCAATCCCACAAGTGGGGTCAAGGGAGGATAGTGTGTATACAGACCTTTAACCCTACCTTTAAAAGGTAGAGAGTTTGTTTTCGATAGATCCTCGGCAAAAAATGGATGAAATGATGATATTAGCAACAAGAAGGAACAAAAACAAAAAAATACAATAATCAAGGCTAAAGAACGAACCGATAGAGATAGAAATATAAAAAATGAAAATACCATATTAATAAGAGCCTATTTGGATTGGGAAAGCATTTAAGCACTCTTTTAATGTTTGGGTAAATTAAAGAAATTGTTATAAGAACTTGATTTTAAGCTAAAATGATAAAAATAAGCTAAAAGTCACAAGTTAGAAATCCTAACGTATGACTTTTAGCTTATAATCCAAAAGCCAATCCAAACAAGCTCTAGTACTAGTACCCCGAGAAAGGGAAAGCAAAGCACTCGACTATCCTAATCCTCGACCTCCACAACTTTTTATCAAGGGTCATATCCCCAATGAGAAAAAGTTGTGGCATGTCCTGCCTAATCACGTCACCCCAATACTCTTAGGCTTACATCTACCCCTCCTCAAGACCTCTACGGATAACCTCTCACACCTCCTTACCGGGGCATCCACACATCTACTCTTCACATGTCTAAACTATCTTAACCTCATTTTCCGCATCTTATAATCCATGGGAGCCACTCTCTCCTTGGTCCTAATATCTTCATTCTTAATCTTAACTCCCCTAGTATGCCTACACATCCATTTCAACATTTTCATCTCTACTACTCTCATCTTCTGGACATGGGTGTTCTTGACTAGTCAATACTCTCCCCATATAACATTATTGATCTAACCACCGATATAAAACTTACCTTAAATTATTGATAGCATATTCTTATCACATTGAATATAATACTCAATGTAAGACTCCATTTGTCATGCCCCGGGAGGGTATCCTAGGCATGGCCATCACTCGAAAGCCATTTCTGGCCTCTAAGCGAACCACCTGGTCTAGTCACACATTCATTCAAACACATTCTCTCAGTGGAAGACTCAATCAATGAAGTACTATTCATAATTTAGGGCCAAAGGCCAAATATCTATCAAATCAACCAACAGTTATAGAAGAACTACTCAAAAGAAACAATCCAACATTTCTACGCTTCGGTCTATGAAGCCTCTACCAATAATCTAGGAGGTGCCGATGACAAGCCCATGGCTACCAACAATCAAAATAAAGGAAACAACCCAAAGCTATACAGGAAACTCAACATCCTCCTGGAACTAGGAGGACTCACCAACTAGCGGGGAGTGTGTGGATCTTCAACGGTGCACCGGTTGATGAACTCTAGTACCTTTCTCTGCATCATGAAACCATGCAGGCCAAATGGTATCAGTATATGGAATGTACGAGTATGTAAAATGGCCGAATGAAACAACATCAGAAAGGACCAAATCAACTCGGGAATCTCAACTCAGAAAGAAGTACAACTCAACAAGCGTCCTAAGTCTAAGCAAGAATATAGTTTAGATGGGACCAAATCACGTATAATTCAACTCAATCCGATCAGAGTACTATCAAGACCTATATGGGAGTTTCTCTTATCCGACAACTATCACTTATGAGCCAGTGACAGTACAACAAACCGACGTTGTTGCCGCGTCTGTTACTTTTCCAAGGTATGAACGAATCAACCAATCATGGATCCAATCCAACCAAGTCCTATAATGTCAGGACAATAATTTTAGGGAAGCATCCGACTTTAACGGTTCAATCCCCTCCTACATTTGACGACGTAGTTATTGGGTTCGAGTATGGACTATACTCTTAGCCAATTCGATGCACGATACTCCTCCCAAGCCTCAATGCTCATAAAACTCCATCCAATCAACTCAATCAAATCATATCGATAAGTCTCATTTACAACCTTGTCAACTCATCCACTCTATCACCATCAAACATCTCCCAATCATACTATCCGATCGATTCCAATCATATCTTTCAAGAGTAAATTTAAATGTATATTTATAGCATCATACAAACATATCCAACCATTTCTCTATTCATTTAACACATCTTTGGAACTCATCACAACTCCAAGGTTTTAGACCAACAATTTAAAATGAACAACATATTTAAGAGAATTAGCATTTTTGTCATAATCCACATAGTTAAGAAAATCAATAAAGCATGTTTAACAACTCATCTTCATCAACTCATACTCACATGAAGGTTCTTTCTAGAAATTTCTTATCTCAACAACATCAACATAACAAGAATCACATTAATGGATGACAAGACTCGTTTAGACATAGGCCTATCAAGAAACTCAATTCTTATAAATATTTAATCTCAAAGAAAGTGTAGGGCACATGGGTGGAATCAACCCATGTTTTGAGTAGCCTTACATACCTTAGTGAAGACTTGAAGAAAACCTTGATGCTGGGTCTTCAATGGGAACTTGAACTCTTTGAAGTTCTTGAAGCAACCCTTGTTGGAAATGAATTTGGAAAAGAAGAAGAGGAGAGGGAAATTTTCTAGGGCTTTTAGAGAAAGAGAGAGAGGGATTGAAAATGGTCCCAAAAACGTCCCAAGGCTGTGTATATATAATTTAGGGAAATACCCAAATTGCCCTTTCTCCAAAATCTAGAAAATAGGCCAAAACACTCTTGGCGCGATAGTGGCGCGTTGCGCCACTGCGGCGCCAAGTCAAATTTAGGCTTAAAAACCCTGCAGCCCAATAGTGGCGCGTCGCGCCAGGGACCAAACTACTGAGGCTGTTTTGTGGTAGGATAGTGGTGCGTCGCGCCTTTACAGCATCAAGCCCAAGTTTTCTGGGTTCTGGGAAATAGGCTTGAAAACCCTGCACATCTCATAGTGGCGCACCGCGCCAGGGACCAAACTACTGAGGCTTGTTCCTGGAACAATAGTGGCGCATCGCGCCACTGTGGCGCCAAGCCCAGATCTCTAGCAATTGCAACCCAGGCCTGAAATTTCTGCCATGCTAGTTCGTCTTAGGATCGTCATATTTTTTGACTCCAAACTCCAAAATTTACATTCTTGGTGGCTTTGGAAAGAAGACTCAACGACCTTTAATTTAATAGGTGTGGGCCACCCAAATCATCATATTTCAAATGATATGGCCGTTAGAAGTCGACCCTTATACAAACTCCCTCAACAACTTACCCAAGACGAATCCTTTTGGACTTAGCTTGGCTCTAAGGATCCCTTATGACCCCACATCACCTCTAACATTCTTTAATTACTTAGGAACTCATCCTAACTCATGCATACGCTTCACCATAATCGAGTTCGACCCTACACATATACTAGAAAAGTCCGAATCTTAGGAAACATTTTGGGGGGTGTTACAATATCTCCCCCTTGGGATCATTCATCCTCGAATGACGAGTAAACGAAGAATGGAAATTGGGGTACAAATCACATTCAGAATTTAATCAATCAACCAATCAATTTCTCAAATAAAATAAATTACTATCTAAACTCAAAATGCACAAACGAATTCAAGTCAAGAAAGTAGGCATTACCTTCAACATTCTCATCGGTAGGCACGAATAGATGGGGATATTTAGACTTCATATCTTCCTCCGCTTCCCATGTGGCTTCCTCAACAAACTGATTTCTCCATAGGACTTTAACTGAGGTGATCTTTTTGTTCCTCAGTTTGCGAATTTGGCGATCAAGAATTTGGACCGGAACCTCTTCATAGGATAAGCTATCCTTAATGCCAATACTATTAATAGGGACTACCAACAAGGGATCGCCTAAACACTTCTTCAACATCGACACATGAAATACCAGATGAATAGAGGCGAGCTCTGGGGGTAACTCCAACTCATAGGCGATACTCTCAATCTGCCTCACAATCTGGTAAGGACCAATATATCGGGGACTAAGCTTCCCCTTCCTTCCAAACCTCATGACACCCTTCATGTGTGATACTTTCAAGTACACCCAATCATCCACCTTGAACTCTAAGTCTCTCTTCCTCACATCGGTGTAAGATTTTTGGAGGCTTTGGGCTGTCTTTAGCCTTTCTTGAATAACACTCACCTTCTCCATGGCTTGGTAAACAAAATCAGGCCCAATCAACTCAACTTCACCAACCTCAAACCACCCAATGGGTGATCTACATCTCCTCCCATACAAAGATTCATAAGGAGCCATTTGAATGCTTGAATGATAGCTATTACTATATGCGAACTCTATGAGAGGGAAGTGATCATCCCAATTTCCTTTGAAGTTAAGCACACAAGCTCTCAATATATCCTCCTACGTCTGAATGGTGTGCTCCGCTTGGCCATCCGTTTGGGTATGAAAGGCCTTACTAAGGTTCACCTTTGAACCCAGTTCCTTCTGAAAGGATCTCCAGAATTGGGAGGTGAATTGAGCTCCTCTATCTGAAATGATAGACAAGGGAACCCCATGCAACCTGACAATCTCCTGGATGTATAACTTTGCATAATCTTCTGCAGTGTCAGTAGTCTTAACTGCCAAGAAGTGAGCTGATTTCGTCATTCTATCCACAATCACCCAAATCAAATCATGTTGCTTCCGGGACTTCGGCAAACCTGTGATAAAGTCCATATTAATCATCTCCCACTTCCATTCCGGGATTTTTATATTTTGAGCTAACCCATATGGCCTTTGATGCTCAACTTTAACCTGTTGACAATTTGGCCACTTGGAAACAAACTCCACAATATCTCTCTTCATCCCACTCCACCAATAGATTTCCCTCAAGTCATAATACATCTTTGTAGAACCAGGATGAATAGAGTATCTAGAACTATGCGCTTCAGCCATAATTCTCTCTCGAACATCATCGATATCAGGTACATACAACCTATTTTGATACCTCAACACACTATCTCCCCCTTTGGTAAAAACTATCACCTCCTGTTTATGAACAACTTCCTTCAACTGGAGAAGGACGGGATCTTGGTCTTGCCTTTCTTTTACCTCTGCCACGAGTGAGGATGTAGCCCCATCCTGAACATTAACTCCACCTTTATTGTTCTCTTCAAGACGGACTCCAATCGAGCTAATCTGTATACCTCTCTAGACAATTCTTTCCTTCCCTCCTATATATGGGCAGTGCTACCCATAGACAACCTGCTAAGAGCATCAGCAACCACATTAGCTTTACCTGAATGGTAGAGAATGCTCATATCATAGTCTTTGAGTAGTTCGAGCCATCTCCTTTGTCTCAGTTTGAGTTCCTTTTGGCTGAAGACGTATTGTAAACTCTTGTGATCGGTGAACACATCAACATGCACTCCATACAAGTAGTGACACCAAATTTTAAGAGCAAATACCACAGCTACCAGTTCAAGGTCATAAGTTGGGTAATTCCTCTCGTGAATCTTAAGCTATCTTAAAGCATAAGCTATCACCTTTCCCTTATGCATCAGTACACAGCCCAAATCAACTGTAGATGCATCACAATAGATCACAAAACCCTCTGTTCCATCAGGGCAAAGTTAGAATAGGAGAAGTGGTTAGCTTGGTATTCAATTTCTAGAAACTCTCCTCGCAAGCATCGGACCATTGGAACTAGCCTTTTTTGGGGTCAGCTTGGTCAATGGTGATGATATAGATAAGAATCCCTCTACAAACCTTTGATAATAGCCGGCCAAACCCAAGAAGCTTCTTATCTCTGTCGGGGACGTGGGTCTGGGCTAATTTTTCACTGCCTCAATCTTCTGAGCATCAACCTGAATATCATCTTCAGATACAATGTGGCCTAGAAAGGCCACTGATGCAAGCCAAAATTCACATTTTGAGAACTTTGCATACAATACCTGATCCTTCAAAGTTTGCAAGATGAATCTAAGATGATGGGCGTGCTCCTCCTTATTCTTGGAGTAAACCAAAATATCATCTATGAATACAATCACAAACATATCAAGATATGGTTTAAATACTCAGTTTATGAGATCCATAAAAGCTGCGGGGGCATTAGTCAACCCGAAGGACATCACCAAGAACTCAAAGTGACCATAGCAGGTCCGAAAAGCTGTCTTTGGGATATCACACTCCCTCACCTTTAACTGATGGTAGCCCGATCTTAGGTTTATCTTTGAGAAATAAGTGGCACCTTGAAGTTGATCAAATAAGTCGTCTATTCTGGGGAGAGGGTATTTGTTCTTTGTGGTGACCTTGTTCAGCTGCCTGTAGTCAATACACATTCTAAGGGACCCATCTTTCTTTCGCACAAATAGGACCGGAGCACCCCATGGTGAGACACTCGGCCTAATGAATCCCTTATCTAACAAGTCTTTCAACTATTCTTTCAACTCTTTCAACTCAGTCGAAGCCATTCTATATGGAGGGATTGAGATAGGCTGGGTATTAGGAAGGACATCAATCCCAAAGTCGATCTCCCTATCAGGAGGGACTCCAGGCAGATCTTCAGGAAAGACATCAGGAAACTCGTTGACAATCGGAACCGACTCAAGGGATGGAGACTCAATACTGTCATCTTTCACTCGGACAAGGTGATAAATACACCGTTTTGAGATTAGCTTCCTGGCTCTAAGGTATGAAATAAACTTATCCTTAGGCACGACAAGACTACCCTTCCACTCTATGACAGCCTCATTCAGGAATTTGAACTTGACAATCTGAGTTCTACAATCAATAGAGGCATAACATACATAAAGCCAGTCCATGCCAAGGATTACATCAAAATCAACCATGTCTAACTCAACTAAGTCAGCCAAGGTATCCCTGTGATGAATTGACATAGTGCAATCTCTATAGACTCTCTACTAAGATAGAATCACCGACAGAAGTAGCTACACTGAAAGGCTCAAGGAGACACTCAAGGATTTTATCAAACTTACTTGCCACGTAAGGAGTCACAAAAGATAGCGTGGCACTCGGATCCATCAAAACATAACAGTCAAGAGAAAAGACTCGAATCATACCCGTCACGATGTTTAGAGAGTTCTTTTGATCTTGATGACTACCCATAGCATAAACACGGTTTGTACCTCCGCTCGTACTTGAAGTAGTACCCCTCTGATTACCTCTAGCTGGTGGTGCGGTGGTAGAATAGTGGGCTTTGTTCCCCTATGCTAGACACTCCTTCTAAAAATGGTCTATTTGGCCGTATTTATAACAACCAACTCTTCCCGCTCTGCACTCTCCCAAGTTGAGCTTACCACACTTGACGCATGGTGGCTTCCTTTATGAACCTTGACCCACGCTAGACTGGGATTGAGAACCCTGGGGTCTGAAATTCTAGAAACTCTATCCCTGCCGATCATACCTGTTCTGCGGCATAGGTGCACTGGCGGTAGATGAGGCATAGTTGGAAAGCCTCTTCTGGAAGAAAGACCTGTTGCCCTTGTTTTGCCTCTGCTCATTCTCATGCCCTGCTGATCTTGCCTTCTTGCTCAGATGCTCTTCTCTGTCTTTTCTCTTCTCATCCTCCACCTATTGAGCGTATACCATTAATCTTGAAATATCCATATCGGAGATTAACAATGCCGCTTTGCACTCCTTCTTCACATGTCTTCCCAAATTGGAGATAAATTTCCTCATCTTTGACCTCAAATTTGGGATCATCTCTGGAGCATACCTGGACAGCTGGATGAACTTCAGGCTGTACTCCTTAACAGTCATGCCTTCTTGTTTTAGATTCACAAACTCCTCCACTTTCGCTTCCCTCAATTCTCGTGGAAAGAAGTGGTCAAGAAAGGCTCCCTCAAATTCATCCCACATAGCAGGTTCAGCATCCTCTCCTCTTCCTTGCTCCCATTGATTATACCAGATATTTGCCACATCTTTGAGCTAGTAGGACACCAACTCAACCCCCTCAATCTCTGTAGCATGCATAGCTTTCAAGATTTTCCACATTTCATCAATAAAATTTTGGGGATCTTCATCAACCTTAGACCCCGTGAATGCCGGCGGATTCATCCTCAGAAAGTCTCTAATTCTGGTAGTAGCAAACGACTCTTGGAAAGTAGAGCTAAGAGTTGGCGAACTCTGGTTACCATTTTAGGCGGCCACTAATTGAGTGAGCATAGCAATCGCCCCTCGAAAGTCTGCCTCCGAAGTTGGTGCAGGTGGAGTAGTAGGCATTTGAGGTGCCTCTCATACCTTGTCGGTCGGCCTCTAGCCCTCGATGGGCGTACCTCTGACTGTGGCATCTCTGCGTTATCAGCATTCCTCTGGCTAGTAGTACATTTAGGAGGCATTATCTATAACGTATAAACGCATCCACTTCACCCCAATGCGATGCATGTCATCCCCTAATCTCACCATTACCTTGGATTACTGACACTAGGGTGCTTGAAATTTCCTCTCTCGAAAATGACCTAAGTAACAAGCATCATGTCCACGTTTGTTTCATGGTAACACCATTGAACTTGCACTCCAACCACTTATTTTTGGTCCTGCTCAACTTGAAATCTTTTGAGTCCAAGGGTTATCTCCAAACCTCCAGCATCACATCAACATTGTCTTGTATCTCATCAATTCTTCCGATATCATGACACCTTCTTTTGAATGTGTCACGTATGAGACATGTAGTAACACGGGGTTTCATATAACTTTCTATTAATATCTTCATATTCAGTTAGATTAGTTATTTTATGGATGTCTAGACATAAAAGATCATTGCCAAGATAATGTATAAGTCATATGAGACTATTAAAATTTATTGATAAATCCTTTCCTTTATTCTAAATCTTCTAAACTTATTAGTTGCATATTCATGAAACAATATTATTTCAAAACTTTTAATTCTATTATCTATGGGTGTTGATAGTAGTGTTTATTGAATGTTTGCTTTCAACAAGTCATATATTTGAATAAAATGGAATAGATCTTTAACAATATATTCCTATACGATCTTCCCAATTCTACAATTCAATTATTTATCTTAAATAATATTGTATATAATATTATGCGAACTTGTCTAAGATTGCACATATTAGTTATAATATAAGTTGATTATTATATGCAGCTGCATAAACTAAGGTGTAGCAATATAACCTGAAAATTTACAATTGAATTTGTATATAAGAAATAAACAGATCTGCATGATAATTTTGTGTAAAATTTTCTTCACTAATATTCAAAGAGCATTGATACAGTTGTAATGGTTGATACGGCTTCAGCAGCAATGTCAATATTCTCCAAAGCAGAGCAAAAAATTGATGTGATGATAGTCAATGTCCATTCATCGAACGTGCTTTCTTTTCACCTCTTAGCTCAAGCCTTGGACTTGGATATAGTTTCACTTGGTAAGTATTTATTCTACTCGTCCACTTATGAATGTCCATTTTGGCTGAAGTAAGTTATTTTAATTAATACACTACAAAAGATTAGCTATAAAATTTACCTTTAAAATTTTGTTAAATAGTTTGTAGAGAAATGAATTTACTGTAATCCATCGTTAAATAACATTAGCAATGAATTTTGTTGTATGACGATATAAATTACCAGTCGCTAGTTCCTTTTTTAAAAAATATATGATAATTGATTGTTTTGTAATCTTACTATTATAATGAATAAAGCTCAGTGAAAATGTGTGTGAAATTGACTATTCACATAATGTATAACATAATTCATTTCTAATTAATAGCTTCTCGAAATAATTATGCAGCTGTATGTGATGAACATAATGAAGATATAGTAAAGAAAGCTTTGGATGAAGGAGCTTATATTTGCCTTAAGAAACCATTTGACATGGAAATTGTGAAATACTTGTGGCAATTTGTATTGAGGAAAAAAATACAAAAAGAGAAAGCGAGAGAAAGATCATCAAAAAATAAAGATCAGATGAATGTTGATGATATTGGTAAAAATAGCATTTTTGGAGAAAATAAAGAACAACTTAGAGAAAAGAAAAATGTGTGTAATACTGAGGAACAAGACAACTATATTAATGAGGTTGAAAATGATGTTCTATTAAATGAGAAATGTAGGTTGAGCACGAAAAGAGGTAGAAAAAGCATGAAAGAGATTAATGAAGGAGAAAGCCAAAGCAGAGATATTCATAAGATTGTTACGCAAAAGAACTACATAGAATGGACTGATGATCTCCATGCCAAATTCATGGAAGCTGTACAACAACTTGGAGAAGGAAGTAAGTTTACTTCACTATTAATTAAATTTCTTTACAATTCATTTATATAGAACGATATAAGCAATGAGAATTCATACTTATAGCTAACGTCAACTTGTTTGGAATTAAGGTATAGTGATTGTTGTATTTACATGTACCTCGTCTTGATATGTAGGATGCTACCCCAAGGAGATTCTAGAGGTGATGAATGTTCCTGGTCTTACTAGGATGCAAATTGCAAGCCATCTTCAGGTACATCTTTTTTTAAAAAAAACTTATTGAATTAAATTGAATTGGCTTTTAAAAAAAACATTAATTGGTAAATTATGTACCGTTTGTATGTGTATGGTATGGAAAAAGTTATACAACAAAAAAAATATACTATAAAGTTATTTTCTCGTACTTGGTTACTAGAAAATATTTTGCTTGGAAAGTTTTTTTTTATCAAACACTTTTATCTTAATTTTACTTTTATATCAAAAGCATAATGAAATATCTAATTTCATTTTACTTTCGCTAGAAAGTATTTTCACATTATTATCAATCTTTTTTATGCAAAAGTGTTATCAAAACACTCTCTCATTAAGAAATTTAGCGATTTAATTTGTTACATGTTTAGTGATAGAAGCTAAAAATTCATTGTTAATTTCTATAATTTTGTCATTCAATGGGATAATATTGTTATCAATCTTTAATTCATATTGTTTTGAAAAGATTTTAATTGTTCACCAATTGCCAAACACCTGAAATATTTTCTATTATAAATGAGTTCGGTCGTTTGATACACACCTAAATAACAATGAGTTTAGATGATAAATATATACATTGTCTAACTCTTTCTTTTTTTTTATTTTTTTCTTATAAAAACAGAAATGGCGTCACCCATCAGGTAAGGGATCCTCAAGTGAGTTTCATGTACCAAAAAGTAGCTTTAAAAAATTTGGGACAATGCCTCGTCTTCAACAATATGTACCAAATCTACAGCGTAACACAGATCAAACCCAAAGATGCCCAAACTTTCCCTTTCCAACTCATAATACAAACAAAAATTTTGTTCGAGGAGGGAGTTCAATTCAACAACAATTCTACCATCCACAACTTCCGATTCAATCCCACTACCTCGACATATGCAATCCATTCAATAATATATTTTTGTTGGCCAAAAATAATGTTGTTGGTAGGATACAACAACAACATGGACCATCATTTGGAATGCTGAATTCACAAGGACTACAAGGCCCAATAACTGAGAACACTAATTATAGGTCTGGCCTTGCACTTAATAGTGGGGATAATCATACCCAAAGTGATTACAACTTGGATCTTAATGTGGCCCATGGAGAAATATATTCAGGTAGTGAAATAATGTCTGGTTTAGATATTGGAAATGCAACAAGTAATAATTATAACTTCAATGTCAATTTGGACAATGTGGCAACATATTCAAGTAGCGCAAATATGCCTGATGCTTATGTTGGAAATGTGACTATTAATGGATTGAGAGCAAAAAATTCCAATTTTCAGCAACATATTGGTGAACCAAACATGTTTGATCCAAACACTAATGTGGCGGCATCATATGAGAGTCATATTGAAGGAAGAAATTCAAATGAAAAAGGAAATTGTGATGTGTATTTCAATTTCAAAAATATGGTCTATCCCTTCAAGAATCATGGAAATCTGTGTGCTAGCCTACCTAATGAACAAGGCAATGAGTTTGATCAAGTTTACCCCGATGATCAGGTTAGTGCTTCTATCTAGTTTGATGATTAATATATATATATATATATATATTCATTTCTCTCCTTTTGATAAAAAAGCTTTTTATGAAGACATATTTTTGTTAACTCAATACTGACTTATTTTTCAAGAAAATATTTTTCGTCACATCCATAGTCTCCTCTAGATTTTACCTTAAATCTACATATGCAGGTGGCAGCGACATCAAACGTCCAATTTCCAGAAATAACTGATGAATCCTCAAAATGATGATCCAATGTTATCAAGACAATTAGTGACAACTCTCATAAGTGTTCTATCCAGGGACAATTTTTTTCTCAAGTGAAAATTGGCATCTTTCACATTTTGAAGACTATTTTATTTGGTATGACTGGATTGTTGGTTTGTTTTCATTTGGAACTAATGGTCAGTATTAGATTATAGAATTTCGGTAATTTTTGACTTGGGATTATTGTTTTGTTTAGTATCAACCCCAATCATCCTGCCATTACTTAACATTTTGGTTGACTGATTATATCTTATATATGGGATCGAATATTTGTGAGACTTAATTATTATTGCATCTCAATTTAGCATAATACTTTATGTATCGTTAACATCTATGGTATATGCTTCTTGTTATTGTACTCAGATAGATAAGCTCTCTGTGGCAGCAACGAGAATGCAAGTAGGCATTCTGGGCAGCAGGCTAATTAGTGGAAACAAATGGGGTTACAACTAGGTCAATTGGGGAAAAGAGTATCCATAAAAATAACAAAAATTGGACTATGGTGACACATAAAAAAACAGTTGGCCATCAAATTGGTTCTCCAATCCGTGCTTCAGTGCAATAATTCAGTTAGTTCTATATTAAGACTAGTAAGCAACCACATGTTGTTGGACCTAGTACTTATTCACCAAAAAGTTTCTGAGGTGCAAACATTTTTGAGAAAGGAAAGGAGGACGCCATACTGGATGAATGTTTCAATACATTTTGGAGAGTCTAGAACTTCCAAAGAGAAATGTGGCAGAACCTACCACCTCATGAATTAAGGTTGATACTACACACAAACTAGTGATTTACGTGATTTACTCTAGATTAGCCTATGCGTGAAACAAGTTGTCTAACATGTTTCAATGAAGCAATAAGAACAATAAGTAAAGAATAAATATTTTTATGTGGAAAACACCCGGCTCAAAAGGTGTAAAAATCATGACCTACACCCCTACAAGATTTAATTCAAACTTCACTAAAACCCGAACGAACCCCAGAAGCCCGACAGATGCACAAAAGAGTTAAGATCCACAAAGAGAACCTGAAGGCACTTCCAAGATTACCACGACCTTTCACGTACTTGAATCGAATCAAATGAGTGCCCGAGACTCCAATCACAGTGAAATAAGAGCTAAGGACTTGAACCAAAGCGAAGAAGGAGCCTAGGATTTTAATCGGGGCTGCAGGTATCCAAGGACTCTAACCAAGGCTGAGGATAGTCAAGGAGTCTAATTAAGAGTCAAGGACTCTAACCAAGGCTGAAGATAGCCAAGGACTCTAACAAAGATTGTAGATATCTGAGGAGTATAACCAAGGCTGAAGATAGTTGAGGACTCTAACCAAGGTTGAAGATGGCCAAGGATTCTAACCAAGGTTGAAGGTATCCAAGGACTATATCCAAAACTGAAGATACTGAGGCATGGAATTTAACTGTAACCCAATGGAGTAAATCAGGGACTTGAACCGCGAATAGAGACTAGTCAGCCAGATTTACGGTTAGCAGCCAAACAAGCATCAAGGGAAGAACCCCAAGCCGAGTGCCATCACAAATCACTCCAAGCCTGAACCAAATCCAACCTGAATCAACGAATATCCTCCAAATAAGAACCAAGTACATTAATAGCCGATGAAAGGAGGGAATTATGGATAAAAGGTCTCAAGAGTTGGGTTACTGCCTAGCTAAGACTCAGACTATCAGAGTCAAGTCTGCTATATCAATCTACAGGGAGCTAAGCCGTCCGAAGCGACGACGAAGCGATTCTAAGGACTAATAGCTCTATATTATGCAAGTCTATGGCAAACACTAGTCTAAGTATGGACTAAGGTCATAAAGTAACCAAGATGCTATCGATGTCCGAAAAACCCAAAAAGGAACAACACGTGAATTTTAAGAAGCTAAACATGGTCAGCTAACAACCCACCCCCAAATTCACACAAATCAATATGCAGTTACATATTCATGCTCAATCTAAGGAGAGAGAAGTTGTAGCCTACCTTTAGGTTGATCGCGCATGCTCCAAATCAATTCTCTGGAGCTTTTTCCTTCCATATGGCCTCGGAATACTAGCACTCTATCAAAAATGAAATCACAATGTTAATACGGTTATTTCGCCATTGAATTTTCCATAATCAAAGACACGCCCAAAATTTGGTCTAAAACAGAATTCTGGGACCCGTGTTGGGAATCTCAAAATCGACTCCATCAAAAGGTCATAATCAACTTACTAATCTTGTGTCCAAAAATGGGACACAATTCGATGCTCAAAAAGGGAGAAATCAGCCCATACAAAAATTATCCAAAAATCACTGTAAAAGAGCTTGGACAGCCATCTCGAGGAACAAATTATCTCAATCCAATGTCCCCCGTGCTTCCCCGATCACTCCAATACATAACCATGCCAATTCCAGACAATATGAAATTTGAATCACCCTCTAGAGTTCTGACAATAGCATTCTAAAAATGAGTAAGAAAGCTGAAAATTCAAGATTTATAACTCAACAATCTCTTCGCTAAGTTCCTATATTTTCGTCGCTAAATGTCTGCACCAGCGACACCAGATTTTGCTAGTTTTTAAAGTCTTCAAATGGACCCTCAAGATTCATTCGGAAGCCGATAAAAATAAACTAAATATGCTACCCGTACCATCTCAAAAATTTCTATGCCAAGATTCAAACCATTCTTCTTAGGTGTATAGGATCAAACTCATCAACTTTTAATTGTATATATGAGTTAGGATCAATTCCTAAGTATTTGAAGAGTATTAGATGTGTTTTAGGATTATAAGGGATCTCTACAACCAAGCCAAGTCCAAAGAATTCCTCTCAGCTAAGTTTCAGGATGAGTCCGTATAAGGGTCAACTTCAAATGACTATATATCATAGAATATAATGAATTGGGTGGCCTATAATATATCAAATTAAAGTCTTTGAGTCTTATTTCCAACGCCACCAAGATTGAATTTTTCCGAGTTAGGAGTAAAAAGTTATGCTCAGTCAACCAGAAGAGTGCGCGACAAGTCGGCGCCGCGGACCTGTCGCGGACTTGCCTTGTTTTGTTTTTCAAGATTTTTGTATTTTGTCGAAACGAAAGGTGCGCCACACATCCACATCGAGTACCTATTGTGGACTTGTCTAGTTTTCCAAATTCTTGTAGGGATATTTTGGGAAAATTACCTAATATCCATATATACAAACTTGGACGCGTTTTGGGTCATTTATTTTCAGTCTTTCACCTCCAAAAAACCCTAATCTTCATCCTCCTCTCTCTCAAATCATCCCCTTCAATTTTTCTATCAAACTCAAAGGATTCAAGGCTCCTCATTGAAGACCAAGAATCAAGTTTTCTTCAAGTTCCTCTCTAAGGTATGTGGGTTTTCATCCATGGGTCCTTCCACTCATGGAGCCCAAATATTTTCTCAACCTAGCATTTCAATTCAAAATGATGAAATCTTATGGGTTTTTACATGATGGTTCCAAATGCATAGATTATGTTATATTTGAAGTTTATTTATTTATATTGATATATATTAACTCTCAATTCCAAGTGATGAGTTTTTATGGATTTCCATACTACGATTTCAAATGTATAGATTCTTGAATATTTGAAGTTATTTATCTATATTGACTTATATTGATTCTTATTTACATGAAATGGATGATTTATCAATGTTCTTGTATGAAGGTGTGAAAGGTAGTTTTAAAGTGCATATGGTGGGTTGTTTTAAGATGTTTGATTTGATACATTCATATCACTCTCATGCATACAAGTATTCTTTAAATCTATTTGAAGGTATTTTTGAAATGAACCCACCTAGTTTCTTATGATAAAGCAAATTTGAAATGAAGTTTGACACCAAATGAATGTTTGAAAATGTCTACAAATCAGTTTAAAGGTGCTCTTTGCAAATAAGTTTTGTGAATGATGATTCTATAATGTTCAAGAAAGTTAATGATAGGGTGAGTTAAGGCCCTAAAGATATTTTATGGATAAAGATAGGTGATGAAGAAATGTCTACATTCACATCACATGAGACAAAGTTAAGGAGCTATTCTATGATTTTGTTCTTATGAAGAATGGACGGGTAGTAGATATGGCCCCTCCCACACGATGATTAACTTTGTGTTTCATGGTTTATCTATTCCATTGATAGTTTACCTAGCACCGAGTGGACCTTGGGATAGGCATTCTCTCCTATAGCAAAGGCAAGAGACTCGTAGAAAGATCCCATTGTCCTATAACTACGTGCCACCATAGAAAGAAGGATCACCGTTAGTAGAGGCTTGATTCCTTAGAAAGGATCACCCGTTAGTAGAGGCTTGATTCCTTAGAAAGGGCAACCCACTAGTAGAGGCACGATTCCTTAAGTAGCTTAGTGCATCCACTTAGGCATATAGGAGTCTACATTGGCATGTAGTCTCCCCCTTTCCTCCGATGTATGGGTAAACATTGGGACTCCATGTTATGGATCACATGGTTTATGTCGGTTAACGGTCGCTCTCACAAAGGTATAAGGTCCCTCTTCCAATGTTTAAGATAGATCATATGATGTCTACTATGTCTATCTCAAAGTAAAGTATATGCTCTTACAAAGATAAAGATTTCTTTCAAAAGGTTTATGGTACTTTTCAAGTATATGGTTTCTTATAATGACTCATGACTACCTCTATAATATTTAAGTTTCTTTTATGAATCATGATGGTTTCTATATTTTATTGACTAAGCCTCATAACTCCAAATGGTCATAACTCCAAATGGTATTTCAAATGAATACAAGGTTCTAACATGGTCCATTGTATCACCTTATTGTATAATGATATATTGCATAGCATGCTCACATACATAGTACATTCAAAGTACTAACGCATACTTTTGCCTACATGATATCACCATGTAGGAACCGACGTCATTCCCCGACCTCCTCCACTGGTTAGCTTGAGTTAGTTGAAGATTGCTTGTGGTGAGTTCCCATGTTTTGGGAACAATATCCCATTTATTCTAAGCTTATGTTATGTAGAACATTAAGACTCTTATTAAGGCTTTTCTTAAAACTTATTTTGAGGGTGAGCTAGGGACATGTCTTAGTCCCCGCCAAGTCTATTAGTAGAGGTATGTTTGGACATAAATGGAAAAATGTTTTTAGTTCCGCTTATTATTATTGTTTATCATTACCAATGAAATGCTTAATGAATGCTAAGAGGCTTGGATGAGGTACCTTTGGGTGTCTCATTTGCCGTGTCACGTCCTTGGGTCGTGACACTACCCCGCTTAATTCAACTTTCCAAACTCAATGGAATCGTCAGATTTTTAAAAAAAAAAATGTTTTTATGACTGAAATACCCCATCGGGACCTCTTTAGGTCTAAAACTCAACTTTTCGCCTAAACACTCAAATCGCAGCCTAAGGCCTCAGGACTCTAACCAACCACTCTACTAGACCAAACTCAACATTCCGAAGCTAATGGCTAATGGAGTTCTCATACGACAACTAATTCTCCGAATGTTGACCAAAGTCAACTCTAGGCCTTTAAGTTTTCCAACATCTAATCTAAGTGCTCAAACTCACACCGGAAGCGTTGGGGCCTGAACTAAAGGTTCTTCTAGACCAAAAATAAATGTTTTGGAGCTAACCGTGCTGGCGGATTCTTATTCGAGCATGTTTATCAAGGATCTTGACCAAAGTCAAACTTAGGCCGAAGAGTAAAGGCTAAAATGCCTAATGGTTCAAACTTGCACTTAAAGCCTCGAGACTCGAGTCGATCATGCTTCTAGCCTAAAATGATCATTTTAAACTTGATGGAACCATCATAATTCCATTCTGATGTTGTTTACCTAATATTTTGACCGAAGTCAACTATTTAAATTTCAAAAGTTCCAAAATGGGAAAACGAGCATTAACCCCTAACGAATGACCAAGTGATCGAACAGTCAGTTCCAGTAAGTGATAAATGACTTGGGGTCGCTATAGGAATGCTCTAAATCACGAGAAGAAGACATTTACACAGAAATGGTCCGGAGGGTCATTACAGTGCATTACTTGTTGTTTCTGTTCTGCATCCAAAATAACGCATGAATATATTCCTAGGGTTCTATATTAATAAATTTTATTTTCAAAAAACACATTAACTCGGTTTTTCAAGTTTCTTACCTGAATTATCAAGTGTGCAAGTTTCCTATTTGAATTATCACCAACTATTTATTAAAACACACCTCAACTATCAATTGCTCATGTTTTCTACCTGAACGATGGTTATATTTCAAGTAGGAAAAGTGAACAATTGATAGTTGAGGTGTGTTTTAATAAATTATTGCTGATAATTTAGATAGAAAATTTATACACCTTATAGTTCAGGTATGAATCTTGAAAAGTAGGATACTTAGGTTTATTTTTGATCCTTCACTTATATTAATATTGTGTGAAGTGATTTCCTGGAGAATGGGGACTCCCAAAGAATGGAAAAAATATTCCATGAGAAAAGATGGTTTCGAGTCTGTATATACTCTACAATTCAAGTTGTTATCTATTCCTTTTTTGTAATTTGCATTTATCTAATCTTTGATGTGCCAGTATAATCACGATCTTTAGATTGCATCAGCTTTTTCAAATCTATTTACGATGAACTTTTAAGTTTTTTCAGAAGATTTTTCTGAAATTTAATTGAGCAAAAGGTGTCATGTATATGTTTTGATATAGTACCATGCACACATTATGATATATAATATTTTTCCATTAATAATATACATTCAGATACACCTTGTGAATTAACATGTAACACCCCTCAAAAATTTTCCCTAAGATTCGGACCTTTCTTGTATTCGGGTAGGGTCAAACTCTATTATTGTGAAGTATATGCATGAGTTAAGATGATTTCCTAAGTAATTGAAGAGTGTTGAAGGTGATGTGGGTCACAAAGGACCCCTAGGACCAAGCTAAGTCCAAAAGGTTCGTCGTGGCTAAGTTTTAGGATGAGTTCATTTAAGGGGTCAACTTCTAACGACCCTATCTTTTGAAAGACGGCATTCGGGGTGGCCCACGACCTATTAAATTAAAGTTCGTCGAGTCTTCTTTCCAACGCCACCAAGAATATAATTTTTGGAGTTCGGAGTCAAAAGTATGACGATCCTAAGACGAACTAGCACGGCAGGAATTTCAGGCCTGGGTTGCAACTGCTGGAAATCTAGGCTTGGCACCGCAGTGGCGCGACGCGCCACTATCGCGCCAAGGACAAGCCTCAGTAGTTTGGCCCCTGGTGCGGCGCGCCACTATGAGGTGTGCAGGGTTTTCAAGCCTATTTTCCCATAACCCAGAAAACTTGGGCTTGGCGCTGTAAGGGCGCGATGCGCCACTATCGCGCCAGGAACAAGCCTCAGTAGTTTGGTCCTTGGCGCGACGCGCCACTAAAAGATGTACAGGTTTTTAGCCTATTCAACTTGGCGCTGCAATGGCGCGACGCGCCACTATCGCGCCAAGGGTGTTTTTGGCCTATTTTCCAGATTTTTGAAAAAGGGCAATTTGGGTATTTCCCCAAATTATATATACACAGCCTTGGGATGTTTTTGAGACTATTTTCAGCCCCCCTCTCTCTCTCTCTCTAAAAGCCCTAGAAAATTTCCCTCTCCTCTTCTTCTTCTCTAAATCCTTCTCCAACAAGAAGTGCCTCCAAAAGCTTCAAGATTCAAGCTTTCCATTGAAGAACCAACATCAAGGTTTTCTTCAAATCTTCTCTAAGGTATGTAAGGCTACTCAAAACATGGGTTGAGTCCACCCATGTGCCCTACACTTTCTTTGAGGTTAAAGGTTCATAAGAATGGAGTTCTTGGTAGGTTTATGTTCAAATGAGTCTTGTCTCTTTTTTAATTAATGTCTATTATGTTGATGTTGTTGAGCTAAGAAATTCCTAAAATCTTCTTGTTAGCATGAGTCGATGGAGATGGGTTGTTAAACATGCTTTATTTATTTTCTTGACTATGTGGATTATGATAAAAATGCTAATTTTCTTTAAAATGTTGTTTATCTTGAGTTGTTGAATTAAAACCTTAGATTTGTGATGAGTCCCAAAAGATTTGTTAAACGAATAGAGGAACGATTGGATAGATTTGTATGTTGTTATAAATGCATATTTAATCTACTCTTGAAAAATATGATTGGGAATGATCGAATTGTATGATTGGAAGAGGTTTGATTGTGATAGAGTTGATGAGTTGACAAGGTTGTAAATGAGACTTGTCGATATGATTTGATCGAGTTGATTGGATGGAGTTTTATGAGCATTGAGTCTTGGGAGGAGTATCAGCACCGAATTGGGCAAGAGTATCGTCCATACTCGAACCCAAAAACTACGTCGCCAAATGTAGGTGGGGATTGAACCGTTAAAGTCAGCTGCTTCCCTAAAATTGTTGTCCTGACATTATAGGACTTGGTTGGATTGGATCCATGATTGGTTGATTCGTTCATACCCTGGCAAAGTATGAACGGACGCGGCAACAACGTCGGTTTGTTGTACTGTCACTGGCTCATAAGTGATGGTTATCGGATAAGAGAAAATCCCACATAGGTCTTGGTAGTACTCTGAGTCAGATTGAGTTGATTTGTATATGATTTGGTCCTATCTAAACTATATTCTTGCTTAGACTTAGGATGCTTGTTGAGTTGTATTTCTTTCTGAGTTGAGATTCCCGAGTTGATTTGGTTCATTCTGATGTTGTTTTATTCGGCCATTTTACATACTCGTACATTCCATATACTGATGTCATTTGGCCTGTATCGTTTCATGATGTAGAGACAAGTACTAGAAATCATCAACCGGCGCACCGTTGAAGATCCACACACTCCCAGTTAGTTGGTGAGTCCTCCTAGTTTCCGGAGGATGTTGAGTTTCTTGTATAGTTTTGTGTTTTTTCCCTTATTTTGATTGTTGGTAGCCATGGGCTTGTCATTGGCACCTCCCAGATTGTTGATAGAGGCTTCATAGACCGGAGTGTAGAAATGTTGGATTGTTCTTTGAGTAGTTCTTCTTTAACTGTTTGTTGATTCGATAGTTATTTGGCCTTTGGCCCTAAATTATGAATAGTACTTCATTGAATGAGTCTTCCGCTGAGAGAATGTGTTTGAATGAATGTGTGACTGGACTAGGTGGTTTGCTTGGAAGTCAGAAATAACTTTCGAGTGCCAGCCACGCCTAGGGTACCCTCCCGGAGCGTGACATAACAGATATACATTCATTTATACATGTCATGTAGTAATAGATACACATTCAAATATATGTATTACAAAGGACTAGCAAAACTTTGAGAAGGCTCAAATATGCTATCAAACATTGAGAGAAGGATCAATTATATCATCCGTTAAAAGTTTGGCTCATCTATGCCAATTGTTATTTGAGAAAAGGCTCATCCATGCCATTAGTTTTTAACTCCGGTTTTGCAAAACCATTTTTTACATATGGCCAATTATAATTCGGCCACGTCATTACTTATTTTTTAAAAAAATAAAATTCTAAAATCATTTATGGAATTTTAAAAGTCCACCCCTATTAAAAAAATATACAAAAATTAGTCCCAAAACTTCAAAAATCTGCTTTGATTCGTGTGTTTATTGTTGTTTTTGACACTAGATCCTTGTTTCCTAGTGTTTTTCTGAGTCTATGTTCAAAATTTTCAAGTGATTTGGAGTTGTGGAGAAAATTCTACCATTAAAAAATATTGAAGTTTTGAAACTTTGAACAAATTTCAAGTGGGTCTTGTTGAGTTAGGTTCATAGTGAGCTCCTTGCGTCCAGAGACTTGTCTGGGTTCCCTCTTTACTTTCATATATATTGTATTAGATTTTATATAGTTGATGTACCATATTTGATATATTTCTTGTAATAGAAAGCTCTTGTGTACATGACACTAAGTCTTGAGAGGACTTTTTACGTACTATCTTTTATTTATGAAGGTTTATTGGAATTTAGATTATTGTGTCATTACTTACTTTACTTTTGGCTTTATCAAATGTTTTTTATGTCTTCGTGAAAGGTTAACTTATCTGCCGGGGGAGGAGGGAGGGGTATGAGGGCAGGTGCCATCATGAAAAATTATATCTAATATAAGAGATTGTAAGAAATATTTTATCTATAATTTTTTTAAAAAAAAAAAATAAGTACTCACTAAGATCCCATAACTAATACAAGTCATTTTTTCAAATAATTAAAAAAACAATCCTTGAAAAATAAGTCTAAGTAGCTAAACACTAAAATATGATTTATTTTTTTCAATAAAACATTGCCCTCCATACTAAACCCGTAAAAGAAAAAGGAAAAAAGAAACAAAAGTATACCCTTGTCTTGACTTAAAAAAAGAAAAAAAATCAAATAGGTCAAATAATGTTTTGTTGTATGGTCAATACTAGACATGCCCATTATCAAGTAGAGGTACTAGATAAGTACCTATTAAGAGAATTAAATGTTCCTCTTTATAAATTTCAGTATTTTATTTAACAAATTATATTTTTATCTCTCCCTTGTTATATCCGAAGAGGAGAATTCTCAATTGGTTGAAGGAGCAGATGATCCAATGGCAGCTCCCTACTATGGCATGATAGAAGAAGTTCGTGTTATGCTGGTTGATAATGACAGAGAGTTTGTTACTTATATGGCCGATTTGCTAAAGTCTTATGACTATAAAGGTAACATTTCTAACATAAAAATAGAACCCGTAAGTTGTAACCTTTGCTTCTTTGATATAACTAAAATCTATGTAATTTCATTTATATAAGAGATTTAATTGATATGATTCTTGTTATTTCATTTGTGACTTTAACATGGATCTGCTTTTAGAATTCATTTATATATCTTGTAAATCTTCGATTTCTATTTTCCTTCTTATCATAACACTATTTCTATGTTTGTATATGTTGTTTTACAAGTTAATAACTAAGTTTTGTGTGGTGATATCATATTCTCTATTTTTATTTCTTGACATACACATTCACACACTTGATTAACAGGACACAACTTTATGTTTAATTTTATTTATTTAATCAACTAACATGTGGATTGTACACTTAATCATTTTGAAGAAAAGGGGAAAATTGTTCTTTGTCAATTGTCCGAATGAAACAATTAATTAAATCGCTCAAAAATGAATTTTGTATGTGCAGATCTTTGATTCTTACCAATTTATCTATCATTTTAAAAAAAACATTGGTGGCGAAGTTACAAGATTAGAGTAATGAGAGGGAAGAGATAGAGTAAGAGAAAGACAAAATAAGAATTAATCTGACTATTTGACCGTGAGATAATATTTTTTTTGTCATTTATTGGAAGTAGACAAAAAAAAGGGGATCCTTCAAAATAATATTGACCAGAGGAAACAATTAATTAAATCCCTCAAAAATAAATTTTGTATGTGCAGATTTTTTATTTTTACCAATCTATCTATCATTTAGAAAAAAATTATTTTGGCGGCGAAGGCACAAGATTAGGGTAATGGGAGGGAAGAGATAGAGTAAGAGAATGACAAAAAAAGAACTAATGTAACTATTTGACCGTGAGATAATATTCTTTTTGTCTTTTATTGAAAGTAGACAAAACAAAGTGGGGAGACTTGATTTTCAAAAATAAAAAACATTCTCCTTCCTTTTTTAATTCAATTAAAATATCCCTCTTAATTTCAACGAGCCTTTTCTACTTTGTAATTGAATAAAAAAAATCATCTCTTGAAAAATAAATAAAATTGTTAAACTTAAAAATGTTATTTCAACCTTTTGACCACACGTGGACCTTGAATTTTAAAATATTTTAATTTTCTTAATTTGAAAGAAAAAATGGATTTAGTTTAATGGCTACTTGCCAAATATTTTTTTGGGTTCAACCTTAATGGTCATTCAATTAATTTCTCTATTTTAATTTCTGAAGGCAATAGACAATTTCTGGATGAAATGAAAATTAGATTCATGTAACAGGAGAAAGAGTTCACATTCCTTTGTCGGGATATAATTGAACTTTTGATCAATCCGGATACTTGGAACCCTGTGGATGTAGACACGGTCTCTTTGGATCCCTTTGAATTTCAAATATTTGGGAAGAATAAGTAAATACCATAAATATATTACCCGAAGACTATCTTAAAATGATGATATTTTGAGAAATCTTAGTAGATTAGTTTGTTATCACCTTGTTGGTGGGGGTTCAATTCCTACTTATAAGCCCCACTTCCCCTTTGCCCCTTGCCCTAATTTTTAAAAACAGTGATTTTCTTCAACTATTTTATTGTGCAAAAAAAGTATATAAATGACAATTTTAGTATAGTTTAGGTGTGTTTTATGATTTTCCCACATTTGTTTTTTGTTGGGTTTTCCAATTACTTTGTTAGTATTCATTGTTGTTCCATGCTTAAGGTGTGTTAAATCATTTTTACTTGAATTTCTTTGCTAGCTACTTTTGCAAGAACCATGTTATACACATGCATAAACCAAGTAATTTTGTAGTAATACAAAAGTAACTATTAGTAGTAGGGATTAAACTTTAATTTGACGGCATGATAAAGAATATACATAGAAAAATCTGATAGAAAAAAGGAAGTTCTTTTTCCTTTAGACGCTTTTATGACTTCTAAAACCCAAAATTATTGCCAAAATAATGAGTTAGGTTTCATTTTAGATATATAACAAATCTAATGCAATCCCACAAGTGGGGTCAAGGGAGGATAGTGTGTATACAGACCTTTAACCCTACCTTTAAAAGGTAGAGAGTTTGTTTTCGATAGATCCTCAGCAAAAAATGGATGAAATGATGATATTAGCAACAAGAAGGAACAAAAAAAATTACAATAATCGAGGCTAAAGAACCAACCGATAGAGATAGAAATATAAAAAATGAAAATACCATATTAATAAGAGCCTATTTGGATTGGGAAAGCATTTAAGCACTCTTTTAATGTTTGGGTAAATTAAAGAAATTGTTATAAGAACTTGATTTTAAGCTAAAATGATAAAAATAAGCTAAAAGTCACAAGTTAGAAATCCTAACGTATGACTTTTAGCTTATAATCCAAAAGCCAATCCAAACAAGCTCTAGTACTAGTACCCAGGGAAAGGGAAATCAAAGCACTCGACTATCCTAATCCTCGACCTCCACAACTTTCTATCAAGGGTCATATCCCCAATGAGCTAAAGTTGTGGCATGTCCTGCCTAATCACGTCACCAAATTACTCTTAGGCTTACATCTACCCCTCCTCAAGACCTCTACAGACAACCTCTCACACCTCCTTACTGGGGCATCCACACATCTACTCTTCACATGTCTAAACCATCTTAACCTCACTTTCCTCATTTTATAATCCATGGGAGCCACTCTCTCCTTGGTCCTAATATCTTCATTCCTAATCTTAACTCCCTTGGTATGCCTACACATCCATTTCAACTTTTTCATCTCTACTACTCTCATCTTCTGGACATGGGTGTTCTTGACTAGCCAATACTCTCCCCATATAACATTATTCATCTAACCACCGATCTAAAACTTACCTTAAATTATTGACAGCATATTCTTATCACATTGAATATAATACTCAATGTAAGACTCCATTCCATCCACTTCACCCCAATGCGATGCATGTCATCCCCTAATCTCACCATTACCTTGGATTACTGATACTAGGGTACTTGAAATTTCCTCTCTTGAAAATGACCTAAGTATCAAGCATCATGTCCACGTTTGTTTCATGGTAACACTATTGAACTTGCACTCCAACCACTCATTTTTGGTCCTGCTCAACTTGAAATCTTTTGAGTCCAAGGGTTATCTCCAAACCTCCAGCATCACATTAACATTGTCTTGTATCTCATCAATTCTTCCGATATCATGACACCTTCTTTTGAATGTGTCACGTATGAGACATGTAGTAACACGGGGTTTCATATAACTTTCTATTAATATCTTCATATTCAGTTGGATTAGTTATTTTATGGATGTCTAAACATAAAAGATCATTGCCAAGATAATGTATAAGTCATATGAGACTATTAAAATTTATTGATAAATCCTTTCCTTTATTCTAAATCTTCTAAACTTATTAGTTGCATATTCATGAAACAATATTATTTCAAAACTTTTAATTCTATTATCTATGGGTGTTGATAGTAGTGTTTATTGAATGTTTGTTTTCAACAAGTCATATATTTGAATAAAATGGAATAGATCTTTAACAATATATTCCTATACGATCTTCCCAATTCTACAATTCAATTATTTATCTTAAATAATATTGTATATAATATTATGCGAACTTGTCTAAGATTGCACATATCAGTTATAATATAAGTTGATTATTATATGCAGCTGCATAAACTAAGGTGTAGCAATATAACCTAAAAATTTATAATTGAATTTGTATATAAGAAATAAACAGATCTGCATGATAATTTTGTGTAAAATTTTCTTCACTAATATTCAAAGAGCATTGATACAGTTGTAATGGTTGATACGGCTTCAGCAGCAATGTCAATATTCTCCAAAGCAGAGCAAAAAATTGATGTGATGATAGTCAATGTCCATTCATCGAACGTGCTTTCTTTTCACCTCTTAGCTCAAGCCTTGGACTTGGATATAGTTTCACTTGGTAAGTATTTATTCTACTCGTCCACTTATGAATGTCCATTTTGGCTGAAGTAAGTTATTTTAATTAATACACTACAAAAGATTAGCTATAAAATTTACCTTTAAAATTTTGTTAAATAGTTTGTAGAGAAATGAATTTACTGTAATCCATCGTTAAATAACATTAGCAATGAATTTTGTTGTTTGACGATATAAATTACCAGTCGCTAGTTCCTTTTTTAAAAAATATATGATAACTGATTGTTTTGTAATCTTACTATTATAATGAATAAAGCTCAGTGAAAATGTGTGTGAAATTGACTATTCACATAATGTATAACATAATTCATTTCTAATTAATAGCTTCTCGAAATAATTATGCAGCTGTATGTGATGAACATAATGAAGATATAGTAAAGAAAGCTTTGGATGAAGGAGCTTATATTTGCCTTAAGAAACCATTTGACATGGAAATTGTGAAATACTTGTGGCAATTTGTATTGAGGAAAAAAATACAAAAAGAGGAAGCGAGAGAAAGATCATCAAAAAATAAAGATCAGATGAATGTTGATGATATTGGTAAAAATAGCATTTTTGGAGAAAATGAAGAACAACTTAGAGAAAAGAAAAATGTATGTAATACTGAGGAACAAGACAACTATATTAATGAGGTTGAAAATGATGTTCTATTAAATGAGAAATGTAAGTTGAGCACGAAAAGAGGTAGAAAAAGCATGAAAGAGATTAATGAAGGAGAAAGCCAAAGCAGTGATATTCATAAGATTGTTACGCAAAAGAACTACATAGAATGGACTGATGATCTCCATGCCAAATTCATGGAAGCTGTACAACAACTTGGAGAAGGAAGTAAGTTTACTTCACTATTAATTAAATTTCTTTACAATTCATTTATATAGAACGATATAAGCAATGAGAATTCATACTTATAGCTAACGTCAACTTGTTTGGAATTAAGGTATAGTGATTGTTGTATTTACATGTACCTCGTCTTGATATGTAGGATGCTACCCCAAGGAGATTCTAGAGGTGATGAATGTTCCTGGTCTTACTAGGATGCAAATTGCAAGCCATCTTCAGGTACATCTTTTTTTAAAAAAAACTTATTGAATTAAATTGAATTGGCTTTTAAAAAAAATATTAATTGGTAAATTATGTACCGTTTGTATGTGTATGGTATGGAAAAGGTTATACAACAAAAAAAATATACTATAAAGTTATTTTCTCGTACTTGGTTACTAGAAAATATTTTGCTTGGAAAGTTTTTTTTTATCAAACACTTTTATCTTAATTTTACTTTTATATCAAAAGCATAATGAAATATCTAATTTCATTTTACTTTCGCTAGAAAGTATTTTCACATTATTATCAATCTTTTTTATGCAAAAGTGTTATCAAAACACTCTCTCATTAAGAAATTTAGCGATTGAATTTGTTACATGTTTAGTGATAGAAGCTAAAAATTCATTGTTAATTTCTATAATTTTGTCATTCAATGGGATAATATTGTTATCAATCTTTAATTCATATTGTTTTGAAAAGATTTTAATTGTTCACCAATTGCCAAACACCTGAAATATTTTCTATTATAAATGAGTTCGGTCGTTTGATACACACCTAAATAACAATGAGTTTAGATGATAAATATATACATTGTCTAACTCTTTCTTTTTTTTTCTTTTTTTCTTATAAAATCAGAAATGGCGTCACCCATCAGGTAAGGGATCCTCAAGTGAGTTTCATGTACCAAAAAGTAGCTTTAAAAAATTTGGGACAATGCCTCGACTTCAAAAATATGTACCAAATCTACAGCGTAACACAGATCAAATCCAAAGATGCCCAAACTTTCCCTTTCCAACTCATAATACAAACAAAAATTTTGTTCGAGGAGGGAGTTCAATTCAACAACAATTCTACCATCCACAACTTCCGATTCAATCCCACTACCTCGACATATGCAATCCATTCAATAATCCATTTTTGTTGGCCAAAAATAATGTTGTTGGTAGGATACAACAACAACATGGACCATCATTTGGAATGCTGAATTCACAAGGACTACAAGGCCCAATAACTGAGAACACTAATTATAGGTCTGGCCTTGCACTTAATAGTGGGGATAATCATACCCAAAGTGATTACAACTTGGATCTTAATGTGACCCGAGGAGCAATATATTCAGGTAGTGAAATAATGTCTGGTTCAGATATTGGAAATGCAACAAGTAATAATTATAACTTCAATGTCAATTTGGACAATGTGGCAACATATTCAAGTAGCGCAAATATGCCTGATGCTTATGTTGGAAATGTGACTATTAATGGATTGAGAGCAAAAAATTCCAATTTTCAGCAACATATTGGTGAACCAAACATGTTTGATCCAAACACTAATGTGGCGGCATCATATGAGAGTCATATTGAAGGAAGAAATTCAAATGAAAAAGGAAATTGTGATGTGTATTTCAATTTCAATAATATGGTCTATCCCTTCAAGAATCATGGAAATCTGAGTGCTAGCCTACCTAATGAACAAGGCAATGACTTTGATCACGTTTACCCCGATGATCAGGTTAGTGCTTCTATCTAGTTTGATGATTAATATATATATATATATATATTCATTTCTCTCCTTTTGATAAAAAAGCTTTTTATGAAGACATATTTTTGTTAACTCAATACTGACTTATTTTTCAAGAAAATATTTTTCGTCACATCCATAGTCTCCTCTAGATTTTACCTTAAATCTACATATGCAGGTGGCAGTGACATCAAACGTCCAATTTCCAGAAATAACTGATGAATCCTCAAAATGATGATCCAATGTTATCAAGACAATTAGTGACAACTCTCATAAGTGCTCTATCCAGGGACAATTTTTTTCTCAAGTGAAAATTGGCATCTTTCACATTTTGAAGACTATTTTATTTGGTATGACTGGATTGTTGGTTTGTTTTCATTTGGAACTAATGGCCAGTATTAGATTATAGAATTTCGGTAATTTTTGACTTGGGATTATTGTTTTGTTTAGTATCAACCCCAATCATCCTGCCATTACTTAACATTTTGGTTGACTGATTATATCTTATATATGGGATCGAATATTTGTGAGACTTAATTATTATTGCATCTCAATTTAGCATAATACTTTTATGTATCGTTAACATCTATGGTATATGCTTCTTGTTATTGTACTCAGATAGATAAGCTCTATGTGGCAGCAACGAGAATGCAAGTAGGCATTCTGGGCAGCAGGCTAATTAGTGAAAACAAATGGGGTTACAACTAGGTCAATTGGGGAAAAGAGTATCCATAAAAATAACAAAAATTGGACTATGGTGACACATAAAAAAACAGTTGGCCATCAAATTGGTTCTCCAATCCGTGCTTCAGTGCAATATTCAGTTAGTTCTATATTAAGACTAGTAAGCAACCACATGTTGTTGGACCTAGTACTTATTCACCAAAAAGTTTCTGAGGTGCAAACATTTTTGAGAAAGGAAAGGAGGACGCCATACTGGATGAATGTTTCAATACATTTTGGAGAGTCTAGAACTTCCAAAGAGAAATGTGGCAGAACCTACCACCTCACGAATTAAGGTTGATACTACACACAAACTAGTGATTTACGTGATTTACTCTAGATTACCCTATGCGTGAAACAAGTTGTCTAACATGTTTCAATGAAGCAATAAGAACAATAAGTAAAGAATAAATATTTTTATGTGGAAAACACCCGGCTCAAAAGGTGTAAAAATCATGACCTACACCCCTACAAGATTTAATTCAAACTTCACTAAAACCCGAACGAACCCCAGAAGCCCGACAGATGCACAAAAGAGTTAAGATCCACAAAGAGAACCTGAAGGCACTTCCAAGATTTCCACGACCTTTCACGTACTTGAATCGAATCAAATGAGTGCCCGAGACTCCAATCACAGTGAAATAAGAGCTAAGGACTTGAACCAAAGCGAAGAAGGAGCCTAGGATTTTAACCGGGGCTGCAGGTATCCAAGGACTCTAACCAAGGCTGAGGATAGTCAAGGAGTCTAATCAAGAGTCAAGGACTCTAACCAAGGCGGAAGATGGCCAAGGACTCTAACAAAGATTGAAGATATCTGAGGAGTATAACCAAGGCTGAAGATAGTTGAGGACTCTAACCAAGGTTGAAGATGGCCAAGGATTCTAACCAAGGTTGAAGGTATCCAAGGACTCTATCCAAAACTGAAGATACTGAGGCATGGAATTTAACTGTAACCCAATAGAGTAAATCAGGGACTTGAACCGCGAATAGAGACTAGTCAGCTAGATTTATGATTAGCAGCCAAACAAGCATCAAGGGAAGAACCCCAAGCCGAGTGCCATCAAAAATCACTCTAAGCCTGAACCAAATCCAACCTGAATCAACGAATATCCTCCAAACAAGGACCAAGTACATTAATAGCCGATGAAAGGAGGGAATTATGGATAAAAGGTCTCAAGAGTTGGGTTACTGCCTAGCTAAGACTCAGACTATCAGAGTCAAGTCTGCTATATCAATCTACAGGGAGCTAAGCCGTCCGAAGCGACGACGAAGAGATTCTAAGGACTAAGAGCTCTATATTATGCAAGTCTATGGCAAACACTAGTCTAAGTATGGACTAAGGTCATAAAGTAACCAAGATGCTATCGATGTCCGAAAAACCCAAAAAGGAACAACACGTGAATTTTAAGAAGCTAAACATGGTCAGCTAACAACCCACCCCCAAATTCACACAAATCAATATGTTGTTACATATTCATGCTCAATCTAAGGAGAGAGAAGTTGTAGCCTACCTTTAGGTTGATCGCGCGTGCTCCAAATCAATTTTCCGGAGCTTTTTCCTTCCATATGGCCTCGGAATACTACCACTCTATCAAAAATGAAATGACAATATTAATACGGTTGTTTCGCCACTGAATTTGCCATAATCAAAGACACGCCCAAAATTGGGTCGATAGTGGCGCGTCGCGCCCTTACAGCGCCAAGCCCAAGTTTTCTAGGTTCTGGAAAATAGGCTTGAAAACCCTGCAGACCTCATAGTGGCGTGCCCTGCATACCTCGTAGTGGCGCACTGTTCCAGGGACCAAACTACTGAGGCTTATTCCTGGCGCGATAGTGGCGCGTCACGCCACTGTGGCGCCAAGCCCAGATTTCCAGCAGTTGCAACCCAGGCCTGAAATTCTTATTGTGCTAGTTCTTCTTAGGATAGTCATAACGTTTGGCTTCGAGCTCCAAAATTTACGATCTTGGCGGCATTGGAAAGAAGACTCGAAGACCTTTAATTTAATAGGTCATAGGCCACCCAGATCATTGTCTTTCAAAATATAGGGTCGTTAGAAGTCGACCCCTTATACGAACTCATTCTAAAACTTAGCCACGACGAATTCTCAGACTTAGCTTGGTCTTAAGGGTCCTTTGTGACCCTATATCACCTTTAACACTCTTCAATTACTCAGGGACTCATCCTAACTCATGCATATACTTCACAATAATCGAGTTCGATCCTACACGTATATAAGAAGGGTCTAAATCCTAGCAAAGAATTTTGGGGGTGTTATATTATCTCCCCCTTGGGATCATTCTTCCTCGAATGACGAGTAACCAAATATGGACTCGGGGTATAAATCACAATCAAAAATCAGTCATTCAGCCAATCAAATTCTCAAATAAATTACTATCCAAACTCAAAATGTACAAACGAATTCAAGTCAAGAAAATGGACATTACCTTCAACATTCTCATCGGTAGGCACGAATAGATGTAGATATCTAGATTTCATGTCTTCCTCCGCTTCCCATGTGGCTTCCTCAACAAATTGATTTCTCCACAGGACTTTGACTGAGGTGATCTTTTTGTTCCTCAATTTGCAAATTTGGCGATCAAGAATCTGGATCGGAACCTCTTCATAGGACAAGCTATCCTTAACTCCTATGCTATCAATGGGGACTACCAATGAGGGATCGCCCAAGCACTTCTTTAACATCAAAATATGAAATACCAGATGAATAGAGTCTAGCTCCGAGGGTAACTCCAACTCATAGGCGACACTCCCAATCCGCCTCAAAATCTGGTAAGGACCAATATATCGAGGACTAAGCTTCCCCTTCCATCCAAACCTCATGACGCCCTTCATGGGTGACACTTTCAAGTATACCCAATCACCCACCTCAAACTCTAAGTCTCTCCTCCTCACATCGGTGTAAGATTTTTGGCATCTTTAGGCTGTATTTAGCCTATCTTGAATAACTCTCACCTTCTCCATGGCTTGGTGAACAAAATTGGGCTCAATCAACTCAACTTTACCAACTTCAAACCATCCAATTGGCGATCTACACCTCCTCCCATACAAAGTTTCATAAGGAGCCATTTGAATGCTTGCATGATAGATATTATTATATGCAAACTCTATGAGAGGTAAGTGATCATCCCAATTTCCTTTGAAGTCAAGCACACATGCCCTCAATATATCCTCCAATGTCTGGATGGTGCACTCCGCTTGGTCGTCTGTCTGGGGATGAAAGGCCGTACTCAAGTTCACCTTCGAACCCAGTCCCTTTTGAAAGGATTTCCAAAATTGGGAAGTGAATTGAGCTCCTTTATCTGAGATGATAGACAAGGGAACTCTATGCAATCTGACTATCTCCTAAATGTATAATTTTGCATAATCTTCTGCGGTGTTAGTAGTCTTAACTGCTAAGAAGTGAGCTGATTTTGTCATTCTATCTACAATCACCCAAATGGAATCATGTTGCTTTCGGGACCTCGGTAAACCTGTAATAAAGTCCATATTGATCATCTCCCACTTCCATTCCGGAATTTGTATATTTTGAGCTAAACCACATGGCCTTTGATGCTCAACCTTCACCTGTTGGAAATTCGGGCACTTGGAAACAAATTCTGCAATGTCTCTCTTCATCCCACTCCACCAATAGATTTCCCTCAAGTCATGATATATTTTTGTAGAGCCAGGATGAATAGAGTATCTAGAACTATGCGCTTTGGCCATAATTCTCTCTCGAAAATCATCGACATCGGGTACACACAACCTATTTTGGTACCTTAACACACCATCTCCCCCTTTAGTAAAAACCATCACCTCTTGTTTGTGAACAACTTCCTTCATCTGGAGAAGGATGGGATCTTGGTCTTGCTTCTCTTTTACCTCAGCCACGAGTAAGGATGCAGACCCATCCTGATCATTAACTCTGCCTTCATTGTTCTCTTCAAGATGAACTCCCAATTGAGCTAACCTCTGTACCTCCTTCGCCAATTCTTTCCTTCCTCCTCTATATGGGTAGTGCTACCCATAGACAACCTGCTAAGAGCATCAGCAACAACGTTAGCTTTACCTGGATGGTAGATGATGCTCATATTATAGTCTTTGAGTAGTTCGAGCCATCTCCTTTGCCTCAGATTGAGTTCCTTCTGGCTGAAGACGTATTGTAAACTCTTATGATCGGTGAACACATCAACATGTACTCCATACAAGTAGTGGCGCCAAATTTTAAGCGCAAATACCACAGCTTCCAGCTCGAGGTCATGAGTTGGGTAATTCCTCTCATGAACCTTAAGCTATCTTGAAGCATAGACTATCACCTTCCCCTTTTTTATCAACACACATCCCAAACCGAGTTTAGATGCATCACAATAGATCAAAAAACCCTCTATTCCATCGGGCAAAGTTAGAACAGGAGCAGTGGTTAGCTTGGTCTTCAGTTTCTGGAAACTCTCCTCACAAGTATCGGACCATTGGAACTTAGCCTTCTTTTGGGTCATCTTGGTCAATGGTGACAATATGGATGAGAATCCCTCTACAAACCTTCGATAATAGCTGGCCAAACCCAAGAAGCTTCTTATCTCTGTCGAGGAAGTGGATCTGGGTCAATTTTTCACTGCCTCAATCTTCTGAGCATCAACCTGAATACCATCTTTAGATACAATATGGCCTAGAAAAGCCACTAACGCAAGCCAAAATTCACATTTGGAGAACTTTGCATACAATACCTAGTCTTTCAAAGTTTGCAAGATGACTCTAAGATGATGGGTGTGCTCCTCCTTATTCTTGGAGTAAACTAAAATATCTATGAATACAATCACAAACATATCAAGATATGGTTTAAATACTCAGTTTATGAGATCCATAAAAACTGCGGGGGCATTTGTCAACCCAAAGGACATGACCAAAAATTCAAAGTGGCCATAACGGGTCCAAAAAGCTGTCTTTGGGATATCACACTCCCTCACCTTCAACTGATGGTAGCCCTATCTTAGGTCTATCTTTGAGAAACAGGTGGCACTCTGAAGTTGATCAAATAAATCATCTATTCTGGGGAGAGGGTATTTGTTCTATATGGTGACCTTATTCAGCTGCCTGTAATTAATACACATTCTTTCGCACAAATAGGACCGGAGCACCCCATGGTGAGATACTCGGCCTAATGAATCCCTTATCTAACAAGTCTTTCAACTATTTTTTCAACTCTTTCAACTCAGCCGGAGCCATTCTATATGGAGGGATTTAGATAGGCTGGGTATTAGGAAGGACATCAATCCCAAATTCGATCTCCCTATCAGGAAGGACTTCAGGCAGATCTTCAGGAAAGACATCAGGAAACTCGTTGACAATCGGAACCGACTCAAGGGATGAAGACTCAATACTGTCATCTTTCACTCGGACAAGGTGATAAATACACCCTTTTGAGATTAGCTTTCTGGCCCTAAAGTAGGAAATAAACTTACCCATAGGCACGATAGGACTACCCTTCCACTCTATGATAGCCTCATTCGAAAATTTGAACTTGACAATCTGAGTCCTACAATCATTAGAGTCATAACATACATAAAGCCAGTCCATGCCAAGGATCACATCAAAATCAACCATGTCTAACTCAACCAAGTCAGCCAAGGTATCCTTGTGATGAATTGACACAGTGCAATCTCTATAGACTTTCTCAGCTACGACAAAATCATCGACAGGAGTAGTTAAGCAAAAAGGCTCACAAAGACATTCAGGAATTTTATCAAATTTACTTGCCATGTGAGTCACAAAAGATAGTGTGGAACCCGGATCCATCAGAATATAACAGTCAAGAGAAAGGACTCAAATCATACCCGTCACGACGTTTGGGGAGTCCTCCTGATCTTGGCGACAACCTATGGCATATAGACGGTTTGTACCTCCACCCGTACTTGAAGTAGTGCCCCTCTGATTACCTCTAGCTGGTAGTGCGGTGGTAGAATAGTGGGCTCTGTTCCCCCATGTTGGACACTCCTTCTAAAAATGGTCCATTTGGCCGCATTTATAACAACCAACCCTTCCCGCTCTGCACTCTCCCAAGTGGAGCTTACCGTACTTGCCGCATGGTGGCTTTCCTTGCGAATCTTGACCTATGCTAGCCTGGGATTGAGAACCCTGAGGTCTGAAATTCTGGAGACTCTGTCCCTACCGATCATACCTGTTCTGCGGCATATGTGCACTGGCGGTAGATGAGGCATAGTTGGAAGGCCTCTTCTAGAAGAAGAACCTGTTGCCCTTATTTTGCCTCTGTTCATTTTCATGCCCCGCTGATTTTGCCTTCTTACTCAAGTGCTCCTCTCTGTCTTTCCTCTTCTCATCCTCCACCTGTTGAGCGTACATCATTAGTCTTGAAATATCTATATCGGAGATTAACAATGCCGTTTTGCACTCCTTCTTCACATATCTTCCCAAACCAGAGACAAATTTCCTCATCTTCGACCTCATATCTGGGATCATCTCTGGAGCATACCTGGACAGCTGGATAAACTTTAGACTATACTCCTTAATGGTCATACTTTCTTGTTTCAGATTCACAAACTATTCCACCTTCGCTTCCCTCAATTCTCTGGGAAAGAAATGGTCAAGAAAGGCTCCTTCAAATTCATCCCACATAGCAAGTTCAGCATCCTCACCTCTACCTTGTTCCCATTGGTTATACCAAATATTTGCCACATCCTTGAATTGATAAGACACCAACTCAACCCCCTCGATCTCCGTAGCATGCATAGCTTTCAGGATCTTCCACATCTCATCAAAAAAAATTGGGGGTCTTCATTAAACTTGGAACCCGTGAATGCCGGCGGATTCATTCTCAGAAAGTCTCTAATTCTGGTGGCAGCAGACGGCTCTTGGGAACTAGATCTAAGAGTTGGCGAACTTTGGTTACCATTTCAGGCAGCCACTAGTTGAGTGAGCATGGCAATCGCTCCTCAAAAGTCTGCTTTCGACGTTGGTGCAGGCAGAGTAGTAGGTATTTGAAGTGCCTCCGCATACCTCGCAGGCCGGCCCCTAGCCCTCGATGGGCATACCTCTGACTGTGGCATCTCTGCGTTATCAGAATTCCTCTAGCTAGCAGTGCGTTTAAGAGGCATTATCTGTAACGTATAAACGCACGAATTAGAAAGGAAATTTTATAGAGTTTAACTCTATCGCACGAATTCAGAGTATGAAAGAAGTGAAATAATTCTTAATGCCTTATAGCCTCCTGATTATAAGTGTGGTGCACAACACACCCATAAGCAAGACTCTACTAGACAAGGCTTCATAGACTCCCTAGGACTCTTGAACTATGTGCTCTGATACCATCTTTGTCACGCCCCGAGAGGGTACCCTAGGTGTGGCCTGCACTCGAAAGCCATTTCTGGTCACCAAGCGAACCAACTGGTCCATTCACACTTTCATTCATTCACATTTTACCAGTGAAAGACTCAATCATAGGAATACTATCCATAATATAGGGCCAAGGGCCAAACAACTATCAAATCAATGACTAGATAGAATAAAACTAGACAAAATGAACAATCCAACATTTCCACACTCTAGTCTATGAAGCCTCTATCAACAATCTAGGAGGTGCTGATGACAAGCCCATGGCTACCAACAATCAAAATAAAAGAGACAAAATAATGCTACAAAGATAATCTCGGCATCCTTCGGAGACTAGGAGGACTCACCAACTGACTGGAAGTAATGGGATCTTTAACGGTGCGCCGGTTGATGATCTCGAGTACCTGTCTCTGCATCATGAAACAATGCAGGCCAAATGACGTCAGTACATGGAATGTACGAGTATGTAAAATGGCCGAATGAAAAAAACACCAAGGAAGAATCAAATCAACTCGAAATCTCAACTCAATCAAGTGTCCAAAGTATAAACAAAAATATGGTTTAGACGGGACCAATCACATACCATTCAACTCAATCCGACTCAGAGTATTATCAAGACCTATATGGGAGTTTCTCTTATCTGACAACCATCACTTATAAGCCAGTGATAGTACAACAAACCGACGTTGTTGCCTCATCCGTTCATACTTTGCCAGGGCATGAATGAATCAACCAATCATGGATCCAATCCAATCAAGTCCTATAATGTCAGGACAATAAATTTAGGGAAGCATCCGACTTTAACTGGTTCAATCCCCTCCTACATTTGGCGACGTAGTTATTGGATTGAGTTATTACTTACTCTTACCCAATTCGGTGCTCAATACTCCTCCCAAGACTCAATGCTCTTAAAACTCCATTCAATCAACTCAATCAAATCATATCGACAAGTCTCATTTATAACCTTGTCAATTCATCAACTCTATCACAATCAAACCTCTCCAAATCATACAATCCGATCAATCCCAATCATATCTTTCAAGAGTAGATTAAATATGCATTTATAACAACATACAAACCTATCCAATCGTTCCTCTATTCATTTAACAAATCTTTTGGGACTCATCACAACTCCAAGGTTTTAAATCAACAATTCAAGATAAACCACATGTTTATAAAACGATGCAGGTCCAAATGGACGTCAGTACATGGAATGTACGAGTATGTAATATGGCAGAATGAAACATACCTCAAGGAAGAATAACATCGGTCCAAATATCTCAAATCAGAAAGATAAGAGAAACTCAAATAAGGCGTCATAAGTCTAAAGTACGAATACATTTTTAGACAAAGACCAATCGCACATCATACAATCCAATCCAAGTCGTACACAATACAGTTCAATCAAATCATATATCATCCAATTCAATCCAATCGTATGCAATCGGTTTAAATCCGGTCATATACGATCCGATCCAATCCAATCATGTATCCTTCCATCCAACCCAATCGTACACTATCCAATCACATATCTTTTAATTCAATCCATCACACATCACCTAATCCGATCCAATCATACACGTATCAAATCCAATCCAATGATATACCATCAACTCTAATTTAATCACATATTATCTAATCCAATCCAATCACATATACAACCCAATCCAAGTCATATGCAATCAACTCAATTCAATAGATATACACATTAAAAATTATGCAATGTTTTACAATTCAACTCAATCATCTACAATCACCATCAAACCAATCATATCAAGCACAATCCATTCAATTGGGAGTTTCTCTAACCGATAACTATCACCATATGAGCGAGTGATAGTACAATAAGCCGACGTTGTTGCCACATCCTTTTATACCTTGCCAGGGTAAGAACGAATCAACAATTATGGATCCAATCCAACCAAGTCCTATAATGTCACGACAATAATTTTGGGTAAGCATCCGACTTTAACGGTTCCATCCCCTCCTACGTTTGGCGACGTAGTTTATTGGTTCGAGTATGGACTATACTCTTACCCAATTCGGTGCTCGATACTCCTCTCAAGACTCAATATGCTCATATCTATCAAGTGAGTAAAATACTCAAAATACTCATTTAGTCTCATCGGACTCTTTCAAATCAACTCATTTAGTCTCATTGGACTCTTTTCAAAACTCAATCAAATCTGGCCACCTTGGACCTTCTTTAAAATCGACTCATCTCAAATCATCAAACTCTTCTCTTTAAAATTTATACAATCTCAACTCAATCTCAAAAATTGACATTTTAAAGTAAAAATGCTCAACTCATTTATACTCAAAATACTCATGTTCAAAAATAATTAAAAGACTTCTCAAACTCAACTCATGCTTAAACTCTTTTTAAATCATAGATGAAAATAATCATTCTTTAAAACTCAAAATAGCGTATAAATAGTTTATGCAAAAATGTTCACAATCATTTATTTAAAACTCCTTCTCAAGAGATCATTTATTTTCAAAATGCTCATAAGACTCCAATCAATCAAATTATGCAAATCACATATTACATAATCACATTAGACTCCAATCTACTTCATCACACAACATCCTCGTCAACATAACCTCTTCATTCACATCATCATCAAATATCATCATTCACATTATCATCATACATCATCATTCACATTATTATCAAACATCTTCATTCACATTATTATCACACCATCATTCACATCATCATCAAATATCCACTCCACACTCCTTATTTTAAATTCTATGTTTAATTTATAGAAGCAAAAGGACATTCTTAACTATCCAATTCGTTCTTTTCATTCCAATCGATACATATATACACAAAACCATCCACTTCAACCTCAAGACAATTATGACAAAAGAAATCTCCTCTTGGGTTCACGTGAATGAAACATGAATCCATACTCTCAACAAAACTCAACTCAAGAATATCGTCAATACCTATAAATCTATATACAAAGATACATTTGTAGTCAATAATACAAAAATTGACTATTTAATAGTTCAAGTCATGAAATCATCCATCAATTTTTTAGTATATAAAGATATTCTAGGGTTTAGGAAAAATTTCAAGAAAACCTTCCTAGAAGGTTCAAATCTTTCACAACTCCTATCCTACACATACATGGGCATATGGAAGAACTCAATCCATATTTTAGGTTAGCCTTACATACCTGGAAATGAAGAACATCCCACCGAAAACCAAAGACATGACTTGAAGATCTTGAATCCTTGAGCTCTTGAGGACAAATCTTGTTGGAGATGTTTGGGAGAGAAGAGAATGGAGATTAGGGTTTTTAGAGAGAGGAAGGGGGCTGAAATAATAGTCCAAAACGTGACCAAATCAGTGTATATATAATTTGGGAAAATACCCAAATTGCCCTTTCTCCAAAAATCTAGAAAACAGGCTAAAACGCTCCTGGCGCGATAGTGGCGCATCGCGCCACTGCGGCGTCAAGTCGAATTTAGGCTTAAAACCTGCACATCTGATAATGGTGCATCACACCAAGGACCAAACTGCTGAGGCTATTTTATGGCGCGATAGTGGCGCGTCGCGCCCTTACAGCGCCAAGCCTATATTTTCTGGGTTTTGGAAAATAGGCTTGAAAACCCTGCATATCTCATAGTGGCTCACCGCGCCAGGGACCAAACTACTGAGGCTTGTTCCTGGCATGATAGTGTCACATCACGCCACTGCGGCGCCAAGCCCAGGCCTCCTGCAGTCACAATCAAGGCCTGAAATTCCGGCAGTACCAGTCCATCTTAGGAGGGTCATAACTTTTGACTCCGGACTCTAAAATTTACAATTTTGGTGGCGTTGGAAAGAAGAATCAAAGACCTTTAATTTGATAGGTCATGGGCTATCCAATTTATCCTATTTTAGGAGACATGGTTGTTTGAAGTTGACTTTTATACTAACTCATCTGAAAACTTAATCGATTGGAGTTCTTTGGACTCGACTTAGTGTTAGAGATCCCTTATGACCCCTAAAGACATCTAACACACTTCAAATACTTAGGAATTAATCCTAACTCATGTGAAAAATTATGAGTCCTCCGGTCCGAGTCTACATTCACGTGAAGAAATATTCTAGTCTTTGTGAAAAATATTCCGGGGTGTTACAGGTAAGAAGAGGCTTAAGAGGTGTATATGAGATAGTATAGATTTGAATGAGGCTCTAATTTTATGAGTTGCTTTGGTTGTCTAGTTAGTATCCATTAGTTGTTGCCTTTGAGATAAGGGGGAGATGAGATGATAGGGTAATGAACCAAAGTAAGTTTTGAGCTTTCGATAGTAATGAGTTGGCCAAGATGATAGTAGACGGAGTTGAGTGAGAGGTGATGGGGAAGAGTGAGTATTTATTAATTGTAATAGTTGTGTTGTGCTTGTCTAGTTGAGGATAGCTATGGGTAAAATGAGCGGGCTATGACTTTATGATGTGCAATAGATAGATAAGAGTATGTTAGTGTGTCTTCGGGTAAAAGGCCATACATTAATGAAAGTAGAAGCATTAAAGTAAGCATGACAATTCTTAGATGTGGTTGAAGTGGTTAGAGTGATAGGCTTAAGTATGTGGTAGTCACTATGAGAGTGATAGGAGTGGGCTATTGTTGCCTTTTGGGAGAGTGATTGGATGTACGTGAAGGATGTCATGAGGCTTAGAAGTAAAGGGGAGCTTGGGCACAGATGTATTGGCCTTACGAAATTGTGAAGAGGATTGAGGATGTCACTCATAAATTGAAGTTCGACGATTGATGACCTAGATGTTTGAATGATTTGATTGTTAGGGTTTCGATTTCTATTCGTGCCTAATGATGAGAATGATGAAGGAAATGTCCCTACTCTTGAATTGAATTGATTTGGCTATTCTTGAGTTGGAATAGTTGATTGTCTAGATTGATTGATTGGTTGATTTGATTGAGTCTCAATTGTTATTCATTCCTCGAGTCCATCCCTAGTTGACCTTCATTCGAGGACGAATTATCCCAAGGGGGAGATAATGTAACACCCCAGAAAATTTTTAGCAAAGAATCGAATATTTCTCCACGTGTGTGTAGACTCGAACCATACGACTTGTAATTTTATATATGAGTTAGGATTAATTCCTAAGTATTTAAAGTGTGTTAGATGTGTTTAGGGGTCATAAGGGATCTCTAAAACCTAGTCGAGTCCAAAGAATCCCAATCGATTAAGTTTTCGGATGAGTTCATATAAGGGGTCGACTTCTAACGACCATGTCTCCTAAAATAGGATGAATTGGGTGTCCCATGACCTATCAATTAAAGGTCTTTGAGTCTTCTTTCTAACGCTGCCAAGATTGTAAATTTTGGAGTTCGGAGTCAAAAGTTATGACTATCCTAAGATGGACAAATATTGTCAAAATTTCAGGCCTGGGTTGTCACTGCAGGAAGCCTGGGCTTGGCGCCGCAGTGGCGCGATGCACCACTATCATGCCAGGAACAAGCCTCATTAGTTTGGTTCCTGGCGCGGCGCACCACTATTAGGCTTGCAGGTTTTTTAAGCCTATTTTCTAGAACCCAGAAAACTTAGGCTTGGCGCTGTAAGGGCGCGATGCGCCACTATGGCGCCATAAAATAGCCTCAGTAGTTTGGTCCTTGGAGCGATGCACCACTATCAGATATGTAGGTTTTTGGCCTATTTTGGCTTGGCTGGACGCGCCACTATAGCGCCAACAGGAAATTTTGCCCAGTTTTCCAAATTTTGAGGAAGGGCAAACTGGACTTTTTCCCTAATCATATATACTTTAGCCTTAGACGATTTGGACCATATTTTCAGTCTTGTGTCTCTCTCTAAAAACCCTAATCTCCATCCTCTTCTCTTCCAAACATCTCCAACAAGATTTGCCCTAAAAAAATTCAAAGATTCAAGCTTCCCATTGAAGACCTAACAACAAGGTTTCTTCAAAATCTACTCTAAGGTATGTAAGGCTAACTTAAAATATGGATTGAGTCCTTCCATATGCCCATAGATGTGTTGGGTAGAAGTTATGAAAGATTTGAACCTTTTATGAAGGTTTTTCTTGAAATTTCCTAAACTATAGAATATTACTAAAATGTGTTAATGATGTTCTTGAGTTGACTTTGTTGAAAGTATGGATTCATGTATTCATTCACATGAACCCAAGATGAGATTTCTTTTTTGGTCATAATTTATCTTGAAGATGAGATTGATAATTTTTATGTATAATAAAAATAATATTATTTTTATAGTGAAATGAGGTATTGTTTTTCTTGAGTTTGATGAAATTGATTATGAGTTATATGGGAATTCGGGTAGTTACAATGTGAATGGCATACAAAGAATTGAAATGTTAGTAGAGCTAGAATGTCACTTTTATTTCTATAAATGAAATATAGAATTAAATAAGGATTTTGGAGTAGATATTTGATTGTGATGTGATGATGATGTTTGATGATGATGTGAATGTCGATATTTGATGATGATGTGATGATGATGTTTGATGATGATGTGAATGATGATGTGAATGAAGAGGTTATGTTGATGAGGATGTTGTGTGATGAAGTGGATTGGAGTCTAATGTGATTATGGGATATGTGATTTGCATATATTGATTTGATTGGAGTCTTATGAGCATTTTGAAAATAAATGATCTTTTGAGAAGGAGTTTTAAATAAATGATTGTGAGCATTTTTGCATAAACTATTTATACACTATTTTGAGTTTTAAAGAATGATTATTTTCATCTTTGATTTTAAAAAGAGTTTAACCACGATTTGAGTTTGAAAAGTCTCTTAATTACCACTTTGAACATGAGTATTTTGAGTATAAATGAGTTGAACATTTTTACATAAAAGTGTTTATTTTGAGGTAGTGTTGAGGAGTTGGAATTATATTTTAAATGCATATAATATTTTTCTACATCCATTGAGTTGAGATGGTATCAAATTTGAAGAGAAGAGTTTGATGATTGAGATGAGTTGATTTGAAAGAAGGTCTAATGAGACCAGACTAATTGAGTTTTGAAAAGATTCCAATGAGACTAAATGAGTTGATTTGAAATTAAGTCCTAAGAGACTAAATGAGTATTTTGAATATTTTACTCACTTGATAGATATGTGCGTATTGAGTCTTGGGAGGAGTATTGAGCACCGAATTGGGTAAGAGTATAGTCCATACTCGAATCCCATAAACTACGCCGCCAATGTAGCAAGGGATTGTACCGTGTCGGATGTTTTCCTATTTCATTGTCCTGAAATGATAGGACTTGATTGATTGACGGATCCATGATTGGTTTGAGTTGTTCATACCCTGGCAAGTATGAACGGATGTGGCAATGACGTGACTCATTGTGCATCACATATATATAGGTGGTGGGATTATTGTCGGTTAGAGAAACTCCCAAATTGAGTGGTTTGTGCATGATATGATTGGTTGGATTAAGATTGTTTGACGATTGATTTGGATTGTATAACATTACTAAGTTCTAAGTTGCATATTTACTGAGTTGAGTCCTTTGACTTGATTGTTGAGTTGTTTGTTGAGTTGATTGTATATGATTGAATTGGATTGGATGACATATGATTGGATTGTGTATGATTGGATTGGAATTAGTGATATGTGGTGGAATGGATTAAATGATATGTGACCAGATAATGTATGATTGGAATGGGTTGTATGGTATATGATCGGTCTTTGTCTAAAACTGTATCCTTACTTTAGCCTTATGATACTTTGATTGAGTCTCCCTTATCTTTCTGAATTGAGATATTTGAGCCAACATTATTCTTCCTTGAGGTATGTTTCATTCTGCCATATTACATACTCGTACATTCCATATACTGACGTCCATTTGGACCTGCATCATTTCATGATGCAGAGACAGGTTTAAGAGATCGTCAATAGGAGCACCATTGAGGATCTATACACACTCAGCGTATTGGTGAGTCCTCCCCTACATTTGGAGGACACCGCTTATGTTATTCTTGTGTCGAGTTAGCCCTTTTCGTATTGATTCGAGGTAGCCATGAACATGTCATTGGCACCAATCAGATAGTAGTGATAGAGGCTTCATAGACTAGATAGTGATGGGTCAATTGAATATTTTATCTCCTTGAATTATTCTTGTCAAAACTATTTTAATGACAAAGATTGAAGTTTGACTTGTTGGCCCATGCCTTTTTTTCTTGAATTAGATTGTTGATTTGGGATTTTTCCACCCAATATTCTCTTTATTTTAAGTCTTCCGCTGATTGAACGAATGAACGGATGTGTGATCAGGCTATGTGGTTCACTTGGGAGCCAGAAATAGTTCCTGAGTGCCGGTCACGTCTAGGGTACCCTCTCGTGGCGTGACAGCGACGAAGGCACAAGATTAGGGTAATGGAAGGGAAGAGATAGAGTAAGAGAAAGACAAAATAAGAACTAATGTAACTATTTGACCGTGAGATAATATTCTTTTTGTCTTTTATTAAAAGTAGACAAAAAAAGTGGGGAGACTTGATTTTCAAAAAATAAAAAACATTCTCCTTCCTTTTTTAATTCAATTAAAATATGCCTCTTAATTTCAACGAGCCTTTTCTACTTTGTAATTGAACAAAAAAAATCATCTCTTGAAAAATAAATAAAATTGTTAAACCTAAACATATTATTTCAACCTTTTGACCACACGTGGACCTTGAATTTTAAAATACTTTAATTTTTTTAATTTGAAAGAAAAAATGGATTTAGTTTAATGGATACTTGCCAAATATTTTTTGGGGTTCAACCTTAATGGTCATTCAATTAATTTCTCTATTTTAATTTCTGAAGGCAATAGACAATTTCTGGATGAAATGAAAATTGGATTCATGTAACAGGAGAAAGAGTTCACATTCCTTTGTCGGGATATAATTGAACTTTTGATCGATCTGGGTACTTGGAACCGTGTTGATGTAGACACGGTCTCTTTGGATCCCTTTGAATTTCAAATATTTGGGAAGAATAAGTAAATGCCATAAATATATTACCCGAAGACTATCTTAAAATGATGATATTTTGGGAAATCTTAGTAGATTAGTTTGTTATCACCTTGTTGGTGGGGGTTCAATTCCTACTTATAAGCCCCACTTCCCCTTTGCCCCTTGCCCTAATTTTTAAAAATAGTGATTTTCTTCAACTATTTTATTGTGCAAAAAAGGTTATATAAATGACGATTTTAGTATAGTTTAGGTGTGTTTTATGATTTTCCCACATTTGTTTTTTATTGGGTTTTCCAATTACTTTGTTAGTATTCATTGTTGTTCTATGCTTAAGGTGTGTTAAATCATTTTGACTTGAATTTCTTTGCTAGCTACTTTTGCAAGAACCATGTTATACACATGCATAAAGCAAGTAATTTTGTAGTAATACAAAAGTAACTATTAGTAGTAGGGATTAAACTTTAATTTGACGGCATGATAAAGAACATACATAGAAAAATCTGATAGAAAAAAGGAAGTTCTTTTTCCTTTAGACGCTTTTATGACTTCTAAAACCCAAAATTATTGCCAAAATAATGAGTTAGGTTTCATTTTAGATATATAACAAATCTAATGCAATCCCACAAGTGGGGTCAAGGGAGGATAGTGTGTATACAGACCTTTAACCCTACCTTTAAAAGGTAGAGAGTTTGTTTTCGATAGATCCTCGGCAAAAAATGGATGAAATGGATGATAGTAGCAACAAGAAGGAACAAAAACAAAAAAATACAATAATCGAGGCTAAAGAACCAACTGATAGAGATAGAAATATAAAAGATGAAAATACCATATTAATAAGAGCCTATTTGGATTGGCTTATTTTAAGTGCTTTTTAAGCGAAAAAAGCATTTAAGCACTCTTTTAATGTTTGGGTAAATTAAAGAAATTGTTATAAGAACTTGATTTTAAGCTAAAATGATAAAAATAAGCTAAAAGTCGCAAGTTAGAAATCCTAACGTATGACTTTTAGCTTATAATCCAAAATCCAATCCAAACAAGCTCTAGTACTAGTACCCCGGGAAAGGGAAAGCAAAGCACTCGACTATCCTAATCCTTGACCTCTACAACTTTCTATCTAGGGTCATATCCCCAATGAGCTAAAGTTGCGGCATGTCCTGCCTAATTACGTCACCCCAATACTCTTAGGCTTACATCTACCCCTCCTCAAGACCTCTATGGACAACCTCTCACACCTCCTTACCGGGCATCCATGCATCTACTCTTCACATGTCTAAACCATCTTAACCTCACTTTCCGCATCTTATAATCCACGGGAGCCACTCTCGCCATGATCCTAAAATCTTCATTCCTAATCTTAACTCCCCTGGTATGCCTACACATCCATTTCAACATTTTCATCTCTACTACTCTTATCTTCTGGACATGGGTGTTCTTGACTAGACAATACTCTCCCCATATAACATTATTGATCTAACCACTGATCTAAAACTTACCTTAAATTATTGACAGCATATTCTTATCACATTGAATATATTACTCAATGTAAGACTCCATTCCATCCATTTCACCCCAATGCGATGCATGTCATCCCCTAATCTCACCATTACCTTGGATTACTGACACTAGGGTACTTGAAATTTCCTCTCTTGAAAATGACCTAAGTATCAAGCATCATGTCCACGTTTGTTTCATGGTAACACCATTGAACTTGCACTCCAACCACTCATTTTTGGTCCTACTCAACTTGAAATCTTTTGAGTCCAAGGGTTATCTCCAAACGTCCAGCATCACATTAACATTGTCTTGTATCTCATCAATTCGTCCTATATCATGACACCTTATTTTGAATGTGCCACGTATGACACATGTAGTAACACGGGGTTTCATATAACTTTCTATTAATATCTTCATATTCAGTTGGTTTAGTTATTTTATGGATGTCTAGACATAAAAGATCATTGCCAAGATAATGTATAAGTCATATGAGACTATTAAAATTTATTGATAAATCCTTTCCTTTATTTTAAATCTTCTAAACTTATTAGTTGCATATTCATGAAACAATATTATTTCAAAACTTTTAATTCTATTATCTATGGGTGTTGATAGTAGTGTTTATTGAATGTTTGTTTTCAACAAGTCATATATTTGAATAAAATGGAATAGATCTTTAACAACATATTCCTATACGATCTTCCCAATTCTACAATTCAATTATTTATCTTAAATAATATTGTATATAATATTATGCGAACTTGTCTAAGATTGCACATATCAGTTATAATATAAGTTGATTATTATATGCAACTGCATAAACTAAGGTGTAGCAATATAACCTGAAAATTTATAATTGAATTTGTATATAAGAAATAAACAGATTTGCATGATAATTTTTTTTAAAATTTTCTTCACTAACATTCAAAGAGCATTGATACAGTTGTAATGGTTGATACGGCTTCAGCAGCAATGTCAATATTCTCCAAAGCAGAGCAAAAAATTGATGTGATGATAGTCAATGTCCATTCATTGAACATGCTTTCTTTTCACCTCTTAGCTCAAGCCTTGGCCTTGGATATAGTTTCACTTGGTAAGTATTTATTCTACTCGTCCACATATGAATGTCCATTTCAGCTGAAGTAAGTTATTTTAATTAACACACTACAAAAGATTTGCTATAAAATTTACCTATAAAATTTTGTTAAATAGTTTGTAGAGAAATGAATTTACTGTAATCCATCGTTAAATAATATTAGCCAATGAATTTTGTTGTATGACGCTATAAATTACCAGTCGCTAGTTCCTTTTTTAAAAAATATATGATAACTGGTTGTTTTGTAATCTTACTATTATAATGAATAAAGCTCAGTGAATATGTGTGTGAAATTGAGTATTCACATAATGTATAACATAATTCATTTCTAATTAATAGCTTCTCGAAATAATTATGCAGTTGTATGTGATGAACATAATGAAGATATAGTAAAGAAAGCTTTGGATGAAGGAGCTTATATTTGCCTTAAGAAACCATTTGACATGGAAATTGTGAAAAACTTGTGGCAATTTGTATTGAGGAAAAAAATAAAAAAAGAGAAAGCGAGAGAAAGATCATCAAAAAATAGAGATCAGATGAATGTTGATGATATTGGTAAAAATAACATTTTTGGAGAAAATGAAGAACAACTTAGAGAGAAGAAAAATGTGTGTAATATTGAGGAACAAGACAACTATATTAATGAGGTTGAAAACAATGTTCTATTAAATGAGAAATGTAAGTTGAGCAGGAAAAGAAGTAGAAAAAACATGAAAGAGATTAATGAAGGAGAAAGCCAAAGCAGTGATATTCATAAGATTGTTACGCAAAAGAACTACATAGAGTGGACTGATGATCTCCATGCCAAATTCATAGAAGCTATACAACAACTTGGAGAAGGAAGTAAGTTTATGTAACACCCTAGAAATATTTTTGCAAAAACTCGAACATTTCTCCATGTGTGTGTAGACACGAACCGAAGGACTTGTAATTATATATATGAGTTAGGATTAATTCCTAAGTATTTTAAGTGTGTTAGATGTGTTTAGGGGTCATAAGGGATCTCTAGCACCAAACCGAGTCCAAATATTTCCAATCGATTAAGTTTTCGGATGAGTTAGTATAAGGGTCAACTTTAAACAACCATATCTCCTAGAATATAATGAACTGGGTGGACCACGACCTACCAAATTAAAGGTCTTTCAGTATTCTTGCCAACTCCACCAAGATTGTAATTTTTGGAATTCGGAGTCAAAAGTTATGACCATTTTACTACAGACTAGTATTGTAGGAATTTCAGGCCTGGGCGACCACTGCAGGAAATTTAGGCTTGGCGCTCCAGTGGCGCTACGCGCCACTATAGCGCCAGAAAATAGCCTCAGTAGTTTGATCCTTGGCGCGATGCGCCACTATTAGATGTGCAGGGTTTTAAGCCTATTTTGGCTTGGCGCTGCAGTGGCGCGACGTGCCATTATAGCGCCAGCAAGATTTTTGCCCAGTTTTCAAGATTTTTGAAAAGGGGCAACTTGGACTTTTTCCCTAATTATATATACCCAACTTGGAACGTCTTGGGATGATATTCTCAGCCTCTTCACCTCCCAAAAACCCTAATCTTCATCCCCTCTTCTCTTCCAAACATCTCCAATAAGAAATTGCCCTCAAAAGCTCAAGGATTCAAGCTTCCCATTGAAGACCCAACAACAAGGTTTCCTCAAAAGCTACTCTAAGTTATGTAAGGTTAACCTAAAATATAGATTGAGTTCTTCCATATGCCCATAGATGTGTTGGATAGAGGTTGTGAAAGATTTGAACCTTCTATGAAAGTTTTTCTTGAAATTTCCTAAACTATAGAATATTACTAAAATGTATTAATGATGTTCTTGAGTTGACTTTGTTGAGAGTATGGATTCATGTATTCATTCACATGAACCCAAGATGAGATTTCTTTTTGGTCATAATTGGTCTTGAGTTTGAGATGGATGGTTTGTGTATGTGTATTGATTGGAATAAAAAGAATTAAATGGAATAGTTATGATGTGATGATGATATTTGATGATGATGTGATAATGATGTTTGACGATGATGTGAATGAAGAGGTTATGTTGATGAGGATGTTGTGTGATGAAGTAGATTAGAGTCTAATGTGATTATGTGATATGTGATTTACATAAATTGATTTGATTGGAGTCTTATGAGCATTTTGAAAATAAATGATCTTTTGAGAAGGAGTTTTAAATAAATGATTGTGAGCATTTTTGCATAAACTATTTATACACTATTTTGACTTTTAAAGAATGATTATTTTCATCTTTGATTTTAAAAAGAGTTTAAGCACGATTTGAGTTTGAAAAGTCTCTTAATTACCACTTTGAACACGAGTATTTTGAGTATAAATGAGTTGAACATTTTTACATAAAAGTGTTTATTTTGAGGTAGAGTTGAGGAGTTGGAATTATATTTTAAATGCATATAATATTTTTCTACATCCATTGAGTTGAGATGGTATCAAATTTGAAGAGAAGAGTTTGATGATTGAGATGAGTCGATTTGAAAGAAGGTCCAATGGGACCAGACTGATTGAGTTTTGAAAAGAGTCCAATGAGACTAAATGAGTTGATTTGAAATTAAGTCCTAAGAGACTAAATGAGTATTTTGAATATTTTACTCACTTGATAGATATGTGCGTATTGAGTCTTGGGAGGAGTATTGAGCACCGAATTGGGTAATTGTATAGTCCATACTCGAATCCCATAAACTACGCCGCCAACGTAGGAAGGGATTGTACCGTGTCGGATGTTTCCCTATTTCATTGTCCTGAAATAATAGGACTTGATTGAGTTGATGGATCCATGATGAGTTGATTCGTTCATACCCTGGCAAGTATGAACGGACGTGGCAACGATGTGGCTCATTGTGCATCACCTATATGTAGGTGTTGGGATTGTTGTCGGTTAGAGAAACTCCTAAATTGAGTAGATTGTGCATGACTTGATTGGTTTGATTGAGCTTGTTGATAATTGAGTTGGAATATATCACATTACTAAGTTCTAATTTGCATATTTAATTGAGTGGAGTCCTTTGACTTGATTGTTCAGTTGTTTGTTGAGTTGATTGTATATGATTAACTTGGATTGGATGATATATGATTGGATTGTGTATGATTGGATTGGAGTAGGTGATATGTGGTGGATTGGATTAAATGATATGTGATCGGATAGTGTACGATTGGATTGGGTTGAATAGAGTTGTATGTGATTGGATGGGATCGAATTGTAAATGATTTGATTGAACTGTATTATACATGATTGGAATGGGTTGTATGGTATATGATCAATCTTTTTCTAAACTGTATCCTTACTTTAGACTTATGACACTTTGATTGAGTCTCTCCTATCTTTCTAAATTGAGATATTTGAACCAACGTTATTCTTCCTTGAGGTATGTTTCATTCTGCCATAATACACACTCGTACATTCCATGTACTGACGTCCATTTGGACCTGCATCATTTCATGATGCAGAGATAGGTTTAAGAGATCGTCTGTAGGAGCACCATTGAGGATCTATACACACTCAGCATATAAGTGAGTCCTCCCTTACATTCGGAGGACACCGCTTATGTTATTCTTGCGTCGAGTTATCCCTTTTCGTATTGATTTGAGGTAGCCATGAATATGTCATTGGCACCAATTAGATAGTAGTGATAGAGTCTTCATAGAGTAGATAGTGATAGGTCGATTGAGTATTTTCTTTCCTTGAATTATTCTTGTCAAACTATTTTAATGACAAAGATCGGAGTTTGATTTGTTGGCTCATGGATTTTCTTTCTTGAGTTAGATCAATAATTTGGATTGCCCGCCAAATTATTTCCTTATTTTAAACTTTTTGCTGGTTGATTGTTATTGAATGGATGTGTGAATGGACCAAGTGGTTTGCTTGGGGATCAGCAATGGTCCTCGAGTGCCGGTCACGTCTAGGGTACCCTCTCGGGGCATGACAGTTTACTTCACTATTAATTAAATTTCTTTACAATTCATTTATATAGAACGATATAAGCAATGAGAATTCATACTTATAGCTAACGTCAACTTGTTTGGAATTAAGGTATAGTGATTGTTGTATTTACATGTACCTCGGCTTGATATGTAGGATGCTACCCCAAGGAGATTCTAGAGGTGATGAATGTTCCTGGTCTTACTAGGATGCAAATTGCAAGCCATCTTCAGGTACATCTTTTTTATAAAAAAAAAATTATTGAATTAAATTGAATTGGCTTTTAAAAAATATTAAGTGGTAAATTATGTACCGTTTGTATGTGTATGGTATGGAAAAAGTTATACAACAAAAAAAATACTATAAAGTTATTTTCTCGTACTTGGTTACTAGAAAATATTTTGCTTGGAAAGTTTTTTTTTATCAAACACTTTTATCTTAATTTTACTTTTATATCAAAAGCATAATGAAATATCTCATTTCATTTTACTTTCGCTAGAAAGTATTTTCACATTATTATCAATCTTTTTTATTCAAAAGTGTTATCAAAACACTCTCTCATTAAAGAAATTTAGCGATTGAATTTGTTACATGTTTAGTGATAGAAGCTAATAATTCATTGTTAATTTCTATAACTTTGTCATTCAATAGGATAATATTGTTATCAATCTTTAATTCATATTGTTTTGAAAAGATTTTAATTGTTCACCAATTGCCAAACACCTAAAATATTTTCTATTATAAATGAGTTCGGTCGTTTGATACACACCTAAATAACAATGAGTTTAGATGATAAATATATACATTTTCTAACTCTTTCTTTTTTTTATCTTTTTCTTATAAAATCAGAAATGGCGTCACCCATCAGGTAAGGGATCCTCAAGTGAGTTTCATGTACCAAAAAGTAGCTTTAAAAAATTTGGGACGATGCCTCATCTTCAAAAATATGTACCAAATCTATAGCGTAACACAGATCAAACCCAAAGAAGCCCAAAGTTTCCCTTTCCAACTCTTAATACAAACAAAAAATTTGTTCGAGGAGGGAGTTCAATTCAACAACAATTCTACCATCCACAACTTCCGATTCAATCCCACTACCTCGACATATGCAATCCATTCAATAACCCATTTTTGTTGGCCCAAAATAATGTTGTTGGTAGGATACAACAACAACATGGACCATTATTTGGAATGCTGAATTCACAAGGACTACAAGGCCCAATAACTGAGAACACTAATTATAGGTCTGGCCTTGCACTTAATAGTGGGGATAATCATACCCAAAGTGATTACAACTTGGATCTTAATGTGGCCCAAGGAGCAATATATTCAGGTAGTGAAATAATGTCTGGTTCAGATATTGGAAATGCAACAACTAGTAATTATAACTTGAATGTCAATTTGGACAATGTGGCAACATATTCAAGTAGCGCAAATATGCCTGATGCTTATGTTGGAAATGTGACTATTAATGGATTGGGAGTAGAAAATTCTAATTTTCAGCAACATATTGGTGAACCAAACATGTTTGATCCAAGCACTATTGTGGCGGCATCATATGAGAGTCATATTGAAGGAAGAAATTCAAATGAAAAAGGAAATTGTGATGTGTATTTCAATTTCAATAATATGGTCTATCCCTTCAAGAATCATGGAAATCTGAGTGCTAGCCTACCTAATGAACAAGGCAATGAGTTTGATCAAGTTTACCCTGATGATCAGGTTAGTGCTTCTATCTAGTGTCACGGCCCGAATCTAGGTGTGATGGCACTCATCTCAATCCACCGAGATAAGTCAGCCTAATACTCAACGAAAAGTAAATGCGGAAGTAATTGAGATAAAAAAAAAGGTTTAACTCAGTCAAAAACAAATAAATAATCTCAAAATCCCTCAAGACTGGTTGTCACGTATACAAGCCACTAATAAATTATCAAAGTATGAAAGAAAATGCAGTCACAATGTCTTTGTCTCTAGAGTAGGACACAACATAATAAAAGAGTAAGAGGTATCCGCTAGATGGATGTAACAGCTACCTCAATACTCGGAATGATAGCCTCGGATGTAGTAGAAAATAGTAGGAGATCAAGCAGGTCCGGACTCACAACCTACACAAGTGTGGAAGCAATGGGTGAGTACCAAACAACATGGTACTCAGTAAATGGATAACTATAAACAAAGCAAAGCTCGATAGATACAAGTACTCTTGTCCTCCCAACCGAACCTCCTTAACTACAACCTGCATAAAACCAGCCCAACTCTACACTTGTACAATAATAATAGTAATACAGTCCACAAATACTCATCAATAGTCTTATCAATGGATTATATCAAGTCAAGTTCAGCATATACAGAGCAATAAAGGGGTAAACACGAATTCACAAATATCAACAAAATGCGATGAAATGCAATAAGATGATGCATGTATGTCCTATTGGTACACATCCGCTGAATTACAGTCCGGAACCCATGGGGGACATTTCTGTCCATGTAACCTGCCACAAAACGTGTGGCCCGTCCCCTCAATATATATATCTTGCCACGGAGCGTGTGGCCCGACCCCTTTATTTTATAATACCTGCCACGGAGCGTGTGGCCCGACTCCTTTGTTTCATAATACCTGCCATGGAGCGTGTGGCCCGGCCCCTTTTGTTTCATATCATTTTCAATCTCAACACAATATGTCAGAACCAATGCAATCAATTCATGTTCATATAATTCACGATAATAACATGACAACAATAATAATTTTTCCTATCTCACATCAACATAGTCATTTCATATGTCCAAAATAAATCCACAATCACAACATATGAATTCCACTAATACATGTCATTATATCACCATTTTACACCCCTCATCTCCATTTTTAAGGCCAATCATACAGTCAATAACCCAGTCCAATTCTCATTACTTTTCAGTACACATAACACAGAAATACAAGCATCTACAAGCTTAAACTGAGGTTTAGAAATTCACTTGCCTTAATTAATCAAGCAATTACTCTGGTACTTGAGCCTTCCCTTTTCGTTGGGCCTCCAAATAAGTATAATCTAATCAAATAAATAACCACAATAAGATTTCAAAAGTAACAACACCCATATTATTATATGTCTAGCCTAGACCCAAAACCTACCCAAATCTATAATCAAGTTCCTAATGTTGATGTCAAATAACATGTCAACTCTCATATTTCCAAATTTTTAAGCCTAGGGTTAGGTTCTAACTTTCTCAATACCATAAATTTAATGGAATTCATAAAATATAATATACCTAATATTTAATTGTCTATCTCAATATATTAAAATTCGGGAACTAACTCATTCTATGTCATTGAAGTCAAATCTGAAAAACAAATTCCGATTATGTTCACTCATGATAAAATAAACTCACATGTCAAATTTCAACCAAAACGGATCGTTATTCGACCCCCAAATCAAGATTTTATGTGAAGAACCCTAGGGTCATATTTTCTTATTTTAGCATTATTTCTCCACCAATATACCCTAAAAATATGTTCATAATCGCATAAAAATTTAATGAAAAGGATGAGAATAATTACATTGATACTTTGGAATGAAAATCCATATTTTTCTCTTCTCTTTTATTTTTCTTTTCCCCTTTCTTTTCTTTCTTCCTCCGTATTTTTTTCTTCCCATTTCTATTTCTCATTTTCTCGTCGCATACATCTGATGGCATTAAGCCATCAGATTATGTATCTATATATAATTATTTTTGTTCTTTTCTTTTATTATTTTTTTTTTCCTTTTTCAAACTGATTATGTATTAAAATTTACAAACCGTACTAACCTATTTTATTAAATATAAGAAAAGTGGTATAAGTATTAAATAAATTAACACTTTAGCCCATAAGTTAAATTAATTCTCTAAAATTATCCCTTAACCAATTAACCAAAGTTACCGAAAGGTCCAAAATTTTCAACTTAAATTTACGAAAAGTGTCTTCTATGAAAGGAGGAGGACTCATTCTCAAAATGACCTAACGGGTCATTCCATCTAGTTTGATGATTAATATATATATATATATATATATATATATATATATATATATATTCATTTCTCTTCTTTTGATAAAAAAGTTTTTTATGAAGACATATTTTTGTTAACTCAATACTGACTTATTTTTCAAGAAAATATTTTTCGTCACATCCATAATCTCCTCTAGATTTTACCTTAAATCTACATATGCAGGTGGCAGCGACATCAAACGTCCAATTTCCAGAAATAACTGATGAATCCTCAAAATGATGATCCAATTTTATCAAGACAATTAGTGACAACTCTCATAAGTGCTCTATCCAGGGACAATTTTTTTCTCAAGTGAAAATTGGCATCTTTCACATTTTTGAAGACTATTTTATTTGGTATGACTGGATTGTTGGTATGTTTTCATTTGGAACTAATGGTCAGTATTAGATTATAGAATTTCGGTAATTTTTGACTTGGGATTATTGTTTTGTTTAGTATCAACCCCAATCATCCTGCCATTACATAACATTTTGGTTGACTGATTATATCTTATATATGGGATCGAATATTTGTGAGACTTAATTATTATTGCATCTCAATTTAGCATAATACTTTATGTATCGTTAACATCTATGGGATATGCTTCTTGTTACTGTACTCAGATAGATAAGCTCTATGTGGCAGCAACGAGAATGCAACTAGGCATTTTGGGCAGCAGGCTAATTAGTGGAAACAATGGGGCTACAACTACGTCAATTGGGGAAAAGAATATCCATAAAAATAACAAAAATTGGACTATGGTGACACATAAGAAAACAGTTGTCCATCAAATTGGTTCTCCAATCTGTGCTTCAGGTGCAATAATTCAGTTAGTTCTATATTAAGACTAGTAAGCAACCACATGTTGTTGGACCTAGTACTTATTCACCAAAAAGTTTCTGAGGTGCAAACATTTTTTAGAAAGGCAAGGAGGACGCCATACTGGATGAATGTTTCAATACATTTTGGAGAGTCTAGAACTTCCAAAGAGAAATGTGGCAGAACCTACCACCTCACAAATTAAGGTTGATACTACACACAAACTAGTTATTTACGTGATTTACTCTAGATTAGCCTATGAGTGAAACAAGTTGTCTAACATGTTTCAATGAAGCAATAAGAACAATAAGTAAAGAATACAATATTTTTATGTGGAAAACACCCGGCTCAAAAGGTGTAAAAACCATGACCTGCACCCCTACAGGATTTAATTCAAACTTCACTAAAACCCGAACGAACCCCAGAAGCCCGACAGATGCACAAAAGAGTTAAGATCCACAAAAAGAACCTGAAGGCACTTCCAAGATTACCATGACCTTTCACGAACTTGAATCGAATCAAATGAGTGCCCGAGACTCCAATCACAGTGAAATAAGAGCTAAGGACTTGAACCAAAGCGAAGAAGGAGCCTAGGATTTTAATCGGGGCTGAAGGTAACCAAGGACTCTAACCAAGGCTGAGGATAGTCAAGGACTCTAATCAAGGTTGTATATAGCCAAGGACTCTAACTAAGGCTGAAGATGGCCAAGGACTCTAACAAAGATTGAAGATATCTGAGGAGTATAACCAAGGCTGAAGATAGTTGAGGACTCTAACCAAGGTTGAAGATGGCCAAGGATTCTAACAAAGGCTGAAGGTAGCCAAGGACTCTATCCAAAGCTGAAGATACCGAGGCATGGAATTTAACTGTAACCCAATGGAGTAAATCAGGGACTTGAACCGCGAATAGAGACTATTTTTGGACCATTTTTTCAGTCTTTTGCCTCTCTAAAAGAACCTTAATCTCCATCCTCTTCTCTCTCAATCCATCTCCAACAAGACTTGCCCTCAAAAACAATTAAGGATTCAAGCTTCCCATTAAAGACCTAACATCAAGGTTTCTTTAATATCTACACCAAGATATGTAAGGCTACTCAAAGCATGGGTTAAATCCACCCATGTGCCCTATATCTTCTTTGAGATTGAATGTTCATAAGAATGGAGTTTTTTGATAGATTTATGTCCAAATGAGTCTTTTTCATCTATTAACTTAATTTTTGTTATGTTGATGTTGTTGAGTCAAGAAATTGATAAATACTTATGTTGATCTGAGTTGATTGACATGAATTGTTATACATAATTTTTATGTCTAAGAGTCGGTTGATATGAGTTGTCGAATATATTTTTGTTAAAAACTTAAATATTTTGAGTATCTTAAATTGTTGATTTAGAGTCTTGGAGTCTTGATGAGTTCCCAAAAGATTTGTAAAATGAACGAAGGAATGATTGGATAGGATTAAATTTCACCATAAATGCATATTTAAACTACTTTTGAAAGATGTGATTGGGATTGATTGAATAGTATGATTGGTTGAGATGTTGATTGCGATAGAATTGATGAATTGACAAGGGCCCAAATGAGACTCGTCGATATGATTAGATTGAGTTGATTGTGTAGAGTTTTATGAGCATTGAGTCTTGGGAGGAGTATCGAGCACCGAATTGGGTAAGAGTAAGTAATACTTGAATCCAATAACTACATCGCCAAACGTAGGAGGGGATTGGACCGTTAAAGTCGGATGTTTCCCAAATTATTCTCATGACATGATAGGACTTGATTGGTTATGGATCCATGATTGGTTGATTCGTTCATACCCTGGTAAGGTATGAACGGATGTGGCAACAATGTCGGCTTGTTGTACTATCACTAGCTCATAAGTGATGATTGTCGGATAAGAGCAACTCCCATATAGATCTTGATAGTACTCTGAGTCGGATTGGGTTGAATTGTATGTGATTGGTCTTGTATAAACCATATTTTTGTTTAGACTTAGGACACTTGATTGAGTTGTTCCTTCCCCTGAGTTAAGATTCCGAGTTGATTTGATTCTTCCTTGATGTTTGTTTCATTCGGCCATTTTACATACTCGTACATTCCACGTACTGACGTCATTTGGCCTGCATCGTTTCATGATGTAGAGACAGGTACTAGAGATCATCAACCGGCGCACCATTGAAGATCTATTCACTTCCAGCTAGTTGGTGAGTCCTCCCTATTTCCGGAGGATACCGAAATTATCTTTTTAGCTTTGATTAGTTTTCTTTTATTTTGATTTTTGGTAGCCATTGGCCTGTCATCGGCACCTCCTGGATTGTTGATAGAGGCTTCATAGGCGAGAGTGTGGAAAATGTTGAATTGTTCATTTTGACTAGTTTTATTCTTGCTAGTTGTTGATTGGATATATGGTTGGCCTTTGGCCCTAAATTATGAATAGTATCCTTGTGATTTAAGTCTTCCGCTAATAGAATGTGACTGAATGGAAGTGTGATTGGACCAAGTGGTTCATTTGAAGGCAGCAATGGTTTTCGAGTGTCGGTCACGTCTAGGGTACCCTCCCAGAGCGTGACATCGGGACTCTAACCAACCACTCTACTAGAACTGGGACACAGTTCGAAGAGAAATATCAAACTTATAGGACGCGAGCTGAGGAACGACTTCCACCACAGTAAACCACATTCTTATTGAAAGACGTGTGGTTGTTTCAGGGTCCAGCCATAATTCCAAAATTCGTACCAATTTCTTTTCAGAAAAATGAAGATGGAGTCGGTCAAAATGGGATTTGTCAATTTTCTTTGTCCAGTATCTCTTTTATCGATCCTATCCAAAGAAAGAGACAGCTGTTGACACCCAATTTTGACACTCCACAACGTAAATTAGCTATCGAGTTTCTTTGAATTTCAAACATTTTGTGAAATAATTAGCTTTTATAAAAATAAAGATATTTTCATGTTATTCTTAACTATTTTTTTATATAAACTTTAGTATAATATAAATATTTCTATAAACTATATCTTTGATTACTATTTATATAGTTATTCAAAAATTATCTCAAAAAGATTATATTTTTAACTAAATATAATGTTAGTTAGGTTAGTTTAATTATAGTTTTCATTTGTGAAAATTATAGTTTTCATTTGTGAAAATTTTAGTTAAAAAAAAAATCAATCTCCCACATCGAAAATTGCAAGAAATTTTGAAGTTTTTGGAGCCTATATAAATGCTCATATTCTTATTAAGAAGAGGGAAGAAGTGGGGAGTTTTTTAGTCACCCCTAAGTTAGAAATTTTCTTAACTTGGCTAGGATTTTTGGACTCTTGTCCCCAGCCTAAAAGTTGTGAAAATTTCTAACTTTTAATCTATATTTTTCTTCAAGGAAAAATAGGAGATTGAAATCAAAATTTAGGCTAAGAACAGTGTTTTTATAACGTCGAACCCACGAAGGTAGAGTCTAAATTTTAATCTTTTATTTTATTTTTTTGTAGATTGGAGTTCTATCAATCTCTTGAGTGGTGATGAAGTTGTCTTCAGCTCATCGTCTTCAGTCTTGTTGCCCGAAAAGAGGTAAAATCTTTCTCAACTTTATTTTATTTAATTATTTTGATGTTTTATATTTAGTTGATTCGTAGTCTTATTTATTTTTTTAGTTAGCATGTATTAAGAATAATTAGATTAATGATAAAAAAAATATAGTTAGCATGTATTAGAACTAATTAGCTATCATGTGTTCGGATTATTTCATGAAAGATCTTAGTTTTGTTCATTATTTTTCCAAATAGTTTCCTTTGACAATATAGATTTTTATGTTTTTTATTTCTTCTTTTAACATGATTTAGATAACAAAAAATATGTTTAAAGTAATTATTCAATTAGAATTTTTATGGCCTAATTGATTTAATTTTTTCTTTAAAATTTGAGCTAGTTAACGTATATATTAAATCCGTGTTCTTTAGTTACTTGAATATATTTCTTCTTTCATTTCCTTTGTCCACATATATGCATGTTGTTAGTCACTTCTAGGATTCTCATCAATTTGATAACTTAAAATATCGTGATATATTCCTTGGTTTAGCTTAAAATAAGTAAATGCTCTCTAATTTTATTTTGGTGCATGTGATATAAATTTGAGTCCATATTTAGACCACATCATTGCATATCGTTGAGTTTTGAGTCTCCCATCATCTATTTTAAATTGCTGGAAAGTTGATAAATAAAAAAGAAGGTAATTTTCATGATTTATATATTGATATTGGGCTGTATACACGGAATACAGATGAAAAATAGTATTTTATACACTAATATACAGTATATATATTGTCTGATATATAGTAATATACAGCAGATACAGGGAACAAACAGGTGGTATAGTGTGTGTATATAGTTTGATATACAGAAATAAAATTATATACACTGTATACAATATATATATTACGATATACAATATGTATACAGCTGCGATATATACAGTGGAATTGTGCTTAAGGCCCAAAACACAGATGACCCAACAGCTTAGTCCAGGCATACAGAAACTAAGTGTCAGGCAATATTTTCATGTGTTATTTATTATTTATTTATATTAATTCGGGTTATAATAATTTATTTACTTATGTTATTTATGCTTGTTTAGCCAGACCCACGTTGTGGGATTTCACTAGGTTGTTATTGTTGTATTATTTATGCTTGTTTAGATATTAATTTTAATTTGTTTTAAGTTAATTAGATTCTCCTAAAGATAAACTAATTCATATTAATTTACTCTTTAGATGATTTTCTACATTTACTTAGGCAGTTGGTAAACTTTACTTTTTTTAAATACATGCATATTATATTCAATTTTAAGTTGGATCATTTTTTCGAAAAATAAATAATTTTAAAATCTTTGTTTCCTTTTAAATTAATATTTTCAAATGTTAGTCAAATGATTTTTCAAATCGTCGGATAACCGCGCGTTAGCGGCCACTTTGAATGCTTAATATCTTCTCAAAGTGGAAATAAGAACCTCGTACTTTTTTCTCTGAATTTTTAAGACTTAAATCTGTTAGGGTCTTTTAAATTAAGTTTTCTTAATTTCTTTAAAAAATTAAGTGGCGACTCCTCTTTTCTAAAATTGATTTTTTCTTTACAAAGCTAAAATTAATTTTAAACCGTCTTTTACCGACATAACAATAATGATGTGGCCGAATTATAATTGGCCATGTGTAAAAATATTTGCAAAATTGGAGTTAAAAAAATAATGGCATGGATGAACCTTTTCTCAAACGTCAATGACATAGATGAGTCAAACTTTTAACAGTTGACATATATGAGCCTTTTCCTAAAGTTTGATAGCATATTGGAGTCTTTTCCCTAAATTTAATAGTGAAAATATTAGAATACAAATTTAGAAAATAAAGTAATTATTACTTTAAATTAGAGGCTTTAGGTCTGCTCATCCCAAATTCTAGATCTTCTGAGGTTTTCTTCTTTCTGGTGTGAGTGGCCATAAATGCCTCATCATGAGTTACCGACCTTCCTAGTTCTTTTTCTACAAACGAAATTAACTTAATTATTAATCCAGAGTAATTAATTATTAATATTCTACAATATCACTTAAGAAAACATACTAGTTTCCTCCTCAATCCATTGTCTTTGAATCCCACCCGTGTGTAGAGAGCCACCCCAATCAGATGCTCTTATTGATTCCATACAATTTATGGCAAGCTGATCCTCCGCACTAGGATAAGCAAAGTTTTAAGCCTTGAACGAGATTCGAAGTGTGATTTCGCATATATTTATTCTAAAATCTCTTGTCATATTTGGTTAATGAAAAATCCAGCTTCATTTCGTAAATACAAGTCTTTTAAGCAAACTTTATCCCTCTAGTTATCCTTTATATTGGTATTTTAAAAAATCATCAAACATAACTTTGACTTTTATAGTAAGTCCTAAAAATAAACCCTAAAACTCCATCCATTCCCAAAAAACCATGGTTGCAGCCCACTTCCATTCCCCTGTGTTTTCACTGAACGACCCACGTTATCCCCTTTATGTTAATATTTTAAGAATGTAGATTGAGTAAAAGATTGAAATTTCTGTTCCAATTTAAGGTCACTTTGCTTTTTCAGTTTTGTTTTGAGTTTCAACTAGATTCCATAGTTGAGCCTCTTGCTTTTTGCTATTTTAAAAACAAATTTGTATAGTTTGGAGGTTCTATTTAAGCTTTGAATTATTTTTTTAATTATATCAGTTTATTCAATAAAATTGAGAAAGTTTATTCAGCAAAATCGAGCGCTTTGTTAACCCCTCCAAACGAACGTTACAGTGAAGTAAGACCAAGCTCATGAGCTTCTTATCCTAGATCAGAACAAGTTGAGAGTGTTGACACCCAATTTTGACCCTCCACAAACGTATATTAGTTATTGTGCTTCTTCAATTTTAAACAATCTGAAGTAATTACTTTTATAAAATACCAAAATATTTTTAAGTATATTTTTAAAGAAATTTTTATCATTCTTATAATTTTTAATGATATATATATATATATATATTTCTATATAATTATTAATTTCTATAAATATTCAAAAATGATAAAAAAAAAATTAATTTTATTATTTTGTAAATTAGTAGCTTATATTTTTGAATTAATTAATTTATAACTAAGTTAATTAATTCAATTTGTTAGAATTAAGAAGCTCGTTAATTAATTATTGTCGATTTGTCTTATCTAATTTTTAACTGAATTCACAAGCTAAGTTATCAATTTTCGTGTGGCCATTTTCCTTACAAATTCAATCATTTTTTCACTTCACCCTTAATCAAGTTTCAAGTCATCCCAAACCAATTTTTGCATCCACTCTCTACAAATCCAATAACAACAACAACCTGCACTACTACAACATACTAACACCTATACACCTAAAGCCCAATTCTTATAATAATTTTGGCCCAACACCAATTCACTACAATACATATATATTATACTTATACAATACTAACTCACCCCTTTCTTCTTTTTCCTTTTCCACCTCTCAATCTCACCTAAACCTCTTTTTTTAAAAATTCCAAAACAACATCATTCTCCTACCCCCACCCTTTTCCTTTTCTTTTTTCTTTTCCCCTTTTTCACCCCACTAAACCCATCATTATTCAAAAATTCCATCATTACTCCCACCAACTTAATTTTTTTTTAAAATTCCTTCATCTTCTTCATAAGAAAGGAGGAACAACAATATCAAAGGAATAACAATTAATCAACATTCACCATTTTCCATCAACGCCAAAAAACATTCAAGAACACCAAAAAAAAAAGCAGGAACAAAAATACTGCAAAAAAAATTAAAAAAATAGAGAAGAGAAATATGAGTTGGATTTTACACAAAAAATTAATAAGAACAGAGAAGCAACATTTCTTTTTAAAAAAAATAATATTCCTATAGCAAAAAGATTTTGAGTCCATTTATTTTTGAATTCAAACTTTCATCGGAACTCCATTTGTGGTAGTGAAGAAGCTTCAAATTCGTCGTCTCAGTCACTGCCTGGAAAGATGTAAAAATATTTCTCAGTTTTATTTTATTTAATTATTTCATGTTTTCTATTTAATTGATTCGTAATCTTGTTTTTTTTAGTTAGAATGTGTTATAATTAATTAAATTAATGATAGAAATTTCTTGTCTTGTTTGAAATGTAGTGATATTTTTATCAAATATGTGAAAGCTCTTAGTTTCGTTCATTATTTTCCCAAGTAGTTTTCTTTGACATTATAAATTTTTATGTTTTCAATTTTTTTTTCTTTTATCATGATTTAGATAATAAATATATGCTTAAGTTACTTGTTAGTTAGAACTTTTAATGGCATAATTGATTTAAATCTCGCTTTAAAATTTGAGTTAGTATAATGTATAGGTTAATTTCATATTTTTTAGTTACTTGAATATATTTCTATATATTTTTTTTTTACATGTATGCATGTTGTTAGTCATTATGTTATCTTATTATGTTCATATGTGATCCTTTTTAAGTGTTATGCATATATACATATATGTGTTTGATATTTTATTCTTATGCCTCAACTACTCATCATACCAAGTTAAATATAGTGGCAATTGGATCATGAGTTGTGTTGTCCCTATTTATTTACTATGAAGTTATAATGCATATTCCATATATATATATGTTTGTTTGTTAATATACAGTAGCTCATATTTGTATTACTAAATGTTATGCATGAATTGGTCTCTTAATACAACACATGATTAATTAGAATTAATGAGGTATCTTGTCTTTAGATGCAAGTTTCATATTGATTTTCTTTAGATTCTAGTGATTGCACTTAAAATGAGATGTCTAAGTATCCTTTATTCAATTAATAAGAATCATATCTCAATTGCTTTCTCTCTATTCATTTACTAATTTTATCCTTTTTGTTTATTGTATGAACCATCGTATGAGTCCAATATGGACTTTCTCCGCTATTTGCATTTCGACATTGAGCCACGGAGGCCCAAATACCCTTTTTTGAGTCATCCTCTTCAAAATAAAAATGGAAAGGGATGCTGATTTACAGATTGCTGGAGCTGAAAATAGGTTGTATACGGTGGCTATACAGTCCGATATACATGAAAATAGTGTTGTATATATTGATATATAGTGTACATACATCCGCGATATACACTAGAATTGGGCCTAAGGCCCACAACGCAGGTGGCCCAATAACTTAGTCCAGACGTACAAAACTAAGTGTTGGCCAAATTTTCATACTTTATTCATTTATATTTAATTCGGGTTGTAATAATTTATTTATTTATTTATGTTTATTTATAATTGCGTAGAAGTTGATTTAGTTTGGTTTAACTTAATTGAACTCCCCTGAAAGAGAAACCATTTTTTTGTTAATTTATTCTTTAAAAATGATTTCATTTAAGTGTTTTTTTTACTTAGATATTTCAACAAATATAATTTTATAATTGCGTAGAAGTTGATTTAGTTTGGTTTAACTTAATTGAACTCCCCTGAAAGAGAAACCATTTTTTTGTTAATTTATTCTTTAAAAATGATTTCATTTAAGTGTTTTTTTTACTTAGATATTTCAACAAATATAATTTTCTTTCAAATTATTTTAAAGGTTTTAAGTTGATGTCTTTCAAATCAATTGAATTTATTTCTCTAAATTGATTTTTCCCTAAATAGCTCAAGTGATTTTTCTTATTTAATCAAAGTTGAGTTCCTGCTCAGCCGAGAGTCTTTCGGAAACAGCCGCCCTACCTTCTAAGGTGGGGGTTAGGTCTGCGTACACTCTGCCCTTCCCAGACCCCACATGGTGGGATTATATTGGGTTTGTTGTTGTTGTTGTTGTAATCAAAGTCTTAATCGCCTTTAATTTTGTTAAAATACATTAGATCTACTACTTCTTTTTAAACATATTTAAAATTTATTTACTTAGACATTTAATAGAGTATATTTTCTTGATAAATTATCTCAAGTATTTCAAGTTGATTTATTGCTAAAATAAATATATTTATCTTTACTACTTACAAGTATTTTTTTTAAAGTTAGTCAAATACTTTTCAAATCGTCGGATAACTGCACGTTAGCGGCCATTTTAAGTGCTAACACCTTCTCAAAGTGAAAATTTGAACCCTTACCCATTTTCTCTATTTTTTAAGACTTAAATCTGTTAAAGTCTTTTAAATTAAGTTTTTTTAATTTCTTTAAAAAATTAAGTGGCGACTCTTCTTTTTCTAAAATTGATTTTTTCTCTAAAAGTTAAAATTAATTTTAAACCGTCTTTTTCGACATAACAGATAGGACCCCCAACAAATTGATAGAACCCCCTTTTTTACCTCCCTATGTTCCCCGTGTGGCGACATGGGGCGAGGAAAGGAAAGAGAGGGATGGGGTTTGTATGTGAGATAGAGCGACTTGCCCTAAAATCAATGCGTTCAACAAATTAAAATATTGGTGGGAAAAAACAAATTAAAATATTATTGTTTATTGATATAATTAAGTTGAGCAAATAGATACAATGTATCCAACTAAATTGAGCAAACAAATAAAACAAAATTATCATGTCGCTAATACAACACAACGTGAAAAACCAAAAAATAAATAAATGAGACAAAAATGAAAAAGATTATATTAATTCTATTAATAATTATATATTAATATAAATAGGTGGTAGTTTGTATTATTTGGGGCATAACTAATTTGGGGCTAACCCTAGAGTCGCCTGAAGTAAATCAGAAAGGCAAGATGCTTCAGATCCGTCTTAGCAAGACAGCAAATGAGAGTGGTGGAGTTGCTAAGTGGTTGCCTCCTGAAACTGTTACAGTTGCATGTCCTGATCATCTTGTTATAGCTGATCTTCCTGTAGCCAAGAGCCTTGGTACACTAAATCCTGCATCTCAACTCAAAACTGTTGGCCGTAGGTCCCGGCGACAGCTTGGTGAACGAGTACATTTTTGTGTCCGCTGTGACTTCCCTATAGCTGTTTATGGACGTCTGGTGAGTGTAGAATAGAATCTTCCAACTCTTAAACTTTTCCCCTAAATTTCTAATTGTTGTTTATGGACATTTGGTCACTGTTAATACAATTTTCAACCCTTAGCATTTCCCCTAATTTTTGTGATTTTCTAATCGTTATTTGTGTATCTGTGGTGTGTATAGAATGTTAACTTATTCTGTAAAAGCTAGGAATACCTCTTAGATTTTGTCAGCTGCCTATCCTTCTAGTCTGAATCTCTCTGTTCTAATTTCCTTACTTTTGATTTCTGCATCCACCAAAAGCCATTAATGAACTTTTAAAAAAAAAATTGGGGGTAGGGGAAGGGGAAATGGGTTAGGTGATTACAATGTGGGGAATCGAATATTCACCAATAAAGTGGAGTTCAAGTAGTAAATCAACTAAGCTGCTAAGATTCCCCATCAATGAATTCTTGTTACTTCATCTATTAAGTAGTCCTAAGTAGCAGCAACCAGAAGATAGCATAGTCCTGACCTCTCATTAGTTGGTGGAAACAATCAGTATTGAGCAGTAATAGTAGGAATATGAATATTATTGATTAAAAAATATGTTGCCTCTATAACAACAAAGGAGTAAAACTCTTCAAAAATATAATTGGGTGTATGTAGGATCTTTCAAAAGTAGTGCATTTTTGGAGGATCCAATGCGACTATGACAACATTTTTGGAGAGTCCGAGCAACTTAGGGAAAAAGTTAAACATTAAACATTCCATATTCACCAGACGTCCATAAATAGCAATTAGGAAGTCCAATGGACACAAAAATTAGGGCAAAAGTTAAAGGGTTGAAGATGGTATCGTATACTGACCAGACATCCATAAACAAAAATAGGAAAGTCACAGCGGTCACAAGAAAATCTGCGGCTCTCATAGGCATCCTACTGGGCAGTGTAGGAAGAGGTGTTTGTTAGTCTCTAGTCATTGATGGTACATGTAGCATCTGTTCACTATCTGAATGTTTCTCCTGCTAATGATATCCTGTGGCAGGCTTCATAGATTGCTGCCCATGGAAAAACATTTGAGTTTGGGGGTGGTTTTATAATTATCTCATATGAACCTTATAAAATAAAAAAATAAAAAATATCCTGTATGAGCTTCCAAAGCGATTGCTCAACATTCCCAATCTGAATTAGTGAAGATTTGTAGCCTGCCTCCACTGTGAATAACCCCATTTTGTGTTGCCTCAACTTATACTATCATTTGTGTGGTTAGAGAAAGTTAAGGACTGCAAATTTGTAACAAAATCAACAGTTCCTTTAGCTCCTTCTAAATTGTAGATCCCATACAACATTATGTCTGTTATGTGCAATGGAGGAATCAACATTTGAGGCAATTTGAAATTAATTTGATCTAGGGAGCCATGGGTCTTTCCAAATTTTGATATGATTTTGCTGAAACCCATCTTGTATGTGATATTCTAAGAGAAATCATCCCATAAAATCCTGATGTACTTCACAATCCAATACCATGAGAAGCTCTAGATAATTTAGTACACCAGTTATTTTGTGTGCTTTTTCAGTGAGAAGAATCACACGTCTCTTGTTCACAATCACTGAGTATTTGACTGTGGTGATGCAAGATCTAATCCATATAAACCATCTTTCTCCAAAGTCCAAGAGTTTTTATCTTTTGTTTCTAGTCAAGCACTTCATTTGCAATCAGTGTTGCATCAATGATCTTTCTGACTTGAATGAAAGCACTTCGATGTTTCGAGACTAGTTTGTCAATCACCTTTTTCAGTATCGCTGCTAGGTATTTTGCAGCTATCTTATATACACTACAAAGTTGCAATTAGTGTTACATCGAAGTGTTTGTTGTTATAGAAGCAACAAGCTTTGGAATTTTTTTACTTATATCAGTGTATCTAGGGGTGGGAAGTCGGTAGTTTGGTTCCTTTTCGGCTTTTTTTATTTCGATTTTTTTGATTTTTGGTTATTGAATTTGTTGTATCGAACACAGTTTTTTTTTTGTAATTCAGTTCGGTTTTGGTTTATTAAATTTGGTTTTTTCTGGAATGGGATACCTAGAACGGGAAGAAATTGGAATCGCGAAATGCGATTTGCTGTAGTAGTTGTGCAGTTTGCCGGCGATTGCACTTTGCTGGATAGCATTTGCAAGTGTTGGCCGGCGGACGCTGGCCGGTAGAAGCTGGAATCGTCAACGACTCGACGTCGCTGCAAGTTGCTAGTGGAATCAGAAGAGAAGATTGTGGGCTGCTGCGGCGGGGTGGAATGAGAATCAAAGTCAAAAAGACAACCTAAGGGCAGAAAAGGAAAAAAAGGCCTAGACCATAGTAGAAAAGGTTGGGCCTCGTAAAAAGGGTTGGCCATTGTATTAATAGTATCTAATATAGTATACTAGTGCATAAATTTCCATTATATCGAAATGCCAAAATACATAAATTATGTTACCGAAAATCGTACTGAGAAATCGAATTTACAAAAAATATGAGTTGAAAATCGAAATCGAAAAACCGAAAAACTTTGGTTTAGTCCGGTGTTTCGGCTTTTCGGTATATATGCCCACCCCTAAGTGTATCCAATTAAATTGAGAGTGTATCCAGCAAAATTGAGTGCTTTTTTAACACCTCCAAACGAATGTTGTATATGAGACAACAGACTTGCCCTAAAATCAATTTATTCAACAAAATTAAGATATTGTTGATTAAGAATATGGAAGAGTATTTGGAGGGGACTGATCCCCACCAAAGTGAAATGCTTCACTTGGTTAGTCATCAAAAGAGCCTGCTTAACTCATGAAGTCCTACAGAAGAAAGGAATGTAACTAGTCCCTAGATGTTTCCTATGCAATTTGACAGGGCAACAAACACCTATTCCTACACCACAAATCACTACACAGATCTGGGAGCTTTTCCTCAACATCACAAGCTTCAGCTGGACTATGCTAGAACACACTTCTGACCGTTTTAGTTGCTGGATCAAAAGGGGGAGTTAGCAAGACTCAAAAGAAGTGGTGGAAGCTAATACCATCATGCATATGATGGTTAGTGTGGAAGGAAATAATTGGGAGATATTTTGAAGATAAATCTAATTCTATTCGCAAACTAAAATGGAATTGTTTAGTATCTTTACTTTTTTGGTGTAACAAACTCTGTATAGAGGATGTAGATCAAATTATAGAATTAATAGGGAACTTGTAATTTTGGTTAGGGCTGTAAATTTTTGAAGGTGGACAACATGCCCTTATTGCTGAAGAATACAACTTTACCAATGTTTAAAGAAATAAAAATTAAGATATTGTTGATACAATTAAGTTAGCGAATAGATACAGTGAATCCAACTAGATTGAGCGAACAAATACAAAAAAATTGTCGTGTTACTGATACAACACGAGTTTCAGAAAGTTGTATCAGTTATACAATGCGAAAATGCATCAGTGATACAACATGAATTTCAGAAAGATGTATCAGTGATACAACAAACTTCAAAACTGATGCTACGTTTGATAATTAGTCAAACGATCATTATGTTTGGTAATTAGGCACTAAAGTACCAATACTCATGAAAATTCCTCTATTTTGTAGTATATATATAGGCCTAATCCTTTTAACATGAATCCTAAAATCGAGCATATCAAAATCAAGACGGGAAACATGAAGGCCCATGTCCGTAAATAACTGCAAAGGGATTTTTTGATTTTCCTTCACTGCAGTTTTCATGTTTCAGCACAGAAGAACAAAGGGACAAACACCTCTCTTCTTCGGTAATCCCCTAAAAAACATCTCAACCATTTAACACACGGCTTATGCAAGGTGTAAATAAAAAAAGAATTACAACTACTTCCTCCTCTAACTTGTTTCATTAATAAATATGTAAGGACATAGAAGTTGATTAATATTTTAGGTATAGAATCGTCGTTCAACATTTAACGTGGAACATTCATGCTTTTATAATATAGATAGATATAGATTTTCTTTCTATTTTCATTTGGTTGTTTTTGGGTCAGCCAACTTTGGCCGATTGGACAAGTTATTTTTCATTTCGTCAATTAGCGGCCCAAAAGTTATTTTTAAAAAACAGACAACAATGAAAAAAAGATTAAAAACGGTAAGTGTATTATTCAATTACCAAATGTGACAAAAAAATGCTTAGTTAAAGAATCTGAGTTGAAATTTGAAAGTAATTCGCGAGAAACATGAAGAAAAGATCATATTAATTTATTACTAATAATTATATAAATAGATGGTAGTTTATATTATTTGGGGGCTTAACCCTAGAGCCGCCTGAAATAGAGTGGAGAAACAGAGTTGATCGGAAAAGATGCTTCGGATCCTGCTTAAAAAGCGAGCAAATGAGAGTGTTGGAGTTGTTAAGGGGTTGCCTCGTGAAACTGTCAGAGTTGCTTGTCCCGATCATCTTGTTTTAGCTGATCTTCCTGTAGCCAAGAGCCTTGGTTCAGTGAATCCTGCATCTCTGGTCAAAACTGTTGGCCGGAGGTCCCTGCGCCCACCTGGTAAACGAGTACATATTTGTATTCGTTGTGACTTCCCCATTGCTGTTTATGGACGTTTGGTTAGTATACAATACAATCTTCAACCCTTTAACTTTTGCCCTAATATTTGTGCCCGTTGAACTTCCTAATTGCTATTTATGGATGTCTAATGAATATAGAATGTTCAATGTTTAACTATTTCCCTAATTTGCTCGGACTCTCCAAAAGTGTGTCATAGCCGCATCGGATCCTCCAAAAAATGCACTACTTTTGAAAGACCCTACACATACCCGATGACATTTTTGAAGAGTCCTACTCCTTTGTTGTTATAGGGCAACATATTTTTTAATCAATGGTATTCATATTTCTACTATTACTGCCCAATATTGATTGTTTCCACTAACTAATGAGAAGTCAGGACTAGGCTACCTTTTGGCTGCTGCTACTTATGACTACATTTTTTTTAAATAGTTGAAGTAATAAGAATTCATTAATGGGGAATCCTAGTAGCTTAGTTGGTTGACTACATGAACTCTCACCTTATTGGTGAGGTCCCCACATTGTAATCCCCTCCCCCATTTCCCTTTCCCCTACCCCCAATCTTTTTTTTTTTAAAAAAAAGTTCATTAATGGCTTCTGGTAGATGCAGAAATCAAAAGTACTAGGAAATTAAAACAGAGAGATTTAGACTAGAAGGATAGGCAGCTGACAAAATCTAAGAGGTACTCCTAGCTTTTACAGAATAAGTTAAAATACACCTAGCTTTTACAGAAGTGCATGGGAGTTGAAACACCGTCGATTCCTTTTTGACCATATACACCAAAATATACTGGTTGGTATCATCCGCTAGATCTTTCTGTTGTTTTTGTTCATCAACTTTCCAAAACCTTGGGCTCTCATAGGCATACTATTGTATGTCGTAACTCAAGAAAATACAAAATTAGAGGAAAATATTCGAAATGTTAGCCACTAATTGGCAGTGTAGGAAGAGGTGTTTGTTGTTCTCCAGACATTGATGGTACATGTAACATCTATTCACTATCTGAATGGCTGTCCAGGTAATACTATCCTGTGGTAGGCTTCATAGATTGCTGCCCAAGGAAAAATAAGTTAGCTTGGGGGTAGTTTTAAAAGTATCCCATATGAACCTTTCAAAAAAAAAATTTTAAAAACCTTGTTTTAATAACTTGTCCTGTTTCATACACTAACTGGTTAATGCTTTTCCTATTATCTTGTATGTGTAATGTGGCAAGTCTGGCAGAACTTTTTCTTGTTACTACGAAATGGCTGTATGTCATACACAAACTGGGTTATGCTTTTGAAAGCTGGTGTATGACTCATGTTGGATGACATTATCAATGTTATGAACTATTGGAACACACTCTCACCTTTATAGTTACTTCTCTCAACTACATTTTGAGTCAAAATGATCTTTACTATCTTCTTTCTGCAGAGCCCGTGTGAACATATCTTCTGTCTAGATTGTGCCAGGAGTGACTCTCTCTGCTACCTGTAAGCGTATATCCTGTTTCTCCACTTTTAAGAGTAATATTATCATTTCTTTAGGACATAAAATATAAAATTATCGACTAAATATTATTTTGGACATCTCACATTAAATGATGGCAAGTCAAAAGGATTGCAAACAATATAGTGATTTATAGGGGATATGCTGCTGGTAGCAGCATGGGGTACAATAAGGTGTATGTTTTAGTTTTTGGCTGTTCTACATAAACCTGAATTTCACATTGATATTTTGTTAGGTCATGTTTCTGTATCATATGTCGGTTGTTAGACCTGAATTTTCCTTTTTTTTTGTCAAGTAGACTAGGGCATTGACATCTTAATTTTGTAGTCTAATCCTATATCAGCTTGGGCTAGTTTTTGAAATACCATTTTATTAGAAATTCTCTTCCAAGTTAGAGAGATATTGCTCCTACGAAGAGCTTCATCAGCCCTTATTATGGCAGATGGTTGATTTTAACTCTGACTGGAAATTTTGGAATCTCATCAAGAGCATTTGAGATTGTCATGATAAGCATATTCTAGAGAATTCTCACACATCCTTATTCAACTGTATTGCTACTTAATTGTTTGTGAGTAAACTAGGTTAGTTTGGCTTTACCTGTTCCATACTTGTTTCACTGATCTAATGATATGGAATCCAAACTACATTTGTTTTATTCAGCTGTGATGAACGCATTCAGAAGATTCAGACAATTAAAATGCTGGAAGGGGTCTACGTCTGCGCAGCTCCGCATTGTCTCAAGTCCTTTCTGAAGAAGACTGAATTTGAATCTCATATTCATGAGGTTCACAGTGATCTCCTCCGTGCAGAAAAAGATGGAAACGTTTCAGAATCTGCTAATGCTAGAAAACTTGCAGCATCTGAATCTACAATGCAAGCATCACCTAGGCCCATATTTTCGCCTAGTTCAGGTTCCCCGGTACATGATCGTGAAGACAAAGCTCTTCATTCTCAAACTAGAGACCAACAGCCTCCTAGGCCTTTTATGCAACAAAAGCCACCTTTCACTGGTTCAATCCAAAATCATCCACTAGAGCAACAGTCTGATAGTAATCCTCCTCCAGCAAGGTTACCTCAGCAAGGTTTTGATGCACAGGGTTCATTATGGCCAGATCCAGGTCACTTTCCGGACAAGCAGCAAGGGATTATGGGGAGTTCCCCTTTTCCTGAATATCCAATGCACATGCCCCAACCTCATGGCTTTGCTGTGCCTATGAGTTCGAATCCAGGTTTGGCTCCTCAATTTGGTTATCCTCGGTTTGCACCTGATGGAGCCCAACCATTTTATTGTGCTGCTTCATTTGAGATGCCTAGACCAGACTCAACTCCTGAAAGGGGATCAGAACAAGGGTCTTTGCTAGGTTTTCCACCTGGTGCTGCGGAAAATATGAATTTTCCAGAAAATTACCCTCGGCCATGGAATATGGGGCAGCCGGCTGGGCCGTTTGAGCCCACTGCAGTTCAACCTCCTCGAGATGGTATTGTTAATGTTGCTGATCCTCAAGGAAGAGCAGTATTTTACCAAGGAGACTATGGAAGGAATGCCAGTGTAGTGCCGTCAAACCTGCCTCCTCCTCCAACCAACAGAGGATTGGAAGGTGGACAGAGTAGTAATCCCATGGACGCCAGAGATAGCAAGGGTATACTGTTGCCACAACAAATGTCCCTCCCACCACCCGCACCTATACCTCATCACATGTCACAACTCCAGAGAGGGGGCAGACACTATTCTGGTGATACAAGTCATGATGGAAAGGGCTATGGTTGGAAACATGGAAAGCGTGATAATTTCGGAAGCAGGCAAGACTAGTTATGTTCTGTTCACAGTGCCCATGTTGCCTACAGTGTATTTTACTTTCTAAACTACCGACGTTGTTTTTGTTAAAGCTGAAACGCTGGTTTCCCTGATAATTAGTAATTACCCAGCTTCTTGTTCAAACAGTAAAAAATTCTGTAGCATGGATCTCATTCTGATGAATCGTCAATATGATGATCTAGTGTCATTCTAAAATAAATAAATAATAATAATAATAGTAAAATAATAAAATATATATATATATATATGATGATGATGATGATGATGATCCAATGCTATCAAGACTATCATGGCAACTCTCATAAGCCCTATTTGCAATGACAGTTGTTTTTGTCAAGTGGAAATTCCATCTTCATTTTTTTGGACTCTTTTGTTTGGTATAGGTTGGATTGTTGGTTTGTTTATGTTTCTTTCTTTGGAATTAATGGTCGGCATTAGATTATAGAATTTCTTTAATTTCTTGACTTGGGATTATTGTTTTGTTTAGCATCAAACATATTAATCCTGCATTACATAATCTTTTGTGAAATTAAGAGCTGCCCCTGCTGGTGGATTAAGTATTGATCTTTTAAACAGAGGAACTGGAATTTATACTGCTTTTATGAATAACTGGAGGTATTCATATGGTGGGATCATTTGTTCATAAAGTTAATATCACAATTGGTTGGTCTTAATAAATTTGTCGAGGAGATCTCATTTCAAACATTTGAAGTATATCTTCTAGCAAGTCTGTGATTTGTGAATGATATATCGGACGGAAATAATGAGAAGGTGCATATGCAACAACTTGAAGAGGTCGAATTGTCGAAAAATGTGGTAAATAAGGAGAAACAGCTCGACAGAAAGGTGCAGCAATATAAATCACGAAAGACTCGTTTTTGTACCATCCAAATCACCTAGGAAGCAAGCTTCAGGTACAACAATTCAGTTAGCAGTTAAAATGCACTCCTGTTTTAAGAGTCCAAGAATAGTTCAAATGCACAAGGTGAGGAGGATGCCATACTGGATGAATGCTTCAAAAATGCAGTTGAAATCATGGAAGAAAGTACAGTTGGGATGGTAAAGTGACTGAGGAGTCAAAGTCAAGGTAGTTATAGGTCTGGTGTCTTGAGGTAGTTAGAAGTCGAAGTACTCAACTGGGGTGTGTTCAGTTAGAGTGCATTATTGGTTGTTTCTATTCTGCAGACATAATGATGCATGGATATTTTCCCGTGGTTCTATAATGATAGAGTTAATGGTCAAAAAAATACCTAGAGTATCTCGATTTTTTGAGTTTTATACATAAACTATCAGGTATTTCTAACTTGAACTATCACCAGCTATTTATCAAAATATATTCCATCTAATTGCTTCATAAAGTATCTAGGTTTTATTAATTGCTAATGTTTGGAAGCTAAACTTGGAACACAAAATCTGAATCAACCTTATAAATTGTTACCTTAGAAATAGAGACCATAGTAAAGATCAAATATTGAAAAATAGCGTTCAATTTCTAATCGTATTCCCTGGGAATTTGATACCAACCATGTTTGGTTTTATATTTGACAACAATCGCTTAAGCCATTTAGTTGGTGTGATTTGGGGTATCAAATTTTGACAAGAGCTTATTTGGTAGATCGGGTTTAGACGATCCAAATAGGAATCTACGAAATTTCAATAAGGTATGCTACGTCTATCACCAACCCTATGTTTTGGTGAAGCAATCAAGCTTCGGCTTTTCCCATTCTCTTATGGGGACGGCCACTACATGGTTGGATGACCACTAGATGGGCTGAATTAGCAGAAGCATTCTTAGAGATTCTTCCTCCGACTTAGATGTTACGACTCTGGGATGAGATCATGAACATTTGCCAATTGTCGTACAAAGCTTTACGTGTGGCATGGATACGATTTAAAAAGAAGACCAAGCAATGTTCAAACCATGGATTGGCAGATGAAGTGTTCCTCCAAACTTTCTATAAGTTTCGACTCCGTCAATAAGTTGATGGCTAATAATATGGCAGAAGGATCTATCATGGAGAATTATTTTGTCGTGGTGAGTGATTTTCTTGATCGTAACTAAGTCAATTTGTGGTATACAAGGGCAACAAAAGTAACCATAGGAAGCTCCTTGAGAACATTATTGTCTAGGGAATACATTAAAAAAGAAGAAGAACGATATAAGACTAGGGCTCAAATGACGGTTCTCAGCAAGAAGGTAATTGTGGTTGCAAATGTGACCCAAAGCCAACTAATTGCACATGGGGAATCGGAACGCCCTACCCTCAAAGCAAGTAATGAGCCTAATTGGGCCTTAAGTCGTGCATACTCTATGTCCCTCTGCCTATCCCTAGTCAACGAGGCTTCATTTTGATTATATAGCTTAGTGATCTTACCATCATCTTGGGAAGGACCTATGGCTGGAATTAAATTGACGATACGTTCTATGAGGCATGTCGTAAGCATTCCCAAACCTACTCACACCACAAATAGAGTCTAGCCATATCGTCTCAATTTGTTCTTGGGTAAATGGCATGCCTCGACTATCAGTCGGTTGAGTCCAACGGAAATCCTCCACTAATTATTGATGTTGGTTCTAAATTTAATAGTGAAAATATTTGAAAGCGAATTTAGAAAATAAAGTAATTATTACTTTAAATTAGAGGCTTACGTAGATCTGCTCAACCCAAAGGTCTAGATCTCCTGAGGTTTTCTTCTTTCTCGTATGAGTAGCAATGAATGCCTCATCCTGAGTTACCAACCTCCCTAGTTCTTTTTCTACAAATGAAATTAACTTAGTTATTAATAAAAAATAATTAATTATTAATATTCTACGATATCAATTAAGAAAACATATATACTAGTTTCCTCCCCAGTCCTTTGGCTTTGAACCCCACCCGTGTGTAGAGAGCCAGTCCAATCAGATGCTCTTATCAATATCATACAGTTTTTATGGCACGTCGATGCTACGCACTAGGCTTAGCGAAGTTCTATATCTTGAACGAGATTCAAAGTGTGATTTCACATATATTTATTCTAAATCTCCTGCTATATTTGGTTAATGGGAAATCCAACTTCATTTCTTAAATACAAGTCTTATTTAAGCAAACTTTATCCCTCTAATTATCATTTATATTGATACTTTAAAAAATTGTCAAACATAGTTATACTTTGAGTTTTATAGTAAATTCTAAAAATAAACCCTTCCCCTAATAAACCATGGTCGCAGTCCACCTCCATTCCCCTGTTCTTTTTCCTCCTCTTCCTTTGCTCTTCTTTCTAAACATTGTGTTTCCACTCAACGAGCCACGTTACCCCTTCTCTGTTAATATTCTCAGAATGCATACTGAGTAAAAATTGGAATTTTCATTCCACTTTGAGGTCGTTTCGTGTTTTCAATTTTGGTTTGAGTTTCAACTATATTCCATAGTTGAGCCTCTTGCTCTTTGCTACTTTTCAAACAAATTTGTATAGTTTGGAGGTTCTATATATTCAACAAGCTTTGAATTATGTTCTATAATTATATCAATGTATCCAACAAAATTGAGAAAATGCATTCAGCAAAATTGAGTGCTTTGTTAACCCCTCCAAACTAACGTTGTATGAGAGATAAAGCGACTTGCCCTAATTTCAATGTATTCAGCAAAATTAAAATATTGCTCTCTATTGATATAATTAAGTTGAGCAAATAGATACAATGTATCCAACTACATTTAGGAAACAAATAAAATAAAATTATCGTCTCACTAATACAATTCGAGTTTCTGAAAGTTGTATAAGTGATACAACACATCAAACTCTAATGCGGATATGGAAAACAAGGTGAAAAACCAAAATATAAATAAATGAGACATGCATGAAAAAATATTATACTAATTTTATAAATAATTATATATCATATAAATAGGTGATAGTTTGTATTATTTGGGGCATAACTAATTTGGGGCTTAACCCTAGAGTCGCCTGAAGTAAATCGGAAGGACAAGATGCTTCAGATCCGTCTCAGCAAGCCAGCAAATGAGAATGGTGGAGTTGCTAAGTGTTTGCCTCCTGAAACTGTTACAGTTGCATGTCCTGATCATCTTGTTATAGCTGATCTTCCTGTAGCCAAGAGCCTTGGAACAGTAAATCCTGCATCTCAACTCAAAACTGTTGGCCGGAGGTCCCGGCGACAGCTTGGTGAACGAGTACATTTTTGTGTCCGCTGTGACTTCCCTATAGCTGTTTATGGACGTCTGGTGAGTGTAGAATACAATCTTCAACCCTTAAACTTTTCCCCTAATTTTCTAATTGTTGTTTATGGACGTTTGGTCAATGTTAATACAATCCTCAACCCTTAACTTTTTTCCTAATTTTTGTGATTTTCTAATTGTTATTTGTCGATGTCTGGTGTGTATAGTGTTCAACCGTTAACTTTTGCCCTAAGTTGCTTAGACTCTCCAAAAATGCACTACTTCTGAAGGATCCTACACAAGTTTGATGACATAAACAGCAATAGGAAAGTCACTGCGGGCACAAGAAAATCTCCGGCATAGGCATCCTACTGGGCATGTATGATCTGTTCACTATCTGAATGTTCCTCCTGCTAACGTTATCCTGCGGCAGGCTTCATAGATTTCTGCCCATGGAAAAACATTTGAGTTTGGGGGTGGTTTTATAATTATCCCATATGAACCTTATAAAAAAAATATCCTGAATGAGCTTCCAAAGCGATTGCTCAACATTCCCAATCTGAATTAGTGAAGATTTGTAGCCTGCCTCCACTGTGAATAACCCCATTTTGTGTTGCCTCAACTTATACTATCATTTGTGTGGTTAGAGAAAGTTAAGGACTGCAAATTTGTAACAAAATCAACAGTTCCTTTAGCTCCTTCTAAATTGTAGATCCCATACAACATTATGTCTGTTATGTGCAATGGAGGAATCAACATTTGAGGCAATTTGAAATTAATTTGATCTAGGGAGCCATGGGTCTTTCCAAATTTTGATATGATTTTGCTGAAACCCATCTTGTATATGATATTCTAAGAGAAATCATCCCATAAAATCCTGATGTACTTCATAAAAAGCCCTAGATAATTTAGTACACCAGTTATTTTGAGCCCTTTTTTGGTGAGAAGAATTCCACGTCTCCTGTTCACAATCACCGAGTATTTGACTGTGGTGATGCAAAATCTAATCCATATAACCCATCTTTCTCCAAAGTCCAAGAGTTTTTATCTTTTGTTTCTAGTCAAGCACTTCATTTGCAATCAGTGTTGCATCAATGATCTTTCTGACTTGAATGAAAGCACTTTGATGTTTCGAGACTAGTTTGTCAATCACCATTTTCAGTATCGCTGCTAGGTATTTTGCAGCTATCTTATATACACTACCAAGTTGCAATCAATGTTGCATCGAAGTGTTTGTTGTTATAGAAGCAACAAGCTTTGGATTTTTTTTTACTTATATCAGTGTATCTATGGGTGGGCATTTGGTAGTTCGGTTCGGTTTCGGTTTTTTTTATTTCGGTTCTTTTGATTTTTGGTTATTGAATTTGTTGTACCAAACACCGAACCAAATTAATTCGGTTTGGTTTTTTGTAATTCGGTTCAGATTTGGTTTATTAAATTCGTTTTTTTCTGGAATGGGATACCTAGAACGGGAAGAAATTGGAATCGCAAAATGCGATTTGCTGTAGTAGTGGTGCAGTTTGCTGGCGATTTCACTTTGCTGGATAGCATTTGCAAGTGTTGGCCGGTGGACGCTGGCCGGTAGAAGCTGGAATCGTCGACGACTCGATGTCGCTGCAAGTTGTTGGTGAATCAGAAGAGAAGGTTGCGGGCTGCTGCGGCTGAGTGGAATGAGAAGCAAAAGTCAAAAAGACAAAAACCTAAGGGCAGAAAAGGAATAAAAAGTCCTAGACCCTAGTAGATAAGGTTGGGCCTAGTAAAAAAGGGTTGACCATTGTACTAATAATATCTAATATAGTATACTTGTGCATAAATTTCGGTTAAACCGAAATACCGAAATATATAAATTATGTTATCGAAAATCGAACCCAAAAATCAAAGTTACAAAAAATATGAGTCGAAAACCGAAATACCAAAATAGAAAGAATTCGGTTCGGTTCGATGTTTCAGTTTTCGGTATTTATGCCCTCCCCTAAGTGTATCCAACTAAATTGAGAAAGTGTATCCAGCAAAATTGAGAGCTTTGTTAACACCTCCAAACGAATGTTGTGTATGATACTATGGACTTGCCCTAAAATCAATGTATTCAACAAAATTAAGATATTGTTGATAAATAGAAGTTGGGGTTGGAGGCTAACATCATCACTGGAAGAGTATTTGGGGAGGACTGATCCTCACCAAAGTGAAATGCTTCACTTGGTTAGTCATCAAAAGAATCGCTTAACTCATGAAGTGCTACAGAAGAAAGGAATGCAACTAGTCCCTAGATGTTTCCTATGCAATTTGACAGGGGAAACAAACAAACACCTAGTCCTACACTGCAAATCACTACACAGATCTACGGCTTATCCTCAACATCACAGGCTTTAGCTGGACTATGCTAGAAGACACTTCTGTCCTTTTTAATTGCTAGATCAGAAGGGGGAGTTAGCAAGACTCAAAAGAAGTGGTGGAAGCTAATACCATCATGCATAGGGTGGTCAGTGTGGAAGGAAATAATTGGGAGATGTTTCGAAGATAGATCTAATTCTATTCACAAAGTAGAAGGGAATTGGGTAGTATCTTTACTTTTTTGGTGTAAACAACTGTGTATAGAAGATGTAGATCAAATTATAGAATTAATAGGGAGCTAGTAATTTTGGTTGGGGCTGTAAATTTTTGAAGGTGGACAACATGCTCTTATTGCTGAAGAATACAACTTTACCAATGTTTAAAGAAATAAAAATTAAGATATTGTTGATACAATTAAGTTAGCGAATAGATACAGTGAATCCAACTAGATTGAGCGAACAAATACAAAAAAATTGTCGTGTTACTGATACAACACGAGTTTCAGAAAGTTGTATCAGTTATACAATGCGAAAATGCATCAGTGATACAACATGAATTTCAGAAAGATGTATCAGTGATACAACAAACTTCAAAACTGATGCTACGTTTGATAATTAGTCAAACGATCATTATGTTTGGTAATTAGGCACTAAAGTACCAATACTCATGAAAATTCCTCTATTTTGTAGTATATATATAGGCCTAATCCTTTTAACATGAATCCTAAAATCGAGCATATCAAAATCAAGACGGGAAACATGAAGGCCCATGTCCGTAAATAACTGCAAAGGGATTTTTTGATTTTCCTTCACTGCAGTTTTCATGTTTCAGCACAGAAGAACAAAGGGACAAACACCTCTCTTCTTCGGTAATCCCCTAAAAAACATCTCAACCATTTAACACACGGCTTATGCAAGGTGTAAATAAAAAAAGAATTACAACTACTTCCTCCTCTAACTTGTTTCATTAATAAATATGTAAGGACATAGAAGTTGATTAATATTTTAGGTATAGAATCGTCGTTCAACATTTAACGTGGAACATTCATGCTTTTATAATATAGATAGATATAGATTTTCTTTCTATTTTCATTTGGTTGTTTTTGGGTCAGCCAACTTTGGCCGATTGGACAAGTTATTTTTCATTTCGTCAATTAATAAAATCAGCCTGAGCGGCCCAGAAGTTATTTTTTTTTTAAAAAGACAACAATGACAAAAAGATTTAAAACAGTAAATGTATTATTCAATTACCAAATGTGACAAAAAAATGCTTTGTTAAAGAATCTGAGTTGAAATTTGAAAGTAAATTCGCGAGAAACATGAAAAAAAGATCATATTAATTTATTACTAATAATTATATAAATAGATGGTAGTTTATATTATTTGAGGGCTTAACCCTAGAGCCGCCTGAAGTAGAGTGGAGAAACAGAGTTGATCGGAAAAGATGCTTCGGATCCTGCTTAACAAGCGAGCAAATGAGAGTGGTGGAGTTGTTAAGGGGTTGCCTCCTGAAACTGTCAGAGTTGCTTGTCCTGATCATCTTGTTTTAGCTGATCTTCCTGTAGCCAAGAGCCTTGGTTCAGTGAATCCTGCATCTCTGGTCAAAACTGTTGGCCGGAGGTCCCTGCGCCAGCCTGGTAAACGAGTACATATGTGTATCCGCTGTGACTTTCCCATCGCTGTTTATGGACGTCTGGTCAGTATACAACTTTTTGAGTTTTTGTGTTTTCACATCCACCTTTCCACCTTTTTCTAGCAAGTCTGTAGTTTTTTCTGTTCCAGCATAATATGTCAATCAGCTTACAGATGTAACCACTCTGATGAGTATGTGTTTTACTAGGTCTAGGTGTTGATTTCACATAGTTGGTCATTTATAATTCAATGTCCCAACTTAAGTGATACTTTGGTCTGCATACTCCCCACGTAATATATGCAAAATAGACTACCTCCCGACATCCCTCCTGGCTAAGAGTCTGCACCTAGCTTTTACAGAGCGCATGGGAACTGATACACCATCTATTCCTTTTTGACCATATACACCAAAATATACTGGTTGGTACCATCCGCCAGATCTTTCTGATGTTTTTTTTCATCAACTTCCAAAACCTCCGGCTCTCATAGGCATACTATTGTATGTCGTAACTCAAGATAATCCCAAATTAGAGGAAAATATTCCAAATGTCAGCAACTATTTGGCAGTGTAGGAAGAGGTGTTTGTTGGTCTCCAGACGTGATGGTACATGTAACATCTATTCATTAAGCATTGATGGTACATGAATGTTCATCCAGCTAATGCTATCCTGTGGCAGGCTTCATAGATTGCTGCCCAAGGGAAAAACATTTGAGTTTGGGGATAGTTTTAAAAGTATCCCATATGAACCTTAACAAAAAAAATGAAAAAGACCTTGTTTTTGTTTTAAAGATGATGCATTTATTGAATAACTTGTCCTGTTTCATACGCTAACTGGTTAATGCTTTTCCTATTATCTTGTATGTGTAATGTGGCAAGTCAGGCAGAACTTTTTCTTGTTACTACGAAATGGCTGTATGTCATACACAAACTGGGTTATGCTTTTGAAAGCTGGTGTATGACTCATGTTGGATGACATTATCAATGTTATGAACTATTGGAACACACTCTCACCTTTATATTTACTTCTCTCAACTACATTTCGAGTGAAAATGATCTTTACTATCTTCTTTCTGCAGAGCCCGTGCGAACATATCTTCTGTCTAGATTGTGCCAGGAGCGACTCTCTCTGCTACCTGTAAGCGTATATCCTGTTTCTCCACTTTTAAGAGTAATATTATCATTTCTTTAGGACATAAAATATAAAATTATCAACTAAATATTATTTTGGACATCTCACATTTAATGATGGCAAGTCAAAAGGATTGCAAACAATATAGTGATTTATAGGGGATATGCTGCTGGTAGCAGCATGGGGTACAACAAGGTGTATGTTTTAGTTTTTGGCTGTTCTACATAAACCTGAATTTCACATTGATATTTTGTCAGGTCATTATTCAGTATTGTATCTCTGTTGTTAGACCTGAATTTTCCATTTTTTGTCAAGTAGACTAGGGCATTGAAATCTTAGTTTTTTAGTCGAATCCTATATCAGCTTGGGCTAGTTTTTGAAATACCATTATATTAGAAATTCTCTTCCAAGTTAGAGAGATATTGCTCCTATGAAGAGTTCCATCAGCCCTTGTTATGGCAGATGATTGATTTTAACCTGACTGGAAATTTTGGAATCTCATCAAAGAGCATTTGAGATTGTCATGATAAGCATATTCTAGAGAATTCTCACTCATCCTTATTCAACTGTATTGCTACTATTGTTTGAGAGTAAACTAGGTTGGTTAGTTTGGCTTTACCTGTTCCATACTTGTTTCACTGATCTAATGATATGGAATCCAAACTACATTTGTTTTATTCAGCTGTGATGAACGCATTCAGAAGATTCAGACAATTAAAATGCTGGAAGGGGTCTACGTCTGCGCAGCTCCGCATTGTCTCAAGTCCTTTCTGAAGAAGACTGAATTTGAATCTCATATTCATGAGGTTCACAGTGATCTCCTCCGTGCAGAAAAAGATGGAAACGTTTCAGAATCTGCTAATGCTAGAAAACCTGCAGCATCTGAATCTACAGTGCAAGCATCACCTAGGCCCATATTTTCTCCTAGTTCAGGTTCCCAGGTACATGATCGTGAAGACAAAGCTCTTCATTCTCAAACTAGAGACCAACAGCCTCCTAGGCCTTTTATGCAACAAAAGCCACCTTTCACTGGTTCAATCCAAAATCATCCACTAGAGCAAGAGTCTGATAGTAATCCTCCTCCAGGCTTTGAAAGGCCTGGCGTGCAGAGCCGGTTACCTCAGCAAGGCTTTGGTGCACAGGTTTCATTGCGGCCAGACCCAGGACACTTTCTGGACAAGCAGCAAGGGATTATGGTGAGCTCCTCTAATCGTGAATATCCAATGCACATGCCCCAACCTCATGGCTTTGCTGTTCCTATGAGTTCAAATCCAGGTTTGGCTCCTCAATTTGGTTATCCTCAGTTTGCACCTGATGGAGCCCAACCATTTTATGGTGCTACTTCATTTGAGATGTCTAGGCCAGACTCAACTCCTGAAAGGGGATCAGAACAAGGGTCTTTGTTAGGTTTTCGACCTGGTGCTGCAGGAAATATGAATTTTCCAGAAAATTACCCTCGGCCATGGAATATGGGGCAGCCGGCTGGGCCATTTGAGCCCACTGCAGTTCAACCTCCTCGAGATGGTATTGTTAATGCTGCTGATCCTCAAGGAAGAGCAGTATTTTTCCAAGGAGATTATGGAAGGAATGCCAGTGTAGTGCCCTCAAACCTGCAACCTCCGCCTTCAACCAACAGAGGATTGGAAGGTGGACAGAGTAGTAATTCCATGGATACTGGAGATAGCAAGGGTATACTGATGCCACAACCTATGTCCCTCCCACCACCCCCACCTTTACCTCATCACATGTCACAACTCCAGATAGGGGGTAGACACTATTCTGGTGATACAAGTCATGATGGACAGGGCTATGGTTGGCAACATGAGAAGCGTGATAATTTCAGAAGCAGCCAAGACTAGTTATGTTCTGGTTATTCCTCCACCGTTTTTTTTGTAAGAACAGTGTCCATTTTGTGTTACCTGCAGTGTATTTTACTTTCTAAACTACCAACTTTGTTTTGTTGTTTGTTAAAGCTGAAATGCTGGTTTCTCTGATAATTACGTTGCTTCTTGTTCAAACAGAATTTCTGTAGCATGGATCTCATTCTGCTTGAAAAGTCATTCAAGATTCGTAGCTTCTAAATTGTGGCCAGAAATTACATATTTGAATAATTTCCTGAAGCATCCAAGCATTGTCAATAATAGTTAGTATATGCAAACAGCAATTAACAAGAATTGCTGAATAATTTATTACTGTAGTTCAATTATACATATCTAGTAGGCAAATCATGCTGCAAGCTTACAACTTGCTCAAGACCTTACAATAGTTTGCTCTGCAACAAAATGGGTGTGCATAATCAATCAATCTACTACGCTTCAATCCCAAATTAGTCTTCGTATCCATTTAAGAGGAAACAAGAAGCACGGGCATCTTCACAAGAAGAACTTCTTTTGTCGCGGTTCCAATTCAATACATTGATGTACACAATATATGTGCAAATTACAATCTCTCATATCTTGTGAAGCATGGGCATCTTCACAAGAACACTTGCTAGCCATTCACTTCCGTCGAGAAAGAGCAAAAAGGGAAAGAAAACAAGATATATGACAAAGGTTATTGAAACCACAAACCCCAAAACAACCTTACCCCCAATCCCTTTTTTTTGGAAAAAAAAAAGGTGAAAAAACTTGACACAAAAAAGAGAATGGTTTAGCTTAATTTCTTCTTTTCCAAACTTAATCTTGGAACCTTGTTAACACACACGGCATCAAATTTATGATACAACTGCCACAATTTCCTGTATGCCATTAACAGATATGCATCAACTTGGTCTTCATACTTCTCATAGAGTGCAGGAACTGTAAGAGCAATCACAAGGCCTGCAAAGATAAAGAACCTGAAAGTCAATTTCTGTCGTCAAGAGCACTTTGTTTCCAAAATTAGGAATAATGGGAGTAACTTACTAATGTAGCCCAATGTGAGGAAATCGGTCAAGCCTCCAAGGACAGATACCAGAATCAGCCCCGCGGAGACCTTAACAAACATATTTGTGTCCTTACCAAGGGCAATATCCTCAGAAACTGTCAGTAACATGTTGATGTGATTGCGGATGAAACAAGCTGCTTCATTTACCATTTCTTCAGAGAGATACAAATGCGGCAGAGGTGGAGCTGGTCTGTTGCAATTTTTTTGGACAAGGCTCAATCACAGAAAAACAATGACTATAGTTCAAGAAGGTTCATTACTAGATAAGTTGATAATAATATCATGAACTGCCATTCTGGATGGCACTAAAAGTTTACTATGAAGAAGTCTACAACATCATGCTTAGGAACCTCTCTATTCTACCAAGTTTGAGGTTGAGGATTAATCTCATTGAATTGGCAAGCTGATGACTTTCTTGCAAAACATTTTTCCATTCTCGTCCTTGTTTTTTGTGTTTTTTTTTTCTTTTTAACCTTGATGTACAGTGTATTCTTTTTCTTTTTAACCTGGGTTAACTTGCGGGCACTTCGACTATTTCCGCGAGTACCTGCTACCTCCCACCAGCACAAGTATTGGGTAATTTGCCCATCAAGGCTTGGACAGATAGAAAAAAATCACCAAATGTTTTGTTTTTGTGTGTTTTATTTACTTGTTCTTTAAACTTTCCATCAAATATCAGTAATAGAAGTACTTGTCCAAGCAAAATTAGCAACATCATAATAGCTTATAAAATACTGGACTATGAGCTGATTTTTCTCTGGAAGCTGTTCTACTATACAGTATTAAGGAATTATAAATTTCTCCACACACCATTGGCCTTGAAACTGTTGGAAAATAGAGTTCCCACAAATGTAGCATGTTTAGGAAGGGTTCTAGTGCTACGTGTATGAGAAATGACTTGAGAGTGTGAACATTTGCTCTTGCACTGCCAAGTGTCCTTTGAGAGTTGGGGTATGCTTTCATGTGTTCTTGGAATAAAAGAGATGATAACAATGTCCATGAGACAACTATTATGCTGTTGGAAGAGACCAAAAATGCAGAAAAGCAAAGTAGGTTCAGAGTCCGGACACCCTTCATCTGGAAAAGAGAAATCCAAAGAGCTCTGATGGCAGGAAAAACCCTCTTAATTGTTTTAAACACTCATGTTTAAAGATTTTATCATTTTGATGTCATTCCAAGTCATTACAGGATATATATGTGCTGACGGATTTAGTTTGATCTCCACACTTTGAAGAGAGCACAAACACAGATATGAAATAATTTAGGTTTGCCACATAACTCCCCACCACCACCACCACACCCTCACCCACCACCACACACACAAGGCTGACTTAATGAGCAGATAAATAAATATCAAGAAAAGTTAGTCCTAGATAACCAACAGATAACAAGAAATGAAACAGCAAGGATGGCCAACGGAGCATTACTACAAGTGTTTATGCTACTTGACCGACGACACACTAGGTTTCATTAGCATTTGGAAATTACTTGCATCTCAGCCTCTGATAGAACCACCTCCCCTCTACCTATCCCACAGGGGAGCGCAAAAAGATGAAAGTTCTCCTAAATTTTAGACAATTTAAAACCATTTTGGTTTGCTACATGTCAATCACTTGCTTCCTTTCCTTATCCAAGTAATCAAGTAAAAATGCAGATGCGGATCCCCATATGAAGCAAACGAATATCCATTGAATTGTCTTTCCGGATAATAACCTGTCAATGTGGCAGGAACTTAATCCCTCCCATTTGACATACTTATAGAGCTATATGAAACTCTAATCCAAATCGCAGTAGTTTGAGAACCCCCATATTTTCGATCAAAATTACTTATTACCAATGCTACTGCATACACTAAACCAAGTAAACAAAGCACATCAAAATTGTATGTCACAACTGAGATATGTGAGATCATTCACTTTGTGCTATTCTCATCAAACCACACACAGCTAACATGAAAAACCATATCACAAAAGCATTTGAAGAAGATTGTCGTTTACCTGTTAAGAATTGCAGCTGATTTAGACCATAGAAACAAAATTGTGAACAGCAGAAAGAAAACACTTGAGACTAATGATAGAAGTGTATAACCAGATCTCTCAAACACCACCCAAGCAAACAATGTTACTACAAGAATTCCCACTGTCACATCTTTTCGCCTCCATAGAACAACATCAGCAACTGTTTCAAACAAACTAAACTGGATCAAACACAAAATAAAACCAAGTAACTCTTTTAATAACAAGAACAAATTTTTATCACAAATAGTTTAGTTGACCAATTTTCAACAAAAATTTCATCAATCCCATATCAAGAACTCCAATTGCATTTGTGATAAACATATAAACCAAATTATGAACCTAAATTCATCATCAAACAAGAACTGACATGATCAAGAATTTGCATTAGGTGGACTTACCAAAACCTTCTCCAAGGATCTGATGAAGACTTCTCTGCCTGTTAAACAATTTATCAGATGAACCCATTTTTCTACAAAACCTCAACTCAAATGAAAACAACTTCTTCACCAAGAATCAATCTTTGGTAACTTTTGTGTATACTTGTTCACCAAGAATCAATCTTTTTACTTGCTAGTCAGATATCAAAATGGATGAATATTGAGATATGGTATTAGTGGCACCAAGAATCAATCTTTTCCAGCCTAAAAGCATGAAAACATACTCATGATATTATTTTCTGCACTATTTTTTCAACTCCAAAAGAATAAAGAAAAGTATAAAGTGGGGGCTGGCCGGTTCTATAAGTGTTTGCCTTTGGAGAAGTAATAGGAAAAACAATAAAAATTGAAGTAAAATAGGAAGACAGAGACATTCCCCCTTGTATCTCACAGCTAAGCAATGTCATGTGGGCTGCTGATTTTTTCTAGTAAATTTTAGTCTTCTTAGTACTCCCTACTTTTTCTACTGGAAATTTGGTGGTAAATGATTTGGTTATTGAATGGAATAATTTGGGTTGAAAAAAAAAAGTTCTAAAGTAGTAGATTTAACTTTCTTAATAAAAATGGAAAAAGTGGGGGCTGGCCGGTTCTATAAGTCTTTGGAGAAGTAATAGGAAAAACAATAAAAATTGAAGTAAAATAGGAAGACAGAGACATTCCCCCTTGTATCTCATTTAAATAAAATAGTAACTTTTAGGATTTTTTATACAAATAGTGGTCAAATCTAGTATTTACTTTTTTAATATGTGTGATTGTATGTTAATTCTTCTATTTTTTTTTACAATAATATTTTATAATTTATTGTAACAGAGTAATATATTTTTTTTATTGATTTTGATATGTCCTACTTGAGTAGAAAGTTTATGACAATCTTTGTGTACATATCACTTGATATGCTAACAAATAACTTTTTATTTTATAATTTTTTCAAACTACTAATTAACCCTCAAACTACAGGTGATGCATCCCTTTATTTATACATACTTACCAATACACTAAAGTTTATACATACTTACCAATACACTAAAGTGCTTACTTGTTCATAAGTTTGCCTATACAAATTAAAGTCCCTAGTTAGAAAAATAACATTGCTATACATGGGTTAAGGAGGAGAGAATGGATGCATGTGAACCCACCCCCTAGTGCATAAACCCCTGGTTCAACAAGCAAATATTTATCGAAATGGCCAAAAGAAAAAATAATTGTAATTCAAATAAAGGATCCAGAGGAAATAGCTAAGGAGGTGAATATTGAACGGAAAATATTAGTGACGTTGAGAATGTATTCTTGAGGTGTAGAGAATATTAAGGTGCATCGATTATGCACTAATTCATGTTTTTTCCTCTTGGATCTACCCTATTGATGCTTAGATTGCTATATTCTCGAAATCGATACTACTTAAATTTGCGTTGATTTTTAGTTTGTGAATGGTAATGCTTTGGATTATTAAATTTTGGTTATTATTTTCTTATATTATTGCACAATATAAGTTTTAGTCACCTCTCGTATAGAGCTTGGTTCAAACGTCCTTTTTAGTTGTTTCTAGTCATAGTTTTTGTTTGTTTCTAGAATTCTTTTATATAAAAATTATTGATTCTTTTTAGGTAAATGCTTAGGAAATAGTTAGAGTTTCAAAATTTAAAGATGTCTAAAAACATTGGCATACCGTAATTTTTCTTGTTTTCCTACTTATAATTGTAGCATTCTTATAAAATATAAAACTTTTAGCTTCACGGTAGATATTTCAATAATTCTCATTTATATTGTCAAATGTTATTTTAAGTTAAGAAAATCTTGACCATTTGTTTCTACACACTACATTAATTCTTGTTATCAAAAACCTTATTAATAGATTTGAATATTTAGTTGTTTAATTTAAAGTTCTAAAATATTAAGCAAAGTCTTCTGTCAAATTTTTTTTAAAAAAACTAAAATAATATCTAAAAATATGTAGAAGATGTTATCTAACATGTACTATTAAAATATTTAGAACAATAACTTTGCAGAAATAATTAGCAGCAATGTTTAAAGCATGGTTTCAAAATCGGTAAAGAAAATAGAAAAGAAGAAAATCGAGTCAACTGAATACACAAGGTGTTCTTAAGGAAATTATTCCACTCGAGTAGTCGAGGTTAAAGGAATATATCCTCCAAGATAAAACGTTTTTACTCACCAGTATATTGCTATCAAAAAACAATGGTGTCAGCAAATCACTCAAAGAGAGCAAAGTACGGTAAATTTATTTATGCAGAAGAAGAAGAAGTAGTTTAGAAAATTTTGTTCTGAAAAAATTGAGGAACAAGTATTTATAGTCACAAAGTACTATTTTTAAAAGATTGCAACCTTCGAGAACAATCACCTAAGAAATGACTATTTTTGAAAGTTTGCAACCTTTCAGAACCGTCATTCATAAATGGTGGAAATGCAACCTTTCAGAATCATCATTCATAAATGGTGGAAAATTTAAATAAATCTAAGAAAGAAACTGCACAAATTCAATTCGAAAATTGGATTGCGGATCCGAATCAGAACAGGGTTGCGAATCCAATTCAGAAAATGGATCATTCGTGTGGCTAATTTAATGATTAATTAAATAATTAAATAAATCTTTGTCCAAAAATAATATTCGGTTGATCATTTTCCAAAGCCAAATCTGTAGTTGTAGCCGTAGCCAAAGCTGAGCCGAACAACGACGACAACGCCGCGAGGGTGTCCCTCTTTCCAACCCTTTTAATAACAAGTAGAAATGTTTCCTTATTTAAACACTTGAAATTTTCTTAACACTATCAATGAGGCAGAAAGGCTTTTTACTAAAGCATAAGAAACACTTCATATTCCCTCCATTTTCCATTTATTCTTACTAGGGGTGTACATAGACCGGGTTGGTTCGGATTTTTTACAAACCAAACCAAACCATTTGTGTCGGATTATTAAATCTATAAACCAAACCAAACCAATAAAAGTCGGGTTTTTCGATATCAATTTTTCTCGGTTTTTTCGGGTTTTTTCGGGTTTTCGGGTTTTTTCGGGTTTCTCGGATTTTTCATAGTATCTAATAAAAAGCACAGAGCAGTGCTTCTTAAAAAGAGTTCAAGTCCAAAATATCAACATATAAGATGGAGGCAGAACATTGTTTGAAGTTTTAACTTTATAATATAACTTTATAAGATGTTTTTTTTTGTATATTATTTAGATGACCTTCTCAAGTCCAAATCTAAATGTAAGAAAGAAAACAAAAATTATGAAAAATTTTTAAAAAATATTTATAAATTACATTTTAATAAATATTTTTATGTATAACATAATTTAAAAGTAGTATATCTATAATCGGGTCGGTTTGGGTTCGGTTTGACTTTTTTTTAGTTAAAACCAAACCAACCCTATAATGGTCGGGTTTTTTTTCCAAACACCAAACCAAGTCAAACCAAACCACTAGTCGGTTTTTTTTTCCGGTTTGGTTCGGTTTGTCGGTTTGGTGCGGTTTATCGGTTTGCCCTGTACAGCCCTAATTCTTACCATACCAACAATCCCCCACATTAATGGGGAATGGCTATAACTATAGGAATGCACAGACGAGTGTGTACTTTACAGGCAAGTATTAATTACATTTGAATAAGTAGTTTTCCCTTTGAACTTTCTGTAGTGTCCATTTGTCGGATATACTCGAACAAACGATAGATTTGATACCTTTGAATCATCGAACCTTGGTGTATACCTAGACAACATATGTCACACAATCAACCCTTTACTATTTATGGTTCTTACGATTGTGTTCGTTTCAACCATAAACACCTCCTGATTTCATGAGAATATAAAGAATGGGCTTTTACTATCATTTTCTTATAACGTTGAATTTCAAAAAGTTAGAAGAATTTACTCTAAATAAAATATACATGAATTTTGTTAATAAGTTTATGGATCTAATTAAGTTTTGGTTTTAGGCCAACAATTTTACGGAATCCAGCCAACTCGTATAATTGTATAGAAGAAAAGAAAACAATATTAGATAGTACAAGGAATTAAGTAGTGGAACATACTTGGCTTCTCAGAAAAAATTACACTGTTAAAACTCTTGAATGTGAGAAAGTTGTTATACAAGTAGGTCATAATGGTTCCTCCCACTATAAAGGAGCCTCACAACCTTTCTGTTTTTCGAACCTTTACGGAACTCAGCTCCATATTCTGCAATAGGAATGAAACCAGAGCCCCTTCCTCCATGCTGCAATTTCATCGCCAAAATGAGAAACTCATAAGGAAACATTAAATTAAACATTATCGATGAACAAAAAAGAGAGGTTTAGGAGTACTGTCTAAGAGCTTAGATATTACTTACTAGCTAAGAAAACAAAGGTTTGACAACTTTCAACCATTAAGCAATTATAGTCTTATGGTCTAGGCTTGATCAATCGACTAGGTACCACGTCTTCAAGGTGAAAATAACCTTTTCAACCTCTTTTCCACATTATGCCAGGACTTGCTGCAAATGCAGTACCTATATATACGATTTTACAAGTCGGAAGCAAACACCATAGATAATATGTAACCAATCCCCACCAACAAGAGCACAGGAGTGCAAACTAAAGATGAACCTAGATCCCCAACCACTAAATCATGACAGGATAGAGTGGCAATGTACACATCAAAATGAACTGAAGATATGAGATATCTTCAGTCACTTTTTCTACTCAAAACTAAAAGGAACTTTTACTTCATTGGTGTTTCTTTCAAGCATTCATCATCCGTTAAATGTTATACAGGATGATACCTCAACACCATATTTGTATCAATGCCTTGTTTCCTGGGAAGATTGAATGCCTTCATATTCAATCTTAATTAATGTATGCTGACATATCTCACTCACTATTGCCAACAGAAGCTTCCAAAGTTGAATTGGTAAATTTCACTGACTTTTGCTGCCTTATTAATTTCTTTTAGAGAATTAGTAGATTAAATAGGAAAATAGAAATATCAGCAGGACAGTTGATTGAAGGAGAAATTGCAATGATTGTCTAGTGTACAAAAGAAGATGCTGGTGCAGATGGGTTGTCGTTAGCTAGCTTTGAGAGATCTAATGCAATAAGAATTCAGTTACACTGAACGTAATGAGCTTTACAGAGCCTACTTAGTTGTTGGCAAGGAGAAGAGGTATAAATGGACCACAATACCCAAAATACTTCAGTCAATGTTGTTAATGTGTTCGTTAATAGGATAGATATGCTTGATTTCCGAGCAAGGAGCCCTTGTTATGAGTGCTTCAGAAGTAAATTTTTTGAAGCAAAGAGAAGTACCTCCTGTTCTGGTATGTATACCATAATTGGCTGGCAGCACAACTTCGATAATACCTGATGAAGAAAGAAAGATGATCTATCAGCATAAGCGATGCAATGTAGTTAAATGGAACTAACAGGTAGTATGTAAGTGTCCCACTTGTGATGTGTGACAGAGAGTATTATGGATGCACTTCCTATAGAAACACCACCAGAAACCATCTCTTTCCCCTCATAAACTAGAAAGGAATTAGTGTGGACATGACAAGCAGTATAAAATTGAAGAAATGAAAAGAATGAGTAAACCAAAACAACCAATAGTCCTGAAAGAATGATCCAGAATCTCATAAAAATAAAACCTCCCTATGCAGCAACTAAACTCAGATTGATGATGGTTACATGGAAATAGAGGATAAAGATAGAAACGATTGGATATTCAAGATTAGAAGAATCAAGGCTAAAAATTTGCTTACCAGTAGCTCTGACTCTCCTCCCCAGAAATCAGACCGTCCAATTCGTTGGCAATATCTGATAAAATGAATCAAAGTACTGAGAAAGTATTTATATTCGACTACTAGTATTATCATAAGTACCTAAAATTGAGAGATGAAGTTTCATGTTCTTCAATGATTACAAAGCCTCACCGTCTCAAAGACTCCTCAACTGTAATGGCAACCAAGGCCTCTTCATATTTAAGAAGTTCCTTCTCATCATCACAAATAGCTTCCTTTACAGCCATCCTTAATTCATCTTTTACATAAGGGAAAACAGATTTTTCATCAACTTCAGGGAAATAATCACACAAAATGAGACAGAGGAGAACAGATAACTTGCCCTAGAGTATCAGGAGTAAAACTTTTGGAGATTGCTCAATACGTAGAAGCCATAGTTAGAGAGCTACTATGAGGTTTAACCTTGTTTGTATAATTAATGAGTAGTACCGAAATGATTGATGAAAATCTCTAGCAGACAAATATTACCTGCATCATCTCTTTCATCTTGAGGGTGAAGTTTCACGCCTTTGTTATAAGCCATCCCTTTTACCTGATTTATAAATAACACCAATTCCTAAGAGAAACAAACTATTGCCTCGAAGTTCCAAGGCACTAAAACGTTTTAGGAAAGAAAAGCATGACGTACAAATTGGGAATAATCACATTTATCCAATTTTTCCTTCATGACACTCCTATTTCAGATTTTTACCATATTTTAAAGAGAATTTAGAGCTCCTTCCGAAAGCTGATGATAAAGAGATCAATGAATTCTGAGAGTTCCCTCATGATTGATGGAATTGTTAACCTTCAATTCATCCTGATAAAAGGATATTGGCTTCAGATGAATTTGGTTTACATATGTAGGTCTTCTAAAAAAAATTATAGATAAAGTTAGGCTGACAACACAAGTCCATACCTCTCAGTTCTCACACTTTCAGGAACAAAGACCCCGTGGAAGGTTAAGATTGCATAGGTTTTTTTTTTTAAAGATAATTGTAAATGACATGCTATAAGCCAAACAAGATTATACTTCCTGACTATGCAAAGTAAGTAGTGAAGACCACTAATAGATGAAACGAATTGTTTTTTAGGAAGGATGACAGGCATAAATGCATGCTTCAGCATCTTAATTTTTCAACGGCAATGTGGCGGAAGCTATTCAGGGTCATTCACAACTCCTTATTCCTGCATGCCAACATTTGAAGAAATCAAATCAGGTTTTCTGGGGGTTTTGCTAGCAGAATGAAGGCAAACATTTGTTGCATTCTGCCTCATTAGCAATGATATTTTGTATTTGGCTAGAAAGATGGTTATTTTGCTCCTTTTTGGTATACGGAAAATGGTCCTATAAGGTGAAGCACACAAAGACCCTCTGCAGAGTAAGAGGGGCACCTTCAGTAAATGTCTTGTTTAGTTTGTGTCAGTTAGTTTAATTCCTACTCTTGTTAGCGAAGCAACTTTCCTCAAATTAGCATCTGTCTCCCTTTCAATCAATGAGGTAAAGTGTTCTATCAAAATCCATGATCATTAGGCTAAAAAAGGCGTCGAAAAGTTATAGCAACAAAGTTGTACAGTCAACAGAGTTACATGAAACTGATTTTCAGATCAGGGAAGGAAAATGCTTCATACCAGTGCACGAAACATGCAGCGCCCATCACCTGTTATTTTCTGTACTGAATAATGTTCTACTTTTTTTAAGGCTGGTGAAGCTCCACCTCTACAATAAAAAATTAGAAAAGTAACACACACAATCGTGAGATAAAACTAAGCACTTGATTCTAACAATTGGCACTGAATTTAGGTAATCCTCAAGCCCTTCAACTGCTTGTTGTTAAAGGTTAGAATACATGGATCTTTTATTTTCTCTGTGTACCAGTGTCCAACAGGTGTGATGTGAGTGCCCACCTGTGCGGATGCTTGATGGGGATTCTTCAAGATACCCTAAAAAATAGCAAAAACTGCAGATACCCATACTGGATACTTATACAGACACCCTATGTTGCTCGGATTCTTCAGAAATGTCGCTAGGTTCATGTCGGATCCTTCAAAAACAGTAATTTTTGAAGGATTTGACACGAGTGCGGCAACATGATTGGAGAGTCCAAGGAACGTAGCAGACACCTATATAATAAGTTTATTGGTATGACAGTCCATGTAACATAGATTGAAGGCAATTATGTCACAAGGAATAGCCCACAAACCATTTATATACAGCATAAAAAAATTTACTCTACATAATCAGATTTAATTCTGGGACCTCAAATTCACAAGTAAATGCAACAATGAAGAAATTAAGCAAATTGCATTTGCGGGAAATCAAATAAAACCATATGAGGCATCATTCAAGACAAAGCTTTTATCTTATTTGATAAACCTAGTGTACATGCCAATTTGAACGCACCTCAACTAATTTCATGAGGTATATGCTACCTCCCGAGCCGAAGCTAAGATTTCAAATTTATTGGTTCGTAATTTTACAATGATGATTTTAAGTAATAATAATTGAATTCTAAATTTAATATTTGTACATATTTAATGAATTTATTAACACAAATATATCTACCAGCGGGCTATTAGGGGTCGAAAACCTGTTCGACGTCAGAACCGATCTCCCTTGTCAAAGCTTAGTTATCCGTGAATGAGAACTCGTTTTAGAAATTTCTCCCCTTAAACTTCAGAACTTCTTGTTCTTCTAAAGTCATTCTTTCTGGCAGCTATCTAATACCGACGTTCTCCTGGCGCTCTCCCCCTTTATTCGCATCCTGCCTCTGTGGGCACACACCGTCCTCCCCTGGTGGCACACCTCGATTAATTTCATGGAATACCAGCTACTTGTTGGGCTATGACCCATGTTCCAGCCAAAGGCCCATGGTCTAATCCTATTTGTAAAAGGATTTGAATAATTCTCCTAATTTGATTTCCAATTCTATTTGGAAAAGGATTGGAATAATTCTCCTAATTTGGTTTCCAATTCTATTTGGAAAAGAATTGGAATTATAATCCTAATTGGAGTTGGTTTTGGCTTTAGGAAAAAGTACCACTCTATAAATAGGATGATTTGAGAGAATTATGGAATTGCTCATTGGTAGTGTCTTTGAAAGACATTAGGCACATAAGAGAGGTTTTTGAGAGAGCTTTCAACAAGAGGGAAGAGAGAAGAAAAGAGTGTTTTCCGCAAGAGTTTTGCCTCTCCGATCAGCAACCTTCAAACTACGTTTGCCGATTCATTAACCGTTGGATCGGGCTGAAATTTTTACTGAGTGTTCCTAACATCTTAGTGTTTGATTTGAACGGTGGAGATCGGATTTGGAGGTCAGCAACATCCCAATTTAGGTCCCGAACAGTAGCTCTATTTTGGGTGATTTTCTTTCTATTACTTTTGTTGTTATAGCTATTACTTCTCCTTACTTGGCAATTGTTGTGTAGCCATTTAAGAAAATATTTGTAACCCTCTTATTGTTATAGTGGAGCAATTCGGATTTTGAAGATCCCGTGGTTGTTACCTTCAATTTGAAAGGTTTTTCCACGTTAAATTTGGTGTTATTTATTTTCTCTGTTTTTGGGTTTCCGTCCTTCCGTCATAACAAGTGGTATCAGAGCTTTGGTTATCTATCAAGGATTTTTTGATGGAGGGTAATATGAGCAAGATGGTATGTTTAAATGGTAGTAACTACAACATATGGAAGAGCAAGATGAAAGATTTACTGTTCGTGAAAAAAGATGCATCTTCCCATTTTTTCTGCTCATAAACCCGAGAATGTGACAGATGAAAATTGGGATTTTGAGCACCAACAAGTATGTGGATATATAAGGCAATGGGTTGAAGATAATGTTCGCAACCATATTGTGAATGAGACACATGCTAGAACATTGTGGGAAAAGTTGGAGACGCTTTACGCTTCAAAAACTGGCAATAACAAGTTATTTTTGCTAAAGCAATTGATGACCTTTAAATACAAGGAGGGTAGTCCTATTCTTGATCATATAAATGATTTTCAAGGTGTTCTTGATCAGTTGTCAGGAATGAGTGTCAATTTTGATGATGAAATACAAGGGCTTTGGCTTCTTAATACTCTACCAGATTCTTGGGTAACTCTTCGAGTTTCTTTAACAAATTTTGCTCCCGGTGGTAAGGTTACTATGGAATATGCAAAAAGCGGTGTGTTGAATGAAGAAGTCAGAAGAAGATCTCAAGGCACATCCTCACATTCAGACGTTCTCTTTACAGAAGATCGAGGGAGAGGTAAAACAAGAGGTTCGAGAAGTAGAGGTAGAAGTAGAAGCAAGTCAAGATCCAGGTATCGAAATGTTTCATGTCATCATTGTGGAAAGAAAGGACATATTAAAAGATTTTGCAATCAGTTGAAGCAAGAGCTTAGAGAAGGAAAGAAAGAAGAAAATAATGGAGATAATGTTGTTGCTGTTGTCCGAGATGACCTTCTATTTGCTTGTGATAAAAACGTCATCAATTTTGTATCTCAAGATACAAGTTGGATAGTAGATTCCGGAGCTACATCGCATGTCACACCGAGGAAAGACTTCTTTTCATCTTATACTCCTGTTAATTCCGGCGTGTTAAAGATGGGTAATGCTGGTGAGGTTAAGGTGCGTGGTGTTGGCACGGTTTGTTTAAAGACCAATCTTGGTACAACGTTAGTCCTTCAGAATGTCAAGCACGCTCCAGACATTCCTTTGAATTTGATCTCTGTAGGACAACTAGATGATGATGGCTACCATAATGACTTGTTCAATGGCCAATGGAAGCTCACCAAAGGCTCATTGATTGTAGCTCGCGGAAGAAAGCATTCAAATTTATACGTGACACAAGGATCAATTCTTGGGGACTCTATAAATTTGGTAGAAAGTGAGACTTTGTCAGAATTATGGCACAAGAGACTCAGTCATATGAGCGAGAGGGGGATCACATGTTTGGCTAAGAAGAATTTGCTTGCTGGTGTGAAACAAGCAAAGGTGAAAAGATGTGTTCATTGCTTAGCTGGGAAACAGAAAAGAGTTTCTTTTCATAGTCATCCTCCTTCAAGAAAGTCTGAACTACTGGAGCTAGTACACTCTGACCTTTGTGGTCCTTTTAAAGTAAAATCAAAAGGTGGTGCACTTTATTTTGCAACTTTTATTGATGATCATTCTCGCAAGTTGTGGGTATATCCTTTAAAATCCAAAGATCAAGTACTTGATGTGTTTAAGGAGTTTCAAGCCTTATCTGAGAGACAAACAGAAAAGAAATTAAAATGTATTCGCACTGACAATGGTGGTGAGTATATTGGTCCCTTTGATAACTACTGCAAAGCTCAAGGAATTCGTCATCAGAAGACTCCTCCCAAGACGCCTCAATTGAATGGCTTGGCAGAAAGGATGAATAGAACTCTTGTTGAGAGAGTTAGATGTGTGCTTTCGGAGGCTAAACTTCCAAATTCCTTTTGGGCGGAAGCGCTTAACACTGTTGCTTATGTTATCAATTTGTCTCCCACTGTTGCTTTGGATGGTGATGTTCCAAACAGAGTTTAGTTTGCAAAGGATGTCTCCTATGATCACTTAAAAGTCTTTGGGTGTAAAGCTTGTGTGCATGTTCCAAAAGATGAGAGATCAAAACTGGACGTTAAAATGAAGCAGTGCATCTTCATTGGTTATGGTCAAGATGAGTTTGGATATCGTTTTTATGATCCGATTGATAAGAAGCTTATCAGAAGTCGTGATGCTGTATTCTTTGAAGACCAAACAATTGAAGATATTAACAAGATTGAGAAAAAAAATTGTCAGATTGATGAAAGCTTCGTTGATGTTGATCTAGTTCCTAGTACTGACACATCTTTTGCACATGAAGGAATCCAAGATACAAATGTCGATGGGGATCAAGATCAGAATGATCATCAGAGTGTAGAACTTGAAGATGCTCCTAGTAATGATGTTATGATTGATCATCCACTAACTCATGTTCAAATGACTACTCCAGATGCTCCAGAAACCTCTTGTAGAAGATCTACTAGGGAGAAGCTAAAGTCAACACGTTATTCTCCTAATGAGTATATACTTTTGACTGACATGGGAGAACCTGAAGATTATGATGAAGTCATGCTAGATACTCATAGAAATAAGTGGATAGAAGCCATGGAAGATGAGATGAAGTCACTTCATGAGAATGGCACATATGAGTTAGTGGAGTTACCGAAAGGTAAGAAAGCTTTGACAAATAAATGGATCTTCAGAGTAAAGCAAGAGCAATATACATCTGCACCTAGATATAAAGCGAGGTTAGTTGTCAAAGGTTTTGGCCAGAGAAAAGGTGTTGACTTTGATGAAATTTTCTCTCCTGTTGTGAAAATGTCTTCTATTCGCATGGTTCTAGGCTTAGCTGCAAGTCTAGATTTAGAGGTTGAGCAGATGGATGTCAAGACTGCTTTTCTTCATGATGATTTAGAAGAAGAAATTTACATGGAGCAACCTGAAGGTTTCGTGGTTAAAGGAAAAGAAAACTATGTCTGCAAATTAAGAAAGAGCTTGTACGGCTTAAAACAAGCTCCAAGGCAGTGGTACTTAAAGTTTGAATCTGTCATCGAAAATCAAGGATACAAGAAAACTTCTTCAGATCATTGTGTATTCTTTCAAAAGTTCTCTGATGATGATTTTATTATCTTACTACTTTATGTGGATGATATGTTGATTGCTGGCAAAAATAAATCTAGAATTGTATTCCTTAAGAAGGAGTTGAGCAAATCATTTGCAATGAAGGACTTGGGGCCAGCAAAGAAAATTTTAGGCATACAAATTCATCGAGCCAGAAAGAAGAAGGAGTTATCATTATCCCAAAAGCAGTACATTGAGAAGGTACTCAAGAGATTCAATATGACAGAAGCAAAAGTGGTTAGTACTCCTCTTGCTAAACATTTTAAGTTGAGTACGATCCAGAGTCCATCTACTAATGAAGAGAAGAAGGAGATGTCATGTATTCCATACTCTTCTGCAGTTGGTAGTCTGATGTATGCTATGGTTTGCACTAGACCAGATATTGCACATGTTGTTGGTACTGTTAGCAGATTTCTTTCTAATCCTGGAAAAAAACACTGGAATGCAGTGAAATGGATACTAAGATATTTGAAGGGCACTTCAAATATGGAGTTGTGCTTTGGTAGTGGCAAGCCTGAACTTGTATGTTACACAGACTCTGATTTGGGAGGCAATCTTGACAATTCAAAATCCACTTCTGGTTATTTGATCACTTTTGCAGGGGGAGCTATTTTCTGGCAATCTAGACTACAGAAGTGCATAGCTCTATCCACCACAGAAGCTGAATACATTGCTATCACTGAAGGTGCCAAAGAATTACTTTGGATAAAGGAATTTATGAAAGATCTTGACTTTGAACAGTCAAGGTTCGTCCTATTTTGTGATAATCAGAGTGCTATTTATCTCACCAAGCACTCCACCTTTCATTGTAAGTCCAAGCATATTAGTAGAAAGTATCATTGGATTAGAATGGCCGTGGAAGAGAAATTATTTGAGGTTGAGAAGATACACACTCATGAAAATCCTTCAGATATGCTTACTAAAGTGGTAATCGCAGAAAAACAGGAGTTCTGTAGAACAGCGGCAGGCATGAAGCCCGTCAAGAGTTCCTCCACTTGAAGCCCATTTGGCCCCTTGGCTGGAGGGGGAGTTTGTTGGGCTATGACCCATGTTCCAGCCAAAGGCCCATGGTCTAATCCTATTTGTAAAAGGATTTGAATAATTCTCCTAATTTGGTTTCCAATTCTATTTGGAAAAGGATTGGAATAATTCTCCTAATTTGGTTTCCAATTCTATTTGGAAAAGAATTGGAATTATAATCCTAATTGGAGTTGGTTTTGGCTTTAGGAAAAAGTACCACTCTATAAATAGGATGATTTGAGAGAATTATGGAATTGCTCATTGGTAGTGTCTTTGAAAGACATTAGGCACATAAGAGAGGTTTTTGAGAGAGCTTTCAACAAGAGAGAAGAGAGAAGAAAAGAGTGTTTTCCGCAAGAGTTTTGCCTCTCCGATCAGCAACCTTCAAACTACGTTTGCCGATTCATTAACCGTTGGATCGGGCTGAAATTTTTACTGAGTGTTCCTAACATCTTAGTGTTTGATTTGAACGGTGGAGATCGGATTTGGAGGTCAGCAACATCCCAATTTAGGTCCCGAACAGTAGCTCTATTTTGGGTGATTTTCTTTCTATTACTTTTGTTGTTATAGCTATTACTTCTCCTTACTTGGCAATTGTTGTGTAGCCATTTAAGAAAATATTTGTAACCCTCTTATTATTATAGTGGAGCAATTCGGATTTTGAAGATTTGGTATTATTTATTTTCTCTGTTTTTGGGTTTCCGTCCTTCCGTCATAACACTACTTACCGGCTAACAATGATAAAGAAACAACCTAATGTTTTTGCCTCCACTGAAATTTAAACTTGAGACATCATCATTCTCAACTTACTTCAGCAAAAAAGGTACCAACAGAATTCAAGCTAGCAAATAAAAAAAAAAGGAGGAGGAACTTACAGTGAGGTTCCTATTCTGGCAAAAAATTGATGACCAGTGGCGCCAGAGAAAACGGCAAATGGGTTTCCTCTTTGATGAGATCTGTAACTGGAAGCAGAAACTGAAGCAACTGGAGAAGTAACCAGCTCAAACTGGGCGAATCCATGTCTCAGCTCATCAAGCACCATTTCTATACCCAAAAAAATTCAAAAAAAAAAAACATTATCAATCAATCAAACTTCACCTCAATCTCAAATTAATGGTTCAATTTAGGCCGAATTTTGTAACTGTAGGAGCTCAGTACCATTAGAGGGGATGGCCGCCATGTACTAGTTCAGTGCAAGGCTAAATGATTTATCCTCTTTTTTTTTTTTGGTAAACAAAAGGAAGAAAAGTAAAATAAAACTTTATCAAATCAGTTTGTTTATTTATGTAGAAAAAAGTGAAATTCAGAAATGCAGGTAAGACCGTGTAGAATAGAGTTTTGTGGTTGGATCTTTCCTCAAATTCGTATATAATGGGAGTTTTAATGTACCGAAATTTTTTTTATTTTTTTTACACTTTCGCTAAGGTCGAATGTTTAACTCCATCCCGGTTCAAGGAGAGTGGGGAATCTCAGAAAGTGTTGAACATCACCAACATTGACTTATCCCAATATTTAAGGAAGAAATTGACGATTTTAATATGTTTGAAAGAAAATGCTTTTAAATGTATTTGTTTTTTTTATAAAAAAAAAAAGATAAAGTGTCAAAATCACTCGTGAATTATCTTTTTTTTTAGTTTTATACTTAAATTATTGAGAGTGTGAGTTTTATCCCTAAATTATCACTTATTAAACTAATAAGTTTAAGTAATAAGCGATAATTTAGGTATAAAACTCACACTTCTAATGATTTAGATATGAAACTAAAAAAAAAAATACTCTCTCTATTCCTGTTTGCTTGTCAAATATTTTCTAATTTGATTTTCTTTTTTAATTGTCAATTTTGACAAATCAAGAATGGAAAACTTTTTTCATCCTATTATATCTTCAATTTATTAACATTGAGTTAATGTCTTTGAAAAATATAATAAATAAATATGTTTAAAACTCTATCAATTAATAGGGACAAAATGGTAAACTCACTATACCAATTATTATTTTCTTAATAAGTGTGTCAAGTCAAAATTTGACAAGTAAAAAAGGAACGGATGAAAGAGTTTAGATGTGTTTTTGACGTTTATCTCTTAAAAGCAAATAACAGTTTCTTTCACCACCCTAAAATACTATATTTCTCTTTAAAACTTGATCAAACACCTCACTTTTTTAAAATAAATACTTTTTGAAAGTGAAATAAATATTTTTGACCTTCTAAAAGTTTGATCAAACAAGCTAAGCTGACAAAAAACTTGAAAGAATCTTTTATATTTAGGTAAATTTGAAATTTTTAAGACTATAAATTTTATTTTTTTATATAGAATTACCTGATGATTTAAGAATATAACTTTTTTTTCTGTTTTTATTTATGGGTTTTGAATTTCATGATGAATATTGAAAGATTTTTTGGATCTTGGTTTGATTATTCTTGGTAATTTTTTTGTGTTTTGTTGATTCATTTCCTAATTAGTTAATTGATCTGCGAATTTGTGCGGAAGAAATACTATATATTTTCTAAAAGATGTCTTTTTCTTGTTTTGTATAGATGAGAAGATGAAAAGTATTAGGATTGTAGGTTGAAAAAATCAGTGTATTTATGTTTATAATTTGAGGTTAATATAGAGAAAGAGAAGTTGAGACCAGTGTTTTAAAAAGTGCGGATACAAAGTTAGGCATTTTATTTTATATGGGATGAGACACTGAGCGTAAGCGCCATGAATTTTTAATTTTAATTATTTATAAATTAATATAATAAAAAGATAAAATTACATAGAAATTTCAATAAAATATTAAAATAATTATATTGGGGCGAGGGGTTAAGCTAGCGTAAGCCCCGTGAATTTCATGCTATTAATAGAAACTCTTGCATTGCATCTCACTCCGTGAATCTTCAACAATGTCCTTCCCAACTTCTTGTTTGAATCTCCCCAGAATAATTAGTCCCTCCAATTCATATTATAATGTATTTAAAATTTTATGTATATTCATTTAAAAAGATATTTAATTACTTTAATCATAAAATATTAGTCTAAATTATTTTTTATTTCTCTCTTAAATGCCTCCATCAATTACCACTTCATTATTGGAGCAGGGTAAATTTGGAGAAAAGTAATTGATAATTTTATTTTTAAAATGTCAAATATTTTAGAACAAAATTTAATTTATGAAATATCAAATATTTAGGATGGAGATGATAACTTCAATTAAAAGATTATGTGTGTGTGTTGAGAGTATGGAATTTCTAATTTTTTCATATTCCATTGACTCCTACTATCCACCCTCTTGCTCACCCTCAAACCTCAGTTTGTATTCTTATAGTGTTTTGCTAGATTGCACATAAATTTTTTAAAGATTATATTTTCCTAATTATTTTTTAAACCCTAGAAAATAAATAAAAAATTTACTTATTTTTTAGAAAGATATTTTTTCATGGCTTCGTTGTGAAGACATCCTATAAGTTCATGCTTCTTTATTTCACCTATTCCATCAATAGATAGACACTCAAAAATCCGTTAACTCTCATGAAAATCCGAATTGATCAGTCCTCCCCGAAAAGATCAGAGGTTTGTCAAATACAAATGCCATACTTTGTATGCCTTTCAAACAGTACTAAAGAGACAATAAACCCTACCTAACAGGGACCTAAACTTAACAAACATAATTGACAACTAGCAAATTAAAAATATTAAAGGTGTTATTTTCAAATTCTTTTTTGTAATTTGTTGCTATTTATTACTTCCACTTTCATATTTAAGTCTTTTCATAAGAACATTAATTAAGTAGGGTTTAAAAGTTAGAGGGAAAAAATGTCGTCCCTGTTATAAGCAAGTGGATGTCTATAGGACCCATTATTATTGTAGATTAATAGCACTTTCACTGTAGATCAATAGTACTTTTATGGTAGAACAATAATACTTTTATTGTAACTCAATAGTATTTTTACTCTAGCTCAATAATATTTTTTTCAACAAATTTTACCTATAAAAGGCAACGCATTCTACAATATAAAAGAACACACAGAGAACAATACTACTCTACTTTTCTCTTTTTTGTCATATTATTTCTCTCTTTTTCTCTTCTTTTATTATACTTTCTTTCTTTGCTATCTATATATTATTATTATTATTATTATTATTATTATTATTATTATTATTATTATTTTATAATACGCTATCAGCACGAAGCTCTAATTTTCTTTGGATAAATTAACTTATATCTCATGTATTGAAGAAATTTAATTTTAGTTATTTTTGTTATTTTTAAATTAATTTCTATCTCAGTTTTTATCATGTCAAATTTATCAAAGCTTGAATTTGTGGCACTTGACATTATTGGAAAAAAATATTTGTCATAGATCCTTGATGCTGAAATTCACCTTGATGCTAAAGGTCTTTGTGATACTATTAAACAAGGAAATAAAGTATCAAGTCAAGATAAAGCGAAGGTCATGATTTTTCTTCATTACCATCTTCATGAAGGATTAAAAACTGAATATTTAACTGTAAAAGACTTTCTTGAATTATGGACTAATTTAAAGGATCGATATAACCACCTAAAACTTATGATTTTACCAAAAGCTCAATATGAGTGGATACACCTTTGATTTCAAGATTTTAAAATTGTATATGAGTATAATTCTGTTATTCACAAAGTAAGTTTCATATTAAAATTATATGGAGAAACTATCACTGATGATGACTTACTTGACAAAAATAAATTCACTTTTCACGCTTCAAATGTGTTGCTACAATAACAATATTGTGAAAAGGGATTTAAGAAATATTCTGAATTAATTATATGCCTACTTGTGGCTGAGCAAAATAATACTTTGCTGATGAAAAATCATGAAGCCCGTTCCACTGGGTTTGCTCCATTTCCTGAAGCAAATACTGTAGCAGCACAAAATCAGTCTGAATCAAGACAAAATAATTATCGTGCCGCGGCCATGGCCGTTGTCGTGGATGTGGGCGAGGAAGTGGTAGAGGACGAAACAATTATCGTCATCATGGTAGAAATAAATATGAGAACAATTAAATTTCTCAAAATAATCTTTCTAGAGGTAAAATCAATATTTGCCATCGATGTGGTATGAAAAGTCATTGGGCACGTGACTGTCGTACGTCCGATCATTTTGTGAGACTTTCTCAAGCCTCTCTCAAAACAAAAGATAATGATGTGGAGGTACACTTGAATTTTCAGAATGATGATAATGAAACAACTTCATCAAATAAATATGAAGATATTGAGGCAAATCTTGCTTATAAAGATGATGATTTTGAAGGCATCCCAAATATTACTCATTTGGAAGCTGAAGACTTCTATAAAAATATTGACTAAAGAACTGATCATCTAATTGGGGATAAAAAAATTTATTTCCCTATTATGTTTGCTACTATGTTGTCCTTCTTAAATGTTTTTCATATGGCATTATGTCTTTACTAATTTTTACATTTTTAGTGCATTTTCTTAAGGTTTCTTATGTTGTAAGTTTTTCACATTCTTATAATGTATTTTTTTTATGAAGAATATGAAAATTTTTTAGTCAACAGTTGGATCCAAAATCAATTATGATGATATGTATTTTATTGATAGTAACACAACATACACTATTTTAAGAAATAAGAAATATTTCTCTTATTTGATTATGAAAGAAGTTAATGTTAATACAATATTTGGTAGTACGAGATTAATTGAAGGATCCAGAAAAGCTAAATTTATACTATCGGAGGAAAAAAATTGATAATTAATCAAATATTATATTGTTGTAAGTCTCAAAAAAACTTATTAAGTTTAAAGACATTCGTCAAAATAGCTATCATATTGAGACTACAAATGATGAAAAGAATGAATGTCTTTATATTACTACAATGATCTCGGCCAAGAAGTTTATACTTGAAAAATTGCCCGTTCTTTCATCCGGCTTATACTTCATAAGTATTAGCATGGTTGAAACACATGTCATAGTAAACCAAACTCAAATGATTTTATCATCTGACATGACCGGTTGGTCCATCTCGATTCTAATATGATGCGCAAAATAATTGAGAGTTCACATGGGCACTCTTTGAAGGACCAAAAGATTCTTCAATTTAAAGAATTCTCGTGTGCTGCATGTTCTGTCACGCCCCGAGAGGGTACCCTAGGCATGGCCGGCACTCAGAAACCATCTCTGGCTTCTGAGAGAACCACTTGGTCTCATTACTCATTTGTTCATCAACGGAAGACTTAAGAATACTAATGTGGGCTTGTCATCATCAATATTAAAAGAAAAAAAAATGATAATTCTTAGAAGAAGTAGTTTCTAAGGAGAACTACTCGGATTACATCATCAAACTCTGTCTATGAAGCCTCTAATACTCTTAGATGGTGCCAATGACATGTCCATGGCTACCTCAAAAGAAACATCACACTCAACAATAATAAAAGGATAAGGAGTTCCTTCGAATACAAGAAGGACTCACCAAATAGCTGAAAAGAAATGATCTTCAACGATGCGCCTATTGAGGATCTCTAACACTTGTATCTGCATCATAAAACGATGCAGGTCGAATGACGTCAGTACGTGGAATGTACGAGTATGTAAAATGACAGGAAGGTAAGGACAGATATCAAGAAACTCCTCTCAAGAAAACTCAGCTCAGAACTCAACATCATCTCAACATCAATATGTAATGCAAGTTTAAAATATAATAATAAAAATAATAGTAATAAGCAATGCTTACTCAGTTGGGAGTTTCTCTAACCGACAACCATCACTTATGAGCTAGCGATGATACAACGAAGCGATGTCGTTGCCACATCCATCCAATACCTTGCCAGGGTAAAAGGATATCACCATATTGGATCCACTCATCAAAGTCCTCTTTTTGGGACTTAAGAGGCATAGCCTCCATCCTACGCTGGCTACGTAGTTCTGGGGTTTGAGTCAATTAAACTCTTACCCAACTTGGTGCTCAATACTACTCCCAAAATATGTGCTCATATTAAACTCATCATCTAGTCTCATTGGACTTTAATTTAAATCATCAAACTCATCTCATTTTATGTTCATAAATCATTATACTTCCAAAAACATCATTTACATCTCATCAAAACATCTTGCTCAAAATATCATTTGCTCAAATTCATTCAAACTCAACTCTTTTGCTCTTTCAAAACTCAATAAAATACATATATAGTATTAATTCATATAACTTTCTTTTTATCAATGAAAATAATAAAAAGCCAACATCTTTACTCAAAACATGTATAAAAATATTCATGAACATCAAATCAATTATGATTCATGGGAAAGTAGCCATGAATAATAATTCCAATAATATGAGAGATAACAATAATAATATTAATGCATAAATATATCAAACTCAATAGAAGAAGAATTAATTTATTTAGAATTTAAGATTTGGATAAAACTCAACTATAACTCAATTATAATTAATTTAAATATTGGGCGCATGGACGAACTCAATCCAATGCTATGAAAGCCTTACATACCTTAAATCGGAAGCTTTACTTCGAATTAGAACACTCTTGGACCCTAGCCTTTTCTTCTCGCCGGTTTGTTTTGTGTACTACCCGGAGTATAAGAATCACCAGAGTAATATTTTTATACTACTAAAACTAAAACTATATTTGAGAAGGAGTAAAGAAGTATATAGAGAGAAGAGTTGCTTAAGAAAGCTTGGTGAATAAAATGAGGAAATAAGGTGGGTATTTATAGGTGTAGAGGAGGGACCTAACAATAAATAAACATAATCATAAAGGATGATCTTGAAAATTCAATGGAGAATTTTGATGTCATGGATGATGTCAAATGGTTCTAGATCTTTCTATGGTAGGTGAGATGAAATCTCTTTTAACGGAATATTCGTTTTCGAAGCTGCGCTTGAATAAGATAAATTTCTTATTAGGATTTGGTGTCTTCATTAGAATTATAGATATAGAAGTCTAGTTTCAGTTAGTTCAACAATCATCTAATTTGGAGCATTCTACATCGAGATATGAATTTTATTCTACAAATACTCCATTCCGTCACAGCACTATGTCTTACAAAGATTAATTTATTTGATCTATTTAAACTCTGAATCTTAAGATATGTTCTTCATAAAAGTTGTAGGTAATGATGTTGTGGTTACTCAGAAATTTGAATCATCTAATATGGACTATTAGATAAAAAGTTATGCCCAAATTACTTTAGGCATGAGAGAACATGATCAAAATACTTTTAGAACATGATCAAAATACTTTTAGAACATGATCAAAATACTTTATAACATGATCAAAATACTTTAGGCATGAGAGATCATAATATTATCAAAATACTTTTAGTCATGAGAGAAATAATTATGATCAAAATACTTTAGTCATGAGAGAACATAATTATGATCAAAATACTTTAGGCATGAGAGATCATAATATGATAAAAATATTTTAGGCATGAGAGATCATAATATGATCAAAAATACTTTAGAAATGAGACAACATAATTATGATCAAAATACTTTAGAACCTTTTTATGTCTTCATATAAGGACCTTTGATAAGTCAATAATTTAATGCATTTAAGAGCCAACATAAACTAACATAAGATAGGTGATTAAACTTCAAATATTTAATAATCTATGCAATTGGAATCATGATATGAAAACCCATAAAGTTTAATGCTTGAATTAAATAGAAAACTTTGATAATTCATTTGGACTTCATAAATGAAAGGATCCATTAATTAATAACATTTTAGGGGGTGTTACATGTTCTCAAGGCAAATTGATTACTAAACCATCAGTAATCAAAGTGAGAATTGAATCCTCAGCATTTCTGGAACGTATACAAGGTGATATATATGGGTCATTCACCCATCATATGGGTCATTCACCCATCATATGGGTCATTTAAAATTTTATATGATTTTAATAGATGCATCTACAAGATGGTCACATATATGTTTATTATCAACTCGTAATATGATATTTGCGAGATTACTTGCTCAAATAATTAAGTTAAGAAGACAATTTCCATATTATGCAATAAAGATAATTCGTTTTGATAATACTGATGAGTTCACATCTCAGACATTTAATAATTATTGTTTGTCCACTGGAATAACAATTGAGCATCCGGTTGCTCATGTTCATACTCAAAATAGTCTGGTGGAATCATTGATTAAACGCCTTTAATTAATTGCTAGACCAATGCTTATGAGGATAAAACTTCTCATTTCACTATGGGGTCATGCTATTTTGCATGCAGCAAGTCTTGTGTGGATCAGACCCACTAGTTATCATAAAGTCTCTCCATTACAATTAGCTTTTGATCAGGAGCCGAACATTTTTCATTTTAGAATGTTTGAATGTGCGGTATGTGTTCCAATTTCTCCACCACAACGTACAAAGATGGGTCCCCATAGAAGGTTGGGGATATATGTTGGGTATGAATATCCTTCTATCATAAAATTTGGAATCTATGACTGGAGATTTATTTACTGTAGATTTGTTGATTGCCATTTTGATGAATCAGTATACCCAGCATTAGTGGGAGAAAATAAGCAGCTGAAAAAGGAAATAGATTGGAATGCATTATCACTATCTCATTTAAATCCTCGTACAAATAAATGTGAACTGAAAGTTTAAAAGATAATTCATTTATAAAATATTGTAAATAAATTATCACATCCATTCACTGACCTATTAAGAGTTACTAAATCTCATATTCTAATGTAATATGGAACCGAAATAATGTAATATGGAACCGAAATAAAATATTGTAATATGGAACCGAAATAAAATATTGTAATATGGAACCGAAATAATGTAATTGTCGACAATATTTTTGCTTATAATGTTGCCATTAAAATAATGCAATAAAATAAAGATCTTGAACCAAAATCTGTCGAGGAATGTAGACAGAGGAATGCTTGGCCAAAATGAAAAGATGCAATTCAAGTTGAATTAGCTCCACTTGAAAAACGCAAAGTTTTCAGACCTGAAGGTATAAATTAAGTGGAGTACAAATGGGTCTTTATGCGATAATAAAATGAGAAAAATAAAGTCGTAAGATACAAAGCATGAATTGTGGCACAAGAATTTTCACAAAGACCTGACATTGATTATACAGAGAATAATTCTCCTATGGTGGATGCAATCACTTTCAGGTATCTTATAAATCTTGAAGTTAATGAAAAACTTGACATGTATCTGATGGATGTCGTTACAACCTATTTATATGGCTCTCTAGACAACAATATTTTTATGAAAATTTCTGAAGGATTTAAAATGCCTGAAATATATAAAGATTCTCGGGAAACTTGTTCAATAAAAATTCAAAAATCCTTATACAAGTTGAAACAATCAGGGCGAATGTGGTACAACCGTCTTAGCGAATATTTGCTAAAAGAGGGATTTAAAAATGATCCAATTTGCCCTTATGTCTTTATGAAAAGGTCTGGATCTGAATTTGTCATAATAGCTGTATATGTTGATGATTTGAATATTATTGAAACTCTCGAAGAACTTTCAAAGACAGTAAAATGTCTGAAAAGGAAATTTGAAATGAAAGACCTCGGAAAGACAAAATTTTGTCTTGGCCTACAAATTGAACATTTTGCAAATGGGATATTTGTCCATCAATCAACATATACTGAAAATATTTTAAAAAGATTTTACAAGGATAAAGCACATCCACTGAGTACCCCAATGGTTGTGAGATCTCTTAATATTCATAAAGATCCATTTCAACCTCATGAAAATGATGAAGAGCTTATTGGTGTTGAAATACCATATCTTAGTGCAATTGGTGCATTAATGTATCTTGCCAATAATTCTAGGCCAGATATATCTTTCTCTGTAAGCTTGTTGGCAAGATTTAGTTTTTCTCCAACATGAAGACACTAAAATGGAATTAAGCATATATTCAAATACCTCTGAGGGACCATCAAATGAGATTATTTTACTCAAATGAATCCACGTCACAATTGATTAGTTATGCAGATGTAGGATATTTATCTGACCCCATAAAGATCGATCGCAGACAGACTACTTATTTACATATGATGGTACAACTATATCACGATGGTCAACAAAGCTAACTATGGTTGCCATTTCCTCAAATCATACAGAGATAATATTCATTCATGAAGCAAGTCAAGAATATGTTTGGTTTAAATCAATAACTCAACACATTCAAGATACATGCGACCTTTCTTTGAAAATAGATGTTCCAACAATATTGTATGAAGACAAGTTGCATGTATAGCTCAACTGAAGGAAGGATATATCAAAGGAGACAGAACAAAACATATTTCACCAAAATTCTTCTTTACTCATGATCTTCAAAAGAAAGGTGAAATAGATGTTCAGCAAGTTCGTTCAAGTGATAATTTTGCAGATATGTTCACCAAGGCATTGTCAACTTCAACCTTTGAAAAATTGAGATACAAGATTGGAATACATCATCTTCGAGATATTAAATGATGTCTTCACCAGGGGGAGTAAAATACGCATTACACTCTTTTTTTCTTAACCAAGATTTTATTACACTGAGTTTTTCTCGTAAGGTTTTTAATGAGGCAGAAACTAATGCGTATTACAAATAATTATGTATATATTTTTTTATACATGAACATCCAATGTGGAGTGTTGTAAACAAGTGGATGTCCATAGGACCCATTGTCACTTGTAGATCAATAGTATTTTCGTTGTAGATCAATAGTACTTTTACTGTAGATTAATAGTACTTTTAATATAGCTCAATAGTATTTTTTTAAAACAAATTTTGTCTATAAAAAGCTATGCATTTTACAATATAGAAGAACACACAGAGAATAATACTCTACTTTTCTCTTTCAGTCATATTATTTCTTTCTCTCTTTCTCTTTCTTTATTATATTTTTTTTTATCGAAAAGGGACAATTTTATTAATAAAAACAATAAAACACCCAAGTCGGTTAGCTCATAGTGCCAATTCCCAAGAAACCAAAAAGGAACAAAAGAAAAATAGAGCAATCAAAATACGAAAAACAACAACAAAAGCAGATTATGAAAGAGGAGTTAGAGGAATCGAAGCTTCCTGCAGATAGCTACTTCAACGATATTGAGCTTTAATCAAAAGAACTTAAAGCTATGAGTCTACATCTGAAAATCAAGTGATTTTATGCTGGAGGTACTTGAAATGTTGGTCCGATTCCATCACAAGACACCCAAAATCTCTCACCTGGTGCTATGGTAACCGATTCTAAGTGAAGTGTTCTTCAAGTTTCAAGCTCCACAGTAGCTCAAGGGATCACCACTAGAAGGTATTCTTCTCATTACCAAACTGTGTAGAGGTGGGCTAAGATGCCCCTACCTAAAATATCTCTAGTATTTCCCCCCAAAGGAATGAACCTCAAAAGAGGTTAATACCACCATTGAAAAGGAGATAATTAGAAATCTTGTTAAGTAGCTTTACCTCTTCTGAAAATTGATATATTTGCTAAAATATGAAACTCTTTGAAATTGTTGAAGTGATTATTGCTTGTTGAATAGATCTTATGCTCCGTAGATGTATAATTTTACCGCATGAGAATCTATTAGTGTGTGTATGTGTTCTTGTGAACCAGAATGTGTACGTTGGTAGCCAAATATACTAAGTTAAAATCCTTTCTCTAATTTTGTGGAATCTGAGTCTAGTTATTTGCATTTTATCTATCTGTAATAGCTTTCTTGCTCTTATAGGTAGGTCTTCGAAGTGTTGGTAGTATATTGTACCTGCAAAAAAGAACACATAATTAGCTAAAAAATCTGCAACCCAATTTCCTTCTCTCATAGTGTGCTCTATTTTAATATTCCCCTTCTTCTTCCACTCCTGTATCTTTGAGATCTCCATACTGAGGCTCCAAGGTATGTGCCAATTACCATCTATAATCTATTTCATTGCAAGGGAATCAGTTTCTATGACAAGAGGTAGAAATTGATTTCTCATTCAAAATTCCATGCCTCTCTCAATTGCCCTGGCTTATGCACAAAGATTGTTAGGGTTAGGCATAACACTTGTAGTAGCAGCCTTGAAATCACCTCTATAATCTCTAACACAGAAAGCCCATGAACTTGGGCCAGGATTTCCTTTGGATGAGCCATCTGTGTTGCATTTGTAAACACCCATTATTGGAAATTTCCAATGAATGGCTTTACAACTGATTTGTGAGGTATATTCTTCAAAGAACTGAACCAGAAGAGGCCATGTGTTTGGAATATTTACAAGCGAAGGATACTTCATCTTAGCAAACATTTGCAGGTTAAAATCTATATCATAGTAAACTCTGCTTCTTGACATAGTACCCCCATTATTAATAGTATTTCTCCACTTTTAGATCTGTCACAGAATAATTGCAGGAGCAACTTTGATCAAAGCCTTTACCTTGTGCCTCTTTTTTTTTCCACCACTTTATCACAGTTTGTCTGATTTGCACAAAAGGACCCCTAATTCCAACAACAGTATAATATATGTCCCATATGCTAGCATCAAAGTCCCAGTAAGGAAAAGGTGTTCTATAGTCTCTTGGTAAGGGTTGACACAACATCTGCATTTAGAAACTATAGAGATACCGCATCTAGCTACAGTATCATCAACTGAAATTTTATTCTTTCAAATTCTCCAAAGACAAAATGAAATCTTGAATGGTAAATATTTTTTTCAAATCTTGGTGAAATATCAAGATTTTTCTTCTCTGCTTCTTATTACTTCCTAAGCACTCTTGACTGAGAATGCACCACTCTTAGTGAGTAACCACCAAGGTTTGTCATTTTCAATAGACCTTTCTTCATTCATAGGTAAGCTGGTAATAATATGATTAACAATATTATTTGGTAATTTCCCATGCAAGAACTCTTCATTCCAATGTCCTCCAATTATTCCTTCACCCACTTCTTCAATAGATAAGTCCCTTGAAAATTAGGGGGGACTGTTCTAGCCAAAGGGCCTAATATGGTCTAGTTGTCTTCCTAAAAACTAGCATTACCACTCCTAGTCTCCTCTCATATAGTATTTTTCGTACTATCTTTTGCTTTCAGCATCAATTTCCACAGCTAAGAACCCCCTCTTCATTGCACCAAAGTAGGACATTGCTTCTTACAGTGTTTGTTCCACATAAAATTGGACCACAAGGTGCTTGTAGTTGTGAATTTCCACCATAACTTAGCAAATAGTGCCTTGGAGACTTCAAATAAAGATCTGAATCCCAATTCACCTTCTTCTTTTGGAACACACATTTTTACCCATGCAGTCCAGTGTCTGCTCTTACCTTTTTCCTTATTACTCCAAAAGAATCTAGCAAAGATTCGGTGGATTTCATTTAATGTGTATTTGGTGGGGGGCATAACTGAGAGTAGATACAAAGACATACTTTGTAGGACACTATTGATTAGCACTAATTTTCCATCATATGACATTAGTTTTCCTTTCCAATTTTGGAGTCTATCCTTGATCTTATTTATTAGATCATTATAATAAATCTTCTTTTTCCTGGCATGGAAGACAGGACAACCCAAATATTTAAAAGGAAATTCTTCTTTATTGAAATCAGCAATATTAGCAACCTCCTGAACTAGAGTTGTAGACACTTTTTTGTACATGTAAAAGGTACTTTTCTCTCTATTAATTAGTTGTTCAGACACCTGTTCATACTCTTTTAGAGTATTCATAGTCATATGTAGGGACTCTGTTTCAGCAGAAGTAAAAATGATAGTATCATCTGCATAAGCAAAATGATTAATCTTTCCACTCCATTTTGGCAGCCCGAAAATCTGATATCTATCATTATCCAACAGTCTATTTAAAGCTCGGAAAAGGACTTCTGTAGATAGAATAAAAAGGGCCGAGGATAGAGGATCTCCTTGTTTTACACTCCTTGTGGAATGAAAAAAATCATGGGCCTGACCAGTGAATAATATAGAATACCAATTAGCAATTAGTCTCCATATTATATCAATGAATATTTCTGCAAATTCCATCTTCCTCAAAACTTTGGTAAGGTAGAGCCAAGAAACTCTATCATATGCCTTAGACATTTCTAATTTAATAACCACATTAGTAGTTTACCCCCTTTTCTGATATATGTCACAATTTCTTGTGTAAGAAACACATTCTCTATAATACACCTTCCTTTCACAAAACCTGATTGGTTACTAGAAATCACCCTAAGCAGCAAGTCTTTCAGCCTATCGTGAATAACTCTTGAGATAACCTTGTTAATAAAGTTATTCAAATTAATAGGTCTCAAATAAGCAAAAGTTTGTGGAATAGCTTTTTTAGGCAGAAGAACCAAATTTGAATGATTGATGAATTTAGGAAGTGTGTTACCACCAAAAATAGCTTGTACCATATCAGCCACATCCTTGCCTACAATGTCTTAACATGTTTGATAAAATTTGTCTGACATGCCATCAAGTCCACAAGCATTGTTCCCATTTAACTTAAAAACTGTCATTTTTACTTCCTCCATGTCAGGGGTATTACAAAGAGTGGCATTTGCTCCTTAGAAATCATATTAGGAATATGATCTATGATAGATAAATTAGATGCTTCTACCTCCTGTGTGAATTGATCTTGATAAAAATGCACAGCCTCAGATGCCATTGTATGCTCATCCTCAATCCAATCTCCAATACTATTTTGAATCCTCTTCACTCAAAGTATTTTCCTTCTCCCCTTAACAAGATTATGGAAGAATTTAGTATTTTTATCACCTTTTGAGAACAAAGTTATCCCTGCTTTCTGTCTCCAAAATTCTTTCTCATAGTGAAGATACTTTTTTAGTTCCGCTTAAGCTAGCTAAAGAATCATCTTGTTATCAGTAGAAGGGTCTTCTTCAAAGAGTTGCTTCTTTAGCTTGACCACCCCCTCTCTAATAAGTAGTTGTTGAAAAATATCACCAAAGGTGGTTCTGCTCTATGTTGATAAAGCTATTTTAATAAGTTTAATTTTATGAATAGATTTATAAAAACAGTTAGCTCTTTCCTCTATCTTCTAATTTTCTCTGTCCATAGTGATAAAGTCTTCATGTTCAATCCAAAACTTCAAACTTGAAAGGCTTTTTGATGTTCTGGATGAGATCTCGTATGGTGATAAGTAAAGGTGTATGATCTGAGCCTGTTCTTGCTAGGTGTTCCACTTTCAATTCTGAGAATCAGTCTTTAGAACCCTGATTAGTAACAATTCTGTCAAATCTTTCAAAAATATAGTCTGCTCCTGCTCTTCCATTCCACCAAGTGAAAGGACTTTTGTTATAACTGATCTCTTCTAGCTCATTAGAGTTGATGCATAAGGAAAAATCTTCACTCTCCTGCGGTAGGACATGAAGACCTCTTAATTTCTCTTCATCATTGAGAATGACATTGAAATCACCTCCAACCAACCAAGGATTATCCATAGTATTTGCAAGTTGGTAAATGCTATCCCATAAAGCAAGTCTTTCATGATCATTACATTTAGCATAAACCAATGTGGTGACACAATGCTTATTTTGTTCCTGGAGATGAAGTTTTAAAGTAATTTATTGTTCACTGTCCATGATGACTTCAATATCAATTTTATCTTCTACAAAAAATCAATTTTTTTCATTACAATTAGAACCTGCTTGTGCCATTCCTAATCTCCTCCTGTATTTATGTAGCTTGCTAAAAAGGTTCCATCAAAGTTATAAGAAAAAACTTATGATGTTTGTTGAGCATTTGCTGTCTATGAAAGGCTTTTTGTGTCTTAACAGATCTAATATTTTAGAAAAAGGCTTTCATTATTGACTAGTGGATTTTGTAGCAGCACTTCTTGTGAGAACCCTACCAGATTGTTCTGATCTTGGCCTGTTCTTTTTTTGTACTTTGTTTTGTCTTTCTGATTTCCCATTTGCCTCTGTTCTCTTGCCCATGTATTCCTCTATTTCTCCTTCTTTATTATGGTGGGTGACTATTTTCTAAAGTATTTTAATTGCGGATGTTTTCTTCTTTGTAGAACTGCTGCTGTTATGACAATTCAAGCTAGGACTTGCTGCGTCCGGGCTCTATTTGAAATTGATCCTAACTGTTTCTTTTTCTTCTTCTATCAGTGGTACATCCTCTACCCCCTTGCTATTAGGAGTAAGAACTGTAACATGCCAATCTTTGTTTATAATCTGTTCACTATTTTGCTCCCTTTCCTCATGTATGTTCTCCAGTCTTGTTGAATTATTTTCATAGCTGTTTTGTGGCAAATTATCTTCTCTGTTTACTAGGATGCCCTTATTTATTGCCTGTTATTTATCGGCCTTCTTTTTATCTTTTGTGTTTTCTTCTCCTGCTGGTAATGACTCAGCTTCATTAGAAATTTCTCCTTCTTCTTTCTCCTCTTCAACTCTATCTCCCCACTTCAAGGTTTCATTTTTATTAGCCTTTGTAGTACCTGCTGCTGTGGATTTTCCTTTATTGTAGTTACTTTCTGAATCTGAAACCTTATTTTTTTTGTTGTCTCAATTGTTTCAGCTGCCTCTAACTCTTTGGGCTTCTTTGCCTCAGTATTATCATTATTCTCAAGTGCCTCAAAAGTGTTGTATGTACATTACTTGTCATGCCCCAAGAGGGTACCCTAGACGTAACCGGCACTCGAAAGCCACTTTTGACCTTCGAGCGAACCACCTGATTCAATTGCACTATCATTCAATCACATTCACTCAACGGAAGGGTTCAATCGTAATATACTATTCAAGATATGGGGCCGAAGGCCAAACATTTCTCAACTCAACAAAACAAGTATAAAAGGACTTCTCAAAAATAGCAGTCCAACCTTCCCACGCTTTAGTCTATGAAGCCTCTATCAAAGTCTAGAAGGTGCTAATGACAAGCCCATGGCTACCAACAATCAAGATAAAGGAAACAACAACGACAAAACTATACAAAGAAGCTCAACATCCTCTAGAAACTAGGAGGACTCACCAACTAGCTGGGAGTGTATGTGGATCTTCAACGGAGAGCCGGTTGATGATCTCTAGTACCTGTCGTTGCATCATAAAATGATGCAGGCCAAATGGCATCAGTACATGGAATGTACGAGTATGTAAAATGGCCGGAGGAAACAAACATCTAGAAAGCATCAATGTCAACTCAGGATCTCAACTCATATATATATACATAACAACTCACTAAAGTGCCCTAAGTCTAACAAGAAGTGATTTAGACTGGACCAAATCTCATGCCACTCAACTCAACTGACTCGGAGTACTATCAAGACCTAAATGAGAGTTTCTCTTATCCGACAACCATCACTTATGAGCCAGTGATAGTACAACAATCAGACGTCGTTGCTACGTCCATCCATACCTTGCCAGGGCATGAACGCCTCCCTAATCATGGATTCTATCGATTAGTCAAGTCCTATCATTTTAGGATAAATAAATGGGAAACATCCGACTTTAACGGTTCGATCCCATGGGAAGCATCCGACTTTAACGGTTCCATCCCCACCTACATTGGCGGCGTAGTTTCTAGGGTTCGAGCACGGACGATACTCTCGCCCACCTCGGTGCTCGATACTCCTCCCATGACTCTATGCTCATAAGACTCCATCCAATCATCTCAAACAAGACCTCACAACAAGTTTCATTTAGGACTTTGCCAACTCATCAACTCTATTCTCATTTCAACTCAATCAATTCATAAGGGCAAATCTCACTTAGGACCTTGTCCACTTATCAATTCTATCATCCAATTAACTCAATCAAGCCTAATTTAATAAGCATTTATGACATCTCCTCAAGACTCATCACAACTCTATGGCTTTAGCCCAACAATTCAAGTAGAATAACACATTTAAGTAAAATAACTTATACAACATAATCACATGGTTAAAGAGATCAACAAAACATATTAACAAATCACCTCCATCAACTCATACTAACATGAAGATTTTAAGAACTTTTTAGCTCTACAACATCAACACAAATAGGATCAAACTAATAGGAGACAAAACTCACTCAAACACAAATCATACTAAGAAATTCCATTTTTATGGACATCTAACCTCAAAGCAAGAGTAGGACACATGGGTGGACTCAACCCATGTTTTGGATAGCCTTACATACCTTAGAATAGACTCTTAAAGAAAACCTTGGTTTTGGGTATTCAATGGAGAACTCAAATCTTGAAGCTCTTGGAACAATCTCTTGTTGGAAATGGAGGGGAAGAAGAAGAAGATGAAGAAGAGAGTTTTCTAGGGCTTTTCTAGAGAGAGAGTGGGGCTGAAAATATGTTCCCAAAATGGTCTAGGATGATACATATATAATTTGGGTAAGTTCCCAAATTGCCACTTCTCACAAAATTCTGAAAATAGGCAAAAATGCTCCTGGCGCGATAGTGGTGCATCGTGCCATTGCAGCGCCAAGCCGATTACGCCTAAAACCTGCACATCGGTTAGTGGCGCGCCGCGCCAAGGACCAAACTACTGAGGCACATTCTTGGCGCGATAGTGGCGCGTCGCGCCCTTACAGCGCCAAGGCCAATATTTTCTGGGTTTTGGAAATTGGCTTGAAAACTCTGCACACCTCGTAGTGGCGCGCCGCGCCAGAGGCCAAACTACTGAGGCGTATTCCTGGCGCGATAGTGGCGCATCGCGCCACCGCGGTGCCAAGCCCAGTTTTCCACTAACTGCAACCTAGGCCTGAAAATCCCTACGTGCTAGTTCATCTTAGGATCGTCATATCTTTTGACTCCGAACTCCAAAAATTACATTCTTGGTGGCATTGGAAAGAAGACTCGACGACCTTTAATTTGATGGGTCGTGGGACACTCAGATTGTCGTCTTTCAAAGGATAGGCTCTTTAGGAGTCCACCCCATACACGAACTCATCCTAACTTAGCCACGACGAACCTTTTTGGACTTAGCTCGGTCCTAGGGGTCCTTTGTGACCCCACATCACCTCCAACACTCTTCAATTTATCAGGGACTCATCTTAACTCAAGCATATACTTCGAAATAAATATGATTGACCCTACACGTGTACAAGGAAGGTCCGAATCTTAGGGAAAATCTTTGAGGGGTGTTATATTATCTCCCCTTTGGGATCATTCGTCCTCGAATGACGAGTAACCAGGAATGAACTCGGGGTACAAATCACAACCAAAACTCAGTCATTCAACCAATCAAATTCTCAAACAATTATCAATCAAAACTCAAAATGGACAAATGAATTCAAGTGAAGGAAATGGGCATTACTTTTAATATTCTCCTTGGTAGGCACAAATAGATGTGGATATTTAGATTTCATGTCTTCCTCCGCTTCCCATGTGGCTTCCTCAACAAATTAATTTCTCCACAGGACTTTAACTGAGGCGATCTCTTTGTTCCTTAGTTTGTGAATTTGGCGATCAAGAATTTAGACCGGAACCTCCTCATAAGACAAGCTATCCTTAATTCCAATGCTATCAATGGGGACTACCAACGAGGGATCTCCCAAGCACTTTTTCAACATCGAAACGTGGAACACCAGATGAATAGTGGATAACTCTGAGGGTAACTCCAACTCATAGGCAACACTCCCAATCCGCCTCGAAATCTGGTAAGGACCAATATATCGAGGATTAAACTTCCCCTTCCTTCTAAACCTCATGATGCCCTTCATGGGTGACACTTTCAGATACACCCAATCACCCACCTCAAACTCTAAGTCTCTCCTCCTCACATCGGTGTAAGATTTTTGGCGGCTTTGGGCTGTCTTTAGCCTATCTTGAATAACTCTCACCTTCTCCATGGCTTGGTGAACAAAATCAGGCCCAATCAACTCCACCTCACCAACTTCAAACCACCCAATGGGCGATCTACACCCCCTCCCATACAAAGCTTCATAAGGAGTCATTTGAATGCTTGCGTGATAGCTATTGTTATATGCAAACTCTATGAGAGGTAAGTGATCATCCCAATTTCCCCTGAAGTCAAGCACATATGCCCTCAACATATCTTCCAATGTCTGGATGGTGCGCTCTGCCTGGCCATCTGTCTAGGGGTGGAAAGCCGTACTCAAGTTCACCTTCGAACCTAATCCTTTCTGAAAGGATTTCCAAAATTGGGAAGTGAATTGGGCTCCTCTATCTGAGATGATAGACAAAAGGACCTCATGCAATCTGACGATCTCCTATATATATAATTTTGCATAATCCTTGGTGGTGTCATTAGTCTTAACCGCCAAGAAGTGAGCTGATTTTGTCATCCTGTCCACAATCACCCAAATTGAATCGTGTTGCTTTTGGGATTTTGGCAAACCAGTGATAAAGTCCATGTTGATCATCTCCAACTTCCATTCCGGAATTTCTATGTTTTAGGCTAAACCACATGGCCTTTGATGGTCAACCTTCACTTGTTGGCAATTTGGGCACTTGGAAACGAATTCCGCAATATCTCTTTTCATCCCACTCCACCAATAGATTTCCCTCAAGTCATGGTACATTTTCGTAAAGCCCGGATGAATAGAGTATCTAGAACTATGCACTTTGGCCATAATCCTTTCTCGAACATCATCGACATCAGGCATACACAATCTATTTTGGTACCTCAACACACTATCTCCCCCTTTGGTAAAAACCATTACCTCTTGTTTGTGAACAACTCCCTTCAATTGGAAAAGGATGGGATCTCGGTCTTTTTTCTCCTTTACCTCTGCCACAAGTGAGGATGTATACCCATCCTGAACAGTAACTCCGCCTTCATTGTTCTCTTCCAGACGAACTCCCAATCGGGCTAATCTATGTACCTCATTTGCCAATTCCCTCCTTCCCTCCTCTACATAGGCAGTGCTACCCATAGACAACCTGCTAAGAGCATCAACAACAACATTAGCTTTACCTGGATGATAGAGGATGCTCATATCGTAGTCTTTGAGTAGCTCGAGCCATCTCCTTTGCCTCAGGTTGAGTTCCTTCTGGCTGAAGACGTATTGTAAGCTCTTGTGATTGGTGAATACATCAACGTGCACTCCATACAAGTAGTGGCGCCAAATTTTAAGCGCGAATACCACATCTGCCAGCTCAAGGTCATGAGTTGGGTAATTCCTCTCATGAACCTTAAGCTGTCTTGAAGCATAGGTTATCACCTTCCCCTTTTGCATCAACACACAACCCAAACCAATTCTGGATGCATCACAGTAGACCACAAAGCCCTCTGTTCCATCGGGCAAGGTCAGGATAGGAGCAGTGGTTAACTTGGTCTTCAATTTCTGGAAACTCTCCTCACAAGCATCGGACCATTGGAACTTAGCCTTCTTTTGGGTCAGCTTCGTCAATGGTGATGATATGGATGAGAATCCCTCTACAAACCTTCGATAATAGCCGGCCAAACCCAAGAAGCTTCTTATCTCCGCTGGGGATGTGGGTTTGGGCCAATTCTTCACTGCTTCAATCTTCTGAGCGTCAACCTGAATACCATTTCCAGATATAATGTGGCCTAGGAAGGCCACTGATACAAGCCAAAATTCACATTTGGAGAACTTTGCATATAATACCTGGTCCCTCAAAGTTTGTAGGACGACTCTAAGATGATGAACACGCTCCTCCTCATTCTTGGAGTAAACCAAAATATCATCTATGAATACAATCACGAACATATCAAGATATGGTTTAAATACCCAGTTCATGAGATCCATAAAAGATGCGGGGGAATTAGTCAACCCAAAAGACATCACCAAGAACTCAAAGTGGTCATAGCGGGTCCGAAAAGCTATTTTTGGAATATCGCACTCCCTTACTTTCAACTGGTGGTAGCCGGATCTCAGGTCTATCTTTGAGAAGCAAGTGGCACCCTGAAGTTGATCAAATAAGTCATCTATTCTGGGGAGAGGGTATTTGTTCTTTATGGTGTCCCTGTTCAGCTGCCTATAGTCAATACACATTCTAAGGGACCCATCTTTCTTCCGCACAAATAGTACGGGGGCACCCCATGGTGAGACACTCAGCCTAATGAATCCCTTATCCAACAAGTCTTTCAGCTGCTCCTTCAACTTCTTCAACTCGGCCGGAGCCATTCTATAGAGAGGGATAGAGATAGGTTGAGTATCAGGAAGAACTCAATCCCAAAGTCGATCTCCCTATCAGAAGGGACTCTAGGTAGATCTTCAGGAAAGACATCCGGAAACTTGTTGACAATCGGAATCGACTCAAGGGATGGAGACTCAATACTGTCATCTTTCACTCGGACCAGGTGATAAATGCACCGCTTTGAGATTAGCTTTCTGGCCCTAAGGTAGGAAATAAACTTACCCTTAGGAACAACAGGACTACCCTTCCACTCTATGACAGCCTCATTCGGGAATTTGAACTTAACAATCTGAGTCCTACAATCAATAGAGGCATAGAAGACATAAAGCCAGTCTATGCCAATGATCACATCGAAATCAACCATATCCAACTCAACCAAGTCAGCTAAGGTATCCCTGTGATGAATTGACATAGTGCAATCTCTATAGACTTTCTCAGCTAAGACAAAATCATCGACGGGAGTAGCTACACTGAAAGGCTCAAGAAGACATTCAGGAATTTTATTGAATTTACTAGCCACGTAAGGAGTCACAAAAGATAGTGTGGCACTCGGATCCATCAAAATATAGCAATCAAGAGAAGAGACTCAAATCATACCTGTCATGACATTTGGAGAGTTCTCTTGATCTTGGCGACTACCCATAACATATAAATGGTTTGTACCTCCGCTGGTGCCTGAAGTAGTGCCCCTCTGATTGCCTCTAACCGATGGTGCGGTGGTAGAATGTTGGGCCTTGTTTCCCCCTGTTAGACACTCTCTCTGAAAATGATCTATTTGGTTGCATTTATAACAACCAACCCTTCCCGCTCTGCACTCCCCCAAGTGGAGCCTACCGCACTTGCCGCATGGTGGCTTCCCTCTCGAACCTTGACTCACACCATCTTAGGATTGAGAACCCTGGGGTCTGAAACTCTGGCGACTCTGTCCCTGCCGATCATACCTGTTCTGCGACATATGTGCACTTGCTGTGGATAAGGCATAGTTGGGAGGCCTCTTTTGGAAGAAGGACTTGTTGCCCTTGTTTTGCCTCTATTCATTCTCATGCCCAGCTGATCTTGCCTTCTTGCTCAGATGCTTCTCTCTGTCTTTTCTCTTCTCATCCTCCACCAGTTGAGCATACACCATTAGTCTCGAAATATCCATGTCCGAGATCAACAATGTTGCCTTACACTCTTTCTTCACATGCCTCCCTAATCCAGAGACGAACTTTCTTATCTTTGACCGCATATCTGGGATCATTTCTGGAGCATACCTGGACAGCTGGATGAATTTCAGGCCATACTCCTTAACTATCATACCCTTCTATTTCAGATTCATAAATTCCTCCACTTTCGCTTCCCTCAATTCTCGGGGAAAGAAGTGATAAAAAAAGACTCCCACAAATTCATCCCACCTAGCCGATTCAGCATCCTCACCCCTACCTTGCTCCCATTGGTTATACCAGATGTTTGCCACATCCTTGAGTTGATAAGACACCAACTCAACCCCCTCAATTTCTGTAGCATGCATACCTTTCAGAATTTTCCACATCTCATCAATAAAATTTTGGGGGTCTTCATCAACCTTCGAACCCGTGAATGCCGATGGATTCATTCTCAGAAAATCTCTAATTCTAGTGGTAGCAGACGGCTCTTTGGAATTAGAGCTAAGAGTCGGCAAACTCTGGTTACCATTTCGGGTAGCCATTAATTGCGTGAGCATTGCAATTGCCCCACGAAATTCTGCCTCTGATGTGGGCGCAGGTGGAGTAGCAAGCACTTGACGTGCCTCCGCATATCTCGCAGGTCGGCCTCTAACCCTTGCTGTGCGTACCTCTGATTGGGGCATTTCGGCATTATCAATATTTCTCTGACTAGCCGTGCGTTTAGGAGGCATTATCTGTAATGTACAAACGCACGAATTAGAAAAGAGTTTTATAGAGTTTAACTCTATCGCACGAATTCAGAGTATGAAAGAAGTGAAACAATTCCTAATGTCTTATAGCCTCCTTATTATAAGTGTGGTACACAACACACCCATAAGCAAGACTCTACTAGACACGGCTTCATAGACTCCCTAGGATATTTAAACTCTGTGCTCTGATACCATGTTTGTCATGCCCCGGGAGGGTACCTTAGACGTAACCGGCACTCGAAAGCCACTTCTGACCTTCGAGCAAACCACCTGATTCAGTCGCACTATCATTCAATCATATTAACTCAACGGAGGGTTCAATCGTAACATACTATTCACGACATGGGGCCGAAGGCCAAACATTTCTCAACTCAACAAAACAAGTATAATAAGACTTCTCAAAAATAGCAGTCCAACCTTCCCACGCTCTAGTCTATGAAGCCTCTATTAAAGTCTAGAAGGTGCTAATGACAAGCCCATGGCTACCAACAATCAAGATAAAGGAAACAACAACGACAAAACTATACAAAGAAGCTCAACATCCTCTAGAAACTAGGAGGACTCACCAACTAGCTGGGAGTGTATGTGGATCTTCAATGGAGCGCCGGTTGATGATCTCTAGTACCTGTCGTTGCATCATAAAATGATGCAGGCCAAATGGCATCAGTACATGGAATGTACGAGTATGTAAAATGGCCGGAGAAAACAAACATCTAGAAAGCATCAATGTCAACTCAGGATCTCAACTCATATATATACATAACAACTCACTAAAGTGCCCTAAGTCTAACAAGAAGTGATTTAGACTGGACCAAATCTCATGCCACTCAACTCAACTGACTCGGAGTACTATCAAGACCTAAATGAGAGTTTCTCTTATCCGACAACCATTACTTATGAGCTAATGATAGTACAATAATCAGACATCGTTGCCACGTCTATCCATACCTTGCCAAGGCATGAACGCCTCCCTAATCATGGATTCTATCAATTAGTCAAGTCCTATTATTTCAGGACAAATAGATGGGAAACATCCGACTTTAACGGTTCGATCCTATGGGAAGTATCCGACTTTAACGGTTCCATCCCCACCTACTTGGCGGCGTAGTTTCTGGGGTTCGAGCACGGACGATACTCTCGCCCGCCTCGGTGCTCGATACTCCTCCCATGACTCTATGCTCATAAGACTCCATCCAATCATCTCAAACAAGACCTCACGGCTAGTTTCATTTAGGACTTTGCCAACTCATCAACTCTATTCTCATTTCAACTCAATCAATTCATAAGGGCAAATCTCACTTAGGACCTTGTCCACTCATCAATTCTATCATCCAATCAACTCAATCAAGCCTAATTTAATAAGCATTTATGACATCTCCTCAAGACTCATCACAACTCTATGGCTTTATCCCAACAATTCAAGTAGAATAACACATTTAAGGAAAATAACTTATACAACATAATCACATGGTTAAAGAGATCAACAAAACATATTAACAAATCACCTCCATCAACTCATACTAACATGAAGATTTTAAGAACTTTTTAGCTCTACAACATCAACACAAATAGGATCAAATTAATAGGAGACAAAACTCACTCAAACACAAATCATACTAAGAAATTCCATTTTTATGGACATCTAACCTCAAAGCAAGAGTAGGGCACATGGGTGAACTCAACCCATGTTTTGGATAGCCTTACATACCTTAGAATAGACTCTTAAAGAAAACCATGGTTTTGGGTCTTCAATGGAGAACTCAAATCTTGAAGCTCTTGGAACAATCTCTTGTTGGAAATGGAGGGGAAGAAGAAGAAGATGAAGAAGAGAGTTTTCTAGGGCTTTTCTAGAGAGAGAGTGGGGCTGAAAATATGTTCCCAAAATGGTCTAGGATGATACATATATAATTTGGGTAAGTTCCCAAATTGCCACTTCTCACAAAGTTCTGAAAATAGACAAAAATGCTCCTGGCGCGATAGTGGCGCATCGCGCCATTGCAACGCCAGACCGATTATGCCTAAAACCTGCACATTGGTTAGTGGCGCGCCGCGCCAAGGACCAAACTACTGAGGCACATTCTGTGACACCCCGGAAATGTTTTTGCAAAGACTCGAACATTTCTTCACGTGAGTGTAGACTCGGACCGAAGGACTTGTAATTTTACACAGGAGTTAAGATTAATTCCTAAGTATTTGAAGTGTGTTAAATGTGTTTAGGGGTCATGAGGGATCTCTAACACCAAGTCGAGTCCAAAGAACTCCAATCGATTAAGTTTTCGGATGAGTTAGTATAAGGGTCAACTTCAAACGACTATATCTCCTAGAATATAAAGAACTGGATGTCCCACGACCTACCAAATTATAGGTCTTTGAGTCTTCTTTCCAATTCCACCAAAATTTCAATTTTTGGAGTTCGGAGTCAAACGTTATAGCCATTTTACTACAGACTAGTACAACAGAGATTTTCAGACCTGGGTTGCAATTGCTGGAAAACTGGGCTTGGCGCCGCAGTGGCGCGATGCGCCACTATCGCGCCAGAAACATGCCTCTGTAGTTTGGGCTCTGGCGCGACGCACCACTATAAGGTGTGCAGGGTTTTCCAAGCCAATTTCCAGAACCCAGAAAACATTAGCCTTGGCGCCGTAAGGGCGCGACGCGCCACTATCGCGCCAAGAATGTGCCTCAGTAGTTTGGTCCTTGGCGCAGCGCGCCACTACGAGGTGTGCAGGTTTTAGGCGTAATTAGCCTGGCGCTGCAAGGGCGCGATGCGCCACTATCGCGCCAGGTGTATTTTTGCCTATTTTTCAGAACTTTTAAGAAGGGGCAATTTGGGAATTGTCCCAAATTATATATGTATCACCATAGACCATTTTAGGATCATTTTTCATCCCCCACTCTCTCTCTAGAAAAGCCCTAGGGGTTCCTCTCTCTCTCTCTTCTTCTTCTTCTCCTTTTCCAACAAAAGAGTCCAAGAGCTTCAAGATTTGAGTTCTCCATTGAAGACCCAACACAAGGTTTTCTTTAAAGTCTTCAAACAAGGTATTTAAGGCTAACCTAAAATATGGATTTAGTTCTTCCATATGCCCATATATGTGTGGATAGAAGTTGGAAGGAGTTGAACCTTCTAAGAAGGTTTTCTTGAAAGTTTTCCTAAACTAGAGAATGTTTTAAGTACTATTAGTTGATTGATGTTTTTAATGACTTGAGTTACTAAATAGTATTTTCCATATTATTAACTACAAATGTATCTTTGTAAATAGATTTATAGGTATTGACGATATTCTTGAGTTGAAGTTTTGTTGAGAGTATGGGTTCATGTTTCATTCATATGTACCCAAGATGAGATTTCTTTGGTCATAATTTATCTTGAGTTGAGGTGGATAGTTGTGTGTATATATATGTATTGATTGGAATGAAAAGAATAAATTGATTTGTTAAAAATGTCCTTTTGCTTCTATAAAATGAACATAGGACAAAAATAAGGATTTTGGAGTAGATATTTGATGATTGATGTGATGATGATACTTGAAAATGATGTTATGATAATGTTTGATGATGATGTAAATGACAATATATGATGACGATGTGATGATGATGTTTTGGTGACGATGTGAGTGATGATGTGAATGGTGCTTATTTAATATATGTAGAATGGTTGACGAAGAGGTATATTGATGAGGATGTTATGTGATGAAGTGGATTGGAGTCTAATGTGAGTTTGTGGTATGTAATGTACATAATATTTTCTACATTCATTAAGTCGAGATTGTATAAATTTTTAAAGAGAAGAGTTTGATGATTTGAGATGAGTCGATTTGAAAGAAGGTCCAATGAGACTTGTCATTATCAGTTAATTGAGTTGAAATGAGAACAGAGTTGATGAGGTGGCAATGTTCCACATGAAACTAGCCGTGAGGGCTTGTTTGAGATGATTGGAGGAGTTTTATGAGCATGGAGTCATGGGAGGAGTATCGAGCACCGAATTGGGCAAGAGTATAGTCCATACTCGAACCCAATACCTGTGTTGCCAAATGTAGGGGGGATTGAACCGTTAAAATCGGATGCTTCCCTGAGAGCTTTTGTCCTGACATTATTGGACCTGGTTGGATTGGATCCATGAGTGTTCGTCGTTTATGCCCTGGCAAGGTATAAATGGGCATGGCAACGACGTCGTTTCGTTGTACCTTCACTGGCTCATAAGTGTTGGTTGTCGGTTAAGAGAAACTCCCATTTAGGTCTTGATAGTACTCTGAGTCAGTTGAGTTGAGTGAGTTGCTATATGCTTATGAGTTAGTCCTGTCTACACTATTTCTTATTAGACTTAGGACACTTGAGTGAGTTGTTACAGATTTATTGAGTTGAGTCCTTTGAGTTGAATTGTAAAACGTTGCATAATTTAATTTGGATATTTACTGAGTTGAGTCCTTTGAGCTGATTGTTGAGTTGAATGTTGAGTAGATTGTATACGGTCGGATTGGAGTAGATGAATTGTGATTGGAATGAATGGAATGGTATGTGACTAGATTGGATTTGATTATTGAGTTAATTGTTGAGTTGAGTGTATATAATCGGATTGTACATGATTGAAAGGGATTGAATTGTAAATGAGTTGGTTGAACGGTATTGTGTATGATTGGATTAGACTGTATGGTATATGATTGATCTTTGTCTAAAAATGTATTATTACTTTAGACTTATGACGCCTTGTTGAGTCTCTCTTATCTTTTCAATTTGAGATATTTGGACCGCTTCTATTCTTCCTTGAGGTATGTTTCATTCTGCCATTTTACATACCAGTACATTCCACGTACTGACGCCATTTGGCTTGCATCATTTCATGATGCAGAGACAGGTTTGAGAGATCGTCAATAAGAGCATCATTGGGGATCTATTCGCACTCAGCGTGTTGGTGAGTCCTCCCCTATATTCGGAGGACATCGTCTGTGTATTCTTGCATCGAGTTAGCCCTTTTCATTTTGATTTGAGGTAGCCATGAACATGTCATTGGCACCAATTAGATAGTAGTGATAGAGGCTTCATAGACTAGATAGTGATGAGTCGATTGAGTTATTCTTGTCAAACTATTTTTAAATGACAAATATTTTTATTGATCTGTCAGCCTATGGCCTTTATTCTTTGAGTTGGATGGGTGATTTGAGTTGCCCGCTAAATTATTCTTTATTTTTAAATTTTCCACTTAATGAATGAATGAACAGATGTGTGATCAGGCTATGTGGTTTGCTTAGGAGCCAGAAATGGTTTCTGAGTGCCGGTTACGTCTAGGGTACCCTCTCGGGGCGTGACAAACATGGTATCAGAGCACAGAGTTCAAGTGTCCTAGGGAGTCTATGAAGCCGTGTCTAGTAGAGTCTTGCTTATGGGTGATTTGTGCACCACACTTATAATCAGGAGGCTATAGGACATTAAGAATTGTTTCCCTTCCTTCATATTCTGAGTTCGTGCGATAGAGTTTAACTCTATGAATGTTCCCTTCTAATTCATGCGTTGCTCAAATCCATTTGACTACCCTTCATACTCAAGGTAGTTGAAACGGTAAGTATGAGATTCTTGTTGATGAGTTAAGATAAATTCTTGAGGAAGTGAAGAGACTGCACAAGGCTTGAGAGGAGCCGATTAATGTGTGTAACTCTATTGATTTGGAAGAATGTACTCTCATTCATATGGATCGTGCGTTGAATTGGAGCGAGATGTATCCTAGAATCTTATCCCTACATCTTGATTCGAATGTTACCTTCGAGGGGGAAGTTGTGTATCTAAGTGATAAGTGTCACCATCCGATGGAGGGTAATCCGAGGCATGGAGAGCTATGGTTGATAGGATAATTGTAGAGTTAGAAAGAGGGATTTGAAGGAGTAGAACTCAAATAGTGAGAATGATGGTTGATTGAGGCCTGTAACTAGGGTGAAATATCTATAAGGTGAGTAACGAGGTATAGAAAATGATTGTGATAGTGCTAATTTTAAGGCTTGATTTAGTAGGCTTGACATGACATATGCAAGAGATTAGGATATTAACTCATGAGGAGTACGTGTCATGGGAAGAGGGGTATGTGACCCTCAACTGTAAGTAGTGAGTTAAGGCTAAGCCATTTGGTGAGAAGAGGCTTAAGATATGTATATGAAATAGTATAGAGTTATATGAGGTTCTAAATTGTGAGTTGCTCTAAGTGACTAGTTAGTATTCTTTAGATGATGCCTTTAAGCTAAGGGGGAGATGATAGGGTAATGAGCCAAAGTAAGTCTTGAACTTTCGATAGTGGTGAGATGGCCAAGGTGATAGTAGACGAAGTTGAGCGAGAGTAGATGAAGGAGAGTGAGTGCTTTCCGATTGTGATAGTTGTGTTGTACTTGTCTAGTCGAGGATAAATGTGTGGAGGAGGAGCGAGATGAGACCTTGTGATGAGTAATAGATAGGTAAGAGTATGTTAGTGTGTCTCCGAGAAAGAGCTCATACAATGATGAGGGTATAAGCGTTAAAGTAAGCTCGAAAACTCTTAGATATAAGTGAAGTAGTTAGAGTGATAAGCTTGAGTGTATGGTTGTCACTGTGAGAGTGATGGTAGTAGGCTAATGATCACATTTGGGGGAATGATTGGAGGTACGTGAAAGGTGTTATGAGGCTTGGAAAGGAGGGGAGGTTTGGACACCGATATATTGACCTCATGAAATGGTGAAGAGGATTGTAAATGTCACTCGTGAATTGGAATTCGATGGTTGAGGATGTGGATATTTGAATGATTCGGTTGATGGAGTTTCGATGTTCTATTCGTGCCAAATAATGAGAATGATGGAGGTGATGTCCCTATTCTTGAGTTGAAATAATTTGTCTATTCTTGAGTTTGAATAGTCAATTGTCTAAATTGCTCGATTGGTTGATTTGATTGAGTATCGATTTTTATTCGTGCCTCGATTCCACCATTGGTTTACTCATCATTCGAGGACGAATGATCCCAAGGGGGAGATAATGTGACACCCCGGAAAATTTTTCGCAAAGACTCGAACATTTCTTCACGTGAGTGTAGATTCGGACCGAAGGACTTGTAATTTTACACAGGAGTTAAGATTAATTCCTAAGTATTTGAAGTGTGTTAAATGTGTTTAGGGGTCATGAGGGATCTCTAACACCAAGTCGAGTCCAAAGAACTCCAATCGATTAAGTTTTCGGATGAGTTAGTATAAGGGTCAACTTCAAACGACTATATCTCCTAGAATATAAAGAACTGGATGTCCCACGACCTACCAAATTATAGGTCTTTGAGTCTTCTTTCCAATTCCACCAAAATTTCAATTTTTGGAGTTCGGAGTCAAACGTTATAGCCATTTTACTACAGACTAGTACAACAGAGATTTTCAGACCTGGGTTGCAATTGCTGGAAAACTGGGCTTGGCGCCGCAGTGGCGCGATGCGCCACTATCACGCCAGAAACATGCCTCAGTAGTTTGGGCTCTGGCGCGACGCGCCACTATAAGGTGTGCAGGGTTTTCCAAGCCAATTTCCAGAACCCAAAAAACATTAGCCTTGGCGCCGTAAGGGCGCGATGCGCCACTATCGCGCCAAGAATGTGCCTCAGTAGTTTGGTCCTTGGCGCGGCGCGCCACTACGAGGTGTGCAGGTTTTAGGCGTAATTAGCCTGGCGCTGCAAGGGCGCGATGCGCCACTATCGCGCCAGGTGTATTTTTGCCTATTTTTTAGAACTTTTAAGAAGGGGCAATTTGGGAATTGTCCCAAATTATATATGTATCACCATAGACCATTTTAGGATCATTTTTCAGCCCCTACTCTCTCTCTAGAAAAGCCCTAGGGGTTCCTCGCTCTCTCTCTTCTTCTTCTTCTCCTTTTCCAACAAAAGAGTCCAAGAGCTTCAAGATTTGAGTTCTCCATTGAAGACCCAACACAAGGTTTTCTTTAAAGTCTTCAAACAAGGTATTTAAGGCTAACCTAAAATATGGATTTAGTTCTTCCATATGCCCATATATGTGTGGATAGAAGTTGGAAGGAGTTGAACCTTCTAAGAAGGTTTTCTTGAAAGTTTTCCTAAACTAGAGAATGTTTTAAGTACTATTAGTTGATTGATGTTTTTAATGACTTGAGTTACTAAATAGTATTTTCCATATTATTAACTACAAATGTATCTTTGTAAATAGATTTATAGGTATTGACGATATTCTTGAGTTGAAGTTTTGTTGAGAGTATGGGTTCATGTTTCATTCACATGTACCCAAGATGAGATTTCTTTGGTCATAATTTATCTTGAGTTGAGGTGGATAGTTGTGTGTATATATATGTATTGATTGGAATGAAAAGAATAAATTGATTTGTTAAGAATGTCCTTTTGCTTCTATAAAATAAACATAGGACAAAAATAAGGATTTTGGAGTAGATATTTGATGATTGATGTGATGATGATACTTGAAAATGATGTTATGATAATGTTTGATGATGATGTAAATGACAATATATGATGACGATGTGATGATGATGTTTTGGTGACGATGTGAGTGATGATGTGAATGGTGCTTATTTAATATATGTAGAATGGTTGACGAAGAGGTATATTGATGAGGATGTTATGTGATGAAGTGGATTGGAGTCTAATGTGAGTTTGTGGTATGTAATGTACATAATATTTTCTACATTCATTAAGTCGAGATTGTATAAATTTTTAAAGAGAAGAGTTTGATGATTTGAGATGAGTTGATTTGAAAGAAGGTCCAATGAGACTTGTCATTATCAGTTAATTAAGTTGAAATGAGAACAGAGTTGATGAGGTGGCAATGTTCCACATGAAACTAGCCGTGAGGGCTTGTTTGAGATGATTGGAGGAGTTTTATGAGCATGGAGTCATGGGAGGAGTATCGAGCACCGAATTGGGCAAGAGTATAGTCCATACTCGAACCCAATACCTGTGTTGCCAAACGTAGGGGGGATTGAACCGTTAAAATCGGATGCTTCCCCGAGAGCTTTTGTCCTGACATTATTGGACCTGGTTGGATTGGATCCATGAGTGTTCGTCGTTTATGCCCTGGCAAGGTATAAACGGGCATGGCAACGACGTCGTTTCGTTGTACCTTCACTGGCTCATAAGTGTTGGTTGTCGGTTAAGAGAAACTCCCATTTAGGTCTTGATAGTACTCTGAGTCAGTTGAGTTGAGTGAGTTGCTATATGCTTATGAGTTAGTCCTGTCTACACTATTTCTTATTAGACTTAGGACACTTGAGTGAGTTGTTACAGATTTATTGAGTTGAGTCCTTTGAGTTGAATTGTAAAACGTTGCATAATTTAATTTGGATATTTACTGAGTTGAGTCCTTTGAGCTGATTGTTGAGTTGAATGTTGAGTAGATTGTATACGGTCGGATTGGAGTAGATGAATTGTGATTGGAATGAATGGAATGGTATGTGACTAGATTGGATTTGATTATTGAGTTAATTGTTGAGTTGAGTGTATATAATCGGATTGTACATGATTGAAAGGGATTGAATTGTAAATGAGTTGGTTGAACGGTATTGTGTATGATTGGATTAGACTGTATGGTATATGATTGATCTTTGTCTAAAAATGTATTATTACTTTAGACTTATGACGCCTTGTTGAGTCTCTCTTATCTTTTCAATTTGAGATATTTGGACCGCTTCTATTCTTCCTTGAGGTATGTTTCATTCTGCCATTTTACATACCAGTACATTCCACGTACTGACGCCATTTGGCTTGCATCATTTCATGATGCAGAGACAGGTTTGAGAGATCGTCAATAAGAGCATCATTGGGGATCTATTCGCACTCAGCGTGTTGGTGAGTCCTCCCCTATATTCGGAGGACATCGTCTGTGTATTCTTGCATCGAGTTAGCCCTTTTCATTTTGATTTGAGGTAGCCATGAACATGTCATTGGCACCAATTAGATAGTAGTGATAGAGGCTTCATAGACTAGATAGTGATGAGTCGATTGAGTTATTCTTGTCAAACTATTTTTAAATGACAAATATTTTTATTGATCTGTCAGCCTATGGCCTTTATTCTTTGAGTTGGATGGGTGATTTGAGTTGCCCGCTAAATTATTCTTTATTTTTAAATTTTCCGCTGAATGAATGAATGAACCGATGTGTGATCAGGCTATGTGGTTCGCTTGGGAGCCAGAAATGGTTTCTGAGTGCCGGTTACGTCTAGGGTACCCTCCCGGGGCGTGACACATTCTTGGCGCGATAGTGGCGCGTCGCGCCCTTACAGTGCCAAAACCAATATTTTCTGGGTTTTGGAAATTGGCTTGAAAATCCTGCACACCTCGTAGTGGCGCGCCGCGCCAGGGGCCAAACTACTGAAGCGTGTTCCTGGCGCGATAGTGGCGCATCGCTCCACCGCGGTGCCAAGCCCAGTTTTCCAGCAACTGCAACCCAGGCCTAAAAATCCCTACTGTGCTAGTTCATCTTAGGATCGTCATATCTTTTGACTCCGAACTTCAAAAATTACATTCTTGGTGGCGTTGGAAAGAAGACTCAACGACCTTTAATTTGATGGGTCGTGGGCCACCCAGATTGTCGTCTTTCAAATGATAGGGTCTTTAGAAGTCGACCCCATACAAACTCATCCTAACTTAGCCACGACGAACCTTTTTGGACTTAGCTCGCTCCACCTCTATGACCCCACATCACCTCCAACACTCTTCAATTTCTCAGATACTCATCTTAACTCAAGCACATACTTCGAAATAAATACGATTGACCCTACACGTGTACAAGGAAGGTACGAATCTTAGGGAAATATTTTGAGGGGTGTTACATTACTATTACTCACTATTTTTTCTGTTGCCTTCCACTGATTGGGGTTTCCAAATCTATTATTATACCAGATTCTATTGTTTTGTGGGGGTGCTCTATAAATTGCCTCCTTACCTTTGTGTTCTCCCTGCTTTTCTTTTTCATTGATCTTGACTTCCATAATTAACTCAACCTTCTTCAATTCTGGGTGTAAAATCTTACATTCTGCTTTACAATGCCCTTGCAATTTGCATTTCTTACAATACTTTGGTAGGTCGTCGTATTGTATCTTGACATTTTCACATCTTATTGCTCTAGTAATATCATTTTCAATTTCCATTTTAACATATGTTGGTAATTCTGAAAGAAGATCAACTTATACTTTGATCCTAGCACAACTGGGTCTAGTCTTGTTGATTGTAGCCATATCTAGATGAAGAGGCTTTCCTACTGCAGACACCAATGTAAAAAGAGATTCTTTGACAAACAGGTTGGCAAAAGGTTGGGGAAAGAGATCCAATCCATGGCTTGAATCGTCTCTTCATCTATTTAAACTTCGAGTCATAGATCAATGGTCACATTTGATATGAGAGGCCATCCTTGGCCTTGATGTAATAAGCACTTTTTGACATCGTTGTCACAAAATCTTCTTTATGATCAAATCGCATTAAAATGTGTCCGTTCCTGAAGAGGACAATTTTTCAATCACCTTTTATTCCACATTGTGAAGGTATTTGCTTCCTCAGATCTTCTAACTCAGGCCATCCGTATAAGAATTTACCAATTACAACAAATTATAAATTTTCAATGGTGTTCATCCGAGAGACTTCAGATTCCTTCCATTTAACAATAGGGACTCCATCAATTAAATTAATCTGCTTCATTGGGATTGGATCTATTATACTATTTGTAGAGCCTTCATTGAGGGTTGTTGGTTTCACAAGATCTGCATAATTAGGTAGAGGGGTAGGTATTACTTTAGGTATGACTGGTTCCAAAGTATTGAGGGGAGGGAATAGTGTAGTATTTGCGAAAGATACTGCCTGACCAGTCACCAACGGCGGTTGCCATGGCTGTTCTTCTGTACACTTCTTTTATTTGATTTTTATATCATATTATACTTTCTTTCTTTGCTATTTATATATTATTATTATTATTATTATTATTATTTTATAATAGTCCCTATGTTATAGGTCTCAACATTTTTGTATCCAAGACTAACTAAAATGTTTATTTACACAATTGCAACACCAAAAAAAATGAGAAAAATTGATCAAAAGGTTGTACGTATCTAAATTTATCAAATTCATGTGATTCTCATTTCTCAATATTTTAAGCTTTAATTATCTCGAGGGATAAACTAAGTAAAAATCAACCTTTTCAATTTAAATAAGAGAAAAATATAACTTTTTGTTAGTTCTTGTATGTGAATTTGATACTTTAATTGAGATATAAAATACCCTTTCTAATAAAACATTTCGGCTCGACCGAGAAAACCGCTGGCAACAACTGAAAGGAAGGGGTCCATTTAGCTGCTGTGTCCGCCCCTAGATGGTTTGACACGCTTAGCTTTCGATTGAAAAAGATGGGAGAGGGCAGGGAAACGAGTCGAGTCGATCAGGCTCGACGATCGGGAGAAGCAAAACAAAATTAGGATTTGGCCGAAAAAAAAGCATGATTAAAATGTTTTAAAAGAATATTTTACTTACTATATATATGTGTGTGTATTGTTTGCATGCATTTTACTGTCATCATGAAGTAATTAGTGCAATTATGTCGACTAAACATTCTAATTTTGGGTGTGTTTGGTGGGAGGAAAATCTTTTTCAAGAAAATAAGTTCGTCTCTTATAAGAATTTTAGTAGCTTATTTGGTGATCATTTGAACTTTCACTTTGTGGATGAGTGTTTAATTTCCATTTTGTAATCCTCTCCTTATCTTTGATGTAATTTTTATTTTATTTTATAAAAAAGTGCATTTTAAACTTTTTTTTTGTGTTTGAAATATAAGCAAAAAAAATATTATCCTTAAAGAAATAAACAACAACACATACCTATTATAATTCCAGACTATATACGTAGACCTTATCCCCTATTTTGTGGGATAACGAGGTTGATACCAATAAACCCTTGGCTCAAAAGAAATCTTTTTGATACAGGTTTGCAAAAATAATATGGTTGTAAGTAGGACTGTGCAAAAACCAAATCTACCAATAAATCAAATCAAAAAAAATGTTATTGATTTATTACTATTGGGTTATTGGATTAACGAATGGTTTCATAAAAAAATTTATCGGGTTATCGGTTTGATGTTGGCTTTTAATATTGGGTTATTGGGTAAACCGATAACCCATTAAAACTATAGTAATTTAATACACTATCCCTACGTAAATATTAAATATTAATATCAATACCTTATGGATTACTAGAGTTTTATCGGGTTATTGGTTTGATGTTGGCTTTTAATATTAGATTATTGGATAAGTCGATAACTCATTAAAACTATAGTAATTTACTACATTATCCCTGCGTAAATATTAAATATTAATATCAGTACCTTATGGGTTACTATTTTTGTCCTTGAATTTTTAATTCACTTGATACTTCTTTTATATTAGTTACTATTGTGTTCTATTTTATGAGCATTATGTAAAGTAATATTATTGTTCTATCTCGCCAAATTATTGGAGAAATCATATATTTGTTTTATGAGTATTTTCTTTTTGGCTAAATCAAAAATCAATAAGAAATATCTTATTAGTTTGGTTATTAGGTGTTCGACTACTGAAGCCATCCACCTTGTACAGATATTGGTGGGGAAGTATAGGTAAAGGAAGAGGAACCTTCATATGGTGTTCATTGACCTTGAAAAGGCCTATGACAAAGTCTCGAGAGATATTTTCCGAAGGTGTTTGAGGCAAATGTGTCTCGATGGTGTATATTAGGGCGATAAATGACATGTATAATGGAGCAAAGACTCTGGTTAAAATAGTGGAAGGAGACTCGGAGCACTTTCCAGTTAAGAAGGGCTACATCAGAGATTAGTTCTCAATCATTTCCTATTTGCCTTAGTGATGGATGAGTTGACACAGTCTATTTAGGAGAAGATTCCGTGGTGTATGTTATTTGTAAATGACATAGTATTGATTGATGAGACACGAGACAAAGTTAATGCTAGGTTGGAGGTTTGGAGATAGACTCTGGAGTTCAAAGGGTTCAGGTTGAATAGGACCAAAAAGAATATTTGGAATGCAAATTCAGTGATGAGTTGGATGAAGCAAATATGGAAGTGAGGCTAGCCACACAGACTATCCCCAAAAGAGAAAGTTTTAAGTATCTTGGGTCCATACTCCAAGGTAGTGGAGACATCAACGAAAAAGTCATACATCGCATTAGGGTGAAATTGATGAAATGGAGGCTTGCCTTTGGAGTTTTTTGTGATAAGAAGGTACCATCTAAATTTAAAAGTAAGTTTTATACAGTGATGATAATACCGTCCTTGTTTTATGGGGTGGAGTATTGACCAGTCAAGAACTCACATGTTTAGAAGATGGATATATCGAGAGAGGAGGATGTTGAGATGGATGTGTAAACATACTAGGAGCGTCAAGATTAGGAATGAGGTTATCCGGGAGAAGGTGAAAGTAGCCTCTGTGGCGGACCAGACGAGGGAAGCGAGGCTGAGATGATTTGGGCATGTGCAACGGAGGTGCATTGACGCCCTAGTGAGGAGGTGCGAGAGGCTGGTCATAAGGGGTAGTTTGAGGGATAGATGTAGGCCGAAGAAGTATTGGGGACAGGTGATTAGACATGACATGACACAACTTCATATTACTTAGGGCATGGCTTTAGATATGAAGGAGTGAAGGTTAGTAGAGGTGAAGTTTTTTCCTTATCGTGCTTATATTTAGGCTTGTTAGTGCCTGTCATATTATTCGTCGTACCCTTGTAGTTCTTGTCTTATGTTGTGTATTGTGTTTTCCATTACCACACTATTTTGTTATTGTTATTGTTTCTTTTTTTTTTAGACTTTACACTGTTTTTCTTACTAACGATTATACTTTCTTCAGTATTTTCTTCCTCTTTTATTTGGATTTGATGTACTTGACCCGCGGGTCTTTCGAAAATAGTCTTTCTACCTCCTCGAGGTATTGGTAAGAGCTACATACACTATATCCTCACCAGACCTCACTTAGTATGATTTTACTGGATATGCTATTGTTAAAATGAATAGAATAAACGAAAATTTTATTTTTTTGAAAAAAATCAAATCATTTTTTTATTTGTAATGAATATTTCAAAAAACAAAACAAAACAAAAGACATGGATATTGTACAAGTGCACAAAAATACAAAGCTCAATGACTCAGCAGATGATAGAAGCTCTTCAAAACTCTTCACTTCAACACATTTAACGGCCAAACCGAGAAAAGCTGTCATATAAGCAAACTGGTAGGTTTTTATTTATTTAGTCTCCACTCTTCCCATTTTACCCTTTCCCTTTTTCTCTTTTCTCATTTTTAGTCCTCCGCATAAGAAGTATCGAAAACTCGAAATCAAAACACTCATAATAAGCTGCTTTCTTCTACATAGCTTTTATCTATCTGATTTTTTTTTTGGTTATTGAATAAACCCAAGGCCTTTTTTCTCTGTTTTCGACGATCTTCTCGATGCTCTCTTCTCCTTAAAACTACTAAAATCTTCTCTTCCCATCGACTCCTCAGATCTCTTCTGGCTGAATCTGGAGCTCTCATTCTCGGTTTGTTTCTCGGATTTGATCGTTAATTTACGGTTTAATTTGATTGATTTTAGATCTAAACCTGTGATTTCATTTAATTAATTCATTAATCTTGTTTAGCGTTGTGTTCTATTTCGTAATGTTCATGCAATTTTTTTTTAATTTGCTAGCATCTATGTGAGCTTAGCATAGTCGGCTCCAGTGTAAAATTAGTCAAATTATGATGAATCTTTGTATAAATGAATATCACACTGTTCTTTTAATAGTATAGGATGAATATAGAGGATTTGTAAAGTGGATCCTTGACTAGTTTTAGGTTGAGGTATAGTTAATTGGTTGACTGATTGATTGATTGATTTTAGCTGTAGACGTGATTTTATTTAATTAATTCGCTAATATTGTTGGAGTGGTGCTCCACTTCGTAATGTTCATGCATTGAAATTTCCCTAATTGCCTTTATCACTCACGCGAGTTTAGCGTAGCTTTTCCTCCGGTGTAAAAGTAATCAAATTATCGTGCTTTCTTATATTCAATGGATATCATTCTATTATTTTAACAGTATTGGATGAAATGTGCCTGAATAGTGCAGGATGGATAGGATCCTCGACTAGTTTTAAGTTGAGGTATAGTTGATTGGTTGACTGATTGATTGGTGGTTGATTCTTGTGTTGATGTGAATTCACTTTATGTTATGGAACACTACTGGTTACCTCGAAAATGCTGATCCTTGATGTATCTGTTAGTTTGATGTTTATTGGTGTATGTTAATAGTTGTTGTATTTTTTTCCTGCAATCTCTTACTACGGGGTAACTGTTTGTGATTAATTTAATAACTGTATAGAGTTTATTGTTGAAGGGTGCATTAAAAATTAAATCTTTGATTAGACTTTGGACTATGTTGCTTAGACTCTTCAAAAATATCGACGGGTGTGTGTCAGATCCTTCGTTACCGAGATATCTTTTTTTTTTTATTGTTGCATTTTTGGAGGATCCAACACAGGTACAACAACATTTTTGGAGAATCCGAGAAACATATACTCTAGACTCTGAATATGATTCTCTTCATAGCTAGGTGGATAGGTCTAACTATGGTTAGTGAAATTTTTGTTTGCTAGTTTCGTGTATGCTTAAGAGTATCCAATTGAAATGTGGACATTGATTTGAAGCTAGTTGATTACACAAACTTGTCATTGATGGCTATAATCTTTTAGATTCTAAAATTTGTGAACTTTCTCCTCTTTAAATGAGATTGATTAGGTTGACCTATTTGCAGAAATTGGAGAATGGCTTCAACTTCACATCCTCCCGTGGCATTCAGTGGAAGTTTGGCTTCTAAAACTTCGGCTTCAGACCTTCTTCGTAGCTCAAGAAATGGTGTTTGTGGTGTGCCATTGAAAGCCTTAGGGAGAGCACGATTGGGTTCTCAAAAGAGAGATTTTACTGTCTGTGCAAAGGTTAGAAAGGTAAAGAAGCACGAGTACCCCTGGCCAGAGGATCCTGACCTTAATGTCAAGGGTGGAGTCCTCAGTCATTTATCACCTTTCAAGACATTGAAAGAAAAGCCAAAGCCGGTGACATTGGATTTTGAGAAACCTCTTATGGATTTGCAGAAAAAAATCATTGATGTAGGTTCCGTGACCTAATGTCATAATTCTTGTCTCAACATTATCTCTTATATCAAAATAGAACATTGAACATTTTGTCAATTGTTTCTGTTTCTTTAATGCAGGTTCAAAAGATGGCAAATGAAACTGGGTTGGATTTCAGTGATCAAATTATCTCACTCGAGAACAAATATCAACAGGTTTGAATGACTAAAATGGTCTTCCACTTGTTAAAGAACAAAAAATTGGTTTATGGGTGCTTGGTGTACTTCTTTAATTAAGAAAACGTTACTAGTGTTACATGTGTTCTAGGGGTTTCCACAATCTTCTTTCTAGTCTTCTTTTTCAGATTATTCTGAATTTCAGTGTTGATAGTTTGATACCATGAGAAAGTATTATAATCTCATCCTCTCATTAAGTGAATTTAGGTAGTACTTTGCTATTTTGTGAAAAATGTTAGACATGAATAGAAGTATTTTAATTAATCATTATCAAAGAAAAAGAAATAGCAAAATTTGGACAGTCCTTTTCTTTTTTCATGAGAAATTTTTGTTGCATTACTGCTAAGAGAAGTGTCTTAATCCATGTACATATTACCATTCGTGGAGAAACTAATGTTGGTCCTTTAATGAATTCCCTTCCAAGTGCATCTTCATTATTTAATGCTCTGTGAAGGATGTTTATTTTTTAAATGCATGCTGGGGGGAACTTAAGAAGACAACAAGACAATCTGGGAAGGTCTCAGGGAAATAATAAGATTCTGATCTCTAATAAAGAATTGAACTTTTTGTGATAAAACTGCCTACTGTTTGATTTTGTATTGGATGCTTGGATAAATGATATAAAATATTCCTGTTTGCGGCACTTGCCTTTTTGTTCTTTTTGATATTTGTACAAAGTTATGAATTTGAGACCGTTTTATTAGCACTAATCTCGAAGGTCAAATTATATTAGCTAACAATATTAATGTTGCTGGTAATAATGACATCCTTACTGTCCTTTTCAGGCTCTAAAAGATCTATACACGCATCTGACTCCTATACAAAGAGTGAATATTGCAAGGCATCCTAACAGGCCAACTTTCCTTGATCATGTCTTTAATATTACTGAGAAGGTCAAGTAAATTCAATGTCTTTATTTCTTACCAATAAACTTAAAAATTGCAGTCGTTTCTGTTTTCTTTTCCATAGGTAATTACCATTGGAAATTCTAACAATGTAAAATCGTAATTCCCTAACTTGCAGTTTGTGGAGCTTCATGGTGACCGAGCTGGGTATGACGATCCTGCCATTGTCACTGGCCTTGGCACAATAAATGGTAGAAGCTATATGTTCATGGGTCATCAAAAAGGACGAAACACAAAGGAGAACATACAACGTAACTTTGGGATGCCTACACCCCATGGGTATGTGTGGTTCCGTTGTGTTTGAGCTTGGAATATTTTTGTATGTAGTTTAGAACCGCCCCTTTTGTAGTATGTGAGCTTACAATAGTAAGGAAAAAAACTTGTTTAACAGTTATAGGAAGGCTCTGCGGATGATGTACTATGCTGATCATCACGGATTCCCGATTATCACTTTCATTGACACACCTGGGGCGTATGCTAACCTCAAATCAGAGGAACTAGGCCAAGTATGTACACATCTGTGCTTTAGCGTGCTTTTTCCCGGGGGAAGTCATAGCTGATAAGTGCTAACTGAATAGTTTGTATTGCTTGCATGCAGGGGGAAGCCATAGCTCATAACTTGAGGACTATGTTTGGTTTGAAAGTACCAATTATTTCTATTGTTATGGGAGAAGGAGGTTCTGGTGGAGCTCTGGCTATTGGTTGTGCTAATAAATTGTTGATGCTTGAAAATGCCGTCTTCTATGTTGCCAGGTGCCTCTAAAACTGTTGACTGTTACTATGAACAAATTAGTGGTATTTGATGTGCATACTGCTTTTAGACTAAATATGTGGTGAATGGCCATCATCCTGTCCTATATAATCATAAGCTCTCAAGAAACTATAATCATAAGCTCTCAAGAAACTATCCTATCAATTTTATAGTTTCAGCTTCTCAGCCGCCTAAGCCTTGGTGGACAGAGTTACCCAATATTTGTGCTGGTGTGAGGTAGGTGGGAAGTAGCAGGTTCCCAGTGGAATAGTCGAGGTGTGCACAAGGCGCTTAGGCACCATTGTTCTCCAAAAATATATATATAGTTTATAGTTTCAGCTTTTTCTTCAATTTTGAAGGTGGTAGCCTGGTAGGCCATGTCTACTTCTGAAACAAATTTAATACATCAACTAGTATCTATAGAACACCAGATAACCAATACTTGAAAAACACAATCTCTGTTTGGTTTGTTTGTAATGCTGAACCATTGAATCTGTATTCCTTGTGTTCTTAATTTTGGTGGACTACACAACCCTGTTTCAAATCAATAAACCGTGGAAAAAAAAACCTGGGAGGGAAATTCTCTTTCTGGCAATATGACTATGAAAAAGGCAATAAAGTTGGTGAATATTTTGATATAATCCACTCTTAATCCTTAAATCAGATTGTTTTGGTACTTTAATTTTGTTATTTTTGATTTACCTGGTCAGATCCACTTTTCTGTATACTGTTCTTGACTGTCATAGTAAATGGTGATATATGCTTACCGATTTCAAATCTCACTTGTAATTCACAGCCCAGAAGCATGTGCAGCAATTTTATGGAAGACCGCAAAAGCTTCTCCTAAGGTTGCTATAGTTTAACATTAGAAGTGTTAATCAAGAAAAGATGTGAAAATTATTGCTCAGTATGCTTCATTTCGTTTCAGGCAGCTGAGAAACTCAAGATAACTGCTCAAGAGCTGTGCAGGCTTCAAATTGCCGATGGTTCCATCCCTGTAATATTACTTCATTGCTGTATCTGTCTATTTGATCAAATTCTCATTCTTCTTCATTACTTACTTATTTTTCCAATTAATTATCAAATTTTAAAGACAGAAAAAAAAGAAGAAAATGTGATTTTCTTATCTGTGAGTTGCTTTCAATATCTGACCCTTGCAATCTCCTGGCAAAGTCATAATTGATGTTTCATAATCTCTTCTTTTTTACTTTTGAATTACCATGTTGCTTATTATCCGCCTTGCAACTATTCCTTGACAATTGATAATTTTGAACGAATATATGCCATTTTGGACAGAGAGTGATTCACTTTTATCTGTGGTAAATAATGATTTATATCGTGTTGCAGGAGCCTCTTGGTGGTGCACATGCTGATCCGTATTGGACTTCACAGCAGATAAAAATTGCAATTGAAGAATCAATGGATGTAAGTATATCAAGATCTCTAATTCCAGAAATCATACTTCAGCTAAGTTGCTAAAACACAATCCATCCTGGTAGGAACTTACGAAAATGGACACCCAAGAGTTGTTGAGGCACAGGATGCTTAAGTTCCGAAAACTTGGTGGCTTCCAGGAGGGAGTTCCCATTGATCCAAAAAGGAAGGTCAACATGAAAAAGAAAGAAGAACCTCTTCTTCCACCTGGGATTCCAGATGTGGAGTTAATGGAGGAGGTTGAAAAATTGAAGCAAGAGATCCTGAATGCAAAGGAATCGACTGGGAAGATTCCAGACTCAGGCCTGAATGAGATGATAGAAAAATTAAGAAGAGAAATTGATTTTGAATTTTCTGAGGCTGCTAAAGCTTTAGGTTTGGAAGAAAAACTTGTCATGGCACGAGAAGAATTTGCAAAAACAAGGAACTTAAATGACCAGTCAATGCATCCTGTTCTGAAGGAAAAGCTTGACCAGCTCAAGGACGAATTCAACAGAAACATTTCTGCTGCTCCAAATTATGCTAGCCTAACGAATAAGCTTGAGATGTTACAAGAAATGTCTAAAGCCCAGAAAATCTTGGAGAAAAGTAGCAAGGCAAACAAATTGAAGGAGGAGATCAATAAGAGGTTAAAAGAAGTCATGAATCGCCCTGATTTGAAGGAGAAGATGGATACATTGAAGGCTGAAATCGAGAGTACTGGAGTATCGAGTGTTATGGATCTAGACCAGGGGATAAAGGAGAAACTTGTGCAGCTGAAGGATGAAATGGACACAGAATTTGCTGGTGTTTTCGAATCTCTAGGCTTGAATGTCAACCCAGCATCACTTCCTGATGCCAAGAGAAAAATTGATGAATTTAACAATGAAATTACAACGGTTATGGAAGACCTTGTGAGCTCCACAGATTTGAAAAACAAGATTGAGTTGTTAAAGATGGAGGTAGTGAAGGCTGGAAAGACAGCAGATGCTGAGTCAAAGGCAAAAATTCAGGCCTTAGAACAGCAAATAAAGCAAAGTCTTGCAGAGGCTATGAGTTTTCCAGAATTGAAGGAGAAACACGAGAAGCTGATGGAAGAGATTAAGGAAACCGTTGAATCCCATGAAGGATCCAACGGAAGTGTGCTAGGAGATAACGGTGGTACCAAGTCAGAAGTAGAAGTTAATGTAGATGCAAACCGTAGCTTTGCCTGACGTGAGTTTGTACAATTTCTCGTCATTTCTTGGTTTGTTTCGCTATTTCTCCATGATTGGATAACTCTTAAGACTCTTTGCAGTTCAACTGCAGGTTAGCTACTAGCTTTTGCAACAGATAAATCTGTGTAACTACTCCAGCATTCAGAAGATGGAGCCTTTTTCTTTGCGGTGCACTCAATTTGCAATTCTTTTCTCAGAACTAGGCTCGGCGACAGTTTTTCTGGATTTTGTTTTGTGTTTATTTAGAATAATTAACATTTGTTTTTAAGAATTTTAAGTTAGATTGAACCGTTCCTTTAATGGACGTTGTTTAGCAGCGAAATACTGTATAAATTGTGTGTCTGAAGAAAAGGTTAGAACATGCTGCAAAGTACCTACTGGTTGAGTTCTCATAAACGTTATCTTTGATATACTATGTTTCTCTTTTGATGTCTGAATAGCTTTTGTTCAATTATTTAAACACATCAAGGGAGCAATACATTAACCGTGGGCAAAATTCTTGAAGCTTAAGGCAAAATACTATCGTAGAGTTCAAAATTTGTACATGTTAAACTCCTATAACAATGTTTTCTTTTTCATTTTTTTTCACTTGCATCTCCAACTGTAACTATCCTATAGCTGCTGAAACTTTTTCTCCTTCGTTCATATAGAATATACCTCATAAAACCTTGGGAAGCGTTCAAATACTTGAAAATGATGAAAAATGAAGAGATATATATAAGTTATCTATATCAAAATGATCGTCGATGGTATCTTATTGAAATGAAACTCTTGGTTCATCTGCTTCAGTGTACTTTTCATAGTACATAAAATATAACTCTAAAAGAAACACAACAGTTTGTATGAACTTTATAAGGTTAACTATGGCTTCGATTAACATCGAATGAATGAGGAGATTAATTATTCTTATTCCAAACATTGGCTATGGTTAATGTGTGGGAACTAAAACCACAGAAGTGTAATTTGTCCCATTATTCAACTGTTAAATGTTTTTTTTTTTCATTAGCAACGAAATCAGCAGTTGTTCAATAAATCACAATACATGCTTGGAGCAATGAAGTATCTAAGAAATAAGCTCAAGTGATACTGTCAGGCCAATGATGATAATCGCATAACCTAGGGAATACAACACTCCATAAGAGCAAGAAAGTACAGAAATAGAAAAAATCACACGATTCCCTATTATAACAATAGATAGGAGTGCACACGTTCACAGCAAGACTCTTCTTAGGCTAAAAGAGTTATGCCTAAGACTCTAAAGCGAAGGGAGGCCTAGCTATATAGCGTCAGCGTTGTTTGCAAGTTACGTCAGTGCAAGCGCAAGCTAGCTTCATGATAGCTGCACGTAAAGGTGACAAATGGGCGAGTTGGATCAAATTTGGGTGGGTCATAATGGATCAAGATAACAAACAAGGAAACTAAATGAGCTTACTACTACAAATGTAATTGGATCGAAAAGAGAGTGGACTGAGCATCGAGTCAAGACCCAACCCAACACAAATTTGTTTGAGTCAAAATGAATTAGGCAATGAATTATAAAATGGATCAAAACTCAACGCAACCCAATTTTTATTAAGTTTTACTTATTTTATTTATTCTTTTACAATATTTAATACCTAATAAAATTATTTTTCTTTATTTTGGCTATATATAATATATCAAATTTTTAAAAAGGGTTTTTAAAAAAATATTTTAACAAAATTTCTCTCAAGTCGATTTGAATTGCATATCAATCCATTTTTTAATGAAATGGATTGAATTAATAACTGGACAGATCAAACAGGTTGGGCAGATTGAATTTAATTTTGCCACTCTGAGCAAAACTCTCAGATCGACCTGACATTTCAGCATATAACTCTGCACAATCAGCCACACTAATACCAAAGTTTTAGGATGCAAGCATTATCCGAAATAATTGCCCGAAACAAAAGATCAAGGAATCTAACTCTAATTAAAGGGAAATCACATATAGTCCAAATATAATAACATTAACATAAGCCATTACATTGCATAAATCATAATCCACTTCTAAAAACTTATTAATAGAAAAATGGAATAACAGCTTTTCTTTTCCTAGGATAATCTTCTCCAAATTTCTGCAAATACCATTCATGATTAAAACTAGCTCTAGGAACCAAATTAGCAAAAGTATATAGAAAAAACCCAAACCCGGCCCAAGACCAAGTCATCAAAGCCCAGCCCAACCACTCCACTATCTCTCCCAAATAATTTGGGCAGCTCACATATTCAAAAAGCCCACCTTTGGGTATCTTATATCTACCTCCTTCCCTCTTCAGGCCCATTAACACCTTATCGGCCCAAACATTTACCACCATACCGCCGGCGAAAACCACCATCCCGCCGGCAAATCGGACCCAAAACCACTCATCAGAATCGTAATCAGCATAATGCGATACCCATCTAGCTTGTACATAAGCATTCAAGAGATTAAACACAAAAGCCAACAACGCAATACTCACCGGAAAACCAGTCGCCGGCGACCCACCCTTTGAGTTGAAGTAGAGTTTTAACGGGTAAATTATGGTCCGATTTGTGTAGTGGAAAAGGTAAGGAGAAATGAGGATAAGGGATAATGGGTTGGTGTAATTTTTACCGAATGGGAAGAGGAGGAATGTAATCCAGAGAGTAGGGCTTTCCATTAGAAACCAAGCTAATGGTGGTGAAATGGTGGGTCCCCAACCGGAGCGGTGGTGTTTTCCATAAGGGGCGGTGAGGAATTGACAGGCGAGGAAGGTGGGTGGTCCGATGAGGAAGAGAGAGAGAAGACTGTAGTGATAAAGATTTTGATCAGAGAACATGGTGGTGAATGTGTGATCTGGTTAGGTAGGATTTTCGAAGATAAAGAGGTGTCCATCTACATTCCTCAACTATATGTAGCTACTCCACTAAGTCACTCAATTTTCAATAGTTTAAAAAGTAATTCAATTTGTTTCGTAATTCAAAAGTCATTCAACTTAATATAATAATTTACTTAAAAAATCACTCAACTTTATTTTAGGAATAATATATAAACACATTCTTTAATTTGGTGTCAACTAACATTTATGCCCTCTAATTTTGGATGTACACAAGTAGACATTTAAACTTGTATACATTTGAACAAATAAACACATTTGTTATATATGGCTATTTTGTATCCTACGTAGTGTTCTACATGGTGTGTGTCATATCATATATGACGTATATATCTACTTGTTCAATTTTATATAAAGTTAAGTGTCTACTTATGCACACTCAAAATCAGATGACATAAAAATTAGTTGAGATCAAGTTAAATGGCACATCTATATATTATGCCTTTATTTTATAACCAAAAAATCATTCTATTATTGATATTTTTACTTAGATTGTCATCCGATCAATTTAAATAATTTTTTCATTAATTGAAATGTAATTTTTATTTCAAACCATTTTTTAAGGAAATAATAAGATATTCATTTTATTGAACCATTTAACTTTAATAAAATTTAATTAAATAATTTAAATAATTTTTTTAAACACGTGGAGGCTATCTATTGGTTATAATTTAATTATTTAAAATTAATTATAAATTAAAATTTATTTAACAAAATTTTAATTAAATAAATTGAATAATTTTTTGATTGGCAAAGTTAAATGGTTCAACAAAATGAATATCTTATTGTTAAATAAAAGGCCAATCAAATTTTAATTAAATAATTTAAATAATTTTTTTAAACACGTGGAGGCCATCTATTGGTTATAATTTAATTATTTAAAATTAATTATAAATCAAAATTTATTTAACAAAATTTTAATTAAATAAATTGAATAATTTTTTTAAACACGTGGCGGCCATCTATTGGCTATAATTTTAATTATTTAAAATTAATTATAAATCAAAATTTATTTAACAAAATTTTAATTAAATAGTTTGAATAGTTTTTTTAAACACGTGGCGACCATCTATTGGTTACAATTTAACTATTTAAAATTAATTATAAATCAAAATTTATATAACAGAATTTTAATTACGAAAAAGGGCCTAAAAGACCCTTGAACTATTGAAAATGGTACAAAAATGCCTCTCATCCATATATTGGGCCTAAAATGCCCTTTTTCGTTAAAGAAAAAGTCATTTTTGGACATAAAGGTGGATGTCAAGGCTATTTTAGACCCAATAGATGAATGAAAGACATTTTTATACCATTTTTAATGGTTCAGAAACATATTAGGTCCTTTTCCGAATTTAAATTCCACTATTTGGTTTCACGTGGCCTGTTCTATTGCAATGTGCAACCATAGCTAGAGCTATTTGGTCCCTTTACTAAGAGAAATAACTGAAATAATTAATTTCATTTAATTATTTATTGGTTTCATTCATAAATTTACAAAAAAAAAAAAGAGACACACTAGAAAAGAAAAGGGAAAAAAAGGAATTTTGTCAAGGAAAATAAGATAGAAAATACTAGAACGAAAAATGAAAGAATTTTTGCCAATTGTTGTTGTACATTTTTCAAGAAACTTCTAATTAAATAATTGGAATGAGTTTTAATAAAATAATTTTAATGGGTATTATTATTTCTTAAAATTTAATCTAAAATAAAATTAAATTTCTAGGAGTGTGAGGGAGGAGAGTCGCCTCAGATTTGAGAGCCTGAGGCAGGATGAGATGTCCGTTTTTGAGTATGAAGTTCGCTTTTGTTAGCTAGCCAGACATGCCACCGCTATCATCCATGATGAGATCGAAAGGGTTCGCCGTTTCGTGAGAGATTTGACTTATTCTATCAGGTAGTCGGTATTCTAGGTATCTAGAAATAGAGATTCCTTTCAGTTAGTGGTTAGTGCCGTTAAGGAGGCGGAGTTAATGGAGAAGAAGGAGTTCGGGGATCCCAAGAGGGCCCGTGCTTGTAACACCCCGGAAATTTTTTCGCAAAAAACTAAAATATTTCTTTACGTGTGTGTAGACTCGAACCGAAGGACTTGTAGTTTTACACATGAGTTAGGATTAATTCCTAAGTATTCGAAGTGTTTATATGTGTTTAGGGGTCATAAGGGATCTCTAACACTAAGTCGAGTCCAAAGAACTCCAATCGATTAAGTTTTCGGACGAGTTAGTATAAGGGTCAACTTCAAACGACCATATCTCCTAGAATATAATGAACTGGGTGGACCACGACCTACCAAATTAAAGGTCTTTGAGTCTTCTTTTCAACGCCACCAAGATTGTAATTTTTGGAGTTCGGAGTCAAACGTTATGACCATTTTACTACGGACTAGTACTGAAGGAATACTCAGGCCTAAGCGAAATTCAGGCTTGGCGCTCCAGTGGTGCCCCACGCCATTATAGCGCCAGAAAACAGCCTCAGTAGTTTGGGGCTTGGCGCGACGCGCCACTATTAGATGTGCAGGGTTTTAAGCCTATTTTGGCTTGGCGCTGCAGTGGCGCGACGCGCCACTATAGCGCCAGCAAGGTTTTTGCCCAATTTTTCAGATTTTTGAAGAGGGGCAACTTGGACTTTTTCCCTAATTATAGATACACCATCCTTGAGCATTTTGGACCATTATTTTCAGCTTCTCTCTCTCTCTAAAAAACCCTAGAAATTTTCCCTCTCTTCTTCCTCTTCTTCTTCAAATCCTTCTCCAACAAAGATTGCCTACAAGAGTTTCAAGGATTCAAGCCTTCCATTGAAAACCTAACATCAAGGTTTCTTCAAGTGTTCAAACAAGGTATGTAAGGCTAACCTAAAATATGGATTTATTTCTTCCATATGCCCATAGATGTGTTGGATAGGAGTTGTGAAAGAGTTGAACCTCCTAAGAAGGTTTTCTTGAAAGTTTTCCTAAACTATAGGATGTTTTTAAGGACTATTAGTAGATTGATGTTTTTAATGACTTGAGTTACTAAATAGTTATCTTTTATATTATTGATTTCAAATGTATCTTTGTATATAGATTTATAGATGTTGACGATATTCTTAAGTTGAGTTTTATTGAGAGTATGGATTCGTGTTTCCTTCACATGAACCCAAGATGAGATTTCTTTGGTCATAATTTGTCTTGAGTTGAGGTGGATGGTTTTGTGTATATATGTATTGATTGGAATGAAAAGAATGAATTGGATAGTTAAAAATGTCCTTTTGCTTCCATAAATTGAACATAGGACTAAAATAAGGGTCTTGGAGTAGATGTTTGACAATGATGTGATGATAATGTTTGATGATGATGTGATGATGATGATGTTTGGTGACGATGTGAATAATGGTATTTGACGATGTTTTGTGATGAAGTGGATTGGAGTCTAATGTGATTTTGTGGTATGTGATGTGCATAATTTGAGTTGATTAGAGTCTTACGAGTATTTTGAAAATAAATAATCTTTTGAGAAAGAGTTTTAAATAAATGTTTTTTTTGAACATTTTTGCATAAATTATTTATACACTAATTTGAGTTTTAAAGGATGATTATTTTTATCTACGATTTAAAAAGAGTTTAAGCATGATTTGAGTTTGAGAAATCTTTTAAATATTTTTGAACATGAGTATTTGGAGTATAAATAAGTTGAGCATTATTTTCCTTAAAAATGTAAATTTTGAGATTTATATAGATTTTTAAAGAGAAGAGTTTGATGATTGAAGATGAGTTGATTTGAAAGAGGGTCCAATGAGGCCAGATTTGATTGAGTTTTGAAGAGAGTCCAATGAGACTAAATGAGTTGATTTGAAAGAGTCCGATGAGGCTAAATGAGTATTTTAAATATTTTACTCACTTAATAACTATGCGTGTATTGAGTCTTGGGAGGAGTATTGAGCACCGAATTGGATAAGAGTATAGTCCATACTCGAATCTCATAAACTACGCCGCCAACGTAAGAAGGGATTGTACCGTGTCAGATGTTTCCCTATTTTATTGTCCTGAAATGGTAGGACTTGATTGATTGACGGATCCATGATTGGTTTGAGCTGTTCATACCTTGGCAAGTATGAATGGACGGAGCAACGACGTGACTCATTGTGCATCACCTATATATAGGTGGTGGGATTGTTGTCGGTTAGAGAAACTCCCAAATTGAGTGGTTTGTGTATGATATGATCGGTTCGATTGAGATTGGTTGATGATTGAGTTGGATTGTAAAACATTGCATAATTTAATTTGCATATTTATTGAGTTGAGTCCTTTGAGTTGATTGTTGAGTTGATTATTGAGTTGATTGTTGAGTTGATTATTGAGTTGATAGTTGAGTTGATTCTATATGACCAGATTAGGTGATGTGCAATGGATTGGATTATATGATATGTGATTGGATAGTGTACGATGGAAGGGTATATTATTGGATTGGATATACGATATGATTAGATTGAATTGGATTATACATGATTGGATGGGATCGAATTGTGAATGATTTAATTGAATTATATTGTACATGATTGGATTGGATTGTATGGTATAGGATTGGTCTTTGTAAAAAAAAATGTATTCTTACCTTGGACTTATGACACTTTGATTGAGTCTTTCTTATCTTTCTGAGTTGAGATATTTGAACCAACGTTACTCTCCCTTGAGGTATGTTTCATTCTGCCATATTACATACTCGTACATTCCATGTACTGACGTCCATTTGGACCTACATCATTTCATGATGCAGAGACAGGTTTAGGAGATCGTTAATAAGAGCATCATCGAGGATCTATACACACTCAACGTATTGGTGAGTCCTTCCCTACATTCGGAGGACACCGCTTGAATCATTCTTGCATTGAGTTAGCCCTTTTTATTTTGGTTTGAGGTAGCCATGAACATGTCATTGGTACCAAATAGATAGTAGTGATAGAGGCTTCATAGACTAGATAGTGATGGGTCGATTGAGTATTTTCTTTTCTTGAATTATTTTGTCGAACTATTTTAATGACAAAGATCGGAGTTTGATTTGTTGGCTCATGGCCTTTCTTTCTTGAGTTAGATCATTGATTTGGATTGCCCGCCAAATTATTTCTTTATTTTTAAATCTTCTGTTGATTGAATAAATGAACGGATGTGTGATCAGGCTATGTGGTTCGCTTGGGAGCCAGAAATGGTTTCTGAGTGTCGGTTACGTCTAGGGTACCCTCCCGGGGTGTGACAGTGCTTCTGGGTAATTTTCGGGTACCTCATTTGGAGGTAGAAGGTTCTTATAGAGGAGGTGGTTCCTTTCAGCGCAGAGGACCGGTTCATATCTCTATGACAACATCTGAGGGAGCACAAGGTTATCGTGGTTCATACAGTTCGGGCCAGGGTTCATCTGGTTCACAGCATAGGCCTGCGGGTCGAGGTGGTTATAATATCCCCCTTATTTCTCCACATTAGCCGTCTATTCTGAGATCGTGTTTTGAGTGTGGATTCCCGGACCATATGGTTCGACAGTTCCCCATGCAGGCTCATTCAGGTCCACTCCATACTTACACAGTAGCGCCAGTCATAGGTCCCGTGCCACCATCCAGAGGGACAGCCCCACCGATCTGGGGTCCTGGTAGGGGACATGCTGATAGAAGTGGTCGTACCGAAGGTAGGGGAGCGGGTGATGCCCTAGCACAACAGGATGGTAGAGGAGTTTCCCAGATAGGTGGTGGGCGGAGAGCTCATTGTTATGATTTTCTAGGTAGACTTGAGGCTGAAGCCTCCGATGCAGTCATCATAGGTATTGTTCCGATTTGTCATCGCCCTGCATCTTTGTTATTTTATCTTGGCTCCACTTATTCGTATGTGTCAGCATATTTCTCTCCTGGGTTTGACTTGCTATGTGATCGTATGCCCGTGCCCGTGCATGTTTCTACCCTAGTAGGAGAGCCCTTAGTAGTGGATCAGGTGTACGATCCTGTCTTGTGTCTTTGGCGGGTTATAAGACGTGGGTGGACATGATTATCCTTGATATGGTAGACTTCGACGGCATCTTGGGTATGGATTGGTTATCTCCGTATCGTGCTATTCTTGATTATTATGCCAAGACGATGACCTTAGCTATGCCTGATAGGCCGCGGATAGAGTGGAAGGGTTCGAGTGGTTCCTTTCCTAGTAGGGCCATCTCTTGTATTCGGTCCCAACGATTGATCGATAGGGGTTGTTTGGCGTATTTGGCATTTATTCGTGATACTGATGTTGAACCGCCTTTTATGGAGTTTATTCCTATGGTTCAGGAGTTTATGGATGTGTTTCCTACTGATCTTCCAGGGGTTCTACCTGACAGGGATATTGACTTTGCTATTGATCTCGACCCGGACACCCAGCCCATTTCTATTTCTCCTTATCGTATGGCTCCAGCTGAGTTAAAGGAGCTAAAGGAGTAACTTTAGGATCTGTTGAGTAAAGGGTTTATTCTCCCTAGTGTTTTGCCTTGGGATGCCCTGGTGTTATTTGTGAAGAAGAAGGATGGGTCTTTGAGGATGTATATCGACTATAGACAGTTGAACAAGGTCACTGTCAAGAACAAGTACCCTCTTCTCCGTATCGATGATTTGCTTGATCATCTCTAAGGAACAACCTTATTCTCTAATATCGATTTGAGATCCAGGTATCATCAGTTGAGGATTCAGCCTTCAGATAATCCTAAGACAGCCTTTCGGACCAGATATGGCCACTATAAGTTTCTTGTTATGTCATTCGGGCTGACTAACGCCCCAGCATCATTTATGGAGTTGATGAATATGGTGTTTCATCCATATCTGGACTTATTTGTGATTGACTTAATTGATAATATTTGGTTTACTCCAAGACTGAAGCAGATCATGTGCAACACTTAAGGATTGTGCTCCAGAGGCTTACAAAAGAGAAGTTTTATGCCAAGTTCTCCAAGTGTGAGTTTTGGTTGAGTTCGATGGCGTTCTTAGGGCATGTGGTGTCCAAGGAGGGCTTAGAGTCGATCCGGCTAAGATCGAGGCAGTCCGAGGATGGACTAGACTCACCTCAGCCATAAAGATTCATAGTTTTATGGGTTTGGCAGGGTATTATCGCCGTTTTGTTAGGGGCTTCTCCATGATAACAAGTCCATTGACCAGGATCACTCAGAAGAATGTGGTATTTCATTGGTTGGATGAGTGTGTGGAGAGCTTCCAAAGGCTCAAGGTATTATTAATTACTGCGTCTGTGTTGACCTTGCCTAAGAAGGGTGTTGACTTCATCATGTATTGTGATGCATCGGGAGTAGGCTTAGGTGGAGTGTTGATGAAGGTTATTGCCTATGCTTCAAGGCAATTAAAGACTCATGAAAAGAACTATTCCACCCATGATTTAGAGTTGGCGGAAGTTATCTTTGTTTTGAAGTTATAGCGATATTATTTGTATGGAGTTCATTGTGAGATATTCACTGATCATTGGAGTCTACAGTACATCTTCAGTCAGCGGGACTTGAATTTGAGGCAAAGGAGGTGGGTTGAGCTTCTGAAGGATTATGATTTGACTATCCTATATCACCCCGGGAAGGCCAAAGTGGTGACTGATGCATTGAGTAGGAAGACTTCTAGCATGGCAAGTCTTGCAGCTATTCGAGCTGATGAGCGATCCTTGGCTAGAGATGTTTAGATATTGGCCAATGGGTTGGTGAGATTGCAGCTTTCTGATTAGGGCCGAGTGTTTGATTTTATAGAGGCCCACTCTTTTTTGATGGATCAGATCCAAGAGAGGCCAGTTTGAGGATGAGAAATTATGCCTCATTCGACATAAGGTGACGAGAGGTGAAGCTAAGAAAGCAGTACTTGATTCGGAGGGTGTTTTGAGGATCGGTAGTCGTATTTGTGTGACCAAAGTGGATGAGTTGGTCAGATTGATACTTGAGGAGGCCCATTGCACTCGATATTCTATTTATCCGGGAGCAACAAAGTTGTACTATGACTTGAGTCAACACTATTAGTGATGTGGTATGAAAAAGGACATCGCTGAGTTTGTGTCCAAGTGTTTGACATGCCAACAGGTCTAGTGTGAGCACTAGAGACCCGAGGGTGAGTTTCAGAGGATGCCCATTCCCACTTGGAAATGGGAGAGGATTACGATAGATTTTGTGGTGGGTTTTCCCACTACCGTAGGAGGTTTTGATTCCATTTAAGTTGTGGTTGACCGATTGAACAAATCGGCTCATTTTATTCTTGTTAAGGTTAGTTTCACGGCGGATAGATTAACCCAACTCTATATCAGTCAGATTGTTAGACTCCATGGAGTTCCTATTTCCATCATATCGGATCGGGGTTCATTGTTCACATCTCACTTTTGGAGGCCGTACAACGTGGATTAGGTACTTGATTGGATATGAGTACCGCATTCTATCCTCAGATGGATGGACAGTCTGAAAGGACTATTTAGGTACTTGAGGATATGCTACGGGCATGTTTGATTGATTTTGGTGCTTGGTGGGATCAACACTTGCACCTGACGGAGTTTGCTTACAACAACAATTACCATTCCAGCATCCAGATGGCTTTTTTGAGCCCTTGTATGGCCGGAAATGAGATTGCCTCTTGGCTGGTTTGATTCTGTGGCGGTGGATAGCTTAGACACTGATTTGCTTTGAGATACCATAGAGCGGGTTCGGCTGATTTAGGGCAGGTTGTTGATAGTTTAGAGTTTCCAAAAGAGCTATGCTGACAGGCAAATTAGACCTTTGGTGTTCCTGGTTGGTGACCAGGTATGGTTGATGGTCTCGCCCTTGAAGAGTGTCATGAGGTTCGGAAAGAAGGGCAAGCTCAACCCTAGGTTTATTGGCCCTTTTGATATCTTAGATTGAGTGGGAGAGGTGGCCTACAAACTTGCCTTTCCACCTAGTCTATCTTTTGTACATCCAGTATTTCATGTCTCGATGCTACGACACTACATTCCGGATGAGTCTCATGTGATTTCCCATGATTCGGTGGAGTTGAGCCCAGATTTGACATATGAGGAAGAGCCTGTGGCTATTTTGGACAAACAAGTCAGGAAGTTGAGGACTAAGGAGGTAGCTTTGGTGAAGGTCCAGTGGTGGCATCGGTCTGTGGGGGAGGCTACTTGGGAGTTAGAGGCAAATATGCGGGCCCGTTATCCCTATCTTTTAGAGACTCCAGGCATATCCTTTTCTTTATGTTCGAGAACGAACATGGTTTTTAGTAGTGGATGATGTAATGACCTTGAAGGTCATTTTTGAAATTTTTGATAAAATTACCATTTCATCCCTCCCGTTAGTTTTCCTGAGTCACTTTATTTTGGGTTTGAAAAATTAGTTTTTGGAAATCTTGTGAAAAGTTGAGGTTTTGCTTGAAAAATGGGTTCTAAAGGCTTAAGTTGTCAAAATTTGAGTTTCTAATTCATTCGGAGTTTCGAGTTTCAGAATAAAATTCTGTCGATTCTATCAGCTACGGAATATAGAAATTGGTCAAAGAGAGTTATCGGAATCAAATTTGGAGTTAAAACGTAGAATTTAGGTTCGAAGTTGGAAATTGAGTTAAAGTTTGGTTCAAGTTTGACTTTGGTCAACATTTGAGGTTTGGATGCTCGGATTGTATTTCTGATGTTCCAATGGTTTCAGGAGGTTATTCTAATGCTAGAAATGACTTTTTTTAAAATAATTTTTAGAGGTCCCGAGGGTATTTTGGGTATTTCAAATACCAAAACTAGTTTAGTTGGGACTTATCGGAATGTGGGTCAAGGAGGCCTCAAATTTGAATTCCGATGGTTCCATTGAGTCCGGAACATCGAAATTAGTAGGGTTGCATATCTGGTTTGTGTTCACGGGATTCCGATCGAATCATGAGGGTCTATTTAGAGACTTAACCTTGTGAGATGTTGCTGTCAATTGGTGTATCCAGTTGTTCTTCGTGATCGCGGAGGATCCCTTCCGCGATCGCGAGACATTGGTTGCGATCGTGATGAAGAGAGGGTAAGTGGGTCGCGGTCCTGAAAAGTGTCTTTTCCAAAAGATGGATTATGGCCAATTTCCTCTATTTTTGACATTCTAAGCTCGGTGGAGGCGAATTTCAAGGGGATTTTTCATGGTAAACTATTGGATAATGTATTTCTAACACTTTTTCTTAATTTTCATTGAATAATTTCATATTGTAACTTCAAATTGGAGATTTTGGGGTTTTCTTGAACATGAACTTTTGAAGGAGAAATGGTGATTTTGAACTCACTTTAACTCCATTTTTGAAATGGATTTCATCATTAGATTCCTTATTACTTGAGGAACATTTTCATCCAAAATAATCAAATTACGAGTTCAATTTTTGATATAAGATTTTTGACCATTTTACCCTTTTCACCCGAATTTATTGATTTTAGTGTCAATAGATTCAAAATGTGATTGTGAGTCTATATTTGATTAGATTTTGGTGATTTGGAGTATAATTGGAGAGGAAAGATAGTGATTTTAGATTGTTCGTGAATTTTTAGCTAAGGCAAGTGGAATTCTAACTTTTGTTAAGTATGTTGAACTTGTATTTTTCTATGTGAGGGGATTAGGGTGTGTTGGGTCATTAGATTGAATTGAATTATATGATTTGAAGGGTGATAGTGGATTTGAATAGGGAGTAATCGTCTAAGTATTGTGGATTTCGGGACAATGATCTATTGTGTGATTGTGGTTTATATGACATCATTGTGAATATTTATCTTGTTCACTCTTTAATTGTACATATATTGTGTCTGTGATGGCTGAAAAGTGATATGAGTAAGGTATTGGTTATTAGGACCGAGGTTTCTACTGGTCGAGGTGATTTGCCAAGGTTTCTTTCGGCGGTCGAGGTCTTTTCCGTTGGATATTATGGCCGAGGTCTCTTTCGGCAGATATTGACCGAGGTCATTTCCGGCTGATACATGGTCTATGTGAGGCCCCCATGGGTTCTGGTCCAAGGTGATCAGCGGATGTGTATCGTAGGACAGACATGCATCATGATATTTGACATTGCATTTGCATTTATTTGTTTCCGTGATTGATTATGATCTGAGATTATATGTGTTTGCCTGAATATCGTGGTGAGAATGTATTTGTGCCTTCTATTGTGGACTGTCTAGTATTCTAGTGCAATTGTGATATAATCTGTATAGATTGGGCTGTCTGAGTGCAAGTGTGTAGTTGTGGAGGATTGTGGTTGGGATGTCAGGAGTACCTGTGTTCCGTATTGCTTTACTTAGGGTTTAGTTTCCATTTTGCTGAATACCGTGTTATTGGTGCTCACCCCTTGCTTCTACATTTATGTAGGATCTGAGCCCGACACCTCCTGCTCATAGTACTCCTTGATCGGTCCGAGCTTCTAGACATTTGAGAGGTAGCAGCTTATTCTCTTCGACAGACTCTCATTGTCCATTGTCTTATGTTTTGTTCTACTTTGGAACTGAGACATATATATACTTATATCTCTTTTATTTCTGTTGAAATAATGACTTGTACATGTGACACCAAGTCTTGGGTAATTTAGAATCTACTTTCCGCTTATCTTTATTTATATCATGTTAGAATTTACATTTCTGCTTTTATTTCCGATTTCTTTGAGTTGTTTAGACTCTTAGGTTGACTCGTCTTGGTGGGTTAGGCGAGTGTCATCACACCCGATTCTGGGTCGTGACAATTGCATACTTTATGTTGTTTGTGCCGTCTATTGGAAATAATCTCTCAACCTCACAAAGATAGCAATAAGGGCTACGCACATTCTAATATCTTTAGACTTTATTTGTGGAATTATAGTGAATATGTTGTTGCATACTTTCTGTAGCATCCAACATGCTTGTTTAAGAACTCATGTTCCATACAACTATCTATATATTCAATATGTTTTCCATACATAACAAGTACTCCACAGTGAAGAAAAGCAACTCAAACAGAAAATCCATATTTATGACCAAGAGAGGCTGGATAATTTATGTATAAACTAGTATACATAATTCAAAAATCAAATTGGAAGTCTTTTTTCTACAACCCAAGCAAAACATTAGGCTATATACTAAATTAAATCATTACACCAGGAGATCACCTACTATTCATACTAAAAAGGCCGTCTTTATATGGTATAAAAGTTCCTATGTTCTTCATGTTAATGCTAACTTTCTTCATCACCCTAGTGTTCGTGTCATATACGTATATATTCGAGTTCTTATGCTTAAGAATCAACGCACCATCATTTCTTACTCCACCAATTGGAACAAGTTTCCCAATATCTGGCATTGATGTCTCGTATTTGCTTGACGATTTCACATTCTTTGGACATATGATTCCATCAACTAGAACAAATCTCCCAATATCTGGCATTGATGTCTCGTATTTTCCCAATGATTTCACATTCTTTGGAGATATATAATTTATGGACTCAGCCACAATACTATGTTTCTTGGACCAACATTGCCCTTCCAAAATCCAAACATCCATTCTTATATCGGAATAACAGTAGACAAAAGAAAGAATTCGTCCCAACTCTACCATTTCATATCTGCCCCTTTTAATCACTTCAACAGGTACAAGTCTTGGAATATAAGTTCTACTGAATTTTGCCTCATTTACTTGCATTCAACTGATATATTTACTTGAATCAACATACCAATGAAGAAAACGTCCGTTTATTGATACTGGATTCTTCCAACGAAAATTAAGCGGATTAAATGGCCTATCATCAAGATCATCTTCCCACGGACCAGAAATTCGTTTCCAACGTGATTCATCATCAGCAGCATCACTCAGATTACAAATCTCGAAACCATATGAATCTGTAACAACGTGCACCACTTTATGCTTCTTCGTCGTAGAGTCAAATCAAATTGCTGCACTACAAGCATTAAGTGTATGTTGGCAACCTGAAGGGCATTTTAGAATAGTGATGCAAACAAATATTTTTTGTTGGATTTATAACTTGTAGCTCCTTATTGTCCCCCGGTTTGTTTATCAATAGAAATCCATCACAACTAGATCGAACATGGCCTAATCGATTGAAACAATACACTACAATACAATAAACATTATGAAACTATGTGTAAACAACCATATAAACAAATAAGATGTCATGATAATGTAACTTTTCGTAAATAAACAATTTATCCCTCTTACAAATTCTTATAGTTATTATTATCTCAGAAAATCACTTTCTTCGCTGAAAAAAATTAGAATCAAGAAGAAGGGTTTCTAATATAATATGTATTAGTTGAGTGACCATATGAAAAATCAACGTAATGACTATACCTCTGATCTGGAAGAAGAAGGTGTTTCTGATATAATATCTATGTAAGACGTGTGTCTATTTATTCAACTTTATATAAGTTTAAGTATCTACTTGTTCACACCCAAAGTTGGAGGGCATAAATGTGAGTTGAAACCAAGTTAAAGGGTATATTTATGTATTATGCCTTTTTTTGTTTTTTTTTTCAATTCTTGGTGGAAAAAAAAACATAAATAGCTGAGCTTAGATGGTTTTACTAAAAAAGTTTTAAAAGAAATTGAATCAAATTAGACCTACTCCCCTAGTAAGGGATAATTTTGACTAACTCAAAACTGTTATAAGGAGAAAATCTAAAAAAGCAAATCAAAGAAGTGACTCAAATGTATAATATGCATAAATGTCGACTAGAAAAACTCACTATTTAATCTTAGATAAGGTACTAACTATTAAAAAAATAAATACGCCTCAATCCCAAGCAAGATAGAATCGGCTATATGAACCCTCTCACTGTCCATGTCTGCGACCTAACGTAAACAATCTAGGAGATCCTCTTCATAGAAAAGAGGCTTTCCTTATGCGGTACGAAAGATTCTAAGCTCCTCATGTTAATGTTGAACATCTTCATCACCCTACTCTTTGTGTCATATATGTATTCCTTATTCGAGTTCTTCTGATGCTTAAAAATCAACACTTCACCATTCCTCGCGCCAGCAACAGCTACAAGTTTCCCAAGTTCTGGCATTGTTCTCTCATTCGGTCTTGCTGATTTGGATGGAAATACATAATTCGTCAATTCTGCCACAATTGTATGTTTCTTGGACCAAAATTGCCCGTGAAAATCTTCCAAAATCCAAACATCCATTGTTGTCTCGGAATCACAGGTGATAAAAGAAAGGAATCCACCCAATTGCACCAACGCGTAATTGTTAGTTTTATTTATCCCTTCACCGCGTTCAGGAAGATAGGTTCTACTGAATTTTCCCTCTTTTATATCCATTGATACGAAATACTCACTTGAATCAACATACCAATGCAGAATCCTTCCGTTTATTGACACTAGATTCTTCCAGTAAAAATTAACATCGAATGGCTGATCATTTAGATCTTTCCACTGACCAGTATAAACTCGTTCCCAATTTTCATCAGCATTGCTCAGATTGAATATTTCGAAACCATAATAGTACTTAAACAATGTGCACTACTTTATACTGCTCTGTCGAAGAGTCAAATACAAGTGCTGCACTACAAGTTGTATGTTGGCAACGCGAAGGGCATCCAGGGATAGTGATGCAGAACTTTGTCGCGGGATTTATGACTTGTAGCTTCCCAATGTAGAATTCGTCTGGCTCACTCATCAATATAAATCCATCACAACTAGAATGAATCGTGCGTGATTTATTTAGTCCAATTTCACGCGATTCACATTCAAGATTTTTTCCAATCTCAATCAATTTTGTTTTCATATGCCTTATGTATCCTGACTGTATCACCAACTCTGATTTCAATTCGTTGAAATTTTGCTCAGTGAAAGAAGTTCTGGAGACAATTCCTTTCCATGTTTTGCAAACGGGCATGACATTCTTATGAATGTATCTCGGAGGGATCTTCACTAGGATGTTAAATATGATCCTTTCTTCAAAATCAGAAAGCTTATGACTCTTGTCAACTACTTGTTTCATTCCTCCACTTTTATTTTCTTCGTACTTGTTTACACGAAAGCTCAGCATCTGTCTTGCGAATTCAATGTCATCAATTTCATCCCCCATTCTTGTACACAAATGCAGTTTCTGCAGAAAAGAAAGATAAACAAGGGGTTAGAAAACTACTAAAGCAACTCGCAGGTATATCACACATCATGGAGAAACCAACAGTAAAGACTGAAACATCGTGTCTATGAAAGAGTTAGTGGTAAAAACATATCTAAACTATTACTTTTTCACGAATTTCATACCTTAACTATTCATTGTTCTCTTTATGTGCCAGAACTATTAACTCACTTTGTATTAAAACACACTCCGATATTTAGTTGGCCAAATAATTGTTCCTAATCGACAATAGGGGCATGTAGGCCAACTCAGCTTCGAGGTGTGCTCTAATACAAATGGAGTGATAGTTGAAGTATGAAACTCGTGAACAGATGATAGCTATGTCTCACACCTCCTATACATAGGACAACAATATACCTAATGTAGTCTCATTAATGGTCCTACCTTCTAGATGAGAAAGACAGTTTCCGATAGCCCTCAACTTAAATATACATGTTTTTTTAATAATATGCACACACAATAAATTTCAAACCCAATAAATCAAAGAGTTGTAGAAGAACTTTTATCTCGAAGCATAAAGTTTAAATCTTTAATCCTCTTTAATTAGTTCTTTTTCTTTTAAAAAAAATTAAACAAAAGGTTTATGCCATGGAAGCTATGACCATAAGGAACATAACACTAATAAAGTTGAGGAATAAGAAAGTTCAAGCTACTCTAAAACTAAGATTATATTCAAATATTAACAACATTATATGACCTAGATATAGTGTCTGTAATTAAAAATTAGAACTACTAATTCTTACTAAAACATAAATTAGAAGGTACATATAAATAAATTAAAATATTGGAATTGAGAACATACAATTTTGATTTGTTTTTTGACCTGTGGGAGACTAAAAACAATTTGATTCCGTCGGGAAAAGAGTGCGGATGGAGGATGGAAATTTTATGAGTCTATTAATAATTTATTTCTGGCCCTAAGCCTATTTTGAATTGGATAGGTTTCACGAAGTATTAGTATGACAAGTCTTCTGTATAAATAAAATATTATTATTTATTATATCCATTCCTTTTATGATTAGGTCTAATAAAAAGAAAGTTTTCCACAATAAAAAATTATAGCACAACTTAAATTTAAATATTAGGTCCATAAAATTTAGTACTTCTTTTCTTGAAAAATAAAGATTTCTTTTCCTATAAATAAAACTTAACCGGGGATGGAGGTAGAAGTATGTTTACGGATAACTTTTACTCAAATATTATAATTAGTAATTATGCAATGTTATGACTCATTATTTGAGTAATTTTCAATCTTCACATCTTAAAATGAACAGAACTCTCATCATTTTTGTTAAAAATAATTTTGAGGGTCAACAATGTTAATTAGAGAATTTAACTTGATATGCGTAGAAACAGTTGGACAAGCTCCAACTTTAAACACTAGGGTCGTTTAGTAGAGTGTATTAATAAAAATAATGCATGCATTAACTTTGTGTATTAGTAATACCTTATTTTCCAACTTTGTTTTCCAACCAAATGCAGGAGAGACCTTCTCAATAATCCTAATGGCACATTAAACATGCTCAACCAGTGGCGGACCCAGGATTTTAAATAAGGGGGTTCAAAATCTAAATAACTAGACACACGAGCTAGTTGAAGGGGGTTCGACATCTACTTTATATACATAATAAATTATTTTAACCATGTATAAATAGTACAATTTTCCGCCGAAGGGGGTTCGGATGAACCCCCTCGGCATAAGGTGGATCCGCCACTGTGCTCAACTTTTCTAAGAGAAGATCAAACAGCAAGAATCAAAGAAATAACTCAAATGTAATATATATGCATAAAATGTAGACTTTACTCTAGACAAGGTACCAACTACTAACATAAAAAAAAATAGTAACAAACAACTACGCGTTAATCCCAAGCAAGACAGAATCGCTCCTTTTAAGCACATATCCAAATTAAATCATGAAACTAGCTCAGGAGAGAGATCCTTTTCATACGAAAGAGGCCATCCTTGTGCAGTACAAAAGATTCTAATTTTTTCATGTTACTGCTGAAAGTCTTCATCACCCTGCTCTTCGTGTCATATATATAAACGTTAGAGTTCTTCTTATGCTCTAGAATCTCTACTTCACCATTCCTCGCTCCAGCAACAGCAACAAGTTTCCCAAGTTTTGGCATTCTTCTCTCGTCCTGTCTAGCTGATTTGTATGGACAGATATAATTTGTTAACTCTGCCACGATCGTATGTTTCTTGGACCAAACTTTCCCTCGAAAATCTTCCAAAATCCAAACATTCAGTGTAATCTCCGAATCACAGTTGATGAAAGAAAGAAATCCATCCAACTCTACCAATGCATAATCGTTCGTTTTATTAATCACTTCAACACGTTCTGTAAGATAGGTTCGACTGAATTTTGCCTCTTTTACATCCATCGAAATGAAATATTCAGTTGAATCAACATACCAATGCAGAATCCTTCCGTTAATTGACACTGGATTCTTCCAGTGAAAATTAGCTGGATTAAATGGACGATCATTTAGATCTTCCCACGGACCAGAAACTCGTTCCCATTGTGGTTCATCATCAGCACTACTCAGATTAAATATTTCGAAACCATAAGAATCTGTAACAACGTGCATCACTTTATACTGCTTTGTCGTAGAGTCAAATCCAATTGTTGCACTACAAGCTTCATGTCGGCAATGTAAAGGGCATCTAGGGATAATGAGGCAGAACTTTGTCGCGGGATTTATGATTTGTAGCTTCCCATTGTCACCTGGTTCACTCATCAATAGAAATCCATCACAGCTAGAATGAATCTTGCGTAATTTACTTAGTCCAAGTTCATGCGATTCACATTCAAGTTCTTTTCCAATCTCTATCAACTTTGTTTTCATACGCCTTCCTAATCCTGACTGTATCACTAACTCTGATTTCGATTCCATGAAATTTTGCTCAATGAAGTAACTTCTCGAGACAATTTCTTTCCATGCTTCGCAGACGCGCATGACATTCTTATGAATGTATTTAGGCGGAAGCTTCATGTTAAATATGATACTTTCTGAAGATTAGAAAGAGTACTAATCTTATGACTCTTCTCAACTACTTGTTTCATTCGTCTGCTTTTGTTTTCTTTTAAGCTTAACATCTGTTGAGCGAATTCAATGTCATCAATTTCATCCCCCATTCTTGTAGTGCGCGTACACCAGAAAAAGAGCGAGCTCTATATAGATTAAAACTTAAAAAAGTTAGAGAAACAAAGGATCAGAAAACTAAGTTTCATGACTTGAACAATTAAAACTGAAACAGTTGGGCTAAATATTGATCATCTTAGTGCAATTACTTCAGCGTTGCAGCACCCCACTGAGGAGGTGTGAGAGGTTGGCCGTGGTAGGTTTAAGGAGAGCTAGAGGTAAGCCGAAAAACTATTGGGAGAAGTGATTAGAAAGGACATGACATATCTGTTGGGTTTAATTGATAGTTTGAATGGAAAATTGAGGGGAAAAGAAGTGGAGTGAAAAATAATTTGTTCTCTCTTGCTTTATTAAATAAGCTTTGGTCCCACATAGGTGGTGGAAAGGAAAAGTCTCCTAGTTAAAAGTAGAAGCACTCCTTCATGTTGCTAAAGGGTCAAGAAGAGGGTCTCCCCTCGCGCCACCGTCGTCGTCGCTCGCTCGGCTTTGGCTTTGGCTTTAGATTTGGTCAATTGATTTGATTGATAATCTTTTTAGACCAAATTTTCTTTAAATTTTAATTAATTAATATTATTTATTTAATTAATTAATTAAGTGAAAAAATCCTGACCCGCGACCCGTTTCTTTCCTGAATTAATTTAAAAATATTTCCCTCCGTTTTTCCAACAGATTTTTTGAAAGGTTGCAACCTTGTCCGAAAAGTTGCAAACCTTTTCTCAACAGGCAAACCTTTTTCCAACAGGTGTCTTTTCTTAAAAGGTGTAAACGGTCTATGTATATCTGTTAATATACAGAATGTTCCATACGAAATTTCTAAAATAACATCTTCTTCTTCTTCTTCTTTCTGCACTTCGTAAAACTTGTGTGATACACAACCTTCAAGTGGTTCGCAGTCACCAGAATTTGCAGTACCTCTATTTTGGTGAAAAAATTGTTCTATCCTAGGAGGAAAAATTCCAAAAACCTCAGGTACGTTGAGGGGAATAATTTCCTTAAGGACACACTGTGCATTTAGTGGGCTCGATTTTGTTCTTACATTAATTTTTTAGATTCTGTGTTTTATTACTTTTAGAAGTTATTGTTACTATTTTAATATTTACAATACAGTTTACTAACAATATCTTCAACTAACCGAGGACATGACCCTAAAGGAGGATATTGTTATCAAACTATATTAAAAAAATGATGAAACAACAATAATAAATTCTGAAATAAAAGAAAGAACCAGAACAGAAACTGAAAATAAGAACAGTGTCTGAAAAAATTATGTAAGAGCAAGAAACCGAGCCCACTGAATACACAGTGTGTCCTTAAGGAAATTATTCCCCTCAATGTACCAAAAGTTTTGGAATCGTTCTTCCCATAATAGAACGATTTACTCACCAGAATAGCGGTACAGCAAATTATGGTGACTATAAACCACTTGAAGACAATATATCACACGAGTTTTTAAGAAGTGTAGAAAAGAAGAAGAAGAAGATATCTATCAGAAATTTTCGTAAGGAACATTCTGAAGATCAATAGATATATATAGCCTATTTGCAGCTTTTAAAAAAAAGTATCTATTGGGAAAAGGTTTGCCTGTTGAGAAAATGTTTGCAACTTTTCGGACAAGGTTGCAATCTTTTAGAAAAATTCCGTTGGAAAAACGGAGAGAAATATTTTAAATTAATCCGGGAAATAAAGAAACGGATCGGGTCACGGGTCAGAATTTTCAATTAATTAATTAATTAATTAATTAAATAATATTAATTAATTAAAAAATTAAAGGAATTTTGGTCCAAAAAGATTATTAATCAATCATATCAATTGACCAAATCCAAATTCAAATCCAAATCCGAGCCAAGCGAGCGATGACGACGACGACGACGACGCGAGGGAAGACCCTCTTCTTGACCCTGTAACAACATAAAGGAGTGGTTCTACTTTTAAGTAGGAGACCTTTTATTTTCACCACCTATGTGAGACAAATGTTTATTTCATAAAACAAGAGAAAATAAATTATTTTTTCTTCTACTTCTTTTCCCTTCATTTCCCATTCAACCTATCAATTAAACGCAACAATCCCCTACATGAATGGGGAATGACTATAAGATAAAGAAATGCTCAGATAAGTGTATGATATACAATCGAAGATTAATTGCATCTGAATAAGTAGGTTTTCCTTTGAACTTTACATAGTGAACTTATATAGGATATACTCGATCAATCGATAGATGCGATATCTTTGAACCGTCAAAATTTGTTATATAACTAGATAATATAAGTCACACAATTAACCCTTAATCATCTTTGGTTCTCACGGTTGTGTTCATTTCAGCTATGAACACCGCCTGGTTTCGTCAATGAATAGAGAATGGGTTGATTTTTATAGACACACTATCTAGACTTCGATAATCATTAAAAAACTTTTATGCTTTATTAACTCATTATAAAGCCTTAAGGTTTTATCCTTGTTTCTGAACATTGTCATCATCACAAGAATGGGTTGAGTTATTTGACAATGTTGTACCGTTATTCATAACTTTGTTTGATCTCTTTGAACCTAGTTCTTGGGATCTCCAGTCTACTAGGTAGAGTTACCGCCATGATGACTTGTCCTAGGCCTTAACCCCATTTCCCTCGATGATCTTTCAACAGCCTCTCTAGATAGGCCTTTTGTTAGTGGATCCGATACGTTATCTCTTGACTTTACGTAGTCAATAGCGATAACACCACTAGAGAGCAGTTGTCTAACAGTATTGTGTCGCCGTCGAATGTGATGCGATTTTCCGTTATACATAACGCTTCCTACCCTACCTATTGCCGCTTGGCTATCACAATGTATACATATGGGTGCCAAAGGTTGGGCCAAAATGGAATATCTTCCAAAAAATTTTGGAGCCATTCAGCTTCTTCACCAGTCTTGTCTAAAGCTATAAATTCAGACTCCATTGTAGAGCGGGCGATGCATGTCTATTTTGATAATTTCCAAGACACTGCTCCTCCACCAACGGTGAAAATATATCCACTTGTGGATTTAACTTCAGATGATCCAGTGATCCAATTTTCATCACTATATCCCTCAATTACTGCGGGATATTTATTATAATACAAAGCATAGTATTGGGTGTGTTTCAAACACCTCAAGACTCATTTTATTGCCATCCAATGAGTTTGATTGGGATTATTCGTGAATTGACTCAACCTGCTAATATCATATGCTATATCTGTTCGTGTACAATTCATAATATACATCAAACTTCTCAAAATTCGTGCATAGTCCAATTGTGAGTCACTTTTACCTTCATTCTTTTGAAGTGCAAAACTTACATCAATTGGAGTTTTTGCAACATTGAAATTTAAATATTTAAACTTATCAAGAATGGTTTCAATATAATGTGACTGTGATAATGCTAGACCTTGTGGAGTTTTATGGATCTTAATTCCTAAGATCAAATCAGCAACCCCTAAATCTTTTATGTCATATTTGCTAGCAAGCATACGCTTTGTAGCATTCATATCGGTAATATCTCTACTCATTATCAACATGTCATCAACATATAAACAAACAATAACTTCATGATTTAGAGTATTTTTAATGTAAACACATTTGTCACACTCATTAATCTTAAATCCATTTGCTAATATTATTTGGTCAAATTTCGCATGCCATTGTTTAGGTGCTTGTTTAAGTCCATAAAGTGACTTAACAAGTTTGCACACTTTTTTTTCTTTACCAGGAACTACGAAACCCTCAGGTTGTTTCATGTAAATTTCTTCCTCCAATTCTCCATTTAAGAAAGCCATCTTAACATCCATTTGATGAATTTCAAGACCATATACAGCTACAAGTGTCACTAACACCCGAATAGATGTTATCCTTGTTACCGGCGAGTATGTGTCAAAGTAATCAAGACCTTCTTTTTTTCTATAACCTTTGACCACAAGTCTTGCCTTATATTTATCAATAGTGCCATCAATTTTCATTTTCCTTTTAAAAATCCATTTTGATCGTAAAGGTTTATTTGTAGGAGGAAGATCTACCAATTCCCATGTATGGCTATTCAAAATTGATTGAATCTCACTATTGACTGCCTCTTTCCAAAATGCTGAATCAGAAGAAGAAATTGCTGCTTTAAATGTTTGAGGTTCATTTTCAAGCAAGAATGTCACAAAATCTGGTCCAAAGGAAGTAAATATCCTTCAACGTTTGCTACGCCTTGGATCCTCTTCGGTAGGTTTACTTTCCTTTGGTTCTTCTCGCAGTCGTTTAGATCTTTCACTTGAGGACTCACATTCTATTTTATACGGATAAATATTTTTAAAGAATTCAGCATTATCTGATTCAATTATCATATTAATATGAATTTTGGAAATTTCTGATTTGTGAATCAAAAACCGACAAGCTTTTCTAGTTGTATCATAGCCAATAAAAACACAATCCACAGTCTTTTGTCCAATTTTTACCATTTTTGGCAAAGAAACTTAGAATTTTGCTAAACACCCACACTTTGAAATATTTCAAGTTGAGTTTTCTTCTATTTCATAGTTCATATAGAATAGATTATATTTTGATGTGGGGCACCCTGTTGAATATCCGATTAACTGTAAGGATAACTTCCCCCCACAAGTTTTGTGGTAAACCGGAACTTATTAATAAAGCATTCATCATTTTTTTAATGTTTGGTTTTTCCTTTCCGCAATTTCATTTGGTTGTGGTGTATAGGGGGAAGTAGTTTGATGAATAATTCCATATTCTAAACATATCTCTGTAAAAGGAGATTCGTATTCACCACCCCTATTACTTCTAATCATTTTTATCTTTTTGTTCAATTGATTTTCCACTTCATTCTTGTATTGCTTAAATGCATCAATTGCTTCATCCTTACTATTAAGCAAATACACATAACAATATCGAGTGCAATTATCAATAAAAGTGATAAAATACTTTTTTTCACCACGAGTTGGTGTTGACTTCATATCACAAATATCTGTGTGAATCAATTCTAAGGGACTGGAATTCCTTTCAATAGATTTATAAGGATGTTTAGAATGCTTAGATTCAACACATACTTGACATTTTAATTTATTGCACTCAAAGTTAGGCAATACATTTAAGTTAATCAGTTTTTGCAAGATTTTATGATTGACATGTCCTAAACGTGAATGCCATAAATTATTTGACTCAAGTAAGTAAGAAAAAGCTTGAACTTTATTATCATTAACAACCATTACATTTAGTTTGAAAAGACCCTCAATGAGGTAGCCTTTTCTTAAATACATTTCATTCTTACTGACAACTACTTTGTTAGAAACTAGAACACACTTGAATCCATTCTTGATAAGAAGACCGGTAGAAACCAAGTTCTTTCGCATTTCTGGAACATAATAAACTTTGTTTAGCGTCACCACCTTGTCGTATGCCACTTTTAGAAATACTCTAGCATATCCTTCAACCTTAGCCGTTACAGAATTTCCCATATAAATAGTCGCATCAGGTGCAGCAGGGGAATAAGTAGTGAAGGCTTCACGGACTGCACAAACATGCTGCGTAGCTCTTAAATCAAGCCACCATTCTTTGGGATTTCCTACCAGGTTGCATTCCGATAGCATTGTACACAGATCATCTATGCCTTCTTTATTCTCCACCATATTGGCTTATCCCTTTCTCTTGTCTTTTTTTGGGAGACGACAATCTGGGGCTTTGTGGCCAGCTTTCCCATAATTGTAACAATTGCCCTTGAACTTTTTCTTGTTCTTCTCTTTATTCTTTCCAAAAGGTTTCTTCCTTTTCTTATTCTTTGGAGCAGCATCTTCAACGATGTTCGCTCCCATAATCATTGAATTTCCATGCGACTTCTTTTCAGCTATTTTGTTATCCTTCTCAATCTTGAGACGAATCACAAGATCTTCCATCTTCATTTCCCTGCGTTTGTGCTTTAGATAATTTTTGAAATCTCTCCACGAAGGAGGCAACTTTTCTATCATTGCAGCCACTTAAAATGCTTCATTAACCACCATGCCTTCAACAATAAGGTCATGAAAATTAAGTTGAAGTTCTTGAACTTGGGTCCAACAATTCTGCTATCTATCATTTTATAGTCTAGAAACTTGGCAAACACAAAAAATTTTAAGCATGCGTCTTTAGTCTTATACTTCTTCTCAAGTGCATCCCACAGTTCTTTAGAAGTTTTCATAGCACTGTAGACATTGTACAAATCATAATTCAAAGCACTTAGGATGTAACCCTTGCATAGAAAATCCGCCTGTGTCCATGCCTCAGTAATCATAAATTTTTCATTGGCCAGCATATCAGCAGCATGCACAGGAGGTTCTTCGTTGGTGAACTTCTACATACCAAGAGTGGTAAGCCAAAAGAACACCTTTTGCTGTCATCCTTTGAAGTTGGCTCTAGAAAATTTTTCTGGCATAACAGTTTGGCTTGTTGCAGCAACAGTCGCAGAAGTAGTAGCAGTTTCACTTGCCATTTCTTTTCACTGTCAAAATAGATAAACTGTCTTAATATTTCAGAATATCAGACCTTTTACAACAACAATGATAAAGTTTTTATACTCTTCAAATCGTTGTACAAGTATGAACTTTAATATTTCAACAAAGTTTTTATACTCTTAAAGTCAGAATATTTATTTCATACGGAGTAGAAACCACACAGGTTTTAGTCTCCAAAACAAAATACAGTTTAATTAGAAAACAAATAATGATAATAATTTTCTTAAGATTGTTATCAAACTGTATTGAAAAAATATGATGAAACAACAACAATAAATTCTGAAATAAAAGACAGAATCAGAACAGAAACTGAAAATAAGAACAGTGTCTGAAAAAATTATGTAAGAACAAGAAACCGAGCCCACTAAATACACAGTGTGTACTTAAGAAAATTTTTTCCCTCAATGTACCTAAGATTTTGGAATCTTTCCTCCCATAATAGAACGATTTACTCACCAAAAAAGTGGTACAAAATATTATGGTGACTGTGAACCACTCGAAGGTAGTATATCACACGAGTTTTTAAGAAGTGCATAAAAGAAAAAGAAAAAGATGTCTGTCAGAAATTTTCGTAAGGAACATTTTGAGGATCAACAGATATATATAGGCTGTTTGCATCTTTTAAGAAAAAATGCCTGTTGGAAAAAGGTTTGTCTGTTGAAAAAATATTTGCAACTTTTCGGATAAGGTTGCAACCTTTCAGAAAAATTCCGTTGGAAAAATGGAGGGAAATATTTTAAATTAATCCGAGAAAGAAAGAAATGGGTCGGGTCATGGGTCAGGATTTTCAATTAATTAATTAAATAAATAAATAATATTAATTAATTAAAAAATTAAAGGAATTTTTTTCCAAAAAGATTATCAATCAATCATATCAATTGACCAAATCCAAATCCAAATCCGTAGTCGTAGCCGAAGCCAAAGACGAGACGAACGAGCGATGATGATGACGTCGCGAGGGGAGACCCTCTTCTTGACCCTTTAACAACATGAAGGAGTGCTTCTACTTTTAAGTATGAGACTTTTTCTTTCCACCATCTATGTGAGACAAATGCTTATTTCATAAAGGAAGAGAGAACAAATCATTTTTCCCTCCACTTCTTTTTCCTCCATTTTCCATTCAACCTATCAATTAAACCCAATAGATATGAAGGTCAAAGATTAAGTTAGAGGGTTAGTAGGTAGTTCTGTGTTGTATTGTTCCACTACAGGATAGGCTTGGTGCTCCATATATGTTTCTCCTTATATACTAGTAGCATTAGTATTAGCCTCATAGTTTTTTGTCCTTCGATTTATGTTACTGCCTATTGTTTCTTTGCTTTGTTTATCATATTAATTTGTTTTTGTTACTCAAACTGAGGGTCTTTTCAAAACCACCTCTCTACCTCTCAGGAGGTAGGGATAAGGTCTGTATATATTCTACCCTCTTCAAACTCCACATGTAGGATTACATTGGGTATGTTGTTATAATGGTAACACTATCATATCACAAGTTTCAACAAAACGTATGTGTTTGTACATTTAATATACTCTAAAGATAAAGGAATACATAGAATTGAACATAATAAAATAAGAAATTGAAAGATTTCGTTGAAATTGATAAAAGAACCGCGGTATCCAGGTAAAAACCTGTCAAAAGATTACATCTTATTGAAGCATAGAACAAACCCTTCCAGAGAAACTAAAGCTTTATCTTCTCTTATTATTATTTGTATAGTCACACCCCACACAGAGTATATGAGAACAAAATTATTTTATTAGTGAATGAACATCTAAACACTGTTAGGGCTCATTTGATACGAGGGATGTGATTAATTTTAGAATGAGTTGATTTCATCTTTGGTTGGAATAAAATCGTGGGATAACTTATCACGTGATTGTAATGTTATTTTTATTCCACATTGAATATGGAATAACAATCATGGAATAACTAATCTCAGAAATTATTCTGGGATAACTTGTTCCCTAACCAAATAAGCCCTTAATACTACAACAACTAGAAGGTATATCCATAAAACATGAATCAACTACACATAGGTCTAGCGTTTGACCCCTGGACATGAAAAATCCTTGATAGAGAGTGTTACCCACGAATGGGGCTGTCACGCTCTGGGAGGGTACCCTAGATGTGGCCGGCACTCAAAAACCATTACTGGCTCCCAAGCGAATCACTTGACCTGATCACACATCCATTCATTCATTCAATCAGCGGAAGGCTTAAAATAAAGAGGTAATTAAGCAGGCAATTCCAATCAACAATATAGATCAAGGAAGAAAGGACATGGGACAACAAATCGAACACCAATCTATGTCATTAAATAGTCTGACAAGAACAATTCAAGGAAATAAAATACTCAATTGACCCATCACTATATAGTCTATGAAGCTTCTATCACTACTATCTAATTGGTGCCAATGACAGGTTCATGGCCACCTCAAATTAGAATGAAAAGACTAAACTCAACACAGGAATAACATAAGTGGTATCCTCCGAATATAGGGAAGGACTCACCAATAAGCTGAGTGTGAACAGATCCTCAACGGTACGCCTATTGATGATCTCTTAAACTTGTCTCTGCAATATAAAATGATGCAGGTCCAAATGGACGTCAGTACGTGGAATGTATGAGTATGTAATATGGCCAAATGAAACATACGTCAAGGTAGAATAATATCAGTTCAGATATCTCAAATCAGAAAGATAAGATAGACTCAATCAAGGTGTCATAAGTCCAAAGTAAGAATACAGTTTAGACAAAGACCAATTATATACAATCAAATCCAATCCAATTCAATCAAATTATGTACAATTCGATCCAATCCAATCATATACAATCCGATCCAATACAATCATATATAATTTGATCCTATCCAATCACATGCTATCCAATCCAATCCAATTATATACAATCAACTCAACAATCAAGTCAAATGACTCAATTTAATAGATATGCAAATTAGAATTTAGCAATGTTTTATAATTTGACTCAATCATTTACAATCTCAATCAAACCAATCATATCATGCATAATCCACTCAATTTGGGAGTTTCTCTAACCGACAACCATCATCTATAAGCCAGTGATGTACAATAAGCCAATGTTGTTATCACGTCCGTCCATACTTTGCTAGGGTATGAACGAATAAACTAATCACGGATCCATCAATCAATTAAGTCCTTTCATTTCAGGACAATGAAATAGGGAAACATCCGACTTTAACAGTCCAATCCCTTTCTACGTTGGCTACGTAGTTCATGGGATTCAAGTATGGACTATACTCATACCCAATTCGGTGCTTAATACACCACCCAAGACTTAATATGCTTATATCTATCAGGTGAGTAAAATACTCAAAATACTCATTTAGTCTCTTTGGACTTAGTTTCAAATCAACTTATTTAGTCTCATTGGACTCTTTTCAAAACTCAATCAATCTGGTCTCATTGGACCTTCTTTCAAAATCAATTCATCTCAATTTCAATCATCACTTCATTCAATTAGGCAATCCTTTCAAGACTCATTCATGAATCAACAAGACTCCAAGTCAACAATCATTAATGTTTTCATTAATACATGCTTTCAACTCAATCATGCAGTTATAATTTTCACTCCTCAACTCAACTCAAAATAGACGTTTTAATGTAAAAATATTCAACTCATTTATACTCAAAATACTCATGCTCAAAATAATAATTAAGAGACTTCTCAAATTCAACTCATGCTTAAACTCTTTATAAATCAAAGATGAAAATAATCATTCTTTAAACTTAAAATACTGCATAAATAATTTATGCAAAAACTTTCACAAATCATTCTTTTAAAACTCCTTCTCAAAATATCATTTATACTCAAAATGCTCATAAGACTCCAATCAAATCGAATTATGTAAATCTTATCATTTAGTCACATTAGTCTTCAATCCATTTCATCTCAGAACATCATTAACAACATAACCTCTTCATCAATCATTTTACCTTTGTTAAAGATAAACATCATTCACATCATCATCAAACATCTTGCTCCAAAATCCTCATTTAACTCTATATTCAATTTCATCAAACTCATAAAAAAATATACATCATTTCACTTTGAAAGCAATAATTCTTAATTATATATAAAAACCATCAACCTCAACCTCAAGATAAATTATGACAAAAATGAAATCTCATCTTGGGTTCATATGAATGAATACATGAATCTATACTCTCAATAAAACTCAACTCAAGAACATCATTAATACATATGAATTTATATACAAAACTAGATAGATATTATAGATAACTCAAGAACTCAACTCATGGAACCTCAAAACTCAACTCAACTCGAATCAATGAAGATGTATCAATCCAACATTGTGAGTAGCCTTACATACCTGGAATGAAGAACAAATCAAGGAATTGATGGCCTTACTTGAAGAACTTAAACTCTAGCCCTCTTTCTCTTCTCCAATCCTTTCTCCCAATGTTCTTGGGCATTTTTGGAGAGAAAACTCCTTAGAAACTAATATGGGGCAAAAAATGGTGATCCGTAATGTAGTAGGTTTGATAGAGGATGGGTGAGAAAGGTTCATAATACCCTTTTCTCAAGAAAAAATTGAAAAATGGGTTCAAAACCCTGCAGGCGCGATAGTGGAGCGCCGCGCTATCACCCAAACTACTGAGACTATTTTCGGGCGCTCTGCGCCAAGCTAACAAACTGCTACAGTGGTAGTCTTTGGTAAAATGGTCATAACATTTGACTCCGAACTCGAAATGAGGCAAACTTGGTGGTGTTGGAAATAAGACACCTAATTCATTATATTCTAGGAGATATGATCATTTTAAGTTGACCCTTATAAGAACTCATACGAAAACTTAGCCGATAGAAATTCTTTGGACTCGGCTTGGTGTTAGAGATCACTCATTAAACTAAACCACATATAATCATCTTCAAATACTTAGGAATTGATCCTAACTCATATATACAATTAGAAGTCATTTAGTTCGAGTCTATATGCATATGAAGAATGGTTCGAGTTTTCGCAAAAAAAAATTTGGGGTGTTATAGGGGCCCTATCTAGCACAAATACAAATTAGACGGACTTCAATGCAGATACCGGATGAGAATTTTAAAAAAAAAATACTGAAGTAACTGTGGGGTCTACTCCCCAAAAGTCATAATGAGGATGCAGATTTGTTTTCTTAAGTCCAATATTGCGACAAGGGTGATTGCAAATGTCAAAAGATATTGCAGTAGGCAGAAACTAACTTTGAAAGATAATTTGCCAGTGATGTCATCAATGACATCAAATGGAATTTTTTTCTCTACATAAAGGGCTTAGCAGCTCATTTGAAAATCATCCAATTCACAGACAAAGAGAAAAATATTTAAGCTGTGAGGTATTCCATAGACTATAAGAAAATAGTCTGTAAAAAAAATAGAGTGTGAGCGATATTTTTGTAAGGTGGTAATCAAAAGAGTGTTATTCATTTTGAGTGTGTGGTAGTCATTTTTGAGTATTATACTCGTGACTACACGGTGTAAAAAATTTTACTATAGTAATATCAGTTGCTCCTCTTGGCCCGTGGTTTTTTCCCTTATTTGGGTTACCATGTAAAATTTTTGGTGTCATTATTTTCCCATTTTATTTCTACTATTTTAACCAGATATATTTTTGTGTTTGTTCGCATTTTTCCAACAATCTGGTATTAGAGCAATGTTTTATCTGAGTATGCTCTGTGGTTGCAGCATAGTCTGAACTTCCACATCAGAAAAGATTTACTTTGATTTAATATATTTTTTGGGAAAAAACAATGGATGCCAACACTAGTAGAATGGTTACCTTGAATGGTGTTAATTATGTCATTTAAAAGGGAAAAATGGATGACTTGTTTTATGTCAAGAATTTTTATCAACCCGTCTTTACCACTGTAAAGCCTGATAATAAAATAGATGAAGAGTGAAATTTGTTGCATAGATAGATGTGTGGATTTATTAGGCAATGGGTTGATGATATTGTGTTGAACCATATTTTTGGGGAGACATATGCTCATACCCTATGGGAGCATCTTCTAAGCTTGTATGCTCGGAAGATTGGAAACAACAATATGATCTTAATAAAGTAAATTTTAAGTTTAAAATATCATGATGGTTCTCCGATGATAGATCACCTGAATAATTTTCAGGGAATTATGAACCAGTTATCTGCTATGGGCATTAAATTTGATGAAGAAATTCAAGGCTTTCTTCTACTTAGTTCCCTACCAGAATTTACAAAAACATTCAAAACTTTATTGTCAAATTCTTCTCTGGATGGTGTGATGTCTATGGATTTCGCCAAGAGTAGTGTCTTGAACGAAGAGATGAGAAAAAAATTTTAATGTTCTTTTTCTTCGTCGGATGTCCTAGTAACTGGCTTCAAGGGGAGATATAAAAATCGTGGTTCTCAGAATAGAGAACATAGAAGGAGCAAATCTAGAGACAGACTTAGGGATATTGAGTGATATCATTGTGGCATGAAAGGACACACAAAGAAGTTCTGTCGGGAATTGAAGAGGGAGAATAAAGACAAAGAGGAAAATAAAGAAGAAGGAAATGAAAATTACCTAGACACCATCTTCATCGAAGATCTTGTTACAATCCTTGATGCAGATCTGATAAATATTACTTGTAATGAGTCAAGCTGAGTTGTGGACACTGGTGCTGCATCTCATGTGGCATCAAGGAAATAATTTTTCTCTTCCTATACTCCTGGTGACTTTGGAACCTTGAGTGTGGGTAATGAGACTGTATCTAGGGTGGTTGGTGTTGATACAATCTATTTGCAAACTAGTATTAAAACTAAACTAGTTTTGAACAATGTAAAACATGCATCTGATATTCGTCTGCACCTAGTTTTTGTTGGTGTTCTAGATAATAAAGGATATGTCAATATCAATAACGATGAAAAATGGAAACTTATTAAAGGTTCCTTGGTTGTGGATCGTGGTAACAAATGCCATGGTCTATACTGGACTACGATTTCTACTTGTGCAAATATGGTGAATGCAGTTGAGAGAAATAACTCCTCAACGTTGTGGTACAAAAGGCTTAGCCACATTAGGGACAAATGACTCAATGTTTTGGCCAAGAAGAAATTATTGTCTGATTTCCAAAGTGCTAAACTATAAAAGTGTGAGCACTGCTTGGCGGAAAAATAAAACAGGGTCTCCTTTAAGTCTAACCCTCCTTCAAGAAAAACAAAGTTGCTTGAGTTGGTGCACTCTGATTTGTGTGGCCCAATGAAGACAAGGACTATGGGTGATGCACTCTACTTTGTCACTTTTATTGATGACTGCTCAAGAAAGCTTTAGATCTATGACTTAAAGACTAAAGACCAAGTGTTGGATGTCTTTAAGCATTTTCAAACTTCAGTTGAAAGAGAAACTGAAATGTATTCGTACTGATAATGGTGGTGAATATTGTGGACCATTTGACGAATACTGCAAGCATCAAGGTATTAGACACTGGAAGACTCCTCAGCTTAATGGGTTGGCTGGGAGGATGAACAGAACCTTGATGGAAAGAGTTAGATATTTGCTTTCAGAAGCAAAGTTGCCGAACTCCTTTTGGGGTGAGGCCTTATTGATTGTTGCACTTGTTATTAACTTATCTTCTGCGGTTGCTTTGCAAAGTGATTTTCCAAATAGAGTTTGGTATGGAAAGGATGTTTTCTATGACCATTTAAGAGTATTTGGTCGTAAAGTTTTTGTACATGTGCCGAAAAATGAAAGGTCAAAGTTAGATGCTAAGACAAGGAAGTGTATCTTTGTTGGATATGGCCTTGATGAATTTGGTTCTAGACTATATGATCAGATTGAGAAGAAGCTTGTGAGAAGTCGTGATATCGTCTTCATGGAGAATCAAACTATTGAAGATATTGACAAAGCACAGAAGTTAGAATCTTCAAAATCTGATGGTGTAGTCCATCTTGATCAAGTTCCTCATACAAGTGTGCATGACGTTGGTGGGCCTGATAATCTTGGTGATGCTCAGAATGAAGTCCCAGATCAATATGTTGATATTGATAATAACAATGATGTTGTTATTGATAATGCTCTGGCTCATGAAGTTGTGGAAGAAGAAAATAATCCTCTTAGGAGGTCCATAAGAAAGTGTATTCCTTCCTCTCTCTATTCACCCAATGAGTATGTGCTACTCACTGACGGGGTGAACCAGAGTATTATGAGGAGGCTATGAAAGATGAGCACAAGGATCGATGGATTGAAGCCATGCAAGATGAGATAAAATCTTTGAATGAGAACTACACTTATAAGTTGGTGAAATTGCCTAAGGGCATGAGAGCTTTGAAGAACAAGTGGGTGTTCAAAGTTAAAGTTGAAGAACACAGCTTGAAGCCCAGATACAAAGCTAGATTGGTTGTTAAGGGATTTGGTCAAAGAAAGGGATTGACTTTGATAAAATATTTTCTCCTATCGTGAAAATGTCCTCCATTCATACAATTCTTGGTTGGGATGCTAGTCTTAATTTAGAGATTGAGCAGATGGATGTGAAGATGTCTTTTCTTCACGATGACCTAGAAGAGGCGATTTATATGGAACAACCTAAGGGCTTCAAAGTAAATAGTAAAAAAAATTTATGTGCAAACTCAAGAAGAGTCTCTACAGGCTAAAGCAAACTCCTAGACAGTGGTACAAAAAGTTTAAATCTATTATGAGGGAGCAAGTCTACAAGAAGACTTTTTCAGGTCATTGTGTATTTATATAAAAAATTTCTGATAATGATTTTATCATCCTCTTGTTATAGGTGAATGATATGTTGATTTTGGGCAGGAATACTTCTAAGATTGACGAGTTGAAGAAAGATTTGTGTAAATCTTTTGCTATGAAAGACTTGGATCATGCCAAGTAAATTTTGGGCATGAGAATTATTCGTCTCAGAAATGAAAGAAAGATTTATCCGTCATAAGAGATGTACATTGAACGTGTACTGGAGCGCTTCAACATGAAAAATGCTAAGCCTGTTAGCACACCTCTTGCTGGTCATATGAAGTTGAGAAAGAATATGTGTCCTATAGTTAGGGAGGAAAAAGAGAGCATGGCCAAGGTTCCATATTCCTCCGTCGTCGGAAGTTTAATGTATGCAATGGTATGCACTAGACCTGATATTGCTCATGCAGTTGGTGTTTTCAGCAGGTTTCTCGACAATCCAGGAAAACATCATTAGGAAGTTGTAAAGTGGATACTCAAGTATCTGAGAGGAAGCTCAGATAAACGTTTGTGTTTTGAAGGATCAAATCCAATCTTGAAGGGCTATACAGATGCTGATATGGCAGGCGACCTTGATAACAGAAAATCCACTACTGGATATGTGTTTACTTTTTCAGGGAGAGATATATCATGGCAGTCAGAGTTGCAAAAGTGTGTTGCACTGTCTACAACTGAAGCTGAGTATATTGCTGCTACTGAAGCCGGCAAGGAGATGATATGGCTCAAATAATTTCTTCAATAGCTTTGTATCAGAATGAGTATGTCGTCTATTTTGACAGTCAAAGTGTAATAGACTTGAGCAAGAACTCTATGTACCATGCAAGGACAAAACACATAGACGTGAGATATCACTGAATTCGAGAAAAGATAGGAGATGAATCTATGCAGGTTGAAAGAAAATCTACAAATGAAAATTCTGCAGATATGCTAACCAAAGTGGTAACAAGGGACAAGTTCAAGTTGTGCAAAGAACTTGTTGGCATGAGCTCTCTCTAATAAGATAAATATACCTCCTTCTAGTGAATGAGACTAGAGGGGGAGATTTGTGGGGTCCGGTCCCAAAAAGTCATAATGAGGCTGCAAATTTATTTTCTTAAGTCCAATATTACGGCAAGGGTGATAAGAAATGTCAAAAGGCATTGCAGTAGGCAACACCTAACTTTGAAATATAATTTGCCATTGATGTCATTATAAATAGCTTAGAAGGGGAGACTTGGAGTAACTGGTAAAGTTGCTGCCATGTGACCAGAAGATCACGGGTTCAAGCCTTGGAAACAGCCTCTGGCAGAAATGTAAGGTAAGGCTGCGTACAATAGACCCTTGCGGTCGGGCCCTTCACCAGACCCTGCGCATAGCGAGAGCTTTAGTGCACCGGGTTGCCGTTTTATATAAATAGCTTAACAACTCATTTGAAAATCATCCAATTCACAGACAGAGAGAAAAATATTTGAGCTGTGAAGTATTCCATAGACTATAAGAAAATAGTCTGTGAAAAAAAATAGAGTGTGAGCGATATTTTTGTAAGGTGGTAATCAAAAGGGTGTTATTTTTTTGAGTGTGTGGAAGTCATTTTTGAGTATTATACTCGTGACTACACAGTGTAAATTTTTTTACTATAATAATATTAGTTACTCCTCTTGGCCTATGATTTTTTTCCCTTATCTGGGTTTCCACACAAAATTTTTGATGTCATTATTTTTCCCATTTTATTTCTATTATTTTGATCGTATATATTTTTGTGTTTGTCCGCGTTTTCCCAAAGAGTAACACAAAGAAATTAATTAGGAAAACGGTGTATGCCATTGAAACCTAAAGAATTGAATGATAATGACGACCAACATAACACTAGTAAACTTGAGGAATCACACATACTTTAGCAATTCTGTCAATTCAACCAAAATTACCTCCGAATTCCTAATCATTATTTTTCAAATATAAACAACATTCAAATTAAAAATCATGATATGACCTAAAAGATTAATTCAGTGTCTGTAATTAAAAATCAGAACTACTAACTCTTACTAAAACATAATTTTAAAAGGCACATAAATAAATATTGGAATTGAGAGAACATACAATTTGATTTGCTTCAAGAAAAGAATGTAAATTTGGTTCGTTATTGATCTTGGCGGACTAGATTATGGTAAAAATTTACCCTGATCAAATATTTATAGTATGACATATATTTTTATCACTTAATCTTGTATAATTAATTAATTGTTATAAACATATTTGTGTTATAGTGAATGTTTATTATGTAGGTTTTTTGGAGAAAGTTAGGAATCCTAACTTAGGACGAAATCAGTTTTCCCTATAAATAAAGGAATTTCCCTTCATTGTAAAATTATCCTTCAGGAGAAATAAGAAGTTTTATGTCTTCTCCCTACTTTTTCCTTCTTGTTTTATAGTTTCATAACATTAATGTATATTTTTAGTTTATAAAATTGTTTCACATTGATAAATTTAATTGGTTTAGTGTAATTAAACACCCGCTGAGTAAGTATTGTCTTTCTCTATGGACAATTAATAGCATCTAGTTTAGTCTACATATTTTGTACATGTGTTTTGTGTCAATTAAGAAGATTATATTAAAATTAATAAAAAATAATAGTTGGTGTTAAAATAAATGTTATATTTGTCTAAATGGTAAGAATTTTATATAGGAATGTTAAAAAGTTATTTAAAAAAAATACGCACCTCTTCCTTTGATATTTTTAATTCTTTCATTTATTTATTTATTTTATTTACCATAATTTAAGTAAGCTTTATATAAGGTAAAAATTTTGATGTTAAAGTTTTAAATGTTAGGACTTTTAACACATTCCAAATAATGAAAGATTTGCTAAGTAAAATTTTAGTCAATTTTAAAGTACTAAGTATTTAATAGTTATAACTTAATTAATTTCAAAGTCCTAAATATTAGAACAATAATTAAATGACAATTATTTGAGAAAAATAGTAAATGACAATTTTTTCTATTTTAGAGTCTTTTAAAGAGGGGCAACGTATTCAATCAACATTTCTAAAAAGGGCAGCCCGGTGCACTTTTCTAAGGACCTTAATATTTTTAAAGTTACACTAGTTAAGTTTACATATTTTGCATGTGTGTATTATATTTAATAATAAATATATATATAAAAAACAAATTAATATGTGTACATTATATTATTAAGTACAAAAGCTTTAAATATGGTTGATATAAAGCTCCTAAATATTAGGGGAAATATTTTATCAAATTGGTACAATCCTTAATTATCAAAATACAATTAATTATTTCTTATGTTAAAAACAGTGTATGTGCGATATTATACTAAACTATCAAATAATTAGTTATTTAAAAAGAAATATTAATACGAAAACTCATATATCAGTAAAGTACTCTCTCCATCTCAAAATAAGTGTCACTTTCAAAATTCAAGACATAAAAAGTATATTTTTTCAATTATATCCTTATACTATATTTTTTTCAACTATATCCTTATACTCCATTGTTTTAATATGTTCATTTTCAAGAGGCATTTATTAAATAGAAGTACTTTAGTAAACTACACATTGTATTTATTGATTTTTTAATGGACGTAATTTTTGCTAAGATAACACTTATTTTAAAACGAAAAGAGTATAATTTTGAATAACTGTGTAAAAGTATGTATAAACACATCTTATACATTATTATATACTTTTATACATGATTGATAAATTGTTTACAGTAAGTGTATATTATTATTTAGTATTTTATTTTATTTGAACAAACAAGTATAAACTAAAAATATGAGGGCAAATTATTCAAAATGGCCATTGCCATTTGCATTACCAAAAATTTAGCCAAATTTTTAAAATTACTAAAGGTGGCCAAAACCTCCTCTTCTCCTTTCCCAGTTCACCATTAATGACTTCTAACCTTCTTCTTCGTCCCTCCCATTTCGCCAGTAATGGCTTTTCCTTCCTCCCTTCTCCTCCTCCTCCTTCTTTTTCTTTTTCTGCATCGTCTTCTTCTTCTTTAAAATTTAACGTAGCACAAACGTGAATTGTTTTGAGCGAATTATATATCGAAAGGCTCAAAATATCGAAAGGGTTTCATATCTAAAATTTGGGAATATTTGGAGGTGATTTTGAGTTGATCGAGATTGAATAATCAATGTATATTTCATGTATAGTTAAACTATATTTATTTTTTGAGTGTATCATAATATATAATCAGTGTATAATTCATGTATAGATACATTATATTATATAGTTACTGTACTTTCTATAACTTTTGACAAGCTATAGAGTGTAGTCAATGTATACTATTATAACTTTTGACTATTTTTATATAAATAAAATATGACTATATTTAATATAAACTAATTATTTTATTATATATATTTGAAACTATCTCAAAATATGACTATGTGGTGCCATATATTGTACTACACTCTATATATTCTTGAAACATTTCCAAATTTACTAAAGATAAGTGATTTGGATAAACCTCATAACTAACCAAACATAGCTAGTATATGTACTCAATCCAGCTATAATTTTAAGAAATTACATAAGCCAATGGGAATTTCCTTTTTCCTAGCAGGTTATCACTCTCACCACTTTCCCCTCCCTGTTTCATTCCCCCCCCCCCCCCCCATTTTCCTACCGTATTGTTTTTCTGCTTCAACCTTCTCTATTCAATTCAAGGCAACTATTTTGATCAAGAATTTGTCAGGAAGGAACTGAGCCCATCAAGAAAAGATAAACATTGATTAAAACCATAAGAACAAAAGTTCATGAATATCCAGAACTCTGTTTACAAGAATATAATATCAGTGCTCTTATTTATAGTGAACCTGATGAGTTTTTTTTATTTTATTTTATGAGTAACCTTTTACTAAAACTGGAGATGACTTTTAAATCTTCTCTTGTTTTAAGGATAATGCATAAGTATCACTATACCGAAATTTCAGCAATATACTTTAATTTTACTAAGGTTCTATTATCTCCTGAACTATTTTAAAATAAAATAAATACATCCTACAAGCTGACGTGGTACAGACAGATGCACACTCTCTTGAAGGCAATTGATGGTGGAAAAAAATTGTACACATATCCCTTTTTAATGAATAACTTTATAATTAGTTAATACAAATAATTTTTGATATCAAAACTTACATATATATTTAATTATTATCATTTCTTTCTATGTCAAATATTTATTTTAATTTCTTCCTCACTTTAAATTTTTTATTTTTTTATTTCATTAATTTCTTATCTTTTCACTTTTAATTATTTTTAAAAAAATTATGTGGATTCTTTAAAAATAAAATAAAAAGTGTTCTTTAATTTTGACGTTTTAATTTTTTTATGTTTTATTTTATTTTTTTTCAATTATTTTGATATCCATTCGAAACTAAATAATTTTAAATACAAACATTTGAAATTAAATTTGAAATCAGATCAAAAAGGAAAGACAAAGAAAATAAAAAGAGTAAATAAAATCAATAGGAAAATAAAAGAGAAAATATAATGAATGAAGGTAAAAAAAATTAAAAAAAAGTTTAAATACAACATTTTTATTAAAATAAAAAGATTTAAAAAGAATTAAAAAAATTAAAAAATAAATTTTATTTTATCTTAAAAAATAAAAAAAATTAATTGCTAACTTGGCGGCGAGTGTATATAAACACAACCAACTTACTTGGTTGAAGGTGCCAAGTCAACACAAAAGATGCATAAAAATGCAAAAAAAATGAGTTCAGGTAGGGTAATAGGACTCTAGTAAAGTTAAGGTGTGTCGTCGGATTTTGGTCATAGTTGAAGGTGGTACTTATGCATTATTCCCTTGTTTTATTCTGAATTTTCTCTTCTTTTTTTGATTGTTTTGAGTAATTCAATCTTTGTATCGTAGATACATATAAATATAATTCATATCAGAAAAATCTCAAAATGTTTCACTCCTTTTTGCTTTTGAAATTCCTCTTCTTCTTCGATTGTTCTTGAGAAATTCAAACTAAAGCATCTTGTATCATAGATACAAACTGTATGAGATGTATCAGACTCTTCTGGCTTTAGATACATACGTAAAGCAACATGTATCATAGATGTAGATTATATCAAAAAAATCTTAAAATATATCACTCTTCTTCGCTTTTGAAATTCCTCTTCTTCTTTATTGTTCTTGAAAAATTCAAATTGTATTATAGATATAGATATAAAGCAACATGTATCATAAATATAGACTTTAGCAGAAAAAATCTCAAAATGTACTGGTCTTCTTCGCTTATGAAATTCCTCTTCATCTTCGATTGTTCTTGAGAAATTCAAATATTATATCATTTTCGCTTCTGAATCTTCTTTTTTTCTTCGATTGTTCTTGAGAAACTCATTTTTGCTTTTGAATCTTCTTTTTTTCTTTGATTTTTCTTGAGAAAAATTCAAATATGTATATCATAAATATAACTATAAAACATCATTTATGTTGGTTGGACTCTACATGTGCCTAATACACAGATGTACAGACGAAGAGAGACAAGAGGAGGCTAGATACACACATGGAGAGAGATGACATAAGGAGAGATACACAGATGGAGAGGAACGAGAGAAGCAGAAAGATATACGAATACACAGAAGGAGAGGGACGAGAGAAGTAAAAAGGAGAGCGAGAGAGGTGGGCGAAAGAAGGAAGAGAGAAAGCGTCTCTGAAATAAATATAAAAAATATCACTAAATATAGTTATTAGATCCCAAATAACAAATTGTATCAGAGAGAGGTAAAAAATGGGTGTTCATCTTGGCAGATACAGTTCTAGCCGCAACCTATTTGACAGTAATGAAGAATATTTTGATTGAGAAATTTTGTCTGAGAGGTTCTCTCCGAGACAATGATTTGATGGAGAAGATTTTGAAGATAAAGATGTAACCTATTGAAGATTATGTGAAGAAGTTAAAATAAATTTATTTTGTCAGAAATTTAGGCCAAGGAGGAGAATTGTTAGGCGTTTGCCCTGACTTTTCTATTATAACTAGGTTTTCCTTTTCCTAAAAGAAAAACTCAAAGTCTCCATATTTGTCTAGTCCTTTTTTTTGTAGGAAAAGATTTATGTCTTTATAAATAGAGGTTCATTCCTTTTAACATGGTATCATTCACAATGTAGTCCTAGGAGCTTTGAGAATTTTGAGTAAGGGGAGAATTTGTGAGATATAAGTGTTAACGTTAACACTTGTGAGAACCTCTTTGTATTTGAAGTGAATTGGGTGAGGTTATTTCTCTTGATATTGTGTACTCTCGTATTTATAGTGAATTGCTCATTTCTTTTTGTGGATGTAGGTCGGGTGACCAAACCACGTTAAATATTTGTATTTTTTTATATATATTTTTCATTTATCTTCTTACTGGCCCTTCCCCGGACCCTGCGCATAGTGAGAGCTTTAGTGCATCGGGCTGCCCCTATCTTCTTACTCATGATCTTTTGATTGGTTCCTTATTATACCTAATCTTTTTCAGTCCTAACTATTAGATCCCAAATACACCATGATTTATGAAATTTTGTTATAAAATAAACTAACTTAGCAAATTAAGGAGAAAAGATAGTAAGAGAAAGAGAGAAAGGAGAGAATTCAGAGAACTGAGTGTATCTCTTTTCATTTTATACTGCCTTATTTATAGGTAGAAGATAATAATTGGGAGGGGGGGGACAATGATGAGTGGAAGGGAGGAAAAGAGGAAAGAAAAAGAAGAAAGGAAAGAAAAAGTTAAAAAAGGAGAAAAGGACGTCCATAGAGTGGACATCCACTTTAATAACACTCCTCATTGGATGTTCATGTGTAGTGTACTTCATTAAATTTTTTACAAGAAACAATATACATAGTTATCATGAACACCCATAGATCTTGTGTCTCATTAAACCTTACTAGGAAAAACCCAGTGGGAAAAAATCTAGTGAAGGAAAAATAGTACACACATCTGGTAATACGCCTTGAGTACTGCCTCATTAAAAACCTTATCAGGATAAACCCAGTGGGACAAAATCTTGGTTAAGGAAAAAAGAGTGCAACACGTATTTTACTCCCTAATGAAAACTTCATTTGATATTTTGGAGACGATATATTCCAACCTTATATCTTAGCTTCTCAAAAGTTGATATTGGTAATGCCTTTGTGAATAAATCTGCAAGATTATCAAATGAATGAACTTGTTGTACATCAATATCACCATTCTTCTGGAGATCATGTGTGAAGAATAATTTTGGTGAAATATGTTTTGTTTTGTCTCTTTTTATGAAGGCACCTTTCAATTGAGCTATGCACGCGACATTGTCTTCGAATATAACTTTGGGTATTTTGACATCATTTTTCAGGCCGCATCTTTCTTTAATAAATTGTATCATCGATCTTAACCACACACATTCTTTACTTGTTTCATGGATTGCTATTATTTCAGCATGATTTGAAGAAGTAGCAACAATAGACTGCTTTGTAGATCGCCATGATATAGCAGTTTCTCTGTGTATAAATAGATAGCCTGTCTGAGATCGAGCTTTATGTGGGTCTGATAAATAACCTGCATCTGCATAACTAATAAGGTTTGCACAATCCTTGTTAGTATAAAACAAACTCATATCAATGGTACCTTTTAGATATCGCAAAATATGTTTGATACCGTTCCAATGCCTTCGCATTGGGGATGAACTATACCTTGCTAGCAAATTAACAGAAAAAATGTTATATAAGGTCTGGTTGTGTTAGCAAGGTAAAAGTGCACCAATAGACTGAGATATGGTACTTCAGGACCACAAAATTTCTTCATCCTCTTCAGGAGGTCGAAATGGATCTTTTTCTACTTCAAGTAATCGAACAACCATTGGAGTGCGTAATGGATGTGCTTTGTCCATATAAAATCATTTTAAGATTTTTTCAGTGTAGGCTGAGTGGTGGAAAAAGTCTCCGTCAGCTAAATGTTCAATTTGCAGACCTAGACAAAGTTTTGTCTTTCCAAGGTCTTTCATCTCAAATTCTTTCTTTAGATATTCAATTGCCTTTTGGACCTCTTCAGGGGTTCCAATGAGATTTATGTCATCAACATAAATGACGAGTATAACAAATTTTGATTTCGTTTTCTTAATAAAAATACATGGACAAATGACATCATTTATATAACCTTCATTTATCAAGTACTCATTAAGGAGATTATACCACATACGCCCTGATTGTTTTAGACTATATAATGATCTTTGTAGTTTCATTGAGTACATCTCCCGAGACTTAGTATATGATTTAGGCAATTTTAATCCTTCTGGAATATTCATGTAAATTTCATTATCAAGTGAACCATAAAGGTAAGTTGTAACTACATTAATTAGATGTATTTCAAGATTTTTATGTACAACTAAACTAATGAGATATCGAAAAGTTATTCCATCCATAACAGGTGAATATGTTTCTTCATAGTTGACCCCGGGTCTTTGAGAGAATCCTTGTGCAATAAGGCGTGCCTTGTATCTTACAATTTTATTTCTCTCAATTCATTTTCGCACAAAACTCATTTATAGCCAACTAGTTTTACACCTTCAGGGGTTTGGACTACAGGTCCAAAAACCTCACGTTTAGCAAGTGAATCTAATTCTGATTGAATTGCCTTTTGCCATTCTGGCTAATCATATCTACGTCGACATTCTTCGATGGAATTAGACTCAAGACTTTCACTATCTTGTATGAGATTAATTGCAACATTATATGAAAAAACATTATCCACCATAATTTTTGATCGATCTAAATTTATCTCATCACCGGTAGAACTTATTCTAATTTCTTCACTCAGTTGAGTCTCGAGTTTACTGATTTCTTCAGGAATATCAGGATTACTCAAATCTTGACCTTTTTCGGGGGTTCTTTTGTATTATCATTTTTGTTATTCCTTACGCTATTCTTTCTAGAATTTTTATCCTTTGAACCTAATAGTCTACTAGGCTTCAAGCGTGTTTGAGATTCAGAAGCTATGATACTAGTAGATGGTCCATTTGGGATATCAATTCGGATAGACACATTCATTGCAGTGATATGTGACTTAGTTATCCATTTCAAATCAGTAAATGCATCTGACATTTGATTTTCTATGTTCTGTAAGTGGATGATCTTCTGGACCTCCTGCTCACATGTGCGGGTACATGGATTAAAATAAGATAGTAATGAAACCTTCCACGCAATTTCTCTTGCGGGGTCCTTTTTCTCTCCCCCTAATGGCGGAAAAATTATTTCATCAAACCGACAATCTGCAAATCGAGCAGTAAATAAGTCTCCTGTCAATGGTTCAAGGTAGCGAATTATGGAGGGTAAATCAAACCCAACATATATGTCCAACCTTCGTTAAGGGCTTATCTTTGTACGTTTTGGTGGTGCTACACGAACGTATACCGCACAACCAAAAATTCGTAGATGGACTATATTTGGCCCATAACCAAATACTAGTTGTGATGGAGAGTATTTATTATAATGTGTCGGTTTGAGACATACAAGTGTTGCTGCATGTAAGATAGCATGACCCCAAACAGCAATTGACAATTTTGTTTTCATTAGTAGAGGCCTGGCTATCAATCGTAGGCACTTAATAAATGACTCTGCAAGACCATCTTGAGTATAAACATGAGTAACAGGATATTCAATTTTTATCCCAATTGATAAGAAATAATCATCAAAAACTTGGGATGTAAATTCTCCAGCATTATCACGGTGAATAGTCTTAATTGGATAATCTAGGAATTGCGCCCTTAATCTTATTGTTTGTGCTAACATCTTCGCAAGCGCCAGATTGTGAGATGATAAGAGGCACACATGAGACCATCTAGATGATGCATCTATTAGGACCATAAAATATCTAAACAATCCACTAGGTGGATGAATAGGTCCACATATATCTCCATGTATACACTCTAAAAAGTCAGGAGATTCGATGCCAACCTTCAGGGTCGATGGTCTGGTAATCAATTTGGCTTGATAACAAACAGCACATGAAAATTCACCATTCGTAAGAATATTCTAGTTCTTTAACGGATGTCCAGTTGAATATTCAAAAATTCGTCTCATCATTATTGATCCATGATGGCCTATTGATCATGTCATAGCACAAATATATTTAGATGAGTAAACTTCTGGTTTATGATCTAATGTGCTTCAATTGCACTAATTTTTGCAAAATATAGGTCAGACGACAAAGTTCGTAATTTTTCTAAAATATATTTCTGGCCTGAGACACTTTTGGTTATACCAAGGTTTTCAGTATTAATTTCATATAGTGTCTCAACATAATATTCATTTCTGCGGATATCTTTAAAACTTAACAAGTTTCTTAGGGATTTAGAAGAGAATAATGCATCTTCTATAACAATCTATGTCCCCTTAGGCAGAAATATAGTATCTCTTCCGGAGCCTTCAATCATTTTCGAATTACCAAAAATTGTAGAAACATTTGCTTTTCTTCTAAGCAAGTTAGAAAAATATTTCTCGTCTTTAAAAATGGCATGAGTTGTTCCACTATCAATTACACAAATATACTCGTGATTGATCATTGGTCCAAATAAAATTTGAGGCATATCCATATTTTTCTTCAAAAAGAAATAAGGTAAATATTATAATTAATACATGACTCATTATACAACTTTTATTTATTTACATGGACTAGAAAAATACAAACATATCATTTAGTAGACACATATAAAAAGAACATTATTTAAATATTATTAGGCTTTTCAATATTCATTCTGAAAAATTAAAGAAATCAGCTACATCCAAATGCATAGGCTCAATATTATCTTCTGAGATAAAGTTTGTCTCTGCATTGTTTTCTGCCCTCTTCAAGGATGCTTGATATAGCTGAGCAGACGTTTTGATGACCGGCAAGTCCGCGACCAGTGCCCCATACCTCCACATCTATGACATATTGTAACATCCCCTAAAAACGTTGTATATGATGTTTCAATTTTCGCCTAAACATGATACAACCTCTGTATTTTGGACATAACCTTTCATAGAAATATCCAACTTGAGTGATTCAAATTTCTTAGTAACCACAAGATCATTACCTACAACTTTTATGAAGACCATATTTTAATATTCGGAGGTTAAATAGGTCAAATAAATTATTTTTTGTAAGGTAGGATGCTGTGACGGAAATGAGTGTTTATAGAAGAAAAATCATATCTCACTGTAGGTTTATCCAAATTGGTTGATTCTTGAATGATATGAAACTAGACTTCCATATCTACAATTCTTATGAAGACACTAAATCCTAATAAGGAATTTATCTTATTCAAACGCAGCTCCCAAAAAGAGTATTCTGTCAAAAAATAACTCATTTCACCTACCATAAAAAGATCTAGATACATTTGACATCACTTATGACATAAATTGTCCTCCATTTAACATCATCCATGACATCAATATATTCCACTAAATTTTTAGATTTTTTTTATAATTATTTTATTTATTGTTAGGTCCCTCTTTCCCACTTATAAATACCCACCTTATTTCCTCATTTTATTCATCAAGCTTTCTCAAGCAAATCTTCTCTCTATACACTTCTTTACACATTCTCAAATATATTTTTAGTTCTTAGTAGTGAAGAAATACTATTCCGGTAATTCATATATTCCGGGTAGTACACAAAACGTTTCGGCAAGGAGAAAAGCTACGACTCAAGAGTGTTCATTAAGTCTTCCGGTACCAACTAAAGCTTCGGTTTCCAGGTATGTAAGGCTTTAATGAGAGTATTCCTTCCATTCTCATGTCTAAATTATTTTGATTATATGATAAATTATATTTATTTTCTTTAAGCTCTACTCTAAGTTATGTGTATGTTTATCCATGGGTTCTTCCACCCATGTAGTCCAAAAACTCTTTCAATTAAATATCTTGATTTCAAGTAATATTTTCTTATGGTAAATTCTTATTTTTACTTAATACTATGAATCATGGTTAAACTAATGATTATTGGTCTATTTTGATGCAACATAATTTTATATGTATGAATTGATGGTTTACAAGTAATTTCTCTATTTAAAGGCTCTTGAAATTCATGGTGGTTGTTTAAATCATGAATTTTAATTAATGGATTTCAAAGTATTTATGAATATTTATTTACATACATATTTGCAAGTTGAAGTGATTTGAACCCACCTAGTTTTACTATGTTTTTAATAAAGTTTGACTTGAAAGCTTTGACTTCAAATAAATGTTTATGAAACAATATCTATGATCAAAAAGGGAGTCTTATGAAATGAAAGAATGATGAAATGATATGAATGATGGATTCTTTATGCAATAAGGACAATTCTTGCATATTTGAATTATCAAATATTTTAATGAGCTATTCTACCGAATATGATGTTTAAATTCTCAAGTTATATGCTATGAATATTTTGAAGTATTAAACTATTCTGTGGGATTGACTTAGCACCGAATGAGGCATTGAGGTGAGATTCGGTAAGGGAATCCTAGTAGCAACCCCTTGACTCATTAACTATGTGCCAACATAGGAGCCCTCGTAGGCTTAGGCTAATGGATCCATAAATAGCCCTTAAAGTTAAAGTTAAAGAAATGAATGAAGTTGACGGAGTTCTACCCGGCAAGTAGTCTCCCCGGCCAACGTAGGGGGTTATGTTGGATTCCATGTAATAGCTCGCATGGTCTTAAATGTCGGTTATGGTTAATTTCCCACAAAATGAATGTTTTAAAGGATATATATATGATTTATTATGCATACATTAAATTAAGTTCCATATTACATAAATGTTTTAATGTTTCCTCAATGTTCATGCATCCTTACATACTTAGTACATTCAAAGTACTAACGCATACTCTTTTGCCTACATGATATCACCATGTAGGGATCGATGCTCCTCCTCGTTCTTCTCCACGTGGCTAGTTGATATTCCATTGGAGACTACTTTTGGTGAGTTCCCATGTTTCGGGAACAATACTCTTTTATCTTTCTAGTTTATGATATGTTAAGATATTTTACTATGACATTTCTTCTATTATGATTGAGGGTGAGCTAGGGACTTGTCTTAGCCCCGTTAAATCTAATAGTTAGAAGTATTGTTGGACATATGTAAGTTGAAGATTTATTATTATGATTTCCGCTTGTTTATTTATCATCATTACCTATGAAAGGCTAAAAGAATGCTAAGAGGCTTGATTGAGATACTTTTGGGTTCCTCATTCGCCATGTCACGTCTAGGCCCTAGGCTTGGGTCGTGACACATATACTTTCTGAATTTCTCTTTGGTAAAGCTTCTGGCTTTTTCACTCTTCTTTTTATACTGTTGATCATCTCTCGGTGCCAACCGAGTATCATGATTATAATTTCTTCTTCGACCATGACCACGACCATGACTTGGGCCATGACCTCTTTCTCATTGGTTATAATTTGCTTGATTCACTTCAGGAAGTGGCAAAAAATCAACGGGCCGACTATCATAATTTTTCATTAGCAGTTCATTGTGACATTCAACAATAAGAAGGTGAGAAAGTAATTCAGAATATTTTTAAACCCCTTTTCGTGATATTGCTGCTGCAGGAGCATATTCGCGGGTGAAAATGTGGAGTATGTTTTTTCAAGTTTATCTGGCTTAGTGATTTCTTTTCCGCATAAATTTAACTGAGCTATAATTCTAAACAAGACAGAATTATATTCAATTATATTTTTAAAATCCAATAATCTCAGATTTAGCCAATCATGACGTGCCTGTGGAAGGATGACCAACTTCAGATGGTCATATCTTTCTTTTAGATTCTTCCACAATTTAAGGGAATCCTTTAATGTAAGGATTGTAATTTTAATTCTTCGTCAAGATGGTGACGGAAAAATATCATGGCTTTGGCACAGTCTTAACTAGATGACGTATTGTCATATTTGATGGTGTCTGTCAAATCCATCGATTCTAGATGTATTTCGGCATCTAGAGCCTACGATGAGTAACCTTTTCTAAATATGTCAAGAGCAACAAATTCAAATTTAAAAATATTAGACATTTTAAGAAAATAAAATTCTTACCCCTTTTGTTATCTTCTTAAAAATATAGCTCAAAGCAATGGAGGCTTGTGGTGATAACGTGTTATAAAATAAATTAACTTAGCAAATTAAGAAAAAGAGATAGCAAGAGAAAAAGAGAAAGGAGAGAATTCAGAGAACTGAGTGCGTCTCTTTTTATTTTACACTGCCTTATTTATAGGTAGAAGATAATAATAAGGGGGACAATGATGAGTTGAAAAGAGTAAAAGAGGAAAGAAAGAAGAAGAAAAAGTAAAAAAAGAAAGGAAAGAAAAAGTAATAAAAAGAGAAAGGGTGGACGTCCACTTTGGTAACAAATTTCAATTTGTCTCTCATTTTTCTCCTCCTTGCCGCAAATTTTGAAAACGAAAAAACGTGGACCTCGAGGCATGTGTAACATTGTAATGTATGCAACTTGATGAAAAATAGTTAGAATACACTGATTTATAAATCACAAAAAAGGATCATGTCATCATGAAATCCAACTTGATTATGACCCAGAAAGAAAAAGTCTTCATTTTCTTCGTCAGATCTAATACATAAACTAAACTCAAATAATCTGAAATTTTTATGCATTAAGAAAAAAAAAACTATTTTTGATTTCCGTTAGGTAATTTCATTAAGGAAAATGAAGCACTTTCAACTAAAAAATTCTCTATTCTATGGGCTCCATTTTTTGGTTAATGGTAAAACAATCACAACCATTTCAATGTACTTCCGAAGGTCCAGGCTTTTTAATTACGAATTCAACTACATTTCCACCTCAATTTATGTAAAGATGTTTAATTGGACACAACATTTAGGAAAAACGAAAGTTTTTTGAAATTTATAATTTAAAAGAACTTTGAGAAATCTCTGTAGCTACAAATTACTTCATTAGGTATAAAATGAAAAATTTTAAATCAAATTGTTACTAAATATAAAAGATGTCATTCATTTTGTGACTTATAAAGTGGTTGTTAGACCAACCGTGTCGTATGGGACAGACTGTTGGTCAATCAAAAACTTGCACGTCTAGAAGGTGAGAGTAACACGGAAAAGAAGATGCTTGGATAGATTTGTGGGCATATTAGGAGAGATAGGATTATGAACGAAAATATATGAAAAAAGGTGGAGTGATCTCTATGGTGACCAAGATACGGGAAGCGAAACTGAAATAATTTGAGCATGTGTAGAGAAGAAACACAGATGCCCAATGCGGAGGCCCGAGAGGTTAGAGCTATCTATGGAGAGGTAGAGGAAGGCCGAGTAAGAATTGAGGAGATGTAATTAGACAAATTATGACACATTTTCATATCAATGAATATATTATTGGGTTTAATTGGAGTGTGAATGGGAAAGAAGAATTGGAAAATGTGGGGGAACCAAATGAATGGAAAATGAAAAGTCATTTCTCCCTTATTGAAAGAAGAAATGAAAAGTATTGTCCTTATATTAGGAAAGACTTCATTTAACTCATAAAGGGTTGAGTAGAGGGTGCCCCCTCGTGCCATCGTCGTCTCGCTCAGTTGGCTTAGCTTCGGCTATGGCTTCAGCTTCGATTGATAATATTTTAGACAAAATTTATTTATTAATCTCATTATTTGATTTTCTTTTTCTGAATATTAGTTCAATATTAATTTGGAATTATTGATTATTAATTAATTAAATAACTAAAAATGAGATTTTATTTTAAAATTCGCGGAAATATTTCGGAAGGACCTGTTCCTTCCAAAAAGGCACTTCCTTCCCAAAAGACACTGTGCCTATTCTGAACAGATGAGATTGTTCTAGACAGACATATTCTAATCTATTGTTGTCTATAAATAGAAAGGCATTCTCTCAGTTTTTAACATCAAAAAATTTCTTCTCTTTTGCATATATTTTCTTACAAACAAAGTTGTGTCTTTGCGTGATTACGTTTCTGTTTTTTCTGAGTTTGCTGATATTATCGAAGTTTAAGGTGCCACTACTTCTTTAATGTTCTATCCGTTTTATCCTGGGAGGAAATAATCTATAATCTTGAGTACAATGAGGGGATTAAATTTCTTAAGGACACACAGTGAATTCTGTGGACTCGAATATTGTTTTATTTTTCATATTTAGTATTTTTTGTTTACTAACTTTAATACAGGAGATAACATATATAACCCTAAATAAGAGAGTATGAAGATCAAGAATTATATAACAAAATGTTGGTAGCTAGTTGGGTGATTATCTTCTCTTTTGGGAGAGCGTATGGTTCTAGTTTAGAACACCTTATTAATTTTCTTCTTCTCCTTATCGTATTATTATTACTATTCTTCCATTATCTTATTCTCCAATTTTTACTACTATTATTGTTTTTGTTACTTTATCTATCTTTCATTTTCAGTAGTCATCACTTTCTTTCATTTCCAGCAGTCATCACTTTTCTTCAGTTAGTTATGTCCATCACATCTTCTTCACCAGTATATTGTTAGTTGTTATTATTGTAATTCTTTTTGACTAACTAACTAACCAGGAAAAAGCAGAAAAAGGTAAAAACAAATGCTATTAAACTGAGTGAAATTGAATAAAGACACTCTTTTTAATAGTTTGATCTATAAATACCCCTATTGTTAATAGTTTAATCTAAAAATATCTCTACTGCTAATAATTTGATCCATAAATGCTCATATTATTACTTAATAGGTCAAAAATATCATCTTTCTAAAGATAATATATTATTTCTTTTCTTTTTAAACACATTATATTCTTAATAAAAATATAATTCCCTCTGTCATAATTTATGTGGCACCATTTGACTTGGCACAACATTCGAAAAAGAAAGAAAAACTTTTAAAATTTGTGGTCTAAAACACTATTTGACCATTTGTGTGGATATAAATCATTTCATTAAGAGAAAAGACGAATTTTAAAATTAAATTATTTTCATTTATGGACAGGTGACATTCTTTTTTTGGACGAACTAAAAGAAAGTGAACTTCATAAATTAAGTCAATAGGAGTACTTTTTAAGAAGACATAATACATAAATATGTCATTTAATTTGCTTCAGCTAACATCTATGTCCTCCAACTTTGGATGTACACAAGTAAACGCTTAAACTTGTATAAAATTGAAGTAGACACACGCGTCCTACGTGGTGTAACACACATAGGACATAAAATTATCATGTAGGACGCCACGTAAGACGAACTAAATGTGTTTTTCAACTTTATACAAGTTTAGGTGTCTATTTGTGCACACCCAAATTTTGAGGGCATAGATGCAAGCTAAAACCAAGTTGAAGGGCATGTTTACGTATTATGCCTTGTAAGAATTATGTTCTTGTTTCTTTTCTTTTAAAAAATCACTTTAATTAATAAATAAGTAGGAAATAATCTTTTTTTCTATTTATTCTCATTTTATGTAACGACCTGATCCCGTCGTTAGGGATAGGCCAATGGGGAAGGATTTATTTTGGGCCAGAAAACATCGAGTAGTAACTTTGAAAGATTTGAGCCTAGACAAGACTTGGATGAATTTTGAGTCAGGTAAATCTAAGGTAATCACGTGAATTATGGGATGTCATATATATAATTTGATTGGACAGGCTGATAGCTAAGATGATACGGAGCATTTACGGCTTCACAAAATTGCATTCGGGTGAGTAAAACTATCGAAATCGAATTTGACGTGAAGGGTATAATTTTAATGTATTTTTCGAAGGAGTGTGTTGAGAAATAGGGGCTTGGAGCATAAACTCCTAACTCCCTATTTCTGCATATCTCGCCACAATGGGACTGCCAAAGTGGAACAATGCGACTTAAGTCTTGAAAAAGACCAGAAATGATCTTTTCTGCAACAATTAGTTTCTAAAACCCAAGAGGAGACCTAGGGCGATTTCCATTGATTTTTTACGGATTTCCATGCTTAAGGTAAGGTTTTTATTCCCTAGATTCATACTTTGATTCCTAGAAACTAAAAGTATGGGTGATAATCATTGGAGGAGGGTTTAAACTGAAAATCTATGGTGAAAATTAGCCCTAGGGTAAGGTTAGGATCATAGGTTTGGCCTAGGGAGTGAAATTGTGTTATATTTTCAGATAGTTAGTCCATTGTATTTATCCTTGATATGTATTTAATATTTTCTAGACCAAGAACGAGAAGAACGAACTTGAAAAGGGAAGGCTCTTGCATTGTAAGGTTGTGAAAGCTTGAATTTGAGGTGGGTGATGGTCTAGTTTCCCGTATGTGTTTCATATACTTGTTAAATTGCTTCATGATATGTATATGAATAGGAAACATGCTAGATTATGTGTGAAATGATCACTTGCTAGCCTGTTATTGTGATGAACCTGTTCTTGGTCGTATAAATATTGTAAACATTGAATGTTCTTATGATTGTGGTATTTTGGGATCGGGTGTCACGTTCGACACATAATTTGGATACGGTGTCGGTTCTGACATGTATTTAGATTGGGTGTCATGTTCCGACACATATTTGGATTGGATGTCAAGTTCTAGCACAAAGTTGATTGTTTATAGGTCCCTTGAGAGGACCCTTGTTTGAAATTATAGCATGTGGAAGACATTGAGTTATGATATTGAGATGTTGTTGACTTATTTTGTATATGTGTATGCTTATTGTGTTGAATTTACTTGTTTATGATTCGCTTACTGGCTAACCGCATGATCCTATTAGTACGCCAGTATTTTTGTGTATTGATACTACTCTTGCTTTATTCAGCCGACTGAGGAGAGCCCTCGGTTAAAATATTAAGCGTGTTCGAGTTCAAGGGTGAGCTGTTTGTTTCAAGCTGCTATGGACTTTTCCTTGTTCTAGTCTTCCTTTTCTAGGACTAAGACTTTAGACATTGTTTTATTATTATGTTTTCTTGTGAGAGTGTTTCCCTTTCCTTTTCAGACATTGTTAGAGTTTTGGTATGGACGACTTTCCATTTTCTAGGGTGTTTCTGCACTTCTTGATATTTGATCTATTTTGCTGAGTTTATAGGGACTTAGTCATTATTCTAGTTTATATTCTGCTTTCGCATATCTAAACTTGTGTACATATTTTAATTTTTATTGTTGGGCTGTTAGAATCGTTCTTCCATCAGAGAGTTAGAGTGGGTGTCAGTCATGACGGGTTGGGGTCGTGATATTTTATCAATTAAAATAGAATAATTTTATGTACCTTTTAAACTAATAATATAGGTCATATATATAAGATCATAATAATTCATCATTCATTTTTATTTAGATAACGATAAAAAAAATTCTAATAAAATAAGAAATATCTTTGTTTCTTAATTTTTCTCAATTAAAATTAGATAAATATTTGCCAGTAAAAAAAAGAAAATAATTAGATTCATAATCAAATAATTTTAAATATTCAATAAATTTTAAAACTCATGGTTACAAGCTTGGATCTAGAGGGCTTAGAAAGTTTCCCAACACGTGAGAGGGGTATTGCAATTGAAATTAAATTCTTGCCACTTGCTGACATTATTATTTTCAGTACCTTTCAAAGAGGGTCATCAATATTTTGTACTATATTGGTTGAGTGGTTGGCATCAGACACACCTATCATCAATTTATAATTATTGAAATCCAAAAGCATTTATTATCGTAAAGATTACATAAATTTTATAGTATTAAGAGCTAATTATATATTTTTTCTTATTTTTTTCTAAATTACAAAAATATTTTAAATTTAGTGTAATTCGAATATATTCAAAAACGTCTTGATACATCACGTAAATGATGTATCCGATCAGTACATCGCGTAAAGTGATGTATCCGACGTCCCGATACATCGCATAAAGTGATGTATTCGATGTACTGATACATTGCGTAAAGTGATGTATCCGAAAATAGGAGAGAGTAAGAATTTTTATAATTTTTTCAAATGATAGGAAATTTTAGAGAATGTGATAAAATAAATTGTGTATTTAGGTAATTTTTCCCTTCATTATTTCAAATGAGGAAATATCTTTACTTTGTATACTCCACATCTAATTGATTTAGTTATTCATTTAACATATTTATAATTTAATATCAAATAATAAATAAAATCGGATCGAACCAATCACCCTAATTGAAAATATAGACTTTTCCTCTTAAGTAGTCCAAATTTTAGTATGATGGATCACTTGGTAAGTGAATTTTTTTGGATTACTTGAGACGACTTGCCATAATATTTTTGGACATACCATCGTACATTTTGTGCATTTATTTAATTTTGGTCACAATATTTTCTCTCAATCAAGAAAATATTGCCAATGTTCTTCAATCTTGTAATACTAGTGGCTCTTTTCTTAGTTGATTTTGCACCAACTTCTTGTGAAGTTGATGGATTCACTTACAATGGATTCAAATCAAGTAATCTAAGCTTAGATGGCATTGCTAATCTTACATCCAATGGTCTTTTGTTGTTAACAGATTCCAAAACGCAAGATCAAGGCCATGCTTTCTATCCAAATCCAATTCATTTCAAGAATTCACCTAATGGTGATGCACTTTCTTTCTCCACAACATTTGTGTTCGCGATAAGGTCTGATTTTCCGCCTTTGGATGGTCATGGACTAGTTTTTGTTATCGCGCCACAGAGAGGAATTCGAGGGGCTTTGGCAAACCACTATCTTGGCCTTTTTAACTCAACCAATAATGGGAAAAGATCAAATCATGTTGTTGGAGTTGAGTTTGATACAATCATTAGCGCGGATTTTGGTGATATGAATGGCAATCATGTTGGAATTGATATAAATGGATTGAGATCTGTTGCAAATCACACAGCAGGTTACTTTGATGATACTGGCTTGTTTCATGACTTGACTCTGATTAGTGGCCAGCCAATGCAAGTTTGGGTGGATTATGATGGCATAACTAAGCTAATTAATGTGACAGTAGCTCCATTACATATGGAAAAACCAGTTAGGACACTTTTGGCTTTGAAATATGATCTTACGCCGATTCTTGATCAGATTATGTATGTTGGTTTTTCATCATCAACTGGTTCAGTCCCAACACATCATTATATCTTGGGATGGAGCTTCAAGGCAAATGGGAAAGCTCAAGAACTTTCTCAACTTCCTAGTCTTCCTCGTGTTGGGCGCAAAGGGACATCAAGATTTGTAACGATTGGTTTGCCAGTAATCTCTTTGGTTTCAATTGTTGTAGCAACATCAGTGGTGGTTTATTATGTAAGAAGGAAGAAGTATGAAGAACTTCTTGAAGATTGGGAACGCGAGTATAGACCGCAAAGGTTCAATTATAAAGATTTGTATACTGCCACTAAGGGATTTAGAGAAAAGGAGCTGTTGGGAGCTGGAGGATTTGGTAAAGTTTACAAAGGAGTAATGCCTATAACCAAACTTGAGATAGCTGTAAAGAAGATATCTCATGAATCAAGACAAGGGATGAAGGAATTTGTTTCGGAGATTGTAAGCATAGGTCGTATACAACACAGGAATGTAGTACCACTTTTGGGTTATTGCAGGCGAAAAGGGGAGTTACTTTTGGTTTATGAGTACATGTCTAATGGAAGTCTAGACAAGTATTTATACGACCAACCAAGATTCACCCTTGATTGGAACCAAAGATTCAGAGTTATTAGAGGTGTAGCATCAGGACTATTTTTCCTACACGAAGAATGTGATCACGTAGTGGTTCATAGGGATGTTAAGGCTAGTAATGTCTTGTTGGATGGTGAAATAAATGGTAGGCTAGGAGACTTTGGACTCGCGAGGCTATATGGTCATGGGACCGATCCTCAATCTACTCGTGTCGTTGGTACTCTTGGTTACCTTGCACCAGAGCATACTAGAACTGGCAGGGCAACACCTAGTAGCGATGTATTTTCCTTTGGGGCTTTTATGCTTGAAGTTGCCTGTGGTAGGAGGCCGATACAGCCAAGACAAGACGGTGATGATCTGATTTTAGTCGATTGGGTGTTCTCGTGCTGGAATAGAGGTAATATTCTTGAGGCAGTTGATCCAAACCTTGGCACTGATTATGTTCCAGGGCAAGTGGAGTTGGTCTTAAGTCTAGGCTTGTTCTGCTCTCATTCAGAGCCCTCATTTAGGCCAACCATGAGACAAAACGTGCTGTTCTTGGATGGTGTTGTGGCCTTGCCAGAGTTATCAGCACTCGGTGTTTCATCTGCTGGCCTAACATTTGACCATCGCGGAGGTTTTGATGATTTTATCAAGTCATATCCATCTTCTTCGGTTAATGCACATTCCCCCTCTTCGTCTGTAGCAGAATCATTACTCTCAGATGGCCGATGATTCATGAAAGAGTTGGATAGATCTTTTTTTGTGGAATATTGTTGTACTAATCCTGGTAAATATACTCTAATTTTAGTGGATTATGTACATTTGATAAATTAGAGTAAGCTTATGATGGAATAGTAATATAAACCTTTTCATTCTATCGAGAATTCAACACTTGAAATATATTGAGAAATGTTTAAGATGTCAGCCATGGTATCCTGATCTTGTTGTTTACTTGTAATGCAAAATAAATACTAATCAGGGATTCAGCAATAGCTGGTCATTATGCTGCTGAATTAATCTACGCATAAAGCACGAAATTGAACAGTTTCATGAACATTGGACAGTAAAGTAGTTCAGGCATGATAGTACAGTTTCGAATGGAATAATATATAGAGATAATACTCTCTCTTTTCTCTTCACTGTGAAGTTTCAAAGTTATAACTATTGTCAAGACGTCCATTTTTAGCGTTTTTCAGATACTTGTATTCCCAGTGAGCCAAAGTATGCCAATTCCTTGTCATGAAGACCTCTATACGTCTCACAAAGCTTTTCACTTTTTTAATCCCGTTTTGATGTGAGATTTTCTTAAGCCTTAAGGTGTCAGCCTGCCGATCCTTCTATCTCTTTGATCCGCTCTAGCTGGCTCTCCCTCCGTCATGAATGTCACACTAACCACAATGCTTTTATATCCACGCCCGCAAAGTGCACATATATAGAAATTCCTACTGTTAATTAGTGGACACTTGCACTAGAATTAGCGGCTTGACATTGCAAAACATGAATCTTGTCAACTGCTAGTAAATGGGAGCGAGCTTGGGTGGATCTGGAACAACATATCATAGAGTGAGATGCTGCAGGGACTAGAAAGTTATCGAGGAAGAAGAGACGATGATCAGGAGGTCTATCGTGTTGAGGAGAGATGATGACATTGGAACTTTGAGAAAAAAATTCGAGACGAGAATACTTGAAGAAAAGGGAGCAGAGAATCCTAGATGAACTCAGAGACTAAATCATAGACGAGTAATAATTACTTGTTTGAAGGAGTAAAGTTGACAGAAGCAGAGATACGCGAATTAACACATAAGCAAAAGATATATGAACTAGTACTTAAAACACAAGCACTAGTATTTTCAGCCATTTCTTTCACCTTGTTTCAACTGGTTAGTGCTCTATGGTGAGCTTGCAGTCTCTGAATTTGAATTAACTTACAATGGATTCAAACCAGCAAACATGAGTGTACATGGCTGCTGAAGTTAACTGATTCAACCAGACAGATAACAGATCATGCATTGAATATGATGCTGCATCAAAGCAAATACATGTTAACTTACCACCTATCTTACGCTAGCCCCTTCTAATTGGCTAAGGTTGAATTTGCTTTTGCTTAATAGTTGTTGTCATAGAGGATCCTTCCCATTCATGCCTACTAAGATATTTTTTTAGAAGTGAACAACCTTCTTAGGCCCCCACGCCCTTTCTTAAGAGATGGAACAATTGTCACTCAACAGCTCAAAACTGACCGGAACAGTATTTGTCCTTTGATCTTTAATCTATAGACCATGTATATCGGCTTTTCATCAGCCTCCGGCTCCGTGACATCATCTCTTCTGGGGTGGAGTTTCAAGATAAATGGCATGGCTGCAGGATTTGATATTTTTAAGCAATTCCAAAACATCTTCCAATCTGACCTGAAACGGAATAACATAAGAATTCTATATCAATTATGCACTGACACAAAAAGTCTATTCAATTGGTACCAAATGTATCGTCTCATCAACTTCCAATACTTCTATTTCAGAATATGTTTGCTATCTCTCCTTCATAGTTTTGCTTCAGATAGAAAACATGACTAATGGATGTAAATTTTCCCAGAAAATGGAAGCAAAATTAGTAAGCACTCTTGATCAGGAAAGAAAAGCAGCATCAATTAAAGTTAAAACATTTCACTAACAATAGAACAAGGAAACTTGATTTACAAGTGGGTAACAACTAGCTAGGAATTAAGGCATTCCACTACTAAAAATAACTCTTAAGGGGTTAACGATTAAATTGATGAGGATAATAAGTACTCCATACGTTCACTTTTACTTGTCAGAGTTGGATGTGATACATCTATTCAGAAAATAATAACTGACATGTTATTTTACCACACTACTCCTATTAATTGATATTGGCATAATACATAAATATGCCTTTAACTTGGCCTCAACTGAAATCTATATTTTCTAACTTTAGTTGTGTACAAGTAGACAGACACTTAAACTTGTATAAAATTGAACAAATAGACACATTCGTCCTGCATGGCGTTCTACATGACAATTTTGTGTCCAATGTGGCATCCTACATAGCATCCTATGTGTATTACGTCACATAGGATACGTGTGCCTATTTGTTTAATTTTATACAAATTTAAGTGTCTACTTTTGCATAACAGAAAAAAGTAAAAGATAACAATTATACTCACTAAATGAAAAGAAGTCCAACAAGACCTCTAAAAAAAAGGGAAGAAAGAAAAATAAAGATTTATTCATGAAATAAAAAAAAATAAAAAAAGAGTGTTGGAAAATGAAAGGAACCTCAAGACATCTAAATTCTAATTAATAAAACATTCCAAGGGTTGACATAAATGTATTTATTGGAAGATCATGAAAACAACTCCAAAATTGAATAGACTCCAATAAGTGTCGGTAGATGCATGTACTGAAGCAAATTTTCTTTTATTTAGCTGATGATTCATTATCATTTTAAGAAGTACCACTCCGCCATTTTAAATTATTTATCGTGATTGTTTTTAGAAAAAGTGATGTGAAATCATTTTCTTTGTCCATTTTTATTTGTTATTATTCTAAAAATGAAAAAAGGATAAAAAAAATGCACTTAAATTAATATACGAAATTGAAAAAAAAAAGTTTATACTTCGTTCCAAAAATATCCCTGCCGTTAATATTTTTGTCCAAAAATGCCCATATTGTTACTTTTGGAGTCAAATGATATGAAGTTGAAGTTTTGTTTGGACATGAAATTTTGATTTATTGACTTGTATTATCTTTCATAAACATGGAACCCCACAAGTTGTGAAAACTATCAAAATTTCTCCAATTCGTACACAATCATAACAAATGAATAAATCATAGTTCATAATAAGATATCAAAATATCCTAAGACGCCGCATTAATAAAATCGAATATACTCATGTTCCTTTTATAAATAAATGTTGGAGATTACAAACTTTCAAATACACACAATTTTATAAAGATCCACTAGTTATCAGTAGTTATAACTAGTTATTCTTTAATTTAATCATTTCACATAGTACAAACAATTTCTTCACGCTGAGTATGAATATTTTTTAGCAAAATTTACAATGATATGTATTCTTTTACAAAATATAAACTTATGAAAATTTTACGTATAAAAAAGTTGAAATCATGCTAACATTTTGTTGTAATGTATGCAACTTATTATGATGAAAAATTAAAAAATAGTTAAAATAAACTGATTTTTATAAAATATAAGAATGTCATGTCATTATTCAACTTTACGATCCAAGAACCACCCTTTCAATCTTCATATTTTTTCTCCCAGATTTAATATACAAACTGCACTAACTTGATTAATTTGATTATTTTTTTATGTATGAAAAAAAAGGGATTAATTTGGATTCCCATTAAACAATTTCTTTAAGGAAAATAAAAGGAAAAATTGTCTATCTACACATCTTTATTTATCATATTTTTTTTTAATCCAAAACTCAATTTCATCGGATACATTGTTTCTCTTTCATCCAAACCCATATTTTCCTCTTCCTTTTTTTCACTTCTCTAATTTCTTCCTATTTTCACTTCCACAATCTTAGCAGTTAATTACAAGTTTGAAATTCAAATTAGTTCTCTCTCCAGTCAACCTATATCAACTTCCTCAATAGGTAGTATTTTCTTTTCTTCAACTTACAGTTCATATTTTTTTTTCATATTCAAGTCCTGATACATATGAATGATGCTCATTCTTTTAGCATTTGGTACTATCCAGTTAAACGTAGCTAACATTGATCGTGTTTATGATTCTGATGACGATGGTTGGACTGAAAACAGATCCAGCCAAATACACGATTAATTACATCAATTAGCAATGACGAATATAAATATTGATAAGCAGAAGTCGAAGAAGGATGTATCTTCTTCCTCTAAACTTAATGTGGAAAAAAATCCCAAAAAATAGGTAGAAAAGTTGAATCTGTAATTTTATGGAAAAGTCCTTCTTTACCAAAGGTTTTGATTTCTAATGTATCTAGTGATATTTTACTTTTTAAATCATGTATAATCTACAGTTTTCAGCGTTATGATACATTACAGCTTATAATATAATGTATCGTGTTGAAATATTATTTTTGATACATAATCCTAAGTTTTTGAATCATAAATTTTCATGCATTATGTGTATGGTAAGGTTACTGCCATGTGACCAGGAGGTCGCAGGTTCAAGCCTTGGAAACAACCTCTGACAGAAATGCAAGGTAAGACTGCGTACAATAGACCCTTGTGGTCGGGCTCTTTCCCGGACCCTGCGCATAGCAGGAGCTTTAGTGCACCAGACTGCCTTTTTTTTATGTGTATGATTTTGTACTAGATACACACTTCTTCAAATTTAAGTAAATTTTGGTACTATATATATTCAACTAGTATCATTCACAAATTTAGGGTTATTTTTTATACATAACCCTAAGTTTGTTAATCATGAAATTCTGTGTGTCATGTGTATGATTTTGTACTAGATACATAAATGATACAAAATTAAGAACAAGTTAGTACCAGATATATCATTCACACACATAGGATTTATACATAACCTTAAGTCTGTCAATCATAAAATTATATGTTTCATTTGGATGGTTCTGTACTTGATACATAATTGTTTTAAATATAAGTAAAAGTTTATATTCATCTAGTATCATTCACAAACCTAGGGTTATTTTTTATACATAACCCTAAGTCCGTGAATCATAAAATTATATGTATCATGTGTATGGTTCTGTAATTGATACATAATTGGTGCAAATTTAAGTATAATTTAGTACCATATATATTCATCTTGTATCATTCACAAACCTAGGGTTATTTTTTATACATAACCCTAAGTCCGTGAATCATAAAATTCTATGTATAATGTGTATGGTTCTATAATTGATACATAACTACTGCAAATTTAAGTAACAAATTTCTTTAATACAGGGTATGAAATATGTGATCAGAAATTTTTTATCTTTTGGGATAGATTGAAAGAAGAGAATTTAGGAAAACTAAAAAGAAAAAATGGATGAAGAAGAAGTTGAAGAATGTGTCACGCCCTGGGAGGGTAGACGTGGCCGGCACTCAGAAACCATTTCTGGCTCCCAAGCGAACCACTTGACCTGATCACACACCCGTTCATTCATTCAATCAGCGAAAGACTTAAAATAAAGGGATAATTAAGTGGGCAATTCCAATCAACAAGCTAGTTCAAGGAACAAAGGCCATTGGCCAATAAATCAAACTCCAATCTATGTCATTAAAATAGTCTGACAAGAACAATTCAAGAAAATAAAATATTAAATCGATCCATCACTATCTAATCTACGAAGCCTCTATCACTACTATCTAATTGGTGCCAATGACAGGTTCATGGCTACCTCAAATCAGAATGAAAATACTAACTCAACGCAAGAATAACATAAGTGGTATCCTCCGAATGTAGGGGAGGACTCACCAATAAGCTGAGTGTGAATAGATCCTCAACGGTGTGCATATTGATGATCTCTTAAACCTGTCTCTGCATCATGAAATAATGCAGGTCCAAATGGACGTCAGTACATAGAATGTACGAGTATGTAATATAGCAGAATGAAACATGTGTCAAGATAGAGCAATACCAGTTCAAATATCTCAAGTCATAAAGATAAGAGACTCAATCAAGGTGTCATAAGTCTAAAGTAAGAATACGGTTTAGACAGAGACCAATCATATACAATCCAATCCAATCACATACAATCCAATTCAATTTAATCACATATTATCCAATCCAATCCAATTGTATACCATCTGATCCAATCCAATCATCTATAATTCGATCCAATCCCATCATATTCAATCCAATCCAATCCCATCATGTACAATTCAATTCATTCAAATCCAATCATTTACAATCCAATCACATATCATCTAATCCAATCCAATCCAATCAAATCATATACAATCAATTCAATAATAAAGTCAAATGACTCAACTCAATAGATATGCAAATTAGAATTTAGCAATGCTTTACAATTCGACTCAATCGTCTACAATCACAATCAAACCAATCATATCATGCACAATCCACTTAATTTGGGAGTTTCTCTAACTGACAATAATTCTACCACCTATAAGTAGGTGATGCACAATAAGCCACGTCATTGCCACGTCTTTCCATACCTTGCCAGGGCATGAATGAATTAACCAATCATGGATTCCATCAATCAATCAAGTCCTATCATTTCAGGACAATAAAATGGGAAACATTCGACTTTAACAGTCCAATTCCATGAGAAGCATTCGACTTTAATGGTCCAATCCCTTTCTATATTGACGGCGTAGTTTATGGGATTCGAGTATGGACTATATTCTTACCCAATTTGATAATCAATACTCCTCCCAAGGCTCAATATGAACATATTTATCAAGTGTGTAAAATACTCAAAATACTCATTTAGTCTCTTAGGACTTAGTTTCAAATCAGCTCATTTAGTCTCATTGGACTCTTTTCAAAATTCAACCAATCTAGTCTCATTGGACCTTCATTCACAATCAACTCATCTCAATCATCAAACTCCTGTTTTTGAATTTGATACCATTTCAACTCAATGAATGCAGAAAATATTAGATGCATTTAAAACATAATTTTTAACTCCTCAACTCAAACTCAAAATAGACATTTTAATGTAAAAATACTCAACTCGTTTATACTCAAAATACTCATGTTCAAAAATAATAATTAAGAGACTTCTCAAACTCAACTCATGCTTAAACTCTTTTTAAATCAAAGATGGAAATAATCATTCTTTAAACTCAAAATAGTGTATAAATAGTTTATGCAAAAATGTTCACAAATCATTTATTTAAACACCTTCTCAAACAATCATTTATACTCATATGACTCCAATCAAATTAAATTATGTAAATCACATATCATGTAGTCATATTAGACTCCAATCCATTTCATCTCAAACATCATCATTCACATCATCATCAAATATCTTGCTCTAAAATCTTTATTTAATTTTATGTTCAATTTATAGAGACAAACGGACATTCTAGCTCTACCAAGGTTTTGTTCCTTTTTATGTCATTCACATTCATAACTATCCCAATTTATTCTTTTCATTCCAATTAATACATATACACATAAACCATCAATCACAACCTCAAGACAATTATGACAAAAATGAAATCTCATCTTGAGTTCATGTGAATGAATACATGAATCCACACTCTCAACAAAACTCAACTTGAGAACACCATCACTACATATGAATTTATATACAAAAATTCATTGTTGTCAATATATAATTATGGTTTGTAAATAAATATGAAAGATAATTATCCAAGAATTCAAGTCATGAAAATCATCAATCAATTAATAGTATATAAAAATATTTTATAGTTTAGGAAAAATTCAAGAAAACTTCAGGTTGAAGCCTTTCACAACTTCCATCCAACACATCTATGGGGCATATGGAAGAACTCAATCTATATTTTAGGTTAGCCTTACATACCTGACTTGAAGAACAACTCAAAGATTTGATGGCCTTACTTGAAGAACTTGAACTCTAGCCCTCCTTCTCTTCTCCAATTCTTTCCCTCAAATTCTTAGGTGTTTTTGGAGAGAAAACCCTTAGAAACTGATATGGAGGCGGAAAATGGTGATCCCTAATATAGTGTTTTAGATATAGGATGGGTGGAAAAGGTCCAAAATGTCCTTTTCTCAAGTAAAATCTGGAAAACATATCCAAAAACCTACAGGCGCTATAGTGGTGCATCGCGCCAAGGGAAAAACTTCAGAGACTAGTTTCGAGCGCTATAGTGGCGTCGGGCGCCAAAGCAGCTCCACGCCTGAATTTTTTGCAGTAATAGTAAATGATCATAACTTTTGACTCTGAACTCCAAAAAATGCAATATTGGTGGCGTTGGAAAGAAGACTCAAATAACTTTAATTTGATAGGTCATGGACCACCCAATTCATTATATGATAGGATATATGGTCACTCAAAGTTGACCCTTATACGAACTCATTCGAAAACTTAGTCGATAGAAATTCTTTGAACTCGGCTTGGTGTTAGAGATCTCTTATGATCCTAAAACACATCTAATACACTTCAAATATTTAGGAATTGATCCTAACTCATATATAAAATTACAAGTCATTCGGTTCGAGTCTACGCACATGTGAAGAACGGTTCGAGTCTTGGCGGAAAAACAATCGGGGTGTTACCGAAGGGCTAAATCAAGAGCAGCTATTGTAAATAGACCATCTGATCTTAATGCTCTTACTCCTTATATAATTCGTCATTTTCCTCTTTTGAAAATATGCTTGTTTATGATTTGGTAAGACTGTAATTTTGACTCTATTTTGGATGTTAGGCTGGTCGATTAAGTAGATTGTATGAGTCTTGGGAGGAAAACTCAGATATTGGAATTGTACTAAAAATAACTTCTTTTCACCTTTCTGTTTTGTTAATTTTCTTTGTTGGTCTTATTTTTCTTTTTAATTTATTTCAAATTAAAGAATTTTTTTTACCATTTGGGATAGATTGGGGAGAAGAAAAATTGAAATTTGAATTGTTTGAAGTTCTTAAAGTTTTGGGAGATATTGATATCAATTTGTTTTGCATGATTTGTGGAACTGATATTTAATTTTACCTTTAATTTACTTTTTAAATGTAACAACTAAGCTATCTAATGTATCACAATTCATGTATCTGGATGGCTCCTATGTAACCGGATGTGGCAAATTTGAAGGGATTTTTGTAAATTGAAAAAGGGTAGAGATAAAAGGTAATTTGCTCCTTACACTATGAGATTTATTTAAGTTGTTCAAAATAAAATACTTTCTACTAAAAAAGTCCATTCTATTTAGGAATTCAGCTATTTAAATACATCGTCTATTCTAATTTATATGGAACCTTTCGCTTTCAGAAAGTCAATTTTTTAATTTTTGAAGCTAAATTGGATTAGATCAACCTAATGTTTATAAAAACAATAAGAAAAGTACTAAAGTTGTAATTTTTCTCATGTTAGATATGATGACAAAATCTATTATAAAATGCCATTCAAAGTTTTTGAATCTCGAAAAGGAAAAGTATCACGGGCATAAAGGGAGTATTGCGTTAATTGTACTCTGGAGATAGGAGTTGATCGATAATTTAAATTTTAAATTTTATGAATTTTTACAACGGTCTCAATTTAATAAAATTGGTTTCACAGTCAAATATTTATGAATTTTTTAATACATATACAAAATTTGAGCAAAAATTATTAAGTTCTCGTGAATTCCTATATCACAGGGTAGATTTGCCAGGGGCAAGGTGAGGGTGGCCTCTGTGGTCAACAAGATGAGAGAAGAGAGACTAATACAGTTTAGGCATGTGAAGAGGAGATACGCGAATGTGACAGTAAGGAGGTGTGAGAGGTTGGCAGTAACATGAGTTGGGAGATGTAGAGGTAGGCCGAAAAAAGAAGTCGCATAGTCTTATTCTTAAATATGTATTACTATCTTTCACTTTCTTTGTATCTTGCTATTTTTTTGTTGTATTTCGCAATCCTCCTTCGAAAACCACGACTTTCTTGATCGCCTCATTCGGGGCGCCCTCACCTGATCCTGAGCCAGAGGCCCATAAGCTCTTTTGAATCGAAGGTCTACCGGAAACAACCTTTCTACTCAAAGATAGGATAAGGTCTACATACATCATATCCTCTCTCCAGAGCCCACTTGTGGAATGACACTAAGTATGTTATTGAAATTCAACTATGTAAATCTTATTTCGTGGTGGCAAAGTGAACCCATATTTTGGTAACCCACCCAATTCGCCCTTATTTTAATGGGTTGGGTGATTGATTTTTTAGATGGGTAAAATATGGGTTTAAACCCATATTCAACTCATATAAATATGGAAAAATTACCTAAATAGACAACTTATTTTATCATATTCTCTAAAATTCCCTACCATTTGAAAAAAAATACAAAAATTCCTATCTTTTATATTCTCTGATACATCACTGTACGCGATATATATCGATCGGATACATCACTTTACGTGATGTATCAAAACCAGATGCATCACTTTACGCGATGTATCGGTCAGATGCATCACTTTACGCGATGTATCGGTCAAATACATCATTTACGTGATGTATCAGGACGTCGGATACATCACTTTACACGATGAATTGATTGGATACATTACTTTACGTGATGTGTCATGACGTATATGATGTATATGGATTCAACCTAACAGAAGGGATTTCAATTTTTTTTTAAAAGAGTAGGAAAAAAGTGTAATTAGGAAGAATCACTATAGGATATAGGTAAAATTTACTAAAAATATGGGTATCATGGATAAAATATGGGTAAACTATGGGCTAGCCAAATGGGTTAAACTTCCAACTTTTATTTACTTAAAATTCATGATATCACAAAAAATATTGTAATTTCCCTTCATTTTTATGTTATTCATTAAAACTAATTATTCTCCTCTATAACTAAAAAAAATAAAAATAAAATTGTAAAGGTGAAGTCCTTGGCCCTCAGAGTCGGTTCGAAAGTCAGGTTCCGGATTGGGAGTCAGGATCAAGCCACAAATCAGGTATCGAGAACGGGTTTCGGATTTGTCGTTGAGGTCGAGTGTTGGAGTCAAATTACAATTTGAAAGTCAGGTTCGGGGTCAAGTGTCAGGATCGGGTCCCATGTCGTGTGTCGGGGTTGGATCTTGATACAAACGTCGGGTCCCAATTTGGGGGCTGGGCTCCAATTCGAATCTTGAATTGAAGTCGGGTCCTCGATTGGTTGTTGGGTTTGAATTTCAGATTGATCATCAAGATTGGCTATTGGGTTCTAATTCTAAATTGAAAATTGGGTCTCGGATTGGATGTCGGGGTAGATTTCGATTTAGGTATCGAGATCGAATTCCGGTTCGTATGTCTGGTCCCGAATTGAGGGTCGAGATCGAATTTCGAGTCAGAAGTCGGGGGTTGGGTCTTGGATCTGGTTCAGAGTCGCGTCCCGATTTATTAGTCGGGTTCCTCATCGAATGTCGAGTTTAATGTTATGACACAATAGAATTAAATAAAATATTTTCAACATTTTTCATCCAAAGCAGACTAAAAATATTTTCACCATATTGAATTTCTTAAAGTAAAGTACTATTTACTCATGAAAATATGGGTAAACTAATATTTTACCCAATCTATTTGTTACCCAACCCATTTTTACCCATATAAAATATGGGCGAGTTAAATTATTATCCATTTTATCTTGATCTATTTTCAACCCTCCCAAATTTGACGAACCTGCCCATTTGCCACCACTAATCTTATTCAACCAAACATGAGAACACTACTGCAATTGAAATTTTATTCTAGCCACTTGCCAATTTGAATAAAAGGTCGGCAGTTGAAAATATAGACCTTTCCTCTTATGTAATCCAAATTTTAGTCCAAGAAGGAGATGGACCAACTTGGTAGATGACTTTTGTTGGATTCTTTGAGAAGACTTGGAATATAGTAAGTAACATTTTTGGACTACTATAGAAAAAAATTGGATTAAATAGATTTATATCAAGAAATGTATAAACAGGAGAACAAACCACAATTTGGTCACAACAATTTCCCAATCAAGAACATTGACAATGTTCTTCAATCTTGTTATACTAGTGTCTCTCTTCTTAGTTGATTTTGCACCAGTTTCTTGTGAAGTTGATGCATTCATTTACAATGGATTCCAATCAAGGAATCTTAGCTTGGATGGCATAGCAAAGTTCATGCCCGATGGCATTTTGCTGTTAACAGATTCTGAAACACAAGATCAGGGACATGCTTTCTATCCAAATCCAATTCATTTCAAGAACTCAACTAATGGTACTGTAGTTTCATTCTCCACAACCTTTGTGTTTGCCATTGGGTCTGATTATGGAATTTTGAGTGGTCATGGACTGGTTTTTGTTATCGCACCACGGAGAAGAATTCAAGGGGCTTTGGCATACCACTATCTTGGCCTTTTTAACTCAACCAATAATGGGGATAGATCAAACCATGTTGTTGGAGTTGAGCTCGATACAATCTATAGCGAAGAATTTGGTGATATCAATGCCAATCATGTTGGAATTGATATAAATGGATTGAGGTCTGTAGCAGTTGAAACAGCTGGTTATTTTGATGATACTGGCTTGTTTCATAACTTGACTCTGATTAGTGGTCAGCCAATGCAAGTTTGGGTGGATTATGATGGTAGCACTAAGGAAATTAATGTAACAGTAGCTCCATTACATGTGGAAAAACCAGTTAAGCCACTTTTGTCTTTAAAAACTGATCTTTCAGCAATTCTTGATCAGACCATGTATGTTGGTTTTTCATCATCAATTGGCTCAGTCCCAACGCATCATTATATCTTGGGATGGAGCTTCAAGACAAATGGGGAAGCTCAAGAACTCTCTCAACTTCCTAATCTTCCTCATCTTGGACGCAAAGGGACATCAAGATTCGTAAAGATTGGCTTGCCTTTAATCTCTTTGGTTTCACTTTTTTTAGCAACCTCAGTGGTGGTTTATTATTTAAGAAGGAAGAAGTATGAAGAACTTCTTGAAGATTGGGAATGCGAGTATAGACCGCAAAGGTTCAAGTATAAAGATTTGTACACTGCCACTAAGGGATTCAGAGAAAAGGGGGTGTTGGGAGCTGGAGGATTTGGTAAAGTTTACAAAGGAGTGATGCCTATAACCAATCTTGAGATAGCTGTAAAGAAGATATCTCATGAATCAAGACAAGGGATGAAGGAATTTGTTTCGGAGATTGTAATCATAGGTCGTATGCAACACAGGAATGTGGTACCACTTTTGGGTTATTGCAGGCGAAAAGGGGAGTTACTTTTAGTTTATGAGTACATGTCTGGTGGAAGTCTAGACAAGTATTTATACAACAAACCAAGATTCACCCTTGATTGGAACCAAAGATTCAGAGTTATTAGAGGTGTAGCATCAGGACTATTTTTCCTACACGAAGAATGTGACCATGTAGTGGTTCATAGGGACATTAAGGCCAGTAATGTCTTGTTGGATGGTGAACTAAACGGCAGACTAGGAGACTTTGGACTCGCGAGGCTATATAGTCATGGAACCGATCCTCAGTCTAGTCGTGTCGTTGGTACTCTTGGTTACCTTGCACCAGAGCATACTAGAACTGGCAAGGCAACACCTAGTAGCGATGTATTTTCCTTTGGGGCTTTTCTGCTTGAAGTTGCCTGTGGTAGGAGGCCAATAGAGACAAGACAAGACGATGATGATCTGATTTTAGTCGATTGGGTGTTCTCGTGCTGGAATAGAGGTAATATTCTTGAGGCAGTTGATCCAAACATAGGCACTGGTTTTGTTCCAGGGAAAGTGGAGTTGGTCTTAAAGCTAGGCTTGTTCTGCTCTCATTCAGAGTCCTCACTTAGGCCAACCATGCGACAAATCTTGTTGTTCTTGGATGGTGTTGTGGCCTTACCAGAGTTATCAGCTCTCGGTATATCATCAGCTGGCCTAACGTTTGACCATCACGGAGGTTTTGATGATTTTGTCACATCGTATCCATCTTCAGTTAATGCACTTTCCGGCTCTCCATCTGTAACAGACTCCTTTCTCTCTAGTGGCCGATGATTCTTAAATTAAAAATGTTTGTAACTTTAGCTTGTAAGTTTTAATTGAATCTCTGTACTACTGCACCTCAAGCAAGATGGAACTGCACATTCTTTTCATCAAATTTTGCTTCAACTTGGTAGCATACATGTAGTCAGAGATACTATTGATTTATGAGTTACCTGCTTCGAAGTTTAGGCAACTCAACGACAAGGATTGCCTAGTAATTTGCTTGAGAAAAATCCATTTTCAAGATCACAAGTCCAAGCTCATGAATTGACATGATGTGCTAATTGAAGTCCAAAAGGCGTAATAGATAAATGTGCCTGTAACTTGGCTTCAACTTGCATCTATGTCCACCGACTTTGGGTGTATACAAGTAGACACTTAAACTTGTATAAAGTTGAACAAGTAGACACATGCGTTCTATGTGGCACCCTACGTGGCCAATTTGCATCCTACATGGCGTTTTATGTGTACAATGCAACGTAGGATGTGTGCCTACTTATTCAATTTTATATAAATTTAGATATCTCCAAAGTGGGAGGGTATATAGTCAGCTCAGACAAAGTTAAAAAACATTTATTTATTATGTCAGTCCAAAAAGTTGGACTTGTTCCTATCTTGATTTTTGTTGAAAGCAAAGTGAGAGGTCCAATATTATCAGTATCCACGACGTGGTTAATTTACTGATTGAACTATATATGTGACAATTTATGATCCAAAAAAGTCTAACGCATGCCTACTGAATTTGACTATGTTGTGCAAGTATTTGTCATATATATATAGCTTCAAGAAAAGGGCATTAGGCAATAGATAGTCAAATTTATGAGTTATGGGGATTAATTACAAACCCGGGGAAAAACCAACGGCCAATACTAGCCGTTACGAAACCTTCCCATGGGAGAAGTCGAACTTTATTCTTTATTCTTAAATGTCATTGATTGTGTTACTTATCATGATTTATGGGGATTAATTACGAGCAATCAACTCAGAAATGAGAAGGGGAACCTTGGAGTAAGTGGTAAAGTTGTTGCAATGTGACCAGGAGGTCATGGTTTAACCCTTGGAAACAACATTTGACAGAAATGCAAGGTAACACTACGTATAATAGGCCTTTGTGGTCAGGCTCTTACTCGAACCCAGCACATAACAAGAGTTTTAGTGCACCGGACTGCCTTTAATCAGCCCAGAAATGACCCTTGAAAAAGTTGTAGGATCATTCCCTTGTAAATCATCAAATTCTACTTTACTAAATATTACAAATACTTTAGCAGCTTTATTACTTGTTCGATAGCCAAGCTTGTGTGGGGACATCTCCCGCAGCAATATTACTGGAATCAGGCTATTTCTAATAATCTTTTATTTGTTTAACATATTCAACCTATTATTAACTATCCTATTACTTGCTTAGTATTCTAAATCCACTATTGTGACGATTTCGGATTCGTCTCGCGTATATTTCATTGAGGAAAGAACTCTCTACCAGAGATTTCTTCATCCTCAATCTCACGGCTCGAATCCGAAACATCCTGGAAACTTCACTTCTTTCATCCTTTAAGCCAGAGAATTTTTCTAGGACTTTGATTGGAGAATGATAAAACTAATAACTTCCTACATTTTCTTCCATTGGCAAGTTCATCTATGTCAACAAAACTCTGACTTCAAAAGCAGATAATTTGATTTGCATTGATCAATCAATCATTAAACTGGATCTAATAGAACAAAAAAAGTTTGCCGTGATGATTACTGTGTGTGGCAAAATAGCATCACCTCTCTTGGCTGACAATTATTTCCTTCAGTTAATGTAAGTGTCTTACTTTTTTTTTAGTACATTTTAAAAAGAAAGAATTTTTCTCTATTTGATAACTCTTTAATTTCAACCGACAAATATAATAAGTAGGAAATCCATACTTTACTTACGCATTTGTACAGTACAACCCCCCCCCCCCCCCCGTAACACCCCGGATTTTTTTTCCGCAAATATTCGTACCTTTCTTCACATGTGTGTAGACTCGAACCGAATGACTTGTAATTTTATATATGAGTCAGGATAAATTCCTAAATATTCGAAGTGTATTAGATGTGTTTTAGGATCATAAGGGATCTCTAACACTAAGCCGAGTTCAAATAATTTCTATCGGCTAAGTTTCTGGATGAGTTCGTATAAGGGTCAACTTTGAATAACCATATCTCCTAGCATATAATGCAATGGGTGAACCATGACCTATCAAATTAAAGGTCTTTGAGTCTTCTTTCCAACTTCACCAAAATTGCATTTTTTGGAATTCAGAGTCAAAAGTTATGACCATTTTACTATAGACTATTACTGCAGAAAAATTCAGGCCTGGAGCTGCAGTGGCGCTCGGCGCCACTATAGCGCCCAAAACTAGCCTCAGTAGTTTGGCCCCTTGGCGCGACGCGCCACTATTAGGCCTGCAGGTTTTTGGACCCGTTTTTCAGATTTTTCTTGAGAAAGGGCATTTCGGACTTTTCTCCACCCATCCCAAATATAACCCTAGCCATTTTGGGACAAAAAAATTAGTTCTTCATCACACCAAGGAGGGTTTTCTCCTCATTTAGGCATGGAAGACTTGGAGAGAAGAAATTAGAGAAGAAGAAGAGGAGTTAGATTTCAAACCATTCTTTCAAGTCTTGATTTCCTTCATTTCCAGGTATGTAAGGCTAACCTAAAATATGGATTAAGTTCTTTCATATGCCCATAGGTGTGTTGGATGAAGATTGTGAAAGGCTTGAACCTTCTATGAAGGTTTTCTTGAATTTTTCCTAAATTATAGAATATTTTTTTTTATACTATTAATTGATTGATGATTTTCATGACTTGGATTACTAAATAGTTATCTTTCATATTATTGACTACAAATGAATTTTTGTATATAAATTCATATATATTGATGGTTTTCTTGAGTGGAGTTTTGTTGAGAGTATAGATTCATGTTTCATTCACATGAAAATCAAGATGGGATTTTCTTTTTGGTCATAATGTGTCTTGAGGTTGAGATGGATGGTTTTTGTGTATATGTATTGATTGGAATGAAAAGAATGAATTGGGATAGTTATGAATGTGAATGGCATAAAAAGGAACGAAACATTGATAGAGCTAGAATGTCATTTTTGTTTCTATAAATGGAATATAGAATTAACTAAGAATTTTGGAGGATGATGTTTGATGATGATGTGAATGATGATGTTTGATGATGATGATGTGAATGGTGATTATTTAACATGGGTAGAATGATTGATGAAGAGGTATGTTGATGATGATATTTTGAGATGAAATGGATTGGAGTCTAATGTGACCACATGATATGTGATTTGCATAATTTGATTTGATTGGAGTCATATGAATATAAATTATTGTTTGAGAAGGAGTTTTAAATAAATGATTTGTGAACATTTTTGCATAAACTACTTATACACTATTTTGAGTTTAAAGAATGATTATTTTCATCTTTGATTTAAAAAGAGTTTAAGCATGAGTTGGATTTGAGAAGTCTCTAAATTATCATTTTTGAACATGAGTATTTTGAGTATAAAAGAGTTGAGCATTTTTACATAAAAATGTCTATTTTGAGTTGAGTTGAGGATTTGAAATTATGTTTTAAACGCATCTAATATTTTCTGCATTCATTGAGTTGAGATGGTATCAAATTCAAAAAGAAAAGTTGATGATTGAGATGAGTTGATTGTGAATGAAGGTCCAATGAGACCAAATTGAACGAGATTTGAAAAGAGTCTAATGAGACTAAATGAGTTTATTTGAAATTAAGTCCAATGAGACTAAATGAGTTGATTTGAAATTAAGTCCTAAGAGACTAAATAAGTATTTTGATTATTTTACTCACTTGATAGATATGATCATATTGAGTCTTGGGAGGAGTATCGAACACCGAATTGGGTAAGAGTATAGCCCATACTCGAACCAATAACTACGTCGCCAAACATAGGAGAGGATTGGACCGTTAAAGTCAGATGTTTCCTAAATTACTGTCCTGATATGATAGGACTTGATTGGTTATGGATCCATGATTGTTGATTACTTCTTACCCTGACAAGGTATGAACGGACGTGGAAACAACGTCGGCTTGTTATACTATCACTTGCTCATATGGTGATGGTTATCGTTTAGAGAAACTCCCAATTGAGTGGATTGTGCTTGATATGATTGGTTTGATTGAGATTGTATCTGATTGAGTTGATTTGTAAAACATTGTTAAATTCTAATTTACATATCTATTGAATTGAGTCCTTTGACTTTATTGTTGAGTTGATTGTATATGATTGGATTGGATTGGATGGTATGTGATTGGATTGTAAACGATTGGATTGGATTGTACAAGATTGGATTGGATTGAACATGACTGGATTGGATTGGATGGTATGTGATCGAATTGTAAATGATTGGATTGAATTAGATTGTACATGATTGTATCGGATTGTATATGATTGAATTGGATTGGATCGGATTATATATGATTGGATTGGATCGGATTATATGTGATTGAATTGGATTGTATATGATTGGTCTCTGTCTAAACTGTATTCTTACTTTAGACTTATGACACCTTGATTGAGTCTCTCTTATCCTTATGACTTGAGATATTTGAACCGGTATTATTCCATCTTGACACATGTTTCATTCTGCTATATTACATACTCGTACATTCCATGTACTGACGTCCATTTGGACCTGCATCATTTTGAGATAGGTTTAAGAGATCATCAATAGGCGTACCATTGAGGATTTGTTCACACTCAGCTTATTGGTGAGTCCTCCCCTACATTCGGAGGATACCACTTATATTATTCTTGTGTCGAGTTAGTCTTTTCATTTTGATTTGAGGTAGCCATGAACCTGTCATTGGCACCAATTAAATAGTAGTGATAGAAGCTTCATAGACTAGATAGTGATGGGTCGATTGAGTATTTTATTTTCTTGAATTGTTCTTGTTAAACTATTTAACGACTTAGATTGGAGTTCGATTTGTTGGCCTATGGCCTTTGTTCTTTGAGTTAGATTGTTGATTGAGATTTGCCCACTTAATTACCTATTTATTTTAAGTATTCCGCTGATTGAATGAATGAACAGATATGTGATCAGGTCAAGTGATTTGCTTGGGAGCCAGCAATGGTTTCTGAGTGACGGCCACGTCTAGAGTACCCTCCCAGGGCGTGACACCCCTCCCCCAATTTCTAAAGAAGATTAATGCACTCAACTCGTTATCTATTAAACGAGTGTTAAAGTGAGCGCACGAATTCCTCAATTTTGTGGCTTCCCTCATCTACCTCTTTCATTTCCACATAAGCTTCCATGGTTTGTGGGATAACAAAAATTTATCCACATCGAATATTAATTACACCAACCAGGGGCGAAGCTACAATATCACAAGGTGGTTAATCCGAGCCTATTCTATTGAAAAAATGTATTATATTTATACAATTAAATTGTTTTATGTATATATATAGTAGATGTTGAACCCTCTTGGCTTCTTCATATGTTTACTTCTTTATATTTTAAATTACGCTTAGTAAAAATTTTGTTTTGGCCACTGACACTAAATCAATGAGTACATGATATGTATTTTTACATGGACAACTAACACTTAAATGTCAATTCTAATAACAATAATTTATTTTATTTGTGGTCTGAATTTCCCCTTTGGGAGTTCGTATGTGATTTATTATTAGGCTTACACATTAGATTGGGTTTTGGAATTGACATAATACATAAATATGCCCTTTAACTTGACCTCATTTTACATTTATGCCCTCCAACTTTGGGTGTGCACAAGTAGACATTTAAACTTGTATAAAATTGAGCAAATAGACACACTTGTCCTATGTGACAAGATATACATAGCACTCCATGTAGTACACAATTCTAATAACAATAATTTGTTTTATTTGTGGTCTGACTTCCCCCTTTGGGAGTTCGTATGTGATTTATTGTTAGGCTTATACATTAGGTTGGGTTTTGAGATTGACATAATACATAAATATGCCCTTTAACTTGACCTCATTTTATATTTATGCCCTCCAATTTTGGGTGTGCACAAGTAGACACTTAATCTTGTATAAAATTGAACAAATAGACACACGTATCCTACGTGACAAGATATACATAGGACTCCATGTAGGACACAAAATTTTCATGTAGGATGTCATGTAGGACGAATGTGTCTATTTGTTGAAGTTTTGGATAGTTAAAGTGTCGACTTGTGCACTAGTAAAGTTAGAGATAATGATTGTCAGTTGAAGTCAAGTTAAGAATCATATTTATGTATTATGTCTTTTAAAATGTGTGTTATCATGACCTACTACCCATTGTTCTAACATTAGATAGGTTCCCCCTTGGTATAATTTGGCACTAACTGGTCACTAAATATATTAGAAGGAATGTGTACGTTGACTGTGATTGCCCTAAAAATTAAATGTCATACTTTAACATTAACGCTATTGAATGATGTATACTTTTCTTATTTACGTTTTGTTTTGATTTATAGGTATAATACATAAATATAATTCTAAACTTGACTTTAGCTGATAATTATGATCTCATTAGTTCATAAGTAGGCACTTTAACTATCCAAAACTTGAACAAATGGACACATTCGATCTTGGCATCCTACATGATAATTTTGTGTCCTACGTGGTGTTATGTGTATTATGCCACATAGGACACGTGTGTCTACTTGTACAATTTTATACAATTTTAAGTGTTTACTTGTGCACACCCAAAGCTGAAGGACATAGGTGTCAGCTGAAGCCAAGTTAAAGGGCATATTTATGTATTATCCTTAGTTTATATATCATAATTTGATTAGATAATACATAAATAAGACCCTTAACTTGGCTTCAAATTATAACTTTGATAGTGAACAATTAGGCACTTTAACTATTCAACACTTAAACAAAAAAACTCAAATATTGATGTTCAAACACGTGATACGCAGACACTCGACGTGGATTACTGAGCCACTCAGTGACTGCCACCTAATTAAAATAAATACACGTGGATTTTAAAAATAATCTTTAACTTTGGGCATAATACATAAATTGGCCCCTAAACTTGGCTTCAAATTTTAAGTATAACCTCCAACTTTCATAGTGCACAAATAGACATTTTAACTATTCAAAACTTGAACAAATAGACACATTCTTCCTACATGACATCTTACATGGAAATTGTGTCCTACGTGGCGTTCTACGTGTATTGTGCCATGTAGGACATGTATCTATTTGTTCAAGTTTTGGATAGTTAAAGTGCTTATTTGTGCACTATGAAAGTTAGATGTCATACTTAAAATTTGAAGCCAAGTTTAGGGGCCAATTTATGTATTATGACTTAACTTTGACAATGAACAAGTAGACACTTTAACCATCTAACATATAAACAAAACAACACTTGAATATTGCTCTCAATTTTATCTTTGGTGCGCGTAACAAGGGTGTTTTTCATGCATTTTGTCAAGTAGGATTCAAGTATTTTTTTGTTTCAGTGTTGAATAATTTAAGTGCCTACTTGTGCAATATCAAAGTTAAAGGTCAAATCTATAATTCGAAACCAAGTTAAGGGTCCAATTTATGTATCATGCCCAGAATTTTAAAAAAAAAGTTTTTTGAATTTTATGATCTTTAACTAAAGATACACATAATATATTAACTACCCTTTTGATTTTATAATATTAAATTTGTTGATTGAAATTAAAGAATTAGCAAATACAGATCAAAGGCATTCTTTTTAAAATTTACTAAAAAGGAAAAATAAGACACTTACATTAAACGAAGAAAATAATTGTTAGCCAAGAGAGGTGGTGCTATTTTGCTACACACACTAATCAAGACAATGAAAGAAAACAATTTATTCATAAACTAATAGATTTCTGAATGAAATAATTTATTGATAAACTAGTAAATCTGGGAATAATCTCTACAATTCTCCACTATAAGAAAATAAATAGAATTATCATTGTTTATAAGCATAATAGATAAATATGACATTTAACTTAATTTCAGCTGATAATTATGATATCTAACTTTACTAGTACATAAGTAAACATTTAAACTATTCAAAAACTTGAATAAATAGACGCACTCATCTACATGGCATCCTATATGAAAATTTTGTATCATACATGGCGTCCTACGTGTATTATGCCATGTAGGACACGCGTGTCTACTTGTTCAAAATCAAAGTTGAAGGGCATAGATGTCAGCTGAATTCAAGTTAAATAACATATTTATGTATTATCCCTAATTTATATATCATATTTATATATTATCCCTAATTTATATATCATTATGGAACACATCTATAGTTTAAAAAAATTACAATAAACTAGTATATGTTTTTTTATAGCAAATCTCTCTCTCCCTTGCCTCTCCTCCCACTCCCCCCCTCCCCCCTCTCGATGCCAATAAGAAGAAATATATTCAAATGTATTATGTATCAATTGTATTCAATCAAATATAGGTGAGATAATTGTCTTTTATATCAATTGTATTCGAAAAACTATATTTGTATTTTGTATCAACTATATTTGTATTCATACAAATAAAACATGCATTCATCCTCTCTGTCAAATGTATTATGTATCAATTGTATCCAATCAAATATAAGTGAAAGATTTGTATTTTATATTAATTGTATTTGAAATATTCGAAAAACTAAATTTGTATTCAATTGTATTTGTATTCAGTATTTTTGTATTCGTGATACAATGAATACGACATGTATTCATCCTCTCTTAATGTCGTTCACCTCTTTCATCCTAATATGTATTCATTTTTATATGAATCAGTTTGTTTTTGTATTTTTTTTCTCTAAAGTCTACAAAAAAAAATACAAAAATACAAATGCATAACAAATCAAAATGTAGCTACCAATTATACTTAGTGAACTGTAACTAAAAGGTTTTATTTAAGACCTAATATTTGCTGTTTTTGAAAGTTTTCCTATTTAGAAAAAATAGACATATTTACTTGAGTTGAGTGTCTTTAATATTTTAATGACAAAAAACAACCAACCAAAAAATAAATAAATCTCTAACAGTGTTTTGGTGGATAGGGGAGTATTGGTTGGGAAGGTTTTTGCTACAGATGGTGATGTGGATGAATCATTTATGGTAGGTTCGGCAAAATTTAATATGTTATGGCTTTTGTTCGTATTTTATATTTATTTTTAAAAAAATATTTAATTATGTATAAACTATAAATTTAAATTGAATAATTTTTTAAAATTCAAAATTCACAAACTTTAAATCATAATTTTGCTTCTAGATGAATATGAGGAAATAATAATTGTACTACACAAAAGTGAAAGTCCTTTTCTACTTGGAATATTTTTCTAAGCGAAAGAAAAATCACATTACAATTCTCTACCTAAAACCGCCTGTTCTCTGTCTCTTTCATGAAATACATTTTTCCTCCATAGTATTTTCAAGTATTTAGTTGGTGAGTATTTTGCATGAAAAAACATGACAATGCTAAAGTGTTTGTATCGTATTATATTATTTTAATAAATATAATATTTAAATAAATTGTGTCTTTTTTTTTTATATATAATGTCATATATTAATAATTTGAATAATAAACTTATAAAAAAAGTAGGATACTGAATAGAACTACTATAAAAAAAAGTAGAGTAAAGAATAAAAAAGAATTATTAAATAATAAATAAAGACAAGATGAAAAGAAAATATTAATGTAACGACATGATCACGCCAAATCGATCGTTACACAAAATGAAACATTTTCATTGTTACTTAAAGATGAATTTAAACGATACAATTAATATAATAAAATTTAAGTAACAAACAAAACAAACATGATATTTAAACTAACAATGTATCCAACAAAGTGTTAAGATAATTCGAAAAAAATAACTTTCTCATGAAAATAATAAAATAAAACTGAAAAATGACTCTCAATGCATATATATTTTGGCGTAATACATGCTCTTTAAGTTGGCCCTATTAGACATCTATGACCTCCAATTTTTGGTGTGCACAAGTAGACATTTAAATTTGTATAGATCTGAACAAGTAGACACTCACGTCCTACTTGACATTGTACGTGACAATTCATGTCTACGCGGCATCCTACGTGGAGTTCTATGCGTATTATGTCATGTAGAATGTGTGTCTACTTGTTCAATTCTATACAAATTTAAGTATATAATTATGCACTTCCAAAATTGAAAAACATAAATGTCAGCTAAAATCAAGTTAAAAGTGTATTATGCTAATTTTTAAAAAATTGTTTAACTACTAATTGCAGCAATTAATATGAAATTGAATGCTAAGATATTTGAAAGAAAAATGACTTTCTCATTTTTTTAAAAAAAATGAAAAATGACTTTGGATTCATATATTCATTGCGAAGTCTTCATTGATTTGACTTACTATTACCACCAATCTGAATTGGTATGAAAATAGTCACATATTCTTTTTTCCACACAGCTAACTAAACAAAAGTTCCCTGGCCGTATAGTGTGGGCAATGTAGAATAATACATGCCCACAAAATTTGACTACTCTTTCTTCCACTACTTTTGTTTCCTATCACAATCAAGAAATTGAACAAAAAAATATGCATTGGCTTAGAGGGTGTTCATAATTATTTCCAATCATCACATCTTATAATTACCTTCTGATTTCTAATGATTCTTGGAAAAAAAAATTAAAAACATTTAGCCATGTTTTTCAAGATTGTGTCTTTAATTGTGTCTGCTCTTTTTGTTCTTTCAAATTCTGAAGACATTGGATTCATTTACAATGGCTTCAGTAGAGCAAATTTGAGTCTTGATGGTATAGCACAATTGACATCAAATGGCCTATTAGAGTTAACAAATACTTCTAGGCTACAAAAGGGGCATGCTTTTTATCCCACACCAATTAATTTCAACAACTTACCAAATGGTTCAAATTTCTCTTTTTCTACTACTTTTGTCTTTGCTATTGTGCCTTCTGTTTTGCCTGGTCATGGTATGGCTTTTGTAATTGCACCAATTGGAGGTCTAGCAGAAGCACTTCCAAGCCCATTTTTAGGCCTTTTCAATGAGAACACTACTGGGAGAGATACTAACCATGTTTTCGCGGTCGAATTTGATACCTTACAGAACAGAGAATTCAATGATATTGATGGCAATCATGCTGGAATCGATATCAATGGATTAAAATCCGTTGAATCGAAGACAGCAGGTTATTATTATGCAAGTACTAATAGTTTCAAATTCAATAATATGACTCTTGCTAATGGCCTGCCAATGCAGGGTTGGGTGGACTATGATGGTACGGTTAAGCAAATAAATGTTACTCTGGCTCCAATGAATGTGGCAAAACCAAATGCGCCTCTTTTGTCATTGTTGTATGATCTTTCACCAATCTTGAATGAAACTATGTATATCGGCTTCTCTGGATCGACTGGCTCGGTTGTTTCAACACAATATGTTCTAGGATGGAGCTTTAAAATGAATGGAATAGCTCAAGGGCTTGATCTTGCTAGACTTCCTAAGCTTCCTCGAGTTGGACCGAAGAAACAATCTAAGCTTTTGTTGATTGCATTGCCAATGATATCGGCAATTGTTGTAGTAATAGCCTTCTCTGTGTTAATTTACTATGTAGGAAGGAAGAGGAAGTTTGCGGAATTGCTTGAAGATTGGGAGCTTGAATATGGCCCTCATAGGTTCAAGTACAAAGATCTTTATATCGCGACAAAGGGATTTGCTAACAAAGAGTTGTTAGGTTGTGGCGGTTTTGGCAGAGTCTATAAGGGAGTATTACCAACTTCTTTGATTGAGGTAGCAGTCAAGAAGGTCTCTCATGACTCAAAACAAGGATTGAGAGAATTTGTAGCAGAAATTGTTAGTATTGGTCGTCTCCGCCACAGGAATTTAGTGCCACTTTTGGGGTATTGCAGGCGCAAAGGAGAGTTGCTTTTGGTTTACGAATACATGCCTAATGGAAGTCTCGATAAGTTCCTATATGACAAGACAATATGTGTCCTCAGTTGGAACCAAAGATTTCGAGTCATTAAAGGCGTAGCATCAGCACTAGTCTATCTACATGAAGAATGGGAACAAGTAGTAATACACAGAGATGTGAAGGCAAGTAATGTGTTGTTAGACAGTGAATTGAACGCGAAATTGGGAGATTTTGGACTAGCAAGATTGTATGATCACGGGAGCGATCCTCTCACTACACATGTAGTTGGAACTGTAGGTTACCTTGCCCCTGAGCATACAAGAACTGGCAAAGCCACAACTATTAGTGATGTATATGCCTTTGGTGCATTTTTGCTTGAAGTGGCTTGTGGGAGAAGGCCAATTGATCCACGAGTATCGGATGAGGACATCGTGTTGGTTGATTACGTATTTTCATGTTGGAGTAGAGGTGATATTCTTCAATCCATTGATCAAAATTTGGGGAATGAATATGTTAAAGAGGAAGTTGAATTGGTACTAAAACTTGGACTTGTTTGCTCTCAGACAGAGCCAACGACGAGGCCAAGTATGAGGCAAGTTTTACTTTACTTGGAAGATATCGCGCCTCCTCCACAGCCAGAATTGTCATTGTTACAAAATTCTGCCTATGATTTCTCATTTTCAGGTTTTGATCATCATTTGGCTATGTCTTCAGCATTTACTGCAGATAAAGAACATTCATATCCCTCAACAGATTCGAACTCTCTTCTATCTACTGGTCGATGATTAGAAGTCTTTCTATACGACAACAACTATACTTCAATTCCAAGCAAGTTCGTGTTAGCTATGTGAATTCTTACCATCTATATCCTTTCAATTAAGCACGTTATAGTTGTTACGATACAAATAATGGACTAATGTACACTCGCCTGTACTTCTTTGATCTATAATGTTGTCAACATGTTTTGCTACTCTCTTTGTTTCAATTTATGTTGCTTGATTCGAAATACAAAGGTCAAACTAACTAATGTTTGGCGTGAATTGAGACTAGATTCCTCAACAAAAAAATCATTTTTTTTTACATATTTAGCAACAATATAAAAGGGAATGTTGCAGTATATTGGTATGATGCAAATAATGTACACTCAGAATACTATTTCTTTGATCTATAATGTTGTCGACATGTTTTGCTACTCTCTTCGTTTCAATTTATATTGCTTGATTGGAATGCATACGTCAAACTAACTAATCTTTGGTGAAGTTAGACAGATTTTTTTTTGGACAATTTCAAATATATACAATAAACTAGTTAGTGTACAACAAAAATAGCCATGTTTTATTTACATTACTTATACATGAGTTATACATTGAATATACATTATGATACACTCAAAAACTGAATATAGTTTGACTATACATGAAATATACACCGACTATACATGCTTATACAGCGAATAACCATTTTTTTTATAATTAATTTTGCGAATGGCTATGTGGCGTAATTATCCTCTTTTTTTTCAAAATGTTGTTATCTTTTTTTTCCCTTTTTTTTTTTAAAGTTTAAAGTCAATTATAAGATGCAGAGTAAGATTTGACATTTTTTGTTCTTTCTGTTCCTAAGTCATGGATGGGAAGTGAGTTATTCAAACTTCCTAATTGAGCTCAACAATGACTTTTGTTGATATCATTTTTCTTCACTGGCATCATATCATGTTATTATTCTGCAATTATGTGAAATGTCGTTGTTGTGCTTAAAACAAAATATATTTTAGGTCATTTTTCTATTTGATGTTTTCCTTCATACCTATTTTTTTAAAATGACATAAGGCGGGTAAGAAACAAAAACAATATACAAATGAGCAAATCCAAAATGTATTTAGGTTAAGAATAGGACCGAAATGGTCCATGATTTATTGAATTTGTTGCAAAAGTATCTAAAAGTATCTTTCGTCTATCTATTAAGCCAAAAATGTCTCCGCCACTTGTTTGTCCAAAATGCCTAGAAAAATAATAAGCAAATTAAAATAAAAATTATCAAAACTGCCTCCAATCTTATTGGAATTGAAATTGATAAAATTGATAAAGATCAATACCCAATCATGGAAGAAGAGAGAATTCAAACTCTTGTTGCAATGGAGCTTCACAATCAAATGAAAATCAGAGACAAAAGATAGTACACACTTCAAGTGGCCCAAGATGGAAGTTTCACAGCCTTTGGATCAAACAATATAAGTTTTAATCCTGACCATCCAAGCTCATTTAGAAGAGCTGATTTGGACAAACAGGAAAGGGCCACGTGGAATAGGAGTATGCAAAAATCGAAACAATCGATAAATCGAATTAAAAAAAATATTATTAATTTATTGTTATTGGGCTATTAGGTTAACAATTATTTAATGGTTTTATAAAAATAACTATTGGATTATCGGTTCAGTATTGGTTTTATAATATTGGGTTATTGGATAAATCGATAACCCATTAAGACTATAATAATTTACTAATTTAATTTTTAGTTTTTTAGTCTACACAAATATCAAACAAAAAATATTAATATAAATATATAATCAGTTAATCACTATATCATACAATTACAGTGACTCCAGAAATCGCATATATTTTTTTAAAGTATTTTTTTATTGGTTAAACTAAAAATCGAACCATTAAAGACTAAACATTGATGAACTAAAAATCAATAACAAATATCTTATTGATTTGGTTATGGATTTAACGTATTTAAAAATCAAAAACCAATAAATTAAATCGATAATACTTAAAATCGAACGGAATCGACTGATATACAAATGAGGCAACAAATATTCCAAATTTCCTTCGACAGATTTATTCAAATTCTGTACAACAAAATACATGCATAGTTGTCCAAAATTGGACTGTAGTGGTAGCCAATCACACTCCATACTCGAATAAAATAGAAATGAAAAAATTATTAGAAAAAATATTTTTTAATAAATAATTACTGATTTTAGCGATATTTTTTATTTATTATTATTTATAGCAATATTATGATATATTTACTATGTATTAAAAGTGAATTATGCATACAATATAAATGTATTATAAGTATTTTAAAATATATTATATTTGTTTGGTAAGAAATTGACACAATGTATTATAAGTGTATTAAAGTATGTGATAAATATATTATCCATGAATAAAACTTATATTATATGAGTTTTATAAATTATTCTCGCTAATATGTATTATAATTGTATTATAAGTGTTCAGTAAAAAATTATTATTATTATAAATGATAAATATTTTTTTAATATAGTATATTTAAGTAAATTTCCCAATAGAAATCTTATGTTTTCTTAGCCGACATTATAGAAGCAAGTTGGCCCACAAGCTTCAAAATAAAAGTATAACTCTATTAGGGACATATGGGTTATTATGTTAATGTTGGCTGGGCTTTTTGTCTAATAAGGAAAAGGTACATGTATAAAGACAAATAATACAAATTGTTTAAAGAACAAAACATGAAAATGCCGAAAATATCCTTGGCATACAAGGCATGTTGACAATAGCAGCCTGCTTGTAGCATCTTCTATATATTAGTAATACATCAAGTGAATAGAAGGCAAGAAAAAATTTCCCATTCTTGATATCTGATTTTCTACAAATTTATTGAATTTGGTTAAAATTATCCTCTCTAAACACATAACAAATTAAATTACACTCAACTCAAACTAAAATAAGCACATCTAAAATCTTAAGAGGACATAATAGAAGAGGTATCAATTAAGTGGATCACAACTATAGATAAGACAATTTAAATGCAGAGGATGGACTTTAATACACATCTTCTGGTACAGTATATCATATACTACTCTCCCTCCATTTACACTTATTACAGCCTGATTTGCCAATTTTTTTTTAAAAAAAATATTTTGAGAAGTGTTTTTTTAAATAAAAGTATTTTTGATGAGTTGCGTTTGGTCAATAAATTTTAGAAAGACTTATGAGGAAAATATATAGCAACAATTAGTTTTTAATCAAACTTTTAAAAAAAAAATTAATTTTTTTTCCTCAAGAGTGTTTTTGGAGAGTGAAGAAACTTGTACCACCTACAAGTTACAAGAATCAGGTTCTTGAAATAGTACTATAACTAAAACACATAATGATAAAAATACAAACGTTTATTGTGGAAAACCTCCTTATCCGAGGGGAGATAAACCATGATGTAGGCTTTCAATCAGCAATCTTCACTAACTTCAATGAATAGTTTCATATTACAACTTTATAATATAAGGAACTAACTCTAGTACCTCAAGTCCAATAGTTGACTATAACTGCTATCTCTACTCTCCAAGAAGTCATAACAACTTCTTGTTACAATTCGTATTGTTGAAGAATGACAAAAAGTCTCACATTGGTGGTTAATGAGATGGGTAGACTCCTTATAAGACTTGTACAATCCTTCTCTCTTTGAGCTAGGTTTTGGGGTGAGAGTTAGGTCCAAGACCTAATTTTACATGGTATCTGAGCAGGACCCGTCTCACCCACGTTGGGCCCTCAAAATTAAAATTGTTTGCGCATCAGATGCTAAGCACTGGGCGTGAGGTGGGGTGTTGAAAAATGACTAAGAGTCCCACATTGGTGGTTAATGAGATAGGTGGACTCCTTATAAGGCTAGAGCAATCATTCTTCATTTGAACTAGCTTTTGGGGTGAGAATTAGGTCCAAGACCTAATTTTACACGCACAACTTACTTCAATCTCAAAACTAACAACAAACTAATTCTTAGAAACTCTAATTGAGTCCTACAAGGAAAGTGTTTCTCAATTAATCAGGTTTCTCCTTTTATAGAATCTCACATGGATTCTAACTCCAAATTGGCACCTTTTCTTTTACTTTGTGAACTATGTGAATTATGAAACTGGTTCATGGTATTCGCTTCTATCATCAAAACCTGGTCCCTTTTTAATACTTTGTCAATCATCAAAACTAAAATGCTAAACTTGACTTTTCATCAGGGAGAAATAACTTTTTATTTAGCTTTAGCAAAACACTTTCGCTAATCCTTAATGAAAAGACTATTATGCTTACATGTGTTTCTTATAACAAAGTTTCAAATGGGTTAACGAGTTTGCGAATGAGCCTAAATCAAACTAAGATATCAAATCAAGCAATCATATCCAATATGAAATTTGTAATTCTAACTTTTTCCTATGATACATCTCCTCAAAATAAATCACTATATACATGTTTCCGTTGTTAGGAATAGGTCAATGAAAAAGGATTTCAGGCCAGAAAACTTCGGGTAGTAACTTCGAAAAAATTTATCTGAGGCCAGACTTGGTTGAATTCTAAGTCAGGTGAAGTTTAGGATGACCATGTGAATGGTGAGAGAGAGAATCTCTAATTCAATTGGATAAGATGATATCCAAGATGATACGGAACATTTATGGTTTCGCAAAATCGCATTCGGATGAGTAAAACTCACAAAATCGGATTTGGCATGAAGGGTATATTTTAATACGTCTTGAGAAGGGGTGTGTTGTGAAATGGGGGCCTGGAGATTAAAATCCAAGATTAATCTTTTCGCATATCCCGCCAGAGCAAAATTTCTCCCACCAGAGTGGGGCAGACGCGACTTAAGTCAGGAAAAACCCCAGAATCGGTCTTTTTCTGCAAAAACAGTTTCTAGAACGACATGAGGCAACCTAGGGCGATTTCTATTGATTTCCCATGGATTTTTACGCTTAAGATAAGGATTTTGCTCCATAAATTTTTCCTTTGATTTCTAGAACTTAGAAGTTATGATTGGTAATCATTGGAGGAGGGTTTGAACTCAAAACTAATGGTGGGAAATAGCCCTAGGGTGGGGTTAGGATCATGAGTTTGGCCTGGGGTGTGAATTATGTTATATTTAATGATAGTTAGGACATTATATTGATCATTTATATATATTTAGTATTTTCTAGACCAAGAACGAACTCGGAAAGAGAATGCTCTTGCATTGTAAAGTTGTTGAAACTTGAATTTGAGGTAGGTAATGGTCTAGTTTCCTGTATGTGTTTCATATACTTGTTAAATTACTTCATGATATGCATGTGTATATATGAATAGGAAACCATGCTCTATTATGTGTGAAATGATCACTTACTAGCCTATTTTTGTGATGAACTTGTTCTCGGTGATATAAATACTATAAATACTAAATATATTTATAATTATGGTATGCTTGGATCAGGTGTCATATTTCGATACATATTTTGATCGGGTGTCACATTCTGATATAAAGTTGATTGTTTGTAGGTCCCTTGAGAGGACCCGTGTGTGAAGTTATAGCATATGGAAGATATTGAGTAATGATATTACCGAATATAGTTGAACTTGAGATTAGTTAATTTATTGTGTATATGTATATGCTTATTGTGTCGAATTTACTTATCTATGATCCGCATACTAACTAACCGCATGATCCTATCAGTACACCATTATTTTTGTGTACTGATACTACTTTTGCTCTGCTGCCTTTTGTTGAGTACAGGTTATATTCAGTCGGCTGCGGAGAGACCTCAGTTAGAAGAGTGAACTTGCTCGAGTTCAAGGGTGAGCTGTTTGTTTCAAGCTGTCATGGACTCTTCTATGTTCTAGTCCCTTTTTAAGGACACCAATTTTCAAACACTATTTTTGTTTTATGACTACCTTTTTGGGAGTGCTTCCCTTTTCTTATTCGAATATTTTGTTAGAGTTTTGGTACGGACGACTTTTAGTTTCTAGGATGTTTTTGCATTTTGTTGTTAGTAAAGTTATTAGCTCACTTTATGAAAACTCAATATTATTTCTGATTTTATTTCTGCTTTCGCAAGTCTTAATTATTATCTCTTAAGTTTGATAAGTTGGGCTGTAAATTTGGTTCTCCCACTAGAGGATTATTATGGGTGTTAGTCACGGCAAATCGGGGTCGTAACAAAATTAGTATTAGAGCCTAGGTTCGTTGATCTCATCATACCAAAATGAGTCTAGTAGAGTCTTGTGGAATGGTACAGAGATGTCTATACTTTTCTTCGAGAGGCTACATGATTTTTGGAAAAATTTCATTATTTCTTTCCTTCGTGCTATAACTTCATTCCAATTGGTATATATGGAGATCCAAATTGGTATATAACCTCTTTCATTCTCTTATCCATAAATAGTCAAAACTCACTATAATGGTGTCAGGCCCGTAAATCCAGTGGAGCCAAAAGAAGATCCAACTGTTCTAGGGTGTAGAAGAGGGAGAGGCAAGAGAGGGAGGTGAGACAGGGAAGAGAGAGAGAAGCACCTGCCAGAGTGGAAGTTCCTATTGAGGAGGTACTAGTAGATGAGGCCCCTCTTGCTACCTAGAATAAGTTAGAGAGAGAGGAAGGAGTTAGAGAAGAAGAAGACCACGCTGAACAAGAGGAGGACGCCCAGACAGGGGCTGCTGGTATTCCCCCTTTGGACCCCATATTAGCTCAATAGATCATGGTATTTTTGAGTGAGTTGGCCGGCACTTGAGTCATTCCCACCCTACCTGCAGTACCAGCTCCTGTTGCTCGTCCGTTTGCTGCTTCAACTCCTCTAGCAGAAAAAGTAGTAGTCACAGACGCCTTCTTCAGACCACTCATGGGTCTAGTAATGACCGGTAGTGAGCATGACATATTCATCAAGTTCCTCAAGCTCAAACCTCTAGTCTTCTAAGGTACTAAAAATGGAGATGCTTATGAGTTTATTCTTGATTGCTATGAGAGGTTGCACAAGTTGGGTATAGTTATCAGTGGCTGTTTATGAGGCCAAGTTTCATGTATTGTCTAGGTACACTACTCAGTTGGTCACTATAGAGAAGGATCACACTGTTCATGAAGGGGTTGAACCTCGAGTTGCACGTACTTTCTGTCCATATGACTTTGTCCAGAAGGAGTTTCAACGAAGTCACAGACTTTGTTAAAAAGGTTGAAGGTGTAAGGAAAGATGGGCAAGCCAAAGCTTTGGCTAAGAAGCCCAAGAGTGTAGGTAACTTCCAGGGATCCTATTCCAGAGGGTCAGGCAGGCCGGTGATTGCTGCCCGACCAATTTAGTCAGTACTGCCTACTTTTACGGGCAGTTTTTCAGGTACTCTACAATAGCATCCGGCCCATAAGGGTCAGGGAATATCATTCCTAGGTAGCCGCTTCTCTTTTGATCGTGACTGTTTTAATTGTGGAGAGACGGATCATATACAGAGTAAGTGTCCTCACCCTCGTGGGAAAGTATCAGCACCCCAGCAGGTCGGAGCAGTAGTCCCAGCAGTTGGAGGGAGCAATGACAGAGGACGTCTACAGAGTGGGCGAGGAGGAAATCTGAGAGGCCGTGGGGGTCGAGGTAATGGTAGTGCAGGTCAAGAAGTAGCCCAGCCATGAAGGGAGGTATCCCATCAGAATGATCGAGCTCAGTTTTATGCATTTTTGAGCAAGACCGAGGCAAAGGCATCTGACGCAGTTATCACAGGTACTATTCTTGTCTGTGACCAAATGACTACTATTTTGTTTGATTCGGATTCTACTTATTCCTATGTGTCTGTAAAATATGCCTTGGGTTTTGATGCACTACGTGATATGTTGGATGCACCTGTTCATGTTTCTACCCCTGTTGGAGAGTCAGTCATAGACACATATGTGTATCATGCTTATTTTGTTGTGTTTATGAGATACCATACTTGGGTTGAGTTAGTGATCTTAGACATGATAGATTCTGATGTGATCTTAGGCATTACTTAGTTGTCCCCCTACTTTGATGTACTTAATTGCAATGCAAAAATTGTGGCTCTAGAGATCTCATGGAGGAAAGGGTTAGAGTGGGGAAAGGGTGCACAAGCCTAAGTCAGCTAAGGTCATATCTTTTTTCCAAGCTAGAAAAATATTGGGGTAGAGTTTTTTGTATTATTTGGCCTATATCCGAAATGAGGATGTAGAGTCTCATACTATTGAGTCTATTCTAATAGTGTGTGAATTTTTGGAATTTTTCTCTTCAGACTTGACTGGTATGCCTCCTGACCGAGATATAGATTTCTGCATTGACCTAGAGCCAGATACTCATCCAATTTCCATTCCTTTCTATTGTATATCTCCGAAAGAGTTGAGAGAGCTTAAGGCTCAGATTCAGGAGATTCTTGAAAAGGGGTTCATTCATCCTAGTGCTTTCCATTAGGGTGATCCGGTGTTGTTTTTCAAGAAAAAGAATGGTAGTATGAGAATGTGCATCGACTATCGATAATTGAATAAGGTTACATCAGAAATAAATATCTTTTGCCTCATATTGATGACTTTTTTGATCAGTTGCAAGGTGTTTTAGTCTTCTCAAAGATTGATCTCAGGTCAGGGTACCATCAGTTGAAAATTAGGCCTGAGGATATACCCAAAATAGCTTTTAGAACCAGGTATGGGCATTATAAATTTTTAGTTATGTACTTTGGGTTGACCAATGCACCTGCAGCCTTCATGAGTTTGATGAATGGGTGTTCAAGCCATTCCTGAATTCGTTCGTGATAGTGTTTATAGACGATATATTAGTATATTCAAAGAATGAACAGGAATATGCAAATCATCTTTGAATTGTTTTAGGTGTTTTAGGAAGATAAAAGTTGTATTTAAAATTGACTAAGTGTGAATTTTGGCTGCTTTCAGTTGTTTTTTTAGACCATGTTATTTCCAAAGAAGGGTAATGGTGGACCTACAAAAGATTGAGGCAGTTAAGAACTGGGCTAGGCCTGGTTCCATGATCGAGGTTAGCAGTTTTATGGGACTGGCTAGTTATTATCGCTGGTTCGTGAAAAACAATTCTTCTATTGCTACTCACTTGACCAGGCTGACTAAAAAGGAGGTATCATTCGAGTGGACTGACAAGTGTGAAGAGAGCTTCCAAAATCTCAAGATTCTTCTGACCATAGCACCAATTCTGACCCTATCAATCGAAGGTAAAGACTTTATTATTTGTTGTGATGCTTCACATTCCGGTTTGGATGTTGTGTTGATGCAGGATAAGAATGTTGTAGCATATGTTTCACAATAATTGAAGGTGCATGAGAGAAAGTACCTGACTCATGACTTAGAGTTTGCAGTAGTAGTATTTGCACTAAAAATTGAAGACATTATCTGTATGGCATCAAGCGTGAGGTATTTACTTATCACCGTAGCTTACAAAACGTGTTCACCTAAAAGCACTTGAATTTGAGACAACAGAGGTGGATGGAATTGGTTAAAGACTATGATGTCACCATCCAAGTAAGGCTAATGTGGTGGCAGTCGCATTAAGCCGAAAGTCGATTAGCATGGGCAGTCTAGCTTGTTTGGGAGCCCTTAAGCAGCCCCTGGTTAGAGAAGTTCATGCCTTGGAGACCAGGTTCATGAGGCTAGGCATCTTAGAGAAAGGTGGGATAATGGCCGGAGTTGCTTTAAGGCCCACTTTTATAGAGGAGATCCAGACCAAGTAGTTTGAGAATATTAACTTAAATGAAATTAGAGGAGAAGTGTTGATGTAAAAAGATCAAGACTCAACACTTGATGCAGGTGGGGTGCTTCACTTTAGGGGAAGGACTTTTGTTCCTCGGGTAGATGGACTAATTCAGAAGATCCTGTTTGAATCTCATGGTTCCTGATACTCTATTCACCCGGGAGTGAAGAAGATGTATCAAGACTTAAAACGGTTGTATTGGTGGCCTGGTATAAAGAAAGACATAGCTAAATATGTATCCAAGTGTCAAAACTGCCAACAAATGAAATAAGAGAACCAAAGACCTGTAGATTTGCTTCAAAGAATGCCCATTCCTGATTGGAAGTGAGAGAGAATAGCCATGGACTTCGTGGTAGGACTTCCCAAGAATTTGGAGAAGTATGACTTCATTTGGATAGTGGTTGACAGGTTAACAAAGTCAACACACTTTATCCCAGTTAGAGTGGACTACAATGCATAACAACTGGCCAGGATTTATGTGAAGGAGATAGTAAGGCTACACGGGGTGCCCCTTTCTATTATTTCAGACCATGGTATGCAATTCATTTCCAAATTTTGGGGTAAGTTGCATGAAGAGTTGGGTACTCAACTCACTTTTAGCATAAATTTCCATCCACAGATGGACGGGCAGTCAGAAAGGACTATCCAAGTACTGAAAGATATGTTGAGGGCATTGTGATAGACTTTGGGGGACATTGGGACAAGTTTTTGCCCTAGTGTGAATTCTCCTACAACAATAGCTACCACTCCAGTATTGATATGACACCAATTTATACCCTGTATGGGAGGGGATACAGGTCTCCTATAGGGTGGTTTGAAGCTGGGAAAGTGGAGCCATCAAGGGTTGACTTAGTCAGGGGTGCTCAAGATAAGGTAAGAAGCATCCAAGCTAAGCTTCTAGTGGCTCAAAGTCTTCAGAAGGAGTATGCTGACTGAAAGGTAAGGGATATGACATTCGATACTGGTGAGCAAGTACTTCTAAAAGTATCACCCATTAAAGGAGTAATGAGGTTTGGCAAAAAAGTCAAACTCAGTCATTACTATATTGGCCCTTTTGAAATTCTTGACTGTGTAGGGCCAGTAGCATACAGATTGACCTTACCACCTAGCTTTTCTGGGGTACACCCGGTATTCCATGTGTCCATGCTGAAAAAGTACCATGGAGATGAGGACTACATCATTAAATGAGACTCAGTGTTATTAGACGAGGAACTCCAGTATGAGGAGGAGCCAGTTGCAATTTTTGATCGTGATGTCCAAAAGTTGAGGACTAAAGATATCAACATGATTAAAGTGCAATGGAAACATCATTGAGAAGAGGAAGCTACTTGGGATACTGATAAAGACATGCAGGACAAGTATCCTCAACTGTTCGATGAAACAGGTACTATTATATCTCTACTTTAGCCTTATTTCCCCTAATTAGTCACTCGGGGAAGAGTGAGGGGTAAATTAGTAGCTTTTGTAATGCAATATCCCCATTGTTAGGAATAGGACAATGGAGAAGGATTTCAGGCCAGAAAACTTCGGGTAGTAACTTTGAAAAATTTTAGCCTAGGCCAGATTTGGACGAATTCTGAGTCAGGTGAAGTATAGGGTGATCATGTGAATGGTTGGAGAGATAATCTCTGATTTAATTGGATAAACTGATAGCCAAGATGATATGAAATATTTATGGCTTCGTGGAATCGCATTCAGGCGGGTAAAACTCCGGAATCAAATTTGGCGTGAAGGATATATTTTAATACGTCTTGAAAAAGGGGTGTGTTGTGAAATGGGGGTTGGAGCTTAAAATCCAAGCTCACTTGCCAAAGTGAGATTTCTCCCACCAGAGCGAGGCTGCCAGAGCGGGATGGGTCCCACCAAAGCGGGGCAGACGCGACTTAAGTCGGGAAAACCCTAGAAATACTCTTTTTCTGCAAAAATAGTTTCTAGAATGACAGGAGTCAAGCTGGGGCAATTTCTATTAATTTTCCATGGATTTCCACGCTTAAGGTAAGAATTTTGCTCCCTAAATTTATCCTTTGATTCCTAGAACCTAGAAGTTATGGTTGGTAATCATTGGGGGAGGGTTTGAGCTGAAAACGAATGGTGGGAAATAGCTCTAGGGTGGCGTTAGGATCATGGGTTTGACCTAGGGTATGAATTATGTTATATTTCATGATAGTTAGGCCATTGTATTGATCATTTATATGTATTTACTATTTTCTAGCCCAAGAATGAGAAGAACGAATTCGAAAAGGGAATGCTTTTACATTGTAAAGTTGTTGAAGCTTAAATTTGAGGTAGGTAATGGTATAGTTTCCTGTATGTGTTTTATATACTTTTTAAATTGCTTCATGATATGCATGTGTGTATATGAATAGGAAAACATTCTAGATTATGTGCGAAATGATCACTTGCTGGCCTATTTTTGTGATGAATCTGTTCTTGGTGATATAAATACTGAATGTACTTGTGATTGTGGTATGCTTGGATCAGGTGTCAAGTTTCGACATATATTTGAATTGGGTATTACATTTCGATACGATATATTTGGATCGGTGTCACGTTCCGACATATATTTGGATCGAGTATCACGTTTCGACACAAAATTGATTGTTTGTAGGTCCCTTGAGAGGAACCATGTGTAAAGTTATAGCATGTGGAAGATATTGTGTTGTGATATTACCGAATATAGTTGAACTTAAGATTAGTTGATTTATTGTTATATGTATATGCTCATTGTGTGGAATTTACTTATCTATGATCCGCATACTGGCTAGCCGCGTGATCCTACCAATACACTATTATTTTTGTGTACTGATACTACTTTTGCTCTACCTTTTGTTGAGTACAGGTCACATTCAGCCGGCTGTGGAAAGACCTCGGTTAGAAAAGTGAACTTGTTAGAGTTCAAGGGTGAGTTGTTTGTTTCAAACTGCCCTAGACTCTTCTATGTTCTAGTCCCTTTTCTAGACTCAAATTTTTAAACACTATTTTAGTTTTATGACTACCTTTTTGGAGTTCTTCCCTTTTCTTATTCGGATATTTTGTTAGAGTTTTGTTACGGACGACTTTCAGTTCCTAGGATGTTTCCGCATTTCGTGGTTATTAAAATTTTTGTCTGAGTTTATGAGAATTTAATAGTATTTCTGGTTTTATTCCTGCTTCCGCAAGTCTTAATTGTTGTCTCTTAAGTTTGATAAGTTGGGCTGTAAATATGGTTCTCCCACTGAAAGGTTATTGTGGGTGTCAGTCACAGCGAGTCGGGATCGTGACACACTAAGTGATAAACTAATGTACAAACACATTAAGTGATAAATCATAATGAATCCCTCATTGAGTATTCATGGCTCAATTTGTGTTTTGAGCCTTTGTACAAGTCAATATATCATTTAGGACATTTGGGATGGTTTGTATTGGGATCCGATGGACTCGGATGAGTTTTGGCATGTTTGGAACCATTTTGCAGCTGCAAGTTTTCTGCTCACGGCTAGTGATTGAAGAGTTGCCAAGTCACCGCGAGGTTCATATTAGACGTGGGACAGTTGACATCTGCCAATCGCGTAGGTCCTGGACTGAACCTTTACTCTATATCGATCAGTTAGGGGACGATATTCATGAATGAGGAATTGTAGGTATAAACATCAAATTTCGCCAACCAGCTTTGTTATTTCAGCAAATTTTGTGTAATGTATCTTTACACTTCATATAGTTTGTTGAGTGATAATTATCATGCAAGACCAAAGAAGGAATCAGAATCCTTAAAGTAAAAAATGTTACAAGTACTGAATTAATGTTTCTCTTTCTATTTCACAAAAAAACCTGTATCAGAAAGTGATATAACAAGAAACTAATGTATTGCAAGCCTATTATCATCAACAAAATTTCAAAGAATGGAAGGATAACTCTAATAAAAATCAATAAAGGGCAAAAAAAGAACAAACTAAGGATTCTGCCTTAGCAGAAAAGAGAGAATATGTTTGTTAAGATCAACATTTAGGAAGATCAGTGGGTGGAGGAGGTAACTTCTGCTTAGGACCTTTTCCATTATTTACCATCCAAACCATTTTCAACCCCCAACTTGTGTGTACTTCAAGATGACAATGCATGAACCATACTCCTAAAAAAATCATATATCGTGTCAAAAAAAAATCAACAAAAACATACATGTTTCACTATTTTAATTCAAATATTAACTTAATTAAATGAGTTTATGTTTTGTGCGCTGACAATGAAACTTTTTTGTTTGGCGTAATACATAAACAAACACTTAAACTTGGCCTCAGCTGGCAACTAAATACTCTAGCTTTGAGAGTGCACATTTAGATACCTCAACTTGGTCTCAACTGACAACTAAACACTCCAACTTGTCCCCAGTGTGTCAAGATATTCATTTTGTAAGTTGAATTGTTCAAATGACATATTGGAGACGAGTTGAGGTGTCAAGATATGCATCATACTCAAAATTGGAGTGTTTACTTGTCAACTAAGGCCAAGTTTGAATGTTTGTTTATGTATTATGCCTTCTTTTTTACAGTATCATGTTAGTTGACCTACAACAACGTGTAACTCCATATCAAGCCTCATATTGTACTAATAGCATAAAATATTTGATACTACTGTATGTAACTTCAAATCTAATGTAAATACCTGGATTATCTGCAAGGAATCGAATGGCGACCCAACCTCCAGAAGGAACACCAACAGTGTTCCTTTCAGCAGGATCAACAAGGTTGAACTTAGCAGGGTCCTTGCTAGAATTATAATTTCCAAATCCTTGTCCAACCACAAAGAAATTGAAACCATGGAGGTGAAGTGGATGGCTTTCGGCGCTAATAATACTTGTGTCTTGCATAACTAATTCCACACTAGTATTAAAAGTCAACACCACAACTTTTGTGCCTGAGGTAACAAATACATTGCTTGGTGGATTTCCTGTGTAATTGAATTTAAACGGCGGATTGGCTGGAAAATCTGTGGTATAAACTCCTTTAGATTGGTTAAAATAATGAGATTGAAGCAGAGCTACATTTGGCTGAACAAACGATACGTTGTTAACAGAAGCTGCCAATTTAGTGTTATTTGGTCCTTGACATGTTTGGTTCTTAGGACATGGATTCAATCCTAATCCAACAGTGAAGAAAAAATGTTTATCAACTTTTTTAGGAACATTGGCTGGAAATTGCGCATTGGCTAAGCTTCTGATTTTCTTGACAAATCTTGTAGCAAAAGTTGTGTCATTGAATTTAGGGAGTTTTGGTTTCAACAGAGAAAACTTGTTGCTCTTCTTGGTGTTGTTAGAGGGTTGATGATATTCTAATATTCCAGTGGTGGTGGAATTGTCAAAGGAAGCAGGGCCAGTCGCGTAAGGCCTAGCCGACATGAGGAAGGTGGCATTAGGATGAATATGTTTGGTTTTCAAAAGGACATTTGTGGTTTGTCCTGGTGTTATAAGAATTGTGTTTGTCTTGAATGGTTTCACATAAACAGCATCAACTTCTACAACAGTAAGGTTGTGATTTGCTATGCTGAAGAAAAGTTCATCATTTAGTGCAGCATTGACTACTCTTAGTAGATATGTTTTCCCTGGTTTCACCTTCAATTTGAATGTATCTGCAACACATATGAAAGTAATTAAGTTGCTATTTATACTTATTTTGTTGAATTTTGCAAGAGTGTATGTTCAACGGAATGCATTGACGATGTTAAAGATATTTATACAATCAGATCATTTATAAGGTAAGTACAAGCAAGTCTCTATGATATGCCCCCTCCCTTCAATAATATTGACGGATCACGGATGATATATAGCACAAGAACTCATTCCTCGATATAAAGAAGTTTAGAAGACAAGAATGATAAGCATTAAAAAAAAAAAAAAACTCTGCGGGAAGTAGATAGAAACTTAGTTGGTACAAACCTATGAATGGGAAAACATTAATCGGTAACTTAATAAAAATGACAAGGAAACTACTATAATAAGATAAAATTACACTATTCGTATAAAACTTAAATTCTTTTTGAAATATTTACCTTTAGCAGAGCAATTGTAGAGAAGTCCAGGAAAACCATTGATGGTATAAGCATCAGAAATATTTGGAGCTCCTCCTGTTTGAAGGGCTTGATTAATTATCTTCTCTGTATCTGCCTTCCACCATTCACCTAAAATCCAAATACATTATGTATAATGGTTGATTAAAAGTTAATATTTGACAAAAAAACTAATGGAATGGGGAGTTGATTTCTCAGAGGACGACCAATTCATAAAAGTCTGAGCCTTGCTGGCTGCCCTACCAGGTAAGGCAAACGTTGTGATCACTCAAATAATAGATATTATCTCAGAAAGTCACTTTCTGAGATAATAATTGTTAATTGACTGAGCGTCTGAAAAATCAACCTTGCAATGAGTGACATAACTATTAAAAAATAAGTAGAATATATATACCAAAAAGAATTGGGACTTCCTTGAAGGGTTGTGGAAAAGGATAAGCAACACCTTTCTTTGGAAGAATAACAATAGGCCCATAGAGTGTTACTCTTAGCCATGAAATGTGAGCATGCCAAAATAAAGTTCCTCTTTGACCAGTAATAGTAAAATTGTACACATAATTTTGCCCTGTCTGAATTGGGCATTGTGTAATATAAGCAGGTCCATCTGCCCATCCACTTCTTAGTTGTCTCACTCCATGCCTAAAATCATGTAATACACAAACATTTAGCTAATTATACTATTTGATAAATGAGTTTAACTTTTATGAACTGACAGCGCGAAAGAATTTTTTAGACTAGGCACGCACATTAGAGTCGTATGCAAGCTATACATACTATATTATTAGAGTCGTATGCAAGCTATACATACTATATTACTATTTGTTGTTGAATTTAACTTCTACACACCGATAATGTCAATGAATTTTACATTTCATATATATATGTGTGTATAAAGAGTGAGATTAGTACCTAGAAAATAACCAAAACATGTTGTTTGCTACCTATGACAAGTTAAAATACACTAATAGGGTATACATTCTTTGCATTATCAGTGGAGTTGATTTCTCGGATTGTCACTCAACTAATATTTATTATCTCAGAAAGTCATTTTTTGTTGAAGAAAATTGAAATCAAGAAGAAAGGTGACTTTTTGAAATAATAATTATTTATGAGTTGAGTGACCATACACTACAACAAATAAAGAATTTTGTGGCAATTATTTAGCGGCAATAATAAATATGAGTATTTATAACCAACACTCTACATACATGCCTCTATTATGGCTTTAGCAACTCTTGATGCAATGTAATTAACTCAATTGTCGCTAAATATTTCTGCGGCAATCTTGAAAAATAGTAATATGAAAATATTAATATGAGAAATCAACCCATTGTACAATCCTTTGATAATTGTTTTTTTAAAACTCATTTTGTAGAAATGTAAAATAGTAGTAAGAAATGAATTAGCTTCCAAATTGTAAAAGTAATTGTTACATACCAATGAATGGTGACATTGTGCTGAACATTGTTAACAACCTTAATAACAAGCCTGTCTCCTTCTCTTGCAATAATTCTAGGCCCTGGAAACTGTCCATTCACTGTCACAATGCTCTTTGTTTGACACAATCTTGTCACATTTTGCATTTGAATCTGCATTAATCATACATGAAAAAAGTTTAAAATAAATAAATTAAAATGAAACAAAATTGCTAATGCACTATGAAATAAATATGACATATGTACATTAAACTTGTAGTGCCTTGTAATCCCTTCATGCGTTGCAAATGCTAGTGTGTCAACTAAAACCAAGAAAAATACAACCAACAAAAAGATATTATAATTATAAGTCTTTAGAAAAGAAAACTCCATGTGTCAAATTGTTTTGTTTTGTTTTTTGCTTTGTTGAGAGATATTGGTGGAAGAGTAATTGAAATCTTAGTTGTTTTTTTGGATGGTAATTAATGAAAATGGAAGATTTATATATATTGTAAGTGTTTGGTCAATTAGGTGGTTAAAATAAGGGATTATTGACCTTCTATAGGGTGTTGGCCCAACCATACTTTTGAGTGATGTTAAAGTCTGATAATTATTTTGTCATGTTAATTTAGACATAATCCACATAACTTTTTTAAAATGAAATCCTCAACATTTTATGAGAACACGGGTAAATACTTATTTATATCGAGTGTTTATATCAATTTAAAGACTAGAGGTTTTTGGAGATAATTTATTAGATCGCCAGTGTCTAATTTTACATATAATAAATTATATTTTTTGAAGCACAAAGGAAATTAGGGATAGGGACGGATTAAGGATTTAATTTTTTTTCTTTTTTATCAAGAGGATCAATAAATGCACTAATGGTAAGAAATTGAAAATGCTCAACCACTTCGAACAAGCCTCATTTGTTAAATTTGAATTTTTATGGGTACATGCTGGAACTCTTTCTTTTAACCCCAATTCATTAGATTTATTGGGTTCATAATCAACTACTCATACTTATTTATTGAAATATTCTAACACATATATAGAGTCTAAGTCAAACTATTGAGTTTAGATGAATCTGAAGATAGCGCCCTACATCCGCTTGGCAAAGCCACATGCAATATAATTAAGGGGATTCAATTAAATTATTTATTTATCGAAAAGTTATACTATGTAAATAGGGTCAAAATAAAGTATTTTATACATATAGAATTTTGAATCTCCTCAACATAAAGAAATATAAATTTAAATTCTTACGTGTGGTGTTTTCGACTATTTTTTAGAATTTTTTTGTTAGAATTTTTGGCTCCAGCACAGACCTCAGATAAGAAAAAAGAAAAGAAAAACAATTCATTAAATAAGATGTTTTTCCAAAACATTGTTGCGTTATACAATTTAGTATCGCTAAAAATTTATTCACACCTGATATTAATACCCCATAAAGACATTTTGCAATATTGACTAATTTAGACAAAAAGACGAAAAAGGAAATCATGCATGTATTGCATATACATATATGGTGATGAATTGCTTAACTGCCCCACAAGCAATAATACCTTTTTTTTCTTTTATCACATATCCGAACCTAACTAAATTCAAATTTGCTTTGAGAAGTAAATCGTTTTTCAATAAAGACAACTTCGTATCTAATAGGATGCAATTAAACATGAAAAAATATTTACCACTTTATCATAACCGTCGTTGGTACATAATAAAACTCAAAGGGTAAATACAAGTTTAGTTAAAATAGAGGAAAATAAAAGTTTCATTTATACAAATAGAGAAAATTGGCAAATTGTAAGTTGCTAAGTAGTATTCATTCTCCAACCGTTGATCAACTTAGGGGACTTTTACATCATATTCTGTTAGTTGCTGTCGGTTGTTCATTATTTTATTTGTTCAATTGTTGTGTACCTAATAACAACATTGATGTTAATTGAGATGTTATTAATTACTATTACTTTGTTTTTAATTTTCTGCAAAAATTGTAAAATTTACCAATTAGATTGGAGTTAACTCATTGTGGCATATAACTTCCCTATACGGATATTATTTAACTCTAAGTTTTATGCAATTAACTACTCAACAAGAAAATTATGTTCGAAATTCTTTAACAAATGGTGTCATGACCCAAACCAAGGTCCATAGCTAGAACCGGAAGAACCACTAATTCCTCGACGTAAAAGTGCAAAGGGGGGGGAGGGGTAACTGGTAACTTTTCCGTTACGACTGACAATTGATAAGTGGATAATCTACCGACTTATCTGGTTCTTAAGCTTACATTATTGTATGTTTTTAGATGAAGAAAGGTGACAGTTAGGGCATTTTAGCCCCAAAAGAAAGGTTTTCATAAATTATAGGTGCTTGGGGTGAAACAAAGTAAAGAGGTGCAAAAAGGAGCTAGAAATAAGCAAACTGTTTGTTGCCAGAAATTGATGTTGATGCGGAGGAAATGATGTGGTCGTATGGCCACATGCGGTGCTGCATCATCAGTTCATAGACCGGAATTCGAGGCAGAATAGTTGCTGAAAAAGCCAGTTATGTGACGAAGCGATGCGACCACAACTTTAGATGCACAGGGATTCGAAACTCGTGTTTCATCTAAAGATTTGAGATCTGACGATGATGTGACACCCCGGAATTTTTTTCGCTAAGATTCGAACATTTCTTCGCGTGAGTGTAGACTAGGACCGGAGGACTTGAAATTTTTCACATGAGTTGGGACTAATTCCTAAGTATTTGAAGTGTTTAGATGTGTTTAGGGGTCATGAGGGATCTCTAACACCAAGTCGAGTCCAAAGAACCCCAATCGATTAAGTTTTCAGACGAGTTAGTTTAAGGGTCAACTTCAAACAACCATATCTCCTAGTATATAAAGAACTGGGTGGCCCACGACCTACCAAATTAAAGGTCTTTGAGTCTTCTTTCCAACGCCACTAAGATTGCAATTTTTGGAGTTCGGAGTCAAAAGTTATGGCCATTTTACTACAGACTAGTACTGTAGGAATTTCAAGCCTGGGCGAAATTTGGGCTTGGCGCTCCAGTGGCGCCCCACGCCACTATAGCGCTAGAAAACAGCCTCAGTAGTTTGGGGCTTGGCGCGACGCGCCACTATTAGATGTGCAGGGTTTTAAGCCTATTTTGTCTTGGCGCTGCAGTGGCGCGACGCGCCACTATAGCGCCAGCAAGATTTTTTGCCCATTTTTCAGATTTTTGAAGAGGGACAAATTGGACTTTTTCCCTAATTATATATACCCTATCCTTGAACGTTTTGGGACCATTTTTCAGCCCCCACTCCCTCTCTAAAAGCCCTAGGAACTTCTCTCTCTTCTTCTTCTTCCCCAAATCCATCTCCAACCAAGGGTGCCTTCAAGAGCTTCAAGAATTCAAGCCTTCCATTGAAGACCTAACATCAAGTTCCTTCAAAGTCTTCAAACAAGGTATGTAAGGCTAACCTAAAATATGGATTGTGTTCTTCCATATGCCCATAGATGTGTTGGTTAGGAGTTGTGGAAGAGTTGCACCTTCTAGAAAGGTTTTCTTGAAAGTTTTCCCTAAACTATGGAGTGTTTTAGATACAAATGGTTGATTGATGATTTTAATGACTTGAGTTACTAAATAGTTATTTTTCATATTATTAACTACAAATGTATCTTTGTATATAGATTTATAGGTATTGACGATATTCTTGAGTTGAGTTTTGTTGAGAGTATGGGTTCATGTTTCATTCACATGAACCCAAGATGAGATTTCTTGTCATAAATGTCTTGAGGTTGAGATGGATAGTTGTGTGTATGTATATATTGATTGGAAAATGAAAAGAATGAATTGATTAGTTAAGAATGTTCCTTTGCTTCTATAAAATGAACATAGGACAAAAATAAGAATTTTGGAGTAGATGTTTGATGATTGATGTGATGACAATACTTGACAATGATGTGATGATAATGTTTGATAATGATGTAAATGATAATATATGATGATGATGTGGTGATGATGTTTTGGTGACGATGTGAGTGATGATGTGAATGGTGCGTATTTAATGTATGTAGAATGGTTGACGAAGAGGTATATTGATGAGGATGTTATGTGATGAAGTGGATTGGAGTCTAATGTAATTTTTGTGGTATGTGATGTGCATAATTTGAGTTGATTGGAGTCTTAGGAATATTTTGAAAATAAATGATCTTTTGAGGAGGAGCTTTAAATAAATTATTTATGAACCTTTTTGCATAAACTATTTATACACTACTTTGAGTCTAAAGAACTATTAATTTCATCTTTGATTTAGAAAAGAGTTTAAGTATGAGTTGAGTATGAGGAGCCTTTAAATGAGTTGAGTATCTTTACATTAAAGTATTTATTTTGAGTTTGAGTTGAGGAGTTGAAATTATATTTTAATGTACATAATATTTTCTGCATTCATTGAGTTGAGATTTATAAATTCTTAAAGAGAAGAGTTTGATGATTTGAGATGAGTCGATTTGAAAGAAGGTCCAATGAGACTAGTCATTATGAGTTAATTGAGTTGAAATGAGAATAGAGTTGATGAGGTGGCAATGTTCCACATGAAACTAGCCGTGAGGGCTTGTTTGAGATGATTGGAGGAGTTTTATGAGCATGGAGTCATGGGAGGAGTATCGAGCACCGAATTGGGCAAGAGTATAGTCCATACTCGAATCCAATACCTATGTTGCCAAACGTAGGGGGGATTGAACCGTTAAGTCGGATGCTTCCCCGAGAGATTTGATTTGTCCTGACATTATAGGACTTGGTTGGATTGGATCCATGAGTGTTCGTCGTTCATGCCCTAGCAAGGTATGAACGGGCGTGGCAACGATGTTGTTTCGTTGTACCTTCACTGGCTCATAAGTGTTGCTTGTCGGTTAAGAGAAACTCCCATTTAGGTCTTGATAGTACTCTAAGTCAGTTGAGTTGAGTGAGTTGCTATATGCTTATGAGTTAGTCCTGTCTACACTATTTCTTGTTAGACTTAGGACACTTGAGTGAGTTGTTACATATTTATTGAGTTGAGTCCTTTGAGTTGAATTGTAAAACGTTGCATAATTTAATTTGCATATTTACTGAGTTGAGTCCTTTGAGCTGATTGTTGAGTTGAATGTTGAGTAGATTGTATATGGTCGGATTGGAGTAGATGAATTGTGATTGGATTGAATGGAATGGTATGTGACTAGATTGGATTTGATTATTGAGTTGATTGTTGAGTTGAGTGTATATAATCGGATTGTACATGATTGACAGGGATCGAATTGTAAATGAGTTGATTGAACGGTATTGTGTATGATTGGATTGGACTGTATGGTATATGATTGATTCTTGTCTAAAAATGTATTATTACTTTAGACTTATGACGCCTTGTTGAGTCTCTCTTTTTTTTAATTTGAGATATGTGGACCGCTGCTATTCTTCCTTGAGGTATGTTTCATTCTGCCATTTTACATACCAATACATTCCACGTACTGACGTCATTTGGCTTGCATCGTTTCATGATGCAGAGACAGGTTTAAGAGATCGTCAATAGGAGCATCATTGGGGATCTATTCGCACTCAGCGTGTTGGTGAGTCCTCCCCTACATTCGGAGGACACCGTCTGTGTATTCTTGCATCGAGTTAGCCCTTTTCATTTTGATTTGAGGTAGCCATGAACATGTCATTGGCACCAATTAGATAGTAGTGATAGAGGCTTCATAGACTAGATAGTGATGAGTCGATTGAGTTATTCTTGTCAAACTATTTATAATGACAAATATTAGAGTTGAATTTGTTGGCCCATGGTCTTTATTCTTTGAGTTAGACTGAGGTTTGAGTTGCCCACTGAATATTCTCTTTATTCTTTTGTCTTCCGCTGATCGAATGAATGAACGGATGTGTGATCAGGCTATGTGGTTCGCTTGGGAGCCAGAAATGGTTTCTGAGTGCCGGTTACATCTAGGGTACCCTCCTGGAGCGTGACAGATGATAATCTACTTGAGACCTAGGTTAACAATTGTTAAAGTAACGCCCAATTGTCACAAGGACTTAGGATGATATCTTCTAGATGGACCAGAAGGACTCTAGTTGTACTTAAGGAAGTTGACTAAGATTACTTAACTAGAGTTTTGTAAAAGCAACTAGCCCAATCTTATGACCTAAAAACTGAGAATCCACAATCTTAGCTTCGCATATTTATTGATAACAAACCAAGTTTTTAGTCACTAAGCAAAAACACAATCAAGTCTTTTAAATTTTATTTTCCGCAAAAGGTTTAAGAAATAAAGACCATTTGATCTGTAGGTTACACCTACAAGTATTATTCTCGTCATATTCTGTGTGGGATTTGACTCCAATCTTATTGAATTTCATATTTGAACAATGCCCGCATACCTCATTGAGAGGTATAATTTTGACGTAACAACAATGAAGTGCAATCGACTGTTAAGTAGAGTAGTAATATAATAAACATAAGTTTATAGAATATAATTGCATGAATGTTAAGTAACACACAATGTTTTATACTAGTTCGAATTCTATGTGAATGCTAATTCAGTCCCTTTGGGTTGCAAAAACATTTCTATGTAAGCTCTTTAAATGTTATTATGTGCGCAATCTTGAGAATGTAAAGATTTGTTGTATTTATTTGAATAAAGAAGAAATATGTCAAAATTATGGGCATTTGGTTGGTGGAAGTCAGGAAAGAAGGCTAATTGTTTTCACACATTTTGTCAAATATGGTGGTCTAAATGTGTTCATAAGCATCAACCATGCCTCTAAATTGCCTATAAATAGGCATCTTCACCATGAACACAATATCACCAAAAATTCAATTCGTGGCATCTCTACCATGAACACAATATCACCAAAAATTCAATTCTTTGTATACTAGAAGAGAGGTTTACAGATAATTCTCTTGAAGATCTCCTTGGAAATAGTTTTTAAGAATTGGGGTGTGTAAGAGAAATATTGTGTATTATATGGTTGTAGCAATTTTTCATATAGTAAATATTTTTTTGGATGGTCTGTGATTTTTCCCGCATTTGGTTTCCACGTTAAATCTTGTGTTGTTGTTATTCTCTTTAAATTTCTCTATTATTATTTTCTGCTTGAAGGTGGTGCGAAAGGGACGAAAATTAATCAGTGTTTTTTCCCGACATGTAACTCCTATGTCCACCCTCAATCCCTTCTTCTTGTACCCTTTGATATAAAGTCATATCAACAATGTTTTCCTCACTTCCCTTTTTTAAATACATAATAAGGGTGTTAAGTGGGCCGGGTCAGATCAGACCGGACCCTTACTGGGGCCGAGCCGGTATAAATAGTGAAAAAATCATGAAAAACCCGGCCCATGACCCATTAAGGGTATAGGGTCCGGGCTTAATGGGCGGGTCGGATTTGGCCCGTTGGGCTTGATTTTTTTTGTGATGTTTATATATTCGAAAAGTTGAGTCAATCATGAATGTAGTGTATCGTTATCTATTTAATTTAGAAGTAATTATAACAATTTATATCCTCACAATATACTATCTATGATAGTGATATACTTAATTATATATTATATATATACTTACAATCTATATCTAATATACTAACATTATACTATATATTATAGTGAAAAAAATCATGAAAACCCCCGCCCATGACCCATTAAGGGTATAGGGTCCGAGCTTAATGGGCCGGGTCGGATTGGGCCCATTGGGCTTGATTTTTTTGTGATGTTTATATATTCGAAAAGTTGAGTCAATCATGAATGTAGTGTATCGTTATCTATTTAATTTAGAAGTAATTATAACAATTTATATCCTCACAATATAATATCTATGATAGTGATATACTTAATTATATATTATATATATACTTACAATCTATATGTAATATACTAACATTATACTATATATTATAATAATATACTTATGTTATATACTATATATACGTATAATGTATATCTAATATACTCATAATATACTATCTATTATAGTGATATACTTACATTATATATACTTACAATTTATATCTAATATAATCACAATATACTATCTATTATAATAATATACTTATGTTATATATTATATATACTTACAATGTATATCTAATATACTCACAATATACTATCTATTAGTACGTATATACTTATATTATAATATATATACTTACAATATACATCTAATACACTCACAATATACATCTAATATACTCACAATATACTATTTATTATAGTGATATACTTACATTATATATACTTACAATATATATATAATATAATCACAATATATACCATATATTATAATAATATACTTATCTTATATATTATATATACCTACAATGTATATCTAATATACTCACAATATACTATTTATTAGTATGTATATACTTACATTATACTATATATACATACTATGTATATCAAATATACTAACATTATACTATCTATTATAGTGATATACTTATATTACATATACTTACAATGTATATCTAATATACTAACATTATACTATCTATTATAATAATATACTTATCATATATATTATATATACCTACAATGTATATCTAATATACTCATAATATACTATCTATTAGTATGTATATACTTACATTATACTATATATACATAATGTACATCAAATATACTCACAATATACTATCTATTATAGTGATATACTTAAATTATATATACTTACAATGTATATTTAATATACCCACAATATACAATCTATTACTTACATTACATATTATATATACTTACAATGTATAGCTAATATAGTCACAATATACTATCTATAACTTACATTATATATTATATATACTTACAATGTGTAACAAATATATACTCATAATATATTATTTATTATAATAATATTTTTTCAAGTATTGAAATCTTATAGTGACTACACATTTAATTTTCCTTAGATGATTATGTAAAGTAAAAATAACTATTTAATTGAATCATACAAAATTTGTAGGGAAAAAAAATTAAGAAATGCAAAGACTTTGACTTTATTAATATATTGATAAAATTCAAAACACACAAGTTACAAACTTACAATTAGTTGTATATAATAAATTATAACTTCTATCATTTTCTCCAACTCATCTGTATTAACATTAATAGGAATTGGCTCATAATTTTAAAAATCAACACATTCGTAATTTGGACTAGCTTGTGCCGAAAGATCTCCAATTGACATTATTTCTTCAAGTTCTTCGTCTTCTTCCATGTCTTCTGCTCTTCCTTTATTCATACGCTTTGATCTAATCAAATCTCTGAGGTAAACTAAAACATTCATGGCATTGCTCCCCAAAGAGTGTCGATTGTCTCTGATCTGCTGTCTTCCTTGACTAAATGCGGTCTTCGATGCAACAGTTGACATTGGAACATTTAGCACATCCCTAGCCATGGTTGATAATACTGAAAATTATTTTTGATTGTTTTTCCACTATTCCAGTGTAGTGACACAAATTTCATTATAGGTTTCTGCAGTTTGTCTCAAATAATAATTAAGCTTGTCCCGATTTATGTTCCATTGTGATATAGGTTATATTCTATTTCAAATAGATAAATTTGAAAAAACATGGGCAGGCATACCAAGTGCTTTCCTTTTAGAAGATGATAGCTCATCAAAAGGACGAGATAGAGGTACATTATGACTAGGGGTAGCATTATCAAGTAAATTGATATAATGATTATATAATGTTTGAATATAATCATTTGTATCACTCATCGCCTTAAACATACTAGGATTTTCATCTTTTCCAATTTCTATAGAAGTATATATAAGGCGAACACATTCAGACATAGTATTAAATTTCATGTACGGATTTAACATATCACCAATTAAATAAATAGGAGGAATAGGAAAAAAATATTTTTTAAAATTTTCTATCATTCCAGCGACAACTTCTTTGTAATCATCTTTCTTTTTATATTCCATAAGCAATATAGAAATTTCAGCTAAATAAGCTAAAATATTAGAAACAGTAGGATAATAAGCACCGAAAAATTCAAGAGTAGCCAAATAAATTTTTTCTAAAAACAAAATAACATCATCAATTTTAGTCCAATCAGATTCTTCCAACATGACTTCAAGAAATTTATATGCATATTGATTAAAAGTTATAATTATAGGAGTTTTATAAATATTACAAGTCTTTAAAAAATCATAAGTCGAATTTCACCCAATCTCAATTTCTTCCGGCATTAATCTAGGTCTAAGATTATTTTTCTCGCATTTTCTTTTAAATTCTTTAAGTTTAGCTTTTCTATCATTTCATTGAATAAAACCAATTGCATGCCTAATTTTTTCAATTGTTGACTCAAAAAAATAAAGTCCATCTTTTGCAATTAAATTATATATATGAAAAGCACATCTAACATGAAAAATATCATTTAAAGGGGGGAAAAGCTCAGTTTTCAAAGAATTAATAGCAGCGGTATTGTTAGATGCATTATCAAAAGAAATACATAAAACTGTGTGTTCAAGAATATAATATTTTGCAACCATTGATATAGGATCAGAAATAAATTGTGCATTATGCCTTCGGTGTTCATCATATTGAAATGCTAAAATACGTTTTTTGCATAATAAAATCACTAACTATCCAATGACAAGTAACAGTTAAATAATCATTTTTATTTATAGCACGACCAAGATCAAAAGTAAGTGAAACTCTACATTGAAGACTTGTTAATAACCAACGTAAATAATATGCATATTGTCCATGAAGTCTAAAAATATCTGATCTACAAGTATTTATCTTTAAACATGAGATATAAATTGATTGTATATAATGAATAAAAGCATCAGAAGAAGCAAATGAAAAAGGCAGACAACCCATAGCTATCATTTTCGCTGTCTCTTCACGGTCCTTCATTTTATTATGCGTTCCTGTTAATTTTTTGGTCTGTGGGTTTATTCTATCTTGCACTGGCCTAGTAGCACCCCCTATTCATTATTTCCACTCAGGATGCTCATTGTCTAGATGTCTAGTCAATTGACCCGTTCCACCTCTATTATCCCCGATCTTATGCACGAATTTTTTTGACTCTCTTTACATTGAATTTTAATTGTTCCGGCTATGCGTTCAAAATAATGTCATACTAAATTAGTTTTTTTTCTTTCTTTTACAGGTCGTAGAGGAAGATTAACAGTTCTACATCAGGACTAGTTGGTGTAACATCCACATCATCATTATCATCTTGTTCTATTTCTACTTCAAATTCATTTGGTTCTTCTATACCGTATGTTTTTTGATATTCATTTTCATTCATATCATGTGCACCTACACCTATTTCTCCAAATTCACTAGGTGGTCTTCAGGCATAAGAGAATAATTTTTACTTGTACTACCTTTATCGGAAAAACTTTTTTTCTTACTACCACTACTTCCACGGGACACAAATTTTTAACACTTTTACCTATATTTTTTAATCTATCCATTATGCAAATTAAACTAATAAAAATTATAAAAACAAAAATTAAATATTTAAATATACTAGAATTAATTTACTAAATAAAAGCAAGAGAATGAACGATTATATCAAATTGCCAGAATCAAATAATGAATCATAAAATTGATGAAATGTTGAACGCTTGAAAGTTGAAACTTCCACTTGATGTTGTTAATTGCAAAAAATAATAAAAGATTGATATTACTTTAAGAGAGAATTGAGAAATTGAGAGAGAATTAGATGATTGTTGGTGGAAAAAAATGATTTAATGTTGTAGGTATTTATAGAATTTTTTTTTGATTAATTAAATATTTTTTTAAAAAAATAGGCATAAATTCAGATTTGGCCGTTGGGCCAACGACTATATATAACCGTTGGGCCCAACGACTATTTTTGAAATTTGTCCCAAATCTGCAATTTTCGAAAAAAAAAATCCTGAATCGGGCCGATACCGATCCCTTTACCGGGCCTATCTTACCGATCCGAGGCCAAAAATAGACTGAATCGGCCCAATTTTTTTTTGTGTTGGTCCTGTTTTAGGGGGCCGATTTGGAGGCCAATCAACACATTTGACAGAAAATACATAATGAGCCACTAGGCTTATAATGCTTATTAAACGAAGAACAAAGAACTTGAGGATAGTTGATGAGACCTTTGTAGTGTAGCTTTAAATAATCTCAAAACTTGCAATTAGTTTGGTTTTTTGACAGAGATGACACCCCAAGAGTATTGATCATTGGATAGAGTAAATTGATGAGAAATTTTCATAAATAGTGAGATGTTGGAGCCTATTTATCATACCCAGTGATATTTTTTATTTTTATTTTTATCAAATCTAGAGACATTATCACTCGTGATATAGTGTATTAGACACGCTAGGAGGTTGTATCCAAGATATAGATGCAGTTTAAAAATGTAGAAATCGTTGTTGAATCCTTTTTAGAAAAACAAAAAGGCTTTTTTAGAATCGTGCATATCTTCAATCCAAAAATAGATCACACAATTGAATCATTTCTTCTTTCTTTCTTTTAAAGAGAAAATCAAACATTAATTGATACGGAAAGGATCAAAATTGATTGTACTGATATAGTCTATTATATATATTGTAAATAAAGTCCATATTATATTTAGGCCAATCTGTTAAGTTCACAAGACGAGCCCAACTCATGTTCTTCAAGTCCAAGGTCGTCTAAAATTACTTGAAGACCAAGATACTCCAAAACCATAGCTCACACCTTTATAAAGGGGTCTTCATAAGACCAGAAAGACAGACAGAGGAAAAAACAAAAACAAAAAAAAACACAAAAATACATAGAGAATCCTTGTTCTTCAGTGGTAATCTGCAAGTTTTCTGCATATAAAGAAGTTTTCATCTCCAAGTGTGGAGCCGCAAATATTCCATCAAATCAAGGACGAAATAAGACTCTTGAATTGATAATCGTGAAGAAAAGAATTAGGGGATTACATCTTTCTTTCTTAAGATTTCATAAAAGATTGTAATATTTGCACAAATCATTCAAATATAAATATTATTGTTTGCTTGCTATTTTCCTTTGTTGATCGCCATTTTTTAGGAACGAAACTTAGTCGCATACAATAGTGATCAAGAAAGGAAAATAGCAAGCAAACAATAATATTTATATTTGAATTATTTGTGCGAAAGTTACAATCTTTATGAAATCTTAAGAAAGAAAGATGCAATCCCATGATTCTCCTCTTCACGATTATCAATTCAAGAGTCTTAATTTGTTCTTGATTTGATGAAATACTTGCGGCTCCATACTTAGAGATGAAGACTTCTTTGTAAGCAGAAGACTTGCAAATTACCACTGAAGAACAAGGATTCTCTATGTATTTCTCTGTTTTCTTTTCTTCTTGTTTTTTCCTTTGTCTGTCTTTCTGGTCTTATGAAGACCCTTTTATATAGGTGTGAGTTAGGATTTTGGGAGTATTTTGGTCTTCAAGTAATTTTAGAGGACCCTTGGCTTTGAAAAACATGAGTTGGGCTCGTCTTGTAAACTTAACAGATAGGCCAGAATATAATTTAGACTTTATTTAAGTCATATATTTAATTTGGGAAATTTTCAGATATGGCAAACCTTTTAAGTATAATTACTCCATATGGGTATAGTTTTCCTAATTACTTATAATGGCAAACATAAATTTTGCCACTATACTAGCGAATCATACAAAAATTGCAGCGAATTATACAATCGTTATACCCATGAATTATTTGTATACCAAAATATACAAACATTGGTATACATATGTATTTGTATATCTGAAAAGCGAGATTGAGAGAGAGGAGGAGAGAGGAGAGAGAGATCGAGAGGTGGAGGAGAGAGGCGTGCGAGAGGCGAATTTTATATGTATATCTGTCGAATTGTATACGTATATTTGTCAAAAAATTGTATATATGTAACTGGTCTACATATGTATTTGTATATCTAGCAAGAGAGATTGAGAGAGAGAAGGTGAGAGGCGAGCGAGATCGAGAGAGAGAGGAGAGAGGCGAATTATATATGTATATCTGTCGAATTGTATATATTTGTAAGAAAAATTATATAATGATAACTAATATACATATATATTGTATATCTGGCAGCGAGATTTGTCATATCGAGTTAATATGTTTGCTGTGAGCCATAATTATTTTAAACTATATCCATATCGCATAATATAGTAGAATGGTTTGCTATACCGCGTAATTTTTTCATTTAATTTTAGCTTAAATATTGATCCAACTTTATTAACCAATAATTTGACTTGGTCAATATATCATGAATTTAAGGATTAATTCAAAATTTAATACAATCTGATACTTGTATATATAGTATGTATCAAAAGCATTTCAAAATCAAGATACAAGGTGAAGACAACGTATAATAATATGTATCCATTTGATAACAACTGATACATATTATATCTTTTTCTCCATTGTTACACAAAGGCAAAAGCTTGAGAAAATCATATCGATACATACTGTGTTAATTTTGCCATTGATATATATACCAAAACAAAAACTTAAGAAAATGGATAAAAAATCAAATTTACTATTTAAAATCTGAGAACCACTAAAAAAAGGTAAACTTTACCTAAATCCCATAATGAAAAAGTCTAATTACTATACATCCCTCATTGTATCAAAATTACCCGATATCCCCTTTTTTTCAACTTTTCTGATACATTAGATTTGTATCTGATACATCAATTATCTAATGAGTAATTAATGAAGATCATCTATTTATGGATAGTATCTTAATATAAGGGATGATTGGTTCTTTAAATCAATTATTGATCTAATTAATGGGATTACTTTGGTTAAAAAAAGAACGGTTGTGCAGTTGAAGATTTAAGCCAAAAAAACAGAGCATAAATTCAAACCAACTTCGATTTCAATTTTTTTTTCCAGTTTGGGCGATACATAAGTTATGTATCTGATACATCAATTGTTAAAGAAATCAACTGTTATGTCCATGAAGATTCAAGCCAAGAAACATAGCGTCGTCTCGAATGGAAAAAATAGAGCATCAATTCATACCGAAGTTGATTTCAATTATTTTTCCACTTTTGCTGATACATAAGTTATGTATCTGATACATAACTTTAGCTATAGAATAGTTAATGCACATCAGCTATTTATGGATAAAAGATTGGCTCTTTATATCAATTACTGATCTATTAAAGAAGGCGACATTTATGTACATGAATTTTGAAGCCAAAAGTCAGAGCATCGACTCCAAGGAAAACAACAGAGCATCAATTCAAAGCAAAAATCGCATTTCATCAATTAATCGATATGAATATCCCGATACTACTGAGACATTCTAGAGTTTGGCAATCCGATATTACTTATGAACAATACAAAAGTGATGGAATCATTGTCGGTGACAATGTATCTTACTCAAATCTAAAAGCAGCAATCGCTGCTAAATTGAGTGTGGATGAATCAGAGAAAGAAATTGAAATCCGATACATAGTTGATGGTTACTCGTCGCCAATATATATTCGTAATGATATGGGTGTTAATCTTTACATAGAGTTGAAGAAGAAAGAGCCTGGTTTCGTGAATTATCCCCTGTGCATATCAAGCTTTGATATAAAAAGATGTGAGATAAAATCATTCGACAGTACATCTGGAGCAATCGTTTGTGCCGAATCAAATGCGAATGAGTCCCACAATTTTGGTTTAGAAGAATCTGGTAATGTTGCAAATTGTTATATAGCAGAATTGGAGTTGATGAACTACATAGATGATATAAATGGTGCGGAAGTGAAGGAGAATCAATTCTATAAGGATAAAGCAACTCTAGTTGATGTAATGGCCAAATACAAAATCAATAATGAATTTAATTTCAAGGTTAAAAGATCCGACAGTAAAAGGTATGCGCATATTCTGCATTTGGAAAATTTGATGTTGGATAGTATCCAACAGTATGTATCAGAAACATATTACTGTGTGTATCTGATACATTCTTAAAATAAAATAATTTTTCCTGTCATGATACATCAAAACTCCATTTCTGCATTTGGAAAATTTGATGTTGGATAGTATCCAACAGTATGTATCACATACATATTACTGTGTGTATCTGATACATTCTTAAAATAAAATAATTTTTCCTGTCATGATACATCAAAACTCCATTTCTGTATTTGGAAATTTTGATGTTGGATAGTATCCAACAGTATGTATCACATACATATTACTGTGTGTATCTGATACATTCTTAAAAAAAAAAAAAATTTCCTGTCATGATACATCAAAACTCCATTTCTGTAACTCAGTTAAAAAATGATAATAATGCTGTCAGTATGTATCAGATTCATAATACTCTATGTATCAGATGTTATTTTTTAATAATACATACAAAGAAGCATGTATCAAGTACATGGGTTGACACACTTCCTATCAGTATGTCACTGTATTTGTTGATATTATAAATGAAAAAATATTGGTATGATACATGTCATTTGTTTTATACAAATGCAGTTATGTGTTAGTATGCCTTTCAGAAGGATGTTGTTGGAGAATGAAAGCTTCATGTTGGAAAAAATCGAATATATTCAAAGTTAGATATTTCAATAGTGAACATTCATGTGCACTGAGAGATAGGATTTTCAACAAAGTTCATGCTACAAAGGCTTTTGTTAGTGCATTTACAGCCCCTAAATTGGTTAATCATAAGAGAATTGTCACCCCTAATGATATACGATAGGATATTAAATCAACGTATGGAATTGATATTACCTATCAACAGGCATGGCGTTCAAAAGAGCATGCTTTGCAGATGTTAAGGGGAAAACCTGCTGATGGGTATAGACAGCTGCCTGTATACATACATATTCTAAAAACCGTATATCCAAATTCGTACATAAGTATGCACAAGTCATTAACTGATGAGTTCATGTATTTGTTCATAGCGTTAAGGCCCTTGATGAGGGGGTTTCAGTTTTGTCGACCAGTAGTTGTTGTTGACGGTGCACATCTTGATGGACCTTATAAAGTGACGTTTGTATCAGCTAGCACACTTGATGGGGCAGGTATTACTTTCTTATACTGTTTCTTATTGAATAACATTGTGTCATCTCATTTTTCACGTTTGTTGTGATTCTGATGAATTCTAATAACTAATGTATCGCTATTATTGATTTATTAGGTTGCATATTACGTTGGCGTATGGTATTGTTGATACGGAAAATGATTCATCATGGACGTGGATTTTTCAGAATTTTAAGAATGCATTTGGAGAGAGGGATAATATGTGTGTTGTATCAGATAAGAACGAAAGCATAATCAAGAGTGTAAGCATGGTATTTCCCAATGTTCCTCATTTTGCATGCATATGGCATATATGGAAAAATGTGTGTACTAAATACAGAAGGAGCAAAGCTGTACTAAGTGACATCTTCTATTCAATGGCCAAGGCATACCGAAAAGATGAAGTCGATAAATTAATGGCCAAAGTTGAAAGAATCGATCAACGGGTGGCACAATATTTAAAAAATGCAGGATATGAAAAGTGGTCAAGGGTTCATGCCACTGTCAACAGGGGTAGAATGATGACTTCTAACATCGCAAAATGTATCAATGGATATCTTGTTGAAGCACGAGAGCTGCCTATAATTGACTTTTTGGAGCAAACGAGAATGTTATTTGGTTCTTAGAACTGCAAAAATAGGGAAATAACATCTTATACAAAACATACTTTGGGTAAAAAATTCGAAGATATCCTAGTTTCAAACACGATCAAGTGTTCGAGAATGAAGGTACACGATACATACTTTCTGACACATATATACTGATACATCAGTTCTGGTACATGATACATACTTTCTGATACATATTTTCTGATACATATATATTGTTACATCAGTTCTGATACATCATTTCTGTAATTGATACATACTTTCTGATACATATATCTGAAATTTATTTCTTGTTGGCTGATGATTCATCAGTTATGTATAACATGTGCTAATTAAATAATGAAACTTCAATTATGATACATAAGTTCTACATTTGATACATAAGTTCTGATACATATATGTAAAGATTATTTTCCTTCAGGCTGATGATTAATCAGTTATGCATAACATGTTCTAAATATATACTGATACATCAGTGTAGATACATTAGTTGTGTAGATGATACATAAGTACTAATAGATATATGTGAAGTTTATTTATATCAGTTTGTTGCTTCGTCATTCAGGTATAGCCTGTGCTCATTATACACTGATATATCAATTCGGATACATCAAATGTGTAGTTGATACATAAGTACTGATACATATAAACATAACATGTTTAAAATACATATTGATACATCAGTTCTGATACATCATTTCTGTAATTGATACGTACTTTCTGATACATATATGTGAAATTTATTTCTTGCTGGCTGTTGATTCATCTGGTATGTATATCCTGTGATAATTATTACCCTTTTACATCAGTTCTGATACATAGTTGTGTATGTGAGGAAGCAGTACTGATACATATATTTGAAATATAATTCCTGCAGATTGTTGCTTCATCAGAGTATCTTTATTCTGTTTACGAATTAGATATAAGATACATTGTGTGTCTAGAGAGAAAAACATGCACTTGTGGTAGATTTCAACTAGACGAGATACCATGTCCACATGCAATTGCAGTGTTGAAGAGCAAGAACATTACTGACCTGCACCCATATTGTTCTGATTACTACAAACTAGAGGCGTTGGCAAATACTTATGAATTACCAATGGTTCCAATGCCAGATAAGAAAGACTGGACTGCTCCGAAGAAAATTTTGGAAGAAATTGTCTTGCCACCAATATACAAAAGGATGTCAGGAAGACCAAAGAAAGGAAGAAAAAAGTTCGCTAGTGAGAAGATAACAAGTAACACAAATTCTTGTGGACGTTGTGGCCACGAAGGCCACAACAGAAAGACTTGTAATTTCATTCCTAAATAGATATGATGTTTGTGGTATCTCGGTATACATTCTAATTGAATCATATAATAACATCTATTATTAAATTTTATATTTGAGTTTGACACGTGACATAAATATAAAAATCTTTTTTCAGTTGATATGTATCAAGATTAGAACATTTTATTGCTACAATTTTTTTAAAAATAAAATACAGGACGTCCATCGGTTCGCCTTGACTTGGATTAATGAAATCTCACATGGTTTATTTTTTGGATCGTTATTTTCCCAAACATAAACATTCTTGTCTTTTCGACAACCATAATTACACAAGAGTTGTTGGTGATACATAAGATCTTATTTGATATAGGTTGTAGATTATCATATGTAGTAAATCTTGATAAATGCGAATCTGATACATAAGCAAGATGTATCATATACGTTAAATCTTGAGACATAGAATTCTTATGCAAAAAATTAATGTATCAAAATCATTAAATATTGAGAAATGAGAATCTGATACATGTGCATGATGTATCATAATAAAAAAAACTTGAATCATGTATCAGAATTCACAAAATGTGACACTTATGAATATTATACTCGATACAAGTTTGATACAGTAGAATATAAAACATAAACTTTGATTTTATATTCTATTTTGACACCAGGGAAAAACATAGTAAATCTGATGTATGGAAATATTAAAACATATAAAATCTGATACATTATAGTTTATGTATCAGATACATTGAAAGAATTAAAATCACCTAAAATGTTTACTATCAAAAAAAAAATTATTGGACATCAATCAGTTCTCCTTGGTTTGGAGATATGTCTCTCCTAGATTTTTTTGGATCATCGTTATCGCTAACATAACCATCAATGGCCTTCTGACAACCATATCTCCATAAGAGTGCGACATATCTTGAACGGAAGAATTCAACATTTAGTCCGGTATTTGAAATAGAAATTCCATCACTAAGATATTCAGCAAACATGGCCAGGAAAACTCCACAATCCCTGCAAAGAAAGGAATACACGAATTTAAAAAAAAGTAAAATTGACATATGAATGATTTAGGTATACATAGCCGATGTTAATACTCACAAGCTGTCACTTCCCTGTTGCGCAATTCCTTCAACATACTCAACTGCAAATGGGTGATGTGGTTCAAGCATGTTACCAGTTGATTTGTCCTTGTATGAATCAAGAGACGACCAATCAGTACGTTCGTTGTTGTCAAAGAAACCACTGTCTTGCAGGTATGTTGGTAGCATTGCTGCTATCTTTTGGATCTCTTGGGAAGGGTTGCTACTTCTTCGTCTAGGCGATGAATCATACACACGTATCAACCTCTCTTTCAACACAGCTATCGCAAGAACCCAATGAAAATCTCTATCGCAGTTTACTGGAATGTATACCTCATCTACCAAATGCCAGGGCAAACCGGCTGGTATTGAGAAACCTCTTATTATGTTCTTCACGGATCTCTCATGATGAGCTGTAACAGTGGCCCTTGCCATATCTTCTTGTGTAGACATGTTAGGTAGAAGGTGATAGTAGCATGTGTGTGCATATTCGATGTAATTTTTGAAAATGAAGTTTGTCGTTGTGTATCGATACTGATTGCTCAACTGCATCTTCGATTTCTTCCGAAGGTAGTAAAATATTACATCGATGTGCTGCACATTTTAAGAAAGTATTAGTTATATAACAACTAGCATGAGGGCTATCAGATTATGTATGTATCAGATACATTTATCTATCTATGTATCAGATACATTAATATGTATGTATCAGGTAGTTAGTATGAGTTGTATCATATTATTTATGATGAAATTTTTACCTCATCATTCCAGCATCTGTTCGGCTGTGACATTAGGTAGAACCAGTTCTTATCTTTAGGAAATGCCACAACAAAGTCCATTTTATCAAAGCCGAATGAAGAGCACTTAGATCTGTAATGATCCTCCTTCGAATTCCTGAATGGAAGCTTGTAGTTTAATAACATAACAAATATAATACACGACTTGTATGGGTATAAGTTGAATATATCATACTTACTGGTTGACATGTGATTTTAGAAGTCCTTTATCTCTCCATTGAGAGTAGTCTGTGACAAGCTCGGATGGGGGATGATAGCATATACCAAAATCTTCAAAAGGGTGTGTCTGATGCATAACATCTGACAAATTTTTCTTTCCCTTTTCACTCGACCCAAAGTTTGAAAGATACGGCGACTGTAAGATCTTCGAAGGAATCCTGCTTCTTCGAAATAGTGTCTTCACATCGTCAGACAATACATTACCTTTTGATGGAAGAGTGGTTGGTAGCTGGCTATCGCGTAATAGATATTCATCCTGAACTTGCTCATGACTAACAGCTGTCAATGGCATGGCTGGTAATGGAAGTCCGTATATTAGAGCATCTATCACATCCAGAGTTTCGGTCGAAAATGGTGCTGAAGTATTGGATTCTGATGTGCTTGGTTTGATTTTTTCTTTTTCAATCTCCTCAACTTGCTCTTCTACTTTGTCAGTTTTATCATCGGCTACTCTTCCATCTTTCTTTCCAGTGTTCTACACGTAATGTATAACGTCATTAAAAAAATTAATAATGTTGACTTTATCTCAGTAATGTATCTAATACATTACCTGTAATGTATCAGAATCAGCAATAAGCTGATCAGTATCTGCTCTTTGTGGTTCCATTTGGTGTGCTGATACATCCTTCAATTGTGGTGTAAAATTTAATGTTTTCAGTTCCTACAAATGTTAAAAAAACAATTACTTAATAAAAAACTATGGATATAATATATTATCTTAAAAAACCAATTACTTAATAAAAATTGTGCAGATATCATACATCATCTAATACAATATTATGTTGTGATACATCATCCACCTTTTGTATCTTGACGGATGGTTCATCTTCCTGAAAACATAATAACATTTACTTATGATATATATGTACTAAATGTCTAGATATATATATATATATATATATATATATATTTAAAGAGGTTGAGCTTATACAAAATATATATATAGAATCAAATTGTTCATCAATTTGTTTCTGATACATTACCTTTAATGTATCAGAATAAACTTGCTGATCAAATAATTCAGGAACATCTGCTGAAATGCTTTGTTCCGATATATTGTCCACCTGATTTATCATGGTGGATGGTTCAGGTCCCTGAAAATATAATAACATTTACATTTGATACATAACAATGAAAAGTATCCAGAAGTTTAAAAGCATAAATATCAAATATTACATGATGTATGTACCTTAATATCTTCCTGGACATTAGATTTGTCATTTTTTGGGGGTGGGTCAGATTTATTTGCAAAATTGTGCACCTCCAAACCAGTAGGTGCTTCTTGTTGTTCAACCACATAGAATGATTGATCAAAATCATCTTTTTTATCTTGAGATGATGTGCCAGTCATTCGGTTCGCCATACTGTCGATGGCTTTCAAAAGATCAATGTGATTTGAATCCATTTTATTCTCCAAACGCTTGAACTTCCGGTCAACCTTGATACATGTGTATGAAAAATTAGAATGTATCACCTAATTAAAAGTATATTGTATGTGATACATCTTAAAGTAATAACTTACGTATCTCTTTAGAGACTTCTTTATGGACTTCTTCAGTGCTTTGAATTGCATATGAATAATTTGATCCGAATGACCGGAAGATTCACCTCCTACAGCTGACTTCGCCCCTGGTACATTTTCAGGAGAAACAGGCTTTTCTGATTCCTTTGGTGACTTCGCCCCTGGTTCATTGTCAGGAGAAACAGTCTTTTCTGATTCATTTGGTGGTATAAAATCCTTGTGCATGTTGGCTGTTTCTACTTGAATTGGCTTTTTAGCAGGGGAAGTCTTCATTCTCTTGGAAGGAGGTGGAGAAGATGTATCAGCGACATCCCTGGATCTCTTTAATAATTCAGTGGGTGGTGTTGTTGAAAAGTCCTCAAATCCAGGGACTTCATGAGGTTTTCTAAAATTGACCTTGGCAGCCGATGTTGAAGCTTCAGGTTTCTGTTGGCTGTCATGAACGACAATAGATTCCATTTCATGTTGAGATTGGACAATGTTGGAGCATGGATACTGCAAAAAATATTGATTGATTGTTAGAAAACAATTGAATAATTGATACATGTTAATGCTGATACATAAACATGATGTATCAGAAACATTAATCCTTCATACATGCTAAACTGATAGAAAAACAACATTATCTGATACATACATGCAGATGTATCATGAGATGTAATTCTTGATACATAAGATAGAGTTTTCATGAGCTGTAAATACTGATAAATGAGTTTTTAATACATACAATTATATGTATCAGAAAGGTTATATAAAGTATATGTATCAGATACATTATATCTTGATACATTTATATCCTAATACATAAATATATGAGCTGATACATCTACTTTATGAATCAAATTATACTGTATCAAGGTCATGAATATATAATGTATCTTAGATTTTATGTATAATGAATCAGTGCATAAACGAATAATATTCAAAGCATGTACCTCACTGAAGATGGTAGACATGAAGGTCTCAAATTTTGGCTTCACGGCGACAACACGCCAGTTAAGAATTCTGGAAATTTTATTACCCACTCTTACAGCAATTTCAGAGGGAACTTGAGATGCACATTCATATATCCAAACATTCAGAGCGTATGGCATGCCGCCTAGACGATACATTTGTTTGGCATTTGAAAACTCCTGACGCATTTCTTTTATTAATTTTGAATATGCTATTTTTCCCCATGGATATTGCTCATAACTACCATCTTCTACCATTTTAAAATCATCAACTGATATAGGTGCATCACCTAGTTGAGAAAAAACAAAAGTATGGATGAAATAGAGAATGGCCATCTGAACAGCATCTTCGTTTGTTTTCCATCCTCCAACCAGAAAACGCTCAATGAAATGAGCTTTGTTGACCCCATTTTTGGCACCAGGAAAATATAAAGATAATAATCTACTTGTTTGATCATCAGAATACTTGAAGTCATTCATATTACTGGTACATCGCAAACCAGTAATTATAGCAAAATCATTTATTGTAAATCGCAGTATACTTCTCTCAAGTTATGATACATCTTTGTTGAACCTGGATGGATGGAATACTTAGAATTATGGGCTTCTTTCATGATTCTCTTCCTAATACCATCAACACTTGGAACACATAATCTTTCTTGATATCTCAACACTCCATCTCCCCCTTTGGTAAAAGCCATTACCTTCTGCTTGTGAACCTCATCCTTCAGTTGAAGAAGAATGGGATCCTGATCTTGCTTTTCTTTCACCTCTGCAACTAGAGATGATTCAGCTCCATTTCGTACTATTGTACCACCCTCACTAGAGTCAATAAGTTGAACTCCTAAACGCGCAAGTCTATGCACTTCCTTTGCCAACTCCTTCTTTTCCTCTTCCACATGAGTTGTACTCCCCATAGATAACCTGCTAAGAGCATCAGCAACTACATTTGCTTTACCTGGGTGGTAGAGAATGCTCATGTCATAATCCTTGAGCAACTCTAGCCATCTCCTTTGCCTCAAATTCAGCTCCTTCTGGCTGAATACATACTGTAAGCTCTTATGGTCTGTGAACACATCCACATGTACACCATAAAGATAGTGACGCCAAATCTTAAGAGCAAATACCACAGCTGCCAACTCAAGGTCATGAGTGGGGTAGTTCCTCTCATGAGTCTTAAGCTGCCTGGAGGCATAGGCAATGACCTTACCTTTCTGCATCAATACACATCCCAACCCAACTCTTGAAGCATCATAATAGATTACAAAACCATCTGTTCCTTCGGGTAGGGATAGTACTAGAGCAGTAGTCAATCTAGCTTTCAACTCTTGAAAACTTTTCTCACAAGCATCAGACCATTGAAACTTAGCCTTCTTCTGAGTCAGCTTAGTCAATGGTGAGGATATGGATGAAAATCCCTCAACAAACCTCCTGTAGTAACCAGCCAAACCTAAGAAACTCCTTATATCGGTTGAAGAGGTGGGTCGGGGCCAGTTCTTAACTGCCTCAATCTTTTGAGTATCAACTTGGATTCCATCCCCAGATATAATATGACCTAGGAATGCTCCAGACTCAAGCCAAAACTCACATTTTGAAAACTTAGCATACAACTCCTCCTCCTTAAGAGTTTGAAGGACAATCATAAGGTGATTAGCATGCTCACTCTTACTTCTAGAGTAGACCAAAATATCATCGATGAAGAAAATTACAAACGTATCTAGGTATGGCTTGAATACTCGGTTCATGAGGTCCATAAAAGCTGCTGGAGCATTTGTCAATCCAAAGGACATAACAAGAAACTCAAAATGACCATAGCGGGTTCGAAAAGCCGTCTTCGGGATATCACATTCTCTCACTTTCAACTGGTGATAGCCTGATCTGAGGTCTATCTTAGAGAAGCATGTGGCACCCTGAAGTTGGTCAAATAAATCTTCTATTCTGGGGAGAGGGTACTTGTTTTTAATGGTGACCTTGTTTAGTTGTCGGTAATCAATGCACATTCTAAGGGACCCATCTTTCTTTCGTACGAATAGGACAGGAGCGCCCTAGGGTGAGACACTTGGCCTAATAAACCCCTTATCTAGGAGGTCTTTCAGTTGTTCTTTCAACTCTTTCAACTCAGCAGGAGCCATCCTATAAGGAGGAATGGAGATAGGTTGTGTATCAGGAAGGACATCAATACCAAAGTCTATCTCTCTATCAGAAGGGATTCCAGGTAGATCCTCAGGAAAGACTTCAAGAAACTCATTCACAATGGGAACTGACTCAAGAGATGGAGTCTGATCATTAATATTTTTGACTCGGACTATATGATATATATATCCCTTAGAGATTAATTTTTTTGGCCTTAAGGTAGGAAATAAATTTACCCCTAGGCACTACAGAATTCCTCTTCCACTCTAAGATAGGCTCGTTTGGAAATTGAAACTTGACAATTCGGGTCCTACAATCAACTGAAGCATAACAAGAATAAAGCCAGTCCATACCAAGAATCACATCAAAATCAACCATGTCCAACTCAACTAAGTCATCCATGGTATCCCTATGATAGATTAACACAGTACAATTTCTATAGACCCTCTCAGCTAAGATAGAATCACCAACAGGAGTAGACACACTGAAAGGCTCAAGAAGACACTCAGGAAGGATCTCAAATTTACTAGCCAAGTAAGGAGTCACAAAAGATAATGTAGCACTCGGATCAAGTAATGCATACACATCAAAAGAAAGGACTCGGAGCATACCAGTAACAACATCGGGTGTATTTTCTTGGTCTTGGCGACTACCCATAGCATACAGACGGTTGGTTCCCCCACCTGCACTTGAAGCTGCACCTCTATGATTACCTCTATTCTGTGGAGCTGCAGAAGAAAACTGAGCTCTACTACTTCCATCTCCCTGCCTCTTTGAAGGACACTCATTCTGGAAGTGACCTGTCTTTCCACATCCGTAGCAAGCATTGGTGTCCACACGACACTCTCCCAAATAGAGCCTCCCACATCTAGCACATGGTGGTTTTCCTCTAGAACCTTGAGCCATACTTAATTGGGACTGAGAACCTTGAGATCGAAAGTTTTGGTGACTTAGAGATCTTTGATCATACCTGGTATTAGGTGTAAAAGCATTTGTTGGGGAAGGTACATAATTGGAAGACTTTTTTTGAAAGAAAGACTTGTTACCCTTCCCTTGCTTCTGCTCATTCTCATGCCCAACAGACTTAGCCTTCTTGCTTAGGTGTTCCTCTCGGTCCTTTTTCTTGTCATCCTCAACCTGCTGAGCATATACCATCAATCTAGAAAAATCCATGTCAGAAATCATTAGCATTGCCTTGCATTCTTTCTTTACATGTTTGCCTAGGCCAGAGACAAACTTTCTCATCTTAGACCTCATATGAGGAATCATTTCTGGGGCATATTTGGACAATTGAATAAACTTCAAACTATACTCTTTCACAATCATACTCTCTTGCTTGAGGTTCACAAACTCCTCAATTTTTGCTTCACGTAGCTCTTGGGGAAAGAAGTTATCAAGAAATGCTCTTTCAAACTCATCCCAAAGAGCAGGCTCTGCATCCTCACCTCTACTTTCTTCCCACTGGTTATACCAGACATTTGCCACATCCTTAAGTTGATAAGAAACCAACTCAACCCCCTCAATCTCTGTAGCATGCATCGCTTTTAGTATCTTTCACATCTCATCAATGAAATTTTGGTGGTCTTCATCAATGTTGGAACCCGTGAAAACCGGCGGATTCATTCTCAGAAAATCTCTGATCCTTGTGGCAGCAGACGGCTCTTGATAACTAGAGCTAGGAGTTGGTGAACTTTGGCTACTATTTCGAGCAGCCACCAACTGGGTGAGCATAGCAATCGCTCCTCGAAAATCTTCTTCAGAAGTAGGAGTGGTCTGAACAGTAGGTACTTGGGGTACCTCAGTAGACCTTGCAGGTCGTTCCCTAGTTCTCCGTGGAGGCATCACTGACTGTGGAACCTCAGTGCTGGCAGCATTTCTCTGACTAGCTGAACGTTTAGGAGGCATGTCTAAAACGTATAAACGCACGAATTAGAAAAAAAGCTTTTATAGAGTTAAACTCTATCGCACGAACTTAGATTGTGAAAGAAGTGAAATAATTCCTAATGTCCTATAGCTTCCTGATTATAAGTGTGGTGCACGACACACCCATAAACAAGACTCTACTACACACGGCTTCATAGACACCCTAGGACTCTTGAACTCTGTGCTCTGATACCAAGTTTGTCACGCCCCGAGAGGGTACCCTAGGCGTGGCCGGCACTCAGAAACCATTTCTGGCTTCTGAGAGAACCACTTGGTCTCATTTCTTATTTATTCATCAGTGGAAGACTTAAGAATACTAATGTGGGCTAGTCATAATCAAAGGAAAAATAGATAATTTTTATAAGAAGTAGTTTCTAAGGAGAACTACTCCGATTACATCATCAGACTCTGTCTATGAAGCCTCTAATACTCTTAGATGGTGCCAATGACATGTCCATGGCTACCTTAAAAGAAACATCACACTCAACAATAATAAAAGGATAAGGAGTTTCTTCGAATACAAGAAGGACTCACCAAATAGCTGAAAAGAAATTATCTTCAACGATGCATCTGTTGAGGATCTCTAACACCTATATCTGCATCATAAAACGATGCAGGTCGAATGACGTCAGTACGTGGAATGTACGAGTATGTAAAATGGTAGGAAGGTAAGAACAGATATCAAGAAACTCCTCTCAAGAAAACTCAGCTCAGAACTCAACATCATCTCAACATGAATATGTAATGCAAGTTTAAAATATAATAATAAAAATAATAGTAATAAGCAATGCTTACTCAGTTGGGAGTTTCTCTAACCGACAACCATCACTTATGAGCTAGCGATGATACAACGAAGTGATATCGTTGCCACATCCATCCAATACCTTGCCAGGGTAAAGGACATCACCATCTTGGATCCACTCATCAAAGTCCTCTTTTTGGGACTTAAGAGGCATAGCCTCCATCCTACGCTGGCTACGTAGTTCTGGGGTTTGAGTTAATTAAACTCTTACCCAACTCGGTGCTCAATACTACTCCCAAAATATGTGCTCATATTAAACTCATCATCTAGTCTCATTAGACTTTAATTTAAATCATCAAACTCATCTCATTTCATGTTCATCAATCATTATACTTCCAAAAAAAACATCATTTACATCTCATCAAAACTTGCTCAAAATATCATTTGCTCAAATTCATTCAAACTCAACTCTTATGCTCTTTTAAAACTCAATAAAATACATATATAGTATTAATTCATATAACTTTCTTTTTATCAATGAAAATAATAAAAAGCCAACATCTTTACTCAAAACATATGTAAAAATATTCATGAACATCAAATCAATTAGGATTCATGGAAAAGTAGCCATGAACAATAATTCCAATAATAAGAGAGATAACAATAATAATAATATTAATTCATAAATATATCAAACTCAATAGAAGAAGAATTAATTCATCTAGAATTCAAGATTTGGATAAAACTCAACTATAACTCAATTATAATAAATTTAAATATTGGGCGCATGGACGAACTCAATCCAATGCTATGAAAGCCTTACATACCTTAAATCCGAAGGTTTACTCCGAATTTGAACACTCTTGGACCCCTAGGCTTTTCTTCTCGCCGGAGCATTTTGTGTACTACCCGGAGTATAAGAATAATCGGAGTAGTATTTTTATACTACTAAAACTAAAACTATATTTGAGAAGAAGTATATAGAGAGAAGAAATGCTTAAGAAAGCTTGATGAATAAAATGAGGAAATAAGATGGGTATTTATAGGTGGGAAAGAGGGACCTAACAATAAATAAAATAATTATAAAGAAAAATCTGAAAATTTAATGGAATATATTGATGTCATGGATGATGTTAAATGAAGGACAATTTATGTCATGCATGATGTCAAATGTATCTAGATGTTTCCATGGTAGGTAAGATGAGTTCTTTTTAACAGAATACTCTTTTTCGAAGCTATGTTTGAATAAGATAAACTCCTTATTAGGATTTGGTTTCTTCATAAGAATTGTAGATATGGAAGTCTAGTTTCATATCGTTCAAGAATCAACCAATTTGGAGCAACCTACAGTGAGATATGAATTTTCTTCTATCAACACTCAATTCCGTCACAGCACTATATCTTGCAAAGATTAATTTATTTGACCTACTTATACTCCGAATTTGAAGTTATGTTATTCATGAAAGTTGTAGGTAAGGATGTTGTGATTACCAAAAAATTTGAATCACCTAATTTGGACCAACCTATGAAAAGTTATGCCCAAAATACAGAGGCTGTATTATTTTCGTCGAGAATTGAAATACCGACATACAACATTTTAGGGGTTGTTACACAAAAATAGAAAGATTTACAGAAGAAAGCAAATGATAAAAATTTAGAAGATTTTTCAAAGATTTTCAGAAGAAATCAAAATATACAAATTTTAGGAGAAATCAGATTGAATGAGGATGAATTAAAATTCCATATAAGGAAAGATTGATACAGTACCTTATTTGGAACCTTGAAATTGATTAACAGTTGAAGAGTAACTAATTAACTAGAGCAAATTAGGACAAGAATGAAGGAATAGGGCGGATGTAACAGTTGAAGAGTAACTAATTAACATGTAGTGTTTTAAGCCTTGAAAAATTGGTGTATTTTAATTGGTGAATTTGCTATAAAATGATAATTGTTGCTACACTTGGTAATATTTCAAAATTGTATTTATATATGGTAGATTCGTGTTTTAAAAAACGTTTTTGGGGCGAGCCCTGGGGCGGGGCGTATCAAATACGCTCTGGGGCGCAAATTGAAGGCGTAGATCCATAGGGCGTTAGTCCTAGAATTTGGGGCGTAAGCCCTAGGCATAAAACGTAAGTCCTAGGCGTAAAAACGTAAGCCCCGAGTGTTAATTATTCTTTTTTTTGGGGGGGGGGGGTTAATTTATTTTTGCTTTAAATCATATTTTTTTTTATTATTGGTGTAATGATATTTATATTTTATGTTATCATATTTTTCAGGTTTTAGTGATTTATTCTAAAATGTATAAATTAACTCGTATAGAAAATGATATTGCTATAAATAATATTTTACATAATCATGTTTCATAGCACTATGTTCCTGAGATAACTTTATTCATTTTTTGTCATTACTCTTGCACTTTTTATCCTTTTTTTTCTTTAAAATATATAAACAATAATCAATGGAAATATTAATTGAGAGTGAGAAGAACTAGTAAATGTGAAGATGAATGATAATTTTATCTTAAAGATTATTTTGGCTATTATCATAATAGTAATTATGATACTTTTTTTCTATATTATTAATTATGAATACCTTTCTCAAATAATAATTATGATATATTTTTTCTATATTATTGGATATTTGTTAAAATTTATTTGTAAAATCATTGAAAGTTTTACTTTTACTTATTTTCTAAGTAATAAAATTATAGAATTGAATATACATGAATGGTACGCTCCGTAGATCCATGGGACTTACGCTCCATATTTCGGGGCTTACGCCTCACCCCGTACTGCATAAAACGTCTCGTCTTACGCCCCCGCTTTTTAAAACCCTGTGGTACATATAGCAGTTGTGTTTGCTTGCTTAGATATTTTTTTTCTAAATTGATTGATCCTACTCTCAAGAATAAGGAATCTTCTCAGTTAATTGCTTCCTTGACTTCAGTGATTTGATTGCCTTATTTTATTTTAGATTTGAATACTTTATTTTATTTTATTGATTGAGGTGATGGTCTAAAGGTGAAAAATGAATGTATATATTGTGTATCTCACTATATATCTGGTCTGTGTTTAGTGTATATCTGACGGATTTTTACTACATATCCTATATATTATCATATATTCAGTGACATACACATGACATACAATGACATAAAAGTTTGTATATTATTGTATGATGTTTGTATGACATGTATATATATTGAAAATTTTGTGTATGTTAATATATATCAATGTTTGTCATGTGTATGTCAATTGTATATATTGACATACAATAGTATAAAATAAGGCGGAATTCATCGGTGGCCCCCTAAAGTTGGCACCAACTTTCATTTAGACACCTCAACTAAGCTTTGTTCATTTTAGACACCTCAAGTAAGGTTCTGATGTGTCATTTTAACACTTTGTGCTGACTTGGCACATTGCGTGTGCTGCACCCATTTTGAGCGCGTGAAGACCAATTTTTTTTTATAAAAAAATAAAAAAATTCTTGCTCTTCTTCTTCTACATTTTCTAAATGTTTTCCTCCATAACTTTGGACCTTGATTTTGTAATCTCATTGTCATTGTCTAGATCTAGTTCTTGTTTTTCTTCTATTGTTAATTAGTAATTGATTTTTTAAAAGTAAAGTAGAAAAAATTATATCTTTGTAAAATAAAATTTTCAAAATAGTTTCTTTAGATAGTGTTTCTTGAGAAGACAATATGGGTGGGGAAGGAGTTGGGGTTGGGGTGGGTGGAGGTGGAGAAGACGACAACGACTGGGTGGGGTGGGTGAAGAAGACAACTAGGTGGGGGTGATTTTTTTTTTTCGAAAATCACTTTTTTTTAGAAGATGAATTTCTTCTTTTTTTTAATTATTATTTGGGTAAAAAATGACATATGTCATCAAATCAATGGCCACTTTTTTTTCTACTCAAAAGTCATTATTTTAAAATTATTTTTAATATATATGTCACGTGTCTTCATTTAATTGGTCACTTTGACACATAATCGACAAGTGTATTACACACACTTTAGATATTTGGGTGATTGTAAAAAAAGTGTCAAAATGACACATCGAAACCTTACTTGAGGTGTCTAAAATGAACAAAACTTAGTTAAAGTGTCTAAGTGAAAGTTGATGCCAACTTTAGGGGGTCACCGATGGGTTCAATAATCATTTGTGGAAGTCATGGGATAGAACTCTCGAAATAAAAGCAAATATAATCATTTGATTTTTCGGTGAAAATTTTGAAAATTTTTAACGAAGAAATTGCAGTTGGGTCACAATAACCATTTCTATTTATATTTTTTGTCCTTTTTTTTTTACATTTTTAATTCACTTTAATACATAATCTACTCAATAAATGGATTAACAAAATACTCATAAAATAACTATTGTAATTAAGCTCACGTAGCAATAACCAAGTATGATTTTTATGACCTCTCTTAATTCATCATTAAATAGTCAAAAATGAAAGAACATTATTGTGAGAAAATGTCAAGTTTTTTCAACTTATAGCCTTCACACAAAAAAACTAATGTTAAAATTAATTCTTACCATTTATAATAAAAAACTTTTTTGTTTCTAAATAATTTCTTTTAGTTACAGCATAATTCTGCATTACTTAATTATGGAATTGTAAAGGTTTTTGCAGTGTTAAAATTTTGAACAAAACTATATAAACAAAATACAATATGCTCCAGTGGTGTAATCAGCTTAATTCTCAAGTGGAGCATCGACCTTTTACTCCTAAAGAAGATGATACTATTATCAAAGCTCATGCCAAATTTGGTAACCAATGGGCTATGATAGCTCATTTGTTATCAGGTCGAATCAATAACGCGATAAGAAATCATTGAAATTCCACCGTGAAACGCAAGCGCCCTTCTATGTCAGAAGATTTGACATTCAAAAATCTGCAACCGCCATTGAAGAGGTCGTTCAGTATCGGGGCGGGTACAAATTCAGGTAGTCCATATGAATCTAATTTGAGCAATTTTGGTTTTTTTAGGTTCCCTAAGGGTGATTGAGCTTTTCCTACATTTCTTCTAAATATAGATAGATTTTGCTTTTTTTTCTTCTACATTTCTATAAAAGTCTAATGAGATACTATAAAAACATCAACTAAAGTTTAAAGAAAATAATAATTATGATCTCTTTAAATTTTCTCCTCCTTATTCAATAGTTACTCAATCTTTGCTAACGCTAATGTTGTTAACAATAACATTCATTATTGCTTGTGTGTTCATTGATATCCTTTCATTCTCAAATTCTGACATATAATTTTTAACTTCTTTTTCGTATCATATCTTGTTATAAAACCATCAAAACTTCTGGACTCAATAACTGTTTCTCCATACTTGAAATACCAAAATTGCAATTCTAATTTGTTAAAATTTGGGGCATAAAAATCGATGGATTGGGTTTAGATGTCAATACAGGTGCCAGTTCAACTATTTGTTCAATTCGGTTCACCCGATTTGAATTCTAGCTAGATCTGTATTCGAGTAGAGAGAGACTCAGAGATGTTGATGGATTAGGCAGTACTGGTGAAATTGCTAAAAGAGGTGAAATTCGACCCAATGAGGCAAAGGACGGATAAATACACAACTTGGGAAACCTAGAAACACCCAAGTGTATGGTTCAATGGTGAGGCAATGGACGGATAAAGACACAAAATTCGACCTGTTGAGGCCATTCGCCAATTTGAGTGTTTCTAGGTTCCCTAAGTTGTGTCTTTATCCGTCCATTGCCTCACCAGGTAGAATTTTGCCTCTTTCAGCAATTTCATCAGTAATGCCTAATCCATCAACATCTCTAAGTCTCTCTCTACCTAGATATAGATCTAGCGAGAATTTGAATTGGGTGAATCAAATCGAGCAAGTAGTTGAATTGGTACCTGTATCGACATCTAAACCCATTCCATTGAATTTTATGCCCCAAATTTTAACAAATTAGAATTGCAATTTTGGTCTTTCAAGTATGGAAAAAGAGTTATTGAGTCCAAAATTTTTAATGGTTTTGCAACGAAATATGGTACAAAAAGAAGTTAATAATTATATGTCAGAGTTTGAGAATTAAAGGGTTTCAATGAAAAAAGCAATAAGGAATGTTATTGTTAACAACATTAACGTTAGCAAAGATTGAGTAACTATTGAATAAGGAGGAGAAAATCTGAAGAGATCATAATTATTATTTTCTTTAAACTTTAGTTGGTGTTTTATAGTATCTCATTAGACTTTTGTAGGAATGTAGAAGAAAAAGAAAGCAAATACTATCTATATTCAGAAGAAATGTAGGGAAAGCTCAATCACCCTTAGGGAACCTAGAAAAACTAAAATTGCTCAAATTAGATTCATATGGACTACCTGAATTAGTACTCGCCCCGATACCGAACAATCTCTTCAACGGCGGTTAAGAATTTTTGAATGTCAAATCTTCTGTCATAAAGGGCACTTTCGTTTAAGAGTGAAATTTTAATTTTAAAAAATTGCGTTACTAATTCGACTTGATAACAAATGAGCTATCATAATCCATTAGTTGGCATGAGCTTTGATAATAGTATCATCTTCTTCATGAGTAAAATGTCGATGCTCCACTTGAGGATTAAGTTGATTACATCATCGGAGCTTACACGCTTTTCCACATCAACTCAGAATCAATTGGTCTATAAACGATCAGTTCTCTGCTCCATGTTCCTTGACTAACATCCGAAGGTGAAGCAAGAAGAAGAAAGGAAGCATAAATTGAAACTTTTGAAGAAGTTTTAGCCTAAATCTAGGTTAATTTTTTAGGTATAATTTTCAACTCAAACTCTTGCATGAAAGTTGTTATTTTTCTTCTTCTGTCCTCTCTGCCTTTTTGATTGAAATATTTGAATTTATATTTTTTTAAAATGACAATATTTACGAATATATTGATATTGGGAATTTTGCATAAAATTAGGAGAAGATAGAAAGGAAAGTATATGAAGTATTGAGAGAAAAAGAAAAATAAAACAAATAAAGAGGGATAAGAAAAATAGAGATATAACGAAAGAAAAAAAGGCTTCATATAATATCGCCAAAATCAAAGTTTAATTTCTAAATAATGATTCATTTATTTTGTTCCATATATAAACAATCTCCAGAAATTTATAAAGAATAACGATAAATTATTTAAATGGTAGGAGATGTTATTTCAAAAGGAGCAAAAAGAGAGAAAATATTTTAAATTCACTTTGAGGAAAAAAAAAGAAAATGATTTCTGAATTGAAAGAAAAATTCGAGAATAAAGGAAAGGCGCATGATTAACGTGTGAGGGAGAAGGAATAAAAATTAAAATAAAAAAGAAAGGCATAAAGAAAAAAGAATGTCGAAGATTTGAATTTGATTGTATCATTTCCTTTTTTGGTTTTCAGTTTTTTTATTTTTAGTTTATTTCATAAAACAATAATAACAATAAATCCAGTGAAATCCCTCTAGTGGGTATGAGGAGGGTAAAGTGTACACAGATTTTATCATTAACTTATAGAGATAGAGAGGTTATTTCCAAAAGATACTCGGCTCAAATGTATCAACTCCAAGTAAGAGAGAAAAATAATAGATATAGCCTAGAGGCTAAAACGAAGAGCAATGTGAATTCTACAAGATAAAAATAACAACAGTAGCAAAATAATGTGATAATAAAAAAGCAATAACAACACAACTATAATGGCACAACTAGACCTATGGCCAACCTTAAACCGTCACAAGGCAAGACAACATTCTACCCCCACTAGCCTTTTACCCTGATACGCAACCTCCACTCATTTCTATCTAAGGTTATGTCCTCGATGATATAAAGTTGTGGCATATCCTGTCTAATCACCTTTTTCCAATACTTTTTCGGTCTACCCCTACCCCTCCGCGTAACCCCTAAATTCAACTGTTCGCACCTCCTAACTGAGGCGTCGACACACCTCCTCTGCATATGGCCAAACTATCTCAACCTCGCTTCTCTCATCTTATCTGCTGCAGAGGCCACTCCCACCTTTTCTCGAATAATCTCGTTCCTAATCTTGTCACTCCTAGTATGTCTACACTTCCATCTCAACATCCTCATATCTGTAACACGCATGTTCTGAACATGTGAGTTCATGATTGGCCAGCACTCAACCCCATATAACAAAGACGGTCTAACCACCATTTTATAGAACTTACTTTTAAATTTAGGTGGTACTTTCTTATCACACAGGACTCTATAGGCAATCCTCTATTTCATCCATGCTTCCCTAATACGATGCGTGACATCATCATTGATGTCCCCACTATTTTGGATGAAGGATCCAAGATATTTAAAGTTTTCTTTCTTGGGGATATGTTGAGTGTCAAGCCTCACTTTCATTCCCTCTTCATCCATCGCAACACTGAATTTGCATTCCAAGTATTCTATTTTGGTCCTGCTCAATTTGAAACCTTTGGACTCCAGAATTTGCCTCCAAACCTCCAACCTATCATTAACTCTGTCCCGAGTCTCATCAATTAATACTATGTTATCAGCAAATAGCATACACCGTGAAACCTCCTACTGAATAGACCATATCAGCTCACCCATCACCAAGGCAAAAAGAAAGAGGATCAACACAGATCCCTGATGTCTCCCATCTTAACAGGAAAATGCTTTGAGTCACCTCCCATAGTTCTAACCCGAGTCTTGGCTTCATCATACATGTCTTTTGTCGCCCTAATATACACCATCGGGACACCTTTAACCTCCAGACACCTCCAGAGGACATTCCTCGAAACTTTGTCATAGGCCTTTCCAAGATCAATGAATACCATATGAAGATTTCTCTTTCTTTTCCTAATTTCTCCACCAGTCTCCGCATAAGATGGATTGCTTCAGTAGTCGACCGCCTCGACATGAATCCGAATTGATTCTCTGAAATTGAAACTCCTCTGCTTACCCTCATCTCCACCACTCTCTCACATATCTTTATAGTGTGTCTTATCAATTTGATACCCCTGTAATTATTAAAATTTTGGATATCACCCTTGTTCTTGTACAATGAAATCATTGTACTCTACCTCCATTCATCGAGCATCTTAGCTGTCTTCAAAATAACATTAAAAAACTTAGTCAATCACTTCATACTTGCCTTGTCAGTACTCTTTCAAAAGTCCATCGGAATCTCATAGAGATTGATCGCTCTCCCCTTCCTCATCCTACGAACAGGACGTCTAACCTCGTCAACCCTAAAATTCCTACAGTATCCAAAATCCCAAAGACTATGAGAATGCGCTAAATAACCCAGTACAATGCCTTTGTCCCCTTTTTCATCTAAGAGTTTGTGGAAGTAAGCTTGCCACCTTGCTTAATAGAGGTCTCATCTGCTCGCACCTCACTTTCCTCGTCCTTGATTCACCTTACTTGATCCAAGTCGCGAGCTTTTATGTCTCTCGCTTTGGCGAGCCTATACAATCTCTTATCCCCACCATTTCCCCGTAACTCGACATATAAGAGTTTAAAAGCTACCGTCTTAGCACTCGTGGCCGTCGACTTTGCTTCTATCTTGTAGATATCTTTAAGCCTACACTTCTCATACTCATCCACACACTCCAATCACTCCATATAGGCAACCTTCTTAGCTTTCACTTTGCCTTGAACTTCTCCATTCCACCACCAATTTCCTTGACGATCAGCAAAGATTCCTCTCGATACCCCTAGTACCTCGGTAACTGCTTTTCTAATGCAACCAATATTCATGTCCCACATGTTGTTCACATCCCCGTTATTACTCCAAGCCCTCGAATCAATGAACTTCTCCCCTATTTCCTGAGAAAGAGCAGGAGTCAGGCCCCCCATTTAATCATAGGTCAATCATAAAGGGTCTTCTTTCTCCTATCCTTCTTAATCTTCAAGTCCATCATCAAAGCCTATATTGGGTAGTAATATTTTTACTCGGAAAAACCTTGCAATTCTTACAAAGGTTTTTATAACCCTTCCGTAGGAGTAAGCAGTCTATCTGAGTTCTACCTACCGTGCTACGAAAGATAACCAAGTGATTTCCCCTCTTCCAAAAATACGAGTTAGCAATTACCAACTCAAAGGCTTTAGAAAAATCCAAGAGAGATGCCTCCACCACCATTCCTCTCCCCAAACTCAAAGTCTTCATGGACATCATCAAAACCACTAGAATTTGTATCGATATGACCATTTAAATCTCCACCAATGAAAATCTTTTCGGTGCTCGGTGTACCTCTTACTACCTCATCCAAATCCTCCCAAAATAGCATTTTGACTTCCTCATCCATGCCCACATGGGGCGCATATGCACTAACAACGTTCACAAAAAGTTTGCCGATAACTAGCTTAATAGTCATCATCTTATCACTGATCCTCTTAACTTCCATCACACACTCCCTAAGATCCATGTCAACTAGAATGCCTACTCCATTTCTATTTATTGAGCCTCCTGATTACCACAATTTAAACCCATCCATATTTCAATCTTTGGTACCTACTCATCTGGTCTCCTGAACACAAGTTATATTAATATTTCCCCTCTTAAGACTCTTCACTAGCTCTATAGATTTCTCTGTAAGTGGCCTTATGTTCCACGATCCTACTGTCAACTTAAGAAAATCCGTCCCCCTCTTACCACTATTTCCTCTTGCCTTCGACCCCAATCGAGGACATGACCCTAGTCCACCATCAACCTCTAAAGCCACTAAATATTATATAAACTACAAAATGATAAATTGAGAACAAATAAATTGAGAGAATACAGTAAATCAAGAAGATACAAGCACCGAGATAATAGTAAACGAATAATAGAATATAGAATAGAGACAACACACAATAATTAATAAGCAAATATACTAAATCAAGAACATTAATCAATAAGTGAAGAAAGAGGAAAGAAAATGAAAAACAATAATGGTAAGAAAGAAGGGGAAAAAATCAAGAACAATAAATGTAACAAAATAATCAAGAATAATAGGCTGTCACAACTAACTCAAACTGATCAAGAACCAATATTAGAAGGTGAACTGGTACACAAGAAATCAGTTAAGGAAAGGAAAGGAAAGATACAACCTGAAGCTAAAGACAGTCACCGGGAAGATGTCGACGTCAGCAGTTACGGCGCCGTGAGATCTGGACTGGAGAAAGATGTGGGAAAGATTCTAGCTCGGAACCCTAGATGTTGCCGGAATCTACTTGAAGCCGCCAGAAATTGATAGATCTAGTTCAGATCTTGACCGATCTGGACAGATCTATTTTGCTAAGAAACGAAAAGCTTCGTCGAAAAAATAAAGAAGAAGAAATGAAAGAAGAATTTTGCCGGAAAAACTTCACCGAAAAAAATAAAGAAGAAGAAGAGAAAGTAGCAAATCTGAAGAAAAAGAGAAAGATTTGAAAACTTACACATCGATTTCGCCGGAGAAAGTGACCGGTGGGGAGTACGGCAAAGGAAACACGACGGAGAGGAACTTTTCCCACAGCGTAGAAATGAAATTTCAAAATTACCAATTAGAGATCTCGCTGGTGACGTCGCCGGCAAAGAAGGAACTTGTGAAAGTAATACAAGTAGATGTCTTATTTTTCTGTAATTTATATTTGGAATTTATATTGAAGTTTGAATAATTCGAATTCAAGTGTTATTGTTCCATTTGATCTTCCTCAAAAGTTTGTAAGAAAAATGCTTGCGTAGATGTAAAGATATCAGTCAATTCACATTTTTCTAGCTCACACGGATTTTATAGAACACAACTAAGAAACAAAATAGAGGTAAACGTCAAAAAAGGCACAAATACATAAATATGCTCTTTAACTTGGATTCAACTGACATCTATGTTCTTCAATTTTGGGTGTGCATAAGTAGACACTTAAACTTGTATAAAACTGAATAAGTAGACACATGTGTCCTACATGACATAATACACGTAGGACGCCACGTAGGATACAAAATTGTCATGTAGGACGAAGGTATCTATTTGTTCAAGTTTTGAATAGTTAAAGTGTCAAAGTTAAAGGTCATAGTTGTCAGCTGAAGTCAAGTTAAAGATCATATTTATGTATTATGCCTAAAACAAATATTCAACGTATTTCGTAATATATCTTTTAAATAATTCACATTTATCAATTAACTCAAATATATATTGTTTAAGATTACTTTATTTTCATAAAAAATAGTGCATAATAAAGTTAAACATATGTTCATAACCACACGAAGCGTGGCTAAATTCACGAGTGTTGAAAGATGAGAAGATAAGAAGAAAGAGAAAAACAAGGAAAATCTCTATCCTAATGACATTATTATTATTCACTTGCTAACAAGCTATTTTCTTCCAATAGGATATATTCTTGAAGAGTGAAATCAATGGTTTAAAAATTACTAAATAAATCCTACCATCCTAAATTTAATTATAAACTATTTGCATGTGCTATAAAGGAAATAAATGTCAATTACTTTGTATGAACTTTTTAAAAATGATTCAAAAAGAAGATAATAATTCTCATTATTGATTCCAAATTCCTTAGTATTTTGAATGACAAATATTTTCCACTCTCTCTTGTAATCAATTAAATAACGTATATGAACTAGAAAAAAGAGAGTATAATTTACACAAATCACATAGTGTTAAGATCTAATTATATTTTATCTTTACCTTTTTCCTAATTACAAAAATCTCTTAAATTTGGTCACTTTCGGATATATCACTACCAATCCATTTACATAGTAACTTGATACGTTATCTTCCTTCTGTTACGCTAAAAAGGGGATAATAACGGAATATTAAATTAAAATCCCATATAACATGCAATCACGTATTTTAAACAGCTAACCAACTCCTCACAAAGTGTAACAACTTCTAAAAAATTCAACTTTCAAAATTGTTCTAGCAGATCATCGAGCATCCTTTCAATTTTGATTTAAAATTTTCAAAAAATTGGAAAAGATCAAGAAAAAAAATTAACTAGTTGCTCTATCAATATTGTATCATATACATAACTATGAATATTGAACTTGCTCTACTAAAAGTGATGCCTTGAATAAAGAAAGTTTGATAAAATATTGTTAATGAAGGAAAAGATAGAATGAAACTAATGAAATGACTATTTGTGAACAACTGTATGCAATGAACCTGTTACTTCATTGTGCAAATATGTGAACTATTCGTTGTGGACAGTGATTGTGGTTGTAATTGTGATATTGAATTGGGTGTCACGTTCTGACACATATATAGTTTGGGTATGAGTTCCATGAGAGAAGCATTGTGTGGCTATCATCTGTGTATTGATCTTCACTATATGGGTGATGATACAGAAACTGATCTGAATATAATTGAGCATGTCCATCCTGTGTAATTATTGATATAAAAGGACCGAAGGTCCAAGTGTTACCATGTTGATTGGTGTATTTGAGATTTATCCTCTGAAACTATATATTGCTCCGAAATGGTAAATTGATAATGTATTCTTGTATATGCCTATTCGGATTATGTTATGGGTGCTAAATACTTCAGCATCATAGGTATGAGGTCATGGGTAAATAAGTGGAGAGATGTTGATGTGTTGTTTAGTGGGATTAGTGACTTAGAGTCAGCTATTGATGGTGTCCTGTTGGTACATATGTTAAATGGGAGAATTGGAAATAATTCAAAGACTCTGTCTCTGGGCAGGCCTCCCTGGCGGGAGGAATCCAGTTGTGGCGAGGCCGCTAGAGTGGGATAGGTCCCGTCATGGCGGGCCAGTACAATTATGAGAGGAGTCTTAGTCCACCTAAATATGTATCTCTTTCAAATGAGATATTAATTATTCTAGGGCCAGGTGTTGGTGTGAAAGCTAAAGATAGTAAACTGGTTAGACAGAGTTAGTAGTGACACGTAGTTTGAAAATTTCTCTATGTGATAGAAGGGCTAGGCCTTGATCTGTATTAGAGTTGGCAGCGGACCAACTAGAAAAAATGTGAGTTAGGCTTGAACGACTTAAATGAGGTTAATGGGAATGATAAAAATTTGTGCATAAAGGTTTGGTGGTGTATTTCCTTAAGAGCTTGTTTCCTTCTTGTTGATCTCTTTATATTATGTGGTGGATATCGGGTTGACCGATGATGCCTACCAGTACATGTTGTTTGTACTGATACTACTCTTTCTATGTCACTTGGCATAGTCTAGTTGCAGGGTCAGTGATGTTTCATAGGTGAAGACGGAGATGAGTTTCCAACAGCTTCTACTCTTCCTTCCTTATGGTGGGATCTATGTCTTATTTTTTTAAAATTTATAAATTGTACTCTTAGATGCTCTTGTATCTATTTAGACTAGTATCTTTGGGGGTGTTAAAATATCCTTGTAATAAACCTTAGAATTTTAAAAATTCAATTATAGTGTATTCTTGACTTTTCAGGCTATTAATTTGATATTTGTTAAACTTTTGCATGATATTTCTGTAAGGGTTATCCTATCTAGGTGTTAGAGTAGGTTCCCGCACGGTTCGGTGGTTGGGTCATGACATTTTGTGTTTTATTTTCTTCTTATTTTTTCCTCTGTCTGTATTTCTAGTCTTATAAAGACCCCTTTATATAGTTGTGAGCTAGGGTTTTGAGGGTATTTTGGCCTTCAACTAATTTTAGAGGACCCTTGGGCTTGAAGAACATGAGTTGGGCTCGTCTTGTGAACTTAACTGACAGGCCCAAATATAATTTTGACTTTATTTAAGTCATATAATTTTAGCTTAAATATTGATCCAACTTTATTAATCAATAATTTGATTTGAACAATATATAATGAATTTAAGAATTAATCCAAAATTTAATATGAATTTATCAATAAAATTTTAATATATATATATATATATCAATATGTATCAATCTGATAATAATTGATACATACTCATCATTCTGCCATTGATACACAAAGGCAACAACAACAATACCAACATACCCAGTGAAATCCCACAAGTGGGGTTTGGGGAGGGTAGTATGTACGCAGACCTTAACACTACCTCATGGAGATAGAGAGGCTGTTTTCGAAGGACCCTCGGCTCAAAATTCACAGTCTCAAGTAAGAGAAAAATAATATATGTAGCATAATGGCAAAAAAATAAAAAATGATGAAATTTTACAAGACAAGAACAATAACGATAACAAAGTAATATGATAATCAAAAGCAATAACAACACAACTATAAAGACATGTCTAGACCTACGACCACCCTAAACCGACACACGACAAGACACTATTTTATCCCTATTGGCCTTCTACCCTAATTCGCAACCTCCACTCCTTTCTATCAAAGGTCATGTCCTCGGTGATATGGAGTAGTGTCATATCTTGTCTAATCACCTTTCTCCAATACTTTTTTGGTATACCCCTACCCCTTTGCATAACCCCCACATCCAACCGCTCGCACCTCCTAACTAGGGCTTCGACACCCCTTCTTTACACACGCCCAAACCATCTCAGTCTTGCTTCTCTCATATTGTCTTCCACAGATGTCACTCTCACCTTCTCCTGAATAACCTCATTCCTAATATTATCACTCCTAGTGTGTCCACACATCCATCTCAATATCCTCATAACCGCAACATATATCTTCTGAACATGAGAGTTCTTTACTGGCCAACACTCAACTCCATATAACAGTGTTGGTCTAACCACCATTCTGTAGAACTTACTTTTAAGTTTAGGTAGTACTTTCTTATCACACAGGACTCTAGAGGCAAGCCTCTATTTCATCCACGCTACTCTAATGTGGTGTGTGACATCATCATCGATGTCTCCACTTATCTGGATGATGGATCCAATATATTTAAAGCTTTCTGTCTTGGGGATAGGTTGGGTGGCCAGCCTCACTTTCATGCTCTCTTCATCTATCGCACCACTAAATTTGCACTCCAAGTACTCTGTTTTGGTCCTGCTCAATTTAAACCCTTTGGACTCCAACGTATGTCTCAAAACCTCCAACCTATCATTAACTCTGTCCCGAGTCTCATCTATCAAAACTATGTTGTTTGCAAATAACATACACCATGGAACCTCCTCCTGAATAGAACGTGTCAGCTCATCCATCACCAAGGCAAAAAGAAAAGGACTCAGCACAGATCCCTAATGTAGTCCCATCTCAACAGGAAAATGCTCTGAGTCACCTCCTACCGTCCTAACTCGAGTCTTGACTCTAGCATATATGTCTTTTATCATTCTAATATACACCGTCGGGACATCTTTAGCCTCCAGACACCTCTAGAGAACATCCTTCGGAACTTTGTCAAATGTTTTAAAAAATTCTTATATTTTGTACCAATATGTATCAATCTGATAAGAATTAATACAAATTGTATTGTTTCCATTATTAATACACAAAGACGAAGTTTGAGAAAATTGCTAAAAAAATAATCAAATTAACAATTCAAAATCTGAAAATCAGTAGAAGAATTGAGGTTCAGAGTAAAGAGGGAGGGTGAATTGATAGGAGAAATTTGAAAATAGATTAAGAATAAAAATATCGATCAAAGGGGAACAATCCTTTGTCAATGACAATGAAGGAACATAATCGTGCAATGTAGAGAGACTAAGAAAAGTGAAATTTGGTGAGAGAGTTAACAAATAGATACATGAAGTGTTTTAAGCCTCGTAAAGGAAAATGAATTTTAATTGGCCCATTTGCTATAAAATGATAATTATCGCTACACGTAGCAATATTTTAAAATGATATCTATTTATTGTAAATATGATAGTTATGTTTGCTTATTTAGGTAATTATTCCTAATTGATTGATCATATTCTCAAGAATAAGATAGAGCTAGCTTAATTAATTGCATTATTGATAATCGCCAGATCCTGATTCATTGTAGAGGAAATTTTCAAAACACTAACATTGTAGTACTTAATAGGACTCTCTAGTTACATTTTAATATTTATTGAAAATGACAATATTTTAAATTGTTATTTCGCCTGATTTTGTATTTTTAAAAGAAATTAAAAGAATACAACTAATAAGTAACAAATTGGAGAAAAATATGGGAGAGAATCTTTCAATTATGGTAATGTATCCCTGAAATATTCATTTAGTTATTTTTCCTTTTAGAATAGCAAAATAGACGACTCAATTCTCTCTTTTCTCTCTTCCTCCATTAACGAGCTTAAATCATCTTTCTCAACCACTATTAAGGAGATTCAACTCATGTATAATGCAATTCGATGGATCAAGTTTGTGGCTAAAAAAGGAGATCTATACTGATAAATTAAAAGCGTGCTAAAATCAATCAGGTATTTCGAATTCAATTTTTGTTTTGAACTTCCAAATTTCGTTTGAATCAACAAAAAGCCTACTATTACTTCTACGAAAATTCAGACTGCTACAAGACTTGTTTTGCCAGGTGAATTGGCTAAGCACGCTATTTCTAAAGGGACTAAGGCTGTGACTTAGTTTAGTAGGAACTAGTGTTTGAATTTGGGTATCCTTTTGGGTTTTCGGTCAATGTAAAAGATGGTAGTTTTTATGTTTGATTTGTAATTGGCCTTAGTAAGATTACTGCAAATGAATCAAAGTTTCACTCTTTCAAAAATAAAAAATAAAAATTATTTGAATGTGTTGTTGTGAATTCAATTTTGTTTCGAATTCTCTCAGTTGATGGTGAAGGCAAAACAAGATATTGTATGCATTGTGTAAATCTTATGTGATACAAAATTTACTTTGTCATGTGATTTTTTATTAGAAATTAGAATTGTGAAAAAATAATTTGGATACAAATCGCCTGTTGAGTCCGTTACACTTTGTTTGAAATACAAATGAAATATAGATACATTTTGATGTGTATCTTATAATTGTATTTTTTCTGAAATCAAATTTGTATTCTGAATTTTCTGTCCCACCAATTTTGGTCATAGTAAAAATAATTTAACATATGCATACTAATCAGTTGTGCAGTGTGGATTATGGATACAAATAAAATGTTGAATCGTTTTGAATATTTGTATATTAATCATTTTGGAATACAAAGTGATTGTAAAACATTTTGTGATGTGCTTTAGATACATTTTTTTAATCTTATTTAAAGTCATTGTGATACATTTTATTTTGTGATACGTTTGAAATATTTGTATATTAATCATTTTCTTTGTTGATCTGATTTTGAATACGAATAAGATGTTGAATGGATATGAATATTTGTATAATAATGGTTTAGGAATACAATGTGCTTCTTTGCAATTGGAATACAATTTTTGTCTGATTGTAATACATTTTTTTTGGAATACAATTAGATATGGGGAGCATTAGTTTTCTGATCATGCATTCGGAAAGATGAAACGAAGATAATTGCTATACTGATTACACGACAGAGGCTATTATGATTAAGGAGTATGCAACATTTCAAAATTTAGTGGAGGAGGTTGCTAAGCAAATTGGTGTTGATTCGAGATATAATTGCATGAAGCTGAAGTATAGGATCGAAGATAGCAGCGCACCTTTGAAAATACTCAACGAAATGGATATATGTGTGTATCTATCATTGAAGAAAGATAGCAAAGATTTGTCAAATTATCCTATATGTGTAACTGTTGTTTTGTGAAGTATGCTGAATTCTTTGAAAGAAATCATCAGAAAGAAGGGGTTTGTGATAGATATGTGATATCTGAAGTGATATAAATATAAAAAGCATAAAAATTAAAATAAATAGAATTTCAAAACGGATACAATATTCTGATAGGAAACAGTTGTTATATATATTTCATATATATTTTTAAAAAAAATATGAAATCTCTTTTGGCATAATCTTGGAGTGAATACAAACAAAAAAGAATAAGATTCATGAAATATGCATAATTTTCCAATTTAAAATGTATAGATATACAAAAGTCATACGTATCAGAGTGAATACAATTGTAGAGAAATGATACAATTTTCTCAAAAAGTAAACAATTTGAATACGTAATTAAACCATTTAAAGAAAAAATACAATTCTAATTGGCATTACTCTGGAGTTGATACAAATCAAAAAGGAAATAAAGGGAATAAATACAAACTAAAGAGAAAAGGCTACAATTTTCTGAAAAAGCAACAAATTCGATACGTAATACAACCATTTAAAGAAAAAAATTACAATTCTAATTAGTTTGGTAAAAATATTTGTATCCATTTACTTTGAAAAAGCATGAGTATTCGTATAAATACAAAAAAAAAAGAGATATTAAATTCTATAGTTATTCGAATGAAGGATTAAATGGGTATAAAATTGCCTAAAAATATAAAATACAATTCTAATTAGCATTACTTTGGAGTGGATACAAATTAAAGAAAAAATAAAAGGAATAAATACAAAATAAAGAGAAAAGGCTACATTTTTTTGAAAATAGAGAGAGAGAAAGATAAATACACGTGGGAAAAAAAGCATAGAATCTTATCTCTACAAGGAATGGAAGGAAATAGAGAGAGAAAAATATTTCACCTTTTAGTTAATTTGAATTTAGAGAGAGAAAGTATCATATAATCGAAAAAAAGAGGAAAAAAAATCAAATCGTGCATAAAATGTGGGATAGAAATCAGATAATTTAGGAAGGGATTTAGAATACCATTAATTTGCTACTTGACTAAAATATTGTTCTTTTTACTAATATTTTTAAAGCGTAGTTATTTTTAATGAATAAGTTATAAAATTTGTCTGTTAGCTAATTTTTCCTTCATTGTATTCCCTGGTACTTGTTTCATTTTGGCTGTGAGTGTTTAGTATATATTTGACGTATATTTACTGTATATTCTATATAATTACTTTATATACACTGATATACAACTTACAAATACATACAATGACGTCCAAGTTTGTATATTGTTGTATGTTGTTTGTATGACATGTATATATCTTGTAAATTTTATGTATGTTAATATATATCAGTGTATGTCATGTATATGACTGTTATTGAAATAATTCTTCTACATAGAAAAAAATAAAATAAAATAAGTAAAATTCTGCAATCTAGAAATACTGAGGAAAGTGAGATTGGTGAAGAGTTAACGGATAGATACATGTAGTGTTTTAAGCCTTGAAAAAAAGGGTGGATTTTAATTTGGTGAATTTACTATAAAATGATAATTGTTGCTACACTTCGTAATACTTCAAAATTGTATTTATGTATGGTAGATATAGTAGTTGTGTTTGCTTCCTCAGATAAATTTTTTTCTAAATTGATTGATCCTACTCTCAAGAATAAGGTATATTGAATCTTCTTAGTTAATTGCTTCCTTGACTTCAGTGATTTGATTGCCTTATTTTATTTTAGATTTGAATACTTTATTTTATTTTATTGATTGAGGTGATGGTCTGAAGGTGAAAAATGAATGTATATATTGTGTATCTCATTATATATCTGGTCTATTTTAGTGTATATCTGATGTATTTTTACTACACATCCTATATTCAGTGACATACACATGACATAAAAAGTTTGTATATATATTGAAAATTTTGTGCATGTTAATATATATCAATATATGTCATGCGTATGTCAATTGTATATATTGACATACAATAGTATAAAATAATCATTTGTGGAAGTCATGGGATAGAACTCTCGAAATAAAAGCAAATATAATCATTTGATTTTTCGGTGAAAATTTTTAACGAAGAAATTGCAGTTGGGTCACAATAACCATTTCTATTTATATTTTTTGTCCTTTTTTTTACCTTTTTCATTCACTTTAATATATAATCTACTCAATAAATGGATTGACAAAATACTCATAAAATAAATATTGTAATTAAGCTGATGTAGCAATAACCAAGCATGGTTTTAATGACCTCTCTTAATTCATCATTAAAAGGTCAAAAATTAATGTTAAAATTAATTATTACCATTTATAATAAAAGTCTTTTTTGTTTCTAAATAATTTCTTTTAGTTACAACATAATTCTACATTACTTAATTATGGAATTGGAAAGGTTTCTGCAGCATTAAAATTTATACTATATAAACAAAATACAATATGTAATTATCATTTCATTTTTTTGATGAACCAAATTTGAACTTTGTGAAGTATAAATTTGTAGAAGTAGGTAGAATAGAAAGAGAAGCATTCCAAGAAATTATATTATATAAATAACTCTCCCTTGATCACCTTTCAAGATACAAACACCATTATATGTAGTAGAAAACTGATCATTTATAGGTCAATTGATTTCGAGTCAATCTGAAAAACCGTGTAGGCTTCGGTGGTGTAATCAACTTAATCCTCAAGTGGAGCATCTGCCTTTCACTCCTAAAGAAGATGATACTATTATCAAAGCTCATGCCACATTTGGTAACCAGTGGGCTATGATAGCTCGTTCGTTATCAAGTCGAATCAATAACGCGATGAAAAATCATTGAAATTCCATCCTTAAACGGAAGCGCCCATCTATGTCAAAAGATTTGACATTAGAAAATTCTCAACCGCCGTTGAAGAAATCATTCAGTACCGGGGAGGATACAAATTCGGGTAGTTCATATAGATCTAATTTGAGCAATTTGGGTGTTTCTAGGTTCCCTAAGTTGTGTCTTTATCCGTCCATTGTCTCACTAGGTCAAATTTTGTCTCTTTCAGCAATTTCACCAGTAATGCCTAATCATTCAGCATCTCTGAATCTCTCTACCCTGATACAGATCTAGTGAAAATTCGAATCAGGTGAACTGAATCAAACAAGTAGTTGAACTGACACCTATATCGACATCTAAATCCACTCCATCGATTTTTATGCCCCAAATTTCAACAAATTAGAATTGCAATTTTGATCTTTCAAGTATGGAAAAATAGTTATTGAGTTCAGAATTTTTGATGGTTTTGCAACAAGATGTGATACAAAAAGAAGTTAAAAATTATATATCAGAGTTTGAAAATGAAAGGGTTTCAATGAACACAAAAGTAATAAGCAATGCTGTTGTTAGCAACATTAGAGTTAGCAAAGATTGAGTAACTATTGAATAAGGAGGAGAAAATATGAAGAGATCATAATTGTTAATTTCTTTAAACTTTAGTTGATGTTTTTATAGCATCTCATTAGACTTTTGTAGGAATGTAGAAGAAAAAAGAGAGCAAAAACTCTCTATATTTAGAAGAAATGTAGGAAAATCTCAATCACTCTTAGGGAACCTAGAAAAATAAAAATTGCTCAAATTAGATCCATATAGACCACCTAAATTTGTACCCGTCCTGATACTGAACAATCTCTTCAACGATGGTTGAGGATTTTTGAAGAGATTGTTCAGAGCGAGTACAAATTCAGGTAGTTTATATGAATCTAATTTGAGCAATTTTGATTTTCCTAGGTTCCCTAAGGGTGATTGAGCTTTCCCTACATTTCTTTTGAATATAGAGATCTTTTGCTCTCTTTTTCTTCTACATTCCTGCAAAAGTCTAATGAGATACTATAAAAACATCAACTAAAATTTAAAGAAAATAATATTTATGATCTCTTCATATTTTCTCCTACTAATTCTATAGTTACTCAATCTTTGCTAACACTACTGTTGTTAACAATAGCATTTCTTATTGCTTCTGTGTTCATTGAAACCTTTTAATTCTCAAACTCTGACATATAATTTTTAACATCTTTTCGTATCATATCTTGTTGCAAAATCATCAAAAATTCTGAACTCAATAACTATTCTCCATACTTGAAAGACCAAAATTGTAATTCTAATTTGTTGAAATTTCGGGCATGAAAATCGATGGAGTGAATTTAGATGTCGATACAGGTGCCAGTTCAACTACTTGCTTTTTCGGTTCACCTGATTCGAATTCTCACTAGATTTGTACCAGAGTACAGAGAGACTTAAAAGATGTTGATGGATTAGGCATTACTGGTGAAATTGTTGAGAGAGACAAAATTCGACCTGGTAAGGCGATGGACGGATAAAGACACAACTTAGGAAACCTAGAAACACCTATATCGCTCAAATTAGATCCATATGAGCTACCTGAATTTGTACCCGCCTCGGTACTGAACGATTTCTTCAACAGCGGTTGAGGATTTTCAAATGTCAAATTTTCTGACATAGAAGGGCGCTTCCTTTTAAGGGTGGAATTTCAATAATTTTTTTATCGCGTTATTGGTTCAACTTGATAACCAACGAACCACCATAGCCCATTGGTTACCAAATGTGGCATGAGCTTTAATAATAGTATCATCTTCTTCATGAGTAAAATGTCGATGCTCTACTTGAGGATTAAGCTGATAACACCACCAGAGCCTACACGCTTTTCCAGATCAACTCGAAATCAATTGGCCTATAAATGAACAATTCTCTGCTCCATGTTCCTTGACTGACATCCGTAGGTGAAGCAAGAAGAAGAAAGGAAGCAGGAATTAAAATTTTTGAAGAAGTTTTAGCCTAAATCTATGTTAATTTTTTAGGTATAATTTTCACCTCAAACTCTTGTATGAATGTTGTTATTTTTCTTCTTCTGTCCTCTCTGCATTTTTCATTGAAATATTAGAATTTATATTTGAAAAAATGACAATATTTTAAGAAAATATTGATATAGGGAATTTTGCATAAAATTAAGAGAAGACAAAAAGGAAAGTATATGAAGTATTGAGAGAACAAATAAAGAGGGATAAGAAAGATAGAAATATAAAGAAAGTAAACAACAGGATCCATATAATATTTGCCAAAATCAAAGTTTAATTTACAAATAATGATTCATTTATTTTGTTCCATATATATATAGTCTTAGTATGTTCCATATATAAACAATCTCCCTAAATTTATAAAGAATAACGATAAATTATTTAAATGGTAGGAGATATTATTTCAAAGGGAGCAAAAAGAGAGAGAATATTTTAAATTCATTATGAGGAGAAAAAGAAGGAAAATGATTTCTGAATTGAAAGAAAAAATTGAGAATAAAGGAAAGGCGCATGATTAAGGTGTGGGGGAGGAGGAATAAAAATTAAAATAAAAAAGAAAGGCATAAAGAAAAAAAATGTCGAAGATTTGAATTTGATTGTATCATTTTCTTTTTTTGGTTTTCAATTTATTTATTTTTAGTTTATTTCATAAAACAACAACAACATATCTAGTAAAATTCCACAAGTGGATAGAATTACACAGACCTTACCATTATCTCATAAAGATAGAATGGTTGTTTCAAATGTATCAACCCCAAATAAGAGAGAAGCATAATAGAGATAGCATAGCAGCTAAAATGAAGAGCAATGTAAATTCCAAAGACAAACACAATAACAGTAGCAAAATAATGTGATAATAAAAAGTAATAACAACACAACTAAAATGGCATGACTAGACCTATGACCAACCTTAAATCGTCACAAGGCAAGACAACATTCTATCCCTACTAGCCTTCTATCCTAATACGCGACCTCCACTCCTTTCAATCTAAGGTCATGTCCTATGTGATATGAAGCTGCGATATATCCTGCCTAATCACATCTCCCCAATACTATTTTAGTCTACTCCCACCCCTTCATGTAACCCCTAAATCCAACCGCTCGCACCTCCTAACTAGGGCGTCGACACACCTCCTCTGCATATGGCCAAACCATCTCAGTCTCGCTTCTCTCACCTTGTCTACCACAGAGGCCACTCTCACCTTCTCTCGAATAACCTCGTTCCTAATCTTGTCACTCCTAGTATGTCCACACATCCATCTCAACATCTTCATCTCCGTAACATGCATCTTCTGAACATGTGAGTTCTTGACTGGCCAGCACTCCACCCCATATAACAAAGACGGTTCAACCACCATTCTGTAGAACTTACCTTTAAATTTAGGTGGTATATTTTTATCACACAGGACTCTAGATGCAAGCCTCCATTTCATCCATGCTGCTCCAATACGATGCGTGACATTATCATCGATGTCCCCACTACTCTAGATGATGGATCCAAGATATTTAAAGCTTTCTTTATTAGGGATAGGTTGAGTGGCAAGCCTCACTTACATACCCTCTTCATCCATCGCAACACTGAATTTGCATGATGTGTCACATATTTACGACACTTTCGATACTCAAAATAGTGAATTAGTTTATATTGCAAGCATGTTTCTGTAGATACGATGTGTGTTTTGTTTATTTTACAGGAAAATTAAGTCGAGCACGAGTTTGGATGATTTTGTGTATATATGCTGATATGTTGCTGAGGACCAAGGAATACGAGCTTTACCACGGACCGTAGTGCTTTGCTCAGGTCATGGTGGCAGCCGTAATGTTGATCAAGGAAAAGGTTGATGCTGAAGTTTTGACCAAATGTAACTTTACGGAACCCTTCACGGGCCGTGGAGTTCACTACAAATTGTGATGATGGCTCGTGAAGACTGGTCAAGGAAGATTTAGGAATATTACTAACGATGGCACTACGGACCCCAATACGAACCGTAGTATGTACCACAAGGTGTGTTCCTTTCTCGTGAAGGAATGAAGGCCACACATTGGTGGAGCAAAAGGCAAACACCATAGAGCAGGACCACGGACCGTGAAGATCAGTAAGGTCCGTAGTGCTTGGGCGTGAAACTGTGCCGACTTCAATTTTCCTAGTTGGTTTAGGATTAGGTTTTGTACTTCTATAAATACCCGAAGTTATTATATTTTTAGGGTTACGTATTTTAATATCAATTTTTAAATATTATTGTGAACACATTGAAGATACATTCTACTACTTTTTGAGATAGGCTTTTGGAATATAATTTTGATTTTCATTCTTGATTTTTGGTTTGTGTGTGTGATTCAAGGTTTACTTCTTCATTAACGTAGGTATTGATTCATGAATTCTATGCAAATTCATATTCTTTTACTTGCAATTATGAGTAGCTAAACGCACAACTAGGATTTTGGAAACCATGACAAAATAACAAAGTAGGTACACATGTAAAGTGATTATTGTGATTTGTCTTGCATGTATTGTGATTTTCTTCATCTATAAGTCTTTCTTGATGAGTGCACGCATTGGGAACCTTCCCATATTCATTGCTTTCCCGGGAGAGATATGGTGATTAGGAAAATATTATCATAATAGAAATTTGAAGGAACAAAACTTCGTCTAAGTTACTTGAGTCCGGGATGGGATAGTACTCTGAGGTCTAGAGCGAAGGTTAGTAGAGCACACATTCTGAGACCAGGAGGAGATTGAATGATATGCATCTAAGAAGGACTGATAGGTGAATTAGATGTTACATAACTCGCTAAATTTTACATGCAATTCATTGAAACATTACCACTAACACGATTAGTGTGCTGAGTTAAAAGTTATGGGAAACACAATCCTAGCTAAATTTTTATATTGTTCACAACCTGATTACTAGTTACTTTGTTATTGCATCATTTAGTGTTACTAAATAAATTAACAAAACCCCCGTTTTACTTTATGCACTTTTGCTTTTGGGAAGTAGGAACTACAATTGAAAAGTGCTTGCTAATAGATTTTTTTCAACCTATTCCCTGTGGGATCAACCCCAACTCTTAATTGGGTAAATATATTGCTAACGATTGTCTATATTTCTTTCGAGAGGTATACTTGAACGTTATCATTGCACTCCAAGTATTCTATTTTGGTTCTGCTCAAATTGAATTCTTTGGACTCCAAAGTTTTTCTCCAAACCTCCAACCTATCATTAACTCTGTCCTGAGTCTCATTAATCAATACTATGTCATTTTCAAATAGCATACACCATGTAACCTCCTCCTCAATAGATCGTGTCAACTCACCCATCACCAAGGCAAAAAGGAAAGGGCTTAGCGCAGATCCTTAATGTGTCCAAATCAACAGGAAAATGCTTTGAGTCACCTTCCACCATCCTAACTCGAGTCTTGGCTCCATCATACATATCTGTTATCGCCCTAATATTTACCATCAGAATACCTTTAGTCTCCATACACCTCCAAAGGACGTTCCTTGAAACCTTGTCATAGGCCTTTCCAAGATCAAAGAACACCATATAAAGATCCCTCTTTCTTTCCCTAAATTTCTCCACCAGTCTCTGTATAAGATGGATTGCTTCAGTATTCAACTGCTTTGGCATGAATCTAAAGTGATTCTTTGAAATGGACACTCTTCTCTTCACTCTCATCTCCACCACTCTCTCTCATATCTTCATAGTGTGGCTTAGAAATTTGATACCCCTGTAATTATTAAAGTTTTGGATATCACCCTTGTTCTTGTACAATGGAACCATTGTACTCCACTTTCATTCATCGGGCATCTTAGTTGTCTTCAAAATAGCATTGAACAACCTAGTCAATCACTTCATACCTTCTCTGTCAGTACTCTTTCAAAAGTTCATCGGAATCTCATCGGGATCGGTCGCTCTCCCTCTCCTCATCCTATGAATAGCATATATCACCTCCTCAACCCTACTATACCTGCAGTACCCAAAATTTTGAAGGCTATGAGAGTGCGCCAAATCATCCAGTACAATGTCTCTATCCCCTTTTTCATTTAAGAGTTTGTGGAAGTAAGTTTGCCACATTTGCTTAATATAGGTCTCATCCACTAACACCTTACTTTCCTCGCTCTTGATGCACTTTACTTGATCCTAGTCATGAGTTTTTCTCTCTCTCTCTTTGGCGAGCCTATACAATATCTTATCCCCACTCTTTTCCCCTAGCTCGACATATAAGTATTCAAAAACTATCATCTTAGCACTCATGACTGCCGACTTCAATTCTGTCTTTCCCATCTTACAGATATCTTTAAGCCTATATTTCTCACCCTCATTCATGCACTCCAACCGCTCTGTATAGGCAACCTTCTTAGCTTCTACTTTTCCTTGAACTTATCCATTCCACTACTAATCTCCTTAACGACCATCAAAGATTTCTCTTGATACTCCTAGTACCTCGGTAGCTGCTTTTCTAATGCAACTAGCAGTCATGTCTTGCATGTTGTTCACATCCTCGCTACTACTCCAAGCCCTCAAACCAATCAACTTCTCTCCTATTTTTTGAGAAAGGACGGGAGTTAAGCCCCCCACCTCTCATCTAATCCTCGGTCAATCATAAAGGGTCTTCTTCCTCCTATCCCTCTTAATCTCCAAGTCCATCACCAAAATTCTATGTTGGGTAGTAATATTTTCACTCGTAATAATATTTCAATCCTTACAAAGGCCTCTATCACCCTTTCAGAGGAGTAAGTAATCTATTTGAGTCCTAGCTACTATGCTACGAAAGGTAACCAAGTGATTTTCCCTCTTTAGAAAATACGACTTAGCAATTACCAACTCAAATTCTTTAGCAAAATTCAAAAGAGATGCCCCACCACCGTTCCTCTCCCTAAAACCAAAGCCTTCATAAACATCATCAAAACCACTAGAAGTTGTACTGATATGACCAAGGAAAATCTTTTCGGAGCTAGGTAGACTTCTTACTACCTCATCCATATCCTCCCAAAAGATCTTTTTGACTTCTTCATCCAGGCCCACATGGGAGTATACGCACTGACAACATTCACAATAAGTCTGCCGATAACTAGCCTAATAGTCATCATCCTATCACTGATCCTCTTAACCTCTACTATACATTCCCTAAAATCTCCAACAATTAGAATACCTACTCTATTTATATCTTTTGAGCCTCTTGATACCACAATTTAAACCTATCCACATCCCGAGCTTTGGTACCTACCCATCTAGTCTCATGAACATAAGCTATATTAATATTTCTCATCTTAAGACTCTTCACTAGCTCTATGGACTTCCCTGTAAGTGACCCTATGTTCCACGATCCTACTCTTAACTTAAGAGAACTCGTTCCCCTCTTACCTTATTTTTCCTCGCCTTCGATCCCAATCGAGGACATGACCCTAGTCCACCATCAGTCTCTAAAGCCACTAGATAATATATTAACTACAAAGTTATAAGTTGAGAATAAACAAATCGAGAGAATACAGTAAATCAAGAAGATATAAACAATGAGATAATAGTAGACAAATAATAGAATGTAGAATAGAGAAAACACACAATAATTAATAAGCAAATATACGAAATCAAGAACACTAATCAATAAGTGAAGAAAGAGGAAAGAAAATAAAGAACAATAATGGTAAGAAAAAAAATCAAGAACAATAATTGTAAGCGAAAAGATCAAGAACAATAGGCTATCACAACTAACTCAAACTGATCAAGAAGTAATATTAAAACATGAACCGGTACACAAGAAATCAGTTAAGAATAGGAAAGAAAAGATACAACCTGGTGTTGCACACAGCCACTGGGAAGACGTCGGGCTCACCAGTTGCGGCGGCGTCAGATCTGGACCGGAGAAAGATGTGAGAAAGATTTTGCATCAAAACCCTGGACTTTGTCGAGAATGCTTGGATGTTGCTAGAATCTACTTGAAACCACCAAAATTTGGTAGATCTAGTTCAGATCTTGACCGATCTGGACAGATCTATTTTGCTGAGAAACAAAAGAAGGAGACGAAAAGTTTCATCGAAAAAATAAAGAAGAAGAAAAGAAAGAAGAATTTTGCCGAAAAAATAAAAAAGAAGACAGAAAGTAGTAAATCTGGAGAAAGAGAGAGAAAGATTTAAGAACTTACAAATCGATTTTGCCGGAGAAAGTGACCGACGGGGAGTACCACAGAGGAAACACGACGGAGAAGAACTTCTCCCTCAACATATAGATAGAATTTTAAAATTATCGATTAGAGATCTCGCTGGTGACTTCGCCGACAAAGAAGGAACTTGTGAAAGTAATACAAGTAGATATCTTATTTTTTTGTAACTTATGTGTTTTTTATTTGGTATTTATATTGAAGTTTGAATAATTCGAATTTAAGTATTATTGGGCCCATTTGGTTTTCCTCAAAAGTTTGTAAGAAAAATGCTTGTGGAGATGTAAAGATATAGGTCAATTCACATTTTTCTAGCTCACGCGATTTTATAGAACACAAGTAAGAAAGGAAATAGAGGTAAACGTTAAAAAAAGACACAAATACAAAAATATGCTCTTTAACTTGGATTCAGCTGACATCTATGTCCTCCAATTTTGGGTGTGCACAAGTAGACACTTAAATTTGTATAGAATTGAATAATTAGATACACGTGTCCTACGTGGTATAATACACGTAGGACGTCACATAGGACACAAAATTGTCATGTAGGACGAATGTATCTATTTGTTCAAGTTTTGAATAGTTAAAGTATCTACTTGTGTAACTAGTAAAGTTAAAGATTATGCATGGTTGTCAGCTGAAGTTAAGGTAAGAATCATATTTATGTATTATGCCTAAAAACATTGCTCATACATTACGTATTTCGTAGTATATCTTTTAAATAATTCACATTTATCAATTAACTCAAATATATATTGTTTAAAATTATTTTATTTTCATAAAAAATAGTGTATAATAAAGTTAAACATATTTTCATGACAGCACGAAGCGTGGCTAAATTCACTAGAATTGAAAATGAGAAGATAAAGAACAAAGAGAAAAAAGGAAAATCTCTATCCTAAAGACATTATTATTATCCACCTGCTAACTAGCTATTTTCCTCCGATAGGACATATTCTCGAAGAGTGAAATCAATGGTTCAAAATTAAATAAATCTTACCATCCTAAATTTAATTATAAACTATTTTCATGTGCTTTAAAGGAAATAAATGTCAATTACTATGTATGAACTTTTTCGAAAATGATTCAAAAAGAAGGTAATAATTCTCGTTATTGATTCCAAATTTCTTAGTATTTTGAATTACCAAAAAAAGAAAAATGAGGTACAAAAATTGAATGAAATTAAATCCTCAACACTTGGGGAGGTCCATCGGTGGAGGAGGCAACTTTTGATTTGGAAGTTTTCCATCTAGAACCAACCATGCCATCTTCAATCCCCAACTTGTGTGAACTTCCAAGTGACAATGCATAAACCATACTCCTATTGACAAACAACATCATACATTAGCATATGTACTATGCACTTTTTCCGTTCTGATATATGTGATGATGTTTGACTGAGTACAAAATTTAAGTATACAGATACGTATGAAGTTATAAATCTTTTCATTAAGGATAAAATAGATATTTTAAAGTTAAATTGTTACTAAATACAGAAATGTGTCCTTCTTTTTAGGACTAATTAATAAAAATATGTGTCGCGTAAATTGAAACGAGTTGATAATACTAGACTTTTCGAAAGCAAATTCTTAGATTACCTGGATTATCGGCTAGAAATCGAATAGCAACCCAACCACCAGAAGGGACACCCACAGTGTTCCTCTCAATAGGATCAACAAGGTTGAAATTTGATGGATCCTTATTAGGGTCATAATTCCCAAAACCTTGTCCAACAACAAAGAAGTTGAATCCATGAAGATGAAAAGGATGACTTTCAGCACCAAGAATGCTTGTATCTTGCATTACTAGCTCCACACTTGTGTTAAATTGTAAAACCATAAGTTTTGTGTCATTATTAACTAAGGTGTTATTTGGAGGGTTTCCAGTGTAGTTAAACCAATGTAAAGGACTATAAGGAAAATCAGGCTTGTATACACCTTTGGATTGTCCAAAGAAATGAGATTGGAGAAGTGCATTTGTAGGTAGTATAAACGACACATTGTTAATTGAAGCTGAGAATTTTGTGCCATTAGGTCCTTGACAAGTTTTGTTTTGATCACAAGGACTTGTTCCAAGACCTATTGTGAAAAACAAATGTTTATCGACGTTTAGAGGTACATTAGCAGGGAACTGAGGAGTAGCGAGACTTCTTAATTTACTTGTAAAATTGGTGACAAAATTTGTGTCGTTGAGCGCTGGTAATGATGGTTTAAAGATTGGTAGATTTTTCAAATGGAGTTTTGATTTCGATTCATATTCTAAAATTCCAACAACTATAGAGTTGTCAAATGTGCCGGGACCTGTCACATATGGCCTAGCAGTCATGTAAAATATGGCATTAGGAAAATGAGGTTTAGTTTTGAGAAGAACATTATGAGTTTGTCCAGGTGTAATAATAATTGTATCTGTATCAAAGGGTTTAACATAAACTCCATCAGCATCGATAACTTGGAGAGTATGGTTCGCAATACTGAAGAAAAGCTCGTCATTAAGGGCAGCATTGATCAATCGAAGAAGGTAAGTTTTTCCAGGCTTCACCTTCAATTTAAAAGTATCTGTGTAAAAAAAATCTGAAATTGTTAATATTTTTACTCATATACAATCATTATTTTGAGTCGTACACGTGTACTCTGTCATTCATTTTAGAACAGACGAAGGAATATTACCTTTTGTCGAGCAATTATACAAAGGGCCAGGAAGTCCATTGATAGTATAAGCATCAGAAACATTAGGACCTCCACCTGTTTGCAAAGCTTGGGAAATTATAGCCTCAGTGTCTGCATTGAACCATTCCCCTATATGACATAAAATTGCATATATTCATCAATTCATTATTAGTATTTTTGATTACTAATTTAGACAAATTAATTAATAATTATATATAATGACTTAATTAATTATTACCAAAGATGATGGGAACTTGTTTGTAAGGTTTGGCAAATGGATAAGGAGTATTTTTCTTAGGAAGAATAATAATAGGACCATAGAGAGTTGATCTTAACCATGAAATATTGCATGCCACCAAAAAGTTCCTCTTTGACCAATTATAGTGAAGTTATACACATAACTTTGACCAGTTTGAATTGGACATTGTGTTACATATGCTGGTCCATCTGCCCATCCACTATGAAGTTGTCTAATTCCATGCCTATTGTAACAACAAAAATATCATTAATCCTTGTCGAATTTCATCGATTGCTTGTTGAACCGTGTGAATTATATAATAGTAAATATTTTTTTATGTATATATACCAGTGGATAGAGATTTTGTTTCGGACATTATTGATCACTTCGATTTCAAGACGATCACCTTCCCTTGCCACAATACGAGGTCCAGGAAATTGTCCATTTACTGTAACCATACTCTTGGTGTGACATAGTCTTGTCACATTTTGCAATTTGATCTGATGAAATTCAAAACATGAAACAACTTCTATGCACTGACAGTAACTTAATAAATTAATGAGATTAGTAGCAAGGTTGGTATGTATAACTTACTGGCTACAACATGTTAAAATACACATATAGTGTAACTTTTATAATAATGTCGGTATGTATAAGTTAAATCTCCACTATATAAATATGAAACTAATTAACAATATGCTTACTTCAAATTTGTAATGCCTGGTTGCAGCTGAAACACTAGGGAGGAGACATAATGCAATTAGAGAGACAAGAAATATTATTCCAATAGCACCCATTTTTCACCCAAAAATAAAAAATAAGAAATCTTTTTCTTTAGAAATTTAATCTTTTTCTACTAGAGCATGGAGGTTTCATATGTGTGTATATATATATATATGAAGTTGTTTGATAGGATGTTTGGTTGATTTGGTGAAATAAAAATAAATAAGAAAAGGATAATGTTGAAGAGAAAGTGAATAGCATTGATTATATTGTAAGCAATCTTTGGTTAGACCAACTGTTATTGTAGAACAATCTTTAGAGTGGTGTCAAAGAATACAAATATTTGTATATTTGTATGGTATTAATTGTAGTATATTTGATATATATCACGAGAAGTTATGATGAATTGGTAAGTACTTCTTCATTTTTAATTAGAGGTCTAGGGTTCAATTCCGGAGTAATGGAATCACTTTTGATAAGAAACGTTTTATCCTGTGCGAATTTCGTATAATCGATCTTCAAAACAGATATCAAACATCGAGTGAGAAATCAAATCTAATAATATATTTGACATGCAAAATATTTCACTATCTCTATACATAGGGATTTTCCTTCTAAATGAGTCATGAGGTTAGATTAATTAAGGCTTCATAGAAAGCTAGCTAATTAGCTATAGACAAGATTTTGACACTCTTCCCAACAAGAATGATGATAGTCTTGAGGAGAAAGTTTTTATCATATTTTATTATAGTGTTGTCATTATCAAAAACATTTCTTCGCCTTGTTAACAAAAGCAGATCGGAGCTGGGATTTGATGTTAATAAGCTTCAAATTTTAACTTTTTAAATTTATGCATTATATTTAAATTAATTAAATAATTTATACATATTTAATGAATTTCTTTAGACTAATGTATGATTTAAACTAAAACTGTTTGGCCGAAGCCGCCGCGGCCCGCAAACTCTATTCAGTTCCGCCCCTGCTTGTTAAGTGTTCATAAGTATTAAACAGTAATTAACTTGATGGTGGATTTGTTGATTAGACCAAACAAAAAAATCATGCTAATTTCATTCAACTACGAATTATCTAATAGATTATAAAATAAAAAATTAATTAGGAGCCTTTTAGCGATAAATTAACTAGGAATTACGGGATAAATTTCCTTGCCAATTTCATGTTTTCTTGTACTGATCAGTATGTTTGACATGCAAAATTTCACTTTCTAAGTATGGATTTTAATTAAAGCTAGCTTAGACAGCTAGGGATGATTTTGACCTTACAACATACAGTGTTTTTTCGTTATTAAAATATTTCTTCACTGGAATGTTAAGAAAATTATAGTAATAACTAACTTTTATATTGTTAGTGTAAATAATTTTAATTTACACTATCAAAACATCTATATATGTTATAGTAGGTAAAACATATTCCTTATGTCCCTATATATATGATTTTTACGTATGAAATATTTTAAATTGGTAATCCTTATAACTTATAGTACTTTTATGTATGTAAATTACTTTTTCAAAATCCTTAAAGATTATCTATCTGAATGGACAGTCAAAATTAAAAAATTTGATTCTCGTAATCAAATTATGTCATTTAAATTAAGACGTAAGAAATATGTTATTTTAAAAAAACGCTATTTAAATAACTTGATAATGTCAAAAATTATTTATAATACAAAAAACTCATACTCATCTTATTTTAGTTATACGACTCTTTTAATAGAAAACATAACATAGGAGATCAATACATTCATTTTTTCATTGATCAAATTATAGCTAGTCAGATCATTTTCTCGAAATAATTATAAGATAAGAATTCACGAGTGAATATCTACAAAGCCAAATTAAATCTCCCTTTAGTAGGTTGCTCTATTTGTAACAACGTTTAGCTATAGTGAAAAAATAATAATAATAACGCCAGAAATCAAGGTAAGGTGCTAGAAGTCTAGAATTGGTATAGTAAATTAATGAGATAAGTGTCAAAAATACACCTGAACTATTCTTTTTTTTTTGAGTTTCTTACCTAAACTATTAGGACTGTGAGTTTCATACCTAAACTATCACTTATTAGTTTGAGAAATACACATCTCTCTTTTATTCCACTCTCATCATGGTGTGTGTACTATACCCTCTCTTTCATTTAAAATCATTTATCACATTACACTCCACATGGACAAAACATTTCATCTTAATAAAAATTAAATAAATTATTAGAATTAATTAAAATTAAAATTAAAGTATTACTACCTCCCGTTCAAAAAAAATTATAAAATAAAATATAAATATTAATATTTTTCTTACATTACTCCACCATTTTCTCTCATCATACCCACCTCCACCCTAATTTTTTAGTTTTATTTTTATTTATTAAATTTCTTTTATAAAAGTTTTAAAAAAAAATCCTACTTCATCTCCCCCTGTAACGATCTAGCCCGTCGTCACTTAAAATATTTGTGGTAAAGGTATACGAATCTCTTTCATCATAATACTAGGATCAATTCCTTGGTATGCGAGTGCATTAGTTGTGAATTAAGATCGTAATATGCTCATATCTCAAAGTTAAGTTGAAAGTGTCTTTCCGATTTAGTTTTGGACTTGAGTTTAAACTAAGGTCAACTTCAAATGACCATATCACTCAGCCTATAATGAATTAGGTGCTCCATGACCTATCAAATTAAAGGTCTTTGCGTTTTTTTTCCAATGCCACCAAATTTACCTCATTTGAAGTTTGGAGTAAAATGTTATGCTCATTTTACTGAGCATTGTCTGTTCTGGGCCGTCAGAGCGGGATCCGACGGGTGAGAATGTAAAGGAGGCATTTTTTTATTATCTCATTGTTCCCCTAAGTTTCAAAATAGATGATGGTTACCCTAGAAACCCTTAAGAAGTTATTCTAGGCTTGGAAAGAAGGGGAGAAGAGATTCCTAACGTAAGGAAGGCTACAACCCACAGATTTAAGGCCGCCTCCATTGATTCTCCTTTTGAAAGTCAGGGATTGTGCTATAATCTTTCTACAATTGCTTGGAGCACAGGTAGGCTAGGTTTTCTCAATTGAGTAGTTATAAATTCATTCTCATTGCTTAATATAATGTAGATTGATAGGACATTTTATGCCTAGGCCTTCGGGCACGGAGTCTGGATGATTAAATGATTGTCAATTATTATTTAGAGTGGAAATGTATGTTGTGGGTAATGATTATTATGTGATCAGTGAAAAAGACTCAATCTTTGAATGTTAATCTGGGTGAAACTATTAGAAGGCCAATGATTCTTGTGAGATTAAGTATAGAAAATAACTGGGTCATAACGGAATTCTAAGACTTGGGGATTATGGACTATTGATGCATATAAGGATAGGATTATACAATAATTGTGTGTGTTTATACTGACTATTGCGAGTTGTGAAATAAAGGGCAAATGTGAATGACTTAGTGTTGATAAATCTCATGCCATGAACCTATCTGATGGCATGTAGTTGTATGTTATGGTTTAGACTATATCATAGAGAGACTCTTAATAACAATTGAGTAATACTGTGATGTCTACCATGCATTTAATTGTTATGGTTAGGTGAATGATATGACGTTGTGATTGGTCTATAATCTCAAGACTGTGAAATCCATAATCTTGAACTTGTTCTACTAAAACTGATGTCTTGAATGAAGAAGTCTTGATGAGATATTGTTAATGAAAGGAAGATTGAATGAAACTAATGAAATGACTAATTATGAACAGTTGCATGCAATGAACCTGTTACTTGATTGTGCAAGTATCTGAAATATTCGTTGTGAATATGTGATTGTGGTTGTGATTATGATATTGGATTGTATGTCACGTATCGACACATATATTGGATCGAGTGTCATGTTTTGATACATATATAGGATTGGGTGTCATATTTTGACACATATTAGATCGGATCATGTTCCGACACATATATGGATTGGGTATGGATTCCATGAGAAAACCATTATGTGACTATCATCTATGAATTGATCTTGACTATATAGTTGATGATAGCTGTAACACCCCTCAAATTTCTCCAAAGATTCGAACCCTTCTTGTGTTCGGGAGGGGTCAAACTCGAGTATCTTGAAATATATTCGTGAGTTAAGATGAGTCTCTGAGGGACTGAGCAGTGTTAGAGGTGATGTGGGGTCACCAAGGACCCCTAGGACCGAGCTAAGCCCAAAAGATCCGTCGTGGCTAAGTTTAGGATGAATTCGTATAAGGGTCAACTTTTGATGACCCTATCTTTTGAAGGACGTCAATCTAGGTGGCCCACGACCTATCAAATTAAGGGTCGTCGAGTCTTCTTTCCAACGCCACCAAGAATGTGAATTTTGGAGTTCGGAGTCAAAAGATATGACGATCCTAAGATGAACTAGCACGGCAGGAATTTCATTTTTGGCCTGGGCTACAACTGCTGGGGAAATGGCCTTGGCGCTGTAAGGACGCGACGCGCCACTATCGCGCCAGAAACATGCCTCAGTAGTTTGGTCCTTGGCGCGACGCGCCACTAAAAGTTGTGCAGGGTTTTTCAGGCCAAATTTCCAGAACCCAGAAAATTTGGCCTTGGCGCTGTAAGGGCGCGATGCGCCACTATTACACCAGAAATATGCCTCAGTAGTTTGGTCTCTGGCGCGGCGCGCCACTACGAGGTGTGCAGGTTTTAGACGTGTTTCATCCTGGCGCTGCAATGACGTGATGAGCCACTATCGCGCCAGGTGCATTTTTGCCTATTTTTCAGAACTTTTGAGAAGGGGCAATTTGGGAATTGCCCCAAATTATATATGTATCACCCTAGACTATTTTAGGATCATATCTTCAGCCCCCACTCACTCTAAAAGCCCTAGAAACCTCTTCTCTCTCTCTCTCTTCTTCTTCCTCTCCAAATCCTTTCCCAACAAGAAGAGTTCCAAGAGCTTCAAGATTTGAGTCCTCCATTGAAGACCCAACACCAAGGTTTTTTTCAAATCTTCTCTAAGGTATGTAAGGCTATCTAAAACATGGGTTGAGTCCACCCATGTGCCCTACTCTTGCTTTGAGGTTAGATGTTCATGAAAATAGAGTTTCTTGGTATGGTTTATGCTTGTATGAACTTTGTCCCCTATGTATTTGATTCTATATGTGTTGATTTTGTTGAGCCAAGGAGTTCCTAAATTGAGACTTTATGTGAGTATGAGTCGATGAAGATGAAGTTGTTAAATATGTTTTATTAATCTCCTTAACTATGTGGATTATGATGAAAGAGGTTATTTTTCTAAGAAATGTTACCTATTATAAAGTGTGATTTAAAGTCTTGAGTTGTGATGAGTCTCAAGGATTTTTCAAATGGATAGAGTAAATGATTGGTTATGTCTTTATGTTGCTATAATTGTGCATTTAAATTTCTTTTGAAGAGATGATTGAGATTGATCGGATAGTACGATTGGAAGAGGTACGATTGTGATAGAGTTTATGAGTTGACAAGGTTGTAATTAGACTTGTCGATATGAGTTGATCGAGTTGACTGGATGGAGTTTTATGAGCATGGAGTTTTGGGAGGAGTATCGAGCACCGAATTGGGCAAGAGTATAGTCCATACTCGAACCCAATACCTGTGTTGCCAAACATAGGGGGGATTGAACCGTTAAAGTCGGATGCTTCCTCGAGAGTATTTTCCTGACATTATAGGACTTGGTTGGATTGGATCCATGATTGATTGACTCGTTCATGCCCTGGCAAAGTATGAACGGATGCAGCAACAACGATAGTTTGTTGTACTTTCACTGGCTCATAAGTGATGGTTGTCGGTTAAGAGAAACTCCCAAATAGGTCTTGATAGTACTCTGAGTCAGATTGAGTTGAATTATATATGATTGGTCCCGTCTAAATCATATTCTTGTTTAGACTTAGGACATTTGATTGAGTTGTTATTCCTCTTGAGTTGAGCTCCCCGATTTGATAAATTCTTCCTTGATGTTCGTTGTATTCGGCCATTTTACATACTCGTACATTCCATGTACTGACGCCATGTGGCCTGCATTGTTTCATGATGCAGAGACAGGTACTAGAGATCATCAACCGGTGCTCCGTTGAAGATCCACATACACTTCCAGCTAGTTGGTGAGTCCTCCTAGTTCCCGGAGGATATTGAGCCTCCTTGTAAAGTTTTGTTGTCATTTCTTTTATTGTGATTGTTGGTAGCCATGGACTTGTCATTGGCACCTTTTAGACTTTGATAGAGGCTTCATAGACTGGAGTGTGGGGAGGTTGAACGGTTAAATTTGAGGAGTCTTATTATTTTTGTTGTTGGGTTGATGAATGTTTGGCTTTCGGCCCTCATATTGCGAATAGTATTTCATTAATTGAGTTTCCTCTAAGAGAATGTGATTGAATGAATGTGTGACTGGACCAGGTGGTTCGCTCGGAGGTCAGAAATGGCCTTCGGGTGCTGGTTACGTCTAGGGTACCCTCTCGGAGCGTGACAAACATGGTATCAGAGCACAGAGTTCAAGTGTCCTAGGGAGTCTATGAAGCCGTGTCTAGTAGAGTCTTGCTTATGGGTGTGTTGTGCACCACACTTATAAGCAGGAGGCTATAGTTTATTAGGAATTGTTTCACTTCTTTCATACTCTGACTTCGTGCGATAGAGTTAAAACTCTATAAGACTCTTTTCTAATTCGTGTGTTTGTACGTTACAGATAATGCCTCCAAAACATACTGCTAGCCAGAGGAATGTCGATAACGCCGAGATGCCCAGTCTGAGGCACGCCCGGCAAGGGCTAGAGGCCGACCTGCGAGATACTCGGAGGCACCCCAAGTGCCATCTACTCCACCTGCACCCACATCAGAGGCAGAATTTTGAGGGGCAATTGCAATTCTCACGCAACTAATGGCTGCCCGAAGTGGTAATCAGAGTTCGCCGACTCTTAGCTCCAGCTCCCAAGAGCAATCTGCTACCACTAGAATTAGAGACTTTCTGAGGATGAACCCGCCGGCATTCACGGGTTCTAAGGTCGATGAAGATCCCCAAAACTTTATCGATGAGATGTGGAAGATTCTGAAAGCTATGCATGCTACAGAAATCGAGGGGTTCGAGTTGGTGTCTTATCAACTCAAAGATGTGGCAAACATTTGGTATAACCAATGGGAACAGAGTAGGGGTGAGGATGTTGAACCTGCTAGATGGGATGAATTTGAGGGAGCCTTCCTTGATCACTTCTTTCCCCGAGAATTGAGGGAAGTGAAAGTGGAGGAATTTGTAAACCTGAAACAGGAGGGTATGACGGTTAAGGAGTATGGCCTAAAGTTCATCCAGCTGTCCAGGTATGCTCCAGAAATGATTCCAGATGTGAGGTCAAAGATGAGGAAGTTCGTCTCCAGATTAGGGAGGCATGTGAAGAAGGAGTGCAAGGCAGCATTGTTGATCTCGGATATGGATCTTTCCAGATTAATGGTGTATGCTCAACAGGTAGAGGAGGAGAAAAGAAAAGACAGAGAAGAGCACCTGAGCAAGAAGGCAAAATCAGCGGGCCATGAGAATGAACAGAGGCAAAACAAGGGCAACAGGTCCTTCTTCCAGAAGAGGCCTTCCAACTATGCCTCATCTACCGCAAGTGCACCTATGCCGCAGAACAGGTATGACCGGCAAGGACAGAGTCGCCAGAATTTCAGCCCCCAGGGTTCTCAATCCCAGGCCAGTGTAAGTCAAGGTTCGAGGGGGAAGCCACTATGCGGCAAGTGTGGTAGGCTCTACTTGGGAGAATGCAGAGTGGGAAGGGTTGGTTGTTATAAATGCGGCCAAATAGACCATTTTCAGAAGGAGTGTCCAGCATGGGGGAACAGAGCCCAGTTCTCTACCACCGCACCACTAGCTAGGGGTAATCAGAGGGGCGCTACTTCAGGTACGAGTGGAGGTACAAACCGCCTATATGCCATGGGCAGTCGCCAAGATCAGGAAAACTCTCCAAACGTCGTGACGGGTATGATTCGAGTCTCTTCTTTTGATTTTTATGTATTGATGGATCCGGGTGCCACCCTATCTTTTGTGACTCCTTATGTGGCTAGTAAATTCAATAAAATTCCTGAATGTCTTCTTGAGCCTTTTAGTGTGGCCACTCCTGTCGGTGAATCTGTCTTAGCTGAGAGAGTCTATAGAGATTGCACTGTGTCCATTTATCATATGGATACCTTGGCCGACCTAGTTGAGTTGGACATGGTTGATTTTGACGTGATCCTTGGCATAGACTGGCTCTATGTCTGTTATGCCTCTATTGATTGTAGAACTCAGATTGTCACGTTCAAATTCCCGAATGAGGCTGTCATAGAGTGGAAGGGTAGTCCGGTTGCGCCTAAGGTAAGTTTATTTCATACCTTAGGGCCAGGAAGCTAATCTCAAAAGGGTGTGTTTATCACATTGTCCAAGTGAAAGGTGACAATATTGAGTCTCCATCCCTTGAGTCAGTTCCGATTGTCAACGAGTTTCCAGATGTCTTTCCTGAAGATCTGCCTGGAGTCCCTCCTGATAGGGAGATCGACTTCGGGATTGATGTTCTTCTTGATACCCAGCCTATCTCAATTCCTCCATATAGAATGGCCCCTGCTGAGTTGAGAGAGTTGAAGGAGCAGTTGAAAGACTTGTTAGATAAGGGATTCATTAGGCCGAGTGTCTCACCATGGGGTGCTCCGATCCTATTTGTGCGGAAGAAAGATGGGTCCCTTAGAATGTGTATTGACTACAGGCAGCTGAATAAGGTCACCGTAAAGAACAAATACCCTCTCCCCAGAATAGATGATTTATTTGATCAGCTTCAGGGTGCCATGTGTTTCTCAAAGATAGACTTGAGATCCGGTTACCACCAGTTGAAGGTGAGAGAATGTGATATTCCGAAGACTGCTTTCCGGACTCATTATGGCCACTTTGAATTTTTGGTCATGTCCTTTGGATTGACTAATGCCCCCGCAGCTTTTATGGATCTCATGAACCGAGTGTTTAAACCATATCTTGATATGTTTGTGATTGTATTCATAGATGATATTCTGGTCTACTCCAAGAATGAAAAGGAGCACGCCTATCATCTTAGAGTCGTTTTGCAAACCTTAAGGGACCAGGTATTATATGCAAAGTTCTCTAATTTTGAATTTTGGCTTGCATCAGTGGCCTTCTTAGGCCACATTATATCTGGAGATGGTATTCAGGTTGATGCTCAGAAAATTGAGGCAGTAAAGAGTTGGCCCAGACCCACATCCCCGACAGAGATAAGGAGCTTCTTGGGTTTGGCTGGCTATTATCGAAGGTTCGTAGAGGGATTCTCATCCATATCATCACCATTGACTAAGCTGACTCAAAAGAAGGCTAAGTTCCAATGGTCCGAGGCTTGTGAGGAGAGTTTCCAGAAATTGAAGACCAAGCTAACCACTGCTCCTATTCTAACTTTGCCCGATGGAACAGAGGGTTTTGTGATCTATTGTGATGCATCCAGAATTGGTTTGGGTTGTGTGTTGATGCAAAGGGGGAAGGTGATAGCCTATGCTTCAAGATAGCTTAAGCTTCATGAGAGGAATTACCCAACTCATGACCTTGAGCTGGTAGCTGTGGTGTTTGCGCTTAAAATCTGGCGCCACTACTTGTATGGAGTTCATATCGATGTATTCACCGATCACAAGAGCTTGCAATACGTATTTAGCCAGAAGGAACTCAACCTGAGGCAAAGGAGATGGCTTGAGCTACTCAAGGACTATGATATGAGCATCCTCTACTATCCAGGTAAAGCTAATGTTGTTGCTGATGCTCTTAGCAGGTTTTCTATGGGTAGCACTGCCCACGTGGAGGAAGGAAGGAGAGAATTGGCGAAGGAGGTACACAGATTAGCCCGATTGGGAGTTCATCTGGAAGAGAACAATGAAGGCGGAGTTACTATTCAGGATGGGTCTACGTCCTCACTTGTGGCAGAGGTAAAGGAGAAGCAAGACCGAGATCCCATCCTTCTCCAATTGAAGGGAGATGTTCACAAACACGAGGTAATGGTTTTCACCAAAGGGGGAGATGGTGTGTTGAGGTACCAAAATAGATTATGTGTGCCAGATGTCGATGATGTTCGAGAGAGGATTATGGCCGAAGCGCATAGTTCCAGGTACTCCGTTCATCCAGGCTCCACAAAAATGTATCATGACTTGAAGGAAATCTATTGGTGGAGTGGGATAAAGAAGGATATCGCGGAATTTGTTTCCAAGTGCCCGAATTGCCAACAGGTGAAGGTTGAGCATCAAAGGCCATGTGGTTTAGCCCAAAACATAGAAATTCCAGAATGGAAGTGGGACATGATCAACATAGACTTTATTACATGCTTGCCGAAGTCCCGAAAGCAACATGATTCCATTTGGGTGATTGTGGATAGAATGACGAAATCAGCTCACTTCTTGGCGGTTAAGACTACTGATACCGCAGAAGATTATGCAAAGTTGTATATACAGGAGGTCGTCATATTGCATGGGGTCCCTTTGTCTATCATCTCAGACAGAGGAGCTCAATTCACTTCCCAATTTTGGAAATCTTTTCAGAAGGGATTAGGTTTGAGAATGAACTTGAGTACAGCCTTCCATCCCCAGACAGATGGCCAAACAGAGCGCACCATCCAGACATTGGAAGATATGTTGAGGGAATGTGTGCTTGACTTCAAGGGAAATTGGGATGATCACTTACCTCTCATAGAGTTTGCATACAACAATAGCTATCATGCAAGCATTCAAATGGCCCCTTATGAAGCTTTGTATGGGAGGAGGTGTAGGTCTCCCATTGGGTGGTTTGAAGTTGGTGAAGCCGAGTTGATTGGGCCTGACCTTGTTTATCAAGACATGGAAAAGGTGTGAATTATTCGAGAGAGGCTAAAGACAGTCCAAAGTCGCCAAAAATCTTACACCGATGTGAGGAGGAGAGACTTGGAGTTTGAGGTGGATGATTGGGTGTATTTGAGAGTGTCACCCATGAAGGGTGTCATGAGGTTTGGAAAGAAGGGGAAGCTTAGTCCTCGATATATTGGTCCTTACCAGATCTTGAGGCGGATTGGGAGTGTTGCTTATGAGTTGGAGTTGCCTTCAGAGCTAGCCTCTATTCATCCGGTATTCCACGTTTTGATGTTGAAAAAGTGCTTGGGCGATCCCTCGTTGGTAGTCCCCATTGATAGCATTGGAATTAAGGATAGCTTGTCTTATGAAGAGGTTCCGGTCCAAATTCTTGATCGCCAAGTTCGCAAACTGAGGAACAAAGTAGTCGCCTCAGTCAAAGTCCTGTGGATAAACCAATTTGTTGAGGAAGCCACATGGGAAGCGGAGGAAGCCATGAAATCTAAATATCCCCATCTATTCGTGCCTACCGAGGAGAATGTTGAAGGTAATGACCATTTCCTTGACTTGAATTCACTTGTGCCTTCTTGAGTCTTGATTGATAATTGATTGAGAATTTGACTGATTGAATGACTAAGTTTTGATTGTGATTTGCACCCCGAGTCTATTCTTGATTTCTCGTCATTCGAGGACGAATGATCCCAAGGGGGAGATAATGTAACACCTCTAAAATTTCTCCAAAGATTCGAACCCTTCTTGTGTTCGAGAGGGATCGAACCTGAGTATCTTGAAATATATTCGTGAGTTAAGATGAGTCTTTGAGGGACTGAGCAGTGTTAGAGGTAATGTGGGGTCACCAAGGACCCCTAGGACCGAGTTAAGCCCAAAAGATCCGTCGTGGCTAAGTTTAGGATGAGTTTGTATCACGGTCGACTTTTGACGACCCTATCTTTTGAAAGATGTCAATCTAGGTGGCCCACGACCTATCAAATTAAGGGTCGTCGAGTCTTCTTTCCAACGCCACCAAGAATGTGAATTTTGGAGTTTGGAGTCAAAAGATATGACGATCCTAAGATGAACTAGCACGGCAGGAATTTCATTTTTAGCCTGGGCTGCAACTGCTGGGGAAATGGCCTTGGCGCTATAAGGGCGCGACGTGCCACTATCGCGCCAGGTACATTTTTGCCTATTTTTTAGAACTTTTGAGAAGGGGCAATTTGGGAATTGCCCCAAATTATATATGTATCACCCTAGACTATTTTGGGATCATTTCTTCAGCCCCCACTCTCTCTCTCTAAAAGCCCTAGAAACCTCTTCTCTCTCTCTCTCTTCTTCTTCCTCTCCAAATCCTTTCCCAACAAGAAGAGTTCGTGGAGCTTCAAGATTTGAGTCCTCCATTGAAGACCCAACACCAAGGTTTTTTTCAAATCTTCTCTAAGGTATGTAAGTGTTACACCCCGCACTTTTGAGCTCGGAACATCTTCTTAAGTTCCTTAAACACGATCATGTGAGCCGGATAAGCTACGACACTATCAAACAACTCTAAGGAAAGAAGATTGTGATACCTCGCGAGAAGGGAGGTTGGAGATAGAGTCATAAGAATCCGGAAAGAGTTGGAGGCTAAGAAATGAGTCGTAGGACTCGATTTACCTACGTAAGACACTAAGTTAAGAGTCTTATACACTTAAGTTGCTTAAGGATATACCAAGCTTACGTAGTGCGGATTACATGAGCTCTTAAAATAAGACGAGAGGACAAACCTACGAAAGGGAGGAAAAACTAGTTTTCGAACTTATGAAAGCAAAGCAAGCAGGTGACAAGAAGGTAGGTGACACACCTAGGTGGGACCCACACTGCCACATGGCAGCATGTGACTGGCCGAATAAGTTGAGGTGGCACCCTAGGAGGCTGCCACGTGTCACCCTAGGGGGCTGCCACGTGGCACCTTCTAAAAAGGTGTATATATATGCATTATGTGACTCTTAACTTGTTCATTATCCAAAAATCAGCCAAGGAAGTTGAGAGAAAACGTGAGAGAGAGAGAAAGCTAGGCAGCCACGGATTGAAGAACCCGTTTTTAAAGAGGACTGCTTTTACTAATACTATCATAACTCCTTCTGTATAGTTCCGTTTCAAGTGATTCAAGATGTTTTGGAAAGCTATTTCATAGGGATATAACTTTAGTGTAGCCACTGAAACCCAGTTTTTCTTTTATCATCTCGAGAAAGGGTGATGAAGTATGGGGTAGGTGCTGCCCAGATTTCGTTTATGAAATCCTACACAGACTGCTGTTGGTATTTTGGGCATATCTCTTTGTACAAAATTGCTGTAGGGATGATTATAAATGGTATGCGACCTTGAGACACATGTCTATAACTTTCATTGAGAACACAAATCCTGTTTCCGTCAATTAGCCCTTCGAAACTAAGGGACAATACGAGACAGTAACCTGCCCAGAATTCACGTTTTGACAACTTTGGTGAATTTTGACCAATTTCGGGTGAGGTAAGGTCTTACCTTCTAATTTGAAGTTTATGGTATTGTTATAAGGTGTATTAAACACCTTTTAGGCTGCTGGAAGTGTAAAAATGTCATAGCAATGTTTAACGTTCGAAGCAATCCAAATTATAGTCGTTATAGTCGAATTGTTGTCGAAGTGAAGTGTTGTTAGTGTGAGTGGTTGTTGCAGGGGTGTGAGGTGTGGTTGCAGGGCCTAAATGTGTTTTAAAGTGGTTTATGGTGCTGCTGGTTGAAGCCACATGACCCCTCGTTGTGTATAATTAAAGGCGTTACAAAATAAAGGCTAGACGCCCTATTGTGATATCGTATTTTTGAATAAGTCGTTTGAAGTTTATGTTGTATATTGTTGTTGCGAATTGCTTAAACATATGCTGCAGGTTGTTGTTGTTGGTTGGCTGTAGGTCTTAGGGACCTAATTGGAAATCCGGATAGGGCACATTGTAGGGGAGGTGCTGCCCGATTTTCGTTAACATCCTAACTAGTTAAGGAACTAGTCGAGAAGGCGAGCGAAGGGATGAATGTTATAAATACTCGTGGTTAGTCTAAGTTGCTGAAAAGTCCAAGGTTGTTAATACTTATATTACTTCCATGTTAAATAGGTTTCGAGGACAACGATGTGGATGTGATTAAGAGAAGTCCATACAAGGTATGTGAAGCTTTCCTTTGGCGTGTTTTTGGAATAGATATGTAGAACTATTCTTCTTTTCTTTTGGCATGTCTTAGATATAAGTTATAAATGATATGTATATGATATTTGGGATTCAATCCATTCGTAAAGCCCTGAGTATGAGTCGAAACTCTTGTTTACTTTTTGGTATTAGAACTTCTGCAATAGCTGAGTCATTGCCTTGTTGTCTTCTATGTGATGAAAACTAGTACATGTAAAGCCTATTTCTTCTTTCCTTTGGAGTGGCTTAACTTTAAGTGAAATGGTATATGATATAGGTTTAGAGGTAATTCCATTTATGAGCTCTGAATGTAACTCGTGACTTGTAGTCACTCCTGAACATCAAGAGTCTGAAAGTAGTCAAACTGATATTCTCGAGCCTGCTATATAATGAATAGTAAATAGAGGTAATAGCTCCTCTTTTTAGAGGCTCTGAAATGATAAATGCCGTTGATTGCATGAGTTGATTCTTTGACTAGATAAATTGTGTTTCTGATTGCATAGACTATATTTCTGATTGCATAAATTATGTGGCATTATTTTGATGCATGTTTGTGATCCCTGAAGCCCCAACTGATGTAAGCCCTAATGACATCTAAAGGGATACCTCAGATAATTACTCCCCCAGTCTTCAGGTGACGGTTCACTTGACTGTTTCATCGAGTCTTAGATAATGACTTAGTTGCATATGGTTTCTCACTATTCTACTCGTGCATACTGTAACCCATCCTTCCTCGAATCCCACGATGGGCCGGGATATGTTATCGTACACAGTGTTACTACTTCTTTCACCGCGTCCCGGGCCGGATGTGTATAGTTCCACGCACGAGGAGACGATGTCGTACGTGAAGTGTGATATATGTTATATGTTATGACGATACGATTATTCACCGAGTCCCGGGTCGGCTGTAATATGATAGTATATGCGGTGAAATAAGGAAGGAACACCGAGTCCCTTCTTAGAGGGCCGGGTACATATGTATATTATGATGGTACGCTATAGACGTACACCACTCCATTCACCGAGTCCCTCACAAAAGGGCCAGATACTTTATGTAGGCATGCATATGAGATTAAAGCAATACATTGTGACCCTGAGCCCCGCAGTGAATCGGGTGTGATACGATGATATACATGATAAGATGATACCGTATACGATGGTATGATACCGTATACGATGATATGATAAAATGAAATGCATTATGATATGATGATATATGATTATGAAGAAGTGATTATAACACCGAGTTCACTAGATGGCCGGGCACAGCATATGATGATGTGTATGATTTACGTGTCCTAAGTTGCAGGTACAGTAATTCATTTAGTTATTATACTTGTTCCCTGCATCCCTATTTCAGTTATGATCTCAGTTATGATGTGTTATGCTTTACATACTCAGTACATATATCGTACTGACCCCCCTTTTCTCGGGGGGCTGCGTTTCATGCCCGCAGGTACAAATGTTTATTCTGGAGATCCATCAGCATAGGAGTTCCTCTCAGCTGTGTTGGAAGTGCTTCACTATTCTGGAGCCTAAATTTTGATGCTGGTCACTTAATGTATATATTTGTACATTCAGGGGTACGGCGGGGGTCTTATCCCGCCATATGTTACTGTTACTATTCTTAGAGGTCTGTAGACATATGTATATGTGGGTTGTTTGTGAGTTAGTTTTGATGTTGCCTATTCGATATGTTGTGAATGTTTTTGTTATAGCAGCCTTGTCGGCTCACATGCCCTTTCATGATATGATACAAATGAAAGAGGCTACATGTACATGAAAAAGTTTTAAACTATTGGGGTTTTTGTATATAGTATCACATCACACACGGTTCAACTTAAGTGTAGTTGATAAATACGCATAAAAGGGTCCAGGTCGGACCCCAGTTGCGGCCTACGGGGTTGGGTCGTGACAGTAAGGCTATCTAAAACATGGGTTGAGTCCACCCATGTGCCCTACTCTTGCTTTGAGGTTAGATGTTCATGAAAATAGAGTTTCTTGGTATGGTTTATGCTTGTATGAACTTTGTCCCCTATGTATTTGATTCTATATGTGTTGATGTTGTTGAGCCAAGGAGTTCCTAAATTGAGCCTTTATGTGAGTATGAGTCGATGAAGATGAAGTTGTTAAATATGTTTTATTAATCTCCTTAACTATGTGGATTATGATGAAAGAGGTTATTTTCCTAAGAAATGTTACCTATTATAAAGTGTGATTTAAAGTCTTGAGTTGTGATGAGTCTCAAGGATTTTTCAAATGGATAGAGTAAATGATTGGTTATGTCTTTATGTTGCTATAATTGTGCATTTAAATTTCGTTTGAAGAGATGATTCAGATTGATCGGATAGTACGATTGGAAGAGGTACGATTGTGATAGAGTTTATGAGTTGACAAGGTTGTAATTAGACTTGTCGATATGAGTTGATCGAGTTGACTGGATGGAGTTTTATGAGCATGGAGTCTTGGGAGGAGTATCGAGCACCGAATTGGGCAAGAGTATAGTCCATACTCGAACCCAATACCTGTGTTGCCAAACGTAGGGGGGATTGAACCGTTAAAGTCGGATGCTTCCTCGAGAATTTTTTTCCTGACATTATAGGACTTGGCTGGATTGGATCCATGATTGATTGACTCGTTCATGCCCTGGCAAAGTATGAACAGATGCGGCAACAACGTCGGTTTATTGTACTTTTACTGGCTCATAAGTGATGGTTGTCGGTTAAGAGAAACTCCCAAATAGGTCTTGATAGTACTCTGAGTCAGATTGAGTTGAATTGTATGTGATTGGTCCCGTCTAAATCATATTCTTGTTTAGACTTAGGACATTTGATTGAGTTGTTATTCCTCTTGAGTTGAGCTCCCCGATTTGATAAATTCTTCCTTGATGTTCGTTGTATTCAGCCATTTTACATACTCGTACATTCCATGTACTGACGCCATGTGGCCTGCATCGTTTTATGATGCAGAGACAGGTACTAGAGATCATCAACCGGCGCTCCATTGAAGATCCACATACACTTCCAGCTAGTTGGTGAGTCCTCCTAGTTCCAGGAGGATATTGAGCCTCCTTGTAAAGTTTTGTTGTCATTTCTTTTATTGTGATTGTTGGTAGCCATGGACTTGTCATTGGCACCTTTTAGAATTGGATAGAGGCTTCATAGACCGGAGTGTGGGGAGGTTGAACGGTTAAATTCGAGGAGTCTTATTATTTTTGTTATTGAGTTGATGAATGTTTGGCTTTCGGTCCTCATATTGCGAATAGTATTTCATTAATTGAGTTTCCGCTAAGAGAATGTGATTGAATGAATGTGTGACTGGACCAGGTGGTTCGCTCGGAGGTCAGAAATGGCTTTCGGGTGCCGGTTACGTCTAGGGTACCCTCCTGGGGCGTGACAATAGCGAAACTGACCCAAACATAATTGAACACGCCCATCCTGTGTAGTAGTTGATATGAAAGGACTGAAGGTCTAAGTGTAGCTATGTTGACTGTTGTAATTAAGATTTACCTTGTGAAACTATATATTGCTCCTGAAATGATAAATTAATAATGTGTTCCTGTGTATGCCTGTTCGGATTATGTTATAGGTGCTAGATGCCTCCGCATAGTTGTCACAACCCCGACTCGCCGTGACTGGCACCCACTCTAACTCTCCGATGAGAGAATCATTCTAACAGCCCAACAACAATAATCATAATGTGTACACAAGCTTAAAGATGCGAAAGTAGATTTAAATCAATGGTAGGTTTAAATCAAAGATAAGTGATGTATTCCGATAAACTCAGAAAACTAATTAGTTATAACCTCAAATGTGCGGAATTAAACACCCCTAGGAACTGAAAGTCGTCCGTACCAAAACTCAAAACTAACAAGTATAGAACAGGAGTACAACTCCAAATAGGAGCCAGTAATAAATATAAACATTGTCTGAACACCTAAGCCTTGAAAAAGAAAAGGACTAGAGCAATGATAAAGTCCACGGCAGCCTGAAAAAATAGCTTACCCTTGAACTCAAAGACACGATCACTGTCACGCCCCGGGAGAGTACCCTAGACGTGGCCGGCACTCGAAAGCCATTTCTGGCCTTCAAGCGAACCACCTGGTCCAATAACACTTTCATTCATTCACATTCTATCAGCGAAAGACTCAATCATAAGGATACTATTTATAATTTAGGGCCAAAGGCCAAACAAATACTCAATCAATAACTAGCTAGAATAAAACTAGTCAAAATGAACAATTTAGCATTTTCATACTCTAGTCTATGAAGCCTCTATCAACAATCCAGGAGGTGCCAATGACAAGTCCATGGCTACCAAAAATCAAAATAAGGGAAATAAATCAAAACTATAAAGATAATCTCGATATCCTTCAGAAACTGGAAGGACTCACCAACTAGCTGAAAGTGAAAAGATCTTCAATGGTGCATCGGTTGATGATCTCTAGTACCTGTCTCTGCATCATAAAACGACGCAGGCCAAATGGCGTCAGTACATAGAATGTACGAGTATGTAAAATGGCCGAATGAAACAAACATCAAGGAAGAATCAAATCAACTCGAAATCTCAACTCAAGAGAAAGAACAACTCGATCAAATGTCCTAAGTCTAAACAAGAATATGGCTTAGACGGGACCAATCACATATAATTCAACCCAATCCGACTCGGAGTACTATCAAGACCTATATGGGAGTTTCTCTTATCTGAAAATCATCACTTATGAGCCAGTGATAGTACAACAAGCCGACGTTGTTGCCACGTCCGTTCATACCTTGCCAGGGTATGAATGAATCAATCAATCATGGATCTATATCCAACCAAGTCCAATCATGTCAGGACAATTATTTGGAAAGCATCCAACTTTAACGGTTCAATCCCCTTCTATGTTTGGTGACATAGTTATTGGATTTGAGTTATTTCTTACTCTTACCCAATTCGGTGCTCGATACTCCTCCCAAGACTCAATGCTCATAAAACTCCATCCAATCAACTCAATCTAATCATATCGACAAGTCTCATTTTGAACCTTGTCAAATCCTCAATTCTATCACAATCAAATCTCTTCCAATCATACTATCCGATCAATCTCAATCATATCTTTCAAGAGTAGTTTAAATATGCATTTATAACATCATACAAGTCTATCCAATCATTCCTCTATTCATTTAGTAAATCTTTCCGGAACTCATCAAGACTCCAAGGTTCTAAATCAACCATTTAAGGAAATCAACATATTTAAGAAAGTTAACATATTTAAAATAATCAACATATTTAAGAAAATAAACAAAGTATGTTTAATAACTCATATAAATCAACTCCTACTAACATGAAGAATTTAGCAATTTCTCGACTCAACAACATCAACATAACAAAAATTAAGTTAATAGATGAAAGGACTCATTTGGACATAAGCCTATCAAGAAACTCCATTCTTATGAACATTTAACCTCAAAGAAGGTGTAGGGAACATGGGTGGACTCAACCCATGCTTTGAGTAGCCTTACATACCTTGGTGAAGACTTTGAAGGAACCTTGATGTTAGGTCTTCAATGGAAAACTTGAATCTTAGAAATTCTTGAAGGCAATCCTTTTTGGAGATGGATTGAGGAAGAAAAGAGGATGAGGATTAGGGCTTTTTGGGAGAGGCAATGGACTGAAAAGAAATGGTCCAAAAATATGACCAAATCAGTGTATATATAATTAGGGAAAATGTTCAATTTGCCCTTTCTCAAAAATCTGGAAAAATGGGCTAAAACCCTCTTAGCGCTATAGTGGCGCGCCACGCCACTGCATCGCCAAGTCAAATATAGGCATAAACCCTGCACATCTAATAGTGGCGCGTCACGCCAAGGACCAAACTACTGAGGCTTGTTCTTGGCGCTATAGTGGCGCGTCGCGCCCTTGCAGCGCCAAGCCTAAATTTTCTGAGTTCTGGAAAATAGGCTTAAAAACCCTGCATATCTAATAGTGGCGCATCGCGCCAAGGACCAAACTACTGAGGCTTGTTCCTGGCGCTATAGTGGTGCGTCGCGCCACTGCGGCGCCAAGTCCAGGTTTTCCTCAGTTATGGTCCAGGCCTGAAATTTCTACAGCACTAGTCCGTCGTAAGATAGTCATACCTTTTGACTCCGAACTCCAAAAATTACAATCTTAGTGGCATTGGAAAGAAGACTCAAAGACCTTTAATTCAATATGTCATGGGCTGCCTAGTTTGATATATTCAAAAAGATAAGGTCATTGGAAGTCGACCCTTATACAAACTCATTTGGAAACTTAGCCAAGACGAGTTCTTTGGACTTGACTTGGTTTTAGGGATCCCTTATGACCCTAAATCACATCCGACACTCTCCAATTTCTTAGGAATTGATCCTAACTCATGCATGCACTCTACAATCATCTAGTACGATCCTATACGTACACGAAGAACAGTCCAAATCTTAGTGAAAAATTTTGGGGGTGTTACAATCACTCCTCTAGATGAGGTCTCTCCGTATCCGGCTGAATATTTCCTGTACTCAACAAAAAGGCAAAGAAAGAGTAGTATTAGTATACAAAGACAACGGTGTACTGGTAGGATCACATGGTTAACCAGTAAGTGGATCATAGACAAGTAAATTCAATCTAATAGGCATATACATATATATAATAAGTCAACCACATCTCAATATCACATCTCAATGTCTGCCACATGCTATAATTTCACACAAGGGTCATCTCAAGGAACCTAAAAATAATCATTTTTTTGTCAGAACGTGACACCCGATCCAAGTATATGTCAGAACGTGACACTCGATCTAAATACGTGTCAAAATATGACACTCAATATAAATTATATGTCGGAATGTGACACCCAATCCCAAGATACTACAATCATAATAATATTCAATGCTTATAATATTTATACCACCAAGAACAGGTTCAACACAATAACAGGCCAGCAAGTGATCATTTCACACATAATCTAGCATGTTTCTCTATTCATATACACACATGCATATCATAAAGCAATTTAACAAGTATATGAAACACATACGGGAAACTAGACCATCACCTACCTCAAATTCAAGCTTTCTCAACATTACAATGCAAGAGTCTTCCCTTTATTGGTTTGTTCTTCTCTTTCTTGGTCTAGAAACATTAAATACATATCAAGGATCAATACAATGGCCTAACTATCAAGAAATATAACATAATTTCATTCCCTAGGCCAAACCCATGATCCGAATCTTATCCTAGGGTTATTTCCAACCATAGATTTTCAATTCAAACACTCCCCCAATAATTATCACCCATACTTCTAGTTTCTAGGAATCAAACTCTGATTCTAGATAGTAAAAACCTTATCTTAAGCATGGAAATCCATGAAAATCAATGGAAATTGCCCTAGGTGTGGAAATCCGTGAAAATCAACGGAAATTGCCCTAGGTCACCTCTTGGGTTTTTAAAAACTGATTCTTGCATAAAAGACCATTTCTGGTCTTTTTCACAATTTAAATCGCGACTGCCCCACTCTGGCGGGATAGATCCTGCTCTAGCGGCCTTACTTTGGCTGGAATAATCCCACTCTAGCGGGATATGCGGTAACAGTAAGCTTGGAGTTTGTTCTCCAAGCCTCCATTTCACAACACACCCATTTTCAAAGACGTACTAAAATATACCCTTTCACGCCAACTTCAATTTTAGAAGTTTTACTCACCCGAATGTGATTCTGCAAAGTCGTAAATGCTCCATATCATCTTGGCTATCAGCCTGTCAAATCAAATTATATATTTGATCTCCCAACATTCACGTGATCACCCTAGACTTCACTAGACTAAGTATTTATTCAAGTATGGCCTCAGCTCAAATTTTTATTGAAGTTACTATCCGAAGTTTTCTGGCCCAAAATTCTTCCCCATTGGCCTATCCCTAACGCCGGAGCAAGTCGTTATAATAGTAGTTATGAGGTTGTCGATAAACAAGTGGAAAGTAGCCAATGCATTATAAAGTGAGATTAATGACTTAATAGTCAGATATTGTTAATGCCTCGTGGGCACATGAGTTAAAATAGGGATCGGGAGGTTATTCGTAGTTTTTGCCTCTGGGAAGGCCGCCCTGGCGGGAGGAATACCACTATGGAGAGGCTGCCAAAGCGAGATAAGTCCCGCCATGGCAGGCCAGTATGGACCAAAGAGGAGCTTAGGTCCCTTAAATGTTTACCTTTTCCAAGTGAGATGTTAATTATCCTAGGTCCATATGTTGGTGTGAAAACTAAATATAGTAGACAGGTTAGACAGAGTTAGTAGTGGCCCATAGTTTGGAAACTCCTCTATATGATAGAAGGGCTAGGCCTTTGTCACGCTCCGGGAGGGTACCCTAGATGTGGTCGTCACTTGAAGACCATTGCTGGTCCTCAAGCGTACCACTTGGTCCAATCACACCTTTATTCAATCATATTTTATTAGTGGAAGACTCAACTCATAAGAATACTACTCATAAATAAGGCCAACCATCTATCCAATTAACAACTAGTAATAATGAAACTAGTCAAAATAAAACAAATCAGCATCATCAATACTCTAGTCTATGAAGCCTCTATCAACAATCTAAGAGGTGTCAATGGCAGGTCCATTGCTACCATAATTAAAATAAAGGAAAGTTAACTCAAAGCTGAAAAGATAACGGTTGTATCCTCCAAAAATGGGGAGAACTCACCAAATAGCTGAAAGCGAATAGATCCTCAACGATGCGCCTACTGATGATCTCTAGTACCTGTCTCTGCATCATGAAATGATCTAGGCCAAAATTGACGTCAATATGTGGAATGTACGAGTATGTAAAATGGCAGAATAAAACATGCATCGGGGTGGAACCAAATCAACTCAGAATCTCAACTCAGAAGAAGGAATAACTCAATTAAGATGTCCTAAGTCTAAACAAGAATATAATTTAGACAAGACCAATCATATATAATCTAATCCAATCCATTCCAATCCAACTCAGAGTACTATCAAGACCTATATGGGAGTTTCACTTATCCAACAACTATCACTTATGATCCAGGGATAGTACAACAAGCCAACGTTGTTGCCACGTCCATTCATACCTTTCCAGGGTAGAAATGAATCAACATTCATGGATCTATAACCAATTAAGTACTATCATGTTAAAGGACTTTGAGTCTTCATTTGGAGTTCAAAGTAAAATATTATGCTTATTTTACTGAGCACTGTCCGTGCTGAGCTGCCAGAGCGGGATCCGACTGTAAAGAAGATATCCTTTTATTATTTCATTCTTCTCCTAAGTGCCAAAATAGATGAGGGTTACCCTATAAATCCCCAAGAAGCTATTCTAGGGTTAGAGAGAAGGGGATAAAAGATTCCTAATGCAAGGATGGCTATAACCCATAGATTTCAGGCCTTCTCCATTGATTCTCCTTCCAAAAGTCAGGGATTGTGCTATAATCCTTCTATAATTTTTTGTAGCCCCGATAGACTAGGTTTTCTCAATTGAGTAGTTATAATTTTTTCCTATTGCTTAATATAATGTCGATTGACGGTAGATTTCATGTCTAGGCCTTCGGGCACGGAGTCTGGATGGTTAAATGATTGTCAATTATTATTTAGAGTGGGAATATATGTTGTAGGTAATGATTATTATGTGATTAGTGAAAAGACTCAATCTTTGAATGTTAATCTTGGTAAAACTATTAGAAGGCCAATGATTCTTGTGAGATTAAGTATAGACAATAACTGGGTCATAACGGAATCCTAAGACTTGGAGATTATAGGCTATTGATGCAAATAAGGATAGGTTTATACAATAATTGTGTGTTTATGCTGATTATTCTCTGTGAATTACTTGAGTAATGCGAGTCATGAAATAAAGGGCTAATGTGAATGACTTAGTGTTGATAGATATCATGCCATGAACCTATTTGATGGCATATAGCTGTATGTTATGATTTAGACTATATCATAGAGACTCTTAATAATGATTGAGTAATATTATGATGCCTACCATACATTTCGTTGTTATGGTTGGGTGAATGATATGTTATTGTGATTGGCCTATAATCCCAAGACCGTGAAATCTATAATATTGAACTTGTTCTACCAAAAATGGTGCCTTGAATGAAGAAGGCTTGATGAGATATTGTTAATGAAAGGAAGATAGAATGAAATTAATGAAATGACTAATTATGAACATTTGTATGCCATGAACCTGTTACTTGATTTTGAAAGTATGTGAAACATTCGTTGTGGACATGTGATTGTGGTTGTAATTATGATATTGGATTAGGTGTCGAGTACCGACATATATATTGGATGAGGTGTCACATTCTGACACATATATTGGATTGGGTGTCACGTTCTGACACATATATGGCTTGGATATGGGTTCCATGAGAGAACCATTGTGTGACTATTATCTGTGAATTGATCTTGACTATATGGTTGATGATAGAGAAACTGATCCAAATATAATTGAACACGCCCATCCTGTGTAGTAGTTGATATGAAAAGACCGAAGGTCCAAGTGTAGCTATGTTGACTTTGTAATTGATATTTATTTTGTAAAATTGTATATTGCTTCTGAAATGGTAAATTGATAATGTGTTCCTGTGTATGCCTGTTCGGATTATGTTATGGATGCTAGATGCCTCCGCATAGTAGTTATGTGGTTGTCGGTAAATAAGTGGAAAGTAGTCAATGCGTTGTGAAGTGAGATTAATGACTTAATAGTCAGGTATTGTTGATGTCCCGTGGGCACATGAGTTAAAATGGGAATTGGGAGGTTATTCGGAGTTTCTGTCTCCGAGAAAGCCGCCCTGGCGGAAGGAATTCCGATGTGGCGAGGCCGCCAGAGTGGGATAAGTTCCGCTATGATGGGCCAGTATGGACCAAAGAGAAGCTTAGGTCCCTTAAATATTTACCTCTTCTAACTGAGTTGTTAATTATCCTAGGTCCATGTGTTGGTGTGAAAACTAAATATAGTAGACGGGTTAGACAGAGTTAGTAGTAGCCCATAGTTTGGAAACTCCTCTATGTGATAGAAGGGCTAGGCCTTCATCTATATTAGAGTTGGCAACGGACCAAGTAGAAGGGATGAAAGTTAGGCTTGAACTACTTTAATGAGGTTAATGGGAATGATAATAGTTTGTGCATAAAGGTTTGACGAGTATATTTTCTTAAGAGCATGTTTTCTTCTTGTTAATTTCTTATTATTATGCGGTGAGTATCGGGTTGACCGATGATGCCTACCAATACGTGTTATTTGTACTGATACTACTCTTGCTATGCCACTTGGCATAGTCTGGTTGCAGGGTCAATGATGTTTCTTGGATGAAGATCAAGATGATTCTCCAACAGCTTCTACTCTTCCTTCCTTATGGTGGGAGTTGTTATATCGAAAAAAGACGGTTTGAAAATGATTAAATAAAGGAGAGATAATTTAAATAAATCATTTAAATGAAAACAAATGATCATAAAAATGGTCTCTCTTCAAAGGATTTAATTAAGTTAAACTAAACAATCAATGTTAGAATTAATACATAATAAATAAACATCATCAACTAATTAAATGAGAGTAAAGGCAAGGAAAATAATAGAAATTAGTGATGCCTAAAAAGAATCATTTTAGTTTTTTAAAAATATTAAATTACCCCAATTATATACAAACAAAAATATTTAAAAGTAGACGGGAAAAATTATATATGTACTCATATTTTTTGGATCAGCGTCGGCTTATTAATCAAAAGACAAAAATATAATATTTTGTTATTTTTCTGCTCGGGTCGACTTCCATCATGTTCGAAGGGCCTATCTATCCCTACCCCTCCTAGGTTTATTTATTATTATAATCCTAAAAAGATCTAAAAGAAATAATAAAAACTAACGTCATAAAAGGTGTCTAACGTCCCAACTTAATATCCAAGAGGCATTGAATTTACTATTAGGGTAGGTTTTAGACTAAAGAAAATATAGGCATTCTAATTAGACACATCGTCAAATAAAACAGATAGAATGAGCAGTTAGCACATAAAATCTCAAATAAACCTCTAGATTAATTAATTAATTAATTAATTAATTAGCATTCTTGAAAACACAGATAAATAGTGGAAAGTCATAAAAATTACCGTGTATGCGTAACAATCAGACGTATGTATCATAAATATAAAAACTTGAATATAATAGAGGCAAATTTCATTATTTAGACATACGAGGGCAATTTTAATTACTAATGTGATTGTAATAAAAGAAGGGTATTTTACTTAAATCCCATAGTGAAAAAGGCCAATTACAATTTATTCTGACTTTTTGATAATTACTCGAATTCCTTCTGTTTTCCAGATTTCTGATACATACGAATGACACTGATACATCGCGATTTGATACATAAGTCTTTATCATGATACATCGCTAGTTGATACAAATCAAACATTGTAATATCAATAAAACTTATGAATCAACTTATAACACCTAATATATCATGAACACAACAAAAATAGCAGTAAAACTTATGTTTTACTGATACATTTTATGTTTGGTTTGTATCAACTAACGATGTATCATGAAAAGGATTTATGTATCAAATCGCGATGTATCAGCATCATTCGTATGTATCAGAAGAGGAATTTTTGAAATTTTTACAAATGGTAGGGAATAATTAAAAATATAAGAATATAAGGAGGGTAATTTGGTAATTTTTTCATAAAAGAAGGCATGTTTGCCAATTTTAATTATTAACTAATAGTGCTTATAAAATCCTATTAACATGATTTTTAGTTAATAGCATGTTGAAAATTTATTAAAATACTACAGATATGATTTCTAAATATATATTAACATGATAAATATTTATTAAAATCCTATGAACATGACTTCTATACATATTAAAATGTTGAAAATATTAAATTAAATCCTAGGAACATGACTAAATTGGCAAGAATAGATGCCACCAATATTTGGGCATAATTAATTAACGAGATCAATTTTAACCTATAGACATGATTTTTGCTTAAAGTAATCTTCCGAAAAACATTCATTACATATTAATAACATGCTAAAATTTAAATATGATTTATAATTACTAAAATATCCATTTAGTCATATAGACATAATTGGCTATATGATATTAATATAAAATCATATTAACATGATATCTAAACGACTAACGTATTGAACATTTTATTAAATCCTATAGCCATGATTTCTAAATAAAGTATATATTGAAAACATTCATTAAAACCTACAGACATGATTTTTTTATAATATAACATGATGAAAATATTTATAGTCCTATACGCATGATTTTCTAGATGTGTCCTATGTGGACTACTCGAGCAATAGTATTGTGTCCTAGTATTGTGCTCCAATGGATTTTATGGAAATTTTCAGTGTCATAGCTGGCAAAATCTCCAGATCATAGATATAGCCTCCAACAATTTTACTGGTGAATTGAGTGCAGAATGTGTACCGAATTGGAAACCTCTCCTCTCTCTAGTATATAAAGAATTGAATTTTTGGTGATATTGTGCTCATGGAGGAGATGCCTATTTATAGGTAATTTAGAGGCATGGTTGGTGCTTATGAACACATTTATGCCACCATATTTGACAAAATGTGTGAAAACAATTAGCCTTCTTTCTTGACTTCCACCAATCAAATGCCCACAATTTTGACATTTTTCTTCTTTATTCAAACAAATACAACAAGAACTACCCTATTCTATCCTACATCATGATTTATTCTATTTAGAGCTAATGATAAAAATCATACATAAACTATCATCTTTGCACGAGTTTCATACCTCAGTTATCTATTTTTATATCTACTTACCTAAAATATCATATTTTTGCGAGTTTCATACATCAACTATCTATTATTCTATTTACCTACCTAAACTATCATCTTTTCGCAAGTTTCATATAACTTAATTATCACTCCCTTTGTATTAAAACATACCTCGATATTGAGTTGTTTTACACGCACATGTTGTCGTGTAGGAGCAAAATGGTAATCCAACTTTGCATCTTGGATCTTCCCATTTTTAGTATAATATGATTTGCAGTGGATTAGCCAACAAGAAGCTCGCAGATATGGAAACAATCTAACACTTGATTTACGAAACAGTTCAATCAAGGACTTCACTCAGAAAACAGGATACAATATGAATATATTGTGAGAAAGTTACTTGTCTGTTAATCATTAGAGCATGCACATTCTTCTGTCTTGGAGAATAATGTTCCCTATTTGTGATGGAACAGGAGGAGCAACGGCGAAATACTGTGTAATTCAGATATCCTGTGATTCCTCCTCATCAATGTCCTACAATTCAGACAAAACTAATGAGTCCTGCTCTACAACATTTCTTTTCCTTGTCCTTGTCAAATTTAGACAACTCAAGCTACTTTACAACACTTGCTGGCTCTATGATGTCTGCCTTTCTATCCAATGGGCTTCTTGTGGATTCAGCTTCTCTTAGTGATCCCACACTTGATGTTTATTCATATCTTCAAATTGAAGCACAAATCTTTCCTTCCAACACAAGACAGTTTCAAGCATACATCAATTCCTTCCATTACTTAACTGCTTAACAGAAATCCTTTCCAACTCCCAACATTTTAGACCCCCCTTCTTTACTTCTCAAAGTTAATTGCAGCTTTGCAGGTTGTTTTTCTCAGACATTAAACCAATAGAAATTGACGATATTTCAAATGATACTCATCTTCATGACATGGACTTAATTCGTGATTATACAATGCTTTGGATTGTTATTTGAGTTGATCCCAATCTACATATTTCTATAGATTAATTGACCTTTTATTAGTCGTCTGTTAAAGATTTTGACTTTTTGCAATAAATGAAAGAGCATTTTGATATGAATATCTATCTCGTTTGTTGAGGAGATGCCACACATCTTAAAACCCATTTTGTTATGCATGCACTTTTCTTCTCTTTATTGTATGATAACACCTAAACATACAAAAGGGCAACAAAAATATATTACCCAGACTTGAAACAGTAAAAGCAAAGTACCATGATTGAAAATATTCTAGTAACCACCATCATTTGATCCGAACTAATTCAACATAACTAATGCACCAAAATTGCAGAATTTAGAAATTGCTTTCTTAACACACATGACTAAACATGTTTTACATGAACAAGTTGGGCTTAGTAGCCTTGTACGTGGTCTTGAGTTTCCTACTCGGTGGCCTGACTTTCTTCAATACCAACGGGAACTTGATCTTGGAGTCATGGAACTGTTTTGTGCTCTCCCTCTTGCAAAGCTTAGCTGGAATGGTGGCCGTCTTGATGATCTGGATGCAGTGATGGCGAACTCTGTGGCGAGAAGCCATCTCAGTGTACATCTGCTCCACAGCACCATTCAATGTGGTGTCACGGTACTCCTTGTACATGTTATGGTATCCTGTTCTACTTTGGTAACGGAGCCAAATACCATAGTTCTTGATTTTTGTTGGGTACTTCTCAAAGATCTAAAAAGTTGAACAATACATTCTTAATGAGGAGGTTCAATACAACATTTACTGTTAAAGGAGACCAGAGAGTTTCTGAAATTAAACACCACAGTTCATAGAAACAGGAACAATATTTCATGAAAATGCATAGAAATCTGTAAATGTTGGGGAAATCACGTATCCAATTTAAACACTGCAGATAGAGAAACAACCAGGGGTTGGTCATAATGCATAATAACCAAACCATACAATGTCATACTCAATGGCAAAGAGGATTGGAGGAAAGGAATCTATTTGCAAGAATAAGCACAAGTACCAGGATAACTACCTGTGGACTTTTTTGATGAAGAACTACCAGTAAACTTCAAACTAGCGAGGAAACCAAACTCTTTCCACCAACATACTCCCTCTGGACCACTTGTCATATTTTTTGTTTACACGCTCCTTAAGAAACTATATGTTTTGACTATCACACCCTTATTTATTATCTTTAATCATGTAAAATGTTAATTTTTCTTCAATAAATATTCTCTTTAATCGCGCTAATTAGTCAATGTTTATTACTTCCAAGAATAATTATTAGTAAGGGAAAATGGGAAGAATTTACTCAATTATATCTTGATTTTCTAAAAAAAAGACTAACTATTTTGGACAATCTATTTTTAGCACGGACAACAAGTAATGTGGTCCGGAGGAAGTAACAAATAAAATAAAGAACTAGGGATATGATGTATAGATGGGGTCAACTATATGAATCCCCCACAGTCCATTTTGCTCCATTTGAACCCACATTCTATTCCAATATTAAATAACTTTCAGTTCTCGAACACTAGAAGTTATCCAATTTTGCATCTGATGTACAAATCACAATCAAGATTAGAAAGGCTCTTGGCAAAAGTTTGGCTAAATGTAAACTTAACAACACAGCTAGACCTTAATTACAACTAGGTGATATAACCTTATATCAGTTTTCCTGATTCTTCTGATAACAGTTTTGCAGATGAGGCTAACTTTGCTCTTTGGGAGGTGAAAGAGCGGTTGAGGATTGTTCAAAGGTGTTGAAAGAACCTTATTATTTGAACATGCCAACCAATTTATTTCAAAGGTTTTTACCAAGTTATTGCATCATTTTTTAAAACATTTTATCATAACTTGGAATTCCCAATGCATGGTAAGAGATGTGTCCCTTCTCTTCTCTGATGAACTTCTCTTTTATAACGAGGCGGGTAGCTGCTACCACAAACCAGCACTCAAGTATTTCTATACACTTGAGTAATTCTGATCCCCAAAGTCTAGACAGATGGGAAAGAACCACCCAAAATCTCTTCTTAGAGCCCATTTGGATTGGCTTAAAAGTTGGTCAAATCTACTTTCAAGTCAGGTTTTGACTTCTGAAAGTGTGTGGCAAATATAAAATAACTTAAAATAGGTCCCCCTACTTTTTATTTTGACTTAAAAGTCATTTAAGTTTGACTTTTTATTTTTGACTTAAAAGCTACTTTTTTTAAAAGCCAATCCAAATGGGCTCTTATTCTCTCCTCGTTTGTACTTTATGGGGAATCTACAGTTAAGCTAGACCCTAAACTATCCTCCAACTTATTAGTAATTACACCCCCTCACACAGACTTGTATCATGATCGTGATGCATGCTCACCACCCCCAACACCCAAAAAATATGATCAAACCTAAATGCCAACTCATATACTCTGTTAATGAATGAAAGAGGCAGATGATCACAAGCTATAGCTACTCCATTGGATGCTCATTTGAAACCTGTCTTATCAATGCAAGAAAGACAAAAGTTCGGACTGTGATCTCAATTAATATATTACCAATAGTGATCCCAATTAGATATTGCTCCCTCCATACCACTTTACTTGTCGCCCTTACTAAAAACAAGATGGTCCAAAATAATTGTCATTTGAGAAAATCAAGATATAATTAAATACATCCTTCCCATATTAACCTTGGTAATGATTATTTTTCAAAGTAATAAACATTGATTAATTAGTAAAGGAAACCTTGTGAAGGCACATACACATACTCCAATATTATGATTGCTTAGATAAACTCTCGTTTTATTTATTGATGAGAGATTAACGAGAGCCTAGCATTTTAAATGATTAATGATAATAAATAAGGTTATGATAGTCAAAACACATAGTTCATAAGGGACGTGCAAACTAAAAATATGACAAGTAAAGTGGTCCAGATGGAGTAGCATTATGCTCCTCTCTATGACTCTTGTCCTAGCTTGAACACTATTAGGGTCACCTCTCTGAGTATGACGAGTTGAATTCCTCCTCATAAGAACCGATTTGACCAATGATGGGTTGCACATCTACACCCTCGGGCATCTGGATATCTCAATCTATGCAAAACTGTATTTAGAATGGTTACTTATCCTAAACCACTCATATTCTATAAAGTCAAATCAGGACAAAGTCGGCCTTGGGCCAACAAGGTCCAAATCCAACAAAAATATATTTTTGGTAAGCCCTCAAAGAGGGTAACCAAGAGCTTGTTTGGATGGGCTTATAACTTATGGTGTATAAGTCAAAAGCCATAAGTTAAGATTTCTAACTTATGGCTTTTGCCTTATTTTTGTTATTTTGGCTTAAAACAAGTGCTTAAAAGCACTTTTTTTGTTTTGCCCAACACTACCAAGCTACTTAAAAGCTATTTTAGCTTTAAAAGCACCTAAAATAAGCCAATCCAAACACTTCAAGTCTAAAATCAATTTCTGATGTTGATGTCATTTACTCTTTCAATTTGACATTTAAAGTTTCGTTGGGATTTGACGAAATTTCATCAAAATCATGAGCTAGAATCTGCAAGTTCCAACTTCACTTTTAACTGTCCGAGACACCCCAAACAACCTCAAAGTTTGATGATTCTAGTTCCTAAAAATTATTAAATCACAACACAAATCTAATGGTTGAATAAAAACACAAGTTGGAGCTCATTTGCTCAAATGTGGTACCGTTTGAATGGGACAAGTGATGCCAAAAGACCAGTCAATTGGTAACCATTGCAAAAACCCAACCAAAAACAATAACGGTTTCCAACGAAATGTTGCAAACAAGTCTAAATTCATAATAAGGGAACTATCAAAAACTCTAAAAATTGAATTCAAACCTCCCTATGGAACAACTTACATTATCCCCCACATTAAACAACTTTCCTCCTTGAACATGCACAAAATTCACTACCGATCTCGAAAATCAACTAAGTCAGTTCCTACAAGTCACAATTAGCATTACAAAGTTGTTCCAACAATAAAGAAAGGTTGTTCGGATCATTAAAACTCAATCCGGTTTATTTTAACATCAAATGTTCAACTATGAGTCTTCATATCTCTAAAACGAGTCCAAATTCCTCGTTTCAACTCTGATTTCCACAGTATCACTAGATCATAAATGACAACACAAAGTTGTACCAATCATCAATTACAAATTTCTGATTATTCAAATTTAAAATGAATATCAAGAGGACAAAAATCTAAATACTTGGCCACCTCTAACCCTTGAACAAGCCTAGAATCACAAGAGGTACGAGTTTATTTGTGATCACTGGAAACCAATAGGTTACTGATTCGCTTGTTTTCAAGTATCACTCATCACAAATTTGGCATATAAGGTTTAAACGGGAATCTTGTTGTTGGAACAAGTACTAAATTATGTTTAAAAGTGATCTGCACCTTTTGGTGTCATTCCGGTGAGCTTCAAGTGCCATATTTGTGCAAATGAGCTCCAAATTGTATTCTGATTGAACCATCAGATCCCCTCTTGATTTCAGACATAGGAACTAGAATTGACAAATTCGAGGCAATTTAGGGTGTCTCAAATAAATAAAAGTGAAGTTGGAAGTTGCATATTTTAGCTAGAATTATTAGTTCCCTAACCAAATTTGTAGCTAAATCTGTTGAGATTCATGTAAAAAGCCATTTCAGGCAGCAACTATTTTTGAGTTCATTTGGGTGATTTTTGGCCGAGATCTTCATCTAAAACATTGGATTTCTAAGAGGCTTCATAAGGTGAATGATACTCTGTCACTTTGTAATCATCACTCAATTCATACTCAATTTCATCCATTAAATCTCTTGACTGACATGTAAAAGCGTAAATCCTAAGAAATTTTATATATCAAATTGAATTAGTAAATGACATCATTAGAAATTAATTTTATATTTGGTTTACCCACTTAGAGGGTTTTTCCAAAATATATTTTTCAACAGATTTAGGTGTTGTTGGACGAGGGTTGACTTCAACTTGGACCAGATTTGGACTTTTTGGAAAATGACTTGTTTAGGGCAATTAATTATTCTAGATCTGTTTTTGAATAGAGTGAGATGATCAGGAGACCCGAGGGCAAAGTTTTGATCATTGTGAGCTGGGTAGGACTACTTTACCAAGTGAGGGTATCTTAACTCTTGAGACACAGTTATTTAAGAATAACAACAAACAAAAGTTAAGATGCTTTCTTGATTTGTAGTCATGGAGGACTTTTCATGGAAGCTTCCGGCAAAACTTGAGAGAGTTGGAAGCAGAAGTACATATTCCATACATGCGAGGGGAGTTGAATGCAGGTGCACTGATGCAAAGTGCTTGAGTTATAGGCATTAAGAGGACAGGAAACGAATGTGCGTGTTTATGCACAAAACATGGCAAATAGCACTAAATTCACCATATATTTCTTAGGGATAGGAAGGTGAGTAGAAATTGAAAATGGAATCTCAAAAGTACAATCTTTATACAAACAAGCTGAAGGTGAACGGACACCTTTGTGAAAAATATACAACACTTTCACATAGGCAATCCTCATGCATAACGTTATCCATAACCTAAGCTTCATAAGATTTGCACTGGGTTACCCAAGAGAATGAATCAATTAGAACCCCTAACACTTGAAACCAGCACACAACAGACTAAATATGTAGCGAGGCACCAAAATCACTATCTTTAAACTACTAATCAAAATATTTCTATCATACACAAGCCAAAAATACACATATTGAAAAATGTATCTCATCATACCTCATTAATAGCCAGCATCTGCCCATTGCTCTTCTTCACCTTCTTAAGTTTCCTCAAAAAATACCTTTTTTTCAAACAAACCACAATTAGCATAACCATTTACCAGCATAAATACATCAAAACAGATCGATAGGAAAAGAGATATAAATACCAGAATTTGGACTTAGCACGAACTTCATTGGTAGCCCAAAGCTTCATACGATAAATCTTGGGATGCTCATCTGATTCAGATGGAAGAGCTCTCCCTACAACCTGATACTGATGGAACTGCAATGAATACAAGAAAACACCATTGTTTGTTCAGATCTTTGAGAGAATCGGATAAAAATGCAAAATTTTGAAAACCCATTAAAGAAAAGAAGAAACCTTTACCTTGTAATTCACCATTTCTGCACAGCTCCCGTTCCCTCTGCAACGCGTCTGAATACGAACGGAAAGGAGTGAAGAGAAAACGAAAGGTTTTTAAGTTAAAGGGCCTCTGCCGAAAACCCTAGTTTCAAAGGCTACTGATTTGGGCTTTAAGTCTTTGATGAGTCGGCCCATGTAATTAATATTAGTAAATTACTAAAATACACACCTTATATTACCATATTTGCTAAAAGTCCTAACCGTTTAAAAGTTTTACCAAAATTTTTACTTTTCTTTCTCTCTCTTTACTAACCCGATACATAATCCAAATTCTTCTTCCTCGCCCAAAACCTTTTCTTCTCGTCTTTCTCTCGCATTTTTTACGGATTCACAAATCAAAGAGGAATCAAATCCTCAAATCACGCACACGTACCAGAGGTTACCACTAAACTTCCATTTTCGAGTTTCAGTTGCATTGTCTCAAAGAGGTGGAAATATTTTTCATCAATTTTTTTAATTTAGTAGTTTAATGTTAAAGTTTTTTTGCTCCAAATTCGTCCAAAATATAATGATGCATATGAAAATCGGTCTGTCCTTTAATATTGGACTCATCCAATTAATTTCTCAAAATCAAATTATAATACCTTTTGTTCCTGATGTTGTTGATTGTGGATTTCATGAAAATATGTCTAATTAAGGTAAAGATCCATTAGACACCAAGAATCTGCAAATGGCGAAGAGTAAGAATGAGGAATGCTCCGGTTGTGAGTATGAAGCTGAAGAAACTTCTGAAAAAGCTTCAAAAAAAAGAAAAAAAGTGGAATTTGTAACTACACACCCAAAATTACTACATGTTTAATTTTTTCTTCTGTATCTACTTATTTTTTATTTTAAATACAATACATCATCAACAATAGTTATAATTTTGTAGTATCCAATTATATGCAAATGTATCAATATCAATTAAATGTATCAATGTCAATCTTTTTTGTATCAAATTATAACATAATTTATCAATGTTAATCATTGATATCAATCGATTTACTGAATAATGTATCGGTGATATTAATTTATATCATTCTAAAGCTAATGTATCATTCTTACTCCATTGCAGTAGATTTCATTTTAATTATTACATATATCATTCATCATGTATCATAGTATGAGATGTATCAACAATTTTATTCAAAGAGTATAAATATGTATATTGAGATCGATACACTTATTTACAAATAATATTGATACATATGATTAAATTTTGCTACTAATACATTTGATTAAAATTGAAACAAATACATTTGATCAAAAAATGATACTGATACATTTCACTAAAATTAATACTGATACATTTGACTAAACATGATACTGATACATTTGATTAAAATTGATATTGATATATTCTTACTATATGCATATCTCAATAAACTTATTTTTTTCAGACATATATTTTTGTGTTTCATGCTATTTTTGTGTATAATTTTCAATTAAGTTAATGTTTATACGTCTCTCTTTTTTTCACTGTTATCTATCTACAATCTTTCAAGTATGTATTTTGTGTTATTAATGCAGGGTATGAAATTTATTATAAAAAAAATCATTCACTCATTAAGGTTTGGTACATCTTATAACCCAAGTTTTGTGACTGATTTTTTATTGTCGATAAGAGAAGAAGGTACTAATTTATTTCGACAAACCATCTTTGGTCCCTACCTCAACATGCCTCAGTGTAATTTCCAAGGTCAAATTACAAAATGACTCTTTCTTTTTCAGTTGAAGCACAACAACCCCAAATGAATTGCACATTAATCACATACAGAAAAACGTCTTGTAACTACATGCTCAAAACTATCAAAACTTTAGTTTTATTATGTATCTATTTAATTTCAGTCTAAATCTAATGTATCATGTTTTCATTAAAAGTTCTTATACATAACCCTATCTTTTTTTTATAAGTATTGCATTAGATTTCAATTCATTATTACATATATCATTTATTATGTATCAGAGTTTGATGTATATCCACAATATTATTCAAATTGAAAAGAATATGTACCTGTATGCATTACTCAATACTTTTAATACATGAACATTGATGTTTTCAGGAACGTATCAACGTATCAATGTGCAGCATGTTATTACTATGTATAAGATATTTCAAGGAATATCATATATTAGTGTTTTATTTTCTATATGCAGTTATGGAGACTATGTATCTGTTTAAATTACTCAACTATCTTTATACATTAATCCTAATGTCCTATAATTTGTATAATTTGTTTATATGATACATAACTATATCAACTTTGACTAATTCGATATGCATCAAATCTTGTTATGTATCTATAATCTTTTATATAATTTTTGTGTTACGAATGCAAGGTATGAAATATATTATCAAAAAAAATTCACTCACTCACTAAGCTTTGGTACATCTTATAACCCAAGTTTTATGAATGATTTTTTATTGTCCATAAGTGAATAATGTGTTGAGTTATTTCGCCAAACTATTTTTAATCCCTACCTCAATATCCCTCGGTGTAATTTCCAAGGCCAACTTCCAAAATGTATGTTGTTGCTTCATTTGGAGCAGAACAACCCCAACTTTTAACGTCTTGCAGATTACCCACTTCTAGTTATACATAAATATTGGATCTTTCAGTATATATCAATGTGCATCATGATATTTATTCAGCAATATACATTTCAATATCACAGAAATTGCGGTGTATTTATAGCTGTGTTTGCTGAGTTCCTTAGCGATGGAATTTTGATCCATCTACTGCAATCCAAGCTAATTACCTTCGATCAAGATATGCAGCACTCTTATGAAAATATGATTGTGAAAAAAGCCAAAGGAGACTACGTTAGTGAAAACAGCGATCCACCAAAGCCTAAGGATTATTTTGTATCCTCTGCTGATTAAGAGTTGGATGTTGTTGAGTAGTTGTGTATCAACTATTCAACTTTTAATTTTACTTTTAAGTTTTAAGACACTTTTGCTAAAATGTTTTTTAGAGAATTACTCTTGTAAACATGTATCTGTTGACACCCAATTTTGATCATCTGCAATGTAAATTAGTTATCAAACTTCTTCAATTTTAGACAATTTGAAGTAATTTATTTTAAAAAATCCAAAAAATATTTTTGAGTTATTTTTACAAAATTGTCATTTTTATAGTTATTAATGATATATATAATTTTATATTATTATTTATATAATTATTATCTTTTATAAATATTCAAAAATGATCTTAAAAAATTAATTTTATTAATTTTTTCATAGCTTATATTTTCGAATTGTTTAATTTACAATTAAGTTAATTACTTTATCTTGTTAGAATTAAAAAAATTGTTAATTAATTAATGTTTATTTATCTTATTTTAATTTTAGTCAAATTCCCTAATTAAAACTCAATTATGCTAATTTCCTAATTATTTATAACTATAATTGAAATTTGTAGTCCTTTTCTTAATTCCATCTAACCATTTTTAACCTCCCAAACCCAATCTATTTTCCCCCAACCCAATTCCCTAACATATACTACTCCTGTACAACAACTAATCTACATCTATTATCAACCAAGTAAAATGGTTGTCCACTTAAAATGGTGGATAATCCATTTACTTTTTAAGTGGGTAAAATGTCCACTAATATTTTCCTTCACTTGTAAATAGGGCTATAAATATAACCTTAAACTTCAATGTAAAAACACACAAAACATATAAAAGAAGAGAATTACTATTACTCTCTCTATATTACTACTCTCTCTATTAATACTTTCTATATTATTCTCTTGTTCTTCTTCCTTTATAAAATTGTCAAGTAAGTTAATTTATAACACGTTATCAGCACGAAGCTCTAATTTTTCAGAAAATTAACTTCTATATCAGGTATATCTACTAAAGAAATTTAATTTTTAAGTTATCTTTGTTACTTTCAAATTAATTTTCATCATGTCAAACTTGTCAAAATTGGAATTTGTGGCACTTGATATTTCTGGTAAAAATTATTTGTCATGGGTACTTGATGCTGAAATTCACCTTACCGCTAAGGGTCTTGGTGATGCTATAATTGAAGGAAATACAGCATCAAGTCAGGATAAAGCAAAGACTATAATTTTCCTTCGTCATCATCTAGATGAAAGCCTAAAAATAGAATACTTGACAGTGAAAGATCCACTTGAATTGTGGAAAGACTTAAAAGGGAGGTATGACCACCTCAGGGCAACGGTATTGCCAAGGGCTCGTTATGAGTGGATGCACTTACGATTTTAAGATTTTAAAATCATAATTGAGTATAATTCTGTTGTATTTAGAATAACTTTCCAATTAAAATTATGTGGGGAAAATATAAATGATGAGGACATGTTAGAAAAGATACTAACTACTTTCCATGCCTCTAATGTAATATTACAGCAGCAATACCGTGAAAAGAGTTTTAAAAAATACTCTGAATTAATATCATGCCTTCTGGTGGCTGAACAACATAATGCCCTTTTAATGAAAAATCATGAAGCCCGTCCCACTGGAACTGCTCCATTACCGGAGGCAAATATGGTAAAAGCACATGACCAGTCTGAAAGAAGACATAATAAATATCAAGGTCACAATAATGTGCGTGGGCGTGACAATGGCAGAGAACGATATAATAATCGTCGTGGTGGTGGTCAAAATAAAAGGGAGAACAATATCAGTTCTCAAAATGGCCCTTCAAAAAGTAACTGTCATCATTGTGGCATGAAAGGCCACTGGAAAAATGAATGTCGGACGCCTGAGCATTTTGTAAGACTTTATCAAAATTCTTTTAAAAAAAAGGCAAATAGAGGTGATGCCTCTTCTTCTAATGCTCGGATAGAGTCACACTTGGCGTTCGAAAATAATGTTGAGGCAAGGCCTTTGAATAATGATAATATTGAAATAAATCTGGCCTTAAGGGATGATGATTTTAATGACCTCAATGATATTACTCATTTGGAGGTTGAAGATTTTTTTAAGATCTTAATTGATGTTTAATTTCATGTTTTTCAATATGTTATCATGTATTTCGAATTATTGTGTTTTTACGTTTATGTATTTGAAGAAAAAAATAATGATAATCAAGGTCACGTTTTTATGATAATTGTATATTGTTTATTACATTGTGCTATTTTACAATGTTGTAATTAATTACTATTAGTGTGCTATTATTTAATCTTAATATCATATTGTCACTAAAAATAATATTCGCCTTATTTAATGTCATTATACTAACTGTTTATTCTTGTTAATGTTTTAGACATTAATAATATATAATGATTGTATTATTTTTGTCAATAAACAAATTATCTATACATGATGAATAATATTATATTAATATTTTGTAATATTTTATATTTGTTTTTAATACTTGTGTATAATATTTATTTAAGGTTAATAAGTATATAATTCCATAAACTAAATTATTGTAACATTCATCATAATTGAATAATATAATTTTTTAAATTCTAAATTACCATAATTTAACTTTTAAAAAAAAAGGGGGACTTATGTTTTTCTAGCAAAATGTTACTTATTTTATTTCTTACAATGCATTTTTATTTTATGAAGATAAATAAATTTACCAGTCTTCAATTGGATTCAAGATGAATAATGGAGATATGTGCATTTTGGATAGTGCCACAATTCATACGATATTAAAAGAAAAAAAATATTTTTGTCATTTGATTATGAAAAAGGCCTATGTCAATACAATATCTGGTAGTACAAAATTAATTGAAGGCTCTGAAAAAGCAACCTTATTACTACCTGGAGGAACGATATTGGTAATTGATAATGCATTATATTGTAGTAAGTCTCAAAGAAAGTTGTTAAGTTTCAAGGTTATTCGCCAAAATGGCTATCATATTGAGACTGCAAATGAAGGAAAGGTTGAATTCCTTTATATTACTACAATAAATATGGAGAAAAAAATTGTGCACGAAAAATTACCTGCACTTTCTTCTGGGTTGTACCATACAAATATTGGTACTGTTGAATCACATGCCATTGTAAACAAAAGGTTTACTGATCCTAATGATTTTATCATTTGGCATGACCGGTTGGGCCATCCCGGTTATAATATGATGCGCAGAATTATTGAGAATTCACATGGACACACTTTGAAGAATCAGAAAATTCTTCAATCTAAGGAATTCTCTTGTGTTGCTTGTTCCCAAGGAAAACTGATTATCAAACCATCAGCAACTAAGGTTGGGATTGAATCCCCTGCGTTTCTGGAACGTATACAGGGTGATATATGTGGGCCAATTCACCCTTCATGTGGACCATTTAAATATTATATGGTCTTGATAGATGCATCTACAAGATGGTCACATGTGTGCTTATTATCAACTCGCAACATGGCTTTTGCGAGATTGTTAGCTCAAATTATAAGGTTAAGAACACAATTTCCAGATTATGCAATAAAGATAATTCGTCTTGATAATGCTGGTGAATTCACATCTCAATCATTTAATGATTATTGTATGTCGATTGGAATAAAAGTTGAGCATCCGGTCGCTCATGTACATACACAAAATGGTCTAGCGGAATCATTGATTAAACGCCTCCAATGGATAGCTAGACCATTGCTAATGAGGACAAAACTTCCTATTTCAGTATGGGGGCATGCTATTTTGCATGCAGCAGCACTTGTGCGCATAAGGCCAACAAATTATCATGAATTTTCTCCATTACAGTTGGCGTTTGGAAGGGAGCCAAATATATCCCATCTTAGAATATTTGGGTGTGCGGTATATGTCCCAATTGCTCCACTGCATCGCACAAAGATGGGTCCCCAAAGAAGGTTGGGAATATATGTTGGGTATGAATCTCCTTCTATTATAAAATATCTGGACCTATGACTGGAGATTTATTTACGGCAAGATTCGCTGATTGTCATTTTGATGAATCAGTATACCCAACATTAGGGGGAGAACATAAGCAGATGAAAAATGAGATAGATTGGAATTCATTGTCACTATCTCATTTAGATCTTCGAACAAATCAATGTGATCAAGAAGTTCAAAAGATGATTTATTTGCAGAATATTGCAAATCAACTGCCGGATGCATTTACTAACCTTCCACGGGTTACTAAATCGCATATCCCAGCTGCTAATGCTCAAGTTCGAGTTGATGTCCCGGTAGGACAACTTGTTCAGGCAAATGAGTCTAGACCACGCTTAAAACGTGGAAGACCATTTGGTTCCAAAGATAAAAATCCTCGAAAAAGGAAAGGAATAAATGATCAAGATGATCATAATTTGGAGGCGAGTGCTCAAGAAGAGCCCAGAGACACAACAAATGGTGATACCACCGAGCAGGTCCAAGTACCTAAAAATAATGAGAATGAAGAAATCTCAATAAGTTATGTCTCGACAGGAAAACGGTGGAACCGAAATGATATTGTGGTCGATAATATTTTTGCTTATAATGTTACCATTGAAATAATGCAACAAGATAAGGATCTTGAACCAAAATCTGTCGATGAATGCACACAGAGAAATGATTGGCCAAGATGGAAGGATGCAATTCAAGCAGAGTTAACTTCACTTGAAAAACGTGAAGTTTTTGGATCAATAGTTCGAACACCTGAAGGTGTTAAGCCAGTAGGACACAAATGGGTTTTTGTGCGTAAACGAAATGAAAAGGGTGAAGTCGTAAGATATAAAGCACGACTTGTAGCCCAAGGTTTTTCGCAAAGACCTGGCATTGACTATATGGAAACATATTCCCCTGTGGTGGATGCAATTACTTTCAGGTATCTAATGAATTTGACAGTTCATGAAAAGCTTGAAATGCACTTAATGGACGTGGTCACTGCCTATTTATATGGCTCATTAGACCACGACATTTTTATGAAAATTCCCGAAGGGTTCAAAGTGCCTGAAGCATACAAGGATTCTCGAGAAAATTGTTCAATAAAGCTTCAGAAATCCTTGTATGGGTTGAAACAATCAGGGCGAATGTGGTACAATCGTCTTAGCGAATATTTGCTAAAAGAAGGATATAAAAATGATCCAATTTGCCCTTGTGTCTTTATGAGAAGGTCTGAATCTGAATTTGTCATAATAGCAGTATATGTTGATGATTTGAATATTATTGGAACTCCGAAAGAACTTTTAAAGGCAGTAAAATACCTGAAAAAGGAGTTTGAAATGAAAGACCTTGGAAAGACAAAATTTTGTCTTGGTCTACAAATTGAACATTTTACAAATGGGATATTTGTCCATCAGTCAACATATAATGAAAATATTTTAAAGAGATTTTATATGGATAAAGCACACCCATTGAGTACTCCAATGGTTGTGAGATCTCTTGATATTAATACAGATCCGTTTCGGCCTTATGAAAATGATGAAGAACTTATTGGTGCTGAAATACCATACCTTAGTGCAATTGGTGCATTAATGTATCTTGCCAACAATTCTAGACCAGATATAGCTTTCTCAGTAAACTTGTTAGCAAGATTTAGTTCTTCACCAACACGCAGACACTGGAATGGAATTAAGCATATATTCAGATATCTTCGAGGTACCATTGATATGGGATTGTTTTACTCAAATGATTCCATGTCACAATTGATCGGTTATGCAGATGCGGGATATTTATCTGATCCCCATAAAGGTCGATCGCAAACAGGCTATTTATTTATATGTGGTGGTACAGCTATATCATGGCGTTCAACAAAGCAAACTATGGTTGCCACTTCCTCAAATCATGCAGAGATAATAGCCATTCATGAAGCAAGTCGAGAATGTGTTTGGTTAAGATCAATAACTGAACATATTCAAGAAACATGTGGTCTTTCTTTGACAAAAGACGCTCCAACAATATTGTATGAAGACAATACTGCATGTATAGCTCAACTGAAGGGAGGATACATCAAAGGAGACAGAACAAAACATATTTCACCAAAATTCTTTTTCACTCATGATCTTCAAAAGAAGGGTGAAATAGATGTCCAACAAATTCGTTCAAGCGACAATTTGGCGGATATGTTCACCAAAGCATTGCCAACTTCAACCTTTGAGAAAATGAGATACAAAATTGGAATGCGTCGTCTTCGAGATATTAAGTGATATTTTTATCAAGGGGAGCAAAATACGCGCTGTACTCTTTTTTCCTTAGTCAAGGTTTTGCCCCACTGGTTTTCCTGATAAGGTTTTTAATGAGGCAACACTCAAGGCGTATTATCAGATATGTGTACTCTTTTTCCTTCATTAGGCTTTTTCCCATTGGGTTTTTCCTAATAAGGTTTTAACGAGGCACATTTCTCGTGGACATCTAAGGGGGAGTATTATCAACCAAGTAAAATGGTTGTCCACTTAAAATGGTGGATAATCCATTTACTTTTTAAGTGGGTAAAATGTCCACTAATATTTTCCTCCACTTATAAATATGGCTATAAATATAGCCTTAAACTTCAATGTAAAAACACACAAAACATATAAAAGAAGAGATTTACTATTACTCTCTCTATATTACTACTCTCTCTATTAATACTTTCTATATTGTTCTCTTGTTCTTCTTCCTTTATAAAATTGTCAAGTAAGTTAATTTATAACAACATCTTCATTTCCTACAACTTACGTGTCAACATTATACTACCACTTAACATTGCAATACATAGTATATTACATGTAAACTTTATCTAAATCCCATAATGGAAAAAATTAATTACTATACATCCATCATTGTACCAAAATTATCCAATATCTCTTTTTTTTTAACTTTTCTGATACATTAGTGACGTATCTGATACATCAATTATTTATAGAGTAATTAATGAAGATCATCTATTTATGGATAGTATCTTAATATAAGGTATGATTGGTTCTTTAAATCAATTACTGATCTAATTAATGAGATTAATTTGGTTAAAAAAATAACTATTGTGTACGTGAAAATTCAAGCCAAAAAACAGAGCATAAATTCAAACCAAATTCGATTTCAATTTTTTTTTCCAGTTTTGGTGATACATAAGTTATGTATCTGATACATCAACTTTAGATGTAGAATACTTAATGCATATCAGTTATTTATGGTTAGTATTTTAATGTAAGTATTGATTGGTTATTTAATTGAATCACTGATCTAATTAATGGAATTAATTTGTTTAAAAAAGCAATTGTGATGTTCATGAAGATTCAAGCCAAAAAACAGAGCATCGTCTCGAATGGAAAAAACAGAGCATCAATTCAAACCGAAGTTAATTTCAATTATTTTTTCACTTTTGCTGATACATAAGTTATGTATAGCTATAGAATATTTAATGCACATCAGCTATTTATGGATAGAAGATTGAGATAAGGTATGATTGGCTCTTATAGTTCCGAATCTCAATGGGTGGGACGGGATCTTCTTGATGACGTATTTCATTCCCTGCATTGACATGAAAATGGTTAAATACAATTTGAACTTTATACATAAATACGATGTATCATATGCATTAAAATATCTGATGCATGAGATGAGATTCTGATACATACAGAAGATGTATGAAAAGCAGTTATATATTATATTCTGATACATAAATGTAGATGTATCAGAATCATTAAAACTTGAAACAACAGAAAATGACACTTAAACATGATGTATCAGAAATAGTAAATCTCCAAAAAATTGCATTTGAAAAAGACATTATGTATCTGATACATAAATATAGATGTATTAGAATCATTAAAACTTGAAACAACAGAAACTGACACTTAAACATGATGTATCAGAAATAGTAAATCTCCAAAAAATTGCATTTGAAAAAGATATTATGTATCTGATACATAAATGATATGTATCAGAATCATTAAAACTTGAAACAACAGAAACTGACACTTAAACATGATGTATCAGAAATAGTAAATCTCCAAAAAATTGCATTTAAAAAGACATTATGTATCTGATACATAAATGATAAGTATCAGAATCATTAAAATTTGAAACAACAGAAACTGACACTTAAACATGATGTATCAGAAATAGTAAATCTCCAAAAAATTACATTTGAAAAAGATATTATGTATCTGATACATAAATGATATGTATCAGAATCATTAAAAACTTCACAAAATTTTCATTCTAAAAAAACAAACTTAATTGAACCCATACCTTTGGGAGATTAGGGCGTGTTGTAACCCCTTCAATCTTGTTGTCTATTTCTTTGGGTGCATATTTAACTGTAGCTTTCGACTTCAATTTCTCACGTAGCTTATTCATCACTGCTGGATCGTTACGATATTTAGATCTAACCTCGTCGTAACCTTCCCAAGACGAATCAGAACCAGGTGAAACAAGAATTCCTTAATTTTTATTGGACTGTTTGAGACCATGAACGGATTTCATATGTATCATTGAAGGTATGAGAAACAAAAATAGAAAGATTTACAAAAGAAAGCAAATGATAAAAATTTTAGAAGATTTTTCAAAGATTTACAGAAGAAATCAAAAGATACAAATTTTAGGAGAAATTAGATTGAATGAGGATGAAGTGAAATTCCATATAAGGAAAGATTAAAATATACCTTAGTTGAAACCTTGAAATTGATTAACGGTTGAAGAGGATCAAATTAACTAGAGCAAATTAGGGCGAGGATGAAGGAGGAGGCGAATGTATCAGTGAGGGAGAGAGAGAAAGGAAAAAGAGGGATTTTGGAAATTTTTTGGTGTAGTAGGGAATAAAAGTAAATATAGCATCTTAATATGTGTGAAAGGGTAATTTTCCCATATTACATATATCAGCAGCCCACTAATAATTACCCTTCCTCAAAATTCAATTCATAAATTCCCCTTTACTACACTTAAGTGACCGCCCTAATAGCCCAACCCCAAAACCCATTACAATGCTAACATATACACCTTACACCTATTGGGCCACCCAACCCAATAATTCCCACCGCATATATTCCATCTTATACTCAACCAAAGAACACACATACGAACCCACATATACGCGACGTCTTCCTCACCCGACAATCAGCACGCTATCTGTTTTCCCTTCAAATTCATCCTTGATTTGTGGAGAGATCGCCACATCAAGTTTCGAGAAGCTTCGGTAGATCATCTACCGAAAAGTTGCTTCTAATCTTCAGAGTAAAGTTCCAAGAAGTTGAGTTCTCTTCTTTGTAATTCTTGAAGTGTGTAAATAACGCTAACTGTTTGATTAGTGTAATAAAGTTTATTTAATATTATGACTTTCTAGTTACTGGATAGTTTTTTTTTATTTCACGGCATTGGACCTTATAACTGCTAGTGCAAAATGATGAGTGGTTTTGCTAATTTCAGTGACTCCATATAACAACAGCAACCCAGTGAAATCCCACACGTGGGGTCTGGGGAGGGTAAAGTGTACGCAGACCTAACTCCTACCAAGGTAGGATGGCTGTTTCCGAAAGACCCTCGGCTCAGTAAAATCATAAAAGAAGTCAGATAAGGATAAAAAGTTCAAAGCTAAGCAAATAACGAAATCAACCCAGATACAATAGAGCAATCAATGTACAAAAAGTAATAGATTATAACAGATTGTAACAGAAAACAGACTGCAAAGAATTATAATGTGCTAATACGCCTACTAACAAGGAAGAACAACGAGAATATGAACTAGCCTTCTACCCTAATGTGGGTCCTCCACACTCTCCTATCTAAGGTCATGTCCTCGGTAAGTTGTAACTGCACCATGTCCTGTCTAATCACCTCTCCCCAATACTTCTTCGGCCTACCCTTACCTCTTCTGAAACCATCTATGGCCAATCTCTCACACCTCCGCACTAGGGCATCTTTGTCTCTCCTCTTCACGTGCCCAAACCATCTTAGTCGCATTTCCCGCATCTTGTCTTCCACCGAGGCCACTCCTACCTTGTTCCGAATAGCCTCATTTCTTATCTTGTCGCTCCTGGTATGACCACACATCCATCTCAACATTCTCATTTCATCAACTTTCATCTTTTGAATGTGAGATACCTTAACTGGCCAACACTCTGCCCCATATAACATAGCTGGTCTAACCACCACTTTGTAGAAATTGTCTTTAAGTTGTGGTGGCACCTGCTTGTCACATAGCACACCGGAAGCGAGCCTCCATTTCATACACCCTACCCCAATACGATGTGTGACATCATCGTCAATCTCCCCGCTGCCTTGCATAATAGACCCAAGATACTTGAAACTACTTTTCTTTAGGATGGCATGATCACCAAACCTAATTTCAGCGCTAACCTCCTAAGGTGTCTCACTAAACTTGCACTCTAAGTACTCTGCTTGATCCTACTCAACTTAAACCCTTTAGACTCTAAGGTCTGTCTCCAATCCTCCAGCTTAGCGTTGACTCCGCTACGAGTCTCATCGATCAAGACTATATCATCCGCGAAAAGCATACACCATGGCACCTCACTTTGAATTTATCGCGTCAATCCATCCATCACCAAGGCAAATAAAAATGGACTAAGAGCTGATCGTTAATGCAACCCCATCGCAACTAGAAAGTGCTCTGAGTCACCTCCGACTGTCCTTACCCTTGTTTTGGCACCCTCATACATGTCCTTGATCACCCAAATATATGTCACAGGTACATCTTTAGCCTCCAATCTCTTTATTAATTAATGTGTATAAATCCACTGGTTATGAGATTTGGATTATTTAAAGTAATGTATGCTCTCGTTAGTTGTTTAGTAGCTTCTTCGTCATTTGCTAACGGGTTTTCTTTCTTTGCATGACTTGAAACCTGATTTAGTCCATGAGGCTCTATTATCATCTTCCTTACATTTTGATTGGGCCGTGGAGGCCCAAAATCACATTTTACTTTTGAGTCAGCCTTGTCAATGTCAAAGTCCATAAAGGAAAGCTAATATAAGGCAGGGGAGCATGTATACAGGTTTTAGAGGCTAAATGAAAGGCCAAGATATGCCATATATACATGGATATATAGTAGTGTATACATGGTATACAGAACAGAAACAGACCAAAATCTAAAAGATTTTTGCAGTTGAAGGCCCAATAAATCAGCCCAGGCGGACAGATCTGATTTTTGTGCCTAACAGTCCATTTTGGACAGTTATTAGATTTAAATTTCCTTTACTATGTTCATGTTTATTTAACTCTAAATTTATCTGTTTGATTTAATTTAATTAAACCCCTTAAAGAGAAACCATCTTTGTTATGATAAATTTTATCTAAATAATTTATTCAATTACTTTTTCTTTTACTTGGACATCTCTTGACAAAATTCACTTCCTTTATAAATCACTCTAAATATTTTAAATAAGTATTTCTTTCAAGCAATTTTAAATGTCTTTATTTATTTTTTCAAAGTTAGTCAAATTAGAATTTTCAAATCGTCGGATAACCATGCGTTAGTGGCCATTTTGAGTGATTAACACCTTTTCAAAGTGGAAATAAGAACCTCTTACCTATTTTCTCTAAATTTCTGAGACTTAAATCTGTTAGGGTCTTTTAAATTAAGTTTTCTTAATTTTTTAAAAAAATTACGTGGCGGCTCTTCTCTTCTAAAATTGATTTTTCCTCTTAAAGTTGAAATTAATTTTAAATCGTCTTTTTCCGACATAACAATATCTATGTCTAATGTTCTTAAATTTGATTATTTTATGTTTATTACTCTATGTTGTTGAATTAAGAATATTTTTTCATACTGTCTTTTTTAATAAATTAATTGATACATAGAAGTATGTATTTTATCTAATAAGTTGCATATTTATACATTGTTATATAATTGATACATAATAGTGTCATGTTAAAATACAAGTTACGTATTTCATACTGTCTTTTTTATCATCTGAAAAACATCCTAATATATAGCTACATTATATGTATCAGATACATTACAAATTAGTAATGTCGCATGTATCACTAGGGAATAAACTACAACAATTCACAAAAAAAGCAATGATACAATAGATATTAATATATCATGCTCATTTTCTTGATAAGAAATTTCACTTTCAAATCAATATAATATGTATCAAATAAAAATTAATCGACACTCTTTAATACATATATCATATATACTTTACTAGCCATGATACATTGCATATAAATCATTTAATGTATCTGATACTTATAAATTACCACATGACAATGCACAAATCAAAAAACAAAGACATCACCAACAATCTTTACTACTATGTATCATTTCTTATATGTTCATATAAAAAACACGTCTAAAAAGATATATGGTCATGATACATTCAGTAAATAAATATCTGACCATGATATATTGTAGATTTTCGCGCGTTGCCTAGCAGCGTCAACAATTGAGCCACCATGCTGCTGCCAGCTTTTTTGAGTCCCTCAAAACACGTCTGCTGATTCGTCACCACAACCCTAAACAATGACTGAATTGTCAATTCACTATTTTTTTTTTGAAATAACAATTTATCATTACTTATGTATCTCGACATCACAAATTAAAAATTATAATATCCATCAGAAAATAACTAATTACATACCTCTTATTATCAGATCTCAATAGTCTGCTCAACAACTAATCCATCACTTTTGTATCATTCATATCTCACCTTGTTTTGCCAGAGTCCTAAATGTCTCAACAATTTAGATATAGTAATCATATATCTTAAATAAATTTCAAAGTTTTTTTGATTGTTACGATTTGGAAGATAATTGAGAAAATACAATTTGAATTTTGGATTGTAGTTTGAAATTGATACGAGTTGATAGAATTTGACAGCAAACTGATTGGCGTGATTAGGGAAACTCACATTCAATTTTACTTTTCTTTTCCTTTTTAATCATAATTAAAATCTGAATTAATGTATCAGATCAATGTATCCGCGAGTCGGTAATGCATTCGAAAGCCCAAAAAAATAAGAAATTTTTGTAATTAGAAAAAAATAGGGATATGATGTAATTTGATCATTACATTGTGGATTTATGTAAGTTATACAAAAATTTTAAGCATCACATAGTATAAGGAGCTAATTACTATCCATCTCTACCTTTTTTTAATTTTACAAAAATTCCTTCAAAATATGTCCAATCGAATACATCCTGTGGTATATGGATACAATAATTCTGATACATAAAGTAGTTGTTCAGTTGATCTGAAAAAGAAACTAAAACGTAAAATTTAATTTTCAGTTTCCACAAATCATGCTATGTAATTGATATTGATCTCTCTCTTTCTAACAGCTTCTCAAAATTTAAAATTTAAAATTTCATCTTTCCGATTGAACCAAAATTTCGTTATAGATTCGAGTCGAAGTCGATACATGATGAATGTATCGATTTTGTTGATGCATTCATTTGGGAAAGCGCGATGAGTTATGAAAGATATAAAAGCGATAAAATAGTTGTTGGACAATCAATATCTTATGTGAATCTCAAAGCCGTCATTTGTAATTAAATTGAAAAAACATGAGATGAGGAAAAACTTGAAAATCAAATACATAGTAAAAGGTAATTCATCGCCATTGATGTTTAAGAACGATATGGGAGTAAGAATGTATATAGAGGTGAAAAGAAGCGAGCCTGGATTTTCAATGTATCGATTATGCATTGATACATCTGACAAAAATAATGAAGAACTTCAATGCTTTGATGATTCATCATGAGAAATTGTTTGTTTAGAAGAGTCAAAAAAAGATACCTAAACTCTTGCAGTAGTTGAATAAGAAATTGGTGATTCGTATTATATTTTTGAATTGGAAATAACTAATTACATTACTGATTCAAACAATATAGATGTGAAGGAGAAGAACTGTATAAGGATAAAGCTACACTGATCTTTATAATGGTGAAATATAAGATAGATCACAACTTCAATTTCAAGATAAAGAAATCTGATATTAAAAGGTATGTATCCAGACATTTTCTCTATGTATATCTGATAAAACCTCGTGATACTTGTAATTTTATGAAAAATAGTGAATTCATAGTAGAAAATATATCCAATACAAAGTAATTTACTACTTGTTTGTTTTTTGATTTTTGATCTGTCGCTCATCATATGACCAATAATAAATGTATAAGATACATGTAAATTTTCAGTGGGTAAATCTTATAAATGTAGTTATTGATAGTAAATCTGTGTTATCAGTTATTTATGTATAACGTATCTATTTAATAATGTGAATGATACATTAATTAATATTAAGTGATGAGAAAAATGGGCAGGATATAGTAAAATATATATCTAAATTAGTAATTATGTGAATAAGTATATGGTATATTTGAGTATTACATGATACATTAGTGATTCGTAATGTATCTGGTACATTTGATAAATAGAAAAATACATTGTGTAGCTATATATTGGTGTGTTTATCGGATGACTATAGTTGGAGTATGAAGGCATCTTGTAGGATGTGTTTAAAGTGAAGTACTTTAATAGTGAACATATATGTCTATCAAGAGATAGAATATTAACCAAGATGCAAGCTACTATTGTGTTTGTTAATGGTGTCACAACTCCTAAATTGGTCAATCATAAACGAATTCATACTCCTAAGGATGTAATCGAGGATTTTAAAATAATCTATGGGATTGATATTTCTTACCAACAAGCATGGCGTGCTAAGAAACGTGCACTAGAGATGATAAGGGGTAAATCGGCCGATGGATATAAACAGATGCCAAGATATATATACATGCTAAATAAAGTGTATCCAAATTCGTACGTAAGAATGCAGAAGTCAAAAAAATGAATTCGTGTATCTGTTTATAGCCTTGAGGCCATTTATGAAAGGTCTTGAGTTCTGCAAACTGATAGTCATTATTGATGGTACACATCTTAGTGCAGCTTACAAAAGGATATTTGTATCAACAAGCAAACTTGATGGGGCATGTACTTTTCTTTTTTAAACAACGATTATTATTTTGTTAATAATAATAATTGTAACAATAATAAACTGATACATTATTTAAGTTTTATCGATCAATAGTTTAACATTGTCATGAATTATTTTATCACTAGGTTGCATATTGTCATTAGCCATGAATTTGTAGACACAAAATATAATTTTTCATGGACATAATTCTTTGAATAATTCAAAAATGCGTTTAGGGAGAGGGATCAAATGTGTGTTGTATCGGATAGAAACGAAAGTATCATGAAGAGTGTAAGCATTGTGTTTCCAAATGTCCCTCATTATGCATATGGTATCTTTGAAAGAATGTTTGTACACACTTTAGGAGGAGCAAAACCACCCTAAGTGACATGTTCTACTCAATGGCCAAGGCTTATAGAAAAAAAGATTTTAAGAAATTGACACAACTCTTGAGTTTCAGTGGATCATCTTTTTCGCTAACATATCCCCTCTTGCCTTTTTTCAGTACCATATCTTCATAATAGTGCTGCAAAACTTGTGGGAGGTAATCAGCATTGAAAGCATTAACGGGGATCGAAATTCCATCGCTAAGAAACTCAACAAAAGTAGCTACATACAAACCACAGTTTCTGCAAAAATAATGTATAAAAAGTCAACAGTGAATTAATGATAAAATTAAAAAACATAATTATACGGTACTAACAAGCTATCGTTTTCTTATTAAGCAATTCCTTGTACAATCTCAACATCAAAAAGGTGTTGTGGTCCAAAAATTATCGGTCTCCTTATCCTTGTAAGCATCTAGTGATGATCAATTGGTTATTTCTGTTTGCTCGTGAAATAAATCGTTTTGAAGGTAAACCGACAACATTAGAGACAACTTACTTATCTCGCTCGATGATTATTTTTTTATTGAGCCTAATGATGAATCGTATACAAGTATAAGCTGACGTTTTAAAGCAACCACAGCAAGAATCTAGTGAAACTCTCCATCAAAGTTTATAGGGATGTATCATCTACTAGATGCCACGATAAATCTGTCGAGATGAAAAATTCTTTGATTAATTTTGTCAGTGAAGTCTCAATTTTAGATACAGAAATCACAATCGCCATATCTTTATACGTATTAAGATTGTCATCAATAGGACTGTGATAGTACCTCGCACGTGCATTATTGATGTATGTTTTGAACAGGCAATTGGTTGTGGTGTATCTGTATTGATTGGGCATTCTAGATTTAACTTTTTTTTAGAGATAGTCGAAAATTACATCAATGCACTGCACAATGAATCAGAAAACTACAAACACGTGTTAAAATTATATATCTAGTAAACTCTGAATGAAGATACATATTATAAATGTATATAATACATAATTAATTATGTATCATATACATATTATTAATGTATTTGGAATAACTGAACAATAACAGTGTCATACCTCATCAGTCCAACATTTCTTAAGCTAAAACATAACATAAAACAAATTTTTATCTTTGAAAAATGCAATAACAAAGTCCATCCAATAAAAGCTAAAAGAAAATGACTTTGCTTTGTAATGATCCTCTGTGGGTTTCTTGATTAATCATTAATAGTGAATAAAACATAAATAAAGAATGAACTAATCACTTTTAAAAATATAAATATAAAACATACTTGTTTGCATGTGTTTTGAAAACGCCTTTTGTAATCCACTAACAATACTCATCTATTAATTCTAAGAGAGGTTGGTATCAAATTTCAAAACCTTTAAATCGAAAACTCTGACGAATATCAAAGTCAAATCTCTTTTTATCTTTCTCACTGGAATCAAAATAGTCAAATATGGAGACATGAAAATCTTTAATGACACTCTATTACGTGGGATAAAAATTTTGGTATCAGTGTGCAAAACAATCTCTTTGCCAGATATTTCAGTGGAAAGATGACTGTGGGCTAATTTACTAGGATTGACAGAGTTCAATGGCCTAGCAGAAATAGAAACCGAAGATTGGAGAGAAGAACATCAACCACCGCTTCAGTATCGAAAGATATTGAAGTCAAAATGGTAGAATCCTACATGATGTGAATCAAGTATAATATGATTTTTTAATAAAAATATATCTAATGAAATTCTATTAATTAAGAAAAATAAAACAAAATGATCGATATAAAAATTTATCGATGTATTAATCATTACTGGATGTGCAGTTGATCGACAGACATTGTGATGTACTGTGTCAGCAACGTCTTTATCTAGTGATACTTTAATTAAGAAAAATAAAACAAAATGATCGATATAAAAATTTATCGATGTATTAATCATTACTGGATGTGCAGTTGATCGACAGACGTTGTGATGCACTGTGTCAGCAACGTCTTTATCTAGTGATACTTCTTTAGATGTAATTGTTACTTTAGGTGCGACATCATCCTAAAAAAGAGATATGATGAATTAGAATGATATATTAAATTGGTAAATCTATCATGTAAAAATTTTGTAATTATCAAGTCTTTGTTAGTAATAATTGGTTTAACTGGTAATTCTTTATCTAGTGATACTTGTTCAGACCTTTTGGGCACTTCAGGTGTTGGATCATCCTAAAAAGGGAATATGATTGTTTAGAATGATACATTAAATTGATAAATCTATAGTATAAATAATGTTGTTCTAACCAACTCTTTGTTTGTAACAATTGATTCAGTAGGGAGATTAATATGAGCTGTATTGGAGGGTAGTTCTGATACATTATTCATGTCATGTTGATTCTAGGATGTATCATCTTCAAAGCCTGGAGATCTTCTTGTATCAATATATTGGCGTTGGCAAGATCTTCCGTTTACACCTGCTTTGAATCTTGTTGATTCTTAGATGTATCATCACTCTATATATTTTTTTTTAAAAAAATAAATAAATAATCAAAGTATATGTTAGTGATACAATATTAACTTCATGAATCAACATTAAATTAAAATATCACAGGAATAACAAGTTTATCATTAAGTATACTTGATACAATAATGTATGTGTAAAACTAATGTATCAATCAAAGGATAATATGTATCATTAATTCAAACTGATACAAGACTTGATCAGAAGGACAAGATGAATATTGCATCCTACTATAACTATTTATCAACATAAATGTAGCCATGCATTAATCGGGTGTGATTAGTGTATCAATATACATAGCCTCTTTGGCATGTTGCTTGGCAATATGAATTAGTGTTTCAGCCTTAACAACAACCACATCAATGAACTCATTATTAGTAAAATCCATTACAATGGGTGAACTCGAATCTTCAAATAATTGATCAGTACAGTGGGAAGGATCAACATAGAATTCTCGATCGGAATGTTTCATTGTATTTTAAATATTTATGTCATCAACATCCTTCATGTAGAAAAATGATACGTAACATAGATGAGCCTAAATAATGTCAAAAATACTTGATAAAGTAAACTACTACCTTCCAGACTTGATTATCTTGCTTTCGAACAGAGTTCATCAACTCAGTGTGATTTATTTGTATCAAAATTTGAAGATCTTCAAATTTTTGTCAACCTAAGAAAATATAAAATAATTTAATAAGAATTTGATTTAAACATATATGTGTGTGTGTAAAATAAAGTTGAAAATTACTTACGTTTTCTTCAAATATTTTTTTTTACTTTTTCAATATTTAAATTGATCGAATGTTCTTGCGGATTAAATAAAGGAGCATGAACATGAGATACACTAACAGTGGTAGTCAATGGTTCATTCGAAATTGAAAATGCTTGATTTGGTGGAATTAGAGCTTGTTCAGATTGTTTATTTTCATACACAGTTGGCTTAGGTCGATGAACTTTCTTTCTTCTCTTTCGTGGCGGTGTAGAGACTGAACTAAAAACACATCTTGATCTCCTTACCAGCTCCTCCGAATATTTTGTCAAAAAATTCTCAAAATTCGAGAGATTTGTGGTATCATTCTCTTCGCCTTGGCAAGATATTGTGGTTGCACCTGCTTTGGCTTAGCAGTTGATGTAGAAGGTTCAAAAGGTGAAACACCAAGAGTACCAGCTAAGTCAAGTACTGCCAATTCCTCCAGTGTTGATGAGTATCAGTGCACATATTCTGATACACAAATATGAATGATCAAACAAAAAAATAAATATGTGTATCAATAAAAGATAGAAAAAACTAAAATATGAAACTGAAAGATAATATATACAAACTTTACTTTGTAAATGAAGCAGAACATAATTAAATGCTTAATTTCAATAGCAAACAAATAGATTATGAAAATTACCTCGATAAAAATGCTCGACATAAACATATCAAATTTTGGCTTGACATCTATGACTCGCCAATTGTATATCCTAGAAATATAATTTCCCTCTTTGATTGCAATTTCTTCATTGATTTCAGAAGCACATTTGTAAATTCAAATATTGAGTGCATAACACCCCTCAAACCTCTTGTTATGAGCTGGTGGCTTCGCAAGTACCGCACAGAAGCTCACAAACTTATCCTCCATTCCACCCCAATATTTATATGTTGGAATTTGTGGAAGAATAGGTGCGCGAGCAAATACGGGGGGAAGAGTTCTAGCTTGGCGAGAGTGAAATTTGCAGTTTTCAAGGACATCTCAAATCTTCTTAGAGTCGCGTACCCCTATATCCATTGGCCCTCGAACTGGATCCACACCATCTCCTACATAGATAAGTGTACTCATGAGATGAAGATCACCCAAGTCTCGTGGATTAAGCCACAACTCGATTTCGTGCTGAACACTGACGGCAGCGCGTTGGGTAATCCGGGGGCAATTGGGGGGGGGTGGCATCTTAAGAGATCACATGGGTAAATTCATCTTCGCCTACGCCATACCGTTAGGGGAGGGAACCAACAATCAAGCTGAACTAGAGGCGGCAGTTTATGGGCTTAAATAGTGCATTCAACAGGGTTTTCAGCACGTTATCTTAGAAGTTGACTCGGAGTTGCTCACTAAATGGATCAATCATCAGACTAAACCTCCGTGGAGCCTTCACCAGGTAACTCAGGACCTTGTTGGTATTTCCAAATTATTTGTTCGCTTTTCTTGCAGGCATGTATACAGGGAGGCAAACTTCACTGCGGATGCTCTCTCCAAGCACAGTCATACTCTTACCACTCCAGGCCACTACACCACCCTCCAGCAGCTACCTCGTGGTACTCGAGGTTACTACATGCTAGATAGAGTCGGTCTGCCCAGCTTCAGACGGAGGAAGACCAAACGGATTAAAAAGCCTCCATGATCTACTATTTAGTGTTGCATCCTTGGATTGAGCACCCAATTGCAGTGTTTGTGATTTTCCATGTTATATCTTAGCCATGTTATTTGATGTTCATCGTCTATGCTAATTTTGTTGTATATATAGCATTTATGAGGATTCATCCCCATTTTTATTTAGATTTTTCCTTTATTTTATGTAAAGGGAGAGTCTCCCTTATTTATGCTTTCCTAGTTTCTTTGTATCGAGAGGAGTCATTTTCTTTAGGTGCATAGTTTCTAGGTTTTCTTTTCATGTGCTTGTATCGGGGATGAGTTGGCTGCCCTTAGTAGGATGGTCGGCTTATGAACCACCATAGGATTGGAGGTTAGGTCTATGTCCCCCTCCGTGTATTTTTCTGTTTTTATGTATAATACAGCTTGGGGGTGAGAGGCTCAACCCCTGGCCGCGCACGAGAGGTGGGAGCCTCGTGTAAGGTCTGTTCCCATAAAAAAAAAAATAATAATAAAAAAAAAAAAAAAAAAATATTGAGTGCATAAGGCATGCCGGCTAATCGATACACCTATTTTTCTTTCGTGAACTCTTGCCTCAGTCTTTTGATCAACTTGGAGAAAGTAAGTTGTCCTCAAAAAAACTGTTCATACCTACCATCTTCAACCATTGAAAAATCATCAATAGATATTGATATATCACCAAGTTGAGAAAATATGAATGTGTGTATAAAGTATAAGATTGTCATTTGAACGACATTTTGATTGTTTTCCCATCCGTCCATTTCAAATCATTGAGCCAAACGTACCTTGCTTACACTAGTTCTTGCACCCATGAAGTACATTTCAAACAGTCTGCTCAGAGTGGATTTCAGACATCTAAAATCATCAGCATTGTCTGTGCATTTGAGTCTTGTTATGATAGCAAATTCTTTGATACTAAAATGCAATATATTTCCTTTTGCATGACGGATGTGAAGCTCATTTGTATTATTCTGCTCCAACTTAAGAGGCAACAAACACTTTGTGATTTGACCTTGATAGTTATAATTAGGGATATTGAGGTATGACCCAAAAATAAATTCTTGAATAATTCAATACCTTCAACTCCTATGGAAACTTGAAATCACCTATAAAACTCACGTTGTAAGTTGAACCAAACTTTAATGAGTGAGCTGAAATTTTATTTTATAACATATTTCATAGACTGCAATGAAAGAATGTAAACATCAATTTAAAAAATAAAAAATTATATGGCTGACACATACTGACTAAGACACCACTAGGACTTCGCTGATGTATATGCGTGCATGATACACATAGATCCAGTCATAAGCTCAATATATCTATGTATCTAGTACATTATGTATTTGAAAGTTAGGTTCATTTAAAATTAATACAATGTTAATTTATCACTAATATTATGATGTATCAGGTACATCATATTTTGTATCTGATGAAATAATTTCAAGAATACATATATGATGAAATTTATAATTTGATAAAATGCATTTGATACATTTTGTTGATAATTATATATCAGCTAAATACGAATTTAACATTAAAAGAACAATAAATTGTACAAATAAAATTAGAATTTTATATATCAAATGATGCAGTTTAAATAACATACATTCGAATCTATGAATCATTAATGTATTAGGACATCAAAAAATTAGAATTTTATGTATCAGACGAGATCATTCAATTTAAAGAAAATAGTTGAATGCAATGAAAATTTATACCTTGGGTAGCGTTGAGCGAGAAATTGCAGATCCAATTTTTCTATCCCCTTTTAAGGAGTTTTTTCAATATTAACTTTAGAAGAGAATACATCCTCCTTCGACTTCTTTTTATCACATATATCCTTCAATTTCGCCATTGCTAGTTTATATAATTGATCGTGCACTTGTTTGGATCTATTTTCAGCCCATCCAACATCTTCATAGTCATAAACACATTCAATATTAGCTAATTCTAAATGGGTATTACCAATGCTAAAAGAAGGAGCATCATTCATATTTATCAAGACTTTGAATATGTAAAAACAAAAGTAAAATATGAACTATAAGTTGAAAAAAAAGAAAAACTACTATTGAGGAAGATGATATAGATTAACGGGAAAGAGAATTAATTTGAAATTCAAACTTGTAATCAACTGTTAAAATTGTGGGAATGAAAATACGAAGAAATTTGAGGAGTGGGGAACGGGGAGAGGAAAACGTGGGAATGAAAGAGGAGAGTGAATGTACCCGGTGGAATGGGATTTTTGGGTAAAATAAGAAAATTTTAAAATATTTTAAAATGTTAGAGAATAATGAAAAATATGATAAATAAAGTAGAATATATAGTTAATTTTTCCATAACATTAAGAGAAAATTTCACAAATAGTGGCATGCAATAATTTGACTATTTATCTAATGTAATAATAATTTAAAATTTTGTGTAGTTTCACAGTTCTCTAAAAATTATGTTGTATCATTTATGCATCTCTTTGAAATTCGCATCATAGCAATGATATACCAATTCACTTTGTATTAGGTAAAGGTTCATGTATATGAAAATGATTAAAAATAAAAAGATATAGACAATTAGAATAAGGATAAAAATTTTCCTTTTTTTTAATTTAAAAAATAAGTACCTCTAGACAGTGAAGTATTGATAAATTCATATTAAATTTATGATACATTGATCAAGTTAAATCATTGGTTAATAAAGTTGAATTAATATTTAAGTTAAAATTATATTACTTAAATAAAGTTCAAATTACATTGAGTTAGTCTGTTAAGTTGACAAGACGAGTCCAACTCATGTTCTTCAAACCTAAGGTCCTCTAAAGTTACTTTGAGATCAAAATACCCCTAAAACCTTAGTTCACACCTATATAAAAGGATTCATCAGATTAGAGAGACACACATAAATACATAGAGAAACATGGTTCTTTAATGGTGATCAGCAAGTCTTTCACATACAAAGAAATCTTCGTCTTCAAGGGTTGAGCTGCAAGTATATCTTCAATTTAAGAACAAAATAAAGCTCTTAAGTAGACAATCATAAAGAGAAGAATCAGGAGATTACATCTTTTTCATTAGATTTCATAAAGATCGTAACCTTCGCATAAATTATTGAAATATAAATATTATCGTTCAATGCTATTTTTCTTTCTTGATTGTTATTTTTCAGGAATGAAATTTCGTCACTTACAAATTGGCACACCCAATGAGACAATCTTTACCTCTTTTCTCTTTCTCTTATAAAATCAAAGTTCAAAATGACTGTCAAAAAGGTCAACTCAAAATCCACATCCGCAAAAACTATCGGATTCAAAAAAACATTTGCGTGAAAAACATTCTAGATGTTGCTGTAGGAAGCATGTGACCCATCACGAGGAACCAAGCCAAATTTATAGGACAATAAGCCTCACAAATGCAATCTAAATCTGTTGTTGTTTTTGGTTCATTTCCAAAAAGTGTGAAGTCTCCCACAAACATCGCAAAGAAAGGCAACGACATCATCAAATGATTGAGAGGCTTCTTGCCAAATTGAGCTTATCTACGTTCAAAAAGTCCTTCACTCTAATTTGCGATGATGTCTTAAGCACTGAATCTACCCCACATAATATATCTGCATTTAATGTTTGAAAAAATCGATGTTATTCTCCATCATCTATGATGGTGATGCATGCGATGGTAACTAACACTTTGTCCGTAAAAGAACAACTTGCGATCTTCACAAGAGCTATTGAAGGTTTGACCAAATATATTGAAGATCAAGATGCTCAAATCAGGCAAATTGAAAAGCATTCGCAAATACAAGAGACAATTATCATTCCGCAAAGCAAGTAGAATATGCTAAGGAGATTGAACTTAGGCCAAAACTCTTTTTGATTCAATATGTTTTAACATATATTTTATAAAAATTAATCCAACAATATAAATTAAACATAGATGTCAAAAATTTGGAATATGAGAAATATAAAAAGATACATTAAATATAAATATAAAAATACAAAATATGTTACAATATGAATATATATATCTTTTGCTTCATTCAATAATGAAAATGTATACAACAGTTTTTTAAAAAAATAATAATATATAAATACAATGTTGAAAGTATGATATAATGCTTCTTTTTTCAGATTTCTCTATTCATTTGGACATTTTTAATGATTTCGAAAGTTCAATGCTTTTTTTTCTTTTGACAGACCTTCACCCTTGGCTTGATCAAGTTGTTGCATTGATATGGTTTATCGCGAATCTTTAATCATATGTCGATTTTCAATACTGTAACATAGCCTATATTTTTTGCTTGCTCTTGTGTTATACACAAATCAAAAGATGATGGTTCATCTACAATTTTATCAAAAAAATGATATACCTTATGTAATTCTCGATCTCTTTGAAGAACTATTGTCCATCATTGTATTAGCAAGTACAGGTTTTTAAAGAAATCCTAAAAAATGAATGAAATAGATACACTTAAATAAAATACAATTTCAAAATGAAGTGTACAAAAAATACAATTAGCAGTTACCTAATGAAAATAAATCACGATTTAAAGGTTGAAATCGTGTATGTAAGGAGATTTGAAAAAAAATTCACTATTGCAGATAAAGAGAGAGAAAAATCAGAAGTATTATTGACAATAAAGAGAGAGAAAGATCAGAGGTTGGCGTGGATATAGTTATAAATGTGCGTCTATAATGACGTGTAAAATTGTATTTGCTATTTATTATTGAAATATATTCTTGTATGAAAAATATTTTAAACTATAGCTAGATAGATTGAATATATATATCACTGTTTGTTATGACACATAGTTTCTCCTTTTATTTTTGTCTGTTTCTTGTTTTTAATAGAATGAGCACACTCTCCATACCACTAGCATCAAAGGGTGTATATATTACAATTTAAAATAGTTTAGGGGGGTCTTGGAATTAAAAGAGACTTTTGAGTTATCTATTTGAGGATTTAGGACACAAGTTTTAAAAATTAGTGTCACGACCCAATTTTTTAGGTCATGATAACACCTACTATAACCCTCTAGTAGGTAAGTCAACCCGTCAACCCGGAACTTCAAGTAATGTGTTTGAGGGCAGAAACTATATAAGAGCATCGAATTATAAAAGTAAACAGAATGAATAAGCGGAAGTAAACCAAAACATGTTTTAAACAACTAAAGATCCCTCCCAGAACCTGGAAGTCACAAGTACAGAGCTGCTACAAAATAAAATACGAGTACAAGTCCCGAAAGTGGACCAAAAAGATACAAAATAACTGGCTAGTCTCAGAAGGCAAAAGACGGGCCATCCATGCTGAAGGAGACAAGAATGATCTAAAAACGCCAAGTACTCACCCTAGTCTCCGAAGTTGACTGCAACAAGCTCGATTTATCCACGGCGATAGCTGGTGCTCAGTCCTGCATCACGAAAGTAGATGCAGAGTGTAGTATGAGTACCAAGACAATAGGTACCTAGTAGGCATCATAGGCCGACTGAGCAAAAAAGATAAAAACAATATGAAAAAGAAGAATAACCTAAATAGGAGTCAACATAAGTATCAAAAGGGAAAAGAGTACTACCTATGAAAACTACAGCTAACTATACCCAACTGGGCCCCCATAAGCCCAACCGGGACACTCGTGCGCAAGTTAAATAAAAACTCGGATGAACCCCCATAAGCCCGCCGAGTACACAGAATAGCTACAACTACCAAGGCTAGGAACCAAGAATCTGCGATGTTAGGAGCCGAAGTATTATATCATTTCCAAACCCAGAATCTCTAAAAGTCAATCGATCTAGTGGTGACTTAGGGGTCGAGGCTGGGACTAGGACCCAGAGGCTCACCCGAATGTTCAAAGTGGTCAAGGCCGGGACTGGGTACCCGGATGCTTGCCATAATACATAAGTGCGGTCGAGGCCGGGACTGGATACCCGGATGCTCGCCGTAACACATCGATATGATCGAGGCTAGGACTAGATACCCAGATGCTCGTCATACTAGCAAGTCGGCGAAGGCCGGGGCTGGGTACCCGAATGCTCCCCGATAATTCAGAATGGAGGCCAGGATTGGGTACCCGGATGTTCATAGATATTTTATTCTATAGTGCCGAATATTCTCCTTTCCAACTAAACAATAATAGTACCGAGAATTTCCTTCCCAATGAGTCAACCAATATGCCGCCAAAACTAAAATCGGAGCCAAATTCAACGATCACGAAATTTAGTATTGCCGACGCATCACGAAAGTCAAGATTATACTGAGTTATAGATGATGGTATTTTTAAGAACAAGAGTAATGCCTAGCTAAGGCCAAACTGTCAGGCACTAGCCCGCTACACCATTCTACAAGGATCTAAGTCTACCAGAGCGATGCCGGAACATCTAAAGCAAGTTTACATCCTATACTAAGGCCAACATACCCTACCGTATCAACAACATGCTCAGTCAACTCTACTTATAATACTAACAAATAACAACAAGATATACATGTTTCTAAATATCCGAAAACCCGATAATACGCCTAAAGCATGATTTCTAACACCTAAGATATACAATCAAACTACCCAACCCAAATTCCAACTATTTCAATATGCTTTCACATATTCTGGCTCAATCTAAAGAAAGGTAAACCGTAGCCTACCTGTAGGCCAAACACGCGGGCTCTAAATCACTGTGCTAGAGCTTTTCCCTTTCAAACGGCCTCGGAACGCTGCCAAGCTGTCAAAAATAGAACCACAACGTCGATACGGTCGTTTACACACTAATTTCATAATTTTTGGAGACGGACCAATTTTGGGGTCGAAAATGGGAATTATGGGACCCACATACGAAATTCCAGATTTGACCCCCAAAATAGGTTCTAAACGTCACCCCAAGCACACAAATCAGATTTATAACATAATTCGGGGTGGAAAATTACGTAAGACGATCAAAAATCAATTCCCACATTTTAAAACTAAGAAAACGATATAAGGCAGCTTCTTTACACGTCGATTTCTCAAAAACGAAAATCTGTCAATCAAAACAAATTATACCATGATGTTCCTTGCGAAAAAACCCATAATCTAGCCTCAAGAATCACTCAAAATGGAGTTATAATGACCAAGATACACTCTTCCAAAATTCCACAAAATTTTATTCCGAAAATGACTAAATCAGTAACTTAAAATGCATTTTTACCTCGAACGAAGCTTCTCCTCACGTTTCTGAGATTACCACAAGATTCCTCACGAAATGCTCTTGAATTTAGACCCTTGAATCACCAAAATCGGGTTTATATAGGTCAAGAAACAATTACTCAAAGTTCTTCAAAAACTAAATCCGAAAATGGACATAGCTGCAATCGAAATCGCGATTTTTACCTGAATCAAATGCTCCAAATCAGTTTTCAATCTATCCAATGCGTTCTCCATAAAAAAACTCACAATTTTGCCTTTTGAATCACCCAATTTGGAGCTCTAGAACTCAAGAAATGAGGATTCAAAGTTGACGAGAAAATCTGAAAAAAAATCTGCACTCTTGCTGCAGATTTTCTGATTTTTGCCACAATTTAAAGTCTCCAAACAAACCTTCGGAATTCGTTCGAAACCCGATAAAAATAAAATGAATATGCTAACACACTAAATTCGACGTTCCGGACTCAATGGCGTATTCAGAATTCCCATACGAGATCATTTTAATAAAAAGTGGGTCCCACACCCAAGAGTCATTTTAAGTCTCATTCCACAACGAGCCTCGATATTAGTCCGGAAGCCTCGAAAAATGAACGAAGGGTCGTTATAGACCAAAATCAATATTTCGGAACTAACCACGCTGTCAAAATTTTCATTCCAGCGCGTTTTCCAAGAATATTGACCAAAGTCAACCATAAGCTAAGTTTCAAAATCAAAAGCGCCAAATGGCCCCAAACTCGTATCCATTGCCTCGATAGTCATTCCAATAGTGCTACTAGCCTAATTTGGTCATTCCGGAGCTGATAGAACCATCAGAATTTGAATTCGAGATCTTGTTGACCCAAAACTCGAAAAGTCGCAACTAAACTAACTTAGGCCTTCAAAATACCAAAATGGACTCGGGACCTCTAAAAATTCAACCAACACTTCTTCTAGACCAAAAACCATCTCCTGAATCCAACGGAGTTGTCGGAATTCCATTCCGAGCATCGGAACTCCAAAAGTTGACCAAAGTCAAACCTTGGCTTAAAGTTCCTCAAATTCTCAACTCAAGGCCTCAAATCTTCGTTACAGCTCCAAAACTGATTCCGTAAAATCTCTTAAGCCTATTTCGACATTTTGAAGCTGCTGGAATCGACGGAATTCCATTCTGAGACCTGTAGCTCCAATTGACCCCAAATACCACTTTTTAACACTTAAAGCTTATGAAACTCAAAATTTCCAAGGACTTAACTTTTCATAGGATTTTTTAAAAATCAACACCCGGTAACAATTAGAAATGACTCGGGGCATCTAAAGGGATGGGTAAAGTGGTTATTTTACAAAAATTCTAAAAAAATGACCTTGAGGGTCATTACAATTAGGTAAAAGGGACTCTTCATTAATTAGTGATAATGACACATATTTTAAGAACCCACAAGTTTTTTTTTTAATTTACAAAATACCCCCTCTTTTTTTTCCCTGCTCCTCATCCACCCCTCAGCCCCATCCTCCCCCAACCTCCCCTCCTCCACGTCATCATCACCCCCAAACAACTAGCAGATGTTTAAACATTTATCTAAACAACTAACAAATATTTTCATATTTCGATCTCCAAAATAATTAGCAAATATTTTCATATTTCTCCAAACAACTAGTTGATATTTAAAATATTCTCATTGTTTTAACTAAAGAATCATAAAAAACACTTAAACAACTTAGAGTTGTTTAAATATCTTCTGGTTGTTTGAACTAAACAACTTTTGGTTGTTTAAACAATTTTTGGTTGTTTAAACAACTTCTGTTGTTTGAACTAAACAACTTAGGGTTGTTTAAACAACATCTCTTGGTTGCTTGAACAACTCCTGTTTATATAAACAACATATCCTCTCTTCTCTTCTCTTCTCTTCTCTTTTCATCAATTTTTTTTTTATAATTTTCACAATCAAATCGAAGTGAAGAAAAAAATGAGAATGACCACATCCGAAGAAGAAGAAGATGAAAACACAAAAAGTTTGAAAAGAAAGGAAAAACGGGAGAAGAAAAAAGGTAAAGAAGTTAAGGAAGAAGAAGATGAAAGGATAAAGGAAGAATAGCGTTTAAAAAAATGGAGAAAAGAAAAGAGAAGAGAAGAGAGGAGGGAAATGGAGAACAGAAGTTTTAAAAAATGGAGTAAATGAATGGAATTTAGAGTTTTATTAAAAAAATTTGATTTTTTAATCTTTACCCTAAACTTTTAAATATTCTAATTCAACCCCATCTCTTCATAATTAACCTCTAATTAAATATTTATAATAAAAGAAAAGGAAAAAGAAATAGAAATCCCTATCCTTCATTGCACTCTCAAAGATCCCTTTTACCTCATTTTTCCTAGTTTAGGAGATAATAAACCTTGTAAAAAACAGACATATGCTTGAAATTTTGATTTAAATTCAAAAAAATACTTGTTCTTTTTTTGAAAATTTTAAGAATTTTTAACATATTTTAGGAAAAATTACCAAATTACACACCTTATATTCTTATATTTTTAATTATTTTCTGCCATTTGTAAAAATTTCAAAAATCCCTCTTCTAATATAGAAATGATACTGATACATCGCGATTTGATACATAAGTCATTTTCATTATACATTGCTAGTTGATACAAACCAAATACAAAATGTATCAGTAAAACATAAGTTTTACTGATATTTTTGTTGTGTTTATGATATAATAGGTGTTATAAGCTGATTAATAAGTTTTATTGATATTACAATGTTTGGTTTGTATCAACTAATGATGTATTATGAAAAACTTATGTATTAAATCGCGATGTATCAACGTCATTCGTATGAATCAGAAATCTGAAAAAAAGGGAATTTAGGTAATTACCAAAAAAATCAGAATAAATTGTAATTGGACTTTTTTACTATGAAATTTATGTAAAATACCCTATTTTTAAATCATTCTTTTTGTATCAACGAGAGTATGGTTATTTGTTTTTGCTGTCTTAACCTTTCTTTCTTTTTATTTAGTGAATCAACATGTAGGTTGCATAATTTTTCTTAAATCTCTGTACTTTATACCTTTAATCTTTTAATTTTATTGGTTTTTTTTTATCAAGTCAATATGATCCAGAAAAATCTTGAGGCTAATAAATAAGTGTTATTTTATATATATATAGAGATATATTGATAATTTCTATGCCTATAACATGTTAGTATTTTTTTTTATTTGTATTGTAAAAATTTATTTTTTTGATTAAAAAATATTTTAAAAATAAATATAAAAAATTAATGTTTATACCTTCTATTTTGTTTTCTCTCTTTTTTCCTTCTCGCGTTCTTCTTTAGAATAGTTTGTTAACTATAATCACGAGTTTCTTTTTTTTTTTTTTCCGTTTTAACTATCTTTTTTCTTTATGTTTTCCCTTCCTCTTTAAAATAACAAAATCATCGCCAGAAAAAAAAATACTATGAATTAATATTCATAATTTTAATACCTCTAATATTTAAACATTTTTTTCTTTAAATAATTTAAATAGTAAAATTTGCCTTATATATTTTTTAAAAATAATTTGACACTTAAAAAATTCTTTTTGAAAAGATTAATCGAACACAATTTGTTTATTAAATACTAAACACTTCTTAAATAAAATTGTCAAATTCAAACTGATTTTCTCCAAAATTATTTTTCTAAAAAGTAATTTTGTGACCTCATAAATAATATGACTTGTTTTAAATTATAAATTTTAAAAATATTTTTTCTTATTTACTGTATTCTTTAAATTTAGTGTCAAGTCAAATATATCGCCTAAAATGAAATCAAAAGAAATATCATTTTTGTTGGTTCAAATTTTATTATCATGTCTAATTTATAGTAACTGATAAATATTAGTTAAATTTATTAATTGTTACTTAAATTTTATTAGATTATCTCATTTAAATTTATTGTTAGGTAATGAGGAAATTTTTAATTTTGTTTAACGATCAATTCGATGTAATCGCGTCATTACCTTAATATTTTTTTCTCATTTTATCTTTATTTATTATTTAATAATTTTATTTTAAGCTTTACCCTACATATTGTATTCATTAGAACATTATAATACGATACAATATAACACAATATAATATAATAAGATACGTTATAAAATAATATCTAAGGACAAAACAGAGTAAAGAATTAAAATTTGTATACTACTAAAATTGCAAATATATTAAAATTAAGGGTTAGCTCTGCAACTTCCAGATTTCAGCTCCAAAATTCTTCACTCTTCAATCTCTCGTAAATCCTCTGGAAAAAAAAACCCTAATTGTTAGGGTTTTAGTAAAACTCTTCAATTCTTGTCAAAATTCACTTATTTTTTTTGGCATTTTCGAAGTTTTAGCGAATCAAAATTGCGAAAATTGTGATTCAAATCGACGATCTAGATGAAAACTAGGGTTTTTATACTCTGTTTTCTCATCCTTTCGTCGAATTTCTCTCATTTGCGATCAGAGGAAACGAAGACTAACAAATTCCGAGAACGCGAAGCTACAGATGATTCCAGTGCTTATCCAAATATGTAATACTTCGATTCACTCCAATCTCCCTCTGTGTTTACTTGCCAATACTGTGGAAAATTTGTTGTTTTTGACTTAATTTTTCTGTAATTTTAGATGCATTTGTATTCTCTAGTGTTTAATGAGTATTAGTTGTATGTATTAGCGTGAATTTTTATCAATCTCCTATTTTGTGTAGCTATGTTTGGAGTTTAGATGATTCAGTTTTACTAATTTTGTGTATTTCGTACGTTATACAATCTCTTTTATATTGGATTAGACGCACCGTGGAAAAATTCTTGTATGCTGATTTGATTTTGTTGTAAGGGAGATCTTTGTTTCCAACTCTTGCTTCCTTGGTATTTTATACTCTCTCTATTTTAATTTATACGACATAGGTTGACTGGCTACAAAGTTCAAGACAAAAGGAAATACTTTTGAAACTTGTTGTCTAAAATATGTCAAATTAAATATGCCATAGCATTTGTGTGGTTATAAAAGCTTCTCATTAAGGGTAAAATGAAAAGTGCAAGTTAAATTTTTTCCGAACTTAGAAATGTGCCTTTCATTTTGGAATAGACTGATACGGAGTTGTGCCATTCTTTTTGGAACGGAGTGAATAGTAATTATTGGAAGTATTTCTGCTTATTTTTCGTGATTTTCTTTTATCAGTGCTTTGTTTAGTGATATTTGCAGTTAGTTGATGATAGACTAAGAAAGAGATAAGAGATCTTGAGAATAAGAATAAAGTTGAGACTGTATCTTTGAGGAACAAAAAGGGTAAAAAACTATGTTGCTCGGACTCTTCAAAAATGTCTATGGGTGCGTATCGGATTCTCTAAAAGTAGTGTATTTTTGGAGAATCTAACACGGGTGTGGCATCGAAAGTGAAGAGTTGCCCTCCTTCCACCTATTGGATGAAATTTGCCCCTCTTCCACCTAATGGATCAAAAATATCCTTAACGTAGTAGAAGTGTCTCAAAAAGGCCTCCTTCCACCTATTGGATCAAATTTTTCCCTAATGTTATTTTCAGGCTTAATTGTACAATTATATGCATTAGTTACATTTTAACTAAATACGTGGCCTTCATTAAATACGTGCCCATGTCCTTCACTAGTTCTCACAATGAGATGAATTTAGTTGATAATCATACTACCATCAACTCCCATGAAAAATTGAAGCTTATGGCTAGCTCTCAAGTACTGAAATGACTGTGATATATACAATATATACTTTTTTGGTAAACATTAAGCTTGAGGTAAGCAACTCTGCAATTCTCAACATTGTTGAAAGAAATGACATAGCAATATATGCTAGTTCAAATTTTATGGGACCAATAAATAAGTCCACGTATTTAATTAAATTTCATATAATTGTGTCGTTAATCAAGGGTCAATTTTAAGCCTGAAAATAACTTTAGGGGAAAATTTGTTCCAATAGGTGGAAGGACAATATTTTTGAGCCATTTCTAATACATTGAAGGCATTTTTCACCCAATAAGAGGAAGGAGGACATTTTTGAGCAGTTTCTAATAAGTGGGGCACATTTTTTTTTATCCTTTTCCGTTCGAGGAATATGCTCTCATTCTTATTTCTTTTTGGTGGACCTATGAAGTTCCAGTTTGTATGGAAATTCTTCCTCTTCCTGTTAAAAAAGCTTAAGCTTTTCTACATATCAAAAAGACAATTTTTTTTTTAAGTTTTTAAAAATATATCCCGCAGAGATGAGGATGAATTGCTGAATACACAATGCCCCCAGCATTTGGAACTAAGATGGCAGACAGAAGTTAGTTCTAGCGTGTATGCCTCGCCCTTGATAGCTGATATTAACAGGTAACATGATACAAGCTTCTGATTTTTGTTCTGTAATTAATTTTGTTTTACATGTTCTGTATTTGTTTCTTGGATTGTACTTCTTTAGTGGTGAGAGTTCTGCATTAACTTACTGTCACAAACTAGTTTAATCAATGGAACTGCGATGAAGAGAAAAAAGAAAATTAATCATATTGATTTTCTTTTTTCTGGTGGCTGGAACGTGTAAGAGAGATAACCAGTTGATTTACAAGATAATGAATGTGTCTTCAAGAACACTCCCCTCTCATCAAAGAGACAAATAAAAGCAAAATATACCATTATACCAGTTCTACCAAATTTGACCAGTATGAGTTCTTGAAGTTTAACAATATCATTGCAATGTTTTCTTAATCTATTCCTTTTGGCTTGTTTATTCATCCTAACAATATTCTTCAATCTCTATGTTAGTGATGGGAAGCTTGAGGTTGTAGTTCCCTCTTTTGTTCATTACTTGGAAGTTCTGGAAGGTTCTGATGGAGATAAACTGCCAGGTATAATTTGTGGGAGGCTGTTAGTGAGAGTAAATTCAAGCATTTTTATGAAAATTTAAATGAAAACTATTTGGTTGGCTACAGAAGACTGGAAACACCCCTTACCCGGTGCAGTCACCCAAACTAGCTTATAAATTGGATTTGAATTCAAATTTAGCATGTCGAAGGACAAAATAATGCGTTATATGAATATTGTTCTAGATGAATACTCATGAAATGTGACATTTCTGTTAATTATATAACTTCACCTTATCAGGATGGCCAGCTTTTCATCAATCTACTGTTCATTCCAGTCCTTTACTGTATGACATTGACAAGGATGGAGTGAGGGAGATAGGTTTGGCCACCTACAATGGTGAGGTGCTCTTTTTCAGGTAATGCTACAGCATCTTTCTTTATATTGTCTTTCTTTAGTAATCAGATATTTTCTCGGTTTAACATGACATGGTTAGCATCTAAATAGGGTGTCAGGATACTTGATGTCTGATAAACTTGAGATTCCCCGGTTGAAGGTCAAAAAGAATTGGTATGCGGGTTTGAGTTCAGTCCCTGTGGACCGTTCTCATCCGGACGTCCATGATGACCAACTAATCCAGGAGCATCTGATGGAATCTGTAGCCCGTAAGTATTTCCCTTTTTGCGTGCAAGTCAAAAGGGGCATAGAAATTCTTGGATTTTTCTGTTGATACATCTTTCTTTCCTCTTCTAATGCCTAATTGTTTTTCTTACATATACAAAACTGAACCAGAATAGGATCTCAGTGATCTTTTCTCTTCCAAGTGTGCTGTGACACTTGTTAGAAGTATGAAGCAGCAGCAATTGAACTTCCTTCATTAATTTCATAAGTTAATGTGTAGTAGTGGAAATCAAAATTTATTGCCTCTTAAACTATGAATTATCCAGTTTGAATTCTTTCGTCTGGTATGTGTTGTGGTTTGTCACTTGTATTTTGGTACCTTGGGTAACATTGCACATATAATTGGGCATCTTATCATGTTTCATGGATTTTTTTAAACTTATAGAGAGAGTCTGCGCTCCCTGCTTATATATTTTGTCGGATTTAAGTGTTTTCCAGTGGGATTCAGCCTTCTGTATCTGCTTAGATTTAAAAAGCTACTATGGAACAACTAGTTTCTTGAAGTGATCATATCTTTGTGTTTCAGGAGATACTCATGCATGTCAGTTAATTAACATTTCCCTTCCTATGATAATCCCTTTGGCCTCTTGAAGTGGAAAGCCATGGCTTTGACCTGCATCAACTTTTACTATATCCTATGACATCATAGATCTGAATTTTTATTTTAGGTCATAATGCATCTAGTCACGGTGGCAACCATTCAGACTCTACGGCATCGGCAGTTCACAATGAGACACATTCTGTTCTGGAAGAAGTCCACCATGATGCATCTAATGCTTCAATATCTTTGCCATCAGAAGTTTCACATGACAACTCTTCTAATTTAGAGGACCAAAAGGGAAAAAATAACAGTCTAGGTGATGCAGAAACTAACATGGTTAACTTGAACAATAGTATTCTGAGTTCTGAAAATGAGAAAATTAGGAATTTGGAGAACGGAACCAATACTGTAAGAAGGCTTCTTGAAGATGATGTGTCAAAAAGATCTGAGGAAGATGTTCAAGCTGCAACTGTGGAAAATGAAGAAGGTCTAGAAGCAGATGCTGATTCATCTTTTGAGTTATTTCGTGACAGTGATGAGTTGGCAGATGAGTATAATTACGACTATGATGATTATGTTGATGAGCATGCGTGGGAAAGTGAAGAATTTCAGGAGCCAGAACATGAGAAAGTAGAGGATTATGTGAATATTGATGCTCATGTTTTATGTACCCCTGTAAGGCTTTTGCAAGGTTATAATATAGATATTTATTAAGATCCTGATGGTTTTAAACTTTTAAGGGTCTTATCATTTGTATCAGGTCATAGCTGACATTGATAATGATGGGGTGTCAGAGATGATTGTTGCAGTTTCCTATTTCTTTGACCATGAGTAAGTTCTCTCTTATGAGGTGCTATTTTTGTTCTCAATGCTGTCTTCCCTCTGCTGACTATGTGTCACTGCTGATAAGCTTTCTTTATTGTGTCATTAGAAAGTTACCAATTTTTCCTGGTGCAGTGCATGCTTTTCACACTTGCAACACATTTTTTTTTATGGTCACTTACAGAACATGTTATTTTTGGGGAAAATGGTTCTTATCTATCATCCGATAGTTGCTAGGGTTGTTGAACATGCTGGAATTAGGTTGTTACTTATCTTGAATCGGCTCTGCATTGGATAGGTTTATTCTTTAAAGCATAAATTTGTGAGAGCTGACCTGTGAGCATGTTGTTTAATGACTTTTGATTATATATGCCAGCGTACATCCTTGCAAAATGATGATGCTAGTGCTATTAGTAGAGTCTAAGATCTTTTGAGTGGTTCCTATTTGTCTCAGCCCTCTGCTTCTTGATGTCTCTCATCTTTGCTAATTGAGGACACTTAAATTTCTTATGAAAAACACATATGCTTTGAAGTAACTCATGTGTCTTAGTTTTATGTTGAAAACAACCCCTTTGTTTGCTTCATTTTAGGCGTCTACTAGCATTAACAACTATTGATCTTTAATCAACAGGTACTACCAAAATTCAGAGCATTTGAAGGAGCTTGGAGACATTGAAATTGGAAAATATGTATCTGGTGGTATTGTTGTTTTTAATCTAGATACCAAGCAAGTTAAATGGACTCAACAGCTGGACCTAAGTACTGACTCAGGGAACTTCCGTCCCTACATACACTCTTCCCCTACGGTAGTTGATTTGGATGGTGATGGAAATTTGGACATTCTAGTTGGGACCTCTTATGGCTTGTTTTATGTCTTGGATCACAAGGGTAATCGGCCTTCAAGTGTTTTATCTTCTTATTCTTTTTAAGCAACTTAAAACTTTCAAAAAGCAAAATATTTGTTCTATGTTTGCCCCCTGCCCCTCTCTGGGTGTATGGGATTCTTTTTCCATCATGAGAGATAAGTCGACCTGTAAATACCCCCTTTTATGCCATGATATTTATACTTTGTGCCATTTTCTTCTGAAGCTTGCATGTGCCCTTTCCCTGCTAGTTTCCTTTTAGATTGACTAAGCCCATGAGTTTGAGGTCCTGGATGAAACCAATAGGATGTTGATTGGTGCAACTGTATTCTATTGACTTGTGTTGTAGACATGTCTATCATGGAGAAGAAAATTAGCAAGAGCGTCCTTTTGTAGTCTGATCTGTTTATATTATTGTGCATCATAGCCTTTACAAAGCAAAAATATTATTTGTGCATCGTCATAATGTTTGAAGGTTGAAAGATTTACTGTGTCAGGGAAGGTGAGGGATAAGTTTCCTCTTGAAATGGCTGACATCCAAGGAGCGGTAGTTGCAGCTGATATAAATGATGATGGCAAGATTGAACTAGTTACTACAGATTCACATGGCAATGTTGCTGCATGGACTGCACAGGGCACAGAAATTTGGGAAAAGCATCTTAAAAGCCTTATTCCACAGGTACACTACAGTTTCCTGTCTCCTTAAATTTTCAACTAGGCTGAGTGTGATTTGAATGCAATACTTTTAAAACCCCCAGGGACCTGCCGTTGGTGATGTGGATGGAGATGGCCATACCGATATCGTTGTTCCAACAGTTTCAGGGAATATTTATGTTCTGAGTGGCAAGGATGGCTCCATTATACGCCCATATCCTTACAGGACTCATGGTAGAGTGATGAATCAAGTTCTTCTTGTTGACTTGACTAAACGTGGGCAGAGGAAAAAAGGGCTTACAATCGTCACTACATCATTTGATGGTTACTTGTACCTCATAGACGGACCTACATCATGTGCTGATGTTGTAGATATTGGTGAAACATCGTAAGATATATCCTTAGATTCTCTATTTCTTTTTCCTGCTGTTCTCTTTTAAAAGGATAAAGTCTTTTTTTTTTTAAAAAAAAATAATAAAACAAAACATATTTGGACATTTGTTTCTCTGCTCTTGTTCACAGATACAGCATGGTCTTGGCTGACAATGTTGATGGTGGAGATGACCTCGATCTTATTGTGACTACCATGAATGGCAATGTCTTCTGTTTCTCGACACCTTCTCAGCATCATCCCCTCAAGGTACTCAACAAAATCATCCTTTTTGGCTTTTGCTTAGTTAAGATCTTTGATTAGTAGTATCTGCATGATATCAACTGCAGTCATGGATATCAACTAACCAAGGGAGAAATAATGCTGCATACCGATTAGATCGTGAGGGAGTCTATGTTACTCCATCATCAAGAGCTTTCCGCGATGAAGAAGGCAAGAGCTTTTGGGTTGAAATAGAAATATTTGATAGGTACAGATACCCATCTGGATCTCAAGCTCCATATAATGTCACGGTAAAAGAGCTTTACCTTGTAGTCAAGTTTGCCTTCTATTAATATATCTCTCATTGCTCACTAGTGAGTAATGTTCCTTTTTTATTTCTCCATTACTACACAGGTGAGTTTGTTAGTACCTGGCAATTACCAAGGTGATAGAACTATTAAGCAAAATAAGATATTTAATCAACCTGGAAAACATCGGCTTATGCTACCAACTGTTGCTGTGAGGACTACTGGTACAGTGTTGGTGGAGATGGTTGACAAGAATGGGCTATATTTCTCTGATGATTTCTCCTTGACATTCCATTTTTATTATTATAAGCTGTTAAAATGGCTTCTGGTTCTTCCTATGCTGGGGATGTTTGGTGTGCTTGTCATTCTTCGTCCGCAGGAGGCCATGCCATTACCATCATTTTCACGAAACACCAACCTCTGATGTTGCATTCACATAAATCACAACTCATTTCCATCGGGTTATAGAAATGAGGCATCTTCTCCAGCTGGAACTTTGAACTGACAACAGCTTTGTGGCCATCAGGAATGTTCAGCAGTTCAACTGTGAGTAGATGTATGTTGAACTGTATAGGAGAAAGGGACAATCACTTTTGATCCTACCTGAATCTGAATTGTGAGTATACAAGTCAGTTTGTGACATTGTACCCTTCCCCGGGTGTAACGTACTGATAATTGTTGACACATTCAAGTGAACAATCAATGATTATTTATGGAACCACAAGTTTGTTCAAAGGTGGATACTTTTACTTATAGACTATAGTATGGTATTGTAACAACTGAGCTAAGTTCGAGCCATCTTATTGAACCACATTTTTTTCCTTCTGTGAGATGGTTCCTGGCAATGTTTATCGCGTATGTTCGAGTTCACTATGTTTTTGCCAGTAAAATTGATCTTTTTATTGTATTACTTTCCTCATTACAATTGAAGAGAACCAGAACCGAGACGCTGGAACCGATCGTGGATTTCTTGAGCTGTTTATATTCCCTCACCAATTTCATTAATTCATCATTTTCCCTTCATTACAGTTGAGATTTCAATTGATGGTGCCAACATTTTCTAATCAAGATATGGAGGTTATACGATCTTGTGTGAAGATGAAACATAAATTTCAATTCTAATATAATGAACTTGCTTCTTTGCCCTTTGCAACATAAACTAAACCCGTAATGTACTCAACCCACACTGCACGTGCTATGCTTGTAGGCTTGTAGCACTGGACCAAAGCCCTAGGTACCTAATTTAACCTCTACAATGGCCAAGGTAGACATTGAGTCATGAAAAAACGAAGATTTTGACCTTGAGAGTGCATAAACAAGTGTCAATGGAGAATGTAAGATAAATATTGGTCGATTTACATACATCTTTACAAACAAACTCTGTCCATCCAACATTGATCTGATCAGATACCACATGAATACGAAAAGCAACAACGAGTGGAACAGTTCTCCAAGGACAATGTTCCAGCCTGTATTTGTTTTCCTAGTTCCTAAAGTGATAATGTTGATGACTTATGCAGAGACCTCCTACAAGAAGATAAATCCAATACGGAAAATGATCTTATCATTCACAATGAGTTAAATTGAATCGAGAAGCTCGTAATGGACAGGTTTGAGTTGTCAGTTAACTGTCAGCTGACCCAATTATGAAGCTATAATAAGGGGTAATTCGAAGTTACAAAACAAGTTTTGAGCAGATACTGGCCATGGGTTGAGAATGGGAACTGAACTCTATGAGATTGAATCTCGTGAACCATCAGCTTTCTGGCTTATTGGTAAGGTGAGAGCTTCAAGCCCTGTTTTTCTAGTGACTTACCCTCCACACAAGGTCCACCTGACGGATGGAAAAGACTATCCTACGACAAGGTTTTACATAGGCTATGATGGATACATTGGAATATATCACCAACCTTAAACATGTATACATTTTGAATTCTTCAGAGTGGGCCGGTAGGCCGGGAGTGCCATAACATGCAACTATGTTGCCACAAAATGTAAAATTGGAGTGACTGAACTAATAACCTGTTAGCTGCACATCATTCTAGTGCGCTAGTGTCTACCCTAATAGCTTATCCTGCATAGCTAACCAACTTTGGCAAAAAGATACTACAACACCTTGAAGTGAGTGAGAAATGCTTGATAAGAATTGAACATGGAGTCCATGTACTTGCACTAGTAACCTTTCCCATGTAAAAAGGACAAGGCATACACAGTATTTTAGATATTAACTTTAAGATGTTCAAGAATGTACTCCAAGGATGAATAAGAACAAATATCTAATACTTCCTACTAAACAAACTGTTGAAGTAGAATTTAAAAGACCAAATGGAATAACAAAGGTAAAACAACTCTTCTGCTGATTTTGGCCATCATGACTCAAAAGCTATTTCCAATTATAACTCAATTAGATACAACAGAAGATTTTGCAGAACCATTGAGGCGGGAATTTACCTTAGTAGAGGTTCTAAGCATTCCACAATCAGGTTGGTCAAGCGAAGGGAGTAAGTGAAAACTGCCATACTGTGGCTGAGCCACCTTCCCCCAAAGGATGGTAAATTGAATCCCCTTTTGACATAGGTAAGTGTCTAGCATAGTGGCAAAGGGGTTCCAAAAAATGTTTTAGATCGTTGATTCAACTCCGAGCTATGACATTTTAGCCTTTTTTTAATCTCCTTCCCTCTAACCCTAAGCTTCATCCCTGCTTCCATAGTAGGAGCAATCAGGCTTAAATGTGAAGAAGAACAAAGCAATACCTCATAGTATAATCCTAAGCTCACAATCATACTCATCTTACATTTCGCCACAACATATACCCACGAAAACACAAGGCCTTTTCTTTTCAAATTGACAGTGAAATTCTAAACAAAATCAAATCACATACTTTTTGTTATAACAAAGGTGTCGGGGGAAACTTGTGGTCATCTCAACTATTCCACTAAGTATCTGCTACCTCCCATTGGGTATCATGTACCTTTCCCCAGCAAAGCTTAGGTAGATGGGAAGAAACACTTAGCTTTTTATGTCTCCACTGGGATTTGAACCCCGATCTTTGATAGACAATCAAAATCAAATCATCTGTGAGTAAGAAGAGCTACACTCCCTTACTTGGTAGCATCAGAAAATTTAAGCCATGCATAACATATGCTTAACAATAGGTTTGTATCGTCAAGGAAACAACACTAGTATAGCAAAAAACATGTTCCATTGCAAAGTTAACAAAAAACAGTAGATTTATATACAAATCTAGACAATCCAAAATCAGTATGTGAATTTGATCCAATTACAAGTATATCCAACAGAAAAAAGACAAGAGAGCTTACTAAAGCATTAATAGACCTGTAAAACAGGCCTTTTCCCAAGCCTTTTGATTTCTCTATCCATTTGACCAGTGAGCATTAAACCAAACATCTTGAAATCACATAACAAAGACCAAAAAGGGTGTCTAAATGTTGCAGGAACATTTCCTTCAACAAAAAAATGACTATACCAAGCCAAGCCATATCCAAGAACTGGCACAAAAATCACAAACCATTTATTAAACAGCACTGTGTAAACCAAGCATAAGATACTGCAAAGTGTACCAGCAAAATGCCAACGCCTTGTTGCTGGTTTTGAGTGATGATTCATGTAGTAAGGCCAAAACTCCTCCATGCTTCTGAAATTCATAGCTCCCCACAACTGCAAACTTAATCAAACAAACAAGAAAATTGGAATTCTTGATTAAAAATCAGATCTTGGAACTAATCATTAATAACCCATAAATATTTTATCAAGAAAAACAGTTCAAGAACCCCAAAAATGTTTTAGTTGAATCAATTTTCTTGGGGTTTTCAGAACCAAAAACCCAGAAATCTATTCAACAAATTAAGGCTTTGGGTACGACAAAAACCCAAAGTTTGGTTGCAAGATCCAAGAAAAATTGGTGTGGTTGACCAAGTATGTGGTTTTTTTTAAAAAAAAAGATGTAAAATTGTGGGCTTTGCTAAGTAATATATTTGTTTGGGAAAATTAAAGATATCAGAAGGAAAAAGTGGGTGCCTGTAGTTTTAAGTTTGGAGGCTAAGTGATCAAGAGGAGGCTTGAAGTTATCATCTTCAAAAAGTGATTTTGTAATAATGTTCCTTATCAAATTCTAGATGTGTGATGGACAAAAGAATTTATGAGATTTCAGAATTATGTTGATTGGTCCCATTTTTATCTTGTTCTCCATGTTGAGTTGTTGACCAGTGTCATTTTGTCCTGTTGGCCTCTGCTCAAGGAAAAAAAAAAGGAGAATAAGTTGAATGTTATATAGGGGTGTGATTGGTCGGTTTGATTCGGTTTAATTTTATATATTATTGATTTAGTTTATTGATTTTTAATTTTTAAATATGCTAAATTAATAACAAATCAATAAGATATTTCTTATCGATTTTCGATTTTTGATTGTTAACGGTTCGATTTTCAGTTTACCCAATAAAAAAATGACCATAAAATAAATATATGACTTTTCACTTTTCTAACAATTTGGCGCGATGTAGTGAAATAAGCAAATCAACTGTAAATGTTTTGATATAGTGAAACAAGAAAGATAATGAGAAATTGCATCAATAAGAGCAGACGCAGTACGAAGGCTACATCAATTACATGTTACATCCAAAACATAATATGAAATTTTTGATGTTAATTAAATTACAAATGTTTACAAATTTGCAAAAGCTACAATTACAAACTAATCTTTAGGTTATGAGAAAAAAGAGTAAAGACTTAAGCGGTGCGAAGTAGTACTGTAAAATGGGTAGACCGTGTAGAGTAATAATATAGACATATAGTGTCTAGTTAGGTTAATATTTAATATTGGCGGAACCCATCGATGGCCCCCTAAAGTTGACACCAACTTTCACTTAGATACCTCAACTAGGCTTTGTTCCTTTTAGACACCTCAAGTAAGGCCCCGATGTGTCATTTTGATACTTTTTTGACAATCACCCAAATATATAAAGTGTATGTAATGCACTCGCCGATGATGTGTCAAAAGTGATGAATTAAACGAAGACACGTGACATATATATATATATCAAAAATAATTCTCAAATAATACTTTTGAGTAGAAAAAAATGATCAATAACTTGATGACATGCTTGCCCAAATGACTGTATGTTATATTTTGGGAAAGATGATGAAGGCTTGCAAGAATGCAAAAAATGCAAGATATCTAGGTGGAAAGATAATAAAAAAAAGCAACCTGCAAAGATTTTACTCTACTTTCCACTAAAGCCGAGGCTACAAAGACTGTTCATGTGCTCTAAAACTGCTGAGTCTATGAGATGGCATTCTTTAGGGGGTAACCAAGATGGATTGATGAGGCATCCTAGGGATTCTCAGGCTTGGAAAACGTTTGACTTGCTTCATCCTGAATTTGCTGCTGCCCCTAGAAATGTACGACTAGGCCTAGTTAGTGATGGTTTTACTCCTTTTGGAGCAATGACAACAACTTATAGTATCTGGCCAGTGATTCTTATTTCATGCAACCGTCCTCCTTGGGATTGCATGAAGCAATCTTCATTCGTCCTTTCAATGATCATTCCAGGAAAAAAGATGTCAGGAAATGATATAGATGTCTACTTACAACCTCTTATCCAATAGTTGAAGGAATTGTGGTTTGATGGAGTGTAGACATTAAATTCTTCAAAAAATGAAACATTTAAAATGCGAGCAGCTTTAATGTGGATGATTAGTGATTTTTCTAGGGCTTGGTAACTTATCTGGATGGAACACATACACTCAATTTGCTTGCCCCATATGTAACTTTGATACAGACTCTTACAGGTTGAAGCATAGTAGAAAATGCTGTTTTATGGGTCATCGTCATTTTCTTGAAAGTGGCCATTGATTCAGATTACAACGTCTTTGTTTTAATGGAAAAATCGAGCAATGGGAGCCACCAATTACATTATCGGGATCAGACATCTTAAAACAAATGGAGGGCATTCATGTCAATTTTGGAAAAGCATCCGAGAGTAATAATCGTAAAAGAGCTCGAGGAAAAACTGTTGTTGAAGATGAATCGAGACAATGGAGAAAGAGAAGCATATTTTTTGACCTTTCTTATTGGGAATCTAACTTGTTGCGTTATAATCTGATGTTATGCAGATTGAGAAGAATGTGTGTGAGAATGTGATATACACTTTGCTTAATGATTCTGAAAAATCAAACGACAATCTTCAAGCTCGAAAGGATCTTAAAGAAATGGGTATAAGACAAGAACTTTGGCCAGATGAGAATGGAAATTATCATCCATCTTAGTTTACTATTTTGAATACCAAAAAAAATGGTTTTAAGAAAGATGAACATTAAAGAAAGTCAAAATGCCTGATGGATATGCGAGCAACATTTTAAGATGTATCGACTTGAAACAATGAAAGATCTTCAGAATGAAGAGTCATGATTTTCACATTCTCATGCACCACTTGTTACCAATTGCAATACGTAAAGTTTTGCCTGATAAGGTGGCTGCCGTGCTAATAGAGTTGAGTTCATTCTTTCGAGAACTATGTGCCAAAAACTTAAGTCTCTGATCTTGACAAGCTCCAGTCTCAATATGTTCACACTATTAACCACTTAGAGATATTATTTCCTCCCACTTTCTTTACAATCATGGTTCATTTGACTCGTCAGCAAAATTTGGGTGTTGAAGTCCTTTGTGCGGAACATGTCACAACCAGAAGGTTGCATAGCTGAAGGACACGTCGCTGAAGAGGCTCTTACCTTTTTTTTCCCAATATCTTCAAGGGGTCGAGACAAGAATTAATAGGCCACAACGTGTTAATCATCTGGTATTTTTCCACCAGTTGCTAAAGGAGTAGGAGCTGAAACATTTGAGTTGTCACCTATGGTGAAACGTCAAGCACATCGATATGTGGCACTCAATTGTCCGCAAGTCATGCCATTCAGGACTAGCCCTTTGGTATGGTATTTGACTATATTCTATTCTGCTGTTGGTGAATTTTTACATTTTCTTGTGGCAATTAGCAAATACTAACTGTTATATAGCTAATAAGAGTAAGAGTGTTCATTGAAGATTAGATTCACTTCTGCTTTAACAGTCATGATGCCTGAAATATGAAGATGCTCGAGTTTTACGCATTTAATATTGTTGACACTCAATTTTATCCCAACTTTCTTTCAAACTATTTCTTTACACGTCTAATGATTTTAAGAACTTGAGAGCGCAGTAGCTATTATACTTATCCTTAATTTTTATTAAACAAATTATCAACATGTTTATTATATGTTATATCGCTATCTTTATTCAATTTATTATAATTTTGCAAAAAAAATGTCATATTTATTGTATCTAAGAAAGTATTTTTATAAGTTTTATCGCTTAATTTTTGTGATGTCATGTAACTTTATTTGAGTATGGATGATTACCTTTTAACATAATATTCATTTACTTAGATGCGTATTAATATAAATTTTAGGAAAAATTACTTAACTACACTTCATTACTTACTATATTTACTATTATTCCCTACCATTCTAAAATATTTCAAAAATCTCTATTTATATTCAAAATCCACCTTCATCCAGATACATCACTCTTGAAACCCAAGACATGATTTTCTTTCCTATTTTCACTCCATCTCTTCCTAATTTCACTTCCTCAAATCACTGCAGTTAATTATCATTTTGAATTTCAAATTTTGTTCTCTCTCCACTCAATCTCAACTTCCTTTTACTCTATAGGTAATTTTCGTTCTTCTTCATCTTCAGTTATTTTATTTTAATTTTTTTTTGTATCTTCTTACTTCTGATACATATGGATGATGCACCTTTATTTAGTATTGGTATTATCCAATTAGACATGCATAATACTGATTGTCTTCATAATGTTGTTGAAAATGCTTTGACACCAATCAGATTCGAACCAATAAAGGATCAATTAAATATGGCGAAGCAGAATTCTAAGAAGGGGAAGTCGAAGAATGATGTATCTTCGTCTTTCAAAAGAAATGTGAAAAAAAAAAACCAAAAAGGGTAGAAAAATTGGATCCCAGATTTTTCGACCCACATTACCCAAGGTATAGATTTTCATTGTAAATTTCTTAATTTTGATTTTTGATTCTATAATTGTAGTTCATTGAATGTTGATAATTTTTTTTTGATGTATCGTGTTCTAAATGGTGTTTGTTGATACATAAAAATCCTAATTTTGTTATTAATTTCGGTTCTTATTACAAGTCGAACAACATAAGGATATACAGAGTTTAAAGTTTTAAAGTGCATCTCGAAATGTTTGTAATCAAATTTATGTACTTTATACAAAAAAATAATACATGATACATTTGTTTAATTAAGGTCTTAAGGAGTATCAGGTATATTTTTTGGTTTGATGTGTATCTGATACATTGGAATCATCATTATGTATCAAATTTATAAACTGGTTATGATACATATTTTAGCTCTGTTTATCTGATATAGTTTGATCTATTTTTTGATAAATAATTTGGACTAGTGTTTATGTATCAAGAACATTACTTTTGTATCATTGTAGGAGGTTTTGTAGAAAAATCCTCAAATCCCGATATCTCTTGTTGTTGCATTGGCTTGGACTTAGCAGATGATGTGGAAGGCTCTGAATGTGAAACAAGTATATTACCATGTATACACCTAAATTAAAGATGGCTGAAGAGAAACAACCTGAAACATTGCCTGAGCTAACTAAACTTCCAGTCCCAAGTTCTGTTTTACCAACTTTTTAATCTTAATGTTCATGGATTTCAAGAAAATAGGTTCATTCCGAGGAATAATTTATTAGGGACAACAAATCTGCAAATGGCGAAGAGAAAGAATGTTTAATCTTCGAATTCTGGGTCGGAAGTTGATGAACCTTTTGAAAAAACTTTAAGAAAAGAGGGAAAAAAGTTATTTCTGTAACTACACGCCCAAAGTTTATGTATCAGAAATCTTAATTATTTTTTTTGAATTTTGTAGTAGTAGAATGTACAATTTTATTTTTGTACCAATAGTAAATATTTTTTTTAGATATTCAACAATTTAGCAGACTATTATCATATTCGAATTTAAGATGAAAGTTTATGTATCAGATTCTCATGTATCAAACTTTACTGTTTCTGATACATCTACAACCTATATCAATACAGAATGTTATGTATCAACCACAATTCAGTTGAAAACTGAAACAATAATATATCGAATGTATCAGCTATTCTCATGTATCAGTTTGTGTATCATATTCTCATGTATCAGAAGCTTTACTGCTTCTGAAACATCTACAATCTATATCAATATAAGATGTATGATCAACCACAATTCAGTTGAAAACTAATATAACAATCTTCAATGTATCAACCCTTAATCTATCGAATGTATCAAATATGGTTATGTATCAACTATTCTTAAGTATCAGCTATTCTCATGTATCAGTTTGTGTATCAGATTCTCATGTATCAGAAGCTTTACTGCTTCTGATACATCTACAACTTATATCAATACAAGATGTTATGTATCAACCACAATTCAGTTGAAAACTAATAAAACAATCTATCGAATGTATCAACTATTCTTATGTATTAACTGTTCTCATGTATTAGTTTGTGTATCAGATTCTCATGTATCAGAAGTTTTACTGCTTCTGAAACATCTACAACCTATATCAATACAGGATATGATGTTATGTATCAACCACAATTCAGTTGAAAATTAATACAACAATCTTCAATGTATTAACCCTTAATCTATCGAATGTATCAGATATGTTTATGTATCAGCTATTCTTATGTATCAGTTATTCTCATGTATCAGTTTGTGTATCAGATTTTCATGTATCAAAAGCTTTACTGCTTTTAATACATCTACAACCTATATCAATACAAGATGTTATGTATCAATCATAATTCAATTGAAAACTAATACAACAATTTTCAATGTATCAACCCTTAATCTATCGAATGTATCAGATATGGTTATGTATCAGCTATTCTTATGTATCAACTATTCTCATGTATCAGTTTGTGTATCAGATTCTCATGTATCAAAAGCTTTACTGCTTCTGATACATCTACAACCTATATCAATACAAGATGTTATGTATCAACCACAATTCAGTTGAAAACTAATACAAAAATCTTCAATGTATCAACCCTTAATATGTCGAATATGTCGAATAGAGCAATACAAGTGTCAGATAGAGCAATGGTGGGTGAAGAAGAGAGTACACTGGATGGAGGAACCTATTCAGAACTACTATTTGTCGGCGACGATGATGGCGGCCTAGCAGGATGTTTCAGTTTCACTACTTCATCTTCCCCAAAAATGCTCTGTTTTGGTAATGATACTCCGATACTTGAAAATTATTCTGTACAAACACAAGAAGCAAAAACCCAAAAATCTGGACTCACATGCAGTGGAGATTCACAATCTGCTTGTTCAAGTAGCAACATCAGCCAACCCAATGTATGTAAACAATTTTAATTTTCCTTATTTTTGTACTAAATCTGTCGAATGGTCATTATCAGTTACTCTCATGTATCAAACTCAAATATAAGATGAAAGTTTATGTATTAGATTCTCGTGTATCAAACTTTAATGCTTCTCATGTATCTTGAATTGCTTGATAAATTTTGAATTTTGGATTGAAGTTTTGGTACGATCCTATGCTTTGTTTATGCTATGTTTTTTTTACTTTTTCAAGTCCCTTATAACTGTTATACTTTGTATGGGTTAATTCCCTTATTTTAGCTAAGTAATTGATTGAAACAAGGAATCCTACCTTAAATTACGTTACTATCCATAAATAAATCAACAACATTAATTATTATACACCCAAAACGTGATGTATCAGAAGAACCACTAATGTATCAGAAGAACCACTAATGTATCAGAAATCTGGAAGAAATCAGGAAAATCGGATAATTTAAAAAAAATAAGGAATAAGTTATAATTGAGTTTTTTCACTATGAAATTTAGGTAAAGTATACTAAATTTTATCAAAATTATCTTTATTCTTGATTTTGGAAATCCAAAAGAAATACAAGGAAGAAAGTATTTTAGCTAGCCCAATTTTCTTATTATTGATCTGATTAAATCAGCCAACAATGGCCCAAAAAGGGGCCCAAATCTGCAACCCAATCCATGGCACTCCCCCTCCATGTCATCGCCACGCAAGCATCCAAGTTAGCGCCACATACGGTGCCAACACTCCAAAACACATGCCTCGCCACATGTGTCTTTTCTATTGGCTAGTTATTTCAATTAAAAAATCCTAAGTTCTCAAATACCATGAACTACCTATTTTACCCTCATTTAACCTACCTGAATTGTCCTAAATACCCTCGAATTTTAAAAAAATTTCCTCTCTCTTTTTCTCATCAGCAGCGTAACTCTCTGCCTTTGCAGAGGAGTTCTTGGCTCTTTCGCCATTTTTGACAAAGCTCTATCTCCATACCTTAGGGCAGAGATTGTACATCTATTTCGAGCAAATTTTGAAGAAATCAAGAGGAGAATCTGAGATGTTTGACCGAAGATTTCAAATTTCATTCCCTTTTTCGCAATCCAACCAAGGGAAGTAAAAAGTTTACCTTTTTCTTTCCTTCTTCTCGCCATTTTGGCATCAAGGTCGATGTATCTCTCTCTCTCTCTGGTTTTACCTCTGTTAGAGGTCAATGAACCCTTTTGAATTCAAATAGCACTTAAATCCCGCCCAAAGGAACCCCCATTGGACCCTCAACTTAGTCGCTATAAATAGCAGCCTTGTGCATTCACTTTTGGGGCATGTTTTTGGAGTCGATTTTCAGCTATTAATACATAACCAACTACTTGAGACACCTTTTAGTACTCTAAAAAAGTTCTGCCTTTTCCATCTCTTTGTTGTCTCTGAATTCTTGTACGTGTTTGAGTGCGAAGTAGGCGGAGTTCGAGCATAGATTCATAGTCAAGAGAACTCCAGTTCGCTGTCCTGAAACAGGTGAAACTACTGCCTTATTATCTTATTTTTAGTATGGTTCTTAGATTTTATCTGAAAAGCATGTTGTCGTTCCATCTTTTATTTCAATGGTATGAAGATATGTCTGGATTTCTTAAATCATGTTTAAAGACTCTGCAAATCTGTATGTCTTTGAGATTTTTGTGAAGAAAGCATTGCACCAGTAGTTTGTTGTCGACTAGTTTGTGAAATCTGTTTATATATGTTGGCAGCCCTCGTTTCTTTTTCTTTTTTTAAATCTGTAGCAGTGCTTTATTTAAACTAAAATGGATATACTATGCACTTGACATTTAAATATTTAATTAGAGATGCCGTTCCTCTGTTACGATCATGCATATGAACATAGAATATCTACTCGACAGGTTCAAATGTATATCTTTTTGATCTTATAACGAGCAGATTTTTTTTAGCTAACAACTTCTTATTAAAGTTATATAAGTTCCACTCATTGATAGTAACCATGATTCAACTATTTACGTGATGTATTAGGCCTCTTGATCCCATTGTTTTAAAGAGCAGATTCAAGTTAGTAAGAAGTGTCTACTTATGTAAAAGTTGATTTTCCAATACTGCATCACCATAACCCATTTAAATGTTATATATCCCTTGTTCATCGAAAGGAAGTTCTCTGTGAAATGTTTTGTGGTTGAATTCTATTTTTCAAAAGGAAGCTTACTTTACAACTTTCTCTGTTTTGCATATAGGAGTTGACTCATTGTTGAAATCAAAACTTGTTTTATCTTTTGTTAGATTAGGATATGATCCGATGAATATTTGTAAAATGTTTATCGTACAATATTTCTCATTTTGTTCTTCCCTCTAAGAAAATGACTTTGTTTGTTTGTAGCATATTCGTATATATTGAAAGAAACCCTTTTTTTTTTTTGGCATGCTCCTCATTTACTGCAATTTAGGCAGCCATCTGACTTGCTTTGATTTTATTTAGCTTTCCTGCAAACATTTAAAAGGAATCAGATTTCCTCTTTCTAATTCTTATTTTTTTTTTTGTTTTCCTCTTCGCATATGTACTTGGAGCAACTCGAGTCTAAAAACTAGATTCTCACATCCATTTGGAATCTCAAAATAAGACTCGATGCTATCTTTCATCCAAGCAAGGAGTCGATCATTCTATATTCTTAAGTCATATCCCATGGAAAGAAAAGCAAGCAACATGTTTGGGGTGCTTGTGGTGTCCTGTTTCCTTTCATTCATTATTCTTTATGCTTAATTTTTTATGATCTTTGATTTATTGACTTGTTGTGGATTTATGTTATGAACTTGGGATAAGGTTTATACCCCTGGTAATCTAAAGTTAGTAGTAATATTTTAATTAATCATAGAACATCTTGTTTATCTAAAGAAATAAATTAGTATCCTAAATTTGATTTTCCGTACATTTTCTTGATCTTGAAAGTATATTCTCGTTAAAAAAGAAGCGGAATTATTATTTACTTCTATATTTAAATAATCATATTTTAAGCAAATCAAATTTATTTTGATCTAATCATGAAGGCACTTGGTTTAATATATGTTATTACATCTATTTTAAATATTTTGTGTTTTTGGTTAGGATGCGCAAACAATTCACCTTTTAAATCTATGTTTTAGAACTTCAAAAAATGTAACTTTGGAGAGATTTAAAGTGATGCAATTTAAATATCAAAAAAATTTGATTTTGAATGAAGATATACCTTTTTAGCACTCTTAAATGCAGATTTTCTTAGTATGAAACATTGACATGTTTAGAGTTTAAAAATGCAACTCTTTTTTGAAGACTTTAAATGGTCTTATTTGAAGATAAAACGTAGCTTTCAAGTGATAAAAAATATATCTTTTTAGGAAAAAATGTGTGTTATATACTGTTGAAAATTTGACCTCTTTAGCTTTAAGAAACCTTTTTTTAAAAAAAAACTAGTTTTATGAAAAGATTTTTCTAATCAAATGTATTTGATTCAGCTATTTGTTTTCAAACGCAAAGACCCAACAATTCATACACATTCCTTCAAGCTCTTTGACTTGTTTAAAAAAAATAATCAAGTCTTAATTAATTTAATTCTTTAAAAAGTTACGATAACTTTTCTTTCACTTTTTGGAATCTTTATATTTAAAGTTAGTATATTTTAAAACTTTCTACTTTGAAATTTTCTTAAGGTTAATTTAAATCTAGTTATCATAGATATTGATATTTCTCTAAATTTTTCAATAATATACTTTTGAATCCTCTTTTAATAAATTCAAGTCTGGTTGGTTAACCATTTTTAATGGATCTTAAAAGATGTCTAACCCCCCTTTTTTTAGGATAGTTAGAACCCTTACAGAGCTGTGTGTATGTAAATTGTTAAAATTTGAAGGAATTTTCCCTTTTTACCTTCCTAATATGTGCTTATGTTGAGTTGCCAAACAGAGCTGTTAAGTTGCTAAAGATTGAAACAGTTGTTCTCGTGAACATTCTTAATTTATGCTGGTGTTTGCCAAACAGAAGTGTTAAATATTTTGGTTTCTTTTGCGCAGCACCAGGAAAAGTATAGGTATAATATTTAACTTATTGAAGCTCATTCTTGTGGTATCAGCAAAGAAAATTTCTACTGTAGTTGAAAACCCTGATATCTCACTACTGTAGTTTTCTTTAGTAAGACTGTCATCGTTTTATATCTAATGCTTGTGAATGTATTGAGCAATTGTAGAACTAGAAGACTAGAACTATCTGTTGCAATCTCTCTTTGCAACTTTGACCCCCAATAAAAGGCAACCATATGTATTTGTTGAATTTCTTTGCCCTGTTTCAAGTAGTGAATTTAAAGATCATATATGAAGAAAATGGAAGGGTCGAAAGCCGTCAAGTACGGATATAGAGAAGATAGTTAATAAAGAATTTATTGATTGGTTTCCTACTTTGTGTTAAGACATAGAACTTAATACTGTAAAATCATTTGAATGACAAGCATGCTTTTTGGGCGGAATGGGTACTATAAGTAATAAAGGGAAAGGGAACTGTACAGAGTATGTTGGGGTTGAAATGAGAAGGATCAGCCATTCTGTGTTTTTTTTACTATGCCTTAAACCATTGCACATAAATTTTTTGGAAATTGATAATTAACAAAGGAACATTACGACAGTTTTATATGTATATTACAACCGTTTCTACAAAACCATCATAATATGTTTGTGACAAACGAAATTATGACATTTTCACGAAACGTCGTTAAAGTTAAACCGTCGTATTCCGTATAAATAACCGCCGCAATAATCCCTATTTTTTGTAATGTCTCCTCTTAATATGTATTCATTTTAATACAAATCAGTTTGTTTTTGTATTCTTTTTCTCCAAAATCAGCGAAAAAATACACTTTCTCCTCTCTCTCAGATCTCGGTCGCCTCTCTCCTCCCTCCTTTCCTAATATTTTGCAATTATCTATAATTAAGCAAACTATAGGTATAGAGTCCTATTTAATGCTAAAATGTTGTTGATTTGATAAATTTCCCAAAAAATATTAACTAAGAGAGATGTTTGATTATTTTACTTTATTTATGTCTTAAGATGTAATCTTTTTTCATGAAAAATTTACTCTATTTGTGTGTCGTGATTGAGATGTTTATAGTTTTCTAGAAAATTTATTATCAAGGATAAAATTTTAAAAAGATAATTAATTTTATCTGATAGCCAAGACATTAAGAAGCCCATACGACTTTACGAAATCAAATTTAGGCAAGTAGAACTCCCGAAATTGTTCTTGGCGTTAAAGGGTTGTTTTAGAACGTCAAGATTTGAGGTTGTGTTGTGAAATGGGGGTTTGAGACGTAAAATCTGAGTTTCAAGCCTACTAGATCAATTTCATAAAACTAGCATCACTAACTTCAAACTATTATTTATTTTCACCTGGTGATTATGCATATTAATTTCAAGCTTAGTGTCTAGCATCAAATGTTCATAACAACACAACTTCACACACTACCCTGGCTTAACATCTATTAGATAACAATTGAGAAACACTAGTCCACTAGAATCTCATACTAATAGTAGTCGATCTTAATCTTACAATCTATCTAATTATAGTACATTAGCATATCCTTCTTTCTCACAGCACTTCTACTTATCTATCCATACATCTAAACTATATTCATAGCTCTATAAGCATCAACCAGTTCCTCTTCAGAATCACAAAGTGAAGTCTAGATCTATATATCAATCCTTAACCACTTTATACTTTCATTAAAGACTTATATCAAGAACTCTTTTCCAAGTTCAGCCATAATCTAAGTCATCTTAACCAATGACTTCTTCTCTAACTTCTACCATGAGATCTACATCAACTTACTACCTCTAAGTTAATAACTGAAGACGTATATATATATTCCTACTATTCTGGCTACTACAATTCTAGATTCACTTCTAATTTTAGGTCATTTTACTAATAAATCATAACATTCCAAATGGGCGTTCTATGTAACGAAGATTACAGAAGAAGTTGAATACAAGTCATATTTTTGACTTAAGAACACGATTCACATAAATAAGGACGTAAGCTTTAAATTTGATGAGCAAAAGCACATTAATGAGCTCTTCTCAAGCCCTTTGTTCGATATTTGAAATGTTGATAGTTCTATTTGAGAACACCTTATCGATAAGAGTTGAGATTTAATACTTCTATCACCTTGAAGATAAGGAATAATTAGAGGAATTGAAGCAATGCACGAATCCGCATAGTTTCTTAGGGGATATCCTTGTTGCACGATTTAGAGTATGAAAGAAGGAAAATTATTTCTTAAATGCTCTATACTCTCTTCGTTATAAGTGTGGCACACTTCACACCCATAAAAAGGACTCTATTGTACATGACTTTTTAGACATTCAAGGACTCTTGAACTTAGTTCTATGATAGCAAGTTTTTCATGATCCAATTTTATACTTTAGCCGAGACACGGTATTTGGAACCACAAGTGATCCCAACTAACCCTTGTCATAGTATATCTAAGCATATCATATGAAAAGTGAAGCGGAAGTTGTAAAGTAAAATCATAACTGAAATAGAATCCAAAAATAAGTCTATGTAATGATCTTGAGGGTCATTTTTGGAAATTTATGTGAAATTACCATTTTACCCCTATCATTAGTTCCCCCGAGTATTATTTATTTAGTTTGTGTGGTTGAATGTATTAAAGTCTTAATAGATAATGAAATAGGCATATTCTTGAGTTCTATAGAATTAAGAGGTGAAAAAGTGGTTTTCGGTACCAAATGGAGCTACGAGTCTCAGAACGGGATTTCATCAGTTCCATCATCTCCAGAATGGAAAAATTGGTCTAAGAGAGTCGTCGAAAACAGATTTGGGGTTGATATGTGAATTTGAGGTCTTAAGTTGAAAAGTGAAGTTTTAAATGAGTTGGTTTGACTTCGGTCAACGTTTTGAGACTGAAGCATCTAATGAGAATTCTGTCAGTTTCACTGCATTCGGAACGTCGAAGTTGGTCTAGTAGAGCATTGACTTAGAGCCACGGGATCTTAATCGTCGTTTTGAGTTTTTAGGTCAAAAGTTGAGTTTAGGCAAATAAGGGGTTCAGTAGGTATTTTGGTCAAAACAACTTATTTTCAGAAATATGACGATTCCATTGAGTGTGAAATGTCGAATTCAGTATAGTAGCATATCCGGTTTATTTTTATTGGATCCCGAATGATTTTTGAGGGTCCAACTAAGGGAATTTTTTTGGATGGTGTTTTAGCTATTGTTTCAGATTTCTAGTGCACGTTCATTTGTTCTTCGCGATCGCGAAGAGTTCATAGCGATCGTGACCTGCTCAAATTTTTTTTATGCTATCGCGACTCTATCCACACAATCTTGAATGTTTATTTCTCTATTTATCGCGATCGCAGAAGGTGGGGACGTGATCACAAAGTGTATTTTCCCTGTGCTTTGCGATTGCGAGAGTAAGTGGCTCGCAATTGCGATGCACAAATTGTGCGTGAACAGTGTTAAGTCGTGAAAATAGTTTCATTTTTGAAAAACCACCATTGTTGTTGATCTTGAGCTTTGAATAGGCGATTTTGGGTCAAGTTCTTGAAGGTTTTTGTGTGGGTAAGTTCCTTTTTCAGTTCCCTATCATTTATCTATAATTTCCTTCCTTTAATCCTTGAATAAGTCTAGTTTTAATTGAGATTTTGGGGGTATTATTCTTGAAATTTTAAATACGATTTTCATTGATTTCTACCTGTTCTTGGCCTATCTTTATGGGTTTTCACCCACAAACGCTCCTCAATGAGTAGAACGTGTTTTTGAAGGAAATTTTCAGATATGACCATTTTCAAAATTAATCAATTTTTAGACTATTTTACCCCCAATTCCAAAACCTATCAATATGGGTTTCATTGGATTTCTTATGACGCGTATATTTCATTCTTGATAGTGGGTTGTCATTTTGGACATTGAATTCGAGAGTTGATCACCGATGGAGGTGTTCGAGTGCGATTTCAGTTATCGAGGTTGATTTGGCTATCCTTCTTGGGGATGAGTTGGGGTGATTAGTCAAATTCTATGTTGTAGACTTTGGGATAGGATCTTAGTGTAGTTTGAGACTGATAATTGATATTGTGATGCCCGTGTAGGGCTTATATGCGCTGTGTAGCCCGTGTAGGGCCTTATGTGATATTTTATCTGTGATTGAGACTATGTAATTTATGACTTGACTGAGTATAGATGAGTAGAGGTTATTGATTGGTAATGTCTGTCTTAGGGGTTGAGTTAAGGGTTTTGAGCATGCGTAAGTAGTGGTATATTATTGAGAAATGGATGGATACTTAATTGATGTATTTCCTTCCCATTATTATATGTTGAGGGTGAATATCATGCTTAGGTTAAGTTTTGAGAACTTTGAACCTTATGCCACATGTTGAGTTGAATATTACCTCCATGCCTTATATTGTGATTGCATTCATCCTCACTCATACTGTTATTGATCATTGGAAAGTTGAGAATTGTGAAAACCCTTTTGAGAAAGAAAATGTGACATCTTTTATATCCTTGACCACGAGATAGGTAGCAAGTGAATGATACATTAGTATCATGAGTCCTTGGCCATGCGTTGGGTGGCGAGGTAGTTGATACATTGAGATTTTGATGAGTTATATGATCTGCGAGACCTCTATGGGTCCTGCTTGGTAGCAAAGCTTAGCATGTGTATACGATAGGTTGTGCGACAGTCTTGATCCCATCGTAGCATTACATAATTGCATTATCATATTGCATCGCATTGCAATGATACCTGTGATACTTGACCTATCTGTCTAATTGTGATATTGAACTGTATTTATGTGTTTACTTTACTCGCGCCGTTCTATATAAATTGATGGTAGCGTAGCCGGAGTGAAACTTTTCTGCGTGTAGGTGCAATCGTTCCTTAGTTTGTTTCATAGCTTTTAATTAATTCCTTATACTCAGTCGTTTAAACCTACAAATACATTTTCATCTGATCAATGGTAAGATCTTGGGATCCAGATCGCCACAAGTCCATCTTTCATTTTAGTCTTTTCTATATTCAAAGACTTAAACTGTGTATTCAGACCCAGATTTTTATTTAGATGCTATTTACACTTATGACACCAGGTTTTGGGAATTATTCGTTGTTGTTACCCTTTTATCATATTTATTATGGCCTGATTTCCCTTTTGGGAGTCTCGTATGATTTTACTTTTCGTCTTACGCATCGGGATGAGATTTGGGATGCATGCTATCATGACCTCGGTTTCTGAATCGTGACAGTCTATTACAATTGAATACTAATGTTTGAAAGCCTTTAAACTGAATAAAAAGATTTGTCGGGACAAGCCCCCAACTAGCCATAAAATAAGTCTAAAATAAGGTTAGAAACAATTAAATTATGTCTTTAAATGAGGAGGACTCATCAATTGTTAAACTATGGCTACTCTCAATCACCAAGCTTGAAAATGATCACTCGTTTCTACATCACATGAAAAATATAGCGCAAAAGAAGTATGTGATCAGTACAAGGAAGGTACTAAGTATGTAGGAACAAAAACAAAACTAAATAATTGAATTCATATTTATATCATAAGTTGTGAGAGATACCACGATAAATCTTTTAACTATACGCAAATATCAACTGAGGAAAATGCAGTTAAAGACCATAAAAATTATTTCTGAAAGAAAATGTATATCTAAGGCCATGCTTTTTGAAATCATATTTGAAAGGATGCATGTGTGAAAATCATGCTATCTGACATTATATCTATCACTATATACATAATCATATATGTTCGAACCATAAAAAAATATAATATCTAAGTGGGGAATTTCTTATAACCGACATATATCATGTGAGCTCATGATGCACCGACTTACAATTTCAGTGAGGGAGGCCTACCCTATACCTTGCCAATGTATGGAATCTATCTAACTAATGTGGATCCACTAACTGAGCCTCAAAGGACTAAAGGAGTTGACCAAAAAAGCGGCATACTCAAATTCTATGGTGGTACATAATTATGGACTTGAATTTTCTGAACCCGCATTCTTTTGGTGCTAAATAATCCTCTCAAAACAGTATACTTATATTAATATGCTCGTAATTACGTTGTGTATCTATCTTAATAAAGTGTGAGACTAAGTTCATATTTGTGAGACAAAGCTCAAATTCTTCTTTCTAAAATCATATGTTGAAATCTCTTCCTAAAATATATCTTTCAAATCATGTTCATTCATAACTTAAATCATGTAAAAAATTCTAGAACATGCATATCTTGTGATTTCTCAAAATAGCTTTCATAATAACATAAAGACTCTAAAATCATACTTTGAAATATAAACTTCATGAATAACAATATCATGTCAAGAACTAATAAGGATGACAGTGGAAATCCTTACTAAGTATAAAAAGGAAGTACAATAGTGAAGAATCCATAATCATGAATAAATAGTTCAAGAAATCATATAATTTAGGTCATAAATATGGTGAATTTGAAAGTTGGTTTTATAACCCTAACTATGAAATTAGATTCATGAAAATTGAGAAGTTTTAGACATTAGGGTGAAAGGAATTCCTCATTGGAGTCCTACATGCCTTAGGGACGAAACTTGAAGAATAAGAACCTTATAAAACTCAAAATCGACAAAATTTTCCGTTCTGTCGTTGTTTGAGTGACGGGTCGTTGCTGAGGTGATGAGCTGTCGAACTTGACCAAAAAACGACCTTATGGTCAAGTGTGACGCCCTACTGTGACAGATTGCCACTTTGGTCGTCACACACTGTCAGGTTGGAGCTTCTCTAATAAATCAGTCATAACTTTTTACTCTGGACTCGGATTGATCAATGATCAGTGGAGTTGGAAAGAAGACTCATAACCTTTAATTTGGTAGGTTGTGGGTCACCTAACTCATATTTTGAGAGATATGATCATTTGAAACTGATCCTTACATGATTTCATGCAAAAAAACTTAGCCGGTAGAAAGGCTTTGAACTTGACGTAGTACTAGAAGTTCCTTATGACCCTAAACCACATACGATACACTTCCCACACTTGGTGTCATTGCCGAATTTCTATATTTTTGTCTTGCGCTTTTATTGTTATTATATACCAAAAATATAATTCTTGCGATGAATTTATTCCCAATAATACCTTTTAATAAACCACTATAGCAAGTAACTTTCCATTTATTTTAAATTATCAATTAATGTTATTAAATAAGATTATCCGTAATTATCTTTTGAAGGACTTGATTGTGTAAATAATTCTTAAACCTAAGTGCCTAGATAAGACTTGAACTCATTTAAAAATTAAGTGGTCTGCACAGTGTAGGAATTGGAGTAGAACAATAATGCTTCTAAAGTAGTCTATGCTTCTAATAAGTAATAATAACTAAATGCTTACAAGGGTCAAAAAGAATAAACAAGTAAGCTATTCATCTTTGCTTCATTACTGAAAAGATGAAATAGTAAAACTAAACATGAAAAATAAATAAATATATTGTTCACTCACATCCCTAAGACTTGAGTGAAGAAAAAATGGAATATTTGTAAAAGGATGTACTTTGTGGTCCTTCCTACTATCTCTTAATGAATTTATAAGCCATGATGGAGAATCTATTAGACTACAAAATATAGTCTAAAAAACTCTCTCTCCAGTGGCATAGATATTCCAAAAGATGGCTGTAACAAAGTAGAGGCAAGCAGTGAGAGTTAAGAATGCTTGGAAGGATCCAAGCCACTGTACAAAGAACCCTGTTCCAATTGTGCTGATTATAGCTGCCAGTGTCCCTGCTGAATTAGAAATCCCTGTTTCACAAGTAGAAAACATGTTAGCTCGTATTGAGGTCGTCCGAATTACATATACAACGTTTAGTTTTCAGTATAAGATCTGCCAGAACTAATATAACATCAGTAAAACCAATACAACATTTGACTACTGGTATATGGAGTATAGTACTGGAAACTTAACGTTGTATTACTAATTTTGGTATAACTTATAAAGGAACCTATGTATAATGCTAAGATTCGTGCATTTCTTTTGAACATGTTCTGAAAATGTTTTTCTTCAGTTGAGGATCTATGGGAAACAGCCTTTCTACCCCACAAAGGTAGGGGTAAGGTCTGCGTACACCCACCCTCGCCAGATCCCCTTTGTGGGAATATACCGGGTATGTTCTTGTTGTTGTTTGTATTATTATTCACCGCATAAATAATTCCTGCATTATAATCCCCTTACAACTAGACTGTAAACGAAATGACCCCTTAAGAGTAGCAGAAGAAAGATTAGTACAAATACATACCGTGTAGAAATCCTGCATACTGAGGTGCAATATCCTGTCCAAAAAGAATACGCAAGCTAAGCAAATTGACTTTCAGAGTAAAGCTAACAGTCAATAAATAGCTTTAGAGATTTTAGTTGAGAGAAGAATCAATAGTGTCTTGTGAGATTATAGAAGGGCATTCAATTGAGTTATGTTGCCTTACTTGCATATTAAGTAGAAAACCAGCTTGGCTGAAAGCGCTGAAGCTCAAGGCTATAGTTATCAGCACTGATGCAACCTCGGGCGTTTTGGCAAAATTCAAGCAGAGCAAAGCCACCCCGGGTCCAATGAAACCAATAGACTGCAATGTTTAAAACCAAATAGACATGGGAATTTGATAAAAGTTCAATACAGATTTAGAAGAATAGTAGACTAAGATTTTGGATTAGCAGTACCCCTTCCAAGAGCAGAAAAGAAATGGATTATCAATATAATTTTCATATCTTTAAATGATAATTGAGGAATAGAAGTGCAAGGAGATGACGAACTACTCATGTGCTATATAAATGTAATAGATGACTTGTTGTTCATGACTGTTTTCTCAAAGAAGGTGTAATTCTTTCAAGAAAACACCCTATCATTATAGGCAGTTATTTTGTGATCTCTATAGACAATGTAAACTACAAATTTAGTATAATCTCACCCAAAAAAGTTAATTCCCCTTGCCCTTTAGCCCAACATAAAAGGAAAAACAATCCTGTTTCAAAAGGTAGATAAGTTACCTGCATGACTTTCCTGACAAAGGTCAATGAGTACCCTGCTTTGATTAGGAAATCTGATGCAGCTCCGGCAACATAGCCAGAGATTGCCATTGTACCCCAAGGCACTGCACTGAACCAAGCTGCTTGCTTCAAATTCACATTAAAAACCTAGCAACAACGGAAACAATTTCATTCAAACAGATATCAGGAAGAATTTCCAAGGTTCTCCTAATAATAGGCTCTCAGTCTAAAACACTTAAGGTCCTAGTATTTTCGCAACCACAAGTTAAAGAATGCAACTTATAACATATTCTATAGAGGGAATATCTTTTTAATCTTCTAAGCAAGATGAACCCATGCAAGATCTTCTGTGTTGCCAAAGGCGAAAAGGCAGATTAAACAAGGGAACCAAGACTCACCGTTTTGAAATAAACAGGCATCCAGGAGAGAAGAACAAAATATCCCTGCAACAAGTTAAAGAGTTTTAAAGGTCATTATAGAAGCTTCAAAGTTCAACATTTTATCACCAAAAGTAACAACATTTATGCTCTAATACCAAAAAGGAACCGAGTCATAGAAAGAGGCAGTACCCAATTATTAGTGATGTTAGCGAAGATAATAGCCCAAGTGGGCATTTTTGACAACAGCAGTCGCAATGGTGGAAGTTCTCCTTTTTTTAAAGAAGGAGAATCTGATTTCCCTGCTTGGATTAACCTCAACTCTGCTTTTGTGATAGAATTACTTTCTTGTGGATCATTTGTTACCCGGCTAATCCATGTTGTAAGCCAGAGAAGCCCAAGAGATGCGAAAAGGATGAACGGACCAGAAATTCCAACTGAGGTCATAAATAATGGGGCTAGCACCAAACCCACAACATTTCCAAGATGGAAACCACCCATGGATATTCCAACAGCAGTTGCGCGTTCATGGCATGGAAACCACCTGCATAATTGGAAGCACATACAAACTCAGCTACTGTTGAACTTAGAAGAAAATTTTCTCAGTAACATAAAGCCATAGGTTTCCTGCAGTTCGTTTCAAGCTATAGTCAAAATAAATGTACAAGGAACCATCAGATTTTAAATCTTAGTCTTTGTAGGAGTATTCTCAGTTCGCCACAAGTCGAAACTGAGCAAATAAATAATGGCTCCCAATTATTCTTTAAGTACAGATAATACTATAACATATATTCATCTTTTTTCGAGAAAAGAATATTATGTATATTCTTAACCATATAGTAAGTCAAAACATTGTTGTATTTTGGAAAAAGAAAATACGCAGAGTTCTTGGCTCTGTCAAATTGAGGCAAATTATGGTGGTATGTGTTTATGCTACAATGAGAAATTCAAATTACCTGGACAAAAGGGTGTTCATGGAAGGCAAAGCTACTCCTTCAGCAAGACCAAAGAAAGCACGAATGGCCAATAGACTGACTGTGGAGTGATTTGCTGCCCATGGAGTAAGGAGAGTGGCCAGAGACCAAAGAGCAGCACCCCACGCAATCACTTTCTTTCCTCCATATTTGTCAACTAACGCTCCTCCAATCACCGAGGAAAATATGTAACCCCAAAGGAAAGATGACTAGCAAAGCAACAATTATTTCACCGTCAGCATCATAGACAATAAATATGCTCAATAAATGCAATGCCTAGTTATAACTCTTTATCGATAATCTTGGCATTTCTTGCTATGTATGAATGATGGGCAGGTCAACTGTGTTATGAAGAAGAAGAAGTAGCAGCTCGTAAGAGGTTTAATTTGATACTTAAAATGTCTGTTACATACCAAACTGACATTACATGCTGCATCAACCTACTTCACTAATATATGTTGTTTTTTAGAGCATGAATATTACTATCCCAAAGATGTGCAATCAACAGAAAACCTCAAGTATGAATCATAATTATACTTGGATATGCCTTCTTGAAGTTGAGATGTCCAAATAGGAGCATACTTTATCCTTGCTCAGACCCTAACTTTCTAAGATTTCAAAGCCATCAAATATGGATGTGAACAATTAAGATGTGTCCAGAATTATTCTTCACAATCATCTGCCCATCTACAGTGCTAGAGGCTTATGTAATCTCCATGAGTTGGCTGAAAATGATCATCGCCTCTCAAATAATCAAATTTTTAATAACTCTGGTACTGTTGAACTGAAAGTTTGAGTTCAAACATCAATCATGATACATTATTAATTTTCCTTTGTCCTGATTGACGAGACTCGCAACGGAGTTAACGACAAGCTGGAGGGCTGGAGACAGACGTTGGAGTCTAAAGGATTTAAATTGAGTAGGACCAAGACATAATACTTGGAGTACAGGTTCAGTGGCCAGCCGCGTGAGGCTGACGGGGAAGTGAGGCTTGGTACCCAGGCCATTCAAAAGAAAAGAGGCTTCAAGTATCTTGGGTCTATTATTCAGGAAGATGGGGATATCGACGACGATGTTTCACACCGTATTGATGCAGGGTGGATGAAATGGAGGCTCGCCTCCGGAGTGCTGTGTGACAAGAAAGTTCCATCAAAACTCAAAGGCAAGTTCTACAAAGTGGTGGTTAGACCGACTCTATTGTACGGGGCGGAGTGTTGATCAATCAAGAAACTTCATGTTCAGAAGATGAAAGTCGCGGAAATGCGAATGCTGCGGTGGATGTGTGGGCACACTAGGATGGATAGAATTAGGAATGAAGATATCCGAGACAAGGTGGGAGTGGCATCGGTGGAGGACAAGATGCGGGAAGCGAGACTGAGATGGTTTGGGCATGTGAAAAGGAGAGACACAAATGCTCCAATGCGGAAGTGCAAGAGGTTGGCTATGGACGGTTTCAGGAGGGGCAAAGGGAGGCCGAAGAAGTATTGGGAAGAGGTGATTAGACATGATATGGCACAGTTGCAGCTCACCGAGGACATGACCTTAGATAGGAGGCTGTGGAGGACTCAGACTAAGATAGTGGGCTAGGTGGCTTATCTTTTCTCCATAGTAGTCGTAGTTTTGCTCATTTGTTTATTAACATTTGATTACTGCTTATATTTGTTGGTCCGGTTTACTTTGGGTATCCTATTTATCTATAGTAGTTAATGCTCCTTTCTTTCCGGTATTTCCTATCCTGACTTTCTCGCTCTCATTTCTCATATTTTTATATTGTTTTTGATATGCTTGGCTCTACTGACCTATGTCTTGTTTTCCTTGTTTCTCTTCTCTTGTTCTTCTCTCTTAAGCCGATGGTCTTTCGGAAACAGCCGTCCTACCTTTCAAGGTGGGGGTTAGGTCTGCGTACACTCTACCCTCCCCAGACCCCACATGGTGGGACTATACTGGGCTTGTTGTTGTTGTTGTACACTGGAGAAATTCTGATTGTAACTTTAGCATGACACAACTACTGGATAATTTCATTACTGAGGGAAAGAACATCCCTCAAAAAAGAACAAAGTGGATTATGTGAATAACTGGATACAGGTACGGTGAAACACTTAAAAGATTATGTGAATTCTCGAAGGGCTTAAAATAAGAAGCAAACATGCATCAGAATCTTCATAACAAAGTAAAAGACCAAAACAAATAAGTATTCATGCATTACATTGATAAGATAATTAACAGAAAGACTAAATGTTTGATCAGTATTACATTATCATCCAATATATAAGGCCTAAATTAGACTAAAGGAACTTCTTGTAAGCTAATAAGACAGACTGGTTTCCTTTCTATCTCTTTTTTTTTCACGAATGGTTGAAGTACTTCATATTCCTCATTGCCATTTTGAAGTGTTCAAAGTTAATCTTACTAGTTAAATTGGTCATTTTAGCAACTAAAATAACTCTCAACACTTAAAAATGATAGATGATCTAAGTACTTTAAAGTTGGAAAATGACAGAAAGAATCACCAGATAATTGAGATTTAGTAGCCTAAGACTAAATAGAGAAACAAAATTATATTTCTGGTCATACTTGTCTTGTATACTCCATCAAAAAGAAAAAGAAAAGAAAAGTTTTATTTCCAAAGCTACCAGTACAAAAGAAGGCCTCCCTCAAAGAAATGATTAATAAAACTTTTTGGAAATATGTATAAATTAAATGAGTAATAGACATACAACAAAAAGAGGCATAGTGCTGAAAATGAAGAAGATTAGTAGGTGGCTTTCACTTTCAATTGTTGATAGGTAACTTCTACGGTCTACCAAAAACAAATGTTAGAAGCAGGAAAAATGACTTGTCCTTAAAGTTGTGACTTAAGAGTCAATAAAACCAACAAAGGGACCCAAACAGAAAATAAACTCCAAGAAATACTACACAAAGGCCACAATAGAGGTCCCACCCAAATCAGAATCCATCCCCACTTTCAGGCTGAATGTGAATTTCCTAGCAGACAAAGCTGATGATGCAGATATACATTTTTCTACAGAGTTCATCACATTTGAAAGTCTCACCGCCTATGAGTTGTTGAATAACTGTGCCCACTAAAGCTTGAGAATAAAAGAAAAAACACCTATCATTTTTTATCTCAATCGGGATTCAAATGATTTTTTTCACACAATTTATTAACCGCTAGACGTAGCTTGAATGGAAGTTCATCTCTTTAAAGTTTAAAAAAACAATATGCAATCTTCCACTTGAAAGAGTTAAAATCTAACACCACTTGGGAAAGCGGGGGGGGGGGGGTGAGGAAGGGCAAGCTGGCCACATGTTAGGCTTTTCTTGCTTTCCATTGATTCAGTAGTACTTCATTTTATTAGCAGATTTGGCAGGTAAATAACAGCTACCATTCTGATCAACCACAAATGCACAAAGACTGGTCCCCCTCATCCCCACCCCAAAATTAAGTGTGTAATATTGGAATAAACTATAAAATGAGGAACTGCACTAGGTATTATCTCAACAAAACACCGAGTGCAATCCCACATAGGTATGAGTAGCCTAGGATGTACGCAAAATTTACTTCTGGAAAGGCTGTTTTCGATAGAATCTCACAATTCGAAGCACAAATATAAGAAAATAAGAACATAAGCCATTAAATAAGCAAAAGAAGTACCTGAACAATACCCAAAAAGGCATTGCTCCATCCATGTTTAGCAGCTAAAGGAACAATAGCAACAGACATAACAACTCTATCAGCATTACACAAACACATAACACAAGCCATTAAAGCCACCACTTTGAATCTCTCTGCCACCTTAATCTCTCTTTCTTCATTTCTACCACCAACGAGCAACCCCCTTTCTATCCCCTCTGCTGTACACTTCACAGTAAATCCCCTCTGCTTTTTCTCCAAAAAAACTCCCTCTTTCAATCTTTCTCCACCACCAAAAAGATTCAAACTTTTCCATTTTTTTTGGATTTTTGGCTGAAATCCTAAATGGGTCTTCCTAAATTTGATCAATCCAAAATGGGTATTTGAAAAAGATGAAGAATGTGGTTGAATTTTATTGATAAATCTAACAGCCTCCATATGGGAGGAAGAATCTTGAATAAAGGAGATAAAAGAATGAGTCTTTTTGTTGTAATGTAAATCCTAAAACAAGCTCTTTATATGAAACATTTTGATATTACTATAAATTGAATGCATTTATATAGAGAAAGATTGATTTTCTGGTGAGAAAATAGGAAGAAAGAAACGAGGTGTAAAGAAGGAAGGGGGAATTGCGTGCGCGTTGGAGGTTGGTGAGTTCTTAAAACTCGTCAAGGAGTCGGACTTTTTGCTCTTTGAGGGTAGTTTTGTCCATTTAAAAAGATTTACCTAACAACCAAAAAAAAATTGGAAATGTTGGTAATGATAATAATCTCGAGATATGTCATAAGATTATTTAATTTTGTCTGTAATGGATATTATTTTGTGGCACGATTATTTTATTTCATTGTTTTAGATTATCTCATATTGAAATTGGATAAAATAATCGCATGAAATATCTTTGTTTGTCCCCTCCCATCAATCAAACATACTTATTTTAGTACTCAGATATATACATAACATGATACTTATCTGCATCAGGTTTTATATAGAATCATGTATATATATATATATATATATATATACTAAAATTAAGTGATTTAATAAGTTGAGAATGTTGGTTGATTAATCTTGATTAAATGATAAAAGTCTATCTCCAAAAATGTTTCATTCATTTGATTAATTTGGTGTAGCAAAACTAATTGAATATTAAATGTTAACAAAGAAGCAAGCAATTCTAATTGAACATTAATTAGAAAATTATTGGAATTCAAACTTCTAATATTATATAAAAGTTTTTAAAAAGAAATCCCCTGTAACAATTTAAAATGTGACATCTCAAAAATACATATCCACAGTACATATTAGGGGTGTACATGGACCGGGTTGGTTCGGATTTTTTACAAACCAAACCAAACCATTTGTGTCGGGTTATTAAATCTATAAACCAAACCAATAAAAGTCGGGTTTTTCGATATCAATTTTTCTCGGATTTTTCGGATTTTTTCGGGTTTTTCGTTTTTTTCGGGTTTTTTTGGGTTTCTCGGATTTTTCATAGTATCTAATAAAAAGCATAGAACAGTACTTCTTAAAAAGAGTTCTAGTACAAAATATCAACATATAAGATGGAGGCAGAACAATGTTTGAAGTTTTAACTTTATAATATAACTTTATAAGATGAGCTTTTTTTGTATATTATTTAGATGAGCTTCTCAAATCCAAATCTAAATGTAAGAAAGAAAACAAAAATTATGAAAAATTTTAAAAAAATATTTATAAATTACATTTTAATAAATATTTTTATGTATAACATAATTTAAAAGTAGTATATCTATAATCGGGTTGGTTTGGGTTTGGTTTGACTTTTTTTAGTTAAAACCAAACCAACCCTATAATGGTCGGGTTTTTTTTCCAAACACCAAACCAAGTCAAACCAAACCACTAGTCGGGTTTTTTTTTCCGGTTTGGTTCGGTTTGTCGGTTTGGTGCGGTTTATCGGTTTGCCCTGTACAGCCCTAGTACATATTATACATTTTCTTTTCTTTTCAAGAGAGCAAACGATGCACCTAATATATATTTACATTGATTAATTAATTCGTATAAAACTATTATTAATTTAATCTACCATCTTTTTCATTAATAAATTAAGTAATATAGTTTGATGTATGTGTTGGACTTTTAAAAAAATCTTTTCATTACGTATTATACGCAACACTTAAAAAATTTAAATAAATAAAACATTTGAACAATGAAATTGCATTTGTTAATGATGTAATACATTATAATTGAATTGATTAGATTAAAAGCACAATCACAGAAAATTTTCTTTTGATAGGAAAAAGAGATATGCGATTAGATTAGTACAATTATTAATAACATTATAATTAGTATTTTAAAAAATGCTGACATTTTCGAATATGGTCCCGTAAAAAAAATAATCACAAGGTTCCATTTTTTTTTCCTTCTTTAATTAATTACTTATCAATTATGAAATGCTAAATCTATGTTCTCTAGATTCACCTAACCTTTCACATCCTGAAAAGGTGGATGGCAAAAGGAATTCGAATTTATTATTAGTGATATAATAAGTTCTGGTGCCTTGAATTAGAATAAATTAATTGAATGTTTTTTGCATTACAGGGTACAATTTAAATGTTAATATAATTGAAATTGACTATGAAGAAAAATAAGGTGACTTCTTAGCCATCTATAAAGCTAGAATAAAACATGTGGATAATCAGAATTCAAATCTCACTAAAAAAGAGTTTAAAATAAAATTAGATAATAGTTCTCATATAATTTTCTTTTTAACAAGACAAATGAGTTGTTTGATTATGAGAAATATTCACTTTTTTCTGAAATAGTTTTTCTCTTTATTTCAAAATCAATCTTTCAATTATAAAATTTTCAAATCTAAATTGGTATTGAATTTCCAAATATGGATCAGTGCTTCAATTCCCATTTGGTCATAGCTTTGGAGCTTGAAATTTGAAGTTGTGTTTGGACAATGTTTTGTGAGTGAAAATGTTTTTTCTCTCTAAAACTAATCTAAGTCAGTTTTTGAGAATTTGAAATTTTATTATCAAATTTTATGATTAAACAAATATTGTAACATAAATTTTTAAAATTTAATTTAAGATCGATTATCAAGCGCGTAAAAATAAAAATAAAAATATCTAAAATTTATGGTCAAATGCGAACCAAATTATCCCGTATTTAATTCAAATATCACCATTATTAAATAATTGAATTATTTTCAAAAGTGGTTGCATGAATTCGACATTGCAAAAGGGTAATTTCGTCCATGCAACTTAAGTTGTCTGGAATTTGAAGTGTGATACGTTGGCAATACGTGGATTTGACTAAGTCCAATCATTTTTTTTTCTTGCTTTATTTAAGGTCAGTCATGTCAACTGCCAACAACCCCCTCCCCCTCCCGCCCCCAATTAAATTAGTTAAAAGTATTTTTTAAAAAAAAAATATTACGAAGAAAACTAAAATAATTAAAAAAAAAACTAATATAGTAAGTCACAAAAAAGATTAGTAAAAAATTCATGTAATTACTTTCTCATATCATTCAATGTTTATAAGTTCACATATTAAAAGAGATCGCAATCAATAAAATGTTTATCTTATTTCTTGGGAGATTAAGGCAATGTCGATTTAAGTTAATTCAACATTTTTCTACCCATTGTATATCCCCTTTGAGTTTTTGAGTGAATGGGTCCTCACTCTTTTAAAAGAGGGATTTGTATCTAGGGCAAAAGATCATGATGCAGTAAGAAGAGGGGTTTTTATTTTATGCAATGATTAATTTTTATTTTGTTTTAGTTTGAAAGTTAATATTATATTATAAGCTAATGTGTTATATGTGTAGTAGTTGTGACTACGTGGTTAGTTTCATTACTAGTGACTATACCCATGTTATCAAATTTTATTTAGTTATTCATACAAGGATGAAGAAACTAGTCTAGTAGATGCTACTTCTGTTTTGTCTGCTTCAATACAATATTTGACAACATCCGAGGGAGGTCGCACAAAGGAAGATGGGTTGCTAGCTGTTTGGATCCTTGTTTTGCTATAGCTTCAGCTACCTTGTTGACTTGTCTGAAAATATGTCGGATCACTGAATTCCCTAACTTTTTCATTAAGGATCTGCAACACATGTAATGACTAATTTAATATGATCATGTCGTTATTTTTTATTTGATTATTTAATAATCATATTTTAATTTTTTTTGTAATTACTCTATTATGTATCTTTTTTTTATATAATTTTATTATTTAAAAATTATTTATGCGTGACGTTATATAACGATAGAAATGATATAGTTTAACCAAAGGAATTGAAGTAGTTGTCGTGGCTAAGGGAAGATACCTCAACAACCATTTTAGGTGGCTTCCAAATACTACTAATAGACTTTTATTTAATGAATATGATTCATCATACCATCATATATGGCCAAATAGTGGGGTCACAAATTCTAGTTTATAAGCATATAGTAGGACTATTCATATTTGCCCCCCCCCCCCCCCAAAAAAAAAAGCAATAGGGAAAATTCATATCTGACTAATTTTAACACACTTTTGCTTTTCACATTATAATCTAGTTTTTGTGTCACGATCCACCAAATTCGAGTGTGATGGCACCTATTCTTTTTCACTGAATAAGTCAGATTAAAATCTAACAATTCGATAAATAAAACGAAACAGTCTAAATAAGTAAATAATAACCACACCCCCAGAGATTAGTTGTCACGTGTACGAGCCACTAAAGAAAGTAAAACTGAAATTAAATACAAGTCTCGATATGTCTTAAACTCTTAAGTAGAGTAAAGCATAAAAGTACAGAAAATCTGAGAGTATGTTGAATGTCAATAGCTACCTCTCCCACAAATCCTGAAAGCCTCGAATGATCAGAAGGAGATGGTGATCAAAGTCCAGGCTCAGAATCTACACAAGTGTAGAAGCAAGGGTGAATACCAAACAACGCGGTACCCAACAAGCTAACTAGAAAAACTAAGTATATCTAATAGAATACACGAACTCCTTTTCCAACCCAACCGAACCTCCAAACTACAACCTGCACAGAAATCAGCACAACCTAACAGTTTATATTAAATAGTTCAATAAGGTTCAGATCACAACTCAATATCACAAGATATATCGTACAAATACTCAAAAGTCACAAATAGGCATCAAACTGTCAACACAGATATGCAGAATATGTATATGCACACTCGATGATTATGCATGTCAGCAATTGCAGACAAAGACCTATGCATAATAAACTCTGATCGAAAATGACATCGGTCTCATAATCTCTAACCAAAAATAACCTCGGATCCACAACCTCGCCGAAAATGACCTCGGCCATATAATCTCGCCAGAAATGATCTCGACAATGTAATCCCGTCGGAAATGACCTCGACAACATAATTTCATCGAAAATGACCTCGGTAATATAATCCCATCGAAAATGACCTCGACCTATTAATCTCTCATCGGAAATGACCTCGGCCTATCACTCTCTCACCAAAAATAATCTCGGCCTATCAATCTCTTGCAGGATATGACCTCAGCCACATCATATCTCTGATCGAAAATGACCTCGATTTCATAATCATATACCTCTCATCACAGTATTTTAGAACCAATTAAACTATCAAGTATTTCATCAAATACACATAAATATCTAGATTACGGCATATAATATTCAATACTTAATAATATCACACATTGCCTTTTATTAACCCCGTCGATTTATTTTAGATTAGTTCATATCACAATTAATACATAATCAGTCGATTAAATTTATGAGAATATTTTATTTAGATACTTTAATTAAGTCATGTTTCAATTGAACATAGCAATTTTTAATAATGTATTTTTATGACACTTTTGTTCAAATTTTTGAAAATCTTTTTGCATGTGTTCTCATTCTTTTATTAAGTAATTAAGTTGACTACATAAAATATGCCATTTTTTTAAATTATACATCTTCGCCTGAGTGAAACATAAAATCTCATACACTATTTACTCGAGGTTAGTACGTATAATTAAAAGAAATAACATATTTTATGGTTAACTTAACTATCTAATAGACATATAAAAATACGTCTAATTTTTAAAAAAATATTTGAATAAAAAATATTTAATCAAAATACTTTAATTACTAGTAGGAGTTAAAATTTTCAATTAGAAGCTTAGTGTGAGTATCTACATTAAATATTCTAATAAGTTGAACTTTATATTTATTAGATTATTAATAAGGTAATCTTGGGTACTGTAATGATGAGGAGCAATTTTTTTTCTTTTTCTTTTGAACATTTTTCTGTTATCCAAGATTATTATTTTTTTGATATTGCCGGCAATCAGTTTAAGTAGTTTAATCTAATTATGTTCTCCAAAAAATAATAATGTTGACACGTGTCCTGTCTAACGTTAATGCTAAAAAAAGTAGACAAATTTCTACCAAGTTGAATTTACCTAACACCAAACAGGAAAAAAAGAGCAAATTAATTGGCACGTACCATGCTTCATCTTACAAACTCTTATATTTTGGCTTAACACTTGAATAAATTTGTGAATGAAAGATCATTTAGCTACTCGAACTAAGTTATGTTTTGATTGAATTTATTAAGGTATTGTATCACTTATTATTAAAGTGAATATATATAATTAAAGAAAATGACATATTTTATGTGATTAATTTAATTATTTAATAAATAAATAAAAATACAAAAAAATAATAAGCAAAAATTTGAATAAAAAATATTTAATCGAAGAAATTCATTATATTTTCATGTCACTTGTGGTGGTGAATAGATCTCTACCTTTTTTGAGTTTATTTTATATTAACCTACTATATAATAAAGATTTTTTTTACATTAAATTAAGAAAGAATTACATATAAGTACAGTCTACACAATAGGTCAACATATAACTTTGCGAAGTTATAATCCAAAGATAATAGGATAAGATTCAATATCCAACTCCAAAATAATGTGATAATAGAAGTGCTAGAAACATTAAATATAGTAACGGAGATGGAATAACAAGAAATTCCCAAAGTAATACTATAACTATCAGTATGAAAGACTTAAGTAATACCACCTTCAACCCTAATCTATATCATTCATAAATTTCTATCTAAGGTCATATATCCGATAAGTTGGATATGTGACATGTCTTGTCTAATCACCTTTCTCCGATACTTTTTCGGTCTGTCTCTGCCTCTATTGTAACCATCTATAGCCAATTTTTTACACCTATGTACTAGTGCATCCGTGAATCTCCTCTAACATGTCTGGACCATTCAAGTTTCTCTTTCCGCATCTTATCCTCCATCGAGGTTACTCCTACCTTATTTCTGATATTCTCATTTCTAATCTTATCTCTCCTAGTGCTCCGACACATCCACCTCAATATCTTCTTTTTCGCAACTTTGAACTTCCGCTCCATATAATATACGGTGTAACCACCTCTTTGAAGAACTTGTCTTAAAGTTTTGATGACACTTTCTTATCACATAAGACTCTGGATACAAGTCTACATTTCATCATTCATGTACCAATACGATTTGTGACATCCTTGTCGGTCTTTCCATAGAATACTTAAAACACTTTTATACAATACTATACACTATTATACAAAAACTGACTTTGTCTTCTTTCTTGAACCTCTTCTAAAATTTAACTCAAATCACTTAATTTAAATTTTAAACTCCTCTTAATGTTTCAATCAATTGGAACAACATCCGATCCAAATAACTAACAAATTCTAAAAATTCAATTTTTGAAAATTGAAGCTTCAACCGGCCTTCAACAGTAGACTTCTATTTTTCAAGTTTTCAATCAACAATAGTAAAAAGGAGATTGAATTTAGTTTAAAAAGAACGCAATTTAGATATTAAAACTGTCAAATTTATTTATTTATTTTAGAAAAAACTCAACTTTGAATCTTCAAAGAAACCAAATAATGACCTTCTATAGAGATTTCCATTGTATTCCATTCCTAGTTAAAGTTTCACTGACTATTAAAAAAAAAATTAGATTAGATATGAATCGATCAAGATTCTAGATAAAAGAGAAGAAGAAAAAAAAAAGAAAAAAAAGAAGAAATAGGTCTTTAATTAAGGCTGCAAAATCAAATACGAATCATATATTTGTAACAATAGAAACAAAATAAATTCAATTCAAATTGATTAGACGTATTGTGACGGTTTTTTTGAGTAATATATTTGAAAACGTCAAGTGAAAATAAAAAAAGAATTCATCAAATAGGAAAATCAACTTTGTATCAACCTCACAAACCAATCATTAGTCAATCGTCTATTAAATTAAGTTCAGGTACCTTTTAAACTACTTGCTAATCAGATTAAGTAGTTGTTTGAGTGTTGAACTGTATTACTTACTACTTGATATGAGATTATTATATATAGAGATATGTGAGCCACGTCAATTTAATGAAATGGTTTGTTGGAACCACTCACTAAAATAATTCATATGAAAAATATAATTTGTCAAGTTAAGATAGAAAATTTGAGAGAAACAAAGGTAAGAACACAATTATAAAATAATTTATTTCTTGGCAAAATAATGGCACTAGATAAATAAAGAGATAAGTGTCAAAAACACACCTTAACTATTTTTTTTTGAGTTTCATACCTAAATTATTGAAAGTGTGAGTTTCATACATAAACTATCGGTTATTAGTTTGAGAAACACACATCTCACTTTTGTTTCACTCTCATTATGGTGTGTGTACTACACTCTCTCTTTCATTTTAATCAATTTGTCACATCACACTACACATGGACAAAATATTCCACCTTAACAAAAATTAAATAAATTATTAGAATTAGTTAAAATTAAAGATTAAAGTATTATTGTATCCCGCCCCCAAAAAATATAAAATATTTTCTTACCTCGCTCCACCACTTTCTCTCACCATACCCCCCCCCCCCAAACTAATTTTTTAATTTTATTTTATAAAAGTTTTTAAAAAGACTCTTACTTCATCTCCTCCCCCCTTCAAATAATAATTAAAAAAATTCTACCCCGCTCCACCTAGTCCTTCGCTTTTAATTTTTTTTCTCGTTTTGTGTTAGATATATACATATGATTTTAGGAAAGTATTTTTTACTTGCCACAAGTTTTTTATTAAAATAAAATTTTTATTTCTGTTATATTCTGCATGCAAGTAAGAAAAAGTATTTTCCTAAAAATATATGTACATATCTAGCAAAAAACGATAAAAATATATAAAAAATTAAGAGTTGAAGGTTAGATGGGGTGGTATAATTTTATTTTATTTTTTAAATAAAAATAATAATATTTTTTTAAGAAAGAGTGAGGGAAAGGATGAAGTATGAATTCTTAAAAATATTTTATAAAACAAATTTTAAAAAATAAAAGGACGGCGTGGGGGGGGGGGAGGTGGTAGAGTGCGTGAGCAAAATATTTTAAATTTTTTTAAAAAAGTAAATTTTTTTATAAAAAATAATTTCTTTTTTGGGGGATAAAAATACTTTATTCCTTTACACACACCATTAGGGTGTGTTTCTCAATTTAATAAGTGATAGTTTAAGTATAAAAATTAAACTTCCAATAATTTAGATGTGAAACTCAAAAAAAGAGAGGATAATTTAGATATGAAAAATATATTTCGTCAAGTTAAGATAGAAAATTTGAGAGAGCTACGCAGTACGTGCTGTTGGAAGCAAAGGTAAAAACACGATCATAAAATAATTTATTTATTGGCAAAATAATGGCAGTAGATGAACAAAATATTATTAGGACTAGGGAAAAATTCAAATATGCTAAAGAACTTTGAGAAAAAATTCATCTATGTCATTCATTAAAAGCTGGGCTCATATGTGGCACAAAGTGCTCATTCGTGTCATTATTTATTAACAGAAAAAAATATCATCCATTTTGACATACCACTTTTGACACGTGACCAACAATAAAAAGGGGAAAGTCACTAATTAAACCAGTAAAATTAATTATTTTTTTACCTAAATTAATTTACCCATTCAAATTTAATTTATCCGAACCACATTTCCTTTTAACTCACCCCAACACTTAATCATTCATTCACTTCTTCAGTCATTCAATCGATCTAAGAAATGCATTTGTGTAGTGTGTGAATGATATTTTCAGGGCGATCAACTACATAAATACTCATCTTGTGAGGAGATTGGTGGAGAAATATAAGAAAATGAGGAGCGATTTACATATGGTTCAATGACTTTAAAACAGCATATGATAAAATTTCGAGAAAAACCTCTGGAGATGCATGAAGGCTAGAGGTGTACAAATGACTTTCATAGAACGATGAAGGATGTGTACGATGGAGCTAAGACTCAAATTAGAATAATGAGAGAGGATTCATAGCACTTTCCAGTCGAGATAAGATTGCAACACGAATCAACGCTTAGCTTGTTCCTATTTGCCTAAGTAATGGATGAATTGACGCGGTTTATTCAAGATGAGGTGCCATATGTTATTTGCATATGACATAATAGTGATTGATGAGACTTGTAACAGATTTAATGTTAGGTTGGAGATATAGAGATAAACTCGGGTCTAAAGGGTTCAGATTATGCAGAGCCAACTTTGAAAATTTGAAGTGCAAATTCAGTAATGTAAATGCACGAGGAAGACATGGTAGTGAGGTTTGACACATAGACTATTCCTAAGAGAGATAATTTTAAGTATTTTGGATATTTAATTCAAGGAGGAGGAGAGATCGATGAAGAAGTCACGCATCATATTGGTGCAATAAAAAGATATCACTTAAACTTAAAGGTAAATTCTACAAAGTGATGGTTAGATCGATTTTGTTCTATGAGACAGATTGTTCAAGAACTCTCATGTTTAGAAGATACAAGTTGTGGAAATAGGATGCTGAGAAAGATGTATGGACATTACTTGGAACGATAATATTATGAATGAGGATATTTAGGACATAGTGAGAGTGACCTCTATGGTGAACAAGATGAGAAAAGTGAGGTTGAGATGGGTTGGGCATCCAAAGAGGGGATGCTCAGATGCCCAAGTGAAGAAGTGCGAGAGGTTAGATATAGTGGGTATATAGAGAGGTAGAGGTAGGCCAAAAAATATTTGTGAGAGGTACTTAGACAAGAAATGACACGACCTCAACTTATCTAGAACGTGACCTTAGATATGAGAGCGTAGAGGTCGTAGATTAGGGAAGAAATTAATATGTAGTGGAGTGTTGCCTTTTTGATGAGTTTAGGCTTGGCGGTGTTTGTCATAGACTCATAGTATTAGCCTTATTCTCATAGTTTCTTGCTTTTGATATCTATCATCATCTATTTTTTATTGTCTCTCAATTATCGTATTATTATTGTTGTTAATTATTCCTTATTAGTTGTTGTGTTTTCTTCATTGTCATTTTTCTTTTTCATATCTATTTTTGATTTTTTGTACTTGACCCGAGGGTGCTTCGAAAATAACTTCTCCACCTTTTAGAGGTAGAGATAAGATTTACGTATATTCTACCATCTCCGATCCACTCAATGGTACGTTGTTGTTGTAATAAATGTCCTAATTAGATTAGGTGGAAAAAAAATTAGCCACGTGTTGTGCCATTTGACACTCTTTATAAACTAAGGGATCTTTTGGTTTGGATATAAATTATGTTGGAATTAGTTATGTTGAGATAAATTATGATGGGATAAGGTATGCTATGATTAGTTATGCTGAAAGTAGTTTTTATTGCTTATGTAGTTGGTCATATTCAAAATTATAATAATTGCATAATTTTTAAAAATAAGTTGTTTGTTTACAAAAATACCCTCCATCATATTTAATTTTTTATATATTTTCTTTGAAATCTTTAGTTATTCCTTCCTAAAAATAAAATTTACATCTTATTTAACTTAAATATTTTATTTATGCATTTTCATGATTGTGTCGTGTGTTTTTAAAATTAAACATTCATCTTATTTAACTTAAAAATAGAACTTTCATCTTATTTAGCTTTAAATAAAATTTCCATCTTATTCAACTTTAAAATAAAACTTTCATCTTCTTTAGCTCAAAAATAAAACGTCTATCTTATTTAGCTTAAAAATAAAATTTTCATTTTAAGTTTATCAAAGTAAAAGAAATTTTCTTACTAAAATTATCTACATTTTAAAGTTATCTACGTTTTGATTTATATATAAAATATAATTTTTAAGTTAGTAATAAATTATTTAATTAAAAATATATAATTTAGTAGTGGAGTGAACATTTTAAGAGAAATCAAAATATAAATAAACATAAGAATTAAACAAATAAATTTCACTTATAATATATTCATAAATAAAAATTATATTTATAAAATATAATTTTTAATAGAAAAATATATTATCATAAAAACAACGACTAATTAAAGTTATGAATATTATTATAAATGTTATTAAAAATTAAGTAAATATACATGAATGTAAAAGTGGTGTATAAAAGAGAGTTTAAGGGGATATTTTTGTTATTTGCATCTTTATCCCAGGATAAGTTATTCTGGAATTACTATTCAATCTCTTGGAGGGGTAACTTATCCCAATACTAATTGTTAATCTTGGGATAAGTTATTCCAATCTTTGCAACCAAACAAAGAATTAAAGGTCACTCAAAAGTTATCCCAAAATTAACTCCTCTTATCCATCGCACCAAACGACCCCTAAGTGGAGTGGAAAACATATGCACCACCAACTAACTATAGAGGTGGTTTTAATACAAAGAGAGTAATAGTTTAGGCAGGTAAAAAGAATATTGAATAATTGAGGTATGAAACTTATGAAAGTGATAATTTAGATATGCTTTTGATCATTAACTCTTTAGTTTATTGAGGTTAGTGTGTACAATTAAATGAGGTGACATATTTAATGTGGTTAACTTACGCATAGATGCTTGAGAACTGGGCAAGTGACTCTTCAAATCTTTGAATCGAAAGTGTCTAATAGAAACATTTTGTCATATATTCATGTCCTCAATCAAAACATGTTATTGTTTGAATATCAAAATGAAATTTACTAACAAGTTCTAGCTTTACAAACTTATTTTTAGTGTAATGTCTTTTGACAAGAGATCTCCATTTTTACGCATAAGAGATCTTCATTTCTATATTAAAAAAAAGAAGACATTTAGTTTTATTTAAATTATAAGTAGACAAGATATCTCAATTTCTCTATAGGTTGGTATTGTTATGGGCTCTCCTTAAAATTCTACCATTGAGCTCATATGCACAAAATCACGTGTATATGATATACCATTGTTTAGGACTATTCTCAGGAGTGACAAACTTAAAATTTTATTCAAGCAAATGTATTTATTTTTGCTTGAACCTCAATATTTAGCGATACATTTTTCCTTTTGTAGTTTCTGCTATTTTTATTTATTTTTAGAGTGCGACCCAACTTTAGAACTTGATAAATTCCACGTTAATAAAAAGTTCTTATAAGCATCTTTTACAATTTTTTCAACTAATACTAATATTATGAACTAATCTCTTTGTGTTATGCCAAATTCCCCCAATTCCCATCAATTCTAACAAATAAAGTTTAATGAATATTTAATGATTGACATGTCGATTGACTGATAAAAACAGAAATGATATTGATGGGCCTATTCCTTCTTAGCATCCAAAAGTCTAGAAATGTTAAATTTTGACAAACTAAAATGACCAATATTTTTCCGTAGGGAATTTTGAATTTAAAAGAGCCAATTTTTCAAAAAATCAAACACAACGTACACCATAACATAAATCACTTTTTTATTTGAGCTAATTTCCCGCCCCCTCTCACTCATCCTTTAAGCACCCATTTGGCCCTTTTTGATCATCATCGCTAGGGTTTTCATTATTTTTTTTTCAAAATCGAAGAAGATGAAACGGATTCGCAAGCAGAAGAAACCTGAAATTCCAAAGGTACAATCATTATTCTTACAATTTGTAGCTTCCGAAATGGATCCGCATGTGTTTTTTCTATCTGCTTTATGGAGTATGTGAGTTTCGATTATTTTTTTTTGCAGCTGATGTTGGAGGAAATTGTCGGTTTCACAACTGCGAATGCAAATGGACTGGCTTCCGGAGTTTTGAATTCCAAATGCGTGTATATTGCCGGCTGTGTTGCGGTGGTTTATGACGTAGATTCCTCCACGCAGTCGCATTTAGTTGTATCCAATCGGTTGCCAAAGCCGTTGAGCTGTGTTGCGGTTTCATGTGACGGACGTTTTATTGCTGCTGGAGAGGTATGATATCTGTGCTCAACTTGGAGAATTTCTCTATTTGAGCCTTTTGTTTTGTATTACATTTTGTAGTATTAAGAGATTAGAATGACGTAGTGATCTAGACGGAAAAAAGAAGTGAGGCTTAAGTAAGCAAATGAGGTTGAACGTTTGGGTTTCTATTTAAGAGTTTAGGTCTAACGGTTGAGTTGTGGGAATAAGGAAGGTAGGCGGAGGCATAGTTCCTGAGTCTTCTTTGCATTAGAGGAACTAGTTCAATTGAACAGACTAGAAATAGTTGTCTTTTCAATTTTACTGATGTCGCCATTAGATAGTCAAAGCATTGTCCTACAGGAGACTTCACAATGATGAGCCAGTGACATAAGGATTAGCATATAATTAGTCTTCTTTTTGAAGAAAAAAAGGAGGATTAATTTCATGGCGGTTGGCACCAAGACTGATGGCAATGAGGTGTTGAAGGTTTAAAGTGGGTCCATATCCTTTTTGTATAGTTCAAATGCATGCTAATTGAGGCTTAGAAGGTCCTTTCCTGGTTTTGTAAGGATGTCACATCATGGGCTTATGCTGACTCTCCGAGAAGCAGAACAACACCTTGTTAGATCAATGCAAGATTATGATGTTGCTCTTGATGGACTTAGATTTGTACCCACTAATAAAATAGTCTTTTAAATTGGCACCAGCAATTCACCTTGCAGTGCTCCCTTGAGGATAGAGCCCGGTCCCTGTACTGTTTCTTGAGGATGTTGCCCCAGCTTAGGTGGTCATAGGCTCATAAAAAAGTGTTTATTTTATCCATTAATGCACTACTATAGTCAAATAAGAATCATTATAAAGAGGTAAAAGGGTTGGACCTGACAGAAATCAACAGCAGCAAAATGAAAAGAAAAGACTCTGCAAGTGCGGAAGTTTTCTCTGTATTGAAGCTTAACAAAATGCTCTGTTACAAGAGTCTTAAATAGATGAAAAACTAGTAAACAAAAGAGCACGCTTATTTTCCTAGAAAATCTGAATCTAAAAACTGACTCCACTATTCCTATAGCCTAAAGACTAGGAAACAACTTATTTGACTCCTAAACAAATGCAACAACCAAATGACTACTTCACAAAACTAGCTGCCAACATTCCCTCTCTTAAACTGAAATATCTTTCAGTTTAATTTGCAAACACTGAGATGATCACGTAGCTTTAGGAATAACACTGACTTTAGGGGCTTTGTGAACATGTCTGCGACCTGCTCTTCACTTCTGCAATAAATAAGGCTAATCTTTGCATCCTTAGTTAGATCACGCAAGAAGTGATACTTCACATCTTTGGCTTAGTTCGTCCATGTTCAACTAGATTCTTTGAAAGGTTAATCGCCGAAGTATTGTCACAATAAATTGGTGTTGGTCCTTCCTGCTTAAAATGAAGTTCTACAAGAATATTCCTTAGCCAAACAGCTTGACAAGCACATGACATTGCAGCAACATACTCTGCCTCTGTAGTCGACAAAGTAACAATAGATTGTTTCTTTGATGTCCAAGAAACAACTCCAGAACCCAGCAGAAAAACGTATCCTGATGTACTTTTCCTGTCTTCAAAATTTCCAGCGTAGTCACTATCAGTGTAACCAACCAAATCTCCAGCTGCTTTCTTCTTATAAAAAAATTCAAAATCACTGGTACCATTCAAGTACCGCATAATTCTCTTGGCAGCTTGTAAATGCATTTCTGTTGGACACTCCATGAACCTGCTAATGAGACTTATAGCGTGCATAACATCAGGTCTTGTTGCAGTCAAGTACATCAGGCTTCCCACTATTTGCTTGTATAATGTGTTGTCCATTTTTCTACCTTCAGATTCTTTGACGAGCTTCAGACCCTTCTCCATTGGTGTGCTCACAGAGTTGCAATTTTTCATCTGAAATCTGTCCAGATATCTTGCACATATTTCTTTTGAGAAATAAAAATGCCATGAGCAAATTGATTCACTTCTAGACCAAGAAAGAAATGCATCATACCCAAATCCGACATGTCAAACTCAATCATCATGGACTTCTTAAAATTCTCAATCTTAGCCATATCACTTCTGATATAAATTAAGTCATCCACATATAAACACACCATTAAGATCCCTGCACCCTTCTTTTTTATATAAAGGGTGTGTTCATATGGACACTTTCGAAATCCCTCCTTTGCAAAATAAGCATCTATACGACTATACCAAGCTCTTGGAGCTTGTTTTAGTCCATATAGAGCCTTTTTCAATCTAAACACTTTATTCTCAGCACCAAATTTCACATAGCCAGGAGGTTGTTCGATAAATACCTTTTCTTGTAGTTCACCATGTAGGAAGGCAGACTTCACATCCAACTGGAAGATTTTCCAAGCATTTTAGGCAGCCAAAGCAATCACCAATCTTATGATATCTAACTGAGCAACGGGAGCAAACACATCTACCTAGTCAACACCATATTCTTGCTTATAGTCTTTTGCTACCAAGCAAGCTTTGAACTTGTCGACCTCTCCATTTGCCTTCAACTTTATTTTGTAAACCCATTTGACATTGATGGTTTTCTGATTTTCTAGAAGATTTGTCAACTCCCAAGTATCATTTCTTTCAATTGATCTAATCTCCTCATCCATGGCTTGCTGCCACTTTAGATCTTTGACGGCGTCGATAAAAGATATAGGATCACAATTTGAAAATAAATAAAATGGTTGACTGTATTTCCAGATTTACTAATACCATATACCTCATAATTTTCCATCCAGCTTGGTGCACCTCTGCTGCATTGAGGACATTCATTGTTGAACTGAGCATCACTTGATTCATTTTCAACACCTGCAGCATCTTGTACTGTTGGACTTGCCTGTGAACTGATACCCACTGGTGGTTCTGGTACTTTTTCTTCTTCTTCAATAGAAAATGGAATATGTTGAAACGAACTATTATTGCTCCAATTCCAAGTTGCTTCTTCATAAAAAATAACATCTTGGCTAATAACAATTTTCTTGGTAATAGGATTGAACAAGTGATAAGCTTTTGATTTGTTGCTAAGACCAAGGAAAATGCATTTCTGACCTTTATCATCCAACATCTTCCTCGCAACATCTGGATTGTGCGCATATGCTATACACCAGAAAATCTAGAAAAACTTAACATTTGGTTTACGCCCGCTCCAAGCTTAATGAGGTGTCATATTTCGAATAGAGTTGGTAGGACCTCTATTCAATATATGAATGCTCCAACGAACAACTTCTGCCCAAAAGTTTCTTGGTAAACCACTTCTCTTCAAAAGACTACGCACCATATCAAGAATTGTGCGATTTTTCCTTTCACACACACCATTCTGTTGAGGTGTGCAGGCTGCTGTAAGTTGCCTCTTAATTCCATGCTTCTCACAAAATTCTACAAATTCTTGTGAGTTGTATTCCCCACCCTGATCAGTCTGCAAGTACTTAATTTGACAACCAACTTCATTTTTAGCAAGGACTTTAAACTTCTTAGAAGTTTTAAACGCTTCAAAATTTTCTTTTAGGAAACATATCCATGTATTTCTGCTATAATCATCAATGAAGCTAATGAAATAACGTTTACCTCCATTGGATGTAAGACTTATCGGACCACAAATATCTGCGTGCACCAACTCTAACTCCTTCTTTGCTCTCCAAAACTTGCCTGTTGGAAATGGTTCACGATCTTGCTTGCTAACTACATACTCTTCACATACTTTATCGGGAGATTCAAGCGGTGAAAGACCCAACACCAACTGTTTTTGCTTTAAGAACTTCAAGCTTCCAAAATTTAAATGCTTGTAACGAAAATGCCACTTCCAGGCATCTTCTTTCACTTTTGTAGAAAGACAAGAGTTTATAGAGTTGTGAAGATATAAAGGGAACAAGCGATTTGATGACATGTTAATCTGAGTGATTAACCTCAAATAAGGATCTCGTATCTTACAAACTCCACCTTTTATATTAAGTTCATATCCCTTTTTTTGAAGCTGACCAACACTTAATAAATTTGTCTTCAACACAGGGACATAAAACACATCACCTATGGTATGAATGGAGTTGTTTTTGGTTGACACTTGAAACTTCCGTTTTCCCATGGCAGAGACCACTGAATTATCTCAAAATCTCACAAATCTTGTAAAGTTTCATCCAACTCTGAGAATGCCTCTTTCTGCCCACACATGTGATTACTGCAACCGGTATCGAGAAACCATACATGAGAGGAAACTTTCTCTTTGGAAGTATATGCCATCAAAAGAGAAACCTCCTCTTCTTCTTCCTTTGTTTCCCCATCTTTCTTCGTCTCTGCAAAGTTAGATCTGCCGCCACGAATCCTATTTAAATTGATACGACACTCAGATAGATAGTGTCCTAATTGATGGCATCGATAGCATTCAACTTGAGACTTATCACATCTCTTTTCCTTTTCCAGAGAATCGCTTTCTCTGCTCCTCCTTTTTGTGGTGCCAATTTTTTCCCTTCCATTTAGCTTTCTCCTGATCTGTTCCTTTTGAAGATGACATTGCCTTCAATGCTACTTCATCCTTGTCTTGCAGGTTTATTTTCTGCTCATGAACCAACAAAGAGCGCTGCAACTCGTCAATAGAAAGAGTATTGATATCTTTGGATTCTTCAATTGAGCAAACAATATAGTTGAACTTTGCTGTCATTGAGTGAAGTATTTTCTCAATGATGGTAACATCCTCCAGTTTTTTGCCTTGAATTCGCATTTTATTTGCGATAGACAGTATCCTAGAGAAATAATCTGTTAGCGATTCACCAACTTGCATACGCAGAGCCTCGAACTCACCACGAAGTGATTGAAGCTACACTGCTTCGCCTTAGCTGTTCCTTGATACTTCTTCTTTATGAAATCCCATATTTGTTTAGAAGTATCCTTGCAAAGATGGGTTTCCAGTATTGAGCGATCAATAGCCTGAAAAAGGTAATTCTTCGCTTTGAGATCCTTTAACCTTAGACTGTCCAACTCTGCCTTTTGTGCTTCCGACAAGGCAGTACCAGTTGCTGGCTCTTGCACGCCAATACTGCCAACTGACCAAAACTCTTTGGACCTAAGGAAGTTCTCCATCAACATGCTCCAATGGTTGTAATGACCATCGAAGCGTGGAATAGTGGCCTGAACAAAACTTTCAGAAGCCATCTTTTGCTGCTGCAATAGTACTCCAAAAAATATTAAAAAAACTTTCTGGCTCGGATACCAGATGACAGAAATCAACAGCAGCAAAATGAAAAGATTCTGCAAGTGCGGAAGTTTTCTCTGTATTGAAGCTTAACAAAATACTCTGTTACAACAGTCTTAAATAGATGAAAAACTAGTAAACAAAAGAGCACGTTTATTCTCCTAGAAAATCTGAATCTAAAAAATGACTTCACTATTTCAATAGCCTAAAGACTAGGAAACAACTTATTTGACTCCTAAATAAATGCAACAACCAAACAACTACTCCACAAAGCTAGCTGCCAACAGGACCGGCTATATTCACCTTTGTACCTCTTTCTCCAGATTGTCTTTCCAGCTTCAACAATATGTCTCTTCTGCTTGTTTTGAAGATATGTGTTGCACTTCACAAAATATTAAATCAAATTGTGTTCTTCTTTTAGGTTTGCTGTAAGTCTGAATACATAGGTAGTCATGACGCGATCTTACATGTGTTAGAATCCTTGTAAGAAGAAAAAAGCTTATGTAACTATCCATTTTGGTCTAGCACCATTTGTGCTGATATCTATATATACACAAATATGTTACCTTTTCAGAATAAAATATGTCCCCTATACTTCTAAGGCTTGTTAAAGCTGCAACATGGATAAAATTAGCTATCCTTCTCAAACTTATAAACTATATGCTCATAGAACTGTCTTTCATTTTAGTAGTAAAAGCTACTTGTATACGTATTACAGCAGTAAAAGATACATACAGACACACATATAAAGATTGTTCTGTTCAACTGGTGTGACTAGTTTTTTATTTTTACTTTTGTAAAGCCTTGGAAACAGCCTCTGGCAGAAATGCAAGGTAAGGCTGCGTACAACAGACCCTTGTGGTCGGGCCCTTCCCCGGACCCTGCGCATAGCGGGAGCTTAAGTGCACCGGGCTGCCCTTTTTTTTTTACTTTTGTAAAGTCAGTTTTTGCACTTACTAATGGGCCAATGCTTCAGTCAGGACCTCATCCTGCTGTAGTGATATGGGAAGCAGCAAGCTTGGCTATGAAATACGAATTGAAGAATCATCAACACGGCGTAGCATGCATTGCCTTTTCACCTGATGGTTTGTTGTAATTAGTCGTTGCTCTTTATCTAAGCAACTAGTTTTCGCTGAGATACATGAAATGTGACATAACCCTCGATATCTTATTCTTCTTTCCCGTTTTCTTGATTCTGTTACTACCTGCAGGAAAACACCTTGCTTCTGTTGGATATCCTCATGATGGATATATTTGCCTCTGGGATTTTCAAAGTCAGACTTTAATTACAAAATGCAAGGGGTGCACACCAAGTTCTGCAGTTGCATCTATTAGCTTCTCATCAGATGGAAGATTCTTTATCACCGCAGGAAAGAAGCACCTGAAGTTCTGGAAATTGGGATTATCTACTAGATCTCGTATGATAGCTCGAACAGCATCAGGAGCAATTGGAAAGCAAGCTAATCTTGGCCATCATAAAGGATGCTCGTTCATAGCTGTTGCATCTCCTATGTGGAGTGAGAGTAGTCTCCTAGATCACATTCAAACTGGTGAAGTTTCTCATGTTTATGCACTGACAGATGCAGGTAGTTTAACATACATCTATTATTTTTATGTGGGTGCATGTTCCTGAGCACTTTAATTTCTTCTTTTTTTAATAGGGGTTTTGTGCCTTCTAAACTCAGAGATGACTGTTGCAAATTCTGTTGAATTACAGGTATATGTTATTATATCTTGCACATTAACACTCAATTACATTGAAGAAAGCTTCGAAAAGAATGTACTTCCTGAAATTTTGTGATATTAAAGTGCTATAAACTGGTATGTACTACCTTTTCAAATATAATAAGGCCCTCTAGTCTTCTCATCATTTTTGTACTTGGGCTTCAGGTTGAGAAAGGCTTTGGACTATCTGTATCCAGAAAGTTGGTTGCTTGTGCATGCAATAATGGACAAGTTAAACTTTTTTCTGTGAACTCTCTTTCATATGCTGGAAGCTTATACTTTCCTGAAACCAGATGCAGTAAAGAAAATGTTGCAGACTGCCATGTAATGATTGAAAAAAATGGATATGATCAGTTGCAGAGTCTACCTAATGCAATTGCTTGTCAATTTTCAACATTGCAAAAACTTGGTGAGTAACTAGTTATTCGGTGGAAGGAATTTATTCCTAAATTCATAAATTTTGATGGTAACTTCTCCTTTACAGTTGTGATATATGATGACCACAGCCTTTTCATATGGGATATTCAGGATGTTGACAAGGTGTTTCTCTGAAACTCTTATTCTTTCCGAACCTTGACTTGCTTATTTCCTTTAGTTTGGCATAAGCCATGATGGATCATGCTCTTTTGGGCTTGAACTCAACTTTGCGACCATGTGGCATATGTAAGACTGATAATCATAATAGTGCCGTGGTATATTTTTCAGGCCAGCAGGTGCTCTGTGCTAGTTTCACATAGTGCTTGCATATGGGACATCAAGAATTTCTCATGCGAACACATGCATGACTCCTCCAAAGCATGCATTGCTAAAGGATGTTCTGGTGGAGTTTCTTTTGCAACATGCTCAGCTGATGGCAGCATCAGGTTGTGGGATCTTGAATTACAATCTAGTAGCTTGCATCTTCCAACAGAAGACAAATCTATGAGTACCCTTTCAGCAGGCTCTACACATTTAGGTGTGCCATCTTTCCTCAAGATACCAAAAAGTGCTCTTTTCATACTTGGATCTTTGCTAAAGTTTGCCTCAAATATATTAGCAAAGATCAAGTATAAAATAATATATTTTACATTATCAAAAGAAAAAGTTTGCCTCAAGTATCTCTATTGTAATATGCCACTCATGTTGTTAATACTCTTTTTTTTGGTATATAAACAGAGAGGACTGGTGTTTTTGAACGTGATTCTCTGGTAGCAGGCTTTGCCTCTACAGGTTATCGTTCAATGGCAGTCAGTTCAGATGGAATGTATCTGGGAGCTGGTGACTTCCTTGGAAACCTTCATATATTCAACCTAACCACAACTGATTATATGTGCATCCAGGTAAACCTGTATAACTTTAGGCTGCGGTTAATTGAAGCGGTTAGCTTCTTTAATGAGCTGATCGGTGAATTTTTTTTGTTTGAAAGCGTTTCTTGCTTATAATTCTTTTCGAAGTGTATACTCCATGGCCATGTAAACCAAATTACACCTGATATCCTTACACTTGTAGGGTGCTCATGACGGCGAAATTCTATCACTGAGTTTCAGTTTGCAAAGCATTGACTCTCCTGCTGATAAGTTTCCACACAGCCATTATTTTCTTGCCTCGGGGGGAAAGGATGGCATGATTCATCTCTATGATGTTCAAAGGTTTGACTTTGGTCATTTGAGTTTGTTCAACAAGTTAAGTAGTCATTTATAACTAACTTGACTCCCATTTCAGGAACTTTGACCTCATTGGAAGTTTTCGCGATCATTCTTCTCCTGTGACCTGCGTGAAATGTGCTTGCAGTGGCACTAAGATTATCAGTTGCAACGCGGATAGGTTAGAGTAGACTTTGAAAGCAACAAGTAAATTTAGATGAAATTGATATGTTTGAAGCATAATCATCTTGACACACACTCTTTTCCTGTACGCCCATAAGCTTCTTAACATTTAACATGATTTTGTAACTTATGCTTGAGGAATGACTTAATTTTTATACATTGCACGACTTCACTTGTGAGGACCCAAATCATTCTATGCAATTGCTTCTACATAATATGTCATGTCCCTTTACTCTTGTGTTTGCCTGACAGGTCTCTGGTTTTCTGTGATGTTTCTATGATCGATTCAGCATACAAGATATCTTGCTATCATCGAGTCTTACCGGGAGTTGTTTATGACATGGCAGTTGATGCTTCCACTGAGATTGTTGTCACTATGGGGCAGGTAAATTGTGAATTGCAGTGTTTGCTTCCTTTACTCTTTCTGAAAGATAAATTCAGATAGATACTCCCTCTATTCCATATTAACTGAATTTGTAAGACAATGCACACATATTAAGAAAAATATTTAAGGACATAATTTGAACCATACTTTCCATTATTGCCCTTTGTAAAATCATAAATATAACTTTTCAAGTAGTGTGATTATCTCCTAGAAAATATAATATATGAAAGGCAAATATGGAAAAAGTTTCAAACATCCATCTTAAACTTTGAACAATTCAATTATTTTGAACAATGAAAAATCCCTCAAAAATTCAATTAATATGGAATGGAGGGAGTAATGATTAAAGAAGGCTGTTAATTTCTTCTTATGGAGAGAACATGTCAGAACATTGAATAACTCAGACTATGTCAAATTGTAGACTTAAGAGTGTTTTTTTTGTCTTAGGATAAGAAGATTAACACATTCAGCATTCCTCCTGGGAAGTTAATCAGGTCATTTAAGCATATTGGAGGGGATCCTATCAAGGTACATAAATACTGACAAACTATTGAATAGGTATCATCTAATTGATTTTATGTTAGACTCACATCACTTTTTACAGGTATCTGTGGATCCCAGCTCTAGTTATCTGGTTTGCTCCGACTCTTTTAAGATTCTCTGCTTATATGACATTATGGCTGGGGATATGGTCGCACAAGCAGTGGGGCATGGTGATGTTATCACTGGTGTCATCTTTTTACCTGACTGCAAGCATCTCGTTTCTGTGAGTACATCCTATGGACATTTTCCTGATCTAGTATTCTGCTTATCTGAACTATGATCTTTCTAATTAGAAGTTTCATAGTTGGTTCCCACCAGGCAACCAGTATAGTGAGAACTAACCTATAATGAACGCCAAACTTGGACAAACTTAGATGTCTTATCACCTTGTTCTTCCTAATTTGTGCTGCTAAGGTGAAGTCATACTTAAAAGGTTCTTCAAATTTTAATGACTCTATTTCCAAGTTAGCTCTTGCTTCATGGTTGATTCATCTGGGTGGCTCCAATATAGATTGACATTGGGATAACTAGAGACTAAGGAAAACAACTAAAGGATTTAGAATAGAACGAACCTTAATATATAAACTAGAACAAGTAAAGGTAGTCTTTTCTCCATGTGTCCTTAAGTCCAAGTTCATGATGGTAATGGTTGGAAGAATACTTCAAAGTCCATGATGGCTACCTCGGGCGCCATCACTGTGAGGGAGTGGTGCAAAATAATTGTATTCATGTTACTTTGAAGGGGAGGTAAAGTTGCTGCCATGTGAGCAGGAGGTCACGGGTTCAAGCCTTGAAAGAAACAGCCTCTGGCAGAAATGCAAGGTAAAGTTGCTACAATAGACCCTTGTGGTCGGGCCCTTCCCTGGACTCTACGCATAGCGGGAGCTTAGTGCACCGGGTTGCCCCTTACTTTGAAATAATGAACCACTCTAGAGCTGCTGCAAACTTCTCCTATCTACAATGATTTGCTCTATAATTCCTGTTTTACACTAGTTTATTTAGCTTTTCACCCCAATATTAGCATAGATTTCTGATGATTTCAGGTTAGTAGTGATGGTTGTATCTTTGTTTGGAAAGTCCCTGGTTCTTTATCGTCAAGGATGCTGAGGAAAATTAAGGAAAATGCTTGTCCGCTATCCCCAGCAAAATTTGCTGCTCCAGCAACTTCAGATCAAATCAAACTTCATGTGGTTAATTACCACCAGCCAGAAGGCATATCTATGACCCCAAACGTCTTCCAAGTAAATCAGAGAGTACTCTGTCGAGAAATGAGTTCACCAGCGACAACATTTAAATTCAGTATTTCAAGACTCCCAAAGTGGGCACAAGCTAAAGTTGCTAACCTTCATTCCTTGATGACTGACCCAAATTCTTCATCCTCCAAGGTATCTCAAAATATAGTAGTAAAATTGCTAATTGCTTGTCATAACTTTGTAGTATATATACTTTATGGGATCATGTTCTTTTCCATACATTTATTTTCTTTTACGTCAATAAAAGGATAATTTGTGTATCATGCAGAATGTTTGTCTCATTTAACAATTCCTGAGAAATTCTTTCTTATTTGCCCTTTATTCTTGGTTGTGCCGATAAATGTTATTCTTTCCTTTGATTTTGATGTACATAATTGAAACTGTGGCTTGTCCAAAGCTAACGGAGGAAACATGTAGGACCCAACAGTCAAAAGATCCTTGTCCAGTTCGTGGAGGCAATACTATGTGCAATTGCCTTGCTTTCTGAGATGTTTTCTGTACCTTGCAGACTGGAAAAAGGGGATCAGCCGATACACAGCGACCAGCCTGTGAAACTGCCCATGTGTATGAAGAGGCATTAAATAATTTGGATGCTGCAGCTGAGAAAGCAGTGCAGTTGTTTTCTAAATTAGCAAATCAGCATGCGAGAATAGACAAGTCAAGGGAGCATGAAAATCAGTTATTGGCCAAGGCAGCAGAAATGCTTGTGCCAATAGCAAATAAAATCCATGCTACTGCCAAATTGGCACAATCTGCAAATACTGGTTCCAATGGGAATGCCAAAATGGATATTTCAACTAATGAAATTTGAGGTTATTCGATAAAATTGATCCACATCAACTAGCCAAGCTGAAGGGTTGCCACTAGCTTGTTAACTCAGGTAATATGACTTGATCCTTCCTCCCAGCAGTGACAAAGATCAATTTCCTTACCGTCAGTTTCTAACATTAAGGCAGCAACTATACTAACTGTCAAACTAGTTACCGTCTATTCCATTTTATGTGACACTCTTTCTTTTCTTTCTAGTCAGTTCCAAAAAGAATGACATATTCCTATAGTTAAAAACAATTCAACTTTAAACTTCCCATTTTGTAACCACAAAAATGTGATGGTGTGTTAATAACATAAATTTCAAAAGTCTGTCTTTCTTTGTAAATTTAGTGCCCAGTCAAATAGGTTCGCTAAATTTGCATCGAGCTAATCCTTCTCTCTCTAATTGTAAATGTAATTTGATTTGAATAAATGCTTAGTGCTGGCATTACTTCTGAAATATCCTACTTAGTATCAGAGCTGGAACTTGGAAACCCTCGAATTAGCATGTAGCACAATACTTATTTTTTGAATATGTGAAGAAAAAATGTTATTAATTCATTGTATATAAGGTTTTCAATTAGCATACTATGTACCACTTCTTATATTGTGCTTTACCTTGGGAATTCTTTTTCTTCGAAATGTCAGCAGTGTCAGCACTTGTGGAAGCTTTACTGTTTGTTCATGCTACATGAAATACACAACACTTGGCATTGCTTTTCCTCTCAAGGTGGCATTGCTTCTCATGGCTGTCTTAACACGGGACAATCTTCAAAGAAGTTTTATTTTGTGCAATGGACGGCATTCATGTGGAAACTTCAGCCACCTCTTTATTCATTGCAATGTGACTGCTCAACTTTGGGAAATATTCTGAACATTGCTGGTTTGAAGTGGGTACAACTTTGGGAAATGATGCCTAAGACTACTACCAAATCACTTCACTGCTGGAAAAAAAAACAAAGAGGAAGAGATAATGTGGAAAGAGAGGAACCTAAGATGTTTTGAAGACAGCAAAATCTACTCAACAGATCAACTCTAATTGTCCATTCAACTTTTCTCTTTGGTGCAAAGAGAAACTTAGAATCCCTACAAGATTAGATTAGTTACGGTAAGGTTCCATTTGTGTACATATTCTTCTCTGACTCTATTTGTGGGATTACACTAATGTTATTGTTGTTGTTCACTTGTACATAGAAGTGACAAACTTAACTCATTAGACCCGCCCAAACCTATCCTGTATTTGAAGGGATGGGTTGATTTGGGACAACTCGTCTTAACCCGTGAAATGAAATAGCCCAAGTTCAACCCATGAATGTGTGCAAGCCCAACCTGTCAAAAAGTATTCTCCACTTTGATGCATTTCCAGTTTCCTGTTTCATATAATGTTTTATCCATTGATTTCAGTTTGTCTCGTCCAATTTAATTCATTCTGATTTCTGAGCTTTTGTTTTCTTGGAGTTCTGGTTTGGTTCTTTCTTGTATTATGTTTATCCAATTTAATGCATTAAAATTTATGGGTTTTATTTGTTTCTAAAAGCAAAGTGTATAAAATGTTTCACCAACTACAATAAGGCTAACGGCGTCCTACAGTATTTGCATGAATATTTAATTATTGATTATCAGAAATGTAGTGAGAATTTGTAAGATATATAGATATTGTGCTTAATAAGCTAGAATTTGAGATTTGTTTGCATAACTTTATAACTTGTAACTTGTTTGAGAATATTTGATTGAGAAAGTTCATTGATATCTCCAAAAAGAAAGAAGAAAAGTTGAATCAAGTCGGGTGTTTTGGATATAACCCACTATTAAGTTTATCTTGAACTAACTCATCTTAATCGAAGTAACCTTTGAACATAATTGTTCAAATAGCTCTTTTATTTCATTCTATTTTAATCCGCTCAAATTCTTTCCGAATTGCCAATTTGATACCCTTAATGCTTCATTTATAATGTACCTTTTTTCTCAAGAAAATGATACGATCAATGACTGTCCATTTTGTGAAACACTGGAACCATGGAAGGATCTTCCTTTAACCTACAAAATGTACCTAAAAAAGAAACTAATGGAGTGTATGTACATTATACATTCGTCGACTATTTTTAGTTTAAGCGGTTGGATGAACGATTATTTAATTAACTCATGAAGTGAGTGTTTTTTGTTTATGCTTGATAGAGTATGATATACAATTGATGGAATGACCATTGGAGCCTATAGAGTCTCATCAAAGCTTTGCAAATTTTGATCCATAAAACAAGCAGTCACTTCACTGCTTGAGCTAAGCATTAAGAATGGGGATTGTGGCACTTGCTTTGAGAATTTTTTTGGTAATCATCCCAACTTTTAAAATACCAAATACTTGGGAAAATGTAATTTTTTTCCTAATAGAAAACAAAACAAATGAGGACTCATTCCAAGAGTATTTATCTTATTGGTGTGGTAAGTTTGTCAAAAATAGAACTATGACGGAAGTAAAATTGCAATAAGCTGGTAGTCAAACTGTAAAGTGCTGTTTAGACTACCTCCTTTTTGGTAGAACTATTGCTTATGAGATATTTTGATCTGCTTCACACAAAGAAAAATTTAAACAAAAAATAATCTTTTTTCTAGTTTGGAAATTGTTTAAAGGAATTTGAAAATGGTATGTGTGGTATCTTTTATCTTTTCTCTATTTTTTTTTCATTTTTTTTTCCAAGCCTTGTTTTTTTGGGTCAATTAGCTGGCCCAATTATTCCTAAATGGGGCACTGAAAGTGAGCTCTAATCAATAACCAAAAATCAAATCAAAAGTGGGCTTTAATTTTGTCTGAACTCTGAAAGTAAAGTGCATGTAAAACCCAGCCTGGAAAGTGGCTTATTGGGTCCATTCTCTTATCCAACAGAAAGAAATGGAAATGACTGCCAATAAAGTTGTGACAATGAATTCATATTTGAAACTGATAAATCAAGATACCTTTACAGAAATAATCATCTGGATTCACTATTTATTTATCATAGCCGATATACATAAATTATATTATTGAATATATAAGAATTTAAACATACTATACATCGATTACATATTGAATATACAAGAATTTAAACATACTATACATATATTATAGGCATAATACATAAATATATTCTTTAACTTGGCCTCAACTTTCATCTACGCTCTCCAACTTTGAATATGCACAAGTAGACACTTAAACTTCTATAAAATTGAACAAGTAGACATATGCGCTATGTGGCATAAGACACATAAGACGCCACGTAGGATGCAAATTGTCCATGTAGGATGCCACACAGGACGTGCGTATCTATTTGTTCAATTTTCTACAAATTTAAGTGTCTACTTGTACATATTCAAAGTTGGAGAACATAGATGTAAGTTGAAGTCAAATTAAAGAGCATATTTGTCTATTATGCCTATATTATATATTCATCAGTTGTTGTGGTTGTGTAGACAATTATTCAGGTTAATTCATCATACAAAATTTGAAAGGTTGTCGTAATTCCAAACAAGTTGTGATTGACTATGTAAATTCTACATATTCATTTGCTTGAATTGAATCATTTTTTTTCCAAAAAATAAAAATAAAAATAAAAATCCATCTTTGGAAAAGGGGAAAAATATTCAAAAGGAAAGAATAAAAAAAAACTGTGTTTTCCTGTATAAAAACATATCCTTTTGATCTATAACTCACTGATCTTTCCACTTTAGCATAAGAAAGAAAAGAAAAAGTAAGAAAAAGCATTGTTCTCTAATTGCTTTTTTTCCCTTATCACTTCACACATCCAAAAGAAAAAAAAAATTAAAAAAATAACTTCTCTTGCTGATGATTTTCATGCAATTTTAAATGTTAAAGAAACTGTAGCGAAAGCTCTTTTTTCTTGTTAGTTTCAAAATATGTCAGTGTAAATAATAATATGTGATCCATAAAAATAATAATCATTTTTTTTTGTAATCAACCAAAGATCAATTGTTGGAATAATTGTAAATCCCTAAGAAGGTATGCCTAGAAATTACCCTCTTTGAATTCTTTTTGTGACTTTTGTCTGGCTTTAGTAACATGCCAAACTCTAAATTCTTTCTTGGGATTCCTTCACTCTATATGTATAAAGCCATCATTTTACTTGGCCTATAAAGCTATGATTAGAATCACTACTAATAGTGTAATTATAAGGCCTAACACTATCTAATTAACCTAAGCCTACTAAATCCAACATCATTAACCAAGAATGTGTGAAATCTTTATAATCTTGGCTAATCCAAGATTTAGGGTGTGTTTGGTACAAAGCAAATATTCTCCTGAAAAATAAATGAGTTTTTTTACTCTTTTTAGAGTGGGGAATGAGGTTCAATGTTAGCGGGGGTTGGGATGGCCAAGAAGGGTGGGGATTGGGGGCGTTTGGTGGGTGGAAAGGAGACAATAAACTTAAAATATTACTTATGAAACTTGTTTTTCCTATTTTTATTAGGAAAGTCATTTTATTTACTTTTAATTTACTTATTTTCTTAAAGAAAATATTGACCAACCAAACATAAAAAACGTACCAAACACATCTTTAGGATAATTTTTTTTGGTTTTTGATATTTATTACCCCATTCGTTTTATATTACTTGACCCTTAGTGACCTGACACATCTTTTAAGAAATCTTTAATTAAATGTGTATGATGCTTTGAAAATCCGAATTTGACTAGTACATACTTTATGTAGTCATGACATGGGTAGTATAAAAAAAATGATAAATTTTTCTTGATATATAAAATTGGACAAGTAAATTTAAACATTTATTTTTGATATAGAGATCAAATCAAATGAAAAGGAAGGAGTATTAAGTGTCTTACTATCCTTGTAAGAAATTAATTGTCTAAGCCTACTAAACTACAAACTTATATCTAACATCATTAACCAAGAATGTGTGAAATCTTGAATTTTGGCAAATCCAAAACTTAGGATCATGTTTTGTTGTTTTTTGAGATTTATTAGTAGTGTCTTACTATCCTTAGAAGTTACAAGAAATGAATAGCTTTTTTATTACTATGATTGTTTGGTATTGAAAGTAGCAACCCCTTGTGTGAATCAAAGACAAATTGATGCTTGTTGATGACCCAATGACACAAATATTTTCATAAGAGTATTGTTTTGGTCCTTTGCCCAAGAAAGTCACTCATTTGATTTGAGATCACCAGGGCTTAAAAAAGCTGTGTGTGCATCTGTTTGTGCCACATGCAAAGGCACACACACCACTGAGTTTAAAGATTTGGAAAGAGTATATGTATGTAAATGTGCATTTAGCATAGGCAAAGGGGCCATCCTTTTGAATGGTAGTATTATGTACACATGAGTGTGTTTTGTATGGAGGAAAAAATATATATTTTAAATTCCCATGTCTGATCACTCAAAATATGAGAATACTTTATCTAAATTATATATAAATGCTCTTACGATAATATTTTAGTACCAAAAATCGATTTAATCCTATTTGAACATCTAAAGAAATTGGTTATTGCAAAAGAGGTTTGAATCAAACATATGAGGGGCTATGATTTTTTCCACTCATTTGATGTTCAATTCTCGTATCACAAAAATAAGAAATTATATTGAATATGTTCTTATTATTAATGCTCCATATTCATATTGAAAGTCATGATTAATTTAAATTCGCATATTATATAAGACCAATTTAAAGGGAAGCCCTCTCTAAAAGATGAAATCATTTGGACTAGGATTCAAAATGGTATATTATTTGTGTTTAAGATTCTTTCCCACTGATTTAAATCTATGTGTATGTGGAGTTGAAATGAACTATATATTATTGTCCTCTTTTGTGTATGTTTCTTTGAAATGAGGAGTGCACCCTTTTTCTCCTTTACATTTTACCTCATTTACCATATTCTTGATATGAGCCAAAAAATTAATATGAAGGATTTGTTTTCTTTCTAGTGGATTCAATATATAATTTTTAGGGAAAATTACCTTTTTACACAACTTCCCCTAATATATTTACTTTTACTCCCATATACACCAAAAAATTTCCAAATTCCCTCCTTTTCCTTTCTCTCTCTAAAATCACTGATACATCCGCCCTATCCCTCTTTTCTTGCCCTAATTTGCTCCTTCAAGTGTTAATCAGGTTCCAAATAAGGTAATGTATCAATCTTTCCTTATATGAAACTTTAATTCATCCTCATTCAATATGATTTCTCCTAAAATTTGTATATTTTGATTTCTTCTGAAAATCTTTTGATAAATCTTCTAATTTTTTATCATTTGCTTTCTTCTGTAAATCTATCTATTTGTGTTTCTCATACTTTAGCTTATACATATGGATTCCGTTCATGGTCTCAAACAGTCCACTAAAAATCAACGAATTCTTGTTTCTCCCGGGTCTGATTCGTCTTGGGAAGGTTACGACGAAGTTAGATCAAAACATCGTAACGATCCGGCAGTGATGAATAAGCTACGAGAGAATTTGAAGTCAAAAGCTACAGTTAAACATGCACCCAATGAAGTAGTCAAAAAAATTGAAGGGGTTACAACACGCCCTAATCTCCCAAAGGTATGTGTTCAATTAAGTTTTTTTGTTTTAGAATGCATTTTTTGTGAAGGTTTTAATGTTTCTGATACATATCATTATGTATCAGATACATAATATCTTTTTAAAAGGAAATCTTTTGGAGGTTTTTTATTTCCGATACATCATGTTTAGGTGTCTGTTGTTTTAATTTTTAATGATTCTGATACATATACATTTATGTATCAGATACATATTATCTTTTTCAAATGTATTTTTTATGGAGATTTTATATTTCTGATACATCATTATTAATTTTTAGTTTCTGTTGTTTTAATTTTTAATGACTCTGATACATATATATTTATGTATCAGATACATAATGTATTTTTCAAATGTAAATATTTGAGATTTACTATTTCTGATACATCATGTTTTAGTCTCAGTTTATGTTATTTCAAGTTTAATGAATCTGATACATCTACATTTATGTATCAGATACATAATGTATGTTTCATATGAAATTTTTTGAGAATTACTAATTCTGATTCATCATCTTTAAGCCTCAGTATTTGTTATTTCAAGTTTTAATGATTCTGATACATATATATTTATGTATCAGATACATAATGTATTTTTCAAATGCAATTTTTTTTGGGATTTACTATTTCTGATATACCATGTGTAAGTGTCATTTTTTGATGTTTCAAATTTTAATGATTCTGATACATATACATGTATGTATCAGAATATAATATATAATTGTTTCTGATACATCTTCTGTATGTATCAGAATCTCATCTTATGCATCAGATATCTTAATGCATATGATACATCGTATCCATGTATAGAGTTCAAGTTGTATTTAACTATTTTTATGTCAATGCAGGGAATGAAATACGTCATCAAGAAGATCCCGTCACACCCATTGAGATTCGGAACGGCATATAGGGCTAATTTTCTTGATGATTTTGAATCATCAATAGGTGAAGAAGGTATAAAGTTATTTAGGCAATCTATATTTGGTCACTACTTAGATATGCCAAACTGCAACTTTCAAGGGCAAATCATCAAATGCCTCTTACTTCTTGAGGTAGACCAAAAAAACAAAGAAGAACTGCACATTCGTCATGTGCAGGGTAATATACTGCGATTTACAATAAATGATTTTGCTATCATTACTGGTTTGCGATGCACCGGTAATATGAATGACTTCAAGTATTCTGATGATCAAGCAAGTAGATTATTGTCTTTATATTTTCCTGGTGCCAAAAATGGGGTCAACAAAGCTCGTTTCGTTGAGCGTTTTCTGGTTGGAGGATGGAAAACAAACGAAGATGCCGTTCAGATGGCCATTCTCTATTTCATCCATACTTTTGTTTTTTCTCAACTAGGTGATGCACCTATATCAGTTGATGATTTCAAGATGGTAGAAGATGGTAGTTATGAGCAATATCCATGGGGGAAATTAGCATATTCAAAATTAATAAAAGGAATGCGTCAGGAGTTTTCAAATGCCAAACAAATGTATCGTCTAGGCGGCATGCCATACGCTCTGAATGTTTGGATATATGAATGTGCATCTCAAGTTCCCTCTGAAATTGCTGTAAGAGTGGGTAATAAAATTCCCAGAATTCTTAACTGGCGTGTTGTCGCCGTGAAGCCAAAATTTGAGACATTCATGTCTACCATCTTCAGTGAGGTACATGCTTTGAATATTATTCGTTTATGCACTGATTCATTATACATAAAATCTAAGATACATTATATATCCATGACCTTGATACAGTATAATTTGATTCATAAAGTGGATGTATCAGCTCATATATTTATGTATCAGGATATAAATGTATCAAGATATAATGTATCTTATACATATACTTTATATAACCTTTCTGATACATATAATGGTATGTATCATAAAGGTATTTACAGCTCATGAAAACTCATTTATCAGTATTTACAACTCATGAAAACTCTATCTTATGTATCAAATTATAATGTATCTAGAATTACATCTCATGATACATCTGCATGTATGTATCAGATAATGTTGTTTTTCTATCAATTTAGCATGTATGAAGGAGTAATATTTCTGATACATCATGTCTATGTATCAGAATTAACATGTATCAATTATTCAATTTTTTTGCAGTATCCATGCTCCAACATTGTCCAACCTCAACATGAAATGGAATCTATTGTCGTTCATGACAGCCAACAGAAACCTGAAGATTCAACATCGGCTGCCAAGGTCAATTTCAGAAAACCTCATGAAGTCACTGGATTTGAGGACTTCTCAACAACACCACCCACTGAATTTTTAAAGAGATCCAGGGATGTCGCTGAGACATCTTCTCCACCTCCTTCCAAGAGAATGAAGACTTCCCCTGCTAAAAAGCCAATTCAAGTAGAAACAGCCAACATGCACAAGGATTTCATACCACCAAATGAATCAGAAAATCTTGTTTCTCCTGACAATGAACCGGGGGCAAAGTCACCAAAGGAATCAGAAAAGCCTGTTTCTCCTGACAATGTACCAGGGGCGAAGTCAGCTTTAGGAGGTGAATCTTCCGGTCATTCGGATCGAATTATTCATATGCAATTCAAAGCATTGAAGAAGTCCATAAAGAAGTCTCTAAAGAGATACGTAAGTTATTACTTTAAGATGTATCACGTACAATATACTTTTAATTAGGTGATACATTCTGATTTTTCATATACATGTATCAAGGTTGACCGGAAGTTCAAGCGTTTGGAGAACAAAATGGATTCAAATCACATTGATCTTTTGAAAGCCATCGACAGTATGGCGAACCGAATGACTGACACATCATCTCAAGTTAAAAAAGATGATTTTGATCAATCATTCCATGTGGTTGAACAACAAGAAGCACCTACTGGATTGGAGGTGCACAATTTTGCAAATAAATCTGACCCACCCCAAAAAAATGACAAATCTAATGTCCAGGAAGATATTAAGGTACATACATCATGTAATATTTGATATTTATGCTTTTAAACTTCTGAATAATTTTCATTGTCATGTATCAATTGTAAATGTTATTATGTTTTCAGGGACCTGAACCATCCACCATGATAAATCAGGTGGACAACATATCGGAACAAAGCATTTTAGCAGATGTTCCTGAATTATTTGATCAGCAAGTTTATTCTGATACATTAAAGGTAATGTATCAGAAACAAATTGATGAATAATTTGATTCTGTATATATATTTTGTATAAGCTCTACCTCTTTAAATATATATATATCTAGACATTTAGTACATATATATCATAAGTAAATGTTATTATGTTTCCAGGAAGATGAACCATCCGTCAAGGATGTATCAGCACACCAAATGGAACCACAAAGAGCAGATACTGATCAGCTTATTGCTGATTCTGATACATTACAGGTAATGTATCAGATTCTTTATTGAGATAAAATCAACATTATTAATTTTTTTAATGACGTTATACATTACGTGTAGAACACTGTAAAGAAAGATGGAAGAGTAGCTGATGATAAATCTGCCAAAGTAGAAGAGCAAGTCGAGGAGATTGAAAAAGAAAAAATCAAACCAAGCACATCAGAATCCAATACTTCAGCACCATTTTCGTCAGAAACTCTGGATGTGATAGATGCTCTAATATACGGACTTCCATTACCAGCCATGCCATTGACAGCTGTTAGTCATGAGCAAGTTCAGGATGAATGTCTATTACGCGATAGCCAGCTACCAACCACTCTTCCATCAAAAGCTAATGTATTGTCTGACGATGCGAAGACACCATCTCGAAGAAGCAGGATTCCTTCGAAGATCTTACAGTCGCCGTATCTTTCAAACTTTGGGTCGAGTGAAAAGGGAAAGGAAAATTTGTCAGATGTTACGCATCAGACACACCCTTTTGAAGGTTTTGGTATATGCTATCAACCCCCTTCCGAGCTTGTCACAGAATTCTCTGAATAGATAGATAAAGGACTTCTAAAATCACATGGCAACAAGTAAGTATGACATATTCAACTTATACCCATACAAGTCGTGTATTATATTTGTTATGTTATTAAACTACAAGTTTCCATTCAGGAATTCGAAGGAGGATCATTACAGATCTAAGTGCTCTTCATTCGGCTTTGAAAGAATGGACTTTGTTGTGGCATTTCCTAAAGATAAGAACTGGTTCTACCTAATGTCACAGCCGGACAGATGCTGGAACGATGAGGTAAAAATTTCATCATAAATAATATGATACAACTCATACTAACTACCTGATACATACATATTAATGTATCTGATACATAGATAGATAAATGTATCTGATACATACATAATCTGATATGTGATGCTAGTTGTTATATAACTAATACTTTCTTAAAATGTGCAGCACATCGATGTAATATTTTACTACCTTCGGAAGAAATCGAAGATGCAGTTGAGCAATCATTATCGATACACAACGACAAATTGCATTTTCAAAAATTACATCGAATATGCACACACACGCTACTATCACCTTCCACCTAACATTTCTACACAAGAAGATATAGCAAGGTCCACTGTTACAGCTCATCAAGAGAGATCCGTGAAGAACATAATAAGAGGTTTCTCAATACCAGCCGGTTTGCCCTGGCATTTGGTAGATGAGGTATACATTCCAGTAAACTGCGACATGGATTTTCATTGGGTTCTTGCGGTAGTTGTGTTGAAAGAGAGGTTGATACGTGTGTATGATTCATCGCCTAGACGAAGAAGTAGCAACCCTTTCCAAGAGATCCAAAAGATAGCAGCAATGCTACCAACATACCTGCAAGACAGTGGTTTCTTTGACAACAACGAACGTACTGATTGGTCGTCTCTTGATTCATACAAGGACAAATCAACCGGTAATATGCTTGAACCACATCACCCATTAGCAGTTGAGTATGTTGAAGGAATTGCGCAACAGGGAAGTGGCAGCTTGTGAGTTTTAACATCGGCTATGTATACCTAAATCATTCATATGTCAATTTTACTTTTTTTAAATTCCTGTATTCCTTTATTTGCAGGGATTGTGGAGTTTTCCTGGCCATGTTTGCTGAATATCTTAGTGATGGAATTTCTATTCCAAGTACCGGACTAAACGCTGAATTCTTCCGTTCAAGATATGCCGCACTCTTATGGAGATATGGTTGTCAGAAGGCCATGGATGGTTATGTTAGCGATAACGACGATCCAAAAAAACCAAGGAGAGACATATCTCCAAACCAAGGAGAACTGATTGATGTTCAATAATTTTTTTTTGATAGTACACATTTTAGGTGATTCTGATTCTTCCAATGTATCTGATACATAAACTGTAATGTATCAGATTTAGTATATTTTAATATTTCCATACCTCAGATTTACTATGTTTTTCTCTGGTATCAAAATGGAATATAAATTCAAAGTTTATGTTTTATACTCTACTGTATCAAACTTGTATCGAGTATAATATTCATAAGTGTCACATTTTGTGAATTCTGATACATGAATCAAGTTTTTTTTATTATGATACATCATGCACATGTATCAGATTCTCATTTCTCAATATTTAATGATTCTGATACATTAATTTTTTTGCATAAGAATTCTGTCTCAAGATTTAAAGTATATGATACATCTTGCTTATGTATCAGATTTGCATTTATCAAGATTTACTGCATATGATAATCTACAACCTATATCAAATAGGATCTTATGTATCACCAACAACTTTTGTGTAATTATGGTTGTCGAAAAGACAAGAATGTTTATGTTTGGGAAAATAACGATCCAAAAAATAAACCATGTGAGATTTGTCATTAATCCAAGTCATGGCGAACCGATGGAAGTCCTGTATTTTATTTTAAAAAAATTGTAGCAATAAAATGTTATAATCTTGATACATAAATAAATTGTCACTAAAAGATTTTTATATTTATGTCACGTGTCAAATTCAAATATAAAATATAATAATAGATGTTATTTTATGATTCAATTAGAATGTACACCGAGATACCACAAACATCATATCTATTTAGGAATGAAATTACAAGTCTTTCTGTTGTGGCCTTCGTGGCCACAACGTCCACAAGAATTTGTGCTACTTGTTATTTTCTCATTAGCAAACTTTTTTCTCCCTTTCTTTGGTCTTCCTGGCATCCTTTTGTATATTGGCGGCAAGACAATTTCTTCCAAAATTTCCTTCGGAGCAGTCCAGTCTTTCTTATCTGGCATTGGAACCATTGGTAATTCATAAGTATTTGCCAACGCCTCTGGTTTGTAGTAATCAGAACAATATGGGTGCAGGTCAGTAATGTTCTTGCTCTTCAACACTGCAATTGCATGTGGACATGGTATCTCGTCTAGTTGAAATCTACCACAAGTGCATGTTTTTCTCTCTAGACACACAATGTATCTTATACCTAATTCGTAAACAGAATAAAGATACTCTGATGAAGCAACAACCTGCAGGAATTATATTTCAAATTTATGTATCAGTATTGCTTCCTCACATACACAACTATGTATCAGAACTGATGTTAAAGGGTAATAATTATCACAGGATATACATATCAGGTGAATCAACAATCAGCAAGAAATAAATTTCACATATATGTATCAGAAAGTACGTATCAATTACAGAAATGATGTATCAGAACTGATGTATCAGTATGTATTTTAAACATGTTATGTTTATATGTGTCAGTACTTATGTATCAACTACACATTTTGATGTATCTGAATTGATATATCAGTGTATAATGAACACAGGCTTTACTTGAATGACGAAGCAACAAACTGATATAAATAAACTTCACATATATCTAATAGTACTTATGTATCATCTACACTAATAATGTATCTACACTGATGTATCAGTATATATTTAGAACAATTTATGCATAACTGATTAATCATCAGCCTGAAGGAAAATAATCTTTACATATATGTATCAGAACTTATGTATCAAATATAGAACTTATGTATCATAATTGAAGTTTCATTATTTAATTAGCACATGTTATACATAACTGATGAATCATCAGCCACCAAGAAATAAATAACACATATATGTATCATAAAGTATGATTCAATTACAGAAATGATGTATTAGAACGGATGTATCAATATATATGTATCAGAAAGTATGTATCAGAAAGTATCTATCATGTATCTACACTGATGTATCAGTATATATGCGTCAGAAAGTATGTATCGTGTACCTTCATTCTCGAACACTTGATCGTGTTTGAAACTAGGATATCTTCGAATTTTCTACCCAAAGTATGTTTTGTATAAGATGCTATTTCTCTATTTTTGCAGTTCCAAGAACCAAATAACATTCTCGTTTGCTCCAAAAAGTCAATTATAGGCAGCTCTCGTGCTTCAACAAGACATCCATTGATACATTCTGCGATGTTAGAAGTCATCATTCTACCCCTGTTGACAGTGGCATGAACCCTTGACCACTTTTCGTATCCTGCATTTTTTAAATATTGTGCCACCCGTTGATCGATTCTTTCAACTTTGGCCATTAATTTATCGACTTCATCTTTTCGGTATGCCTTGGCCATTGAATAGAAGATGTCACTTAGTACAGCTTTGCTCCTTCTGTATTTAGTACACACATTTTTCCATATATGCCATATGCATGCAAAATGAGGAACATTGGGAAATACCATGCTTACACTCTTGATTATGCTTTCGTTCCTATCTGATACAACACACATATTGTCCCTCTCTCCAAATGCATTCTTGAAATTCTGAAAAAACCACGTCCATGATGAATCATTTTCCGTATCAACAATACCATACGCCAACGGCAATATGCAACCTAATAAATCAATAATAGCGATACAATAGTTATTAGAATTCATCAGAATCACAACAAACGTGAAAAATGAGATGACACACTATTATTCAATAAGACACAGTATAAGAAAGTAATACCTGCCCCATCAAGTGTGCTAGCTGATACAAACGTCCCTTTATAAGGTCCATCAAGATGTGCACCGTCAACAACAACTACTGGTCGACAAAACTGAAACCCCCTCATCAAGGGCCTTAACGCTATGAACAAATACATGAATTCATCAGTTGATGACTTGTGCATACTTATGTACGAATTTGGATATACGGTTTTTAGAATATGTATATATACAGGCAGCTGTCTATATCCATCAGCAGGTTTTCCCCTTAACATCTGCAAAGCATGCTCTTTTGAACGCCATGCCTGTTGATAGGTAATATCAATTCCATACGCTGATTTAATATCCTCTCGTATATCATTAGGGGTGACAATTCTCTTATGATTAACCAATTTAGGGGCTGTGAATGCACTAACAAAAGCCTTTGTAGCATGAACTTTGTTGAAAATCCTATCTCTCAGTGCACATGAATGTTCACTATTGAAATATCTAACTTTGAATATATCCGTTTTTTTCCAACATGAAGCTTTCATTCTCCAACAACATCCTTCTGAAAGGCATACTATCACATAACTGCATTTGTATTAAAAAAATAACATGTATCATATCAATATTTTTTCATTTATAATATGAACAAATACAGTGACATACTGATAGGAAGTGTGTCAACCCATGTACTTGATACATGCTTCTTTGTATGTATTGTTAAAAAAACATCTGATACATAGAGTATTATGAACCTGATACATACTGACAGCATTATTATCATTTTTTAACTGAGTTACAGGAATGTAGTTTTGATGTATCATGACATGAAAAATTATTTTATTTTAAGAATGTATCAGATACATACAGTAATATGTATCTGATACATACTGTTGGATACTATCCAACATCAAAATTTCCAAATGCAGAAATGGAGTTTTGATGTATCATGACATGAAAAATTATTTTACTTTAAGAATGTATCAGATACACACAGTAATATGTATCTGATACATACTGTTGGATACTATCCAACATCAAAATTTCCAGATGCAGAAATGGAGTTTTGATGTATCATGACATGAAAAATTATTTTACTTTAAGAATGTATCAGATACACACAGTAATATGTATCTGATACATACTGTTGGATACTATCCAACATCAAAATTTCCAGATGCAGAAATGTAGTTTTGATGTATCATGACATGAAAAATTATTTTACTTTAAGAATGTATCAGATACACACAGTAATATGTATCTGATACATACTGTTGGATACTATCCAACATCAAAATTTCCAGATGCAGAAATGTAGTTTTGATGTATCATGACATGAAAAATTATTTTACTTTAAGAATGTATCAGATACACACAGTAATATGTATCTGATACATACTGTTGGATACTATCCAACATCAAAATTTCCAGATGCAGAAATGTAGTTTTGATGTATCATGACATGAAAAATCATTTTACTTTAAGAATGTATCAGATACACACAGTAATATGTATCTGATACATAATGTTGGATACTAAACAACATCAAAATTTTCAAATGCAGAATATGCGCATACCTTTTACTGTCGGATCTTTTAACCTTGAAATTAAATTCATTATTGATTTTGTATTTGGCCATTACATCAACTAGAGTTGCTTTATCCTTATAGAATTGATTCTCCTTCACTTCCGCACCATTTGTATCATCTATGTAGTTCGTCAACTCCGATTCTGCTATATAACAACTTGCAACTTTACCAGATTCTTCTAAACCAAAATTATGGAACTCATTCGCATTTGATTCGGCACAAACGATTGCTCCAGATGTACTGTCGAATGATTTTATCTCACATCTTTTTATATCAAAGCTTGATATGCAAAGGGGATAATTCACGAAACCAGGCTCTTTCTTCTTCAACTCTACGTAAAGATTAACACCCATATCATTACGAATATATATTGGCGACGAGTTACCTTCAACTATGTATCGGATTTCAATTTCTTTCTCTGATTCATCCACACTCAATTCAGCAGCGATTGCTGCTTTTAAATTTGAGTAAGATACATTGTCACCGACAACGATTCCATCACTTTTGTATTTTTCATAAGTAATATCGGATTGCCAAACTCCAGAATGTCTCAGTAGTATCGGGATATTCATATCGATTAATTGATGAAACGCGAAGTTTGCTTTGAATTGATGCTCTGTTGTTTTTCTTGTACTCGATGCTCTGACTTTTGACTTCAAAATTCATCTACATAACTGTCGCCTTCTTTAATAGATCAGTAATTGATATAAAGAGCCAATCTTTTATCCATAAATAGCTGATGTGCATTAACTATTATATAGCTAAAGTTATGTATCAGATACATAACCTATGTATCAGCAAAAGTTGAAAAATAAATGAAATCAACTTCGGTATGAATTGATGCTCTGTTTTTTCCATTCGAGACGACGCTGTGTTTTTTGGCTTGAATCTTCATGGACATAACAATTGTTTTTTTTAACAATTGATGTATCATATACATAACTGATCTATCAGATACATAACCCAAACTGGAAAAAAAATGGAAACGAAATTGGTTTGTTTTTATGCTCTTTTTTTTTTGGCTTAAATCTTCAACTGCACAACCGTTCTTTTTTGGGCCAAATTAATCCCATTAATTAGATCACTAATTGATTTGATACCAATCATCCCTTATATTAAGATAATATCCATAAATAGATGATCTTCATTAATTACTGATTGGATAATTGATGTATCAGATACAAATCTAATGTATCAGAAAAGTTGAAAAAAAGGGGATATCGGGTAATTTTGATACAATGTGGGATGTATAGTAATTAAACTTTTCCATTATGGGATTTAGGTAAAGTTTACTAATTTTTAATGAACAAAATGAATATGTTTGCCACTAAAGGAGAGTACTCCTTTGTAATGCCCAATTTAATCGTGGTGGAGTGGTAAGTACTTTTTCATTATTAACTACAAGTTTTGGGTTTGAGTTCACCTGAGTACAAAATCGCCTTTATTAGGAAGCATTTTACCCTAATATGAAATTTTACTACATAAATTTAAATTTAGTCAGACCCTAATATAAATATCGAACTCCAAATGAAAAACAAAAAAAAGCCTCAAACTTACCTCTACTTTAATTAATTTCTTAAATTACTCTCTAATTATACCTTTAATTGGAGCTCCATTAGTATGAGGCGATTTACTAAAGGCAAAATATCAATGACCGCAAAGTATAATTGAAGGTACAATTTAAATTATGACGTGTAGTAAAGGAATATTCTTTTTACCCTTTTCTCCTTTTCTAATAAACTTTATCTTATATTTCTCTCGTTGCATTAAAATTAGGGATAACAATAGATAGCATTCGGTCATTTTAATTATCAAAAAAATGATCATTCAGTGTATATTCGTTATATATTCATGTGTACTCAGTGTATATTTTATGTATAGAATGTATTACAATGTATATTAAGTGTATAGGTTATGTATAAGTAATCTATATTATATAGTCAATGTATATTTTTTATGACTTTTGCAAGCTATATTGTATAATTACTATATATTTTCTAAGATTTTTGACTATTTTTTAAATATAAATAAAACATGATTATATTTATTGTAAACTAATTAATTATTGTATATATTTGAAATTTTCCAAAAAAATTATACTGATTACAATCCCTTATTTCATCAATTATTAGTTCAATAATATTTCACTCTCCCCTCTTCTCTATTTTTCCATTTCCTACATCCATCCCTATTAAAATCATATTTCTCTTCCTAAAAACCACTTTATATTTTGTGTAATAAAGAGATATAGCTATATGTAAGGACTAGAAATTATAATTAATAGATGGTCCATTATATAATTAGTACTTATATAGTGTAAAGAGTAATAATGAGGAACAATAATTATGCAATGGGAAAATTATGAAGCCACCATTATCTCACATTATTGACCTTGGCGAAATTCGTGGAAATTATGTGCACGCGTGCGTTTTTTTTTTCTTTTTTCGATTGATGTTGATATACGACAACTTTGATTAATTATATAAAATAATTATAATATATTCAGTGTAATCACACAAGGTAAAATCGTGAGAAGAAAGAATATATGCAAAACTTATTCCTATCTTAAAGGTAGAGATGTTTTTGTTAGACCCTTAATTCAAGAGAATAAATAGTATAACGGAAGTGAAAAAGCCATGAATAAATACTATAGTACGATATTATAATACGATAATTAAAATACAAAAAAACAATATATTGTACGTATGATGATGCAAATGGTAAGTGACTTTATAACATTACGGTCATATATAAATTGATAATACAACACTAAGGGCATATATAGATTGATAATATAATAAGAGATAATATTATTTTTTTTAATTTGTAAATAATATGTGTGTATACATCAAATTTTATCATAATTGCTTCATTATTATTATTTAATCGTGATAAGTTAATACTATTCAATGTAAACACCAGATATAAGTAATTCGTTTCCATCAATAATCCCCTATGATTCATTATACTAATAATTTGTGCTTATTCCTGTTTTCTTTCTTGATTTAGATAATGCATTAATTAGTGGCAGTGAAGAAAATACAAAGCTGAGATTTGGAAATTTAGTTTATTATATCAAACTTATAATATTACTTAAGAGTATATATATACTCTTAATGAAAATATGTCAAATAGTTTGAAGAAATTCTGATTTAGCAGCAATATAATTTTTTATGCTATAAAGGAGCTAATTCTTATAATGTGTAAGAGTTCAATTTAAGGCATTGTTGATCTAAAAATATATTTACGCGGTCAGATTATTTAAAATTAATTATAATAATTTTATTTAATAAATATTAATTGATAATATAAAATAAACGATACACGGCATTAAATTACACTTGATGGGAAAAAAATGTAATATCAATAACCTTATTTTTTACAATTGTGTAAGCTCTTTTTATAATTAAGGGTAGGAGTCTTATTTGCAAATAGGCAAAATTAATTCAACTTGGGCAAAAAAAAAGAAGAAGAAGAAACAGTAATAAAGTAACTAAAGCAACACAATGAGTTGGATTTGAAATTATGTAAAGTTATAAACATGTCATCATTATTCTCCAATAATTATTTAAGGATATGTTTACCTAAATCCAATTTTTGGAGATTATTCATAATTGTTGTAATGCATGGTGAACAAAAATCATTATTTGTCAGGTCTCTTTTAGTATCATTATATAGTGAAAATGCGGGGCTAATAGCATAAGCGAATTCAGAATTTGGAGTTTATAAATTTAAAATTTTATTCTTTTTAAGTTATTGAATTTAAAATTAATTAATAATATACAACAACAACAACCCAGTGAAATCCCACATCGTGTGGTCTGGGGAGGATAGAGTGTACGCAGACCTGACTCCTACCAATGTAGGACGGCTGTTTCCGAAAGACCCTCGGCTCAATAAAAGCATAGAAAAAGGTCAGACAAGAATATTAGAGTAAATAAGTAGATAAGTAGATGATAATTAAATAAATTTCTTCACCAATACAATATTTAAATAAAAGTTATTTAATTCAAGCGAATTCGTAACTTACTTTCTAACTCCATCCCTGATTAATAGTTAGACAGTATGTTTCATTGTTTTATCAACAAAATGGGTTCTTAGATCTTGTCATTATAATATAGGACGGTAAAAATATTGGACACTAATTTTTGTTTTAGTTTAAGTTATATATACTAACAATATACTTAGATTTTCCATATTAGCTTAAATTAACGTGCGATAACATATATAGAACACTCTTTAACGAATATATATATAATGTATATAATTTCAAGACTAGTCAATACTCACAATCAAACATTTTACATTTTATCTCAAAATTATTATTCTTATCCCGACGAACCCTAATAGTTGGTAGGGTTATGATAAGGGGACCCACAAAGCAGAGAATGGAATTTTTGTCTGAAAATCATTGATCAGCCACTAAAGTATCATATCCACTTCTGACCAAAGTTATATAATTTGATTTATTCCAACCAAAACCAAACACAGCATAGGAAGACAAATTCAGAGGAGGAATAAATATTTAGGAAAGGAAAAAAAATATTGCAACTTAGAGACAGACAAATATAATAGTTTTGCGATGGTTGCATTTTTTTTTAATATATATTATTCTGATTTATGGATTTGAAAAAAAAATAACTTTATCCACATGCATTCCATGCATAATATAATATAATATAGTATATGTTTTATATTAGAATATACGAATACAAACACATAAATTATTTTACTTTTTATTGTTTTCATGAAAATTAAAATATTAATATTTACACTACAAAAATAAACATATAAATGCATATATGATGGGGCCAACTTCTTTCGTATTATACTACTACTTTTTTTCTTATGTACCTTTGTGGAATCATGTCATCAATCTACCATGCATATTTAATTATAAGAAGTTAAGTGTCACGATCTAACCCATTACCATCAGGCCGTGCAGACACCTACTTTAATATTTAGATAAGAGAATTCTTACAAATATCATGCGGAAGTTTAATAATTATCAAAATAATAGTCTGAGAAGTCAAAAATACACCATAATTAAGGATTAAACACTAAGGTTTATTACAAGAAAAATTCGAACACCTCCAAGGATACTAGTCTAAACAGGTACAAACTTCTAAAGATACAGAGTATAAATAAAAATAAGACACAGCTCCCACCATGAGGAATAAAGAGTAAAATCTGTTAGAGACTCATCTTCATCTTCACCTATGAAACATCACTAAACCCGCAACCAGACTATGCCAAGTGGCATAGCAAGAGTAGTATCAGTACAAACAACATGTACTGATAGGCATCATGAGTCAACTCGATACCCACCGCATAATATAAAGAAATCAACAAGAAGAAGCACGCTCCTAAGGAAATACACCCGGCAACCTTTATGCACAAACTCTTGTCATTCTCATTAACCTCATTAAAGTCGTTTACGCCTAACTTCCATCCCTTCTAGTTAGTTCGCTGCCAACTCTAATACAAATCAAAGCCTAGCCCTTCTATCACATAGAGGAGTTTTCAAACTACGGGCCACTACTAACTCTGTCTAACTTGTCTACTATCTTTAGCTTTCACACTAATACATGATCCTAGGATAATTAACATCTCACTCGAAAGAGAAAAATATTTAGGTTGGCTAAGGATCATGTTTCAATCGCACTGGCCCGCTGTGGCGGGATCTATCCCGCTCTGGCGGCCTCGCCATAGCGGGATTCCTTCCGCCAGAGCAGCTTGTCCGGAGGTAGAAGCTCCAAATTCTCTTCAAATCCCCTCTTTTAACATATGTGCCCACAGAACATCAACAATATCATCTTTTTAAGTCACTAACTTCACTTAACAATGCATCAATTGCTCTCCACTTATTTATCCACGACCTCATGCCTACGATGCGGACAAGTCTAGCAACCATAACATAATCCGAACGGGCATATACATGAACACATTATCAATTTATCATTTCAGAGCAATATATAGTTTCACATTGTAAATCTCATATACAACAGTAAACATGGTAACACTTGGACCTTCTGCCTTTTCATATAATCAAGATCAATTCACAGATGATAGTCAAACAATGGTTCTCTCATGGAACCCATATTCAAACTGCTAATGTATCGGTGTAACACCCGATCCAATAGTTAGTATATGTCAGAATGTGACATCTGATCCACTATATGTATCAAAATGCGACACTCAATCTAATATATGTGTCAAAACGTGACATCCGATCCAATATATGTGTCGGAATGCGACACCTGATCCAATATTGCAATCACAATGCGCAATCACAGTCCACAATGAATAGTTCACATACTTGCATAATCAAGTAATTAGGCTCATTGCATGTAATTGTTCATAATTAGTCATTTTATTAGTTTTATTCTTTCTTTTCCTTCATTAACAATATTTCATCAAGCCTTCTTTATTTAAGGCATCACTTTTGGGTAGAACTAGTTCAAGATTATGTATTTCACAATCTTGGGATTATAGACCCATCACAACAGCATATCAATTATCCAACCACAATAATTAAATGCATGGTAAATATCACAACATTACTCAGTTACAATTAAGGGCCTCTCTATGATATAGACTAAGCCATAACCTACAACCACAGGTAATCAAATAGGTTCATGGCATGAGATCTATTAACACTAAATCATTCACATTTACCCTTTTATTTCATGATTCGCATTACTCAAGTAATTTATAAGGAATAATCAGCATAAACACACAATTATCGATATAATCACATCTCTTTATGTACATCAATAACTCAAAATTCACAGGTCTTAAGATCACCCAACAACTCAGCAATAGTCTACATTTAATCCCGCAAGGGTCATTAGTCTTCTAAATAGTTTTCACCAAGATTGACATTCAAAAATTAGACCTTTATCACTAGTCACATAATAATCATGATCCACAGTATACATTCTCACTCTAAACATCAATTGATAATAATTTAACTACCCAGACTCTGTGCCCGAAGGCCTAGGCATGAAATCTCCCATCAATCTACATTATATTAAGCAATGGGGACGAATTTATAACTACTCAATTGAGAAAACCTATCCTACCTGGACTCCAAGCAATTGTAGAAGGATTATAGCATGATCCTTGACTTTTGAAAGGAGAATCTATGGAGACGGGTCTGAATCCGTGGGTTGTAGACTTTCGTGCATTAAGAATCTCTTCTCCTCTTATCTCCAGGCCTAGAATAGCTTCTTGGGGGTTTCTAGGATAACCATCATCTATTTTGGCACTTAAGGAAAGAATGAGATAATAAAAAGACGTCTCCTTTCTATTATGTCCCGTCAAATCCCGCAGCAGCGGCCCATATCCCGCTCTGATGGCCCAACATGGACAATGATCAGTAAAATGGGCATACCTAGTTACTTCAAATTCCAAATGAGGCAAATTTGGTGGCGTTGAAAAGAAGACTCATAGACCTTTAATTTGATAGGTCATGGAACACCTAATTCATTTAGGCTGAGAGATATGGTCGTTTGAAGTTGACCTTAGTTTGAACTCAAGTCCAAAACTAAATCGAAAAGAAACTTTCAACTCAACTTTGAGATAGGAGCATAGTACGGCCTAAATTCACAACTAATGCACTCGCATACCAAGAAATTGATCTTAGTCTTATGACGAATGAGATTCGTATATTTTTACCGCATATATTTTTATTAACAACAAGCTAGATCGTTACACTAAGTAGGGCTGTTCAAAACCGTCCGTTACCGATAACCCAACCGCAAAATTGGCTTATTGGCTTATTGGTATTGGGTTATCGGATTAGCGGGTGGGGAATGGATTTAAATTTTATAATTAACGGCTTATCGGCGTGGGGGATGGATTACTCAATTTTGTTATTGGGTAAACCGTTAATCCGTTAAGAATTTATTATATTTTAATATATTTTATCCCTAAACATATAAAATATGCATAATATTGATAATTTTTATTTGTAAACCTAAAATAAGGGCCAGGCCCATTTAATTAAACGGGCCAAACCAATTTAATTAAATAGGCAGGCCCATTTCTACTAGAAGCCCTACTTGACTACTTCAAGTCTTCAACTCTTCTACAGAGTTCTACAAAGACTTACTTCAGCAGTTCCGCCCCTCTTTAGACTTTAGGTTTAGCGAATTTGTGACTATTTCCGCCTCTTTCTCAGTCTCTCTCTCAAATTCTCATCTTGTGCCGCCTTGTCTCAGGTTTAGCTACTCCATAGTTCATGCAGCTTTCTGAACTAAGAACTGTTTCTATCTGCTATGAAGAGAAACGAAGAAATCGTCGGATTGCGGTGATGTTTTTCATCTCCACAAGATGAGGTTCTATCTTCTATGGTTCGTATTCCCTGAGCAAATCTTCTTCTAATTCCTAATCTTTTTCTCTGAAACATTCTTTCTCTTTTTCTCAAACATGAAAAGATTTTGCAACAGTTCCAATCTTTTCCCTCTCATTTTGGGATTCTTGTTATGTTAGTTCATGTTGATTAGTTGAACTCAATTTTCTTGTTTTTTCTTTAGCTTCCTGCTTTTGTAAAGCTTGATTTGATGTTCATATTAGTCCTGTATTTGGCTCAAGTCTAGTCTCCTTTATGTTTTCTCGCGTCTTCCCTTTTTTCAGTAATCGTAACTATATTTCATTGAAGTAATGACTGGTAGTTATTTTAAAATGTAAACTCAACAATTATGTTGGGACTTGTATACATTCAAATGGTATCTTTGCTTGAATATTTGAATATCCTGTTTGTTGTTTAGCTACTCCTTGAATGCAGTACTTTAAATTAATTAAAGTACTTCTTGTTTAGCTATCTCGTTTGTTCTTCTATTAATTCAAGTGCTTCTTGTTTAGCTATCTGCTTACCTAAATTACATTGTGCATGCCTGGTGTGAAGGGGAATTGAAGTAAGTGGCAGAAATTTTACATGTTATCATACCACCGATACACCGTCCGATAACCGTCCGATAATTGCTAATCCGACACCAATCCAACCGATATCTTATAGGTTGGCTAGCGGATTAGTACTTTTAAAAGCCGATAACCGTTAAGTCAAACCGTTAAGCATAATAATCCGTCCGATCCGCCCGATAAGCACCCCTAACACTAAGGTCCATTTATTTTATTATTAAAATTAAGATATTTAAATTTAAATATATATTTGAATATTAATTAAATTATATCTGGTATAATAATACTCATATATATATATATATTCAATATTTCATTTATATTTTGTGAGACTTAATTTGAAACTCGATAACTTTATGTGAGACTTGTTGTTATATAATACTTCATCAATAATCTAATTTTGTTCTTCTGTGTAATAATAACTTAGAGATGATGATGGTTCGAATATAACTTTATGTTAATAACATGTTATAAAATTAAAACTAACAAGTAATAGCACATGAGAATTGACAAGAATATGTAAATAGAAAGAGAAAGAGCCTTTTCTATTTTTAAGTGTGTCACATATCACTCTTACACCTCTCATTTATGACTACCTTTTTTTGTTTTTTCATACGGTATTTGTAATTTTTTTTAAGTTCGACTAATTTAAATTTATATTAAAAAATTCTATTTTGAAAAATAAATTATTTTTTATTAAAAATAACTTCATATCCATGACTCGTATCTAGAATTTTTGATTTAAAATAGTATTATCACAATTTTTAGTGCATCTTCTTATAATTTTTTTTTATCATTTTGTATGTTTGTGTATGTTACTTATAAAGTAGATTAATTAATTTGAGCAAAGTTTAAAAACAATGTCGACTATAAGTTCAAAAAGGAGAAAAAAAAAAGAATCTTTAATACTAAGTACGATGAAATATTGAAATGTACAAGTGTGTGTGCATGTCCCTCCTGTCAGATAGGGCTTTACACGAGGAAGACTATTTTATTAACACTTTATTTGCCGTCAAAAAAATGCGGTACAGTGGATAAAGTTATTCATCTCTTAATCAAAAATATTTTGAATTCGAGCATTAAGTATAAATTTTTGTTTTAAAAAGAGCACTTCCCTTCGAATGAAGTTTTATGTCATGAATTAAAATTAAGGATAGGAAACAAAAAAGAGAAGCACTTTATTTTATTCTCTTTGATGAATAAACTTTTTTTAAACTCTGTGTGGGTCCCATACGGTGTGAATAAATGAAAGTAAATGGGCCCCCGTGATGTTTTCAACTGAAAAGAATGTGGGCCCAATTACTCCAAAATTTCTTTTTAAGCCGTGACTTTAGCGGCGGCCTCTTTCTTTAGCCTCCTACTACTCAAAGGCCCATTTATTCCTCCAACCCCCACCCCCCCACCCCCCTTAGCTTTTTCAAGAACCCCACTTTAATTCTAAAGTTCTTTTTTTTTTTAATGAAATTGTTCTACTAGTTTCTTTTGGATGGTTTGTTTTTACAAGTAAATTATGCCGTAATTAGTAATGTTGAAAGTATGATGTATTAGAAATTATTATTTTTTATGTTTTCATTTATTTATTTTATTTGGATTTGATATGAATTTTTTTTTAAAAAAATAAATTTAAATCTATTGGTCTTGAATTAATCAAAGATATATCTATGTAATGAAAATATTTTTTAATCACGTAGAAAAGTTTAAATTAAAGAACTATTAAAAAAAGAATAGAAGTTATTTTTAAAACAAATTAAAAAAAAATAAGATAAATAAATTGAAATTGAGGAAGTAATATAAAGATTGCAATATTAGGTTTATAATGCATGAACTATAAATATAGGGAAGTAATATTTTTGAGCTTTCAAAATATTTCCATGGAAATCCGCAATCAATACTTTTTGGATCTTTAGTGGATAAATTCGCTTCTGTTTAAAAAATATGTACGTAATAATAAGCAAGTCTGATACAATGAACACAACTACATATACATTAACAAGGAGAATGGATCTTTGACTTCCTTTACGTAATATCACCTATTATACTAACTCAGTTATTCTTACAAATATAAAATCTAATTTTGATCTTTATGATACACGACTCAATGAAATTGAGGGGGGAAGGGGGAGAATGAAGTGGATTGAACGAGGCACGAGAATTAAAAAGAAAATGACATAACAAGTGAGTGGATTTGGTTGTCCACTAGTAATAGTAGTAGTACAAATGTTTTGCCTATTCTAGCCAATGCTATTTTTTGTCTCTCCCTACTACTCTCATAACTTATACTCTCATCTCACGGACGTGCCACTTTAACATGTAATTCCGTTAAAAGAAGATATTTTTAATTTAAATTCTGAATTTTGAATCTTGAATATTAAATTCGTAAAAGATAATTAAAGTCTGATATATCAGATAGAATGAGATTTTTAATTCAGAAATTAACGTTCAAAACCATTGAGTCTCTAGAGATAAACAATAATTAAATTTAAGTCATTTTTAATATGTTAGTGATATAGTTCATATTTTAGATCACAATTCAAAACTTTGTAACAACTAAATTGAAAACGGAAGAGATATTTAGATCCAAAAAAGAAGAAAGACAAAACAAACAATAAGAGAAATTATAAAAATGACACACGTGGGTTATAGAGAGTAAATGAGGTAGATGTAGAAAAGACAGTGCAAGTAGCAAAGGTAACTTGGGACTTAGAATAGCTAATTTAAATTAATTTATTTTAAGTATTTTTAAATTTTAAAAATCGTAATAAAATAAAAAAAATTTAGCCGTAAAAAACTCAAGACTTCTAAAATATATAAGTAGTACATGTGTCTACTTATTCAATTTTATATAAGTTTAGATATCTATTTGTGTATATTCAAAATTAAAAAGATATAAATATCAGTTAGAATCAAATTAAAAAACACATTTATGTATTCTTCACAGAAATATTTTTCATTATACAATTATTATACCATGCTTAATTTCATAAATTTTAAAAATATATAAATATTATAAGTCATTTAATAATTTAAGTTCTAATTTTTGTTTTCTCCCTTAAATTTCATATAATCAAAAGCATAAATGGAAAAGAGGGGAGAATACATTTCACGGGAATTGAAGTAAACTAAATGTTGTACGACCAAAGATTGCAATGAAGTAATAAGTATCTTTCGATATGAATTTTTTTGATGTGAGTTTAATTTTAACGGAAAATGGTTAAATATATTTCTGTATTATTAGAAATGGTTTAAATATACTCTTTATTATATTTTCGGGCTAAATATATCCCTTCTGTTATATTTTTGGTTCAAATATACCCCTTTCATTATACTTTGGTACAGATTCGCCTTTAATTTTAATGGAAGAACACTTGAAAAACTCAAAATTAAATAATTCATTCCCATTTTTTTAGAAATAAATAAAATTTTCAAATACTAATTCGAGTTTTTTTTTCCCCTTAGAAATGAATCAATTAGAAAATATAATGAGGGATATATTTAAATTATTTTTAATAATATAGAGATATATTTAACCCTTTTTCATAAATTTAATTAAACTTCAACGCGGATATCAAATAGAGAAGGGAAAAAACAAAGTAAAAGCTGCAAAAGAAATGAGAATATGGGTGAATTTCATATAAATGGGATGGATTTGGGTAAGATATGTCATTTCTCTTTCTTTGGCGACTCCCCAGGAGACACATTTTGGACTTTTTCAGACAAGTCCCTACTTTTTCTTTCATTCCTTTGCCCCACCCCACCCTTTTTTCAATACTCCACTTTATTCTAAATTTTACAATTTTAATTTTATTTTCATTTACTATATCACTTTATAGGGCAAATTTGAAAGAATATAGTACTACCAGAAAGGTCCTTCAAGAAGCCAATTCCATGTGCTGTGTAATTTTAATTTTAAGAATTATGAATTAAAAGTGATAGTTTATATCACTTGATCATGTTGATTAGGCTCAAATTTTTTTGGGAGAGTTGATTAGACAGAAAATATCTAATTTACGGCTTACTAATGACGTGATTCTAGATAGGAAGATATGGAGGCCGATGATTACGATAGAATGTTAGTTGGCCGAACTTGTATAGTTCTATTTTTAGTATTGTTATTATTACTTTATTCATACTATCTTATTTCTTGATTTCAGTATTGCCTAATATTTCATTTGCTTTGCATTTTTTTTATATATCTTTTATTTGAGTCAAGAGTCTATCAAAACAATATTTTTATCTTTACATATAAGGTAGGGTAGACACACCACACTCTCAAATCCCACTTATAAAACTATATTGAAATTGTTGTTGTTTATAAATTGGTAAATTATCACATTTACATTAATTGGTTTAGTAAAAATATTGTGTACGTCTAAACAATTTCAACCTAAAGTCCAAAGCCAGCTACGAAGCCTTTTTTTACCCCTTCCTTTTAACAGTTTTAACTTAGCTTTTCTCTTACAATGTAAGTTGATCCATGACTATTACAATAATTTCATGCTAAAAGTGATTTTGTTTTTACCGTTAGTCGCCATGATTTCATCAATAAAAAGCGCCCCAAGTTTGTGTATGGTATTTTACACTTTTAATTAACCTCATTTTAATTCAAAAAAATTATCCCAAAGTAATTATATTACGTTGTCACTACAATATGCCATGCAAAGTTTACGTCGATATATTGAAGAATATGTTGAGCTTTAAATATTTTATGAGCTTTCATAATAATACTTCATGCTTTAAAATATTGTACTAAATGAGATTTTATATATAATAAACTTGCATATATAATTTGCTTCATAGTTTAAATAAATGTTTAAATTTTTCAAATTACCTAAATCTTAAACTTTGCTAAAGTGTTTGTGATTCTTATATGACTCATGTATCATTTCTTTGACGCACCATCATATTTAAATGTCTCTCAAGACTTGTTAATTAAAAAATATATGGTTATTTCAATTTAATATAAATCCTTTCCTATTGATGTTCATTTAAAAAAAAATGAAATGAGCTACTTGATTTAAGAAAAAGAAATTGAATATCTTTTATTTATATATATATATATATATATATATATATATATATATATATATATATAATGTACAACTCTCATCCCATCGTGATGGGGTATATGGCTATGATGCATACTGAGTATTTCAATAATCAAGCACCGTTAAATGATGTCGATCCATTTTCTAGGAGTTGGTTGTGAGTAGGATGGTCCATGTGCAAGCTCTTGTTCCGCGTTTTTTCTGTTTTGGTGAGCCCATTTTGAAATCATGGATCACATCGTTGAATAAATGATTCAAAAAAAGAAGAAGAGTTATGCAATTTTACTATAGCTTTTTTTTAATGCACTTTGACTTAGTCTAGGATAGTTATTATTTGGTCCTTAAATTTCTCATCTCAGTTGAAATAATTACTGAGTTAGTGCCCTTTTAATTCTGCATTTGAGTTGAGTTGTAAGCTTATTTAAAAGGCATCATTGGTGATGATCAAAAAAATATTTGTTGCGTTATATTTTCTATTCAACTTGCCTGATAGTTACTTCTTTCTTTTTCAATATTTTGTTCTTGAGTGAGCTCGAGATCTTTGTTCTCCAACATTTATGGTATCAGAGCACGCTTAAATTCAGGAGACCTAGTTGCAGAAAAACCTCATGCTTTAAATGAAAGTTTTCTGAACATATCTTAGCCAGCCATCTCCATTTTTACCGGACAAAGCTATCAGTTTTGGAGCATAAAAAATGAAGACGTTATTTAAGTCTCAAGATCTTTGGAACTTGATAGAAATTAGGTATGCAGATCCGGATGAAGAGCAACAGCAGTAGGAAAATAGAAAGGAGGACGCAAAGGCATTGTTCTTCCTTCAACAGGCAGTCCATGAGACAGTGTTTTTTTGAATTGCAGCAGCCATCACTTCGAGTCAAGCATGGAGAATTTTGAAAATTGAATCTCAAGGCTCATCAAAGATAAATCAAACTCTTCGGCATGAGTTTGAAACTTTAATCATGAAAGAAAATGAATCTGTGCAATATTTCTGGTACTATTTCTCTAATTAACCAACTATAAGTAGTGAGGAACTATGTTGTCACAGAGTATTACTATGGAATTTATCAGTAATTCCTAACTAATCTATTGCTAAAAGGCTTCTAGATAATTGAATTTGCTTAAAATTCATCGCTAAATTCATAACTAAGGCCTCATTTGTTTCCATTAAGATTCAGACGTCTGAATCTAAATAGACATCTGAATATTAAGATGTGCATTAAGATGTGGATGTCTAGATATAGATACACATCTGACTATTAAGATGTGGTATCTAGTTCTTAACACTGAATGATTAAGACTGTTTGTTTTCAATATCTGAATGTACATATGAGCCAGAGAGTTTGATGATCAAAGAGTCTAAACAAAATTAGTTGCCTAAAACAAAATTATAATAAGAGAATGTCATAGTTCAACAATAAGTATATAACTTGGAAAAAGTTCTTTTAAGTTAAAAAATGTTAGTCATTTGTTGCAATATAATACCTTGGTTTTAGTTCTCAAAAATATTACTAGTATATTAACTTTAAATAGTTTATTTTAAAATTTAGAAATATCATATAAAGTTCTATAGTTATTTTACTAAAAACTTTTTAAAAAATTGGAAAAACAAGTTACAATAGTAGTAATGTCAAAACTATATACAAGGAAATATTGAATATTTTTAAATATTAATTGTGGTCTAAATCAAAATTTTAATAAGAGATCTCAAGTATATACCTAATTCAACAATAATAATATATCTAGTGTTATCTCACAAACAGCTTGGGTCAAGCAAGTTTGAGAGTTTGAAAATCAAAGAGTCTCAATAAAATTAGTGGCCTAAGATAAATTCTAATAAAAGGCATCACATATATACATAGTTCAACAATAATAATATATCTAATGTAATCTCAGAGAGGATTTGATTATACAAAGTCTCAATAAAATTAGTGGTCTATAACAAAATTTTAATAAAATACCTCAATTATGTATATAGTTCAACAACGATAATATATCTAGTGTAATCTTACAAGTGGATTTGATGATCAAAGAGTCTCAATAAAATTAATGGTTTAAGACTAAATTCTGATAAGAAACCTCAAATATGTATACATAGTTATTGTTTTTAATCAAAGCTAGTACTTTTTTTGCTCAGAAACGTTGATAAACATTAACACACCAAAAATATTATTGCAACAAGAGTTCTTGACAAACATCAATACACCTATAAAAATTGTTAATATTGAAAAAATATTTGTAAAGTTTATGAAAACTTACTAGTTCAAGAGAAAAAAATTGATGTTTGATTGAGAAAAAATAGAAAGAAAGTTTGTAGCAGTGAGAGCAAAGTCGTGCAAAGAGCAAGAGAGACGATCCGTAATTATTTTATAGCATATTTAATAAGTCTGAATGTTGTTAAGACTCCCTTATAGATTTGATTCGTTCAGATTTTTTTTGATTCATTAAGAGGAATTTTTTTTAAAAAAGAAACAAATGAATTTAATGGGTTGAATCTGTATGGTTCAGATTCAGACCTAAAACCAAACATACTTAAATCGCTGAATTTGAGTGATTAAAATTCAGACATCCATTAAATCCTAACAAATAAGGCCTAAATGAGATTAACATGTACTTTTATTATTTAGCTATGAAATTCAATCTATAACTAATTTTTTATTTTATAATATTGCATTGTGCGGCATGTGAAACATAACAATCCACAAGTAGCTAGGAAGAAGAAAAAGAGAAAAAGAAAACCACAATGATGTGACTCAAATTTTTGGGACTAGAATACAAAAAAACATACTGAAAAAGAAAGCTCCCCAAAAACAAAAAGAAAAGCCCTTATAACCAAGAAAAGATGGGAAAAAATAGCAGAGTTTTTTTTTTCTTTTTTCTTTTTAGATTAAAAAAAAAGGCCCAAAAAATTGAAAAAAAAAAGAAGCAAAGAAAGCGAAAGAAGATGAAAGTGTGATGGCGTGATTTACTTTTGCTTTTTATCTCGACAGGAATCTTTGAAAATCCAAAGTTCTCATAAAAGTAAATAAATATTAATTATTAATACAATTAAGTAGTATTTCCTAATTTTATTTTATCTGATCCATATTGACTTAACACAATTTTAATTTATTCAATATTTATTTTATTAATAATATTTTGAAACTTTAAAATTGGACTACTTTATATAATCATTTCATATCGTGTGAAAAAAGTAATAAACTCTTTTAATATGCTAATAAATAAATTTATTTTTAATATAAGAGTAGTATAAAATGAAATGGAGGAAATAATAACAATACATTTCTCGTTGAAAAATACTGATAAAAAAAAGTGGAGCTTTTCGTTCTAATTTCTAAGTTGTGTGCACTAAGGATTGTTTGGTTCATAAGATTAAGGCCAAACACATACACAATCCCTCTAATTTATCTTTAATTTTCATTTTGACATTTTATCTTAGTATTGTTCCATTTAAATTTTTTAACTCTATTTTCTATATATCATTTAAACACAAAATATTAATTTTATAATTTTTTTTATTTTTATATATGCTCTTCAACTGTAATTTTGCATATTGACGTTCATTTGTTAGTTTTCATTAAAAAAATAATAATTGACGGACGAAAGTTGATTTTTTTAATAATAATTCTTTTCAGAGTTTTTTTGTATTTTTGAGTGAAAAAATAATTGACGAAAGTGCATGATTTTCTTTCTTAAAAAAATCAATGACAACCCAACGAAGTCTGTCGAGTTTAGCATTTTTTTAATAGTGTTATTAACAATGAACAAGAGTCTTTTGTTTTTTACTCTTATTGAAGATGGGTTCTTTTTACCCTTATTTGGTTGAATTAAAAATTAGAAAACTAGTATTTGAGTTAAATTCAGATAGACTTGATATGAAATAAAATAAAATATGTGGTATTATTTAATTTAATTGATGGCTTAAGAAAGAAAACCAACACACTTTTATCGGTCATTTTTCATGCAAAAATATAGAGAAATTCTTTATTTATTTATTTTAAAAAAATGATGTTCATCCATTAATTTTTAGAAAAAAATTAAAACTAACGGATAAACATCGATTTTTAAAATGAAAAAAATGCAAATGAAGAACATAAATAAAAATAAAGAAGTCATAAAATTAGTATTTTCTGTTTAAATAATACATAAAAAGTAGAATTAAAGGATTAAAATTGAATAAAATTAAAATAGAGTGTCAAAATAAAAAATGAAGGCAAGCTAAAGGGGTTGTGTATGTGTTTGGCCAAAAATTAGTTATGCAAAAATTATAAAAGTGGTACAACCCCGTGATTAGACATGGTGTTTTACAAAAAAGAGTAAAATTAAAATAAATTTGGAACCTGTGATTTAAGCACATCTTAACTTTGGTGTGAAAGTAAAAAAAAACATTAAGGTAAAATAAAAAGCTTAAATTAAATTGTTTTAAAATCGATCATCAATTTGAAAAGGAACTTAAACTAATATATGTTCATATAATTTGAAACAGGAAAGAATTACTTTATTAGATCATAAATAAATGCAACAAACAATAAACAGTAATGAAGATATTGAAATGTGAATTAGCTTAATCATTATAGATATTCTTAAATTACATTATATTTTGCATAAAATAAAATTCATGCAATCTAGTTATACATTATTTTACACCGTAATGCTACGTACAATTTTAATGAAGACTTGTTTTTTGTGATGAAGAGTTTTACACTTGATGTCAAAAAATGCATTAATATTGTGATTATTTTATGTCAAAATTATATTGTTTTGTACAACAAGACAAAAAATAAGCCTTAATAGCATAATAAGTGTGGTTTAATAGGTTATACCTAGATATTTAAGTTCATTGACTCACATTAACTATAGGCATTTAACTCTATTGATGTGTTAGTGTATAAATATTAAATGTGTTGTTCCCTCCAATTCATTTCACTTAATTAAAAGGGTGATTCCATTAATTTTTTCTTTAATTTCAATTTAGTGTTATTATCTTTTTTTTAATCACATTAATCTCTATCTATATTTAATAAATGTGGAAACTAATAATTAATTATAATTTAATATTTAAACCAAATATTTTTAATAACAACTAAAATGAACCGAAAAAAGTAAATGATATTAATTATGTGATATTTTTTTTGTTATTGATTTAGATTTGAAATTCCTCTTTACCAATCGTGTGGGTCAAATTTATGAGAGTTAATTTAGTTAATCTATTTTAAAGAATACTAGTGGCAACTCTTTTTTTATATTATCAACATCGATTGTGGTGCAGTGGTGGAACTGTTTCATCATGTAGTGCATAATTTAAATTTATTCAAGGCTTCACGGACTCCGGATATCGGATAAAAAATAAAATAAAAACTCTTTTTACATATCAATATAACAAAAAAAATATTTAAAAATATTAATTAAATTTCACATTGTTCTCGATAAATAAAAAAATTGAATTGAAAAATACTTTTTTGCTTACAAACGGGATATTTTATTTATTTAATAAGGTTCGTCCAAAGACATACAACTATAAACTAATCTATGATAAATATTTCCTCAAGCATCTCTATCGAGAATAGTAACAATCAAAGAATATTAAAAAAGAAAAAGAAAAAACAATATCTAGACATTCAATATTAGAAAAAATATTAATACATAAATATATTTTTTAATTTAGGCTAATCTGATATCTATATTTTTGTGGTATGTACGACACAGGTGTATATTCGTTCAATTTAACGTTCATGTATATGAAAGAGAAAAAAATCCTACAAAAAGAAGAGAATTCTAGAGAGAGAAAGAAGAAAAAAAAAAGGGAGAATAGAGATTTTCTTGTTTCTTTTAATTTGTCTCTCCTTCCAACACATTCTGCTCTTCTTCTTCTTCGTCATCACTCTTTTCTCCTCTCTCTCTCTTTCAGTTTTACTTTGTCAACAGAAATTCTCCTTTTTTCTCTCCATTTTTGTTGCAAATTCTCCTTTGAAATGCTGTAATTAACATGAACAGAGTGCGCATTGCTGCACACCAATGAATCCGACCACTGTAGACCCAACACAACCACCACCACAGCTACCTCAGCTGACACAACCACCGCGCTCTTCCTTCAGTTGTGACCGACACCCAGATGAACAATTCACCGGTTTTTGTCCTGAATGTCTCTGTGAACGACTCACCACCTTAGATAACAACAGTAACAATAACAATCCTTCTTCTTCTTCTCGACGTCCTTCTACTTCTTCATCTTCTGCTGCTGCTGCTGCTATTAAATCCCTTTTCTCCAAACCTTCTGTTTCTTCTTCTGTTGCTAATCTTCCTCCTAAACCCATTAAACCCACTTCGTTTTTTCCCGAGCTTCGTCGGACTAAGTCGTTTTCTGCTTCTAAAAACGAGGCGTTGGGGTTTAATACTGCTGCTTTTGAACCCCAAAGGAAATCCTGTGACGTTCGTGGTCGTAATACCCTTTGGTCTTTGTTTTCTATTGACGACGAGACAAAAACTGGGAAACCCACTTGTTCGCAAAAGCAAAATCCGAATGATATTGGTGACGGGTTTGTTGGTAGACCAGTTAAAGAGGAAGAGGAAGAAGACGAACCCGAAAACGATGAAGATTCTGGAAATGTGGTTGATGAAATAATTGAAGAGGAGCTACCGGTGGAAAATGAGGTGGAACCGGAGATTGTGGTGGAAGAGGGGGTGAATGGGGATATATTGAAACCGATGAAAGATCATATAGATCTTGACTCGCAGGGCAAAAAAGGTTCAGGAGGAAAGGATTTGAAGGAAATTGCAGGGAGTTTTTGGTCAGCTGCATCGGTATTTAGCAAGAAATGGCATAACTGGAGGAAAAAACAGAAGCTGAAGAAGAGAAACAATGGAGAAAACTCGGGTACATTGCCTGTAGAAAAACCCATTTCAAGGCGTTATAGAGATACCCAATCCGAGATAGCAGATTATGGTTTTGGAAGAAGGTCCTGTGATACTGATCCTCGGTTTTCGCTCGATGCTGGGAGGATAAGCTTTGATGATCCAAGGTACTCTTTCGACGAACCTCGTGCTTCATGGGATGGTTATTTGATTGGTAGGAGTTTTCCTAGAATGCCACCAATGGTTTCAGTTATAGAAGATGCCCCAGTTTTGCATATTCCGCGGTCCGATAATCAAATACCAGTTGAGGAGCCGCGTCTTTCAATGACTTCTATCAATGAGGATGAAGGGGTTCCTGGAGGGTCTACTCAGACTAAAGAGTATTACTCGGATTCATCTTCGAGGAGAAGGAAGAGTCTTGATAGGTCTAATTCAATTAGGAAGACTGCAGCTGCTGTTGTGGCAGAAATGGATGAGATGAAGGCAGTATCTAATGCTAAAGTATTGCCTGCAATGGGTGATCAATTTCTTGGAGCCAAAGTGTTGGTTGGTGAGAGGGATTCAAATTCTAATTCCAATTCTTTAAGAGATGACTGCTCTGAGACTTTTGAATTGACAGGTTTTAGGGATAATAGTTCAGTGATTGGAAATGGGGAACGAAAGGAGTCGAAAAAGTCAAGGAGGTGGGCCTGGAATTTATGGGGTTTTATACATAGGAGAGTTAGTGGGAACAAAGATGAAGAAGATGATAGGTATAGTAGATCAAATGGAGTGGAGAGGTCGTTTTCAGAATCTTGGCAAGACTTGAGGACAAATGGTGATGTAAGAGGTGGTATTAATAGGAAGGTATTCAGGAGTAACAGCAGTGTGAGCTGGAGAAATTCGACCGGTATTGGTGGATCATTTGGGAGTATGAGGAAATCTAGTGTTGAGATGAATGGACATGTAAAGAAGAAAAGAGATGATATTGTATTTGAGAGGAATCGGAGCGCTAGGTATTCGCCTAATCATCTCGATAATGGACTCTTGAGGTTCTACTTGACACCCATGAGAGGCAGCCGGAGAGGTTTACCAGGAAAAAGTAGAACAAATGGCTCACACTCGATCGCGAGGAGTTTACTTCGACTGTACTGAGATCCAAGGTCCTTAGTGCTTCTTTTAATCAAAAAACGTTAATTTTCGTTGCATTTGTTTTGATATCATTTGTGCCAATGTAATCTTGACGATGCATATGTCATCTGTGTACTCCTTGGATTTTTTCTAATAACAGGAAATTGGTGTGTGGTAGCATGACAGTTCTTAGCTTGTCCTTCGAAATTGTTTGTTTCCACATTTCCATAATAGGAGATATGGAACTGATGTCTCAAGTTCATAATTGCTAAGACTTGGCAATAATTGGCTTTTGATGTCTTTTAACTGTTTTCTATACTTGTAATAGTCATGATTCTGCTGATCTATTACTTGTGTACATTATAATGTTGCCAATAATGATATGCTTCCTACTTGCTATGTGCCTATTCTGAAATCTTGCTCGGTCCGTGCACGGATCATCTTACACCACCATTCCTTTTACAAATGATTTTCATGATTGTTGTTTGTTGTGTTCATTGTTCTCTTGGTCAGAGTCAATTGCTCTTACCAGAGTAGTCCTTGTCAAGGAAACAAAAACAAAACATAGTGGATCACCCACCCAAAAAAAGTAGAAACTGTAGTGTGGTGATGATCAAGATGTTGAAAGTTTTGAACTTGATGAAATCACATCCAAGATTCTGCGTTTAACCATTTCTTTTTTTTTACTCTTCATCCAGGAACGAGTTTGAGGTTTAGGACGACGTACTACTAGTCTCGCTTACCTTTCTTGGTAATAAGATTATCGACGATGTCACTGCAGGAAAAATTGCTTTTTGAAGTTTCAGCATTCACTTGCTGGTAGGGAAACTCATTTGAGAAGCTCCATTCTGAGGTATCAAGCAAATTTGTGCAGAGTATTGATTGGGAAAGAACAATCTAATTATTGTGGATTATCAAAAATCTACCTTGGACCTTGTTTAGAAAGATTGTATTAACAACTGCTGCTAAAGCTTCAAATAGGGGGATTCTGTAAACAAAATCCTGCATATTGTTCCCTTTAGTGATAGCTTGCATGTATAAATGTTGACTTAATTGGGATATGTAGTAGTGTCAACTCCTCTTAATGCATAAGAGTTGAGTTTTTCTTGTTTTCTTAATTGGGGTCTGTATCTTTCATTGGTATTGGTTAGAAATGAAAAGAGAAATTGGTGGATTGGTTGCAACAAGTTTTGTTTCTTGATTTTAGCTGTGTTTTTATCTTCCCAGGAGAGGTGGAGGGTGCTTTTCATCCGAGTAGCCCCTCTTGTCGATTTCAGCTGTTGATCGCCAATTTTATCAGCTTGTATGATTCCTTAATATTCTATTCTATCAGTTAACTTAATATCGAAAAAAAGCCGATATGGACATTGAGGATTCATAAAGATGATTCTAAGTTACTAAGGATTGATGAAAAAAGGTATTTGTTTTGTTGAAAGTTTAAGAAGAAAGAATCTGAGTCTGAGTGCAAAAAGAAGAGTGAATAAATCAAGCTCAAAGTGGAAATCCAAGCATTATTTGACCTAATCACATCATCTTTTCTTTCTTCTTTTGAAAAAGAAGGGGAAAAAAGAATACAAAGCAATGATTATATGTCTAAATACTGAGGTGTTTTCCTCATCTTAATGGGAAATCAAAGTAATAAAGTCAGCAAATCCCTAAAAAATTTCCAAGTATGAGATTGAGAGTTTCATTTTATGTCCACTTTTTGTGCTTCTTTCCCCCCAATCAACTTATCAAGTAAAAGCTCAATGATCAAAAAATTCTGCCCATTTAAGTCAAAAAAAGAGTTTTTTTTTTTGAAAAAGAAAACATGTTATGTTTTCTACCTTCAATTCATGACCAACAAAAAAGATGAAGAAAAAACAACAACAAAAAAAGGGCTCGAATTCCAATGCCATGTCTACTTTCTCTCTCCCAAACAATTGAGCCCTCTTCTTTATAGTGGAAAATTGATGTAGTTTCCCAATTACAAGTATTACCATGAGCCTGTTTGGATTGGAACCAACTTAAAGTCTTTTTTTAATTTTTGGACGTATTTGTCTAATACTAGCTTTGAGTCAGAAAGTTTTTAAAGTCAGTCAAAAATTAAAAGTTAGGATTCGTAACTTTTTTTTCTAAGTACTTAAAGTCATTTTCTTTGATCATGAAAATTATTTTTATATCCCTTATATTTTAACTAAATTCCCAAACTACCCTTTTTATTCTTTTAACCCTAAAATTCACATAATTTTCCTCATTTAAGCACTTTTATCCAAACACTCAACTACTTATTTATAAAAATAACTTTCAGCACTTTAAAGTTCTAAAATCACTTCATACATAAAAATTACTTTTTTAAAGCCCATCCAAACGGGCTCCATGTTAGTTTCTCTATGTCATCCATTCGAATTTCAAGATTCAAATTATTTAATTTTAATTATAAATTTAAATATAAAATTTTAAAATTTTTAAAATTAAATCTACATATTTAAAAATTAATTAAGAAAGTATAATAAATCACAATAGTTAATAAATCAAGATATTTAAAAAATATATAATTAAAAAAAGATTTGTTTAAATATCAAAATCCAAAAAGTAATACATATCATTCTGTCAGTGATCATGATGAAGGAAAAGCCATATGTTATGTTCTAATTCAAAATAACATACCAGTGAAATTTCATATATGATGTTTGGGGAGCGTAGAATATACATAATTCTTATTCTTACCTTTATGAAGATAGATGATCTGTTTTCGAGAGTCTCATTATGCTTTAATTTAAAAGAGAAGAATTTAAATTTTATGAGTTTATGTAGCGATCTCAAATTAATATAAAATAATAATTTTGATCACATTTTCATCTAATTTCATTTATTAAAAAAGGATAGTGAAATTGAGTGATTCCAACGTTTGGGCTATTTAATACCAACGTTACAAGAATAAAATGCACGTGGGTTTGGTAATTGTACAATTATGCTTTTCCAAGCCCAATCTAAAAACCTCTGGTTTGGGCTATTTGCAAGTTTGGGATGACTGTTTAAGCAAAGAAATTCCTAAGGTTATCTCTGGTCTTTAAATATTGTCCTATTTATTTGGATAGTTGTTATCCGTTATATTGTATTATATTATTCGTTTAAATATCATATTTATTTTAATTATTAATCAAATTTGTGTCGTTTAAATCCATCACAAGGTATCGATGAAAAGTCTTAATTTGTGTTACGATCGATTTAGTGTGATTGTGTTGTTACTTTAATGTTTTCTTCTTATCTTATATTTAGTTATTATCTAATAATTTTATTTTATTCTTTACCCTACCTCTTTATAACAACTCTACCCTATACTCTACTTTTCTTGTAAGTTTATCATTCAAATTATTGATATGACATTATATAATGACAGAGATATTAGAATACACAGAGCAATAGCGCAAAACAAATAGTAGATCGACATACCTCCAACCATTGTTACAAATAGTAGAAGTTGTCGCTGTTGGTTTTCCAATCCAGTAAGTCTTCTAAGCACTCAAACCTCACTCAAGATGGTGTAGAGTTTTGAAGGAGAATTTGTGGTTAGGGACCTTTAACTAGATATGTCCTATTTATAGTTGTTCTACCATCAAGAACGATAGTGGGAAATGGTAGTTATCATTAGTGGGAGTGGAGTAGTTGAAGAGTAGTGAAGATAGTGGAAGAGTAGTGGAGTAGTTGTAAACTTCCATGGAAGTTATGGACCACATCCATGGAAGTTATGGCCACATCCATGGAAGTTAGGGCCACATCTACGGAAGTTATGGCCAACTTTCAACATTATCCCACTTGGTCCATCATTCTAATCCCATAAGTGAAATATAATACATGAATCATGGCGATAGTTCCTCTTAGGAGCGAGTAGTATCTTCCATGTATCACAATGTATTATGCTTCTAAATTTTAGCCCATATTAATTAATGAATAAACTCAATATTTATTCTAGGTCCATATTTTAGCAATAATTTTGAAAATAAAATTGAATGTGCACATAGTTAACAAGAATTATCATATAAAATAGAGTTTCAAGAACATTCATTGTTACAATAAAATTATACATAGTGGGACTAAGTCCTATTATGACTACATGATCCTTGAATTTATGTGGTGGCATGTCGTTAGTTAAAGGATCAGCCAATATTACTTCAGTGCTGACGTGTTCAATGACCACTTTCTTATCTTTAACACATTCTCTTATGGCTAGATATTTTATGTCGATATGCTTGCTTCGACTACCACTTTTGTTATTCTTAATATAACACCCCCCGAAATTTTTCCCTAAGATTCGGACCTTTCTGGTATTTGTGTAGGGTCGAACTCTATTATTGTGAAGTATATGCATGAGTTAAGATGAGTCCCTGAGAAATTGAAAAGTGTTAGAGGTGATGTGGGGTCACAAAGGACCCCTAAGACCAAGCTAAGTCCAAAAGATTCATCGTGGCTAAGTTTTAGGATGAGTTCGTAGAAGGGGTCGACTTCTAACGACCCTATCTTTTGAAAAACGACAATTTGTGTGGCCCACGACCTATTAAATTAAAGTTCGTTGAGTCTTCTTTCCAACGCCACCAAGAATGTAATTTTTAGAGTTTGGAGTCAAAAGATTTGATGATCCTAAGACGAACTAGCACGGCAGGAATTTTAAGCCTGGGTTAGAATTGCTGGAAATTTGGGCTTGGCACCGCAGTGGTGCGACGTGCCACTATCGCGCTAGGAAAAAGCCTCAGTAGTTTGGCCCTGGCGCGGCACGCCACTACGAGATGTGCAGGGTTTTCAAGCCTATTTTCCAGAACCCAGAAAACTTGGGCTTGGCGGTGTAAGGGCGCGACTCGCCACTATCGCGCCAGGAACAAGACTCAGTAGTTTGGTCCTTGGCGCGATGTGCCACTAACAGATGTACAGGTTTTTAGCCTATTCGACTTGGCGCCGCAATGGCGCGACGCGCCACTATCGCGCCAAGGGTGTTTTTGGCCTATTTTCTAGATTTTTGGAGAAAGGGCAATTTGGGAATTTTCTCAAAATATATATAAACGGCCTTGAATGTTTTTGGACTATATTTTCAGTCCCTCTCTCTCTCTCTAAAAGCCCTAGAAAATTTCCCTCTCCTCTTCTTCTTCTCCAAATCCTTCTCTAACAAGAAGTGCCTCCAAGAGCTTCAAGATTCAAGCTTTCCATTGAAGACCCAACATCAAGGTTTTCTTCAAGTCTTCACTAAGGTATGTAAGGCTACTCAAAACATGGGTTGAGTCCACCCATGTGCCCTATACTTTCTTTGAGGTTAAATGTTCATAAGAATGGAGTTTCTTGATAGGCCTATGTTCAAATGAGTCTTATCACTTATTTAATTAATTCCTATTATGTTGATGTTGTTGAGCTAAGAAATTCCTAAAAATCTTCTTGTTAGCATGAGTCGATGGAGATGAGTTGTTGACATACTTTGTTGATTTCCTTAACCATGTGATTATGTTAAATATGTCAATTTCCTTAAATGTGTTATTCCTCTTGAATTATTGATTTAAAAACCTTAGAGTTGTGATGAGTTCCAAAGATGTGTTAAATGAATAGAGAAATGGTTGGATATGTTTGTATGATGCCATAAATGTATATTTAAATTTACTCTTGAATGTTATGATTGGAATCGATCGGATAGTATGATTGGGAAATGTTTGATGGTGATAGAGTTGATGAGTCGACAAGGTTCTAAATGAGACTTGTCGATATGATTTGATTGAGTTAATTGGATGGAGTTTTATGAGCATTGAGTCTTGGGAGGAGTATCAAGCACCGAATTAGGAAAGAGTATAGTCCATACTCGAACCCAATAACTACGTCGTCAAACGTAAGAGGGGATTGAACCGTTAAAGTCGGATGCTTTCCCCAAAATTTTTGTCCTGACATTATAGGACTTGGTTAGATTGGATCCATGATTGGTTGATTCGTTCATACCCTGGCAAAGTATGAACGGACGCAGCAACAACATCGGTTTGTTGTACTGTCACTGGCTCGTAAGTGATGGTTGTCGGATTGGAGAAACTCCCACATAGGTCTTGATAGTACTCTGAGTCGGATTGAGTTGAATTGTATACGATTTGGTCCCGTCTAAACTATATTCTTGCTTAGACTTAGGACGCTTGTTGAGTTGTACTTCTTTTTGAGTTGAGATTCCCGAGTTGATTAGATCCTTTCTGATGTTGTTTCATTCGGCCATTTTACATACTCGTACATTCCATGTACTGACGCCATTTGGCCTGCATCGTTTCGTGATGCAGAGACAGGTACTAGAGATCATCAACCGGTGCACCGTTGAAGATCCACACACTCCCAGCTAGTTAGTGAGTCCTCCTAGTTTCTGGAGGATGTTGAGTTTCCTGTATAGTTTTGTGTTGTTTCCTTTATTTTGATTGTTGGTAGCCATGGACTTGTCATTGGCACCTCCTAGATTGTTGATAGAGGCTTCATAGACCGCAGCGTAGAAATGTTGGATTGTTCTTTTGAGTAGTTCTTCTATAACTGTTTGTTGATTTGATAGTTATTTGGCCTTTGGCCTTAAATTATGAATAATACTTCATTAATTGAGTCTTCCTCTGAGAGAATGTGTTTGAATGAATGTGTGACTGGACCAGGTGGTTCGTTTGGAGGCCAGAAATGGCTTTCGAGTGCCGGCAACACCTAGGGTACCCTTCCGGGGCGTGACAAACATGGTATCAGAGCCCAGAGTTCAAGAGTCTTAGGGAGTCTATGAAGCCGTATCTAGTAGAGTCTTGCTTATGGGTGTGTTGTGCACCACACTTATAATCAGGAGGCTATAAGACATTAAGAATTGTTTCACTTCTTTCATACTCTGAATTCGTGCGATACAGTTAAACTTTATAAAACTCCTTTCTAATTCGTGCGTTTATATATTGCAGACAATGCCTCCTAAACGTACTGCTAGTCAGAGGAATACTGATAACGTAGAGATGCCATAGTCAGAGGTACGCCCATCGAGGGCTAGAGGCCGACCAGAGAGGTATGCGGAGGCACCTCAAATGCCTACTACTTCACCTGCACCAACTTTGGAAGCAGATTTTAGATGAGCGATTGTCATGCTCACTCAATTAGTGGCTGCCCGAAATGGTAACCAGAGTTTGCCAACTCTTAGCTCTAGTTCCTAAGAGCCATCTACTGCTACCAGAATTAGAGACTTTTTGAGGATGAATCCGCCGGCATTCACGGGGTCTAAGGTTGATGAAGATCCCCAAAATTTTATTAATGAGATATGGAAAATCCTGAAAGCTATGCATGCTACGGAGATTGAGGAGGTTGAGTTGGTGTCCTACCAGCTCAAGGATGTGGCAAACATCTGGTATAACCAATGGGAATAAGGTAGAGGTGAGGATGCTGAACCTGCTATGTGGGATGAATTTGAGGGAGCTTTTCTTGATCACTTCTTTCCCCGAGAATTGAGGGAAACGAAAGTGGAGGAGTTTGTGAATCTGAAACAAGAAGGCATGAATGTTAAGGAGTACAGCCTGAAGTTCATCCAACTGTCCAGGTATGCTCCAGAGATGATCCCAGATGTGAGGTCGAAGATGAGAAAATTTGTCTCCGGTTTGGGAAGACATATGAAGAAGGAGTGCAAAACGGCATTGTTAATCTCCGATATGGATATTTCAAGATTAATGGTATACGCTCAACAGGTGGAGGATGAGAAGAGAAAAGACAGAGAGGAGCATCTGAGCAAGAAGGAAAGATCAGCTGGGCATGAGAATGAACAGAGGCAAAATAAGGGCAACAGGTCCTTCTTCCAGAAGAGGCCTTCCAACTATGCCTTATCTACTGCTAGTGCACCTATGCCGTTGAATAGGTATGATCGGCAAGGACAGAGTCACCAGAATTTCAGACCCCAGGGTTCTCAATCCCAGGCTAGCATGGGTCAAGGTTCGCAAGGGAAGCCACTATGCATCAAGTGTGGTAAGCTCCACTTGGGAGAGTGCAGAGCGGGAAGGGTTGATTGTTATAAATGTGGCCAAATAGACTATTTTCAGAAGAAGTGTCCAGCATGGGGGAATAGAGCGCACTATTCTACCACCGCACCATCATCTAGAGGTAATCAGAGGGGAACTACTTCAAGTACGAGCAGAGGTACAAACCGTCTATATGCCATGGGTAGTCATCAAGATTAGGAAAACTCTCCAAATGTCGTGACGGGTATGATTCGAGTCCTTTGTCTTGACTGCTATATTTTGATGGATCTGGGTGCCACACTATCTTTTGTGACTCCTTACGTGGCAATTAAGTTTGATAAAATCCCTGAGTGTCTCCTTGAGCCTTTCAGTGTAGCTATTCCTGTTGGTGATTCTGTTTTAGCTGAGAGAGTTTATAGAGATTGCACTATGTCAATTCATTACAGGGATACCTTGGATGACTTAGTTGAGTTGGACATGGTTGATTTTGATGTGATCCTTGGCATGGACTGGCTTTATGTTTGTTATGCTTCTATTGATTGTAGGACTCAGATTGTTAAGTTCAAATTCCCGAATGAGGCGGTCATAGAGTGAAAGGGGAGTCCTGTCGTGCCTAAGGGTAAGTTTATTTCTACCTTAGGTCCAAGAAGCTAATCTCAAAAGGGTGTATTTATCACCTTGTCCAAGTGAAAGATGACAGTATTGAGTCTCCATCCCTTGAGTCGGTTCCGATTGTCAACGAGTTTCCTGATGTCTTTCCTGAAGATCTGCCTGGAGTCCCTCCTGATAGGGAGATCGACTTTGGGATTGATGTCCTTCCTGATACCCAGCCTATCTCAATCCCTCCATATAGAATGGCTCCGGCTGAGTTGAAAGAGTTGAAAGAACAGTTGAAAGACTTGTTAGATAAGGGATTCATTAGGCCGAGTGTCTCACCATGGGGTGCTCCATTCCTATTCGTGCGAAAGAAAGATGGGTCCCTTAGAATGTGTATTGACTACAGGCAGCTGAACAAGGTCACCATAAAGAACAAATACCCTCTCCCCAGAATAGACGACTTATTTGATCAACTTCAGGGTGCCACTTGTTTCTCAAAGATAGACCTAAGATAGGGCTACCATCAGTTGAAGGTGAGGGAGTGTGATATCCCAAAGACAGCTTTTCAGACCAGCTATGGCCACTTTGAGTTCTTGGTGATGTCCTTCGGGTTGACTAATGCCCCCGCAGCTTTTATGGATCTCATGAACCGAGTATTTAAACCATATCTTGATATGTTTGTGATTGTATTCATAGGTGATATTTTGGTCTACTCCAAGAATGAGGAGGAGCACGCCCATCATCTTAGAGTCGTCTTGCAAACTCTGAAGGACCAGGTATTGTAAGCAAAGTTCTCTAAATGTGAATTTTGGCTTGCATCAGTGGCTTTTCTAGGCCACATTATATTTGGAGATGGTATTCAGGTTGATGCTCAAAAGATTGAGGCAGTGAAAAATTAGCCCAGACCTACATCCCCGATAGAGATAAGAAGTTTCTTGGGTTTGGCCGGCTATTATCGAAGGTTTGTAGAGGGATTCTCATCCATATCATCGCCATTGACCAAGCTGACCCAAAAGAAGGTTAAGTTCCAATGGTCCGATGCTTGTGAGAAGAGTTTCCAGAAATTAAAGACCAAGCTAACTACTGCTCCTGTTCTAACTTTGCCCGATGGAACAGAGGGTTTTGTGATCTATTGTGATGCATCTAGAGTTGGTTTGAGTTGTGTGCTGATGCAGAGGGGAAATGTGATAGCCTATGCTTCAAGACAACTTAAGGTTCATGAGAGGAATTACCCAACTCATGACCTTGAGCTTGCAGCGGTGGTATTTGCGCTTAAAATTTGGCTCCACTACTTGTATGGAGTGCATGTTGATGTGTTCACTGATCACAAGAGTTTACAATACGTCTTCAGCCAGAAAGAACTCAACCTGAGACAAAGGAGATGACTCGAACTACTCAAAGACTATGATTTGAGCATTCTCTACCATCCAGGTAAAGCTAATGTTGTTGCTGATGCTCTTAACAGGTTATCTATGGGTAGCACTACCCATGTGGATGAGGGAAGGAGAGAATTATCGAAGGAGGTACATAGATTAGCCCGATTGGGAATTCTTCTTGAAGAGAACAATGAAGGTGGAGTTAATGTTCAGGATGAGTCTACATCCTCACTTGTGGCAGAGGTAAAAGAGAAACAAGATCAGGATCCTAGCCTTCTCCAATTGAAGGAAGTTGTTCACAAACAAGAGGTGATGGTTTTTACCAAAGGGGGAGATGGTGTGTTAAGGTACTAAAATAGGTTGTGTGTACCTGATGTCGGTGATGTTCGAGAGAGAATTATGGCCAAAGCGCATAGTTCCAAATACTCTATTGATCCGGGCTCTATAAAAATATATCATGACTTGAGGGAAATCTATTGGTGGAGTGGGATGAAGAGAGATATTGCGGAATTCGTTTCTAAGTGCCCGAATTGCCAACAGGTGAAAGTTAAGCATCAAAGACCATGTGGCTTGGCTCAAAATATAGAAATTCCGGAATAGAAGTATAAGATGATTAATATAGACTTTATCACAGGTCTGCCGAAGTCCCGAAAGCAACATGGTTCGATTTGGGTGATGGTGGATAGAATGATGAAATCAGCTCACTTCTTGGCAGTTAAGACTACTAACACCGTAGAAGATTATGCAAAGTTATACATTCAGGAGATCGTCAGATTGCATGAGGTTCCCTTGTCTATCATTTAAGATAGAGGAGCTTAATTCACTTCCTAATTCTGGAGATCCTTTCAGAAGGAACTGGGTTTAAAGGTGAACCTTAGTACGACCTTTCATCCCCAGATGGATGGCCAAGCGGAGTGCACCATCCAGACGTTGGAGGATATATTGAGAGCTTGTGTGCTTGACTTTAAAGGAAATTAGGATGATCACTTACCTCTCATAGAGTTTGCATATAATAATAGCTACCATGCAAGCATTCAAATGACTCCTTATGAAGCTTTGTACGGGAGGAGGTGTAGATCGCCAATTGGATGGTTTGAAATTGGTGAAGTTGAGTTGATTGGGCCCGATTTTGTTCACCAAGCCATGAAGAAGGTGAGAGTTATTCAAGATAGGCTAAAGACAGCTTAGAGCCGCCAAAAATCTTACACCGACGTGAGGAGGAGAGACTCAGAGTTTGAGGTGGGTGATTGGGTATACTTGAAAGTGTCACCCATGAAGGGCGTCATGAGGTTTGGAAGGAAGGGGAAGCTTAGTCCTCGATATATTGATCCTTATCAGATTGCGAGGTGGATTGGAAGTGTCGCCTATAAGTTAGAGTTACCCTAAGAGCTAGCCTCTATTCATCCGGTATTTCACGTTTTGATATTGAAGAAGTGCTTAGGGGATTCCTCATTGGTAGTCCCCATTGATAGTATTGGAGTTAAGGATAGCTTGTCCTATGAAGTGGTTCCGATCCAAATTCTTGATCGCCAAATTCGCAAATTCAGGAACAAAGAGATTGCCTCAGTTAAAGTCTTATAGAGAAATCAATTCATTGAGGAAGCCACATGGGAAGCGGAGGAAGATATGAAGTCTAAATGTCCCCATCTATTCGTGCCTACCAATGAAAATGTTGAAGGTAATGCTCATTCCCTTGACTTGAATTCATTTGTGCATTTTGAGTTTGGATGGAAATTTTTATTTGAAAAATTGATTGGTTGATTGACTGAATTCTGATTGTGATTTATACCCCGATTTCCATTCTTAGTTTACTCGTCATTCGAGGACGAATGATCCCAAAGGGGAGATATTGTAACACCCCTCCAAAATTTTTCTCTAAGATTCAGACCTTTCTGGTATTCGTGTAGGGTTGAACTCTATTATTGTGAAGTATATGCATGGGTTAAGATGAGTCCCTAAGAAATTTAAAAGTGTTAGAGGTGATGCGGGGTCACAAAGGACCTCTAGGACCAAGCTAAGTCCAAAAGATTTGTCGTGGCTAAGTTTTAGGATGCGTTCGTAGAAGGGGTCGACTTCTAACGACCCTATCTTTTAAAAAATGACAATCTGGGTGGCCCATGACCTATTAAATTAAAGGTCGTCGAGTCTTCTTTTCAACGCCACCAAGAATGTAATTTTTAGAGTTTGGAGTCAAAAGATATGACGATCCTAAGACGAACTAGCACGGCAGGAATTTCAAGCCTGGGTTGCAACTGCTGGAAATCTGGGCTTGGCGCCGCAGTGGCGCGATGCGCCACTATCAAGCCAGGAACAAGCCTCAGTAGTTTGGCCCTGGCGCGGCGCGCCACTACGAGATATGCAGGGTTTTCAAGCCTATTTTCCAAAACCCAGAAAACTTGGGCTTGGCACTATAAGGGCGCGAAAACACCACTATCGCGCCAGGAACAAGCCTCAGTAGTTTGGTCCTTAGCGCTATATGCCACTAACAGATGTGAAGGTTTTTAGCCTATTCGACTTGGCGCCGCAGTGGCGCGACGCGCCACTATCGCGCCAATGGTGTTTTTGGCCTATTTTCTAGATTTTTGGAGAAAGGGCAGTTTGGAAATTTTCCCAAATTATATATAAACGACCTTGAATGTTTTTGGACCATATTTTCAGTCCCTCTCTCTCTCTCTAAAAGACCTAGAAAATTTCCCTCTCCTCTTCTTCTTCTCCAAATCCTTCTCTAACAAGAAGTGCCTCCAAGAGCTTCAAGATTCAAGCTTTCCATTGAAGACCCAACATCAAGATTTTCTTCAAGTCTTCACTAAGGTATGTAAGGCTACTCAAAATATGGGTTGAGTCCACCCATGTGCCCTACACTTTCTTTGAGGTTAAATGTTCATAAGAATGGAGTTTCTTGATAGGCCTATGTTCAAATGAGTCTTGTCACCTATTTAATTAATTCCTATTATGTTGATGTTGTTGAGCTAAGAAATTCTTAAAAATCTTCTTGTTAGAACGAGTCGATGGAGATGAGTTGTTAACGTACTTTGTTGATTTCCTTAACCATGTGATTATGTTAAATATGTCAATTTTCTTAAATGTGTTATTTCTCTTGAATTGTTGATTTAAAAACCTTGGAGTTGTGATGAGTTCCAAAGATGTGTTAAATGAATAGAGAAATGGTTGGATATATTTCTATGATGCCATAAATGTATATTTAAATTTACTCTTGAATGATATAATTGGAATCGGTCGGATAGTATGATTGGGAAATGTTTGATGGTGATAAAGTTGATGAGTCGACAAGGTTCTAAATGAGACTTGTCGATATGATTTGATTGAATTGATTGGATGGAGTTTTATGAGCATTGAGTCTTAGGAGGAGTATCGAGCATCGAATTGGGAAATAGTATAGTCCATACTCGAACCCAATAATTACATCTCCAAACGTAGGAGGAGATTGAATCGTTAAAGTCAGATGCTTTCACCAAAATTTTTGTCCTGACATTATAGGACTTGGTTGGATTGGATCCATGATTGGTTGATTCGTTCATACCTTGGCAAAGTATGAACGGACGCGACAACAACGTCGGTTTGTTGTACTGTCACTGGCTCGTAAGTGATGGTTGTCGGATAAGAGAAACTCCCACATAGGTCTTGATAGTACTCTGAGTCGGATTGAGTTGAATTGTATGCGATTTGGTCCCGTCTAAACTATATTCTTACTTAGACTTAGGATGCTTGTTGAGTTGTATTTGTTTTTGAGTTGAGATTCCCAAGTTGATTCGGTCCTTTTTGATGTTGTTTCATTCGGGCATTTTACATACTCGTACATTTCATGTACTGACTCCATTTGGCCTGCATCGTTTAATGATGCAGAGACAGGTACTAGAGATCATCAATCGGCGCACCGTTGAAGATCCACACACTCCTAGCTAGTTAGTGAGTCCTCCTAGTTTCCGGAGGATGTTGAGTTTCTTGTATAGTTTTGTGTTGTTTCCTTTATTTTGATTGTTGGTAGCCATGGGCTTGTCATTGGCACCTCCTAGATTGTTGATAGAGGCTTCATAGACCGGAGCGTAGAAATATTGGATTGTTCTTTTGAGTAGTTCTTCTATAACTATTTGTTGATTTGATAGTTATTTGGCCTTTAGCCCTAAATTATGAATAGTACTTCATTTTTTGAGTCTTCCTCTGAGAGAATGTGTTTGAATGAATGTGTGACTGGACCAGGTGGTTCGCTTGGAGGCCAGAAATGGCTTTCGAGTGTCGGTCACGCCTAGGGTACCCTCTCAGGGCATGACACTTAGCCATAAAGACAACATGTGAATTGTCACAATATAATCTCAATAGCTTAGATATAGAGTCGACAATTCCAAGGTCAGAAATTAAACTCTTCAACCATACATCATGTGAGGTAGCCTCAAAACAAGAAACAAACTTAACCTTCCATAGTGGAAGTAGTAACCAGAGTCTGTTTGACACTTCTCCATGATATAGCTCCACCGACTAACATAAAATTATATTCTGAAGTTGATTTTCGTGAATCAACTAAGCCAGCAAAGTATGAATCAGAGTAGACAATGACTTCTAAGTCGTCTGATTGTTTGTACATAAGCATGCAGACTTTTGTCCCTTGAAGATATCTTAACACTTTCTTTGCAGCTTTCCAGTGGTCAAGACCTAAATTACTCTGATATCTTCCTAATATTCCAACAATAAATGCTATGTCACCTAAGCATATATCAAGCTTCCAACAACAGAAGTATATGGAATGTCCTTCATTTGCTCCCTCTCAAGATTGTTCTTTGGGCACTGATTCAAATTGAACTTTTCACCTTTCACGATAGGATCTACACTTGGTGAACAATATTTCATTCGAAACCTCTCTAAAATTTTATCGATATAGGATTCTTGAGATAGACCTAAGGAACCTTGATGTCTATCTCGATGTATCTTAATGCCAATAACATAAGATGCATCACCCATGTCTTTCATCTAAAATTTTTTAGAGAGAAATTATTTCACCTCATGTATCATTCCCTTATCATTGGATGCAAGTAAGATATCATCCACATATAGAACTTAGAAACATATTTTATTCCCACTAACCTTCTAGTATATACTTTGATCCATAATATTCTCAACAAAGTTGAACGAAAAGATAACATTATGAAGTTTTAAATACCATTGACTGGAAGCTTGTTTTAGTCCATAAATGGATTTCTTTAACTTACATACGAAGTGCTCACCACTACTAAAGGAGAATCCTTCATGTTGTTTCATATAGACTTCTTCCTTTAAATCACTATTGAGAAATGCGGTTTTCACATCCATCTGTTGCAATTCTAAGTCAAAGTGTGCTACTAATGCCAATATTATGTGTAAAAATCTTTTTTAGACACAGGAGAAAAGGTTTTTGTGTAATCCATTCTTTCCTTTTGAGTGAATTCTTTAGCAACGAGTCTTGCTTTATATCTTTCTATGTTGCCTGATGAGTCTTTTTAGTTTTAAAGACCCATTTACATTCAATGGCTTTAACACCATCAGGCAACTCGACAAGATACCAAACCTCATTACCTTTCATAGAATTCATCTCTTCTTTCATGGCATTGTACCACAATTCAGACTCTTTACAATTCATGGCTTGTGAAAAAGACTCGGGATCATTTTCGACTCCAATGTTAGATTCATATTAATATACAACAAAGTCACAAAGAATTGCTTATTTTCTTTCTCTAGTAGATCTTCTTAATGTTACATCAATATTTTCTTGAGGATCATGTTGTTCAACTGGTTGTTTAATAATTTCAGAAATTACTTGAACAACTTGATCTATGGGAACATTTTCAGCAGCTTTTGGAATTTCATTAATTGGTTGCTCAACACCCAATTGTACTTGAGTGGTATTATGTATGACAATCAATCTTTGACTTGAAGTGGAAGGTCTATCTTTTACAAAAAATGTATTCTGAAATTGATCACTTCTACTAATTAAGTCATTCTCAAGAAAATTTGCATTTTTTAATTCCACAATCCTAGAATTGTTAGATGGACAGTAGAATCTGTATCCTTTAGGCCTTTTGGTATATCCAATAAAATATCCACTAATGGTCCTAGGATCTAATTTCTTTTCTTGTGGGTTGTAAATTTTAACTTCAGACTGGCATCCCCGCATACGTATATATGCCAAACTAAGTTTCCAACCTTTGAATAATTCAAAAGGTGTCTTTGGGACAACCTTGATTGGAACTCGATTTAATATATACACTGCCGTCTTAAGCGATTCAATCCACAAGGACTTAGGTATCTTAGAGCTTCTTAACATACTACGCACCATGTCCAATAATGTTTGATTTCTTCTTTAAGCTATACCATTCTGATCCAGAGAACCAGGTATAGTGTATTGGGAAATAATTCCATTTTGTTGAAGAAACTTCACAAACAGACCTTGTTCTTGTCCATCTTCAGTATATCTACCATAATACTCACCACCTCTATCAGTTTTCACAATCATAATTTTCTTTTCGTATGTTTCTCTACTTCCGCCTTGAAAACTTTAAAGGCTTCTAATGCTTCACTTTTGTTATGAAGCATGTAGAGGTACATATGTCATGAGTAATCATCTATAAAGGTGATGAAGTATTTCTGACCATATGCATCCATGTATGGACAACATATATTTGAATGTATGATTTCTAATACGGTTGAACTCCTCTTGTCACCTTTCTTTGACTTGTTGGTTTGCTTGCCTTTAATATAGTCCACACAGGTATCGAAATCAGTAAAATTTAAAGTACTAAGTACCCTATCATTTACTAATTTCTTAATTCTATTTATAGATATATGTCCCAATCTCCGATGCCATAAGTTAGAGGAATCTTCATTCATAACACATCATTTAGTGCCAGCTTGGACATGCAAAACATTATGAGTGGAATCATTTTTTTAATTTAAGAGAGAAAAGACCATCAGACAAAGTACCATATCCAACAAATTTAGATTTATAAAATAGTTTGGAATAACCCTCTAAAAAGAAGGAATATCCCAAAGGTACAAGTCTTGATACTGAAATTAAATTCCTAGAAAAATTAGGAACATAAAAGGTCTTTTCTAAATCTAAAATAAAACCACTACTAAGAACTAAATTGCATGTCCCAATAGCTTTCACATGCGACTGCATCTTGTTTCCAGAATAGATGCTTCACTCAGGTCACACTGCTTCCGCAGGTTTCTTAAATCCTGCAAGGAATTCGTAATATGGATTGTAGAAGCAGAATCAATCCACCACGTGTTATGATTAACATCAATCATATTTGATTCATAACAAATAAGAGAGATTGAAATACCTTTCTTAACAAGCTATTGTTGAAATTTGTCACAATCCTGCCTTATGTGCCCCTTTTCTCTACAAAAGCGACACTTAGATTCTTTCTTAATGTCAGTTTTAAGTGGTGCCTTTCCTTTCCACTTCTTATTGGCTTGATTGGTCTTCTTTCCTTGAGTAGTCATGAATGCACTTTTTCCTGTTTCCATCAGCAGTCGGCCTTTCTCTTGAACACACATGGCCATAAGTTCATTAATAGACCGTTTGTCTTTATGTGCATTATAAGAGATCTTAAATGGACCATACTGTGCAGGCAAAATGTTCAAAATATAGTGCACAAGAAAAGTCTCAGACATTTCAACATCAAGAATCTTTAGTTGAGCCGCTAAGTCTCGCATTTTCATAATGTGCTCAGGCACACCCCTCACACTGGTGAGTCTCATTGATGAGAATTTCATAATTAAGGTGCTGGCAAGTGCATTAGCTGAAGTCTCAAATTGTTCATCAATAGCCTTCAGTAATACCTTGACATTGTTATACTGTTCGACAGAACCACGAATACCGACAGAGATTTTAGTTTTAATGAACATAACATTCAAACGGTTAGAGCGTTCCCATTATTCATTAAGAGCAATCTCATCTTGAGTGCTGATTTCATTAATAGGTGGATCGTCTTTTCTGATAGCATAATCAATATCCATATACCCTAAGTGAAGGAGAATTCTCTCCTTCCAAATCTTATAGTTCTCACCATTCAGTTCGGGAATAACACAAATATCAGAGAAATTTATAGGTTGCATAACTACAAAAATATACATACATACTTAACATAAATTTAAGGCAAATAATATAAAATTGAATCTACTGACATTAAAATTGCATGTGGGCTAAATTTTTAATTCAATTAGATTCACATTTGATGATAAAAATATCAATTCACTAGCATGATATTTTACCTTTATGATAAAACTATTAAACTTTGATTCATAATTCCTATGGATACTTATGAAAAGTATTTAATATATTATCTTAATTAATTATGCAATCCAATAATAAATAAATCAAGTTATCATATCATGCTAATTAATCACAATTTAATGTCTAAAAAATTTCTTTATGTGATCCTTAACTTTAAAATTTTATTCAATTAAAGATGTTGTGGCTAAACTTTAATCAAATAAAATTATAGATCATTTAGACAATTTTCCTTATTTAATGTCTATAGTTTCTTTAAGTGATCCAAAAACTAATATATAATATTATTTAATTAAAATTTTTGTGGCTAAATCTCAATCAAATAAAATTATATGAATCACTAGACATTAAATCAAAATCGTGTACAAGATTTATTTCTGAATATTATGCAAGAAACTTAGATTTCATATGTTTAAAGTATATATATACATATATATGTAAAGAGACTCAAAGATTACATATAGTAAATATAATAATTTAAACATATAATATTCAAAATTAGAGAACTAACAGTCACATAGCTCTAAATATAATAATACAAAATTAGAGACAACTCTAAAGACTTCTGTAACAATGATTTTTGAAATTCTTTTGCAAAATTCGAGAAACCAACAAGGCAGAAGTAATCAGATTGCTCTGATACCAAATGTTAGAATACATAGAGCAATAGCGTAGCGGAAATAGTAGATCAACATACCTCCAGCCATTGTTACGAATAGTAGAAGCTGTCGGCGTTGGTTTTCCAATCCGGTAAGTCTTCTAAGAACTCAAACCTCACTCAAGATGGTGTTGAGTTTTGAAGGAGAATTTGTGCTTATGGACCTTTAAACAGACATGTCCTATTTTTAGTTGTTCTACCATCAAGAACGATAGTGAAAAATATAGTTATCATTAGTGGAAAGTTAGTGGGAGTGGAGTAGTTGAAGAGTAGTGGAGATAGTGGAAGAGTAGTAGAGTAGTTGTATAGTTCCATGGAAGTTATGGACCACATCCATGGAAGTTAGGGCCACATCCATGAAAGTTATGGCGAATTTTCAACAGGAGAACGATACAATCTATCTAAACATTATATTCATTAAAATAATACAATACGATACAATACAACAAAATGTAATACATTATAAAATAATATATAAAGTCGTGCCAATCTGTTGGAATTTGGTGAACACTTGAACCAACACAAAACTATGTCAATTCCATAATGTTTGTGAGATATTCAATCAGATAACTGGGTTAAATATAACATGCAATCCAATCAATATTTCATGACTTATATGTCAATGTTTCGAATTATTATTTTTCCTTTAATAGATTTAAAATCATTAAAGAGAAAGGTATTATTAGTAAAATGTGAAATCACGACAATTCGATGGAATTTATGAGTTATTCTATTAATTTGTCATGACTTCCATGCTACCATTTTGAAATGTATTTTTTCTTTTTATAGCTTCGAGATCATAAAAGGGATTTCATGGGTAAAAACTTGTAATTATGATACTTACATAAAGTTTGTGAGTTATCACCCTATTGATTTGTCATAACTTACACAGCATAAGAATATTTAAATCAGATTTTTCATAAATTTGAAAGGATCATCTTTGAACAAATATTTAATACTCATGTTACTTTTGCAAGACATTATAACATGTATAATTAGAACAAACAAATACACGCTCGAGTTAAAATAATGTTCATTTGATTAATTTTCATTTGCCTTTTTAAAAAAGGTCATCATCCTAGAAATGTCCTAAATTTTTACTTTAAAAAATTGAAATTGCAAGATAGTAATTGCATTTTAGTTATATACATAGTAGTGTATTATCAACAATTTATGTACAATTTGAAAAAGAAAGGTATAGTGAAAGTGAAGAAGGTGAACAAAGAATTATGTGTAATAAACATATTTGTATTATAATATATGTTTATTATATAGGTTCCTTTGGAGAAAAGTTAGGAATCATAACTTTGGGGGGAAATCACTTTTCCCCTATAAGAAAAGAGGCTTCTCTTGTAAAGAATCCCTCGAGAGAAATAAGAAGTCTTATCTCTCTTTTCAGTACTCCCTACTTTATTTTTCTTATTGTTTTATAATTTAATAACATGTTATTAGTATAAGTTTCTACTTTAAAAACTCAATTTGAAAAGATCTGAGGTAAGGATGAATCTTGTTAATCGTTAAATTGCTTAATATTAAAAATCTATAGAGAACTAGTTTGAGGTATTGGGTAAGCAATACTAATAATAAAAGTAAAAAGGAAAATCTACTACATAATCATTTATTATACTTCAAAAGATTTTTCCTTACAAGATTATGTTTTACAAGTTATACAGAGAGCCACTTATCTTATTTGATAATTTGTTTGTACTTTTTCATTATCTAGTATTAGCTCTCGTCTCATGATTCCTTGTATGATAAGAAATATCTATGACATCTTTAAGTTTTGGGGTTCAATAATCTCAAATTATGATAGTGTATCGAGTTATTTTAAAAGATTTATTTTGATTAAAAGTATTTGTAATATTGATGTGGAAGTGATAATATTGTTTATATCTTATCGTGGCTAAATTATTTATGCCTATAATCATCAAAAGTGACATAATTTTTTAGTACTTTAAAACTTCTTAATTGCTTTGAAATCGGATATACTCTGAGATATATGTTAGAGAAAATTTCTTTAGATTTCATGTATATCTTGATTTACTCTTGAAGTGGAAAATTTGAAGTCTACTTCTAAAATAGTAAACTTGAATTTGTTGCCATGTATATATCAGACGAAACCTATTTATTTTGGGTGCTTGATGTTGAAATTCATCTGAATACGATGAACATGAAATAAGGTACTAAGCTATCATAGTTTGATATGGTCAGATGATTGTGTTTCATTCATAAAGAATGAGAGCTTTTAATAAATGCTACAAATACAAAACTATTCTTTGAAGTGAATGTGGTAACAATATATAATATGTCTGAAAGAAGATAAATGGTTGAATAATGCACGTGAACGTGGAATGAGATACAAAGCTATCATAATTTGATATGCTCAGATGATTGTGTTTCATTCATGAAGAATGAGAACTTTTGATAAATGCTACAAATACAAAACTATTTTTTGAAGTGAATGTGGTAGCAATGTATAATATGTCTGAAAGAAAATAAGTGGTTGAATAATGCACATGAACGTGGAATGAGGTACAAAGCTATCATAATTTGATATGCTCAGATGACTGTGTTTCATTCATCAAGAATGAGAACTTTTGCTAAATGCTAAAAATACAAATGAATGTAATAACAGTCAATAAAGCTTATCAATACAGATGTACATTTTGTCGTGATGGTATCACAACTCACCTCTAGGAGAGGTAGAGTAATTCAGAGAAAAAATAAATCTGAAATTTACTCACGAAGAGAAATTTACTAAAGTAAAAGACACATGTTATGGTAAATTTGGAGTTTACTAATACAAATAATTTTATTAGTTGGCATGAACGATTTAGCCATTCGGATATTAAATATCATTATATATTGAAGAATTAGAAAATTCTTCGAGAATTCTTTATATTGCTTCTTCTCCTGATAAGTTGATTGGATCAACTAATGTTAGGACTGAAGCCCTTGAACTCTGGATTATATAAAAAGTGAATTTGCGCCCGTTCACCTTTTATGTGATATGTTAGAGAGATGCATCTATAAGATGATCACATTTGTGTTTATTGTCAACCTGCATTTTGACATCAATAAAATTATTTGTGCAAAATAATTGAGCTGAGAGCACGACTTCCAGATTATGTAATTAAAATAATTTATCTTGATAATATTGTGATTAATATCCAATTTGATGTGGCATTGAGTGTTTTAAATAAATTGCTGAACCATTGGTTATGAGAAAAGAATTTGATGTGTTGGTTTGAAATATGATATATTGTATACAAAAGTAATTGCATGTATCATATCAATAAATTATGATTAGTTAATTTCTCTCTCAATTGATTCAGAATTACGAATCAAATATTTTTCATCTAATAGCTTTTGATGTTGGTATATAATTGATGGATACTCTAAAGTAAATTGAGATATATATGTTAGTTTTCCTAATATAAGGGGGAGATAATAATCAGTTAAGAAATCTAGTATGAATTATCATTAATACTATCCTTATTTAAAAGATAACTCAAGTCAAACGCTAAAAACATTTGCTCACTCAAAATTAATTTCATATTTAAATGCAAAAACTCCTATTTAATATTTCTAAAAAACAGAGTCTACAACATAAATGAAGCATGGTAGACCAATCAATTTTAAATAAAATCATCCTTGAAAAAAAGGAAAGGAGAAAATGATCATAATAAGAATGCAATGTGCTCTTGAAGAGCCTACCACATAATTCTTCCTGAAACCTCATGAAAGATTTAGGTACCCAAAAATAATAAAGTGATGAGATCTCAATGAAGTTGTTACTTTGTGAATCGATACAAAATGATATCTTTGTTGATAATGTCTTTAAAACAATATAGCGCAATATTATAAAAAAATTACGATGATATGAATTCTACTGTTTATTAAAGCATGTTGGCATAGAAATTATTATCAAATGAATGATGCATTTTGGTATGTGCGAAACTTATTTGACTTGCAGTCTAGACATTACAAAATGTCATAAATTCGATATTGAATGTCGTCATTTGACAAAATTAATATAAAATTTTTTTCTAAAAAATTCAAAATGTCTGAAGCATATAAAAGTTCTTGAAAAATCTTGTTTATAATCCTCACACTATAAGAAAAAGGCTTATTAGGGACCAATATTGAATGACAAGCAAAACTCATCTTTGTAAATTACTATTCACGTCTGAGAAAGCCCTAGACCCTCATTGCTCACTAAACTCTGGAATTCATCATCAAGAGAGTTACTCGTCCTTCAGATTCTTCTCCCAGCATTGGAGTTATTCTGCACCAGGTAATGTTTTACTGCTTTCTATTTGCTTCAGCGAATCTGTCTCAAGAGAAATTCGTGAATGCAGCTGCATTAGACAAGGCACTCAACTCTCCTCACTCTACTTATTTTCAAGATTAAAATTTTCTGTGGTTTGTTTTCGATTAGTACTGTTTTGCTTCTTGCTTTTATTTTACTTTTTTGTCATGACTTCTCTTGTGATAGTTTGGTTGATTTTCATTCTCCATTAGTTTAGTTCTATTTATTTTGATTTGGGAAGAAATGAGTTGAAGTACAGATGAAGTGTTTGGTGAAAGTCTTTGGAAAGTTTTACCTTGATTGATGAGAGAAACCAAATGCGTTTATGGATAAAAATCTAATCTTATCATCTGCTTCTCTCTTTGGTCTTGAAACCAATTATACCCTATGATTGTTGAAGCATTTTCTATTTGCAAACCTCAGATCCTTGACAAAACTATCTTCGTTGCTTTATAATTTTTTTATTCAAAATTTCTGATGTAAATAATAGCACTACTTGTTATATGAAACAGGATATCAATAATAAGCAGGGTTAGGTGAATGTATAAATAATTCCTCATTTATATCTCTTGTTGAAGTCCTTTTCTCTAAAACAAGCAAGTACAAAGTACTAACATAGTAAAAAGCTATTGCTCTCTACTTCTCTTAAATTTTCTATTTTCTTTGTTAGTAATTTTCTCAATTTAGGAGAAGTTAAATCTTGTATAAGTCGGCAAAAAAAAAGCTGCCATAATTAGACTTATAGAATTTTCGTTCAATAGGCTCACGATAGAATGCTAACCACTGTGAATATATTAACTTAAGATCATCAATGAAAATAATGTGATTACGTTGCAGGGGAAACTCTGAAACCAAGTATTGAAATGTAGTTCCTCTTCTAATTCAATTGATTTTCTTGATTAGCATGAAAATTAATTTGTGGATGCAGCTTCCATAGACAAGACACCATTCGTTTCTTGTGTTTTCCTTTACCCTTTCTCTGATGTTTTTTGTTGGTTCTATGTAGTAGTGTTGCTCTTTACCATATATTGTGGAGTCATTTCTGGAGAATGGTATAAGCAAAAGTGAGGCTGCATAAGGTAAGCCAATTTTTCACTCACTATCTTCTATATATTTTGTGGGTAGTTATATATGTGAATATCATATGAATTTTACTTATCGAATGAATATGAATATTATTTTTCTAATGTTATTACGTTATGTGTGAAACATGTTAGCTCTATGGAAGAATATGTTATTGCTAAAACATGGAAGAATTGAAATCTTGTTTATAAGTCAATTTCTTCAAATCTAATTTCAGTTTGTGTTATTCTTGTATTTGAAATCTTTCATACTTGTGTTCAGTCAAATGTTCGTATTTTCTTTAAGTTCAAAATTTCACTGAAGCTGAACACAATATTTTTTCATGGTTGTTTGAGTATGGTGTTAGTTATAATCAGTCATCTGCATTTAGCATTCAATTGAAATTCAACGGATATCCTTCTTAGGTGGTTAGGGTGCAATCGATAGAATATTGCATTGTCATTTGGACCAATAAGAAATTACAAAGGTCCCTTTATTATTCTTTGTTCAGTGTATCTTGCCTAGCTCATATGTCCAACTTTCTAAATTTAGATAACCCTAGAAATATAGATAATCAATTGATGCTACATTTTTATTTATAGAAATCTAACATTTGAATTTTGTTTTATTTGTATTTTTGATTGATCATGTTTAGACTTTTGAAATCTTGTGTATTTGATCTGAAGTTCCATTTTCATATAGTTGACAAAGTATTGCTTTGGACATAGATTTAAATAATATGAATTTCATACTATATATGTATATATGCTCAAGCCATGTTAAGTTTCAGTTTCATGTTACTTGTGTTTAATGACTAGTTTAGCAACCCTTAAATTTGAATTTTAGTTTCTGACAAGCTTAAATAGGATCCCACATTTACTCTTCACATATATGTTTGTATCTTTGAAGCCTTCTTACATTGTTGTTCAAATTTTTGAAGTGTATGTAATTACACTTGATAGAATTTGACAGGTGAGTAGTTAGATTACTAAACTTAAATTAACTGAAATTATCTAACCAATTGTAGTAAATCTTTATCATCTTTACAAAAGTTTATTTCATACCTTCTACAAGTTTTGAAGACTCGAATTAACAAGTCAAGAAGCTAGTTATGAAGACCACATGACGAGTTGGTTATCATTTCGTGATGGATGCATACGAAATATTCGCTACAGATAGTTCTATCCTTTTGTGTGAAAGGGTTTGTATATTATTGATGTATAATGCTACCATTGGGATGTGAATTCATATTTTTAGTTATGTATATATACCAAAGCAGATTGCAATTGTTAATTATAATTTTGTCTATGTAATTTCATTTTCATATTATGAGTTGCTTAATATTCACTCTTTATAAAAACAAGACCAGAAAAGATATAGGGACCATATGATGCAGTTAACCTTTTTAGAGACCAGATTTCTTGTTGCTAAAAATCTTTAGGCCCCAACACTGAAGGGTATTTAGGGACCAGAAATGTGGTTGCTAAAAGTGTTTTAGAGACTAGAATTACGGTGGCTGCTATTACGTTTTAGGGACCAGTAAATAAATCTCGTCACTAATGACTTTTAGCGAAGAAGCCTGTAAGGACGGGAAAATCTGGTCGCTATTGATATTTTGGGACCACAATCATATTTTTAGAGACCAGATTTAATAGCTATTTTTCTTGTAGTGTTATATATATTAAATTAATAAAGAATTTTTCGTATTGTTATGCAAATGATGTCTTGAATTGAAACTTTTGAAGAATTTTATAAAACAATAGATTATCTACTTAAATTAATTGAAATGAATAACTTGTTGAATTCTTTAGTCTTGAAGTACCATATCTTTATTTGATTGATTCATTTATATATCTTGCTATAACTATGAGCATGATATAGTTTTACTTTTATATGAAGAGATTAAAATATGATCAATTGTAAGTTTTGATCTGAATATAGTTATCCTACAAATATTGTCAAATTTTTGAATATACGACATAGAAGTTTGATATATACATACTATTTATTTTCATTAAGGGTTACTATCCTACTATATTATTTGCATGATAGTCAAATCATGAAATAAGTTGAAAATGTGTTTGACATATGTCAATTATATATCACATTTGAGAAAAATATAGTTTGAAATGTGATAAAGTATCCACAATTTTATATGAAAATAATGCATCATGCATAGTACAACTAAAAGGATGATTCATAAAAAGAGATACAAGGAAGCGCATTTTGTCAAAACTTATCTAAACATATGAGCTCCAAAAGAATGATGATATCAACATGCAACAGATTTATTCGAGTGCACAATTGTAACTTTCTAGAAGATGGTGCACAAGATTGGAATAAAAAGATTCAAGTATTTGAATTGATGTTCTCATTAGGGAGGAGTTAATACGTGTTATACTTTTTTTTTCTTACGAGGTTTTGTCCCACTAAATATTTCTTGTAAGGTTTCTAATGAGCCATTCAAAATACGTATTAGTAGATATGTGTACTATTTTTTCTTCACTATTATCTATTAAATAGACATCTAAGGGAGAGTGTTATAAATATATTTGTATTATAGTGAATATCTAGGTTCTTTTGGAGAAAAGTTAGGAACCCTAACTTTGGGATCAAGTCAGTTTTTTCCTATAAATAAATAGATTTTCTTCATTGTAAAGAATCCCTCAATCTCTAATCCTCCAAGAAAAAAATATCTTCTCTCTTCGCCCTACTTTATTTTTCTTTTACTTGTTTTATAGTTTCATAATATTTTATTTATTTTCCACATTTCAAATACAACTTCAATTTATATTTAAAATTTTCATGGGAAACACTGATTTTCAAGTAAAATAAAAATATTTTCAAATTTCATGGCCAAAGGGGTCCTAGGTTTTCAAATTTTCACAAGAAAAAAAGGGCTTGATATACTTCTTAACTCTGCGATTTAGAGCTAATATATCCGCCGTTATAACTATGAGATCTATTGGAAAAGAAGTATAAGTCTGAGGATGTCGAGTTGAAGAAGTCTGTTGCAGACAAATTTCTTGACTATAAGATATTAGATAAATGATAGAGTATCAGGGACATCGAATATAAATCTCATTTTGAAGAAATACGTTTTAACTTTGACATTGTTCACCAAACAATTGTTCCTTACTTGCCATAATCAAACGAAATTGTGGTAACGAAAAATAAAACACTCTTATCATAAGTTTTATTGGGACAAAGCTATACTTACAGCTAGTTGAATATTTCAATCGAGTGCCCATAGAAAAACACAATTTATTTCATACAAAAAATTGAAAAGGAAGAAAGTCTAACCTTTAATACTTGAAAGACTGAGGGTGGTTGGCTAAAGTACAAGTTCATAGGGTGAAGACATGATTAAAAATCATTGATTGTGTTATTATACGATATGCTATGAACAGTAAAAAAATATCTTTTTCTGGTTTACAAATCATTTTTTTGACATTTATGTTAATATAATAATTGATCAAATAATGTTGCATTCTTCGAAGGTATATCTCCATACAAAAGGTAATCTGAGTTGTCTAACGAAGGATCTAAAAAACCTCAGGAAGAAACAAAGGAAGATGCTCTTAATTAGGTAAATCCAAGACTTAGCAAATGTGTAATGACCTAGAGAGTCATTTTTGAAAATTCTTAAGAAATTACCGTTTGACCCCTCTCGTTAGTTTTTTCGGGGGTTAATTGAATAGGTTGTGTGGTTGATTTTGGTAAATTCTTAAAAGATTGTGAATTATGTAAGTTCTTGAGTTTTGAAGGTTTAAGTCACTCAAAAGTGGTTTTCGGTACCAACCGGTGCTACGGGTATCGAAATAGAATTCCGTCAGTTTCATCAGCTACGGAATATGTAAATTAGTGTAGGAGTGTCTTCGTTTTTGAATTCGGGGTAGTTTCGTGAAATCAAGTTCCTAAGTTGGAAAGTTTGATTTGAAATGAACTAAGTTTGACTTTGGTCAACAATTCGAGTTCGGAGATTCGAATTGGATTTATGATGATTTCATTGGTTTAGTGGGTGATTTTAGGCCTAAGAGAGGCTTTGTTATAATTTTTGGAGGTCCCGAGCTCGTTTTGGTCTTTTTGAGGTTTAGAGTTAGTTTAGTTGCGACTTATCGAGTTTCGAGTCAAGAAGACCTCGAATTCGAATTCTGATGGTTCCATTGAGTTTGGGATGTCAAATTTAGTAGGAGTGCATATATGATTTATGTGTATGAAATTCCAAACGAATCTCGAGGGTTCAATCGGAGACTTGAGATTTAGCCTTGTTCAGTTTCTGGTGCTGGTGCAAGGTCTGCTTAAGCGCATCAGGTTCGCAAAAGCGAACATTCGCTTTAGAGAGACCCATCGCTTTAGCGAAAGATCTCACTTAAGTGGGGTTTGGCAAAAGCAAACCTCTACTTTAGCGACCCTGTGTCGCTTAAGCGACACCTGAGAGGCCTTTTGGCTCGATTTTAGGCCATTTTTTTTTCAAAACCTTCATTTTCTATCACTTGGAGCTTTAGGAAGGCAATCTTTGAGGAGATTTTTGGGGAAATTCATCAGGGTAAGTTCTTCTACCATTCCTAAATCAATTTTTATCAATTTCATCTTCTAATATCTTTTAAATACTATGATTTCAAGAGGGTTTTTGAGGAGATTTCTTCTAAAATTCAAGCTCAAAAATCTATGATTTCTAACTTAATTCTTGGTTAATTTCTATGAGGATTTCAACATAAACTCCTCTCAATGAGTAGAATGTGGTTTTGAAAGAAAATTTCAGTTTCACTTATTTTGAATATTAATCAATTTTTAGACCATTTTACTCTCGGTTCTGAATCCTTCTAATATGAGTATCATTGGACTCTTTGTGATGTATATATTTTATTTTTGATAGTGGGTTGTAATTTCGGACATTAAATTCGACGGTTGTCCATTTGGTAGGAGCGTTCATATGCGGTTTCGACAATTGAGATAGGTTTGACTATATTTCTTGAGACAAGGATGGGGTAATTAGTCAATATTATATTATAGACTATGGGATGGAGTTGTAGTATTGATTGGGACTGATAAATTATTTGTGATGCCAATCTGGGGGCTTATCTGCGCTATGTAGCTCGTATGGGGGTCTTACTTGCTATCTTATCTACTTTTGAGAATATGTAATTCATGATTTATCTATGATACAGGTGTGAGAGACTATTTAAACTGAATTGCCCTCTGGGGTTTTGAGCGTATTTGAGCATTGAACTGTTTCTTAAAGATGGTGGTCATTTATTTTAGTAAAACTTCTTCCTATTCCTATCTATTAAGGGTGAATATCACGATTAGGTTGAGTTTAGAGAACTTGAAACAGAATATATATATATATATATATATATATATTACAACAATAATATTGGGAAGTTGAGAACTGTGATATGTCTTTTTGAGGGAAAAAAATGTGACACTTTTTTATATCCTTGACCAAGAGCTAGGTGGTAAGTTGATGAGATATTAAGATATTGTGATTGGTATATGGACTTCGAGTCCCCCATGGGTCCTTTTCTGAAAGCCTTAGCTCGACAGGTGCATATGACAGGTTGTGTGACAACCTTGATTCCACCGTACTACCATATCATTACATTATCATATTGTATTGCATTGCATCGATATATGTGATAGTTGACTTATCTGGTTAATTGTGATAATGAACTGTACTTATGTGTTTACTTTAAATTGTGTTGTTCTATATAAATTGGCGGCACCAATGCCAAAATGAGATTTTTTTGTCTGAAGGTGAAAGCGTCCCTTAATTTATTTCATAAATTTGATTAATTCCTTATACCTCGTTAGTTAAACCTACTTAGTACATGTGGATTATACTCACCCCTACTTCTATGTCCTGTTTATGCAGATTCTAGTCTGGACTTTTCGAGTGGAATCTGATCTTCTAGTGGACTTATATCTACAAATTAGTGGTGAGATTTTGAAATTTGAATTGTCACTAATCTATCTTTATTTCTCAGTCTTTAGTACTTTTCAGAGACTTACTTTGTATAATCAGATTCAAACTCTGTATAAAATGTTCTTTATACTTATGACACCAGGTTTTGGGATAAATACTTCCTTGTCTTTCTTTTCATTTAATTATGGACTGACTTTTCCTTGAGAGTCTTGTATGACTTTTACTTTAGGCTTATACATCGGGTTGAGGAGCAACACCTACTTGTGGACGAGCTATAGATCTATCACCTGAGCCCATGTATGAGCATAGGATTATGAGTAGCAGGTAGAAGAGTAGAGGCCAGCCCAGCATCCTGCGGTTCTCGATAGAGCTCCGATGCTTCAGGAGCTACTGGTCAGATTATTAGCCAGATTAGATGGTGCTTTTACTTCTGGTGTTCTTTCAGGTACTTTAGGCTCTCCTATCATAGTTGATGCTACACCGCTAATTTGGAGGCCTAGTGTGGGATTTCATACTCAAAGTATATGACCACGACAATGACCACGACCATGACCACCGCCCGTATTGGCCATCACGGGCCCTAGTGGAGCTCCGTTTAGTTACCCGAATCCAGTTTTAAGTTGTGCGTATTTTAGTCATTCCCTATGATTTTTATTAATGAATGTGGATGATTTTTGGGACTGTATTCTAACCTATTAACTACCTTAAGCTCACTTAATCCTCTCATTCTCACCCTAACACTCCAAATCAAAATCTTCTCTCTAAAAGTATGCTCTCCAAGTTTTTTTCTTCCTCAAGTAAATTCTAAGGGTTTTCTTCAAGATCAAGCTTCAATTTCTTCAAGTTAGGGCTTCTAAAGGCTAAGGTATATGGGACTTCATCCATGGATACCTTTCACCCATGGAATCCCAATCTTTTTCCCAAATTTCTTTATGATTTCTATTCAAAATCCCTAATTCTATGATGATTGCATTGTGTCTTCTTATTCATGATATACTCTATAACTATTGATTAAATTATGCATTCAATTGATATTATTTTCATGAATTAAGTATGGATTGACATAAAATATATGATCGTGCATGTTTTCAATCCAATATCATGATTTCCAAGTAAATTGATCATGTATTAATGTTTCTACCCTAGTTTCAAGTATAAGTTATGTAACACCCCAATTTTCTTTTTATGGTTTTTTTCTAAAAGATTGCCAGGTGATCCACGTTATCTATGAAGTTCTATGTAACACCCCCTAAATATTTTTGCTAAGATTCGAATATTTCTTCACGTGAGTGTAGACTCGGACCGGAGGACTTGTAATTTTACAAATGAGTTAGGATCAATTCCTAAGTAATTGAAACGTATTAGATGTGTTTAGGGGTCATAAGGGATCTCTAACACCAAGTCGAGTCCAAAGAACTCCAATCGATTAAGTTTTCAGATGAGTTAGTATTAGGGTCAACTTCAAACGACCATATCTCCTATAATATATTGAACAGGGTGGACCACGACCTACCAAATTAAAGGTATTTTAGTCTTTTTTCCAATTCCACAAGGATTGAAATTTTTGGAGTTCGGAGTCAAAAGTTATGACCATTTTACTACAGACTAGTACTGCGGGAATTTCAGACCTGGGCGACCCCTGCAGGAAATTAGGCTTGGCTCTCTAGTGGCGCGACGCGCCACTATAGCGCCAGAAAACAGCCTCAGTAGTTTGGTCCTTGGCATGACGCGCCACTATTAGATGTGCAGGGTTTTAAGCCTATTTTGGCTTGGCGCTGCAGTGGCGCGACACGCCTTTATAGCGCCATCAAAATTTTGCCCAATTTTTCAGATTTTTGAAGAGGGGCAACTTGGACTTTTTACTAATTATATATACCTATCCTTGGACGTTTTGGGATCATATTTTTTAGTCCCTCTCTCTCTAAAAGCCCTAATATTTTCTCTCTTCTTCTTCTTCTTCTTCTCCAAATCCTTCTCCAACAAAGGGTGCCTCCAAGAGTTTCAAGGATTCAAGTCTCCCATTGAAGACCCAACAACTAGGTCTCTTCAAAGTCTTCACAAGGTATGTAAGGCTAACTTAAAGTATGGATTGAGTTCTTCCATATGCCCATAGATGTGTTGGATAGGAGTGTTGAAAGAGTTGAACCTTCTAAGAAGGTTTTCTTGAAAGTTTTTCCTAAACTATAGAATGTTTTTAGATACTATTGGTTGATTGATGTTTTTAATGACTTGAGTTACTAAATAGTTATCTTTCATAATTATTGACTACAAATGGATCTTGGTATATAGATTTATAGGTATTGACGATATTCTTGAGTTGAGTTTGTTGAGAGTATGGATTCATGTTTCATTCACATGAATCCGAGATGAGATTTCTTTGTTATAATTGTCTTGAGGTTGAGGTGGATGGTTTTGTGTATATATGTATTAATTGGAATGAAAAGAATGAATTGGATAGTTAAAATGTCCTTTTGCTTCCATAAATTGAACATATGACTAAAATAAAGATTTTAGAGTAGATGTTTGACGATCGATATGATTATGATATTTGACAATAATGTGATGATAATGTTTGATGATGATGTGAATGATGATATATGATGATGATGTGATGTTGATGTTTGATGACGATGTGAATAATGGTATTTGACGATGATGTGAATGAAGAGGTTATGTTGATGAGGATGTTATGTGATGAAGTGGATTGAAGTCTAATGTAATTTTGTGGTATGTGATGTGCATAGTTTGAGTTGATTGGAGTCTTAGGAATATTTGAAAATAAATGATCTTTTGAGAAGGAGCTTTAGATAAATTATTTGTGAACCTTTTTTCATAAACTATTTACGCACTATTTTGAGTCTAAAGAATTATTAGTTTCATCTTTGATTTAAAAAGGAGTTTAAGTATGAGTTGAGTATGAGGAACCTTTAAATGAGTTGAGTATTTTTATATTAAAGTATCTATTTTGAGTTTGAGTTGAGGAGTTGGAATTATATTTCAAATGTACATAATATTTTCTACATCCATTGAGTTGAGATGATATCAAATTTGAAGAGAAAAGTTTGATGATTGAGACGAGTCGATTTGAAAAGAGTCCAATGAGACTAAATGAGTCGATTTGAAACCAAGTCCTAAGAGGCTAAATGAGTATTTTGAGTATCTTACTCACTTGATAGATATGAGGATATTGAGTCTTGGGAGGAGTATCGAGCACCAAATTGGGTAAGAGTATAGTCCATGCCCGAACCAATAAACTACATCGCTAAATGTATAAGGGGATGAAACCGTTAAAGTCGGATGCTTCCCATGGGATCGAACTATTAAAGTCGGATGTTTTCCATTTTATTGTCCTGACATTATAGGACTTGGTTGGATTAGATCCATAATTGGTTGATTCGTTCATACCCTGGCAAGATATGAACGGATGTGGCAACAACGTCGGCTTGTTGTACTATCACTCGCTTATATGGTGATGGTTGTCGGTTAGAGAAACTCCCAATTGAATGGATTGTGCTTGATATGATTGGTTTGAATATGATTGTAGATGATTGAGTTGAATTGTAAAACATTGCATAATTTAATTTGCATAGTTATTGAGTTGAGTCCTTAGAGTTGATTGTTGAGTTGATTTTATATGATCGGATTTAGGATGTGTGATGGATTGGATTATATGATATGTGATTGGATAGTGTATGATGGAAGGGTATATGATTGGATTGGATCGAATCGTATATGACCGGATTGAACCGATTGTATACATTGGATTGAATCGGATGATATATAATTTAATTGCACTATATTGTATATGATTGGATTGGATTGTATGGTATATGATTGGTCTTTGTCTAAAAATGTCTTCTTACTTTAGACTTATGACGCCTTATTTGAGTCTCTCTTATCTTTTTGATGTGAGATATTTGGATCGATGATATTCTTCCTTGAGGTATGTTTCATTCTACCATTTTACATACTCGTATATTCCACGTACTGACGCCATTTGCCTTGCATCATTTCATGATGCAGAGACAAGTTTAAGAGATCGTCACTAGGAGCATCATTGGGGATCTATTCACACTCAGTGTATTGGTGAGTCCTCTCCTACATTCGGAGGATACCGCTTATATTATTCTTGCGTCGAGTTAGCCCTTTTTATTTGATTTGAGGTAGCCATGAACATGTCATTGGCACAAATTAGATAGTAGTGATAGAGGCTTCATAGACTAGATAGTGAAGGGTCGATTGAGAATTTATTTTCTTAAATTATTCTTGTCAAACTATTTTTTTTGGCAAATATTTTAGTTGATCTGTTGGCCCAAGGCCTTTATTCTTTGAGTTGAATGGGTGATTTGAGTTGCCCGCTAAATTATTCGTTATTTTTAAACTTTCCGCTAAATGAATGAATGAACGGATGTGTGATTAGGCTATGTAGTTTGCTTGGGAGCCAAAAATGGTTTCTGAGTGCCGGTTACGTCTAGGGTACCCTCCCGGTTGGAAATAGGTCTAGAGGGATTTGGAAGGAGTTGGAGGCCAAGTAATGAGTCATGGTAATCAACCTACTTGCGTAAGATACCGACTTGGATGCCTTACATAACAAAGCTACTTGAGTACATGTCGAGCTTAAGTAGCAAAAATTTCATAGGTTCTTAAAGTGAGATGAGATTTTGAACCCACAAAAGAGGAATAAGAAAACGACGCACCTACTTGGAATGAGTAGCTGATGCACCTACTTGGACGAAGTAGGTGACACACCTACTTGGGGTAGACCCCACGCTGCTATATGGCAACTTTGGATTGGGCGCATGGATGAGGTGGCACCCTAGGAGCTGGACATGTGTCACCCCTAGGGGCTGCCATGTGTCACATTTTAAGGTAGCATATATATACATGTAAAGATGACTAATCTTTCATCTAGACCTCATTCTACAACTTAGAAAGTGAGAAAAAATGAGAGAAAATGTAGAGAATCAAGAGAGGCAGCCACGGGTTTGGCTTGAAGCAAGGTAAGTCCTCTAATTTTGTTCTGTAAATTAATTATCTAAGGTATTCTTCGATTAAGTAACGGTGTTTAAATACATAAAATTTATAGTTGGGGCAGCGATGAGGTTCTTGTTCTTGTTAACAAACCCATTTTTTTGAATGAGACTGTTGTTAGTAATACTAGTATAACTCCTTGTGTAAAGCTTCATTTTGAGTGATTAAAGATGTTTTGGAAATCTATTTCATAGGGCTATAACTTTTATTTAGGCTCTAAAACCCAGCTTTGCTTTTATCTGCTCAAAAAAGGGTGATGAAGTATAGGGGAGGTGCTACCCAAATTTTGTTTTGGAAATCCTACATAGACTGCTGTTGGTATCAGAGCCTAGGTTTATGATTCTTGGACTTTTATTGTGACTTATTGCTATATTGTTTGTTTTTGTTATATGTTGTTTTTGTATATAGTGCATATGCATCATGTACATGTTCCTAATGCAATGTGATCTTCCCTTATGAAGTAATCAAGTCGTGGCATCTTCTACTTCTAATAGACTTATGGAAGCCACTCATGAGGGTTTAAATACCTCTAATGCCCAACTCCACCTACAAGAAGGGGTTGGAGAATATTTTTCTGATGATAATCCTCTTAGTACAAGTGAATCTAAAGCGAGAAGTAATCAGGGTATGAGAGTTGGGCCACACCCTCAAATAAGTCATAGTGCCCCCGCTGTTGATCCCCCTTTTCAACAAATGGATGGTTTCTTTCATCACATGGCTAGAAGAATGACTGAACCTGATGAAATGAACTTTGATAAAATAAGAAAAATGGGTGGAGTTGAGTTTGAAGGCACTGTTGACCCTACAGATGTCGAGCAGTGGTTGGAACAGATTGAAAGAGTGTTCGAGCAGTTAGAGTGTTCTGACGCTGCCAAATTTAAGTATGTTGTCTCATTGTTACAAAAAGATGCCTATAATTGGTGGGTAAGTGTACCGAATGCCAAAGCAAAACTTCCTGTTCTTACTTAGAATGATTTTGTGAAAGAATTTCATAAAAAGCATGTCCCATGCTTATCATGATGCAAAGAAAAATGAGTTCTTAAATTTAGAGCAAGAGAGTATGTCTATCACTGAATATCAACAAAAGTTTCTCAGGCGGTCTCGCTATGTTGGGGGTATTATTAATAAAGAAAACGATAAGTGCAGGCAATTCGAAGACAGTTTGAATGATTCTATCAGAAAATCTGTAGCGGTCCTACAACATAAAAACTTTTATAAATTAGTTTTAACTGCTCTTACTTGGGAAAGGATCGAAAAGGAACAAGCTTGTAGAAATGAACACAAGTTCAGGAAAGCTTATGCATATTTAGGAGGTCTATCAAAAAAGGGAGATTTGACAGTTCCACAGCTAATACTTTTCGCAATTTACCCCAACATAAGCAGAATAGATCAAGTTTCTCTATTGCCGGCACTCCAAGCTATGGCCAAGGCAAGACTCGTATACCCATTTGTGCACAATATGGAAAGAATCACTTTGGTACTTGTAGAAGAGCTTATGGCGCTTGTTTTAATTGTGGGAGCTTTAATCATAAAGTGAGGGATTATCCTAATCCTAACCCCACTTCTTCTCCGTGTACGGAAGGCTCGGTTCAAAAACTTGTTAACACTCCCTCTCAAGGGAGTAGAGGTGTAAGATCTAGAAACACACAAGCAACAGGTATAGGTGCAACCAATCCAACTAGTGGGTTAAGAGCTACAACACGAGCTTATGCGATGAGACAGAGGGATGACCAAGATGGAGCAGATATGGTTGTTGGTAAATTTCACTTATTCGACTTATGTGTTGTTACATTATTTGATCCTGGTTCTACACATTCGTATGTTTGCTCATCATTGGCTTTTCCTGAAAATGTGAAATATGTGAGACTCGATTGTAGGGTGCTTTTCCAAAGTCCTTTGGGTCAACAAGTTATTTGCAATCAAATCTACCGAGGTTGTCCCTTGGTGATTCAAAATCTAGTCTTCCCTGCCGATTTAATTGAAATGCCTTTTCAAGACTATGATGTCATTATCGGTATGAATTGGTTTTATAGATACCATGCGGTAGTTGATTGTAGGTCAAAGCATGTGACCTTTAGAGCTCTTTCACCTTCACACATCATTGTTCTAGGTGAAAGATCAATGACATCTAATATCATCTCCGCGGTTGTGGCAAGGAAGATGGTTAGACAAGGTTGTGAAGCTTATCTTGCTCATATATTTGATACACACCTGGAAAGTCCAAGCCTTAAGGATATACCCATGGTGTATGAATTTTCTGATGTCTTCCCTGAAATTTTTTTTGGACTTCCCCCGGAAAGGGAGGTTGAATTTCCTATAAAGGTTGTTCCTGGAACTACTCCTATCTCTATGATGCCTTATCGAATGACTCCAGCAGAACTGAAAGAGTTGAAAAATCAATTGCAAGAACTCCTTGAGAAAGGTTTTATTCGCCCGAGTGTTTCTCCTTGGGGAGCTCCTATGCTATTTGTGAAAAATAAAGATGAGACTTTTAGGCTTTGTGTTGATTACCATCAACTAAACAAGGTAACCATTAAGAATAAATACCCACTTCCTAGGATTGATGATTTATTTGACCAGTTAAAAGGTTCTAGTTTGTTCTCAAAAATTGACTTAAGGTCTGGGTATTACTAACTGCGGGTAAGGGAACATGATGTCCCTAAAACTGGCTTTAGGACTCGGTATGACCATTTTGAATTTTTGGTGATGCCATTTGGGTTGACGAATGCTCCCGCGACATTTATGGATTTGATGAATCGCGTGTTTAAGCCTTATCTTGATCAATTTGTAGTGGTTTTTATAGATGATATTTTAATATACTCCAAGAATAGTGAAGATCATGGAAAGCATCTTCGAATTATTTTGCAAATTCTGCAAGAGAAGAAGATTTATGCCAACCTTTCTAAATGTGAATTTTAGCTTGGTGAAGTAGCCTTTCTGGAACATATTGTGTCGGCGGCAAGTGTGAAAGTGGATCCTAGTAAAATTCAAGCTATTGTTGAATGGAAACCACCTAAAAGTCCAACTGAAGTAAGGAGTTTCTTGGGTTTAGCAGGATACTATAGAAGGTTTTTCAAAGGATTCTCCATGATAGTCCCCCTTTGACTAAACTCTTGAGGAAGAATGTCAAGTTTGTATGGGATGACAAATACCAGGAGAGTTTTGAAAATGTCAAATCCTTATTAACACAAGCTCCTATACTTACTCCACCAACTAAAAGGAAAGAATATGTGATATACAGTGATGCCTCTCATCGTGGTTTGGGTTGTGTCTTGATGCAAGAAGGGAAAGTGGTTGCGTATGCTTCCCGAAAATTGAAACCACATGAATTGAACTATCTTACTCATGACCTTGAGCTCACTGCCATAGTGTTTGCCTTGAAAATTTGGAGGCATTACTTATATGGAAAAAAATGTCACATATTTACTGATCACAAGAGTTTGAAGTACTTGGGTACACAGAAAGAGTTGAATTTGAGGCAACGTAGATGTTTGTAACTTGAACAGGGTGACTAGTTTTGCTATTTTTGGAGTGTGCTTTTAACTCAAGTCATGCCATGTGTTGGGTTTATACTTTGACTTGTTATTATGCACAAAGGAAGATAATAGTTCTGTGATAATTACTAGTTTGAGTTTTGTGTATTTTATGAACCTGCAATGGTGTTGAATTGGAAATAGAATTTCAAAACAAGTTTTCTAAATGTGTTGACTATTTGAGATTATAAAAAAACTATCTTTAGCTTCGTAAGTGGCATTCTCCCAAAGGGGATGCTACAAGTTATGATCATGAATGTCAAGTGATTTCAATGAAAGCTTTATGAACGATTTTTAAGCTTTATCAATGAATCATGAAAGGTCTTGAATAATGTTTTAATGATGTTTCAAGAAAGTTAATGAAAGGGCGACTTAAGATCCTTAATGAAGAAAGTGACATAAGATCCTCATGATATTTCTATGAAAAGGATTCGTAATGATGGAAAGCCTACACTCACATTACATGAATCACATGACAATGAGCTAATCTTATGAACGATTTTCTATGAAGTATGATTATGAAAGGCTTATGATTTATGATAAATATGATTTATGATTATGATATGATATGTATTCCGTGGGATGTTGATTTAGCACCGAGAGAACTTTGAGGTGGGGGTTCGACCTAAGCCTTAGTAGCAACCTCTAGTGCCTTAAACTACATTGCCACCATAGGTTTGCCAATATGTCCTAGCTAGTGGATCCACATATAGCGCTAATGATGATAATGTTGGACAGAGTCTACCTTAGTAGCCTCCCCCTACACGATATGGGGATCATCAGATTTCATATTATGGCTCACATGGTCTTATATGTCTGTTAAAAGTCCTATCCCCACACTAGTTAAGGTAAAGTTATGAATTTCTCATGATGATGATGTTTTGATGCATTGACCAATGATTAAGATGTTTCAAGGTTTTCATGGTTTTACTCATGTTTTAAGATACTAGTCTTACATCTCATGATTCATATTGATTATTTCCTATGTTTATTATTCATGCATACCTCTCACATACTTAGTGCATTCCATGTACTAATGCATACTTTTGCCTACATTGTATCATAATGTAGGATCCGACGATCACGCTTACCCTCCTGTTCGTGGCTAGAGTTATTACGTTGTACTGTTGGTGAGTCCTCACAGTTCGAGGGCATGACACTTATTTCATTTTGTCAGTTGATTACTTCTTTACTCTTATATTGTCATGGGTGAGCTAGAAACTTGTCTTATGCCCCCAGCTAGTTAGTAGAGGCATGTTAGATGTTCGTGGAGTCTATGTTGTCGCATCTTTTGATGTCTTTTCTCCTTTATTGAAATGTTCCTATTGAGACCTTACTCACACTTTCATGATTAGCTTATTTTCTCACTCAAATAATGTGCCACGTACCTTGATTGATGAATCAAAGAATTATCGTCGAAATAAGTTTCAGGAAAAATAAATGATGGCACAATGATGTGATTGATTTTTTGAAAGTGACAGAAGTCTTTTCGATTGCTCTCTCACTCAAAATCAACAACTCTTCTACTTCCCAAATATATTTCATTAAGTATCCAAATAGTGAAAGATTATTTGTATAGGATAAAAATCTGACTTGTTAGTGGAGTGATTAGGGTACAAACGATGGGTTTTTCGGACTTAAGTTTACAATAGTGTCTTTGTCTTTGTGTTTGTTTGCAACTTGATGCCAATGTCATCGAGAGGTCTTAGATCGAGGCTATGTAGTATGGCTCCTATCCCTTTCTTTACGCCAGTTGTTCTGAAGACCCACAGTGCCATTTGCATTAGACTTTCTCCCTCTGGTAAAGCTATCGCTCGATTTTGACAGGCTTACAACAGTCATTACATCTGGCATCAATCAGTCTCGAGCCTAAAGCCAAGTACTCAAGGGTTGTTGATAGTAGTCTTTTTTCAAAGGGCTGAATAGTCTTTTAGCGATTGTATTCATAAATTTTTGCTTCCACGCTACTTCTTCTACTTTACACTTAGAAGTTGGAGCATCTACATTGTCTGAAGTTGTCGTATTTTTATACTTGTCAAACACTAATTTAGCATAAACATATATGCTAGTTTGACTTTTTGAAACAGTAGTCATTTATCTTAAATTCTCATAAATTTTATAAATAAGTCAATATCTTAATAATTCTATAATGATTTAACAAATGTATAAATTGATAACCGATAAGTCAAATCAATAAATTTAAAAATCAAACTGATCCGACCATTATGCAGCCCTTTTGTTCCCCCCTAATCGTACACCAAATTCATGTGCAATTTGTGTTCTATATTTGGTACATGTGGCAATACATATTTTTTCATCAACAGTAAAAAAATAATTATACAAGTGATTTATTTTACATGTAGTTTTAACCTTACCCCTAGTGGGAGGTACGAGGGAAGACCATCATCAACCTGAAGAGTAGTTTGAGTTAGAGCTTCTGCAACTGAACTAGTGGGTGTTTCATATAATTCATTTTCTTCTTCCTTATTTATATCATCAATAGTCCCAAATGTCATTTTGAAATTTTGTTATCTATTGGCTCATTCGTATGTCAATATGAATAAAATCATCTGCATTGTTTCTAGATTTAAAACGGGGAATATATTTACTAGAACTAACATACTACTCTCAGCACCACATAAAAAAATCGACAATATTAATAGTAACAATAGCGATATGGGTGATGAGAAGCTACGTAATAACAACAATAACATATCCAAGGTAACATATCCAATGTAATTTTATCATAGGGGTTTGAAAAGGGTTGTGTCTGTGCAATCTTGTCTCTACCTTTGTGAAGATAAAGAGATTGTTTCTGATAAACCTTCAATACAAGTAAAGTAAATACAATAGCAATGAAGCCATGTTGAAAACAATGAAGAAGAAAACAACAATCGATAAATAATATGATAACTAAAGCAAAGAAAACAACAGGCAATACTAAAATTGAAGAATAAGATAATAAGAGATTAGTAATAACACTTATAAGGAAACTAGATAATGTTCGACTACGTACTAACTTTCTATCCTAATTCTCGACCTCCATATCTTTCTACCTAGGGTCATTTCATTGATAAGCTGCAAGTGTGTAATGTCCTGTCTAATCACCTCTCCCCAAAATTTCTTCGGCCTACCTCTACCTCTACCTCTTTTTATGCCCACTATAGCCAACTTCCCACACCTCTTCATTGAGACATTTGTGCATCTTCTCTTCACATGTCCGAACCATCTCAGCCTCACCTTCCTTATCTAATCCACTATGAAGGCCACTTTCACCTTGTTTCGAATAGATTCGTTCCTAATCATCTTTCTCCTAATATGCCCACACATCCATCCAACATTCTCATTGTTGTTAATGTCATCTTCTGGAAGTGCGAGTTTTTGACCAGCCAACACTCTTGCTCATACAACATAGTTGGTCTAACCATCACTTTATAAAACTTACATTTAAGCGTTGATGACACATTTTTCTCATACAAGACGCCGAATGTGAGCTTCGGTTTCATCAAGCCCACTCCTATACGATGTGTAAAATCATCGTCATCATGATGAAAAGATGCTAATGGTTTGTTTGGTTGGGGAACAAGTAATTTCAGGATAAGTTATCCCAAGATTGTTCGTCCACCCTCAATATGGGATAAAAATTACACTATACTACCAAAATAACTACTCTTAGGATAAGTTATCCGCGATTATATCCCAACCAAACATGAGATAAACTCATCCTAAAATTAATCTCAACATTGATTATCCCTTATTCTTCGTACCAACGAGTCCTAAAGGAAAAACCAAAGCAAAAGAGGAAAAAAGAAATGAAAAGCTGGACTATATAATTTTTTTACCAATCAACCTTAAATAAATTTCAAACTTAAATTCACATGTTCAAGAAAAAAGGAGTTTAGCCAATGGCAAGTAGCAAATCCAATTCTTAAACGAAAGTCTAATAAATTTCTATTCAATGTTACTGCTGGAGTAGATCGCATAAGTTGCAGAAATTGAACCCAACAATCACAAAACATTTGATGCTAGCCAAGTCTTTTCAGACGCTCCATTACTCAATCTATGGAGAATTAACGCCATAGACCAAAAAGAGGCTGACCAAATGACCTTTAACGACTAATATTAACATAATTAAAGTTTCATACTTATACTGAAGGGCCGCTCCCATCAAAATCCTCGGAGGGGGGAAGCACGATGGCTGTAATCCATCAGGCTACGAAGCAAATCCTTCAGTAATCCCAAACCTGTAACTGGATGCCAGGGACTAAATTAGCCGACGTAGGTATTGACTTTTCACACCCTCAGGTTTCTGGTCTTCACTTCGTTTGTGCAAGTATGTGTCATTAATGTCATCAGCAATATCATCACTAATATTGACTAACTTATTGGATGATCTATTCTGTAAGCTCAGTTGTCGGGGGATGAAAACATTGAAGTAATAGTTGACAATGGTTTTACTGGTCTTTTGCGGTAATGACTTTAATGCACACTTCAGAAATTTCTTTCCATTTAATTGTTGTTTCCTTTTGACCAGTGACTCAAAGGTCGCTTCTTCCTTTGATGACCATGCCTTAGAAGCTTGCTCCCCCATTTCATCAAATTTCCAACCGAAGAAAGCAGGACCAAGGTCACGTTGAAGAATTAGCCTTTCCTCAGAAAGGTGGCGTTTGACACAGACAGCGGTTCCTGGAGATCGACAAGAGCAAGAGTGAGGTCTGCCTTTTCCAATTACTCTACAAGACACTTTCATATTTCCGATTTCAACAGGCCAAACTTTGGTGCCTAGCCATCTTTCGGAGTTACTGGCTTCATAATTAGAGTTATCCTTGTCTGCTGGGACAGTCCAGTCTGGAATCTCAGCTTGGAAACGAGGACCTACTGGAATAACACATCTCTGAAGGTGGTCACCAATGAAGTTCTGCAACCTGGAGGATTGTCGAGGCAGTTGTAGAGGTCTGCTTCTTGATCCTTTCACAGAGAACAAGCTTGAATTATGAACTGCATCATCCAAAGTTTCTAAGGAGACGATGGATAGAGTCCGATTATCACGACTCAACAGGTCTGAACCATTTGCTGACTCATCAGAATCAACTAAGGAAGAAAAACCTTTAGTACCAAAATCTGTTGCATCATTGTGGAGGGAGAATTCTGAAGATAACTGCTCTTGAATATTGTCCGCAAATGTTAGTGAACTAGATGCACTTTGTGAACTCAAGAAAACCTTTTGATCAGAACTTCTTGTGGAGTTCACTGAATCAAGCAAGCAAGAAATACTGGAGGCATGAGAAACATGCCTTCTACTCAGTTTTGATGCACTTTTCTGGTTAGATTTCTCCTCTGGAAGTCTGGGAGATCTTAACTGATCTTTGACAAATTGTTGAAGTTTTCTTTTCCTCTGTCAAAAGAATCAGGAGAATATATTATTGATAGTATGACAGAATTACAGCGAAATGGGGAAAAAAAGCATCAGATGTTGTTCCAGAAACATAATTTTCCAACTAAATCGATGTCCTGAAGAACAAAAAATTCCAGAACTAATTTTCAAACTTTAAAGAAGTCAAGACAACTACAAGAACATCGATATTCAATTTCACTCAGGATTCGATACATTACACCAACATACCTAATGTAATCCCCCAAAGTGGAGTTTGGGAAGGTAGAGTGCACGCAAACTTACCACTACCTTAGAGATAGAGAAGTTGTTTCCGATAGACCCTCGGCTCAAAAAACACAGTCCAAAGTACTATAGAGAAAGACATGATGGAAATGAAAACAGTCATGGCAAAATACTATAGAGAACCTAACAAATCATCCTAAACAATATCATAACAAGATACAATGATAATCAAAGTGTAAAAAACCACAAATAATAACTAAACTCAAACGACAAAGAAACTCCAAGAGTAATACAACCAATAGTATGACTAATAGTAAAGAGAATTAAGTGAGACAACGCTCAACTAGCCCACCCAGATCATTTGTGGGACGAAGTGGTATGAAGTTGCTTAAACCTAGCGCTCGGGAGGTTGTGCTAACTAACTAACCTCCGACCCTAAAATGTGTCCTCCAAAACCTCCTATCTAATTCATGTACTCGATAAGCTAAAATTGTGTCATGTCATGTCTAATCACCACTCCTCAATACTTCTTCGACCTACCTCTGTCTCTCTTGAAACCATCCATAGTCAACCTCTCACACCTCCACACTGGGACATCCGTGCATTTCCTCTACACATGCCCGAGCCATCTCAGCCTCGATTCCCGCATCTTGTCCTCTATTAGGTCCACTCCTACCTTGTCTCGGATATCTTCATTTCTAATCTTGTCTCTCCTAGAATGCTCATACATCCATCTCAGCATCCCTTGAATTTGATACATTAAGAATACGAAATGGAATTGATCTTGATGATTAGTGATACCACAAAGACGTTCCCGAGCAAGAGGTAGAAGGAGGTAGAACCCTCAAGTATGATCTAATTCCTATTTGTGTTCAAGTATGCAGCCAGTGCCCTCTTTGCCATTCTGTCCAACCGCTGGGTGACGAACTTACAAAATTTTAAGGTTATTGATAATGGGTCCTAAACTTCAAAAGTGATTTTAGTTTTAACCCCAAAAATCACAAAAATATGCCTCTGAGGGAAAGAAAGGTACATGTGAATTTGCATACAATTGTTTTAATGTTCATCAGCAATCTAGTTTGAAAAAATGTGCTTACGCATCCATCTATAATTCATTCATTTTACAAGGAAATTAATACGAAATCCACAATAAATGATTCACTAAATGCCTCTCCATGAAGCATAATGATTAGAAGTACAAGTTTAAATCAAACTACTTCCATGGCACAGAGAATTAGTATTAGTCTCATACATTGGTTTTGCCAAATTTATCAAATCTACGGATGCAGATGTGCATTTATTTACACATAAAAGACACAAAGTGGCAGCTTTATTTAATACAGAATCTATGAGCATTTAGGTATTTGTATCTTAGCTTTTTTTGCCTTCCAGTTCTTCACATCCAACGAAAGGTGATAAGATCTATGATAACTATCTATAAATTCCTCCGCCTTCCTTTTAGCAGGCAACAAAAGGAATTAATCAGTGAAAAATGTACACTTCATAGTTGTACAATGACCTACATAATTTAGAAGGGAAATTGTTGGGAAATAATAATCCCACCCAGGAATCTGTATTTCTCTCATTTTTGGTGTGTTTATAATGAGAAACTTAAGGTCCCCTTTTAAGAGGTAAGTTACCAATTTGCCAAATCAAGATTTGGCAATTCAATTTGCAAATCAAAATTTGCAAAATGTTAATATAATAGTCCAACCAATCAACTTCTTTTTGAATTATTATTTATTTTATTAGGTCCAACAGATCTCCCCCTTAAAATTTTAATTTTTCTTTTTCATTCCAAACTTGATCTCTTCCACCGTGGCTCATCTCCACCATTTGTGTCTACTAGTTTCATCAAAATTCATTAGTTCACTATCAACAAAGTGACAATACAAAAAATCAAAATTTGTAACTTATTTTGTATCATCATAGAGCTCTTGGATGCTTCTCATCCTCTAAGGCTTTCACAGGAACTCTCTTGAGAAGAAGGAGATGCAACATTTACCAGAGAAGGAGGTGGTGTTGCGTCCTGTGCCGACGCCACAATCTCCTGTTCTTCGTCATCTCCAAGTATGGAAGAAAATTATATGTTCTTTCTTCTCAAGCCTCCCAATTCCATGCCGCTTCATCAAATTCAATATCACAACTCACCACCACCTTGTTGTTACTGGGGTTGTATAACTTGTAGCCTTTTCAACTCGTGTCATAACCAATAAATACATACTTGACACTTTGATCATCAAGCTTAGCTCTCCCTTGTTGTGGCACATGAGCATAGGTTGTTACTAATGCTTCTTGCTCTTCCTCGTGTGCCACGACCTTTTACTCGTCCATTTCCTCTTCAGCTTTTTTCACCTCCATAATCTTTGAAGGATACTTGTTTTAAGAAGTTGCTCTAGTGGTTTTTTTAAAACTGGTAATGTTGTATTCTTCAGCATTAAGGAAATGCTGGCAATCTTCAAAAGAGAAACATGGAGAAAGAGGAGGGAAACTACTTACAATGACCCTAACAAATTTACTAGTTCCAATTCATTTGTCTATCTTTTTACAGATTATTGAAGGATACTTGTTTTAAGAAGTTGCTCTAGTGGTTTTTTTAAAACTGGTAATGTTGTATTCTTCAGCATTAAGGAAATGCTGGCAATCTTCAAAAGAGAAACATGGAGAAAGAGGAGGGAAACTACTTACAATGACCCTAACAAATTTACTAGTTCCAATTCATTTGTCTATCTTTTTACATCAAAATAGAAAGATACAATACAATTCCATTTAACCATATGAATGGAATTGGACCTATCTTCAAAGTTTCTACTCTCTCTCTTTCCATACAGACCACCAAATGCAATGTGAGATGATTCTCCACCATCTCTTCTAGCGACCCTAACAAATTTACTAGTTCTAATTCATTTTTGTCTATCTTTTTACACCAAAATAGAAAGATACAATACAATTCCATTTAACCGTGTGAATGGAATTGGACATATCTTCAAAGTTTCCTGACCACCAAATGCAATGTGAGATGATTCTCCACCATCTCTTCTGGCTCTTGCTTCCTACTCTTCTGATCCAACAACTTAGTAGGTCAGCAGTATGCTCAGGCATAGTCCATTTCATTTCCATAAGTGTAAGAAAAAGAGCCCATAATTGTGTAGTGAATTTGCAATGTAGAAAGAGGTGACTATTTGTTTGATTTGTTTCACCACAGAGTGGACATCTAGAATCTATAATCTTTTCCTTTTTCCTCAAAACCTCATGTGTCAGACATGTCTTTCTTGCTACCAACCAAGTAAAATATTCAACTTTTGTCGGTGGTATGTTTATCCAAACATTGTTTCACAAAAATTGTTGTCTTCTATTTAGTTGTGCATTACCTGTTTTGTAGGCCCTCTTAACAGGGAAATTCCCATTCTTATTGTGCTTCCATATCATAGAATCTAGATTTGGGGTAGTGCCTGTGAAATCCTCAAGTCTAAGAAGTAAATTAGCAACCCTATCCACTACCCCATCATTCAAGTCTTCTAAAAAATAGCTCTCATCCCTGATCAGTCCAACATTCTTTGACAATTGCCTTAGGGTTGTTGCATATGCTAAACAGGTCAGGAAAAACATTCTTCAGAGGTGTCTGGCTATTCCAAACATCTACCCAGAACTTTGTTTTTTCCCATCTCCCACTTTTATGATCATGTTTTCTTCCATCTTTGGCCAAAGAACTCTGATTGTTCTCCATGTCCCACAACCATAGGGGATAGAGCTATTGTTGTTACACCATATGTTGCTCTCACCATATTTACTCTTGATGATCTCCTTCCATAAAGCATGATTTTCTTCACAGTATATCCACAACCATTTCATTAAGAGACTATTATTATGTCTCCTTAGAGTTTTGATGCAGAAACCTCTCAAGTGCCTATTTTTCATTGCTACTTCCTATTTAACCAAATTATATCCTTTATTCTCCTTGCAACCATGCCAAAAAATTCCTTCTAATTTTATCCAACTGCTTTACAATACTCTGAGGTATAAGAAAAAGAGACATTACATAAGTGGGAAGAGAATCTAAAACTGAATCGATGAGGGTGAGTCTTCCTCCTAGTGATAGGTATCTTCTTTTCACCTTTTGTTCTTTTTCTCTATGAGCTTGTAAAAGAACTTTCCAGTTGCTCTACCATCTTAGAATCTAAATCTTTACTCTTTAGTCTTTAATAGCACACATAATCAAATTTAGGTGTTAAACAACGAAGGATCTTTTCTACTATACGCACATCGTCTACTTTATCCCCGTATCTTCTTAATTGATTCACAACCGAAATCACTCTTGATAGAAATCCAAAACAGATTCGAATTCTTTTATTTTTAAAACTTCAAAATCAACCCTTGTACCTTATTCACTTTACCAACTACTTGGAGAGAATTTTTTGAAATCTCTCAAGCTTTCTTTGAGGTGGTTGCATCAGACGACTTCTCAAACATGCCATCATCCGAGCATTGACGGATGAGAATCATGGATTGTTGATCCTTCTATCTTGTCTTTGTCTGGACATCTTTTTCATTTTGAGACAAAGTTTCCTCGCTAGCGGATTTTGTAAACCCACTTGTTTACAATTTCCCACACATCTTGAGAGTCAAGAATGAAGAATAATATCCATGTTAAATAACAAGAATAAGAGAATAACATCGACACCAAATCTCTTTAACGTGGATAAAATAATACACTCGAGAAGAGCAATACAATACCACTATAGTGAGAAATATTACAACTTTGTAGGCTTAAAAGATTACACCACACTCAATGGAAACAACTCTCTTTATTTCGAGTACCTCACTATAACACTACTAACACACTTTATTTTTCTTCACAAACTATTTGTTACCACTGTTTGTGAACTGCTCTCCACTCTCTCTGTATTTGGCAATTCAATTTGCAAATCGAGACTTGTGAATAGTTACAAGTCTGACAATTAGCTTCTTCTTTTATTGTTTATTTTATTATATCCCACAGAAATGATGAAATGTCAAAATAGCATATCAAATCTCTCTACTTTTGATCATTTATGCAGAGTGGGATAGGAGAAAATGTGATGATGTGTTTTACATATAACAGAAAACAGTCAGATAAACTTGAAACTCATAGTACTAGATAGTCCACGAAGGGTTTTCATCAATATGGCCAGCAAACCAACCAATCAGTACAACAACAACCACTACACCTCAATCCCAAACAAGTTGGAGTCGCCTTACAGACAAATCAGTATGTAGCCACAAATAACACTCTCAATCTTGGAAGGGCGAAGGCTAAAAAGACTTACACAGATGACAGAAGCAATGATATGCGTGGACAAACAGACTCTAACACAAAGTAAGGATGCCAAAGGGATACACATGTATGCAGTATATGCTTGTTTCTTCAGCTTAAAACCAATACTTTGTCCATCCAAATTCATGCAATACAACTTAACTAGACTCCAAGTTTGAGGGTTTGTTTGGAGACTCTGAAATCAGGATGAGATCTAATCTGAATCTACTCTAAAGTCTACTCCCAAAACGATCTATTCTCTAATATAATCCATCTTGTATTTGATCTCAATTAGGTAACTTTTCAACGGTAATCACAATTTTACTTCATTTAGCAACATAATTGAACTATATTGTTATCTTTTGATTATATATAACAAATAGCACTCAAACAAAAGTCATTGACTAAAGTAATTTCCATATACTTCAGCTGCAGTCATACTAATTGATATGTTGTGTTTTAAACTGTTTCTCTCCATTCCTCCAGTACAGTTCATTGATGTTTAGCTGTCTCCTTATTTCTAAAAGTGGAAAAAGATACACATCTGCAAGACTATAACCAACTTCACGAGGACGAGAAGATAAAGTGACATTACAGAGGTAAATATATTTATAGAAACAACATAAAAGAGCAAGCATACCCATGAAATGTCATTATCAGAAAGAGTCATGGCATCTCGCACTCTTAGCATCTGATTCCATAATGGTCGATCTTTCTGACGCAATGCAGAATCACAAGGATTTAGAGCAAGTCTTTTCAGCTGATCTAACATTTCTGCATCAGAGTACCTCCCAAATACCAACTTCCCTTTCTCTTCAATAACACTTCCTTCCTCCTTCACACCTTTCAATGCAGTCATCTTTCAGATTACACTACTTGCTGTTTTCCTAATTTCAACCCTGAAATTGAATATGTGCAACCGTAACAATGATTATCGAAAACTCAGGGCAAATTCAATTTCGAATTTCACTGCGGATAGATCTAGGCTATCATCAACTGCAGCTACTAACTTTAAGCAAGAATTAAGCAGATACATAAACTTAAATTCAGTTAAATGCATTATCAGATCATATTTTTAAAGATTAAATGGCTAGAAGTTATCTGTACATGATCAAAATTGATAATTGCCGGAGCTAAAATTCCACCGGGAAAAGGATAAACCCTAACCCTAACCCTAATAGCGGAGGTGCTCATCGGTGAATTTATTTTTTGTCATATAGATTTGAAAAGTACAGCAAATATATATTGTATGTGTACCTTTTGGTTTTGCTCTGTTGCCTTGACAAATCCCCTCCTCTTTTTTTTTTCTTTTTTCTCTTTTTGTCTTTTTTTAGGTTATTGTTTTTTTGAAGAGATTTGTACAACCCTTCTTTTCTTTTGTGGAGGAGGTTTGGGGGTGAGGGGAGAGGGTATTATATAGAGGTTTGATTAAATTTGGGCGGGTTGAAGTAAATTGTTATATTGGATTATGATTTAACGTTTGATGAATTAAGATAGATGGGGTAAACTTGGGCCTCAGTAACGTGATCCAATAGAAAAATTTCACGAGAAACTTTATTTTATCATATTCATTTAATTTGTTTCACTTATTAAGAAAAGATTGATTAGTATTCAATATTAAGTAACTTCAGATAAATTGCTTCTTCTTCTTAGTTGTTGTACAATAATATCTTTTCAATTTATAGTAATTGAAGTATAATGTTCTGAAGAAACGGTCTTAAATTTAGAATATGAAAAGTGAGTTTATATCAAATGAATGTTGTGAAAAAGCTTGAAACATCAGCAATTCACTATTATTTGAAAATGAATTTGTTTGATATGTTGTTGGTTTGATCGAATTTGGAAGGATTGAAATAAATTTAATATTGGGTCATGATCCAATATGTTTAAAAAATTGATGAACTGGATAGGTTTGGTCAATAAATTATGAAATATCCTATTTTGTCATTCCCATTTAATATGTATCCATTTTTAGATAAAAGGTTAATTAGTATTCTATGCATTTAAAAAAGAATGACCTAATTTGATGTGACACGTAGATTAAGAAAATAAAAAAAACTTTTCAATTTCATGGTCCTAAATTAAAGTTATGTCAAATGTACCAAAATGTCATTTAATCTTGTGGCCTAAAACATGTCACGTGAAAAGTTGAAATTAAAATGTTGCCAAAATAGAAAAGAGAACATTTTTTTTGAAACAGACTAAAAAGGAAAATATATCGTTCTTTTTTAAACAGAGGGAGTATTTAGTATTATTTAACTTCAGACAAACTATTTTTATTTTTGCTTCTTCTTTTTTGCCGTCTTATTATTATTAATTTTGTGTGATAGTATCTTTCAAATTTATAGCAACTGAAGTATAATACTTTGAACAAGCTAATCTTAAATTTTGAATATAAAAAGTGGATTTAAACCAAATGTATGCTGTTGAAAAAAATTGAAACATTATAAAATCACTAATATTGTTGTTGTAACGATTCGTTCCGGTCATTATGGGTATACCAATGGTGAAAGAATTTGGCTAGAAAACTTTTGGGGTAGTGACTTAAAAATTCTAGGTTAGGCCGGTCTCAGACGAAATTTGAGTGGGGTGAGGTCTACAAAACTTCGTGAATGGATTGGGGATAATTTCTAAGTATGGATTGATATTTTCTAATAGTCAAGACATAAGGAGTCCATAGGACTTTTGAAATCAAATTTGGGTGGATAGAACTCTCGAAATCAAACTTGATATGAAAGGATTGGTTTGGAACATCAAGGATTGAAGGTATGTTGTAAAATAGGGGCCTTTGGGGGAGTTTTCGAGTCGCAGTATCCGTGCAAGCCGCTATAGCAGGCGTCACGTTGCTATATCAAGATGTATATGCAGGCGCTACAGCGGGGTACTCAGGCACTATACCATAAATTTTAAGCGTATAGCGGGGTTGATCGCTATGGCGGGCCACTATAGCGGGGTGGGGCCACTATAGCGAGGTAAGTCAGATTTTATATAGAAAAGCCCCAAAAACTTCTTATTTTCTACAACTTCTTGATTAAGTTTTATGAGGGAGATTTAGGGCAATTTTCACTCACTTTTCCATCATGTTAATCGATAAAGGTTAGTTAGTTACTCCCAAATTTTGTACATTGATTCTTAAGCTTTAAAATCAGAATATTGTTCTTGGGGGAGGGTTTTGACTTGATTTAATGGTGGGAATAACCCTGATTTGAGTAGAATGATCATGAATTAGTCTGGGATTAGGATTTGGGTATAATTCGGGTTTAATTAGGCCATTGTCATTGATTGCTTTTATTTATTATTGTTTTAGACCAAGAACAAGCTAAGGCATTGCATAAGGAGAAAGCTCGGGTTCTTTAGATCATTCAGACTTGATTCGAGGTAGGTGATGGTTGTGTGTGTTTTCAGATTGTGTATGTATGCATGTCTACTGATTTGTAGTATTAATTATGCGAGGTATGTGAAGGAAACAAAAAATCTAATGTGAAATGACACCATGTTGAAAAGCTCATGCAATGAACCTAATTATTTACTTGTGGTTTCAAGTGTGATGATTTATTGTGATTGTGATTGTACATGTTGTTGTGATTGATGGTTGACTAGGGTGCCACGCCAAGTTATGAAAAAACACTGGCTTCGCGACATCGCCATCTCTCCACACTGGTAACCAAACTGACCCGCACGCCTGATACGAATATCTATATGGTTGGCTTACATACCCGCCTGATACGAATATCTATAGAAATGGCTCGTGTACCACACTTATACATGATACTAATGGTTCGCTAAGGTACCACGCCTGATATGATTCATTATTAGTTGGCTCGGGTATCACACTGATTTACTAACAGTTTGTGTGTGGGTTCCATGAGAGGATTGGGTATGTGCATTTATGATCATGTGAGACATGTTTAATTCATTGATTGATTCAGGATATTATGATTTGGAATATGTATTATGTTGTGACTATGATATATGTATGTATATGTGTGTGTGCTGTCCTATTATCCTACTAGTACATTGTGGTTATGTACTAATATTGCACTTGTTTTTTTCTTGTTGAGTACATGACATATTCAGGTGGCTGATACGAGATCTTAGTAAAGGGATGCTTGACATTCGAATTCAAGGGTGAGCTTCTCTTCCAGACTGTCATGGGTTCATCTTCATCTCTTTATCCATCACTTCTGACTTAGGTATTTTCTTAGACTTTTACTATTAATTCTTGTTGGTGTTGCATCCCCGTATTTCAGACATTTTTAAAATTTTGGTACTAGAACATTCAGGTTCTAAGGGGTTTCATTTTCCGCAATTGATTTATGATAACTACTTAAGTTTATGGGAACTCAAGCTTTTGTTGATCTAACTGTTTTACTCTTATGAATTACATGGCTGGGCATTTTTAAATGGTTTGATAGGCTGAGTTGGGCTAGTAATTAGGTGTCTCACCTGAGGTTTAATGGGGGTGCCACTCATGACTTTTAAGGGTCATGACAAAGTTGGTATTAGAGCCCTAGGTTCGTTGATCTTGCATGACTCAATCTAGGCCCTAGGCACAACATGGAGATTAAAACCCCGAGGACTTCAACCAATCATCTTAGCATATCATACATGAGCATACATAAAGATAAATAAATATCATGACCCAATCCCGTAGGCCGCGACTGGGGTCCGACCGGGACCCCCCGTATACATATCTATAAGTTGTGGTCACATTGAACTATAAATAAACAATATCATGTAACAAAGCCCTACTGGGCGATAACATTTTCATAAACCTGTAGCCCTTTTCGTTTGTATCACAATATGATAGGGCACGCAAGCCGACAAGGCTGTCATAACATAATAACATATATCATATATAATATCGACCCAGCTGAATCAAACTGACATACACAACCCACATATACATGTCTGCAGACCTCTAAAAATATAAATGACAATATATGGCAGGACAGGCCCCCCACTGTACCCCTGAATAAATAAAAGAATTTTATACATCAAACGTCAGTTTAAACAAAACTAGGCTCTGATATAATGGAGCCGTTCCCAGCCGAGCTGAGTGGAACCCTAAACTGATGGACTCCCAAAACCTGTACCTGTACCTGCGGATATGAAACGCAGCCCCCCCCAAAAAAAAAGGGGGTCGGTACGATATATGTACTGAGTATGTAAAACGTAACATAATACAACCGGAGGTACATCCAAAGTAGAGAAGAAGGGGAATCAATTATCAAATCAGAAACATGTACCTGTATTCTGTGAATCATAAAAGTATGCACGCTCAACTTATACAATATAGCCGGCCCCTTTCAGGGGCCCGGTGAATCACCTCTGTAAAACCATCATGGCCCCAGCGCCATCACCCCTTATTACAATATATCATCACACATATATACATACGTACCCGACCATCTAGTGAAAGGCTCGGTGGATAATGCGGTGAGTTGTGCACAATAATGTACCCGGCCCGGGACTCGGTGAAAGAAGTGTTACAGTATACACAAGTAGAGCAGTGAGTAACTATATGCAATTCAAATCATTATCAGAGACTCGATAGAATAAGAAAGTTAAGCTTTTACTTGAGGACCCGAGAAGTGGTGTAGTCATCTCGAGTGTCCTCTAAATGCCATTATGGGCTGTCTCAATTGAGATCTCGGGGACCCTAGACATGTATTAATGTAGGGCCAAATCGTTTATGGAATCAGAAACACTTATTACCTTATAGTCTTTAGGGCGTAGAGCCTGTACATTTGTTACCTCTTTAACATATAAAAGTTTCCAGGGAAATAGTTCAACTACTATCAGAGTTCGATATTCAAAAGTAATTAAGAGATGTTTAAGAATAGAGTTACCTCGGAGTTCAGATCAAATTCAGCTTACAACTAAAACAAGGACATGCCCCAAAAGAAGAAAGATGATAAGCTCTATATAGTCTGTACTTTCCTTCAGGTGATCTTCATATACATATTTCGTACCCGGCCCTTCATGGGGCTTGGTGAACCACTATGGCATCGTAATCTCATTTTCGTATCAAATACATCTCAATGGAAATGAGAGATAGCTTCCCATATATTACATTCTGACATATAGAAGCCCTACTAGGCAATACTTAATCTTCACAGGAACTCTAATACTGAACAGAGGATAGGGGTTATGAGGCGTACTCGGAATTCTGGGAATGGAATTATCCCCGCACTTCATATATAAATCACTTAAGGCTAAACATTGCCAAAAGGAAAGAAAGATAGCTGTACGAACTTATACCAAAATATGCCAAGAGAAAGCTTTACATACCTTTTATGAGTTACTCTTTATCCCGTTCGCCTCGTCGTCCTTTGGACCTATTCAACGTGGAAGTAATGCGAATATCAACCACTCCAGACTTTCCAGCACTTTCAGTTGCACCTTAATATTCATGGAATCTATTTCCTTGTTCGTTTCTTCGACTAGTCCTTTAATTACTTAAGGCGTTACCAAAAATTGGGCAGCACCTCCCCTATAATGTGCCCTATCTAAATTTCCAATTAGGTCCCTAAGAACTACAACCAACCAACAACAACAACCTGCAGCAATACACACCAACAATATACAATATAAACTCCAAATGACTCATTCAAAAAGATGATATCAAATAGGGCGTCTAGTCTTTATTCTATAACGCCTTTCATTATACGAAATGAGGGGTCGTGTGGCTGCAAACAACAACATCCACACCCCTTTTAGAATGCATTTAGGCCCTGCAACAATACATTACACCCCTGCAGCAACAACTCACTCAAAACTATCAAAACGTGAATTCTGGACAGCTTACTGTTTTACCTTGTCGCTTCATTTCAAAGGGGTAATGGAGGGAAACAGGATTTACGTCCTTCATGAAAGTTATAGAAATGCGTCTTAGGGTCGCATAAAATTTTGAATCACCCCTACATCAATTCTTTACAAAAACATATGCCCAAAACACCAACAGTAGTCCGTGTAAGATTTCCAAAACCAAAATCTGGGCAGTACCTCCTCTACACTTCATCACCCATTTTAGAGAAGCTAAAAGCAAAAATGGATTTTAATGTCTAATTTAAAGTTATATTAATATGAAATACCTTTCCAAAACATATTGAATCACCCAAAACTAAGCTATACACAAGAAGTTATACCAATATTACTAACAACTGTCCCCTCCCAAAACGGGTTTGTTAACTAGTTTTTAATGTTTTCCCTCTTTGTTCTTTCAACTTTCTCTCAAGTTCCAAGCTGAAGAATTAATTCCGTAGACATCGTAAGATACATATATACACCTTCACGTGTTGATGAACCCCGTAGATAATTAATTCACGGAGGAAAATTGGAACTTACCTTAAAAAGGAGCCATCCGTAGCTATGTTCCTTTGCTCTCAAGCTTTTTCAGCTTTTGGCTAAATTTTTAGATAAGGAATGAATTCCTTAGTCACTTAACATACATATATATGGTGGCTTTGGAGGTGACACGTGTCAGGTCGGCTGACACATGTCTAGCCCTTATTGGGCCACGTATGCATGCTTCCAATAGGGTGCTGCCATGTGGCAGTAGGGTCCACCTCCCCCAAGCAGGTGGGTCACCTACTTGACCCCAAGCAGGTGGGTCACCTGCTTGCTTAAGATGCTGCCACGTGGCACTCCTCCATTGGCTACCACGTATCACTTTTTCCTCTCCCTCGTGGGTTCGTAATCTCGTCTTATTTTAAGAGCCTATGTAATTCATGCTACGCAAGCTTGGTACGTACTCCAATAGCTTAAGTATGTAAGACTTCCAAGTTAGTAGCTGACGTAGGTAAATCGAGTCCTACGACTCATTACTTGGCCTCCAATTCCTTCCGGATTCTTATGACCTCATCTCCAACCTTTTCTACTATAGGGTATCATATTCTCCCTCCTTTAGAGTCGTTTGATAGTGTCGTAGCGTATCCGGCTCACATGATAATGTCCAAGGAACTTATGAGACATTCCGAATTTAAAAAGGATGGGGTGTAACAATAAAATGATAAGACTAAATCACAAATACAGAATAAAGGTCTAAACATGAATGTCTCGATATATAATAATCGAACTCAAACTCCAAAGGGAAATACAACTTATCCTTCATGAATATCTAACATGCCTCTACTAGTCTAGACAGGTTATAGAAAAAGTTCCTAGCTCACCAACAAAAGGGATAAAAGTCATAAGAAATAATAGAAACCATAAATGTCACATCCTCGAAACACGAGAACTCACCAACAAATAGAAATAATATCTCAAGCTCTAGCCATGAGTTGAGTGTGCATGATGATCGCCCGAACCTATATTATGATACAATGTAGGCAAAAAGTATGTGTTAGTATATGGAATGCACTAATTATGTGAGAAACATGCATGAACAATTATAAAAGGACATAATCAATATGAACATGTGATGCATGACCAATATCTTGAAAATATGAATAAAACTTGAAAACACTTTAAAACATAACATATGGTCAATGCATAATAAATCATCATAAAAGCTTATAGAACATAACATATATGTATGTGGAATATTAACCTTAACTGAAATGTAAGACCATATGAGCTATAACATGAAATTCGATGTAACTCTCACCCCGAGAAGAGAGAGGCTACTTGTCAAGGTAGACTTTGTATTATAAATATAAACATGAGTTATATGTGGATCCACTAGCTAAGTCATAAAGGTAAACCTAGGTGGAACATAGTTTAGGAACTAATGATTACTACTAGAGTTCCCTCGTCGATCCCCACCATAAAGTTCACTCAGTGCTAAGTTAATTCCAATAGAATACATAAAATATAGTCACAAAAAAGGTAAATCAACCAATACAATATTATGAAAATATAACATAAGCATAGATCCTTGAAAACCATAGAGTATAGTCCATACTCGAACCAATAACTACGTCGCCAAATGTAGGAGAGGATTGGACTGTTAAAGTTGGTTGTTTCCTAAATTACTTTCCTAACATGATAGGACTTGATTGGTTATGGATCCATGATTATTGATTCGTTCTTACCCTGGCAAGGTATGAATGGACGTGGCAATAACGTCGAGTTGTTGTACTATCACTTGCTCATATGGTGATAGTTGTCGGTTAGAGAAACTCCCAATTGAGTGGATTGTGCTTAATATGATTGATTTGATTAAGATCGTTGATGATTGAGTTAGATTTTATAACATTGTTAAATTCTAATTAGCATATCTATTGAGTTGAGTCCTTGACTTTATTGTTGAGTTGATTGTATATGATTTGATTGGATCGGATCGGATTGTACATAATTGGATTGGATCGAATTGTAAATGATTGGATTGAATTGAATTGTACATGATTGGATTGGATGGTATGTGATTGAATTGTAAATTATTAAATTGAATTGGATTGTATATGATTGGATTGGATCAGATTATAAATGATTGGATTAGATTGAATTGAATTGTATGTGATTGGATAGGATTGGACCGTATATATGATTGGATTGGATTGAATTGTATATGATTGGATTGGATTGTATGTGATTGGATTGGATTGTAAGTGATTGGATTGTATTGTTTATAAGTAGTCTCTGTCTAAACTGTATTCTTACTTTAGACTTATGACACCTTGATTAAGTCTCTCTTATCTTTTTGATTTGAGATATCTGAACTGATGTTATTCTACCTTGATGTATGTTTTATTCTGCCATATTACATACTCGTACATTCCACATATTGGCGTTCATTTAGACTTGCATCATTTCATGATGCAAAGACAGGTTTAAGAGATCATCAATAGGCGCACCATTGAGGATCTATTCACACTCAGCTTATTGGTGATTCCTCCCCTACATTCGGAGGACACCACTTATGTTATTCTTGCATTGAGTTTAGTTTTTTATTTTGATTTGAGGTAGCCATGAACATGTTATTGGCACTAATTAGATAGTAGTGATAGAGGCTTCATAGACTATATAGTGATAGGTCGATTGAGTATTTTATTTCTTGAATTATTCTTGTCAAACTATTTAACGACATAAATCGGAGTTTGATTTGTTGTCCCATGGCCTTTATTATTTGAGTTAGATTGATGATTTGAGTTGCCCACTAAATTATTTCTTTATTTTAAACTTTCTGCTGATTGATTGAATGAATGGATGTGTGATTGGATCAAGTGGTTCACTTGGGAACCAGTAATGGTCTTCTAGTGCCGGCCACGCCTAGGGTACCCTCCCGGGGTGTGAAAAAACCCATGTCCAGAAGATGAGAGTAGTAGAGATGAAAATATTGAAATAGATGTGTAGGCATACCAGGAGAGTTAAGATTAGGAATGAAGATATTAGGACCAAGGCGAGAGTGTCTCCCATGGATTATAAGATATTGAAAATGAGGTTAAGATGGTTTAGACATGTAAAGAGTAGATGTGTGGACGCCCCGGTAAGGAGGTGTGAGAGGTTGTCCGTAGAGGTCTTGAGGAGGGGTAGATGTAAGCCTAAGAGTATTGGGGTGATGTGATTAGGCAGGACATGCCGCAACTTTTGCTCATTGGGGATATGACCCTTAATAGAAAGTTGTGGAGGTCAATGATTAGGATAGTCGAGTGCTTTGCTTTCCCTTTCCCGGGGTACTAGTACTAGAGCTTGTTTGGATTGTCTTTTGGATTATAAGCTAAAAGTCATACGTTAGGATTTCTAACTTGTGACTTTTAGCTTATTTTTATCATTTTAGCATAAAATCAAGTTCTTATAACAACTTCTTTAATTTACCCAAACATTAAAAGAGTGCTTAGATGCTTTTTGGCTTAAAAAGCACTTAAAATAAGACAATCCAAATAGGCTCTTATTAATATGGTATTTTCATTTTTTATATTTCTATCTCTATCAGTTGGTTCTTTAGCCTTGATTATTGTATTTTTTTTGTTCCTTCTTGTTGCTACTATCATCCGTTTCATCCATTTTTATCGAAGGCTATCGAAAAAAATCTCTCTACCTTTTAAAGGTAGGGTTAAAGGTTTGTATACACACTATCCTTCCTTGACCCCACTTGTGGGATTACATTAGATTTGTTATATATCTAAAATGAAACCTAACTCATTATTTTGGCAATAGTTTTGGGTTTTAGAAGTCATAAAAGCGTCTAAAGGAAAAAGAACTTCCTTTTTTCTATCAGATTTTTCTATGTATGTTCTGTATCATGCCGTCAAATTAAAGTTTAATCCCTACTACTAATAGTTACTTTTGTATTACTACAAAATTACTTGGTTTATGCATGTGTATAACATGGTTCTTGCAAAATTAGCTAGCAAAGAAATTCAAGTCAAAATGATTTAACACACCTTAAGCATGGAACAACAATGAATACTAACAAAGTAATTGGAAAACCCAACAAAAAATAAATGTGGGAAAATCATAAAACACACCTAAACTATACTAAAATTGTTATTTATATACCTTTTTTTCACAATAAAATAGTTGAAGAAAATCACTGTTTTTAAAAATTAGGGCAAGGGGCAAAGGGGAAGTGGGGCTTATAAGTAGGAATTGAACCCCACCAACAAGGTGATAACAAACTAATATACTAATATTTCCCAAAATATCATTATTTTAAGATAGTCTTCAGGTAATATATTTATGGCATTTACTTATTCTTCCCAAATATTTGAAATTCAAAGGGATTCAAAGAGACCGTGTCTACATCCACAAGGTCCCAAGTACCCGAATCGATCAAAAGTTCAATTATATCCCACCAAGGAATGTGAACTCTTTCTCCTGTTACATGAATTCAATTTTCATTTCATCCAGAAATTGTCTATTGCCTTCAGAAATTAAAATAGAGAAATTAATTGAATGACCATTAAGGTTGAGCCCAAAAAAATATTTGGCATGTAGACATTAAACTAGATCCATTTTTTTTCTTTCAAATTAAGAAAATTAAAATATTTTAAAATTCAAGGTCTGCGTGTGGTCAAAAGGTTGAAATAACATGTTTTGGTTTAACATTTTTATTTATTTTTCAAGAGATGATTTTTTTGTTCAATTACGAAGTAGAAAAGGCTCGTTGAAATTAAGAGGGATATTTTAATTGAATTAAAAAAGGAAGGGGAATATTTTTTATTTTTTAAAAATCAAGTCTCCCCACTTTTTTTGTCTACTTCCAATTAAAGACAAAAAGAATATTATTTTTGAGGGATTTAATTAATTGTTTCCTCTGGTCAATATTATTTTGAAGGATCCCCCTTTTTTTGTCTTCTTCCAATAAATGACAAAAAAAAATATTATCTCACAGTCAAATAGTCAGATTAATTCTTATTTTGTCTTTCTCTAACTCTATCTCTTCCCTCCCATTACTCTAATCTTGTGCCTTCGCCACCAAAATTTTTTTTTTTTAAAAAAATAATAGATAGATTGGTAAGAATCAAAGATCTGCACATACAAAATTCATTTTTGAGAAATTTAATTAATTGTTTCATCCGAACAATTGAAAAAGAACAATTTTTCCCTTTTCTTCAAAATGATTAAGTGTACAATCCACATGTTAGTTGATTAAATAAATAAAATTAAACATAAAGTTGTGTCCTTCTAGGTACATAGAAGTTAATCAAGTGTGTGAATGTGTATGTCAAGAAATAAAAATAGAGAATATGATATCACCACACAAAACTTATTTATTAACTAGTAAAACAACATATACAAACATAGAAATAGTGTTATGATAAGAAGGAAAATAAAAATCGAAGATTTACAAGATATATAAATGAATTCTAAAAGCAGATCCATGTTAAAGTCACAAATGAAATAACAAGCATCATATCAATTAAATCTCTTATATAAATGAAATTACACAGATTTTAGTTATATCAAAGAACCAAAGGTTACAACTTACAGGTTCTATTTTTATGTTAGAAATATTACCTTTATAGTCATAAGACTTTAGCAAATCGGCCATATAAGTAACAAACTCTCTGTCATTATCAACTAGCATAACACGGACTTCTTCTATCATGCCATAGTAGGGAGCTGCCATTGGATCATATGCTCCTTCAACCAATTGAGAATTCTCCTTTTCGGATATAACAAGGGAGAGATAAAGATATAATTTGTTAAATAAAACACTGAAATTTATAAAGAGGAACATTTAATTCTCTTAATAGGTACTTATCTAGTACCTTTACTTGATAATGGGCATGTCTAGTATTGACCATACAAAAAAATTTATTTGACCTATTTGATATTTTTTCTTTTTTAAGTCAAGCCAAGGGTATACTTTTGTTTTTTTTTCTTTTTCTTTTGCGGGTTTAGTATGGAGGGCAATGCTTTATTGAAATAAAATAATCATATTTTAGTGTTTAGCTACTTAGACTTGTTTTTCAAGGAAACATTTTTAATTTGGAAAAATGACTTTTATTAATTATGGGATCTTAGTGAGTACTTATTATTTTTAAAAAATAATAGATAAAATATTTCTTACATTCTCTTATATTAGATATAATTTGTCATGGCTCAAAATCTAGGTCATGATGGCACCTGCCCTCATACCCCTCCCTCCTCCCCAGGCAGATAAATTAACCTTTCACGAAGACATAAAAACATAGGATAAAGCCAGAAGTAAAGTAATGACACAATAATCTAAATTCCTATAAACCTTAATAAATAAAAGACAGTATGTAAAAAGTCCTCTCAAGACTTAGTGTCATGTACACAAGGGCTTTCTATTACAAGAAATATGTCAAATATGGTACATCAACTATATAAAATCTAATACAATATATATGAAAGTAAAGAGGGAACCCAGACAAGTCTCTGGACGCAAGGATCTCACTATGAATTTGAATCAACAAACATAGTGAATGATTCAAGAAAGATGTGAATAATTGGTGTCAAGATCTGCATCAAAAACGATTTAGCAAGTGTAGTATGGGTAAAAAATCATAAGTACTCAATAGGCTTTATAGATAGATCGAGCAAAGGTAGTAACTATATCACATAAAGAATATTAAATAATCCTACACACAGAAAAGTCCAAGGAATTCAAACAACACCAATAATTAAAGTAAACACACAATAGATAAAATGAAATGTAATGCAATGCAATAGTCAATAATCCTACAAATAACACCCAACCTTCCCTAGTCAATTTGTTGTAAGGTAGGATCCATGCGGGACTCGCGAGATCCATATATCCACCTGGAAGAATTTTTCATTGAGCAAGCAAATCTATATTTATCCTTGGTTCATAAATAAGTAAGTTTATAAGAACAATTTCCATCGGGACGACAACTTCCTTTCAAAAACATTATTTTCATAGTTTCAAATCAGTGAATCCATGAGGATGAATATGAATGCATGATCATGGGATAATAATATGTTTTGAATGTAACAAGTATATACAAATGTCTTTCTCAACATAAAACATATGCTATGGGCCTTATCAATCAATAAATTTACCTCAACCTCATGCTTGCAGGCCATACTTTCTTAAATTTATACACAAAATAACTGTAACACCCCCCAAAATTTTTCACTAAGATTCAGACCCTTCTTGTATACGTGTAGGATCAAACTCGACTATTGTGAAGTGTATGCAGGAGTTAGGATGAGTTCCTAAGTAATTGAAGAGCATTAGAGGTGAAGTGGGGTCATAAAGGATCCCTAAGACCAAGCTAAGTCTAAAGAATTCGTCTTGGCTAAGTTTTAGAATGAGTTTGTATAAGGGGTCGACTTCTAACGACCATATCTTTTGAACTATGACGATCTGGGTGGCCCATGACCTATCAAATTAAAGGTCTTCGAGTCTTCTTTCCAACCCTGCCAAGATTGTAATTTTTGGAGTTAAGAGTCAAAAGTTATGACTATCCTAAGACGAGCTAGTACTGCAGGAATTTCAGACCTGGGTTGTAACTGCAGGAAACCTGGGCTTGGTACTGCAGTGGCGCGATGTGCCACTATCGCGCTAGAAACAAGCCTCAGTAGTTTGATCCCTGGTGCGGTGTGCCACTACGAGATGTGCAGGGTTTTTAAGCCTATTTTCCAGAACCTAGAAAACTTAAGTTTGGCGCTGTAAGGGCGCGATGCACCACTATCGCGCTAGGAACAAGCCTCAGTAGTTTGGTCTCTGGCGTGGTGCCCCACTAGCAGATGTGCAGGTTTTAAGCCTATATTCAACTTGGCGCTGTAGTGGCGCGGCGCGCCACTATAGTGCCAGGGGAATTTTAGCCCATTTTTCCAGATTTTTGGAGAAAAGGCAAATTGGGCATTTCCCAAATTATATATACATTATCCTTGGGACGTTTTAGATCATTATTTTCAGTCCCTTCCTCTCTCTAAAAGCCCTAGAAATCCCTTCTCTTCTCCTTCAAATCCATCTCCAACAAGGATTGCCTTCAAAAACTTCAAGAATCAAGCTTTCCATTGAAGACCTAACATCGAGGTTTCTTCAAAGTCTTTACCAAGGTTTGTAAGGCTACTCAAAGCATGGGTTAATTCCACCCATGTGCCCTACACCCCCTTTGAGATTGATTGTTCTTAAGAATGGAGTTGGTTGATAGATTTAGGTCCAACTAGGTATTTTTCGTCTATTATCCTAAATTTTTATTTTGTTGATGTTGTGGAGTCAAGAAAGTGATATTGGTATGAGTTGATTGAGATGAGAGGTGGAATATATATATTTCGTTGATTTTTCTTAACTACGTTGACTATGCTAAATATGTTAATTTCCTTATATATGATTGCTCACCTTGAATTGTTAATTTAGAACCTTGGAGTTGTGATGAGTCCCAAAAGATTTGTTAAATGAATAGAGAAATGATTGGTTAGGTTTGTATGTTGTTATAAATGCATATTTAATCTACTCTTGAAAGATATGATTGGGATTGATCGGATAGTATGATTGGGAGAAGTTTGATTGTGATAGAGTTGATGAGTTGACAAGGTTCTAAATAAGACTTGTCAATATGATTTGATTGAGTTGATTAGATGGAGTTTTATGAGCATTGAGTCTTGGGAGGAGTATCGAGCACCAAATTGGATAAGAGTAAGTGATAACTCAAATCTAATAACTACGTCGCCAAATGTAGGAGGGGATTAAACCGTTAAAGTCGGATGCTTCCCCAAAATTATTGTCCTGGCATTATAAGACTTGGTTGTATTGGATCCATGATTGGTTGATTCATTCGTACCCTAGCAAGGTATGAGTGGACGTGGCAACAACATCGGTTTGTTGTACTATCACTGGCTCATAAGTGATGGTTGTCGGATAAGAGAAACTCCCAAATAGGTTTTGATAGTATTCTGAGTCAGATTGGGTTGAATAGTATGTGATTGGTCCCGTCTATATCATATTCATGTTTAGACTTAGGACACTTGATTGAGTTATTCTTCTTACTGAGTTGAGATTCCGAGTTAATTTGATTCTTTCTGATGTTGTTTTATTCGGCTATTTTACATACTCGTACATTCCATTTATTGATGCCATTTGGCCTGCATCATTTCATAATGCAAAAACAGGTACTCGAGATCATCAACCGGCGCATCGTTGAAGATCCACTTACTTCTAGCTAGTTGATGAGTCCTCCCAGTTTTCGGAGGATACTGAGACTTATCCTATAGCTTTGATTTGTCTTTCCTTATTTTGACTTTTGGTAGTCATGGACTTGTCATTGGCACCTCCTAGATTATTGATAGAGACTTCATAGACTAGAGTGTGGAAATGTCGATTTATTCGTTTTGACTAATTTTATTCTAGCTGTTTATTGATTTAATAGTTGTTTGGCCTTTGGACCTACATAATGGATAGTAGTCCTATAATAGAGTCTTCTGTCGATAGAATGTGATTGAATGAAAGTGTGATTAGATTAGGTGGTTCGCTTGAAGGCCAGAAATGGCTTTCGAGTGCCGGCCACGTCTAGGGTACCCTCCCAGGGCATGACAATAACAGTTGGACAGGCATGTCACTCCAGATATTGCTTTTGTACTAAGTGCTGTTAGTCAGTTCATGTCCACGCCTACAGTCAAATATTGGGTTGCTTTGGAATAAATATAATGTTACTTGAAAGGCGCCCCTAGAGTTGGCATAGAATATAGCAACAATGGACATACTCGCATTGAGTGTTTTATAGATACTGATTGGGTTGGATCTAAGATTAATAGAAGGTCTACTATAGGCTACTATGTCTTTGTGGGTAGAAATTTGATATCACGGAGAAGTAAGAAATAAAATGTTGTATCTCAACCTAGTACAGAATCCGAGTATAGAGCTATGGCACAATCCAAATGTGAGATTATGTGGATACATCACCTCTTAAGTGAAGTTGGGTTGAAGTATCCCGCACCGGCGAAACTTTGGTGTGATAATCAAGTTTCTATTCATATCGCCTTAAATTCAGTGTATCATGAAAGAACTAAGCACATCGAGGTGGACTGCCATTTTATTCGTGAAAAGATTGAAGAAAAATTGATTTCCACGAACTATGTGAAGACAGGGGAGCAACTATCTTATTTGTTTACAAAGGCGTTGAATGGAGCTCGAGTTAACTATTTGTGTAACAAGCTGGGCATGATCAATATATATATATATATGCTCTAACTTGAGGGAGAGTGTTACAGAATATTGTAAATATTTATTACCTTATATAGTTTGCTGAATCGTAGGAGAGATTTATAAGAATCATAGGAGAGATCTGTAGGATATTTTCTTACCTTTGATAGAGCTTCTTGCTAATGTATATATGCATGTAATGCTGATTTAATAAAATATGAAGTTCTGTTAACTTTCAACAAATAATACTTGGGAAAAGACACAAGTACCATGCGCTAAGTATACCCGAAATTTCAGAGACACACCTAAACCTTATGAGTGTCCCTTTCCACACATTAGTAAAAATCTATAGGTCCCCGCATGATGTCAAGCAAAAGAGGATTGAGGGAGTGGGAAATTAGATATGACCATAGTAGTTCATAAACAAATGAAGAGGATTTCAGTGACAACACAAGAAAAAATCATTATTTCCTTTAGAATGTGGAGTGAGTGGTAACTTTCAGTAGTATTCACAAGCTATTTGCATCTCAGCCAATATAATTGACATGTATCAGGCTTTGAATAAAGCATGTCAATAATTTTAGCTTTAAAGGATCATTACAAATGACATTTTGAGATAGAAAACGCATTATTTTCTTTGTTTGAACTTTATTCTTTATATCAAATCGTCTAAACATATAAGTTTCTACCCTACTTGTTAGCAGCTTCGTCATTGAAATCACTTATCCTACAACCATATTACTAAAGTAACGACTTTATCTCTACCCAATTTAGGATAGTGAGTAACCTCGGATAACTATAAAAGAAAAATCATTCTAAGTTAATAAGCCCATTAATACATAAATGCTATACTCCTTGCCATAATTGAAAAATTGCAGCTTGAATTCCAGCTCTATATGACACAATGAGAGTGGATCATGATTTAGTAACATACATGTATTGAGACAAGATTTTATATAGATTGCTAAAGATTATTAAAGTCTACGTTTCATTAAAACAAGGGTCTAAGGATGTTGATCATGAAATACCTCTAATTTAGAAAATGAGAATCACATGAACCTTACATTTCATTGAGCACTCTTAATATTTAGCTTCAGAGCACAATATCACGAGCAAAAGGAAAGAGTAAGTAAACTGAGATTAGAAAAATTCCTATCTTTCGAGGAGCTATATCCCAACAGAGTCCTCATCTAGGTTATAAATGATTAAATATGTTAACTAAATTATTAGGTAAAATAAGTAAGTGAATCTATACATGTGAACTTGGTTATTAATACAAGTATAAATACATATGTGATGGATCATGCTAGCTTATTAATATCAGATAAACGAGAAAAGAGAAATTAAAATAATAAAAGTAAAGAGAAATCAACTTTCCAAAAGATGGTAGAAAGATTAAACTAAATTAATATCACAATAACTAAAACTGATTATAACGACATCCATAATAAATGAGCTACTAACATTCAACTATTAATCTTACCAAATTCACCCAAGTGAAACATCAACGGCAAATGGACATTTTTAAAAATGGGTCCCTTTTACACTTAATTGCAAGAGCGATGAAGGGAGTGAACAAGGGTGCAAAACTAAACTGCAATCAAGTTAAACATTCACTAGATTATGTAATGCTGCTGAATTGTATCAATGTCAAGTCCCTTTAGCTTCACGACTGATTCTACATAAACTTTAAGTGTATGATGCTCTCTTAGCCTGGCAACTTCAGCACGACGTTGGGCTTGTTCAGCTAATTCATTATAGCTTTTGTTGTTAGTTGTCATACATTTGTGAGGGGTGAGGTCTGTGCCCTACTATAATCCTTCTTTCTTGTGAAAGCAACTGAAAATGCTCAGTATTAGTTGGTTTTGATGATTTCACAAACTCAGGGATTAGGTTAAGTTCTTGGTCCCTTTGAGGACACTTTGCTGATAATGATAGTAGAAAAACAGTACAAAATAGATCCTCCCAACTCTGCAGGTTTGTGTATACGCGGTCAAGTTCCTGTGCAGGGGGCTAGCTGTCTAACCAATACAAATCATCCAACGCAATGTATATCACTGATATATACATTCTTTACAATACTTCTCACTTGGCTTTTGGAATTGTTGAAAAGAAAAATCCATTGAAGCTCATGCTCTCAAGAAATTTGAAATTTTCTCTTGAAGAAGATCAAGGACCTGATAGTTATCAGTTGTTTTGTTCTTGTTTTAGAATTGTAATTTCTTGGTCTTAATCTTGTAAGGTCTACTCCTAATCTATAACAGAAACTAGACAAGTTCATTGTGTTTGTTTTTCATTGTTCATCGTGTCAAAGTAACTATAGCTAGTTATGGAGACCTCTTGAAGCTTAAATTAGCTAGGAGTCTAGTTATTTAGGAAGCTGTAGAATTATTGCTTCAGATCTGTAACAGAGTTGTTACTAGGAGAGAATATGAATTGTGTATGCAATTCTTAGATTACAAGAGCTTGTAATTAGAATCTCTGGCTCAGTTATTTTAGTAAAGATTGAGCAGAAATCCTGTGTGACAAGCCGTGCTTTCTCCCTTGATCAAGGAGTTTCAATGTAAAATCTTGAGTCGATTTTATTGTTCTGTTCTTTAAGTTTCTGTACTGATTTTTGATAAATGACCAGATCCTGACTGTTCTGGTGGAAGCATACATTCTAAAAATTGGTATTAGAGCAGGTTTTCTATATCCTCTATCTGGTTAACACCAAGATAGGTTCTGCAAGAATGGTTGCTCCACTATATTTGGAAGAGGGTCAATCATCAACCAGACCCCCTCGATTGAATGGTCAGTTTTACAGCTGGTGAAAGACTCGCATGCATGACTTTCTCATGGCTGAGGACAGTGAACTTTGGGACATTATTCTTGATAGTCTCCATGTTCCCATTGTTGAAGAGAAAGAAGGAGACATTACAAGGATTATTCCTACAACTTGTAGGCAGTATACTGAGGCTTATAGGAAAAAGATTGAGAAGAATTATAAGGCTAAGAAACTACTGGTATGTGGCATTGAAGCTGAAAAATACAACAAAATTTCTACTTGTGAGTCCGCAAAATAATTTGGGACTGTCTGAAGACAGCTCATGAAGGAACTGAGCAAGTTAAAGAGTCAAAGGTGGATATTCTAACTACACAATACGAAAATTTTACTATGAAAGAAAGAGAGTCTATCTATGACATTCATACTAGAATTTCCTCCATTACCAATGACCTTCAAAGTCTGGGTGAACCTATTCATCCTAGCAAACAAGTCAAGAAAATTCGAAGGATCCTTCCTAAGTCTTGGGCTATCAAAGTGGATGAAATAACTAAAGCAAAGGACCAGAAGATTCTCACAATTGATGCCTTGATTGGGAGTCTTCAGACACATAAACTGCATCGAGCTTAGGATGGCATGAAGAAGGAGACAAAGCAGGAGAAATCACTTTCTCTTAAAGTTGCTTTAGTTGAACCTTCAGCTGAGGATGAAGATATGACATATTTGACAAAGAGATTTCATAAGATTATAAGAAAGCATGGAGGTTTAGTCAAGAAGGGTAACTCCAGTCGACTTACAAATGCTACAGATATGTGTCACAAATGTGGTAAACCAGGGCACTTTATTAGAGATTGTCTAATGCATAAGGTAGAATATAAAAAATATGTCAAGAATGGAGTAGATAAAAGAAGGGACCTGGTTCCTAACAAGAAGGAAGAAAGGCTAAAGCTGATTATATCATCAATAGGGCTCTTCCTGTATGGGGAAACTCCTCAAGAGACTCTGAGGAGTTTAGCCATCCAGAAGATGCCTCCATGGTCACTATAAAAGATGATGAAAAAGTTTTTGACTCACTATTTGCGTTCATGACAGAGTCAGATGACGAGGAAGATAATGCTGATGATGAAACAGAAGTAACTCTTGGTGATCTTAGATAAAACTTGCACATTTACTCTGCTAACAAATTGATAAGCTTAGCAGCAGTATTGATTGACTCAATCACTGAGTTGACAACTGAGAAGGACATGATGAATAACACTATTGTTATTTTTCAAGATGAAAAGCTTACTCTAGTATCTCAAATCACTGATCTAGTAGAGAAAATTATGGTCCTGATAAGCAACAATGTTGAACCTAATCTAAAGCTCAAGAATTTGAACAAAAGCACTGAAAATTGCAAGGATGAAGATAAGAATATACAAGTTGAGCTTGAAGAAAAGTTAATGGAAGCCGAGATGAAAATGTTTGATCTAGAAGAATAAATAATTGTCTTAGTGGCTGATAATGTAGAGCTTGACATTGAATTCAAAAATTCAATAATAAATGTTTTAAAGGAAAAGGTGAAGCTGGTGATTTGAAGTTGGAAGTTGAAGATAAGTTGAATGAAGCTAATGAGAAGTTAGCCATGGCTCTTGAAAGAAATGCTCAACTTTTAGGAGATCTTATTCAGGCAAAAAAGAGCTGAGAAAATCTCTGAAATGGAATGCTTCATCAAAGATGCTTGAAAATATGACAAACTAGGAGCAAAATGGTGGAAGAGGATTAGGATGCCTAAACATCAGTCCTCCTTACAACCCTCAAAGCAAGTATGTCTCTATAACTGATAATCTCCTATATCTCCATTGTCGAAGAAATGGTCATCTAAAGAATGAGTATTTTGCCTGGAAGAGATCTCAAGAAAAATTTTCAAACTACTTTAACCAAAAGGCGAAATAGAGCAAGGGAACTTGTTCTAACTCTGGACATAAGAAAGGATATCTGGCCATATTGGACCAAAAATTATTTGATTATGCCATTATCTGATGACTGGGGACTCCGATTAAATTGGGTTCCTATGTCTAACAATTAACTTGTGTTGTAAGGAAGTAAGGGAAGTATAAGCCAGTACTTTCTTATGTCGAAAATATGAACAAGTACATGTCTATGGGAAGTAAAGACTTCATCTCACTTAAGGCACTTTAAGGAGAAAGTGTTTCATTCGCTTACAACTCTAGTTGACTATGATCAGGATGCATGTAACTCAAATCATTGCATTTCCTTATTTATGAAAAAGTCAATTAAGTACCTGTGCAGGTATACACTTGTATGAAGTAAGCTTGAATAAAAGGAGAACTGGAAGATAGGAAAATTTGTTCTTAAAACTTTGGAGAGGGACCTGGTCCTGCTTGAAGGTTAGTATTCCTTACATTGCTTATTAACTAATTGTGTGAACCGTTGTGATTGCCATGTGTACTTCTGACTATTGTCCCATTAGTTAAAACTCAAACATCGTGACTCTTTCGAAGAGACTTGATACACCCTTTTCTTTCCTTTTATATTTTTTCTCTCTTCAAATCAAACCCTAACTTGTCCAAAAAATTCATCCCTCTCTCAACAAAATTTCATTCCTCTTTGTTTGTCTTTTGATTCCAAGATGTCTAATCCAAGTTCAACTACTCAAGATGTGCTCAAAGTCCTTCAAGATATTGATTCTACTACATTTCCTGAAACCTTTGACATTCCATAGTCTCATGCTCTTCCTTAAAACCCTCTTGCGAGTGAAGTGTCAAAAAACCCTGTTCTTGATTCCCCCATTCAAGTCAATGAACAAGCATTTCCTATCATTTCCTCTACTTTGGACTTGAATGAACCTCAAAACTTGTCACTAGATGAGTCTATTCAACCCAAACCCTCCTTTGAGACTGAGTTGTCATTGTCTTTACTGGGTATGTCTTCAAATGAAATTACAGAGTAACATTTTGAAGGAGATCTTACAGAAATAAAAGGAATAGAGTTAAACATTCTTGCAATTAGTGAAAAGTTGGTAGTTGAAAACTTGGGTACAGAAAGTCTTGTAACTATGAAGAATAAAATTGTACCTTCCTTTTCGGAAGAGGAACCAGGTAATGCTAATCCTTCCCTGTGTGAGGAACTATCTCCTAGATTGAACAAAACTCCATAAACTACTCTACCATTTATAAGTACTCTTGAGGATGAAGATGATGAGTTCAATATTCCCTTTTCTTGGAGATTGAAAAGGAGAATGACAGTAGTGGATTCTGCAGGCTCGAAGTTAAAATCTCACCCCCAATACAAAAAGTTCTTCACCAAAATTAATGAGTAATGCCATGAAAGTAAGCAAAGGTAAAAATATAGAGAGAAGAAGAAGAAAGTTGAAACAAGTTAATGAGTCCCTTAGACTTGAAGAAGATGAAATTATTGAAGTGTCAAAAGGAGAAGATAACAATGAAACGAAGTCAGAAAAGGATGAGTAAAAGGTTGAAAGGGGTTCTAAGAAGATTGATCCTAGAGGTAAAAGGGTGATAAAGCTCAGGGCAAGGAAAAGCTCTGCAAGGAAGCTAGCAAGCAGGAAGAGGAAAACAAAAGCAGAGAAAGTGAAAGAAGAAAAGAAACAAACTAAAAAAAAAGGGAAATATCGCCTGAGCAGTCTTCAGAAAGAGGGAAACCTCTCTAAATATTGAAGAAATGGATATTGATGAATTGTTTGCAGCATCTAATCCTGAACCTGGAAAGGGACCAGGTTCAAGGAGTAAAAGAATAAAGGTTGAGAAGGATTTGTCCAAAGAAGAAAGAGTCGAAATTCTGAGAACTTAAAAGGTTTTGAATGGAAGGATTTTTGACACTGATATACTAGATAAGCTAGGAATGTGTGAATTGGTTGATGCTGTGGAGATTCAAGATTGGTCACATTTGTTCAGAGATCATGTTTATATGTTACATGAACAGCAGGTTTGTGACTTTTATAATAATGCTGAGTTTAGAGACAATGGGTGTTTATACACCAATATTGGAGGATTATATGTTTGTTTGGATAAATTTGTGCTTCGTAAAATCCTGAATGTAAAAACTGAAGGGATCAGATCCGTTATAGGGATGACGTGTTCTAAGAAATTTGTTCAGCAGTGTGGGAAACTCTAAAAATTAAACACATCAGGCATTTCTAAAAAGTTTCTCAAATGAGCGTATCAACTGTATTTTGAATTTATGAACAAGGTAATGCTTCCAAGATTAGAGAAAAGAAAAGTGGCATCTTCTTCTATCTTCTTTATCATGGAAGCCTTGAGCAAGTTTGACACTATCAACTTACCAGCCGTTAATTTGGACCATATGCATAAGATTATCTCTGCCAAGGATGGTAAGCATGGAATGGGGTATAGATATTTCCTTACTAAAGTGTTCAATCATTTTAAAGTTCCTCTTGGTGCTGGTGTAAGACAAAATGTTAAGTAATCATGCTTCATGAACACTTTGGTTGAGTACGAATGTGTTGAGGGAAAAACTAGGCAAATGAACAGGATATCTGAATTTTTGTTCGAGCAGGGACAATTAAGGCATTAGTTTGAAGATATGACAGCACTCTTAAGTTTTAAAGATGTTGAGATTGCGAGTCTTAAGGTACAACTAGCTACAACACACTCAAATAGACCAGGTTCCTCTGAGTTCAAGCACTCAAAGAAGAAAATGTTCACCTTGCAGCATAATTCATCAGTCTCAAAAGACAAACTGCTTCTACATCATGAAATTCATGCTGATCAGATATCCCTTCTCCCCAAATCCCTCACCCAGAAACCCCCATCCACCAAGTGTCATCCTCCTTCGTCATTTCTCTTTCTTGAACTGATCAAAATGGTTTACTTTTCAGTTAGTTTATAATGTTTTGAATATTGTCCTTTAGCTCTGATGAATGAATGTTTCTGTTTCTCCAGTTAATCTCCTGGTTCGTTACTTATTGGCTTGTGCTTGTGTTGCCCTTGGTGGCTCTGACTTTTCTAAAATAATGCATGCTTGGTTTTTAGTTTACTGTTGTCCTTTTTAATAATGTCAAAAGGCAAAATATTATAAGTTGATGATAGAAGAGTTTGGTGAAAGGTTGTTTCTGTTACCCAGATATTGATTAAAGGGGGAATATATCTAGCTCTGGTCTTAGATGATAAAGTAAGAATGTTGTAAAGGAGTTTGCCATCATCAAAAAGGGGAAATTGATAATGCTCAATTTGTCATGCCCCGGGAGGGTACCCTAGGCGTGGCCGGCATTCAAAGACCATTGCTGGTCCCCAAGTGAACCACCTAGTCAAATCACATATCCATTTATTCAAGCAATTAACGGAAGGCTTAAAAATAAGGAAATAATTTAGTGGGCAACTCAAATCATAAATCTAACTCAATAAAGAAAGGCCATGGGCCAACAAATTGATCTCCAATCTATGTCATTAAAATAGTTTGACAAGAATAATTCAAGAAAATAAAATACTCAATCGACCCATCACTATCTAGTCTATGAAGCCTCTATCACTACTATCTAATTGGTGCCAATGACAGATTCATGGCTACCTCAAATCAGAATGAAAAAGACTAATGTCAACGTAAGAATAACATAAGTGGTGTCCTCCAAATGTAGGGGAGGACTCACCACTAAGCTGAGTGTGAATAGATCCTAATGGTGCGCCTATTGATGATCTCTTAAACTTGTCTCTGCATTATGAAATGATGCAGGTCCAAATAGACGTCAGTACATGGAATGTATGAGTATGTAATATGGTAGAATGAAATATACATCAAGATAAAACAATACCGACTCAAATATCTCAAGTTATAAAGATAAGAGATACTCAATCAAGGTGTCATAAGTCTAAAGTAAGAATACGGTTTAGACAAACACTACTTATAAACAATCCAATCCAATCACATACAATTCAATTCAATCTAATCCAATCATATTCAATCCAATCCAATCCGATCCGATCTAATCCAATCATATACAATCAACTCAACAATAAAATCAAGGACTCAACTCAATAGATATGCAAATTAGAATTTAACAATGTTATACAATCCAACTCAATCATCAACAATCTCAATCAAACCAATCATATCAAGCACAATCCACTCAATTGGGAGTTTCTCTAACCGTCAACAATCCCACCACCTATAAGTAGGTGATGCCCAACGAGCCACATCATTGCCACGTTTGTCCATACCTTGCTAGGGCATGAACGAATCAACCAATCGTGGATTCTATCAGTTAGTCAAGTCCTATCATTTCAGGATAATAAAATAGGAAACATCTGACTTTAATAGTCCAATCCCATAGAAAACATCCGACTTTAACAGTCCAATCCCTTCCTACGTTGTCGGCGTAGTTTATGGAATTTGAGTATGGAATATACTCTTACCCAATTCGGTGCTCAATACTCCTCCCAAGACTCAATATGCACATATATATCAAGTGAGTAAAATACTCAAAATACTCATTTAGTCTCTTAGGACTTAGTTTCAAATCAACTCATTTAGTCTCATTGGACTCTTTTCAAAACTCAATCAATCTGGTCTCATTGGACCTTCTTTCACAATCAACTCATCTCAATCATCAAACTCTTCTTTTTGAATTTGATACTATCTCAACTCAATGAATGTAGAAAATATTATATGTATTTAAAACATAATTTCAACTCCTGAACTCAACCTCAAAATAGATATTTTTATGTAAAAATACTCAACTCGTTTATATTCAAAATACTCATGTTCAAAAAGTGATAATTTAGAGACTTCTCAACTCAACTCATGCTTAAATCCTTTTTAAATCATAAATGAAAATAATCATTCTTTAAACTCAAAATAGTGTATAGATAGTTTATGCAAAAGTGTTTACAAATCATTTATTTAAAACCCCTTCTCAAAAGATCATTTTCTATTCAAAATGATCATAAGACTCCAATCAAATCAAATTATGCAAATCACATATCATGTAGTGACGTTAGACTCCAATCCATTTCATCTCAAAACATCATCATCAACATAACCTCTTCATCAATCATTTTTCCTTAGTTAAATAAACATCATTCACCTCATTCACCTCATTCATCAAACATCATCATTCACATCATCATCAAACATCATCATTTACCTCATTATCAAACATCTTGCTACAAAATTCTTATTTAATTATATATTCCATTTATAGAAATAAAAATGACATTTTAGTTCTACCAATATTTCATTCCTTTTTATGTTATTCTCATTCATAACTATCTTAATTCATTTTTTTCATTCCAATCAATACATATAACACAAAAACCATCAATCTCAACCTCAAGATAATTATGACAAAGAGAAATATCATCATGGGTTCATGTGAATGAATACATGAATCCATACTGTCAACAAAACTCAACTCAAGAACACCATCAATACATATTAATTTATATACAAAAATTCATTGTAGTCAATATGTAACTACGGTTTGTGAAATAAATATGAAAGATAATTATTCAAGATTTTAAGTCATGAAAATCATCAATCAATTTCTAGTATATAAAAATATTCTAGAGTTTAGGTAGATTTCAAGAAAACCTTCAAGAAGGTTCAAGTCTTTCACCATCTTCATCTAACACATCTATGGGACATATGGAAGAACTCAATCCATATTTTAGGTTAGCCTTACATATATTTTAGGCTATCCTTACATACCTTAGAGTAGATTTTGAAGAAATCTTGTTGTTATGTCTTCAATGGGAAGCTTGAATCCTTGAATTTTTTAGGGCAAATCTTATTGGAGATGATTTAAGAGAGAAAAGGGTGAAGGTTAGGGTTCTTTGGAGGGGAAAAAGACTAAAAATATCATCCCAAAATGTGACCAAGTTGTGTATATATGTTTAGAAAAAATGTCCAAAGTGCCCTTCATCAAAAATCTGAAAAATGGGCTAAAACCCTGCTGGCGCTATAGTGGCGCGCCGCGCCACTGCAGCGCCAAGTCTGAAATTTCTGAAATCTAGAAAATGGGCTTAAAAACCCTACAAGCCTAATAGTGGTGCATCGCGCCAAGTACCAAACTACAGAGACCAGTTTTTAGCACTATAGTGGCACCGGGCGCCACTATAGTCCCAGGCCTAAATTTTCTACAGTTATAGTCTATAGAGAAATGGTCATAACTTGTGACTCCGAACTCTAAAAAATACAATCTTGGTGGAGTTGGAAAGAAGCCTCAAAGACCTTTAATTTCATAGGTCATAGGCCACCCAATTCATTATATTCTAGGAGATATGGTTATTCAAAGTTGACCCTTATACAAACTCATCCTAAAACTTAGTCAATTGGAAGTCTTTGGACTCGACTTAGTGTTAGAGATATCTCATGATCCTAAAACACCTCTAATACACTTCAAATATTTAGGAATTGATCCTAACTCATATATAAAATTACAATTCATCGAGTTCAATGTTACACGCACAAGAAGAACAGTTAGAGTCTTGGCGAAACAAAATCTGGGGTGTTACATCAGTATTAGTTGGTTTTGATAATTTTACAAATTCAGGGAATAGGAAAAGGACCTGGTCCTTTTGAGGACACTTTGCTAGTAACGACAGTAGACAAACAGTATAAAATAAATCCTGCCAAGTCTGTAGGTCTGTGTATACGCGGCTGAGTTCCTGTGTAGAGGGCCAGTTGTCTAACTAACACAAATCAACAACTCAACGTATATCACTAATATATACATTCTTTACAATATTTCTCACTTGGCTTTTTGGAATTAGTGCAAAGAAAAATCCATTAAAGCTCATGCTCTCAAAAAATCTGAAATTTTCTCTTGAAGAAGATTAAGGCCCTGATAGTTATCAGTTGTTTTGTTCTTGTTTTAGATTTGTAATTTCTTCATCTTAATATTTTAAGGTCTACTACTAATCTATAAAGGAAGCTAGACCAGATCACTATGTTTGTTTCTCATTGTTCATCTTGTTGAAGTAACTATAGCTAGTTTTGGAGACCTCTTAAAGCTTAAATTAGCTAGGAGTCTAGTGATTTGGAAAGCAGTAGAGTTATTGCTTTAGATATGTAATAGAGTTGTTACTAGGAGAGAAGAGGAATTGTGAGTGCAATTCCTAGATTACAAGAATTGTAATTTGAATCTTTGGCTAAGTTGTTTTAGTGAAGATTGAGCAGAAATCCTATATGGCAAGTCGCGGTTTCTCCCTTGAGCAAGGAGTTTCCAAGTAAAATCTTGAGTCTAATTTTATTGTTCTATTCTTTAAGTTTCTGTACTGATTTTTGATAAGGGACCAGACCCCGACTGTTCTAGTGGAAGCATACATTCTAACAACAACCTTATTTTCAATTATATTATTCCAGGCCCTGCCACTCAAAATGTATCTGATTGTGAATGTTAGAATATGAAAGGTATATAGAAAATAATATTGTAAAGACAAATAATACCAACCTAACCCCAACTAATACCATGAATCCTAGCAAAACCTAGTTTGCATATACTGTACATATAGTGGCAACCAGCTGTGCAACAACAAAAGTAGCTAGCAGAAGGAGACCAGGTCATTCTACATAAGAGCAACTCCTTGACCTAGTTATAAAAATGAGTGTCTAACTAACAATGTTGAATTGAAGATATAGGGCAGGATTAAGCTCGTGTATATTGTATTTAATCGATCTTACACCAATTGTGTCACTAAAGAAATTTGACCGGTAAGCAGCTTAAGAGAAGATAACGCTCATCACGGCTAGGTATGTTCCAAGAATTATTCTAGTGGCAAATATTTCTCTCAGTTTCCATGAGTTAGGCATAGGTGACAATTTCACCTTGTCTTTAGATATGGTCATGATGGTTCCATCATTGAGAATGGCCATGATAAGAACCATGAAGGGTGAGAAATTAAACTTCTAGATTAGTGCAATAAGCATGAATCCTAGCACAATTCTGATGGTTATAGAAACAACATAAATGGTATAATTCTTCATCCTTTGGAAAATGGCTCGACTAGTCAAAACGACACTCACTTATCATACTTAATCTTGGATTCGTGAGAACTATGTCTGATGCACTACATGCAGCATCAGTAGCAAAGCTATGCCAATATTTGCTTTCTTTAGGACATGGGTGTCATTCACACCATCTCTTGTCATACCATAAATGTGCTTTCTTTCATGGAGCTTCCTCACAATCTCATGTTTGTGCTCTGGAAACAAATCGACAAAGACATCAACCATCTCAATGAGTTTATCCACAGGGTGGTTAGCAGTAGTATTTTCATCCTTGTGCATCCTAGGAGGGAGAAAGAAAGATACATGTTTGTTTTCATGCCAAGTCTACGACTAGTCTCCTTGGCTATGGCAAGCTGATCGCCAATCATCATTTTTACATTGACACCAAGGACAAGGTCACGCGTAATTGTCTCTGTATTATCATGCCTTGGAGGATCAAGTGGTTGTTGGTTTGAAAATGGAAGAAAAAAAAGGAAGTAAAAAATCTTGGCTATCCCACATCGGGGAGATAGCATTTGAAAATAGTTTTTTTAGTTATTTAAGGAGCTTAGCTCCATTGTTTGTATCTACACCAAAAAAAACACCAAATACCAAAATGTATAAATTACATGGTATTGTATTTTTTTTACCATTGAGGGATTTAGGGATGGTATCTCTTGGGTATAGTATTTTAGGTATTAGGGTGTGTGTGAGAAATATTGTGTATTATATGGTTGTAACAATTTTCCATAAAGTGAATAATTTTTTATTATATCTTGTGTTATTTTTATTCTCTTTAATTTCTCTGTTATTATTTTCTGCTTGAAGGCGGTTCAGAAGGGACGGGAATTAGTTTGTGTTTTTTCCCAATAAGTGATATCAGAGCCTTAGGTGTGGAATAATTCTTTAAAAATTTTAATATGCTCTGTGGTTGCAGCTTTGTCTGATCTTCCACATCAGAAAAAATTTCTAAATTAGAATTATTATTTTTCAAGCAGACGTTTCATCCTGGTGGAATAGCAAATGGAGTATGATTCTAGTAGAGTTTCTTATTTTGGTGGAGTTGCTTTGGATACTTGTATATTTAGGAATAGTGGAAATAAGTACAATCTAAAAAGGTTCTGGCAAAGGAAAGACTTGGCATTTAAGTGTATCCATTGTGATCCACCTCTGTTTCCTGTGATCTAATTTAGTGGGTACTTTTTCATTATTATTGTCCATTTATTAGTACTGTTAAGCATATCGGGACAAAATTTGAGAAGTTTGGTTAGAGAATGAGTTTTGGAGTTGGTTGCATGAGAAAATAAAGTCAAGTTGATTAAAAATTATCCGCGAGTATTGTCAAAATCTGGCATGCATTAGTTAAGAGATGTAGAAGCTTCAGCAGTGGTTCTCGAACTATGACGGTTGTGATTTATTTCATGTATAATTGCAGTGGGGATGTAGCTTTGGGATTTTTGTGGTTCTCTATTAACGCAAGAAGGGATCAAAAGAGGTGGTCAAAGATTCAAGTCTTTGATTATGGCAAATTCAGTGTCAAAACAACCGTATTAACATTGTGATTTTATTTTTGATAGAGTGGTAGTGTCCCGAGGCCATACGGAAGGAAAAAGCTCTGAAGGATTGATTTGGAGCATGCGCGATCAACCTAAGGGTAGGCTACAACTTCTTTCTCATTAGATTGAGCATGAATATGTAACTGTATGTTGATTTGTGTGAATTTGGGGGTGGGTTATTAGCTGACCATGTTTAGCTTCTTAGAATTCACGTGTTATTCCTTTTTGAGTTTTTCGGACATCGATAGCATCTTGGTTACTTTATGACCTTAGTCTATACTTAGACTAGTGTTTGCTATAGACTTGCATAATATAGAGCTACTAGTCCTTAGAATCTCTTCGACGTCGCTTCAGATGGCTTAACTCCCTATAGATTGATATAGCAGACTTGAGTCTGATAGTCTGAGTCTTAGGTAGGCAGTAACCCAACTCTTGAGACCTTTTATCCATAATTCCCTCCTTTCATCGGCTCTTAATGTATTTGGTCCTTGTGTGGAGGATATTCATCGATTCAGGTTGGATTTGTTTCAGGTTGGATTTGTTTCAGGCTTGGAGTGATTTGTGATGGCACTCGGTTTGGGGTTCTTCCCTTGATGATTTTTTGGCCACTAACCATAAATCTAGCTGACTAGTCTCTATTCGCGGTTCAAGTCCCTAATTTACTCCATTAGGTTATAGTTAAATTCCATGCCTCGGTATCTTCAGCTTTGGATAGAGTCCTTGGCTACCTTCAACCTTGGTTAGAATCCTTGGCCATCTTCAACCTTGGTTAGAGTCCTCAACTATCTTCTGCCTTGGTTATATTCCTCGAATATCTTCAGTCTTGGTTAGAGTCCTTGGCCATCTTCAGCCTTGGTTAGAGTCCTTGGCCATCTACAACCTTGATTAGAGTCCTTGACTATCCTCAGCCTTGGATAGAGTCCTTGGATACCTTCAGCCCCGGTTAAAATCCTAGGCTCCTTCTTCACTTTGGTTCAAGTCCTTAGCTCTTATTTCACTGTGATTAGAGTCTCGGGCACTCATTTGATTCGATTCAAGTCCGTGAAAGGTCGTGGTAATCTTGGAAGTGCCTTCAGGTTCTCTTTGTGGATCTTAACTCTTTTGTGCATTTGTCGGGCTTCTAGGATCCGTTTGGGTTTTAGTGAAGTTTGAATTAAATCCAGTAGAGGTACAGGTCATGTTTTTTTACACCTTTTGAGCCGGGTGTTTTCCAAGTAAAAATATTGTATTCTTTACTTATTGTTCTTATTGCTTCATTGAAACATGTTAGACAACTTGTTTCACTCATAGGCTAATCTAGAGTAAATCACGTAAACCACTAGGTTGTGTGTAGTATCAACCTTAATTCGTGAGGTGGTAGGTTTTGCCACATTTCTCTTTGGAAGTTCTAGACTCTCCAAAATGTATTGAAACATTCATTCAGTTTGGCGTCCTCCTTGCCTTTCTCAAAAATGTTTGCACCTCAGAAACTTTTTGGTGAATAAGTACTAGGTCCAACAACATGTGGTTGCTTACTAGTGTTAATATAGAACTAACTGAATTATTGCACCCGAAGCACGGATTGGAGAACCAATTTGATGGCCAACTATTTTTTTATGTGTCACCATAGTCCAATTTTTGTTATTTTTATGGATATTCTTTTCCCCAATTGACCTAGTTGTAACACCATTGTTTCCACTAATTAGCCTGCTGCCCATAATGCCTAGTTGCATTCTCGTTGCTGCCACAGAGAGCTTACCTATCTGAGTACAATAACAAGAAGCATCTCCCATAGATTTTAAGGATACATAAAATATTATGCTAAATTGAGATGCAATAATAATTAAGTCTCACAAATATTCGATCCCATATATAAGTTATAATCAGTCAACCAAAAGGTTATGTAATGGCAGGATGAATGGGTTTGATACTAAACAAAACAATAATCCCAAGTCAAAAATTACCGAAATTCTATAATCTAATTCTGACCATTAGTTCCGAATGAAAACAAACCAACAATCCCAGTCATTCCAAATAAAACAGTCTTCAAAAAAGTGAAAGATGCCAATTTTTACTTGGGAAAAAAATTGTCCCTGGATAGAGCACTTATGAGAGTTGTCACTGATTGTCTTGATAACATTGGATCATCATTTTGAGGATTCATCAGTTATTTCTGGAAACTGGACATTTGATGTCGTTGCCACCTGCATATGTAGATTTAAGGTAAAATCTAGAGGAGATTATGGATGTGACGAAAAATATTTTCTTGAAAAATAAGTCAGTATTGAGTCAACAAAAAGATGTCTTCATAAAAAACTTTTTTATCCAAAGGAGGGAAATGATATATATATATATATATATATATATATATATATAAATCATCAAACTAGATAGAAGCACTAACCTGATCATCAGGGTAAACTTGATCAAACTCATTGCCTTGTTCATTAGGTAGGCTAGCATTCGAATTTCCATGATTCTTGAAGGGATAGACCATATTATTGAAATTGAAATACACATCACAATTTTCTTTTTCATTTGAATTTCTTCCTTCAATATCACTCTCATATGATGTCGCCACAATAGTGCTTCGATCAAACATGTTTGGTTCACCAATATGTTGGTGAAAATTTGAATTTTCTGCTCCCAATCCATTAATAGTCACATTTACAACATAAGCATCAGACATATTTGCGCTACTTGAATATGTTGCCACATTGTCCAAATTGACATTCAAGTTATAATTACTAGTTGTTGCATTTCCAATATCTGAACCAGACATTATTCCACTACCTGAATATATTGGTCCTTGGGCCACATTAAGATCCAAGTTGTAATCACTTTGAGTATGATTATGCCCACTATTAAGTGCAAGGCCAGACCTATAATTACTGTTCTCAGTTATTGGGCCTTGTAGTCCTTGTGAATTTAGCATTCCAAATAATGGTCCATGTTGTTGTTGTATCCTACCAACAACATTATTTTGGGCCAATAAAAATGGGTTATTGAATGGATTGCATATGTCGAGGTAGTGGGATTGAATCGAAAGTTGTGGACGATAGAATTGTTGTTCAATTGAACTCTCTCCTCGAACAAAAAAATTCTTTGTATTAAGACTTAGAAAGGGAAACTTTGGGCTTCTTTGGGTTTGATCTGTGTTACGCTGTAGATTTGGTACATATGTTTGAAGCCAAGGCATTGTCCCAAATTTTTTAAAGCTACTTTTTGGTACATGAAACTCACTTGAGGATCCCTTACCTGATGGGTGACGCCATTTCTGAGAGGTTTTATAAGAAAAAGATAAAAAAAAAAAAGAGTTAGACAATGAGTTTATTTATCATCTAAACTCATTGTTATTTAGATGTGTATCAAATGACCGAACTCATTTATAATAAAAAAATATTTCAGGTGTTTGGCAATTAGTGAATAATTAAAGTCTTTTTAAATAATATGAATTAAAGATTGATAACAATATTATCCTATTGAATGACAAAATTATAGAAATTAACAATGAATTATTAGCTTCTATCACTAAACATGTAACAAATTCAATCGCTAAATTTCTTTAATGAGAGTGTTTTGATAACACTTTTGAATAAAAAAGATTGATAATAATGTGAAAATACTTTCTAGCGAAAGTAAAATGAAATTAGATATTTCATTATGCTTTTGATATAAAATTAAAATTAAGATAGTTGCAGAAAAATAACGTCACATAAAAGTATTTGATGAAAAAAAACTTTCCAAGCAAAGTATTTTCTAGTAACCAAGTACAAGAAAATAATTTTATAGTATATTTTTTTTATTGTATAACTTTTTCCATACCATACACATACAAACGGTACATAATTTACCACTTAATATTTTTTTAAAAGCCAATTCAATTTAATTCAATATTTTTTTTATAAAAATAGATGTACCTGAAGATGACTTGCAATTTGCATCCTAGTAAGACCAGGAACATTCATCACCTCTAGAATCTCCTTGGGGTAGCATCCTACATATCAAGCCGAGGTACATGTAAATACAACAATCACTATACCTTAATTCCAAATAAGTTGACGTTAGCTCTAAGTATGAATTCTCATTTCTTATATGATTCCATATAAATGAATTGTAAAGAAATTTAATTAATAGTGAAGTAAACTTACTTCCTTCTCCAAGTTGTTGTACAGCTTCCATGAATTTGGCATGGAGATAATCAGTCCATTCTATGTAGTTCTTTTGCCTAACAATCTTATGAATATCACTGCTTTGGCTTTCTCCTTCATTAATCTCTTTCATGCTTTTTCTACCTCTTTTCCTGCTCAACTTACATTTCTCATTTAATAGAACATCGTTTTCAACCTCATTAATATAGTTGTCTTGTTCCTCAGTATTACACACATTTTTCTTCTCTCTAAGTTGTTCTTCATTTTCTCCAAAAATGCTATTTTTACCAATATCATCAACATTCATCTGATCTTTATTTTTTGATGATCTTTCTCTCGCTTTCTCTTTTTGTATTTTTTTCCTCAATACAAATTGCCACAAGTATTTCACAATTTCCTTGTCAAATGGTTTCTTAAGGAAAATATAAGCTCCTTCATCCAAAGCTTTCTTTACTATATCTTCATTGTGTTCATCACATACCACTGCATAATTATTTCGAGAAGCTATTAATTAGAAATGAATTATGTTATACATTATGTGAATAGTTAATTTCACACACATATTCACTGAGCTTTATTCATTATAATAGTAAGATTACAAAAAAAACAATTATCATACATTTTTAAAAAAGGAACTAGCGACTGATAATTTATATTGTCATACAACAAAATTCATTGCTAATGTTATTTAACGATGGATTACAGTAAATTCATTTCTCTATAAACTATTTAACAAAATTTTAAAGGTAAATTTTATAGCTAATCTTTTATAGTGTATTAATTAAAATAACTTATTTCAGCCAAAATAGACGTTCATAAGTGGACGAGTAGAATAAATACTTACCTAGTGAAACTATATCCAAGGCCAAGGCTTGAGCTAAGAGGTGAAAAGAAAGCATGTTCGATGATTGGACATTGACTATCATCACATCAATTTTTTGCTCTGCTTTGGAGAATATTGACATTGCTGCTGAAGCCGTATCAACCATCACAACTGTATCAATGCTCTTTGAATGTTAGTGAAGAAAATTTTACACAAAATTATCATGCAAATCTGTTTATTTCTTATATACAAATTCAATTGTAAATTTTTAGGTTATATTGCTACACCTTAGTTTATGCAGTTACATATAATAATCAACTTATATTATAACTGATATGTGCAATCTTAGACAAGTTCGCATAATATTATATACAATATTATTTAAGATAAATAATTGAATTGTAGAATTGGGAAGATCGTATAGGAATATATTGTTAAAGATCTATTCCATTTTATTCAAATATATGACTTATTGAAAACAAACATTCAATAAACACTACTATCAACACCCATAAAAAATAGAATTAAAAGTTTTGAAATAATATTATTTCATGAATATGCAACTAATAAGTTTAGAAGATTTAGAATAAAGGAAAGGATTTATCAATAAATTTTAATAGTCTCATATGACTTATACATTATCTTGGCAATGATCTTTTATGTCTAGATATCCATAAAATAACTAATCCAACTGAATATGAAGATATTAATAGAAAGTTATATAAAACCCCGTGTTACTACATGTCTCATACGTGGCACATTCAAAAGCAGGTTTCATGATATAGGACGAATTGATGAGATACAAGGCAATGTTAATGTGATGCTGGAGGTTTGGAGATAACCCTTGGAGTCAAAAGATTTCAAGTTGAGCAGGACCAAAAATGAGTGGTTGGAGTGCAAGTTCAATGGTGTTACCATGAAACAGACGTGGACATGATGCTTGATACTTAAGTCATTTTCAAGAGAGGAAATTTCAAGTACCCTAGTGTCAGTAATCCAAGGTAATAGTGAGATTAGGGGATGTCATGCATCGCATTGGGGTGAAATGGATGGAATGGAGTCTTACATTGAGTATTATATTCAATGTGATAAGAATATGCTGCCAATAATTTAAGGTACGTTTTAGACCGGTGGTTAGATCAATAATATTATATGGGGAGAGTATTGGCTAGTCAAGAACACCTATAACACCCAGAATATTTTTCTGCAAAGACTCGAATATTTCTTCACGTGTGTGTAGACTCGAACCGTATGACTTATAATTTTATATATGAGTTAGAATTAATTTCTAAGTATTTGAAGGATATTAGATGTGGTTTAGGGTCATAAGGGATCTCTAACACCAAGCCGAGTCCAAATAATTCCTTTCAGCTAAGTTTCCGAATGAGTTAGTATAAGGGTAAACTTGGAATGACCATATATCCTATAATATAATGAATTGGGTGGACCATTACCTATCAAATTAAAGGTCTTTGAGTCTTCTTTCCAATTCCACCAAGACTGCATTTTTTGGAGTTTGGAGTCAAAAGTTATGACCATTTTACTATAGACTATCCCTGTAGGAATTTGAGGTCTAGGGCTCTAGTGGCGCCCGACGCCACTATAGCGCCCGAAACTAGCCTCAATAGTTTGGCCCTTTACGCGACACACCACTATTAAGCTTGCAAGGTTTTTAAGCCCATTTTCTAGATTTCAGAAATTTTAGGATTGGCGCTACAGTGGCGCAGCGCGCCACTTTAGCGCTAGCAGGGTTTTAGCCCATTTTTCCTGATTTTTGATGAAGGGCAATTTGGACATTTTTCCTAAACATATTATAACACCCCTTAAAAATTTTCGCTAAGATTTGGACCTTTCTTGTATACGTGTAGGGTCGAACTCGATTACTGTGAAGTATATGCATGAGTTAAGATGAGTCCCTGAGAAATTGAAAAGTGTTAGAGGTGATGTGGAGTCACAAAGGACCCCTAGGACCAAGCTAAGTCCAAAAGATTCATCGTGGCTAAGTTTTAGGATGATTTCGTATAAGGGGTCGACTTCTAACGACCCTATCTTTTGAAAGACGACAATCTAGGTGGTAACGACTTATTAAATTAAAGGTCGTCGAGTCTTCTTTCCAACGCCACCAAGAATGTAATTTTTGGAGTTCGGAGTCAAAAGGTATGATGATCCTAAGATGAACTAGCACGACAATAATTTCAGGTCTGGGTTGCAACTGCTGGAAATCTGGGCTTGGCTGCAAAGTGGCGCGACGCGCCACTATCGTGCCAAGAACAAGCCTCAGTACGAGATGTGTAGGGTTTTCAAGCCTAATTTCTAGAACCCAGAAAACTTCGGCTTGGCGCTATAAGGGCGCGATGCGCCACTATCGCGCTATAGAATAGCCTCATTAGTTTGGTCCTTGGTGCGATGCGCCACTTGCAGATGTGAAGGTTTTACGCCTATTCGATTTGGCGTCGCAGTGGCGCGACGCGCCACTATCGCGGCAAGGGTGTTTTTGGCCTATTTTCTAGATTTTTTGGAGAAAGAGTAATTTGGGTATTTCCCCAAATTATATATACACAGTCTTGAGACGTTCTTAGGACCATTTTCAGTCCCACTCTTTCTCTCTAAACGCCCTAGAAATCCCCCTAGACGCGGTAATAACGTCGGTTTGTTGTACTGTCACTGACTCATAAGTGATGGTTGTCGGATAAGAGAAACTCCCACATAGTTCTTGATAGTACTCTGAGTCGGATTGAGTTGAATTGTATGTGATTTGGTCCCGTCTAAACCATTTCTTGTTAGACTTAGGACACTTGGTTGAGTTGTTATTTCTCTTGAGTTGAGATTTTGAGTTGATTTGATGTTTCCTTGATGTTTGTTTCATTCGGCCATTTTATATACTCGTATATTCCATGTACTGATGCCATTTGGATTGCATCATTTCATGATGCAGCGATAGGTACTAGAGATCATCAACCGGCGCACCGTTGAAGATCCACCCACTCCCAGCTAGTTGGTGAGTCCTCCTAGTTTCCGGAGGATGTTGAGCTTTCTTGTATAGTTTTGTGTTGTTTCCCTTATTTTGATTATTGGTAGCCATGGGCTTGTCATTGGCACCTCCTAGATGATTGATAGAGGCTTCATAGACCGGAGTGTAGAAATGTTGGATTGTTCTTTTGAGTAGTTCTTCTATAACTGTTTATTGATTTGATAGTGGTTGGCCTTCAGCCCTTATAATCTGAATAGCATGCCTATGATTGAGCCTTCCCTTGAGTGAATGTGATTAAATGAAAGTGTGATTGGACCAGGTGGTTCGCTTGAAGTCCAGAAATGGCTTTCAAGTACCGGTCGCATCTAGGGTACCCTCCGGGGCATGACAAACATGGTATCAGAGCACAAAGTTCAAGAATCCTAGAGAGTCTATGAAGCCGTGTCTAGTACAGTCTTGCTTATAGGTGTGTTGTGCACCACACTTATAATCAGGAGGCTATAAGATATTAGGAATTATTTCACTTCTTTCATACTTTGAATTCGTACGATAGAGTTAAACTCTATAAAACTTCCCTTCTAATTCGTGCGTTTATACGTTAAAGATAATGCCTCCAAAATGTACTGCTAGACAGAGGAATGCTAATAATGTGGAGATGCCACAGTTAGAGGTATGGCCATCGAGGGCTAGGGGTTGACCTACGAGGTATGTGGAGGCACCTTAAGTGCCTACTACTCCTCCTGCACCAACTTCGGAAGCATATTTTCGAGGAGCGATTGCTATGCTCACTCAACTAGTGGCTGCCCAAAATAGTAACCAAAGTTCGCCAACTCTTAGCTCTAGTTCCCAAGAGTCGTCTGCTATCGCTAGAATTCGAGATTTTCTGAGAATGAATCCACCGACATTCACGGGTTCTAAGGTTGATGAAGACCTCCAAAACTTTATTGATGAGATGTGGAAAATCCTGAAAGCTATGCATGCTACAGAAATCGAGGGGGTTGAGTTGGTGTCTTATAAACTCAAAGATGTGGCAAACATTTGGTATAACCAATGGGAACAAGCAAGAGGTGAGGGTGCTGAACATGCTATATGGGATGAATTTGAGGGAGCCTTTCTTGACCATTTCTTTCCCAGAGAATTAAGGGAAGCGAAGGTGGAAGAGTTTTTGAATCTGAAACAAAAAAGTATGACCATTAAGGAGTATAGTCTAAAGTTCATTAAGCTGTCCAGATATGCTCTGGAGATGATCCCAGATGTGAGGTCGAAGATGAGGAAATTTGTCTCCGGTTTGGGAAGACATGTGAAGAAGGAGTGCAAAGAGGCATTGTTAATCTCCAATATGGATATTTCAAGATTAATGGTGTACGCTCAACAGGTGGAGGATGACAAAAGAAAAGACAGAGAGGAGCATCAAGAAGGAAAAATCAGCGGGCCATGTGAATGAACAGAGGCAAAACAAGGCCAATAGGTCCTTCTTCCAGAAGAGACCTTCCAACTATGCCTCATCTACCGCTAGTGCACCTATGCCCAGAACAGGTATGATCGGAAGGGACAGAGTCGCCAGAACCTCAGACCCCAGGGTTCTCAATCCCAGGCTAGCGTAGGGCAAGGTTCGCAAGGGAAGCCACCATGCGGCAAGTGCGGTAAGCTCTACTTGGGGGAGTGTAGAGTAGGGAGGGTTGGTTGTTATAAGTGTGGCCAAATAGACCATTTTTAGAAAGAGTGTCCAGCATGGGGATGTAGAGCCCAGTTCTCTACCACTGCACCATCAGCTAGAGGTAATCAGAGGGGCACTACTTCAGGTATGAGTGGAGGTACAAACCGCCTATATGCCATGGGTAGTCATCAAGATCAGGAGAACTATCCAAACGTCATGACAGGATAATTCGAGTCTCTTCTCTTGACTGTTATGTTTTGATGGATCCGAGTGCCACGCTATGTTTTATGACTCCTTACGTAACTAGTAAATTCAATAAAATTCCTGAATGTCTTCTTGAGCCTTTCAGTGTAGCTACTCCTGTCGGTGATTTTGTCTTAGCTGAGAGAGTCTATAAAGATTGAACTATGTCAATTCATCACAAGGATACCTTGGCCGACTTAGTTGAGTTGGACATGATTGATTTTAATGTGATCCTTGGCATGGACTGACTTTATATCTGTTATGCCTCTATTGATTGTACGACCTGGATTGTTAAGTTCAAATTCCCGAACGAGGCTGTCATAGAGTGGAATGAGAGTCCTATCATGCCTAAGGGTAAGTTTATTTCCTACCTTAGGGCCAGGAAGCTAATCTTAAAAGGGTGTATTTATCACATTGTCCGAGTGAAAGATGAAAAGGCTGAGTCTCTATCCCTTGAGTCGGTTCCGATTGTTAATGAGTTTCCTAATGTCTTTCTTGAAGATCTGCCTGGAGTCCCTCTTGATAGGGAGATCGAATTTAGGACAATCCTTCCATATAGAATGGCTCCAGCTGATTTGAAGGAGTTGAAGGAGCAGTTGAAAGACTTGTTAGATAAGGGGTTCATTAGGTCGAGTGTCTCACCATGGGGTGCTCCCGTCCTATTCGTGCGAAAGAAAGATGGATCCCTTAGAATGTGTATTGATTACAGGCAGCTGAACAAGGTCACCATAAAATACAAATATCCTCTCCACAGAATAGATGATTTATTTGATCAACTTCAGGGTGCCACTTCTTTCTCAAAAATAGACCTAAGATTGGGCTACCATCAGTTAAAGATGAGGGAGTGTGATATTCCAAAGACCGCGTTTTGGACCCGTTATGGCCACTTTGAATTTTTGGTCATGTCCTTTGGGTTGACAAATGCCCCTGCAGCTTTTATGGACCTCATGAACCGAGTATTTAAACTATATCTTGATATGTTTGTGATTGTATTCATAGATGATATTTTGGTCTACTCTAAGAGTGAGGAGGAGCATGCCCATCATTTTAGAGTCGTCTTAGAAACTTTGAAAGACCAAGTATTGTATGCAAAGTTCTCCAAGTATGAATTTTGGCTTGCATCAGTGGCTTTCCTAGGCCACATTATATCTGGAGATGGTATTCAGGTTGATGCTCAAAAGATTGAGGCAGTGAAAAATTGGCCCAGACCCACATCCCCGACAGAGATAAGAAGCTTCTTGGGTTTGGCCGGCTATTATCGAAGGTTTATAGATAGATTCTCATCCATATCATCACCATTGACTAAGCTAACCCAAAAGAAGGCTAAGTTTCAATGGTCTGATGCTTGTGAAGAGAGTTTTCAGAAATTGAAGACCAAGCTAACCACTACTCCTGTCCTGACTTTGCCCGATGGAACAAAGGGCTTTATGATCTATTGTGATGCATCTAGAGTTGGTTTGGGCTGTGTGTTAATGCATAGGGGGAAGGTGATAGCCTATGCTTCAAGACAGCTTAAGGTTAGTGAGAGGAATTACCCAACTCATGACCTTGAGCTGGCAGCTGTGGTATTTGCGCTTAAAATTTGGCGCCACTACTTGTATGGAGTGCATGTTGATGTGTTCACTAATCATAAGAGTTTACAATACATTTTCAGCCAGAAAGAACTCAACCTGAGGCAAAGGAAATGGCTTGAACTACTCAAAGACTATGATATGAGCATCCTCTACCATCTTGGTAAAGCTAATGTTATTGCTGATGCTCTTAGTAGGTTGTCTATGGGTAGCACTGCCAATGTGGAGGAGGGAAGGAGAGAATTAGCGAAGGAGGTACATAGATTAGCCCTATTAGGAGTTCGTCTGGAAGAGAACAACGAGGGTGGAGTTATTGTTCAGGATGGGTCTGCATTCTCACTTATGGCAGAGGTAAAGGAGAAACAAGATCAGGATCCCGTCCTTCTTCAATTGAAGGAATTTGTTCACAAATAAGAGGTGATGGTTTTTACCAAAGGGGGAGATGGTGTGTTGAGGCACAAAATAGATTGTGTGTACCTGATGTCGATGATGTTCAAGAGAGGATTATGGCCAAAGAGCATAGTTCTAGATAATCTTTTCATCCGGGCTTTACAAAAATGTATCATGACTTGACGGAAATCTATTAGTGGAGTGGGATGAAGAGAGATATTACAGAATTTGTTTCTAAGTGCCAGAATTGCCAACAGGTGAAAGTTGAGCATCAAAGGCCATATGGTTTAGCTCAAAACATAGAAATTCTAGAATGGAAGTGGGAGATGATCAACATGTACTTTATTACAGATTTATTGAAGTCCCGAAAGCAAAATGATTCGATTTGGGTAATTGTGGATAGGATGATGAAATCAACTCACTTCTTGGCAGTTAAGACTACTGACACCGCAGAAGATTATGCAAAGTTATACATTCAAGAGATCGTCAGATTGCATGGGGTTCCCTTGTCTATCATCTCAGACAAAGAAGCTCAACTCACTTTCCAATTTTGGAAATCCTTTTAAAAGGGACTATGTTCGAAGGTGAACTTGAGTACGGCCTTTCATCCCCAGACAGATGGCCAAGAGGAGCGCACCATCCAAACATTGTAAGATATGTTGAGGGCATGTGTGCTTGACTTCAAAGGAAATTGGGATGATCACTTACCTCTCATAGAGTTTGCATATAATAATAGCTATCATGCAAGCATTCAAATGGCTCCTTATGAAGCTTTGTATGGGAGGAGGTGTAGATCGCTAATTGGATGGTTTGAAGTTGGTGAATTTGAGTTGATTGGGCCCGATTTTATTCACCAAGCCATGGAAAAGGTGAGAGTCATTCAAGATAGTCTAAAGATAGCCCAAAGCCGCCAAAAATCTTACACCGACGTGAGGAGGAGAGACTTAGAGTTTGAGGTGGGTGATTCGGTATACTTGAAAGTGTCACCTATGAAGGGCGTCATGAGGTTTTGAAGGAAGGGGAAGCTCGGTCCTCGATATATTGGTCCTTACCAGATTTTGAGGCAGATTGAGAGTGTTGCCTATGAGTTGGAGTTACCCTCAGAGCTAGCCTCTATTCATCCGGTATTCCACATTTTGATGTTGAAGAAGTACTTAGGCGATCCCTCGTTGGTAGTCCCTATTGATAGCATAGGAGTTAAGGATAGCTTATCCTATGAAGAGGTTTCAATCTAAATTCTTGATCGCCAAATTCGCAAATTGAGGAACAAAGAGATCGCCTCAGTCAAAGTCCTGTGGAGAAATCCGTTTGTTGAGGAAGCCACGTGGGAAGCGGAGGAAGATATGAAATCTAAATATTCCCATCTATTCGTGCCTACCGATGAGAATGTTGAAGGTAATGCTCATTTCCTTGACTTGAATTCATTTGGATGGTAATGTTTATGTGAGAAATTGATTGGTTGGTTGACTGAATTCTGATTGTGATTTGTACCTCAATTCCCATTCTTGGTTTACTCATCATTCGAGGATGAATAATCCCAAGGGGGAGATATTGTAACACCCCTCAAAAATTTTCGCTAAGATTCGGACCTTTTTTGTATACGTGTAGGGCCGACTCAATTAGTGTGAAGTATATGCATGAGTTAAGATGAGTCCCTTAGAAATTGAAAACTGTTAGAGGTGATGTGGGGTCACAAAGGACCCCTAGGACCAAGCTAAGTCCAAAAGATTCGTCGTGGCTAAGTTTTAGGATGAGTTTGTATAAGGGGTCGACTTCTAACAACCCTATCTTTTGAAAAACGACAATCTGGGTGGCCAACGACCTATTAAATTAAAGTTTGTCAAGTCTTCTTTCCAATGCCACTAAGAATGTAATTTTTGGAGTTTGGAGTAAAAAGATATGACAATCCTAAGACAAACTAGCACGACAGGAATTTTAGGTCTGGGTTGCAACTACTGGAAATCTGGGTTTGGCACCGCAGTGGCGCGATGCGCCACTATCGCACCAAGAACAAGCCTCAGTAGTTTGGTCCTTGGAGCAACACGCCACTACGAGATGTGCAGGGTTTTCAAGCCTTATTTCTAGAACCCAAAAAACTTGGGCTTGGCGCTGTAAGGGCGCGACGCGCCACTATCACGCCATAGAACAGCCTCAGTAGTTTGGTCCTTGGCGCGATGCACCACTAGCAGATGTGCAAGTTTTACGCCTATTTGATTTGGCACCGCAGTGGCGCGATGCACCACTATCGCGCCAAGGGTGTTTTTGGCCTATTTTCCAAATTTTTTGGAGAAAGGGCAATTTGGGTATTTCCCCAAATTATATATATACAGCCTTGGGATGTTTTTGGGACCATTTTCAGTCCCACTCTCTCTCTCTCTAAAAGCCCTAGAAATCTCCCTCTTCTTCTTCTTCTCCATTTCCAACAAGGATTTGTTCTAAGAGCTTCAAGACTTCAAGTTTCCATTGAAGACCCAACAACAAGGTTTCTTCAAGAATCTATTCTAAGGTATGTAAGGCTACTCAAAGCATGGATTGAGTCCACCCATGTACCCTACTCTTTCTTTGAGGTTAAATGTCCATAAGAATGGAGTTTCTTGATAGGCCTATGTCCAAATGAGTCTTGTCATCCATTAATGTGATTCTTGCTTTGTTGATGTTGTTGAGACAAGAAATTTCTAGAAAGAACCTTCATGTGAGTATGAGTTGATGAAGATGAGTTGTTAAACATGCTTTATTGATTTTCTTAACTATGTCGATTATGATAAAGGATGTTATTTTCTTTAAAATATTGCTTATCTTGAATTATTGATTTAAAGCCTTGGTGTTGTGTTGAGTCCCAAAAGACTTGTTAAATGAATAGGCACATGGTTGTTATAAATGCATATTTAAATTACTCTTGAAAGATATGATTAGAATCGATCAGATAGTATGATGGGGAGATGTTTGATGGTGATAGAGTTGATGAGCTGACAAGGTTCTAAATGAGACTTATCGTAGATGGAATTTTATGAGCATTGAGTCTTGGGAGGAGTATCGAGCACCAAATTAGGTAAGAGTATAGTCCATACTCAAACCCAATAACTACGTCGCCAAACATAGGAGGGGATTGAACCGTTAAAGTTGGATGATTCCCCAAAATTATTGTCCTAACATTATAGGACTTGGTTGGATTGGATCCATGATTGGTGGATTCGTTCATACCATGGCAAAGTATGAACGGATGCGACAACAACATCGGTTTGTTGTACTATCACTGGCTCATAAGTGATAGTTGTCGGATAAGAGCAACTCCCACATAGTTCTTGATAGTACTCTAAGTCAGATTGAGTTGAATTGTATGTGATTTGGTCCCATCTAAACCATTTCTTATTAGACATAGGACACTTGGTTGAGTTGTTATTTCTCTTGAGTTGAGATTCTGAGTTGATTTGATGTTTCCTTAATGTTTGTTTCATTCGGCCATTTTACATACTCGTATATTCCATGTATTGATGCCATTTAGCCTGCATTGTTTCATAATGCAGAGACAGGTACTACAGATCATCAACCGATGCACCGTTGAAGATCCATCCACTCCCAGCTAGTTGGTGAGTCCTCTTAGTTTCCGGAGGATGTTGAGCTTTCTTGTATAGTTTTGTGTTGTTTCCCTTATTTTGATTGTTGGTAGCCATGGGCTTGTCATTGGCACCTCCTAGATGGTTGATAGAGGCTTCATAGACCGGAGTGTAGAAATGTTGGATTGTTCTTTTGAGTAGTTCTTCTATAACTGTTTATTGATTTGATAGTGGTTGGCCTTCAGCCCTTATAATCCGAATAGCATGCCTATGATTGAGCCTTCCCTTGAGTGAATGTGATTGAATGAAAGTGTGATTGGACCAGGTGGTTCGCTTGAAGGCCAGAAATGGCTTTCGAGTGCCAGTCGCGTCTAGGATACCCTCCCGGGGTGTGTCACGTATATACACAACTTGGTCATGTTTTGGGATGATATTTTTAGTCTTTTGCCCCTCCAAAGAACCCTAACCTTCAACCTCTTCTCTATCAAATCATCTCCAACAAGATTTGCCCTCAAAAATTCAAGGATTCAAGCTTCCCATTGAAGACCTAACAACAAGGTTTCTTCAAAATCTACTCTAAGGTATGTAAGGCTAACCTAAAATATGGATTGAGTTCTTCCATATGCCCCATAGATGTGTTGAATGAAAGTTGTGAAAGGCTTGAACCTTCTATGAAGGTTTTCTTGAATTTTTCCTAAATTATAGAATATTTTTTATATACTATTAATTGATTGATGATTTTCATGACTTGAATTACTAAATAGTTATATTTCATATTATTGACTACAAATGATTTTTTGTATATAAATTCATATGTATTGATGGTGTTCTTGAGTGGAGTTTTGTTGAGAGTATGGATTCATGTTTCATTCACATGAAAACCAAGATGAGATTTCTTTTTTGGTCATAATTTGTCTTGAGGTTGAGATGGATGGTTTTTTGTATATATGTATTGATTGGAATGAAAATAATGAATTAGGATAGTTATGAATGTGAATAGAATAAAAAGAAATAAGACATTGGTAAAGCTAGAATGTCATTTTTGTTTCTATAAATAAAATATAAAAGTAAATAAGGATTTTGGAGCAAGATGTTTGATGATGATGTGAATGATGATGTTTGATGATGATGTTTGATGAATGAGGTGAATGATGTTTATTTAACTAAAGAAAAATGATTGATGAAGAGGTTAAGTTGATGATGATGTTTCGAGATGAAATGGATTGAGGTCTAACATAACTACATGATATGTGATTTGCATAATATGATTTGATTGGAGTCTTATGAGCATTTTGAATAGAAATGATCTTTTGAGAAGGGGTTTTAAATAAATAATTTGTGAACACTTTTGCATAAACTATTTGTACATTATTTTGAGTTTAAAGAATGATTATTTTCATCTTTGATTTAGAAAGAGTTTAAGCCTAATTTTAGTTTGAAAAGTCTCTTAATCACTATTTTGAGTATAAATGAGTTGACAATTTTTACATTAAAACATCTATTTTGAGATCGAGTTGAAGAGTTAAAAACTATATTTTAAATGCATTCATTGAGTTGAGATGGTATCAAATTCAAAAAGAAGAGATTGATGATTGGGATGAGTTGATTGTGAAAGAAGGTCCGATGAGACCAGATTGATTGAGTTTTGAGAAGAGTCCAATGAGACTAAATGAGTTGATTTGAAACTAAGTCCTAAGAGACTAAATAAGTATTTTGAGTATTTTACTCACTTGATAGATATGAGCATATTGAGTCTTGGAAAGAGTATCGAGCACCAAATTAGGTAAGATTATAGTCCATACTCGAACCAATAACTACGTCGCCAAATGTAGGAGAGGATTGGACCGTTAAAGTCATATGTTTCGTAAATTACTGTCCTGACATGATAGGACTTGATTGGTTATGGATCCATGATTATTGATTCGTTCTTACCCTGGCAAGGTATGAACGGACGTGGCAACAACGTCGGCTTGTTATACTATCACTTGCTTATATGGTGATAGTTGTCGGTTAGAGAAACTCCCAATTGAGTGGATTGTTCTTGATATGATTGGTTTGATTGAGATTGTTGATGATTGAGTTAGATTGTATAACATTGTTAAATTCTAATTTGCATATCTATTGAGTTGAGTCCTTGACTTTATTATTGAGTTGATTATATATAATTTGATTAGATCGGATCGGATCGGATTGTACATGATTGGATTGGATCGGATTGTAAACGATTGGATTGGATTGAATTGAATTGTACATGATTGGATTGGATTGGATGGTATGTGATTGAATTGTAAATTATTAGATTGAATTAGATTGTACATGATTGGATTTGATCGGATTATAAACGATTGGATTGGATTGAATTGAATTGTATGTGATTGGATAGGATTGGACCGTATATATGATTGGATTGGATTGAATTGTATATGATTGGATGTGATTGGATTGGATTGTATGTGATTGGATTGGATTGTTTATAAGTAGTCTCTGTCTAAACCGTATTCTTACTTTAGACTTATGACACCTTGATTAAGTCTCTCTTATCTTTCTGATTTGAGATATCTGAACTGATGTTATTCTACCTTGATGTATGTTTCATTCTGCCATATTATATACTCGTACATTCCACATATTGACATCTATTTGGACCTGCATTATTTCATGATATAGAGACAGGTTTAAGAGATCATAATAGGCGCACCATTGAGGATCTATTCACACTCAGCTTATTGGTGAGTCCTCCCATACATTCGGAGGACACCACTTATGTTATTCTTGCGTTGAGTTTAGTCTTTCATTTTGATTTGAGGTATCCATGAACATGTCATTGGCACCAATTAGATATTAGTGATAGAGACTTCATAGACTAGATAATGATGGGTTAATTGAGTATTTTATTTCTTGAATTATTCTTGTCAAACTATTTAACGATATAGATCAGAGTTCGATTTGTTGGACCATGGCCTTTATTATTTGAGTTAGATTGATGATTTGAGTTGCCCACTAAATTATTTCTTTATTTTAAAATTTCTGCTGATTGATTGAATAAAAGGATGTGTGATTGGATCAAGTGGTTTACTTGGATACCAAAAATGGTCTTCGAGTGCCGGCCACGCCTAGGGTACTCTCCCGGGGCGTGACAAAACCCATGTCCAGAAGATGAGAGTAGCAGAGATGAAAATGTTGAAATGGATGTGTAGGCATACCAGGGGAGTTAAGATTAGGAATGAAGATATTAGGACCAAGGCGAGAGTGTCTCCCGTGGATTATAAGATGCGGAAAGTGAGGTTAAGATGATTTAGACATGTGAAGAGTAGATGTGTGGACTCCCCGGTAAGGAGGTGTGAGAGGTTGTCCGTAGAGGTCTTGAGGAGGGGTAGATGTAAGCCTAAGAGTATTGGGGTGATGTGATTAGGCAGTACATGCCGTAACTTTTGCTCATTGGGGATATGACCCTTGATAGAAAGTTGTGGAGGTCACGGATTAGGATAGTCGAGTGCTTTGCTTTCCCTTTCCCGGGGTACTAGTACTAGAGCTTGTTTGGATTGGCTTTTGGATTATAAGCTAAAAGTCATACGTTAGGATTTCTAACTTGTGACTTTTAGCTTATTTTTATCATTTTAGCTTAAAATCAAGTTCTTATAACAATTTCTTTAATTTACCCAAATATTAAAAGAGTGCTTAAATGCTTTTTTGGCTTAAAAAGAACTTAAAATAAGCCAATACAAATAGGCTCTTATTAATATGGTATTTTCATTTTTTATATTTCTATCTCTATCAATTGGTTCTTTAGCCTCGATTATTGTATTTTTTTGTTTTTGTTCCTTCTTGTTGCTACTATCATCCGTTTCATCCATTTTTTATCGAAGGTCTATCGAAAACAATCTCTCTACCTTTTAAAGGTAGGGTTAAAGGTCTGTATACACACTATCCTTCCTTGACCCCACTTGTGGGATTAAATTAGATTTGTTATATATCTAAAATGAAGCCTAACTCATTATTTTGGCAATAATTTTGGGTTTTAGAAGTCATAAAAGCGTCTAAAGGAGAAAGAATTTCCTTTTTTCTATCAGATTTTTCTATGTATGTTCTTTATCATGCCGTCAAATTAAAGTTTAATCCCTACTACTAATAGTTACTTTTGTATTACTACAAAATTACTTGGTTTATGCATGTGTATAACATGGTTCTTGCAAAAGTAGCTAGCAAAGAAATTCAAGTCAAAATGATTTAACACACCTTAAGCATGGAACAACAATGAATACTAACAAAGTAATTGGAAAACCCAACAAAAAACAAATGTGGGAAAATCATAAAACACACCTAAACTATACTAAAATTGTCATTTATATACCTTTTTTGCGCAATAAAATAGTTAAAGAAAATCACTGTTTTTAAAAATTAGGGCAAGAGATGATTTTTTTGTTCAATTACAAAGTAGAAAAGGCTCGTTGAAATTAAGAGGGATATTTTAATTGAATTAAAAAAGGAAGGAGAATGTTTTTTATTTTTTTGAAAATCAAGTCTCCCCACTTTTTTTTGTGTACTTCCAATTAAAGATAAAAAGAATATTATCTCACGGTCAAATAGTTACATTAGTTCTAATTTTGTCTTTCTCTTACACTATCTCTTCCCTCCCATTACCCTAATCTTGTGCCTTTGCCGCCAAAATAACTTTTTTCTAAATGATAGATAGATTGGTAAAAATAAAAAATCTGCACATACAAAATTCATTTTTGAGGGATTTAATTAATTGTTTCCTCTGGTCAATATTATTTTGAAGGATCCCCCTTTTTTTGTCTACTTCCAATAAATGACAAAAAAATATTATCTCACGGTCAAATAGTTAGATTAATTCTTATTTTGTCTTTCTCTAACTCTATCTCTTCCCTCTCATTACTCTAATCTTGTGCCTTCTCCACCAAAATATTTTTTTAAAAAAAACTAATAGATATCTACACATACAAAATTCATTTTTGAACGATTTAATTAATTGTTTCATCCGAACAATTGAAAAAGAACAATTTTTCCCTTTTCTTCAAAATGATTTAAGTGTACAATTCACATCTTAGTTTATTAAATAAATAAAATTAAACATAAAGTTGTGTCCTTCCAGGTACATAGAAGTTAATCAAGTATGTGAATGTGTATGTCAAGAAATAAAAATAGAGAATATGATATCACCACACAAAACTTATTTATTAACTAGTAAAACAACATATACAAACATAGAAATAATGTTATGATAAGAAGGAAAATAGAAATCGAAGATTTACAAGATATATATATATGAATTCTAAAAGCAGATCCATGTTTAAGTCACAAATGAAATAACAAGCATCATATCAATTAAATCTCTTATATAAATGAAATTACACAGATTTTAGTTATATCAAAGAACCAAAGGTTACAACTTACAGGTACTATTTTTATGTTAGAAATATTACCTTTATAGTCATAAGACTTTAGCAAATCGGCCATATAAGTAACAAACTCTCTGTCATTATCAACCAGCATAACACGAACTTCTTCTATCATGCCATAGTAGGGAGCTGCCATTGGATCATATGCTCCTTCAACCAATTGAGAATTCTCCTCTTCGGATATAACAAGGGAGAGATAAAGATATAATTTGTTAAATAAAACACTGAAATTTATAAAGAGGAACATTTAATTCTCTTAATAGGTACTTATCTAGTACCTTTACTTGATAATGGGCATGTCTAGTATTGACCATACAAAAAAATTTATTTGACCTATTTGATATTTTTTCTTTTTTAAGTCAAGCCAAGGGTATACTTTTGTTTTTTTTTCTTTTTCTTTTGCGGGTTTAGTATGGAGGGCAATGCTTTATTGAAATAAAATAATCATATTTTAGTGTTTAGCTACTTAGACTTGTTTTTCAAGGAAACATTTTTAATTTGGAAAAATGACTTTTATTAATTATGGGATCTTAGTGAGTACTTATTATTTTTAAAAAATAATAGATAAAATATTTCTTACATTCTCTTATATTAGATATAATTTGTCATGGCTCAAAATCTAGGTCATGATGGCACCTGCCCTCATACCCCTCCCTCCTCCCCAGGCAGATAAATTAACCTTTCACGAAGACATAAAAACATAGGATAAAGCCAGAAGTAAAGTAATGACACAATAATCTAAATTCCTATAAACCTTAATAAATAAAAGACAGTATGTAAAAAGTCCTCTCAAGACTTAGTGTCATGTACACAAGGGCTTTCTATTACAAGAAATATGTCAAATATGGTACATCAACTATATAAAATCTAATACAATATATATGAAAGTAAAGAGGGAACCCAGACAAGTCTCTGGACGCAAGGATCTCACAATGAATTTGAATCAACAAACATAGTGAATGATTCAAGAAAGATGTGAATAATTGGTGTCAAGATCTGCATCAAAAACGATTTAACAAGTGTAGTATGGGTAAAAAATCATAAGTACTCAATAGGCTTTATAGACAGCTCGAGCAAAGGTAGTAACTATATCACATAAAGAATATTAAATAATCCTACACACAGAAAAGTCCGAGGAATTCAAACAACACCAATAATTAAAGTAAACACACAATAGATAAAATGAAATGTAATGCAATGTAATAGTCAATAATCCTACAAATAACACCCAACCTTCCCCAGTCAATTTGTTGTAAGGTAGGATCCATGCAGGACTCGCGAGATCCATATATCCACCTGGAACAATTTTTCATTGAGCAAGCAAATCTATATTTATCCTTGGTTCATAAATAAGTAAGTGTGTAAGAACAATTTCCATCGGGATGACAACTTCCTTTCAAAAACATTATTTTCATAGTTTCAAATCAGTGAATCCATGAGGATGAATATGAATGCATGATCATGGGATAATAATAAGTTTTGAATGCAACAAGTATATACAAATGTCTTTCTCAACATAAAACATATGCTATGGGCCTTATCAATCAATAAATTTACCTCAACCTCATGCTTGTAGGCCATACTTTCTTAAATTTATACACAAAATAACAGTTGGACAGACATGTCACTCTGGATATTGGTTTTGCAGTAAGTACTGCTAGTCAGTTCATGTCCACGCCTACAGTCAAATATTGGGTTGCTTTGGAATAAATATAATGTTACTTTAAAGGCGCCCCTGGAGTTGGCATAGAATATAGCAATAATGTACATATTCGCATTGAGTGTTTTGTAGACACTGATTGGGCTGGATCTAAGATTGATAGAAGGTCTACTATAGGCTACTATGTCTTTATGGGTAGAAATTTGATATCAAGGAGAAGTAAGAAATAAAATGTTGTATCTCAACCTAGTACAGAATCCGAGTATAGAGCTATGGCACAATCCAAATGTGAGATTATGTGGATACATCACCTCTTAAGTGAAGTTGGGTTGAAGTATCCCACACCAGCAAAACTTTGGTGTGATAATCAAGTTTCCATTCATATCGCCTCAAATTCAGTGTATCATGAAAGAACTAAGCACATCGAGGTGGACTGCCATTTTATTCGTGAAAAGATTCAAGAAAAATTGATTTCCACGAACTATGTGAAGACAGGGGAGCAACTATCTCATTTGTTTACAAAGGCGTTGAATGGAGCTCGAGTTAACTATTTGTGTAACAAGCTGGGCATGATCAATATATATATATGCTCTAACTTGAGGGAGAGTGTTACAGAATATTGTAAATATTTATTACCATATATAGTTTGTTGAATCGTAGGAGAGATTTGTAAGAATCATAGGAGAGATCTATAGGATATTTTCTTACCTTTGATAGAGCTTCTTGCTAATGTATATATGCATGTAATGCTGATTTAATAAAATATGAAGTTCTGTTAACTTTCAACAAATAATACTTGGGAAAAGACACAACTACCATGCGCTAAGTATACCCGAAATTTCAGAGACACACTTAAACCCTATGAGGGTCCCTTTCCACACATTAGTAAAAATCCATAGGTCCCCACATGATGTCAAGCAAAAGAGGATTGAGGGAGTGGGAAATTAGATATGACCATAGCAGTTCATAAACAATTGAAGAGGATTTCAGTGACAACACAAGACAAAATCATTATTCCCTTTAGAATGTGGAGTGAGTGGTAACTTTCAGTAGTATTCACAAGCCATTTGCATCTCAGCCAATATAATTGGCATGTATCAGGCTTTGAATAAAGCATGTCAATAATTTTAGCTTTAAAGGATCATTACAAATGACATTTTGAGATAGAAAACACATTATTTTCTTTGTTTGAACTTTATTCTTTATATCAAATCGTCTAAACATATAAGTTTCTACCCTACTTGTTAGCAACTTCGTCATTGAAATCACTTATCCTACAACCATATTACTAAAGTAAAGACTTTATCTCTACCCAATTTAGGATAGTGAGTAACCTCAGATAACTATAAAAGAAAAATCATTCTAAGTTAATAAGCCCATTAATACATAAATGCTATACTCCTTGCCATAATTGAAAAATTGCAGCTTGAATTCATGCTCTATATGACACAATGAGAGTGGATCATGATTTAGTAACATACATGTATTGAGACAAGATTTTATATAGATTGCTAAAGATTATTAAAGTCTATGTTTCATTAAAACAAGGGTCTAAGGATGTTGATCATGAAATACCTCTAATTTAGAAAATGAGAATCACATGAACCTTACATTTCATTGAGAACTCTTAATATTTAGCTTCAGAGCACAATATCACGAGCAAAAGAAAAGAGTAAGTAAACTGAGATTAGAAAAATTACTATCTTTCGAGGAGCTATATCCCAACAGAGTCCTCATCTAGGTTATAAATGATTAAATATGTTAACTAAATTATTAGGTAAAATAAGTAAGTGAATTTATACATGTGAACTTGGTTATTAATACAAGTATAGATACATATGTGATGGATCATGCTAACTTATTAATATCAGATAAACGAGAAAAGAGAAATTAAAATAATAAAAGTAAAGAGAAATCAACTTTCCAAAAGATTGTAGAAAGATTAAACTAAATTAATATCACAATAACTAAAACTGATTATAACAACATCCATAATAAATGAGCTACTAACATTCAACTATTAATCTTACCAAATTCACCCAAGTGAAACATCAACGGCAAATGGACATTTTTAAAAATGGATCCCTTTTACACTTAATTGCAAAAACGATGAAGGGAGTGAACAAGGGTGCAAAACTAAACTGCAATCAAGTTAAACATTCACTAGATTATGTAATGCTGCTAAATTGTCTCGATGTCAAGTCCCTTTAGCTTCACGACTGATTCGAGCTCAAGATGGCATGGAGAAGGAGACAAAGAAGGAGAAATCTATTTCTCTTAAAGTTGCTTCAGTTGAACCTTCAGCTGAGGATGAAGATATGATATATTTGACAAAGAGATTTCATAAGATTATAAGAAAGCATGGAGGTTTAGTCAAGAAGGGTAACTCCAGTCGACTTACAAATACTACAGATATATGTCACAAATGTGGTAAACCAGGGCACTTCATCAAAGATTGTCTAATGCATAAGGTAGAATATAAAAAATATGTCAAGAATGGAGTAGATAAAAGAAGGGACTTGGTTCCTCACAAGAAGGAAGAAAGGCTGAAGCTGATTATATCATCAAAAGGGTTCTTCCTGTATGGGGAAACTCCTCAAGCGACTCTAAGGAGTTTAGTTATCCAGAAGATGCCTCCATAGTCACTGTAAAAGATGATGAAAAAGTTTTTGACTCACTATTTGCGTTCATGGCAGAGTCAGATGACGAGGAAGATAATGCTGATGATGAAACAGAAGTAACTCTTGGTGATCTTAGACAAAACTTGAACATTTACTCTGCTAACAAATTGATAAGCTTAGCAGTAGTATTGATTGACTCAATCACTGAGTTGACAACTGAGAAGGACATGATGAATAACACTATTGTTATTTTTCAAGATGAAAAGCTTACTCTAGTATCTCAAATCATTGATCTAGTAGAGAAAATTATGGTCCTGATAAGCAACAATGTTGACCCTGATCTAAAGCTCAAGAATTTGAACAAAAGCACTGAAAATCGCAAGGATGAAGATAGGAATATACAAGTTGAGCTTGAAGAAAAGTTAATGGTAGCCGAGATGAAAATGTTTGATCTGGAAGAACAAATAATTGTCTTAGTGGCTGATAATATAGAGCTTGAAATTGAATTCAAAAATTCAACAATAAATGTTTTAAAGGAAAAGCTAAAGCTGGTGATTTACAGCTGGAAGTTGAAGATAAGTTGAATAAAGCTAATGAGAAGTTAGCCATGGCTCTTGAAAGAAATGCTCAACTTTTTGGAGATCTTATTCAGGCAAAAAAGAGCTGAGAAAATCTCTGAAATGGAATGCTTCATCAAATATGCTTGAAAATATGACAAACCAGGAGCAAAATAGTAGAAGAGGATTAGGATGCCTAAACATCAGTCCTCCTTACAACCCTCAAAGCAAGTATGTCTCTATATCTGATAATCTCCTATGTCTCCATTGTGGAAGAAATGGTGATCTAAAGAATGAGTATTTTGCCTGAAAGAGATCTCAAGAATTTTTTCAAACTACTTTAACCAAAAGGCGAAATAGAGCAAGGGAACTTGTTTTAACTCTGGACATAAGAAAGGATATCTGGCCATATTGGACCAAATATTCTTTGATTGTGTCATTATCTGATGATTGGGGACTCCGATTAAATTGGGTTCCTAAGTCTAACAATTAACTTGTGTTTCAAAGAAGTGAGGGAAGTGTAAGCTGGTACTTTCTTATGTCGAAAATATGAACAAGTACATGTCTATGGGAAGTAAAGACTTCATCTCACTTAAGGCACTTTAAGGAGAAAGTGTTTCATTCGCTTACAACTCTACTTGACTATGATCAGGATGCAGGTATCTCAAATCATTGCATTGCCTTATTTATGAAAAAGTCAATTAAGTACCTGTGCAAGTATACACTTGTATGAAGTAAGCTTGAATAAAAGGAGAACTGGAAGATAGGAAAATTTGTTCTTAAAACTTTGGAGAGGGACCTGGTCTTGCTTGAAGGTTAGTATTCCTTACATTGATTATTAACTAATTGTGTGAACCGTTCTGATTGCCACGTGTACTTCTGGCTATTGTCCCATTAGTTAAATATCACGCCTCGAGAGGGTACCCTAGATGTGACCGGCACTTGAAAGCCATTTTTGACCGTCAAGCGAACCACCTAACTCAATCATTCCGTTATTCAATCATATACGCTCAAAGGAAAGCTCAATTATAACATGCTATTTACAATATGGGGGCCGAAGGCCAAACATGTTTAACTCAACAAAATAAAGATAATAGGACTCCTCAAAATAATAGTTCAACCTCCCCACACTCCAGTCTATAAAGCCTCTATCAAAGTCTAAGAGGTGCCAATGACAAGTCCATGGCTACCAATAATCAAAATAAAGGAAACTACAACAAAACTATACAATAAAGTTCAACATCCACCAAAAACTAGGAGGACTCACTAACTAGCTGGGAGTGTATGTGGATCTTCAACGGAGTGCCGGTTGATGATCTCTAGTACCTATCTCTGCATCATGAAACGACGCAGGCCAAATGACGTCAGTACATGGAATGTACGAGTATATAAAATGGCCGGATAAAACAAACATCAAGGAAACATCAACATTAACTCAGGGTCTCAACTCATACATACATGACAACTCCCTCAAGTGTCCTAAGTCTAACAAGAATAGTTTAGACGGGACTAACTCATAAGCCACTCAACTCAACTGACTCGGAGCACTATCAAGACCTAAATAGGAGTTTCTCTTATCCGACAACCATCACCTATGAGCCGGTGATAGTATAACAATCAGACATTGTTGCCACGTCCGTCCATACCTTGCCAGGGCATGAACGCCTCCCTAATCATGGATACCATCGATTAGTCAAGTCCTATCATTTCAGGACAAATAAATGGGAAATATCCGACTTTAACGGTTCGATCCCATGGGAAGTATCCGACTTTAACGGTTCCATCCCTACCTACGTTGGCGGCGTAGTTCCTGGGGTTTGAGTATGGACTATACTCTCGCCCGCCTCAGTGCTTGATTCTCCTCCCATGACTCTATGCTCATAAGACTCCCTCCAATCATCTCAAACAAGCCCTTACGGCTAGTTTCATGTGGGACATTGCCAACTCATCAAATCTATTCTCATTTCAACTCAATTAAGTCATAATGGCAAGTTCCATTAAGGACCTCGTCCACTCGTCAATTCTATCCTCCAATTAACTCAATCAAGCCTCATTTAGGTAAGCATTTATGATATCTCTTCAAGACTCATCACAACTCTATGACTTTAGATCAACAACACAAGTAGAATAACACATTTAAAGAAATTGACTTAAGCAACATAATCACATGGCTAAAGAGATCAACAAAACATAATAACATATCATCTCCATCAACTCATACTAACATGAAGGGTTTAGGAACTTCTTAGCTCAATAACATCAACATATATAGCATCAAATAAATAGGGGATAAAACTCATTCAAACCCAAACCATACCAAGAAACTCCATTTTCATGGACATCTAACCTCAAAGCAAGGGTAGGGCACATGGGTGGACTCAACCCATGTTTTGGATAGCCTTACATACCTTAGTGAAGACTTGAAGAAAACCTTGTGGTTGGGTCTTCAATGGAGAACTCAAACCTTGAAGCTCTTGAAACTCTTCCTGTTAGAGGAGGATTTGGAGAGGAAGAAGAAGAGAGAGAGAGAGAGAAGAACTCCTAGGGCTTTGTAGAGAGAGAGTGGGGGTTGAAAATGTGATCTCAAAATAGTCTAGGGTGATACATATATAATTTGGGTAAGTTCCCAAATTGCCTCTTCTCAAAAGTTCCGAAAAATAGGCAAAAATGCACCTGGCATGATAGTAGCGCATCGCGCCATTGTAGCGCCAGGCTAATTACGCCTAAAACCTGCACACCATATAGTGGCGTGCTGCACCAGAGACCAAACTACTGAGGCATGTTTTGGCGCGATAGTGGCGCGTCGCGCCCTTTCTATGCCAAGGCTAATATTTTCTGGGTTCTGGAAATTGGCTTGAAAAACCCTGCACACCTTTTAGTGGTGCGCCGTGCTAGAGCCCAAACTACTGAGGCATGTTTCTGGCGCGATAGTGGCGCATCGCGCCACTGCGGTGCCAAGCCTAGTTTTCCAGCAATTGCAACCCAGGCCTGGAAATCTCTACTGAGCTAGTTCATCTTAGGATCGTCATATCCTTTGACCCCGAACTCCAAAAACTATATTCTTGGTGGCGTTGGAAAGAAGACTCGACGACCTTTAATTTGATGGGTCGTAGGCCACCCAGATTGTCGTTTTTCAAAAGATAGGATCATTAGAAGTAGACCCCTCATATGAACTCATCCTAAAACTTAGCCATGATGAATCTAGGGGTCCTTCCTGACCCCACATCACCTCTAGCACTTCTCAATTTCTCAAGGACTCGTCTTAACTCTTGCAAATGCTCCACAATACTCAAGTTCGACCTTACCCAAATACAAGAAGGGTCTGAATCTTAGAGAAAAATTTTGAGGGGTGTTACATTAAAACTCAAACATTGTGACTCTTTCGAGGAGACTTGATACACCCTTTTCTTTCCTTTTATACTTTTTCTCTCTTCAAATCAAACCCTAACTTGTCCAAAAAATTCATCCCTCTCTCAACAAAATTTCATTCCTCTTTGTTTTGTCTTTTGATTCCAAGATGTCTAATCCAAGTTCAACTACTCAAGATGTGCTCAAAGTCCTTCAAGATATTGATTCTACTACATTTCCTGAAACCTTTGACATTCCATAGTCTCATGCTCTTCCTTAAAACCCTCTTGCGAGTGAAGTGTCAGAAAACCCTGTTCTTGATTCCCCCATTCAAGTCAATGAACAAGCATTTCCTATCATTTCCTCTACTTTGGACTTGAATGAACCTCAAAACTTGTCACTAGATGAGTCTATTCAACCCAAACCCTCCTTTGAGACTGAGTTGTCATTGTCTTTACTGGGTATGTCTTCAAATGAAATTACAGAGTAACATTTCGAAGGAGATCTTACAGAAATAGAAGGAATAGAGTTAAACATTCTTGCAATTAGTGAAAAGTTGGTAGTTGAAAACTTGGGTGCAGAAAGTCTTGTAACTATGAAGAATAAAATTGTACCTTCCTTTTCGAAAGAGGAACCAGGTAATGCTAATCCTTCCCTGTGTGAGGAACTATCTCCTAGATTGAACAAAACTCCATAAACTGCTCTACCATTTGTAAGTACTCTTGAGGATGAAGATGATGAGTTCAATATTCCCTTTCTTGGAGATTGAAAAGGAGAATGACAGTAGTGAATTCTGCAGGCTCGAAGTCAAAATCTCACCCCCAATACAAAAAGTTCTTCACCAAAATTGATGAGTAATGCCATGAAAGTAAGAAAAGAGAAAAATATAGAGAGAAGAAGAAGAAAGTTGAAACAAGTTAATGAGTCCTTTAGACTTGAAGAAGATGAAATTATTGAAGTGTCAAAAGGAGAAGATAACGATGAAACGGAGTCAGAAAAGGATGAGTAAAAGGTTGGAAGGGGTTCTAAGAAGATTGATCCTAGAGGTAAAAGGGTGATAAAGCCTAGGGCAAGGAAAATATCTGCAAGGAAGCCAACAAGCAGGAAGAGGAAAACAAAAGAAGAGAAAGTGAAGGAAGAAAAGAAACAAACTAAAATAAAAAGAGAAATATCGCCTGAGCAGTCTTCAGAAAGAGGGAAACCTCTCTAAATATTAAAGAAATGGATATTGATGAATTGTTTGCAGCATCTAATCCTGAACCTGGAAAGGGATCAGGTTCAAGGAGTAAAAGAATAAAGGTTGAGAAGGAGTTGTCCAAACAAGAAAGAGTCAAAATTCTGAGAACTTAAAAGGTTTTGAATGGAAGGATTTTTGACACTGATATACTAGATAAGCTAGGAATGTGCGAATTGGTTGATGTTGTGGAGAATCAAGATTGGTCACATTTGTTCAGAGATCATGTTCATGTGTTACATCAACAACAGGTTCGTGACTTTTATTATAATGCTGAGTTTAGAGACAATGGGTATTTATACACCAATATTGGAGGATTAGATGTTTGTTTGGATAAATTTGTGCTTCATAAAATCCTGAATGTAAAAACTGAAGGGATCAGATCCGTTATAGGGATGGCGTGTTCTAAGAAATTTGTTCAGTAGTGTGGGAAACTCTAAAAATTAAACACATCAGGCATTCCTAAGAAGTTTCTCAAATGACCGTATCAACTGTATTTTGAATTTATGAACAAGGTAATGCTTCCAAGATCAGAGAAAAGAAAAGTGGCATCTTCTTCTAACTTCTTTATCATGGAAGCCATGAGCAAGTTTGACACTATCAACTTACCAGCCGTTAATTTGGACCATATGCATAAGATTATCTCTACCAAGGATGGTAAGCATGGAATGGGGTATAGATATTTCCTTAACAAAGTGTTCAATCATTTTAAAGTTCCTCTTGGTGCTGGTGTAAGAGAAACTGTTAAGTAATCATGCTTCATGAACACTTTGGTTGAGTACGAATGTGTTGAGGGAAAAACTAGGCAAATAAACAGGATATCTGAATTTTTGTTCGAGCAGGGACAATTAAGGCATCAGTTTGAAGATATGACAGCACTCTTAAGTTTTAAAGATGTTGAGATTGTGAGTCTTAAGGTACAAGTAGCTACAGCACACTCAAATAGACCAGGTTCCTCTGAGTTCAAGCACTCAAAGAAGAAAGTGTTCGCCTTGCAGCACAATTCATCAGTCTCAAAAGATAAACTGCTTCTACATCATGAAAGTCATGCTGATCAGATATCCCTTCTCCCCAAATCCCTCACCCAGAAACCCCCATCCACCAAGTGTTATCCTCCTTTGTCATTTCTCTTTCTTGAACTGATCAGAATGGTTTACTTTTCAGTTAGTTTATAATGTTTTGAATATTGTCCTTTAGCTCTGATGAATGAATGTTTCTGTTTCTCCAGTTAATCTCCTGGTTCATTACTTATTGGCTTGTGCTTGTGTTGCCCTTGGTGGCTTTGACTTTTCTAAAATAATGCATGCTTGGTTTTTAGTTTACTGTTGTCCTTTTTAATAATGTCAAAAGGCGAAATATTATAAGTTGATGATAGAAGAGTTTGGCGAAAGGTTGTTTCTATTACCCAGATATTGATTAAAGGGGGAATATATCTAGCTCTGGTCTTAGATGATAAAGTAAGAATGTTGTAAAGGAGTTTGCCATCATCAAAAAGGGTAAATTGATAATGCTTAATTTGACATGCCCTGGGAGGATACCCTAGGCGTGACCGACACTCAAAGACCATTGCTGGTCCCCAAGTGCCTAGTCAAATCACATATCCATTTATTCAAGCAATCAGCGGAAGGCTTAAAAATAAGGAAATAATTTAGTGGGCAACTCAAATCATAAATCTAACTCAAAGAAGAAAGTCCATGGGCCAACAAATCGATCTCCAATCTTTGTCATTAAAATAGTTTGACAAGAATAATTCAAGAAAATAAAATACTCAATCGACCCATCACTATCTAGTCTATGAAGCCTCTATCACTACTATATAATTGGTTCCAATAACAGGTTCATGGCTACCTCAAATCAGAATAAAAAAGACTAATCTCAATGTAAGAATAACATAAGTAGTGTCCTCCGAATGTAGGGGAAGACTCACCACTAAGCTGAGTGTGAATAGATCCTCAATGGTGCGCCTATTGATGATCTCTTAAACCTGTCTCTGCATTATAAAATGATGCAGGTCCAAATAGACGTCAGTACGTAGAATGTACGAGTATGCAATATGGCAGAATGAGACATACATCAAGATAAAACAATACCGACTCAAATATCTCAAGTTATAAAGATAAGAGATACTCAATCAAGGTGTCATAAGTCTAAAGTAAGAATACGGTTTAGACAGAGACTACTTATAAACAATCCAATCCAATCACATACAATTCAATTCAATCTAATCCAATCATATTCAATCCAATCCAATCCGATCCGATCCAATCCAATCATATACAATCAACTCAACAATAAAGTCAAGGACTCAACTCAATAGATATGCAAATTAGAATTTAACAATGTTATACAATCCAACTCAATCATCAACAATCTCAATCAAACCAATCATATCAAGCACAATCCACTCAATTGGGAGTTTCTCTAACCGATAACAATCCCACCACCTATAAGTAGGTGATGCACAACGAGCCACATCGTTGCCATGTTCGTCCATACCTTGCCAGGGCATGAACGAATCAACCAATCATGGATTCCATCAATCAGTCAAGTCCTATCATTTCAGGACAATAAAATGGGAAATATCTGACTTTAACGGTCTAATCCCATGGGAAACATCAAACTTTAACAGTCTAATCCCTTCCTATGTTGGCGGCGTAGTTTATGGGATTCGAGTATGGACTATACTCTTACCCAATTCGGTGCTCAATACTCCTCCCAAGACTCAATATGCACATATCTATCAAGTAAGTAAAATACTCAAAATACTCATTTAGTCTCTTAGGACTTAGTTTCAAATCAACTCATTTAGTCTCATTGGACTCTTTTCAAAACTCAATCAATCTGGTCTCATTGGACCTTCTTTCACAATCAACTCATCTCAATCATCAAACTCTTTTTTTTGAATTGATACTATCTCAACTCAATGAATGTAGAAAATATTATATGCATTTAAAACATAATTTTAACTCCTCAACTCAACCTTAAAATGGACATTTTTATGTAAAAATACTCAACTCGTTTATATTCAAAATACTCATGTTCAAAAAATGATAATTTAGAGACTTCTCAACTCAACTCATGCTTAAACCCCTTTTAAATCATAGATGAAAATAATTATTATTTAAACTCAAAAATAGTGTATAAATAGTTTATGCAAAAGTGTTCACAAATCATTTATTTAAAACCCCTTCTCAAAAGATCATTTCTATTCAAAATGCTCATAAGACTCCAATCAAATCAAATTATGCAAATCACATATCATGTAGTCACGTTAGACTCCAATCCATTTCATCTCAAAACATCATCATCAACATAACTTCTTCATCAATCATTTTTCCTTAGTTAAATAAACATCATTCACCTCATTCATCAAACATCATCATTCACATCATCATCAAACATTATCATTCACCTCATTATCAAACATCTTGCTCCAAAATTCTTATTTAATTATGTATTCCATTTATAGAAACAAAAATGACATTCTAGCTCTACCAATGTTTCATTCCTTTTTATGTTATTCACATTCATAACTATCCCAATTTATTCTTTTCATTCCAATCAATACATATACACACAAATGTTGACACCCAATTTTGATCATCTACAACGCAAATTAGCTATCGAGTTTCTTTGAATTCAAACATTTTGAAATAATTAGCTTTTATAAAAAATAAAAATATTTTCATATTATTCTTAACTATTTTTATCTTTTTATAAATTTTAGTATAATATACATATTTCTATATAACTATATATTTGATTAATATTTATGTGGTTATTCGAAAATCACCTCAAAAGATTTTATTTTTTACTAAATACAATGTTAGTTAAGTTAGTTTAATTATAGTTTGCATTTTTTAAAATTTTAGTTTTTTCTTAAAAAAATAATCTCAAACTCCCACATCGAAAATTGTATGAAAATTTGAAGTCTTTGGAGTCTATATAAAGACTCATATTCTTATTAAGAAAGAGGAAGAAGTGGGAGGTTTTTTAGCCACCCCAAAGTTAAAAATTTTCTTAACTTGGCTAGGATTTTTGAACTCTTGTCCCCAGCCTAAAAGTTGTGAAAATTTCTAGCTTTCAATCTATATTTTTCTTCAAGGAAAATAGGAGATTGAAGTCAAAATTTAGACTAAGAACAGTGTTCTTATAACGTCGAACCCACAAAGGTTCGAGTCTAAATTTTTAATCTTTTATTTTATCTTTTTTGTAGATTGAAATTCCATCAAGCTCTTGGATGGTGGTGAATGTCTTCCGCTCATCGTCTTCCATCTCGTGGCTCGGAAAGAGATAAAATCTTTTCTCAACTTTATTTTATTTAATTATTTCATATTTTATATTTAGTTGATTCATAGTCTTGTTTTTTTAGTTAGTATGTATTAAGAATAATTAGATTAATGATATAAATTTATTATAGTTAGCATGTGTTAGGATTAATTAGCTAGCATATGTTAGGATTAATACATGAAAACACTTAGTTTTGTTCATTATTTTTTCAAGTAGTTTTTCTTGAAAATATAGATTTTCATGTTTTTAATTTCTTCTTTTAACATGCTTTAAATAATAAAATATGCTTAAAGTTATTATTTAATTAGAAATTTCATTGCCTAATTGATTTAATTCTTTCTTTAAAATTAAGTTAGTTAGCATGTTGTTAGTCACTTCTAGGATGCCTATCAATTTGATATCTTAACATATCATGATATATTCCTTTGTTTAGTTTAAAATGAGTAGATGCTTATTTAATTTTATTTTGGTGCATGTGATACAATTCGAGTCCATCTTTGGACTCCATCCTTGTATATCATTGATGTTTGAGTCTCCCATCATCTTGCTGAAATTGTTGAAAAGTTGATACATGAAAAGAAAAGTAATATTCATGATTTAAATATTGATATTTAGCTGTATACATGGAATACATGAGGAAAATAATGTTGTATACACTGTATATAGTGTATATACAGTCTTATATAAGTGATATACAATAGATACAGGGAACAAACACTGTATACAGTGTATATACAGTCTTATATATAGTGATATACAGTAGAAACAGGTAAAAAATACTATATATAGTGTATATACAGTCTTATATACAATGATATATAGTGATATATAGAAGATACAGGGAACAAATACTGTATACAATATATATATAGCCTCATATACAGTGATATACAATAGATGCAGGGAACAAACACGGTATACAATGTATAATAGTGATATATAGTGATATACAACACATACAGGGAACAAACATGTGGCATACAGTGTGTATATAGTTTGATAGACAGAAATAATATAGTATACACTATATATAGTGTATATACAGTCCGATATATAGTGTATATATAGTCCGATATATAGTGTATATACAACTGCGATATACTGTGCAATTGTGCTTAAGGCCCAAAATGCATAAGGCCCAATAACTTAGTCTAAGCGTACAGAAACTAAGTGTCGGACCATATTTTCATGTGTTATTTATTGTATTTATATTGATTCGGGTTGTAAAAATTAATTACTTATGTTATTTATGTTTGCTTAGATATTAATTTTAATTTTTTTTAACTTAATTAGATTTTCCTAAAGATAAACCAATTCATGTTAATATTACGCTTTAAATGATTTTCTACTTTTACTTAGTCATTTGGTAAATTTTTTACTTTTTTTTATATATACATTTATATTATTTTTAATGTTTAAGTTTGATCATTTTTTCTAAAAAAATAATTTTAAAGTCTTTGTTTTCTTTCAAATTAACACATTTTCCCAAAGTTAGTCAAATAATTTTCAAATCATCGGACAACCGCATGTTAGCAGCTATTTAAGTGCTAAAATCTTTTTAAAATAATAATATGAACCTCGTACCCTTTTCTCTAAATTTTTAAGACTTAAATCTATTAGGGTCTTTTAAATTAAATTTTCTTAATTTCTTTAAAAAATTAAGTGGCGACTCCTCTTTTACTAAAATTGATTTTTTCTTATAAAGATAAAATTAATTTTACACTTTTTCCATTTTTTGACATAACAGAAATGGCGACTCCACTGGGGACTTAATTAGGTCTAACAATTAGATTTGTTTGATTTAGTTGACTAACTATTTGAGATTGTAATAATTAGTAATTTATTTTCTTTATTTGCATTTTATGTGTTTAAAATTTTGAATATTAAATTGTCATTGCATGCATAACATATTTTCCGCCACTTGGCATTTTTTATTTTTTACTTAAACGATGGTTATGCGGATCGCAACCATTGAATCCAAATGTTCTTAGGGGGTACCCTGGCGAAATGAGTTGGCCACTGAATGGTCAATGGTCGCTAACTTTTCCCAGCCCGAGTTGTCCACTTGGGTCACCAGTATACTGAAATAAAACCCACTCTTAGTCCAGCTAGCGTAGAGCAAAACCAAATCCTAATTTAGTGCATTTGCCTAAGATGACCCAATACCCAAGGCGTATTGGACCCATTAGAAAGACCACCTTAAGTCCAAAATGGCCCTCGGCCTAAATGGATGATCATACTTATGTGTTTATATTTGAAGGTTGTATACGTCATTTGATAAACCATTGTCCCTCAGGGTTGGAAGTTTATTTTAGTAGCTTAGTCTAGTCAAAGAAGGATCTTCGCAAGTTGTTATTCTATCCAAAAGAGGTTGATGTCAAAAAGTCAAGAATGAAGGATTTTCCACGAAGGCTTAGTTAGGATTGTACCCTTGCGTGGGATTGATCATTAGTATCCCTTTCTCCCCATTATGTATCCTCATTCAGTTTATTCATAATATTTGTATAAATATAAGTTTTGGGGCAATGAAGTGTTTCAAATAATGTTATACATCCTTCAGAAATCATTAGGCCTACCTTTGGCATAAAAAGGTCACATATCTGTTTAGTACACACAATAACTGTTTATCTGTTATATGCTATAATTGTTTGAATGAATGTGTTGCTTTATTTGAAGACACTCTAGCCCACTATTGAAAGCAAATGTTCGAAAGTGCGACCAAATGTCCTAGAGTCTTTAGTTTCACTACAAAATTCGAATTTCACTTTCAAGTCCTAAATCTTACTTTGTCCTTTCAAAAAATACTTGATTTGTCATCTCAAGTTGGAAAGGTCTCGATCTGGTTGAACTACGTCAGACTTAAATTTTCCTTTGTGAGATACGTAGGCAGCCTTTCAAGGCTCGGTCCTGTCTTTGAAGTTTTCAGTTTTCCTCATTCTTTCAAAAAAATTGAAAACTTCTTCTACATCTAAGAAGAATGAGGGTATAAAGTTGAAGAGCAAGAAATCCGTGATTCAACACAAGTCAACATTTCTCACACACCAATCGTAAAATGAGTCAATTTCTACCCATTTAGTCTTCCTTCACCCATGGATTAGTTTGTCTTCAAACAAAACAACATTTATATGTTTAGTTCTTTGTGTGATATTTTGCCTTAATTACTACAAACACTGATTAATACTTTGGCTTTTGAGTTATTCTTCTTTTTTAGGGAGAGACTGATTTGTGTTGGAAATCAAACTTGCTTACTTCTCAAAGATCTAGGGTTCAACAAAGTTGATTCTTTTTTCCTTTGTAGAGGAGAAACGACATTATTTCAAGAGAGAGAATCACGGCAATCCCAAATCGGCGGCAACATTCAACCATAAACTTTAACCCTAATCTCTTTCAATTCTTTAATCTAAGAAAAATTATTATCCTTTCTCTTATGGATCTTGTAAAGACAAAGAGTTAATGGAAAATAATGATGACCTTAAATTTCACAAGACACTAATACACAGCCTGAAAGATAAACGGGGGAGTCTTTGACTATGAAGTCTTACTCTTATATCTTGTTACTTATTTTTTTTATTATTATAATGGCCTCGTTTTCATACTTTTCTCATATCTTTGCAGAAAAAACTGTCCCCGACAATAGTCGGGGATAGTTATAATAATGTGTGATTCTCGTGAATAATTGGAAGACTTCAAGTAATAAGAGACAATCCCCAAAAAGAGCACAATAACAAGTGGATTCCTGCAGGAAATTGGAAGAACACACCAATGTATAATCTCTGAGGAATATTTTAAAAAATAATACAACGATAGGTTTCCTCACCAATGGTTGAGAGGACACGAAACGTATTGATACAAATAGGCAAAGGACACTCCCCAACTAAAGATGTCAACTAGCACTAGACTTAAGTGACGTCACTCTGAGTTTGTCTAAATCTTTAAATTATTTTATATATCATATCTACAAGAACTACGCACACCTGATTCTTATCTCGATGAGATACGTAGGCAGCCCTTCTTGGGTTCAGTATTTCCTTTTTAAAAAAAAAAATTAAAAAAAATAGAAAATAAATAAAATAATAAATTATGTACATATTTTAAGAGTCATATCTTATTAATTGGGACGAATACAGTTAGGAGCATGCGAAATATTTTGTATGATAAAAATAATTGGCTTTGTGGTAAACCATAGCTTCTGTTGGTATCTTTCATTTGTACTTTTGTGATGCTTGAAAATTCTCTTGCGGGCATTAAAGGTAAGAATATAACCAACCTCATGGCTTCATGTGCATTGTGTGGTGAGCTTTTGTTACATATCGCACTTTTTGTAACGACCCATCAGGTCGTTTTGACTATTAAGAATTTTTATTTCATAAAACACTCACTCCGTAAATTTTTAATGGGTACTTTGGACTAATTAATAACTAAGGTTATTTAATTGAGGGGTAACTTTAGATATTTAATTTAAATTTATGGGTTAAAGTGTTAATTTAATTAATACTCTATACCACTTATTCCATATTTATTTAATTAAAGTAGATTAGGGTTATAGTTTTTTCTCGTGAACTGCTACAACTAAAACGAGAAAAGAAAAAGGAAAAAAAAATTATCTAAGGAGAAATTGGAATTGTGCGGTGGCAAACATTGAGAACGGTGCAGGTAACCATTCAACCTGAATGTGTATTAAATGTAAAATTGGGTGCTCAATTTACTTATTACCTTGGAAAAATTATTTTTTTATTGAAAAGAACGTGCTGGTTGTTAGTTGTTGCATCATTTAGTTATTGGGATTTTGATGGGGGGAAACAATTACTGACAATCATTAGTTAATGATCCAATGTTTGAAAATTGATAGAATGGGCATTAGTTATTATATTATAGTTACATATTTATGGAATATATTGTAAAAAGATTAGTGTCTAGCATGCAATTGGCAGTAAGTTTACTGGGCATATTCTTGATTTCGGGTATACAAATTTCCTATGATATTGCATTAAAATTCAAGGTTTTGACATATCAAAATAGGTAGTTAGATATTAGGTGTATTGTATTATATGAATATCATTAAATTTATGTTATTGGGAGGAATTAAGACTTAACCCTTGCTTAAGATTTAGGAATATGAGACTTGAGATATTAGTTGGTATCAAAATTTAGAAAATTAATTATAAATTCGAGTAAGTTTTTGGGTCTAGGTTAGACATATAGCAAAAAGAGTGTTGATAGACTTATTTACTTACGAATACTATATACTTGATAGATTGGAAAAGCGAGGCATCGAAGAAAGAAAAATCACCGGTGAATTAACTTGCTTGACTTCGATTCTTCGATTGAGGTAGGTTATGGTTTTATTTTATATTATAGATAGACTCTGAATAGTGATTGATATTCATTGAGTAATATGTGTAAAGTTTACTACGCATTTAATTGTTGTGGTTTGGATGGTTGATATGTTGTTGTGATTGGTCTAAAATCCCGAGGCCATGAAATCCATAATCTTGAACTTGCCCTATCAAAAATGGTGCCTTGAATAAAGAAGGCTTGATGAAATATTGTTAATGAAGTGGAAAGTAATCATAAGGAATGATAAATTAATTATATTTGGATCGGGTGTTACGTTTCGACACGGTATATTTGAATCAGGTGTCACGTTCCGACATGGTATATTTGGATCGGGTATCACGTTCCGGCACGGTAATATTAAAGAGAAATAAATTAAAATTACTTAATACTACCCAATCTCCAAAAACTCATATTTCAAAAGAGTGTGATGTGGAGGCTTGAGTCTTTATGTGTGATCTTGATATTATTGACTGGTTATGTAATTGTTCATTGGTTGCCACCTGTTAAGTGTTGTTGTTGATTTTCCACTATTATTTTATGTATATTAATTTCTATTTTGAGTCGGCCGATGATACCTACTCAGTACATGTTGTCTTGTACTGACCCCTACTTGTATCTTTTCTTATTTTATTTTGTGGAGTGTAGCGAGTGTTCCACAAACTTCAACTCGACCTCAGCTCTAGTCAGTCTCAAGATCATCGAATTTCAGGGCGAGCGATCCTTCTAGCTCATTATGGATTCTCTCGGTTATGGCATAGTGTCTTTAGTTTTCAGACATATTTTGTTATTTGTTCATTTTGGTGCTTGATATTTCTAGACTTAGTTTTAGAATTTAGATGTCCTTCATGTGATGACTTTCAGATTTTGGGGAATGTCAAGTAATAGATTTTAGTGGCTTTTGTTATTTTTGACTTTAATAAGATTGAGCTTCTGCAGTATTATCGTGATTTATAAGTTGAATCGTTAATGTACGTTGGGGTTTGTATCATTGGTTCTCCCACCTAGGAGGTTAAGTGTGGGTACCACTCACGGCCTAGTTTGGGTTGTGACAAACTTGGTATCAGAGCTTTAGGTTCATTGATCTCATCACACAAGCACAGGTCAAGTAGAGTCTTGCGGAATGATATGGGGACGCCTTTACTTTTCTTCGAGAGGCTACGGGACTTTAGGAAACTCTATTCATTCTTTCTTTCGTGCTATTACTTGAATCCAATTGGTATCTAGGTGATACAAATTAGTATCTAACACTCTTTCACTTTACTTTCGCAAATGGTTAGAACTAGAGCAACAATAGCACCTGAGCCAGCCGTTGGGGCTGTAGGCAGAGAAAGAGTAGCAACGAGAGGCTGCGGTAGAGGTCGCGGGAGAAAGCCCACCAGGGGTAGGGTCTAGGCAGCTGGGCCAACTAGGGAAAGAGCAGCGACCCCTCCACCGGCTGATGAGGTAGCTAGAGATGATGTTGAGATAGAGAATGAGCAGGTTCCTGAGAGAGAAGCACCACCTCAGCCTACTCCAGAGATGATCCACCAGGTTCTCACCTATCCCAGTAGAAGGTAAGAATTTCATTGTTTATTGTGATGCATGATATTCTGGTTTAGGTGCAATGCTAATGCAGGATAAAAAGGTAATTGCATATGCTTCAAGGCAATTGAAGGTGCATGAACGTAATTACCCCACTCATGATTTGGAGTTAGCTGCGGTTGTATTTACATTGAAGCAGTGGAGACATTATCTATATGGGGTAAAGTGTGAAGTGTATACAGATCATCGCAGCTTACAATATGTGTTCACTCAAAAAGACTTGCATTTGAGGCAGAGGAGGTGGATGGAATTGCTAAAACACTATGATATCACTATTCTTTATCACCCAGGAAAAGCTAATGTAGTGGCCGATGCCTTGAGCAGAAAAGCAGGGAGCATGGGAAGTTTAGCTCATTTGCAGGTTTTCAGATGCCCATTGGCTAGAGAGGTTCAAACTCTGGCTAATGACTTTATGAGGCTGGAAGTAAAAGAGAAAGGAGGATTTTTAGCCTGTGTGGAGGCAAGATCTTCATTTCTTGACAAGATTAAAGAAAAGCAATTTGAGGATGAGAAGCTGAGCCGGATTCGTGATATAGTCTTGCAGGGAGAGGCCAAAGAGGCTGTGATCGATGAGGAAGGCGTCTTAAGGATTAAGGGGCGAGTATGTGTACCCCGTATTGATAATTTAATTCAGACTATTCTTGCAGAGGCTCATAGTTCGAGGTACTCTATACATCCTGGTGCAACCAAGATGTATCACGATCTGAGATAGCATTATTGGTGGAGCAGAATAAAGCGTGACATTGTTGATTTTGTTTCCCTTTGCCCTAATTGTCAGTAGGTAAAATATAAGCACCAAAGGCCTGGAGGGATACTTCAAAGAATGCCCATTCCTGAATAGAACTGGGAAAGGATTGCAATGGATTTTGTGGTCGGCCTTCCAAAGACATGGGGTAAGTTTGATTCGATATGGGTGATTATTGATAGGTTAACTAAGTCTGCTCACTTCATTCCAGTCAAGGTGACTTATGATGCAGAGAAGTTAGCCAAACTCTATATTCGCGAGATTGTTCGATTACATGGAGTTCCAATTTCTATCATATCAAATAGAGGTATGCTATTTACTTCTAACTTTTGGAGGACCTTGCATGCTGACTTAGGTACTATATTGGATCTTAGTACTGCATTTCACCCTCAGACCGATGGATAGTCTGAGAGGACAATTTAAGTGCTGGAAGATATGCTTCGTGCATGCGTGATTGATTTTGGCGGTCATTGGGATCAGTTCCTACCCTTGGCAGAGTTTTCGTATAATAATAGCTATCACTCGAGTATTGATATGGCTCCATTTGAGGCATTGTATGGGACGAGATGTAGGTCTCCGATTGATTGGTTTCATGCATTTGAGGTGAGACTTGATGAACTGATCTTTTGAGGGAATCACTAGAGAAGGTGAAATTTATTCAGTAGAAGCTTCTAGCAGCTCAGAGCAGGCAGAAGGAGTATGCAGACCTAAAGGTCAGGGACATGGAGTTTATGGAGGGAGAGCAAGTGTTGTTGAAGGTTTCACCCATGAAGGGTGTGGTGAGATTCAGTAAGCGAGGTAAGCTCAGTCTGAGGTATATTGAGCCGTTTGAAGTTCTTAAGCGTGTTGGAGAGGTGGCCTATGAATTGGCTTTATATCCAGGTTTTTCTGGTGTGCACCCAGTGTTTCATGTGTCTTTGCTAAAGAAATATCATGGGGATGGAAACTATATTATTCGCTGGGATTCGGTCTTGCTTGATGAGAATTTGTCTTATGAGGAGGAACCTGTAGCTATTCTTGATAGGGAGGTTCGCAAGTTGAGATCAAGGGAGATTGCGTCTGTGAAGGTCCAGTGGAGGAATCGTCCTGTTGAGGAGTCCACTTGGGAGATTGAGACTGATATGCGTGAAAGATATCCACATTTATTTATTGAGTCAGGTACCCTTTTCAAACCTTACTCTTCTTTTGACCGTTCGGGGACGAACGGTGGGTAAATTGGTATCTGTTGTAACGACCCATCAGGTCATTTTGAGTATTAAGAATTTTTATTTCATAAAACACTCACTCCGTAAATTTTTAATGGGTACTTTGGACTAATTAATAACTAAGGTTATTTAATTGAGGGGTAATTTTAGATATTTAATTTAAATTTATGAGTTAAGTGTTAATTTAATTAATACCCTATACCACTTATCCCATATTTATTTAATTAAAGTAGATTAAGGTTATAGTTTTTCCTCGTGAACTGCTACAACTAAAACGAGAAAAGAAAAAGGGAAATTTTTTTTATCTAAGGAGAAATTGGAATTGTGTGGCAGCAAACATTGAGAACGGCGCAGGTAACCATTCAACCTGAATGTATATTAAATGGAAAATTGGGTGCTCAATTTACTTATTACCTTGGAAAAATTATTTTTTTATTGAAAAGAACGTGCTGGTTGTTAGTTGTTGCATCATTTAGTTATTGGGATTTTGATGGGGGGAAACAATTACTGACAATCATTAGTTAATGATCCAATGTTTGAAAATTGATAGAATGGGCATTAGTTATTATATTATAGTTACATATTTATGGAATATATTGTAAAAAGTTTAGTGTCTAGCATGCAATTGGAAGTAAGTTTACTGGGCATAACCCTTGCTTAAGATTTAGGAATATGAGACTTGAGATATTAGTTGGTATCAAAATTTAGAAAATTAATTATAAATTCGAGTAAGTTTTTGGGTCTAGTCTAGACATATAGCAATATGAGTGTTGATAGACTTATTTACTTACGAATACTATATACTTGATAGATTGGAAAAGCGAGGCATCTAAGAAAGAAAAATCACCGGTGAGTTAACTTGCTTGACTTTGATTCTTCGATTGAGGTAGGTTATGGTTTTATTCTATATCATAGATAGACTCTGAATAATAATTGATATTCATTGAGTAATATGTGTAAAGTTTACTACGCATTTAATTGTTGTGGTTTGGATGGTTGATATGTTGTTGTGATTGGTCTAAAATCCCGAGGCCATGAAATCCATAATCTTGAACTTGCCCTATCAAAAATGGTGCCTTGAATAAAGAAGGCTTGATGAAATATTGTTAATGAAGTGGAAAGTAATCATAAGGAATGATAAATTAATTATATTTGGATCGGGTGTTACGTTTCGACACGGTATATTTGAATCAGGTGTCACGTTCCGACATGGTATATTTGGATCGGGTATCACGTTCCGGCACGGTAATATTAAAGGGAAATAAATTAAAATTACTTAATACTACCCAATCTCCAAAAACTCATATTTCAAAAGAGTGTGATGTGGAGGCTTGAGTCTTTATGTGTGATCTTGATATTATTGACTGGTTATGTAATTGTTCATTGGTTGCCACCTGTTAAGTGTTGTTGTTGATTTTCCACTATTATTTTATGTATATTAATTTCTATTTTGAGTCGGCCGATGATACCTACTCAGTACATGTTGTCCTGTACTGACCCCTACTTGTATCTTTTCTTATTTTATTTTGTAGAGTGCAACAAGTGCTCCACAGACTTCGACTCGACCTCAGCTCTAGTCAGTCTCAAGATCATCGAATTTCAGGGTGAGCGATCCTTCTAGCTCGTGATGGATTCTCTCGGTTATGGCATGGTGTCTTTAGTTTTCGGACACATTTTGTTATTTGTTCATTTTGGTGCTTGATATTTCCAGACTTAGTTTTAGAATTTAGATGTCCTTCATGTGATGACTTTCAGATTTTGGGGAACGTTAAGTAATAGATTTTAGTGGCTTTTGTTATTTTTGACTTTAATAAGATTGAGCTTTCGCAGTATTATTGTGATTTATAAGTTGAATCGTTAATGTAAGTTGGGGTTTGTATCGTTTGTTCTCCCACCTATGAGGTTAAGTGTGTCACAACCCAGTTTGGGTCGTGACACTTTTGCGCATTCGGAAAGAAAAAAATTGACTTGCAAGGAAAGAGGTTATGATTTATTTTATTTAATACCGGTGTAATGTTCAAGGAAAAATTGAGGTGGAAATATGGAGGAAGGCCGAGGGAAAAATTTATGTGGAATTTTTGGAAATTAGTTTTGCAAATTACAAAGTAAAGACTTATAGTTTTGGGCTTAAGAAAAAAAAGATAATGACAATAAGAGAAGTTGAGGCCCAACACAAGAAATGGCCCAAGTTTTGGAAATTGAGTTCATTAATTAAGAGGCCCATTACCCATATACTATCTATATAGATATATTCTCTAGTTTGCTAGAAACTTCAAGAAAGCAAAGTCTAAAAGATGACTTAGTAGTCATCTTGTTTTCTATTCCTAGAATTTTCAAGAAACTTGGAGAAAAAAGGGGAAAAATAAGAGAGGAAAATTGGCATAGCTAGGGATTTTATCCCTTGAAATCTTTTTCCAAGAATTATTTTTTCTAGTGTTCCAAGAAAGTTGAAGGCCCTAATCAACATAGAGGGATTGTTGGAACAAGAAGACTATTCATTCTTGCAAGGCACAATTCTAGCCAAATTAAAGAACTAAGTGGAAAAGGTACGGTTTCAATCTTCTTTATATGTTATGGGTGGTTGGTATATGTTGTAGAGTGAAGAAATAGATGAAGTATATGAAAATATATATGTGGGTGTTGGCCGTGTATGTGTGATGTTGTGTGGAATGAATAGATTAATTTTATGTAGTATGTGGTTGTTGTTGCAAGGTATAGGAATGGATGGAAAATTCATGAAAATATGGATATAGTTGTTGTGGCCGAATATGGGGGTGGTTAGGCAAGTTATGGTGAATTGATTCTATTTAGTGTTTTAGTTGTTGTTATGGATTCTATGTTGTTAATAAAAGCTTAAGGATCCTTATAAAGTTGTAGTAGTTGGAGACTTGTTTTAGAAGTTTGTAAATTTAATATAATGTTCTTGCATATATGGAAGCTAATATTGTTAGTATGATGTGGTTAGTGTGTAACTTATTGGGTTGTGGTAATTGAATCTGAAAGAAGGAATTAGATTGTTATTGTTCTTATTGGAATTGGAAGGTCTTGGAGAAAGTAGTATATTGATTTGGTATGGTTGTTGGTAAATTGACCGAGTTGAAATCTTGGATTGTTGTTGATAAAATTGGCTGAGTTAGATTCTCAGGGATGGTGTATTTACAGGGGAAGTGCTGTCGAAATTTCGATAGACAAAATGTTAGTTTAGAATGAGGTTCTTGGATACCTATAGCTAATGTTGGCATTCATTAATCTTGTTATAGATTTTGGGAAGACCAAGAGTTAAGTGGGATTGACTAAGGAAGCGGACAAGGTATGTAAGGCTTACCCTTTTCTTCCAAGGCATGATCCCGATGTTATGGTTTCATAAGTGCTTCCATATTTTCTTTGTTTTCAAAAGTTAGGTGTCAATGGTCCCAAGGGAATGACTACTTTTTCTATAACCCGTCAATGTTTTCCAAAATGTCTATAGCTTTCCAAGACAAAGGTTTACAGTATTATAAGCTTTTATGATAGTAACGATAGATATGTTTTACAACGACATTGATGATGTCGAGAATGAGAATATGTTATAATGGCTATGATAAGAACAGATTCATGTCTAAAAGGTTCTTGATATTACTCTCATCTTGATTTTTAAATAGTAGTCTCATTTGATAACAATTGTTCCTTCAAGGTGAGACGAAGCGACCATGATTAATCCATAATATAATCGGAGGTTACTGACCTTCCGTCACTCCAATAGATACATGACTTTTGTTGAGCTCTCGTGCATGCTGTCTATACGTATATGTATATGTATATGTATATGGGGGATATGGAGAGGTGTATATGTGGCGCTATAAACACATTCCTACCTAATCAGTTGGAGTAATTTTCATCCCGAACGCGGGACGCCCGGACGCGGGACATATGTGGGCAATATGACATATTCTATTTTCTATGTATATGAAAAAGAAATGTTTTTAAAGGAAAAGACAAGCATGCATGGAATCCGGCCTAAAAGACACTCATATGTATAGGTTACTCTCTTATCTCACTATATGTTCTATGATTCTATGATATGGTTGTTTATACCTTATGTTCTTTATTATGCTGATTTTCATGCCTTACATACTCGGTACATTATTCGTACTGATGTCCCTTCTTGTGGATGCTGCATTTTATGCCACGTAGGTAGGCAGGCGGATGAGTTCGGTCCTTAGGAGCTCCACTAGCAGTACACCAAGAGTGCTCTAGTTGTTTCGAAACTTCATTTTATCGGTACTACTTTTGTGTATATATTTGGGCACGGCAGAAACCGGCCTTCCTTGTGGTCATATGTATCTTGTTTAGAGGCTCGTAGACAGATATGTACAGCTAGATGTTTTGCAACTTTGTTCATCGCTATGTAATATGTTAGCAAAGTCTGTTGACGCATGGTTATAATTATGCTATTAACAATGGTATCTCTCATTCGGCCCACTCAGTAATAAGAATAGGATACGTATAGTAGGTGCTCGGAATAACACTTTTGGGTACTCATCGCGGCCTTAGTTGGGTCGTGACAGCTTTAGATTAAAATTCAATTGCATCGCACTATTGATCTAGAACTTGGCCTGATATGTTTGTTGAGGCAAAATCCTGAGTTATGTTTGGTTTGAGAAAGGATTATAGGCTTTTTTTGACCCGATTGTGCCTTTCAAAGCCTACCAAATAACATTAATCCCTAGTTTTTCCACTTTGAGCCTAAAACCTTTTCTTTGGACAACCACATCTTAGCCCTTTCCCTTCTGAGTGCTTACATGCACTATCCCTCTCTTGGCCCAACCTCCTTGAGCGCACCAAAGACGTACAAATTATAGAAGAAGATCCAACTTTGAAATTGTCAAAGGCAAAAGACGTAAAGTCTCCAAAGTCAAGCAAGCAAAGACGACTTTCTCATAAATAAATAAAAAAACTCCTACAAGATTGATGTAAGACAAAAAAAAACTACTCCAACTAAAGAGGAGAAACCTCAAAAAGAAGGAGCGAAAAGATAAAAGCTCTAATAACTATGGACTCAAAGAAGTCAAGACAAAAGAAAAAGGTGAAAAGAGGAAAAACTCTATCAAATAAGGACTCGAAGAAGTCGATACAAAAGAAAGAGGATCAGACATCAAAGGCGTATCAATCGTCAAAAGCACATATTCAGTGTGACATTCAAGGAGGAATTAAGTTATTTTTATCCTAAATAAATATCCTACCTGTTCCCAAACCCACATTACAACCCAATGACAATCCCTACATGATCTCATTCCAAATACTCTCACATTAGTGGAGACTTACATGCAGGCCAAGCATATGGTATCACAGTTATGCGTTGAACATTTTTGAGAGTGTGAGTGCACTTTGCAAAATGTCCTCAAATCAAACACTTCAGATATGTGCGAAATAGGACATTTTTTATTATGAGGGCACTTGAAACATGAGGATTGGTATAATTCTAAAGCTTTGTTTGAAGAAAGATGAAAAAATCTTGTTGACACTTAAGTATATTTCAAGTACTACTTGAAGCTATAGGAATTACCTTGAAGTCAATCTCAGTTATAAGAAAGGAAATGAGAAATATTTTTGTGCAATCCTAACTATTGGTACCAATGGTAGTCAAAATTTGACTATCCCTTTACATTCTCTCTCTAAAAAAAAGAAAAAAAATTGCATTTGTTCTTTGAAATTGGATAGTTTGCCCTGGATAAGGTGACATTAGGCTAATCCCATTGGTGTGAGATACCTATTTTACTTCATTGGATCGTCCATATCAAAAGGGTGGCATATCTCATGTTTTTAAGCTGAAAACATTGCAACGAAAACATTTTTTCATTTTATTATGCCCATATTACACATGTGTCTACTGATGGTTTTGTCTCAAATTTTGCAGCATTCATCACCCACAGGATTGGAACTGTATTTGACATGATTCCTGCACCAACAGGATGTATAGGTGCCAAAATGACTCGGTCATATTTCCCGTAAGATTTTCATTTCTCTCTTATAATGAAAATTGGGACAGAATATTTGAGAAGATCTCAAAAATTAACAAGAAGATCTCAAAAATTAACAAGAAGATATTATCTCCAGCAAGTCAAGATTGGAGATCATGTTAATATATGCAACTAGGATAGAATTTTTGAGAGGATCTCAAAAATTCCACAAGAATGTCAAATACTTTTTCAGCAGCTCGACATTTGTCAAGAGATCTAACTAGGATAGAATTTTTGAGGAAGATCTCAAAAATTCCGTCAAGAATTGTCAGAAGTTCGAAGTCAACTCCAAATAATCTCCGACATTGCTAGAATGGAGCGGACACAAATTCAAAATGTGAGCCACTGAGGCCTCGTATAAACTTCTATCAAGACATGAGTCCCAACGAAAACAAATTGTTCAAAAAAATGATAATATTGCATTGCATTTTCATTTGCCAAGAGGGCTATTCATATTTTATTTTATTCATATTATATTACCGGAGGTGGTAATATCATTGCCAAGAGGGTCATTGCATATTCATTTCCAATATGGCCATTGCATATTCATTTGCCAAGAGGTCCATTGCATATTCATTGCCAATAGGGCCATTGCATATTCGTTTGCCAAGAGGTCCATTGCATATTCATTGCCAAGAGGGTCATTGCATTTTCATTTGCCAAGGGGGCCATTGCATATTCATTTGCCAAGAGGGTCATTGCATATTCATTTGCCAAGAGAGCCATTGCATATTCATTTGCCAAAAGGGCCATTACATTTTCATTTGCCAAGATGGCCATTCATATTTTATTTTATTCATATTATATTACCGGAGGTGGTAATATCATTTGCCAAGAGGGGCATTTATGTTATAATACTGTATATGATGATATAATGCCATATACGATGCTGTATACGATGATATAATGTCGTATGCGATGATGTAATGCCGTATATGATGATCTAATGCTATATACGATGATATTATTTTATTCATATTATATTACCGGAGGTGATAATATCATTGCCAAGAGGGTCATTGCATTCATCATTGCCAAGAGGGCCATTGCATTTTCACTTGCCAAAATGGACATTGCATTCATCATTGCCAAGAGGGCCATTGCATTTTCATTTGCCAAGAGGGCCATTCATATTTTATTTTATTCATAGTATATTACCGGAGGTAGTAATATCATTACCAAGAGGGCCATTGCATTTTCATTTGTCAAGATGGCTATTGCATTTTCATTTGCCAAAAGGGCCATTGCATTTTCATTTGCCAAAAGAGCCATTGCATTTTCATTTGCCAAAAGAGCCATTGCATTTTCATTTGCCAAGAGGGCCATTCATATTTTATTTTATTCATATTATATTACCGGAGGTGGTAATATCATTGCCAAGAGGGTCATTGGATATCATTGTCAAGAGGGCCATTGCATTTTTATTTGTCAAGATGGTCATTGCATTTTCATTTGCCAAGAGGGTCATTGCATTTTCATTTACCAAGAAGGCCATTCATATTTTATTTTATTCATATTATATTATCGAAGGTGGTAATATCATTACCAAGAGGGCCATTGCATATCATTGCTAAGAGGGTCATTGCATTTTCATTTGCCAAGATGGCCATTGCATTTTCATTTGCCAAGAGGGCCATTGCATTTTCATTTGCCAAGAGGGCCATTGCATTTTCATTTGCCAAGAGGGCCATTGCATTTTCATTTGCCAAGAGGGCCATTGCATTTTCATTTGCCAAGAAGGCCATTCATATTTTATTTTATTCATATTATATTACCGGAGGTGGTAATATCATTACCAAGAGGGTCATTGCATATCATTGCTAAGAGGGCCATTGCATTTTCATTTGTCAAGATGGCCATTGCATTTTCATTTGCCAAGAGGTCAATTGCATTTATCATTGCCAAGAAGGCCATTCATATATTTTATTCATATTATATTACCGGAGGTGGTAATATCATTGCCAAGAAGGCGATCATTCATCATTCATCATTCATCCTATCGATGGACCAACATATCCTATCCATTGATCAATTTTCATTCGTCCTACCAATGGACAAGCAGCATTATCCTACCAATTAATCAATGATGATTTTTTAACATGCAAAGAGGATGAAAGAAAGTGCGAACGACATCAAAAAAAGATGCAGCATAACGTGGAATCCTTTTAGAAGTGAACTGGGACACAGTCTGAAGAATAATGTCAAACTCATAGGACACGAGCTAAGAAAATGACTTTCACCACAGTAAACTACATTCCTATCGGAATGCATGTGGTTATTTCGGGATCCAGTCATAATTCAAAACTCGTACCAACCTCTTTTCAGAAAGATGAAGATGGAGTCGGCCAAAATTGGATTTGTCAATTTTCTTTGTCCAGAATCTCTTTTATCAATCATATCCAAAGAAAGGGACAGCTGTTGACACCCAATTTTGATCATCCACAATGCAAATTAGCTATCGAATTTCTTTGAATTCGAACATTTTGAAATAATTAGCTTTTATAAAAAATAAAAATATTTTCATATTATTCTTAACTATTTTTATCTTTTTATAAATTTTAGTATAATATACATATTTCTATATAACTATATATTTGATTAATATTTATGTGGTTATTCGAAAATCACCTTGAAAGATTTTATTTTTTACTAAATACAATGTTAGTTAAGTTAGTTTAATTATAGTTTGCATTTTTTAAAATTTTAGTTTTTTCTTAAAAAAAATAATCTCAAACTCCCACATCGAAAATTGTATGAAAATTTGAAGTCTTTGGAGCCTATATAAAGACACATATTCTTATTAAGAAAGAGGAAAAAGTGGGAGGTTTTTTAGCCACCCCAAAGTTAGAAAATTTCTTAACTTGGCTAGGATATTTGGACTCTTGTCCCCAACCTAAAAGTTGTGAAAATTTCTAGTTTTCAATCTATATTTTTCTTCAAGAAAAATAGGAGATTGAAGTCAAAATTTAGGCTAAGAACAGTGTTCTTATAACGTCGAACCCACAAAGGTTCGAGTCTAATTTTTTAATCTTTTTTTTTTGTAGATTGAAATTCCATCAAGCTCTTGGATGGTGGTGAATGTCTTCCGCTCATCGTCTTCCATCTCGTGGCTCGGAAAGAGATAAAATCTTTTCTCAACTTTATTTTATTTAATTATTTCATGTTTTATATTTAGTTGATTCATAGTCTTATTTTTTTAGTTAATATATATTAAGAATAATTAGATTAATGATATAAATTTATTATAGTTAGCATGTGTTAGGATTAATTAGCTAGCATATGTTAGGATTAATACATGAAAGCACTTAGTTTTGTTCATTATTTTTTCAAGTAGTTTTCCTTGAAAATATAGATTTTCATGTTTTTAATTTCTTCTTTTAACATGATTTAAATAATAAAATATGCTTAAAGTTGTTATTTAATTAGAAATTTCATTGCCTAATTGATTTAATTCTTTCTTTAAAATTAAGTTAGTTAGCATGTTGTTAGTCACTTCTAGGATGCCTATCAATTTGATACCTTAACATATCATGATATATTCCTTTGTTTAGTTTAAAATGAGTAGATGCTTATGTAATTTTATTTTGGTGGATGTGATACAATTCGAGTCCATCTTTGGACTCCATCCTTGTATATCGTTGATGTTTGAGTCTCTCATAATCTTGCTGAAATTGTTGAAAAGTTGATACATGAAAAGAAAAGTTATATTCATGATTTAAATATTGATATTGAGCTGTATACACGGAATACATGAGGAAAATAATGTTGTATACACTGTATATAGTGTATATACAGTCTTATATAAGTTATATACAATAGATACAGGGAACAAACACTGTATACAGTGTATATACAGTCTTATATATAGTGATATACAGTATAAACAGGTAACAAATACTATATATAGTGTATATACAGTCTTATATACAATGATATATAGTGATATATAGAAGATACAGGGAACAAATATTGTATACAATATATATACAGCCTCATATACAGTGCTATACAATAGATGCAGGGAACAAATACGGTATACAATGTATAATAGTGATATATAGTGATATACAACACATACAGGGAACAAACATGTGGCATACAGTGTGTATATAATTTGATAGACAGAAATAATATAGTATACACTATATATAGTGTATATACAGTCCGATATATAGTGTATATACAGTCCGATATATAGTGTATATATAACTGCGATATACTATGGAATTGTGCTTAAGGCCCAAAATGCATAAGGCCCAATAACTTAGTCCAAGCGTATAGAAACTAAGTGTCGGGCCATATTTTCATGTGTTATTTATTGTATTTATATTGATTCGGGTTGTAAAAATTAATTACTTATGTTATTTATGTTTGCTTAGATATTAATTTTAATTTTTTTTAACTTAATTAGATTTTCCTAAAGATAAACCAATTCATGTTAATATTACGCTTTAAATGATTTTCTACCTTTACTTAGTCATTTGGTAAATTGTTTACTTTTTTTTATATATACATGTATATTATTTTTAATGTTTAAGTTTGATCATTTTTTCTAAAAAAATAATTTTAAAGTCTCTGTTTTCTTTCAAATTAACACATTTTCTCAAAGTTAGTCAAATAATTTTCAAATCATCGGACAACCGCATGTTAGCAGCTATTTAAGTGCTAAAACCTTCTTAAAATAGTAATATGAACCTCGTACCCTTTTCTCTAAATTTTTAAGACTTAAATCTATTAGGGTCTTTTAAATTAAGTTTTCTTAATTTCTTTAAAAAATTAAACGGCGACTCCTCTTTTACTAAAATTGATTTTTTCTTATAAAGATGAAATTAATTTTACACTTTGTTCATTTTTCGACATAACAACAAAAACTATCAATCTCAACCTCAAGACAATTATGACAAAAAGAAATTTCATCTTGGGTTCATGTGAATGAATACATGAATCCATACTCTCAACAAAACTCAACTCAAGAACATCATCAATACATATTAATTTATATACAAAAATTTATTGTAGTCAATATGTAACTACGGTTTCTGAAATAAATATGAAAGATAATTATTCAAGATTTTAAGTCATGAAAATCATCAATCAATTTCTAATATATAAAAATATTCTAGAATTTAGGAAGATTTCAAGAAAACCTTCATAGAAGGTTCAAGTCTTTCACCATCTTCATCCAACATATCTATGGGACATATGGAAAAAACTCAATCCATATTTTAGGTTAGCCTTACATATATTTTAGGCTAGCCTTACATATCTTAGAGTAGCTTTTGAAGAAACCTTGTTGTTAGGTCTTCAATGGGAAGCTTGAATCATTGAATTTTTTAGGGCAAATCTTGTTGGAGATGATTTGAGAGAGAAGAGGGTGAAGGTTAGGGTTCTTTGGAGGGGAAAAAGACTGAAAATATCATCCCAAAACGTGACCAAGTTGTGTATATATGTTTAGGAAAAATGTCCAAATTGCCCTTCATCAAAAATCTGAAAAAATGGGCTAAAACCCTGCTGGCGCTATAGTGGCGCCGCGCGCCACTGTAGTGCCAAGTCTGAAATTTCTGAAATCTAGAAATTAGGCTTAAAAACCCAGCAATCCTAATAGTGGCGCGTCGCGCCAAGGACCAAACTACAGAGACCAGTTTTTGGCACTATAGTGGCACCGGGCGCCAATATAGCCCCAGGCCTAAAATTTCTGCAGTTATAGTCTGTAGAAAAATGGTCATAACTTTTGATTCCGACCTCCAAAAAATACAATCTTAGTGGAGTTGGAAAGAAGCCTCAAAGACCTTTAATTTGATAGATCATGGGCCACCCAATTCATTATATTCTAGGAGATACGGTTATTCAAATTTGACCCTTATACAAATTAATCCTAAAACTTAGTCGATTGGAAGTCTTTGGACTCGACTTAGTGTTAGAGATCTCTCATGATACTAAAACACCTCTAATACACTTTAAATATTTAGGAATTGATCTTAACTCATATATAAAATTACAACTCATCGAGTTCAATCTTACACGCACAATAAGAACGGTTATAGTCTTGGTGAAAAAAATCTGGGGTGTTATATCAATATTAGTTAGTTTTGATAATTTCACAAACTCAGGGAACAGGAAAAGAACTTGGTCCTTTTGAGGACACTTTGTTGGTAACGACAGTAGATAAACAATACAAAATAGATCCTGCCAAGTCTGTAGGTCTGTGTGTACGCGGCTGAGTTTCTGTGTAGAGGGTCAGTTGTCTAACTAATACAAATCATCAACGTAATGTATATCACTGATATATACATTCTTTACAATATTTCTCACTTGGCTTTTTGGAATTAGTAAAAAGAAAAATCCATTAAAGCTCATGCTCTCAAGAAATCTGAAATTTTCTCTTGAAGAAGATTAAGGCCCTGATAGTTATCAGTTGTTTTGTTCTTGTTTTAGATTTTTAATTTCTTCGTCTTAATATTTTAAGGTCTACTCCTAATCTATAAAGGAAGCTAGACCAGATCATTGTGTTTGTTTCTCATTGTTTATCTTGTTGAAGTAACTATAGCTAGTTTTGGAGACCTCTTGAAACTTAAATTAGCTAGGAGTCTAGTGATTTGGAAAGCAGTAGAGTTATTACTTCAGATCTGTAATAGAGTTGTTACTAGGAGAGAAGAGGAATTGTGAGTGCAATTCCTAGATTACAAGAATTGTAATCTGAATCTTTGGCTAAGTTGTTTTAGTGAAGATTGAGTAGAAATCCTATGTGGCAAGTCGCGGTTTCTCCCTTGAGCAAGGAGTTTCCAAGTAAAATCTTGAGTCTGATTTTATTGTTCTATTCTTTAAGTTTCTGTACTGATTTCTGATAAGGAACCAGACCCCGACTGTTCTAGTGGAAGCATACATTCTAACAACAACCTTATTTTTAATCATATTATTCCAGGCCCTGCCACTCAAAATGTTTCTGATTGCGAATGTTAGAATATGAAAGGTATGTAGAAAATAATATTGTAAAGACAAATAACACCAGCCTAACCCCAACTAATACTATGAATCCTAGCAAAACCTAGTTTGCATATACTGTACATATGGTGGCAACCAGCTATGCAACAGCAAAAACAGCTAGCAGAAGGAGACCAGGTCATTCTACATAAGATCAACTCCTTGACCTAGATATGAAAATGAGTGTCTAACTAACGATGTTGACTTGAAGATATAGGGCAGGATTATGCTCGTGTATATTTTATTTATTCGATCTTACACCAAATGTGTCACTAAAGAAATTTGACCGATGAACAGCTTAAGAGAAGATAACGCTCATCACGGCTAGGTATGTTCCAAGAATTATTCCAGTGGCAAATATTTCTCTCAGTTTCCATGAGTTAGGCATAGGTGACAGTTTCACCTTGTCTTTAGATATGGTCATGATGGTTCCATCATTGAGAATGGCCATGATAAGAACCATGAAGGGTGAGAAATTGAACTTCTAGATTAGTGCAATAAGCATGAATCCTAGCACTATTCTGATGGTTATAGAAACAACATAAATGGTATAATTCTTCATCCTTTGGAAAATGGCTCGACTAGTCAAAACGACACTCACTATCATACTTAATCTTGGATTCGTGAGAACTATGTCTGATGCACTATATGCAGCATCAGTAGCAAAGCTATGTCAATATTTACTTTCTTTAGGATAGGGGTGTCATTCACACCATCTCTTGTCATACCATAAATGTGCTTTCTTTTATGGAGCTTTCTCACAATCTCATGTTTGTGCTCTGGAAAGAAATCGACAAAGCCATCAACCATCTCAATGAGTTCATCCACAGGGTGGTTAGCAGTAGTATTTTCATCCTTGTGTATCCCAGGAGGGAGGAAGAAGGATACATGTTTGTTCCCATGCCAAGTCTATGACTAGTCTCCTTGGCTATGGCAAGCTGATCGCCAATCATCATTTTTACATTGACACCAAGGACAAGGTCACGCGTAATTGTCTCTGCACTATCATGCCTTGGAGGATCAAGTTGGTTGTTGGTTTGAAAATGGAAGAAAAAAAGGAAGTAAAAAATCTTGGCTATCCCACATCGGGGAGATAGCATATGAAAATAGTTTGTTTTAGCTATTTAAGGAGCTTAGCTCCATTGTTTGTATCTACACACAAAAAAACACCAAATACCAAAATGTATAAATTACATGATATTGTATTTTTTTTACCATTGAGGGATTTAGGGATGGTATCTCTTGGGTATAGTATTTTAGGTATTGGGGTGTGTGTGAGAAATATTGTGTATTATATGGCTGTAACAATTTTCCGTAAAGTGAATAATTTTTCATTATATCTTGTGTTATTTTTATTCTCTTTAATTTCTTTGTTATTATTTTCTGCTTGAAGGCGGTTCAGAAGGGACGGGAATTAGTTTGTGTTTTTTCCCAAAAAGTAATATCAGAGCCTTAGGTATGGAATAATTCTTTTAAAATTTTAATATGCTCTGTGGTTGCAGCTTTGTCTGATCTTCCACATCAGAAAAAATTTCTAAATTAGAATTATTATTTTTCAAGCAGACGTTTCATCCTGGTGGAGTAGCAAGTGGAGTATGATTTTGGTGGAGTTTGCTTTTCTGGTGGAGTTACTTTTGATACTTGTATATTTGGGAATAGTGGAAATAAGTACAATCTAAAAAGGTTCTGGCAAAGGAAAGACTTGGCATTTAAGTGTATCCGTTGTGATCCACCTCTGTTTCCTGTGATCTAATTTAGTGGGTACTTTTTCATTGTTATTGTCCATTTATTAGTACTGTTAAGCATGCCGGGACAAGATTTGAGAAGTTTGGTTAGCGAATAAGTTTTGGAGTTAGTTGCATGAGAAAATAAAGTCAAAGTTGATTAAAAATTATCCGCGAGTATTGTCAAAATCTGGCATGCATTAGTTAAGAGATGTAGAAGCTTCAGCAGTGGTTCTCGAACTATGACGGTTGTGATTTATTTCATGTATGATTGCAGTGAGGATGTATCTTTGGGATTTTTGTGGTTCTCTGTTAACGCAAGAAGGGATCAAAAGAGGTGGTCAAAGATTCAAGTATTTGATTATGGCAAATTCAGTGTCAAAACAACCGTATTAACATTGTGATTTTATTTTTGATAGAGTGGTAGTGTCCCGAGGCCATACGGAAGGAAAAAGCTTTGGAGAATTGATTTGGAGCACGCACGATCAACCTAAAGTTAGGCTACAACTTCTCTCTCCTTAGGTAGGTAGTAACCCAACTCTTGAGAACTTTTATCCATAATCCCTCCTTTCATCGGCTCTTAATGTACTTGGTCCTTGTTTGGAGGATATTCATCGATTCAAGTTGGATTTGGTTTAGGCTTGGAGTGATTTATGATGGCACTCGGTTTGGGGTTCTTCCCTTGATGCTTGTTTGGACACTAACCATAAATCTAGCTGACTAGTATCTATTCGCAGTTCAAGTCCCTGATTTACTCCATTGGGTTATAGTTAAATTCCATGTCTTGGTATCTTCAGCTTTGGATAGAGTCCTTGTCTACTTTCAGCCTTGGTTAGAATCCTTGGCCATCTTCAACCTTGGTTAGAGTCCTCAACTATCTTCAGCCTTGGTTATACTCTTCGAATATCTTCAGTCTTGGTTAGAGTCCTTGGCCATCTTCAGCCTTGGTTAGAGTCTTTGACCATCTACAACCTTGATTAGATTCCTTGACTATCCTCAGCCTTGGTTAGAGTCCTTGGATACCTTCAGCCCCGGTTAAAATCCTAGTGTAACACCCCTCCAAAAATGTTTCCCTAAGATTCGGGCCTTTCTTGTATTCATGTAGGATCGAACTCGACTATTGTGAAGTATATGCATGAGTTAGGATGAGTCCCTAAGAAATTGAAAAGTGTTAGAGGTGATGTGGGGTCACAAAGGACCCCTAGGACCAAGCTAAGTCCAAAAGATTCGTCGTGGCTAAGTTTTAGGATGAGTTCGTATAAGGGGTCGACTTCTAACGACCCTATCTTTTGAAAGACGACAATCTGGGTGGACCACGACCTATTAAATTAAAGGTCATTGAGTCTTCTTTCTAACGCCACTAAGAATGAAATTTTTGGACTTCGGAGTCAAAAGTTATTACGATCCTAAGACAAACTAGCACGACAGGAATTTCAGGCCTGGGTTGCAACTGCTGGAAATTTGGGCTTGACGCCGCAGTGGTTTAGTCCCTGGCGCGGCGCGCCACTACGAGATATGCAGGGTTTTCAAGCCTATTTTCCAAAATCCAGAAAACTTGGGCTTGGCGCTGTAAAGGCGCGACGCGCCACTATCGCGCCATAAAACAACCTCAGTAGTTTGGTCCTTAGCGCGATGCGCCACTAGCAGATGTGCAGGTTTTAAGCCTATTCGACTTGGCGTTGTAGTGGCGCGACGCACCACTATCGCACCAATAACGTTTTAGCCTATTTTCCAGAGATTTTAGAGAAAGGGGCAGTTTGGGAATTTTCCCAAATTATATATACACAAGCCTTGAACATTTTTGGACCATATTTTTAGTCCCTCTCTCTCTCTCTAAAAGCCCTAGAAAATTTTCCCTCTCTTCTTCTTCTTCTCCAAATCCTTCTCCAACAAGGAGTGCCTCCAAGAGCTTCAAGATTCAAGCTTTCCATTGAAGACCTAACATCAAGGTTTTCTTCAAGTCTTCACTAAGGTATGTAAGGTTATTCAAAGCATGGGTTGAGTCCACCCATATGCCCTACCTCTTCTTTGAAATTGATTGTTCATAAGAATGAAGTTTATTGATAGAGTTAGGTCCAAATAGGTCATTTTCATCTATTACCCTAATTTCTATTATGTTGATATTGTGGAGTCAAGAAAGTGATGTGCTACATGTTGGCATGAGTTGATTGAGATGAGAGATCGATCATATATTGTTAATTTTTTAACTATGTTGATTATGATAAAAAATGTTATTTTCTTAAATATGTTGTTTATCTTGAATTGTTGATTTAAAACCTTAGAGTTGTGTTGAGTCCCAAAAGATGTGTTAAATGAATAGAGAAATGGTTGGATATATTTGTATGATGCTATAAATGTACATTTAAATTTACTCTTGAAAGATATGATTGGAATCGATCAGATAGCATGATTGGGAGATGTTTGATGGTGATAGAGCCGATGAGTTGACAAGGTTCTAAATGAGAATTGTCGATATGATTTTATTGGATGGAGATTTTTTGAGCATTGAGTCTTGGTAGGAGTATCTAGCACCGAATTGGGTAAGAGTATAGTCCATACTCGAACCCAATAACTACGTCGCCAAACGTAGGAGGGGATTGAACCATTAAAGTCGGATGCTTCCCCAAAATTATTGTCCTGACATTATAGGACTTGGTTGGATTGGATCCATGATTGGTTGATTCGTTCATACCCTGACAAAGTATGAACGGATGCGGCAACAACATCAGTTTGTTGTACTGTCACTGGCTCATAAGTGATGGTTGTTGGATAAGAGAAACTCCTATATAGGTCTTGATAGTACTCTGAGTCGGATTGAGTTGAATGGTATGTGATTGGTCCTGTCTAAACCATATTTTTGTTTAGACTTAGGACACTGGATTGAGTTGTTATTTCTCTTGGGTTGAGATTCCGAGTTGATTTGATGCTTCCTTGATGTTTGTTTCATTCGGCCATTTTACATACTCGTACATTCCATGTACTGACGCCATTTGGCCTGCATCATTTAATGATGCAGAGACAGGTACTAGAGATCATCAACCGGTGCACCGTTGAAGATCCACACACTCCCAGCTAGTTGGTGAGTCCTCCTAGTTTCCGGAGGATATTGAGCTTTCTTGTATAGTTTTGTGTTGTTTCCTTTATTTTGATTGTTGGTATCCATGGGCTTGTCATTGGCACCTCCTAGATTATTGATAGAGGCTTCATAGACCAGAGCATAGAAATGATGGATTGTTCTTTTGAGTAGTTCTTTTATAACTGCTTGTTGACTTGATATTTATTTGGACTTTGGCCTTAAATTATGAATATTATTTCATTGATTGAGTCTTCCGCTGAGAGAATGTGATTGAATGAATGTATGACTGGACCAAGTGGTTCGCTTGGAGGCCAGAAATGGCTTTCGAGTGCCGGCCACGCCTAGGGTACCCTCCCAGGGCGTGACACCTAGGCTCCTTCTTCGCTTTGGTTCAAGTCCTTAACTCTTATTTCACTGTGATTGGAGTCTCGGACACTCATTTGATTCGATTCAAGTCCGTGAAAGGTCATGGTAATCTTGGAAGTGACTTCAGGTTCTCTTTCTGGATCTTAACTGTTTTGTGCATTTGTCGGGCTTCTAGGGTCCGTTTGAGTTTTAGTGAAGTTTGAATTAAATCCTGTAGGGGTACAGGTCATGTTTTTTTACACCTTTTGAGCCGGGTGTTTTCCACATAAAAATATTGTATTCTTTACTTATTGTTCTTATTGCTTCATTAAAACATGTTAGACAACTTGTTTCACTCATAGGCTAATCTAGAGTAAATCACGTAAACCACTAGGTTGTGTGTAGTATCAACCTTAATTCGTGAGGTGGTAGGTTCTGCCACATTTCTCTTTGGAAGTTCTAGACTCTCCAAAATGTTTTGAAACATTCATTCAGTTTGGCTTCCTCCTTGCCTTTCTCAAAAATGTTTGCACCTCAGAAACTTTTTGGTGAATAAGTACTAGGTCCAACAACATGTGGTTGCTTACTAGTGTTAATATAGAACTAACTGAATTATTGCACCCGAAGCACGGATTGGAGAACCAATTTGATGGCCAACTATTTTTTATGTGTCACCATAGTCCAATTTTTGTTATTTTTATGGATATTCTTTTCCCCAATTGACCTAGTTGTAACACCATTATTTCCACAAATTAGCCTGCTGCCCAGAATGCCTAGTTGCATTCTCGTTGCTGCCACCGAGAGCTTACCTATCTGAGTACAATAACAAGAAGCATATCCCATAGATTTTAAGGATACATAAAATATTATGCTAAATTGAGATGCAATAATAATTAAGTCTCACAAATATTCGATCCCATATATAAGTTATAATCAGTCAACCAAAAGGTTATGTAATGGCAGCATGAATGGGTTTGATACTAAACAAAACAATAATCCTAAGTCAAAAATTACCAAAATTCTATAATCTAATTCTGACCATTATTTCCGAATGAAAACAAACCAACAATCCCAGTCATACCAAATAAAACAGTCTTCAAAAAAGTGAAAGATGCCAATTTTTACTTGGGAAAAAAATTGTCCCTGGATAGAGCACTTATGAGAGTTGTCACTGATTGTCTTGATAACATTGGATCATCATTTTGAGGATTCATCAGTTATTTCTGGAAACTGGACATTTGATGTCGCTGCCACCTGCATATGTAGATTTAAGGTAAAATCTAGAGGAGATTATGGATGTGAAGAAAAATATTTTCTTGAAAAACAAGTCAGTATTGAGTCAACAAAAAGATGTCTTCATAAAAAACTTTTTTATCCAAAGGAGGGAAATGATATATATATATATATTAATCATCAAACTAGATAGAAACACTAACCTGATCATCAGGGTAAACTTGATCAAACTCATTGCCTTGTTCATTAGGTAGGCTAGCATTCGAATTTCCATGATTCTTGAAGGGATAGACCATATTATTGAAATTGAAATACACATCACAATTTTCTTTTTCATTTGAATTTCTTCCTTCAATATCACTCTCATATGATGCCGCCACAATAGTGCTTGGATCAAACATGTTTGGTTCACCAATATGTTGGTGAAAATTTGAATTTTCTGCTCCCAATCCATTAATAATCACATTTCCAACATAAGCATCAGACATATTTGTGCTACTTGAATATGTTGCCACATTGTCCAAATTGACATTCAAGTTATAATTACTAGTTGTTGCATTTCCAATATCTGAACCAGATATTATTCCACTACCTGAATATATTGCTCCTTGGGCCACATTAAGATCCAAGTTGTAATCACTTTGAGTATGATTATGCCCACTATTAAGTGCAAGGCCAGACCTATAATTACTGTTCTCAGTTATTGGGCCTTGTAATCCTTGTGAATTTAGCATTCCAAATAATGGTCCATGTTGTTGTTGTATCCTACCAACAATATTAGTTTGGGCCAACAAAAATGGGTTATTGAATGGATTGCATATGTCGAGGTAGTGGGATTGAATCGGAAGTTGTGGACGGTAGAATTGTTGTTGAATTGAACTCTCTCCTCGAACAAAAAATTTGTTTGTATTAAGACTTAGAAAGGGAAACTTTGGGCTTCTTTGGGTTTGATCTGTGTTACGCTGTAGATTTGGTACATATTTTTGAAGACGAGGCATTGTCTCAACTTTTTTAAAGCTACTTTTTGGTACATGAAACTCACTTGAGGATCCCTTACCTGATGGGTGACGCCATTTCTGAGAGGTTTTATAAGAAAAAGATAAAAAAAAAAGAGTTAGACAATGAGTATATTTATCATCTAAACTCATTGTTATTTAGATGTGTATCAAATGACCAAACTCATTTATAATAAAAAATATTTCAGGTGTTTGGCAATTGGTGAACAATTAAAGTCTTTTGAAATAATATGAATTAAAGATTGATAACAATATTATCCTATTGAATGACAAAATTATAGAAATTAACAATGAATTATTAGCTTCTATCACTAAACATGTAACAAATTCAATCGCTAAATTTCTTTAGTGAGAGTGTTTTGATAACACTTTTGAATAAAAAAGATTGATAATAATGTGAAAATACTTTCTAGCGAAAGTAAAATGAAATTAGATATTTCATTATGCTTTTGATATAAAATTAAAATTAAAATAGTTGCAGAAAAATAACGTCACATAAAAGTATTTGATGAAAAAAAACTTTCCAAGCAAAGTATTTTCTAGTAACCAAATACAAGAAAATAACTTTATAGTATATTTGTTTGTTGTATAACTTTTTCCATACCATACACATACAAACGGTACATATTTTACCACTTAATGATTTTTTAAAACCCAATTCAATTTAATTCAATATTTTATTTTTTTAAAAAAAGATGTACCTGAAGATGACTTGCAATTTGCATCCTATTAACTAAATTTCTTTACAATTCATTTATATGGAACGATATAAGCAATGAGAATTCATACTTAGAGCTAACGTCAACTTGTTTGGAATTAAGGTATAGTGATTGTTGTATTTACATGTACCTCGGCTTGATATGTAGGATGTTATGCTAAGGAGATTCTAGAGGTGATGAATGTTCCTGCCCAACTTACATTTCTCATTTAATAGAACATCGTTTTCAACCTCATTAATATAGTTGTCTTGTTCCTCAGTATTACACACATTTTTCTTCTCTCTAAGTTGTTCTTCACTTTCTCCAAAAATGCTATTTTTACCAATATCATCAACATTCATCTGATCTCTATTTTTTGATGATCTTTCTCTCGCTTTCTCTTTTTGTATTTTTTTCCTCAATACAAATTGCCACAAGTATTTCACAATTTCCTTGTCAAATGGTTTCTTAAGGAAAATATAAGCTCCTTCATCCAAAGCTTTCTTTACTATATCTTCATTGTGTTCATCACATACCGCTGCATAATTATTTTGAGAAGCTATTAATTAGAAATGAATTATGTTATACATTATGTGAATAGTTAATTTCACACACATATTCACTGAGCTTTATTCATTATAATAGTAAGATTACAAAACAATCAGTTATCATACATTTTTTAAAAAGGAACTAGCGACTGATAATTTATATTGTCATACAACAAAATTCATTGCTAATGTTATTTAACGATGGATTACAGTAAATTCATTTCTCTACAAACTATTTAACAAAATTTTAAAGGTAAATTTTATAGCTAATCTTTTGTAGTGTATTAATTAAAATAACTTACTTCAGCCAAAATGGACGTTCATAAGTGGACGAGTAGAATAAATACTTACCAAGTGAAACTTTATCCAAGGCCAAGGCTTGACCTAAGAGGTGAAAAGAAAGCATGTTCGATGAATGGACATTGACTATCATCACATCAATTTTTTGCTCTGCTTTGGAGAATATTGACATTGATCCTGAAGCCGTATCAACCATCACAACTGTATCAATGCTCTTTGAATGTTAGTGAAGAAAATTTTACACAAAATTATCATGCAAATCTGTTTATTTCTTATATACAAATTCAATTGTAAATTTTCAGGTTATATTGCTACACCTTAGTTTATGCAGTTGCATATAATAATCAACTTATATTATAACTGCTATGTGCAATCTTATACAAGTTCGCATAATATTATATACAATATTATTTAAGATAAATAATTGAATTGTAGAATTGGGAAGATCATATAGGAATATATTGTTAAAGATCTATTCCATTTTATTCAAATATATGACTTATTGAAAATAAACATTCAATAAACACAACTATCAACACCCATAAATAATAGAATTAAAAGTTTTGAAATAATATTATTTCATGAATATGCAACTAATAAGTTTAGAAGATTTAGAATAAAGGAAAGGATTTATCAATAAATTTTAATAGTCTCATATGACTTATACATTATATTGGCAATGATCTTTTATGTCTAGATATCCATAAAATAATTAATCCAACTGAATATGAAGATATTAATAGAAAGTTATATGAAACCCCATGTTACTATATGTCTCATACGTGGCACATTCAAAAGAAGGTGTCATGATATAGGACAAATTAATGAGATACAAGGCAATGTTAATGTGATGCTGGAGGTTTGGAGATAACCCTTGGAGTCAAAAGATTTCAAGTTGAGCAGGACCAAAAATGAGTGGTTGGAGTGCAAGTTCAATGGTGTTACCATGAAACAGACGTGGACATGATGCTTGATACTTAAGTCATTTTCAAGAGAGGAAATTTCAAGTACCCTAGTGTCAGTAATCCAAGGTAATGGTGAGATTAGGGGATGTCATGTATCGCATTGGGGTGAAATGGATGGAATGGAGTCTTACATTGAGTATTATATTTAATGTGATAAGAATATGCTGCCAATAATTTAAGGTAAGTTTTAGACCGGTGGTTAGATCAATAATGTTATATGGGGAGAGTATTGGCTAGTCATGAATACCTGTAACACCCTAGAATATTTTTCTGCAAAGACTCGAATATTTCTTCACGTGTGTGTAGACTCGAACCGTATAACTTATAATTTTATATATGAGTTAGAATCAATTCCTAAGTATTTGAAGGGTATTAGTGTCACGCCCCGGGAGGGTACCATAGACGTGACCGGCACTTGAAAGCCATTTCTGACCGTCAAGCGAACCACCTAACTCAATCATTCCGTCATTCAGTCATATACGCTCAAAGGAAGGCTCAATTATAACATGCTATTTACAATATGGGGGCTGAAGGCCAAACGTGTTTAACTTAACAAAATAAGGATAATAGGACTCCTCAAAATAACAGTTCAACCTCCCCACACTCTAGTCTATGAAGCCTCTATCAAAGTCTAGGATGTGCCAATGACAAGCCCATGACTACCAAGAAATCAAAGTAAAGGAAACAACAACAAAACTATACAATAAAGTTCAACATCCTCCGGGAACTAGGAGGACTCACCAACTAGCTAGGAGTGTATGTGGATCTTCAACGGAGTGCCGGTTGATTATCTCTAGTACCTGTCTCTGCATCATGAAACGATGGAGGCCAAATGACATCAGTACATGGAATGTACGAGTATGTAAAATGGCCGGATGAAATAAACATCAAGAAAACATCAACATCAACTCAGGGTCTCAACTCATATATACATGACAACTCACTCAAGTGTCCTAAGTCTAATAAGAATAGTTTAGACGGGACTAACTCATAAGACACTCAACTCAACTGACTCGGAGCACTATCAATATCTAAATGGGAGTTTTTCTTATCCGACAACCATCACCTATGAGCCAGTGATAATACAACAATCAGACATTGTTGCCACGTTCGTCCATACCTTGCTAGGGCATGAATGCCTCTCTAATCATGGATACCATCGATTAGTCAAGTCCTACCATTTCAGGACAAATAAATGGGAAACATTCAACTTTAACAGTTCAATCCCATGGGAAGCATCCGACTTTAACGGTTCCATCCCTACCTACGTTGGCAGCGTAGTTCCTCGGGTTCGAGTACGGACTATATTCTCGCCCGCCTCAGTGCTCGATACTCCTCCCATGACTCTATGCTCATAAGACTCCCTCCAATCATCTCAAACAAGCCCTCACGGCTAGTTTCATGTGGGACATTGCCAACTCATCAACTCTATTCTCATTTCAACTCAATTAAGTCATAATGGCAAGTTTCATTAAGGACCTCGTCCACTCGTCAATTATATCCTCCAATTAACTCAATCAAGCCTCATTTAGGTAAGCATTTATGATATCTCCTCAAGACGCATCACAACTCTATGACTTTAGCTCAACAACACAAGTAGAATAACACATTTAAGGAAATTGACTTAAGCAACATAATCACATGGCTAAAGAGATCAACAAAACATAATAACAGGTTATCTCCATCAACTCATACTAACATGAAGGTTTTAGGAACTTCTTAGCTCAACAACATCAACACATATAGAATCAAATAAATAAGGGACAAAACTCAGTCAAACCTAAACCATACCAAGAAACTCCATTTTCATGGACATCTAACCTCAAAGCAAGGGTAGGGCATATGGCTGGACTCAAACCATGTTTTGGATAGCCTTACATACCTTAGTGAAGACTTGAAGAAAACCTTGTGGTTGGGTCTTCAATGGAGAACTCAAACCTTGAAGCTCTTGGAACTCTTCTTATTGAAGGAAGATTTGGAGAGGAAGAAGAAGAGAGAGAGAGAGAGAAGAACTCTTAGGGCTTTTTAGAGAGAGAGTGGGGGCTGAAAATGTGATCTCAAAATAGTCTAGGGTGATACATATATAATTTAGGTAAGTTCCCAAATTGCCCCTTCTCAAAAGTTCTAAAAAATGGGCAAAAATGCATCTGGCGTGATAATGGCGCACCGCGCCATTGCAGTGCCAGGCTGATTACGTCTAAAACCTGCATACCTTGCAGTGGTGCGCCGCGCCAGAGACCAAACTACTGAGGTATGTTTCTGGCGTGATAGTCGCGCATCGCACCCTTACAGCGCCAAGGCCAATATTTTCTGGGTTCTGGAAATTGGCTTGAAAAACCCTGCACACCTTTTAGTAGTGCGTTACGCTAGAACCCAAACTACTGAGGCATGTTTCTGGCGCAATAGTGGCGCATCGCGCCACTGTGGCACCAAGCCCAGTTTTCCAGCAATTACAACCCAGGCCTGAAAATCTCTTCTGTGCTAGTTCATCTTAGGATCGTCATATCTTTTGACTCCGAACTCCAGAAATTACATTTTTGGTGGTATTGGAAAGAAGACTCGATGACCTTTAATTTGATGGTTCATGAGCTACTCGGATTGTCGTCTTTCAAAAGATAGGATCGTTAGAAGTCGACCCCTCATATGAACTCATCCTAAAACTTAGCCACGACTAATCTTTTGGACTTATCTTGGTCCTAAGGGTCCTTCGTGAACCCACATCACCTCTAGCACTTCTCAATTTATCAAGGACTCGTCTTAACTCCTGCAAATGCTCCACAATACTCGAGTTTGATCCTACCCGAATACAAGAAGGGTCCGAATCTTAGGGAAAATTTTTGAGGGGTGTTACATTATCTTCCCTTTGGGATCATTCATCCTCGAATGATGAGTAACCAAGAATGGACTTAGGGCACAAATCACAATCAAGAATTTAGTCATTCAATCAATCAAATTCTTAAACAATTATCAATCAAGACTCAAAATGCACAAATGAATTCAAGTTGAGGAAATGGGCATTACCTTCAACATTCTCGTCGGTAGGCACGAATAGATGTAGATATTTAGATTTCATGGCTTCCTCCGCTTCCCATGTGGATTCCTCAACAAATTGGTTCCTCCACAGGACTTTGACTGAGGCGACCTTTTGTTCCTCAACTTGCGAATTTGGCGATCAATAATTTGGACCGGAACCTCTTCATAAGATAAGCTATCCTTAATTCCAGTGCTATTAATGGGGACTACCAATGAGGGATCGCCCAAGCACTTCTTCAACATAAGAACGTGGAACACCGGATGAATAGAGGCTAGCTCTGAAGGTAACTCCAACTCATAGGCAACACTCCCAATCCGCCTCAAAATCTAGTAAGGAACAATATATTGAGGACTGAGATTCCCGTTCCTTCCAAACCTTATGACACCCTTCATGGGTGATACTTTCAAATACACCCAATCACCCACCTCAAACTCCAAGTCTCTCCTTCTCACATTAGTGTAAGATTTTTGGCGGCTTTGGGCTGTCTTTAGCCTATCTTGGATAACTCTCACCTTCTCCATGGCTTGGTGAACAAAGTTAGGCCCATTCAACTCAATCTCACCAACTTCAAACCACCCAATGGGAAATCTACACCTCCTCCCATACAAAGCTTCATAAGGAGCCATTTGGATGCTTGCATGATAGCTATTGTTATATGCAAACTCTATAAGAGTTAAGTGATCATCCCAATTTCCCTTGAAGTCAAGCATACATGCCCTCAACATATCTTCCAATATCTGGATGGTGCGCTCTGCTTGGCCATCTGTTTGGGGATGGAAGGTTGTACTCAAGTTCACCTTTGAACCTAATCCCTTCTGAAAGGATTTCCAAAATAGGGAAGTGAATTGGGCTCCTCTGTCTGAGATAATAGACAAAGGGACCCCATGCAATATGACGATCTCCTGTATGTACAACTTTGCATAATCTTCTGTGGTGTCAGTAGTCTTAACCGCCAAGAAGTGAGCTGATTTCATTATTCTATCCATAATCACCCAAATAGAATTGTGTTGCTTTTGGGACCTCAGAAAGCCTGTAATAAAGTCCATGTTGATCATCTCCCACTTCCATTTTGGAATTTCTATGTTTTGGGATAAACCATATGGCCTTTGATGCTTAACCTTCACCTGTTGGCAATTCGGGCACTTGGAAACAAATTCCGCAATATCCCTCTTCATCCCACTCCACCAATAGATTTCCCTCAAGTCGTGATACATTTTTATGGAGCTTGGATGAATAGAGTATCTAAAACTATGCGCTTCGGCCATAATCCTCTCTCGAACATTATCGACATCAGGTACACACAATCTACTTTGGTACCTCAACACAACATCTCCTCCTTTGGTGAAAACCATCACTCCTTGTTTGTAAACAACTTCTTTCAACTGGAGGAGGATGGGATCCTGATCTTGTTTCTCCTTTACCTCTGCTACAAATGAGGACGTAGCCCCATCTCGAACGTTTACTCCACCTTCAATGTTCTCTTCGAGTCGAACTCCCAATCGGGCTAATCGATGTACCTCCTTCGCCAATTCCCTCCTTCCCTCCTCCACATGGGAAGTGCTACCCATAGACAACCTGCTAAGAGCATCAGCAACAACATTAGCTTTACCTGGATGGTAGAGGATGCTCATGTCATAGTCCTTGAGTAGCTCAAGCCATCTTCTTTGCCTCAGGTTGAGTTCCTTCTAGCTGAATACATAAGATCTTGTGATCGGTGAATATGTCAACATACACTCCATACAAGTAGTGGCGCCAGATTTTAAGCGCGAATACTACAGCCGCCAGCTCAAGGTCATGAGTTGGATAATTTCTCTCATGAACCTTAAGTTGTATCGAAGCATAGGCTATCACCTTCCCCCTTTGCATCAACACACAACCCAAACCAATTCTGGATGCATCACAGTAGACCAAAAAGCCCTCTGTTCCATCGAGCAAGGTCAGGACAGGAGCAGTGGTTAGCTTGGTCTTTAATTTCTGGAAACTCTCCTCACAAGCATTGGACCATTGGAACTGAGCCTTCTTTTTAGTCAGCTTAGTTAATGATAATGATATGGATGAGAATCCCTCTACAAACCTTCGATAATAGCCAGCCAAACCCAAGAAGCTTCTTATCTTTGTCGGGGATATGGGTTTGGGCTAATTCTTCACAGCTTCAATCTTCTGGGCGTCAACCTGAATACCGTCTCCAAATACAATGTGGCCTAAGAAGGCCACTGATGCAAGCCAAAATTCACATTTAGAGAACTTTGCATACAATACATGGTCTCTCAAGGTTTGTAAAACGACTCTAAGATGATAGGCGTGCTCCTCTTTATTTTTGGAGTAGACCAGAATATCATCTATGAATACAATCATAAACATATCAAGATATGGTTTAAACACTCGGTTCATGAGATCCATGAAAGCTGTGGGGGCATTAGTCAACCCGAAGGACATGACCAAAAATTCAAAATGGCCATAACGGGTCCGAAACACTGTCTTAGGAATATCACACTCCCTCACCTTCAACTGATGGTAGCCAGATCTCAGGTCTATCTTTGAGAAGCAAGTGACACCCTGAAGTTGATCGAATAAGTCGTCTATTCTGGGGAGGGGGTATTTGTTCTTTATGGTAACCTTATTCAGCTGCTTGTAGTCAATACACATTCTAAGGGACTCATCCTTCTTTCGCACGAAAAGGACCAGAGCACCCCATGGTGAGACACTCGGCCTAATGAATCCCTTATCTAACAAGTCCTCCAACTGTTCTTTCAACTCCTTCAACTCGGCTGGAGCCATTCTATATAGAGGTATTGAGATAGGCTGGGTGTTAAGAAGAACATCAATCCCGAAGTCGATCTCCCCATCAGAAGGGACTCCAGGCAGATCCTCGGGAAAGACGTTAGGAAACTTATTGACAATCAGGACCGACTCGAGAGATGGAGACTCAACATTGCCATCTTTCACTCGGACAAGGTGATAGATACACCCTTTTGAGATTAGCTTCCTGGCCCTAAGGTAAGAAATAAACTTACCCTTAGGCATAAACGGACTACCCTTCCACTCTATGCCAGCTTCATTTGGGAATGTAAACTTAACAATTCGAGTCCAACAATCAATAGAGGCATAACAGACATAAAACCAGTCTATGCCAAGGATTACATCAAAATCAACCATGTCCAACTTAACTAAGTCGGCCAAGGTATCCCTGTGATGAATTGACACAGTGCAATCTCTATAGACTCTCTCAGCTAAGACAGAATCACCGACAGGAGTAGTTACACTAAAAGGCTCAAGAAGACGTTCGGGAATTTTATTGAATTTACTAGCCACATAAGGAGTCACAAAAGATAAGGTGGCACCCGGATTCATCAAAACTTAACAATCAAGAAAAGAGACTCGTATCATACCCGTCACGACGTTTGGAGAGTCCTTTTGATCTTGATGACTACCCATGGCATATAGGCGGTTTGTACCCCCACCCGTACCTAAAGTAGTGCCCCTCTGATTACCCCTAACCGGTGGTGCGGTGGCAGAATGTTGGACTCTGTTTCCCCCTGTTGGGCACTCCCTCTGAAAATGGTCTATTTGGCCGCATATATAACAACCAACTCTTCCCGCTCTGCATTCTCCCAAGTGGAGCCTACCATACTTGCCACATGGTGGCTTCCCCCTCGAACCTTGACTTACACTGGCCTGGGATTGAGAACCCTAGGGTCTGAAATTCTGGTGACTCTGTCCTTGCCGGTCATACCTGTTCTGCGGCATAGGTGCACTTGCGGTAGATGAGGCATAATTGGGAGGCCTCTTCTGGAAGAAGGACCTGTTGCCCTTGTTTTGCCTCTGTTCATTCTCATGGCCTGTTGATTTTGCCTTCTTGCTCAGATGCTCCTCTTGGTCTTTTCTCTTCTCATCCTCCACCTGTTGAGTATACACCATTAGTCTCGAAATATCCATGTTCGAGATCAACAATGCTGCTTTGCACTCCTTCTTCACATGCCTCCCTAATACGGAGACGAATTTCCTCATCTTTGACCTCATATCTGGGATCATTTCTAGAGCATACCTAGACAGCTGGATGAACTTCAGGCCATACTCCTTAACAATCATACCCTCCTATCTCAGATTTACAAATTCCTCCACTTTTGCTTCCCTCAACTCTCGGGGAAAGAAGTGGTCAAGAAAGGCTCCCTCAAATTCATCCCACATAGCAGGTTCAGCATCCTCACCTCTACCTTGCTCCCATTGGTTATACCAAACATTTTCTACATCCTTGAGTTGATAAGACACCAACTCAACCCTCTCAATTTCCGTAGCATGCATAGCTTTTAGAATTTTCCACATCTCATCAATAAAGTTTTGAGGGTCTTCATCAACCTTAGAACCCATGAATGCCGGCGGATTCATTCTCAGAAAGTCTCGAATTCTGGCGGCAGCAGACGGCTCTTGGGAACTAGAGCTAAGAGTCGACGAACTCTGGTTACCATTTTGGGTAGCCATTAATTGAGTGAGCATTGCAATCGCCCCTCTAAATTCTACCTCTGACATGGGTGCAGGCAGAGTAGCAGGCACTTGGGGCGCCTCCGCATACCTCGTAGGTCGGCCTCTAGCCCTTGCCGGGCGTACCTCAGATTGGGGCATCTCTGCATTATCAACATTTCTATGGCTAGCAGTATGTTTTGGAGGCATTATCTGTAACGTATAAATACACGAATTAGAAGGGAAGTTTCATAGAGTTTAACTCCATCGCACGAATTCAGAGTATGAAAGAGGGGAAATAATTCCTAATGTACCATAGCCTCCTGCTTATAAGTGTGGTGCACAACACACCCATAAACAAGACTCTATTAGACACAGCTTCATAGTCTCCCTAGGACATTTGAACTCTGGGCTCTGATACCATGTTTGTCACGCCTCGGGAGGGTACCCTAGACGTGACCGGCATTTAAAAGCCATTTTTGACCGTCAAGCGAACCACCTAACTAAATCATTCCGTCATTCAGTCATATACGCTCAAAGGAAAGCTCAATTATAATATGCTATTTACAATATAGGGGACGAAGGCCAAACATGTTTAACTTAACAAAATAAGGATAATAGGACTCCTCAAAATAACAGTTCAACCTCCTTACACTCTAGTCTATAAAGCCTTTATCAAAGTCTAGGAGGTGCCAATGACAAGTCCATGGCTACCAAGAAATCAAAGTAAAGGAAACAACAACAAAACTATACAATAAAGTTCAACATCCTCCAAAAACTAAGATGACTCACCAACTAGCTGGGAGTGTATGTGGATCTTCAACGGAGCGCCGGTTGATGATCTCTAGTACCTGTCTCTGCATTATGAAACGATGCAGGTCAAATGGCATCAGTACATGGAATGTACGAGTATGTAAAATGCCTGGATGAAACAAACATCAAGGAAACATCAACATCAACTCAGGGTCTCAACTCATACATACATGACAACTTACTCAAGTGTCTTAAGTCTAACAAGAATAGGTTAGACGGGAATAAATCATAAGCCACTCAACTCAACTAACTCAGAGCACTATCAAGGCCTAAATGAGAGTTTCTCTTATCTGACAACTATCACCTATGAGCCGATGATAGTACAACAATCAGACGTTGTTGCCACGTCCGTCCATACCTTGCCAAGGCATGAATGCCTCCCTAATCATAGATACTATCGATTAGTCAAGTCCTATAATTTCAGGACAAATAAATAGGAAACATCCGACTTTAACGGTCGATCTCATGGGAAGCATCCAACTTTAACGGTTCCATCCCTACCTACGTTGGCGGCGTAGTTCCTGGGGTTCGAGTATGGACTATACTCTCGCCCTCCTCGGTGCTTGATACTCCTCCAATGACTCTATGCTCATAAGACTCCCTCCAATCATCTCAAACAAGCCCTCACGGCTAGTTTCATGTGGGACATTGCCAACTCATCAACTCTATTCTCATTTCAACTCAATTAAGTCATAATGGCAAGTTCTATTAAGGACCTTGTCCACTCGTCAATTCTATCCTCCAATTAACTCAATCAAGCCTCATTTAGGTAAGCATTTATGATATCTCCTCAAGACTCATCACAACTCTATGACTTTAGTTCAACAACACAAATAGAATAACATATTTAAGGAAATTGACTTAAGCAGCATAATCACATGGCTAAAGAGATCAACAAAACATAATAATAGGTTATCTCCATCAACTCATACTAACATGAAGGTTTTAGAAACTTCTTAGCTCAACAACATCAACACATATAGCATCAAATAAATAGGGGACAAAACTCATTCAAACCTAAACCATACTAAGAAACTTCATTTTCATGGAAATCTAATCTCAAAGCAAGGATAGGGCACATGGATAGACTCAAACCATGTTTTGGATAGCCTTACATACCTTAGTGAAGACTTGAAGAAAACCTTGTGGTTGGGTCTTCAATAGAGAGCTCAAACCTTGAAGCTCTTGAAACTCTTCATATTAGAGGAGGATTTGGAGAGGAAGAAGAAGAGAGAGAGAGAGAAGAACTTCTAGGGCTTTGTAGAGAGAGGGTGGGGGTTGAAAATATGATCTCAAAATAGTCTAGGGTGATACATATATAATTTAGGTAAGTTCCCAAATTGCCCCTTCTCAAAAGTTCTGAAAAATAGGCAAAAATGCACCTAGCGTGATAGTAGCACATCGCGCCATTGTAGCGCCAGGCTAATTATGCCTAAAACCTGCACACCATACAGTGGCGCGCCGTATCAGAGACCAAACTACTAAGGTATGTTTTTGGCGCGATAGTGGCGCGTCGCGCCCTTTCTATGCCAAGGCCAATATTTTCTGGGTTCTGGAAATTGGCTTGAAAAACCCTGCACACCTTTTAGTGGTGCGCCGCGCTAGAGCCCAAACTACTGAGGCATGTTTCTGGCGCGATAGTGGCGCATCGCGCCACTGCGGCGCTAAGCCTAGTTTTCCAGCAATTGCAACCCAGGCCTGAAAATCTCTACTGTGCTATTTCATCTTAGGATCGTCATATCTTTTGACTCCGAACTCCAAAAATTACATTCTTGGTGGCGTTGGAAAGAAGACTCGACGACCTTTAATTTAATGGGTCATGGGCCACCTAGATTGTCGTCTTTTAAAAGATAGGATCATTAGAAGTCGACCCCTTATATGAACTCATCCTAAAACTTAGCCACGACGAATCTTTTGGACTTAGCTTGGTCCTAGGGGTCCTTCGTGACCCCATATCACCTCTAGCACTTCTCAATTTCTCAAGGACTCATCTTAACTCCTACAAATGCTCTACAATACTCGAGTTCGACCGTACTCGAATATAAGAAGAGTTCGAATCTTAGGGAAAACTTTTGAGGGGTGTTACAATTAGATATGGTTTAGGGTCATAAGGGATCTCTAACACCAAGATGAGTCCAAATAATTCCTTTCAGCTAAGTTTCCGAATGAGTTAGTATAAGGGTAAACTTTGAATGACCATATCTCCTATAATATAATGAATTAGGTGGCTCATTACCTATCAAATTAAAGGTCTTTGAGTCTTCTTTCCAACTCTACCAAGATTGAATTTTTTTGGAGTTTGGAGTCAAAAGTTATGACCATTTTACTACAGACTATACCTGCAGGAATTTCAGGCCTAGGGCTCCAGTGGCGCCCGGTGCCACTATAGCGCCCAAAACTAGCCTCAATAGTTTGTCCCTTGACGCGACACACCACTATTAGTCTTGCAGGGTTTTTAAGCCCATTTTCCAGATTTCAGAAATTTCAAGATTGGCGTTGCAGTGGCGCGGCGCGGCACTATAGCTCCAGCAGGGTTTTAGCCCATTTTGCCAGATTTTTGATGAAGGGCAATTTGGACAATTTTCCTAAACATATATACACAACTTGGTCATGTTTTGGGATAATATTTTCAGTCTTTTGGCCCTCTAAAGAACCCTAACCTTCACACTCTTCTCTCTCAAATCATCTCCAACAAGATTTGCCCTCAAAAATTCAAGGATTCAAGCTTCCCATTGAAGACCTAGCAACAAGGTTTCTTCAAAATCTACTCTAAGGTATGTAAGTCTAACCTAAAATATAGATTGAGTTCTTCCATATGCCCCATAGATGTGTTGGATGAAAGTTGTGAAAGGCTTGAACCTTCTATGAAGGTTTTCTTGAATTTTTCCTAAATTATAGAATATTTTTTATATACTATTAATTGATTGATGATTTTCATGACTTGAATTACTAAATAATTATATTTCATATTATTGACTACAAATGATTTTTTGTATATAAATTCATATGTATTGATGGTGTTCTTGAGTGGAGTTTTGTTGAGAGTATGGATTCATGTTTCATTCACATGAAAACCAAGATGAGATTTCCTTTTTTGGTCATAATTTATCTTGAGGTTGAGATGGATGGTTTTTGTGTATATATATTGATTGGAATGAAAATAATGAATTAGGATAGTTATGAATGTGAATGGAATAAAAAGAAATGAGACATTGGTAGAGCTAGAATGTCATTTTTGTTTCTATAAATGAAATATAGAAGTAAATAAGGATTTTGGAGCAAGATGTTTGATGATGATGTGAATGATGATGTTTTATGATGATGTGAATGATGATGTTTGATGATTATATTTGATGAATGAGGTGAATGATGTTTATTTAACTAAAGAAAAATGATTGATGAAGAGGTTATGTTGATGATGATATTTTGAGATGAAATAGATTGGAGTCTAGCATAACTACATGATATGTGATTTGCATAATTTGATTTGATTGTAGTCTTATGAGCATTTTGAATAGAAATGATCTTTTGAGAAGGGGTTTTAAATAAATGATTTGTGAACACTTTTGCATAAACTATTTATACACTATTTTAAAGTTTAAAGAATAATTATTTTCATCTATGATTTAAAAAGGGTTTAAGCATGAGTTGAGTTGAGAAGTCTCTAAATTATCATTTTTTAAACATGAGTATTTTGAGTATAAATGAGTTGACAATTTTTACATTAAAACATCTATTTTGAGATCGAGTTGAAGAGTTAAAAACTATGTTTTAAATGCATTCATTGAGTTGAGATGGTATCAAATTCAAAAAGAAGAGTTTGACGATTGGGATGAGTTGATTGTGAGAAAAGGTCCGATGAGACCAGATTGATTGAGTTTTGAAAAGAGTCCAATGAGACTAAATAAGTTGATTTAAAACTAAATCCTAAGAGACTAAATGAGTATTTTGAGTATTTTACTCACTTGATAGATATGAGCACATTGAGTCTTGGGAGGAGTATCGAACACCGAATTAGGTAAGAGTATAGTCCATACTCAAACCAATAACTACGTCGCCAAACGTAGGAGAGGATTGGACTGTTAAAGTCGGATGTTTTCTAAATTACTGTCCTGACATGATAGAACTTGATTGGTTATGGATCCATGATTATTGATTCGTTCTTACCCTGGAAAGGTATGAACGGATGTGGCAATAACGTTGGCTTATTGTACTATCACTTGCTCATATGGTGATAGTTTTCTGTTAGAGAAACTCCCAATTGAGTGGATTGTGCTTCATATGATTGGTTTGATTGAGATTGTTGATGATTGAGTTGGATTGTATAACATTGTTAAATTCTAATTAGCATATCTATTGAGTTGAGTCCTTGACTTTATTATTGAGTTGATTGTATATGATTTGATTGGATTGGATCGGATCAGATCAGATTGTACATGATTGGATTAGATCGGATCGGATTATAAACAATTAGATTGGATTGAATTAAATTGTACATGATTGGATTGGATTGGATGGTATGTGATTGAATTGTAAATTATTAGATTGAATTGGATTGTACATGATTGGATTGGATCAGATTGTAAACGATTGGATTGGATTGAATTGAATTGTATGTGATTGGATAGGATTGGACCATATATATGATTGGATTGGATTGAATTGTATATGATTGAATTGGATTGGATCGGATGTGATTGGATTGGATTGTATGTGATTGGATTGGATTGTTTATAAATAGTCTCTGTCTAAACCGTATTCTTACTTTAGACTTATGACACCTTGATTAAGTCTCTCTTATCTTTCTGATTTGAGATATCTGAACTGATGTTATTCTACCTTGATGTATGTTTCATTCTGCCATATTATATACTCGTACATTTCACGTATTGACGTCCATTTGGATCTGCATCATTTCATGATACAGAGACAGGTTTAAGAGATCATCAATAGGCACACCATTGAGGATCTATTCACACTCAGCTTATTGGTGAGTCCTCCCCTACATTCGGAGGACACCACTTATGTTATTCTTGCGTTGAGTTTAGTCTTTCATTTTGATTTGAGGTAGCCATGAACATGTCATTGGCACCAATTAGATAGTAGTGATAGAGGCTTCATAGACTAGATAATGATGGGTCGATTGAGTATTTTATTTCTTGAATTATTCTTGTCAAACTATTTAACGACATAGATCGGAGTTCGATTTGTTGGCCCATGGCCTTTATTATTTGAGTTAGATTGATGATTTGAGTTGCCCACTAAATTATTTCTTTATTTTAAAATTTCTGATGATTGATTGAATGAACAGATGTGTGATTGGATCAAGTGGTTCGCTTGAGGACCAGCAATGGTTTTCGAGTTCCGGCCACGCCTAGGGTACCCTCCCGGGGCGTGACAAAATCCATGTCCAAAAGATGAGAGTAGTAGAGATGAAAATGTTGAAATGGATGTGTAGGTATACCAGGGGAGTTAAGATTAGGAATGAAGATATTAGGACCAATGTGAGAGTGTCTCCCACGGATTATAAGATATGGAAAGTGAGGTTAAGATGATTTAGACATGTGAAGAGTAGATGTGTGGACTCCCCGGTAAGGAGGTGTGAGAGGTTGTCCGTAGAGGTCTTGAGGAGGGGTAGATGTAAGCCTAAGAGTATTGGGGTGATGTGATTAGGCAGGACATGCCGTAACTTTTGCTCATTGGGGATATGACCCTTGATAGTAAGTTGTGGAGGTCGAGGATTAGGATAGTCGATTGCTTTGCTTTCCCTTTCCCGGGGTACTAGTACTAGAGCTTGTTTGGATTGACTTTTGGATTATAAGCTAAAAGTCATACATTAGGATTTGTAACTTGTGACTTTTAGCTTATTTTTATCATTTTAGATTAAAATCAAGTTCTTTTTAACAATTTCTTTAATTTACCCAAATATTAAAAGAGTGCTTAAATGCTTTTTTGGCTTAAAAAGCACTTAAAATAAGCCAATCCAAATAGGCTCTTATTAATATGGTATTTTCATTTTTTATATTTCTATCTCTATCAGTTGGTTCTTTAGCCGCGATTATTGTATTTTTTTGTTTTTGTTCCTTCTTGTTGCTACTATCATCCGTTTCATCCATTTTTTATCGAAGGTCTATCGAAAACAATCTCTCTACCTTTTAAAGTTAGGGTTAAAGGTCTGTATACACACTATCCTTCCTTGACCCCACTTGTGGGATTAAATTAGATTTGTTATATATCTAAAATGAAACCTAACTCATTATTTTGGCAATAATTTTGGGTTTTAGAAGTCATAAAAGCGTCTAAAGGAGAAAGAACTTCCTTTTTCTATGTTCTTTATCATGCCGTCAAATTAAAGTTTAATACCTACTACTAATAGTTACTTTTGTATTACTACAAAATTACTTGGTTTATGCATGTGTATAACATGGTTCTTGCAAAAGTAGTTAGCAAAGAAATTCAAGTCAAAATGATTTAACACACCTTAAACATGGAACAACAATGAATACTAACAAAGTAATTGGAAAACCCAACAAAAAACAAATGTGGGAAAATCATAAAACACACCTAAACTATACTAAAATTGTCATTTATATACCTTTTTTGCACAATAAAATAGTTGAAGAAAATCACTGTTTTTAAAAATTAGGGCAAGGGGCAAAGGGGAAGTGGGACTTATAAGTAGGAATTGAACCCCCACCAACAAGGTGATAACAAACTAATCTACTAATATTTCCCAAAATATCATTATTTTAAGATAGTCTTCGGGTAATATATTTATGGCATTTACTTATTCTTCCCAAATATTTGAAATGCAAAGGGATCCAAAGAGACCGTGTCTACATCCACAGGGTCCCAAGTACCCGGATCGATCAAAAGTTCAATTATATCCCGACAAAGGAATGTGAACTCATTCTCCTGTTACATGAATTCAATTTTCATTTCATCCAGAAATTGTCTATTGCCTTCAGAAATTAAAATAGAGAAATTAATTGAATGACCATTAAGGTTGAGCCCAAAAAAATGTTTGGCAAGTAGCTATTAAACTAGATCCATTTTTTTCTTTCAAATTAAGAAAATTAAAATATTTTAAAATTCAGGGTCTGCGTGTGGTCAAAAGGTTGAAAGAACATGTTTTGGTTTAACAAAGTAGAAAAGGCTCGTTGAAATTAAGAGGGATATTTTAATTGAATTAAAAAAAGGAAGGGGAATGTTTTTTATTTTTTGAAAATCAAGTCTCCCCACTATTGTTTTGTCTACTTCCAATTAAAGACAAAAAGAATATTATCTCACGGTCAAATAGTTACATTAGTTCTTATTTTGTCTTTCTCTTACTCTATCTCTTCCCTCCCATTACCCTAATCTTGTGCCTTTGCCGCCAAAATAACTTTTTTCTAAATGATAGATAGATTGGTAAAAATAAAAAATCTGCACATACAAAATTCATTTTTGAGGGATTTAATTAATTGTTTCCTCTGGTCAATATTATTTTGAAGGATCCCCCTTTTTTTCTACTTCCAATAAATGACAAAAAAAATATTATCTCACGGTCAAATAGTTAGATTAATTCTTATTTTGTCTTTTTCTAACTCTATCTCTTCCCTCCCATTACTATAATCTTGTGCCTTCGCCACCAAAATATTTTTTTTTTAAAAATAATAGATAGATTGGTAAGAATCAAAGATCTGCACATAAAAATTTCTTTTTTGAGCGATTTAATTAATTGTTTCATCCGGACAATTGACAAAGAACAATTTTTCCCTTTTCTTCAAAATGATTAAGTGTACAATCCACATGTTAGTTGATTAAATAAATAAAATTAAACATAAAGTTGTGTCCTTCCAGGTACATAGAAGTTAATCAAGTGAGTGAATGTGTATGTCAAGAAATAAAAATAGAGAATATGATATCTCCACACAAAACTTATTTATTAACTAGTAAAACAACATATACAAACATAGAAATAGTGTTATGATAAGAAGGAAAATAGAAATCGAAGATTTACAAGATATATAAATGAATTCTAAAAGCAGATCCATGTTAAAGTCACAAATGAAATAACAAGCATCATATCAATTAAATCTCTTATATAAATGAAATTACACAGATTTTAGTTATATCAAAGAACCAAAGGTTACAACTTACAAGTTCTATTTTTATGTTAGAAATGTTACCTTTATAGTCACAAGACTTTAGCAAATCGGCCATCTAAGTAACAAACTCTCTGTCATTATCAACCAGCATAACACGGACATCTTCTATCATGCCATAGTAGGGAGCTGCCATTGGATCATATGCTCCTTCAATCAATTGAGAATTCTCCTCTTCGGATATAACAAGGGAGAGATAAAAATATAATTTGTTAAATAAAACACTGAAATTTATAAAGAGGAACATTTAATTCTCTTAATAGGTACTTATCTAGTACCTCTACTTGATAACGGGCATGTCTAGTATTGACCATACAAAAAAAATTTATTTGACTTATTTGATATTTTTTCTTTTTTAAGTCAAGACAAGCGTATACTTTTGTTTTTTTTCTTTTTCTTTTGCGGGTTTAGTATGGAGGGCAATGTTTTATTGAAAAAATAATAATAATATTTTAGTGTTTAGCTACTTAGACTTATTTTTCAAGGAAACATTTTTAATTTGGAAAAATGACTTTTATTAGTTATGGGATCTTAGTGAGTACTTATATTTTTTAAAAAAATAATAGATAAAATATTTCTTACATTCTCTTATATTAGATATAATTTGTCATGGCTCAAAATCTAGGTCATGATGGCACCTGCCCTCATACCCCTCCCTCCTACCCAGGCAAACAAGTTAACCTTTCACGAAGACATAAAAACATAGGATAAAGCCAGAAGTAAAGTAATGACACAATAATCTAAATTCCTATAAACCTTAATAAATAAAAGACAGTACGTAAAAAGTTCTCTCAAGACTTAGTGTCATGTACACAAGGGCTTTCTATTACAAGAAATATGTCAAATATGGTACATCAACTATATAAAATCTAATACAATATATATGAAAGTAAAGAGGGAACCCAGACAAGTCTCTGGACTCAAGGATCTCACTATGAATTTGAATCAACAAACATAGTGAATGATTCAAGAAAGATGTGAATAATTGGTGTCAAGATCTGCATCAAAAAAGATTTAACAAGTGTAGTATGGGTAAAAAATCACAAGTACTCAATAGGCTTTATAGACAGATCGAGCAAAGGTAGTAACTATATCACATAAAGAATATTAAATAATCCTGCACACAGAAAAGTCCAAGGAATTCAAAAAACACCAATAATTAATGTAAACACACAATATATAAAATGAAATGTAATGCAATGCAATAGTCAATAATCCTACAAATAACTCCCAACCTTCCCCAGTCAATTTGTTGTAAGGTAGGATCCATGCGGGACTCGCGAGATCCATATATCCACCTGGAACAATTTTTCATTGAGCAAGCAAATCTATATTTATCCTTGGTTCATAAATAAGTAAGTTTGTAAGAACAATTTCCATCGGGGTGGCAACTTCCTTTCAAAAACATTATTTTCATAGTTTCAAATCGTGAATCCATGAGGATGAATATGAATGCATGATCATGGGATAATAATAAGTTTCGAATGCAACAAGTATATACAAATGTCTTTCTCAACATAAAACATATGCTATGGGCCTTATCAATCAATAAATTTACCTCAACCTCATGCTTGTAGGCCATACTTTCTCTTAAATTTATACACAAAATAACAGTTGGATAGGCATGTCACTCCGGATATTGCTTTTGCAGTAAGTGTTGTTAGTCAGTTCATGTCAACGCTTACAGTCAAATATTGGGTTGCTTTGGAATAAATATAATGTTACTTGAAAGGCGCCCCTAGAGTTGGCATAGAATATAGCAACAATGGACATACTCGCATTGAGTGTTTTGTAGACACTGATTAGGCTGGATCTAAGATTGATAGAAGGTCTACTATAGGCTACTATGTCTTTGTGGGTAGAAATTTGATATCACGGAGAAGTAAGAAACAAAATGTTGTATCTCAACCTATTACAGAATCCGAATATAGAGCTATGACACAATCCAAATGTGAGATTATGTGGATACATCACCTCTTAAGTGAAGTTGGGTTGAAGTATCCCACACCAGCGAAACTTAGGTGTGATAATCAAGTTCCATTCATATCGCCTCAAATTCAGTGTATCATTAAAGAACTAAGCACATCGAGGTGGACTGCCATTTTATTCGTGAAAATATTCAAGAAAATTTGATTTCCACGAACTATATGAAGACAGGGGAGCAACTATCTCATTTGTTTACAAAGGCATTGAATGGAGCTCGAGTTAACTATTTATGTAACAAGCTGGGCATGATCAATATATATATGCTCTAACTTGAGGGAGAGTGTTACAGAATATTGTAAATATTTATTACCTTATATAGTTTGCTGAATCGTAGGAGAGATTTGTAAGAATCATAGGAGAGATCTGTAGGATATTTTCTTACCTTTGATAGAGCTTCTTGCTAATGTATATATGCATGTAATGCTGATTTAATAAAATATGAAGTTCTGTTAACTTTTAAAAAGTAATACTTGGGAAAAGACACAAGTACCATGTGCTAAGTATACCCAAAATTTCAAAGACACACCTAAACCTTACGAGGGTCCCTTTCCACACATTAGTAAAAATCCATAGGTCCCCGCACGATGTCAAGCAAAAGAGGATTGAGGGAGTGGGAAATTAGATATGACCATAGCAGTTCATGAACAATTGAAGAGGATTTCAGTGACAACACAAGAAAAAATCATTATTCCCTTTAGAATGTGGAGTGAGTGGTAACTTTCAGTAGTATTTACAAGCCATTTGCATCTCAGCCAATATAATTGACATGTATCAGGCTTCGAATAAAGCATGTCAATAATTTTAGCTTTAAAGGATCATTACAAATGACATTTTGAGATAGAAAACACATTATTATCTTTGTTTGAACTTTATTCTTTATATCAAATCGTCTAAACATATAAGTTTCTACCCTACTTGTTAGCAACTTCGTCATTGAAATCACTTATCCTACAACCATATTACTAAACTAAAGACTTTATCTCTACCCAATTTAGGATAGTGAGTAACCTCGGATAACTATAAAAGAAATATCATTCTAAGTTAATAAGCCCATTAATACATAAATGCTATACTCCTTGCCATAATTGAAAAATTGCAGCTTGAATTCCAGCTCTATATGACACAATGAGAGTGAATCATGATTTAGTAACATACATGTATTGAGACAAGATTTTATATAAATTGCTAAAGATTATTAAAGTCTACGTTTCATTAAAAGAAGGGTCTAAGGATGTTGATCATGAAATACCTCTAATTTAGAAAATGAGAATCACATGAACCTTACATTTCATTGAGCACTCTTAATATTTAGCTTCAAAGCACAATATCACAAGCAAAAGGAAAGAGTAAGTAAACTGAGATTAGAAAAATTACTATCTTTCGAGGAGCATATCCCAACAGAGTCCTCATCTAGGTTATAAATGATTAAATATGTTAACTAAATTATTAGGTAAAATAAGTAAGTGAATCTATACATGTGAACTTGGTTATTAATACAAGTATAAATACATATGTGATGGATCATGCTAACTTATTAATATCAGATAAACATGAAAAGAGAAATTAAAATAATAAAAGTAAAGAGAAATCAACTTTCCAAAAGATGGTAGAAAGATTAAACTAAATTAATATCACAATAACTAAAACTGATTATAACAACATCCATAATAAATGAGCTACTAACATTCAACTATTAATCTTACCAAATTCACCCAAGTGAAACATCAACAGCAAATGGACATTTTTAAAAATGGATCCCTTTTACACTTAATTGCAAGAACGATGAAGGGAGTGAACAAGGGTGCAAAACTAAACTGCAATCAAGTTAAACATTCACTAGATTATGTAATGCTACTGAATTGTCTCGATGTCAAGTCCCTTTATGTAACATCCCCTAAAAACGTTGTATACGATGTTTCAATTTTTGCCTAAACATGATACAGCCTCTGTATTTTGATCATAACTTTTCATAGGAATATCCAAATTGAGTGATTCAAATTTCTGGGTAACCACAAGATCATTACCTACAACTTTTATGAAGACCATATTTTAAGATTCGGAGGTTAAGTAGGTCAAATAAATTAATCTTTGTAAGGTAGGATGCTGTGACGGAAATGAGTGTTTATAGAAGAAAAATCATATCTCACTGTAGGTGTATCCAAATTGGTTGATTATTGAACGATATGAAACTAGACGTCCATATCTACAATTCTTATGAAGACACCAAATCCTAATAAGGAATTTATCTTATTCAAACGTAGCTCCCAAAACGAGTATTCTATCAAAGATAACTCATTTCACCTACCATAGAAAGATCTAGATACATTTGACATCACTCATGACATAAATTGTCCTCCATTTAACATCATCCATGACATCAATATATTCCACTAAATTTTCAGATTTTTATTTATAATTATTTTATTTATTGTTAGGTCCTCTTTCCCACCTATAAATACCCACCTTATTTCCTCATTTTATTCATCAAGCTTTCTCAAGCAAATCTTCTCTCTATACACTTCTTTACACATTCTCAAATATAGTTTTAGTTCTTAGTAGTGAAGAAATACTATACACAAAACGTTCCGGCAAGGAGAAAAGCTAGGACTCAAGAGTGGTCATTAAGTCTTCCGGTACCAACTAAAGCTTCGGTTTCCAGGTATGTAAGGTTTCAATGAGAGTATTCCTTCCACTCTCATGTCTAAATTATTTTGATTATATGATAAATTATATTTATTTTCTTTAAGCTTTACTCTAAGTCATGTGGGTGTTTATCCATGGGTTCTTCCACCCATGTAGTCCAAAAACTCTTTCAATTAAGTCTCTTGATTTCAAGTAATATTTTCTTATGGTAATTCTTAATTTTACTTAATAATATGAATCATGGTTAAACTAATGATTATTGCTCTATTTTGATGCAACATAATTTCATATGTATGAATTGATGGTTTACAAGTAATTCTTTTATTTACCTATTTAAAGGTTCTTGAAATTCATGGTGGGTTATTTAAAGCATAATTTTTAATTAATGGATTTCAAAGTATTTATGTATATATTTATTTACATACATATTTGCAAGTTGAAGTGATTTGAACCACCTAGTTTGACTATGTTTTTAATAAAATTTGACTTAAAAGCTTTGACTCCAAATAAATATTTATGAAAGTAATATCTATGATCAAAAAAGGAGTCTTATGAAATGAAAGAATGATGAAATGATATGAATCATGGATTCTTTATGCAATAAGGACAATTCTTGCATATTTGAATTATCAAATGTTTTAATGAGTTATTCTACTGAATATGATGTTTGAATTCTCAAGTTATATGCTATGAATATTTTGAAGTATTAAACTATTCCGTGGGATTGACTTAGCACCGAATGAGGCATTGAGGTGGGATTCGGTAAGGGAATCCTAGTAGCAACCCCTTGTCTCATTAACTATGTGCCAACATAGGAGCCCTTGTAGGCTTAGGCTAATGGATCCATAAATAGCCCTTAAAGTTAAAGTTAAAGAAACGAATGAAGTTGACGGAGTTCTACCCGGCCAACGTAGGGGGTTATGTTGGATTCCATGTAATAGCTCGCATGGTCTTAAATGTCGGTTATGGTTAATTTCCCACAAAGTGAATGTTTTAAAGGATATATATATGATTTATTATGCATACATTAAATTATGTTCCATATTACATAAATGTTTTAATGTTTCCTCAATGTTCATGCATCCTTACATACTTAGTACATTCAAAGTACTAATGCATACTCTTTTGCCTACATGATATCACCATGTAGGGATAAGTGCTCCTCCTCATTCTCCTCCACGTGGCTAGTTGATATTCCATTGAAGACTACTTTTGGTGAGTTCCCATGTTCCGGGAACAATACTCCTTTATCTTTCTAGTTTATAATATGTTAAGATATTTTACTATGGAATTTCTTCTATTATGATTGAGGGTGAGCTAGGGACTTGTCTTAGCCCCGTTAAATCTAATAGTTAGAGGTATTGTTGGACATATGTAAGTTGAAGATTTATTATGATTTCCGCTTGTTTATTTATCATCATTACCTATGAAAGGCTAAAAGAATGCTAAGAGGCTTGTTTGAGGTACTTTCGGGTTCCTCATTCGCCATGTCACGTCTAGGCCCTAGGCTTGGGTCGTGACAAACTTGGTATCAGAGCCCGAGGTTTTGAATGATCCTTGGAAGTCCAACATACCGCGTCGAATAGGTTCTTGTTCATGGTTGTGAAGCGCGCCACAATTATGAATAAGAGACTATGAGACGTTTAGGAAAATTTTCACTTCTTTCAAATTTATATCGTGCCTTAGAGTGTCCTAAGCTTTCCTTTAACTAACGACCCATTTTGTGTTCTCTAGATAATGACTCGTGGAAGACCACCTCGAAGAGCAAGGGTTGACGATGAGGACCAAACTCCTCCGATTCCTAATGCCCAACATCATGAGGACGGGGTAACCCATGCCGAGTTTCGCAGTGTTATTACTTTGTTAGCCCAAGTCGTAGCTAACCAAGGGAATCTAGGTGTTCCTCCTCCCCAAATGCAAAATGCAGCCTCTAGGATTCGGGATTTCCAAAGGATGAATCCACCCGAGTTCGATTGTTCTAAACTAGATGAGGACCCTATGGAGTTCATTAATGAGGTGTACCGGATTGTGTCCATCATGGGTGTGCCACCAAATGAGAAGGCCGAGCTAGTGGCCTATCAACTCAAAGGTGTGGCTCGAGTGTGGTATGAACAATGGGTTGTTGAGAGGGATGAAGAAATAGGGCCGATAGGATGGGAAGAGTTTAAAGGTGCCTTCTTAGATCGCTTCTTCCCATTGGAGCTAAGGGAGGCCAAAATCCAAGAGTTTATCAACCTCCGTCAAGGAAGTATGAGCGTGAGAGAGTATGCTCTCAAATTCACTAAGTTGTCAAAGTATGCTCCCTTCATGGTCTCTGACCCAAGAGCTAGAATGAGCAAGTTTATTTCCGGTGTCTCAAGCTTGGTGTCCAAGGAGTGCAAAACAGCCATGTTGGTCAAGGAGATGGACATCTCTCGGTTAATGACTTATGCAGAACAAATCGAAGAAGAGAAGCTTAGAGAGAGATCAAGGGGGTTCAAAAAGGCTAGAGTGGATGGTGGAGGGTTTAACCCTCAAAGGTCCGATCATGGTAACAATGGCAAAGGCCAAGGTGGGCAAAGATTTGTGGGACAAGGTTCCACCAATACTCCTCCTCCAAAGTTCAACAAGGACAAGAGTGGTAAACCAATGATTCCAAGAGAGAATGTTGCTACTCAAACTTTCCCCACTTGCAAGAAGTGTGGAAGGACTCACAAAGGGGAATGCTTAGCCGGCTCTAATGCATGCTTTAAGTGTGGCAAGCTGGGCCACCATGCTAAGGATTGTAGAGATGGTGGTGGTAGGACTCAAGGAAAAATTGCTCATGGTCAACAAGTCCAAGGAGGTGTCCAACGAACCAACCGCTTTTACGCCTTGCATGGGAGACAAGAGGTTGAGGATGCACCTAATGTCATTACCGGTATGTTAAAGGTCTTTTCTTTTGATGTGTATGCACTATTAGATCCGGGTGCAAATTTATCTTTTGTTACTCCATTCCTTGCTAATAGATTTGATGTTTTACCTAAAATGTTATTAGAGCCCTATTTGGTGTCTACCCCCGTTGGTGAGTCAGTTATTGCTAGAAAGGTCTATAGGGGTTGCCTTGTGTCTGTCTTGCATAAAGTTATTCCTTGTGATCTCATTGAGCTTGACATGATAGATTTCGATGTCATTCTTGGGATGGATTGGTTACATGCATCTTATGCTTCCATAGATTGTAGGAATCGTCGAGTCAAATTCCAATTTCCAAATGAGCCTGTTATTGAATGGCAGGGTCATGATTCGGTGGTGAAGGGTCAGTTTATTTCTTATCTTAAGGCCCGAAAAATGATTTCTAAGGGATGTATTTACCACATTGTGAGGGTTAGGGATGTCAACTCCAAAAGTCCTTCTCTTGAGTCAGTTCCTATAGTCAATGAATTCCCCGATGTATTTCCCGATGACCTTCCTGGTGTCCCTCCCGAAAGGGAAGTTGATTTTGGTATCGATCTCCTCCCTGATACCCAACCTATCTCTATTCCTCCTTACCGTATGGCCCCGGCAGAATTAAAAGAGTTGAAGGAACAGTTAAAGGACTTGTTAGAGAAGGGGTTCATAAGACCAAGTATTTCTCCATGGGGTGCTCCCGTTCTATTTGTAAGAAAGAAGGATGGGTCACTTCGAATGTGCATAGACTACCGGCAATTAAATAAGATGACCATTAAGAACAAGTACCCACTCCCTAGAATAGATGACTTGTTTGATCAATTGCAAGGGGCAAGTCACTTCTCCAAGATCGACCTTCGGTCCGGCTATCACCAACTACGGGTAAGGGAGTGTGACATTCCCAAAACAGCCTTCCGAACAAGGTATGGTCACTATGAGTTTGTGGTGATGAGTTTTGGGTTGACGAATGCACCGGCGGTGTTTATGGACTTGATGAATAGGGTGTTCAAACCTTACCTTGATACCTTTGTAGTAGTCTTCATTGATGATATTTTAATTTACTCTCGGGGTGAGGAAGAACATAAAAATCACTTGAGAGTTGTGCTTCAAATACTGAGGGATAGACAATTATTTGCAAAATTTAGTAAGTGTGAATTTTGGTTAAAGGAGGTAGCATTTCTTGGTCACGTAGTGTCCGGTGATGGAATCAAGGTTGATCCTAAGAAAATAGAGGCAGTCAAAAATTGGCCTAGACCATTATCTCCTTCAGACATTAGGAGCTTCTTAGGTCTAGCCGGGTACTATAGAAGGTTCGTCAAAGGCTTTTCCTCCATCTCATCTCCTATGACAAAATTGACCCAAAAGAAATCCAAATTCATATGGACAGATGAGTGTGAGAAGAGTTTCCAGACCTTAAAAGATCGACTTACCTCTGCTCCTATTTTAACTCTCCCAGAAGGATTAGAGGGGTTTGTAGTTTATTGTGATGCTTCAAAGATTGGTTTAGGTTGTGTCTTAATGCAAAACGGCAAGGTCATAGCCTATGCTTCTAGGCAATTAAAGGTGCATGAGCGTAACTACCCTACCCATGACCTTGAATTGGCGGCCGTTATTTTTGCTCTGAAGATTTGGAGGCATTACCTCTATGGGGTGCATGTGGATGTGTATACTGATCATAAGAGTCTTCAGTATGTGTTCACCCAAAAGGACCTTAACCTAAGGCAAAGAAGGTGGCTAGAACTCCTTAAGGACTATGACATGAGTGTGCACTATCATCCGGGTAAAGCTAATGTGGTTGCTGATGCACTTAGTAGAGTGTCTATGGGGAGTATGGCCCATGTGGATAAAAGTAAGAGGGAGTTGGTGAAAGATGTTCACCGATTGGCTAGATTAGGGGTGAAGTTGTGTGGTACTAATGATGGGGGTATGGTTGTTCAAAATAGGTCTGAATCCTCTTTGGTGGTGGATGTTAAATCCAAGCAAGATCTTGACCCAAAGTTTATTGAGTTAAAGAGGTTGGTAAAGGAAAAGAAGATAGAGGTCTTTTCTCAAGGGGGAGATGGGGTACTGTACTATCAAGGTCGGATATGTGTTCCAAATGTTGATGGCTTAAGGAGTTTGATCATGATGGAGGCTCATAATTCTACATACTCCATTCATCCCGGTTCAACAAAAATGTACCGAGACTTAAAGGAGTTGTATTGGTGGGGTGGCATGAAGAAGGACATAGCAAGGTTTGTGTCCGAATGTACGAATTGCCAACAAGTGAAGGCCGAACATCAAAGGCCGGGTGGCCTAGCCCAATACATTGAAATCCCAACTTGGAAGTGGGAAGATGTGAATATGGATTTTGTAGTGGGTTTGCCTCATACCCGGAAGCGTCATGACTCAATTTGGGTAATTGTTGATAGAATGACTAAGTCAGCTCACTTCCTATAGTGCCGAAGACTATGCCAAGTTGTATATTCGGGAGTTGGTGAGGTTGCATGGTGTGCCATTATCCATTATTTCGGATCGTGGTACCCAATTCACTTCTCACTTCTGGAGATCATTTCAAAAAGGCCTCGGTACTAAGGTAAAGTTGAGCACAGCATTCCATCCTCAAACGGATGGGCAAGCCGAAAGGACGATTCAAACACTAGAGGATATGTTAAGGGCTTGTGTGTTGGAGTTTAAAGGGAATTGGGATGATCATCTACCTCTCATCGAGTTTGCCTATAATAATAGTTACCACTCAAGTATTGAGATGGCACCGTTTGAGGCTTTGTATGGGAGACGATGTAGATCACCGGTTGGTTGGTTCGAAGTAGGTGAGATGACCTTGTTGGGCCCCGATTTGGTACTTGATGCTTTAGAGAAGGTGAAGATCATTAGAGAAAGGTTGAAGACGGCTCAAAGTCGTCAAAAGTCCTATTCTGACACTAGGAGAAGGGATCTTGAGTTTAATGTGGATGATTGGATGTATCTGAAGGTTTCACCCATGAAAGGTGTGGTTCGATTTGGTAAGAAAGGGAAATTGAGCCCTAGATATGTAGGGCCTTATAGAATCGTGAGACGTGTTGGTAAGGTTGCATATGAGTTGGAATTACCATTGGAAATGGCCATGGTTCATCCGGTGTTTCACGTGTCTATGTTGAAAAAACATGTGGGTGATCCTAGTTCCATTGTACCTATGGGAGTAGTGAATATTGAAGAAAACTTGACCTATGAAGAAGTTCCTGTGGAAATTTTGGACCGGCAAGTTAAGAGATTGAGGAACAAAGAAATTGCATCTGTTAAAGTCCTTTGGAGGAATCAACAAATAGAAAGTGCAACATGGGAAGCGGAAGCGGATATGATTAAGAGATACCCTCATCTTTTCCCCTCTACCCAAACCTAAGGTATTAAGTTGTCCTTGCTCAATTACTTGAAATCCTTACATCTCAACTTTTCTTGTCATATGCTTGCAAAATTATGAAATATATTTTAAATGATATTTTAAATTACACTGTTGCATTAATGATAGGTTGTTTGTTAACACTCTACTCTACTCAAACTAAGTCTTTTCTCATTCGAGGACGAATATTCCCAAGGGGGAGATAATGTAACATCCCCTAAAAACGTTGTATACGATGTTTCAATTTTTGCCTAAACATGATACAGCCTCTGTATTTTGGTCATAACTTTTCATAGGAATATCCAAATTGAGTGATTCAAATTTCTGGGTAACCACAAGATCATTACCTACAACTTTTATGAAGACCATATTTTAAGATTCGGAGGTTAAGTAGGTCAAATAAATTAATCTTTGTAAGGTAGGATGCTGTGACGGAAATGAGTGTTTATAGAAGAAAAATCATATCTTACTGTAGGTGTATCCAAATTGGTTGATTCTTGAACGATATGAAACTAGACGTCCATATCTACAATTCTTATGAAGACACCAAATCCTAATAAGGAATTTATCTTATTCAAACGTAGCTCCCAAAACGAGTATTCTGTCAAAGATAACTCATTTCACCTACCATAGAAAGATCTAGATACATTTGACATCACTCATGACATAAATTGTCCTCCATTTAACATCATCCATGACATCAATATATTCCACTAAATTTTCAGATTTTTATTTATAATTATTTTATTTATTGTTAGGTCCTCTTTCCCACCTATAAATACCCACCTTATTTCCTCATTTTATTCATCAAGCTTTCTCAAGCAAATCTTCTCTCTATACACTTCTTTACACATTCTCAAATATAGTTTTAGTTCTTAGTAGTGAAGAAATACTATACACAAAACGTTCCGGCAAGGAGAAAAGCTAGGACTCAAGAGTGGTCATTAAGTCTTCCGGTACCAACTAAAGCTTCGGTTTCCAGGTATGTAAGGTTTCAATGAGAGTATTCCTTCCACTCTCATGTCTAAATTATTTTGATTATATGATAAATTATATTTATTTTCTTTAAGCTTTACTCTAAGTCATGTGGGTGTTTATCCATGGGTTCTTCCACCCATGTAGTCCAAAAACTCTTTCAATTAAGTCTCTTGATTTCAAGTAATATTTTCTTATGGTAATTCTTAATTTTACTTAATAATATGAATCATGGTTAAACTAATGATTATTGCTCTATTTTGATGCAACATAATTTCATATGTATGAATTGATGGTTTATAAGTAATTCTTTTATTTACCTATTTAAAGGTTCTTGAAATTCATGGTGGGTTATTTAAAGCATAATTTTTAATTAATGGATTTCAAAGTATTTATGTATATATTTATTTACATACATATTTGCAAGTTGAAGTGATTTGAACCACCTAGTTTTACTATGTTTTTAATAAAATTTGACTTAAAAGCTTTGACTCCAAATAAATATTTATGAAAGTAATATCTATGATAAAAAAAGGAGTCTTATGAAATGAAAGAATGATGAAATGATATGAATCATGGATTCTTTATGCAATAAGGACAATTCTTGCATATTTGAATTATCAAATGTTTTAATGAGCTATTCTACCGAATATGATGTTTGAATTCTCAAGTTATATGCTATGAATATTTTGAAGTATTAAACTATTCCGTGGGATTGACTTAGCACCGAATGAGGCATTGAGGTGGGATTCGGTAAGGGAATCCTAGTAGCAACCCCTTGTCTCATTAACTATGTGCCAACATAGGAGCCCTTGTAGGCTTAGGCTAATGGATCCATAAATAGCCCTTAAAGTTAAAGTTAAAGAAACGAATGAAGTTGACGGAGTTCTACCCGGCAAGTAGTCTCCCCGGCCAATGTAGGGGGTTATGTTGGATTCCATGTAATAGCTCGCATGGTCTTAAATGTCGGTTATGGTTAATTTCCCACAAAGTGAATGTTTTAAAGGATATATATATGATTTATTATGCATACATTAAATTATGTTCCATATTACATAAATGTTTTAATGTTTCCTCAATGTTCATGCATCCTTACATACTTAGTACATTCAAAGTACTAATGCATACTCTTTTGCCTACATGATATCACCATGTAGGGATCAGTGCTCCTCCTCATTCTCCTCCACGTGGCTAGTTGATATTCCATTGAAGACTACTTTTGGTGAGTTCCCATGTTCCGGGAACAATACTCCTTTATCTTTCTAGTTTATGATATGTTAAGATATTTTACTATGGAATTTCTTCTATTATGATTGAGGGTGAGCTAGGGACTTGTCTTAGCCCCGTTAAATCTAATAGTTAGAGGTATTGTTGGACATATGTAAGTTGAAGATTTATTATGATTTCCGCTTGTTTATTTATCATCATTACCTATGAAAGGCTAAAAGAATGCTAAGAGGCTTGTTTGAGGTACTTTCGGGTTCCTCATTCGCCATGTCACGTCTAGGCCCTAGGCTTGGGTCGTGACACTTTAGCTTCACGACTGATTCCACATAAACTTTAAATATATGATGCTCTCTTAGCCTGGCAACTTCAGTACAACGTTGGGCTTGTTCAGCTAATTCATTATAGCTTTTGTTGTCAGTTGTCATACATTTGTGAGGGGTGAGGTTCGTGCCCTACTATAATCCTTCTTACTTGTGAAAGCAATTGATAATGCTCAGTATTAGTTGGTTTTGATGATTTCATAAACTCAGGGATTAGGTAAAGGTCTTGGTCCCTTTGAGGACACTTTGCTGATAATGATAGTAGAAAAATAGTACAAAACAGATCCTCCCAACTCTGCAGGTCTGTGTATACGCGGTCAAGTTCTTGTGCAGGGGGCTAGCTGTCTAACCAATACAAATCGTCCAACGCAATGTATATCACTGATATATACATTCTTTACAACATTTCTCACTTGGCTTTTGGAATTGTTGAAAATAAAAATCCATTGAAGCTCATGCTCTCAAGAAATTTGAAATTTTCTCTTGAAGATCAAGGACCTGATAGTTATCAGTTGTTTTGTTCTTGTTTTAGAGTTATAATTTCTTGGTCTTAATCTTGTAAGGTCTACTCCTAATCTATAATAGAAACTAGACAAGTTCATTGTGTTTGTTTTTCATTGTTCATCGTGTCATAGTAACTATAGCTAGTTATGGAGACCTCTTGAAGCTTAAATTAGCTAGGAGTCTAGTGATTTAGGAAGCTGTAGAATTATTGTTTTAGATCTTTAACAGAGTTGTTACTAGGAGAGAATACGGATTGTGTATGCAATTCCTAGATTACAAGAGCTTGAAATTAGAATCTTTGGCTCAGTTGTTTTAGTAAAGATTGAGCAGAAATCCTGTGTGACAAGCCGTGCTTTTTCTCCCTTGAGCAAGGAGTTTCCACGTAAAATCTTGATTCGATTTTATTATTCTGTTCTTTAAGTTTCTGTATTGATTTCTTATAAGGATCCACATCCTGACTGTTTTGGTGGAAGCATACATTCTAAAAATTAGTATTAGAGCAGGTTTTCTATATCCTCTATCTAGTTAACACCAAGAGAAGTTCCTGCAAGAATGGTTGCCCCACTAAATTTGGAAGAGGGTCAATCATCAACCAGACCCCCTTTATTAAATGGTCAGTTTTACAGCTGGTGAAAGACTCGCATGCATGACTTTCTCATGGCTGAGGACAGTGAACTTTGGGACATTATTCTTGATAGTCTCCATGTTCCCATTGTTGAAGAGAAAGAAGGAGACATTACAAGGATTATTCCTACAACTTGTAGGCAGTATACTGAGGCTGATAGGAAAAAGATTGAGAAGAATTATAAGGCTAAGAAACTGCTGGTATGTGGCATTGAAGCTGAAAAATACAACAAAATTTCTACTTGTGAGTCCGCAAAATAATTTGGGACTGTCTGAAGATAGCTCATGAAGGAACTGAGTAAGTTAAAGAGTCAAAGGTGGATATTCTAACTACACAATACGAAAATTTTACTATGAAAGAAAGAGAGTCTATCTATGACATGCACACTAGATTTTCCTCCATTACCAATGACCTTCAAAGTCTGGGTGAACCTATTCATCCTAGCAAACAAGTAAAGAAAATTCGAAGGATCATTCCTAAGTCTTGGTCTATCAAAGTGGATGCAATAACTGAAGCAAAGGACCAGAAGATTCTCACAATTGATGCCTTGATTGGGAGTCTTTAGACACATAAACTGCATCGAGCTTAGGATGGCATGAAGAAGGAGACAAAGCAGGAGAAATCACTTTCTCTTAAAGTTGCTTTAGTTGAACCTTCAGCTGAGGATGAAGATATGACATATTTGACAAAGAGATTTCATAAGATTATAAGAAAGCATGGAGGTTTAGTCAAGAAGGGTAACTCCAGTCGACTTACAAATGCTAATGATATGTGTCACAAATGTGGTAAACCAGGGCACTTCATGAGAGATTGTCTAATGCATAAGGTAGAATATAAAGAATATGTCAAGAATGGAGTACATAAAAGAAGGGACCTGGTTCCTGACAAGAAGGAAGAAAGGCTGAAGCTGATTATATCATCAAAAGGGCTCTTCCTGTATGGGGAAACTCCTCAACCGACTCTGAGGAGTCTAGTCATCCAGAAGATGCCTCCATGGTCACTGTAAAAGATGATGAAAAAGTTTTTGACTCACTATTTGCATTCATGGCAGAGTCAGATGATGAGGAAGATGATGTTGATGATGAAATAGAAGTAACTCTTGGTGATCTTAGACAAAACTTGCACATTTACTCTGCTAACAAACTGATAAGCTTAGCAGCAGTATTGATTGACTCAATCACTGAGTTGACAAATGAGAAAGACATGATGAATAACACTATTGTTATTTTTCAAGATGAAAAGCTTACTCTAGTATCTCAAATCACTGATCTAGTAGAGAAAATTATGGACCTGATAAGCAACAATGTTGACCCTAATCTAAAACTTAAGAATTTGAACAAAAGCACTGAAAATCGCAAGGATAAAGATAGGAATGTACAAGTTGAGCTTGAAGAAAAGTTAATGGTAGTCGAGATGAAAATGTTTGATCTGGAAGAACAAATAATTATCTTAGTGGCTGATAATGTAGAGCTTGACATTGAATTCAAAAATTCAACAATAAATGTTTTAAAGGAAAAGGTGAAGCTGGTGATTTGCAGCTGGAAGTTGAAGATAAGTTGAATGAAGCTAATGAGAAGTTAGCCATGACTCTCGAAAGAAATGCTCAACTTTTAGGAGATCTTATTCAGGCAAAAAAGAGCTGAGAAAATCTCTGAAATGGAATGCTTCATCAAAGATGCTTGAAAATATAACAAACTAGGAGCAAAATGGTGGAAGAGGATTAGGATGCCTAAACATCAGTCGTCCTTACAACTCTCAAAGCAAGTATGTCTCTATATCTGATAATCTCCTATGTCTCCATTGTGGAAGAAATGATCATCTAAAGAATGAGTATTTTGCCTGGAAGAGATATCAAGAAAAATTTTCAAACTACTTTAACCAAAAGGCGAAATAGAGCAAGGGAACTTGTTCTAACTCCGGACATAAGAAAGGATATCTGGCCATATTGGAACAAAAATTCTTTGATTGTGCCATTATCTGATGATTGGGGACTCCGATTAAATTGGGTTCCTAAGTCTAACAATTAACTTGTATTGCAAGGAAGTGAGGGAAGTGTAAGCCAGTACTTTCTTATGTCGAAATGTGAAGAAGTACATGTCTATGGGAAGTAAATAATTCATCTCACTTAAGGCACTTTAAGGAGAAAGTGTTTCATTCGCTTACAACTCTACTTGACTATGATCAGGATGCAGGTATCTCAAATCATTGTATTGCCTTATTTATGAAAAAGTCAATTAAGTACCTGTGTAGGTATACACTTGTATGAAGTAAGCTTGAATAAAAGGAGAACTGGAAGATAGGAAAATTTGTTCTTAAAACTTTGGAGAGGGACCTAGTCCTGCTTGAAGGTTAGTATTCCTTACATTGCTTATTAACTAATTGTGTGAACCGTTGTGATTTCCACGTGTACTTCTGACTATTGTCCTATTAGTTAAAACTCAAACATCGTGACTCTTTCGAAGAGACTTGATACACCCTTTTCTTTTCTTTTATATTTTTTCTCTCTTCAAATCAAACCCTAACTTGTCCAAAAAATTCATCCCTCTCTCAACAAAATTTCATTCCTCTTTCTTTGTCTTTTGATTCCAAGATGTCTAATCCAAGTTCAACTACTCAAGTTGTGTTCAAAGTCCTTCAAGATATTGATTCTACTGTATTTCCTGAAACCTTTGACATTCCATAGTCTCATGCTCTTCCTTCAAACCCTCTTGCGAGTGAAGTGTCAAAAAACCCTATTCTTGATTCCCCCATTCAAGTAAATGAACAAGCATTTCCTATCATTTTCTCTACTCTGGACTTGAATGAACCCCAAAACGTGTCACTAGATGAGTCTATTCAACCCAAACCCTCCTTTGAGACTGAGTTGTCATTGTCTTTATCGGGTATGTCTTCAAATGAAATTATAGAGTAACATTTCGAAGGAGATCTTACAGAAATAGAAGGAATAAAGTTAAACATTCTTGCAATTAGTGAAGAGTTGGTAGTTGAAAACTTGTGTACAGAAACTATGAAGAATAAAATTGTACCTTCCTTTACGGAAGAGGAACCAGGTAATGCTAATCCTTCCCAGTGTGAGCAACTATCTCCTAGATTGAACAAAACTCCATAAACTGCTCTACCATTTGTAAGTACTCTTGAGGATGAAGATGATGAGTTCAATATTCCTTTGTCTTGGAGATTGAAAAGGAGAATGACAGTAGTGGATTCTGTAGGCTCGAAGTCAAAATCTCACCCCCAATACAAAAAGTTCTTCACCAAAATTGATGAGTGATGCCATAAAAGTAAGCAAAGAGAAAAATACAGAGAGAAGAAGAAGAAAGTTGAAACAAGTTAATGAGTCCATTAGACTTAAAGAAGATGAAATTGTTGAAGTGTCAAAAGGAGAAGATAATGATGAAACGGAGTCAGAAAAGGATGAGTAAAAGGTTGAAAGGGGTTCTAAAAAGATTGATCCTAGAGGTAAAAGGGTGATAAAACCTAGGGCAAGGAAAAGCTCTACAAGGAAGCCAGCAAGCAGGAAGAGGAAAACAAAAGCAGAGAAAGTGAAGGAAGAAAAGAAACAAACTAAAAGAAAAAGGGAAATATCGCCTGAGCAGTCTTCAGAAAGAAGGAAACCTCTCTAAATATTGAAGAAATGGATATTGATGAATTATTTGCAGCATCTAATCATGAACCTGGAAAGGGACCAGGTTCAAGCAGTAAAAGAATGAAGGTTGAGAAGAAGTTGTCCAAAGAAGAAAGAGTCGAAATTTTGAGAACTTAAAAGGTTTTGAATGGAAGGATTTTTGACACTGATATACTAGATAAGCTAGGAATGTGTGAATTGGTTGATGCTGTGGAGATTCGATATTGGTCACATTTGTTCAGAGATCATGTTCATGTGTTACATGAACAACACGTTCGTGACTTTTATTATAATGCTGAGTTTAGAGACAATGCGTGTTTATACACCAATATTGGAGGATTAGATGTTTGTTTGGATGAATTTATGCTTCGTAAAATCCTGAATGTAAAAACTAAAGGGATCAGATCCATTATAGGGATGGCATGTTCTAAGAAATTTGTTCAGCAGTGTGGGAAACTCTAAAAATTAAACACATCAGGCATTTCTACGATGTTTCTCAAATGAGCGTATCAACTGTAATTTGAATTTATGAACAAGGTAATGCTTCCAAGATCAGAGAAAAGAAAAGTGGCATCTTCTTCTAACTTCTTTATCATGGAAGCCTTGAGCAAGTTTGACACTATCAACTTACCAGCCGTTAATTTGGACCATATGCATAAGATTATCTCTGCCAAGGATGGTAAGCATGGAATGGGGTATAGATATTTCCTTAACAAAGTGTTCAATCATTTTAAAGTTCCTCTTGGTGCTGGTGTAAGAGAAACTGTTAAGCAATTATGCTTCATGAACACTTTGGTTGAGTACGAATGTGTTGAGGGAAAAACTAGGCAAATAAGTAGGATATCTGAATTTTGGTTCGAGCAGGGACAATTAAAGCATGAGTTTGAAGATATGACAGCACTCTTAAGTTTTAAAGATGCTGAGATTGCGAGTCTTAAGGCACAACTAGCTACAACACACTCAAATGGACTAGGTTCCTCTCAGTTCAAGTACTCAAAGAAGAAAATGTTCGCCTTGCAACACAATTCATTAGTCTCAAAAGACAAACTGCTTCTACATCATGAAAGTCATGCTGATCAGATATCCCTTCTCCCCAAATCCCTCACCCAGAAACCCTCATCCACCAAGTGTCATCCTCCTTTGTCATTTCTCTTTCTTAAACTGATCAGAATGGTTTACTTTTCAGTTAGTTTATAATGTTTTGAATATTGAACTTTAGCTCTGATGAATGAATGTTTTTGTTTCTCCATTTAATCTCCTGGTTCGTTACTTATTGGCTTGTGCTTGTGTTGCCCTTGGTGGCTTTGACTTTTTTAAAATAATGCATGCTTGGTTTTTAGTTTACTGCTGTCCTTTTTAATAATGTCAAAAGGCAAAATATTATAAGTTGATGATAAAAGAGTCCGGTGAAAGGTTATTTCTGTTACCTAAATATTGATTAAAGGTGGAATATATCTAGCTCTGGTCTTAGATGATAAAGTAAGAATGTTGTAAAGGAGTTTACCATCATAAAAAGGGGGGAAATTGATAATGCTCAATTTGTCACGCCCCGGGAGGGTACCCTAGGCGTGGTCGACACTCGAAGACCATTACTGGTCCCCAAGCAAACCACCTAGTCAAATCACATATACATTTATTCAAGCAATCAGCGGAAGGCTTAAAAATAAGAAAATAATTTAGTGGGCAACTTAAATCATAAATCTAACTCAATGAAGAAAGGCCATGGGCCAACAAATCGATCTCCAATCTATGTCATTAAAATAGTTTGACAAGAATAATTTAAGAAAATAAAATACTCAATCGACCCATCACTATCTAGTCTATAAAGCCTCTATCACTACTATCTAATTGGTGCCAATGACAGGTTTAAGGCTACCTTAAATCAGAATGAAAAAGACTAATCTCAACGCAAGAATAACATAAGTGGTATTGTCCAAATATAGGGGAGGACTCACCACTAAGCTGAGTGTGAATAGATCCTCAATGGTGCGCCTATTGATGATCTCTTAAACCTGTCTCTGCATTATAAAATGATGCAAGTCCAAATGGACGTCAGTACATGGAATGTACGAGTATGTAATATGGCAGAATGAAACATACATCAAGATAAAACAATACCGACTCAAATATCTCAAGTTATAAAGATAAGAGATACTCAATGAGGGTGTCATAAGTCTAAAGTAAGAATACGGTTCAGACAGAGACTACTTATAAATAATCCAATCCAATCATATACAATTCAATTCAATCTAATCCAATCATATTCAATCCAATCCAATCCGATCTGATCCAATCCAATCATATACAATGAACTCATTAATAAAGTCAAGGATTCAACTCAATAGATATGCAAATTAGAATTTAACAATGTTATACAATCCAACTCAATCATCAACAATCTCAATCAAACCAATCATATCAAGCATAATCCACTCAATTGGGAGTTTCTCTAACCGACATCAATCCTACCACCTATAAGTAGGTGATGCACAATGAGCCACGTTGTTCCCACGTCCATCCATACCTTGCTAGGGCATGAACGAATCAACCAATCATGGATTCCATCAATCAGTCAAGTCCTATCATTTCAGGACAATAAAATGGGAAACATCCGACTTTAACGGTCCAATCCCATGGGAAACATCCAACTTTAACAGTCCAATCCCTTCCTACATTGGCGGCGTAGTTTATAGGATTCGAGTATGGACTATACTCCTACCCAATTCGATGCTCAATACTCCTCCCAAGACTCAATATGCACATATCTATCAAGTGAGTAAAATACTCAAAATACTCATTTAGTCTCTTAGGACTTAGTTTAAAATCAACTCATTTAGTCTCATTAGACTCTTTTCAAAACTCAATCAATCTGGTCTCATTGGACCTTCTTTCACAATCAACTCATCTCAATCATCAAACTCTTCTTTTTGAATTTGATACTATCTCAACTCAATGAATGTAGAAAATATTATATGCATTTAAAACATAATTTCAACTCCACAAATCAACCTCAAAATAGACATTTTTATGTAAAAATACTCAACTCATTTATACTCAAAATACTCATGTTCAAAAAATGATAATTTAGAGACTTCTCAACTCAACTAATGCTTAAACCCTTTTTAAATCATAGATGAAAATAATTATTCTTTAAACTTAAAAATAGTGTATAAATAGTTTATGCAAAAGTGTTCACAAATCATTTATTTAAAAACCCCTTTTCAAAAGATCATTTCTATTCAAAATGCTCATAAGACTCCAATCAAATCAAATTATACAAATCACATATCATGTAGTCACGTTAGACTCCAATCCATTTCATCTCAAAACATCATCATCAACATAACCTCTTCATCAATCATTTTTCCTTAGTTAAATAAACATCATTCACCTCATTCATCAAACATTATCATTCACATCATCATCAAAATCATCATTCACCTCATTATCAAATATCTTGCTCCAAAATTCTTATTTAATTATATATTCCATTTATAGAAACAAAATGACATTCTAGATCTACCAATATTTCATTCCTTTTTAGGTTATTCACATTCATAACTATCCCAATTCATTCTTTTCATTCCAATCAATACATATATACACAAAAATCATCAATCTCAACCTCAAGACAATTATGACAAAAAGAAATCCCATCTTGGGTTCATGTGAATGAATACATGAATCCATACTCTTAACAAAACTCAACTCAAGAACACCATCAATAAATATTAATTTATATACAAAAATTCATTGTAGTCAATATGTAACTATGGTTTGTGAAATAAATATGAAAGATAATTATTCAAGATTTTAAGTCATGAAAATCATCAATCAATTTCTAGTATATAAAAATATTCTAGAGTTTAGGAAGATTTCAAGAAAACCTTCATAGAAGGTTCAAGTTTTTCACCATCTTCATCCAACACATCTATGGGGCATATGGAAGAACTCAATCCATATTTTAGGTTAGCCTTACATATATTTTAGGCTAGCCTTACATATTTTAGAGTAGATTTTAAAGAAACCTTGTTGTTAGGTCTTCAATGGAAAGCTTGAATCCTTGATTTTTTTAGGGCAAATCTTGTTGGAGATGATTTGAGAGAGAAGAGGGTGAAGGTTAGGCAAACGTGACCAAGTTGTGTATATATATTTAGGAAAAATGTCCAAATTTCCCTTCAACAAAAATCTAAAAAAATGGGATAAAACCCTGCTGGCGCTATAGTGGCGCGCCGCGCCACTACAGCGTCAAGTCTGAAATTTCTGAAATCTGAAAAATGGGCTTAAAAACCCTGCAAGCCTAATAGTGGTGCGTCGCGCCAAGGACAAAACTACAGAGACCAGTTTCTGGCACTATAGTGACGTCGGGCGCCACTGTAGCCCCAGGCCTAAAATTTCTGCAGTTATAGTCTGTAGAAAAATGGTCATAACTTTTGACTCCGAACTCCAAAAAATGCAATCTTAGTGGAGTTGGAAAGAAGCCTCAAAGACCTTTAATTTGATAGGTCATGGGCCACCCAATTCATTATATTCCAGGATATATGGTTATTCAAAGTTGACCCATATACAAACTCATCCTAAAACTTAGTCGATTGGAAGTCTTTGGACTCGACTTAGTGTTAGAGATCTCTCATGATCCTAAAACACCTCTAATACACTTCAAATATTTAGGAATTGATCCTAACTCATATATAAAATTATAATTCATCGAGTTCCATCTTACATGCACAAGAAGAATGGTTAGAGTCTTGGCGAAAAAAATCCGGGGTGTTATATCAGTATTAGTTGTTTTTGATAATTTCACAAATTCAGGGAACAAGAAAAGGACCTGGTCCTTTTGAGGACACTTTGCTGGTAACGATAGTAGACAACCAGTATAAAATAGATCCTTCCAAGTCTGTAGGTATGTGTGTACGCGGCTGAGTTCCTTGTAGAGGGCCAGTTATCTAACTAATACAAATCATCAATGCAACGTATATCACTGATATATACATTTTTTACAACATTTCTCACTTGGCTTTTTGGAATTAGTGAAAAGAAAAATCCATTAAAGCTCATGCTCTCAAGAAATCTGAAATTTTCTCTTGAAGAAGATCAAGGCCCTGATAGTTATCAGTTGTTTTGTTCTTGTTTTAGAGTTGTAATTTCTTCATCTTAATATTTTATGGTCTACTCCTAATCTATAAAGGAAGCTAGACCAAATCATTGTGTTTGTTTTTCATTGTTCATCTTGTTGAAGTAACTATAGCTAGTTTTGGAGACCTCTTGAAGCTTAAATTAGCTAGGAGTCTAGTGATTTGAAAAGCAGTAGAGTTATTGCTTCAGATCTGTAATAGAGTTGTTACTAGGAGAGAAGAGGAATTGTGAGTGCAATTCCTAGATTACAAGAATTATAATCTGAATCTTTGGCTAAGTTGTTTTAGTGAAGATTGAGCAGAAATCCTATGTGGCAAGTCGCGATTTCTCTCTTGAGCAAGGAGTTTCCAAGTAAAATCTTGAGTATGATTTTATTGTTCTATTCTTTAAGTTTCTGTACTGATTTCTAATAAGGGACCAGATCCCGACTGTTCTAGTGGAAGTATACATTCTAACAAAAACCTTGTTTTCAATTATATTATTCCAGGCCTTGCCACTCAAAATGTATCTGATTGCGAATGTTAGAATATGAAAGGTATGTAGAAAATAATATTGTAAAGACAAATAACACCAGCCTAACCCCAACTAATACCATGAATCCTAGCAAAACCTAGTTTGCATATACTGTACATATGGTGGAAACCAGCCATGCAATAGCAAAAACAGCTAGCAGAAGGAGACCAGGTCATTCTACATAAGAGCAACTCTTTGACCTAGTTACGAAAATTAGTGTCTAACTAACGATGTTGACTTGAAGATATAGGGCAGGATTGAGCTCGTGTATATTTTATTTAATCGATCTTACACCAAATATGTCACTAAAGAAATTTGACCGATGAGCAGCTTAAGAGAAGATAACGCTCATCACGGTTAGGTATGTTCCAAGAATTATTCCAGTGGCAAATATTTCTCTCAGTTTCCATGAGTTAGGCATAGGTGACAGTTTCACCTTGTCTTTAGATATGGTCATGATGGTTCCATCATTGAGAATGGCCATGATAAGAACCATGAAGGGTGAGAAATTAAACTTCTAGATTAGTGCAATAAGCATGAATCCTAGCACGATTCTGATGGTTATAGAAACAACATAAATGGTATAATTCTTCATCCTTTGGAAAATGGCTCGACTACTCAAAACGATACTCACTATCATACTTAATCTTGGATTCATGAGAACTATGTCTGATGCACTACATGCAGCATCACTAGCAAAGCTATGCCAATATTTACTTTCTTTAGGATAGGGGTGTCATTCACACCATCTCTTGTCATACCATAAATGTGCTTTCTTTTATGGAGCTTCCTTACAATCTCATGTTTGTGCTCTGGAAAGAAATCGACAAAGCCATCAACCATCTCAATGAGTTCATCCACATGGTGGTTAGCAGTAGTATTTTCATCCTTGTGTATCCCAGGAGGGAGGAAGAAGGATACATGTTTGTTCCTATGCCAAGTCTACGACTAGTCTCCTTGGCTATGGCAAGCTGATCGCCAATCATCATTTTTACATTGACACCAAGGACAAGGTCACGCGTAATTGTCTCTGCACTATCATGCCTTGGAGGATCAAGTTGGTTGTTGGTTTGAAAATGAAAGAAAAAAAAGGAAGTAAAAAATCTTGGCTATCCCACATCGGGGAGATAGCATATAAAAATAGTTTTTTTTAGCTATTTTAGGAGCTTATCTCCATTGTTTGTATCTACACCAAAAAAAAACACCAAATACCAAAATGTATAAATTACATGGTATTGTATTTTTTTACCACTGAGGGATTTAGGGATGGTATCTCTTGGGTATAGTATTTTAGGTATTGGGGTGTGTGTGAGAAATATTGTGTATTATATGGTTGTAATAATTTTTCGTAAAGTGAATAATTTTTCATTATATCTTCTGTTATTTTTATTCTCTTTAATTTCTTTGTTATTATTTTCTACTTGAAGGTGGTTCAAAGGGGATAGGAATTAGTTTGTGTTTTTTCCCAATAAGTGATATCAGAGCCTTAGGTGTAGAATAATTCTTTTGAAATTTTAATATGCTCTGTGGTTGCATCTTTATCTGATCTTTCACATTAGAAAAAATTTCTAAATTAGAATTATTATTTTTCAAGCAGACGTTTCGTACTGGTGGAGTAGCAAGTGGAGTCTGATTCTGGTGGAGTTCGCTATTTTGGTGGAGTTGCTTTGGATACTTGTATATTTGAGAATAGTGGAAATAAGTACAATCTAAAAAGGTTCTGGCAAAGGAAAGACTTGGCATTTAAGTGTATCCATTGTGATCCACCTCTGTTTCCTGTGATCTAATTTAGTGGGTACTTTTTCATTGTTATTGTCCATTTATTAGTACTGTTAAGCATGTCGGGACAAGATTTGAGAAGTTTGGTTAGAGAATGAGTTTTGGAGTTGGTTGCATGAGAAAATAAAGTCAAAGCTGATTAAAAATTATCCGCGAGTATTGTCAAAATCTGGCATGCATTAGTTAAGAGATGTAGAAGCTTCAGCAGTGGTTTTTAAACTATGATGGTTGTGATTTATTTCATGCATGATTGTAGTGGGAATGTAGCTTTGGGATTTTTGTGGGTTTTAGTGAAGTTTGAATTAAATCATGTAGGGGTACAGGTCATGTTTTTTTACACCTTTTGAGCTGGGTGTTTTCCACGTAAAAATATTGTATTCTTTACTTATTGTTCTTATTGCTTCATTGAAACATGTTAGACAACTTGTTTCACTCATAGGCTAATCTAGAGTAAATCACGTAAACCACAAGGTTGTGTGTAGTATCAACCTTAATTCATGATGTGGTAGGTTCTGCCACATTTCTCTTTGGAAGTTCTAGACTCTCCAAAATGTATTGAAACATTCATTCAGTTTGGCGTCCTCCTTGCCTTTCTCAAAAATGTTTGCACCTCAGAAACTTTTTGGTGAATAAGTACTAGGTCCAACAACATGTGGTTGCTTACTAGTGTTAATATAGAACTAACTGAATTATTGCACCCGAAGCACGGATTGGAGAACCAATTTGATGGACAACTATTTTTTTATGTGTCACCATAGTCCAATTTTTGTTATTTTTATGGATATTCTTTTCCCCAATTGACCTAGTTGTAACACCATTGTTTCCACTAATTAGCCTGCTGCCCAGAATGCCTAGTTGCATTCTCGTTGCTGCCACCGAGAGCTTACCTATTTGAGTACAATAACAAGAAGCATATCCCATAGATTTTAAGGATACATAAAATATTATGCTAAATTGAGATGCAATAATAATTAAGTCTCACAAATATTCGATCCCATATATAAGTTATAATCAGTCAATCAAAATGTTATGTAATGGCAGCATGAATGGGTTTGATACTAAACAAAACAATAATCCCAAGTCAAAAATTACCGAAATTCTATAATCTAATTCTGACCATTAGTTCCGAATGAAAACAAACCAACAATCCCAGTCATACCAAATAAAACAGTCTTCAAAAAAGTGAAAGATGCCAATTTTCACTTGGGAAAAAAATTGTCCCTGGATAGAGCACTTATGAGAGTTGTCACTGATTGTCTTGATAACATTGGATCATCATTTTGAGGATTCATCAGTTATTTCTAGAAACTGGACATTTGATGTCGCTGCCACCTGGATATGTAGATATAAGGTAAAATCTAGAGGAGATTATGGATGTAACGAAAAATATTTTCTTGAAAAACAAGTCAGTATTGAGTCAACAAAAAGATGTCTTCATAAAAAACTTTTTTATCCAAAAGAGGGAAATGATATATATATATATATATTAATCAGCAAACTAGATAGAAGCACTAACCTGATCATCAGGGTAAACTTGATCAAACCCATTGCCTTGTTCATTAGGTAGGCTTGCATTCGAATTTCCATGATTCTTGAAGGGATAGACCATATTATTGAAATTGAAATACACATCACAATTTTCTTTTTCATTTGAATTTCTTCCTTCAATATCACTCTCATATGATGCCGCCACAATAGTGCTTGGATCAAACATGTTTGGTTCACCAATATGTTGGTGAAAATTTGAATTTTCTGCTCCCAATCCATTAATAGTCACATTTCCAACATAAGCATCAGACATATTTGCGCTACTTGAATATGTTGCCACATTGTCCAAATTGACATTCAAGTTATAATTACTAGTTGGTGCATTTCCAATATCTGAACCAGACATTATTCCACTACCTGAATATATTTCTCCTTGGGCCATATTAAGATCCAACTTGTAATCACTTTGAGTATGATTATGTCCACTATTAAGTGCAAGGCGATACCTATAATTACTGTTCTCAGTTATTGGGCCTTGTAGTCCTTGTGAATTCATCATTCCAAATAATGGTCCATGTTGTTGTTGTATCCTACCAACAACATTATTTTGGGCCAACAAAAATGGATTATTGAATGGATTGCATATGTCGAGGTAGTGGGATTGAATCGGAAGTTGTGGACGGTAGAATTGTTGTTGAATTGAACTCTCTCCTCGAACAAAAAATTTGTTTGTATTAAGACTTAGAAAGGGAAACTTTGGGCTTCTTTGGGTTTGATTTGTGTTACGCTGTAGATTTGGTACATATTTTTGAAGACGAGACATTGTCCCAAATATTTTAAAGCTACTTTTTGGTACATGAAACTCACTTGAGGATCCCTTACCTGATGGGTGACGCCATTTCTGAGAGGTTTAATAAGAAAAAGATAAAAAAAAAGAGTTAGACAATGAGTATATTTATCATCTAAACTCATTGTTATTTAGATGTGTATCTGTAACACCCCTCAAAAAAATTTCCCCTAAAATTCAAACCCTTCTTGTATACGGGTAGGGTCGAACTCGAGTATTGAGGAGCGTATGCATGCGTCTTTCAGAATTTGAGCAGTGTTAGAGGTGAGGTGGGGTCATGAAGGACCCCTAGGATCAAATTAAATCCAAAAGATTCGTCGTGGCTAAGTTTGGGTAGAAGTTCGCATAAGGGGTCGACTTCTAACGACCCTATCTTTTGAAAGACGACAATCTGGGTGGCCCATGACCCATCAAATCAAAGGTCGTTGAGTCTTCTTTCCAACACCACCAAGAATGAAACTTTTGGAGTTCGGAGTCGATAGGTATGACGATCCTAAGATGAACTAGCACAATAGAGATTTTCAAGCCTGGGTTGCAATTGCTGGAAAACCTGGCTTTGCGCCGCAGTGGCGCGATGCGCCACTATCGTGCCAGAAACATGCCTCAGTAGTTTGGGCTCTGGAGCGGCGCGCCACTAAAAGTTGTGTAGGGTTTTTCAGGCCAAATTCCCAGAACTCAAAACAATGGCCTTGGCGCTATAAGGGCGCGACGCACCACTATCGTGCCAGAAACATGCCTCAGTAGTTTGGTCTCTGGCGCGGTGCACCACTACAAGGTGTGCAGGTTTTAGGCATATTCAGCCTGGCACTGCAATGGCGCGACGCGCCACTATCGCGTCAGGTGCATTTTTAGCCTATTTTCAGAACTTTTGAGAAGGGGCAATTTGGGAACTTACCCAAATTATGTATGTATTGCCTTTGGTCTTTTGGGAACACATTTCTCAGCCTCACTCTCTCTCTAAAAAATCCTAGGAGCTTCTCTCTCTCTCTCTTCTTCTTCTTCCCCATTTCCAACAAGAAGAGTTCCAAGAGCTTCAAGATTTGAGTCCTCCATTGAAGACCCAACACCAAGGTTTTCTTCAAGTCTTCCCTAAGGTATGTAAGGCTATCCAAAACATGGGTTAAGTCCACCCATGTGCCCTACTCTTGCTTTGAGGTTAGATATCTATGAAAAATGTATTTTCTTGGTATTATTCATATTTGAATGAGTTTTGTCCCCTATTTATTTAATGCCATATGTGTTGACGTTGTTGAGCTAAGAAATTCCTAAAACCCTTCATGTTAGTATGAGTTGATAGAGATGACTTGTTATTATGTTTTGTTGATCTCTTTAGCCAAGTGATTATGTGGCTTAAGTCATTTTTCCTTAAATGTGTTATCCTACTTAAATTGTTGAGCTAAAGTCATAGAGTTGTGATGAGTCTTGAGGAGATGTCATAAATGATTACCAAAATGAGGCTTGATTAAGTTAATTGGAGGATAGAATTGACGAGTAGACAAGGTCCTAAATGAGACTTACCATTATGACTTAAATTGAGTTAAGAATGAGGTTAAAGTTGATGAGTGGGAAATGTTCCACATGAAACTAGCCGTGAGGGCTTGTTTGATATGATTGGAGGGAGTCTTATGAGCATAGAGTCATGGGAGGAGTATCGAGCACCGAAGAGGGTAAGAGTATAGTCCATACTCGAACCCTAGAAACTACGCCGCCAATGTAGGTAGGGATGGAACTGTTAAAGTGGGATGCTTCCCTTGGGATCGAACCGTTAAAGTCGGATGTTTCCCATTTTACTGTCATGAAATGATAGGACTTGACTAATCGATGGTATCCATGATTAGGGAGGCGTTCATGCCCTGGCAAGGTATGGACAGACGTGGCAACAACGTCTGATTGTTGTATTATCACCGGCTCATCGGTGATGGTTGTCGGTTAAGAGGAACTCCCATTTAGGCCTTGATAGTGCTCCGAGTCAGTTGAGTTAAGTGGCTTATGAGTTAGTACTGTCTAAACTATTTTTGTCAGACTTAGGACATTTGAGTGAGTTGTCATGTATATATGTATGAGTTGAGATCCTGAGTTGATATTGATGGTTTCTTATGTGGTTTCATCCGGCCATTTTACATACTCGTACATTCCATGTACTGACGCCATTTGGCCTGCATCGTTTCATGATGCAGAGACAGGTACTAGAGATCATCAACCGGCGCTCCATTGAAGATCCATATACACTTCCAGCTAGTTGGTGAGTCCTCCTAGTTCCCGGAGGATATTGAGCCTTCTTGTACAGTTTTATTGTCATTTCTTTTATTTTGATTATTGGTAGCCATGGACTTGTCATTGGCACCTTTTAGACTTGGATATAGGCTTCATAGACTGGAGTGTGGGGAGGTTGAACGGTAAATTCGAGGAGTCTTATTATTTTTGTTGTTGAGTTGATGAATGCTTGGCTTTCGGCCCTCATATTGCGAATAGTATTCCATTAATTGAGTTTCCGCTAAGAGAATGTGATTGAATGGATGTGTGACTGGACCAGGTGGTTCGCTCGGAGGTCAGAAATGGCCTTCGGGTGCCGGTTACGTCTAGGGTACCCTCCCGGGGCATAACAATATCAAATGACCGAACTCATTTATAATAAAAAATATTTCAGGTGTTTGGCAATTGGTGAACAATTAAAGTCTTTTGAAACAATATGAATTAAAGATTGATAACAATATTATCCTATTGAATGACAAAATTATAGAAATTAACAATGAATTATTAGCTTCTATCACTAAACATGTAACAAATTCAATCGCTAAATTTCTTTAATGAGAGTGTTTTGATAACACTTTTGAATTAAAAAGATTGATAATAATATGAAAATACTTTCTAGCGAAAGTAAAATGAAATTAGATATTTCATTATGCTTTTGATATAAAATTAAAATTAAGATAGTTGCAGAAAAATAACGTCACATAAAAGTATTTGATGAAAAAAAGCTTTCCAAGCAAAGTATTTTCTAGTAACCAAGTACAAGAAAATAACTTTATAGTATATTTTTTTGTTGTATAACTTTTTCCATACCATACACATACAAACGGTACATAATTTACCACTTAATGTTTTTTTAAAAGCCAATTCAATTTAATTCAATATTTTTTTTTAAAAAAAAGATGTACCTGAAGATGACTTGCAATTTGCATCCTAGTAAGACCAGGAACATTCATCACCTCTAGAATCTCCTTGGGGTAACATCCTACATATCAAGCCGAGGTACATGTAAATACAACAATCACTATACCTTAATTCCAAACAAGTTGACGTTAGCTCTAAGTATGAATTCTCATTGCTTATATCGTTCCATATAAATGAATTGTAAAGAAATGTAATTAATAGTGAAGTAAACTTACTTCCTTCTCCAAGTTGTTGTACAGCTTCCATGACTTTGGCATGGAGATCATCAGTCCATTCTATGTAGTTCTTTTGCCTAACAATCTTATGAATATCACTGCTTTGGCTTTCTCCTTCATTAATCTCTTTCATGCTTTTTCTACCTCTTTTCCTGCTCAACTTACATTTCTCATTTAATAGAACATCGTTTTCAACCTCATTAATATAGTTGTCTTGTTCCTCAGTATTACACACATTTTTCTTCTCTCTAAGTTATTCTTCACTTTCTCCAAAAATGTTATTTTTACCAATATCATCAACATTCATCTGATCTCTATTTTTTGATGATCTTTCTCTCGCTTTCTCTTTTTGTATTTTTTTCCTCAATACAAATTGCCACAAGTATTTCACAATTTCCTTGTCATATGGTTTCTTAAGGAAAATATAAGCTCCTTCATCCAAAGCTTTCTTTACTATATCTTCATTGTGTTCATCACATACCGCTACATAATTATTTCGAGAAGCTATTAATTAGAAATGAATTATGTTATACATTATGTGAATAGTTAATTTCACACACATATTCGCTGAGCTTTATTCATTATAATAGTAAGATTACAAAACTACCAGTTATCATACATTTTTTAAAAAGGAACTAGCGACTGATAATTTATATTGTCATACAACTAAATTCATTGCTAATGTTATTTAACGATGGATTACAGTAAATTCATTTCTCTACAAACTATTTAACAAAATTTTAAAGGTAAATTTTATAGCTAATGTTTTGTAGTGTATTAATTAAAATAACTTACTTCAGCCAAAATGGATGTTCATAAGTGGACGAGAAGAATAAATACTTACCAAGTGAAACTATATCCAAGGCCAAGGCTTGACCTAAGAGGTGAAAAGAAAGCATGTTCGATGAATGGACATTGACTATCATCACATCAATTTTTTGCTCTGCTTTGGAGAATATTGACATTGCTCCTGAAGCCGTATCAACCATCACAACTGTATCAATGCTCTTTGAATGTTGGTGAAGAAAATTTTACACAAAATTATCATGCAAATCTGTTTATTTCTTATATACAAATTCAATTGTAAATTTTCAGGTTATATTGCTACACCTTAGTTTATGCAGTTGCATATAATAATCAACTTATATTATAACTGCTATGTGCAATCTTATACAAGTTCGCATAATATTATATACAATATTATTTAAGATAAATAATTGAATTGTAGAATTGGGAAGATCGTATAGGAATATATTGTTAAAGATCTATTACATTTTATTCAAATATATGACTTATTGAAAACAAACATTCAATAAACACAACTATCAACACCCATAAATAATAGAATTAAAAGTTTTGAAATAATATTATTTCATGAATATGCAACTAATAAGTTTAGAAGATTCAAAATAAAGGAAAGGATTTATCAATAAATTTTAATAGTCTCATATGACTTATACATTATATTGGCAATGATCTTTTATGTCTAGATATCCATAAAATAATTAATCCAACTGAATATGAAGATATTAATAGAAAGTTATATGAAACCCCGTGTTACTACATGTCTCATACGTGGCACATTCAAAAGAAGGTGTCATGATATAGGATGAATTAATGAGATACAAGGCAATGTTAATGTGATGCTGGAGGTTTGGAGATAACCCTTGGATTCAAAAGATTTCAAGTTGAGCAGGACCAAAAATGAGTGGTTGGAGTGCAAGTTCAATGGTGTTACCATGAAACAGACGTGGACATGATGCTTGATACTTAAGTCATTTTCAAGAGAGGAAATTTCAAGTACCTTAGTGTTAGTAATCCAAGGTAATGGTGAGATTAGGGGATGTCATGTATTGCATTGGGGTGAAATGGATGGAATGGAGTCTTACATTGAGTATTATATTTAATGTGATAAAAATATGCTGCCAATAATTTAAGGTAAGTTTTAGACCGGTGGTTAGATCAATAATGTTAGATGGAGAGAGTATTGGCTAGTCAAGAACACCCATGTCCAGAAGATGAGAGTAGTAGAGATGAAAATATTGAAATGGATGTGTAGGCATACCAGGGGAGTTAAGATTAGGAATGAAGATATTAGGACCAAGGCGAGAGTGGCTCCTGTGGATTATAAGATGCGGAAAGTGAGGTTAAGATGGTTTAGACATGTGAAGAGTAGATGTGTGGATGCCCGGTAAGGAGGCGTGAGAGGTTGTCCGTAGAGTTCTTGAGGAGGGGTAGATGATATCTCCTCCAATTATATCCTCCAATTAACTCAATCAAGCCTCATTTAGGTAAGCATTTATGATATCTCCTCAAGACGCATCACAACTCTATGACTTTAGCTCAACAACACAAGTAGAATAACACATTTAAGGAAATTGACTTAAGCAACATAATCACATGGCTAAAGAGATCAACAAAACATAATAACAGGTTATCTCCATCAACTCATACTAACATGAAGGTTTTAGGAACTTCTTAGCTCAACAACATCAACACATATAGAATCAAATAAATAAGGGACAAAACTCATTCAAACCTAAACCATACCAAGAAACTCCATTTTCATGGACATCTAACCTCAAAGCAAGGGTAGGGCACATGGGTGGACTCAACCCATGTTTTGGATAGCCTTACATACCTTAGTGAAGACTTGAAGAAAACCTTGTGGTTGGGTCTTCAATGGAGAACTCAAACCTTGAATCTCTTGGAACTCTTCTTGTTGGAGGAGGATTTGGAGAGGAAGAAGAAGAGAGAGAGAGAGAAGAACTCCTAGGGCTTTTTAGAGAGAGAGTGGGGGCTGAAAATGTGATCTCAAAATAGTCTAGGGTGATACATATATAATTTGGGTAAGTTCCCAAATTGCCCCTTCTCAAAAGTTCTGAAAAATAGGCAAAAATGCACCTGGCGCGATAGTGGCGCGTCGCGCCACTGCGGCGCCAAGCCCAGTTTTCCAGAAATTGCAACCCAGGCCTAAAAATCTCTATTGTGCTAGTTCATCTTAATATCGTCATATCTTTTGACTCCGAACTCCAAAAATTACATTCTTGGTGGCGTTGGAAAGAAGACTCGATGGCCTTTAATTTAATGGGTCGTGGGCCACCCGGATTGTCTTCTTTCAAAAGATAGGATCGTTAGAAGTCGACCCCTCATATAAACTCATCCTAAAACTTAGTCACGACGAATCTTTTGTACTTAGCTTGGTCCTAGGGGTCCTTCGTGACCCCACATCACCTCTAGCACTTCTCAATTTCTCAAGGACTCGTCTTAACTCCTGCAAATGCTCCACAATACTCGAGTTCGACCCTACCTGAATACAAGAAGGGTCTGAATCTTAGGGAAAAATTTTGAGGGGTGTTACATTATCTCCCCCTTTGGATCATTCGTCCTCGAATGACGAGTAACCAAGAATGGACTTGGGGCACAAATCACAATCAAGAATTTAGTCATTCAATCAATCAAATTCTTAAACAATTATCAATCAAGACTCAAAATGCACAAATGAATTCAAGTCAAGGAAATGGGCATTACCTTCAACATTCTCGTCGGTAGGCATAAATAGATGTGGATATTTAGATTTCATGGCTTCCTCCGCTTCCCATGTGGCTTCCTCAACAAATTGGTTTCTCCACAGGACTTTGACTGAGGCAACCTCTTTGTTCCTCAACTTGCGAATTTGGCGATCAAGAATTTGGACCGGAACCTCTTCATAAGACAAATTATCCTTAATTCCAATGCTATCAATGAGGACTACCAATGAGGGATCGCCCAAGAACTTCTTCAACATCGAAACGTGGAACACCAGATGAATAGAGGCTAGCTCTGAAGGTAACTCCAACTCATAGGCAACACTCCCAATCCGCCTCGAAATTTGGTAAGGACCAATATATCGAGGACTGAGCTTCCCTTTACTTCCAAACCTCATGACACCCTTCATGGGTGACACTTTTAAATACACCCAATCACCCACCTCAAACTCCAAGTCTCTCCTCCTCACATCGGTGTAAGATTTTTGGCGGCTTTGGACTGTCTTTAGCCTATCTTGGATAAATCTCACCTTTTCCATGGCTTGGTGAACAAAGTCAGGCCCAATCAACTCAATCTCACCAACTTCAAACCACCCAATGGGCGATCTACACCTCCTCCCATACAAAGCTTCATAAGGATCCATTTGGATGCTTGCATGATAGCTATTGTTATATGCAAACTCTATGAAAGGTAAGTGATCATCCCAATTTCCCTTGAAGTCAAGCACACATGCCCTCAACATATCTTCCAATGTCTTGATGGTGCGCTCTCCTTGGCCATCTGTCTGGGGATGGAAGGTTGTACTCAAGTTCACCTTCGAATCTAATCCCTTCTAAAAGGATTTCCAAAATTGGGAAGTGAATTGGGCTCCTCTGTCTGAGATGATAAAAAAAGGGACCCCATGCAATTTGACGATCTCCTATATGTACAACTTTACATAATCTTCTGCGGTGTTAGTAGTCTTAACCGCCAAGAAGTGAGCTGATTTCGTCATTCTATCCACAATCACTCAAATGGAATCGTGTTACTTTCGGGACCTCGGCAAGCCTGTAATAAAGTCCATGTTGATCATCTCCCACTTCCATTCTGGAATTTCTATGTTTTAGGCTAAACCACATGGCCTTTGATGCTCAACCTTCACTTGTTGGCAATTCGGGCACTTGGAAACAAATTCCGCAATATCCCTCTTCATCCCACTCCACCAATAAATTTCCCTCAAGTCATGATACATTTTTGTGGAGCCTGGATGAATAGAGTATCTGGAACTATGTGCTTCAGCCATAATCCTCTCTCGAACATCATCGATATCAGGTACACATAATCTACTTTGGTACCTCAACACACCATCTCCCCCTTTGGTGAAAACCATCACCCCTTGTTTATGAACAACTTCTTTCAACCGGAGGAGGATGGGATCCTGATCTTGTTTCTCCTTTACCTCTGCTACAATTGAGGACGTAGCCCCATCTCGAACGTTTACTCCACCTTCATTGTTCTCTTCGAGTCGAACTCCCAATCGGGCTAATCGATGTACCTCCTTCGCTAATTCCCTCCTTCCCTCCTCCATATGGGCAGTGCTACCCATAGACAACCTGCTAAGAGCATTATCAACAACATTAGCTTTACCTGGATGGTAGAGGATGCTCATGTCGTAGTCCTTGAAAAGCTCAAGCCATCTCCTTTGCCTCAGGTTGAGTTCCTTCTGGCTAAAGACATATTGTAAGCTCTTATGATCAGTGAATACGTCAACATGCACTCTATACATGTAGTGGCGCCAGAGTTTAAGCGTGAATACTACAGCCGCTAACTCAAGCTCATGAGTTAGATAATTCCTCTCATGAACCTTAAGTTGTCTCGAAGCATAGGCTATCACCTTCCCCCTTTGCATCAACACACAACCCAAACCAATTCTGGATGCATCACAGTAAACCACAAAGCCCTTTGTTCCATTGGGCAAGGTCAGGACAAGAGCAGTGGTTAGCTTGGTCTTTAATTTCTGGAAACTCTCCTCACAAGCATCAGACCATTGGAACTTAGCCTTCTTTTGAGTCAGCTTAGTTAATGATGATGATATGGATGAGAATCCATCTACAAACCTTCGATAATAGCCAGCCATACCCAAGAAGCTTCTTATCTCTGTCGGGGATGTGGGTCTGGGCCAATTCTTCACAGCTTCAATCTTTTGGGTGTCAACCTAAATACCGTCTCCATATACAATGTGGCGTAAGAAGGCCACTGATTCAAGCCAAAATTCACATTAGAGAACTTTGTATATAATACTTGGTCTCTCAAGGTTTGTAAAACGACTGTAAGATGATAGGTGTGCTCCTCTTCATTCTTGGAGTAGACCAGAATATCATCTATGAATACAATCACAAACATATCAAGATATGGTTTAAACACTCGGTTCATGAGATCCATGAAAGCTGCGGGGGCATTAGTCAACCCGAAGGACATGACCAAAAATTCAAAATAGTCATAACGGGTCCGAAACGCTGTCTTTGGGATATCACACTCTCTCACCTTTAACTGATAGTAGCCAGATCTCAGGTCTATCTTTAAGAAGCAAGTGGCACCCTGAAGTTGATCGAATAAGTCGTCTATTTTGGGGAGAGGGTATTTGTTCTTTACGGTGACCTTATTCAGCTGCTTGTAGTCAATACACATTCTAAGGGACCCATCCTTCTTTCGCATAAATAGGACCAGAGCACCCCATGGTGAGACACTCAGCCTAATGAATCCCTTATCTAACAAGTCCTTGAACTGTTCTTTCAACTCCTTCAACTCGACTGGAGCCATTCTATATGGAGGGATTGAGATAGGCTGGGTGTCAGGAAGAACATCAATCCCGAAGTCGATCTCCCTATCAAGAGGGACTCCAGGCAGATCCTCGGGAAAGACGTAGGGAAACTCATTGACAATCAGGACTGACTGGAGAGATGGAGACTCAACATTGCCATCTTTTACTTGGACAAGGTGATAGATACACCCTTTTGAGATTAGCTTCCTGGCCCTAAGGTAAGAAATGAACTTACCCTTAGGCATAACCGGACTACCCTTCCACTCTATGGAAGCTTCATTTGGGAATGTAAACTTAACAATTTGAGTCCTACAATCAATAGAGGCATAACAGATATAAAGCCAGTCCATGCCAAAGATCACATCAAAATCAACCATGTCCAACTCAACTAAGTCGGCCAAGGTATCCCTATGATGAATTAACACAGTGCAATCTCTATAGACTCTCTCAGCTAAGACAGAATTACCGACAGGAGTAGTTATACTGAAAGGCTTAAGAAGACGTTCAGGAATTTTATTGAATTTACTAGCCACATAAGGAGTCACAAAAGATAAGGTGGCACCCGAATCCATCAAAACATAACAATCAAGAGAAGAGATTTGTATCAAACCCGTCACAACGTTTGGAGAGTCCTCTTGATCTTGACAACTACCCATGGCATATATGCGGTTTGTACCCCCACCCGTACCTGAAGTAGTGCCTCTCTAATTACCCCTAGCCGGTGGTACGGTGGAAGAATGCTGGACTCTATTTCCCCCTGTTGGGCACTCCTTCTAAAAATGGTCCATTTGGCCGCATTTATAACAACCAACTCTTCCCGCTCTGCATTCTCCCAAGTGGAGCCTACCACACTTGCCGCATGATGGCTTCCCCCTCGAACCTTAACTTACACTAGCCTGGGATTGAGAACCCTGGGGTCTGAAATTCTGGCGACTCTGTCCTTGTCGGTCATACCTGTTTTACGGCATAGGTGCACTTGCGGTAGATGAGGCATAATTTGGAGGCCTCTTCTGGAAGAAGGACCTGTTGCCCTTGTTTTGCCTTTGTTCATTCTCATGGCCCGCTGATTTTGCCTTCTTGCTCAGATGCTCCTCTTGGTCTTTTCTCTTCTCATCCTCCACCTATTGAGCATACACCATTAGTCTCAAAATATCCATGTCCGAGATCAACAATGCTGCTTTGCACTCCTTCTTCACATGCCTCCCTAATCTGGAGATAAATTTCCTCATCTTTGACCTCATATCTGGGATCATTTCTAGAGCATACCTGGACAGCTGGATGAACTTCAGGCCATACTCCTTAACAGTCATACCCTCCTGTCTCAGATTCACAAATTCCTCCACTTTCGCTTCCCTCAACTCTCAGGGAAAGAAGTGGTCAAGAAAGGCTCCCTCAAATTCATCCCACATAGCAGGTTCAACATCCTCACCTCTACCTTGCTCCCATTGGTTATACTAAATGTTTACCACATCCTTGAGTTGATAAGACACCAACTCAACCCCCTCAATTTCCGTAGCATGCATAGCTTTCAGAATTTTCCACATCTAGTCAATAAAGTTTTGAGGGTCTTCATCAACCTTAGAACCCGTGAATATCAGCGGATTCATTCTCAGAAAGTCTCGAATTTTGGCAGCAGCAAACGACTCTTGGGAACTAGAGCTAAGAGTCGGCGAACTTTGGTTACCATTTCGAGTAGCCATTAATTGAGTGAGCATTGCAATCGCCCCTCTAAATTCTACCTCTGACGTGGATGCAGGTGGAGTAACAGGCACTTGGGGCGCCTCCGCATACCTCACAAGTCGGCCTCTAGCCCTTGCCGGGCGTATCTCAGACTGGGGCATCTCTACATTATCGGCATTCCCATGTCTAGCAGTACATTTTGGAGGCATTATCTGTAACGTATAAACACACGAATTAGAAGGGAAGTTTCATAGAGTTTAACTCCATCGCACGAATTTAGAGTATGAAAGAGGGGAAACAATTCCTAATGTCTCATAGCCTCCTGCTTATAAGTGTGGTGCACAACACACCCATAAACAAGACTCTATTAGACACGGCTTCATAGACTCCCTAGGACACTTGAACTCTGGGCTCTAATACCATGTTTATCAAGCCCTGGGAGGGTACCCTAGACGTGACCGACATTTGAAAGCCATTTTTGACCGTCAAGCGAACCACCTAACTCAATCATTCCGTCATTCAGTCATATACGCTCAAAGGAAGGCTCAATTATAACATGTTATTTATAATATGGGGGCCGAAGGCCAAACATATTTAACTCAACCAAATAAGGATAATAGGACTCCTCAAAATAACAATTCAACCTCCCCACACTCTAGTCTATGAAGCCTCTATCAATGTCTAGGAGGTGTCAATGATAAGTCCATGGCTACCAAGAAATCAAAGTAAAGGAAACTACAACAAAACTATACGATAAAGTTCAACATCCTCCGGAAACTAGGAGGACTCACCAACTAGCTGAGAGTGTATGTGGATCTTCAACGGAGTGCCGGTTGATGATCTCTAGTACCTGTCTCTGCATCATGAAATGATGCAGGCCAAATGGCATCAGTACATGGAATGTACGAGTATGTATAATGGCCGGATGAAACAAACATCAAGGAAACATCAACATCAACTCAGGGTCTCAACTCATACATATATGACAACTCACTCAAGTGTCCTAAGTCTAACAAGAATAGTTTAGATGGGACTAATTCATAAGCCACTCAACTCAACTGACTCGGAGCACTATCAAGACCTAAATAGGAGTTTCTCTTATCCGACAACTATCACCTATGAGCCGATGATAATACAACAATCAGACATTGTTGCCACGTCCGTCCATACCTTGCCAAGGCATGAACGCCTCCCTAATCATGGATACCATCGATTAGTCAAGTCCTATCATTTTAGGATAAATAAATGGGAAACATCCGACTTTAACGATTTGATCCCATGGGAAGCATCTGACTTTAACGGTTCCATCCCTACCTACGTTGGCAGCGTAGTTCCTGGGGTTCGAGTATGGACTATACTCTCGCCTGCCTTAGTGCTCGATACTCCTCCCATGATTCTATGCTCATAAGACTCCCTCCAATCATCTCAAACAAGCCCTCACGGCTAGTTTCATATGGGACATTGCCAACTCATAAATTCTATTCTTATTTTAACTCAATTAAGTCATAATGGCAAGTTCCATTAAGGACCTCGTCCACTCGTCAATTCTATCCTCCAATTAACTCAATCAAGCTTCATTTAGGTAAGCATTTATGATATCTCCTCAAGACTCATCACAACTCTATGACTTTAGCTCAACATTACAAGTAGAATAACACATTTAAGGAAATTGATTTAAGCAACATAATCACATGGCTAAAGAGATCAACAAAACATAATAATAGGCCATCTCCATTAACTAATACTAACATGAAGGTTTTAGGAACTTCTTAGCTCAACAACATCAATACATATAGCATCAAATAAATAAGGGACAAAACTCAGTCAAACCTAAACCATACCATGAAACTCCATTTTCATGGACATCTAATCTCAAAGCAAGGGTAGGGCACATGGGTGGACTCAACCCATGTTTTGGATAGCCTTACATACCTTAGTGAAGACATGAAGAAAACCTTATGGTTGGGTCTTCAATGGAGAACTCAAACCTTGAATCTCTTGGAACTCTTCTTGTTGGAGGAGGATTTGGAGAGGAATAAGAAGAGAGAGAGAGAGAAAAAATCCTAGGGCTTTTTAGAGAGAGAGTGGGGGCTGAAAATGTGATCTCAAAATAGTCTAGGGTGATACATATATAATTTAGGTAAGTTCCCAAATTGCCCCTTCTCAAAAGTTCTGAAAAATAGGCAAAAATGCACCTGGCGCAATAGTGGCGCATCGCCAGGCTGATTATACCAAAAACCTGCACACCTCGCAGTGGCGCGCCGCACTAGAGACCAAACTACTGAGGCATATTTCTGGCGCGATAGTGGCGCGTCGCTCCCTTACAGCGCTAAGGCCAATATTTTTTGGGTTTTGGAAATTGGCTTGAAATACCCTGCATACCTTTTAGTGGCGCGCCGCGCTAGAGCCCAAACTACTAAGGCATGTTTCTGGTGCGATAGTGGCACATCGCGCCACTGTGGCGCCAAGCCCAGTTTTCCAACAATTGCAACCCAGGCCTGAAAATCTCTACTATGCTAGTTCATCTTAGGATCATCATATCTTTTGACTCTGAACTCCAAAAATTACATTCTTGGTGGCGTTGGAAAGAAGACTCGACGACCTTTCATTTGATAAGTCGTGGGCCACCCGGATTGTCATCTTTCAAAAGATAGGATCATTAGAAGTCGACCCCTCATATGAACTCATCCTAAAACTTAGCCACGATAAATCTTTTGGACTTATCTTGGTCCTAGGGATCCTTCATGACCCCACATCACCTCTAGCACTTCTCAATTTCTCAAGGACTCATCTTAAGTCCTGCAAATGCTCTATAATACTCGAGTTCGACCCTACCCAAATACAAGAAGGTTCCGAATCTTAGAGAAAAATTTTGAGGGGTGTTACAATTAGATATGGTTTAGGGTCATAAGGGATCTCTAACACCAAGCCGAGTCCAAATAATTCCTTTCAGCTAAGTTTCCGAATGAGTTAGTATAAGGGTAAACTTTTAATGACCATATCTCCTATAATATAATGAATTGGGTGGCCCATTACCTATCAAATTAAATGTCTTTGAATCTTCTTTCCAACTCCACCAAGACTGCATTTTTTGGAGTTTGGAGTCAAAAATTATGACTATTTTACTATAGACTATCTCTGTAGGAATTTCAGGCCTAGGGCTCCAGTGGCGCCCGGCGCCACTATAGCGCCCGAAACTAGCCTCAATAGTTTGGCCCTTGGCGCGACACGCCACTATTAGGGTTGCAGGGTTTTTAAGCCCATTTTCCAGATTTCAGAAATTTCAAGATTGGCGTTACAGTGGCGCGGTGCGCCACTATAGCGCCAGCAGGGATTTAGCCCATTTTTCCAGATTTTTGATGAAGGGCAATTTGGACATTTTTCCTAAACATATATACACAACTTGGTCATGTTTTGGGATAATATTTTCAGTCTTTTGCCCCTCTAAAGAACCCTAACCTTCACCCTCTTCTCTCTCAAATCATCTCCAACAAGATTTGCCCTAAAAAATTCAAGGATTCAAGCTTCCCATTGAATACCTAACAACAAGGTTTCTTCAAAATCTACTCTAAGGTATGTAAGGCTAACCTAAAATATAGATTGAGTTCTTCCATATGCCCTGCCCCATAGATGTGTTGGATGAAAGTTGTGAAAGGCTTGAACCTTCTATGAAGGTGTTCTTGAATGTTTCCTAAATTATAGAATATTTTTTATATACTATTAATTGATTTATGATTTTCATGACTTGAATTACTAAATAGTTATATTTCATATTATTGACTACAAATGATTTTTTGTATATAAATTCATATGTATTGATGGTGTTCTTGAGTGGAGTTTTGTTGAGAGTATGGATTCATGTTTCATTCACATGAAAACCAAGATGAGATTTCTTTTTTGGTCATAATTTGTCTTGAGGTTGAGATGGATGGTTTTTGTGTATATATATTGATTGGAATGAAAATAACGAATTAGGATAGTTATAAATGTGAATGGAATAAAAAGAAATGAGACATTGGTAGAGCTAGAATGTCATTTTTGTTTGTATAAATGAAATATAGAAGTAAATAAGGATCTTGGAGCAAGATGTTTGATGATGATGTGAATGATGATGTTTTATGATGATGTGAATGATGATGTTTGATGATGATATTTGATGAATGATGTTTATTTAACTAAAGAAAAATGATTGATGAAGAGGTTATGTTGATGATGATGTTTTGAGATGAAATGGATTGGAGTCTAACATAACTACATGATATGTGATTTGCATAATTTGATTTGATTGGAGTCTTATGAGCACTTTGAATAGAAATGATCTTTTGAGAAGGGGTTTTAAATAAATGATTTGTGAACACTTTTGCATAAACTATTTCTACACTATTTTGAGTTTAAAGAATGATTATTTTCATCTTTGATTTAGAAAGAGTTTAAGCATGATTTTAGTTTGAAAAGTCTCTTAATCACTATTTTGAGTATGAGTATTTTGAGTATAAATGAGTTGACAATTTGTACATTAAAACATCTATTTTGAGATCGAGTTGAAGAGTTAAAAACTATGTTTTAAATGTATTCATTGAGTTGAGATGGTATCAAATTCAAAAAGAAGAGTTTGATGATTGGGATGAGTTGATTGTGAAAAAAGTTCCGTTGAGACCAAATTGATTGAGTTTTGAAAAGAGTCCAATGAGACTAAATGAGTTAATTTGAAACTAAGTCCTAAGAGACTAAATGAGTATTTTGAGTATTTTACTCACTTGATAGATATGAGCACATTGAGTCTTGAGAGGAGTATCGAACACCGAATTAGGTAAGAGTATAGTCCATACTCAAAGCAATAACTACGTCGCTAAATATAGGAGAGGATTGGACCGTTAAAGTCGAATATTTTCTAAATTACTATCCTGACATGATATGACTTGATTGGTTATGGATCCATGATTATTGATTCGTTCTTACCCTGGCAAGGTATGAACGAACATGGCAACAACGTTGGCTTATTGTACTATCACTTGCTCATATGGTGATAGTTTTCGGTTAGAGAAACTCCCAATTGAGTGGATTGTGCTTGATATGATTGGTTTGATTGAGATTGTTGATGATTGAGTTGGATTGTATAACATTGTTAAATTCTAATTTGCATATCTATTGAGTTGAGTCCTTGACTTTATTGTTGAGTTGATTGTATATGATTTGATTGGATTGGATTTGATCGGATCAGATTGTACATGATTGGATTGGATCGAATTGGATTGTACATGATTGGATTGGATCAGATTGTAAACGATTGGATTAGATTGAATTGAATTATATGTGATTGGATAGGATTGGACCGTATATATGATTGGATTGGATCGAATTGTATATGATTGAATTGGATTGGATTGGATGTGATTGGATTGCATTGTATGTGATTGGATTGGATTGTTTATAAGTAGTCTCTGTCTAAACCGTATTCTTACTTTAGACTTATGACACCTTGATTAAGTCTCTCTTATCTTTCTGATTTGAGATATCTAAACTGATGTTATTCTACCTTGATGTATGTTTTATTCTGCCATATTATATACTCGTACATTCCACGTATTGACGTCTATTTGGACCTGCATCATTTCATGATACAGAGACAGGTTTAAGAGATCATCAATAGGTGCACCATTGAGGATCTATTCACACTCAGCTTATTGGTGAGTCCTCCCCTATATTCGGAGGACACCACTTATGTTATTCTTGCATTGAGTTTAGTCTTTCATTTTGATTTGAGGTAGCCATAAACATGTCATTGGCACCAATTAGATAGTAGTGATAGAGGCTTTATAGACTAGATAATGATAAGTCGATTGAGTATTTTATTTCTTGAATTATTCTTGTCAAACTATTTAACGACATAGATTGAAGTTCGATTTGTTGGCCCATGGCCTTTATTATTTGAGTTAGATTGATGATTTGAGTTGCCCACTAAATTATTTCTTTATTTTAAAATTTCTGCTGATTGATTGAATGAATGGGTGTGTGATTGGATCAAGTGGTTCGCTTGGGGACCAGCAATGGTCTTCGAGTGCCGGCCACGCCTAGGGTACCCTCCTAGGGCATGACAAAACCCATGTCCAGAAGATGAGAGTAGTAGAGATAAAAATGTTGAAATGGATGTGTAGGCATACCAGGGGAGTTAAGATTAGGAATGAAGATATTAGGACCAAGGCGAGAGTGTCTCCCATGGATTATAAGATGCGGAAAGGGAGGTTAAGATGATTTAGACATGTGAAGAGTAGATGTGTGGACGCCTCGGTAAGAAGGTGTGAGAGGTTGTCCGTAGAGGTCCTGAGGAGGGGTAGATGTAAGCCTAAGAGTATTGGGGTGACGTGATTAGGTAGGACATGCTGCAACTTTTCCTCATTGGGGATATGTCCCTTGATAGAAAGTTGTGGAGGTCGAGGATTAGGATAGTCGAGTGCTTTGCTTTCCCTTTCCCGGGGTACTAGTACTAGAGCTTGTTTGGATTGGCTTTTGGATTATAAGCTAAAAGTCATACGTTAGGATTTTTAACTTGTGACTTTTAGCTTATTTTTATCATTTTAGCTTAAAATCAAGTTCTTATAACAATTTCTTTAATTTACCCAAATATTAAAAGAGTGCTTAAATGCTTTTTTGGCTTAAAAAGCACTTAAAATAAGCCAATCCAAATAGGCTCTTATTAATATGGTATTTTCATTTTTTATATTTCTATCTCTATCAGTTGGTTCTTTAGCCTCGATTATTGTATTTTTTTGTTTTTGTTCCTTCTTGTTGCTACTATCATCCGTTTCATCCATTTTTTATCGAAGGTCTATCGAAAATAATCTCTCTACCTTTTAAAGATAGTGTTAAAAGTCTGTATACACACTATCCTTCCTTGACCCCACTTGTGGGATTAAATTAGATTTGTTATATATCTAAAATGAAACCTAACTCATTATTTTGGCAATAATTTTGGGTTTTAGAAGTCATAAAAGTGTCTAAAGGAGAAAGAACTTCCTTTTTCTATCAGATTTTTCTATGTATGTTCTTTATCATGCCGTCAAATTAAAGTTTAATACCTACTACTAATAGTTACTTTTGTATTACTACAAAATTACTTGGTTTATGCATGTGTATAACATCGTTCTTGCAAAAGTAGCTAGCAAAGAAATTCAAGTCAAAATGATTTAACACACCTTAAGCATGGAACAACAATGAATACTAACAAAGTAATTGGAAAACCCAACAAAAAACAAATGTGGGAAAATCATAAAACACACCTAAACTATACTAAAATTGTCATTTATATACCTTTTTGCACAATAAAACAGTTGAAGAAAATCACTGTTTTTAAAAATTAGGGCAAGGGGCAAAGGGGAAGTGGGGCTTATAAGTAGGAATTGAACCCCCACCAACAAGGTGATAACAAACTAATCTACTAATATTTCCCAAAATATCATTATTTTAAGATAGTCTTCGGGTAATATATTTATGGCATTTACTTATTCTTCCCAAATATTTGAAATGCAAAGGGATCCAAAGAGACCGTGTCTACATCCATAGGTTCCCAAGTACCCGGATAGATCAAAAGTTCAATTATATCCCGACAAAGGAATGTGAACTCTTTCTCCTGTTACATGAATTCAATTTTCATTTCATCCAGAAATTGTCTATTGCCTTCAGAAATTAAAATAGAGAAATTAATTGAATGACCATTAAGGTTGAGCCCAAAAAAATATTTGGCAAGTAGCTATTAAACTAGATCCAATTTTTTTCTTTCAAATTAAGAAAATTAAAATATTTTAAAATTCAAGGTCTGCGTGTGGTCAAAATGTTGAAATAACATGTTTTGGTTTAACAAAGCAGAAAAGGCTCGTTGAAATTAAGAGGGATATTTTAATTGAATTAAAAAAGGAAGGGGAATGTTTTTTATTTTTTGAAAATCAAGTCTCCCCACTATTGTTTTGTCTACTTCCAATTAAAGACAAAAAGAATATTATCTCATGGTCAAATAGTTACATTAGTTCTTATTTTGTCTTTCTCTTACTCTATCTCTTCCCTCCCATTACCCTAATCCTGTGCCTTTGCCGCCAAAATAACGTTTTTCTAAATGATAGATAGATTGGTAAAAATAAAAAATTTGCACATACAAAATTCATTTTTGAGGGATTTAATTAATTGTTTCCTCTGGTCAATATTATTTTGAAAGATCCCCCTTTTTTTTCTACTTCCAATAAATGACAAAAAAAATATTATCTCACGGTCAAATAGTTAGATTAATTCTTTTTTTGTCTTTCTCTAACTCTATCTCTTCCCTCCCATTACTATAATCTTGTGCCTTCTCCACCAAAATATTTTGTTTAAAAAAATAATAGATAGATTGGTAAGAATCAAAGATCTGCACATAAAAAATTCATTTTTGAGCGATTTAATTAATTGTTTCATCCGAACAATTGAAAAAGAACAATTTTTCCCTTTTCTTCAAAATGATTTTGTGTACAATCCACATGTTAGTTGATTAAATAAATAAAATTAAACATAAAGTTGTGTCCTTCCAGGTACATAGAAGTTAATCAAGTGTGTGAATGTGTATGTCAAGAAATAAAAATAGAGAATATGATATCACCACACAAAACTTATTTATTAACTAGTAAAACAACATATACAAACATAGAAATAGTGTTATGATAAGAAGGAAAATAGAAATCGAAGATTTACAAGATATATAAATGAATTCTAAAAGCAGATCCACGTTAAAGTCACAAATGAAATAACAAGCATCATATCAATTAAATCTCTTATACAAATGAAATTACACAGATTTTAGTTATATCAAAGAACCAAAGGTTACAACTTACAGGTTCTATTTTTATGTTAGAAATGTTACCTTTATAGTCATAAGACTTTAGCAAATCGGCCATATAAGTAACAAACTCTCTGTCATTATCAACCAGCATAACACGAACTTCTTCTATCATGCCATAGTAGGGAGCTTCCATTGGATCATATGCTCCTTCAACCAATTGAGAATTCTCCTCTTCGGATTTAACAAGGGAGAGATAAAAATATAATTTGTTAAATAAAACACTGAAATTTATAAAGAGGAACATTTAATTCTCTTAATAGGTACTTATCTAGTACCTCTACTTGATAACGGGCATGTCTAGTATTGACCATACAAAAAAATTTATTTGACCTATTTGATATTTTTTCTTTTTTAAGTCAAGACAAGGGTATACTTTTGTTTTTTTTCTTTTTCTTTTGCGGGTTTAGTATGGAGGGCAATGTTTTATTGAAAAAATAATAATCATATTTTAGTGTTTAGCTACTTAGACTTATTTTTCAAGGAAACATTTTTAATTTGGAAAAATGACTTTTATTAGTTATGGGATCTTAGTGAGTACTTATATTTTTAAAAAAATAATAGATAAACTATTTCTTACATTCTCTTATATTAGATATAATTTGTCATGGCTCAAAATCTAGGTCATGATGGCACCTTCCCTCATACCCCTCCCTCCTACCCAGGCAGACAAGTTAACCTTTCACGAAGACATAAAAATATAGGATAAAGCCAGAAGTAAAGTAATGACACAATAATCTAAATTCCTATAAACCTTAATAAATAAAAGACAGTACGTAAAATGTCCTATCAAGACTTAGTGTCATGTACACAAGGGCTTTCTATTACAAGAAATATGTCAAATATGGTACATCAACTATATAAAATCTAATACAATATATATGAAAGTAAAGAGGGAACCCAGACAAGTCTCTGGACTCAAGGATCTCACTATGAATTTGAATTAACAAACACAGTGAATGATTCAAGAAACATGTGAATAATTGGTGTCAAGATCTGTATCAAAAAAGATTTAGCAAGTGTAGTATGGGTAAAACATCTTAAGTACTCAATAGGGTTTATAGACAGATCGAGCAAAGGTAGTAACTATATCACATAAAGAATATTAAATAATCCTGCACACACAAAAGTCCGAGGAATTCAAAAAACACCAATAATTAATGTAAACACACAATATATAAAATGAAATGTAATGCAATGCAATAGTCAATAATCCTACAAATAACACCCAACCTTCCCCAGTCAATTTGTTGTAAGGTAGGATCCATGCGGAACTCGCGAGATCCATATATCCACCTGGAACAATTTTTCATTGAGCAAGAAAATCTATATTTATCCTTGGTTCATAAATAAGTAAGTTTGTAAGAACAATTTCCATCGGGACGGCAACTTCCTTTCAAAAACATTATTTTCATAGTTTCAAATCAGTGAATCCATGAGGATGAATATGAATGCATGATCATGGGATAATAATAAGTTTCGAATGCAACAAGTATATACAAATGTCTTTCTCAACATAAAACATATGCTATGGGCCTTATCAATCAATAAATTTACCTCAACCTCATGCTTGTAGGCCATACTTTCTTAAATTTATACACAAAATAACAGTTGGATAGGCATGTCACTCCGGATATTACTTTTCATTAAGTGCTGTTAGTCAGTTCATGTCAACGCTTACAGTCAAATATTGGGTTGCTTTGGAATAAATATAATGTTACTTGAAAGGCGCCCCTAGAGTTTGCATAGAATATAGCAAAAATGGACATACTCGCATTAAGTGTTTTGTAGACACTGATTAGGCTGGATCTAAGATTGATAAAAGGTATACTATAGGCTACTATGTCTTTGTGGGTAGAAATTTGATATCACGGAGAAGTAAGAAACAAAATGTTGTATCTCAACCTATTACAGAATCCGAATATAGAGCTATGGCACAATCCAAATGTGAGATTATGTGGATACATCACCTCTTAAGTGAAGTTGGGTTGAAGTATCCCACACCAGCGAAACTTTGGTGTGATAATCAAGTTCCATTCATATCGCCTCAAATTCAGTGTATCATGAAAGAACTAAGCACATCGAGGTGGACTGCTATTTTATTCGTAAAAAGATTCAAGAAAAATTGATTTCCACGAACTATGTGAAGACAGGGGAGCAACTATCTCATTTGTTTACAAAGGCGTTGAATGGAGCTCGAGTTAACTATTTATGTAACAAGCTGGGCATGATCAATATATATATGCTCTAACTTGAGGGAGAGTGTTACAGAATATTGTAAATATTTATTACCTTATATAGTTTGCTGAATCGTAGGAGAGATTTGTAAGAATCATAGGAGAGATCTGTAGGATATTTTCTTACCTTTGATAGAGCTTCTTACTAATGTATATATGCATGTAATGCTGATTTAATAAAATATGAAGTTCTGTTAACTTTCAACAAATAATACTTGGGAAAAGACACAAGTACCATGCGCTAAGTATACCCAAAATTTCAAAGACACACCTAAACCTTACGAGGGTCCCTTTCCACACATTAGTAAAAATCCATAGGTCCCCGCACGATGTCAAGCAAAAGAGGGTTGAGGGAGTGGGAAATTAGATATGACCATAGCAGTTCATAAACAATTGAAGAGGATTTCAGTGACAACACAAGAAAAAATCATTATTCCCTTTAGAATGTGGAGTGAGTGGTAACTTTCAGTAGTATTCACAAACCATTTGCATCTCAGCCAATATAATTGACATGTATCAGGCTTCGAATAAAGCATGTCAATAATTTTAGCTTTAAAGGATCATTACAAATGACATTTTGAGATAGAAAACACATTATTTTCTTTGTTTGAACTTTATTCTTTATATCAAATCGTCTAAACATATAAGTTTCTACCCTACTTGTTAGCAGCTTCATCATTGAAATCACTTATCCTACAACCATACTACTAAACTACAAACTTTATCTCTACCCAATTTAGGATAGTGAGTAACCTCAGATAACTATAAAAGAAAAATCATTCTATGTTAATAAGCCCATTAATACATAAATGCTATACTCCTTGCCATAATTGAAAAATTGCAGCTTGAATTCCAGCTCTATATGACACAATGAGAGTGGATCATGATTTAGTAACATATATGTATTGAGACAAGATTTTATATAGATTGCTAAAGATTATTAAAGTCTATGTTTCATTAAAAGAAGGGTCTAAGGATGTTGATCATGAAATACCTCTAATTTAGAAAATGAGAATCACATGAACCTTACATTTCATTGAGCACTCTTAATATTTAGCTTCAGAGCACAATATCACGAGCAAAAGGAAAGAGTAAGTAAACTGAGATTAGAAAAATTACTATCTTTCGAGGAGCTATATCCCAACAGAGTCCTCATCTAGGTTATAAATGATTAAATATGTTAACTAAATTATTAGGTAAAATAAGTAAGTGAATCTATACATGTGAACTTGGTTATTAATACAAGTATACATACATATGTGATGGATCATGCTAACTTATTAATATCAGATAAACGAGAAAAGAAAAATTAAAATAATAAAAGTAAAGAGAAATCAACTTTCCAAAAGATGGTAGAAAGATTAAACTAAATTAATATCACAATAACTAAAACTGATTATAACAACATCCATAATAAATGAGCTACTAACATTCAACTATTAATCTTACCAAATTCACCCAAGTGAAACATCAACGGCAAATGGACATTTTTAAAAATGGATCCCTTTTACACTTAATTGCAAGAACGATGAAGGGAGTGAACAAGGGTGCAAAACTAAACTGCAATCAAGTTAAACATTCACTAGATTATGTAATGCTGCTGAATTGAATCGATGTCAAGTCCCTTTAGCTTCACGACTGATTCCACATAACCTTTAAGTGTATGATGCTCTCTTAGCCTGGCAACTTCAGCACGACGTTGGGCTTGTTCAGCTAATTCATTATAGCTTTTGTTGTCAGTTATCATACATTTGTGAGGGGTAGGTCCGTGCCCTACTATAATCTTTCTTTCTTGTGAAAGCAACTGAAAATGCTCAGTATTAGTTGGTTTTGATGATTTCACAAAATCAGGGATTAGGTAAAGTTCTTGGTCCCTTTGAGGACACTTTGCTGATAATGATAGTAGAAAAACAATACAAAATAGATCCTCCCAACTCTGCAGGTCTGTGTATACGCGGTCAAGTTCCTGTGCAGGGGACTAGCTGTCTAACCAATACAAATCGTCCAACGCAATGTATATCACTGATATATACATTCTTTACAACATTTCTCACTTGGCTTTTGGAATTGTTGAAAAGAAAAATCCATTGAAGCTCATGCTCTCAAGAAATTTGAAATTTTCTCTTGAAGAAGATCAATGACCTGATAGTTATCAGTTGTTTTGTTCTTGTTTTAGAGTTATAATTTCTTGGTCTTAATCTTGTAAGGTCTACTCCTAATCTATAATAGAAACTAGACAAGTTCATTGTGTTTGTTTTTCATTGTTCATCGTGTCATAGTAACTATAGCTAGTTATGGAGACCTCTTGAAGCTTAAATTAGCTAGGAGTCTAGTGATTTAGGAAGCTGTAGAATTATTGTTTTAGATCTTTAACAGAGTTGTTACTAGGAGAGAATACGGATTGTGTATGCAATTCCTAGATTACAAGAGCTTGAAATTAGAATCTTTGGCTCAGTTGTTTTAGTAAAGATTGAGCAGAAATCCTGTGTGACAAGCCGTGCTTTTTCTCCCTTGAGCAAGAAGTTTCCACGTAAAATCTTGAGTCAATTTTATTGTTCTGTTCTTTAAGTTTCTGTACTGATTTCTTATAAGGGACCAGATCCTGACTGTTCTGGTGGAAGCATACATTCTAAAAATTAGTATTAGAGCAGGTTTTCTATATCCTCTATCTGGTTAACACCAAGAGAAGTTCCCACAAGAATGGTTGCTCCACTAAATTTGGAAGAGGGTCAGTCATCAACCAGACCCCCTCTATTGAATGGTCAGTTTTACAACTGGTGAAAGACTCGCATGCATGACTTTCTCATGGCTGAGGACAGTGAACTTTGGGACATTATTCTTGATACTCTCCATGTTCCCATTGTTAAAGAGAAAGAAGGAGACATTACAAGGATTATTCCTACAACTCGTAGGCAGTATACTGAGGCTGATAGGAAAAAGATTAAGAAGAATTATAAGGCTAAGAAACTGCTGGTATGTGGCATTGAAGCTGAAAAATACAACAAAATTTCTACTGGTGAGTCCACAAAAGAAATTTGGGACTGTCTGAAGACTGCTCATGAAGGAACTGAGCAAGTTAAAGAGTCAAAGGTGGATATTCTAACTACACAATATGAAAATTTTACTATGAAAGGAGGAGAGTCTATCTATGACATGCATACTAGATTTTCCTCCATTACCAATGACCTTCAAAGTCTGGGTGAACCTATTCATCCTAGCAAACAAGTCAAGAAAATTCGAAGGATCCTTCCTAAGTCTTGGTCTATCAAAGTGGATGCAATAACTGAAGCAAAGGACTAGAAGATTCTCACAATTGATTCCTTGATTGGGAGTCTTCAGACACATAAACTGCATCGAGCTTAGGATGGCATGAAGAAGGAGACAAAGCATGAGAAATCACTTTCTCTTAAAGTTGCTTCAGTTGAACCTTCAGCTGAGGATGAAGATATGACATATTTGACAAAGAGATTTCATAAGATTAGAAGAAAGCATGGAGGTTTAGTCAAGAAGGGTAACTCCAGTCGACTTACAAATGCTAATGATATGTGTCATAAATGTGGTAAACCAGGGCACTTCATCAGAGATTGTCTAATGCATAAGGTAGAATATAAAGAATATGTCAAGAATAGAGTACATAAAAGAAGGGACCTGATAAGAAGGAAGAAAGGCTGAAGCTGATTATATCATCAAAACGGCTCTTCCTGTATGGGGAAACTCCTCAACCGACTCTAAGGAGTCTAGTCATCTAGAAGATGCCTCCATGGTCACTGTAAAATATGATGAAAAAGTTTTTGACTCACTATTTGCGTTCATGGCAGAGTCAGATGATGAGGAAAATGATGCTGATGATGAAACAGAAGTAACTCTTGGTGATCTTAGACAAAACTTGCATATTTACTCTGCTAACAAACTGATAAGCTTAGCAGCAGTATTGATTGACTCAATCACTGAGTTGACAAATGAGAAGGACATGATGAATAACACTATTATTATTTTTCAAGATGAAAAGCTTACTCTAGTATCTCAAATCATTGATCTAGTAGAGAAAATTATGGTCCTGATAAGCAACAATGTTGACCCTAATCTAAAGCTCAAGAATTTGAATAAAAGCACTGAAAATCGCAAGGATGAAGATAGGAATGTACAAGTTGAGCTTGAAGAAAAGTTAATGGTAGCCGAGATGAAAATGTTTGATCTGGAAGAACAAATAATTATCTTAGTGGCTGATAATGTATAGCTTGACATTGAATTCAAAAATTCAATAATAAATGTTTTAAAGGAAAAGGTGAAGCTGGTGATTTACAGCTAGAAGTTGAAGATAAGTTGAATGAAGCTAATGAGAAGTTAGCCATGACTCTCAAAAGAAATGCTCAACTTTTAGGAGATCTTATTCAGGCAAAAACGAGCTGAGAAAATCCCTGAAATGGAATGCTTCATCAAAGATGCTTGAAAATATAACAAACTAGGAGCAAAATGGTGGAAGAGGATTAGGATGCCTAAACATCAGTCCTCCTTACAACCCTCAAATCAAGTATGTCTCTATATCTGATAATCTCCTATGTCTCTATTGTGGAAGAAATGATCATCTAAAGAATGAGTATTTTGCCTGGAAGAGATCTCAAGAAAAATTTTCAAACTACTTTAACCAAAAGGCGAAATAGAGCAAGGGAACTTGTTCTAACTCCGGACATAAGAAAGGATATCTGGCCATATTGGACCAAAAATTCTTTGATTGTGCCATTATTTGATGACTGGGAACTCCGATTAAATTGGGTTCCTAAGTCTAACAATTAACTTGTATTGCAAGGAAGTGAGGGAAGTGTAAGCCAGTACTTTCTTATGTCGAAAATGTGAAGAAGTACATGTTTATGGGAAGTAAAGACTTCATCTCACTTAAGGCACTTTAAGGAGAAAGTATTTCATTTTCTTACAACTCTACTTAACTATGATCAGGATGCAGGTATCTCAAATCATTGTATTGCCTTATTTATGAAAAAGTCAATTAAGTACCTATGCAGGTATACACTTGTATGAAGTAAGCTTGAATAAAAGGAGAACTGGAAGATAGGAAAATTTGTTCTTAAAACTTTGGAGAGGGACATGGTCCTGCTTGAAGGTTAGTATTCCTTACATTGCTTATTAACTAATTGTGTGAACCATTGAGATTTCCACGTGTACTTCTGACTATTGTCCCATTAGTTAAAACTCAAACATCGTGACTCTTTCGAAGAGACTTGATACACCCTTTTCTTTTCTTTTATATTTTTTCTCTCTTCAAATCAAATCCTAACTTGTCCAAAAAATTCATCCCTCTCTCAACAAAATTTCATTCCTCTTTCTTTGTCTTTTGATTCCAAGATGTCTAATCGAAGTTCAACTACTCAAGTTGTGCTCAAAGTCCTTCAAGATATTGATTCTACTGCATTTCCTGAAACCTTTGACATTCCATAGTCTCGTGCTCTTCCTTCAAACCCTCTTACGAGTGAAGTGTCAAAAAACCCTATTCTTGATTCCCCCATTCAAGTCAATGAACAAGCATTTCCTATCATTTTCTCTACACTGGACTTGAATGAACCCCAAAACTTGTCACTAGATGAGTCTATTCAACCCAAACCCTCCTTTGAGACTGAGTTGTCATTGTCTTTACCGGGTATGTCTTCAAATGAAATTATAGAGTAACATTTCGAAGGAGATCTTACATAAATAGAAGGAATAAAGTTAAATATTCTTGCAATTAGTGAAGAGTTGGTAGTTGAAAACTTGGGTACAGAAACTATGAAGAATAAAATTGTACCTTCCTTTTCGAAAGAGGAACTAGGTAATGCTATTCCTTCCATGTGTGAGGAACTATCTCCTAGATTGAATAAACCTCCATAAACTGCTCTACCATTTGTAAGTATTCTTGAGGATGAAGATGATGAGTTCAATATTCCTTTGTCTTGGAGATTGAAAAGGAGAATGACAGTAGTGGATTCTGCAGGCTCGAAGTTAAAATCTCACCCCCAATACAAAAAGTTCTTCAGCAAAATTGATGAGTGATGCCATAAAAGTAAGCAAAGAGAAAAATACAGAGAGAATAAAAAGAAAGTTGAAACAAGTTAACGAGTCCATTAGACTTGAAGAAGATGAAATTGTTGAAGTGTCAAAAGGAGAAGATAATGATGAAACGGAGTCAGAAAAGGATGAGTAAAAGGTTGAAAGGGGTTCTAAAAAGATTGATCCTAGAGGTAAAAGGGTGATAAATCCCAGGGCAAGGAAAAGCTCTACAAGGAAGCCTGCAAGTAGGAAGAGGAAAACAAAAGTAGAGAAAGTGAAGGAAGAAAAGAAACAAACTAAAAGAAAAAGGGAAATATCGCTTGAGCAGTCTTCAGAAAGAAGGAAACCTCTCTAAATATTGAAGAAATGGATATTGATGAATTATTTGCATCATCTGATCATGAACCTAGAAAGGGACCAGGTTCAAGCAGTAAAAGAATGAAGGTTGAGAAGGAGTTGTCCAAAGAAGAAAGAGTCGAAATTCTGAGAACTTAAAAGGTTTTGAATGGAAGGATTTTTGACACTGATATACTAGATAAGCTAGGAATGTGTGAATTGGTTGATGCTGTGGAGATTCAAGATTGGTCACATTTGTTCAGAGATCATGTTCATGTGTTACATGAACAACACGTTCGTGACTTTTATTATAATGCTGAGTTTAAAGATAATGGGTGTTTATACACCAATATTGGAGGATTAGATGTTTGTTTGAATGAATTTATGCTTCATAAAATCCTGAATGTAAAACCTGAAGGGATCAGATCCGTTATAGAGATGGCGTGTTCTAAGAAATTTGTTCAGTAGTGTGGGAAACTCTAAAAATTAAACACATCAGGCATTTCTACGAAGTTTCTCAAATGAGCGTATCAACTGTAATTTGAATTTATGAACAAGGTAATGCTTCCAAGATCAGAGAAAAGAAAAGTGGCATCTTCTTCTAACTTTTTTATCATGGAAGCCTTGAGAAAGTTTGACACTATCAACTTACCAGCCGTTAATTTGGACCATATGCATAAGATTATCTCTGCCAAGGATGGTAACCATGGAATGGGGTATAGATATTTCCTTACTAAAGTGTTCAATCATTTTAAAGTTCCTCTTGGTGCTGGTGTAAGAGGAACTGTTAAGCAATTATGCTTCATGAACACTTTTGTTGAGTACGAATGTGTTGAGGGAAAAACTAGGCAAATAAGTAGGATATCTAAATTTTTGTTCGAGCAAGGACAATTAAAGCATGAGTTTGAAGATATGATAGCACTCTTACGTTTTAAAGATGCTGAGATTGCGAGTCTTAAGGCACAACTAGCTACAGCACACTCAAATGGACCAGGTTCCTCTGAGTTCAAGCACTCAAAGAAGAAAATGTTCGCCTTGCAACACAATTCATTAGTCTCAAAAGACAAACTGCTTCTACATCATGATAGTCATGCTGATCAGATATCCCTTCTCCCCAAATCCCTCACCCAGAAACCCTCATCTACCAAGTGTCATCCTCCTTTGTCATTTCTCTTTCTTAAATTGATTAGAATGGTTTACTTTTCAGTTAGTTTATAATGTTTTGAATATTGTACTTTAGCTCTGATGAATGAATGTTTTTGTTTCTCCAGTTAATCTCCTGGTTCATTACCTATTGGATTGTGCTTGTGTTGCCCTTGGTGGCTCTGACCTTTTTAAAATAATGCATGCTTGGTTTTTAGTTTACTGTTGTCCTTTTTAATAATGTCAAAAGGCAAAATATTATAAGTTGATGATAGAAGAGTCTGGTGAAAGGTTATTTTTGTTACCCAAATATTGATTAAAGGTGGAATATATCTAGCTCTGGTCTGAGATGATAAAGTAAGAATGTTGTAAAGGAGTTTGCCATCATCAAAAAGGGGGAAATTGATAATGCTCAATCTGTCACGTTCCGGGAGGGTACCCTAGGCGTGGTCGACACTCGAAGGCCATTGCTGGTCCCCAAGCAAACCACCTAGTCAAATCACATATCCATTTATTCAACCAATCAGCGGAAGGCTTAAAAATAAAGAAATAATTTAGTGGGCAACTCAAATCATAAATCTAACTCAATAAAGAAAGGCCATAGGCCAACAAATCGATCTCCAATCTATGTCATTAAAATAGTTTGACAAGAATAATTCAAGAAAATAAAGTACTCAATCAACCCATCACTATCTAGTCTATGAAGCCTCTATCACTACTATCTAATTGGTGCCAATGACAGGTTCATGGCTACCTCAAATCAGAATGAAAAAGACTAATCTCAACCCAAGAATAACATAAGTGGTGTCTTCCGAATGTAGGGGAGGTCTCACCACTAAGCTGAGTGTGAATAGATCCTCAATGGTGCGCCTATTGATGATCTATTAAACCTGTCTCTGCAATATAAAATGATGCAAGTCCAAATGGACGTCAGTACATGAAATGTACGAGTATGTAATATGGCAGAATGAAACATACATCAAGATAAAACAATACCGACTCAAATACTCAAGTTATAAAGATAAGAGATACTCAATCAGGGTGTCATAAGTCTAAATTAAGAATACGGTTTAGATAGAGACTACTTATAAATAATCCAATCTAATCACATACAATTCAATTCAATCTAATCCAATCATATTCAATCCAATCCAATACGATCTGATCCAATCCAATCATATACAATCAACTCAATAATAAAGTCAAGGACTCAACTCAATAGATATGCAAATTAGAATTTAACAATGTTATACAATCCAACTCAATCATCAACAATCTCAATCAAACCAATCATATCAAGCACAATCCACTCAATTGGGAGTTTCTCTAACCGACAACAATCCTACCACTATAAGTAGGTGATGCACAAAGAGCCACGTCGTTCCCACGTCAGTTCATACCTTGCCAGGGCATGAACGAATCAACCAATCATGGATTCCATCAATCAGTCAAGTCCTATCATTTCAGGACAATAAAATGGGAAACATCCGACTTTAACGGTCCAATCCCATGGGAAACATCCAACTTTAACAGTCCAATCCCTTCCTACGTTAGCGGCATAGTTTATAGGATTCGAGTATGGACTATACTCTTACCCAATTCGGTGCTCAATACTCCTCACAAGACTTAATATGCACATATCTATCAAGTGAGTAAAATACTCAAAATACTCATTTAGTCTCTTAGGACTTAGTTTCAAATCAACTCATTTAGTCTCATTGGACTCTTTTCAAAACTCAATCAATCTGGTCTCATTGGACCTTCTTTCACAATCAACTCATCTCAATCATCAAACTCTTCTTTTTGAATTTGATACTATCTCAACTCAATGAATGTAGAAAATATTATATGCATTTAAAACATAATTTCAACTCCACAAATCAACCTCAAAATAGACATTTTTATGTAAAAATACTCAACTCATTTATACTCAAAATACTCATGTTCAAAAAATGATAATTTAGAGACTTCTCAACTCAACTAATGCTTAAACCCTTTTTAAATCATAGATGAAAATAATTATTCTTTAAACTTAAAAATAGTGTATAAATAGTTTATGCAAAAGTGTTCACAAATCATTTATTTAAAAACCCCTTTTCAAAAGATCATTTCTATTCAAAATGCTCATAAGACTCCAATCAAATCAAATTATACAAATCACATATCATGTAGTCACGTTAGACTCCAATCCATTTCATCTCAAAACATCATCATCAACATAACCTCTTCATCAATCATTTTTCCTTAGTTAAATAAACATCATTCACCTCATTCATCAAACATTATCATTCACATCATCATCAAAATCATCATTCACCTCATTATCAAATATCTTGCTCCAAAATTCTTATTTAATTATATATTCCATTTATAGAAACAAAATGACATTCTAGATCTACCAATATTTCATTCCTTTTTAGGTTATTCACATTCATAACTATCCCAATTCATTCTTTTCATTCCAATCAATACATATATACACAAAAATCATCAATCTCAACCTCAAGACAATTATGACAAAAAGAAATCCCATCTTGGGTTCATGTGAATGAATACATGAATCCATACTCTTAACAAACCTCAACTCAAGAACACCATCAATACATATTAATTTATATACAAAAATTCATTGTAGTCAATATGTAACTACGGTTTGTGAAATAAATATCAAAGATAATTATTCAAGATTTTAAGTCATGAAAATCATCAATCAATTTCTAGTATATAAAAATATTCTAGAGTTTAGGAAGATTTCAAGAAAACCTTCATAGAAGGTTCAAGTCTTTCACCATCTTCATCCAACACATCTATGGGGCATATGGAAGAAATCAATCCATATTTTAGGTTACCCTTACATATATTTTAGGTTAGCCTTACATACCTTAGAGTAGATTTTGAAGAAACCTTGTTGTTAGGTATTCAATGGGAAGCTTGAATCCTTGAATTTTTGAGGGCAAATCTTGTTGGAGATGATTTGAGAGAGAAGAGGGTGAAGGTTAGGGTTCTTTGGAGGGGCAAAAGACTAAAAATTTCATCTCAAAACGTGACCAAGTTGTGTATATATATTTAGGAAAAATGTCCAAATTGCCCTTCATCAAAAATCTGAAAAAATGGGATAAAACCCTGCTGGCGCTATAGTGGCGCGCCGTGCCACTACAGCGCCAAGTATGAAATTTCTAAAAACTAAAAAATGGGCTTAAAAACCCTACAATCCTAATAGTGGTGCGTCGCGCCAAGGACAAAACTACAGAGACCAGTTTCTGGCACTATAGTGGCACCAGGCGCCACTGTAGCCCCAGGCCTAAAATTTCTACAGTTATAGTCTGTTGAAAAATGGTCATAACTTTTGACTCCGAACTCTAAAAAATGCAATCTTAGTGGAGTTGGAAATAAGCCTCAAAGACCTTTAATTTGATAGGTCATGGGCCACCCAATTCATTATATTCCAGGAGATATGGTTGTTAAAAGTTGACCCATATACAAACTCATCCTAAACCTTAGTCGATTGGAAGTCTTTGGACTCAACTTAGTGTTAGAGATCTCTCATGATCCTAAAACACTTCTAATACACTTCAAATATTTAGGAATTTATCCTAACTCATATATAAAATTACAATTCATCGAGTTCCATCTTACACGTACAAGAAGAACGGTTAGAGTCTTGGCGAAAAAAAATCTGGGGTGTTACATCAGTATTAGTTGGTTTTGATAATTTCACAAACTCAGGGAACAGGAAAAGGACCTGGTCCTTTTGAGGATACTTTGCTGGTAACGATAGTAGAAAAATAGTATAAAATAGATCCTGCCAAGTCTGTAGGTCTATGTGTATGCGGCTGAGTTCCTTGTAGAGGGCCAGTTATCTAACTAATACAAATCACCAATGCAACATATATCACTGATATATACATTCTTTACAACATTTCTCACTTGGCTTTTTGGAATTAGTGAAAAGAAAAATCCATTTAAGCTCATGCTCTCAAAAAATCTGAAATTTTCTGTTGAAGAAGATCAAGGCCCTGATAGTTATCAGTTGGTTTGTTCTTGTTTTAGAGTTGTAATTTCTTTGTCTTAATATTTTAAGGTCTACTCCTAATCTATAAAGGAAGCTAGACCAAATCATTGTGTTTGTTTTTCATTGTTCATCTTGTTGAAGTAACTATAGCTAGTTTTGGAGACCTCTTGAAGCTTAAATTAGCTAGGAGTCTAGTGATTTGGAAAGCAGTTGAATTATTGCTTCAGATCTGTAATAGAGTTGTTACTAGGAGAGAAGAGGAATTGTGAGTGTAATTCCTAGATTATAAGAATTATAATCTGAATCTTTGGCTAAGTTGTTTTAGTGAAGATTGAGCAGAAATCCTATGTGGCAAGTCGCGGTTTCTCTCTTGAGCAAGGAGTTTCCAAGTAAAATCTTGAGTCTGATTTTATTGTTCTATTCTTTAAGTTTCTGTACTGATTTCTGATAAGGGACCAAATCCCGACGATTCTAGCAGAAGTATACATTCTAACAACAACCTTGTTTTCAATCATATTATTCCAGGCCCTGCCACTCAAAATGTATTTGATTGCGAATGTTAGAATATGAAAGGTATGTAGAAAATAATATTGTAAAGACAAATAACACCAGCCTAACCCCAACTAATACCATGAATCCTAGCAAAACCTAGTTTGCATATACTGTACATATGGTGGCAACCAGCCATGCAATAGCAAAAGCAGCTAGCAGAAAGAGACCAGGTCATTCTACATAAGAGCAACTCTTTGACCTAGTTACGAAAATTAGTGTCTAACTAATGATGTTGACTTGAAGATATAGGGTAGGATTGAGCTCGTGTATATTGTCTTTAATCGGTCTTACACCAAATGTGTCACTAAGGAAATTTGACCGGTGAGCATCTTAAGAGAAGATAACGCTCATCACGGCTAGGTATGTTCCAAGAATTATTCCAGTGGCAAATATTTCTCTCAGTTTCCATGAGTTAGGAATAGGTGAAAGTTTCACCTTGTCTTTAGATATGGTCATGATGGTTCCATCATTGAGAATGGCCATGATAAGAACCATGAAGGGTGAGAAATTAAACTTCTAGATTAGTGCAATAAGAATGAATCCTAGCATGATTCAGATGGTTATAGAAACAACATAAATGGTATAATTCTTCATCTTTTGGAAAATGGATCGGCTAGTCAAAATGACACTCACTATCATACTTAATCTTAGCTTCATGAGAACTATGTCTGATGCACTATGGGCAGCATCAGTAGCAACAGCCACAACTATGCCAATATTTGCTTTCTTTAGGATAAGGGTGTCATTAACACCATCTCTTGTCATACTACAAATGTGCTTTCTTTCATGGAGCTTTCTCACAATCTCATGTTTGTGCTCTAGAAAGAAACCGACAAAGCCATCAACCATTTCAATGAGTTCATCCACTGGGTGGTTAGCAGTAGTATTTTCATCCTTGTGCATCCCAGGAGGGAGGAAGAAGGATACATGTTTGTTCCTATGCCAAGTCTACGACTAGTCTCCTTGGCTATGGCAAGATGATCGTCAATCATCATTTTTACATTGACACCAAGGACAAGGTCATGCGTAATTATCTCTTCACTATCATGCCTTGGAGGATCAAGTTGGTTGTTGGTTTGAAAATGAAAGAAAAAAAGGAAATAAAAAATCTTGGCTATCCCACATCGGGGAGATAGCATATGAAAATAGTTTTTTTAGCTATTTAAGGAGCTTAGCTCCATTGTTTGTATCTACACCAAAAAAAAACACCAAATACCAAAATCTATAAATTACATGGTATTGTATTTTTTTTACCACTAAGGGATTTAGGGATGGTATCTCTTGGGTATAGTATTTTAGGTATTGGGGTGTGTGTGAGAAATATTGTGTATTATATGGTTGTAACAATTTTTCGTAAAGTGAATAATTTTTCATTATATCTTCTGTTATTTTTATTCTCTTTAATTTCTTTGTTATTATTTTCTACTTGAAGGTGGTTCAGAGGGGACGGGAATTAGTTTGTGTTTTTTCCCAATAAGTGATATCAGAACCTTAGATGTAGAATAATTCTTTTGAAATTTTAATATGCTCTGTGGTTGCAGCTTTGTCTGATCTTTCACATCAGAAAAAATTTCTAAATTAGAATTATTATTTTTCAAGCAGATGTTTCGTGCTGGTGGAGTAGCAAGTGGAGTCTGATTCTGGTGGAGTTTGCTATTCTGGTGGAGTTGCTTTGGATACTTGTATATTTGAGAATAGTGGAAATAAGTACAATCTAAAAAGGTTCTGGCAAAGGAAAGACTTGGCATTTAAGTGTATCCATTGTGATCCACCTCTGTTTCCTGTGATCTAATTTAGTGGGTACTTTTTCATTGTTATTGTCCATTTATTAGTACTGTTAAGCATGTCGGGACAAGATTTGAAAATTTTGGTTAGAGAATGAGTTTTGGAGTTGGTTGCATGAGAAAATAAAGTCAAGTTGATTAAAAATTATCCGCGAGTATTGTCAAAATCTGGCATGCATTAGTTAAGAGATGTAGAAGCTTCAGCAGTGGTTTTCGAACTATGACGGTTGTGATTTATTTCATGTATGATTGCAGTGGGGATGTAGCTTTGGGATTTTTGTGGTTCTCTGTTAACGCAAGAAGGGATCAAAAGAGGTGGTCAAAGTTTCAAGTCTTTGATTATGGCAAATTCAATGTCAAAACAACCGTATTCACATTGTGATTTTATTTTTGATAGAGTGGTAGTGTCCCGAGGCCATACGGAAGGAAAAAGCTCTGAAGAATTGATTTGGAGCACGCGCGATCAACCTTAAGGTAGGCTACAACTTCTCTTTCCTTAGATTGAGCATGAATATATAACTGTATGTTGATTTATGTGAATTTGGGGGTGGGTTATTAGCTGACCATGTTTAGCTTCTTAGAATTCACGTGTTATTCCTTTTTGAGTTTTTTGGACATCGATAGCATCTTGGTTACTTTATGACCTTAGTCCATACTTAGACTAGTGTTTGCCATAGACTTGCATAATATAGAGCTATTAGTCCTTAGAATCTCTTCGACGTCGCTTCAGACGGCTTAGCTCCCTATAGATTGATATAGCAGACTTGAGTCTGTAGTCTGAGTCTTAGGTAGGCAGTAACCCAACTCTTGAGACCTTTTATCCATAATTCCCTCCTTTCATCGGCTCTTAATGTATTTGGTCCTTGTGTGGAGGATATCCGTCAATTTAGGTTGGATTTGGTTCAGGCTTGGAGTGATTTGTGATGGCACTCGATTTGGGGTTCTTCCCTTGATCCTTGTTTGGCCGCTAACCGTAAATCTAGCTGACTAGTCTCTATTCGCGGTTCAAGTCCCTGATTTACTCCATTAGGTTATAGTTAAATTCCATGCCTCGGTATCTTCAGCTTTGGATAGAGTCCTTGGCTACCTTCAGCCTTGGTTAGAATCCTTGGCCATCTTCAACCTTGGTTAGAGTCCTCAACTATCTTCAGTCTTGGTTAGAGTCCTTGGCCATCTTCAGTCTTGGTTAGAGTCCTTGGCCATATTCAGCCTTGGTTAGAGTCCTTGGCCATCTACAACCTTGATTAGAGTCCTTGACTATCCCCAGCCTTGGTTAGAGTCCTTGGATACCTTCAACACCGGTTAAAATCCTAGGCTCCTTCTTCGCTTTGGTTCAAGTCCTTAGCTCTTATTTCACTGTGATTGGAGTCTCGAGCACTCATTTGATTTGATTCAAGTTCGTGAAAGGTCGTGGTAATCTTGGAAGTGCCTTCAGGTTCTCTTTGTGGATCTTAACTCTTTTGTGCATTTTTCGGGCTTCTGGGGTCCGTTTGGGTTTTAGTGAAGTTTGAATTAAATCCTGTAGGGGTACAGGTCATGTTTTTTTACACCTTTTGAGCTGGGTGTTTTCCACGTAAAAATATTGTATTCTTTACTTATTGTTCTTATTGCTTCATTGAAACATGTTAGACAACTTGTTTCACTCATAGGCTAATCTAGAGTAAATCACGTAAACCACTAGGTTGTGTGTAGTATCAACCTTAATTCGTGATGTGGTAGGTTCTGCCACATTTCTCTTTGGAAGTTCTAGACTCTCCAAAATGTATTGAAACATTCATTCAATTTGGCGTCCTCCTTGCCTTTCTCAAAAATGTTTGCACCTCAGAAACTCTTTGGTGAATAAGTACTAGGTCCAACAACATGTGGTTGCTTACTAGTGTTAATATAGAACTAACTAAATTATTGCACCCGAAGCACGGATTGGAGAACCAATTTGATGGCCAACTGTTTTTTTATGTGTCACCATAGTCCATTTTTTGTTATTTTTATGGATATTCTTTGCCCCAATTGACCTAGTTGTAACACCATTGTTTCCACTAATTAGCCTGCTGCCCAGAATGCCTAGTTGCATTCTCGTTGCTGCCACCGAGAGCTTACCTATCTGAGTACAATAACAAGAAGCATATCCCATAGATTTTAAGGATACATAAAATATTATGCTAAATTGATATGCAATAATAATTAAGTCTCACAAATATTCAATCCCATATATAAGTTATAATCAGTCAACCAAAAGGTTATGTAATGGCAGGATGAATGGGTTTGATACTAAACAAAACAATAATCCCAAGTCAAAAATTACCGAAATTCTATAATCTAATTCTGACCATTAGTTCCGAATGAAAACAAACCAACAATCCCAGTCATACCAAATAAAACAGTCTTCAAAAAAGTGAAAGATGCCAATTTTCACTTGGGAAAAAAATTATCCCTGGATAGAGCACTTATGAGAGTTGTCACTGATTGTCTTGATAACATTGGATCATCATTTTGAGCATTCATCAGTTATTTCTGGAAACTGGACATTTGATGTCGCTGCCACCTGCATATGTAGATTTAAGGTAAAATCTAGAGGAGATTATGGATGTGACGAAAAATATTTTCTTGAAAAACAAGTCAGTATTGAGTCAACAAAAAGATGTCTTCATAAAAAACTTCTTTATCCAAAGGAGGGAAATGATATATATATATATATATATATTAATCATCAAACTAGATAAAAGCACTAACCTGATCATCAGGGTAAACTTGATCAAACTCATTGCCTTGTTCATTAGGTAGGCTAGCATTCGAATTTCCATGATTCTTGAAGGGATAGACCATATTATTGAAATTGAAATACACATCACAATTTTCTTTTGCATTTGAATTTCTTCCTTCAATATCACTCTCATATGATGCCGCCACAATAGTGTTTGGATCAAACATGTTTGGTTCACCAATATGTTGCTGAAAATTTGAATTTTCTGCTCTCAATCCATTAATAGTCACATTTCCAACATAAGCATCAGACATATTTGCGCTACTTGAATATGTTGCCACATTGTCCAAATTGACATTCAAGTTATAATTACTAGTTATTGCATTTCCAATATCTGAACCAGACATTATTCCACTACCTGAATATATTGGTCCTTGGGCCACATTAAGATCCAAGTTGTAATCACTTTGAGTATGATTATGCCCACTATTAAGTGCAAGGCCAGACCTATAATTACTGTTCTCAGTTATTGGGCCTTGTAGTCTTTGTGAATTCAGCATTCCAAATAATGGTCCATGTTGTTGATGTATCCTACCAACAACATTATTTTGGGCCAACAAAAATGGGTTATTGAATGGATTGCATATGTCGAGGTAGTGGGATTGAATCGGAAGTTGTGGACGGTAGAATTGTTGTTGAATTGAACTCTCTCCTCGAACAAAAAATTTGTTTGTATTAAGACTTTGAATTCTTTGGGTTTGATCTGTGTTACGCTGTAGATTTGGTACATATTTTTGAAGACGAGGCATTGTCCCAAATTTTTTAAAGCTACTTTTTGGTACATGAAACTCACTTGAGGATCCCTTACCTGATGGGTGACGCCATTTCTGAGAGGTTTTATAAGAAAAAGATAAAAAAAAAAAAAAGAGTTAGACAATGAGTATATTTATCATCTAAACTCATTGTTATTTAGATGTGTATCAAATGACCGAACTCATTTATAATAAAAAATATTTCAGGTGTTTGGCAATTGGTGAACAATTAAAGTCTTTTGAAACAATATGAATTAAAGATTGATAACAATATTATCCTATTGAATGACAAAATTATAGAAATTAACAATGAATTATTAGCTTCTATCACTAAATATGTAACAAATTCAATTGCTAAATTTCTTTAATGAGAGTGTTTTTATAACACTTTTGAATAAAAAAGATTGATAATAATGTGAAAATACTTTCTAGCGAAAATAAAATAAAATTAGATATATTGAAAAATAGATTTCATGTAAATTCGGCTCGATAGAATTGTTTAGAATCCTCTCCTAGCTTCCTCTTTCCATAGAGATGAAGACTATAAAACGGCTTTTGATATAAAATTAAAATTAAGATAGTTGCAGAAAAATAACGTCACATAAAAGTGTTTGATGAAAAAAAACTTTCCAAGCAAAGTATTTTCTAGTAACCAAGTACAAGAAAATAACTTTATAGTATATTTTTTTGTTGTATAACTTTTTCCATACCATATACATACAAACGGTACATAATTTACCACTTAATATTTTTTTAAAAGCCAATTCAATTTAATTCAATATATTTTTTTTAAAAAACAGATGTACCTGAAGATGACTTGCAATTTGCATCCTAGTAAGACCAGGAACATTCATCACCTCTAGAATCTCCTTGGGGTAGCATCCTACATATCAAGCCGAGGTACATGTAAATACAACAATCACTATACCTTAATTCCAAACAAGTTGACGTTAGCTCTAAGTATGAATTCTCATTGCTTATATCGTTCTATATAAATGAGTTGTAAAGAAATTTAATTAATAGTGAAGTAAACTTACTTCCTTCTCCAAGTTGTTGTACAGCTTCCATGAATTTGGCATGGAGATCATCAGTCCATTCTATGTAGTTCTTTTGCCTAACAATCTTATGCATATCACTGCTTTGGCTTTCTCCTTCATTAATCTCTTTCATGCTTTTTCTACCTCTTTTCCTGCTCAACTTACATTTCTCATTTAATAGAACATCGTTTTCAACCTCATTAATATAGTTGTCTTGTTCCTCAGTATTACACACATTTTTCTTCTCTCTAAGTTGTTCTTCATTTTCTCCAAAAATACTATTTTTACCAATATCATCAACATTCATCTGATCTATATTTTTTGATGATCTTTCTCTCGCTTTCTCTTTTTGTATTTTTTTCCTCAATACAAATTGCCACAAGTATTTCACAATTTCCATGTCAAATGGTTTCTTAAGGCAAACATAAGCTCCTTCATCCAAAGCTTTCTTTACTATATCTTCATTGTGTTCATCACATACCGCTGCATAATTATTTTGAGAAGCTATTAATTAGAAATGAATTATGTTATACATTATGTGAATAGTTAATTTCACACACATATTCGCTGAGCTTTATTCATTATAATATTAAAGTTTACAAAACAACCAGTTATCATACATTTTTAAAAAAGGAACTAGCGACTGATAATTTATATTGTCATACAACAAAATTCATTGCTAATTTTATTTAACGATGGATTACTGTAAATTCATTTCTCTACAAACTATTTAACAAAATTTTAAAGGTAAATTTTATAGCTAATCTTTTGTAGTGTATTAATTAAAATAACTTACTTCAGTCAAAATGGACGTTCATAAGTGGACGAGTAGAATAAATACTTACCAAGTGAAACTATATCCAAGGCCAAGGCTTGAGCTAAGAGGTGAAAAGAAAGCATGTTCGATGAATGGACATTAACTATCATCACATCAATTTTTTGCTCTGCTTTGGAGAATATTGACATTGCTGTTGAAGCCGTATCAACCATCACAACTGTATCAATGCTCTTTGAATGTTAGTGAAGAAAATTTTACACAAAATTATCATGCAAATCTGTCTATTTCTTATATACAAATTCAATTGTAAATTTTCAGGTTATATTGCTACACCTTAGTTTATGCAGTTGCATATAATAATCAACTTATATTATAACTGATATGTGCAATCTTAGACAAGTTCGCATAATATTATATACAATATTATTTAAGATAAATAATTGAATTATAGAATTGAGAAGATCGTATAGGAATATATTGTTAAAGATCTATTCTATTTTATTCAAATATGACTTATTTAAAACAAACATTCAATAAACACTACTATCAACACCCATAAATAATAGAATTAAAAGTTTTGAAATAATATTGTTTCATGAATATGAAACTAATAAGTTGTAACACCCCCAAAAAATTTCACTAAGATTCGGACCCTTCTACGTGTACATGTAGGATCGAACTCGACTATTGTGGAGTGTATGCATGAGTTAGGATGAATTCCTAAGTAATTGAAGAGTGTTAGAGGTTATTTGGGGTTATAAGGGATCCTAGAGCCAAGCTAAGTCCAAAGAATTCATCTTGGCTAAGTTTTAGAATGAGTTCGTATAAGGGTCGACTTCTAAACGACCATATCTTTTGAAATATGACGATCTAGGTGGCCCATGACCTATTAAATTAAAGGTCTTCGAGCCTTCTTTCCAATAGCGCCAAGATTGTAAATTTTGGAGTTCGGAGTCAAAATTTATGACTATCTTAAGACGGACTAGTGCTACAGGAATTCCAGGCCTGGACCATAACTAAGGAAAGCCTGGGCTTAGCACCGCAGTGGTACGATGCGCCATTATAGCGCCAGGAACAAGCCTCAGTAGTTTGGTCATTGATGCGACGCGCCACTATTAGATGTGCAGGGTTTTTAAGCCTATTTTCCAGAACCCAGAAAACTTTGACTTGGCACTGTAAGGGCGCGACGCACCACTATAGCGCCATAAAACAGCCTCAGTAGATAGGTCCTTGGTGGGATGTGCCACTATCAGATGTGCAGGTTTTAAGCCTATATTCAACTTGGTGCTATAGTGGCACGGCGCGCCGCTATAGCGCCAGGAGTGTTGTAGTCTGATTTTGCAAATTTTTAAGGAAGGGAAAATTGGGTATTTCCCAAATTATATATATATATATATATATATTAGCCTTGGGACATTTTTGGACCATTAATTTCAGTCCATTTGTCTCTCTAAAAAGCCCTAGAAAATCCACTCTCTTCTCTTTCAAATCCATCACCAACAAGGATTCCCTTCAAGAACTTCAAGAATTCAAGCCTTCCATTAAAGACCTAACATCAAGGTTCCTCCAAAGTCTTCACCAAGGTATGTAAGGCTACTCAAAGCATGGGTTGAGTCCACCCATGTGCCCTACACCTTCTTTGAGATTAAATGTTCATACGAATGGAGTTTCTTGATAGGCTTATGTCCAAATGGGTCTTTTTCATCTATTAACCTAATTGTTATTATGTTGATGTTATGGAGTTAAGAAAGTGATGTGCTACATATTGGTATGAATGGATTGAGATAGGAGGTTGAACATATTGTTGTTGATTTTCTTAACTATGTTGACTATGTTAAATATGTTAATTTTCTTAAATATGTTGCTCACCGTGAATTGTTGATTTAGAATTTTGGAAGTTGTGATGAGTCCCACAAGATTTGTTAGATGAATAGAGGAATGATTGGATAGGTTTGTATGTTGTTATAAATGTATATTTAAACTACTCTTGAAAGATATGATTGGGATTGATCGGATAGTATGATTGAGAGAGGTTTGATTGTGACGGAATTGATGAGTTGACAAGGTTTCAAATGAGACTTGTCGATATGATTTGATTGATTTGATTGGATGGAGTTTTATGAGCATAGAGTCTTGGGAGGAGTATGGAGCACCATATTGGGTAAGAGTAAGTAATAACTCGAATCCAATAACTACATCGCCAAACGTAAGAGGGGATTGAACCATTAAAGTCGGATGCTTCCCCAAAATTATTTTCCTGACATGATAGGACTTGGTTGGATTGGATCCATTATTGGTTGATTCGTTTATACCCTGGAAAAGTATGAACGGACGTGGCAACAATGTCAGTTTGTTGTACTATCACTGGCTCATAAGTGATGGTTGTCGGATAAGAGAAACTCCCATATTGGTCTTGATAGTACTCTGAGTCGGATTGGGTTAAATTGTATGTGATTGGTCCCGTCTAAACCATATTCTTATTTAGACTCAGGACACTTGATTTAGTTGTTCTTCTTCCTGAGTTGACTTGATTCTTCCTTGATGTTTGGTTCCTTTGGCCATTTTACATACTCGTACATTCCATATACTAACGCCATTTGGCTTACATCATTTCATGATGCAGAGACAGGTACTAGAGATCATCAACCGGCGCACCATTGAAGATCCACTTACTTCTAGTGAGTTGGTGAGTCCTCTCAGTTTCTGGAGGATACCGAAATTTATCTTTGTAGCTTTGATTTGTTTCCCTTATTTTGACTTTTGGTAGCCATGGACTTGTCATTGTCACCCTTTTGATTGTTGATATAGGCTTCATGGACTAGAGTGTGGAAATGTTGATTTGTCCGTTTTGACTAGTTCTATTATAGCTAGTTACTGATTTGATATTTGTTTGGTCTTTGGCCCTAGATTATGGATAGTATTCCTATAATAGAGTCTTCCGCCAATAGAATATGATTGAATGAAAGTGTGACTGGATCAAATGGTTCGCTTAAAGGCCAGAAATGGCTTTTGAGTGCCGACCACGTCTAGGGTACCCTCCCGGAGCGTGACAAACATAATATCAGAGCACAGAGTTCAAGAGTCCTAGGGAGTCTATGAAGCCATTTCTAGTAGAGTCTTGATTATGGGTGTGTTGTGTACCACACTTATAATCAGGAGGCTATAAGACATTAAGAATTGTTTCACTTCTTTCATACTCTGAATTCGTGCGATAGAGTTAAACTCTATAAAACTTCCTTTCTAATTCATGCATATATATGTTGCCGATAATGCCTCCTAAACGTACTGCCAGCCAGTAAAACACTAAAAACGCAAAGATACCACAGTTAGAGGTACACCCATCGAGGGCTACGAGCCGACCTGCAAGGTATGCTGAGGCACCTCAAGTGCCTACCACTCCGCCTGCACCAACTTCGGAGGTAGATTTTTTAGGAGAGATTGCCATGCTCACTCAATTAGTGGCTACCCACAATGGTACCCAGAGTTCGCCAACTCTTAGCTCTAGTTCCCAAGTGTCATCTGCTGCCACAAGAATTAGAGACTTTATGAGAATGAATCTGCCGGCATTTATGGAGTCTAAGGTTGATGAAGACCCCCAAAATTTTATTGATGAGATGTGGAAGATCCTGGAAGCTATGCATGCTATAGAGATCAGAGGGTTGAGTTGGTGTCTTATTAGCACAAGGATGTGGCAAACATCTGGTATAACCAATAGGAACAAGGTAGAGGTGAGGATGTTGAACCTGCTATTTGGGATGAATTTGAGGGAGCCTTTCTTGACCACTTCTTTCCTAGAGAATTGAGGGAAGCAAAAGTGGAGGAGTTTATGAATTTGAAACAAAAGGGTATGACCGTTAAAAAGTATAGTCTAAGGTTCATCCAACTGTTCAGATATGCTCTAGAGATGATCCCAGATATGAGGTCGAAGATGAGGAAATTCATCTCCGGATTGGGAAAACATGTGAAGAAGGAATGCAAAACGGCATTGTTGATCTCTGACATGGATATTTCCAAATTAATGGTGTATGCTCAACAGGTGGAGGATGAGAAGAGGAAAGACAAAAAGGAGCATCTGAGCAAGAAAGCAAAATCAGTGGGGCATGAGAATGAACAGAGGTAAAAGAAGGGCAACAAGTCCTTCTTCCAGAAGAGGCCTTCCAACTATGCCTCATCTACCGCAAGTGCACCTATGCCACAGAGTAGGTATGATCGGCAGGGAAAGAGTCACTAGAATTTCAGACCCCAGGGTTCTTAATCCCAGGCTAGCGTAGGTCAAGGTTCGAGGAGAAAACCACCATACTGCAAGTGCAGTAAGCTCCACTTGGGAGAGTACGGAGAAAGGAATAAGTGCTATTATAAATGTGGCCAAGTGGGCCATTTTCAGAGGGAATGTCTGACATGGGGCAACAAGGCCCAATATTCTACCACCGCGCCACCAACTAGAGGTAATCAGAGGGGAACTACTTCAGGTACAAGCGGAGGTATAAACCGTCTATATTTCATGGATAGTCGCAAAGATCAGGAGGACTCCCCAAACTTCGTGATAGGTATGATTCGAGTCTTTTCTCTTGAGTGTTATGTTTTGATGGATCTGGGTGCCACACTATCCTTTGTGACTCCTTATGTGGCAAGTAAATTTAATAGAATTCCTGAATGTCTTCGTGAGCCTTTTTGTGTAGCTACTCCTGTCGGTGATTCTGTCTTAGCTGAGAAAGTCTATAGAGATTGCACTGTGTCAATCCATCACAGGGATATCTTGGCTAACTTAGTTGAGTTGTACACGGTTGATTTTGATGTGATCCTTGGCATGGACTGGGATTATGTTTGTTATGCCTCTATTGGTTGTAGGACTTAGATTGTCAAGTTCAAATTCCCGAATAAGGCTATCATAGAGTGCAAGGGTAGTCCTGTTGTGCCTAAGGGTAAGTTTATTTCCTACCTTAGAGCCAAAAAGCTAATCTCAAAAGGGTGTATTTATCACATTGTCAGAGTGAAAAATGGCAATGTTGAGTCTCCATCCCTTGAGTCGGTTACGATTGTCAATGAGTTTCCTAACGTCTTTCCTGAAGATCTGCCTGGAGTCCCTCCTGATAGGGAGATCGACTTTGGGATTGATGTTCTTCCTAATACCCAGCCTATCTCTATCCCTCCGTATAGAATGGTTCCGGCTGAGTTGAAAGAGTTGAAGGAACAGTTGAAGGACTTGTTAGATAAGGGATTCATTAGGCCGAGTGTCTCACCATGGGGTGTTCCCGTCCTATTCGTGCAAAAGAAAGATGGGTCCCTTAGAATATGTATCGACTACAGGAATCTAAACAAGGTCACCATAAAGAACAAATACCCTCTCCCCAGAATAGATAATTTATTTGATCAACTTCAGAGTGCCACTTATTTCTCAAAGATAAACCTAAGATCGGGCTACCATCAACTGAAGGTGAGGGAGTGTGACATCCCAAAGATGGCTTTTCGGACCCGTTATGGCTATTTTGAGTTCTTAGTTATGTCCTTTGGGTTGACCAACTCCCCTGCAACTTTTATGGATCTCATGAATCGAGTATTTAAGCCATATCTTGATATTTTTGTGATTGTATTTATAGATGATATTTTAGTTTACTCCAAGAATAAGGAGGAGCACGCCTATCATCTTAGAGTCGTCTTGCAAACTTTAAAAGACCAGGTATTGTATGCAAATTTCTCCAAATATAAATTTTGGCTTGCAGCAGTGGCTTTTTTAGGCCACATTATATCCGGAGATGGTATTCAGGTTAATGCTCAGAAGATTGAGGCAGTGAAAAATTAGCCCAAACCCATATCCCCAACAGAGATAAGAAGCTTCTTGGGTTTGGCTGACTATTATCGAAGGTTTGTAGAGGGATTCTCATCCATTTCATCACTATTGACCAAGCTGACCCAAAAGAAGGCTAAGTTCTAATAGTTCAATACATGTGAGGAGAGTTTCCAGAAATTGAAGACCAAGCTAACCACTACTCTTGTTCTGACTTTGCCCAATGGAATAGAGCATTTTATGATCTATTGTGATGCATCTAGAGTTGTTTGGGATGTGTGTTGATGCAAAGGAGAAATGTGATAGCCTATGCTTTAAGACAACTTAAGATTTATGAGAGAAATTACCCAACTCATGACCTTGAGCTAGCAGCTGTGGTATTTGCTCTTAAAATTTGGCACCACTATTTGTATGGAGTGCACGTTGATGTATTCATCGATCATAAGAGTTTACAATACGTCTTCAGCCAGAAGGAACTCAACCTCAGACAAAGGAGATAGCTCGAGCTATTCAAAGACTATGATACGAGCATTCTCTACCATCTAGGTAAAGCTAATATTGTTGTTGATGCTCTTAGCAGGTTGTTTATGGGTAGCACTGCCCACATAGATGAGGGAAGGAAAGAAATGGCTAAGGAGGTACATAGATTAGCTCGATTGGGAGTTCGTCTTAAAGAGAACAATGAAGGTGGAGTTAATATTCAGGATGGGTCTGCATCCTCACTTGTGGTAGAGGTAAAGGAGAAGCAAGACCAGGATCCCATCCTTCTCCAGTTGAAAGAAGTTGTTCACAAACAAAAGGTGATAGTTTTTACCAAAGGGGGAGATGGTGTATTGAGGTACCAAAATAAATTGTGTGTCCCGGATGTTGATGATGTTCGAGGAAGGATTATGGCCGAAGTGCATAGTTCCAGATAATCTATTCATCCTGGCTCTACAAAGATGTACCATGACTTGAGGAAAGTTTATTGGTGGAGTGAAATGAAGAGAGATATCACAGAATTCATTTCCAAGTGCCCAAATTGCCAATAGGTAAAGGTTGAGCATCAAAGGCCATGTGGGTTAGCTCAAAATATAGAGATTCTAGAATGGAAGTGGGAGATGATCAATATGGACTTTATTATAGGTTTGTTGAAGTCCCGAAAGCAACATGATTCGATTTGGGTGATCGTGGATAGAATGAGTAAATCAGCTCACTTCTTGGCAGTTAAGACTACTAACACCGCGGAAGATTATGCAAAACTGTATATTTAGGAGATCGTCAAATTGCATGGAGTCCTCTTGTCTATCATCTCCGACAGAGGAGCTCAATTTACTTCCCAATATTGGAGATCCTTTTAGAAGGGACTGGGTTCAAAGGTGAATCTTAGTATGACCTTTCATCCCTAGACAGATGGACAAGCGGAGCGCACCATCCAGACATTGGAAGATATGTTGAGGGCATGTGTACTTGACTTCAAAGGAAATTGGGATGATCACTTACCTCTCATAGAGTTTGCATATAATAATAGCTATCATGCAAGCATTCAAATGGATCTTTATGAAGCTTTATATGGGAGGAGGTGTAGATCACCAATTGGGTGGTTTGAAGTTGGTGAAGTTGAGGTGATTGGGCTCGATTTTTTTCACCAAGCGATGGAGAAGGTGAGAGTTATTTAAGGTAGGCTAAAGACAGCCCAAAGCCATCAAAAAGCTTACACCGATGTGAGGAGGAGAGACTTAGATTTTGAGGAGGATGATTGGGTGTACTTGAAAGTGTCACCCATGAAGGGCATCATGAGGTTTGGAAGGAAGGGGAAGCTTAGTCCTCGATATATTGGTCCTTACCAGATTGTGAGGCGATCGAGATTGTCGCTTATGAGTTGGAATTACCCTCAGAGCTAGCCTCTATTCATCCAGTATTTCACATTTTGATGTTGAAGAAGTGCTTAGGCGATCCCTCATTGGTGGTCCCCATTGATAGTATTGGAGTTAAGGATAGCTTGTCCAACGAAGAGGTTTCGGTCCAAATTCTTGATTGTCAAATTCATAATTTGAGGAACAAAGAGATCGCCTCAGTTAAAGTCTTATAGAGAAATCAATTTGTTGAGGAAGCCACATGGGAAGCAGAGGAAGATATAAAAGCTAAATATCCGCATCTATTCGTGCCTATCGATGAGAATGTTGAAGGTAAAGTCCATTTTCTTGACTTGAATTCGTGTGTGCATTTTGAGTTCGAATAGTAAATTATTTGAGAATTTGATTGGTTGAATGACTGAATTCTGATTGTGATTTGTATCTCAAGTCCATCCTTGGGTTACTCGTTATTCGAGGACGAATGATCCCAAGGGGGAGATAATGTAACACCCCTAAAAATTTTCACTAAGATTCGGACCCTTCTACATGTATGTGTAGGATCAAACTCGACTATTGTGGAGTGTATGCATGAGATAGGATAAATTCCTAAGTAATTAAAGAGTGTTAGAGGTGATTTGGGGTTATAAGGGATCCTAGAGCCAAGCTAAGTCCAAAGAATTCATCTTGGCTAAGTTTTAGAATGAGTTCGTATAAGGGTCGACTTCTAAATGACCATATCTTTTGAAATATGACGATCTCGGTGGCCCATGACCTATTAAATTAAAGGTCTTTGAGTCTTCTTTCCAACGCCACCAAGATTGTAAATTTTGGAGTTCGGAGTCAAAATTTATGACTATCTTAAGACGGACTAGTGCTGCAGGAATTCTAGGCCTAGACCATAACTGAGGAAAGCCTGGGCTTGGCACCGCAGTGGCGCGACGCGCCATTATAGCACCAAGAACAAGCCTCAGTAGTTTGGTCCTTGGCGCAACGCGCCACTATTAGATGTGCAGGGTTTTTAAGCCTATTTTCCAGAACCCAGAAAACTTAGGCTTGGCGCAGTAAGGGCGCGATGCGCCACTACAGCGCCATAAAATAGCCTCAGTAGTTTGGTCCTTGGCGCGACACACCACTATCAAATGTGCAGGTTTTAAGCCTATATTCCACTTGGCGCGGTGCGCCACTATAATGCCAGGAGTGTTTTAGCCCGATTTTACAAATTTTTGAGGAAGGGTGAATTGGGCATTTCCCAAATTATATATATATATATATATATATATATATATATATATTAGCCTTGGGACATTTTTGGACCATTAATTTCAGTCCATTTGTCTCTCTAAAAAGCCCTAAAAAATCCACTCTCTTCTCCTTCAAATCCATCACCAACAAGGATTGCCTTCAAGAACTTCAAGAATTCAAGCCTTCCATTAAAGACCTAACATCAAGGTTCCTCCAAAGTCTTCACCAAGATATGTAAGGCTACTCAAAGCATGGGTTGAGTCCACCCATGTGCCCTACACCTTCTTTGAGATTAAATGTTCATACGAATGGAGTTTCTTGATAGGCTTATGTCCAAATGGGTCTTTTTCATCTATTAACCTAATTGTTATTATGTTGATGTTGTGGAGTTAAGAAAGTGATGTGCTACATATTGGTATGAATGGATTGAGATAGGAGGTTGAACATATTGTTGTTGATTTTCTTAACTATGTTGACTATGTTAAATATGTTAATTTTCTTAAATATGTTGCTCACCATGAATTGTTGATTTAGAATTTTGGAAGTTGTGATGAGTCCCACAAGATTTGTTAGATGAATAGAGGAATGATTGGATAGGTTTGTATGTTGTTATAAATGTATATTTAAACTACTCTTGAAAGATATGATTGGGATTGATCGGATAGTATGATTGAGAGAGGTTTGATTGTGACGGAATTGATGAGTTGACAAGGTTTCAAATGAGACTTGTCGATATGATTTGATTGATTTGATTGGATGGAGTTTTATGAGCATAGAGTCTTGGGAGGAGTATGGAGCACCATATTGGGTAAGAGTAAGTAATAACTCGAATCCAATAACTACATCGCCAAACGTAAGAGGGGATTGAACCATTAAAGTCGGATGCTTCCCCAAAATTATTTTCCTGACATGATAGGACTTGGTTGGATTGGATCCATTATTGGTTGATTCGTTTATACCCTGGAAAAGTATGAACGGACGTGGCAACAATGTCAGTTTGTTGTACTATCACTGGCTCATAAGTGATGGTTGTCGGATAAGAGAAACTCCCATATTGGTCTTGATAGTACTCTGAGTCGGATTGGGTTAAATTGTATGTGATTGGTCCCGTCTAAACCATATTCTTATTTAGACTCAGGACACTTGATTTAGTTGTTCTTCTTCCTGAGTTGACTTGATTCTTCCTTGATGTTTGGTTCCTTTGGCCATTTTACATACTCGTACATTCCATATACTAACGCCATTTGGCTTACATCATTTCATGATGCAGAGACAGGTACTAGAGATCATCAACCGGCGCACCATTGAAGATCCACTTACTTCTAGTGAGTTGGTGAGTCCTCTCAGTTTCTGGAGGATACCGAGATTTATCTTTGTAGCTTTGATTTGTTTCCCTTATTTTGACTTTTGGTAGCCATGGACTTGTCATTGGAACTCTTTTGATTGTTGATAGAAGCTTCATGGACTAGAGTGTGGAAATGTTGATTTGTCCGTTTTGACTAGTTCTATTCTAGCTAGTTACTGATTTAATATTTGTTTGGCCTTTGTCCCTAGATTATGGATAGTATTCCTATAATAGAGTCTTCCGCCGATGGAATGTGATTGAATAAAAGTGTGACTGGACCAAGTGGTTCGCTTGAAGGTGAGAAATGGCTTTCGAGTGTCGGCCACGTCTAGGGTACCCTCCTAGGGCGTGACATAAGTTTAGAAGATTTAGAATAAATGAAAGGATTTATCAATAAATTTTAATAGTCTCATATGACTTATACATTATCTTGGCAATGATCTTTTATGTCTAGACATCCATAAAATAACTAATCCAACTGAATATAAAGATATTAATAGAAAGTTATATGAAACCCCGTGTTACTACATGTGTCATACATAGAACATTCAAAAGAATATGTCATGATATAGGACGAATTGATGAGATACAAGGAAATGTTAATGTGATGCTGGAGGTTTGGAGATAACCCTTGGAGTCAAAAGATTTCAAGTTGAGCAGGACCAAAAATGAGTGGTTGGAGTGCAAGTTCAATGGCGTTACCATGAAATAGATGTGGAAATGATGCTTGTTACTTAGGTTATTTTCAAGAGAGAAAATTTCAAGTACCTTAGTGTCAGTAATCCAAGGTAATGGTGAGATTAGGGGATGTCATGCATCGCATTGGGGTTAAATAGATGGAATGGAGTCTTACATTGAGTATTATATTCAATGTGATAAGAATATGCTACCAATAATTTAAGGTAAGTTTTAGACCGGTGGTTAGATCAATAATGTTATATGGGGAGAGTATTGGCTAGTCAAGAGCACCCATGTCCAGAAGATGAGAGTAGCAGAGATAAAAATATTGAAATGGATGTGTAGGCATACCAGGGGAGTTAAGATTAGGAATGAAGATATTAGAACGAAGGCGAGATTGTCTCCCATGGATTATAAGGTGCGGAAAGGGAGGTTAAGATGGTTTAGATATGTAAAGAGTAGATGTGTGGATGCCCCGGTAAGGAGGTCTGAGAGGTTGTACGTAGAGGTCTTGAGGAGGGGTACATGTAAGCCTAAGAGTATTGGGGTGACGTGATTAGGCAGGACATGCCGCAACTATTGCTCATTGGGGATATGACCCTTGATAGAAAGTTGTAGGGGTCGAGGATTAGGATAGTCGAGTGCTTTGCTTTCCCTTTCCCGGGATTAGGATAGTAGGAATTGAACCCCTACCAACAAGGTGATAACAAACTAATCTACTATTATTTCCCAAAATATCATTATTTTAAGATAGTCTTCGGGTAATATATTAATGGCATTTACTTATTCTTCCCAAATATTTGAAATTCAAAAGGATCCAAAGAGACCGTGTCTACATCCACAGGGTCCCAAGTACCCGGATCGATCAAAAGTTCAATTATATCCCGACAAAGGAATGTGAACTCTTTCTCCTGTTTCATGAATTCAATTTTTATTTCATTCAGAAATTGTCTATTGCCTTCAGAAATTAAAATAGAGAAATTAATTGAATGACCATTAAGGTTGAGCCCAAAAAATTATTTGGCAAGTAGCCATTAAACTAGATCCATTTTTTCCTTTCAAATTAAGAAAATTAAAATATTTTAAAATTCAAGGTCTGCGTGTGGTCAAAAGGTTGAAATAACATGTATAGGTTTAACAATTTTATTTATTTTTCAAGAGATGATTTTTTTTATTCAATTACAAAGTAGAAAAGGCTCGTTGAAATTAAGAGGGATATTTTAATTGAATTAAAAAAGAAAGGGGAATGTTTTTTATTTTTTAAAAATCAAGTCTCCCCACTTTTTTTGTCTACTTCCAATTAAAGATAAAAAGAATATTATCTCACGGTCAAATAGTTACATTAGTTCTTATTTTGTCTTTCTCTTACTCTATCTCTTCCCTCCCATTACCCTAATCTTGTGCCTTTGCCGCCAAAATAACTTTTTTTCTAAATGATAGATAGATTGGTAAAAATAAAAAATCTGCACATACAAAATTCATTTTTGAGGGATTTCATTAATTGTTTCCTCTGGTCAATATTATTTTGAAGGATCCCCCTTTTTTTTGTCTACTTCCAATAAATGACAAAAATAATATTATCTCATGGTCAAATAGTCAGATTAATTCTTATTTTGTCTTTCTCTAACTCTATCTCTTCCCTCCCATTACTCTAATCTTGTGCCTTCGCCACCAAAATATTTTTTTTTAAAAAAATAATAGATAGATTGGTAAGAATCAAAGATCTGCACATAAAAATTTCTTTTTTGAGCGATTTAATTAATTGTTTCATCCGGACAATTGACAAAGAACAATTTTTCCCTTTTCTTCAAACTGATTAAGTGTACAATGCACACGTTAGTTGATTAAATAAATAAAATTAAACATAAAGTTGTGTCCTTCCAGGTACATAGAAGTTAATCAAGTGAGTGAATGTGTATGTCAAGAAATAAAAATAGAGAATATGATATCTCCACACAAAACTTATTTATTAACTAGTAAAACAACATATACAAACATAGAAATAGTGTTATGATAAGAAGGAAAATAGAAATCGAAGATTTACAAGATATATAAATGAATTCTAAAAGCAGATCCATGTTAAAGTCACAAATGAAATAACAAGAATCATATCAATTAAATCTCTTATATAAATAAAATTAAACCGATTTTAGTTATATCAAAGAACCAAAGGTTACAACTTACAGATTCTATTTTTATGTTAGAAATGTTACCTTTATAGTCATAAGACTTTAGCAAATCGGCCATATAAGTAACAAACTCTCTATCATTATCAACCAGCATAACACGAACTTCTTCTATCATGCCATAGTAGGGAACTTCCATTGGATCATATGCTCCTTCAACCAATTGAGAATTCTCCTCTTCGGATATAACAAGGGAGAGATAAAAATATAATTTGTTAAATAAAATACTGAAATTTATAAAGAGGAACATTTAATTCTCTTAATAGGTACTTATCTAGTACCTCTACTTGATAATGGGCCTGTCTAGTATTGTTTTTTTTTCTTTTTCTTTTGCGGGTTTAGTATGGAGGGCAATGTTTTATTGAAAAAAAATAATCATATTTTAGTGTTTAGCTACTTAGACTTATTTTTCAAGGAAACATTTTTAATTATTTGAAAAAATGACTTTTATTAGTTATGGGATCTTAGTGAGTACTTATTTTTTAAAAAAAATAATAGATAAAATATTTCTTACATTCTCTTATATTAGATATAATTTGTCATGGCTCAAAATCTAGGTCATGATGGCACCTGCCCTCATACCCCTCCCTCCTACCCAGGCAGACAAGTTAACCTTTCACGAAGACATAAAAACATAGAATAAAGCCAGAAGTAAAGTAATGACACAATAATCTAAATTCCTATAAACCTTAATAAATAAAAGATAGTACGTAAAATGTCCCATCAAGACTTAGTGTCATGTACACAAGGGCTTTCTATTACAAGAAATATGTCAAATATGGTACATCAACTATATAAAATCTAATACAATATATATGAAAGTAAAGAGGGAACCCAGACAAGTCTCTGGACGCAAGGATCTCACTATGAATTTGAATTAACAAACACAGTGAATGATTCAAGAAACACGTGAATAATTGGTGTCAAGATCTGTATCAAAAAAGATTTAGCAAGTGTAGTATGGGTAAAAAATCTTAAGTACTCAATAGGCTTTATAGACAGATCGAGCAAAGGTAGTAACTATATCACATAAAGAATATTAAATAATCCTACACACAGAAAAGTCCGAGGAATTCAAACAACGCCAATAATAAAAGTAAATACACAATAGATAAAATGAAATGTAATGCAATGCAATAGTCAATAATTCTACAAATAACACCCAACCTTCCCCAGTCAATTTGTTGTAAGGTAGGATCCATGCGGGACTCGTGAGATCCATATATCCACCTGGAACAATTTTTCATTGAGCAAGAAAATCTATATTTATCCTTGGTTCATAAATAAGTAAGTTTGTAAGAACAATTTCCATCGGGACGGCAACTTCCTTTCAAAAACATTATTTTCATAGCTTCAAATCAGTGAATCCATGAGGATGAATATGAATGCATGATCATGGGATAATAATAAGTTTCTAATGCAACAAGTATATACAAATGTCTTTCTCAACATAAAACATATGCTATGGGCCTTATCAATCAATAAATTTACCTCAACCTCATGCTTGTAGGCCATACTTTCTTAATTTATATATAAAATAACAGTTGGACAGGCATGTCACTCCGGATATTGCTTTTGTAGTAAGTGATGTTAGTCAGTTCATGTCGACGCTTACAGTCAAATATTGGGTTGCTTTAGAATAAATATAATGTTACTTGAAAGTCGCCCCTGGAGTTGGCATAGAATATAGCAACAATGGACATACTCGCATTGAGTGTTTTGTAGACACTGATTAGGCTGGATTTAAGATTGATAGAAGGTCTACTATAGGCTACTATGTCTTTGTGGGTAGAAATTTGATATCACGGAGAAGTAAGAAACAAAATGTTGTATCTCAACCTATTACAGAATCCGAATATAGAGCTATGGCACAATCCAAATGTGAGATTATGTGGATACATCACCTCTTAAGTAAAGTTGGGTTGAAGTATCCCACACCAGCGAAACTTTGGTGTGATAATCAAGTTCCATTCATATCGCCTCAAATTCAGTGTATCATGAAAGAACTAAGCACATCGAGGTGGACTGCCATTTTATTCGTGAAAAGATTCAAGAAAATTTGATTTCCATGAACTATGTGAAGACAGGGGAGCAACTATCTCATTTGTTTACAAAGGCGTTGAATGGAGCTCGAGTTAACTATTTATGTAACAAGCTGGGCATGATCAATATATATATGCTCTAACTTGAGGGAGAGTGTTACAGAATATTGTAAATATTTATTACCTTATATAGTTTGATGAATCGTAGGAGAGATTTGTAAGAATCATAGGAGAGATCTGTAGGATATTTTCTTACCTTTGATAGAGCTTCTTGCTAATGTATATATGCATGTAATGCTGATTTAATAAAATATGAAGTTCGGTTAACTTTCAACAAATAATACTTGGGAAAAGACACAAGTACCATGCACTAAGTATACCCAAAATTTCAAAGACACACCTAAACCTTACGAGGGTCCCTTTCCACACATTAGTAAAAATCCATAGGTCCCCGCATGATGTCAAGCAAAAGAGGATTGAGGGAGTGGGAAATTAGATATGACCATAGCAGTTCATAAACAATTGAAGAGGATTTCAGTGACAACACAAGAAAAAATCATTATTCCCTTTAGAATGTGGAGTGAGTGGTAACTTTCAGTAGTATTCACAAGCCATTTGCATCTCAGCCAATATAATTGACATGTATCAGGCTTCGAATAAAGCATGTCAATAATTTTAGCTTTAAAGGATCATTACAAATGACATTTTGAGATAGAAAACACATTATTTTCTTTGTTTGAACTTTATTCTTTATATCAAATCGTCTAAACATATAAGTTTCTACCCTACTTGTTAGCATCTTCGTCATTGAAATCACTTATCCTACAACCATATTACTAAACTAAAGACTTTATCTCTACTCAATTTAGGATAGTGAGTAACCTCGGATAACTATAAAAGAAAAAACATTCTAAGTTAATAAGCCCATTAATACATAAATGTTATACTCCTTGCCATAATTGAAAAATTGCAGCTTGAATTCCAGATCTATATGACACAATGAGAGTGGATCATGATTTAGTAACATATATGTATTGAGACAAGATTTTATATAGATTGCTAAAGATTATTAAAGTCTACGTTTCATTAAAAGAAGGGTCTAAGGATGTTGATCATGAAATACCTCTAATTTAGAAAATGAGAATCACATGAACCTTACATTTCATTGAGCACTCTTAATATTTAGCTTCAGAGCACAATATCACGAGCAAAAGGAAAGAGTAAGTAAACTGAGATTAGAAAAATTACTATCTTTCGAGGAGCTATATCCCAACAGAGTCCTCATCTAGGTTATAAATGATTAAATATGTTAACTAAATTATTATGTAAAATAAGTAAGTGAATCTATACATGTGAACTTGGTTATTAATACAAGTATAAATACATATGTGATGGATCATGCTAACTTATTAATATCAGATAAACGAGAAAAGAGAAATTAAAATAATAAAAGTAAAGAGAAATCAACTTTCCAAAAGATGGTAGAAAGATTAAACTAAATTAATATCACAATAACTAAACCTGATTATAACAACATCCATAATAAATGAGCTACTAACATTCAACTATTAATCTTACCAAATTCACCCAAGTGAAACATCAACGGCAAATGGACATTTTTAAAATGGATCCCTTTTACACTTAATTGCAAGAATGATGAAGGGAGTGAACAAGGGTGCAAAACTAAACTGCAATCAAGTTAAACATTCACTAGATTATGTAATGCTGCTGAATTGTATCGATGTCAAGTCCCTTTAGCTTCACGACTGATTCCACATAACCTTTAAGTGTATGATGCTCTCTTAGCCTGGCAACTTCAGCACGACATTGGGCTTGTTCAGCTAATTCATTATAGCTTTTGTTGTCAGTTATCATACATTTGTGAGGGGTAGGTCCGTGCCCTACTATAATCCTTCTTTCTTGTGAAAGCAACTGAAAATGCTCAGTATTAGTTGGTTTTGATGATTTCACAAACTCAGGGATTAGGTAAAGTTCTTGGTCCCTTTGAGGACACTTTGCTGATAATGATAGTAGAAAAACAATACAAAATAGATCCTCCCAACTCTGCAGGTCTATGTATACGCGGTCAAGTTCCTGTACAGGGGGCTAGCTGTCTAACCAATACAAATCATCCAACGCAATGTATATCACTGATATATACATTCTTTACAACATTTCTCACTTGGCTTTTGGAATTGTTGGGAAAAAAATCCATTGAAGCCCATGCTCTCAAGAAATTTGAAATTTTCTCTTGAAGAAGATCAAGGACCTGATAGTTATCAGTTGTTTTGTTCTTGTTTTAGAGTTGTAATTTCTTGGTCTTAATCTTTTTAGGTCTACTCCTAATCTATAACAGAAACTAGACAAGTTCATTGTGTTTGTTTTTCATTGTTCATCGTGTCAAAGTAACTATAGCTAGTTATGGAGACCTCTTGAAACTTAAATTAGCTAGGAGTCTAGTGATTTAGGAAGCTGTAGAATTATTGCTTCAGATCTGTAACAGAGTTGTTACTAGGAGAGAATACGAATTATGTATGCAATTCCTAGATTACAAGAGCTTGTAATTAGAATCTCTGGCTCAATTGTTTTAGTAAAGATTGAGCAGAAATCTTGTGTGACAAGCCGTGCTTTCTCCCTTGAACAAGGAGTTTCCACGTAAAATCTTGAGTCGATTTTATTGTTCTGTTCTTTAAGTTTCTGTACTGATTTATGATAAGGGACCAGATCCTGACTGTTCTGGTGGAAGCATACATTCTAAAAATTGGTATTAGAGCAGGTTTTCTATATCCTCTATCTGGTTAACACCAAGATAAGTTCTGCAAGAATGGTTGCTCCACTAAATTTGGAAGAGGGTTAGTCATCAACCCGACCCCCTCGATTGAATGGTCAGTTTTATAGCTAGTAAAAGACTCGCATGCATGACTTTCTCATGGCTGAGGACAGTGAACTTTGGGATATTGTTCTTGATAGTCTCTATGTTCCTATTGTTGAAGAGAAAGAAGGAGACATTACAAGGATTATTCCTACAACTCATAGGTAGTATACTGAGGCTGATAGGAAAAAGATTGAGAAGAATTATAAAGGTAAGAAACTGCTAGTATGTGGCATTGAAGCTGAAAAATACAACAAAATGTTACTTGTGAGTCTGCAAAAGAAATTTAGGACTGTCTGAAGACTGCTCATGAAGAAACTGAGCAAGGTAAAGAGTCAAAGGTGGATATTCTAACTACACAATACGAAATTTTTACTATGAAAGAAGGAGAGTCTATCTATGACATGCACACCAGGTTTTCCTCCATTACCAATGACCTTCAAAGTATGGGTGAACCTATTCATCCTAGCAAATAAGTCAAGAAAATTCTAAGGATCCTTCCTAAGTCTTGGACTATCAAAGTGGATGCAATAATTGAAGCAAAGGACTTGAAGATTCTCATAATTGATGCCTTGATCGGGAGTCTTCAGACAGATAAACTACATCGAGCTCAGGATGGCATGAAGAAGGAGACAAAGCAGGAGAAATCACTTTCTCTTAAAGTTACTTCAGTTGAACCTTTAGCTGAGGATGAAGATATGACATATTTGTCAAAGAGATTTCATAAGATTATAAGAAAGCATGGAGGTTTAGTCAAGAAGGGTAACTCCAGTCGACTTACAAATGCTACAGATATGTGTCACAAATGTGGTAAACCTGGGCACTTTATTAGAGATTGTCTAATGCATAAGGTAGAATATAAAAAATATGTCAAGAATGGAGTAGATAAAAGAAGGGGATCTAGTTCCTGACAAGAAGGAAGAAAGGTTGAAGCTGATTATATCATCAAAAGGGATCTTCCTATATGGGGAAACTCCTCAAGTGACTCTGAGGAGTTTAGTCATCCAGAAGATGCCTCCATGGTCACTGTAAAAGATGATGAAAAAGTTTTTGACTCACTATTTGCGTTCATGGCAGAGTTAGATGACGAGGAAGATAATGCTGATGATGAAACAGAAGTAACTCTTGGTGATCTTAGACAAAACTTGCACATTTACTCTGCTAACAATTTGATAAGCTTAGCAGCAGTATTGATTGACTCAATCACTAAGTTGACAACTGAGAAGGACATGATGAATAACACTATTGTTATTTTTCAAGATGAAAAGCTTACTCTAGTATCTCAAATCACTAATCTAGTAGAGAAAATTATGGTCCTGATAAGCAACAATGTTGAACCTAATCTAAAGCTCAAGAATTTGAACAAAAGCACTAAAAATTGCAAGGATGAAGATAGGAATGTACAAGTTGAGCTTGAAGAAAAGTTAATGGTAGCCGAGATGAAAATGTTTGATCTGGAAGAACAAATAATTGTCTTAGTGGCTGGTAATGTAGAGCTTGACATTGAATTCAAAAATTCAACAATAAATGTTTTAAAGGAAAGGGTGAAGCTGGTGATTTATAGCTGGAAGTTGAAGATAAGTTGAATGAAGCTAATGAGAAGTTAGCCATGGCTCTTGAAAGAAATTCTCAACTTTTAGGAGATCTTATTCAGGCAAAAAAGAGCTGAGAAAATCTCTAAAATGGAATGCTTCATCAAAAATGCTTGAAAATATGACAAACTAGGAGCAAAATGGTGGAAGAGGATTAGAATGCCTAAACATCAGTCCTCCTTACAACCCTCAAAGCAAGTATGTCTCTATATCTGATAATCTCCTATGTCTCCATTGTGGAAGAAATGGTCATCTAAAGAATGAGTATTTTTCCTAGAAGAGATCTCAAGAAAAAATTTCAAACTACTTTAACCAAAAGGCGAAATAGAGCAAGGGAACTTGTTCTAACTCTGGAGATAAGAAAGGATATCTGGCCATATTGGACAATATCCATAATAAATGAGCTACTAACATTCAACTATTAATCTTACCAAATTCACCCAAGTGAAACATCAATGGCAAATGGACATTTTTAAAAATGGATCCCTTTTACACTTAATTGCAAGAACGATGAAGGGAGTGAACAAGGGTGCAAAACTAAACTGCAATCAAGTTAAACATTCACTAGATTATGTAATGCTGCTGAATTGTATCGATGTCAAGTCCCTTTAGCTTTACGACTGATTCCACATAACCTTTAAGTGTATGATGCTCTCTTATCCTGGCAACTTCAGCACGACGTTGGGCTTGTTCAGCTAATTCATTATAGCTTTTGTTGTTAGTTGTCATATATTTGTGAGGTGTGAGGTCCATGCCCTACTATAATCCTTCTTTCTTGTGAAAGCAACTGATAATGCTCAGTATTAGTTGGTTTTGATGATTTCACAAACTCAGGGATTAGGTAAAGTTCTTGGTCCCTTTGAGGACACTTTGCTGGTAATGATAGTAGAAAAACAATACAAAATAGATCCTCCCAACTCTGCAGGTCTGTATATATGCGGTCAAGTTCCTGTACAGGGGGCTAGCTGTCTAACCAATACAAATCATCCAACACAATGTATATCACTAATATATACATTCTTTACAACATTTCTCACTTAGCTTTTGGAATTGTTGAAAAGAAAAATCCATTGAATCTCATGCTCTCAAGAAATTTGAAATTTTCTCTTGAAGAAGATCAAGGACCTGATAGTTATCAGTTATTTTGTTCTTGTTTTAGAGTTTTAATTTCTTAGTCTTAATCTTGTAAGGTCTACTCCTAATCTATAACAGAAACTAGACAAGTTTATTGCATTTGTTTTTCATTGTTCATCGTGTCAAAGTAACTATAGCTAGTTATGGAGACCTCTTGAAGCTTAAATTAGCTAGGAGTCTGGTGATTTAGGAAGCTCTAGAATTATTGCTTCAGATCTGTAATAGAGTTGTTACTAGGAGAGAATACGGATTGTGAATACAATTCCTAGATTACAAGAGCTTGTAATCAGAATCTTTGGCTCAGTTGTTTTAGTGAAGATTTAGCAAAAATCCTATGTGACAAGCCGTGGTTTTTCTTCCTTGAGCAAGGAGTTTCCAAGTAAAATCTTGAGTCTAATTTTATTGTTCTATTCTTTAAGTTTCTGTACTGATTTCTGATAAGAGACTAGATCCTGACTGTTCTGGTGGAAGCATATATTCTAAAAATTAGTATTAGAGCAGGTTTTCTATATCCTCTATCTGGTTAACACCAAGAGAAGTTCTTGCAAAAATGGTTGTTCCACTAAATTTGGAAGAGGGTCAGTCATCAACCAGACCCTCTCGATTGAATGGTCAATTTTACAGCTGGTGGAAGACTTGCATGCATGACTTTCTCATGGCTGAGGATAGTGAACTTTGGTACATTGTACTTGATACTCTCTATGTTCCCATTGTTGAAGAGAAAGAAGGAGACATTACAAGGATTATTCCTACACCTCGTAGGTAGTATACTGAGGCTGATAGGAAAAAGATTGAGAAGAATTATAAGGCTAAGAAAGTGCTGGTATGCGGCATTGAAGCTGAAGAATATAATAAAATTTCTACATGTGAGTCCACAAAAGAAATTTGGGACTATCTAAAGACTGCTCATGAAGGAACTGAGCAAGTTAAAGAGTCAAAAGTGGATATTCTAACCACACAATACGAAAATTTTACTATGAAAGAAGGAGAGTCTATCTATGACATGCACACCAGGTTTTCCTCCATTACCAATGAACTTCAAAGTCTGGGTGAACCTGTTCATCCTAGCAAACAAGTCAAGAAAATTCTAAGGATCCTTCCTAAGTATTGGGCTATCAAAGTGGATGCAATAATTGAAGCAAAGGACCTGAAGATTCTCACAATTGATGCCTTGATCGGGAGTCTTCAGACACATAAACTACATCGAGCTCAGGATGGCATGAAGAAGGAGACAAAGTAGGAGAAATCACTTTCTCTTAAATTTGCTTCAGTTGAACTGTCATGCCCCGGGAGGGTACCCTAGACGTAGCCGGCACTCGAAGACCATTGCTGGTCCCCAAGCGAACCACTTGATCTAATCACACATCCATTCATATAAATAAATCAGCGAAAAGTTTAAAATAAAGAAATAACTTAGTGGACAACTCAAATCATCACTCTAACTCAAATAATAAAGTCCATGGGCCAACAAATCAAACTCCAATCTATGTCGTTAAAATAGTTTGACAAGAATAATTCAAGAAAATAAAATACTTAATCGACCCATTACTATCTAGTCTATGAAGCCTCTATCACTACTATCTAATTGGTGCCAATAACATGTTCATGGCTACCTTAAATCAAAATGAAAGACTAAACTCAATGGAAGAATAACATAAGTGGTGTCCTCCGAATTTAGGAGAGGACTCACCAATAAGCTGAGTGAGAATTGATCCTCAATGGTGCTCCTATTGACGATCTCTTAAACCTATCTCTGTATCATGAAATGATGCAGGTCCAAATAGACATCAGTGTAACACCCCCTCCCCAAAAATTTTCCCTAGGATTTGGGCCTTTCTTGTATTCATGTAGGATCGAACTCGACTATTGTGAAGTATATGCATGAGTTAGGATGAGTCCCTGAGAAATTAAAGAGTGTTATAGGTGATGTGGGGTCATAAGGGATCCTTAGAACCAAGCTAAGTCCAAAAGAGTTCATCTTGGGTAAATTATTGAAGGAGTTCGTATGAGGGGTCAACTTCTAACAACCTTATTTTTTGGAAGACGACAATCTGGGTGGCCCATGACCTATTAAATTAAAGGTTGTCGAGTCTTCTTTCCAATGCCACCAAGAATGTAATTTTTGGAGTTCAGAGTCAAAAGATATGACGATCCTAAGACGAACTAGCACGGCAGGAATTTAAGGCCTGGGTTGCAACTGCTAGGAAACTGGGCTTGGCGCCAAAGTGGCGTGATGCACCACTATCACGCCAAGAACATACCTCAGTAGTTTGGTCCCTGGTGCGGAGAACCACTAAGAGATGTGCAGGGTTTTTAAGCCTATTTTCCAGAACCCAGAAACTATGGGTTTGGCTCTATAAGGGCGCGGTGCGCCACTATCGCATCAGGAACATGCCTCAGTAGTTTGGTCCCTAGTGCAGTGCGCCACTAACGGATGTGCAGGTTTTAGGCCTAATCAACTTGGTGCGATGCGCCACTCTCGCGCCAGGAGCAGTTTTAGCCTATTTTTCAGAATTTTGGAGAAAGGGCAATTTGGGAATTATCCCAAATTATATATGTAACCTTGAACGTTTTGGACCATTTTTCAGCCCCTCTCTCTCTAAAAATCCCTAGAAAATTTCTCTCTTCTTCTTTTTCTTCTCCAAATCCTTCTCCAACAAGAAGTGCCTCCAAGAGCTTCAAGATTCAGGCTTTCCATTGAAGACCCAACATCAAGTTTTTCTTCAAATCTTCACTAAGCTATGTAAGGCTACTCAAAGCATGGATTGAGTCCACCCATGTACCCTATACTTTCCTTGAGGTTAAATGTCCATAAGAATAGAGTTTCTTGATAGGTTTATGTTTGAATGAGTCTTGTCTCCTATTAATTTGATTCTTATTGTGTTGATGTTGTTGAGCTAAGAAATTCCTAAAACCTTCATGTTAGCATGAGTTGATGGAGATGGGTTGTTAATATGCTTTGTTGATTTCCTTAACCATGTGATTATGTTGAATATATCAATTTCCTTAAATGTGTTATTCCTCTTAAATTGTTGGTTTAAAACCTTAGAGATATGATGAGTCCTAAGGATGTGATAAATGAGGAGAGGAATGGTTTGTTATGTTTGTGGGATGTTATAAATGCATATCTAATTTAGGCTTGATTAAGTTGATTGGAGGATAGAATTGACGAGTGGACAAGGTCCTAAATGAGACTTGCCATTATAACTCGATTAAGTTGAATTGAGGATAGAGTTGATGAGTTGGCAAGGTTCTAAATGAAACTAGCTGTAAGGGCTTATTTGAGATGATTGGATGGAGTCCTATGAGCATGGAGTCATGGGAGCAGTATCGAGCACCGAAGTGGGTAAGAGTAGAGTCTATACTCGAACCCCAAAAACTATGCCACCAACGTAGGTAGGAATGGAACCGTTAAAGTTGGATGCTTTTTGTGGGACCGAACCGTTAAAGTCGGATGTTTCCCATTTTATTGTCCTGAAATGATAGGACTTGACTAATTAATGGAATCCATGATTGGTGATGCGTTCATGCCCTGGGAAGGTATGGACGGATGCGGCAACAACGTCGGCTTGTTGTACTATCACTGGCTCATAAGTGATGGTTGTCGGATAAGAAAAACTCTCATTTAGGTCTTGATAGTACTCTGAGTCAATTGAGTTGAGTGGCATGTGATTTGGTCCCGTCTAAACCATTTCTTGTTAGACTTAGGACACTTGGGTGAGTTGTTACTTATTTTTGATTTGAGATTCCCGAGTTGGTTGATCCTTTTCTGATGTTGTTTCATTCGTCCATTTTACATACTCATACATTCTACGTACTGGCGCCATTTGGCCTGCATCATTTCATGATGTAGAGACAGGTACCAGAGATTATCAACCGGCGCACCGTTGAAGATTTACACACCTCCAGCTACTTGGTGAGCCCTCCTAGTTTCCGGAGGATGCCAGACTTTCTTTACCGTTTTGTTTGCTTTCTTTATTCTTGCTTGTTGGTAGCCATGGGCTTGTCATTGGCACATCTTAGATTTTGATAGAGGCTTCATAGACCAGAGTGTGGGAAGGTTGGACTGTTATATTGAATAGTTTTATTATACTTGTTTTGTTGAGTTGATAGTGTTTGGCCTTCGACCCCTATAATATGAATAGTGTGCTTATGATTTAGTCCTCCACTGAGTGAATGTGATTGAATGAAAGTGTGACTGGACCAGGTTGTTCGCTTGAAAGCTAGAAATAGCTTTGTAGTGCTGGTCACGTCTAGGGTACCCTCCCAAGACGTGACAGTCAGTACGTGGAATGTACGAGTATGTAATATGGCAGAATAAAACATAGCTCAAGGAAGAATAACGTTGGTTCAAATATCTTAAATCAGAAAGATAAGAGAGACTCAATCAAAGTGTCATAAGTCTAAAGTACGAATACATTTTTAGACAAAGACCAATCATATACCATATAATACAATCCAATCATGTACAATTCGATCCAATCCAATAATATACAATCCGATCCAATCTAATCATATACAAACGGTTCAATCCAATCATATACAATCTGATCCAATCCAATCATATACAATCCGATCCAATCCAATCCAATAACGTATCCAATCCAATCCAATCATATACCATCAACTTTAATTCAATCACATATCATCTAATCCAATCCAATCACATATCCAACCCAATCCAATCGCATATCGAATCCAATCCAATCACATACCATCAACTCTAATTCAGTCATATATCATCTAATCCAATCCAATCATATGCAATCAACTCAATTCAATAGATATGCAAATTAAAATTATGCAATGTTTTACAATTCAATTCAATCATCTACAATCATAATCAAACCAATCATATCAAGCACAATCCATTCAATTGGGAGTTTCTCTAACCGACAACTATCACCATATGAGCAAGTGATAGTATAACAAGTCGACGCTGTTGCCATGTCTGTTCATACCTTGCTAGGGTATGAACGAATCATCTAATCATGGATCCATCAATCAATCAAGTTCTATTATTTTAGGACAGTAATTTAGGAAATATCCGACTATAATGGTCCAATCCTCTCCTACGTTTGGCGACGTAGTTTTTTGGTTCGAGTATGGACTATACTCTTATCCAATCCGGTGCTCGATACTCCTCCCAAGACTTAATATGCTCATATCTATCAAGTGAGTGAAATACTCAAAATACTCATTTAGTCTCATTGGACTCTTTCAAAACTCAATCAAATCTGGCCTCAGTGGACCCTCTTTCAAATCAACTCATCTCAATCATCAAACTCTTCTCTTTAAATATTTGATACCATCTCAACTCAATGAATGCAGAAATTATTAGATGTCTTTAAAAAAACATTTAACTCCTCAACTCAAACTCAAAATAGATATTTTTATGTAAAAATGCTCAACTCGTTTATACTCAAAATACTAATGTTCAAAAATAATTAAAATACTTCTCAAACTCAACTCATTCTTAGACTCTTTTAAATCAAAAATGAAAATAATCATTCTTTAAACTCAAAGTATTCATTTAAATAGTTAATGCAAAGTGTTCACAAATTATTTATTTAAAACTCCTTCTCAAACAATCATTTATACTCATATGACTCCAATCAAATTAAATTATGCAAATCACACATCATGTAGTCACATTAGACTCCAATCCATTTCATCTCAAAACATCATCATCAACATAACATTTTCATCAATCATTTTTCCTTATTTAAATAAACATCATTCGCCTCATTCATCAAACATCATCATTCACATCATCATCAAATATCATCATCACATCATCATCAAACATCTACTCTAAAATCCTTATTTAATTCTATGTTCAATTTATAGAGACAAAAGGATATTCTAGCTCTACTAAGGTTTTGTTCCTTTTTATGCCTTTCACATTCATAACTATCCCAATTCATTCTTTTCATTCCAACCAATACATACACATAAAACCATCAATCTCAACCTCAAGATAATTATGACAAAAGAAATCTCATCTTGGGTTCATATGAATGAATATATGAATCCATACTCTCAACAAAACTCAACTCAAGAACACCATCAATACATATTAATTTACATACAAAGATCCATTTGTATTCAATAATATAAAAGATAACTATTTAATAATTTAAGTCATGAAATCATCAATCAATTACTAGTATATAAAAATATTCTAGAGTTTAGAAAAATTTTAAGAAAACCTTTATAGAAGGTTCAAGTCTTTCACCATCTTCATCCAACACATCTATGGGGCTTATAGAAGAACTCAATCTATATTTTAGGTTAGCCTTACATACCTGCAAATGTAGAACATCCCACCAAAAACCAAAGACATGACTTGAAGATCTTGAATCCTTGAGCTTTTGAGAGGATTTCTTATTGGAGATGTTTGGAAGAGAAGAGGGGATGAAGATTAGGGTTTTTAAGAGGTGAGGAGACTGAAAAATGATCCCAAAAAGTTCTAAGTTGGGTATATATGTTTAGGGAAAATGTCCAAGTTGCCCCTCTTCAAAATCTGGAAAACTAGGCAAAAATCCTTCTAGCGCTATAGTGGCGCATCGCGCCACTACAGCGCCAGGCCAAAATATGATTAAAATCCTACAAACCTAGTAGTGGTGCATCGCGCGAAGGACCAAACTACTGAGGCTATTTTCTGGCGCTATAGTGGCGCGTTGCGCCATTGGAGCGCCAGGCCTGAAATTCCTACAATGGTCGCCCAGGCCTGAAATTCCTACAGTACTAGTCTGTAGTAAAATGGTCATAACGTTTGACTCAAAACTCTAAAAATTGCAATCTTGGTGGAGTTGGAAAGAAGACTCAAAGACCTTTAATTTGGTAAATCGTGGGACACCAGTTCATTATATTCTAGGATATATTCTCGTTGGAAGTTGACCCTTATACTAACTCATCCGAAAACTTAATTGATTGGAATTCTTTGGACTTGGTTTGGTGTTAGAGATCCCTTATAACCCCTAAATACATCTAACACACTTAAAGTACTTAGAAATTAACCCTAACTCATATATAAAATTATAAGTCCTTCGGTTCGAGTCTACACACACGTGAAGAAATGTTCGAGTCTTTGCGAAAAACATTTCGGGGTGTTACATGAACCTTCAGCTATGGATAAAGATATAACATATTTGACAAAGAGATTTCATAAGATTATAAGAAAGCATGGAGGTTTAGTCAAGAAGGGTAACTCCAGTCGACTTACAAATGCTATAGATATGTGTCACAAATGTGGTAAACCAAGGCACTTCATCAGAGATTGTCTAATGCATAAGGTAGAATATAAAGAATACGTCAAGAATGGAGTAGATAAAAGAAGGGACCTAGTTCCTAACAAGAAGGAAGAAAGGTTGAAGTTGATTATATCATCAAAAGGGCTCTTCATATATGGGGAAACTCCTCAAGCGACTCTGAGGAGTCTAGTCATCTAGAAGATGCCTCCATGGTTACTGTAAAAGATGATGAAAAAGTTTTTGACTCACTATTTGCATTCATGGAAGAGTCAGATGACGAGGAAGATGATGCTGATGATAAAACAGAAGTAACTTTTGGTGATCTTAGACAAAACTTACACATTTACTCTACTAACAAATTGAGAAGCTTAGCAGCAGTATTGATTGACTCAATCACTGAGTTGACAAATGAGAAGGACATGATGAATAACACTATTGATATTTTTCAAGATGAAAAGCTTACTCTAGTATCTCAAATCACTAATCTAGTAGAGCAAATTATGGTCCTGATAAGCAACAATGTTGACCCTGATCTAAAGCTCAAGAATTTGAACAAAAGCACTGAAAATCACAAAGATGAAGATAGGAATGTACAAGTTGAGCTTGAAGAAAAGTTAATGGTAGATGAGATGAAAACGTTTGATCTGGAAGAACAGATAATTGTCTTAGTGGCTGATAATGTAGAGCTTGACATTGAATTCAAAAATTCAACAATAAATGTTTTAAAGGAAAAGGTGAAGCTGGTGATTTGCAGCTGGAACTTGAAGATAAGTTGAATGAAGCTAATGAGAAGTTAGCCATGTCTCTTGAAAGAAATGCTCAACTTGAAGGAGATCTTATTCAGGCAAAAAAGAGCTGAGAAAATCTCTGAAATGGAATGCTTCATCAAAGATGCTTGAAAATATGACTAACCAGGAGCAAAATGGTGGAAGAGGATTAGGATGCCTGAACATCAGTCCTCCTTACAACTCTCAAAGCAAGTATGTCTCTCTGATAATCTCTTATGTCTCCATTGTGGAAGAAATGGTCATCTAAAGAATGAGTATTTTGCACTTGAACTTGTGGATACTTACCTTTTTAAGCATCCAAATCATCATAACTTGCATATTGTGGAAAACCTTTCACAATTTATGATTTTATACTTGAAAACATACTTGAATCATCATAAATAACTTTCATAATTCATACATAAATTCTTGATCATAAATTCATATCTTGAAACTTGAAATTCACAACATAATGCATGGGTCATTGCAAAACTTATTGAAATCATGCAATTTAAGTCAAATCATGCATGAATAGACTATTGAAATTAAGCAAAAGCATAATTGAATTGATCCAATGCAATTTGATCAAAAACCCTAAAAATTGAAGAATTTAATTTGATAGAGAAGAGGGAAAACCTTGGGACTCCATGGATGGAAAGGATTCATGGATGAATTTCCACATACCTTGATGAAGATAGAACTTAAAATTTGAAGAAAAAGCTTGAACCTTAGAACCCTAGCTTGATGAAGAAGAAGAGTCCTTTGAGAGAGCATCATTAATGCCTTAGAGTAATTTTGAGAGGATAAGAAGGAATGGTGATAATTTGAAGGTTTTAGATATTTATAGGCTTAGCATAATACCCTCAAAATGACATAGTATAGGTGTATAATAGGTAAAAAAATACCCAAAATGTCCCTGATTAACTTCTGACCGGAGTGACCTACGGGCAAGGATCTATGGGTCATAGGTCAGTTGATGGGTCATATGGACCGGTCGTCAAACAAGTGCACAAAATTTCAAGCTACTGAAATTGCACTCTTGACCCTAGGACTAAGTCTACGGATCGTCAAAAGTATTACGGGTCATAAGAATGACTCATCAAATGCCATACCACTTAACCAAAAAATCTAAGACTCGGGATATAACCTATGAGTCCAACCAATCCATCAATTGTCCAACGGGTCGTAAGGACCCTTCATCTTGACAACTTTTACAAGACTTGAAATATTGAGTTTTCGGACTTCACCTATGGGTCTTTCCTACAGATCGTAGGAACTCTTACAGTCCATAGAAACCCCTCGTAAGGTGAGTCCATACTAAGTGAAATTTTATTCTTCAGGACTACTCCTACGAGTCTTTTTTATGGCTCATCAACACATCTACGATTCATCAACTTCAGCCGTGTTAGAAATTCAAAATTTCCCCAAGTGCTTGGACCTTCCTACATCTTGTAGGACTTCCTACGTCTTGTAAGTTGGCTCGTAGAGGCCTACACCAGATAATTTTTTGTAACTTAAATCTTTTGTTTGGCTTTCCAACTTTCAGGGTCTTACATGATCTCATTGTACCAAAACGAGTATATATAATCTTGTGAAATGGTACAGAGATATTTGTACTTTTCTTTGAGAGGCTACAAGACTTTAGAAAACCCTCTCTCTTCTTTTTCTTTTTATTCTATAACTTGATTCCAATTAGTATCTCGCGATCCAAATTAATATCTAACCTCCTTCACTCTTCTGTCCGCAAAGGGTTGACAAAAGGAAAAATCATGCGAGTATAGTAGCTCCAGCCGTAAAAGCCAGTAGCAATGCTGGCAACACGCAATAGAGACAGAGATCGAGGTAGAAAAGAGGCAGAGAAAAGCTATAGCCACCTGGGGTGGAGCTCAGACAGAGGATTTACCAAGGTAAGTGACCCCTCCCCTACCCTAGAACGAAGTTGAGGAAGACATTGAAGAGGATGCTGATTCAAAGGTGAAAACACAGGCTGGGTGTGTAGGTCTTCCTCTCGTTTCTTCTAAAGCGGTCCAATGGGTTTTGGTATTTTTGAGTAAGCTGGCAAGTACTAGAGCTACTCCCATGGTGTAGGCTACTTATACTCTACTTACTCATCTGTTTGCTACTACGGTCCCTAAGATGGATGAAGCATCAGTTACAAATGTGTTGTTTCATCCACTAATAGGACCTGTGATAACTGACAAGGAGCATGAGATGGTGACTAAGTTTCTCAAGTTGAAGCCTCTAGTGTTTCACAGATTAGAGAGTGAGGATGTTTTTGAGTTTATATTGGATTGTTTTGAGATAATGCACAAATTGGCATTGTGCAGCAACATGGGGTTGAGTTTGTGACATTTCAGCTATAGAGCGAAGCCGAGTAGTGTTTGAAAGCTTATATGGAGTGTCGATCATCAGTTTTACCTCGGTTGACTTGGACTCAGTTTAACACATTGGTCCTTGAGAAACATGGTCCCCAAACTCTGCGAGTCTGAAAAAAGGATGAGTTTCTAGCTCTTAAGCAGGGTAGCATGACAATTGCAACCTATGAGTCTACGTTCCATGTCTTGTCCTATTTGGCTACTCAGTTTGTAAGCACTAAGGAAGAGAGGATCTGTTTGTATATGAAGGAATTGAATACTGACTTGTAGGTTTTATTTGTACACTTGACCTCTACAGGGAAGAGTTTCAATGAAGTGTCTAATTGTGTTAAGAGGATTGATGGCGTTCAACAAGTTGGGCAAGGCATTGGCTAAGAGGCCCAAGAATATGGACTAACAAGTGTATTCAATCTGTCTGATTCAGCCTAATTCAGACTAAGGTGGTCAAGGGACCTGTTACGCAACAACTAACAGGCCCTCACTTGACTGTAGTCGCTTTAATTGTGGTGAGTAGAAACACTTCAAAAGAGAATACCCTCACAGGCAGACAGTCGATCAGGTTAAGCCGCAAACTAGAGCAGGTTCAAGAGAAATTTTTATTTACAACACAAATTAAATAAATAAAAGCTGACAATGTTGTGGTCCTGATCAATCCCATTCTCTTTTTTTATTTCTTATTTTTTGTTTTAGAAGAAATTTCTACAACTCTTCCTTTTGTGGAGTGAGGGGAAAGGGTATTAAATATATTATTTGATCGAATTAAATATATTATTTGATCGAATTAGGTGGGTTGGAATAAGTCGATATATTGGGCCACAATTCAACACATTTAAAGTTTGATTAATTAAGATAGGTTGGATGAACTTGGACCTCGATCATATGACCTTAGGTAAAACATTTACGAGACAATTCATTGGTTGTCCTCATTTAATTTGTATCTTTTTAAAAAAAGGTTTAATTAGTATCCAATTGTATGTTAATATAAATTGCTCAATTATAGCAATTTTTCGTATATTATTACACTTAGAGTCCGTTTGGATGGACTTAAAAAGTAACTTTTATGTATGAAGTGCTTTTAGAACTTTGAAGTGCTGAAAGTTATTTTTATAAATAAGCAGTTGAGTGTTTGGATAAAAGTGCTTAAATGAAGAAAATGATGTGAATTTTAGGGTTAAAAGAATAAAAAAAGTAGTTTGGGAATTTAGTTAAAATATAAGGGATATAAAAGTAATTTCCATGGTCAAAGAAAATGACTTTAAGCACTTAGTAAAAAAAAAGTTAGGAATCCTAACTTTTCATTTTTGACTGACTTTAAGAACTTTATGGCTAAAAGTTAGCATTAGATAAACACGTCTAAAAGTTAAAAAGAGGCTTTAAAGCCCATCCAAACGGGCTCTTAGTCTTGCTAAGTATAGTCATAGTCCTAATTATCTATTTAAAAATAAATCAGTTCTAGTTAAGGACGTGTGCGTTGCATGAGTATCTCACGTAAATGAGTATAACCTTCTTAAAATGATAGAGATAATATTAAAATATTTTTTGATTTGATCCCTAAATTAAATAACTAATTTAACAAATAAAAAATACTGCAAGAATTTTGTCAGGACAAATAACAAATAATCCTCAACAAGCATTTTTATTAAGTACTACAGTAGATAGTTATCTTAGATTTAAAAAAAAAGAAAAAAAAAAGAGAAATTTGTACTTTAACACAAACAAATTAAAAAAAGATGGCAATGTTATGGTCCTGGCTCCTGACCAATACCATCCTTTTTAGTTTTGTTTTTGAAGAAATTTTTACAATTCTTCCTATTGTGGAATAAGTTTGGGAGTGAGGGGAAAGGGTATTAAATAGATGGTTATGAAATTTGGATGGATTGAAATAAAATAATATATTGAGTCATGTTTCAACACGTTTAATGTTTGATGAATTAAGATAGGTTGGATGAACTTGGGCCTCAATCACATGATCTAATATAAAAAATTCACGAGACACTTTATTTGATTGTCCTTATTTAAATTGTACCATTTATTTGTAAAAAAGTTTAATTAGTACCCAATTTTATGGAAATATAAATTGCTTAATCATAGCAATTTTTTTGTATATTATTGCAATTAATTCAGGCTAAGTACAATTCTAGTCTTAATTATGTGTTTAAAATATATTAATACTCATCGATTGCACAAGTATTTGACGTAAATGAGTAAAGCCTTTTTAAATGATAAAAATAATATTAAAATATTTTTGACGTGATCCCTAAATTAACTAACTTATTTAAGACGTAAGGAAACACTGCAAGAATTTTATCGAGACAAATAACAAATAATCCTCAACAAGCATATTTGTGTTTAGCACTGCCGTATATAGTCATCTTTGATATAAAAATAAATAAAGAGAATTTTTCAGTTACAACACAAACTAATTAAATAACAGATGACAATATTATGGTCCTGATCAATCCCATCATTCTTTTTTATTTTTTTATTATTTTATTTTTTGTTTCTGACTAAATTTTCTACAACTCTTACTCATGTGAAGTGAGTTTGGTAGTGAGGGAAAAGGGTATTAACTAGATGGTTTGATTGAATATGTGTGGGTTAAAATAAGGAAAAAGAACACTTGTAACCCGATAAGAGAAATTATATATAATTGGCTACCCCCTTACTTTCATACCCTTTTTATTTTTAATTGCTAATTCACGTTTACTATTTGGTACTATTAAAGTATCTATCTATCTATCTATCTATATATATATATATATATATATATATTCTGATGATATCAAAGAGGAAGAAGCAATGTTTTAGTAAAAACACTACGAATTACTCCTTAATACCATTAGATTATTGTTCAGTGAAAAGAATGTTCAATTACTGCTTGATACCATCAAAGTATATATATATATACTTGGATGGTATCAAGGATGAAGAAGTAGTGGTTCAGTAAATAGAACAAAGGGCAGTCGGGTGAATAGTTTGGATCGTGGATCCAATTAGGATAAATAGTTTGGATTGAGTCCAATTTTGAATAAATACTTTATCTAATGGGTCCAATTTGTATAGTTTTCATTTAAAATAATTTGATGTATTGGGTCATGATTCAACATGTTTAAAGTTTGATGATTTAGATATGTTGGACGAACTTGGGCCTCGATTACATGATCTAACCTAAAAATTTCACGAGACACTTTATTTTGTTGTCTGCGTGTAATTTGTACCATTTTTTTAAAAAAAGTTTAACTAGTATCCAATATTAGATAACTTCAGACAAAATATTTCTTCTCCTTAGTTGTTGTATAATAATAATGTAACTATCTGATCGGTCATTTTTGGAAATTTGTGTGAAACTACCATTTTACTCCTCCCAATAGTTGCTTTGAATCTTATTTAATCAGTTTACGATGTTGATTTTGGAAATTCTTTGAATAGTCGTGATTTATGGAAGTTTTGAGTTTTAAAAGGCCTAAGTTGTTGAAAAGTGGTTTTCGATGTCTTGTAAAGTTTCGAGTCTCGGAATGAGATTCTTTCTATTCCATTAGCTACAGAATGTGGAAACTTACTAAGAGAGCTGTGGTTTCAGATTTGGGGTTGTATCGCGAAAGTGAGGTCCTAAGTTGGAAATTTTTGATGTGTTGGCCTTTGAGTTGACTTTGGTCAACATACTGAATTCGGACAATAGATTTTCGATGATTCATTAGATTCGGGAGATGATTTTAGACTTAGGAGAGAGGTCTTGGTTGATTTTTCAGACATCCCGAGCTTGAATTAGTATTTTTGAGCTTTAAGTTAGTTTAATTGCGACTAAACAGATTTTGGGTCAAGGAGACCTAAAATTTGAATTTCAACGATTCCATTGAGTCTGGAACATTAAATTTAGTGGGATAGCATATTTGTGTACGGGGTTCTAAATGAATTTCGAAGGTCCATTCGGAGTATATTTGATTTTTGTGAAAGTGTTGTGTTATGGTACCTCTTTGACCCCGCGATCACGAAGGAGTCAGCCGCTTTGTAGTCTTCGCTTTTGCAAATACTTTTTCGCTTTTGCAAGGGTCTTGACTTAGGCGGGATCACTTAAGCAAACCAAGGGCCACGAACACGATGCCCACAAAAGCTACCCACAGCCGCTTAACCAAGACCTGAGAGGATTTTTGGGAATGATTTCGGGGTTTAACCTCATTTTCACCATTTTTTAGCTTTGTGAACTCTTGGGTGGATATTTGGAATAGATTTTCGAGACTAAGTGATTTTGGCCTATAATATTCACTACCCATTGATTACTTGTGATTTTAACAACCAACATTAGGATTTCAATCCCAAATTTTATAGGTTTTCTCAAGAACATGATTTTTACCAAAAGTAAGGATGGAGTACTGATTTTAACTCCAATTTTGAAATGGTTTTCACTAATGAATTTCAAATGTCTTTGAGAAACATTTTCATGTAAAAATTTTCAGATTTGAGCCTCATTTTCGAAAATGGATTTTTGAGACAATTTTATTCTTTTGTCTTAATTTTATGAAATTGGTATTGTTATTTCCAGAATCTCATTTTGAATCATTATTTAACTAGATTGTGGTGATTGGACTATTATTCGGAAGGAAAAGGCTCAAGATTGGGATTGATAATGTTTTGTGTAAGGCAAATGAACTTCTAAAACTCCATAAATCTTATAGAATTCTCAATTTATTTTCTTGTATGTGTTAGTGAGTAATGGAAATGAGGTGATGGCTTCCTTAATCATATGCATTAACCTTAATTAATGAATGAGGTTAACCAAAAAGCCAATTTGTTTCTAATCTTGTGATTGAAACATGTGATATGTCGTGTTCTTGTTATTGATGTGTAGTTGATGAAATGCTTTGATAGTTTCATTATGATTCTAAAGTTCTTGAATTTGTCATTTTCTCATTAATGTATGAATATGCCAATTTGTATTTTGTTGTGGAACACTGTGATGAGATGGAAATGATGTGATGCCAAGGTTATTTCCAATGATTGTGTGATATCGAGGCTATTACCGCGAAAGTGTGATGTCGAGGTCAATATCGGCGAGAGTGTGATGTCGAGGTCATTTCTGGAAATTATGTGATGCTGAGGTCATTACTGATGAGAGTACGATACCAAGGAGATTATCGATAAGAGTGTGATGCCAAAATTATTTTTGGTAATTGTGTGATATCGAGGTCATTGCCGACAAGAGCATGATGTCGAGGTTATTTTCGGCGATTGTGTAATGCCAATATCATTACCAATAAGAGTTTAATGTCGAGGTCATTTTCGAAGATTGTGTGATACCGAGGTCATTTCCAGAGAGAGTGTGATGTCAAGGTCATTTTTAGTGAGAGTATGATATCGATGTCATTATTAGCGAGTATGTGATGCCGAGGTCATTATCGGTGAGAATGTGATTAAGGCCGAGGTCATTATCGGCGAATGTTATTGATGCTTGATTTTTGATTGCGCATGAGTATTCTCGCATCTTTGTGTGTGATGTACTTAATTTTTATGATTGATCTTTGTAATACTTTTGATTAGTGATTTGTAACAATTACACTGAGATTGTGGAACTTTCTTGAACTATGCATTGTGAGCTCTAGGTTGGGCTAATTTATGTTCAGATTGTAGTTATAGAAGTTTGGTTGGGATGACAGGAGTTCCCGTGTTCTATTAGATTTACACTGCCTTATTAGTTTACTTGATGAGTACTGTGTTGTAGGTACTCACTCATTGCTTCTGCACTTGTGTAGTTTCCGAGCTGAGACCATGAGTTAGATTTTCCCTTTTGTTCATCCGAGGCTTTTGAGGAGATTTTGAGAGGTAGCTGATTGACGTCTGATGAACTCTCTTATCTCTTTATTTATGCTTTATTTTATTTGAGAAACAAGGACATTTGCGACTTGTATTTATCTTTCATTTCCGTATTTACTAGTGGATTTTACATGTGGAAACCAAATTTTGGGGGCTTATCGAGATTGAAAAGTTTTATGTGCTTATGTTATTATATTTTTTTTACTCACATTGCTTTCTTGGCTGATTTATCTTAGTGGGAAAAGATGAGTGCCATCATACTAAGTTTTGGATTGTGACAAAATGGTATGAGAACCCCAGGTTAATAGGTCTCACGTGTATACAAGTCAAGTCTAATAGAGTATCAAGGATCGGTGTGGAGACGCCCGTTACTTATCTTTAGGAGGTTATGGTGACATTTAAGAAAAATTTTCACTTCTTGATTCTCTATTGTGCTTTCTTGATTCAAACTAATTTCTATCGCTTCAATCCATTCTCTCTCACTTATAACGATAACTCGTGCTTAATTCTGTGTGCCTACAGTTGAGATGTCATCGTGTAGTTTTGGTGTTAGATTTAGTTTTGAGGCAGAAGTGATAAACTTATGGAAAGAATATGTGGTCAGATTTGTAATGCGTTATGATTCGAAAAGTGTGAGTAGGATTATGGTTCAATACTGTGTTTTAAGGATATGGTATAGAAAGATGAACAATGATTAAGAGGCTTCATGAATATCTTACTCCTCCAGTTTAGTTATTCTGCAGCGAGAATAGTATTTGTAGGCTAATCGAGATCATAATTTCTATTGCGGTTTCATAAATTAGGTGTATATCAAGAAGGATCATAACACTACTACTATGGCGGTATTCGTCTTCTCTTGGTGAGGATTATGGGTTGTATTGCTTCTGCTATCGACCTGGCCTACGAAAGGGTGCATATCGACTTCAGCTAGAGACTGAATCATTTTGATAATGTATTGCAGTTACTTGAAGGGCAGTAATGTGTGGACTATCTATGATATTCTTAGTGGGTATGATGTTTTCTAGTGGTGGATCTAGCGGGTTTCACGATGTAATACTGGTGATATATGAAAGCGGAGACATCTGTTATCAAGTGTGAATACTAACTAGTAAAGAGTTATCAATTGTTTCACCTACTCGAATAATATGTTTTGATGTTGCATTCACGATTGAGAAACCAAGTGGTTGTTACTACGGACGTTGTAGTTAGGCATTATTTATAAGGAAAAATTATGATGGTGGATCGACTGTATCTATCTTGTCTTCTCTCTTTGGCAGGGTACGACACTTGGGTAGACATGATTATCTTAGAGATAGTAGATTTTGATGTTATTTTGGGTATGGATTGACTCTCTCCTTATCATGCGATTCTTGATTTTTATGTTAAGACCATCACCTTAGTGATACCTAGTGTTCCGAGGATAAAGTTGAAAGGTACTAGTGGTTCTTACCCTAGTAAGGTTATTTCTTTCATTCATTCCCAGAGGTTGATTGATAGAGGGTGTTTCTTTTACTTAGCTTTCATTCAGTACACTAGTGTTGAGCCGCCTTCTAGGGAGTCCATTCCCGTGGTTCAGGAGTTTGCATATGTGCTTCCTATTGAGCTTCCAGGTGTTCCTTCGGAAAGGGACATTGACTTTGTTATTGATTTGGAGCTGAGCATGAAACCTATTTTCATTGCTCCATATCATATGGCTACGACAGAGTTGAAGGAAAAATTGCAAAATGTTTTGTGCAAAAGGTTTATTCGCCCTAGTGTATCACCTTGGGGTGCACCGATCTTATTTATGAAGAAGAAGAACGGTCTATGAGGATGTGTATCGATTATCGATAGTTGAACATAGTGATTGTTAAGAAAACATATCAGTTTCCACGCTTTAATGACTTGTTTGATCAGTTTTAGGAAGCGGCGTTGTTCTTTAAGATTGATTTGAGGTTCGACTATCATCAATTGAAAATTAGAGCATCCGATATCCCTAAGATGACTTTTTGGACTAGTTATGGCCACTATGAGTTCTTGATGATGTCTTTTGGGCTGACTATCACCTCTATGGTGTTTATTGAGTGATGAATGGAGTGTTCTGACCTCACTTAGATTCCTTTATGATTATATTCATTGATGACATTTTGATATATTCCAAGAATGAGGAGGATCATAACTATCACTTTAGGATGGTACTATAGAAATTGAGGAAAGAGAAGTTATGTGCAAAGTTCTCCAAGTGTGTGTTCTGGCTTGACTCAGTGGTATTTTTGGGACACATGGTGTCCAAGGAGGATATTAGAGTGGATCCGACCAAGATTGAGGTAGTTAAGGGCTGGACAAGGCCTACTTTTTCTAGGGGTGTATATCGGTCGGTTCGATTTGGTTTTATATATTATTGGTTCGATTTATCAGTTTTTAAATATGCTCAACCAATAACAAATCAATAAAATATTTTTTATCGATTTTTGATTTATCGAATTTTGATCGTTAATGATTTAGTTTTCGATTTACCCAGTAAGAAATTTATCATAAAATAAATATATGACTTATCACTTTTCTAACAATTTGGCGTGATGTAGTAAAACAAACAAATCAACTTTAAAGCTTTGATATAGTGAAACAAGAAAAGTAATGAAAAATTGCATCAATAAGAGTAAATGTAGTATGAAGACTACATCAATTACATGTTACATCCAAAACAAAATATGAAATTTCTGATGTTAATCAAATTATAAAATAATCTTTAGGTTTTGAGAAAATAGTAAAGACTAAAGTGGTGTGAAATTGTATTGTAAAATGAGTAGATGGTGTAGAGGTGTGATATAGACATATATTGTCTAGTTAGGTTAATTATTAATATTTAATAGTTAATATTTATGAAGGGTAAAGCAATAAATTACTACTGTCTTAATGGATTGTCGGTTTACCCAATAACCCGATACAAAAAAACAAACCGAACTGTTAACCCGATAATTTTTTTGTCTAAAACCATTAAAAATCTGTTAACCTAATAACCACTAGAAATAACCCAATAATATTTTTTTGTTTGATTTATTGATCAGTTCAATTTTTGCACACCCTTAGCTTCTTCTACTAAGATTCCAAGGTTTATGGGGTTGGCATGTTACTATAGACGCTTTGTACATGGTTTCTCCATTATTACAGCCCCTTTGACTAGACTGACTTATAAGACCCTGAGTTTTCATTGATCTGATAAGTCTGAGGTGAGATTTAAAAAGCTTGAGACCTTATTGGCATCGGCTCCTGTTTTGAATCTACCCGAGAAGGGTGTGGTCTTTACCCTGTATTGTGATGCATCTAGTGTTGGTTAGGTGGTGTGTTGATCCAAAAGGGGAAAGTTATATCTATGCTTCTAGATAGTTGAAGGCCTATGAGAAGAATTATCCTACTTATGACTTGGAGTTGGTGGCTGTAGTATTTGTGCTTAAGTTATAGTGACACTACTTGTATGGGGTGCATTGTGAGGTGTTCACCAATCGTAGAAGTCTTCAGTACACTTTTAGTTAGAGAGATCTGAACTTGAGCCAGCATAGATGGCTTGAGTTGCTCAAGGACTACGACATGACTATCTTATACCATCACAATGGCTAATGCTTTGAGTAGGATGACTCTTAGTATAGGGAGTTTCACCGCGATCAGTGTTGATAGGAGACCTTTGACTAGAGGTATTCAGAGGCTAGCCAACAGCCTTGTCTAATTATAGGTTTTAGAGGAGAGTGGTGGTTTGATTGTTTTCATTGAGGCCCAGTCTTCCTTAGTTGAAAAGATCCGAGAGCGCTAGTTTGATGATTAAAAGTTATGTTTTATTCGAGATAATGTGTTAACAAGTGAGGCCAAAGAGGTTGTGCTTGAATCTGATTGTGTTTTGAGGATCAGAGGCAAGATATGTGTGCCCAAGGTGAGCGATTTTATTAGGCTGATGCTAGAAGAGGCTCATTGTTCTTAATATTCTATCAATTCGGGAGAGGCAAAGATGTATCATGATCTGAGTCAGCATTACTGGTGGTGTGGCGTGAAGAGGAATATCACAAATTTTGTGTCAAGGTGTTTGACTTGTCAACAAGCCAAGTGTGAGAACGAGCGACCCATAGGTGAGTCTTAGAGGATGCCCCTTTCATACTTGGAAGTAGGAGCGGATCACTATGAATTTTGTTATGGGTCTATTGACCACCGTAGATGGTTATGATTCTTTTTGGGTGGTCATTGATAGTCTAACCAAGTCCACCCATTTTATCCCAATTTGGGTGAAGTATACAGTAGAGAAGTTAGCCCAGCTTTACATAAGCCAAATAGTCCGACTTCATGGGGTGCCCATTTCCATTGTCTCTCATCGGGGTTCATTGTTCACTTCTCACTTTTGGAGGGATTCACAGTATGGTTTGGGTACTCAGTTGGATATGAATACAATATTCCACTCTCAGATTGATGGTCAGTCTGAGTAGATGATTCAGGTGTTAGAGGATATGTTTCGAGCATGTATGATTGACTTTGGTGCTTGATGGGATCAGCATTTTCCCTTAGCACAGTTTGCCTACAATAACAGTTATCATTCCAGTATTCAGATGGCCCTTTTGGGGGCATATGATAGATGGTGTAAATCTTCGATTGGGTGGTTTGTTTCGATTGAGATGGAACTCTTTAGCTATAGACTTGCTTAGAGAGGCCATGGAGCAAGTTCATATGATTCAAGGTAGACTATTGACAACCCAAAGTCGATAGAAGAGTTATGTAGATCAGAGAGTTTGACACCTAGAGTTTATGGAGGGCGATCATCTTTGGCTACGAGTGTCATCCATAAAGGGTGTGATGCGGTTCGAGAAGAGGCGCAAGCTCAGCCCTCGATTTATTGTCCCATTAGAGATCTTGGGGTGAGTTGGATAAGTGGCCTATAGGTTGGCTTTGCCACTTATTTTATCTGTTGTGCATCATGTGTTTCATATTTCCATGCTCCGAAAGTATGTACTGGATGAGTCCCATGTTATTTCGCTCGATTTAGTGGAGAGTGGTCCAAATTTGACATTTGAGAAGGAACCTATAACCATTTTAGATAAACGGGTCTGAAAGCTTAGGACCAAGGAGATTGCTTCAGTTAGAGAGGCGACTTGGGAGACGGAGTCTGATATATATGCAAGATATCCCCAGTTTTTTGAGGCTTAAGGTACTTTCCTTTATCTTATGTTTGAGGACGAATATGATTTTTAGTGGTGGATAATGTACAACCCATTTTACCCCTCTCGATAATTGCCCTATGTGGTATTTGATCAGTTTACAATTTTAGTTTTGGAAATTCTTTGAATAGTCTGATTTATAGAAGTTTTGAGTTTTAAAAGGTCTAAGTTGTTGAAAAGTGATTTTTGATGTTATTTGAAGTTTCAAATCTCGAAATGGGATTTTGTCGATTCTATTAGCTTTAGAATATGGAAACTGGTCTAAGAGAGTTGCGGTTTCAAATTTGGAAATTTTTGAGGTTTTGGCCTTTGAGTTGACTCTGGTGAACATCTAGAGTTCGAACACTCGAAATAGATTTTTAACAATTCCATCGGATCTGGGAGATGATTTTAGATCTAGTGAGGTCGGTTAATTTTTCAAAGGTCTCTAGGTTGAATTGGTATTTTTGAGACTTAAGTTAGTTTAGGTACAACTAAACGAATTTCGAGTCAAGGAGATCTTGAATTCAAATTTCGACGGTTCCATTGAGTGCAGAATGTCAAATTTAGTAGGATAGCATATTTAATTTGTGTGTACAAAGTTTTAAACAAATCCCGAGTGTCCATTCAGAATATATTTGATTTTTGTGAAAATGTTGTGTTATGGTGCTTCTCTGACCCACGATCGCGAGGGGGTCGACCACTTTCGCAGTCTTTGCATTTACGAAGATCCCTTCACTTTTGCGAGGATTTGGACTTAGTAAGCAAACCAGGGGTCGCGAATGCAATGCCCGTGAAAGTGACCCTGAGCCGCTTAAGCTAGACCTGAGAGGGTTTTTAGGAGTGATTTCAGGGTTTAACCCCATTTTCATCAATTTTGAGCTTTAGGAACTCGTGGCTGGCGATTTGGAAGAGATTTTGTGAGACCAAGTGATTGGGTAAGTGAGTTTGGATGATTTTGTAAATAAAAAATATGGATTGAGGACTGATTTTAACTTTGATTTTGAAATGTTTTTCACTAATGAATTCCAAATGACTTGAGGAACATTTTCATGTAAAAAATTTCAAATTTGAGTCTCATTTTCAGAAACGGATTTTTGAACCATTTTGATTCTTTTGTCTGAATTTTGTGAAATTGGTGTTGTTAGTTCTGAAATTTCATTGTGAATTATTATATGACTAGATTGTGGTGATTGGGCTACTATTCGGAAGGAAAAGGCTCAAGTTTTGAATTGACCGTGTTTTGTTTAAGGCAAGTGAACTTCTACAATTTTATAAATCTTGTAGAATTCCTGAATTTTCTTTCTTGTATATGTTGGAAAGTAATGGGAATGAGGTGATGGGTTCATTAATCACATGAATTAACCTTAATTAATGAATGGGGTTAACCAAAAAGATAATGTGTTGCTAATCTTGTGATTGAAATGTATGATATGTCGTCTGCTTATTATTGACGTGTAATTGATGAAATGCTTTGATAGCTTCATTGTGATTATGAGCATCTTGAATTTATCATTTTCTCATTATTGTGTGAACATGGAGATTTATATTTTATTCTTGAATATTGTGATGAAATGGACATGATATAATGCCTAGGTCATTTTCGAAAATTATGTGACACCGAGGTCATCACTGTGAGAATTTGATGTCGAGATCATTATCAATAAAAGTATGATGCCGAGGTTATTTTCAGCCATTGTGTGTTGCCGAGGTCATTATCGGTGAGAGTGTGATGCCAAAATTATTTTCAATAATTATGTGATGCCGAGGTCTTTGCCAAAATTATATGATGCCGAGGTCATTTTCGGCGAGAGCATGATGTCGAAGTTATTTTTGGCAAGAGTGTGATGCTGGTGTCATTACCGGCAAGAATTTGATGTCGAAGTCACTTACGAGGATTGGATGATGCCGAGATCATTGCCGACGAGAGTGTGATGCCGAGGTCATTTTTGACAATTATGTGATATTGAGGTCATTTTTGACAATTTTATGATATTTATATTATTTTTGGTGAGAGTGTAATACCGAGGTCATTGTCGGTAAGTGTGTAATATCAAGGTTATTGTCGGTGAGTGTGTGATTGCCGAGGTCATTGCCGATAGGAGTGTGATTGAGGCCGAGGTTATTGCCAGTGAACGTGATTGATGCTTAATTTTTGATTATACATGAGCACACTCACATCTTTGTGTGTGATGTACTTAATTTTTGTGATTGATCTTTGTGATACTTGTGATTAGTGATTCATAACGATTACACTAAGATTGTAGAACTTACTTAAACTGTGAATTATGAACTCTTGGTTAGGCTGATTTCTGTACAGATAGTAGTTATAGAGGTTCAGTTGGGATGAAAAAAATTCTCGTGTTCTATTAGATTTACCCTGCCTTATTAGTTTACTTGATGAGTACCGTGTTGTTGATACTCACTCGTTGCTTCTACATTTGTGTAGGTTCTGAACTCAGACAGTGAGTTAGATTTTCTCTTCTGTTCATTTGAGGCTTTTGAGGAGATTTTGAGAGGTATCTGATTGATGTCTGGCAAACTCTCTTGTCTCTTTATTTATGCTTTGCTTTATTTTATTTTCGCATTTACTAGTGGCTTGTACACGTGACAATCAAATTTTGGGGGTTTATTGAGATTCAATAAGTTTTTCGTGCTTATGTTATTATATTTGATATATCTATTTATTTTAGTTTCTCACATTGCTTTCTATTTAGTTTAGTTTGGTTTGATTGACATGTCCTGGTGGAAAAAGATGAGTGCTATCACATTCGGTTTTGGGTTGTGACTAATATATATTTTTTAAAATTTATAGCAAGTAAAATATAATACTTTGAAGCAGTGGTCTTGAATTTCGATTATGAAAAGTGAGTTTATATTAAATGTATGTTGTGAAAAGGTGGAAACTCTAGATAGTCATTATTGTTGCAAAATAAATTTATTAGACATGTTATTTTAATTGAATTCGGGTGGGTTGAAATAAGTTTTATTAATGTTAGGTCATGATCTAATACGTTTAAAATTTACTGAATTAAGATAGGTTTAATCAATTTTCCCCTTGGTTACATAATGAGAAAATTACGTAAATAGACAAACATGTGATATGTATTTACAATACACCACTATAGCTTGAAAGAATTACAATTTGTAGATATAGTTAGGGTTTTGTTGCTATTTACTCTCTCCTCTATTCATTTCTCCCTCGCCTCTTTCCTCTCTCTGTACGCTCTCGCTCTCCTCTCTCCTTGCCATCTCTCCCTCACCTCTCTCCTCTTTTGCCCCCTCTCCCTCTCTCGCCTCTCTCTATCTCCTCTCTCAAATAAATATAAATGATAACAATTAATTATACAAATACAAATGTTAACAGTTAATTATATAAATACAAATGATAGCAAATAATTATACAAATACAAATGATAAGTGTCAACTATACATATCTTCTTCAGTGATACAAAATAAAAATATATATGTATTTGCTAATACACCATTGATGCAAATGATAGTAATTAATTATACAAATATAAATGTTGAACTTGATACATTATTGATACAATTATATTCGAATACAAATTATATTTTTTAATACAATTGATACAACATTGATACAAATGATAATATTCAATTACACAAATACAAATATTGAACTTGATACAAGTGTATTCAGATACAAATTGTATTCGTTAATACAATTGATACAACTAATAACAATCAATCATACAAATACAAATGTTGAACTTGAGACAACATTGATATAGTTGTATTCGCTGATACAATTTATTCATTGAAACTAATTATATTCAGATATAATTTATATTCATTAATACAATTGTATTCATTGATACATATACACGCTAATTACATATATACAATTATCCAACAAATATAAAAATACAATAATTGATACATATACATACTAGTTACATATATATAATTATCCAGTAGATATACAAATAAAATTTGTCTCTCTCCTCTCTTTGCCCTCTCTCTCGCTCACCTCTGTTTTCCCTCTCCCAATCTCGCTCGCCTTTCTCCCCTTATAACATATAGGTAGAAATCATAATTAAGCAAATTATAACTATTTTGCGTGATTATGTTTCTAATCTTGGATATTTTTAAAATTTTCTCTTACATAATCTGACATAAAAATTTTACGAGACATTCTATTTGGTCGTCCCTATTTAATTTGAATATCTATTTTTTGGTAAACATAACTTTCTATTCAACCAAATTGTTCATAAAAAATCTGATAATTCATGACCAATTACTACTAATAAAAAAGACAAGAAACTATACACACTTATCTCGATAAACAACAACAACATACCCAGTGAAATTTCACACGTAAGGTCTAAGGAGAGTAAAATATATGCAAATTTACCACTACCTCGTGGAGGTAGAAAGACTATTTTCAAAATACCCTCGGCTCAAATACAATAATTTTAGATACAAAAAAGAAACTGTAGCATGTCATAAGAAAATATTGTAAAGTCTACCAGAAGGGAGCAACAACAACAAAATAATAATGTAATGATCGAAACACAATAGACAACATAACAACAACATACCCAGTGACAATAGACAACATACCTACTAACAATAAACAACATACTAGGATAGATTATTGAAAATAGTGATAAATGAGGATGGATATCAAACAAAATTATAACACCCAAAAAATTTCTAAGCTATGATCCGAACCTTTTTGTGTATACTTATAGGATCATACTGGGTTATTCTTATTATGCATAGGTGTTAAGATCAATATCTAAATATGGAAAGTGTTTTGGAGATGAATTAAGGTCATAAGCATCCTCTATTACAATATTGAGTTGAAAGCTTTCTTACTAATTGAGTTTCGGTGCAAGATATTACATGGGTCAACTTCAAACAATCATATCTATTAGCATATCTTTGATTAGGTAGCCCATAACCTATCAAATTGAAGGTCTATAAGTTTTCTTTTCAATGCCACCAAGATTGCATCAAACTGAAGTTTAATTCAAAATTTATAATCATTTTAGTTTTGTTTGATATTCTATCTTGGACATGTGTTTCGTCAGCGTTGAACAATTTTGAATCGACGAAACGCCGGTCTAGCGCCAATTGAGGAAATATTAAGTGGTTTTATGTTATGAACATGCATTTCATTGGTGTTGAACAATGTTGGATAGGCGTTTCACCTGTTAAACACTGGTTGGGCGACGAAAAATTATTTAAGTTGGTTTTAGTCTAACTTTTCTCACTTTTGACCATTTTTTCAAGTCCTAGAAGTGGTTTTCTCTCCTCTCATCCTACTCCATCAAGATAAATATATCTTTATAAGTTTCAAGATTTCTAATTCAAATTACTTCATCTATTCATAAATTATTGATTGAAATCTTAACCCTTGACCACAGGTTTCATAAAACAAATCAAAGAATTTCAAGAAAGGATTTTTTGATTGTTCTTCTTCAAGTTAGGGTTCTTCATCAAGATTTGGGGAGCGATTAAGGTATGCAAGGCTATTCATAGTGTTGGACTGAGTTTGTCGCCATACGCCCTACATCTAAATTCAGTAAGTAAGAGTTTAACCTAAGATTTTAACCCAATCCTTTTCTTGAATTTTGAGTTTCTATTATTCTTCATTATCAAATTTGAATCTCTATCATTGAAATTATGATTTCTTATGTTATTTTAGTTCTTGATTGTTGTTCATGCTTATTTTCACATAAACCCTATTTGAGTTCTTGAAGGTTTTACATTGCTACATATATTATGCATTGTTTTTTCAGTTAAAGTAAAAATATTTCAAAGCTATGAGTAAAAGAAGAGTTTTAAGGGAACATAAGTGTCCCAAGTGCATTACTCGATTTTTAGGCTATTTGCATTATTATTCATTATGCATGATTTTTAGAGTTTAAGTTAAAGTATAATGCATTATTATTGAGAATTAATTTTAAGGGAACTTGAGTGATTCCAAATGCATTACTTGTATTGATAAAATCATGTCTATTTTAAACAAAACATAAAGAGTTTAAGAAAGAGGTTCTAATCAGTTAAAGTAAAATCTATTGTGACTTCAGAGGAGTATTTTGAGTATTTACTCACAGAGATTTTATTATATAAAATTTTTGCATGTTTTGGGATTAGTATTGAACATCGATTTGGGTAAGAGTTCAGATGACTTAAACACCATAAACTACATAGCCAGCGTATGATAGGATCGTGCTGTTGATTTGGGCGACTCCTCACTTCAGTTCCTAATAAGGAATTTTTAGATGGATCCATGAGCTGAGTTTGCACTCCTTATCCTGGCAAGGTATTGGACGGCTCTGTCAGCAGTACATTATATCATCACGAGGCTCATAGTAATGGTTATCAGTTAGAGAAACTCTCCAAAAAGTATATTATTTTAGTATTCGATATCATTGCATATCTCAGTTGTGAAGTTTTACATGTTTTCATTACATCCATGTTTTACTTTTAGTCAAGTTATTTTCAGCATGAGTATTCAATTTAGTTATTGTTTCATTTAGCTCTATTACATACGGACATTCCATGTACTGACGTCATTTAGTGCTACATCATTTTAGATGTAGATGCAGGTACTCACGATAGCAGATGTTCATAAGATCTCTTTTCATCAGCAATTAGTGAGACCTCCTTGCTTTTGGAGGGATCTAGTTTAGTTTGTTAAGTATATTTTTTCAGTAGTCATTTTTACTGGAGTAGTCAGGTAGTCGTGGATCTTGTCTTGACACCTATATCAGTTTAGTAGAGGCTTTATGGACAAAGTTAGAGAGAGTTAGTTCAATTTATTTTTTCTGACATTGTAAATATTTTTACTACTTATATTAAGAACTATCTTTAGACTTATGAATAACGAAAGATTGAGATATTTTAAGTTTATTTAAATGATTTTAAATGTGTATCTTTTTAAAGCTTTCACATGTATGTTTAGTCTTTCGCTTAGTAGTCATCTAGGCTAAGAGTTTGCTTGGGACCAATAATGATTTTTGAGTGTGCCGACCACGTTCAGGTGTAGGCACGAGGCGTGACAAACTTAGTATCAAAATACATAGTTCAAGTTTCCTAGGGTGTCTATGAAGCCGTGTCTAGTAGAGTCTTACTTATGAGTGTTTTTTGCATCTCACTTATAATCAAGAGGCTACATGGCATTTAAGAGATGTTTTCTATTTTTTCATACTCTAGATCGTGCAATAGAGTTATTCCATAATAAACTTATTCAAATTCGCGCGTGTTGCTTAAATCCTCCTTGACTACCCCTCATACTTGAGTGATAGAAATAGTAAAGCTCAGATCTTTATTAATGAGTTACTCTTAGATAAAGTATTTACAAAGTTAACAGACTACACAAGGGCTTGAGAGGAGCCCATTAGTGTGCTTAAGTTTTTGGATTTGAAAGAATGCACCCTTATTCATATGAATCGTGTGGTTGAGCCAAAGTAAGATGTGCTCTTACACTATCTTCTCTAAAACTTATTTCAGATGATACCCTCAAGGGGGAAGTTATGTCTCTAAATACTTAGGTAGTGTTGTCACTCGAAAGACAGTGATTTGGTGCATTTTAAGCCATAAGTAGTAAAATGGTTCTAGATCTATAAAATGAAGTTAGAAGTGTAGTTATCAAAAGTGAGAACGGTGGTTGATTAAGGTATGTTTCTAGAGTCATGGATATGTAGGGTGTGTTGTGGGTTGACCATTACCTTTGTTTTGACTAAAGAGTAGTAAGTATCATGTGGTTTTCAAGATAAAATGTAGAGAAAGAGTTGTTGGTTAGTATGAGTCAGAGTATGGAGTTTATGATGATGTGTCATTGTGGTAGTAAATACCAAGTATATGTTCTTAACAGAAGGATAAAGTTGTTACGATTTGACAGAGTTACACTATACCTTGTGATTTTTAAGGAGGAGGCCTATGATATTCATCGGGTAATGAATGGATAAATAGTACTGAGTTTGAGAAAGTAAATGTGTTGATAGACCGTAATTAGATAGATGATGAGATAAGATCGATTACTTTGTCATGAAATTTTTATGGGCTAGTGTTTCTCAATTTTATCTAGTAGTTGTAAGTTAGTGTAGTATGTGAGAGAATTTGTTGCTATCTATGTTTAGTACTAGACACTAAGCTTAAACTTTAGATGAGAATCGTGATAAAAAAAGATGGCATTATGAGGGTGATAAGGTTTGTTTATTGATGTGATCTAGTAGGTTTGACATAGCGTATAAGAAAAATTAATATGTTAACTTGCAAGAGGTGTGATGTTACAAGCGTGGTGTATGTGACCCTTAGATGAAAACGGGGAATTGTGGCTAAGTCATTACGTTAGAAGAGACTTAAGATATGAACCCAAGGTAATATTTAGTCCTATTAGGCTTTCATGATTTTCTCTGTGTGCTTAACTAATATTCTTGAGCTGCTTATATGGAGTAGGCATATGTAAGCATTATATGGTTTCCTTAAATGTTAGGTTGAAGGGTTTATATATAGACGATGATGAGCCTCTCAGTATAGTTTGAGTTTCCTTCAATTAGGTAGAACTGACTAAGAAAAGTTTGTTAGTGGGGTAAGAAGAAGATGTCAGACTTTTAAGTGCTAGAATAAGTGATTATATACATCAATAAAAGTACACGTTATAAAAATGTGATTATAGAGGCAGGAGGAGGTTAAGAGAATCTGTTGGACCACTTTCTTAGGTAAAACTAAGATTTGAGACCAATAGACTTGGACCGATAGTAGGATAGATTTAATCAATTGAAACCTCTCATCATAAGAAAAGAACTTTGTTGTCCAAGATATAATTTCCATTATCTTGTCAATCAAAGGTTTGAACAGTGATAATGTAGTTCTCTTAGTGTTTAAGAGAATGTCAACATACTTGAAGGTAATTCACTATGTGTGAAAGCAAGTTTTTCCAAAATCTTTGTCTTATCCTCTATACATACTCCTCCAAAATAAATGGAGCTCTTCTCTTGATTGGATACTAGTTCAGAGGCCTTTGAGAACTATAGGAAGTATTCATATAACATTTGGACAGATATAGGATCTCCTCTACATAGGAGTAGTAGATCATCTGCGAAATCAATTCGAACAATATTCTGTTTGTTGCTTTTTGGATGGAAATTGAAGTTTGGGAATTCTCTTAGTGTCTCAAGTAGCCTACTCAGGTACTTCATTGTCAAGACAAAGAGAAAGTGTGAGAGTGGATCACCTTGTCTCAAACCTTTCTTTGCTTGGCATATTTCAGCTGTTTGGCCATTAATAATTGTGGAGTAGGAGACAGATTTAATACAGGTCATAATCCAGTTAATGAATAATGCAAAAAACTTCAAACTTTCAAGAATTTGCTCTAAGTATGTCCATTCAGTGGAGTCATATGCTTTCTTCATATCTACCTTCAGCATGCACCTTGGAGATATACCTTTCCTTCCCTATTCCTTCATTAGCTCGTGGCTCAAAATAATGTTGTTAGGAGTCATTTGGTGTGAGGAATAAGGTATAATAATCTATGGGATAAAATGTAGGATTATTTTATTCTGTGTTTGGTTGGAGGTATTAGGTAGTCTTGAGATTATTTATCCCACCATTTATACCTTAGTGATGTCATAAGTTATTTCATATACATGATGGAATAACTTATTCCAAAATAATTAGTCCTGGATAACTTGTTCCCAACCAAATGAGTGTTAACTCGAGAAAATAGCCAAATGCCCCCTAACCTATTCGTCAATTCCCAACTACACACTAATACTTTACGGGGGTCCTATTACCCCCCTGAGCTATTTGAAAATGGAATTAATTCCACCCTAAAAAGTCATAACCAGTTATGTGTCTGGTGGTGATTTACACGCGCTCAACAAGTATATTTATCATTTAATCTTTTTTAAATTAATTATTTTTTGACTTATTTTATTCTCTTTCTTCCTCATTAACCAAGGCAACACTCCCTCAAAGCAAAACCTCTTACAACAATGGCAAAACTCATTTTTTCTTCTCAAATTCTACAAGTCCATCCCTTAAAATCACTACATTGACTCTCTCAATTTTCCGATTTCCACCATTGCATCATTCTCGCATGTTGGAATTCCAAATCCTCCACTTCTTCCCCCCGAATTATAAATTTATTCAATGAAGGTTCATGTTACACTCCGTACTTTTGTGCCTTGGAACGCGTTCTTAAGTCTCTTGAAAGGCTCTTAAGTTTCATGGAAGGATCGTAAGCCTCTTAAGTTTCTTTAAAGCTTCTAAAAGCTTCTTAAGTCTTGAAAGATTCCTAAGTTCTTGAAAGATTTTTAGAAGATACCATGTGAGCCGGATAGGCTATAACGCTATCAAACAACTCTAAGGAAAGGAGAATGTGACACCACATGGCAGGGAAGATTGGAAATAAAGTTATAGGAATCCTGAAGGAATTGGAGGCCAAGTATGAGTCGTAGGACCCGACTTACTTGTGTAAGCTATTACCTTAGATGTGTTATATACGTAAGCTACCAACTTGGAAATTTTACATACTTAAGCTACTTAAGTACGTACCAAGCTTACGTAGCAAGGATTACATAAATTTGTAAAAGAAGACGAGATTACTGACCCACGAGGGGGAAAAGAAGGTGCCACATGGCAGCATGAAAGAGTGACACATGGCAGCATGAGAGAGTGCCATGTGAAAGTCGCTGGAATGGGGGTGGTACCCACATGCCACATGGCAGCCCATGATTGGAGGAAGGGTTGTCTTGGCCCAATGAGGGCTTGACACGTGTCACCACTTAGGGTTTGACATATGTCACCCCTAAGGTGGCCTATATATATATTTTTTATGACTTATTTCCCTCATCCTTATCCCATAAGTCATCTTCTTCAAGAGAGTTTTAGAAAAGAGAAGAAGAAAAAGAAATCTTGAGCTAGAGAGAGAGCTACGGTTTTAGGGAGAAAAAGGTAAGTTCTCTGATTCCATTCCATGAATTAATTATCTAGGATATACCACAATGGTATGATGGTGTTAGTAATGTAAATTTATGGTTTGGAGTAGCACCAAAACGTTAGCAAACAGCCACGAAGTTTCAGCCGCGCTAGAACAACTTTCGAGGCAAGTTTTGGCAAGTTTCGGACAAGGTAAGATTTTCCCTTTCAAATCAAAGTTTATAATGTTGTTATGAAGTATATTAAATGTCTTAAATAATGTTGGAAGTGGAAAAAGTGTATAAGGATGCTTGACATTGGAAACAAACTAAATTGAAATCGTAGTAGTTAAATCGAAGTCGAGTAGTGGGTTGTCGATGTGGTGCTGCGGGTGCAGCTGGTTGGGTTGCGTGTTTCAGGCTTTAAAGTTTTTTAAAAAGGGTGTGGGTGCTGCTGGTTACAGCCACATGACCCTCCGTTTGGTATGGTTAAAGATTTTGCGAAATAAAGATTAAAAACTCTATTTTCGTATCGTAGTTTGGAGCTAGTTGTTTGGAGCTTGTATTGTGTAAGGTTGAAGTGATTTACTTGTAAATATGCTTCTGATTGTTGTTGGTGGTATGGTTTTTGATATTGTGTCCGATTTGAAATCTCGGGAATGTTGAAGTTATAGGAGAGATGCTGCCCGATTTTCGGTAGATTTGGAACTAATAACAAACTAGTCGAGGGTAATAGATAAGGAAATAACTCCTATGATTACTTGGGTGTAGAGTTGGAAATTGGAAAGTGAAAGGTTATTAACCTTAGTATTACTTTCATGTTAAATAGGTTAAGGAGATATCGAGGCAAGCTGGGTTACGATTAATCCCTAAAGAGGTATGTGAAGCCCTTTCTTCTCTTGGCATATTTTTGGCATCTCCTTTCTCTTGGCATGTCTTTGGCATGAGTAAATAGAGCTATCCTTCTTTCCTCTTGGTATGTTGTTGACATAAGTATGATGCTATTATACTATAATTATTCATCGAGCCCCATTATGGGTTGGGTACGTTATATGGTGATATGGTAATGCATAAGAAAATTATGATACCGAGCTCATGACGGGCCGGGTACGATATATGCATATGATGATTCCATGAGGGAAAGTAGAGAGTATGTAAAGCTTATTCTTTCTCTTCCTTTGTCATGTCCTAGACGTAAGTAAAAGGTGATACGAGCTCTGGGGTAACTCCACTCTTAAGTCCTAAATGTAATTCGTATCTCTTATTCACTTCTGAATGTCAAACTCTTGTAGTAAATTGAACTACTTTCCTTGAACTCTATATGCTGAGAAGTACTTGATGCATAAGCTCCTAGTCCTAAGGACTATATGATGACGGGTATGACCGAGTCCCATAGAGGGTCGGGTATGACCGAGTCCCATAAAGAGCCGGATATGACCGAGTCCCATAAAGGGTCGGGTATGACCGAATCCCATAAAGAGCCGGGTATGACCGAGTTCCATAGAGGGCCGGGTACGTTATCGTGCGCAGTTCACTGCATTATCCACCGAGTCCCTCACTAAAGGGCCGAGTACGCTATATAAGAACATGGTAATACAATGACATGAATAACTCACCGAGTCCCTCACTAGAGAGCCGAGTACGTATGTGTATATATGATGATGTGAAGCGATAAGAGGATGTTGGCGCCGGACCCTATGATGGTCTTACAGTTATATGATTCACCGAGCCCCTGAAAGGGCCGGCTATATTGTATAATATGAGCATGCATGTTTTTATGATTCACAAGGTACAAGTACAGTGTTTTCTTAAGTAATGTATTTATTCCCCTGGCTCTCTTTATTTTAGATATGCTTCCAGTTATGCTTTACATACTCAGTACATATGTCGTACTGACCCCCCTCTCTTCGGGAGGGCTGCATTTCATGCCCGCAGGTTCAGATACACGCTTTGGGGATCCACCAGCATAGGAGTCCCGTTCAGCAGTTCAGAAGCGCTCCATTGTGCTGGAGCCTAGATTTTGGGTACTAACCCTCGATGTATATAATTATGTGTTTAGGGGCTTACTCTTAGAGGTCTGTGGACACGTATGTGGGTTGTGTATATGTATGTATGTACAGTTGTGCCTATATGCTACGATAACCTCATCGGCTTATATATTATCTTGCATGTTGGCACACTATGCCTCAAATAGGAGACAAGTTTACTATAGTTAGCAAGGGTATACGCGAGTGTCTTGTTCGGATACCCGTCGTGGCCTACGGAGTTGGATCGTGACAGTTCAAGCTCAAATCCACCAAAAATCATACATCAATTTTTACTCACAATCTTATCCTTCCCGAAACCCCCAATAAACCCCTTATTGTTGTTCACTTTTTCAGATTTTTTATTGTTTTATGCAACTGATTAGGTTAATTGATTGTTGAATTTTGTCGATTCAATACATTTGGATCGAATTAATGTGAGCGAAAATAGGTCAAATTTTTTGAGTGTTGTAAAGATGGGAGGATTAATTTGGTGAGTTTTGTTGGGGGGAGGGGTTGAGTTGTAGAAAGGTTTTCGATAGTAATGACTAGATTTCGTATGGCACCGTGAAGTGGGCATCTCCAATGGAGTTTGCGCGTGGAGGATTGTGGTTGAAGAGGATGATGGCTCGGCATGGTAATGGTGGAGGAAGTACAGGTAGAGAAATTAGAAAGAGAGATAATTAAGGGGAAAAAAGAAAAGAAAATATATATTTTATAAAAATATTATAAAATAACATTTAGTGTTATTATTGATTCTCACTCTCCTGAAAAGAGTGAAACACAGTCTCTATGTCATATCAGCAGTTAAGGTTGAATTAATTCTATTTTTAAATAGCTTAGGGGCGTAATAGGACCCCCATAAAGTATTAGCTATTTTCTCGGTACAAAAATTGCTTAACTTTTATCTTATTGACAAGACTTCACACAAATAATATCTTGTCAAGGTCAAACAAAAACAAAAACAAAACAAAAATAAAATTTAAAATTTAAAAATAACCTTATAATTACATTCAATTCTTAAAGCCTTTGAAAATTGTAGAACATACTTACGTCCTCCCAATTAAATTCAAATTTCTATTAAATCCGACATTGGGCATTATAGGTTGCCGCCGCTACTCTTTCGGCAAAGTAAAATTCACCCTCTCAGGCAGCAGCTGAAAAGAGCAAAATGGAAGTTATGAAAACAAGAAATCTACACTGGTCGTAAGATTTCAATTCTAAGTGTAATATGGCCTTTGTTTGTCAAAGATTTGAAAGCTATAAATGTTAAACTTTGGCAATCATATTTGTCAAAAATTTGATATACTTGATAAGGTTCACATTTGACAACTATTTTCCCCATAAATAAAAAAATTGACCATTACTTGAAACACATTTCAAGCATACGAAAATATTTTATTGTTTTCTTTCTTTGTATTTTCATTGAGAGTTATTTTGTAAGAGAGTTAGTGTTAGAAAACATGTGTGAACCCTTTTTTTGAAGTGATTTTGTGAGGTTATTCTTTTGTTATTTGGAATTAATTAGAGTGCTTACTCTAATTTTATAGTTTTATTGATACAATAAAATCCATTTCTCCATATGTGGATTAGGTCACACGAACTACGTAAAATTTGTGTCTTGTTTATTTTCTTTTTACGTTCATTATTATCAACTTATTGTTATTTTTCCTTTTGTTATTATAATATTATTCGACTAAATTCGGCCTTACCCCAACACTAAGAATGCAACAATGAGACCCAAAAATCCAACCAAGAAAACTCCTTCAGTTCATGGCGATGTTACCCAAGAAGCTTTCCCCAAAATCCCTCTTAAAGCTTCTCAAATCCGAGAAGAATCCCAACGCAGCACTCTCCTTATTCGACATAGCTTCTCAACACCCAAATTACACTCACGACGCCATTATCTTCCATCATATTCTCAGGAAACTCTCCGACCCAAGATTCCTTCCTCACATGACCCGAATCGTTGATATGATTCAAACCCAGAAATGCTTATGCTCTGAGGATATTGCATTGACTGTTATCAAAGGGTATGCGAAGAATTCCATGGTTGATAAAGCCATGGAAGTTTTTCAGAATATGAAGAACATTTTTGGTTGTGTACCTGGGGTTAGGTCTTTTAATACATTGCTTAATGCTTTTGTCGTTTCGAATCAGTTGAGTAGAGCTGAGTTGTTTTTCAAGTATTTTGGGACAATGGGTGTCTCTCCAAATTTGGAAACTTACAATGTTTTGATTAAACTTGCTTGTAAAAAGAGACAATTTGATAAGGCGGAAGAGTTGTTGGATTGGATGTGGCAGAGTAACTTGAGGCCAGATGTGTATAGTTATGGAACTTTGATCAACGGACTTGCGAAGAATGGACATTTGGGTAAGGCCTTAGAGGTGTTTGATGAAATGTTTGAAAGAGGGTTGTATCCAGATGTGACCTGTTATAATATTTTAATTGATGGGTTTCTGAAAAATGGTGATTATGACAGTGGTAAGAAGATTTGGGAACGGTTGATAAGTGGGTCAAATGTTTACCCTAATGTGGTTAGCTATAATGTGATGATTAATGGTTTATGTAGATTTGGTAAGTTTAATGAGGGATTGGAACTCTGGGATAGGATGAAGAAAAATGCACAAAAAATGGACTTGTTCACGTGTAGTACGTTGATTCATGGTTTGTGTGAATTGGGCAATGTCAATGAGGCTGAGAGGATTTTTAAGGAAATGATTGAGACTGGACTATCACCTGACGTTGTGGTATATGGTGCTTTACTTAATGGTTATTGTAAAGTTGGGGAGATTAAAAAGTGTTTTGAGTTGTGGGAGCTGATGGGGAAGGAAGATTGTCGCAACGTTACTAGTTATAATATATTGATGAGAGGTTTGTTTGAGAATCGAATGGTGGATGAAGGAGTTTCTATTTGGAAGCTTATGAATGAGAATGGTGTTGTTGCTGATTCAACATCTTATGGAATTCTAGTTCAAGGGTTGTGTAAGAATGGGTATGTGAACAAGGCTTTGAAAGTCTTGCAAGCTGAAAATGAAGGAGAAAGATGCATGGATTCATATGCGTACTCGTCTATTGTTAAGGGGTTGTGCAGAGAAGGAAGATTGGATGAAGCAACTGCTATGCTTGATTTGATGGCTAAACAGGGACGTACACTAAGTTCTCATGTTTGCAATGCACTAATCAATGGCTTCATCAAAGCATCTAAAACAGAGGACGCACTCAGATTTTTGGGTGAAATGAGCAGTCGGAATTGTTCGCCAACAGTAGTAACCTATAATGTGTTGATAGATGGATTATTCAAAGCTGAAAGATTTGGTGACGCCTATAAGCTTGTGGAGGACATGCTGCAGAAAGGGTGGACGGCGGACATGATAACATATAGCTTGTTAATGGATGGCCTTTGCCAAAGCAAAAAGGTAGACCTGGCCCTGAAGTTATTGAGTCAAATTGTTAGCAAGGGATTCAAGCCTGATGTGACCATGGTTAACATTATAATTCACGGCCTTTGCTCTGCTGGAAACCTTGAGAATGCTTTGCAGCTCTTTTTGAGCATGAGCCAATGGGAATGTTTCCCAAATCTCGTCACATATAACACCCTTATGGAGGGATTTTATAAGGCTAGAGACTGCAAAAATGCTTCAGCAGTTTGGGCTCTCATATTAAGAGGCGGGTTTCAGCCCGATATTATTTCTTATAATATTACTCTGAAGGGGTTTTGTTCTTGCCATAGAATGTCAGATGCTATATTATTCTTTAATGATGCCCTTAATAGGAAAATCTGTCCAACTGCAATTACATGGAATATACTTGTCAGAGCAGTTATTTATGGCTGAACTCTAACATGATTTTTATGAAGCACACACCCGGTGGGTTTCAGATACCAATTTCTACCCCGAGCAGGAAGTTCAACTGCAGGTCCAAATCTCCTTTCTGTAGCTCTTCAGTAACCTAGATTCACTTTCCCGCATATGTAATCTCACAATGTACTAAGAGAAGCATATCTTCATGGTTGCAGGGCTGCCATTATTATTCTCACTATCAAACCAAGTTTGTCGGACCTGTATATGATAGTTCTTCTTTTAAGTTGTAAGTAAGCCCTCTACTCACTTCAGGTGAGTACTGATGCATTTTTTGCAAAATGGGATATCCAACCAGAAGCTTAATGCTCTGCTAATCAGGTGTGGTTTTTGTTATGTGCTTCTTTTATAGAAGCAATTTAAGATTCTGTGGTTGATACAGGTTGAATGGTATTCTTTATGATTGAGACTCTAAAATACTGGATTTTGAAAGAAATATGCTGCCAACTCAATTCTAGCTGAGTGGCAGTGAAATCTTCCCTGCATCTCCTATCTTCTGATAAGCACGATTTGCTTTTGTTTAGTAAAGTACTAAACTTTAGTCCATTTGCATTTCTGGTGCAGAAAAATGAGGGGACAGTAGAGGAAATAGAGATGTTCGTGCAACACAATTGGGCTGTTTATTGGGTTGAGATATTCTTAATGTTAAGGTATTGCTATTGTCCTTGGATTTCTTTTGCTATCTACACATGTAGGTAAACGAAAAAATATCATCAAAAGATTGATTATGGGTGCGGCAGAATCAAGCCCATTGCATGCCGTTATTGGGGAGGGGGATGTGGGGGTTATTTATGATTGTCATTGATAAAAAACAGGCATGATCTCCATTTTGAAGATGTTTCCCTTTATTGTGCCATCATGGGTTTTCCGTGCGAGTAGGAATTTTTTATCAATTGTACTTTGCAGTGTTTCTTTTAGACCTTGGAATTCACGAGGTAAATTGTGCTTGCACTTCCATCACACCCAATATGAATTGCCTGATTGTAAAACGAGGATCAGTAGCAGTTTGCTTCCTAACATAAAACGCAAGTTGCCACGTGTTTGTATCTCTGTAAAGATGCTAAAACTTTTCAAATTAGAGAAAATGTGAAAGGCTTAAATGATAAGTTAGGAAGAAGAGATTATTTGTCTCACATTTTACTTCACTGACATTTTTAAAGACAGAATGCTATCAGATTGTAAAACAAAAGGATAGTACTTGGGATCACTAGTTTATTAAAAAAAAAGTACTTGGGATCACTAGATTCACCATTCGAAATAGCTATATTATTGTTTAGGGAAAAGAATTCACAATAGGGATTAGTGAATCAGGGATCCTTTGATCATACCTTCTTACTTTGTGCTGGAGATATGCTGTCGATATTCAATATTCATATTTAGATTTCAGACTTCTATCCCCCAGTGCCAAAAACTGACTATGTTTCGGTTATCAAAAACACAACCCATTGATGATTAAACATTTTTTTTCAAATAACAATGTTACATTACAATTGAATCGAAGGCCTCCGAATATTTCGTTGCCTCTTTATAAATTATCAAAATCAGAGGTCAACTAAAATGTGTATTAGTGATTAATCAATGAATTACATCTTACTGGAAATGAGCAAAAAATGCTCCGACCAGGCTACTCTTTTAGTGTACAAATTATCTTTTGATTTTGCCCAATTTTTTGCCGTTTGACCCAACTCATTTTTGGAACAAAATGTATTGGCTGAACGTTTTTCAAAATAAAAGACTCAACTGAACGAATTATGTTTGGTTGGGTTTTGGTTTTCTAATTCATAAATTGAAAACCGAAAAAATCGAACTGATGGATGCCACCCCTATCTCTAGAAAGTAAAAGTTGACATGTCCTATTTTGTTGATCAATATAAAGCATCTTACATTTATCCAATTTTGGTGGCTGCAGTTGCCATGAGACTTGGATACACTGATGCAAGAGAAAAGTTGGCATGATATATCAGCCTCGAATAATAACGTTTTATTTGAGGTTATAACTCATGCTACATTAATATCTAACATTTTGCTGTTTTTGTACAATCGATGGACGAGAGGATTCACTTTTTCTCGTCTTCAGATGTCTGCTTTTGCTTTGTTTCTGTCTCTGACAACACTTTCTGCTCGTAGATGACTTGAGAAAGCAAACCCACCAAGATCACTCCAAGAACTGCACTCTTTCCCCAGTCAGATGGTGAAGAGATCAAGGCATTCGTAATCCCAGCTACCACGAAGCCCATAAGTGCAAGGTAGATATTCTTTCTAGTATTTGACTCGGCAATTTCCTTAGTGAGTTGCATCATCTTCTCTGTTTCCTTCATAGCTTTTGCTTTATCCACTGGTTGTTTTTGCCCTAAGTTCTTAAAGAAAAGACCTTCATTTCTCTCTTCCTCCATTTGGTCTACGAAGTCCGACAACTTCTTCTCATTCTCTTCAATCTCCTGTTTGTTTAACTCTACTGATTCTTCAAAAGCTTGCATCCGGCTCTCTATATTTCCCATTATCTGCTCCAAAAAGAAAAGAAACAACAACAATCAAAAGCTGTGTATTTGAATGAATTTAAATTCCTTTTTCTGTATGAATATACAGTTGAGTTGACAGACTCTTTCACCGGCTTCATCAAGCTCTTTGAGTGCATTTTCACCAATTTGTTCAATCTCAGTATTGGCATCTTCAGCAAACTGGGATAGATAAGCGGATCTTTCGTCTAAATAATCAGTAAGACGAACTTTCTGTGTTTGAAGCTGGGCAATCCTTGCTAGCAGTTCCTGCTGACGGGTGTCTCCTTGAGGTGGTGTAGGTGGAGGTTGAGGGGCATCTGAGTCTGAATTTGAATCATTCGGTTTGCAGAGACATCGAACGAGGTCTTTCCTTTGGTAATGGCCTGTTCTGTTTAAAAAATCATGTTGATGATTTGGTGTCATAGAGTAGTGAATTAGTTTTAGATGAATCATCGTTTGAAGCTGTGTTCCAGTTTGTTGGAATAATAGCTATGTAGTGAGTGTTAGCTATGAAAAGGTAAGTGTTTTGTGAACCTCTGATTGAATGCACCTTATCCATTTTATTTGCACAGATAATTTAGAAAGAGTAACAAAAAAGGGTATGTGTCAGTATTAAGTCGTTGTGGGGTCGTGAAGGAGAGTTTACACTTATACATTAGGATATAATCAGAAATTGAATATAACTTACCTACGTATGAACCATATATTGACTATACCGTATATATTATGATATACTCAAAAAGTTGAATATAGTTTAACTATATATGAAGTATACATTGACAATTCAATTTCGACCAACTCAAAATAAATTATAAATATAAAATTATTTTAATATTTCGAGTCTTTTTAATATATAATTTGTTTGAAACGATTCACATTTGCAGTACATCAAATCTTAAAATAAAAGGGAAAGGAACAAAGAAGAAGAAGAAGAAGAAAGGCTCCGTCTAGCCCTTTTTTTGGTAAATAATATGGTCAAACGATCATTTTTCCTAATTTGTATAAGTTGAGCTAAATAGATGGTAAATAAAATTTAGGAAAAATTACCTAAATACACATGTTATTTTACCATAATTTCTAAAATTCTATCATTTCATTTTAAAAAAAATTCCCTCTCGTTGATACATCTCAATCACCCTCTCGAATATATTTTCCCTCTTTCTGATATACCCCTCCTCTCTCGGATGCATCCCTCCCTTATGTATCCAGAAGTCCAGTGATACATTTGAAATCCATAAATTTTAAGGAATTTTTGTAATTTGAAAAAAAGTAAGAAATAATGTAATTAACTCTTAACATTATAAAATTTATGTAAATTACAGTAAAATTTATGAGCTGACATTCTACATAATTATCTCTTTCCTCTTCTCGAAAGAAACTTCAATTATTTATTTAATTTACGAAAAATTAACTCAAATAGTAGTTCATTCAAGCACTTAAACTAAAGATAATTGGGAGATGTATAATGTATATATTATCCATGTATACCATGTGTATAACTAGTATATAATTTGTGTTGGGTATGAAGGAACGTGTTTTATTGGAAAATAAAGTTTTTGGTTAGTAAGCAAAAAAAATATTATTTCAAAAGTATTTATATATAATCTGGCAAACTATTATGTGGGCGAGATGGGGTGGGGAGTGAGGGTTTAGGGATGGTGATGGTGGTCAAGTGGTGGGTGGGTGAGATGGTCAAGGGGTGGCGCTTGGAGATGTTGGGTTGGTGAGAAGGAGTATTTTCTTCATTTTTGAGGAATTTGTTTTTCAAAAATATTTTGACCTATCAAGTATGAAACACGAAAAAAGCAATAAATGCAAGTTTAATTATACTTTAAAACTAGAGGTGTCAAAATAGACTTGGCCCATGAGGCCGGCCCAACCCAACCCTTGTATTAAGTAGGGTTGGGCTAAGTTTTTTAGCCCATTCAGGAAAGAGACTTTTTAGCCCAATCTCATCTGGCCCATCAGCCTCATAGGCTCAACCCGCGAGCCTCAGAGGTCAGTCCATGAGTCGTGAATTTTAATATATATATATATATATATATATTTTACGTAGTATTTTATTTTGCTAAATCTTCAGGAATTAGACAATTGAAGTTATTATAACTATGAATCTTTGATCTCTTTTACTTTTGTGTTATGCCTAATTTTTCATTTCTCCTTTCTTGTCTAGCTTATGAAAACAATGATCATATAATGTATGTTGTTTTGATGAATCTTATGAATGTTGACTGTTGTATCTTGCCTTTTTTTATTATTTTGTAAGTATTCCACTAAAGTGTATACAACTTATGGACATGTGAATTTTTTTCGTATTTGTGTTGTGTTCATCAATGTTCTATAGTATTTCTAAGGGGCCAATGTTGTCCATCTTTTGATCGAAGAGTCAACTCGTCCCAACTCGTAGCCCGCTTAAGGCTGGGTTAGATTGTTATTTTATTGGCCCTTTAGTTAAAAGAGTCAGCCCGTCTTAACCCATTTAACTCGCTAGCCCTTCAGGGTTTGGGTTGAGTCAGCCCATTTTAACAGGGAAAAATTACTAGGAAAAATATTTTTTAATAAATAATTATTGGTTTTAGCGATATTTTTTATTTATTACCATTTATAGCATTATATAGCAATATTATGATATATCTGTCATGTATTAAAAGTGAATTATGCATGCAATATAAATGTATTATAGGTGTTTTAAAATATATTATACTTGTTTGGTAAGAAATTGACACAATGTATTATAAGTGTATTAAAGTATGTGATAAATATATTATCCATGAATAAAACTTGTATTATATGGGTTTTATAAATTATTCTCGTTAATATGTATTATAAATGTTCAGTGAAAAAAAATATTATTTCTATAAATGATAAATATTTTCTTAATATAGTACATTTATGTAAATTTCCCATTTAACAGCTCTATTTAAAACTAATCAAATCCATACATATACTATGAACTCGCCTACGTTGAAATCATCTATTTCATAAACCTACATTTTCTGATAAATCTATGTATATGCCAAATCCTCAAATTTGGACGTATAATATTTCAAAATATAAAAATAGATATACGCAGAACAAAAAGTGGTATATATAGCTATAACAAAAGGGTTTCGGGTGTCAATTACACTAGTTTCTAACATAAATCAATCTTTCTTAAACCTCTACTATGTCTTATGAAGGGTAGGGCACCTTATCGATAACAAAAAAGAACATATTCTATGAAATTAAAAACATCCTTTTTTTTAGTATAATTCTAGGTGAAGATATTGTGGCCATATTCTATTGCTAAATTAAGGGCGTTTTCTTTTATGTTTGTCAGTTAAAATAAACGCCATACATAAGCATCTTCATCACATGTTGAATAAAGTAAATGAACTAAAAGATGTTGATCATATGAGCAACAAGTCCAAGCTTGTAACCCCAAATTGGGATCATATGGAGATGCATTTGACCTGTAATATTAGCATTAAGAATATGAAAGATACGCGGCATTTGGAACTTGAGGAAGAAAGCCTCGAGATGACCAAAGCTACTACAAGTGCACTGATCCACACCGGGGAAAAGGCCATAAAAGAAGGGGAAAGGACAAGTCTCAAAGAAGACTAAGATTAATGAACAAGTCAAGAAAGAGTTCACCTAGGAACTTAAAATGATGTTTATAAAATAAAATTTATGGATAGAACCATTCTCGTCGGAACTAGCAGCAGTTGTAATCCATATCTACAGAAAGTTTGCGTCTTCAGAAGAATAAACACGATGAACATCATGTTTAGGATTTCCCAGTAACCTTCTTGTAAGTGTACCATTTCGAGATCCAGAGATACACGAAAAAGTTGATGATGCTAAGGAATGCCAATAGCCAGTAAAAGTAGTCAAGGTGGCCTCTGTTCAAGTCATCTGGAATCCATCCAAACTTCCCGTGCCTTGTGGTCACGTTCATCACGATTGTAACAAGGAGAGAACTTAGGTAGTTACCTAATGCAGTAGTCGTAAGACAGAGGGCTGAACACAAACTTCTCATGGCATCAGGAGCCTGGTCATAGAAGAACTCCAGCTGACCTATGAATGTGAACACCTCCGCGCATCCAATCAAGAAGTATTGAGGAATTTGCCAGAAGATGCTCATAGGAACGTGCTTGAGGTGATAGTAGTTGTTCTTCCTTACCATGTCAAGCCGAATGGTCTCCAGAACTGCAGCAGAAGCCATGGCGAATACTGAAATAACAAGACCGATGCCCATTCTCTGCAGCTGAGTGAATCCTCGTTCATTGCCTGTATACTTTCGTGCCAAGGGAACGATGACAAGGTCATATATAGGTGCCCAGAAAATAACGCTGAGCGTGTCAAATAGGGATAGACATGCTGATGGAATCTCAAAGTGGGGTCCCATGCGATTGTCCATTATGTTGCCTTGGTTAACAAACATGGTGCTCATCTGACCATAGACACAGGAAAATACAATACCAGTAGCCCATATGGGGAGTAGACGGATGATCGACTTGACCTCCTCAACTTGAGTCACTGTGCAGAGCCTCCACGGATTCACCAATCCATTGACTTTATCAGATTCAGTTTCCACAGCAGCCTTGTCAAAGAACCTGAGTTTCATTATTCAAGTGGCCATTACATACTGTAAATTAGTAAGCAAATAGAATGGCAACTTTGGAGAATTGAATTTTAAGGTCACGTTCAAATGTTCGAGATATATACACAAGGATATATGAATATCATGTCCTATGGCTAGAATTGCTAAAGCATTAAGCCGAGGTCAAGAAATGAGTCTTCTAGACACAGACAGCAGCTCGGAGAAAAACTACAGATCACTCTGCGGGTTGTCTCTTACAAACGCAAATAATGGCACAATAAGCATATTTTGAAACTTACAAGGACCGAAAAGATGTATGTCACTCTATCTAAGTACATACAGACCAACAATGAATATAACAGTGTAGCAATCTATAATCAAAGTGAAGTTTTACAAAGATCCCCAGACAACATAAATTGTAGTTTTTATCAAAGAAGTTCTAATTGCAAGATAGTCAAAAAGGGAACAAAACGCGTTTTGAACGAGTAGTCAAAAAGGGAGGTGCAATATGCGGATTTTACGTGTTTCTAGTTTCCTATAAATAGAGGGCCTCTTGCCCTCATTTAGATCATCCCACAAAAAAAAATACAATCCAAAAGAGTAAGAACACAAAAATAGTTATACACCAAGATAAATATTGTAGTCTTGAGTGTACTCTTTAGTGAGTCGTTCCTTTTACAAGAGAGAAGTGTTAATTATTTTTTTTCTTGTGTTTGATAGCAATGTACTCTCATATTATCATAGTAAAATTCTTCTACCTCGTGGTTTTTCCCCTCTATCTGTTTGAGGGGTTTCTATGTAAAATTCTCGTGTCCAATTTATTTTCATTATTTATTATCATATCAAACTTTAGTTGTGGTGCTTCTTCCCCCAACAGTGGTATCAGAGCCCTCGGTTATTCTGTCTGTTTTATGCGAATGTACTATCCGTGAATAGTAAATTTTCGTGAATAGTAAAATTCGGTGAAAAGTACTATTCATGAGAATAGTAAATTTCGGTGACGGTACAGTTTGTCACGATTGTTTGCAAAAATATTCAGAAATAATCTAGAAGGGCGTGAAGCAAATAACAATGTTGAGTACAACAAAGTTTGATGTTAAAAAATTCAATGGGACTAATTTCTCATTGTGAAAAATGAAAATAAGAGCGATATTGAGAAAAGACAATTGCTTAGCTGCAATTGAAGGCAGACCCACAGACTTTACTAATGACAGCAAGTGGAACGACATAGAAAGCAACGCAGTTGCTGATCTACACTTGACACTAGCTAATCAAGTATTGTCTAGTGTGGCTAAAAAAAGAACGGCGAAGGAAATATGAGATACTCTTACGGGATTGTACGAGGCCAAGTCTTTGCATAATAAAATCTTCTTAAAAAGAAGATTGTATACTCTTCGAATGGCAAAATCCATGTCGGTTACTGAATACATCAATACTTTGAATACTTTGTTTTCGCAACTTACAACAATGAGTTGCAAAATAGAGGAGAATGAACGTGTGGAGCTTCTACTTTAAAGTCTGTCTGACTCGTATGATCAACTCATCATCAACCTGAAAAATAATACGGATAGTCTAGTTTTCGATGAAATTGCAGCCGTTGTCTTAGAAGAAGAAAATCGGCGCAAAAATAAGGAAGACAGACAAGCAAGTTCGCATCAAGCTGAAGCTTTGATGATGGTGAGAGGAAGATCAACGAAATGTGGCCCCAGTGAGAGTCACAATCATGGTAGATCTCAATCAACAAGTAAGAAGAATATCAAGTGTTACAACTGTGGCAAGAAAGGGCGCTTCAAGAAAGATTGTCGGTTCAAGAAGAAGAGTGAACACCTTAAGTCATCAAATGATCAAGGAAATGTGCCAAGTACCTCGGATGATGGCAATATTTTTTATGTAGTGAAGAAATATCAAATAATAAAGGCAGAAAACGTTTCACTGATATTTAGATCATGGACACATGAGCAACATGGCACATGACTTCCCGGAGAGAATGGTTCCATCAATATAATCCTATCTCAAGAGGGTCTGTGTTCATGGGAGATGATCATGCTTTAGATGTTATTGGTATTAGGTCCATCAAAATAAAGATGTATAATGGCACGGTACGCACCATCTAGGAGGTACGACATGTAAAAGACTTGAGTAAGAATTTATTGTCTTTGGGATAATTAGATGATAATGGATATTCATATAAGACTCATGGTGGAATCATGAAAATATCAAAAGAAGCGCGTGTAGTGATGAAAATGGAAAAACTTGCTGCAAATCTATATATGCTTAAAGGTGAAACACACCAAGAAGGAAAAACATCAACCGCGCCAGCAAGTTCATTTGAAGAATTAATGATGATGTGGCATCGCAAACTTGGTCATATATAGGAACGAGGTTTGAAGATTCTTGCTAAGAAAAAGCTTCTTGTAGGGCTCAAAAAGGTTTCACTATCCTTTTGTGAGCATTGTGTTACCAGTAAGCAACATAGACTGAAGTTTAGCAGTTCCTCTATTAAAAGAAAGGAAATATTAGATCTGGTCCACTCTGATATCTGGCAAGCACCAGTGGAGTCCCTAGGAGGAGCGAAATATTTTGCGTCATTTATCGATAATTACTCCAGGAGAAGTTGGGTGTATCCAATTAAGAGAAAGATACATGTTTTTCCAGTTTTCAAAGAGTTCAAAGCGCGGGTGAAACTTAAATCTAAGAAAAAGATCAAGTGTTTGAGGATCGATAATGGAGGAGAATACACTGGTGATAAATTTGATAACTTCTGTAAACAAGAAGGTATTAAAAGGCAGTTCACTGTGGCATATACTCCACAACAAAATGGAGTAGCAGAGAGGATGAACAGAACCTTGTTGGAACGGACAAGAGTTATGTTGGCAACTATAGGATCAAAAAAACCATTCTAGGCAGAAGCAGTCAAAACCGCCTGTTATGTGATCAATCGGTCACCATCAACTGCAATTGATCTAAAAACGCCAATAGAGTTGTGGACAGGAAAACCAACTGATTATTCTCGCTTACAAAATATTCATAAGTCATACTTATGTTATGTACAACACCTAAAAAAAATCAAAGTTGGATCCGAAATCCAGGGAGTGCATTTTCTTAGGGGATGTTGATGGAGTCAAGGGGTATCACTTGTGGGATCCCACTGCCCGCAAGGTGGTAATCAACACGGATGTTGTGTTTGTTGAAAATAAGATACAAGCAAAAGAAGGTAGAACTTCGAAAGAAAAATCAGAGACTACTACAATTGAAGCTAAAGAAATAGAAGAAGTTCCAGTTTCTTCTGAAGCAGCACCAGAGCACGAAGAACAAGAGCAAGCTAAGATCGAAACTCCACAAATTCGATGGTCAACTAGGGAGAGAAGAGAACTAGCTTGGCACTCAGATTATTCTATGGAGGGCAATGTTGCATATTGTCTATTAATAGAGGATGGAGACTCTTCAACCTTTCACGAGGCTATGAAAGACCAAGAATCATCTTTGTGGATGGCAGCAATGCAATAAGAAATTGAAGCTCTTCATAAAAATAAAACATGGGATATTTTTCAATTACCACAAGGAAGAAAGGCCATTGGAAACAAATGGGTCTACAAGATCAAACGCAATGGTAATGATCAAGTGGAGAAGTATCGTGCAAAATTGGTGGTGAAAGGATTCGCTCAGAAAGAAGGTATAGACTTCAATGAGATATTTTCTTTGGTGGTTCAACTCACAACAATTCAAGTGGTCCTAGCAATGTGTGCTACATTTGAGTTTACTTGGAACAGTTAGATGTCAAAACTGCATTTCTTCATGGAGAGCTTTAAGAAGAAATTTACATGCTCCAACTAGAAGGTTTTGAAGAACAGGAAAAAGAAAACTTGGTTTGCAGGTTGAACAAATCTTTATACGGTCTCAAACAGGCGCCGAGATGTTGGTATAAGAGATTTGATTCCTTCATTATAAGCCTTGGATATAACAGACATAGTTCAGATCCTTGTATTTATTACAAGAGATTTGGTGATGACGATTTTATTATTTTGCTGTTGTATGTTGATGACATGTTGGTAGCAGGCCCCAACAAAGATCGTCTCACAAATTTAAAGGCATAGTTGGCTAGGGAATTTGAAATGAAGGACTTGGGACCAGCAAATAAGATTCTAGGGATGCAAATTCACCGAGACAGAAATAATAGGAAGATTTGGCTTTCTCAAAAGAACTACTTGAAGAAAATCTTGCGACGCTTCAAGATGCAAGACTGTGATCTTGATAAAAGCAAGTCCACCACAAGTTATGTGTTTACTCTTGCTGCAGGAGTTGTAAGCTGGGTTTCAAAACTGCAATCTATCGTGGCTATATCTACGACGGAAGCAAAATATGTAGCAGCTACACAAGCTAGCAAAGAGGCAATATGGATGCAGATGTTACTGGAGGAGCTCGAGCACAAACAAGAGAAGGTTGCTTTGTTTTGTGACAGTCAGAACGCTTTGCATCTTGCAAAGAATCCGGCATTTCATTCAAGGACAAACCACATACGAGTTCAGTATCACTTTATTTGTGAGAAGGTGGAAGAAGGCAATGTGAATATTCAGAAAATTCACACTAATGACAACCTAGTAGATATGTTTACGAAGCCGATCAACAGTAACAAGTTTATATGGTGTCGGTCTTCTGTTAGCCTAGCAGAAATGTAACATTGCAGTAATTGGGTAGAAAGGAAGGTGTGAAGACTTAATTGATTCTCAATTAAATCTTCAAGTGGGAGAATGCAAGATAGTAAAAAAGGGAACAAAATGCATTTTGAACGCATAGTCAAAAAGAGAACAAAACGCGTAGTCAAAAAGGGAGGTACAATACGCGGATTTTATGTGTTTCTAGTTTCCTATAAATAGAGGGCCTCTTGCCCTCATTTAGATCATCCCACAAAAAAAATACAATCCAAAAGAGTAAGAACACAAAGAAAGTTATACATCAACATAAATATTGTAGTCTTGAGTGTCCTCTTTAGTGAGTTGTTCTTTTTACAAGAGAAAAGTGTTAATTGTTGTTTTCTCCTTATTTTTCAGAGCAGTGTACTCTCATATTATCATAGTAAAATTCTTCTACCTCGTAGTTTTTCCCCTCTATCTGTTTGAGGGGTTTCCACGTAAAATTTGTGTCCAATTTATATTTATTATTTATTATCATATCAAACTTTAATTGTGGTGCTTCCTCCTCCACCACTAATCACCTACAACTTAGTAATATTTAACTTCCAGAGAATCGACTACCATTGTACCATACTAGTTTAGTGTACGTGCTTTGCGCGTGATCAAAGTGTGTGTACCTTATCTGGCAATAAATATTATAGGAAAAAAATAGACTTAGATAAAAACCTCCTCATTAATCAATTGCCAAATTACTCGTACTTAATATTTTTCCTAATAATTCGATACTAATTCATTACTAAATAGAATAAGCGATAAATTTTATTTTTTTGTTAACTTGTCGTCGGTAATTCATATTTCTTTAGCTATGAAATATACAAGTTAATGTATCAAAGAATAGTGAGGTTTTTCATTTGCTAAACTATGAACTTCTGCAATAAATTATATTGCTCATAAGAATTCAAAGAAAGGAAAAAATAGTAAACAAAATATTGGCATAAAAGTACGAAATTTTACATCAAGAATACTAATACTAATAGAACTTATAAGTTTTAAAAGAATCCTAACAACAAATAAAATTTCCTACTTTTTATGCCAATATTTCGTGTACTTAATTTGAACTTTTAATATAGTTTAAATAAAAGAAGATTTAATAAGCAAAATTTTAGTCACTTTTAAGTACTAAATATAAGTTGTTACCTATTACTAATAAATAAAGATATAATAGCTAGATACCTTAATAAAAAAAAACTTTTACCTTACGAATTTATTAAATATTTAGGAGTTGGTCAATTATTTTAGGATTTGTATAGGCCAATTATTTTAGGATTTGTATAATAGTGAATATTTAATATTATTAAAATAATGGTAAAATAATTGAAGAAAAATGGTGAAAAGACGATTTTGTCTAAAGTGAAGCCCTTTAATGAAGGACAAAAAGTTCAATCAATATTTTAAGGATCTTCGTGCTTTTAATATAGTATAAATTAACATTTAAAAGACATATTTAAGAGAGACACCTTAACTTTGCCTCAACCGACAACTAAATAGTCCAACTTTGAGAATGCACATCTAGATACCTCAGCATGTCTCACTGTATCTCGTGGACACTTAATGCTCATGTGACACATAAATTTTGAAGGTGCCTAAATGATCATTTTGTAAGTTTGTTGTTCAACATACATAGTGGAGATGAATTGAGGTGTCTAGATGTGCATCCTCAAAGTTAAGTGTGTTTAGTTGTCGGTTGACGTAAGGTTAAGATGTATATCTATATATTATGTCTTCAAAAAATGCAAAGGAAGAATAGTGATGCAATAGAGAAGATTGTATAAAGTCCTTTACTTCTCTTTCCATGATACTCTTTTAGAATGAAGTTTTGCAGCCTTCCCAATTATGATGTTAATAGCTCATAAACTATATTTTGCTAGCTAGTTTACTTGAGAAAGGTTACAATGGGATTGGAGAGTTACCTGAACTCTTCCGAGTGCTCAAGCTTGCGGCTTGCTACGATGATGGATTCCGTATCAGCAGTCTCATAAAGAAGAGTCTCGTCATGAGGAGTTTTGACATGGGATTTTCTGATGGACGCAACAAACACCTGAAATATGCGAGTCAGGGGACTCCCTGCTGGTGGTTGGAGCCTATATAGACGGGTACCTGAAAAGAAGAACACTAGTGCAATGGCCATAGCCACAGCTGGAACACCTAAACCCCAGTCCCAGCCCACACGGCTTTGTATATACACTAGAGCTGATGAAGCGATAAGAGCACCGACATTGATTGAGACATAAAACCAGTTAAAGAAAGAGCTCTTCTTTTTCTTTTCGTTTTCATCATTGTCATCAAATTGATCTGCCCCAAAGGAAGAGACACAAGGTTTGATGCCACCAGTTCCTAAGGCAATCAAGTAGATCGAAACATAGAATGCTGTTTTCTGTGATGATGTTGGGTAGCAAGAATCTTTATTACAGGTTGGCTTTAGTCCACTTACAGAAGCAGATAACGTCAAGAGTGTCATTCCCTACATAAACAAGATAAGTTCATCAATTCCTCCGCCAAAGTCAGTGTGCTCGAGTAAAAAAAAAACACCATTGGGACATGTTAAGTTTCGAATAAGTTAATTGAATCACTAATTCTTCACAACTTTAGCACAATGTGTATTCAAGAAGCCAAAGCTGATAGGACTTTCAAAATCTGAACAACAAGAACTCTCAGCAACATAGAAAATACAATCTGAAGCTACACTGAAAACCACTACATTCTAAGTTACTGATGTGTACTTGCTTAAGTCAAAGAACATCAACAACAATATACCCAGGTAAATACCACCAAGTGGGGTCTGGAGAGGCCAGAGTGTAAGCAGGCTGTATCACTACCTGGGAGAGGTAGCGAGGCTATTTCCAAAAAACCCTTGGCTCAAGCAAATCAAAGCGGTAATTAAAAGAAAAAAGGTAGTGGAGAGAAACATGACAACTAATAGCAAAACAGTGCGGAGCATATATGCAAGGAACCGTAACAACAACAACAAGGTGCAATCACCTAACCACAATAAACCACAGATGATATCAAATACGAAAATACACCAGACTACATGAAAAGGCTAATACTATGACTGACATGACGCTCTTTACTACCACCAAGCCAATTACGTGAATAAGGCTAGAAATACAACAACTCTCTACTACCTTCTAACCTTCTAAACTTATCTGCGACCTCCATACCCTCCTATCAAAGAACATGAAAAGATAAAAATGAAGAAGAGCCATTTAGTACTTACAATGATATAAAGGAATGAGAAACCAGCAATTGTCCAGTATCGCCCGAGATAGGCATCAGCCAAGAATGCTCCAATCAATGGTGTGATGTAGCAGGTTCCTGTCCAATTGTTTACAGCTTTTGAAGAAGCAGCAACACCTAGATTGAGCTGTTCATGAACATAGTTCACCAAATTTGTAGCCATACCATAGTACGCCAATCGCTCACATGCTTCATCCCCTGTAAATTCAAACCTTGACATGTCAACGACATCATTCTGATATAACTTTTAACTGAATTATGCACAACTACTTCTATGGATTAAGTAAAAAATCATACCAAGGATGAAGGGGCAAGCCTTCCAGGTTCCGGTTTTCTTCTTGTTAGCAGGTTTTTTATAGATGTCCACGGTCCCATCCTTCGTGTAGTCATCATCACTATCCATTCTAGCTTCTCTCATAATGTCTACCACACCAAATCAATGTAACAGCCTAACGGCAAACAATCATACGAACACATAAGATACCTCTTGTACACAATGGAGGTTCAAAATACGAAGAAGTAAAAACATAAACAAGTTATACGAGATTCAACAACTACTATATCCATAAATAAATAATATAATTTCTGTCGAAGGGAACCCTACCTAGCTCCACCCCTACCCCTACTTGTACATATAATGTAATTTTTCCACAAAATTATTCCAAGTTCACCACATATGAGATGAAATAAATAAACAAAAGGGTACCGATTGGCCAAAGTGGACCCCACAACACCAGTAGGAAAAATTCCTTGAGAAAACAACACACTCATAGTATATGAAAGGGTCACATCGACGCAAGTATTAGTGGTTGATTCGAAGTTTCATTAGATTATCTATAAGTAAATCAGGTTTTATTGACAAAATTGAGATCATCAGAACATGAAAAAACATACACACACATATATAATATTATCATGGTTATATTTAAATCATTGCACACATGACATATATATCAACAACAACAATATACTCAGTGAAATAGAGAGATAGAGAGACTGTTTCCAATAGAATGAGATAGAGAGACTATTTCCAATAGAATGAGACAGAGAGACTGTTTTCAATAGAAAAAACAGATAAAAAAAGTAGTACAATTATCATGAAAAGTACCTCGAAAGCTTTTTGGTTGTGGGATTTGAGGAAAGGAGGCGGCAGAGGAAAATGTTGGAATTGAGGAATGTGAGAATATAAAGGGGTGATACTGATAAAGCTCAGATTGTCTAGTTGGTAACTTTGTATATGTTTCGGAAATTTTGTTGGAGAAAAATACAATAAAATAAAATAAAAATATTTATTATCAACAATTGGAGTACTTAACTATAGTCTATAGTGCAAAAATAAATTCTTACTATTCTCTTAACAACTATGGGGAGATATGCCAAAAATAGAAGTTTTTTCAATGTCAACGTTTGACTATGAAATTTTTTCACTTTTTTCTAAATTTGGCGATGAAATTTTCAAAAATTTTAAAAACAATAAAAAAATATTTTTACTTCAAATTAGTCACAAAAAGTCAAAAACAACTCAACTTTGTATTAGTACTCAAACAAGTCGTCAATTTTCAGGTATTCTTTTTACTTTGACAACAAAGACTATTTTTTTTAATTTCACAATGAAACATGGCGAAACGCTTAATAATTCCGTTAAGGAAAGATTTACTGGAATAACTTCTCATATATAGCAAAATTCTGACAAATCACTAGGATTTAGAAATTGACGATAAAACTTGTCTTGTCATAGTAATTACTAGGGGTGGAACTGGGTTGGTTCGGATTATTTATAAATCAAATTAAATTATTTGTGTCGGGTTATTAAATCTATAAATCAAATCAAATCAATAAAAGTCGAATTTTTCGATATCAATTTTTCTCGGATTTTTTGATTTTTTTCGAGTTTTTCGAGTTTCTCGGATTTTTCATAGTATTTAATAAAAAACACAGAGCAGTGCTTCTTAAAAAAAGTTCTAGTACAAAATATCAACATATAAGATGGAGACAGAACACTGTTTGAAGTTTTAACTTTATAATATAACTTTATAAGATGAGCTTTTTTTGTATATTATTTAGATGAGTTTCTCAAGTCTAAATCTAAATGTAAGAAAGAAAACAAAAATTATGAAAAAATTTTAAAAAATATTTATAAATTACATTTTAATAAATATTTTTATGTATAACATAATTTAAAAGTAGTATATCTATAATCGGGTCGATTTGGGTTCGGTTTGACTTTTTTTAGTTAAAACCAAATCAACCCTATAATGGTAGGGTTTTTTTTCCAAACACCAACCCAAGTCAAACCAAACCACTAGTCGGTTTTTTTTTCGATTTGATTCGATTTGTCGGTTTAATGCGGTTTACCCTGTACAGCCCTAGTAATTACTATAATTTATGATCAAATCTTGACAAATTTCAAAATTAATGGTAAAATTTATCTTATCATAATCCTGATGGATTATAAGAATTTATGACCATAGATCCTTATAACTCGCCCGAATTGACTACAAAATTCTTACGAATCGTCATAACTTATTGTGTAAAATATTCATCAACGCATCTTGCATCAAAATTCGTCCAAATCAACTCTAAATGACTCTAAATTTAATGTACAACCTTTTAATACCAACTCTATTATTTTCAATGGTTTGGTTCAATGTATTTATGTAAATCTTCTTAAATCTATATTTCTATTTTTTCCTTCTTCAACAAGATTTTTCAACTTAACAAAATTTAATAATGATATTCCTTAATTTTCTTCAATCAAAATTAGTAAGGATAGAGAATATAAAAATAAAAACATTACCCACTAAATTCCAACTATAAATAAGTGATGAGTCTTCAATTTTTCCACTATACCCGACTTATTCACTATACAAAATAGAGTATAATTTTATGTTGAAGAACTGTATTTTATTGGTGGAGCTTTGCTTTTCAACTATTCCAAAATTATTTACGTTATCCAATGTTGTTGTTGGATTGTTGTATTTTCAAAGGGACAAATTAAAAATTATACAGCTAAATTGATATAGATTATTAAACTTAAATCTTCTTAAAAAGAGCAAGTTATTCATACCTCAATCTAAATATATATTTATTTATTTTGTTTTAATTATAATTTATGATATATATACCAATGTTATTATTCAAATCGTGGCTCTTAAATTGCAAGAAATAACTTCAACCCTCTTTCAAGCTTTGACTATTATGGCAATTATTACATAAAACAAAGCGTTGATTTTGAGTTGGAAGGTGTACCTTAATTATAATGTGAACATTTATATGTATACAAAATCGAAGTTTTCCTATGAACTGTCCACCCAATCAAGTACTCTATTTCATTTATTGTACTTAAAACTATAATTGGCAGAAATAGAAAGTATGAACATTTATATAATCTGTTTTATTTATTGTACTTAAACTATAATTGGCAAAAGTAGTGTGTGAACATTGATCTTTTATTCTACTCAACTAAAATACAACTGGCAGAAACAAATATATATCTATCCAAATGCAGATTTTAAGTAAGTGGAAACTAGATAAAAAAGTTGTCGGTGCATTAAGTTTTCGCTATATGCGGATTTTAAGTAAGTGGAAACCAGACAAAAAAGTTGTCGGTGCATTAAGTTTTCGCTATATGCGGATTTTAGAGAAAGATTAGACTACAGGGAGTTAATTGTATGCATAAGGGCATAGGAGCGGAATCAGAATTTCGATTAAGCAGTGTCAAAATATGAAGAAGTAAAATCACATAAAAGTCATGAAGTGTCAATATGTAATATATATATCATAATAAAAAAATATTTTTACCTAGTTAAACAATGTAATTTTTCGATGAAGGGGTGTCGATCGACACCCCTTAAATATATGTGGCTCCGCCATTGCAGGGGCGAAGCTAGTAGCCCACACACTGGTTGGGCCAAAAATCCAATAGATTTTACTCAAACAATGTATTTGTATTAATAAATTCATCAAAATATATATGTACAAATATTAAATATAGAACCCAGCTATTATCACTTAAAATCATCGTTTTAAAATTCACAACTTAGAAAGTTGAAATCTTAGTTTCACCTCACCCTGCATTTCTACAAGAGACTGATTTCATAGCTTGAACACGTAACTTCATAATCATATAACAACAATTTTATCAATTACGCCAAGACTCTCATTTAATTATTAATATTCCTATACAACAATGGGTACTAGTTTATTGGGAAATAATGCTTCATATTTTCATCAGAATCAACACTAACAAAATACAGTTGTGTGGGCAGATCAAAAGAATAAATCAATCACCATCTGAACAACTAAATAAGGATCATTGCAGTTCTTATCAACAAAAGTATCCATTTCTTGACTACTTCTTTAGCTGACAAAGACAGTAACCAGTGCAAAGTCAGATTTAAAATTTGTATGTTTGGTCAAACTTTTAAAATCCGTTTATTTTGAAGTGTTTTTCAAAAACCGTACTTTTGTATAAGTTTGTATGGCTAATCAACTTGAAAAATACTTATGCATTTTAAATAACAAATTATATCCAGGCTCCATTAGCCTATGATTTTCTCAACCTACTTTTTCTACCTAATACTCTCTCCATCTCATTTTAACTGTCATTTTAGCAATAATAAAAAAAAATAATCATCTTTTTAAGAATTCATGCCAAAAAATAGTAATTGTTTTCAATTATATTCTTATATTAAAGAACTACTTATTAATAATGTTCAATTCTCAAGAAACATCTACTAGGATAACTTAATAAACTATACCTTGTATTTATACGAATATTTAAAGAGCTAAAATGACAGTTAAAATGGAACGGAGTGAGTATGTTGCAATGCAATACTGAAAATTTAGAACAAAAAACAAAACCTTAATGCTCATTTCAAGAAAATCAAGAATCTTGAACAACAGTGTTGTTATAATCTTGGAGAAACAGAGGAAAACACTAATTATGAGGATGTTATAGGAGAACATCCTAATAATATTGTTACAAATTGTAACTTAATTAATTATGAGGATGGACCAATTGCCTTCTTATAAGTATAAAATTTTGCAACAAAGAGAAAAAATCCAAAATTGATCACACTTAAGACAGCCAAAAGCCAGAAGAAATAATGTAGATGACCATAGTTCAAGTTATCAGGAATCCAACCAGGACCACCATGCCTAGTACTCATGTCTGTAACAATATTGACCAAAAATGTACTCAGATAGTTTCCGAGCGCGGTCGTTATAAGTGAAAGAGCAGAACATAAACTTCTCATGGCATCAGGAGCTTGTTCATAGAAGAATTCCAATTGTCCAATGAATGTAAAAACCTCAGCACAACCTATGACAAAATATTGAGGAACTTGCCAAAAAATTGACATAGGGATATGTTTCATTTCATAGTAATTATGTTGTCTTACACTGCTCAATCTTACCAATTCCAATGTTCCAGCAATCAACATTGCGAAAATTGAGATTACGAGTCCAATTGCTATCCTTTGTAGCTGAGTGAAACCATTCCTATGACCGGTGATTCTTCTAGCCAACGGAACAATCACACGGTCATAGACAGGTACCCAAAAAATGACACTTACCGTGTCGAAAAGGGATAAGGAGGCTGAAGGGATTTCAAAGGATTTGGTCATATGAAGATCCATTGTGTTTCCCTGGAGAACAAATAAGGTTCCCATTTGACTATAAACACTGCTAAAGATTATACCAGTTGCCCATATAGGCAACAACCTTACGATTGATTTCAATTCTTCAACTTGTGTCACAGTGCAAAGGCTCCATGGATTGATTAACCCTTTGATTCTATCTGATTGTGTCTCCACTGCTGCCTTATCAAAGAAACTGGATAAAATATGAAGACATAAACATTAAACAAACATTATTAGGTCGCTAAAAGATAACTACAAGTAACTGTCATAACAAGTAAAATTAGCAACCTGAAAAGTCTATCAGTTACAACAGGTTAAACTACACTGATAGTATAAAAGTTCTTTACACTATCGACGTACGGTGTGTAATAGTTGAAATCCATTTTCAAAATGTTGTATAAAGTTAGAGACACAAGAAAATAGTTGGGCTTGTTTTGACTTTTGGCGTATCTTAATTAAAGACAAATTCATTTAATCAACAAAAGACTTCACTTTTCACAACACTAGAGACTCCATAGGAGCACAATGAAGACATTAATTAATCAAAAAAGTGTAATTTTTTTTCTAACAACTTAAGCTTTCAGATATCGGAGATGGTCACACAATAAAACATAATTTCAGAACAAGCAACAACTCTGAGTTCGAGTCCATCGTTATTTATTATCAAAAATAGTTTTCACATGATTGCTTCAAGAGAGAGACACGTCAAGGGGCATGTTCACGACATAATTAATTAAGCTGAAAAAGGTCAATAATGTCCTTGAACTATGCGAAATGGAACAAAAATGCTTTCAGTTAATAATTTGGTCTAAAAATGTCATTGTCGTCAATAACTTATTACAAAAAAATGTCCTTATTGTTACTTAATGGGTTAAAAATAAGTCCAAGAAAACGAGTCAGACACGTTAAAAGGCGTGTTAACAACCCAAATTAATTAAACGAAGTACTATGTAACTGCTTGACTAAAAAATGAGATGATCATACAATTCAAACAGAAAACGCACCGAAAAAAAGTAACTAGACATACCTCAATTGTTCAGTATGATCAAGTTTCCTGCTACCTTGTACAACAGATTCTTCATCATTAGTTTCAAACAAAACAGAACTATCTCTAGGAATCTTCACTTTAATTTTCCTAAATGATGCAACAATAACTTGAAAAATCCTTGTAAGTGGACTTCCACCAGGTTTTTGATTCCTATAAAGTTTTGTTCCTGAAAAAAAACTCACAACAGCAATAGCCATAGCAACAGCAGGGATACCAAATCCCCAACCCCATCCAACATTTGTTTGTATCCAAACAAGAATAGTTGAAGCAACAAGTGCACCAATGTTGATAGAAAAATAGAACCAATTGAAAAATGAACTCTTTTTTTTCTTCTCCGTTTCATCAGAATCATCAAATTGATCTGCTCCAAATGATGAAACACAAGGTTTTATTCCACCAGTACCAAGTGCTATTAGGTAAAGACCTAAGTAGAAAATTCCAATTTGTATCCCTTTAGGGTGACAAGAATTGTTGTCATCACAAGGTGGTTTTAGTCCATGTACTGATGATGATAATGTTAGTACTGTCATCCCCTGCATAAATTTGAAGTACAAATGTTTAAGTTATATGCACCGATAATATTTTTATCATGTTAATGTTTTTCATTCTTGCGAACATACTCCCAGACATGATACTTAGAGCCCATTTAGATTGGCTTATAAGTTGCATAAAATAAGTTGTTTTCAGCTTTTTTGAATGTTTGACTGGATACCTCAAAAATCATTTAGTGCTTAAAATAAGCCCAAAAAATAATTAGACTTATTTAGCTTTACTTATCTAAAACAGCTTATAAGCTGCTTAAAAAAATGATAATCTAAGCCAAATAGACACAATGTGTTAGCTGTGTAATGAAAAAAATTAAATGAAAAGAGTAACAACATCAAATAATCTTTAGTAATCCACCAGGTTTAAAAAGGTTGGATTATGACTCATTTGTTGACTTTGACCTAACAAGTTGAATCCAATATGACTCATCAATAAAAAATAGGTCAAATTATATAACCTAACAGGTCTGCAAACTCAAATTCACAAATACAAAATCAATTCTCTGGAGTTCAATTTTTATAGGCTTGGAAGAAATTAAGCTTTTAATTTAAGACAAATATACTATTTTCCTTTTTTTAAAAAAAAAAAGAAGTAAAATAAACAAGGGAAGATTGGGTCACTACTAAAAAATCACCATTTTCCTGTTGGAAGATGTTTAATATCTATTCCTACAAATATTTTGATTGAATCAGTGATAAAAGGAAAAATAGTAATGTTTGGAGAAATTTTTCATTATTTCAGTGAGAATCTATTTTTTTTCCAGTGAGCTGGTTCGATGAAAAATGAATAGAAAAAACATATTTTATAATACAAATTTTCCGCTGATTTGTTGTGGAAAAAACATATGATTCTAGTAGTGGTTTGAATCTAAATTATCCATTTGCCATTTTATTATTAGGTAACCTTTAAAAAGGTAAATTACTTATAATTGGTGTAATAAGCCATCTAAAAACAAGACAAGTAAACAACACCTTTTTTTTCTTTTAACTTTTAAATTTTCTAGGAATATTCTTTGTCATGCTAGAAACATGTAAAAGAGAAAAATGTAATTATAAAGAGGCATACAAACTTACAAAGACATAGATAATTGAGAAGGCAGCAATAGTCCAAAATCTTCCCAAATAAGCATCAGCTAGAAATGCACCTAGTAATGGTGTAACATAGCATGTCCCTGACCAATTTGTCACATTATTAATTGCCACAACACTACTCTCATTCATCTGATATTTCAGATAATTCACTAGATTTGTGTTAATCCCATAATATGCCAGCCTCTCACAACATTCATTTCCTGTTAAATTAAAAGAGATTCAAAATTTATTATGTACATAAACACAGAAAATCGATTCTATATATACAATATAATTTTTGGCCAAGGGGGTTCAGGCGTACCCCTAAGTGTTCTAATTTAGGTAATTTAAATCTCGAAAAGAGAAAAGACAGTGTACCAAGGATGTAGGGGCAAGCTCTCCAAGTTCCAGTTTGCTTTTTGATTGCTAGATTGTTTTTGTAATCCACCGTTCCATCTTTCACAAACTTATCATCTTCCGCCATACTTGATATATGCTACTATTATACAAAATAAATTATATTCGAAGTACGAGGGTCAAAACACTTAATTTTGATCTTGAATTCAGGTATAAATTATTCAAATATTTTTAAATAATCTTTAACCGATTTAAAAAAATACGCAAAATATATTACAAGTCAACATAGCTAATACTTCCTCCGTCTCATATTAGATGAACACTTACTATTTTACGGTAAAAAAATTATTAATGGATTGATTACTTTTACTATTTTGTCATTTGTTCATATTAATGTAATATACATAGATTATAGAAATAGCTAGTATTGAGAATTATTCATATTCAAAATGTTATATTAATTGTAGCGGTAAAATGGAAAAAAATTAATTAATTCTATCGTAATTTAGTAAGTGATCAAGTAATATAGGACAAACATTTTTAGTAAGATCCTCATCTAATATAAAACGGAGGAAGTATTAATTCAAAATATTTTAGAAATGTGATAAGCTTATAGTTAAAAGGAGAAATTGTTTAACTTTCCAAATAGTAACACCTTCACGTAAATTGATACGAAGGAAATAATGAATGTATACGTACCTAGGGATGTTTTGCCAATTGCTTGGTAGTTGAAGATTCAAGAAAACAAGAAAGCTGACCAACTTATTTATAAGAAGATCGAGTAAGTATAATTAATTGGGGAAGTTGGAAGTGTAATTAATATATTACAGAGGATGGTTGAGTGCTTGGTTTCCATTTTGCAGCCATGCATACATTCATTGGACCTACGTTATCTACTTTCCTACTAGTGGCATACGCAAAAATTTTAGAAGGTGGTATCGATATTTATAGAAAAAAAAAATTTAATTATTGTACTTGTAAGTAAGTCATATCCTTGATTCATTGATTTAGATTAGTTTTAAGCTAGAAGAGGTCTTTAAGTTCAATACTACTCAATCACAATTTAGGATGAGTATATGTGTTATCGCTTGACACCCCTTCGCTCAACGTGGCTATGCCTCCCACCATCTCTACACCCCTTTAAACCAAATTACAAAAAGCCCTCCAAAAATTACTATTCTCATTTGGAGTATCAGATGAGTGCGTTGGATAAAATTTAAATAGGTTAAAATGGTCCAAATATAGGGCAAATTACACATTTGTTCAGTCAATTAAAAATAATTATATTTGCAAGCCAAATATTAAAAAAAATACTACTATTTTGTATTTAAAAAGATGTATATTTTATTTTGCTGACTATTATTTTGGTGGACGGCTATTTATATCAATTTTCAATCAATAAATGGACGAGTTATTAATCTATCTAAAGGTTAATTAATGAGAGAGAGAGAGAGAGAGTTGAGCTGAATCAAGGTAAACAATGAGTCATAGTTCAATCCGTCTAATCGGGTCTTAATTTTTTTATTTTCTTATAATTTATTTAGTCATCAAATAAATTCATTTTCTTTATTATATGGCATAAATAACATATTAAAAATTTAATAAATATGTTAACATACTTTTTACGGGTCAATTTTATTACATATTTAGCCCAAATCAAATGTGATTACTTGGGTTATGTAATTGACATGTCGTGAAAATATGTCCAACCCAGCCTACTATTGTATTCTAAGAATATATAATGAGATAGATGTCCTCGACTATTATAGAGTGGTTTCAAATTCAAGCTTTGAAAATGATCCTAATGAGAATCATCGTTCCTTCTAAATATAAAATTCAGGTTTGAATTTTTTATTTTTTAAATTAAGAAATTACAATTTAATTTAAATAAGTTGGCGTTGGGTTGGAGTTTTTAAGATTGATTTCAAATTAATTGTATTGATTATTTCAAATTTTCAATTTTGACCCTACAAATTAAGCGTCTTCTTGTTCTTAGAAAACTGGACATTCAAATAAAATATTCATGCAAGTAATAAAATCATTATCAAGGAAATTCTTAGTAAGCATAAAGACATGAGAATTAATATTTCCAAACATACTAAAGTAATATTATCTAGACAAATCATATTACAAATAATTCATATTCAAATTAACCATTACTAAAAAGAATCACTACTCAATCCTTATAGACCCCGTACAATTTAAACACATATTAAGATGTTTACGGTTTAATTTGACAAAATAGAGTAATATCGCCGTTTATTCATTTTTGTATAAGCGGCTTAGTAAATGGTCTTTTAAAAAAAATGAAAATGAAAATATGAATCTTTTACATTTAAGTCTAATCCTTTTAAAATAAATGTATATATATTTGTATATATATTTATAAGGAAAGTATAAATATTAAACATGACACCTTTAGAAATAATGAATCTTGTGGTGCAAGTGGTTAAAACTTAAGTTTATCATCATGGGGATGCAAGTTCAAGTCTTGCAATGGGGTGTATTTTAAGTAAAATCTTAACTAAACCAATAAAACAAGTCTAAATTTTGTATGCATATTTACTAATTAATATTAAGTATTATCTTGCTCTACGTGAGAGAGAGTTGAACTGAATCAAGGTAAACAATGAGTCATATAGTTCAATCCGTCTAATCGAGTCTTAATTTTTTTTATTTTCTTATAATTTATTTAGTCATCAAATAAATTCATTTTCTTTATTATATGGCATAACTAACATATTAAAAGTTTAATAAATATGTTAACATACTTTTTACGGGTCAATTTTGTTACATATTTAGCCCAAATCAAATGTGATTACTTGGGTTATGCATTATTTGACATATCGTGAAAACATGTCCAACCCAACCATGACCATACCTACTATAGTATTCTAAGAGAATATAATGAGATAGATGTCCTCCACTATTATATAGGGGTTTCAAATTCAAGCTTTGAAAATGATCCTTAATTATATTATTTCCATCTCCGCAAACATTGGTAAGTGATCGTAATATTAGGAAGACGCAAAGTTTATTGTCGTTGACAAAATTGAGTATTTTCGCCATTTATTCATTTTTGTATGAGTGATTTAGTAAATGGTCTTTTTTAAAAAAATTAAAATTAAAATATGAATCTTTTACATTTAAGTCTAATCCTTTTAAAATAAATCAAAAATGTTAAAGTACGATTTAAAATTTTATAAATGAATATATATGTTAGACAAAATCTAATATTTTATCGACAAGACTGATCAAACTGCAAATTTAAAAGATGTTATCCGAAAGGAATATCTTTACAAAAATTATTTTTACACAATTTTTAAAAATAAGAACGGCAAAAATAAAAGAATATTTGCATAAATCGACCAAGTAATTAAGCGCATGCATGTTTAATGATAAGTTGTGTGTTAATATAATAAGAGATAATAAAAAAATAAAAAAATAAAAAAATAATATAAATAATCGCCTGTTAAAATAACAGTCATTTTAAAAGTCCACATATACATACATATACATATATATATAGTACATATTACTCTTGCGGTCGCAGATTAAAATAGAATATATTCATTAGTAGTTAAGTGTTTTCTGATTTTTCTGTGGGATAAATTTAGTGGTCGTATTTATACCTATTTTCTTACCAGTAATATTAGTACTATTCTCATGATTTATGTTCGATTATCACTTGTGTTTTTTTGTTATGATTGACTAATTATTTTTTATCCAACCATAAAAAATGTTAGAAGTCCATAATACTTTAGTTTACATGAGTTTTAATAGTTTGACATATAAATCTCAACTTCTCAATAACCCTTTTTCTTTCTTTGGTATTCCCTCCGTCCCATTTTAGATGAAAATTTTATTAAAAATATTTGTCCCATATTATTTGATCACTTATTAAATCAAGATAAAATTAATTAAATTTTTTTCCTATTTTATTCCTACAATTAATATGATCTTTTGAATGTAAACAATTCTCAATACTAGCTATTTTTATATTCTATGTATATTATATTATATAAACAAAGGACAAAATGATAAAGTTTTCCAATATATTAATAATTTCTTAATCATCATATAAAATTAAAAGTGTTCATTTAACATGGAACGGAGGTAGTACTTGTTTTTGGTCATGAATTTAGTGTAGAAGATATTTCTCCTTGGCACACACTTCAATCCATAGTAGTAATTGAAGATAAGTCAGTGTCTTCTCATTTTTGAGGCCTTATTATTGATCATCAATCAATCCCACTCTCTCTAGTTGCTCTGGTTTTCTATCTTTCTCTCTAATTGAATTGAATTGAATTGAATTGAATTGATTCTTCCCTTGTTTTAGGCAGACTTCTTTCCCCTGTGGGGATTTGAGAGGTTACAATCACAATAAATATTAGAGTTCTATTCGTTTATTTTGTACTTTACATGTCTCTTAAAAAAAATTAGTATGAATATTTTATCATAATATTAATATTAATTGATATATAATTTTATGTCTTGAGAAATAGTTTAAGGAATACACAATTAATGTTGAAAGTAAACAAAAAAAATATTCTTTTGATACGTTAAAAAAAGAATAATTTATTTCTTGATTAGTCTCTCCTAGAAAAGAATTTCAGGATGGAGCTAAAATTCACATTCTAGAGTTTTGATATAATCATGAATATTGACGTTTGAAGAATATTTCTATCTTAATTTGAATTGTTAATTTTTATTTAATACTGCATTTAATTACCTTGATTGTAAGACAACAATTAAGTTCTATCTACTATCTAATATACATACTTGGAAAATAGAGAAGGTTCAAGAGAGTGTGATCTAATTCCCTAAAGGCATGGGCAAAGATTTGGATTTATTTTGAATAAACACGTAGTAGTTCAAGCAAATACTATGAGTATTAATAATTCTGCCAATTAGCAATCAATAATAATTTAGATTAAGAGGAATTGGTTTGAGAGCTCAATAGGATTGATGAGCCAACTGCAACCCCTGATGTGGATTGTGGAACATTCATCTCCTTGATAACAAAACTATAACTTTGAGATTCAGCGCTTGAATAAATATTTAGCTCCAATTTAATTTAAATAATTAAGCATAAGTCTTTGTGGGTTCAATATTCAATTTCTGAAATTACTATATATATACGACTGTGTACGTTTGTATGTGCATTTGAAAGCAACATGAAACTTTAGATATTTTGTCTAAAAACTTTGTCAAACTATATATATATATTTGAAATTATTCCGAAATAGATAGACGTGTAAAATTTATAAACTTACAACATAACTTAAAACAGTGGAGTGACATCAAAATTTTGTGCACTTTCCCGTATCCAGTAATTGTTGGATTCACTGTATAATGTGTGAATGAATCACATAGAATAAATATTGGCGTATTAAAAATGTAAAAGTCCTGCAAGTATGAATGAATACTCATTTCATACGAATGCAACCTTTCGTATTTCCATGCAACTTTTTTCATATATCATGTATGAATTATTGTGTTACACCTATAGGCTATAAATATCTGAATTTTTCTCAGATATTTAAAAATATACAAGTTTACAAAAAGAAAAACACTACATAGTAAGAAATCTCCCGCCCCTTTGACAACAATTCCTGCACTTGACGTCGGATCTCCTTATTTGAAAATGGGGATAAGTGAGAAGCCGTTTTGCAGAATAGACTTGCTCTGCAACTAAATCTGCTTGTATATCCTCCTCTTATCTTAGGGGGTAATTAAGCCGGTATTTGTGAATTCAGGAGTTTCTTATTTTTCAAAATTTCAAGTGTGATTATAAGCCATTGAGTGATATATCGGACAATAAATTTAGTAGTGATAAATCAGATTTTTGTCAAGCTTACATGAATTCAACAGAATTAGGTAAAATAACATATATTAATTAATTCTGATGCTTGTGAAATTTAGTCAGAAAAAGTAGAGAAAAATAATAATACCTAATTCTAGAAGATTGGATTATTTATTAATTTGTTTCATTCTCAAACACAAAATGTTCAATATATTTTTTGTATTTTACATTTTTAAAAGGTAGCAAGTCGACTCAATACTAAGTTTTCAAATTATTTTAAATCCTAGCAAGTTCAGAATTGACTATAAAAAAGAAATAAATTTTCCACATAGTACTGATCTAAAAGGACTAGCTGTTGAGATGTAAAGACTAGTTAGGAAATTAGTTAGAAGTAGGGGTATTATGGTCAAGTCCATCCCTCTTAGTTAAACAAACTAACTACCAATTAGTTAGTTTGTTAGTCTAAGTAACTGTATATATATACATGTATATGTAATCAATGTGAGACGATTAGGGCATTTACACAGAAGCCCAAATATGAAAAATATCTTCCTCTCTCTCTACTCTAACTTCTCTCAATCTTCATCTTCTTCTACATACTGAGCTTAGATGGAAGAAGCTCAGATAATCTCATGGTATCAGAGCTTGATCGCAGTAAGAAGCTCAGACAGGTGAGTCAAAGACTCGAAAAACCAGAGTCAAGGATTTAATCGAAAAAATCAAGGTTCTAGCTCAGTTGTTTTTACAGATCTGAGCTTCATCGAAGCTTCATCGAAGCTCAAACAAATTTCCGCAACAAAGAGCTAAAAGGATAAAGAGATGACAGGAGAAGCCACAGATTCAGCTCAACGAGTGGCTGCATCAGGTTCATCAAACTCGGCAGGTAATAATGGACAAAGTATTGACTATAATCATCCTTTATTCCTTAGTCCCACGGATGTAAGTGGTATCAGTATCATATCGTTCCAGTTGCAAGGCATTGAAAACTATACCTTGTGGAATCGATCAATAAAACTAGCTTTGCTAGGAAGAAACAAGTTAGGTCTTGTGGATGGTACATGCAGAAAAGAAATGTATAGTGAAGAGTTATGGGGCCAATGGGAAAGGGTAAATGCGATTGTGTTATCATGGCTTATGAACTCAGTAACAAAGAGCCTACTTAGTGGAATTGCATTTGCGTCAAATACTTCAAGTGTGTGGTCTGACCTGCAAGAGAGGTTTGACAGGGTTGATGGATCTAGAACCTACAGCCTACACAAAGAAATAACTACTTTGCAACAAGGAACAACGTCTGTTTCAACATATTATACGAGGCTGAAGGCACTGTGGGATGAGTTTGAAGTGTTAGTGCCTTCACCATGTTGTAATTGTGAGAAATCCAGAGGATTTCTAGTCCACATGAATAGACAAAAGCTGTATCAATTTCTAATGGGGTTGAACGACACATATCATCAAGCCAGGAGTCAGATTCTCATGATAGATCCTTTACCTACTATCAATCAAGCATATGCTATGATAGTAGGAGATGAAAGTCAGAAGGCTGTGGTGACAGGCATCAACAATTTGGGGCTTTATTCATCAAATTCTGATTCAATAGCCATGTACTCTAGAGTTGGAAATGGTTCAGGTATTAATAACAGGTTTAAGAAAAATACATCCTTAATCTGTGAGTTCTGTAAGTGTAGAGGCCACACAAAAGAGTCCTGCTAAAGTGGTGGGATACCCCCCGGATTTCAAAACCAAAAGAAAGGTTCAGAGTGCAAACATGGTTCATGCAGACACTAATCAACTTCAGCAGTCAGGTTAGGCTAGTTTCTCTTATGGTTTGAACACAAATTTGAATAATGAAGCAATATGGGATAGAAACAGCACAGGACAGCACAATAAAAACAAACTATCAGCATCTACCTCTAACAAGACAGCTGAGAAAGAGGTCAAGCAACTACTGCAGGGGTGTACATTCACAAAAGATCAGTATGAGCAGATTCTTATGATGATGAATCAACAGTCAGGATCAAGAGCCAATGCACCTGATTGCAATAAGGCAAACAATGCAGGTAAGGCCTTGTTTGTAACTGAAAATAGTGATGTGTGGATTGTGGATACAGGTGCAACAAACCATATGGTGTCTAAGATGGAGATGCTGCTAAAAGAGTCTGTACTTAAACTTGCCCCTTCGAAGGATGTGTGTTTACCAAATGGTGATACAACTCAAGTAACTCATATTGGATCTTGTAGTCTACCATCTAGAAGTCTGATCACTAATGTGTTCCATATTCCGGAATTCAAGTACAACTTAATGTCTGTTAGCAAAATAACCAAGGAGTTAGGATGTTAAGTCTCCTTCTTCCCTGATTTCTGTATTTTCCAGGAGCTCTACACTGGGAAGATGAAGGAAGTTGGTAGAGAAGAGGGTGCCTTATATCTTCTATGGAGCCAATTAAATCAAGATATTGCAAGTAAGTCTCAGGTTTCTGCCAACTCTGTAGATGCTGGTCAGTCAACAAACAAGGAATCCAATATGGAGCTATGGCATAAAAGGCTAGGACATGTATCTTCAGCTGTACTTGCCAAGATATTCAATATGAATAAAGTTAGTATGTGTAAGGTGTCTGAGTGCCTAGTGTGTCCATTTGCCAAGCAAACTAGACCTGTATTTCCTTCTAGCATCATCAAAAGCAGTAGCTGTTTTGATTTGATACATGTTGATCTTTGGGGTCCTTATAATACACCTACCTTTGATGGTAACAAGTATTTCCTTACAATTGTTGATGATTTTTCAAGAATGACTTGGCTATTCTTACTTGAGCACAAGTCAGATGTGTGTGTGTCTCTTAACCTCTTTCTAAAGTATACTAAGAATCAGTTTGGGAAGGTGGTTAAAGTTCTAAGATCTGATAATGGTACTGAGTTTGTTAACTCAGTATGTGATAGTATGTTTAAATCACTGGGCATTATACATCAAAGGTCATGTCCATACACTCCTCAATAAAATGGTGTGGCTGAGAGGAAACATAGACACCTACTAGAAGTAACCAGAGCCCTCAGATTTCAAGCTAAAATACCTATCAAATTTTGGGGTCACTGTGTGCTAGCTGCTGCTTATCTAATAAACAGAACTCCCAGTACTGTGCTTGAGTTTCACACTCCCTATGAAAGGTTGTATGGCAGAAAACCAAGTTTATATCATTTGAGAACACTTGGTTGTCTAGCTCTAGCCAAGAACCTCACTGAACATGACAAGCTTATGCCCAGATCAAAATCAGCAGTTCACATGGGATATTCTACAGTACAAAAAGGCTATATCTTGTTTGATTTGCATAATAGCTCATTTTTTGTCAGCAGGGATGTTCAATTTAGAGAAGACATATTTCCATTCTCCAAGAATGATAATTCTACATCTCAGCAGTTGTTTGTAGACAACTTACAAAGCCTAGGTAATATAGCTCCACAGCTCCATCAAATGCCTCCATTCATAGTTTCAGGTACTGCTCCACCTGTTCTATCAGCAGAGGATACATGTGTGCATCCAAGAGGTGATGAGCAACACTGGGTGCCTACACAACCACCCACTGATGCAGGTGGCTCTGAGGTATCTGGACCAACTATCACTAGAAGATCTGTTAGGTCCAAACAGCCTCTTATTTAGCTGAAGGATTTTGTTTCTCTGACTGCCAAACAGGATGTCCAATATCCCCTGTCCAACTATGTAGCCTATTCACATCTTTCACCATCTCATAAGTGTTTTATTGCAGCTACATCATCTGTGATAGAACCCACAAGCTATGCTGAAGCAATCAAAGATCCAAGATGGGTTGAAGCTATGCAGACTGAGATCCAGGCCTTAGAAAGCAACAACACCTGGGAGATCACTTCATTACCTGCAGGAAAAAGACCTATTGGTTGTAGATGGATATACAAGGTCAAGTACAAATCCACAGGAGAAATAGAGAGGTTCAAAGCAAGGTTAGTTGCAAAAGGTTACAGCCAACAGGAAGGAATTGATTACAAGGAGACCTTCTCTCCTGTTGTGAAAATGGTCACTGTCAGAGCCATTCTCTCCATTGCTATCTCTAAGAATTGGCACATCCATCAAATGGATGTCTTCAATGCCTTCCTCCATGGGGACCTTGAGGATGAAATATATATGCAGCTTTCTCAGGGATTTGTCAGTCAAGGGGAAAAGGTGTGTAGACTAACAAAGTCCCTCTATGGGCTCAAGCAGGCTCCAAGGCAGTGGAATCACAAACTCACTGAAGCTCTAACCTCTCTTGAGTTCAAACAAAGTCAATATGATTACTCCTTGTTCATTAACAAGTCAGCAGAAGGTATTGTAATTGTCCTTGTATATGTAGATGACATGTTAATAACTGGTAGCAGCCTTAAACTGATAGAAGACACAAAGCAGGCTCTACAAAGAGCCTTCAAAATGAAAGACTTGGGGGAGCTCAAATACTTCCTAGGAATTGAGTTTGCAAGAACCACAGAAGGTGTACTCATGCATCAAATGAAGTATACTCTTGAACTTATATCTGAGGTAGGACTATCTGCAGCCAAACCAGCAGGAACTCCCATAGACACCAACATCATGCTCACATCAAGGCAGTATGATGATCATGTGAACAAGAGGCTGGAAGAATTAGAAGATCCCTTGGTAGATCAAGCTGCATATCAGAAACTTATAGGTAAGCTACTGTACCTCAACATGACAAGGCCAGACATCTCCTTTAGTACTCAGACACTGAGTCAGTTTCTAAATCAACCAAAAAAGTCCCATATGGAGGCTGCACTAAGGATTGTCAAATACTTGAAGAAACAACCTGGACAAGGTATATTATTGTCCAGCCAGTCAGATAGGCAGGTCACTGCATTTTGTGATGCAGATTGGGCTGCTTCCCACTAACCAGGAAGTCAGTCACAGGGTTCATGATCAAGATGGGAAAGTCTCTGGTCTCATGGAGGGCAAAGAAACAAACCACAGTATCAAGGAGCTCAGCTGAAGCTGAATATAGAAGTATGACCTCGACTGTATCAGAACTTGTATGGCTGCTGGGCATGTTGAAAGAAGTGGATGCAGATGTTGAGCTGCCTGTTCAAATGTATAGTGATAGCAAAGCTGCAATTCAGATTGCAGCAAATCCAGTATATCACGAAAGAACAAAGCATATAGAGATAGATTGCCATTTTATCAGAGAAAAACTGCAGCAAGGCCTGATAAAGGTAAGTTACTTACCAACTCAAGAACAACCTGCAGATTTGTTAACTAAAGGGCTGTCAAGGGTTCAGCATGAGCATCTGTTGTCTAAGCTAGGAGCTTTGAACATCTTTGCACCTCCTAGCTTGAAGGGGAGTGTTGAGATGTAAAGACTAGTTAGGAAATTAGTTAGAAGTAGGGGTATTATGGTCAAGTCCATCCCTCTTAGTTAAATAAACTAACTACCAATTAGTTAGTTTGTTAGTCTAAGTAACTGTATATATATACATGTATATGTAATCAATGTGAGACGATTAGGGCATTTACACAGAAGCCCAAATATGAAAAATATCTTCCTCTCTCTCTACTCTAACTTCTCTCAATCTTCATCTTCTTCTACATACTGAGCTTAGATGGAAGAAGCTCAGTAAGAAGCTCAGATAATCTCACTAGCTAGATTTAAAATACGAGATTTAATTTCTAATATAACCTACATTGATTTTTTTTTTTTATGTTTTATAAATCAAATTATACATTTAAAAATCACACTAAAGCACTATTTTATAGGTAACGATTTTTTGAGCTAAAAATAATTAAAGAATATTTCCAAATTTGTAGTCAAAGAAGAAAATGTATTGTACTTTATTAGTCATATAATTGAATAAAGGGGTATTTATATTTACGCAAGCGATGATTAGGGTGTGTGTTCGCCTTCGGTATGAATTTTTTAATTTTTTTTATGTTTGGCAAGTCAAATATTTTTTTAGAAAAATAAGTCTTTAAAAAATAAAAATAATAATTTTCTGAGTATAATTAGAAAAAACAAATTTCAGGAGTGGCACTTCATATTGACGGTGTCCCCTGCCTTCCTCTTCTTCACCCCCACCCCCTTAGCCCCACTCCCACTCCTAGATTATATATAAATACTTTAAAAATAATATTGTTTTCACCTATGAACATAAAAAAAAGGTTCAAAAGTTTACTTATTTTCCAAAAAAAATATTTTTCGAAAAAATAATATTTTTCATAGGGAAACATTTTTATTTTTGACCGAACACACATCCTAGTAGGGGTGTGCAAAAATCGAACTGATCAATAAATCAAACCGAAAGAAATGTTATTGGGTTATTGCTATTGAGTTACTGGGTTAATGGGGTTTTAATAGTTTTATAAAAAATAATTATCGGATTATTAATTCGATATTAGTTAAATCGAAAACCAATAAAAATAATCTTATTAATTTGTTATTAGTTTAGCATATTTTAAAATTAAAAATTAATAAATCAAACCGATCGATGCATACTCCTACACCCTAGTTGTCCACGTGTTCTCATGAATCACAATGTTAGGTAAGTCCTCACAAGCTATATTTGTTTAGTTTTTTTATTTAAGAGCTAATTATGCTTATCATTAATCATAAATATGTCGTCATACAATACATAAATCCCATCTTTATTTGACACTTCAGATTAAATTTCTCTAATTAAAGTTTCATCGATCCAGCTTCTTATTTAGTTTAAATTATCCACAATGTACTTGAAATATTTCATTATTTTTTTTATTTTATTCAAATAAAAAGAATTGAAATAAAGAGACAATAATAAATAATATAACTTATTTGTTCTTCTTTTATTTTTATTTTTCTTTTCAGGTCACAATTTACATTCAATGATCATGATGAACAATATTACTATTATAATATTTTATATCATGAAAGTGAAATTTAATCTACCATATGTTAGTAGATGAACTCCCTTCCCAAACAAGGAGGTTTAGTTAGTTGATCACCAAGTCGTCCTAACACTCCTAAAATTGATGATTGATTCTTTACCCTACAATAAATAAATAAATAATTTTGCGTCAATTATTTAGTGACAATTCCGCTATATTATATTTAGGGGCAATAATATAATATAATATTTATAATCAACATTCTATTTAAATGTCGATAAAGGCTTTAGCGACTCTGAATGTAATGACATTAACTCAATTACCGCTAAATATTTTTGCTGCAATATAAAAGAAAAATCTATTACCACTAAATGTCTTTGTTATTTGTTGTAGTGTTAATAAATTTCATTCTTTATTTTTGGTGAAAGAAATTCTTAATTTTATTATCTTGTTGGGGAGGGTGAGAGAGTTCCAAGCTTGCTTAAGTTGTTGGTCCAAACTAGGATAAAAGAGAAGAGTTGTGATAAGTTGAAAACTAATATTAATAAATTAATGATAAAATAATTTTTACAATACAATCAACATTGATGGAGTCAGAATTTTACTAAGAAAATTTAAATTATAATAAGTGTCAAAACACACCTGAATTATCACGTTGTTTTGAATTTCATATTTAAATTATTAGGAGTGTGAGTTTCATACCTAAACTATTACTTATTAGTTTGAAAAACACACCCCTCTCTTTTATTACACTCTCATCATGATATGTGTTCTACACTCTTTTTTTATTTTTTTTAAAAATTATCATATCACACTCCACATTGACAAAACATTCCACTTTGACAAAAACTAAATAAATTATTTGTATTAATTAAAGGTAAATATTAAAGTATTACTATCCCAAAAAAGATATTATAAAATATTTTTCTTACCACACTCCACCACTTCCTCTCATCGTATCCCCCTCTGCCCCCCCCCTAATTTTTTTGTTTATATTTTAATCTTTTTATAAAATTTTTAAAAGAAATTCTTACTTCATCTCTCTGCCCACCCTCCCCCCTCCCCCCATTCATATAATATTTTAGATATTGATTTTATTTTTTAAAAGAAATAATTCTATCCACTCACCTAATATTATATATATATATACACACACTTGCCGCAAGGCTTTTTTTAAAATAAAGTTTTATTTTTTGTTATATTCGGTATGCAAATATAAAAAAATATTTTTTCTAAAAATATATGTACATATCAAACACAAAATGAGAAAAATATAAATAAATTAGTAGCGGAGGATTAAATGAGGTGGGTAGAATTTTATTTTTAAAAAAATAAAAATAATATCAATTTTTTTTGGAAGGAGTGGGGAAGGAGGTGAAATCAGAATTTTTCAAAAGTATTTTATAAAAGAAATTAAAATAAATATAAGGGCGGGGGATTATCGGGGGGTGGGGGTGGGGAACAGGTGGATGGGGTAGTGGGGAGGTGGTAGAGTTGGGTGACAAATATTTTAAATTTTATTTTTTAAAAAATAATTATTTTTTGGATAATAGTACTTTGATTTTTAACTTTTAACTAATATTAAAAGTTTATTTTATTTTGTCAAGGTGGAATATTTTATTCATGTGTGATGCCATGTGGCAAGGTTTTTTCAAATAAAAAAAAAAGTGTATTACACACACCACTGAAATATTTTTTCAAATTAATCAGTGATAGTTTAGGTATGAAACTCAAAAAAATATTATAGTTTAAGTGTGTTTTTGACACTTATCTCAAAAATAAATATATATAAAAAAATACAAGTAGATTTAACATCGTTATTATCGGTGAGAAGTAGGAACAAAAGGGGAATTGTTGACAACTAATAAGTTGTTAAAACCTATTTGGTTGGCTTAATCTTTGCTTTGAAACAATGTTTGACGTCTTATACAGATAACAAAGTGTAAAATGATGCAAATCCATATGATAACTATTTAACAACCACAATTGTGTAGGTTTAGCAAGTAAGAGTCATATTTGTCATAATATGTTGTCCTTTTTTAATTTTGATTCTAAGGTTCTACAATAATATGATTACTTTTCATGACTAATCAATCACTGACAAACCAAAAAAAGAAGTTTCCTAAATCAATTTCCTATCTTTCTAAATAAATAAATAATTTTTCTCTATAAGGGACCGTGGTTGATTAGAACGATTTAATTACTAGAGTTTAATTTGAGGAAAACATAAAAATATAGGAAAGTACCAAGTTAAATAAAAGAAATAAGAGTACTCTAAGATTCCAATGTAATTAAGTAATTAATGACATTTAATGATAAGGGATTAATGACTGACGTTATCTTCATAATGGATCTGTAAAGGCTGATCTCGTCTATTTGAATCATTAGTAAACTAAAATTAAATTATCTATTATTGCAGTACTTATTATATAATCTTATTTTTTGAGATTTTGCATATATTTAGTTTAATCGCTAATTAATATACTGGTTCTTCATCAAAATTACTATTATTAAGGCGTCTTTATTTAGAAAAAAAGAGAAGAAAATGGATTGTTTTAATCCATTTAATGTTGCATCCTATTAGTAATGATTTTGAATTGCGTTCAGTTTAGCTAATTAAATGTTAAGAATTTATAAATTCTCTCTAGATTTATTTTTTAAGGTCTTTATGCTTGAAAAAAAACAATGGTGGATACACTATTAAAAAATTAAACACATGTATTTTCAACAACTCTGGACAGTTCTACCACTGAATCATACATGCATTTTAGATGAAATATTCCTATTGTTTTTATTTATATTTTTTGACTGCAATATTGCACTTCAAACGACCTTGTCAAAATAATAAAAATTAAGGGATTGCATCAAATTTTTTAAAAAATTATTTTAGAAAATTATAATTTTTACTTAGAAAAAAATCAAGACATCCAAGTTTTCTATTATTATTATTGTTATTGTTGTTGTTTTAAAAATAGACCGACGAATAAAGTTGATTTTTTCTCAATTTTTTGGATCGATCCTATCCGCCAATTTTTTCATTATTTTTAGTTGTGACAGTGATGAAGGGATTGACATTTATATTCTTTTTGCTTGCTATTTGATTAATTTGTTTTAGCTTTTAATGTTGGATTGACTCTTTTTGCAATCATTCATTCCCTTTTATTAGCCAAAACAATTCATTGCTTTTTATAGTTCTAAGAGTCCATTATATATCCCCTTTTAATTATTTTTTTCTCTTTTTGTTAAATGGACATAATATTAGAAATATTTATGCAGCATTCTGCGACTTTCAAAAATAGCAAAGATTTAAAAGATAATTAGGTTCCTTAGCTATAGTTTGTCTAATTGTATTTCATAGCTATAGTTTCAGTTGCTATGTCAGCTTCCGTTTGTATATCTCGTCGCATCATACAAATTGTGTTTTTCCATTTGTATATCTCATTGTACTGTACAAATTGAATTTTCAGAGAGATTGTATACACAAATACAAATTTGCTTTAGAGATTTGTATATGAGCCCCTAAATTCGCTTTGTATACAACTAGAAACCTTTAGAGATTAGTATATGTGCCCCCACAGATTTGTATATGAGCTCAAAAATATATAAATACCAAAGAAAATATTTTCTTTAGAGATTCGTATATTCGCTTTCAGATTTGTATATGTGCCACCAGATTTGTATAATAACAAATTTCATTAAACTATAGCCAATTTACATATTTTTTAAATCTATAGCTATATTAAATAATATACTAATAATGCTTGTCAATTCGCATAATTTATCCTTATATAAGATACCGGGGCATAATGTTTTCGTTAGGCAGGAAATAACAATTACATTCCTTAGTAATATTCGAAACCTTTTTTTCTTTTACAAACGTAGTTTTTAAATACTTGTATTCATTTAAATAGAGCTATAAGTTTTATGATTATTACTAATAAAATTAATTAAATGGATGAAAATTGTTTTGAATCTTTAATTATTTTTTAGGTTTTAATTAAATAGCCATAAAATAAAATTACTTAAGATTTTCAAACCCTTGAACTAAATGTTCTGTTTCATGTGCGGACATGAATACCACCAATAATAAGCATCATAGATTGCTTTTTCGATAATTCAATCCATTACACCTTAAATTCTAATTAAATTAGTTGACATCAACCTTTAAATAATTAATAATTATGAATTTTAATTAATTAGACAACTAACAATTAATTGCATCACGAAATTAATATTTGATATGATATTAGAGGTAGATTCGATCCGATGTTAGCCCCTAGGGCTGCAAACAACACGGGGGAAGGGGGGAGCCACCTTAAGCGAAGGGTGGTCCGGTAAATTATATGGTGTACAGAAGTTAAATGTTAGTTATTATGAGTGTATATTTAAATTTGTAGAACCTTAATATAGCTGAGAACTTTACACGCCCTTTGCATATTTCTTAGCTCCGCCACTAAGGCAGGGGAGGAGGGGGGATACCCGGTCAACGAATGTGCACGCACCAAATTAGAAAATGAAATCCCAGATATATTTGAATGTGGACGAGAGCGAGGAAGGTGATGCTGAGAATGATCCCACATCGGACCGGGATGAGATCCCTGGACTCCTTATATTGTTTGGATAATCTTCTTTTTTTTGATCTAATTTTTGAGGTGTAAGTTAGGCCCAAAGTCTAATTTGACAATACTTAATGCATACCTAAGTACTTCCCTTTTTCAAGACAAATAACGAAGACAATAATATAATCCCAAAGTGAAATTAATTAAATTGGAATTTTGTTACTGACCTAAACAAACTAATATAGCTTAACTTGCAAATTTAAGTAGGTCCACATAGTTTTTAAACTTTATGTAACATGCAAGGAATGATTGAGGGGGAAAATATGCCAAAAAGAAATTCAATTCAATTGCTGTCGAAGAAGAAGTAGATCCATCTCACCTACCTAAGGAAAATGATAACACAACTGCAAATTGAATTGTGTCCTTTTTTCCCACACTTATATATCTATATATTTGTGTTGGCATGTCATTTCTTGAGTAAAACAAGATTACACAACACAAGAACTAAAAAAGAGAAAATAATTAGTTCACTTTGTCTAAGCACTTGAATTGCATAGAGAAAGAAAGTTCAAAAAAGAGACAAAAATGAACTCTTGGATTTGCCTTTTTATTCTATTGTCACTTTGCCTTTTTCCACTTCTTGTTGAATGCAGAGTTAGACATTACAAATTCAATGTAAGTACTATTTATTATTGTTACTCATACGTTTGCCTTATTGCATCAAAATAAACAAAAATTGTACATTAGTTTCTATTAATCATAAATATTGTATGGTTTGTTATTTTAAAGGTTCTTACTTTTCGAGATTACGTTCGGTAAAAAAAGTGTTCTACACGCCGCTTTTTCTTATATTTTCATTTTGTTTTTCCTATTCTTTCACTCAATTTTTGTAACAATAAACAATTGATTTTTTAAAAAATTAATGCGCTAACGGTGTTTGGGGGTTGATTTCTCAGATGGTTAGTCAACTCATAGTTATTATCGACTTTCTGAGATAATAACTATGAGAAAATCAACCTCATTGGAAAGATATCATCATTTGTTATAGAATTCTTGAAATGATTTTTTTATCAATTAATATGCATGATCATATTTGATTCTAGAGAAATTCTTCTTCTTTTATCTTTGCATGAATAACAAGGAAAACAATTGGCAATTTCATGCACTATATAAACAAACTTTCACAAAAGTATATATACAAATAAATTATTTCAATGCACTATATAGACAAACTTCCACAAAAGTATATTTTAAAAACAAATTATTTCTTACGTCAAGACAAGCAAAATTATTACTTTTTTTAAACCATATATATGGTTAATCAAAATAATATGTCAACTACATATTAATGAACCAAAGTTTTATTCCAATTCATACTAATTTAATGTCAAATTAACTGTTGTATTATATATATTGCAGGTGGTAATGAAAAACACCACTAGACTTTGTTCCTCAAAGTCCATTGTTACTGTGAATGGAAAATTTCCAGGACCTACAATCTATGCTAGGGAAGGAGATAATGTACTTATCAAAGTTGTTAATCATGTTAAGTATAATGTCTCTATCCATTGGTAAGTAATCTAACATTTAAATGTAAAATACAATAATCATGCATATCAGCAGTAGTGACGGAGCCAAAAATTCTAAAGTAGAATTCAAAAAAATAAAATTACAATTGAGCCACTTTGACACTATACTATATAGAATTTTTCCTTAGGTTATAAGGGTCGTGTTCAACCATAAATTTTTTCAGATCTTTTTATAACAATCATCCTCTATAATAACATTTCACTACAACAATTATATTTTCTTACGTGGAAGTGATCTTTCATCTTTCATGCTAAGTTATATTAGCACTTCGTTCTAGCAGTCAAAAAAAATCGAAATAAACGATGTTGTTATAGAAAGGTTAGACTATACAAGTAACCATCTATAAAAAGTGAAATTAGTGAACTGAAAAATAAGATATGTTATCTGCTATAATATAATTTTCACACTTTTAGTGTACATTTTAAATCCAATATTTAATTCTACTATACTACTACCTTAAATATCAAAATTTTATAATTTACAGGCATGGTATTAGACAACTTCGAACAGGATGGGCAGATGGACCAGCCTATATTACACAATGTCCAATTCAGCCAGGGCAAAATTTTATCTACAACTTTACCATCACAGGCCAAAGGGGCACACTATTTTGGCATGCTCATATTTTATGGCTAAGGGCTACTGTTCATGGTGCAATTGTCATCTTGCCTAAACTTGGTGTGCCTTATCCATTCCCAAAACCAAATCATGAAGCTGTTGTAATCCTAGGTAAACAACATTAATTATTTTTTTTTTGGAATATTAATTAGGCACAATACATAAACGCGCCCTTTGACTTGACTTTAACTAACATCTATGTTTTGAGTGTGCACAAGTAGACACTAAACCTTGTATAAACTTGAACAAGTAGACGCACATGTCCTATGTGACATAATACATGTAGGATGCAAATTGTCACGTCGGAGGCATGTGTCTACTTGTGCACAACTAAAGTTGAAGGACATAGATGCCGGGCACGTTTATATATTATGCCTATTAATTAATATTGAAAGTACTTTAATGTGTGCTTAATTTGGAAAATTAATGACTAGATTTATTATGATGTTGTGCAGCTGAATGGTGGAAATCTGATACTGAAGCTGTGATAAATGAAGCCCTAAAATCAGGATTGGCACCTAATGTTTCTGATGCTCACACTATCAATGGTCATCCTGGTCCTGTTTCAAATTGTCTTTCACAAGGTCATACTTCTATGAGTTTATCTTTTATACACCCTCACAAATATATGTAACGATAGATAATAAGTGAAATTATTAACCTGAAACATGTTAAATTACGCCTCATGATAAGCCCTAACACGATGGGCTTGTCCCCTGCATGTAGTAATACTTCACAAATGTGACATTTCTTTTTTGGACCATATGATATATGCAGGTGGATACAAGTTAAATGTTGAACCAGGAAAAACCTACATGTTACGAGTTATCAACGCTGCACTCAACGAAGAACTCTTCTTCAAAATCGCTGGTCACAAAATGACAGTAGTTGAAGTCGATGCCACCTACGTTAAGCCCTTCAAAACGGACACAATTGTTATCGCCCCTGGCCAAACGACTAACGTAATTGTCACTGCCAATAAAAATTCAGGCAAATACATGGTTGTTGCTTCACCATTTATGGATGCACCTATTGCTGTTGACAATGTTACAGCAATTGCAACATTACATTACTCTGGCACACTTGAAAATAACCCCACTACTAAACTTACTAGTACAAATACACCCCCAAAAAATGCCACCCCTATAGCCAACAGCTTTTTAGACTCTTTAAGAAGTTTAAATTCCCAAAAATACCCTGCTAAAGTTCCAATAAAAATTGATCACTCTTTGTTATTTACAGTAGGTCTAGGTGTTAACCCATGTCCAAGTTGCAAACAGGGCAATGGAAGCAGAGTTGTGGCTAGTATAAACAATGTTACATTTGTTATGCCAACAATTGCACTATTACAAGCACATTTTTCAGGGATCAAAGGTGTTTTCACGACGGATTTTCCAGGGAACCCCCCATTTGCATTCAACTATACCAACACAACACTACCCGCGAATATGGGCACTACGAGTGGGACTAAGGTTTATAAGTTGTCTTATAATGACACAGTTCAATTAGTCTTGCAAGATACTGGAATTATAGCTCCTGAGAACCATCCAATTCATTTACATGGATTCAATTTCTATCAAGTTGGTAAAGGAATAGGAAATTATAATCCAAAAATAGATCCTAAGAATTTTAATCTTGTGGATCCTGTTGAGAGGAATACAGTTGGTGTTCCTTCTGGAGGATGGGTAGCCATAAGATTCCGCGCTGATAATCCAGGTACATAATACATAACATCATTTTTTTGACTGTTATACCGAAATATTGTTAACCTAACATGAAAAGTTATAATAGAGGATGACTGTTATAGAGATATCTGACTATATTATAATTTATTGCAGGAGTTTGGTTTATGCATTGCCATCTAGAGATACACACAACATGGGGATTGAAAATGGCATTTCTTGTGGATAATGGCAAAGGTCCAAATGAGTCACTTTTGCCACCTCCAAAAGATCTTCCAAAATGCTAAAAAGTGCATGAAAGGAGTTAAATTCACATATACAAATTTTCATAAGAAGAAAAAGTGTAGAAAGAATAGGGTAAATGTTGCCAAATGAAAAACAAAAAAAGAAGGGAGAGACAATAAGACATTGTATTCATTTGTTGAGTGAAAAGAGGAAAACATTTTTTTCTCAAGCAATTCTTAATAATTATGCGAGTATTATTTCAATGTATTCTCATTTTTAATTTTTTTTTGTGATTATCAATCAAAGTTCGAAGAATTTGTTGTATGTTACCTCTCTTTTTTATGAATATTCTTGTTGCATATTCTCTATAACCAAAAAAAAAAGGTGCATCATCGGTGTAAAAAATATTTACACAATCAGATCACTTACAATTGGTAACAACATGTTTGTTCCCTTCAAAAATACAAATTCTTCTAGAAAAAAAAATCACAATCATTCAACAAATATTCAATCCCATGAGTTGAAATGATTTCAGGGCAGTAACATGCATATCCCTGATGTATATCACTATTGCTATTGTATATCATATATATATTAGTGTATATCTCACATAGATTTTCATGAATATGCAAGGATATACATGATATGTATCAACTACATGGATAGACAAGTAAATAAAAAAGAATCATGGTAACCATTTGAGTTGACGAAATTAGTAATATTATCCGTAAACATGTTGAACAATATAATAGAAAAGTAAAGATTGTAAATATCAGTACCGTACATCAAATAGGCCATGACATTGCTCTTATTCATAGTCTTGATGAAGTAATGGCGGATGAATTAGTAGAATTTGAAGAGGGTACAATAGGCATTGCTTTGAATTTGAAATCAAATAATGTTGGAATTGTATTAATGGACAACTGTTTGTTTATACAAGAAGGAAGTTCTATAAAAGCAATGGGAAGAATTGCCCAGATACCCGCGAGTGAGGCTTATTTGGGTCGCATTGTAAATGCCTTGGCTTGATCTATTGATGATAGAGGTGAAATTTCAGCTTATGAATTTCAATTAATTGAATCTGCTGTTCCGAATATTATTTTGGTATGCGGATAGTGTAGGTGAGAGAAAGCTGAGAGAGAAAAAATTAGTCAGATACAATTTCCAATTATGCATGAAATAAAGAATTGGGTGTAGTTGTATAAATTTGCTATTAAAATAATAATGTAGCTTTATTAGGTAATTATTTTAAAATAAGATTTTAAGGAGTAAATATAGAACTTATATTTGGCTAATTGTGTAGATTTTCCTATAAATATTTGGAATCTTTTGTTGTGTTAATCCCAATAAGTTGGACATTTTCTTCTTTATGGACCTCTTTCTTTAGTAAAAATGCCAGGGTCTCTATTTGAACATCATTATTTAAGACTTACCTTTTTAAAAAAAATTATTTAAGACTTACCTAATTTTAATAAATATCTGACATGTGGTACTCTGTAGTTTCATATGGATAAAGTTTAGATATTATGTCTAAAGCTTCGTATGGCTGATTTGCATGAACTTAAATCATATTAAATTTCAGACACCACATATCTAAAATTATTTTGAAGCAAATAGACATGCAAAATTTATAAATTTCATAAATACTTTAAACTGTGACACTAAATTTGGGAATATTTTGTGCACTTCCCCGCTTTGTTTAGCTCAGAATTTACACATGGTTCCTTTTTAAGGACTACTATTTAATTTTTGACCCTACTAAGAAAATTTGGGCAAATACATTTGTTCGCTAGAATTTCTCCTCTTCCTTATCCTCTCTGTCCTCCTCCTCCTCTTTTTTTTTAAAAATAAATTATGGGCCATTGGTCCAATTTTATTAATAATAATATCTACAGGGACTTAAAAAGAGCCCAAGTAAAAAAAGTCCAGAACAAAAAAATACATAAAAGGAAATGAAGTTCGGTCCACTTAAGACCGACTTCACATGATTAATGACAAGTACCCTACAAAATAGGGTTTCCAAATTGTCCTTCAGACCACTCTTTGTCTTTCTCTGCCGCTAAAATGCTATTGTGAAAGCCAAGCTCAGGTTTCCTCCTCCTACGCCTTTGGGTTATCAACATTCTCCACAATGTCTTTGATGCTCCGTCTATTTCAGCTAACAAAGGTAACATCTTTGTCTTTTTCCATTTCCATCTTCATGTGACTCCTAGCTCATAATAGTCCTCCTTGACCTGTAGGTGTACCGTTAGGTGGGAGAGTTTACGAAAAACTCGAAGAGGGTCAAAACCTTATGCCTTAGCTTTGCAGATCCATGTTAGTAACCCCCATCCCCATTTCTCCATCCTCGATTTCTTCTTGCTCCTATCTTATTCTCTCATATTCCACAGATGACCGATAAAAGGGAAAGGACAAGTTTCTCAGAGGTTGCTTCTTATGGAACTCCTAGTAGGATGGCACTCAGACAATATTTCACATCTAGTTCTAAGACTCTCGCTTTTTGCTGGTTGAAGTATCTTTTTTTGCTAGCTGACATTGTATATGTTAGTTATAATTCTCACAAATATTTTGCTTGTAGCTAGGCCACAAACTAAGGTGTAAATGTAATAGCTGTGTGAGTTTGTGGCTCCTTCTATGCTTATCATGCTATTGAATGTGAATATTGTTGATCCTCCTTGTTTTAATCTTGATTGCTGGTAATTGATGTCTGTCCATGTTAAGAATCCCTCTTTCTTCTCTTGGTAGTTGATTGAAGGTATTGAACTTTTGCCTCCCTCCATGGATTATAGTAGTGCTTGCAATGTAGTAGGCTAGTTGATTAGCTTCTCTATATATATGAGTCACCTGTACAATTAGGCTACTCACTATATTCCAAATGTCTTCAACTCTTTCTGTTAAGCTCCAAGGTATTTTCCAATTCTTGTGTATCATATTTCTAAGACTTAGTGAATTAGTCTCAAGCTTGATATGATTAATACCTTGACCTTTATAATATTTTAATGCTTCCCACACAACAATGATTTCAGCCTCCATGTTGCTAGTGAATCCCAAATTATTAGCTTCTTCATATAATAGACCTCCTCTACAATCCTTGAGGTAGAATCCATATGAGCTCACCCCTGAATTTTCTTTGCTAGCTCCATCAGTATTCCATTTGACCCATCCTTCCTCTGGTATTGACCATTTTACTATTTTAAAATAGAGTCTTGGTCTATACCCATGTAACAAATCAAACATCCCACTCCAATGATAAGGAAGCTCTGTAACCAAGGATACTTATCTTTTATTAATTGATTTACTATCAACTGACACTGACTGTACATTTTATTGAAAGATATATCATTATCATGTCTCTTAGCATTCCTTCTTTTCCATAATTTCCATATAATTATAGCAGGTATGACCCTCATTATCTATTATAACTTTGGATTTGATTAATATTTCCATCATTTCATAATCATCTAGTGTAGTTGTAATCCATCCATGCTTAAACTTGTGCAATTAGCAAACTGCCTCTATAGCTTTTCAACTATAGGGTCTGTTAGTAATAAATGAGTCATTGTCTTCATCTTTCCTTCTTCACAACAATAACATTTAGAAGCAATTTGCAGCCTCATTCTTTTCAAGTTATCATCTGTGGCAATCATTTTCTTCCAAACTCTCCAAAGAAAAAAGGCTATCTTAAAAAGTAGCCCTTTAGTCCAAATGAAATCCATCCACTTTATTATATTTCTCTTATGCCTTAATTTATGGTAAGCTGACTTGACAATAAATCCTCCTGAAGTATTTTCCGGCCACTAAGCTCTGTCATTTACCTCTTCAGTTGTAGGCTTGATGCTTTCAACTACATGGTTTACCATTTCCTCCAACAAGTAATCTTGTAGTTTGTCAACCCTCCAAATGTCATTATCAATGAAATCCTTCAACTCCACGTCCTCATCCCTTGTAGGGCCTCTTTCAGTAAAGTATAATGTTTTTTGTTTGGTCTAATTGTCAAATCAGAAATTAGAATTTCCAGCCTTTACTTTTCACCAAATATCATATTCAATCTCCTCCCTCATTGATACCATTTTTATCCATACATGAATGCTCCAGAGTTCCTGACTATAGTGGGTGAAGCTTTTTACAATATTTGTTTCCCATGTAACTATTCTACAATGATGTAGTATAAACCCTAAAGTCCCATCACAATTTAGAAAATAAGGCATTATTGACATCATGCGGGACCTGAATCCCAAACCCTCTTCCTCCCTAGTAAAACACATGTCATCCTATGCCACCTAATGTTTCCCTTTAATTCCTCTTGTACTGCTCCAAAAAAACTTTGCAAAAGTCTAATAGATCTGATCAATAACTTTCTTAGGAGGATTCATGGCTAATAATAAATACACAGACATAGATTGTAACACATGATTAATAAGGATATATTTACCTCCAAAGGATAAAAACTTGTTCTGCCAAATAAGAATTCTTCTGGTTACCTTTATGATCAGGTCTTCAAAATAGGAATTTGTCTTTCTCCCATACAAAATTAGACATCCAAGATAAGTGAAAGGAAAATTTCCTTATCTTATTCTTGTTAGTCTTTTTAATCTGATGGCCATTATCAAATGAGTGTTTTCATGTAAATATAAAAAACTTTTATCTTTGTTAATCATTTTCTCTGATACTTCTTCATAGTCCCTAAATACCCTCATCATTTTGATCACCGATATTCTATCTCTAGAATAAAAAATGATTATGTCATCAACATATGACAAGTGATTTATTTCAGAACTCCACTTTGGCATGCCATATCCCTTAAAATCTTTGTCCCTGTGTAGACTGTTGAGGTCTCTTGATAATACCTCATCTGTAATTATAAAAAGAGTAGGGGATAGGGGATCTCCCTGCTTAAGACCTCTAGATGATTGAAAAAAACCATTTGATTATCCATTAACAAGGACAAAATACCAATTATTGGACATCATCCTCCAAATCACATCTATGATTATTTCTGAAAACCCAAATTTTCTTAGAAATTTAGTTAAAAAGATTCAAGACTCTCTGTCATAAGCTTTAGCCAGGTCATACTTTACCATCACATTCACATTCTGTTTTCTCACATTGATATCTCTAATTATCTCTTAAGGCACTAACACATTTTCAGTAATGCTCCTGCCTTTCACAAATCCAGATTGAGTAGGAGATATGATCTTAGGAAGCCTATAACATCCTATTATATGTACCATTCTTGAGATGACTTTGTTGATAAAACAACTAAGGCTTATTGGTCTCAAATATGAAAATGTTTTCATCTCATATTTTTTAGGCAACAACACTAGATTAGTGTGAGTAATGAATTTAGGAACTTCAGCCCCACAGAAAATATAATGACCTGTCTCTGTCATTATGGATAGGCCAATAGTGAAGAATTTTGGGCCAAAAAACTTTGGATAGTAACTTCGAAAATTTTTAGCCTAAGCTAACTTGGATGAATTTTGAGTCAGGCTAGTTCTGAGATGACCTTGTGATAAGTGGTGAATCAAATCGGTAATCTAATTTAGTTAGCTGATAACCAAGACGATACAAAAAGCCTTTTACAGCTTCGCGGAATCATATTCAGGTGAGTAAAACTCCTGAAATTGGATTTGATGTGAAAAGTATGATTTAAGATGTCATGGGATGAGAATGTGTTGTAAAATGGGGGTTTGGAGCTCAATTTTCGAGCTCATTATCTCTACCTATCCCACCAGAGCGGGATTATTTTTGCTAGAGCGGGGACGCCAGAACGGGATGGTCCCATAGTGGCGGGACAGTAGCGAATTTAAGGTGGAAAAAAATCCAAAATGGTTGATATCATTCCTATTTTATTTTTGAAAGACCAGAAATGATCTAGGGAGATTTCCTACTGGTTTTTACCGCAATTTGTTCCAAAGGTAAGTAATTTACTCCCTAAACTTGTAAATTGATTCCTAGAAACCATAATTTATGGTGGGTGATCGTGAGTGAGGTTTTAGTTTGAAAACTAATGGTGGAAAGTAGCCCTAGAATGGAGGTTAAGATCATGGATTGGCCTAGGATGAAAATTGTGTTATTTTTCATGATAGTTAGGCCATTTTGTTGATCCTATATATGTATTTACTATTTTTAAACCAAGAACAAACGGAATGAACCCGAAAATAAAAAGCTCTTGCACTTTAGAGTTGTTGAAGCATGATTCGAGGTACATGATAGTTATGTTTCCCGTATGTATTTCATGGTATGCATATGTGTATATAAATAGGAAAACATACTAAATTTTATATGAAATGATCACTTACTGCCTTGTTTAATGATGAACTTCGTCATATAAATTGGATCGGGTGTCACATTTCTACATAAACCTTGGATCAGGGTGTCACGTTTCGACATAAGCTAAGTGTTTATAGGTCCCATAAGAGGACCCTTGTGTGAGGTTATATGATATTGAGGTTGTTGAACTATGATCTTGCTGAATATTATTTGAGATGAAAAATTGGTTAAGTTATTCTATATATGTGCTTATTATGTTAAGTTTACTTGTCCATGATTCGCTTACTGACTAACCGCGTGATTCTACCAGTACACTGTTGATTTTGTGTACTAATACTACATTTACTATGTCTTTGTTGAGTACAGGACATATTCAGTTGGCTACAAAAAGACCTCGTTTAGAGGAGTGATATTTGTTCGAGTTCAAGGGTGAGTTGTTTCTTTCTAACTGTCATGGACTCTTTTATTTCTAGTCCTTCTTTCGGGACTTAGATGTTCAGACAATAGTTTTTTGTTAAAGATTTTCTATTAGGAGATGGACTTTCTTTCTTGACTTGTTAGTTTTAGAGTTTTGGTACGATGACTTTCAGTTCATATTTCTGCATGTTAAGTTAGTTGATCAGATTGTTTTTCTGAGTTTATGGGACTCAGTATTATTCATTGATTAAAACTACTTCCGCATCTTTATATTATTTGTATATCACCATTTTGTTAGATATCTGGGTTGTAAAAATAGTTCTCTCATCGGAGGGTTAGTGTGGGTGTCAGTCAGGGCGGGTCGGGTCGGAGTCATGATAAAGTTGGTGTAATGCTCCAATATTTTTTGCCAAGACTCGAACCACTCTTCACATGCATATAGACTCGCAATGAATGAATTCTAATTGTAATATAAGTTAGGATCAATTTCTAGGTACTTTAAGAGTATTAAATGTGGTTTAGGATCATAAGGGATCTCTAACACCAAGCCAAGTCCAAAGAATTTCTATCGGCTAAGTTTTCGAATGAGTCCGTATAAGGGTCAATTTCAAACAACCATATCTCCTAGAATATAAAGAATTGGGTGGACCATGACCTATAACATTAAATATCTTTGAGTCTTCTTTCCAACGCCACTATTATTGTATATTTTGGACTTTGGAGTAAAACGTTATGTCCAGCTAACTAGAAGGGTGCGTGACCAGTTCGCGTCGCGAATTTGGCCAATTTTGTTTTAGCTTAAAATTTTGGGAAACAATGAACTATGGGGGAACAAATCCGTGATGCGGACTTGTTCCACCCTAGTTCAAATTTCTACCAAGTTTTTATTTTTTTGGAAGGGGTTTTTTGGTCTTTTTTCCACCTTTTCCAACTTAACCCACTACGTTTTAGGGCTAAATTCTACCTCCATATCAATTTTTAAGGATTTTTCTCTCTAAAAGCACCCAAGAACATTGAGAGCAGGAATTGGACAAGAGAAGGAAGGTTAGAGTTCAAGTTCTTCAAATAAGGCTATCAAATCCTTGATTTGTTCTTCAAGTCAAGTATGTAAGGCTACTCACAACGTTGGATTGATTTCATCCACGTGCACTACATCTTCATTAATTTGAGTTGAGTTGAGTATTTGAGGTATACATTCATGTATTCATTCACATGAACCCAAGATGAGATGTCATTTTTGTCATAATTTATCTTGAGGTCTGATATTGATGATTTTCATGTATAAATAAAAATATTGCTTTCAAATTGAGATGATGTGTATTTTAATGAGTTAGATGAAATTGAGCATAGAGTTAAATGAGGATTTTGGAGCAAGATGTTTGATGATGATGTAAATGGTGTTTTGAGATGGAGTGGATTGGAGTCTAATGTGACTACATGATATAATTTGTATAATTTGATTTGATTGGGGTCTTACGAGAATTTTGAGTATAAATAATTATTTGAGGAGTTTTAAAAATGATTTGTGAACGTTTTTGTATAAATTATTTATGCACTATTTTGAGTTTAAAAAATGATTATTTTCATCTTTGATTTAGAAAGAGTTTAAGTATGAGTTGAGTTTGAGAAGTCTTTTAATTATAATTTTGAGCATGAGTATTTTAAGTATAAAAGGGTTGAACATTTTTACATTAAAACGTTTATTTTGAGATTGAGCTGAGGAGTTAAAATTATATTTTAAATGCATTTAATATTTACTGCATTCATTGAGTTGAGATTGTATAAAATTTCAAGAGAAGAGTTTGATGATTGAGATGAGTTGATTTTAAAAGAAGCTCCAATGAGATCAGATTGATTGAGTTTTGAAAAGAGTCCAAAGAAACTAAATGATTTGATTTGAACTAAGTCCAAAAGAGACTAAATGAGTATTTTGAGTATTTTACTCACTGATAGATATGAGCATATTGAGTCTTGAGAGGAGTATCGAGCACCGAATTGGGTAAGTGTATAGTCCCCACTCGAATTCCATGAACTACGTAGCCAACGTAGGAGAGGATTGAACCATTAAAGTTGAATGTTTCCCTATTTCATTGTCTGAGATGATAGGAATTGATTGATTAATGGATCCATGATTAGTTGATTCGTTCATACCCTGGCAAAGTATTAAATGGACATGGCAACAACGTTGACTTGTTGTACATCACTTGCTCATAAGTGATGATTGTCAGTTAGAGAAACTCCCAAATTGAGTGGATTGTGTATGATATAGTTGGTTTGGTTGAGATTATAGATGATTGAGTCGAATTGTAAAACATTGCTAAATTCTAATTTGCATACCTGTTGAGTCGAGCCCTTTGAGTTTATTATTGAATTTATTGAATATGATGTGATTGGTTTGATTGGTATTGTAGATGATTGAGTCAATTTATAAAACATTTCTAAATTCTAATCCACATGTCTATTAAGTTGAGTCCTTTGACTTTATTCGTTGAGTTGATGATATATGATTTGATTTGATCAAATTATATATGATTGGATTGGATTGGATGATATGTGATTGGATTGAATCAGATTATTTATGATTGAATTGGATTAGATGGTATGCGATTGGATTGAATCAGATCGTATATGATTGGATTGGATTGGATGGTATGTGATTGGATTGAATAAGATTATATATAATTGAATTGGATCGGATTGTATATAATTGGATTGGATCGAATTGTATATGGTTGAATTGGATCGGATTGTATATGATTGGATTGGATCAAATTGTATATGGCTGAATTGGATCGGATTGTACATGATTGAATTGAATTGTATATGATTGGTCACTGTCTAAACGTATTCTTACTTTAGACTTATGACACCTTGATTGAGTTTCTCTTATCTTTCTGATTTGAGATATTTGACTGATATTATTCCTCCTTGATGTATGTTTCATTCTGCCATATTACATACTCGTACATTCCACACACTGACATCTATTTGGACCTTCATTGTTTCATGAGGCATAAAAAGGCTTAAGAGATCATCAATAGGCGTATCGTTGAGGATTTGTTCACACTCAACTTATTGATGAGTCATCCCCTACATTTGGAGGATACCATTTATGTTATTCTTGCATTGAATTTAGTCTTTTCATTCTTATTTGAGGTAGACATGAACCTATCATTGACACCATTTAGATAATAGTAATAGAGGCTTCATAGACTAGATAGTGATGGGTCGATTGAGTATTTTATTTTTTGAATTATTCTTGTCAGACTATTTAATGACATAGACTGAAGTTCGATTTGTTGGCTCATGGCCTTTCTTCCTTGAGCTAGATTATTGATTGGATTGCCCACCTAATTATCTTTTTATTTTAAGTCTTTTGCTAATTGAATGAATGAACGGATGTGTGATCAGGTCAAGTGGTTCGCTTGGGAGCTAGTAATGGTTTCTGAGTGTCAGCCATGTCTAGGGTACCCTCTCGGGGCATGATAGTTGGTATCAGAGCCCTAGGTTCATTGATCTCGTTGTACCAAAATGAGTCTATAAAGTTTTGTGGAATGGTACGGAGACGTCTGTACTTTTCTTCAAGAGGCTATATAACTTTAGAAAAGGTTTCGTTATCTTTTTTCTTTCGTGATATAACTTGATTCCAATTGGTAGCTGGTGATCCAAATTGATATCTAACTTCATTCATTATCTTGTCTGTAGATGGTTAATACTCGCTATAATGGTGTATGACCCATTGCTTTAGTGGAGCCAGAGGAAGAGCCAGTCGTTTGAGGGTGTGGCAGAGATAGAGATATGAGAGGGAGATGCGGTAGGGGGCGAGGGAGAGCAGCACCCACCAAGGTAGAAGTTCCAGTTAAAGAGGTTCCAGTAGGTGAGGCCCCTCCCGCTGCCTAGAATGAGCTGGAGGAGAACCCAAAGGTTGGAGAAGAGGAAGGAGATGCTGAATAGGAGGAGGACACCCAAACTAGGATTGCTAGTCTTCCCCCTTTGGACCCTATTTTGGCAAAGCACATTATGGCTTTTTTGAATGGATTGGCTGGCACTAGAGCCATTCACATCATGCCCGCATCACCTATTCCTGTTGTTCATCATTTCGCTACTGCAGCTCCGCTAGCAGATGAGGTGGTAAGCAATGATGCCTTCTTCAGACCAGTCATGGATCATGGGATGACCGGTACTAAGCATGACATGCTCACCAATTTTCTAAAGCTCAAATCTCCAGTATTTCATGGTAGTGAGAATGAGGACACTTATTAATTATCCTTGATTTCTATGAGAGGTTACATAAGATGGGCATAATACATCAGCATAGGGTGGAGTTTGTAACCTTTTAGTTGTAGGGTGAGGCCAAGAAATGGTGGAGGGCGTATGTGGAGTGTTGCTCGCCAGTGTGTCCCCCACTTATTTAGGTTCAGTTTCATGCTATTTTCTTGGAAAGATATGTTCCTTATACCTTGAGAGCCCGCAAGAAGGATGAGTTCATGGACTGGAGTATGGAGGTTTGTCAGTGTCTGCTTATGAGGCCAAATTTCATATATTGTCCAGGTATACTACTTAGTTGGTCACTACAAAGGAAGAGAGGATCTAGTTATTTGTGAAAGGGTTGAACCCCAAGTTGGAGGTATTGTCAGTTCACATGACTTCATCGGGTAGAAGTTTCAACAAAGTCACTGACTTTTTGAAAAAGGTAGAAGGTGTGAGGAGAGATGGAAAGGCCAAAGCTTAGGCTAAGAAGCCCAATAGCACAGGTAATTTCCAAGGATTCTATTCTAGATGGTCAGACAGGACGGTAAATAAAGCTCGACTAATTCAGTCAGCTTTGCCCGCTTTTACTACCAGTTTTTTAAGTACTTCACAACAGCACCCGGCTCATGAGGGTCAGCGAATATTATTTTCAGGTAGAAGACCATCTTTTGATCGTAGTTGTTTTAATTGTGGAGAACCAGGGCTTATAAGAAGGGAATATCCTCACTCTTAAGGGACAGTTTTAGCACCTTAGTAGGCCAGAGCCATAGTACCCACGGCCGGAGGAGGTAATGGTAGAGGACATCTACAGGGTAGGCGAGGAGGAAATCCAAGAGGTTATTAGGGCTGAGGTAATAGTAGTACAGGTCGAATAGCAACCCAGCCAGGTAGGGAGGTAGCCCATTAAGATAATCGGGCGCAGTTTTATGCATTTTTAGGCAAGACCGAGGTAGAGGCATCTGACGCAGTGATCATAAATACTATTCTTATTTGTAATCAAGTAACTACCTTTTTATTTGATCCAGATTCTACTTATTCTTATGTGTTTGTGAAATATGCATTGGGTTTTGATGTACTGTGTGACATACTAGATGCCCATGTTCATGTTTCTATCTCTGTTGGAGAGTCATTCATAGTCACCCATGTTTATTGTGCTTGCTTTGTGGTGTTTATGGGATACCAGACTTGGGTTGACTTGATAATTTTAGACATGACCAACTTTGATGTGATTTTAAGCATGACTTGGTTGTCCCTTTATTTTATTGTACTTAATTGTAATGCAAAAATTGTGGCTCTAGAGATCCCAGGGAGGGAAATGTTAGAGTAGGAATGGATGTACAAGCCCAAGCCAGCTAAGGTCATATCTTTTCTCCAGGCTATAAAAATGGTGGGGCATATTTGGAATGTGGATGTAGAGTCTCCTTCCATTAAGTATATCTCGGTAGTGTATGAATTTCCAAAAGTGTTCCCTTCAGACTTGCCTGGTATGCCTCCTGACAGAGATATAGATTTCTGCATTGATTTAGAACCGGGCACTCGTCCAATTTCTGTTCCTCCATATTGTATGGCTTCGGCAAAGTTGAGAGAGATTAAGGCTCAAATCTAAGAACTCCTTGATAAGAGATTTATCCATCCTAGTGATTCTCTGTGGGGTACTCCAGTATTATTTGTTAAGTAAAAGGGTGGTAGTATGAGAATGTGCATTGACTACCGACAACTGAATAAGGTTACCTTCAGGAATAAATATCCCTTGCCACGTATGGATAAGCTTTTTGATCAGTTGCAAGATGCATCAATGTTTTTAAAGATTGATCTCAAGTCTAGGTACTATTAGTTGAAAAGTATGCTTGAGGATGTGCTCAAAACAGCTTTTAAAGCCAGGATAGGCACTATGAATTTTTGGTAATGTCTTTTGGGTTAACCAATGCTCTTGCAGCCTTCATGAGTTTGATGAATGGGGTGTTCAAGCCATTCTTGGATTTGTTTGTGATCATGTTTATAAATGATATTTTGGTATATTCAAAGAATGAATAGGAACATGCAGACCATCTCTAAATTATTGTAGGTGTTTTGGGAAGACAAAAGTTGTATGCATAAATATCTAAGTGTGAATTTTGATTGCCTTCAGTTGCCTTTTTAGGCCATGTTATTTCAAAGAAAGGGTGATGGTAGACCCACAAAAGATTGAGGCAGTTAAGAACTGGGCTCCATCTAGTTCCATGATCGAGGTTAGAAGTTTTATGGGACTGGCTAATTATTATCACTGGTTTATGAAGAACTTTGCTTCTATTACTATTCACTTGACCAGGTTGACTAAAAAGGAGGTGCCATTCGAGTGGATTGACAAATGTGAAGAGAACTTCCAAAAGCTTAAGAATCTTCTGAACACAACACCAATTTTGATCCTGTCGGTCAAAGGTAAAGACTTCATTATATATTGTGATGCTTCACATTCAGGTTTGGGTGCTGTGTTAATATAGGATAAGAACATCATAGCTTATCCTTTGTGGCAGTTGAAGGTGTATGAGAGAAATTACCCGACTCATGACTTGAAGTTAGCAAGGTAGTGTTTGCACTTAAAATTTAGAGGAATTATCTGTATGGCATCAAGTGTGAAGTGTTCATTAATCACTATAGCTTACATTATCTGTTCACCTATAAGGACTTAAATTTGAGACAGCGAAGGAGGATGGAGTTGCTCAAAGATTATGATGCCAATATCCAGTACTATCCAGGTAAGGCTAATGTGGTAGCAGATGCATTAAGTCAGAAACCGGTTAGCATATGTAGTTTAGCCTATTTGGGAGCTCGCAAGCCGCCCCTATCTAGAGAAATTCAGGCCTTGGAGGCCAGGTTCATGAGGGTAGGCATCTCAGAGAAGAGTGGAGTGGAGTGATGGCCAGTGTTGATCTAAGACCCACTTTTACATAGGAGATTAAGGCTAAATAGTTTGAAGATGTAACTTTGAATGAAATTAGAGAAAAGGTATTGATGGGTCAGGCCCAAGATTTAGGACTTGATATAGGTAGAGTGCTTAACTTTAGGGAAAGGATTTGTGTTCCCCGGGTGGATGGCATAATTTAGAAAATTCTATCTAAATCTTATGGTTCGTGATACTCTATTCACCCTGGAGTAACTAAGATGTATCAAGACTTAAAACTTTTATATTGATGGTCGGACATGAAGAAAAACATAGCTGAATATGTAGCCAAGTGGCAGAATTGCCAATAGGTAAAATATAAGCACAAAAGATATGCAAGTTTGCTTCAAAGAATGCCCATTCTTGAATGAAAGTGGGAGAGAATAGCCATAGACTTTGTAGTGGGACTTCCCAAGACTTTGAGAAAGTATGACTCTATTTGGGCATTGGTTGACAGGTTGAAAAATTCAGCATACTTCATTCCAGTTAGAGTGGACTGTAATACATAACAGTTGACCAGAATTTATGTGAAAGAAATAGTAAGGCTGCACGGGGTACCCCTCTCTATTATTTCAGATTGTGGTACGCGGTTCATGTGAAAATTGGAAAGCCCATGGAGCAGTGCTGGTGCGCTAGCTTAAAGACAAGCGATCAAGCTGGCAAGTCAGGGATAATGATTGAGTTGCGAAAACTTTTGGATACCTTCCTCACTTCTAAATTTTAGGAAACGTTGTATGAAGAGTTGGGCACTCAACTCACTTTCAACACAACTTTCCATCCACAGACAAATGTGCAATCAGAGAGGACTATCCAAGTGCTAGAAAATATGCTGAGGGCATGCGTGATCAACTTTGGAGGATATTAGTCTAAGTTTTTTCCTTTATATGAGTTTTCCTACAATATAGCTACCACTCCAACATTGAGATGGTACCATTCAAATCCCCTTATGAGATGGGATGTAGGTCTCCCATAGGGTGGTTTAAAGCTAGAAAAGTGAAGCCATTGGAGGTGGACTTGGTTAGGGATGCTCATGATAAGGTAAGAAGCATCCAAACTAGACTTTTAATAGCTCAAAGTCGTCAAAAAAAGTATGTTGATCGTAAGTTAAGGGATATGACATTCGAGGCTAGTGAGAAAGTGCTTCTAAAAGTGTCACCCATTAAGGGGGTAATGAGGTTTGGCAAAAAAGGAAAACTCAGTCCTCTCTATATTGGTTATTTTGAAATTCTTGATTGTGTATGGGAGATGGCGTACAAATTAGCCTTACCACCTATCTTGTTTGGGGTACATTCAGTGTTCCATGTGTCAACACTGAAAAAGTACCATAAAGATGGGGATTACATTATTAAATGAGACTCAATTTTTTTAAACAAGGATCTTCAGTATGAGAAAGAGTCAGTTACAATTTTTGATCGTGATGTACGAAAGTTGAGGACTAAGGAGATCAACATGGTGAAGGTGTAATGGAAGCATATTTGGTGGAAGAAGCTACTTGGGAGACTGGGAAGGACACACGAGACAAGTACCCTCAGTTGTTCATCTAAAACAGGTACTACTATATCTCTACTTTAGCCCTGTTTTCCTTAGATGGTCATTTGGGGATGAGTGATGGGTAAATTTGGTATCTATTGTAATGATCTACCCTCGTCGTTATGGATAGGCCAATGGAGAAGGATTTTGGGCCAGAAAACTTGAGATAGTAACATCAAACAAATTTAGCCTAAGCTAAACTTGGATGAATTTTGAGTCAGGCAAGGTCTAAGGTAACCTTATGATAGGTGGAGAATCGAATCGGTAATTTGATTTAGTTACTGATAGCCAAGATGATACAGAGAATTTACAGCTTTGCAGAATCACATTCGAGTGAGTAAAACTCCCGAAATTGGACTTGGCGTAAAATGTATAATTTAAAATGCCATGAGATGGGAGTGTGTTGTAAAATAAGGGTTTGAAGCTCAAGTCTCGAGCTCACTATCTCCGCCTATCCTACTAGAGCGGGCTTATTTCCACCATAGAGGAATGGTCTCGCTATGGCGAGACAGTTGCAAATTTAAGATGGAAAAAACCCTAGAATAGTTTGATTCCTAGAATTGTGCCAAAGGTAAGTAATTTACTCCCTAAAATTGTAAATTGATTCCTAGAAACCATAACTATGGTGGGTGATCTTGAGGGAGGATTTTAATTTGAAAACTAATGGTGGAAAATAGCCCTAAAATGGGGATAAGGATCATGGATTGTCCTAGGATGAGAATTGTGTTATTTTTCATGATATTTAGGCCATTTTGTTGATCCTTTATATTTATTTACTGTTTTTAAACTAAGAACAAGTGGAACGAACCCGAAAAGGGAAAACTCTTGAGCTTTAGAGTTGTTGAAGCTTGAACTCGATGTAGGTGATGGTTATGTTTCCCGTATATATTTCATTCACTATTTAAATTATTTCATGATATGCATCTGTGTATATGAATAGGGAAACATGATAGATTTTACGTGAAATGATCATTACTGCCCTGTTTTATGATGGAACAAAACGTTGAATACTGAATGTAATTGTGGTTGTTTGTATATTGAGATCAAGTGTCATGTTTGACATATAAATTGAATCGGGTGTCACTTTCTGATACATATTTGGATCCGGTGTCACATTTTGACACAAGCTAAGTGTTTGCAGGTATCATGAGAGGACCCTTGTATGAGTTTATATGATATTGAGGTTGTTGAACTGTGATCTTGTTGAATACTGTTTGAGATGAAAAATTGGTTAAGTTATTTCGTATATATGTGCTTATTATGTTGAGTTTACTTGTCCATGATCCACTTACTGCTAACCGCGTGATCCTATCATTACACTGTTGATTTTGTGTACTGAATCAAATTACCGATTTAAGAGTGAGCTATTTCTTTCTAGCTACCGTGGACTCTCTTATTTCTCGTCCTTCTTCCGGGACATATATGTTCAGAGAATATTTTCTTGTTAAAGATTTTCTGTTGGGAGATGTACTTCCTTTCTAGACTTGTTAGTTTTAGATTTTTGGTACGATGACTTTTATTTCATAGGATATTTCCGCATATTAAGTTGGTTGACCAGATTATTTTTCTGAGTTTATGGGAACTCAATATTATTTATTGATTAAAATTACTTCCGCATCTTTAAATTATTTATATCTCACTATTTTGTTAGATTTAGGTTGTAAAAATGGCTCTCCCACTAGAGAGTTAGTTGGGTGCCAGTCACGACGGGTCGGAATCATGACAGATAAAATCTCTCACCAATCTAGTGACATCCATCCTAAGAATCTCCCAACATGTTTGAAAGAAGAGGCCTGAGAATCTATCTGTCACGACCTAACTCCATGGGCCATGACTAGTGTCCGAATTGGAGACTCGTATACACACCTATTATCTATAGTCAATTAGCAAATAAACATGATATAGAATTTATACGGGCAGCATATCGTCTCAAATTGTCACTTATATATATATACCAAAACCAACTATCTCGTGGGGAGTCTTAATTGTCAAAAATACGATAACATAATACGTAAGTCGACAAGGCTTCCACTCCGAATGTAAACGTCCAAAAACATAATCCATACTAGTACATCGGACAACATCTATACACAACCCACTCATGTGTCTACAGACCTCTAAGAGGATTAACAATAACATATGACGGGACAGGGCCCCGCCGTACTCCTAAATACATAAACATATACATTATAAAGATTAGTACCAAAAGTTCAGGCTCCGAGACAATGGAGCACTTCAAACCCATTGAGTAGAATCCTAAGCTATCGGCTCTCCAAAATGAGTATCTATACCTGCGGGCATAAAACGCAGCCCCCCAAAGAAAGGGGGTCAGTACGATATATGTACTGAGTATATAAGCATAAAATACAATAAGAAACATCATAGCTAAAGTAGAGATTTCCCGAGACAAGTATGATACTCAAGAAGTCACTGTACCTGTACTTTATGAAATAAAGTCATGCATGCTTATATCATATATCATATCCGGCCCTTTAGGGACTCGGTGAATCTGTCGTATACATACATATCATATTCAGCCCATCATGGCCTCATGTCATATCATCATATACATATATACCGTACCCGACCCTCTAGTGAGGAACTTGGTGAATTATGCAGTGAAACTGTGCACGAATACATACCCGGCCCGGGACTCGGTGAAAGATACATTAAGGCATGCACGAGTAGAGTAGTGAGTAACCATATGCATTTAAATCATCATTTGAGAATCAATAAAATAATTCAAATGAACAATCATTTGAAAATCAAGACAATATTCATTTCAAGTAACCTCCGATTGACATTATAAATTATTCCAAATATGAATTATACAGAAGTATGATTTATACTAAAATACGACTTATACCAACTTGGATGGATGGAATCATACATATGAGTCAATACATAACGATATAAATTCTGAAAATTAAGAACATTCGTCATCCTAGTATATCTAAGAATAAGAGCTTCATTGGAATTTTATACATTCGTCGTCCATTTATTTCATAAGATCATGCCAAAAGAAAGAAAGGTTAGCTTTACATACCTTTAGTGTTTATACGAATATGTTGCTCAATATTTTCTCAACCTATATTAAAACGTTAAGCACTATGGTTAAGCTATGGACATGAATAAAACGTATTCTACCGTTACTAGGTTATTTCTAAAAAAAATTGGACAGCACCTCCCCTATACCGCTCACTTTTCCCACTTTTAAATCAGCCATATAATCATCAAGTAATATCAACAATCCAAAATATTGACATAAAACAAAATTTATTATTGACAATAAGCCTAGAATGTTGCCACCCGAATTATGTTACCCAAAACAGTAAGTTCAAAAAACCGAGTACCTCAAGTTGTGTCCACATTTTGAAATTAAAAACGGTAAAACTGGACTTAATGACCTTCATGAAACTTTTAGATCTATGTCTTAAGTTTTCAACCCAAAATAAATCAATTCAAAACTCATTTTGTACAAAACGATATTATCAAAACACTAACAGCTTTACATGAGAGATTTTTTCAATCCAGAATCTGGACAGAATTTGTCTCATGATTCATCCTCTTTTTTCGACATAAAAACAGCATATATAGACTACAACATAAACATAAGAGTTGTATGTACGTGTATTATCTTTTCAAAACATGTTTAATATATAAAATCAAAGATCTACACAATGAGATATTCCAGAATTACTACCAGCTACACAATCCGAAAAACGGATTTGAACACTCACAATCTTCATACACCTTTTTCCTCCAAATTCAAGAACAACAACTCATCAAAAACATCAAAATAATATCAAACATTATTATACATCATTAATAAGCTAATTCCATCAATTTAAGCTATCTAAAACAACCCTTTGACCCATAAATCTCAACAAATCATCAAACTAGTTTGTAACACTATTTTCTCCGTTCTAATCCGTTAAAACTCTAACTAAACTTGTTAACAATGAAAAAGGAACTTTAATATTACCTCAAGTGTGCAGCAAACAAATTAAATCTTCTCCTTATTGGCTGATATCTAGCTTAAATTGAAGCCAACGCGACGTACAACAATTTTCTCTTCATGAGCTTCGGATTTCGGAACTCAAATTTTGGTCGGATTGGGATTTTCTCTCAAGAACTTCCTCTCTATCTCTCTCTGGAAATTTATGAATGTTTTATTATTTGAGGATGAAGATAGAAACTTAAACAAATCCCTTAAGGATGTGGTTATTGGGCCTGACCCGAGTTAGAATCGGGTTGGGCCGAATCTACTATCAAGCTTGACCCCTCTGTCTTAAAACATGCATATCTCCTTATTTCGATGTCACCTCCAGACCCACGACCTATGGTTGGAAAGATATTTCAATTTTATACAACTTTCATTTTGAGGGTTTTCCCAAATTACCAAAGTATAAAGGGGTTATGGCCTCCCGAAGTCAGCTTACCCGAAACGTGACTTTAAGAAAAAAAATATTTGATGGCTTCTATTTTGATTTGGCTTAAGGGTACTTCTTGAAATATCTTTTACTTCACATAAATTATCCATATAACTAGTCATTTACAAAAAATCAAGTCATTTTAAAATTCAAAATTAAAAGTCTTTGAATTTATATTCGTTAGCTCACGAATAGTTCAAGAAGCAAAAATACGGAATATAACACTATCTAGACCACTTGCACTATTACCATTAAGCTCAAAGATCACCTTTTTTACTTTCTCATGGATGGAAGCTTAACCATCTGATCATTTTCTTCTTCTATGATTAACCTAGGATATAATTCAGCATTGCAAAATCTTGTTTGTTTCTTTCCTCCTTAAATTGCTTCTCAAAAAATGATACTGCTGCTTCTTCAATGAGCTGGTTTGAATGGACCATATTCCCTTGTTCATTCCTGATCTCTTCCAGGTGCATCTTCTTTCTTCTTTCTTTTACGTAAGAGTAAAAGAATTTGATATTCTATCCCATCAGCAAACCAGCTCATGTCTGCCTTCTATTTCCAATATTCTTTCTCAAGTTTGAGATATTTCCTCAATTCTGCCTCCACTCTATTAAGCTCCATCCTATTTTCAGTTGATGGAATGATATCAAATTGAGTTTCCTTAATCTTAATGATATCTTATAAGGTTGCAATTTTCTAAAAGATGTTACCAAATACTTCTTTCCTCCAACTCACCAAGGCCCTCTTCACTTTTTTTATCTTAGCTTGAAACTCCATAAAATGATTGCCCAAAAAATCAATGTTCCAGTTTTGCTTCACAAGTTTTGCTTCACAACTTCTTTAAACTGGTGATGCTTAGTCCAAAAGCTCATAAACCTGAATGGCCTTACAAGTGGTTCTTAATTAGATCTACATATGACATGTAATGGGGCCTTGTTTGATCCTTGACAAACCAAATAATAAACTCTAGTTGATGGGAGAGCATCATTGAACACATTGTTCACCAATACCCTGTCTAACTTTTATAATATGCATCTTTCTTCAATTCTACCATTCCACCAAGTGTATCTACTCCTTATACATGGTATTTCAGTTAGACCACAACTACTAAGGCATTGTGCAAAATCACTTACTTTTTGTTGAGTGAATGCTAAACCTCCTAATCTCTCTTCCTCATTGATAATGACATTAAAGTCTCCCCCCGCTATCCATGGTAAATGATGATCTTCAACCATCCTTTCCATATCTTCCTATAATTCTAATCTTTCAGCCACACTAAACCTTGCATAGATTGATGAGATAATGTAAGAGCAATTTTTTTTACTAAATTAGTCCAGAATGATAGTGCCTTCCCAATCATCTCTCCAAAAAATCCAAATTTTACCAGACCTGTTAACCAAAGCATTATCAAAACCTAACCTCTTTTTATATTGATCTAGCTCAAATGGATCTTGAAAAGGTTCCATTATAGTTATGAAAAAGTATTGATGTCTTATATTTAAACCCGTTAACCTCCCAAAAATATTTTGAGTATTAACAGATATAATATTTTAGAATAAAGCTTTTTCTATCATTGATTACTAGAAGAAGCTTCATCCTTACTACTCCTTATTTTGACTTGCAAAGAAATCATTGGTCTTCCTCTTTTTGCCTTCAAACTATTTGTATACCTTGGTGATAAGTCTCCTGCTTTGCTTATTTGTTGAATATTATATTCAATATTGTCATCTTCTTCTATCTCCCTCTTCTGTTGTATATCTTTTTCTGATTCATCAAATAAATTTGATGCTCTCTTAATCCCCTTTTTTGATTCTATTACCCCCATTGATTTTGACCCTTCTACCTTTTGTCGAGTTGTATTTCCCTCTCGTGTTTGTAACTCTTCACTTTTCTCCACATTCTGATTCTCCTCCTTATTGCTGTAAACCTCGATTGGTTCACTGTTATCTTTGTTATTATGGCTACCTTAGATACCTGGTAAAGGTTGCAATTTGGTTTTCCAAACGACTTTTCAACTGAATCCTTAGTATTCTTTTCCCCCACTATGTGTTGTTCTCCCCCTTTAGTTATATTCACCACTTCATCAGTCTTTTCTTCAACCTCCAAGTCCCTAAGTTGATTACTAGTATTAACCTGGACCTTGCCCCAAACTTGTTCAGGTTGCTTCTTTCTTCCTCTCATTTTGTTCTTGTGTTCTATGAACCCTTCCCTATTGTCTTTTGTCATATTTCTATCCCCTTCATCCTGAACTCCTTTGCCTTTGTCCTCCTCTCTAGCACCCTTAGCCATGAGTGAAGCACCTACAATATCCTTCTTATTTTCAGCTTCATGAACTGTCTTCTTCTTCTTGAAAAATAATTCCAGATGTTCTACATAGCGTTGTTCCTCATTATGTCCTTGAATCATGCATGTTTTGCAATATTTTGGGACATAATCATACTTCATCTTTACCCCTTTCTCCATGACTTATCCAGAACTCTTCTTCATCTCAATTTTAATTCTTTTTAGAAATTTCTTGAGTAGATCCACTTTCACCTTCATCCTTGCACAACTGGGCCTGATTTGGTTCCTTGTTGCCATGTCAACCTGTAAAGGCTTACAAACAGTTGCAACCAATGAAAACACCGTTTCTCTTCCAAAAAAGTTTGGGGGCAATGAAAAAGAGATTCATGCAATTGCAGTAGTTGTTTTCTCCTCTAGGTTGAACATAGGATTCCACTTCAATGTTCTCATTGGGTACAATCAATTTCTCTGCGTGATGTAGAAAGACGGTTTTGATAACAGATGAACATAGTCTTCCAATAGTGTTTCCCTGATTAGCACATGTTTATTGTTGAGAAGCCCAATTTTATAGTTTTCTTTTAACTCATATTGTTTTGGAATTAATTTTCTCAGATCTTGAATGTCTGGCCATCCATACAAAAAAATTTCAATGAAAGCATATTTCAAATTTTCATTAATAATCATCTGATCAATTTCCTCTTGTTTCCATAGCACAATTGGTTCTCCATGCAGGTATGATATTGATTTCAGTGGAATAGGTTTGATATCTGACGAGGCTGGTTTCAAGAAATTCGCGTATGATATTTTCTGAATAGTAGCATTAGCATTAGCGGGTTGGCCACCCTCCATTGAGGACTGACCATCGGCCGAGGTGGCCATCTCCACCAGTAAATAGGCAAATTAGGTTTCGACGGTGATAGTTCTTTTTGTAGAGAACGTCTTCGAACTTAATTTTCAAAGATATATCATTCTCCTCCTCCTACTCCTCATTCTTCGTCTTCCCCATTTTTTTCATATGTACAATACAAAATTAAAAACTCACTGCTTTTGTGATTTTATGAACTGATGAAATTTGAAGAACACCATTGTTGAATTTTATTGAACTTGTTTATACAAGAAAATAAAGTGGATCTATCATTTTTGAAGGTTTTAATTGAATTTAACCATCGAAAATTATAACATAGAAGGTTGAATATCAAGTTGGAGCTGATTTAGATCAATTTTCAAGCAAAAACCTATTTCTGAAATTCCTACACTATAATTTATGGTGGATAGTCAAGATTATATGCCAAATCCTAACGAATTCAGTCATAAATGTTGAAAAGACCCTACCGATTCGCTAAGATTATTTGTGATCAAAATGTGAGGATCACCATAACTTCTTGTTAAGACAAACTTTGTGGCCAAAATTATGATGATCACTATAACTTATTATTAAAAGCCTTGCCCGATATGAAGTAAGAATTTCTAATTATCCGTCACCATTTTGCTCCTGATTTTAGGAAAATGATGTTATTGCACCATAATTCTTAACGAGATCACATTTAAAACGATTACAGAAAAACAAAAAAAAAACTTATTTGTGCAAATCACCCTTGTTTACCCGATGGAATTTGTTGCTCTCACAAGGATAATCACAATATTTATAGCTAGATTTATAGGTTAACTGAATACATTATGTGAAAGTTTGTTAAAACTTTAAAATATAATTATGGTTTGAATCTTAAATCTCAAAAGTGCAATAATTTTAGTAATAAAAATTTAAAATTTGAACTATTAAATTTAAATTTTAGAGCCATCTTTAACTCTAATATCTCCAATGGAACACCTCATAGGCAGGGGCGGCTCAACGTAATGTGAGGCCTAAAGCAAAATTTTAATTAGAGACCTAAAATCAAAATAATTTAATTTCATATTTATTTACTTTAAATTATTTTTCTAATTTGATCAATTCAACGTTGAAAAATATCATTTTGCTGAGGCAATTATTATATGAATTCTTAACATAATTCTATAAGTAATAGGTTGACAAATTTTAAATAACGATAAGTGTTAGAACCATAAAATATGATTCAAGAAGTTGATAACTGGGTATACCCCACTTTAATGTGTTTGTTGTAGAGCTTGAATATTTACGAAGAAATAAAATAGATAATTTATAATTCACTTTGTTCAACACTTTTTGACTATTAATTCATATTTTTGACAGAATATTACTCTAACATATCAAAGATTTGAAGAAAGAGAATACAAAAGAAGTTTTAAAAAAATGTAAGAAGGGAAAACAACGTTTTCTTGATTTCTTCTATTTAAATGGAGTTGAGGAAAATAAAATTATATATATTTTAAAAAATATACATATTTTTATCATAAATAATTAATTTTTATTTATAAAAATATACACATAATTTGTTCTTAGTAAAAATTTCAAGCCCCTTAAAATTGAGAGCCTAAGACATCTGCCTTATTTCTGTATGCATTAAGCCGGCCCTGCTCATAGGCCAACAGGGTTTTTGAGAAGCTAATGTAGTATTAAGAATCCCATGAGTATGCACATTTAGATATTTGAATTTGTTTTCATTGAGTCAATCTAAAAATCTTCAAAATTTATGTGTCATGTTAGCGTCGGGTATTCACAAGACACAATAAAAATGAGTTGGAATGTTTTTAGTTGCCCATATTGAAATCAAATTGAGATGCTTGTATGTGCACAGTCAAAGTTTGAATGATTCCTGATCAGAATTTGTGGTCAAAATTATGATGATCAGAATTTGTGGCCAAATTTAAATGTTCGTTTATGTATTAGACTTTTTTAAAAAGAGATAAGCGTCAAAAATACACTCAAACTATCCTCTCTGCTTTTGAGTTTCATACCTAAACTATTAGAAGTGTGAATTTCATATTTAAACTATCACTTATTAGTTTGATAACACACCTGAGTGATATGTGTAATACTCTCTCTACTCTCTCTATTTTTTGAAAAAATCGTCGTATGACATTCCGCATGGATAAAATATTCTACCTTGACAAAAATTAAATAAACTATTAATATTAGTTAAAAGTTAAATACTAAAGTATTTATATCCAAAAAAAAGAAATAGTTTTTTATAAAAGAATTTACTTTTTTTAAAAAAAGAAATTATTTTTAAAAAAAATAAATATTTTTCTCAGGCACTTCACCACCTCCCCCCCCCACCCCTGTCCTTTTATTTTTATTTGTTTTTAATTTCTTTTATTAAATATTTTTAAAAAAAATCATGTTTCACCCCCTTCCCCATTCCTTCCACGAAAATGTTATTATTTTTATTTTTTTTAAAATAAAATTATACCCACCCTATCTAACCCTCCGCTCATAATTTATATTTATTTATTTTGATATTTTTTTCGTTTTGTGTTAGATATGTAGATATATTTTTAGGGAAATATTTTTTTCAATTGCGTACCGAATATAACATAAATAAAATTTTTATTTTAAGAAAAATTTTCAGTATGTAAATTATTTTTTTCTTAAAATCATATGTATATATCTAACACAAAACGAGAAAAAAATTGAAAGCGAAAGATTAGGTGGGGCTGGGAAGATATTTTTTTAAAAAATATCTAAATTATTATTTGAAGGGGGCGGATGAATTAAGATTTGTTTTAAAACAATTTAATAAATAAAAATAAAACTAAAAAATTGGGGGTAGTGGTGGTGGTGGTGGGGGGGTGGTATGGTAAGAGAAAGTGATGGAGTGAGATAAGAAAAATATTTTATATATTTTTTTTGGTGGGAGATAGTAATACTTTAATCTTTAATTTTAATTCTAATAATTTATTTAATTTTTGTTAAGGTGGAATATTTTGTTCATGTGGAGTATGATATGAGAATTTTTTTTTAAGATGAAAGAGAGAGTAGTGCACACCATGATGAGTGTAGAATAAAAGAGAGAGATGTGTTTCTCAAATTAATAAGTAATAGTTTAGATATGAAATTCTAAAAAAAGGAATAATTCAGGAGTGTTTTTGACCCTTATCTCCTTTTTAAAAGACTAGTTTAGTGTAAGTTCTTGCACGAGTGTCTCAAGTCAATCAATTAAACTATATATGAGAAGAAAAAAATTATTTAAAAATAACCATTGATGTAAAATAAATATTATATCTATTTAAGTTATGAGAATTTCATATATGAAGATTAAAAAGTTATTTAAAAATTGTGAATCTCTTTCAAATAAATAAAAAATAAATTAAAGAGGCCTTTGAGTTTCGCCTACATTCGGGGTAACATGGTTGTTTTGTCCAATTTCCGATCAAAAATTTTAATTGGAAAAAATATATGAGAAATTATCAAAAGTGGAGAATCATTGTCAATTTTTAATCATGTTTATAATTTATATATAATATTTAAAGCTATTAACTTTAAAAAAAAATAAAGAAAGACAAAAAAAATGATGATGGTAAATGCAAAAGGACTATTTGAATTAAAATCAAAATAAGAAGAAAATGTAGAAATAGAGGAAGCCTATGTTTCTTGTAAAGTTTATAGGATCGTATTTCAAAAGCCTCTTCAATCTTTAAATAACACATATCCCTTCCAAGTATCATACATACAAATAAAAAATGAAGTCAATAAAGATGTAGAGAGTTTATCAATCAACGTGCATATAAATTACAGAATAATATAATCTTACAAAAGAGATAAAAAAATATTATTACCTCTAAAATCATGGTGTATAAGTGTGTGTCTTTGGCATGAGTATAAGTTTACTCTTTATATAAATAATATGTGTTTAAGTGTTATTGTCCAATTTAAATTAGTATTGAATTGTAGAACTTTACGTTTCCTTAAATAATAGAAACTCAATTAGTTTGTTTCAATCCTAAATATTAGATAAATTATTAGTAGAAAACTTTTACCTTTTCTGGGGGGTTTTCTTTGTTGGACGTTTAATATTTTTTGCCTAACTTTTTGGATGGTTTTTAAACCTTTTGGACTTTTTTTTGGGCGGGGGGGGGGGGGTGTTTGTTGGACGTTTTGGTTGATATTTTTTTCTTATCTTTTGAAAGTTTTTTGTCGTTTTTTGGGGGAAGGTTTTTAAACTTTTTTTTTTACTTATTATTTTTTTTAAAATATTCTTTCTGAATCAAATCTATTTTAATTGAAAAAAGATTCTCAGGAATTTAATCATAATAAAAAAAAATTCTTCATTTAATTTTTATAATATTTATTATTAATAATATTTAATATCATTAAAATAATAGTATAATAATTTTTAAAAATAATTTTATTTAAAGAATTTTTTTTTAATTAATAATAAAAAATTTAAACAATATTATTAAAGATCTTGATATTTTTAAAATAATAGAGATAAATATAAACCACCTCAAAAAAACAAAGTTAAAATTAGTTGGAGTGGGCCTTGCGACTTGATTGGGGAGACAAAGATGAGGTATTGAAGGGGCAGATGCAGGAGATGAAGAATGCATTTGCAAGTTGTATTTGTGCCCACATCACATGACCTAATCCACTTTCAACCATTTGCACTTTTCTTGAAAAAGATGTTAAAGGAATCTTTCCACTTATGGAAACTCACATTTGTTTTAGAAAAATAACAATAAATACCATTCTCTTTCATTTCCCACACACATAGATCTACTATGAGAAAACAAGAAATACTCTTTCAATCGCACCATTTATTTATTTATTTATTTATTTCTGTTTTCTAAGAAGTCAAGATTCCCAATGGTAAATATTATAACAAGGAAAGTCAGTTGAGTTATTTCACAATCTTTCTGGGGTTCAATAAAATTTCTTGAAATCAAAATAATAAGTACTCTTTAAGTTTCTTTTTAATTGTTATGTTGTATTTTTTATAATCAATTCGACTACTTTTTGAAAGCTAAATGAAATACATTAATTTCATATTTTAAAACAAAAATTTTGATATCCAAAAACTATATGAAAAGTACTATAAATTATAATTGTTTTCATGTCAATATGATGAAAAACTACATTTTAAAATGTTAGTTAAAATTCATATTGTTTGACTCTCAAAAAGAAAACTACGACAATTAAAAATTAAAAAATGGAGGGAGTATTTACTTTACTTCTAAAAATGCAAGGTTGGGAATTGGAACTCACACTCAACTTCCAAAACTTGATAAAGGAAGTCGATCGTGATGTGTTGAAAGTCATGTAAAACTAGTTAAAAATACAAAAAACTACATAATTACATATACTTCACTATTATATTTACTATTATTATCTATATTTTCAAAATATTAAGTATCTTAACATAATTAAAAGTTTTCTATCAGATACATGTATTTTTGCTACCATATATACTAAAGTAGGGAGAGAGGCGAGCGAGATTGGGAAGGGAGGCGAGCGAGATTCGTATGTAGATCAGATACATGCGAATCACACTAGATACATATATCTGTATGTATTTGTATGTAGTTGATGTGATTCACATGTATACATATATGTATCTGACGTGATTTACATGTATCTGAGATACCAGATACATGCGAGAGTGGCAAGCGAGATGGGAGAGAGGTGAGTGAGATTTGTTATTATCCTAGATACAAATGAATCCATTTGGATACAACGTATCTAAAAATTATATGAATATATCTGGACATACAAACATATGATAAGATACTTAATATTATAAATTAGAGTGTATCTAAATAATTAACTTTTAAATTAGTGAAATTTATGTAAATTTCCTTTAAAAATACAACGAATCATTTGAATACCTAAGAAGAGAGCGAGCAGATCAAATACAAAAAATTCATATAGTCAACCTCAATTATTTTGAAAGCAATGTGCGTGTATTTAATTGATGGATTAAATTTAGTTCTAACATAAAAGAAAAAAGAAGACAAAAAGATTCGTTAGTTCTGGCTGTTCTTTTCTTTTCTTTTTTTGTAGTAATAATATAATACGTAAATAATATAACTGAAACAATTCAGAAATGAGAAAAGACAGTAACCAATATTTTATGTGACAGAGAAAAATAAAATAAAATAAAATCAACATTGAATGCTGCCAATTGAATATGTACAAATGGAGCCAACCACCCTCAATGCTAGCATTTGTTTGTTTTCTTCTTCTTCTTTTTTTTTAAAAATAAAATAAAAGAATTCCACAACTCAAAATTAAATTAAAATTTATGTTTCCAACCACTCCCAAGCAACCCTTCACAGCTTCCCAGAAAATAAATAAAAAACAAAATCATACCCTCTCAATTATTTCCACATATTCTAGCTAAATTCCACTATCGTACATTACGTACAAAAAAAAAAAAAAGAACGTGTGATCCTATTATGTAAACAGAACGAATTAAAAATGCTATTAATAGATGGTTAAGACAATGACCCCTTAGCTAACTTTCATTCCATTAGTGAAAATAAATTAACAAAAAAGTAAATTAAAAAAAAGACTTCATGATTTTCAATTTTGAAATATGCTAAATCAACAACAAATTAATAAGATATTTTTTATCGATTTTGATCCTTAATGGATCAATTTTTTATTTAACCAATAAGAAAATGCTCATAAAATAAATATATAACTTCTCTAACAATTTGATGTGACAAGACAATAATATAACTTTACAGAATGCTCATAAAATAGAAACAATAGTGACTAACAAGAAAAAAACTCTACAAGTGCAACTCAAATAAAAAAACTAGTACAATAATGTGAATTGAATGTTAAAGGGTAAATGTAGTAACCAACAAGGTATTAATATTAATATTTAATATTTATTTAGGGATAAAGTAGTAAATTACTATTGTATTAATGGATTATCGGTTTACCAATATTAAAAATTAATATCGAACCAATAACCCAATAATAGTTTTTTATAAAACCATTAAAAATCCATCAACCCAATAACAATAACTCAATAATATTTTTTTCGATTCGATTTTTGCACACCCTTGCTATCAATCAATAAAAACAATTAACAATATCTTAATCCTAAATTAGTTAGTATTTAGTAAGATTATATGAATCTTCTGTTTTGATTATGTTCTATTCAACTCCATTTTATTTTAGTACTAAAACTTTTTCCTTTTTATCATTAATTAGTTACCTCTCATAGTATTCTTCCGAGTTAATTAGTTTAATCTCCATTTCTAAGTTAGTACTTCCTCCGTTCTAGTTAATGAGATACCGTTTAATTTGACACAGTATTTTAAAAAAAGATTTTTGAGACTTTTGCTCTAAAACAGAAGTTTGTAGAAAGATCAATAGAGTCCTTAATAATTGAAACAATCATGGGTAAATAAATACCAACTCTATATTCAAGTTAAAATTACGCACTTTAATGTTCAGTCAATTCCAATAAGAAGGAATTTTCAATTAAAACTGATGCATTTCCTGCGTTAAAGAATCGAAGGGAAAAAAGAACAAGAAGTGCAGCTATCTTCGCTTTACAGCAAATTAGTTCGATTTTTCTTTTACATATCTCTTACAAAATCATAAATAAAAATGATAGTTTTACTAATTTAATTCTTAAAAAACTTTACAAATTTATCTACACTTTTAAAAAAAAATTAATTATAAGGATAAAATAAAAAAAATTAATTGATTTTCTATTAATTTTATAAAATAAAAAATAGTAATTTAAAACAACTAATTTTAATAAGCCGAACAACTAATATGAAAAAAAACAACCAATTTTGATGGTCAAGCACTGAGAATCATTGACGCAAATAAGACGGCCTACAGACACAGGATCAATAATTCATAAATTTTAATACAATAGAATTAAAAATTGAAATAAGTTTTGATGGGAAAGTAATATCGACAGCTCTTAATTAAAAAATAAATAAATTGAAATACCAGCGGTTTTTATTTTATTTGACTTAAGACAGAGTGTGCAATTTTTTTATTTTTTTTGGCACCTTACTCTTCATTTTGTTTTAATTTCTTTTTGTTGAAAAATTGGGATAGGAAGGAGGTTAGTTATTTGGAGGTGAATTATATAAGTATTAAATTTTATATAAGTAATATTATGTTCGATAGCTAGTTTAGAGATGAGTTATTTATGCATAAAGTTAATACGGGGTTTGGTTTACAATTTAGAAACACGCATATTTAATACATACATAAGTTCAGAGAGAATTTATGTATAATTTTTTTTATGCATGATAGAATATGAAATAACTAATACCTGCTTAAATTAATACATAAATTTTCTCATAACTAATTCTTATATTACTAATACTTACATAACTTCAACCAGCTACCAAACGAGCCTTAAGAATTGAACATGATCGATAAAGCCTTAAGATTTTTTGGCTTCTATGTTAATTTTTTTTTAATTTTATATTTTAACACTCTTTAATAATTTTTTTACTCCAATACTAGTAAAAATAGTCTTTAATATTTATATTAGAACGCATTACTTTATCAAACCCTGCATAAATACGAGATGCTTTGTGCAATTGACCGCCCACAAACTTTTAGGGTCATTTGGTACAAAGAATAATAACACATGGATTAGTAATGCAGGGATTAATAATGCAGGAATTAGTAATGCAAGGATTATTTTTTATCAAGTATTTGGTTTATTTCCTTCCACTTAATCTTGTGTTTGGATTAAAACTCTACAAAAAGCTTCCTTCTAATTATACTCTTGAATTATTATGAGATTTTTTATTTTATCTAATTGAGTCAAGATAGATAAATGTCGGATTAGATTATTTTTTTTGTGGTCTTCTAATTAGCCAGGAGAAGAACAATTTTGTTGTCATGTTTACTATTTTCTCACTTGAATTATTTAAGGGTAAATAATTGTCATCTTAGTAAATCATCACTCACAAAATATCAATTTTCAATTTTAAATAAATATAGACCTAAAATCAAAAAAATGATAAACAGTTGTAAAATCGAATAAAACATCCACGTTTACACATAAAAATTGCAAGTTGTAGTTTTCATATGTATGCAATTTTATAAATTGTTCAAAATACAAATAATTAGAAAACCACATATATATCAAAAAATAATACATTCAATTAAAATCACAAAGGTCATGTGGTGATATATTTATTTTTTCAATTAGTAAATGTTAAACAACTCATATTTTAAATATTGTATTGATTTGTATTTGATTTATTTGGCAATAAACAACTCTCTCTAAATAATAAAATTTGTAAGATAATTTATTTAAATAAATTTACTAGTACAAATATAAAATATTAAATCAAGAAAATAAATAGAATGATTAAAAGTATCTAAGGGGTATTTTTATCTTTACATAGCTTAATCTCACGATATTAAATCTATGTATTACTAATACCACCAAATGAAATTTATTAGTTTTCCATCATTTAATACCATGTAATGCGTATAACTAATCCGTAAATTAGTTATACATAGGCCAAAAATTTCTACCAAATATAATATTAAATAATAGAAAAAATTACCTAAATAGACAACTTACTTACCATATTCTCTAAAATTACCTACCATTTGAAAAAATTACAAAATACCTATTCTCTGATACATCACTGTACACGATGTATCGATCAGATACATCACTTTACGCGATGTATCAGTCGAATACATCATTTAAATGATATTTCAGGACGTCAGATATATTATTTTACGAGATGTATCGATTGGATACATCACTTTATGTGATATATCTGGAAGTATGTAATGTATTCGGATTCCACTGAATTTAAGAGATTTTTAAATTTGAAAAAGAGTAGGAATAAGATGTAATTAGTTTTTAACAATATGAGATTTGTGTAATTCCTACATAATATATGGACTATTTCTCCTAATACTTCCTACGAAACGACAGTGAACATTTTTTTTGAGAGAAATATCAAAGACACCCCCGAACTTGGCTTGGATTATTGGTTTCGTGCCTGAACTGTTGGCAGGTTTAAAAATACCCCTCAACTTGACGAACTAAACTTAAAAACACCCCTCCCATTTTATACATAGAAATGTGTCAATTATGCGCTACACGTGGATTTTTTAGTACAACTTACATAAATAACATAGTGTAAGGAGCAAATTACATTTTATTCCTACCCTTTACCAATTTAAAAAATCCCTTAAAATTTGTTCCATCCGGATACATAATAGTAACTTGGATACATAAATTCTGATACATTTGGATACATTAATTAACAAATCAGTTGAGCTAAAAAAAGGAATTATATATCCGAATACATCATGTGCTATCCGGATACATTAATTCGAATACATTAATTAACAAATCAGTTGAGCTAAAAAAGAAAAAGAGAGTAGTAATTATTTCAGATACATTAATTTGAAAAATAGTCCATTCGGATACATATTGACTCTTGTGGTATCCGGAAACATTAATTTGGATAAAGAGAGTAGCAATTATGTATCCGGAAAAATTAATCTGGATACATTAATTTGAAAAAATAGTCCATCCGGATACATCCTGTGGTATTCGGATACATTAATTCGGATAAAGGGAGTAGCAATTATGTATCCGAAAAAATGGATTTTGAGTGTAATAGAAGGGGTTTTTGAAATATTTTAAAATGGTAGAAAATATTTGAAGCTATGCTAAATAAAATAGTGTATATAGATATTTTTTCCATTTTTTCAGTCATTTAATTATGAGCATGGTTTATGCAACAATGAGCCCGTTTGGATGGACTTAAAAAGATAACTTTTATGTATGAAGTGCTTTTAGAACTTTGAAGTGCTGAAAGTTATTTTTATAAATAAGCAGTCGAGTGTTTGGATAAAAGTGCATATGTTGAAAATAAGTGTTTGAATTTTAGGGTTAAAAGAATAAAAATGGTAGTTTGAGAATTTAGTTAAAATATAAGGGATATAAAAGTAATTTCCATGGTCAAACAAAATGGCTTTAAGTACTTAGAAAAAAAAAGTTAAAAATCCTAACTTTTCATTTTTGACTGACTTTAAAAACTTTATGGCTTAAAGTTAGCATTAGGCAAACACGTCCAAAAGCTAAAAATAAACTTTAAATTGATTTTGACCAACTTAAAGCACATCCAAACGAGCTCAATATCACCTTCATGTTTCTCTTTCTGAATCTAACATTGATTTGATAACAAGAATTCTTAAAAAAGTTATTTGAAACTTATTAGTATTAATACTACTACGCCAAAGGTGTTTATGTTTGCATTACCGTTTGTGTAGTTGTTATATCTTAGTGAAAATGAATCTTTGTATTATGTGAACTTTGATTTTGGTAAATTTTGGAATATATAGTTGGCTGAAATAAGATTTTCAGTTAGCAATAACTATGACCTATTCACTTTGAAATTTGTGATTTTCTATCACACTCTTTTAAGGTATATTTTTTTTCTTTATGTTATATTTTGGCTCAACTACATATAAAATAAAAATAAAAATAAAAATTTAATTATTTGAGCTTTAGATCTCCACTTTAATCTACAATAAGATAAAGTGGAATTGTTGACATGTTATGAGCAAATAAAGAAATATATATATATATGTATATATATATATATATGTATGTATGTATGTTTGCCATCATAAAGTGCTCATCTACACTTGTTTGAAATTTCATTTCTAACATGAAGGCATCATGTCATTGATACAAAAAAAAAAGGTCAACACCCTAAAAGGATTTCATTTCATTGGTCATTGTGTTTCAGAAAGAATTAGGATATTGAGTTTCTTTTCATTAGAAATATGTATTTAAATGATTTCTAAGCTTGAAAAGTTAGAAGGATTTTGGTATTATACATGAATTATTATGTCAATTTTTAAGCAATAATCTTTGCAATTATAAATAAGTTTGTGATGATTATGTTTACCTCTAGTTGTTTTATCTTTGAATTGCAATTTAAGAAAGAAATTTTTTTAATTGACAATTAGTGAAGTTATTGTTGAAAAGACTCAAAGGTGAATTTTACTTTATGTTGGACTATATATAATGACATTTATTGAGAGTAAAACGGTGGTTTAAAATTTCATCTAAAATGGTGGATTAAAATTTCATCGCACCAAAAGAGAACGTGATAGTGTCACGATCCAACCCACCGGACCGTGCGGGCACCCATTCTATGACCTAAGTAGGAGAACCCTTAATCCCTTAAATGAAAAATATTGCAGAATTTAAATCAAAATTTGAGTATTTAAGTTAGAAGTTTCTAGACAAAACATAGAAATCCGGTTATACAAACATAACACATAACCCTCCATGGATACTAGTCTAAGACAGGTACAAGAGCTTCTAAGGAAGGAAAATAGATGCTGCTGGAGAATCGCCTTCGTCTTTACCTAAGAGACATAACTTACCCTGCAACCAGACTATTCCAAGTGGCATAACAAGAATAGTATCGGTACAAACAACACGTACTGGTAGACATTATCGTTCAAGTTGATACCCACCGTATAGTATATGAACAAAAAAATAAAAGAGATCATGATAATTATATTTCATAAGCCTGTCCACCAGCCAAATAGGTAAAATCCTTACTCTCACTTTTATAGTCTTCACCACACTACTGCTCAATTCACTCTATCAATTACCACCTAACAGCCTTAGCCACTCAATGGTTCTACCCCACTACCATGGGTCTTGATCCAATTGTCTCACAACATACAAACCTAGCCATTCTATAACATCATCTCATAACTAACCCTGATCTCTAGTGACAACAACTACTACTACTACAATTATTGGGGGAAACTTGAACAATTCTCTGTAACCAAACAACCTCCACCTCTAAACCTGTAAATATAGGATAAATCATATATCATATATGTCACATTAAAGTCTGACACGGTCCACTATCCTACCCCCTAGTAAGACTATACAGGCTCATAGTTCTTTATAATTAACATGTCGTAACTCAAAGGCTCCTTTATAAGCCTTTTCCTCTTCCCATGGCTCATGTACAACTGACCTCCCTATTACACATATACAGATATCATCTGGTCTTCTCATAAAACAACCCCCCCCCCCCACATATTTGTCCCTCTCAAGGGACCCAATCCAGCCATGAATAGGTTAAAACATAATACTGATTCTAAGAACATATCAGAACGTGACACTCAATCCCATCATACAAATCAATCACCATTATCAATAGCATACCACATTACATCACAACAAAAGGTTCATCATCAAACAGACCAACAAGTGATCACTTCACCTAAGGTCTAGCATGTTCCCTTATTCACACACATCTATGAATATCATAAGTAATTCAAAGACTACATGGAACACACTCAGAAAACAAAACATTACTTGCACTACCAAACCCTAAGGTTCATATGCAATATCTACGCATTTTATATCTCTATACATAATACCTTATCCATTACAACTTAACCCGTCTGCATACAATAAAATTATAATCAATAATTTCTCATATCATTATGCCACTCTCTTACCCAAGTCACTTCGAATTTCCCACTAATGCAACCGAATTTTACTTGTGACCCATGACCCATAACTTCATTATATAATTTCTCATTAAATTTCCTTCCATACTACACAATGGGTGTAGATTTACTACTTAGAAAAGAGAAGTCTAGCCTACCTAGGCACCAAGCAACTGTGGAGAGATAATGCTGCTGAAATCCTTGGTTTCAGATGTTCTACGAGCAAGACAGGACTAAATTCCATCAATTGAAAGCCTTTCAATGATGAGATTCTTTCCCCTCTTCTTTCCAAGTCAAGAGTAATCTTTTGGAGGGTTTTTTCAGTAACCCTCGCCTTTAAACTCTACTTGGAAGAATTGGAGAAAATAAAAAATCGCGACTTAAGTTCTGTCCCATATTCTCCCGCTTTGACGATCATATTCTCTCTCTGGCGGTGCCGTTAAGGTGGGACCATCCTGCTCTGGTGGGATGGTGGGACCCAATTGAGTATATTTTCCTTGCAATTTCTTCTAATCTTAATTAATGACGATTTGAATCATTACAATAAATATCAATTTACCCCTCGTTCGTCCCTAAACAACACAAGAGAAGAAGGTACAAACTTGTTAGGGCATACTTGAACTAATCACTACTGTCCAAGGCATGAGGAAAAGTCCAAGTACTCTGGACTATGGTCTGGGATTATCTTGAATATACACTTGATGAGAATTACAATGGAAAATTGATCCAACCTTTCAACACCAATGTCTGCACCATCCCGCTATAGCAGGACCCTTCCCGTTAGAGCGGTGTCGCAGAGGTGGGATGCGAACACTCTAGCGGGATCTTTCACGGACAATATAAGGGAGGAGAAGAAAGCTTCTCCCCATTCTTCTTACACTTTCACTCAACTTCCCAAAAACACTCTTAAACCTCTTGCTTTGATCGTCTACTTTATGGTAAGAAACTTGTCCTTAACTTTAAATTAATGCTACTATTTACATTCTAATGATAACATGCTAAGAATCAGTAGAATCGAAGGCCCATCGAGTAGTTTTCAATATTTTTCAAAATACATTGCTTGCATTGGTGGATTAACGTAGCATGGACTCTTCCATTACGTCCACAATGTCTTCATGTCATTTTGAGCGTAAGGTTAGCAACAGATTTCACCCAAATTGGACTAGAATATAAGGGTGGAAGTTGAAAGTTTTTTGTTGGTCCAAACCTTGATTATGCCAACTATTTAGAGTTTTGAAGCAATTTCTTTTGTAAATAAGGGTGGTAGAATACTTAGGAATACTGATCTGCAAAACATTTGAAGAAATAAGTCATTTGGGGGTGGAGAGGTGCCATGAACGCACCTGGTGTTCTACCCAGATGAAGCCCGCTCTAGTGGCCTTCATGTCGCTCTTGTCATGCCCTGAGAGGGTACCCTAGGCGTGGACGACACTCAGAAACCATTTCTAGCCTCTGAGAGAACTACTTGATCTCATCACTCATTCGCTCATCAGCGAAAGACTTAAGTGAAAATAAGAATACTTATGTGGGGTCGCCATCATCAACATCAAATGAAAGAAATAATCCTTAAATGAATTAGTTTCAAAAGAGAACTACTTTAATTACATCATCAAACTCTATCTATGAAGCCTCTAACACTATCAGATGGTGCTAATGACATGTCTATGGCTACCTCAAAAGAAACATAATACTCAACAATAATAAAAGGATAAAGAGTTTCTCCGAATACAAGAAGGACTCACCAAATAGCTGAAAAATAATGATCTTCAATTATATGCCTATTGAGGATCTCTAACACCTATATCTGCATCATAAAATAATGCCGGTCAAATAATATCAGTACATTGAATATACGAGTATGTAAAATAGAAGGAAAGTAAGGACAAATATCAAGAAACTCCTCTCAGGAAGACTGTCACGATCCAAAAGGGGCCATGAGTGGCACCCACACTTAATCTCCTGGGTGGGAGAACCAACGATACAAACCCCAACTAATAACAATAACGCGGAAGCTTAAATAAATACATTTTCTCCAAAACCTAAAAGTCATCACATAAAGGACATCTAAATTCTAAAACTAAGTCTCGAATTATCAAACACCAAATAAATAAATAACATAACGTGTCCAAAAACTAAGGACGTCATGCTATGACAAGAGATTCCATCGCCAGCTAGAAGGATAGCTCACCCTGCAATCCGATGAACTGGACACTGACTAGAATTGAGGTCGAGTCGAAGCCGATGGAAGACTCGCTGCACTCCACAAATAAAACAAAGAAAGATACAAATAGGGGTCAGTACAGGACAACATGTACTGAGTAGGTATCATCGGCCGACTCAAAATAGAAATTAATATGCATAAAGTAATAGCGGAAAATCAATAATAACACTTAACAGGTGGCAACCAATGAACAATTACACAACCAGTCAACAATATCAAGATCACACGTGAGGACTCAAGCCTCCACATTACACTCTTTTGGAAAATGAGTTATTGGAGATTGAGTAGTATTAAGTTATTTTAATTTATTTTCCTTTAATATTACCGTGCCGAAATGTGACATCCGATCCAAATATATCGTGTTAGAATGCGACACCCGATCCAAATATACCGTGTCGGAACGTGACACCCGATCCAAATATACCATATCGAAACGTGACACCCGATTCAAGTATACCGTATCGGAATGTGACACCCGATCCAAATATAATTATTTTATCATTCTTTATTATTATATTTTACTTCATTAATAATATTTCATCAAGCCTTCGATATTTAAGGCACCATTTTTGATAGGGCAAGTTCAAGATTATGGATTTCATGGCCTCGGAATTTCGGACCAATTACAACAACATATCAACCATCCAAACCACAATAATTAAATGCGTAGTAAACTTCACACATTACTCAATGAATATCAATCACTATTAAGAGTCTATCTATGATATAAAATAAAAACCATAACCTACCTCAACCGAAGAACCGAAGTAAAGCAAGCTAATCCACCAATGCCTTTCCTTTCTTCAAGCCTTATGTTTCCACTCTATCAATTATATAATATTGTAAGCAACCAAGTTCGTATACACCCATACTATATATAAGTTTAGCCTAGATCCACACCTATTATTAAATTATCTATATCAATATACCAAAACTTAAATCATAATGTGATAATAATAAGAATATAAGCTAAATTACGATCCTCTCACAAAACCCACAATCCAATAACCTCAAAATCCTACTCCCTATACCCTTATATCAATTTTATTCATTACCTACTCATAATAATTATCACCTATAATTGCTCATTAAAACAAAAATGCACACATTGAAAATCACGTCAACAGCAGCTTCCAAATTCAAAAAAATAAAATAAAAAAATAATCCTTTTTGCTTCTTTCTGTTCAATGTCAAGATGACAATATATATTGTCACTAATTTTCCCCACTCTTCTCACCATACTATACTAACAATCAGACCATATATATATATATAAAAGAACTATAGGAATCCTTACCTGAAGCACGCAAAAGGGTTCTCTGGCCACGCTGCAGAGTTCCTTTTTTCCTTTTCTTTTCTAATATTTTTCTATTACAATTCATAAACCCTATCCTTTTATTTTAATAATTGGTATAGAGTATTAAATAAATTATCAACTTAGCCCACTAATTAAATTAGTTAATTAAATCTACCCCTCACTAAATAATCATTGTTATCAATTAGTCCAAAGTACCCATTAAAAATTTGTGGGATGAGTTTTTTATGAAATAAAAAGTCCTAGTATTCAAAACGACCTAAAGGGTCGTTAAAACAGATACCAATTTACCCACCGTTCATCCTCGAACGGTCAAAAGAAGAGCGAGGAGAAAATGGTACCTGACTCGACGAGCAGATATGGATATCTTCCACGCATATCTACTTCAGTCTCCCAAGTTGACTCCTCAACTGGACGATTCTTCCATTGAACTTTGACAGACGCAATCTCCCTTGACCTCAACTTACAGACTTCTCTATCAAGAATTGCTATAGGCTCCTCCTTGTAAGACAAATTCTCATCAAACAAGACCGAATCTCAATGAATAATATAGTTTTTATCACCATGATATTTCTTTAGCATAGACACATGAAACACTGGGTGCACTTCAGATAAACCTGGAGGTAAAGCCAATTCATAGGCCACCTCTCCAATACGCTTAAGAACTTCAAACGGCCCAATATACCTCGGACTGAGCTTACCTCGCTTACCGAATCTCACCACACCCTTCATGTGTGAAACCTTCAACAAAACTTGTTCTTCCTCCATAAATTCTGTGTCCTTGACCTTGCGGTCTGCATACTCCTTCTGCCTGCTCTGAGATGATAGAAGCTTCTCCTGGATGAATTTCACCTTCTCTAGGGATTCCCTCAAAAGATCAGTTCCCCAAGGTCTCACCTCAAATGCATCAAACCAACCAATAGGAGACCTACATCTCCTCCCATACAATGCCTCAAATGGAGCCATATCAATACTCGAGTGACAGCTATTATTATATGAAAACTCTGCCAGGGGTAGAAACTGATCCCAATGACCACCAAAATCTATCACGCATGCACGAAGCATATTCTTTAGCACTTGAATTGTCCTCTCAAACTTCCCATCGGTCTGAGGGTGAAATACAGTACTAAGATCTAATCTAGTATCTAGCTCAGCATGCACGGTTCTCCAAAAGTTAGAAGTAAATTGCGTACCTCTATCTGATATGATAGAAATCGGAACTCCATGTAATCGAACAATCTCGCGGATATAGAGTTTGGCTAACTTCTCTGCATCATAATTCACCTTGACTGGAATGAAGTGAGTAGATTTTGTTAATCTATCAACAATCACCCATATCGAATCAAACTTACCCAAGGTCTTTAGAAGGTCGACCACAAAATCCATCGCAATTCTTTCCCACTTCCATTCAGGAATGGGCATTCTTTGAAGTGTCCCTCTAGGCCTTTGGTGCTCATATTTTACCTGCTGATAATTTGGACAATGGGAAACAAAATCAACAATGTCACGCTTTATTTTGATCCACCAATAAGGTTGTCTCAGATCGCGATACATCTTGGTTGCACCAGGATGTATAGAGTACCTCGAACTGTTAGCCTCTGCAAGAATAGTCTGAATCAAGTTATCAATACGGGACATACATACCCGCCCCTTAATCCTCAAGACACCTTCCTCATCGATCACAACCTCTTTGGCCTCTCCCTGTAAGACCATATCATGAATCCAGCTCAGCTTCTCATCATCAAACTGCTTTTCTTTAATCTTGTCAAGGAAAGAAGATCTTGCCTCCACACAGGCCAAAAATCCTCCCTTCTCGATTACTTCCAGCCTCATAAAGTCAATAGCCAGAGTTTGAACCTCTCTAGCCAATGAACGTCTGGAAACCTACAAATGAGCTAAACTTTCCATGCTCCCTACTTTTCTACTCAAGGCATCAGCCACTACATTAGCTTTTCCTAGGTGATAAAGAATAGTGATATCATAGTCCTTTAGCAATTCCATCCACCTCCTCTGCCTCAAATTCAAGTCTTTCTGAGTGAATATATGTTGTAAACTACGATGATCTGTATACACTTCACATTTTACCCCATATAGATAATGTCTCCACTGCTTCAATGCAAATATAACCGCAGCCAACTCTAAATCATGAGTGGGGTAATTACATTTATGCACCTTCAATTGCCTTGAAGCGTAGGCAATTACATTCTTCTTCTGCATTAGCACTGCACCTGAACCATAATATGATGTATCACAATAAACAATGAAATTCTTACCTTCTACTAGCAAGGCAAGATTCGGTGCAGTAGTCAATAAGGTCTTGAGTTTCAGAAAACTCTCTTCACACTCGTCTGACCACACAAATGGAATTTTCTGCTTGGTCAGATTGGTCAGCTAGGAAGTAATGGAAGCAAATCCCTTGACGAACCAGCGGTAGTAGCTAGCCAAACCAATAAAGCTTCTTACCTCTGAGACATTAGTGGGTCTTTCCCAACTCTTCACTGCTTCAATCTTCTGGGGATCCACCATCACTCCATCCTTGGAAACCACGTGCCCTAACAAAAACACTGAATTAAGCCAGAACTCACACTTGGAGAATTTGGCATATAACCTTTTATCCCTTAACAATCTCAGAACAATCCTCAGATGCTCTTCATGTTCTTTTCTGCTCTTTGACTAGATCAATATATCATCGATAAAAACAATAACAAAGAGATCCAAATATGGCTTAAAGATTCCATTTATCAGACTCATGAAAGCAGCAGGTGTATTTGTAAGCCCAAAAGACATTACTAAGAATTTATAGTGCCTATACCTGGTTTGAAAAATAGTCTTTGGTACATCTGCTGCCCGTATTTTCAGTTGATGGTAATCGGACCTCAAATCAATTTTTGAGAAAACACAAACACCCTCCAACTGATCAAATAAGTCATCAATGCAAGGAAAGGAATACCTATTTTTAATAGTCACCTTATTCAGCTGCCTGTAGTCTATGCACATACGAAGGCTACCATCCTTCTTCTTCACAAATAAAACTGGAGCACCCCAAGAAGAGACACTCGGTCTAATGAAACCTTTACCCAACAACTCCTGAAGTTGGGCTTTCAACTCCCTCAACTCAGTCGGGGCCATTTTATAAGGTGGAATAGAAATAGAGTGAGTGCCGGGCTCGAAGTCGATACAAAAATCTATATTCCTATCAGGTGGCATACCAGGTAAGTCTGCAGGGAAAACATCCATAAACTCATGCACTATCTAAATAGACTCAATAGATGACACTTCAGAATGGTCATCCTTGAGATGTGCTAGGAAGGCTAAACAACCCTTACTTACCAACCTCTTAGCACGAAGGAAAGAGATAATCTAAACTGGGGCGGGAAGATAGTCACCCTCCCACACCAATTGATCCATCCCAGGCTTGGCTAATATCACAGTCTTAGCATTGCAATCTAAAATAGCAAAATTTAGAGAGCACTAAGTCATACCCAAGATTACATCAAAGTCAACCATCTCTAGAATAATCAAATCTACATAAGTTCTGCTCCCCACAAAAGTCACAAGGCAAGACCTATACACTTTCTCAACTAGCATAGACTCACCAATATGTGTAGAAACATGAATAAGCATGTCAAGTAAGTCACAATGTAAATCAAGTCCATTAGCAAATACGGAAGATATATAAAAAAATGTAGACCCAGGATCAAATAATACGAAAGCCAAGCTATCGCAGACCAGAAGAGTACCTGTGATAACAGCATCGGATGCCTCTGCCTCTGACCTCTTGGGGAAAGCATAACAATGGGCTCTATCTCCTGTCTGACCATTTCCCTTGCTGGGCTGTACTCTAGTAGTTCCAACCTGCCCGCCACCCTGGCTGGATTGGCGACCACCACGACCTTGGCCCCCACATCCTCCAGAATGATGGCCCCTACCATAGTTGTCGCCTCCACCTCTAACTGCTGAGGCTCTATAACCCTGATCATACCAAGCCTAACTCTGCCTTGGACAATATTTTCTGATATGTCTAGGCTCACCACATCCGTAACAAGTCTTAGGGTCAAGAATAGGTCTTTGTGAAGACGAAGAAGACTGAAGATAACCTCCAAAATTAGAAAAAAGGCTGACTAGTCTTTAACGGACCTCCATCTGAAACCTGTAATGAAGACTGAATAGGACGGGTCGAATAATCTCTAGAACTCTATCCTCTGGAGTAAGAACCACTAAACTCACCTCCCTTACAAAACTTCTTGAACGTTGTCTCCTTAACAAAGTTATATGGCTTCACCCCCTCCACTTCTATCATAAAATCAACCACTTCCTGAAAAGATTTTGCTGAAGCAGCAACCTGTAAAGCTGGAATCCGTAAATCTGACCTCAATCCCTTCACAAAGCGGCGAATCCTATCTTCTGGACTGAAGCAAAGCTGAGTACCATATCTAGCTAAGGCACGAAACTTGGCCTCATAAGTGGCAACAGGCATCCTCCCCTGCTCTATATTTAGGAACTCGCCTCTCCTCTTATCCCTCAAGGTCCGGGGAATATACTTCTCCATAAAACAGTCAGAAAAGGTTGCCCAGGTCATAGGTGGTGCCTCTGCTGGTCGACACTCAATGTGAGACCGCCACTACATTTTGGCGTCTCCTTGAAACTGGTATGTCACAAACTCAACACTAAATCGCTCTACTATATCCATCTTATGAAGCAGCTCATGACAATCAATAAGGAAATCGTAAGCATCCTCAGATTCAGTACCCCTGAAGGCCGGGAGTTTCAACTTCAAGAACTTAACAAAGAGATCATGCTGGTCACTCGTCATTACTGAACCTTTAGTCAATCGAGGAAACATGCTTTTTCCTGAGGGCACTGTCATACGAGGAGCCACAATAGCTGCATGTTATACTTCTGGAAAATAAGGTGCTGGGGGAGCTTGTCCCTGATCGAATAACCCACTAAGATAGGTGATAACCTGGTAGATCATCTCTGGAGTAGGCTGGGGTAGTGCTTCTCTCTCATGAACTTGCTCCTCCTCCACCTCAATATCATCTCTAACTACCTCGTCAGCCGGTGGAGGGGTTGCTGCTCTTTCCCTGGCTGGCCCAGCTGTCTGGACCCTGCCCCTGGTGGGCTTTCTCCCGCGACCTCTACCACGGACTCTCGTCGCTACTCCTCTTCTGCCCACAGCCCCAATGGCTGGCTCAGGTGCTCTATTTGTTCTAGTTCTAACCATCTGCGAAAGTAAATTGAAGAAGGTCAGATACCAATTTGTATCACCTAGATACCAATTGGATTCAAGTAATAGCACGAAAGAAAGAAGGAATAGAGTTTTCCTAAAGTCCCCTAGCCTCTCGAAGAAAAGTAAAAGAGTCTCCGTACCGTTTTGCAAGACTCAACTAGATCTATCCTTGTGTGATAAGATCACCGAACCTAAAGCTCTGAGAGCAAGTTTGTCACGATCTAAAATAGGCCATGAGTGGCAGCCACACTTAATCTCCTGGGTGGGAGAACCAACGATACAAACCCCAACTAATAACAATAACGCAGAAGCTCAAATAAATACATTTTCCCCAAAACCTGAAAGTCATCACATGAAGGACATCTAAATTCTAAAACTAAGTCTCGAATTATCAAACACCAAATAAATAAATAACATAACGTGTCCAAAAACTAAGGACGTCATGCCATGACAAGAGATTCCATTGCCAGCTAGAAGGATAGCTCACCCTGAAATCCGATGAACTGGACACTGACTAGAATTAAAGTCGAGTCGAAGACGATGGAAGACTCGCTGTACTCCACAAATAAAACAAAGAAAGATACAAGTAGAAGTCAGTACAGGACAACATGTACTGAGTAGGTATCATCGGCCGACTCAAAATAAAAATTAATATGCATAAAGTAATAGCGAAAAATCAACAATAACACTTATCAGGTGGCAACCAATGAACAATTACATAACCAGTCAACAATATCAAGATCAAACGTGAGGACTCAAGCCTCCACATCACACTCTTTTGGAAAATGAGTTATTGGAGATTGAGTAGTATTAAGTCATTTTAATTTATTTTCCTTTAATATTACCGTGCCAAAATGTGACATCCAATCCAAATATACCGTATCGGAACGTGACACCCAATCCAAATATACCATGTCGAAACGTGACACCTGATTCAAGTATACCGTGTCGGAACGTGATACCCAATCCAAATATAATTACTTTATCATTTTTTATTATTACATTTCACTTCATTAATAATATTTCATCAAGCTTTCTATATTTAAGGCACCATTTTTGATAGGGCAAGTTCAAGATTATAGATTTCATGGCCTCGGGATTTCAGACCAATCACAACAACATATCAACCATCCAAACCACAACAATTAAATACATAGTAAACTTCACACATTACTCAATGAATATCAATCACTATTAAGAGTCTATCTATGATATAAAATAAAAACCATAACCTACCTCAACCGAAGAACCGAAGTAAAGCATGTTAATCCACCAATGCCTTTCCTTTCTTCAAGCCTTATGTTTCCAATCTATCAATTATATAATATTGTAAGCAACCAAGTTCGTATATACCCATACTATATATAAGTTTAGCCTAGATCCACACCTATTATTAAATTATCTATATCAATATACCAAAACTTAAATCATAATGTGATAATAATAAGAATATAAGCTAAATTACGATCCTCTCACAAAACCCACAATCCAATAACCTCAAAATCCTACTCCCTATACCCTTATATCAATTTTATTCATTACCCACTCATAAAAAATATCACCTATAATTGCTCATTAAAACAAAAATGCACACATTGAAAATCACGTAAATAGCAGCTTTCAAATTCAAAAAAATAAAATAAAAAAAATAATCCTTTTTGCTTCTTTCTGTTCAATGTCAAGATGACAATATATATTGTCACTAATTTTCCCCACTCTTCTCACCATACTATACTAACAATCAGACCATATATATATATAAAAAAAGAACTATAGGAATCCTTACCTGAAGCACACAAAAGGGTTCTTTGGCCACGCTGTAGAGTTCCTTTTTTCCTTTTCTTTTCTAATATTTTTCTATTACAATTCATAAACCCTATCCTTTTATTTTAATAATTGGTATAAAGTATTAAATAAATTATCAACTTAGCCCACTAGTTAAATTAGTTATTTAAATCTACCCCTCACTAATAATCGTTGTTATTAATTAGTCCAAAGTACCCATTAAAAATTTGCGGGATGAGTCTTTTATGAAATAAAAAGTTTTAGTATTTAAAATGACCTAAAGGGTCGTTACAAAGACAACTCAGAACTCAACATTATCTCAACATCAATATGTAATGCAAGTTTAAAAATAATAATAAGAAGCAATGCTTACTCAGTTGAGAGTTTCTCTAACCGACAACTATTACTTATGAGCTAGTGAAGATACAACTATCACGATCCAACCCCGTAGGCCATGACTGGGGCCCGACCTGGACACTCATATACATACCTATCATATGTAGTCAAGCTGAACTATGAATAATATGATAACTTACATAAGAAATCCAACGGTTTATGATATTTTCATATAATACATCCATATCATTTATCTCCTGAGGAGTCACCACTATCATATAATGAAAGAACGCGCAAGCCGACAAGGCTTCCATTACATATCAATATCCATAGCACATCGTATAGACTCAGTTGATCTAACTTATACACAATTCACACATATATCTACAGACCTCTAAGAGTATCACTAGTATCATATGGCGGGACAGGACCCCCACCATACCCCTGAATATAAAAATATACACATCAAAAGGATTGGTACCAAAATCTAGGCTCTAGTACAATAGAGCACTCCAAAATAGCTGAGTAAAAATCCTAAACTAGCAGATTTCCAAAATGAGTATCTGTACCTGTGGGCATGAAATGCAGCCCCCCGAAAAGAAGGGGGTCAGTAGGAATACATACTGAGTATATAAAGCATAAAATACCATAAAGGAGATCACATATGAAATAGAGATTCAGGAGACAAGTATAATAATCAATAAATCACTGTACCTCCATCTTATGAAATAAAGTCATGCATATCATAATCATATACCGTACCCGGACCATTATGGGACTCAATGTGATAATAATATCATTATATCATCATATGTATATATATATATATATGTATATATATATATATACCATACCCGACCCTTTACTAAGGGACTCGGTGAAACTTGACCATCATTAGAATCAGCCAAATGAACTCCAAGGTTAGCTAACTGGCAAACCTCATGGACTATCTTCTTCCGTTTTGTTGTACATATGCCAAGCTACCCATAGATTTACGGCTGAGTGCATCTGCTACAACATTCTCTTTCCTTGGGTGGTATAAAATGTCAACATCATAATCTTTTAGCAACTCTAGCCACTCTCTTTATCGAAAATTTAGCTCCATCTGCTTAAAAATGTATTGGAGACTTTTGTGATCCATGTAGATATCAACATGCACAGCATATAGATAATGCCTCCATATTTTCAAAGTAAGAATTACTGCTGCTAAGTTCAGATCATGAGTAAGATAATTTCTTTCATTCTTTCTGAGTTGTTGGGAGGCATAGGCTGTGACTCTACCATGTTGCATCAATACACAACCTAGTCCAACACCAAAAGCATCACAATAAATGACATAGCCATTTGGTCCCTCAGGAAGAGTTAGAACTAAGGCTGTAGTCAACTTATCTTTCAACAACTGAAAGCTTTATTCACAAGCATCAGTCTATTGGAACTTAGCTTCCTTTTGAGTTAGCCTTGTTAAAGGTGTTGAAATCGAAGAAAACTTCTCTACGAATCTCCTCTAATATCCTGCTATCCCCCAAAAAACTACTTACCTCAGTAGGCGTCGTAGGTCTAAGCCAAGTCTTTACAGCCTCAATTTTCTGTGCATTTACTCGAATACTATTAGCTCCAATAATATGCCCCAAGAATGCTACTGAAATCAACTAGAATTCACATTTAGAGAACTTAGCATATAACTTTTGGTACTGGAGCACCCCATGTACCGTCATCAAATGATCTACATGCTCCTCTTCAGATTGTGAGTATACCAGAATATCATCAATAAATACAATCACAAACAAGACTAGAAATGGCTTGAACACTCGATTTATTAGATCTATAAACATTGCTGGAGCATTGGTCAACCCAAAAGACATCATCCTAAACTCATAATATCCGTATCGGGTCCTAAATGCAGTCTTTGGGATATCTATTTCCTTCACCAGTACTTGATGATAGCCTGACCGCAGGTCTATCTTCAAGAAGCACTTAGCACCCTATATCTGGTCAAATAAATCATCAATCCTGGGGAGGGGATATCTATTCTTTATTGTTACCTTGTTTAGCTGCCTATAATCAATACACATTCATAGCAACCCATTTTTCTTTCTCACGAATAATATCGGTGCTCTCCAAGGTGATGTGCTGGGCCTAATGAAGCCCTTTTCTAACAAGTCTCTCAATTTCTCTTTCAACTCTTTCAGTTCTACGGGTGCCATTCTATAGGGAGGAATAAATATAGGTTGAGTATCTGGAAATACATCTATGGGGAACTCTATCTCCCACTCAGGAGGAAGACCTGGAAGTTCCTCTGGAAATACATCTAAAAATTCATTAACTACCGAAACTGACTGAAGAGTCAGTATTTCTGCTTCCAAGTTATGCACATGAAATAGATGGTAAATATACTCCTTTGTAACCATCTTCCTTGCCTTGAGGTATGAAATGAACTTACCCCTCGACGATGCCGTATTCCCCAGCCATTCTATAATTGGTTCTCCTGGGAACTGAAACTGAACTACTTTTTCTCTATAATCAACGGTAGCATAACAAAAAGCTAACTAATCCATGCCCATAATGACATCAAACCCGGTCATATCTAACTCTATCAAATCTGCCTTGGTGTGATGACTATATATAATCACTGAACAATCTCTATATACTTGTTTAGCTATAATAGAATCTCCTACCGGTATAGATACCTCAAATGGTTCTATCAATTCAGGTTTTATTCCAATTATATTAGCAACAAAGGAGGATATATATGATAAGGTAGAGCCTGGATCTATCAATGCATATATGTCCCGAGAAAAAATAGTTAATATACTTGTAACCATATTTGGTGATGCCTCCTGATCCTGTCTACTCGTCAAAGTATACATGCAGTTTGAGGGACCACTAGAACTGGAAGCTCCACCACGACCTCTACCACAACCTGCTGATATATAAATACCCTACCCCATAGGGCGCATAGCCACCGAAGAAGAACTAGAAACTGACCCAGTAGGTTGAGCTGCATCACTTGGACTACCCCCGAATGGACACACCCTCATTATATGGCCTTGACGGCCGTAAGTAAAACAAGCACCTATGGCAAGATGACATTCCACAAAATGGGGCTTGCCATAATAAGAACACCGAGGCAAAAGTGGCCTCGACTGGCGTGAACCCCTACTCATTTGTGAACTTAAAACCCTGGAGTTCTGACCGACTCCTGAATATCATGTGCTATCCAATCTCCTTTCTGTAAACTATAGGGGTGCACTATGGGCTAGCTAAGAAGGATATCTACTATACTATTGAGGCTGCCCACCTCGAAATTCACTAGAATAACCAGCCGATCTAGCTTTTTTGTGCTAGCCTCTATCATAATCTTTATTGGGCTGACGCCTTCTGCCCCCTGCGCATATGCCTGTACTCGAGCAATATCCATACCTGGCTAAGAAACTATTGCTATACAGCTATTAATCAAATAAGGATCTATCCCCATCACAAAACGATGCACTCTATCAACCATATCAGCTATAATAGTGGGCACATATCTCGCCAACGAATTAGACTCAAGGCTATAATTTCGAACACTCCTGCCATTCTGCCTCAAATGTAAGAATCTATCAACTTTGGCTCGTCTCATCTACGGAGGTAGAAAGTTGTCAAGGAAAGCCTCCTCAAACTCATACCATACCGCTGGAGAAGCACCCTCACCCTTAGATAACTCCCAAGATTCATACCAATTAACAGCTATATCATGCAGCTGATAGGAAGCCAACTCAATAGACTCAGTCTCAAAAGCCCTAATTAACCTCAATATATGTTGTATCTGTTAGATAAACTCTTGTGGGTCATCCGTCGGCCTCGACCCATAAATCTCTAGGGGGTTACAAGTCAAAAAGTCACGAACCCTTAAACTATCATGTCTTCTACATATTCAACTCCTAGCCCATGCCTGCGAGCCTACCCTACCAGTAACATGGTTAGTAACTGAACTGCATCTCTCATGGCCCTATCTTTCGCCTCTGGCTAGGGAGCTGGAGGCTCAGGCGCTGAGGCTGGCGATAGAGCTATCCCTGATCTGCAGTTGCTGCTGCTCTTAGCTCCTCTGGGGGTGGTGTAACAGAGCTCGCTGACTGAAGTATAATCTCGGGCATGGACTGGGCATAGGCCCTAGTGACTCTCCGAGTATGAGTAGTCTCTCCTGCTACTGATTTGACCTTTTGGACAGTTGTCGCTTTCTTTGGAGGCATAACTGTAGGCATAATAATTTGTTAGTGAGGAATTTTCCTAATAACATAGCTCTATCGCACAATCTAGAGTAAGAAAGAAAGACAACATCATAAATGTCCTGTAGCTTCCTATTTATAGATGCGGTGCACAATACACCGATAAACAAGACTCTACTAGACACGGTCTATAGATACTCTGAGGATGAACTGCTCTGATATTACTTTTGTCACAATCCAACCCCGTAGGCCGTGACTAAGACCCGACCTGGACACCCATATACATACCTATCAGATGTAGTCAAGATGAACTACGAACAATATGATAACTTACAAAAGAAATCCAATGGTTCATGATATTTTCATATAATACATCCCTATCATTTGTCTCTTGAGGAGTCACCACTATCATATCATGAAAGGACACGCAAGCCGACAAGGCTGCTATTACATATTAATATCCACAACATATTATATAAACTAAGCTGATCAAACTTATATACAACCCACACATATATCTATATATCTCTAAGAGTATCAACAGTATCATATGGTGGGACAGGGCCCCTGCCATACCCCTGAATAAATAAATATACACATCAAAAGGATCGATACCAAAATCTAGGCTCCGCTACAATGGAGCACTCCAAAATAGCTAAGTGGAAATCCTAAGCTAGCGGATTTCCAAAATGAGTATCTATACCTACGGGCATGAAACGCAGCCCTCTGAAGAGAAAGGGGTCAGTACAGAAGATGTGCTGAGTATATAAAGCATAAAATATCATAAAGGAGATCACATCTGAAATAGAGATTCAGGAGATAAGTATAATAATCAATAAATCACTGTACTTGCATCTTATGAAATGAAGTCATGCATATCATCATCATATACCATATCCGTCCCATTATGGGACTCGATGTCATAATTATATAATTATATCATCATATGTATATATATATATACCATACTCGTCCCTCTAACAAGGGACTCAGTGAATAAAGTAGTGTATACTTTATCGTACCCGACCCATTATGGGACTCAGTGTCATAACCATATCATCATAACATCTTATCATCATATACCATACCCGGCCCTCTAGTTAGGGACTCAATGAATAATATAGTAAAATTGTGCATGATAACATACTCGGTCCGAGACTCGGTGAATAATACAATAATAATATGCACGAATGGAATATCATGAGCAACCATGTAAAACTAGATCAATGTGGTTGCTGCATACTTAAGGTAATAGTAAAGTCTCTTTTTCATTATGCACGAATGGAATAACTTGTCATTTACAACGAATTATGCCATTTTAAAATTTACAATTAAAAGTTCTTGAATTTATGTCCGTTAGCTCATGAATAATCTAATGTGCAAAAATACGGAATATAACAACAATGAAGCGATATCGTTGCCACATCTATCCAATACCTTTAAGGGGTAAAGGACATCACCCTCTTTGATCCAATCATCAAAGTCCTCTTTTTGGATTTAAGAGGCATAGCCTCCATTCTATGTTGGCTACATAGTTTTGGGGTTTGAGTCAATTAAACTCTTACCCAACTCGGTGCTCAATACTACTCCCAAAATATGTGCTCATATTAACCTCATCATCTAGTCTTATTGGACTTTTATTTAAAACATCAAACTCTTTTCATTACCTCTTCATCAATCATTACACTTCAAAACATGATTTTCATCTTATCAAAATATCTTGTTCAAAACATCATTTAATCCAAAGAATCAAATTCATTTAAACTCAATTCTTTTGCTTTTTCAAAAACTCAATAAAATACATATATAGTATTAATTCAAATCACTCCTTTTGTCAATGAATATTAAAAGTCAAAATCTTTACTCAAAACACGTGTAAACATATTCATCAACATCAAATCAATTAGAGTTCATAGGAAAGTAGCCACGAATAATAATTCCAATAATATGAGAGATAAAAATAATAATCTCAATGCATAAATATATCTAACTCAATAGAAGAAGAATTAATTTATTTAGAATTTAAGATTAGGATAAAACTCAGCTATAACTCAATTACTATGAATTTAAATATTGGGCGCATGAACGAACTCAATCCAATGCTATGAATAGCCTTACATACCTGGAATTCGAAGCTTTACTCCAAATTGAAGAACTCAATGACCACTCTTGAACCCCTAGCTTTTCTCCTCGTCGGAGCATTTTGTGTACTATCCGGAGTATAAAATTCACTGGAATAGTATTTCTACACTACTAAAAACCAAAATTATATTTGAGAATGAGTAAAAAAGTGTATAGAGAGAAGAGTTTCTTGAGAAAGCTTGATAAATAAAATGAGGAAATAAGGTGGGTATTTATAGGTGTGGAGAATGGACCTAACAATAAATAAAAATAAATACAAAGGATAATCTTGAAAATTCAATGGAGGATTTTGATCTCATGGATGATGTCAAATGGAGGACTATTGATATCATGGGTGATGTCAAATTGATCTAGATCTTTCCATAGTTGGTGAGATGAACCTTTTTTTACCGTAATACTCTTTTTCAGAGCTTCGTTTAAACAAGACAACTTTCTAATTAGGATTTAGTGTCTACATATGAATTGTAGATCTAGAAGGTTACTTTCATTTTGTTCAAGAATTAACCAATTTGGATCATCTTACCATGAGATATGATTTTCTTCTACAAATACTTCATTTTGTCACAGCACCATGTGTTGCAAAAATTAATTTATTTGACCTACTTATCCTCCGATTCTTAAGATATAGTCTTCATGAAAGTTGTAGGTAATACCATTGGAGTTATTCAAAAATTTGAATCACCTAATGTGGACTATCCTATGAAAATTTATGCCCAATATACAAAAGTAGTATCATTTTCATCGAGAATTAAAATACCACATACAGTATTTTAGGGGGTGTTATGGCTCTGGCGTTATTTTGCCAGGAAATATCCTCGTATTGAGATCCCTTCCTCCCCCTAACCTCTGCTTTTAAACTTATACTATGGAGTTTTAATTGAATTTTTGTGAAACTTGCAGATACAACACTATGACTTACAACGGCAATGCCAACCTCCCCTTCATCCAATTCCCCAATGTTGCTACCCGAGAGAGGCATCACGGTTATCATAATAAAATATTTCTACCCGAGAGGGGCTTCTATATATTGGGGGTGGCGAACAAGCTATCCACTTTTCATGCTAGGTTGTAGGAGTTTGGGTGGGGCCCTTTGACTCCCCTTTTTTTGGATGACGCATTGGTTGGGTGAGGAAGTTCTATGCTATACTCCCTACGATATGCTCCCCACTATCTGCATCAGAGGGGTCGACATCCCACTGAGTCCCCACTTCATAAATGTAGTATTAGAGGTCCCCGACTCCTCCAGTGCTGACTATTAGGCCAAATTGAGGGAGATGGATCTAGAGTGTCTACAAGACACTCTAGTGGCCCCAAAAAGCAGGAATAGGGTCTATTGGCCCAGCATAGAGGGCATCTCTAGTGTTGACTAGTTTGATGATGCTAAGAGGTGGATACACCTGGTAGCCAGGAGGATTCGCCCTTCCAGCAACCGCAATAATGTGACTTTCCTACAAGCTCTAGTGGTGGCTTGCGCTATTCAGGAATAGGCTTGAATGTGGGGGACCATATTATGTCAGAGTGAAAGATATTCTACCAGGGAAACAAAAAGGCATTTTCCCTATATTCTACTAGGGTAACAAGAAGGCATTCTTCCTACCGGGTCTGATTTCCTCCATGTGCAAGATGGCCAGGGTTCCACTTCTGGATTATGATGAAGTGCTCCCTATGGACCCTCCTTTTCACCTCTTACTTATCAGGCGGACCACTTTTTGGGGATAAAAGAAATAGAAGATCGATGGGGCCGAGAGTAGCCGAACAGCAGCAGCAGAGAAGGAGGACGAGGATGCTACCCCTCCCACTTTGTCACAGCCACTAGTTGACCTTTTTTTAGAGGAGGATTTAGTTATGATTCGAAGGCGACTAGGAGGACACTTTGCCCAAACCCCTGCTCTTGTGCCACCAGCCACTACTATGGAGGTGGAGATGCTCTATCGTAAGCAGCAGTGGGAGAGAAGGAAGAGCATAGAGAGGGACTGTCTTATGATGAGGATGTGGAAGACGAGTAAGTTCATCTTCTCTTGTATCACTCCCCAGAGGGAGCTTCCCACCTAGGAGCATGGGGACTTATGAGAGTACAACTTTCTGAACGAGGCCTGGACAGGAGAGTACCCTTCCGAGAAGCTGGATTCAGATGATGGCACTCCCCCTCCTTCCCTCTAGACTTTGTTATTTGATTTTTTTGCCCCGTTTGAGCAAGTAACAAATAATTTACCATTTTTCTTACTGTCTTTCCTTATTTTTGTAAGCACTTGAATATTTTTTACTTACTTCACATCGCTGTGCATAAATATTTTTATCCGTTTATGGTCTTTTCTACCTTGGTTGAGCACTATGTTGACCTTGGATTAGTCAATTTATGCTTTAAGATTCATTGCAAAAGTAGGGGAAAACCAGGGGATTTTTTAAGGAGTTTCTGTCTCGCGCGATCCCGTTCTGGGGAAATAATTCCCCCTCTGCGGGGCTTCTTTGGTGGGATATTTTTGCTAAAGCGGAAATGGCCGAGATAGAACCTTAGGAAATGTTTTCCTTGGTGCATTTTCCCGTCCCATATTTCCCTCAAAATCCCTCAGAGTTAAGACTTATCCCATGAGACTCTTTTTAACAAACAAATTAGCGTAGTCTATCCCAGAGTCTAACCCAGCACGACATGTCAGGAGATTTCTACTCCTCATTACCTTAACATAACAATTATGCACCCTACGAGGATCCATTCATCACCCACCTTAGACCAATTAGTCAGGATAATAGGAACATAGTCTAGAACAACTAGTAACTTTGAATTCTTATCAACTCGTTCTCACAATTAAAATTGTTAAGACAGATAACAAAAACCAGCAAAACATTGATTCAACTCAGTTATGAATATACCAAAGGAGTCTCTCCTAACTATCTTTATACTAATGTGTCACAATAAATCTTTTAGGTTCCCAACCAATTTCCGACTGTCCCAAAATCAGAGTTTCTCTACAGTCCCAATTTGTTTCTTTACCTTACCAATTTTACCAATGGTAAGTCCATGCACAGTTTACAGGCTACATCCCCTCACATGAGTATATCATTTAACACATCAAAAAACTCTCTTATGAGTATATCATTTAACACATCAGAAATCTATTCTTTAATCACCTTGTGTCTTATAGAAAGACTAACGCACATAAATCCAGTTATGACTCTTTTCTGCCATCTAGCTCACAGAATTACTAGCAAGTATATATCACATAATTTCAACATGCAGGCAATCATACTTCACACATTAAGTCAGGAATTACTATGCATATAATCACAATTTTAGCTATATAATTGTAACATCCCTCAAAATGCTCACAAATGCCTTAAGAATGCCTTGTGATTAGGCCGCTCAAGTTATGAATATCGATCAGGCGGTCAAAACCTGCAAGAAAATAGTTTTGGTGGATTTTTATGACCCATAAATTGAAAGATAGATTTCTCAATAAACTGTACAAAATAGAAAGGTCCATGACAAGTCCGCATCACGGACTCGGCAAGGATTTTCTGGCCGAGTTTGATTTTTAGTAAGGACGTTTTACACTTTTCCCAAATTGTTAGCTAATGAACCTAAAAAATTTTAGGACGTAATTCAACTCTATAGATTAACCTAAACCTCTAATTCTATTCATTCTTCTATAATTCACCTACTCAAATATTTGTCTCTCTATAAAAGATTCTCAAGGACTCCATTGAAGACTTCAAGTAAATTCACTCAAGCTCTCCATCAAAACTCTCAAGTTTTTCCAAATTATTTGTTGTTCTCACTTAAGGTATGTGGATATTGATTCATGAATTCTTTTATCCATGAAGCCCAATAATTTTTTCAAAGTTTTCTATCAAATTAAAGTATGGTATTTTATGGGTTTTATGATCTCTATTCCTATTACATGAATTTTGATTCAAAGTATGATCATGAATCTATTTTGATATAAATTGATGGTTATTGCATGAAATTGAAGAGTTTTTCCATGAATTCTCTAATTTTTTATTATTAGGATTCATGATGAAAATTATGAGTATTTGTAATTATACTTTCTAATGATATTATATATATATATATATATATATATATATAAATTATGTATTGGTTGATATAAAGTTTATGATTATGCATGTTTTCAAGTTAATTACATGATTTTTAAATCAATTGATCATGCATTCATGCCTTATCCAAATTTCAAGTACAAGCTATGGTCATGGATTTTCAAAGTATGAATTATGATTATGTATGTCAATAATGATATGTTTATGTATGTATGATTTGTAATGTGGAAGGACAATATCCGCATTGCACTTATGTTATAAAAATGAGCTACTCTATGATTTCAAACATATGATCATGACTATGATATATGTCATTATGATTTTTATGCTATGTATGTATTCTGTGGGATTTGACTTAGCACCGAATGTGTATTTGAGGTGGGAACTCAAAATATGGGGTCCTTATATAAAGTCTCTTATCGCATAACTACGTACCACCGTAGGTATAAAGGAATTAGAGGCGAATACCCAAATCTCTAAGAGGTGAGTACCCAAAATATCAAAGCTTGAAGGTGAGTACCAGAGTCTAAGAACTAGGGGTGAGTACCCGGTTCACATAATGTCTTAGTGGATCCACTTAGGCATGTAGGAGTCTATGTTGGCAAGTAGTCTCCCCCTTTCCTCCGATGTAGGGGTAACATCGAGATTCCATGGTATAACTCGCATGGTCTTATTGTCGGTTATAGTTTCTATCCCACATATATACGGTCTTTTCATGTTCTAAATGACTAATCCTATCTTTTACTTTATATGATACTCATATGATTTATTATGCATTGATCCTTCTTAAAGACTACTTATGATTTTTACTACTTCTCTTATCATGCTAGTTAAAAATGGTCATTTGTACAAACATGGTTTTCTATGCATTGCATTGCCTACATACTTAGTACATTCCAACGTACTAATGCATACTTTTTACCTACATTGTCTTATAATGTAGGGGTTGAGGTTGAAGATCATATTCGTCCACGTAGCTTGTAAGTTTTTCTATTCGACGGTGTTTGTGGTGAATCTTCATTCATCGGGGACTAGTCATCAAGTTGTTTACTGTTTTCAAAGACTTTTGTTATGTTTCATATTGATGATGAGCTAGAGACATGTCTTAGTCTCCACCCATATTCATGAGTAGAGACATCTAGTTGGACAAATATTTTGAGTCTATGTTGTCATGTGATATTTCTTAATTTCTATTCACGATTTAGACTCTCTTATGATATTTCCGCTTTTACTTTGCCTTATTTATGCTTATGATATGTACAAGAGGCTTGGTTGAAGCCCTTCGGGATTTAGACTGTCGTGGTACGACTAGGCCCTAGGTCGGGTCCTGATAATAACTCAAGCAAGTTCAAAACTATTAATTAAGTCCGCGTCATTGATGAACATGAGTTGATCATCTATGCATTCTCACCACCTCTAAGGCAAGATACCAATTGGAATCTTCTCAGTTCTAATTTCCTTTGCTTGCGTCCCTTCAGTCGTATCACCAGCATGCAGTTACTCTGTTGAGATACCAATTAAAATTCAGAGATATCAATTAGACTTAACCTATACCACAAGTGACAGACTGCACGAAATAAGAGAGAAGAAATAGAACTACTTCCTAAAATGCTTCATAGCTTCCTGAAGATTAGATGTCGACGTCAACACACCAATCCGTAGGAGTCTATTCCACACTTGCTCTTGTAATGAAAAACCAATAATCAAGGCTCTGATACCAAATTGTCACGACCCAACCCATTAAGCCATGTGAGCACCCACTCTATGACCTAAGTAGGAAAACCCTTAATCCATTACATGAAAAATACTAAGGAATTTAAATCCAAAATTGAGTATTTAAGTTAGAAGTTTCTAGACAAAACATAGAAATTCAATTATATAAAAATAACACATAAACCCCCTATGAATACTAGTCTAAAATAGGTACAAGAGCTTCTAAGAGTGATAACATAATAAATGAACAATAACACAACTCCCACCATAGGAAGAAAAATAAAAGTTGTTGGAGAATCGCCTTTGTCTTCACCTAAGAAACATAACTTACCCTGCAACCAGACTATGCCAAGTGGCATAGCAAGAGTATTATCAGTACAAACAACACATACTGATAAACATCATTGTTCAAGCTGATACCCACTGCATAGTATATGAATAGAAAAATAAGAGAGATCATGATAATTAAATTTCATAAGCTTGTCCATCCAGCCAAATAGGTAAACTCTTTACTCTCATTCTTATAGTCTTCACCACTCTGCTGCTCACTTCACTCTATCAATTACCACCTAACAGCCTTAGCCACTCAATGGTTCCACTCCACTACCATGGGTCTTAATCTAATTGTCTCACAACATAGAAACCTAGCCATTCTATAAACTCACCTCATAACTAACCCTGATCTCTAGTGACAACTACTACTACTACTACTATAATTATTGGGGGAAACTTTAATGAGGACAATTCTCTATAACTAAACAACCTCCACCTCTAAACCTATAAATATAGGATAAATCATATATCACATATGTCACATCGAAGTCCGACATAGTCCACCATTTTACCCTAGTAAGACTATACAGGCTCAAAGTTCTTTATAACTAACATATCGTAGCTCAAAGGTTCCTTTATAAGCCTTTTCTCCTAGCTCATGTACAACTGAACTCCCTATTACACAAATATAGATATCATCTAGTCCTCTCATAAAACCATCCACACACATATATTTGGCCCTCTCAAGGGACCCAATCCAACATAAATGTATTAGAACATGACACCCAGACCAAGAATGTATCAGATTGTGACACCCAATCCAAGAATGTATTGGAATATGACACCCGATCCAATTTATGTATTGGAATATGACATTCGATCTCATCATATAAATCAATCACTATTATAAATGGCATACCACATTACATCACAAGAAAAGGTTTATCATTAAACAAACAACAAGTGATCACTTCACCTAAGGTCTAGCATGTTCCCCTATTCACACAATTTTATGAATATCATAAGTAATTCAAAGAGTACATGGAACATACTCAGAAAACAAACCATTACCTTCACTACCGAATCCTAAGGTTCATCTCCAATATCTACGCTTTTTATATCTCTGTACATAATACATTATCCATCACAACTTAACCCGTCCGCATATAATAAAATCACAATCAATAACTTCTCATATCATTATGCCACCCTCTTACCCAGGCCACTTGGAATTTCCTACTAATGCAACCGAATTTTACTTGTGACCCATGACCCATAACCTCATTATATGATTTCTCATTAAATTTCTTTCCATACTACACAATGGGTATAGATTTACTACTCAGAAAAGAGAAGCCTAGCCGACCTGGGCGTCAAGCAACTGTGGAGAGATAATGTTGTTGAAATTCTTAGTTCCAGATGTTCTATGGGCAAGGCAGGACTGAATTCCATTGATTGAAAGGCTTTTAATGCTGAGATTCCTTTCCTTGTTCTTTCCCAGCTAGAAACAGCCTTTTGGAGGATTTTTGCAGTAACTTTCGCCTCTAAGCTCTCTTTGGAAGAAGTGGGACAAATAGGAAAATTGCAACTTAAGTTCTTTCCCATGTTCCACTGCTTTAGTGGCCATATTTATGCTCTGGCGGTGTCGCTAAGGCGGGATCATTCCGATCTAGCAGGATGGTGGAACCCAGTTGAGTATATTTTCCTTACGATTTCATCTAATCTTTGTTAACAACGATTCAGATAGTTACAGGTAGCAATAGATTAAAAGTATGAATGATGACATGCTAATTTTATGGTTGAACATATGAATATGGGCATGAAAGGACAAAATAATAATAGTCATCATTGTGACGATTATAAAAGAAAGAACAATATGAGTTCTCAAAATGGTCATTCAACAAGTAAAGGTAATTTTTGTCATCAAAATGGTATGAAAGGTCATTAGACACATGGTTGTTGTGCGACCTAATAATTTGATAAGTTTATAAATCCTTCATCAAAGAAAAGAAAGATAAAGCGGTGGTATACTTGACTTTCAAAAGGTGATATTAAAGTGTGTCATATAAATATGATAAATGTCAAGATATGACAATAAACTTCTAATGAAATTTTTTAATGATGCATGTATATATTATTATAGTCAATTTTTAAAAGAGAATGTGACTTGTGATAAACATCGTGAATGCTCGACCATTCTTGAAAGTTAATGTGTCAAGAGATGATGAAACTTATGAATAATGATGTGCCATTGGATAAATGTCACAACTCACCTCTAGGGGAGGTTTGAGAGAAATAAAGAAATTTCACTATAATATAAATGGCCATTAGTCAAGTATGTTAAGTACATCACAAATGTTGTGGCAAGTTTTATTATGAACTACCAAAAGGGCAAAGGAAAGAATTATTTCTTGCCTATAAAGTTGGGGACATGACCAAAAATGAAAATTATTGCTTGCACAAAATTGTCATTAATTATGTACCTATGTATGCCAAAAAAAAATTGCCAAGTACTATATACATAAAAGGAAAATATTAATGGAAAAAATAAATCAATAAACAAGTTTTATTCGTAATGATTTTGACCATGATAATGATGATATAAATTTGTTCTTGAATGAGATATCCACCATATAGAAAATGTTATGAAATATGTGATAGTATCCAAAGTTAATAACTATGGTGAGCTAATGTGCTACTATCCAAAGAAATAAAATTATTCATGATTATGGAATTGTAGTAAGTCCCGAAAGAAACTTTTTTAGTTTCAAAGAAAGTGTCAAAAAGAAAAAAATTGAGACTATAAAATTTGAGAAGATTTAAGATATTCATATTAATTACTACAATCAAAAGTGAGTTATAAATAATTGCATGAGATATTGCCCATTTTTATATGTTGTCTGTGGTACATAAATATGGACATGATGATGTAATCACATGAAAAAATAAACTAGAAGTTTACTAAAATAAATATCACTTGGCATGATCGGTTGACCATCCCGGATCAAATATAATGCGAAAATAATTGAGAATTCATGTAGTTATACTTTGAAGAAATAATAAACTCTTCAAGAATTCTCTTGTATTATTTGTTCTCATGATAAAATTATCATTCTACCAGCTAAGATTGAGATTGTACCTCCTAAATTTTGAAATGTATAAAAAGGTGAACATGGGCCCATTCACTTGCCATCTGGACCTTTTATTACTATATGATTTTAATAGATACATTTATGTTATGGTCACATGTGATTTTTTACCAACTTGCAATTTAATTTTTGCAAGGTTGTTGCTCGCCTTGGTAAATCAAGAGCACATTTCAAATTATAAATTATATTGATGATGTTGGTTTATATTGAAGTGAGTTTAAGCATAAATTATATGCCTCAAATTATAGCTAAATCATTGGTTATGAGAACAAAACCCCCAAAAGAAATTTGGTATGAGATATATTATGTAGCAACACTTGTACGTATCAAGCCAATAAGGTTCTCCTATCATAATTGGTTCAGGGTCAGGAACCAAATAATTCTCATCTAAAAATTTAAAATGTGCGATATAAGATTCAATTACTCCATCACTACGTAATGCACAAAGATGAGTCTCCAAATAAGGTGGGGAAAATGTTAGATTTTTATAACATTAGGGGGAGGGATGATAAGAAATTAGAAATAAGTTATATATATGAATTATTATTGGTATGATCCTCGTTCAAAAGATAATATAAGTCAATTGTCAGATGCATTCACTAACCCTATATGTTATAATTCAGTTATAAATGCTCCAATAAAAGGTCATTGAAGGACATAATTTATGGCAAGCCTGAAGCGTGATTGATAAATCCATTCAAAAGATAAAAATTCTTGAAGAAGAAGAGAAGCAAATGATCAAGATGGTCATAATAATGAGGCAAGTGCTTTAGAAAGAGCACCATGACATAACACTTCATAAAACCTTGACAAAGGTTCAGGTGCCTGAAAATGATAAAAAATTAAGAGAGATCGACAAGTTATGTCATATCCGAATCGATATTAAATAACCATCGATGATATATTTAATATAATATAGCACTAAAAATTATAAATGATGATCTGTCAAATAGTATTGATAGATCAATGATTGGTCAAAAAAATACGCAATTCAAGTATATTATATTTTACTTGAAAAAGTGACGTTCTGAGCTAATAGTTCATATACCAAGATATAATGTCAGTGGGGTACAAATGGATGATTATGATAAAAATAAAATAAAAAACATAAAATATAAAGTACGTCTTAAGCTTTGGGGAATAAAGATTTTTTGCAAAAGTCCTTACATTATTGTATGGAGATGTGTTCTCCTGTGGTGAATGCAATGAGGCTTCTTTTAGTCTGGCAATATATGAAGAACTTGAATACGTCTAATAAATGATTATCATGTCTAGTTAAACAGTAAATATTATATAAAATTTCATGAAGGATTAAAAGGTTTTAAAGTGATTCTATCGAGAACCCCGATAGTTGTAAGATCACTTAACAGAAATAAAGATCACTTTCTATTTCATTAAAAATGATAAGAAAATACCATGTCATATTGCAATTGGTACACCTATGTATCTTGATATTATCATTCATGATATTATAATTTTATGTCCATGAAAAACATAACATCACTCTTATCGAATGAGATATCAAAGTAAATCAAATAATGATTTATAAATTTGTTTATTCTAACCAACTGTGTCAAGGTTTATTGGTTATGAAATTGCAGGAAATTATTTGATTACTATGAAGTTTGATCTCAAGAAAATAATCTGCTTTCATGTGAAAATATTGTCAACCATGTTATTTTACAGACAATAAATTATTGTCATGAAAGTCTCTGTCACTTGACTGCTACTACAAATAAGTTGAATAAGCAATTTATCTACATTAACGAGGTCATAAACTAAATGTTTGTCAAGAATGTATTTGGTTGAACTCAAAGACTCAACACATCTAAGAGACAAGAAAATGATATATCAGGATATGTTCAAGGATGCAACATATTCATGAATATGATTTGTTCACAAAGATACATTCAATATCAACATTTGAAAAACTAAGTAAAAGATTGAGGGGCATCCTATACAAGAATTAGGTGATGTTTTAATCAGGGAGAGTATAATGCTCACTGCACTCGTTTTTCCTTAACCGATGTTTGTTCTACTTGGTTTTCCTAGTAAGATTTTTAATGAGGCAGCTATCAATGTGTATTACTAGGTATGTGTACTCTTTTTTCTTCATTAGGACTTTTTTCCACAGGATTTTTTTAGTAAGGTTTTAACGAGGCACATTATCTATTGATGGATTTCAATCAAGAAGGCAACTTGCAAGTAGCTCAAGCAAAGAGGTTTCAAATAGCTCAAACAAGCAACTCACAAAAAATCCTTGTAGTAATTTCCTCATGCTTGCAATTACCAAAGTTATCCTTCATACATGATGCCAGAAGAATGATCATATTGGTGTACAACAAATCTGTCCAATTGATAATTCGACAAATTTATTTACCAAATTCTTATCATCTTTGACTTTTGAAAAGATAGTACACAACATGAAATACAAAGACTATACAACTGAATTATGGTCTTCATCATGAAAGTAATGAGGCAACAAACAAAGCTAAATTACTACACTTTTCTTTCACCAAATCTTTTTTTTACATGGATAGTAGCACCTTAATGACCAAGTAAGGGTATTGATGTGACACTTTAATGTCCGAATAAATTATCATATTTGTGATCAAGAAAAGGGAGGAGGGACTTATAAATAGTCTTCTTTGTAATGAAAAATAGACACCAAAAAATAAAAGCAACATTACTATTCTTTTCTTCTTTTTCTTTGTTATTTAACTAGTAATATATTATCTTTATTTCATATATATGTAATTAAAAAAGAGACAACAACAACAACAACAACAACCCAGTGAAATCCCACATCGTGGGGTCTGGGGAGGGTAGAGTGTACGCAGACCTGACTCCTACCAATGTAGGACGGCTGTTTCCGAAAGACCCTCGGCTCAATAAAAACATAGAAAAAGGGAGAAGTATTAAAAACATTTTCGAACATGGCATGAATTATTAGTTTTGTCCCTGAATTATTGATAGGCTTAAAAACACCCCTCAACTTTACGAACTAAGCTTAAATACACCCCTCCTATTTCATACACAAAAATGTGTCATTCACACTCTACACATAAAATTTTTTAATTGATGTGGCATATATATATAAATAAATAATAAATATAAAGGGATTTTGTTATTTATTTAATTAAAAATATAAATTAACATAAAGAAATAAAAGAAAGGGTTTTGTTATTCTAAAGTTCAACAACACGTCTTTCAGTTTCCACTTCTCTTCCCCACCAAAGTTCAACAATGCGTCTTAAGCATTGTCTTCACAATTAATATCTTCTTTCGATTTGGATTTGCAACAGGCTCGAGCATTCAATTGTAAGAAATTAAATTACAAAACATTAATGACCAAGTTTAATACATAAAATAAATCCGATAAAAAAACTAATTCATACCTTATAGTTTTTACAACTCCAAAATCTTCTTCCGAGATTGTCATCCGATCATGAAATCTTAATGTTGCCGGAAGTCCACATCGACAAAAGCAATCATGAACACAATTGGAGAAGAAAGAATATTATAGCTATGAAATTAAGCAATTAAAAAGGGAATAAAAAATAGATCTTGTTTGGAATTCTGTATTAATGGAGGAGAAGCTAAATAGGAAGAAGAAAGGTAGTAGCCGTTGGTAATTAAAAATTGAAGGAATTTTTTTTTATGGAAAAAGGGTCAAAACTACCTTTCAACTATTCGAAATAGAGCGCATATCCCCTTAAACTATATTCTGGCTCAAAAATATCCTTCCCTTCATACTATTGGCTCACTTCTACCCTTTTATTTGACAAAATAAAATGTGGTATCCCATGTGTATTAATTTATGTTACATAGGATCTCCACCTAAGCACCCCACCCACCCTACCCCATTAATTAAAAGACCCAAACCCACCCATTAAATGACCTAAATCCATCCTTGACTCCTATAGTTATGGTTTCGTTGACTCCTATAGTTATGGCTGCCGCAATTAATTTGCAGCAGTTTTTAAGCAACTCTCGTAACAATTTGCAGCAATCAGACATCCCTGCTTGTTGGCCTGACTTTAGGAAGAACACTTCAACTACTTTCCAAGCATCTATTGATCACGTTAAACATATGATTATGTTGCTCTACAGCTCACTCCAGGCTCGACCGCATCCATTTTCTTTCTAGAAAAGCACATGCTTGATCAGACACCATATTTGCTTAATTGCCATTTTGAAAAATTAAACCCATCACCTTTGTTAGCTATGTCTATTGGATAAAAACTATACTTTAGCAAATTAAATAGTCAATTAATAATTTGCTTTAAAATTGCTGCAAATTAATTATGACGTCCATAACTACGGGAGTCAAGAAAATCATAACTGCGGGAGTCAAAGATGGGTTTGGGTCTTTTAATGGGTAGGTTTGGGTCTTCTAATTTATAAAGTGGGGTGGGGTGCTTATGTGGAGATCCTACGTGGCGGAAATTAGTACACATGGGATGTCACAATTTATTCCGTCAAATGGAGGGGTAGAAGTGAGTCAATAATATGACGAGAAGGGTATTTTTGAGCCAGAATATAGTTTAAGAGTATATGTGCTCTATTTTAAATAGTTAAATGGTAATTTTGGTCATTTCCCCTTTTTTATAAGAAAAGTAAGGCTGATGTGACTTTTTTTTACCCTTTCACGCGCTTAAATAAATTGCAGGCACTTGCTGGGCCATGTGACATGGAAGGAGTGTATTTAAGCTTAGTTCGTTAAGTTAAGGGGTATTTTTAATCCCGTCAATAGTTCAAGGACGAAACCAATAATTCGCGCTAAGTTCGAGGGTGTTTTTGATAGTTCTCTCAAAAAAATAAGGCTGATGTGGTATTTTTATTTTATCCTTTTACGCGCTTAAATAAATTATAGGACGAAATCAATAATTCGCTTAAAAAATATATTTAAGCTTAGTTTATTAAGTTGAAATATATTTTTAAACCTGTTAATAATTTAGTGACGAAATCAATAATTCGCGTGATATTCTACTTCTCTTTTTTTATTCTACACCAGCACTGATAGATTGTCCTTTTTGGGAATAGGAGTACTATCCAACTAGGCCACTATATGTCCTCCCCCTCTCTCTAAACACCCAAGAAGAAGAAAACAAAATTCTTTAAGCTGCAAGACCCCACAAACACCATTTTAGCCAATCACATCTTAAAACCTTATTAATCAATCACTTTGGCTCTCCCTATCTCTCTCTCACACTGATTTCAATTCTTGATTTTCCACAATAAATTTTTCTCTTCACTTTCAAATCTTCATTCTTTAATTTTTTGGGCTGTCACTATTTCTATTATATATATAAGAGTTCTATGAGTTTTTTTTCTCTGAAATTTGTAGCTTTCACTCTTATTTTTTCTCAAATTACCAAACAAGATCTACTTTTTGTTACAAATTTAGAATTTTCCTTGGGTTTTGGAAAGTTGGGTTGGTCTTTTATAGATTCCTCAACCTCTCACTTATTGTGGAATTTTCCTTTTTTTTTTAAAAAATAAATCAAGATTCCTTTCCTATGCCTCTCTTGTGTATGATTAAATGCCCGTGAGAGTGAGACCATAAAAAGACCCCTCATTTCTCAATCATTTGCCAAGAAAACCAAAAGGGGTTGTTTATTAAGTGGTGGTTTCCACTATACATGATCAAGAAAACATGAACAGAGAAATGGGATTTCTATCCCCTGCAACATACATCAAGAATTCAAGCTGGTTGTTTGAGGAAAACAAAGGAACAAGATGGACACCTGAAGAGAACAAAGTGTTTGAAGAAGCACTTGCTTTATTTGATAAAGATACTCCAGATAAATGGTACAATGTAGCAGCAATGATCCCTGGGAAAACAGTGAATGATGTGATCAAACAGTATAGAGAATTGGTAGATGATATTAGTGATATTGAGGCAGGGTTAATACCAGTACCTGGCTATACTACTAGTAATTCTTTCACATTAGAGTGGGTCAATAATCAAGATGCTTTTCATGGATTCAAGCAATTTTATGGTCAATCTGGGAAACGAGGCTCGTCGAATCGATCTTCTGAACATGAAAGGAAGAAGGGTGTGCCATGGACTGAGGAAGAGCACAAGTGAGTTTACTTTACTAGTCATATAAACTTTTTCTATATAATTCTCTGTAGATCAAAGAATTAGTTTGATTCTCCCTATAAAAATGTTATGATATCTAGTCTAAAAGGTTGTAATTGAACTATAATTTCATTTAGATAATGTGGATCATAAACATAACATCATAATGTTTTCGAAAAATGTGTTCAGGATTTATCAAGAGTGATCTGCAAAGTTACTCTTTTCTATATATAATTAAGTTTTTAGCAAATTTGTGTTACAAGAGAAAGTTGGAAATATGTTTTAGTCTTGTAGATACATTTACTTAGGGTTCCGTGATTTTTAGGAATCTTTTAGTCTTGTTAGAGATTTATATGCCGGTAGAAAATATAGAAAAGATGGATTACTACTTTGTATGTTTTTATGTTTATTTTGTATGGTATTGGTCTTGAATGAATTTAGATGTAGCGACATGATTAGTAAAGATTCATATGACCGAGCCTAACTTGCTTGAGATTGAGCATAGTAGTAAAGGATAGTTGTTTTGGTACAAGAGTAATGGTATTTCCTATATTTTTTTCCAGGCAATTTCTGCTGGGGCTGAAAAAGTATGGAAAAGGAGACTGGAGAAATATTTCGCGCAATTTTGTGACGACAAGAACTCCAACTCAGGTAGCTAGCCATGCTCAGAAATACTTTATTAGGCAGCTTTCTGGTGGAAAAGATAAAAGGAGATCAAGCATACATGATATCACAGTTGTCAATCTTACTGAATCCAAGTTTATTTCCCCTGAGGATCATAAATCGGCCCCTTCTCCACAAGCGCAACACCATTCAAAAATGAATGGCATGGTAAAAACAATATGTGAGTATAATTTACCAAATCAAGAATCAGACATAACATTTAACTCATCAAGTGGTGGTCTGATTGCCATGCCTTTTCGAGGGGCTCCATCGTATGGACTCGAGCATGGAATGCATAACATTGCTCTACAAGGTCTCCAGTTTGGTAACTACAATACTATGTGTTGAGTCGGGGAAGATTCAATTCAAAGTTCAGTCCTTGTTTGTCAGGAGTAGTGAGGATTCATATAGCCGTCTCAGCTCCAACTTGTTTGGAATTGAGGCATAGCTGTTGTTGTCGTTTGTCAAGACCACGAGCAAAAACAACCACTACTAGAAATAGATTTGCTTTAGTTAGTTCATATTGCAACCAAAGTGGGGTTGCTCATTATTTAGGAAAACTTTGAGCTATTTCCTTGCACTAATTGTCTACTGTGTTTCTTCAAAGTGTGAATGAGGTTGATTTAAACAGATTTGCTGACTAAGATTACTCAACACAATCAAGCTAATTATGAAGCTGACAAGTTAATAAGGTCAACAAAGTTGAAGCAAATTAATATTCCTTCACAAACTTGTGGCAACTGTAGTCATTTAGTGAAAACTTCTAGCATGCTAGGTGTTTAATATCTCTCTACTTTATAGTTAGTCTCAGTTATTCATTTTGCTTCTGCTGCAAAGATAACAGAAATTTATGAAAAGGCTGAATTTCTTTAGAGCAAAGGGAATAAAGAAGGAACTAGTATTCAACACTCATTTTCCAATTCTCAAGTTATGTGCATAGCAGACCTTAGTGGAGAAACTTAATTTGAGACCAAAGATTAATTGAGCGCGAATTTGAATTAATCGAGTTTAGTAGATTCCAACCATCAGATAGTTAACACACATCGCCCTCCAACCACCACCCCCCCCCCCCCAAAAAAAAAAAAACAGAGAGAAAAGAAAGCACCCCTTTTTTGATCCAGCTGCCCCAAATAGAGCAATTTATACTACACTTATTAATAATATAATATTTGTTGAGTCAATGTCCACTTATTCATGAGGTGACTCAATGAGTCAATGTAACATTAACACGTTTTTAATGAGTTTAACTTCTACACTGTAAATGAAATTTTACGTTATGAGATCACTTAAAAAGTAATTATAAGTAACTGTCGATAAGAGATAAAAACAAGTTACTTTTTACGACAGATTTAAATAGGCTTATGGCATGATTTTTTTTTATTTTGTTTGTATATGAGTTAGATCTTTTCTTCTTTCCCAGTGGACTAACCAAACAAACCACTATAGTTCATCAAGTCTTGTCATTGGTGTGAAAGTGATGACTTTTTCTTCAAGATAATGCCCTCAACTTAACAAGAAGGCATAAGTTTGGTCATTCAATTTTCTCCCATTTGATGAAAGTTGCTTTCTCTGAAGTTCGTGGAAGTTGGAATCACTGTTGTTTATTGAGGCTCTTCATGAAGCTTTTCTGACTCATCATAATTATATCAGAAGATGAGCAAATTTCAGATTCCTATATGGTTAGAAGGGGAGTCTGAATTTCACTGATTAAATTACTGTCATATGATCAAAATCTCATGAATTAGAGTTGTGGAAATAATCTATTACAAAAATATAAAGTAAAGTTACATATAATAGACCATTATGGTTCAACCATTCTCTGGACCTTGCGAATCGCAAGAGCTTAGCACATCAGGCTGCTCTTTTATAGATTCCTATATGGTTAGAAGAGGAGACTTAGCGTAACTGGCAATTAAAGTTGTTATGTAAACAGAAAATCATGAATTCGAGCTGTGGAAACAACTTATTACAGAAATACAAGGTAAGATTATATACAAAAGACTCTTATAGTCTGATCTTTCCTCAGATTCCACGCATTGCGAAAGCTTCGTGTACTGAACTTCTTTTTTAGATTCCTATATGGTTAGTAAGATACCTCCCCAAGTGGGAATATTATTTTATCATATACTGGAAACTGAATTAATAAGGTGGAGAAGAATTCTTTCCTAATGAAGTGGATTTGGGAATTAAGATCAAATAATCTAATGATGAGATAATACAAAAAGGGGCATTAGTGATAGTCCAAGATTAGTAGACAATTAAAATCACTTTTGACATGTTTCATGAAATTCAACTACAGCACAGGACCTTCGTGTGTTTTACCATATTCTTCAAATTATCAAGTACTTGACATAAGATGTTAATTAGATGAAAATTTTATTTAATTGTTCTTTTGTCCTGTTATCCATTCAGTGATGAATATAGAATTTAGACGCGGTAAGTTTTAAATTATTTATACTTGTTTTATATATATATATATATATATATATATATATATATATATATATATATATATATATATATGTTATGAATTAACTAACTTGACAATTTTATAAAGGAAGAAGAACAAGAGAATATGTATATAGAAAGTATTAATAGAGAGAGTAGTAATATAGAGAGAGTAATAGTAATTCTTTCTTTTATGTGTTTGTGTGTTTTTACATTGAAGTTTAAGGCTATATTTATAGCCATATTTACAAGTGGAGGAAAATATTAATGGACATTTTACCCACTTAAAAAGTAAATGGACTATCCACCATTTTAAGTGGACAACCATTTTACTTGGTTGATATTACTTGGTTGATAATACTCCCCCTTGGATGTCCACGAGAAATGTGCCTCGTTAAAACCTTATTAGGAAAAACCCAGTGGGAAAAAGCCTAATGAAGGAAAAAGAGTACACATATCTGATAATACGCCTTGAGTGCTGCCTCATTAAAAACCTTATCAGGAAAACCCAGTGGGACAAAACCTTGACTAAGGGAAAAAGAGTACAACGCGTATTTTGCTCCCCCTGATGAAAATATCACTTAATATCTCGAAGACGACGCATTCCAATTTTGTATCTCATTTTCTCAAAGGTTGATGTTGGCAATGCTTTGGTGAACATATCCGCCAAATTGTCACTTGAACGAATTTGTTGGACATCTATTTCACCCTTCTTTTGAAGATCATGAGTGAAAAAGAATTTTGGTGAAATATGTTTTGTTCTGTCTCCTTTGATGTATCCTCCCTTCAGTTGAGCTATACATGCAGCATTGTCTTCATACAATATTGTTGGAGCGTCTTTTGTCAAAGAAAGACCACATGTTTCTTGAATGTGTTAAGTTATTGATCTTAACCAAACACATTCTCGACTTGCTTCATGAATGGCTATTATCTCTGCATGATTTGAGGAAGTGGCAACCATAGTTTGCTTTGTTGAACGCCATGATATAGCTGTACCACCACATGTAAATAAATAATCTGTTTGCGATCGACCTTTATGGGGATCAGATAAATATCCCGCATCTGCATAACCAATCAATTGTGACGTGGAATCATTTGAGTAAAATAATCCCATATCAATGGTACCTCGAAGGTATCTGAATATATGCTTAATTCCATTCCAGTGTCTGCGTGTTGGTGAAGAACTAAATCTTGCTAACAAGTTTACTGAGAAAGCTATATCTGGTCTAGAATTGTTGGCAAGATACATTAATGCACCAATTGCACTAAGGTATGGTATTTCAGCACCAATAAGTTCTTCATCATTTTCATAAGGCCGAAACGGATCTGTATTAATATCAAGAGTTCTCACAACCATTGGAGTACTCAATGGGTGTGCTTTATCCATATAAAATCTCTTTAAAATATTTTCAGTATATGTTGACTGATGGACAAATATCCCATTTGTAAAATGTTCAATTTGTAGACCAAGACAAAATTTTGTCTTTCCAAGATCTTTCATTTCAAACTCCTTTTTCAGGCATTTTACTGCCTTTGAAAGTTCTTCTGGAGTTCCAATAATATTTAAATCATCAACATATACTGCTATTATGACAAATTCAGATCCAGACCTTCTCATAAAGACACAAGGGCAAATTGGATCATTTTTATATCCTTCTTTTAGCAAATATTCGCTAAGACGATTGTACCACATTCGCCCTGATTGTTTCAACCCGTACAACGATTTTTGAAGTTTTATTGAGCAATTTTCTCGAGAATCCTTGTATGCTTCAGGCACTTTGAACCCTTCGGGAATTTTCATAAAAATGTCGTGGTCCAATGAGCCATATAAATAGGCAGTGACCACGTCCATTAACTGCATTTCAAGCTTTTCATGAACTGCCAAATTCATTAGATACCTGAAAGTAATTGCATCCACCACAGGTGAATATGTTTCCATATAGTCAATGCCAGGTCTTTGCGAAAAACCTTGGGCTACAAGTCGTGCTTTATATCTTACGACTTCACCCTTTTCATTTCGTTTACGCACAAAAACCCATTTGTGCCCTACTGGCTTGACACCTTCAGGTGTTCGAACTATTGATCCGAAAACTTCACGTTTTTCAAGTGAAGTTAACTCTGCTTGAATTGCATCCTTCCATCTTGGCCAATCATTTCTCTGTCTGCATTCATCGACAGATTTTGGTTCAAGATCCTTATCTTGTTGCATTATTTCAATGGCAACATTATAAGCAAAAATATTATCGACCACAATATTATTTCGGCTCCACCGTTTTCCTGTCGAGACATAACTTATTGAGATTTCTTCATTCTCATTATTTTCAGGTATTTGGACCTCCTCGGTGGTATCACCATTTGTTGTGTCTCTGGGCTCTTCTTGAGCACTCGCCTCCAAATTATGATCTTCTTGATCATTTATTCCTTTCCTTTTCCGAGGATTTTTATCTTTGGAACCAAATGGTCTTCCACGTTTTAAGCGTGGTCTAGACTCATTTGCCTGAACAAGTTGTCCTACCGGGACATCAACTCGAACTTGAGCATTAGCAGCTGGGATATGCGATTTAGTAACCCGTGGAAGGTTAGTAAATGCATTCGGCAGTTGATTTGCAATATTCTGCAAATAAATCATCTTTTGAACTTCTTGCTCACATTGATTTGTTCGAGGATCTAAATGAGATAGTGACAATGAATTCCAATCTATCTCATTTTTCATCTGCTTATGTTCTCCCCCTAATGTTGGGTATACTGATTCATCAAAATGACAATCAGCGAATCTTGCCGTAAATAAATCTCCAGTCATAGGTTCCAGATACTTTATAATAGAAGGAGATTCATACCCAATATATATTCCCAACCTTCTTTGGGGACCCATCTTTGTGCGATGCGGTGGAGCAATTGGGACATATACCGCACACCCAAATATTCTAAGATGGGATATATTTAGCTCCCTTCCAAACGCCAACTGTAATGGGGAAAATTCATGATAATTTGTTGGCCTTACGCGCACAAGTGCTGCTGCATGCAAAATAGCATGCCCCCATACTGAAATAGGAAGTTTTGTCCTCATTAGCAATGGTCTAGCTATCCATTGGAGGCGTTTAATCAATGATTCCGCTAGACCATTTTGTGTATGTACATGAGCGACCGGATGCTCAACTTTTATTCCAATCGCCATACAATAATCATTAAATGATTGAGATGTGAATTCACCAGCATTATCAAGACGAATTGTCTTTATTGCATAATCTGGAAATTGTGCTCTTAACCTTATAATTTGAGCTAACAATCTCGCAAAAGCCATGTTGCGAGTTGATAATAAGCACACATGTGACCATCTTGTAGATGCATCTATCAAGACCATATAATATTTAAATGGTCCACATGAAGGGTGAATTGGCCCACATATATCACCTTGTATACGTTCCAGAAACGCAGGGGATTCAATCCCAACCTTAGTTGCTGATGGTTTGATAATCAGTTTTCCTTGGGAACAAGCAACACAAGAGAATTCCTTAGATTGAAGAATTTTCTGATTCTTCAAAGTGTGTCCATGTGAATTCTCAATAATTCTGCGCATCATATTATAACCGGGATGACCCAACCGGTCATGCCAAATGATAAAATCATTAGAATCAGTAAACCTTTTGTTTACAATGGCATGTGATTCAACAGTACCAATATTTGTATGGTACAACCCAGAAGAAAGTGCAGGTAATTTTTCGTGCACAATTTTCTTCTCCATATTTATTGTAGTAATATAAAGGTATTCAACCTTTCCTTCATTTGCAGTCTCAATATGATAGCCATTTTGACGAATAACCTTGAAACTTAACAAGTTTCTTTGAGACTTACTACAATATAATGCATTATCAATTACCAATATCGTTCCTCCAGGTAGTAATAAGACTGCTTTTCCAGAGCCTTCAATTAATTTTGTACTACCAGAAATTGTATTGACATAGGCCTTTTTCATAATCAAATGACAAAAATATTTCTTTTTTTTAATATCGTATGAGTTGTGGCACTATCCAAAATGCACATATCTCCATTATTCATCTTGAATCCAATTGAACACTGATAAATTTATTTATCTTCATAAAATAAAAATGCATTGTAAGAAATAAAATAAGTAACAATTTTGCTAGAAAAACATAAGTCCTTTTTTTTTTTAAAAGTTAAATTATGGTAATTTAGAATTTAAAAAATTATATGATTCAATTATGATGAATGTTACAATAATTTAGTTTATGGAATTGTATACTTATTAACCTTAAATAAATATTATACACAAGTATTAAAAACAAATATAAAATATTATAAAACATTAATATAATATTATTTATCATGTATAGATAATTTGTTTATTGACAAAAATAATACAATCATTATATATAATTAATGTCTAAAACATTAACAAGAATAAATAGTTATTATAATGACATTAAATAAAGCGAATATTATTTTTAGTAACAATATGATATTAAGATTAAATAATAGCACACTAATAGTAATTAATTACAACATTGTAAAATAGCACAATGTAATAAATAATATACAATTATCATAAAAATGTAACCTTGATTATTATTTTTTTTTCTTCAAATACATAAACGTAAAAACACAATAATTCAAAGTACATGATAACATATTGAAAAACATGAAATTAAACATCAATTAAGATCCTTAAAAAAATATTCAACCTCCAAATGAGTAATATCATTGAGGTCATTAAAATCATTATCCCTTAAGGCCATATTTGCTTCAATATTATCATTATTCAAAGGCCTTGCCTCAACATTATTTTCGAACGCCAAGTGTGACTCTATCCGAGCATTAGAAGAAGAGGCACCACCTCTATTTGCCTTTCTTTTAAAAGAATTTTGATAAAGTCTTACAAAATGCTCAGGCGTCCGACATTCATTTTTCCAGTGGCCTTTCATGCCACAACGATGACAGTTACTTTTTGAAGGGCCATTTTGAGAACTGATATTGTTCTCCCTTTTATGTTGACCACCACCACGACGATTATTATATCGTCCTCTGCCATTGCCACGCCCACGCACATTATTATGACCTTGATATTTATTATGTCTTCTTTCAGACTGGCCATGTGCTTTTACCATATTTGCCTCCGGTAACGGAGCAGTTCCAGTGGGACGGGCTTCATGATTTTTCATTAAAAGGGCATTATGTTGTTCAGCCACCAGAAGGCATGATATCAATTCAGAGTATTTTTTAAAACCCTTTTCACGGTATTGCTGCTGTAATATTACATTAGAGGCATGAAAAGTAGTTAGTGTCTTTTCTAACATGTCCTCATCATTTATATTTTCCCCACATAATTTTAATTGGGAAGTTATTCTAAATACAGCAGAATTATACTCAATTACGGTTTTAAAATCTTGAAACCGTAAGTGCATCCACTCATAACGAGCCCTTGGCAATACCGTTGCCCTGAGGTGGTCATACCTCCCTTTTAAGTCTTTCCACAATTCAAGTGGATCTTTCACTGTCAAGTATTCCATTTTTAGGCTTTCATCTAGATGATGACGAAGGAAAATCATAGCCTTTGCTTTATCCTGACTTGATGCTGTATTTCCTTCAATTATAGCATCACCAAGACCCTTAGCGGTAAGGTGAATTTCAGCATCAAGTACCCATGACAAATAATTTTTACCAGAAATATCAAGTGCCACAAATTCTAATTTTGACAAGTTTGACATGATGAAAATTAATTTGAAAGTAACAAAGATAACTTAAAAATTAAATTTCTTTAGTAGATATAGCTGATATAGAAGTTAATTTTCTGAAAAATTAGAGCTTCGTGCTGATAACGTGTTATGAATTAACTAACTTGACAATTTTATAAAGGAAGAAGAACAAGAGAATATGTATATAGAAAGTATTAATAGAGAGAGTAGTAATATAGAGAGAGTAATAGTAATTCTTTCTTTTATGTGTTTGTGTGTTTTTACATTGAAGTTTAAGGCTATATTTATAGCCATATTTACAAGTGGAGGAAAATATTAATGGACATTTTACCCACTTAAAAAGTAAATGGACTATCCACCATTTTAAGTGGACAACCATTTTACTTGGTTGATATTACTTGGTTGATAATAATATATACGTTATGGCTCGACTCAGAAACACTGGATTTATCAGAACACAAACCTATTGTTGGATTGGCACTATTTCAATTGGAGTTTGCTACTCTCTATGTTTCAATTTATTTAATCTATTTTAATTTGACATGTAGTTTAAGAAAGTAAAAAAATACTTTTTGATCTTATAGTCTATATACCAAAATACTTTTTAATTTTATGATTTTAAATATGTCAGGTAGAAAATTAGAATTAAAAAATTGCTAAATAATACCGAAATAGATATCCTTTTTGAAACCAACTTAAAAAGAAAATACGACAAAATTGAGAGGGGGTGGGGGGTGTTTGGTAGTATTACTATGAAAATTTTCTTATGGAAGTATCATGAAAATCCTAATGCCCACCAACATCTTCTCCTCATTATATTTTGGTCCCCTCCATTAGCCAAAGAATTTAAGGCATAGTATGATCATTCATATAAGCTTTTCCAGTAAATGACAAAAATGCCCCACTATTTCCTTTTTCTAAAGTGCCTTTTTGCTAGTTGAATAGGATAGCACTTTGCCACTTTATTCTTAATTGATATAATTCTCTTAAGATATATTAAGACCACATACCTTGTCTCTCAACCCACAGGCTTGGTGCTTTTATATTCCTTTACCCCTTTTCCAACGAGATTCTGATACCTTGCTTCATTTTCATTTCAGGAATAGTGCACTTTGTGCATGTCAAATAAGGATCTAACTATAAGAGCATCGGTGTGGTCTAGCGGTCAAAAAAGTTGGCAAAAGTCATTAAAGATCAGGATTTAAATTCCAATAGAGACAAAAATCGTTATATAATTACTTTTTATTTTTTGGTGCCCAGAGTTAGCTGATATATTCGCTTAGCTAGTGAAATATGACAGATGCCTGATGAATTAGTCGAGGTGCGACAAGATGGCATTCCCACTATTATGAAGAAAATGAGAGGAGGATCTAAAAGGAGTAAAAGCACAATTGACTGACTTATTTTTGGACTATCAAACATTTCTCTGTTGTGCTTCTTTATAGGCCCACAAAAATATATACTACTATATGAGAGAAAAAAAATACTCCATCCAAGCTTTCGATACACATATGAAATAGAAGGTTGAAAAGAAGACAGAAAGTGGAGGTTAAATTATATTATCATGAGCACTCAATTCAGTCCAAACAAATTTAATAATAGACATGCCAAAAGTATATGTAAAAAGGTTAACAAAATATTTTATGCAATGAGACAGAGACTACAACTCATTGCAAATGAGTAATTGAAGAAAATAATATTAACTAAAATAGAATGTAGCTGGAAATGTGAGGATCCACTTGTCATGTCTTCCTTCTCTTTAAGATTCTCTTGTCCTAGAGATTGGTTCAACTATTAGAGCGCAATATGTGATATGTAGGTTTTCCATGTAACAAATTCGATGAGTTCTACAACGAGCACAATCCTCTTATTTAGTTATTATCATTGAGTTTGAAATCCTAAACAGACTGACGGTGATAACTAAGCCGGAGGAAGGTGAAGATGACTTATATTGATATAACAGGCCGAATGATTTCCCGATAAAAGCAAAGAAAGTAGAATGTTGATACTTGTTTGATTCTAAACATATGGTCTGAGTTTTTTGTTTTAAAAATGTAAATATCCTTGCATTACATATTTATGTAAAGGCTTCAAAGAAATAATCGAATGCCAGAGAGGTTATCAAGACTTCACAATTACCTTCTGCTACAAATTAAATTTTTTTATTATTTATGCATTGTATAATAACTAGACCTTGAATTAAATTAGAGAGCCAAATAGGAAATCTACTTTGTCATGCAGACAAATAATTGTTATTTAAGTGAGGAAGAGTATAAATGCATATTCATTATCCATCGAGTTTTAAACTATACACCAACTGACCCTAGAAATTTCTTGATTGTTAGAAAAATATGTTTTGTATTTTCCGAGATGATAAATAAGATACAACACCTATATATTGATTATTATATACGTATAACCAGTATATAAGTTTTGTATATTTCAGTCATATTAATAAATAATTTTGGTTGAACTGTACATATTGATAAGTTTATCCAAAAACAACTGATCTATGTAATTTGTATAAAGTTATAGTGAGTTGTTGTAAGTCAAATACATAAAAGCAAAATTGTACTAGTTAGATATTGACATGAACACTATAAAAATACCGCCCAAAATTCTCATTCGATCCCTATAAAAAGTGCCTAAAAGTTGACAATGAAAGATAGCCTCTATGAATGCTTTTAGGTCTACAAATATCAGTGGTGGAGATAGAATTTTCACTCAAATTTTTTTGAGGAAGAAAATTTGAATGGATCCCTTTTGCTTTGCTAACTCCGCCTTTACTTAGTTATTATTTTCTCAAAGCAAGAAAATTACTTAAATGACTTTATAGTTATTAGTAATATCAATCAAGAGATATCAACTGAGAATTCAAGAATCATTTGCTTGGATTTTGACTGTATATTTACATAAAAATAATAATGACCACATTCGCTAAAAGGTACAGGTAGTGCATATATAAGAGCTGGCCACTTGACATGGCTTGGTCACATTTTGGGTCGACCTACATATGCACTAGTATGTAGTTATGAAATTATGGTGATCAGTAAAAGTGTTAAAAAGGGGACGAAGTAGATTTAAAGTCACTTGGAAATAAATTGTTTGGAAAGACCTATAATTTCTTAGAATCAATGCTGATTAGCTTAAGATAGAACATAATGGAAAATAAAGATTCACATATGGGATATCTTTATATCCTAGAGAGAGGTCTTTATCGATCATTATTTAGTTGGAAATAGGTTTTAATCTTGTTAGTACATTCATTCTGATTTTACTCTTTTCTTTATAGGATAGCAAGGTTGTTTCCGATATAAGAGTTGCACTATCTACTTAAAATATGATTTATTTCTAAGATTTCAAGTCAAATCATTAAAACAAATGGTCTAGGTTGTTACCTCTTAACACAACATGACATTTCTTTCAACTTTGCATCAATGTATGGAATTCACTTAAGTGTATACCTAGCTCACCACTAAACAAATAGATTCTTTTTTATGCAGACTTCAAACTTAGGACCATAAATTTCACATCATCAGACCAAAGAATATACAAATAATGAAAAGAAGATGATTCATGAACATGGATAACTCACCATGAAACTCAAATATTGAAGAAGAGGACAAGCACCCAAGAGTGAGGTCACAAGTAACAAAGACATCGATACTTTACACAAATCATTAAAATTATATAACACATAAGTGCTGATCCTAGTTAAGAACAATCAAAGAAAGTCACACATTAATGTTATAGTCTTCTGCCACTATGTTACATTGATCTGATAACCCGTGAATCATTACTTATATTTGTTATTAATATGATCTCTAATAGAGTAATTTATTATTATTATTATTATTATTATTATTATTATTATAAAATAAATTTAAAGTATATGCTTAAAATAATATTTTAAAATATAATTTGAAAATATTTCAATAAAAATAGTCAAAAATTCAAAATACTTTATACATTGCATATTAATTTCTTTTCAATCCCAATTAACTCAAATTTTCTCTAATCAATTTCAAAATTTAGATATGAACTCCTCTCAATATTTTAAATCTTTTGATATATTATCACTCAAAATTATTCACGTTGACGACACATTAAATTTTAAAATCAACTTTTAAGAAGCTTTAATAGATGATGGGGAATGAAGAAGGAAAACAACGAAGAAAGAAAGGAAGAAAAGAAGAAGAAGAAGCCATCATTAAATTATTTTGGGTAATTATTTTTTTTTACTCAATGAACATTTTACCTAATGACCCCTATTAAATAAAGGTCTTGAGTTTAAATTTTATGAATGAAAAGAACTCTATTATAGTATTTTAGTGGATTTTACTTGGCGTAAATCTAATACTTCCTTCATTTCATATTAAATGAATTTGTGAGGCAGTGCGCACACATATTAAGAAAAACATTCAAATGACATAATTTGAACCATACTTTTTCACTATTGCCCTTTGTAAAATCATAAATATAACTTTGCAAGTAGTGTGATTTATCTCTTAGAAAATATAAAACTTCAATAAATGAAAAGACAGATATGGAAAAAGTTTCAAACTTCTATCTTGAACTTTTAACAATTCAATTATTTTGAACAATGATAAATTCCTCAAAAAATCACTTAATATGGAATGGAAAGAGTATGATGGAGGCTCATCAGAGGAGGTGTGAGACTGAAAATAAATTATGTTATAACTATTTTTAAAATTGATAATTTTTTTACGTTTGGGATTGCCATTTAACTAGTATCGGTTTCATAATTTGGATATTTTTTACTGAGTTGCATGTAAAAATTGATTAAACTTTCAATTATGTATGTCTAAATATTTTCATGTACGTTTGCACCATTGCACCTCAGTCATACATGACTAGAATAGTATAAATGGTTTGAAATTTTAAATATGTGCATCGAACAAAAAATAAAAATTGTTCTTCGAATTTCAGTGATTCAACACATGATTCAACATTTAAATATACTCTAAAGGAAAAAAGGCTCAAATATGTCGTCAAATTTTGAGAAAAGGCTCATCTATGCCATCCGTTAAAAGTTTGGCTCATTTATGTCATTTCTGTTTGAGAAAAGACACATCCATGCCATTATTTGTAAGCTAAAAATATTTTTTATTTTGCAAAACTATTTTGTACACGTAGTCAATTATGATTTGGGAACTTCATTAACTAAATTATTTTTTAAAATGGAAAAGGTTCTAATATGCCATCGAACTTTGAGAAAAGACTCATATATGTCATCCGTTAAAAGCTTGGCTCATCTATGCCATTTCAGTTAACAAATAATGACATGGATGAGCCTTTTCTCAACTGAAAATGACAGAAATGAGCCAAACCTTTAACGGATGACATAGATGAATTTTTTTTCAAAGTTCGATGGCATATTTGAGCTTTTTTCTTACTCTAAATAAGCTTACATTTGAAACATAAGTTTCATACATCATAAAGAACAAAACACAATCATCAATTTATCAAAAAATACAACAAATCTAACAAAACAAATTTAATACTATTTAAACTTTTTCAAGTTTACACTTTAGTCATACATACATGACTGAACTACATGTAAAAATGGACTAAAATTTCAAGCATGTGATGTTGCTGCTGTTACTAAAAAGTAATAATTTTATTTTTCAAATTAACATGCAAATAAGTTCAAATTTGAAACATAAGTTTTATGTATCATAAAAAAAAAATCTTCAATCATCAATTTATTAATGTAACAACAAATCTAATAAACCCATTTAACACCCTTTAACTTTTTTCAAGTTTACACTTAGTCATGCATACATGACTGAACTACATGTAAAAATGGATTAAATTTCAGGTGTGTGAGTCTGAAGGTTTTGCTTAAATATAATAAATTTATTTTTAAAATTTCAACACTCAAATCTACTCCAAATAAGTTCAAATTTAAAACATATGCTCCGTGTATCACACAGAACAATCTTCAATCATCAATTTGTCAATGTAACAACAAATTTAACAAACTCATTTAATATTCTTTCAATTTTTTAATTTATATTCGTGATGTCATATTTAACTGAAACACATATTACGATTGACTAAAATTTCAATCGTATGCCTTTGAATGCGAAAGAAAAGTATGTTCTTTCGCTTAAAAATTATTTAATATTCAATAATCTTGCAAATTATATAAGATGAGTATTACTTAAATGTGGCAACCAAAAAAGGATAATCCATAAAGTTTCTACAAATTAAAGTCCACGATGCACAATTTGAAACTTGATAAATAATTAATTACCTTTTTAAATCTTTTCTTACATCTAGCCATGATTACCATTTCTCCTTAAATTTTTATTAGATTTCTAAATTATTTCAAGTAATCATATTAAGGTTGGACTTTAATTTGTGGTTGACAAGAATTCACCGTTTGACTTTATAATTAACAAACAAACTTAATTATTTCATATTGTATGGTGACATTAAGAATAAATCTTTTGTCCGTGTTTTTTTTAATATCGATCATTTCAGTTTTAGTAGAATATAATCTAATACTTTAATTAGAATTTTGTATTAAATTACTTAAATTTTAATCAATAAATAAAATTATTTAACTAAAAATATCCAAAGTTGTGTATTGCATAATTATGATTAATATAAATTATATTATCTTTACCAGTATAAATAGATGTTACCTTTGATGTTTAGTATGAAAAAAAAATATTTCATGTCTTATAAAAATATTATAACGGCGAAATCAATCGGTGGCCCCCTAAAATTGACACCAACTTTCACTTAGACACCTAAACCAGGAGATGTTCATTTTAGACACCTCAAGTAAGGATCGAATGTGTCATCTTGACACTTTTTTACACAGCTGGCACCTCACGTGTTTTCCACCTATCTGAGGCGCGTAGAAGCTGTTTTTTTAAAAAAAAAATTTGTTCTTCTTCTTCATCATTTTTTAATATTGTTACATGTATCCATCAGTTTTGCATCAAACGGAAAGCGACTGTGCTCATTAGTTCTTGTTACTTTTAAATTCTTAAGTTATTTTTTATGCCCGGATTTCTGTCAAGATTTTCCGACGACTTAACCATCTTCCGAAAAAAAAAACTAGAACAACGAAGCATATCGATTTTGGAGAAGACGACGGCGGGGTGGGTGGTGTTGGAAGACCACTGATAGGGTGTGGGGATGGGGGTTAATTAGTGAGTAATTTTAGATTTGTATTAATCTTACCGGAAAAAATGGAGGTTCGTCAGATTTTTTGACCCAATTTGATTTATATTTTTGTTTGCCATTATAGCTCCATATTTTCCTCTTTAGATGATATGGATAGTGTTGGGTGGGTGTTGGAGGAGAAGAAGATTCGGTGGGGTGGGGGAGGGGTTGGGGTGGGTGGGGTTGGAAAAGATGACGGCGGGGTGGGTGGGGTTAATAGTTGTTAATTTTTATTTTTTTTTGAATTAAAAAATGTCACGTGTCATCAAATTATTGGTCATTATTTGATAATTATTTTTGATATATATATATGTCACGTATCTTTATTTAATTCGCTGCTTTTGACACGTCAGACGAGTGTATTACACACACCTAATATATTTTGATGATTGTCAAAAAAATATCAAGATGACACATTCGACCCTTACTTGAGGTATCTAAAATGAACATCTCCTGATTTAGATGTCTAAGTGAAAGTTGGTGCCAACTTTAGGGGATCACCGATGGATTTCGCCATATTATAACTATACCATTATGTAACCATCATAAGATGTGCAGTAAATGACCATCATTGGTCCCCTCTTAATCATAATATTACGGGTTGCTTAGTACGTATTAAAGTAGAGTTAGAGAAAGCGAATGAGCTTTTGTCACTTGACAACTATTCATTCCATAACAAACTTTTGGGACCATGCACACTCAATTTCCCACCCCTATTCCTCACATGCACACACAATTACACCCACAACTGCTCACCATTTTAAATTCCTCACTCATATATTCTCCCTGCACCAATAAAAATCTCACACCTCACGCCAATACAAACATCATACCTCACCGGCTCATGCGGATACCTACTCTATGACCTAAGTAGGAGAATCCTTAACCCCTTTCATGTAAAGCATTGCGGAATTTATATCAAAACTTGAGTATTTAAGCCAGATATTTCTAATAATATGTAGTAATCCATTTTATACAATTTATACAAAACTCTCAAGGATACTAGTCTAAAACAGGTACAAGATCTTCTAAGAGTAGCAACATAATAAATGAAAACTGACACAGCTCCCACCATAAGGAAGGAAAAATAGAAGCTGTTGGAGGATCGTCTTCGTCTTCACCTAAGAGACATAACTGACCCTGCAATCAGATTATGCCACATAGCAAGAGTTGTATCAGTACATACAACACGTACTGGTAGCCATCATCAATCAATCTGATATCCACCGCATAGTATATGAGCAAAAGATAAGAGAGATAATAATAATTAAGCTTTATAAGCCTGTTCACACAACCATATAAGTAAGCTCCTTACTCTCACTCTTATAGTCTTCATCACTTCACTATCCATAGTTTCACTATCCATTCTAGTTACAAACTTGAGACCTGTGGGTTATAATTATAGGCCCACCATACTACTACTCACTTCCCTCTAACAGTTACCTCCCAACAACCTTAGCCACTCAATGGTTCCACCCAACTACTACTGGTCTTGATCCAGTTGTTTCACAACATAGGGACCTAGCCATTCCAAAACCACACCTCATTACTAACTCCGGTTTCTAAGTAACAACTACTACTACCACATTTACTCGTGGAAACTTCAATGGGGACAACTCTCTGTCAACAAGCAACCTTTACCTCTAAACCTTTAAATACAGAACAATTCATATATCACATAAAGTCCTAACATGGTCCACTATACAGAATCACAATTCTTTATAACTAACATGCCTCAACTCAAGTGTTCTTTTATAAGTTCTTTTCCCGGCTCATTTACAACTAATCTCACTTTTATACAGAAATATAGATATTATCATGTCCTCTCATGGGTCCATCCACACACACATACTTGGCTCTCTAAGGGGACCCAATCCAGCCATATATGTATCGGAATATGACACCCTATCCAATTATGTATCGGAATGTGACATCCGATCCAATTATGCTGTAACACCCCTCAAAATTTTTCCCTAAGATTCAGACCTTTCTTGTATACGTGTAGGGTCGAACTCAATTATTTTGAAGTATGTGCACGAGTTAAGATGAGTTCCTAAGTAATTAAAGAGTGTTAGAGGTGATGTGGGGTCATAAGGGATCCTTAGAGCCAAACTAAGTCCAAAAAGATTCGTCGTGGCTAAGTTTGAGGAGGAGTTCACAAAAGGGGTTGACTTCTAACGACCCTATTTTTTGAAATATGATGATCTGGGTGGCCCAACGCCACCCAACCCCACCAAGAATGTAAATTTTGGAGTTTGGAGTCAAAAGATACGACGATCCTAAGACGAACTAGCACGGCAGGAATTTTAGGCCTGTGTCGCAATTGCTGGGAATCTGGGCTTGGCGCCGCAGTGGCGCGACACGCCACTATCGCGCCAGGAACATGCCTCAGTAGATTGGTCCCTGGCGCGGTGCGCCACTATGAGGTGTGCAGGGGTTTTCAGGCCAAATTTCCAGAACCCAGAAAATATGGCCTTGGCGTTGTAAGGGCGCGACGCGCCACTATCGCACCAAGAATGTGCCTCAGTAGTTTGGTCCTTGGCGCGGCGCGCCACTAAAAGTTATGAAGGTTTTAGTTGTAATCGGCCTGGCGCTGCAATGGCGCGATGTGCCACTATCGCGTCAGGAACATTTTTAGCCTATTTTTCAGAATTTTGGAGAAAGGGCAATTTGGGAATTGTCCCAAATTATATATGTATCAGCCTTGGGACGTTTTGGGGATCATTTTCAGCCCCACACTCTCTCTCTAAAAGCCCTAGAAAATTCTCTCTTCATCTTCTTCTTCTTCCTCTCCATTTCCAACAAGGAATTGTTCCAAGAGCTTCAAGACTTCAAGTTTCCATTGAAGACCCAACAACAAGGTTCCTTCAAAAATCTATTTTTAAGGTATGTAAGGCTATCCAAAACATGGGTTGAGTCCACCCATGTGCCCTACTCTTGCTTTGAGGTTAGAGGTCCATGAGAATGTAGTTTCTTGGTATGGTTTATGTTTGAATGAGTTTTGTCTCTTATTAATTTAACTTTATTGGTATTGATGTTGTTGAGCTAAGAAGTTCCTAAAATCTTCATGTTAGTATGAGTTGATGGAGATTACTTGTTATTATATTTTGTTGATCTCTTTAACCATGTGATTATGTTGCATAAGTCAATTTTCTTGAATGTGCTATTCTACTTGAATTGTTGGGTTAAAGCCTTAGAGTTGTGATGAGTCCTAAGGAGAGGTTATAAATTCTTATCTAAATGAGGCTTCATTGAGTTGATTGGAGGATAGAATTGACGAGTGGACGAGGTCCTAAATGGGACTTGCCATTATGACTTAATTGAGTTGAAATGAGAATAGAGTTGATGAGTTGGCAATGTCCCACATGAAACTAGTCGTGAGGGCTTGTTTGAGATGATTGGAGAGAGTCTTATGAGCATGGAGTCATGGGAGGAGTATCGAGCACCAAAACGGGTAAGAGTATAGTCCATACTCAAACCCCAGAAACTACGCCGCCAACGTAGGTAGGGATGGAACTGTTAAAGTCGGAAGCTTCCAGTGGGATCGAACCGTTAAAGTCGGATATTTCCCATTTTATTGTCCTGAAATGATAGGACTTGACTAATCGATGGTATCCATGATTAGGGAGGCGTTCATGCCCTGACAAGGTATGGACGGACGTGGTAACAATGTCTGATTGTTGTACTATCACTGGCTCATAGGTGATGGTTGTCGGATAAGAGAAACTCCCATTTAGGTCTTGATAGTACTCAGAGTCAGTTGAGTTGAGTGGCTTGTGATTGGTCCCGTCTAAACCATTTCTTGTTAGACTTAGGACACTATGAGTGAGTTTTTATATGTACATATATGAGTTGAGATCCTGAGTTGATATTGATGTTTTCTTGATGTTTGTTTCATCCAGCCATTTTACATACTCGTATATTCCACGTACTGATGTCATTTGGCCTGCATCGTTTCATGATGCAGAGACGTAACCTTGATAGCCTATGCTTCAAGACAACTTAAGGTTCAAGACAACTTAAGGTTCATGAGAGGAATTACCCAACTCATGACCTTGAGCTGGCAGCTGTGGTATTTGCTTTAAAATTTTGGCGCCACTACTTGTATGGAGTGCACGTTGATGTGTTCACCGATCATAAGAGTTTACAATACATCTTCAGCCAGAAGAAACTCAATCTGAGGCAGAAGAGATGGCTTGAGCTACTCAAAGACTATGATATGAGTATCCTCTACCATCCAGGTAAAGCTAACATTGTTGCTGATGCTCTTAGCAGGTTGTCTATGGGTAGCACTGCCCATATAGAGGAGGAGAGGAAAGAATTGGCTAAAGAGGTACATAGACTGGCTCGATTGGGAGTTCGTCTTGAAGAGAACAATGAAGGAAGAGTTAATGTTCAGGATGGGTATGCATCCTCACTCGTGGCTGAGGTAAAAGAGAAGCAAGACCAAGATCCCATCCTTCTCCAGTTGAAGAAAGTTGTTCACAAGCAATAGGTGATAGTTTTTACCAAAGGGGGAGATGGTGTGTTGAGATACCAAACTTTATTGTGTGTACCAGATGTCGAAGATGTTCGAGAAAGGATTATGGCCGAAGCGCATAGTTCTAGATACTCTATTCATCCTGGCTCTACAAAGATGTACCATGACTTGAGGGAAGTTTATTGGTGGAGTGGAATGAAGAGAGATATCGCGGAATTTATTTCTAAGTGCCCAAATTGTGTCACGCCCCGAGAGGGTACCCTAGACGTAACCGGCACCCGAAGGCCATTTCTGACCTCCGAGCGAACCACGTGGTCCAGTCACTCCTTCATTCAAGCACATTCTCTTAGCAGGAACTCAATTTAAAGAAATACTTTTCATAATATAAGGGCCGAAGGCCAAACATTTACAATCAAGAGAAGACAATAAAAATAGGACTCCCCAAGATGACCGCTCGACCTCCCCACACTCCAGTCTATGAAGCCTCTATTCAAGTCTAAAATGTGTCAATGACAAGCCCATGGCTACCAACAATCTAAATAGAAGAAAGGACAACAAAACTGTACAAAAAGGCCCAATATCCTCCGGGAACTAGGAGGACTCACCGACTAGCTGGAAGTATATGTGAATCTTCAATGGGGCGCCGCTTGATGATCTCTAGTACCTGTCTCTGCATCATGAAACGATGCAGGCCAAATGGAGTCAGTACATGGAATGTACGAGTATGTAAAATGGCCGAATACAACGATCATCAAGGAAGAATCAATCAACTCGGGAGCTCAACTCAAAAGGAATGACAACTCAATCAAATGTCCTAAGTCTAAACAAGGATATGATTTAGACTAGACCAATCATATACAATTCAACTCAATCTGACTCAGAGTACTATCAAAACCTATTTGGGAGTTTCTTTTAATCGACAACCATCACTTATGAGCCAGTGAAAGTACAACAAACCGACATTGTTGCCGCGTCCGTTCATACTTTACCAGGGCATGAACGAATCAACAAATCATGGATCCAATCCAACTAGGTCCTATAATGTCAGGACAAATCTCTCGGGGAAGCATCCGACTTTAACGGTTCCATCCCTCCTACGTTTGGCGATGCAGTTATTGGGTTCGAGTATGGACTATACTCTTGCCCAATTCGGTGCTCGATACTCCTTCCGAGACTCAATGCTCATAAGACTCCATCCAATCAACTCAATCAAATCATATCGACAAGTCTCATTACAACCTTGTCAACTCATCAACTCTATCACAATCAAATCTCAATCATATCTTCAAAAGAGGTTTTAAATGCACATATATAACATCATCTAGATATAACCAATCATTACCTCCATCCGTTTGAGAAACATTTGAGGCTCATCACAATTTCAAGACTCTAAATTTGACCTTTCATATTAAGCAACATGTTTAAGAAAAATAACCTCCTTTATCAAATCTACATAATTTAGAAGATCAATAAAACATATTTAGCAACTCATTTCTTCATCATCTCATACTCACATAAGGGCTCATTTTAGTAACCTCTTAGGTCAACAACATTGACACATAAATAATCAAATAAGATGGGAACAAAACTCATTCAAATATGTACCACACTAAGGAACTCCATTTCCATGAATATCTAACCACAAAACAAGAATAGGGCACATGGGTGAACTCAACCCATGTTTTGGATAGCCTTACATACCTTAGTGAAGACTTGAAGAAAACCTTGTAGTTGGGTCTTCAATGGAGGACTCAAATCTTGAAGTTCTTGGACTCTTTTTTTTGTTAGAAATGGAGAGGAAGAGAAGAGAGAGGAGCTAGGGCTTTTAGAGAGAGAGTGGGGGCTGAAGAAATGGTCCCAAAATGTACAAGGCTTGTGTATATATAATTTGGGACAATTCCCAAATTGCCCTGCCTCCAAATTCTGAAAATTAGGCCAAAACGCCCTTGGCGCGATAGTGGCGCGTCGCGCCCTTACAGCGCCAAGGACAATTACGCCTAAACCCTGCACAACTTTTAGTGGCGCGTCGCGCTAGGGACCAAACTACTGAGGCATGTTTCTGGCGCGATAGTGGCGTATCGCACCCATACAGCACCAAGCCCATTATTCTGAATTTTGGGAATTTGGCCTGAAAACCCTGCACAACTTTTAGTGGCGCATCGCGCCAAGGGCCAAACTACTGAGGCATGTTTCTGGCGCGATAGTGGCGCATCGCGCCCTTACAGCGCCAAGGCCATTTCCCCAGCAGTTGCAACCCAGGCCAAAAATGAAATTCCTGTCTTGCTAGTTCATCTTAGGATAGTCATATCTTTTGACTCCGAACTCCAAAATTTACGTTCTTGGTGGCATTGGAAAGAAGACTCGATGACCTTTAATTTGATAGGTCGTGGGCCACCCAGATTGATGTCTTTCAAAAGATAGGGTCGTTAAAAGTCGACCCTTACATGAACTCGTCCTAAACTTAGCCACGACAGATCTTTTGGGCTTAGCTCGGTTCTAGGGGTCCTCAATGACCCCACATCACCTCCAACGCTCTTAAATTTCTCAGAGACTCATCTTAACTCAAGCACATACTTCGAAATAAATACGATGGGCCCCACACGTATACAAAGAAGGCCCGAATCTTAGGGAAAATTTTGAGGGGTGTTACATTATCTCCCCCTTGGAATCATTCGTCCTCGAATGACGAGCAACCAAGAATGGACTCGGGGTACAAATCACAATCAAAACTCAGTCATTCAATCAATCAAATTCTCAATCAAAACTCAAAAAGGTACAAATGAATTCGAGTCAAGGAAATGGTCATTACCTTCAATAATCTCCTCGGTAGGCACAAATAGATATGGATATTTAGACTTCATGGCTTCCTCCGCTTCCCATGTGGCTTCCTCAATAAGTTGATTCCTAAATAGAACTTTGACCGAGGCGATTTCTTTGTTCCTTAGTTTGTGAATCTGGCGATCAAGAATTTGGACTGGGACCTCTTCATAAGATAAGCTATCCTTCATTCCAACGCTGTCAATGGGGACTACAAACGAGGGATCGCCTAAGCACTTTTTCAACATTGAAACGTGGAACACCGGATGGATAAAAGCTAGCTCTGAGGGTAAGTCCGACTCATAAGCAACACTCCCGATCCGCCTCAAAATTTGGTACGGACCAATATATCGAGGACTAAGTTTCCCCTTCTTTCCAAACCTCATGACACCCTTCATGGGTGACACTTTCAAATACACCCAATCATCCACCTCAAACTCTAAGTCCCTCCTCCTCACATCGGTGTAAGATTTTTGGCGGCTTTGGGCTATTTTTAGCCTCTGTCGAATAACTCGTACCTTCTCCATGGCTTGATGAACAAGGTCCGGCCCAATCAACTCGGCTTCACCAACTTCAAACCACCCAATAGGCGATCTATACCTCCTCCCATACAAGGCTTCATAAGGAGCCATTTGAATGCTCGCATGATAGCTATTGTTATATGCAAACTCTATGAGAGGCAAGTGATCATCCCAATTCCCCTTGAAGTCAAGCACACACGCCCTCAACATATCTTCCAATGTCTGAATTGTGTGCTCTACTTGGCCATCTGTCTGGGGATGGAAGGCTGTACTCAAGTTCACCCTCGAACCTAATCCCTTCTGAAAGGATTTCCAAAATTGGGAAGTGAAATGAGCTCTTCTGTCTGAGATGATAGACAAAGAGACCCCATGCAATCTGAAGATCTCCTGTATATACAACTTCGCATAATCTTCTGCGGTGTCAGTAGTCTTAACTGTCAAGAAGTGAGCTGATTTCGTCATTCTATCCATAATCACCCAAATGGAATCATGTTGCTTTCGGGACTTCGGCAAGCCTGTAATAAAGTCCATGTTGATCATCTCCCACTTCCACTCTGGAATTTCTATGTTTTGGGCTAAACCACATGGCCTTTGATGCTCAACCTTCACTTGTTGACAATTCGGGCATTTGGAAACGAATTCCGCAATATCTCTCTTCATCCCACTCCACCAATAGATCTCCCTCAAGTCATGGTACATTTTTGTGGAACCCAGATGAATAGAGTAGCTAGAACTATGCGCTTCGGCCATAATCCTCCCTCGAACATCATCGACATCCGACACACACAATCTATTTTGGTACCGTAATACACCATCTCCCCCTTGGGTAAATACCATTACTTCTTGTTTGTGTACAACTCCCTTCAATTAGAGAAGGAAGGGATCTTGGTCTTGCTTCTCCTTCATCTCTGCCACAAGTGAGGATGTAGACCCGTCCTGAACTGTAACTCCGCCTTCATTGTTCTCTTCCAGATGAACTCCCAGTCGGGCTAACCTATGTACCTCCTTTGCTAATTCTCTCATTCCTTCCTCCATGTGGGCAGTGCTACCCATAGACAACCTGCTAAGAGCATCAGCAATAATATTAGCTTTACCTGGATGGTAGAGGATGCTCATATCATAGTCCTTGAGTAGCTCAAGCCATCTCCTTTGCCTCAGGTTGAGTTCCTTCTGGCTAAAGACGTATTGCAAGCTCTTGTGATCGGTGAATACATCGATATGCACTCCATACAGGTAGTGGCGCTAAATTTTAAGTGCAAACACCATAGCTGCCAGCTTAAGGTCATGAGTTGGGTAATTCCTCTCATGAAGCTTAAGCTGTCTTGAAGCATAGGCTATCACCTTCCCCCTTTGCATCAACACACAACCCAAACTAATTCTGGAGGCATCACAATAAATCACAAAACCCTCTGTTCCATCGAGCAAAGTTAGAACAAGAGCAGTGGTTAGCTTGGTTTTTAATTTCTGAAAACTCTCCTCACAAGCATCTGACTATTAGAACTTAGCCTTCTTTTGGGTCAGCTTAGTCAACGGTGACGCTATGGATGAGAATCCCTCTACAAACCTTCGATAGTACCCGGCCAAACCCAGGAAGCTCCTTATCTCTGTTAGGGATGTGGGTCTAGGCCAATTCTTCACAGCTTCAATTTTCTGAGTATCAACCTGAATGCCATCTCCAGATACAATATGGCCTAAGAAGGCCACTGATGCAAGCCAAAACTTACATTTAGAGAACTTTGCATACAATACCTGGTCCCTCAAAGTTTGTAAAACGACTCTAAGATGATAGGCGTGCTCCTCTTCATTCTTGGAGTAAACCAGAATATCATCTATGAATACAATCACAAACATATCAAGATACAGTTTGAATACTCAGTTCATGAGATCCATAAAAGCGGCGGGGGCGTTAGTCAAACCAAAGGACATGACCAAAAATTCAAAGTGGCCATAACGAGTCCAGAAAGCAGTCTTCGGAATATCACATTCTCTCACCTTCAACTGGTGGTAGTCGGATCTCAAGTCTATCTTTGAGAAACAAGTGGCACCTTGAAGTTGATCGAATAAGTCATCTATTCTGGGGAGAGGGTATTTGTTCTTTATAGTGACTTTATTCAGCTGCCTGTAGTCGATGCACATTCTAAAGGACCCATTCTTCTTCCGCACAAATAAGACCGGAGCACCCCATGGTGAGACACTCGGCCTAATGAATCCCTTATCTAACAAGTCTTTCAGCTGCTCCTTCAACTCCTTCAACTCAGCCGGAGCCATTCTATATGGAGGAATTAAGATAGGTTGGGTATTAGGAAGAACATCAATCCCGAAGTCGATCTCCCTATCAGGAGGAACTCCAGGCAGATCATCAAGAAAGACATCCAGAAACTCATTGACAATCGGAACCGACTCAAGGGATGGAGACTCAATATTGTCACCTTTTACTCGGAAAATGTGATAAACACACCCTTTTGAGATTAGCTTCCTGGCCCTAAGGTATGAAATAAACTTACCCTTAGGCGCAATCGAACTACCCTTGTACTCTATGACAGCCTCATTCAGGAATTTGAACGTGATAATCTGAGTTCTACAATCAATAGAGGCATAACAAACATAGAGCCAGTCCATGCCAAGAATCACATCAAAGTCAACCATGTCCAACTCAATTAGGTCGGCCAAGGTATCCCTGTGATAAATGGACACAGTGCAATCTCTATAGACTCTCTCAGCTAAGATAGAATCACCGACAGGAGTGGCCACACTAAAAGGCTCAAGAAGACGTTTAGGAATTTTATCGAATTTACTAGCCACATAAGGAGTCACAAAAGATAGGGTGGCACCCGAATCCATCAATACATAATAATCAAAAGAAGAGACTGGAATCATACCCGTCACGACGTTTGGAGAGTTCTCCTGATCTTGGCGACTACCCATGGCATATAGGCGGTTGGTACCTCCGCTGGTGCCTGAAGTAGTGCCCCTCTAATTACCTCTAGCCGGTAGTGCGGTGGTAGAGAACTGGGCTCTGTTCCCCGATGCTAGGCACTCTTTCTGAAAATGGTCTATTTGGCTGTATTTATAACAACCCATCCTTCCCGCTCTGCACTCTCCCAAGTGAAGCTTACCACACTTGACACATGGTGTCTTCCCTTGCGCACCCTGACCCATGCTAGCTTGGGGTTGAGAATCCTGTGGCCTGAAATTCTGGCGATTTTGTCCCTGCCGATCATACCTGTTCTGTTGTATCGGTGCACTGGCGGTAGATGAGGCATAGGTGGAAGGCCTCTTCTGGAAGAAGGACCTGTTTCCCTTGCTTTGCCTCTGCTCATTCTCATGCCCAACTGATCTCGCCTTTTTGTTCAGGTGCTCTTCTCTATCCTTTCTTTTCTCCTCCTCTACCTGTTGAGCATACACCATTAATCTGGAAAGATCCATATACGATATCAATAATGCTGCCTTGCACTCTTTCTTCATATGCCTCCCCAATCCGGAGATGAATTTCCTCATCTGTGACCTCACATCAGGAATCATTTCTGGAGCATACCTGGACAGCTGGATGAACTTTAGGCCATACTCCTTAACCGACATACCTTCTTATTTTAGGTTAACAAATTCCTCCACCTTCGCTTCCCTCAATTCTCGGGAAAAGAAGTGGTCAAGGAAGGCTCCCTCAAACTCATCCCATCTAGCAGGTTCAACATCCTCACCCTACTCTGTTCCCATTGGTTATACCAAATGTTTGCCACATCTTTGAGTTGATAAGATACCAATTCGACCCCCTCGATTTCTGTAGCATGCATAGCTTTCAGAATCTTCCATATCTCATCGATAAAGTTTTGGGGATCTTCATCGACCTTAGAACCCGTGAATGCCGGTGGATTCATCCTCAGAAAGTCTCTAATTCTAATGGCAGCAGATGGCTCCTAGGAACTAGAACTGAGAGTCGACGAACTCTGATTACCACTTCGGGCAGCCATTAGTTGCGTGAGCATTGTAATTGCCCCTCGAAATTCAGCTTTGGATATGGGTGCAGGTGGGGTAGATGGCACTTGAGGGGCATCTGCATATCTCGCGGGTTAGCCTCTAGCCCTTGCTGGGTGTGCCTCTGACTGTGGCATCCCTGTATTATAAACATTCCTCTGGCTAGCGGCACGTTTAGGAGGCATTATCTATAACGTACAAACGTACGAATTAGAAAGGAGTTTTATAGAGTTTAACTCTATCGCACGAGTTCAGAGTATGAAAGAAGTAAAACAATTCCTAATGTCTTATAGCCTCCTGATTATAAGTGTCGTGCACAACACACCCATAAACAAGACTCTACTAGACACGGCTTCATAGACTCCCTAGGACACTTGAACTTTGTGCTCTGATACCATATTTGTCATACCCCGGGAGGGTACCCTAGATGTAACCGGCACCCGAAGGCCATTTCTGACCTCCGAGCGAACCACCTGGTCCAGTCACTCCTTCATTCAAGCATATTCTCTTAGCAGGAACTCAATTTAAAGAAATACTTTTCATAATATAAGAGCCGAAGGCCAAACATTTACAATCAAGAGAAGACAATAAAAATAGGACTCCCCAAGATGACTGTTCGACCTCCCCACACTCCAGTCTATGAAGCCTCTATTCAAGTCTAAAATATGTCAATGACAAGCCCATGGCTACCAACAATCTAAATAGAAGAAAGGACAACAAAACTGTACAAGAAGGCCCAATATCCTCTGGGAACTAGGAGGACTCACCGACTGGCTGGAAGTGTATGTGGATCTTCAACGGGGCGCCGCTTGATGATCTCTAGTACCTGTCTCTGCATCATGAAACGATGCAGGCCAAATGGAGTCAGTACATGGAATGTACGAGTATGTAAAATGGCCGAATACAACGATCATCAAGGAAGAATCAATCAACTCGGGAGCTCAACTCAAAAGGAATGACAACTCAATCAAATGTCCTAAGTCTAAACAAGGATATGATTTAGACTGGACCAATCATATACAATTCAACTCAATCTGACTCAGAGTACTATCAAAACCTATTTGGGAGTTTCTCTTAATCGACAACCATCACTTATGAGCCAGTGAAAGTACAACAAACCGACATTGTTGCCGCGTCCGTTCATACTTTGCCAGGGCATGAACGAATCAACAAATCATGGATCTAATCCAACCAGGTCCTATAATGTCAGGACAAATCTCTCGGGGAAGCATCCGACTTTAACGGTTCCATCCCCCCTATATTTGGTGACGCAGTTATTGGGTTCGAGTATGGACTAAACTCTTGCCCAATTCGGTGCTCGATACTCCTCCCGAGACTCAATGCTCATAAGACTCCATCCAATCAACTCAATCAAATCATATCGACAAGTCTCATTACAACCTTGTCAACTCATCAACTCTATCACAATCAAATCTCAATCATATCTTCAAAAGAGGTTTTAAATGCACATATATAACATCATCTAGATATAACCAATCATTACCTCCATCCGTTTGAGAAACATTTGAGGCTCATCACAATTTCAAGACTCTAGATTTGACCTTTCATATTAAGCAACATGTTTAAGAAAAATAACCTTCTTTATCAAATCTACATAATTTAGAAGATCAATAAAACATATTTAGCAACTCATTTCTTCATCATCTCATACTCACATAAGGGCTCATTTTAGTAACCTCTTAGGTCAACAACATTGACACATAAATAATCAAATAAGATGGGAACAAAACTCATTCAAATATGTACCACACTAAGGAACTCCATTTCCATGAATATCTAACCACAAAACAAGAATAGGGCACATGGGTGAACTCAACCCATGTTTTGGATAGCCTTACATACCTTAGTGAAGACTTGAAGAAAACCTTGTAGTTGGGTCTTCAATGGAGGACTCAAATCTTGAAGTTCTTGGACTCTTGTTTTTGTTAGAAATGGAGAAGAAGAGAAGAGAGAGGAGCTAGGGCTTTTAGAGAGAGAGTGGGGGCTGAAGAAATGGTCCCAAAATGTACAAGTCTTGTGTATATATAATTTTGGACAATTCCCAAATTGCCCTGCCTCCAAATTCTGAAAATTAGGCCAAAACGCCCTTGGCGCGATAGTGGCGCGTCGCGCCCTTACAGCGCCAAGGCCAATTACGCCTAAACCCTGCACAACTTTTAGTGGCGCATCGCGCCAGGGACCAAACTACTAAGGCATGTTTCTGGCGCGATAGTGGCGATCGCGCCCTTACAGCGCCAAGCCCATTGTTCTGAATTCTGGGAATTTAGCCTAAAAACCCTGCACAACTTTTAGTGGCGCATCGCGCCAATGGCCAAACTACTGAGGCATGTTTCTGGCGCGATAGTGGCGTGTCGCTCCCTTACAGCGCCAAGGCCATTTCCCCAGCAGTTGCAACCCAGGCCAAAAATGAAATTCCTGTTGTGGTAGTTCATCTTAGGATCGTCATATCTTTTCACTCCGAACTCCAAAATTTACGTTCTTAGTGGCGTTGGAAAGAAGACTCGACGACCTTTAATTTGATAGGTCGTGGGCCACCCAGATTGACGTCTTTCAAAAGATAGGGTCGTTAAAAGTCGACCCTTACATGAACTCGTCCTAAACTTAGCCACGACGGATCTTTTGGGCTTAGCTCGGTCCTAGGGGTCCTCAATGACCCCACATCACCTCTAACGCTCTTAAATTCCTCAGGGAATCATCTTAAATCAAGCACATACTTCGAAATAAATATGATGGGGCCCACACATATACAAAAAAGGCCCGAATCTTAGGGAAAATTTTGAGGGGTGTTACAAATTGGTCCCATCTAAACCATTTCTTGTTAGACTTAGGACACTATGAGTGAGTTGTTATATGTACATATATGAGTTGAGATCCTGAGTTGATATTGATGTGTTCTTGATGTTTGTTTCATCCGGCCATTTTACATACTCGTATATTCCACGTACTGATGCCATTTGGCCTGCATCATTTCATGATGTAGAGACAGGTACCAGAGATCATTAACCAGCACACTGTTTATTATCCACACACTTCCAGCTACTTGGTGAGTCCTCCTAGTTTTAGGAGGATTTTGAGCTCCCTGTATAGTTTCATTTTGTCTCCTTATTTTGATTGTTGGTTGTCATGGGCTTGTCATTGGCACCTCCTAGACTTTGATAGAGACTTCATAGACTAGAGTGTGGGGAGGTTGGACTGTTACCTTGAGGAGTCCTATATACTTATTTTATTGAGTTGATAATATTTATCCTTCGGCCCCCATATCGTGAATAGTATATTGTGATTGAACCCTCTTTTGAGTGAATGTGATTGAATGATAGTGTGACTGAATCAGGTGGTTCGCTTGAAGGTCAGAAATAGCTTCCGAGTGCCGGTCACGTCTAGGGTATCCTCCCGGGATGTGACAAATATGGTATCATAGCACAGAGTTCAAGTGTCCTAGGGAGTCTATGAAGCCGTGTCTAGTAGAGTCTTGCTTGTGGGTGTGTTGTGCACCACACTTATAAGCAGGATGCTATAGGACATTAGGAATTATTTCCCTTCTTTCATACTCTGAATTCGTTCGATGGAGTTAAACTCTATGAAACTTTCCTTATAATTTGTGCATTTATACATTACAGATAATGTCTCCAAAATATACTGCTAGTCAGAGGAATATCGATAATACAGGGATGCCCCAGTCTGAGGTGCGCCCGACAAGGGCTAGAGGCCGACCTGCGAGGTATGCGGAGGCACCTCAAATGCCTGCTACCCCGCCTGCACCCATATCAGAGGAAGAATTTTATGGGGTAATTGCAATGCTCACGCAATTAATGGTTGCTCGAAATGGTAACCAGAGTTCGCCGACTCTTAGCTCTAGTTCCCAAGAGCTGTCTGCTGCCACTAGAATTAGAGACTTTCTGAGGATGAATCCGCCGGCATTCACAGGTTCTAAGGTTGATGAAGACCTCTAAAATTTTATTGATGAGATATGGAAAATTCTGAAAGCTATGCATACTACGGAGGTTGAGGGGGTTGAGTTGGTGTCCTACCATCTCAAGGATATGGAAAACATCTGGTATAACCAATGGGAACAAGGTAGAGGTGAGGATGTTGAACCTGCTATGTGGGATGAATTTGAGGGAGCCTTTCTTGACCACTTTTTTTCCTGAGAATTGAGGGAAGCGAAAGTGGAGGAGTTTGTAAATTTGAAATAGGAGGGTATGACAGTTAAGGAGTATGGCCTGAAGTTTATCCAGCTGTCCAGGTATGCTCCAGAAATGATCCCAGATGTGAGGTCAAAGATGAGGAAGTTCATTTCCGGATTAGGGAGGCATGTGAAAATGGAAAGCAAGGCATCATTGTTGATCTCGAATATGGATATTTTCAGATTAATGGTGTATGCTCAACAGGTGGAGGATGAGAAGAGAAAAGACAGAGAGGAGCATTTGAGCAAGAAGGTAAAATCAGCGGGCCATGAGAATGGACAGAGGCAAAATAAGGGCAATAGGTCTTTCTTCCAGAAGAGGCCTTCCAACTATGCCTCATTCACCGCCAGTGCATCTATGCCGCAGAACAGGTATGATCCGCACGGACAGAGTCGCCAAAATCTCAGACCCTAGGGTTCTCAATCCCAAGCCAGCGTAAGTCAAGGCTTGAGAGGGAAGCCACCATACGGCAAGTGTGGTAGGCTCCACTTGAGAGAATACAGAGCGGGAAGGGTTGGTTGTTATAATGCGGCCAAATGGACCATTTCTAGAGGGAGTGTCCGATAGGGGGAAATAGAGTCCAGCATTCTACCACCATACCGCCGGCTAGAGGTAATCAAAGGGGCACTACTTCAGGTATGAGTGGAGGTACAAACCGCCTATATGCCATGGGTAGTCGTCAAGATCAGGAGAACTCTCCAAATGTCATAATGGGTATGATATGAGTCTCTTCTCTTGATTGTTATGTATTGATGGATTCGGGTGCCACCTTATCTTTTGTGACTTCTTATGTGGCTAGTAAATTCAATAAAGTTCCTGAATATCTTCGTGAGCCTTTTTGCGTAGCCACTCCTGTTAGTGATCCTATCTTAGCTGAGAAAGTCTATAGAGATTGTACGATGTCAATCCATCACAGGGATACCTTGGCCGACTTAATTGAGTTGGACATGGTCAATTTTGATATGATTCTTGGCATGGATTGACTTTATGTCTGTTATGCTTCTATTAATTGTAGGACTCGAATTGTTAAGTTTAAATTCCCGAACGAAGCTGTCATGGAGTGGAAGAGTAGTCCTGTTATGTCTAAGGGTAAGTTTATTTCTTACCTTAGGGCCAGGAAGCTAATCTCAAAAGGGTGTATCTATCACATTGTCCGAGTGAAAGATGACAATATTGAGCCCCTATCTATTGATTCGGTCCCGATTGTTAATGAGTTTCCCGACGTCTTTCCCGAAGATCTGCCTGGAGTCCCTTCTGATAGGGAGATCGACTTTGGGATTGATGTTCTCCCTGATACCCAGCCTATCTCAATCCCTCCATATAAGATGGCTCCGGCTGAGTTGAAAGAGTTGAAGAAGCAGTTGAAGGACTTGTTAGATAAGAGATTCATTAGGCCGAGCGTCTCACCATGGGGTACTCCCGTCCTATTTGTGTGAAAGAAAGATGGGTCCCTTAGAATGTGCATCGATTACAGGTAGCAAAACAAGGTCACCATAAAGAACAAGTACCCTCTCCCCAGAATAGATGACTTATTCGACCAACTTCAGGGTGCCACTTGTTTTTCAAAGATAGACCTGAGATCCGGCTACCATCATTTGAAGGTGAGGGAGTATGATATTTCAAAGACCGCTTTTCGGACTCGTTATGGCCACTTTGAATTTTTGGTCATGTCCTTTGGGTTGACTAATGCCCCCACAGCTTTTATGGATCTCATGAACCGAGTGTTTAAACCATATCTTGATATGTTTGTGATTGTATTCATAGATGATATTCTGGTCTACTCCAAGAATGAAGAGGAGCACGCCTATCATCTTAGAGTCATCTTACAAACTTTGAGAGAGCAGGTATTGTATGCAAAGTTCTCCAAATATGAATTTTGGCTTGCATCAGTGGCTTTCTTAGGCCACATCGTATCTGGAGATGGTATTCAGGTTGACGCTCGGAAGATTGAAGTTATGAAGAATTAGCCTAGACCTACATCCCCGACAGAGATAAGGAGCTTCTTAGGTTTGGCCGGCTATTATCGAAGGTTTGTAGAGGGATTCTCATCCATATCATCACCATTGACTAAGCTGACCCAAAAGAAGGCTAAGTTCCAATGGTCCGATGCTTGTGAGGAAAGTTTTCAGAAACTAAAGGCCAAGCTAACCACGGCTCTTATTCTGACCTTGCCCAATGGAACAGAGGGATTTGTGGTCTACTGTGATGCATCCAGAATCGATTTGGGTTGTGTGTTGATGCAAAGAAGGAAGGTTATAGCCTATGCTTCAAGACAACTTAAGGTTCATGAGAGGAATTACCCAACTCATGACCTTGAGCTGGCAGCTGTGGTATTTGCGCTTAAAATCTGGCGCCACTACTTGTATGGAGTGCATGTTGATGTATTCACCGATCACAAGAGCTTATAATATGTTTTCAGCCAAAAAAAACTCAACCTGAGGCAAAGAAGATGGCTCGAGCTACTCAAGGACTATGACCTGAGCATTCTCTACCATCCAGGTAAAGCTAATGTTGTTGCTGATGCTCTTAGCAGGTTGCATATGGGTAGCACTACCCATGTGGAGGAGGGAAGGAGGGAGTTGGCGAAGAAGGTATATAGATTAGCCCGATTAGGAGTTCGACTAAAAGAGAACAATGAAGGCGGAGTAAACATTCGGGATGGGTCTACATCCTCACTTATAGTAGAGGTAAAGGAAAAACAAGATCAGGATCCCGTTCTTCTTCTATTGAAGGAAGTTGTTCACAAACAAAAGGTGATGGTTTTCACCAAAGGGGGAGATGGTGTGTTGAGGTACCAAAATAGATTGTGTGTGCTAGATGTTGATGGTATTCGAGGAGGGATTATGGCCGAAGCGCATAGTTTTAGATACTCTATTCATCCGGGCTCCACAAAAATGTATCATGATTTGAGGGAAATCTATTGGTGGAGTGGGATGAAGAGAGATATTGCGGAATTTATTTCCAAGTGCCCAAATTGCCAACAGGTGAAGGTTGAGCATCAAAGGCCATATGGTTTAGCTCAAAACATACAAATTCCGGAATGAAAGTGGGAGATGGTCAACATGGACTTTATTACAGGGTTGTCAAAGTCCCGGAAGAAACATGATTTGATTTGGGTAATTGTGGATAGGATGACAAAATTAGCTTACTTTTTGGCAGTTAAGACTACGGACACCGCAGAGGATTATGCGAAGTTATACATTCAAGAGATCATCAAATTGCGTGGAGTCCCCTTGTCCATCATCTCGGACAGAGGAGCTCAATTCACTTCCCAATTCTGGAGATCTTTTTAGAAGGGACTGGGTTCAAAGGTGAACCTTAGTACGGCCTTTCATCCCCAGACAGATGGCCAAGCGGAGCGAACCATTCAGACGTTGAAGGATATGTTGAGAGCTTGTGTACTTGACTTCAAAGGAAATTGGGATGATCGCTTACCCCTCATAGAGTTTGTATATAATAATAGCTATCATGCAAGCATTCAAATGGCTCCTTATGAAGCTTTGTATGGGAGGAGACTTAGATCACCAATTGGATGGTTTGAGGTTGGTGAAGTTGAGTTGATTGGGCATGATTTTTTTCACCAAGCCATGGAGAAGGTGAGAGTTATTCAAGATAGGCTAAAGACAGCCCAAAGCCACCAAAAATCTTACACCGATGTGAGGAGGAGAGACTTAGAGTTTGAGGTGGGTGATTGGGTATACTTGAAAATATCACCCATGAAGGGCGTCATAAGGTTTGAAAAGAAGGGGAAGCTTAGTCCTCGATATATTGGTCCTTACCAGATTTTAAGGCGGATTGGGAGTGTTGCTTATGAGTTGGAGATACCTTCAGAGCTAGCATCTATTCATCCGGTATTCCACATTTCAATGTTGAAGAAGTGCTTAGGCGATCCCTCGTTGGTAGTCCCCATTGATAGTATTGAAGTTAAGGATAGCTTATCCTATGAATAGGTTCCGGTCCAAATTCTTGATCGCCAAATTCGCAAGTTGAGGAACAAAGAGATTGCCTCAATCAAAGTCCTGTGGAGAAACTAATTTGTTGAGGAAGCCACGTGGGAAGCGGAGGAAGATATAAAATCTAAATATCCACATTTATTCGTGCCTTACCGACGAGAATGTTGAAGGTAATGTCCATTTCCTTGACTTGAATTTATTTATGTATTTTGAGTTTGATTGGTAATTGTTTGAGAAATTGATTGGTTGATTGACTGAATTCTGATTGTGATTTGTACCCTGAGTCCATTCTTAGTCACTCGTCATTCGAGGACGAATGATCCCAAGGGGGAGATAATGTAACACCCCTCAAAAAAAATTCCTAAGATTCGGACCTTTCTTGTATACGTGTAGGGCCAAACTCAATTATTTTGAAGTATGTGCACGAGTTAAGATAAGTTCCTAAGTAATTAAAGAGTGTTAGAGGTGATGTGGGGTCATAAGGGATCCTTAGAGCCAAACTAAGTCTAAAAAGATTCATCGTGGCTAAGTTTGAGGAGGAGTTCGCATAAGGGGTTGACTTCTAACGACCCTATCTTTTGAAATATGACGATCTGGGTAGCCCACGGCCTATTAAATTAAAGGTCATCGAGTCTTCTTTCCAACGCCACCAAGAATGTAAATTTTGGAGTTTGGAGTCAAAAGATACGACGATCCTAAGACGAACTAGCAAGGCAGGAATTTTAGGCTTGGGTCGCAACTGCTGGGAATCTGGGCTTGGCGCCGCAGTGGCGCGACGCGCCACTATCGCGCCAAGAATATGCCTTAGTAGTTTGGTCCCTAGCGCGGCGCGCCACTACGAGGTGTGCAGGGTTTTTCAAGCTAAATTTCCAAAACCCAGAAAATATGGCCTTGGCACTGTAAGGACGCGACGCGCCATTATCGCGCCAAGAATGTGTCTCAGTAGTTTGGTCCTTGGCGTGGTGTGCCACTAAAAGTTGTACAGGTTTTTAGGCATAATCGGCCTGGCGCTGCAATGGCGCGATGTGCCACTATCGGGCCAGGAATGTTTTTAGCCTATTTTTCAGAATTTTGGAGAAAGGGCAATTTGGGAATTGTCCAAAATTATATATGTATCAGCCTTGGGACGTTTTGGGGATCATTTTCAGTCCCACACTCTCTCTCTAAAAGCCCTAGAAAATTCTCTCTTCATCTTCTTCCTCTCCATTTCCAACAAGGAATTGTTCCAAGAGCTTCAAGACTTCAAGTTTCCATTGAAGACCCAACAACAAGGTTCCTTCAAAAATCTATTTTTAAGGTATGTAAGGCTATCCAAAACATGGGTTGAGTCCACCCATGTGCCCTACTCTTGCTTTGAGGTTAGAGGTCCATGAGAATGGAGTTTCTTGGTATGGTTTATGTTTGAATAAGTTTTGTCTCCTATTAATTTGACTTTATTGGTGTTGATGTTGTTGAGCTAAGAAGTTCCTAAAATCTTCATGTTAGTATGAGTTGATGGAGATGACTTGTTATTATGTTTTGTTGATCTCTTTAACCATGTGATTATGTTGCATAAGTCAATTTTCTTTAATGTGCTATTCTACTTGAATTGTTGGGTTAAAGCCTTAGAGTTGTGATGAGTCCTAAGAAGAGGTTATAAATGCTTATCTATGTTGACACCTAATTTTGATCCTTCACAAACGAAATTAATTTTCATATAGTAATTTTTTCTTATAAATCTAACCATTTTTTTTCACTCCACCCTTAACCAAATTTCAAGTCATTTTTTTAACCAAAAATTTGGGCCCAAATTCATCCCAATCCAATATTGTCATCCACTCTCTACAAGTCCAATAACAACAACAACCTACATTACTACAACATTCTAACACCTATTCACCTAAAGTCCAATTCTTATAATAGTTTTGGCCCAACACCAACTTACTACAATACATATATTATACTTATACAATACTAACCCCACCCCTTTCTACTTTTTCCTTTTCCACCTCTCAATCCCACCTAAACCACCTTTTCTTAAAATCCCAAACATCATCATTCTCCTATCTTCATCTTTTTCCTTTTCCTTTTTTTCTTTTTCCTTTTTCACCCCACCAAATCCATCATTATTCAAAACTTCATTATTAGTCTCACCAACCTCATTCTTTTTAAAAGACATCTTCATCTTCTTCATAAAAAAGAGATGAAGAAGAAAGAGAGAAGAGACCATTTTTTTTCACCAAGAACACACACAAAAAAAAATCAAGAACACACACACAAAAAAAAGGAGAGAAAGGAAGAAGAACAAAAGGGAGAATTAATCTATATTCATCAATATTCATCAACATACAAGAAGAAGAAAAAAAGGAAGCAAGAACATAGTACTACAAAAAAAAGAAAATCATAAAAAAAAAATTTAGTCTCGGATTTTTCATTTTTTTTTAGTTCTTTCTCTCATTTCTTGATAGGTTAAAGGAGTTCATCGCCCTCAAACTCGTCGTCTCAATCGCTGCCCGAAAATAGGTAAGAATCTTTTCTCGATTTTATTTACTTAATAATTATTTCATGTCTTCTATGTAGTTGATTTGTAATTATTTTTTTAGTTAGCATGTGTTAGAATCAATTAGATTAATGATAAAAAAAATGAAAAAACTTTATCTTGCTTAAAGTGTAGAGACATCTTATAAAAAAAAGAAAAATCTCAATTTCGTTCATGACTTTTTTTTAGTAGTTTTGTTTGACCATATAGATTCTCATATTTTTAATTTCTTCTTTATCATGATTTAGATAATAAATATATACTTAAGTTATCATTGAGTTAGAATTTTCATTTTTTTTTCATGGCTTAATTGATGTAAATCTTGCTTTAAAATTTGAGTTAGTTTACTATATAGGTTAATTTCATGTTCTTTAGTTATTTGAATATATATATTTTCTACATGTATGCATGTTGTTAGTCACTATATTGATGTAAATCTTGCTTTAAAATTTGAGTTAGTTTAATTTATAGGTTGATTTCATGTTCTTTAGTTATTTGAATATATTTATATATATATATTGTTTTATTTTTTTTCTACATGTATGCATGTTGTTAGTCACTATGTTACTTTATATGCACTTCTAGTTGCATTCTCCAAATTGACATAGTAGGATAATCTTCAATTTATTGTCTTAAAATATTATGTTATATTTCTTTGTTCAATTTAAAATGAGTAGTTGTTTATATGATTTTATTTTGGTGCATGTGACACCATCCGAGTCCATCTTTGGACTAAATCCTCTCATATCATTGAGTTTTGAGTCAATTTCACCCTTGTTCGAATTTTGAAAGCTGATACGCAGATGTGAAGGAGGTTTACTATAGGTTCCGGAGGAAGAAAATAGGTTGATATACAATCTATATACAGGAGATACAGAAAAAGAGTGACTGTATACATTGATATATATTTATATATAATCATGATATACAGAAACGAAATGGGCCAAAGGCCCAAAATACAGGTGGCCAAATATCTTAGTCCAGGTGTACAGAAACTAAGTATTGGGCCGGATTTTTGTTTTGTTTATATTGTTATTCTATTTATTTGGGTTGTAATAATTTAATTTATTTATGGTTGTGTATACTTGCTTAGATGTTAATTTTTAGCTTGGTTTGACTTAATCGAACTCCTCTTAAAAGAGAAACCATTTTTGTGTTAATTTGCTCTAAAAATGACTTTGTTCAAGTATTTTTCTTTTAATTAGACATTTCAAAAAAAATGGAATTTTCTTTCAAATTATCTTAAAGTTTTTTATAAGTTGATGTTCTTTCAAATCAATTGAGTTTAAAGTGTCTTTCTCTAAAAAAAAATATTCTAAATAGCTCAAATGATTTTTCTTATGTAATCAAAGTCTTAATCATCTTTAATTTTGCTAAAATACATTAGATCTACCACTTCTCTTTAAATATATTTAAAATCCATTTACTTAGTCATTTAATAGAATATATTTTCTTAATAAATTATCTCAAATATCTCAAGTTGATTTACTACTCAAATAAATATATTTATCTTTACTACTTACAAGTAAATTTTTTTAAAGTTAGTCAAATACTTTTCAAATCGTCGGATAACCGCACGTTAGCGGCCATTTTGAGTGCTAACACCTTCTCAAAGTGGAAATAAGAACCTCGTACCTTTTTCTCCGAATTTTTAAGACTTAAATCTGCTAGAGTCTTTTAAATTAAGTTTTCTTAATTTCTTTAAAAAATTAAGTGGCAACTCCTCTTTTACTAAAATTGATTTTTTCTTATAAAGATGAAATTAATTTTGCACTTTGTCCATTTTTTGACATAACAATCTAAATGAGGCTTGATTGAGTTGATTGGAGGATAGAATTGACGAGTGGACGAGGTCCTAAATGGGACTTGCCATTATGACTTAATTGAGTTAAAATGAGAATAGAGTTGATGAGTTGGCAATGTCCCACATGAAACTAGCCGTGAGGGCTTGTTTGAGATGATTGGAGGGAGTCTTATGAGCATGGAGTCATGGGAGGAGTATCGAGCACCGAAGCGAGTAAGAGTATAGTCCATACTCGAACCCCAGAAACTACGCCGCCAACGTAGGTAGGGATAGAACCGTTAAAGTCGGATGCTTCCAGTGGGATCGAACCGTTAAAGTCGGATGTTTCCCATTTTATTGTCCTGAAATGATAGGACTTGACTAATCGATGGTATCCATGATTAGGGAGGCGTTCATGCCCTGGCAAGGTATGGATGGATGTGGCAACAACGTCTGATTATTGTACTATTACTGGCTCATAGGTGATGGTTGTCGGATAAGAGAAACTTCCATTTAGGTCTTGATAGTACTCTGAGTCAGTTGAGTTGAGTGGCTTGTAATTGGTCCCGTCTAAACCATTTCTTGTTAGACTTAGGACACTATGAGTGAGTTGTTATATGTACATATATGAGTTGAGATCCTGAGTTGATATTGATGTTTTCTTGATGTTTGTTTCATCCAGCCATTTTACATACTCGTACATTGCACGTACTAACGCCATTTGGCCTGCATCGTTTCATGATGTAGAGACAGGTACCAGAGAACATCAACCAGCGCACCATTGATTATCCACACACTTCCAGCTACTTGGTGAGTCCTCCTAGTTTTCGGAGGATCTTGAGCTCCCTGTATAGTTTCGTTTGTCTCCTTATTTTGATTGTTGGCAGCCATGGGCTTGTCATTGGCACCTCCTAGACTTTGATAGAGGCTTCATAGACTAGAGTGTGGGGAGGTTGGACTGTTACCTTGAGGAGTCCTATATACTTGTTTTATTGAGTTGATAATGTTTGGCCTTCGGCCCCAATATCGTGAATAGTATGTTGTAATTGAACCCTCCTTTGAGTGAATGTGATTGAATGATAGTGTGACTGAATCAGGTGGTTCGCTTGAAGGTCAGAAATGGCTTTTGAGTGCCGGTCACGTCTAGGGTACCCTCCCGGGGCGTGACATATGCAAATCAATCACAAACTATCAATAATATACCGCATTATATCACAAGAATGGGTTCATTACAAACAAGCTTGCAAGTGATCATTTTACATAAAGTCTAGCATGTTTCCCTATTCATACACATATGCATATCATGAAGTAATTTGACAAGCAGAAGGAAGACACTCGGGAAACATAACCATCACCTACACTACCAAACCGTAAGGTTTATTCTCAATATCTACATATTTTATATCTCTTTACCTACTACTATGTCCATTACAACTTCACCCGTCCATATGCAATAATACCACAATCAATAACTCCCCCAATCACTACACCACCCTCTCACCCAGGTCACTTCAAATTATATAACTAAGACAATTGAATTTTTGCCCGTGACCCATGACCCATAACTTAGTTATACGATTTCCCAATAAATTCCCTTCTATTCTACACAATGGGTATAAATTTAACTACTTAGATAAGAGAAGCATAGCCTACCTGGGAGCCAAGCAATCGTGGAGAGATGATGCTGCTGGAATCCCTAGGTTCCAGATGTCATATGAGAAAGACAGGACTGAATTCCACCGGTTGAAAACCTTCCAGTGCTGAGATTCCTTCCCCTCTTCTTCCCAAGTTAGGAACAGCCTTTTGGAGGGCTTTTGCAGTAACCCTCGCCTCTAACTTATCCTTGGAAGAAGTGGAAGAAATAAGAAAATCGCGACTTAAGTTCTATCCCACGTTCTCCTGCTCTGGCGGACACATTCCCGCTCTAACGGCGCCGTTAGGGCGGGACCATCCTGCTCTAGCAGGATGGTGGGACCCAGTTGAGTAAATTTCTTGTGATTTCTTCTAATCTTAATTAATGACGATTCGGATCGTTACAACTTAAGAAAACAATTAATCTACATAACCATTCTCCCATTACGTTCTCCACAGAAAATTTACATTTGAATATCAAAAATAAAAAGAACCAATTGGTCGAATCCAAGGAAACCAAGTTCTGGTTTGAAGTATTTTTCAAGGTTTTAATGTCAAAGCTCCGGTAATTGACCCTATTCATGTATTAGCTGGTGATTTTTATTAATACAACGAAGAAAGTTTACTCCATCAAGTTCTTTCTCACCTTTTTATTTATCTGTTTTAGTTATTTTCATAGCTAGCATATCGCTATCCATGTGTTTGTTTTAGCTAGTTTTAATGTTTAAAGGTTCATTCTTGAATTGGAATTCTTATTTTGTTTGTATTTTTGGATCTCATCACGTGAAATCCTTTTTATTTGATCCATTTAATATCAACTTCTTAAAATTGGGTATACGTGCTCTAGTGAGTAAATTTGATTATTGGTAAAAAAAAAAAAATTAAGAGTATATATATTATTAAGTAGGCATGAAAAGTTGAAGGATAACCGTGAAAATTAGATTATGGGGATTAAACAAGCTTAGTAGATCTTAATTAAATTAATTAAATGCTCTTTTTTAAGGAAAATTTACCATATTTTCTAAAAGTTCTGAAAAAATTACAAAAATCCCTACTTTATGTGATGTATCAGGACCTTTTTGGGATGTATCCAGATTCCATCAAATTTAAGGAATTTTTGTAATTTGAAAAAGAATAGGAATAAAATGTAATTAACTCTTAACACTATAAAATTTGTGTAATGGGCATGTGTATTTTTCTGTACATATTTTTCTCTGCTTTTCTTTTTTTGGAATTTTACAGGTAATTTTTCATACTTGAAATGCTAGTGTGTTCTTTGAGTTGTCATTATAAATGGTGGATTTACCCTTCCGTTCTTAAAACTTATAAGTATTTCTGGGGTTAATCATTTTGTGTCAATTATCCCGATTTAGTAGAATAATCGCTCCAAATCTTAAGGCCTAACCAGGGCACTCACAATATATCGTCTTAATTGAGTTCGCAATTTTGCGTTTTATACAAAGATAATTAATGAAAATGGCGAGGTCGCGTTTACGCATCTCGAGTCGAAGCCTCTTAAAAAATATAAATCTTTGATTCACGTAGCGAGTAGACTTAAATCTATAGGTGCGATACAGAAGGAGAGGTTACGTTTACGTGTCTTGAAAAGTGTATGTCGAAGCTGGAGTCGTAACTTTACGTCTAATTTAAGTCTAACAATAAAATTCAATAAATAGAATTTTAAAAGGTGACTTGGAACACCATAACTCAATGCCAAATGGCGACTCTAGTTTCCTACGGTAAAATAATGTAAAAATTACATAAATCCCATAGTGTTTAGAGTTAATTATGTCAATCCCTATTCTTCCCAAATTATATAAATCCCTTAAATTTATAGGATCTCGGATACATCAAGAAACCCGCGAATACATAGCTTACAGATTGCGAATGATACATTACTTAATAGGAGGGATGTATCCGAGAGGAGATAGGAATGTATCTGAGAGGGGAGGGACGTATACGAAAGGGGAGAGATGTATCCGAGAGGGGGTAGAGATGTATCCGAGACGTTATATTTGTAAAAAATATTAAATGGTAATTTTTTTAGAGATTATGATAAAATAAAATGTGGTAAAATACGATATGTATTTATGTAATTTTTCCTAAAATACTTCCTATTTAATTTCATCACTTTAATTGAAAAAATCCTTCTTCTATCTTCGACGATCGTGAAGAAAAAGTAGCGTGACAATACCGACATGATAATTTTATCATGAGATCCTCTATGAATGTTGATATTCTGATGTTTAATTTTTCATATTGACTATCGAGTTCTTGCGCTAGGAATTTGTTCCAACTTTTGGTAATAATGACTAAGAGTTAAACAGTATAATTTTGTCTTAAAGGAGCTCAAATCAGGTTCACTAGCTGCAAAAACTACGTACATAGTTAGGCAAATATATTTTTTTGTTACATGAATTATTTTTTAAATGAGTTGGTTTTTAATTTTTGCTGATCAAATAAATTAATATTTAATAAGGCATAAGTTCCTTAAGGAGGTAATATTACATAAATTGTAAAATATTATGATGTAAGAATATAAACTTATACCCTAACTCTTAGTTTGGATGGTTGTTACGTATTATTTCATAATATATTGTATTATATTGTATTGTGTTGTATAGTATTGTACTATATTATTAACGAATACAGTGTTTGGATAGATTGTATCATTCTCCTTCATTACATAATATCACACCTCCCTAATTTGAATGATAAAATTACAAGAAAAGTAAGGTACGTGGTAGAGCTATTCGGAAAAGGTTGGGTAAAAGATGAAATATAATTATTAAATAATAAATAAAGAAAAAATTAGAAGAAAATATTAAATTAACGACACAATCACACCAAATCGACCGTTACATAAAATGGTTTTTTTTTCGTTACCTAACGATGAATTTAAACGATAAAATACAATATAATTTAAATAACAATCAAAACAAATATTGTAATTAAACTAACAATACAATATAATACAACGAGCAACAACCATCCAAACAAGGGGTAAAAAGAATTTATTTGTTTTGAGAGACAAAAACAAAAAAGCAACACAAAATAGAGGCAAACGTGCAAATGACCCAAATATTTTTGAAACATGTCTCTTATAACTCTTTAGATAACTACGCCTATGGCAACAGTTTGTTGTTGTGGCAAAAGCATCCTAATGCTATTGAAACACTTTTAACATCCAACCGTAGCATGTGTAAAAATCATTTTTGTAAAGGTATCTACTGCAACGATATTAAAAATCGTTACGACTTTGACAATAAGTTTTTGATAAAAGTACTTATAGCAACATTATCAATTCCCTCCATAATTTCATCTTCTAATTTAGCTCAGAATGTTCTATTCTTTAGTATTAATTAATATGGATAAAAAACGTATGTATACATTTTAAAGAAAATAATAACACCTATATGACAATAGAATTTTTATCAAGATAAAATAATAAAAATATATAGGATGAGTTAAATTACTGCAGTAATTATTGTGTAGATTTAAATACCTTAAATTACTCTAATTTGTTATTCAACTTCCATAATTATTTCAACCACTAATATAGTCATTATCTCTCCTAAAATCACTAAACCACGTTAATACCCACGCGAAAATCTGATTGCTTTCTTATTGGTTGAATGGCTGAAACTAATAACGTTTCTATTCTAATTCAATACGGTGGAAGATGAGAGACTTCATAATCATTCGATTTTATTGTTTTTTGATATTGGAATGATTTTTATGTGAGATCTCATTAATACTTATTAAGTTTTTGGGTAAAGATCAAGCATAATATGCAATTTGCTTGGTAATATTATGGTTCGGAAAAAAATCCGGGTAATCTAGTGGAGGTAAACGTAATAACGCCATAACCAAAAAGATACCATCATTATGATATATATAAGTTTTGAGTATAATACGGTGCAAATCATGTTATTGAGTTGATTTTTGTTATAATATGAATTGCTTTTGAAAATATGAATTGTATATACTGGTGTAAATCTTGATATGTTTTGGTAATTTATAACAAAAACCAACTCTGCAACCTAGCATAAACCATTTTATGTATGTGCTTTTCATCATATTTTGAGTAATACAATGACAAATGTGAAAAATATAGTAATAGTTTAATTTAATTGTGGTGTAATACTATTTAAAAAATTTGCATAAAATAATACCAATGTCATAACCAATAATATACCATCATTGTGATATATATATATATATATATATATATATATAAAAGTTTTGAGTATAATATGATGCAAGTCATGATATTGAGTTGGTTTTTGATATAATATGGATTGATTTGAAAAATATAGAATATAAAATGGTGTAAATATTGGTATGTTTTCATAATATAACAATAACCAACTCATGAAGACGAGCGTTATCTGAGTTAACTATACGAGCATGATCCGAATAAACTACACTCTCTGCTACTCGAATATCACTCATATTTTTTGACACTGCAAATATGAATAATATCACAAACACTATGTGCAAATTTTGTCTACTATAAAATGAGACAAATAGATACTTCTCCTTCCTCAACTTCAAGAATCAGAAGAATGAATGTAGTAGCCTTTTTGCTGGCTTTTCACATGTATATAAAGATTCAACACTAAACATGGAAAATCAGAAATTTTGCAAATATTTAGAAAGTGACATGACTTATTTAGTGAGAAATTGTACATATTATATAATGTACATGTCCTTATCATGAGTTTTTAAATCGCTGACGCCTCATAGTTTATCAGACGTGTGGAAAAAAATATTTTAATTTGATGATTTCGACTTTTAAGGTTCTTGACACTAAAATCGGTGTACTTTAAAATTAAGAGTTCTGTTAAATAATGCTGAAGAAGTAAAATGCTGAGCTGGAAAGTTAGTTGGAGTGATGAGTTGGAAGTTAGTTACAAATTAGACTTTGGGTTTGTTAGTTTGTTATAACAGAATTCAGTTTCAAAGTTAGCTTGAAAGATAAGCTAACAATGCTCTATATAAGGGCATGTGTAATGCATTGTTTACATACACAAAAATGAAATCACTGCTGTCTCTTCTCTTCTTCATCTTCTTTCTTTACTTGTTAGATAGTTGATTCTAGATTGATAAAACTTAACATGGTATCAGAGCGTCGATCGCTGTAGTTAAAGCTCAACAGTTGAAGCCATGGGTAGCTCAGAGGAGTCACAGGAAGAAACCACTCAGATTTCACAAATAGACTACACTCATCCCCTGTTTTTACAGCCTTCAGATACACCAGGGGCTACATTGATTAGTTTAAAGTTGACAGGGCCAGAAAATTATACATTGTGGAGTAGATCAATGGCACTAGCTTTGTTAGGGAAGAATAAGATAGGTCTGATTGACGGAAGCTGCACTCGAAGCATGTACAAGGGAGAATTGGCAAAATAATGGGATAGATGTAATGCTCTAGTCCTCTCATGGATCAGTGGAGTAGTTGCGCCAGAGTTAATCTCTAGTATAGTACTTGCCTCGACTGCAAAGAAAGTGTGGGATGAATTTAAAGAGAGATTTCAAAAATCAAACCTCACTAGGATATATCAATTGTGGAAAGAAATTGTCATGATGACACAAGGTACAGATTCAATCATTGTCTATTATTCTAAGTTGAAGGATTGCTGGGATGAACTGGAGCTATTAGCACCTCACACTTCTATCTGTGAGGGTACAGAATCAGGTGAATACCTATTGCATTTGAATAATCAAAGATTGCTACAATTCCTAATGGGATTAAATGAGACTTACAGCCATGTAAGGAGTGATATTCTTCTTAGAACACCAATTTTAAGTGTGAATCAAGCATACTCTGTAGTAGTACAGGAAGAGAGTCAAAGGAAACTAGGAGTAGTTGATCTCACTCGAGATTCCCTAAGTTTGCTGGCTGCGAGTAGAGATGGTAATTTTAGATCTAAAAGGCCTATGAATGGTGGAACTATAGGTACTGTTCCTCGTACTGTATGTGATCACTGTGGATATAAAGGTCATTTGAAGAAGAATTATTATAGGTTGGTTGGCTATCCTCCTGATTTTAAAAGTAAGAAGCATCTAGCAACACAAGGAGGAAATAGTACAGGACCAAGTAATCCAGGAAGGAACTATCCACAAGCACATCATGCTGCTATAACTGAAGTTGATGTAACTGAAGCTGGAGGTGAAACGAACTTTAGATCATCAGGTGGAGGTCATTATCTTTCAGAGGAGCAATATCAGCACTACATGAACTTGAAAGGAAAAACACAGGAACAACAGTCACAAGGTTACACAGGTGAATATCATTGCAATTTTGCAGGTATATCATCTTTGTTATCAAAAGTACAACAGTGTGAGTGGATTGTAGACTCAGGAGCTTCTCATCATATAACACCACTTAGGAGAGTGTTGAATAATCTTAAAGCTGCTGACAGACAACAAAATAATGGAGTTCAGGTTTCTACAGGAGATAAATGTAATATAACACACACAGGAGAAACAATTATTTTTAAAAATTACAAACTTAAAGATGTCTTATATGTGCCTGATTTCAAGTTCAACTTGTTATCAGTATCTAAGATAACTAAGGAGCTTTGTTGTTCAGTCAACTTTTATCCAGAATTCTGCATATTTCAGGATCTCTACAATGGCAAGGTGTTGGGGATTGGTAGAGAATATGATGGATTATACTGGCTGAAGGAGGAAGAATTAATCACAGCAGGAGCAGTAATAAAAGATCAGTCAGAGTCAGCCTTATGGCATAACAGACTTGGCCATCCTTCTATGGAGGTATTCAATAGCATTGGTGACTTAGAAATAAAAATGTGTAAAGAACAGCAACAGCTTTGCATAGTATGTCCTATGGCTAAACAAAGTAGGCTCAAGTTTCCCCTCAGTACATCTAAAACTACTGGTTGTTTCCATCTATTACATGTTGATGTATGGGGACCTTTCAAGGTTCCCACCTATGATAGGAAGCACTATTTTGTGACTATTGTAGATGACTTCAGTAGATACACTTGGATTTGTTTAATACAATCTAAATGTGAAGTGATTGTTGTGTTGAAAGATTTCTTGTATAAAGTAAAAAATCGATATGCTGTCAATGTCAAAATTCTGAGATCTGATAATGGGAAAGAGTTCATCAATTCCAGTTATCATGAATTATTCTCCTCTTTAGGGATTGTGCATCAAAGTAGTTTTCCCTATACCCCCCAGCAAAATAGACTTGTGGAGAGAAAACACAGACACATTTTGGAGGTTGCAAGAGCCTTAAAGTTTCAAAGTGGGATCCCCCATAGGTTTTGGGGTGATTGTGTACAAACAACTGTTTATCTTATAACCAAGTTACCATCCAATGTCCTGCAAGGGAAGTCACTATTTGAGGTCCTGAATGGTAAACCTGCAATCTTAGATCATCTCAGGGTCTTTGGTTGTCTTTGTTTTGCTATAATGTTGCCTAGAGGGAACAAGTTTGATTCTAGAGTAAGGAAGACTGTCCTACTTGGCTATGAAGAAACACAAAAAGGTTATAGACTTTTTGACATGGAAGCTGGTGTTTTTCTGGTTAGTAGGGATGTCAGCTTTAGGGAATCTATATTTCCTTTTAAGGGGGCTAAAATAGATCTTGATGACATCTTTTGTCCTGCCCCTGCACAAGATATACATGAGCATGCTTTGCCAATTGCAATTGATAGAGAACAGGCTATGCAGGAAGAAACTAATAAGACTTTGCTAGTAGAAGAAGTAAATATTGGTGAATCTTCAGTAGCAGAGCTACCTGAAGCTGTGATAGAAAGGTCAGACAATGCAGAAAATGTGATAAATGATACCACATGTCCAGAAGAGGTTGTAGGAGCAGGTCCTCTTCATGGCATACCAGCAGAACCAGAAGTAAGAAGAATCAGTACTAGGACAACCAAACCTCCCATATGGATGTAGAATTTTGTAGTATCTAAGAAGACAGCCAGTCAGGCATCTGTGTTTCCCATTTCTGATTATATTTCCTATACCAATCTATCTCCTAACTATCAAGCATACTTAAGTGCATTTTCAACTGCACTTGAACCTCAATCATTCCAAGAGGCTTCTAAAGATCAGAGGTGGGTTGAAGCAATGAAGCAAGAGATACAGGCCTTGGAAGAGAATCATACTTGGAATATTGTTGATCTTCTAGCTGACAAATATGCTATAGGTTCAAAATGGGTATACAAAATTAAGTACAAGTCTAATGGTGAAATTGAAAGGTTTAAAGCTAGACTTGTGGCCAAAGGATACAATCAAAAGGAAGGGTTGGATTTCCATGATACTTTCTCACCAGTGGAAAAGATGGTATCTGTTAGAACTGTGATAAGTTTGGCTGCATCTAAGCATTGGCTTATATCACAAATGGATGTTAGCAATGCATTCTTACAAGGGGACTTATATGAAGATGTCTACATGCATATGCCACAAGGATTCTGTAAAAAGGGAGACAAGAAGGTCTGCAAGCTTGTCAAATCTCTATATGGCTTGAAACAAGCCTCAAGGCAGTGGAATATCAAACTTACAGATGCATTGGTCAATGCGGGGTACTCACAAAGTGCATATGACCATTCTCTATTTACAAAGAAGGTAGGTGTGGACATTACTATTATACTAGTGTATGTGGATGATTTGTTGATAACAGGTAGCACACCTGAACTGATAGAAGATGCTAAAAGGACCTTGCATACTCACTTCAAGGTTAAGGACTTAGGGACTTTAAGATACTTTCTTGGCATTAAAGTTATGAGGTCTGAGAAGGGAATACTCCTAAACCAAAGGAAGTATAGCTTGGAGTTAATTTCAGAAGTAGGACTTAGTGGTGCAAGGCCAGCTTCTACACCATTAGAAGCAAATCACAAGCTCACAACAGTGGATTATGATGTTCATGTGGGAAACAAAGTTGATCCTGAAGTAGAAGACTTGGTTAGGTATCAAAAATTGATTGGAAAATTAATCTACCTCACCATCACTAGGCCAGACATTTGTTTTGCTGTCCAGGTACTTAGTCAGTTCATGCAAAGGCCTAAACAGTCTCATTTGGATGCAGCTATGAGGGTGGTGAGATATTTGAAAGGATCACCAGGTCTTGGTCTATTCTTCCCATCCAATACAGCATCAGAGTTAGCTATATATTGTGACTCTAACTGGGCAGCCTGTCCTAGCACTAGAAGGTCAGTCACAGGATATGTAGTGAAGTTAGGGGGTGCTCTTTTGTCCTGGAAATCAAAGAAGCAGCAGATAGTCAGTAGAAGCTCAGCTGAAGCTGAGTATAGGAGCATGGCGATGGCAGTGGCTGAACTGACTTGGGTGTATGGGCTGCTACAAGAGTTAAACTGCAATGTTCCTACTCCTGTCATATTGTACTGTGACAATCAAGCAGCCATACAGATAGCCTCTAATCCTATATTCCATGAAAGAACCAAACACATAGAGATTGATTGCCATTTTGTTAGAGAAAAGATCAAGAGTGGGCTGGTCCAACCACAGTTTATTCCCACAGCCTCACAGATTGCAGATGTGTTAACTAAGAGTTTGGGTGTTGCTCAGCATAAGTTGCTGGTTTCCAAGCTTGGTATGTTCAATGCTTTCCACACACCAGCTTGAGGGTGTGTGTTAAATAATGCTGAAGAAGTAAAATGCTGAGTTGGAAAGTTAGTTGGAGTGATGAGTTGGAAGTTAGTTACAAATTAGACTTTGGGTTTGTTAGTTTGTTATAACAGAATTCAGTTACAAAGTTAGCTTGAAAGATAAGCTAACAATGCTCTATATAAGGGCATGTGTAATGCATTGTTTACATACACAAAAATGAAATCACTGCTGTCTCCTCTCTTCTTCATCTTCTTTCTTTACTTGTTAGATAGTTGATTCTAGATTGATAAAACTTAACAAGTTCAAATATAATATTTGTTGAAAATAATGAAACATGATAAAACACCTAAACAGATGAGGGGGTCGCTAAGATGGTGAGTTTGAATCACCAAGGGAGCAAAATAAGGCGGGGGTTCCTATGGAAAGGTTGACTGAAATTAAAATGTGAGCGAGTGAAAATGCAGAAACTTAAGAACTTTGGCAAAGGAAAAAGCTTCGATTTTATGTTTTTGCCATTGATGTTCAGCAGTAAAAGAAATTGAAAGATCAGGAAGAAAGAGAAAGAATAAAAATATTGTCATGTCTTAGAAATAAAAGTCTTAAAGTATATATTCTATACATAATTCTAATATCGTTAAACCTATTATGAGACTCGATTGGATGAGGAATGAGAACAAGGGAGGTACATACAATATTAAATGATTCACTTTGTTCTTTTTCTACTTTTAATTTGTGCTATGTAGTTGCACAATGGGATTTTTATGTTACTGTGTAGATAATAGTAAAATAAATGTACAATTTGGGAAGACCTTCTACTAGCTCAAGATTGTTAATTAGGATCGAAAGATTCAACTAAAGAAGGAGAAGATAGATAGGAGAAAGGAAGATTTTGAAAAGGAGAACTTGGTTACGAAAGAAGACTTCTTGAATTGCTTCGAATTGTATTGATTACAAATGTCTAAGACTACCTTTATTTATACTTGTGTAGGGATGCTTTTAGAAATTGTTCTAGATACATCTACAAAAACCTAGTAAATTTATCTTCTATTCTAGAATACTTATATATATTTTTAAGATGATTATTCCTTTAACTTTTTTACACTCCCTTTTAAAGTAATTTTTTGGAAACTATCTTAATTTTGCCATGGAAGAATTCAAATGAAGCTTTAGAAAGTGACTTGGTAAAACTATTCGCAATATTCTCATGACTTGGTACTTCCAAAGTATTTATAGTTCCATCAATAATTGTTTTTCTTGGATGAAATGATGTTCCACCTCAATGTGGTTAGTTCTTGCATGAAATATCGAATTGTTTGCAAATTTGATGGCACTTTGATTGTCTCCAAAAATTGTAATTGACTTTTATATATATAAATGCAAATCTTTAGCAAGTCTTTGGAGCCATACACATTCTTGAGATGTAAGAGTGGCTGTTTTATATTCCGCCTCCGTAGTTGACAAAGAAACATAGTATTGCTTCTTGCTGCACCAAGAAATACATGTTCTACATATAGCCTAATGTAGATCTTCAATTATTCATATCGCCACCAAAATCGGCGTCGATAAACCCGATTAATACCAAATCATTCTTCTTTTGGAAGAATAGGCCCATATCTGATGTTGAGTTGATATATTTTAAAATCCACTTTACAATTTCCATGTCACGATCCGAGACATCTCTAGTTGTAATACAATGCTTAGAGTTACAAGTCATTCCAAACTAACCCTTGATATTAACATAAGTCATGAGAAACTAAATATAAACATGTACACGAGCTTAATGACTCAGCGGAAGCATAATTATGGAATAAATTAGTTCAATACATTACTAAACAAAGTTTTGTTGACAACAACTGTAATCTGAAAATATTTAAAACTAAGTAGACTGAATACAACAACTCTAATTGACTATCTATCAAGCCTCTACTTATACTGAATATAAGTAGTCGAGACTTGACCCCTTGCTTCCCTTAATCAATACGTATGAATAAAAATAAAATACTAGAACTACAGATAGACTAGAGTCCTCGAATAAAGAGAACTCATTACATGCTGGCTAGAAGCTATGATTTGCATGATTAGGATCTTGATACTAAGCACATTAATCTACATCACATCAAAAATATAAGCAGAAATATGCGATCAATACTTTGAATGTACTGAGCATGCGAGATATGCATGATAATCTATAAAGTTGAACATAATGAGTTTGAGATGCTAAACTGAATATGGAACTAATATATATAAAATAATGCAATGACCGAGAAATAAAAATGCAATTGATCAAAATATTGTACTGAATACAAGGTCATGCAATAACTGAATTTGAATTGTGGGAGATATTGATAATCGATAGATTTTGTTTGAGGTACATGTACCCCAATTGGAAGAGCGCTATGGGACTTAGGAATTGCTACTAAAGGTCTCAGCCTAACTAGCGGGTGATCCTTCATCCCTTGTCTGTTCAATGCTAAGTGATACTCCTAACTAAATTAAGATGATAAATTGAGTAGCTCAATAACACTTAAATCTTAGATTGAATGATAGACACATTATTTGAAAGCATCTTTAAACATGCGAAATGAAAAGACTTGAGTATAAAATTAATCATGACATTTTTTTTATATTTTGAATGGAATATGCAATTAAACAACAGAAGTTCAAGGGCATGAATTTTTCGTATTTTGAGGGCTCATAAAATATACTTATGTAAAGATGCTGAATTATATGAAAAATATACAAACATAGATTATCCATCAGGAATTGAACTATAATAGAGTCCATGCTTTTCATAAGAATCCTAAATTTTGTCTAAGTAAATAACTGGAAAAAAAAGTTTACTTTAGGACTATCACGATCCGATCCATTGGGCCATGCAGGCACCTACTCTAACACCTAGATAGGAGAACCCTTACAGAAATAACATGCGAAAGTTTAACAATTGTCAAATACCAACCTAAAAAGTCAGGAATACACCATAATTGAAAGTTTTAAAACTCTAAGTTTTATTATTAGAAACATACTAACAACCCCAAAGATACTAGTTTAAACATGTACAAGAGTTTTTAAAGATATAGAGTATAAATAAAGTAATGACACAGCTGCCACCATAAGGAAGGAAGAGTAGAAGTTGTTGGAGAATCATCTTCGTCTTCACCTAAGAAACATCACTGACCCTGGAACCAGACTATGCCAAGTGGCATAGCAAGAGTAGTATCAATACAAACAATACATACCGGTAGGCATCATCGTTCAACCCGATACCCATCGCATAATATAAAGAAATCAACGAGAAAAAAACATGCTCTTAAGAAATACACTGCCAAACCTTTATATGCAGCTCTTACTATTCTCGATAACCTCATTAAATTTGTTCAATCCTAATTCTCATCCCTTATAGTTGGTCCGATGCCAACACTAATACAAATCAAGGCCTAATCCTTCTATCACATAGAGGATTTTCCAAACTACGAGCCACTACTAACTCTGTCTAACAAGTCTATTACCTTTAGCGTTCACACAAACACCTGGCCCTAGAATGATTAACATCTCACTTGGAAAAGGTAAATATTTAAGTGAACTAAAACTTACCTCATAATCGTACTGTCCCGCTTGTCGCACCCTATTTTCGAACGGGTCGAAACAGTTCGCAACATAAGAGTGGCTATGACTCTGATTTTGAAATTGTTTAGAGTCGCCACCTAATTTTAAGGAAAATATTAGGAAAACCATTTTTTTTGTAAATGTAAACTCTGTTTTGATTTGCGAAACCTGTGAGATTCTAAGTAAGGGTTTTAGTTACTCGAGGGGAAGGTATTAGGCATCCCTCAGAGCCTATCCGAAGATAGTCCTTAAACTTAGTTTTAGAAAAAATGATTAGGGATATTTATTCATTTGTTTGTTTTAAAAATATTAAGAAAAAGGGTTTTTATTAAATTTGAGAAAAAGGTGAAAATATAAGGTATGTCATATATATACGTCTTATATATGAATGAACCAAATTTAATAATAATATATTTATTATATAGTAAAATAAATAATAAATAATATATTTAAATATATAAAAATACAAATGTATATTTTAAAATCATTTGAATAAATAACTTACTAAATTCATGGTAAAATAAATGTCTAGTATTAGCAATGGTTACTTTATTTGTAGCCACAATAAAAAAGAAAATGAATAAGATAATAGACAAGTGTAGATATATGAATATGTAATATGTTGTAAATCTAATTTGGGTGAAATCTCTAATAAGATTGAGGATGCCTAAAAATCATTGAATTTTAAAATATTAAACTACCCCAAATATATATACAAACAAAATATTTAAAAGTCGACAGGAAATAAAATTATCTACGTTCTTATTTTCTTCGGATCAGCGCCGGCTCATTAATCGGAAGACAAAATATATAAAGTTTTTGTCATTTTTCTGCTCGGGTCAACTTCCATCATTTCCGAAGGGCCTAATTACCCCTACCCCTCTTAAGTTTATTTATTATTATGACCCTAAAGCGATCTAAAAGAAAATAATAAAAACTAACGTCTTAAAAGGTGTCTAAACGTCCCAACTTAATATCCAAGAGGCATTGGACGCACTATTTAGAGTAGGTTTTAGACCAAAGGAAATATAGGCATCCTAATTAGACACATCGTCAAACAAAACAGATAGGACAAGCAGTTAGCACATAAAATCTCAAATAAGCCTCTAAATTAATTAATTAACATGCTTGAAAACACATATAAATTGTGAAGGTCATAATGATTATGTGTGTGCATACAATCAGACACAGGTATTATAAACATAAAAACTTGAATAATATGACGGACAAATTTAATTACTTAGGTGATTATAATAAAAAGAAGTATGCTTGATAATTTTAGTTATTAACTAACAATATTTTATAGAATACAATTCATATGACTTTAGTTAAGAGCATGCTAAAAAATTTATTAAAACGCTATGGATATGGTTTTTTAAATGTTGATATACTAAAGATGTATTAAAATATAGACATGATTCAAATATAGAATAATATGATAAATATCTATTAGAACCCTAGGGGCATGAATTCTACTCATAATTGTTATGAAAAATATTTATGAAGGCCTAATATCCATTTAATTGACATGTTAGAATTATAATACCTATAAACATAATTGTTATATGATAAAATATGCGAGAAATATTGTTAGATCTCATGGACCCAATAGGCTCAAAATATTCTTACCGACATAGTTTTCTATATGCTTGAAATAATATTAAACCCTATAAACGATACCTAGATGATTAGTATGTTGAAATTTATTTTAAATATTATTTATAGACATGGTGTCTAAATGAAATGATATGTTGAAAATTGATTAAAATTGTAAGCATGGTTTTAAAATAAAATAACATGACAAATATTTATCAAATCTTATAGACATGGTCTCTATATATAAACTATGATAAACATTTGTTACAATTCTAGAGGCTTGGTTTTAATAAAAGGTGCTAAAATATTTATTAAAAATCTAGAGGTATGATATTTTTGTTAATAATATTATACTAAAAATATTTTTATAACGGCCTATAGACATGAATTCTACATAACAGATAAACTATTTATTAACTTAAATGCATGATTTATATATATTGACCACATTCTACATTAAACATGATTTCTATATGGTTAAAAATCTTATGGCCATGGTTTCCAAATAAAGTATGTATTGGAACATTAATTAAATTCTATAGATGTAGTTTCTATATGAGTCAATATGATAAAAATATTTGTAATCTTGTAAGCGTAAATTAACTCTTATAAAATACTAAAAATATTCATTAAGTACTAAAGACGTGATTTATGTATATTTCTTACGGTGAAAATATTGGTTTTATATGCTTGCAATATTATTCAATTTTATAAACATAGTTCTATATGACATAATATTACAAAAAATATTTATTAGCAAATATATAGGTATTGTATCTATTAAAGTAGCCTATTAAACTTATTAAATCTTAAATATGATTTCTATAAAATTTAACATGCTAAAGTCGTACAGGTATAGTTTCAATTAATATGCTGAAAATATTAAGCTTAAACTGTGACATATGATTTAATTAACATGCTGGAAATTATCTATCGAAAGCGTATGTACATGATATGTAATAATAGAATGATTGATAGTTTGAATAAAATATACAAGAGTTGGGCATGTTGTTTAATATATATAAATATATGAAAATATTAAAATTGATAAGCTAATTAAAGTATAGGGTTTATCAATATTTATTTGTGTGGTAAACGTATTTCATTTAAAATTAAAATCTGAAAGTCAACAAAAATAATTAAAATAACTAATTTCTTTCGGAATATTTGTTTAGCGCACGCAACCACATAAAATTTGTGTCAAAGTAAAAAAAAATTGCAAGTAGCACGTAGATTTCCACTCCCCTTATCCCCAATTTCATTATTATTATTATGAAGAGTAGAGTTTACAAGATTATTACAAAATTAAAACAAAAGGTAAATGGACAAATAATACAAAATGTAAACGAAATAATGACATTTTAAACTTTCGCACTCCTCGTGTCTTGAACTTTGAAGTTCAAGCTCTGCTAAATCATAAAGAAAACACAATAAATATACAAATATATATAGAGGTATATCATGATTATATAATTTTGCTACAACAAAGCAAGCAAATAGAACAAGAACACATTTCAAAATAATAAACCAATATATCAAAGAAAATGGGAACTAACCTGGATACTTCATGTATTTATTTTGACAAGATATAATAGGTAAGAACCTAAAGTAAAGACAGTACAATAAAATAGGAAAAGAAAGTACTAACCGGTTAATATGAGTTTCGTTAATATGCCAACGAAAATGATAGCAATATCCGAGATCCAAACAAGTCGAAGTAGCAAAGAGGCAAAGGAAGAAACTTAAAAGCAATTATCAAGTTTTTCTTTTTCTTTTTGTTTTGGAGTTCTTGTCCCTTTTTTTTTCTTTTTTGTGTGTGTGTGTATTTGTGTCTACTTATATTCATCAATCTATGGATAAGAATACCATCAAGTCAACAAAGACAAAATGGCCAAAAACTTTAATTCAAATTTTTTTTTTTAAATAAGTGGACAATCAATCAAATTAATAACAACTTTCCAAGATTTACTCCTAAAATCACTCAAAAGATGTTTTATTTCAAAATAGTGGAGCATTAACCTTAAAGTGGTGGGACATTAAAATATTTAAAGTTGATACTAACTTTATTTCAAACTTTCATAAAGGGACAAAATTAATTATGACAAATACAAAATGATTATATCATATTAGCAATTACTATAATTATTTTTAACACTAAAAACTTCAATCAACAAAAATTGTCATATTAAGTAAAACAAACTTAACCTTCTTCCTAAATTCAAATGGAAAAACAAGATGTCATTTATCAATTAACTAATCCGATAGACATCCGGATTAAAAGATATGTATTTTATACAATGGTGAATAATAACAATCTTATTGTAAAAAATTCTCAACTATACTTGTATATAATTAAATACAAGAATGTAAACATGGACAGAAAAACATACAACACAAACATATATAATAATCTTAATCGATTAATAAGCAAGTAAACATCTAAAAATGAACTATATTTTTTTGCATAATTAAAATGTAAGAACATGAATATGAACACTAAAATGAACATGAACATGAACATGAACAAAAAATAGATACATGCTTTGTAATACTAATCTATTAGGAACTAAACAAACAACTTTGAATCTCAAATTTAACATATCATTTGAAGTAGACAACCAACCCAACACATTTTTTTTGAAAACAAAATCTATAAACGGAGTCTAATATAAGAAGATCTAAATCTTTCAAGCAAAGAACTTATTATACACATTTCATTTAAAATAAAAAAATTTACACCGTATAATATATAATCATCAATATACCACTCAATCAAAATCTTTGGCAACTATAATCTTATGAATCGTATTTACTATACACATATTATTCTCATATAAATATTAACTATAACATCAATCATAATAATAATCACACATTCATCAATATTAAACAATTCAACAATAACATAAATTTACATATCATATACACAACAATCATAAAAGGACTATAAAATTTTAGATCTATTCATGAAACACAATATACGTATTTATATATATAATATAAATAAGATTAAATGAAAATATACCAATATCTTATTGTCGTCGGAGTTGTCGGTGTCGCGGAAAAGCTGTTGGCGGCGTTGGTGGAGCTGCTGCGTTTCGCCGTCGTTGGTGGCGGAGAAGAGAGTGACGGGGAGAGAGAGGGAGAGGCGGCGATGGAGAGAGAGAGGGAGAGCCGTCGGTGGCGGCTATGTGGTGGAGATGACAACTCTTGTTGTTGTCTTCTTCTCCTTTTGAGAAGATGATGAATAGAAAAAGAGAGTTAGGTGAAAGAGGTAGAGAGAGAGTTAGGTGAAAGAGGTAGAGAGAGAATAAGATAGTTTAGGGTTTTTGGGGTGTGGAAAAAATAAGAACGAATGGGAGCCGTCCGATCAAAAATGCAATCTACGGTTGAGATTGAAATTGAGATTAAAATAGACTACATTAAAATTTGATTAGGAAATAATTATAATTAATTGTAAAAATAAAATGTCATCTAATTAATTGTCAAATACATGTTGAATAAGTAAAAATCATAAATTTATAAAATTATAATATTATATATAAAGTAAATATGCATGTTCATACAATATAAATATTTGCGTATATACATATAAATACACACATGTATATAATACGTACTAAAAATAGATGTTTAATAGGTATGTTAACATAAACAAATTAAAATATATAATAAACTTAAATAATAATCCTTTTATATACATATGTACATAAGACCTATTAAAATAGATGTAATACGTATATATTAATATGAATAAGTAAATTACAAAAAAAAAAAAACTTAGTAAATAACATATTTTATAAAGAAATACTTATGTATATACTAAAATAGATATGACATACATATTAACTAAAATTCACAATAAACTTAATTAAGTAATAACTTTATATGCATATGCATATAAGTCGTATTAAAATAGGTATGCAATATGCACAAATTAATATGAATAAGTAAATTGGTAAAATATACTTAATTAAGTAATATTTTATACAAAGAAAACACACACACACGTATAATATATACTAAATAATGCAAAAAATATTTGAATGTACAAAGCTTGTTATTTTCATAAACGATAAAAAAAATATTAATAATATTAACAAATAAAAAAAAATATATAAAAATTATGAGCTATGAACGCCAAAATATATGATTTTTTTATTATTATTATTATTATTATTATTATTATTATTATTATTTGTAAAAACTAAAAATATAAATTTATATATATATAATATAAGAAAGTAATTTTTAAAAAGCTTATCTATTAAGATAGTGATTCGAAAAAAATAATTATAGGTCGGTCAAAATTGGGTGTCAACACCGCTATGGCGGGACTTATTCCGTTCTAGCGGCCTCGCCACAGCGGGATTCCTCCCACCAAAGTGGCCTGGCCGGAGACAGTAATTTAGACTTCTCCCCCAATCCCTTTTTTTCATATATACCAATCGGACACCATCAATATCTGACTCTAAGTCACTAATCTTATTAAACTACACATTAATTGCTCTCCTCTTGTTTACCACGGCCTCATACCTACGATACGAATGCATCTAGCAACCATAACATAATCTGAACATGCATATATATAGAAGCACATTATCAATTTATTATTTTAAGAGTAATATACAATTTTACCATGTAAATCTCAATTACAACTAGTAACATGGTAACACTTGGACCTTCGGTCCTTTTATATCAATTATTAAACAAAATGGGCATGCTCAATTATCATCAAGTCAATTTCTCTATCATCACACATATAGTCAAAATTAATTTACAGATTATATCTACACAATGATTCTCTCATGGAACTCATACCCAAACTATTAGTGTGTCGGTGTGACACCCAATCCAATTATTAGTATGTGTCAAAACATGATACTTGATCCAATATATATGTTGGAACGCGACATCTAATCTAATATATGTGTCATATCATGACATTCGATCCAATATATGTGTTGGAATGCGACACCCGATCCAATATATCAATCACAATGCATAATCACAGTCCACAACGAATAGTTCACATACTTTCACAATCAAGTAATCAGGCTCATTGCATGTAATTGTTCACAAATAGTCATTTCATTAGTTTTATTTCTTCTTATTGAATGAACACTCATTACTCAACCATTTCACATGGAACTGTCACTGCGAACACATGCACACACACACATATATATATATATATGGATCAATAGCCCCATACTGGAGCCCTCCTTGATTATCACAAGTCTCAAGATCTCTCTCTAATTCAACAATTTTCTTACACACTAACTTTACAAGGACCATCAACCATATCAACAAGAAGTATTAAGGTTAACAATCAAAAACTAGACTATCATCACTAGTCACAACATAATCATAATCCACATAGTACACTACTACCATAAACAACAATAACAACACATTCAACCATCCGGACTACGTGCCCAAAGGCCTAAACATGAAAACCCCTATCATTCTACGATACATTATGCAATGGCTGTAGAATTCTGATTGCGAACTTTGACTCCTTTAGTAAAACTTTATCTTATTCTTGGTCTAAAATAATAGTATAATACAAAATCAATCACAAATGGCTTAAATATTTCCAGATTATATGCAAATCCCAAATGTTAGGCCAAACTCATGATTTTTCCACCTAAACTAAGATTTTTCTACCATTAGTTTTAAGCCAAAACCCTCCCTCCATGATCACCCATCAATAATTGCGGGTTCTAAGAATCGAATTATTAGTTTAGGGAGTAAATTACTTACCTTTAGCACAAATTGGAGTGGAAACTAGTAGAAAATTGCCCTAGGTCGCTTCTGGTCTTTTAAGAACTAAGTGAGAATGAAATAAACCATTCTGGAGTTTTTTCCGACTTTAAATCCCGTCTGTCCCTCCACAGCTGGACCATCCGCTTCGGCAGTCCCGCCACAGGGTCCAATTCCCACCACAGCGGCTTCAGCACAGACAATGCTTAATAAAAAGGGTATAACCTTTTACTTGGAACTATAAATAAGGAAAATTCTATGGCATTGGAAAGAAGACTCATACACCTTTAATTTGATAGGCCATAGGCCATCTAATTCAGTATAGGTTGAGAGATATGATCGTTTGAAGTAGACCTTAGTTTAAACTCAAGTCCAAAACTAAATCGAAAAGACACTTTCAACTCAATTTTGAGATAGGGGCATAGCATGACCTTAATTCACAACTAATGTACTCACATACCAAGGTATTGATCCTAACTTTATGATGAATGAGATTCGTATACCTTTACCTTAGATATTTTTAGGTAACGACGGGTTAGGTTGTTATAAGGACTCAATGGGTGAAAGAATATCCATTCATAAAATTTCACATACTTGAAAGGAAACCCCTTGTTAGAATAGCTGAACTTGAAGCTTGGAGATGAAGAACGCTAACGTTGAAGGAGAATCACAAAAGCCTACTCTTGAACCTTGAGTTGGGTTATCTTGAAAACCCTAGGTTTTGATGGTAGATTCTTACTTAGGATACATAATCATACGTTAGAATTAATTGAAAATTGTGAGAGTATGCTGACCTTGATTTGGAAGGAAGAACTCTTAATGGGCTTGCTTAAAATTGAACACTAGAATTGAGTTCTTGATTTCACTAGAGATAGAAAAAGAATTTAATGTTACAATCTAGTAAAAATATGATTTATATTGTAATATCATGGAAAATACTTAACAAGACTTAGTAGAATTGAAGAGAGCTTTCAAGGGTTGTTGGTATCAACCAAGGAGTGAAAAGTGAGAAAAGAAACTTAAAATAATTTTTATATGAAATTTGAAAAACTTGATATACGCCCTATATACAATAATATATGGGTATGTCTACATGGTAGACAACTATTCTATGGTGCGTGGAATGATTAAGTGGGATTCAGGCTGAAAAATGAGCTACAAGTGTTTATTTCACGAACTCAAACTATGGACCATTGTTTGATTCACGATCGGTAGTTTAGAACCGTAAAACTTAGATCATGAAATTTCTACTGGGAGTGTTTTTGTAAAATCCATCATAACATTTTACTTCGGACTTAGATTAACGAATGACTCATATACCTTCAATAAGGTAGTTAATGGGCCACCTAAATATTTATATTATGAGAGATGTAGTTATTTGAAATTGACTCTTGTATGAACTCATGCAAAAAATTTAGCCGGTAGGAAAATTTTTAACTTGACTTTGAGCTAGAGGTCCTTTATGACCCTAACATCTGATACACTTTCTACACTTAGGAATGGACCTTAACATACATGAATAAGTAGGACATCACCCGATCCAAGTTGATATGCTTAAGACGATCCAAGTTGATATGCTTAAGACGAATGATTCGGATCTTTAGAGTAGAATTTGTGAGGGTGTTACATTTCAAGTGCGACTTTCTTGGTGATTGCATAAATCTGCTGACATATCCAACATAAAAAGAAATTTCTGACTTTGTAATAGTCAAATACAGGATACTTCTAACTAGAGATCTAAAAGGCTTGGCATCTACAAGAAGTGAGCCTTCTTCATGCCTTAACCTCGTGCTAGTCTCACAAGGAGTAGAGCACTTTTTTCTTTGTTTCACCCCAAATATGTCAACAAATTTCTTGTCATACTGTTTTTGGGTAACAAAAAGATCCCTTTACTCGTGTTTGTCACCTCTCAGCCAAGAAAGTGATGTAGTTCTCCCAACTTCATGATATCAAACCTTATGGCAAGCTCTTCTTGAAGCCTTGCAACTTCATTATCATTGTTTCTTGTTATTATCATATCATTTACGTACAAAAGAACAATCATATGCAAGTCTCCTTGTTTATTAACAAAAAAACTAGGATCTAAATGTGATGCAACATAACCACAGAAATTTAGATATTGAACAATTTTTTCATACCATGCTCGTGGAGTCTGGTTGAGACCATAAAATATTTTTTAAAGTTGGCAGACATAGAGCCCGTTTGGATGGGCTTAAAAAAAGTAATTTTTGTGTATGAAGTGCTTTTAGAACTTTGAAGTGCTGAAAGTTATTTTTATAAATAAGCAGTTGAGTGTTTGGATAAAAGTGTTTATGTTGAAAATAAGTGTTTGAATTTTAGGATTAAAAGAATAAAAAGGGTAGTTTGGGAATTTAGTTAAAATATAAGGGATATAAAAGTAATTTCCATGGTCAAACAAAATGCCTTTAAGCACTTAGAAAAAAAAAAGTTAGAAATCCTAACTTTTCATTTTTGACTGACTTTAAGAACTTTATAGCTTAAAGTTAGCATTAGGCAAGCACGTCCAAAAGCTAAAAAGGGGCTTATAAGTTGGTTTGACCAACTTAGCTCATCCAAATGGGCTCATAATCAAGATGTAAGTTAGAAACATACTCGGGTGGTTGCTCCAGATAAATATCTTTGTCCAGTTCTCTATAGAAAATGATATTCTTCACATCAAATTGCCATAATTTCCAACCATACGTGGTTGAGTCCTCGTTCCCCCTTTCTCTTAGCTCCTTAACAACTGTATTATCTGGAGAAACACTTCCGATGTGCAAGTTTTGAATTCTGGGATTCAATATTTTAGAACCCTCTCCTTTTGATACAACTCCATAATACAAGTAAATTTCATCAAATACGACATCCCAGGAAACAACAAAACGATGAGTTTTTGGATCCATAGACTTCCAATCCTTTTTTCTTCCCTCCGTCCCATTTTATGTGACGCCCTCTTCTTTTTAGCCTCCGCCAAAAAAATGATTATTAGAAATAATTGAACTTTAAAATTCCCCTTTTACTCTTAATGAAATAATTTGTAGCCACACAAATTAAATATCTAAGGATTGTGGTAGACAAAAGGTTTTATAAGTTTTTCTTTTCTTCTTAAACACCCTACCAAGTCAAATGATGCCACATAAAATGAGTTGGAGAGAGTATCTAATTTTTGCCTTGTGATCCAACTTGAGGATCCGAGATATGAACATAATAGATAGAGCCAAAAACTCTTTAGGTGTTTGATGCTAGGCTTTTCTCCAAACATTAATTTATAGGGTGACTTCATGTTGTTTGGAGAAAGCGACATCCTGTTGATCACATATGCTGTACATTTCATACCTTCAGCCCAGAAGGCTGTAGGTAAATTTTTGGCATGAAGCCAACTATTACATGTCTTTGTTAAGTGTCAATTTTTTTTTTCTGGCATTCTATTTTGTTGTGGCATATTAGTACAAGTAAGTTCTTTTTTAATGTCATGTTGATGACAAAAAGAGAGAAACTCTTCAAAAGTATACTCACCGATGCTATGTGTTCGCAATCGCCTTATTCTTGAACCAAGCTCGCCTTCAACGGTCTTCTTGAATTTCATAAACTTATTGAGGACTTCTGACTTATGCTTCACAAAATAAACCCATGTGAATCTAAGCATATGAGAGTGGACAGAGAATGAAGGATTGCTTGTTGGCCCATCAAATCACTGTGAATTAATTCTAGAGGACCATTGCATCTTGACAAGGATCTATCAAACGAAAGACGTTGTGCCTTTTCGTATTGACATCCTTCACAAATCTCGCCTCATCCAAAGTTACTTAAGTTAGGTAATCCTGTTACTAGACTTTTTATCATGACTTTTAATTTGTCCATGTTAAGATGCTCAAGTTTAGCATGTCATAAATATGTAATATCATTGTTACTCATCTTCTCAATATACAAGTTAGAGGCGGATAAAATGTATAAATCATTAACTCTCTTATCGTTATGAATGTTATTTTCCTTGAGTTCTTTGATATTTCGAAGAAACTTCAAGTCATATGATCCAAATAGGAGATAACTTCCCGCTTATATGACATTTGCAACTGAAAATAGATTTTTCCTCATTTCTAGAACATGAAACACACTGTTGAGACTGATTGAGTCTTCCTGCTTCTCCATGATGATAACTGTGCCTGTTTTCTTCATGTGATGAACCGTATTATCTGTTGTTACAATGACTTCACGATCATTGTATTTATGAAAGTTGTTTAGATTCATCTCCTGTGAGATGATGCCCATATCCTAAATCCACAATCCATTCTCTTTTAAAATTGATGGAAGTACTGGCGTCTACCACTTGAGTCTTGATTATGAAACACTTTCCCCACTCTTTTTTCTTCAGCAATTTTCTCAATTTGAGTCATATTGCTCTTCTTGGTTGGAAAAAAAAATCTTTTTACGTATCCAATTTTGCCCCATCAATAACACTTGAGAGTCTTATAGTTATAAGTAGACTCTCCCTTCTTTTTTGGAAAAGTTGAACCACTTTGAAATCTATATTGTGACCTATCTCTTACTGCCTTTCCTTTAAATTTCGTCTTGTTAGCTATAAGAACATTTTCTTCCCCCCTTTTAATTGATATCTTAGCCATTTGTTTCGCTAGTAGCTCTTGTGGTAACAACAAATTCCCAAACTCCTTCAAGAATGATTGTTGAGCCCATCCTTAAATCGATGTAACAAAGAAATTATATTCTGATTTCAAACTACGAATAATATTTCTTTTTATTCGTGCTTCAGAATTAGACTTATCGGGATTCAATAAAGGTATCTCAGAATATAAGTTCTTAATCTTCAAACAATAATCGACAATAGAAAAATTACCTTGAGCGGTGTTAGACAATTTATTCTCCAGTGTATGTTGCTGAGCTTCATTCTTCTTGTTGAACAAATGATCGAGGGTCTTTCATATTTCATGAGCTGATTTAAACTTCAAACAATAACACTTCTCTCTTGTAAAAGAAATAACTCACTAAAGAGGACACTCGAATCTACAATATTTATCTTGGTGTATAACTCTCTTTGTGTTTTTACTCTCTCTCTCTCTTACACAAAACTCTCAAAGCCCTTAGGACTACATTGTGAATGCTCTTATGTTAGAAGGAATGAGTTTATATTTATAGAGTCATAAACTTTTTCCTATAAGAAAAGGACTAGCCAAATATATGAAAACTTTGTGTTTTCCTTTTAGAAAAAGGAAAACCCAATTATACTAAAAAATTCTTTTCCTTTCCTTTTCCTTTTTCTGCCTTCTTTTTCTGTCTACTTTTTCCTTCTTTGAATTTGACTTTACTTAGCAGCCTTTGTTGACTTTTCTTTCATTCTCTCACTTGAAGATTTAATTGAGAATCAATTAAGTCTTCACACCATCCTTTCTACCCAATTATTGCAATGTTACGTTTCCGCTAGGCCAATAGAAGATCGACACCATTTAAACTTGTTACTGTTGATCGGCTTTGTAATCATATCTGCTAGGTTGTCATTAGTGTGAATTTTCTGAATATCCACACTGCCTTTCTCCACCTTCTCACAGATAAAGTGATATGAACTCGTATGTGCTTTGTCCTTGAATGAAATATCGGATTCTTTGCAAGATGCAAAGCGTTCTGACTGTCACAAAACATAGCAACCTTCTCTTGTTTGTGCCCGAGCTCCTCTAGTAGCATCTGCATCCATATTGCCTATTTGTTAGCTTGTGTAGCTGCTACATATTCTGCTTCCATCGTAGATGTAGCCATGATAGTTTGCAGTTTTGAAACCCAGCTTACAGCTCCTCCAGCAAGAGTAAACACATAAACTGTGGTGGACTTACTTTTATCAAGATCACCTGTATAATCTGAATTAACATAACCTTTAACAGTAAAGTCTGATCCTCCATAACACATTGCAACATCTGAGGTACCCTTGATATATCTCAGGATCCTCTTAACAATATTTCAATGCTCTATACAAGGATTAGCCATATATCGACTAACCACTTCCACTGCTTGTGCAATGTCAGGTCTTGTACATATCATGGCGAACATTAAACTTCCTACTGTTGATGCATACAGTACTCGAGACATCTCCATCCTCTCTGCTTCATTGCTAGGACTCATACTTGAGGATAACTTGAAATTAATAGGAAGTGGGTAGAAATTGACTTACAGTCTTGCATCTTGAAGCATCTCAAGATTTTCTTCAAGCAGTTCTTTTGAGAAAGCCAAATCTTTCTATTATTTCTGTCTCGATGAATTTGCATCCCTATAATCTTGTTTGCTGGTCCCAAGTCCTTCATTCCAAATTCCCTATCCAACTGTGCCTCTAAATTTATAAGACGATCTTTGTTGGGGCCTGCTACCAACATGTCATCAACATACAACAATAAAATAACAAAATCTTCATCACCAAATCTCTTGTAATAAACACAAGGATCTGAACTATGTCTGTTGTATCCAAGGCTTAAAATGAAGGAACCAAATCTCTTATACCAACATCTCGGCGCCTGTTTGAGACCATATAGACATTTGTTCAACTTGCAAACCAAATTCTCTTTTCCCTGTTCTTTAAAACCTTCTGGTTGGAGCATGTAAATTTCTTCTTCAATCTCTCCATGAAGAAATGCAGTTTTAACATCTAACTGCTCCAAGTACAAGTCAAATATAGCACACATCACCAGGACCACTCGAATTATTATGAGTCGGACCACCGGAGAAACTATCTAATTGAAGTCTATACCTTCTTTCTGAGCAAATTCTTTCACCATCAATCTTGCACGATACTTCTCCATTTGATCATTACCATTGCGTTTGATTTTATAGACCCATTTATTTCCAATGGCCTTCCTTCCTTATGGTAATTGAACAAGATCCCATATTTTATTTTTGTGAAGAGCTTCAATTTCTTCTTGCATTGCTGCCATCCACAGAGATGATTCTTGTCCTTTCATAGCCTCGTGAAAGGTTGAAGGCTCTCCATCTTCTGTTAATAGACAGTATGCAACATTGCTCTCCATAGAATAATCTGAGTGCCAGGCTAGTTCTTTTCTCTCCCTAGATGACCGTCGAACTTGTGGAGTTTCGATCTCATCTTGCTCTTGTTCTTCGTGCTCTGGTGCTGCTTTAGAAGAAAATAGAACTTCTTCAACTTCAACTTCAACTGTAGTAGTCTCTGATATTTTTTTTGAAGTGCTACCTTTTTTTGCTTGTATCTTGTTTTCAACAAATATAACATTCCTGCTGATTACCACTTTGCGGGAAGTGGGATCCCACAAGCGATACCCCTTGACTCCATCAGCATATCCTAAGAAAATGCATTTCTTGGATTTTGGATCCAACTTTGATTTTTCTTGGGTGTTGTACATAACAAGACCATACAATCCCATAAGAGTATCTCATATTCCCTTCACCGTCTATTTTTCAGCCACACTAGACAACACTTGATCAGCTAGTGTCAAGTGTAGATCGGCAACTGCGTTGCTATCTATGTCGTTCCACTTGTTGTCATCAGTAAAATCTGTGGGTCTACCTTCAATTGCAGCTAAGCAATTGTCTTTTCTCAATATCACTTTTATTTTTATTTTTCACAATGAGAAATTAGTCTCATTGAATTTTTCAATGTCAAATTTTATTGTACTCGACGTTGTTATTTGCTTCACACCCTTCTAGATCATTTTTGAATATTTTTGCAAATAATCGTGACAAACTGTACCGTCACCGAAATTTACTATTCACGTGAATAGTACTTTCACATAGAACAAACAGAATAACTGAGGGCTCTGATACCACTGTTGGGAGGAGGAGGCACCACAACTAAAGTTTGATATGATAATAAATAATGAAAATAAATTGGACACGAGAATTTTATGTGGAAACCCTCAAACAAAGAGAGGGGGGAAATCATGGGGTAGAAGGATTTTTACTATTATAATATGGAGTACACCGCTCTCAAATACAAAGAGAAAATACAATATTTATCTTAGTGTATAACTCTCTTTGTGTTTTTACTCTCTCTCTCTCTCTCTCTGTTACACAAAACTCTCAAAGCCCTTAGGACTACATTGTGAATGCTCTTATGTTAGAATGAATGAGCCTATATTTATAGAGTCATAAACCTTTTTCTATAAGAAAAGGACTAGCCAAATATATGAAAACTTTGTATTTTTCTTTTAGGGAAAGGAAAATTCAATTATACTAGGAAATTCTTTTCCTTTCCTTTTTCTTTTTCTGCCTCCTTTTTTTGTCTTCTTTTTCCTTCTTTGAATTTGACTTTACTTAGCAGCCTTTGTTGACTTTTCTTTCACTAGGAATGTATTATTTTTTAACTTTTAAATTTATGTATGCCAACTCTTGAAGTATAAAACAATGTTGTATCTTTTATATAGAGAGAGAATAATAGTTGGATATTATTTAATTATGATTTGTAGTTAAAATGGTTTTCTTTCGTGATTTATATAAATTTCATTATATTATATATTACTAGCGCGTTGCGCGAATATTTTAAAGTATAATAATCTTTAAATTTAAAAATAACTAATACAAATTATTATTGAGTAACAAAAATACATGTATAATCATATATAATATTTTGATTTAAAATATACAATTAATGTTAACAAAATTTTGTCCTAATCTATGTGCAATGAGGATATGTTCTTAAAAGACACCAAAACATTACTCTAACAACTTCTCCTTCCTTTAGTAAATTGATCGCACATGTGGCGCGTGTTGAATTGATATTTGCATTAATTATTTTATTATAAATTCATAGATCAATCTAAAACCTAGTATTTAAAATATTAATTCTACTTTTAGCTAAAATCTAAATATAATTTTCAAAGCATATTGCAACCTCTTTAGCACACTCCTCTCTCGTTCAAACCTGCAAAAAGACAATTTTCATGTAATCAAATATAATTTGATAAAATAAGAATGTGCCAAAAAAATGAATTTCAGTGATCAATATAAAAAAAAATACTATAATCAAATTAATATGTATAACTTAGCAGTGGCAGAGTAATATTAGGATTTAGTTTTTAAATATTTAAGCTAGTTTTATATAAATAATTAATATATTACCTTAAAAAATTATAAACACCACCAACATGTTATTATGAGTATAACGTGAAAATATATATGGTCATTTAAAATCAATTCTAATTTAAAATTTTGAAAGCAATAATATCAATTATTATCTTAGATTTAAATACATGTAGAGAAATTTTATATGATAGAATGAAAATTTAAAAATGATAAGAATAAAGTTGATAAAAATGAAAATCTGAAAATAGCAATTTGGAAGTCATCATCCCTTTTGTGGAAATCTTCTCAGCATGTTAGGTTGCTTAAAAAAAATAACTACACGACAAATTAAGTTTGATTGTATGAATTCTCGCTAATCTAAAGTCTAACTTTTATCAACGTGAAACTCATTCATTTTATTCCATCTTCAAATGTGATCTCTAGTATAGTAAGATAAACATATACATTTATGAAATTGTTCAAATGTCTTTTAGGTGTATGTACAATTCATCGTTAGCTTTAATATTATTTATTTATTTATTATTTATAAGGGGTAGAAAGCTCTAATAATATGATTTTATATTATGACAATTTAATTTATATGATTATTAATAAATATAATAGGGAATGCTTCTTATGCTAAGTTTGTATATATATTAAAATTTAAAAATATAATAGGGAATGATTCTTATTTTTTTACAACTCAAAATTTAAATTTTTTATTGATGTCGATATGTGGCACTTTTGCATTTCTATTATATAGATAGAAGATTAAAATATGTAATTGAGTTTTGAGAGATTAGGATAGTCAGGTAAGTGGGTGGGGGATTTTAGAGATAATTTAGGTTAGTTATTTTTTTTAAGGAAACTTACATAAATATACTAAGATAATATGTAATAAAAAAATTCACTAAATATTTATAATACATTTATAATATAGTTTTAATACAGCGGAGAACTATTAATAAAATATATATAATACAAGTTTTATTGATGGATAATATATTTATTGCTATGTATTGCTATAAATAATAAAAAATAATAAAATATCTCTAAAATCAATAATTAATTTTTAAAAAGTACTCGCTCAAGTAATTTTTTCTTTTTTTTAATCTGTTTTTTTAAAAAAACAATTTACCTACGTATTTTTAACTATCCATTTATTAATGTTTTCTTCTTCTCTTTTTTTTTGTGGCATTTTTTAATTCAATTTTTTTTTCATTTCTATTGTCATTTTGAATACCCAAAATTCAAGCACTACATAAAATAAACATAATGCATGTTTTATGAACCAAAAAAATCTGCATATGATTAAAAAAACTAACAAATTAAATATATTGCACTAATAATATGAGACCTTATAAATATTGTGACTTTTGTTGAGATAGAAGATTTTATGAGTAAGAGCCTGTTTGGATGGGTTTAAAAAAAGTAACTTTTATGTATGAAGTGCTTTTAGAACTTTGAAGTGCTGAAAGTTATTTGTATAAATAAGCAGTTGAGTGTTTGGATAAAAGTGCTTATGATGTGAATTTTAGGGTTAAAAGAATAAAAAAGGTAGTTTGGAAATTTAGTTAAAATATAAGGAATATAAAAGTAATTTCCATGATCGAAGAAAATGACTTTAAGCACTTTGGAAAAAAAAAGTTAGGAATCCTAACTTTTTATTTTTGACTGACTTTAAGAACTTTATGGCTTAAAGTCAGCATTAAGCAAACACGTCCAAAAACTAAAAAGGGGCTTTAAGTTGGTTTTGACCAACTTAAAGCCAATCCAAACGGGCTCTAAGAATTTAATCATCCGTAAGGAGAGAAAATGAGAAAAGTGGTAGTGATAATTTTTAAACATTCTTCTGTCAGTTTTTTGTTTTTGACACTGTCATTTGACAGATTTTTACATAATTATTTTATCAAATTAATATTATATCTTTATTGGAGATAATTATTATTTCAAATATTTAAATATTTTTCAAAATTCCAACTTTAAAATTTTTTATATTGATAATACGTGATACTTTTGTTTTTCCTATTATATAGGTAGAAGACTAAAATATATATTGGAGTTTTAAAAGATTAGGGTAGTTAGGTAAGTGGGTGGGGGATTTTAGGGATGATTTAGGGTAGTTTTTTTTTCTTCTTTTCGATCTTTATCTTTTCTATTATTAATGTATATTTAAATTTAAATTTAAATTATCGGTTTTAAAACTGTCCAATACACACCCACTTCTACACAATTTCTAAATCTATTCAATTATCTATTCTTTTTTTTCAAAAAAAAAACAACTAATATCATTATCCGTTCAATTTTTCCTTCCATTTAACATTTTAACTATGTATCTCTTTATTAAGGTTTTCTTCTTCTTCTTTTTTCGTTAATTGTTTTATTTTTTCTTTATTTTTGTTATGACATTTTTTAATTATTTTTGGATCAAATAGTTAATTTTAAAATATATTAATTTTTTTCTTTTGCTTTAAAATTCTCACGTAGATAAAAATTAAAACATAGCAATAGGTTTTATTTCCAAAAAAAACTTTAACAATGTTTAAGTTTAATTGTTTTATTTTTTATTTATTTAGTTATGGAATTTTTTAATTATTTTATGATCAAATAGTTAATTTTAAAATTTATTAATTTTTTTCTTTTGTTTTAAAATTCTCATGTAGATAAAAATTAAAACATAACATTAGGTTTTACGTTCCAAAAAAAACTTCAACGATGTTTAAGATCCCAAAATTTAGGTATAAAATAATATCTTTTTAGATTTTGCTTTATTTAAATAATAGGTTTCTTTTATTAAATTTTAAATTGTTAATAATGAATATGTACATCATTTCGTGTTAACCTAAAAAAAATTATTCTTTAATTAATATATTCGTAATTCTTTTATGGAATAAAAAACTAACAAAATGACTGTATTTCAAAAAATTATTATAATTAGTTAATTACTTGTTATTTGATCAATTAATGTTCGACTGTCTTAGCTCTATTGGTCTTTCTCAATCAGGGGCGGATCCACGTGTAGTTGAGGGGTTCATCCGAATCCCCTTCTTTAAAAAATTACACTGTATATATGATAAAACTTTTTAATTTATGTGTATATATTTAACATTGAACCCCTTGAGCATAAGCCAAAGGACTAGCTCAGTGGCAAATGGGGTTCAATATTTTGCCTTAACTTGTCTCAGCTCGCGGATTCGAATTCAAATAAGCACATTTTTTTTTCTGATTAGCGTGTTTAATTTTTTTTGAACCCCCTTCATAAAATTCTTGGGTCCGCCACTGTTCTCAATGAGTGGCAATGTAGATGATGTGGTGGAACTTTACAAATCATTATCACTGATATATTCATTTTTCTCTGTTTTCCGCAAAATCTATTTCAGTAGAGCATATGATGTCGATGGCCCGAGGTAGAGCACTCAATGGGCTAGGGTAGCCTTGCATTTTAGAGTATAAGAGAAAAAATTATTTTGAGTATTATGAATGACAATAGAAGAAATTTAGTAAAGAATCTTAAAAAGTAAGAATGTCAATTTGTATATCCTAAATTATGTAGAAACGTCCCTCCTCTCCTTCTGAAAATAAATATTTTTAGGATGATATTATTTCATGAATAGATGTTTAGGTTTGATATTCGTCAATTGACGACTCATATACTATTTAAAAAGATTTAAGAGTAATTATATTATTGAAAAAAATCACACTCACATTAATCTGAGTTACACCATGATCATCAAGTGAGGTCACAATTTTTATTTTTTTTATTTTTTTTTGTAACATCTCATACTCTAAAATGTAACAAACTTTAAGATTTAGCATCTTCTCTACATATTTTTTTCTAGTCGAATTTACTGATATATAAAATATAAAAAAAAATTAAGATATCATAAACATAAGAAAATTAAGTAGATATTCGAATAATTTTGAGACAAAAATAGATAATAAGATGCAACAAATAAACAATACATATACATGCCCAAAACACTACTTACTCTTTGCAAGAATATTGATGGCTTCTTCCTGCTGCCTTACCATTGCAATTTGCAACACACCAATAGCTTTGGTTAAAAAGGGGGTGGATCAGATGAAAACGCAGCCAAATTCATTTTGTAATACCACAAATATGAAACTGAGAACAAATATATGATTTCCATTCTTTTTTCTTCTTTGGTAAAACATCTTCATTATTCTTTGTTTGTTTTGGTAAAAAAAAAAGATCTTCATTCATCTATAATCCTTCTTTTTGTAAATTGCAGTCGTATAAGTTTTCTGGAAAAACTAATAAATACAAAATGTTACAGAAATAGAGAATCATGAACAGTAAAATCAAGATTTGAGAGATTGTGGAAAAGAATGAAAAATACTGCATGGCTGCAAACGTGGGTGGAAATTTTAATACTTTTGAATTGGCAGTTTTTTCTTTTCGTTTCTTTAAAGTTTATTGATAGTTTTTTTAAACAATTTTTTTCGTGATTTTTAATTTAAAAGGCTCTTAAAAATTTATTTATATGATAATTATTATTTTTTTAAAAGAGGCCAACGTGGGACAAATTCGATTTTTGTTTTATTGTGAAGTTTCAGTTTTTTTAAAAAAAATATGGTGGCTTTATCCTCTCCTATTAATAATATATATATATATATATATATATATATATATATATTTATTATTATCTGCATTTGTTTTGCTATAAATAAGGAGGAGTTGTTAAAAGATAGTTAAAATATTAAACTACTATGGTAACTTCCCACAAAAACATGTGATATTTTTGATTTCTCCTATTATATATAGATAGATTATAGGTAAATTATTATTTCTGCATTGTTGTTATGCAACCGTTGCAATAGGTTCATAAATTGTTGCGTTAACTCAATTTAAAAAGAAAAATAATATGAAGACTTTTTGGTGAAGGAGTTGTAGTTAATGGAGATTACATTCATCAATTTGAAAAATAAATAAATTTTAATTATTTTTAATAACAACCAATAGTGTCATTAACACATTGAAAATGTCTTCCACACTAAAAAATGAGCGTAACTCCGGCTGCTCCAACGTGCAAGCCTTGTAGCTTAAAGCAAGACTTGAAAAAAATAAATTAAAGGCCATTGAAAGTTTGGTTTGAATTTTTCTATATGGGTATTTATAATTGAGAGGAATATTGAAAATACTTCACAATACGGTGTGAATTATTAGTTTCATCTATATATTATTGACGGTCTTAGAAATACTCATCTACTTGACTAATTGAATTTAAATACATCTGGATCTGTCATATGACATAGCAAAATGGTCTCAAACTCTTATATGAGTGTGAGGCTCTTAATAAAAAGGCCGAAAGAAGTATTGAAAATATATTGTTAGTTTCGCCCCCAAACTATTGACAGCCTTAATAATACCCCTGAACTATAGGAAAAGGTCTAAGCATACACTTTATCCACCACTAAAAATACTCATCCACTAACCTTTTTAGCTAACTTATACCTTTGAAACTAACAACGTCATCTTTATTTTATTTTAAAAATATTATTTATTACTTATCATTTTTTTATTGGGTGAAACAAAAACTCCACCCCGTCATTTTTTTCCAATAATTTTTACCCAAAATAATATACCCACATTATGGCCAAAAATTTTAAAATGATAATCATGTAATCATAATTCTTATAATAAATATTTATAATGATTAATAGAAATAGTTGAAGCATGTTTAAGAAAGAATTTTGTATTAAATTAAAAAATGTAAAAAAAAATTAATTGAACTAATTCTTGACCCCTTGAGACTGAAGATTGTAATTGAATCAATTTCTGCTCTTTGTTTATTTACACCAAAGTAAACAATTTAACAATAGGTTATATTCATCAAACAGGTCTTTGACGTCTTTTGATTATTTTATTTGTTTTTTTTTTTTTGAAAAACAATAGGTCACGGGGCTGGTATACTATTTTGGATCGGATAAATTATAAGAAAAAAACTTACGGAGGTAGGTTATAAGAAAAAAATCTAACGAATGTGAATTTTTTATTTCACCTAATGAGAAAATGACAAGTAATAAATAATATCTTAATAAAATCAAGATGAGGTTGTTAGTTTTGTCCCTAAACTTGACGCGAATTATCAGTTCCGTCCTCGAACTATTGACAACCTTAAAAACACGCCTCTACTTGACTAACTAGACTTTAAAACACCCCTCTCATGTCATCATACAATATATTTATGTATATGACACATTAGTAAAAAAATTCATGTATACGCGTATGAATAACACGTTTATGTATATGACATGAAAGGGGTGTATTTAAGTTCAACTAGTCAAGTAGAAAGGTGTTTTTAAGGCTGTTAATCGTTTGGAGATGAAACCAATAATTCGTGTCAAGTTCAGAGATATTCTCAATACTTCTCTCTTTATAATCTGGTCTGACGGGGGAAATGGAGTTTCATTAAAAACATTTTAATGAGCTTAAATATCAATTTTGGTGACTTTTTTTAGGCAAATCTGAGTTAATTTTCATATTACAAACTTGAGTTAAAGATGGCTCCATCTCTATATCCTTGTGTATATTCATGTCTCTGTCTATGTATATCAGTGTATAATATTCTGTATGTCTGCTTATTTATGTACATTAATGAAAATTTGTTCGAGGGATACATTAATATAAACGATATATAACATAATATACATAAGTCTACATTTTATATCTGAATTTGATTTCAAAATCACTCTCAATCTATCTTCCTCAAATTTTGCATATTACCTCGTCCAAGTATTTTCAATCAATTCAAACCACGTTCACTCAAAAAAATATATACATATAAACAAGTAATTTTTACATGACAAGGTAAAATTAAGGGAAAATTACGCAATATGGCAAATCTTACTACGTAGGGTATAGTTTAAAAATAATTACGGCTTGCAACAAATATAACTATTTATTTATGTGGTATGGCAAATCTCTCTTTTCAGATATACAAATATATATGTATATTAGTTACCATTAGACAATTTTTCTGACTAATATACATATACAATTCGACAGATATACATATACAATTCGTCTCTCGCTCACCTCTCTCCTCTCTTTCTCGATCTCGCTCTCCTCTCTCCTTCCTCTCTCGATATTGCTCGCCTCTCTTCTCCTCTCTCTCTCAATCTCGTTTGCCAGATATACAAATATATATGTATATCAGTTATATATATAATTTTTTTAACAAAATATACATATACAATTCGATAGATATACATATACAATTCACCTCTCGCTAGCCTCTCTCCTCCTCTCTCTCAATCTCGCTTGCCATATATACAAATACATATGTATACCAGTATTTGTATATTTCGGTATATAATAATTCATGGGTATAGTGTTTGTATAATTTGCTACAGCTTTTATATAATTCGCTACAACATTTGTATAATGTCAAATTTTATGTTTGACATTATAAGTAATTAGGGAAACTATACTCATATGGAGTAATTATGCTTAAAAGATTTGTCATATTTGAAAATTCCCCTAAAATTAATGAAAAATTACCTAATTACACAAATATTTCTATCATATTTATTAATTCTCCTTATAGTTTGAAATAATTATATTTTATATCACTAATTAATAATTTCATACCAGATTTCAAGTTAGATACCTCCAGACACATGTTTTTTGCTACCAGATACACTGAAATAGGGAGGGAGGCGAGCGAAAACAAGAGGGAGGCAAGCGGAATTTGTCTATGTATTCCAGATACATGTGAATCACACTAGATACATTCGGATGTACACATGTATCTGAGATACCAGATATGCGAGCGAGATTGGAGAGTGGCGAGCAAGATGGGAGGGAGACAAGTGAATTTTTTCTATGTATTTCAAATATATGCAAATCCACTTGGATACAACATATTTATAACAAATTACATCTAATTTTGACCTCATATATTTCGAGATATATATATCTGGATGTATCTAGACGCACCAAAATCTGATAAAATTCGTAATATTGCAAACTATCGTGTATTTAAGTAATTAGCTTCTAAACTAGAAGGATTTCTGTAAATTACCCTAAAATTAATTGTTGTCCTTAGACAACAAAATAGAAGAGAGGGCAGAGGCGTAGCCAAAATATGAAGTTTATGGGTTCGAAATTCTAGTTCTTTTAAGTTACTAGATTCTAAATTAATAATTTGTATATATTAAATGAACTTCTTACTACAAATTGAGAGTTTGAACTAAAATTACTAGGTTTGAGATGACAATGGAATTGTTTAGTTCTGGATTCTGGAAAAGTTGGCCAGCATATGCCAATTTTTTAGGTTACTATTGTCACGCCTAATTTTTAACTAATTTATTATCACTAACCGCTATGATAAGTATTAAACTATCTAATTATGCAATGCTCTTATGTATTAAACATTTTGACGTACCTAATCACCAATTAAACTATGATATATTATTATTAATTAATGAAACAAAAAAAATTTGCAAAATAGAACAAACCATGTAGATGTGTTAAAAAATTGAATAGTTTAAGACTCCAAAGTTTTGTCTATTTCTTTGGAATCCACATGCAATGTATGGGGCATGTCAATCCAATACACCAAAAAAACTTTAATATTATTTTCACCAAAGATGTGACATGTAGAAAAAAAAATCCTTCAATGGATCATCTGACTCCATTAATAATCTAGTCACCTGTCACCACATACACTGCATTTATACTAATTTTGTCTTGTTCTCTTTTGACCACGAACTTTATAAAATTGCTGCATAATGCAAATTTCTACTTTTCTTTTTTGTTGAAAATTTGTTGTTTTTTTATGGTACACAATAGTACTACTACTTTTTAGTGAGGGAAAAGATTAATGTTTTCCTTATAATATTAGAAATTGAATTTGTTTTTGCCATCCACTAAACTTTTCGTCTAAATTTAGGAAACAATCTAATTTTTTTCCTTAAAATGCAATGCAACCTCCAAGCTAAAGATATTTTTAAATTATGGCCAGCAATTAAAGGGTATAAAAATACATGAAATTTACTCATTTTATGTTGGAGCTTCGTTGATGATTTGCTAACAACAAATATATGAATTAATGGGCTAGAAATATAATGCAAGGAAAAAAAATGAGTAATTTCGAATAGTACGGTTGAAAATTTTGAACCTTTTTTCTTTTAATATTGAATAGGTACCAAAATTGAATAGAGTTTCTAAATATAGATATGCTTGGGATAATCAACTAATCAGGCAAACATGTACATTTTATTTTTCAAACATAGTTAGAGTTTCTAAAATTCCTCTTAAATCAGTGATACGATAATTTATAAAATTTACTTTATATCAGTGATACAATAATTCGTTTTATATCGGTGATATAACAATAGATACAAAGAGAATCGTTACATCACTGTTACAGAGTGAAATTTAGAAATTATTGTATCACTAATTTAAAGCGAATTTCATAAATTCTCGCTACATGTTTTACTTAATCAAACTATGTATGTTTGTTAATTAGGCGTCAAACTATCACTATTTCTAAAGTCTTTCCTATTTTCTACTCCTTCCGTCTATTTTTATTTGTCCACTATACTAAAATAGATATCCACTTTTACATGTCCAGCTTGAAAAATCAAGAGAGATAATTTATTATGTTATACCTATTTTACCCTTATTATTAAGTACTATTTATTTTTCAATATTTAGATGACTTATAATAATTAGTGGTGATATAGTAAATTACTATTTTATTTATTGACATCTATAGTTTTGATTAATGAGGATATCATTTATCGTATTGATGTGGGGTGGATGAAATGGTGTTATGTGTGAGTGACAAAAAATGTGTCACCTAAATTTAAAGGTAAGTTTTACCGAGTGGTGATCAGATTTGAGCCAGAATGTTGACCAGTCAAATACTCTCATGTTCAAAAGATGCGAGTGGTGGAGGTAAGAATGCTGAGGTGAATGTGTGAACATATTAAGAAAGATAGAATCAGAATTAAAGATATTCTAAACAAGATACAAATGGCTCCCGTAGAAGATAAGATGTGGAAACTGAGGCTGAAATAGTCCAGACGTGTGAAGATGAGAAATGTGAATGTCCCGATTAGGAAGTGTGGGAGGTTGGTCGTAGGTAGTAAGCTTGAGAAAGAGTAGATATAGGCCTAAGAAGTATTGGAATGAGGTTGAGAATACATTTTTGTTATTTAGTTGAAGCGGAGGGATTAATATTTTATTATTACTTCTTAAATGGTATGCCAAGCCAAACATGAATAAGTGAAAATAGGCGGAAGGAGTAGTATTGAAAATCTAATTACAACAACAACAACCCAGTGAAATCCCACATCGTGGGGTCTGGGGAGGGTAGAAAGTATTGAAAATCTAATTAAATACTAAAAATGTGTTATTTTGAACAACTTAAACTTTTAGATGAGATGGTCATATAATAAACCAGATGTGAGAAATATATAAAGACTCGTAACATTTTGGAGTGTTGTGACCTTCCGTGGACTACATTGAAGACTCTAAATATTGAGAGTGAAATGACAAGAGCAATATGCCACCAATTAAACATAGCCAACCCCCACTATCTTCTTGCACTTTTCTCACTTCCCTATCTAAAAAGAATTGGACTAAAAAAATAAAAAGAAAATAAAAAAAGATAGAAAAATGTGCAAGTTATGTAACAAACGTGATTAAATAGAAGTCAATACTCCAATAGTTCATGAAAATTATACAAGAATAATCACTAGCATTGACTATGTTTATCCTAGCATGCCAAAGAATAGAAAATGTTACTATTAGCTTTTGGCAACTTATATATATACAACTATGACATTTCAAAAAGAAAAAAAAAATCAAGTAGTGGGTGCTCATCATACATTAGAACTTATCCAAGTCTATGATGTGCTATGCTTTATCATCTCTTAGCAAAAGAGTGTGGAAATGACTGCCCCATTATCTTCTACCAACTAGAAACAAACATCTATTTTAACATGGATTTTTGTTGCCATTCCATCTGGAATTGTCGGATTGTCCAACATGTTCAATTATTTAGCTTTGTATAAGTTGATTCAGAATTTTAAATTTATAGATATAGAATCGATCACTTTCTTTTTATAATATATATTTATTTGTATTGAGAGGTGTACATGAAATTTGTCAAAGTTGTATGGCAAGGCAAGGTCATACACTCATTTGGCTCCTCGCGAAGCATTGCTCATATCCAGATTTATATTGATGACGATTTTTTAAGAAAACTTCAAAAAAATTTATTCTTATTCTAAATTAAATGTGGGAATATATATTTAGAATTTTCTTAAAGGAAAAACTACCTAATAACACAAACATTCTTATCATATTTATTAATTCTTACTATAGTTTGAAATAATTACACATTGTCTCACTAATTAATACTAATTTCGAAAAAGGGCCAAAAATACCCTTGAACTATAGGAAAAGATTTAAAAATATCTTCCATCCACCTTTTGGTCTAAAAATATTTTTCTACACGTCTTTTGGTCTAAAAAATAGCATTTTATTCACCTTTTGGGCTCACTATAACCCTCGAAACTAACAATACTTTTTTTATTTTTAAAAAATATTTATCATGTGTCATTTTCTTATTGGATAAAATAAAAATCCACCTCCACTAAAAAAATTCATAATTTATCTAAACCAAAAATAATATACCTCTTTTTAAAAATCTAATAGTTTTTTGTTGCTAGAGCTTTTTCTTCTTATTTTTTTAAACTCTGTTTTGGGATCATGAAGAAGGATATTGTTTTGATTTGAATAAATTATGGGGAAAATATTACAAAAAGTTTTTTTTATTTGCTATAATTTTTTTTAATTTAGTTTTTTATGGTCACCAAACATGTATATTGTTTTGGTTCAGATAAATTATGAGAAAAAAATTGAAAATCTTTTTTAAAAATCTTATAATTATACATACTATTACAAGATAGTTTTACAATAACTATCTAAAAACTATCTTGTAATAACCAAAAAAGAATTATTTATTTATTTTTAACTATCTTGTAATAACTAATTTAATAATTTTTAACTATCTTGTAATAACTAAAGAATTAAGCGAAGAACTAAAAATGTAACGACCTGTCCCCGCCGTTAGGAATAGGCCAACGGGGAAGGATTTCGGGCCAGAAAACTTCGGATAGTAACTTCAAAAAAATATAGCCTAGGCCAGAATTGGACAAATTTTGAGTCAGGTGAAATCTAGGGTGAACATGTGAATGATGAAAGATCAAATCTCTAATTTGATTGGATAGGATGATAGCCAAGACGATACAGAGCATTTACGTCTTTGTAGAATCGCATTCGGGCGAGTAAAACTCTCGTAATTGAATTTAGCGTGAAGAGTATATTTTAATGCGTCTTGAAAAGAGGGTATGTTGTGAAATGTGGGCTTGGAGCTCAAACTACGATCTCTCTGTTTCCGTGCAATCCGCCAGAGCGGAATTTCTCCCGCCAGAGCGAGATAGACTCGCCAGAGTGGGGCACACGTGAATTAAGTCGAAAAAAACTCCAGAAATTGTCTTTTTCTGTAAAAAAAAAATAGTTCCTAAGATTTCTGGAGGCGACGTAGGGTGATTTTTATCAAATTTCCACAAATTTTCAAGCTTAAGGTAAGGATTTTACTCCCTAAATTCATTCTTTGATTCCTAGAACCTAAAAACTATGGTTGGTAATCATTGGAGGGGGGTTTGAACTAAAAATTAATGGTGGAAAATAGCCCTAGGATGGGGTTAGGATCATGTGTATGGCCTAGGATGTGAATTGTGTTATATTTCATGATAGTCAGTTCATTGTGTTGATCCTTTATATGTATTTACTGTTTTTTAGACCAAGAACAAGAGGAACGAGCCTGAAAAGAAAAAGCTCTTGCATTATAAAGTTGTTGAAACTTAAATTTGAGATAGGTGATAGTCTAGTTTTCCGTATGCGTTTCATATGCTTGTTAAATTGCTTTATGATATGCATATATGTATATGAATAGGGAAACATGCTAGATTATGTGTGAAATGATCACCTGCTGGACTATTTTTGTGATGAACCTGTTTTTGGTGATATAATGCCGTAAATACTGAATGTATTGTGATTGTGGTATGTTTGGATCAGGTGTCACATTCTGACACATAATAGGATCGGATGTCACGTTTCGACACATAATTGAATCAAATATCACGTTTCAACACATATTTGAATTGGGTGTCACTTTTTGACACAAAGTTGATTGTTTGTAGGTATCTTGCGAAGACCTTTGTGTGAAGTTATAGCATGTTGAAGATATTGAGTTGTGATCTCGCTGAATATGATTGAACATGACATTGGTTGACTTATTCTATATGTATGTGCTTATTGTGTTGAGTTTACTTGTCTATGGTCCGCTTACTGATTAATCACGTGATCCTACCAGTACACTGTTGTTTTTGTGAACTGATACTACTCTTGCTCTGCCTTTTGTTGAGTACAGGGCATATTCAACCGACCGCGGAGAAACCTCGTTGTGGTATGTTTGGATGGGGTGTCATATTCCAACACATAATAGGATCGGGTGTCACGTTCTGACACATATTTGGACCGGGTGTCACATTCCAATACAAAGTTAATTGTTTGTAGGTATCTTGCGAAGACCTTTGTGTGAATTTATAGCATGTTGAAGATATTGAGTTGTGATCTTACTGAATATGATTGAACATGAGATTGGTTGACTTATTCTATATGTATGTGCTTATTGTGTTGAGTTTACTTGTCTATGATCCGCTTACCGATTAATCGCGTAATCCTACCAGTACACTGTTGTTTTTGTGAACTGATACTACTCTTGCTCTGCCTTTTGTTGAGCACAGTACATATTCAGCCGACCGCGGAGAGACCTCGTTATGGTATGTTTAGATGGGGTGTCACGTTCCGACACATAATAGGATCGAGTGTCACGTTCTAACACATATTTGGACCGGGTGTCACATTCCAACACAAAGTTGATTGTTTGTAGGTATCTTGCGAAGACCTTTGTGTGAATTTATAGAATGTTGAAGATATTGAGTTGTGATCTTACTGAATATGATTGAACATGAGATTGGTTGACTTATTCTATATGTATGTGCTTATTGTGTTGAGTTTACTTGTCTATGATCCGCTTACTGGTTAACCGCGTGATCCTACCAGTACACTATTGTTTTTGTGAACTAATACTACTCTTGCTCTGCCTTTTGTTGAGTATAGGTCATATTCAGCCGGCTGCGGAGAGACCTCGTTTAGAGGAGTGACTATTGTTTGATTTCAAAGGTGAGTTGTTTCTTTCAAGCTGTCGTTGACTCTCTTATTTTCTAGTCCTTTTTCCAGGACTTAGATTCAAACATTGGTTTAGTTCATGACTATGTTTCTTCTTCTTTTGGGGTTGTATCCCCTTGTTTTAGACTTGTTTAGTTTAGAGTTTTGATATGGACGACTTTCAGTTCCTAGGATGTATTTACTTCCGCATATTTTGAGTTGATAACTAGTTATTTTCTGAGTTTATGGGAACTCAACATTTATTTTTTGTTTTACACATTTTTTGCATCCTTAAGTTTGGGATTTCTTTACGATTATTGTTGTTGGGTTGTTTAGAATGGTTTTTCCACTGGAGAGTTAGTGTGGGTGTCAGTCACGGCGGATCAGGATCGTGACAAAAAAATCTAGTCTTTTTTTCTGGTTAACCAGATAAAACAATTCTAGTCTTGTTCATTAGTATATTTTTTCTTTAAAAAAAGGGGGGGGGGGTCTCTTGAAGATGTATATTATTTTTGATTTAGATAAATTATGAATTCTTTTTAGTAGATGTGGGATTTTTATTTCACCCAATAAGAAAATGACACATGATAAATATTTTTAAAAAATAAAAAATAAAGAGAGGGTTGTTAGTTTCAAGGGTTATAGTGAGTCGAAAAGGTGAATGAAAGGGCATTTTTAGACCAAAATATGAGTAAAAAGGTATTTTTAGACCAAAAGGTGGATGAAGTGTATTTTTAAAACCTTTTCCTATAGTTCAGGGTATTTTTGGCCCTTTTTCGTACTAATTTCATACAAGATTTCAGTCAAATACACCTGATGCATTTATTTTTGCTACCAGATACACTCTACATAGGGAGAGAGGCGAGCGAAAGAGGGAGAGAGGTAAGCGAGATAGGAGGAAGAAGGGCGAGAGAGTTCAGTGTATCACAGATAAATGTGAATCACACTAACTACATGTATCTTGGAAATCAGATACAATCTTAAATATATATATAGGGAGATAGGCGAGCAAGAGAAGGAGAGAGCAAGCGAGAGAGGAGAGAGGCGAGTGAGAAAGTCATTGTATCCCACATACATGTGAATCCAGTTGGATAAAGTGTATTTAAAATAAATTACATCTAATTTTGATCTCATGTATTCGAAATACATGTATCTAAACACGTCAGGTACATGTATCTTGGGATCAAAATCTGACATGAATGATAATTTCGAAAACTCAAAAAAAAAGTACGTAATTAGATCCTAAACTAGTAAAATTTGTGTTATTTATCCCCCCCAAAAATATATATTCATGAAACAACACATTAATTGATTTTTATATTTTTCAAAAAAATTCTTTCTTTATCACAATAATTGATTTGTTGCCAGGCTTGCCTCAAGTGGATGGGCCAATTTGTTTGTTTTGATATTAGGCAGGTGCACCCTTCGTTGCACAATAGTTAGTCCGAGACGTGGCCAATTTTTGGACATATAAGAGTGGCAACTATGATCTATATCCATTTGAATGGGATGCTACTCCGCGATCTAGATGCGCAAAGGGTTTATTCGATATATAATTAAAATAATTCTTTTTTAAAACTTTTTTTATTTATATTTAATTTTTTTATATTTTAAATAACATCTCAAATTCTAATTTATAAGTTATTCTTGGAGAGATAATAATACTCGACGAAATAACTGAGATGCACGCCAACTATCCCGAACACCACCCTTATAAATTAAAGTCCCCAAATTTTGTACAACTTTCAAAATTTACATGCATGCATGTAGAGAAATTATTTTCTTTTTAACCATAGAGAAGTTAGCAACTAATTATAACGTAGTCAGTGCCCTAGTCTTAGGTGGCCAATATTTTCTTCCACAGCTGGCATATCAATAATTAATCACATAATTATTTCTGATTTTCAATTCCAAATTCTGACAAACTTTCACCTACATCAAGCTCCCCAAATAGACAGGAAATTGTTGGTTCAGTTAACATTCCAAAGTAGATACATATACATTGTAAAGAGTCCAAAAAATGTGTTTTTCTTTCCTTTTTTTCCTGATATGAAAGAAGCATCCATCAACCAAAAATTGAAAGTTTTATAAATGGTAGTTAATAAATATATAAATCAAGAACCTTCAACAAAAGAATATTTGGTCTTTCAATAATGAATATTTATTAATTAGTCATACGTGCCAAACATCTCCTAATCATCAATCAAATGATGATTAGAAGGATTTAAGCACATGATCCTAGGCATCAATATTATTAGTCCCCCTTCAATTATATGATTTTTGTTCCTTGTAGTATCGCATTTATTTCTTCTATTATATAATTTTGTACCTTTACTTTTTATTAAGATTTTTCAAACATTATTCTTACACTTCGAAATAGAGGTGTTAATTAAATGGGGTGAAATGAATTTAAATGGTCAGATTAATTACCCATATGGAGATTATTTGAATTTAGATGAGTTGGGTTAAGATAAGGGCAAACAATGGGCCATACCTAATCCGCCAAACTTTTAGTTTTAACTTTTTTTTTGTTTTCGTATTATTATTTAATTATCAAGAAAAATTACGTACATAAAACTTTTATTATAATTAAATGAATTGAAATTGGACGGATCAAATAAATAAGTTAGTGTAATATACCATAAATATAATAAATTACAATTGAAAAATAAAATGACAGAAATGAATAAATAATTCATTCAGGCTGATGCGCGGATATCTCGCTCTCTTTAACGAGATTCAAGCCCACTGCAGCATAATCTACACCGATTCAGCAATATAACTCTTGAATTGTCCCCTCCAGGATACAACAACCCAACAACATCGTACAACTCAAACAACTCCGAATTAGTTGAAGAGTCCAAAGCTATACAAAAAGAACACCTTCCTTCAATATATAATTAATTGCTCTCTTTTTTATATATAGCAAATATAGTTGAAGACTTAGAATATTTTTCTATGTCTCAACTCTCTCTTTCACTACACTAATCTCAATATAAACACAATACAAAACTACTCGTCTTTTTCACTCTATATTCTATTGTACATCTCTTGTTATACACAATACAAAGTAATACTGGTCATCACTATTTATAGATAATAAATTCTTTCTTGCAATGAATAAGAAGTTTATGGGTAGTAAATTGACTAAAAAAATGGCCAAAGGTTACCATAAATTATAAGAATAAATAGGTAGAATAATGGGTGAAATAAAGAATTGGTAGTTACAAAAGTTATTAACAAACTAATGACCACATTCTACCATAATTGATGAGAGTAAAAACGCACAAATGTAATGCCCACCAATGGACATAACATGATACATAATGTGGCATATGATACATTTATATTAATATTAAAATGTCACACTAACATAAGTTAATAAATAAATGAGTCATATTTTCATTAGCTAATTTTGTTACGATACGTGCAATTCAATTATTTAATCTCGCAAATATGTTTACGGAGATTCAGCAAGGTAAATTCAATTAATTAGATCTGATAAAATAATTTTAATTATATAACGGCTCTTGTCGACCAGACTGACATGCATTAATTCTTATCTTTAAAAATTAAGTCACAAGTATCAGAAAAATAAAAAAGAATGCAAAGGAAAAGATATAAGGTTGCAATTTTTCAGATAAATATCTAACAAGAAAATGTTTAAAGATATTGATTAAAGACATTATAATAAGTGATTAGGCACTAAGTGACCTTTAGTGGTTTGGAAGGACAGGAAAGCACTAATAAAACTTCCCGTTCTAAAGTGGTGTAATAATACTTTTGGTCAAGTTTTTTTCAAAAAATATTTATTTTTTTTAAAAAAATGTGAGGTGGTTGATCAAGTTTTTGAGAGAAAATTTTCTAAAGAAATTGTTTTTCATACGTTAAAAAAACAGTTTTTCTTTAAAAGTATGTTTTTGAAAAATACACCTATAACCTATTTGACCAAGTTTTTGGGAGGCTAAAAATATTAATTTTAAGAAAGTGAAGTGTTTGGCTAAATTTTGAGAGAAATAAATGCTTTTGCGGAAGCTATTTTTCATTACTAAAAAAAAAGTAAACACTTTTTTGAAAAGCATTTTTGAAAAAAAAAATATATATTTAAAAGCACTTTATAAAAGTTTGAGATCAAATACTAATGACTGATTAATGTTTTTTTGATGATTTTATTTTAAAAGAATTATTTTTAAAAATAAACTACTTTTAGAAGTTCCGCTAAACAGGTTATTAGTTTTCTCAATATGGCTAAATTGCTTCTCTTTTCTTTTCTTTTGTTTTTTCGGTATTATTGATAACTCTTTGTTTGATTAAAAAGTAATTTTTTAAAAATTAAATTATAAAAAAACGACATGCCACGCGTCTTATTTCAATAGCTGAATAATTTTATTTAAATTCTGAAGAACTTTAATTATATTTTTAATTTTATTGAATTAAATTCTAAAATTGGGGTGGGAAAATAGCATAAAAGACAAATATGCAAAAAGATAATAATATTATACAAAGTGACTCAATCTCTTAGGAAAAATAATTATTTTTTTTTTGGGGGGGAGGGGGCGAGGGGGTGGGGGGTTAAGGAGTTGTAAATGAAAATTTTCAATAATTATCAACAATAATGATGACAATGATAAGGTTGATAATACACCTATTAATGAACGATTAATTAGTGATAATCCCGTACGTATTTTATTACTAGTCGATTAGTTTGATACCAGACACAATTAGCAAGAGTTGATAAGAAGATATGATTGTGTCATTTGTGTGCTAATTAACAACTAATTTCGAAAGATTAAGTTTTTGTTTGGGCCTAATATGTCATTACAAAATGGTCAATTAGTAAAATAAATTAATACCAATACGCCCCACCTCTTTCCTCAGATGCATGAACCAAGTTTTATTTAAGTTAATAATCTTTTTCAGTTGATTTCGTCACACAATCCAGCACAAAAAATCTGACTAATATATTCATTCTTTTGCTACTATTGCCCAAGGGGTATATGAGGGGCTAAGCTGTTCATTCGAATTATCTTGCAAAAACTTTTGCCCTATATATAACATATTTATATTGTTTAGTATGTATATATATATATAAATTTTGAACTTCCTAAATTTAGTGGTTTAGTGAGTTTAAAATTTATCGTAAGGTTTGAAGTTCTAATCTCAAGTACTATATTTTTATTTTTTAAATTAATCGTTATTTATTTTAAATTGGAAAAATCGACTCAAAATTGAATATCTATCTCTCTATTTTTTCAAATATATATATTAAGTTGAGTTTTGAAATATCAACTGTTGTCAAACTAACAAAGTTGTGGTTAGATACACTATTTTTATAATTATATGAGGGTAAAAATGATTTTAGTAGATGAATGAACGATGCGACGACACGTGGTGTTATATTTAGAATTGATCATTATTTTTTTAAAATTAAAAAATCAACTCAAAATTATATATTTATTTCTATTTTCCCAAACATATATATTAGGTTGAGTTCTGAAATATCAGATCTTGCTAAACTAACAAATATGTGGTTAGATTTACTATTTTTATAATTATATGGATAAAATCGATCTTTTTTAGGTGGACGAATAATATAGGAACATGTGGTGAAAATATTCGATTATAGCAGTCCAATAAAAAGCATTGAGTAGCACCATCGGAACATGATCGATAAATGCAATTCAGTACAGAAAAAATTTAGAGTTAATTAAGTCACAATTTCAGTGTAAGTATTAAAATTTTATTGAATTTAAATTGACAAATTAAGTTGGACTATATTAAATTCAAAAAAATAATCTAAATAATGTGGCAATAGTTATGTGGCAATCCAAGTCAAATAAATGAGCCACTAAAATCATGACACGTGTTGAAGTTATGTGGCAATCCAAGTCAAATTAAATAAGCCACTGAAATCATGCCATATGTCAAAATTATGTGGCAATTCAAATCAAATTAAATGAGTCACTAGAATAATGAAACGTGTATAGGTGAGTTGCTCTGACCAATCAAATTGAAGCTCTTCACCAAAGGCATCTGATTGGTCAGTTCAAACGACCAATCAAATCACATAGGAATACCACTCCCTACAACTATAAATAGGGGTCCTCATTATTCTCAGAGAGGTTTTTTTTTGGAGAACGAGAAGCAAGAAGAGAGCTCGTAGATCAAATGCCACAAATTCTCTACAAAGTTCAAGCAATCAAATTTAAGTTCAAGTTCAAGATCAAGAACGAAGGTAAATATCAAGACGTTCAAGATCAAGTTACTTGCTCATATTTATTATTTGTCATAACCATACAAGTGTTCGTGACGAATAATTCAAATCCAAATTTGAAGACGAAGGTTCAAGATCAAGCTATTCAATCCCTTGACTCAACATCAAATTCAAGTTCAATATATTCCATATTATTTGAAGAATCAGAGGATTATCATAGAGATTGTAACACGCCCAGTGAGATCATCTCTACCTCTCATCTCTTTACATCGATCATCAAGCTTCAAGAATACTTAAATGGCATCTTGAAGTTTGACTCCAGGACTACTATTGCTAAGGCTACTAATTCCAAGTTTTCCTGAGGTGGAGAACATACTGGATTCTACTATGGGAAGTTTGGGACCCATCACTAGGAACAGAGCAAACTTGCTAGGACAACAAGCAGTTTTAGTGTCGTCCGCATCAGTTCCTATTTTTGATCTTCCATATTCAAAGGGGGAAAGATTCTTTCTGAATGAATTGAAAGAAGGAGAGACTATAGCTGATATTGTTAAAAAGACGTTGGCTTGACTTAGTCTTTTAACACAAGAAATTGCACTATTCAAGATGAAAATGATGTGTTGATCACTAGATCTGCCCCAGTCACTCCACATAACTTGTTTTAAACAAATTTCATCTTAAGGGAAAATTCGTGCTTTACTCTATCATCCATAACATCCATCCAAGAGATGATGACTAACGCCTCAACCGTTGAAGAACAATTGGCGAGTTTGACAAAGGCAATCAAAGGTCTAACAAAATATATGCAAGATCAAGATAATTAAATTGTCAAGTTAACGGACAGAGTTAAAAATGTTATGGAGGGGGACTCAAGTCATGCACCTGGAAAACGTCCCATGATACAAGAAAAGGGAGATTCCGTTACAAAGCAAATAAATATGGGTGATGAGCTGCAAGTATCCGCTGAAGGAGGAATTCCTATTCATCAACTGAAGAACTTCATTATGGGAACTATCAAAGATAAGTATGACGTGTCTTCAAAGTCATCATTTACGTATGCAAATCCATAAGAATCAATGTTTTGAAGATGCCTGCAGGTTACAACCTCTAAAATTTCAATAATTTAACGGAAAGGGAAATTCAAAGCAGCACATTGCCCATTTTGTTGAAACTTGCAATAATGCTGGAACATATGGAGATTATCTTATCAAACAATTTGTGCGCTCCTTACAAAGAAATTCCTTTGACTGGTATACGGATCTCGAGGCTGGCTCTATTGATAGTTAGGAACAACTCGAGTATGAATTTCTCAATTGTTTCTATAGTACAAGGCGTATTGTGAGCATGGTTGAACTCACAAATACACATAGATGGGAAGATGAACATGTCATTGATTTCATCAACTGATGGAGAAATGCAAGTCTCATTGTAAAGATAGGCTTAGTGAAACTTCTAGAATAGAAATGTGTATTCAAGAAATGCATTGGGGACTTTGTTATATCCTACAGGGTATTAAATCCAAATTATTTGAGGAACTAGCCACATGTGCTCATGATATGGAGTTGAGCATGTCTGCAAGCGGAATTGAATGACCATTTATTTATGAGCCTTGTAAGAGAAAAGACAAAATGGAGGTAAAGAAAGGAGGAAAATTGGCACCTAAGTTTGGAAATAAGGAGTCGATGAATGTTAATATCGTACCTTTGAAAGTGGCTACAAATCTAAGCAAGAAAGGGTGAAGACCATAACTTTTCAGAATAATGCTGGTAGAAAGCTGACTTTGAAGGAAATATAGGCAAAAGAGTATCCGTTCTTGGACTCAGATTTTTCAATAATTTTTGAAGAACTTCTGGCATTAAAACTCTTTGAGCTACCTGAAATGAAGCGTCCAGATGAGGCTGGGAAGACTAATGATCCAAATTACTGCAAATATTATTATTTGATGGGCCATCCTATTGAAAAATGTTTTATCTTTATGGAAAAGATCATGGACTTGGCCCGTGAAAGAAAGATATTGCTTGAAGACGAGAAGGAGAGTTCAAATCAAGTTTCTATCACTTTTGGTTCATTCGAACCTATAGTTCTTTGCAAATTTATCGAAATACATGATGGTGGAGATGTCCTAGATACATCACCACCAAAAATAATTAAATTTGATGACTTTAAATCGATAGATATTAACACATCATCGCTCGTTCCTTTGATGAATGAAGTAATAGAGAAGATAAACCTCTAGAGGAAAATCAATCTTGTGGTGCTTATACTGATGATGAAGGATGGATTTTAGTGACACGACGAAGACGTTGTAAAACGAACTTGAAAAGAGAGCCAAGTAAGCAAGTGATAAGAGCAAGGATAAAGAAACTACCTAAAACTCAAAGGGTAAAAAAGAATGTGAAGAAGTCGAGAGTTGGGGGAAATTACTATCAAAAGCAATGTTCTCTGGTGACATTAGAGGAATTCTTTCTAAGTTGGTTCCGTAAAAAGATTTCTCATTTTGACACTAAGTCCTCGTATTATAACATTGATAAAGAAAAGACAACGGAAGAAGACTCATCGCCATCATTGCAAAGTTTACATTCACTAATGATAATCTTTTATTGGGTGAAGTGTTGCATAATAGTCCATTATATATGGTAGGTTTTATGCGTAGATATAAAGTAAATAGGATCATGGTGGATGATGGATCTGGGATCAATATTCTCCTTATTCGCATTGTGAAGGAACTTAGAATTCCGATAAATGAAATATCTGAAAGTCGTTTGATGATTCAGGGATTTAACCAAGGGGGCAGTGAACTATTGGCGTTGTCAAATTAGATATAACGATGGGAGATATACGTTCGAGTGCATGAATGCATGTTATTGACTCAAAGACCTCGGATAATATCTTGTTAGGAAGGCCATGGATACATGAGAACGAAGTGGTACCGTCTACCTACCATCAATATTTCAAATACTTTGAAGATGGGATTTAAAAGAAGGTAGTTATTGATGATGAACCTTTCACCGAGACAGAAGCGCACTTTGCTGATGCAAAATTCTACTTAAAGAATCATGTCTCAAAAGAAGTCAAAGTTGATAACGCGATACCAATCAGAAAGGTTGATATCACAAAAAAGGTTGATGTAGCACCTGATAATGTTAGGGTCATGATTGAAAATAATAAAACCCTTTCAGTTATGAGCAAAGTACCTAAGATGAGTGAGACATCTTCAAGTAAGAGAGCGATTCTTATTTCTCACTATGTCCCAAAGCCAAACAAGGTCAAGATCCCACCCTCTGAGTTGCAAAGTAGCAAATTGACATTTCCTATCAAGAAAATTGATGCAATCAAATCATCTTCACCATCAAATCATGATTCATATGAATCACTTCCTAAAAAATGCATAAATGAGGGTTTTGACCCAAATGCATATAAGTTGTTGGTGAAAGCATGGTACAATCCCAATGAAGCTTTTAAAGTAGAGAAGCTTCCAAATGAAGTTATTGAAAAAGCAAATCATGGCCTAAATCTAACTCAAAGGATGATGATAAAGAGAGGGTATGTTGTCAAGCAATCGTGCGAAGGCTTGGGTTAAAAACAACCGTCGTCAGTTTGAATCTCTATAAAAAGGATGAGCATCAACTACATTACCCCTGTGGAAAAACCTATGATGTTCAACAAGAAGCCTTCTGTGTTTGGTCGACTTAATGGCATGACTCCTAATATTTCTGCATTTGATGGGCTTATCGAATCAACTCCAAAAACTTCAGTGTTTGATCGGTTGGGACCAATAAAGAAGAAATATAAGTGTCAAGGAAATTATAGAACAATGGAAGAACGGGTATATGCTCGAAAGCATAATTCACCTAAGAATTGCCCAAATTTGATTCCTTCTATAATGAGGCGAGAAACAAAACTTTTAGTTTCATGTGAAAAGGTCCTAAGAGCAAGAACTCGTACCATAGTTCACACTAGGGAGCGAGATGAAGATGAAGAAAGTGTGGGATCATCAAATCACATCACAATTTATGGCGAGGAAAGTACTTAATTATATGCAAACATTAAGGATAGATTTTGTTGATATTCATACATGCCATCACATATCTTTTAATGATGGTGATCCTCAAGAAGATGAGGATGTTGAAGATGCACCACCTGAACTCGAGGAAGGGGTAAAAAATACTGTTGATGCATTGAAGGAAGTAAATCTTGGGGTTGATGATGATATAAGGCTTACATATGTAAGTGTTTCACTGGATAATAATGAAAAGAAGAAATATATTGAGCTGCTTATGAAATTTAGGGATGTACTTGCTTGGAGTTGCAAAGAGATGCCAAAATTAGACCCTAAAGTTGCAGTTTATCGTCTCGCTGTGAAATGAGGCACTCGTTCTGTTAAACAAGCTCAACGTCGCTTTAGACCTGAACTGGTTCCTTTGATCGAAACTGAAGTTAACAAGCTCATTGAAGCAGATTTCATTCGTGAAGTCAAATATCCTACATGAATTTTAAGCATTGTACCTGTAAGAAAGAAGAATGGCCAAATCCGAGTTTGTGTTGACTTTAGAGATCTTAATAATGCATTCCCTAAGGATGAATTTCCTCTTCCAATCCCTGAGCTTTTGATTGATGCCACGCTGGATATGAGATAATTTCTTTCATGGATGGTTCATTTGGATACAATCAAATTCACATGGCACCAAGGAATGAAGAACTTACTGCATTTCGCACTCCTAAATATATATATTGCTATAAAGTAATGCCTTTTGATTTAAAAAATATTAGGCTACTTATCAACGAGCCATGCGGAATATTTTTTATGACATGCTTCATAAAAATATTGAGTACTATGTTGATGACTTAGTGGTGAAATCAAGGAAGAGTGATGACTACTTGCAAGATTTGAGAATGATGTTCGAACAATTTCAAAGATACCAACTCAAAATGAACCCTTTAAATGTGCCTTTGAAGTTACTTTGGGAAAGTTTCTCAGTTTTATTGTTTGACATCGAGAAATCGAGATTGACCAAGATAGGATAGATGCTATTTTGAAGATGCTTGAGCCAAAAAATGTTCATGAGTTAAAAAGCTTACAGGGAAAATTAGCATACCTTAGGAGGTTTATTTCAAATCTGTCTAGGAGATGTCAACCATTCAATCGCCTTATGAAGAAAGATGTTCCTTTTGAATAGGACCAAGTTTGTACCAATGATTTTGAGAACATAAAGTCTTATCTAATGAAGCCTCCAGTACTTGTAGCTCCTATACCTAGGAAACCATTGATTTTATACATTGCAGCACAAGAAAGATCAGTAGGAGCACTTCTCGCACAAGAAAATAATGAAGGGAAAGAAAATGCCCTATATTATCTGTAGGATGATGACACAAAATGAGATCAAGTATTCACATATTGAGAAGTTATGTCTGACACTCGTATTCTCGATTCAGAAGATAAAGCTTTACTTCCAAGCTCATATTGTACAACTTGTCTCTAAAGCGAATCCTATGAAGTTTGTCATGTCCAATTCTGTCTTAAGTGATTGATTAGCAAGGTGGTACCTCCAATTTCAACAATTTGAAATTGTGTATATATCTTAGAAGGCAGTAAAAGGACAAGTGCTAGTAGATTTCTTGGCCAATCATCTAATTCTGAATGATTGAGAGTTATCTTATGAATTACACGATGAAGACGCAATGCTAGTGGAAATTTAGCCACCTTGGAAGATGTATTTTGATGGTGCGACACATCGTGAAGGAAACGATGCTGGAGTGGTATTTTTTCACTTTCCATGGAGAAGTTTTACCGTACTCCTTCACTCTAATACAACACTGCTTTGATAATGTTGTTGAATATCAAACACTCTTACTTGGGCTTGAAATAGCTGATGATATGAAACAATTGCAACTTTAAGTTTTTGGGGATTCCAAGTTAGTGATCAATCAAGTCTTGGGTAATTATGAAGTAAAGAAGCCTGAGTTACTCCCATACTGTAATTATGCTCAAAAGATGATAGGATGGCTTGGAGAGGTGACTATTCAACATGTCCCTAGAAAGGAAAATAAGAAGGCTGATGCGTTGACAGCTTTAGCATCTACATTAGTATCGCCTGATGAAATGCAAGTTGTGGTTTGCCAAAGATAAATAACTCCGCCTCCAGATGAGCATGAAGAAGAATTTCGACAAGTTATCGCCACTACGGAGGCTGAAATTGAAGATTGGCGATAATCAATAATAGATTACTTCTATTATAGAATATTGCCAGAAAATCTTCGAAGAAGGATAGAAGTCCGACGACGACCCCTCATTTTCTTTATTATAAAAATACACTTTACAGGTGGTCGTTCGATGGAGTTCTCTTACGATGTTTGGGGGTAGATGAATCTACTCAAGCTATGCAAGAAGCACATTCTGGAGTATGTGGAGAGCATCAATCTAGGCTAAAACTTCATTCTCCTATAAAAAGGATGGGATATTACTTGCAAATCATGGTGAAAGATTATTTGGATTACGTACGAAGATGTAAAGCTTGCCAATTCCATGCGAATTTTATACATCAACCCCCAGAAGTATTGCACCCAACTATCGCCTCATGACCATTTGAAGCTTGGGGTTTGGATGTTGTTGGACCATTGCCTAAGTCCTCTGGTAGACATTTGTACATCTTGGCTGCAACTGACTACTTCTCAAAATGGGCAGAAGCTGTTTCTCTTAGAGAAGTGAAGAAAGAGAATGTTGTTAACTTCATTCGAGTCAATATTATCTACCATTTTGGAATTCCTTGATACATATTGACAGATAATGGCAAGCCATTTGATAATAAGTTAATGACGAAGATATGTGATCTTTTTGGCTTCAAGCAATGCAATTCTTCTATGTATTATGCAGCTGCTAATGGTCTTGCTAAAATATTTAACAAGACACTCTGCAACTTGTTGAAGAAAGTTGTTTCCAAGTCTAAGAGAGATTGGCATGAAAGAATGGAAGAGTCTCTTTGGGCATATAGGACTACGTATCGCACGCCAACACAAGCGACTCCCTATTCTCTTATTTATGGAGTTGAAGCAGTCCTTCCACTTGAGCGTCAAATTCCATCATTGTTCCTTGCCATTCAAGAAGGACTCACTAATGAAGAAAATGCTCGGTTACTCCTTGAAGAATTGAAGGCTCTTGATGAAAAAAGACTAGAGGCCCAATAAAGTATGGAATGTTATCAAGCTCGTCTAGCTCAATCTTTTAATAAGAAGGTTCGTCTTAGATGCTTCCAAGTGGATGATCAAGTTTTTATTGTAAGAAGTCCCATTATTACTTCTCGTCGATATGGAAGCAAGTTCTCCACTAAATGGGATGGACCATATGTGGTACAAGAAGTATACTCAAGTGGCGCTTACAAACTAGTTGACTCAGAAGGATTGCGCATTGGCCTCATTAATGGAAAGTTCATAAAGAAATACTATTCTTGAAGAAAAGAAACACGTTCCTTAAGGTACTAGCATAAATTGCCTATTACTCTGGACCCGCAAGAGTACAAATTGTGCATGGCTTCAAAAAATATGTTCTCTAGGTTGAAAATCTCAAAAGAGGCGGCCTTGACAAAAGTTAGGACATAAAAAAAAATCACTTTTATAACTACGTTATGACTTGATCCTCTTTACTGAGGTATGTAGGTGCTTGGAATTACATTCTGAGTTCAGTCGCATGAGTGTCCAAAAATACATGGTCTCTCTTGACCCTCTTCACCGAGATCTGTGGTGCTTAGAGTTACATCCTAAGTTTAGTCTCATAAATTCAAAAGAAACGGGGCACGCTATTATTTGAGCATCATAGCGTTCTCGTAGTTTGTCATATATAACGTGTGAATTAGAGAAGGCCAATCAAGATAGAATTTGAATTGGCTTCAAAGAAATATTCGTACAAATCCATAAAACTATTAGTTGTGATTATTGTACATGTTGTAGTTCTATGAATCTTCTTTTCGGTGAGTATTTTTTAATAAGATAATGCGAATATGAATCTGTCAGCTTTTTTGCATGTGAAATTCATTTTTAAAGTTTGTTTAGAACGATCCTGAGGGACTTGAGCTATAAATTTTGGATATGTTTTAGATTAAGAAGTTTGGTTTCTGATAAATTGAGTCTCTCCTGGCTTTGGTGCTCTCATACAATGATATATCTCTCGTACTATCGAAACACACAAGGTGATAAACAATGATGTTTAGGAAAAAGTCTAAGCTTAATGCGATTACATCAATGCATCAATACGAGTAAATAAATCTTAAGATGAAACGTAAAAGAAATACTTAAAGAAATGTGCAATATAATGTAATCAAAAGGATTTCTAAAAGAGTGACAACTAATCAATCAGAATGCTAAAAAAAGAAGCAGAAAAAAATAGTTCATAATAAGCTAGTCTAAACGTAGCTTATAATTAGCTAAGCCCTGTTGAAATCTCTAAAACTCTTTTTTTCTCTTCCACATCATTTGAGGCATTCGTAATAGCTAGAGAAACATCAGCACATTTGTTGTACTCTTGTTCAGCTGCTGAGACTTTAAATTCGACTTCTTTCTTGGCAACTTCTCAGAGGGCTTTTAACTGCTTCATGCATAATCTCAAATCATAGCTCATAATCATAAAATAGGCATAATGCATGAGTTCATGTAAAAATCCTTGAAAACATGAGATTAGCATCAATTCATGCATAGTAAGATTATTGAAGATGAGTAAAAGCATAATTGAATGAACAATGCTAAATCATCAAACTCCTAGAATAATTAAATTAAAATTGATAGACAAAAGGAGAAATCTTTGGGACTCCATGGACGCACAGGATCCATGATGATACTTAGCTACTAAATTGAAAAAAAAAGAAACTTGAGCTTTTGAAACCCTGGCTTGATGGAGAAGAAAACCTTGACAGAGAAATCATTATGAACCTTAGAGAATTTTAGGTGAATGAGAGAGAATGAGGAAAAATTTAGAGGGTTTGGGTGTTTATAGTTTATGGAAAAAGCATAAATAAGTCCAAACCTTAATTTAAAACAGTGGAGAAAAAGTTTGGAATGCTCTTTTAAAATTTCTGCCTCAATAGGTTTCTCGGACACCTTCTACAATCTGTGGAACACCATAAGGGTTGTAAAAGGCCTCATGGGAAGCATCCCAAACCAAAACTTTGAAGCTCCCCTTTTATAATGGGGTCTACGGTGGTGGAACTTGCCATGGCCATATAATCTCTCATCCATTAGGTTTTCAAGTCTAGTGGTGTGGTCTACGGACCCTTCTATAGTCCGTAGAGCCCATGAAGTCGACCCTCTCCTAAATCACTTAGACTCACTTCTATGAGTTAGTCTACGACTCGTAGATCTTTTTACGAACCGTAAGAATCACTCGTACACCTTAACTCTAAATTTTCCCTTTCGTGAAGCTTTCCACGGAGGACCTCCACAAGTCGTGGAAAGGAATACGGTCCGTAAGGGACCTCGTGAAAGACCAACAGTCGCATCTGAAGGGTTTTCCTCAATTTTTCTTTGTCGTTTCAACTTTTCTATTTACGAGGTCTTACATATGCTATCAATACAGGGAATGTATTAAGTATGTAGGAACAAAACTAAATAGTTTTAATCATATCTATATCATAAGTTGTGAGAGGAACCATAATAAGTCATTTAATTATATGTAAATATCAGCTGAGGAAAAAAGCAGTGAAAGACCATAAGTAAATATTCTTGAAAGAAAATGTATATCTAAGATCGTGTTTTTTTCAAAATCATATCTGAAAAGATGCATATCTGAAGTCATGCTATCTGAAATCATACAATGATTATATCAAGTAAAATATAAATGGAGTTAAATCTTTTAGGTGTGAATTTCTTACAATCGACATAAATCATGTGAGCTATATGGAGTCTAACAGCTAACCCAATTGGGAGGGTTGCTCTATACCTTGCCAGGATATAAGACCTATCTATCTAATGTGGATTCACTAACTGAGCCTTAAAAGGCTAAAGGAGTTGATCATCAAAGCGGTATACTCAATGGCACATAGTTATGAGACTTGAGTTTTCTAAATCCGCATCCTCTCGATACTAAATAATTCTTTCAAAATAATCTATATATGCTCGTAATATATCATGAAAATTGTAATTGAAATCATATTGTAAGTCTTTGCTCAAATTTTTAAAATTGTACTATTGGTGAGACTAAACTCACAACTATCTAAAACATATTAAAATCTGATCATTGATTTAAAAAAAAATTAGAAAATTATATTGCATAAATATTGATGAAATATCAAGATGTCATAGTGCTTAAGCATTGATGACATATTGTCAGTTGTAAGAAACTCTCCACTTAAACATTATATGTGTATATTTTTACAGTTAGAATATATATGATTATTTATATAGTCATAGATATAATGATTTATCAAATTTACAGTACTAGACATATTTTCAGTGCAAGTCATAGAAACGGTTTTATAGTATCACATGATGAAAGTGTTTTAAAAACAACTTGCATATATTACTTTACATTTTTTTCTCTTCTTTGTCTCAGATATTCAGATATCAAATTTCAGTTAATCAGTTTTAGAATATGTCCCATCTTTTCAGTTGAAAATCATATTTTTCTCTATTCATTTGACTTTATTTCATTCTACCTTCAGGGTTATTCATTTTTAGCTAGTTGTTTCATTCAAACATTTCATGTACTGATGTCTTTCGACACTGCATCATTTTATGATGCAGATTCAAGTATTTACGACAGCAAACACATTACTAGGATCACTTTTCTCCACCTTTGGTGAGATCTCCTTACTTTCGGAGGCCTCCAGTTTATCTTAAGAATTATAGTTAATATATGTCAAGTAGAGTATTCAGGTAGCCTGGAGTCTTATCCAAACTATCTCCAGTATGTTAGAGGCTTCATAAATGAGTCAGTTGAGTTATGTCTTTCACCATTATTTTACAAGCATATGCATAGTATACAAATATCAGATTTTCAACTATAAAATTATTGAGTTTGTTTTCTAAGTTATTGCATTGCATGCTTATCTTTTAAAAGTTTCCATAATAGTCAGTATTCAGTCTTATAGTATGCTAGACCAAGAATTCGCTCGGACTAGCAATGATTCTGAAGGCCAACTACGTTCAGGATATAGACTAAGATCGTGACATGACATTATTTTCTCATTCATCCATATCAAAAGAAATAATACCTTCTACTTATAAAAAGTAATGAACAATTTATTTTTGAATTCGAAAATAATTTAAATGGATTTTTTTAATCTATTTTCCATGAAAATCTTTTAGAATCACAAAAATATTGAGGTATATTTAAAATTACTATAAATTTAAAATTTTATTTTATTTCTTAAATTGAATGCTCAATCAAACTATGAATTTTAATTTAAATAGAGGGCAGTAACATATTTAAATATTCGAAAAAAATACAGTCAAAGATACTTATGTACTAATAGTGACACTCTTTTTAGTGCATGAACAACTTATAATTAGAAGAAAGTGCCATTGTTCTATATATCCTTCTATTTAATTGATAGTGTCCAACTATTTTAGATTTCCCACTAAAACATGGCTTAATAGTGAATAAGTCATTCCCCTCTTACTGAGTGGGCTTTGAAATTTCAATTGTGTAATAATAGAGTATATATTTTGATTTATGTTGGTATATTGCAATGTCTCTTTTGTGAGGAAATTGTTTGAGTGGGGGTTGAAAAGACAACTATTTTTGAAGAGAATTATGATTTTTATTTACATAAAATGAATAAATAATAATCAAGTGAAACTCATATTCAAATACAATTTTGCCAAATACTTTTTTTCAATTTTACTTTACACACTCTTTCTTCAATTTTAATAAAATATTATTAATTTTATGTTTTTTTAAGGTTGTTAGTATTTGACCTACTAAAATTCTAAAATTACGGATTCAAATCTATTTTTTCAATTTTAATAAACTTTTATAAATAAATTTATTATTCTATTTTAAAAAGTGACACATTATTTATATTTGAAGATAATTTAATTTTAATTTTTTTATTTTACTCTTAGTGAAAATATTTTATAGCTACACAAAATATCATATAAGATATTTAATGTTAAAAATTTTAAACCACAAAAAAATTATGACATATAAGATCACAGGTTTTTAAAATCTTGATTTTTTAATTAAATTTCGTATCGAATTAAACTATGCTAAACATGGAGCTGGTAATTATTATTTCTTAAAAAATGAATTTGTTAAATTAACCAGATAGAGAAGAAATATTTTTGAAAAGAAAAATACTAACTTATTTACTTGGGATTATTTTGGTTTTCTATACTCATAAAATTGGACAAATTTCAATGTAATTTTAGATCTTTACTCATATTTATGTCTCCCGTGTTTGGCCATGAAAAAAAATCACTTTATTTAGAATTTCCAAAATTGAAACTGAAGTTGGAGTTAAATTGTATTTTATTATAATTTTTATAATAAATATGTAGAATTTAAATGTACTTTTTTGAAAAAATATAAAATATAATTTAATGAGGATATTTTATAAAAATAAAAAAATCAGAGTATTTTTTTTAAAAAATAATTAAATAGTGAAAGAAAAAACAGGATTTTAGATATTTTCCAAATTCTTGAAACTTTTATGATCAAACGCTAATTTTTAAATAATAATTTGTTTTTTTCTCAAAAAATTTAAAATAATTTCATGACCAAATGGATAAAAAAAATATATCCATCAATAACAGTGAAAAGCTGTTTAAAATTAAAACACCAAAGTGTTGAGATAATTAAGGATAATAATGAGCTGTGGCTATAGCTGGGCATAAAATACCGAAAAAATTATCGAATCGAATCAATTATTTCGATATTTCGGTATTCGGTAATTCAGTAATTAGGTAATTCGGTTCGATATTTGATACTAAAATATAAAATTCGATATTTCGGTGTCGATATTCGATATTTAAATTATACCGTTCAATATTCGATAAATACCGAATACCGAAATTAAATGACTAATATTCCAATATTATACGTCCGTAGGGCCTAAAGAAGTAAAGGGCTAAAGGCCCATTGTAAAATATTTTAAGTCAAGCCCAAATCCCAAACCTTAAGAGTCTTAAGACTTTCAGTACTTCACCACCTTCATCTCATTTCTGATTTTCCTTTCTATTCTTCCAAATCGGCAAATTCTAACTTGGACAACAACCGTCTTCTTCTAAATTTCTCATCCAAAGCATGTGATTTCTCCATCTTAACTTCTGACTCTACTCCATCTTCATACGGTCGTACCTCCTCCTTCTTCTTCTTCTTCTTCTTCTTCCGTGGACCGTGAGGTGACTACTAAATTTTTGTTATCCCTGTTCTCTGTCTACTTACTTGGGTCCTTTCTTGATTTCTAGTGTGGCATCGGAATGTGCCTTTAGCACCGGGAGGCGTATTCTTGATTCATTTAGGAGTTCTTTGACTCCGAAATTGGTGCAAGCTGTTATTTGTCTTCAAGATTGGCGTCGAAATGAGTCTTATCCCATAAATGTTGAAGGAAATTTTAATGATCTTATGAAACTTGAACTGGGTATGTTTTTCAGTTTTTTATTTTATTTTTATATTTTTTTACTTAGTTTAATTGTTGACACATTTTAAATTCTTTTTAGATATGGATGATAGCTCAAAAGATTCCCTCGTTCTTGATTTGTAATCGCAAGATGCCTCAGGTCAAGTATAAGGCTCTGAATTTTTATTTGATTATTCCACATTAATCTGTCGAATATGTTGAATGGTTATGTATCAGCTATTGTCATGTATCATATTTGAATTTATGATGAAAGTTTATGTATCAAATTCTCATGTATCAAGCTTTACTGCTTCTGATACATCTACAACCTATATCAATACAAGATGTTATGTATCAACCACAATTCAGTTGAAAACTAATACAACAATCTTCATGTATCAAACTTTACTGCTTATATCAGATACATAAGAATCGGATACATAATCAGTTTTACTACATCTAATAACATGAAAATCTGATACATGTATCAAGCTTTACTACTTATGTATCAGATACACAAGAATCTGATACATATATCAAGCTTTACTGCTTATGAATCTGGTACATAAGAATCTGATATATAAGCAGCTTTACTGCTTCTAATAACATGAGAATTTGACACATGTATCAAGCTTTACTGCTTATGTATCAGATACATAAGAATCTGATACGTAAGCAGCTTTACTGCTTTTGATAACATGAGAATCTGATACATGTCTCAAGCTTTACTATTTATGTATCAGATACATGAGAATCTGATACATAAGCAACTTTATTGCTTCTGATAACATAAGAATCTGATACATGTATCAAGCTTTATTGCTTATGTATCAGATACATGAGTTATAATTTTGCTGTTAAAAAATTAGACTTTGATAAAAGCAAAGTGGTTTGTTTAATTACTAAGCAATTTTCTTGAATTCCTATCGTATATTACTTTAAAATAGCCAACTTGGGGCATTCAGTTGTTTACTTATTTCATAAACTGGTATAAATTTTGGCTATACAGATTTCGTTCCCTTTGTTTCACACTCAATAATCAACAAAGGGTCTGTGGATTTGCTTTCTTGTTTCCAATTCAGAATATATTGGAAAGAATTAATCTTATGTGCTTGAGAATTGGATTGATATGTTGCTGTTGGACCTTAAATTTTCCAAATTGGAGAAAGTGATGTATACGACTGTTGCCAGAGAAGTAAATATGTTGTTGTTGTTACTAATTACATTGACCCCTTGCATAGTATACTTGCATTCTAATACAGTGGACTTCGACTTCAATATGATATTATCGAATATTGTACCAAATCGAAGTTTGATTTATCAATTACCGAATTACCGAATCGAAGTTTGAAAGTTCGATATTTGATATATACTTTGAATTACCGATTACCGAATTATCAAATCTGAACTTTGAAAATACCGAACCGAAATTCCGAATGCCCAGCCTTGGCTGTGGCCCATCATATTTGTCTTTAGCACACTTTTAATTAAAAATAATAAAATAGATTAATAGTGACAACATGATTGATGGGTCACAAACACGTGGGGTAAAATGGGTAGTATTAGATCCTCTAATTACTTTATTACAATAGGTAATTAAAAATATTAATTAGATTATGGAGCCACATGTACCCATTACCCACTCTTCTAAATTTTATAATATATAATATAACAACATCTTATAATAACAATCAAGTTAATTATGTTATATATTATATATATATTTTTTATAATAATATTTGGTTATAAAAAAGATATTCAAATTTCAAATAAATAGTATTGTTATGGAGCGATTTTAACGGTAGTAATTAAATCAGCTCAATCAAAGAAAAAAATCAATTGTATGACTCAATATGAAATTATAATAAAGGATAATAGTAACTTTTTTTATTATCACTTTCTTTTATTCAATTATATCAGAGGAAAGGATTCCCTCCATTATTATTTTACTTATTATTTCTTAATGATGTAGTGGATATAAGTTACGTGTACAAATAAATATAAGAGACTAATATCATTTTCTTTTGTCCATTTACCAAAAAAAATAATTATTTATTAATTTATGCTTATACTAAATAATATTTTTAAAAATCTATAAGTAAAATACTTTTAATCATAAAGGCCTGGATCGTTTTGTTAATCATCCTTCAAGATTCTTTTTATTTGTTTCAACATTGTATATTTTTTTCTTTCATAAAAGTGGATTTAATTCTTGTATTCTTATATGAAGTTGTAAACAATGAAATCATATCCGAGAATTAGAAAATTTCCCATTTATGTTAATGTTTACTTTTTAGAATAATTTAAATATATTAGCTAAAATATAAATAAAATTGAAGGAGTATTAATACATATAAATATTTTAGATATAATATTAATATTATTTTTAAAAAACGTAATAAGGAAATTAATCCTTAATCACCCATATTCATTTATACACATAGCCTACGTTCTTTGGTGGTTATTCTTTTACTTTCACTATGCAAAAGCAGCCTTGAGAAAAGAAGAAAAAAAGTTGTCATTTTTAGCACGTTTTCCTTGATGGACAAAAAAAAAAAAAGTATAGCTTCCAAGGAATTTCCGATCACCTAGGAGGAACAAGGGTATTAACCTTCTTAGAAATTGGTTGAAAATCCCACAACATGAAAAATTATGTTATTATAATTATTATTATTTTTTCTTTGATTTATGATTAGGTGTTTAATATTCATATTGAGAATCGATTAAATTTGAATTCTTATTAAAAGATCTCAAATAAACGCTTTCTGTAATTTTATATTTATTAGATCTCGATAATTTGGCGTGTATACTTTCTCTCAACAATTAATTTGAGAGTTGCAGGACCATATATCACATGTAAGGTTTAGTAGCCTAAGACTGGCAACAAGTTAAATCATCTTTATGTCTAATCAATACTAAAGATCAATTAAGGCTAAACATACCTATTTTAGGACTAACATGAAATAGGCAAGTGTTGGGTTCGTCCAAACACCGGCCAAATCATTTTTTTAACGGCAATGTTTAGATTCCACGAGGCTTAAGAAATAATACAAGTACGTACGTGTGTATATCGTAGTTTTCGAACGACCAATCAAAAGGATTATAAAATATTTTTGAGATTAGGTGTTATTTCCCTAATGATCATAGTACTAAATATTTCCTGTTGTGCATGGTGTTGCCCATTCTCCTCCTACCTCCGTTGATGAAGAGATCTCCAGTACTCATGATGATTTTGTTGATAGCACCCTTTAGTTCTTAGGATTTTCCTTGCATATTGAAAATAACTTGACACTTTGTATATATTTGAAGTTTTGTCTATTCTTATATATTAAGCATCTGAACTCACAATAAAAAAAAATTATTAGACACTTTCGATTCAAATTTTAATATATATTTTCTCAAGAGTCTAAATTGGGTCATTTCTTCTCCGCCAAATCTTCTAATCCTCTTCATTTCATTACCATCAAAAATGAAGAGGATTAGAGGATTTAGTGGAGAAGAAATGACCCAATTTAGGGCTTTTGATGATAATGAGTTAAAATGAAATTTTTATGTTGGATTTAAGATCATGGGTCGGATATTTTAAAATATTAAAATGATTGAATTTATTATTTAATATAAAGGTCATGTGTCAATTAAATGAGGATTTGACAATTCCAAGTGTGATATAAAAAAAAGAAAAAGAGCTAGTTATTTTCCAACAAAACAACTAACGCTGAAAGGGGTATATATGTGCTAAAATGTAGACGGCGAGGACATGAGTGAGCTAAATTATAAACGAAGGATATATCTAGTCATTTTCGCAAAGTTCAGAGACATATTTGATCCTTTTTCCTATATATAATGTACATATCCACCACACTCTACTCAAGGTTTATTGACATAAAATTTTGAACCAGTTGAGGTAAAGAGCAAATTGTGTCAGCCATAGATCACATGATGAAACTACATGGAACTAGAGTCTTGAACAACCTTGACCACCTAATATGGGATGGGTCAGTGTAACAGAAAAACCCCATTCTTTGCGAAAGTTCCATGTACAAAAGTGTCTGGCTCTTATTACTCATCACTAATTTCCCAACTTGTGTGATTGTACAAACTCAGTTAACACCACAACTATGTCCACTACACTCTTCATCATGCACTGTACTCTGTACTCACCATCAATGATTCAATACATATATGGGAGAAAGAAGGACAATCAAAGAGTGTGGAGGTTGATGAGATTTCTCCCTGCCATCAGAATTTAAAATTTATGATTTTTTTTATATTAAACTCAAGTTAATAAAATAATAATACACTACAAAGAAAAAAATTATGAACTTCATGGCTAATCTGTCACTAGGTTACTCATAACTAATAGAAATTTATAATAATTCATTGTTAAAAAGGATTAGTGACAAATTCTGTTGTTTAGCTACAAAATTTATCTGTTATTAGTTCCTTTTTTTCCGATAATGATAATAAAATTGTGTTTACAATTAAATATTTATAGTGAATTTCTTAATATACAAAATACAAACAAATGCTAGTGAGTTCGTGTGAAGCCATAAATCTAATCAAGAAAGTTTTTGGGTTGTACTTCAAAAAATGAAGAAACTTTTATAGAAAACGCTTCTTCTTTTACTGAACTTTATTTATTAGAATCCAAATTAATCGTCACAACGTACATCTGTTGTCTGATTCTACTATATTTTTTACAGTTAATTAAGTAAATAGTTGATTGGAAGATAACTTTAACTTGCTCGCCAAATAAAAGAGCGACACGTACTTATAAACACAATACTTACATAATAAAGTTGCTCTTCTAGACCTACAACTATAATACCACATGATTAAAAAGAGAAAACATATAGAAAAAAGGTCCAAAGGGTCAAATTAAAAGTCAGTAACAACCAAAGTGCATGAACCCAATCCTCACTCTCCTAAAATTCTATATATACCTTCCAACTGTCTTAAATCTTTCTCCATCTCCATCTCCATCTCCATCTCTTCCATTCCTCTTAATTCTCATAACCCCATCTCATCTACCCTTGCAATTATGCCTACTTCTTCAGTTTTTATAGTTTCAAAATGCACAATTTATCCAGATCATCATCAATCTCTTAATAATACCTTAAAACTCTCTGTTTCTGATCTTCCTATGCTTTCTTGTCAATATATTCAAAAGGGTGTTTTGTTAACACAATCCCCTTTTGAATCTTCAAATTCCCTTATTACCCATCTCAAGATTTCCCTTTCCAAAACCCTTTCCCATTTCCCTCCACTCGCCGGCCGGTTAATTACTGATTCCGATGGGTATGTTTACATCCTCTGTAACGACGCCGGCGTCGATTTTGTACATGCCAAAGCACCCCATCTTACAATTTCAACTCTTGTTCCACAAAATCAATCTGATATTCCCATTTATTTCAGAAAATTCTTTCAATTTGATAGAACCCTGAGTTATGCTGGGCATGATAAACCCTTAATGGCGATTCAGGTTACTGAGCTAAATGACGGCGTTTTCATCGGGTGTACGATGAATCACGCCGTCGTTGATGGAACTTCGTTCTGGAATTTCTTTAATACTTTCGCGGAATTTTCAAAGGGGGAGAAGAAGATTACTAGGCAGCCGTGTTTTGGGCGTAAAACGGTGTTTGATTCACCGGCGGTACTGAAGTTCCCGGAAGGTGGACCGTCGGCGACTTTCTCCGGCGACGAGCCGTTGCGTGAGAAGATCTTCCATTTTAGCCCAGAAGCTATTTTGAAGCTCAAGTTCAGAGCAAACAAAACAGGAGTTAACGGAAAGACTAACGGAAAGATAACGCCAGTTAATGACGAGCCGGGTTTGAAAAACGGCGCGGCTGTGAAGAATTCGGCTTTGGATATTTCGTCATTTCAGTCGCTGAGTGCTCAGCTGTGGAGATCCGTGACGCGGGCTAGGAAATTGGAAGGGAACAAAACGACGACGTTTAGGATGGCTGTGAATTGTCGTCATCGACTCGAGCAACGGATGGAGCCGCTTTATTTTGGAAATGCGATCCAAAGCATCCCAACCGTTGCTTCGGTTAAGGAGCTGTTATCTAACGACTTGTATTGGAGTGCAAATCAGTTACATCAAAATGTAGTAGCGCACGGTGACATCACCGTGCGCCGAGGTGTAAAGGATTGGGAAAGTAACCCTAGGTTATTTCCTCTAGGAAATTTTGATGGAGCTATGATTACTATGGGAAGTTCACCTAGGTTTCCAATGTATGATAACGATTTTGGGTGGGGTCGACCGGTCGCGGTCCGAAGTGGCATGGCTAATAAATTTGACGGTAAGATCTCCGCCTTCCCCGGACGAGAAGGAAATGGAACCGTTGATCTTGAAGTGGTTTTGGCACCCGAGACAATGGCGGGACTTGAAGAGGACATGGAATTTATGCAATATGTTTCTTGATCGTGTTTATTATTGTGCAAAAAAGTTAAAAATTCATAAGTTTATAAACCGAGATGACAAATGGCCGCAAGTTTAGATGGTCATTTCGCAATTGTGTTTTTATGTATTTAACAAAATGTATCAAGGTTAAATTGAACAACAATGATCAAGACAACATTTGAAATCATTAAGGTACAAAAAAAAATGTCCCCTTCTATTTTTACTGGATTTATTCATGTGGTAATTGACCTATTTAAAGATAATGAATAATTAAGGTGAATTTATTTAATCTTTTGAGGTCTCCTTTTGTTTGTTTTTCATTTCATGAATCAAGCTACAAGCAAAGGAAAAAATATTGAAGGGTCCAAAATATAATATTTGGGGCCCTAAATTACTGTTAAAAATAAAATGTGGGGTAAGGCTAGAATACTGATACTTGATGTCTGGTTAGCGTCATGTAACTATTAATAATATATGTATTAATTATAAGAAATTTATATATTATTTTATATAAAAATTAGTTATGCATGATTTATATTTATATATTATTTATTTCATCTGCTATTTCTCATAAAATAATTCATAGATTTCTTCATAATTTATATATGTATTAATTATGCAAATTTCTAGATTATAAATCAAATATTTTATCAATTTTATGTATGAATAATTTACCTTTTAATTAACTATCAAATATGATATAACTTATTTGCCTAACTCATATCTTCAAATCAATTTCAAACATGTTGAAAATATAATTAAATAATTAAAAGTGTGCTTCCTATAACAATTTAAATTTTTAAATGAGATGATCACATACTTCAACATAATATCAGAGGTCCTGAGATCGAATCTCACCGCCATCCATATCAAAAAAAAAATCACGTTTGATTGTCACACTTCAACAAAATGATCCCTTATATCTCATTTAGATTTTCGACTCTTAGTTAAGATACTAAATAAAAATCTTTCTTAAAGAAAATGTTCAATAATTAAAAAGCCACAATTTAATGGGGGAAAGGATCCCTTCAGGTAAATGTATGTTCAGTAATCCTCCATGGCATTTTGAATTCATGCCACGTGTCTCTTGAATAGTTGACATATTTTATAATTTAATATTTTATCAAAAGAATTAAATATGGTAAAATATTTTCCTTCAATCAATAGAAGTACCTCATTTACAGATAAAATTAAACCAACAAATATCACTTTGTTCTGAACAATGAACAAAAACTCGAAAAGAAAACACAACTTATTAACATGATCACAAATTAAAAATATAATGTTTTAGAAGTCTTTTGCATTTTTTCAAATGAGGTAAGAAAAATAATAATTATAATAAGATATTAAATAAATACAATCAGACCTTTTATATAAATCATCCTCTATAATAATATTTTATTATAATAATTAAAATTTTACTCAATTAATTGATTGTGTCATGTTATATATTCTTTATAACATTTTATTATTACAATAAAAAATATACATAATTAAACGAAACCATTATGGAGAAAGGACTGAATGTATGAATAATCACAAGTTTGTTATTTCGAGTAAACAGAATGTTTACTTTGTTTATGTTACCGCTAACATCATGAATCACTGAAGCTCCTGGCAGTAATATATATATATCAATAAAAAGTGCTAAAGTCTTTATCGACATTAGTTATGTCTTTAAATAGCATATACATGATATATGAACACCACCAAACTATAATCGATTAGGTGATGACCTTATATGACATAAATACAAGATATGAACACCACCAAGCTATAATCGATTGGACGATGGCCTTATATAGCATAAATTGAGATATGAACACCATCGAACTATAATCAGTTGGGCAATGACTTTATATGACATACACACGAGAGGTTTATGAGTTTAATTATGCAAATTATGTTTGGTTCTCTCGGTCAGGTGAGACATCCAATGCCAGTCACGCAGAAGCGATTTGGAGCGTGATACAAATACCGTATTAACTTATACCTACCTCCTAACCATCTATCATACATGATATTATTTATGCATGGTTTAATATCTAATATAATTTACCTCCAAATCAACTAACAAACGACCCCTTAATGTTTAGCTATATCAAAATCTTCAAATTCAGACTTTCAAGTTTGAAGTTGAATATCTTAGACATATTGATTTAAAGTTGAGGACCTAACTTTAAACCAAAGGTCTAAAGATGACATATTGCATGTGCAATTTGAACATCAAATATTGAGTTTGAAGTTAGACTTGATAATTTCAAATCTCATACTAGTATATTTGAAGTTTGAACTGACTAGAATCAAATGTGTGAAGTTCAACCCATTAATAATAATTAAATCGAGTCTGAGATTTCGAAAGGGTGTATTTAGGAGAAAATCCTTGAATTACTTAAGTTAATGGAAGAATTATATACTGAAGAAGCAATAAAAGTCGCTTATTGGGTTTGTGAATATTAATAAAGAGAAAAAAGTGAAATATTTGAAAGTATTAAAGAGGAAAAAGAATATATGGAAATGGAGAATGCAGGCATCATTTTCGAAGAATTATGGAAGTGGGGGGGGGGGGGGGGATGAGATTGAAGCACCATAATACATAAATAGATACTTAAATTTGGTTTAAGCTGACAAGTAAACTTTAATTTTGAGAGTGTACATTTAGACACCTTAACTTTGTCTGAACTAACAACTAAACACTACAAATTATTTCCGGTGGTCTCGTAGACATCCAACGGCCAACACTGATATACCACATAAATTTTGGAGTATCTAGATGACTATTTTATAAGTTGGAGTATTCAATTCATGACACCGAGTTGATATACATAAATATGCATACTCAAAGTTGAAATACTTATTTACTAACTGAAAATCTGAGATCAAATTTAAATATTTATTTATATATTTTGCCAAAATGAAATTTCGCTCATTTTATCACAAGTTTCTCTCTTCCAAGTTAAAAGTCAAAACGTTTTGAAAAAAATTGACCACCTCAAAGCAATTCCTTATGTGAAGCCTTAGAAATTGAAAATTTTAATAGGCAATGGTTGCATGTTGAAATTAATTGTTGAAATTAATAGCCTGTTTGGGGTCTAATACATGGAAAGGCATATTTTTCATGTCATATTTGGATAGAGATTACTTATACAAAATATCAACAAAAGGTGCCCTTTTGAAAAAAATAGTACTAATAACCTTCTTATTTACTCTAAAAGAGCTTGGATCGAATCAATATATCAATATAAATTCGAGCCGAACTCTTGAAATTGAAATAAATTTGGCATCGGATCAAAAGATCTTGGTGATCTTCTTTATTTAATGAGTGAGGAATCTGCTTTGAAAATCTATTCTTGCACTTACCCCTGAATATATGCTTCAACAAAAATCACACAAAAATAACTGAGAGAACTCTTTCAATGCATATATAGAGAGATGTCGAATTTATAAATGGAATATTTTTGAAATTCACACAGAAAAAAAGAGAAGGGAAGTGAGATGGACAAAATGAAAAGCAACTTGAACAAGAGAAGAAGTGATTTTTACAAAAAGAAATGTCAACTTAAGTATTGTGAGTAAATTGCTCTCCAATTGTTCAGTCATTCGATAACCAGATTCGTTGAGACCCTCAAGAAAGTTGCTTCATCTCAAAAAAATAATAATACAGGATTTGATTCATTTGACAGTAGAATATGCACTCATTAAATTCAAATAAACTTACATGTACATGAGTTCACTTGAATACATAATAGCACAACAGACCTAGTTTTGAGGTCTACACTGTACAATCAATTGACAGGAAATATCATAATACATTTTCAGGTCAATAATCTACAAGCAATTTTTTTTTCGTTTTGGTTTTCAATCCGGTGTCTGGTACCTGCATTGAAGCCTGACAAATCTGAATTCATGACGGGGGTAGGGCCCATTCGAAGGGTGGGGCACCCTTACAAAAACATCTTGATGCAAAGCTATGAAGGATACACCTTCCAAAGCATAAAAAAGAAAGTCTATGCTTTTAGAGAAAAGGATTTATCACCTACAGTCGACTTCTGGAGCTGCAAATATACGCTGAAACAACCATTGAAATGGTCTCAGAAATTGTGCTCTCTGCTTCCTCCAGAACCAAATGGCTGCACTGTATTGTTCGTCACGAATTATTCTTGTTGCAGCCTTCCAGTCGTATTTTTCCATTTCTACACGTGCAGCTTTCCCCATGGTTTCTCTCAATTCAGTATCGCGCAAAAGAGGCACTAGTTTGCTCATGCAGTCATCAAGGTCCCCAGGATTAAACAGATATCCAATCTTGCCCTGTTGATCATCAGGGATGATATCTGGAACTCCCCCGGCACGGGCAGCTACTACAGGAAGCCCTGATGACATGGCCTCCAAAACGACGAGCCCCAAGGTCTCTGACTCTGAAGGCATAAGAAAAACATCTCCACTGGCATATGCTTGGGAAAGCTCCTCCCCCAATAATGTACCTGTGAACACGGCAGGCATGCCATGGAACATTTTCTCCAATTCCTCCCTACAAGCAGTGACAGAATGATAATTTTACAACTATTCTATGTAACGAGCATTGGTGAATAAAAGAAGAATTGGTAGAAATTCTCATAGGTGAAGCAAATCAAACCTATTGCATCTCATTATAATGTTGAGAAAACATGAAACTTTTTTCTCAAGGACAGCTTTTTAATAAAATTAAGGAAATTCATATTATAAACAGCAACGGCTTCCAGGATTACACACTCTTAGTTAATTCAGCATTCAAAGGTAGATTCTTTTTCTTTTGACAACTAAACAATCCATTGTTTACAGCTTTGGAACACAGTGGATAATGCCCCCCTCCCTCTACCCTTCTGCATTTAATTCGAACTCGTGGCACACACCTACCACAAATTTAGAGTTGTGCTACCTTTACTGTCGAACCAAAGCCCAGGGAGACATTTGACAATAGATGCCAAGGTAGATAATCCACTTTTGACAAGGAAAATATTAGAAAATGAAATTTGACTTATATAATGATCACAGATCAAGTATTTACAGAGGGAATGAGGATCGTCATAAGCGCACCACCTGGCTTGCTAATAGTCCAAGTGACTGAATAATGTGCTGAAGTCTACTTACTCGGTTATCTACCGCATCAAATTAATTAACACATGTAATCCTTAACAAACTAAGAAATCCCCACCAATAAATCCAAAGCTGACATATACTAGTTGCTGTACTATTATAAATTAAGGAATCCCCCGTTTGTTAAAACATTACCATTAGAGTTTTGCCACAAAAGGAAGTTTCAGGTCGATTTTTGGCTAAGCATACATTTCTTAAAAATTGGAAGTCTCCGCTGAATTTTTTACCAGACAACCTAAGTAACAATTCTGGCGATGCTATTAAGAACGAGTAAATAACCCCTGAAGGGTCCACTCACATCTTTGCATGATCTAAAACTGTCATCCACAAAAATTCATAGACTGAACATTGATTATCATAGAAGAAACAAGGTTTGGTGTACTTTCTTAGCAAAGAACACAAAACATTCCGGCTGATGTTCCAGAAATAAAGAAGCCAAACAATCATCATAACTCACCTGTATGGCCCATCTCCAATAAAAGCTATCCGAGCATCTGGAAGTCTATCCATGACCCTGTTTCAAAGCCATTCTCAAATGTCATGTGCAAGTTATGGACATTTTTAAATTAACTTGACAAGCACATAATTTGCTTGATACAATATATTGCCCAAAAATTGCAAGGACATTTTCCCCCATATCAATGAAGGAAGATTATTCTGTAATGCTGCCCTGAGATGAATTAAAATGGAGAACATGAACAGTGAGGATTCATATAGGCAATTGTTTGAGACTGAGGTGTAATTATCGTCGTTGTATATTGTTGAAGAAACAAATTGTACCTTTTGAGGAAATCCAAACTCTTCTCAACTCCAAGTCGTCCAACATGGACTATCAATGGTTTATCAGGTTCTCCATCACTTATTGTGAACAACAGCAGGAGAAAAGGAGAAAGAATAATCAGCACATACTAAAGATTGTTTCATACTGGATCAAACTTTCAGGTGAAAAATCCTACCTTAGTCTTACTCGCATTTCATGAGACCGATATTGGGGGTGGAAGCTCACTGAATCAACACCCTTGTTCCACACACGTATTTTGTTTGCTGAGAATGAAAGAAAAAGAGTGACCAACTTGTATGTTTTAATAGGTAAAGCATTGGAATCCAGCAAAAACAACTGCTTTGACAGAACAGAGAAGAAGGATATTTTCTTTTTCTTTCTCAAATCACTAATAATAAAATCATTATTGGAGAGCAATTGACTTGTTTAAGTTTCTTCCTATTACCTGATGTCACCTTATAAGCTTCCAGATCCTTTGCGATAGCAGCAGATGGCACCAGAGTAAGATCAGCCGCTCTATGAAGAAACTCTGGTGAGCAGTAAATCTATCTTAATTAGGATCAAGAAGCGGAGAAGTAAGCGAACAGCTAATTGATAATATATTTCTCAACTGACATACTTATAACCATCCACATTGGTTGAACCAGCCAACTAAAGGTGTATCTCGGTATGTACCTAAAGAACCAGAATGAGGATCAGAGTACTTATCCAGAGAGAAAAGAAATGTAAATAGGATCAAAGTAAAGCCCTCCAATGATATAGTGTAAATAGTTCTATGCTTTGATTACTCAATTTTACCTGTGACGCTTTCATTATTTATTTAATCGTTATTTGTTATTAGTCTTTATTTATTTGTATTTATTTGTTATCTATTTGTTATTTGTTTGTTGTTTTTCTCATAAAGCTTTTAATTTTCTATTCTTATCTAACATTTTTTATGCATTTATGCTTTTACTGAGCCGAGGGTCTCCAGGAAACAGCCGTCCTACCTTGGTAGGAGTAAGGTCTGCGTACATTCTACCCTCCCCAGACCCCATGTTGTGGGATTTCACTGGGTTGTTGTTGTTGTTGTAGTTCTAGAAGAAGCTTCAGAGACTTATTGCTTAGTATTCTCCATCAGGAAGATCAATGCCAGATAGAACTTATGTTTCATGGTTAATGTTGTGTTTAAGATATCAAATTTTCCGACGTGGATTTGACCTAAGAACCAGAAGGAGCTAACTTACACTGGCACATGTGTGTGATAAGACATTACAATCGGCACAGATAGAAGTTTGGCAATGATAAGAGCACCAAATACCTAAAACAAGAAAAAAAGTTATCCAAGTCAGAAAGCTACAAACAACAACAACAACATACCCAGTAGATCCTCAGCTCAAGGAAAAAGAAGTAACGGAAGTACAAGAAACAACAGATAATAGCAAAAATAACAGATAGTAACAGAACGGAAACTACAACAAAACAATACGATAATCGAGGTACAAAAAACAACATATAGTAACAGAAACCGAAGGACAACAACAAGAACCTAACTGAAATAAGGAAAAGCGAAACTGAAAACTTACCATTATACCAGGAGATGATGCATGTATGATATCAGGCTTGAACTGTGCTACCTCTGAGATTATTCTAGGGCTAAGAGCAAGTGAGAGAGGTACTTTCCGGTAGCAGGGGCAGGGAAAACTGTAAAGAAAGGAAAAACATCAAGAATAAGCTTTCTTAGGGGATGGGACTCCATATATTGACAATTTTCATAATCATGATGGAGTCTTCAACCTCAACTGTTCGACGGTAACATAAAAAATGAGTGAGTTAATTATTTAAACAAGGAAAGGGAAAACTAGTAAAGGTAACAGTTGCAACCTCCGTGATCCTATCAACTTTGCCCCATAAAATTCTTCAGGCACTCCTTCATGAGTTGTCACAACCATAACCTGCATCACAAATGCACAAAGATCTGTTCAACAGTTGATCAACAGGTGTAAATCATCTATGCTTATGCCATAAATACTGCTCCACTTAATAGACTACATGAACTATGCCTAGGGGTATATTTATAACAATGGATACCTCTGACCTAAATTACTGTTATAATAAACATTTGCTCCAATATGTACAGAAAAAATATATCAATACTGCTTGACATTATTGGGTGTCTACTTGTCAAGGTAAGGGTAAGGTCTGCGTACACTCTACTCTCACACCCCAAACCACACTTGTGGGACTATACAGGGTATGTTGTTGTAAAATTGCTTGACATTGGTTCAGGTGAAAGAAAATAGAAAATATCAACGGATATTATATTCTTTATTGATATAATATCGTAAAGTAATAATTGGATTTAATAATATGAACATGGCAATTACAGAAGTAGATCATTATGCTATATCATGGCATTCAGGCCCTACCAAAAGAACACAAGCAGACATCATAAACTAAAAACATCATTGTCAGACATAGATATACCTCATCCCCCATTTCTCGGAGGTACTTGATAAAATTCTGGAACCTGTTCTTATATCCAGAAACATACCTGCATTACACAAAAGGGAAACGGTGGTTGTCATCAATAATAAGACAATTGAAGAACAAACATAATGGGAGTAAGACGTGATTGAAATCATGCAGAAATCTTGATCATAGAATTATAAATTTTTTCTAAAACTAGAATCTTTCTTGTCGAAATGCATATTTGCATATGCAAATGTAAATGTAAAGGTAAAAATTTTAGTACTAGAGAGGACACTGGAGAATATGCGCGAAAGGATCTCTCCCCAACCCCAACCCCACCTAAATGAAAAAAAAAAAAAACTAAAGGATGAAAGAAGTGTTATTTATAAGGACTATGAACTAGGAGGAGGAATTCACTTAAGTCTAACCAAGGTTGAAGGTTATCTATTTTGAACAAAAAATCATTCCAGAATATGACATCAATATGACGTTTGATATTTTGCAAATCTTATGAGGATCCCTCTAAGTTGAGCAAACTCAAGGAACCACGCAGGGCCGGTGAAGAGACAAAATGTGGCAAAAAGCAATTAGCTTCAAGTAATGAAGCAGTAATGAGGACTAGAAAAGTGAATTGTACCTAAGAAGTATTTGTTCATAGGAAGAACTGAGACCACATTGCATAGTAAAATTGATACTTGACAACACATAATGGCAATCAACTTAGTTAAAATGGATTTCCAATATGATGCAACATATAACAAAGTAAGAAGAGTTGATTGCAAAATGCAAAGCAGAGTAATGGCATTTCCCTAAAATGCAACTCACAGAGCATATTAGCAAAGCTGCTCATCATAGGAGGATCAGATGGTTAGTAATCAACTCTTAAACTGTAATATCTGGCAGCACACATGAATACTCACCTATGTAACTATAAATAAAAATAATAATATTTCTTGTAATTAATGCTTACATTGAGGAAACATACTACTGTCAGCAGTTATGAATACACTTTCCACATAAAAGCAAAATAGTGAAATAATCATAAGGCATAATACATAAACACACACTCAAACTTGACCTCAGTTGACAAGTAAGAACTCCAACTTTTAGTATGCACATCTAGACACCTCAACTCATCTTCACTATATCAGTTGAACAATCCAACTTACAAAATGATTATCTAGACACCTCCAAAGTCCATGTGTCACATCAACATCGGGTGTCCATGAGTCACAGTTAGAGTGTGTAGTTGTCAGTTGAGACCAAAATGAGGTGGCTGGCCAAGTTTGAGTTTCGGTTTATGTATTATGCCCAATAATAATATAAGCATAAGAGCCCACATCCAAAAGTTTCTTTAATTCATAGTCATAGAAGCTCATAAAGATTTCAAAAGAAAGAGATCTAGTGGATCACATAAAACTAAAGTCAAACATATATCAAACACAAAGAATCAAGAAACCAAAGTTTAAGTAGCAAATGCATCTAAAGCCAACAACTTTCCAATTTGAATTGTAATAAGTTACTAGTGAATCTTGCACACAATTAAAAAATCGAGAATTGGGATATAACTAATTTTAGTATTTACTCACGCAAAAGGAGAAGGCTCAACAAAGAGAGCAATACGCCTAGGCTCTTTCATCTCAGATTCAAGTAAAAGAGGAGGATACTCTTCTTCCTCTTCATCTCTGTACTCAGTAATTGTCATCTTACTACTAATTAAATGTCTTTTCTTGAAGGGTTTTCTTCTAAAACTCTTTTCACACTGTAAAAATATGATCTTTTTGGAAATTAAAGTAACGGGGTTTGTTCTTGAAGTAGAAAAGCAAGAAACTTTATGAAAACTAAAGGTGAAAAAAGAAGAATAAGAATAAGAGGAAAATGGAGGTAAAGAATCACAAAGTATAAAGAGAGAAGAAGAAAAGCTGGACATGTTAAGAGTTGTCTAAATGATGTTATAATATAGTACTTAAGAAGGAATGGGGTTGTGGTGGGGGAGGGGGGGAGGGTTTGTATTTGAATTAGTGTGTATTAGAAAAAAATAAAATCTACCGACGATCATAGTAAAAATGAATTGTGTACGATTTAAATTTAATTGAAGCAGATATTAGACACAATAAAAAAATGTGAGGGGGCCATTAGAAGGAGAGACTCCAATGGATATTCTTTTAGAGAAGGGTGGAAATGTAGAATAATTGGAAACTATGAATAGCATATGCTTATTTAGAACCACAAATATGGGGCCTTCGTTCATTTTTGGTAGCAAGATGTCATTTTCTATGTGGGGATTTGATTTTATTTCGTATACCATAATGTTGAAGCATGTGAAATTGAATATCTGGGCTTTAATGGAAAAATTAATTTTTGTGTCAGAGAGATTTAATTACGTAATTCTTATAAATTTGATTTTAGTTTGTGTCTTTTTTAATAAGAAGAATTTTTTTTAAAATTTCACTATGTAGAAGATGTACAAATATTATTTTTCTCCTATTCAATTTATAGTTGATCATAACCTATCATTTCCTATGTATGGCTGTGTGCTTTTGAAGATATTAAATGCATATGCTATATGCTATTTAGGATTCAATCCAAAAATATTGTGTATTATTTTTAAAAAAATTATGTATAAAATTTATTTTTAAAATAAATTTATAAAGGCTTCAAAATCAATTGATTCCCACCTCAGAGTCTCTTTTCTCATGTTAATATTGTATATATTAATAGAAGAAAGGGATATTGAAAACTTCTAATGTCTTTTTGTGTATATTATTTAGTTTTTGTGTTGATATTCCTTTCTCCAAAAGATACTATATGTGTAGAGAGAAAGAGACACACATAAGAATATCTAGTTCAGGAGATGGTCGAACTATACACTTCTTGCCAGGGAGAAATACACCTTTTTTATGTTCAATTGATCAAATTTTTTTTAAAAAATTAAAATAAATTATTTTTAAAAAATTTATGGAAAATTATTCCCTGATAAATTTCAAATTGATACACTATGTCACGCTTCTTTTATCAAGATATTTGCAACTTAATTCTCCTCATTATATATATGTTTGAGACTTAGGAAGCCTAGTACATGAGTCTTAAAGGATGTTCATTGTATTTTTTTTTTCTTGTTAATGTTTTATGTTATATATTATTGTTAAACGGTACACATTCATGACTTTTCATAAATTGCAATTAATATGTTATTAATTTTATTTTCAATGAAAGTTGATATTTCTCTTTGAGAAATGGTAGGACCAATCGAATTGGAAAGATGAAAGAGAAATTTATGGACTAGAACATAGATGTTTGTGTGACTATAAATTATTTTATTGAAAAAAAAATTAAAGTTAATTATTATTAGATATAAATATATATAGTTTTTTTAAAAATAACTAAAAAGAGAAGTATATTATATAAATTGAGACGAAAACATTATATCTTTTAGACATGTTATTGTAAAACAGACCGAAACTCCTGCTATCAGCATGACAACAAGCACAAGTCTAATGGGGAAGAATGACTGACACGTTGACTGCCTTCGATAAGACGAAAAAAAACCAAGTAGTCTATGCTCGAAGTAGAAGTTTTTTTTTTTAGAAAAATGTGAATGAAAAAAAATTCTGACTCTGTCGGTTAGCTGGTGTTGGATTGAAGTCTCTTTCTCACTCTGGTGCATAGTATTTACTAAGGAAAGATGGTGCGGGGGGGCGGGGGGGGGGGGGGGGGGGGAGGGGCACTAAAGTGAATGTTATTGAGCCCAAACGTTAAAAGCCATGCAAAAAATTCCTTTTATTAGTACTTGAAATAAGTTTTATTCCTCCCGGCCGATTCGCCGCTTCTCATTTACTTACTACTTGCTCATTGAATAGGATAAATTGATTTTGAGCCATTAATAGGAAGTTGGGGTCACATGTGACTATTTTTTTTTGTACATGCTAGACATCATTTGCATAGTGGGAAAGAAATGTCATTTACATATTATTCTTTTATTTTAATTTGTTTGTATTGCTTTCTTTTTTTAGTTCGTTTAAAAAAAATTATTTTATTTTGTATTAATTTTAATTTTTCACTTGAAATATTTAATATGAAAAATTTAAAAGATAATTCGATACATTATTTTACAAATCTTTAATTTATGATCATAAATTTTTTTTAAAAAATATTTACTTAGGTATGATATGTAAAATATATCCATATAGAAAAAATTGCCTCATATATGTATTTAAAACCCTATATTACATCATATAAATCTACTAGTTAGGAATTACTTATACAAAAATTTAATTACGAGTGATAAGAGATCCCAATTAATTTATTTAATTTAAATTTTATTTATTTTTAATTTTCGTATTTAATGTTGGAAGAGAAAATAAAAATTGTGCCTTTTTATGACAGTTATCAAGGTAATTGTCTAACTACAATTTAAATTTTTTAATTTTACACGTCTCCCTAAAAGGTAATAATCTGTGGCAGTACTTGAAATCCCGAATGTAATGACTCTGAAGGTCATTTTTAATTTTTTTTATAAAATAGCTGTTTTACCCCTCCTGAGAGTTGCCCCGAGTCATTTCTGATCAGTGTTTGGTGTTGGTTTTGGAATTCTTTGAAAAGTCGTGAGTTTTGAAAGTTTTGTGTTTTAGAGGCTTGAGTTGTTCAAATGTGGTATTTGAGGTCAAACGGAGCTACGAGTCTCGGAACGGAATTCGTAAGTTCCATCAACTCCAAAATGTGGAATATTTTCTAGGACAATCATCGTTTCAGAAATTGGAGAAGTATCGAAGATTTGAGGTCCTAAGTTGGAAGTTAGAGTTATTTTGAACTAAGGTTAGACTTTAGTCAACTCCGTATTTTGAACTAAAGTTTGACTTTAGTCAACATTCTGAGTTTAGATGCTCAAATTGGATTTTCGACGATTTCATTGGATTTAGGAGGAAATTTTAGGTCTCCAAAGAGTTTCAGAATATTTTTCGGGAGCTTCCAGGGCATTTTGGTCTTTCTAAATCCTAAACTAGTTTAGTTGCGACTAAATGGATTTCGGATCAAAGAGACTTCAAATTCAAATTTCAATGGTTTAATTAAGATCAAAACGTCAAATTTACTAGGGTAGTGTATAAGATTTATGTGCACAGGGTCCAAACGAATTTCGAGGATCTAATTCGTGTTTTTGTGTTTGGAGTGTGGCTATCATCTGGTGCCTGGAGTTTTCCTCTTTGCATTCGCGAAGCTTGAGGCCTCATTCACGAAGAGTCCCTAGTGAAGAGACCTCCGTGTTCGCGTGCATTAGACCGCGATCCCGGTGCACTAGAAGCTTAACCTTCACATTCGCGAAGAAGGTCCCGCATTCGCGAAGGGTCCATTGAGTTAGCCTCTGCGTTCGCAAAGAAGAAGTTACCTGGAACAGTAAGTTAAGTCCCAAAGTTGGGAAAAGACCCATTTCCTCCATTTTTGGACCTTGAGAGCTCGGGAGAGAATGAATTCAAAGAGATTTTCGTGAAGAATCTTGTGGGTAAGTAATTTTAACGTATCTTCCATTACCCATTGATTATGATACACTGATTTTGACCTCTAATTCATGATTTTGAACTTAGATTTTGTGAATTTTTCAAGAACTCATGAGCTTTGTTAAATTAGTGATTCCAGACTGATTTTAACTCCGAATTTGAAATGGTTTTCTCTAATAGATTCCTTATGTTGTAAAGAATGTTTTCATTCAAAAAATTCCAAATTTACTCTTTCATTTTTGGAATTGGGTTTTTAGGTCATTTCGGCCCGATTTTCAAAATTAATGATTTGGATGTCGTCAAACTTGTAGTCTTATTAGAAATTTATATTTTATTAGATTTTACCAATTTGGAGCATCAACATAATGGAAATGCTCAAGTTTCAAAATAGTTATGGTTGAATTCGAGGCAAGTGAATTTTTAAACCTCCGTTTAAACTTGTAGATACTATTATTTCTTCATTATGCACGTTGAGGAGTAATGGAAATTGGACTGGGTCATTTGATTGTATAATTGACCTTAAAAATGAAGATGAGGGGTATAAAATGGCAATCTAATGACGTTTATTGGTATGATTGATGTGATAAGATATTGACTTATCTTGGATATGTGAAATGACTAATTGATATAAGATGTGAAAATAATTATTGATATCATTCTATTGTAGTGAATTATATAAACATGAATTGATTGCATTGGTTCTGATATATTGTGCTGAGACTGAAAATGATATGAAACAAAAAGGGGTCGAGCTACATGCTCTATGGTAGGTATTATGAAATAAAAGGATCGGGCCACACATTCCGTGGTAAGATATGTATATTAAGGTGATGGGCCACATGCTTAGTGATAGGTTACATGGACAAAAATGTCCTCCATTAATTTTGAACTGTGATTCAGCAGATGTGTACCGATAAGACAGACATGCATTATCTCATTGGATTGTATCGCACCTTTCTGATATTTTTGAATTGTGTTTACCTCTCATTGCTCTGTATATTATTGAATTTGACTTGATATGATTTAATTATTGATATTATTGCTGACTATTTGTGAAATGCGTATTAGTACGGTACAAATTTTAGAGTTGGGAGGTGTTTATGCAGGTTGTAGTTAAGGAGGTTCGGCTGGGATGAAGGAGTACTTGTATCTATTTAGCTTTTCTTAGTTTTAGTTGTACGCTTGTTGAGTACCGTGCTGTTTGTACTCACTCTTTGCTTCTACACTTGTGTAGATTGTGAGCTCGAACCTGCTTGATCTTCTAGGTTTCCTAACTATTTTGAGTCTACTAGTTCGAGTGTTGAGGTATCTATTGCATGCATCCAGCGGACGCCTCTTACTCTTTTTCTTTGTGTTTTAGTCCTATTCTAGAGACATGGACATTTAACTATATTTCTTTTGTATTTTGCATTTCATTATTTGTTTGTACACATAACAACCAGTCTTGGGGATATGTGAGATTATTTACCTATTTTTGATCAAGTTAAACCTTGTTTATTTTATTTACTTTCACATTTACTGTCCGTTGGATTTTAGGCTAACTTGTCTCGGTGGATTGAGATGAGTGCCATCACACTTGGATTTGAATCATGAAAAAATGATATCAGAGCCCCAAGTTTATAGGTATGACATGTGTACAAGCCAAGTCTAAGTTAAATCTCGAGGATCGGTACGGAGATGTTTGTACTTATCTTTGAGAGGTTATGAGGACCATAAGAAAATTTCCCTTTTGTTCTTTCAATTCGTATCGTGTGTGGTTACTTGCGTTGGTGCTGAGTTATCGAGTGTCTTTTTTGAAAGATGACTAAGACCAGAGCTGCTGGTAGTGGTATTGGAGGAGAGCCAGTCCTGAGGTTAATGTTGGGACCCCAACTAGAGGTAAAGGTCGAGCTAGACGCCATGGTCGTGGGGTGGTAGCAGGTAGAAGTTGTTCTTGAGGAGCGGAACCAGCTAGAGGTCGTGCTAGAGAGGCTTTTCTTGAGCAACAAATTGATGTTAGAGAGGACTAGGTCCCTCCAGAGCTTTCTACTACACCATTGCTTTAGGCTACTTTGATGCGAGTATTGGGTATGCTTGATGGATTTTCTCAGAGTGTGGGTGCGATAGTTACACCTAAGGGTTCTCAGACTATAGCACCGGCTTAGATCCTAGAGCATCATTAGGTTTTAGTTGTTCAAGGTCCGGTGAGCCCACCACCTGCAGGCCCTATGGTTGGTGAGGGTGGAGTACAGCGGGAGAGAGATCAGAGTGCACCTACAGTTATGTTGATCGATAACAAGTAGCGCCGATATAAGAGGTTACAAAAGATGAACCCACTGCAGTTTCAGGGTGGGAAGACTGAGGATGCAGACGAGGTTTTTACCATTTTCTAGGATCTATAAGAGGCAATGGGGTTAGTGAAGACCCATAAAATTTAATATGCTACGCTCCAGTTATATGGGCCATCTAGAGAGTGGTGGAGAGAGTATTTGAGTTCCAGCCAGTTAGGTCACAATAGGTGACTTAGGATGAGTTTGGTAGTGCCTTTTATGACCTTTTTGTCCCTTAGAGTGTGAGGGAAAAGATTCGGTTACGATTCAAGAGTTTGAGGCAGGAGGGCTTTACAGTTGCTGAGTATAAGACCCATTGCTACCAGTTGTCTAGACCTGCCATGACCGTCCTTCCTGATGAGACAGAGCGGGTTCACAGATTTGTGTGAGGATTAACCTAATCCATCCATACAATAGTATTTCGATTCTTTTGTGAGTGGGATTTCTTCCAATCCATCATGGGTACCGCCAAAGAGGTGTAGTTAATGGAGAGAGAGAGGAGTTCGGGGACCTCAAGAGGGCCTGTACTTCTTGTTAATTTTTAGGTACCTTATCTAGAGATAGAGGGTCCTATAGAGAAGGTGGTACTTTCTAGCGTAGAGGACCAATTCATGCATCTATGCCAGCTTATGAGGGTGGTCAGACACATCATGGGTCCTACAGTGTGGGACAGAGTTATCAAGGCTCACAGTAGAGGTCGTGAGCCAGAGTGGTAAATATGTAGGTTCCTCAGGTTCATCCCAGAGGTTTTTTCATGGGTGAGTTTGTTACACTTATGGAGATCCAAATCATCTTTCGTGGCAGTGTACATCTCAAGATCGAGGAGGACTCCAGCCTAGTTATTTAGCTCCAGTTAGAGAACTAGTGTCGCCGATTAGAGGTCGAGGTAGAACTCAGACTAGTAGAGGTGGTCATACTCCTGGTAGAGGTGTTGGTATGCTATATTCTAATAGGGAAGAGGTAGAGGTATTGTGCAGGCCGGAGGTCGCAGGGGAGCTCAGTGTTATGCCTTCCTGGGAAGACCTGAGGTTGAGGCTTCTGATCCAGTTATCATAGGTATCATCCTGATTTGCCATTGACCTGCATCTGTGTTCTTTGATCCAGGGTCTACATTTCCTTATATGTTTGCCTATTTACATGTGAATTTGATTTGACTTGTGATCGCATACTTGTTTCTGTTCATGTTTCTACACCAGTGGGTGACCTCTTGTGGTGGATCGAGTGTATCGATCTTATCTTGTTTTATTGGCTGGGTATGATACTTGGGTAGATCTGATTATTCTGGGGATGGTAGAATTTGATTGGGTATGGATTGTCTTTCTTTCTGTCGTTATATTCTTGATTATTATGCTAAGATTATTACCTTAGCGATACCCGATGCTCTGAGAATTGAGTGGAAAGGCACTAGTGGCTCCTATTCTAGTAAGGTTATCTCTTATATTCATGCTTAGAGGTTGATTGTTCGGGGGCCATGTATTATTTGTCCTTCATTCGGGAAACTAGTATTGAGTCACCTTCTATGGAGTCTTTCCCCGGGGTTAAGGAGTTTACTGATGTGTTTCTTACTGATATTTTCGGCGTTTCTCCGAATAGAGACATTAAATTTTCTATTGATTTGGAGATGGGAACTAAGCTCATTTCTTTTCGAGAGTTGAATGATCAGTTCAGAATTTGTTGAGTAAAGAGTTTATTCTCCTTACTGTGTCACCTTGGGGTGTACTAGTTCTATTTTTGAAGAAGAAGAATGAGTCTATAAGGATGTGCATTGATTATAGACAGTTAAACTAGGTGACTGTCAAGAACAAATATTCTCTACCTCGTATTGATGATTTGCTTGATCAACCCAGAGAGCGACCTTTTTCTCTTAGATCGATTTGAGTTTTGGTTATCATCAGCTGTGGATTAGGCCATCAGACATTCCTAAGATAACTTTTCAGACTCGTTATGGCCCTTATGAGTTCTTTGTTATGTTATTTAGGCTGACTAACGCCTTGACAACATTCATGAAGTTGATGAATGGGGTGTTTTTCCCATATTTGAACTCCCTCGTGATCATTTTTATTGATGATATCTTGGTGTATTCCAAAACTGAGGAGGATCATACTCGTCATTTAAGGTCGATACTTCAGAAGTTGAAAGAGCAGAAGTTATATGCAAATTTCTCAAAATGTGAGTTTTGGCTTGAGTCCGTGGCATTTCTAAGACATGTGGTGTCTATAAAGGGGATTACAGTGGATCCGGCCAAGATTGAGGCAGTTAGGAGCTGGATGAGACGACTTTACCAACTTAAATTTAGAGTTTATTAGGATTGGCTAGATATTAAAGACGCTTTGTGCAGGTTTTCTCCACCATTACTGCTCTTTTGACTAGACTGACTTAGAAGGTTGTGGATTTTCATTGGTATGATGAGTGTGAGGCCAGCTTTCAAAAGCTCAATATTTTATTGACTTCAGCTCCTTTTTTAACTCTTCCTAAGGAGGGTGTGGAAAGGGAAGGTAGTTGGCTATGCTTGTAGATAGTTAAAGGCTCATGAGAAGAACTACCCTATTCATGATTTGGAGTTTTAGCGGCGGTGGTGTTTGTGTTGAAGCTATGAAATCATTACTTATATGGTACTTATTATGAGGTATTGACCGATCAACAGAGTCTTCTGTACAACTTTAATTAGAGGGATCTGAACTTGAGGTAGCACAGATGACTTGAGTTGCTGAAGGACTATGACATGACTTTTTTGTAACATCGGTTAGGCATGAGTCCCTTATCTAGGGATGTTCAGAGGTTAGGTAACAACTTCATTCATTTTCAAGTTTTTAAGGAGAGAGAAGGTTTTATTGCTTTCAGTAAGGTCCGTTCCTTGTTAGTTGAGAAGATTCAGGCGCGACAATTTAATGATGAGAAGTTGTGTCTCATTCGAGATAAGGTGTTGAGCGGTGAATACAAGGAGGCTAGACTTAATTCAGATGGTGTTTTAAGGATTGAGGGTAGGATTTGTGTGCCCAAGATGGGTGACTTGATCAGATTGATTCTAGAGGAGGTGCATTGTTCTAGATATTCTATTCACCTTGGTGCGATGAATATGTACCATGATCTAAGCCAGCATTATTGGTGGTGTGGGATGAAAAGGAACATCGCAGAGTTTGTGTCCACATGTTTGACCTGTCAACAGGTCAAGTGTGAGCACCAACTGCCCGGGGATGTGACTCAGAGGATGCTCATTCCTATATGGAAGTAGGAGCGGATCACCATGGACTTTATTATGGGTTTATCTGCCACCGTGAGTGGTTATGACTCTATTTGGGTAGTTGTTGACAGACTGATTAAGTCTGTCTATTTTATACCAGCTTAGGTAAAGTTCACGGCTGAAAAGCTAGCCAGTTGTATATTAGTCCGATTGTTCGGCTTCATAGGGTGTACATATCCATCATTTCAGATTGGAGTTCATTTTTTACTTTACATTTTGGAGAGAATTACGATATGGTTTGGGTCCTAGGCTTGATATGAGTACAGATTTTCACCCACGGACTGACAGACAGTCTGAGCGGATAATTCAAGTATTGAAGGATATGCTTTGAGCTTGTGTTATTGATTTTGGTGTTAGGTGGGATCAACATTTCCCCTTAACTGAGTTTACCTAAACAGTTATCACTCTATTATTCAGATTTCCCCATTCAAACTATTGTATAGTAGGCGGTGTCGATCTCCTATTGGGTGGTTTGTGTAACACCCTAAAAATTTCTACGCTAAGACCCGAACCATTCTTTGTATGTGTATAGGCCAAAATATAATTAATTTTTAATTGTATTGTTATTGTTATGACTGATTCTTTATTGTTTGAATTATGTTTGAAGTGAATTAGGGTTACAATAATCCTTTAGCACTAGGTTGAGTTGAAAGTTTTCTTATCGATTGAGTTTCGATATAAGATTTTACTTGGGTCAACTTCAAACGATCATATCTTATAGAATATAATGATTTAGGTGGCCCATGACCTATCTAATTAAAGGTCTTTGAATCTTCTTTCCAACTCCACCAAATTTGCCTCATTTTTAGTTTGGAGTAAAACGTTATGACCATTTATTAGAGGTTGTCAGACCATCAGTAGTTACGGGTCAACATTACGGCCCGTACAGATTTGTACAGGTTGTAGAAATGACACATAGAGCGTTGAAACACTTAAAAATCTTTCAGTCTTTGGGGTATTTTCCATGAGTCTTGATTACGACTTGTAGGAATTCTTACGGGTCGTAAAAAGGACCCGTAGAACCTCCAAAACACTTAGAAAAATTCCAAAAGCGAAGACACTCCTATGAGTGATGATGACGACTCATCAAAAAGTCTACAAGTCATAGAAATGACTCATAGAATAGATTCAGAGATTCTGTTTTCAGAGTTTGATAGAACGAGAAAGTTCTATGACTCGTCAAAGTTTCGACGAGCCGTAGAAACGACCTGTATACAGCCAAAGTCATTTTTTTATGAAGGATAATTTAGTCTTGTTCCACCCTTTCCCAATCAAAACCTCGACTTTTTGGGACTATTTTGAGCCCCTTAATAGTACTCTATATGCCTAAGCCCTCATTAACACTTAGTTTATTTTGAGAGCAAGGATTGTAGAAGAGAAAGAAAATAGGGTTCAAGTGTTCATTCCCATCTTCTAATTTTTTTATTATTCTTCGAGTTACAGGTATGTAGGCTAGCTAAAGCATGATTTAAGTTCTTCCATGTGCCCCTAAGTATACGATTGGTTAAGTAGTGCGTGATATAGGTCTCCTACGAATGAATCTTTGAAAGATCTCTTTAAATCCTAGTATATTTTGCATAAATTTGCATGATTGATAGTTTTCATGAGTTAAACACTTAAAATAAATGATTGTATTTCTCCCTACATGAACCCTATTTGAGTATTAACTTTCAATGTATTACACAATAATTGAGTCTAAAATTTTGATTGGTGAATGTTGAATGAGCATGAGTCGAACTTGAGTTGGATAGTAGAAGTCAAAATGATTGTTGATTGGAGTTCTGATGAGTCATGAATGAGCCTTGAAAAGAATGTCTAATTGAAAGAAGTGATTATTGAGTTTATTAGAGTCCAATGTAACTAGATGGATCGATTTGTATAAACTGATTGATTTGAGTCTTATGAGCATATTGAGTCTTGGGAGGAGTATTGAGCACCAATTTAGGTAAGAGTGTAGTTATAACTCAATTCCCATAAACTACGTTGCTAGCGTAGGATAGAGGGTTAAATCTCTTAAGTCCCAAAACGATGGACTTTGATTGTTTGTCGATCCAATGATAGTGATTCTCCCTTTACTCTAGCAAGGTATTGGACGGGTGTGGCAACAACACTGCTTTGTTGTACATCACCATCTCATAGGTGATGATTGTCGGTTAGAGAAACTACCAATTAGGATATGATATTGCATGATAGGATTGTTAGATTGAGATTGTAGATGATTAAGTTGATTTGAGAAACATTTGCTAAATTCTAAATTTTTGCATATCCTTTGAGTTGATTGATGAGCTTGAGGTAAGTAATTGTTGATTGTTTCTCCTTCCTGCCATTTTACATACTTGTACATTCCATGTACTAACTCTATTTGGCCTTTATTATTTTATGATGCAGATATAGGTATTAAAGATCCTCAATAGGCTACTCTCAGATTTGGTGAGTCCTCCTTGCATCCGGAGGCACTCTAAATTACTTATCTTTTCTTTGAAGTATTTATTTTTAGGTAGCCATGGAATTGTAATTGGCACCTTCTGGATAGTATTAGAGGCTTTATAGACAGATAAATGATAGTGTCAAGCAGATATTTTGGTTTTCAAAACTATCCTTATGATATGGAGTTAATTTGAGATTTATTTTAAATACATTATTCTTCTCGAAATATTGATTTGGTTAGCCCACTTGAATGTATTTTAAATTGTTGTTGAGTCTTTCACTGAGTGATTGAATGTGTGATCAGACCAAGTGGTTCACTTGGGGACCAACAATGGTCTTTAAGTACCGGCCACGCCTAGGGTACCCTCTCGGGGCGTGACAGTTTGATTCAGCTGAGATAGACTCTTTAGACACAGACTTGCTTAGATATGCCATGGAGCAGGTTCGTATGATTCAAGGTAGGCTCTTGACTGCCTAAAGTAGGCAGAAGAGCTATGCATATCGGAGAGTTCGATGCTTGGAGTTCATGGAGGGTTATCATGTTTGGGTTCGGGTGTCGCCTATGAAGGGCATGATGCAGTTTGGGAAAAAGGGCAAGCTCAGCCCACGGTTCATTGGCCTATTTGTGATTTTGGGGAGAGTGGGAGAGGTGGCTTATAGATTGGCCTTACCACCTAGCTTGTCATACGTTTATCATGTATTTCATGTTTCCATGCTCTGAAAGTATGTTCTGGATGAATCCCATGTGATTTCTCTAGATTCGGGAGAGTTGGGCCAAATTTGAAATTTGAGGAGAAGCCCATAGGCATTCTGGATAGACAGGTCCATAAGCTTAGGACCAAGGAGATAGATTCAGTGGAGGCATTGATCTGCTGGAGAGGCAACTTGAGAGGCAGAGTCTGATATGCCCCAGCTTTTTGAGGTTTCAGGTACTTTATTTTACTTTATATTTGAGGATAAACATGGATTTTAGTGGTGGATGACGTAATGACCCTAAAGGTCATTTTTAGATTTTTTGCAAAATGACTGTTTTACCCCTCTCGAGAGTTTCCCTGAGTCATTTCTAATCAGTGTTTGGTGTTGGTTTTTGAAATTCATTGAAAAGTTGTGAGTTTTCGATGTTTTTGGATTTTAGAGGCTTAAGTTGTTCAAAAGTGGCATTTGGGGTCAAACGAAGCTATGAGTCTTGAAATGAGATTCCATTAGTTTCATCAACTTTAGAATATGGAATTTGGTCTAGAAGAGTCATCATTTCAGAAATTGGAGTTGTATCAGAGATTTGAGGTCCTAAGTTGAAAGTTTGGGTTATTTTGAACTAAGGTTTGACGTTAGTCAATATTCAGAGTTTTGATGCTTGCATTGGATTTTTAAGGATTCCGTTAAATTTAGGAGGTGATTTTAGGTCTAGGAAGTATTTTGGTATATTTTTTAGGAGCTTCTGAGGGCATTTTGGTCTTTTTGAATCCTAAACTAGTTTAGTTGAGACTAAATGAATTTCAGATTAAGAAGATCTTGAATTTGAATTTCAACGGTTCCATTGAGTCTAAAACATTGAATTTTGTAGGGTAGTATATAAGGTTTATGTGCACGGGGTTTCGAATAAATTCCAAGGGTGTAATTCATGTTTTTGTGTTTGGAATGTGGCTGTCATCTGATGCTAGAAGTTTTCCTCTCGGCGTTCACGAAGCTTGAGACTGCGTTCGCAAAAAGTCCCTAGTAGAGACCTACGTATTCGCGTGCATTTGACCATAATTGTGGTGCACTAGAAGCTTGGCCTACATGTTCATGGAGAAGGTCCTACATTCACGAAGGGTCCATTGAGTTAGCCTCCATGTTCACGGGCCTTAAGCTGCGATTAGCCTCCATGTTTGCGGGCCTCAGGTTGCGATTGCGGAGAAGAAGTTACATGGAACTATAATTTAAGTCCCAAAGTCGTGAAAAGATCCATTTCCTTTATTTTTGGACCTTAATCAAAGAGATTTTCATGGGAAATCTTGTGGGTAAGTATTTTTAACGTATATATTCCACTGCCCATTGATTATACACTGATTTTGACCTCTAAAAATGATTTTAAACCTTAGATTTTAGAATTTTTAAAGAAGTCATGGATTTTCTTAAATTGATGATTTCAAATTGATTTTAACTCCAAATTCAAAATGTTTTTTGCTAATAAATTCCTTATATTATAAAGAATGTTTTCATCCAAAATTGTCAGATTTACCTTTCATTTTCGGAATCGAGTTTTTGGATTAATTTTGGCTCGATTTTCAAAATTAATGATTTGGGTGTCTTTGATCTCGTATTCTTACTGGAAATTCATATTTGATTAGATTTTATCGGTTTAGAGCATCAACATAAGGGCAAGGATCAAGTTTAGGAATAGTTATGATTGAATTCGAGGCAATTGAACTTTTAAACATTCGTTTAAGCTTGTAGATACTAGTATTTCTTCGTTATGTGCGTTAAAGAGTAATGGGAATTGGAATGGGTTGTATGATTGTATAACTGACCTTAAAAATGAAGATGAGGGGTATAAAATGGAAATCTAATGACGTGTGTTGTTGTGATTGACTATCACGATCTGATTCCAAGTGTGATGGTTCTATCCTTTTCTCAGCGAACAAGTCAGCCCAAACCTAAACAAATGCGGAAATGAAGTGGAAACGGTCTAAATAGATAGATAAGTATACAAAAGCAAAAGTCTTAATCGACTACAATACCCCAATAAACTAGTTATCACATGTTCAAGCCTCTAATATAATAGAACTAATAGATAAATTTAAGTCTCGGCGCTTTTTTTTCTCAATTAGAACAAAGCACAATGAAAAGAAACAAGAGAGATTGTCGGCGTGGACAACTACCTCTCAAGTATCCTCGAATAGCTGCAGATGAAGAAAAGAAATTTGTATCACTGTTCGGGCTCGAAACCTACACAAGTATAAATAGCAAGTGGTGAGTACCAAACAACATGGTACTCATCAAGCAAGGAAATAAACACAAGTAAAGCTAAATAGAAACAGGTACTCCCGACATGCCATCCGAACCTCCATAACTATAACCTGTTAGCAGAACAACCCAGTCTAACAGTATATATAACTCATGTAGCACATAAGTAAAAGTGTATCTCAATAATTCAGATAGGCCAGGTAGGTATCAGCAATATCACATGTATATCAGTGACAACTATACATAATGTGGGAAAATTCTTAGATAATCAAATAGATGTAATGCAATGCAATAAGGGCCCAATGAAATGATGCATGTATATCCATACATCTATCACAACGGGTGGCATGACCCCCAATTATCATTTAGTATCAACCATGGTGCATGGCATGTCTCTCGAATATTATAAAATAACAACCATGACGCATGGTACGTCCCTCAAATTTCATAAAGTAACAACCACGGCACGTGGCACATCTCTCAAATCCTTTTATTTTTCTCTTCCACAGTAACTTAGCTAGATTCATTTCTCATCGGTATAATCATCAATTTAGACCTCAATGATAAGATTCAAGACATATTCATGTGAAAGTGCTCATCCAATCAATGGAAATATAATAAAGTCCAATATCATATGCAATTCATATCAGGAATATCACAGTGTAATCTCCACAACAAATCCATAATGTCAATCAATTCAAATATATCACTATCTCCACAACTAGTCAATAATGTCAATCAATTCAAATATATCACTTCATTAGATCAAATTTCCTTTTCATGCGGTCATGATTCATAAGTAACCCAAACTCAAGTTCATATCAATTAACAAAACTCGTAGCAAGAATACAAGGATCTCCAAAATTTAAGAAGGTTTAGAGTTTTATTTGCCTTAATCTCGACCTTGACATCTCTAAAACTTAAGCCTTTCCTATTCATCAATGCCCTGAATCGTAAGAATCTAATCAATTAATGATTTATAATTAAATTACATAACTAGCGATACCAAAATCATGAAATTCGGGTAAAATGGTCAAAACGGTTCAAAAATTCAATTTCGGAATTGGGGCTCAAATCTGAAAACTTTTGGATGAAAAGTTCTTCAAATCATTAGATATCTACTAGTGAATACCAATACAAAAATAGAGTTAAAACCAATTAAAAATCACCATTTTACCAAATCTTGAGTTCTAGAACAAAACCCCAATTTGTTGACTTCAAAATTCTGATTTTGATGTAAACAAGAGTTATAATCAATGGGTAATCAAGATTATATCTTAATATTACTTACCCATTAGTTTCCCAAAAAAACCTCATTGAAATCATCTTCCCCGAGCTCTAAAATCCCGAAAATGGTGGAAATAGGACACTAGGTATCACTAAGTCACAATCTTAGCATAGAAATCAAAAACAACACGATAACAAAGTCAATCCATACACAATATATGTTGCGTTCAAACATACATGCAAGTGTACGTGATCTCAAAAGTAATATAGTAGCTATTTCGAATCGGATATCGAACCCACAGGGAGTTTATGAAGACCGCTTATTCTTTTTTAATGAATTACAATAATTATTTGTGTTGTAAGAAATTGAGATAATTCTATCATTAAATGCTTCTCTATAAAAAAATTCACTACTACAAATAATGCACTAGTTACACAAAAAATCAGATTATGAAAAAGTCAAGGGTTGTAGCATAAAATGAAGTCAAGCATAATATTCTCACTTTTAGTCTCCGATCAGTTATTTAACTATTAATTTATAGGATTGTTAATATAATCATGGTCTTTCGATCTCTAATTGCCTATCTTTATCGACAGCCTAACTACATCGTTGAGCGGGGATATGCATGAATTAATAAAAATGCATTAAGCCATTTTCCTATTTATTAACCAAATGCGGTACACATGTATTTGTCACTAGCATCCTGTATATAAATCACCCTAAGTTACCTAACATGAACACGTTCCCTACATTCTTAGTTCTATCTCCTTGTTATCTTCGAATTCAAGATCGACAACACATGTATTCTAATACTGGCCAAACATTAAAATAGTTAAAACAAAAATGCAAGAGTAATTATAATTAACAACTCATCATCGATAAAAAGAAGATTATATTATGTCATAACTTCGTAGCTACATCCCCAGAATAAGAGCGCTTAGCTACTTATGTTCAATGAAAACACAAAGTACAATAGTTCATACACTTTAATCTTCAAAAGAAAAGAGAAAAAAAAGGAAACCTAGAGTGTGTGTATTCTCGTCTCTGTGCTCTTTTAAAAATTGCATCCCCCTCCAAAAGCCCTAGGGTTATATTTATTTTTAAAATAACTCTTTTTTCCTAGTTGGACCCAGTCTTGGAATAACAAAATCAGCGAATTTGGGGCTTCGGTGGCGCGGTTCACCAAGGTCTTGCCAGCAAATGCCTTCAGTAGTTTCCCCCTTGGCGCGGTGCGCCAGGAGTGCATCTCAGCTGTTTACGCCCTGGCGCAGCATGCCAGCAGTGCGCTAGGGATGCTTGTCCAAATTTTTTGCTCGCTTCTTCTCCCGTTCAACTTGTACTTCTTTCCATTGATATCTTCCAAGCACTAAACTACACACAAACCTTAGTGCACATTTGTTCTTCATTCTATCTAAAACATGCAATTATGTTTCCAAAATATTCTCAAAACCAATACTAAATATGGGCAAACAAGGCACATGGGCGCATAAAGTGCCTAAGATCACCACCCCACACTTAGATATTTGTTCATCCTCGAATAAAGACCTGACTTATGCATAGAAAATGACACAACATGTATATAAGGCAGTCCGACTTTTCTACACCATGGGCATCTCACTAAACATGTTCACATTTCATACACCCACATGACTAGTTCAACACCTCCTAACCTCAAGGACTGACTCTGTAATACATCAAACTCATATACATCATTCAGTTAGCAACCATATAAGTTATCAATCCTTTCAATTGAACATGTGCCTCTCATCACAAATGAATCATCCACAATACTCAAATAACATTTTAAACATTAGTGGGTGTATAATAACAAAGTCACTCATGCTCGCAAATGATTTCATGGGCCTTAAAAGATTTTCCATAAGCTTGCCCTTAGTGTTTTTCTCCGCTAATACAAGAATGTGATAGTTTAGGATCACTAGGTCTTCATAGGTTGTAATATTGTCTGAGGGACTGGTAGGAGCTATTATTTGGTTATAAATAGTGACTAACTTTCCCAAGTGCTTTAATACATTACACTTCTCATTTGCTCAACTTCGAACACCAATTTAACTCACCCCTTTTTTTTTTCTGGCTTATCCTTTTATGATAGGCCCTCTGTTCCCCTTTTTTCCCCTTTGTTTATCAACTTTTCTCTTCTTTTTTTTTAAAATTACAAGTTGTAAGTTTATTGCAAGCACCAATACCCCATTTCATAAGCTTCATACTCGTTTATCCCATTGTTATCCATTTATCTCTTTCAAAGCGCTTAGGATTTTGGATCAAATTAACTTAGTGGATCTATAAAAAAAAATGGGGATAGGCTACATAATGAGGGTTGCCAAGGAAAATTTCATGGCTTAAAGGGGTTAACTAGGGATTAAGTATTCAGGTTAGGCACCCAATAAACGGAAACAAAAATAAGGTTATCAAAGAAATGCGTACGTCGTTTTCTAATCTCTGCAATCTTCATTTTATTTCGCATACACCCCGGGAAAGTTCTAGCTATGAATATATGCGCACAAAACACAATAAATACTCACACACATGACACATGTACAACTGAAGAATGTCAACTAAAGATTACTAGCTATAAAAGCATATGAATTCAATATTAATCATGCATCACTCGAGTCAAATACAAGAGCTTAGATGTCTTAAACTAGTCATTTCATTTCATGCCATGCCTTACATCATTCAAGTGCACAGGCTAGTCAGACACCTTATCTACAAACAGACACAATGACAATGAATACCCTTACGACGGTCGTCATCCATCTATCATAGAGCAACGTCACTCAACTAAGACTAACTTAGACCTATGACATTCTTTTATTTTTTTTGTTTGGTTCAAAAGGGACTATACTTGGATAAAGAGCCAAAAACAACTACCAAGGAACCCCAAAATAAAAAAAACACCAAACAAAATTATACAATAATACAATTGGAATTCCAACTCCTACCCCACAATTAAACAAAGCATTGTCCCCGATGCACAATTTCAATGCATAATCTAAGAGTGAAAGAAGGAACTCCCTGAATAGCTCAGTCGTCATCTCCGCCATCTGTAGTGGCAGTGTCATCCACTTCCATAAGAGAAGTGGTAGCAACATCATTTGGATCCTCATCTTTATCATTACCGCCTAGCTCATCAACCATGGGCCCATCATCATTCAAAGGCTCCTGAAAATCTGAGCCCATCTGGCACATGTACATGGCACTATCCGTAGAAGGATAGCGATCCACTAATTTATCCATCTCTTCATCCATCATCGGACGACCACAAATGAGTAACTGCAACTCTACCATACCAAATATACAGCCTATCCAGTTATCATCATATGCTTGTCGGTCGACAATCGATAATACAGGCCCATGAGCTGTATCTTGGCCTTAGTCTTTGTCACATCAACCAGATTACACGCCAAGTATGGAACCCTGGGTGCATAAAAATCATGAACCTCCTCCTTGACCCCCTTAGACCGTAAAATTCGGGTAATTATACTACCATAGTAGAAATGCAACCTTTTGTTATTCCAGAACTTATCATGTTGTGGCATAGCACAGACCCGACATTCACATGCAAACTTTTAATCAAGCAATAAACCAAAACAACTTTGTCCCTCATCACATCAGACATGTGCTTACCAGGCAAGAATACACTATAAACTATTTTCAACCACACCCGAGCCTCACTATTGAGATGTGTATATTTCAATGTAGAGTGTCTCCCGGTATCTTTTGCCCTATCCTAATGTACAACAGAATTAACTCCGCACAAGGTGTGATAAATGTCTCTATACGAGGGTTGTTCTTTCATGTCTAAATACTCAGAATAGTCACAATGGGGAGTCCCCAAGAATTCATTCGAAGCTCAAGTGGTAAAACGTATAGTCCTACCCCTAACTTCCACCCTATTACTACTAGACTGCTCAGTATTCCAATTCACATAAAATTCACGTACAAGAGTTAAATTGCACTCATCTTAGTCCTAAAAAATGTACTGAAGACCTAAATTGTAAACTATCTCATGAATTTGAGGAAATTTTACCTGCAACCTACCTTCATTGACATACTCATCTCCTATGTACTTTGCCTCTTTTTGGGACTCAAACTAATCTAACCATAATTTCTCTACCGCCTGTTTGCTGAACCAATGCGGTGGTTGTCTTGAACTTGTTAGTTCTATAGATGAAGAGGCCCTACTTTTTTGAGACCGATTGTGTCCTAATCCTCCTTCTACTTGCTTTTATTTAGGTCTAAATTAGTGAAGAGGAAGGAAGAGTTTATATAGAGAGAAAATTGGATTTGTACATTTGTGGTGTTTGGAGAATGATGGGTGGCTAGACAAGGAGGACAAAGTGGTGTTTAGGGAGTTTTAGGAGTTGTGTGGGATAATATAGGTAGTGGGGAAGGACTTATATAGGAGAAATTAAAGTAGGAAGATGAAGGGGAAAGGTTGTAGGAGAGTGGGGATCGGGTAGTGGTAAGGTTTGGTTGAGATGATGGCTAGTGGGAGGGTTTTGGGGGATTTTGAACCTCTCTTTTCTAATTTTAAGCTCGAACCCGACGTTGGCGCATTGGTGGTGTGGCGCGCTAGTATCGTGCCTACCTAGAGAATGCAGAGTTATGGCATGGCGCAGTGCGCCAGTATCTCACCCGTCCAAGCCCTCTATTGTTTTCATCCTAGCATGGCACGCCTGCAGAGCACCCGACCAGGACCCGACCAGGATCTCAATAGTTGGAATCCTAGCGCAGCGCACCAGGTCTCTAAATTTTTCTTTTTGCCTTGCACATTTTCTTCCTCTTACTCAGAATTGGCTCATGCCACTCTACGCATCAACCACACTAGATTAGAAAATTAAACACGGTGGGTTGCCTCCCATCTAGCGTCTTAGTTTTTGTCATGGTACGATAATTTTTTTTAGAACTTGTCCTATTCTTAATATTACCAAGAAAAACAACATGAAATCAAATTATACCCTAAAATACAAAAGAGAAGAAAAAACAAAATTACAAAATTTAAGTCCTAATACAACCCACGGGTTGCCTCCCATGTAGCGCCTGATTTATCATCGCAGCAAGACCTAACTAATTTTTCACTCATCTTTTAATTTTATAGCTTCCTCATCATGGTCAACATTATCATCAAAGTAGTATTTGAATCTTTGTCCATTTACCAAAAACGTGGACGTCTTCATTGCATTCCACAGCTCCATGTGGTGTCATATGCACTACTTCAAAAAGGCCACTCCACTTGGACCACAATTTTCCTAGAAAGATCTTGAGTCTAGAGTTAAAGAGGAGTACCTTTTGCCCCGACTCGAAGTTGCGAGTGACAATATACTTTTCATGCCACCGCTTTGTTTTCTCTTTATACAGCTTAGCATTTTCATAGGCATGTATCCTAAACTCTTCTAACTCATGCAATTGATCCACCGCTTTTGTCCTGCTAACTCTGGGTCAAGATTCAGCTTTTTGATTGCCCTATAGGCTTGATTTTCTAACTCCACTGGTAAGTTACACGCTTTACTGAATACCATCTGATATGGGGATGTCCCAATGGGCATTTTATAAGCAGTTCTGTATGACCATAGTGCCTCATCCAGCTTTGCTGGCCAATCTTTCCTTTGTGCATTAACAGTCTTTTGCAGTATCTGCTTCACCTCCCTATGCATTGGTTTGCGGATGAAAATTTGTAGCCACATTATGCCTCACCCCATACTTAGACAAGAGATTCTTCACTGTTTAATTTATGAAGTGTGATCCTCCATCACTGATAATTGCTCTGGGAGTGCCAAATCGAGTGAAAATGTGCTTTTTTAGGAACTTACTCACCATATTTGAATCATTCGTGGGAAGGGCAGCTTCAACCCATTTGGACATATAATCTACTGCTACTAATATATATTGATTCCCATATGATGATGGGAACGAACCCATGAAGTCCATGCCCTATACATCAAAGATTTCAACCTCCAGAATATTATTCAAAGGCATTTCATGTCTCCTTGATATTATGCCCATTCGTTGACACTAATCACAGTTCTTCACATACCCAGCAACATCTTTAAACAATATAGTCTAAAAGAAATCTGATTATAGTACCTTATGGGCCATGTGGTCTTCTCTAAGATGGCCACGATAAGGTGATGAATGGGAGTTGTCCAACACTTGGCGCACCTCAATTTATAGCATATACCTCTTAACTATTTGGTCAATACCCTACTTGAATAAGTAAGGATCATCCCATATGTAGAACCCGACATCATGCATCAACCTTTTCTTCTGCTGTGAGGTCGCATCATGGGGAAACACTCCACTAAATAGGTAATTGAAAACATCGGCGTACCACAAAAATTCAGTCACCCCTAGGGCTAATAGTTGCTCATCTAGAAATTCCTCTTTGATTTGTATCTGTTCCCCAACATGTGTCAAACTCTCTAACCTGGAAAGGTGATCGGCAACTTGATTCTTACAGCCCTTGTGATTCTTGATCTCGATATCAAACTCTTGTAGTAATAGGATCCATCTTATGAGCCATGGCTTTGCATCTTTCTTTTTGAATAGGTACCTAAGAGCTGAATGATCAGTGTAAATAATCACTTTAGTACCTACTAGATAGGATCTGAACTTGTTGAATGCATAGACTAGTGCCAGCATCTCCTTTTCTGTGAGAGTGTAGTTAGCCTGAGCTGAATCATGAGTCTTACTTGCATAATAAATAGAGTAGAAGATCTTCTCTTTTCACTACCCCAATAATTCCCCCACCGCTACATCACTGGCGTCGCACATAACTCAAAAGGTAGCTTCTAATTGGGAATAATAAAGATTAGAGCTTCCGTGAGCCTCTTCTTCAACAACACAAAGGCCCATACACACTTCTCATCGAATTTGAACTTCATTTCCTTCTCCAATAAGCTACATATGGGTGTGGCTATTTTCGAGAAATCTTGAATGAACCTTCTATAGAATCCAGCATGACCCAAGAAGCTGCGGACTCCTTTTACTGAAATAGGGGGAGGTAGCTTCTCTAGCACCTCAATCTTAGATTTATCTACTTCCATCCCCTGTTTTGACACTTTATGACCCAGGAAAATCTCCTCATTTACTAGAAAATGGCACTTTTCTAGTTTATGACAAGATTTGTCTCTTCGCACCTTGCTAATACTCTATCTAGACTTCGCAAGCATAAATCAAAGGACTCCCTAAAGACTGAGAAGTCATCCATAAAGATCTTTACAAAATCCTCTACCATGTCTTGGAAGATTGCCATCATATACCTTTGAAAAGTTGCAGGTGCATTGCACAATCCGAATGGCATACGCTTGAAAGCATAATTTCCATAGGGACAAGTGAACGTCGTCTTTTATTGATCCTTAAAAGAAATTGATATTTGATGATACCCTGAATAACCATCCAAGAAGAAAATAGTACTCCTGCCTAACCAACTTGTCTAGTATTTGATCAATGAAAGGAACGGGTAATGATCCTTCCTTGTCGCCTCATTCAATCTATAGTAGTCCATGTAAATTCTCCATCCAGTGACTGTTCTAGTAGGGATTAGCTCATTCTTCTCATTTGTGATCATTGTCATCCCTCTTTTTTAGGTACATACTAGACTGGACTCTCCTATTTACTATCTAAGATGGGGTAGATGATGCCTAAATCCAACCACTTAATGATCTACTTTCTCACCACATCTTTTATCATCGGATTCAGTATGCGTTGAGGTTATGCGACTGGTTTGTGCCCTTCCTTTATAAAGCTCCTGTGCATGCACAAGGCTGGACTAATCCCATATAGATCAACCATTTGCCAGCCCATGACTTTCTTCCATCGTCTAAGCATCTTTAATGTTATTGTAACCTGTATTTCAGATGAAGCTGATGAAAGGATTAATGGTATAGTATCATTTGGACCAAGGAACACATACCTAAGATGAGATGGAACTGGTTTCAATTCCAGTTTAGGAGCTTCCTCACTTAAGGGTTTGGGTGAAGAGCCCAACACTCTATTCAATGGTTCCACCTGTTGTTTCCACATTCTCACATTCTGAGCATCTAAACACTAACAATTTATTATGCCAGAACATCTCCCTTTATGTCTTGACCCGTTAACACTTTCTCCATAGGATCCTTTGATTTCATGCATTTCTCCGCCACTTCTTCATCAATCACTATTATTGCAGATAACTCTTCATATATATCAGGAAATTTCAATGCATTATACACATCAAATACTTCCACCTTGTCATGAGCTCTCATTATGAGTCGTCTAGATGTTGCATCTATCAATGCCCCTTCTATTGCCAAGAATAGGTATCCCAATATAAAAAGGACCTTTAGATCTAGCTCAAAGTCTAGGATGACAAAGTTCATAGGGAAAATGAGTAACCCCACCTGGACTAATATATCTTCAATGATTCCATCTAGTCTGGCTACTGAACGGTCTACCAGCTGCAACAAAATAGTAGTAGGCTTTAGATTCCCCAAGCCCAATTTCTTGAACATAGATGTGGGCATCAAGTTGATACTTGCACCCAAATCACATAGCCCTCTTGTATTCACACACCTACCAATAGTAACATATACCGTAAAACTCCCCAGATCTTTCTACTTAGTTGGGAGCTTAACTTTATTCAGAATTCTTGAGTTGCACTCCTTAGTGAATGCTACTATTTCGTACTATGCCAACTTACTCTTTTTGGCCATAATGTCCTGACATACTTGGCCTATTTAGGGATACCCTACAAAAAATCAATCAAATGTAAGTTAATTTGTACCTATTTCAGCATATCATTGAACTTCTCAAAACACTCCCCCTCCTTCTTCTTCTTGAACTTTTGCGGGAATGGAGGAGGAGGTTTTGTTTTTGATTCTTTATCCGCCTTTGACCTGTTGGATTCACCTTCTTCCCCAACTTATTCTTTACCTTTCACCTCATCTGGTTTAGTTTGGGGAGTCAATTTAATTAGTGGGCAACCACTATGGGTGTTTACTGCATTTATCTGTTTGGGGTTTGGATTAATGTTACTTGGTAAACCACATTGTTAGCGAGAGTTTTGTGCACTTGCCAACTGCTCAAACTGTTTTTCTAGATTCTGAGTAGCTAACTGATTTTGATGAACATCTGTAGCTAACTTAGCCTGGTCAATTGTGATTTGTTTCAACATGTCCTCTACAGTCATGCTTCCTGATTTCCCCGAGCTCTGGTTACCCTGGCCTTAATTATTGTAGTGTTGCCCATCTCCTTATAATCTTAATTAGGTCTGCTCTTGATGCTGGTTTCCAACTAATGAGAAGTTCGAGTGGTTTCTCTAATTCGGGTTGTAAGTATTTTCATAGTCCTGGTTACCCCCACTCTTTTGTGTATTATACACAAAGTTCACAGACTCTGGATTATTTCCAAAATAATCTGTTGCATGCTCACTACTTACAAAAATCTCATACTACATTGGTTGCTATTAAACTATATTCACCATTGCCTTCAACTGTCCCAGTGCCAAATTGCTAAAATATATGGACATCATATTCTGCATTGATGCAATCTGTGCAGTTAAAGCTTTCACGATATCGACTTCCATCACTTCTTCTTGTTTCTGCACCACAGGCCTACAATTCCCTCTATTCCACTCAAGATTTCCCTGAGATATGCGATTCTGTAGTGTATATAGCTCATTATAGGTTTTCTCCAGTGCTTTTCCACCTACAACAGAGTCAAGGAGAATTTTTTTGTCGGGTTCCAACCCTTCAATAAATGTATGTACCAACACCTCATTAGCCTGATGATGGTGGGGACAGTTGATGAGTAGAGATTTAAACCTGTCCCAAGCTTGATATAAATTCTCCCCAGCTTTTTGTTTAAAGCTTAGAATTTTGCTTCTCAACTTAGTTGTCTTTCCCAAAGGCAAGAAACTGATTAAAAATTTATGAGCTAAGTCCTTCCAAGTAGTAATGGAATTTGGTGGTTTTGATTTCAATTACCTCTTTGCCTGCCCCAACAGCGAAAAGGGAAACAACATTAGCCTCACATAATTAGGAGATACCCAGTTAGAGTGTATGTATTGCTGATTTCCAAAATATTCTGGATGTGTACTTGGGGATCTTTGTGAGGCAACCTAGTAAACTGCCCGTTCGTGTTCAAAAGTTGCACCATATATTGTTTTAGCTCAAACCAACTTCTAACCGGCAGTTTCACCACAACACCCAAACTAAAAGTATGACATCCCTACTAGCCTGATATCTGCCTCGACCTCTAGTCGATGGGGTAAGTACTCTATCTAGAGCTGATGAACTAGGCTGGGGTCCACCCTAGCCATAAGCAGAATACCTCCCATGAGATGACCGGGATCCCTATTGCTATAACAATACCTCTGAGTTGAAACCTGTTGTGATAAATCTGAGAAAGTACCATTACCACCTCAGTCAAAACTGTAGGACCCTTAAATTACCTATCTACCCTTAACCGCTGGCATAAAGGCATGAACGAGTCTATATCGCTGAAACGAACTACCACCTATGTGTCATCATCTACCTCCTAAAAAGGTATTAGAGAACTGACTAATGTAGCAGGCCCTCTTGGGGTCCCTAAACTCTTCTCTAACCATTAACTCCGCCTTCTTGGCGGTGCTTACTATGGACTAGAAGGAAGCCCCCTCACCGGCTGATTTGAACACATATGAGCAAATGGAGAAAGTTAATCCCCTCACAAATCTGCGCACTCTCTCCACGTCATCTAGGATCAATGCCATAACATGCCTCGACAACTGATAGAATCATGCCTCATACTAAAAAACAGATATATCACCCTGAGTCAAGCTTTTAAATCTCAACTTACTTTTCTCTCGTATGCTCCATGGGATGAAGTGATCCTCAAAAGCACTTCCAAAATCACCCCACTCTACTAGAGGGGATCCCAGATGTCTACACCTCATAAATATCATTTACCACTCTTTAGCTAACCCACAGAGCTGGAGTGCGATGAAACAAACACCCCTGGAATCAACCATGCTCAATGCCTCTAGAATCTCATGGCACAGCATCACGAACTCATAAGCATCCTCACTCCTACCACTCTAGAACTGGGGTTGTTTTATCTTTTAAAACCTCTTATAACACTACTAATCGACTATAGTTAAAAATATATCTGGAGCAACTTGCGCATCGATAGTTGGTGTGGGAACCAATAGTGGCTGACCCAACTAATCTTGAACAATTGGGACTTGATGCTACTCTGGGGTCTATGCCCTAACTCTAGTCTGTGAACCCTATGGTGTGCATACAACACCCTAATTAAAACTCTCTGATATACCTAACATCCTCAATAAGGACTCTTGAAATAATGGTACCACAAATTCTGTAGGAACCTGGTCCTCACTATCTTCAACATGTGGCTCTGGGAGGCCTCTCTAGTACGACCTCGGGCTAGTATCGCTCCTCGGGCATGACCTTTACTTATGACCAGTCCATGGCCACGACATCTAGCTTGTCCCCTACCTCTGCCAAAATAACACGCGACACTTAGCACTAGCGATAATAATCCCATACTATAAAAAAGAATGAAATAAGAAATTTTTCCTATCAATCTTCATCACCCCTCAAATATAAGTACAGATGTCTCTGTACCGATTCTCATGACTCTACTTAGAATTAATTTGTACACGTGAGATTTATGAATCTAGGGCTCTAATTTTATTTTATCACAACCAAATTTCGAGTGTGATGGCACTTATCTTTTCTTACCGGACAAGTCAGCCCAAATCCAAACAAATGTAGAAATGAAGCGAAAACAGTCTAAATAGATAGATAAGTATATAAAAGTCGAAGTCTTCATCAACTATAATACCCCAACGGACTAGATGTCATATGTGCAAGCCTCTAATATAATATAACTAAAAGATAAATACAAGTATGAATGCTTTTGTTTCTTAAACAGAATAAAGCATAATGAAAAAAAATAAGAGAGATCGCCAGCGTCAACAACTACCTCTCAAATATTCTCGAATAGCGGGATGAAGAAAAAGAATTTGTATCACTATCCGAGATCTGAACCTAAACAAGTATAGATAGTAAGGGGTGAGTAAAAGACAATATTGTACTCAGCAAGCAAGACACTAAACACAAGTAAAGCTAAATAGAAACAAGCCCGACACACCATCGAAACCTCTGTAATTGCAACCTATAAGAAGAACAACCCAGTCTAATAGTATATAACTCACATAGCACGTAAGTCAAAGTGCATCGCAACAATTTAGATAAACTAGATAGGTATCAATAATATCGCATGTATATCAGTCACAATTATGCATAGTGTAGGAAAATTCTAAGATAATCAAACAGATGCAATACAATGAAATGAGTGCCCAATGAAATGATGCATGTATTTCCATACATCCACCATGGCGTGTGGCACGACCCTCGATTATCATTTAGTATCAACCACGACGCGTGGCTCATTCCTCAAATATTATAAAATAATAACCACAACATGTGGCACATTCCTCGAATGTTATAAAGAAACAACCACGTCGTATAGCATATTCCTCGAATCCTCTTTGTTTTTCTCTTTCACCATAACTTAGCTGGAACCATTTTTCATCAATATAATCATCAATTTAGACTTCAATGATAAGATTCAACCCAAATACATATAAAAATTCTCATGCAATCAATGGGAATATTATGAAGTCCAATATCATATGCAATTCATATCAAGAATATCACAGTGTAATCTCCATAACTAGTCAACAATGTCAATAAATTAAAATATATCACTTCATTCGATTAAATTTCCTTTTCATAATTTCGATAATCAATCTTAGGTGTGTTCATGATTCATAATTAATCAAAACTCAAGTTCATATCAATCCACAAAACACATAGCAAGAATTAAAGGTTTTACAAAGGTTTAGAGTTTCACTTTCCTTAATCTCGACCTCAACTACTCCAAAAATTGAGCCTTGGCCTTTCGTTAATGCTTCAAATCTTAATAATCTAATCAATTAATGAGCCACAATTAAATTACGAAACTAATGACACCAAAATCATAAAATTTGAGTAAAAGGGTCAAAACAACTCAAAATCCGATTTGAGAAACGAGGCCCAAATCTGATTTTTTTTGGATGTAATGGTTCTCCAAAGCATTAGGAATCTACCTGTAAAAACTAATTCAAAATGGAGTTAAAACCAATTTAAAATCATCATTTTACCAAATCTCGAGTTCTTGAACAAAACTCCAATTTTTAGAATACGAAATATTGATTTTGATGTTAAAAATGAGTTATAATTAATGGGTAATCAAGATTATAGCTTAAGATTACTTACCTACTAGTTTCCTACAAATGTCCTCATTGAAATCGTCTTCCTTGAGCTCCAAAATCCCAAAAGTAGTGGAAATAGGCCTAACTCCCAAACTTGGGGAATTCACACTGTTCACGTACTAGATGGGGTGCGATTACAATGAATGACCTGGTAGACCCTTAGCGAACGCAAAGATCAAAGAACTAACCATTTGTGAATGCATCAGGAGGGTCTGCAAATGCCAAGCACATTGTGACACCAAATATCACTAAAGCATACTAGTCTCAACGTTCTCGAAATTGACCCTCGAGATTTGTTTGAAATCTCGTGCATACAAACCTTATATGATACCAAACTAATTTTGATGTTTTGGGCACAATGGAAACATTGAAATTTAAATTTGAGGTCTCCTTAACCTGGAACTAGATAAGTCGCAACGAAACTAACTATAAGCCTTAAAAAACCAGATCAAGCTCGATACCTCTAAAAATTCATGTAAGACCACTCCTGGGCCTAAAATCATCTTCTGAATCAAATGGAGTGTTCAAAATTCAATTCTAAGCAGTGGATCTCCAAATGTTGATCAAAGTCAACTCTATGATCAAAATTTAAAGAATTTCCAACTTAGAACCCCAAATCCTTGATATAGCTCCAAATCTAATTCTTTCAATTCTCTTAGACCAAATTATACATTCTGGAGCTGATGGAATCAACAAAATTTTATTCTGAGACCTGAAACTTCGAATGACACCAAATACCATTTTTTGACAACTTAAGCATTCAAATTTCAAACCTTCACAAAAACCTTGACTTTTCAAAGAATTTCACAAAACTGACTTCAAATGCTGATTAAACATGATCCGGAGCAACTACTATGAAGAGTAAAATAGTCATTGTAAAATTATCAAAAATGAGCTTCAAGGTCTTTATATTGATGTGATAAGATTATTGACTTATCTTAGACACGTGAAATGAATATATTGATATAAGATATGAAAATTCTTATTGATATCATGTTATTATCGTGAATTATATGAACATGAATTCATTGCATTGGTTCTAATATACTATGTTAAAACTGAAAATGATATAAAATAAAAAAGAATAGGGCCACACACTTCTTGGTAGGTATTATGAATAAAGGTAACAGATGAATGGTGTGAGCGATCAACCAAACCATCAATTTGTTCACCCATGCAATGACCCTGAAGGTCATTTTAGGAATTTTTTATAAAATGATCATTTTACCCCTCTATTTAGTTACCCGAGTTATATCTAATTGGTACCGAGTTGTATTTTATAAAATCTTATAAAAAGTTGAGCCTTTAAAAATTTTGAGTTTTCATAAGCTTTAAGTGTTCAAAACTGATATTTGAGGTCAATTGGACCTACGTGTCTCAGAATGGAATTTCGTCAATTCCAGTAGATCCAGAATATGGACATTGGTCCCAAGAAAGTTTATAGAATCATTTTGGAGTTGTAACGAAGATTTGAGGTCTTGAGTTGGAAATTTGAGGAATTTTAGGCCAAGATTTGACTTTGGTCAACTTTTGAAGTTCCGATGTACAAAATGGAATTTCGACGACTTCGTTCGATTTGGGCGATGGTTTTGGTCTATAAAAAGTATTGGCTGAATTTTTAGAGGTCCCAAGCCTATTTTGGTATTTTAAAGGCTTAAGTTGGTTTAGTTGTGACTTTTTGAGTTTCGACTCAAGAAAATCTCAAATTTAAATTATAATAGTTCCATCAGCTCCAAAATTGCCAAGTTAGGATAATAGCATTATCAACATGAGTATCGAGACAATCGATATGAGTTTGGGATCATTTGACACTTTTGACTTTGAAAGTTAGCCTATAGTTGACTTTGTCAACATTCTTAGAAAACACGCTCGGATGGAGATTTTGAAAGTGCGGTTAGTTCTGGAATATCAATTTTGGTCTAAAATGACCCTTTATTTTCTTCTCGAGGCTTCGGTCTAATTCTGAAGTCCGTTGTGGATTTTGGCTTAAAATAACACTTGTGTAGGACCCACTTTTCATTAAAATAACCTCGTATGGGAATTTTGAATACGACATTGAGTTCGGAACGTCGAATTTAGTAGGGTAATATATCAGGTTTATTTTTATCAGGTTCTAAATAAATTTCGAGGGTCCGTTCGGAGACTTTAAATATAACCAAAACAAAAAGTGAATCTGGTGCATAGTGCAGATCCATTTTTCAGCTTTTCTCTCAACTTTGAACCTACATTTTTTGAGTTCTTCAAGTCTAAATCTGGCGATTCAAGAGTCTATCTTCAAGATATTTTTGCGAGAAATCCATTGGTGAGCTCAGAATATTGAGGGAAGGGTGTCGTGTAAGGTAAGATCTCGAATTTATCTATTGTTTTTCTCATTTTCGAGCAAGATTTCCTATGAAATTTGATTTTTTGATCGTTTTAACTTCATTTTCAGTGATTCTAGGGGCTAAGTTGTGAAGTTTTTCACAAAAAACATCGTGGTGTAATTAGTTTCATTTGTTGATGTATCATTTGAGGTAAATTTCATCCCTACGGGACTGCCCTCTTTCTTGAATTCTACATTAATAGTGAAAACTATGCATGAGCTGTTTTCCTTGATTTTGAGCATAAGAATGCATTGTAATTTGGAACACAAGTTCATTAAGCTTAAATGCAACTTTTCATGGAGTCGTTTTATGGATTCTCATCGTAGGTCCCATAATTTTATTTTAGACCCAATTTTGGGTTTGTCTTTGAAAAATAAAATTTTAGTACCAAAACATTCGTATTGACAAGGTGATAAATATTTTGATAGCGTGGGGCACTTGGAGTTGTTTTTGGACCAAACATTTACAAGAAAGTGGACTTAGAGTTTGCGTGTTTGGCTTCAAGGTAGGCTACGGTCTCTCCCTTTTGAATGAACTCTATTAGATATCGTGTAGTATATTTTACATGTGACTTAGGTGAGTATTTTTTGAGATTAGCATCTCCTCATCCAATTCTGTTTTCTTGTTTTTGTGTGAGCTTTAGATTAGAATAGTCCCATAATATCCTTAGATTAGGTTGTGGGCCTTGGTTGTGGTGTTGACTTAGCATTATTATCTTGTTTAGGGCTTATATTGATGGCCTTAGTCTAGGTTTGAACCTTAGGTGCTTTATAATGTGTTTATTGTCCTCTTAGCTAGGCGTAGCTTCCGGTAGGGGCTTATTATAGATTGGATAAAATTTATACTTGTGCCTGAGACCTCTGGGGCTCGCCGTAGCAGTAGGTTTGTCTTAGGTGTGCTCATTGGGAGTTGAGGTGGCATATTTTGGGGTAAGGCATCAATCCTAGAGATATTTCTCCCCCTATCTGATTTTGAGCCATATCTCGATTGTTTTGCTTTCGTTTAGCGGTAGGATTGTGATACCGCCTTACCTGTTATATATTACTGAGTCCGAGGCCGTATCCGAGGAGCGACTGGATCCCAGGTTAGTTCCTCGACTTGTTAGTATGATAAGACTTGGTATTTCTTTTATAGCTGTGTGTATCTTGTTTGGATGCTGGTGATGGCATGCTTGTATTTGATTGAGCATATGCACTCGTTTTGTGGTACAATACTGGTTTTGATATTGAAATTTTCACTACTACTTTTGAGAAGGCTTTCTTATATTTTTACTATTTTTGAACTAGTTTTAATGGGAGCCGTACCATCTGTATACTTGGTCACTGGCATGGAAACTTATGAGGTGATGGGGATGTGCTCATTTGTCACGGCCCCAAAAATTGAGGTCATGATGACACATATATCAAACCCCGTCTCGATGTATAAGCCTAAAAATAAAATCATATGAGACTCCTAAAGGGAAGCCAGCCACTGTTAAACACAATAAACGGACAACAATGAAATTATCCCAAAATATGGTGTTATAACTATAAAGAGCACTAATACAAGCTTCGGGTCTGAAGATACAACATAAGTCTCTGAATAATATAAAAGACTGAGAAATATAGATATACTAGTGACGATCTGAATTCTAGGACCTCACCACTAATTTGAAAATACATAATCCGCTAGAATATCAGCTGCCACGTGAGGCACCCTAACTAGTATCTGCATCAAAAAGGGACACAGAAGTATGGGTGAGTACAATCCACATGTATTCAGTAGGTTTTAGCCGACTAAGTATAAGGAATTAATCAAACTTATAAAATACACTAAGGAACGCTTTCACCTGCATACAAAAAAATTCTATTTCGGCATCGGTGCCTCCAATTTATATATATAATGGCGCGAGTAAAGTTAACCCATAATATCAACTCATTATCACAATTAACCAGGTAAGTCAAATAGTACAAATATCGATGCGATGTAATGCAATATGATGATACAATGATGTGATGGTACGATGGAATCAAGATTGTCGCACAGCCTGTCATATACACCTACTGAGTTGTGCTACAAAGTAGGATCCACGGGGGTCTCGCAGACCATATACCTCAATCACAATATCTCATTATCCTTGCCACTTCCTCCTGGTCAAGGGATCACAACGTATCTACTACCCTGTTGTAAAACTGCCTCGGTCAGAGACTCAAGATAAAAAGGTTTAAAGGTATTTCATTTTCTTTCTCTAAAAGAATTTCCATATTTCTCAACTTTCCATGTTTCATGATATGATGAATGAGGATAAATGCATCAAAACACATATACATGGAAATAATATTCAACTCAAAAGAAGTACAACGTTCAAAGTTCTCAAAACTTAATCTACACATGATACTCACCCTCAATAAGTAGTAATGGGAGGGAAATATTTCAATTTAAGTGTTCACCCCTTTCTCAACAATATTTCAATACTCAACAATATTTCAATACTCAAGCATGCTCAAAAAACCCCTAACTCAATGCCTCGAGCGGGCATCACAAGTCAAATAATATCATCAAGCCTCTCTCATAAGCAAATCATGAATTACATGCTCTCAAAGCAAATAAAATAACAAATAAGGCCCCCACACGGGCTATGTAATACAAATAAGCGTCCACACGGAAATACATTAATAAATAAGCCCCCATATGGACATCAAAATATATATAACATTCTCAACTCATACTACAACCCCATACCAAATTCTATAATATATGAATGACTAATTACACCATCACAGTCTCAAAGATGGATAGCCAAACCTACCTCAATTGCTGAAACTGCACTCGAACACCTCCACCGGATAAGAAACTCTCAAATTCAATGCTCAAAATAACAGCACACTATCAAAAATGAAATATACACATCACAAGGAGTCCAATGACACTCATATTGATAGGTTTTGGAATCGGGGGTACAATGGTCCAAAAATTAATTATTTTCAAAAAGGATCAAATCTAGAATTTTATTTGAAAATATGATATACACATCGAGGAGAGTTCATGGCTGAAAAAATCATTAAAATCGAGCAAGAATCAAGTTCTAAATCATGAAAATACAATTTTCTAACTTAGAAGAAACCCCATAACCCACCTTTGAAATCTTAATTTAAAGATGTTTTGAAAGATAATAATTGGAGAAATTGGTAAAGGATAATCTCGCCACAATGTTCCTTGCGGAAAAACTCATAATTTAGACCCAAGAACCATTAAAAATGGAGCTAAGATGACCAACAAACAATCCTCCAAAATTCATTAAAATTCCAACTCGAAAATGATAAAGGCAGCGGCTAGATTAGTGAATTTACCTTACACGAAGCTCCTATTCAAGTTTCTGAGCTCACCACTGGATTTTTCACGCAATTTCTTTGAACTTAGACCTTTAAATCATCAAAATTGGATTTATATAGACCAAAAAATAAATTCTCAAAGTTCCTCAAAAATTCACTCCGAAAATGGACATTGCAGCAACTAGAATTAAGATTTTACCTCAATTGAAACCCTCCTCTCAAGATTCCGAGTTGACCAACGGATTCCTCGCAAAAATCTCTTGAAGATAGACTCTTGAATCACTAGGTTTTAACTTGAAAAGCTCAAGAAATAAGGGTTCAAAGTTGAGAGAAAAATCTGAAAAATCTGTACTTATGCACCAGATTTTTCTAGTTTTTGCATTAGTTAAAGTCTCTAAATGGACCCTCAAAATTCATTCGGAACCCGATAAAATAAACCAGATATGCTACCCACTAAATTTGACGTGCCGGACTCAATGACGTATTTGGAATTAACATACGAGGTCATTTTAATAAAAAGTGGATCCCACATCCAATTGTCATTTTAAGCCAAATTCCACAACGAGCCTCGAAATTAGACCGAAAACTTTGGGAAGCAAACGAAGGGTCATTCTAGACCAAAATCGACATTCAGAAACTAACCACTTTGTTATAATTTTCATCCGAGCGCGTTTTCCAAGAATGATAACCATACTCAACCATAGGCTAACTTTCAAAGTCAAAAACGTCAAATGGCCTCAAACTTGTATCGATTGCCTCAATAGTCACCGATAATGCTACTAGACTAATTTGATCATTCCGGAGCTGATGGATCCATCAGAATTTAAATTTGAAGTCTCCTTGAACCGAATCTTAAAAAGTCACAACTAAACCAACTTAGGCATTCAAAATACCAAAATGGGCTCGGGACCTCTAAAAATCCAGCCATCACTTCTTCTATACCAAAACCATCCCCCGAATCCTACGGAGTGGTCGGAATTTCATTCTGAGTATCGAAACTCTGAAAGTTGACCAAAGTCAAACATTGGCCTAAAATTCTTTAAATTCCAACTCAAGACCTCAAATCTTCGTTACAACTCCAAAATTAATTTCGTAAACTCTCCAAGACCAATTTTCACATTATGAAGCTTCTGGAATCAACGAAATTTCATTCCGAGATCTATAGCTTTGATTGGTACCGAAAATCACTTTTTACCTCTTAACTCTATAAAACTCAAGAATTTGCACAATTTACAAACCATTAAGATTTTGAACCTTTCAACTACACAATCGATCAAATAATACTCAGGAGCACTAACAATAAGGGTAAAATGGTAATTTCACATAAATTTTAAAAAATGACCCTCAAGGTCATTACATCCTTTTTCTACTTGAGGCATTAGAGGCATCTGGGATGTGCTCAGATTTACTTGTCTATTCGGTGCATCGACGCCCTTTCTTGACTCACCGATGCCCCAGGAGTTACTCTTGCTAGATCGGCCACGCCTCTGGGAGTACTGGCTGGATGGACGGCCCCTTTTCAGGGTGCTCACGATTAAGGGTACTGATTTACTGATATCTTGTGCGGCGTCGCCCTTTCTACATCGGTTTGACTTCTCACTCTCCGGTACCACTACGGGGATATTATATATCTATGTAAGACCTGGTCGGGTCCAAGCAGTGTATACGTACTTCCCGCATCCTCTATAGACCCCTCTAGCCAGTGCACCACTAAATTGGATGAGGGAGCCACATGGCTGATAACATCCATATATACTTATCAAAAAGAAATATAAATAGTTGTTTGCAATATATTTACCCAACTATGATTCGGGGTCGATCCCACAGAGAATATGGAAGAATATTGTCAATAGCAAAATTTAACTTGATAGTCGTTATTTAAAAAGGGAGGATTTAAATTGAAACAAAAATGAAAACAACAATACTAGCTTGGACTAAATATTTATTTGTATTTAGATTATTAGAAGTAACTAGGAATGTGTTCCCCATGATTTCATAACTCAACAAGAATATTGTATTAGTAATTGATTTTAGTTCTTACCATGCAAGATCGGTAAGTTAAGTTCACCTTAATCCTTGATCCGAAAAATAAGTGAATTTCACTACGCAACTTGATCCGTCTATGAGTGTATGCTTTACTAACCCTTACCAATGATCCCAGATTTAGCTTAAGCCCGCTCCCCAATTTCTCTGAAGAAGGACGAACCATCAAGCACAAGATTCAAAGCTAGAATCTTCCTACTTTTCTTGCTAACAAGGCAAGGGCATTTCCTTGATCCATTCAAGCTAATTAGATGAGGATGACAACCCCAAATCTTGTTGTTTAATCCTTTTTCTCATTCGTTACCTCCTTGATCCGACAAGTAAGAATAAGATGGGTTCTAACGTTTGCAACCGTTAAAAAATAATCAAAGCGGAAGAAAAAACAGTACATGTATAAAAGTCATTCAAGAATCACTTTTTACATTAACTTACTTCGATAATTCATCATGGTTCCCACAAACCTAATTATGCAATTTAGCTACTCATAATTTGAAAATCACAATTTAGAAATCATAGACAAAATCTTAATTATGAACCTACAAATTGAATAGAATAAATTTGAAATGTTGAATTCTTCAAGAAAATTTAACAAAGATAGAGAAGAAGAGAATAAAACAATATTTTGGCCTTCACAATGGCTCTTCCAAAATTTCCAAACTATAAATATCTAAGTTATAGGTTAAAAGTTAGGTATGAGTTGTGTGTTAGTTCTGAAAGAATAATTTTTATGGACTATTTATAGATGTAGAAAACCCTAAATAAAATAACTGAGTCCAAAACTAATTGAAAAATCCAAAACCGGAGAAATGGGTTCCGTGTGAACTGTACTGCGCCGAACTCATAATTTCATATAGTCTCGTGTGGAACTGCCACGTGGCAGCTATGTATTTACATTCAAATCCATTCTTGCACTTTGACGTATAAGAGAATAATATATTACTGTAATGAATTTAATTCATTAAGCTGTCTGCTTGATTTTTTTCTTTGCTTTTTATTTTTAATTTGTTTTAGCTTTAAATTTCTTTATTTTTGTGTCAGATTAATTCTATAAATAAAATACATAATTTAACACAATCCATAAAATTTATACTCAAAAAGAACAAATAAAAAAAGCAAATGTGAGGTAATTAATGATTAAAAATATGTATTTTTGACCTCAAATCAATGGGTTCCACCTGGCAAGTCGAGGGCCGGTGTGGGTCTATACACTTGTTGTTATTGATCTTTGAGAGCCATCGATGATGTCACTAGTTTTTACTACAGAATTGCACTCATTAGCATTATCTATCACCAACATACTTGTATGGTATGGTCCCCAGTTTTATGGGGGTCAGGGTATGTTTGTTATTGTTTGTACCTTCTGGGGGTATGGATGTTCGGTCAGTTATTGTTTAATTTTATCTGTTCTTACCTATTGTTGTACTTGTAGTTGGGGTGCAGGGTGTCTTAGTCTGGGTTGTTGTTGTTGAGGTTTTCCTGTTAGACTCAGTTGATTTGGTTCTTAGTTGATATGTGATTAGTTGTGATAGACAGTGTTTCTGTCCTTGTTTAATTGGCTCCTTTAGTGCTCCTTTTTGTAAATAGGTTGTGGCTTACGCGTGCAGGTGCGTTTTTTGGCTCTTTCTTCTATAGTTATATATATCCTACCTCTTTACTCTCATTTCCTGCTTCACTTTGTGTTAGATCTTAATAGTTTACTTGTGCTATATTTGCCCGATTACTTGTGAATTATACTTGCTTTATCTGTGGAGCTCAGTCGGCCTATGCCTACTGAGTACCATTCGTTTAGTACTCATACTACACTTCTGTCCCTGCAGATCATAGTATGGGTTATCGCGGTTGATTTGGACTGGTGCGGAGCAGCTTCTGATTCGGAGATTTAGTGAGCTCCTAGCGTTCAGAGTTGCCGATTTTCATTCATGTTGAATTAGGACTAGTCTTTACTTACTTTCGAAGACTGTCTATACTCTTAATGTATTTGTAGAAGCTTTGTACTCCTATTTTGATTTAGATGCTCGATTACGATCGGATATCAGGTCTTGGGGTGGTTTCTTATGTTGTTTCGATTTTTTTTCTCTTTCTTCTCATTATTATTTATATTCCACTTTATTATTCATCTTCCACTTGATAGCCATGGCCTTTGGTTCCGGGCTAAGGATTAAGGATTAGGCTTACCTGCTGGTGAGTGTTAGTAGGTGTCATCATGGCCTAAGAAATTGGATCGTGACAACCCAAACATCGAAAAGAATGTCAAGAACATTACAAATAGTGGCAGTGTTGTCATCAATATCAGTTTTACAAAACAAAAGTCTAAAAAGAGAAAGTGTAAGAATGTCGCATCTACTCCATTGAAAGATTCAGACTCCGAATTTGTTCAAGTTAAAAGAAGCAAAAAAAAATTAAGGAAAAGACTTCACGAGTGAAAAAGCCCAAGCTTAATATAGGCGTGAAGAAAGATTTGAAAGATTCCAAGACAAAAAAAAGAAAAAGGTCTTGGGAAGGTATGAAAAGTTTAATTTTAAAATTTTATTTTTATTTTACAGAATTTGCATGTTATGTTTTAACTTTAATGGGGACTCAGGCTTATAACTTTAATTAAGACTGCTTCGTACCCTTATCTTATTTATGTGTTGTGTTTGCTTATTGTTGGGCTGTTGAAAGTGGTTCTTCCACCGAAGAATTAGTGTGGGTGTCAGTCACGATGGGTCGGAGTCGTGACACTCTCCTATTTATTTTTCCAATGAATGGTAAGTCTTATATGATTTACTTTACCTTCTTTTTATCGTGGTGGGGTATTTCAATAATAGAAGAGAAAATACATAGAAATCCCCCTAAACTATGACCCTATTTTGAAAAAGATACTCAAATTTTATAATGATCCTAGAACCCCTCTGAATAATTTAAAAGTGATATAAATATTCCATTTTTCAGCCAATCCCACTTATAAGAAAGAAGGTGCAATCACGCACCAATTATTGCATGCCACATGTCAAATTTATTTAATTTTCTAATCTTTGTTTTTATTTATGTTTTTTCTTATTTTCTTAAGCTTTAATTCTTTATTTTCCTTTCCTTCTTCAATTCTGCTTAACTCCTTAACCCTAATCCTTTGCTCCTCTTCGCTGACAAACCTGCGACGTGGCCACCATCACCACCATTGCTATAACACCATTTATATCGTGTCTATCACCAAATCAAAATTAAAATTAAAAAATCAATATCGCTACTAAATTTTTTAAAATTCAAATCTCTATTAAAATTCTTTTTTTGTGTGTGTACTTTCTCTTTGATTTTTGCTCTAAATCAAAATGGGTTGTATTTGCAAACATGGAAACTCTCCTAATTGATGAGGTATCACTTGAAACAACACCGACGATTCCTTCGTCAACGTTGCCATCAACTTTCTGGCGCTTCTCACCCCCGCCGGCCAAAAAGGAAGAGAAGAAATCAAAGGATGAAACAGAAAAACCTATTGATGTCGCTTTCGTAGAGAAAATCAGTTACAATTGAATCTCTTCGTCGTCGAAATCCAATCTGAAGGGAAAACAAAAAGAGAAATAAAAATAAATCCTTGAAGCCATTGTCATCCACCTTCAATGATGAAGCTTAGGAAGGAGAAGAAGAAAAAAAACTATTTAATCAGTAAAATAAAAGGTTATAAATATATTTAACAAAAAGTATTGCCAAATAAAATTTAATCTTTTTTTTTTACTTTCACACTTTTCAGAAGGGTGATATACGCTCTATGTGTTAGATGTCGCAAAAGGGTTGAATAATTTCACTTTAACCAAATTTAGTGGTGTATTAGGAACCCCCAAAAATTTGAAAGTCGTTTTCAAAAAAGGGTCATAGTTTAAGGGGGTTTCTATACACAGAGAATTTGGGAAAATTGTGTGCAACAATTTACTTATACGTAGACGCGAATTCAAAATTTAAGCATATCTTCAGATTTTAAAATTTATTACCAAATTTAATATACTCTTAAAATTATGCATTCAGTGTTTAATATTTGTTGAATGTGTAACTTTCACACTTCTGTATCTACAAATTAGTATAAATACACATTGAAATTACTTGATCATGTTACACAAACACTCCATTCATTATTGGTTACACCCAACGAATGCATGTATGATATATCATATATCTATATTTTTTCTAAACATTTTTGATTGACGATTTAACCATAGTCAAGTATTGTATATTCACATCTATATTTATAGTCTATTATAACAAATTGTGTGATTTGATATTGCATACATAGGACTTAGGAGGTAAGTAACCTTTTTTGGGGTGGGGTAGGGGGTGGGAGGTCTGAAGAGAGAAGATATTTATTACATTATTTTTTCTTTTTCATTCGATATTCGATATCTACATTGGAGTTCGATTAAATTCGAATTTGTATCCGAAAGTCACATATTAGGGATAAAGCGTTCCCTAACAAATGCGATTTCGTATCCAGAAAAACTCGAACTCGAGACCTCTAATTAAGAATAAAGAAGTACTTACCACTCCACGTACAATCCTTGAGCAACATGGGATCCTCAAATTATAAGCTTGTTCTACTTTTGCTTCTCCATTTGTCTGTTTTCCACTTTCAAACTCTTCAAGTTGATCAAATTGCAACTTTCACCCATCATTCAAATATAAAAAAAAATCATGAAAATACAATGAATAAGTTAATACAAATATACAAAAAATAAAAAAATAAAAATAAGATTTCTTTCTCTTAATTTCAAATTCAATTTCGTGGCACGTCCCAAATCAGTAAACCTATCGACTTTTTTTTGGTACGTAATTTTTTTTATTAATTACTAATAAATGAGTTTTTATGTACAGGTATAAGAATTGCTATATAGCATCCTATTTGTCGAAATGTGATTATATCTCATCTAAAAATTTAAGCTGAGAAATCATATTTTTAATACTTACTTACATTTTCAACATGTCTTCTACATGTAAGCCATTTTTTTCCATTTATTGGTATGACCAAGCATATGAAGATTCTGTGTGATTATGAATTGCGATGAGACGCGATTTTATGATTTTTATCTGCTTTGATATCATATTTAAGTGTCCTATCTTTTTCATCTAAAAGTTTAAACTTATCAAAGAGAATACACTTTCATTTACTTATTTATTTTCTCAGAAAACGTGCAACCAACCTTTCCTTCCCGCTTCTTCCTTGAGATTCGATCTCATAGAGTTCAATTCCCGTTCTCAACCCATGAACAATATGAGCTCGAAACTTCCTTCGTAACTCCCGGAACTTCTTCGTAGTGGCTCCCTTATAACTATTTTCATCTTGAATCTAGCACCCTTACAAGGTACTATTCCTTATAAAAGAATTTTACGAAAGCTGACACCCTTGATGCGTGATAGCTACGTAATATCCCTAATTTCATCCTTTTTGAAAACACTATTGACATAATCTTCTAGATTATTTCTCTACTTAATTTAACTTCTTTTTAGGATAAACCATAAAAGTTCATTATTCACTTATTCGCCATTAATAAACGAAAAGAAGATTAAAGTGCTTATTTTTAATTTTCAAGTTGCTTCTTGGTTAAACTATTGACTTAGAAAATTATTCTTTTATATCAAAAAATGATAGCGTCTAAAAAGTCCTTTTCTTAAGAAAGAAATTGTGTGACGATGAAGCCTTAGAACTATAATGGATTTGCTTATGCAATACGTCTCTTAAAAAAGTATACATCTTAAAGCCCTTTTTTAACTTTTGGACGTGTTTGTCTAATGCTAACTTTAAGCCATAAAGCTCTTAAAGTCAGTCAAAAATGAAAAGTTATAATTTCTAACTCTTTTTTTCTAAGTGCTTAAAATAATTTTCTTTGACCATAAAAATTACTTTTATATCTCGTATATTTTAATTAAATTTCCAAACTACCCTTTTATTTTTTTAACCCTAAAATTCACATCATTTTCCTCATTTAAGCACTTTTATCCAAACACTCAACTGCTTATTTATAAAAATAACTTTCAGTACTTCAAAGTTCTAAAAGCACTTCATACATAAAAGTTACTTTTTTAAGCTCATCCAAACGGGCTCTTAATCATTATATTTTCATGTTGTATGTTTAATCATTTAGGATAGTAATCTTTTTTCAATAAATATTCTCTTTATTTATGTGTAAATACTCTTCACTTAGTTTTTCTATGCATTAATCAATATTTATTACTTTCAAGAAAAATTATTGCCAAAGGCAAAATGAGAAAAATATACTTAATTATTTTATGATATTTTAGAATGACAATTAATTTGAATTATCTATTTTTAATAAAAATGACATATAAAATAAATCGGAGGGAGTAATATAAATAACTTTAAAATACAATAATTGAACTTTAGTATTATTAAAAATATTCCATAGTATATCCTTCAGATATTTAATTTGTTTTGGAACATGTCATATTCTCATAAGCAATTTATAAGGTGGAAATTAGTCTGACATCATTAATAATTATCTTTAACTACTCATAACCAGTTTGTGTAATTAAGGATATTTTGTCTATCATCTATAAGGTGATACTGTTTAGTTTAAAAGTAGTTATTGGTCTTATAAACCCAAACCCAATTAATAAACTCCCATGTGTTGTTTGTCTTGTTTTTGGAATCTATGTTCTGTATTTCTTTCGATGAAAGGAACAAATAACTGTATTTTGTTTGCCCAAAAAAGATACAATTAAATTTATACGTGAGATTTAAAGAATATATTAATTGAATCGATCGAAATAATGAAATATATAAATAATAAAATTATAAGTAATTGTGAAGCTAAAATAAATGATTGAAATAAAGAATAATAAAGAATATATAACTTGTGTTGACCTGATTTGGGGGTGATATTCTTAATAAAAATATACGACTTGATAAGAGCTCTTAGCTGGTATACAAGTAGTGTCAGTAAAATAGACCCATATTTTGGTAACCTGCATAATTCGCCCGCTCATATTTTAGTGGATTGGATGAGTGATTTTTTATAGTAAAAATTACTTAAAAGAGTTTTTTTTTTAATAAATAATTACTGATTTTAGTGATATTTTTTATTTATTATCATTTATAGCAATACTATGATAAATCTGCACTATATATTAAAAGTGAATTATGCATGTAATATAAATATATTATAAGTGTTTTAAAAATATATTATGCTTGCTTAGTAAAATATTGACACAGTGTATTATAATTATATTAAAGTATGTAATAAAGGTATTACCTATCAATAAAATTTGTATTATAGGTGTTTTATAAATTGTTTTTTGTAATATATATTAAAACTATATTATAAATGTATTATAAGTGTTCAACAAAAATAAAAATGTTATTGCTATAAATGATAAATATTTTATTAATATAGTATATCTATGTAAGTTTTCCTTTTTCATATAAGTAAAATATGAGTTAAATTTATATCCAACCCATAGAAATATGGGTATTTATGGGTAAAATATGGGTAAAAATATTTTCAAATCAATTTATTTTCCTCAAATTCAAGAAAAATGACCTATCTCCCAATAATAAGGAAAACATTTTTCAAAAGTTTTTTTTTCAACCTCACACCTCAACTTTCTACCCTAGCCCAAGTCTCGATTACCGATTCTCCATATTAATTCGAAATTCAAAATCTGACTCATGATTCTCGATTCAAGACTCGGCTCCCAATTTTGATTCGAAACCCAAATCTCTAATTTAATGTCGGGTCAAGATTGAATCCCGATTTGGATGTCGGGTCTTGAGTCAATGATTCAAGGTTGAATCTCGAATCGAGCCCCGAGTAAGGTATCCGGGTGGGGTTCCAAATCGGGTCAAGAATCAAGGTGAGTTTTCATATCAGGTGTCGGGTTCGGCTCTCGAATTAGTCATCAATATCGGGTGTCAAGGTTGAATTCTGATTCAAAAGTCGGATCCTAGATCAAGTGTCAGAGTTGGATTCTGATTCAATATTGGGTCCAGGATCATATGTCGGAGTCGGATCCCTATTCGAAAGTTAGGTCCAAAATCGGATATCGAAGTCGGATCCTAATTCGAAAGTCGGATGTTATAGTCGGGTGCCCTAACCCAAATAATCTCTACATTTGGATGAATGACCACTGAACAGACCCTAGCGATGAAACCTCTTAGCGCCACCCTATCTAGCATGTCGGATATCCTCAATCATCCTAACATGATCGATAATACTCTAAAATGTGTCACCTGAAAACACATGAGAGGTTGTGGCCTCTTGAAGATAACTGGTGAACCTCTTCACCAACTTACGAATCCGCTTGAACTCGGTAGGAATACTCGACATAGCATAACGCGACAACTCATGAAAATGAGCCTCGTACTCAGAAACTGATAGAGAATCCTTCTCCAATCTATCAAACTCATCTTTGCGTTGATCACGAAGACTATATGGAACAAACCTCTCAAGAAACACCTCAATAAACTACTTCCAACTCATCATAGGAGAATCAATATGCCTACGAGCAAGAAATGATCTCCACCAATCCTTGACCACTCCCGCAATCGAAAAAGAAGTATAAGAGACTCCATGTGCCTCTAAGATACATGGGTTGAACAACTTGTCCTGGCACTCAGTCAAAAAGTCATAAGCATCATCACCAGTCATACCATCAAACATAGGAGGAAATAATCTAACGAATCTCTCAAAACTTTTCTGCACAGACATAGAAACATTAGTAGGAATAGGTGGAACCATATCTCTCGGAGGAATGACAAGTGAGGCTAAATAGATACCCAAGATCTGAAATCCAACGCTCAAGGTCTAACTGACCATTTCCCCATTTCTTCAATCTGATGCTTCACATTCTCATACTCATAATCGAGTTTGGGTGGGGCCTCGTTAGATCATCCTCGAGCAAGTATTACCCTCTCAAATCCGACCATTACCTTTAATACGAAAATAATATATTAAAGGATTACAACACTTGATTTAACAACACGCACAATAGGATTCAATGAAAGTAATTTTCCTATTAAGTATCTCATAGCTTCTTAATAATAGATACATACGTCTACACCAGACTCTTCTAGACACCCTACTCTTAACTTATGAAATGTGTGAACCTAGTGCTCTAATACTAATTTGTCATGACTCAAAAATTGAAGTTGTGATGGTACACACCCATAATCTCAATCAAGTGTGTAAGACGGAGAATAAAACTCAAGAATCAACTCAAATATTGCGGAATAAAAGTTAAGTAAACATACAAGACTACTAGAATGAAGTCAAGCCATAAACAAAGAAAAACTGAGACATGAAAAAAAATCTCTAAAACCTGATATCATAAGCATAAAGAGCATTTATTACATCACTAGAATCTGAAATACAACTTAAGTCTTTGAAATGAAAATAAAGATTGTAAATGATAGATGAAGTCTAGCGGCGATTAGGAAAGCAAGATCTCACCACAATCAGAATATACACAATTAGCTAGATCCTATCAATAGCCATGAAAAACATCCTAACTATGATTTGGATCAAAAAGACAACGGAAGTAGGGATGAGTACAATTCACATGTACTCAATAGGTTTAACCGACTGAGTGTAAAGTAGATAATCCGAACTTAAAATAAATTATGAAATGCTTTCACCTGCATATAGAAAAGTCTCATTCTGACATCAGTGCCACCAATTTATTTAAGAATGGCGCGAGTAAAGTAAACAGATAAAACTACACAGGAATACTCATGCAATGAAATGATAAAATGATGTGGTGGAATCAAGATTATCGCACAACCTGTCATATACACCTTTCTGAGCCTCTAGCTCCCAAAAAAAGGATCCATGGAGGAATTGCAATCCATATAACAAATCTCATGATCTCAATATTTCATAAACTTGCCACCTAACCGTCACGACCCAAGCCTAGGGCCTAGATGTGACATGGCGAATGAGGAACCCGAAAGTATCTCAATCAAGCCTCTTAGCATTCTTTTAGCCTTTCATAGGTAATGATGATAAATAAACAAGCGGAAATCATAATAGTAAATCTTCAACTTACATATGTCCAGCAATACCTCTAACTATTAGATTTAACGGGGCTAAGACAAGTCCCTAGCTCACCCTCAATCATAATAGAAGAAATGTCATAGTAAAATATCTTAACATATCATAAACTAAAAAGATAAAGGAGTATTGTTCCCGGAACATGGGAACTCACCAAAAGTAGTCTCCAATGGAATATCAACTAGCCACGTGGAGGAGAACGAGGAGGAACACCGATCCCTACATAGTGATATCATGTAGGCAAAAGAGTATGCGTTAGTACTTTGAATGTACTAAGTATGTAAGGATGCATGAACATTGAGGAAACATTAAAATATTTATGTAATATGGAACATAATTTAATGTATGCATAATAAATCATATAGATATCCTTTAAAACATTCATTTTGTGGGAAATTAACCATAACCGACATTTAAGACCATGCGAGCTATTACATGGAATCCAACATAACCCCTTACGTTGGCCGGGGAGACTACTTGCCAGGTAGAACTCCGTCAACTTCATTCATTTCTTTAACTTTAACTTTAAGGGTTATTTATGGATCCATTAGCCTAAGCCTACAAGGTCTCCTATGTTGGCACATAGTTAATGAGACAAGGGGTTGCTACTAGGATTCCCTTACCGAATCCCACCTCAATGACCCATTCGGTGCTAAGTCAATCCCACAGAATAGTTTAATACTTTAAAATAGTCATAACATATAGCTTGAGAATTCAAAACATCATATTCGGTAGAATAGCTCATTAAAACATTTGGTAATTCAAATATGCAAGAATTTTCCTTATTGCATAAAGAATCCATCATTCATATCATTTCATCATTCTTTTATTTCATAATACTCCCTTTTGATCATAGATATTTCTTTTATAAACATTCATTTGGAGTCAAAGCTTTCAAGTCAAACTTTATTAAAAACATAGTAAAACTAGGTGGGTTCAAATCACTTCAACTTGAAAACATGTATGTAAATAAATATACATAAATACTTTAAAATTCATTAATTAAAAATCATGCTTTAGACAACCCACCATGAATTTCAAGAACCTTTAAAGAGATAAATAAATAAATTACTTGCAATTTATCAATTCATACATATAAAATTATGTTGTATCAAAATAGACCAATAATCATTAGTTTAACCATGATTCATAATATTAAGTAAAAATAAAAATTACCATAAGAAAATATTACTTAAAATCAAGAGACTTAATTGAAAGATTTTTGTACTACATGGGTGGAAGAACCCATGGATTAACACCCACATGACTTAGAGTAAAGCATAAAGAAAATAAACATAATTTATCATATAATCAAAATAATTTAGGCATGAGAGTGGAAGGAATACTCTCATTGAAACCTTACATACCTGGAAACCGAAGCTTTAGTTGGTACCGGAAGACTTAATGAACACTCTTGAGTCCTAGCTTCTCTCCTCGCCGGAACGTTTTGTGTACTACCCGGAATATATGAATCACCGGAATAGTATTTCTTCACTGCTAAGAACTAAAACTATATTTGAGAATGTGTAAAGAAGTGTATAGAGAGAAGATTTGCTTGAGAAAGCTTGATGAATAAAATGAGGAAATAAGGTGGGTATTTATAGGTGGGAAAGAGGGACCTAACAATAAATAAAATAATTATAAAAAAAATCTGAAAATTTAGTGGAATATATTGATGTCATGGATGATGTTAAATAGAGGACAATTTATGTCATGAGTGATGTCAAATGTATCTAGATCTTTCTATGGTAGGTGAAATGAGTTATTTTTGACAGAATACTCTTTTTGGGAGCTGCGTTTGAATAAGATAAATTCCTTATTAGGATTTGGTATCTTCATAAGAATTGTAGATATGGAAGTCTAGTTTCATATCTTCAAGAATCAACCAATTTGGATAAACCTACAGAGAGATATGATTTTTCTTCTATAAACACTCATTTCCATCACAGCATCCTACCTTACAAAAATTAATTTATTTGACCTACTTAACCTCCGAATCTTAAAATATGGTCTTCATAAAAGTTGTAGGTAATGATCTTGTGGTTACTCAGAAATTTGAATCACTCAATTTAGATATTCCTATGAAAAGTTATGCCCAAAATACAGAGTTTGTATCATGTTTAGGCAAAAATTAAAACATCATATACAACGTTTTTAGGGGATGTTACACTAACTCGTGGTCAAGGATATATATAGATAGATAGATATAGATATAAGGTGTCCCACTTTCTTTATCAAAAATAATATTTCCACAGTTCTCAACTTCTCATGAACAATGATATGATAGTGAGGATGAATGCAATATAACACATACAATACAAAGGCATAATCAACTCAATAGATGCATAATAAGAGCTAAAATCCTCAAATCTAATTAAATCATGATATACGCCTCTCATGGCAAAAGTAGTGAAATAAATCATTTAAAACATGCATTTATCTTTTAAAAACGTTCATTACATGTTAAGAAGTGATAAAACTCATCTCAAGCACTTCTCTCAGGCATTTCACATCAACACATAAGAATAATTAGCTCAAAACCCCTCTCGCGAGCAATCTCATGGTTCACATGATCTCAAAGAAAATAATAATATCACATACGACCCCAACATGGGCTAATCACAACAAATAAGTCCCCACATGGGAAAATAGCACAATAAACAAGCCCCACACGAGCGAAAATAACAAAATTCATAACTTACAACACCTAAATCTCATGGTACGATCTCATCTCATAGCCTACTTCATAAGAACGATTAACTATCCAACCCAGTCTAGAAGAAGGATAAGTCAAAAACTTCACCCGAATCACTCTATCTGAGCTTTTTCTTTAATCAACAACTCTGAAATGATTCTCAACTATCAAAAATGGAAAATATTCATCAAAAGGGTTCCAACGATACCGATATTGCTAAGGTAAATCATCTAAAAATTTCTTTAAAATTGAATAAGTCAAAATTAAAATTTTATTTGAAAATAATGTTCTACAAGTAAAAACAAGTTCGTGGTTGAAAAACACATTAAAATTGAGTAAAAATCGAGCTCTAAATCAAAGAATTACTAATTTTTTAACTTGGAAAAAAACTCTAGAACTCACATGTAAATGCGGTTTAAAACGAAAAATTTTAAAAACCCTCGTCAAAATCAATTTACCCACAATATAAGAACCTTAAATCCCAAAAATTAATGAAATCCATTCCAAATCGACTTTCAAATCAATAATTTTTTATTTCTCTATTTTGGATTTAAAATCTCCACTTTGTGGATAGAAATCATGAAATATGAAAAAGATATTCTTGAAAAACGTGTAAAATAAGGTTAGAAATACATACCCAACAATTATAGGAGAAAAACACATCAAAAATCATCTCAAGCGGAACTTTTCTAGCTCCTAAAATGTTAAATTATGAAATGAGTTATGATAGATTTTTAACTCACCAATTTCATCACTAAAGTCAATTTTCCATCGCTAAAAGCTTATTTTTCCGTCCAAAAAGTGTGTGCCAACAACCTTCAAAATATTTTTTTTGAAACTCATTCAGAATCTTATAAATATGAACCAATAGTACAAATTGATCATAAAATATATTTCAGAGCCAATGAACTCACTGAATTTCTGGAAAAAAAGATTGTTATGACCAAAATACCCTCTCGAACCTCTTTTTCGGCCTAAACTTCCAATTTCTAGCCTAAACGGCCAAAAATACAACTTAAGGTCGTGGGGCTCTAACCAACCATTCTACTAGACCAAATTCGACGTTCCAGACTTAACAAAACTGACAGAATCATCATCCGATGCTCGAATCTTATAATATTAATCAAAGTCAACTATATCAATGTAACTTAACTCAAGATGCTCAAAATCACCAAAATCTCACCTAATCGCATCGAGAACCACGCTAACCAATCCTACATTACGTAATAAGCATGAAAACTCTAAGAGGAAGGGCAAAAGGGTCATTTTACACACAAACATAATTTCTCATGAAATGAGATATTATAGAGAGTTAGGGTCGGGTCCCAAATCAAATATTGTAATCGAATTCCAAATTTATCGTCGAGGTCGGGTGTCGGGGTTGAATCCCAATTTGAAAGTCAAATTCTGAATCAAATGTTGGAATCAAGTCCCAATTCAAAAGTTCGATCTCGATCGGTAGTTGAGAGTCGGGGTGGGGTCCCGATTTGGAAATTGGGTCCCGAATTGGATGTCTGGGTAAGGTCTCGGATTGAAAATCGAGTCCTATATCAGATGTTGGGATCGAATTTCACTTTGAATGTCGGGTCTCGATTTAAATCCCAGATAGAAGTCGGATCCCTTGTCAAATGTCGGAATCAAGTCTCGAATCAATCATTAGGGTTGGGTATAGATGTCGGGGTCAGTATGGGTCCAGCTTGAATGTCGGATCTAGGATCGATAGTCGGATAGTAAAGAGTTAAGGTTGGGTCCCAAATCAGGTGTAGGGTTTGGATCTTGAATCGATCATCAAGGTTGGGTATCAGGGTCTTATTCCGATTTGGAAGTTAGGTCCTGGGTCGAGTGTCAGGGTCAGATCCAGATTTAGGTATCAGAATCGAATATCGGTTCAGATAATGGTCACGAGCTGGGGGTCAGGGTTGAATCCCGGTTCAATATTTTTCATCCATGAAAAGATTAAAATATTTTCTCCATATTGAATTTTAAAGTAGAGTACTACTCATGAAAATATGGGTAAACTAGTAATTTACCCAATCCATTTGTTACCCAACCCAATTTTACCCATATAAAATATGGGCGGGTTGAATTCTTACCCATTTTTTGTTGATCCATTTTCAACCCGTCCAAATTTGACCCAACTTGTCCATTTGCCACTATTATACACAAGTAATGATATTGCTAAAAAGAAAAATAAATATGCTATATTCAAATTCAAATAATTACAATGTGATGGTGTAGCTACTTTTACAAGTAGGAATCCTCAGGAGCTGACGGTTAAGGATTATACCCTCTTCTCATGTTAAATGACCAATTAAATGACATTTAAGAGTAAAAAAATATTGTCCGATGATACTTCTGGAATAGTTATATAACAGCTAGTGCCTCTTGATGATCTTACCTCTGCGAGGTCGGAATTGATCCAGTGACACTCCTGAATCGTTGGTTCCCGCAATATTAGTATTGTTCTTGCTTTCTTTCACAATCATCATTTAACATGGCCATGTGTCTGATTCATTTTTATTCGATATAGATAGTTCCCATACTTTTTGTATCAAAATTTTTCTTTGTCAGTGAACGTAAATGATATGATTTTTTACTCAAAGAATTTTGTACCTATATTTTGTCTCCAAATTGTATCTTCCTTGAGAAGGAAATGAAGTGTCGTTTACAATTAATGCATTTAACATAGTTCATTCGTTCCCATCATATTCAAGATACATAGTTATGTGCGATTAGCTTCTGCGAGGCTTTTCAATTTTTTTTGAAGAGTTATGATTCTAATCACAATCTACATGAGGCACATCATTGAACTTGCACTTCACGTACTCTGTCTATGGCCCTACTCAACCTAAGATCTTTAAACTCCAAAGTCTGTCTCCACACCTCCTGCTTGTCGTTAACTCCGTTGTGTATCTTGTCAATCGGTACAACAAGACACCTCCCCTTGAATGTGTCGGTCAATACATCCATTGTCAAAGCAAATAAAAAAGGATAAGTACCGATCTCTGATACAATCCCATCATGACTGGAAAGTGACCCAACTCTCCTCTCACTATCCTCACTCGAGTCTTAACTCCAAGATACATAGTTATGTACGATTAGCATCTGCGAGGCTGTTCAATTTTTTTTTGAAGAGTTATGATTCCAATCACAATCTACATGAGGCACATCATTAAACTTGCACTTCATGTACTCTGTCTATGGCCCTACTCAATCGGTACTCTGTCCACCGACCGGTATCAGCTGTTGGACCACTTTCTGAAAAAGTGGCCCATTTTTAGTTGTTTTTTTTTAAAAAAAGTTCCTTACAAAATATTTTCTATAAATACATATAACATTTCATTATTTTTTCCTACAACAATCATCTAATTCTCTCTCAATTTCTCAATTTTATCTTAAAGTGATAGCAATCTTTGATTATTTTTTGCAATTACAACATCAAGTGAAAGTTTTCAACTTTCAAGTGTTCAACATTTCATCAATTTTACGATTCTTTCTTTGATTCCAGCAATTTAATATAATCGTTCCTTCTCTTGTTTTTATTTAGTATATTAATTCTTGTATATTTAAATATTTTATTTTTGTACTTATAATTTTTATTATTTTAATTTACATAATGGATAGATTAAAAAAAGTAGGTCAAAGTATTAAAAATTTGTATCCCGAAGATAGTAAGAAAAAAAATGGTTCTGGTAGAGATAGTACAAGTAGATTTTATTGTCATATGCCTGAAGCGTCACCTAGTGAATTTGGAAAAATAGATGTAGGTGCACATAATATGAATGAATATGAATATCAAGAAACTTACGGTATAGAAAAACCAAATGAATTTGAAGTAAAAATAAAATAAAATAATAACGATAATGATAATAATGAGGATGAGGATGATACACCAACTAGTCCTATTGTTGTTATAGGTAATGTGCAATCTAAAACTAGTAATCTTCCTCCACGACATATAAAAGAAAGAAAAAAACTAGTTTAGTATGGCATTATTTTGATCGAATAGCCGAAACAACTAAAGCTCATTGTAAAGCTTGTCAAACAATTTTTGAACATAAGTCAGGGGTAATAAAAGTGGGACGAATCAATTGATTAGACATCTAAATAACGAGCATATTGGTTAGAGAGCATGAATACAACAACCTGGGGTGTTACTAGACCAATTTAAGGTAGATTAAACCCACATATGGAAAAATTAATTGGGACGTATAATAAAATGAGGATCATGAAGAGTTAGCAAAATGATAGTTTTGGGTTGTCTACCTTTTTCATTTGCTTCTTTTGATGCTTTTATTCATTATATACAATCAGTTTACAATCATATGTTTACACGTATTCCTAGAAGTATTTGTAGATCAGATAATTTTAGACTTCATGGACAATATGTATACTATTTACGTTGATTATTAACAAATCTTCTATGTAGAGTTTCACTTACTTTGAATCTTGGTCGTGCTATAAATATAAATGATTATTTAATTACTACTTGTTATTGAATAGATAGTGATTTTGACATGCAAAAACGTATTTTAGCATTTCAATATGATGAAGATCGTAGAAATACTGCATAAGTTATTTCTGATTTTATATCAATGGTTGTAAAATATTATGGTCTTGAAAATAAAGTTTTATGTCTTTCTTTTGATAATGCATCTAATAACACTGTTGCTATTAATTCTTTAAAAACTGAGCTTAATCCCCCCCCCCTCTTTAGCGTATATTTTTCATATTAAATGTGTTTGTCATATATATAATATAATTATAAAAGATGGTCTTTATTTTTTTTTAGCCAATAATTGAAAAAGTTAGGAATGCAATTGGTTTTATTCAAGGAAATAATAGAAAAGCTAGACTTAATGAAACTAAAAGAAAATGTGAGGAAAATAATCTTAGACCAAGATTAATGTCGAAAGAAATTGAGACTAGGTGGAATTCAACTTATGATTTTTTAAAGACTTGCAATATTTATAGAGCCCCTATAACTACAATTTTTAATCAATATGCATATAAATTTTTGAAGTCATATTGCAAAAATTTGATTGGATTAAAATTAATGATGTTGTTAGTTTTTTAGAAAAACTTTATGCGACTACTGCTGTATTTTTCGATGCTTATTATCCTATTATTTGTAATAGTTTGTCTTATATAGCCGATCTTTATTTATTGCTTATGATATATAAACTTAAAGAAGATTACAAACAACTTGTAACTGAAATGATAAAAAAAAATATATATATATATATATATTTTTTCCTAGTCCTCTTATTTATTTGATTGATGTTATGTTAAATTTTGTGTATGAAATTTGCTACTATGTCTGAATTTGTTCGCATTATATATAATTCTTTAGAAATTAAAAAGGGATAATACACAAGTACCCCTCAACTATAACCGAATCGCTAAGACACACCTTAACTATACATAGGTCCTATTACCCCCTTGAATTATTTTAAACTGTAATAAACACATTCTAAAATCTATATAATCACTCACATGAAGGGAGGTGTTTTACACTCACCTCCACGTCAGCGCCACATAAGTGACACGTCAGCGCCACATCAGATCTAAACAAAAATTAAAAATTATTAGATCTAAAAAAGAATTAAAAAATCGTCAGATTAAAAAAAAAATTAAATATTATTTTTTTAAAAAAAAGAATTTAATTTAAAATTGTGTTCACCGTATATTGCCTAAATTAAATCTCTAATATGCAAAAAAAATTCTGAATTTCATGTTAAATGTTTGAGTAAAAAAGAAAAAGAAAAAGAAAAATTCTTTTGATATTATACAAATTAATGAAATATCAGAAAAAAGATCACCGGCAATTTAAGTATGTTGTGAAAAAATATTTATATTTCTAAAAATGATATAATTGGGCTCTATTTCATAATTAAAAAAAGAAATTTTAATTAAAGAGATATCAACTTAAGTTTTAATATTAACTACTTATGTATATTAACTAATAATGAAAATGTCCAATTGAAAATGAACATGTGTCTAAATTAATCAGATTTTATACTTCTTTTTCGTCTCTCACATGCCTCAAAGAAAGTGAACACACTCTCTGTGTCACCTCAGCATTGAATGGTGTGTTTATTACACTTTAAAATAATTCAGGGGGGGTAATAGGATCCATTTATAGTTAAAGTGTGTCCTAACAATTTCAGTTATAGTGGGGGGAGGTACTTGTGTATTATCCCAATTAAAAATGAAGAAGAACCTAATATGTTTAAGACAATAATTGATACAAAAGATCATATTCAAGCATTATATAATCATTATGTCACTTACTTGATAATGTTACTCCTACTCATACTGTTCTTTTATCTCGTCCTTCTGACGAGCCATCATCTTCTTAAAAACAAGCACAAGGTATGCCTGCTCATTGTGTTATTAATTTATCTGTTTGAAATAGAATATAGCTTACATCACAAAGGAGCGTAAATCGAGAAGTGGTTAATTATTATTGAGACAGGCCCCAAAGTCCTATCAAAATAATGTCAGCACACTGGAATGGTAGAAGAACAACCAAAACAATATCCAGTATTATTAACCATGGCTAAGAATGTGTTATATGTTTCAATATCAACTGTTGCATCGGAGAGCACATTTACTCAACGAAGGTAGCAGATCGGAGATAATCGACACTCATTGGGAAGCAATGCCATTAATATTTTAATTTTCATAAAGATTGGATTAAATCAGAGCGAAGAAATAAAGGAAGACCACAAGATATAGAAGAAACAGAAGAACTTAAAGAAATAAAGTCAATTGAAAATCCTACGACACAAGCTAGTCCAAATTACGAATTAATTGATTTTGAAAATTATGAATATTCCTGTTAATGTTAATATAGATAAATTGGAGAAAATGATTCAAAATATGTAGAAATTAAAATTTATTATATACAACTAATTGTAAGTTTGTAACTTTGTATGTTTTGAATTTTATCAATATATTAATAAAATCAAAGACTCGTTGAGTCTTTGCATTTCTTAATTTTTTTTCATAAATTTTGTATGATTCATTTAAATAATTTTATTTACTTCACATAATCATATATTGAAAATTAAATTTATAGTCACTATAAGATTTCAATACTTGAAAAAATATAATTATAATAAATAGTATATTTGGTATATTGTGGAGTATGTGTGTGTGTATATATATATATATATATATATATATATATATATATATATATATATATGTGTGTGTGTGTGTGTGTGTGTGTGTGTGTGTGTGTGTGTATAATTATAATAGATAGTAAATTGTGAGTGTATTTGGTATACATTGTAAGTATATATAATATAATGCAAGTGTATAATTATAATAGATAATATATTATGAGTATACTTGGTATACATTTTAAGTATATATATAGTATAATGTAATTATAATAGAATAATAGATAGTATATTGTGACTATATTTTGTATACGTTGTAAGTATATATAGTATAATGTAACTATATCACTATAATAGATAATATATTGTGATTATATTAGATATACATTGTAAGTATATATATATATATATATATATATATATATATAGTATAATGTAACTATAATAGAATAATAGATAGTATATTACGAATATATTTGGTATACGTTGTAAGTATATATAGTATAATGTAACTATATCACTATAATAGATAATATATTGTGAATATATTAGATGTACATTGTAAGTGTATATAATATAATATAACTATAATAGAATAATATATAGTATATTGTGAGTATATTTGGCATACATTGTAAGTATATATTAGTATAATATAACTATAATAGAATAATAGATAATATATAGTGAGTATATTTGGTATAAGTTATAAGTAAATATAGTATAATGTAACTATAATAGAATAATAGATAGTATACTTTGAGTATATGTGGTATACATTGTAAGTATATATAGTATAATGTAAGTATATCACTATAATAGATAGTATATTGTTAGTATATTTGGTATACATTATTTGTATATGTAATTTAATGTAATTATTTCATTATAATAGATAGTTTATTGTGAGTATATTAGATATACATTGTAATAGTGGGTCTTGTTCCGATGCGGGAAAATCTATTTAAAAGGCATCTCGGTATATATAGTATAATGTAACTATAATAGAATAATAGATTGTATATTGTGAGTATATTTGTTATATATTGTGAGTAGAGGTGTACATGGATCGGGTTGGTTCGGATTTTTTACAAACCAAACCAAATCATTTGTGTCAGGTTATTAAATCTATAAACCAAACCAAACCAATAAAAGTCGGGTTTTTTTATATCAATTTTCTCGGATTTTTCGGGTTTTTTGGATTTCTCAAGTTTTTCATAGTATCTAATAAAAAGAACAGAGCAGTGATTCTTAAAAAAAATTCTAGTGTAAATATCAACATATAAGATGGAGGCAGAACACTGTTTGAAGTTTTAACTTTATAATATAACTTTATAAGATGGGCATTTTTGTATATTATTTAGAGGGAAACTTACATAAATATACAATCTTAAGAAAATATTTACCATTTATAGCAATAAAAAAATAATTTCACTGAACACTTATAATACATTTATAATACAGTTTTAATACATATTGCAGAGAACTATTTATAAAACATATATAATACAAGTTTTATAGATGGATAATACATTTATCACATATTTTAATAGACTTATAATACATTATGTTAGTTTCTTACTACACAAACATAATATATATTTTAAAACACTTATAATACATTTATATTGTATGCATAATTCACTTTTAATACAAGTGTAGATTTATCATAATATTGCTATATATTGCTATAAATGGTAATAAATAAAAAATATCGCTAAAATCAGTAATTAATTTTTAAAAAGCACCCAATCAAGTAATTTTTCCTTATTTAGATGGGTTTCTCAAGTCCAAATCTAAATGTAACAAAGAAAAAAAAATTATGAAAAATTTTTAAAAAATATTTATAAATTACATTTTAATAAATATTTTTATGTATAACATAATTTAAAAGTAGTATATCTATAATCGGGTCGGTTTGGGTTCGGTTTAACTTTTTTTAGTTAAAACCAAACCAACCCTATAATGGTCGGGTTTTTTTTCCAAACACCAAACCAAGTCAAACCAAATCACTAGTCGGGTTTTTTTCCGATTTGGTGCAGTTTGTCGGTTTGGTTTTGTTTATCGGTTTGCCCGGTACAGCCCTAATTGTGAGTATATATAGTATAGTGCAACTATAATAGAATAATAGATAGTATATTTTGAGTATATCTCGTATACATTGTGAGTATATATAGTATGTAACTATAATAGAATAACAGATAGTATATTCGGCACACGTTGTATGTATATATAGTATAATATAACTATATCACTATAATAAATAGTATATTGTGAGTATATTAGATATACATTGTAAATATATATAATATAATGTAAGTATATCACTATAAAGTATATTGTGAGTATATTTGGTATACATTGTTCATATATGTAATTTAATGTAACTATATCATTATAATAGATAGTATATTGTGAGTATATTAGATATACATTGTAAGTATATATAGTATAATGTAACTATAATAGAATAATAGATAGTATATTGTGAGTGTACCTCTATAATATAATGTAAGTAGATCATTATAATAGATAGTATGTTGTGAGTATATTTGTTATACATTGTAAGTATATATAGTATAATGTAACTATATCACTGTAATAGAATAATAGATAGTATATTGTGAGTATATTTGGTATACGTAGTAAGTATATATAATCTAATGTAAGTATATCATTATAATAGATAGTTTATTGTGATTATATTTGGTAGACATTGTACGTATATATAATATAATGTAAGTATATCATTATAATAGATAACATATTGTGAGTATATTTGGTATACATTATAAGTATATATAGTATAATGTAACTATATCACTATAATAGAATAACAGATAGTATATTGCCAGTATATTTTATATACATAGTAGGTATATATAATATATTGTAAGTATATCATTATAATAGATAGTATATTGTGATTATATTTGGTAGATATTGTTCATATATGTAATTTAATGTAACTATATCATTATAATAGATAGTTTAACTTTTTTGTGTTTAATTTTTTATATTTTGAACTCACTTAATAAATATCCCGACTCTTCGTTGATAGGGTAGATGCTAAACAATATGCAAATGGTGAAATCTTTTTCCTTTTTTAGTTGATGATCCAATCTCATTCCTCCTTGATATTAGTAATCATTTAAACTGCTAGTTTCTGAAAAAGGATTATCATACTATATGGAGTAGAAGAAAAGAAGTAAGTGGCCTTCTAAATAAAAGTTGTGATTACGTTAGCGTTTAATTTTATAAGTTCTGAATTTATCATTAAAATTATAGCTCGTTTTAGTTATTGATTTCACAATTATATATTTATACATATTTAATAATTTAATACTACATATGCAAGGTTTACGCAAAGACACTGAGTTTGTCCGAGCATGTAGCTAATGATCTAGCTCTGCCCCTAGACCGAATGAAGTTTCAACATATTTCATCGGCAAAACTTAGCGAGCTAGAATTTAAAGTTTATGCATTCTGAATTCGCCACTAAATTCATAACTTGCCTTGATTATTGAATTTATAATTAAATATTTATACATATTTAATTAACTTTTAAAAAAATCTAAATAAAAGTTAATGGGTTCGTAAACGCATTTTCTACAACCCTTTACGCTTTTGGATAATATTGATCTTATAAATTTTCCTATTTACCCAAAAAAAAAAAAAGGAACGTAAACTAATTTCCGACTTGTAATTTGAAAAGTGTACAAGTATGAGAGCACAAAATTAGTGAAATACGATTTTTTCAATTAAAACTCCATGTGGTTTTTACGTAACAAATTTGACCTGTAAAAATTATAAGCATTTTTTTTAGCTTACCTTTCTTTTTTAACATAATCCAATATACTTATCATAATGGGAAGGAAGAGAGCAACCATTAATGAAACATTTACATAATATTGGATTATTGATCATGGGTTATGAATTTGACATGTGCGTCGCGGTACGTATAATCTTACTTTCCTGGCGAACCAACTGATCTATCTCCCTTTGCTCCTCTAAGGACAAACTCCCAACCAGAGGAAGCTGAGGAAATGGATTTCACAATTAAATATTTATACATATTAAATAAAAAATTAATAGTCCACATACAAGATTTAAGCAAAGTTAGTGATGATAGCTAATGATATAGCTCCACCTCTGGACTAAATGAAGTTTCTAACATTTTTCATTGGCAAAACTCAACGGACCTAAAAGTTTATGGATTTTGAATTCGCCATCGAATTCATAACTTGTCCTGATTATTTGGTTCATAATTAAATATTTATACTCATTTAATGAAATTTCTAATACATATATAACATCTAAATAAAAGTTAATAGGTTCGCCCGAACCACACTTAAAACACTTTGGGTGCAGATTTTCGAAAATCAAGTAACTTTTGCACAGACTAATATTTATACAGCTGAATCTATTAATTATACAAGAATAATTAATGTATTGGAACTCAGTAATAAAGTAGACTCTTGATCAAATGACAGAAATAGAACCCACTTAAACTTTGTTGTCTTGAACTCCGCATGAAAATCCATAAATCTTGAATTCACCCCAATGGGCTCCACCAATAAGAAAAAAAGGCAGTTATAAATACTTGGTTTTAATCAAAATTGGAGTACCAATACTCAAAAGAAAATTGTAATTAGGTGTGGAGAAATGGCTCTTATTTCAGCCTTTGTCATTTCCATGTTCTTTAGTCAACTAGTTTTTGTGTGTCATTCCAATCCAACTTGTGAGTCAGGATACCCAAAAGATGAACTCCCAGTGTACAAAAAAGACAGAGACTATGTGCTTTTTGCACAAAACTTGGAGTTCTTAGAAGCAGAATATTTTCTATGGGCTTCCTATGGATATGGTCTTGATGTAATAGCACCATATTTAACCAAGGGAGGACCCCCTCCAATTGGTGCCCAAAAAGCAAATCTTGATCCACTTACACACAATATTATCAAGGAGTTTGCCAATGAAGAAATTGGTCATCTAAGGTACTCCCTCCGTTTTAATTTATGTGTTTTTAGTTATTATTTGAAAAGTAATTTTAGTAGCCTATTTGGTTGGTTAAGAACTTTCACCTTTTTACTGAGGGTTTTGACACCGATCTGTAATCCCCTCTCTCATTTTTCCTTTTCTAATCCCCATTTTTTTAAAACATAAAATAAAATATTATTTTAACTATGATTTTTTTCAAGAGGTAGTGATAAAGACACATTTAATTAAACTATTATATTTTTTCGAGTTTCATACTTCAACTATCTATTATTTCATTTACATATCTAAACTATCAATCTTTTTGTATTAAAACACACCTCAATGATGAGTTAGCCACATACACTTGTTATTGATTGGGAACAAATATTTGGCCAACTCAATATTGAGGCGTATTTAAATACAAAATGAGTGATAGTTTAGGAGGTAAAGGGAACAACGGAAAGTTAAGGTATGAAACTCGTGGAAAAAAATGATATTTTAGATGTGGTTTTGACCATTAACTCTTTTTTCAAATACTTTCTAAATATTTTGAATTATTAACTATTCTGACTTATAGTACTTTTTATGTAATTTCTATGATATAAATTTTATTTCACAAAAACTAAAGTTATTATGATAAAATTCATGTTGAACATTAATTAATTTGACTCTCGTACTCCGAATTAAACAACATAAATTGGAACCAGGAGGGAGTATTATTAGCCTCTATTATTAGCCTCTAAACTCTACCATATTATTTTTTTTTTCATAGTGTAGATGTTATTATTTATTACTAAAAATTTTCTTATACTAATTTGTTTTGTTTATTTTTAGGGCAATTGACTCAATAATGGGCAGCATTACTAGACCTTTACTGAATCTTACTTCTGAAAACTTTGAAAAAATATTTGATGCAGCATTTGGATACAAATTGGAGCCCCCATTTAATCCTTATAGGGATAGCTTGCACTACATGTTATCTTGTTATATTATACCATATGTTGGAATGAATGGCTATGTTGGTATGAATCCCAACCTCAAAGGCTATGACTCGAAACGTGTAAGTTCATAATATCGGAGATGGAATCAAGATTTTAAGTTTATGCAGATTAATTATTGGATTCTAGATAAATTATTTATATGTATTAAATAAATTTTAAATTAAAAAATACAAGATTTAAATCAAAACTATTAAGTTCTATTGAATATCCTTAGATGGGCTTGGAGCTCTGCCCACAACAGCACATCACATCTATGGATTCCAATTATTCTAATTTTTTTCATCTATTATTCTAATTTTTTTCATCAATCATGATCTACTACTCTTATTTCTTGCTCAATCACCCTTTCTTGAACTTGAATTGGTCGAGAGAGATGAATTTGTGCCACAATTATTTTTTTAATCGAAAACTTCGATACTAGAAATGAAATTTCATAACCTAATCAACTCAACTGAGAGCTCCGTGACTAATTCAAGGGAAGAATAATCTAAAATATTATTCTATCAATCCTATTTTATGATGTGATATCTTTTTTTTTTTAGTCATCTCAAAAAAAAATTGTCTTAATTTAAACCACAGTTTTTTTTTCTCTTAACTTGTTATCCAATCAAAAGTTTCAACATGTACATAAATTGAAACGGAGAAAATACTATATATTTGGTCAATATATTTTTTTAATCTTTCCAATCACAGCTTGTAGCAGGACTATTGGGAACGGAAGCAGAACAAGATGCAATTATTCGAATGTACCTTTATGAGAGAGGTAATGAAGTAGTATATCCTTATGGACATACTGTGGCTGATTTCACGGCTCAAATCTCAAAATTGAGAAATGGATTGGGAATGTGCGGAATCAAAGATGAAGGCATTATTGTCCCGTGTGATCTTGGAGCTGAAAATGAAACAGAAACGAATGTCATATCTGCTGATTATTATTCCCTGGCGTACTCTAGAAATCCGCAGGAGATTCTCAGGATTGTGTACTCAACTGGAGATGAACATATGCCTGGTGGATTCTATCCTCATGGTGCTAATGGGAGGATTGCCCGACAATTCCTTTAAGGAGCCATGAATGACAAACTTATATTATAAATTTCTATATCGAGTCATATTGTATACGATTTGTAACATATATACTATCAATATTATTAAATCAAGAAATATAATTAAACAAGTTTCTCTGATGAATAAATAGATCAAAGTTGTTACGTTCTCACATATCACGTTCACATTGTCTGTGAACGCCGATTTCATTTATGCTTGTAGAGTAACTTATGAATATATTATTAGATTTTAAAGGCGTGAATTGAAAAATAAGAGTTGCGGTTTTTATTTTCTAAAGGGTTGTGACCGTTTCTTTTTTCAAAGGGTTGTGACCGTTCCTTTTTTCAAAGGGTTGTGACCTTTCTGAAAGGTTGTTCCTTTTCTAAAGGGTCGTGACCACTCTGATAAGATACAATTAACACATTTTCATACTACCTTTTGTTGATTATAAATAGAAGGGTTTTCTCCCTCAATTTTCTCAATTGAATTTCTCTCTCTTCTGCATATATATATTTTCTTACAAATAAAGTTGAGTTTTTTTGTGTGATTTCGTTGTTGACTTTTGAGTTTGTTGAAATTATTGAAATTTGAGGTACCGCTACTTAATTCTTTGATAGTTTATCCATTTTATTTTGTAAGGAAATAATCCATAACCTCGGTATAGTGAAGTGATTAAATTTCTTAAGGACACACAATAAATTTTGTGGACTCGAATATTATCTTTTCTTTTCATCTTAAAAATATTTTTGTTTTACTATATTGAATACATAGACTACATAGTACTATTTGATTTGCAAGATAAAAAATACATATTTGACATGTGATGTCATATTAAAAACTCATTTTAATCATTTTATTTATTACCCATTAACCCATCCGATAAACAGATGTCTATTTAAATAACACGAGAATAATTTTAACTACATTCGATTCAAGTTTTATTCCCTCTTAATTAAATAATGTGTTCTAGGTCAGGACTTTCGTGTTATTTTGTTACATTTGCTACAGATAAATATTATTAGTAGTTCTTCAATTTAATTTCTAAGTGACACACAGAGAGAGAAAAAGGACAAGGAGCAGAAAATGAAATTCCATTATTATATTGACAAATTTGAGCTAACTATTACATAAGTAGTTATTTAAATATATTGCTTCAAAATCTTCGCTCGATGATTATTTAATTTCTCATGTTACCTTGTTTTAACTAACTATGGTGAGGTGTAACTACTACTTAACCAGCTAGCTAGCTAACTACTAACTAACATGTTGACAACCTTCTAACAACTTGACTAAGTAAAGCTAATTTGAATTGTCAATACTCTCCCTCAAGTCGAAGCTAAACACATTTATAATCAATATTTTGTATAAATGCCACTACAAGTTTTATTGACTTTTGATACAATAATATTAACTCAATTATTGTTAAATATTTTTGCCGCAATAAATATTATCGCAAAAAGAATATAATCTAGAGATAAGTGTCAAAAACACACCTGAACTATCACCTTTTTTTGAGTTTCATACCTAAACTATTAGGAGTGTGATTTTCATACCTAAAATATCATTTTTAGTTTGAAAAACGCATCTCTCTCTTTTATTACACTCTCTCTTTTATTTTATAAAAATTTATCACATCACACTCCACATGAATGAAACATTCCACCTTCACAAAAAATAAATAAATTATTAGCATTAGTTAAAATTAAATATTAAAGTATTACTATCCCAAAAATAATATTATAAAATAAAATATACATTATTTTTCTTACCCACTCCACCAGTTCCTCTCACCGTACGCCCCCCACCCCCAAAATTTTTATGTTTATTTTTTAATTTTCTTTGTAAAAATTTTAAAAGAAATTTTTACTTCATCCCCTCCCCCTTCATATAATAATTTAGATATCGTTTTAATTTTTTAAAAGAAATAATTCTATCCCACCACCTAATTCTTCATTTTTTTCCTCGTATTTAAGCATAGGTGGATCTAGGATTTTGAATCTCTGGGTGTCGCGCTATTTTGAACAGTAACCTATACCAAAAACTTCAACGTAGAATAAGATAATATTTAATATTTATTAGCAAATATGCATACAAAATTTAGACTTGTTTTGTTGGTTTAGTTAAGTTTTTACTTACAAGAGGTCTAGGGTTCTAATCTACTTATTCACAACTATTTTTACAATAAATTCGCTAACGATGTCTTTCATGGTAAAAATTTTTTTAAGAAAATACACCCCACAGCGGGGCTTGAACTTGCATCCCTACGGTGGTAAACCTGAGGTTTAACCACTAGCACCACAAAGCTCATTATTTCTATGAGTGTCACGTTTAATATTTATATTTTCCTTATAAATACGGAGAAGGGCTTAAAATGCCCCTCAACTATTTGAATTGGTACAAAATTATCATTTATCCACCTTTCCGCTAAATAACCTTGACATCAACCTTTTGGCTCAAAAATACCCTTGATATTAATGCTTTGGTTCATATTTCCCTTTGTTTTTTAACAACTTCCTTAAAGTATAATTATTAAATATTTATTTATTATGTTGTCTAATTTGATTGGTCCAAATTTAAATTCTTCTAAAATAAACAATAAAAATTACATATGATCCATATTTTGACATGATAAGCTTGAAATTAATATCCAAAAATTTATTAATTTCATGATATCTTTATATTTGACCGATTTTAAATCAACTCCCGATTTATTATAACCCACTCATAACTAGGGATCCGACTAAAATCAATAGTTGCCCTGTCTGATTGTTCTTTTAAATTTTTTATTATTTTGATTAATATAAAATCTTCTATCAATTATCCAAATGTATTGTTCATGCACTCTTTTTATTTTATTTTTAATTTCTTATTCGTAATTAGGATATCAGAGACTCAAACTTGAAATGAACTTATATGTTCATATTCATTTAATTGTATCATTATCATGGTGGGGAGGGGATGGTGATATGAGAAAATTTTAATTTCATTCTTTTATTTTGATTATTGGATACACACAAAAGAAAAATGCATTATACGTACACAACTGCTTAATGAAATCATCTTCTATTGAACTAATTATTTCTATATGAATGTTGCCGTTATTTGCCTCCTTTTTTTCTCTCTTGTTTTGTCATAAGTTAAAAAAATAAAATAAAATGGTGGACGAGATCCAAAAAGAAAAAAAAAGTGGCGTAGAGAGTAGAGGACTAATCTTTTCTTATTTTTAATTTACTATGGAATTCAAAATTAGGCCAATCATATAAACCCATCTATTAAGTAATTTAAAATTATTTAACAGAAAAGGACCTAAAATGCCTTAAACTATGAGTGTGGACCGTTAGAAATAAGGGTATTTTGAGCCAAAATATTGATGTCAGGGGTATTTGGGAGCGCTAAAAGGTGGATGGAGGGTAGTTTTGTATCAATTCAAATAATTGAGAGGCATTTTAGACCTTTCTCCATTATAAATACATATACAAATATACATGTATATACAAATTTTCAACCGAGACTACGAGGTGGCATGACACCCCCTCGGATGAACATAGATCTGCACCTGTATATAAGTGTCTTTTACTTGCCGCAAAACTTATTTTAAAATATTTTTTTTATTTTTGTTATATTTTGTATGCAAGTAGAAAAAATATTTTCTTAAAACTATATGTACATATCTGACAAAAAAAAGAAAAATACTAAAAAAATAAAAATAAATTAGGAGCAGAGGGTTAGATGGGGTGTGTAGAAGTTTTTTTAAAAAAAGTAAATATAATATCATTTTTTAAGGAAGGAGTGGGGGAGGAGGTGAAGTCGGAATTTTTTAAAAATATTTTATAAAAGAAATTTAAAAACTAAAAGGGCGGGGAATTGTCGAGGGGGTGGAGGTCAGGGCGGGGTAGATGGGGTAGGGGGAGGTGGTAGAGTTGGGTGAGAAAAATATTTTAAATTTTATTTTTTAAAAAATAATAATTAGTTTTTGGATAGTAATACTTTGATCTTTAACTTTTAACTAATATTAAAAGTTTATTTTATTTTGTCAAGGTGGAATATTTTATTTATGTGCAATGCCATGTAACAAGGTTCCAACTTCCAGACAAAGACTTTAAGCTAGTAATTAGTATACAGATCCAAGCAAGTAGAAAATGGGCCCAAAAGCCCATAAGAATTTGGAGGTCCAAACAAAAATTCTTTGTAGAATTTTGGGCCTACGGTCCAAGACTATTTTCTTCTTCTTCTTCTTCATCTTTTTTATAAATTGGGGTAGGTTAAGGGGAAATGGAAGGGGATTACAATGTGGGAGCCGAACCCTTATCAACAAGGTAGGAGTTCAGGTAGCCAACTAACTGAGCTACTAAAAGTCTCCTCTTCTTTATTTGCTTACTTTACTAGTAACCTATTCTTGGGGAGGATAGTTTCAAATACATACAATATAGTAATTAGTTTACAATAAATCTAGCCATATTTTTATTTACATTAGAAATAGCCAAAACTCAAAGAAATTATACACTGACTATATAATATTGCTTGCGAAAAATTTAAAAAAATATACATTATCTATGCAAAATAGCTTATATATACATGAGCATATACAATGACTATACATTATGATACACTCAAAAAATTGAATATAGTTTAACTATACATGAGGTATACACTAACTATACATGAAATATACACTGACTATTCAATTCTGACCAACTCAAAATCATCTCTAAACAGTCTCAAATTTTAGATATAAAATCCTCCCATTTTTTTGAGTCTTTTGATATATAATTCGATCAAAACGATTCACGTTTGTGGTACATCAAATTTTTAAGGAAGATGAGTAGGACAACGACAAAGGTAGCTGTATTTTTGGGCCATTTTCTTTCCATGTTCTCTATTGTTCTTATTGCTATTATTGCTTCATATATGACATTGACGTTGTAGCCATTTTGGAGAATGTCTTTTATAATTTTCATTCATATAGTGGACTTTTTGGTCCTATAATTTACTTTCCATGTTAAAGAAGTTTTTTATTTAAATTTTCATGTCTGGTATGGTTAATTTATTTTTATTTTGCCACATTTATTTTGGTGATAATTATAGCTGCTAACTATTGAGATAAACTCGTGGTTATCAGTTTATTAGTATTTTAAGTTTGAACATTTGAGTTAGTTTGAATAAGTTAACTAATTTCACCTTATAGTTAATATTAAGTTGTTAGATTGGTTCCTTAAAGTTAGTCGAGTTAGTTTTCTTTAAGTTAGTCGAGTTAATTACATTTATTTGTATTTAAGTAAATATAATCAATGAATAAAGATCATTCAAATTTGCTTTTAATTCTCAATCTCTTTATGGTATCAGAGTCACTCTAAACTCTCACGAGTCTGATTCAACTTTTTTTCAGTATGTCTCTACATGCTACCACCCGCAACAATGGCACTGCAGCTTTGCCTACCACTCATATGGTACAGTTTAATCTAGCTGCTCAAAGCTGCAAGGTAACCTCAATTTTGCGACATGAAAAACACAATTAGTGATGCTACTCAACGGGTACAAACTTATCGGGCATCTCACTGGAACCAAATCTGCTCCTAGAGTATTCACGATTTAGGTAAAAATCGATCCAAATCAAAAAATTAAAACCGATTAAATATATCAATTTTTTATTTGATTTGGTTTGGTTTTACAGTTTTAAAAATCGATAATATTTGATTTGATTTTGGTTTTGTTCAAAAAAATCAAAGAAATAATTAAACCGAACCGATAAATTATATACATATTTTTTTATAATTATATATACATAATATATTATTTTTATGAATATTTTTTTATGCAAAAAATGTAGCACACTAATTTAAAATAATAAGGTATGATGCGTCTTTTGTTTGTACAACCATATCATTAGCTTATGCATTATTTAGTAAGTTTATGTTGTTTAGTAATTTGATTAGCTAACAATATAAGCATGAAGTTAAACATAATTAATGTTCCGATATAAGTATTATAAGATCCAAAATGGCATGAAGACCATTTTTTTTGAATGAATTATTGTCTTTTTTTCTCTTTTGAATGAATTGTTTCTTATATTTTCTTGTATGGTTAATAACCGATTAATCGAACTAAACTATACTGAAATCGATAACAACCAAACCGATGGATGTATATTTTATATGATTTGATTTGATTTTAATAATTTTAAAACTGATTAAATTAGTTTAATTTTGATTTTGACTTATAACCGACTCAAACTAACCCGTGAATACCCCTACCTACTCCACCAACCACCATCACCCAAAATGATAACACTATCAAAAATTCTAAATTTGAAACGTAGTTTTGCCAAGATTAACTGATCCAACAGGCAATGATGGGATCAGTTGATCCTACCATAGCTCCCACTGTTGCAACGGTTTCTTCGGCAAAATTGGTCTGGAAACTTCTTCATACGGCTTATGCCAATATGAGTCACATTTGCATCTTCAGTCTGCGAGACTAGTTGCAAAATTTGAAAAAGGCTAATAGGTCAGTTGCTAATTACTTATAAGAAATTAGAGCAATTTCTGATGCTCTCAAAGTAGTAGGTTCAGTAGTGGTTGATGATGAACTGACGGTCAAGATCTTAAGTGGCTTGGGTCCTGAGTATCGTGAGATCTCTGCCGTCGTAAGAGTATGAGACACAACTTTAAGCTTTGAGGAGCTACTTCACAAGCTCATGGACTAATAACTCTTTCTGAAACATTAAGATCTTGAAAAATCGTCTTCAACCATCACTCCTGCAATTGCACAAAGGACTAACTTTCAGCCTCAACACTACAAGAATAATCTATGCTTCTCTAATCAATCATGAAAACTACCGGGCCAATGAAATGTGTACAAGCAACCCACAAAGTAGTAGGCAACCCAGACAAGGGAAATTGGAAAAACAAGGGCGCAAGATTTTGACATCATAATCTTTTTTTATTTTATTTTTTCACCGAAGATGAGTGCACTTGAGAAGAATGAGATATGGGAGATTGTTGATTTATCAAAGTGCTTCTCCGATTGCTCAAGATATCTCTTTTCAATCGAGGAATATTTTTTTTCCAGTGGAAGCCTGAAGCTGAGACCTGGGAGAGGAGACCTGGGAGAGGAGACCAGACTGAAGTAAGAATCGCCTCAAAAATGGATCTAATTGCACTTCACGCTCCAAATTTCACTTGAACTGCCAAGACTCAGCTTTTTTGCGGGAAGAGCTCTCCTTGCATGCAATGATGTGGTGGTAAACCTCTCATTCTAATTCAGTTTCCTAAGAGCAGCGTGTCTACCAATTTCACCATAGCGGCAGTGGAATGTCAATTGTGCCAAAAGATTGGTCACACTGCTGATGTGTATTGCTCAAAGTCAAGATAATCACTTTAAAGGAAAAGTCAATTTCGTGTCGAATCATCACTCAAATACAAATTCTTAGATCCTTGATTCTGGAGCAACACATCATGTAACAACAGATTCGAACAATCTTGAAGAATATACTGGTAATGGGGAAGTGTCCATGGGTGACTGTAAAACTATTCCCATTTCTAATATTGGTTTAACTCAAATAAAGGCTTCTAATGTTAATTTCATGCTTTCTGACATTCTTTATGCTCCTTGTATATAAAAAAAATCTCATTTCAGTTGTCAATTTTTGTAGTGACAATCTAATCTCTATTAAATTTTTTTCATAATCTTTTCTTGTGATGGATCTCAAACTCAGAGACTGGTGGTAAAGGGCCAGAATAAAAATAGACTCTATGAGTGGCCAAACATGGATCATAATAGATCAGGAAAATTTGATTTAAATATTCTTCTATTTGGTTATCAGAATCGATGATTCGATGAAATGAGAGAAAATGATGGAGTACGTAGGGGTGTGGCAGTAAAGGTCTTTGCCCATCTCCATCATCTATTAGGTTGGTGTAGTACATTTACCCGTAGATTGGAAGATGCTTACATAACAAAGTAGAAACAGACTTTGTTGGTCATAAATACTCCAAGGATATAACGTGGGTGACACAAAATTAATTTCGAAATTAGCCCATAAATAGTGACGGGTTGTGGAATTTAGTTCGAGGGAGAGATTGTTGGGTGTACGACCTAAAAATCACACTGAAAATTGAAAAGAAAAAGAGCCTACATATAAGGTGTATGATTCTCTTAATGGTGTAAAACCTTTTGGAAAAATTGTGTGGGATTGATCCAAAGAGAATAATAACACATGTAAGAGTATCTTTTGGGCTATTTTCATGACTCAAACTCAATAATACCTTAGGTGAAGTTTGACTTGTACTTTTGAAAAGTCTGAAAATAGTTTAATTTGGTACTTTTCTTAAATAATTAGTACCCACCTATAAGAAGAGCAACCATCTCTTATAATAATCTTTTGTTAGTTAAAGGAAAATTCCTTCAAATTTTCTGAAAACACATTTTTAAAAAAAAAAAGTCCAAATGCCAAGGAGGGTCAATTGAACTATTTGTTTGGCGTCATTTTCCACAATGAATGACAGCATATGGACCTTTGTAACACTTTCAATGGCAGCATTAACTGTTTGTTTGAAGTATCATTTTCTTCTCCTACTATCACTTAAGCATATAGGAGGTCAAACATATTGTCTATTTAATTTGGACCATACAATTACTCTCTCCACATAATTCATTTGATGTGTTTGCATGAACATTGGATTCTCAAAATGGTTAATAATTCATTTGATGTGCTTGCATCGATTTTTTTGTGTGTTTACTTTTTTATATTATGATTTTTTTTAGTAAAAATTCTGACTCTATCACTAGACACTAATTTAAACAGGGTAAGTTGTACATAGTCTTATCCTATTTTTATGAAATAGAGAGATTACATTAGCAATCATTTTTCTTTATCCGAATTTAAGATTGACAATATGAGCGAGCTAGTAGCTGCGAAGTTGATGAAGTCAAAGGTTAAAATTTATATACGAGTTCCTTAACTGGCAAAAAAAAACATAGTCTATTTGATGTGTTGAACTTCCCCATTTTATCTTTATCAAAACGTATACCAAAAGCCCTCTTTAATTGTTTGGTCCTTTTGTTGGACATAAAACAAGAGATGGCCAAAGTGTTGTTTTAATGAAAGATATAGGATTATTCTTTTTTAGTCAAAGAAGGTAAGAAGAAAAGGTAAAGATAGGAGTGATTCCCAAATATCCACGCCATGTCCCCACCACCACATTTCAAAACTCATTTTCTTCTTTTTCTTCTCACTCTTTAAATTTGTCTCTCTCTATTTCACACATTCAATTCAAAGAGGCCATCTTTAGAATTTATGATACCTCAAACAATGAAACATGAGAGTCTCTCTCTATATATATATCATTCCAAATTAGTTGACATATTTTACTATTTGAAAGTACTTAATGTAAATTTTGAAGTTAAATTGGATTAGCTCAATTCAATATTTGATAAAAAGTATTATAAGTTGTAATTTCTCTTATGTCAAATTGATAAAAATATATTGATCAAAATTTTATCAAAAAGTGATCAAACATGAAAAATAATTTAGGACGACAGAGTATATAAGTATACAATATATATATTTAAACTTATTCTAACAAGTAATCTACCTTATGTTTCAGCTTATCTTATTTTTTATGAATGATCACATGTAATTTTCTTTTAGTTAAACATAATAGCGTAAAAATTCTTTTTAAATTTGTTTAACCTACTTGAAATTTCATCTTATGAGCTCTACTTTATATTGATAATTATTTACACAATAATGATACAATAGTTAGAGCCCGTTTGAATTGACTTATAAGTTACTTATAAGTTGTTTTGAGTTTTTTTGAGTGTTAGACTGGCCAATTTAAAGTCATTTTGTGCTTAAAATAAGCCCTAATAAATAATTGTTTTTTTGGATAGATTTATTTTAAGCAACTTATAAGTTGAAAACAGTTTTTAAATCAAAAAAATTAAGTTGGGCTGCACCTGTTTTTTTTTTTAACTTATAAACAGTTTTCAACTTATAAGTTACTTAAAATAAGTCCATCCAAACAGACTTTTAGTGTAATTTTATAAGTGGGGGTTTGGAGAGGGTAGTGTATACGCAATCTTATTTCTATCTTATGAAAATAGAGATGTTGTTTTCAATTGACCATCAGCTCAAGTAAGTCATATCAAAACTAAATATGGAAAGGAAATACAACAGTAACGTCACACTGAAAATAATGGAGAAGCAACATGTAACAATATGTAACAATAAAGTCGATGAATAAGATAATAGGAGAGTAATAATAACAGTATCAACAAGAAAAACTAGACAACACTCGATTATCTACTAATCTTCTACCCTGATTCTCAACTTTCATATCGACAAGAAAAACTAGACAATACTGATTATCTACTAATCTTCTACCCTGATTCTCGACTTTCATACCCTTCTATACAAAGTCGTGTCCTTATAAGTTGTAGATATTCATGTTCTGTCTAATCACATTTCCCAATATTTCTTCGATTTAACTCTCTCTAGTTATGTTTTATATTATGTAATAGTATTATTTTTTTAAAATCAAAAAGGAAAATGAAGAATCAAAGTGGCAAACAAAAGAGAGAAGGGAGTCATTGGGCAAGTCGGATTGGGAACACCTATTAAAGTTAAAGCTGAGGAGGGTATCACGAATTTAATTTTTTCCTACACCCCTTTACGTTTTTGGATAATATTGATCTTATTAATTTCCTTAAATACCCCAAAAAGGAAAGGAAAACTATTTTCCAACTTGTAATTTGATAAGTGTACAAGTATAAGGGCACAAAATTAGTGAACTACTATCTTTTCAATTGATATTATTGAATCATTCAGAAACATTTAATATTCAGTGTGGTTTGTTACATATAAACTTAACCTGTAAAAATAAGCTTCGTGATCGATTTTTTCAAATTACCTTTTTTAGTAACATAATCCAATTACTATTTATCATAATGAGAAGGAAGATAGCAATATTGAATTATTGATCATGAGTTTTAGTTCATGATCTTGAGCCAGGGTTTATGTATGTGTACATATTATTGTTCTCAGACCTTACTTATAAAATTGTTATTGAGTTCTAGCTCATGAGGAGATGGTATCAAAAGTATTCTAATGTTAGAATAATGAGAGGAAGACTTGAATTAATATATAATGGAAGATTAATTTCATAAGTCTTATGTTTGGGCAAGTTAAACATTTGACCAATCGACAAATAATAACATTTACTAATCAAATATACAATAATAACAAAACAAATTTAACAAGTTTATGTTGTAAATTTTGAAAATTGTAAAAAAGTTATAAATCCCTTTTGGATGTTTTCTCCTTTCCACATATATAAGCTCATGTCCTCTTCTTCATCCCCTTCTTTTTGTTACCAAATGTACATTATTTTACTTTATCCCATTCCTAGTAGGGGCCCATCATCCCCCACTACACTTTCTTCTCCTTTTTTTGACCAAATTTTATCTTTTCTTGATTCTCTAAATCTCTAATTTACACTCAAAAGTTCTTCAAAATTTGCTTATCATTACTAGTTCTCTAGAAACTAAAATTTCAGCAGCCAAATTTTAAAATCATTAAAAAAATAAAAATAAAGGTTCTTGATTCAATATCCTAGATTAATGATGATTAATTATTAGAAAATGATATTTCTTCAACTTTTATTAAAAGTAGTTGTGTGGATATATATCCTATACTAACCCCATGATTGCCCTCCATGCACGTTTTATCAATCTTGAGTAAATCAAAGTCATCATGCCCCCTACCAAAATTCTAATATATATATATATATATATATATATATATATATAGTTTCTTGTATTACATGTTTCCTTTTGCATCTTTTAGTTTAACTTGCTACGCTTCCTTTCTAAAATTTAAATTAAACTTAAAAGGAGACAGAGATCTTGGTTTAGTCGATATTAGACTCCATATTAATTATATTGTCCACGTTCCACATATTCAATTTTGTCATGTGGAGGATGGGGAGTTAGAATCTCATATTAGTGTGGGATGATATTTTGTCTTCTAATATGGTATTAGACTATGTCCAAGTCTTGATGAGTTTTCGAGATTAATTAAGTTATGTTTAGAGTTTATTTATTTAACATGATATCAAAGAAACCAATAAATACATGACATTTGTTTACATATAGACTTCTCTCACTTAAATATTGGGTCTAACTTGCAAGTAGCTCACTTTTATTTGCTCATTATTTTAAAAATAGATTTTCACTTTTACTTGTTACTTTTAACATATCAATAAAAGAAAATTATTTTTTGTTTTTTTTATCTTCAACACTAATTACTATACCTTAAATCATTTTGTAAATTCTAAAATCATACATCAGTTAATATAAATATTATGATAAAATATTTTTATTAATCATTTTTTTTAAAAAAAAGGTACAAGATCCAAAATAAACGAGTAAAATGAATGGAAGAAGTATCATTTTACGGACATGAATTTATGCATGGGAGTAAATATACAATGAAACACTAGTTTGGTCAATAGTCAAACATTGATATGAATATGGGCCATAAGATTTTGCAGAATATCAGTCAAAGTTTGTCTCTTCTCTGGTCTTATTACAATAAATAATTATTAAATAGGTCAAGTTATAGGTTTGAATCTTCTCCTTTTCTTTATTATGTACTACAATTAAAACTGAAAGATGAAGGTCCATGGAGTATCACTATTCCGTATCAATTTATGTAACACTTTTTAAATTTTACAAACTTTGGTATATTTTTTAAAATATTTTGAATGATTAATTCCTCTAACTTATAATATATCCTATGTAATTTTTAAATACATCAATTTTTTTGAAAAAAAAAAGAGTATAATTAAAGATTTTATCTGAATTTATAATTGATTAATTAATTACCTGAATTTTCACCTTATTATTGAGGGTTTGATTCTCTTGCAATCCTCCCACCATTTCCCCTATCCTAAATTTTAAATTTAAAAAAATACAATCAAAATTAAAAAAAATTGACACTTTCTCCCCACTGTTATTAAAATGTTGAATTTCTTTTTTTTACACTGACACAAATAATTTTTCCTAAGATACCAATGGACCAATTAAGCCTTCGTATGTATATTACCTAACTTTCAAAATTTAAACTGCGTCATGTAAATTGTATTGAGACAGAAAAATATCTTTTTCTCTCACTTCCAACTCTCAATAAATACCTCACATTATTTTTCCCAACTGCCTCTCTTCTTCATATCACAACAAACTCCTCCTCTCTTATAAGAAAAAACACACAAAAAAAAAATGAGTAGAAGAGTAAATTTTAGCCCTGATGATGTCCATGACCAAATCAATCCCACAAATTTCTACTTTAAAAAGAAGCCATCATCTTCATCTACTTGGAATTCTAGGCTTCAAAAGAGCTCTTCTTATTCATCATCATCATCATATGTGGCTAGTTTTGTAAAGAATATTGGAACAAAAGTGGCTAGTGCACTAAATTTCTTTTCAAATTCAAATAGAAAAAGGTCATCACGTAAAGTATCATCATCAACAAGTTTAGCAAGGTCACGTTCTTATGCAGAAACATCAATTTATGATTCACAAAGAGCTCAGGCTATTGAAGATTGTATTGAATTCTTGAATTCTTCTTCTTTACATAGATCAAGTTCTGTTTCTAGCACTACTTGCTAAGTTTTTTTAATTTTTTTTTTTATGTTAATGTAATTATGTAGATGAATTGAAGAGGAAAAAGTAGACAATATAATTGTTTATTTATGTAAGGGCAAGTGAGGGCACAAAGCATCCTTACTGTAACCACACTTCAAGAGATGTGACGTAGACAGTCTACTTTAATGTAAACATTAATGATTGATTCTGAAGATAACTTTATTGTTGCGTCGGAACTTAGAATTTGTCTTCATAGGAATTAAGTTGCCCACAATAAAAGAGTTTAGTTACTTTTGGATTAACTATTTTTAGCAGTAGAGTAGCATAGAAGCAGAACAAAAATTATGATGTTGTAACGCCCGGCTTTTAGTTTGAAGATTTTGGATGTATTTACTTTTATTTAACAAGAAGTTCCTAGTTTATTATTATTTTCTTAAAAAAATAAATCGTTAGCTCCTTTTTCCTGTAGTACTTTATTTATTTTGTAGGTGAATGTTGATAGATGATATTTCAGTTGTCAAGTTTCACTTTTCAAGAAATAATTTGATTATTTTTTAATATTATATGGTGAAAAATGAATTAATATTGACTCTAGTTTTCAAGCCTCCGGGCCTTTAATTAGATTTAGCTTCATTTGTTTCAAATGAAGGCTATCGATATTATGTGATTTTCTTTGATCACTTTAGTAAATATACATGGATTTGTTTTCTTAGTTTTAAACCCGAAGTCCTTTCAATATTTATGCAATTTCGTACAATTGTTGAAAAAAATTTGGTTCGTCCCATTAAAAGTTTTCAAGCAAATTGGGGAGGAAAATGTAAAGCCAAAGTTATGGGCATCTTTAAAATTTTACTTTGAGTTGCATATTGTATAGTATAAATAATAAAAGGTAAAAAAATACATTAGAAATAAAAGTTAAAAGAGTTAATTTGATATAGAACATTAAGTAAAGTAAATTAAATGGATTTTTGAAATATATATATATATATAGTAAAAGTTGTAAAAGTTGAGGCTTTATATCATACTGTTTTCTTCCTTTCATACCAAACTTGTGCTTCCCCGTAATTTGATGAAGAGACATGTAGTGGGGATCCGAGAAAGTGGGTTAAGTCTGAGGGTATATCGGTAATTAACTTCTTTATTTTTCAATTCTATTTAGTATGACCATTCTTTACATAATATAAATTCATTATAAATTATCTTATTTACTTATAATAAATGAACTAATTGTGTAAATACTTTACTTTATAAATGCCAAAAAAGACATATGATGATGACCCAGTGTAGAAAGTAGATCATGAGCTTCTAAGAGTGTGGAAGGTTGAATGAGGAGCAAACTGAGGAAATTGCTGCCATTTTCTGCTGAATTTTTGGACATTTCTATTGACTAGCTTACTTTGAATTGTAAAATCCATTGTACATAACACTACAGCCTCATTTGATAGAAGGAGGGATAAGGAATAACTAATTTCAAAATTAATTTTAGAATGAGCTTATTCATTATTTGATTGGGATGAAGTCACGAAATAACTTATCCCAAGATAGTAGTGTTATTTGTATCTCATATTGAGGGTGGTATAACTAATCTCGGATAACTTGTTCTCAACCAAACAAGCCTATAGTTTGTTGGACAGGAAAAGAGGAAGAAATACTCAGTCTCACACGCATATTCACATGGAAACACACTAAAGCCTTAGAGAAAACAAAACAAGTTATCACACAATTACGTTTTCATTATCTTAAATGAAAACACCGGTGGCAACGATGATTCTCTATTTAGCAGAAATCCAGAAAATAATTTCATAATCAGTGATCATTGTCTGTTAACTCAAGGTTTAAGCACTTAAGTGTGTAACTATCGTCCTTCTTTGATGACCAAAAAAACAGTTGTTTTCAACTTTGGAACTTAGGTAATAATGAGCTCGCTCATCTACCCTTATCTACTTAAATATCAGGCTTGGTTCACGGCAAGACTCAAACCGTACATCCCGCAGTTGGGATATGTTTCTCATTTGGTTCTTAACTCTCTAAAGTCTACTAAAACACATTTAATTTATCAAATTGCAAGAGCAGCTAACACATTTGGTGACATATAACTGTAACTCTTGAGACGTCGCAGAAGAGAACTGTTGTTGCTCATGGGCCAAGAGAAAGCTTGTCTAGATTATGGATTCCTTGACTTGAAGCTTTTTTCATTTCAAGAGCACGTTTATACGGTGGTGCAATCGGAGGTTGTACAGGATCTAAACACTGATAGGTTCCGTCTGCAGATTTAGGAAGCGGATATGAACGATCTGAATCATATCCACTCAGGTCTCCACAAGCCAGAAATGGGATATACACCTTATTAGGACCTTCAAGCCATCCACTACTGCAATCTGTCATGTAACAGATGTTTGGAAGATAATGTTAAATACAATATAATCGGAATTGCATCTAGTCTAGCATCCGAAAAATGGAAGCCACGTTACTTCTAACATAAAAAACAGCAAGTAGAAACTTTACATCAACACAAACAAAATGATATAGAGTGCTTCCATAAAAATCTAAGATCTAATGCAAGCCGCAGATTTAAGATCCACAACTTACCTCCATACTCATACGAGGGGAAAATTCAGAGTTAGAGCGAAGTACAAGGCAATTTAGAGAAGAAGCATCTGCACATCGAAATTACCTAGGTCCTCAGTGCCTGATGGACTTCCAACTTGTTCAAGAAGGCGATGAAGGTCTTTCTCATTGAATCCTTCAGGTGGAGAATAATTTTCACAAACTGCGAATGCCTCTGCACAGTGAAAAGATTGAATTAGATTTATGTTACATAACAATTGTAGCGTTGCTTTAACACCTTACATAACAATGCCTCATTGACTTAATAATTGCTAAACCCCTTACATTAGTTCATAGAAAAGCCGAGTTGAAGCTGCATATATGAACAAACCCTGGAGATATATTTTAAGGCTATAGAAAGCCGTAAATATTTTAAAGTTCTTCTGTGCAAACAACTGGGGAACCTTTTTTTTCAAGATTGCAAGGACATAGAGCAAAGACTGAAATCCTTGAAATATTACAACATTAACCTTTGACAAAATATCACAATTGACAACATTAAGTTTTAACGAAATATGACAATTGACAACATTAATAACATTTTCACGAGCTATGAAGTGAATGGGTTGCATTCAATGGAAAATTTGCCACATAAACAAGGTAGAAAACATTATCTACTCACCTATGCTAGAATTGCGACTACTTTTTGGCTTAGCAAAAGTCACTTCCGTGAAAAATAGTTTTAGCTGCAGTATGAAAGTAAATAATCAGCAATTCACCTATCAGACAAATGCAACAATGTAGAAAATCTGACAGCAGAAAACATTAAATTGAGGTCCCCTCTGAAGATTAAACAGGATTTTGATTGAGTTAAGAAACTAAACCCAGAAATAATGAGTACACGAGCAACTAACTTGACAATAAAGGAGGCTTGTGTCTTTTCCTCGAAAAATTTTTGCTATGAACTTTCCGCCTTCTTTTAGTATGTGAGTGACTATGGTTAGGCCCTGCAAGTTCAACCACCCATGTGACAACACTGAGATATCTCCAAACATCAACTGAGAACAACTTGGTTGGTTTATAAGAGAAACATCTCTTTAAGCACATATAACTGATCGTTCAAGGAAAAACTAAACAATATAAGCAGAATACCAACAAAATAAAACCAAGCAAGATAACATACAGAAAGCGGAGGGAAAACCTCCCTTTACCAAATTCACCAGTCTGAAGTGAAGAAGTGATTGATTCCTTAATCTTTAAATTGCGTAAAAATAAATAAATGAAATGGCTGTTTTATTGCCAATCCATCTCTTTCTTTCAATCGGATGCCATGTGTGAAGCATCTATCTCTCTCAGGACCTCACCTTCATGACCTCCTGACGAAGTCCGTTGTAAGATTACTGAAGGAAAGGTTGGTCATAAATTTGGAGATTTTGCTTCTACACAGAAACAAAGACCTTCGAGAACAAATATTGGACCGGGAAGAAAAAGGGGGAAAAAGTAGAGTCTAAGCGCATATGGCATGAAAAGGAAATCCTGAAACAATTGTTTTCCTTTTCCGGTAATCTATATATGCAACACATTAGGATTAGAGAGATAACATCACCATATAGAAGAATAATTAGTTATCTTTCTCCAAAGAAAAGCAGGTTTCATGGTGGAGATCACCAAAAAGGCATTTCTTCCAGACATCCAGCCATTTACTCCAAAATGAGCTTTCAAGTATTCCTAGACAACACTTTGCATCCACTAAATTTGACACAACAACGCTAATATTTTAATAGATGCAGGCAGCAAGGCATGAAAACCACAGATCAATGAGTGTGCGTTCCCATGTTATTACGAGTTCACAACATATACATATAGATATAAGTGAATGATAACCACTTAATCAATTCCAACAATTTCTCTAAGAAACTAACCGCCAATATCAGCTGGGATTGAACAAATTCATCCATGTCATGAAGTCCCGTTACTGCAACATAAGAACATAAGCAAGTATTAGTTTCATCAAATACAGCAAATACTAATGTAATGTATCAGGGTAGTTGAGTTTCTTACCATCAGGTGCACCATCACAGACAACAAGGTCAGCCTTGCATCCATCAAAATGTCTAATAACCTGTTGAAATTTTTGACAATGATGTTGATAAACGGTTAACACAAGTATGAGGGGAAATAACATAGTACCAATATCTACTTGTATACTCCTCAAAAAACGAGAACAACAAATAAGAGCAAATGTACAAAGAAAGATAATATAACAAACTAGCAAATTAAGCTAAGAAGCCCAATATCTTACAACATATTAAGTAGCATGGGCGTATGAGGTTTTTTTTAGCAAATTGCAGAAACCATCCCTAATGTTTTTGCCTAAAATTGAACTTAATGTTTTCATTTGCTGTAAGTCATGGCTCATGCCTCGTCTTATAATAGTAATTTGTCTACCGGTCCAGCCAATACCGAAACAGATCAAGGTGTAAGAAGACAAAACCAAGTTGAATTTCACACTAATTCAAAATCACACGAGAATTATCAATGATATAGTTGGACACCAAATTCGCCACATTCTTTCCAAATTTAACCTCTTAGTTTTCTCTGAGCATTTTTGATACAAGGATAACTTTGTATTCAAAAAAACTCACCATCCAAGATATGATGAGGAAGAATCTTACACCCACCAGAAGTATGGGAATTCCTCCAAGAGGACTGCGAAATAGAAGAACTTTACAAGTTACCTATGAAGTCAACTAGTGCTACTATATCCCCCAACTCTTGTTTACACTGAAAATACAGTATACTAAGACTCTGACTCTTTATCTTCTGAATGTTGCTACTCTTGCCTTCAAAACATCTAATATTCCTTTCCTTCCACAGTGTCCACCAGATACATGCTGGAATGGTCATCCACCAGTTTTCCTTTGACCCTCTACTACCAGTTCTTTTCCAACTATTAAGCAGCTTCATAGTGGACTCTGGCATCACCCAGCTAACCCCAAGAATACTGAGGAACAGGCCCCACAACTTTGTGGCTATTTTGCAGTGGAGGAACAAATGAAAGTTAACTCTCTGCATCTTGATCACACATAACACATCTTGAACAGATTTGCATTCCTTTTCCTTGTAGCACTTCATGAGTTAGACATGCTCTCCTAATTCCCAACCATACTTAACAAGAGACGTTCAAGGGGCTTATGACCTTCCAGATTTGCCTCCAAGGCCAGAATCCTGTAGTGGATTGACTGTTATTCTTCTTCCAGTAGCAAGATTTAACTGTAAAAATCCCTTTGTTGTGGAGCAATCAAATAGGTTTGTCTGCTCCATTAAGTATCCCAGGAAAAATATTCAACAATTGAAGGAGTCTTGCAATCTCTGAAACTTCCCAGTCATTCATAGCTCTCCTGAAAACCAAATTCCATCCTTGGGGACTCCAAACTAGTGACACTGAAGCATTTTTTCTGAACTTAGGACATATAACTGAGGAAACAGAGTTCTCAAATTGTCCACTTCCGTCATATGCTATTGTTAATCCTCTTAGAGGTCTGTAGACACATGAGTGGGTTGTATATAGATGTTGTCCGGTGTACTAGTATGGCTTATGTTTTTGGACGTTTACATTTGGAGTGAAAGCCTTCTCGGCTTACGTATTATGTTATCTTATTTTTGACAATTTAGACTCCCCAAGAGATAGGTGATTTTGGTATATATATAAGTGACAGTTTGAGACGACGTGCTGCCCGTATAAATCCTATATCATGTTTAATTGCCGATTGACTATAGATAATAGGTGTGTATACGAGTGTCCAATTCGGACACTAGTCATGGCCCACGGAATTAGGTCGTGACAAAAGCAATAGTTATTTCAAGTAACCTTCGATTGCCATTATGAATTATGCCAAGCATGAATTATATCAAAATAGGACGGCTGAAATCATACACATGTATCAAAACATAATGATATAATTTCTAGAAATTAAGAACATTAGCCATCCTAGTGTCTCTAAGAATAGGAACTTCTTTGGAATTTATACATTCGTCGTCCGTTGATTTCATATGGATCATGCCAAAAGACAGAAGGGATAGGCTTTACATACCTTTAGCGTTTATACGTATATGCTGCCCAATATTGTTTCAACCTATATTAAAACGTTAGATACTATGGTTAAGCAATGGATAGGAGTCAAACGTACTCTATCGTTAGTAGGTTATTTCTAAAAAAAATTGAACAGCACCTCCCCTATACCACTCACTTTACCCACTTCCAAACCAGTCATATAATCATCAAATAATATCAACAATCTAAAATATTGACATAAAATAAGATTTATTATTGACAATAAGCCTAGAATGTTGTCACCCGAATTATGTTACCAAAACAGTAATTTCAGAAAGCCGAGTACCTCAAGTTGTATCTAAATGTTGAAATTGAAAACGGCAAAACTGGACTTAATGACCTTCATGAAACTTTTAGATCTCTGTCTTAAGCTTTAAATCCAAAAGGAATCAATTCAAAACTCATTTTGTACAAAAATATATCCTCAAAACACTAACAGCTATACATGAGAAATTTTTCAATCAAAAATCTGGACAGAACTTGTCTTATGCTTCATCCTCTTTTTTCGACATAATAACAGCAGATATAGGCTTTGACATAAACATAAGAGTTGTAGGTACGTGTATTACCTTTCCAAAACATATTTACTTTCTAAAATCAAAAGTCTACACAATGAGATATTCAAGAATTACTACAAACTACGCAATTTCAAAAACGGATTTGAACACTTACAATCTCCATACACCTTATTCCTCCAAATTCAAGAACAACAAAACAATATCAACCATTATTATACATAATCACTAAGCTAATTCCATCCATTTAATTCACCCAAAACAATTCCTTAACCCATAAATCTCAACAAATCACCAAACGAGTTTATAACGCTATTTTCTCCGTTATAATCCGTTAAAACTCTAAATAAACTTGTTAACAATGAAAAAGGGACTTTAATATTACCTCAAGTTTGAAGCAACCACATTAATTCTTCTCCTTATTGGCTGATATTTAGCTCAAATTGAAGGCAACATGACGTACAACATTTTTCTCTTCATGAGTTTCGGATTTCGGGACTCGAATTTTGGTCGAATTTGGTTCTCTCTAAGATCTTCCTCTCACTCTCTCTCTGGATATTTCCTTGTTTGAGAATGAAGAAGGAAGCTAAAAATATCCCTTAAATAAAGTGGATATTGGGCCTGACCCGAGTTGGAATCGGGTTGGGCCGAATCCACTATTCAGCTTGACCCTCCTACCTTAAGAAATCCATATCTCCCTATCCCAATGTCGTCTACAGCCCCACGACCTATGGTTGGAAAGATATTTCAATTGTCTATAACTTTCATTTTGAGAGTTTTCCAAAATTACCAAATTCTAAAAGGGTTATGACCTCCCGAAGTCAGCTTACCCGAAAACGTGACTTTAAGAAAAAACATTTAATGGCTTCTACTTTGATTAGGCTCAAGGATCCTTCTTGAGATGTCTTTTACTTCACATATATTATCCATATAACTTGTCATTTACAACAAATCATGTCATTTTAAAATTCAAAATTGAAAGTCCTTGAATTTATATCCGTTAGCTCACGAATAGTCCAAGATGCAAAAATACGGAATATAACATTCTTCCCCCCTTTAGAACATTCGTCCTCGAATGTTAAACTCGCCTCATAAAGTCCTATAAGGAATTTGGGAGAGTCATTTTTTTTGCAACATATAGTTTCATCTATCAATCAATATAATTAATCTAGAGGTTTAGATTACCTGTAGGCGTAGAGAACAAGTGAGGATACTTATCCTTCATCTCCTCCTCGGCTTCCCAGGTCATCTCTTCTCTATCTTAATTTCGCCACAATACTTTGACGGAAGCTACATCCTTAGTACATTACCTTCTAACTTGGTGATCAAGTATAGATAACTATAGGGTTTTCCTCGTAAGACAGCTCCTCCGTCACCTGGATATCATCCACGAGGAATACTTTAGAAGGATCACCAATACACTTGCGAAGCATCGACACGTGAAAGACAGGGTGCACTGCTTCTAAATCAGATGGTAGGTCCAACTCATAGGCAACCTTGCCTATTCTATGAATAACCTGATAAGAGCCAATGTATAGCGGGCTAAGCTTCCTTTTCTTACCGAATCTCATTACCCCATTCATGGGTAACACCTTCAAAACACCCAAATCACTAAGCTGAAACTCTAAGGGTCGACGTCGCTTATCTGCATATGATTTCTGTCGACTCTGGGCTACTAATAACCTTTCCTGAATAAGCTTCACCTTATCAACAGCTTGTTGAATCATATCGGGTCTGATTAACTTAGCCTCACCAACATCAAACCAGTCAATAGGTGACCTGCACTTCCTGCCATATAAAGCTTCATACGGTGCCATCTCAAAATGTAAATTGTAGACAATTGAAATATCTTTCCAACCATAGGTCGTGGGTCTGTAGACGACATTGGCATAAGGAGATATGAATGTTTTAAGGTAGGAGGGTCAAGTTGAATAGTGGATTCGACCCAACCCGATTCCAACTCGGGTCAGGCCCAATACCCACATCATTTAAGGGATATTTTCAGCTTCCTTCTTCATTCTCAAACAAGGAAATATCCAGAAATTTCCAGAGAGAGAGAGAGGAAGTTCTTAGAGAGAAAAAACAAATCCGACCAAAATTCGAGTCCTGAAATCCAAAGCTCATGAAGAGAAAAGTGTTGTACGTCACGTTGCCTTCAATTTGAGCTAAATATCAGCCAATAAGGAGAAGATTTAATGTGGTTGCTTCACACTTGAGGTAATATTAAAGTCTCTTTTTCATTGTTAACAAGTTTATTTAGAGTTTTAACGGATTAGAACGGAGAAAATAGCGTTATAAACTCGTTTGGTGATTTGTTGAGATTTATGGGTTAAGGGACTGTTTTGGGTGGATTAAATGGATGGACTTCGCTTAGTGATTATGTATAATAATGGTTGATATTGTTTTGATGTTGTTGATGAGTTGTTCTTGAATTTGAAGGAATAAGGTGTAAGGAGATTGCAAGTGTTCAAATCTATTTTTGGAATTGCGTAGCTTGTAGTAATTCTTGAATATCTCATTGTGTAGACCTTTGATTTTAGAAAATAAATATGTTTTGGGTCGACGTCGCTTATCTGCAACTCTAAGGGTCGACGTCGCTTATCTACATATGATTTCTGTCGACTCTGGGCTGCTAATAACCTTTCCTGAATAAGCTTCACCTTATCAGCAGCTTGTTGAATCATATCGGGTCTGATTAACTTAGCCTCACCAACATCAAACCAGTCAATAGGTGACCTGCACTTCTTGCCATATAAAGCTTCATATGGTGCCATCTCAAAATGAAAGTTGTAGCCTATATTTGCTGTTATTATGTCGAAAAAAAAGGATGAAGCATAAGACATGTTCTGTCCAGATTTTTGATTGAAAAATTTCTCATGTATAGCTGTTAGTGTTTTGAGGATATATTTTTGTACAAAATGAGTTTTGAATTGATTCCTTTTAGATTTAAAGCTTAAGACAGAGATCTAAAAATTTCATGAAGGTCATTAAGTCCAGTTTTGTCGTTTTCAATTTCAAAATTTAGATACAACTTGAGGTACTCGACTTTCTGAAATTACTATTTTGGTAACATAATTCGGGTGACAACATTCTAGGCTTATTGTCAATAATAAATCTTATTTTATGTCAATATTTTAGATTGTTGATATTATTTGATGATTATATGGCTGGTTTGGAAGTGGGGAAAGTGAGCGGTAGAAGGGAGGTGCTGTCCAATTTTTTTTAGAAATAACCTACTAATGATAGAGTATGTTTGACTCCTATCCATAGCTTAACCATAGTACTTAACGTTTTAATATAGTTTGAGACAATATTGGGCAGCATATACATATAAACGCTAAACGTATGTAAAGCCTATCCCTTCTGTCTTTTGGCATGATCCATATGAAATCAACGAACGACGAATGTATAAATTCCAAAGAAGTTTCTATTCTTAGAGACACTAGGATAGCTAATGTTCTTAATTCCTAGAAATTATATCATTATGTTTTGATACATGTGTATGATTTCAGCCATCCTATTTTGGTATAATTCATATTTTGATATAATTCATGCTTGGTATAATTCATAATGGCAATCGAAGGTTACTTGAAATAACTATTGTCTTGATTTTTAAATGATGGTTCATTTTAATTATTCTTTTGAGTCCCAAATGATGATTTAAATGTATATGGTTTCTCACTACTCTGCTCGTGCATGCCTTAATGTATCTTTCACCGAGTCTCGGGCCGGGTATGTATTCGTGCACAGTTTCACTGCATTATTCACCGAGTCCCTCACTAGAGGGCCGGGTACGGTATATATATATATATATATGATATAATATGATGACATGGTGATATAATGATGGCGCCGAGCCCCATGATGGGTTGAATATGATATACATGTATATGACAGATTCACCAAGTCCATAATGGGTCGGATATGATATATGATATGATCATGTATGATTTTATTTCATAAGGCACAGGTACAGTGATTTCTTGAGTAGCATACTTGTCTCTTGAATCTCTACTTCATATGTGATCTCATTTATGATATGTTATGCTTTATATACTCAGTACATATATCGTACTGACCACCTTTCTTCGGGGGGGCTGCGTTTCATGCCCGCAGGTACAGATATTCATTTCGGGGATCCGTCAGCTTAGGATTTCCACTCAGCTATTTTGGAAGTGCTCCATTGTCCCGGAGCCTAAAATTTTGATATAGATATTTTGATGTATATATTTATTTATCCATGGGTACGGCGGAGCCCTGTTCCGTCATATGTTACTATTGATGTTCTTAGAGGTCTATAGACATATATGTGGGTGGTATATAAATGTTATCCAGTTGTACTAGTATGACATATTTTGGAACGTTCCTATTCATAATGGTAGCCTAGTCGGCTTGCGTATATACATGTATATTTTGGAATGTGATGTGTAGTGGCAGCCTTGTCGGCTTACATACCACATTACCTTTGATGTTATAACTCCTCAGGAGACGGGTCCCATTAATATATAAATATGGGACAGTTTGATATGACATCCTATTTCCCTAAGTCTCATATCATGTTTAGTTGTGAATTGGTTATAGACAATAGATATGTGTACGGGTGTCCAGTCCAGACACCAGTCACGGCCTACGGGGTTGGGTCGTGACACCCCTATCAAGAGTTCATTCCAAAAATCTATTCTTACTCTATCCCCTACTTTAAAGGAGATGTTAGTATAGAATTGTGGCCACAACCTTCTGATGGACTTGCAAACACAATAACCAGAAATACCCAAACCCTCCTCAGTAGACCATTGGTTCAAACGGTATTTCTCAGCAATAAATCTTCTCCATAATTAACTAGATAGTACCTGCGCATTGCGTCTAATAGACGTAAAATGGAAATGAACATTGTCCTCAAAACTGCTGATATAAAGTGCATGTTCCTTTCATCCACTCTATTGATCATGTCCTGAAACATCAACCAAAGTTCATAACTTATCTCTTTTGAGCTGAAATTGGGAATTTAGATTCCATTTAATCCACTTATCCTGATTCACAAAATACTCTCTCTAACTTCTAAAACACCAACGGTAACAAATACCCTTTCCACCATGCCAAAAACTCAAGCACCACCCGATGGAAGGGGTTTACAGTCCTCAACCGACACGTCCAGGACAACCCCTTTGATCCCACAGGAATTCCGATGGTAACCCATGAATCTATTCCACCAAAGAGTAACTATATGCAGGCAGTAGCAGGTTCCCAAATTGACCTAGAACGCAAAAGAGAATCGGTGAAGGCTGAGATCACAAATCACAATGGCATGCTGGCAATCATATTCAAAGTGGAGGACTACTATGGTATTATGGCAGTGCAAATACACTATCAATGGAAGATTTCTAAAAATGCGACCCCAAATTGAGACGATTTGAGCTGCTGTGAAAGAAGTTATTCCTATTAAGGGATTGATCAAAATGAAGAGATTTCATAACGGTATACGTCAAACATATGATTTGATATTGAAGGCCAGCCTATGTGGTTAAGCCGATGGATGCCGCATTTCACTTCAGAGGAAGACCGAACTCTAACTACGGTATGGGTACTCTTACCAAAACTCCCCTTTCATCTCCATACATGGTACTTCGTGAAACAAATAATGAGACCAGTTCGAGTACCCATGGAAGTAGATGTGGCCACTAAACGAAGAACAAGGCCGAGCATGGAGAAACTGCGGGTTGAAATCGATTTGACAAAGCCTACACTTTCTAATGTTTTTGTTGGACAGAGAAATTCTACCAATCCACTACAAGGTTTTGAACAAAAAATTGAGTACGAAGGAGTCCCCAAATATTGTTCTTATTATAGATCACAGGGACATTTTGCCAACCAGTGTTGGAGACGCGAGAGGGACAATGAAGAAGCAACTGAGGGAACACGAATAAGGCAAGGGAAACTTATATTCAGACAAATGTTACTAGGCAACAGGAAGCTCCAAAATAAATCAAATTGTGACTGAACAGGAAGCTCACAAGGATAAACAGCCTGTGCAAGAGCTGAATCAGGAGTGAAGGGGAAGAGAAGTTCAACAGAACAAGAACACAAAAAATGTTTCAAGAAGGGGGAAAAGGGGATCTCCTAAACAGGCTAACAAACTGACGGGCAATTTTTGGTATTGATAAACCATTGCCTGAAAATATTGTGGAAAACCCAGTCAACACCAAAGCTACTAACAATGGTGAACAAACCATACAACAAGTGAAGGCAAATACAGGGGAGGAAAATAGGGCTATGACCACCAATATTGCTTTTAGCAGACAAAACATATAAATGAGCCTGACCTCTCCAACCAAAGAACCTTGAATCCAAATGATAGCAGAGCTGTAATGTCAATAGAGGACCCCCAAAGTTCTTCAGGATGAGGAAAAAACAAAAAGAAGAAGAAAGGCAATGGATGACACAAAAACAGAAAAAAGCAACTCTTCAGAAGCAGGCAATGGATGACATAGAACAGAAAAACAAACACTCTATTAAGGAGACCAAAGTCCAAAATGCCTTTGAAGCTCTCAGAAAGGAAGATGATCATAACAAGGGAGAACACATTGATGACACTTACAACACCAAAGAACCCCCTGATGAATGGGCAGATGCAGCTAGCACAGAAGAAGAGGAAACACCTCGGGAGTCTTCAGAGGAAGAGTCCCCAGATGAAGAGACTGAGAGCTTATATCAACATTTGGGAATTTTTTGCTCACTCTCAGGCTCTGGAGGAGAAAGTGAATCAATATGAAGCTAATTATATTAACTCTCTCAAACAAGAGGATAGAAGGGTCCTAAACAAGGCTAAAGCAGAGTTAATGATTCATCACAAAATGGTTGGTACTTTCTGGAAAAAGTCAACCTTAAATGGCAACTTGAGGGGGATGAAAATACCAAGTTCTTCCACAGAAAAATTAGAGGAATAAGGAAACTATCACATATCCATAGAATCAATGTGAATGATCAGTGGATCGAAGGGGATGATAACATAGGACAAGTTGCAGTGCATTTCTATCAAGATCGTTTCGGCAAAGGAAATGACAACATTGACATGAGCATTACGGAATGCATCCCTTCATTGACAAATCCTGAGGACAATGATATGCTATTGGCGGAACCAACTAAGGAGGAAGTTAAGAGGGCTGTTTTTTAACATCAACCTCAATAGTAGTGCTGGCCCTGATGATTTCAGCAACTTGTTCTTTTAATATAGCTGGGACATTATTGGCTCTGATATGGTTCAATTAGTGAAAGCTGTGTTCAACGGAAACCAAATGCCTCAGTTTTTCACCAATACTTGCCTAGTTCTTATACCTAAAGTTGACTCACCTCAATCTTTTTCTGAGTTCAGACCTATTAGCCTCAGTAATGTTTCCCAGAAAATTGTTTCTAAAGTGATGAATGATAGGCTTTCCAAACTTCTGCCTGCTATTATATCTCAAAGCTAAAGTGGCTCAGGAAATTATCGGCCATTGGAGAGAATATTTTATTGGCTCGGGAAATTATTCATGATATAAGAAAGGATAATAAAAGTGGTAATGTAGTGATCAAATTAAACATGAATAAAGCTTAACAACAACAACAACAACAACCCAGTGAAATCCCACAACATGGGGTCTGGGGAGGGTAGAATGTACGCAGACCTTACTCCTACCAAGGTAGGACGGCTGTTTCCTGGAGACCCTCGGCTCAGTAAAAGCATAAATGCATAAAAAATGTTAGATAAGAATAGGAAATTAAAAGCTTTATGAGAAAAACAACAAACAAATAACGAATAGATAACAAATAAATACAAATAAATAAATACAAATAACAAATAACGATTAAATAAATAATGATAGCGTCACAGGTAAAATAGAGTAATCAAAGCATAGAAAGTAATAAATAATAACAGAAATAACAGAAATCAAAAGTCACAGCGCAAGAGATCGTAATGCACTACTACGCCTATGAATAGAGAAGAATAACGAGACTATGAACTAGCATTCTACCCTAATGTGGGTCCTCCACACCCTCTTATCTAAGGTCATGTCCTCCGTAAGCTGTAACTGTGTCATGTCCTGTCTAATCACCTCTCCCCAATACTTCTTCGGCCTACCCCTACCTCTTCTATAACCATCCATGGCCTGAATCTCACACCTCCGCACTGGGGCATCTGTGTCTCTCCTCTTCACATGTCCATACCATCTCAGTCGCATTTCCCGCATCTTGTCTTCCACCGAGGCCACTCCTACCTTGTCCCGAATAGCCTCATTTCTAATCATGTCGCTCCTGGTGTGCCCACACATCCATCTCAGCATTCTCATCTCAGCAACTTTCATCTTTTGAATGTGAGAAGTCTTAACTGGCCAACACTCCACCCCATACAGCATAGCCGGTCTAACCACCACTTTGTAGAACTTGCCCTTAAATTTTGGTGGCACATTCTTGTCACATAGCACTCCGAAAGCGAGCCTCCATTTCATCCACCCTACCCCAATACGATGTGTGACATCATCGTCAATCTCCCCGCTGCCTTGCACGATAGACCCAAGATACTTGCAACTACTTCTCTTTTGGATGGCCTGAGCACCAAGCCTAACTTCAACGCCTACCTCCTGAGGTGTCTCACTGAACTTGCACTCTAAGTACTCTGTCTTTGTCCTACTCAACTTAAACCCTTTAGACTCCAAGGTATGTCTCCAATCCTCCAGCTTAGCGTTAACTCCGCGGCGAGTCTCATCGATCAGGATTATGTCATCCGCGAAAAGCATACACTATGGCACCGCATCTTGAATTTGTCGCGTCAATCCATCTATCACTAAGGCAAATAAAAAAGGACTAAGAGTTGATCCTTGATGCAACCCCATCACCACTGGAAAGTGCTCTGAGTCCCCTCCTACTGTCCTTACCTTGGTTTTGGCTCCCTCGTACATGTCCTTGATCACCCTAATGTATGCCACAGGTACACCTTTAGCCTCCAAACATGTCCATAGTATTTCTCTTGGGACTTTATCATAAGCCTTTTCTAGGTCGATGAATACCATATGCAAGTCCATCTTCCTCTTCCTATGCTGCTCCACCAATCTCCTCATAAGATGGATGGCTTCTATAGTTGAGCGTCCCGGCATAAATCCAAACTGATTCTCTGAAATAGACACGTCTCTCCTCACCCTCATCTCTACCACTCTTTCCCACAGTTTCATAGTATGGCTGAGTAGCTTAATACCTCTATAGTTGTTGCAACTCTGAATATCCCCTTTGTTTTTGTATAAAGGGATCATTACGCTCGACCTCCATTCTTCGGGCATCGTTGCCATTTTAAAGATGACATTAAATAACCTAGTCAACCACTCCAAACCTACCGAGCTCGTGCTCTTCCAAAATTCCCCAGGAATCTCGTCAAGTCCGATTGCTCTTCCCCAGCGCATCCTACGAACGACACTCTTAACCTCCTCGACCTTAATACTCCTGCAATACCCAAAATCGCGACGCCTCCCTGTATGTTCTAAATCTCCCAACACAAAGTCTCTGTCCTCTTCCTCATTCAATAGTTTATGAAAATAGGACTGCCATCTCTGTTTAATGAGAGTCTCGTCTATCAATACTTTTCCATGCTCGTCCTTAATGCACTTCACTTGGTCCACATCGCGTGCCTTTCTCTCCCGCGCCCTGGCTAACCTGAAAAATTTTCTATCCCTACCTTTCTCTTCTAGTTCAGCATAAAGGCGTTCAAAAGCTGTTGTTTTTGCCATCGAAACCGACGACTTCGCCTCCTTTCTCGCTATCTTATAAAGTTCCATATTCGTCCACTTCTCCACCTCATCTGTGCTTTCTATCAACTTTGCGTACGCCATCTTCTTTGCTTCCACCTTTTCTTGCACTTCTTCGTTCCACCACCAGTCTCCTCGATGCCGACTACGACTACCAGTCGAGACTCCCAACACTTCCCTTGCCACAGTCCTAATACAACTAGCGGTCCTATCCCACATACTGGTCGCATCCCCATTACTATCCCAAGCCCCCATGACCTTCAACTTCTCTCCCATCTCCAGGGCATTTGCAGTGGTCAAACTCCTCCATCGGATCCTAGATCGATCATCCCCGACCCTCTTATTCCTCATCATCTTGATCCCTAAATCCATCACCAAAAGCTTATGTCGGGTTGTAAGGTTGTCTATCGGAATGACCTTACAGTCTTTGCACAGACCTCTATCGACCTTCCTCAGGAGTAAAAAGTCTATCTGAGTCTTAGCCACCGAACTATGGAATGTTACCAAGTGGTCTTTCTTCTTTGGAAAACTTGAATTGGCTATGACCAACCCAAAAGCTCTTGCGAATTCCAAAAGTGAAATGCCTCCTCCATTTCTGACCCCGTAGCCAAAGCCTCCATGCACATCATCATACCCTCCTGAAATAGACCCGATGTGCCCATTGAAATCTCCTCCCACAAAAAGCTTCTCAGTAGGTGGTATACCTCCCACTAACTCGTCCAAATCCTCCCAAAAACGCCTCTTATCCTCCTCTCTTAAGCCCGCTTGTGGCGCATAAGCACTAATAATGTTGAATGTGCTTCCTTCAACGATCACCTTAATCGACATCATCCTATCGTTGACTCTCCTAACCTCCACCACCTGATCCCTTAGATCATTGTCTACTAAAATGCCTAACCCATTCCTATATTTCGATCTACCTGAAAACCAAAGCTTATACCCGTCTACCTCCCTAGCTTTAGAACCTACCCATTTGGTCTCTTGGACACAAGCTATATTAATCTTTCTCTTCTTTAGAATCTTAACTAGCTCTATGGATTTGCCCGTTAACGTTCCAATGTTCCAAGAACCAACTCTCAGTCTAGACGCTCCTTTAACCCACTTATTGGCTTTTTCTCAGCATGGTCATTAGAAAGAAAGGATTTGCAGAACAGTGGACCGGATCCATATTATTTAGAACCTAATATACAATATGTGGTATACAGTGGTGATTAATGGTAAAAGATACGGGTTTTTCAAATAACACAGAGTAAAACAGGGAGATCCTTTATGCCCTTCTCTTTTTATTATAGTTGCAGAAGTGTTATCTAGAATGTTTAATGACTTATATGCTAATCCTATGTTCATAAGTTTTTCTATGCAACCAAATAGACCTAGGATTAATCATTTATCATATGTTGACCACATTATAATTTTGTGCACGTAAAACAACAACTTAAGAAGTTATCATGACCACTCTTAAGAAAATATGAAGACAACAAATGGCCAATTCATCAACAAAGAAAAGAGCTGCTTCTTAATGGACAAAAAGATTTCTGGCAAAAAAGGAATATTACTCATAACTTAGAAAATAAAATGGTTACAATGCTAAGAACCTTAAAGGTTAAGCCCACAGAATTTCAATCAATTTCAATCCTAGATTCACCTCTGGTTACACACCAACCATCACAATCAAAATTTCTATAATAAAGAAATGGAACAGCATAGGAATCCATACCACTTCAGCTGTTTTAGCATTTGTTATATCACCCTGTACTTGAATAACACCTTCAATGGGAGCCATAGGCTGTAAGTCAATAGCCACAATAAGTGGTAGATTGTCATCCCTGAAAATCACATGAAAAGGAAAGATTGTGGAACCTTATGTTACATACTGGTGACATGGCCAGGAAAACAGAAATGATAAAGGTGGAAGCAATTGAACTTATACAATTTTAAAGTTGATTGAACAGTGAACGTTAAAGCAAAACTTCCTCGTGCACAAACATATTATAGCTGCAGTGGCAACCCTCTAAGGTAGGACACTTGTCAACAGCATAGTTCAACTACCATTAGAAAAAAGTATGATAACATGGAGAGCTAAATTTTTTTTCCATTCCACATGGGGCGTGATCTATGTAATTGTAGGACTATAGGAGAAGGGATGCAACAAGCTAAATCTTGGTTCATGACTAACTGTTCTTTCATATTATTACATGATAAATATGGTGGCATACTAACTTATAGCATTGCACATCATCCTCCATGTGGCAGATTGATGTGATATTAAAAAGTGGATGCAGCTTTTTTGGTTCTTTATTTATTATTGTTACTATTTGGGATGAGTAATGTTGTCCACTCTCTTTCCAAGGGATTGAAAGATAATATTAGGACGAAAGGAGACGAAGAGAAAACAATTCACAGAGGCACCAACTACACAAGAAGACCTCAATCACTAGATCTGAAATAAGACTTTAGAATATCGTTATAATGGGCCTCTTTTCACTTTTTCTTAGTAACTAGAAAAAAACAGAAAGAGGTGCGACCAATTACCATAGCACTAATACTATAAAAAGGAAAGTACACATACTTGGTACCCGGCAACAGCTTTACTGGGAGATATAACTTCCGGCTTAAAACCTATAAAGAAAAAAAACATTTAGGGACTTGGAAATGGAGCTCACAATAAGGAGAAAGATATTTAGCGCACTAATTATATTTCTCTACTTTTTCATATCTTTCTGTTTGAAAAGTAATGGTTCTATCAGAAACAAGCCAATTAGTTGTGCATCACAAAACATCATGCCAAATCTAACAGCACATGCATACTTCTTCAAGGAGTGCCTCTAAATATCAGAAAATGGAAACTCTTTCCCATTATTTCCCTAGTAAAGCTCAAGATCACACTCTAAGACACAGTACGAGGAAGAGAAACCTCTACTATGACAACATATCCAATGGCATCAATCACACAAGTATAAATATGTAGATATGCAAAACTATGTTGAGAATCCTATCCTATCTCCAAAATTAGCATCACACTCTCATAGTGAGTATACATTATAGCAATTCTTTCAAATAATCAGGAGTAAGCACAAGACTAAAGATATCAGCATGTTATTCTGAGATAATAAATAAAATCAGAAAGCCAAATCTTTATAGCTAGTGGTTATTGGTTAAAATATGCTAGGATGCTAGTTGAAGTTGATGTTACTAGAGCTGTTCCTCACGAAATTGCAGTCATGGATGCTAATGGACAAATATTTCAGCAAGTCGTTGAGTATGACTGGAAGCCTGACTACTGTGAAAAGTGTCTTATGATTGGACATAATTGTACAAGACTAAAAGCACCTCCTCAGAAGAAGAAGCACACCAAGATAGTTCAGAAGTGGCAAGCCATAGGTGATCAGACAAAAGACGCTAAGCATGAACTACACCACCAAGTGAGGGAGATGTCAGACTCTGTGTTGGAGAAAACTACTACTCTTGGTATATCTCAAGATATAGTTGTACCTACTGATGCCCAAGCAGATGAATTAATATTTGGCACAACAGAATGGCAATCAGCAAAGGGAAAAGGAACCATGAAGGAAAAAAGGCATGACTTGAGTACACCAGTGGGGAATAAGTTTTCCCAATTGCAAATATCTGAAGCTGTGATGGCACATACCTCACCTCTTGATAAAGGGGGAGGGGGACTTCCTATAACTGTTTGATGACTTGGTTAGCATGGAATATTAGGGGGACAAATAAAAGGTACAAGCAAAAGGAAGTGAGTATATATATAAAGGAGAATCACATCAAACTAGTGGGATTGGTCAAAACTAGAGTGAAAGTGCATAAAGCTGATTATATTGCAAATAAGATAGTACCAGGATGGGGCTTGCTGCATAATTACAATTCTGCATACAATGGGAGGCAATGGATACTTTGGGATACAAATGTTTATGATATTATACCATTTTCCCAGAATGCTCAATTTGTCCACTGCAATGCTATTAGCAGGGATGGAAAAATGGATTGCAATATGACTGTAGTATATGGGTTCAATACAATTGAACAAAGACAAACTTTATGGAGAAATTTGAGAGCTATTGGCCAGCAGTGTACGAAACCTTGGCTTATCTGGGGTGATTTCAACGCCTTATTACATACTCATGACAGACTACATGGAGCTCCAGTGACTAGAAGTGAAGTGAAGGATTTCTCTGATTGCATTCATGACTTGCTGTTGAATGAAATTATGTGGACAGGAAAATTTTACTCTTGGTCTAACAAACAACAGGGGAATGATAGGGTACATAGTAGGTTGGACACGGCATTGGGCAATGATGAATGGATGCAGCAGTTTGGCCACTTAAATAATGATTATAGGCTCCCTCATATCTCGAACCTCTCCAATGGTTCTAGATATAAGAATTGCTAATCATAATGTCAAATCTCCATTCAGGTTCTTCAACATTTGGGCAAATCATGATGATTTTTTGCCTCTGGTAAGGAACAAGTGGACTAGTAGACGGAACAGAGACAACATGAAAACTGTGTGGCTCAATTTGAAGGCACTCAAACCTGTTTTGAAGCAACTGAACAACAACTTTAGAGGGGTTACTGGAAAAATTGTTGGGATTAGAAATGAATTGATTGACACTCAGGCAAAGCTGACAACGCAATACTCAGATAGTATGGCAGAAACGGAGAAATTTATTTTTTTTGATTTGCACCGGGTGTCCGAGTCTCTTAGAACCCCGACTAATCCCGGGGGTGCACAGGCCCTCGGCAAGGATTTTCCCGCAAGTGCACCACGGTTAATTCAGGTTTTTACCCAGTTTGATGACCCTCAGAAATTGTTTGCACGCAGTGGATTTCGAACTTGAGACCTTGAAAGGGAGCAAACCCCAAGGCTCAAGTCAATTGCCACCAAGCCAACCCCTGAGGGTTGAAAGGGAGAAATATTTATTACAACAGCTCGAGAAATGGTCTCTTATAGAAGAAAGCATATATCACCAGAAGTCTAGAGCCATGTGGATAAAACTTGGTGATGCTAATACCAAGTATTTCACAGCTGTAATGAAGGAAAGGAGACATAAGAAACAAATTGTCAAATTAAAAGCACTAAATGGAGATGTATTAGTTGACCCTAAAGCAATCCAACATGAGATAATCAGTTTCTACAAGTCCTTGATGGGTACTGCAGCTCCTCATATCACCATAGTTAATAAGCTTGCTATGAGAAATGGTCCGATTATAAGTCATGAGCAGCAGGTTGCTCTTTGCGCAGAAGTGACTGATATGGAAATATTTGAAGGATTAAGATCAATTGGTGATGACAAGGCACCGGGAGTAGATGGATTTAATGCCATGTTTTTCAAAAAGACATGGATAGTTAGCCAACAGGATGTGTGTGCAACTGTTAGGGAGTTTTTTGCTATAGGGAAAATGTATAAAGCCATAAACTGTACTGCAGTCACTCTACTACCTAAAGTACCTAACCATTCTAGCATCAAAGAATATAGGCCGATAGCTTGCTGTTCAGTCCTATATAAATTAATAGTTAAGATGTTAGATAACAGGATACAGGCCGTTATAGCCTCAGTGATTTCAGACACTCAAGCTGGATTTATACCTGGACGAAAAGGGGCCAATAACATTATCCTTGCTCATGAGCTAGTTAAGCATATAGCAGGAAAAATATATCTCCCAGATGCATGATTAAGGTAGATATTCAGAAAGCTTATGAAACAGTTGACTGGAAATACCTTGAACAGGTGATGGATTGCATGGGATTTCCCACTAGATTTGTCAGATGGGTGATTGAGTGTGTCTCAACTGTATCCTATTCTTTGATGATTAATAGAGAGCTTACTCCATGCTTTGATGGTGCTAGGGGATTACGACAAGGGTCTCCATTTCTCTTTGCTATTGTGATGGAGTACCTCAGTAGAAATCTGAAAGAACTTAGCACTGATAAAAAATTTAATCATCATCCCAAGTGTCGAAATTGGACATCACACATCTCAGCTTTGCAGATGATTTATTGATGTTTGCTAGAGGGGATCTTACATCAGTGTCACTACTTCATGAGAAGTTTGCAATCTTCACAGAAGCCTCAGGACTTCGGGAAAATTTAACAAAAAGTGCAAGCTACTATGGAGGAGTTAACTCAAATACAAAAAGCTTAATTCAGAATGCCCTGCGGTACACTCAATGTACTTTGCCTTTTAAGTACTTGGGTATACCGCTAGATACCAAGAAGCTTAGCTTATTGCAGTGGCAACCTTTGATTGATACTATGGTGGCCAAAATAACATCCTGGACCGCAAAAAAACTGTCTTATGCAGGCAGAATTCAATTAGTCCAGACTATTATTTTTGGAGTGCAAGTCTATTGGGCGCAAATGTTTATCATTCCAGCTAAAGTTATGAAAGCCATACAATCTTACTGCAGGAGCTACATATTGTCGAGTACTAATGCCATTGCCAGGAAAGCCTTAGTGTCATGGGAAAAGATGCGTCTCCCTAACGCAGCAAGAGGGTATAATCTCAAAATATGGAACAAGGCAGCTATACTAAAAATGTGTTGGGATGTGGCTACCAAGCAAGACAAACTATGGATTAAGTGGATCCATAGTTACTATATCAAGGGGCTAACCATGGAGGAACTAAGGGTGCCTCAACAGGCAAGTTGGATGGTGAGAAAACTCTTGGGCGCCAAAAACAATCTAAATCTTCTCCAAACACCAGTTGGCAGTAAAGGAAGTATTATTAGGCAGCTCTACTTCAAGTTGTTAGGGGATCACCTCAAAGTACCTTAGAGAGCACTAATGTTCCACAATTCAGTAACTCCAAAGACTATTTTCACTTTATGGTTGCAAGTGCAAGGTCGACTACTTACAGTGGATAAACTGCTCAAATGGGGCTTGGTGAAGGATCCTAATTGTATTCTATGCAAACATGACCAGAAACTAGAAATCACCTATTTGCAAAATGTTTGTACTCATGGGATATATGGACTAGACTACTACAATGGTTGCAAATCGCAATTCCACCACCTCAGACTTGGGATGCAAGGCACCATTGGACCCTACAACATATTAAAGGTAAAACTCGGGAGGCCAAAGCTCTACAGATGGTATACACTGAATTCATCCATGCTATATGGAAGGAGAGAAATATTCGAATATTTGAGAAGGAGACCTCTGGGAACAACATAGCACGAAGTGTGGCGTGCATCTGCAATGTGCGAGCCTCGACAACAGTTAGACATATGCTAGATAAGTGCAGATTTTAGAAGTTTTGGGTAGATAGGAGTTATAGCGGTAGTAATGTGTAAGGAAAAGTGGGCTATGGTACCCTAACTTTGCTTTGTAAATACACTCTTTGGTGATTAATAAAAAGTTGAATAATTACCAAAAAAAAGCTATATACACACATAGAAACAACAATAGTCTAGTGCTGTAAGCACCTGACTCCAGCTGCCTGGAGCAGCACACAAATCCACAACGCGCTTCACACCTGCATATAGAGAGGGTCATTAATACAAACAACCAATTCTGACCAACAAAGCAATGAAAAATAGAATTTCTGAACTCCTAATGTGCAGCACTTTGCTGAAAGAGAGTTCACTAGCATATATATACTCATTCAACATACAATTATTTCAAGCTCTACAAAAATATTTTAACTTGATATCTTGTCCTCCGTAGTCCATACAACATATTGCTTCAGAATTCAGGGATGTAGTTTGTCCACAACTTCTTTGGTTTTCATAAAGGGCTTAAACCCTACATCACGAGCTGCATTGTAATGAACTAATGAAGAGCTGCCAACTTTTCCAGACCTTCAAAGAGACCTTACCAGTAATAAAAAGTTGGTAATCATCAACATCCATTTGATAGCATCAAATTTCTTGGTAAAGATAAAATGCAGTAACGTTTATAAGATGTTTTCCGTGGAGAAATTACAAGCTATACAAGTTTATAATATTAATCTCTTTCCATACGTAGGGAATCAATCAGAAGAACAAAAACTACGAAATTCCAAGCCAGGTATTGAAAAGAGAACCTTCAAAGATATTAAACTCCTCATCTATCTGAAGGAGCTTGAAGGCACTTCGGGCACGCCATCCTTCTTCCTTTGCTTTCCGGTAGTAAATATCCTACAAAACTGAAACTTTTAAAGGAAGAAGTATTTGGTTATAAGCAAAAGAAAACAACTGCATAAAGTACATACCCTCTTGTCCCTTGATGCTTTTCCCATCAGATTAACTTTCAACCGTCCAAATTCCTTCAATATCGATGGAGTAGTTGAATGGGGTTGCAAATTATGCCAGCAAAAGACCAACTTTGAATTCAACTTGTCACTGTAACCTTTACAAACATTAATGTGACAATGATCTTAGCAAACTGACTTACCAATTACCACAAAAATAAATACAGACTATTTTCTACCTTGTCCCAAATAATCATAGGCAAGGTACGACATCATCCAACAGATTTATCACTATAGATAATAAGCAGGAAAAGGCTGAAAGAGAGGTTGCAGCTATGAAGAAGAAAGAAGGTAACGATGGAGAGATCAACAAGCAAATAGCAGAATTAGAGGATAAACTACCCCTCGTTATTTCGTGGAAGGAGGCTAAGGAGAGTGAAGTTGAGAGTTTAAAGTCTAAGCTTAAGGATATTCAAGCAGAGATGAAGAAGATACATGCTCAATTTGAGACTCTTGCTACTAAACCTATGTAACTGCTACCGTTGATGGGTTTTTTATTGTTCAAGTATGGGTTGCTGCTATTTCAGTTTCCAGTTTATGAAGAAAAAAAACATAGGCAAAATTCAGGGTTTAGAACTAGAGAGTTTGGTCCATATTATTTATACACACACACTTTCTTGAAAACAAATTGTTACACAGTTCACATGAGGTCATTTATCACCCAACTATTCCCTCAAATGCTCGTTTTCTTGATAGCCATAATCCTAAAAATGTCATATATATGATTATCTTTCGAAATATGAGTGGTTGTAATACCTAAAGGTTGTGAATTTTCTCTTAGGAATTTCATCGAACTGTTTGTGTGCAAACGCTTTACTGAAACAAAATCTATGTAAAAATGAGAAAAAGCTTGAAGAAATCACCTGTTTACACTTGTAGAGAGAATCAGAAATGAGTGTATAAGGAACGGTGAGGTTTTTGTCAGCTCAAACAATAGGGAGCAAAAATTCAACTGAAGAGTTTTAAGCGTAGTATTGCAGAAAGATTATTATGCAGAGCGTTAGGGTTTTGCCTTTACCTAACACTATGAAGGGAAAAGGAGGATTGTTTTCTTGATTGAGAGCCTTGTTTGGCGACTTAAAAGCCCCTTTTTAGCTTAGCTTTTGGACGTGTTTGCCTAATGCTAACTTAAGCCATAAAATTCACATCATTTTCCTCATTTAAGCACTTTTATCCAAACACTCAACTGCTTATTTATAAAAAAAACTTTCAGCACTTCAAAGTTCTAAAATCACTTTATACATAAAAATTACTTTTTTTAAGCTCATCCAAACGGATTCTGATAAATTTTGAGTAACATATGACTACTGTAGTTGCAGTTGATTTTCAGGGAAATTGGTCACAATATGAATATTAATGTTTCGTGTGGTCGTCTCAATGACTTAAAACCCAACTTTATAGAGTTATATTTTTTTTAATTGATATATATAAATTAAATAATTATAAATATATTTAGTGTAATTTTTATAAATGAGATTCGAAAAATATGTACATGGACCTTATTAAAATAAGAATGTAATTAATGTAACAATACAAACTTAAGGGCAAGAAAGTCTATACATGTTTATTTTAATGATACTAGTTTCGTGCATGTGTGTATTACGTTAATTAATAATAAATATATATTTCAAAAAATATATGTTATTGTGTATATATTATATTATTAAGTACAAAACTTTTTAAAAGTAAAGTAAGTATTTAAGATCAAAAGTGTACTTAAAGAGGACTAAGAAGCAATATTAAATGTAGTGAACAAAATTTGATATTGATATCAAAAATCAAAATTATATTAGTACACAAAAACACACTCTAAATAATAAAATAAAGAAAAAAACGAATTATATTATAAATGGGCACAATAATGTAAGACAACTACTAATTGTAACAAAATAATAATAACATGAAGGATTAACCGTAACGCAAAAAATGACAACATAAAAATTGCGATAGAAGAAAATTAAAGGTCAATTACCTAGAGGCTAACAATAAGATAATCATATCACTAAATAATTTTCCTAAAGAATTGATCATATCAATGACAAGAAGAAAATCATCAATATTAAAACAGTGAAACAACACCAGTTTGTGCAAATAAATTAACAGCGTTAGACTTACCAGGAATATCTTACACCAGTTAAACTCAAACTTTCTTGCAATACCCAAACTGTGGCATTGGAGGGCGAAGGTTATTGATGTATGCTTCTTTTTTTTGTTTTGTTTTAGAGTGCTGGTAAGAGTTGTTTTCTTAATTTATAATTTTAAAATAGGTTATTTAGGTTTATAAGGATATTGACAGGTAATTGTGATTTTAAAATATTTATTACTATTAAGATTTTCGTGGAACAAACCTAGTTAAAAAGAATATATTATTTGATTTTAACTTTTGATTGAAGGAAAATAGTAAACAAACGAAATTTTTTAATAAAGGACAAAAAGTTCAATTAATATTTTTAAAGATCTTCGTGTTTTTAATATAGTATATATAGATAGATAGATTTAACAATATATTTAAATATAATTAATTTTAGGAGACTTCTACCTTAAATAAACATGAAATCTTTAATCTTCTACGTCTCCAGCTCTTGTACGACTATTAGGAATGATATTCTATTAGCTCACAACACAACTCAACCACATGTACGTCTTTTTTTTTGTCCTTCGAGATGACTCAGTTGGTTTGGGTGGTTATCTACACGGATGTTCCGGGATCGATTCCCCCTCGATGCGTTCTAAGTCGAACATGTTACATAGTGCTTGCTTAGTGCAATTTACATCTCTTATGTAGTTTGCAGGCTATTACACATTGGAAGATTTACCCAATGCGCACATAGTGCTCACCACAGAGTACTCACCCGAAGGGCAAAGGTTGTGACAGAGGTTGTATCGTCTGCGAGTTATCTTGGGGTTCCCAAAAAAAAAATTGTGCCTTTTTTGACATGTGAAATTTATTTTACTAAATAATTTTATGAAAATAGTAAATGATAATTTTGTTTATTGTAGGGTTTTAATAAAGGGCAAAAATTTCAATCAATTTATCAAAGGAAAGTTAAAAGAGAATTTATCATATTATATGAGGTTTACGTGAAACAACTTCCTAAAAATATGATAAATTCTCTTTTAACTTTCCTTTGATAAATTGATTGAAATTTTTAAAAAGTGTTTATAAATTTTTAGTTTTGAGTTAAAATGATAAAATAAATCAAAAGTCATAAGTGGCTCAAATCTTTGTGAGTAAAAGGGAAAATTACACAAAATTGTGCCCAATAGGCAAAATATTTACTCAAATTAGACTCAACCCAAATTATTCGCCCGAATTGAATCCACGATCCAAACGATTTACCCGTATCCCCCCTTGTCTATTCACTGAACCACTGCTTCTTCATCCTTGATACATCGGAGTATATATATATACTTTGATGGTATCAAACAATAATTGAGTAATCTTTTCACTAAAATACTATTTGTTATATATATACTCTAATAGTATCAAGGAGTAACTGATTAATGTTTTCATTAATAGTTTCACACACATTCTAATGGTATCAAATAGTAAACGTGAATTAGCAGTTAAAAATAGAAAGCATGAAAATAAGGAGGTAACTGCTTGTAAATAGTTCCTATTTTTTAGGTACAAGTGTTCTTTTCCTAATCTTTTACTGAAGTTCTTGCATAAACTGGAATTGGGCCAAGCCCATGTTCACAATGTAAACAAATAGAAAAGAAATTTATAAACAATAAAATTTGGACAAACAACACAAATTACACTAGTTTAGGATTTAATTACATGTTTTAACTTTAGTTTTTGAAATTATCATTTGTGTCAGATTTCAGTTCCCGGACACATGTATTTGGCGCTTCCAAATACATGTAGCTCAGTTACATGAGGTCAAAATTAGGTGTTATTTTTTTTCTAGGCTATATACAAGTAGATTCACATATATCTAGGATATACTAACTTTGTCGCTCGCCTCTCTTTCTCTCTCGCTAACATCTCTCCTAGTGTATATGTATTTCAGAATGTATCTGGTATCGTAGAAACATGTATTTAGTGTGATTCACATGTATTTGTGAATCACTGACTCTCTCATTCGTCTCCCTTCTTTTTCACTTGTCTCTCTCCTCTCTTGCTCGACTGTCTCTTTCGCCCGCTTCAATTAGCTCGCTTCTCTCATTTCTCACTCATCTCTCTCCCTATGTATTTCAGAGTGTATTTTGTAGGAAAAATATATGTATCTAGGTATAACTAACTTAAAATATGGTATTAAATTATTAATTAGTGAGACAACATGTAATGATTTTAAACTATAGAGAGAATTAATAAATATTGTAAAAATGTTTGTGCAATTATGTCGTTTTATAATTTTTTTTGCAAATTTACTTTAATTTGCTACATTCACCTAAAATTTGCCATTATTAGTTGCAAGTTTAGAGCCTATTTGGATTGACTTAATTTAAATGCTTTAAAGCCCAAAATAGCTTTTAAGAATTTTTATAGTGTTTGACTAAAATTTAAAAATTACTTTTAAGCGCTTATTTTTAAGCTAAAAAATAAAAATAAAAATCCTAACTTATGAGTTTTGCTTATAACACAAAAATATATAAGCTCATTCAAACAGTACTACTTTAGTTCAGCTCGTGTCTTTTAGCACACTCTTGCTTCACTGGCAATTTTTAAAACAGCAACAATTGTTCTGTCATAAGAATTAGTTACTTTTTTGGGGATTGATTTTTACTTTATTTCAATATTTAAATTCAATTTAAAGTTGAATTTCATATTTGAAAGTGGTACACACCCTTTTGTTACTCCATCTTCTTAAATTTCAAATAAAGTGTTATATTTTCTTCTTTACAAAAAATGATAATCAAACACAACTTTATTTTCATAAATTCCACATAATATTTTTAAAAAATGAAATTTAAAGCCAAACGACTGACAAATCTTTTTTCAAAATATGTCTAATATACACCACTTCAAGATTCAACCACTCTTTTTCAGTAAGTGTGAATCATACATCATTAATATTGTGATACGTGTAGTTATTTTTATAAGAAATTTTTTTTACCAAAATTACAATTATATCCTCAAGTCCCCAAAATTCCCATCTTCAACCTCCCAAGTAACCATGGCTTGCCAAAGTGTCATCACCTACTTTGGAGCTTTTGTAGACTTTCAAAATTATTATTAAATCATAGTAGTATTGTTCTCTAATAGGATATGATTATCCTAGAGATAATAAGCCTATGAATGATTCTTGACAATTTTTTCCATTAGGTTCAAGAACTAAAAGCGATCGAAGTCTTGTCTTAGAGAATGGGCTTGAAGATGATAAGGCTATTTGAACACAAACTATTACAGGGCTATTTAGCATTGGTTCAGCTTGGAGTAGCGTCAAAAACAAAAGAAACAATCAGAATATCACCAATAATGTTTGAAACAACAACGCTGTTATATTTCGTATTTTTGTACATTGGAATATTTTAAGCTAATCAAGATAAGTTTAAGGACAAGATCATTTTGAGATATGAGATAAAGACTTTTTAATCCCCGATTTTAATTAGTACACGAATTGCTTATAAATTTTATTTTGGTATAGAAATATTAATGGAGACTAGGGATTAATTAACCATGATTAGATTATTAAGTAGGGATTAGTAATTAATTATGATTAATTAACTTAATTAGACCACTAAGTGGGCCCCACCAAGACATGTGACAGAATCTGATTGACATATGGGTATAGTGGGACAAAATAGACACATGTCACTCCATAAGGCAGCATATAAATAGTTATTTGATGACTACTAGGATCAGCACTATTTCATTTCATCTTCAACATTTTGTGAAACCTAGAGAGAGAAAGAATGGTTTGGCCATGACAGCCAACTTGAGCTCAAAAGTTGTGATACAAAATTTATATTTTTTTCAAGGTAATTCAACCATTTGAAGGGTCTATGGTAACGTGAATTGGTCCTTGAGGACCGCAAAAGTGTTTATTAATTGAAGTCATCAATTCCAGCCAGTTGAGAAGATAATTTTTTAAGGTAAAGTTTGATCATCTTTTTACACATTTTAATAAGAATTTAGACGTGTTGTAAATGTGTAAATATAAATTGAATCCATGAAATTATGTGTGTTGATGTTGAAACATGATTGAAGCCGTAAGGGGCTGTTTGGTGTAGAAAATGGTGAACTAATTTTGCTTAGTATATTGATTGTTATTGTTATGAATTTTATGATGAGAATGAAGGTATTTAATGGATAAAGTTGAAGTTAAATTTCTTTGTGGGCTGTTGTAAGGATTATATTAATGTTCATATAGTTTTCTTGCTTTTAAATAGATGATGATGCTGTCGTATAGTTGCTAGTGTAACTCATGAATTTGGAGGAAAATAATGTGTTAAGTAATGCATAATAAAAGTGGATGGTTGTTTGGCATGTTCATAGGTGTTCGTGAGATTATCGGGCATCTCTTTACGTTGTTAGTTAGGGGCTGTTTTGATATGCTATTGTTGTTCTTATTGAGCTTAGAAGATTAATGATAATTAAGATTAGGTGTTGTGTTGCATGTTGGTTGGGTTGTTATAGGGTTGTTTAGATAAAAACGTTAAGATTACGAATTATTAGGGATAACTTGAAAATGTAGTAGTCGTATGTGGATTATTATCGAATATTGGGAACGCAGGCTATTTGGAATGTTGTGTGGATTGTTTGGAGTGTTCTCGAATCTGCCTTGAATAACTTTGATATAATATAATACTTGAATGCATAGTTATTGGTAATGGATTGACTATTGTGTGATCGGTTTGAATGTAAGGAACATTGTCTAGTTATCTAGAAAGGAGTTACTAACGTTAGAATACGTTTTGAATTTTCCTGTAGCTTAACTATAGCTCTTAACGTTTTACTATAGGCTGAGATACTATTGGGCAGCGTATACGTCTTGTGTTGCAAATAAGCACTAAAGGTATGCAAAGTTATCCCTCCTTTCTTTTAGCATGTCTTAAAACTCTTATGACATGAGCTTTGGGGTAATTTCATTCATAGATTCCGAGTATGATTCATGATTTTTATTCATTTCTTGATGCTAAAACTCTTAAAGTAGTTGAGTTGTTGCCCTTGAGTCTTCTATATGTCGGACAATAGTTGGTATGTGAAAGTCCCTATTCTTAAGGACTCTATAATGATTAATGTCCTTAACTTTCATAAGCTATTTTGCATTATCTTGATACATGTCTATGATCCCTGAGGCTTTATTTAATATAATTCATAATGACACTCAAAGAGTACTGAACATGACTATCGCCCTGATACTCGAGTATTAATTAGCCTACTTATCTATTAAGTCTCAAATGATGATTTAAATGCATATGTTTACTCACTACTCTGCTCGTGCATATTGTTATTAAATCTTTCACCGAGTCCCGGGCCGAATATGTTATCATGCACAGTTTTACTACATCATTCACTGAGTCCCATGATGGGCCAAGTATGATATACGTGTACACAACTTTATTCACCGAGTTCCTTACTAGAGGGCCGGATACGGTATAGGTATATGATGATATGATTATGGCACCGAGTCCCATAATGGGCCGGGTACAATATATGATAATGATATGCATGACTTTTTTCGTAAAGCACAAGTACAGTGTTTTCTTGATTAGTATACTTGCCTCCTGGAATCTCTACTTCAGTTATGATCCTTCTTATTATATTTTATGCTTTATATACTCAGTATGTAACTCCTACTGACCCCCTTTCTTCGGGGGGTTGTGTTTCATGCCCGCAGGTGCAGATACTCGTTTTGGTGATCCGCCAGCTTAGGACCCCTATTCAGCTGTCTTGGAGTGCTCCATTATCTAGGAGCCTAGATTTTTGGTACAGATCCTTTTGATGTATATATATGTTTATCCAGGGGTACGACGGTGCTCTGTCCCATCATATTTTGTTATTGATATTCTTAGAGGTCTGTAGACATATATATGGTTGTATATAGACGTTGTCCAGCTATGTTAGCATGACTTATATTTTGGGGATGTTTCCTTTTGTAGTGGCAAGCCTTGTCGGCTTGCGTACATGTATATTTTAGGATATTGTGTGTGGTGGCAACCTTGTCGGCTTGTGTTCCATGTTATCTGTTGATGTTGTAACTCTTCAGGAGACAGGTTCCGTTGATATATAAATATGTGACAGTTTTGAGATGACATTTTGTTTCCTTAAGTTCCACATTATATTTAGTTGTGGTTTGATGATAGTTAACAAGTGTGTACGCGAGTGTTCAGTTCGGACACTAGTCACGACCTACGGGGTTGGTCGTGACAAACACACCTTTTAAGTTATCTTTTCTTAAATGAAGAGATATCTACTAATGATAAAGTGGCAAGAGTAGGCATTAATATTCCTCGAGGATGCCACTGTTGCGATGATGTTAACAGAATCAATATCATTGAGATAGTCGATCATATTTTTTGTAGAGGCGATCATGCCAAGATAGTGTGGAGTAATTTTGTGTGTCCTCTAGGAATCGGTTATAGGAAAATCTCTCTGAAGATGGTCTTGATTAATTGGTGGAATTTGAGGATCTATAACCCTGTAGTTGCTTTCATTGCTAAAACTCTCCCCTCCATTATTTGTTGGGAATTGTGGAGGGCTAGATGTAGTAGCAGTTTGAGGATGATAAACCTTCACACTTTTTTTTTGATAAACCTTCATTCTACCGAACAAAAACTAATGTCATCTTTACTATTTTACAGGTTACAAAGAACCAGTTTAGCAAGGCTAGAATTGGATCAAACATGGGATAGCATTTGGCAAATTTTTAAAGCTAAAATCCAACAAAGGACATTTCTGGTGGTTAGATCCACCTAAACTAATAGTAAAACTCAATAATGATATAGTAGTTGCCTTCAAGGAAATTGTAGAGGAGGTGGGATAATTGGAGATAATCAGGGCTTCTCAATTTTGCCTACTCTATAAATCTCGGCAAAGGCACAAACAACATGGTAGAAATTACCGCAATGCTATTTGGGCTCAACTAGTGTAAGTACAGAGGCTACGACATATGGGGAAGACATAATCCATGTTGTTGAATAAATGAGTAAAGACGGAATGAAGACCTCTCTGCACACTTGAGAATCAGATTCAGGAGATTTAGAATTTAGTTGACTCTCATGATTTTTAATATCAGCCATTGTTTTAGGGAGGCTAACAAACCTGTTGATGAACTAGCAGTCCTTGGTCATGGTTTGGTGGGAGTACATGTCTTCAACTCCTTTTCCGAACTTCCTAGGGATGTTGAGGGTCTAGTAAACATGGATAGATGGGATTTTTCTACCTTCAGATACAAACGAACTAGACCAACAAATATTGTTTATGACCCCTTTTGACTTTTTTAATTTCTACTATCGCTAAAGTTAGTTTAGGACTAGCTAATGGTAGCTAATTAACTTAGTGGATCAAACTAACGTTGTCTCTACTCTATGATCATGTAATCAATTTGGTGTGCCAAACTCAGCCTTGTATTTTTTTGCTTTTTTTGCTCATCAATGATCAAAGGGGGTAGTTAAATTAGAAAAAAAATTATCCTAAAGACTTAAGAATCGGATATAAAAACATGAAATAGCTAAAAGATAGTAAATATCAATATCGTAAATCAAAAATCCAAATCCTTAGATTTTACTCTCATGGCAAATAACAACAATAATATGGTATGCTCCCTCTAAAAGCCTTAGAGGAACTCAAATCTCATAGCGAAATCTTTCAAAAACTTACCTTCCTTCTAGGTTTCTTAGTCCATATTTGTAGAAGCGAATCCAAAATTTTAAGTTTATGAATTTTTAGTAATCTCAAATTAATATACATTGATAACTAGATAGCGAAACACATGTTGTTATTCAATATATACTTAAAAAGTAACGAATCACTAAAAACATCGATTATGAACTCTATTCACTTCAATCACATGTGGATACGCTTTTCTATACCTTTATTCCAACTTTTAAAACTATATTTTGCGAAACAATCACCTACTCTTTCATTTTCATATCCTCTCGACCTCATTTTTAAAGAAGCAACAACATAAGCATCTTCTTTAATGTTATTTTCAAACCCTTTAGAATATGAAGTATCAAACCAATAAGGATTAAAATAAAATGATGCAATTTTCCACAAAATCCCTCATTTGAGAAACGAAATCATGAGGTTTACAAGATTCTTTATAATGTAATATCTTCTCACATTCTCGTTAGATCACTTTAAATTAAAAGGATATTCTGAATTTATTATCTTTCAGCAGAATCGAGTTAAAGATCCAAATCCAACTTTTTATCTTTATATGATGATTGAGAAGGATGAATATCGTCATAAATAACTAGACATGAAAGAGAGCTTAGCCAAGGAGAATTTGAAGTGATTTATTAAACCAAAAAATTAACTACATAACCCTAGTCGCTGGCCAGCCGTCACCAACGACTGTCCTACCTCTATCTCTACCTATACTTATACCTCTACCTCTACAAGCTTCCACTTCCTCTTCTTCTACACCAAGTTACGCTCAAACACTTGAGTATGGAGCTTTTACAAAACCCAAATGACATCCCATTCCAATGAAGGAAATGTCTTACTCTGAAGATTTTTCGGTGGTGCGTTGGACAAATGCAGAAGTAGCTAGAATGGAGCAGATTGAAAATCTTCAACATGCTATTGTTGGTAAGTTTAGTTATGGGTGGCCAGAGATGCAGGAATTAAGAAACATTATCCCTCATCAATGTGGAGTAAAAGGAAAGTGTGATATCGTCCTTTTGAGAGACAGACATTTGTTGATAAGATTTTCTCTAATTGGAGGATTTCATCAAAATGTCCTCAAAGGTTTCATTTTGGTTGAAATCGAAGGATGGTCATGCATATCAAACGAGGCCTCTAATTTATAACTCTACTTTCAAGGTTGAGGAAGAAACATCAATAGCCATGGCTTGGATTTCTTTCCCAAATATACTTCTGAAGTATTTTGTGAAAGAATACTTATTTACTCTGGCTTCAGCAGTTGGGAAGCCCTTAGGTTTGGACATGGCCACCATAAATAAAACTAGACCTAACTGTGCAAGGGTTAAGGTCCAAGTAGATTTGCTATCTGATCTACCTAAGTTTGTGCTGATGGAAATTGAAGACGAGAAGACTAAGGAGATAAGGAAAGAAAAGGTGCGTATACAATATAATCACCTGCCAAATTATTGCACACAATGTAGGTTACAAGGCCATTCAAATGAAGACTGTCGAGTACTACACCCAGAAATGGTGGCAAACAGAAATGAGGATCCAAACAAAGTGGAGAAGGAGCAAGAGAAGAGAGATGTAACAAAAAAGGATACGACATATGCTGTGGAAAAAATCAGAAGGCACCAGGGAAGGAGATATCAAGTCCAAACATATGTCCCTAAAGTGCTATCAAGTGGGAAGATTGTTACTTATCCTAGAATACCCAAAAGAAACAACAATAAGACCACTGTTGATACTGGCAAAAACAGCCCCCAAGCAGTTGCTACTCATCATCATTTTGAAGTGTTAGAAAAATTCATTGAAGAAGGTCCCTCTATTGGTGATGAATTTGATACTAACAAGAATTTAATTCTCAAGGATACAAAAGAGTTGGAAGCAAATGGTGGCAGTGCAGCTGAGGAGGACATTCTTTCAAACTATGAACATGAGTCAAGATCTAGCAGCTTGACAACAACCAAAAGGGAATTAGAACCTGAAATGCAGAAGGAGGCTAACAGCTTCAACATAAACAAAGGGGAATTACAGATTGTAGATGACCAGACACCACATCCCACACCTCAGGAACATGTCTAGGAATTCAGTTCTAATAATCCTGACAAGGTATTACAAGCCACAATTGACATTACTAAGGGTGTCAGTGCAGCTGAGGAGGATATTCTTTCAAACTATGAACATGACTCAGAATCTAGCAGCTTGACAACAGATGATAGGGATGTGGAACTTGAAATACAGAAGAAAAAAATGGACAAAGGGGAATTACAGGTTGCTGATGACCAGACATCACATCCCACACCATTGGATCTTGTCCAGGAATTCAGTTCTAATAATCCTGACAAGCTGTTACAAGACACAAGTGACATTAATAAGGGTGTCAGTGCAGCTGAGGAAGACATTCTTTCAAATGAACATGTCTTAGGATCTAGCAGCTTTACAACAGGTGATAGGGAATTGGAATTTGAAATGCAAAAGGAGGCTAACAGTTTAATAACAGACAAAAGGGAATTAGAGTTTGCAGATGACACACTTCTGGATCCTGTCTAGGAATTCATTTCTAAAAATCTTGACAAGGTGTTACAAGACACAAGTGACATTAATAAGGGTGTCAGTCCAGCTGAGGAGGACATTCTTGAACGTTTCTCGGGATCTAGCAGCTTGACAACAGAAGATAGGGAATTGGAACTTCAAATGCAAAAGGAGGCTGACAGTTTGACAACAGACAAAAGGGAATTAGAGGTTGCAGATCTTAGTTCTGATAATACAATGGAGGAGGGAGATTTGAGCATCTCAATTGACAATGGGATTGGTTCATTTCCTCCTTAGAGGGAAGTAATCAAGAATTCAATAGTGTCTCAAACAGAAAGGGACAGCACAACCACATATTCATCAGAGAAAACAATCTCTTTTAAAGAAACTACATGATGTGATCTCTCATAACATTACTGAGAGAGCTGAAGAGCAATATGATGAGGATAACAACAAATTTAAGAAAAGTGAAGAGGAGGTTTCTCTTGAACATGTCTTTAATAATATGGTCAAAGAAGCTGACATCTCACCAAGATCGAAGCACATCTACAAAAAAGGAAAGAAGCAAGTAAACACAGATACTCTTCCTGTAAGAGTGGTACCAAGGAGAGGTTGTAGGCCTACTTTTAAATGATGATGAAGACACTCTTCTGGAATATCAGATCTGTGAAGACACAAAAAGCTTTTCATAGAGTTCAAATGTTGCACAAATATCACAGCTTCTCTATTATAGCTTTAATGGAGCCTTTTCAACACTACAAGCATATTCAGGCATTTAGAAGGAGATTAGGCATGACATATGCCCATTACAACTGCAATGGTAAAGTATGGTTCTTTGTAAAAGATCATGTGGATGTGGAGATACTGCAAGATCAGGAACAACAGATCACTATAAAACTGTTTTTCCAAGAATGGGATAAGTCACTGATGGTAACCATGGTTTATGCAAAGTGTGATCATCTTGAAAGAATTAGTTTATGGGATAGTTTGTATGATTTGGCTGATCAAATGGACTTGCCTTGGTTGGTAGGAGGTGACTTCAATGTCATTATGAATGAAGATGATAAGATTGGTGGTTTACCTGTTTTCCCTGCTGAATATGAAGATTTTGCTTTTTGTATCAACTCAAGTGAGCTGTATGAAATAACTTACAAGGGGAGTCTGTTTACTTGGTGGAATGGGAGGACAGAAAGTAACTGTATTTTCAAGAGACTTGATAGAATGATTACAAACTCCAAATTACAAGATTGGTTTGCCCACATGGAGGTGCAACATTTATCTAGAACAGGATCAGACTATGTTTCTTTATTACTTTCTTGTGGTGAAACCTCTCAGCACATAAGAAAGCCTTTCAGATTTCTTAATTTCTGGACAGAACATGAATCCTTTATGGATGTGGTTAAACATGCATGGATTATAGACTTTGAAGGAGATGAGTTTATCAGATTCAAGCTAAAACTAAAAAAATGTGAAATCTGCATTGACTACTTGGAGTAAGACCACTTTTGGTGATATTTTCAAACAACTAACTGTTAGGGAAGAGGTGGAGAGAATAAAGGAGCAATGTTTTGAAAAACATCCAACACCTATGAATAGAATGGTATTGCAACAAGCACAAGCAGCTTTGAAAAAAATATGTTCATTATGAGGAAGAATTTTGGAGACAAAAATCACATATGTCCAGTTTTGCTGAGGGTGACAGAAATACAAAATTTTTTCATAGTATTGTGAATGGTAGGAGGAAAAGGATGCAGATCAGAAGAATTCAAAATCACCTAGGAGATTGGCTAGAAGGGGACTGACTCTTGGCAGAAGAAGCTTGTAAATTCTTTCAACAACAGTTCTCCCAAGAATTTGCACCATTAGATGACCAACTGCTACAACAAATTCCTTGTATGGTGGATCGGCATTCTAATGATCAGCTGATAAGAATACCAACATTAGAGGAGGTGAAAAAGGTTGTTTTTGCCTTATCTACAGAGAGTACTGCTGGTCCAAATGGGATGGGTGGAATTTTTTATCAGGTATGTTAGGACATTGTTGGTGTTTGTGTACACAAACTGGTTAAAACTTTCTTTAATGGTCAAACTCTTCCAAAATCAGTAACACATACCAACCTTGTACTGATACCAAAGAAGAACATCATAGAAACATTTGCTGATATGAGACCAATTAGTCTCAGCAATTTTATCAACAAGGTGATTTCAAGAGTGGTTCAGGAAAAACTGAAAGGCATCCTACCTTCTCTAATTTCTCTCAACCAGGCCGGATTTGTTAAAGGCAGATGTATCAATGAAAATGTCCTACTCACTCAAGAAGTAGTAACTGACATCAGACTAAGAGGAAAACCAACTAATGTGGTTCTTAAACTTGACATGACTAAAACATATGACAAGGAATCATGGACATATTTGATCAGAGTCCTAAGGAAGATGGGTTTTTCAGAAATTTTCATAGATATAGTTTGGAGGCTGATTGCAAATAACTGGTACTCCATACTACTTAATGGTCAAGCACATGACTTCTTTCATTCCTCTAGGGGGGTTAAACAAGGAGATCCTCTCTCTCCTTCCTTGTTCATTTTATCTACGGAAGTTCTTTCTAGAGCTTTGAATTCTTTATTCAATAATAGGGAATTCAGAAGCTATGGAATGCCCAAATGGAGGGAAAATCTGAATCACCTAGCATATGCAGATGACACAATAATCTTTTCATCAGCAGATGCTAGATCTTTGGAGCTAATTATGGAGGTACTACAAGCTTATGAGCAGGTATCAGGACAACTCATAAATAAAGATCTGGGATGCCCTGTCACACCCTCGAGGAAAAGAAAGGCTGATTATAATGACCTAATCAAAAAAGTAAAGAATAGGCTGCAGACTTGGAAAGGAAGATTGTTATCCAGTGGAGGAAAAGCTGTTCTGATAAAAAATATTCTAATGAGCATGCCAATCCATCTTCTGTCAGCCATTAAACCTCCAAAATATGTTATCAATGATATGCACAATTTTTTTAAAATTTCTTCTGGAATAATAGTGAAGAGGGTAAAAGAAGACACTGGTCTTCCTGGTTAAACCTGTGCAAGCCAAAAGAAGAAGGGGGAATAAGAATCAGATCCTTGTTTGATGTATCAAAGGCCTTATGTGCAAAACTGTGGTGGAAATTCAGTACAACAAATACCATATGGGCAAATTACATGTGGATCAAATACTGCAAAAGGCACAATCCTCAGACTGTGCAGTGGAAGGGAGACTCTCAAGCCTGGAAGACTATGATAGAGGCAAGAGATAAGATAGAGCAAGTAATATGGTGGGAACCAAGGAGTGGAACTGCAAATGTATGGTTTGACAACTGGACAAAACTAGGACCTCTTTATCACATTATACCAGAAAACTTTCAAATAGCTGAGGGTGTTCAAGAAGTAAAAGAAATAATGTTGCAAGATGGTTGGAACTTAAGAAAACTTTAGCAGTTATTCCCTATGGATATTGTAACTCATATCCAAGAAGAATTACACTTTCATGAACCAACACAATAGTGGGATATACCAAGATGTATGATGACAGCTTCAGGCAAGTTTACAGTAGGCTCAGCATGGGAGTTATTGAGGAGCAAAGCAGTCAAGTCACATGTCTTCAACAATATATAGATATCTGGGGTACCTTTTAAGATAGCCTTCTTCTGCTGGAGGTTGTGGAAAAACAAAATTCCACTTGGAGATGTATTAAGAAGGATTGGGATAGAAACTGACACAACATGCTACTGCTGTGATTACAGACAACATGAAACAGTGGAGCACTTGTTTGTTATAGGAAATGTGGCTACAAAAGTATGGAATTATGTTAAAGCTGTTGTTGGCATTACAACACATTTTCAGCAAATTAGGCAACTTTTCCAAGTCTAGTGGAATACTGACTCTCCATCAATTTTCAGCAAAATCTTTAAAGCTATTCCATTGGTCATTATGTGGCAGATATGGAAATGGAGGAACACAGTTCTACATAGAGGAAAGATGTCCATCAACAAAGTGATTTATGAGATAAACATGATGATATATCAAATTACTAGAATGAGATTCCCAGGACAACAAAACCTACCAAGATGCATACCTCAAATACTGCAAAAATTTGAGGCATACATGCCAAGAATTGTAACTAGGATAGTGACATGGGATTTTCCTAAACAAGGATGGTATAAATGTAATTCTGATGGAGCTTCTAGAGGAAATCCTGGACCAAGTTCTGTGGCCTTTTGTGTTAGAAATGAAGTTGGCGACCTCCAGTATGCAACAGCAAGAAGAATTCCAGATGGATCAAATTTGATAGCAGAAGCAAGGGCTCTACATGAGGGCCTTCAACATTGTGTTACTTATAGACTCCTACCAGTGATCTTGGAAATAGACTCAATGACTATGAAAAACATTTTGACTGGACAGTGGGAGACCCCATGGAGCATATCTATGATCACAAATGATATCTCCAGGCTGAGGAGGATAAGGAAGTCAGGGTGGAACATGTTCTGAGAGAAGGAAATGGACTGACAGATTTTTTAACGAACTATGCTTTTGATTTTGCAGGTGATCATCAATTTGAAATTTTTTCTTCACTTCCTGTCAAAGCACGGAAAATTCTAAATACAGAAAAGTCGCATATACCATACATGAGAATTAGGCGAGCAAAAGACCACCAAATACCCAGAAATTAATAACAACCTGGAGAGCAACATAAACAACAACTTTGAACCTCAACCAGTCATGACAATCATATGAACCTGTAATCTGATTTGACGACTATAACTTTCAACATAGCAAAAGGAATCAGGAGCTACTGCTGAAGGAACATGGATGATTTCTACTCCATCCTGGAAGCCTGAATAAGTATTCATTTGACCTTGAACCATAGCACCTGGTGAGAGCTTGTTGGTGTCCGAAATGGTTTCGAGGTAAGGCTAGAGGAAATGCAACAGATAATTACTCTTAGTATCATCGATGTAGCTCACACTTCATAATTCAGCTTGTTGCTTAATTTCTTAGGATAGCTTCTTTTTCTTCTTTCTTCTCTTGTACTGATCTCTTTTATTCAAATAAAACATTGCCAAAACTTGTTTTGGTGGATTCATTCAAAAAAAATAAATTATACTAATACAAAAACTAGGACTAAACACTCACTTGGGTCCGTAGCAGCAATGTATTCCATGGAAGCAAGAGAATTAATATTATTTTTGAAACTCCACTAGCCCACCAATAACCAATTTCTTTTCCCATGACATTATTCCCAAAAACTATATAACTTATATAATATAATCCCAATTAATATTACAATTATACATTACGTGGGCGGCCATATTAGTTGTTGAATCGTTAGAACGGCCACTGAAGCAGATGGGTTTGTGCATTGAGAGTCAACTTATTACTTGGTGGAGTCAAATTAAAGGGGAAAGAACAAGATGAACCGAGAAGATTTCACATTAAGCAAAAAGAATGAATAACATGACATCGAACACTAATGACCACTGTAGATTCATGAACAATACTAAGACGAGTAGAGCATTTCAAAATTAATCAAAGCTAAGGAAAACAAACAAAAGACCAAAATCTTAACCAAACGAGGAACCACAATCCTTACTGAAACTTATCGAAACAATCAATTAAACCAATAACTCGAAAGAAGACTTAAAAAGTACGAAGCAGCATACCTTTTTAGGAACAGCGAGTGGACCAATGAAGCTTCTTCCAACACCACCATAATGATGACTAATTGTTATCTTTCCTTTCAGTCTTATTGTTTGAGCTTTCAGTAGAAGACGAGATCATAATATTATGATCTCATCTTTTGTTGAAAGCTCAAACGATAAAACTGAAAGGAAGGTCTATATACATCTTACCCTCTCCATTATCAGTTGTGAGAATACACATAGTATGTTGTTGAGATCATAATACATAAAAGAAAAAGAAAATAATGACTTCACTGTCACATTGGAAATTGAGTGCAAAGCAAACAAAGAGAAGAAGCAGCATGCATGAGTTGATATTACAACCCACAACTACTTGACAGCCATATAATATGTCAAAGTTATACCAAGTAAGGTTACACATTTAAACCCCAGAAGAGTCAAAATGCACATACTGACATTGCCAAGTAAGGTTTGTCAATCAATTCATCAAGGCTTTCAAGCGCTCTTGTCTAAAAGATTCACTTCCTGAAGCAGTGCAATAATCTATTACCACAATACATGAGGGTGCTCACACAAGAGTAGAGACATTTTGACGAACCAATTTACAACAACAGCTCAGTCCCAAACAAAGTTGGGGTCAGTGATACAAAATCCTCACGGAACATGTTGCTCCATTTAAGCTCATCTCGGACCAATATTGAACAAAAATAGAAGTATTAAATTCTCACTATTTTCTCTCTCTCTCTCTCTCACGCACACACACAGAGAGAGACATATATATATCTATATATATATGACAGGACTAAAGGACTCCTCTCATAGGTCCTGAGGTAAATGTACTAATACGACAAAAAATAATGAGGTTACAGACCCTATGGATCTCCAAGTTTGTAGCCCAGCTGTTCTGCTGGGCATGCAACGTGACCAACAAGAATATTACTGGTTTGGGAACACTCAACTTCCATCAGCGAGCAACTTCTTTTCTTCTTCCGCATAGACTCTAACAAGGACACTGTCAAAGCCTTAGTCCTCAAACCTGCACAGTGACATATAAGCAGCTTGAAAGCGTCAGTTCAATATTCCACAGTACAAATCATTCTAGAAACCATGTCAGTTTTAAATGGAGTATATTGTCATGAAAGAGATCTGCAATGTCCAGGTTGATGATATTCTACTTTCTTAAAGCAAAGATATATTAAGCTTGTAGTTCCTAAAATATGGTAAGCACCTGTATAAACAATTAATTCTCTTGAACAGGTATTAGATGTTGGTACAAACAACAGCAGAGTCAGACTTTTATAAAGAAGTAAACATATGAAAAAGCCAAGAGATTCAACAAATAGTATATATACATAAAAAAAAAATTACCTATCTACACGGTATAATTTCCAGTGAAGAGGTGTCAGTCAACATCCCTTGGCAAAGTGTGGGGGATTCAACAAATAGTATATATACATATAATAAATTTACCTATCTACACAGTATAATTTCCAGTGAAGACGAGCCAATCAACATCCCTTGGCCAAAAGTGGGGGATTCAACAAATAGTATATATACATAAAAAAAAATTACCTATCTACACGGTATAATTTCCAGTGAAGAGGTGTCAGTCAACATCCCTTGGCAAAGTGTGGGGGATTCAACAAATAGTATATTTACATACAATAAATTTACCTATCTACACAGTATAATTTCCAGTGAAGACGAGTCAATCGACATCCCTTGGCAAAGTGCGGCTCTGCCATTGAGCACAAAATGATCTAAAAACTGAATTTAAGCTAAAATCATAACATAAACAAAGCACTCTGAGGGAAGAACTCTAGCTCCGTCTCCAACAACATTCAAAGCCACTGTTTTGTTCCACACTTACGTGATGGGATTGGCGATGAAATTGGACCATAAAATGTGGAGTTATGGAAGTATATACATATTGGAGGTATGTCACAAATAGACAAGAAAGTACAATTGATGCAGGGGGGGGGGACTTATAACTTCTGCTATAGCTTATAAATAATGGCCTTACAGTTTTTAAAAGAAAAGGCCTGACAGTAATAGGATGATAACAATTTCTTAATGCATTTGCATGTGGATCATTAGGGTAGGCTGTCTACATCACACCCCTTGGGGTGCAGCCCCGGGAATGCTTTTGTGCACCGGGGCTGCCCATTTTTTTATTTGCAAGTGGATCATAACAACTTTTGTTCTATTTGAGAGATTCTCGAAATAAGCTGCTACAAATGAGTAAACTTGCGATATTATCCTCTTAATTTCCTTAATCTTTTCCTCAGTTTTTACTATTTTAAGACCAAGAGCTACTCTTTCCCATTGACTATCCAACAAAAAGCCAAAAGTTTATGTTCCTGTTCTTTCAGTGAAGTCCTTGTTTCTACTCCTTCATGACTTGAGCAGAAGAGATTATTCGAAATGCTTCCTTCACAAAAGAGAAGTTTCAGAGTCTTGGTATTGTGCATCAAACACTTTGTAATCGCCAAGTACAACAATCTTTAGATGATGCCAGGGGTTAACAGATTGGAAAAGATTGTTCACAAATAAACAAAGAAAGGCACTTTTCCCCCGAGCATTGATTGCAACAGATAAAGAACCTATACTCCCACTCTGACCTTCTCCCTTCAACAACTATGAGAGGGAAATCATAACTTCTCTACAATGCCATCACTAAAGCAGCTTCTCCTATACAAACAAAGGTATTTCTAAACCAGCAATTCCCTTTCTTCAGTCTTTCTCCGTCTTCTCTTAATTATTTTCCTTTTTTGTTTGTGGGGGAGGAAACATCCTACTGCTTCCCCCTCCAGTAGTCTAGGGATTTCAATCTTTTGAGATTAAGCTTAATTTCTGATTTCACAATTATAGCAGCACTTGTTCTTTTACACATGAGTACAGATTCAATGTCTTATTAAAATTTCAATGTTCACTTATAGCTTCTTTAAACAGGAAATTATGATTACCGGGGAGTTTTTCTGATGTTCCTCAAGTCATCACTTTGCTAGCCTACTAGGCTAGTAACACAACCACATAACCCCAGGAAGTTGCCTCCAGCACTTAAATTACAGCAAATGGCAAGAGAAAAGTGTTAAACATGCTTTTCAGTTTATTACTTGTGGGAGAGCAGGAAAGACAAAAATAGGAAAACCACCTGCTAGAGAATTTGACAAGTACCAATAAAAGGAATATGGATTACTTCTAATTTGGGATAAAAGCGACATGTAAACTAAAAGAGTTACTTTGTGTTGAAATGACTCACCATCACTAGCAGCTGAAAGAAAGAATACAATGCTTGCAAATCTCCTTTACACCTTTTTTTCTAAGGAATAGGGTATAAGTCTAGTCAAAGTGGAATTATCCATGACACTAAGGTAAAAAGTAACAAGCTCATGTGTACATGTAGCTAACTAAATGATATAGCAATCAAGCAACCAAACTAATGAACACAAATAGAGAATCAAGTGCAACAGTTAGTGGCCGACCTCTGATACAACTAATTTAACTCGCTTGGATACCATTCTTTCTTGATAACAGGGATGCCCAAATTCACCAATAAACAAAATTCATTTCATCACATGATAGCATAACACCTTTCCACATTTTTCTTGATTGATCAACATCGTGTCCAAAATGGATCAACAAGAATCCAATTTCAGGTATCGTCATGATCATATTAACCTTCGCGCATTGTTCCTTGATTGATCAGCTTGACATCCAAAAGAAATCACCAAATACACAATTCATTTCATTGATGATCATTGCAAGCAGTAGTTGCACAGCTAAAAAAGATACAACAACAACTATGCTCAATCTCAAACTAGTTCGGGGTGGATTCTAACTTTACTCTGACCGCCAGCCAACTGCCCATTGATGATCATTGCAAACTGGAGCGGACAACTCAAAAGATACTACAACAACAACTATGCTCAATCTCAAACTAGCTCGGTTGATTGTAGTTTTACTCTAATCATCAACCGATTGCAACCCTCTCCTTCATTGGGACATGAAACAGGCAATGTAAGCTCATATGTAAAATATGCAAAGCTCAAAGCTCCACACGATCACAAATTTAAAACAGCACCAGAAAACTGAGAACTTTGCCACACTTCAATACCCTCAGCATCTTCTCTAGTAACAAACAGCCTATCTCCAGCTCCCTCAATCTTCTTTATGATCCCTCTTCCAGCATCTTCCACTTTATCCATATAATTCCTCCTATACAATCCTTCATGCAACACCCTTTCCCTCTCAGCATCACTTCCCTTCTCTCCCATTCTCGACCACACTTCCAACTCTCCTCCTCTTCCCACGAACACCTGCTTTCTATAACAGTGAATCAAGCTACTGGTTCCACCACCTGCATGTCTCATACATGGATTTTTCTCTTCCAGATAAACCCATGGATCTTCACTTAATTTACGTAGGTCTGCCACAGCCAAATCACCTGATTTTGAACATATCTTGAACATAGTCAAATCCTCCCTGTCAAAGTCAACGTCAGCAAAAGAGTCCCCGAACCGGCTGCTCCGACCTGAACCCGGCTCATTCGTCTCCCACACAACGTCTCCGGACCTGGAGTCCCACAACCGCACGTAACCGGAATACCCAAAAGCTCCGGCAGTAACTGAAACACCGACCAGCGCATTAATCTCCGGCAAAAAAGTCAACTTTCCGACGACAGTTGACTTCGCCGAATTGCCAGTTTGTCTTCCCAACTCCGAAACCACTTTCATCGTAAACTTATCAATACTCAGAACACAATTTTCTCTATGTTGACACTCGAAGGCAGCAAAAACAGAGTCCGGCGAGTCACCAATGGCGCGTACTCGGGCCTTGTAAATTCTAGGGTCAGATGGGTCGGTCCATTCCACAGACCCAACTCTACGCCCATTAGCCAAGTTGTAAAAATGGAGCCCCGATTCGAATTCAGAACCAACAACAGCCAAATCGGGTCCAACTTTCCGAATAGAGCTGATGAAATCAAGGTGAGTCCTAATAGTTTCGGTATGGGTCAAACTCCAATCATAAACCGAAACTTGCCCGCCGTGAGCAACCCAAACGGAGCCATCAGAATCTACAGCGTTGAAGTCCGTTACAACGCCATCAGAGGATGGACGAATGGCTGAGAAAAGTGAAGCGTCGATTCCACTGAGTTGACTCGGAGCGAGTGCAGATCTGAGTTGTGATTCAATTCCGTAATAAACAGCTTCATCGATAAGCTCTTGATTGGAGAAACGTTTTGCCGTCGAAGGTAGACGATTAGACCGGAGAAGAGCTAAGAGAGCCGAAAAGATTTCGGGGTCCCGGTCGATGAAAACCGGGTCGCCGGAATTCCGGTTTGATAAGGCGGATAAAAGAGAATCTGGTCCACCGGAGCGAAGTGTGGATACTGTGGTTTCAAAGAGCTTGCCGCCGACGTTGAGCTTTACACGATCACCGACTTGCCCTTGAATGGTACGTCGTGCACCGTCCTCCATTGATCGGAGATTTGCAAACTAGAGATGCCGGCGAAGGTTGAACTGAGCAAGGTGAAAGATTCAGTCGACCAAGTCACCGGAGCTGAATTGTGCTGGTGATAATTAGCCGGTTTGGATTATTGACTAACTTTTTAACGGTTAGGACTTGAAAACTGATTATAAGTTTTAAAAAAAATAAAATAGGTATAAGTTAATATTTTTTTTGATTTATAAGTTATTTTTGCTTAAAATAAGTTTATTCAAATAAATTCAACTATTTATTGAAGCTTATTTTAAACACAAAATGATTTTAAGTTGGTCAGCCAAATACTCAAAAAAACTTGAAAATAACTTATAAGTTAATTCACACGGCCTCTATTTTTTGGATGAAAAATAAATAAATAAATAAATCTGATTGTGGTTTAATTTTTAATTTTGTTTTATTAGGTGAAAGATTGGGTTCATTTCATAATACTTGCATATTGTGAACTAGTGAATTTATCCGCAAATCGCACGGAGTGAACTACATCATCCGTTTGGTTATAAAAAATTATAAATTAATTTTTTTTTTGAAATAATTTTTATTTTATTTAAAAATTAATTTTGATCATGAAAATTTCAAATTAAACTTGAATTTGAAATATGAATTTGAAAAACTTCTCAACTACTCCATATTCAGAATTTCAAATAAAATGCTATTTTCTATCATTTGTTAAAAAGTATAATCAAACATAACTCCAATTTTAAAAAATTCTTGTAAAGTGAAAAATATTTGATTTCTAATTATATATAGACAAATGCCCATCAAATTCACGATTTATTTTTTTCTTCTAATACTCGAATATTAAAATTATCAAAAAGTACCCAAATAGCATTTCTTTCAAACGTGTTATCTAATACTCGAATATTAAAATTATCAAATAGCATAAGAAATGCTATTTGATAATTCACGATTTAAATGCTATTTCTTTCAAACGTGTTATCTAAACATAAGAAATCATAATATCCACCAAACGTCTTCTCCGAACCTTAAGTTTTCAAATATTAAATCAATAGTTATATAAAAATGTTATTTATATTTTATTTTAAGTAAACATGAAATAATATGCATAAAAATAACTTGTTGGCAAATCTCTGACTATATATTTGTCCACCAAAATTACCTGTTTATTTAGTCTTTGCTACTCAAGAAATAATTGAATGAAAACATGACATCAAAAATTTCTCAAAAAACACACGTCATTGTATCACCCAAAAAAACATATAAACGCAATAAATTTTTGCTACTTTTCTACTCATATTCACCAGTCTAATATTATGAATTCATGACATAAATAAATTAAATGAAGATGTTTCGTTAAATGTGGATATTCATTTAGTGAGTAGGTGTAAATATAGCGATGTTCAAAATTTTTGATCAAGTTATGAATTTTTTTAAGTTTTAAAGATTCATAAATACACAAAGTAATACTATAACGAAAATAATATGTTCAATCTATTTGAGGAATTTTAGAAAAAGCAATGGGCAAGATATACATGCTTCATTAACTCGGTATATAAGCTATTAACCCAAATTAGTAGAAGAATTTTACGGCGTATTAATAAAATAAATTGAATTAAACCTTATATTATAAATATTAAGTACCAATTTGTTTCATAATTATAGTGTTGAGTAGACGGAGGGTGTAATGATATTTTAATTTATAGAGGGGTATCATATCATCTTATCTATGCCTATCTATATAAGATTATGCATTAACTTTAAAATATCTGAAAATTGTCAATGCATATATTTAGCTTATTGAATAGGAATGTGTTGGCATAACCTTTCTAATACGAGTCAAATTTTAAGATGATGGTAATATGGATGGTGATGGAATTGTCATTATTTTATCTTAACATATTTTTTCCTCCCTGAAAGCATTCATCTTTTGATCTTTTCTGTATTGTTAAGTTTCTTCCTTCCTCTTTTTGAAAATCAAAAGAAAAAAAATTATTGAAAAAATAAATTGTTAAGTATTATGAATGAAAAGGTGGAAATAACTAAGATTTTTGAGGAGAAATTTATAACCATTATAACCTTACTTATTTGATGAACAATTTATAAATTCAGAAGAGTTGATAGAAAATAATTATAGCCATGAAAAATTACAAAGAAATTATTGAAGAAAAAAATAAAGGCAAAGCAGGAGCATATAAATTTTTTCTCTATACAAAAATATAATATATGACGAAAACACACATATACCAGAGTCTCAATTCAACATAGAAAACAATCCCTACTCAAAGTTATTACAAAAGTACAAATACATATTGAAACTTTAAACCAAAAGTAAAAAAATATTAATAATATCCAATAACTATGAGAAATGTATCATAGGTAATACAAGTATACAAAAAATAAAAAAAGACAAGAGGAGTTTTCTTATTCTTCCAAGTATATTCAAGTGTTTCCCAAATCTTCAAGTGTATAACAAAATTTTCAAAACCTCTATTTATATTGTTACATAGCGGCATACAAAGAGATGACAATAAACATGACATTAATCCTTGAGATTGTAGGGAAGATCAAGGGGTGTATATATAAAATAAACGAGGAGGTAGTGGAGGTGTGGTATTATTACACATAATGATAGAATTACACCTTGAAATTATGGGCATCAACATTTATATAATATATTTGCAACAAAACATTAATTATTCAACAATTATTTAAATAAAAACCACATTAAAATGAAGAAAAAAACTAACAAATGCTTAAAAAAAGGAGAAAAAAAGATAAATAGAAATGGAGGCCATATAGACGTGCCACATCATCTTGTCTATATCTACCTTTATTATATAAATAGATTGCTGGACTACAAATATTTCGCAAAACCTCAAATGCATAGTTGTGATGACTTTTACATATATATCATGTGTACTTCTAAATTGGGAAAAAAGGTTCAATTATGCCATCGAACTTTGAGAAAATGCTCATTTATGTTATTTGTTAAAGTTTAGCTCATCTATGCCATTGTCGTTTGAGAAAATGACTCATCTATGCCATTATATTTTAATTACGATTTCGCAAAAGCACCTAAACAACTTTGAACACTTTTTCAGTTGAAGTTTTGGATCAAATATACTCTTTTTGCTCATTCTTCTTCAAAAACACATGAAGAACAACAAAAACTCTAAATTTTTAACTTCTTCAATTTTTCACGAAATCACCTCAAATTTCAAGAGTAGCGCCCCTCCGATCTAGATACCAAAATCCAATATTTTTTGAGCTCGAATCAACCTAATTCAATAAGACACTTAAAATTTCTTCAAAGTTTCAAACTTTTAACTTCCTTTAATGGTAAAATTTTCTTCACAACTTCAAATCACTTGAAATTTTGAACATAGACTCAAAAAAACTAAGGAACAAGGGTCTAGTGTCAAAAACAACAACAAAAAATGAATCAAAGCATATTTTTGAAATTTTGAGATTGATTTCCCCTTTTTCAAGTGATGTGGAGTTGTGGAGAAAATTATATCTTTGAAGGATGTTGAAATTTTGAAATTTCAAAAAAAATTAAGTGTGTCTTGTTGTGTTAGGTTGAATTCGAGCTCAAAATATATTGAGTTTTGATATCTAGATCGGAGGCAGGGCCGTCTCGACCATAAGACCACTAAAGTAACCACTTGGGGCCCCAAATTTTTTAGGGCCCCCAATATTTCCTATATATATGTTTACTTTATTTAATGTAGAAGTCGTTGTAATAATTGAGAAATTGAATAGTATTTAATTAATCGTAACATCTTTTTTTTCGTGGCTACCTATTTTGTTAACTTATTTATATTTTGGTGATTATCATGAGGCCACATTACAATTCTTACATTTACCCTTTTTATTCCCCAATCAATTGTTATTATCTCATTATTGAATATTCTAACATCTACCAAACGATCAAACATTTTGCATTATGCAAAATCGATTGTTTTGTGTTTATAAAAAGATCAAATTTATTTTTTGATGTATTCTTTAAATTTTAAGCACTGCAACAAATTCATACTAATATCATTATATAAACTTTTTAAATTTTGAGTCAGATTCTATTATTGTAACTTTATATTATATTTTTTCATTGAATATTTTCATTGTTAACATTCTTATTTCATAAGTTCTATGTATATCATATCTTCTCAAGACTTCACTTGTAGGATTACATTGAGTATGTTATAGTTATTCAATTAACATATGGCAACTAAAAGAAAAAAGTCTCTCTATGAAGTTTGGCTTTAGACCCTGAACTTGTTGAGACGACCCTGATTGGAGGGATGCTAATGTTGAAATTTGAGGTAATTTTGTGAAAAATTGAAGAAGTTGGAAATTTAGAGTTCTTGGTGTTCTTCATGTGTTTTTAAAGAAAAAGGAGCAAAAAAAGTACATTTGATCCAAATCTCCAATTGAAAAATGTTAAAAGTTGTTTGAGTGATTTTGCAAAATCAGAATTAAAAAATAATGGCATAGATAAGTCTTTTCTCAAAGTTCGATGGCATATTTGAGCCTTTCCCTTCTAAATTTATCGTCTTATTTTCTTGCTCAATAATGTAAATTTATTTTTATTCTTTCACAAATATGGTGTTCATCACGAGAATAATTGTGTCCCCTTATTCCTGATATAAATACCATATTTGCGAAAAAAGAATCAGCCAGCGCCAACTAACTCTATAATTTCATGTAGCCAAAATACCCTTGAACTCCTTGAGTCCCAATCCAAGCATGTCAAAAAGTCTCTCTCTCTCTCTATATATATATATAAAGCTTCAAATTATGCAATTAACACACAAAATATTAACATAAAAGAAGAATTAAATTATTAAACTTATATCTTTAAATTTATATCATGTATTATGAAATGTATATCATGCAATTAATTGTACAACCGTAATTGTATTGTATTTTTTTAAAGAGGAACTTACATAAATGACTATAGTTTAGGGGTATCCATATTTCTATAGCTTACGTAAATAGCTATATTATATGGTTATTGAATTTGAATATATATAAGTATGATATTTACTAAAAAATAATTACTGTTTCTATCTATAATTAGTTGTATGTGTGTGTAATTTTTTATTTATTTATACGTTAATACAATTATAATTATACAACAACAACAACAACAACAACCCAGTGAAATCCCACATCGTGGGGTCTGGGGAGGGTAAAGTGTATGCAGACCTGACTCCTACCAATGTAGGACGACTGTTTCCGAAAGACCCTCGGCTCAATAGAAGCATAGGAAAAAAATGTCAGACAAGAATATTAAAAGTAGAAAAGTAGAAAATAATACAATTATAATTATGATATACTAAATAAGGTAAAAATTTATTAGTATAACTGACATCCCTATATTTACGTCCTAAAACTCTCAACTTCCAATTACCAATATTTTTTTAATAAGAAAATTTAGCATAATATCTCAATCTTCCGTAATCAATGGAACTGTGAAATCTCACAATATTTTTTCCATAATAAACAAAGAAATTGAACTACAAAATCTTTTCTTCTTCATTGATTTTGTGCATCGCTAGTTATTATTTGTACGATATTGATGCATAAATTTTTTGTTAGACTTTTTTAAAGTTAAATACAATGGTATGACATTAATATAAATGTATTTTGTTGATGAATACACTATAGAAATACTCAAAAACATTGATACAAATATATAATAGTGAATAAAAATACACTCAAATACATGATACAAATGTAAAACAAGGAGCAATAGACTTGAATGCATTGATGCAACGGAAAATGGCCTAAAATGTCTTCAAACTATTGAAAATAGTACAAAAATGCCTCTTATCCATCTATTAGACCTAAAATGTCCTTGACATTCACCTTTAGGTCCAAAAATGACCTTTCCTTTAACGGAAAAAGGCATTTTAGGCCCTTTTTTTGTAATCCAAATTTATTTAACAGAATTTTAATTACGAAAAATGGCCTAAAATGCCTTTTTTTCTTAAAGAAAAGGTCATTTTGGACCTAAAGGTGGATGTCAAGAGCATTTTAAGCCAATAAATGGATGAAAGACATTTTTATACTATTTTTCAATAGGTCGAGGGCATTTTTAGGCCCTTTTTCGTTGATACAACTGTATAACAAGTTGCAATGTACACAATACATTGATACAAAATGAATAACAAGGAATATATACATTTTGATACATTGATACAAATGTGTAATCAATATCATATACAAACAAATACATTTGATACAATAACAGTGGAATAAATACACCAAATATATGAATACACTGCAGATACAAGTACATTGATACATGAATAGAATGCATATATGCATGCATTGATTCCTTGAAAAGTCCCTAAATTTGCACAAAAAATCTCTCAAATTCGAGATATAAACTCCTTATAATATATCTAATCTTTCAAAAGATCACTCATTAATTCTAGTAACAATTTCATGAATCCATTATTTGAACTTAAACTTCAAAGCTTTCTCTCATGGCTGACAATGAAATTTTGTAAATTATCTCGAGCCAATGATGATGATGCTTTATTAGAGAAGGAGAGAAGAAGCGAAACGTCATTAAGTTTGAATTGAAAAAATAATTATTTGAAAGATTCATTCATGGAAGAAAAGAAGAGAAAAATAATCATCCATGAAAGAGGATGGAATGTGCTAATTTGGGGTTAATACACTAATTTGGAGAGAGAAGAAAAAAGATAGATAATTGAAGTAAAAACATTAATTTTAATCCTTAATTGATTAGAATTAGAAGTGCATTAATTGTCTTGAATAAAATAATTAATTAATTATGTATATAAAATAAATTATTATTTGTGTATAATTAATTTTGCTATTTAATATTTAATTGTATCCATATAATATAAAAAAGATAAATTATATCTAAATATTAAATATATATTAATGTTTTCTATATTCTGTAGTTTTTCCTATTTTTTAATGGGCAAATTAAGCAAAATGTCCATTAGGTTATATTTCTTACACAAAAAATAGCCCACATAAAAAAAATAAGTCATTTATTACAATAAATGGCGTTTCAAAATATTTTCTTACAAAAATTTGACCAATTTTCTCCTTCTGGCCTTCTTCCTTCTTCTTCTTCTTTTTCTTAGGATTTCATATCTAAAATTTTAGGACTGTTTAGAGGTTATTTTAAATTGATCGAGATTGAATATTCAATGTATACTTCATGTATAGTCATTATATACTCCATGTATAGTTAAGCTATATTCAGCCTTTTGAATGTATCATAATATATAGTCAATATATAGCCCATGTATAGTAAGCTATATTGTATAGTCAATGTATACTTTCTATAAGCTATAGTGTATAGTCAGTGTATACTTCCTAACTTTCGGCTATTTTTTATGTAAATAAAATATGACTATATTTATTGTAAGCTAATTATTTTATTGTGTATATTTGAAACTGTCACGATCCATCCCACCGGGCCATGCGAGCACCTACTCTAACACCTAGATAGGAGAACCCTTATAGAAATACATGCGGAAGTTTGACAAAAAGCCATTAATAGCCAAAAAGAATAGTGAAAACAACGTAAATAAAATTTTGACTCCAAGTTTGATTACAAGAAAAATACTTTAACATCCCCAAAGATACTAAACAGGTACAAGAGCTACTAAGAGTAGAAATAAAATAAAAGATCAATGAGCCAGCTTCCACTAAGATAAGGGGAAAATATAAGCTGTTGGAGGATTGCCTTCGTCTTCACCTAAGAGACATAACTGACCATGCAACAGGTAGTGGTCGACATTATCATTCAATCTGATACCCACCGCATAATATATAAATAGAGAAATAAGAGATATCATAATACTTAAAGTTCCTCAATTTAGTCACCTCAGGCCAATAGGTGTACTCCTTATTCTCACCCTTAGGGTATTCACCACCCTAAACAACACAGTTTCACTACCACCTTAGTCACAACTTAAAACCTATGGGTTAGGGACCCACCTTACTATTATTCCATCACCCCAATAGTCCCCACCTAGCAACCTTAACCGTTCAATGATTTTGTCTAACCCTCACTAGTTGGTCTAATTGTCTCACAACATAAAGCATATCCGTCTCACATCCATACTCTTCAACTCATTTGAGTTCTAGATAGCCATTATTCCTACCTTAGTTATGCATGGAAATCACAATGGTAATACTCTCTAGCAACTAGAAACCTCAACTTCTAAGTGTATAAATATAGAATACGATTATACCATATAGATCACATCCAGGCCTAACAGGGCCCATCCTCTTACCCACCAATAAGTGTATTGATGATCATAATTCTCTATATCTAGCACACCTCAATTCAAGAGTTCATTTATAGTTCTTAGTCCATGGCTCATCTACTACTAACCTTATTATTACATGAAAATACATATATCATCAGGTCCTCTCATAGAACCATCTACACACACATACTTGGCCCTCTTAGGGGACCCAATTCAATCATATTTGTGTCGGAACGTAACACTCGATCCAATATGTGTCGGAACATGACACCCGATCCAATACGTGTCGGAACATGACACCCGATCCAATACGTGTCGAAATGTGACACCCGATCCATATATGTGTCGGAATGTGACAATCGATCCAAACATAGTGCATTTAGAATTACATTCAGTATTCACAATATTTATATCACCAAGAATAAGTTCATCACAAAAATAGGCCAGCAAGTGCTCATTTATATAAGGACTAACATGTTACCCTTATATGTACACGTTTAGGCATATCATAAGTAACTCAATTACACTTTTAAGACAATTTCGGAAATAGTCAACGTCCACACTACCAAACCTTGCAGGTCTGACCTAAAAATCTACTAGTTTTACTTTTCTGTACGAGATTCTATGCCCGCTTTAAATTAACCAACTGCACACAAAAATATCATAATCAATAACTTCTCAATTCACTACAGCACCTTTCTACCTAGGTCACATTTGAATTTGACCCTATCACAATCGGATCTCTGCCCGTAACCCATGACCCACAACTTAGTACATGAATTCTCATTAATTTTCCTTTTATATTACACAATAGGTATAGGTTTACTACTCAAAAAAGAGAAGCCTAGCCTACCTGGGTGCCAAACATTCGTGGAGAGATAACACTGCTAAAATTATTGGTTCTAGATATTCCAGAGGCAAGACCAGATTGAATTCCACGGGTTGAAGCCTTCCAAAAGCTGAGATTCCCCTCTTTCTCTTCTTCATTCAATAGAAGCCTTTTTGGAGGGTTTTTCAGAAACCCTAGCCTCTAACCTCCACTTAGGAGAAGTGGAGAAAATAAAAATATTCGTAACTTAAGTTCTGTCCTACAACTTCCCGCTCAAACGGCCTTATTCCCACTCTGGCGGGGTGGTGGGACCCAGTTAAGCCAAATTCTTGCGAATTTCTTTTTAATCATGATTAACGATGGCTCCAATCTTTATAATAGATAATAATTTACCCTTCGTTCATCTTTGAATGATACACGAGAAGAAGGTATGAACTTATCGGGGAACGCTTAAAATAGGCATTATTGCTCAGGGCATAAGGAAAAAGTTCACGCTCTCTGAATTACGGGCAATTTAAATTACCTCGAAGACACACTCAATAAGGATTACTTAAAAGAAGTGGACTCACTTTTCAAAACACATTGCCCACCTTATCCCACTTTGGCGGGAAAACTCCCGTTGGAGCGGAAATTTTGTCGCTCTGGCGGGGTGACAAGAATCAGTATAGGGTGGGAGAGATGAATGGTTTCTCCCTATTCATACATTACCTCACTCAAATCTTCACCAAACTCTCTCAAACTCTTCCCTTCGATCGTCTGTGCAATGGTAAGAACTTGTCCTTAACTTTTGCTAATATTTACATTCAGTGCTTAATCATGCTAGGAATTCATAAAATCAAAGGCCAATAGGGTAGTTTTCAACTCCCTTAGAAATATTTCGCTTGAATTGCTAGATTAGCGTAGCATGGAATCTCCCTTTACATTCACAATGTCTCCTTAATGTCTTGGGCGTAAGGTTAACAACAACTTTCACCCAAATCAGACTAGAATATGGGAGTGGAAGTTAAAAGGTTTTTGTTGGCCCAAATCTTGATTACGCCAGTTATTTAGAGTTTTTGAACCAAATTCTTTTATAAATAATGTTGCTAGGACACTTAGGAGTATTGATCTGCAAAAGTTTGGAATTAATTTGTGAAATGGGGAGAGGAGGCGCCATGGATTGCGCCTGGTGTTTATCCAGGATGAAGCCCGCTCTGGCGGCCTTCATCCCACTCTAGCGGGATCCTGCCGCTTTGGCAGGATTTCGCCAAGCAGTGGCCTCATTTTAGAGACCCCCCCCTCTGATTTCAACTTACCTTATTTGGTTTTAATCGAAATTTTGTGAAACTTGCAAGTACTTCACTATGGCTTACCACGACGATGCCAACCTCCTCTTTGCCCGGTTCCCCGATGTCACCTCTCGAGAAAGGCACCATGACTTTAGAAACAACAAATCCCTTCCCGAGAGGAGATTCCACATGCTAGGAGTGGCAGATAAGATACCTACATTCTATGCTCAACTAGAGGAGTTAGGGTGGGGTTCTTTGACCAAATACCCTACCTTCGCACATACTGGTTGGGTGAGGGAGTTCTATGACATCCTTCTTACAGTCTGTTGGGATGATCCTAGCCCCACCATTCGCATTAGAGGAGTGGACATCCTCCTGAGTCCTGCTTATATTAATGCTGTGTTCGAAGTACCGGAGGCCTCAAATGCTGAGTATGAGGCCAAGCTGAGGGAGATGAACCTAGACTGGTTATGGGACACTCTAGTGATCCCAAAGCGCTAGAGAAGGGTCTACTGGCCTGTTGACACCCAATTTTGACCAACCTATAATCCATTTTTCGATTGCTATTTAATTAAATATGTATTCTTTAAATTTTTATTTATTGTATGCTTGAGCTTACATTTGGTATAATATTTAAAATTTAATTATTGTTATTATTATATAAATAATATTATTATTTATTTCATTGGTTATTAATTTAGAATATTGATTCCAATCATCCATCTCCTTTTGACTAATCCTACATAAAGAAAAGGAAGACAATCTTGTGCATTGTTGTATCATTACAAAGCACTTAGTCATGATTTCTTTTACTTTAATTTTTTTTTCTCTTCTTTCAAGGGAAGACTAACACACCACTCTCTCTATTCTCTTCTCTTTTCCACCCTCACAAACACACCACTCTCTCCATTCTCTTCTCTTTTTCTTCCTAAAAAATACACCACTTTCTCCATTCTCTTCTCTTTTTCTTCCTCACAAACTCTCCACAGAAGCTTGTCCTTTCAGCTAGAACAAAGCAGCTCCTCCCTTGTTGGTAAGTAAATCAAATTCGATTTTTGAAATTGCATAGCAGTTAGTAATTTTGGCGTATCTCATTGTATAGATCTTATTTTTAGTAAATAAATATATTTTGAAAAGATGAAACACGTACGTACAACTTTTATATTTATGTTAGAGCCTAGATCTGCTATTATTGGGTCGAAAAATAGGACGCAACATAGGACAAGTTTTGTCGAGATGTTTTATTTAAAATTCCAGCATGTACAACCGCTAGTATTTTGATCATATCTTTTTGTACAAAATGTATTTTGCAGTGATTCTTTTATTTTTGAAAGATTAAAACACATATCTACAACTTTTATATTTATATTAGAGCCTAGATCTACTGTTATTGGGTCGAAAAATGGGACGCAACATAGGACAAGTTTTGTCCAGATTTTTTATTTAAAATTGCAGCATGTACAACCGCTAGTATTTTGATCATATCTTTTTGTATAAAATGTATTTTGTGATGATTATTTTTTTTTGCAAGATTAAGACATATATCTACAACTTTCATGAAGGACATAAAGTCCAGTTTTGTCGTTTGGAGTTTCAAATTTTAGGTACAACTTGAGGTATATTTTTGGTCGGATTTACTGTTTTGATAGCCTTAAGTGTTGTTGTTTGTTTGTTGTTGTTGTTGTATAGCCTTAAGTGATAATATGAAATATTACTTCAAATTTATATATTATATAGTACAAATTGTATGGCCAATGAAAAAAATCTCTCTGTCGATTTTTGAGGCCTCCCCATTTCAAAAAAGACGGAAATTTTAGTTTAAGTTTATATTAGACGTTATATTTTGCAAGTTAAAACAAAGTCCAATAGTGTTAAATCAATAACCTCCGGGGTGGCTCCATCTTCGGGAAACAACAAATAGCTATCGCGATGGTAAATCCGGTAAGAAACTAACAGTAACATAACTCTATCTCTCCTTTGTTTTATTATTATTTTTTTCATTGTTATTTTTACTTTTTTTTGTTTATAGATCTACTTTGTTTTATGATAGATATAATTATTGTGATGTGTTTCTATTAATTTTTTACTTTATTGTTGTTGTCTCCATTATATCTCTTTATTAGTGATAGCTATTGTCATATATGTTTGCTTTTAATTATTTTAATTGATTGTTTAAAAAATATGATAGTTTTGATCTACTTTGTTTTATGATAGATATAATTATTGTGATTTGTTTCTATTATTTTTTTACTTTATTGTTGTTGTCTCCATTATATCTCTCTATTAGTGATATCTATTGTCATATATGTTTGCTTTTGATTATTTTAATTGTTTGTTAAAAAGATATGATAGTTTTTCATTATTTTTTCTAGATATCTTTTGTTAATAATTTGATTTTATAGTCATTTGTTTATTGTTAAGGTGTTGTTCCTAATTTGGGTTAATCATTTCTATCGTTAATACTAAATTAATCATGAATTCATTGATATTTTGTTGGATATTGTATCTTTGAATTTGATTTATTCTATTTTGTGGTATTGCTAAAGTGATTTAGTTATATTAATTGGCCAATGAAAAAAAATTTCCGTCGATTTTCGAGGCCTCCCCATTTTTTTAAAAAAAGACGGAAATTTTAATTTAAGTTTATATTTTACATTACACTGTTTATGAATGATGAGTGAAAATCATTATTTTGTTTTTGTTTGACTATTTTTGCTAATAGTTTAACTTTATTTGTTTTGGCTATATTTATTTATCACTTTTGTTTGTTGGTGGATTATAATTGATGATTAGTGTATACTTTATTTATTTATAGTTATCTTGTATCTATTTTTAACTTTGTTTGACTACTTTTGCTAATAGTTTAACTTCATTTGTTTTGGCTATATTTATTCATCACTTTTGTTTGTTGATGGATTATAATTGATGATTAGTGTATACTTTATTTATTTATAGTTATCTTGTATCTATTTTTAACTTTGTTTGACTACTTTTGCTAATAGTTTAACTTCATTTGTTTTGACTATATTTATTCATCACAGGATTATAATTGATGATTAATAATAATTTATTTTCTTTAATAAATGATTTCTTAGTTAATGGATGTTGATATTATTATTTTTATTCTTTTTGAGTATGTAGGATATGCTAAAACTAGGTTGATTCACTTGATATTAACTTTAGTATTACTATTTTATTTTTTATATTATTATGTGTTTAAGTTAATTGATAAAATCTTCTCACTTATTTTTTTTGTCATATTATACCTTTATTTTTGTGGATGTTGGTGCTTGGTGATGTAAATGTTCACTAGTTTTTTTTTGTTATTTTGTTTATGTTACTATTTTTGTTGAATTATTGTTGTTGGTTTGGATTTTACATCTTTTATCTAGTGTATTTCTTATTATGTTATTAATTGCGTCATTATTGTTTCACTTCTCAAATATCTTATATGTTGTCTCTATTATGTCGATTGTTTCATCAATTATTGGTTGTCATGGCTTTCACGTCATTTTATTGAAATAATTTTATTATTTTTTAATTATTATTGTAATTCATCATATTAAATAGAGATTACACCTAAATGGTCGATGAAGAAATTACCGTCAATTTTCAAGGCCTTCCATGTTTATAAGACGGATTTTAATTTTAGTTATTATTATTATTATTATTTATTATTATTATTATTATTATTATCATCATCATTATTATTCATATTTATCACTTACTAACACTTTTATCAAGTCTTTTACAAGTACTCAGAACTGCTTCCCGAGAAAGCTATTCGAATTAAGTTTGAATAATATTTTTAATTTATTATTGTATATATTATTGACGTTAGGCAAACATTAGGCCGTTCCTTATATTATTGCTTTAATTTACTCTTTATGTTTATTTTATTATATATTTGTGCAATATTTTCATCTCCTCAATTTAAAAATGAGTTCAGCTGGGATCCACAGTTGTGGATTTTGAAGGATGCTAATACCTTCCCTTCGGAATAACTTGAACCCCTTACTTCGGATTCATTGGTTTCGTAGACATTTTTAAATAATTAATTGGTTTTTAATTATCCTAAAATTATGGTGACTCATTAAATTAAACTATTTTTGAACAATCGAATTGATTTTTACGAATCACCACGACGTTGCTCCTTATTTGAAAAAAAATAAAAATAAACTAGGGATGTAACACTTATTCTAGTTACGAATCTGAGCTCACCATATAAAAAAATTCCATTTTTTAGTATATATAGAGACACATATATATTTAAATTATTTTAATAATTATTTATTATTTATTAATATTTTATCAAGTGTTTGAATAAGTATTCATAGAGATCTTCCGAAAATAATATTTAAAAGTGTTTTTCTTTTCATATGGTAAAAAAATTCTTTTTTTAAGAGCAAATCTTTTAATATTGCATAAAAGCTATTTTTTTCTTCTATATATTTACATTGTCTATCTCATATTCTTATACATATAGTTGACAATAACATACATTATTTACTTGATTCATATTCTTTTATACATATATTTTATATAACTTTAATACATATGTTTTTTACATATATATGTGTTATACTTTCAAATAATAATTTTATCTCCTCCCTCATTGATAAATTAAGTCTAGCCGGGTATCACATTTTGTGAATTTTGTAGGGTTCCTAACACCTTCCCTTTGGAATAATGTAAACCCTTTCCTAGAATATAAATTGGTTTTTTCGCAAATTGAAACGTGAGTCATACAGGTCATGCATCAAATAGATTTTTTTTATTTTCCTTAATAAATTAGGTGGCGACTCTATACAATAATTATTCCTTTCAGAGTCCATATATTGTGCTTTATCTAACCTCGGTTAAAAATAGGGCATAACATGGCCCAGCACCGCGGGCATCACTAGCACCGACTGATCTGACGATGCCAAAAAATGGTTACACTTGGTGGCCAAGAGGATTCGCCCTTCCAGCAACCGTACAAATATGAACTTTCCAAGGGCTCTAGTGGTGGCTTGTGTTATTCAGGGATAAGCTTGAATATGGGGGCCAAATTGTGTCAGAGTGGAAGATGTTATACCGCGGCAACAAAAATACATTCTTCCTGCTGGGCCTAATCACAGCCATGTGCAAGACGATTGGGGTGCCACTGCTGGATTCCGATGAGGTACTCCCCATGGATCCTCCTTTCTACCCCTTTTTTATCAGGAGAGCCTCCTCTAGGGTACCGAAGAAGCGGAGGGCTGACGGGGCCAGGAGCAACCGGGAAGCAGTAGTATAGGATGATGATGTCGCCCCTCCCACTTAGTCACAGCCACCAGTTGACCCTCGCTAAGAGGAGGACTTAGCCGCGGTTCTGAGGCGACTAAGAGGCCACTTTACCCAGACCCCTGCTCCAATGCCCCAAGCTACTGCCATGGAGGTGGAGATGCTTCATCGTCAGCTGCGTGGGAGAGAAAGAAGAGCATAGAGAGGGACTGCCTCATGATGAGGATATGGAAGACTATCAAGACCATCTTCTCCTGTGTCGCTCCCCAAAGGGAATTGACCAAGGTGGAACTCAATGATTTTTGTGAGTTCCCCTTCCTAAACATGGTTTGGCTAGGAAAGTACCCCCCGGAGGACCTAGATTCAGATGTTGACACTCCTCCTTGCCCCATTAGGATTTGATATTTGATTGGGTTGCCTCGTTTGGGCAAGGAACAAACAATTTATTGCTTCCTTTACTATTTTTTTTGTAAGCACCGAATGCTTTTTAATTCCTTCACATCTCCGTACATATTATCACTACCGTTTTATGGCTATTCGGTCTTAGTTGATCACTACACAACCTTAGAGCTAGCCATTACGCTTAAAAGATCACTGCCAAAAATCAGAGAACAACAGGGGACCTCTTTCTGAAGATTCTGTCTCGCAAGATCCCGCTCTAGCGGGATATTCCCCTGGTACAAGATTCGCCGAGACTGTAGCTTCAGAGAATTCCCTTAGGCATTCTGCCTGCCCCCTGTTCCCCCTTAGACTCCCAAGGTTAAACTCAACCCCTCTGACTCCTTTTTCCACGAGAATTTTGACGTGGACTATCCCAGAGTCGAACCCAGCACTATACATAGGGGATTATTGCTCCCCTTAGAACTAATGACATCAAGATAAACAAGGTATCATTTAAACCAACTTGTGACATCAAATTCTTATTAAGTCAAGCCAATGGTTCAATCCTTATATCAGATAGACACAATTCAGCAACACCTTATTTTAGCTCAATTACGAAATATGCTAAGGATCTTTCGTGATCACCATTAGACCAGTGTACAACACTAGGTCTTTTTCTTACCTGAGTTTAAACCAAATTCCGAATGCCCCGAAATCAGAGTTTCTCCACAGTCCCCGTTGGTTAAATTCCCTTACCAATTAGCACAAATGGTAAGTCCATGCACCATTTATAGGCCCCACTCCCTTACATGGGCATATCATTCAACACATTAGGAATTATTCCTTAATAGTCTTGGGTCTTACACAGTTCAAAGCACATAATACAGTTATGATTGCTCCCTGACATATAGTTCATAGAACTTATTAGAAAATATATACCACACAAATTCAACACACAAGGAAGGGTATTTCATACTTTAAATCAGGAGTCACTATGCACATAATTAAATGTTCAGCTACATAACTCTAGCAAGTAAAGTAATTTAGTTCGCTCCATCGATGACCATTAGTTGATCATCTATGCATTCTCACCGCCTCTAAGTCAAGGTACCAATTGGAACCTTCTTGGTTCCAATTTCCTTGCTTGTGTTCCTTCAGCCGTGACAACGACATCCAATTTACCTCATTGAGATACCAATTAGAATCTAGAGATACCAATTGGAATTAACCCATACCACAAGTGACAGACCGCACGATTATGAGAGAAGGAATGGAACTACTTTCTAAAATGTTTCATAGCTTCTTGAAGATTAGATGTGGACGTCAACACACCAATCCGCAGGAGTTATTCCATACTCGCTCTTATACTGGGAGACTGGTAACCTGGGCTCTGATATCAAATTATCACGACCCAATTCATTGGACCATGCGGGCAATTACTCTAACACCTAGATAGGAGAATCCTTATAGAAATAAATGCATAAGTTTGACAAAAACCATTAATAGCCAAAAAGAATAGTGAAAACATCGTAAATAAAATTTTGACTCCAAGTTTGATTACAAGAAAAATACTTTAACACCCCCAAGGATAATAATCTAAACAGGTACAGGAGTTATTAAGAGTAGAAATAAAATAAATGACCCAGCTTCCACCAAGATAAGGAAAAAATAGAAGCTGTTGGAGGATCACTTTCGTCTTCACCTAAGAGACATAACTGACCATGCAACCAGACTATGCCAAGTGGCATAGTAAGAGTAGTATTAGTACAAACAACACATACTGGTATGCATCATCTTTCAATCTAATACACACCGTGTATATATAAATAGAGAAATAAGAGATATCATAATACTTAAAGTTCCTCAATTTAGTCACCTCAGGCCAATAGATGCACTCCTTATTCTCACCTTTAGGGTATTCACCACCCTAAACAACACAGTTCCACTACCACCCTATTCACAACTTAAAACCTGTGGGTTAGGGACCCACCTTACTATTATTCCATCACCCCAATAGTCCCCACCTAACAACCTTAACCATTCAATGATTTCGTCTAACCCTCACTAGTTGGTCTAGTTGTCTTACAACATAAAGCATATCCATCTCACAACTACACTCTCCAACTCACTTGAGTTCTAGATAGCCATTATCCCTACCTTAGTTATTAATGAAAATCACAATGGTAATACTCTCTGGCAACTAGAAACCTCAACTTCTAAGTGTATAAATATAGAATATGATTATACCAAATAGATCACATCTAATCCTAACATGGCCCATCTTTTTACCCACCAATAAGTGTATTGATGATCATAATTCTCTCTATATAGCACACCTCAATTCAAGAGTTCATTTATAGTTCTTAGTCCATGGCTCATCTATTACTAACCTTATTATTACATGAAAATACATATATCATCAGGTCCTCTCATAGGACCATCTATACATACATACTTGTCCCTCTCAGGGAACTCAATATAGTTATTTTTATATCGGAATGTGACATTCGACCCAAACATACCACATTCATAATTACATTCAGTATTCACAATATTTATATCACCAAGAATAGGGTCATCATAAAAATAAGCCAACAAGTGCTCATTTATATAAGGACTAATGCGTTACCCTTATTTTAGGCATATCATAAGTAACTCAATTACCCATTTAAGATAATTTCAAAAACAGTCAACGTCCACACTACCAAACCTTACAGGTCTGACCTCAAAATCTACTAGTTTTACTTTTCTATATGAGATTCTATGCCCGATATAGATTAACCAACTACACACAAAAACATCATAATCACTTCTCAATTCACTGCAGCACCTTACTACCCAGGTAACATTCAAATTTGACCCTATCACAACTGGATCTCTGCCCGTAACCCATGACTCACAAATTAGTATATGAATGCTCATTAATTTTCCTTTTATATTACACAGTAAGTATAGGTTTACTACTCAGAAAAGAGAAGCCTATCTTACCTGGACGCCAAGCATTCATAGAGAGATAACACTGCTGAAATAATTGGTTCCAGATGTTCCACGGGTAAGACCAGATTGAATTCCATGGGTTGAAGACTTCTAAAAGATGAGATTACCTCCCCTCCTCTTCTTCATGCAAGAGTAGCCTTTTTGAAGGGTTTTGCAGAAACCTTCGCCTCTAACCTCCACTTGAGAGAAGTGGGGAAAATAAGAAAATTCGCGACTTAAGTTCTGTTCTACGACTTTCGCTCTAGCGGCCTTATTCCCGCTCTGGCAATGCCGCCCCGATGGGACCATCCCTCTTTGGCGGTGTGGTGGAACCCAGTCAAGTGTGACACCCCAGAAACCTTTTCGCAAAGACTCATACCTTTCTCCACATATGTGTAAACTTGAATCGGAGGACTTGTAATTCTACACATGAGTTACGATTAATTCCTAAGTATCGGAAGTGTGTTATATGTGTTTAGGGGTCATAAGGGATCTCTAACACTAAGTCGAGTCCAAAGAACTCCAATCGATTAAGTTTTTGGACGAGTTAGTTTAAAGGTCAACTTCAAACGACCATATCTCCTAGAATATAAAGAACTGGATGGACCACGACCTACCAAATTACAGGACTTTGAGTCTTCTTTCCAATACCACCAAAATTTCAATTTTTGGAGTTTGGAGTCAAAAGTTATAGCCATTTTACTAAAGACTAGTACAACAGAGATTTTCAGGCCTGGGTTGCAATTGTTGGAAAACTGGGCTTGGCGCCGCAGTGGCGCGACGCGCCACTATCATGCCAGAAACATGCCTCAATAGTTTGGGCTCTGGCACGACGCGCCACTATAAGGTGTGCAGGGTTTTCCAAGCCAATTTCCAGAACTTAGAAAATATTGGCCTTGGCGCCGTAAGGGCGCGATGCGCCACTATCGCGCCAAGAATGTGCCTCAGTAGTTTGGTCCTTGGTGCGGCGCATCACTACGAGGTGTGCAGGTTTTAGGCATAATTAGCCTGGCGCTGCAAGGGCGCGACGTGCCACTATCGCGCCAGGTGTATTTTTGCCTATTTTTCAGAACTTTTAAGAAGGGGCAATTTGGAAATTGTCCCAAATTATATATGTATCACCATAGACCATTTTAGGATCATTTTTCAGCCTCCACTCTCTCTCTAGAAAAGCCCTAGGAGTTTCTCTCTCTCTCTCTTCTTCTTCTTCTCCATCTCCAACAAAAGAGTCCAAGAGCTTCAAGATTTGAGTCCTCCATTGAAGACCTAACATCAAGGTTTTCTTCAAATCTTCTCTAAAGTATGTAAGGCTAACCTAAAATATGGATTTAGTTCTTCCATATGCCCATATATGTGTTGGATAGAAGTTGTGAAAGAGTTGAACCTTCTAAGAAGGTTTTCTTGAAAAGTTTTCCTAAACTATAGAATGTTTTTAAGTACTATTAGTTGATTGATGTTTTTAATGACTTGAGTTACTAAATAGTTATTTTTCATATTATTAACTACAAATGTATCTTTGTATATAGATTTATAGGTATTAACGATATTCTTGAGTTGAGTTTTGTTGAGAGTATGGATTCATGTTTCATTCACATGAACCCAAGATGAGATTTCTTGTCATAAATGTCTTGAGGTTGAGATGGATAGTTGTGTGTATATATGTATTGATTGGAATGAAAAGAATGAATTAGTTAGTTAAGAATGTCCCTTTGCTTCTATAAAAGGAACATAGGACAAAAATAAGGATTTTGGAGTAAATGTTTGATGAATGATGTGATGATAATGTTTGATGATGATGTAAATGATAATATATGATGATGATGTGATGATGATGTTTTGATGACGATGTGAGGGATGACGTGAATGGTGCTTATGTAATATGTGTAGAATGATTGATGAAGAGGTATATTGATGAGGATGTTATGTGATGAAGTGGATTGGAGTCTAATATGATTTTGTGGTATATGATGTGCATAATTTGAGTTGATTGGAGTCTTAAGAATATTTTGAAAATAAATAATCTTTTGAGAAGGAGCTTTAAATAAATTATTTATGAACCTTTTTGCATAAACTATTTATACACTACTGTGAGTCTAAAGAATTATTAGTTTCATCTTTGATTTAGAAATGAGTCTAAGTATGAGTTGAGTATGAGGAGCCTTTAAATGAGTTGAGTATTTTTACATTAAAGTATCCATTTTGAGTTTGAGTTGAGGAGTTGAAATTATATTTTAATGTACATAATATTTTCTGCATTCATTGAGTTGAGATTGTATAAATTTTTAAAGAGAAGAGTTTGATGATTTGAGTTGAGTTTTGAAAAGAGTCCAATGAGATTTGCCATTATGACTCGATTGAGTTGAATTGAGGAGAGAGTTGATGAGTTGGCAAGGTTCTAAATGAAACTAGCCATGAGGGCTTGTTTGAGATGATCGGATGGAGTCTTATGAGCATGGAGTTATGGGAGGAGTATCGAGCACCGAAGCGGGTGAAAGTATAGTCCATACTCGAACCCCAAAAACTATGCTGCCAACGTAGGTAGGAATGGAACCGTTAAAGTCGGATGCTTCCCGAGGGATGGAACCGTTAAAGTATGATGCTTCCCGTGGGATCGAACCATTAAAGTCGGATGTTTCCCATTTTTATTGTCCTGAAATGATAGGACTTGACTAATCGATGGTATCCATGATTAAGGAGGCATTCATGCCCTGGCAAGGTATGGACGGATATGGCAACAACGTCTGATTGTTGTACTATCATCGGCTCATAGGTGATGGTTGTCGATTAAGAGAAACTCCCATTTATGTATTGATAGTACTCTGAGTCAGTTGAGTTGAGTGAGTTACTATATGCTCATGAGTGAGTCCTGTCTAAACTATTTCTTGTTAGACTTAGGACACTTGAATGAGTTGTTACATATTTATTGAGTTGAGTCCTTTGAGCTGATTGTTGAGTTGAATGTTGAGTAGATTGTATATGGTCGAATTGGAGTAGATGAATTATGATTGAATTGAATAGAATGGTATGTGACTAGATTGGATTTGATTATTGAGTTGATTGCTGAGTTGAGTGTATATAATCGAATTGTAAATGATTTGATTGAACTGTATTGTGTATGATTGAATTGGACTGTATGGTATATGATTGGTCTTTGTCTAAAAATGTATTATTACTATAGACTTATGACGCCTTATTGAGTCTCTCTTATCTTTCTGATTTGAGATATTTGGACCATTGCTACTCTTCCTTGAGGTATGTTTTATTCTGCCATATTACATACTCGTACAATCCACGTACTGACGTCCATTTGGACCTGCATCGTTTCATGATGCAGAGACAGGTTTAAGAGATCGTCAATTAGGAGCATCATTGGGGATCTATTTCACACTCAGCGTATTAGTGAGTCCTTCCCTATATTCGGAGGACACCGCTTATGTATTCTTGCGTCGAGTTAACCCTTTCTATTTTGATTTGAGGTAGCCATGAACATGTTATTGGCACCAATTAGGTAGTAGTGATAGAGGCTTCATAGACTAGATAGTGATGAGTCGATTGAGTATTTTTATCCTTGAGTTATTCTTGTCAAACTACTTTTAAATGACAAATATTTTAGTTGATCTGTCGGCCCATGGCCTTTATTCTTTGAGTTGGATGGGTGATTTGAGTTACCCGCTAATTTATTCTTTATTTTTAAACTTTTCGCTAAATGAATGTATGAACGGATGTGTGATCAGGCTATGTGGTTCGCTTGGGAGCCAGAAATGGTTTTTGAGTGCCGGTTACGTCTAGGGTACCCTCCCGGGGCGTGACAAACATGGTATCAGAGCACAGAGTTCAAGTGTCCTAGGGAGTCTATGAAGCCGTGTCTAGTAGAGTCTTGCTTATGGGTGTGTTGTGCACCACACTTATAATCAGGAAGCTATAGGACATTAAGAATGTGTTTCGCTTCTTTCATATTCTGAGTTCGTGCGATAGAGTTTAACTCTATGAATGTTCCCTTCTAATTCGTGCGTTGCTCAAATCTATTTGACTACCCCTCATACTCAAGGTAGTTGGAACGGTAGATATGAGATTCTTGTTGATGAGTTAAGATAAAGTCTTGAGGAAGTGAATAAACTGCACAAGGATTGAGAGGAGCCGATTAATGTGTTTGACTCTATTGATTTGGAAGAATGTACTCTCATTCATATGGATCGTGCGTTGAATTGGAGGGAGATGTATCCTAGAATCTTATCTCTACATCTTGATTCGAATGTTACCTTCGAGGGGGGAGTTGTGTATTTAAGTGATAAGTGTCACCATCCGATGGAGGGTAATTCGAGGCATGGAGAGCTATGGTTGATAGGATGATTGTAGAGTTAGAAAGAGGGAGTTAGAGGAGTAGAACTCAAATAGTGACAATGGTGGTTGATTGAGGCCTACAACTAGGGTGAAGTATCTATGAGGTGAGTAATGAGGTGTAATGAATGATTGTGATAGTGCTAGTTTTAAGATTTGATTTGGTAGGCTTGACACAACGTATGTGAGAGATTAAGATATTAGCTTGAGAGAAGTGTGTGCTATGAATGGAGGGGTATGTGACCCTCAAATGTAAATAGTGAGTTGATGCTAAGTTATTTGGTAAGAAGAGGCTTAAAATGTGTATGTGAGATAGTATAGAGTTATATGAGGTTCTAAATTTGTGAGTCGCTTTGAGTGACTAGTTAGTGTCCTTTAGTTGATGCCTTTAAGCTAAGGGGGAGATGATAGGGTAATGAGCCAAAGTAAGTCTTGAGCTTATAGTGATGAGTTGGCCAAGATGATAGTAGACGGAGTTGAGTAAGAGTAGATGAGGAAGAGTGAGTGCTTCTCGATTGTAATAGTTGTGTTGTACTTGTCTAGTCGAGGATAAATGTGTGGATGAGGAGCGAGATGAGAACTTGTGATGAGCAATAGATAGGTAAGAGTATGTTAGTGTGTCTCCGGGAAATAGCTCATACAATGATGAGGGTATAAGTTCTAGAGTAAGCATGACAACTCTTAGATGTGAGTGAGGTAGTTAGAGTGATAAGCTTGAGTGTATGGTTGTCACTATGAGAGTGATGGTAGTAGGCTAATGATAGCATTTGGGGGAAAGATTGGAGGTACGTGAAGGGTGTTATGAGGCTTGGAAAGGAGAGGAAGTTCGGACACCGATATATTGACCTCATGAAATAGTGAAGAGGATTGGAAATGTCACTCGTGAATTGGAATTCGATGGTTGAGGATGTAGATGTTTGAATGATTCGGTTGATGGAGTTTCGATGTTCTATTCGTGCCAAATAATGAGAATGAGGAAGGTGACGTCCCTATTCCTGAGTTGAAATGGTTTGTCTATTCTTGAGTTTGAATAGCCAATTGTCTAAATTGCTCGATTGGTTGATTCAATTGAGTTTCGGTTTTTATTCGTGCCTCGAGTCCACCATTGGTTTACTCATCATTCGAGGACGAATGATCCCAAGGGGGAGATAATGTGACACCCCAAATTTTTTTTCGCAAAGACTCGGACCTTTCTCCACATGTGTGTAAACTCGAACCGGAGGACTTGTAATTCTACACATGAGTTACGATTAATTCCTAAGTATTGGAAGTGTGTTATATGTGTTTAGGGGTCATAAGGGATCTCTAACACTAAGTCGAGTCCAAAGAACTCCAATCGATTAAGTTTTCGGACGAGTTAGTTTAAAGGTCAACTTTAAACGACCATATATCCTAGAATATAAAGAACTGGATGGACCACGAACTACCAAATTACAGGTCTTTGAGTCTTCTTTCCAATGCCACCAAAATTTCAATTTTTGGAGTTTAGAGTCAAAAGTTATAGCCATTTTACTAAAGACTAGTACAACAGAGATTTTCAGGCCTGGGTTGCAATTGTTGGAAAATTGGGCTTGGCGCCGCAGTGGCGCGATGCGCCACTATCGCGCCAGAAACATGCCTCAGTAGTTTGGGCTCTGGCGCGATGCGCCACTATAAGGTGTGCAGGGTTTTCCAAGCCAATTTCCAGAACCTAGAAAATATTGGCCTTGGCGCCGTAAGGGCGCGACGCGCCACTATCGCGCCAAGAATGTGCCTCAGTAGTTTGGTCCTTGGCACGCCGTGTCACTACGAGGTGTGCAGGTTTTAGGCGTAATTAGCCTGGCGCTGCAAGGGCACGACGCACCACTATCGCGCCAGGTGTATTTTTGCCTATTTTTCAGATTTTTTAAGAAGGGGCAATTTGGGAATTGTCCCAAATTATATATGTATCACCATAGACCATTTTAGGATCATTTTTTAGCCTCCACTCTCTCTCTAGAAAATCCCTAGGAGTTCCTCTCTCTCTCTCTTCTTCTTCTTCTCCATCTCCAACAAAAGAGTCCAAGAGCTTCAAGATTTGAGTCCTCCATTGAAGACCCAACATCAAGGTTTTCTTCAAATCTTCACTAAGGTATGTAAGGCTAACCTAAAATATGGATTTAGTTCTTCCATATGCCCATATATGTGTTGGATAGAAGTTGTGAAAGAGTTGAACCTTCTAAGAAGGTTTTCTTGAAAAGTTTTCCTAAACTATAGAATGTTTTTAAGTACTATTAGTTGATTGATGTTTTTAATGACTTGAGTTACTAAATAGTTATTTTTCATATTATTAACTACAAATGTATCTTTGTATATAGATTTATAGGTATTGACGATATTCTTGAGTTGAGTTTTGTTGAGAGTATGGATTCATGTTTCATTCACATGAACCCAAGATGAGATTTCTTGTCATAAATGTCTTGAGGTTGAGATGGATAGTTGTGTGTATATATGTATTGATTAGAATGAAAAGAATGAATTGGTTAGTTAAGAATGTCCCTTTGCTTTTATAAAAGGAACATAGGACAAAAATAAGGATTTTGGAGTAGATGTTTGATGAATGATGTGATGATAATGTTTGATGATGATGTAAATGATAATATATGATGATGATGTGATGATGATGTTTTGATGACGATGTGAGGGATGACGTGAATGGTGCTTATGTAATATGTGTAGAATGATTGATGAAGAGGTATATTGATGAGGATGTTATGTGATGAAGTGGATTGGAGTCTAATGTGATTTTTTGGTATATGATGTGCATAATTTGAGTTGATTGGAGTCTTAGGAATATTTTGAAAATAAATAATCTTTTGAGACGGAGCTTTAAATAAATTATTTATGAACCTTTTTGCATAAACTATTTATACACTACTTTGAGTCTAAAGAATTATTAGTTTCATCTTTGATTTAGAAAGGAGTCTAAGTATGAGTTGAGTATGAGGAGATTTTAAATGAGTTGAGTATTTTTACATTAAAGTATCCATTTTAAGTTTGAGTTGAGGAGTTGAAATTATATTTTAATGTACATAATATTTTCTGCATTCATTGAGTTGAGATTGTATAAATTTTTAAAGAGAAGAGTTTGATGATTTGAGTTGAGTTTTGAAAAGAGTCCAATGAGATTTGCCATTATGACTCGATTGAGTTGAATTGAGGAGAGAGTTGATGAGTTGGCAAGGTTCTAAATGAAACTAGCCATGAGGGCTTGTTTGAGATGATCGGATGGAGTCTTATGAGCATGGAGTCATGGGAGGAGTATCGAGCACCGAAGCGGGTGAAAGTATAGTCCATACTCGAACCCCAAAAACTACGCCGCCAACGTAGGTAGGGATGGAACCGTTAAAGTCGGATGCTTCCCGAGGGATAGAACCATTAAAGTCGGATGCTTCCCGTGGGATCGAACCATTAAAGTCGGATGTTTCCCATTTTATTGTCCTGAAATGATAGGACTTGACTAATCGATGGTATCCATGATTAGGGAGACGTTCATGCCCTGGCAAGGTATGGACGGACGTGGCAACAATGTCTGATTTTTGTACTATCACCAGCTCATAAGTGATGGTTGTCGGTTAACAGAAACTCCCATTTAGGTATTGATAGTACTCTGAGTCAGTTGAGTTGAGTGAGTTACTATATGCTCATGAGTGAGTCCTGTCTAAACTATTTCTTGTTAGACTTAGGACACTTGAGTGAGTTGTTACATATTTATTGAGTTGAGTCCTTTGAGCTGATTGTTGAGTTGAATGTTGAGTAGATTGTATATGGTCGGATTGGCGTAGATGAATTGTGATTAGATTGAATAGAATGGTATGTGACTAGATTGGATTTGATTATTGAGTTGATTGCTGAGTTGAGTGTATATAATCGAATTGTAAATGATTTGATTAAACTGTATTGTGTATGATTGAATTGGACTGTATGGTATATGATTGGTCTTTGTCTAAAAATATATTATTACTTTAGACTTATGACGCCTTGTTGAGTCTCTCTTATCTTTCTGATTTGAGATATTTGGACCGTTGCTACTCTTTCTTGAGGTATGTTTCATTCTGTCATATTACATACTCGTACATTCCACGTACTGACGTCTATTTGGACCTGCATCGTTTCATGATGCAGAGACAGGTTTAAGAGATCGTCAATTAGGAGCATCATTGGGGGATCTATTTCACACTCAGCGTATTGGTGAGTCCTTCCCTACATTCGGAGGACACCGCTTATGTATTCTTGCGTCGAGTTAGCCCTTTTTATTTTGATTTGTGGTAGCCATGAACATGTCATTGGCACCAATTAGGTATTAGTGATAGAGGCTTCATAGACTAGATAGTGATGAGTCGATTGAGTATTTTTATCCTTGAGTTATTCTTGTCAAACTACTTTTAAATGACAAATATTTTAGTTGATCTGTCGGCCCATGGCCTTTATTCTTTGAGTTGGATGGGTGATTTGAGTTGCCCGCTAATTTATTCTTTATTATTAAACTTTCCGCTGAATGAATGAATGAACGGATGTGTGATCAGGCTATGTGGTTCGCTTGGGAGCCAGAAATGGTTTCTGAGTGCTGGTTACGTCTAGGGTACCCTCCCGGGGCGTGACATCAAGCCAAATTCTTGCGAATTTCTTTTTAATCATGATTAACGAAGGCTCCGATCGTTACAGAAACTAGCCCACTTTTAATTGTTTAGAGCTTTCTTATTTGTTTTACATTTGTTTTGTTGTTTACAACATATTGGTACCATATTTTACTTTGCTAAGGAAGAAAAAAAGGAATGGCATCAATATTTCAATCTTACACCACAGTAAATTATCTTTTTGAGTGTTAGAAGGTTACTTCTTTCTCATTTTTACTTGTCTATTATCTTAAAAATAGATTTTGATTTTTGTTTATTATTTTTAAATGCATTAAGAAAAGACAATTTTTTCTTCATGTTTTATTCTTAACATTAATTAATTATTGTCCAAATTACTCCCTTCATTTCTATTTATTTGTCAAATATTTCCTAATTTGATTTCTACTTTTACTTGTCATTTTTAACAAATCAAGCTAGAAGAATTTTCTTTTTCCTATTATAGCCTCAATTTATTAACATTGAGTTAATGTCTTTAAAAAATGTAGTGAGTGAATATGTTTGGAATTCTGTCAATTAATAAGGGTAAAATGATAAACTCACTATACCAATAATTGTTTTTTCTTAATAAGTGTGCCAAATCAAAATTTGATCAGTAAATCGAAACGGGGGGAGTATTTTTTAAGACCTAACACCGAATAGAAAACATCAAGTGTGGTAAAATAATTATGTCAATTATTATTATTTTATTAATTGATGTGCCAAATGTGATAAGTTAAAGTAATTCACTATGTAATTAGTTAGTTGAAAGTAACAAGCGCATAAAATGTTGCTTGTGCCTTCAATACAGTACGTTCTCTTTCTTAAATTATTTATCCTAATCTCGGTATTCCAATTTGGTTTCCCTAATCCCTATAATCTTGTTATAAAGAGTTAATCATCTAAAGTATTTCAAGTTTTGAGTTTGATAGGTGAATTAGGTTTGTTGGTGTTTGTCGTCGTACTAGTTACTATTATTGTAGTTTTTCGTTTGCTTTCTATCGTCTGTTGTTAATTGTGTTTTGATTATCGGACTATTTTATGTTATTGTTTCTTTCTTGCTTGTAGGATTTGCACTAATTCCCTTGTTAGTCGCTATGTTTTCTTATTTTTAGTACTTGGATTTTCGGAAATATGTCTCTCTACTTCCATGATGTAATGATAAGATATGCGTAACTCCACTTGTGAAATTCCAGTAGGTATGTTAATATTGTGTTGCATACTTGAAATTTGCACATTTACTACCCAAATTATCATCACTATTTATTAACACACCTCAACTATTAATTGTTCTTTGACTTTAAAAAAAATGTGTTTTTTTTTACTTAAGATGTGGAGTGATGAATCTTTTAATTAAACTTTTGCTTTTTGAATTGGAGAAAGGGGAACATATGGAGGAAGCACTATCCATACAGAATACTTCAGCTCTTTGAACTCTTATACTATTTTTTTGGTTCATAGGTGGTTTTGGATTTAGTTTTTCCCTGACTGACTGAGTTCCTGGTTTATTCAGCTGTGGTTAAACATTGGTTAGATAGGTTATGAGAACATATCTATTGATACCTCCGGAATTTATGTGTCAGGTTAACGAGACACAATACGGACGAGTTGAGGTGTCTAGATGTGTATTTTCAGAATTAGAATCTTTAGTTGTCAGTTTAGGCCAAGTTAGGGTGTCTTACTATCTATGTATTATGCCATATATCCTTGGCCTTCTCTTTTGCTGTTGATGTCCAAGGATTCAGTTTTGGTTGATAGTTTTGATGTAGAGTAACACAGCAGCAGAAGACTTGGTACATACATTATTGTGAAATTATGAAAGAACTAAAAAATAAGAGTAAGAAGTTGACACTGAACTTGAGAGTTGTAAAAATATATATTGATGAATAACAAAGAGAAAAAAGAAAGTAATTGCATGTTTTGGCGAAATTATATACATTTTTGGATGTCAAGGTTATCTATATGGACAAGGTAATTAATATAATGTAGTTATTTATCGAATTAATACATCGATTGAAATTTTTGTTAGATTTTAAAATCATTATAATATTTTATGAAAATATTTGTATTCTGGCATGGTGGTGTTTATTTGGCTCTAAAAAATTTGTGAATTGAAAATAACTTATTGATCTTAGTGTCTATGTGTTTAACATCTTGAGAGAATTAGTACTTCGTTGTTGCTTGTGTTTTGCATTCATTTAATTTTGACCTTCACAAACTTAAGGTTGGGCTGAACATTTTGCATACTTGGGTTGATCAATAATATTACTATACCTTATTTTTTGTTGAAGTATTTAACCCAATACTTCAGATAAAAAACTATGCTTTCACTTCTTCTCATGTATAGGATTTGATATTATTTTTATTTTTTCGATGATCGTGGTGTCTGAATCAGCTTTGTATACCTCAATTAATTTCACCTCTCACTAGTAACAAGCACCAAATGGCTCTCTTATATTAGGATTTGATAATATCATATATTCTATCAGTTGATCCCAAATTTGAGTTGGTTTTATTTCATTTTACATAAAATAAGTTCATAATAATTGAAAAGCCTGAAAACAATGATGCTCCACCATTGTTGCAAAATGATTTTGTTAGATTTGTTGTTGTTTTGAAAAATTGACGATTGAAGTTTTTTTTTTTAATGATATATGAAACAAATGTTTTAAATTTGAGTTTATTTGAAGTAGATTTGGATATTTAAATGTGTGTTTGATTATTGAAATTCGATGGATAAATTATTGGTCATGTGCCATCCTTCCACCAAAATCTTATTAGTTTTCTTGTGTTTGGTTTAGTCTTATAATTTTCTTTAGAAGATCATAACTTCAGTTTAAATGTCTCAAGTTGGTCTTTTAAAGGCCGAAATTTCACTCAAAATATTGACATTGATAAATCATAAAGTCAAATGCGAATTTTCAAAATCAATCGCGTACGTCTAAAATTATATCTGAAACGAGTAATTACATATTTTTTCTAACTTAGTGTATAAATTAAATAGTGATCCAAAAAAATAGATATTTGTGGACTTGCCCCTGTTTGCCTTCTAGGTATTGGATAATCCTAGATCATGTATTTGCTACTTCACTGGAAAAAAGCACAATTGAAAAGAAAAAAAATTATAAAAGAAAAGAAAGAAGGGTTAGCCCGTCCCAATTCATGATCCATTTAGGGTTGGGTTGAATTGATCATTTCAAGGTTCTTTCAAATGAAGAGTTGGCCTATTCTAATCCTTCAAACTCCTTGGCCCGCGAGACTTGGACTGGATAAAACTGGGCTGACCTATTTTGATAACTCTAATTTTTGAAAGTGGAAATATGTATATTGGATTGTTGGTAGATGTAAATTAATGAGCTTTAAAATGGAGTTGTAAGTAAAATTAGTGTCACGATCCTGATCCGTCGTGACTGGCACCTACACTAACCCTCCGATGGGAGCACTATTGTTACAGTCCAAGACTAACAATAATCGCGAGAGATAAACAATTTAAAGTTGCGGAAGCAGGTTTAGATACTTAAATAAGGCTGAGTTCCATAAACTCACAGAATCTAGTCAAACAACCGAAAATATACGAAAATTAATACATAGAACCTGAAAGCCATTACACCAAAACACTAGTAACCAACAATTCTAAGGAAACAGAATGCAATCCCAAAAGAAAAGTCATTAAAGTAAACCAGTGTTTAAAAATCTAAGTCCCGAAAGAAGGACTAAGATAAGGAGAGCCTACATCAGCCTGAAAGAATTGACTCACTGTAACACCCCCCAAAATTCTTCACTAGGATTTGAACCCTTCTTCGTATACGTGTAGGATCGAACCCGACTATTGTAAAGTGTATGCATGAGTTAGGATGAGTTCCCAAGAAATTGAAGACTGTTAGAGGTGATGTGGGGTCATAAAGGATCGCTAGAACCAAGCTAAGTCCAAAGAACTCGTCTTGGCTAAGTTTTAGAATGAGTTCGTTTAAGGAGTTGACTTCTAGCGACCATATCTTTTGAAATAGGATAATATGGGTGGCCCATGACCTATTAAATTAAAGGTGTTCGAGTCTTCTTTCCATCGCTGCCAAGATTGTAATTTTTGGAGTTTGGAGTCAAAAGTTATAAATCTCCTAAGACGGATTAGTACTGCAGGAATTTCAGGTCTGGGTGACAACTGCTGAAAATCTGGGCTTGGCGCCGTAGTGGCGCGACGCGCCACTATCGCGCCAGGAACAAGCCTCAATAGTTTGGTTCCTGGCGCGGCACGCCACTAGGAGATGTGCAGGGTTTTTAAGCCTATTTTCCAGAACCTAGAAAATATAGGCTTAGCGATGTAAGGGCGCGATGCACCACTATTGCGCCATAAAACAACCTCAGTAGTTTGGTCGTTGGCGCGACGCGCCATTATCAGATGTACAATTTTTAAGCCTATATTTGACTTGGCGTCGCAGTGGCGCGACGCGCCATTATCGCGCCATTATCGCGCCAGGAGTGTTTTAGCCTATTTTCCAAATTTTTGGAGAAAGGGCAATTTGGATATTTTCCCAAATTATATATACATCAGCTTTGAACATTTTTGGACCACTTTTCAATCCCCTTCTCTCTCTCTAAAAGCCCTAGAAATTTTCCTCTCTTCCTCTTCTTCTCCATTTCCAACAAGGATTTCTTCAAGAGCTTCAAAGATTCAAGCTTTCCATTGAAGACCCAACATCAAGGTTTTCTTCAAGGCTTCACTAAGGTATGTAAGGCTATTCAAAGCATGGGGTGAGTCCACCCATGTGCCTTACATCTTCTTTGAGATTTATTGTCCATAAGAATGAAGTTTATCGATAGAGTTATGTCCAAATAGGTCCTTTTCATCTATTACCCAAATTTCCATTATGTTGATGTTGTGTAGTCAAGAAAGGGATGTGCTTCATGTTGTTATGAGTTGATTGAGATGAGAGGTCAAACTTATGTTGTTAATTTCTTAACTATGTTGATTATGATAAAGAATGTTAATTTTCTTAAATATGCTGTTTATCTTGAATTGTTGATTTAAAACCTTGGAGTTGTGATGAGTCCCAAAGGATTTGTTAAATGAATAGAGGAACGATTGGATAGGTTTGTATTTGTTATAAATGCATATATAATCTACTCTTGAAAGATATGATTGGTATTGATTGGATTGTATGATTGGGAGAGGTTTGATTGTGATAGAGTTGATGAGTTGACAAGGTTGTAAATGAGACTTGTCGATATGATTTGATTGAGTTGATTGGATGGAGTTTTATGAGCATTGAGTCTTGGGAGGAGTATCGATCACTGAATTGGGTAAGAGTAAGTAATAACTCAAATCCAATAACTACGTCGCCAAATGTAGAATGGGATTGAACTGTTAAAGTCGGATGTTTCCCCAAATTTATTGTACCGATATTATAGGACTTGGTTGGATTGGATCCATGATTGGTTAATTCGTTCATACCCTGGTAAAGTATGAACGGATGCGGCAACAACGTCGGTTTGTTGTACTATCACTGGCTCATAAGTGATGGTTGTCGGATAAGAGAAACTCACATATAGGTCTTGATAGTACTCTGAGTCGGATTGAGTTGAATGATATGTGATTGGTCCCGTCTAAACCATATTCTTGTTTAGACTTAGGGAACTTGATTGAGTTGTTAATTCTCTTGAGTTGAGATTCCGAGTTGATTTAATTCTTCCTTGGTGTTTGTTTTATTTGGCCATTTTGCATACTCGTACATTCCACGTACTGATGCCATTTGGCCTACATCGTCTCATGATGCAGAGACAGGTACTAGAGATCATCAACCGACGCACCGTTGAAGATCTCCCCACTTCCCGCTGGTTGGTGAGTCCTCCTAGTCTCCGGAGGATACCGAGATTGTCTTCATAGCATTGTTTTGTCTCTTTTATTTTGATTGTTGGTAGCCATGGGCTTGTCATCGACACCTCCTAGATTGTTGATAGAGGCTTCATAGACTAGAGTGTGGAAATGTTGGATTGTTCATTTTGTCTAGTTTTATTCTATCTAGTTATTGATTTGATAGTTGTTTGGCCTTTGGCCCTATATTATGGATAGTATTCCTACGATTGAGTCTTCCGCTGGCAGAATGTGAATGAATAATAGCGTGACTAGGTGATTCGCTTGGAGGCCAGAAATGGCTTTCGAGTGCCGGCCACACCTAGGGTACCCTCCCGAGGCGTGACAAATATGGTATCAGAGCATAGAGTTCAAGAGTCCTAGGGAGTCTATAAAGTCGTGTCTAGTAGAGTCTTGCTTATGGATGTGTTGTGCACCACACTTATAATTAGGAGGCTATAAGACATTAAGAGTTATTTCACTTCTTTCATACTCTGAATTCGTGCGATAGAGTTAAACTCTATAAAACTTTGTTTCTAATTCATGCATTTATATGTTACAGATAATGCCTCCTAAGCATACTGCTAGCCAAAGGAACGCTGATAATGCAGAGATGCCACAGTCAGAGGTACACCCATCGAGGGCTAGGGGCCGACCTGCGAGATATGCGGAGGCACCTCAAATGCCTACTATTCCGCCTGCACCAACTTTGGAAGTAGACTTTAGAGGAGTGATTGCCATGCTCACTCAACTAGTGGCTGCCTGAAATGGTAACCAGAGTTTGCTAACTCTTAGCTCTAGTTCCCAAGAGCCATCGGCTGCCACCAGAATTAGAGACTTTTTGAGAATAAATCCACCGGCATTCACGGGTTCTATGGTTGAGGAAGACCCCCCAAAATTTTATTGATGAGATGTGGAAGATCCTGAAAGCTATGCATACTACGGAGATCGAGGGGGTTGAGTTGGTGTCTTATCAACTCAAAGATGTGGCAAAAATTTGGTAAAACCAATGGGAATAAGGTAGAGGTGAGCATGCTTAACCTGCTATGTGGGATGAATTTGAGAAAGTCTTTCTTGACCATTTCTTTCCTAGAGAATTAAGGAAAGCGAAAGTGGAAGAGTTTGTGAATCTAAAACAGGAAAGTATGACTGTTAAGGAGTATAGTCTAAAGTTCATCCAACTGTCCAGATATGCTCCAGACATGATCCCAGATGTGAGGTCGAAGATGAGGAAATTTATCTTTGGCTTGGGAAGATATGTGAAGAAGGAGTGCAAAGTGGCATTGTTAATCTCCGACATGGATATTTCAAGATTAATGGTGTATGATCAACAGGTAGAGGATGAGAAGAGGAAAGACAAAGAGGAGCATCTAAGCAAGAAGGAAAAGTCATCGAGGCATGAGAATGAACAAAGGCAAAACAAGGGCAACAGGTCCTTCTTCTAGAAGAGGCCTTCCAACTATGCCTCATCTACCGCTAGTGCACCTATGCCGCAGAACAGGTATGATCGGCAGGGACAGAGTCGCCAGAATTTCAGAACTTAGGGTTCTCAATCTCAGGCTAGGATGGGTCAAGATTCGCAAGGGAAGTCACCATGAGTCAAGTGCGGTAATGTCCACTTGGGAGAGTACAGAGCGGGAAGGGTTGGTTGTTATAAATGCGGCCAAATGGACCATTTTCAGAAGGAGTGTCCAACATAGGGGAACAGAGCTCACTATTCTACCACCGCACCACCAGCTAGAGGTAATCAGAGGGGCACTACTTCAAGTACGAGCGGAGGTACAAATCGTCTATATACCATGGGTAGTCGCCAAGATTAGGAGGACTCCCCAAACGTCGTGATGGGTATGATTCGAGTCCTTTCTCTTGACTGTTATGTTTTGATGGATTTGGGTGCCACACTATCTTTTGTGACTTTTTACGTGACAAGTAAATTTGATAAAATTCCTAAATGTCTTCGTGAGCCTTTCTGTGTAACTACTCCTGTCGGTGATTCTATCGTAACTAAGAAATTCTATAAAGATTGCACTATGTCAATTAATCACAAGGGTACCTTGGCTGACTTAGTTGAGTTAGACATGGTTGATTTTGATGTGATCCTTGGCATTGTCTGGCTTTATGTCTGTTATCCCTCTATTGATTGTAGGACTCAGATTGTCAAGTTTAAATTCCCAAATAAGGCTATCATAGAGTGGAAGGGTAGTCTTGTCGTGCCTAAGGGTAAGTTTATTTCATACCTTAGGGCCAGGAAGCTAATCTCAAAAGGGTGTATTTCTTACATTATTCGAGTGAAAAATGACAAGGTTGAGTTTCCATCCCTTGAGTCGATTCCTATATAGATAGATGATTTATTTGATCAACTTCAGGGTGCCACCTGTTTCTCAAAGATAGACCTAAGATCGGGCTACCATCAGTTGAAGGTGAGGGAGTGTGATATCCCAAAGATAGTTTTTGGACCCGTTATGGCCATTTTGAGTTCTTGGTGATGTCCTTCGGGTTGACTAATGCCCCCACAGCTTTTATGGATCTCATGAAATGAGTATTTAAACCATATCTTGATATATTTGTGATTGTATTCATAGATGATATTTTAGTTTACTCCAAGAATGAGGAGGAGCACGCCCATCATCTTAGAGTCGTCTTACAAACTTTGAAAGACCAGGTATTGTATGCAAAGTTCTCCAAATGTGAATTTTGTCTTGCGTTAGTGGCTTTTCTAGGCCACATTGTATCTGGAGATGGTATTCGGGTTGATGCTCAAAAGATTGAGGCAGTGAAAAATTAGCCAGACCCACATCCCTGATAGAGATCAGGAGCTTCTTGGGTTTGGCCGGCTATTATTGAAGGTTTGTAGAGATATTCTCATCCATATCATCACCATTGACCAAGCTGACCCAAAAGAAGGCTAAGTTCCAATGGTCCGATGCTTGTGAGGAGAATTTCTAGAAATTAAAGACCAAGCTAACCACTGCTCCTGTTCTAACTTTGCCCGATTGAATAGAGGATTTTGTGATTTATTGTGATACATCTAAGATCGGTTTGGGCTGTGTATTGATGCAGAGGGGGAAGGTGATAACCTATGCTTCAAGACAACTTAAGGTTTATGAGAGGAATTACCTAACTCATGACCTTGAGCTGGCAGCTGTGGTATTTGCTCTAACAATTTAGCGCCACTACTTGTATGGAGTGCACGTTGATGTATTCACCGATCATAAGAGTTTACAATACATCTTCATCCAGAAGGAACTCAATCTGAGGCAGAGGGGATGGCTCGAGCTACTCAAAGACTATGATATGAGTATCCTCTACCATTCAGGTAAAGCTAACGTTGTTGCTGATGCTCTTAGCAGGTTGTCTATGGGTAGTACTGCCCATAAAGAAGAGGGGATGAAAGAATTGGCTAAAGAGGTGCATAGACTGGCTCGATTAGGAGTTCGTCTTTCTATCATCTCAGAACAAGGGGTTTAATTCACTTCCCAATTTTGGATATCTTTTTAGAAAGGACTAGGTTCAAAGGTGAACCTTAGTACGACCTTTCATCCCTAGACAGATGTCCAAGCGGAGCGCACCATCCAGACATTGGAGGATATGTTGAGGGCATGTGTACTTGACTTCAAAGGAAATTGAGATAATCACTTACCTCTCATAGATTTTGCATATAATAATAGCTATCATGCAAGCATTCAAATGGCTCCTTATAAAGCTTTGTATGGGAGGAGGTGTAGATCACTAATTGGGTAGTTTAAAGTTGATGAAGCTGAGCTGATTGGGCTTGATTTTGTTCACCAAGCCATGAAGAAGGTGAGAGTTATTTAAGATAGGCTAAAGACAGCCCAAAGCCGTCAAAAATCCTACGCCGATGTGAGGAGGAGAGACTTAGAGTTTGAGGTGGATGATTGGGTGTACTTGAAAGTGTCACCCATAAAGGGCTTCATGAGGTTATGAAGGAAGGGAAAGCTTAGTCCTCGATACATTAGTCCTTACCAGGTTGCGAGGAGGATTGGGAGTATCGCTTATGAATTAGAGTTACCCTCGGAGCTAGCCGCCATTCATTCGGTATTCCATGTTTCGATATTAAAGAAGTGCTTGGGCGATCCCTCATTGGTAGTCACCATTGATAGTATATGAGTTAAGGATAGCTTGTCCTATGAAAAGGTTCCGGTCCATATTCTTAATCGCCAAATTCGCAAATTGAGGAACAAAGAGATTGCCTCAGTCAAAGTCTTGTGGAGAAATCAATTTGTTGAGGAGGCCATATGGGAAGCGGAGGAAGATATGAAATCTAAATATCCGCATCTATTCGTGCCTACCGATGAGAATGTTGAAGGTAATGTCCATCTTCTTGACTTGAATTCGTTTGTGTATTTTAAGTTTGGATAGTAATTATTTTGAGAATTTGATTGGTTGCATGACTGAATTCTGATTGTGATTTGTACCTTGAGTCCATCCTTGGTTTACTCGTCATTTGAGGATGAATGATCCCAAAGGGGAGATAATGTAACACCCCTCAAAATTCTTCACTAGGATTCGAACCCTTCTTCGTATACGTGTAGGATCGAACCCGACTATTGTGAAGTGTATGCATGAGTTAGGATGAGTTCCCAAGGAATTGAAGAGTGTTAGAGGTGATGTGGAGTCACAAAGGATCCCTAGAACCAAGCTAAGCCCAAAGAACTCGTCTTGACTAAGTTTTAGAATGAGTTCATTTAAGGGGTCGACTTCTAGCGACCATATCTTTTGAAATAGGACGATCTGGGTGGACCATCACCTATTAAATTAAAGGTCTTCGAGTCTTCTTTCCATCGCCGCTATGATTGTAATTTTTGGTGTTCGAAGTCAAAAGTTATAACTCTCCTAAGATGAACTAGTACTGCAGGAATTTCAGGTTTGGGTGACAACTGCTGAAAATCTGGGCTTGGCGCCGTAGTAGCGCGATGCGCCACTATCGCGCTAGGAACAAGCCTCAGTAGTTTGGTCCCTGATGCAGCGCGCCACTAGGAGATGTGCAGGGTTTTTAAGCCTATTTTCCAGAACCTAGAAAATATAGGCTTGGCGCTTTAAGGGCACGACGCGCCACTATCGTGCCATAAAACAGCCTCAGTAGTTTAGTCCTTGGCACAACGTGCCACTATCAGATGTGCAGGTTTTAAGCCTATATTCAACTTGGCGCCGTAGTGGTGCGATGTGCCACTATCTCGCTAGGAGCGTTTTAGCCTATTTTCCAGATTTTTGGAGAAAGGGCAATTTGGGTATTTTCCCAAATTATATATACATCAACCTTGAACGTTTTTTGACCACTTTTCAGTCCCCCTCTCTCTCTCTCTAAAAGTCCTAGAAATTTCCCTCTCTTCCTCTTCTTCTCCATTTCCAACAAGGATTACTTCAAGAGTTTCAAAGATTCAAGCTTTCCATTGAAGACCCAACATCAAGGTTTTTTTCAAGGCTTCACTAAGGTATGTAAGGCTATTCAAAGCATGGGGTGAGTCCACCCATGTGCCCTACATCTTCTTTGAGATTTATTGTCTATAATAATGAAGTTTATCGATAGAGTTAGATCCAAATAGGTCCTTTTCATCTATTACCCAAATTTCTATTATGTTGATGTTGTGTAGTCAAGAAAGTGATGTGCTTCATGTTATTATGAGTTGATTGAGATGAGAGGTCGAACTTATGTTGTTAATTTCTTAACTATGTTGATTATGGTAAAGAATGTTAATTTTCTTAAATATGTTGTTTATCTTGAATTGTTGATTTAAAACCTTGGAGTTGTGATGAGTCCCAAAGGATTTGTTAAATGAATAGAGGAACGATTGGATAGGTTTGTATTTGTTTATAAATGCATATATAATCTACTCTTGAAAGATATGATTGGGATTGATCGGATTGTATGCTTGGGAGAGGTTTGATTGTGATAGAGTTAATGAGTTGACAAGGTTGTAAATGAGACTTGTCGATATGATTTGATTGAGTTGATTGGATGGAGTTTTATGTCACGCCCCGAGAGGGTACCCTAGGCGTGGCCAGCACTCAGAAACCATTTCTGGCTTCCGAGAGAACCACTTGGTCTCATTTCTTAATTATTCATCAGCGGAAGACTTAAGAATACTAATGTGGGCTAGTCATAATCAAAGGAAAAATAGATAATTTTTATAAGAAGTAGTTTCTAAGGAGAACTACTCCGATTACATCATCAGACTCTATCTATGAAGCCTCTAATACTCTTAGATGGTGCCAATGACATGTCTATGGCTACCTCAAAAGAAACATCACACTCAACAATAATAAAAGGATAAGGAGTTCCTTCGAATATAAGAAGGACTCACCAAATAGCTGAAAAGAAATGATCTTCAACGATGCGCCTGTTGATGATCTCTAACACCTGTATCTGCATCATAAAACGATACAGGTCGAATGACGTCAGTACGTGAAATGTACGAGTATGTAAAATGGCAGGAAGGTAAGGACATATATCAAGAAACTCCTCTCAAGAAAACTCAGCTCAGAACTCAACATCATCTCAACATGAATATGTAATGCAAGTTTAAAATATAATAATAAAAATAATAGTAATAAGCAATGCTTACTCAGTTGAGAGTTTCTCTAACCGACAACAATCACTTGTGAGCTAGCGATGATACAACGAAGTGATGTCGTTGCCACATCCATCCAATACCTTGCCAGGATAAATGACATCACCATCTTGGATCCACTCATCAAAGTCCTCTTTTTGGGACTTAAGAGGCATAGCCTCCATCCTACGTTGGCTACGTAGTTCTGGGGTTTGAGTCAATTAAATTCTTACCCAACTCGGTGCTCAATACTACTCCCAAAATTTGTGCTCATATTAAACTCATCATCTATTGTCATTGGACTTTTATTTAAATCATCAAACTCATCTCATTTCATGTTCATCAATCATTATACTTCCAAAAAAAATATCATTTACATCTCATCAAAATATCTTGCTCAAAATATTATTTCCTCAAATTCATTCAAACTCAACTCTTATGCTCTTTTAAAACTCAATAAAATACATATATAGTATTAATTCATATAACTTTCTTTTTATCAATGAAAATAATAAAAAGCCAACATCTTTACTCAAAACATATGTAAAAATATTCATGAACATCAAATCAATTAGGATTCATGGGAAAGTATCCATGAACAATAATTCCAATAATATGAGAGATAACAACAATAATAATATTAATGCATAAATATATCAAACTCAATAGAAGAAGAATTAATTCATCTAGAATTCAAGATTTGGATAAAACTCAACTATAACTCAATTATAATAAATTTAAATATTGGGCGCATGGACGAACTCAATCCAATGCTATGAAAGCCTTACATACCTTAAATCCGAAGGTTTACTCTGAATTTGAACACTCTTGGACCCCTAGCCTTTTCTTCTCGCCGGAGCGTTTTGTGTACTACCCGGAGTATAAGAATAACCGTAGTAGTATTTTTATACTACTAAAACTAAAACTATATTTGAGAAGAAGTATATAGAGAGAAGAAATGCTTAAGAAAGCTTGATGAATAAAATGAGGAAATAAGGTGGGTATTTATAGGTGGAAAAGAGGGACCTAACAATAAATAAAATAATTATAAAGAAAAATCTGAAAATTTAATGGAATATATTGATGTCATAGATGATGTTAAATGGAGGATAATTTATGTCATGCATGATGTCAAATGTATCTAGATGTTTCCATGGTAGGTAAGATGAGTTCTTTTTAACAGAATACTCTTTTTCGAAGCTACGTTTGAATAAGATAAATTCCTTATTAGGATTTGGTTTCTTCCTAAGAATTGTAGATATGGAAGTTTAGTTTCGTATCGTTCAAGAATCAACCAATTTGGAGCAACCTACAGTGAGATATGAATTTTCTTCTATCAACACTCAATTATGTCACAGTACTATATCTTGCAAAGATTAATTTATTTGACCTACTTATACTCTGAATTTGAAGTTATGTTCTTCAGGAAAGTTGTAGGTAAGGATGTTGTGATTACCCAGAAATTTGAATCACCTAATTTGGACCAACCTATGAAAAGTTATGCCCAAAATACAGAGGCTATATTATTTTCGTCGAAAATTGAAATACCGACATACAATATTTTAGGGGTTGTTACATTTTATGAGCATTGAGTCTTGGGAGGAGTATCGAGCACCAAATTGGGTAAGAGTAAGTAATAACTCGAATCCAATAACTACGTCGCCAAACGTAGAAGGGGATTGAACCGTTAAAGTCAGATGTTTCCCCAAATTTATTATCCTTACATTATAGGACTTGGTTGGATTGGATCCATGATTGGTTGATTCGTTCATACCCTGGCAAAGTATGAACGGATGCGGCAACAACGTCGGTTTGTTGTACTATCAGTGGCTCATAAGTGATTTTTGTCGGATAAGAGAAACTCCCATATAGGTCTTGATAGTACTCTGAGTCGGATTGAGTTAAATGATATGTGATTGGTCCCGTCTAAACCATATTCTTGTTTAGACTTAGGGAACTTGATTGAGTTGTTAATTCTCTTGAGTTGAGATTTCGAGTTGATTTAATTCTTCCTTGGTGTTTGTTTCATTCGGCCATTTTGCATACTCGTACATTCCACGTACTGATGCCATTTGGCCTACATCTTCTCATGATGCAGAGACAGGTACTAGAGATCATCAACCGACACACCGTTGAAGATCTCCCCACTTCCCGCTGGTTGGTGAGTCCTCCTAGTCTCCGGAGGATGCCGAGATTGTCTTCATAGCATTGTTTTGTCTCTTTTATTTTGATTGTTGGTAGCTATGGGCTTGTCATCGACACCTCCTAGATTGTTGATAGAGGCTTCATAGACTAGAGTGTGAAAATGTTGGATTGTTCATTTTGTCTAGTTTTATTCTATCTAGTTATTGATTTGATAGTTGTTTGGCCTTTGGCCCTATATTATGGATAGTATTCCTACGATTGAGTCTTCCGCTAGTAGAATGTGAATGAATAAAAGCGTGACTAGACTAGGTGGTTCGCTTGGAGGCCAGAAATGGTTTTCGAGTGCCGGCCACACCTAGGGTACCCTCCCGGGACATGACACTCACTCTTGAACTCAAACAACTATCTATCTTCAAGGCGAGGTCTCTCCGCAGCCAGCTAAATATGCTCTGTACTCAATAAAAACAGACAGAGTGTAGTAGCTAGTAAGCGAGTCATGGACAAGTAAATCCATCATAGTAAGCACATATATAGAGAATAAAATTAACCATTTTTCATCTCAATCAATACTCAGCAAGATCACAGTTCAACAATCTCAATATCATGCAACTTCACATAAGAGTTCTCTCATGGGACCTACAAATACTTATTTATGTGTCGCAATGTGACACCCAATCTAAGGTTTGTATCGAAATGTGACACCCGATTTAATTGTGTGTCAGTACATGACACTCGATCCAAAAGTGTGTCGGAATGCGACACCCAATTCAAACATACAAAACCTTTACATTTACAATCATTAGACAACCATCATGTCACCAAGAACAGGTTTATCATAAGTTAGGCCAGTAAAAGATTTTTCACATAATTCATAGCATATTTTCCTATTCATATACTCATATGCATACAATGGAGTAATTTGACAAGTACATGAATCACATGCAGGAAACAAACCATTACCTACCTCGAATTCGAGCTTCAACAACTCTAAACTGCATAAGCTTTCCCTTTCCGGGTTCGTTCCACTTGTTCTTGATCTAAAATAGTAAATACATAAAAAGGATAAACCAAATGGCCTAATTAGTATGAATTAAACACATTTCTCATCCTAGGCCAAACCCACGACCCTAAACCCCATCCTAAGGCTACTTCCCACCATTAGTTTCAATCCAAAACCCTCCCTCCAAGATCACTCACCATAGTTTATGGGTTTTAGGAAATCAATTTACAAGTTTAGGGAGTAATTTTCATACCTTTAGCACAAAATAGGGTAGAAATCAATAAAAATCGCCCGAGGTCGTTTCTGGTCCTTTAAGAATTAAGTGGGAATAAAGTAAACCATTCTGGATTTGTTTGACTTAACTCCCGTCTGTCCCTCCACAGCGGGACCATCTCGCTCTAGCGGAATTATTCCTGCTTTGGCGGGGTTGCACGAAAATAGAGAGCTTGGAACTTTAGCTCCAAACTCCCATTTCACAACACACCCTCAACCCATGACGACTTAAATCATACCATTCACGCCAAGTCCAATTTTGAGAGTTTTCTCATCCAAATACGATTCCATAAAGTTGTAAAGGCTCCGTATCGTCTTAGCTATCAGCTAACTTAGTCACATTGATGATTTGATCTCCCACCTATCACAAGGTCACCCTAGACCTCACTTGACTCAGAATTAGTCCAAGTCCAATCAAGACTCAAATTTTTCCAAGTTACTACCCGAAGTTTTCTGGCCCAGATTCCTTCCCCATTAGCCTATACCTAACGACTGAGACATGTCGTTACAATTGGATTATCTGTAGTCCCAGTGTAATTCTTATTGCCGAATAATCAGTTGAACATCATATTTATATCATGTTTGGTCAAGTTTTGGAGAGATTAAAAGTATTTTTTTATAAAAAAAAACTTATTTTTAAAAAGTGAGGTGTTTGACTAAATTATTGAGAGAAAATAAGTGGTTTTGAAGAGTAAACATAAGTTGTTTTTCAGAAGGTAAAATCAACAACTTTTTCCAAAAAAGCATTTTTGAGAAAAATACACCTAGAAACACTTTCAAAAAGTTTGGTCAAACACTAACTGTTACTCAAAAGTATTTTTCAAAATTTATTTATCAAAGACAAATTGTTTCTCACCAAAAATACTTTTGAGAAAATACTTCTCAAAATAAGTTAATTTTAGAGGTTTGGCAAAACGTGCTATTACTAGAGGGGTCACTGACACTTACGCCCTTATTTTGTGTTTGCCTTTAATTTATGTCTCTTATAATGAAAAAAAATGGCATAAATATATATTTTGTGTCATAATATCCCCCAAATTATGATTCAACAAAAATTACAAATCAATCCATTTTAAAAATTAAAATTAAAATCATGCGATTTTAATGACAATTCTTGCAATTTCAACATTCAATCGACCTCCAATCACGTGGGCTTGGGCCAATGGGCCTACTTCTTTAACTTTATTTCACCCAAATTAGCTGGCTGTACAACCCTGGTCCCCCTCAACTGTAATATTTCTATGCAAAATAAATAATAATAAAAAATCGTAGGACCAGTTTGGATATGATTTTAAATTATAATTTAAAATTAGTGATGTAATTTTGTTTGAACAAGAAATTTTGATTTCTAAAGTTGTATTTTTCTTCAAACATGAAAACCTCGAAATTTATGTAAACTATTAAATTTTTTTAATTCTTATATAATTTTACCAAATGAACAAATTTTCGTTTATAAACAAGGTATCGAAATATCGTAGAGTACTGAATTAATAAATCACATGTCTTCATAATTCTATATGTTATCATAAACTTTCAAGTACGTATAGTTTCAAAAAGATTCACCGATCCAATAAATCAACAATATTGTAACTAACTATTATTTGATAAATTCTCCCACACTGTTGACATTCAATTTTGACCATCCATAATGCAAATTAGCTATCGAGTTTCTTTAAATTTTGAATATTTTGAAATAATTGACTTTTACAAAAATAAAGATATTTTCATGTTATTCTTAACTATTTTTATCCTTTTATAAATTTTTGTATAATATATATATTTCTATATTTCTATATCTTTGATTACTATTTATGTGGTTATTAAAAAATCATCTCAAAAGATTTTATTTTTGCTGAATACAATGTTAGTTAGGTTAGTTTAATTATAATTTTTATTTTTGAAATTTTTAGTTTTTTCTAAAAAAAATAAAAAAATCTCCACATCGAAAATTGATGAAGAATTTAGGGTTTTTGGAGCCTATATAAAAGCTCATATTCTTATTAAGAAGAGGGTAGAAATGGGATGTCTTTTAGCTACCCCAAAGTTAGAATTTTTTTTAACTTGACTAGAAATTTGGACTCTTGTCACCAGCCTAAAAGTTGTGAAATTTTTTAGTTTTCAATCTGTTTTTTCTTCAAGAAAAATAGGAGATTGAAGTCATAATTTAGGCTAAGAACAGTGTTCTTATAACATCGAACCCACGAAGGTTCGAGTCTAATTGTTTAATTTTTCTTTTTGTGGATTGGAGTTCCATCAAGCTCTTGGGTGGTGGTGACGTTGTCTTCCGCTCGTCGTCTTCAGTCTCGCTGTCCGGAAAGAGGTAAAATCTTTTCTCAGCTTTATTTTATTTAATTATTTCATATTTTATATTTAGTTGATTCGTAATCTTGTTTTTTAGTTAGCATGTATTAAGAATAATTAGATTATTGATAGAAATTTCTTATAGTTAACATGTGTTAGGATTAATTAGCTATCATGTGTTAGGATTATTTCATGAAAGCTCTTAGTTTTATTCATTATTTTTCCAAGTAATTTTCTTTGGCAATATAGATTTTCATGTTTTCAATTTCTTCTTTTAACATGATTTAGATAACAAAAATATGCTTAAAGTTGTTATTTAATTAGAATTTTCATGGCCTAATTAATTTAATTCTTTCTTTAAAATTTGAGCTAGTACAACGTATATATTAAATCCATATTCTTTAGTTACTTGAATATATTTCTTCTTTCCTTTTCTTTGTCTACATATGTGTATATTGTTAGTCACTTCTAGAATGCGCATCAATTTGATAGCTTAAAATATCATGATATATTCCTTGATTTAGCTTAAAATGAGTAAATGCTTATGTAATTTTATTTTGGTGCAGTGATATCAATTCGAGTCTATCTTTGGACTTCATCCTTGCATACCATTGAGTTTTGAGTCTTCCATCATCTTGTTCGAATTGTTGGAAAGTTGATACATAGAAATGAAGCTAATATACATGATTTAAATAATGATATTGGGTTGTATACATGGAATAGAGGTGGAAACCAGTATCGTATACGCTGATATACAGTATTTATACACTCCAATATATAAGAAAATAATGTTGTACACAATGATATATAGTATATATACAATATGATATACAACAGATACATGGAATAAACCGGTGGTATACTGTGTGTATACAGTTTGATATACAAACATAATGTTGTATACACTGTGTACATCATATATACAATTCGATATACAGTGTATATACAACTGTGATATATAGTGAAATTGTGGTTAAGGTCCAAAACGCAGATAGCCAACAACTTAAACCAGACTACAGAAACTAAGTGTCGGGCCATATTTTCATGAGTTATTTATTATTTAGTTATATTTATTCGGATTGTAATAATTTATATAGTTATGTTATTTATGTTTGCTTAAATATTAATTTTAATTTGTTTTAACTTAATTAGATTCTCCTAAAGATAAACCAATTCGTGTTGATTTGCTTTTTAAATGATTTTCTACCTTTACTTAGTCATTTGATAAACTTTTACTTTTTTTATACACATGTATATTATTTTCAATGTTTAAGTTTGATTATTTTTTCTAAAATAATAATAATTTTAAAGTCTTCGTTTTTTTTAAATTAATATTTTTAAAAGTTAGTCAAATAATTTTTCAAATCTTCGGATAACCACGCGTTAGCAGCTACTTTGAATGCTTAACACTTTCTCAAAGTGGAAATAAGAACCTCGTAACTTTTATATGAATTTTTAAGACTTAAATCTGTTAGGGTCTTTTAAATTAAGTTTTCTTAATTTCTTTTAAAAAATAAGTGGCGACTCTTCTTTTCTAAAATTGATTTTTTCTCTAAAAAGTTGAAATTAATTTTAGACTGTCTTTCTCCAACATAACATACATGATAAGAACAATCTCTTCACATCGATGATGATTCTTTTTTTTTTACAAAATTTAAAATTATGACCTTTTTTATGTAAAATATAAACTTATGGTCTAGTTATATAAATTTTAAAAAAATTGAATCATAATTTGAAATTTGAAATTCTATTTTTTGAAGAATTTAATATTTGAAATCATAATTTAAAATTGCAGTTGGAATTTTTTGGAGATTTCATAAATAAATATTGCTTTGAAATCTGATTTCCAAATTCCATGACCAAACGCTGTAAAAGTGTAGTTGTTCCTTTATTAGATTTTTTTTTACTTATGTAACTGCTACTATTATTGTTGTAAAAAAAAGGCAATCACAATTACTTATATAAGAGCTCGTTTGGTACAAGAGATAACTAATTTCGAAATGAGTTTTTTTATGATAATTTTATTGTATATTTGATTGAGATAAAATTATGAGATACTTTTTTTGAGATTATCATATTATTTTATTCCTCTATTAAAAACGTGATAATAATTTAGAAATAATTAATCTTCGAATAATTAATTCTAATATAATTTATTCTTCAACCAAACGAGCTCAAAAGTGAAGGTAGGCTCTTTCTTCATTAGGTCTATTTTCACCTTCTTTTTTTTTCAAAAAACAAACAAACAAAGTATTCGGTATTCAAACTTACCTAATTCTTTCTCGATTCATTCAAAAATCACTATATCTCAAGGGACAATATAATTAATCACACAATTTTTATTTTGACCGAAATATTCATCGATCAACTGTTTTTGTTGCTTTCATTTTATTATTTGTTAAGAGTTCTTTTGAATGATTTTGTTAAATATATGCAACAAATATGAGCTACAATTATTTTCATTTTATGCTTGCTTGCTTGGTGCCTACTACTACCCTTGTTATTCAGCTACCTACCTGATCTTATTTATTTGCACATTTAATGAGTATTTTAATCTTACTAATTCAAATTTGAGTTATTCATTTTGTTTGTTCTTTAAATCAGAATATTAATCATTCAAATTTCAATTATTAATTTTTTTAAAATTCCCCTCATTAGTTGCCTACTTTTTCCCATACATGCCTTTTAAAAAATCATAAATAAAAAGTACAAGTTTACCAATTAAAACTTTACAAACTTGTTACACTTTCAAAAATATTATTAATTGTAAGGGTGAAATGGAAAACACAATAATTCTATCTTGATTTTGTAAATTGACAAGTAATTTGAAACCACTAATATGAAATGAATGGAGTATTTTTGAATCACTTAATAGATCTGAATAATTAAGATTTGTAACAAATTGTATTAATATCATTTATTAAGATGTTTATCTAAAAATTTCTACATAAATGGTGATTCACCGTTAGCACCATTTCCCCCACCTTTGTCAACTACGTGTCACCATCCACCGCCACCAACCATTGCATCCTCAACCATAACCACCATTGTTGTCAGTCACTATGATTATCTATCACTATCACTAGTCACCATCAGGGGCGGCTCAAGCATCTCAGGGGTCTAAAGCCAAAACTAAATTGGAGGCCTTAAATTTTTACTTTTTAAAATAAATTTATTTAAAGTCTATTCTTCTAGCTTTTTAAGAGCAGAATTGTTAATATATTGAAAATTATTTTTAAGATAGCATATTTCTTTCTTTTTAATAAAAATGTTTTGTAACACCCCATAAATATTATTGATTCATGGATCCTTTCTTTCATGAAGTCCAAATAAATTATCAAAGTTTTCTATTTAATTCAAGCATGAAACTTTATGGATTTTTCATATCATAATTCCAAATGCATAGATTATTAAATATATGAAATTTAATTACCTATCTTATATTAACTTATATTGGCTTTTAAATGCATTAAATTGTTGATTTATCAAAAGTCCTTATATGAAGGCATGGAAAGATTTTGATCATGTTCTAAAGTATTTTGATCATGTTCTAAAGTATTTTGATCATGTTCTAAAAGTATTTTGATCATGTTCTCTCATGCCTAAAGATTTTGATCATGTTCTAAAGTATTTTGATCATGTTCTAAAAGTATTTTAATCATGTTCTAAAGAAATTTGATCATGTTCTAAAGTATTTTGATCATGTTCTAAAAGTATTTTGATTATGTTCTCTCATGCCTAAAGTAATTTGGGCATAACTTTTCATAGGATGGTCCAAATTAGGTGATTCAAATTTCTGAATAACCACAACATCATTACCTACAACTTTCATGAAGAACATATCTTAAGATTCGGATTTTAAGTAGATCAAATAAATTGATCTTTGCAAGACATAGTGCTGTGACGGAATGGAGTGTTTGTAGAATAAAATTCATATCTCGATGTAGAATGCTCCAAATTGGATGATTCTTGAACTAACTGAAACTAGACTTCTATATCTACAATTCTTATGAAGACACCAAATCCTAATAAGGAATTTATCTTATTCAAACGTAGCTTCGAAAACAGATATTCCGTTAAAAGAGATTTCATCTCATCTACCATAGAAAGATCTAGAACCATTTGACATCATCCATGACATCAAAATTCTCCATTGAATTTTCAAGATCATCCTTTATGATTATGTTTATTTATTGTTAGGTCCCTCCTCCACACCTATAAATACCCACCTTATTTCCTCATTTTATTCACCAAGCTTTCTTAAGCAACTCTTCTCTCTATATACTTCTTTACTCCTTCTCAAATATAGTTTTAGTTTTAGTAGTATAAAAATACTACTCTAGTGATTCTTATACTCCGGGTAGTACACAAAATAAACCGGCGAGAAGAAAAGGCTAGGGGTCCAAGAGTGTTCCAATTCGAAGTAAAGCTTCCGATTTAAGGTATGTAAGGCTTTCATAGCATTGGATTGAGTTCGTCCATGCGCCCAATATTTAAATTCATTATAATTGAGTTATAGTTGAGTTTTATCCAAATCTTGAATTCTAAATAAATTAATTCTTCTTCTATTGAGTTTGATATATTTATGCATTAATATTATTATTGTTATCTCTCATATTATTGGAATTATTATTCATGGCTACTTTCCCATGAATTCTAATTGATTTGATGTTCATGAATATTTTATACATATTTTGAGTAAAGATGTTGGCTTTTTTATTATTTTCATTGATAAAAAGAAAGTTATATGAATTAATACTATATATGTATTTTATTCAGTTTTGAAAGAGCAAAAGAGTTGAGTTTGAATGAATTTGAGCAAATGATATTTTGAGCAAGATGTTTTGATGAGATGTAAATGATGTTTTTGGAAGTATAATGATTGATGAACATGAAATGAGATGAGTTTGATGATTTAAATTAAAGTCCAATGAGACTAGATGATGAGTTTAATATGAGCACATATTTTGGGAGTAGTATTGAGCACCGAGTTGGGTAAGAGTTTAATTGACTCAAACCCCAGAACTACGTAGCCAGCGTAGGATGGAGGCTATGCCTCTTAAGTCCCAAAAAAAAGGACTTTGATGAGTGGATCCAAGATGGTGATGTCCTTTACCCTGGCAAGGTATTGGATGGATGTGGCAACGACATCGCTTCGTTGTATCATCGCTAGCTCATAAGTGATGGTTGTCGGTTAGAGAAACTCCCAATTGAGTAAGCATTGCTTGTTACTATTATTTTTATTATTATATTTTAAACTTGCATTACATATTGATGTTGAGATGATGTTGAGTTCTGAGCTGAGTTTTCTTGAGAGAAGTTTCTTGATATTTGTCCTTACCTTCCTGCCATTTTACATACTCGTACATTCCACGTACTGACGTCATTCGACCTGCATCGTTTTATGATGCAGATACAGGTGTTAGAGATCCTCAACAGGCGCTTCGTTGAAGATCATTATTTTTCAGCTATTTGGTGAGTCCTTCTTATATTCGGAGGAACTCTTTATCCTTTAAGTATTGTTGAGTATTATGTTTCTTTTAAGGTAGCCATGGATATGTCATTGGCACCATCTAAGAGTATTAGAGGCTTCATAGACAAAGTTTAATGATGTAATTGGAGTAGTTCTCCTTTGAAACTACTTCTTCAAAAAAAAAAAACATTTCTTCTTTCATTAGATGTTGTTAATGGAGAGCCCATATAAGTATTCTTATTAAATCTTCCGCTGATGAATGAATAAGTGATGAGACCAAGTGGTTCTCTCAGAGGCCAGAGATGGTTTCTGAGTGCCGGCCACGCCTAGGGTACCCTCTCGGGGCGTGACATGTTTACTTTTTTCTTCAAATAGAACTCCATTTGTTTCAATTATTTGACGGATTTTGACTTGACACAAAATTTAAAAAATAAAGAAGATTTTCAAATCTTATAGTCCAAATTAAAGATATGTATAATACACCAAAATGTCATTTAATCTTCTGATCATAAATATATAATGTGAAAAGTTAAAATTAAAAAGTTTTGACAAAAAAAAATATTCTTTTTGAAACAACTAAAAAAAAGTAAGATAAATAAATTAAAATGATCTACTAATCTTTTTTGGAAAAAACCCGTATAATAATTTTATTATTATTAAAAAATGAGGCCCCTCAAATTTGGGGGCCTACGGCGGATGCCTTATATTTAAAGGCATCAAGCCGGCCGTGGTCACCATTATATTCATCATCACTAATCATCATTACCACAACAACCATGCACCAATCTCTACCATCAATCACCACATTATATATCGCCAACCATCTTTATTATTCACCACTGTCATTAACAATCACTATCATCTACCACAACTGTAATGACCCTGAAGGTCATTTTTGGAATTTTTGTAAAATGACTATTTTATTCCTCCATTTAATTGTCCTAGTCATTTCTGATTGGTACTGGTTCTTGATTTTTAGAAAATTCTATAAAAAGTTAAGTCGTTGAAAATTTTAAGTTTTTATAAGCTTTAAGTGTTCAAAAGTAGTATTTGGGGCTAACCAAAGTTACGGGTTTCAAAATAAAATTCTATCAATTCCAGCAGCTCCGGAATGTCAAAATTGGCGTTGAAGAGTTTACGAAATCAGTTTTGGAGTTGTAACCAAGAATTGAGGTCTTGAGTTGAGAATTTGAGAAATGTTAGGCCAAGATTTGACTTTGGGCTACTTTTGGAATTTCGATGTTCGAAATGGAATTACGAAGACTCCTTTGGATTTGGGGGATGATTTTTGGTCTAGAAGAACTGTTGGCTGAATTTTTAGAGGTCTCGAACCCATTTTGGTATTTTGAAGGCCTAAGTTGGTTTAGTTGCGACTTTTCGAGTTTCAAATCAAGGAGACCCCAAATTTGAATTCTGATGGTTTCATCAGCTCCGGAATAGACAAATTAGGCTAGTATCATTTTTGACATGACTATCGAGCCAATCGATACGAGTTTGGGCCATTTGACGCTTTTGAATTTGAAAGTTAGCCTATAGTTGACTTTGGTCAACATTTTTGAAAAACTCACTCGGATGAAAATTCTGACAGCGCGGTTAGTTTTGACATATTGATTTTGGTCTAGAATGACCCTTTGTTCGCTTTTCGAGTTTTCCTGTCTAATCTCGAGGCACATTGTGGAATGCGACTTAAAATGACACTTGGGTGTGAGACCCATTTTTTATTAAAATGACCTCGTATGAAAATTTTGAATACTCCATTGAGTCTGAAACATCGAATTTAGTGGGATAGCATATCTGATTTATTTTTATCGGATTCCGAATGAATTCCGAGCACCCATCGGAGATTTTGAATTTTCCAAAATCAGATTCTGCAGCAGCTGGTGCCGTTTTTTTTGGTATATTTTCTCCAACTTTAGACCCCATAACTTGAGTTATAGAGCTTCAAATTGGGTGATTCAAAAGGCAAACCTGTGAGAATTTTTAAGGAGAACGCATTAGAGAGCTCAAAAACTGATTTGAAGCATTCGATTTAGGTAAAAATCTTAATTTAATTTGCAGCAGTGTCCATTTTTGAAATGATTTTTTTGAAGAACTTTGAGAAGTTATTTCTTGGCCTATATAAACCTGATTTTAGTGATTCAAGGGTCTAAATTCAATAAAATTTCGTGAGGAATCTCTTGATGAGCTTAGAAACGTGAGGGGAGACTTTTTTTGAGGTAAAAATGCGTGTTTAATCATTGATTTAGTTGTTTTCGGAGCTGCTTTTTGTTGATTTTTGGTGAATTATAACTTGATCATATGAACTCCGATTTGAATAATTTTTGAGGCTAGACTGTGGGGTTTTTCTCAAGGATCATCGTAGTATAATTTTTTTGGCTTGGTCCCACATTTTCCATTTTAGACTCCGAAATTGGTTTCTCTCCAAAAATTGTGAAATTAGTGTCTAAATGACCGTATAGACGTTGTGGTTCTGTTTTTGACAGTATGACAATATTTTGAGGTTGTTCGAAAAGAAAAAACTCTAACACAGTAATTTAGAGCTCGCGTGTTTAGCCTACAAGTAGGCTACAGTTTTCCTTTCTTTAGATTGAGATGGACTATGTGAAAGCATATTGAAATAGTTGAAATTTGGGTTGGATAGTTTAATTGTATATCTTAGGTATTAGAAATCATGCTTTAGGCTTTTTATCGGATTTTTTGGATATTTAAAAGCATGTGTATCTTGTCGTTGTTTGTTAGAAGAGTTGAATGAGCATGTTGTTGATAATGTGGAGTATGTTGGCCTTAGTATAGGATGTAAACTTGTTTCTGATGCCTCGACATCGCTCTGGTGGATTAGATCCTTGTAGAATGGAGTAGAGGGCTAGTTTTTGGTAGTTGGACTTAGCTATGCGATACCCTTTCTCTTAATAACACCCTCATCCATAAATTGGTATAACCATGACTCCGAGATACGTCGACAAAACTAGACTTTGTGATCGTTTGACTTCGGCTCCTGTTCATGTTCTGGCGGCATATCAGTTGACACATTAGGGATGATATTCTCGGTACTGTTGTTGTCTATTGGAAAAGAGAATATTCGACACCATTATCTGTGAGCATCCGAGTACCCAATCCTGGTCTCTATTTTGAATTATCGGAGAGCATCTGGGTACCCAGCCCCGGCCTCTACCGGCTTGCTAGTATGACGAGCATCCGGGTACCCAGTCTTGGCCTCGATCATATCGATGTGTTACAGCGAGCATCTGGGTAGACAGTCCCGATCTCGATTGCACTAATGTATTATGGCGAGTATCCAGGTACCTAGTCCCGGCCTTGGCCATGTTGGACATTCGGGTGAGCATCTGGGTCTCAATCCCGGCCTCAACCCCTAAGGCATTCCTAGTTCGTTGACTCTTGGAGATTCTTGGTTTGGAAATGATACAATACTTCGATTCTTGACATCGAAGATTCTTGGATCCCAGCCTTGGTAGTTGTAGCTATTCTGAGTACTTAACGAGCTTATTGGGGTTCATTTGGGTTTTTATTTAACTTGCGCACGAGTGTTCCGACTGGGCTTATGGGGGCCCAATTAGGTATAGTTAGTTGTAGTTCTCGTAGATAGTACTATTTTCAATTTAGATGCTTACGATGACTTCTATTTAGGCTTATTCCTTTTTTTCATATTGTTTTCATCTTTTCTGCTTAATCGGCCTATGATACCTACTGGATACCTGTTGTTGTTATACCTCGTACTTTTGTACCTTGGAACGTGTTCTTAAGCTTTTAAAAGTTGTCATGTGACCCCTACTGGTTACAATGTGACTAACTAATCTTAAGGAAGGGAGGATGAGGCTGTCCCAAATGATTGTAAATAGATTTGAAAGGATGTGAAAGGAGTTGGAGGCTAAGTAAAAAGCCGTGGAACCCGACTTACTCGCGTAAGCTACCAACTTGGACGTTTTACAAAATTAAGCTACTTGATTATACGTCGAGCTTAACTAGCAAAGATTATATAGATTATTAAAGTAAGACGAGACTGCACCTATGAAAAAGAGTAAAAACTAGGTTCCGAACTTATGAAAAGAAGCAAGTAGGTGACAAGTAGGTGATGCACCTACTTGGGGTGGACCCCACACTGTCATGTGGTAGCCAAGGATTGGGTGCATGGCATGAGGTGGCACCCTAGGGGCTGTACACGTGTCACCCCTAGGGGTTGCCACTTGTCACTCTTAAAGGAAAGGGTATAAAACCCTAAGTCATGACTAAGGGTTCTTATTTTTAGCTTTGTACTTAGACATATTTTCAGCTTGTTACTTAGAACTATTGAGAGCAACTTGAAGAGAACAAGAACAAGAGAAAAACGACCATGGCAGCAAGGTGAGGCCTTCAATTTCACTCCGCCAATTACTTATATAAGGTATTCTTTGAATAAATGAAGGTGCTTAATAACGTAAAGTTTGATAGTTGGGGCTGCAAGGAGGTTCGATGTAAACCTACAACTTTTGGCAAGTTTCGGAAGCTCACTTGCTAAGGTATGGCCTGATTCCCTTCTCCCATATTTGGTCAAGTGTTTAGACATGTTATGGGTGTATAAATATGAGTTGGAAACGTGAAAATATGCACGTTACAGCTGAAGGATGTTGCAGGTCATGTAGGGACTGTTTTGACGCTATTCTAGCAAGTTAAAGTTTGGCTAGTGTTGTCGTTAGCATGGTGTTGTATTTGGAGGTAGTTTATCTATGTTGTAGGGCTGGAACATGGTTAAATATGAGTATATATGCCGATGGTTGCAGCCTCGTAATACTCTATTTTGTATGGTTAAGATTTTGCGAAATAAAGAGCTAAAACCCTACTTTGGCGTCATAGTTTTGGGTGAGTTGTGTGGAACTTGTATTGCGTGATATGGTAGTGATTTCATGGTGTATGGATGCTTCTTGTTGTTTTTTATATGGCTGCTAAGGTTAGAGATTAAAATTGGAAGTTCGAATAGGGTAAGTTATAGGGGAGATGCTGCCCGATTTTCGTTAACTTCGATGCTAGCCAACAGACTAATCGAGGAAGGCAAGCAAGGAAATGGTGCCTATAGATACTTGAGTATAGATTGGGAAGCTGGAAAGTTGAAAGTTAGTAATCTTGGTATTACTCTCATGTTAAATAGGTTGAAGGAGAAACAAAACAAGCTGGACTACAATCGAGCTACTACAGGTATGTGAAACTATCCTTCTTTTCTTTTGGCATGTCTTAGATGTAAGTGTGATGTATGTGAAATTTGGGAGTTATTCCATTCCTAAAGCTCTGAGTATGAGTCCAGACTCCTGTTCACTTCTTGATGTTAGAACTCCTGTAATAGTTGAGTCACTACCTTCCAAGTCTTCTAGGAAATGAAAAGTAGCACATGTAAAACCTGTCTCTTCTTACTTGTGGAAAGACTTGAATATATGTAATGTAGGATATGGATGCGAAGGTAACTCCCTTATAAACTCTAGGTATGACTCGTGACTTGTAGACACTTTTGAATATTAAGAGTCTTAAAGTGGTTCACCCACTACTCTTGAGCAATCTATATGTTGAATGGTAAGTGGAGATACAAGCTCCTCTTCCCAAAGGCTCTGAAATGATCAATGCCTCTGATTGCATAAGTTGAGTCTCTGACTGTATAGGTTGTGTTTCTAATTGCATAAACTATGCTTCTGATTGCATAAATTGTGTGATCTTATTTTGATGCATGTCTGTGGTTCCTGAGGCCCCAACTGATGTAAGCCCCAATGACATCTAAAGGGGTACCTCGGACAATTACTTTCCTGGTCTTCAGGTGACGGTTCACTTGACTGTTTCATCGAATCTTAGATGATGAATTTACTTGCATATGGTTTCTCGCTACTCTACTCATGCATATTGTAACCCCTCTTCCTCCGAGTTCCATAAGAGGGACGAGAACGTTATCGTGCACAACCTTACTACTTCTTTCACCGAGTTCCAGGCCGGGCAGTGTATGTGAGGATAATATTATGCCACATGTGATGATGAAATGCAAGATGTGATGATATGATGATATGCAGGGAGATAATATGATAATTCACTGCATCCCGAGCCGGCTATATATATATATATATATATATATGATGACATATATGATGATATGATAAAAATATGGATTGGGCCGTATGTTCCTCGCCATTGTTTTAAATTATGGATCGGGCCGAATGTTCTTTAGCATATTTTACTATGTAATAATGGCACCGAGTCTCATAATGGGTCGGGTGAGGTATGATATGTGCACTACTCTTTCACTGAGTCCCTTACTAAAGGGCTGGATACTTTATGTAGGCATGCATATAAAAATACAATGATACATTTGTAATCCTGAGCCCCATAGTGGACCGGATATAATATGGTGACATATATAATAAGATTATGCCGTAAACGATGATATGATGCCGTATACTATGACATGATGAAATAATATACATGATGAAAAGGGATAATGGTATGATGATGTAATATGATGAAATAATTATGATACCGAGTTCCTTAGCGGGCCAAACATAGTGTATGATGATGTATATGACTATGTGTTCTAAGGTGCAGGTACAGTAATTTGTTAATTGTTACACTTGTCCCCTGCATCTCTATTTCAGTTATGGTCTCAGTTATGATGTGTTATGTTTTACATACTCAGTACATATATCGTACTGACTCCTCTTTCTTTGGGGGGCTGCGTTTCATGCCCGTAGGTACAGGTACTTACTTTGGAGATCCGCCAGCTTAGGGTTTCCACTCAGTAATTTGAAAGCGATCTGTTGTGCCGGAGCCCAGATTTTGATATTGACCCTTAATATATATATTTATTTATTCAGGAATATGGCGGGGGACTTGTCCCGCCATATATCACTGTTAATACTCTTAGAGGTTTGTACATATGTGTGTGGGTTGTACGTGTAAGTTATGTTCAATTATGGCTACATGATATATTATACATGTTAATACACTATGACAGCCTTGTCGGCTTGCACGTTCTTTCATGATAAGATACAAATGAAAGAGGCTATATGTATGCACATATGTTATCACCCACAGGGGTTCTGGTGTATAGTTCTTATATTTGACAGTTATGTAGACAAGGGTCCAGGTCGGGCCCCAGTTGCGGCCGATGGGGTTGGGTCGTGACAGAAGCCTTGGTACTCATACTACAATCTGCATCTATTTTTGTGATGCAAGACCGAACACCAACTACCGTCACAAATAGATTAAGCCTGTTGTAGTCAGATTCGGAGACCAGGGTGAGCACTTGGCATTTCTGGATCACTTCTGTCTTTTTCAATATGGATGGCCCGTCTTTTGCTTTTTGAGATGAGCCAATTTTTGTATATATATGTTCAGTCCACTTTCAAAACTTGTACTCCTCTTTTATTTTGTAGCAGCTCTGTACTTGTGACTTCCAAGTTCTGGGAGGGATTGTTATGTCGGAAAAAGACAGCTTAAAATTAATTTCAACTTTGTACAGAAAAAATTAATTTTAGAAAAGAGGAGTTACCACTTAATTTTTTAAAGAAATTAAGAAAACTTAATTTAAAAGACCCTAACAGATTTAAGTCTTAAAAATTCAGAGAAAAAAGTACGAGATTCTTATTTCCACTTTGAGAAGATGTTAAGCATTCAAAGTGGCCGCTAACGCATGGTTATCCGACGATTTAAAAAATTATTTGACTAACATTTGAAAATATTAATTTAAAAGGACATGAAGATTTTAAAATTATTTATTTTTCAAAAAAATGATCCAACTTAAAAATTGAATATAATATACATTTAAAAAAAAGTAAAGTGTATCAAATGCCTAAGTAAATGTAGAAAATCATCTAAAGAGTAAATTAACATGAATTAATTTATCTTTAGGGGAATCTAATTAAGTTAAAACAAATTAAAATTAATATCTAAACAAACATAAATAATACAATAATAACAACCTAGTGAAATCCACAACGTGGGTCTGGCTAAACATGCATAAATAACATAGGTAAATAAATTATTACAACCCGAATTAATATAAATAAACAATAAATAACACATGAAAATATTGTCCGACACTTAATTTCTGTACGCCTGGACTAAGCTGTTGGTCATCTGCATTTTAGGCCTTAAGCACAATTCCACTGTATATATCGCAGTTGCATACATATTGTATATCATAATATATATACTGTATACAGTGTATATAATTTTATTTCTACATCAAACTATATACACACACTATACCACCTGTTTGTTCCCTGTATCTGCTGTATATTACTATATATCAGACTGTATATATACTGTATATCAGTATATAGAATACTATTTTTCACTTGTATTCCGTGTATACAGCCCGATATCAATATATAAATCATGAATATTACCTTCTTTTCTATTTATCAACTTTCCAGCAATTCAAACCAGATGATGAGAGAATCAAAACTCAACGATATGCAACGATGGGGTCCAAAGATGGACTCAAATTTATATCACATGCACCAAAATAAAATTATATGAGCATTTACTTATTTTAAGTTAAACCAAGGAACATATAACGATATTTTAAGTTATCAAATTGATGAGAATCCTAGAAGTGACTAACAACATACATATATGTGGATAAAGAAAAGAAAAGAAGAAATGTATTCAAGTAACTAACGAACACAAATTTAATATATACGCTATACTAGCTCAAATTTTAAATAAAGAATTAAATCAATTAAGTCATGAAAATTCTAATTGAATAATAACTTTAAGCATATTTTTGTTATCTAAATCATGTTAAAAGAAGAAATTAAAAACATAAAAAATCTATATTGTCAAAGAAAACTATTTGAAAAAATAATGAATAAAACTAAGATCTTTCATGAAATAATTCTAACACATGATAGCTAATTAATTCTAATACATGCTAACTATAAAAAAATTTCTATCATTAATCTAATTATTCTTAATACATGCTAACTAACTAAAAAAACAAGACTACGAATCAACTAAATATAAAATATCAAAATAATTAAATAAAATAAAGCTGAAAAAGATTTTACCTCTTTCCGGGCAACAAAACTGAAGACGATGAGCGGAAGACAACTTCACCACCACCCAAGAGCTTGATGGAACTCCAATCTACAAAAAAAATTAAATAAAAGATTAAAAATTTAGACTCAAACCTTCGTGGGTTCGACGTTATAAGAACAATGTTCTTAACCTAAATTTTGACTTCAATCTCTTATTTTCCTCGAAGAAAAATATAGATTGAAAGATAGAAATTTTCACAACTTTTAGGCTGGGGACAAGAGTCCAAAAATCCTAGCCAAGTTAAGAAAATTTCTAACTTTGGGGTGGCTAAAAAACCTCCCACTTCTCCCTCTTTTTAATAAGAATATGAGCCTTTATATACAACAACAACCCAGTAAAATCCTACATCTGGGGTCTGGGGAGGGTAAAGTGTACGCAGACCTGACTCCAACCAATGTAAGACGGTTGTTTCCGAAAGACCCTCGGCTCAATAGAAGCATAGAAAAAAAGGACAGACAAGAATATTAAAAGTAGGAAAGTAGATAACGGAAGAGTTCCAAACAATAGTACAATCAAAGCACCAAAAAAAAACAGTAGATATCGTCAAATAATAACATAAATACCATAATAAGATAACATAACATACATAACACAAATAACATAAATTAGAGTACAAGAAATCATAGTGCGTTAATACGCCTACGGATAAGGGGGAATAATGCCACTATGTACTAGCCTTCTACCCTGATGTGTGTCCTCCACACCCTCCTATCTAAGGTCATGTCCTCGGTAAGTCGTAAATTCGCCATGTCCTGTCTGATCACCTCTCCCAAATATTTCTTCGGCCTACCCCTACCTCTTCTGAACCCATCCATGGCCAACCTCTCACATCTCCGCACTGGTGCCTCTGGGACTCTCCTCTTCACATGCCCAAACCATCTCAGTCGCGTTTCACGCATCTTGTCTTCCACCGGGGACACTCCTACCTTGTCTTGAATAGCCTCATTTTTAATTCTGTCGCTCCTGATATGCCCACACATCCATCTCAACATTCTCATCTCGGCAACTTTCATCTTTTGCATGTGGAAGACCTTAACTGACCAACACTCCGCCTCATATAACATAGCTGGTCTAACCACCACTTTGTAGAACTTGCCCTTAAGTTGTGGTGGCACCTTCTTGTCACATAACACACCGGAGGCGAGCCTCCATTTCATCCATTCTGCCCCAATACGATGTGTGACATCGTCGTCGATCTCCCCACTGCCTTGCATGATAGAACCAAGTTACTTAAAACTACTTCTCTTTTGGATGGCTTGGTCCCCGAGCCTAACTTCCGCGCCAACCTCTTGAGGAGTCTCACTGAACTGGAACTTTAGGTACTCTGTCTTGGTCCTACTCAACTTAAACCCTTTAGACTCCAAGGTATATCTCTAATCTTCCAGCTTAGCGTTAACTCCGCTATGAGTCTCATCGATGAGGACTATGTCGTTCGCAAAAAGCATACACCATGGCACCTCACCTTGAATTTGTCGCGTCAATACGTCCATCACCAAGACAAATAGAAACGGACTAAGAGCTGATCCTTGATGCAACCCCATCACAACTGGAAAGTGTTCTGAATCCCCTCCTACTGTCCTTACCCTGGTTTTGGCACCCTCGTACATGTCCTTGATCACCCTTATGTACGCTACATGTACACCTTTAGCCTCCAAACATCTCCATAGTATCTCTCGTGGGACTTTATCGTAGGCCTTTTCTAAGTCGATGAATACCATATGCAAGTCTCTCTTCCTCTCCCTATATTGCTCCATTAGTCTCCTCATAAGATGGATGGCTTCCGTAGTTGAGCGTCCCGGCATAAATCTAAACTGGTTCTTTGAAATAGACACGCCTCTCCTCACCCTCATCTCCACCACTCTTGAAAGTATGGCTTAGAAGCTTGATACCTCTATAGTTGTCGCAACTTTGGCTATCCCCCTTGTTTTTTGTATAGAGGAATCATGATGCTCGACCTCCATTCCATGGGCATCGTCGCCATCGTAAAGATGACATTAAATAACCTAGTCAGCCATTCCAAACCTACCGAGCCCGCACTCTTCCAAAATTCTCTAGGGATCTCATCAGGTCCGGTCGCTCTTCCCCAGCGCATCCTACGAATGGCATCTTTAACCTCATTGCCCGTAATACTCCTACAACCCCTAATATCGTGACTACTTCCTGTATGTTCCAAATATCCCAACACAATTTCTCTATCCCCTTTTTCATTCAAAAGTTTATGGAAGTATGACTGTCATCTTTGTTTGATAAGGGTCTCCTCTACCAATACTTTTCCGTGTTCGTCTTTAATGCACTTCACTTGATCCACATCGCGTGGCCTTCTCTCCCGAACCCTGGCTAGCTTGAATAATTTCCTGTCCCCGCCTTTCTCTTCCAGTTCAGCATAAAGGCGTTCAAAAGCTGCCGTTTTTGCCGTTGCAACCACCGACTTCGCCTCCTTCCTCGCTATCTTATACAGTTCCCCATTCATCCACTTCTCCACCTCATCCTTGCTCTCCATCAACTTAGCATACGCCACCTTCTTTGCTTCCACTTTTCCTTGTACTTCTTCATTCCACCACTAGTCCCCTCGATGTCGACTACGACTACCTGTCGAGACTCCTAACACTTCCCTTGCTACAGCCCTAATACAACTAGCTGTCTTATCCCACATACCGTTCGCATCCCCACTACTATCCCAGGCCCTCATATCCTTCAATTTCTCTCCCATCTCTAGGGCACTAACCGTTGTCAAACTCCCCCATCTGATCCTAAGTCGTTCTTCCCCGACCCTCCTCGTCCTCGTTATCTTGATCCCTAAATCCATCACTAAGAGCTTATGTCGGGTTGTAAGGTTGTCGATCGGGATGACCTTACAGTCTTTGCACAAACCTTTACCATCCTTCCTAAGGAGTAAAAAGTCTATTTGAGTTTTAGCCACTGAACTACGGAATATTATCAAGTGGTCCTCCTTCTTTGGGAAACTCGAGTTGGCTATCACCAACCCGAAAGCTCTTGCGAAATCCAAAAGTGAGATTCCTCCTCTATTTCTGTCCCCGAAGCCAAAGCCCCCATGCACATCATCATACCCTCCTGGAATAGACCCGATGTGCCCATTGAAATCCCCTCCCACGAAAAGCTTCTCAGTAGGTGGTATGCCCCTCACTAACTCATCCAAATCCTCCCAAAAGCGCCTCTTATCCTCCTCGCGTAAGCCCACTTGCGGCGCATAAGGACTAATAATGTTCAACGTGATCCCTTGAACGACCATTTTAATCGACATCATCCTATCATTGACTCTCCTAACCTCCACCACTTGATCCCTTAAATCACTGTCTATTAAAATGCCTACCCCACTCCTATACTTCGATTTACTAGAAAACCAAAGCTTATACCCGTCTACCTCCTTAGCTTTAGAGCTTACCCATTTTGTCTTCTGGACACAAGCTATATTAATCTTCCTCTTCTTTAGAATCTTAACCAGTTCTATGGATTTACCCGTTAACGTTCCAATGTTCCAAGAACCTATTCTCAGTCTAGACGCTCCTTTAACCCACTTACTCCTCCTTATCTTCGTTCCCGTCCATGAGCGAGAACATGACACTAATCTACCATCACTATCCAAAGCCACGAAAATGCGTACGAACTAATAAATTATTCGGGGGTCTAAAGTTGACAAAATATAACTACAAGTATATGAACAAAGGATAGATATATAAAGATATAAAAATCGGAGGTACCAACTCCGGTAGAAATGAACCTGGTTGCCGCCGGAAAATACTGCTCACTTGAAATACTGTTCACGTCGGTGTTAGGAGTTGAGTTGCAGCGGTTGTTCGTCACAGAGAATACAGATTTGTACAGTTGACAAAAAAAAAATCTTCGCCGAAAAAATTGATGTTTCGCCGGAATTTGATATTTAAATCTAGATCTATACCAAAATATGAAACCCTGTTTGCTCTGCCTGAAATCTAAAAGCAAATCAGCTATCCTCTTCTTCTCTCTTCTTGACTGCTTCAGAAGGTTCACAATGAAAATCAGATCTACGGTGCAACTTTTGGAATTTGCGGTAATGCGGCTGAGATCAGGCTATTATCTCCGTTGACTGTATTTTGCTGCTGCAATGAGAAAAACTTCTGCAAGGATGTTGCCCTGCTGCGACGAAGGAACAGAGATTTATACCAAAGCAGGAAAGAATTTCCTTATAAATATGGGTTTTTTTTCAATTGTAATTCATATCTGAAAAAATGAAAAGAAAAGTTCCAAGAAAGTACTGGGGATTTGATTTATCACGACTTTTGAGATTGGTTTTTTTTTTTTTTTTAGATAAAACTAAAATTTTCACAAATACAAAGTATAATTAAACTAACTTAACTAACATTATATTTAGTTTAAAATGAAATATTTTTGAGATGATTTTTGAATAACTACATAAATAGTAATCAAAGATATAGTTTATAAAAATATTTATATTATACTAAAATTTATATATAAAAAAAATAGTTAAGAATAACATAAAAATATCTTTGTTTTTTTTTATAAAATCTAATTATTTCAAAAAAATGTTTGAAATTCAAAGAAACTCGATAGCTAATTTGCATTGTGGAGGGTCAAAATTGGGTGTCAACAAAGATCTTTAGTTGTTTATATCTTGTTTTGGCTTACTTCCGATTATTCATTCTGCTTACTTTTGTAATTCACCATTCTTGTTTAGTTTTCGCCCTCAAACTCATTACTTGACGTTCCGGGTTTACGAGTTGACTTACCTACTGGTGGATTATAATAGGTGTCATCATGACATGAAGAAAATTGGATCGTGACAAGTACTATCAACCACCACCATCATCACCACTAACTATTATCTACACCCCACCAATCAGTGTTTACAATCACTACCATCATCCTAACCATCATATAATTATTTATTAAATATTTTATTAATGTATATATCTTATCTGATTCATTTTGTATTTTATAAATTTTATATTTATTATCTTTCGAACTTTTTAATGAAAATTCTGGATTCACCACTAATATGAAACAACATGGTATAATAAAATTAACACCATTAGGTTAAAATTATATACAAATGTACGTTATTTAATTATATACAAATGTACGTTATTTAATTATATACAATGTTTTTGTTAACACCATTATGAATTTTAAGTTACAAAATATAAGTACATTGTCAACCTCAAGTGACACATCGTGATTTGCCTTGATCCCTCGGTACGAAGCATAGAAAGCCATATCTTAATAAGTACTTGTCTCCATAGCAACTCAACAAAATTAATTCAATCAATATCTTTTTTAAGTTTCAAACATAGTAACATTACCTAAAGAGGCCCTACGTTAGCTAGGTAGGAGAAGAAAAAGAGAAAATATTCATTAATTACAGACATAGAACTATATATATATATATATATATATATATATATATATATATAGATATCCATCACCATCTCCTAGCTAATAAGGTGACTTATTAATACTTATTGTTCAAAGCTTTTTCTACTTGTTTTATAGTTCACACAAAAAGGTGACTTATCTAATATTGTTCAAAACTTTTTCAACTACTAGTTTAATTCATATTTCACAAAAAGGTGATTTACTTATAATTGTTCAAAAACTTTTTAAGACATTTTGGGTCGACTACTACAATTATTTGCTCATCTAGTGCACTGGCTCAATCGAAAACAAGCTACCTAATGTATATTATATTTATATCTTATGTTAGTAATTACTGAATTCAAGCTGATTTCATTATTATCCTTTTAGTTTGGGCATAGCCTGATTAATTGTAACATATAATAAATAAAGTGGTAATTTTACTATGGCATTTTTAATTATTATAAGTTATCTTATTAAAAAATGAATTGGAAATAATCGGTACCCCCTTCATTCATTTTTACTGGTTCATGTTTAACTTGACATATTTATTGAGAAACAATAAATAAATAATATATAATTTTACTATATTGATTCTATATATTATAAGTCATCTAAATGTTGTAAAATAAATAGCATTTAATAATAAAGGAAAAATAGGTATAAAGTGGTAAATTATCTTTTGATTGACATGACTTTTTACCACACTACCCCTATTAATTGATGTTTAGTATTAGATCTTGAAAAATAATTTGGAGAATAAGTAATTAATGATAAGAGTAACACATGAAGAAAAATTAATTGTATTTTCTTAATATGTTAAAAGTGAAAATCTATTTATGAAAATATTGAACAAGTAAAAGCCAATAGAGGGAATAAAAATGAATATCTGTTTTTAGCATAATGAACAAGTAAAAATAGATGGAGCAGTATTTAATAATTAGAATAAAACAAGTATAAAATGATAAATTATTTCTTGGATTTCCTAATTTGACAAATAAAAGTGAAAATCTATTTTTAGTATAGTGGACAAATAAAGATGAACGGAGGGAGTAAGTCATTAGATTTTTTTTTGTTTATTGGAAGACTTAGGGGTCGTTACTCGTTTGGTAGGATGTATTGAAGAATCTAATACATTTATTAGTCATGAAATTATTTAAATGTTTGTTTGTAGGATTTTTAGCTTATATATAACTAATATATATTCGCTATATACTCTATTTAGTATTAAGGTCCATAACTAATAAATAACAAATCATGATATTAGCAATACAAGATTATTAACACATGGATAAGCATGGATAAAGATAAAGTTGTCTATAATATTGTCATGCCCCGAGAGGGTATCCTAGGCGTGGCTGTCACTTAGAAACCATCTCTGGCCTCCGAGAGAACCACTTGGTCTCATCACTCATTCGTTCATCAGCGGAAGACTTAAGTGAAAATAAGAATACTTATGTGGGCTCGCCATCATCAACATCAAATGAAAGAAATAATTCTTAGAAGAAATAGTTTCAAAGGAGAACTACTCCAATTACATCATCAAACTTTGTCTATGAAGCCTCTAACACTATCAGACGGTGTCAATGAATGTCCATGGCTACCTTAAAAGAAACATATTACTCAACAATAATAAAAGGATAAAGAGTTCCTCTGAATACAAGAAGGACTCACCAAATAGCTGAAAAATAATGATCTTCAACGATGCGCCTGTTGAGGATCTCTAATACCTGTATCTGCATCATAAAATGATGCAGGTCGAATGACGTCATGCATGGAATGTATGAGTATGTAAAATGGCAGAAAAGTAAGGACAAATATCAAGAAACTCCTCTTAGGAAGACTCGGCTCAGAACTCAACATCAATATGTAATGCAAGTTTAAAAATAATAATAATAAGCAATACTTACTCAGTTGGGAGTTTCTCTAACCGACAACCATCACTTATGAGCCAGTGATGATACAACGAAGCGATGTCGTTGCCACATCTATCCAATACCTTGCCAGGGTAAAGGACATCACCATCTTGAATTCAATCATCAAAGTCCTCTTTTTGAGATTTAAGAGGTATAGCCTCCATCCTATGCTGGCTACATAGTTCTGGGGTTTGAGTCAATTAAACTCTTGCCCAACTTGGTGCTCAATACTACTCCCAAAATATGTGCTCATATTAACATCATCATCTATTCTTATTGGAAAAACATCAAATTCATCTTATTACCTCTTTATCAATCATTACACTTCAAAACATTATTTATATCTCATCAAAATATCTTACTCAAAACATCATTTACTCAAATTCATTTAAATTCAATTCTTCTGTTCTTTTAAAATTCAATAAAATACATATATAGTATTAATTCAAATCACTCTTTTTGTCAATAAATATTAAAAGTCAATATCTTTACTCAAAACACGTGTAAAAATATTCATGAACATCAAATCAATTAGGGTTCATGAAAAAGTAGTCACGAACAATAATTTCAATAATATGAGAGATAAAAATAATAATAATAATAATAATAATAATAATAATAATAATAATAATAATCTCAATGCATAAATATATCTAACTCAATAGAAGAAGAATTAGCTTATTTAGAATTCAAGAATTAGGGTAAAACTCAACTATAACTCAATTATGATGAATTTAATTATTGGACGCATGGACGAACTCAATCCAATACTATGAATAGCCTCACATACCTGGAATTCGAAGCTTTACTCCGAATTGAAGAACTCAATGACCACTCTTGAACCCCTAGCCTTTTCTCTTCGTCGGAGCGTTTTGTGTACTATCCGGAGTATAAGAATCACCGGAATAGTATTTATACACTATTAAAAACTAAAACTATATTTGAGAATGAGTAAAGAAGTGTATAGAGAGAAGAGTTGCTTGAGAAAGCTTGATGAATAAAATGAGAAAATAAGGTGGGTATTTATAGGTGTGGAGGAGGGACCTAACAATAAATAAAAATAATTACAAAGGATGGTCTTGAAAATTCAATGGAGGATTGTGATCTCATGAATGGTGTCAAATGGAGGACTATTGATGTCATGGGTGATGTCAAATGGATCTAGATTTTTCCATGGTTGGTGAAATGAACTTTCTTTTAACGGAATACCTTTTTCGGAGCTGCGTTTGAACAAGATAACTTCCTAATTAGGATTTGTGTCTTCATATGAATTGTGGATCTAGAAGTATACTTTCATGTCGTTCAAGAATCAACTGATTTGGAGCATCCTATCGTGAGATATGATTTTTCTTTTACAAACACTCCATTTCATCACAGCACCATGTCTTGCAAAAATTAATTTATTTGACCTACGTATCCTCCGAATCTTAAGATATGGTCTTCATGAAAGTTGTAGGTAATGCCGTTGGAGTTATTCAGAGATTTGAATCACCTAATTTGGACTATTCTATGAAAAGTTATGCCCAAAATATAGAAGTAATATCATTTTTGTCGAGAATTGAAACACCACATACAATGTTTTAGGGGGTGTTACAAATATACCACACAAAAATAATGGATAGAAAATAGTTTTATGGATTAATCATAATTTTCACTTAGGGAGTCGGAAAATAAAAATGTAGTGCCTGAGATATGAATTTGAAAGTGAATTTTGTACCCTTGAAATACTAAGCCAACCACAGGAGATTTAAAATCTACAAATATACACAAAAAATTTTAAAAATATTTTATATATGTAATATAGTTTTTTTTATCGAGGGAGTTCATATAAACATCTTCGCTCGCTATTCCTATGCGCTCTACCTAAAGATTCCTAAATGAAAAAGACTTTATTAAGCAAACATTACGTTGAAAAACACCGAAAAAGACAAAAGAGTAAACGTAATAAATTAAGTAGGAGTATATTTGTGCGAATAGTAAAATTATTGTCGGTTCTTGTACAACTGTCTTTATTAATTAAGGACAATTCTTTTTGAAAAGGAAATACAATTATTTCAGCCAATAGTAAAATTTTAATCTCTTTTCATTTAGAAAATAGTTATTTGATTAAACGATAGACGAATTGAATGTGTTATGTCATTTAAGTTTTGAAATTAAATAGCTGCCACAAGTCATCATCATCATATTTGTGCAATGCCTTCAGTTAAAACATTGAGAATGACAACATTTAATCAACATCTTTATGACAATATCGGTTGTTCAGATAATTTTTAATTGTTACATATAAGTTAACATAATATAAAAAGTTGATTTCACAGAAATATTGTTATAAAATAATCAATAAAAATTGCGCTCATTTAAGATCACTTGTATACATCCCAATCAAAATAATATACATATTAACCATTTTATTGATAAAAATCATCGATCATCATCATACATGAATATCACAATATAAGCAATTCCCTTGTTTCTTTTTTAATGTTTTCCTTTCCAATCTTTTGTTCCTTTTCCTTGATGAAGACTGATAATTACATTACACATAGGAAAAATGCAAAAAAGAAAGTAGAAAAAAAAACAATCCATTACATACTACTAATCCATTTATTACTTCTCCTCCTTCTCCTTGTCCTTCTCCTTTACTGGAACACGACCATCAGTTCCAGCTAATACGGCATACTTGTCCCTCCTTGTCAAATTAGTACACTCGAACCCCAACGTACCACCAAGTACCTTCTGAATATAATTAGCAACTTCAATCGCAGATTTCCCTCCGTTGGTACAATTAAGTTCAGGAGGGAGTTGATTCAAGAAAGTAATCTCATAAGTTGGCCTTGGATTCATGAAAACAAAATAAGGATCCAATACTTTGTAACCTCTAACAGTTGTCCCATTAAACACACTTTGTTTTGTGTTAATTGCCACTGGTACAATTCTATCAGTCAATTCAGCAAAAAGTGCACTAAATCTCAATAAAAAAGGTTCCCTACATGTTGTACCTTCAGGACATATAACCAAATCACCTTCTTCAAGCAATTGCTTAATATGAGCTGCATCTTTTTCCCTCTCTCGAGATAACGCTACGGCTTTTATCGGCGATATCATCTCGGAAAATTTACTAATACTATATGTAACACAGCTTATTTTTCTACCTAGTGCAACAGCTGTGACAACGGGGTCTAGTATAGTTCTATGGTTACACACAAAAAGTACACCACGTTGGCCATTTTTAGGGGGTGGTGGGGGTGTACCTTTGACAATAAGTTTAATACCAAGGATAATATAAGTGTATCTGACAATTTTTTCTGGTAAAGGTATATCAAGATATACTCTAAGAATTGACAGAATTATGCCTATTGGCATCCATAAGAAAGTTAAGAGTGCCATAAGTGGTGTAGGCCTTTGTACAAAACGACCGTCATGGAAAATAACTGGACTTAATAGTTTATTTCTTGCTAGGGGTTCTATTTTTGATCTTGGGACCATGTACCCCTCCTGCAATAATAATATTTTGAGTTAATTAAATAGAAAAATTATAAATAATATATGCTACCAAAGTAATTAGATATGTGCGTACTCATTCTGGTTTCAATTTATGTGACATAATTTAACTCATTAAGAGAAATTTAAGTATTAAACAGAGTCAGTCATCATATTTGTGTTACTGTAAGACTTAAAAAAAGTTGTGATCTTAAACATGTCATAACATTTTGTGATTATAAATGTTATGTGAAAGTAAAGTACAAGAAGTATAAAGATTTATCTTATATTCATAAAAAAACATAAGCTTGTGTATTTTAGTACCTCTTATATTATAACAATCTAATCATGTAAAGATTATTTTACACTAAATATATATGAGTAGTTGTGTTTTATTATACCATTTATAGCATGATCTAATCAATCATGTAAAAATTATTTTACACTATCAATAATATAGGTAGTTAAATTATCTTCATCCTTTTTGGTCCCCTCAATGTAGAGAGTTGGGAGAAAGACTCATGGGATTGGTATGCAATAATCCTTTTAGAGGTACATCTTAAATGAAAAATGAGGTGGAACGTAAAAGATGTATGAGGGCTTGTCTATTTTTATAATTTTTTTAAAAAAAATAAATGTCATCAATATAACCAAGTCTATATGATAATCTTTGTGTCCCTATGTGTCACAATTAAGATTTTGAGCGTCAAGTTTCTTAATTTTAATCTTGAATTTCTACATAGAATTTTTAAATTTTTTAAAAATAAAAAATTACATATTCAGAAACTATGTAAGAAGTAATATAAGTTAAGATAATTAACAATTTAAAATATTTAAACAAATGAAAAGATCCGATATTTTTTTAATTGACTCTCAAAATTTAAAAAATACCAAATAAATTAGGACGAATGAATTAATTATTGACAAAATAACCTTTTGTTATAGTATATGTTCAGAAAAGGAGAAACTACAAGTGTTTTTCAACTTATAAGCTGCTTAAAATAAGTCCATCCAAGCAAACTCAATTATTTATTGAAGTTTATTTTAAACACAAAATGACTTTAAGTTGATCAGTCAAACACTCAAAAAAATTAAAAACAACTTATAAGAAGCTTATAAGTCAATCCAAACGGGCTCTTAGTCTACTTTTAATAACTATATATGTAGAATTAACTAGTATCCAGTAGCGGAGTTAGAAAGAGTCTAGGGGGTTAATTTTTTTTATATATATATAAATATAGTAGACATTAAACTCCCTTTGCTTCTTCTGTTAATGTATACATACTGCTAATAAATATATGAAATGATTTAACGAAAAATTAAAGCAACCACGTGAACAAAAATGAAGAACATTATAACTTCTTACCAACCCCTACCAATAACTACTATAGATATTGTACTGCCTATATTATTAGACAACTTTGAGAGAAAAAGACATGAGAAATCTAGTAAAATTAGCAGATTAGAATAACTCTTACTCTATCAAGTCGTTAAAAGAAATATAATTACATGTAATGGTTCATAAAAAGTAAGATTAGTACACTACCCAAAAAACAGAAGGATTAACTTCATCGGTAACAGAATTTCGTTGTTTAGCTATAGAATTTGTCCATAGCTAATAGTGAGTTATAACATGAAAAAATAAATAAGGCAAATTACTTGTTACAAGATGTTAAAAAGAACAAATAGCGTAAGAATCATTTTATAGTAGTGTCAGATTGTTAGTGTGTATAAGTTAAATATGAAATTTACCTTGCATATGGACATGAAGTCGTGATCAGTCTCTCTATCTCCAAGACCTAAATCAGGTACATTTGTTCCAAATTCCTTAATAAGAGTATCCCTTTTATGTTGTCCAACAAGAACACCAGGTTTTGTTACAAATCCAGTTGCACGTCCAGATTTAGAAACTTGTAATTCTGTTCCAAGAACTTTATCAACACCTAAGAAGTGCTTGGCAAAATGTTCAACCATAATTCTTGGATTCGCGGTTACAATATATCTCTTCCCAAAAGAATTGAAGATTTTCCAAGTATGTGGATGTACATCCTCAGAATAAAACTTAGGTAAAACAGCCCTAGACACGATTTCGATGTCTTTAATCTTTAATCCAGCAAAGGATATGAAGATTAAGGTTTCAATTGCAATAGATTCTGAGATGAGTATGTAAATAAAGTAGACAATTGGAACAAATAATAGAAGTAGTAATGCCCTTATAAGGCTACCAGCTTCTAAGGCAATAAGAAAGAAATAAGGAAATGAACTTGTTGATATTAAGAGTGTTCCATCTAAATCAGATGCAATTGTTTGATTTGATCTATTAATCTCTTTGTTATATTTTGAGATTGGTTCAAAATGGGGAAGAGCACCCATTTAGACAAGTATGGGTGGGTGGGAGAAGGAATTGAATGAGAAATTGTGTGTGTTTGTGTGTATGGGATATGTGTGAGAAGAAAAGAGAGGGGTTTAAAAAGACATGAAAAAAGATGGCCATGTTACAATTGGTGTTCAAGTCTAACCATGAACATGTCATGTGGTTGAAAATAAGTGTTTTCTTTTTTCTTACTATTAATTTATGGGTTTAATTAACTTGGTGTATATATGATGATAGTGTAATTAAAGAATTTTGGACAATTATCAATTAATGAGACTTGTTATGAAGATTAACTTATGTGCTACATTTTTCTTCTGACACTTTTTTTTAGTTAATCCCCAAAAAGACATATTTAAATATTTAGTAGTAATTTTAATTTAAAATTTTTCTTTTTAATCAGAATAATTTATAACCACATAAATATATATAACTCATTTCGACCCATAAATTTTAAAACTTTCTATCCAGTCAAACACTTAAACTCTTTATTATGAAGTTGAGAAGTAAGAGGAAAGTTTTTTTTGTGTTGTGAGTTGGGGGGGGGGGGGGAGGTGGGGTTAGGGGAAAGGATAACCACTACAATGGCTTTGTAGTTGTAGAAGAAGGGTCCAAGTCCAAGTAGTTGGAAATCCATAGCAATTCTATATTAACATTCAATTAGCCTACTTTTTAGTTCTTAGACGCCGTTCTTGCCGTGCAATTATGCTTTTTCCCTTGCCCTTAAAACACTTTTCTCAGTCAATATTTCTTCTTTCTGCACAATAATTTCATAAGCCCATTAGTATTTTGAATTATTATATATACACGTACCAATAAGGGTGGTGACAAATTAAATCATGAAAACACGATTCATTTAATTCGTTCAAAGTTTGGATGGCTTATTTATTAAGGGAAACTTATCAAAATTTTACTAATTTAAAAGGTAATTATTTAGATATACTCTAGTTTGCAATATTATGAATCTTAACAGGTTTTGGTGTGTCCAGTTACATGTATCTCGGAATAATGAAGTTAAAATTATGTATAATTTGTTCTAGATATACTATATTCGAGTGGATTTGCATATATCTAGATACATAGATAAATCTTGCTCTCCTCTCTCATCTCCTTCCCATCTCCTTCGCCACTCTCTTATGTATCTGATAGCCCGGATACATGCAAATCACACCAGATATATACATATACATGTATCTGGGATACATGACTATCTTGCTCGCCTCTCTTCCCATCTCGCTCTTCTCCCTCCCTATCTTGCTCGTCTTTCTCCATATTTTAGTGTATCTGATAATAAAAATATAGATATCTAGGTGTATTTTCCTCAATATATGCTAAAAAAACTCCTAATTAGTGGTAAGATATGTAATTATTTGACAATATACGTAGAATTAGTATACATGACATGAATGTATGTCTAATAAGATTCTTTTTTCATTTATTAACTTAATCTATTTTAACCAACTTCATTCCGTCCATCTAAAAATTGAGCTGATATGCAGTCCAAATCGATCTATAGAAACATTGTCAAAAACTCATTTCATAAAAAAATTGATATGTTATATATAACCATAATAAAGAAATATTAATAATTTTATGAATTGCTTAAAAAATTATAAAAGAACAAAAAAAAGAAATTAAAACTTAGCTTAAATCGAGAGAGTTGGATTATGATCCACTTTTTTAGCCAAAGTAACTTAACTCATTTTGATCCCCCTTAATCTAGATTGATCCGTCATTTGACACTCCCACACATATCACAATTTGCAGAATAGTATACAATTATATTTGTTAAATAATATTATTTGTTGTGGGTTTTAAATATATGATAATATAATATTTTCTTGTAAAAGTTATTTTTGAAGGAAAGAAAAAACATATATTCTCCACGAGTAACTAAAATTAGGTGTACCAAATACTTTTTATATTATTCAACTTTATGTTTCCTTTCACCAAAAGTGTTGGCAATTGTTTTAGCACTATGACTTCATTGCACCATTATATTAACCAAAGAGATATTTTTTTAGAAAGGAGAGACTTAGAAAATTTGAAGGAAAAAAAAGTGACAAAAGAACAAATAATATTAGCTTAATAGTTAGTTATGAGATACGCAAGAATTTTGTTTTCTTTTGATATAAACTCCTATCTACTTAATTAACAACTATTGCGGTGAATGAAGTAGTCAACTTAAGAATTAATGAGAGAATTTTGTTTAGAAAGTTGTTGATTAAATTATTGTGCCCCAAATCTAAAAGGTAGATTCTTTAAAAACATTTTCTATTTTATATATATGATTGAAGACATCGATAACCCCTTAAACTTGTCAATAAATTTTATTTAGTTATTGAAACTATGATTTGTTCCAATTGAGTGTCTGAATACATAACAAAAGTTAAAACGAACATTTCCGGTTCAAAATTTTGAAAAAGATACCTATTCCAATTGGTGTTGAATTGTTGACGTATATAATTAAAGGATTGGGAGACATATTTTATATGATTAACTTATTTACATAACAAATGTTAAATATGATCAGAAACTTTTCCAAAAATGAACTAAAAGTGTCTAATTTTTAGCCTTTTAGGTATTTAATTGAAATATATCATAATTTAAATATCTAAATAAAATTTACGAATCATGAATTCGAGAGGTTATCGATATATTGAGCCAAAAAAAAAATCTATTGTCTTCGGATTTCCTATTGACAATATGATCCTGTGCAAATAAAATATGGAAAGACAATAACATAAATGTGAAGAATATTCTTTTTATAAAATAGTAAACAAACATTTTTTAAGGTATAATTCAACAAGTTGGACCTATTTGCCTCTTTTAATCAAAGCAAAAGCATTAGTGAACACTACAAGTTTCTGCATTTTGGTTAGAAAAAAGGAAGCTCAATTTTCAAAACTTAATTAAGCCATGAGGAGAAAGCCCTAATGAAGATGTTAGGTCACCAAACGGCAAAGGTATTAATTAGTTCATTGAAAAACTAGCTTTCTTGTGAGATTAATGCTAAACTAACCATGGAAGTACAAAAGATTTAGTTGTAAAAATTACCTCTATTCACAAGTGCCAAATGGATGGACTAAACTGAATTTGGACATGTTAAAATAGACTGAGTTAATAAATGAGCAGATCATTGACTCACCCAAAAATACTTGAGCTGAAATGAGCTAATAATCGGATCATAACCCAAAATGCTTTATTTGTTATTCACATTTCTATTTCGTTTTTATTTTTATATAAAAAAACTAATCCATTAATAAAGGAGATGTAATCAATCTTCTCTTCTACTCCCTCTAGTCCATGTTATATGTTTTTAGCTTTTACATTTAGTCCGAAATAAATAATTTTTTACATTGTCAAAAAAGATATTTGTTAATATTTTTCAAATTTAGTCAAATTTTACATAATTAAGAAATTATATTAAATTGATACTATTTAATGAAGGTTAATTTAATGAAAATACTTCTTGCTTTCTAGAAATAAATAATTTCTTCAAAAATATGCTCAAGCTAAAAAATCATATAATATAAATAGAAAGAAATATAGATTTTATATATATGCACAAAGAGAAAAGACATAAAGTAACATCTAAAGTTGTCCCGAATTTTTAAAAAGACACCTTAACTATGATGTCACGATCCAAAATGGGCCATGAGTGGCACCCACACTTAACCTCCTGGGTGGGAGAACCAACGATACAAACCCCAACTAATAAATATGACAATAATGCGGAAGCTCAATTAAATACGTTTTCTCAAAACCTGAAAGTCATCATATGAAGGACATCTAAATTTTAAAACTAGGTCTGAAAATATCAACACCAGAATAAACAATTAACATAGTGTGTCCGAAAACTAAGGACGTCATGCCATGACAAGAGATTCCATCGCCAGCTAGAATGATAGCTCACCCTACAATCCGATGAATTGGAGACTGACTAGAACTGAGGTCGAGTCGAAACCGATGGAAGACTCGTTGCACTCCACAAATAAAACAAAGAAAGATACAAGTAGGGGTCAGTACAGGACAACATGTACTGAGTAGGTATCATCGGCCGACTCAAAATAGGAATCAATATGCAATAAGTAATAGCGGGAAATCAACCGTAGCACTAAACATGTGGCAACCAACAAGATCAAGATCAAGTGACAGCACAATGAACAATTTCATAACCAATCAACAATATCAAGATCACACAGGAGGACTCATGCCTCCACATCACACTCTTTTGGAAAATGAGTTATTGGAGATTGGGTAGTATTACGCCATTTTAAGTTGTTCTCCTTTTATATTACTGTGTTGGAACGTGACACCCGATCCAGTAATACTGTGTCGAAATGTGACACACGATGCAAATATATCATGTCGGAACGTGACACCTGATCTAAATATACCGTGTCGGAATGTGACACCCGATTCAAATATAATTAATTTATCATTCTTCATGATTACATTCCACTTTATTAAAAATATTTTACCAAGCCTTCTTTATTCAAGACACCATTTTTGATAGGGTAAGTTCAAGATTATGGATTTCATGGCCTCGGAATTTCAGACCAATCACAACAACATATAAACCATCCAAACCACAAAAATTAAATGCGTAGTAAACTTCACACATTACTCAATGAATATCAATCATTATTAAGAGTCTATCTATGATATAGAATAAAAAAAATATAACCTACCTCAAACGAAGAACCGAAGTAAAGCAAGCTAATCCACCAATGTCTTTCCTTTCTTCAATGCCTCAGACCAATTTCAATCTATCAAATATATAATATCTATAAGTAAACTAATCTGTACACCAATATTATATATATGTTTAACCTAGACCCAATAACTCACCCAATTCTATAAATATGTTCATAATCTTGATGTCACTTAACATGTCAACTCCCATATTTTTTTGAATTTCAAAACTGGGGTTAAACCTTAATTGAATTAAATAATCACTTTAAAACTTGAGCCTTTAGTAACGCTTTCGAATGATCAAAATCTGTTCAAATACATAATCTTCGTAAGAATACGAATCCAATGACACCCATATAGCTATATTTATTTTCGGATTAAAATTTGGGTCAAAAAGTCATTCCGAGTCATTGAAGTCAATTCTGAAATTTTCTTTTCGATTATGTTCACTCATGATAAAATAAACTCACATGTCAAATTTCAGCTAAAACGGATCGTTATTCGACCCCCAAATCAAGATTTTATGTGAAGAACCCTAGGGTCATATTTTTTTATTTCAGCGTTGTTTCTCCACCAATATACCCTAAAAATATGTTCATAATCACATAAAAATTTAATGGAAAGGATGAGAATAATTACTTTGACGCTTTGAAATAAAAATTCCTATTTTTCTCTCCTCCTTTATTTTTCTTTTCTCCTTTCTTTTCTTTCTTCCTCCATATTTTTTTCCAACCTTTTGCGTTCTGTTCTCTTCATTTTTTTCTTTCTTTTTGCTCCAACTAATTATGTATAAAAATTTATAAACCCTATCCTTTTCCTTTAATAATTGGTATAGAGTATTAATTAAATTAACACTTTAACCCATTAATTAAATAAATTATCAAAGTTTTCCCCTCAACTAAATAACCGTAATTATCAAAAAGTCCAAAATACCCAATTAAAAATTTACGGAATGAGTCTTTTATGAACTAAAAATTCCTAATACTCAAAACGACCTAATGTGTCGTTACATATGCGAGTGTCCTATTACCCCTAAACAATTTTGAATTGATATTATTATACCATTTTTCGACCAGTCCCAGATTTTAAAAAACAAGTGTTATCACACACCAGTTATTACGTGACACAAGTTAATTTAAATCAAAATATATTTTTTTCATTTTAAGTTTTTCTTTATTTTTTTTCTCTCTCTTACTTTTTGACTTTTTTTTTCACTTGAGTTTTGAATTCACCTGAATTTCACTTCGCCTCCTACCCCCACCCTGCCCACCCCTACGTTCCAGCCCCCTCCTCAATTTTCTTTCTTTCTTCGTCTTCACCTCCCACCCTCACCCCCACGCCCACGTTCAAGTTAACCCCTCCTCTATTTTTTTCTTCTTCAATCCACTTCCTTTCTTCTTAATGAATTTATTTTTTCAAAAAAATATACTTTTTATCTAAACTTTGTTGAGTTATTGATAACAACTAATTATTTTTCTAAGAAAATTGAAAATTTTGATGGTATCATCAATTAATTTATCTCCTTTTCATATAACTTCAAAATTAGAAATGATAATTTTGAAAGAATCCATGAATTCCCCAAAGATTGAAAGAAACTTGATTGAAATTTGGATAAAAAATTAAATGATATCTCCTAATCATCTTGAAATCTAATGGGTATATCAAATTGTTCGAAATATAAAATAATATTTTAAAAATAAAATAAAATTAAAGATAGTGAAACTAATAATAGTAAAAGAAGAAGGGTAAAGTTGTAGTAAAAATGATGACATTGAAAGTGAGGTATTTTAATGGAGATGACAATGAATTTTTGAAGAAGAAAGAAACAAAAAATAGAAAAAATATTAAGAAAAAAAAAGTTAAAATAATAAGAAAAATAAGAAAGTATATTTTATAACAAAATACTTGTAAAAATAAAATTATATTCATAATTTTAGCTTGATCACGCTCTTTAAGAGAGTGTATACACTCTCTATGTCAGATGGACAAAAATGATATAATAATATCATTTCAAAATTATTTAGAGGGGTAATAAAATGTCCGTATAATTAAAATGTCTTTCTGAAAATTCGAGACAATTTCAAGCACCCTAAAATTTGTGTTCAATTATGGCAACTGGCAAGCTATATAATTTAGGCCCAGTTGAATTACGACTACTAATTTATGGCTTAGTTAGATTACAGCTATTCTCAATGACTTTTTTTAAAAATAATTTTTTACTCATGTCTAATATTGACATTTAATTAAGTTTGAATTGCACATTAAGAATTGTTTCTTGGGTTGGCACTCCCTATCATCACTAAAAGGAGATGTTGTAGTGAAATATGCCCTAAATATTGATTTAGTAATTTTGATGTTCGGCTTTTAAAAATATTATAGGACACATTTGACCATAGATATATCCAAAAATATTTGAGAAAAAACTTGGCAAATATAGTTTGGCCATACAATTTTTTATTATTTTGTCAAATAATTCAAATTCTCAAATACTAAAAAAATTAGTATTTTGGCCAAATTCTATTATTTGAGAACTTTTAAAATATAAAATTACCTCAAGCTTTTATATTTTATAAAAGCACCCATCATTTATAGTTTTGTACTGAATTTCAATCCAGTTCGTTGTACAAAATTTATACAGTTATATACATATTATTTACAATTTTTATCCGAGCTTCTCTTCGAAGTCACTTTCAATTACAAATAATAGTAGTTTTTCATATACAAATTAATGATATTTTTCTTTTATTCTCTTTCTCTTTTTTCAAATTCATGTTAATTGTATTCGTTGTCATAATTTTCGTGGAACATGTTCGTTATAAAGTGATAGTAATTATTGAAATGGGTGTCACACCGGCACACTAACAGTTTGGGTATGAGTTTTATGAGAGGACCATTGTTGACTGTTGTACTTGAGATTGATTTTGTGAAGCTGTATAATGTTCGTGAAACGGTAAATTGATATTGTGTATTTGTATGTGTTGTTTCACTATACTTTGGTTACTTGTATAAATTTCACTTACTAAACTGGTCACGTGATCCTATCAGTACACTATTGTTGTGTGTACTGATACTGCACTTACTCTTTCTTTGTTGAGTACAAGGCATCTTCAGGCGGCTACTGACAGATTTTAGTTAGGAGATTGTTGATTGGAGACTTCAAGGGTGAGCCAGCTCTTTCAGGCTACCGTGGATTCTTCTTAGTTTTAGTCCTTTTCTTTCAGACTTAGACTATTTTCAAACTTATTTGTGTTTATTGTTTCGGGGTTGCACCCCTTTATTTTAGGCCTTCTAGTTAGGAGTTTTAATACAATAACTTTTAGGTTTTAGGGGTTAATTTCCGCATTTTATGATTGTTTGGTTAAATTTTTCAGTTTATGGAAACTCAGCTTAAAACTATTATTTAAATCTGTTTTCGCATCTTTAAATGGTTGTTTATCTTAGGTATACTTAGTTTTTGGGGCGTAGTATTGATTCTCCCACCGGGAGCACGACGACTTGGATCGTGAGCCGTGACAACTTTTAACATTAATTATTTAAATTATTTTATACAAAATATCAATTAATATATATATTATAATAAAATATTCACATTAATTATTATTACTTAAAAGAGATGCAAAGTTCAAACTAAATAATTAAAAAGTAAACGGGGGACTGGATTTCTTCCTAGCTAAAGTAGGTAGAAAGTAAAAGGAGTTATAAATGCTACCTACAGCGGTACAGCCTACCCAAAGTTTAAAGGCTAAGAGAGATAGATACAAAATGGAAAAAAAAGAAGAAAAGGAAAGCAATGAGATTAATTAAGAATATAGATGATTGAAGACACAAACGATTAGTGAGCTATTGCATTAGAACGGTTTACTCAATGTGCATACGAATGGTAGAAAGATGACAATTAGCCTAAGTTTAATCTTATGGATAATTTTTTTTGCTTAAGTATTATGGAAAGTCACTAAATATTTTTTTGTAACCAACAAGTTATTCAACTTTAACTAAATATCATAAAAAGTATCTCCTTTGTTTCCTCCTGTGACTTATTACTTTACTTGGGAAAAATTGAGCGACTTATTATTATATAAAAAATAATTTAATGGCTTTTTTGTACTACTTAAATAAATTGACTAATTTTTTCGTTGTAAAAAAAGTGCAATAACTTTAACATAATAACAAAAAATTAAGTCATCACACATGAAATTAGTCCTTGCATAGGATTGTGGCTAGTAGAGGATCTAAGCGAAGTATAACAAACCTTACCGCACTTAAATATTATATTAATGAAAACAACAAATATGACAAGTATATCAAGGGTTTGTTTTTTATGGGGATAAGATGAAAACAATTATCTAATGGATTAAGATATTTTATGAAATTAATTATCCCATCGTATATTTGTGATGATTTACTATATTATTATAGTATAATTGATGAGATAAATAATTTTGGGACTAATTAATATTCCTAATTAAATACATGATAAAATAATTTTACATTTTATCTCAAAATTATTATCCCTTATCCCTCGTACCAATCAACCCTTTAAGAGTATTTGATGAGATTATTTTATCTCTCCTTCTATATGTAATAGTAATACAATCATATTAGTATGAATGGTATGATAAAACAATCTCGGAATTAGCTAATACTTCAAACAGAACATAAGATAAAGTTGATCGCAAAATATCCCATGAGATTTATTTTTTCTCACCTTCAATATGTGATAGCAATTTCACCATTTTAGTACATAAATAATGGGATAAAATAATTATTTCGGAATTAACTAATACCTAAAAATTAAATATTAGATAAAGTTAATTCCAAAATTATTATCCTTACCCCAAATGTCAAATGACCCCACTTAATTAATGTTAGTAATTGTGGTTTGTTAGAGACAATAGCTAGTGAAAGCTCTTTTGTTTAATACTACACCGGTTTACTTTTATTTATTACGTTTTACTTATCGAGATTTAATTTGATTGATTTACAAATCAAAATTAAATTAGATTAATTTATTATTTTAAAATTATTTTAGATGTTTGAAAACTATACAATTAATACTTTAAGTTGAGGTTTTTCTCATATTAAGATAATAGAAAAATATATCTTTAAATATTGGTCAAAGACTATATAATTTGACTCTCAAAAAGCAAAATGTAACAAGTAAAAGTGAATGGAAGGAGTATATATAGTACATAAATTTAGAATTGAATTCACAATATTTTACTTCTCCTATTCATTTTTATTTGTTCAGAATGAATTTCGCATACCCCTTAAAAAATAATAAATAGAGTGCATATATATATAGTTTTAGTGACTTAAAACATGATTTAGAATGTACAAAAATGCCCGTTGGAAAGAAGTTGGGACTCTGCCCATTGGCAAGAGATGTCATCTTCCCGTTGGAAAGAGGTCGGAACTCATGCAAACAAAAAAAGGCCCTTACGCTCTAGTTTGATCAGGGGGCCGCAATTAAGATTAGAGGGATAAACTTTCCCATTATTGGAACAAATATTTTATTACCAGGGTTCCTCACTTATTGTTTACAAAAAAAATTCCGAACGACCGAAGCAGAAACCTCTTCCGACAATTGAAGAAGGAGAAAGTCATTCCTATGGGCCTGGAACTATGATGAATGACGTAAGAATTTTGGGCTGGGGCTTGAGAATTTACATCTAAGTGCTTTTCTAGTTCCCAATGAGACCGTTGACTTTGCGAAGGCCTGAGGTCCCTGCCTTCTTTTCTTAAAGCTCAGGTATTCTTCCTTCAACCACTGATGAAATTGAAGCATGTAGTCTCGCCGCTAGTAGCCATGCTACCTTCTTTGGAGCTGCCTTACACACCTTATTTGTCCTGCCTGCCGCCCTTGAAAACAACCTTCCTTAGCTTTCACCCTCCCACAAAAAACAAATTTCTTTAATTTGAAGGTCCGGACTCTTGTGAAAACGGACTTCACTGTCTCAACCACCCGACTTTCCTTTCTTTTTTTTATTCTGGATCCGAAAATGCCCGTTTGCATGTAGAAAGAAGAATCATAGAACGAATCAAAAGGTGGAGACAAGGGGCGACGTATATTCATGAGGAATTATTTTCTTCATTCGCTCTGCTTCCCCCCCCCCCCCTCCAAAAAGAAAAGAGAGACTTGTTGAAAATTGCTGGTTGGGTTTGTTTATCCTACCAAGAAAGACATGGGTTTTTGGGGCATGGTAACTAAACACTTAGTTAGCGTTAGCTTTTTTTTTTGATTTCGCCAAATCAGGTCTTTTATTAACATACGATATTATTTTGCCAACTTACAGATGTAAGCACTATAGTACAATGTTGACTGCTGTGCTTTGGCGTAATCGGGGGGCTGGAACCAAAGAAAGATTGTACCCGGCGTCCCTTCCTCTCATCAGGCAGCTATCTCGAGCTCATTGAACACTAACTTTCTTCTTTTTCTTTTCTAATTGTCGAAATTATATATATATATATATATATATATATATATATATATATTTTAATGAACTTAAAACATGATTTAGAATGTACTATTAATGCTAACGAAAAATAAGAAGAAAGAAATATTATTTTTCTCTTAATATATTGAAGTGGATATATAAAAGTGAACTAAGTCGGTACTTTCTCCATTCCATATTAGTTGATCATCTTTTTAAAAACAGTTGTCTCATAGTAGTTGTCTACCTTACTAAATCAAGAAAGTATTAATTAAATTTTTTCTATATTATCCTTTCAATTAGTTCTTCTTGCATGTGTTTACATTTGTTTGTAAAATTCTCAAGAAATTTTTTAGGAGGTGAATTGATAAAATTAATTTTTTATTTATGATTTTTTAATATACGTGTAAAAAGAAAAAATGATCAACTAATATATGAAAAGGGAAGTAGTAATTAAGTATACAATAGTGGGAGACCATGAATAGGCAAGTTGATTGAACCTCATGGCACAAAATTTTAGAACAATTTTATTTATTACTCCCTCTATTTCATATTAGTTGAATTTTTAAGGGATTTTTCATTATTCAAAATAATTGAATTGTTCAAAATAATTGAATTGTTCAAAGTTCAAGATGATTGTTTGAAACTTTTTCCATATTTGCCTTTCATTTATTGAAGTTTTATATTTTCTAGGAGATAAATCAGTAAATCACACTACTTGAAAAATTATATTTATGATTTTACAAAAAACAATATTGGAAAATATGATTTAAATTTTGTCCTTAAATTTTTTTCTTAATATGTGTGCATTACCTTAGAAATTCAACTAATATGTAACAGAGGGAGTAATAATTACACGGTAGACCCCAAAAGAAAAAGAACCTCAGAATTCATGTATCATTTTATTGGTTGCCATGAATCTTGTGTTAATTGTATACGCCTGTTGCCTCAAAACAGATGCATATCAGCCTCAACCACCAAATCTTTTTCCACCTTCACAAGCTCACCCTTACTTTGTTTTTTTGGTTGAGAAAAATACATGTCCACACCCCACAACTTTTAAATTACACTAAATTGAGTAGGGTATGTGTAAAGATGGACCAGGGGAGGAACAACAAGAGAGAAACATGAAAAGGTATAAAATAACAAGCTGCAGAATTGGGCTCCATAGGTGAGAGCGTCGCACCATGCATCGCTGTGAGTATTGAGAGTTGGTTTAGATAAGTTGCGGAGTCACAATTTACATCAAGGGAATTCAACATCTACTATATATATAATTTTTTTAACTTTATACATATAATGTAATTTTTCACCGGTAAACCCCTTGGTTCCCCCCCCCCTCCAAATCATATGTTTGGATGTGAGCTACACTCTGCGAGGAGCCAATGAGCGTATGATCTTGCCTTGTCATTTGACCACTTTTTTTCTGTAACTAGAAATGCTCAGTGACAACCTCTCAATTGTCACCGCCTGAGCTCTCTTGCTCCTAGGTTATGGTGCTCATGCTTGCCAACGTGGAGAGTTGTGAGACTCTTTCCTAGTGCATTTGGAGTGCCACCCACGCCCCTTGGATACGTTAGGTGTTGAGAAAATGCGGACTAACACAAAAATATATATGGTCAAAATAGGAGAAATAAAATAGAAAAACAATGACACCAAGAATTTCACGTGAAAACCTTTTTAAATAAGGGAAAAAACCACAGGTCAAGAGGAGCAAATGATATCACTATAGTAAGGAATTTTACACTGGACAGTCATGAATACAATACTCAAAGTGACCACAACACACTCAAAAGTAATAACACTCTTTTGATCTCCCACTTTACTAAAAATATCGCTCACACTCTATTTTTCTTCACAGACTATTTTTTCTTATAGTCTATGGAATACCTCACTTTGTGTCACGACCTGAGTCTACACCCTAGACGAGATATGGTACTTAGAACCACGATTGTTCCCAAGCTAACCCTGGGCATAATACCTCAATGCATTTCATAAGAAAACTAAGCGGAATCTATAATATATGCATAAACGTCTTATTAGAAGATAACACATCCATGCAGACTAAAAACTAATGTCTGAAACAAGCCTCTAATATTTAAATCAAAAGAAATAAGTTTGCTGGGCCATGGCCCCTGGCTACCATAACTTAGTAAAAGAACTACCTAAAACTACTCTATGAAGTCCCCGAATAAGGAGGACTCATCAACTGCTGACTGAGAACTGGTGGAACCTTACTAGCCATGAGTCTGAGAATGAGTGCCAGAATCTACATCATAAAAGGATGAAGCGCAGAGAAAGTATGCGTCAGTACATGGAATGTATTGAGTATATAAGGGAACACTATCATAATCATATAAATAACATATAGAGAACAATGACATAAGGTTTATAAAATCATAATTATAATAAAGGAACTGAAAGAAACAGTTGGAGTCCATGCATAAATGTCAGTTTGAAAAGATCTTCTTTCAAAAACATATACATCAAGGTGAGTCTAAATTAGTAGCCTTGCATAATTATATTCATAATATAACATTTTTAAAATGAACCATATATGGTTAAGAACATATAGTAAAAAGATGCATAAATTGGGGAGTTTCTTATAACCGACATACACCACGTGAGCTCATGATGCCTTACAACTAACCTAGTTGGGAAGGCTGCCCTATACCTTGACAGGGTATAGGACCATACCTTATCTAGATGGATCCACTAATATGTGCCTCTCACGGCCATATAGAGTTATCCGACAATGCGGTATACTCAAGTCCTACGGTGGCACGTAGTTATGGGACTTAGGAATTGCTACTAAAGGTCCACGGACGCTAACGGAAACCTTCATCCCTAAAGTCCACTCGGTGCTAAATAGTCCTCCCAAAATAACATAAATACATATTATTGCTCATAAGTATAAAACTATCCATTTATCTGAATCATATGTGAGACTAAGTTCAAAGGTCATATCTTAAACCAAAGTGAGACTAAGCTCAAAAATCATATCTTGAATCATAAGTTAGACCAAGATCAAAATCATGCCTTAAATTAACCTATATTTAGGTTGTAAATCATATAATGTTGGCTTTCATGTTTAAAAGTCATAAATGCATAAGATACTATAGAAAGTCATGATAAACTTGAAAATACTCAAAAGTAGCTTCCATAACTTCATAAATAATATTGACACATGTTTTGGAAATAATAATCATAAAACAAAACATGTAGTTTATAGTAATTCATTGATATGCATAAGAAATCTTTCTTGAAAACTCTAATTTTTGCATAAAAATCATAGCTTGAGGAGGATTGAGTAAAACCCTAGATTTAAACATAATTCAAAATATAATCAAAATATTTTAGGCATGAGAGTGAAAGGAATACTCTCATTTAAACCTTACATATTTGGAAGAATTAGATTCTTGAAGGACTTTGAAGAACTCGACGAATGCTCTTAGAACCCTAACTTTTTCTCCTCTTGAAATAATTTAGAACGTGTGAATTTTGATTTATCTAAGGGTTTGGAATGAATGAGGAGGTTATAAGACTATAAATTAGACCTAGAAAAATTAATTGAGGGTAAAAGGTCAAGAATACCCTTCAGAGAACATAAAAAACCATAAAAATTAAAAAAAGACCTTTTAATGAGTCTCGTTGGCCAAATCGGCGAACTAGAGGTTTCCTCGTCGATCTATTCGGTGAGTCACAAAAAAGGTTCTTTAATTCACCTAAAATAACAGTTTGTGAAGGTTTTTAGGTCCATTCGGCGTGCTAAGTTGGGGTTTCACCAAACTATTCGGCGAGTCGCCAAATTGGCTAGTGAGCTCGCTGAATTGCCCTGTCCGGACACGCTTCAGTAAAATGACCATAACTTTCTTCTCCGAACTCCAAATGAGGCAAACTTGGTGGATTTGGAAAAAAAAACACGTAGATCTTTAATTTAATAGTTTATGGGCCACCTAACTTATTATATTCTGAGAAATATTGTTATTTGAAGTTGACCCTTATATGAACTCATGCTAAAACTTAGCCAATAGAAATGTTTTGAACTTGACTTGGTGTTTGAGGTTCCTTATGACCCAAAAACACATCAAATACAATTCAAATACTTAGAAAAAGGATCTTAACATAAATATACAACTTAGAAGTGATTGGGTTTGGGCCTATATGCATACGGAGGATGGTTCAGATCTTTGCTTAGAAGTTGCGGGGTGTTACCCTTTGCTCTCTAATATTTTGTCACTCTTATATTGGTGTGTTTGTAACAATGAGATATGATAAGTTCTCTATTTTGAGAACCACGATTTTATTTCTCTCCCTAGATCCAGTTACTAGGACATCCGATGAAGAAGAAGAACCATGATATTTTCTTCTCATCTTTTCATTCAAGACACTACTCTTGGCAGAATCCATAGAGATCACATCATCTAGAGCAAAATTCGACAATGAAGTTCTAAGTGTTTTCCAAGAGTCTGGTAGGGAACCAAGTAGAAGCAAGCCTTGAATTTCTTCATCAAATTAAATGCCCATAGTAGATAACTGGTTCATGATTCCCCAAAAATTATTTGGTGAACTGTTATTGGAGAACCATCATGATATTTTAAACTTAACATCTGATTTATTAAGAACATTTTATTGTTCCCAGTCTTCCAAGCATACAAGCTTTCAAGATGCTCCTATAGGGTACGAGCATGTGTCTCCCCAAAAATATGGTTCAGCACATTATCGTCAACCCATTGCCTAATAAATCCACAAACCTGTTTGTGCAACAGATTCCACTCTTCATCTGTTTTATTATCAGGCTTTACAGTGGTAAAAACTAGTTGATAAAAATTCTTGATATAAAACAAATCTTCCATTTTTTCCTTCTAAATGACATAATTAACACCACACAAAGTAACCATTCTAGTGTTGGCTTTCAACATTTCCCCCCCAAAAATATATAACTATTGCAAATCAAAGTAAATCTTTTCTGATTTGGAAGTTCAGACTATGCAGCACCCACAGAGCATACTCAGATAAAACCTTGTTTTGATACCAGTATATTAAGAAAATGCGGGCTAACACAAAAATATATATGGTCAAAATAGGGAAAATAAAAAAGAATAACAATGACACAAAGAATTTTACGTGGAAATCCTTTTAAATAAGGGAAAAAACCACGGGCCAAGAAGAGCAACTGATAACACTATAGTAAGGAATTTTACATTGGATAGTCACGAATACAATACTCAAAGTTATCACAACACAGTCAAAAAGAATAACACTCTTTTAATCTCCACCTTATTAAAAATATCGCTCATACTCTATTTTTCTTCACAGATTATTTTCTTATATTCAATGAAATACCTCACTTTGCTCTCTTATATTTTTTTCCTCTTATTTTGGTGTGTTTGTAACAATGAGATATATGCTTCTTTTATGGGAGAAAATTATTCCAAGACACCAAAAACTTCATCATTTGCTGTAATGTTTGTTTTTGATAATATGTTGCAACAATTGAAAAATGTAGCAACCATAATTAACTACAATTGCAGCAATTAAAATATATAGCAACCTTTGTTAACTACAATTAGAGTAATTGAAAAATGTCGCAATCTTTGTTGACTACAATTGCATGGGATGGACCCCACATTAGGGGCCGTATCACAGTATTGGACTCGAGCATAAACTAAATAAACTCAAGGGGGTTCAGGGAGAGAGAAAACATAGTATTTTGGCACATCCTCTTTTAAGGAAATTAAAAATAAACTAAGTCAACCCCATAACCACAAGGTAAGATTTAGATTCGTGTTGAAATTGATGAGATTGACATAATTCAATTGGCTGCGTATCGGACGGTTTCGTTCGATTTTGAAGTTTATCAATTCAATTTATTGGTTATCGAATTATAAATATGCTAATTAAATTGTTACAAAATTATTAAGATATTAACTTATGATTTATTAGTTATTGATCGTTTTCAGTTTGATTATCGATTTAACCGTTAAGATTGGACACACAAAAAAATTATTGAAAATCACTTAAAACCAAGGTAACAAACCAAATGAATCATGCACATGAGTTGACAGATTTTATTTTGCTCAAAAACAAACACTAACACCTTGTAGAATAACATAGAATTTGAGACAACTAGTCAAAAATAAAAGTATGAAACTAAATCCTAAGTCAAAAACTTACATACTGAATGACATAAATACAATTTGTTAATTTACTATCGGGTTATCAGTCATAACCCATTAAGAAAAAACCTCAAACCGTTAAGAATCGATAATCCAATATAAAAAAACTATTCAAAACTTTACCAAAACTGCTAAATCAATAATCCATTAATAATAAATCAAAAAAAATTGATTTAAATTATTGATTTCGATTCAATTTTGAACCACCCTACATTCAACACCTATCAATTTGAAAATCTAAGGCTTTTGCTTGACAAACGAGTCGATTATTCAGGACGTTCTGCCATTATCATGAGTCCTTCACTTTTATTACATCGACGTGAATTGCCTCGAAAAAAATAATTTTAACATTTATTTAGTCAATTTTCATTAGTACGAATTTAGGAATAATGAAAAGTCTTCCACCAAAGAATCAAAAGAGATGTTAAAACTAATTAGGAATTGTGAGAACGTTGTTAAGGGTATGTCCTATTACCCTTGATTGTAGGCTCTATCAAATATCTTAATAGAATACATGACCGAACGACGTCGATCTGTTAGTATTTTTCTCTCGAATAAATGCAACTTTTTTCCAATTTCTTCTCTCAATTTTTCTCTCTGTTGGTATATCACCGTATCTTTTATGTATCTCTTGTATATATCATATGTATGTTTCACATCAATATTATATAAATGGTACACATGAAATACAAGTAGCTTGTATATAATATGCATGTTTAATACATTGATAACTCTTTAAATTTGTCAGTAAATTTTGTTTACACACTTGAGCTATGCTTTATTTCAATTGAGGATCTGAATATATGATAAAATGTTCTTATTAGACACTTTCAGTTTAGATTTGAGCTTTTGTGTGTGTGTGTTCTCAAGTGTCCATATTACATAGATAAGTTAACCGCCTAAAATATGTCTTCCTATAATTATACATATTCGCCCTCAATAAGCCATAAAACCTTGCGCCTATTTCGATTGAGACTAATGTGTATAACCAAAATAGATGAATATTTATGTGGTTAACTTAATTCCTAAGTGATAACATATGTTTGAGAGCACACACAATTTGTTTTCCTAAAACTTGAACCAAAAGTACTGTCTAATAGCTACATTTTAACATGTTCAGGTGCTCAGTTGAAACAAATTCATGATTGGAGTGTCTAAAATGAAATTTACTAACAAATTTAAGAAATCGTTGATGTGCTAAGCCTAATATGTAAAAAGGCATAATATTACTGCAATGTTCTTCGTCTACCTTGAAATTCAATTTAAAATTCGATCCAAAACCTCACTAAATCTTCACCAAATCGTTTCAAACTTTACATATAAGTTCCTCATGATATTCCAAAACGTGCCGTTTTATCCCTAAAAACAAAGATTAAACCGTACAACATAATTTAAATGTTCTATACAGTGATTTTTGATTATACAAGAAAAAGGCTTGTATGTAATATTATTTTTTATTGGTATATTATTATCCCATTTATGATAAATTAATTAAAACCTATCTTATAAATGATTTTGAACTTTAATACCGTAGAAGTTGGTTTCGTGACGGCTTCTATTTCTTATTTTAATTTGGCTGAAAAAAGTGACTGTTAATGCTTTGATAGTTACAAATTTCTAACATTTTTCTTTTTATTTATGTTATTTTCCTCTTAAACATGCCTCACGTGGAATTATTTTTCAAAATTGATGATAGCTCTAGTGATGTGGGTGGAAATAAAAGCCACCCTTTTATGTTAGCCATTTAATAGGAAGAAGCTGCATGAACAAACATTTTTTCATAGAAAGATCATGACACCACTTGGCTAAGTTGATTTTATATTTTAGGCAAACCAATTGTATGCTGGAAAATAAGAGGGTGGAATAGTCGATAAAGAGAATGATTATTTCTCACGTGTTCTTGAAAAGTTGAGACCGATAGATGTTACATCTAGTAACTACAATTTTTATCAATTTTTTAACCAAATATATTGATTTCAAATTATAACATTCTAAAGAACATGCGTTACATATAGGGTGTACATGGACCGGGTTAATTTGGATTTTTTATAAATTAAACCAAATTATTTGTGTCGGGTTATTAAATCTATAAACTAAATCAAACCAATAAAAATCGAGTTTTTCGATATCAATTTTTCTCGGGTTTTTCATAGTATCTAATAAAAAGCACAGAGCAGTGCTTCTTAAAAATAGTTCTAGTACAAAATATCAACCTATAAGATGGAGGTAGAACATTGTTTGAAGTTTTAACTTTATAATATAACTTTATAAGATGGGCTTTTTTTGTATATTATTTAGATACACTTCTAAGTCCAAATCTAAATGTAAGAAAGAAAACAAAAATTATGAAAAAATTTTAAAAAATATTTATAAATTATATTTTAATAATTTTTTTTATGTATAACATAGTTTAAAAGTAGTATATCTATAATCGGGTCGGTTTGGGTTCGGTTTGACTTTTTTTAGTTAAAACCAAACCAACCTGTAACATCCCCTAAAAACGTTGTATACGATGTTTCAATTTTCGCCTAAACATGATACAACCTCTGTATTTTAGGCATACCTTTTCATAGGAATATCCAAATTGAGTGATTCAAATTTCTGAGTAACCACAAGATCATTACCTACAACTTTTATGAATACCATATTTTAATATTCGGAGGTTAAGTAGGTCAAATAAATTAATTTTTGTAAGGTAGGATGCTGTGACGGAAATGAGTGTTTATAGAAGAAAAATCATATCTCACTGTAGGTTTATCCAAATTGGTTGATTCTTGAACGATATGAAACTAGACTTCCATATCTACAATTCTTATGAAGACACCAAATCCTAATAAGGAATTTATCTTATTCAAACGCAGCTCTCAAAAAGAGTATTCTGTCAAAAATAACTCATTTCACCTACCATAGAAAGATCTAGATACATTTGACTTCACTCATGACATAAATTGTCCTCCATTTAACATCATCTATGACATCAATATATTCCACTAAATTTTCAGATTTTTTTTATAATTATTTTATTTATTGTTAGGTCCCTCTTTCCACCTATAAATACCCACCTTATTTCCTCATTTTATTCATCAAGCTTTCTCAAGCAAATCTTCTCTCTATACACTTCTTTACACATTCTCAAATATAGTTTTAGTTCTTAGTAGTGAAGAAATACTATTCTGGTGATTCATATACTCCGGGTAGTACACAAAACGTTCCGGCAAGGAGAGAAGCTAGGACTCAAGAGTGTTCATTAAGTCTTTCGGTACCAACTAAAGCTTCGGTTTCCAGGTATGTAAGGCTTCAATGAGAGTATTCCTTCCACTCTCATGTCTAAATTATTTTGATTATATGATAAATTATATTTATTTTTTTAAGCTCTACTCTAAGTTATGTGGGTGTTTATCCATGGGTTCTTTCACCCATGTAGTCCAAAAAAACTCTTTCAATTAAGTCTTTTGATTTCAAGTAATATTTTCTTATGGTAATTCTTATTTTTACTTAATAGTATGAATCATGGTTAAACTAATGATTATTGGTCTATTTTGATGCAACATAATTTTATATATATGAATTGATGGTTTACAAGTAATTCCTCTATTTATCTATTTAAAGGCTCTTGAAATTCATGGTGGGTTGTTTAAATCATGATTTTTAATTAATGGATTTCAAAGTATTTACATACATATTTGCAAGTTAAAGTGATTTGAACCCACCTAGTTTTACTATGTTTTTTTATAAAGTTTGACTTGAAAGCTTTGACTTCAAATAAATGTTTATGAAAACAATATCTATGATCAAAAAGGGAGTCTTATGAAATGAAAAAATGATGAAATGATATGAATGATGGATTCTTTATGCAATAAGGACAATTCTTGCATATTTGAATTATCAAATGTTTTAATGAGCTATTCTACCTAATATGATGTTTGAATTCTCAAGTTATATGCTATGAATATTTTGAAGTATTAAACTATTCCGTGGGATTGACTTAGCACCGAATGAGGCATTGAGGTGGGATTCGGTAAGGGAATCCTAGTAGCAACCCCTTGTCTCATTAACTATGTGCCAACATAGGAGCCCTTGTAGGCTTAGGCTAATGGATCCATAAATAGCCCTTAAAGTTAAAGTTAAAGAAATAAATAAAGTTGACGGAGTTCTACCTGGCAAGTAGTCTCCCCGGCCAACGTAGGGGGTTATGTTGGATTCCATGTAATAGCTCGCATGGTCTTAAATGTCGATTATGGTTAATTTCCCACAAAATAAATATTTTAAAGAATATCTATATGAGTTATTATGCATACATTAAATTATGTTCCATATTACATAAATGTTTTAATGTTTCCTCAATGTTCATGCATCCTTACATACTTAGTACATTCAAAGTACTAACGCATACTCTTTTGCCTACATGATATCACCATGTAGGGATCGGTGCTCCTCCTCGTTCTCCTCCACGTGGCTAGTTGATATTCCATTGAAGACTACTTTTGGTGAGTTCCCATGTTCCGGGAACAATACTCCTTTATCTTTCTAGCTTATGATATGTTAAGATATTTTATTATGGCATTTCTTCTATTATGATTGAGGGTGAGCTAGGAACTTGTCTTAGCCCCATTAAATCTAATAGTTAGAGGTATTGTTGGACATATGTAAGTTGAAGATTTATTATTATGATTTCCTCTTGTTTATTTATCATCATTACCTATGAAAGGCTAAAAAAATGCTAAGAGGCTTGTTTGAGGTACTTTCGGGTTCCTCATTCGCCATGTCACGTCTAGGCCCTAGGCTTGGGTCGTGACACAACCCTATAATGGTCGGGTATTTTTTCCAAACACCAAACCAAGTCAAACCAAACCATAGTCGGATTTTTTTTCTGATTTGGTTCGGTTTGTCGGTTTGGTGCGGTTTATCGGTTTGCCCTGTACAACCCTAGTTACATATATCATTTCTATTCTTCAAATAAGGTATGCCAAGGCATTATTAGAACCGAGCTACATGCAATGGTAGACTTCAAGAGCTCTTGTTCTGCCTATCCTCCTATTTCTTATTCTCGAATATATATATATATATATATACCCTTTGAGTTTTTAAAGTTAGGATGTTTTTCTCTTTTTCCTTTTTTTTGTCTTACCTCTTATTGAAGTGTAACAACCGACTGATATCTACCTTTGATTCTGTCTTTCGGGTGAAAGCCATGCAAATATCTTCTTGAGTGATTATAATTGATTAGGAACCACCCATATTGATGAAGGAGCTAACATCTCTGATCTTTGAAAAAATTGGGGTATTTTTCTCATAATTCATCAATGAAAAATCGAAGCATATCTTAGTAGACAATAGAGAGAAATCTCTAGTAACTTCGTTCACAATTTTTGACAAATTAAACTCCCAAACATGACATATAATAAATAATATTTCAAATGGAAGACTTTCCTTACATATAGTTACAGTACACTGAAGCTATATATTAAATATGTAGATTGATCGTCACCTTCTTGATGATCATCTTCATCAAGAATGACATAGTCTCATGAAAGCTTCGTCGTGTACACCCTTTGAATAGATATCCACACAATATCGTCGTGTACACCCTTTGAATAGATATCCACACAATCATCAAATTTTTAAGTGTAAAAATAGGCCAAGAACTAAATAATATGAGGGTTTTACCTTTACAAGTTAATTACAACTGATGACTTATAACATTTGTTATAGAAATTGTATAGTAATTGAACGACTACGGAATAAAGTACGTACATCCAAGAAGTGCAAAGGATTTCCTAGCAACCCTCCATATATAAAGGATGTCAGGATGACATATAAGAAATCAATGGCAACCTTAAAATATATAAAAAGTCAATAATTTTTTCTTTCTTATCAAATACTGCAACAATTAGACCTGATTATAGATATCATTCATTCTTAACCTTGACAAAATCTTCATCCATTAGGTATAAGCCATACCAAAGTCAAATATAAGGGTAAACCATTCAAGTAACTTTTTCTTCTCTGCCTTATCAATCCTCTTTCCTTTCCTGCAACCAAAGTGATAGAAATTGTAACATCCTACGATAATGTGTGGAGGAAGTAAGTTTTTTTTTCTGGATAGCACGTATCAACACTTTTTACGTCTTTTCTTTTTAAAGAAAGTATATAAAAATAATATAGTACTATTGAGTTCTCAAGACTAGGATGACTTAAGATCTCTCACACATAAATATAGTTGAATCTCCTAGATATAATGAAGCTTTTAGTTAGTGTAGCTTCAAAACTGAGTCAAAATAATTATAAGTTGCAGGTTTGAATCATGAGTGTGATATTTATTAAAAAAATCATTAAAAACCCTTACAAGAATATTTGGTTCAATCATTACATATGCTAGTCTCTCTATTTTAAGGAGGATTAATAGTGTTTTCAATGATCGTGCAACATAACTCAAATCCTTAATTAGGGGTTTAAAGGATTGGATCGGTTCAGATTTTTCAAATATCAAATTAATTATTTGTGTCTATTTTTTAAAATTATAAATCAAACCAAACTAATAAAACTCGAATTTTTCAACCTTGAGTTTTTTAGAATTTTTTCGGTAAAGTATTCATACAAACATATAATTAACTTGTGATTTAAAAATTTATTTAGTCCTATCAAAATACAACCATCTAAGGTGTTTTTTATTAAAAAAAAAATAACACAAAATATGAGATGAGTGATTCCACAAAAATATTCAACAAAAAGATAATAATGAAATCACATAAAATAAATATTGCAAATTAATAAGTCATAAATGAAAATGATCATAATTTAAAAGTACTCAAAATAAGTCTACTAAGTATTAATTACATGACTAAATATTAAAGAAAAATTAAAATTAGATTATGTATTTTAGTTATCTAAACCAAAGTAAAAACTAAAGAACAAATATTCAACATTATTGTCAATCTTAGTGTTGAATTGATTTATATTTTTTGTTAGCATTTTTTTTTTTGCTTGAAAATGGGGGGACTTTATTTAATATTTAATATTAAGGTTCATCCATACAAGAAGAAACTGCTCTAAGTGAAGCAGTTTCCATGGCATCTCTCATAAGTGTAGTAGATACAAAAGTAGGAGATTCTTCAAAAACATATAGTTGATTTAACATTATATCTGAATCGTTAGAAGTCCTCCCATGTACTGCTAGTAGGTTAGCTACTCTATTTGCTTCCCTCGGAGTGTGCTTCAGTGATAGAGCCTCCACTTGTCGTAGCAATCAGAAATAATGTGTGAGTATAGTGAGTTATTATTATTTAGAGAGTTTAGTAATACCTGAGAGTCGATTTTCGCCAGAATACGCTTAATATTATATCTTTGGGCTAGTGTCAGTCCATGAAGAAGAGATAACAGTTTTGCGTGTAGAGCATTTTCCACTCTAACTTTACAGGCAAAAACCCTTTACCCAATTTCCTTGGTGGTTCCGTAGTACTCCTCCTGTTCCACCGTTTTTGGAATTTGGTTCGAATAAGCCATCTATGTTTAGTTTTATGTGTCCTTCAGGGGGTCTGTGCCAGTGTATCAGGATAATGAGTGTTGACACCAATTTTGGCTCTTCAAACTTCTTGATCTTAAAGAACACAAATTATTATTTTTACACATTTTTTAATTATTTTTGAATTATTAATAAGTATTCTTATTTTAGAATTTTCATGAATTTATCCTCATCTTTTCCCTTTTAATAATTTATGGATGTACTTTTCTTAGTTTCATAAATAATAGGATTCTTATCCATTTATTGTCATTGTAAATTTTAATAGTCACACTATTTTTACAGTCATCAACAAACGTACACAACATAGCACTGTAATTTATTCTTTACAACATAATATATCTTCCAAAATATCGATTACATTATATATATTTTTTTAATTTTTTTGTGTTATATATCGATACATGTTATTTTTACATTAATTATATTTTTAGCACAGTCCGCAGATATAGAAAGTCGAAGCAGATGACACCAAGTTTTGGCCTGATATTTTCAAAGTTCATACTTTTAAGTATTTTATTTGTTAAATAGTTCAAAAGTGCATTTTTACAATTTTAAATCAATTTTATCTATAATTATCTTTGGTTTATAAGTTTTTTATCAGTTTGTTTTTATTTAGTTTCAATTATAGCTATTTTTTATAACAGTTCGTTAATTTGCATTTTTACATGTCATTTGTTATATTTGTTCATATTCATTTTAGTATTGTTACCACAGTCTAGGAATACATTAAAATACAGATAAATATTATTTTTTTCTCCATAATTATACCTACCTCACTAATCACATAAATTTTTCACACAATTTACCCTATCCCACTAATCACACAGATTTTTCCCACAATTTTACCTACCCCACTAATCATACAAAATTTTTCACACAAATCACCATTTTTAAACTTTCTCTCTCTCTCCCCTCTCTTATTCTTCCTAAAAAAAACACCCATCAACAACTACAACAAAAGTCCAACACCTATACACTACAATTTTCTACACCTATATAACCATTTTCAATCTCTCTCTCTCTCTTCTCTTATTCTTCCTAAAAAAACACACCCATCAACAACTACAACAAAAGTCTAACACATATACACTACAATTTTCTACACCTATACAACCATTTTCAAACTCTTTCTCTCTTTCTCTAATTTTTCCTTAAAAAAAATCACCCATAATATTTATTCTTCTTCTCCACTCTCTCCCTTACCCTCACTATAAATAACATAAATTTTAACTCTTCTTCACTACTTTATCCCTCTCCTTCACATTTCTCCATTAAAACCAACCAACAACCACCAAACCTACTTCATTTTTGGTGAGGTTTGAACTTTTCCTCCCAAATCTAACTAGACATAAATGTTTCTTCACTTTGTTTTATGATTTTGTTGTTCTTGTTGCTATGTTTTGTTGTATTTCCACGTATATTTTGTTCCATTTCAAATATGGACGGAGGAGTTCAAACTCCAGCCATTATTTTATGTGTTTTCATATTCTCCGGTCATTTATTAATGATTCTCCGTTAAGTTTTGCTTACTATTTTTGTTTGGGTCATTTTGTTCGACATTTTTAGTTAATTTGGACGTCTATAATATTATTCTTTTACCTCAATTTTGTTTGTTTCCTTTTTAAATTATTTGCAGGTCCCATGACCAATGAAAAAACCTCTTCGTCGGTTTTTCAGGCCTCCCTATTTTAAAAGACGAAAATTTTAATTTAAGTTTACATTATATATTATATATTACAAGTTGAAATTGGCCGATGAAGAAATTATTGTCGATTTTCAAGGCATCCCATGTTTATAAGACGGATTTTACTATTATTATTATTATTATTATTATTATTATTATTATTATTATTATTATTATTATTATTTATACCTTACTAATACTTCTACCAAGTATCTTTACAGGTACCCAGCCCAGAGTTGCTTTCCGAGGAAGCTATTCGAATTTAATGAAGTTCGAATATTATTTTTAATTTATTATTATGTATATTATTGACATTAGGCAAAACTTAGGCCATAAATACTTACATAAAGAAATTTAATTGATTTAACTATTTAATCAGTTAATTCACATTTGTCTCATTTTTAGACAATATTAAATAATCTTTTTCCTTTAAAATATTTTTCTAAATTTATCCTCTCATTGATATTGTAAGTTAAAAGTGTTATTTCAGAATACTTTTTTTTCTTCTATAAAAAAATATTTTTCTTTTCACACATTATTACAAAAGGTTTTTTTTATGGTAAAAGAGTTCTTTTTTTCATATTAATAAAGGGAAATTTTTTTAATATTGCATAAAAACTACGTTTTTTATACATTTATATCGTTTTTCTCATATTTTCATACACATAGTTGACGATAATATACATTACTTACTTGGTACACAATCTTTTATACATATATTTTTATACAATTTTAGTACATATTTCTTTATATATATGTGTGTGTTATACTTGCAAATAATAATTTAATCTCCTCCCTTTTTGATAAATTAAGTTTAGCCGGGTACCACATTTTGTTGATTTGAAGGATGCCTAACACCTTTCCTTTGGAATAATGTAAACCCTTACCTAGAATCTAAACTGTTTTTTCGTAGATTGAAATGTGAGTCATACAGGTCATGCATCAAAGAGGTTTTTCTTATTTTTCTTAATAAATTAGGTGGCGACTCTATACAATAATTAATCTTTTTAGAGTCTATATGGTGTGCTTTATCTAATCTCGGTAAAAATAGGGCATAACAATGAGCTTTGGAAGAAGGCTTGGGGGTTTATATGCTAGGTGGTAGTATTACAATGCTTGAGTGGAGATCTTATGAACAATTCTAGTAGGATCGTTTTGGCTTTGGGCTTTGGAAAGCTTTTGGTTTCTATGGTTCCAAATATTCTGAAGAATAAAAGGAGTTATAATTGATGTGGAAACATTTTGGTTATTGTTTACCCGTGTGAACGAGTTAGAGGTACAAAGTTGTGGATATTGCTGTGGAAATCTAGGGTGTTTATAGCAATATTATAGTTGTGCCAAATTAGATTAGTGTTATACCCCATACTTTTGTACCTTGGAACGTGTTCTTAAGCTTCTTGAAAGTTGTCATGTGATCCCTACTGGCTACAATGTGACTAAACAACCCTAAGGAAGGGAGGATGAGGCCGTCCCAAATGATTGGAAATAGGGTTATAGGGATTTAAAAGGAGTTGGAGGCCAAGTAATGAGTCGTAGGCTCGACTTACTTGCGTAATCTACCAACTTGGACATCTTACATAACTAAGCTACTTGAGTACACGTCGAGCTTCAGTAGCAAGGAATACATAGACTCTTGAAGTGAGACGAGATTACGAACCCACGGAAGAGAAATAAGGAGACGACGCGCCTACTTGAAATAAGTAGGTGATGCACCTACTTGGAATAAGTAGGTGATGCACCTACTTGGACCAAGTAGATGACTCATCTGCTTGGGGTGGACCCCCACACCGCCATGTGGCAGCATGTGAGTGGCCGCATGAAATAAGGTGGTTGCTTAAGGGCTTGACACGTGTCACCCTTAGGGGCTTCCACATGTCACCCTCTTAAAAAGGGTATATATACATGTAAGTTGCTGAATACTTTCATTCTTTATCCTTTATTTAAGAAAATTTGAGAGAAAGTGAGAAAGAAAAACGTAGAGAGAGAGGAGAGAGCAACCACAGATTTGGCCAATTTAAGGTAAATCCTTCGATTTCATTCCGTAAATTAATTATTTAGGGTATCCCTCGGTTAAATTAAGGTGTTAATAAAGTGATTTAATGGTTTGGAGTAGCACCAAAAGGGGAACGAGCAGCCACTATATTTTCAGCCGAATCAAGGAACTTTCGAGGTGAGTTTTGATAAGTTTTTGCAAGGTAAGGTCTTCCCTTCCAGAGTGGAGTTAATAGCGTTGTTACGGAGTGTATTACATGTCTTAAATGAAGCTGGAAGTAAGAAAATAGCATAGGTATGCTTGGCGCTAGAAACAAACTAAGATGAAGTCGTTTTAGTTAAATCGAAGTCGAGTAATGTGTTGTGATTGTGGTGCTATGGATTGTAGGTGTTTGGTTGCATGTTGAAGGGCTTGAAAGTGTTAAAAAAGGGGTGTGGGTGCTTCTGGTTGCAGCCACACGACCCTCCGTTTCGTATGGTTAAAGGTATTACGAAATGGAGATTAAAAACCCTACTTTGGTATCGTAGTTTGAGCGAGTTGTTTGGAGGTTGTATTGTGTAATGTTGTAATGGTTTACTTGTATATAATCTGCTGATTGTTGTTGTTGGTTGGCTGTAGTGATTGGGGATGTAATTGGATGTTTGGATAGGGCAAGTTATAGAGGAGGTGCTGCCCGATTTTCGTTAACTCCTATAACTAATTAAGGAACTAGTCGAGAAAGGCGAGCGAGGAAGTGAGTTCTATGAATGCTCGAATGTAATTTAAGACACTAGAAAGTCGAGGGTTATTAATATTCGTATTTACTTCCATGTTAAATAGGTTCAAAGGACGACAAGGCAAACGTGGTTAAGAGTGGTCCATAAGAGGTATGTAAAGCCTATCTCTTCTTTCTTTTGGCATATCTTAGTCTTAAGTGGATTGTATATGTAATGTGAGAATAATTCCATTCATAGAACCCCGAGTATGGTTCGTAATCTTATTCACTTCTCGATGTTCGAACTCTTGCGATAGTTGAGTTATGGCCTTGTAAGTCGCCAACCTGACAAAAAGTAGTACACGTGAAGTCTATCCCTTCCCTCTCTTGAAATAGTTTAATCTAAGTGAAGAGATATATGATATGAGTTAGAGGTAGTCCCCTTTGTAGGTTCCGGGCATAACTCATGACTTGTACTCACCTTTGAATGGTAAGGGTCTTAAAGTAGTTGAACTACGACCCTCGAGCCTTCTACGTACTGAATAATGATTGGATGTGTAAGATCCTAGACCTAGAGGCTCTTGGACATACTTTATGATAATATGTTGAGGGATGTTTGATATGTTACCAAGTTTTACGTGCATGTATATGTATACGATATACGAATTGGGTCATCGTTCCTCGGTATTATTATGTGGGATATGTGGATTGGGCCGTCGTTCCTCGACATTATTATACGATATGTATGTATACGGATTGGGCCATCGTACCTCGGCATTATTATATAATATACGGATCGGACCGTCGTACCTCAGCATTATTATATGAGATACAGATCGAGACGTCATTCCTCGGCATTATTATACGATATGTGGATCAAGCCATCATTCCTCGGTGTGTACTTGCTATATTCATGAATCGGGCTATACGTTCCACAACGCTAATAGTATATATAGGCCTATGATGATAGAATGATGTATTTGTAACACCGAGTCCCCTAGCGGGCCAGGTATGGTGTGTTATGAGGGTATACATGACTTTATTTTATAAGATGCAGGTGCGGTGATTTATTAAATGTTACACTTGTTTCCTGCACCCCTAATTCTGATGTAATCTCACTTATGCGATGTTATGCTTTATATACTCAATATATGTATCACACTGACCCCCTTTCTTCGGGGGGTTGCGTTTATGCCCGCAGGTACAAACACAAGTTTTGGGAGTCCGCCAGCTTAGAATTCCACTCAGCTAATTTGGAAGTGCTCCACTGTTCTAGAGCCTAGCTTTTTGGGTACTAGTCCTACTATGTATATATTTGTTTGTTCAGGGGTATGGCAGGGGCCCTATTCCGCCATATATTACCATTACTATTCTTACAGGTCTGTAGACATGTGTATGTGGGTTGTTTATAAGTTTGTTTCAATTGCTCCTATATGATGCATTGTAAATGTTTTTATGTTATGATAGCCTTATCGGCTTGCGTGCCCTTTCATGATATGATACGAATGATAGAGACTACATGTACATGAAAAAGCTTTGACCCACTGGGGTTTTTGGTGTGTAGTATCACATTATATGTAGTCCAACTTGGCTATAGCTAATAGATACGTATATGGGGTCCATGTCGGACCCCAGTCGCGGCCTACGGGGTTGGATCGTGACAGAAGTGGTATCAGAGCAGTTCGTCCTCGGAGTGTCTACAGACTGTATCTAGTAGAGTCTTGTTTATCGGTGTGTTGTGCACCACATCTATAAATAGGAGGCTACAGGACATGTAGGATGTTACCTTTCTTTCATATCTAAGATCATGCGATAGAGCCGAGTCATAGGGAATGAAATTCCTCATACTAACATATGGTTTCAGCAGCAGGACAACATCGATAAAAGAAGGTGACTGACGATATTGGAAGTTACAAAATACGTAGGTAAGTAAAGGCACGAAGAAGATATGTCAGGTAAGGTGCGGAAATACGATTGACATGTAAAGTTAAAAAGTGAAAGGAAAGGTAGACAGGAAAGTGTAACAGGTGCATTTTGAGTGGACATACGAGGTAAGTCAACCATTTCATACTATTGATATTATGCGCCCTGTGTGGCTACGATATGACGTGATATGAATATATATGTTGGCCCTGTGAGGCATTGTTGGCATTTTTTGCGTGCAGGTGTTGAGATAGTAAGAGATACAGAGGAAACCCTGCCAAAATTTTCCAAGAAATAAAAAGAGAATGTATAGTTATGAACTTAAAGGCGTAGTACGACGACGTGGTGACAAGGTAAAACCATTATTGAGGCAAACTTGGCATGTTGTTGAGCAAGTGAGGAGCATGTGTTGGATACATAATAAAGGTAGAAAGGCATGAGACATAAAGAAGTATAGTGTATATGTGACTCCACCGTGGAAAATAGTAATATCCTTAGCGGATAAGGGATGTAGATTTACAAAACAACTGATGTGTTGTGAATTTATTAGGGGGACAAGTGGTATCCACTGGAATAAGGCTTGTATTATGACAAAGCTGGAGACAAGATCATCAAAGTATAAGTGCTCCGGAGTGGAGAATTTGAAACAATTATGAGCACGAGCTAATTACTGATTGGGATGAATGGAATATGGCTTTGAATGCACTGCTACATTAAGGATACTACTCGAGTACCAGTGTTCAGACTGGATTTAGTACTGTATATCGAGGATTCTAAGCACCTCATAATTGTATTAAAGTTTTATACATGGGTACACCCTAAAAGGGGGAGTGGATAAGAGGAATACAAGTGTGAGATGAAACCAACCGACACTACAACGTGTTAATGCAAACACTCAAACTTGAAGTGAGATCCCATGCTGGAATGAGCTAGGAAGATCTAAAAGCCAGAAATAGATGGATAAAAGCCAATATGATATCTGAGACAGTGCAGAGGATTATTGGGAAGGACCTTGAATAGTATGATGTCAAAGGATGGGCACATATAAAAAGAGATAAATACGATAAGAGAATAACACTGAGTAACTTAAAGGTATTCTAAAGGATAGCAAGGCTATACCTGACTAGATGTCAAAATGTTGGCAACAGAGTTATTGGTTACTGATATTGCGACATACAAGTAGCACACGAGGAAGGATAAGAAGTCTCTCCTAAGGTAGAATATAAAAAAACTTAAGAGTAAGTAAAGAAAGTGAAACAAATATGGCAAAATAGACTGCAACTGCGTGTCAGTACAATGTAATATGTGGAGCGGAATAAGTCAAGAGAAGAAAACGCTATGAATAGAATTGAACGCACTTTGTACAAAAGTGTACAATAAGAGTTATGCAACCTACGAACATTAGTATGCTAAGGATGAGATCAAGTGACTACTTGATAAAAATAATAAGAAGTCAGTAATTGCAATATGATGTGGGGTAAGAGAATTAGAAAGAAAATTTGAGTAGAGGCACAGTAGAATATGCCTAGAGTATTATAAGTTGGGGTGAGAGAAATTGTATGATAGCTTAAACAAAATTGAGCATCAGAATCCTGGTAGCCTATTATAGGAAATGAAGATCTCGACTTGGATATGGAAAGAAATTAATGTGGATTGTAGTATAGACTTACCTCACATTCTACGGAAGTATGAATTATAGGGGTTATGGTGGATATGCTGAAAAAAATCAGCCCATTTCCTTCCAGTTAAGACTATATATTCAACTGGGGACTATATGAGACTGTATATCCGAGAAGTAGTAGGATTTCACAAAGTCCTCACATCTATTATCTCAGACAGAGAAGTTCAAATTACGGCTAACTTCTGGAGATCATTCCAGAAGGGATTGGGAACATAGGTGAATCTTGGTACAACATTTCACCCCAGACTAATAGACCGGCCGAGCGTACTATCCCGACCCTAGAAGGTATTTTGCGCGCCTGCATTACTAACTACAGGGATAGCTGGGATGACTATTTTCCACCTAGCGAATTTGCTTAGTGAAACACGATTGACAAGCCCAGACATGCCTCAAAAGACTTTGGAGTCGACAAAAGTCATACATAGATAACTAACGTCGACACATAAAGTTTGAGGTGGAGGATTGGGTATTTTTGAAAGCGTCCCCCAAGAAAGAGAGTAATAAAACTCAACAAAAAGAGAACCTTATCCCAAGATATGTTGGCCCTTATTAGATTATTTATGAAATAGGCAAGGTTGCCTATGAGTTGGACCTACTGTCAGATTTGGGAGTGGTACATCAGTCCCTTATGTGTCAAGGTTTTGCAAAGGTATAAGTGACCCTTGTAGAATATTTCCTATGGATGAGATCCACGTAACAAGGAGTTATCCTACGAGAAGCAACCTATCGACATCATAGATCGGCAGATTAGAAGGTTGCGAACTAAGGACGCGGCTTCCGTGGAAGTATTAGGGCGAAATAAGAATAGAAAAGGGATGACCTAGGAAGTCAAAAGAAAGATAGAAAGGAGATGTTCATACTTGTTCCCTAAATCCAAAGGTAATCTACACTCCTAAATTGATTAGACGATGACTATTACAGAGAACTCCCGCAACCCTTGTGAAATCCTATAGGACTGGTTAACATTTGAACCTTCGAACATGTTCTTAAGCTTCTTGAAAGTTGTCATGTGATCCCTACTGGCTACAATGTGACTAAACAACCCTAAGGAAGGGAGGATGAGGCCATCCCAAATGATTGGAAATAGGGTTATAGGGATTTAAAAGGAGTTGAAGGCCAAGTAATGAGTCGTAGGACTCGACTTACTTGCGTAAGCTACCAACTTGGACGTATTACATAACTAAGCTACTTGAGTACATATCGAGCTTCAGTAGCAAGGAATACATAGCCTCTTAAAGTGAGATGAGATTATGAACCCACAGAAGAGAAATAAGGAGAGGACGCGCCTACTTGAAATAAGTAGGTGATGCACCTACTTGGACTAAGTAGATGACTCACCTACTTGGGGTGGACCCCACACCGCCACGTGGCAGCATGTGAGTGGCCGCAGGAAATGAGGTGGCTGCTTAAGGGCTTGACACATGTCACCCTTAAGGGATGCCATGTGTCACCCTCTTAAAAAGGGTATATATACATATAAGTTGCTGAATACTTTCATTCTTCATCCTTTCTTTAAGAAATTTTGAGAGAAAGTGAGAAAGAAAAACGTTGAGAGAGTAGCCATGAATTTGGCCAATTTAAGGTAAGTCCTCTAATTCTATTCCATGAATTAATTATTTAGGGTATTCCTCGGATAAATTAAGGTGTTAATAATGTGATTTAATGGTTTGGAGCAGCACCAAAAGGGGAACGAGCATCCACTATATTTTCAGCCGCATCAAGGAACTTCCGAGGTGAGTTTTGGCAAGGTAAGGTCTTCCCTTCCAGAGTGGAGTTAATAGTGTTGTTATGGAGTGTGTTACATGTCTTAAATGAAGTTGTAAGTAAGAAAATAGCATAGGTATGCTTGGCGCTAGAAACAAACTAAGATGAAGTCGTTTTAGTTAAATCGAAGTCGAGTAATGTGTTGTGATTGTGGTGATGCGGATTGGAGGTGTTTGGTTGCATGTTGAAGGGCTTGAAAGTGTTAAAAAAGGGGTGTGGGTGCTGCTGGTTACAGCTACATGACCCTCTATTTTGTATGGTTAAAGGTTTTACTAGAGATTAATAACCCTACTTTGGTATCGTAGTTCGAGCGAGTTGTTTGGAGGTTGTATTGTGTAATGTTGTAGTGATTTATTTGTATATAAGCTACTGATTGTTGTTGCTGGTTGGCTGTAGTGATTGAAGATGTAATTGTTGTTGCTGGTTGGCTGTAGTGATTTATTTTTCGTTCTAATAGAAGGTATCTATTTTGGGGGAGGATGATTGAATATATGTGTTGAGGATAGATTCTTTAGTATGATTTGGGATATGTAATGAAAGTTTCGATAGGTCCCAAGTATTATTGTATAATATATGGGAAACTGGATTCTGAAAGTCATGCTTGGTAAGGAGACCTTTGATAAACTGTCTAAGTGTATTTGAAGCTTCAATCCATTTGTCTTCCCACAAGTTAATGTCGTTTTCATTGCTAATGTGCCAAGAAATACCTTTGTAAAAAAGAGAGAATGTACAAGGCTTTTCCATATGTAGGAGTTGTAGCTATGACTTTTAATAGTGTGTAAAAAATTTCTCTGCCTGTTATATTTCTTTGTGAGAATTTTTTTCCCATAGGAAATTGTTATTTTTTAAAAGTCTCCAGTTTAGGCTTGCCAACAAGGCAAAATGTTTCCCATTTGTTTTTTGGAGGACTAATCCTCCTAGTTTGATGGGTGTAGTTACTAGGCTCTAATTAGCTAGGTGAAGCGTTCTTTTGTTAGGGGTGATGCCCCAGAGAAAATCCCTTTGGATTTGATCTATATGGTTGCAAGTTGTTTTAGGAAGAAGGTTGCATTTCATGACATGAGAAGGTATCGAAGCAAGGACTGATTTAATAAGAGTGGCTCTTCCCGCTAAAAATAAGAATCAAGGTAAGCCAAGGTATTTGCTATGATGAATTGGTAGTCCGAATTCTTAGGGTGATAATTTGTGATAGGAAAGCCAAGGTATTTGCTAATTTTTTCAGATTGCCTAATAGTCATTGTAATAGCTAGGTTATTTCTATCATCTAATCCTTCATTTGCAGAATAAAACCCTGTAGATTTATTAAAGTTTATTTTTTGACTCGATTATTTGGATAAGGTGTTAAAAATATTTATAATAGTAGATGCATTAGTGAAGTCAGCTTTAGAGAAGAGAATGATGTCATCGGCAAAGAGCATGTGAGATATGGGGATGCTTATTTTACCTATTCTCATTGGTTGCCATAATATTTTCTGAATTGTATAATTTATGAGGCGTGATACGAATTCCATACATATTATAAATAAGTATGGTGATAGGGGATCTCCTTTCCTGATGCCTAGGGATGGTAGAAAATAATTTGTAGGCTTCCCATTTATCAAAATAGATATGAAGGAGGTAGATACACAAGACATAATAAAATCTATAATGTCCTTTGAAAAATCTAGGATGAGTAGTGATTGTCAAATGAAAGACCACTCCAACCTGTCGAAAGCCTTTTCTATGTCTCTTTTTAAAAGCATTTTGCCAAATTTTTCTTTGGATTTTTTGAAGGAATGAATAGTCTCTTGAACAATAATAGCATTATCTATAGCCTTTCGTCCCGAAATGAAGCTACACTGGTTGGGGCTAATTATGTTTTCTATGTAAGGTCTAATTCTATTGACAATAATTTTAGTGATGATTTTGTAAATAGTGTTACAAAGACTAATGAGTCTATAGTAACTGATTTGTTCAGGATTTTTAATTTTTGGAATTAGGCAAATGAAAGTTTTGATTATGCTAGGAGGAATAAATTTAGATTTAAAGGATGCCATGCAGGTGAAAAGGACTATATCTACCGTATCTTTTCAAAATTTTTGGAAGAAGAGTGGATGCAGTCCATCAGATCCTGGAGATTTTAAAGGTTGGAAAGAGAAGATTACATTTTTGACTTCTTCCCTCGTAAGTGGTCTACTAATAAATTCTTTATTTTCCGTTAAGATAGCATTGATACAAGGAGGGGGTTGCTAGGATCCTGTGTTTTGTAGTTCAAAGGTGTATAGTTTTTGATAGTGTTGTAGAATGGTATTATTTATTATAGCGGTGTCAAAGGTCCAATTACCTACAGAATCATTAAGACCTATGATTCTGTTACAATGCCTTCTATTAAATGTGGAAATATAAAGAAATTTTGTATTAGCATCTCCATCGTTTAACCATTGAATTATGGATTTCAGTTTCTAGAAATCCTCTTCCCTTTTGAGAATTTCATTAAAATCTTTTATTAAGGAGTTTGCTAAATTATAGTGAAAAGATTTTTTATTTACATAGTTCATTTGTTAGATTCCTTGTAAACGATTCAGAACTTGGTTTTTTTGTTTAAACATATTCCTTGATTTGATTTGATTTGAACTTTATTAGAGTTACTAATATCTATAGATTATAATATTTATTGGACCATTTAAAATTCTAAGTCTCAAACTTGAAATAATATGTTAAGGGATAAAAATGTTTTTCTTTAAGAAAAATGCTTCTTCTCAGTAAAACTTCAATAATTCTTTCAAGCGCATATTCAACCACAATTTTAATTTTCTAATATCCATTTTAAACTTAATTTTAAATATAATATTTTCAAATATCAATCAATTCATGTCCGTTACATAATACATTTTCATCCAGCAATGTTGTTTTATCTAATTAGTGTGATTGAGGTTTCAATAATTTTAAAGGTCATTTGGTTCGCTGACTAAATATATCAGGATTATAATCTGAATTAATCTATTCACATAAAAGATGAGATAAGAGAATTCAAAGTTTGATGAGATAAGTGTTGGGATGAAAAATAAATAGGTGTCCTGCGAAAGCTAGTAAAGCAAAGAAAATCTCAAAAAATCATGAGTAGGAAGACAAACGAGAAATATAAATATGTTATGTGGTTCAGTCAACCGACCTACATCCACAAGAGGAGATGAGCAATCCACCATAAATATGAGATACACAATATCGAGAGAAATAATCTAATACAATTCACTCAGAATATAAAGAGGTTCACACAAGTATTAACATAACACTTGTGTCTCACAAATTCTCTCCCTACACAAAACCCTCAAAGCCCCTAGGACTACATTGTGAATGCTACTAAATTAGAAGAAATGAGCCTCCATTTATAGAGTCATAAACCTTTTCCTACAAGAAAAAAAACTAACCAAATATAGAAATTTTGCGTTTTCCTTTTAGAAAAAGGAAAATCCAATTATACTAGGAAAGTCAGGATAAACACCCAACAATTCTCCCCCTTTGCCTGAATTTCTGACAAAATAAATTTGATCCAAATTCTTCACATAATCTTCAACATGTTGCATCTCCATCTTCAAAATCTCCTCCATCAAATCTTTGTTTCGCCATAGAGAACCACTCTGAAAATATTTCTCAAACAAAATATTCTTCATTACTGTCAAATAGTTTGCGGTTAGAAATGATCCAGTCAGGATGAACACCTATTTTTAACCTCGCTCTGATACCACTTGTTGGGATGTAAAATAATTTGGTGTCATGCGGAAGCTAGCAAAACAAACCTCGATAGACAATGAATAAGAAAGCAAATGAGAAATATACCAAAAGAGACAAACATTTAACGTGGTTTGATCAACCGGTCTACATCTATAAGAGGAGATGAGCAATCAACTATAAATATGAGAGTACACAATATCGAGAGAAATAACCTGACACAATTCTCTCGGAATACAAAGAGGTTCACACAAGTGTTAACGTAACATTTGTGCCTAACAAATTCTCTCCCTACACAAAACTCTCAAAGCCTCTAGGATTATATTGTGAATGCTACTAAGTTAAAAGGAATGAACCTCGATTTATAGAGTCATAAACTTTTTCCTACAAGAGAAATGACTATCCAAATATAAGAACTTTGTATTTTTCTTTTAGAAAAAAGGAAAAGTCAATTATACTAGGAAAGTCAGAATAAACACCCAACAATAAAATGAGATACGATATCCAAAATTAAACTTGTGATTAAATTTATACTAAATTTGATTAATTGACGATATATATTTACCCTGAGATATCCTATCCTAAAGCCATTGATCCGTTTCTTGCTATGGAAGTGTTATGCTACTATTTACTCTGAAAATTTGAAGGAAAAAAAATGAAGAATCAAAGAAACAAAATACACAATTCTACCTTTTCCTCTTAGTATCCATAGACAAATAATCATACGTATGCAATGTCGTAATCATATATGGTGAAGAGTAGTTACTTGAATGCCTCTTCATTGAAAAGTTATATGGTATATATAGAAAATTCTCTCTCTCTATATATCACAAATTATTTTTAATGAGTATGTATTAATTCTTAAATATGCTTAATAATAACTTCCAACAATGGAAGTAGTAGAGCCATCAGTAAGCTTTAGCTTACCCAATAATGTTGATGAGTTAAGTGAAGAAAAAATGGTAAGCATAACAAAAAACTGAGCAACGAAGCGATGTTTGAAATCCTTCAATTATAAAATGGAAGATGCCTCTCACCGTGAGTAGAATTACTACGTTTATTATATTTGACACTATATAAGTACGTACACTCATCCTAATTATTGATCACACACTTGCACTAAAAGTAAAGACAAGTGAATGAGACTATTTTATTTAGGAAAAGTCTGTTTTGGCTATTCCTAATTATTTGGTATATACATTAAATCAATAGAGAGTTTTAATTAAGGGGCTAATTAAGCCAATAGAGACAGATTTCTCCCCTTTCCTTCACCTAATTACGCGGCTGTCCTGTTGAATTATTTTAAAGTTTTTTTTTCATTATAAATTGTTTTAAAGTGATATCTTTAATTTTATTCTCACGCAGTGATATCTTTATCATTTTTACTAAAAAAAATTCTTGTACAAGAGAAAGATGATGTATGACCACAAAGAGAGGTGGAGCTAGATCATTAGCTACAGGATCAAACGAATTCAATATCTTTTATTTGAAATTTTTATATTTATTTTTAAAAATTCAGTAAAATATATCAAAATATCTAGGTGTGAATATAATAATTAGGACGAGTTATAAATTCAGAAACATGTTTAAAACTCGTAAATTTTTAAATTTTGACTTCGCCTCGATTAGATGAGGACACAAGCAACCAAACAAATAATATCATACATTTAAGGAGAACCGAAAGAAGCAAATTAATTTTGATAGGTTTGACGACGAAAATGAAAGAAAGAATCAATTTAACGACTTTGCCAAATAGTAGGGTTGGGAGGGTTACGGCTAATTAATCACCGACTAATTTCATTTCAATCTTCAAATTTATTATTTCATTTCAATGGTACAATTTGAAATTACAAATGTTGGCATACTATTTTAGTTGTATAGTTGAAAGAGTATTTAAAGTTAACATTGAAAAATATAAGCTTTCTTGACGATTGCATAATTAGATAAACATTTAATTACGAAGACAAGAGTCAACAACCTAAGCATGATATTTGCCCCTTAGCATATACTTAGATATAGGAGTCTCTACTAGAACGGACTTAATATATGTTACTTTTTAATACAGATACAATTTGAACAATTAATCAAATTTTAATATGATTTATAGATATTTTAAAAATTGTTAATTATTGTGTTTTATAATTCTTTTTACATAATTTTTAAACAATATATATAACTTTCTTTGTTTCAATTTATGTAACACTGATAAAATTTCGAAAGTCAACCAAATTTTTCATATCTCTTTAATTTTAAATTTTCATATTGTTAATTATTGTGATTTATACTACTTTTTATGTTACTTTCAAATAATATATGTTACTTTCTCTTTTCCAATTTATGTGGAACTAATAAAATTTCGAGAGTCAATTGAACTTTTCATGTGTCTTAAATATTTTAAGTTTCTAATTATTGTAATTTATAGTATTTTTTATGTAAGTTTTTTTAATAATATATATTACTCTCTTTGTCCTAATATATGTGACACAGATAGAATTTCAAGAGTAATTTTATATGTTTTTTTTTCAAATATTTCAAATTGGTAATTATTGAGATTTATAATATTTTTTACGTCCTCAGATAATACAGGTTACTTCTTTTGTCCAAACTTATGCGACACTAATATAATTTCAAGAGTCAATCAAATTTTATATGAATATCAACCGTTACAGATTTGCTTGGAAGGCAATGCCGGTCGTTACTCCCATAAACATTAATATCATTTATTTTCTCAATTAATATAAATTAAAGATCTTCACTAATGGATTGAAGTGTATGATCAACAAATTAAAGATCTTTTTTTGTTTGCTGGGCCAGAAGCTTGGCAAAGTGGAGACTTTTGCTATTAAAATTTGATGTTTTTTTGTTTGACGTAAACACTTTTGAATTCTTAAGAAGAATAAAACCTATATTAAAGAGTAAAATATCAGAATTATCAGTCTAAGACTAAGAAAGAACACTTCAAAGATCTAATTCTATGTCCTTGAATTCATTTTAGAGCAAAGGATATAAAAATTCGTAGGATTGTGCGAAATGGAACAATGCTAAGGTAAGGTCTTTCCCGTGCTTGTACTTATCCTTATTTAGGATTTTACTAGACGCTCTATCTAGTGATATAAATTCGCCAATAAAATAAAATAATTCAGCCCTTCGATAGGAAAATGTCTCATTTTTGCCTGTATTGTTATCAAAGTGGCTAAATTTTCATACTTAGAACGTGTAAGTCTACTTGTTAAAATTAATACCATTCACAAAGTCAAGAGCAAATTCAACTCTTTTTTTGTGACCTCCTCTAACTTAAAGTTGTTAAGCACAGTCAGACCGACCCACTAAAGGTTCGGCCCACTGGTGTGCTAAACGGGTCTGGGCTAGTCTTGCCTTAAATGGGCCGATTTGGTTCCGGGCCCCAACAGTTACAAAACAGCCCAATCCACGACCCATTAAGGGTTCAATGGCCGGGCCTATCGGGCCTGTCCAGGTCGGTTTTAGGCCGATTGGGCTGATCGGTTATTTTTTTAATTTTTTTTATCGACAATTATGTATTCGAAAGTTTGAGTCAATCATAAATATAGTTTATTGTTATCTATTTAATATAGTTATTTATTTAATTTAGAAGTAATTATAACAATTTATATACTTAAAATATATAATAATATACTACATTATATTACATATATACTTACTATGTATAGCAAATATACTCACAATATACTATCTATTATAGTGATATACTTACATTATATTATATATACTTTCAATGTATATCAAATATACTCACAATATACTATCTATTATAGTGATATAACTACATTATACTATATATATGTATAATGTATATCAAATATACTCATAATATACTATCTATTATATGTATATATATACTCTCACAATATACTATTTATTATAGTGATATAGTTACATTATACTATATATATGTACAATGTATATCAAATATACTCATAATATACTATCTATTATAATGATATTCTTACAATGTATATCAAATATACTCACAAAATACTATCTATTATAGTGACATAGTTACATTATACTATATATATGTACAATGTATATCAAATATACTCATAATATACTATCTATTATATGTATATATATACTCTCACAATATACTATTTATTATAGTGCTATAGTTACATTATATCATATATACATACAATGAATATCAAATATACCTACAATATAATATTTATTATAGTGATATAGTTACATTATATCATATATATTATATACGTATAATATATATCAAATATACTCAAAATATACTATCTATTATAGTGATAAACTTACATTATACTATATATATATACATACAATGTATATTAAATATACTCATAATATACTATTTATTATAGTGATATACTATATATTATAATGATATACTTGCATTATATTATAGATACATATAATGTATATCAAATATACTCACAGTACACTATCTATTATATTGATATAGTTACATTATACTATATATACGTATAATGTATATCAAATATATTCACAATATACTATTTATTATAATGATATACTTAAATTATATTATATATACTTACAATGTATATCAAATATACTCACAATATTCCGCCTTTACCTTTACTCAATGAATGTGGAGAGAGATTGATGTGGTGAAAAAGATAATAATTGTCGGAGTTTCATCGAAAATCATGACTAGATCAGATCGTTGTTTTTTCCTTCACCAGAGTTTTCTTCTTTCCTAGAGTTCTCTCCCATGATGTCCACAACTTCATTCTCCATTTAAACTTACATATATTTCACTGTATACTATTATATGCCATACGTATATCTATATATATAATTGAAATACACATGGCTTACAACAATATATGTATATTGACACACACAAAACATGACACACATAGCATAAATAAATAAAAAATATAGACTTGTATGCCGTCGCATGTACTTGTATATTGTGTGTGTATATGTAAATAAATAATACATATGGCATAGAGTCAACATACATTAGATAAACACCAAACATATATAGATATATATTGAATATATATTTGATATACAATGAGATACACTAGATATATAGTTAGATACATCAATACCAACATACACTAAATATACAGTGAGATACTCTGAGCAAAAAATATTTTTCATACAAGTAACAAAATGAAAAGTAGGAGATGGGGCTCACCGAAGCTAAATCTATCCTAATTTATTTTGCTGGACTTATTTTCCATGAAGATTTTGATGAGGACTATGCAATAGTAGAAACATTTGTAGGAATGGAGACGTGTTGTTGTGGGAGGAGGAGGAATGACCATAAAAGGGGGTTTGAAGGCTAAATTTAAGGGACGTTTATTTTTTCTTATATTACTATAAGAAAATTATAAAACATTATAATATATCATAATTAGTTAAATGTATTTCACCTCTTGATAATTTTGATTCTTTGGACACCTATTTAGGCGCTATGTAGTGCTTCATTCCAGGCCACAAATAAAGTTGCTTCAAGCCTTGATACATTTTGGCTACGTCAGGATAAATCAAGTACCGCGAATCATGAGCTTCTACCATCACATTCTGAACCAAGTCATCAACCTAAGGAACATAAATCCTTTCTCTAAAACATAACACCCCACGCGCGTCAAGTATGACGTCTGAGGCCTCCCTTAATACCACCTTGTTCCGGAGCTTGTTTTATTGCACATCCTTAAATTGTTTGGCCTTGATTTCCTTCGGAAAATATGGACTTAACCTCGATATTCACCAACACTCCACCCTAAACTGAAATGCCCAACTGCATAAACTTGGATGCTAGAGTTCGAATCTCTCTAGCCAAAGGTCACTTAGACAGCCCCAAACAAGCCAAACTGTCCATGCTAACCGTTTTCCGTCGAATTAGTTTAGTTTACTATAATCGATATGTACAATTGTTAGAATTAAAAATTGGTTATAAGTTGAGTAGCCATATCGATAAGTAATTGTGAAGGAATTCTCTAATATTTCATGTGGATTTGATTCCAACTTAATTAAGTTACTATTATTGCATACGATCGTGTTACATCAAAATTAAGGTGTATCTTGAGTGCATTAAAAATTTAGCATCGTCATGGGGGAATATGGTGATAACTTTGATTACTATTATTGTCTACTTGACTGACTATTTATTTTCTATCACTTTCTCTTTGTTTATTTTTCCTGTAAGACAAGTAACATGGCTGACCCTGATGGATGGATAGTTGATGCTACAAACTTATATTCTGCGTAAAATGGGCTTGCAATCTAGGCTAACAGTGTTGAATACACAAAGACAATAATATAACACCAAGTAAGGAGTGAAGCATGGAGGATTGATCCCGCCATCCATAGGATCCTCTAAGCTGAAGGATTATTCCACAACTCTATTGAAAACGCTCTCATCAGCGCCTCAAAAACTTCTTATAGGTACTACTTGAGATGTTTTTCTTTGGCTTGGACGTAGTAAATCAAGCTATAGCCAATACTATGGCTATTAGGGATCTCAAGAGTTACTACTTTTGAAGAGTCTTCTTAAGTTGCTGGATAATGTGACCAGATATGCATGTCAAGATATTGAACACCCAAGTCAGGACATTGATGAAATGTTTTCAAAGGTGTAATTAGTACATGTTCAAAAGTGCAACTGCAGTGGAGAATCGCATGAACATGGACCTTCTATTCTTCAGCTGATAATCACATCTTCCATAGTGTCGTGACGATAAATCAAACAATATATCTAGATTAGATATCACTAATGTGTGTTGTGATGCAAACTTGACAGGAAAATTACATACGAGGAAACATATAAAGGAAATATGAGCAAAAATGTGCATAAAATTAAATATTCCGCTAGAGAAATCACAAATTTCTTTACGAACTAATTCACGAGTGCAGGGTGGGTAAGCAATAACGCACCTCAAGTAACAATTATACGATCCACAATTGGTTTCATAGACCAATTCTTCGCTATTGACTGCACTTGAAGTTTCTATATTGAGTTACGGCACAATATAATGTTGGTTCTATAAAGTAGAGAAAGATCATGAATTCATTCACTAGTCGTGAACTATATATCCCACATAATATTTCAAAGAAACGTCTAACTGATCTATTTTACGATGCAAGTCATGAACCTGAAGTGATTCATGAATCACAAGTCCTTCTACATATATACATCTTTAAACATGCATCTGATTTAATGCATCATAACCACAACTTCGATGTGTTCTTTACGATACAATTCTCTGTCATATTTAATGTTTGAGTACTTACAATGCATTTTTATAGGAAATGGTTCTTGAACAAATTAGCATTAGAGGTTAAATGATAATGTCTAGATGCTAATTGGATAACTTTGCTAATGTACACTTTTGTCATGAACAAGGAGTTTTGCATAGAATTTATGTTAGAGAACAAGCTGGGAAGGTTATTTGCTTATCATGAAACAAAGAGCTTGTTAATTATTGCTACAATTCAGGCCTTGAAGGTTGTGAGATACTCCTCACAAATTGATAAAGTATAGTTGGTAACCGACGTATCTCTTTGAACAACTTGTTCTCCAGTAGCCGACATGATTTTTCTATCAGTGACAAACTTAAATTTTTTCCTAGAGAAGAACTAGTTGATCAAATGCTTTATGAATTAGACATCAGTTTCAACGTTTTCCGAAATCTTATTAAAGATGGAATTCAGGTATGGCACTAGGGATGATTTTCTTTTTTTTTTGAATATTCTGTGAAGGAGGTGAAGAAGAAATTTTGAGGATATGAATGTATGAAGTTTTGAAGATTGAAAAGTTTGACGGTTGGGTAGATTGAATGAATAAAGTCGCAAATTTCAGAAAATGTTACAGAGAGAAGAGATAAAAGTCAATTTCAGCAATTTAAATGAGTCCAAAACATCGAATTTAGTATGGTAGCATATATGGTTTGTGTGTACGGAATTTCGAACGAATCCCAAAGGTCGATTCAGAGATTTTGTGAAATTTTTGAATTGTTGTTTCTGGTGCCTTCACTTTTGCAAAGAGGGTGTCGCTTTAGCAACCTCTACTTAAGCGGAGACCCTTCACAAAAGAAAAGGGAGTGATATTTTTTCAGGCTTTGCAAAAGAGACCCTGATGTCTCTTAAGCGAAGGTCGCAAAAGCGAACCCTGTGTCGTTTTTGCGACATCAGAGAGGAGTTTAGTCGGGGTTTATATCTTTTCTTCCATTTTTGAGACCCAAAATCTTGAATAGGCGATTTTTGAAGTGGATTTTCTTGGTAATTGATTGGTGTTTTAAACCTAAAATCTACATTACCCATCCATTATATCATGATTTTGACTTCAAATTAAGGGTTTTGGATCATGAATTTTGGGGATTTTCTTCAACAACTTCAAATTTTTTAAAATGATGATTATGGGCTATTTTGAACTTCATTTTTGAAATGATTTTCTCTAATAGATTCCTAATTCTTTGAGGATCATTTTCATCCAAAAATTTCCGCATTTAAAATCCATTTTCGGAATTGAATTTTTATCCACTACCTGAATTTCATAATTTTGGTGTTGTTAGATTTGTAATTTGATTGAGAATCACTATTTGGACAGAATGTGATGTATCAGATTTGATTCGGAGAGGGAAGACTTAAGTTAGTGATTTATCGAGTATTGATTAAGGCAAGTGAACTTCTAAAATTCCGTAAATCTAGTAGATTACTTGAACTTGCTTTCGTATATGTGTTGAGGTGTAATGGGAATAAGGTTTGTGATGATAATCATGTAAATTGCGCCTAATGAAAGATTGGAGTAATAAAAAGGACTATGTGTGCTATGATTTGATTGAAAATGCGAACTCCTTGACTTGAACTTGATGAAATGCTATGATAACCTAAATGTGAATATGAAATGACGAAATTGACATTTGATCATTGTTGATTATGGGAGATTGACTTGAATATACTTGCTCACCGATTTATCCTAAATGTGATAAAGTGGTAATGAAATAAAGACTTGATGACTTATATGATGTAAATGATGTACATGTTTATGTTGATGTATTATTGATAGTGTGATGAATTGCATTGATATGAATTGTGTTGTGACTATGGACACTATCATTCTCTTATTATTTGTGCGAACATGTTTATTTGCATTGGTTCTAAAATTGTGTGATGGAACCCGATTGATGATTATGCTGATGGAAAATGGTTCTGGCGGATTGATGATTATGCTGATAGGGAATGGTTCCGGCGAATTCATATTGAGAGGAAATAGGAATCAGGCTACACGTCCGTGGCAGAGTTATCTATGAGAGAGATGTGATCAGGCCACACATCTGTGGCAGATACATGTTACTTATGGGGCCCCATGGTTTCTGATCTTTTATACAGTGGATTTATATCATTAGAAAATACATGCATCATCTAATGTGGCATCACATTGCATCTTATATGTCACCGTGAAATTATGTATATGCCCCTTGTGTTTTGAGATTGATCTATTTGAGACTGATATGACTTATTAGGTAATGCTGATGAGCTATTGTTGATCTATGTGCTATATGAACTATGTAGAGTGGATTGGGCTGATTTTTGTGTAGGTTATAGTTGAGGAGGTTCGGTTGGGAGAAAATGAGTTCTAGTATCTGTTAGATTTACTCTGTTTTGTTAATTGGCTTGTTAAATATCATTTTGTTTAGTATTCACTCCTTTTTATCTACACTTATGTCGGTCCTGAGCCTAAACAGTGATATGTTCCCATTCTTCCATCTGAGGCCAGTTAGAGGAAAGTGAGAGGTAGTTGTTCATTGCCGACGATTTTCTTATTTTCTTTTATTATACTTTATTCTATTCGAGTGGCAAAGAAATTAAAACTTGTATTTGTTATATTTAGTGGCTTGTACGTGTGACAACCGATCTTTTGGGGGTATTTTAGTTGACTAAGACTTTCGCTTTTATATGTTTACCTATCTATTTAAACTATTTTCGATTTACTTTCTGCAAATGTTGGATTAGGCAGACTTGTCCGGTGAGAAAGAATAAATGTCATCACACCCGAATTCGGATCGTGAAAAATGGTATCAGAGCCCTAGGTTCATAAGCCTCATGTATACAAGTCAAGTCTAAGTATAGTCTCGATGATCAGTACGGAGACTTCTGTACTTGTCTTTGAAAGGCTATGAAGAATGTTAGGAAAACTTTGATTATTTATTTTTTCTTACTGTGCGTTGTTGTTATCTCTAGTGTTGAGTGTCAGTTGTTGTTTTAGTAGATGTCGAGGACCCGAGCTTCAGCTATGGGTAAAGGAGAGGCAATCCTCGAAGAAGTAGTTGAGACCCCAGCTAGGGGCAGAGGTAGGGGATGATCTAGAGGTCGTGGCCGTAGAGCGGTCGCAGGTAGAAGCCGTGTCTGAGGAGCAATACCTGCCTGAGGTCATCCTAGATTGGCTTCCCTAAAGCCACATGTTGAGGTTGGTGAGGATGAGGTTCCTCTAGGACTCGCGACACTATTATTTCAGGAGACCTTGTTGAGGATTCTAGGTGTGTTGGAGAGTTTTACTTAAGGTGCCGCAGGCATACCATAGGGCTCTTAGACTAGAGTCGGTGCATAGACCCCAGAGCAGCATCAAGTCTTAATTGTTTAAGATTAGGTGGGTTAGCTTCCATTAGTTCCTGCACTAGCTGTCGATGTACAAGTTGCTTCAGATATGGTCATGACAGTAGTTGATCAACAGTGTTATTAGAGGTTTCAAAAGATAAACCACCTAAGTTTCATGGTGGTAAGAGCGAGGATGATCATGAGTTCTTAACGTTGTTCCATGAGATTCTTGAGATAGTGAGCATGGTTTAGGCCTGGGTGTTTGTTTCATCGCACTCTAGTTATGTGGGTCAGCTAGAGAGTGATAAAGGACGTTTATGAGGTCTAGACCAGTGGGATCTCCACCAGTAGAGAAGGTTCATTTTGTAGAGCGTACATGAGGAGAGTTGGTTGAGATTCAAGAGTTTGACCTAGGGTGGTATATCAGTTGTCAAGTATGAGGCATAATTATACCAGTTATCTAGATATAATATGGCGTTGATTCTAGATGAGGTGGAGAGAGTCTGTAGGTTTATGAGAGAATTGACTTTCTCTATTCAATTATATGTGTTCAAATCGATCCGTGAGGAGGCTTTCTTCTAGTCTATAGTGAGCACTACCAAGGAGGTAGAGTTGATGGTTAGAGAGGAGTTTGGGGACCCCAAGAGAGCCCGTTCTAGTGGTCACTTTTCAGGCACCTTGTCTAGAGGTAGAGGTTTGTATAGAGGTGGTAGTTCATTTTAGCACTAGATACCCATTACAAGTAGTTAGAGGATCCAGAGTTTGGGCCGAGGTGGTTATGGTATTCCTTCGAGTATATCGCATCAGTCCTTCTACCCAAGATCTTCTTATAGTTATGGGGATTCGAGTTACCTTATGCGATAGTGCCCTCTGCAGACTCATTCAGGGCCCCAACGTACTTATTCAGTTGTTCTAGAGAGAGATTTGGTGCCTCCGTGTAGGGGTCTAGTAGGGCTCAAATAGTTAGAGGTGGTAGAGCCTCTGGTAGTGGTACTGTGGTTCTGAAGGGTAGAGGTACTGTTCAGGCTGGTGGTGGTAGGGGATTTCAGTGCTATGCTTTTTTGGGGAGACCGTAGGCTGAGGCTTTTGATGTAGTTTGTAACAACCCCTAAAATGTTGTATGTCGGTATTTCAATTCTCGACAAAAATAATACAGCCTCTGTATTTTGGGCATAACTTTTCATAGGTTGGTCCAAATTAGGTGATTCAAATTTCTGGGTAATCACAACATCCTTACCTACAACTTTCATGAAGAACATAACTTCAAATTCGGAGTATAAGTAGGTCAAATAAATTAATCTTTGCAAGATATAGTGCTGTGACGAAATTGAGTGTTGATAGAAGAAAATTCATATATCACTGTAGGTTGCTCCAAATTGGTTGATTCTTGAACGATATGAAACTAGACTTCCATATCTACAATTTTTATGAAGAAACCAAATCCTAATAAGGAATTTATCTTATTCAAACGTAGCTTCGAAAATGAGTATTCTGTTAAAAAGAACTCATCTTACCTACCATGGAAACATCTAGATGCATTTGACATCATGCATGACATAAATTGTCCTCCATTTAACATCATCCATGACATCAATATATTCCATTAAATTTTCAGATTTTTCTTTATAATTATTTTATTTATTGTTAGGTCCCTCTTTCCCACCTATAAATACCCACCTTATTTCCTCATTTTATTCATCAAGCTTTCCTAAGCATTTCTTCTCTCTATATACTTCTTCTCAAATATAGTTTTAGTTTTAGTAGTATAAAAATACTACTCCGGTTATTCTTATACTCCGGGTAGTACACAAAATGCTCCGGCGAGAAGAAAAGGCTAGGGATCCAAGAGTATTCCAATTCGGAGTAAACCTTCGGATTTAAGGTATGTAAGGTTTTCATAGCATTGGATTGAGTTCGTCCATGCGCCCAATATTTAAATTTATTATAATTGAGTTATAGTTGAGTTTTATTCAAATCTTTAATTCTAGATGAATTAATTCTTCTTCTATTGAGTTTGATATATTTATGCATTAATATTATTATTATTGTTATCTCTCATATTATTGGAATTATTGTTCATGGCTACTTTCCCATGAATTCTAATTGATTTGATGTTCATGAATATTTTTACATATGTTTTGAGTAAAGATGTTGGCTTTTTATTATTTTTATTGATAAAAAGAGAGTTATATGAATTAATACTATATATGTATTTTATTGAGTTTTAAAAGAGTAAAAGAGTTGAATTTGAATGAATTTGAGAAAATGATATTTTGAGCAAGATGTTTTGATGAGATGTAAATGATGTTTTTGGAAGTATAATGATTGATGAACATGAAATGAGATGAGTTTGATGATTTAAATTAAAGTCCAATGAGACTAGATGATGAGTTTAATATGAGCACATATTTTGGGAGTAGTATTGAGCACCGAGTTGGGTAAGAGTTTAATTGACTCAAACACCAGAACTACGTAGCCAGCGTAGGATGGAGGCTATGCCTCTTAAGTCCCAAAAAGAGGACTTTGATGAATGGATCCAAGATGGTGATGTCCTTTACCCTGGCAAGGTATTGGATGGATGTGGCAACGACATCGCTTCGTTGTATCATCGCTAGCTCATAAGTGATGGTTGTCGGTTAGAGAAACTCCCAACTGAGTAAGCATTGCTTATTACTATTATTTTTATTATTATATTTTAAACTTGCATTACATATTCATGTTGAGATGATGTTGAGTTCTGAGCTGAGTTTTATTGAGAGGAGTATCTTGATATCTATCCTTACCTTCCTGCCATTTTACATACTCGTACATTCCACGTACTGACGTCATTCGACCTGCATCGTTTTATGATGCAGATACAGGTGTTAGAGATCCTCAACAGGCGCATCGTTGAAGATCATTTCTTTTCAGCTATTTGGTGAGTCCTTCTTGTATTCGAAGGAACTCCTTATCCTTTTATTATTGTTGAGTGTGATGTTTCTTTTGAGGTAGCCATGGACATGTCATTGGCACCATCTAAGAGTATTAGAGGCTTCATAGACAGAGTCTGATGATGTAATCGGAGTAGTTCTCCTTAGAAACTACTTCTTCTAATAATTATCTATTTTTCCTTTGATTATGACAAGCCCACATTAGTATTCTTAAGTCTTCCGCTCATGAATAAATAAGAAATGAGACCAAGTGGTTCTCTCAGAAGTCAGAAATGGTTTCTGAGTGCCGGCCACGCCTAGGGTATCCTCTCGGGGCGTGACAAAGTTATTACAAGTATCGTCCCAGTTTGTCATAGACATGCATTTGTGTTATTTGATCCTGGATCTACATTCTCCTATGTGTCTATCTATTTTTAATTTGGATTTGATTTGACTTGTGATCGCATGCTCGTGCCTATTTTTGTCTTTACACCCGTGTGTGAGCCCTTAGTAGTAGATCAAATGTATCGATCCTACCTTGTTTCTTTGGCTGAGTATGACACTTGGGTAGACATGATTATTCTTGGGATGGTAGACTTTGATGTAATATTGGGTATAGAATGTCTTTCTCCTTATCATGCTATTCTTGATTGCTATGATAAGACTGTTACCTTAGTGATACTTGGTGTCCCGTGGATCGAGTGGAAAGATACTAGTGGTTCTTATCCTAGTAAGCTCATCTCCTATATGCGTGCTAAGAGGTTGATTGAGTTGGGGTGTATGTCTTATTTTTATTCGGAATATTAGTACTGAGTCAGTTCCTGTGAAATATATTATAGTGTTTTAGGAGTTTGCTGATGTGTTCCTTATTGATCTTTCGGGAGTTCCTCCGGTGTAATGACCCTCGAGGTCATTTTTATGTTCTTGCATGTTTTTACTGTTTTACCCGATAACTTTTGAATTTATACTACATTGGCCACATACGCATTGCACTTCATTTTTGTGAGTTATGGATATATGGTAGTTATTTCAACAACTAGCTTATTATTTTATACTTGTTCACGGTTTGGAGTTGCCTTTAGATTCTATTTAGACCGTGCTATACCTTTCTTACTGCTTAATTTTATATATATCATCCTTCTGAGCTCGGTCGACCTATGATGCTTACTAATTATCCTGTGTTTTGGTACTCATACTACATTTCTGCATCTTTTCTAACGTAGCTCCTAGTAAGAGCCACCCTCCCTGAGCATTGTTATGTCGAAAAAAGACGGTTTAAAATTAATTTCAACTTTATAGAGAAAAAATCAATTTTAATAAAAGAAGAGTCGCCACTTAATTTTTTTAAAAAAGAAATTAAGAAATCTTAATTTAAAAGACCCTTTAGATTCCGTCACAGTACTATATCTTGCAAAGATTAATTTAGTTGACCTACTTATACTCCGAATCTTAAGATATGTTCTTCATGAAAGTTGTAGGTAAGGATGTTGTGGTTACCCAGAAATTTGAATGACCTAATTTGGACCAACTTATGAAAATTTATGCCCAAAATACAGAGGCTGTATTATTTTCATCGAGAATTGAAATACCGACATACAACATTTTAGGGGTTGTTACATGTACGCAGACCTTACTTCTACCAAGGTAGGACAGTTGTTTTCAAAAGACCATCGGCTCAATAAAATCATAAAAAGAGGTTAGATAAGGCTAAGAAGTTCAAAGCGATATGGGAAAGCAAATAACGAGAGCGACACAGATAAAATAGAGTAATCAAAGTACAGAAAGGAATAAATAATAACAGAAATTAGAGCCAAGAAATTATAGTGTGCTAATGCGCCTACTAATAAGGGAGAATAATGAGACTATATACTAGCCTTCTACCCTAATGTGGGTCCTCCACACCTTCATATCTAAGGTCATGTCCTCGGTAAGCTGTAGCTGCGCCATGTCCTGTCTAATCACCTCTTCCCAATATTTCTTCGGCCTACCCTTACCTCTTTTGAAACCATCCATGGCCAACCTCTCACCCCTACCTATGAACATGGTGTCTAAATTGATAAAACATATATCACCAATATTAGGCATGATTAATTAGGGAGGTCAATCTTAACCTATAGGCATAATTTCCACCTAAAGTAACCTTCTGAAGATATTCATTACATCCTAATAACATGCTAAAAATTTGAAGATAATTTATAAATTACTAAAATATTCATTAAGTCCTATAGACATAATTTGCTACATCATATTAACATAAAAACCCTATGAACATAACATCTAAATAACTAACATGCTGAAAATATTATTAACCTATAACCATAGTTTCTAAATAAAATATATATTGAAAACATTTATTAAATTCTATAGATATAATTTCTTTACGAACTAACATGATGAAAATATTTAGTCTTATAGGCATGATTTTCTAGGCGATACAATATGCTAAGAATATCATTAAATCCTATAGGCATGATATCTAAATTCTATAAATATGCTCGAAATATAATTAAATCCTATGGGCATGACATCCATGAGAAATAACATTATGAAAATATTTGTAAAGTGAATAATATAATTCAATTGACATGTCAAAATTTATTTAATAAATCCTATGAAGATGATATTTAACTGGTCAACATGGCAAAACTATAATTTAATAATTATAATTTAATAAATTTGAACAAACAATGTAGAAGTTAGACCGATTCATTAGAAGTTGTTCAAAACAACTGTAGTAAGATTCACATTTTTTGCAAAGAATATTTAACTAATGTGATTAAAAATCATATGTTATTGATAAATGGTCATACAAACACCTACGAACACTTAAGTTATTATTAAATTCAAACACAACAAAACAACATGATTTCAATAATTTTGACTAATTAATTCTAGCACAAAACATAGATCATGATTAAATAAAATAAATGCAAGCAACACGTAATTCCCTTCCTATGTATCTTCCCCTTTTATTATATACAGTTTATTATTACAAGCCAAAATACTTAAGAAAGAATAATGGACAAATAGAAATAATAAAACGAGAACTAAAACTATTTGAATCTTATTCCAAATGAACTCTTCATGTTTTGAACTTTGAAGTCCAAACCCTGCTAAACATTAAAGAAAATACAAGCAGTATACAAATAATATAGAGGTATAACGTGATTATATAATTTTACTTTAATAAAGCAAATAAGTAAGGTAAGAACATTTTCTAAAAATAACAAACTAACATATAAAAAAAGGTTGGATTAACCTGGATACTTTAGTTAGGAAAAATAAATAGAAATTTGAATTGTGATGCAAAGCTAGAAACAAAATATCAAAGTATGCTAGAAGCTCTTTTTCTTATTTATTTTTGTTTTTGTTTGAGATGTTTTCAAAAAATGTGAAGTAAAATGTTTTCTTTTCTTTTCTTTCTCTACTCTCTGTGTTTTTGTTCTCTTCTTTCTAACTGTCCGTCCCTGTGAGTACCCCCCTCTCTAATTTATATTGATAAACTCATTGATAAAAGACAATAAAATCAATAAAGATAACTGGCCAAATTTTTTGATTCAAACCTTTTTTCCAAATAAGTCAGTGAAAGTAATCCCTTTCAAATGAGATGGAAATGTTTTCCAAAGATATCAAGATTTTCAAAGTTTTTGTCAACAAAATCCAACAACATCTGTTTTTTCCAAAATTTGATCCAAATTTATTCAGAAAGATGCCTTAAAAGTCAAAAGTGATGTTAAGAGGGATCCACTATCAATAATTATAAAGAAAATAATAAAGTAACAGAAATAATTGAGGATCCAAAGAGATTAGGTGTCACGCTCCGAGAGGGTACCCTGGGCGTGGCCGGCACTCAGAAACCATCTCTGGCTTCAGAGAGAATTACTTGGTCTCATTACTCATTTGTTCATCAGTGGAAGACTTAAGAATACTAATGTGGGCTTGTCATAATCAAAGAAAAATAGATAATTCTTAGAAGAAGTAGTTTCTAAGGAGAACTACTCCGATTACATCATCAAACTCTGTCTATGAAGCCTCTAATACTCTTAGATGGTGCCAATGACATGTCCATGGCTACCTTAAAAGAAATATAATACTCAACAATAATTAAAGGATAAAGAGTTCCTCCGATTACAAGAAGGACTCACCAAATATAAATGAAAAATAATGATCTTCAATGAAACGCCTGTTGAGGATCTCTAACACCTGTATCTGCATCATAAAACGATGCAGGTCGAATGACGTCAGTACATGGAATGTACGAGTATATAAAATAGCAGGAAGGTAAGGACAGATATCAATAAACTCCTCTCGAGAAAACTCAGTTCAAAACTCAACATTATCTCAACATCAATATGTAATGCAAGTTTAAAATATAAAAATAATAGTAATAAGCAATGCTTACTCAGTTGGGAGTTTCTCTAACCGACAACCATCACTTATGAGATAGCGATGATACAACGAAGCGATGTCAATGCCACATCCATCCAATACCTTGCTAGGATAAAGGACATCACCATCTTGGATCCACTCATCAAATTCCTCTGTTTGATAATTAAACTCTTACCCAACTCGGTGCTCAATACTACTCCCAAAATATGTGCTCATATTAAACTCATCATCTAGTCTCATTGGACTTTAATTTAAATCATCAAACTCATCTCATTTCATGTTCACCAATCATTATACTTCCAAAAACATCATTTACATCTCATCAAAACATCTTGCTCAAAATATTATTTGCTCAAATTCATTCAAACTCAACTCTTTTGCTCTTTCAAAACTCAATAAAATACATATATAGTATTAATTCATATAACTTTCTTTTTATCAATGAAAATAATAAAAAGCCAACATCTTTACTCAAAACATGTGTAAAAATATTCATGAACATTAAATCAATTAGGATTAATGGGAAAGTATCCATGAACAATAATTCCAATAATATAAGAGATAACAACAATAATATTAATGCATAAATATATCAAACTCAATAGAAGAAGAATTAATTCATTTAGAATTCGAGATTTGGATAAAACTCAAATATAACTCAATTATAATGAATTTAAATATTGGGTGCATGGACGAACTCAATCCAATTCTATGAAAGCCTTACATACCTTAAATCCGAAGCTTTACTCCGAATTAGAATACTTTTGGACTCCTAGCCTTTTCTTCTCGCCGGAGCGTTTTGTGTACTACCCGGAGTATAAGAATCACTGGAGTAGTATTTTTATACTACTAAAATTAAAACTATATTTGAGAAGAAGTATATAGAGAGAAGAGTTGCTTAAGAAAAGCTTGATGAATAAAATGAGGAAATAAGGTGGGTATTTATAGATGGGAAAGAGGGACCTAACAATAAATAAAATAATTATAAAGAAAAATCTGAAAATTTAATGGAATATATTGATGTCATGGATGATGTTAAATGGAGGACAATTTATTTCATGAATGATGTCAAATGTATCTAGATGTTTCCATGGTAGGTAAGATGAGTTCTTTTTAAGAGAATACTCTTTTTCGAAACTGCGTTTGAATAAGATATATTCCTTATTAGGATTTGGTGTCTTCATAAGAATTGTAGATATGGAAGTCTAGTTTCATATCCTTCAAGAATCAATCAATTTTGAGCAACCTACAGTGAGATATGAATTATCTTCTATAAACACTCAATTCCGTCACAGTACTATATCTTGCAAAGATTAATTTAGTTGACCTACTTATACTCCGAATCTTAAGATATGTTCTTCATAAAAGTTGTAGGTAAGGATGATGTGGTTACCCAGAAATTTGAATGACCTAATTCGGACCAACCTATGAAAAGTTATGCCCAAAATATAGAGGCTGTATTATTTTCGTCGAGAATTGAAATACCGACATACAACATTTTAGAGGTTGTTACAATATCTCCCCCTTGGGATCATTCGTCCTCGAATGAAGATGAAAATAGGAGACATAAAGAATAAATATCATCAATACATCAATTTCTCAAAAACTCTGATACTCAAATGGTCAATGACTCAAACTCAAGAATAAACATCGACTCAAAGGTAGAAGTAAGGAATATTACCTTGAATATCATTATCAGAAGGCACAAATAGATGAGGATAGTTAGCCTTCATATCTTCTTCATCTTCCCATGTAGCCTCTTCAACAAATTAATTTCGCCATAGGACTTTGACAGATGCCACTTCCTTAGTTCTTAATTTGCGAACCTAACGATCAAGAATTTGAACTGGAATCTCTTCATAACTCAAACTCTCTTTCACCCCAATGCTCTCAGCTGGGACAACAAGTGAAGGATCTCCCAAACACTTCTTAAGCATAGAGATGTAAAACATGGGATGAATAACAGCTAATTCTGGGGGCAACTCCAGTTCATAGACTACATTACCTACCCTCCTCATAATTTGATAAGGACCAATGTAGCGGGGACTAAGCTTCCCTTTCTTTCCAAATCTCATCACACCCTTCATGGGTGAAACTTTCAAGTATACCCAATCGTACACTTCGAACTCCAAATCTCCCCTCCTAACATCAGTGTAGGATTTTTGGCGACTCTGAGCAGTCCTCAACCTTTCTTGGATGGTTTTCACCTTCTCCATAAATTGGTGAACCAAGTCTGGTCCAATCAATTCAGCTTCACCAACTTCGAATCAACCAATTGGTGATCTACATCTCCTCCCATACAGAGCTTCATAAGGAGCCATTTGAATACTCGAATGAAAACTATTATTATATGCAAACTCAATAAGGGGTAAATGATCATCCCAATTACCTTTAAAGTCAATAACACAAGCTCTTAACATATCCTCCAAAGTCTGTATCGTACGTTCTGCCTAGCCATCTATTTGCGGATGAAAAACAGTACTAAGGTTCACTCTTGAACCCAAGCCCTTCTGAAATGACTTTCAAAACTGAGCAGTAAATTGAGCTCCCCTATCAGAGATGATAGACAAAGGAACTCCATGCAGTCTAACAATCTCTCTAAGATACAGTTTGGCATAATCCTCTGCAGTGTTCGTAGTCTTAACCGACAAGAAATGGGCCGATTTGGTCATCCTATCCACAATCACCCAAATATAGTCATATTGTTTGCGGGTTTGTGGTAAACTGGTAATGAAGTCCATATTGATCATTTCTCACTTCCATTCCAGGATCTCTCTGTTCTGAGCTACTCTACAAGGCCTTTGGTGCTCAACCTTAACTTATTGGCAATTCGGGCACTTGGACACAAACTCTGCTATATCTCTCTTCATTCCACTCCACCAGTATACTTCTCTCAAGTCATGATACATCTTTGTTGAACCTGGATGGATGGAATACTTAGAATTATATGCTTCTTTCATGATTCTCTCCCGAATACTATCAACACTTGGAACACATAATCTTTCTTGATATCTCAATACTTCATCTCCCCCTTTGGTAAAAGCCATTACCTTCTGCTTATGAACCTCATCCTTCAGTTGAAAAAGAATGGGATCCTAATCTTGCTTTTCTTTCACCTCTGCAACCAGAGATGATTTAACTCCATTTCGTACTATTACACCACCCTCACTAGAGTCAATAAGTTGAACTCCCAAATGCGCAAGTCTATGCACTTCCTTTGCCAACTCATTCTTTTCCTCTTCCATATGGGTTGTACTCCCCATAGATAACCTGCTAAGAGCATCAGCAACTATATTTGCTTTACTTGGGTGGTAGAGAATGCTCATGTCATAATCCTTGAGCAACTCTAACCATCTCCTCTGTCTCAAATTCAACTCCTTCTGGCTGAATACATACTGTAAGCTCTTATGGTCTGTGAACACATCCACATGTACACCATAAAGATAATAACGCCAGATCGTAAGAGCAAATACCACAGCTGCCAACTCAAGGTCATGAGTAGGGTAGTTCATCTCATGAGTCTTAAGCTGCCTGGAGGCATAGGCAATGACCTTTCTTTTCTGCATCAATACACATCCCAACCCAACTCTTGAAGCATCACAATAGATTACAAAACCATCCGTTCCTTCGGGTAGGGATAGTACTGGAGCAGTAGTCAATCTAGCTTTCAACTCTTGAAAACTTTTCTCACAAGCATCAGACCATTGAAACTTAGCCTTCTTCTGAGTCATCTTAGTCAATGGTGAGGATATGAATGAAAATCCCTCAACAAACCTCATGTAGTAACTAGCCAAACGTAAGAAACTCCTTATGTCGGTTGGAGATGTGGGTCGGGGCCATTTCTTAACTGCCTCAATCTTTTGAGTATCAACTTGAATTCCATCACCAGATATAATATGGCCTAGAAATGCTACAGACTCAAGCCAAAACTCACACTTCAAAAACTTAACATACAACTCCTCCTCCTTAAGAGTTTGAAGGACAATCCTAAGGTGATTAGCATGCTTACTCTTACTCCTAGAGTAGACCAAAATATCATCGATGAAGACAATTACAAAAGTATCCAGGTATGGCTTGAATACCCAGTTCATGAGGTTCATAAAAGCTGTTGGGGCATTTGTCAATCCAAAGGACATAACAAGAAACTCAAAATGACCATAGCGGGTTCGAAAAGCCATCTTCGGGATGTCACATTATCTCACTTTCAATTGGTGATAGCCTGATCTAAGGTCTATCTTAGAGAAACATGTGGCACCCTGAAGTTGGTCAAATAAATCATCTATTGTGGGGAGAGGATACTTATTCTTTATGGTGACCTTGTTTAGTTATCGGTAATCAATACACATTCTAAAGGACCCATCTTTCTTTCGCACGAATAAGACAGGAGCGCCCCAATGTGAGACACTTGGCCTAATAAACCCCTTATCTAGGAGGTCTTTCAGTTGTTCTTTTAACTCTTTTAACTCAACAGGAGCCATCCTATAAGAAGGAATAGAGATAGGTTGTGTATCAGGAAGGACATCAATACCAAAGTCTATCTCTCTATCAGGAGGGATTCCAAGTAGATCCTCAGGAAAGACTTCAGGAAACTCATTCACAATGGGAAGTAACTCAAGAGATGGAGTCTGATCATTAATATTTTTGACTCGGACTATAAGATATATACATCCCTTAGAGATTAATTTTCTGGCCTTAAGGTAGGAAATAAATTTACCCCTAGGCACTACAAAATTCCCCTTCCACTCTAAGATAGACTCATTTGGAAATTGAAACTTGACAATTCGGGTCCTACAATCAACTGAAGCATAACAAGAATAAAGCCAGTCCATACTAATAATCATATCAAAATCAACCATGTCTAACTCAACTAAGTCAGTCAAGGTATCCCTGTGATAGATTGACACAGTACAATTTCTATAAACCCTCTCAGCTAAGATAGACTCACCAACAGGAGTAGACACGCTGAAAGGCTCAAGAAGACACTCAGGAAGGATTTCAAATTTACTAGACAAGTAAGGAGTCAAAAAAGATAACGTAGCACTCAGATCAAGTAATGCATACACATCAAAAGAAAGGACTCGGAGCATACCAATAACAACATCGGGTGTATTCTCTTGGTCTTGGCAACTACCCATAGCATACAGACGGTTGGTTCCCCCACCTGCACTTGAAGCTGCACCTCTATGATTACCTCTATTTTGTAAAGCTGCAGAAGAAAACTGAGCTCTACTACTTCCATCTCCCTGTCTCTTTGAAGGACACTCATTCTGGAAGTGACCTATTTTTCCACATCCGTAGCAAGCATTGGTGCCCACACGACACTCTCCTAAATGGAGCCTCCCACATCTAGTACATGGTGGTTTCCCTTTAGAACCTTGAGCCATACTTAATTGGGACTGAGAGCCCTGAGATCGGAAGTTTTGGTGACTTAGCGATCTCTGATCATACCTGGTATTATGTGTAAAAGAATTTGTTGGGGAAGGTGCATAATTGGAAGACCTTTTCAGAAAGAAAGACTTGTTACCCTTCCCTTGCTTTTGCCCGTTCTCATGCCCAGCAGACTTAGCCTTTTTGCTTAGGTGTTCCTCTCGGTCCTTTTTCTTGTCATCCTCAACCTGCTGAGCATACACCATCAATCTAGAAAATTCCATGTCAGAAATCATTAGCATTGCCTTACATTCTTTCTTTACATGTTTGCCTAGGCCAGAGACAAACTTTCTCATCTTAGACCTCATATGAGGAATTATTTCTGGGGCATATTTGGACAACTGAATAAACTTCAAACTATACTCTTTCACAGTCATACTCTCCTGCTTGAGGTTTACAAACTCCTCAATTTTTGCTTCACATAGCTCTTGGGGAAAGAAGTTATCAAGAAATGCTCTTCCAAACTCATCCCAAAGAGCAGGCTCTACATCCTCACCTCTACTTTCTTCCCACTGGTTATACCAGACATTTGCCACATCCTTGAGCTGATAAGACACCAACTCAACCCCCTCGATCTCTATAGCATGCATCGCTTTTAGTATCTTCCACATCTCATCAATGAAATTTTAGGGGTCTCTATCAACGTTGGAACCCATGAAGATCGGCGGATTCATTCTCAGAAAATCTCGAATCCTCGTGGCAGCAGACGACTCTTGATAACTAGAGCTAGGAGTTGGTGAACTCTGGCTACTATTTTGAGCAGCCACCAACTGGGTGAGCATAGAAATCTCTCCTCAAAAATCTTCCTCAGAAGTAGGAGTAGTTTGAACAGTAGGTATTTGGGGTACCTCAGTAGACCTTGCAGGTCGGCCCTAGTTCTCCGTGGAGGCATCACTGACTGTGGAACCTTAGTGCTGGCAGCGTTCCTCTGACTAGCTGAACGTTTAGAAGGCATGTCTGAAATATGTAAACGCAGGAATTAGAAAGAAAGCTTTTATAAAAACATCTTGCTCAAAATATCATTTGCTCAAATTCATTCAAACTCAACTCTTTTGCTCTTTCAAAACTCAATAAAATATATATATAGTATTAATTCATATAGCTTTCTTTTTATCAATGAAAATAATAAAAAGCCAATATCTTTACTCAAAAAATATGTAAAAATATTCATGAACATTAAATCAATTAGGATTAATGGGAAAGTATCCATGAATAATAATTCCAATAATATGAGAGATAACAACAATAATATTAATGCATAAATATATCAAACTCAATAGAAGAAGAATTAATTCATTTAGAATTCGAGATTTGGATAAAACTCAAATATAACTCAATTATAACGAATTTAAATATTGGGTGCATGGACGAACTCAATCCAATTCTATGAAAGCCTTACATACCTTAAATCCGAAGCTTTACTCCGAATTAGAATACTTTTGGACCCCTAGCCTTTTCTTCTCGCCGGAGCGTTTTGTGTACTACCCGGAGTATAAGAATCACTGGAGTAGTATTTTTATACTACTAAAACTAAACTATATTTGAGAAGAAGTATATAGAGAGAAGAGTTGCTTAAGAAAAGCTTGATGAATAAAATGAGGAAATAGGGTGGGTATTTATAGGTGGGAAAGAGGGACCTAACAATAAATAAAATAATTATAAAGAAAAATCTGAATATTTAATGGAATATATTGATGTCATGGATGATGTTAAATGGAGGACAATTTATTTCATGAGTGATGTCAAATGTATCTAGATCTTTCTATGGTAGGTAAGATGAGTTCTTTTTAACAGAATACTCTTTTTCGGAGCTGCGTTTGAATAAGATAAATTCCTTATTAGGATTTGGTGTATTCATAAGAATTGTATATATGGAAGTTTAGTTTCATATAGTTCAAGAATTAACAAATTTGGAGCAACCTATAGTAAGATATGAATTTTCTTCTATAAACACTCAATTCCATCACAGTACTATATCTTGCAAATATTAATTTATGTAACCTATGTATACTCTGAATCTTAATATATGTTCTGTATGAAAGTTGTAGGTAAGGATGTTGTGGTTACCCAGAAATTTGAATGACCTAATTTGGACCAACCTATGAAAAGTTATGCCAAAATACAGAGGCTGTATTATTTTCATCGAGAATTGAAATACCGACATACAACATTTTAGGGGTTGTTACATTAGGGTTACATCCGTTCAAATTTCAATAGTAACAAATATCAATATCAATTATTCATACTATGAAAAGAAAAATTGATCAAGGAATATTACGCCTTACCATAATTATTTTCTAAAATCAAGTATTGAGATGATAAGTAAAATTATGTTGCATTTAAGTTAAATACACAAACTCTTATAATTTTAACAGGCCACTGAATCAATTAAGAGAGTGACATGTGATAAAATCAATGAATAATCAGTGTGATAAAATCAATGATAAGCATACCACAATTAATAGAGGTAATAAGCATATTCGAAGCCGATTTAAATAAGGATGGAGAATCATATTTAAACAAACTTAACACCAAACACAGCTAATTTCAGATCTCAGAATCATTGGAGGATGGGTTAAAAGAGTTTGAACATATAAATCAATGATAAGCATACCACATTTAGAAAGTTATGGCCGAACTTTGGTATCAAGTTTCCTACATATCTCAGGTTACATGAGAATTCAGGCCACTTATAATTTAATAAGCTTGATTTAGCGCATGAATTTGAAAGAATTCAGAAACTATCACTGAGTCGAATTACAGAGAGACTGGAAAGCTTGGGAATGAGATGAGGAAGTTTGTTGGAATGCAGTCGAGTTTTCAACATCAAGCCCGTCTACATATCCCTAAATTTGGAAATCAGACTTTCTATAGTTTGACTCAATCGATTGAAAAGAAAATCTCTTATGCTAAGATAACCTTCGGTTGGAAGGAGTGACCAATGAATCGAGTATGAAAAAGAGGCTATCAACCTCTTAGCCATGAATGTGGCACGCTTTACTCTCATAATTAAGAACTTACATGGACATAATTTCCAAAGCTCTTGGTGTATTGTCACTCAGATTGAAAAGTTGCTTCCAATGACAAGTCAAAAATTTTCGGAGCAAAAGTGAAGCTAACAAACTCAAAGATATACCACATGCCTTCTAATAAGGGTGTGGTTTGATTATTGTCGAAGTTCTTCTTCAACTCGTGTTCCAATTTGTTGCTAAGAAAAGTTCCACGTTGTGCCGCATTCTTTTTGATGTCGTCCGCACCTGTGGTTTAATTGAACATTCATCTTTTTGGATGCTCTCAACAAAGAGTAAGATAAAACTCATTAGTAGAAAAATGTAACTCAAAAATAGAAAAGTAGCGTTGTTACTATATTGGAATGTCAACCTAATCTGATTTTGATGTAGACCAAACAAAACATACTTCCTAAGTTGATGTGATTTACCATATATTTCTTGATTGACCAATTTCTTTCAATTTTTATGCAATATGCGATGAATTGAGATGCAATATGATGATGAATTGATATGATGCAGTATGATGAGGAGTTAATATGATGATGAATTAATATGATGCAATATGATGATGAATTGATATGATGCAATATGATGAGGAGTTAATATAATGCAATATGATGATGAATTAATATAATACAATATGATGATGAATTGATATGATGCAATATGATGATGGCCTTTTGGCAATGGCATGATAATGATGATAGCCCTCTCGACAATACTACTCTTGGCAATGATATGATAATGATGATAGCTCTTTTGGGAATGATATGATAAAAGCCCTCTCGGCGATGATATGATAATGATGATGGCCCTCTCGAAAATGATATGATAATGACCCTCTTGGCAATGATATGATAATGATGATATCCCTCTCGGCAATGATATGATAATGACTCTTTTGGAAATAATATAATAATGGCCCTCTTGGTAATAATATTACCACTTTCGGTAATATAATATGAATGACCCTCTTAAAAATAATATTACCACTTCCCGTAATATAATATGAATGACCCTCTTGGCAATTACCATTTTTGTTAATAAATTATGAATGACCCTCTTGGCAATTACCACTTCCAATAATATAATATGAATGACCCTCTTGGCAGTAATATTACCACTTTTGGTAATATAATATAAATGACCCTCTTGGCAATTACCACCTCCATTAATATAATATGAATGACCCTCTTAACAATGATAATGATAATGGCCTTCTTGGCAATTAGAATGCGTAATGACGATGATGTCCTATTGATAGGGTGGTGATGCTTCATTAATAAGATGATGATCGATATCATTCAGATATTGATATTTGATCAATTTTTGACATGATATCAGATATTTTGGCTAGCTTCCCTTCAAACCTTCTTCGGTATTTGATGCGGCTTATGTGTTCCCTTTGGATGTCTTTGACACTAGAGAATACAATTTGACGTCATTATAGACGTTTGCATGCTTTGAAAGTAGCTCTTTCTCATTTTACTGTACTCAAAAGGAAACAAGTAATAGACACATTATTGTTCTAACTAACAACTGAACAAAAAATGTTTAAGAAAAATTCTTGAAAATATGTACAAAGTGCCTGATCACTTCGACATTAGTGTGCGAATATCATTCCCATTTTCGAACACTTTATATTTGTTGTGGCTTATGGTTTGCTGGGTATTTGAATGAGGCAGTGTTGCTCGTATTTTGAACCTCTTCTTTTTATTTGATGAATCTTGATGACAAAAATTATCACTTTTGAAAACTTTTTATTCTTTTGACTTCTTTGTACTTGCTGAACGGAGGAATATGATGATCTTTTATAAATCTGCATCTAAAAAAAAAATTATTAGTTTTGAATGAATTGATTTGTGTTGAATTCTCCATTTATTTGCTCCTTGTCTTGCTATCTTAGATTGCCTACTCTGATTCCCCACTTCTTAGTAGATATAAGAAGAAAATATATTTATGCAAAAAATATTCAATGTATTAAAAGCATTTAAGAAAGATGAGTTTTTGAAAATTAATTTGGAAAGGTTCACTGCTAGATGTCATGTCACGCATAGCGTAGATGAATGTCCTTGGTTCAAAGCTTCAACTGTTTGAGAGTCGACAAAGAACAAATATTAAGACCCGATCAATCATTGATCTGTACACGATTCATGATTGTATCCCTACATTTAATAGTGATATAAAGAGCTTTATTATGCATCACACCTTCAAAAGGCAACTCTTCATCGCTGAAACTGATGTGGTGTCCTTGAATGACTCGACTCACCATAGCCGCCAGATTATCTCCATTTGTACCCATGGGTACGTAAGTATCACCCAAAGCTTTCATCAAGTCATGTCTGTGTTATTGCGAGCTCATCAACAATGCCCACACTGAGATTTGGGAAGGTACTTTCTCTAGATGCTTTACTATAAAATACTCTTTCGGATGCATAACTCTTCAGCCTCAGCTTCACTGATCGGTCTCTTTTGTTGATCTTTCTTATGTCATCCTTGAGCCAATTTTTCTGGGGTATAACACCTACCAAACTGTGTTATAACCTGAGTTTCTGCAGTCTCGATCATAAACTTCTTCTGGTTAGGAATTTCTTTTGGCACCAAAGCAACAACTTTTTGAGGTGTCAAAATCACAAATTTTGATTTCTCATTTATGCTCATTGAAGCCACAACCTTTTCAAGACTGTTAGGATAGGTTGGGACTATGGCCTTTGTTACACACCAATCTTATTCCATCTTAATCATATTGATATTAACCCCACAATGATTCGACAAATGATTACTATTGACATTAGGAGCGGTGGTTTGGAGAGTGACGACCTCACGATCAATCAAATTCTGAATCTTATGCTTCAAATTGATACAAATTTCAGTATCATTTCCGACACTATTAGAATAACATGCACATGTTCTATTAGATTGGAAGAATCTAGAGCTTGTATTAGCCGGTTTAGGTGTAATGGGATGAATAATGCCTCCATCTCTCAATCTTTCGAATAGCTTGTCCAACTTTCCACCAGAAGAGCAAAAGTCCCGGTGGGCTTCTTTTCAAAATTGAGTTGAGAAATATGGAAGTTATTTTGTGAGGGTGGGGGTACATAACGATAACTCAAATGATTTTAGTAGGAAGTTGCGGGAGTTTGGAATCTTGGATACGGTTGGGTTTGGTAATTTGGTTGTGAAGATATGTAGTTTGGCGGAGTACTTTGGTATTGTGGAGCTGGGTAATTAGAAGGTGGAGTTTGATAACTTTGAAGCGGGGCTTGGTAATTTGGGGGTGGAGTTTGGTAGTTTGGTGAGGTACTTTGGTATTATGGAACTGGGTTATTAGAAGGTGGAGTTTGATAAATTTGAAATGGGGCTTGGTAATTTGAGGGTGGAGTTTGGTAAATGGAAGGTGGGGTTTGGTAATTCAAGGGTGGAGTTTGGTAATTGGAAGGTGGGGTTTGGTAATTGGGTTGGGTATAGTAAACTTGATATGAACTTTGTGGATCTCACGGATATGACTTGAAAGGTGCAAATTTCTCAGGGTTGCCGTTGGCGAATCTCTTCCCTCCAGACGTGTAGGAGATGGTAGATACATCCTCTCTTTTCTTTTTTAACAGTCCCGAAGACCCTGTTGAAGACGATACACGGGCTACCTTTCCAGTATTAAGCCCATCCTCGATTGTCTCACTTCCTTGACTATCTCAGCAAATTTTGCTCCAACAAGAAATATTAATCTTTCATAATATTCGGGATCCTGCATGCATACAAATACTTCAACAATCTCTTTCTTTATCATGGGAGTTTAAACTATGGCGGCCTCTTTCCTCCATCTGTATGCATACTCGCGATAGCTTTCACTGGATTTCTGATTGATTTTCTCCAAAGAATAGCAGTCGGGAAAAATCTCCACGTTATAAGCAAACATCTCATTAAAAGCTTTGGCCAATGCATTTCAATTAGACCATTATTTCATTTCTTGGGAAGTGAACCATTCCAAGGCCTCCCCGCTTAAACTTCGGCTAAAGAGCAGCATTAGCAAAGTTTTGTTCTTCCCAACTCCTACTAGTTGATCACAGTATGCTCTCAGATGGGCCAAAGGATTTTCGGTTCCTCCAAAAGTGTCAAAATTTGGCACTTTGAACCCTCTAAAAGGTCCAAATACGGGTGGATACACAAATATTCATAATTTAATCCTGCAACATCCGACGTGTAATGAAACTCCTTCATAGCTTTCATGATCTTCTCTTTCATATTCAATTTGCCTGTCTGTTCCTTCGTCCTCTACTCTCTCACCTGTTCCTTATAGTGATCAAGTTCAGAATAGTTAGTATAGGGTTCATCTGGGATTGGAATTTTAAAAATTGTCTTTTGAGGTAAGGGCGGGATAATGGAGGAATTTTGTGTATTATGAGGAGCTTGGTAATTTTGGGGAAATGTCAGAGGGTTAGTATATTGATTTTGGTGATGGGAAAAGGTTGGTAGATTATTAACGTTTTGACTTCGCAAGGGAGGAAAAACTTGTGGATTGGAATTTTGAGGAGGAGGGAAAGTTTGAGGGTTGTTATTTTGGGGGTAAAGCGACGTTTGGTAGGAAGCAAAAGTATGATGGGGATTTGAGGCAGTGAGGTCAACAATTGAGGGATTTTGAGTGGGGTTTGAGGATGGGTTTTGAATATGTTCCATACTTGAAATTGGAGAAGGGAAATGGAGTGGATGCCTTCCCTTACCTGGAACTGGCGTGTTGGCAACGATAGCCAAATTTGACTATTTTTGATTTTTCTGTATCTCCATTCTCATCTTGGTGATCTGTTGCATCAATTGTGAAATTACCTCATTCGGTTTAGCGACGACAGGGCCTGTCATAACAATGTCTGTCAAACCAGTGTTCTCTTTATTGTCAGTCATTTTCTTTTTCTCTAATAACTGATTTTGATCGGGAAAGGAATCTTTGGAAGTTTTTGATCTTGTGAAATAAGGACGTTCGACCAATTTATCAACACAGATTAATTCTAAATACCTGATAAAAGATAAACAACTCAAAACAAATATGTTAGTCTTTGTTCATAAAAGATAATAAAAAATATCATACATAATTAGACAAATAGTCATCGAAGACACATAAACAGATATTGCACATCCTAAACAAATATATGATCCTTTTATGTCAAGGGTAGGCCTAGCATTTTGAAAGATGTATTATGCCATTTGAACACATTCCATTTCCCCCCAAAATAATATTTCATCAATAAATATATAAGACATTACAAAATCGAGCGAGGGAGGTACACTTTAGGGAAGGGTAAATGCCAATACAAAAAGAAACCAATCCAACGCCAAGAAAGACGACAAACTAATAAGTGGAAGGTCCTTCTCCTCCTCTTGGTTTCTCCGCTTCCTCTCGAATAATGTACTTATGGATCAATAAGTAAGGCTCAGCCAACAAGGCTCTATCAGGTATCGGCGATTTCTTGAAACTGGCGAGTTGATCATCTAGGCTCAAGTCCACCTGTACTATTGATGCTCTCGAATTAGCTAGCTCTTGTGTCGCGAGAGTTAAGGACTTTTGACTCTCATACTCCCTCTGGCAGAGCTCTTATTCCCTACATAAAAACTCTTGTTCCTTGTATTGAAACTCTTGTTCTCTATGTTGAAATTCTTGTTCCCTATGCTGAAATTCTTGTTCTCTACGCTGAAACTCTTGTTGGAAAAGGTGAGCCTGCATTTGAAGCCTTGCTTGAACATCTTCGATTTGAGGACCCTCATACAGTCCCGAAATTAGTGTACCTTGCAAATCCATTGTTAACTATGTATTTTATTCCTTATCGTACCCCGCATCGTACCTATTTTCAGTTGTGCTCTCTTTTAAATAAATACGACCGGCCCATTATTTAAGGATTTCTTTAGCATAGGATACATTGCGATCGTCATAATCGACGATATATTGGTCGTTGTTCCCTCACTGGGGCATGATTTGCTTTCTTTTGAACTGTCTCATTACTCTGTTGGGACTATAAGGTCGTATCCCTCTAATGCCCACAAGGACCATAAAGGATATCGGGGTCCTCGAATTGCTATTCTTTCAGATCTAATGTCTTTGAACATCCAATGAATATCATTTTCCTTCAAATCATAAAGAACTTTAGCCCATCTTTCTCACATTTTTTGAATTTAAAGTTAGAGAGACTAAAATTGAATTCATGTTGATGAATGTCATCCGTCCCATCCTGCTTTCCCAAAGCTTGTGGACCCTCCTTTGATTTTTTTTGCCAGATGGTTGGACATCAAATGTTTCTTCTTTTGATTTTTTCCACCGATTTCTTGAAATATGGAATGTGTAGTCATAATAATTCTAGAGTCGATTTCATTATCTCTATCTCAGGGGAATACCATAGTCCCCAAAAGACGAATGGAGAATGCCAAAGCTCGGGTGTTACACCAAGTGGTGTGATCATGAAACTCATTGGGAAACCCCCTATAGTAGCTCTGATGTCCCTAAAGCTCAAAAAACTTCATAAATAGAATGTTTGGTGTGTCTAACCAATCCGCATTTACCAGTAGAAGATCTTCATTTCAGTTCTAGTTGGCTTATTCGGAATCAAAATGTGATGGTCAGGGTTATGCTTTTGTTTATTACACATTCCAATGGTTTCTAGGCAATCCTGAATTACTTCGATAGTCAATGTTATTTCAACATCCCCGAATTGAAAAACCATTCTTTCGCTATCCCAAAATTGAGTAATGACCTCAATGAACTCAGGCCATTCTTGGAGTTGCATGATCGATGGGAGATGCCCTAGAGGGGTTATGACTTGAGTCTTTAGATAAGGTCCAAGGTTACCCCACCAAAGACGGAGAAGATCGGGGGTTTTGGTAACCATGCCGAAACTCAAAAATCTTCTTGTCATCTACAAAACACACATAGTATCAAAAAGAATCCTAAACCCATCGGCACAATAGTTTGTCCAACAACGTATACATCCTTCAAATTAAGCACATAAGCATGAGCGTCCAATTGGGCTGCGACCCTTTTAGACTGAATGTGATCATTCTAATAGGACCAATACGCCTTGGGTGTTGGATCAACTTAGTCTAATGCGCTAATTAAAGGGATTTGGCTTCGGTCTACGCAAAGTTGACTAAGAGTGGGCTTTATTTTAGTATACCGGTAATCCAAGTGGACAACTCGGGCCGGAGGAAGTTAGTGACCGTTGACCATTCAGTGGCCAACTCATTTCGCCAGAGTACCTCCTAAGAACATTTTGATTCAATGGTTACGACCCGTATAACCATTATTTTAAAAAAAAATGTCAAGTGGCAGAAATATGTTCTGCATAGGATAACAGTTCAATATTTGTAATTTAGATTTAAGTCTTAAAAATTTAGAAAAAAAAGTACGAGGTTAATATTACTATTTTAAGAAGGTTTTAGCACTTAAAATAGCCGCTAACATGTGGTTTTCTGACGATTTGAAAATTATTTGACTAACTTTGGGAAAATATATTTAACAATAATCGAAGCATTAAACAATTTGAAAGAAATATAAATTTTAAAATATTTAGGATAATTTATGAGATAAAATAGACTTGGTATGAAAATGATTACATAAAGGAGGGATAATTTAAATAAATTATTTAAATAAAACAAACAATCATAAAAAAATGGTTTCTCTTCAAGAGATTTAATTAAGTTAAACTAAACAATTAATGTTAGAATTAGTACAGGATAAATAGATATCATCAACTAATAAATAAGAGCAAAGACAAACGAAATAATATAAATTAGTAGTTTCTAAAAGGAATCATTTCATTTTTTTAAAATATTAAACTACCCCAAATATATACAAACGAAAATATTTAAAAGTAGATAGGATAAAAATATTTATGTACTCATATTCTTCGAATCAGTGTTGGCTTATCGAATCAGCGTCGGCTTATTAATCAAAAGAAAAAAATATAGTATTTTATTATTTTTCTGCTCGGGTCGACTTCCATCATTTCCGAAGGGCCTATCTACCCCTACCCTCCTAGGTTTATTTATTATTATAATCCTAAAGCGATCTAAAAGAAATAATAAAAAACTGACGTCCTAAAAGGTGTTTGATGTCCTAAAAGGTGTCTAACGTCCCAATTTAATATCCAAAAGGCATTGAACGTACTATTATGGTAGGTTTTAGACTAAAAGAAAATATAGGCATCGTAATTAGACATGTCGTCAAATAAAATGGATAGGACGATCAGTTAGCACATATAATCTCAAGTAAGCCTCTACATTATTTAATTAGCATGCTAGAAAACACAGATAAATTGTGAAGGTCATATTAATATGTCTATGCATACATAATCAGATATATGCATCATAACACGAAAACTTAAATAACATGGAAAAGATTAACTATTAGACATGTGAGGGCAATTTTAATTATTAAGGTGATTGTAATAACAGAAGGCATGCTTGACAATTTTAGTTATTAACTAATAGCGTTTATAAAATTATATTAACATGATTTCTAGTTAATAACATGTTGAAAATTTATTAAAATACTATAAATACGATTTCTAAATATTGTGTTGAAAATTTATTAAAATGTCAAAGGCATAATTTATTTATGAAATAACCTGATGAAAACTTATTTAAAATCGTATAAACATGATTTCTAACAATATATTAAAATCTTAACCTTCCACCGGTGGTTGCTATTCGTGTTGCTGTTGCCGCTATTCATGTTGTTGATCTTCCTGTTGTTGTCGATGTTGCTGCTGCTGCTTGTCTTGTTGACGGATAAGGAGTGGCACTGGACAGCAGCTTGCCGGAGATGGAGGAGAAATCGTAGTGGCGGTGGCTACTTGGTGGAGCGATGAAGAGGGCTGGTTTGGTTGTTCTCCGGGCGGGGACGTGGAGGTGGAAAGGAAGTCGACGACGAGGGAGAATAGAGAGATAGAGACAGTGAAGAAGAGAGTCTCCATGGTGGGTGCGGCGACTTTCTTCTTCGAAGAAGATGAGTATGAAACAAAAAAAATCCAAAAATCTTTAGGTTTAGGGTGTGAATAATTAAAAATAAGGAAATAATGAGGGATTAAATCATGGTCATTGATCAGTATAGATGAACGAATGTGGTTGAAAGAGAGATTTAAAATTAGACCACATTAAATTCAATTAGGCTAGAATTGAAATGAATTGAATAAAAAGGATTATGCTTAAAATAAAATGGAGGAAAATTGAATAAATTTCCATCTAATTAATAACATAATATATATTATAAAATTTATTATATAAAATAAAGACCTACATATGTACCATTTAAATATAAATGTATATATATATATAATGGCCACATTTATATAATACGTACTAAAATAGGTGTATAATGAATATAATTAATTAAAATATATAATAAACTTAATTAAGTAATAACTTTATAAGAACATATATATATAAGACGTATTAAAGTTGATATGTAGTATGTATATATTAATATGAATAAGTAAATTATAAAATAAACTTAGTTAAGTAATATTTTTTATATAAAGAAAATACACACATATATAATATATTAAATAGACACGTAAAAATATTTAAACGTATTAAGCTTATTATTTAAAAAATAGAAATTATAAAGATAATAGTTATACTATTAATAAATAGCATAAATATTATAAATTATGAATGTCAAAATATATGATTTATTGGTTAAACTAAATATAAACTCACTTACTTAATAAAGAATGTTTTTTTGAGAAATGTCTATCTATTAAGATAGCAATCCGAAAAGTAGTTATGGGTTGGTCAAAATTGAGTATCAACAAGTATTGGATCTCCCTTGGTTGTCACCGACTTGGATCGTGGTGAGCTCCAGGCATACAGAGACTTGCTGCTTTCCTTTTTTTGTACTGACTTATGTTTTGAATTTTGGTTAGTCAGTTCTCTTGTATATATGGCCTTTCTGTACTTAGTAGCTCCTGTATAGGTGACACCATGTCCGAGGATTTTGTCTTGTGATAGTTTTTCTTCCTTGTTACTTTCGAGCCTCTTTTGTATATTTTGTATTGAAATCAGGTTTACGATATGGCTTATTTTTCTTATATGTTATTCCTGGAATTTTTTAATTATTATTATACTTAAACTGTTGCCTTCCGCGAAGTTGTGTCCTTGGGTTTAGGATTGCCTACTTGGTGGGTTGTAGTAGGCACTATCGTGGCTCAATTTTAGGTTGTGACAGAGTGATATGAGAGCCTAGGTTAACCGGTCTCACCATTATAGAAGCAAGTGTCTAGTAGAGTTCCACGGATCGGTACGACATCGTTCGTATCCAATCTTCGGGAGGCTATAAGATATTGTTAGAAAATAATTCACAATTCTTATTTCTGATTGTGAGCTAATGATGATGAACACCTCTAAATCCTATTTATCTCACTCTTTCTTAGATGGCGAGGATGAGATCCATTCGAGGTGGATGAGGACACTCTACGCCTATTGATAGAGCCTTAGCTCAGGGTAGGGATTGAGGTTGACACAAAGGTCGGGGCAGAGATTAGGCCATAACACCAGTGCCGAAGCTAGATATAGAGGTTGAGCAGTTTGAGCATCAGTCGGTGGAGGAGGATCCAGCCCAGCCTCCACCTGAATTCGTGGCTTCACCAGTGTTATAGGATACTCTGGATCAAATCTTCACTTCATGGAGGGTATGTCCCGATCAGGGACAATGCCATGCACTTCAGTTGGACCTCAGGTCCGAAAAGAGGCTTAGACTTCAGGATAGGCAGGGGCACAGTATGATTCGGTCCCAGTTCTACAGCCTACTACTACGGCTCCCCACTCGATGATTCATTCGATTTCTACTTTTGCTCCACCTATGGAACCTAGGCCAGTCATGTCTTTTGAGGAGCAAAAAATGCTAGGGCGGTTTATCAGATTAGGACTTCCCAAGTTCTCCGACATAGTGGGCAAGGATGCCCATGAGTTTCTGATCAGTTGTCAGAAGAGGTTGCATAACCTTGGATTAATAGAGTCTCACGGGGTGGATTACACTACTACCAGTTAGACGGGTCAGCGATGCAGTGTGGAGGTCCTATCTTTAGTGCAGGCCAACCAGGTTACCTCCGATGACTTGGGCTTAGTGCTCCGAGGCTTGTTTGGAGAAGTATGTACCTCATTTTCTGAGGGAGCAGTTATGGGATAAGTTTACAAGTTTGACTTAGGGGCCATTGTCTGTTACAGAGTATGAGACCCAGTTTCAGTAGTTGTCAAGACATGCGGATGTGCTTATGCTGATGGAGCACGAGAAAGTGCGTAGGTTTGTCAGAGGGCTCTCATATCCGCTACGGTTAGCTACAGAGTAGATAGTGGCATCGAGCCAGTCCTTTATACAGATAGTCGATCTTGCACGCACTAGTAAGGGGATCTGTCATGAGGCCTATAGTGGGGAAATGACAAGATGCCCTGCCATCAATGGTTTTCAGTGAGTCTTAGTCCCGTGTTAGTGGGTTTTCGGGATGAGGTTACCTACCGCTGTTTCAGCCTACTCGACCAGTTTAGGTGGCCCTTCAGATTATAAATGGTGGCACTACTATAGGTGCTAGTGGTTCTATGGTTCCAGCACCAGTTCAGGCTCCTTGGGGTGCGCACTTAGGGTATTCAGGACATGGTGGCCAGTCAGGTTCAGCCAAGTTATCTCAGCAGGTCAATTCTTGCAGAGGTTGTTATGAGTATGGTTAGTTTGGCCACTTTGCTAGAGAGTGCCATAGGGGTCGACCTTTCAGATAGCAGGGCCAGTAGGGTCAGGCCCCCAAGGCTCCAGTTCAGTTTACCAGAGGTGGTGCTCAAGGTGGTAGGGGTGGTCCCCAGGATGCTCGAGGTGGTCCTCATCCAGGTAGGTCAGGTGGCCGCGGGGGATGAAATATGTATGCTTTTCCAGGGAGGCCGGAGGCAAAGGCTTCGGATGCCGTTATCACATGTACGATCTCCGTGTCTCATCAGCCGGCATATGTTTTATTTGATCTTAGGTCTACCTACTCATATGTGTCTGTCTATTATTCTACGCATCTAGATATGTTATGTGAGCCTTTACCTATGCTGATGCATATACCTACCTCTGTAGGTAATTTTTTAGTAGTGGATCGAGTGTATCGATTTTGTGTGGTGTTTATATTGAGGTATGATACTAAGGCAGACTTGATTATATTGGATATGGTGGACTTCAACTTGATTCTAGGAATGGATTAACTATCTCCTTATCATGCGGTCTAAGATTGCTCCGCCAAGACTGTCACTTTATACATTCCTGACATTCTTCCGATTATATGGACGGGTAATATTAGCCATATGCCTAAGGGTGTGATTTCTTTTCTAAGGACGCAACAGATGGTAAGTAAGGGTTGTCTTGCTTACCTTGCTTATGTTTGTGATTCTAGTGCCAAAAATTCTTCACTTGAGTCAGTTTCGGCAGTTAAAGAATACCCAGATGTGTTTCCTACGATCTACTTGGTCTATCGCCTGATCATGATATTGACTTCAATATTGATGTTGAGATGGACTCATCCTATTACTATTCCACTCTATCGAATAGCTCCAATTGAGTTGAGGGAGGTTAAGGAGCAACTCTAGGACCTTTTGAGTAGGGGTTCATTAGGCCCAATGTGTCTCCCTGGGTTGCTCTTGTTCTGTTTGTGAAGAAGAAGGATGATACCTTGCATATGAGCATTGACTACAAGCAGCTAAACAAGGTGACCATCAAGAATAAGTAACCTATGTCGTAGATTGATGACTTATTTGAATAACTTTAGGGTGCAGTGATGTTATCTAAGATAGACTTGAGATTGGGCTACCACCAATTGAGGATTAGGGCAGCGGACATCCCTAAGATTGCCTTTAGGGCTTGCTATGACCATTATGAGTTCTTAGTCATATCTTTTGGGTTGATCAATGCCCTAGTAACATTTATGGAGTTGATGAACCGTATGTTCAGGCCCTATTTAGATTCTTTCATGATAGTGTTCATCGATGACATTCTAGTCTACTCTAGGAGTAGGGAGCAGCATGAGCAACACCTGAGGATTGTACTTCAGATGTTGTGGGATCAGCAGTTGTATGCCAAGTTCACTAAGTATGAATTTTGTCTTGACTCGGTGACATTCTTGGGGCATGTGGTATCCAAGGATGGGATTAAGATGGATCCGACAAAGATCACAACAGTTCATGATTGGGCTAGGCTTACTTCTCCCACTAAGGTTCATAGTTTCATCAGATTAGCAGGCTACTACAGGCGATTTGTGAAGGGGTTTTATTTGATAGAAGCACCTTTGAATAGATTGACTTAGAAGAATGTGCCTTTCCAGTGGTCTGATAAGTGTGAGGTGAGCTTTTTAAGTCTCAAGGTCTTGTTGACTTCAGTATCAATTTTAACTATTCTAATTGAGGGCCATAGGCTTACAATTTATTGTGATGCTTTAGGTATTGTCCTGGGTTGTGTTTTGATGCAGTAGGGTAGGGTTATTGATTATGCTTCTAGGCACCTAAAGCTTCACGAGAAGAATAACCCTACTCATGACTTGGAGTTGGCGGTGGTAGTCTTCGCATTGAAGATTTGGCGGCACTACCTTTATGGAGTTTACTGTGAGGTGTTCACTGACCATTGTAGTCTTCAGTATATCTTTAGCTAGAGGGATCTTAATCTGAGGCAGCATGGATGGTTGGAATTGTTGAAAGACTATAATATCTCAATTTTTATCACCCGGGCAAGGGCAGATACCTTGAGCCGGAAGCTAGTGAGTATGAGGGGTTTGTCTTTCTTAGTTACAGAGGAGCGACCTATGGCTTCGGATATCCGGTCCTTAGCTAATCATATGGTTAGACTTGATATATCTGAGTCGGGCAAGATACTTGCCTGTGTGGAGGCTAGGTCTTCTTTGATAGAACAAATTCAAGCACAACAGTTTAATGATTTACAGTTGAGGGTGATTCGAGATAAGGTGATTAGCGGTGAGGTTAGGCAGGCAATATTAGAGTCAAGGGAGTTTTGAGGATTGAGGGTCGTATCTGTGTTCCTAGAGTTGGAGACTTGGTTAGGCTGATTCTGGAGGAGTCTTATTGTTCTAGATATTCATTCATCCTAAAGCAATGAAGATGTATCGTGATCTACGGCAGCACTATTAGTGGTGTAGGATGAAGATAGACATTTTAGCTTTTATGTCTAGTTGCTTGAACTGTCAGCAGGTGAAATACGAGTATCAGAGGCCAGGTAGTTTAACCCAGCAGTTACCCATTCTAGAGTAGAAGGGGGAGCAGATAGTTATGGACTTTGTAGTGGGTTTACCACATACCTACTAGTGTTTTGACTTTATTTGGGTTATCATAGATCAATTGACCAAGTCTGTTCACTTCTTATCGGTACTTTTTACCGGTCCAAACTACCTACACTTTAGAGAAGTTAGCTCAGATTTACATCCGATAAGTAGTCCGATTGCATGGGTTGTCAATATCTATCATTTCAGACCGTGGTACTCAGTTCAGTTCACAGTTTTGGGGATCTACTCATAGAGGGTTGGGTACCTGAGTTGAGATCATCATAACTTTCCACCCCTAAACTGACGGTCTATCGAAAAGGACTATTTATGTCTTGGAAGACATGATACGGGCCTATGTTATTAATCTTAAGGATCAGTGGGATTAGTCTTTGGCTTTAGCAGAGTTCACATATAATAATAGCTACCATTCGAGCATTGAGATGGCTCCCTTTGAGGCATTATATGGTAGGAGATGTCATTCTCTTGTGGGATGGTTTTATGATTTTGAGATTATGCCGTGGGGAACCGTTTTGTTGTGTGATTCTATAAATAGTGTCCAAGTGATCCAGGAGTGACTCTGTACTACCCAGAGTAGGTAGAAGATTTATGTTGATCGGAGGTTGTGGTACTTAGAGTTCATGGTGGGTGATCGGGTATTTTTATGGGTATCACCCATGTAGAACGTGATGAGATTTGAGAGAAGAGACAAGCTTAGCCCTAGGTTTATCGATTCGTTCGAGATTTTAAGATAAGTAGGAGAGGAGGCCTATGAGATAGCATTACCTCTAGCTCTTTCGGGCATTCACCCTATGTTTTCATATTTCCATGCTGAGACGGCATATTCCAGATGAGTCTCACGTGCTTCAGTAGGATTCTGTTCAATTGGATGAGTCTTTGACTTTTGAGGAGGAGCCTGTGGCCATTTTAGACAAGCAGGTTAGAAAGTTGAGGACTAAGGAGATCACGTCAGTGAAGTTTCAGCGGAGGCATCATCCAATCAAGGAGGCAACTTGGCAGACCAAGCTTGATATATGGACCCGATATCCTCACCTTTTTTAGCCTTCAGGCACCTTCCTTTCTTTTACTTTCGAGGACGAAAGTCCTTTTAGAAGTGGATGTTATAATGACCCTCGAGGTTATTTCTATGTTTTTGCATGTTTTTACTGTTTTGTCCTTTTTCATAGCTTTCTTATAGCATTTATGTAGTGTTGGGATAGGTGGCATGCTCCCCAAAGTATTCGGCTGAGTTTTGAGAAGATTTGGCTATTTTTGAGGCTTAAGACTTAAAAGAGTTGACTTGAGGCAACATTCGGAGATTCTAATGTCGGATGATAATTCCATCAGTTCCATCAGCTCTAGAAGGGTCATTTTGGCCTAGAAGAAAGGTTGCTTTGGGTTTTAGAGTCTTCGTTTTGAGTTTGTATGATTTGTCATTTTAGATTTGAAGTTTTGGACAAGTTTGACTTCAGCCAATATTTTGAGTAAATGCGCTCGGATGAAAATTCCATTAGCGCAGTTGGCTTTGAATGCCAAGTTTGGTTTAGAATGACATTTGGTCCGATTCCCGAGGTGCTTGAAATGGGTTTTAGGCCTTTTTCCCTATTTTAGAGGTTTTATAACTTGAAAAGATGACTTTGGTCATAACTTATGGTAAACAACCTTAGAACAAATTCTGATGGTTCTATTAGCTTCGGAATGGCCAAATTAGGCTAGTAACATGGTCGACATTAGTATTGAGGCAATTGGTATGAGTATGGGGCCAGTTAGCGCTTTTGACTTTGAAAGTTAGCATATGATTGACTTTGGTCTATATTCTTGGAAAACATGCTTAGACAAAAATTCTGACAGCGCGGTTAATTCCAGAATGTCAAGTTTGGTCTAGGACGACCCTACATTTACTTCTCGAGGCTTTCGGTTTAATTCCAACACCCATTGTAAAAATTAGTCCTTGGATGTGTGACCCACTTTTCATTAAAATGACCTTATATGGGAATTTTGAATGAGCCATTGAATCTGGAATATCAAATTTGGTGGGGTAGCATATATCGTTTGCGCGCATGGAGTTCCGAACAAATCTGGAACACCCCGTCGAAGAATTTGGCATGCTAAGATCATTTTGCACCAGCAGGGATCTGGTCCTGTCGCTAAAGCGAATCCTGATCTCTAAAGCGAGTGCCGCTAAAGCAGCCAGGAGGTCGCAAAAACAACTATGCACCATTGGTCCGGGGGTCGCTAAAGCGATTGGTCGCTTAAGCAACCTTGTGTCACTAAAGCGATGCCCGCCTCTTTGAGATGGTAGCTTAAGCGAACATGGGGGTTCGCTTAAGCAACATCAGAGGTCTATTTTTGGCCCCTTTTTCAGATTTGAGCCCTAACTTTCATACTCAATTTTTTCTCTCTATTTTTGGGTGATTTGGGCGACTTGAAAGGCTTAGTTGTGTGGATTTTTTAGGGGAATCCATTGGTGTGTTCATAATTAGGAACAAAGGCTTTTTTTGAGGTAAATTGCCTTTTTCCCTTGAAATGTTTGTGGTTCTTGTACTAAGTTGAAGACTTTGGTGTTTGTTGGTGTTGTAGTTGTTTAGTTGTATGAATTGTGTTTCCTTTTGGAGCACAAGCTAGTCTTAGTATCTAAGGCCTATTCTCAGAGTAAATTCTGTAAGTTATGGAATGGAACCCACAATTCCTAATTTTTACTCCAATTTTTTGGCTCGTCTCTGAATTAGATAATTTGAATGTCATAGCGACCATTTTATTATTGTGATTCCATCATTGATAGAGTGGCATCATTCAGAGGTGGTCAGAAAAGAAAAGGCTCCAATTTAGTAGTTCGTGTGTGGTTTCGACCTCGAGTTAGGTTATGATTTACCTTTTTAGACCTAGCTTAGTTGGTTATGTACATATTTGAGTAGTTTTATGGTTAGGATGATGTTAGAACCAGGTTATAGGTATGTTTGATCCTTAGTAAGATTCATTGTCCATTTTAAGTTATTTAGCTTAGTGTTTTAACTTTCGAGCCTTAGTTTAGGGTGACTTTTGGCTTGATTGATGCTTAGATCCTTAGATTGCTCCTAGGTGATATGAAATTTAACTTGTATGCCTTTTGGTTGTTACATTTCGGTTGTGTGCCACTTTCATGCTATGTTAAGGTTTAATTTCCCTTTTTGATTGAACTGTTGGGCCTAAGGCCATGAGCTTGGATTACCAAGTTAGTACCTTTGAGCTGTGGTGGGTGTTTTACCCAATTATTTACGTGAATTGGATTGTTTTGGGATATTGATTGGATTGTATTTCGTGCATAAGCATGATCATGGCATATTCCCATCTAATTTCTGAAAGTGAAGAGGTTTTGAGCTATTTTGAGCTATACTACGCTTTTCTATGGATTTGAGCTCCAAGGGAGCGGGATATAGATTTTGACTGATTTTACCGATGGAAACGTGGTTTTTAGAGGAAAAGTACCATTTTCACTTGATCATGTATATGTTGATGAGCTCCGGCGGCCCGCAAATTAAAGTTTGAGTTTTACCTTTTTTTACTTTTCTGATAAGCTGAGGTGGGGTTCCGCACTTGTCTCAGGGGTCCATGGGACAGTCGATGAGACAACTCTGGAACTTTGATTTATTACTAAGATCACAAAATGATCATCAACTGAAAAAGGTTGAAATGACCCAAAGATAGAAAAGGACTTGATCCCGATGAAAGGAATAAAAGGACAAAAGGATAATATGTCTGATTTGATTGTTCATTATCCTGTTCGCAATATGATAGGCCCATATTGCACCTCTTTAAAAAAGTATAACATGGTCATTATCAAATATAGAACCCAATTAGGTTGGAGACGAATTTCACAGGGAATATGACGAGAATTAAGCCATATGTGATTATTTACTATTAGATTCTTATTTCCAAAGAAATGGGGAAAATTTTGATTTGCATGTTTTCAATATCAATTTTAACTAGTAACTTTCAGCGGTATGATTTAAAATGAGAATTTATAGAGAAAAGAATCAGGATTGTGTTCACCAAGACTATTTGTCTTAATTTGGGTTGATACAAATATTTAGTTTCTAATGCTAGTATACCAATTTATCAGACTCATGCTATATTTAATCATTTCTCAACTAAATTAAATGCATGTCACTTTTATTCTCACGACCTAAAAGTGTTTTAACTCAATTCAAAGCTATTTACTCAGAGTTGATTAATCTTTTTTTTTCCAAAGCATTCACATTTTATTCATCTAGTAACAAAAAGGAGTACAACGTTGTTGTGAGAGTTGTCCCTGATAACAAACTCCCCAACCATATTTGAAAGTAATAGTTATTTCCAATACAAAAGAGATGAGGTAAATGCGTCTGGCAAACAAAAGAGTAGACCATACCTCTCATCTTATGAATACTCACACTATATATAATAAGAGTTGATTAATCTTATTACAACATTAATCATTACACGAGTTCAGAATCTTGAATTTTCTCTTTTCCTAGGTTTTACATTTGTTTACTCAAACAAGTCAAACCTAGGAGAAGTTCTAATATTTGCAATCATTAGAAATTTATTAATACGAAAGAGGTAATAAGGTATACAATCACGATACGTAGTTCATTCTATAAAATCCTTTTCTAGACCAAGTCAGCATGGAATCCACAACCCTTGATTGTGGGGTTTAGCCCCACATGATAATTGAAGTAAAGAATAAGATTGCATTCATTAAATGAGAATTCAGCTACAAAATATAGAGACAATCACAAGCTTTGATTTCAAAAATCAATGAAAACTATCGATAAAACTTATTCAAGCGTACTCTGTGTTCTTCGCTAAAGACAAGATAATAAAATAAATTCTAAGAAAAATGTTATTTATAATCTTAGAAAATTTAGAACATAAAATAAGAAAACTGGCCCTCCGAAGTTCATCTGACATTTTGCCTGACGGTCCATCACTTGTATTGTCGTGGCCAATCAGTAGCTCTGTAGAAAAGTCCTTAGTGACAGTCCGTTAGGTGGACCGTCAGAACACTTCTTTTGGCAATGCGCTTTTGTAATCGTCTGGCATTGGATCCTACAGTCTGTCGGAGGTGTGACGGTTCGTCAGGCCTGCAGTTGGAGCTCTCCTTTGGCAGCACTTAATTTCATTTTGCTTCCTTTTTTGATTTGATTGATTTTCTGTCTAACACAATAGAAAAATCATTAAAAGACACTATCATTTCTTAAGAACTACCATTTATTCATCGTTAAAAACATCAAATGTGTTGTCAAATGCCGGAACATTACAATAGAGAAATACTAGCTGGCACAACTAGCAATATTTCTATGTGGAAGACAACCATTGGGGATAGTACTCTAGGGATCGAGTGGAGTTTTTCTACTGATCAATATTTTACCTTTGTTACCTATAAATAATAACTTTAACTCAATTATAAAGAGTTGGATTTTGAACAATACTAAAACAATACACTAATATTCTTGTGCTCTAAAATTTTCATATTTTACTAAATCTTTAATTTGTATAGTTTACTTAGTGAAACTATCCTGGATCTGAGATCAACATCACTCTAGACTCATCGGATCCAGTGCAAGCAAAACATCACCGCGACTCTACTGCATCATACGACTTTATTTACTTCTATCTTTTACAGATTTTATTTATTTCTTTAACAAACATGTTTAACTGTTAATAATCGTACCTTATGAGTTATATCGAGACACATATTCTTGAACTCATTACAAATTCAATTATATCATTTTCCCAGTAAAAAAAATTGAAATTGCACTCTCTTTCAGAGCGTAACTTTTTGAAACTTTTGTGTATAATTGATTTATGTTAAATCATATTTTCTTTGGAGCCTGGAATCTTACTGGTAATTTCTATACAGCAAGTTAGCAAACAATTCAAAAAGAAACTAGTTTGTACAAACTAATTAGGGGTTTGAAGGAGAAAAAAAGAATAATTACTCCTCTTTAAAAAAACATTGAATGAAAATGGCTTCAAATGCCAACCCAATTGTACATATGATCAAGGCCCAACATATGTTGGAAAGCAATCACTTTAGACTTAATAAATAGTGCATGAACATGCGACTAGTTAGCTAAAAAGGAGAAGTTAGCCAATTTCCTTTAAATTTTTCTCCTAAATTGAACAAAAACATTTAAATTATTAAGTGTAATTCGTTTACTATTTTGTGATCAGTGGCGGAGTCACAATTTTCAATAAAGAGACTCAAAATCTGAAGAAGTAGAAACACAAACTAGCCGAAGAGTATTCGACATCTACTATTTATACATAAAAATTATTTTAACCATTTATAAATAATATAATTTTTCACCGAAAGAGGTTCGAATTAATCACTAGCCACAATATGGCTCCAGCACTCCACCCCTGTTTGCGACAACAAGCTATACTCATGGGCCTTAATAGCTATTATTTCACTGGCTTTATTCACGGACTTTCGAGAAGTGAAATATTATTAAGTACCCATCACTATTTTGGAAATCAATCAACGTTATCCTCCTTCATCGAGTCTTTCCTTTAATGATTGGAAAAAGCATTCTGTTTATCTAAACTTGGTGGCCATTCTTCCTAGCCACAATAAAATATTTGTAATTTGATTAAAAAAGAATGAACTTGCACCCGCTACTTCTAGTTAGAAACTTTAATTTCATTCTCAAAGTGGTAAAATGCTTATAGGGCTTGACTTAATTATTAATGTGATGGTATTTGAGCGCTGAATTTAAGACAGAAAAATAAACTTTATTTTGATCTGAAACAATTCATATATATTTATCGGATTATAAATCATCTCATTAATTAGACTATTACTAAACATAGATATGTGATATTATTTTTTTACACAACTTAAAATGACAAGTGTTACAACAAAAGGAATATATTATTTTGTCATATATGAAAAGGTATTTTCTTAAAAGTAAAATTAATAAGAAAATAAATGTTTAGTTAGATTAGCACGAATGGATTGCAGAGAAGGTGGCAGACATGATGCATGAAGAAATCCATACGAACTTATGAAAAGAAAGATACTTTTATAACAAAGTCAAAATGAGAAAAAGAAAGAAGAAAATTCAAAGCCTTAGTGGATTCTCTTCTAGTCATGACTATAAGTTTACTGTTCTAAAATTTGGAAGGTAGCTAAGTTCATTTTAAAAAAATTGTGTTCATGGATAGCAATTTTTTTAGGAAGGAAATAAAACAAAATTTAGTAAGGATTACACAAATTTCATAGTGTTAAGAGGTAATTATATTCTATTTCTATTCATTTTTAAATTACAAAAATCCCTTAAATTTGGTGGAATTCGGATATATCCCAAAACGTCTTGATATATCGCGTAAAGTTATGTATCTGATCGAAACATTGCGTAAAGTGATGTATCCTACGCTTCGACACATCGAGTAAAGTAATGTATCCAACCGATACATGTATCAGACATCTCGATATATCTCATAAAGTGATGTATCCGATCGATACATCGTGTAAAGTGATATATCCGAGAATAGAAGAGAGTAGAGATTTTGTAATTTCTTAAAATGATAAAAAAAAATTTAGAAAATATAATAAAATAAGTTGTATATTTATGTAATTTTTCCATTGTTTTTAAGACATAGTTTCTCATTTGTTCATAAAACCTTAGCAAACGTTTGCCCACGGGATTTGAGACCTCAATTTTAAATTTTAATTTGAAATTGTGATTGCTTATGAAAATTGTAGTATTGTACAAAGTTTCGACTTCAAATTTCATATTCTCAAAAAAATAGGATTTCAAATATTTTTTAAATATAAAACATGACCCCATAAATTTATATATATAATTTTTTTTTTAAAAAAAAACCTGATATTTTAAATTTTGTTTTAAAAAGGCTCATACTCGTGAATATGCAAACTAGATATTTCGAAAATGAAGAAGCTAAAAACGTTCTCCTCTCTCTCCTTATGTTTCACCCTAATGACCTGACCTATCAGACAAGGCCATTGCTATATGATGCTAAATTCAAAGTTGACGAGGAGATATCACAAACAATGACATTTATTGGCGAAGTTGCCAAAATCCATTACAATGGAAAATAATGATGAGAAGATGGGGAGATTCATTTAGAGAAGGTTAAAATTCAATATGATGTCTTATCAAAATACTGCAAGGATTGTAAATTGTAGTGCAACTTTGACATCAAACAACTATATATATATGGTGTTGTAACAAGAAAAATAATAATTTAAATCAAATATTTAATAATGATGTAGGCATTTATTTGGAGCGTCAAATCAGTGAGGTTTACCCATAGTGCCTGCATTTTGTATTAATTCAAGTGAATTATATGAAGTCGATTTAAAGAAAAATTCTTTCATTTGGTGGAATGGAAGAACAACAGATGATTGTATATTCAAGAGGCTTGATAGAATTTTCATTAATCAACACCAAGAAAATTGATTTGAAAATTGTTAAACTGAAGGAAAAGCTATAAAATCAACCTTATGAATAATCAATTCGATAGAAATTAGTATACCAACGGACATATATAAATTAAGTATGATGGAATTAGACAAGCATCATAACCCTAGAATTTCTCAACTCTGTGAATTACTTTCATATTATCAATCATTTTACTGTTTTATGCTTTAATTATTAGAAGTAAATAAACAACAAACAAACAAACTCTCTTTTCGACTACACGTGATCTCTCGGATCTACTTTGTTCCTATACGGTCATGTACACTGACGTGAGCAAAAAATACATATTTTCAGTAACACTCAAATGATTTAAGCAAAGTAAGAAATTTAATTACTTTCAAATAGGCTCAACTAAATGAGTTATCATGGAAAGTCGTTCGATTTCTAACAGATAAACGTTTTCTTGTATATCCCTTAACGTAGAGAAATAATCTCAATTTATCACTAATTAGATGTTTTATTTCCTCTTCAACAATCCCCATAGTCAACATTCCACCATATATGTTTTTGGAGCTTAAAACCATTAACTTAAATCACCTTATCTAATCCTATATACATTGAGATTTTGTTGGATAAATTCATCTTAAATCTTAAAATTTCTAATCTGAATTGAATATGAGCAAAAGCAAACTATTTTAGTCAAACTCAAGCAATTAAATCAAAGCAAGAAATTTAGTCTGCATAATTTTGGCCATGAAAACAAAAAATAGGAAACAAATCACTTTATTTGAAAATTTTAAAGTTGGAGTTTGGAGTGGTGTTTCACCATACTTTTACAATACATATTTAGAATTTGAATGTATTTTTTTTAAAAAAATACATGAAATATAATTTAATTGGGGTTATTTTATTGAAATAAAAAAATTAGGATAAATTTGGAAAAGAAAATTTTCTAAAAGTGAAACATGGTTTTGGGTGTTTTTCAAATTCTAAATACAAATTCAAGTAATATTTGGAATTTTTATGAGAAAACGTTGATTTTCATATAAAAGTGTAAAAATTCTCGTGGCCAAAGGGGTTCTAATTAGCTACTTTCTAACTGGCTGAGCTAACTGAGATCTTGCAAAGTTGTTTGCTCTCTCGAATGTGATTGGTAGAACAAATTAAACTAGTGGATTGAATTCACACCATTTAAGCACTTGCATTTTTTCTAATTAAAAAGGTTTTTAAATGCTTTCAATTTATTAGAAATGATTTTAAAATGTTCTTTCAGGCTCTCACGTATTGAATTAAACTTGTTTTTTTTTTAATCTATTGAATCAAAAATATTCTTAATTTATTAGAAATGATTTAAATTTATTCCTACACTAAATATCGTGTCATATTGCGCATCCATTAATATATTCCAAACAACTCGTTACACTCTAGTGAGTTTCAACTAATTACGTAACGTTACGAAGACTTGCACAATGTAATATGTAGCATGTGACATTGATCTAATGATTTAATATCTTAGATTACACAAGTTGTAGTGGTATGATAGGATTTCTCTATTTTTGAATAAAGAGATTTTGAGTAGGTAGGAGTGCTTTATTTGTTGTTTTTACTAGTAGTCACAGGATTATTTTTGTAGATTCTTGATCTTCAATTTTTGTAACTATCTATTATATAGTGTAGTTTGTAATATTTGTTGTAGTATTGTTATGTTATTATTTATTATTTATTGTACTTTCATTATGTTTTTTCTAGATGTTTTTGTATTGAGATGGAGGTCTATTGGAAACAGTCTCTGTACCTTACAACTTAGATAGGTGTAAGGTATAAATACACTCTACCCTTTCCAAACTCCATTGTGTGGGACTATACTAAGTATATTATTATTGTTGTTGTTGTAATCTTGGAAATTCGAGATAATCTTAGTAGAAATGTTTTCCTTTTGGTAATGAATTTTACAATGCAAATCTTAATTAAATGATTATTTTTTTTCAAAAATATATAATTAGCTAACTCACATTGTAAAAATATAGCCCAAAACTTACTTTACAAATCTTTAGCCCAAACACAATTCGGTATACAATATTATACATCCGGTATACAATAATATACAAAATTTTCATACATTTTTTTTACAAAAATATTTAAAACCTTGATCTATAATATTATACACCCAATATATAATATTATTAAAAAATTATAAGAGAGATATATACACCTATATAGAGTAATATACAATATATTATACAAAATACTTTCTTCATCTTCTTCCTTGCCAAGACCAAATTCATCCAAAAACACATCAAAGACTACACCAAATCACCCAAAATTTCATATAGGCTCTTCAATACGTAACCGATCTTTTGCAATAATACCACTCAAAACAAAATTTATTTGCGGAAATTTAATTTTCAAACTTTCAAACCTCAAGATTAAACAATGTCTACCTATAGCTTCAACAAAATGTTAATAGTACTTCATAGTAGCTCCAATAATAAAGATAAACAATGACTTACTATGTAAATTTTTCCAAAATCAAGAACCATTATCAATCACTCAAATATATATATACATACGTATGGAATCATTCATTTCACTCCGAACAAGAATAGCAAACAAATCATTTAATTAACTCTACCACCATCACTGCAACAACTATCTTCATTGAAGAAATAATCGGCGATCAATTTAGCTATAATCGAATTTAGTAGTTAACCTATTGATATTTCTCATTCCCTTTTTTTCCTACACACTTAAAACACTCTCTTTTGCATATTTCATTCTGTCCTTTGAAATTTTTTGATGTGATTTTATTACTACTGAAATTCAATAATACTTCAATTAATTATCTCTATAAAGAAATTCTCTGATGTGATTTTGTTACAAAACTCTAGGCTAGAGGATTTTAAAGGAGAGTAGTGGGCATAGGATAGGTAAAAGCTAACTAGTCACACGTTCATGCAATAAATAGTCCATCTTAAAGTAAATGCTTTAATTCCAACCTTTAATTTGTTAGGCTAGTGCCAAACGTGCACTTTGAATAGGATTTAGATCCATTTTCTTCTAAAAGAAATTTTCCAAAGAGGAGTAAATAATTCACTTTATTTTTTCCTTTAAGACCTAACATGCCCTAAAACCAATCCTAAAAAAGGCTAATCAAAAAGCAATAATTGACAATCAATAATGGAATCCAAAGACTTGTTAAAGACCCGGCAAAACGGAATATAATGCTATGTTATCTTATGGAGCTATATTATAGATAACATCAAATTCAATTTGTCACTTTTAAGGTTGATCAGATAAGACTTAACTATTATTACTACCATTTGGAATAAAAAATAAAAAAATAAGAGCCAACAAGAAAATATCAAGATAAAATTCCATTTTTTGTATAGTGATGTTTATATATTCGATGATACAAGTCCTTCTCTTCTTTCTATTTTCCTAAGAAGATTGGATTATATAATAAAAGGATTGAGATTCTCTCCATTATTTTCCTTAAGTTCGTTCTTAATTAATTGATGACACGTGACATAAGTTAAATTTAATGACTAAAATTTGATTGATCAAAGTAAGTCCTAATTAACCATGATTTAGATAAAAAATATACGGAGAATTTTTGCATATAGCTACTCAAAGATGTCTTAATTATACTCAATAATTATAGTTTGCTAATTACAATTCATAGCTATAGTTATAGCGACGTTTGAATAATAAGCACAACATTTGTATACGTTTGTATATTTCGCTATACAATTCACAGTTTTTGTATAATATTTATATATTTCTCTATATAATTCATGCTCAACGTTTGTATAATTCGCTATATAATTTGTAGTGTTTGTATATTTCGCTATACAATTCAATTTGCGCACATCGTTTGTATAAATCGCGCGAATTATATAAAATTCAACTATATAATCGCGCAAATTATACAAAACTCAAACTGTAATTACAGATAAATGTTTGCCGCGAGCCATAATTAATTCAAACTATAAGTATATTAGCTAATTAACTAATATATGTTTGCTTATCCGCATAATTTTTCCTAAATATATTATATATTTTGTTCCACAAATTCTTGTAATCTCATAATCTTAACAATATATTATCATGTTCATGACTATAGTATAAAAAAATAACTTCCTACATTTTTTTCTTTTCCCATCAAATTTATAAAGATTTGCTTTCTCTCTTTTAATTAATTCTTTGAATCCAAACACCTCCTATAATTTTGTGCTACACTATAATATTTTTCTTTTCACATTTATTAATATAAAAATAATATTAATAAAACACACTCTTGACTATCCAAACATGAGTAAATTGAATAATATTTTCTTTTCTTCCATTCCTTACACAACCTAAAATAACAAAAAATATAAATGAAAAAGAACTAAAGCCGCCGACTTCTGCAAAGGGTTGGAAAAAAGAGAGCAAAAGAGAAATTTTATTTTTTCATTTCATTAATAATAAAAAATCTGACAACTTTGGCTTCTATTTTATGTTAATAGATAGATTTGTCCTTCCATATTCCACCATATAAAAAGAGGAAGAGAGCAAATAAGAATTAGACAAAATTAAAAAGAAAAACATACTTTTTCAGAAGCCAAATTTTTATGGGTTTTGACTAACATTTTAAGATAGGATTATTTTTATGTTATATGAGAATGATTATAATTTATAGTATTTTACGTATAGTTTTTGAATGTCCAAATTTCATGCCGGCCAATTAATTTATTATTCCAGTGTCGTTAATTCCTTAAGATTGGCATTTACGGATAATCATAGAATAATGTGGTCATAAAACTCTCTTTAATTCCCAACTGCTAAATTGTCTAAGTTGAAAGTTATGCTGGATAGATACTCCCTCTGTTTCGTAATGTGTTGCCTTTTGAGTTTTATTTTGAATCAAAATAATTGGTATTTTATAAAATTAAAAATAGTTTTTGAAAAGTTTTTGTTCTTATTTAAATAAAGAATTAATGTAATGCTAACTCTTTTTCAAGATATTTGATTGAGAACATGCATAATTAAGTCAAGATTTGAGTGAAAACAGTGGAAGTAGACTTAAAATATTTTTCAGTCATAATAGGATTGCATCTCAACCTTTACCTTATTTTTACTTTTCTTGGTGATGGATGTATTGAAGCAACATCTTCAAAGAAAAATGTCTTGGTGTATGTTATTTGCAAATAATTAAGGTATATAATTGACAAGACATGCAATTATAATTGACAAAGCATTCATCGAAGTTAATGATAAGTTGAAAATTTCGAGATAGACCCTAGAATCTAAAGGGTTCAAGTTAAGCAAAACTAAGAGAAAGTACTTGAAGAGCAAGTTTACTAGTGTAACTGACGAGACTGATGTGGAAGAGAGGCAATTTGATACATAAATCATCTCTGAGGAAGAGAGGTTTAAGTATCTAGTGTCATGATCCGCCACTTGATCATCTCTAAGGAGGAAGAATCTAGAGTCACAGAGAGGTTAATAGAAAACTCTAGAATGCCCAAGAGAGTTCTTGAAAGACTTGGAGTGTTACACATCACATTGGAGCAGGGGGGTGAAATGAAGGCTCGTATTAGGTGTCTTATATGATAAAATTGTATTACCAAGACTTAATGATATGTTTTATAAAGTGGTTGTAAGACAAGTTATGTTATATGGGGCAGAATATTGGCCATTCAAAATTCACTCATCCAGAAGATGAAAGTAGCAAAAATGAGGATGTTGAAATAGATGTGCGGGTATCTTAGGAGAAATAAGATTAGGAACAGTGATATCTGAGACAAAATGGGAGTGACCTCTGTGAAAGAAAAGATGAGGGAGGTGAGACTGTGACGGTTCGGATATGTGAAGAGGAGATGCATAGATGTCTCATGGAGGAGGTTTGACAGATTGACTATAATGGATATGAGAAGAGTCCAAAGTAGTCCAAAAAATATTGAGGAGAGGTGATTACAAAGAACATGACTCACCAATAGCTTATCGAGAACATGAATCTAGATAGAAAAATCCAGAGATAGAAGATTAGGACAGAATGCTAGTAGGTAGTCGATCATTATCTATTTTTCCTATAGGTGTTGTTTTTAGTACTCTCCTGCTATCTTATTCTTCAATTTGTTTGTCTCTTTGTCTCGATTATCGTATTATTTGTTGTTGCTATTGTTCTCTTCTTGAAAAGGTAGAGGGTCTATAGAAAAAAGCCTCCCTAAGGGTAATCAGGTTGCATAGACACCACCCTCTCATACCCACTTATGAAACTACACTGATTATATTATTATTGTTATTGATGATATGCCTAAACTAAACGCATCACTTATTATGAAGGGATGAAGTAGTACTCATAATTATCGAATAATTAATTAAATCAATACTAAATAATTGATTTGAAGGAATTTACATTAAAAATATGTGATTTAATATATTCCCAAAGCTAACCTACCTACAACTTGAGTTAGGTAAAGTTCCATTATCATTCAACCAAAGATTTCAATTAAGTAGTACATTATATTATTAATGTACAAGATTGAAATCAAACGTTTATGTAACTAGCTACCTAACCTAATTACGACTGTATGTGAGGGATGCCCTATCAATATCTTAAAGACTATGATTCATGAACCTTTTCTTCTCAAGAACTTATAACATTGGTATGATTTGATGGTAATGTGTCCCACACGTACAAAAAAAAAATTAAAGTTTAAAGGGAAAAAGTAAGCAAATTTAAAGTGTCTGGACATTATTTCATTGAATACGAAAAAATAAGTATACGAAATTAAAGTTAATTAAAGTAATATTTGGAGTTGACACTAAAGAAAGGATAAGGATTTATGAGAGAAAACGACTATTTCATTTGAAATTCTTAGAATAAAATTTTTAATATTTCATCAGTCAAATCCATTGTAGCAACCTTGTTCGTTTCTACATTTATTTACCTTTTATAGTGATTAGTTATTATACATTATAAAAATATTTGACATTTGATATTTGAATATATTATTATTGTTATTATCATTATTATTATGACAATGGTATGCTGTTGCTATAAGTAAATTTCATTATAGAGAAATAATACTAAAAAATTGATTCCAGAAAAAACTTGACAATTACAATTGAAATGTTTAAAAGATGTTTTTTTATAGGGACATCTAACTATAATGATTTTTAGCATTTGACAATATTTTCCCGTCTGAATATATGTCGCATATTTATCATTTTAGTTTATTCCAAAAAAAATGTTATACATATTTCTTTATTTAAAATCATTTAACTTTTAAACTTCTTATTTGAAAGTTAGAAGGAATTAGAGACAATTGACGAAGGAAATAGTGGCTGCAAGCCTGCAATTTGGGGGCAATGATCTATACCACGCATGTGACAAAGCAAAAAAATTTGGGAAGTTCTCAATAATACAAATTTTACAATAGCACATATACAATAAAAAGTTAAAAAGAGCTGATATAGGGTGCAATATTTGTTCGAGACTATGTAATTAGCTTACTTTGCTTTTGGAAAATTGTTACTATTATATAAATATTTATAATTTATTTTAAATTAAGAAATTTAAGAATATTTTTTTTCATTTTAAAATTATATATATCTTGATGAAATACTACTAGAAATTGAGAGGGAGGATTTACCATACAATTTATGGCAAAACGAGTAAAATTTACTATAGACAAAGACGGATCTGGAAGGTAACAAGGGGGTTCACCCGATCCTTCTAGACAAAAAATTTCAAATTCAAATTTCAATCACTATATATTTACTTTTCGAACCTTCTTATTAAAATTTTTAAATCCGCTACTCATTACGTGAGTCTGTTGAGAAGGAGGGATACCATACAATTTTCTTCCCTTGAAAGGGAAGTGTTATCTGTCTTAGACAGGCACGTGACATGCACGATCAAGTGTGTCCCACTTTCAGAATTGAGTAATGTCGAATGTCTGTCTAGGATAATTCCAGTTCAAATTCTAAAAACCATATTTTCTCCCCTTTTCTATACATTTGATAATCCACACAAGTCTTAGTCGCAATTAATGCTGACAATGAAGTATGTATTATGAACTCTGATGTTAACTACTCCCAAATGTTACTCAATCATATGCTAATTTTTTTTTATTGTATGTATATATATATATATATATACATACACTTTTTTAAGTTTATAAAAATCGAGTTGATCTTTACGATAGAGATGGAACTAAAATTGATTTTTAGTTTATAATTTTTTTTATTCTAGAAAACACATGTTATTTAATTTTGGGGAAATTATTTGTATATGTTAAAATTCTGAGTTTTGAATCGAAGTTAATGAATTTTTCTCAAACTTAATTGATGCATTTATGAATCCTAGAGCTAATGGGTAACCTCTTTTCTTTTATAAAGACTACTGTTACTTTTAGTGATCATGCTTATGGTGCGAGAATTTAACTTATATCTATTATATGAATAACTCTCATTAAATGACGCTACATTAATCTTAGGCTATGTATCATTAGGAATGACAATGGAGCAGAATAACAAGGAGCGGGACAGGGGAAGGGTTTAACGGAGTAGGGCAGGGCAGGGCAGTGTTGAAAAGGGGTGGCGGCGGGTAGGCCGGATCAAAGCTTATATTTTTAAAATTTTAATAAGGCAGAGCAAGGCATGGGCGAGTTGTGTTAGGCGTTTTTTTTATCATTATTTCAGCTGAGCTTTAGTTCACAAAACTAAATAAAACATGCATATCCGATTATAATTCTTTGAGATGGACAATTATTCTATTAATTCTACATATAAATGAGTCAATTAGCTCGCTGGATGATGCCACTTTATTTCCATTTTCACTTTCAATTTCCTTTGGTTGAGGATTAGGGGAAATGGATCAGCTAAATGTCCCTTTTAAAATATTTTTTCATTGACTAATTTTGTCTTTATAGCCTAAAAATCTGTGTTTTTCAGCCAAATAGCTGTGTTCCCATTATTGTCGTTTTGTTTAGTTAATTTTTTCACTTGCATATTATCATAACATACTATGCTATGCATTAATAATTTTATACTTGATTGTATAATTAAATAGAACATAAAAAAGTAGTGTAAAAGAATTAACACTTAAATGAGGTAGGACGGCAAGGCTTAGCGGGGTGGGGCAAAATGTTGGAAAAAATCTTAATGGGGAGGGTTAAATCTTAGCGGGTCAAGATTTGTCCACCCTAACCTGCCCTATTGCCATCCCTATGGATCTTGGTTTTAAGAGGATCCTAAAGAGAATAAATATCTAAGTGAGATGTGTTGGGATTGAAATAACACGACGTAGGTTTTTAACAACAATAAATTAAAAAACAAAGAAAAGCATATTAAATGATACAAAATACTTTAATATAATTTGATCAATTGACCTACATATGAGAAAATAAATATCAAAGAAACCATAAAAACTATTGACTACACCAAATGCTATTGTGTTAACTTCTCTGAGGGAAGGAACTTTCAATTTATAGAAGTTCAAAACTTTTTCACCAAGAAATGATCAGTCAGATGTGGAAGAAACCTTTTACACCAAAATATAATTCTAATTATGAAAGAAAATCAAGACAACCCCTTGGATGTTGTAACATTCTGTAAGTTTGGGTTATGTTTGAAATAGCTAAATCATGTGATTCAAATTTGACTGTGAATAATTCGGTGCTTGAACAGTTAAAAGGGATTCTTTAGATTCGATCAGGCCGAATTAAAGCCCATGAAAGCACTAGAAAAACTCCAAAATCCGCCAATGCTCGTGAAAACTCAATCTTAGCAGTATCTTTCATCAAAAACCCAGAGAGGTAAGATACCTACCCTAATAAGGGAAAATTGAGTGTGGCATCCGACGTTTCAAATCGTTAGTCAATCTAAACTCCACACAAGAAGTTATGAGTGTTTTACCAACAATCGAGCAATTGAAAAACATTCATGTAAGTATTCGAGAGAGGAGTTTGTGTGGCATGAGGCTATCACCCATGTTTCTCCCAAACACCTAAGGTTAGTTTATACTCAATTCCCTTGATTATAATGTCAATTTTACAGCCAATCAATGCGCATATCCTCATCATAATTCGTAGAATCTACGAGCTTAGTTTGACATCATCAAAGGGGAATTTCTCAGGAATTCTTAGTGAGAGTTATCAGTTGAGCACGTGTGGGGCATCCTATGCAGGATTTGGGGTTTGTCTCTTTTTAACATATTTTTGACTATAAAGTGTTTTTCACCAGGGTCCTATGTGCATGAGGGACGAGCTCACATTCAAACTTCTTATTTTACTCATATTATGATATATGTGTTTAATGTATTTTTCTCATTAATAAAATTTGTTAAGTTGACACTAAAGTAATAATTTTTGACATGTTTTTAGTATATGAATGAGCTACTAACTTGAAACATATCATTATTTAATGAATTTGAACATGAGGTATTTAGTTTTTCCATGTTCACTTCTTCGAGTTCATGCGTTTCAATCACTCTCATATTTTTGTGTGTGCGCATGTTCAGGAAATGAGTTTTTATGTCATGTTTTAGTTTGAGGTTGATTACTACTTGGTTTATGCATCTTTGTGTGTTGTTGCATTCATGTTGGGTTGCCAGATGTAACACCCCCAAAGTTCCTAGCCAAACCTAATTATGGAAAAATCAAAAAATGATGAAGTTGCATGCCAGGGGTCTTCACAGATCCTTTTCACAGACCGTGGAGAGAACCACGAGCCATTAATTGAGCCCATAGAGTTGAGGTCAAGTTGGAAAATTTACAAGGAAGGGTCCACAGACCCCTCCACGAACAGTGGTAGTTCCATGAGCCGTGGATTGATCTGTGGACCTCCCCCTCTCTAGGACTCTGAGACCTCATCTTCACAGATGTTTATACAGTCCGTGAAGGGTTATACAACTTGTATAGTGCCCAGTAGAAGGCAACTTTCAGAGGCCAATTTCCCCTTACCCTCACAGGACACTCCACGATCTGTGTAAGTGTTCCGTGGAATCGACCCCCAGGAGCAATTTCCAGCACACCTTGACAGAAGCCTTCATGGTCTATGAAGAGTTATGCGGCCCGCAAAGGCCCCCTCGTGAGTTGCCTCGCTCAATTTTAATGAGGGGTATTTCTATTTTTTTCCCACCTTTTCCAAGCTTAAACCAACTTATTTTGGGACTAAATATAATGTCTTATCAGTACCCAACAAACGTTTTCCTCATTATTACTTAAAATATTTTGGGAGCACAGGTTGGAGAGAAGAGGAGAAGCTAGGGTTCAAGCATTCTTGTCAATACCTTCTAGTTTCGATTAGATAAGCGCCATTTCAGATATGTGAGGCTATCATAACGTTGGACTAAGTTCGTCTTCGTGCCCTACATCTTTATTCAGTCAAGATTGAGTTGAGTTCGAGTGTTGATTCCATTAATTGTTGAATTTTTGAGTTATTGATTAAAAATTCTTATATATATATATATATATATATATATATATATATATATATATATATATATATATATATATATATATATATATATATGAACCCTAGTTGAGTACATTCTCATTACTTATATTTTATGCATTAAATTGAGTTAAAGAATGATATAGGGTGTTCGCTTAGGATCCAGCAATGGTTTCAGAGTACCGACCATGCCTAGGGCATAATTCGGAGTGTGACAAACTTGGTATCAGAGTGTAGAGTTCAAGGGTCCTAAGATGTCTATGAAGCTGAGTCTAGTAGAGTCCTACTTATCGGTATGAATCACGCCACATCTATAATAATAAGGCTATAAGACTTTTAGGAATTGTTTCACTTCTTTCATACTCCAGTTCATGCGATAGAGTGTAACTCTATAAAATCTCCTTCTAAATTCGTGCGATCACGTGTTACACAGATCATGCCTCTAAGAAGAGAAATTGGACGTCTTACAAGACATAACATAAACCAACAAAAACCCCAAATTCCTGAAGAACCAAGAGGTCCAGCTGAGCCTGTTGAGCAGTCACCTCAGGTTGAAGTTACTAATACTGAATTCCGCAATTACATTCAGATGTTGGCCCAGGTTATGATAATACAAGTTGACCAAAAAGGAGCAATCCTACAAGATTCTCTAGATACTTTCAAAGTTCATGAGCTTTAAGGATGAATCCATTAGAGTTTACTGGATCTACACTCAATGAGGATCTAGAGAACTTCGTGTATAAATTTCCAAAGGTATCACGCCCCGGGAGGGTACCCTAGACATGAACGGAACTCGGAAGCCATCGCTGGCTCCAAGCGAACCACTTATCCTGATCACATATTTACTCATTTAGTGGAAGACTTAGTTTAAGAGAAAAACAATTCTTAGTGGGCTAACGCAATCAACAATTTCAATTATTCAAATCAGAAACATAGTTTGAAAGAAAACCAATCATGAGTTAAAGATATCAAAACAAATCCATCACTGTCTAGTCTATGAATCCTCTATCTCTACTCTCTAGATGGTGCCGATAACAAGTCCATGGCTACCTAAAAAGGAATATTCGAAAGAAAGATGACAAATCTAGAGTTCCTCCGATGCAAGAAGGGCTCACCAAATCTGAGAGTAGAAGTGATCTTCAATAATGAGCCTATTGAGGATCTCTAGTACATGTCTCTGCATTATGACATGATGTAGGCCAAATAGCGTAAGTACATATAATGTACAAGTATGTAAAATGGCAGAGTGAAATATGCATTAGGGTAGAATCAAAGCAACTCAAAATCCCAACTCAGAAGAAGAAACAATTCAATCAAGATATCCTAAGTCTAAACAAGAATATGATTTAGACAAGACCAATCATGTACAATCCAATCCAATCCAACTTGGAGTACTATCAAGACCTATATGTGAATTTTTCTTATTCGACAACCATCACTTATAAGCCAGTGATAGTACAACAAGCTGACATTATCGCCACGTCAGTTCATTCCTTGCCAGAGTAGGAATGAATCAACAATCATGAATCCACAATCAATCAAGTTCTATCATGTTAGGACAATAATTTGGGAAACATCCGACTTTAACGGTCCAATCCTTTCCTACATTTGGCGACATAGTTATTGGGTTCGAGTTATTACTTAATCTTACCTAATTCGATGCTCGATACTCCTCCTAAGACTTAATGCTCATAAAACTCTATATAAGCAGTTCAATCTAGTCATATCGACAAGTCTCATGTGGACCCTTATCAATTTATCAATTTTATCACAATCAAACCTCTCAACCAATCACACTATATAATTAGTCCCAATCACATCTTTCAAGAATAGTTAGATATACTTTTATGACAATAATAAGTTATGATCCTATTTTATACCATTCACATTCATAACTATCCCAATTTATGCTTTTCGTTCCAATCAATACATATACATAATCGTTTACAGTCAATATATGTAGTTATAGTTTATGAAATAGAATATGAAAAGTAATTGTTCAAGAATTCAAGTCATGAAGATCACATGCATAATTGTTTACAGTCAATATATGTAGTTATAGTTCATGAAATATATAAAAAGTAATTGTTAAAGAATTCAAGTCATGAAGATCATCAACTAATGAATAGTATGTAAAAATATTCTAGGGTTTAAGAAAATTTTAAGAAAACGTTCATGGAAGGTTCAATTTTTTCACAAATCTATCAAACACGTCTATGGGGAACATGGAAGAACACAAATTCATGTTTTAGTTAGCCTTACATACCTGGAAGAATTCGATTCTTGAAAGACTTTGATGAACTTGACGAATGCTCTTGGAACCTTACCTTTCTCTCCTCTTGAATTAACTTAGAACTTGAACTCTATCCCTCTTTCTCTTCTCTAATCCTTGCTCTCAATATTCTTGGGAGTTTTTGGAGAGAAAAAATCCTTAGAAACTGATATGGTGCAGAATGGTGATCCTAATGTAGTGGGTTAGATATAGGATGGGTGGGAAAGGTCCAGAATGCCCTTTCCTCAAGCAAAGTCTGAAAAATGAGTCTAGGACCTTGCAGGCACGATAGTGGCGCACTGTGCCACCACCTTAACTACTGTATCTAGTTTTGGGCACTTTGCTGGCGTGCTGCGCCAAAACCCACTACAGCGATAGACTTTGGTAAAATGGTCATAACTTTTGACTCAGAACTCAGAATGAAGCAAACTCAGTGGCATTGGAAATAGGAATCAAATATATGGTCATTTAAATTTGACCCTTATATGGACTCATCCAAAAACTTAGCCGATGGAAAATCTTTGAACTTGACTTGGTGTTAGAGATCCCTTATGACCATAAACCATATCTAATATACCTTAAATACTTAGGAATTGATCCTATCTCATATATACACTTTGAATTCTTCGAGTTCAAGCCTTTACGCCTACGAAGAATGGTCCGAATCTTAGCGTAGAGATTTTCAAGGTGTATTATACATATCACTGATGTAGAACGTGCTGATTTAGCTTCCTATTAGCTCAATGGTGTTGTAAGAGTGTCGTTTGACCTATGGAAGAGGATGAGGGTAGATGATGTACCTCTCTTAAGTTGGGAGGGTTTTGAAAAGGCCTTCTTGGGACATTTCTTTCCCTGAGAGCTAAGGGAAGCCAAAGTAAGAGAGTTTCTTAACTTGAAGTAGGATTCTATAAGTATGCATGAGTGCAGCCTCAAGTTTACCCAGCATTCCTGCTATGCTTTGGAAATGGTAGCTTATATGAGGATAAAGATGAGCTTGTTCATATTAGGACTTTCCCGTTTGTCGAGCAAAAAGGGTAAGACAGCTATGTCGATTGAAGACATCGATATAACTGGACTGATGATTCATGTTAAGTAAGTTGAGGAAGATAAGTTGAAGGATAAATAAGAGTTTCACAATAATAGGGCTAATACATCAAACCATGAGTACAGAAAGCAATAGACCAGAAATGGTAACCGCCCATATTTTTAACGAAGGTCATCTAGACCTACACCATTGTTAGCTAGTGTGCCCGCACCTAGAAACAAAAATGATCAGAGACCTCAAAATTTCAGAGCTTAGAGCTCACAATCTCAAGGGAGTGTAGTTGAAGGGTCTTTTTAGCATCTGTAGTATGGTAGGCCCCATCCAGGAGAGTGTCTTATTAGTTTGAATGGCTTATAAAAATGTGGACAGACAGATCACTTTCTAAAGGATTGTCCAATAGGGAAGCTGGGTAATAGAGGCAATAAAGCCCAATCATCATCAATAATACTGTCAAGTATTATGACCCAAAGGGGTACTATTTCTAGGACAGACAAAGGTCTAAACTGTCTGTAACCCATGGATAATTGCCAGGATCAGGAGAACTTGCCAGATATCATTACTGGTATGATTAAATTCCTTTCACTTGATGTTTATGCTTTACTTGATCCGGGTGCTACCTTGTCCTTTATGATTCCTTGTATAGCTATAAAATTTAGGATTCATCCCAAACATCTTTAAGAGCCCTTTAGTGTTTCTAATCCTATTGGTGAGTCCTTTCTAACTGAAAGGGTCCTTAAAATTGCAAAGTTTCCATATACCATAAAGAAACCACAACAAACTTAATCGAATTAAACATGGTAGATTTTGATGTCATTCTAGGTATGGATTAGCTTCATGCTTGCCTCAGTCAATTATAGAACTCAAATTGTCAAGTTTCAATTTTTGAATGAGCCATTTATCGAGTGGAAAGATAGTACAGCGTTTCCTAAGGGTCGATTCTTTTCATATCTTAAGGACAGAAAGTTAGTCTCCAAGGGCTATATCTATCACATTATTTGAGTTAGAGATTATAGCATAGATACACCATCCTTCAGTTAGTTCTAGTTTTAAATGAATTTCCGAAAGTCTTTCCTGAGGATTTACCTAGTGTCTCTCCTGATCGGGAGGTAGACTTAGGAATAGATGTTCTTCCTGTTACTCAGCCTATTTCTATTTTAAGTTGAAAGAACAGCTGAAGGACCTTCTAGATAAGGGGTTCATTAGGCGGAGTGTCTCACCTTGGGGTGGTCCTATCCTATATATGCATAAGAAATATGATTCCTTAAGAATTTGGATTGACTATCGTTAGGTGAAAAAGGTAACTATAAAGACTAAGTACCCTCTTCCAAGAATTGATGATCTCTTTGACCAACTTTAGGGTGTTACTTTTTTCTGCAAAATAGACCTCAAATCAGGTATCATCACTTGAAGGTAAAAGACAGTGACATCTCAAAGATAGCCTTTAGAACCAGATATGGTCATTATGAGTTCCTATTTATGTCTTTTAATTTGACTAACGGTCCTGCAACATTTATGGACCTCATAAATAGAGTGTTCAAACAATATTTGGACATGTTTGTTATCATGTTTATCGATGACATTCTGATCTACTCGAGAAGTGAGGAGAAGCATGCTAACCATCTCATAATTTCTCTATTAACTCTTAAAGAAAAGAAGTTGTATGCTAAGTTTTTAAAGTGTGAGTTTTTGGCTCGCATCCATGGCATTCTTTGGCCACATTATTTCTGGTGATGGTATTCAAATTTGACGCTATTATAAACTGGCCCAGACCCATATTCCCGACCGATATACGAAATTTTTTGGATTTGTCTAGTTACTATGGGAGGTTCGTTGAAGGATTTTCTTCCATATCATCGCCTTTGACTAAGTTGACTCAGAAAAAGACTACGTTTCAATGGTCCTATGCTTGTGAGAAAAGTTTCCAGGAATTGAAAATAATATTGGCTACTGCTTTAGTTTTATCCCTACCCAAGGGAACAAATGGCTTTGTCATTTATTATGATGCGTCTAGATTTGGTTTGGGTTGTGTGTTGATGTAGAAAGGCAAAGTCATTACTTAAGCTTCCAGACGACTTAAGATTCACGAGATGAATTATCCAACTCATGATCTAGAGTTGGTAGCAATAGTGTTTGATCTCAAGATTTAGAGTCATTCTCTTTATGGCATGCATGTTTATATGTTCACAGATCATAAGAGCCTACAATATGTATTTAGTCAGAAAGAGCTAAACCCGAGGCAGAGTAGATGGGTTGAGTTTCTCAGGGATTACGACATGAGTACGCTCTACTATCCAAGTAAATCTTATGTTGTTGCTGATGCCCTTAGCAGGTTGTCCATGGAAAGTACTACTCATGTTGAGGAAAATAAGAAAGAGTTGGCCAAAGAAATGCATAGACTTGCATATTTGTGAGTTCGTCTTGTGGACTCTAATGAGGGAGGTGCGATTATTCATAAGGGGCTGAGTCTTCATTAGTTGTTGAAGTAAAATAAAATCAAGATCAATATCTTATTCTCCTTATATTGAAAGAAGATGTCCAGAAGTAGAAAGTGATGGCTTTTGTCAAAGAGGGAGATGAGGTGTTGAGGTATCAAGGTAGATTATGTGTTTTAAGTATTGATATTCTCTGAGAGACAATTATGGAAGAGGCTTATAACTCCAGATATTCGATTCATCTGGGTTCGACAAAGATGTACTATGACTTGAGAGAATTCTATTGGTGGAATGACATGCAAAGAGGTATAACAGAGTTTGTATCCTAGTGTCCGAATTGCCAACATGTCAAAGTTGAACATCAAAGGCTTTATGGTGTAGCTCAGAATATAGAGTTGCTAGAATGAAAGTGGGAGATGATCAACATGGATTTCATTATAGGTTTACCGTGGTCTCACAGACAACATAATTATATTTGGGTGATTTGGATAGAATGACCAAATCATCCCACTTCTTACCCGTTAAGACTACAGATTCAATAGAGGATTATGCGAGGTTGTATATTTGAGAGATAGTCAGAATGCATGGAGTTTCCTTATCTATCATCTCAGACAGAGGTACTCAATTCACTTCTCAGGTTTTGAAATCATTTCAGAAAGGTTTGGGCTCAAAGGTGAATCTTAGTACCGCTTTCCATCCACAGACGGATGGTCAAGTAAAGCGCACAATTCAAACTCTTGAGGATATGTTGAGAGCCTTTGTTGTTGACATCAAAGGTAATCGGGATGAACACTTTCCTCTTATTGAGTTTGCTTATAATAACAACTTTCATTCAAGCATTCAAATGGATCCATATAAGGCTCTTTATGATGCAGATCGCTACTTAGTTAGTTTGAAGTTGGTGAAACTGATTTGATTAGCCAGACTTAGTTTATCAAGCTACGAAGAAGGTCAAAAATATTCAAGAAAGGTTGAAATCTGCACAAAGTTGTCAGAAATCCTACTTTGATGTTAGGAGAAGAGATTTGGAGTTTGAGGTAAATGATTGGGTGTATTTGAAAGTTTCACCCATAAAGGGTGTTATGAAGCTTTGGAAGAAAAGAAAGTTCAGTCCTCGTTACATTGGTCACTACCAAATCATAAATATAGTTCGCAATGTCGCCTATGAGTAATAACTTTATCCAGAGCTAGATGTCATTCATCCAGTGTTCTATATCTCTATGCTTAAGAAATGCTTGGGAGATCCCTCACTCATTTTTCCCACAGAAAATATTAGAGTGAAAGATAGCTTGTCTTATAAGGAGATCCCTGTCCAAATACTTGATCGCCAAGTTCGAAGATTGAGGACCAAAGAGGTCGCTTCAGTCAAAGTCTTATGGAGAAATCAATTTGTAAAGGAGGCTACATGGGAAGCCGAGGAGGATATAAAATCCAAGTACCCGCATCTATTAGTCTCTCTTGGTTTCGATGTTGAAGGTAATGCTCCCATTCCTATCTCTAAGTTAATACCTTATTGAGTTTGAGTAGTTATCCTTGATTTTGAACTTTTGAGTTCGTGCACTGCATTTATACCTTGAGTAAATTTCTAGATTGGCCATTATTCGAGGATGAATAATCCCAAGGGGGAGATTTTTTAGCCCTCCCGGAGTTCTTGGAAAAACCTAACTCTACAAAGATTAGAAAAAGATAAAGTTGTAGGTCAAGGGTCTTCACAGACCCTTTTCATGAATTGTGGAGAGCAGCACAAGCCGTGAAGGGAGCCATGGAGTTGAGGGCAAGTTGGAAAATTTCCAAGAGTTTGTCCAGGGACCCCTCCACAGACCGTGGTACTATCCACGGGTTGTGGATTGATCCATGAACCTCCTTCTCTTAAGGAATTAGAGACCTCACCTTCTTTGACACCTATATGGTCCGTGAAGAGTTATACGACTCGTATAGTGCTCCGTAGAAAGCAACTTTCAGGGGAAAGTTTTCCCTTATTATCACGGGACCCTCCCCGAGCTGTGGAAGTATTCTGTGGAACCTTGAACTCGGGAGCAATTTCCAGCACACCTTCACGGATGCCTTCACATTTCCGTGAAGAGTTATATGGCCCGTATAGGGCCCTTCATCAACTACCTTGCCCAGTTTTAATGAGGAGCATTTTGGTCTATTCCCACCCTTCCCAAACTTAACCCAACCCATTTTGGGACTAAAAATAACCCCTTATCAGTACCTAACGAGCCTTTCCCTCATTATTACTTAAAGTATTTTGAGAGCAAGGGTTGGAGATAAGAGGAGAAGCCAGGGTTTAAGCGTTCTTGTCAAGAGCTTCGAGTTTTGATTAGATAAGAGACATTCCAAGTATGTAAGATTATCATAATATTGGAATAAGTTCATCCTCGTAACCAACATCTTTATTTAGTTAAGATTGAGTTGAGTTTGAGTTTCAGACCCTTTAAGTGCTGAATTCCGAGTATATATATATATATGAGTAAAATGTGATGAGTTTTATGATTTGTTTTTCTTGAATTATTATTCATGTTTCATTCACATGAACCCTAGTCGAGTACATTCTCATTGCTTATATTTTACGCATCAAATTGAGTTAAAGAATGATATATTACATAGCCTAATTGAGAAAGAAATTTTTAGTATAATTTAGTACTTGAGTTTTGAATGCTCTTATCACTGATTTTAAGTATGTTTTCAAGCAAGTCTAAATTAGTTAAAGTATTGAGCATAAGAAGCATTTTTAAGCATGAGTTTGAGAAAGAGGTTCCACAAGTACAAGATAAAAATATAAGAAAAAGTATTTTGAGTTTACTCACAGTTTAGTATGAGCATATTATTTCATATTTTTGGGAGTCGTATTGATCATCGAGTGGGACAAGAGTCAAATCACTCTACTTTTACAAACTACATAGCCAACGTAGGATAGGATTGTACCAAAAGTTGGAAAGCTCATCCTTGCCTCTAAGAAGGTTCATAAGATGTGTCCATAAGTTAAAGTTTGTCCTATACCCTAGAAAGGTATGGGATGGCTCTGCCAATATGGGCAAGATGTTGTATCATCACGAAACTTATAGGTGATGATTATCGATTAGAGAAACTTCCCAAGAAGTAAAATATTTTATTTTTATACATTGAGTTGTATTTACTATTTCATATCCATTGAAAACATTATTTTATTCTTTTGCATGCTTTATTGGGTTGAGCTATTCTCGGATTGAGTTCCTTGAGTTGAGTAGGTTTTCTTTAAGCTATTTTTCATATTGTAAATTTTATTTACTAACGTCATTTGACACTGCCGCTTTTCAAAATGCAGACGTAGGTGTTAGAGATCATCAACAAGTGCACCATTGAGATCATTCCCTGTCCAGCTTGTGGTGAAACCCCTTTGAATTCAAAGGCACTCTGGAGTCTCTAAATTTTGTCTTTTACTTCAGTATTAGCATTTTATTTTGAGGTTAACCATGGGACTATCCCGGTACCTATTTCAAAGTCAGAGTTAGAGGCTTCATCGACTAGTTTGACAGGCTTTGAATTCATTTATTTTCATTTTCTATATGATTAAAGTATTTAGACCATATTCTAATAGTTGATTTTATGTATTCATATTGTGTCTATCTGAGTATCTTTTATGAGTTAAAGTACTTCTCTTAGTGAGTCAGCCAGGCCAATGGTTTGTTCAGGAACCAACAATGGTAATAGTTTTTGAGTGTCGGCCGTTCCTAGGGTGCAGACTCAATGAGTGACACTAGATTTCTTTACCTACTCTATTCATGCTAGCATGATTTTTATTCGTGGATGAATTTTGTCAAGGGGGAGATTATGTAATACCCGATTGTAGGAAAGTTTAGTTCAAAATTAATTTTTGAAATGGTTGCTGGTGCAAAGCTTTGACAAAACCTTATACGAATCGTACAATCTTATACAGTCTATAGAGGGCTATCGTGGAAAGGTTTGAGAAAAAGGACAATTTTGAGTTAAGGTTGACAAATAGTTCTATGATCCATGAGGGAGTTTATGGACCATAGACCGTCTCATAAAAGGGCTTTAGATATTTGGGAAGGGAACTGACTTGATGAGAAGTTCCATGGACCGTGAAGGTTTCTACGGACCGTAGGAGGCTTCGTAGAATACACCACTAGACTTTGGGAAATTTTGGGACTTGAGGAATCTATACAGAAGGTTATAAGGCCCGTGTAACGTTCCACGAGACGTAGACCTATCCGTATAAAGAGGGATTCTAGAACTTTTGAGGTTTGCTTCCACAAGACCTTGTACGGCTCGTACAATATCTCACAGACCATAGAACACGTCCATGGAACCTGGTCAACAACTTTTCCCTAGAGTTATTTTGGACAATTCTCTATATGTTCAAGCTAGGCTTCAAGCTTCAAGTCCTTCAATCTCCATTTCCTTTAGGCCTTGATTATTCAGGTTTGTGTCACAATCCAAACTAGGATCTAGATGTGACACAACGATTAGAATTACCAAAGTAACCCCAACCAAGCCTCTTAGCATAACATAACATATATAAGATAACAAATAAGCAGAAAATCATAAAATTCTAAGAAACATAGCATAGCTACAATGAAGTAAGACAATATAGACTACATACACATATGCCCAATATGCATCTATATGACTAACATAGGCAGGGACTAGGACATGTTCCTAGCTCACTCTCAAAGAAAAGAAATGAATTAACAAGGCATAGTCTCAATGAATCAACATAGTCTTAGAGTGACAAAAAGGAAAGATAGATTCGGTTTGCCCTTGAAGGATGAAGACTCACCATACAAATCTTCAATAGATCACCAACTAGCCACGGGAGTAGGATGAAGCATCTGCCCCTACATTGTGATATAATAGAGACAATGAAATATGTGGTAGTACATTTGAATGTACTAAGTATGTAGGCAATGCAATGTATAATAAAACCATGTTGTGCAAATGACCATCTTAAATAGCATGATAGGAGAAATAGTAAAATCATAAGTAGGCATAAGAAGGATCAATGCACAATAAACCATAAGAGTATCCTATAAAAGTAAATGATAAGAGTAGTCTTGTAAAATATCATAAGGATCATACATATGAGGGATATTAAAAGGTCGTTTTGAAAGCCATAAGTCTTTGTGAGACATACCCTTAACCGAGATAAACAATGTGAACTATAACATAGAGTCCGGTGTTTACCACACACACCAAAGAGAGGGTTAATACTTGACAAGTTACGAACTGTGATGCCTAAGTGGATACACTAAGCTACTAAGGAATCAAGCCTCAACTTACGGGTGACCCTTTCTAAGGAATCAAGCCTCTACTAATGGGTGATCTTTCTTCCTACGGTGGCACATAGTTATGGGATAATGGGATTTCTACTATCAGTCTCATGCCTCTACTAACGGGTGAGCCTTTATCCCAAGGTCCACTAGGTGCTAGGTTAACTCTCAACGGAATATCATACATAATCATAAATCACAAGCTTGTCATAAATCATAAGCTTTTCATAAATCATACTTCATAAAACTTGTTCATAGAAATAACTCATTATCATGTGATTCATGTAATGTGAGTGTAAACCTTCCATCATTACAAATCCTATTTCATAAAAGTATCATTAGGGTCTTAAGTCACCCTCCTTCATAAAAATTACTTGAAACATCATTAGGATATCATCCAAAACCTTTTATGAGTCATTCATAAACATTCATTGAAAATCCGTTGAAATTCATGATCATGACTTATACTTTAAAATAAGGTAAAACTTGAATACATGATCAATTGACTTGAAAACATGTATGATCATATACTTTATATCAATCCATACATAATTCATGAAAATAATATCAATTGAATGTATAATTGCGAATATGGAAAATAAATAAATTCACACCTGAAGTTGTACCGAAAAGTCAGTTACACCTTAAAATTATCACGGAGACCTATTATGCACCCAAACTATCTAAAAGTGAATTTATTACCCCCCCCCCCTAAAACGGATGTGGAAAAACAATAAAAAACAGAGCACATTAGACTAAAATTAAAGCAAAAAAAATTAAAGAAACAAATTCACTTCACACCCCACGTCCTTTCTTTTTTCACACACACCTATCCTCTTCTTCTTCACATCCACTTCCATTTACTTCCCATTTTGAATCATGACTTTTTTCTTTCAAAATCCATTAAGAAGAAGTTCTGTACACCCACCTCCATTTACTCCCCCCTTTTGAATCTTGATTTTTTTTTTCAAAACCCATTAAGAAAAAGAAGAATTCTAGCTAAAAATCTATAAGTCAAACTTCTTTTTTATTCCACTTTAGATATGGAATAGAAATTATCTTTCACTCAAGTTGTTTAGTTTCAAGAAAATTAAATTTATAGGAAAGAACATTTAATATATTTTTATTAGAAAAAATAGAGAATGCTTGGGTATGGCTGAGAAGACGAAGGAGGGTGAATTTGATTTTGGTGGAGAAAATAATTGGGGTTGGGGGGTCGGATGGGTGGTTAATAATTAATTAAGAGTTAATTAGTATAAAATATAGTTAATAAAAGAAAAGAAAAATATAAAAAATTATAATTTCTGACATGGCGCTGACGTGGCAGCGAATGTAATACACCACATATTGTGAGAGTAGTGTTATACGTTTCGGGGGGGGGTAATAAATTCAGTTTTAGGTAGTTTAGATGTGTATTAGGTCGTCATGATAGTTTAAATATGTGTACAACTTTAGGAGGGAATTTATGCCTTTTCCTATTGTAAATACCTATAATCCATATCATGAACCCTAAAGATCAATGCAGAAAATTTATAGAAAACTCTTCAATTCCATGCATAATCATCAATTTATATTGAAATAAGATCATAATCATAATTTAAAATCATAATTCATGTAATTGAAATAGAAATAATAAAACCTATAAAAATACATACTTAAATTTACCAAAAAGATGAGAGTTTGTTGGGATCCACGGTGAAAAGTGTCCTTGGATGAAATACCACATACCTTGAATGAGAAGATCAAAGAAGCTTGGAGAAATTTGGATTTTTAATGGAGAGCTTGAGATAATTCCTTGAATGTCTCCAGTGGAGTTTTTGAGAGCCTTTGTAAAGATAAAACTATTTGAACAGAAGAATTGTGATAGAATTAATGAGATTAGGGGTTTAGGTTGTTAGCATTAAAGTATTTTGATTAATGACTTAACTTTCTATTGTACGAACTCAGTACAAACAAATCAACAAAGGAAAATCAGAGAAGGAGCTAATAAAATCAATTAGCATCTCGCAGTTTAAGGAAGCAAAATCAGCACCCCACAGATCAAGCAAGAAACTCCCATATATCAAGGCAAATTTGCTTGTATAAATAAGGTGTAAATCAGAAGATATTAAGGAAGGAAGAATATTGAAGGAAGGAAAGAATATCACAAGGAATGGCTAAACATCAGGCGCACAAGGAAAGAAGGATTGCATTAAGCACATAAGGAGAGAAGTATTTTGTATCAAATCAGAATTGCTTGAAGATTGCACAAAGGAAACACATGGACATATCGGATATGGACATGTATTCTCAATTTCTCTCTAAATCCTTGATTGAAAAAAATTCCTTGGGTTCTCCCTAACAGAGCTAACGGCTAATTCATCATCACAAGTCGAATATAAAAAGCCTCTATACTAATCCAAAGAAATAACACAACTTCACTTGATCTTATACTCATTTAGTTCTTTCATATTTCAAACACTCTCTACTTCTTCTAGAATACAATTGTAAACAAAAAAGAGAAAGAAAGAGAGAAGTGTAGGTTGCACAAGTAGAGTTTGTGATCAATTGGTTAGAGACAAAAAGAACTACCAAATTTGTACTCTTACCTTTCTTAAAGAAGCTCTAAGGGAAACCCTTGTAACCCAAGGAAACTGGAAGTAGGCACCCCACCGATGTTCCGAACCAGGATACATCTTTCTATCTTCATTTACTTTACGCATTTATATTCTGTCTTGTTTAAATTATCTATCTGCAGGATAAGTTGATTATCACTTTTAGATAGTCGACTATCAATTTTTTTTTAAATCACCCCCTTAATATTCATAGGTTAGTTTATAGGGTCGAATTAGATCTTAAAAATGTCTAGGATCACTAACTAATAGTTAGAAAAATATCTAATGTGTCCCCACTTAAAAAACTGAAATCGGACGGAAAAGCTAACCCAAGTCCGTGATGTGTACTTGTTTCCTAATAGGAAAATTTTGAGTGAATGAGAATTTAGCCAGATTTTAACTTAGGGAAAAATTTGCACTATGGGGAGCAGATCCACAACGCGTACCTGTCGTGCAGCCTTCTAGAAAAGAAATTTTTGGAAAAATTTATCTTTTGAGATACTTGATCTAAAAATCCATCGAGGCCATTTTTGTAATGCTTAACCCTATTATATCATATACCAACCATCAAATACTTGAGATATTACAGTATGTGAAAATTCACCGATGGATACTTTTCATCGATTCCGTCCTAAAAGATCTTCATCTTTTAAGTTCAATTTTACCCAATTCAATGAGGGTTTCATGTCAATTCTTCATGGGTCTTTTCTATATTGATTCGATTGATGTTATTCTATATTATTATGTATGAATTTACTAAGATATATGATATTCAATTGATTTCACATGGACCCATGCATTATGCCTATGATTTTCAATGATGAACTATGAATTATGATCATAAACTTTATGAAGGATTTACGAATGTTTTATGAAAGCTATGAATTATTTTTCAAGGATGTTTTCAAGCAAGAATCAATAAATTGTGAAAGATTTTATCACAATATGAATGAAATCATGATTTAGATACTTAAAAAAATAAGTGTCTATATGAATGATGTTATGACATCATGATTTAAGGAGCTACTCTTATGTGATTTATCAATGTGGTTTGGTATATGTTTGTTGCCTTTCCTAAAGTTAATGATTTTATCTATTCAATTGGGATTTGACTTAGCACCACGAATGCTTGAGGTGGAGGCATGGTAAGGGAGCTGTAGTCCCAAATTACATGCCCCCGTAGGTTGTCTAAAATGACTTAGATGGTGGATCCACAAATAGCTTATGATGAATGATATGGAGTCTACCTTGGCAAGTAGCCTCTCCTTTTTTGATGTCAAAGTTACATCAGATTCCATGTTATAGTTCACATGCTCTTATTGTCGGCTACGGTCCATATACCACGAAATTACTCTGATTTCATACAAGAAATGATGTCATTTATGATACATTGACTATATCTCATGTCTTTATGATTTATTTCACGATTTTTATGGTATTTTGGTCATGCATCTCCTGTTCATGCTTATTATGTCCTTTTATTTGTGTTATGCATATTTTTTACATACTTAGTATATTGCATATAATAACGCATAATTTTACCTATATTGTTTCATACTATAGAGAATGATGCTCCTACCCATCCCCTTGGCTAGTTATAGATTCTACTAAGAGTTTGCTATTTTGGTGAATCGTCATGATTCAAGGGCAAACCTATTATGTCATTTCCTTTATGTTTAGACTATTTCACTTCTTATGTTTAGAATGAGATAGGGCTTGTCCTATGCCCCCTTCTAGGTAGTAGAGGCACTGTACGACTAGAAGAGTATGTTTAATCCATTTTGACTATTACGTTTTGAATTCTCTTATATCGAGATTGTATATTTTTAGACTATCTTCTGGATTTAAATATTTCTTTCGATATCATGCCATTCATGACTTTGTATGTATGTAAAGAGAATTGGTTGGAGTCCATCGAAATTTTAATTTTCATATCACATCTAGGGTTTAGTTTGGCTCATGACATATTATTAGACTATTTCAGTTTAGTTCCACATTTTGTTATCTTTTTTTGTTATTTCATATATCTGAATGTCATGTCAGGCCATGATGTTAGCTTGAGTTCACTTGTGGCTCGAAGTACAGTGATGCAACTAGGGGATAGTCTCGGGTTATGACAAACTTGGAATCAGAGCGTCAGGTTCAAATGTCTTAGAGTGACTAAAAACCGTATTAAGTAGAGTCTTATTCATGGCTGTGAAGCGCGCCACATCTATGGATAGGAGGCTATGAAACATTTTAGTAAATACTTCACTTTTTTTATACTCTCTGTCATACAATAGAGTGAAACAATATATAATCTCTTTCTAATTCGTGCTCTATAGTGACCCTCTTGGGAGGATGTCACTTCTTAAGAAGAAAACTTATATAATACTTGCTATATTTAAAAGAGCTTAACGTAAGATATATTATTTATAATTTAGTAGTGAAATTAGGCCCATGTTAAATAGTTAAAGGTACAAAATCTTGGCATTTAAAAATTCATTTGATTTTATATTTAAACAGATAAAAATTTCTCAATTTATTGCGGAAGAACTTTTTAAAATTATTTAAGAAAATACCTTACGAGATTTCCATGTATCATTCCATACTAATAAATCTCACGTTATTATCAATTACCATACTTACGAGTACCAAAGTTAACTAGTTCATGCTTCATACAACTATATCAATACAAACAGTGATTTAGTACATTAGAAGACTTGGGTTTACACACCCCAAAACAACAAAGCATTCCACAAAATTTAAGTTACAAACCATAATGTCTTGATCAAACTAGCCTTCAAAATTACATATATATGTAAAACCCATGGATCATATACATGTCCCAATACTACTACAAAATTTAGATGTTAATATGCAAATGTGATCTTCCTTAAAGCTCCCAAAAACTCTATCTCCAATAGTCAACTTCAAGTTTCTCCTCGAACATTTTCTACGATAGAAATAACTATCGCGAAGCATAAAACTTAGTCGTATAAAAACTACAAGTTGAAGCCTTTAGATTCTCCAAGAACTTTTCTCATGTCGTGGGCATCACAATTGAAACATAATAAATAAATCAAGTAAGCAAGTGTATCAAGAGTATCAAGTTTGATATTTGAAGATCTAAGTGTTAAAAAACTCATAGAATCATCTTTACAAGAAGTTAAATATCAAGTTTCTTCCAATATGTACATCATGCCATCAAATCAAACATAATAAAGTATCAAGAAGGATCGGAGCCTTGTATCAAGAAGGATGAAAACCCAATAATCAAGTTAACCAAGTACCATATTAAAAATGGCTTTCTAGTTTGTTCTTAAAATAGACATTTTCCATTCTTAAGAAGAACAAAAAATGAAGAGTCAAGGTGGAAAAAGATAAGAAATAAGAGACATGCCAATGGTGACAAAGTCATAGCCACAAGAGTGATAATTTCCACAAGAATGTCAAGTGATCGAGCAATTCGTACAAGTGGGTGAGTTAAACAAGTGTCTTCCAAGTCTCAAAAGATAAAACCACGCTAATACAAAGTAACAAGAAATAACCAACATATCAAGATATGATTTCAAATATATCACCAGGTAAGAAGATACAAATACAAGTTTATACACAAACTTTAGCTTTTTAGCACATATACAACCTTACCACAGTTCATATCGTGGATCAACAACTGTGTCAATTTCCATAAAAACATTTCTTTAGAGTGTACAAGAGTATAAATACCTTGAATAAAAAATCAAATACTCATTTAATATTCAAAAATCTCAGAACGTGAAAATGAACAATATAGATATCAAAAGTGAGACTAGTTTGTGCAAATCATACCAAATTTCTAAAAATGTAAATCTGGATAGCCTTATTGTCTTCTGTTGTGATTAAATTTTGAATAGGTAAATGGCAAAACTAGACTTTTCAGTCTGCATAAAAGTTTTATATATATTTCGTAAAGTTTAAACAATCAAGAATCACCATTAAATATATTTTTTATAAAAAGATATAATCAAAACACTAATAGTTGCACATAGGGGATTTCTAAATCAAGAATCCGAACAGAACTTGTCCTAACTTGTGTCCACTTTTTTGAATTCATAATAGCAAAATTAGGTTCTAATATAAACATAAGAGTTGTAAGTATGTGTGTTGTCTTTCCAAAATATATTTATTAACTAAAAACAAAGTTCTAAACAACTAGATATTCTAAATTTACCAACAATTATACAATTTAAAAATGGATTTGATCACTTACCAAGTGTATGGTGAGTCTTTAGTTGTTTGCTCTAAGGAACCAAGCTTTCTTTTAATTTTTTTGAATTAAATTATTGTAGGAGACCTATAAATGACCCTTAGTCTTAAAGAATTGACCTTCGTAGAGGATCTTCAATAATATATAATATAAAAGTGATATTTATCACTAAAGTTGCTTAAAAAGGGTAGCTGCCCAAAAGTCAATATGGGCTGCCCAACTCCTAAAATATCACATCTTGATTCTATTATTAGAAGGATATTTAGGTTTCATGAGTATTTACTAATCTAACACGATAGACTTCTTTATAATACCATAAGAGTTTTAAGGAAATCAATTTTTCTCACTTCACAAAGTCCGAGTTAAGGAATTATAAAGTAGGAGTTGATCCTATCATCAAGAAATAACCCGTTGAAGTACATATATTAGCTTAAATAATTAGAGGCGTTACAAATCTCTTCCCTTTAATAAATTCCGTCTTGAAATTTATCTTATGCTAGTCACAGAGAAAGTATGGATATTGGATCCTAATGTCTTCTTTTCGCTCCCAGGTGGCTTCTTTTCTAGAATGGTTCCTCCAAAGTACCTGTACTAAGGGAATTCTCTTGTTGCTAAGCTTCTTTATTTCACGAACCTGAATTAGAATAGGTTCTTCAATGTACGTCAAGTTTGGATTCACCTCAATAGATTCAACTAGAAGGACATGAGATAGATCAAAATGATATCTTCTAAGCGTAGAAACAAGGAAGACATTTTGGATCTTGTCTAACTCAGGTGGCAAAGCTAATTTATATGCAACTAGTCCAACTCATTCAAGTATCTCATAAGGTCCGATAAATTGGGGGCTAATTTTCCTTTTTGGCCAAATCTCATAATCTTTTTCCATGGAGACACCTTGAAGAATAATTTATCGCCAACTTGATGCTCAATATCACGCCTTTCAGATTAGCATACAACTTTTGTCTATCTAAAGCAATCTTTAGATGATCCTTGATCATTTTTACCTTGTCTTCCATTTGTTGCATAATTTCAGTACCAATAAGTTTTCTTTCACCGACTTCACTCTAACCAAAAAGGGTCTAATATTTTCTTTCATACAAGGATTCATAAGGAGGCATCCCAATACTCAATTGGTAGCTATTATTGTAAGAAAACTCTATCAAAGCTAAGTGCTTGTCCCAACTACCCTCAAACTGAATAACACAAGCTCGAAGCATATCCTTCAAAATTTGTATCACTCTTTCCGACTGACCGTCTGTCTTGGGATGGAATAAAGTGCTAAAAATCAACTTAGTACCCAAGTGTTCCAAATCTAGATGTAAATCTTGGGTCTCTGTTCGATACAATAGAAAATGGGGATCTCATATAGTCTTACAATCTCAGTAATGTACAATTCCGCTAAACGTTCAAGTGGGTAATCCATCCCGACTACCCGAAAGTGAGCATTCTTTGTTAGTCTATCCATTATCGCCCATATTGCATCATGATTTATTTGAGTGCGAAGAAGTCTAGAAATAAAGTCCATAGTTATTCTCTCCTATTTTTATTCTAGCATCGACAAGGGTTGTAGTAACCCAACTGGGACCTGATTTTTGACCTTTATTAGTTGACTAACTAAATATTTTAAAATGAAGTCAGCAATGTCTTTCTTTATACCATTCCACAAATGGTGTTCTTTGATGGTCTGGTACATCATTGTACCTTTAGGATGCATTGCATATGGTTAAGTGTGTGCTTCATTCATAATATCTTTCCTCAATTTTTTCATAATTAGGGACACATAACCTATTTTGATAAAACAAGAAGCCATCCTTCATTAATGTAAAATCAAGCTTCTCCACATTTTGAACTTCTTTGGTCAATTTTACGAGTTTCTCATCTAACTTTTGTTCTTCTTTCACCTATTCAAGTAATATTGGCTTGACTTGCAAATGAGTAACAACCAAACCATACGAATCAAGTGCAAAACTAACATCCATGGCTCTTAGCTCAAGAACCAAAGACAAAGGACTCAAGGATAAGCTTGCGAAGGATTTGCAACTTAAGGCATCTGCAATAACATTAGCTTTACCTCGATGATAGTCAATTGTACAATCATAATCTTTAATGAGTTCAAGCCATCTACATTGTCTTAGGTTCAGCTCTTTTTGAGTACCCAAGTACTTTATGCTCTTGCGATCAGTGTATATATGACATTTTTTCCATACAAATAATACCTCTATATCTTTAAGGGAAACACTATAGAAACAAGTTCAAGATCATGAGTAGGATAGTTTAATTCATGTGGTTTTAATTTCCGAGAGGCATAAGAAATAATTTTCCCTTCTTGTATCAAATGCATCCTAGACCACGATGAGAAACATCACTATATATCACGTACTCTTTCCCTTATATTGTTAGAGGAAATATAGGAGCTTGTGTTAAAAAGAGTTTGAGTGTTTCATAGCTCGCTTGAAATTTGTCATCCCAAGTAAACTTTACTTTCTTTTTCAAGAGTTTAGTCAAATGAGAGGCTATAATGGAGAAACCTTTTACAAACCTTCTATAGTATCTATCCAAGCCCAAGGAACTTCTTACCTCATTCAGACTTTTAGGAGGTTTCCATTCATCAATTTCTTTGATTTTACTAGTATCTACCTTCACACCTTCGGTTGACACAATGTGTCCCAGAAAATATATTTCATTAAGCCAAAATTCACACTTGAAAAGTTTAACATAAAGTTTTTTCTCCTTCAAAAACTAACATCATGATCTTCACTACTCTTAGAATATATTAAAATATCATCTATAAAGACCACCATAAACCGATCAAGTTAAAGCTTTAATACTCGATTCATTAGATTCATGAATATTGCAAGAGCATTAGTCAATTCGAATGGCATCACCAAAAATTCATAATGACTACATCGAGTTCTAAAACCAGTTTTAGGAACATCTTTCTCTCTAATGCGCATTTGGTGATACTCAGACCTCAAATCAATCTTTGAGAATAAATCAACACCGTTCAGCTGCTCAATCAAATCATCAATCCTTAGTAGTGGATAAATATTCTTGATTGTTATTTTGATCAATTTTCTATAGTCAATAAAATATCTAAGGGTGCTATTTTCTTCTTTACAAACAACACAGGGTCTCTCCAAGGTGAAACACTTGGCCGGATAAAACCTTTCTTAAGAAGTTCTTATAATTGAGTTTTCAATTTCGTTAATTCTACTAGAGCCATTCTATAAGTAGTGATAGAAATAAGAGTAGATCCAGGAATAAGCTTGATCGAAAATTTAACTTCTCTTTCCTGGGGAAACCCTGGAGTTCTTTTTGGGAAGATTCTAGAAAATCACACACAGTAGGTATGTATTTAAGACTAGGACTTTCAAAACATGTATCAATTATATAAGCAAGATATGCACCAAAACCTTGATGAATTATCTTTCTTGCCAAGGCCACAGAAATAATACTACACATCAATGATCTTTTGCCTTATACAATGATGTGTGAAAATTTAGGATCTTTAAAAGTCACATGCTTTGACCTACAATTCACTATTGCATGATATATATAAAGTCAATCCATCCCGATAATAATAAAAAATTCTTGGAAAAGCATTTTAATCAAATCAGTAGGAAAGACTAATTTTTAAATCACGAAGGAACAAGCTCGATAAATTCTATTACAAACAACTTGTTAACCCAAGGGACTTTCAACTAGAACATTATAGTTAAGCCTCACAAATTTCACATTTTCAGGAATAACAAGTGATGAACAAATATAGGAGTGCATATAACCAAGATCAAATAGTGTAAAGACATAAAAGCCAAATATGTGAAATTGACCAACAACCTCGTCTTGTCCATCTTGATCATCCCTCAACCTCATAGCATAAGCTTGTGCAGTTGCTCTTGACCCACTAGCTTGATTTGCTCCATATGACCCTACTTCTTGGGTGTTTTTAGGTCTTGCCCCCTATTGGTTTGAGGAGGATTAGTAGATGGCTTATGAAATGAGCCTTTAATGCGCAAGAAGGGAACATTATTAGGATGAGGACAATACTTCCCTTTATGATCAAAGCTCTCATAATTAAAACATGCACCATAAGCTTTCCTGCAAGTACCTTAATGATTATTTCCACATTGTGCACAAATGGGAACGCGAGTATTACCTTGGCCATAATTCAGAATGCTAGCTATAGTGAACTATGATCTGTTTTGCTTATGTTGAGTTGACCTGTTAACACTACCAGTCTTAGAGTCATCAAACCTTCCCCTTTTGGATGGACCTCCAAAATTTGATCTCGCCTTTTAAAATTTATTTTTATGTCTACTAGCTTTTTTCTTATCAAGTCTTTCCCAAGTAAAAGCTGCATAAACTAATTTATAAAAGTTCTCATATTGCAAGATTGCCACATTCTTTCTGATGGGATCATTCAAATTGTCTTCAAATCTCACGCAATTATCTTTTTCCTCATTAATAATACCTCCAACATAATGAGAAAGTCTAAGAAACTTTTATTGATACTCAGTAATAGACATGCCCCATTGCCTTAAATTTAGAAATACCTTTTTCTTTGCATCACAAAAAGCAGGTGGGACATACTTCATATAAAATCCTTTAACAAAATCATTCCAAGTAAGAACAATAGGTTTTACCTTGTCATTTGGAACACTTACCCACTAATCGTAAGCTTTCTTTTGTAATAGTGACATATCATACTTGAATTTGGCTGCATCTAAATACTTCAACTGCTCAAACACCTTCTCCATGCGCTCAAGTCATTGTTCAGCATTAATGGGATCCACAGTGCCTTCAAACTCAACTCCACCCATTTTATTCATTTTCTCAAAGTTTATTCCATTAGGATCATGCATTATTTCAGCTATGTGGACCTGAGAACTACGGCTCATGTGAGATGATAACATTCAATTATACCTCTCGAAAGAAATATAAATGATCATTAGCAGTATAGTTTACCCAATTAAGAGTCGGGGTTGATCCTACAGAGAATAGGTTGAAACAATTCTATTAGCTATCACTTATTCAGCTATAGTTTCTACTTCTCAAAGTCAGACTCTATAAATTTCTATTATGATATTCTTTCCTAATCACTACCTCCCTTCTGGTCAAGTAATGAATACAAGAAAGTTTTCAATGTATGCACTCACTAAGAAAACATTTTGAATGAAAACATCATAATAGATGCAAAAACAAATCACGAGAATCAATACTACGTTTGCCTATCTAGTTATGTCTTCATGGTTCCCACAACCCTAGTTGTGAGATGAGCTATGCATAATTATAAGTAAAGAAACAAGAATTTGTGTACAACTCATGAAACAATACTTACAAATATAAAGAAAATTAACACCAGGACCAAACAATGTCAACAAGCAATCAAAACTTGATTCAAATCTTCCAAACTAGCCAACAAACACATTGTTGTGTGTGTTCTTATGCTACTGTCTAACATCTTTTGATCAAGGAATCAAATCTCTAAAAAAAATTTAGGTCATGTAATGTAGCCTTAATATGATAGGAAAAGCGTACCCTAAAAATATAACAAAGGTGGGTATTTATAAAAGTTCAAAACTACTCCTAAACGAACTAGGACAATGATGTGTCTCCAAAAGACGAAATTTACAATTCCAAAAACATAGAGTTATTGTATGTCCTCAAGCGTGTTTTGTTAGTTCTATATGTGTTTTTGTTTATTTTCCTGGGAAATTAAAGTGTGCTTGAGTTGATGATCATTTGATTGGTTTATTCGAGATTTGATTGATCTTGGAGTAAGTTGACAGCTTTGTGTTGAGGAGAGATCACAAGAAAAACAAAACATGAATGAAGAGCTAAATTGACTTGAGCTTGGCAAGGATTTGCGATAACTTGAAAGGAGAACTCAATGAACCAACTTCCCCGGGCCTTGAAGGATATTGTACTAGATATGTGGTGGTGGAAGAACCATGTTTTGACCAAGTATGCACACCAAGACAGCCACCATGGGCTGTGGTGTGCAATATTGGTTGTGTAGAAGCACCTTCATCCATGAAGAAACCATCCTTGGAAAGATGTCAAGAAATTGGCTAAGGCTCACACCAAGGAAGCACCATCAAGAGCCGTGGTGCTCACCACTGGCCGTGGTGGGATGGCCAGCCATATTTCACCAAAGGCAACACCAAGAGGCTTACCATTGAACTTGAAAAGCATCACTGGTCGTGAAGATGCCCAGGCAACACATTAAATGTTTTCCTAGTTCTATTAGGATTTGTTTTCCTACTTAATTTAGGATTATGTTTCAACTTCTATTAATACACCACATTGTTCTAGGTTTAGGGGGATGTTTTTCCTATTGTTTTGGGGATATATTGCATTAATGAAAACATTATTTTGAGAGCTTTCCATCATCAAAAATGCTGTTGGACAGTAGCAAAAGAACACACATGACAACTTTTTTTTTAGCTAGTTTGGAAGACTTAAATCAAGTTTGGATTGCTTGTTTCAATTGTTTGGTTCTTGTGTTGATTTTATATATCTTTGTAAATATTGTTTCATGAATTATACATAAATTATTGTTTCTTTACTTATAATTATGCATAGCTAATCCCACAATTAGGGTTATGGGAATCATGACGACAATTAGATAGGAAAAAGTAGGATTGATTTTCGTGATGTTTTTTGCATGTATTGTGATTTCTTCATTCAAAAGTCTTTCAAATTGAGTGCACGCATTAAGAACTTTCCCGTATTCATTTCTTTCTTGGGAGGGGTGTAGTGAGTAGGAAAAGAATATCACAATAGAAATTCAAAGAGGCTGACTTTGAAAGAAGGAATAAACTCCGTCTAAGTTACTTGAGACTGGGAGAAGATAGTACTCTAAAATCCAGGGCGTGGGTTAGTATAATATACATTCTGAGACCAGGAGGAGATGAATGAGATTCATCTAAGAAGTACTGAGAGGTGAATTAGATGTTACCTAACTCTCTAGATTTTGCATGCAATACATTAAATTGATATCATGAATACGACTTATCTATTAGGTTAAAAGTCATGGGGATCATAAACCTAGTCTAGTCTTCTTATTCTTTACAACTTTAATCTTGTTTACTTGTTATTACTTTATTTTTTGTTCTTAAATCATAATCAAAACCCCCACTTTTACTTTATACATTTTTTATTTTCAGTAAATAGATACTACAACTGAATAAGTGATAGCTAATAGTTTTGTTTCAACCTCTTTCCTATGGGTTCGACCCCGACTCTTAGTTAGGTAAAATATACTACTAATGATCATCTAGATTGCTTTCAAGAGGTATAAGTTAAAGTTATCAAAATGGCATTGTTGCCGGGGAATACGTCTTTGAAATAATCTATTAGTTACTATTTTAGTTTGTAGTTCTATTTCCTAGTTTTATTGTTTGTTTTTGTTTTTGTTTGTGGTTTTTATAGGGCTCATGTGGAAAATTGATGAAGTTTGAGTAATCAAGTACATTATGTCGTGCCACGACACTAAATTAGATGCTTCATGGGAGGCAACCCATGTGGATACTTGATGAAGTATGAGTAGTCGGGTAACCCACTATTGATGCCTAGGGCATCGTAGGTATCATCACTTATCTTGTTTTCAATTTTGGAGTTTTCAAGTGTATTGGGGATAATCACAAATTTAGTAGGGAGTTGGGCATCCTGAAATCCTTTGAAATTTTTCTTTGCATGTTTCTTTTCCCTAAATGTGTATTATCTAGTAGAACTAGCATGTTTAGGTTGTTTGTGTGAATGCAAGCGTCTACAGGAGTTTGTAGCAGCCCGTGATGGCCCTTATTTGAAATTTTTGTCTGATTGTGTGTTTGCTTCTCAATTATGAAGGCTAATTTGTTAAGATCTTTGTAACATTATACATAGTGATTTGTTGGTCAAATGCTAGTTAAGACTATGTTGATTAATACCAAATAGCATAAGATCAGTGCCATGTATGGGTGAGCTAAATTTGTGTGGTTTGATTTATTTTGTAAGCTAGAACTTATCCGGTTAGTCTTACTAAAACAATTGGATAGCTATATTAGGACACGATCATAGACGTTTGTTGATAATGAGTCATTTAACCTTAATTTAACCAACCAAATGAAATTGTACCCTTTGAACCAAAAGTTTGAGCTTTAATAGACCTTTTGTTTGATTAAACACAATTCACCTTCCCTCTCTATCTGTGTATCCAAATTTTGGCCCTAGTTCTTTCAAGGACAATGTGTACCTCAACTCAAGCTAAAAGCCTAAGTTGAGGGTGGCTACTATAAGGAGAATCAATTTGTGAACCTTTATCTTGGCCCTGGTCCTTCTTAGGAGATTATGAACTTCAACTCAGGCCAAAAGCCTAAGTTGAGGGTGTCTACTATACGGAAAAAATAGAAAAGTTAGGTTATGCAAAGAATAGTGGGATGAGAGGAAAAGAAAAGCATGGGTTGTGGACGCAAGTACAAAAAGAAAATAAGTGCTATAATGAGTCATAAATAATGAATAAGATTGAACAAAATCGAAAACTACTCCCGGGAAGAAAAAAATGAGAAAATAAGGAAACAATAAGAATTTGGAGGTTGAAAACAAATAGCTAATCCAAAGTAGTGTTTACAAGGGCAAAGTAGTCACTTTTATCCTAAATATATCCTACCCAATCCCGAGCCTATGTAACAAGCCTAAAAAGTCCTATTGTGATACAAAGAAGGTTATTCAAGAGTTCAAGTATTGAAATAAGGGTAAGCCTATGGTCTTTACTTTTACGTTGTTTGAACTTCTTTTTAGAATGCGAGTAGTTTTGTTCTGGTCTCTGTTTATCCTTTATACACTATGTGAGAGATTTCTTTGTGGTGAGGGCACTGTGATTGTGTTGTTTGGTTAGTATACCAGTACATGAATGTTTCACTAATTTGCTTAGATATGAATAGTATAATGTTATAAAGTAATCCTTGCAAATTGGTTAGAGCATGAGTGCATTGCATGAGTGAAGTTGGGCCTATGGTTTATTTTATAGGGTAGCTATATATTTCCTATGAGTTACATGTATTTGCGCGTCGTTTGGTATTATGTTGTGTTATTGCTTGAGGATAAGTAAAAATTTGAAGTTGAGGGTGTTGATTTGTCTCCAAAAGATAACATTTACGACGCCAAAAACATAGAATTATTGTAAGTTCTCAAGTTTTGTTAGTTTGATATGTGTTTTTGTTTATTTTCTAGGAAATTGAAGTGTGCTTGAGTTGATGATCATTGGATTGTTTATGTGGAGATTTGATTGTTCTTGGAGTAAGTTGGTAGCTTTTTGTTGAGGAAATAACACAAGGAAAACAAAATATGAAAGAATAGCTAAATTGACTTGAGCTCAACAAGGATTTGCGACAATTTGAAAGGAGAAATCAAAGAACAAACTTCACCGGGCCTTGAAGGACATTGTACTGGACATGTGGAGGTGGAAGAACCATGTTTTGAACAATTATGCACATCAAGATAGATACCACGGTCCGTGGTGTGCAATACTGGCCGTGAAGAAGCACCTCTATCCATGAAGAAACCATCCCAGGAAAGCTACCAAGAAATTGGCTAAGGCTCACATCAAGGAAGCACCACCACGAGCCGTGGTGTTCACCATTGACCATGGTGGGAGCCACAGTGGGATGGACAACTATATTTGTCCAAGGAAAACACCAAGAGGCTTACACCGAACTTCAAAAGCATCATTGGTCGTGAAGATGCCCAGGCAACACATTAATAGTTTTTCTAATTTTATAAGGATTTATTTTCCTACTTAGTTTAGGATTATGTTTCTACTTCTATAAATACACTAATTTGTTCTAGGTTTAGGGGGACATTTTTCCTATTGTTTTGAGGATATATTTCAAGACTAAAAATTTTGTTTTTGAGAACTTTCCATGATCAAAAACTTTGTTGGACAGTAGCACAAGAACACATACGACAACTTGTTGCTTGGCTAGTTTGGAAGACTTAAATCAAGTTTGGATTGCTTGTTTCAATTGTTTGGTTCATGTGTTGATTTTGTATATATTTGTACGTATTGTGTCATGAATTATTCACAAATTCTTTTTTCTTTACTTTTAATTATGCATAGCTAATCCCACAACTAGGGTTGTGGAAACCATGACAACATAACTAGATAGGCAAACGCAAGATTGATTCTCATGATTTTTTTTGCATGTATTGCAATTTCTTCATTCAAAAGTCTTTCTTATTAAGTGCACGCATTAAGAACTTACCCGTATTCATTGCTTGCCCGAGAGAGGGGTTAGTGATTAGGAAAAGAATATTACAACAGAAATTCGAAGAGTCAGACTTTGAAAGAAAGGATAAACTTCATCTAATTTACTTGAGACTGGGAGGAGATAGTACTCTGAGATCCAGGGCGAGGGTTACTATAGTATTCATTTTGAGACCAGGAAGAGATGAATGAAATACGTCTAAGAAGGATAAGGAGGAGAATTAGATGTTACCTAACTCACTAGATTTTGCATGCAATACATTGAATCAATATCATGAATACAAGTTATCTATTAGGTTAAAATTCATGGGGATCATAACCCTAGTCTAGTCTTCATATTATTTACAACCTTAATCTTATTTAGTTGTTATTACTTTGTTGTTTGTTCTTAAGTCATAATCAAAACCCCAACTTTTACTTTATACATAGTTATTTTTGGGAAATAGCTACTACAACCGAATAAGTGATAGCTAATAGATTTGTTTCAACCTATTTCTTTTGGGTTTGACCCTGACTCTTAGTTAGGTAAAATATACTACTAATGATCATCTAGATCTCTTTCGAGAGGTGTAATTATCACGATCCAAGTCTAGGTCCTAGACGTGATACGGCGAATGAGACACCCGAAGGTACCTCACCAAGCCTCTTAGCATTCATTAAACATGTCACATGTAATGATAAGCAAATCAAGAGAAAATATAAGGGATATAGGGACTAAGGGGATTCACATTAATAAGAATCAAAGACAACATAACATCCTTACTATGTCCAACAATATCTTCTACATTAAGACTTGGCGGAGGCTAAGACATGTCCCTAGCTCATCCTCAAGATTAAGTCAAAAATACCAAACTTAATTTAAATGTCTAAGCATAACATAAGTTAGATAAGATAGGAGTGTCATTCCCAGAACATGGGAACTCACCAAAGTAGTAGCCTTCAACTATTAACTTAGCCATGGGAAGGAGAGTGTGGAGCAATGCTGGTCCCTACATGGTGATATCATATAGGTAAAAATATGCATTAGTACTTTGAATGTAATAAGTATGTGAGTATTCTATGAAATGAACAACATAAGAGAGATACATGTATAAGCAATATAGATAAGTGAATGCATGCATAAGAGATCATCATGTGAAACCTTTAAACATTTATTTTGTAGGGAGATGACCATAACTGATATTTAAGACCATATGAGCTATTACATGGAATCCAACATATCCTCCTACATTAGCACAGGGAGACTACTTGCCAGATAGAACTCTGATCAACTTTAAACATTCTTTAATTTTAACTTTAACATTTGATGGATACAAAGGCCTAGCCGACAAGGGCTCCTATGATGACACATAGATAATGCAATATGAGACTTTACTTAAGAACCCCTTCGATCGAGTCCCCATATACATACTACATTCGGTGCTAGGTCAAATCCCACGACATAACGTTTAAACATCAATATAGCATAAGCATTCTATAACTTTAACATTAAAACATCAATCGAGGGAATAACTCGTTAAAACCTTTCATTTGATTTAATGTGAGAATTGTCATTTCACATTGAAACCTTACTTTGGTTAAGAAGCCCTTCATCAATCAACCATTTCATAAAGACTCCCTTTCATAAGCATTTACTTCATAACATTCATTTGGAGTCAAAATTCATTTCGACTTTGCGTTATCATAAGAAACTGGGTGGGCTCATTTCATAAAAACCTTTTAATGCCTTTAAAGAATTCTTGCATACATGAGAGTAATGGAAATGCATAAAATACACATTCTTAAAGCAACCCACCATATATATCTTAAAAACACTTTTCAAGACTTCATATAGGCACGTTAATAACATCATAACTTAAAGAAATCAAGAGTCAATATAGATCAATATATGTAAGGAAACTTCAACTATATCATAATCCATACATTTAAAGTTATCATGTAAAAGCCCATACGATTTCATCATTTAAAATTGAAACGCTAATTTGAGAAAACATTTGGGCTCCATGGGTGGAAGGACCCATGGATGAAAGCCCATATACCTTGGGGGAAACGAAATCCCTAAGAACACTTGAGGAATATAGGATACTTGAATGCCTTGAATTTGGAAACCCTAGCCTTGCCTTGAGGTTCTTGAGAGATTTTGGGAAGAGAGAATTTGGGAATCTTATGTCTAACTATAAAGTATGAGGTCTTGGAAGGGTTTAGGGTTTTTAGGTAAGAATTCTGCCCGTAAAATGATACCATTTTGATTTAAAACATAGGAAAAGACTGGAATGCCCTTTTAAAAATCTAGACAGAAATGTCTTCACGGGGCCCCTTCACAGTTCGTGGTAGGGTCTCGTGGTATAGGACTTAGAAATATTTGGAAAAAGGACTTGCAGGGTAGTCTCTGAAGTTTCTAGACGGACACATTCACGGTCTGTGAAATGCATCACGGCTTGTGAAATGCAGTCATGGTACAGGTCCTGCGGGAGGGCTGCAGAAGTGGCTTTCATGGACCACTTCACGATTCGTGAAAATCTCCACGACCTGTGGTGGTCCTCTGTGGACCCTGCTTTGGGAAAATTCTTGAGGGCTTTAGGGAGGGCTCAACACAGAGGGATTCACGTCCTGTGGTGCTAACCACGATCCGTGGTCCTATATCGTGGTTCGTCCCCTACAGATTGAGACTCTGAATCTCTAGCATAGTTGCACACCACGGTCCATAGTGCTTACCACAGTCCGTGAAGGCTTCTTATGTCAGTTTCTGCAATTTGTCTTAGAATTCTTCCTTGGTTCTTGGTTTAGGACCTTTTACATTTTCGGGATCGTACAATAATTGAGCGTTATCAGACAACTAAACATTTCAGCTTTGATTAGTCCCTAGAAGGGCACCACCATGACCAAATGGTGAGCACCACGTCTCATAGTGATGCATCGTAGTCCTTACCTTATCCGTTGGTGGTTGTCCACCCCACCACAGCACCCACTACGATGAGTGGTGAGCACCTCAGCTCGTGGTGGTGCTCTTTGTTGTGTGCATTAGCCAAAAGTTGGTTTCCTTCTCCTGGGTCTTTCTTTAAGGCTGGATGGCTTCCTTTCACATGTAGTGATGTAACACCCCCTAAAATATTCTATGTGGTGTTTCAATTCTCGATGAAAATGATATTGCTTCTGTATTTTAAACATAACTTTTCATAAATAGTTCAAATTAGGTGATTCAAATTTCTAAATAACCCCAACGGTATTACCTACAACTTTCATGAAGACCATATCTTAAGATTTGGAGGATACATAGATCAAAATATAGAGATCCCAGAATGGAAGTGGGAGATGATCAACATGGACTTCATTACCATTTTACCACCAACCCGCAAAAAACATGACTCTATGTGGGTGATTGTGGATAAGATGACCAAATCGACTCATTTCTTGCGGTTAAGACTAAGGACACCATAGAGGATTATGTCAAACTGTATCTTAGAGAGATTGTTAGACTGCTTGGAGTTCATTTGTCTATCATCTCAGATAGGGGAGATCAATTCACTGCTTAGTTTTGAAAGTCATTTCAAAAGGGTTTGGGTTCAAGAGTGAACCTTAGTACTGCTTTTCATCGAGACAGACGGTCAAGCAGAGCGTACGATATAGACTTTGGAGGATATATTGAGAATCTGTGTCATCGACTTCAAATGTAATTAGGATGATCATTACCTTTTATTGAGTTTGTATATTATAATAGCTTCTATTCGAGTATTCAAATGGCTTCTTATGAAGCTCTATATGGGAGGAGATGTAGATAACCAATTGGTTGGTTCGAAGTTGGTGAAGCTGAATTGATTGGACCATACTTGGTTCACCAAGATATGGAGAAGGTGAAAACCATCCAAGAGAGGTTGAGGACTGCTCAGAGATGCTAGAAATCCTACACTGATGTTAGGAGGAAAGATTTGGAGTTCGAAGTGTATGATTGGGTATACTTGAAAGTTTTACTCATGAAGGGTGTGATGGGATTTAGAAAAAAAGGGAAGCTTAGTACCCGCTACATTAGTCCTTATCAGATTGTGAAGAGGGTCGGTAACGTAGCTTATGAATTAGAGTTACCCCAAAATTATCATCTATTCATCCCGTCTTTTACATCTCCATGCTTAAAAAGTGTTTGGAAGATCCTTTACTTGTTGTTCCAGCTGAGAACATTGGGGTGAAAGAGAGTTTGAGTTATGAAGAGATTCCAATACAGATTCTTGATTGTCAAGTTCACAAATTAAGAACTAAGGAAGTGTCATCCGTCAAAGTCCTATGGCGAAATCAATTTTTTGAAGAGGCAACATGGGAAGGTGAAAAAGATATGAAGGCTAAATATCCTCATCTATTCATTCCTTCTAAGGATGATGTTCAAGGTAATATTCCTTACTTCTACCATTGAGTCGATGTGTATTCTTGAGTTTGAGTCATTTGACTATTTCAGTATGTGTTGTTTAAATATTTGAGTATTGGAGTTTTTAAGAAATTGATGTCTTGATAATATTCGTTATTCATGTCCCCTAGTTTCACCTTCATTCGAGGATGAATGATCCTAAGGGGGATATATTGTAACACCCCATAAAATATTGTATGTGGTGGTTCAATTCTCGATAAAAATAATACTACTTCTATATTTTGGGCATAACATTTCATAGAATAGTCCAAATTAGGTGATTTAAATTTTTGAATAACCCCAATGGCATTACCTACAACTTTCATGAAGACTATATCTTAATATTCATAGGATACATAGGTCAAATAAATTCATTTTTACAAGATATGATGTTATGACGAAATAGAGTGTTTGTAGAAGAAATATCATATCTCACGGTAGGATGTTCCAAATAAGTTAATTCTTAAACAACATGAAATTATGCTTCTAGATATACAATTCATATGAAGACACCAAAACTTAATTAGGAAGTTATCTTGCTCAAACGCAGCTCCGAAAAAGGGTATTCTATTAAAAAGGTTCATCTCACCAACCACAGAAAGATGTAGATCCATTTGACATCAGCCATGACATCAATAGTCCTCTATTTGACATCATCCATGAGATCACAATCCTCCATTGAATTTTTAAGATCATCCTTCATAATTATTTTTATTTATTGTTAGGTTCCTCTTCCACACCTATAAATACCCATCTTATTTCCTCATTTTATTCATCAAGTTTTTCCAAGCAACTCTTCTCTTTATAAACTTCTTTACTCATTCTCAAATATAGTTTTAGTTTTTAGTAGTGTAGAAATACTATTCTGGTGATTCTTATACTTCGGATAGTACACAAAATGCTCCGGCGGAGAGAAAAGGCTAGGGGTTCAAGAGTGGTCATTGAGTTCTTCAATTCAGAGTAAAGCTTCGAATTTCAGGTATGTAAAGCTATTCATAGCATTGAATTGAGTTCGTAATTAAGTTATAGTTCATCATAATTGAGTTATAGTTCAGTTTTACCCCAATCTTGAGTTCTAAATGAATTAATTCTTGTTCTATTGAGTTAGATATATTTATGCATTGAGATTATTATTATTATCTCACATATTATTGGAATTATTGTTCGTGGCTACTTTCCCATGAACCTTAATTGATTTGATGTTCATGAATATTTTTACGTGTGTTTTTAGTAAAGATGTTGGTTTTTAATATTCATTTACAAAAAGAGTGATTTGAATTAATACTATATATGTATTTTATTGAGTTTTGAAAGAGCAAAAGAATTGAGTTTAAATGAATTTGAGTAAATGATGTTTTGAGCAAGATATTTTGATGAGATGTAAATAATGTTTTGAAGTGTAATGATTGATGAAGAGGTAATAAGATGAGTTTGATATTTTTCCAATAAGACTAGATGATAATGTTAATATGAACACATATTTTGGAAGTAGTATTGAGCACCGATTTGGGTAAAAGTTTAATTGACTCAAACCCCAGAACTGTATAGCCAGCGTAGGATGAAGGCTATACCTCTTAAGTACCAAAAAGAAGACTTTAATGATTAGATCCAAGATTGTGATGTCCTTTACCCTGGCAAGGTATTGGATGGATGTGACAACGACATCACTTAGTTGTATCATCACTAGCTCATAAGTGATGGTTGTCGGTTAGAGAAACTCCCAACTGAGTACGCATTGCTTATTATTATTATTTTTAAACTTGCATTACATATAGATGTTAAGATGATGTTGAGTTCTGAGCCGAGTCTTTCTAAGAGGAGTTTCTTGATATTTGTCTTTACTTTGCTACCATTTTATATACTCGTACATTTCATGTACTAACGTCATTCAACCTACATCATTTTATGATGCAGATCAGGTGTTACAGATCCTCAACAGGCCCATCGTTGAAGATCATTATTTTTCAGCTATTTGATGAGTCCTTTTTGTATTCGGAGGAACTCTTTATTCTTTTATTAATGTTGAATATTATGTTACTTTTGAGGTAGCCATGGATATGTCATTGGCACCGTCTGATAGTGTTAGAGGCTTCATAGACAGAGTTTGATGATGTAATTGGAGTAGTTCTTCTTTGAAACTACTTCTTTTAAGGATTATTTCTTTCATTTGATTTTGATGATGTCGAGCCCACATAAATAATCTTATTTTCACTTAAGTCCGCTGATGAACGAATGAGTGATGAAACCAAGTGGTTCTCTCAGAAGCCAGAGATAGTTTCTAAGTGCCGTCCACACCTAGGGTACCCTCTCAGGGCGTGGCAAATGGTGTGCACCACAACACTTAAAAGGTCTCGTGGTATGCACCCTTGGTCCAAACATAGTGCTTTAGTCTCGAAACATCCAGGCCAAGGTCCTTCAATGCATGATGAAGTTTGTTTTTTGATTTCTTCTTGCAAGTTGTCGCAAAACCTCACCAAGATGAAGTCAAGTTAGCACTTCTTGAGTATTTTGCTTTCCTTATATTTTCTTCTCAATACCAACATACAACATTAAGCCAAAATCAATCAAATTTTCAGTTAAACCAATCCAAATATTGTCAACTCAAGCGCTCTTCAATTTCCCTGAAAACTAAACAAAAACGCATATCAAACTAACAAAATGCGCTTGACAAGTTATAATAATTTTATGTTTTGAGCGTCATAAATGTCATCTTTTGGAGACAAATCAACACCCTCGACTTAGAATTGTTGCTCGTGCTCAAGAAATAACACAACATAAAAACAAATGATGAGCAAATACAATCAACTTATAGGAAATACATAGCATCCCTATAACATAAATCTCACGCAGAACTCCACTTATACAATGCACTCATGCTCTAACCAATATCGAAAGGATTAATTCATAACATCGTACAATTCCTAGCTAACCAAATCAATGCAAGCAATTATGTACTAGTCAATATAGCAACCAAACAACATAATCACGGTGCCCTCACCACAAAAAAGTCTCTTACACAAGGTATATAGTATAAACAGAGACTGAAATAAAACTACTCACACTCTAAAAAGAAGTTTAAACAATGCAAAGGTAAATACCATAGGCTTGCCCTTATTTTCACCACTTCAAATCTTGAATAACCTTTTTAGGATCATAATAGGACTTTTTAGGCTTGTAACATAGGATCAGGCTCAGGTAGGATATATTTAGGATAAAATTGACTACTTTACCCTTTTGAACGCTACTTTGGCTTAGCTTTCTCATTATTTCTTCTTGGGAGTGTTTTCCCGTTTTGTTCAATCTTATTTTTGTCTTTATAACTCATTTTTGCACTTATCTTCTTTTTTACTTGCGGCCACAACCCATGATTTTCCTTTCTTCTCATCCCACCATTCCTTTCATACCTTAACTTTTCTGTTTTTCATTATGGTAGCCACCCTCAACTTAGGCTTTTGGCTTGAGTTAAAGTACATAATCTCCTAAGACGAACTAGGGCCAAGATAAAGGTTCAAAAATTGATTCTCCTTATAGTAGCCACCCTCAACTTAGCTAGTGTTAAGGTACACATTATCCTTGCATAATCACAGACAAAAATATAAGGTGAATTGTGCTTAATCAAAGAAGAGGTCTATTAAAGCTCAAACTTCTGGTTTAAAGGGTACAATTTCATTTGGTTGGTTAAATTTAGGCTAAGTGACATTATCAACAAAAGCCTATGATCCTGTACTAATCCAGCTATCCAATTATTTCAGAAAAACTAACCAGGCAAGTTCTAGCTTACAAATACATCAATCAAACTACACAAATTTAGCTCACACACGCATGGCATGTATCTTACGCTATTTCATACTAATCAACATAGTCATACCCAGCATTTGAACAACAATCATTCAAAAATTTTAAGTAAGGGTCATTTTTTCAATTTCACGGGCTATTACAAACTCTTATAGACACTTGTATTAACACAAACAACCTAAACATGCCAGTTCTACTAGATAACACTCCGTCAAAGAAAAGAAACATGGCAAGAAAAACCCCAAAGGGTTTTAGGATGCCCCATTCCACACCAAAATTTATGCATATTTCCCAATGCACTTAAAAAAACTCTAAAGTTTAAAATAAGGAAAGTGATCATACCTGTGATGCCCTAGACATCAGTAGTAGGTTACCTGACTACTCAGATTTAAAGAAGTTTCTACACGTGTTGCCTCCAATGAAGCGCGTAATTTAATTTTGCGACATGACATCCTCAAACTACACTATTTCTCCATTCTTGGATTTTGAACAGTGTCTCTAGGTAGTGAACCATTCTTTCCTTGATTTACCGTGGCTGGCAGTTGCCCCATTTGCTGCTCCAACTTCTTGATAAAGGTTGAGTGTGACTCTACAACTTGGGTCATTTTGGATATGTCTCCCTTTAGCTCCTTCACACCAGTTTCTGTAGGTTTAATTTTCTACAACACTTTCGTCAGTATCTCTTCCATCCTTGAGTCGCTTGCTCCAGCTCCACCTCTATCTCTGTTTCTAGGATGCACATAAATATCACTCCAATCAATTTTATATTAGTCCTTGTTATAACACTTACCTTGATTGTGGTGTTCTGTCCTATCATAATATTTATTCTTTTGAAAGCTCCGACCTTGATTTCAAGAGTTGTAACTATGAAAAACCCCTGGTTGTTTATGTACTTTGCCTCTTCATCACCAAGTAGGTCATCATAGAGACCTGAAGGATCAATATCTTTTACCTTTTTTAGATCTCTATCTAACAAGCGCTTGGTCAACCGATTCAGCTAAGTCTGCATGTAAGCCATGTCTTAGTCACGCTCTTCTTCTTTTCTTTTTTTCTCTGTTTACATCTCAAGGATGAACCCTAAAGAGTCTTAATCTCTAGTATACCAGACCCTATTGTTTTCTGCAAGCTGATCCAAGATAGTTTTGGCTTCCTAGAATGTCTTGGCCATGAATGAACCTCTATAAGCAGCATATATGAAGGGTTTGGTCACAAAGTTACAAGACCTGTAGAATAACTCTTTCAAGTGCTTATCAGTCAGGTTGTGATTCAAACACTTCTTTAACTTTTACCTGAATCTCTCCGAAGTCTCGTGCACTGCTACGGTCCGTAACTGCTTATGAGAAACAATCTCATCCAGAAATGCTTTCCACAACCCCCTCTGGGTTGTGATAGGGTCATGAGGAAGCTCAATTAACCCCTTCATTGCCTCCCCAGACAGCAATAATAGAAACAGACATAGTCGTATAGCTGATTGGCCAACCCTAGGAATTTCAGATGGCGATAAAGTTCATCAAGTTCTGGTTTGCATCTTCACTAGCTACTCAACTAAATAGTCCTTTGAGGCTCAACATCTGCAACATGGTGCTAGTTATAATGAACTTAACACCTTGAGGTAGTGGTGGAAGCAATATAGCTCCAATAGCTTGTTTGCTATCTATATCAGCACCATTATCCACTAGGTTATTATCCCACACTTGATTATTCTCAATATCTCTCAGCCTTTGCATCTCACACTCTCCTGCATTTATCTTTCAAATGAACTTATCAGTTCAGAAATAGGGAAGGAGTAGTTCACCAATATTGCGAGTGTTTGACATGCATTATTAGTTCCCTTCAAAAACAAAAACAAGAAACTAAAAGTAAAATTAGGAAATAGAACTAGAAATTGAACTAGTAACTAATAGACTATTTCCAAGCTGTATTCACCGGCAACAACATCATTTTGATAACATTCAATTATACCTCTCGAAAGAAATATAGATGATCATTAGCAGTATAGGTTGAAACAATTCTATTAGATATCACTTATTCAGTTGTAGTTGCTACTTCTCGAAAATAAAAGTGCATAAAGTAAAAGAGGGGGTATTTCTTTTGATTTAAGAAAAGGTAACAATGTAATGACAAGTAAATAGTACTTAGGTTGCAAATGATATGGAGACTAGACTAGGGTTATGATCCCATAACTTTTAACCTAATAGACAACTCAGATTCATGATATTGATTCAATGTATTGCATGCAAAATCTAGCGAGTTAGGTAACATCTAATTCATCTCCCGATCCTTGTTAGACGTATCTTACTCATCCTCTTCTGTCCTCAGAATGTGTACTTTACTAACCCTCGCCTTGGATAATAGAGTACTATCTCCTCTCGGTCTTAAGTAACTTAGACGAAGTTTATCCCTCCTTTCAAATCCAGACTCTCCGAATTTCTACTATGATATTCTTTCCTAATCACTACCTACCTCCCGAATAAGCAAGGAATACAGGTAATTTCTCAATGAGAGCACTCAATAAGGAATATTTTTGAATGAAGAAATCATAATATATGCAAAAACAAATCACGAGAATCAATCTTATGTTTGCCTATTTGGTTATGTTTATGCATAAATATAAGTAAAGTAATAAGAATTTGTGTATAACTCATGAAACAATACTTACAAAGATATAGAAAATCAACATAAGAACCAAACAATGTAAACAAGCAATCAAAACTTGATACAAATCTTCCAAACTAGCCAAGAAACACAAGTTGTCGTGTGTGTTCTTGTGCCACTGTCTAGCAGTTTTAGATCAAGGAATCAAAGATCTAAAAATATGGTTTAGGTCGTGTAATATAGCCTTAATATGATAGGAAAAACGTACCCTAAAAATATAACAAAGATGGGTATTTATAGAACTTCAAAACTACTTGTAAACGAACTAGGACAAATAAAGTTTGCAGCTTCGATTGGTCTGTTAACGGGCACTACCATGGCAAGTAGTGAGCACCATGGCTCGTGGTGATGCATCATGGTCCTTTCCCTTAGTGGATGTCCACCCCATCATGGCTCATGGTGGTTCTCCTTGGTGTATGCCTTAGCCAAAGGTTGGTTGCCTTCTCCTAGGGCTTTCTTCATGGATGGATGGCTTCCTTTCACAAGAAGTGGTGTGCACCATGAACCTTGATGGGTCTCGTGGTGTACACCCTTGGTCCAAGAATGGTGCTTTAGTCTCCAAACATCCAGGCCAAGGTCCTTTAATGCATGAAGACGTTCGTTCTTTGATTTCTTCTTGAAAGTTGTCGCAAAGCTTTACCAAGATCAAGTTAAGTTAGCACTTATTGAGTATTTTGCTTTCCTTTGCTCTCTTCTTAATTCCAACATACCACCTTAAGCCAAACTCAATCAAATTTCCACTTAAACCAATCTAAATATTATCAACTCAACCGCACTTCAATTTTCATGAAAACTAAACAAAAACACATATTAAACTAACAAAATATGCTTGAGAACTTACAATAATTTCATGTTTTGAGCGTCGTAAATGTCGTCTTTTGGAGACACATCATGAGGATGTGGACAAGCTCTTACACCTTGTTGGTTTCCACTTCAGACCCATTAGTATGACAAAGATATTGGTCTGAGGAATGTTCGCCAATCCCTTTTAGTGCATGAGGTTGGGAATAAGAGTTACTCATACCTTCACGAGCAGTTTCCATAGGTCTATTAGAAGAACAAGACATAACTTAATTCGTTCAAAGGGGAAAATTACATTGTATTATGTACATATACATGATCCATATGCAATCTACATGCATTAAAAATATGATTAACAAAGTGAGCAAATAATATCACCAAAACCTTAAAAAGGGAAGTGTTCTTAATAAGAGAGCCATATCAGATGACAATGAGGATGAATACAGACCTATTCAATCTGAAGATGAAGAGGATCTGGACCAAAGGGAACAATCTCAAGATGAGGATGAGAAAACTAGTGCCTCTCCCTTTAGAGCATTGGAGGATATCACAGATACTACAATACAGGAGGAGGTGCTGCAGGTCACTGAGGAGAAGGGTTTATCACCTAGGGGTCAGCAAGATTAGAACAAGAAGAAAAAGAAACAAGGCATCTCCACCAATTCAGATAATGCTACTTGTAAGAGTGGCATCAAAACAAGGTCCAAATCCATGAAACCTTGATGATGAATACAATATACTGGAATGCAAGGAGTATTGATACTCAAGGTGCTTTGGATAGACTCCAAAAACTCAAGGATTATCATAGTCTCTCTATGTTGGCAATTCTTGAACCATTTGCTCATCAATCACAGATCAACCAATACAAAAATCAGCTTAGAATGAATAATGCCTGTCATAATCCTAATAACAAGATTTGGCTATTCTGGAATCAGGATGTGGACTCTCACATTAGAGACCAGGATGAACAACAGGTCACTTGTGATATTAAACATGTGTCTAGCCCCAATTCTCACACTATTACATTTGTCTATGCCAAGTGTAAAGATTACTTGAGAAGAAGTCTTTGGGAAAAAATGCTGCAGGTGGCTGATATTGATACCTTCCTGGATAATGTTAAAACATGTTGGGATAGGCATATGGAAGGAAATCCTATGAGAATTTTCCACCAAGGGCTACATCAAGCTGGACAAGATAGGGATGGCAAGCTTCAGGAGAAAAAGATTAAAAAGGATCAAACAACCTCCTTGAACTATTTTTATCTTCAATATTCTAACTTACTCTTCAAATTAGATATCAATATGACTAGTGATAACCGCTTTGAAGGTTCTACAGTTAGGACCATTGTAAAGGGGAGAGTCTCCCTGCATCTTACCTACCTAGGATTAGAGTAGCCTTTTTCTTTTTCTTTTCTTTCCTTCTACTTTTTGACTGTGCAAGAACTTGTACACATGCAACATATCAATCCACAGTTGGAGGGCCAGCTATGTGTGCTGCATATTACAGCAGTGGCATGATGGAGCACTTCACTATTTGGAGCTTGCAGCTTGTGGAATTCCTCCATGCAACCGGAACTTACATCAAGGGGCTGGTGCTGGAGTGTCAGCAACTGAGCTTGGAATTCCAACAACATGCAGCATACAAGGAGAAACTACAACACAGTTTTTGCTGTGCAGAATTTTTCTTGTTCTTTTACTTGTGCAGGTATAATACACAACTGCAATCTCCAAGAACAAGTTCTTCAGTATACAAAAACTTACTAGAACATAAAGCAACATCAAGACATACCTGCAACAGATGGACTACAGCTGCAGCAACAGCCATCAAAATTCCAGCACAGGCCACAGCTGCAGCCCCCAACAAAAGCATCATGCAACATCAAATTGACTCCAAACTGGGCAGGAATACAGAAAATATAGTATTTGCAAAGCCCAAGAAGTTTCAGCTCAAACGGATATTTGGAGACGTTAGTCAAGCGACCTTGAAAAGGTTAGCCGAATTAAGTCTCCAAATGGAACACTTCACTACTTGGAGCTTCCAGCTTGTCCAAAAGGCCTCCAAATGTTGCAAGAACACATAAAATACAGTATTTGCAAAGCCCAAGAAGTTTTACCTCAAACGGATAATTGGAGACGTTAGTCGAGCAACTTTGAAAAAGTTAGCCGACTTAACTCTCCAAATGAAGCACTTCACTACTTGGAGCTTCCATCTTGTCCAAAAGGCCTCCAAATGTTGCAAGAACATAGAAAATACTGTAATTACAAATCCCAAGAAGTTTCATCCCAAACGGATAATTGGAGACGTTAGTCGAGCGACCTTGAAAAAGTTAGCCGACTTAAGTCTTCAAATGGAGCAATTCACTACTTGGAGCTTCCAGCTTGTCCAAAAGGCCTCCAAATGTTGCAAGAACACAGACAATACAGTAACTACAAGGCCCAAGAAGTTCCACCTCAAATGGATAATTGGAAACGTTAGTCGAGCGACCTTGAAAAAGTTAGCCGACGTAAGCATAATGAGGAGGTTGGTGTCTATTTGTTATTGGTCTTGTTGGCTTGTCTCTATGCATTTGCAGGTATCTGGAGATACATTAAAGCATGTTACAGTTGGGGACATGTTTACAAGACACAACACATAAAAACTCCAACAACATGCAGCATATAAGGACAAACTACAAGTCCACAATGGACCTGCAGAACCACAACATAGTGTTTGCTGTGCAGGAGTATTGGAGGTACTTTTCTTCTTGTTCTTTTACTTGTGCAGGTACAATACACAACTACAATCCCCAAGAACAAGTACTTCAGCATACAACCACTCACTAGAACATAAATCAACATCAAGACAGACCTGCAATAGATGGGTTACAACTGCAGCAATAGCAGTGGCAACAGGGTTGTTTTTCTTTGCAGATGCAGGGATTACAAAGTGCATGGTTGCACTTGTAGATGCAGCCAACAGCTACCATGCTACAACACGTGCAACAGCCCTCCTGGATTCTGTGCAGGCATACAAGAACCCTCCAATATCCAAGGCACCATCTGTTAAACCTCCTGGCAGCAGCAGCACCCATCAACACTCATTATGGGAGTCTAATCTGGGAGGCCATTGTTCTTGTTTGTGTGGTTGTTTATTTGAGTAAGCAGGCTGCTGGAACATCAAAAGCTGCAAAATCCATGAAGCTGCAGTTGCAGATATCATGCCACAGAGTGCTGAAGCTGAATTTGATTGGAAGCAACAACAAATTCACAGCTGTGGAATGCAGCAGCTACAAACACCATCAACAAGAGGAGTTGCAACCAGCCACAACACCTTGGAGCTCAGAAGATACAGCAGCAACCTTACAACTACAACAATCCAATACCAACAATCTTCAACTTCCATCTACTTACAATTGAGGAGCCCTCCAATGGGCACCACAGAACCCCCACACACTGGTTTGCTTCCTTGGCTATTTCCTTGTGCAGGTCCACAAAGAACCAAACAAAGGGAGACAGCAACCATTCATGCAGGGGCCTTCTTGCAGCAGCTCCAAGTCACTTTGAGCTCCTTAATTGTTTGTTTGTGGGTATGCAGGTACAATCATGCAAAATGCAAGGAAACACCCAAGCAACTGCTCATGCCATGGCTGCATCACCTACAAGTTACAATTTGCTGCTCTTCAGTCACTCCTTTTCTCAACAACAACTCCAACGTTGCTGGTTATTATAGCTCTATATACTTCCTCTCGTTTCATCCTCCTTAGCTGATAATCATGATTGTGATGCTGTTGCATACTTCCCTTGGACTTACTTGGTACGACAAGACGAAAAAGGGCAAAGATGAAAAGAGCTTCTTCACCCCATGCGATATAGAAGGTTCATATACTTGTTCTTCCTCAATTTAGCTATGTATGGTACGTAGCATAGTTGAATAGGACTAGTGTAGGTTACTTTCTTGTCTTCTCATGGAAGGGGAGAGTCTCCCTCATTTATGCTTTCTTAGTCGACTTGTATCGGGAGGAGTCCTCTCATAGGTTTACTGCTTTCTAGTTATAGATAGCTCCTTTTGCTATGGGGATGAGTTAGCCGACCTTAATAGGTTAGCCGACTTATGAACCAACATAGGATCGGAGGTAAGGTTTATGTCCCCCTCCTTGTATTTTTCTGTTTTATTTTATATTAAGGCTTGGGGGTGATGCTCAACCCCTGACTGTGCACAAGAGGTGGGAGCCTCGTGTAGGGTCTGTTCCCATAAAAAAAAAATATACAAACAAATCAAAACAAAAGTCCTAGAACCACAAACCTAGGCTCTGATACCAACACTTGTAGTTTTAAGAACAAAACTTATAAAATATTTACGACATTTAAAAGTGCTTAATGTAAGATATATTAATTATAATTTTATTGTAAAATTAGGCCCATTCAAAATAGTTAAAGATACAAAATCTTGGCATTTAAAAATTAATTTGATTTTATATTTAAACAAATAAAAAATTTCCAATTTATGGCAAAAGAACTTTTTAAAATAATTTTAGAAAATACCTTACGAGATTTGAATGTATCTTTTCATACTACTATAGCTCATGTTATTATCTATTTTCATACTTACGAGTACCAAATTTAACTAGTTCATACTTCATACAACTATAACAATACAAATAGTATTTTAGTACATTACAAGACTTTTTTCACACCCTAAAACAACAAAATATTCCACCAAATTTAAGCTACAAACCATAATGTCTTGATCAAACTAGACTTCAAAGTTACATATATATGTACAACCCATGGATCATATACATGTACGAAGACCCTAAAAAATATAGATGCCTATATGCAAATGTGATCTTCTTTAAAGCTCCCAAAAATACTATCTCCTATAGCCAATCTCCTCGAATATTTTCTATGATAGAAACAGCTATCACTAAGCGTTATGCTTAGTTGTGTAAAAACTACAATTTGAATCATGTCGTGGGCAACACAATTGAAATATAATAAATAAATCAAGTCAACAATTATATCAAGAGTATCAAGTTTGATAGTTAAAGATCAAAGTTTTAAGAAACTCATAGAACCATCCTTTCAAAAGACTAAATATCAAGTTTCGCCCAATATGTACATCATACCGTCACACAAAAAATAATCAAGTATAAAGAAGGACCGTAGCCCTATATCAAGAAGGGTGAAAATCCAATAATCAAGAGAACCAAGTACCATATTTAAAATGGCTTTCTAGTTTGTAGTTAAAATGGACAATCCATACGTAAGACGAACCAAAAATTCAGAATCAAGATGACAAAAGATCCAAATCATTGTCCTAACTTTCGTCTACTTTTTTAAATGCATAACAACAAAATTAGGTTCTAACGTGCACATAAGAGTCATAGGTATGTGTGTCAAGTTTCCAAAACATGTTTATTCACTAAAAATAAATCTCTACAAAATGAGATATTCTAAAATTACCAAAAGTTTCAAAGTTTCGAAAGGTAATTGATCACTTACCAAGTATATGGTGAGTCTTCACTTGTTTGCACTAAGAAACTAGTTTTTCTTGTGGATTTTGTGAACTAAATGATTGTAAGAGACGTATAGATGTCCCTTAGTTTTAATAAACTGACCTTCTTATAGGAGCTTCAATAATATATAATATAGAAGTGACATTTATCACTAAAGTTGCTTGAAAAAAAAGGGTGGGTGCCCAAAAAGTCAATATGGACTGCCCAACTCCTAAAATATCACTCATTGATTCTATTATTAGAATATTATTAAGGTGTCATGAGAATTTACTAATCTACCCTGATAGAATTTTTTATAATACCGTAGGAGTTTAAGGACATCGAATACTCCCATATCACAAAGTCTGAGTCAAGGAATTATAAAGTAGGAGTATATCCTATCATCAAAAAATAACCTCTTAAAGTATAAATACTATCTTACGCGTTACATGCTCTACACGTTTACAATATCCAATCTCTCAAAAGAGCCAACGTTAGAAGTAAAAAAAATAAATACTAGCTAGCATTACCAGCCCAAGCAGACCTATTCAATGAGAAAGTGTCTCGTGCTGATTTTAAGGCTGTTTTTCAAGTGCTAGACCAAGTTATGACTACTCAGGTCAATCGAGAGGTTGTATCTCTAGTAAACCCAAATGCAAATAAGGCAACAATAAGAGTCTAGGACTTTAATTGAATGAACCCTCCAGAATTTCATGGTTCGAAGGTGGATGAAAATGCATAAGAGTTCATTGAGGGCATCGAGAAGAGTACTCAGATTATGGGTGTCACTCCAGTTGAGGGTGATGATTTAGCTGCCTATCAATTGAAGGGAGTGGCTCAAATTTTGGTATAAGCATTAGAAGGATGATAAAGCTGAGGATACGGGTATACTTGATTAGGACAAGTTTGAGACTGTTTTCTGGACAAGTTCTTTCCACTAGAGTTAAGTTTGTCTCAGGTGTTTCTAAGACTATGGTGAAAGAGTGCAGAACTGTAATGTTAATTAATAATATGGACATCTCCCACTTGATGACTCATACTTCACAGATTGATAAGAAAAAAACTTAAGGAGAGTGCTAAGGGGAACAAGAGGGCTTAAAGAAATAATGTGGACTATTCTCAATAGAAATCAAGAGGTGGTAATCGTTCTCAGTTTTTTTAGAAGTAATCAAAACATGCCCCATATTCTGCTAGTGCTCCAGTGCCTAAGTTCATAAAGGAGAACAAGGATAGCGTGTCAGGCTCTAAGTCACATGATGGTGTCACTATTAGTCACATATTTTTGGTTTGTCAAAAGTGTGGTAAGAATCACCTGAGAGAGTGTATGGTCGGTAGTGGTGGTTGTTTTGGATGTGGTAAGATAGGTTACAAATTGAGGTATTGCCTATCGGTCACAAATAAAGGCAGAGGTGTCCATCAACAGACTCATCCTAACACTTTAACTGCTTCAACAGTTTGCCTGACTCAGCAAGGTACCTTATCTAGTACTGTTGGCGGGTAGCACTAGATTAGGTTCTATGTTCTTCAGACTTAATAGGATCAGGAGGATTCCCCTAATGTAGTCACTAATATGTTACAAGTCTTTTAATTTGATGTTTATGCATTGTTAGATCCAGGGGATACACTTTCCTTGGTGACTCCTTATGTTGCTGTAAACTTGATATCCTGAAATCTTATTTGAACCTTTCTTAGTCTCTACTATTGTTGGTGAATCAGTCTTAGCTAAATAGGAATACAAAAATTGCCCAATCTATATCTTTTCGAAAATCACATCAGTTGATCAAGTAGAATTAGATATTCTTGATTTTGATATCTTCCTTGGCATGGACCGGTTATATTCCTGTTATACCTTAGTCGACTGTAAAATCAGAGTCGTTAAATTCTAGTTTCTAAATGAGCGAATCATAGAATGAAAAAAAGTACCTCAATGCCTATTGGTCGGTTTGTCTCTTACCTTAAGGCCAGAAAGATGATTTCTAAGGGTTGCATCTATCATCTAGTCAGGGTTTAGGATTCTAATTCAAAAACTCCAACCCTTCTGCCAGTTTCTGTTGTGTGTGAATTTCCAGAATTGTAACCTGAAGATCTTCCCTAAGTTCCTCCCGAAAGGGAAATTGACTTTGGCATAGACCATCTTCAAGATACCGAACCTATCTCCAATTCTCCTTATAGGATGACTCCAACTGAGCTTAAGGAGATGAAAGATCAGTTAAAGGATTTTCTAGGTAAAGGTTTCATCAAACCCAACATTTCGTCATAGGGTACTCTAGTTCTCTTCGTGGTAAGAAAGATGATTCTCTCAGGATGTGCATCGATTACCACCAGTTGTACAAGGTCACAATCAAGAACAATATCCCATCCAAGGATTGATGACTTATTCGACCAACTTCAGGATGCCATCTTTTTCTCAAAGATAGACCTCATATTTTTAGGTTTATGAATTCTCCAAACCTAGAGTTTCTAGGATTTTCATGGGGTTTTGATGCAATTCAGTTCTTCTTTATGATTATCCTTTAATTGTATGTTTTACGTATAATTGCACATATTAAATGGTATTTTTATGAACCCTCAGTATATAAGTATTTTCATAACTTAGTATTATGTTTTTTCATAAGTATGTTTTTAGATTATCAGGTTTCATTATTTTAGATACTTTGAGATAAAGTGTCTTTTATTTTTTATTAATTTATCATGATTCATGAGCTATTTAGTATTTTGAATTTATCAGTATAAGTTAGTATTACCAGATTATTACTTTCAATAGTTATTACATATTTCCACTGTAGTTATACTTAGCACCGAGCGAATTTAGGGATGAAGTATTCCGATCAGCATCCGAGAACCTTTAGTAGGAATATCTATGTCCCACAACTATGTTCCATTGTAGGATTTAAGGGAATTCCCATCAGTTCAGGCTATCTTCTTAGTCTATATAGACATTAGCTTAGTGGATCCACATTAGCTCAGATCAGCCTTTATACCTTGGCTAAGTATATTGGGCCTTTTTGATTAGTATATGTCAATTTTAGTATCTCCCACATTCAGTCTTTCAGTTATTGCATGGTGTTCAGTTATTTTATTACAGCTTCATCAGTTTTCATGATATTTACATGCTCATCGCATTAGTCATGTGTTATAGTTCTACATGTTTAGATATCATGTTTATTATGCATATTCTACATACCCAGTACATTCAAAGTAATGACTGTATACTTTTTGCCTATATTATTTGATGATATAGGTTCAGACGTTCAGCATTCGGACAACAATTAGTACTATCTCTATTTAGCATAGTAGCTTTCTTGGTGAGTCCTCATCTTTTTAAGGACAACCCTTATGTTTCTTTTCAGTCATTTACTTTCAGTTTTAGACAGTTGGAGTTAGCTAGAGACTTGTCCTAGATACTCATAATAGTAGAGGCTTTTCAGACAGTAAGTTTCTATTCAACCTATGTGTATTCTGACTATGTCTATTTGATATTATTAGACTATTTCAGTTTAGTTCCGCATTCAGTTATCTTTTCTTATTATTTCATGTCTATCTAAGTGTCATTCCATACCATGAGGTTAGCTTGAGGTCACTTATGGATCTAAGCACCGTGTCGCGACTAGGGGGTAGTTTCAAATCATGATATATGCACACTTCATTCATGTAAATATAACGGAGCAATTCATTATGCTAAAGGGTACTTGAAGGAAATAGTGAGGTTGCATGACATTCCGATGTATATTATTTAAGATAGAGGTACGCTATTTACTGCTAACTTTTAAAAGTCCTTCCAAGATTGTTAGGGGACTCATGTAAAGTTGAATACTATTTTTCACCCTCAAACGGATAAGTAGGTAATAAAAACTAGCCAGACTCTTGAGGATCTGTTGAGAATGTGTGTGATTGATTTTGAAGTTTATTAGGATGAGCATTTGCCTCTTGTGGAATTCGCTTACAATAATACTTATCAAGCGAGAATCCAGATGCTCCCTACGAATCTCTTTAGGAGAGGCATTATAGATCTCTAATTGATTGATTCGAACCTTCAGAAGTTGAATTATTGAGTCCTAACCCAATTCATGAAGCTATCAGAAAAGTGAATCTTATCGTGAGTCGACTCAAAACTATTCAAAATAGACAAAAATCTTTTACTAATATGAGATGTCTAGAGTTAGAATTTGTTATGGGTGATAGAGTGTTTTTGAAGGTTTCACCTATAAAAGTGTAATTCAATTTGTTAGGAAGGGCAAACCTAGTCATAAATCCATTTACCCTTATGAAATCTTGTAAAGAGTTAGAAAAGTTGTGTAAGTTGAAATTATTGTCTAACATCTCCATGGTGCATCTTGTCTTTCATGTGCCTATGTTATGATTGTATAGACTTGATCCTTCTCATATCCTGTCTCACAAGTAAATTTGGTTTACGAAGGATTGTCTTATAGGGAACCTATGCAAAACCTAGATCGATAAGTTAAAGGTTGAAAAGGACATGAAAGTGGATATATCCTCACTTGTTCTCTATTTTAGGTATGTGCTAAGACTTTTTGCTATTGTATTTCCGCAACATTTTCTAGTGGTATGAATCCCTTTACTTTGTGTCTAGACTCGATCATTGTAGTCATGATAGTCGTTATGGTGACCTTGTCATTTTGTTGGCTATTTGTATAATGTATTTGTGGGAAAAATTTGGAGGTTAGTCAACCGTAGGCTATGATCCATAATTGAGGACTAATGTCTTCATGAGGGAGATAATGTAATACTCCATAAGTTTGAGTTATGTTTGAACTTTCTAAATGCATATGATTCAATCCGGGCTATGAATAATTCCATGTCTGAGATAATATACCTCTCCTAATTGGAGTAAATTGAGTTTAATCTGAACTCCATATAAAAATTAATAAGCGTTTTACCAAAAATCGAGCAATTGAATAAATTTTGTCCAAGTATTCGAGAGAGGAGGTTGTTAGGAGCGAGGGCGATTGCAGAATGCAGAGACCATCCTCGTGATGGACCTCGCGGAGATTCCCATCATACGAAGGGACCTCATGATGACCTTCGCAACACAGTCCTACTTTCCTAGTCAATATATATATATAAATATTACTTTAGCTCGGAATTTTAGTATCTCTACGTTTTGAACAACCTTTTGGGATGTAAAACATCCTAAGGCTTCTCTTAAATATCTGAGGTTAGTTTCTACTCAATTACCTTGATTACAACATCTATTTTACCATGAATTAACATGGAAATTCTAATCCTAATCCGTAAAATCTAGGAGTTTGATTAGAGATTATTGAAGGGAAATTTTTTGGGATCCTTAGTGAGAGCTATCGGTTGAGATCTCAGTATGATCTAAAGCTCCACTAATGGAGTTATCAAAAGGCCACTTATGAAACTTACTTTTTCTGCCTCCGTTAATAAGTCATTTTCTTGATTTTTAAGAACTAGTTTTCCTAGGAAAAAAAAAAACTTACAAAATATTTGGATCAACAAGTAATCCAAGAGTTCAAATCTCACTTGTCTTAGAAGCAGTAGATTAACCTTCCTTGAATTGTCCAAACTGCCCAAATGATCCACAATAACCTCAATCTATTTAAAATGAGAAAACTGAAGGAAGAAAAAAAAAACTTCCCATCCCTACCAAACACACCCTACATCTCCACTAATTTTAACATTCTTGCAAGCTGCACCATATTCAATACTATCAAATTTACAAGATTTATTGTTGAAAGTTGAAAAATGTTCTCCATAGCTATAAATTTACATCTAAATTGTTCTAGTTAGACCATGTCGAATATGTTGTAGTAATGACATGTACCATGAAATTTTGGTTCTAAGTAGAGAGGATAAAACAAATCTCATAGTCTCAGTAGAATTGTGCTCCACTACGTAACACTTGAATGTGGTTTGTTATATCCTTTTTTGATATAAAATACAGTCAAATCTTTCTATAACGGCATCATTTGTTATAATACTTTTTAATTTATTGTGAAATGTTATTATAGAGAATAATATTTCCAACGTGATGCTCCTTGATCAGATGATCAAGATATATATATATATTTTATAATAACATTTCATTATAACGATCAAATTTATTTATTAACATAAATAAAAAATCAATACCAAAAAATAAAATAAAAATTGACTGTTACAATATGTGATTACAAAGGATGATTGTTATAAGGAATGAATTGTGTTCCACTGCCTAACACTTGAAGGTGACTTGTTAACACCTCTTTTGAAAAAAAGAGTCAAATCTTTCTGTAACGATGTCGTTTGTTATGATATTATTTTATAGTTATATTCAAATATTGTAAGAGGGAACATATATATTATAACATACATAAAAAATAGTTTTAAATAAATTTGATCGTTATAATAAAATGTTATTATAAAAAATATATATATCTTGGTCATCTGACCAAGGAGCATCATGTTGGCTTTGACGCAGCTGCATGATACCTGGCATTTTGTAGTTGTTGTAGAAAAAGTAAATCTCACAATCTCAATAGAATTATGCTCTACTACCTAACACTTAAAAGGTGGCTAGCTTAATAACACCTTCTTTGACACAAAAATACTTGAGGATTTTTTAGAATCTTGGCACATGAAATTGTGAGAAAGTCTTGATTTGATTTGAGAGTACAAAGTGGAAGAAGAAGATATATTAAAATGGGTCCTTCAATCCTTCCATAACAGCTTGCAAATGTTGTAAGATAGAAACATTGTCGAGTTGTAGGGTTGTGCAAATTTACTACCTAAAATGGACCTTATCTTTCCATATCATAATGGCCCCCCTATTATGAATTAATCACATACACTAAAGTTTTGTGTGGGGTACCTATCCTACTTGCCACAATCTTAGGCCCATGCCCTTGACAAAAAGTCCCCCATTTCTTTGACCACAAAACTCCAAATTGTGTTCTAAAGACTCCCATCACTTTGTAAAATGTAAAGCAACTAAACCACAAGATACTCAAGTTCTAAATGGACCCTTGACAACCTCAACAACATGTTAAAGGTAGAGGAGCATTCCAGTTTATCATGTCAATTGTCATTCTTTTGTCACTCCTGCAGTAATTGAATCTTGGCATGATCTCAAAAAACAAGACCATGTCCAAAGGCCGGTGGAGTATATATATATATACAATCAATGGGTTTAACTAAGTCCCACATTCTTTACATAAAACATATATAAATATTTGTGTGAAGAATAACTAAAATTTCTACAAGTATTAAATTCTGAAACCATGAATATTTCGGCGAGAGTATAATGACTAGTTCAGTGGTATGAACATAAATTAGTTCATCATATTCGAATTATGAATCTACCTATATTTATATTGTCGATAATGTGATATAGTCATTGTCTATATAAGAATCAAGTTGTATATATATATATATATATATAGATATATATATATATATATATATATATGTAAAGTTGATCAAAATATTTATATCAAAATTGAACTTATTATCGAGGTGATCTATCTGAAACAATCCCTCTACCCCACAAAGGCCCTATAAGGTCTGATATATCGTACTCTCTCCACACTTATGGAATGTAACTAAATATGCTGTTGTTGTTGTTTGTCAAGAAAAAAGTAATGCAGAAATCCTTTATTTGTTAGACGTTGGGAGTTGTTCAAAAGTATACTAAAAAGTCTTGCATGAGAGAGACCAAGGTCATCGTATTAGGTATTGACATCATTGAAGCAAGCAAAGATATGTGGGATAATATAGTACTCTTGAAGTCACAATAGACATTATAACAATCTTTGGTTCACCACCACTAGTAATTTTCTTCTTGTATTAGTTATACATTCATTAAAAGGACAGTGATGGACAATGAATTCTCCCCTAAGCAGACAGATGAGAGACACCAAACAATTGCTATAGCAAATTCATATCTTCTGAATGCTATTAATTCATCAGCTAGCACACTATTTACTGGCATCAAATGGGACTCACTTCTTCCAATCTTCTTGCATTTTGTTACCCTCAATAATAATAATATGCCTTCACATAGGACAAATTGTTGGTTTTCTCCACCAACAACGCACGTTTTAGATAAATAAAAAATATATTTGGCAGGAAAACTACCAAGACGTTTGCTTTTAATAAAGATTATTTTTTATTTTTCTGCTCGATGTCCGGTGATATTCTTATTGAATCCCATTTCAGGACACATTTTTAGGGACGACACTTCCAACAAAAAGATTTTTATTCCTAAGAGATTGAATATGAGATCTCTTATTAAGAACGAAGGAATCTCAACCATCTCACCACAATCCATGTTGGTGATTTAGAATCAAGAATGTATAATGTATATATTGGGATTAATTCTTGTTATTCCAAATTAGATCTCAACTTTCGCACATAATTAACACATGAGTAGGAAAGATCCAACTGGATAGTATTATAGTGTTAATTAGGGGTGCATTAATATTTAGTATATATTTTGAGTCATCGAATAAAAAAAATCAGGATTTGATATTCGATATTTTGATATATTTGGTTTGAGTTGTTTTTAAGAAATTCAATATTCCATGTAGTATTCGATATATAGGAAAAAGAAATATCAAATTAAAGATATCCTACCAAAATACCTACGGGCTACGGATATTGATACAACCTTTCCTTGAGATTATAAGAAATGGAAGACTTATAAAATGTAATGATCTTAAATACTCCATGTGATAGTATTTGTGTTGCTATAAAAAATAAAAATAAAAAGTTTATTATCTTAAGCATATTATTGTACTTATGTGATTATAAAAAACTTTCATCAAGAGAAGATGAAAAAATAACAATTTTTTGTTATTTTTTCTCCAAATGTCAGCCTTGAGTATAAGACTTTCCTTTCTACATCTATGAACATTAGGATAAAACATAAAATAGAGAAATAACTTGATCTCCCTATTATAAACCTCCCTATTATAAACCATCATTCTAAGAGTGCGGACTACCAATACATCATAAATCACATGAATAAAAAATTAAGTGGTTGGAAAACTCACCTACTATCATTAGCAGGCGCACAACTCTTATTAAGTCTTTTCTTGCCTCTATTTCTTTCTATGCAATGTAATTTACTTCCTAAATCTATTATAAACCACATTGACCGTATTAAAAGAAATTTTCTCTCGGATTCCACACCGAATAAAAGAAAACTCCATTTAGCAAATTGAAACCTCGCAACTACCCCTACTAATTTAGAAGGGCTAGGCATACAAAAAGTTAACGAAAGGAATAGGACTCTTCTAGTAAGTTTAAATTGGCGGCTTACAAAAAACACTAATCAGTTATGGATGAGAATCCTTCTAGCAAAATATTCTAATAGAAGTCATAGACACAACTTTAAATATTACCCATACGACACCTACATTTGGAAAAGCCTAGTAAAAACTCACCTACTTTTCCTTAAGTGTATGTCTTGGAATATCGGAAATGGGAATACTATCAACCTATGGGAGGACAAATGGATCGATTCAAACTTTTCCTTACGACAAATGATCCATTGACCTCTGAACAAGTTGGAACCTCTTATGTTTGTCAATCAGTTTCGAAAAAACAACGCTCAGGATTTCAGCAACTTATCTTTTGATATCCCTAATAACATCAAATCCCTAATACTAAACACTTACACTCAAGCATTCCACCATCAGGAAGACATGTTTTTTTTGGAATCAAAGCTTTGATGGTCGCTTCAACACTAAAAGTTCTTATGAGATGTATCTCTCTACTATAGAACCGCTCACTTCTAATTCCAATTGGAATTGGGTGTGGAAAATACAATCAATCATTAAAATCAATATTTTTATATGGCTCCTCATCTCTAATAAACTTCCTACTTCAGCAGAACTTTACAGAAGAAATATTATAACTTTCAGGGAATGTTCTTCTTGTCCAAACTCAGAGGAAAGCACTGACTATGTTTTTCTCCAATGCCCAAATGCAAAACTCATCTGGGAGCATTTCATATCAATCCCCCTGAACAAGACCTCTTCAGCAGAGTGCAACAGCTATGCACCTCTTCGGCAAACATGACCATTGACAATCGTCCGGTGGTCCCCAACACTATTTTAATCCCAATCATTCTTTGGAATATTTGGAAAACCAGAAACCATAATCTCTTCAAAAGTATCAACATCGGTAAAAAAAACACTTCATACTATATCCTTCCAAGCTATGGAATTTCTACACTTATCTCAAAACATTCCTTAAAAAAATGCGACGCAAAATACTAGTCCATTGGTACCTTCCACCAGCTGGAAAATTTAAGCTAAATATCGATGGTTCTTCTGACTTACATTTGATCAGTGGAGAGACATGAGGATTTATATGAAATCATTCAGGAGCATGGATTGCTCAATTTACATCCAAGGTTAAAAAATAGGTGCCCATCATGCTGAAATTCTGGCTTTGCTACATGGCTTGATACTAGCCAAAAGATATAATCTTAAGCAATTACTTATGGAAACAGATTCTTAGGTACTACTAAACTTCTTTTATAGTAATAGCCTTATATACATATATATTTATGCTGATTGCAGGGCCTTACTCAGACAGTTGGAGGGAGCGCCACTACAACACATTCCGAGGGAGGCTAATCTAGTAGCTGATATTTAGCTAAATATGGAAGAAAGACGAAGGATCCACATATTATTACTAAACAAATATATATTTTTGAAGTATCTCCTTCACTTGTATCAAATGCCCTGGATAGAGATGTAATGGGAATACCCAAGTACCTTCCTCTCTTGTACTAAATGCTCTAGATAGAGATGCGAATGGAACTACCCAGAATAATCTAGTTCCATTTTTGTATGGTCGAACCTTCTATTAACTAAATAATACTCCTTTCTTTTTTTGTTAGAAAAAAAAATATCAAACTTTCCCTCCTCTTGGAATTCTTAAAACTGATAAAAATAAAAGTAAAAGAAACAGTGTATACTTTAAGAGCCAAAGAAGCAACATATAGTATAATTTTGGTCTTATATACTATACCAAATTACCAATGATTAGAAAATTTGCCTATGCACCTGAACAAAGTAGTACTCCCTTCGTTCTAAAATAAGTGCCAACTTAACAAAATATTAATATATTTTTTCAACTATATCCTTATACTTCATTTTTTTATTAATTGTTCAATTTTCAAGAGACATTAATTAAATGGGGATAGTTAAGTAAAACACACATTGTATTTATTAGTTTTACTATAACAAAGTATAGCGATATGTTTCCATCGTTATGGTTAAACCAATTGGGGAGCAGTTTGGGCCAGAGAACTTCTGTGTAGTAACTTGGAAATTTCGGTGAGTAGAACTCCCGTATGGGTGATTTGGTAATGGATGGGAACTCAATTATAATTTTGTTCAGTTGACTTGATAGCAAAGACATTAAGGAACCTGTACGGCATTATAATATCGAATTTGGGTGAGTAGAACTCCCGTAATTGATCTTGGCGAGAAATAATAGTTTTGAAACGTCAAGAACTGAGTGTATATTGCGAAATGGGGACTCAAGACTCAATTTTGGAGTTTCTATCTTCGTTTAACCTGCCGCGGAGGGATTATTTTTGCCATGGCAGGATAGTCCCTCTATGGCAAACCAAATGCGGGTTTTATTAGGTAAAATTTCCAAAAACGTTATTATTTCTGCAATTTCATTTTTGGAGAGCAAGAGGGTGATATAAGGCTATCCTTTTCAATTTTCCACCAATTCTTGTGTTAAAGATAAGTTAAATACTCCCCTAACTTGTATTTTGATTCTTAGAACCTAGAATTCATGGTAATTATCCTAGGGGAGGTTTTAGACTTGAATTTAATGGTGAGAAAAGCCCTATTTAAGTGATATGATCATTAACTTAACCAAGGATTAGGATTTTGATATAATTCGGATAATTTAGGCCATTTTTTATTAATTAATTCTGTTCTTAAATTGCTTTAAACTAAGAACAATGCAAGAGACTCCAAAAAGGGAAAGCTCAAGTTCCTTGAGAGTATTCAAACTTGGTTTTAAGGTAGGTGATGGTTTATTTTCTCATATGTATTATGTATGCCTATTAACTACATTATTAGTATTGCATGCATATATGTGAATAGGGAAAGAAGGAATTATCCTAATTAAATGATTATTCGTGATCAATTGCATGCAATGACTCTGTCATTTGATTATGCAAGTGTATGAACTATCTATTATTGATTGTGGTTGTTGGATTGAGTACCATGACAGTACATATTGAATCGAATACCACGTTGGTACATGTTGGAATGGGTGTCATACCGACACACTAACTATTGAAACGGGTCTCACGTCAGCACACTAATAGTTTGAGCATAGGTTCTATGAGAGGACCATGTTTTACTATTGCATTTTTTATTGACATTGTGAAACTGTGTACTGATCATGAACTGATAACTGTATAATGTATTTTGTATATGCGTGGTTTGCTATGTTGTGGTTGCTTGTATATATTTTATATACTAAAATGACTACGTGGTCCTACCAGTATACTATTGTTGTGTGTACTGATACTGCACTTGGTTTTTCCTTGTTGAGTACAAGGCATCTTCAGGAGGCTACTAACAGACCTCAGCTAGGAGATCATTGACTTGTTAGATTTAAGGGTGAACTAGTTTTTTCAGACTGCGGTGGATCCAACTTAGCTCTTAGTCCATCCCTTCGGACTTAGATTATTTCATTCAGAGTCTATTGTTTCAGGTTTCCATCCCCTTATCTTAGACTTGTTTCTTAGTAGTTTTAGTACGATGACTTTGAAGTTCTAGGGGTTAACTTCTGCATGATTATGTTTGTTTGATTAGTTTCTTGAGTTGATGGGAACTCAGTTTTAAAACTCTTATTTAAAAATGTTTCACATATTTAAATGCATGTTTCTGTATTAGGATGTTTAGTTTGGGTATAGTATTGGTTCTCCCACCAGAGAGTTAGTGTGGGTTTCACTCATGGCCGGTTTGGGTCCTAATAAAATTGGTATCAGTGCCCTAGGTTTGTTGATTTTATTATACTAAAATAAGTCTAGTAGAGTCTTGCCAAAGGGTACGAAGACATCTACATGTTTCTTCGAGAGGCTATAGGACTTTAGGAAATCTCTTTATCTTTTTCCCTCTTAGTGTTATAACTTAATTTCAATTGGTATCTAGTGATCCAAATTAGTATCTAACATCTTTCACTCTCTTTTCTAAAGATGGTTAACACATGGTACAACAGTGTCAGACTATATCTCCAATCAATAATCCAGCAGAGGAGCTAGCAGTGAAAAGAAGTGGCTAAGGCAGGGGTAGAGAGAGAGGACAGGGCAGAGGCCGAGGAAGAGCAGCACTCGCATGGAGTAAAGCTCAACCTGAGAATATTCTAAGAGAAGAGGTCCCTCCCACACCCTAAATTGAAGTAGAGAAAAATATGGAGATTGAGAATAAGGAGGATGCTGAACAAAAGAGGATACACAAGCTAGGTCTGCAAGACTTCCCTCTTTGGATCAAGTGATAGCTCAATGGGTTTTGACTTTTCTGAGTGGATTGGATGGTTGTGAGTCATTCCCACGATGCCCGTTTCTCAAGCTCCAACCATTCACCCTGTTGTAGCTACGGTCCCTAAGATAGATGGAGCACTAGGTATAGATGTTTTCTTCTATCCATTTATGGGCCTAGTGATGATTGGCACTGAGCACTAGATACTAACCAAGTTTTTAAAGTTGAAACCACTAGTATTTCATGGTTTTAAAAATAAGGATTCCTATGAACTTATCCTTGACTACTATGAGAGACTTCACAAATTAGACATTGTACATCAACATGGAGTTGCATTTGTGATATTTCAACTTCGAGGTGAGGAGGCTAAACAGTGGTGGAGAGCCTTTCTGAAATGTTGATCGCCAGTTTTGCCTCTACTCAATTGGATGCAATTCAATGCCTTGTTTATGGAGAAGTATATGCCCTAAACTTTGAGAGATTGCAAGAAAGATGATCTCATGGCTCTTAAGTAGGGTGGTATGACCATAGCCACTTATAAAGCTATATTCCATGCCTTTTCTAGTTATGCTACACAGTTGGTGACCACAAAAAAGGAGAGAATCTGTTTCTTCATTAAGGTATTGAATTTTGAGTTACAGGTATTGTCTATCTATGTGACCTCTATAGATAAAAGTTTTAATGAAGTGATAGACTTTGTAAAGAAGGTAGAAGGAGTTGGACAAGATGGGAAGGCTAAGGCTTTGGCTAAGAAGCCCAAGAATACAGATAATTTTAATGGCTCCTACTTTAGAGGTTCAGGTAGGTCGGCAATTACAGCCCGACCAATTCAGTCATCTATGCCCATTTTTACGGGTGGTTACTCAGAGACTCCATAGCATAATCCTACTTAGGATGGTCAGGGAGCTTCTTTTATATCAGGAAGCAGGTCGTCCCTTGACCGCAGTTGTTATAATTATTGGAAACTAAGGCACATGATGATAAGTTGTCCCTACCCTCGTATGACTAATTCTGCCCAGGAATAAATGAGAGTAGTGGTACCAGCAGGCAGAGGTAATAATGGATGAGGACGTCCACAATATGAGCGAGGAGAAAATTAAAGAGGTTGTAAAGGTCAAAGAAATGGCAATGCAGGTAGAGGAGCAGCCAGGCATAGAGGTTGCCCGTTAGGATAACAAAGCACAGTTTTATACTTTTTCAGGCAGAATAGAGGTTGAGGTGTCTGATTCAGTGATCACGTGTACTATTTCTGTCGGTGACTGGATGGCTACTATCTAGTTTAATTCGTTTTCTACTTAATCTTATGTGTCAGTACAGTTTACTTTGGATTTTAATATGATTTGTAATATGCTTGATGCCCTCATCCATGTTTTTACCCAAGTTTGAGAGTCTGGTGTAGTTACCCATGTCTATCATGCTAGTTCTGTTTTGTTTATGGGGTTTCAGACTTGGGATGATTTGGTGATTTTGAATATGACTGATTTTGATGTGATCTTAGGTATGACTTGGTTGAACCCTACTATATTGTTCTTAACTGTGATGCTAAGACTATGACTCTAAAGATCTCGAATAGGAAAAAGTTAAAGTGGGAATGAGTGTACAAGCCTAAGCCAGCTAAGGTCATATCTCTCATCCGGGCTAGAAAACTAGTGACACAGGGTTAGTTAGCATACTTGGCTCATACTTGACCTATTGAAGCAAAGTCCCCCTCTATTGAGTCTATTCCTATATTATCTGAGTTTCAAGAGGCGTTTCCCATTGACTTACCTAGTATGCCTCCAGATAGGGATATAAAATTTTATATTGACTTAGAGCCGGGCACTCGCCCAATCTCTATCCCTCTTTATCGTATGGCTCCGGCAGAATTAAGGGAGCTTAAGACTCAAATCTAAGAGCTCATTGATAAAGGCTTTATTCATGTTAGAGCTTCCCCGTAGAGTGCTCCAGTCTTGTTTTTTAAGAAGAAAGATGGTAGTATGAGGATGTGCATAGATTATTGACAGTTGAATAGGGTCACCATCTGAAATAAGTATCTATATCATCATATAGATGATCTCTTTGACCAGTTCTAGGGTGCATCAAAAATTGTATGCAAAATTTTCTAAGTGTGAATTTTGGTTGTCTTTAGTTTCCCTTTTACGGCATGGGGTTTCAAAGGAATGGGTAAAGGTAGATCCCCAAAAGATTGAAGAAGTCAAGAACTGGATTTGGTATAGTTCTGTGACAGAGGTTAGGAGTTTTGTTGGTCTTGCCAGCTATTACTGGTGGTTTTTGAAATATTTGCTACATATTTGACAAGGCTATTTCATAATCAGGTACCTTTTGAGTGGAACGACAAATGTGAAAAAAAATTCCAAAATCTTAAGACCCTTCTGACCACGACACCTATTTTGACATCGCTAGTTAAAGGTTAGGATTTCATTTTTTATTCTGATGCTTCCCATTCAAGATAGGGTGTTCTATTGATGCAGGATAAGAATGCCATAGCTTATGCCATGCAGTAGTTGAGGTTAATAAGAGGAACTACTCGACGTATGATTTAGAGTTGGCATCGATAGTATTTGCTCTCAAGATTTGGCAACATTACCTTTATGATGTCAAGTATGAAATGTTTACTGATCTCGCAGTCTACCATATATGTTCACTTAGAAAGACTTAAATTTGATACATCGAAGGTGTATAGAGTTGCTTAAAGATTATGATGTCACTATTCAGTATCATCCGAGTAAAGCTAATATAGTGGCAGACGTATTAAGTCAGAAACTAGTTAGTTTGGGCATTCTAGCTTGTTTGGGTGTTTCTAGGCGACCCTTATATAGGGAGATTCATACTTGGTAGACCAAGTTCACGAATCTAGGTATCTCATAGAAAGGTGGGGTGCTGCTCAGTATTGAGGTTAGGCCCACTTTCATTGAAGAGATCAAATCCAAGCAATTTGAAGACAAGAGTTTGAATGAGCTTAGAAGGAAGATGGTGTCTGGAAAAGCACAAGTTGTGGATCTTGATGCAAGAGGGGTGCTCAGTTTGAGGGGAAGTATTTATGTTCCCTGAGTGGATAAGTTAATTCAAAAGGTGTTGAGAAAGTCTCATGGTTCGCGGCACTCTATCCATCCAGGTGTGATCAAGATGTATCTAAATTTGAAACGGCTTTACTGGTGGCCTAGAATGAAGAAAGACATAGCCAAGTTTATGGCTCAGTGTCAAAACTTTTAGCATGTGAAGTATGAGCATCAAATACCTACAGGTTTACTTCAAAGGATGCCTATTCCTGAATGGAAGTGGGAATGGATAGTTATGGATTTTTTTATGGATCTTCTTAAGACCTTGGGGAAGTTTAACTCTGTTTGGGTTATGGTTGACACACTGACGAATTCAGCCCACTTCATTATGGTTAGAGTGGATTATAATGCTCATTCGTAGGCAAATATTTATGTGAAGGAAATAGTAAGGTTGCACAGATTGACCTTTTCTATCATCTCAGACTTTGTTATGTAGTTTATATTAAAGTTTTAAGGGAAATTACATAACAAGTTGCACACTCAACTCACTTTAAACACAGACTTTCATCCACATACCAATGGGCAGTTGAAAAGAACAATTCAAGTACTGAAAGACATGTTGGGGGCACATGTAATTGACTTTGGAGGCCATTGAGATAAATTCCTACTTTTTGTGTGAGTTCTCCTATAACAATAGTTATCACTCTAGAATTGACAAGGCACCATTCAAAGCACTTTATGGGATGGGATGTAGATCACCCATAAGATGGTTTGAGGCTAGAAATGTGAAACCCTTAGGAGTTGATTTGGTAAGGGATGCTCAGGAAAGAGTGAGAAGTATCCAAGCTAAACTTCTAGCAACCTAGAGTTGACAAAAAAAAGTATGTAGATTACAAGGTGAAAGATGTGACATTTCAAGCGATTGAATAGGTAATTCTTAACGTGTCACCCATAAAAGTTGTGATGAGATTCGTCAAGAAGGGCAAACTAAGTCCTCACTATATTGGCCCATTCGAGATTCTTGATTGTGTAGGGTCAGTGGCTTATAAGTTGGCTCTACCATCTAGCCTATCTAGATTCCATCCAGTGTTTTATATATCCATATTAAAGAAATACAATGGGGGATGGAGATTATATCATCAAGTGGGACTCAATTTAATTTGACAAAAATCTTCAGTATGAAGAAGAACTGATGGCAATTTTTGATTGTGATGTCAGGAAGCTGAAGACCAAAGAGATTAAGTCGGTAAAGGTTTAAAAAAAGCATAGTTCGATTGATTAAGCCACTTGAAAAATCGAGAAGGACATATGTGTCACGACCCAAGCTAGAAGGTAGGTGAGATACGACGATTAGAATTCCAAAGGACTCCAACCAAGGCTCTTAGTATATCATTCATGAGCATAAATAATTTAATTAAAGCAATAAAACATGTGGTGAATGTAACATAAAACATCATGAGAACTTTTAACATTTCATATAACTTTGTCAGAGATACTATTAACTACATAAATTATGTGAGCTATAACATGGAGTCTGGTATTTACCTCACTCACCGAAAAGAGAAGGTCCATACTTTCCAAGTTTATAACCATGATGCCTAAGTCGATCCACTAAGATACTAAAGAATCAAGCCTCTACTAATGGGTTATCTTTCTTCCTAAGGTGACACATAGTTATGGGACAATGGAATTTATGCTTATGGTCTCATTCCTCTACTAACGGGTGAGCCTCTATACCAAGGCCCACTCGGTGCTAGGTCAACTTTCAACGGAATATCATACATGATATATCATTAGCTTTGAAGATGGAAAGAATCTAATAATATCAAGTTCATCATAGTTACTTGAAAATCATAAGAATAGCTCCTTCAACATATCATGACATCATAATATAATCATAAAGATACTTATCGAAAGAATCAAAGTCATGACAAGTTTTTCATAAATATCATATTGATACTTCATCTAGAAGCATTCTTAAAATCATAGTTCATCAGTCATTCATAATTCTTGATAATCATTCATAAATTATTGGTAAAAATTCTTTAGCAATCATCATCATAATCTTTCAAAATCATACTTGAAAATGGCATAAAGCATGGGTCTATTCATACTTGAAAATGGCATAAAGCATGGGTCATTGAAAATAAACTTGAAATCATGCAATTTGAATTGATGAATACATAATTAAATCAATGATGATAAAATAAACCATAATTATATTGATCCAATGTAATTTTATAAGAATTAAGGCTTAAAAGATAATCATAGAAGAATAATTTTGAACAACCTTGGGACTCCATGGATGAATTCTCATATACCTTGATAATTCAAAGCTGTAAATGCAAGATTATATCAATGGACACGTGGACTTGACCTTGGAGTCCTAACTTAACTTGAGGAAAGAAGAAAGATTTTTGGGAATGAACCTCTAGAGAGACTATTTGTAATTTGGGTGTTAATGTGAGAATGAGGGAGTTAAGAAGATTTAGTGTAGTTAATATAATAGGATTTGTACTCAAAAATCATTCAAATACATTAATGAACTAATAAGAAAAAGAAAAAAACACCCTTAATAAAAAATTGGACGAGTCCGCTAGTCGGAGGGTCTTCACGGACCGTGTAGCCCTTCACGGTCCGTGAAGGATCTCCTGAACCTGAAGTAGAATTCATACTTGAGGAGTCAACTTTTAGGTTGTCTTCACAACCCATGTAGGGGACCACAATCCATGGAACCTTTCGTGAAGTGGGTAGTGGCTTGGGTTTTCCCTAAATTTCCCTATATGGATCCCTCTACAATCCGTCAAACCTTTCACGAACTATCATAATGCTCGTACAAAGTTCAACTACCAAGTTGTGAAGTGTGTTCTATGGCTAGGTTCCAAGGTTTGTGGAACACTCTAAGAGCCATACAGCCTTCTATGAACCACCCTACTCGTACCCATATAAGCAGTGCACCAACGTAGTTGCCTTCCGTGGTCCTCTTCGCGGACCGTGGAGGTCTCCATGAAAAGCCAAAAAATTGAAATTATTCTAAGGTCCTCTTTTAAACTCCATTTTCTGACTTTTCAACTTCTGGGGTCTTACAATATCCCCCCCCCCTATTCGTCATTTAATAGGACTCAAGCTAGCTTTAATAGGGCATAAAAAGAGGATTATCACCCAAGATAAATGCAATGACCCATTTAAAATACATAAACCATGAGACTTCCAACTTAACAAAAAACATAACTTAAAATAAACTTCATGAACATGTATGCATATGAAAAGACATGGAAAAGCTAAAACGTAGGAATTCGAAAGAGTGAACATGAAGAGCTAACACTTTAACTAACATGAAAACTCAACCACCTAGGTTCTAAAGTCAATCATAGCATAACAAACATGAAGTCGATCCATACCAAAGTAACACTAAAATCAAAATACTCATTACATACCGGATAAAGTACCATGCTGAGTCTGTTGACGAATTTTCCTTCATCTCCTAGAAGTTGTTGGGCAATCCCTCATCTTATGTCCAACCTCATGATATCCATAACAACCATCTTTGCCGTTCATGCACTCCTCTAGGTGATTCTTAACACATATTTAAAAAGTGGGGAAAGGACATCTATCCTCGTTGAACTTAGGCACCAAATCACTAGCAAAATATGAACCACTATCGATTTGCCCTCTTAGCTTTCCTAGCACTCTCATTAAGCTTTTTCTCTTCAATCTATTCGGTATACGTCATCAACTTTGTGATATACATATCTTTGATCAACGTCACGGTTTTGCATTTTTTGGAAACCAAATCCAAAACTCCTGGCACAAACTTGCTCATACGAGCTCTATGGTCGGCAACCATGAATGGATACTTGGACAATTATGTAAAATTCAAGACATTCCCTCACACTCATGTTCCCTTGTTTCAAGTTGATGAATTCTTAGATCTTACCTTCTTTCAAATTCAAAGAAGAAAAAGGTCTAGAAAAGTATATATTCTTGAACTCCTCTCAATCAACGGGACCCACATCCCTATCTCTTTCACCCTTCTATTGACTAAACCAAATTTGAGCAACTCCTTTCAATTGCTAAACGGAAAAATCCGCCTTCTCTACAAACGTCACCCCTATTATATCCACAATTTTCTTAATTTCTTCAATGAACTCTTGGTATACTCATCCAACTTGGACCCATGAAACTTTCGGGGATTCATCCTAGTAAAGTCATCATTGTCGCTGCCAAACCCATATTTGGGTTCATGAAAGCAACAACTTTCCTATTAACTTGGGCTTCTATGGCTTGGGCAAGCACTTGGAATGTCGCCCACTACATGAGTTACTTGCTCAGCCAATGAGTAATTTGGAGCTTGTTTCTCTTCTCCAACATTCCTTCTTACAGGAATTCTTTATGAAGGCATGGTTTTGTGATTGTAAAGAACAAGCATTAGAAGAAAAAGCTTTAGAGTTCAACTATATCACACGATAAGATCATGAAAGAAGTGAAATTTCCTAAAACATCTCATAACCTCCTATTCATAGATGTGAAGAGATTTACACTAATGAAAAAGACTCTACTTGACGTAGTACGTTAGACTACCTAGAACATCTTAAACCTTCTGCTCTGATACCATAATTTTCACAACCTAAGCTAGGCCCTAAGTGTGACACGATGATTAGAATCCCAAAAGACTCCAACCAATCCTCTTAGCATATTATTCATGAGCATACATAAGGTATTTAAAGAAATAAAACTAAAATATAGATGTGAAAGTAAAGTCTCAATGTGAAAAGTCTAAATATAAGAGAAATAAATCTCAACTCAAATGAAAAGACAACATAGACTCCATAAATATCTAACATACCTTTACTAGTCTAGATTATGGCACAATACAAGCTCCTAGATCACCCAATATAATAGATGAAAAGTCATAAGAAACAATGAAAATATAATGTCTTATCCTCGAATCATGAGGACTCACCAACAATAGGAGTAAGTAAGATCAACTCTAGCCACAAATGGGAAGAACGCGATGATAATCGAATCCTACATTATGATACAATGCAGGCAAAGAGTATGTGTTAGTACATGAAATGCACTAAGTATGTGAGAATAATTCATGAACAATGATAATAGGACATAAACAATATGAATATGGGATACATAACCAACATCTTGAAAACTTGAAAAAACCATTTGAATATTATAATCATGTGGTCAATGCAACATAAAACATCATGACAACTTTTAGCATTTCATAAACCTTTGTGAGAGATACCGTTAAATGACATAAATCATGTGAACTATAACATGGAGTCCAGTGTTTACCTCACACACTGAAAAGAGAGGGTCCATACTTGCCAAGGTAAGAACCATAATGCCTAAGTGGATCTACTAAGCTACTAAGCAATCAAGCCTCTACTAACGGGTGATACTTTTTTCTATAGTGACACGTAGTTATGGGATAATCACATTTCTGCTCTTGGTCTCATGCCTCTACTAATGGGTGAGCCTCTATCCCAAGGTCCACTCGGTGCTTGGTCCACTTTCAATGTAATATCATACATAATATATTATTAGCTTTGAAGATGGTAAGAATCTAGTAATACCAAGTTTATCATAATAACTTAAAAATCATAAGAATAGTTCTTTAAACATATTATGACATCATAACATAATCATAAACATACTTATCTAAATCATCAAAGTCATGATAAGTTTTTCATAAAATTCATATTGATACTTCATCTAGAAGTATCCTTAAAATCATAGTTTATCATCATTCATTCCTTTCATTAGTCACACAAACCTTGATAATCATTCATAAATTATTGGTAGAAATCCTTTAGCAATCATGATCATAATCTTTGAAAATCATACTTGAAAATAGTGTAAATCATGGGTATATAAAAATTAACTTGAAATCATAAAATTTAACTTAATTCATGCAAAATTAAATCAACTTTAATGAAATAAACCAGAACTATATTGACCCAATGCAATTTCATAAGAATTAGGGCTTAGAAGATAATCGTTAAAAAAGAATTGAAGAAAAACCTTGGTACTCCTTTGATGGAAGGATCCATGGATAAATTCCCATAAACATTGATAATTCGAAGCTCTAAATACAAGCTTCTATCAATGGACACTTGACTTTAACCTTGGAGCCCTAACTTAACTTAAGGAAGAAGAAAGATTTTTGGGAGAGAACCTCTTGAGAGATGATTTATAATTTAGGTGTTAATGTGAGAATGGGGGAGTTAGGAGAATTTACGGTAGTTAATATAATAGGATTTGTACTCAAAAATAGTTCAAATATATTAATGAATTAATAGAAAAAGGATAAAAATACCCTTATGAACCTGAAGGAAAATTCAGACTTGAGGGGTAAACTTATGTGATTGTCTTCACGACCCATCTAGAAGACCACAGGTTCTGGACCCCTATGTAAAATAGGAAGTAGCTTGGGTTTTCCCAAACTTCCCCTACACAGATCCCTTTATGACACGTCAAACCTCCCACGAATCTTAATGATGCTCGTACAAAGTTTCATGACCAAAATATGGGGAGGTGTGGTCTACACGTCAAACTTCTGTGATTTTCTTCACGACCCATCTAGAGGACCACAGGTTCTAGACCCCTCTGTAAAATAGGAAGTGGCTTGGGTTTTCCCAAACTTCCCCTACACAGATCCCTTTATGATACGTCAAACCTCCCACGAATCTTAATGATGCTCGTACAAAGTTTCATGACCAATATATGGGGAGGTGTGGTCTACGCATAGGTTCTACAGTCTGTGGAACACTTCACGAGCCTTAGATCCTTTCGTGAACTACACTCCTCTTACGCACATAAGAAGTGCACTGGTATGGTTATCTCCACGGCTTGGGGAGGGCTCCGTGAAAAGCCAAAAAGTTAAAATTTTTCTAAGGTCCTCTTTTAAAATCTATTTTCCAACTTTCGGGTCTTACAATGCGAGACAAGTATCCCCTGTTGTTTGACGATCCAGGTACTACTCTATTCTTGTCTAAGCCCAGCTTTTCTATTTTGATTACTCGGGGATGAGTGATGGGTAAATTAGTATCTATTGTAATGAATTATTCCTATTTTTATGCATAAGCTAATGGGAGAGGTGTTTGGGCCAGAAAAGTTATGAGTAGTAACATAGGAATTTCGAACCTAGGTTAGACTTGGATGAAATCTGAGTCATGTGAGGTCTGGAATAATTCGGTAATGAATGGGAGATTAAATTATGAGTTTGATCATTTAAGTTGATAGTTAATATATTAAAAATCATGTACATCTTTACGGAATCGAATTCAGGCGAGTAGAGCTTCTGTAATTGATCTTAGAGTGAAAGAGTTATTTTGGAACGTCAAGAATTGAGGGTGTGTTGCGAAATGGGGACACGAGACTCAATTATGGAGTTTATGTCTCCTTTTAACCAGTTGTAGTGGGATTATTTCTACCATTGCGGGGGCAGCAATGGAGGTATGGCCCCTCTATGACGGGCCAAACGCAGGGTTTTTAAGGTAAAGGCCCAAAACAAATGTCATTATTTCTACAATTTCATTTTTGGAGAGCAAAGGGTGACCTAGGGCTATCCTTTTCAGTTTTTACCAATTATCGCGCTAAAGGTAAGTTAAATAATCCACTAACTTGTATTTTAATTCTTAGAACCTAGAATCCATGGTATTTATCCTAGGGGAGGGCTCTTGGCCTGAATTTAATGGTAAAAAAAGCCCTAGTTGGGTGATAGGATCATGAACTTGGACAACGGTTAGAATTTTGATATATTCTGGGTAATTTAGGCCACTTTTTATTGATTGCTTGTGATTTTTAATTGTTTTAGACCAAGGACAAGCCAAGAGATTTCAAAAAGGGAAAGCTCAAGTTCCTTAAGAGTATTCAGGCTTGGTTTTGAGGTAGATGATGGCTTATTTTTTCATATGTGTTATGTATGCTTGTTAACTGTATTATTAGTATTACATGCATGTATGTGAATAAATAAAGAGGTAACGAACCTAATGATAGTACAAGTGCGTGAACTATTCATTGTTAATTGTGATTGTTGTTGCTGGATTGGGTACCACGTCGCTATAGATTGGGTCTGGTACCACGCCGGTACAAATTGGATTAGGCACAACGCTGGTACAAATTAGATCAGGTACTATTTCGGTACATATTGAATTGAGTACCACACCGATACATATTAGATCGAGTACCAAGCCAGTACATATTATAATGGGTCTCACGCTGACATATTAACTATTGGAAAAGGTGTCACACCGGGACACAAACAGTTTGGATATGCATTTTATGAGAGGACCATCTTTATATGTTGCATTTGTTAGTGACATAGTGAAACTGTGTACTGATCATGAACAGATAACTGGATAATGTATTCTGTAAATGTGTGGTTTGCTATGTTGTGGTTACTTGCATATATTTTATTTACTGAAATAGTCGCGTGATCCTACCAGTATACTGTTGTTTTGTGTACTAATACTGCACTTGCTCTTTCTTTGTTGAGTACAGGGCATCTTAGTGAAGCTACTAATAGACCTCAGCTAGGAGATCATGGACTTGTTGGATTTAAGAGTGAGTCAGTTCTTTCAGGCTGCCTTGGATCCATATTAGCTCTTATTCCATTCTTTCAGACTTAGACTATCTCATTCAAAGTTTATTGTTTCGAGATTGCATCCCTTTATTTTAGAGTTGTTACTTAGTAGTTTTGGTACGATGACTTTCAGGTTCTAGAGGTTAACTTTCACATGATTATGTTTGTTTGGGCAGTTTAGTGAGTTTATGGGAACTTGATTTTAAAATTATTATTTAAACTTGTTCCACATCTTAAAATGCATGTTTCTATATTAGGATGTTTAGTTTGGGGTATAGTATTGGTTCTCCTATCAGAGGGTTAGTGTCGGTGCCACTCATGGCCGGTTTGGGTCGTGACTGTAACCACCTATTAGGTTATTTTGAGTACTAGGGCTTTTTATTTCCTAAAAAACTCACTTCGTAAATTTTTAATGGATACTTTGGACTAATCGATAACTATGGTTATTAAATTAAGGGGTGAATTTAGATAACTTAATTTAATTAGTGGACTAAATTGATAATTTAGTTAATACACTATACCACTTGTTCAATACATATAAAAATATATTAGTAGGATTTAACTTTTATTTATTTATTAATTCATGATTAATTACCCTAATTATAAAAGAAAACAAACAAAGAGAAAACCCTACCGGGGCGCTGACGAAGGGAATTCAACTGCTGCAGATTGGAAACGTGAGGCATTGAAGAAAGGGAAATCACCGGTGAATTAGCTTGTGTGAAGTTTACTACGCATTTAATTGTTGTGGTTTGGATGGTTGATATGTTAGTGTGATTGGTCTTAAATTCCGAGGCCATGAAACCCATAATCTTGAATTTTCCCTATTAAAAAAATGGTGTCTTGAATAAAGAAGGCTTGATGAAATATTATTAATGAAGTGGAATGTAATCATGAAGAATGATAAATTAATTATATTTGGATCGGATGTCACATTTTGACATGGTATATTTGGATCGGGTATCATGTTCCGACACGGTATATTTAGATCGGGTGTCACGTTCTGACATGATATATTTAGATTGGGTGTCACATTTCGGCATGATAATATTAAAGGAAAATAAATTAAAATGACTTAATACTACCCAATCTCCAAAACTCATTTTTTCAAAAGAGTGTGATGTGGAGGCTTGAGTCCTCATGTGTGATCTTGATGTTGTTGACTGGTTATGTAATTGTTCATTGGTTTCCACCTGTTAAGTGTTGTTGATTTCCCGCTATTACTTTATGCATGTTTATTTCTATTTTGAGTCGACCGATGATACCTACTCAGTACATGTTGTCCTGTACTAACCCCTACTTGTATCGTTTTTTGTTTTATTTTGTGGAGTGCAGCGAGTGTTCCACAGACTTCGAGTCGACCTCAGCTCTAGTCAGTCTCAAGATCATCGGATTTTAGGGTGAGCTATCCTTCTAGCTCGTGATGGATTCTCTCGGTTATGGCATGGTGTCTTTAGTTTTCGGACACATTTTGTTATTTATTTATTCTGGTGTTTGATATTTTCAGACTTTGTTTTAAAATTTAGATGTCCTTCATGTGATGACTTTCAGATTTTGGGGAACGTCAAGTAATAGATTTTAGTGGCTTTTGTTATTTCTGACTTTAATAAGATTGAGCTTCCGCAATATTGTCATGATTTATAAGTTGAATCGTTAATATAAGTTGGAGTTTGTATCGTTGGTTCTCCCACCAAGAAGGTTAAGTGTAGGTGTCACTCACGACCCATTTGGGTTGTGACAGTGAAAAAAAGAGATATTTAGTGAAAATATTTTTTTCTTTTAACAACAATATTTATTGTCGCAAAAACCTCTAGCTACAATTGAGTTAGTGTCATTGCATCCACAGTCACTAAAGCCTTTAGAAACATTTATATATAGTGCTAGTTATAAGTAACCATTTTCCATATAAAAATTGGTTGATTACTCCCTCCTATATTGTAAGTGTAAGCAATGTCTGCGCGATAATTAGTCAGAGAGAAAAGAGTTCCAACAAGTCTTCTTGCAAGTAGATGGGTCATCCAATAGCTCTCCTACATTTAATGCGAATTTTAGATCTTATTATATTGTCGCTAAAAATAATATAACAATAATTATATTATTTTTGTAATATTTTTTATTTATTATAGTATTTCTTAATAAATTTGATATTTGTTATGATGACACTTATTTTGGAATGGCTTGAGTAGGTACAATTATTGACTTTTGAGAGAGGCATGAGTACCCTAATTAAGTTCTGGAAAATGGAAACTATGTTACATATGTATTACTCTTTGAATGCACTAATCAGTCTTCTTATTATAGTGTAAAAATATCATCATAACTCAAAACAATTCAAACAGTACAATTAATGTGTAGATCACAAGGTTTCGCATGTTAGTCAATTAATTAGTTCAGCCAATAATTATGTTGTCATTAAGAGAGTATACTGAGCCTCGATTAATTATTTAATTAATTAGTACTATAAATCTCTGATATGACAACCACTTTAACTTGCTTATCATTAGACATCTAATTAACAACCTACATGCATTATATTTTATATTTTATATTTTCAGCTGCAGATCATACTTATAACAATTATTAAAAGTTTAATCCTACAATTAGCCGTTAATAATTAGCTTTAAATATTATATACTCCACATGGAGGATTATGCCTAAGATTGTTTAGATATCATGTACTAGCTTTCTTTGGTTTATTCATTTAATATTTCTATTTAAAAAATCGGCGCATGTAATTAGAAATTAGACATCAAATACATAGTTTTGACCCAAAAAAATTAAATTAAACTAATGGTGGTGCTTGGGTAAACTTGTCCGAGCACATCAATTATTTCTACTTCTCATAAGTATAAATAATTTTTCCCCTCAAAATATGAGCATAATAAAGAAAATTAATATCATTATTTTGAAAAAGTTATACTAAATTGAAGATTTGAGGAAGGGGAGAAACATTAGGTGTCTTAATATAGTTATCGTACTATAAAGTCATTTTTGGAGTTTTATTTTTTTTGGTTCAATGTTTTATGTTTGTTTAAAGTGTAATATAATAAATAAGATTGAATATTTGATGAAAAACATTTTTATAGCTCCCTTCTCTAATCAACCCTTATTATCTCCAAGATTAGTAAAGTGAAAGAAGAAATAAAAACATGGTATTATAATTAGTGTAATTTTTAAAAATCTAGCCCTTTTATAATTTAAAAACTTGTCATTTTGAAGAAACTCATGAAGTCAGACTAATTCAATTAGACTTGTAGAATTAACAACTTTAATTAAGTAGCTCTAGTTAAAGTAGCTACATTATTTGGTTTTCCAAACCAAATTTATTTTATAACTCGTCAAATGAAACTTCTAGTGAAAATTCATATATGCATGAGTGACTTCAAAAAAGCAATCAACAAACGGTAATATGTATAACTATCATATTGATGGGACAACTAAACAACCAAAATACTACAATCACAATATAGGAGTCCCAAACCTAAATGACGGGAAATAAAATCAAACAAGCTAAAGTAATAGTTAAAAGGGCAAAGCGGCAAGTATACCCTTAACTTTCCAATTTAGAGCAGACATATTCCTCGTTAAAAAAATAGTGTATATATTGTTGGAATATATATTATTAACCATGGAATATATATTATTAATCATGAGTTTGGATATAGTATTTATTATAGAACAATTGTTTATTCAATTTTAATAAAAGTTTTAATAGATCATATATTCATTTATGTGTCCATTTACTTATATTGTAGATGATTTAGTGTACAAAGTTTTAGCTTATACACAGAGGATTAAATCATCGGTTCTTATAAGTATAAAGTATTTTTGTTCACAATCTAAGATGGAAATTGGACAAGTTATCGGTACGATTGTAGCACAAGATTATATATAATTTATCTTGATTATGAAAGCGGTGTAGTTTCAACTTCTTCTGCTTGTGCATTTTATATATATTGAACGGGACCGAATAGAGATAGTTGTTTTAGACTGACTGACAAAAACATACTCTCTAAACTGTTAAATGTACTTATATTCTTAATCTTGATATAATTATTATGATCTGTATATACTAATTATCGTTTTGCTTTATTAAAATTTGAAATTCTGAGATGGGCCAATATGCCTGGTAGATTGGATTATAATAATATATATTGGTGAAATAATAAGTTAGTTGATGGAATCTATGTCTCGATATAGAGATTGATGATATGCCTTTTTGAGAAGCTTATAAGTTTTCATCATGTCAAACCTTGCTAGTGGATTCATGAGTAATACATTTGGATCGGGTCTAGATGTGTAAAAAAGGGGTGAGATAATTTTTTTACAGCCACGTGATATTTTTTAAAATTTTAAAAAACCAATATTATAATTTGTTTTTTCAATTAAGTAAATATAGATATGTTAACGAAATGGATAAATATGCTCATTTTTGGACGATAAGGGTATATATTTACCATTTTTAATAAGGGTATATTCGCTTTAAATTGCAAAGTTGAGCGCTATTTGACCCTTTTCCCTAGTTACAAACAAATTTGAAATTTTCTACCATTAAACTTAAAGTTGAAATTTTCTATCTATATTGCAGAAAATTCTTACGCTACGTGTGTCAATAAGTCTAGGGCAGACTTCATTTTCATCTCCTTTTTCTTGCATTTTTCTTGTTTTCTCCCATTTTTAGTTGAAAATTTACTCATGTCTTAAACATTCGAAAACTCAATTTAATTTATAGAACTTGATGTTCATTTGTGTGGAGAATATTGTAGGTTGAAGATATTAACGATCCCTAAATTAACACATTATATGTATTACGTATTTTCTAAATTGTGAATTTTAATGTGCTGATCGAATATTTATTTTTTTAAAAGTATGGCATGCTCTTGTAGTATATATTATACTACTCAATTCTAATATGTTTAAACAATGAAAAGAAAGAACGAAGTCAAAATTAAATTGAGGTTCAATCAAAGTAAATAGGTGAGTCCAAGGTTCGCTAACCCTAAGAAATATTAAAAAGCAAGCATAATTAAAGTAGCATCAACTCACTTTATTAAAAATATAATTCATTCAATACATAAGAAATAAAAAAAATTATCTAAATTTTAATTTATAGAATTTTTTTAAAAAGCGAAAGGAAAGTATTGAAATAAAATACCGAACACTTAAATATTCAATATAAAAAGCTTTCTCTCTCTAGATTCTCTCAGTGTACGTTAGTTAACGTACACAGAGGAGGTAGTTATGGCAAGGGGAAGAGGTAGGGGAAGAGGACGGCGGCGTACCATTACTAACACTAGGGAGCTCAGTGGGAGTGCATGTGAGTGGAGAGGTGGAAGAAATACAGGTGCAATTTAAAAATCCATCAGAAAATAAAGAGGAGATTAATGAAATAGGAACATCATCAAGATCTGAGGGTAGCTAGGAGGTTGAATCTGAATGTGACTCCTTCAACTACTACCGAACCACGAGCGCCGACAAATTCATATTTTCTTGGAGGTAAGAAAGCTGAAACTAATGGAATAATAACTAGCAGATCTGCAGTAGCTGAAGCTAAACTAGCTAAGAGTGCGATTGAGGAAGAAGACCCTGGAATTCTAAGACACAACAAGGGTAAGGAGAAGATCAAGGATGCTGGCAACAAGGAGTCTTGGACGAATATTTTCAGGAACAATCGAGCAGCAAATAATGGTATGAATTTAGCCTATTTCCCTCCGCATATTATTGATGGACAGACTATGGTTCAAATGGAAGAGGAGGATGTTCAAAATGAAGAGGAGAAGTGCAAGTGTTCCCTCATTGTGTATGGTGTTGGAGAGTGTCCTCGATACAACACAATGTGCATGTACATTACATTAAATTGAACTACTTTGACTAAACCAGATGTTTATCTGCATGAAGAGGGGTATTTCATAATAAAATTTCAATCAATCAATGATATGAAGGAGATATTGTACAAAATTTAATCTTGCTAATTTCCTATATTGACAGCTATACCAACAAGGAATGGATTTGAGAGTTTGAGGCATAGTAGGCTTGCTTCACTGCCTATTAATAGAGATGGAGATTTAAAAAACTTGCTAATGAAGTGGTTGTTCTGAAACCTGAGAGGACTGAACAAGAGATATAAGCAGAAGGAGCTTAAGACCTATTTGCAGAATAATAAAATAAATCAGGCTGGACTTGTTGAAATAAGGGTGAAAGAGCACAATATGAAGGCTATTAGCAAAGGGATAGCACCGGGATAGGGAATACTCAATAATTATAATGCAGCACCAAATGAAAGAATATGACTTATATGGGATGAAAACTGGTATGAGGAAAATATCATAAGCAGTACAGCTCAAATATTACATTGTATGATCAGAGATAGAACTAAGGATCAATAATTTATGATAACAGTCATGTATGGTTTCAATACTATAAAACAGAAAAAAAATTGTGACAGGACCTGAACACAATAGCACAAGGCATGTCTCTTTCTTAGATCATGGCTGGGGACTTCAATGCAGTATTATCTCCACAGGATAGGCTAGCTGAAGCTATAGTTATTGGGAATGATATTAAATACTTTATGGAATGTGTGAAAAATATTGGTATTAACGAATTACCGTGGAGAAGAAGCTACTATTCCTAGACTAATAAGCAACATGAATCAGAAAGGATATCAAGCAGAATAGACAGAGCCTTTGATAATTATGAATGGATGGTACAATGGAGACATGTTATTACTGACTATGGGAATCCAGGTATCTCTGATCATTGCCCTATGGTGCTCACTTTGCAAGAGCCTGAGAAATGTGGTAAGGTGAATTTTGAGTTTTTCAATGTATGGGATGACCATGAATCTTTTCTACCTATGGTTAAAACCTCTTGGCAGAGGAAGTTTGGTACTAATAGCATGAAAAGTGTGTGTCACAAGTTAAAGGACCTACAATATGGGTTACAACAACAACAACAATGACCCACTGAAATACCACAATGTGGGGTCTGGGGAGGGTAAAGTGTACTCAGACCTGACTCCTACCGAGGTAGGACGGCTGTTTCCGAAAGACCCTCGCCTTAGTAAAAATCAAAATAAAATCAAAAGGAGAAGTCAGATAAGAATAAAAAGTTCAAAGCTTGATGAAGCACAGCAAGTAACGAAAGCAAAAGCAATCCAGATAAAATAGAACAATCAAAGTACAGAAAGTAATGCAGGTAATAAATATTAATATTAGACATCAGACCACGGGGAATCCTAGTATGCTAATACACCTACTACTAAGGAAGAATAACGATACTATGAACTAGCCTTCTACCCTAATAAGACTCCTCCACACCCTCCTATCTAAGGTCATATCCTCGGTAAGTTGTAATTGCGTCATGTCCTGTCTAATCACCTCTCCCCAATATTTCTTCAACCTGCCTCTACCTCTTCTGAAATTATCCATGGCTAACCTCTCACACCTCTGCACTGGGGTAATTGTGTCTCTCCTCTTCACATGCCCAAACTATCTCAGTCGCATTTCCCGCATCTTGTCTTCCACCGAGGCTACTCCTACCTTGTCCCGAATAGCCTTATTTCTAATATTGTCACTCCTGGTATGCCCACACATCCATCTCAACATTCTCATTTCAGCCACTTTCATCTTTTGGACGTGAGAAACCTTAACTGGCCAATACTCCGCCCAGTATAACATAGCCGGTCTAACCACCACTTTGTAGAACTTGCCCTTAAGCTGTGGGGGCACCTTCTTGTCACACGGCACACCGAAAGCGAGCCTCTATTTCATCCACCCTGCCCCAATACGATGTGTGACATCATTATCAATCTCCCTACTGCCTTGCATAATAGACCCAAGGTACTTGAAACTACTCTTCTTTTGGATGGCCTGGTCACAAGGCCTAACTTCCGTGCCAACCTCCTGAGGTGTCTCACTGAACTTTCACTCTAAGTACTGTGTCTTGGTCCTACTCAGCTTAAACCCTTTAGACTCCAAGGTCTGTCTCCACTCCTCCAGCTTAGCGTTAACTCCGTTGTGAGTCTCATCGATCAGGACTATGTCATCCACAAAAAGCATACACCATGGCACCTCACCTTGAATTTGTCGCGTCAATCCATCCATTACCAAGGCAAATAAAAATGGACTAAGAGTTGATCCTTAATGCAACCCCAACATAACTGAAAAGTGCTCTGAGTCGCCTCCGACTGTCCTTACCCTGGTTCTGTCCCCCTCATACATGTCCTTGATCAACCTAATGTATGTCGCAGGCACACCTTTAGCCTTCAAACATCTCCATAGTATCTCTCGTGGCACTTTATTATAGGCCTTTTCTAGGTCGATGAATACCATATGCAAGTCCATCTTCCTCTCCTTATATTGCTCCACCAGTCTCCTCATAAGATGGATGGCTTTTGTAGTTGAGCGTCCGGGCATAAATCCGAACTGGTTCTCTGAAATAGACACGCCTCTCTTTACCCTCATCTCCACTACTCTTTTCCATACTTTCATAGTATGGCTTAGAAGCTTGATACCTCTATAGTTGTCATAACTCTAGACATCCCCCTTATTTTTATATAGAGGGATCATTACGCTCGACCTCCATTCTCCGAGCATCATTGTTGTCTCAAAGATGACATTAAATAACCTAGTCAGCTACTCTAGACCTGTCGAGATTGCGCTCTTCCAAAATTCCACAAGAACCTCGTCAAGTTCGATCGCTCTTCCCCAATGCATACTACGAACAACACCCTTAACCTCATCGACCGTAATACTCCTGCAACACCCAAAATTGTGAGGCCTTCCTATATGTTCCAAATCTCCCAATACAATCTCTCTGTCCCCTTCCTCATTCAAGAGTTTACGGAAGTAGGACTGCCATCTTTGTTTAATGAGGGTCTCGTCTACCAATACTTTCCCATGCTCGTCCTTAATACACTTCACTTGATCTATATCGCGTGCCCTTCTCTCCCGCGTCCTAGATAGCATGAACAATTTCCTATCCCCGCCTTTCTCTTCTAGTTCAGCATAAAGGTATTCGAAAGCTGTCGTTTTTGCCGTTGAAACCGCCGATTTCTCCTCCTTCCTCGCTATCTTATAAAGTTTCCCATTCGTCCACTTCTCCACCTTATCCTTGCTTTCCATCAACTTCGCATACGCCATCTTCTTTGCTTCCACCTTCCCTTGCACTTCTTCATTCCACCACCAGTCCTCTCGATGCCGACTACGACTACCTGTCGGGACTTCCAACACTTCCCTTGATACATCCCTAATACAATTAGTCATCCTATCCCACATACCGTTCGCATCCCCGCTACTATCCCAGGCCCCCATATCCTTTAATTTCTCTCCCATCTCCAGGGCACTATCCATGGTCAAACTCCCCTATATGATCCTAGGTCGGTCATCCCCGACCCTTCTCTTCCTCGTCAACTTTATCCCTAAATCCATCACCAAAAGCTTATGTCTGGTAGTAAGGTTGTCGATTAGGATGACCTTACAGTCTTTGCACAGAACTTTATCGTCCTTCCTAAGGAGTAAATAATCTATCTGAGAATTAGTCACCGAACTACGGAAGGTTACCAGGTGGTCCTCCTTCTTCGGGAAACTCAAATTGGCTATCACCAACCCAAAAGCTCTTGCTAAATTCAAAAGTGAAACTCCTCCTCCATTTCTGTCCCCGAAGCCAAAGCCTCCATGTACATCATCATACCCTCCCGAAATAGACCTGATGTGCCCATTATAATCCCCTCCTATGAAAATCTTTTCAGTAGGTGGTATGCCTCCCACTAGCTCATCCAAATCCTCCCAAAAGTGCCTCTTATCCTCCTCGTTTAAGCCCGCTTACGGCGCATAAGCACTAATAATGTTCAATGTGATCCCTTCAACGACCACCTTAATCGATATCATCCTATTAGTGACTCTCCTAACCTCCACCACTTGATCCCTTAAATCACTGTCTACTAAAATGCCTACCCCATTTCTATATTTAGATCTACCAGAAAACCAAAGCTTATACCCGTCTACCTCCTTGGCTTTAGATCCTATCCATTTGGTCTCTTGGACACAAGCTATATTAATCTTTCTTTTCTTTAGAATCTTAACTAGCTCTATCAATTTACCTGTTAACGTCCCAATGTTCCAAGAACCTACCCTCAGTCTAGACGCCCTTTTAACCCACTTACCCCTCATTACCCTCGACCCTATCTCCATCCCCGTCCCCGTTCGAGAACATGAACCTAATCTACCATCACTAACCAAAGCCAGGAAAACGAGTATGAACTAATAAATTATTCAAAGGTCAAGTAAGCGCAATGAAACTACAAGTGTATTGACAAGGAATATATATAAAAAGGGTAAAATATATGAAAATTGGAGGTACCAACTCCAGTCGAAATGAACCTGATTGCCGTTGTAAGTGAGTTCCTCGGTGTGGCCAGATCTGACCAGTCGTGTTCCTAGATACTTTGGGGAAACAATTGTTGTATCAGGTGTATTGTCGTCGAAACCTTTGTCGATTTGGCTGGCGTCGGGCTGATACATAAAAGAGATAACTAGATCTAATGAAGCGTGCCCTATTCAGTAACCTGCAAAAGATGAACACACAAAAGAAGCCAAAGAGAAGCAGCAGCAACAGCAACAATGGCAAAAAATATAAAATATTGAGTACGAATAAACAAAAAATGCTTTTTGAATAACAGTAATACGAAGAAAATATCCAATGCTGCCAAGCTAACTCTCTGTGACCTTTCAAGCTCAAGTGGGTGGATGATGGAGGTACGCCGGCGGCGTAGATGATTATTACGGCATCGGTAACAGTAACCTGTAGGAGATGAAAGCACAAGAGAAGCCAAAATATAGAATGTAGTTGTGGAATAGAAATAAAAAATATAAAATATAAAATATGTAGAAATATAAGTCTTTCGTGCGCCTGAGATTGTCGACAGCTTCGTCGGCGGCTTCTCTGACGGTCGACTCTGACGACAAAATCTTGGTGCCTGTAGCAGAAGGGAGGGCGCCGGACTTTACTAGCGCTTGAGGCTTGGAGCCTGGATGCCGGCGCAGTGAGGCGTGGTGCTGGAAATAGACGACGGCTACCCAAAAGGCCGCCGGAAAAAACAGAGGTGTTGGAACATTGGAAGAGTTGGAAGAGAGAGAACCTATCAAACAATAAGTGATCTAATAAATACTTCTGCCTTCAAAATGACAATATGGGTTGAGGCAACTAAATAATTTTTTGAATTCAAATACATAGGCATGAGGATAGAAAAGGCCAGAGAGGAGCTAAATAGAATACAAGAACATCTAGTTATTTAAGCTACAAATGAATTAATTGACAAAGAAAAGGAGATGTTGATGAAGTTGGAAAAATGGTGTATGATAGAGAAGAGTACCCTAAAACAGAAATCAAGAACAAGATGCATACAACTAGGAGATGCTAACAAAAAATACTTTAGTGCTATCATTAAGGAAAGAACTCAGAAGAAACAAATAAGGAATATCACTGCACTTTCAGGACAAAAATTATATGAACCTAAAGACATTCAAAATGAATTTGTCTAGTTCTATAAGGGGCTTATAGGAACCTCAGCAGGTAATATACTAGCCATAAATATTCAAATTATGAAGAGAGGTCCAGTGTTGACTAGACAACAAAGAATTAATCTATGTTGATATATCAGAGGAAGAGATATATACTAGATTGTAATCTATTGGGAATGACAAGGCATCAGGTATAAATGGCTATAATGCTTTTTTTCATTAAACAAGCATAGAAGATCATCAAACATGAAGTTATTGATGCAGTAAAGAGTTTCTTCTCTACTAGAAAGATTTATAAACCTGTTAACTGCACCTTAGTAACTCTTGTTCCTAAAGTGAATGGTCCTAACAATGAGAAAGATTTTACACCTATTACATGTTGTACTATGTTGTATAAAATCATATCCAAAGTATTAACTAAGAGGCTTTATTATGTTATTCATACTATCATAAGTGAAAGCCAAGTTGGTTTTATCCCAAAGAGGAAGATTTTTGATAATATATTGCTTACCCATGAGTTGGTGCAAGCCTACACTAGGAAAAACATCTCACCTAAATGTATGCTGAAAATTGATCTCCAGAAAGCATAAGACTCAGTAGAATGGGGCTATTTAGAACAGGTGATGAAGGAGATGGGGTTCCCTGCTAAGTTCACTCAATGGGTAATGACTTGTGTGAAAATAGTTAATTACTCTATTATTGTGAATGAAAATACCTCTCAACCATTTGCAACTGCTAAAGGACTCAGACAAGGGGATCCAATGTCTCCATTTCTGTTTGACATTGCAATGGAGTACCTCAGCATATCATTCAATGGACTCAAGAATGATAAAACTTTCAAATATCATCCCAGATGTTCTAAATTGGGAATCACATATTTATGCTTTACAAATGATCTCCTAATCTTCTCCAGAGGTGACTTAAACTCTATTAAATCCTTACAGCAATGCTTCTCATAATTCTCTCAGGCTTCAGGGCTGCAAACTAACTTGAGTAAAAGCTCCATCTATTTTGGAGGGATGGCACTAGGGGATGGATAACAAATTACATAACAACTTGAATACACAATGGGGAACTACCTTTTAAGTACCTTGGAATACCATTGTCTACAAAGAAGATATCTATACTACAATGGTACCCTCTTATAGAGAAAATAATGGCTAAGATTAAATTCTGGATAGCTAGAAAGCTATCCTATGCTGGCAGAACACAATTAGTTCAAACTATGCTATTTGGGGTTCAGTCCTACTGGGCACAATTATTTATTATGCCTACAAAGATTATCAGGTTAATTGAAGGCCTTTGTAGAAGTTACTTGTGGTCTGGAGAAGGTCATATTATCAAGAAGGCTCTTATTTCATGGGATAGAGTACGTTGTTCAAAAGCAATAGGAGGTATGGGTATTCTCAATTTACAGTTGTGGAATAAGACAGATATAGCAAAAATATGTTGGTACTTGGCACATAAAGAAGATAAGTTGTGGATAAAATGGATCCATAACTACTACATAAAAGGACAAAGCATATGGCACACACCAAGGCAAGCTAGTTGGATGGTGAGGAAAATCATGGAGGCTAAGCAAGTAACTGAACAATTGCAACAGGCAAGGAGTAAAAGGGGTGACATGGTTAGGCAAACATACCTACATATACTAGGGGAGCAACCAAGTTTGCAGTGAAAGTGCCTTTTGTTTAAGAATGTAGCTAGACCTAAAGCTTATTTTATCATGTGGCTCATGCTTCACAAGAGATTAATGACTACAGACAAATTAACTAAATGGGGAATGGAGGTGTCAAAGAAGTGTGTACTGTGTCAAATGACAGATGAAACCATAGAGCATCTGTTTGTGCAATGCCAATTCTCCATCTGCCTATGGAATGGGTTACTTGCATGGAGCCATAACCATGATCCTTTTCCTGCTAATTGGGAATAAATTCTGAAATGGTGTATTTAGCATGGGAAATGGAAAGTTGAAGCAACTCAAATCTTCAAAATTATTCTGGTAGAATATGTGTATGCGATATAGATTGAGAGAAACAATAGAGTATTTCAGAAGAAAAGTAGCTCTATAGAGTATATGTCTAAAAAGATAGCCTACATCACTATAGTTAGAACTACGTCCACTTTAAGAAATGTATTTAATAGCTTTATTTTTTGAGCAATAAGATGTTAGAGCCCTTGTCTGCTGAGTATCAAATCTAAGAACAAAAGCATGTTGTGATAGCTGCTTGGTTGTAATGTTTGCTCTTGGTAATTAAATACTACAGTTAGTTACCAAAACGATATACAATATAAAGCAATAAATCAAATAAATGGAGTTAAGATCTAGCAAGTTCTCAACCCAATCTTCAAATCTTTAATTCCTACATGTGGTGCAAAAATCCTAGCTCTCCAATTATTATTTGTTTTGCCAAAGATATGCATGATTATAATATCCAATTTCATGAAAATTATTTGTGTGTGAAATGATCATTTTTCTCTTTTTCTTAGCTTCATGCTTATTATGTGTTGTGAAAATGGTTAGTGTAGTCCTCGACGCAATCGGGTGAGATTTTGTGATTTTGAGGCTTGAGTTGAGTTGTATTGAGATAGTTAACTTGGTCAATATCATGAGATCTGAGTGCCGGATGGTGATTATGACAATTTTATTGCGTCCAGAATGTCGAGTTTAGTCTAGTAGGGTGTTGGTTAGTGTAAAAAAAAATGGACCTCTACAGTTAGAACCCCAAGTCCTTAGGTTGTATTTTGGGTGTTTAGGAGAGAAGTTGAAAACTTAGGCCTAAAGAGAAGTTTGAGAGAGTATTTTTGTCATAACTATATTTTTTCAAAAATTCAACGATTATACTGAGTGTGGAATATCAAATTTAGTGGGGTAGCATAGCTAATTTATTTTTATCACATGTCAAACGAATCCCGAGGGTCCGATCGGAGACTTTGAATTTATGAACTTTCTGAATCCTAGTGCCAGGGTACCGCGATCGCGAGTAACCTATCATGGTTGCAAAGTGAGGCGTGGGTAATGCTCTGTGATCACAAGCGTTTAGGCAAGTTCGCGGACAAGTGACTGTGGAGTGCTCGCATTCGCTGGCTACTAGAGCGCATTCACGGAGGGTTAGAGAGGGGGGACTCCATGTTCGGGTGAGGAGTAGTGCATTCTCGGAGGGTGTGGTTAGCGTTAGTGGGCCACGTTCACAGCTTATGGACTGCATTTAGCGGGACCCCCTTTTCCAGAAGAGTAACTTCGGAATTTCTGCCCTTTTTCTCATATTTCTCATTTTCAATTGGTTGGAGCTTATGATAGGCGATTTTTTGAGTAAATGTCTTGAGGAATATTGTGTGGGTAAGCTTATTTATCAATCTTAAATCATTTCCTACCAATTTCATCTTCCAAAATATTTCAAAATCAAGATTTTAAGTGTGGATTTTGGGATTTTTCTCCCAAATTGAAAAATTAATTTTTCTTTGATTTGGAGTTGGATTTCTACTCATTTTTAAAGGGTTTTTCAATCACGGTCTTGATTTATAGTATGAAAAGTAGCGTGTTCACAGCGGGTTTGGTCATTCTTAGTGGGTCGCGTTCGCAGGACCCCCATTTATCCAGAACAGTGTTTTTGAAATTTCTTCCCTTTTTTCATTTCTTTCATTTTCAATCGGTTGAATCTTAGGAGACGCAATTTTTGAGTAAATTTCTTGAGGAATCTTGTGTGGGTAAGCTTCTTTATCAATCTTAAATCATTTCCTATCTTTCATCTTCCAAAATATTTTAAAATCAAGATTTTAAGTGCGGATTTTGGGGTTTTCCCCCCAAATTAAAAAAATAATTTTTCTTTGATTTGGAACTTGATTTCTACTCATTATTAAAGGATTTTTCAACCACGGTTTGCTTTTTACTTGTAGAACATAATTTTTAAATAAAATTTTAATTTTGACCTTCTCAATTTCGGAGAGATTTTTGGAAGATTTTGACCTAGTTCCTAACAATATGAGTATTGTTGGAACCTTTATGATGAATAATATCCATTCTTGATAGTTGGGGATCATTTCGGTGTCGGTATTTGAGGAAAAAGATCTGGTAAGTAGTTTAGGTGAAGTTTTGGACATTCAATGTAGGTTTAACTTATCCTTCTTCTAGACTGGGTTGGGTAGTTAATCATTTTTATAAATTAGGCTGTGGGATGGGATCGTATCATAAGATTAAGATTTTGTAAATTGTGAACTATGTTGTTTTGCCTGTGCGGGAGCATGTTTATGTGTTTTGCTCGTGTGGGGGCTTTCTTATTATGATTAGCCTATGTGGGGGCCATCTGTGATATTATTATTCGCTTTGAAAGCATATGATTCAAGAGATTAGTCGTAATTGGGGTTTTGAGCTGATTATTCTTATGCATTGATGAGAAATGCCCGAGAGAGGGGCTTGAGATGAATTTTATCACTTCTTAACAGGAAATAAACGTTTTTCAAAATGTAAATGCATTATTCAAATGATTTCTTCAACTACTTTTTCCATGAGAGGGTGTATATTATAATTTATTGAGATTTGGGGATTTGAGCTCTTATTATGCATCCATTGAGTTGATTATGCCTCTGTGTTGTATGTGTTGTGATGTACTCATCCTCATTCGTCATATCATAATTCATGAGAAGTTGAGAATTGTGGAAGTACTGTTTTTGAGAGAGAAAAATGAGACATTATATATATCCTTGACCATGAGTTAGGTGAAAAGTTGATGAGATATTGAGATCATGATATTTGGTATATGGACTGCAGTCCCCCACAGGTCCTTGTCTTGGGAGCTAGAGGCTCGACAAGGTGTATACAATAGATTGTGACAGCCTTGATTCCACTACATCATTTCACCATTCCATTGCATTGTATTGGTCATCTCTGATATTCTGAATATTGCATTCAATTATGAGTATTTGTGTGTAGGTTTACCCGTTTACTTTACTAACGCCGTTCTTATATAAATTGGTGGCACGATGTCGGAATGGAACTTTTTTGTGTGCGGGTGAAAATATTTCATAAGTTTATTTTCGTAACTTCTGATTATCTATCTTATACTCAGTCGGTCAAACCTACTGAGTATATGTGGATTGTACTCACTCTCTACTTTTATCTCATTTTGATGCAGATCCTAGTCTGGTGAGATCCTACCTTTCGAATAGTTATTGGACTCTATCTATCTATTTCCATCTTTATTTTTGGTTTCAAGGACTTGTGATGTACTTCATATTCTAAGTTGTAGTAGATGCTCTTTATGCTTTGATATCAAGTTTAGAAATTTTCTTTGTTGTATCTCATTTTTCTTTCGTTTATGGTCTAACTCCACTCAATAAGTCTTGTACGTCATTTGATCTTCTTTTTTGCAACATCTGAGGTATCTCTTGAGTTAGAAGGTTAGGCTTGGTTGGATTTGGAGTGTGAGCCATCATGACCTCTACTTTTGGATCATGACATAGATCGACTTTTATGTGATTTGGAATATCAAAATTGTGAAATTTCAAAACTGCTCAAAATCTGTCAAGTTACCCTTCCTCGCATTCGCGGTACAGTTCGTATTCGCAAAGAGTAGTTGACCGATTGACCTTCGCATTCAAGGACGTCCCTTCACATTCACAAAGAGTCATTCATTGATTGACCTTCGTGTTTGCAATCGGTCCTTTGTATTTGCAAAAAGTTCTTTACTGGCCATTGTTTTCTTTATTTGAGCTCCATTTTCATTTATTTTAACTTTCTTTTTTGATCACTTCTAAATTACATAAACTTGTAAAATAAAAGAAATTACTTAAATAGATTATTTGTTTTATTAAACATGACAAAAACTTAAAATAAAAGAACAGATAACTGACTAAAATACCAACTTATCACAATGCTAGACAATTTGAAGATGAGAAAGTATGTAGAATTTGAGATAGGGTGTTGCAAGAATAGGCAAAGAAATCAATATGGAAGGTGTTTTGAGGATTAATGATCACATTTATGTTATATGGACAGGTGACTTGACTCAGTTGATCATGGAGGAGGCTCATAGTTCAAGTTATTCTATTCACTCCGACAATGAAGATGTACCATGACTTTTGAAACAATATTATTGATGGTGTAGGACAAAGGACATAGCTGATCATGTGTGTCGGTGTTTGAATTGTTAGCAGATGAAGTATAAGGATTAAAGATCGGGTGGTATGACTATAAGTATGCCTATATTAGAGAAGAAGTGGGAGAGGATCACTATTACTTAGTGATTGGATTGCCATAATTTTTAGAAAATTTGATGTTATTTGTGTAATGATCCTGAAGGTCATTTTTTATATTATTGATAAAATTATTGTTTTACCTCTTTCGTTAGTTTTTCGAGTCACTTTTAATTGGGTATGAAAGTTAATTTTTGGAAATCTTGTGAAAAGTTGAAGTTTTGCTTAACAAATGTGTTTTAAAGGCTTAAGTAGTCAAAATTTGAATTTTGGAGTTATTTGAAGTTTCGAGTCTCGGAATGAAATTTCGTCAATATTATCAGCTCCGGATTGTGGAAATTGGTCAAAGAGAATTATCGGAATCAGATTTGGAGTAAAAACATGGAATTTAGGCCCGAAGTTGAAAATTGAGTTAAAATTTGATCCAAGTTTGACTTTGGTCAACATTTGAAGTTCGGGTGCTCGGATTAGATTTCTGATGGTTCCAATAGTTTTGGAAGGTGATTCTAACGCTAGAAATGGCTTCGCTATAACTTTTAGAGGTCCCGAGGGTATTTTGGGTATTTCAAGCACCAAAACTAGTTTAGTTGCGACTTATCAGGTTTTGGGTCAATGAGACCTCGAATTCAAATTTTGATGATCCCATTGAATCCAGAACGTCGAATATAGTAGGATTGCATAAATGGTTTGTGTATACGTGGTTTCGAACCAATTCCGAGGGTCTATTCCATGACTTTGAGACTTGCAAAAAAATCTGTTATCTGATGCCTGGCAATTCCTTCTCCGCGCTCGCGACACCATCTCGGTGTTCGAGGAGGGTAACGTTTTCCTTCTCCACGTTCGCGGAGTCTACTGAGTTTCTTCTCTGCATTCAAGGAGTGTACCGAGTTCCTTCTTCGCGTTCGCGGAGAACAAAATCCGCCTAAACAGTGTTTAGTCGGGGTTTAAGTCATTTTCCACCATTTTTGAGTTTCCAAGGTTTAGATAGGCGATTTGGAAGGGGTTTCTTGTGGGGAAAGCATTGGGTAAGCTACTCTAACCTATTTTCTTAATTACCCATTAATTATTTGGATTTTTAAACATGAAATTGGTGATTTTGAGTTGGAGCAATTGGGGTTTTTCAAGAACAATGCAAGTTTCGTTTTCTAATGATTTTCAACTCATTTTAACTCCATTTTTAAAATAAATTTCACCAGTAGATTCTTGATTACCTAAGGAACACTTTCATCAAAAAATAATCAAATTCCGAGTTTGATTTCTGATATGGAAATTTTGACCATTTTATCCTTTTTACCCAAATTGCTTGATTTTAGTGTCAATAGTTTCAAAACGTGATTGTGAGTCTATATTTAATTAGATTGTGGTGATTTGGAGTATTGTCAGAGGGTAAAAGCTTTGAGTTTAGATTATTCGTGACTTTTGGCTAAGGCAAGTGGAATTCTAACAATTGTTAAGTATGTTGAACCTTGTATTTTTCTATGTGGGGGATTAGGGTGTGTTGGGTCATTAGATTGAATTGAATTATATGAGTTGTAGTGTGATAGTAGAAATTCATATAGGGTTAATTGTGTAAGTGTTGTGAACTACGGGACATTGTTCTATTGTGTGATTGTGGATTATATGGCATCTTATGTAAATATTTACCCTGTTTCACTCATTACTTGTGCATATATTATATCTGTGATGGATGAGGAATGATATAAGTGAGGTATTGGATATTGGGACCGAGGTTTCTACTGGTCCAGGTGATTTGCCGAGGTTTTTTTTGGCTGCTGAGGTCCCTTCCGACGGATATTATGGTCGAAGTCTCTTCCGGCAGATATTGGCCGAGGTTTTTTCTGGCGGATGATTGATCTATGTGAGGCCTTCATGGATTTCGGTCTAAGGTGATCAGCCGATGTGTATCGTAGGACAGACAGGCATCACGATATTTGACATTGCATTTGCATCTATTTCATCATGTGATTGATTATGATTTGAGATATGTGTTTGCCTAATTATAGTGGTGAGAACATATTTGTACTTTCTAGTTGTGTACTGTCTAGTGTATTAGTATAATTGTGATATGAACTGTATAGATTGGGTTGTCTGAGTGCAGGTGTGTAGTTATGGAGGATTGTGGTTGGGATGTCAGGAGTACTTGTGTTCCGCGTTGCTTTACTTAGGATTTAGTTTCTATTTTGCTGAGTACCGTATTGTTGGTGCTCATCCCTTGCTTCTACATTCATGTATGATCTGAGTCCGGCACCAACTGCTCTTAGTACTCATTTGATCGGGTGAGCTTCTGGACGCTTGAGAGGTAGCAGCTTGTCTTCTTCGGTAGACTCTCGTTGTCCATTTACTTTATGCTTTGTTGTACTCGAGAACTGAGACATATAGACTTGAATCTTTTTCATTTCTGTTGAAATAGTGGCTTGTACATGTGACACCAAATCTTGGTAGTTCAGAATCTATTTTCCGCTTATCCTTATTTTTGTCATATTAAACCTCATATTTCCTCTTTCATTTTCGCTTACTTAGAATTGTTCAGACTCTTAGGCTGACTTGCCTTAGTAGGTTAGGCAAGTGTCATCACACTCAAACCTGGGTCGTGACAATTTGAATCATTGTGGATAGATTGATCAAGTGTGCACATTTCATATTGATCTAATATACTACATAGGTTTCAGAGAAGTTGACCAAGATCTATATTCAAGAGGTAGTTCATTTGCATGAAATGCCTATATCTATTATTTCATACCAAGGTACTTAGTTAATATTGCATTTCTAGAGGTCTATATAAAAAATTAGATACTCAAGTGGAGCTTAGCACAACATTTCACCCACAGATTAATAGTTACTTTGTTCAGATTATTCAAATCCTCAAATATATTGCAAGACTTGTTATTGACTTAGGTAGTCATTGAAATCAGTTTTTACCCTTGAAGGAGTTTATAAATAACAATAACCATCATTCCAACATTCACATGGACTCATTGTAGGCTTTATATGGTAGAAGGTGTTATTCTCTAATTGGTTGATTTAATCCATTTGACGTTGTACAAAATTATTGAGAGATTCCTTGGCAAAGGTTAAATAGATTGAGGAGACAATACTACTCATAGTCTAATATAGATAGAAGATTTATATGGATCAAAAGGTTCTTCATATAAAATTCATGGTTGATAATCTGATTTTGTTGAAGGTTTCATTTATGAAAAATATTATGATGTTTGGAAAAAGTACAAGCTCAGCCTAAGGTTTATGAACCATTTGAGATTTTTTGAGGTTTTGAAGAAGTTGTTTATAGATTATCGGGTGTTCGCTCAGTGTTTAATATTTTATTGCTAAAGAAATACTATTCAGATGGCTTTCATGTGATTAAGTGAAACTCAGTACAATTGGATTAGAATTTTATATTTGAGGGATAGAATGCATAGACAGGATCAGAAGTTGAGATCGAAGGAGATTACGTCTGTGAAGATGCAGTGAAAGCATCATCATATAGATAAATCTACTTAGAAGATCGAGTTATACATACAAAGCAGATATCAACAACTTTTTGACTGCTTAGATAGTATTTTTCCCGTTTAAGAAAGAACATTTGTTCAAGTAGTAGAGGATTTAATGACTCATCTGATTTTTTTGAATAACTTGATCCTTTCCCCTGGAAAAACCTTTTTGTATCTTTATTGTATGGCTCGTGACTTACAGTGATAGATGACATAATTTTTGAGGCATTAAGATGCATATCGGAGAAGGAAATTGAATTTTAGGAAGTTGAAAATGAAGATGATAAATGAGCTTGAAATTGAATAGGACGGTCTCAATAGATCTGAAAGGTGATTTACAACTTAGTCAAATAATTTGCATGGATCACCGATAGGCTCGTGTGTGGTTTCTTAAATTTATTTTTAATTTTCTTTAAAAATAGATTTAACCACGATCAACATTTGATCAAGGCGACTTCGGACGGGTGTGTTGACTTTTTCAATGAATTTTTCGTGTGTTTTATGATTAGTTTGTATATTTGACTTTTGTTCGTCGCATTTTGTATGGTAGAAACCATTTTGCATAGTTGCTAGTTTTTGATGATATTTGGACAAGAAATTTATGAAAGAAAGGCTCATAAATTTGTGATCTAAATCAAGATGCAAAATATTTATGGGACCATAATTTATTTTATTACAAGTGAACTAAAAAAATTAAGTTAAATTATTGGTAAAAAAATATAATACTCACTCACCCTCTCCTTATTTATTTAATATGTTACTCCATCTATTTAATTGAAGTGAGAGGAGACTCGAATCATTTTTTAGCTTTAATGGGGTTGTATCAGGGATCAACCCTTAATCTATTTTTATTTGTCTTGGTAATGAATGCATTGATGCGACAAATTCTTTGTGATGTGTCATGGTGTATATTATTTATAAATGACATAGTTCTGATTTGCGACAGAGTTAATGCTAAATTGGAGATTTAGAGACATACCTTGATTTCTAAAAGGTTCAAGTCGAGCAGAATCAAGACAAAATACCCGGAGTGCAAGTTCATTAACGTAACATTGACGTAATGCATGAGACTTGATACATAGGTAATTCAAAAGAGAGGAAGTTTCAAATATCTTGGATTCATATTTCAAGAAAATGGAGAGATTGACGAATATGTCACTCACCATTTTGGTGCAGGATAGATGAAATGGAGGTTCACATCCGGTGTCTTATTTGATAAAAATGTCTCACCAAACTTAAAGGCAAATTATACAGGGTGGTACTTAGACCAACTATGTTTTACAAAGCGGAGTGATGGCCAATCAAAAAATTTCATGTTCAGAAGTTGAAAGTTGCAAAAACAAAAATGTTGTGATGAATGTGTAAGCATATTAGGATAGATATGAATAGAAATGAAGATATCGAAGACAATGTGAGAGTGACTTCTGTGGAGGAAAAGATGCAGATAGCAAGACTGAGATAGTTTGAACATGTGAAAAAGAGATGTCTGAATGTCCCAGCACGGAAGTGTGAGACGCAGGCTATAGATGGTTTCAGGAATGGTAGAGGTAGACTAAAAAGTATATATTAGAAAGAGGTAATTAGACAAAACATAGCATAATTTCAACTTATCGAAGACATGTCTTTAGATAGAATGTTGTGGAGGATACGAATTAGGATAAAAGATCACTAGACAATAATGCATTGTCTTGTTATCCGTCCATACTAATAGTTATAGATTATCCTTCGAATTGTATTATTATTTGTTTTTTGTTTTTTTACTTTGACCTATGCAGCTGCCTCTATTCAGGCGTGCAGTGAGAGCCATACATTTCCTTTTAATATGTGCAGGCCAACATTGATGAACAGACAAGAGACTCAATTAGGAAGATATCATCAGAAAGAAATCATAGGATATGAATAGAAATTAGAACACTAGCTAGGTAGTGGAGACATATTTGACATTTATTCAATCGATTGAATTGGAAATTTCAGTGCTAATAAGCAGTCTCACATATAGTTGCACAAAAATAAATAGAATATTGTAATAATCTTATACTAACTTATTGTGTCTGTAAAATGTACATAATGTGCCACAAGCAACCCCAACATACTTCACATGCCTATGTATCCATAAAGTCAAGCATCTGACATTTTGAACTAAATCCCATGCTCTATGTAATTATTACCCTTTTTACTCATCCCACTCTTTCCTTTTCAGTATCTTAAAGATTTCATACAGTTATTACAATAACCAATATTGGAGTAATCAAACTATATATTTTCCTTTTTAGTATCTTAAAGATTTCGCACAGTTATTACAATAATCAATATTGGAATATACAGACAAAGCCAAGCCCAAATACCCCAATATAACATTCAGAAAGACATAGACAAAATCATATTTTGTGATTACTGTTCCACCATGACAAAAATAAAAGATAATGTTAAAGAACACACATATATATATATATGAGGTCAGAGTGATTTGAAATTAGATTGATTTAAAGTTAAGATGTTGTTTATATATATATAATTTGAATTTTTTTAATTCATATATATTTTTTATTTTTTCTATTTTAATTCGTTTGTTATACTTTCCTTTTTAATTCATCTTAAGAAAAATATCTCTTTCTATTTTTAGCTACTCTTTAATTTTAATTTTTTACATAACATATTTTATTTATACATATATAAATATATATTGGCAAAAAAATGGCATGTTTCAAACCACAAAATTAAAAGACATTTTGGTACATTTGACATATCTTTAATGTAAGACTATAAGGTTCTAAAGTATTGTTTATTTTCTTAAACTCTGTGTCAAGTTCAAACAAGACAAAAATTTGAAATAGGGGGAGTTTAAACTTGAAAACCTCATAAGTTGTGAAAACTATCAAAATTTTTAAATTATTAGATAATCTTATTAGATGAGCAAATCATAGTTTTAGAAAAGATATCGGAATATCATAAGGCGTTGTATTAATATCACATATCTCCATGTTCCTTAAATAAATAAATGTTTGTGATTATATATTTACAAATACACATAATTTTATAAAAATTTACTAGTCAACAATAGTAATAATTCTTTATTCTTTAATATAATCATTTCATATGATATGGACAATCTATTCACGTCGAGCATGAATCCTGTTTTGTGAAATTTAAAATGATGGAAAGTTTTACATTTAAAAAAATTGAAGTCAAGATTTAAAATCCCAAATTTTATATTTTGGAGAATTTTAAATTTAAAATTATAATCTGAAATTACATGTCCAAGCACTAATTTAAAATCATAATCCTAAGTTACACGTCCAAACGACTATTACCTTTGTTCCTTATTAGTTGTCACAATTTTTCTTTTTATATCAAACGATATAAATTTTAAATAATATTCTTAAATATATTTTTTATTATATTAAAATGAAAAAAATTATAATTTATAGTATTTTTATATAATTTTTTAATATCTAAATTTTATTTTAAAATATTAAATTAATTTTATTTAATTTAAATTTAAAAATTAATTGAGTTGACCTTTAGAAAACGAAAAATAACAACAACAAAAAAATATAGAGGAGTACTAAATTTACATCATTACATGTGATATTCTAACAGTACTTTTCAAGTTTCATTTAATTGTATGTACTAGTTCCAATTTAATATTCTACATATTTGTAAGTCAGATCAACTTCTTTTAATCTAATAATGAAAGGAAATTACCTTCGAACGATGTGCTAACTTGTTAGGACAGCAATTGATATGATAGGGATCAAATAATAATGCTTAACATTAAAGAAAAAAGTACATTGTCTAAAATAATTTCAAATTAAAGATAAACTATTAATCATCAAAACAAGCATATTGAATTATTAGCTGTAAAAAGAAGTGAAATGCCAACCAAAATGTGTCTTCAATCTAGTGTATTTGGAACTACTACCAACGGGATTAGTATTTTAAATTTATATATTGCAATCCCAAAAACAAATATAAATAATGTGTACTAGTAAATTCCTCAAGATCAATTATTAGTGAAGTATAAGAAGTATTCATAATATCTAAAGCATTTAATGATTATTTCATTGATGGTGACAATCTTGTTAAAAGAATAAAAACTTAAAAATTTGATTAATGATATTAAAGGACACAATATAGATTTATACCAAAAAATAAAATAATATTACCCAATAATAAATTTGATTAGAGTATAACTAGGACTCTAGTTATTTTTAAATATCTTTTCATAAATCTTAATTTAAAAGTTACCTGATGGTGTAAACAACTTTATACATAAATAGTTAGTGCACAAAATTTAAACTCCTCCTACCAAAAAAATTATTAAACTAGTATTCACATTTAAAATACATTAATATTTTAAAGTGTATTAAGTGCTTGCATTAAACAGATCAAATGCATACGGATTAAAAAGAAAGTTAAAGAAATAAGACATGAAAAGAAGGTTTGGAAAAGAGATAAAGTAATTGTAGTATTTCATGCCATAGCAGGTAAATATTTCTGATTGTGTAAAAAAAATTATACATCGACAATGCTGGGAACTCAGCTTAAATCTATTATAAAAATTATGTTTCCACACTTTCAATGCCTATTTCTGTGTTAGGAAATTGGCTTGGGGTATAGTATTGGTTCTCCCACTAGATGGTTAGTTTGGGTGTCACTCATAGCTCGATTTGGATCATGATAAAATTGGTATCAAAGCCTTAGATTTGTTGATCTCGTTATACCGAAACGACTATACAAGAGTCTTGTGAAATGGTACAGAGATGTCTTTACTTTTCTTCAAGAAGCTAGTAGGACTTTAGGAAATCTCTCTATCGTCTTATCCCTTCGTGCTATAACTTGATTTCAATTGGTATCTGGTGATCCAAATTGGTATTAACCTATTTCACTCTCTTGTCTGTAGATGATTAGTATGCGATACAATGGTGTCCAGCCTGTAGCTTCCATCAATGAGTAAGAAGAGGAGCCAGCACTAAGAGGACGTGGCTGAGGCAGGAATAGAAGAAGAGGACGGAGCAAATATCTAAAAAGGACAACACCTGCCAGGGGTGAAGCTCAAATGGAGAATGTTCTGAGAGAGGAAGCCCCTCCCGCACACTAGGACGAGGTGGAAAAGAATGTGGAGGTTGAGGTTGAGGAGGATGCAGAGGATGAGGCCGCGGGACTTCCCCCTTTGAACCCAGTTGTAACTCAGCAAATTATGACTTTTTTGAGTGAATTGATCGGCTCTGGGCCATTAGGAATTGATGTTTTCTTTCATCCACTTTTGGGCCCTGTAATGACTAGCACTAAGCACGAGATGTTGATCAAGTTTTTGAAGTTAAACCATCAATATGTTCCAGGGTTTTGAGAGGAAGGATGCCTACGAGTTCAACCTGGGCTATTATGAGAGACTTCACAAGCTGGGCATAGTAAACTAGCATGGAGTTGAGTTCATGACTTTTCAGCTTCAAGGTGAGTCTAAGCAATGGCGGAGAGACTTTATGGAATGTCAATCACTAGTTTTGCCTCCACTCACTTATGTTCAGTTCCATGCCTTATTTTTGAAGAAGTGTGTGCCTAGGACTTTGAGAGATCGCAAGAAGTATGACATGATTGTAGCCATTTTTTAGGCTAAGTTCCATGTCTTATCTAGTTAAGCTACATATTTGGTGACTATTGAAGCGGATAGAATCCGTTTGTTAGTAAAGTGATTGAATCCCGAGTTACAAGTATTGTCTGTTCATATGACCTCTACAGATAGAAGCTTTAAAGAAGTGACTGACTTTCTGAAGGAAGTGGAAAGAGTTCGACGGGATGGGCAGGTCAAGTCTTTGGCTAAGAAGCCTAAGAATACAAGTAGCTTCAATGGTTCTTACTCTAGAGGTTCAGGTAGGCCGGCATTTACAGCCCGGCCAATTAAGTCAGCCTTGTCCATTTCTACGTGTGGTTACTCAGGGACTCTATATTAGAATCCTACTCGGGATTATCAGGGAGCTTTGTTCACACTAGGCAGCAAGCCGTTCCTTGAACGCAATTTTTATAATTGTGGGGAATCAGGGCACATGAAGAGAAGTTTCCCCCACCCTCTCATGACTGATCCCACACAGCATCAAACTAGGGCAGTTGGTACTTACAAGCGGAGATAATAATGGCAGAGAAAGACCACAAGGTGGTCGAGGAGGAAATTAGAGAGGTCGTAGAGGCTAGAGAAATGGAAATACAGGTAAAGAAACAATGCAGCCAGGCGGAAAGGTTGCCCATTAGGACGACAAGGCACAATTTTATGCTTTTTTGGGAAGGATAGAGGCTGAGGAGTCTGATGCAGTGTTCACAAGTACTATTCTTGTTTGTGACCAGATGACTATTAGCTTGTTTGATACGGGCTCTACTTACTCTTATGTGTCAGTATAGTTGTCCTTGGGTTTTGATATGGTTTGTGATATGCTTGATGCCCCCATCCATGTTTCTATCCCAGTTAGAGAGTCTGTTGTAATCGCCCATGGCTATGCTTGTTCTGATATGTTATTGGTTTTCAGACTTGGGCTGATTAGGTCATTTTAGATATGATTGATTTTGATGTGATCTTAGGCATGAATTGGTTGTCCCCCTATTATGTTATGCTTAACTGTAATGCTAAGACTGTGACTCTAGAGATCTCAAGTAGGGAAAAATTAGAGTGGAAAGGGGTGTATAAGCCTAAGCCAACTAAGATCATCTCTTATATTCGAGCTAGAAAAATGGCGGGCCAGGATTGTTTGGCATACTTGGCTCATATTCAGGATATTGAAATAGATTCTCCCTCTATTAAGTCTAATCCTTTATATATGAGTTTAAGGAGGTGTTTCCTACTGATTTTTCCGGTATGCCTCCGGATAGAGATATATATTTTTGCATTGACTTGGAGCCGAGCACTCGCCTATCCCTCTTTATAGCATGGCTCAGACAGAATTAAGGGAGCTTAAGTCTTAAATTTAAGAGCTCCTTAGTAAAGGTTTCACCCATCCTAGTGTTTCCTCGTGGGGTGCTCCAATCTTATTTGTTAAGAAGAAGGATTGTAGTATGAGGATGTGCATAGACTATCGACAGTTGAATAGGGTCTCCCTCAAAAATAACGATATGTTGCCTTGTATAAATGTTCTTTTTAACTAGTTGCAGGCTGCATCAGTATTTTCTAAAATTGATCGAAGGTCTGGTTACCATAAGCTGAAGATTACGCTGGAAGATGTACGTAAAACGACATTCAGAACTTAGTATGGGCATTATGAATTATTAGTAATGTCATTTGGGTTGAATAATGTACCTGTAGCTTATGAAGCTTATGAATTAGGAGTTCAAATAGTTCCTAGTCTCCTTTGTAATTATGTTTATTGATGACATTGTAGTTTATTCGAAGAGTAAGGTAGAACATGCAGACCATCTTTGCAATATTCTGGGTGTCCTGGGAAACATAAATTGTATGCAAAAAATTTGAAGTGTGAATTTTGGTTGTCTTCTATTGCCTATTTGGTGCATGTGGTTTCAAAAGATATATGACTTAGGCTTGTACACTCCTTCCTACTCTAATGTTTTTCTACCCGTGATCTCTAGAGTCACCGTCTTAGCATTACAGTTAAGCACAACATAACAAGAGAAACACTATATTATGCCTAATATCACATCAAAATCAGTCATAATCAAAATCACTAAATCAGCCAATTCTGAAAACTCATATACAAAACAGAACAAGCACGATAGACATGGATAACTAAAAGATACTCTCCAATTGGGGTAGAAATATGAATGGAGGCATCAAACATATCACAAATCACATCAAAGCCTAAGTAAAATTATACTGCACATAAGAGTTAGTAGAGCCCGAATAAAATAAAACAGTAGTCATCTAGTCACAGAAAATAATAGTATATGCGATCACTGCATCAGCTGCCTTAGCCTCTGTCCTACCCAGAAAAGCTTAACATCCTAACAGGCAACCTTTATGCCTAGTTGAACTTCTCATTTACCCGCATTCACGTTTCTCCAGCCTCTACGGCCTCTCTGATTTCTTCCTCGCCTACTGTAATGACCCAAACCATCGTTGATAAAGAGTGGGAGAAATCGTAAGGAAAAATAAGTCAACTAGGCCCCATAATCCCTGCTAGAGCGGGATAGTCCCACCACAGCGGTGCCGCTCCAACGGGATTTTTGTTGTCAGAGCAGGAGGTCATAGGACAGAACTTAATTCACGATTTTCCTATTTTCCCATTTCTCTGAAAGTGTAAGTTAGAGGCGGGGATTACTGCAAAAAAATCCTCAAAAGTCTACTCCTAACTTTGAAAGAGAAAGGGGGAGGAATCTCATTATTGGAAGGACTCCAACTGGTAGATTTTAGGCCTATCTCTCTCATCTAACATCTGGAATGAAGAATTGAAGTCGTTCTATCTCTCCACAGCTGCTTGGCACCCAGGTAGCCTAGGCTTCTCTTTTCTGTGTAGCTAAATCTATACCTGTTGCATAGTATAAAGGGATTTAATGAAATATTTCACAATTAATCTCTTGGTCACGGGGCTCGGGTAGAACTATAAGTGTTTACAATGGTCAAACTTGATATAACTTGGATAAGGAAGTTGTATAAGGAAATTTGGGTAAATTGGTAGTGATTTTCTCGTAATTAAAATTGTGTGTTCGTAACTGCCCTAATATGTTTACTAGTAGAAATAAAAATGAGAAGTATTGTGATAAACACGAAAGGTTAACTATTTATTTTAATTGAGGGAAAGAGCCTAAATAGTTGTATATGCATTGACTATGCAGCCTATTGTGACTGTGAATGTGGATTGTTGTGGCTGTGAGGATCGGGTGTCATGTTTTGACACATTCTTGGATTGGGTATCACGTTTCAACACGTTATTGAATCGGGTGTCATGTTCTAACACATTTTTGGATTGGGTGTCACGTTCTGACATATATATGGTTGAGTTTGGATCCCATGAGAGTGCTAAATGTGTGTGATAATATCTATTATTTTGTGGAATAGAGAGTGTAACTGCTAATTGGTTAAATGATAAGACTTAATGAAAGAGCCCTATTGATTTTGTGGTTGTTATTAGTGTAGGATTGCGGGTCAGTACAGACTCATTAGTGGGTAAGATTATGGACCTTTTTAGGCCACATTAAGATATGTGTGACATTCTATACCTTCAGGTTTAAGGGTGGAGGTTGTTTGCTAGCAGAGAATTGGTTCTTTTATGGTTAGATTAAGTGGTAGTGATTGTGGTACTAGATACGTGAGAGAGAGATCTAGTTCAGAGGTGTGTTTGTGAGCTAACCCACAGTTCATGTCGGTAAGGTAGACGGGTTAAGGCTAGTGGTGGTTGAGTTGCCTTGTGGGTGGGTAACGTAGATGGCTAGTTTGATGTTAGGCTGTTCTTAAGGACTTGTGGGGTATAACCCCGAGGCCTCAACCTCCGCAATCAGAGTTGGTGGTAAAACCATGGTTAGTAGATGGGTGAAGTACTATAGGGGTAAGGGTAAGGGATTATTTGTAGGGTGACGTGAACAAGGACATAGATTTTTATTGTTTATGATCTGCACTTATTTTTCTATTTATTATGCGGTGGGTATCAAATTGACCAATGATGCTTATCAGTACATGTTGTTTGTACTGATACTATTCTTGTTATGCCAATTGGCATAGTCTGATTGTAGGGTCAGTGAAGTTTCATAAGTGAAGGTGAAAACGATCCTCCGGCAGCTTCTACTTTTCCTTCCTTTGTAGTTTGCGTTGTGTCATTACATTTTATTTTATACCCTGTATCTTTAGAGCTCGTGTACCTATTTAGACTAGTATTTTTGGGGGAGGTTAGATAAAATTTTGCATAAAGCGTGAGTACTTCGATTTCCGCAGGTCAAATGAAATTTTTTGGCTTACTATTTAATTTTTTGTACTTCCGCAATATTTATTCCATCTAAGGGATTAAGGGTTCTCCTACTTAGACCTTAGAATAGGTGCCCACACGGTCTGGTGAGTTGGATCGTGACACCTTCCTTATGGACGTCCTCTGCCATTATTACCTCTGTTTGCCAGTACCACTGCTCTAGTCTTCTACTAAGTGGGATCGGTCTTGCAAGGATGGGGACAACCTCTCCTCAAACGTCCTGGTTCCCCACAATTATAAAAATTATGATCAAGGAATGGCCGGCTGCCTCGTGTCTGACCATCCTAAGTAGGATTTTGTTGTGGAAACCATCTATAGAAGCGGTCATAGTTGACGGAATTGGCTGGACTGTAATTGCCCCCAACCTGAACCTTTGAAGTAGGAGCTATTAAAATTACCTGCATTCTTGGGCTTCTTAGCCAAAGTCTTGGCCTGCCCATCCCATCGACCTTCTTTCACTTTCTTCACAAAGTATATCACATCATTAAAACTTTTACTTGTAGCGGTCATATGGACAGACAATACCTGTAACTCGCAATTTAATCCCTTGACAAATAAATGGATCCTCTCCTTCTCTATAGTCACTAACTGTGTACCATATCTGGATAAGGCATGGAACTTAGCCTCATAAGCGGCTACAATCATGCCACCCTACTTAAGATCAATAAACTCATTCTTATTGCGATCTCTCAAAGTCCAGGATATATACTTCTCCAAAAACAAGGCATGGTACTGAACCTAAGTGAGTAGAGGCAAAACTGGCGATCGACATTCCACAAAATCTCTCCACCACTGCTTAGCCTCACCTTGAAGCTGAAAAGTCACAAACTCAACTCTATGCTGATGTACGATGCCCAACTTATGAAGTCTCTAGTAGCAATCTAGGATAAATTCAGAGGTATCCTCATCTCAAAACCATAGAACATTGGAGCTTCAACTTGAAAAACTTAGTCAGAATCTCGTGCTTAGTGCCAGTCATCATTGAGCCCAAAAGTGGATGAAAGAAAGCATCAATACCCAGTGCTTTATCCATCTTAGGGACCATAGCTGCAACATGGTTAGTGGCTAGAGCTTGAGCAATGGTCACCATGGGAATGGCTCCAGAGCAGGCCAATCCACTCTGAAAAGTCAAAATCTGTTGAGCTATTGAAGGATCCAAAAGGAGAAGTCTTGTAATCTCAGCCTCTACATCCTCTTCTGGTTCAACATCCTCCTAAATCTTAATCTTCACATTCTCTTCCACCTCAACCTGGGGTATGGAAGGAGCCTCTTCTCTCGAAACATTCTTACCTTAAGCTTCACTCCTGGCGGTGCTACCCTTCCTCGACCTCTGCCCCGTCCTCTTTCTCTACCCTTAGCTCAGTCACGGCCTCTCATTACTGGCTCCTCTGTTGACTCATTGATTTGAGCTACGGACCTTATATTATTGTACCGCGTGTTAACCATCTGTATATCGGAGAGTGAAAGAGGTTATATACTAAATTGGATTACTAGATACCAATTGGAATAAAGTTATATAGCACGAAGGGAGAAGAAAATAAAGAGATTTTCTAAAGTCTTGTAGCCTCTCGAATAAAAATACAGACATCTCTGTACCATTCTGCAAGACTCTGCTAGACTTATTTTGGTACAAAGAGATCAATGAACCTAGGGCTACCAACTTTGTCATGATCCAAATCGGGTCATGAGTGGAACCCACACTAACCTTCCAGTAGGAGAACTATTACTACTACCTAAGTATGCAATACTAATAAAATATGGGCATTTAAAGATGTGGAAACTGGTTTAAATTATAGTTTTATACTGAGTTTCCATAAACTCAGAAAATTAACCAAACAACCATAACATGCGGAAGTTAACCCCTAAAACTTGAATGTCATTGTACCAAAACTCTACTAAAGGTCTAGCGTAGGGGGATGCAACCCCGAAAACAACATATAAAATGGTCTGAGAGAAACAATTTAAGTCCAAAAGATAAGGACTAAAACTCAGAAGAATCCATGGTAGCCGGAAAGATTTGGCGCACCCTTGAACCTGCAAATCAACGATCTCCTAACTGAAGTCTTTCAGTAGCCTCTTGAAGATGTTCTGTACTCAACAAAGAAAAAGCAAGTGCAGTATCAATACACACAATAATAGTGTACTGGTAGGATCACGCGGCCATTTCAGTATGTGAAATCTATACAAGTAACCAAAACATAATAAAAATAGGCATATGCAAAAACAAATTACCCAATTACCAATTCATGAGCAATATACAATTTCACAATGTCAATCTCAAATACAACAGTCAAAAATGGTCCTCTCATGGAACTCATACCCAAACTGTTGTATGCCGACGTGACACTCATTCCAATAGTTAGTGAGTTGGTGTGACACCCGTTCTAATATATACCGATGTGGTACTTGATTCAATTATACCGGCGTGGTTCCCGATCTAATATATATCAGAGTGGTACCTAATTTAATATGTACCGACATGGTACCCGATCCAACAACCACAATTACAATTACAATCACAATCAATAATTAATAGTTCACACACTTGCACAATCAAGTAACAGGTTCATTGTATGCAACTGATCACAAATAGTCATTTCATTAGGTTCATCCCATCTTTCCCTATTCACATACATTCATGCAATACTATTAATGCAGTTAACATGCATACATAACACATACGGGAAAATAAACCATCACCTACCTCAAAACCAAGCCTGAATACTCTTAAGGAACATGAGCTTTCCTTTTTTGGAGTCTCTTAACTTGTTCTTGGTTTAAAACAAATAAAGAACACAAGCAATCAATGAACAATGGCCTAAATTATCCAGATTATATCAAAAACTGTTTGCCAAGTTCATGATCCTACTACCCATCTAGGGCTTTTCCCACCATTAATTTCAGGCCAAAATCTCCCCTCAAGTTAATTTCTATAGATATTAATGATTAAGAATCGAATTACACGTTAGAGGAATGGATTACTTACCTTTACCAAAGAGATTGGAGGAAAACTGAAAAGAAATTGCCCTAAGTCACCCCTTAGCTCTTAAAAACGAAACTATAGAAATAATGTCATTTTTGAAACTTTTACCTGTTAAATTCGCGACTGGCCCGCCACGGTGGGCCCATCCCGACATGGCGAAAATAATCCCCACGGCAGGTTGCACAGAGACAGACTCTAAAATTGAATTCCAAAACTCCAATTCGCAACACACCCTCAATCCTTAACGTTTCAAAACAATTCTTTCACGCCAAGATCAATTACGGAGTTCTACTCGTCCAAATTCGATTCTGTAAAGCTGTACGGGCTCCTTAATGTATGGGCTATCAACTCAATCTATCAAAACTCAGAAATCAACCTGAAGCCATTATTGTATTACACCAGACCTGACTCGAATTTCGTCCAAGTCTGATCTAGGCTCAAAATTTCCAAATTACTTCTCAGAAGTTTTCTGATCCAAATTCTTTTCTCATTGGCTTATCCATAATGACAGAAACATGTCCTTATATTTCTACTCTTTTGTCTCCCTTCTCTAAATGATTTTCATGATTAGAGCTAAGAGCGGCTCCAGTCGCGCCATTTTCCTTTTAACTCTTTATTTTACACAAAACGCTTTCTTTTATGTGAGATATAATATAATAATTCTTTCTTAATTCTTCCTACAACGCAGACAATCATAAATTAAATGTCTCTCCTTGTACCCAATCTAATATTACCAAGTGAAGAGCAAAATCTTTATTTTTTCCTCCTCTGTAGTAGATTAAATTCACTTATAACTCATGTCAGTAAAATTGATCTCATCAATTCAGTCTGTATTCCTAAAGTCCTTATTTTGCAATTTTCTAATTGGGAGGTACTTTAGGGGATTCTATAAATCATCAATTTATAAATCTTTTCTCCTACCCCCACTAAACAATTGGAGATAAAAGATTCTAAAGAATAAAAAGAAAGTAAGCAGCAGCTAAAATGACCCATCTTTTTCCCTTTCCGAACTTAAATTATCCAAAACAAAAAATAAAAAAATCACTATATTAATTAGTTATAGAAGTTCAAATAAGTCATGATTTAAAGTTATATTCGAGAAAGCCCACAACTTTCACCTTTTTATTCCATTGACCTCACTATATTAAATCTTTGTTTTTGTGCTATATCTTCTTTTTGCTCTATGCACGCGTCACAATTTAAAATGACAACAAAGGTTTGAAGCTCAATCTTCTTGGCTTATATTGACGTCAATATGATGCCAAAAGGGTGTTAATAAAATTAACTACACAATAGACATAGTTGTTTATTTTGACGTGTTTAACTAGAACTATACGAAAAGATCAAATTTATCTCTAAATTATGAGAAAAGTTTAAATTTATCCTCTATTTAAAGATATAATATCCATAAAGACAGGTTCTCTTATATGAAAAATATTGGATTGGCGAGACAAGAAAGGAAGCCTAGAAAATAGTAAGGTATTCATGGGGCTTTCCTTATCGATAGTACACTATGTATATTGAACAGATCTTACTTTTAATGGAGTGATTTCAATATGAGTTTGGAACTTAGAGAATATCGAAATTGGATAATTAGTAGAAGAATAATTTGGCTAAATAATTTGCTTCAGTGCGGAAGAACCCCTTTTTACGCTATCTTCCAATAAAAAGTTTTCATTCATTTGTCGCTTGTTAACCACATCAGACTTTTATCATTTAAAAATAATGGCAAGTTTGTTCCTTTTCATTTAGTTAAGGGATATATTTGAATTTAACTAGTAATTACGAGGATAATATATTTGACCCAGTTATGAACAAAGGACAAATTTACTTTATTTGCATAGTTCAAGAGCAAATTTACTTATTTTCCCTACATCAAACATATAAAGATTTTAATTTATTGAGTCACTTTAAAACAAATTATATATGTAGCTTTTTATAGCATGGATCCGTGTTAACAAAATATGTAAATGATTAAAAAAAATACAAATAATATTAAAAGAAAATTACATGATCATCAACTTATTCCTATTGTTTGTTTAGCTTGGAGAACTTTGTGAATATTCAGGTTGCTTATGTGTCGTCATTAATTTATTTATAAGTAATTCTTGCTCATGAACTTCATATTTAAAAATCGTGAAAAATTTCCTTTACACATATTTCAGCATTTTGATAATCAGAGAATTTTGAATTTTGGTCCTTACCTTATTGAAAAATTCTACTTTAATCCTCGTAGTTTTGCGTAAACACCTTTAATCTTTCATAAACTAAGAAGTGTGTTTATGATCCCTTTATATAGGAAATATATGATGTTTAAATTATTTATAGAACTATATTATCCTCAAGTAACAATATAAATTTAACATAACACAACAATAATTAAATGATTTAGCAATTAAAAGTTCGTTAAACTTGTGAAGAATCACGGTCAGAAGAATCAAGGTGCACATATCAATTAATTGAAGATTCAATGAGCTTGATCAAACATCACAAGGATAAAAATCAAAATTTATCAATAGTTGAGGAACTAAACAATGGGGAGAAATGATTTTCTAGCTCTTTAGAATAGTTTCCACAACATAGATTAGGCACAAGAGCAAATATACCATCAGTGGCAGGGTCAAGATTTTTACTAAGGGAGTTCAAATATGAGCTAGTAAACATACGAAGAAGTCGAAGGGTGTCAATATCTATTATATATACATAAAAATAATTTTAATGTATAAATAGTGTAATTTTTCGGAAGAAAAAATTTGGATGATCCTCCTTAAGCCTCAATAGCGCATGGTAATATATTACTTAGGTTCATTTCAAATCTTGGATTCGTTGATTAGAGAAAAAATTATATTAGTTAAAAAAATTATTACGCCGTCGTTTTTTAGATTTTTTTTTACTGTTATGACAAGATATTATTATAGAGAAAATATAATATAACATAATGTGAAAGTCAATTTCAACGAAAACTTAGTTACGATAGTGAAATATTGTTATAGAAAATAACTTTTATATAGATGTCTTACCGCAGAAAGGTAAATTAATCCAATTTAACAAATTTTCACAATGAAATATATAGCAAGTTTGTTACTTTCAGATTTTGATGAATTAACAAACTATGAAACCTAATATACGGACCTGGTCCCATGAGTTCCAGAACTAATGGGGACCAACTGTAAAGCCTGCCACCACCTGTTGTGGTTGGTAGAGACAACAGAGGATAGCAAACTCATCAGCCAATCAGAAGACAATGAGGTTGTGCCTGTCCAACATTAATACACAACTTTGGACATCAAACAACTAAGTTTTGAAAATCAAGAATATACGTGAAATTGGTTGATTCTCTCACGAGAAATGGAGCAAATTTACTAAGACAACCAGTGACATGATAGAGTTACTTGCAAGAAAGCATCAAGTTGCCTTATATTTATGTTCTGTCTTTTAATCTAAACACTATGAGATTAATTCTTATGTTAGAAAGGAATATTGATCTATTTCATGTTGTAGTTCATGTTTTCGAGTCATGGCTAAAGTTAGCTTGATCGAAATGTTCAAAGTCTATGTCAACTAGAGTTAGTTTGGGTAGTCGGCAATAGTGATATTGCATAGTGTTTTCCTACTAACAGGGGTGTTACAAGAGAGAAGAGATTAAGACTTTAATTCTTAGATTGCATAAAGCTGTAATTTGAATTTTGGATTGTTTGATTAGTGAAGTTGTCTACTAAATCCTTTGGGACAGGTCGTGATTTTTTCTATTTTGAGCAAAGAGGTTTTGTGTGCATTGTCTTTAAAATTGTGTGCATTGTCTGTACTCTTAGTTTGTTACATCATTTACATTATTGTCAAAAGACCTGATCCATTGAAACTGTGGTGGACTCATATAAACTATCAATTGGTATCAGAGCACTATTCTCTGTATGGTTAACACCGAGGGAAGATCCTGCAAGCTGAAAGATGGATGCTCCACCCAACTTGAAAGAGGGACAATATTCTACTAGGCCACCTAGATTCAACAGTCAGCTCTAAGGATGGTGGAAGACTCGTATGCATAACTTCCTCATGACAGAGGATAATGAACTGTGGGACATTGTTCTATATGATCCCTATGTTCCTGTAGGAGAATTAGAAGAAGGAGAAATCACGTGAGTGGTCCCCAAAACTCAAAAGAAGTATGATGAAGCTGACAGAAAAAAGATTGAAAAGAATTACTAAGCAAAAATGTTATTAGTCTGTGGGATAGGACCTAACGAATACAACAGGATTCCTGTTTCTGAGTCAGCTAGCAAATTTGAGATTGTTTGAGAACTACCCATGAAGGTACCACTTAAGTGAATCAATCTAAGGTAGAAATGTTGACTACTCAGTATGAAAATTTCACAATGAAAAAAGGATAAATCATCTAGGAAATGCACATAAGGTTTACCTCCATCACCAATGAGCTTCGATGCATAATTGAATCCATTCAACCCAGCAAACAAGTCAGAAAGATTTTCAGAATTCTTTCTAAGTCCTAGAAAAGCAAAGTCGATGCGATCACTGAAGTAAAAAACCTGAAAATCCTCACCATGAATGAGAAAATTGGAAATCTTCAAACTCATGAGTTAAATAAGCAACAAGACTTTTCCAAGAAGAACATGAAGAATGATAAATCTTTGGCTCTTAATGCCACTCATAGTGATGATTGTGAAGAGGATGATGATATGACTTACCTGACTAGAAGATTTTACAAAATTGTGAGAAAATATGACAGATTCATGAAGAAATAAAACACGAGCAGAGTAGCTAATGGCATTGACTTGTGTCACAAATGTGAAAAGCCAGACATTTTATCAGAGATTGTCCTATACAGAAAGGTGAGTACAGAGATTATGGCAAGACTAGAGGAGACAAAGATAAATAAAGGGACTAGGTCTTTGATAAATCAAGAAGAAGAGTTGATGTTGATTATGTGGTAAAGAAGACTCTTGTTGTCTGGGGAAACTCCTCAAATGATTCTGTGAATTTTGATCATCCGGAGAATGCACCCGTGTTGGTCGTAAAAGATGATGATGAAGTGTTCAACACCATGTTTTCCTTTATTGCAAAAATCTGATGATGAGGTGGATGAAGAGGAAAAGTCTGAAGGAAGTAGTCAGTATTGATTTATGGATAGCAGCTATTCAAAGTACATGACTGGAAGAACTGAAAATTTTCTCTCACTAAAGGCATTTCAAGGCGATAGTCGCTCCTTAGGAAATGGAAAAAATAGGATATATTCTTGGCATTGGAAGAATTAAGAAATCACTAGAGCATTCAATTGAAGATGTGTACTATGTAAATGGGCTAAAATACAGTATGCTTAGTGTATCACAAATCTGTGATAAAGCAAATGAAGTTAGATTTTTATCTGAAAAATGCACTAATATAAATCTGTTATCTCAAGAAGTGATCTTCTGCAAAACGATGCAAGAATGTGTATGTGATTGATCTAAACACTGCTCAAGGAGACAATTAAACATGTCTCAGAGTTCAAGATGAAAGTACAGAGTTGTGGCACAGGAGACTGGCATGTTAGCTCATTGTTGCTCAATAAACTTGTGACGAGACCTGGTTCGTGACGTTAGATAAAATTTGTAGACAACAAAGTATGTGATGCTTGTGTCAAAGGGAATCAAACCAAAACTTCATTCAAGCAAAATAAGGAGGTCAGTACTACTAGACCTCTTGAACTTATTCATATGAATTTGTACGGTCCTGTCAAGATTCAAAGCCGAGGAGAAAAAAAGTACATTTTTGTTATTGTCGATGACTTTTCAAGGTACACCAGAATAATATTTCTAAGGACCAAGGATGAAACTATTGATGTTTTTATAACATTTACAAAGATAATCCAGACAAAGTTGAATTACAAGATAATAGGGATCAGGTCCGATCATGGAATAAAGTTTGAAAATGCTAGAGTTGAAGGTTTTTGTGTAGAACAAGGAATACATCATATTTCTCATCCCTCAAAACTTCACAAAAAATAGGGTTGTAGAAAGGAAGAACAAAACTCTAGTTGACATTGCAAGGACTATGCTAATAGACTTTGAATTTCCAAAGAACTTCTGGACAGAAATAGTTAAAATGACTTTTTATATGGTAATTAATTGTCTACTCAGAGAAATCCTCAATAAAACTCCATATGAGTTATTAAACAATCAAAAGCTGAAGTGGAGTTACCTTAGAGTTTTTGGGTGCAAATGTTTTGTGCTAAACAATGGGAAAAATGATCTGGACAAATTTGATCCCAAAAGAAATGAAGAGATATTTGTTGGTTACTCATCTACTAGCAAAGATTACAGAGTGTATAACAAAAGGACATTATGCATTGAAAAAAGTGTCCACGTTATATTTGATGACTCTGGAAAATTTGAGAATCAAAGAGATAAGGATGATTCTAAAATTGACGAGCTTCTTCAAATTCAGTGGGATAGTATTGTTGTTAATGATAGAGTCCAAACTTAGGAGGCTGATATGAATGATAAAGCTAATGAAGATAAGGAATCAGACAACGGACCTGGTTCATCTCAAGGTAAAGACAAGGATCCAAATAAAGAACCAGGTCAAACTCAAGATACAGGTGAGAATATTCGGTCTCAACCTGACGAGACTCTTCTGATGATGAAGAGACATGCAGTTCCAGATCAGCAACCCTCAAGAAATCTAGGATGGAAGTACCAATCATCTCATCCTTTGGATAATTTGATTTCTCCGTTAAACTCTAGGATGCCTACCAGATTTAAAAGTAGCAATCTAGTAGCCTTTTCAGTATTTCTATATACCATTGAGCCAAAGAATATAAAGGAGGCATTGAAGGATGCAGAATGGATAAACTCTATGCAAAAAGAGTTGCACCAGTTTAAAAAAAAGTAAGGTATGACACCTGGTCTCTTGACCATCTGACAAAACTGTTATAAGGACCAGATGGGTGTACAGAAACAAGATGGATGAAAATAAAATGATCACAAGAAATAAATTCAGATTAGGTGTCTAAGGGTAAAATCAAGAAGAGAGAATCAACTATGATGAGACCTTTGCTCCTTTGCAAGGAAGGAGGCTATTAGGATTTTAATTACATTTGCTGCATACATGGAATTTGAGTTGTTCCATATGGATGTAAAGAGTGCATTTATAAATTAATATTTAAAGGAGAAAGTATTTGTCAAACAACCCCCAGAATTTAAAGATGTAGATCAGCCAATCACATGCTCAAGCTGATAAAGCTTTGTATGGCTTGAAACAAGCTCTCATGGCTGGTATGAAATTATCAAAATTCCTTCTTAACAATGGTTTCAAAGGGAAGATTGATAATACACTGTCCTAGAGGCAAGAGGAAAGGATTTGTTGATTGTTCAGGTCTATGTTGATGATATCATATTAGGAGCAACATCAAATTTTCTATGCAAGAATTTTGTCGTTTTATGGCTAGTGAATTTGAGATGACCATGATGGATGAATTGAGCTTCTTTTTGGGATTGCAAATTAAGTAGGCACTAGTACCTCCATTTGTCAAAAAAGTACATTAAGTAGCTTCTAAAGAAGTTTCACGTGACAGAAATAAGGCTAATTGATACAACGATGAGAACAAAGTCCAAACTTGATGCTGATGAACCTGGTTCCACCGTAAATGAAATTATGTACATAGAAATCATTGGGTCTCTACTATATTCGACTGCTAATAGGCCTAACACCGTGTTTAGCATGAAAATGTGTGCAAGATTTATACCCTGTCCAAAGAATTCCTACTTGAAGGATGCGTAAAGGATTTTCAGGTACTTGAAGGTAGAGGTGTACAAGTCAAACCGTCAAGTCAAACCAAAATGATGAACCAAGTTAAATCGACAAAAAATTGATTTGTGGTTTGATTTGATTTTCTTGGCGTTGAAAAAAGTAAACCGATCATTATTGGTTTGATTTGGTATTAACAGAAAAAAAGTCAAACCAAACCGACATAATATATACATAATTTTAATTCTTTTATACACAAAAATATATTTATTATAGTATGATTTGTAAGTATTTTTTAAAATTAGTTTATAACTTTCAATATTTACGTATATTATTTCATATTTGGCTTATAATATGACTGAAACAATTAACATATGTTGTGTCTTTTTGTAAGCTTTTTTGTAAGATTTTCTAAAATAATGTCTTGGAAGATGCCATTGTATATCTTATTTTTTTCAATTTTATTTATTCAAGTATCTTTGAGATATTATTAAACAATATAATGCACGATCAAGAGAACAATCTTCAATTGAGAACTTCAACTTTGGCATTAAATCACACGTTCAAGGTAACAACCTATTTAATTTGATCTATTTTTTAATCACAGTGTAATTGTAAAATAAACTAAAAAAAAGAACTAAAAAACCAAAAACACCAAAAGAATCGACTTAAACTGAAATCGAAGAAACTGACGTTAGGTTGGTTTGATTTGATTTATAGGTTTAATAAGCCGACATAATAGATTTAGTTATTTTTTAATGAACAATTAAACCGAACCGACCTATCTACCCCCTACTTGAAGGAAACTGAGGACCTGGTCCTATATTATTCTTCTAGAGATTCTTTCCACTTGATCGGGTATGCAGATGCCAACTATGCAGGGTACCTGATTGATAGGAAAAGTACATCAGAAATGGCACATTTTTTGGGTTCTTCTCTGATCTCTTGAGAAACTAAGAAACAAAATTCAGTTTCTCTATCTACAACAGAAGCTGAATATGTTGCTACTACATCTTATTGTGCTTAATTATTATGGATTAAACAACAATGGGGGGATTTTGGAGTGCTCATTGATACTATTCCTTTTCTTTGTGATAATACGAGTGCTCTCAATATAGTCAAGAATCCAGTTCAACACAAGAGAATAAAGCTTATAGATGTGAGGCACCACTTTCTAAGGAACAATGTAGAAAAGATGAACATTTGTGTGAAAGTTTGCAAAACAGAGGATTAGATAGCAGATAGATTCACAAAAGCCTATGATCAGTTTGAAAAGAATCTCCTAAAGTTGGGAATGATCAATCCAAACCAATCAATCAAATTGATCCATTCGCTCTCTCATTAGCTAGATTCAGAAAACAGGTATTCTTACTTTTGTTATGCATATGTGGTTTAAATTCAGTCTTATACCCTTACAAGGTATACACATATGGTAGAGTTGATGAAGGAGGGGAGAGAGCAGAAAATATCTAAACAAATAACATTCAATCAATTGAGAGGGATCAGGTACCAGATCAGAGGTTAACATTCTCACTACTTTTTTTGAATTGCTTATTAGAACTACTAAGACTGCCACATGTCAGTCACCCATTCTCCGATCAGTTATCTTGTCAAAACTGGTAACCCAAGAGACGCTGCTCTTAGGGACTAGCCATATCCTTTCACCCTCATTATAATACCAAACCTTTCCAAAATCAATCACTCATTTCTCTCTCCATTTAAAATTCAAGCCTCATAACTTAATTCCAGTAATCTCTTTTTTATTCTTCTGTATAAAAATAAATCATGTCTTATACACCACCCTCTTTTGAGAAAATCCAATAATAGAGACTGGAACTCCAATTTTTCCTAAGATCTGCATTCTTCTGTCTACCCCTGTCCATCCTTCTCAAGTTTCGACGGAATAACCAACACCAAAAATTAAAAATTATTCATTTTTCAGGTCAGATTCTAATAAAATCATACATATAAACAACTCATTTATCCTCTCCTACAAAAGATAAAACCCTAATTATTTCTCCAACACTTATGATTTCTCAATCTCAAGGATCGTCTCCACAAGCCTTACTCATTCGAAGGCTGATTTCGTTCTCCAACCTCCTGAGAACAACCCTTCATTCGATCATACATCTTCATCTCAACCTAGTCTAGCCTTTTTCAACATGTCGAAAAAATACTTTGATGGAGATTTGCCTGATGAACGCACTGTTGGGTCTAATATACTTACATTGATAGATGAATAGGTTTTACAAAGTTTAACAAAGATGAGAGGAGATGGAATCGGGCCTCCCTTATTCGATGTGAAAGAAAAATCCCAAGAGGTACCCATTGCGAAGTCTAAGATAGTCTTCAATCAGACCCTTATGTGAAAATTGCTTCGGGTGCCAATGGACAATGAAGAAGAGGATGAAGATAAATTGTCGCTGGTGTCGAGATTCAAAAGGAAAATTTAGAAGACTTCTGAAAGAATCTGTAAGGGCACACAGGTAGCTAAAGAAAAGGGGAAGGAGAATAATGAAGAGGGTAAAGTGGTTGAGAAAAAGTAGAAAGAGAATAAAGAGAAGGATGAGGTTCCTGAGAAAGAAAATCAGAAACAAAACTCTGCAGTTGCTGTGAAGGGAAAGAAAGTGGTTACTAAGTCCTGAAATATCCATAAGAATTACACCACAAGAGGTACTCAAAAGAAATTACTGAGTGATGCAATGGCTGCCAATAATAAAAAAAAATAACACAGAACAGAAGGCTAAGGAAAAGGGCAATTGTTGATGAAAAAGAATTTTTCCCTTAGAATAAATTAATTGATGTATCCAAAAACAAAGAGGATAGTGAGACTATATCTGATGATGTGGTCTTTGCCTTTGAAAAAAAGAAGTGCCTTTGAAAGGATGTTATTAAGAGAAAGAAAGCAGAGTCAATCGTGGAACCTATCTCTGATAAGAGACCAGGTTAGACTAACAAGAAGACAAAGGTTGAGAACACTCTAATCAAAGAAGAAAGAATCAGAGTATTGCAAACTCAAAAAGTGTTGAGTGGTTGGATTTTTGATTCGGATGTTCCTAAGAAATCAGGGATGAGGGAGCTGGTTGATGTTATTGAGGTTCAAGTATGGACACATCTATTCGAGTGGCATATTCCAACCCTTCATGATCAAGAGGTACGTGAGTTTTACTACAACATAGAATTTGGTGCTGATGGAATTTGAAATACCACGGTCATTGATATCGTATTTCACTTATCTGAGGAGGTTTTGGCAGAGATCCTACAAGTGCCTGGGGAAGGCATTGCTTCGGTGGATAAGGTTTCTAGAATTTGGTGCTGATGGAATTTGAAATACCACAGTCATTGATATCGTATTTCACTTATCTGAGGAGGTTTTGGGAGAGATCCTACAAGTGCTTGGGGAAGGCATTGCTTCGGTGGATAAGGTTTCCCCCTCCCAAAGTTTTATTCTTAAGACTGAAAAATTATCTGAATTGAGTTGTTCTTGGGTAAAAATTCTTAAAGGGATAGTAGCAATTATATTTTGAATTTGTCAACAAAGTACTTTTGCCTTAATCGGAGAAGAGGATTATAGCTTCTTCTACTGACCTGCTTCTTATAGAAGCACTGAGTAAAATCGACGCCATCAACCTTCCATCCATTATGATGGAACACATGCTCAAGATAATGATGGTGAAGGATGGCAATCATGAAATAGGGTATGGGCATCTGCTCAACTTGGTCTTCGATAATTTTGATGTAGAAGTAGGCAAAGGCATTAAGGGTACCATCAAGCAAGCTTTTTCTGAGACCACTCTTCTTGAGTGTGAGTGTGCTGAAGGAAGAACTTACAATAAGTCCAAGTCTCGAGTTTCTAATCTCCTCCAGTAGCAGGAAAAATTCAAGGAATTGATAAAGACTTTGGCTAGCAGGATGCTGAAATTGCCCGTCTAAATGCCCAACTACTACAGGCACAGAAGGAGGGACTTGGTTTGGTTGCGATTGCTGAGTTAAAGGCCTAAAATTAAAGTATCAATGCTAAAGTTATGAGCCTTACTCAGTAGTTACTATAGGCTCATGCTGACAGAAAATGCAAGAATCCCTTATTCCCAAAGCCGATTCCTTAATCCTCCAACTCACAAAACTCTTTTCTTGTTTGTCTGTTTAGTTGGCATTTTTTGTTGTTCTTACTTGTTGTTCTTTCACAGTTTGATGTAATGTTATCTCTCTATTGGTAATGAATGTGTTTTTGTTTTTGCTTCTACTGTCTTTTTCTTACTTTACGATGTTTTAATCGTGTTAAGTGTTGCCCTTCGTGGCAATGAATTTTTTCATGTGTGCATGATTTTGGTTTGGTTTACTGCTTCCTTTTTTTAATGATGCCAAAGGGGGAAGAGATATGTTCATTCTTGAGTTGAAAAGTTTATGATTTGGTGATAAGACCTGGTTGGACCGCGGCTATGCAGATAGGGGGAAGCATTTTGACAGGGGGAACAATATTGATAGGGGAAGTTCTCTGGTAATGTAAAACAGGTCCGTTTAGTTTATCATCATCAAAAAGAGAGAAAATGTTATTTTTCAGATTTTAATGAATTAATAAATTATAGGACCTGATATACGGATCTGGTCCCATGAGCAGACTTTATTACAAAACTAATGGGACCAGATGTAAAGCCTGCTACCACCTGTTATGATTGGTAGAGACGGTAGAGGATAACAGACTTATCAGCCATCAGAAGACAATGAGGTTGCGTCTATCCAACGCTAATACACAACTTTGGACATCAAACAACTATATTTTGAAAATCAAGAATATACGTGCAATATGTTGATTCTCTCACAAGAAAAGGAGCTACTTCACTAAGACAACCAAGGACCTGATAAAGTTACTTGCAAGAAAGCTTCAAGTTGTCTTATATTGATGTTGTGTCTTTTGTTCTAAATACTGTAAGATCAATTTCTGTGTTATAAAGGAATATTGATCTGTTTCATGTTGTAGTTCATGTTTTCGAGTCATCACTAGAGTTAGCTTGATCGGAATGTTCTAAGTCTATATCAACTAGATTTAGTTGGGGTGGTGGCAATAGTAATATTGCTTAGTTTTTTTCTTGTAACAGGGGTGTTACAAGAGGGAAGGATTAAGGCTTTAATTCTTAGATTGCATAAAGTTGTAATCTGAATCTTGGCTCATTTTTTGATTAGTAAAATTGCTTGATAAACCCTGTGGGACAGGTCGTGATTTTTTCTCTCTTGAGTAAGGAAGTTTTCTATGTAAAATTGTGTGCATTGTCTTTACTCTTAGTTTATTACATTGTTTACATTATTATCAAGGGGTCTGGTCCATTGACACTGTAATGGACTCGTATGAGCTATCAAAGTTAAATTAAAGGAATCAACCCAGAAATCCAAAATTCCCCTTTAAGTATGAAAGGATTTATGCTCAAATTACTGAAAATGAAATAAGGATTGAAGCTAACAACTTGGTATGCACTAAATTTATAGCTCCATAGTGGGGACCTGTTTGAAGTTTTGGACATGATAGTTTGGTGCAAAGTAATATTCTGACTAAATTGAGGGGTCAATTTCAATGGGTCCAAAATTAAAACCAGCACTAAGTTCATCACTTCCTTTACTTGTCAAGTCACGTGTCACCAATAATGATCTCAAGATTTATATATTATTCCTTCTGAGATTAGACTTTTATACTATACTGTTTTATGTCTAATTTGTGGAAAACTTTTACTTACAAATCCTCTTCTTTTATAAATTACTGAAGTATGATTCTATATTTTTCACTATAAAAAAAATTGAAATTAGTTATGTACTTAATTGTTAATTCACCGTTAAATTACTCATAGCTAATAAAATTTACTAATACATCGTTAAATAGGATAGCGGCGAATTTAATTGGGTAGCTATAGAATATATCTGTCGCCCAATTCTATTTTCTTTAGTATTGTTTTCCTTTATAAATATAATTAATTTCAGTTTTCCCTCTTTTAAATATTGAATATTTTTAAAGAGTTATTGTAATCAACACTGTTTTAACAGTATTAATCTTATTGAAGCCAAATCTTACACTTTTGGGTTCACAAATTTTAGGTCCAATGTTTTGTGAAACAATAGAAAAAAGCTTCACACAATTAATATTGTTTGCGTGAGATACATATTAAAAGTTTTCTAATTTTATCAATTCGTGTGAGATACATATTTTTTCCGTCCAACAATATTTGTCTACTATTAACTTTGTGCATTTTTTAAGAAATTATAAATAGAAGGGTAATTTTACCATATCACCATTTGAATATAATAAATACAATATATTGAAAATGTAATAGGGAAATAACTATAATTAATGATAAGGATAAATTAGAAAGTAAGTGTAAAATTATCTCTTAATTTCAAAAATTGAACAAATATTATTAAACATTTATTTTTAATATAGTGAACAAGTAAAAATATACATATATTAAAAGTTTTCCAATTTTATAGATTCTAAAGTCTCAATAATAAAATATGGTTGTAACTTGTGTAATTGATAGACAAGACATATATTAAGAATGTTTGATAGTCCAAAAGGCACAGTAGAAAATATTTATCATTTATAATAATAATATTTTATTTTTTATTAAATACTTATAATATATTTATAATATAGTTTTAATATTATTTATCGAGAATAATTTATAAAATATATATAATACGGGTTTTATTTATGGATAATGCATTTATCACACACTTTAATACACTTATAATACATTGCATCAATTTTTTACCAAACAAGCATAATTTATTTTAAAACACTTATAATACATTTATATTATATGCATAATTCACTTTTAATACATAGCAGATTTATCATAATATTGTTACAATAATTATTTATTAAAAAGTCCACATCCAAGTAATTTTTCCTTAAACTATCCTGTTATAAAGTCTTTCAATTCCAAATGTATAATTTTTGAAGTTTAATCTATTAAATATGTTCCAACTTGCAATCCAACATAAATTTCTTGATGAAAATTTCATGCTTACAAATGTGGTCGTTGATTTTTAATTATTAGATAAAGAAAGGAAGAAAAACTATACCTTTCAAGAATAAGGCCTCGATAAGGATATGTTAATCGATAAAAAATGTACTAGCAAAGAAATCAACACCAATACTCTAAATTTGGTTTTATAATACTTTACAATTTTTATTTTTATTTTAGTTTTACGCCTTTTCAGAGGAGATTTTCATTTTTACACATTTCAAAAAGATTATTTTTTTCTATTTAAGTTATAATTAGTCATAAAAGATCATTTCTTTCTATTTATTATTCTCTACCAAAGTAACTTTGTGTTATGTAGTATTACACATTTAAATTGTTATGTGCACCCATTCTTCGAAAGCTTGTCATCTTATAAGTCTATTAGCCCTTCTCTTTGACATGTCCTCCATGATAAGTGTCACACTTCATAAAATGATTTATAATTACATAAATATCTATAATTTAAATCGTTAGTTTTAAAATATCTTTGTTTCATTCTTAATTTTGTAAAAACTAACACTATGACATAAGTTAGAACGTATGAATATTATTTAGAGTATACTCTTAATAGATAAAGCGGAAAGGCAAACAAATTAAAGTTGGCACCAATATTTGGAAGTGAAAAAAGGCAAATGCCAATTACCTAGAGAAGTATATAAAGAAAAGGACTTGAGTATATATTTACTATCAAAGACCAACTTAAAAGCTAAATATAAGTGCACTAACCAAACACTCCAAAAGGCATTTTCCGTCATTGGAGTGACACTTTAGCCCCTAATAACCCTTCTACTCTACCCTACACACCTATGACTTTTTTAAAAATAAAAATAAATACTTCAATGTATATCTAAAGATTCGTTATTTTATTCTTTTCATTATTTTAGTTGTGCACGTTGATGCTAAAAGCATCCCATAATCAAGACCCTTGTAAACCTTTCTTCTCAACAAAAAACTATTGAATCCAACATTTATTTGAAAAGCAAAAAAAAAATTTAAAAAAAGAATCTTTGTGTATAACAGCCATAAAGTATCTCCAACTATGGAATTCTTTTTCTCCCCATATGACTAACAAGTAAAGGGAAAAAAATACTTTCACCTAATACGATGTAGTGCTCATATAAATCAATAATTCAAGCTTACAATTACCATAACCTTTTTATACATAGCACAATCTCCTATATATGATCATTTATAAATTTGAACAAAAAAAATCTTTGTAGATTTCTTGTTTGTTATATTCAAATCTCTTAAGTATAAAAATAAAAATCTCTTATAAAAAGAATATAAAATTAAAAACGAATTTGTAACAACAATAATATATTTAGTATAATCTTACAAATAAAGTCTAGAAAAAATAGTGTATACACAAACCCTTACTCCTTTTTTGTGAAGATGAAGAGACTGTTTTTGATAAATCCTCACCTAAAAACAAACTTCCAAAGGACCACAAAATCAATTGACCCAATTTTTCCATCCCTGGGTTTTAATTTCTTTTAATAGAAATAAAAAAATTAATTGAAATATATAAAAGGTTTGAAATCATTGCAAGGGTTTTGTCATATTCTTAGGATGCTTCAACAATCAAAGAGTGAGCAAGTGTGAGGGATAGGGAATTATTGAAGATAATCAGACATAACCTAACCCATGCAATGTGGTCATAATTATATATAAGAAGTTGGTAAATAAAGACTTAAAGTGAAATCTTCTCTTTGACTAAATTTCTTACCAACAATATGTTGCCCCATTGTGATTGGTGATGGGGGTGTTATCTCGTATATATTGGAAAAAATAATTGCATACAGAATTTTGGAAGAAAAAAGTTCACATGTTAATGTGCCAGTGTCAAATCCAAGATTAGTGGCAGATTGAGTGTGTTAGCTATTAGTTTACGTCAATCATTTTAATTAATACTATATTAATTTTAATTAATAATATCTTAATATATATTTAATATTTAATATTTAACTATAAATTTAGTTGTTATTATTATATATTAATTCAAATTATTATTAAAATTCATAAACTCCAAGATAGAGTAAAAAGTTATGCATGTTCAACTTATACAACAGTAGCTAGCTCCAATCAACGCTCAAAGTGTGTTCGGTATGGAGGAAAATATTTTTAAAAAATATAAGTGATTTTCTTTTTTATTTCAATATTTGATTTGTAAAAATTTAAAAAATATATTATCTTAAAGTATTTAGGCATAATTTAAGAAAAATATTATTACATCGGATCCAAAAATAATAATATGACAAAATACTATGTGTGGGAGTCAGATCCCGAATTGGAATCATGGTCGGGGTCGAAAGTTGGGTCAGAGTCAATTTTTAGATTGGGATCGAGTTTGGGGGTCGAGTGTCGAATTGAATCTTAAGCAGAAAGTAAGATTCTGGATAAGCATCTGATATAGACCTTGATACGAAAATAGACTCTTGACCCTGACTCGGGGCTTAGGATTTGATTTAGACTAGAGACCCGACTCTTGATCGTAAACCCAATTTGAGACTAGAATCTCAACCTCGATTCAAGAATCGAGATTCAAATTTGATTCATAAATCGACTTCCAACCCAATTCAGAATTCGAGACTCAACACTAACTCTTGACCCTGATTCAAAAGTGGGGTCTCAGACCGAGTTGAATCCTAGATCAAAATCGAAATTCATTTCTTGAGTCAAAAACGTATCCCAAAACTCTAGTAATATGATTCTCAGAGAGTTTTGAGGGAAAAAATCCATTTGGAAAGGAGGAGAATGAAATGTAATACTCCTAGGTCAGATCCACGTGTCGGTTTAAGGAATAGTAAAAACCCATTTGATAATTAGTGGGACCCACGTGGATACCAACGATGGAAACATTTTCCTGAATTTTAATCCTTGGTGGTTTATAAATCCATGCCTTAATCATTGCTTCTCCCACTTACATTACCCTCTTAAAAGTAATACTCAAAAATGAATATATAATAATTGTCATCATTGGAAAAAATTGAACCATATAATAATTAAGAATGCAAAATAAGAAAAAATAGTAATAGTTAATTATAAATAGTAATTTTAATAATATTATTCGACCTTTTAATACGAATAACTTATCTAAATATTAATTAATAATTCTGATATAACTTATTTTACGACTATGTCCGTTATATCAAACGACCCCATTAATATACTTTTGGTCTTAGCTTATACTTAAAACTTCTAGGACACTTCCATTTTCAAAAAAAAATTGTCCAAAGAAAATTAAAGATTGAAATTGGATGATAAATGATGATATAAAGGTTTTATAAGATAAGTCCAATGCCTCCTTTGACGGACCTAATAAAAAACTAAAATTGGAAAATAAAAATAAATAAAAAATATACATGATAAGAGTGCATGCCACTAAAAGATCTAATTGTGATGTAAAAAAATGTTTCCTTTTTCTTTTTTCTTTTTTTTTAAAAAAAAAACTTAGTGGGTGAAAAATAAAAATGAAAGTCGACAAAATCCCGTTTGAAGGGGGCAAACGTGGGGTTTTTGTATGGAATTTATGTAACAAATATTTCCATTAAAACAATGAAATGTGACAAAAAGGAAGTCCACCAACGCCACCATGCTACGGCTGCCGGCCACTCCCCACCACCACCACCATTCTATGCCTATATTGACACCATCATTTCATCATATAAAAAGGAGACACACATAAATACATAAACAATAATTATCAACTTGCACACCTAAATAAAAGTGTCAAATTAAACCCCCCACTAGATCCTTTTATTCTTTTTGGCTTCGAGGAAATTCCCCCCCAAAAAATTATATATATGTCAAGAATGCTACGTGCCACTTTTTCGATTTATAAAAACTATGATTTTATAAATTCTATGTATTGATCATGTAGGGAAGATGTGAGACTGGCCAAAGCTGGTTCTATATAGCTTTTATGATTTTATAATTTGTATTTTATATTATTTTAAAGTGAAATCGTTATTTACTTGCTATCAATATTTCGTTCTAATTCTCTTAGCTATCATTATATTTTTTGACTAGTGAAACGTGGAAAGGCAAAAACATTGATTTATCCGTAATATTAATCTGCAATAACTAATAAAATTGTACTGATTATATACTATTCTTTGCTTGTCAATATATATATATATATATATATATATATATATATATATATATATATATATATATATATATATATAGAAAATTAAAAATTTTAAAGATAAGTTGAAACCCCACATAAGAAGTTTTATCGTTTAGACATCATTGTTATTCCCAAAATTTCAAATAGCAAAAATTCCATTAAAAGGGATATATCTTGTACCTTAGCTATTTCCATTTCTTTGTGCTTATGTATATGGTCCGTGGGCATTGCTTTATTAATTTGCAATGTAAGGAAAGCTAAGGTTGTTTAATTTGGGAAAAGGGAAAAGAAAGGGAAAAAAGAAGGTTGTGGAATAACTTTTGTAAGATTTTTTTAATTTTTTTTTAAAAAAAAGACATGTTTTCTCCATGCAAAATTAGGAAACTGCATACTAATTAGCTAGAATTAAAGACGTGTGAATTTAAAGTTTGAAAGTTTAAATAATTTTTGCTTGATCCAAGCATTCATATTGATTAAACTTTGCACCTTCTAGAAAATTTCTGTATATTGTTTTAAAATTCCATTTTGTATTTTACTTACAAAAGAGTGTACTCTTATATATGATCTTATTCTAGCCCTAGTCTTGCCCTTTATTATTTGTTTTTTTCGTGTTTGAATCTGAAAATAAATAAGGGAAATACCTTATACAAAATAGAATCTGAAAAAATTTAGGATCGATAGAATCAAAAATTTTACTAAAAAATATTAAAATATAAAGGAATAAATTTATGAAAAAGTCAAAAAAAATCAACATATAATATACACATAAAATACTTTGTTACTTATTCACACAGTATAATTTCCAACTTCCTTTCTTCTTTCATTTTTTTTATTTGGTTGAGGAAGAGGCGGGAAGTAATGTAATAAATACTAGGAGCTAAATCTCTTTGTGGGGAAAATAATATAATAAATTCTAGAAGTAATTAAAGGTAAACATGACGCAAATTAATTAAGAGTAATGATACTTTCTTTTTCTTTTTTAACCTTATCTACTAATCTTGTTCCATTACTTTAATTAGCATATATTTTTTTTGGCCCTTTAAATTAAAAAAAGATGAAAATTCTAAGGTGGCTGGCGGGTAGGGTCTCTAAAACGCCGATTGAATGGGCCAATTAACAGCAAAATAAGCCGGCGATGAAGTGGGGCTGAGAAGCTTTGATGGTTCGCGTGTTCGCCTTTTACGGCGTGCAGCCGGCTACTCCGGTAATTTACGCATAGTGAATATACCCTTTATCATTGAATTATGAGTGTATACTAACGTAACATAAACTCCCAATTACATTCTGGCTTTTCAAACATGTTATTTTTGAGGGATTTTTCATTGTTCAAAGTTCAAGATAGATGTTTAAAACTCTTTTCATATTTGTCCTTTCATTTATTGAAATTTTATATTTTCTAGGAGATAAATCACACTATTTGCAAAGTTATATTTATGATTTTACAAAGAAAAATACTGAAAATTATGGTTCAAATTATGTCTCTAAATGTTTTTCTTAATATGTATGTATTGTCTCACAAATTCACTTAATATGGAATAGAGGGCATATTTTTTAGTAAGTAGTGATGGTTTAATTTGTTGACACAATTGTTTTTGTAGGTGAATCTCAGCTTAACATAATGGATTAGCTCGATCTGATCTGTCAAATTTCAAAGTTTGAGTGAACTAACTTGAATGAACTGGATCGATTCGTATTAACAGTTATAATCCTTATAACTTCATAAGGTTTCCTGCTTCACCGATTAAGCAGATGGATTTGTTGCAAACTTGTAACGACCCTTTCTTGTCCTTGTATAAAAAAAAGGTAATATTTGTCTAAATTGGGGAGATGCCTTTGAAGATCATTTACTCAGCTTTAGAAGGACATAAGTAAAAAATTATCACCAAATTTGATCCAAAAAACATAGGGCGAATTTGTCCCAGCAATTGTCTCTACTGCTCTGCCACCTGTGGCAAAAGTAAAGGGAATTTTTCATAAGGGAAATTAGTGTAAATTTTTTTTTGGGGGGGGGGGGGGGAGGGTGGGTTTAAGAAATACCAAAATCTTTCTTTAAGAAAAAAATGTACCAATACTTTTCTTTCAAAACTTAGTTTCAATGCATATGCACTGTTCATTGTATATATATAATCACGATACATAAATATGACATTTAACTTAGCTTCATCCTACATATATGTATGTGAGCTTTGGGTGTGCCAATTAGTTACTTAAACTAACTTGTATAAAATTGAAAAAGTAGACAAATGCATCATACGTGGCAATTTACTTCCTAAGTGGTATCCCACGTGTATTATGTCACGTAGGATGCGTGTATCTACTTGTTCAACTTTATACAAGTTTAAAGGTTTGCTTGTTAACACTGGAGGTTCGAGGGTATGAATGTTAGCTAAAGTCAAATTAAAGAACAATTTTATATATGATGCCTTTTATATATTTTTTTTATTATTTTTTTTTTTGGAACAGACCCTACACGGGGCTCCCACCTCTCGTGCACAGTCAGGGGTTGAGCAACACCCCCAAGCCTTAACATAAATAACAAAAGTAAAAATACAAGGCTAACCTATTAAGGTCGGCTAACTCATCCCCGAAACAATGCCTTTTATATATACTAACTAATAATAACATCTATAACATGCACATGTAACAAAGTACATACACCACTTCATAATACAATTTTAATATTATATTATAAATATTCAGTGAAAAAAATATTATTGCTATAAATGGTAAGTATTTTTTAATATAGTATATTTATGTAAGTTTCCATTATAATACTACTACATGTTCTCCTTAGAGTACAAACTAACAAAACGCGCCTTTGTTCTTCTATTTTGAAGTAAAATATTGTTTTTTATCTGTTTATCATATACTTCTTTCGTTCTATTTGTTATTTTACTTTACTTTTTAGTTTATTTTAAATAATTTCTCTTTTTACTTTCTTATATTTCGTGTCAAGTTAAAATCAGACAAAACACTTATCAACTAGTAGTACACAAATATTGCTAGAAGTTTGCAAATTGACAAATTTAAGAAATATTTTCTCCCACTACTTTTTGCTATAAGAAGGAAAAAAGTTGAAATCATGGTATTTAGTGACCTTAGAACGTTTCTTAGTGTTTCACACAAAAATTGTGACCCTTAAGTATAACGTATGTAGAATGAAGGTATAAACATGTGACACCAAAAAGTTATTATTGAATTGAAAAATAAAGAAGGATGAATTTCTTCTTAAATGTATTTGAATGACTAAATCTCTAAAGTATAATTTGATTTAAAGTACTAAAATTTTGAAGTCATACTAATTTTGATTTTTGAACCAAGATTGAAATATCAAATATTTGCACATATATCATGATTATCATTATAAGTTAAATGTGATAAATTATTAAACATCAAACAAAGATATCTGATCTTAACAAAAAAAAAAAAGATATTTGATATGACATTTTTTACAACATGATGAATCTTCCACCTTTGAACTATATTTTGGTGTTGAATTACAATCAAATTTCATTTAATATGGTATCATATTCTGATGAACTGATGTTCCTTTGGATAGATTGGTCAATGTTCATTTATCATGGTATCAAATTCTGGTCAACCGATGCTCCTTTGGATAGTCAGGTTGGGGGGTGGGACTGAGTTTTCTTATGTGAACTTGGATCATCCTTCACCATGAATTCATGATTTTTTCAACGCATACTTTTAATTCTAATAAATCATTTCCTCATCTACATTTAAATTTTTCTTCCTGTTCACTATAATATCCATGTTTATTTGTCAATTTTTAATCAAAGTGTTAAGAGTGTTTGAACATGGATTTAAGTACCGTTAAAATAGAGAAGAAAAGAATGCAGATCTTGTAGGTGACGTTTATATCTAGAAAGAAATTAAAACAATAAAAATTCTTTAATTTTGGAATCTTCTTTATATTTAAAAAATACCATATCACTTGTACAGGGGAAAATGACAGTCAAACATAGAATGACAATTGCTTCTAAGAAAAACTTTGTTTTTACCAAACACCCACAAAAGAAGCAATTCAGACCTAAGACTAATTATTATCGTTCAAAGTAAATAGTACTTAAATCAATTAAATAAAATATCCTCTGATATTTTGTTTTTTATTATTTAAAATGAAAAGAATTCTCACTGAGTACCTTCAATACGCTTTGATAGTGGAAAAAATAATCATAAAATTTTACGATAGAGATCACTTAAAAAGATAACTATAATAATCCTCCGCAATAAGTTGAATTAGTAACATAAAAGATAAAAGGAGATTCTATTATCTATTATAATAGATTAAATTTTAAAATATTTGTATATAAGTTAAATTTTTATTTTTGATTCACCACCTAGTATTCACTATTAATTTTGGGGCCCGACTAATTTCTGTTCTTTTGAATTAATAATGAAACTTTTTTAGCTCTTATTTGATCATAAATTTTAAAGTTGAAATTTAAATATTTTAATTTTTGAAATTTGAAATTATGTTTGAATATATATTTTATATTAAAAAAGAATAATAATTGAAGTTTTGTGCATGAAAGTGAAATTTCTCCTAAAAATTAATTTAGATCAATTTTTGGACAAATTTTCAATATCTTTCCAAAATTATAACTATAAAAAATATTTAAAAATACACTCCCTTCATTCCTTCATGCATGTAATAATTTTCATTTTGAGATTCAAATGATATAAACTTTAACTAACATTTTAAGATATATTTTTTATCATATTAATTTGATTTAGTGTTACAATTTATAGTATTTTTTTGCATAGTTTTTAAATATGTAAATTTTTATTTTAAAATACGGATACGGATACTGACTTTTAAAAACATGACTATTAAAAGAAATATTTTAAAAATCGAATCCAAAATCTTTTGAATATATAATTTTTTAATTTAAAATATCAAATCAATGTAATCTAATTTAATTTTGAAAGTTAATCAAATTAACTTTTAAATAAATAACAAATAAAAAAATATTTTAAAAATCAAATCCAAAATTTATGATGAAAACCATAAACACTCATGTCTCTGTTCCTTTCTACCAAACACAAGGACCCTTAATAAGAGTAAGAACCATAAGTGGATTACAGTGATGAAAAAGATTAAAAAGGAAAAAAAAAATCCAAAAGAAAAAAAGAAAAATTAAAAAAAAAAAATGAGACATGCAATTAATATATATACATACTACCTCTGCAAACCAGTAAGCTTAGCTTAGATTTAGCTGCTACTAGTATTACTTCAATTCTGCCCAATAAACTTCCCTTCTTTCTTTCTTTTTTTTTTGCCTTTCTGCAAGAAAAAAGCTCTGTTTTTTTGCTACTTTTTTAAGGCTTTCTTCGCCGCCTTTGTAGTAATCAGAGAAACTTATAAATATATAAATTTCACACAAGAGCATTTAAGTGAATTGATTGGGGTTTCCAGTAGGTTTTTTTAAAGTGAATTGATCTTTACAATTATTTTCTGTGCTTGCATTTATTCACTTGAAATTTTTGAAGAAAAAAAAATTGTTTCTTGTTTCCTTTTCACTCTGCTTTTTCACTATAAATGAACTGGGGCGGTTGCTGCAAAGAGAATTAAAGGAATATAATTTCAATTACAAGATAAGTGTATTCTTCTTCTTCTTACAGAGATCTGGTTTCAAGAAAAAGACATCTTAGTACTACAAGGTAAGAAAATGGGAGAATTTTTAAAAAAAACTTTTTGGTTTTTTTTTTTTTTGGATCTGGGGAATTTTTGGTTTTAGTTTAGTTTTGGGAAACTAGGGAAGAAGGGGAGTTTTCAGTATTCAATTTAGTTTTTGTCTCATTTTGTGTCTTTTTCTTTTTTATGAGATCTGGCAGAAATTGATAATGTTGGCTCAGAAGCAAGCAGAGGAAGCAATTGTCCCAAATTTCAATGAAACTGATGGAAGCTGCAGCAAAGAAGAAGTTGAAAAATTAGAAGAAGATCAATCACTTTTTAATGTGAAGAGTTTCCTCTGGCATGGTGGCTCTGCTTGGGATGCTTGGTTTAGTTGTGCTTCTAATCAAGTAAGTAATCATGGATGGAGGATCCATCGAAAATAATCTCACTATTACTCTGAATAATTTGTTGTAAATTTTTACAGGTTGCACAAGTGCTATTGACATTACCATACTCTTTTTCTCAACTTGGTATGGTATCAGGCATAGTACTACAAGTCTTCTATGGTCTTCTTGGTAGCTGGACTGCCTACCTCATCAGTGTTCTCTATATTGAATATAGAAGCAGAAAAGAAAAAGAAGGTGTTAGTTTCAAGAATCATGTCATTCAGGTATTGTAAATCATATACTTTCTTATGGTCCGATCCTTTGAATCCCGCACATTGAATAAAATAGTACTTCAATTTATCTATCAAATGGCAGTGGTTTGAAGTGCTTGATGGACTATTGGGACCATACTGGAAAGCAGCAGGCCTTGCATTCAACTGTACTTTCCTTTTGTTTGGATCTGTCATACAACTAATTGCTTGTGCAAGGTATAGAAATAATAATATAATCACACAAATGAATTACTAAAGTGGGATTTGTAATTTTTTTTTTTTCTCTTTTTGGATGTTGTAACAGTAACATATATTACATCAATGATCATTTGGACAAGAGGACATGGACTTACATATTTGGAGCTTGTTGTGCAACAACTGTTTTCATTCCTTCTTTCCACAACTATAGAATTTGGTCATTTTTAGGCCTTGGAATGACTACTTACACAGCATGGTACTTAACCGTTGCGGCTCTTGTTCACGGTCAGGTAAATAAAAGAAACTACGTGTATCTTTTTATAAAATCAAAAAAAAGATTATAATATAATTAAACTGTTGGTTTATATAAGTTAAATCCTTACTTTTTCCATTTTTATTTAGTGAAAAGTTATTTGTGTTAATTGTATAGGTTGAAAATGTTCAACACACTGGTCCATCAAAGCTAGTGTTGTATTTCACTGGTGCTACTAATATTCTTTACACATTTGGTGGACATGCTGTTACTGTGTAAGTTATTTGCTTTTTTGTAATTTATTTTATATTTATAGTTAGAATAATATTTATGTAATCATTTTTATCCAAATATATTTACTTCTTTTTTATCTGCTACTCTAGTATTTGTTTTTACACGGTTTCTCTTTGCAGCTTTTGCCTCCTACCTCGATTTTCGTAAAAACAGACAAAATAATGAAAAAAATAACTTTTAATTTTAATTTTGTAGCCTAGGAAAACAACATTTTCCTTCACATGAAAAACCAACAATAGTGAAAATGGACCTCCAATTTTCTCACGTTTATTTCCACTTCTAAACTACTTTAAATTACTTTTTCTTAAATTGCAAGTTTATCAATAACTGTCTTTTTACCTCTCTAAGGTAAAATAAGGTGTGCATATATACTTTTCTAGTCGTGAAATTACTCGAGTATGTTGGTGTTGTTTCCGCTTTTTTCTTCTTTTTTTTTAAAAAGAAAAGTTTTCCAACATTTTAAAATATAATTTCTCACTTTTGTTTACACTTAAATATACTAACTTTAATTTTCCCAAATTATTGCCTATGATCTTATCCTCGTATCTTGACACGTTCTTGGTACATGGGAACTAGCTAAGCCAAATAATTGTTTAGTTATTAAATGCGTCCCATTAAGAATTTTTCATTTCATTATAACATATACAGCTAAGAATTGTGTATATTTAAAGAATCCAATGCCCCATATTGTCAAAGTACTACTTTACTATGTCTTGAGTAATTATAGCATATGATTAGATTCCATATTCTTATTTTATTTTAACTTTTAACTATATATATATATGTATAACAAAAATAAAATCGTGCACATCATTTAATTAAGTACATGGAACTGTTCATGTGTGATGATATTTTTATGTTAAATTCCTCTTATTTTTATGAGATATTTACCTTTTAATGCTCAACTAATTAACCCAATTTTAATTTATTTATTTTTGCTTAAATTAATTTCAGGGAAATTATGCATGCAATGTGGAAACCACAAAAGTTCAAGTACATTTACTTAATAGCCACATTGTATGTTTTCACCCTAACACTACCATCAGCTTCAGCAGTTTACTGGGCATTTGGTGATCAACTTTTAAACCATAGTAACGCGTTCTCACTTCTACCTAAAAACGCATGGCGCGATGCTGCTGTGATCTTGATGTTGATTCATCAGTTCATCACGTTTGGATTCGCGTGTACTCCGTTGTACTTTGTGTGGGAGAAAGTTATAGGGATGCATGATACAAGAAGTATATGCCTTAGGGCATTGGCTAGATTGCCTGTTGTTATACCAATATGGTTCTTAGCTATTATTTTCCCATTTTTTGGACCTATTAACTCTGCAGTTGGGGCTCTTTTGGTTAGTTTCACAGTCTACATCATACCAGCTCTTGCCCATATGCTCACTTATCGAAAATCATCCGCTCGTCAGGTACGCATTAATTTCTCTACCTCCCAATCGTACTACGTGTGTAATTCATAAATACAGATTTATGAGGATTCATCATAAATTATTATTAGATGATGTTTCTAAGTAAAAATTGGGTGAAAAGTACTTTGTGATAAGATGTTAATTAATTTGAAACAATATGCAAACCTATTAATATCAACCCTTTAATGTGCAATGGACTTTAGAGTGCTTGTGAGACATATTCCCTACGAGGACTCTTTTTACCTTATGGTCTAATTATAATTCGGTAAATTTATGTATTTATATAGACTTTTCATACTATAATGTTAAATTATGTACACTCACAGTAAATTGATTATTCACATTATTATGTTATTTATTACTATTTTTATCATGTTACGAATGTTGATCATGAAAATCCATTTATTATCACCGTATAAGTCATTTAATGTTAATAATTTTTACGCCATAAGAGTGCATTTTATTTAAAAGGACTTGGTGGGGGAGAGAGAAGGGAGGACAGAAAGGTACAACAAAGGCATTAATGGCTTGGATTTGGAAATATATGATGTAGGTGAAAAGTCTATTTCATTTAGTTATAAGCTACAGTCTCCCTGTTAGTATTATGTCTGAAATGAGCTGGCTAACTAGTTGACTGACAATCTTATGCCCCCTTGAGTTTGACATATTTACTATACACCCCTATTAATTTAACATGTTCTTTCAGTAATGGTCCCTACTTAATTCATAACTATGCTATATTTGTTGTGTTTGGAATATTATTTGTTTCATTTAATTTAAGGTTGCATTTTGATTTTGAACTTGCAGAATGCAGCTGAGAAACCACCATTTTTCATGCCAAGTTGGACTGCTATGTATGTTATTAACATCTTCATAGTGATCTGGGTTTTCATCGTTGGATTTGGGTTCGGAGGTTGGGCTAGCATGACCAATTTCGTTAGACAAGTCGATACATTTGGCCTTTTCGCGAAATGTTATCAATGCAAACCTTCACTTCCACCGGCAAGTTTACCACCACATCCGGTGCCTGTCCACCACTAAGAAGTTGACCTAGATCCCACCTCTACGCCAAAGGGATGTCGGAAAATTTCAACAGTCAAAAATGTCCTTAGACTATATCTTGTGTATTATATACATGGGGTTGTAGCAATACTTCCCTTACATGTGGTGTGTCAAATTTTCATTTTTCTTATTTTTGCCTTAAGTTTAAATTTTTTTCTTACAGCAATATTAGATATAATAGTGTGTTAAATTGTGATGAATCCTTTGCTATCAAAAGCATAGGATAATTAAATCAATATGTGTTAGCTTTTGAAGTTCTTTTCTTCCCCACTTTTGGTGGAGTAGTAAATGATTGTTGTTATAAAATAGGATTTTATATAGTTGTTGCCTTCTTGGTATTGTAGAAACTTTTTGCCTTTGCTATGTCATTATTACTAGTCATGTTTCAGGATTATATAGTTAAATCTCCACATGTATGATGATCCAATACAAGTAATTTTTTACCAAAAATAAAAAATAAAAATACAAGTAATTTAATCGCCCAAAAAAACACTTCAATGATCAAGAGTTCATAGTTTAATTTCACATAAAATGTTATTGAGTGACTGCCTTCGTTACGTTGCTAATAAATACTACTATTTTTTGGTTTTGAATCTTCCAAGTTATTCCAGCAGGGATTCAGACTCAATTTTATCTATCCTTCAAGAAAAGAACACTTCAAACGGATGGTTTTTCAACGTTTTCCTCGCCCTCTATCTCACCATTTAAGAAGTATTTGTAAAATGTTCATATTTTTTTTGGCTTCCTATAAACCCTTCTTAGGTTATATGACAATTTTCTACTTAAGGTATATTACCGGATCTGAAATGACTTGGAGCATCCATCTTCACCACTACTCAGATAAATGTTACTGTATATCATTATGTGACTATCCAAGTTTTTATTATAACAATAGCTATAATATATTTTTTTATAATTATCTTATAAATGATTTGACTATATAAATATTTTTGATATAGTATGTGAATAATAATAATTGGATTTAGGATGTGATCCTTTTGACTTGAGATTCCTCTTTATTAGACGAGTGGGTCTTGGACCCAAAGTTTTCCTCTCACATGGAATGCACGTTTGGTTGCTAAAACCTTGTCATGTGCCACTCTTTCCTCCTACATATTCTCTCACATGCCTTATCAAAATCTTGAACATGCAATGAACCTCTCCCTATAAAGTCTATACTTCAATTTTTCTATTATTTTATTTTTACTTTTTGTTTGTTTACATATAAGTGTTGAATGAATATGAATAAGATTTGAAGACCCTTTGACTCTATATAGTGTTAAAACTTTTCATTAATTAATATTGCGTAATATCCGGATTAAGGTGTCGTTATGCTGTTTCTTTTAGAATAATTAAATCTAACTTTTCTTTTTTGTGATGTTAATGGATATGTATGAACAAAGATGGGATTGTATGTTATTTTATAGGTCAATTTTTTTGAAAGTTTGGAGCATATAGGTAAGTGAGAAAACAGAAAAAAGTGGTTTAATGTAAGTTGGGCAGCCGAATTTGGTATTCCACTTTTGGAAATGGATGAATAAAGTGCATATGTCATTTCAAAAGATAATATAGATTGAATCCTTATTAGAGATAACCAAATCAAATTAGTTTAATCAATTTTAGCTCAATTTATTTCAATTCACTCAAAGCTAAGTTGATATGTACTTAAATTAACTCGAGAGAAATTTTATTAAAATAATATTTTTTTTAAAAAAAATTTTTATTTGATTTTTATATATTCATAATAATAATAATAAAAATTTATTAGGTATTAAAAATTTATAAAACTTAGTTAGGATTGGGCGGGCTAAATTATGACTCAGATTTTAGTTCACTTCAGCCTAAGTAACTTTTGGTGGGTTAATATCCCGCTCAGTTACTAACTCAACCCATTTGATCCGCCCAAATTCAGTTCAACCCGTCCATTTAACACCTCTAATCCTTATATACAAAGTGAAAATGGCATCCACGTCATTTTTGTTATTAAGGGTATGTTTGGTACGAAAGAAAATATTTCTAGTGTTTTTTTTTTACCTATTTTCTAGTGTTTGGTAAGCATACAAATAAATATTATCCTTAGAGCTTTTATATCTAATGTAACAAAACATTATGTGGATGAGATAGGGTGGGGAGTAGGGTTTGGGGGTGACGGAAGGTGGGTGTTGGAGCCTAGAGTGGGTGAGGAGGAGACACTGAACTTGAAATATCACTTATGAAACTTATTTTCCTACTTTCATTCATTATGAAAGTCATTTGTCTGTTTTGTAAGAAAATTATTTTTATGGAGAAAATGTTTTTCAACATATTTTTGACCAATCAAATATAAAAAAACTGAAAAACATTTTCTGGCTCGATTGCTATTTATAACCCTATTCCAACTAATTCTATATGGAATGAACTTGCAATCATGGTTATACTAAACACACCCTAAATGATACATCTATGGTTTTTTTTCCTTTTCTGAATTTGATAAATAATAGCATACTTTTCCTTCTTTTGTTTTTAATTAATTTTTGTATTCTAATTTTGCAACATAAAAAGTTTTTTTTTTCTATGATATTTATATTGACCCAAGTCATGAAAGAAGAAAAATTGTTTTCCATTGCAGGTTTGGATCCCTATATGATATTCTTACATTTTCTTTAATTCCCTTATGAAAATTATTGACCTGTCACTGTATCTAAATGTACTTGTAGTTGCAATAGTGCGGTCATATTCACTATATGTTCAGCTCACATATCTCTCTATAATTCTATATATAGAGTTGACAATATTTTTTGTTAAAAAGGTAATTATATTTTTGCTCATCTACACTCGCTTATACTTGTGGATTTGGTCATAATACTTCAAAATTAATGTGTGCATTAATTTCATAACACCCAAGTATCTTGAGTTTTTGTCCCATTCATATTACTGTTGACTTATATGCTATGTCTAGCCGCTAATGATATTATCCTATTCAGTATCGAAATGGAATTAATTAATTTTTTGATTTTTAAGAAGGATTTTATGACGATCAAGCTCCCCTTCTCGGAAGGTCTAATGATACTTTAGGGGACATCAATTCCTTGAATTTTTTGGCTTCCCTTTCCCTTCAACCAGACACTCTTTTCATTCCCAAAAAATATATGATCTTGATTCTTTGAAGTTAATTTTTACTTGTTTTTTAGAGGATTGGAGATATATATTATAATAACAATAACAACATACACATTCATATAATTCCAAAAGTACAAATTTGAAAATGATGGTATGCATGCAATTTTATCCTTATCTTGTAAAGATAGAAAAACTGTTTATGATGGACCCTCGATCAAGGTGGTTTGGAGCATTGACTTGGTAATTTTCATAATGTGAATTCTTATGAAACAAAAAAAAACAAGTAAATCTTGGGTCATGGGATTAGAGAGATCAATATAATATAATGTAAAAAAAAAAGAAATGTTGGGTCAAAATGTTAAATTGAAGAATACGAATGAGCATGTGGAAACATTGGTAAGATCTAAATCTTGTCTCCACAAGTGTGGACTTTTGATTAATTCAAAACGTAGCAAAAGTAGTTGTGTTTGTGAAAATTATCATGCTAATGATGACTTAAGATTTGTTTATTAACGGCTTTAAGTACAGGGTAATCTTCCTCGGTTCACATTAACTTTTAAGTTTGTTTAAGATATAACATTATATTCCCACTATTTCATATTAATTGAATTTCTAAGGTAATGCATACATATTAAGAAAATCATTCAAGAACAAAATTTAAACTATATTTTTCTCTATTACCCTTTTGTTTAAACAGTCTCATAAAGATGATTAAATGTGAAATCATAAATACAAATAGTCTCTTATTGGAGTATAATTTTGTAAATAGTGTAGTTTAACTCCTAGAAAATTACATAACTTCATTAATGCAAAGGGTAAACATGGAAAAAGATTCAAATATTTTTCTTAAATTTTGAAAAATTCAATTATTTTGAATAATAAAAAAAGCTCTAGAAATTCAGTTAATATGAAATAGAGGGAGTATTAATTTACCCAAGATTTTTAAGTGCGAACAAATCTAAGATGTAAAACTTAAATTGTGTTCCTAGCTAGTGGCCTTTCTTTTTATAAATTTCTTTCTTTTTGTTATGCTCTATATAGAGTAAGTCACACGTAGGTTGGGTTTTAGTAAAAGATTATAAACAAATCTTTAATTTTATAGGAATACTTAATATATCTTTAAATAATCAAATGAAAACTGGCCACCCCATTAAAAAATTTACGATTTGTAGCGTAATAATTCTCGCCAAAGTGACAAAGTAAAGATGTCAAGTCGTTTTAAAAACTGTAATTTTATCTGCATTTACTGTTTTTCATAAGTGGGAAACTAGGAATTATTAGTAACTTAACTAATTATTAAATAATTTTGTGAGTTATATCCAAAAAAGTAAGTAAATTGATGAGGGAAACTTACAGAAATTCTACTAGTTTAGAAACTAATTGCTTAGATACACTCTAGTTTGCAATATTACGAATCTTATCAAATTTTGGTATGTCCAAATACGTCTAAATACATGTATCTCAAAATACATGGGTCAAAATTAGGTGTGCTTTGTTCTGTATACACTCTATTCAAGTAGATTTGCATGTATTTGGGATATATAGAGAAATCTCGATCGCCTCCCTCCATCTCACTCTCCACTTTCCTATGTATCTGATATCCTAGATACATGCGATCACACTAGATATATGATTCACACGTATCTTGAAAACATGACTATCTCGCTTGCCTCCCACCCCATCTCGCTCGCCGCTCTCCCTATTTTTAGTGTATATGGTAGCAAAAATACATGTACTAAGGTGTATCTTCTTCAATATATGGTAGGAAACTTTTAGCGGTAAGATATATAATTATTTGAAAGTATAGGTAGAATTAGTATATGTGGTATGGATGTATGTCTAATAAGGTATTTTTAACATTGATTAATCCCATCTCTCCATTCAAAAGTTGAAAAGTTGACTTATAGTACCCCTCCGTGTCAACTTTATGTTATGTTGTTTGATTTGATACGAATTTTAAGAAAAATAAGAAACCTTTTTAAAATTTGTGATCTAAAGATGTTTGTGTGACTATAAATTATCTCATTAAGGATGAAATAAATATTTTAAAATTAAATCATTATTAAATATAAAAATATATCATTTCTTTTAAATCGACTAAAAAAAGATATGTCAGGAGAATTCATTTCATCACAGTAGAGTGACCAAATGGTGTCAAACTTGACATCCATCAATAGGCCATGGAGAAAAGTTCATGGGCCAGTAAAGTTATGAAGGGGTTCTTATGGGTTTAGTAAAGCCCAAAAAAGACAGCGTTGGGCTAGAAGAGAAATTATATTGGGCTTCTATTTGTTGGATCATGTGGGCTGGTTTCTTTTAGGAGAATTTTCGTATATAGACACTCAAAAATATTTTAATTATGTTTCATACCTATAGTTTGCCAATTACAATTCATAGCTATAATTATAGCAGCGTTTGTATAATTTGCATAATATTTGTATATGTTTGTATAATTCGCTATACAATTTGCAGTTTTGTATAACTTTTGTATATTTCACTATATAATTCATGCACAATGTTTGTATAATTCGCTATATAATTTGTAGTATTTATATATTTCGCTATACAATTCGATTAGCACACAATATTTGTACAAATCGCGTGAATTATACAAAACTCAACTCTATAATCGCGCGAATTATACAAAACTCAAACTGTAATTACAGCTAGATTTTTGTTGCGAGCCATAATTAATTCAAACTATAGCTATGATAGATAATTAACTAGTATATGTTTGATTATCCGCGTGATTTTCCCTTTCTTTTGTTGAAGGCCTAATCTATTTTTTCCCTTTCTTTTATTGAAGGCCTATCAATTTATTAAAAAAATAGAAACAACCTGTAATGACCCGTTTGATAATTTTGAGAACGAGTCCTCCTCCTTTCATAGAAGACCCTTTTTATAAATTTAGGTTGAATATTTTGGACCTTTCGGTAACTTCGATTAATTAGTTGAGGGATAATTTTAGAGAATTAATTTAATTGGTGGGCTAAAGTGTTAATTTATAAATATATTTTTTTTTTATTTTTTTATCAAAAAATAAATAATTTTTTTATATATTGAGATAGATAATTAAATATTAGGTGTGTTGTATTATATGAACATCATTAGATTTATGTTATTTGGAGGAATTGAGACTTAACCCTAGACTTGATATTTAGGATTTGATTATAGATTTGGGTAAGTTTTTGGGTCCAGGATAGACATATAGTGATATGAATGTTGTTAATTTCGAAATCTTATGGTGATTATTCATTTGATTAAATTACATTGATTTGGAAACCAAGCGAAAGGGGAAGGCTCAGGTCTCGGAGTAATTGCTTGATTATTTTAGGCAAGTAAGTTTTTAAACCTCAGTTTAAGCTTGTAGATGCTTGTATTTCCGTGTTATGTGTACTGGGGAGTAATGAGAATTGGACTAGATTATTAACTGTATAATTGGACTTAAAAATGGAGATGAGGGGTACAAAATGGTGATCTAATGACATATATTGGTATAATTGATATGTTGTGATTATTAGTTTATTTTGGACATGTGAAATGACTTGATGTGAGATAGGAAAAATTATTATTGTTGTCATGTTATTATCGTGAATCATATGAACATGAATTGATTGCATTGGTTCTGACATACTGTGCTAAGACTGACAATGATATGAACCAAAGGTATTATGAAATAAAGGGGTCGGGCCACACACTCAGTGACAGGATATGTATATTGAAGGGACGGGCCACACGCTCCGTGGCAAGTGACATGGACAAAAATGTCCCCCATGAGTTTCGGACTGTAATTCAGCAGATGTGTACCGATAGGATAGACATGCATCATTTCATTGCATTGCATCGTATTTTGTTGATATTTGTGAATTCGTGTCTACCACTTATTGCTCTGTATATGTTGAATTTGACTTGATATGATTCACTTGATAAGACTACCGATGAATATTCGTGGACTGTATTGTTATTATTGTGTAGAGTGTAGAGTTGGGCTGGTTTTATGCAAGTTGTAGTTGAGGAGGTTCGGTTGGGATGACAAGAGAACTTGTATCTATCGAGTTTTGCTTAGTTTTAGTTATCCACTTGCTGAGTACCGTGTTGTTTGGTACTCACCCCTTGCTTCTACACTTGTGTAGGTTGTGAGCCAGGACCTGCTTGATCTCCTCGTCTTTTATACCATATCCGAGGCTATCATCTCGAGTGTTGAGGTAGTTGTTACATCCATCTAGCGGATACCTTTTATTCCTTTAATATGTTTTAGTCCTATTCTAGAGACAAAGATATTGTGGCTGTATTTTTTTCGTATTTCGATAATGTATTAGTGTCTTGTACACATGACAACTAGTCTTGGGGGATTTTGAGATTATTTATTTGTTTTTGACTAAGTTAAACCTTGCTTTATCTTAATTACTTCCGCATTTACTTTCCGTTGAGTTTTAGGCTGACTTGTCTCGGTGGATTGAGATGAGTGTCATCACACCCGGATTCGGGTCGCGACACAACCTAATGGTACAAATATTTCTATCAAATTTATCTTCTTATTAGTTTAAAATAACTATATATTGTCTTACTAATTAATAATTTCATATCAAATTTCAAGTCAGATATACCAAGATATACATATTTTTGCTACCAGATACACTCTGAAATGTAGATACATAAGGAGAGAGGCGAGCAAGAGATAGGAGAGAGATGAATGAGAGAGGAGAGTGACGAGTGAGATAGGAGGGAGGCAAGCGAGATAGGAGGGAACGAGCGAGAGAGTCAGATTATCCCAAATATATGTGAATCACACTAGATACATGTATCTGGGATACCAAATACATTTGGAAATACGCAAGTGAGATAGGAGAGAGGCAAGAAAGAGAGTTCGTGTAACCTAGATACCTGCGAATCTACTTGGATATATTATAAATGGAATAAATTATACCTAATTTTGACCACATGTATCTAGACGCGGCAGATACATGTATCTAGGGATCAAAACCTAACACGAATGGTAACTTCTAAAACTCACGAAAAGACACGTAATTAGACCTTAAGCTACTGAAATTTGTTGTTTGCCTTAAAAAAAATATGGCCCAATAGTCTTCAATCATCTAGCTTACTACTAAAAGCAACTTATATAAATAACTATAGTTATAGAGTGATTGAATTTGAATAGCTATAAGTATGTTATTTATCAAAATTGGCTATAGTTTATTTCTATAACTAATTGTATAGTTGTATAAATATGTTTTTTATTTATTTATATAGTAATACAATCATAAATATAATGCATTAAATCAGGTAAAATCTGTTACTATAACTGACACCCCTTTATTTACGTCCCTAAAACTCTCAACTTTCCATTATTAAATTAACAACTACTATTTACAAGACGCAGATAAATATTTTGGAGTGAGAGGAGTAATGAGACATTAGAAATATTGTCTTTAACAGAAAGATTGACTTATGCTCCTTTATTTATCTACATTTCCTCTATTCCATTGAGGTTGTGTTCATCATAAGAGACACTTAAGATGTCCAGTATGACGAATGTCATTAGTTGGTCGCCTTTTTTCTTTTTTACTCAAAAGATCTATGTCATCTCCTTGTCATTGTTGCAGTATTAAGTAGTAATACAGTACTGCAGTTAAAGTGTAGTTTAATTGAACATGGCTAATACAAGATTGATGTACATGATATTTCATTTCATTCTCTTTCAATAAATCATGGTTCAATTGTGTATTTCAAAAAAAATATTAAAAAGTTAAAAATTAAAAAAGAAGAAAATTGGAATCTAAACAGATTAACGAAAATTTGGGATACATCTCTTCTTCTATTGTCTTTATTGTTCTTATCAAAATGTGGCATATCCGATTAAAATCTCAAGGATGCAACCCATTATAGAAACTTAATGTATTAATATATCAAATAGGGTAGTATATCATGTTAGCATACAATGCGAAAATTTTAATACCCTTTAGAATACAACAATACAATGTACATATGAATACCTTTGATATTAAACAAAAATTTGATTCATTGGACAATTCAGAAAAAGAAAAAATAGAACATAACACAAAATAGTATCCAATTGTATTCAAATATGAATACAAGTATTTATATAGCTTAATGTATTAATGTATCGAGGGTACATATAGAACTTAATATATTAATATATCAATTAAGCTAAAGTGTGTCAGTTTAGCATATGAACACAACAATTTAAATACATTAACCTTATGAATACAACTATATCATATACAAGTCAATACCCCTGTTGTTAAACAAAAAATTGATACATTGAACAATCCAACAAATTTAAATGCATTAACTGATTAAGCTGCATTAATTATTTTGCTATTAAATATTTGCTTAATTAGGTATACAATTAAAAAGAAATGATTATTTTTGTATAATTAATTTTACTATTTACTATTTAATTATATTTATATAATATAAAAAAGGTAAACTATAACTATTCATATTAAATATATATTGATGTTTGCCATATCCTGGAGTTTTTCCTACTAATATTAGCCCAATTCTCTATTATATGCTCTCTTTTTTCACCCTCTAATATATACTTGGAATTGGGCCAACCTGATTCCTCCTCCAACCTTTTTCAAAAAGTTTACTCATTCTTCTTTCATCGACATTGTTCTTTGCAGATGTCAAAAGCTTTCGCCTCTCATTGTTGTTTCATTATATAAGTATACATTATACATTACAGATTAAGTTATTTCCTTGCATTCTTCGATTCGAATAAACATGATTTTTTGATAATCTAAATTTAAGTCTTGTAATTGTAACTTGATCTTTCCATTGCATTGCTTCTGCTTAGGTTGTATTTTTTTGAAAATCATTTTTTGCAAAAATATCAAATAAGACTTCATCCTTTCATGAGTTTTTTTTTTTGAGTGGGTGGGTAGTGATACTGTAACCACCTAGTCCGTTGTTACTAAAAATATTTGCGGTAAGGAATAAGAATCTCATTCGTCATAATACTAGGACCAATTCCTTGGTATGCGAGTGTATTAGTTATGAATTAAGGTCGTACAATGCCCCTAGCACAAAGTTAAGTTGAAAATATTTTTCCGATTTAATTTTGGACTTGAGTTTAAAATAGTGTCAACTTCAAACGACCGTAGCTCTCAGCATATAATGAATTAGGTGGCCCATGACCTATCAAATTAAAGTTCTAAGAGTCTTCTTTTCAATGCCATTGAGTTTGCCTCATTTGGAGTTTGGAGTAAAAGATTGAATAGTTATAAATTCGTTCTCATCACTTAATATAATGTAGATTGACGGAAGATTTCATGCCTAGCCCTTGGGGCACGGAGTCTAGATGGTTAAATTATTTTCGATTGTTGTTTAGAGTGGGATTGTATGCTATGGGTCATGATTACTATGTGATTAGTGATAAAGGTCCAATCTTTGAACATTAGCCTTGGTAAAACTGTTTAGAAGACCAATGACTCTTGTGAGATTAAGTGTAGACAATAGCTAGCTCATAACAAAATTCTGAGACTTGGGGATTATGGGCTATTGATGTATATAGAGGGATGTGTTTATACAAATAATTATGTGTGTTATACTGATTATTCCATGTGAATTAATTGAGTAATGCGAATCATGAAATAAAGGGTGAATATGAATGACTTAATGTTGATAGATCTCAAGCCATAAACCTAGTTGATTACCAATAGATGCAGGGTATGGTTTAGTCTATATCATAGTGATACTCTTAATAGTGACTGAGTAATGTTGTGATGTTTATGCATTTAATTATTGTGGTTGGGTGATTGATATGTGGTTGTGATTGGTCTACAATCTCAAGACCGTGAAATTCACAATCTTGAACTTGCTCTACCAAAAGTGATACCTTGAATAAAGAAAGCTAGATGAAATATTATTAATGAAGGAAAAGATAGAATGAAACTAATGAAATGACTATTTGTGAACAATTGCATGTAATGAACCTGTTACTTGATTGCGCAAGTATGTGAACTATTCGTTGTGGACTATGATTGTGATATTGGATTGGGTGCCACTTTCCAACGTATATATTGGATCAAGTGTCATGTTCTGATATATATATATATATATATATATATATATATATATATATATATATATTATTTGGGTATGGGTTTCATGAGAAAAACATTGTGTGACTATCATCTGTGAATTGATTTTGACTATATATATGATGATAGAGAAATTGACCTGATTATAATTGAGCATGTCCATCCTGTGTTATAATTGATATAAAAGGATTGAAGGTTCAAGTGTTACCACTCTTGACTATTGTATTTGAGATTTACACTGTGAAACTGTATATTGCCCTTGAAATGATAAATTGATAATGTGCTTCTATATATGCCTGTTTGGTTTATGTTTGGTGGCTAGATGCATCTGTACCGTAGGTATGAGGCCGTGGATAAACAAATGGAGAGAAGTTGATGTGTGGTCTAGTAAGATTGGTGACTTAGAATCAGCTATTGATGATATCTTGTTGGTACATGTGAAGAAGGGGGATTGAGAGAGAGTTTGGAGATTTTGTCTCCGAACAGGCCACCCTAAAGAGAGGAATCCCACTGTGGCAAGGCCACCAGAGTGGGTTAGGTCCCGCTATGGCAGGCCTGTGGGGATAGAATGTGAGCGTTAGTCCACCTAAATATTTCTCTCTTTCAAGTGAGATGTTAATTATTCTAGGTCCTGATGTTGGTATGAAAGTTAAAGGTAGTAGACTCGTTAGATAAAGTTAGTGGTGACCCGTAGTTCAGAAACTTCTCTATGTTATAGAAGAGCTAGGAATTGATCTGTATTAGAGTTGGCAGTGGACCAACTAGAAAGGATGAGAGTTAGGCTTAAACGACTTTAATGAGGTTAATGAGAATAATAAGAGTTTGTGCATAAAGGTTTGACGGTGTATTTCCTCAAGAGCATATTAGAGTCTAAAGGGTTTAAGCTGAGTAGGACCAAGACATAGTACTTAGAGTGCAAGTTCAGTGAGACAACTCATGAGGTTGGCGCAGAAATTAGGCTTGGTGACCAGACCATCCAAAAGAAAAGTAGTGTCAGTACCTTGGGTCTATCATGTAAGGCAGTAGTGAGATTGACGATGATGTCACACATCGTATTGGGGCAGGGTGGATGAAATGGAGGCTCGTTCCGATGTGCTATATGACAAGAAGGTGCCACCATAACTTAAGGACAAGTTCTACAAAGTGGTAATTAGACCGGCTATGTTATATGGAGCAGAGTGTTGGCCACTTAAGGTCTCTCACGTTCAAAAGATGAAAGTAGCCGAGATGAGAATATTGAGATGGATGTATGGGCATACCAGGAGCGACAGGATTAGAAATGAGGCTATTCGAGACAAGGTAAGAATGGCCTCAGTGGAAGACAAGATGCGGAAAATGCGACTGAGATGGTTTGGACATATGAAGAGGAGAGACACAGATGCCCCAGTGCAGAGGTGTGAGAGGTTGGCCATGGATGGTTTCAGAAGAGGTAGGGGTAGGTCGAAGAAATATTAGGGAGAGGTGATTAGACAGGACATGGCGCAGTTACAGCTTAACGAGGACATGATCTTAGATAGGGGGGTATGTAGGACTCATATTAGGATAGAAGGCTAGTACATAGTCTCGTTATTCTTCCGTATTAGTAGGCGCATTAGCGCACTATAATTTCTTGTGCTCTGACTTCTGTTATTATCTCTCTATTACTTTTTGTACTTTGATTACTCTATTTTATCTGTGTTGCTTTCGTTATTTGCATTATTCGTTATTTGCTTTTCGATATCGCTTTGAACTTCTTAGCTTTATCTAACCTCTTTTTATGCTTCTTTTGAGCCGAGGTTCTCTCGGAAATAGCCGTCATATCTTGATAGGAGTAAGGTCTGCATACACTTTATCCTCCTCAGACCCCACGTTGTGGAATTTCACCGAGTTGATTTTTTTATATTATGTTGTTTGTAGTGATACTACTCTTGCTACGCCACTTGACATAGTCTAGTTGTAGGATCAGTGGTGTTTCTTAGGTGAATTAAGATGAAGATAATTCTCCAACAACTTCAACTATTCCTTCCTTATGGTTGGAGCTGTGTCATTGCTCTATTTATATTATCTATCTGTAGAAACTCTTATACTTGTTTAAACTAGTATCCTTGGGGGTATTAGAATGTTTCTTGTAATTATAAACCTTAGAATTTTGATAATTCAATTATGGTGTATTCCTGACTTTTAGGATTATTATTGGTATTTTGATAAACTTCCGCATGATTGTTTCATTTAGGGATTGAGGATTCTCCTACTTAGGTATTAGAATTGGTGCCTGCATGACCCAACGAATTGGATTGTGACAGATACTTATATACATTTCTTTAGTATTTATTGACATATTTTTAGCCAGTTTTGCAAAGAGAAGTCTAATATTGAAATTCTATAACAAATTATTTGTTTTACCATATATTTTAATAGGACGGTAAAATTCTCTTCATTATTTCATGCTCCATAGTATATATCCACTAATGACACTAATAAGTTTTACCATATATTTTAATAGGACGGTAAAATTCTCTTCATTATTTCATGCTCCATAGTATATATCCACTAATGACACTAATAATATAAGTACAATACATTTCTTTCATGTTCCCAACTAAAAGCCCAACGATTCCCTTGTAAGTTGCCCTTTGTGTTGCAATTTTCCTCCATCATCAAGCCTTTGTTTGTGTGGAAAAAATTGATTTGAGCTATTTAGTCCTAGGAAGATTTTAGTTGATGTTCATTAAATTCACCAGTGAAGAGCTTCGAAACTTAATTTTTTTAATTCAGCATGTCGCAAACATGAATAACATAGAAAATAGCTCATATCTAAAATTTGGGATTGTGCATAGGAGATTTGAATTGGATGTCCATTGAAATCCGCCTTTGAAGAGGTTCAAATGTCAAATTTTAAAAAGTTGACCTGCCACAAACGTGAATCATTTTGAATTAATAATACATCAAATGAATCAAAACATCGAAAGAAGCTCATATCTAAAATTTGGGATTGTTTAGAGGAAATTTGAACTGGTTGAGATTTGAAAATTCAGCTCATTGAGGAAGATGAACTGTTGTATCTATACATTGTTATACATTGTATAACAAATTAATTATTGTATAACAATAATTAAAATTATATATACATCTCTTATACACAAGTATACATCATATATACATTATTTACAATATAAATACATTATATATCCATGCGGCCATTTAGCTGATTCTGTTTAGGAGAAACTAAGTTTCATGCCCCATAAAAGCAAACCAATTACAAACATATATCCCCTTAAATTATGTCCCCCAAGTAATTATAGAAAATGCTCCTTTTCCTTGTTACTTCAGCTATTTGGCTCCTTTTAATTTTTTGCTTTTTATTTCTCTATTTTTTTTTATATTTCTTTGTTCATTTAGTTTTATTCAAATTATTTTATTCTTTTTTATTTTTACACCTACTATGATTTATACTCACTATTTATTTTCTATATTTTCTTTTTTTCTCGTTTAATTCTTTATTTCTTTATTTTTCTCTACTAGTTTTTTCTTGTTTCTTTTTTTATTTTTTATGCTTTTGTGTTCATTTATTTTCAAATTATTTTATTCTTTAATTTTTACACCATAATCTAATTCATACTCAATTTTTATTTTATATACTTCGTTTCTCCTTTTTATTTTTTCTTTTTCTTCTCATCTATTTTCTTTATTTTTTCCGCTTTTATTTTTCTCATTTCCCCCCATTTTCCCCTTTATTATTTCCTTTTATTATTTATTTTATTATTATTTTTAATGTCCGTTTCTTGTTTTCCTCCTTTCTTCTGATTAGTTTTTTATTCTTTATTATTTTTCTTTCTTTTTCATTCATTTTTTTCTCAAATCATAATATTATTTATTTTTCAACACAATTTAATTTCTTTTTTTATCATTCTATGTTTTATTTTTATTTTTATTTTTTATTTTAGTTAATTTTCTTTTCGTTTTTTTATTTTTTATTTTTTCATTTACTTCAGTCTATAATGATATTATCATAATATATCTATACACTTTCATGGTATCACTTGATGTATGTTTCAGTACTTTAGAGAGATCTCTATGATACCATCGCAATATATCTATATACTAACATGATATCATTGACATTTGTTTTAATCCGTAATGATACAACCACAGTATATCTATACATGGTCATGATATCATTGATGTGTACTTCAATTTTTCAGCGAACACCTCCATGACACCATCATATATTGACATGGTATCATTAAGTATTATTTCATGTAATCAATAACACTCCTCAGATCATGTATAATACCATCTCAATATGTGAATTGTAACACCCCAGAAATGTTTTCGCAAAAACTCAAATATTTATTTACGTGTGTGTAGACTCGAATCGAAGGACTTGTAGTTTTATATATAAGTTAGGATTAATTCCTAAGTATTTTAAGTGTGTTATATGTGCTTAGAGGGCATAAGGGATATCTAGCACCAAGTTGAGTCCAAAGAATTCCAATCGATTAAGTTTTCGGAGGAGTTAGTATAAGGGTCAACTTCAAATGACTATATCTCCTAGACTATAATGAATCGGGTGGCCCACGACCTACCAAATTAAAGATCTTTGAGTCTTGTTTCCAACGCCACCAAGATTGCAGTTTTTGAAGTTCAGAGTCAAAAGTTATGACCATTTTACTACAGATTAGTACTGCAGGAATTTCAGGTCTGGGCAACCACTGCAGGAAAATTAGGCTTGGCGCCCCAGTGGCGCGACGCGCCACTATAGCGCCAGAAAACAGCCTCAGTAGTTTGGTCCTTGGCACGACGCGCCACTATTAGATGTGCAGGGTTTTAAGCCAATTTTGGCTTGGTGCTACAGTGGCGCGACGCGCCACTATAGCGCCAGCAAGATTTTTGCCCAGTTTTTCAAATTTTTGAAGAGGGGCAACTTGGACTTTTTCCCTAATTATATATACCTTCACTTGGAACATTTTGGACCATATTTTTTTCAGATTTTTGCCTCTCCAAAGAAACCCTAACCTTCATCCCTCTTCTCTTCCAAACATCCCCAACAAGAAATTGCCTTCAAGAATTTTTAAGGTTCAAGCTTTCCATTGAAGACCCAACATCAAGGTTCCTTCAAAGTCTTCACCAATATATGTAAGGCTAACCTAAAATATGGATTGAGTTCTTCCATATGCCCATAGATGTGTTGGATAGGAGTTGTGAAAGAGTTGAACCTTCTAGGAAGGTTTTCTTGAAAGTTTTCCTAAACTATAGAATGTTTTTTTGATACTATTGGTTGATTGATGATTTTAATGACTTGAGTTACTAAATAGTTATCTTTCATATTATTGACTAAAAATGTATCTTTGTATATAGATTTATGGGTATTGACGATATTCTTGAGTTGAGTTTCGTTGAGAGTATGGATTTATGTTTTATTCACATGAACCCAAGATGAGATTTTTGTCATAAATGTCTTGAGGTTGAGATGAATGGTTTTGTGTATATGTGTATTGGTTGGAATTAAAAGAATGAATTGGATAGTTAAGAATGTCCTTTCGCTTCTATGAATTGAACATAGGACTAAAATGAAAATTGTGGAGTAGACGTTTGATATTGATTTGGATGATGATGTTGATAATGATGCGAATGATGATGTTTTGATGATGGTGTGAACGGTGATTATTTAATATATGTAGAATGATTGATGAAGAGATTATGTTGATGAGGAGGTTGTGTGATGAAATGGATTGGAGTCTAATGTGATCATGTGATGTGTGATTTACCTAATTTGATGTGGTTGGAGTCTTACGAATATTTTGAAAATAATATAATCTTTTGAGAAAGAGTTTTAAATAAATGTTTTGTGAATATTTTTGCATAAACTATTTACGCACTATTTTGAGTTTTAAAGGATGATTATTTTTATCTACGATTTAAAAAGAGTTTAAGCACGAGTTGAGTTTGAGAAGTCTTTTAATCATTTTTGAACATGAGTATTTGGAGTATAAATGAGTTGAGCATTATTTTTCTTTAAAAATGTAAATTTTGAGATTCGTATAGATTTTTAAAGAGAATAGTTTGATGATTGGAGATGAGTCGATTTGAAAAAGGGTCCAATAAGGCCAGATTTGATTGAGTTTTGAAAAGAGTCCAATGAGACTAAATGAGTTGATTTGAAAGAGTCCAACGAGGCTAAATGAGTATTTTAAATATTTTACTCACTTAATAGCTATGCGCGTATTGAGTCTTGGGAGGAGTATTGAGCACCGAATTGGGTAAGAGTATAGTCCATACTCGAATCTCATAAACTACGCCGCCAACGTAGGAAGGGATTGTACCGTGTCGGATGTTTCCCTTTTCATTGTCCTGAAATGATAGGACTTGATTGATTGACGGATCCATGATTGGTTTGAGTCGTTCATACCTTGGCAAGTATGAACAGACAGAGCAATGACGTGACTCGTTGTGCATCACCTCTATATAGGTGGTGGGATTGTTGTCGGTTAGAGAAACTCTCAAATTAAGTGTTTTGTGCATGATATGATTGGTTCGATTGAGATTGGTTGATGATTGAGTTGGGTTGTATAACATTACTAAGTTCTAAGTTGCATAATTGTTGATTTGAGTCCTTTGACTTGATTGTTGAGTTATTTGTTGAGTTGATTGTATAGTATTGAATTGGAATGGATTAAATGATATGTGACTAGATAGTGTATGATCGGATTGTACATGATGAGGAAGGGATCGAATTGTAAATGATTTGATTGAATTGTATTGTGCATGATTGGATTGGATTGTATGGTTTATGATTGGTCTTTGTCTAAAAATTGTATTCTTACTTTAAACTTATGACACCTTGATTGAGTCTCTCTTTTATTTTTATGATTTGAGGTATTTAAACCGACGTTATTCTTCCTTGAGGTATATTTCATTCTGCCATATTACATACTCGTACATTCCATGTACTGACGTCCATTTGGACCTGCATTGTTTCATGATGCAGAGACATGTTTAGGAGATCGTTAATAGGAGCATCATCGAGGATCTATACACACTCAACTTATTGGTGAGTCCTCCTCTATATTTGGAGGACACTGCTTATATTATTCTTGCGTCGAGTTAGCCCTTTGCATTTTGATTTGAGGTAGCCATGAACATGTCATTGGCACCAATCAGATATTAGTGATAGAGGCTTCATAGACTAGATAGTGATGGGTCGATTGAATATTTTATTTCCTTGAATTATTCTTATCAGACTATTTTAATGACAAAGATTGAAGTTTGATTTGTTGGCCCACGACCTTTCTTTCTTGAGCTAGATTGTCAATTTGGGGTTTGTACACCAAATATTATCTTTATTTTAAGTCTTCCGCTGATTGAATGAATGAACAGATGTGTGATCAGGCTATGTGGTTCGCTTGGGAGCCATAAAGGGTTCCTAAGTGCCGGTCACGTCTAGGGTACTCTCTCGGGGCGTGACATGAATATAGTGGTGTGGTTGCACTAATATTTCCTATCGTCATTCATTCACAATATACATTCATTAAAGATAGCAAAGCATATACTGCTATGGTATCACTAACACTACTAAAAAACTGTCAAAAAACGCCGCAAAAAAGCGACGGACTGCGTCGCTTTTTTTGTCAAACTCGACGGAAAAGCGACCCAGTCAGTTCCATCGCTTTTTTGCTCGATGCTTTTGAAGGAGCGACGGATAGGATCGTAAAAAGCGACGGACTGTGTCGCTCCTAATTTGTTTAATTAAAAAATATATATAAAAAAATAATGGACTCCATCTTTTTATTTTTTTAAAAAAGAAATTATTTAATAAAAAGCGATGGACATTTAGTCTCCGTCCGTCGCTTTATTTATCTGAAATTTTTTCAGAAAAGCAATGGATAGTGTCCTTTATTCCGTCGCTTTTCTGAAAAAATATAAAAACAAAAAACCAGAAAAACGACGGAATAAAGGACCCTGTCCATCGCTTTCTGGAAATATATAAAAAAAACCAGAAAAACGACGGACTAAAGAACCCTGTTCGTCACTTTTTCTGCAACAATTTTGACAGCAGAAACCTGCAGTTTCTACTTCCCACCTGCAATCAAAATTCAATTCAATTGTATTCAATTCAGTCCATTCAAACACAAATAACAACAAACAAAATTCGCAAAATACATAATAACAAACATAATTAAATATTTAAAATGAATAAAATCATAATTTAGAAAGATTTAAAGTATTTCAAAGTTAACAAAAAAAATTCAAAATATTCATAAACAATCATAGGGAACCCTAAGGACTATTTGTTATATATTCATCACTATCTTTGAAATCATTCGGAGTGGACGCTCTTGAATAACGGGATGGAGGCTGACGGACGAGGTTGAACACTTGTTCTTTAATTTGCTCAACTTGTTCATTCATACTTTTTTGATCGTCGATCCTTCTTTTCTCTGATTCTCCCAATGTGCGTGTAAGTTCTGCAATTTGTTGAGACATTGCAGCTATCTGAACCCCGTCAATGGCCTCGGCTTGACGCGATGATTCAATACCTTCTAAATCTAATTGGAGTCGTCGTACATTATTCTTAGAGCCCATTCCATATATTCAGCCCTTGTGGCTGCCTCCAACCACTTTTTCTGTTCAAATTTGAGTGGACTGTTCAGGCGTTAGCTGAACCAAATCTTCCATCTCACGTACGTGCCGCTCATAATCTTGTTGCATATTAGAAAATAAAAGTTATAATCAAACACTCTCTCTCTCTCTCTCTATATATATATATATATATATATATATATATATTAAAAATAAAACTTAGAATCAAAATATATTATAATATATCTTAAATAACTTACATAAGCTCGTTCGGCCCTTTCCTCCACCCACTCATCCGGATCCGACTCATTAGTCTTTTTCTTCACATGAGTCTTTTTAAAGACTTCATGACGATAGGGAGTGCGTCCCAATTTTTTTTTCTATAAATAAAAATACAATTAATGAAATAATATTTTGTGAAATAATTTATTTTAAAAAATGAATTTAAACTTAAAATTTAGAAACCTTACCATCTCCCTCTGAATCGTACCAACACTCTTTGCACCTCCGGTGTGCAACGAGCCACCCTTTAGTTCAAGTTCATGACAACATAAAGTTCTAATTAATTAATTTTAAAGTCTAAGTTCTAGTTACTTTTAAAGCTTAAAGAATTCAAACATATAGAAACCTAAAAATTTCAAAGTTCCACTTCCAAAATTCCTAAAGTTTAAGTTCATGACTATGAATATGGTCTAACTCTAATTAGCTTAATTTGTTCATAAGTACTACAATTCAACAAGATTTCTAAAGTCAACAAAATTCAAGTTCAAAATTCTAAGTTCAAGTTTCAAAATTCAAGTTCTAAGGTCAAGTTATATATTATATTCAAGTATCGTAAAATTCAAGTATCTAAGTCCTAATTAGTTCCAAAGTCTAAAGTTCACAATTTATACAAACCAAAAAAATATTCTAAGTTCAAAAATCCTAAAGTCCAAGTTCATAACTTGAATATCTTCCAAACATCAAAAATCATTCAACCCAAAGTTTTTCTAACTTGAATATCTTCCAAACATAAAAAATCCTAAATTTTAATTTCTAATTAGTTCATGTTCTAACCGTAATTTTATCTTCAATAACACTTCAAGTCCAACTAACACAATACCCAATCCACAATCTAATTAAAAAAAAACCACAATTCAAACTAAGGCCCTAAAAATTTTATTCACATTCTCACTTCAAGAACTAACCAACTTAACATAACATTTGAATATCAACAACACTTAAATTCCAACTCCAAAAAATATGTAATTCACAATTTAATTCAAAAAAAAAATTCAACTCAAAGAAAAGACCTAAAATCTAATTTCTAACATTCACCAATTCAAAATCACATATACAAATTAACTATGTTAATAACATACATTAAACAAATTAAAGAAAATAAATTAACTAATAAATCAACAAATTAATATATATTTTTTTTCAAAATTAAAACCCTAAAACTAACTAACCTTATTAACAATACGGAGAGAGAGAGGTTGACGGTGGGGAGGGGCGGCGGCAAAAAAGGCGACGGGGGAGGGCGTGGCGGCAACAGCGGCGACCGATGGCGAGGGGGTGGGGGTGGAATTTTTAGAAAGAAGGGGGAGGGATTAGAGAGAGAGAGAGGGGGGGAGCAGAATGAGAAAAAAGTCGGGCTAGCTGTTTTGAAATATTGCAGATGGAGCGACGGACAGTGTCGCCCTGTCCGTCGCTTTTTTTTAAATAGTTGACCGCCTTTTGACCAAATAAGAGACAGACTGAGAGAGTCTGTTCGTCGCTTATTTTAAAAAAATAATAAATAAAATATAATAAAATACGACGGATGGAGACACAATATTTAAATTATATTTAATTATTTTCAATTAAAAGCGATGGACTCCGTCATTATTTTTATTTTATAATTAATTTTTAAATATATTTAAAAAATCCATCAAAAATAGCGACAGACATATAGTCCCTGTCCGTCGCTATTTATAAAAAAAATTAAATTATTTTTTATATAAAAAAAGCGACGGACTGCATCTCAAATTCCGTTGCTTTTTTGAGCGACGCAGTCCGTCGCTATTATTTTCGTCGTTTTTTATCAGTTTTTTAGTAGTGTAAGGTTTTCTATATTCATTCATGTACAACTAAGTCGTTCTTCAATGATATCAACACATTATATATATATATTGTTATATCCCGCATTTTGGTATTTTTGGATAATTTGAGACAAGGCCATATTTTTTTAAAACAAGGCCATATTTTTTTTGTTTAACACACAAGTTGCTTATGAAAATTATGAATTGGAAATATCAAGAATGGCTAGGGGGAAAAAATATGGACTTGATCACTACTTGGGCCTAGGTGGCCATCCATAGTGATGGCCTAAGCCCATATGGATTTTAAAAAAAAAGAAGAGAAAAAGGCCCAAAAGATGACGTATTAGTCATCTTATTTTTTTTTATTTTCTAGAAGCTTCAAAAAAAAAAAGAGAAAAAGAAGTGGATAAGTCCAAAGATGACTTAGTAGTCATCTTATTTTCCATTCCTAGAACTTTCAAGAAAGTTGGAGAAAGAAAGAAGGGAAAAAAAATTAAGAGAGGAAAAATTGGCATAGCTAGGAATTTCATCCCTTGAAATCTTGTTTCAAAAAGTATTTCTTCTAGTATTCCAAGCAAGTTGAAGGCCCTAATCAACATAGAGTGATTGTTGGAACAAGAAGACTATTCATTCTTGCAAGGCACAATTCTAGCCAAGTTGAAAAACTAAGTGGAAAAGGTAAGGTTTCAATCTTCTTTATATGTTATGGATGGTTGGTATATGTTGTAGAGTGAAGAAATGGATGAAAAATTCATGAAAATATGCATGTAGTTGTGTGGACAAATATGAGGGTGGTTTGACAAGTTATGGTGAATTAATTCTATTTAGTGTTTTAGTTGTTGTTATGGATTCTATGTTGCTAATAAAAGCTTAAGGATCCTTATAAAGTTGTAGTAGTTGGAGACTTGTTTTAGAAGTTTGTAAATTTAATATAATATTCTTGCATACATGGAAGCTAATATTGTTAGTATGATGTGGTTAATGTGTAAATTATTGGGTTGTGGTAATTGAAATTGAAAGAAGGGATTAGATTGTTATTGTTCTTATTGGAATTGGAAGGTCTTGGAGAAAGTAGTATATTAATTTGGTATGATTGTGGTAAATTGACCGAGTTGAAATCTCGGATTGTTGTTGATAAAATTGGCCGAGTTAGATTCTCAGGGATGGTGTATTTACAGGGGAAGTGCTGTCGAAATTTCGGTAGACAAAATGTTAGTTTAGAATGAGGTTCTTGGATACCTATGGCTAATGTTGGCATTCATTAATCTTGTTATAGATTTTGGAAAGGCCAAGAGTTAAGTGGGGTGACTAAGGAAGCGGACAAGGTATGTAAAGCTAACCGTTCCTTCTTTTGGCATGTCTTTGGCATAAGTAGGTAAGGCTTACCCTTTTCTTTCAAGGCATGATTCCGATGTTATGGTTTCATAAGTGCTTCCATATATCCTTTGTTTTTAAAAGCTAGGTGTCAATGGTCCCAAGGAAATGACTACTTTTTCCTATAACCCGTCAATGTTTTCCAAAATGTCTATAGTTTCCCAAAACAAAGGTTTACAGTATTACAAGCTTTTATGACAATGACGATGGATATGTTTTACAACGACATTGATGATGTCGAGGATGAGAATATGTCTATGATAAGAACGGCTTCATGTATGCAATGTTTACTCTTCTTTCTCTTGGCATGTTTTGACATAAGTATATAGAGCTACTCTTTCTTTTGGCATGAGTTTTATGAAACAAGTATATGTCATTTTGTACAATTTCAAGAAAGTCCTATTCGTAGAGCCACTAGGATGACCAATTTTCTTGAGTTTACAAAGGATATTTTCACATATATGATTTCAAAATTTTTATTTTGATATAATTCATGAAAATTTTTAAAAGGTACTTGACATGACTCTTATCTCGATTTTGAATCATAACTCATTCCGATTATTCTACGAGTCTTGAAAATTGGTCCTATGCGCATATGTATACGATTTGGCGTCTTACGAGACTGTGACCTTATTCTACGTTCTCTTAAAATTATCCTTCGCTGATAATCTCATCTTATAATGATTGTTCCTTCAAGGTGAGACAAAGCGATCATGGTTAGTCTATAATACAATCGGAGGTTACCGACCTTCCGTCACTCCGATAGATACATGACTTTCGTTGAGCTCTCCTGCATGCTGTCTATATGTATATGTATATGTATATGTATATGGGGGATATGTGGAGGTGTATATGTGGCGCTATAGACGCATTCCCACCTGATCAGTTGGAGTAATTTCCATCCCGAACACGGGATGCCCGGATGCGGGACATATGTGGGCGAGCCGACGTTGTTCGGTGATATGACTTTTATTTTCTATGTATATGAAAAAAAAAATGTTTTAAAGGAAAGACAAGCATGCATAGCATCTGGCCTAAAAGGGCACTCATATGTACATGTTACTCTCTTATCTCACTATATGTTCTATGATTCTATGATATGGTTGTTCATACCTTATGTTCTTTGTTATGCTGATTTTCATGCCTTACATACTCAGTACATTACTCGTACTGACCCCCTTTTTCTCTGGTGGCTGCGTTTCATGCCGCGCAGGTACACCCAGATGAGAAAAAGCTATTGTAGAAGATGTTCCAGCAGGGTTAGCAACTCCACTTGTTCCTGGAGTGCGGCCGAGTCAGAGTATATGCGATATGATGTTTCGTTCAAAGTTAGAGACTTTGCAGACAGAGTCGTGCGTATAGAGTGTCAGCTTTGTAAGCGGCGTCACCAGCCGATATGTTATCATGTCGTATGTCACGAGTTTTATGGGATGATAGATTTCGAAAAAATAATAATTTGGGAAGCTTAGTTATGTTTTTTTTTATTTCTTATTGATGTAAAAGTCTAAGGAGATTAAGTATGTACTATGAAACAGCGGGTTCGCTCGGCTTCAAGCATGGGGTCGGTTGCCCATCACACCCTATTAATATCGGGGTGTGACATATATATATATATATATATATATATATATATATATATATATATATATATATATATATATATATATATATATATATATAATAGCATGGTATCATTGTCTAATGAGTAGTCTTTCAAAGAAGGAACTCATAATTTCTCAATTATACCATCACAACATATCATATACTGATATGATATCATCAAGGACCATTTCATATAATTTATAACACTCTTCAGATCATGTATGACATTGTCACAATATATGAATATACTATTATAATAGCACATTACTATAAAACCCTAAATATAACGATGTTAGATAATTTTTTAAAAGTATCAATAAATTATGTATATATAATAGCTATGTTTACTTAAGTCACATAGTTTTTCCTTACATTTATACTTTTACGTTCTCACTTGGCAGTCAAATTTATAAAATTAAACTTTCGCCATTCTCACTTAGCAGTCAAATTTATTAGAAATAGTTATTCCTAAACAGTTGTTATTTTAGTGAATTAAGAAAGAGTTAGTTCTTTTCAACTTCACCTTTAGTATTAATTGTTTTAGAATTAAGAGGCATGTAAATGAAGTTTACTTATTTATCAAAAATAGATTAATGTGTTTAAAGGTAAATTAAAAATTAAGTGGTATATTATTTTTTGATTTTCTAAATTAGATATGTAAAGTGAACATCTATTTTTAATAGGGAAAAGGGTCATATATGCCCCTAAACTTTGTGAAAATGTCTAGATATTATACCCTCCGTTTGAAGTTTGGCTCATCCATGCCCTCGCCGTCCAACTTTTTGCATATATATACCCCTGTAACCGTTAGATGCTTTGTTGGAAATAACCAGCTCCTTTTCTTCTTCTTTTTTTAAAGGAAAAATGTCATATATACCCCTAAACTTTACGAAAATGTCTAGATATATCCTCCGTTTGAAATTTGGCCTAATCATGTCCTTGCCGTCCAATTTTTAAAATATGTATACTCCTTGAAACATTATTTGCTTTGCTGGAAATAACCAACCTATTTCCTTTTTGTTAAAATGATATTTGGAATTTCCACATAACCCATTAATTGTCACATGACATTTTTATTAAATTCACCCTTTTAATATCTCTCAATTATCTGACCCAAAAATCCGTCCCTTTTAATCCAAAATTAAATCCCTAACTGTTGATGCTTCTTTCCTCCCAACAGTTAGGACTATAATTTTGGGTTAAAAGGGATCGATTTTTTGGGTCGGATAATTGAGAGACATTAAAAGGGTGAATTTAATAAAAATGTCATGTGACAATTAATGGGTTATGTGGCAATTCCAAATGTCATTTTAATAAAAAGAAAATAGGTTGGTTATTTTCAGCAAAATAAATAATGTTTAGAGGAGTATACATATTCAAAAAGTTGGACAGTAAGGGCATGAGTAGGCCAAACTTCAAATGAAGAGTATATCTAGACATTTTTGTAAAGTTTAGGGGCATATATGACGCTTTTCCCTTTCAAAAAAGAAAAAAAAAATGAGTTGGTTATTTCCAGCAAAGCAACTAACGATTACAGGGGTATATATATGTATGCGAAAAGCTGGGCGGCGAGGGCATGGATGGGTCAAACTTCAAACAGAGAATATGTCTAAATATTTTCACAAAGTTTAGGGGTATATATGAACCTGTTTCCTTTTTAATATAGCGAATGATAAAAATGAACGGAGGGAGTAATAAGAATAATTTAGTTAAATTTCTCTTTTTATTAATATTCTTTTAAAAGACAGAAATAGAGGAACAATTGAATGTAACTCCTTACCTATCAGCTCTGTCGTCACTCTTCATCATGATGATTAAACAAGTATGTGGACATGTACACCCTTATAAAAAAATCATTATAAAGGACAAAGCATCATCAATTAATTAACAAATATTGAATTAGTCAATGAATCTTGTCATTAACTACTTTCTAAATTAATTAAAATTCCTCAATAAAACAACTTGATCTACAAATTTGCCCCAACTGCCGGCTTCGAAATTTTATAACTTTGAAAAATTCCAACTTTTTTTTGGCTCCTCCCTTTTCCCTTATTATTCTACTTCCTCAACAAAAAAAAAAACACTTTTTTTCTATAGATATATTCAAGTCTAATTTATATGTTTTAGTCATCAAAATTCCCATCTTTTAATTTACTACAAAGAAATGTCATCTGAAATTACTGAAGAAGAAGATGATTCTTTTTGGAAAATGGAAAAAGAAGCTCAAAGATATAACATAAGGAGAATCATTGAGTACCAAAAATCTCTATTGTCTTCTTCTTGTACTACTACTTCTTTATCATCATCTTCTTCTTCTTCCTCTACTCCAACTTCAAGTACATCATCTTCATCCTCCAAGAAAAGTAATTTATTAAATTTGATGAAAGAAGGGAGCACATCATTAAGGAGATTATTTGACATGGAGCATACTAGTTTATCATCATATTTTCAAGATTATAGTGGATCACCTATTATTAAGCCACATCATTTGTGGGGTAGTGATTCTGATCATGATGGAATTCATGATGATCCTTGGAATTTCATACAAAATCATCATCAACAACAACAACAAAAAGATGAATCTACAAGAGGGGTTGCTTCAAAAGTCAATTTATTCACAAAACAAGATTTGGTTGACATCAAGTTGCAAAGATTTGGTAAGCACAAATTGAAAAGAACAAAGTCATTTAGAAAGTTGCCTAGGTTTAGATTTAATTTATGGAGATGGGGTGGATTTAGATTAAGAAGATTGAGGTTTCTTTTTTGTGGTCGTGTTAAATGTTGACAATTTTTGTATAGAAATATAGATGATAAACAATTTTTACTAGACACAAAATTAGGAACTCAATTTGATTGTTCATCCATCCTTTTTGTTTATAACCAATAACTCATTGTACTTTCGAAATTATGTATTCAAATTGTAATAGTAATTGAAATCTTAGTAAATTTTTTATTTATATATTCATGTTTTTGGTAGAAATTATTGAATTCAGTTAAACCCGTTTAATCAATACATATGACATCCGGCTTTGATGTTTACTAAAGAAAGCGGAATATCCAAAAGCCATCTCTAAATTTGACAAGAAAGAATAAAACAAGAAAGTGAATGAGAAAAACATCAAGAGGCAATTCCTCGTCTTCTTGTATTTTGACCTTGTTATTCAACCAAAATCAAGAACTTGTTTTGAGTATTAAAAAGTTAAATTAGGTACATTATTCATTCCTTCAATATTAACTTATCTTGGAAATCAAAATTCACAAGTGCTTAACAACTTAAATGTCATTACAAACCAAGCAGTGAGTAGAAATAATTCTATCTATGATGCTTCCATGTTCAATTTTCATATTGCTACTTTGGCTGTTCCACAAGTGAATTCCATAAGTCTTCTCATTGAGCTCAAACACTTTAGCCTCTACCCATCTTGAATCATTTTTAGCATTAAAAAGTCCTTTAATTTTTATCCAATCCATTGGATAAAAAGCTCTTGGTGGCAAGACACTAAAGTTGTAATCTTTTACCTTCTCTACAACTCTTGAAACCAAATATGGTCCATTTTGTCCCCACCTATTTCCATCAAAACTCAAAGCAAATTCCTCCATGAATTTGTAAACAAGTGGATGACTTCTATCAAAAATCAATAGTGCATTATTCAATCTTGTCCAATTCCCATTTTTATTCATACTTTGTGCACCAATTGAATTCCTCAATCTTGAAAAATCCTTCAAGATTATGAAATCCGTATCCAGATAAACACCGCCATACTTGTACAAGACGGCTAGTCTAATCAAATTAGACAAATTTTGTGCCAAAGGAACTTTACCAGGGTCTTTTTTCCCATTTTTGAGGTCAATAAACCAAGATTCAGCTGGAGTATTTTCAAATAATGAACATAAATCAGGAGTGACAACAAGAATTCTATAGCCCAACTCAACTAAAGGTCTAAAAATTATACTGCCACTTGGTGAGTCTAAAGTCTTTGACAAAATTATCAAACACCCTTTAGGATGTGCTTTAAATAGACTCTCTAAGGTAAAAAATTCTCTTTTACCAAAATATTTTATAGGGGAAATCCATGTCATGAAGAATTGGACACTACAATAATCTCTTGTAAAGAATTCATTCACTCTACCATGGAATTTTCTTGAAATATTTGTTGACTTCAATATCTCAAAAAGTGGCAACTTTTTCTTGAACCAAGAAATGCTTTCTTCTTTTGAGATATTATAAGGAGGCATCAGATGAACATAATCTTCTTCTTCCTTTAAATAAACTTCATCATTATTCTCTTCCTTCATCGAAAGCAACGGTCGATTAGGTAAAGGTGGTTTCAATGGCATGAGGGAATTAATATTGATTTGAAAGACAATTGATTTGGATGAAATATTAGCTATGAGAGAATCATGGAGGATTATGATGGAAATGATCAAAGCAAAATAGAAAAAAGAGAAAAGATGAAATTTTGTATAGTAACCAAACATCTTCAACATTAAAATAACACTTCTGTGTATCATAGAAGGTTATAGATAAAACTTTCATTGTGAAAGAACTAAAACAATTAGGCCTAAATATATGAAGATTGATGGTCTTTTGCATGAAAATATAATTGGTGAAGAAGCATTTTGTAAGTTTTAACGTGTTGAAATTTGAATAATTCCTAGTTAAGTATATTTTACAAAAGTTCTACAAAGCTAACTAATTGTTTGGCTGCCTAAAAGTAAATATGTTGTTTATTATGTCATAAAAGGACTAAGAAAATTGACAAAGTAATCTAACAGAAAATGATCTCTTGGCCATTTATATAATGAATAGAAGGAAATGGTTTGTTTTCCAAATCTCTTGCGTGTAAAAATAAAAAATCTCTTATAAAAAGACTTTAAAACTAAAAATAAAATAAAAATGAAAGTGTGGCCTACAAAACCAATTCTCCAGTAATCTAATGCAATTTTCTGCCTTGCGGGCCAGGCTGATAGTATAATTATAAGCTCTTTTCTTTTTTAGAAGAATCACACAAATCTCATAGTTGCGTTTTATCTCTATTATTTTTTAAATTATAAAAAAAAATTAAATTTGGTGAAATCTGAATATATTCCAAAATGTCCTGATACATCACGTAAGTAATGTATTCGATTGATATATCGCGTAAAGTGATGTATTCGGTGTCCCGATACATCATGTAAAGTGATGTATCCGATTGATACATCACGTAAAGTACATCACGTAAAATGATGTATCCGACGTCTCGATACATCACGTAAAGTGATATATCCGATCGATACATTGTGTAAAGTGATGTATCTGAGAATAGAAGAGGATATGAATTTTTGTAATTTTTTCAAATGGTAGAAAAATTTTAAAAACTATAATAAAATAAATTGTGTATTTAGATAATTTTTCTTCTTTTTTTCTTCCTTGGTTGGTAACATACTTGTTTGATCATAACAATAATAATAATTTTACATTTTTAGGAACACTTAAATACTCGAAATAGAGTCTACATTTTTAACGCTACCTTGCCTGAATATTTAACTCTTTAATAGGTCATAGTAAGTTAGACGTACTAGGAATTATATGTGGATAACTTGGCTTGCTTTTTTTTATATTCTTTTCTTTATAAATATAGCTAACATGGAAACTTGGTTATAATATTATAAAAGCTTAATGGAATTAAAACTAGCAAAAATTATTATATGAACTGATAGGAAGTACCTTGGTGATAACCACAAATAAGATAAAATTGGGTGGAGTGAGAATACAGTAGAATTCGAAACTCCATCACTAGAGTGAAGATATGAACAACTCTCCAACCGAGCTACACCTCATATATATAGCTTGGTGATTGACAAGCCCAATGCATAGACTATATGTTCTTTTTCAGTTCAGTTACACACATCATTGTATTAATTTCAGTCTTCTTATATAATTTATTTGAAAAATTGATTAAACTAACTTGTATTCAAGTGATTGAGGAAAAAAATAAAATATTGTAGTTAATCCATAATTGAATGAAACTTACTTGTATTTAACTTTCTGTTTTTAAGGATTTCAAAAATAATTGAGTTATTTTAGGGTCTTTTGGAATTTTCAAAGGGCTGGGAAATGGCGTAAGAAAAATGAGACGGATGAAGATTCTTTTGTTTTTTGGGATTCTTTATTCCTTTTTGAGAAAAAGAATATTTTTGATTTCTTTTGTACTTTTCATAAATGTGCACAGTATTCATTTTATACTTGTTTTAATACGTTTAAGATAGCTAGTTTCTCTTTCTTTTCTAAACTTTCAAGCTTTCTGTTTATGATACGTGTAAACAATATAAATTTCACTGATTTAGAAATTAATTATCTGCCTTCTTGTGAGTTTTCGAAATTACAAATCGTGCCAAATTTTGGTCCTAGTAAATGTATATAATGCGTTCAAATACATATATCTCGGATATATATGGTTAAAATTAAGTATAATTTATTTCAAATACACTGTATGTAATCGGATTCGTATGCATTTGAGATACATTGACTCTTTCTTTCACCTCTCTCCTCTCTTGCTCACTTCTCTCACTCGCCTCTGTATTTCAAAATGTATCTGGTATCCCAATACATGTATCGAATGTAATTTGCATGTATCTGAAATATACTAACTCTCTCGCTCGCTTCCCTCCTACCTCGATCGTCTCTCTCCCACTCACTCGCCTCTTTCCCTACGTATTTGTATTTTAAAATGTATCTTATAGAAAATATACATGTATCTAGGTGTATTTGACTTGAAATCTAGTATGAAATTATTAATTAGTGAGGCAATATGTATTTTTTCAAACTATAGGGAGAATTAATAAAAATGATAGAAATGTTTGTATAATTAGGTAGTTTGATAAATATATTTAAGGGAAAGTTACAGATATATATTGTTTGGCTAATAGGATATACACTAACAGTGTATATTAGTATTGTATGTGTTGTGTATAGGTATGTATATTTAGTATAAAGTATACATAACCTATACATTTTTATATATCTTGTAAACTAGCTGATGGCCAAATTGTTCATGCCCGTAATTATACCTAAATTTAACTTGCATAATCAACATATATGTTGTATATAGGTATTTATATTTATATAAAGTATAATAACATCACCACTGAAATCCCCACAAAGTGGAGCTCGGGAGGGTAGAGTATATGTGACTTAGTTAACCTCTATCTTGTTCAGGTAGAAATATTACTTTTGAAAGACCCTCGACTCAAGTGAAGCAAATCATAGTAATATTGAAAAGAAAAAATGGGCAGTGAAGAAAAACATGTCAACTAATAGGAAAACAATGCGGAGCATATATGCAAGGAACCGTAACAACCACAACGAGAATTATCTAAACCAAATAAACAACATTTACTAAAAGTCAAAGACATGCATGAATAGGCTGTGCTCTAAACTACCATCAAGCGAAAGACTATATGAATAGGCTAATACTAAAACAACGTTCAACTACCTACTAACCTTCTACCTTTATCCGCGACCTTCATAAACCCTTATTTAAGATCATGATGTGACATATCATGACTAATATACTATCAGTGTGTGCAACTTAAACTCGTGCCTCTTTGGTGTCAATGTCGAGTCTGTTATAACTGGTGTCAAAGGTCCTACTTATTGTCTTATTGATCCATTTCTATTTCTTATACGTACCGATTGTTCTCATGTTTTTCTCTGTGTATCTCTGAAGTTGTCATAAATTTGGAGTTTAATGTTAATGGTGTCATATTTATATAACATTTATTTATTCGTTATCTCCAAAAGAAACAAAAAACTGCCAAAGTAGATTCTTTAGCACCATGTGTAAATGCATGTTATGAAGATGTAGACTAATTGCCTCAGCACTTGATTATCTCCATAATCACTATCAAAAAGAAATATAGTATATTTTTAATATATATTTGACATCTCCTTGTAGAATTTCTGCCTCCGACACTTGAGCTAGCTGTTTTTTAAGACTGATCACTCCTGTTTAAATTTAGCTATGCTTATGAAAAGAAAAGTTACTCTCATGGATATGCCCTTGTTTGACTTTGAATTGGCGGCACTAAATAGTTCTATAGGTTTATACCCATGATCACAAGCTGATCTTTGTGCATATAAAAGTATATCTAGTTAGCTTATTCAATAACCTAAATTAAAGAAAGTTCAGTTGTGCAAAACATGTAGTAATAAACAAATGTTCGAAATGTTTAGTGATTTATTTACTTTGTGAAAAAGGTTTGAGATTACGACAATAATAATCACCCAGTGAAATCCCACAACATGTGGTCTCGGGAGGGTAAAGTGTACGCAGACCTTACTCCTATCAAGGTAGGACGGTTGTTTCCAAGAGACCCTCGGCTCAATAGAAGCATAAAAAGAGGTCAGATAAGGCTAAGAAGTTCAAAGCGATATGGAAAATCAAATAACGAAAGCGACACAGATAAAATAGAGTAATCAAAATACAGAAAGTAATAGATAATAATAGATATCAGAGCATAAGAAATTATAGTGCGCTAATACGCCTACTAATACGGAAGAATAACGAGACTATGTACTAGCTTCTACCCTAATATGGGTCCTCCACACCCTTCTATCTAAGGTCATACCCTCGGTGAGCTGTAACTACGCCATGTCCTGTCTAATCACCTCTCCCCAATATTTCTTCGGCCTACCCCTACCTCTTCTGAAATCATTCATGGCCAACCTCTCACACCTCCGCACTGGGGCATTGTGTCTCTCCTCTTCACATGCCAAACCATCTCAGTCGCATTTCCCGCATCTTGTCCTCCATCGAGACCACTCCTACCTTACCCCGAATAGCCTCATTTCTAATCCTGTCGCTCCTGGTATGCCCACACATCCATCTCAACATTCTCATCTCGACAACTTTCGTCTTTTGAACGTGAGAGACCTTAACTGGCCAATACTCCGCCCCATATAACATAACTGGTCTAACCACCACTTTGTAGAACTTGCCCTTAAGTTATGGTGGCACATTCTTTTCACATAACACACCAGAAGCGAGCCTCCATTTCATCCACCCTGCCCCAATATGATGTGTGACATCATCGTCAATCTCCCTGCTGCCTTGCATGATAGACCTAAGGTACTTGAAACTACTTTTCTTTTGGATGGCCTGGTCACCAAGCCTAACTTCCGCGCCAACCTCCTGAGATGTCTCACTGAACTTGCACTCTAAGTATTCTGTCTTGGTCTTACTTAGCTTAAACCCTTTAGACTCCAAAGTAAGTCTTCAATCCTCAAGCTTAGCATTAACTCCGCTACGAATGGTTTGATATTAATACAAGGGAATTTAAAAATAAAAATCTACAATGTCATAGTTGAAATTTTAACCTGCATTAAAAAAAAACTAACCTTGAGATTGATGTTCTAGAATCAAACTCATGAATTTAGATATATATATATATATATATATATATATATATATATATATATATATACATACTTGAGATTGATATTCTAGAATCACACTCATGAATTTAAAATTCTAAATTCATTGTCTAATTGTTCATTATATCAATTTTTAAAATATATTTCATGATTCATGAATCCAACTCAACAAAATTTAATTCAAATATCAAATATGTGGAGGACAAAAGTTGGTGCCCTTTTTGTTTAGAAAATAAATTGGAAAAATTACTTGAGTGTTTTTTAAAATTTAATTACTGATTTTAGCGATATTTTTTTATTTATTATCATTTATAGCAATATATAGCAATATTATGATAAATCTACACTTGTATTAAAAGTGAATTATGCATACAATATAAATGTATTATAAGTATTTTAAAATATATATTATGTTTGTGTAGTAAGAAACTAACATAATGTATTATAAGTCTATTAAAATATGTGATAAATGTATTATCCATCTATAAAACTTGTATTATATATGTTTTATAAATAGTTCTCTACAATATGTATTAAAACTGTATTATAAATGTATTATAAGTGTTCAGTGAAATTATTTTTTTATTGTTATAAATGGTAAATATTTTCTTAATATTGTATATTTATGTAAGTTTTCCAAATAAATTAGTGGCAAGAACGTAACCCGTGCGTTACCTTAATTATTTAATTTGCACTCTAAAGATAATCAAAAAGAAAATAGTTTATTACTACTTACTAGTTATTTCATATCATGGAGAACATCAATACGGTTCAATTGAATTCATAGCTTTAGCATGGAATATAAATTTATATATAATTAAAATTATCGAGAAAAACTTTAAATGTGAAATTAAATGAAAATACTCTCAATAAATAGTTTGATCTAAAAATATTTTTATCGTCAATAATTTAATTTAAAAATACACTTTCTTGTTGTTATTTAATGGGTAAAAAATTTCTTTTACCCAAATAAATATATTATTTCATTTCTTTTTAAACACATTTTTTTCTTAATCATAATTTTTTTTTCTTACAAATGATTCTCCTCTGGCTACTTCTATTCAAAAAATAATAATTAAGAAATACACATATTTTGATTTTATTTGATTTTTTTATCATTATCAAAATAAAATTAATCATGGGGTTATTATGATCTTATATATATATGAGTCAGTTAAAAAGGTGCATGTACTTATTTTATTTTAATTGATTAAATGAAATTAAGAAGAAAATATGATTATTTCCTAAAATAAGATTATTTTCTACTTATTTATTTGTTCTAGTGATTTCAAAAGAAAAGAAACACGAATATTGTTCTTTAAAAGTAATATTTTTATTAGGAATAAAATATGTTTAAAAATAAAATAATAATAAATTTATTATGAAAAGGATATTTTAATCCATTAAAAAATAATATGGGCATTTTTTAATCAAATTATTAGTGGTAAGGGCATTTTAAAATTAAATTATTGACAATAGGGACATTTTAAAACTAAATTATTAACTGAGAGAATTTTTGTTTAATTTTCATATAGCTCAAAGATATTCTTGAAGGTTTTTCGTTAAAATTATAACAAATATATAAATCAAAAAATGATCAAAAATATTTTTGAACTATTTAAAAAGATTTAAATATACTCTTCATCCACCTATTTGACTAAAAATACCCCTTAATATACCTTTTTCGTTCACTTTTACCCTTATTACTAGCAGACTTTTCTTAAATTAATTTTATTATTATTATTATTATTTATGTGGCAGATTTCTATTTACTGAAATTAAAACCCCACCTGCACGCTTTTCCTTAACCTGCCCCATGACCCAATTGCCCATCTAATTATAATATAATACACTTAGTATCCCGCCCCAGACCCAATTGGTATACCCTTCTTCGAGCTTTCCTGTACAAAAATAGAAGTATGCAGCAGAGCCAGATGTTCAAATCAAGATCCTCTTCTTCTTCTTTGCCCTCTAGTGCACTGAAACAGAACTATGCAGAAGAGCAAGAAAATGATGAGAAGAACTTCATCTTTCTTGCTGGAGACTCTAAGTTTTTAAGATCAAATATTCTTGTTCTTTACTTTTTAGGGTAAATTTGAAATATGGACCGGAGCAAGAAGAGGAATTTTGTGAATATGATGATGAAGAAGAGGAGAAAAAGGAAAGAGTGATTCTTGAAAATGTGATGGATGGAATTAGGGGAAACTACTGCAACAACAATTTTAGAGAGAAAGAATTAGAAAAATTTAAACATTTCCTAATGAATTGAGCAAGAAAGCTGATGATTTCAGTGGGAGAATCAACAATCAAATTAGACTTGAAGCTGCTTCATGACCCCCTTCGCCTCCTTTATTTAACCCGCCCCATGACCTAGATTTCTATCGCAATTTCCAAATGTCCATACATGTGAAGGTGGGGTTTTAATTTCAACAAATAAAAATCTGCCACGTAATAATAATACTTAATAAAATTAATATTTTAGAAAGTCTGTTTGGTTTCGGGTTAGAAGTGGATCAAAAAGTAGAGTGAGGGCTATAAATAGGTGAATGAAGAGTATATTTAAATATTTTATAAATAGTTTAAGAATATTTTTTGCTTTTTTATGTGTATATAAATTTATAACTTTAAAATATATAAATTTAATATTAAAATTTCTAAAGATTAAACTCACAAAAATTTAAATTTTGAATCTGTTCTTCGACATTAATGCCAATTGTGTACTGTACGGCCAATCTAGGGATAACATTTTCAACAAAAAAATTTTTTACATTCAAGATTCACATTTAAAATCTTTAATTAAAATTAAAACAGTCTTATCATCATCGCACGACAATTTCAATTCCACCTGATACTTAATCGTAGCATTGCTCTCACTAGATCCCACACTCCGCCTTTTTATCAAAAAAAAATATTAAAATTAACCCCCACCTCCACTCCCTAATAGCCACCAGTCTCTCTTCCCCCACAGTTACAACAAACACTGTGTTTCTGGAGAAAACAAAAACATAATCATCATTCTCATTTTCTGTTTTTCTTGAAACCCCAGTTGGGCTAAAAAGCTTCAAACTTTAGTTATGGATTGTTTAACAGGGTCATCATTAAAAGGGGTTTGTTTGGATAAGGTTTTAGATAAACACAAAGGTTTATCGTTGAGTAAAAAATCAGAAATTTGCTTTCTTGGATTGTCAAGTTTCAAGATTGTTCACATCAGCTCATGTTCTGTTCAGAACAAAACTATTCATCCTATTAGTTGTGCTTCTGACACTCAGGTAATAAGTATTTTGTTTCAATTTCATTTGGGGGTTTGATTTACGTACTAAACAATTTTATGTTGGAAAGAAAAAAAATTAGTCTTCTTGACATCTTTCTTATTTACCTTTAATTTATTTGTTTCTTTCTATTCAAATTTGAGTAGAAAGGTGTTGGCTTGCTATATGATGCAAAATGTGTAGATTTCAAATTGTTTACCTCAGAGTGAAGTTAGTTGTAGTTGAGAATAAGAAATTATCATCTCCTTTTAAATTTATGTGACACTGTTTAACAACACACATAGTTTAAGAAAGAAAGAGAAAGAAAGTAGTAATACTTTTGAAATTTGTTATCTGAAACAAATCTTACACATTTATGTGGCTGTAAATTATTTGATTAAAGGTAAAAAGATTTTAAAATTAGTTATTTCTAATTATAGAAAGATAATATCTTTTTAACAGTATATTAATATTACGATTTCATTATAGTTGAATCCTTGATGCATTTATATAAATGACATCTACACTAACTAGATGAGTTTATAATTTTTCTTAAGCAAAACTAACCAATATAATTGATGTTTCAACTTTTTACTAATTCAGATACAAGCTCAGAGTGAAGAAACAGAAACCACTGATACAAGTAAGTCAATCATGCTGTGACATTGTCTTTAGATGTAGTAACACATACTTATGATCAACTTAATCTTGTCCAAAATATTAAATCAACTTGATACTGTTGTTTTCTTTCTAGATCAATCCGAACCAGTTCGTGTAAAATTTCAATTGACTAAGGAATGCTCCTTTGGTCAGCATTTCTATTTAGTGGGCGATGATCCAATGCTCGGTTCATGGGATCCATCAAATGCAGTGCCACTTGACTGGTCTGAGGGACATGTCTGGAGTGTCGAGTTGGTAAGAACATGTTGCTAATCGATCTTTAATTATGGTTAATGTTTTAGTTAACTTAAGGATGTTTTAATTTTATGGATTATTTTAGGATATCTCTAGTGGAAAAACTATCAGCTACAAGTTCATTATGACAGTAGATGATGAGACTATCTTGTGGCAACAAGGCCCTGATCGAATTCTTCAAACATGGGAAACGAAGAACACGATAACAGTTTCTGAAGATTGGGACAATGCTGAGCTGCAAACAATTGTAGAAGAGGAACCTGGTGCAGAACAATCTGCAGTTAGTCCAGAAATTTTAATTGATGAGAATCTGGTTCCACCGTCAGTTGTAGACCTAAAAGATGATGTAAATGAGGAAAAAATTAATGAAGTTCTAGCTATAGTCGCGGAAAATATCACTGAAGTAAATGAGGATGTGAACACTGGTCGAAATGAGGACACCACAATGGAAGCAAAAGTTATTGGCGAGAATGACATGGCCTTTAATGATGAACTGTTGAGCTCAAAAAATGAGTCCATCTTAGTGGAGGATGAAAGAATTCCTGTCTTGGTTCCTGGCTTAACACAAGTTTTGACCTCAGATGTTCACTCGGACAAAGTTGTTGCTGAGAGCTCACTTGGATCAAATAGTGAAGAGTTTAATGTGTTGTTGAGTGAAGTTCACATGGACGGAGTTGTTACTGAGGGATCAGTTGGATTGAAATCGGAGGAGTTCAATGTGACAGAGGTAACTGCTTAATTAATACCTCTTAAAAGTCTCTTTTCTTTATAAGCTTGGCAAGTGACGATGACCCCTTACATATCAGTTAACGATGCTATGTGTATGGAGGAAGAAGTGTCTTAAGCAAATGTAGTTCCTCTCAGTATGTCTTCATAATTAAATAAGATAGAGACATTTTACCAGTTGATATCGAGTCATTTATGCTTGATGTGCTTGAATTATCAAGAATGAACAAATTTTTCCATTCTCTAAAGTCTTTCTCAGGAAAAAAACTGAGAATAGCAGAATCTCTTGATCACACTGTAACAATGGATGTTCTTAGAACACAAGAAAGTTAAGACGCACAAACTAAAACTCGTAACCCCATTATGTCAACAAGATGATCATCTTAGGGCAATCCTTTTGTCGATGGTTGCTGTTATTATACTCGTAGTATCTAAATCAAGAATTCAAGTATTGTATACGTCATTAGTCCGATTCAGAAGATATAATCGGAGGACATGTATGGTTGGGTTCCTTTTGTATACTTGATGGAATCTGGCATATCTCAACTACTCAAAAGACTTTTTACTTAAAATGTTGAGCCTTTATGAGACTTTACTTAGCAATTCTCAAAGGCATTGCATAGTTCATTTAAAGTTCTAATTGTTGATTGCAACTTTCATTATTTGTCGATGGATTCTGATATGTTGCCACTTTTAAATGTCCAGTTGAGTACAAACCAAGAGGTAGCGACCGATACCGATATAACACATCCTAGAGAAACCCCAGAAAAGGTGATGCTTAATGTGAAGCAAGAAGTAACAAGAGGGAATGAAGATGTAGAAAAGTCTGAATTGGTTGAAGGAGGAGGAGATTGGTCTAATGGAAAGCCCATAGAAGAGAATGTCTTTGTAAGTGATAAACAATGGGGTAAAAAAACTCTGCTGAAGTTCTTTGCAAGTTTGGGTTTCTGTAAAGTAGAGGTTGAAGGCTGAAAACTAGCTCATAGAGAAGGGGGGAAAAAAGGTTGTGTATATCCCCTAATAATGAATGATGGTCCTCTTTTTTCCCCTTTTGTTCTGAGGCTATGTGTACTATATTTTTGTTACAATACATATTGTTACTTCCGTTCTTAAATACTTGTCATTTTAGAAAATCAAGATATAATTGAGTATATTATTCTTATTTTACCATTAGGGCTAACTATTCTTGAAAATAAACATGGACTAATTAAGCGTAGGAAATTTAAATAATTCTTAGATTAATTCATGTCCATTAATTGTTTTATATCTTACAATTATTAAAATGGTTAGAGTAATAATGGACATGAATTGAATAATTAAATTAAAAATGAGTTATTTAATTTTGAGCTTTTTATATATTTTTTCGTTACGATTAAGGGTAAATTTGTGTTAAAGGGGTATAATTAAATTAAAAATATAACAAAAAAATATATTTGAGCTAAGAATATTATGAGAAATATATTTAAATTATTTTTAATAGTACAAAAGTATATTTGATTCTTTTCTGTTAAATCTACTCCTCTAGGTAGCCAGATATCTGTTCACAACAATGTTTTCTTTATAACCACATTAATCTAGATGTCACTAGGAATTCTGCCAACCCAACGTAACGCCTACTCTGTTCCCTTGCCCTTCTGCCGACTATCGAAGGATATAATACGGTGGTTGTGCATAATTTGAATCAATCGATAAATTAAATTGAAAAAAATATTTTTATTTTTTTTTTAAAAAGAATAATCTAGTTTAATTTGACACAGAATTTACAAAAATAAAGAAGATTTTTTTATCTTATGGTTCTAAATTAAAGTTATGTTAAATGTATCAAAATATCCTTTAATTTTGTGGCCTTAAACATGTCACATGAAAACTTGAAATTAAAGTTTTACCAAAAAAAGAAAAAGATCATTTTTTTGAAACAAATTAAAAAGGAAAGGAGGTCATTCTTTTTTAAACTAAGGGAGTATTAGTTTATTACTATTGACTTAATATGTTAACGGTTATTTAATTATTTTATAAAAAAAAATTATTGGCTTATATGTTCGGCATTGATTTTTTAATTTGAATTATTAGGTAAACCGATAACCCATTAAAATAATAATAATTTACTATTTTAATTTTTACTCATACATAAATATCAAAGTATCAAACAAAAAATATTAATATAATCACTTTAGCAGATTATCAACACCCTACACAATTCAAAGTTCACACTACTCATAGTTCACACTTCACACTATCTTTGCCCTTTAGGCTTTAGTATTACTTTAGGTTCACAACGTCAAGATCTAAAGAACTAAGAACGGCGGCAACAACGACTTACAACGATAACAGCAAGGGTTAGGCGACGGCTAAGGTTGTGAATTGTGAGTATTCACAACAAGAACGTCTGATTTGCTTGTTTCGTTGTATGCTTGTATCACCTCAAATTATTGGAGAAGTCGTATATTTATTTTGAAAGCATTTTCTTATTGGTTAAATCGAAAACCGAACCGTTAAATACCAAAAGCCGATAAACCGTAAATCGATAACAAATATCTTATTGATTTAGCATATTTAAAAATTGAAAATCGATAAATCGAACTGGTAATATTTAAAATTGAACCGAATCAACCAATGCCACCCCATAAATAGACATACCTTAAGTAGCACAAAATTATTAATTACACATTTAAATTAATTATTTGATAAAAATTTTTATTAAAACGTAACATATGCAAACACACATTAATTCAAGACTAAAAAGAGAGATCTTCAAAGAAGGAATTTATTTTGAAAATATATAAGAAGTACATTTGAATCAGAGTTTAAGACAAATTTGGAAAAAATAAAACTAATTAAAGGGGGAAAAATAGTTGAAGATTTGATCTACTATACCAATAGAGTCATGGTACAATGTGTATTTTAGTTTGGGATGATCGAATGAGTAAAAATGCGTGTTTGCATATTTTATAACTTTTTGTTTTATTGTTATTTGTGAAGGGTTTATAATAAAAAAATAAAAAAATTAGAAGAGTCATAATTTAAATGTGTAATTAATAATTTTATTATAGTTTAAATGTGTTTCAGCCTCTTATCTCATCAATATACGTTAATTATGCTTATTTACACCGGATGGTTCACCAAATTATTGCTAGCCACATTCACATGGTGAAACTTTTTTAAAAGGCAAATATTTTTTTCAAAAATTATGGCGAAATGCATAGTGAACTTCATCTAAAAATGACTTGCTAAAAAAGTTTGATTCTATGTGGCAAGAATAACTTGAGTAGAGGTCATGCCAAAATTTTAATCTTATGACTTCTGTATTTTATAACGACGATTTCAAATGCTAATAACTGGATTCTAAACTTAATATTTATACACATTTAAAATATTTATTAATACAAATACTCTATTTGAACAAAAATTGTTGAGTTCGATTAAATCCATACCCAGACTTCTAGCTCAACGCCTGACTTCACTACCTGAAGAAAGAAAGCTGTTTCGGCAGGGTCGAAGAGAGCTCAAGAATACACACCTCAAAGATTTTGGGTCCAACTTGGTAATGCGTTGGCACTTAACGTATTATCCATCCGAGAGAATCAAACACATATGATATACCCTAACCATGCATGAAAATAATCATAACAAGTGCAAAAACCATATGAAAAATCAAATTTATTTTTAAATCAAATTATGAAACAATTTTAAATATAAAACCATAAATGAAAAATTGCATGTAAATAACGAAATCAAAATAAAATAATAATTATTTCATGTATGTCGTGCACTCTCCTATTATTACAATCCGACATAACTTATTTATGTAACCTCTAAATTGAAGAAACAATATTAGACAGTCGAGGGCAATTTCTTAACTTAAATAAAATAAGAAAGGGTGAAAATCATTTTCACTCCCAAACTTTGAACAATCATCAAATTCTCCCCTCTATCTCATGCATTATCCATTTTATCCTTATTATATCACATCTACTTAATATCTCTTTATATTATATATAATTTACCTTTTAACATAGATATTTATAAGGAAAATTACGTGGATAAGCAAACATATACTAGTTAATTAGCTAACATAGCTATAATTTGAATTAATTATGGCACTACAAGAAAACTGTAAATTACATGGGGATCTTACCTAGGAAAAATTGTCGCAGGTATTTCTTGCGAAAATTTTAAATTCCACAATATTTGAATTTATTGCCTGTGAAATGTTTATTCCCAACAAATTCCGCATGTAAATTTGGTACCATTTTGCGCAAAATTCATACTTGCGACATTACCTGGGGAAAAGTATCGGCAAGTATATTATCTCTAGGTAAATTCGCAGGTACATAAACAGAATATATATTTTATATTCAATTTTGATTCCATAAAAAAATCCTCAGGTATTCTATCCTAAGGATTTTCCTAGAGATATTTTGGTGAAAATTTACAAGACAAGAAAGTATAGAATTTGCAACAAATTTTTAGCAACAACAATAATATTGTTGCTAAATATCAATTAGATGGCAACAACTTTATTTAGCTGTTGGTATAGAGTAAATTTTTAGCCATGACTTTTTTTTTGTTGGTAAATATTTTAATGTTGTTGTCATTTTTTCTGGGTATTACAATAAATTTAAAATATTAAAGAAATTTGCACTAACATATTTTCATTATTGCTAAAAACAATTCTATTGTTGGTAAACAGTGGCGGCAAATAAATTTTCCGCTATACTTTTTGGCCCCAAAGCTTTCCCTCTTTTGTTCCAACTCCTAAACCGTTCCCAAATTCATCGAACACTTCGGAGCTTATTAAGTTTAAAAGGGAACGTTTTTGTGGCTTTTCTCAAGCAGAAGTTAGGGCTTGAAATTGTAAGTTTCTTTCCTCTAATGTCAATTCTTTCTAGCTTAGCGTTTTTATTTGAGAAATTTACATAAATGTACTACATTAATGTAATGGCCCGTTAGGTCATTTTGAGAACGAGTCATCCTCCTTTCATACGAGACTCTTTCCGTAAAATTTTAATGGATTATTTGGACTATTCGGTAACTTTAGTTAATTAGTTGAGGGATAATTTTAGAAAATTCATTTAATTAGTGGGCTAAAGTGTTAATTTATTTAATACTTATACCACTTTTCTTATATTTAATAAATTAGGTTAGTAGGGTTTGTCATTTTTAGTACATGATTAATTTAGAAAAGAAAAAGAAGGGAATAAATAATAATAATAATATATATATATATATATATATCATCTGATGGGTGCAGCGGCGGCAAACAAGAAAAAAAATCGCAGAAAAAAGAAAAAAAATACGGAGGAAGAAAGAAAAGAAAGGTGAAAAGAAAAATAAAGGAGAAGAGAAAAATAGGGATTTTCATTCCAAAGCGTCAAGGTAATTATTCTCATCTTTTTCATTAAATTTTTATGCGATTATGAACATATTTTTAGGGTATATTAGTGGAGAAATAATACTAAAATAAGAAAATATGACCCTAGGGTTCTTCACATAAAATCTTGATTTGGGGGTCGAATAACGATCCGTTTTAGCTGAAATTTGACATGTGAGTTTATTTTATCATGAGTGAACATAATCGAAAAGAAAATTTCAGATTTGACTTCAATGACATAGAATGAGTTAGTTTCCGAATTTTGATATATTGAGATAGATAATTAAATATTAGGTATATTATATTTTATGAATTCCATTAAATTTATTATATTAGGCAAATTAGAACCTAACCCTAGGCTTGAAATTCAGAAAATATGGGAGTTGACATCTTAAGTGGCATCAAGATTAGGAACGTGATTATAGATTTGTGTGAGTTTTTGGGTCTAGGCTAGATATATGGTAATAAGGGTGTTGTTAGTTTCGAAAATCTTATTGTGATTATTTATTTGACTAGATTACGTTGATTTGGAGGCCCAACGAAAAGGGAAGGCTCAAGTACCGGAGTAATTGCTTGATTAATTAAGGCAAGTGAATTTTTAAACCTCAGTTTAAGCTTATAGATGCTTGTATTTCCGTGTCATATATACTAGGAAGTAATGAGAATTGGACTGGATTATTGACTGTATGATTGACCTTAAAAATGGAGATGAGGGGTATAAAATGGTGATCTAATGACATGTATTGGTGGAATTGATATGTTGTGATTTTGGACATGTGAAATGACTATGTTGATGTGAGATAGGAAAAATTATTGTTGTTGTCATGTTATTATCGTGAATTATATGAACATGAATTGATTGCATTGGTTCTGACATATTGTGTTGAGACTGAAAATGATATGAAACAAAAGGGGTCGGGCCACACGCTCCGTGGCAGGTATTATAAAACAAAGGGGTCGGGCCATACGCTCCGTGGCAGGATATATATATTGAGGGGATGGGCCACACGCTCCGTGGCAGGTTACATGGACAGAAATGTCCTCTATGAGTTCCGGACTGTAATTCAGTGGATGTGTACCGATAGGACAGACATGCATCATCTCATTGCATTTCATCGCATTTTGTTGATATTTGTGAATTCGTGTTTACCCCTTTATTGCTCTGTATATGCTGAACTTGACTTAATATGATTAATTGATGAGACTATTGATGAGTATTCGTAGACTGTATTACTGTTATTATTGTACAAGTGGAGAGTTGGGCTGGTTTTATGCAGGTTGTAGTTAAGGAGGTTCGGTTGGGAGGATAGGAGTACTTGTATTTATTGAGCTTTGCTTAGTTTTAGTTATCCACTTGCTGAGTACCGTGTTGTTTGGTACTCACCTCTTGCTTCTACACTTGTGTAGGTTGTGAGCCCGGACCTTCTTGATCTCTTAGTGTTCTCTACCACGTCTGAGGCTATCATCTCGAGTGTTGAGGTAGCTGTTACATCCATCTAGCGGACACCTCTTACTCTTTTATTATGTTTTAGTCTTATTCTAGAGACAAAGACATTGTGACTGTATTCTCTTTCATACTTCGGTAATGTATTAGTGGCTTGTACACGTGACAATCAGTCTTGGGGGATTTTGAGATTATTTATTTATTTTTGACAAAGTTAAACCTTGCTTTATCTCAATTACTTCGGCATTTACTTTTCGTTGGTTATTAGGCTGACTCATCTCGGTGGGTTGAGATGAGTGTCATCACACCCGTATTTGGATCGTGACAATTAAGAAAATATTTACTATTTATAGCAATAATATTTTTTTCACTGAATACATATAATACAATTATAATACAATTTTAATATATATTAGCGAGAATAATTTATAAAACTTATATAATACAAATTTTATTAATGAATAATTTATTTATCACATACTTTAATATACTTATTATACATTGTGTCAATTTCTTACCAAATAAATATAATATATTTTAAAACACTTATAATACATTTATATTGCATGAATAATTCACTTTTAATACAGAGTAGATATATCATAATATTGCTATATATTGCTATAAATGGTAATAAATAAAAAGTATTGTTAAAATCAGTAATTATTTATTAAAAAGTATTTTTCCTAGTAATTTTTCCTTTTTATTTCTCAAGTAAACTAAGGGTGTTAAGTGGGCCAGGCCGTGTCAGACCGTCCCACTTATTTTTGGATTGTCGGTTATCGGGCCGAGCTGGGTCAGACCGGTACCCTTACTGGGCTGGTCCGGTCAGTGTAAACTATGTTAAAAATCCGGTCCATGACCCATTAAGGGTATAATGGTCGGGTTTAATGGGCCGGGTCGGGCCCATTGGGTTTAATTATTTTTTTGGCGTTTATGTATTCAAAAATTTGATTCAATCATCAATATAGTGTATCGTTATCTATTTAATTTAGAAGTAATTATAACAATTTATATACTCACAATAAACTATTTATTCTAGTGATATACTTAATTATATATTATGTATATACTTACAATCTATATCTAATATACTAACATTATACTATATATTATAGTGATACAATTAATTATGTATTATATATATACTTGCAAAGTATACTCACAATATATTATCTATTAGTATGTATATACTTACATTATACTATATATACGTACTATGTATATCAAGTATACTAACATTATACTATTTATTATAGTGATATACTTACATTAAATATACTTATATACTATCTATTATAATAATATGCTTGCAGTATATATTATATACACTTACAATGTATATCTAATATACTCACAATATACTATCTATTATAATAATATACTCACAATATACTATCTATTATAATAATATACTCACAATATACTATCTATTAGTATCTATATACTTATATTATACTATATATACGTACTATGTATATTAAGTATACTAACATTATACTATCTATTATAGTGATATACTTATATTATATATACTTACAATGTATATCTAATATAATCACAATATACTATCTAGGGGTGTACATAGACCGAGTTGGTTCGGATTTTTTATAAATCAAACCAAATCATTTGTGTCGGGTTATTAAATCTATAAACCAAACCAAACCAATAAAAGTTGGATTTTTCAATATCAATTTTTCTCGAGTTTCTTTGGATTTTTTGGATTTTTTCGGGTTTCTCAGATTTTTCATAGTATCTAATAAAAAGCACAGAGCAGTGCTTCTTAAAAAGAGTTCTAGTACAAAATATCAACATATAAGATGGAGGCAGAACACTGTTTGAAGTTTTAACTTTATAATATAACTTTATAAGATGGACTTTTTTTGTATATTATTTAGATGGGGTTCTCAAGTTCAAATCTAAATGTAAGAATGAAAACAAAAATTATGATTTTTTTTTAAAAAATATTTATAAATTATATTTTAATAAATATTTTTATGTATAACATAATTTAAAAGTAGTATATCTATAATCGAGTCGGTTTGGGTTCGGTTTGACTTTTTTTTAGTTAAAACCAAACCAACCCTATAATAGTCGGGTTTTTTTTCCAAATACCAAACCAAGTCAAACCAAATCACTAGTCGGGTTTTTTTCCGATTTGGTTCGGTTTGTCTGTTTGGTGCGATTTATCGGTTTGCCCTGTATAGCCCTAATACTATCTATTATAATAATATACATACAATATATATTATATATACTTACAATGTATATCTAATATACACACAATATACTATATATTATAATAATATACTCACTATATACTCACAATATACTATCTATTAGTATGTATATACTTACATTATACTATATATACGTACTATGTATATCAAGTATATTAACATTATACTATCTATTATAGTGATATACTTACATTATATATGTTACACCTTGAAAATCTCTACGCTAATATTCAGACCATTCTTCGTAGGCGTATAGGCTTAAACTCGAAGACTTCAAAGTGTATATATGAGTTAGCATCAATTCCTAAGTATTTGAAGAGTATTAGATGTGGTTTAGGTTAATGAGGGATCTCTAACACCAAGCCAAGTCCAAAGAATTTCTATCGGCTAAATTTTTGAATGGGTTCATATAATGGTCAACTTCAAATGACCATAACTTTCAAAATTTTAAGATTTAGATGACTCATGACCTATTTAATTAAAGGTTTTTTAGTCCTCTTTTCAACTACACTGAGTTTGCCTCATTCCGAGTTCGGAGTCAAAAGTTATGACCATTGTACCAAAGACTACCGCTACAACAATTAGTTGGCTTGGCGCGGTGCGCCACTAATGTGACCGAAACTAGCTGTAGTAGTTTGGGTGATGGAGCGGCGCGCCACTATCTCGCCTGCAGGGTACTGGACTCATTTTTCAGATTTTGCTTGAGGAAAGGGCATTCTGGACCTTTCCTACCCATCCTATATCTAACCCACTACATTAGGGATCACCATTCTGCCCCATATCAATTTCTAAGGAGTTTTTCTCTCCAAAAATGCCCAAGAACATTGAGAGCAAGGATTACAGAAGAGAAAGAGGGCTAGATTGACTGTAAACAATTATGCATATGTATTGATTGGAATGAAAAGCATAAATTGGGATAGCTATGAATGTGAATGACATAAAATAGGAACACAACTTATTATTATCATAAAAGTATATCTAACTACTCTTAAAAGATGTGATTGGGACTTATTGGATAATATGATTGGTTGAGAGGTTTGATTGTGATAAAATTGATAAATTGATAAGGGTCCACATGAGATTTGTCGATATAAATAGATTGAACTGATTGGATAGAGTTTTATGAGCATTGAGTCTTGAGAGGAATATCGAGCACCGAATTGGGTAAGAGTAAGTAATAACTTGAACCCAATAATTACGTCGCCAAACGTAGGAGAGGATTGGACCATTAAAGTTGAATATTTCCCAAATTACTATCTTGACATGATATGACTTGATTGATTGTGTATCCATAATTATTGATTCGTTCCTACCCTGGCAAGGTATGAACGGACGTGGCAACAATGTCGGTTTATTGTACTATCACTGGCTTATAAGTGATGGTTGTCAGATAAGAGAAACTCTCATATAGGTCTTGATTGTACTCCGAGTTGGATTAAAATGGATTAGATTGGATTGTACATGATTGGTCTTGTCTAAATCATATTCTTGTTTAGACTTAGGATATCTTGATTGGATTGTTTCTTCTTTTGAGTTGGGATTTTGAGTTGCTTTGATTCTACCCTGATGCATGTTTTACTTTGCCATTTTACATACTCGTATATTCCACGTACTGATGCCATTTGGCCTGCATCATTTCATGATGCAGAGACAGATACTAGTGATCCTCAATAGGCGCATCGTTAAAGATCACTTCTACTCTCAGATTTAGTAAGCCCTCCTTGCATTCGGAGGCACTCTAGATTTATCATCTTTCTTTTGAATATTCCTTTTTGGGTAGCCATGGACTTGTCATTGTCACCGTCACCATCTAGAGAGTAGAGATAGAGGCTTCATAGACTAGACAGTGATGGATTTGTTTTGATGTCTTTAACTCATGATTGGTTTCCTTTCAAACTATGTTTCTGATTTGAAGGATTGAAATTGTTGATTGCGTTAGCCCACAAAGTCTTCGGCTAAATGAGTAAATATATGATCAGGACAAGTGGTTCACTTGGGAGCCAGCGATTGCTTCTAAGTACCGGTCACACCTAGGGTACCCTATCGGGGCGTGATAATATATACTTACAATGTATATCTAATATAATCACAATATACTATCTATTATAATAATATACTTACAGTATATATTATATATAATTACAATGTATATCTAATATACTCACAATATACTATCTATTATAATAATATACTCACAATATACTATCTATTAGTATGTATATACTTACATTGTACTATATATACGTACTATGTATATCAAGTGTACTAACACTATACTATCTATTATAGTGATATACTTACATTTTATATACTTACAATGTATATCTAATATAATCACAATATACTATCTATTATAATAATATGCTTACAATATATATCATATATACTTACAATGTATATCTTATATACTCACAATATACTATCTATTATAATAATATACTCACTATATACTCACAATATACTATCTATTAGTAATACTTACATTATATGATATATACGTACTATGTATATCAAGTATACTAACATTATACTATCTATTATAGTGATATACTTATAATGTACATCTAATATAATCATAATATATTATCTATTATAATAATATACTTACAGTATATATTATATATACTTACAATGTATATCTAATATACTCACAATATACTATCTATTACTTACATTATATATTATACATATACTTACAAAATATACCAAATATACTCACAATATACTATCTATTATAATAATATACTTACACTATATATTATATATACTTACAATATATATCTAATATACTCACAATATACTATCTATTATAATAATATTATCACTATATACTCACGATATACTATCTATTAGTATGTGTATACTTACATTATACTATATATACGTACTATGTATATCAAGTATACTAACATTATACTATCTATTATAGTGATATACTTATAATGTATATCTAATATAATCACAATAAACTATCTATTATAATAATATACTTACAGTATATATTATATATACTTACAATGTATATCTAATATACTCACAATATACTATCTATTACTTACATTATACATTATATATATTTACAATGTATAACAAATATAATCATAATATACTATTTATTATAATAATATTTTTTTAAGTATTAAAATCTTATAGTGACTACAAATTTAATTTCCTTAGATGATTATGTAAAGTAAAAATAATTATTTAATAAAATCATACAAAATTTGTAGGGAAAAAAGTTGACTTTATTAATATATTGATAAAATTCAAAACATACAAGCTACAAACTTACAATTAGTTGTATATAATAAATTATAACTTCTACATATTTTGAATTATTTTCTCCAATTCATTTGTATTAACATTAACAGAAATTAGATCATAATTTTTAAAATCAACAAATCTGTAATTTGGACTAGCTTGTGCCGAAGGATCTCCAATTAACATTATTTTTTCAAGTTCTTCGTCTTTTTCCATGTCTTCTGCTTTTCCTTTATTCCTACGCTCTGATCTAATCTAATCTCAGAGGCAAACTAAAACATTCATAGCATTGCTCCTCAAAGAGTGTCGATTATTTCCGATCTGCTGTCTTCCTTGACTAAATGCGCTCTCCGATGCAACAGTTGACATTGGAATATTTAGCACATCCCTAACCATGATTGATAATACTGGATATTATTTTGGATTGTTTTTCCACTATTCTAGTGTAGTGACACTATTTTCATCATAGGTCTCTGCAGTCTGTCTCAAATAATAATTAAGCTCATCCCGATTTATGTTCCGTTTTGATGTAGGATGTATTCTATTCCAAATAGATAAATTAGAAAAATCATGGGTAGGCATACCACGTGCCTGCCTTTTAGAAGATGATGGTTCGTCGGAAGGATGAGATAGAGGAACAGTATGACTAGGGGTAATATTATCAACTAAATCAATATAATGATTATATAATGTTTGAATATAATCATTTGTATCACTCATCACCTTAAAAATACTAGAATCTTTATCTTTTTCAATTTCTATAGAAGTATATATAAGGCGAACACATTCAGACATAATATTAAATTTCATATAAGGATTTAACATAGCACCAATTAAATAAATAGGAGGAATAGGAAAAGAATATTTTTAAAATTTTTCTATAATTTCAACAATAGCATCTTTGTAATTAACTTTCTTTTTATATTCCATAAGCAATACAAAATTTTTGGCTATATAAGCTAAAATATTAGAAACAGTAAGATAATAAGCACCGAAAAATTCAAGAGTTGCCAAATAATTTTTTTCTAAAAATATAATAACATCATTAATTTTAGTTCAATCAGATTCTTCCAACATGACTTCGGAAAATTTATATGCATATTGATTAAAAGTCGTAGTTATAGGGGTTTTATAAATATTACAAGTCTTTAAAAAATAATAAGTCGAATTCCTCCTAGTCTCAATTTCTTCGGACATTAATTTAGGTCTAAGATTCTTTTCCTCGCATTTTCTTTTAAATTCTTTAAGTCTAGCCTTTCTATTATTTCCTTGAATAAAACCAACTGCATGCCTAATTTTTTTAATTGTTGGCTCAAAAAAATAAAGTTCATCTTTTACAAATAAATTATATAAATGACAAACACATCTAATATGAAAAATATCATTTAAAGGGGGAAAAACTCAGTTTTCAAACAATTAATAGCAGCGGTGTTGTTAGATGCATTATCAAAAGAAATACATAAAACTTTGTGTTCAAGACCATAATATTTTGTAACCACTAATATAGAATCAAAAATAAATTGTGCATTATGCCTTCGGTCTTCATCATATTGAAATGCTAATATGTTTTAGCATAATAAAATCACTATCTATCTAATGACAAGTAACAGTTAAATAATTATTTTTATTTATATCACGACTAAGATCAGAAGTAAGTGAAACTCTACATGGAAGATTTGTTAATAACCAACGTAAATAATATGCATATTGTCCATGAAATCTAAAAATATCAGATCTACAAGTACTTCTAGGAATACCGTTAAACATGGAATTATAAATTTATTGTATATAATGAATAAAAGCATCTGAAGAAGCAAATGAAAAAGGAAAACAACTCACAGCTATCATTTTTGCTATCTCTTCACGGTCCGATCCCTCATTTTATTATACGTCCACATTAATTTTGTCACACCCCGAGAGGGTACCCTAGTCGTGGCCGACACTTAGAAACCATCTCTGGCTTCCGAGAGAATCACTTGGTCTCATTACTCATTTGTTCATCAGCGGAAGACTTAAGAATACTAATGTGGGCTTGTCATTATCAACATCAAAGGAAAAATAGATGATTCTTAGAAGAAGTAGTTTCTAAGGAAAACTACTCCGATTATATCATCAAACTCTGTCTATGAAGCCTCTAATACTCTCAGATGGTACCAATGACATGTCCATGGCTACCTTCAAAGAAACATAATACTCAAAAATAATAAAAGAATAGAGAGTTCCTCCGAATACAAGAAGGACTCACCAAATAGCTAAAAATAATGATCTTTAATGATGCGCCCGTTGAGGATCTCTAACACCTATATCTGCATCATAAAATGATGCATGTCAAATGACGTCAATACGTGGAATGTACGAGTATGTAAAATGGTAGGAAGGTAGGGACATATATCAAGAAATTCCTCTCAGGAAAACTCAGCTCAGAACTCAACATCATCTCAACATTAATATGTAATGCAAATTTAAAATAATAATAAGAAATGCTTACTCAGTTGGGAGTTTCTCTAATCGATAACCATCACTTATGAGCTAGCGATGATACAATGAAGCGTTGTCGTTGCCACATCCATCCAATACCTTGCCAAGGTAAATGACATCACTATCTTGGATCCACTCATCAAATTCCTCTTTTTGGGACTTAAGAGGCATAACCTCCATCCTATGCTGGCTATGTAGTTCTAGAGTTTGAGTCAATTAAACTCTTACCCAGCTCGGTGCTCAATACTACTCCCAAAATATGTGCTCATATTAATCTCATCATCTAGTCTCATTGGACTTTAATTTAAATCATCAAACTCATCTCATTACCTCTTCATCAATCATTATACTTCAAAAACATCATTTACATCTCATCAAAACATCTTGCTCAAAACATCATTTACTCAAATTCATTTAAACTCAACTCTTTTGCTCTTGCAAAACTCAATAAAATACATATATAGTATTAATTCATATCACTTTTTTTATCAATAAAAATATTAAAAAGCCAATATATTTACTCAAAACATGTGTAAAAATATTCATGAACATCAAATCAATTAGGATTCATGGGAAAGTAGCCATGAACAATAATTCCAATATTATGAGAGATAACAATAATAATAATATTAATGCATAAATATATCTAACTCAATAGAAGAAGAATTAATTCATTTAGAATTCAAGATTTGGATTAATTACTCAACTATAACTCAATTATAATGAATTTAAATATTGGCGCATGGACGAACTCAATCCGATGCTATGAAAGCCTTACATACCTTAAATCATAAGCTTTACTCCGAATTGAAACTTGGACCCCTAGCCTTTTCTTCTTGCCGGAGCATTTTGTGTACTATTCGGAGTATAAGAATTACCGAAATAGTATTTTTATACTACTAAAACTAAGACTATATTTGAGAATGAGTAAAGAAGTGTATAGAGAGAAGAGTTGCTTAAGAAAGCTTGATGAATAAAAATAAAGAAATAAGGTGGGTATTTATAGGTGTGGAGGAGGGACTTAACAATAAATAAAATTAATTACAAAGGATGATCTTGAAAATTAAATGGAGGATTTTGATATCATGGATGATGTCAATTGATTCTAGATCTTTCTATGGTAGGTGAAATGAAATCTCTTTTAACGGAATATCCGTTTTCAAAGTTGCATTTGAACAAGATAAATTCCTTATTAGGATTTAGTGTCTTCATAAGAATTGTAGATATAGAAGTCTAGTTTCAGTTAGTTCAAGAATCATTCAATTTGGAGCATGATACATCGAGATATGAATTTTATTCTACAAATACTTTATTCCGTCACAACACTATATCTTACAAAGATTAATTTATTTGATCTATTTAAACTCCAAATCGTAAGATATATTCTCATGAAAGTTGTAGGTAATGATATTGTGGTTACTTAAAAATTTGAATCACCTAATTTGGACTATTCTATAAAAAGTTATGCCCAAAATACAAAGACATTATCATTTTTCGTCGAGAATTGAAATACCAACATACAACGTTTTAGTGGGTGTTACAAATTTTCTAGTCTATGGGTTTATTCTACCTTGAACTGGCCGAGTAGGACCCCATATTCATTCTTTCCAATCAGGATGCTCATTGTCTAGATGTCTAGTCAATTGACATGTTCCACCTATATTACCTCCGGTCTTATGCTCGAATTTTTTTTGACACTCTTTACATTGAACTTTAGTTGTTCTGAGTATGCGTTCAAAATAATGTGATGCTTGTTATGTCAAAAAAAGACGGTTTAAAATCAATTTCAACTTTTATAGAGAAAAAAATTAATTTTAGAAAAGATGAGTCACCACTTAATTTTTTAAAGAAATTAAGAAAACTTAATTTAAAAGACCCTAACATATTTAAGTCTTAAAAATTCAGAGAAAATGTACGAGTTCATATTACTATTTTAAGAAGGTTTTAGCACTTAAAATAGCCGCTAACATGCGGTTGTCCGACGATTTGAAAATTATTTGACTAATTTTGGAAAAATGTGTTTCAACAATAATCGAAGCATTAAACAATTTGAAAGATTATAAATTTTGAAATATTTTAAGATAATTTATAAGAATAATAGACTTGCTATAAAAATAATTAAATAAAAGAGGAATAATTTAAATAAATTATTTAAATGAAACAAATGATCATAAAAATGGGTTCTGTTCAAGGGATTTAATTAAGTTTAAACTAAAAAATTAATGTTAGAATTAGTACAGAATAAATAAATATTATTAATTAATTAAAATAAGAGTAAAGGCAATAGAAATTAGTGAGGGCTAAAAGAAAACCTTTTAATTTTTAATGTTAAACTACCCCAGATATACATAAATGAAAAATATTTTAAAATAGACGGTATAAAAAATTCATGTATTCATATTATTCGGATCAGCGTCGGCTTATTAATCAGAAGATAAAAATATCGTATTTTGTCATTTTTCTGCTCGGATCGACTTCCATCATTTTCGAAGGGCCTATCTACCCCTACCCCTCCTAAATTTATTTATTATTATAATCATAAAATGATCTAAAAGAAATAATAAAATCTAACGACCTAAAAGATGTCTAACGTCCAACTTAATATCCAAGAGACATTGGACGTACTATTAAGGTAGGTTTTAGACTAAAGAAAATATAGTCATCCTAATTAGATACATCGCTAAACAAAACCGATGGCACAAGCAGTTAGCACATAAAATCTCAAGTAAGCCTCTAGATTAATTATTTAGCATGCTTGAAAACACAAATAAATAGTGAAAGTTATAATAATTATATGTGTGTGCATACAATCAGATATACGAGATTTAATGCAAAAATTCAAACATGATAAAATAAAGACATTCTTGATAATTTTTAATTATTAACTAATAATATTTATAAAATCCTATTAACAAGATTTTTAGTTAATAGCATGCTGAAAATTTATTAAAATACTATAAATATGGTTTCTAAATGTTGCGTTGAAAATTTATTAAAATATCACAGGCATAATCTCTTTATAAAATAATATTATAAAAACTTACTTAAATTTCTATAAGCATGATTTCAAACAATATATTGAAAATTTATGAAAAATAGTAAGCATGTTTTTAATACCATTATATGTTGAAATATTTATTAAAATGTTATAGACACGATTTCAATATAATATGATAAATAATTATTAAAATCCTATTGGCATGATTTCTAAATAAAATATCAAAAACTCTTTTAATTCTATAGACATGATTTCTATATGATTTTTATCACGCTAAATAAATCCTTCGGACATGATATCTAAACAATTAATATGTTAGGAAATATTCATTAAAATATATATAGACGTGATATATTAAAATGATAAAATCATATGGGCATGATGTCTATATGAAATAACATTCCAATCTAAATATGATTATCGTCATATTGAAAATTATTTAGTAGATCCTACATATATAATGTCTAAATAGTTAATATGACAAAGTTTTTATTTGAAACTATAAATATGGTTTTAAGTTTAAGGGAAAAGTTATAATGTATAATAATCATCAAAGCAGTTATTCTAATGAGATTTAAAATTTAATAAACAAAGTAACACATATAAAATAGATAAATTATTTTATTTTTTGAAACATATATGATGATAAACGTTATTTAACAAACTATCATTAGATCATTTTTTATTTTTTTTAAGTGAAGCAAACATCCTGTAAAAAAATTATTTATATCGTGAATAGATAAACCTAAGCATGTGGATATGCGTATTATAACTAGATCACATATTTTCCAAACACATAAATTTATGATAAACTAAAAAAATAGAATAAGCAAATAGCAAGTATATTTCCTCCACATGTATTTTCCCTTTTTATTATATACAGAGTTTATTATTACATGCCAAAATAATCAAGAGAGAATAATTTACAAATAGAAATAATAAAACAGGAAACTAAAACTATCTGAATCCTGTTCCAAATGAACTTTTCATGTCTTGAACTTTGAAATCCAAACCCTGCTAAACTATAAAGAAAATACAAGCAATATACAAATAATATACAAGTATAACATGATCATATGATTTTACTTCAATAAAGTAAACAAACAAGGCAAGAATATTTTTAAAATAATAAGCTAACATATAAAGAAATGTTGAAACTAACCTGGATACTTTAGTTAGGAGTAATAAGTAAATAAAAATCCGAACCGTGAAGACAAGCTAGAAACAGAATATCAGAGTATGCTGGAAATCCTTTTGTTTTTGTTTGAGGTGTTCTTAAAAATATGAAGTAAAAAATATTTTCTTTTCTTTTCTTTCTTTTCTCTCCATCTGTCTGTCTATCTCCCAAATATTTTGTCAAATGAGGATGGGTCTTATAGTGGTGAAAGCAATCAAGAAAAAAATCAGAAACAAATGGCTAGGCAAGACTTTTGCAACATATTTCAAAGGAGGTGGCCAAGTTTCAACATTTATCAGCAAAATCTTCTTAATATCTTCTTTCGAAGATTTGGTCCAATTTTTCAAAAAAGAAATCTCATGAGTCAAAACGTTATAACAAACGGGACCTATTGTCAATAATTGTAGAAGAAACTAATTAGAGGGAATAATCAGTTTCAAAGAAAAATAAATTAAGACTTCAAACCATCAAATCTAGATCCATAAATGTTAAATCAAGAATTATAAATTCTAACAACGTATGTTAAAATTTTAATAGAACAAATCATATTCATACTACTGAAAATGTTAGAGTTTCAAATTGGCCATTCAAAACAAATCAAGACAAAAAGAAATATCAATCTACAATCTAAGCAGGGGACTAATTCAATATTAACAAAGGAGAAGAAATGAAATAAATGACTCCATACGACTCACTATAAATTCTCAAATTCAAACATTAAAGCTATGATAATTTGAAATTCATAAGTTAGGCAATACAGTACATATTTCAACAAAATTAATGTCTAGGTATGATTTTTCATGGGTTAAAGAAAGCATAGACAATAATATAAATTCTTAAAGACATAAACTAACACACAATCATACAACTCGAATCCAAAATCAGTGATACGAGAACATTAAACACTAAATAGTTAAAAGAACATCTAAACATGAATTAATTTTTTTTTAAAAAAGAACGAACCAGGACAAATCTGTCAAGATCTGTCTTTAACAAACTCAAACCTCAACCTTTAGTTTGACCAGAAGTGTGTCCACAGTGATGCTTGTCTTTGTCTCAGTCTCCGCCTTCGCTGGTTCGTCAAACGTTGGAAGCTGCTGCTGTCGCTGATGTTGTTCTCGATTGTTGTTGTCAGTTGCAGTTGTTGTCGCCGCTGTGGTTGTTGTCAGTTGCAGCTGCTGGACAACAGGCGTTGCTATTAGTTGATGCTGTTGCAGGTGGCTGCTGTGCGCGGAGGTCGCTGTTGTCCATCGAACTCGTCGGAGAAGAGAAAGAGATGGAGGTGAGGGTGTGTGAGGTTTGAGGGAATGGCGTGAGAGAGAGAGAGAGAGAGAGAGAGAGAGTTGAGGGAGCGGCGGCTTCTCAAGATGACCAAAATGAAAAGAAAAAAAATTAGTTTAGGCTAGGTTTTGGGTAATTAAAAATAGAAAAATGATAGAATTAATTATGGTCATTGATCAAGATGTAATAGACGATTGAGATTAAAATTAGAATTTAAAATTTTATCACTACTTATGTATATACTATGTAAGTATGTATATATATATATATACGTATGTATATAACACGTACTAAAATAGATGTATAATTAATATAGTTAACCAAAATATATAATAAACTTAATCAAGTAATAACTTTATATGCACATGTCTATAAAACGTATTAAAATAGATAAGTATATATTAATATGAATAAGTAGATTATAAAATAAACTTAGTTAAGAAATATTTTTTATATAAAGAAAATACACACATATATAATATATACTAAATAGATACGTCAGAATATTTGAACGTATTAAGCTTATTATTTAGAAAATAAAAATAGTAAAGATAATAGCAATAATGTTATTATAAATTACGAATGTCAAAATATACGATTTAATAGGTAAAACTAAATATAAATTTATTTATTTAATAAAGAAATAATTTTAAAAAATTCCTATTTATTAAGATAGCAATTCGAAAAGGAGTTATGTATTGGTCAAAATTGGGTGTCAACAACTGTCCCTTTCTTTGAGTAGGGTCGATGAAAGAGATCCTGTGCAAAGAAAATTGACAAATCCAATTTTGACCGATCACATCTTCCTCTTTTTGAAAGGAGGTTTGGTTTGGACTTTAGAAAGTATGGCCGAATTTCGGTATCGAGTTTCATACATATCTTAGGTTACATTAGAATTCAGGTCACTTGTAGTTCAAGATGCTTGATTTAGCGCACGAATTTGAAAGAATTCAAAAGCTATCACAAAGTCGAATTATGGAGAAATAAGAATGTTTGAGAATGGAATGAGGAGGTTTGTTGGAGTATAGTCGAGTTTTCAACATCGAGCCTGCCTACATATCCTTAAACATAGGATTCAGACTGCTTGTAGTTGGACTTAATCAGTTGAAATGGAAATTCCTTATTCAAAGATAACCTTCGATTGGAAGGAGTGACAAATAAATCGAGTATGAGAAAAAAAAGCTTTCAACCTCTTAACTATGAATGTGGTGCACTTCACATCCATAATTAAGAACTTAAATGAACATAATTTCCCAAAGCCCTTGGTGTATTGCCACTCTGATTGAAAAGTTGCTTTTGGTGATAATTGACGTTTTCTAGATGGGAAATTAAAATTAATGAACTTAAAGAAATGCCCACACGCCTTCTGATAGGGGTGTGGTTTGATTATGGTGGAAGTCGCTCTACAATTCGTGTCTTAAGAGTTTGATACTCCTCTTCAGACTATGTCCCAGTCCGTTGCTAAGAAAAAGCTTCACGTTATGTTGTATCCTATTTGATATCATCTGCACCTGTGGTTTGCTTGAGAATTCATCCTCTTGGATGCTCTCTACAAAGACTGAGACAAAACTCATTAGTATAGAATATAATTCAAATGAAGAGGTAGTGTCATTACTATGTCGACACGTATTCATCTCTTGGAACATTTGATGTCAATTTCCTTTAATTTTATATTGTAGATGATGGATAGATATGATGCAATATAATGATGATGATATTCCATCAATAAGATGATAATGCTCCATTAATATGATGATGATATTCCATTGATAGGATAATGATGCTTTATCGCAAGGATGGAGATCTATTGATAGGATATAAATTGACCCATTAATAGGACAATGATCCATTAGTAGGATATATGTTGATCCATCGGTAGGATGTATGTTGCTCCATTAATAGGAGAAAATCGGTGTTTTATTATTTGGATATAAATATATGTGTCCATCGGTAGGATGATGATATTGTGTGTCCATCGATAAGACGAATAAAGATCCATTAGTAGGATGATGATTGTATGTCCATTGGTAGGACGAATAGAGATCCATTAGTAGGATGATGATATTCCATCAGTAGGATAATGATATTCCAGCGGTAGGATATAAATATGTGTCTCCATTGGTAGGACGAATGGAAATCCATTGGTAGGATGTTGATATTCCATCATAAGGATAATGATATTCCATCGATAGGATAATGATATTTGATCGGTAGGATGTATGTTGATCCATCGGTAGGATATAGATTGATGTTCCATTGGTATGATATAAATATGTGTGTCCATCAGTAGGACGAATGGAGATCCATCGGTAGGATATTGATATTCCATCGGTAGGATAATAATATTCCATCGATAGGATAATGATATTCCATCGGTAGGATGTATGTTGATCCATCAGTAGGATATAAATTGACGTTCCATCTGTAGGACATAAATGTGTGTATCCATCGATAAGACAAATGAAGATCCATTGATAGGATATTGATAATATTCGGTAGGATAATGATATTTCATTGATAGGATAATGATATTCCATTGGTAGGATGTATGTTGATCCATCGGTAGGATATAGATTGATATTCCATCGGTAGGATATAAATGTTGATCCATCGGTAAGACACAAATATATGTCCATCGGTAGGACGAATAAAGATGATCTATCAGAAGGAAGATAATGATTCCTCATTGATACGATTTTTGGCATGATAGAGGATACTTTGGTAAGTTGCACTTCACCCTCTTCGGTATTTGATACGACTTATGTATCCCTATCAGACATCTTTGATGCTGAAAAATATAATTTGACATCATTATAAACATTTGCCTATCTTAAAAATAGCTCTTTCACATGTTCCTGTTCACTTTGATATCAATGTGCAAATATCGTCCTCATTTTTAAACACTTTATATTCATTGCGGCTCATGGTTTGCTGGGGATTTGAATGAGGCATTGTTGCTCGTATTTTGAATGTCTTCTTTTCGATGAATCCTGATGACAAAAATTATCACTTTTGAAAACTTTTTGTTCTTTTGACTTTTTTGTACTTGCTGAACGGAAGGATATGATGATCCTTTATAAATCCGCATCTACAGAAAATTTGTTAGTTTTGAATGAATTGATCTGTGTTGAATTCTCCATTTGTTTGCTCCTTGTCTTTCTATCTTCGATTGCTTGCTATGATTCCCTACTCCTCGGTAGATATAGGACGAAATATATCTATGCAAAATATTTTGATGTATTAAAAGTTTTGAGAAAGATGAGTTTTTTGAAAAGCAATTTGGAAAGGGTCACTGCCAGATGTCATGTCACGCATAGCTTAAATGAACATCCTTGATTCAAAATTTTGAGCTTGTTTGATAGCTTGTTCATAAGATTTTGAGGATTCTTGAGGATCCAAGCTAGTAAGTCCTAAAATAGCTAGAAATTTTATAGTTGACTCTGAACTCTGATGGTGCTGGAGATTATTGAAATTTACATTGAACTTCTAACAATGTTGGGGATCATTTGAAGTCAGACTTGAACTTTGAAGTTGAGTAAAACCTTCTGATGATATTGGATAAGATTTTTGAGGTCATCCTCAAAAATTTCTGTCCCAGTTAGATGTCTTGGTGAATATCAAACTACCAATAAGAGATTTGCAGAATTGTTGAGATCCTATCAAAAATTATGTCCGAGTTACTTTTTCTGATGCATCTTAATCTTGACTTCTTTTGTAGAAAGATCTTCTTTGAAATTTTTGAGCCTCTCTCAAAAATTCTGTTCCAATTTCTATTATAAATAGAGAACTTACGAGAGATATGACCGAACTATTGTGGTGCCTACATATTCCATTGAGGCAGAAATTAGGTTAAACGTAGTTCCCCTCTCAGGAGATAAATAAAAAATGAGAGATTTTAATAGAAAAATAACCGAGGCCGACATAGGCCGCCTACGCATCTCATTCTTGAGAATTCAGGCAGACGTATTTTAAACACCAAAGGGAATATTTGAAAATAGATAGAGGGGTGTTAAAACAAACAAGCAGAGAAACGATTACAAGCAAATGATGCAATTACAGGGAAACATACCAAAGAAAATTTTAAATCTTCAAACAAAGTATCTTTTGACAGCATTTGAGTTGATCGACAAATTGTGAGGGACAATTCGATGCGTAACCATGGTATATCATCATATAAATGTGTCGATGTATTATCTAAAAAAAATTGATGCATCTTCTGAGTCTCTGGACATGAATTCTGGTTTCTTTGACACATTTGTCATCATAAAATTTGTCTTTATCTATCAAGACGAGCGAGGAACCAAGAGCGGATTGGACGTCCAATTAGGCACTTGCTCTTTTTACTTGGCATCTCGTATGCCTGACATCTCGATTATCATAGCATCACTTTATTCAAATAATACTCAGGCTCTTGATTATGTACAAAGACTTAGATAATCTCTTTTTCAGTAATGGGAGGTCAAACTCTGGCAGCCTTTTTTTCCAACAGTAGGCGTACTCTCGATAACTTTCAGTATAATTTTGTTTGATTTTCTCCAAAGAGTAACGACCGGGAATGATCTCCATATTGTAAGCAAATCTTTCGATGAAATCTTTAGCCAAAGCATTCCAATTTGGCCATTGTTTTATTTCTTGAGAAGTAAACCATTCCAATGCCTCTCCACTTAAGCTTAGGCTAAAGAGTTGCATTAATAATGCCTCGTTCTTCCCAACTCCTACGAGTTGATCACAAAATGCTCTCAAATGAGCCAAAGGATTCCAGTTCCGCCGAAAATATTAAATTTAGTTACTTTGAACCCTTCCAAAAGGTCCAGATCTGGATGGATACACAAATCTTCATAATTCAACCCAACAACATCCGAGGTATAGTGGAACTCTTTCATAGCTTTTATAATTTCCTCTTTCATACTCTGCTTAGTTATTTCTTCTTTGGTCCTCCACTCCTTCTCCTTCTTCTCATTATGATCAGGCTCGGGATATGTAGGGTAAAAAGGATATGATTACGGTAGTGTTGGAATACAGAAAGTGGTTTTTGAAGGTATGGGTTGAGTGGTAGGTGGGTTTTGAGCATTTTGATAAGGAGTTTGGTACATGGGAGGGAATGTTTGAGAACTGTTGGCATTTAGGTTTTGGGAGAGCGGTGGTGCTTGGTATAATGAGCTAGCATAATATGGGTTAGGAGTGGTTAATTGGATGGTTGGTGATTTCTGTGTTGGAACGACATGAGGATCATTTAGCATGTTTTCTAGAGGATTTCGTGGATGAAGATAGGGCGGAGGTCTTCCTTCGCCTAGAACCGACGTGTAGGTGGCTATAGCCAAGTTTGATAAATCTTGATTCTTCTGTATCTCAACTCTCATCTTGGTAATCTGTTGCGCTAACTGTGCGATCAACTCATTTTGTTCAGCAATGACAGGGTCCGTCACAATAATATCAGTCAAACTAGTGTCCTCATGATTTCTAGTCATTTTTCTTTTTCCTATTATAGGATTTCGATTGGGGAAGGAGTCTTTAGGCACTTTAGATGTCATGAAGTATGGATGCTTGGCCAGATTATCAACACAGATCAATTCTAACTAACTGTACAGAAAATAACTCCAAAGGTAAACATGTTAGTCTACATTCATAATAGATAATGCAAAATATCACATCGGAAAAAGATAAACACATAAGAGTTGCTTTGTTTGAAGACAAGATAACCCATGTGTATTGAAAAATAGATAGGAATTTGCCTATCGAATTTAGGATTTAGTGTATCAAGAAAGATGATTTGCATTGAATCAAGATCTTCTTGCATCTTTCACGGTCGTATTTTGATATCTAATGATGTGATATTGGTATCTCTTAGTAAAATATGAAGGGGAGGTCAAACTTTGAAAGGCTGCCTACGTATCCCATGAAGGAGATGTCAGGCCCTACGTAGTTAAACTAGCTCGAGATTTTTCTGACATGAGATGACAAATCAACCATTTTTTTTGCGAGGAGAGAGTAAAATTTAGGACTTGAAAGTGAAATTTGAATTTTTTAGTGAAACTAAAGACTCTAGAAACATTCGGTCGCACTTTCGATAGTGACTTGATATTTGTGCTTTGGGGGATTTAGAAAGAATAAATAAAAGAGTGGAATAGAGTGTCTTTAAATAAAGCAACACATTCATCCAAACAGTTATAGCATATAACATATAAATAGTTATTGCGTGTCCTAAACAGATATGTGACCCTTTTGTGTCAAGGGTAGGCTTAACGATTTGAAGGATGTATAACGTCATGTGAACGATCCATTGACCCAAAACTTATATTTATACAAATATTATGAATAAACTGAATGGGGATACATGATGGGGAAAAAGGGATACAAATAATCAGTCCCACGCAGAGGTACAATCCTAACTAAACCTTCATGGAAAATCCTTCGTTCTTTACATCTCTGAACATCAACTTCTTTTGGATAGAATAGCAACTTGTGAAGATCCTTTTTTGACTATACTAAGCTATTAAAATAAACTTCCAACCTCAAGGGACAATGATTCACCAAACAACGTATGCAACCTTTAAATTTAAGCAGATAAGTATGAATGTCCGATGGGCCGTAGGCCTTTTGGACTTAAGGTGGTCTTTCTAATGGGCCAAACACGCCTTGGGTGTTAGGTCAACTTAGGCCAATGCTTAAATAAGGATTTGGCTTCTCTCTACGCTAAATGGACTAGAGTGGACTTTGAAAATAAACTGGATACCCGAGTCGGACAAACTGCGGGCTGAATATAATAAACGGCGTTGGACAACCACAAATCAACTACCATTTTATTAATTCAAGAAGTAATGGTTATTTTCTGAAGGAACAGCCGCAGGTGACTACGTAACCGTCCTTAATCCTAATGCAAACTATTTGTTATTTGGCGGAATTTAATGTCATGAAGTGCAACAGTTATAATTTGTGAAATTTAAATAAATAAAAATAAATAAACATTATTACAAACATAGTCAAATAATCAAATCTAATGGTTAGAACCTATTAAAATCCCAGCGGAGTCGCTATGCCTGTTATGTTGGAAAAAGACGGTTTAAAATCAATTTCAACTTTTATAGAGAAAAAAATTAATTTTAGAAAAGATGAGTCGCCACTTAATTTTTTAAAGAAATTAAGAAAACTTAATTTAAAAGACCCTAACATATTTAAGTCTTAATAATTCAGAGAAAAATATACTAGTTCATATTACTATTTTAAGAAGGTTTTAGCACTTAAAATAGCCGCTAACATGCGGTTGTACGATGATTTGAAAATTATTTGACTAATTTTGAAAAAATGTGTTTCAACAATATTCGAAGCATTAAACAATTTGAAAGATTATAAATTTTGAAATATTTTAAGATAATTTATAAGAATAATAGACTTGCTATAAAAATGATTAAATAAAAGAGGAATAATTTAAATAAATTATTTAAATGAAACAAATGATCATAAAAATGGGTTCTGTTCAAGGGATTTAATTAAGTTTAAACTAAACAATTAATGTTAGAATTAGTACAGAATAAATAAATATTATTAATTAATTAAAATAAGAGTAAAGGCAATAGAAATTAGTGAGGGCTAAAAGAAAACCTTTTAATTTTTAATGTTAAACTACCCCAGATATACATAAATGAAAAATATTTTAAAATAGACGGTATAAAAAATTCATGTATTCATATTATTCGGATCAGCGTCGGCTTATTAATCAGAAGATAAAAATATCGTATTTTGTCATTTTTCTGCTCGGATCGACTTCCATCATTTTCGAAGGGCCTATCTACCCCTACCCCTCCTAAATTTATTTATTATTATAATCATAAAATGATCTAAAAGAAATAATAAAATCTAACGTCCTAAAAGATGTCTAACGTCCAACTTAATATCCAAGAGACATTGGACGTACTATTAAGGTAGGTTTTAGACTAAAGAAAATATAGTCATCCTAATTAGATACATCGCCAAATAAAACCGATGGCACGAGCAGTTAGCACATAAAATCTCAAGTAAGCCTCTAGATTAATTATTTAGCATGCTTGAAAACACAAATAAATAGTGAAAGTTATAATAATTATGTAACGACCCGTTAGGTAATTTCAAAAATGAGCCCTTCCTTTTCCATAAAGGACCCTTTGCATATATTTGAATAGAGAATTTTGGACTATTCGGTAACTTCGGTTAATTAGTTGATAGGTGATTTTAAAGAACTAATTTAATTAATGAGCTAAAGTGGTAATTTATTTAACACCCTATACCATTTATATCATCATATTAAAATAAATTAGGGGTATTTGCTACTTCTAATACATAAGAGCTTTGAAAAATAAAAAGGGCGAGGGGAACTTACCTTCGGCGGCAGAACGAGAACTAAGAGACACGAACTCCTTCAGGTTACTGGCTAAACTCTTTTGTTTTTGATCCTAAATATTTGTTGCTGGGTTAGGTAATACATGTTAGCAATCCTGGGATAAGTATTAATGGTATATGTTAGGTGATTTGAAAGTTAGAATTTTCTTCCAACATAGTCATATAGTTTAATAAGGTAAGTTCTTATATGTAGTGCATAGTTAGAAAAATGAATTAATAGTGATATGATGATTGCATAGTGATTATTATAGGAATATAGGTTATAGATTGGGTCCCGTGCTGCAGTTGTGCTCGCCTGCACCTTAGTTTCAATTAGTATGTTTTAATTCATTCTTATAATTATCATCATTATAATTCAAGTTATAATATATTGAGATAAGTAATTAAATAATAGGGTATTGTATTACACAAATATAATTAGAGTTATGTTATTGGGGGAATTAAGATTTAACCCTAGTTTTGAAATTCAGAAAAATATGGGAATTGATATGTTAAGTGGCATCAAGGTTAGGAATGTGCTTATGGATTTGCTTAAATTTTTGGGTCTAGGCTAGACATATAATAATATGGGTGTTGTTAGTTTCGAAATCTTATTGTGGTTAATTATTTATTTAGATCATACTTATTTGGAAACCCAGCGAAAAGGGAAGGCTCAGGTCTCGGAGTAATTGCGTGATTATTTAAGGCAAGTGAATTTCTAAACCTCAGTTTAAGCTTATAGATGCTTGTATTTCTGTGTTATGTGTATTAGGAAGTAATGAGAATTAGACTGGATTATTGACTATATAATTGGCCTTAAAGATGAAGATGAGGGGTAGAAAATGGTGATCTAATGACATGTATTGGTGGAATTGATATGTTATGATTGTGGATTTATTTTGGACATGTGAAATGACTATGTTGATGTGAGATAGGAAAAATTATGGTTGTTGTCATATTATTATCGTGAATTATATGAACATGAATTGATTGCATTGGTTCTGACATATTGTGTTGAGATTGAAAATGATATGAAACAAAAGGGGTCGGGCCACACGCTCCGTGGCAGGTATTATGAAACAAAGGGGTCGGGCCACACGCTCCGTGGCAGGTATTATGAAATAAAGGGGTCGGGCCACACGCTCCGTGGTAGGATATATATATTGAGGGGACGGGCCACACGCTCCGTGGCAGGTTACATGGACAGAAATGTCCCCCATGGGTTCCGGACTGTGATTCAGCAGATGTGTACCGATAGGACAGACATGCATCATTTCATTGCACTGCATTGCACCTTTTTGATATTTGTGACTTTGTGTTTACCCCCATATTGCTCTGTGTGCTGAACTTGACTTGGTATGATTCATTGACGAGACTATTGATGAGTATTTGTGGACTGTATTACTGTTGTAACTGTACAAGTGTAGAGTTGGGCTGGTTTTATGCAGGTTGTAGTTAAGGAGGTTCGGTTGGAAGGAAAGGAGTAATTGTATCTATTAAGTTTGGCTTAGTTTTAGTTATCCACTTGCTGAGTACCGTGTTGTTTGGTACTCACCCCTTGCTTCCACACTTGTGTAGGTTGTGAGCACAGGCCTGCTTGATCTCCTACAGTTTACTACCGCTTCTGAGGATATTATCATTCCGAGTGTCGATGTAGCTGTTACATCTATCTAGCGGACACCTCTTGCTCATTTCTTATGTTTTAGTCCTATTCTAGAGACAAAGACATTGTGACTGTATTTATTTTCGTGCTTCGATAATAAATTAGTGGCTTGTACACGTGACAACCAATCTTGGGGGAGTTTGAGTTTGTTTTACTTATTTTCGGTTAAGTTAGATTTGGATTTATTTCTTTTTCTTCCGCATCTATTTTTTATTGGGTATTAGGCTGACTTATCTCGGTGGATTGAGATGAGTGCCATCACACCCGGATTCGGGTCGTGACAAAGATGGTATCAGAGCTCCAGGTTCATAGGTCTCACGTGTATACAAGCCAAGTTTAAGTAGAGTCTTGCGGATCGGTACGGAGACGTCTGTACTTATCTTCGAGAGGCTATGAAGACTTTTAGGAAATTTTCCCTTTGTTCTTTCACTTTGTATCGTGTGTGTTGTGTTGGTACTGAATTTTTGCGTGTCCTTTCTGACAGATGGCCAGGACCAGAATTACGGCTAGAGGTAGAGGAAGGGAGGCACTTCCCGAGGTTGATGTTGGGACCCCAACTAGGGGTAGGGATAGAGGCCGAACTAGAGGCCGTGGTCGGGGTATGGCGGCAGACAAAGGTCGTGCCCGAGGAGCGGCGCCAGCTAGAGGTCGTGCTAGAGAGGCTTCTCTTGATCCACAGGTTGATGGTGGAGAGGAACAGGTCCCTCAAGAGTCTGCTACTGCACCATTGCTTCAGGCCACTTTGATACGAGTATTGGATGCACTCGAAGGATTTAATCAGAGTGTGAGGGTGAATGGTACACCTGAGGGTTCTCAGACTAAAGCTGGAGCTCAGACCCCACGGCAGCATCAGATTCCAATTATTCAGGGTCCGATGGACCAGCCACCTACGGGCCCTAGAGCGGTTGAGGATGGAGTACAGGTAGGAGGAGCCCAGGTTGAACCTGTGCTCATGTTGACTGACGACGAGCAATGCTGATATGAGAGGTTCCAAAAAATGGACCCTCCACAATTTCAGGGTGGGAAGACTGAGGATGCACACGAGTTCTTGACCATGTGTCGAGAGTTGTTGGAGACAGTAGGGTTAGCTGAGACTCATGGAGTTCGTTATACTACACTACAGTTGCGTGGACCAGCCAGAGAGTGGTGGAGAGTGTATACGAGTTCCAGACCAGTTGGGTCACTCCAGATGACTTGGGATGAGTTTGCTAGTGCCTTTTATGACCGTTTTATCCCTTGGAGTGTGAAGGAAGAGAGCCGATTACGGTTTGAGAATTTGAGGCAGGAAGGACTTACAGTTGCTGAATATGAGACTCGTTTCTACCAGTTGTCCAGACATGCCATGGCTGTCCTTCCTGATGAGACAAAGCGGATTCGCAGATTTGTGCGAGGACTGAACTATACTATTCGTACAGCAGTTTTTTGACCAGCCCATGAGGGCGCTTCTTTCCAGTCCATTGTGGGTGCTGCCAAGGAGGCGGAGTTGATGGAGAGAGAGGAGTTCGGGGACCCCAAGAGGGCCCGTGCTTCTGGTCAGTTTTCGGGTACCTCATCTGGAGGTAGAGGGTCCTATAGAGGAGGTGGTTCCTTTCAGCATATAGGGCCAGTTCATGCATTTATGCCAGCTTCTGAGGATGGTCAGACACCTCGTGGGTCCTACAGAACAGATCAGAGTTACCAGGGGTCACAACAGAGGCCGATGAGCCAGGGTAGTTATACAAGTTCTGCAGGTTCATCGCAGAGGTTTTCGCACGGAAGAGTATGTTATACTTGTGGTGATCCAGATCATCTTTCATGGCAGTGTATATCTCAGGGTCGAGGAGGAATCCAGCCTAGTTCTTCAGTTTCAGTTAGAGGACCAGCGCCGCTGGTCAGAGGTCGAGGTAGAGCCCAGACTAGTAGAAGTGGTCGCACTCCTGGTAGGGGTGCTAGTGGTGCTATAGTCCCTCAGGGAGGAGGTAGAGGTGTTGGGCAGGTCAGAGATGGTAGGGGAGCTCAATGTTATGCTTTTCCAGGGAGACCCGAGGCTGAGGCTTCCGACGCCGTGATCACAGGTATTGTCCCAGTCTGTCATCGACCTGCATCTGTATTATTTGATCCAGGATCTACATTTTCCTATGTGTCTACCTATTTTGCATCTAACTTTGATTTGACATGTGATCGTATGTCCGTGCCCGTTCATGTTTCTACACCCGTGGGTGAACCCTTAGTGATGGATCGAGTATATCGATCCTGTCTTGTTTCCTTGGCCGGGTATGATACTTGGGTAGATATGATTATTCTGGGGATGGTAGATTTTGATGTGATATTGGGTATGGATTGGCTTTCTCCCCATCGTGCTATTCTCGATTGTTATGCTAAAACTATTACCTTAGCGATACCTGGTGCCCCGAGGATTGAGTGGAAGGGTACTAATGGCTCCTATCCCGGTAAGGTTATCTCATATATTCATGCTCAGAGGTTGATTGATAGAGGGTGTATGTCTTATTTGGCCTTTATTCGGGATACCAGTATTGAGTCACCTCCTATAGATACTGTTCCAGTGGTTAAGGAGTTTTCTGATGTATTTCCTACTGATCTTCCTGGTATTCCTCCGGATAGGGATATTGATTTTGCTATTGACTTAGAGTCTGGCACTAAACCCATTTCTATTCCTCCATATCGCATGGCTCCAGTTGAATTGAAGGAGTTGAAGGATCAGTTGCAAGACTTGTTGAGTAAGGGGTTTATTCGCCCTAGTGTGTCTCCTTGGGGTGCACCGGTTCTGTTTGTAAAGAAGAAGGATGGGACTATGAGGATGTGTATCGATTACAGGCAGTTGAACAAGGTAACTATTAAAAATAAATATCCTCTTCCCCGTATTGATGATTTATTTGATCAGCTACAGGGAGCAGCATTGTTTTCCAAAATAGACTTGAGGTCCGGTTATCATCAGTTGAAGATTAGGGCATCAGATATTCCTAAGACAGCTTTTCGGACTCGTTATGGTCACTACGAGTTTTTGGTGATGTCATTTGGGTTGACAAATGCCCCCGCAGCATTCATGGAGTTGATGAATGGAGTGTTTCGCCCATACTTAGATTCTTTTGTGATAGTATTCATAGATGACATCCTGGTGTATTCCAAGACTGAGGCAGATCATGTCTACCATTTAAGGTTGGTACTTCAGAAATTGAGGGAAGAAAAGTTGTATGCAAAGTTCTCCAAGTGTGAATTTTGGCTTGATTCTGTTATATTTTTAGGACACGTGGTGTCCAAAGAGGGGATTAGAGTGGATCCAGCTAAGATTGAGGCAGTTAGAGGTTGGACAAGGCCTACTTCTCCTACTGAGATTCGTAGTTTTGTGGGGTTAGCTGGTTATTATAGACGGTTCGTGCAGGGGTTTTCCACTATTGCAGCTCCACTGACTAGATTGACTCAGAAGGCCGTGGATTTTCATTGGTCCGACGAATGTGAGGCAAGCTTCCAACAGCTCAAGACTTTATTGACTTCGGCTCCTATTTTGACGCTATCCGAGGAAGGTGTGGGATTTACTGTATACTGCGATGCTTCTGGCATTGGGTTAGGCGGTGTGTTGATGCAGAAGGGGAAAGTGGTTGCTTATGCCTCGAGACAGTTGAAGGCCCATGAGAAAAACTATCCTACTCATGATTTAGAGTTAGCGTCTGTGGTTTTCGTGCTTAAGTTATGGCGTCATTACCTATACGGTGTGCATTGCGAGGTCTTCACCGATCATAGGAGCCTTCAGTATATATTCAGTCAGAGGGATCTGAACTTAAGGCAACGTAGATGGCTTGAGTTGCTGAAGGACTATGACATGACTATCTTGTATCACTCAGGAAAAGCCAATGTGGTGGCGGATGCCTTAAGCAGGAAGTCCTCTAGTATGGGGAGTCTTGCTGCGATCCGAGTTGAGGAGCGACCATTGGCTAGAGATGTTCAGAGGCTGGCTAATAGCCTTGTCCGGTTACAGATTTCAGAGGATGGTGGTATTCTTGCCTTTGTGGAGGCGCGTTCTTCCTTGGTTGAGCAGATTCAGGAGAGACAGTTTGAGGATGATAAGTTATGTATTATTCGAGACAAGGTGTTAAGGGGTGAAGCTAAGGAGGCGGTACTTGATTCGGAAGGAGTATTGAGGATTGACGGCAGAATTTGTGTGCCAAAGGTAGGTGACCTGACTAGACTTATTTTGGAAGAGGCTTATTGTTCAAGGTATTCCATCCATCCGGGAGCAGCCAAGATGTATCATGATCTGTGCCAGCACTATTGGTGGTGTGGGATGAAGAAGGACATCGCAGAGTTCGTATCCAGGTGTTTGACTTGCCAGCAGGTAAAGTGTGAGCACCAGCGGCCTGGGGGTGTGAGTCAGAGGATGCCTATTCCCACTTGGAAGTGGGAAATGATCACCATGGACTTCATTATGGGTTTACCTCCCACCGTTGGTGGCTATGACTCTATATGGGTGGTGGTTGACAGACTAACCAAGTCCGCCCATTTTATTCCAGTTAAGGTAAGGTACACAGCGGATAAACTAGCCCAATTGTATATTAGTCAGATCGTTCGGCTTCATGGTGTCCCAGTATCCATTATTTCGGATCGAGGTTCAGTATTTACTTCGCACTTTTGGCAGGCATTACAGCATGGTTTGGGTACTCGACTTGATATGAGTACTGTTTTTCACCCACAAACCGATGGTTAGTCCGAGCGGACAATCCAAGTGTTGGAGGACATGCTCCGAGCTTGTGTTATTGATTTTGGTGCTAGATAGGATCAGCACTTGCCTCTAGCAGAGTTTGCCTACAACAACAGTTATCACTCCAGTATTCAGATGGCTCCATTTGAGGCTCTGTATGGTAGGCGGTGTCGATCTCCAATTGGCTGGTTTGACTTAGTTGAGATGGACTCCTTAGACACAGACTTGCTTAGAGATGCTATGGAGCAAGTTCGTAGGATTCAGGGTAGACTCTTCACAGCCCAGAGTAGGCAGAAGAGTTATGCAGACCGGAGAGTTCGACCATTAGAGTTCATGGTGGGCGATCATGTTTGGCTTCGAGTGTCGCCCATGAAGGGTGTGATGCGGTTCGGGAGGAAGGGCAAGCTCAGCCCTCGATTCATTGGCCCATTTGAGATTTTGGCGCGAGTTGGAGAGGTGGCTTATAGATTGGCCTTACCACCTGGCTTATCGACTGTGCATAACGTGTTCCATGTTTCCATGCTCCGGAAGTATATTCCGGATGAGTCTCATGTGTTATCACTCGATTCAGTGGAGTTAGGTCCAGACCTGACATTTGAGGAGGAGCCTATAGCCATTCTAGATAGGCAAGTTCGTAAGCTTAGAACCAAGGAGATAGCTTCAGTGAAGGTACAATGGAAGCACCGTTCAGTCGGAGAGGCAACTTGGGAAACAGAGGCTGATATGCGCGCTAGATATCCCCAGCTTTTCGAAGCTTCAGGTACTTTCTTCTACTTTATGTTCGAGGACGAACATGATTTTTAGTGGTGGATAATGTAACGACCCGTTAGGTAATTTCAAAAATGAGCCCTTCCTTTTCCATAAAGGACCCTTTGCATATATTTGAATAGAGAATTTTGGAGTATTCGGTAACTTCGGTTAATTAGTTGATAGGTGATTTTAAAGAACTAATTTAATTAATGGGCTAAAGTGGTAATTTATTTAACACCCTATACCATTTATATCATCATATTAAAATAAATTAGGGGTATTTGCTACTTCTAATACATAAGAGCTTTAAAAAATAAAAAGGGCGAGGGGAACTTACCTTCGGCGGCAGAACGAGAACTAAGAGACACGAACTCTTTCAGGTTACTGGCTAAACTCTTTTGTTTTTGATCCTAAATATTTGTTGCTGGGTTAGGTAATACATGTTAGCAATCCTGGGATAAGTATTAATGGTATATGTTAGGTGATTTGAAAGTTAGAATTTTCTTCCAACATAGTCATATAGTTTAATAAGGTAAGTTCTTATATGTAGTGCATAGTTAGAAAAATGAATTAATAGTGATATGATGATTGCATAGTGATTATTATAGGAATATAGGTTATAGATTGGGTCCCGTGCTGCAGTTGTGCTCGCCTGCACCTTAGTTTCAATTAGTATGTTTTAATTCATTCTTATAATTATCATCATTATAATTCAAGTTATGATATATTGAGATAAGTAATTAAATAATAGGGTATTGTATTACACAAATATAATTAGAGTTATGTTATTGGGAGAATTAAGATTTAACCCTAGTTTTGAAATTCAGAAAAATATGGGAATTGATATGTTAAGTGGCATCAAGGTTAGGAATGTGCTTATGGATTTGCTTAAATTTTTGGGTCTAGGCTAGACATATAATAATATGGGTGTTGTTAGTTTCGAAATCTTATTGTGTTATGATTGTGGATTTATTTTGGACATGTGAAATGACTATGTTGATGTGAGATAGGAAAAATTATGGTTGTTGTCATATTATTATCGTGAATTATATGAACATGAATTGATTGCATTGGTTCTGACATATTGTGTTGAGATTGAAAATGATATGAAACAAAAGGGGTCGGGCCACACGCTCCGTGGCAGGTATTATGAAACAAAGGGGTCGGGCCACACGCTCCGTGGCAGGTATTATGAAATAAAGGGGTCGGGCCACACGCTCCGTGGTAGGATATATATATTGAGGGGACGGGCCACACACTCCGTGGCAGGTTACATGGACAGAAATGTCCCCCATGGGTTCCGGACTGTGATTCAGCGGATGTGTACCGATAGGACAGACATGCATCATTTCATTGCACTGCATTGCACCTTTTTGATATTTGTGACTTTGTGTTTACCCCCATATTGCTCTGTGTGCTGAACTTGACTTGGTATGATTCATTGACGAGACTATTGATGAGTATTTGTGGACTGTATTACTGTTGTAACTGTACAAGTGTAGAGTTGGGCTGGTTTTATGCAGGTTGTAGTTAAGGAGGTTCGGTTGGAAGGAAAGGAGTACTTGTATCTATTAAGTTTGGCTTAGTTTTAGTTATCCACTTGCTGAGTACCGTGTTGTTTGGTACTCACCCCTTGCTTCCACACTTGTGTAGGTTGTGAGCACAGGCCTGCTTGATCTCCTACAGTTTACTACCGCTTCTGAGGATATTATCATTCCGAGTGTCGATGTAGCTGTTACATCTATCTAGCGGACACCTCTTGCTCGTTTCTTATGTTTTAGTCCTATTCTAGAGACAAAGACATTGTGACTGTATTTCTTTTCGTGCTTCGATAATAAATTAGTGGCTTGTACACGTGACAACCAATCTTGGGGGAGTTTGAGTTTGTTTTACTTATTTTCGGTTAAGTTAGATTTGGATTTATTTCTTTTTCTTCCGCATCTATTTTTCATTGGGTATTAGGCTGACTTATCTCGGTGGATTGAGATGAGTGCCATCACACCCGGATTCGGGTCGTGACAAATTATATGTGTGTGCATACAATCAGATATACAAGATTTAATGCAAAAATTCAAACATGATAAAATAAAGACATTCTTGATAATTTTTAATTATTAACTAATAATATTTATAAAATCCTATTAACAAGATTTTTAGTTAATAGCATGCTGAAAATTTATTAAAATACTATAAATATGGTTTCTAAATGTTGCGTTGAAAATTTATTAAAATATCACAGGCATAATCTCTTTATAAAATAATATTATAAAAACTTACTTAAATTTCTATAAGCATGATTTCAAACAATATATTGAAAATTTATGAAAAATAGTAAGCATGTTTTTAATACCATTATATGTTGAAATATTTATTAAAATGTTATAGACACGATTTCGATATAATATGATAAATAATTATTAAAATCCTATTGGCATGATTTCTAAATAAAATATCAAAAACTCTTTTAATTCTATAGACATGATTTCTATATGATTTTTATCACGCTAAATAAATCCTTCGGACATGATATCTAAACAATTAATATGTTAGGAAATATTCATTAAAATATATATAGACGTGATATATTAAAATGATAAAATCATATGGGCATGATGTCTATATGAAATAACATTCCAATCTAAATATGATTATCGTCATATTCAAAATTATTTAGTAGATCCTACATATATAATGTCTAAATAGTTAATATGACAAAGTTTTTATTTGAAACTATAAATATGGTTTTAAGTTTAAGGGAAAAGTTATAATGTATAATAATCATCAAAGCAATTATTCTAATGAGATTTAAAATTTAATAAACAAAGTAACACATATAAAATAGATAAATTATTTTATTTTTTGAAACATATATGATGATAAACGTTATTTAACAAACTATCATTAGATCATTTTTTATTTTTTTTAAGTGAAGCAAACATCCTGTAAAAAAATTATTTATATCGTGAATAGATAAACCTAAGCATGTGGATATGCGTATTATAACTAGATCACATATTTTCCAAACACATAAATTTATGATAAACTAAAAAAATAGAATAAGCAAATAGCAAGTATATTTCCTCCACATGTATTTTCCCTTTTTATTATATACAGAGTTTATTATTACATGCCAAAATAATCAAGAGAGAATAATTTACAAATAGAAATAATAAAACAGGAAACTAAAACTATCTGAATCCTGTTCCAAATGAACTTTTCATGTCTTGAACTTTGAAATCCAAACCCTGCTAAACTATAAAGAAAATACAAGCAATATACAAATAATATACAAGTATAACATGATCATATGATTTTACTTCAATAAAGTAAACAAACAAGGCAAGAATATTTTTAAAATAATAAGCTAACATATAAAGAAATGTTGGAACTAACCTGGATACTTTAGTTAGGAGTAATAAGTAAATAAAAATCCGAACCATGAAGACAAGCTAGAAACAGAATATCAGAGTATGCTGGAAATCCTTTTGTTTTTGTTTGAGGTGTTCTTAAAAATATGAAGTAAAAAATATTTTCTTTTCTTTTCTTTCTTTTCTCTCCGTCTGTCTGTCTATCTCCCAAATATTTTGTCAAATGAGGATGGGTCTTATAGTGGTGAAAGCAATCAAGAAAAAAATCAGAAAAAAATGGCTAGGCAAGACTTTTGCAACATATTTCAAAGGAGGTGGCCAAGTTTCAACATTTATCAGCAAAATCTTCTTAATATCTTCTTTCGAAGATTTGGTCCAATTTTTCAAAAAAGAAACCTCATGAGTCAAAACGTTATAACAAACGGGACCCATTGTCAATAATTGTAGAAGAAACTAATTAGAGGGAATAATCAGTTTCAAAGGAAAATAAATTAAGACTACAAACCATCAAATCTAGATCCATAAATGTTAAATCAAGAATTATAAATTCTAACAACGTATGTTAAAATTTTAATAGAACAAATCATATTCATACTACTGAAAATGTTAGAGTTTCAAATTGGCCATTTCAAAACAAATCAAGACAAAAAGAAATATCAATCTACAATCTAAGCAGGGGACTAATTCAATATTAACAAAGGAGAAGAAATAAAATAAATGACTCCATACGACTCACTATAAATTCTCAAATTCAAACATTAAAGCTATGATAATTTGAAATTCATAAGTTAGGCAATACAGTACATATTTCAACAAAATTAATGTCTAGGTATGATTTTTCATGGGTTAAAGAAAGCATAGACAATAATATAAATTCTTAAAGACATAAACTAACACACAATCATACAACTCGAATCCAAAATCAGTAATACGAGAACATTAAACACTAAATAGTTAAAAGAACGTCTAAACATGAATTAATATTTTTTTAAAAAAGAACGAACCAGGACAAATCTGTCAAGATCCGTCTTTAACAAACTCAAACCTCAACCTTTAGTTTGACCAGAAGTGTGTCCACAGTGATGCTTGTCTTTGTCTCAGTCTCCGCCTTCGCTGGTTCGTCAAACGTTGGAAGCTGCTGCTGTCGCTGATGTTGTTCTCGATTGTTGTTGTCAGTTGCAGCTGTTGTCGCCGCTGTGGTTGTTGTCAGTTGCAGCTGCTGGACAACAGGCGTTGCTACTGGTTGATGCTGTTGCAGGTGGCTGCTGTGCGCGGAGGTCGCTGTTGTCCATCGAACTCGTCGGAGAAGAGAAAGAGATGGAGGTGAGGGTGTGTGAGGTTTGAGGGAATGGCGTGAGAGAGAGAGAGAGAGAGAGAGAGAGAGTTGAGGGAGTGGCGGCTTCTCAAGATGACCAAAATGAAAAGAAAAAAAATTAGTTTAGGCTAGGTTTTGGGTAATTAAAAATAGAAAAATGATAGAATTAATTATGGTCATTGATCAAGATGTAATAGACGATTGAGATTAAAATTAGAATTTAAAATTTTATCACTACTTATGTATATACTATGTAAGTATGTATATATATATATATGTATGTATATAACACGTACTAAAATAGATGTATAATTAATATAGTTAACCAAAATATATAATAAACTTAATCAAGTAATAACTTTATATGCACATGTCTATAAAACGTATTAAAATAGATAAGTATATATTAATATGAATAAGTAGATTATAAAATAAACTTAGTTAAGAAATATTTTTTATATAAAGAAAATACACACATATATAATATATACTAAATAGATACGTCAGAATATTTGAACGTATTAAGCTTATTATTTAGAAAATAAAAATAGTAAAGATAATAGCAATAATGTTATTATAAATTACGAATGTCAAAATATACGATTTAATAGGTAAAACTAAATATAAATTTATTTATTTAATAAAGAAATAATTTTAAAAAATTCCTATTTATTAAGATAGCAATTCGAAAAGGAGTTATGTATTGGTCAAAATTGGGTGTCAACAACTGTCCCTTTCTTTGAGTAGGGTCGATGAAAGAGATCCTGTGCAAAGAAAATTGACAAATCCAATTTTGACTGATCACATCTTCCTCTTTTTGAAAGGAGGTTTGGTTTGGACTTTAGAAAGTATGGCCGAATTTCGGTATCGAGTTTCATACATATCTTAGGTTACATTAGAATTCAGGTCACTTGTAGTTCAAGATGCTTGATTTAGCGCACGAATTTGAAAGAATTCAAAAGCTATCACAGAGTCGAATTATGGAGAAATAAGAATGTTTGAGAATGGAATGAGGAGGTTTGTTGGAGTATAGTCGAGTTTTCAATATCGAGCCTGCCTACATATCCTTAAACATAGGATTCAGACTGCTTGTAGTTGGACTTAATCAGTTGAAATGGAAATTCCTTATTCAAAGATAACCTTCGATTGGAAGGAGTGACAAATAAATCGAGTATGAGAAAAAAAAGCTTTCAACCTCTTAACTATGAATGTGGTGCACTTCACATCCATAATTAAGAACTTAAATGAACATAATTTCCCAAAGCCCTTGGTGTATTGCCACTCTGATTGAAAAGTTGCTTTTGGTGATAATTGACGTTTTCTAGATGGGAAATTAAAATTAATGAACTTAAAGAAATGCCCACACGCCTTCTAATAGGGGTGTGGTTTGATTATGGTGGAAGTCGCTCTACAATTCGTGTCTTAAGAGTTTGATACTCCTCTTCAGACTATGTCCCAGTCCGTTGCTAAGAAAAAGCTCCACGTTATGTTGTATCCTATTTGATATCATCTGCACATGTGGTTTGCTTGAGAATTCATCCTCTTGGATGCTCTCTACAAAGACTGAGACAAAACTCATTAGTATAGAATATAATTCAAATGAAGAGGTAGTGTCATTACTATGTCGACACGTATTCATCTCTTGGAACATTTGATATCAATTTCCTTTAATTTTATATTGTAGATGATGGATAGATATGATGCAATATAATGATGATGATATTCCATCAATAAGATGATAATGCTCCATTAATATGATGATGATATTCCATGGATAGGATAATGATGCTTTATCGCAAGGATGGAGACCTATTGATAGGATATAAATTGACCCATTAATAGGACGATGATCCATTAGTAGGATATATGTTGATCCATCGGTAGGATATATGTTGCTCCATTAATAGGAGAAAATCGGTGTTTTATTATTTGGATATAAATATATGTGTCCATCGGTAGGATGATGATATTATGTGTCCATCAGTAAGACGAATGAAGATCCATTAGTAGGATGATGATTGTATGTCCATTGGTAGGACGAATAGATATCCATTAGTAGGATGATAATATTCCATCACTAGGATAATGATATTCCAGCGGTAGGATATAAATATGTGTCTCCATTGGTAGGACGAATGGAGATCCATTGATAGGATGTTGATATTCTATCATAAGGATAATGATATTCCATCGATAGGATAATGATATTTGATCGGTAGGATGTATGTTGATCCATCGGTAGGATATAGATTGATGTTCCATCGGTATGATATAAATATGTGTGTCCATCGGTAGGACGAATGGAGATCCATTGGTAGGATGTTGATATTCCATCGGTAGGATAATGATATTCCATCAATAAGATAATGATATTCCATCGGTAGGATGTATGCTGATCCATTAGTAGGATATAAATTGACGTTCTATCTGTAGGACATAAATATGTGTGTCCATCGGTAAGACGAATGAAGATCCATTGGTAGGATATTGATATTCCATCAGTAGGATAATGATATTCCATTGATAGGATGATGATATTCCATTGGTAGGATGTATGTTGATCCATCGGTAGGATATAGATTGATGTTCCATCGGTAGGATATAAATGTTGATCCATCAGTAAGACACAAATACATGTCCATCGGTAGGACGAATAAGGATGATCTATCAGAAGGAAGATAATGATTCCTCATTGATACGATTTTTGGCATGATAGAGGATACTTTGGTAAGTTGCACTTCACCCTCTTCGGTATTTGATACGACTTATGTATCCCTATCAGACATCTTTAATGCTGAAAAATATAATTTGACGTCATTATAAACATTTGCCTATCTTAAAAATAACTCTTTCGCATGTTCCTGTTCACTTTGATATCAGTGTGCAAATATCGTCCTCATTTTTAAACACTTTATATTCATTGCGGCTCATGGTTTGCTGGGGATTTGAATGAGGCATTGTTGCTCGTATTTTGAACGTCTTCTTTTCGATGAATCCTGATGACAAAAATTATCACTTTTGAAAACTTTATAAAAAAATGATCCAGGCCGACATAGGCCGCCTACGTATCTCATTCTTGAGAATTCAGGCAGACGTATTTAAAATACCAAAGGGAATATTTGAAAATAGATAGAGGGGTGTTAAAAAACAAAGCAGAGAAACGATTACAAGCAAATGATGCAATTACAGGGAAACATACCAAAGAAAATTTTAAATTTTCAAACAAAGTATCTTTTGACAGCATTTGAGTTGATCGACAAATTGTGAGGGACAAGTCGATGCGTAACCGTGGTATATCATCATATAAATGTGTTGATGTATTATCTAAAAAAAATTGATGCATCTTCTGAGTCTCTGGACATGAATTCTAGTCATAAAAGTTGTCTTTATCTATCAAGACGAGCGAGGAACCAAGAGCGGATTGGATGTCCAATTAGGCACTTACTCTTTTGGCTTGGCATCTCATATGCCTAACATCTCGATTATCATAGCATCACTTTATTCAAATAGATTCCTGACTCCTCCCCCTAGACTAATATTATTGTCACACCTATGCACTGAAAAAGACTAGTACATATGATGAAAAGGCTTTGATGGAGCACAATTAAATTTCTTTGTGTTCTGACCCTTCTTTGGCTCTGAAGCAACATCTTGATGGGGTGCCATGATTATAGATTCAAATGTCTCTTTTTTGCTTAGCGAAGCTATGGTGTTTTCAAGATTGTCAGGTTCGGCTCGAACTATCGCCTTATCTATATACCAATCTTTTCCAACTTCAATCATGTTAATATTTACCCCTCCATGATTCGGCAATGGGTTATTATTAACATTCAAAGTGGCAATTTGGAAAATAACAATCTTTTGATCTATCAGGTCTTGAATTTTATGCTTCAAGTTAATACAATCCTCGGTGGTATGTCCAGCACCTCCTGGATGATAAATGCAATAAAGATCTAGTCTATAAAGTTTGGAATTGACATTGATTTTCTCTGGGTCGATTGTTTGTATCATGCCAGCCATATACAATTTGTCAAAAAGTTGTGTTCGGCTCTCAATCAAAGGAGTAAAAAGCTCGAGAATGTTTCTTCTCAAGATTTGGGTGAGGAAGGTTATAATTATTTTGCAGAGGTGGAGGTACTTGATGGTAGTTTAGAGGATTTTGGCGAGTAGGTGCTGGCGTTCGAAAATTTAGGTATTGTGAAGTTTGGTAGTCAAGAGAAGCATTTTAATAGTGCCAAGATAGGTAATTAGGAGGCAGAGTTTGATAACTTGGATGGACATAGAAAATTGGGTATGAATTTTGTGGAGATGGGGGATAAATTTTGGAGGGTGAGGTTTCTCTAGAGCTAAAATTGGACGATCTCTATGTCCTTCTATCAGGCGCATGAGAAATAAAGGACACATCTTCTTTTTTCTTTTTGAACAAACCTGAGAAACTAGTTTGGACAGTCACACAGGTAATCCTTCTGGTCCTAAGACCGTCTTTGATGGTCTCACCAATTTTGACCACCTTAGCAAATTTCGCTCCTACGAGTAACAACATCCTGTCATAATACTCAGGCTCTTTATTGTGTACAAAGACTTCAATAATCTCTTTTTCAGTCATGGGAGGTCAAACTCTGGTAGCCTTTTTTCTCCAACAGTAGGCGTACTCTTGATAACTTTCAGTATAATTTTGTTTGATTTTCTCCAAAGAGTAACGACCGGGAACGATCTCAATAGTATAAGCAAATCTTTCGATGAAATCTTTAGCCAAAGCATTCCAATTTGGTCATTGTTTCATTTCTTGAGAAGTAAACCATTCCAATGCCTCTCCGCTTAAGCTTAGGCTAAAGAGCTGCATTAATAATGCCTCGTTCTTCCCAACTCCTACGAGTTGATCACAAAATGCTCTCAAATGAGCCAAAAGATTCCAGTTCCGCCGAAAATATTAAATTTAGTTACTTTGAACCCTTCTAAAAGGTCCAGATCTGGATGAATACACAAATCTTCATAATTCAACCCAACAACATCCGGGGTATAGTGGAACTCTTTCATAGCTTTTATAATTTCCTCTTTCATACTCTGCTTAGTTATTTCTTCTTTGGTCCTCCACTCCTTCTCCTTCTTCTCATTGTGATCAGGCTAGGGATATGTAAGGTAAGAAGGATATGATTACGGTAGTGTTGGAATATAGAAAGTGGTTTTTGAAGGTATGGGTTGAGTGGTAGGTGGGTTTTGAGCGTTTTGATAAGGAGTTTGGTACATGGGAGGGAATGTTTGAGAACTGTTGGCATTTAGGTTTTGGGAGAGCGGTGGTGCTTGGTATAATGAGCTAGCATGATGTGGGTTAGGAGTGGTTAATTGGATGGTTGGTGATTTCTGTGTTGGAACGACATGAGGATCCTTTGGCATGTTTTCTAGAGGATTTTGTGGATGAAGATAGGGCGGAGGTCTTCCTTCGCCTAGAACCGACGTGTAGGTGGCGATAGCCAAGTTTGATAAATCTCGATTCTTCTGTATCTCAACTCTCATATTGGTAATCTGTTGCGCTAACTGTGCGATCAACTTATTTTGTTCAGCAATGACAGGGTCTGTCACAATAATATCAGTCAAACTAGTGTCCTCATGATTTCTAGTCATTTTTCTTTTTCCTATTATAGGATTTCGATCGGGGAAGGAGTCTTTAGGCACTTTAGATGTCATGAAGTATGGATGCTTGGCCAGATTATCAACACAGATCAATTCTAACTAACTGTACAGAAAATAACTCAAAAGGTAAACATGTCAGTCTACATTCATAATAGATAATGCAAAATATCACATCAGAAAAAGATAAACACATAAGAGTTGCTTTGTTTGAAGACAAGATAACCCACGAGTATTGAAAAATAGACAGGAATTTGCCTATCGAATTTAGAATTTAGTGTATCAAGAAAGATAATTTGCATTGAATCAAGATCTTCTTGCATCTTTCACGATCGTATTTTGATATCTAATGATGTGATATTGGTATCTCTTAGTAAAATATAAAGGGGAGGTCAAACTTTGAAAGGCTACCTACGTATCCTATGAAGGAGATGTTAGGCCCTACGTAGTTTGACTAGCTCGAGATTTTTCTGACTTGAGATGACAAATCAACCATTTTTTTGCGAGGAGAGAGTAAGATTTAGGACTTGAAAGTGAAATTTGAATTTTTTAGTGAGACTAAAGACTCTAGAAACATTCGGTCGCACTTTCGATAGTGACTTGATATTTGTGCTTTGGGGGATTTAGAAAGAATAAATAAAAGAGTGGAATAGAGTGTCTTTAAATAAAGCAACACATTCATCCAAACAGTTATAGCATATAACAGATAAACAGTTATTGCGTGTCCTAAACAGATATGTGACCCTTTTGTGCCAATGATAAGCTTAACGATTTGAAGGATGTATAACGTCATGTGAACGATCCATTGCCCCAAAACTTATATTTATACAAATATTATGAATAAACTGAATGGGGATACATGATGGGGAAAAATGGATACAAATAATCAGTCTCACGCAGGGGTATAATCCTAACTAAACCTTCATGGAAAATCCTTCATTCTTGACATCTCTGAACATCAACTTCTCTTGGATAGAATAGCAACTTGTGAAGATCCTTTTTTGACTATACTAAGCTATTAAAATAAACTTCCAACCTCGAGGGACAATGATTCACCAAACAACGTGTCACGCCCCGAGAGGGTACCCTAGGCATGGCCGGCACTCAGAAACCATCTCTGGCCTCTGAGAGAACCACTTTGTCTCATCACTTATTCGTTCATCAGCGGAAGACTTAATAAGAATACTTATATGGGCTCTCCATTTACAACATCTAATGAAAGAAGAAATTTTTTTTAGAAGAAGTAGTTTCAAAGGAGAACTACTCCAATTACATCATTAAACTCTGTCTATGAAGCCTCTAATACTCTTAGATGGTGCCAATGACATGTCCATGGCTACCTTAAAAGAAACATAATACTCAACAATAATTAAAGGATAAAGAGTTCCTCCGAATATAAGAAGGACTCGCCAAATTGCTGAAAAATAATGATCTTTAACGAAGCGCCTGTTGAGGATCTCTAACACCTGTATCTGCATCATAAAATGATGCAGGTCGAATGACGTCAGTACATGGAATGTACGAGTATGTAAAATGGCAGGAAGGTAAGGACAAATATCAAGAAACTCCTCTCAAAAAAACTCAGCTCAGAACTCAACATCATCTCAACATCAATATGCAATGCAAGTTTAAAATATAATAATAAAAATAATAGTAACAAGCAATGCTTACTCAATTGGGAGTTTCTCTAACCGACAACCATCACTTATGAGCTAGCGATGATACAATGAAGCGATGTCGTTGCCACATCCATCCAATTCCTTGCCAGGGTAAAAAACATCACCATCTTGGATCCACTCATCAAAGTCCTCTTTTTGGGACTTAAGAGGCATAGCCTCCATCCTACTCTGGCTACGTAGTTCTGGGGTTTGAGTCAATTAAACTCTTACCAAAATCGGTGCTCAATACTAATCCCAAAATATGTGCTCATATTAATCTTATCATCTAGTCTCATTGAACTTTAATTTAAATAATCAAACTCATATCATTACCTCTTCATCAATCATTATACTTCAAAAACATCATTTATATCTCATCAAAACATCTTGCTCAAAACATCATTTACTCAAATTCATTTAAACTCAACTCTTTTGCTCTTTCAAAACTCAATAAAAATACATATATAGTATTAATTCATATCACTTCTTTTATCAATGAAAATATTAAAAAGCTAATATATTTACTCAAAATATGTGTAATGGGAAAGTATTAAAAAGCTAATGAAAATATTAAAAAGCTAATATATCAAATCAATTAGGATTCATGGGAAAGTAGCCATGAACAATAATTCCAATAATATGAGAGATAATAATAATAATATTAATACATAAATATATCTAACTCAATAGAAGAAGAATTAATTCATTTAGAATTCAAAATTTGGATAAAACTCAACTATAACTCAATTATAATAAATTTAAATATTGAGCGTATGGACGAACTCAATCCAATGCTATGAAAGCCTTACATACCTTAAATCGGAAGTTTTACTTCGAATTGGAACGCTCTTGGACCCCTAGCCTTTTCTTTTCGCCAGTTTGTTTTGTGTACTACCCGGAGTATAAGAATCACCAGAGTAGTATTTTTATACTACTAAAACTAAAACTATATTTGAGAAGTAGTAAAGAAGTATATAGAGAGAAGAGTTGCTTAAGAAAGCTTGGTGAATAAAATGAGGAAATAAGATGGGTATTTATAGGTGTGGAGGAGGGACCTAACAATAAATAAACATAATCATAAAGGATGATCTTAAAAATTCAATGGAGAATTTTGATGTCATTGATGATGTCAAATGGTTCTAGATCTTTCTATGGTAGGTGAGATGAAATCTCTTTTAACGGAATATCCGTTTTCGAAGCTGCGTTTGAATAAGATAAATTCCTTATTAGGATTTGGTGTCTTCATACGAATTGTAGATATATAAGTCTAGTTTCAGTTAGTTCAAGAATCATCTAATTTGGAGCATTCTACATCGAGATATGAATTTTATTCTACAAATACTCCATTCTGTCACAGCACTATGTGTTACAAAGATTAATTTATTTGATCTATTTAAACTTCGAATCTTAAGATATGTTCTCTATGAAAGTTGTATGTAATAATGTTGTGGTTACTCAAAAATTTGAATCACCTAATTTGGACTAATCTATGAAAAGTTATGCCCAAATTACTTTAGGCATAAGAGAACATGATCAAAATACTTTTAGAACATGATCAAAATACTTTAGAACATGATCAAAATACTTTAGAACATGATCAAAATACTCTAGGCATGAGAGAACATGATCAAAATACTTTTAGAAAATGATCAAAATACTTTAGAACATGATCAAAATCTTTAGGCATGAGAGAACATGATCAAAATACTTTTAGAACATGATCAAAATCCTTTAGAACATGATCAAAATCTTTTCATGCCTTCATATAAGGACTTTTGATAAATCAATAATTTAATGCATTTAAAAGCTAATATAAGTTAATATAAGATAGATAATTAAATTTCAAATATTTAATAATCTATGCATTTGGATTCATGATATGAAAAATCCATAAAGTTTCATGCTTGAATTAAATAGAAAACTTTGATAATTCATTTGGACTTCATGAAAGAAAGGATCCATGAATCAATAATATTTAGGGGGTGTTACAATATCTCTCCCTTTGAATCATTCGTCCTCGAATGAAGATGAAACTAGGAGACATCAAGAATGAGTATCATCAAGACATCAATTTCTCATAAACTCCATTACTAAAATTCAAGAATATACATCGACTCAAAGGTAGGAGTAAGGAATATTACCTTGAACATCATCATCGGAAGGCACAAATAGATGAGGATATTTAGCCTTCATATCTTCTTTAGCTTCCCATGTAGCCTCTTCAACAAATTGATTTCGCCATAAGACTTTGACAGATGCTACTTTCTTAGTTCTTAATTTGCGAACCTGATGATCAAGAATCTGAACTGGAATCTCTTCATAACTCAAACTCTCTTTCACTCTAATGCTCTCAGCTAGGACAACAAGTGAAGGATCTCCCAAATACTTCTTAAGCATAGAGATGTGAAACACGAGATAAATAGCAACTAATTCTGGGGGCAACTCCAATTCATAGGCTACGTTACCTACCCTCCTCATAATATGATAAGGACCAATGTAGCGAGGACTAAGCTTTCCTTTCTTTCCAAATCTCATTACACCCTTCATGGGTGAAACTTTCAAGTATACCCAATCGTACACTTCGAACTCCAAATCTCTCCTCCTAACATCAGTGTAGGATTTTTGGCGACTCTGAGCTGTCCTCAACCTTTCTTGGATGGTTTTCACCTTCTCCATAGCTTGGTGAACCAAGTATGGTCCAATCAACTCAGCTTCACCAACTTCGAACCAACCAATTGGTGATCTACATCTCCTCCCATACAGAGCTTCATAAGGAGCCATTTGAATACTCGAATGGAAACTATTATTATATGCAAACTCAATAAGGGGTAAATGATCATCCCAATTACCTTTGAAGTCAATGACACAGGCTCTTAACATATCCTCCAAAGTCTGTATCGTACGCTCTGCCTGGCCATCTGTTTGTGGATGAAAAGCAGTACTAAGGTTCACTCTTGAATCCAAACCCTTCTGAAATGACTTCCAAAATTGAGCAGTAAATTGAGCTCCCCTATCAAAGATGATAGACAAAGGAACTCCATGCAGTCTAACAATCTCTCTAAGATACAGTTTGGCATAATCCTTTGGGTGTTGGTAGTCTTCACTGGCAAGAAATGAGCCGATTTGGTCATCCTATCCACAATCACCCAAATAGAGTCATGTTGTTTGCGGGTTCGTGGTAAACCGGTAATGAAATCCATATTGATCATTTCCCACTTCCATTTTGGGATCTCTATATGCTACTCCACAAGGCCTTTGGTGCTTAACTTTAACTTGTTGGTAGTTTAGGCACTTGGACATAAGCTCTGCTATATCTCTCTTCATTCCACTCCACCAGTATACTTCTCTCAAGTTGGGGTACATCTTTGTTGAACCTGGGTGGATGGAATACCTGGAATTATGGGCTTCTGCCATGATTCTCTCTCGAATACCATCAACACTTGGAACACATAATCTTCCTTGATATCTCAACACTCCATCTCCCTCTTTGGTAAAACCCATTACCTTCTACTTGTAAACCTCATCCTTTAGTTGAAGAAGAATGGGATCCTGATCTTGCTTTTCTTTCACCTCTGCAACTAGAGATGATTCAGCTCCATTTCGTACTATTGTACCACTCTCACTAGAGTCAATAAGTTGAACTCCCAAATGCGCAAGTCTATGCACTTTCTTTGCCAACTTCTTCTTTTCCTCTTCCATATGGGTTGTACTCCCCATAGATAACCTGCTAAGAGCATCAACAACTACGTTTGCTTTACTTGGGTGGTAGAGAATGCTCATGTCATAATCCTTGAGCAACTCTAGCCATCTCCTCTGCCTCAAATTCAGCTCTTTCTGGCTGAATACATACTGTAAGCTCTTATGGTCTGTGAACACATCCACATGTACACCATAAAGATAGTGATGCCAGATCTTAAGAGCAAATACCACAACTGCCAACTCAAGGTCATGAGTGGGGTGGTTTCTATCATGAGCCTTAAGCTGTCTGGAGGCATAGGCAATGACCTTACCTTTCTGCATCAATACACATCCCAACCCAACTCTGGAAGCATCACAATAGATTACAAAACCATCCGTTCCTTCGGGTAGGGATAGTACTGGAGCAGTAGTCAATCTAGCTTTCAACTCTTGAAAACTTTTCTCACAAGCATCAGACCATTGAAACTTAGCCTTCTTCTGAGTCAGCTTAGTCAATGGTGAGGATATGGATGAAAATCCCTCAACAAACCTCCTGTAGTAACCAGCCAAACCTAAGAAACTCCTTATGTCGGTTGGAGAGGTGGGTCGGGGCCAGTTCTTAACTGCCTCAATCTTTTGAGTATCCACTTGAATTCCATCACCAGATATAATATGGCCTAGGAATGCTATAGACTCAAGCTAAAACTCACACTTCGAAAACTTAGCATACAACTCCCTCTCCTTAAGAGTTTGAAGGACAATCCTAAGGTGATTAGCATGCTCACTCTTACTTCTAGAGTAGACCAAAATATCATCGATGAAGATAATTACAAACGTATCCAGGTATGGCTTGAATACCCGATTCATGAGGTCCATAAAAGCTACTGGAGCATTTGTCAATCCAAAAGACATAACAAGAAACTCAAAATGATCATAGCGGGTTCGGAAAGCCGTTTTTGGGATGTCACATTCTCTCACTTTCAACTGGTGATAGCCTGATCTGAGGTCTATCTTAGAGAAGCATGTGGCACCCTGAAGTTGGTCAAATAAATCATCTATTCTGGGGAGAGGATACTTGTTCTTTATGGTGACCTTGTTTAGTTGTCGATAATCAATGCACATTCTAAGGAACCCATCTTTCTTTCGCACGAATAGGACAGGAGCGCCCTAAGGTGAGACACTTGGCCTAATAAACACCTTATCTAGGAGGTCTTTCAGTTGTTCTTTGAACTCTTTCAACTCAGCAGGAGCCATCCTATAAGGAGGAATAGAGATAGGTTGTGTATTAGGAAGGACATCAATACCAAAGTCTATCTCTCTATCAGGAGGGATTCCGGGGAGATCCTCAGGAAAGACTTCAGGAAACTCATTCACAATGGGAACTGACTCAAGAGATGGAGCCTGATCCTTAATATTTTTGAATCTGACTATATGATATATACATTCCTTGGAGATTAATTTTCTAGGCTTAAGGTAGGAAAATTTTTATCCCTAGGCACTACAGAACTCCCCTTCCACTCTAAGATAGGCTCGTTTGGAAATTAAAACTTGACAATTCGGGTCCTACAATCAACTGAAGAATAACAAGAATAAAGCCAGTCCATGCCAAGAATCACATCAAAATCAACTATGTCCAACTCAACTAAGTCAGCCATGGTATCCCTGTGATAGATTGACACAGTACAATTTCTATAGATCCTCTCAGCTAAGATAGACTCACCAATAGGAGTAGACATGCTAAAAGGCTCAAGAAGACACTCAGGAAGGATCTCAAATTTACTAGCCAAGTAAGGAGTCACAAAAGATAATGTAGCACCTGGATCAAGTAATGCATACACATCAAAAGAAAGGACTCGGAGCATACCAGTAACAATATCGGGTGCATTCTCTTGGTCTTGGTGACTACCCATAGTATACAGATGGTTGGTTCCCCCGCTTGCACTTGAAGTTGTACCTCTATGATTACCTCTATTTTGTGGAGCTGCAGAAGAAAATTAAGCTCTACTACTTCCATCTCCCTATCTTTTTGAAGGACACTCATTTTGGAAGTGACCTGTCTTTCTACATCCATAGCAAGCATTGGTTCCCACACGACACTCTCCTAAATAGAGCTTCCCACATCTAGCACATGGTGGTTTCCCTCTAGAACCTTGAGCCACACTTAATTAGGACTGAGAAACCTGAGCTCGGAAATTTTTGTGACTCAGCGACCTCTGATCATACTTGGTATTAGATGTAAAAGCATTTGTTGGGGAAGGTACATAATTAGAAGACCTCTTCTGAAAGAAGGACTTGTTACCCTTCCCTTGCTTATGCTCGTTTTCATGCCCAACAGACTTAGCCTTCTTGCTTAGGTGTTCCTCTCGGTCCTTTTTCTTGTCATCCTCAACCTGTTGAGCATACACCATCAATCTAGAAAAATCCATGTCAGAAATCATTAACATTGCCTTACATTCTTTCTTTACATGTTTGCCTAGGCCAGAGACAAACTTCCTCATCTTAGACCTCATATGAGGAATCATTTCTGGGGCATATTTGGACAACTAGATAAACTTCAAACTATACTCTTTCACAGTCATACTCTCTTGCTTGAGGTTCACAAACTCCTCAATCTTTGCTTCACAGAGCTCTTGGGGAAAGAAGTTATCAAGGAATGCTCTTACAAACTCATACCAAAGAGCAGGCTTCGCATCCTCACCTCTACTTTCTTCCCACTGGTTATACCAGACATTTGCCATATCCTTGAGCTGATAAGACACTAACTCAACCCCCTTGATCTCTGTAGCATGCATTGCTTTTAGTATCTTTCACATTTCATCAATGAAATTTTGGGGGTCTTCATCAATCTTGGAACCCGTGAAGATTGGCGGATTCATTCTCAAAAAATCTCTAATCCTCGTGGTAGCAGACAGCTCTTGATAACTAGAGCTAGGAGTTGGTGAACTCTAGCTACTATTTTGAGCAACCACCAACTGGGTGAGTATAGCAATCGCTCCTCGAAAATCCTCCTCAGAAGTAGGAGTGGTCTGAACAGTAGGTACTTGGGGTACCTCAGTAGACCTTGCAGTTCGGCCCCTAGTTCTCCGTGGAGGCATCACTGACAGTGGAACCTCAGTGCTGGCAGCGTTCCTCTGACTAGCTAAACGTTTAGGAGGCATGTCTGAAACGTTTAAACGCACGAATTAGAATGGAAGCTTTTATAGAGTTAAACTCTATCGCACGAACTCAGATTATAAAAGAAGTGAAATAATTCCTAATGTCCTATAGCCTCCTGATTATAAGTGTGGTGCACGACACACCTATAAGCAAGAATCTACTAGACATGGCTTCATACACACCCTAGGACTCTTGAACTCTGTGCTCTGATACCAAGTTTGTCACGCCCCGAGAGGGTACCCTAGGCGTGGCCGGCACTCAGAAACCATCTCTGGCCTCTGAGAGAACCACTTTGTCTCATCACTTATTCGTTCATCAGCGGAAGCTTTAATAAGAATACTTATATGGGCTCTCCATTAACAACATCTAATGAAAGAAGAATTTTTTTTAGAAGAAGTAGTTTCAAAGAAGAACTACTCCAATTACATCATTAAACTCTGTCTATGAAGCCTCTAATACTCTTAGATGGTGCCAATGACATGTCTATGACTACCTTAAAAGAAACATAATACTCAATAATAATTAAAGGATAAAGAGTTCCTCCGAATATAAGAAGAACTCACCAAATAGCTGAAAAATAATGATCTTCAACGAAGCGCCTGTTGAGGATCTCTAACACCTGTATCTGTATCATCAAATGATGCAGGACGAATGACGTCAGTACGTGGAATGTACGAGTATGTAAAATGGCAGGAAGGTAAGGACAAATATCAAGAAACTCCTCTCAAAAAAACTCAGCTCAGAACTCAACATCATCTCAACATCAATATGCAATGCAAGTTTAAAATATAATAATAAAAATAATAGTAACAAGCAATGCTTACTCAATTGGGAGTTTCTCTAACCGACAACCATCACTTATGAGCTAGCGATGATACAATGAAGCGATGTCGTTGCCACATCCATCCAATTCCTTGCCAGGGTAAAGAAAATCACCATCTTGGATCCACTCATCAAATTCCTCTTTTTGGGACTTAAGAGGCATAGCCTCCATCCTACTCTTTTTTTTTTTTTTTTTATGGGAACAGACCCTACACGAGGCTCCCACCTCTCGTGCACAGTCAGGGGTTAAGCAACACCCCCAAGCCTTAACATAAATAATCAAAATAAAATACAAGGAGGGGGACATAAACCTTACCTCCGATCCTATGGTGGTTCATAAGTCGGCTAACCTATTAAGGTCGGCTAACTCATCCCCGATACAAAAAAAGAGAGACTAACTATAACTAGAAAGCAGTAAACCTGTGAGAGGACTCCTCCCGGTACAATTCAACTATGAAAGCATAAATGAGGGAGACTCTCCCCTTCCATGAGAAAAAGGAAAGTAACCTACACTAGTCCTATTCCAACTATGCTACATACCAGACATAGCTACATTGAAGAAGAACAAGTATACGAAACTTCTATCTCGCATGGGATGAGAAATTTTTTTCATCTTTGCTCTTTTTAGTCTTGTCGTACCAAGTAAATCCAGGTGAAGTGTGCCTTTGTATCAGTATCATGATTACCAGCTAAGGAGGCTGAAAGGAGAGGCAGTATATGGAGCTATAGTAGCCAACAGCCTTGGAGTTGTTGTGGAGAAAAGTGTAGCTGCATTCGAACACCTGCATGGGGGTCCAAATGTATGGTTGCTGCAGACCTGCACCTACAAGTAGCCAAGGCAGCAAACAAACATGGTGTACATGGGAGTGTGTTGCTTTTGGCATCTGTTGTTGCTGATGCTGTTGAACTTCATCTTTCAAGTCTGCACTTCCTCCATCCTACTCTGGCTACGTAGTTCTGGGGTTTGAGTCAATTAAACTCTTACCCAAGTCGGTGCTCAATACTAATCCCAAAATATGTGCTCATATTAATCTTATCATCTAGTCTCATTGGACTTTAATTTAAATCATCAAACTCATCTCATTACCTCTTCATCAATCATTATACTTCAAAAAAACATCATTTATATCTCATCAAAACATCTTGCTCAAAACATCATTTACTCAAATTCATTTAAACTCAACTCTTTTGCTCTTTCAAAACTCAATAAAAATACATATATAGTATTAATTCATATCACTTCTTTTATCAATGAAAATATTAAAAAGCTAATATATTTACTCAAAATATGTGTAAAAATATTCATGAACATCAAATCAATTAGGATTCATGGGAAAGTAGCCATGAACAATAATTCCAATAATATGAGAGATAATAATAATAATATTAATACATAAATATATCTAACTCAATAGAAGAAGAATTAATTCATTTAGAATTCAAAATTTGGATAAAACTCAACTATAACTCAATTATAATAAATTTAAATATTGAGCGTATGGACGAACTCAATCCAATGCTATGAAAGCCTTACATACCTTAAATCGGAAGTTTTACTTCGAATTGGAACGCTCTTGGACCCCTAGCCTTTTCTTTTCGCCAGTTTGTTTTGTGTACTACCCGGAGTATAAGAATCATCAGAGTAGTATTTTTATACTACTAAAACTAAAACTATATTTGAGAAGTAGTAAAGAAGTATATAGAGAGAAGAGTTGCTTAAGAAAGCTTGGTGAATAAAATGAGGAAATAAGGTGGGTATTTATAGGTGTGGAGGAGGGACCTAACAATAAATAAACATAATCATAAAGGATGATCTTAAAAATTCAATGGAGAATTTTGATGTTATTGATGATGTCAAATGGTTCTAGATCTTTCTATGGTAGGTGAGATGAAATCTCTTTTAACGGAATATCCGTTTTCGAAGCTGCATTTGAATAAGATAAATTCCTTATTAGGATTTGGTGTCTTCATACGAATTGTAGATATAGAAGTCTAGTTTCAGTTAGTTCAAGAATCATCTAATTTGGAGCATTCTACATCGAGATATGAATTTTATTCTACAAATACTCCATTCTGTCACAGCACTATGTGTTACAAAGATTAATTTATTTGATCTATTTAAACTCCGAATCTTAAGATATGTTCTCTATGAATGTTGTATGTAATAATGTTGTGGTTACTCAAAAATTTGAATCACCTAATTTGGACTAACCTATGAAAAGTTATGCCCAAATTACTTTAGGCATAAGAGAACATGATCAAAATACTTTTAGAACATGATCAAAATACTTTAGAACATGATCAAAATACTTTAGAACGTGATCAAAATACTCTAGGCATGAGAGAACATGATCAAAATACTTTTAGAAAATGATCAAAATACTTTAGAACATGATCAAAATCTTTAGGCATGAGAGAACATGATCAAAATACTTTTAGAACATGATCAAAATACTTTAGAACATGATCAAAATCTTTTCATGCCTTCATATAAGGACTTTTGATAAATCAACAATTTAAGCAGATAAGTATGAACGTCTGATGGGCCGTAGGCCTTTTGGACTTAAGGTGGTCTTTCTAATGGGCCAAACACGCCTTGGGTGTTAGGTCAACTTAGGCCAATACTTAAATAAGGATTTGGCTTCTCTCTACGCTAAATGGACTAGAGTGGACTTTGAAAAGAAACTGGATACCCGAGTCGGATAAACTGCAGGATGAATATAATAAACGGCGTTGGACAACCAAGAACCAACTAGCATTTTATTTATTCAAGAAGTAATGGTTATTTTCTGAAGAAACAGCCGCAGGTGACTACGTAACCGTCCTTAATCCTAATGCAAACTATTTGTTATTTGGCGGAATTTAATGTCATGAAGTGCAACAGTTATAATTTGTGAAATTTAAATAAATAAAAATAAATAAACATTATTACAAACATAGTCAAATAATCAAATCTAATGGTTAGAACCTATTAAAATCCCATCGGAGTCGCCATGCCTGTTATGTTGGAAAAAACGGTTTAAAATCAATTTCAACTTTTATAGAGAAAAAATTAATTTTAGCAAAGATGAGTCGCCACTTAATTTTTTAAAGAAATTAAGAAAACTTAATTTAAAAGACCCTAACATATTTAAGTCTTAAAAATTCAGAGAAAAATGTACGAGTTCATATTACTATTTTAATAAGGTTTTAGCACTTAAAATAGCCGCTAACATGCGGTTGTCCGACGATTTGAAAATTATTTGACTAATTTTGGGAAAATGTGTTTCAACAATAATCGAAGCATTAAACAATTTGAAAGATTATAAATTTTGAAATATTTTAAGATAATTTATAAGAATAATAGACTTGCTATAAAAATGATTAAATAAAAGAGGAATAATTTAAATAAATTATTTAAATGAAACAAACGATCATAAAAAATGGTTTCTGTTCAAGGGATTTAATTAAGTTTAAACTAAACAATTAATGTTAGAATTAGTACAGAATAAATAAATATTATTAATTAATTAAAATAAGAGTAAAGACAATAGAAATTAGTGAGGGCTAAAAGAAAACCTTTTAATTTTTAATGTTAAACTACCCCAGATATACATAAATGAAAAATATTTTAAAATAGACGATATAAAAAATTCATGTATTCATATTATTCGGATCAGCGTCGGCTTATTAATCAGAAGATAAAAATATAGTATTTTGTCATTTTTCTGCTCGGGTCGACTTCCATCATTTTCGAAGGGCCTATCTATCCCTACCCCTCCTAAGTTTATTTATTATTATAATCATAAAATGATCTAAAAGAAATAATAAAATCTAACGTCCTAAAAGATGTCTAACGTCCAACTAAATATCCAAGAGACATTGTACGTACTATTAAGGTAGGTTTTAGACTAAAGAAAATATAGTCATCCTAATTAGATACATCGCCAAACAAAACAGATGAGACGAGCAGTTAGCACATAAAATCTCAAGTAAGCCTCTAGATTAATTATTTAGCATGCTTGAAAACACAAATAAATAGTGAAAGTTATAATAATTATATGTGTGTGCATACAATCAGATATACGAGATTTAATGCAAAAATTCAAACATGATAAAATAAAGACATTCTTGATAATTTTTAATTATTAACTAATAATATTTATAAAATCCTATTAACATGATTTTTAGTTAATAGCATGATAAAATATGGTTTCTAAATGTTGCGTTGAAAATTTATTAAAATATCACAGGTATAATCTCTTTATAAAATAATATTATAAAAACTTAAATTTCTATAAGCATGATTTCTAACAATATATTGAAACTTTATGAAAAATAGTAAGCATGTTTTTAATACCATTATATGTTGAAATATTTATTAAAATGTTATAGACACGATTTCAATATAATATGATAAATAATTATTAAAATCCTATTGGCATGATTTCTAAATAAAATATCAAAAACTCTTTTAATCCTATAGACATGATTTCTATATGATTTTTATCACGCTAAATAAATCCTTCGGACATGATATCTAAACAATTAATATGTTAGAAAATATTCATTAAAATATATATAAACATGATATATTAAAATGATAAAATCATATGGGCATGATGTCTATATGAAATGGCATTCCAATCTAAATATGATTATCATCATATTCAAAATTATTTAGTAGATCCTACATATATAATGTCTAAATAGTTAATATGACAAAATTTTTGTTTGAAACTATAAATATGGTTCTAAGTTTAAGGGAAAAGTTATAATGTATAATAATCATCAAAGCAATTATTCTAATGAGATTTAAAATTTAATAAACAAAGTAACACATATAAAATAGATAAATTATTTTATTTTTTGAAACATATATGATGATAAACGTTATTTAACAAACTATCATTAGATCATTTTTTATTTTTTTTGAGTGAAGCAAACATCCTGTAAAAAAAATATTTATATCGTGAATAGATAAACCTAAGCATGTGGATATGAGTATTATAACTAGATCACATATTTTCCAAACACATAAATTTATGATAAACTAAAAAATAGAATAAGCAAATAGCAAGTATATTTCCTCCACATGTATTTTCCCCTTTTATTATATACAGAGTTTATTATTACATGCCAAAATAATCAAGAGAGAATAATTTACAAATAGAAATAATAAAACAGGAAACTAAAACTATCTGAATCCTGTTCCAAATGAACTTTTCATGTCTTGAACTTTGAAATCCAAACCCTGCTAAACTATAAAGAAAATACAAGCAATATACAAATAATATAGAGGTATAACATGATCATATGATTTTACTTCAATAAAGTAAACAAACAAGGGAAGAACATTTTTAAAATAATAAGCTAACATATAAAGAAAGGTTGGAACTAACCTGGATACTTTAGTTAGGAGTAATAAGTAAATAAAAATCCGAACCATGAAGACAAGCTAGAAATAGAATATCAGAGTATGCTGGAAATCCTTTTGTTTTTGTTTGAGGTGTTCTTAAAAATATGAAGTAAAAAATATTTTCTTTTCTTTTCTTTCTTTTCTCTCCGTCTGTCTGTCTATCCCCCAAATCGTTTGTCAAATGAGGATGGGTCTTATAGTGGTGAAAGAAATCAAGAAAAAAAATCAAAAAAAATGGCTAGGCAAGACTTTTGCAACATATTTCAAAGGAGGTGGCCAAGTTTCAACATTTATCAGCAAAATCTTCTTAATATCTTCTTTCGAAGATTTGGTCCAATTTTTCAAAAAAGAAACCTCATGAGTCAAAACGTTATAACAAACGGGACCCATTGTCAATAATTGTAGAAGAAACTAATTAGAGGGAATAATCAGTTTCAAAGGAAAATAAATTAAGACTACAAACCATCAAATCCAGATCCATAAATGTTAAATCAAGAATTATAAATTCTAACAACGTATGTTAAAATTTTAATAGAACAAATCATATTCATACTACTGAAAATGTCAGAGTTTCAAATTGGCCATTTCAAAATAAATCAAGACAAAAAGAAATATCAATCTACAATCTAAGCAGGGGACTAATTCTATATTAACAAAGGAGAAGAAATAAAATAAATGACTCCATACGACTCACTATAAATTCTCAAATTCAAACATTAAAGCTATGATAATTTGAAATTCATAAGTTAGGCAATACAGTACATGTTTCAACAAAATTAATGTCCAGGTATGATTTTTCATGGGTTAAAGAAAGCATAGACAATAATATAAATTCTTAAAGACATAAACTAACACACAATCATACAACTCGAATCCAAAATCAGTGATATGAGAACATTAAACACTAAATAGTTAAAAGAACATCTAAATATGAATTAATTATTTTTTTTAAAAAAGAATGAACCAGGACAAATCTGTCAAGATCCGTCTTTAACAAACTCAAACCTCAACCTTTAGTTTGACCAGAAGTGTGTCCACAGTGATGCTTGTCTTTGTCTCAGTCTCCGCCTTCGCTGGTTCGTCGGACGTTGGAAGCTGCTGCTGTCGCTGATGTTGTTCTCGATTGTTGTTGTCAGTTGCAGCTGTTGCCGCCGCTGTGGTTGCTGCCAGTTGCAGCTGTTGCCGCCGCTGTGGTTGCTGCTAGTTGCAGCTGCTGGACAACAGGTGTTGCTGCTGGTTGATGCTGTTGCAGGTGGCTGCTGTGCGCGGAGGTTGCTGTTGTCCGTCGAACTCGTCGGAGAAGAGAAAGAGATGGAGCTGAGGGTGTGTGAGGTTTGAGGGAATGGCGTGAGAGAGAGAGAGAGAGAGAGTTGAGGGAGCGGCGGCTTCTCAAGATGACCAAAATGAAAAGAAAAAAAATAGTTTAGGCTAGGATTTGGGTAATTAAAAATAGAAAAATGATAGAATTAATTATGGTCATTGATCAAGATGTAATAGACGATTGAGATTAAAATTAGAATTTAAAATTTTATCACTAGTTATGTATATACTATGTAAGTGTGTATATATATATATATATATACGTATGTATATAACACGTACTAAAATAGATGTATAATGAATATAGTTAACCAAAATATATAATAAACTTAATCAAGTAATAACTTTATATGTACATGTCTATAAAACGTATTAAAATAGATATGTATATATTAATATGAATAAGTAGATTATAAAATAAACTTAGTTAAGAAATATTTTTTATATAAAGAAAATACACACATACATAATATATACTAAATAGCTACGTCAGAATATTTGAACGTATTAAGCTTATTATTTAAAAAATAAAAATAGTAAATATAATAGCAATAATGTTATTATAAATTACGAATGTCAAAATATATGATTTATTGGGTAAAACTAAATATAAATTTATTTATTTAATAAAGAAATAATTTTAAAAAATTCCTATTTATTAAGATAGCAATTCGAAAAGGAGTTATGTGTTGGTCAAAATTGGGTATCAACACATACTAAACTAGTTTTTTTCTTTATTTTACAGGGCGTGGAGGAAGATTATTAGTTCTAGATTGAGCATTACCTATATCTACATCAGGACTAGTTGGTGTAATATATACATCATCATTATCATCTGGTTCTATTTCTACCTGAAATTCATTTGGTTCTTCTATACCGTAAGTTTCTTAATATTCATTTTCATTCATATCATGTGCACCTACACCTATTTCTCCAAATTCACTAGGAGGTGCTTCAGGCATACGAGAATAATTTCTACTTGTAATACTTTTATCGGAAGAACTTTTTTTCTTACTACCACTACCTTCGCCGGGACACAAATTTTTAACACTTTTACCTATATTTTTTAATCTATCCATTATGCAAATTAAACTAATAAAAAATATAAAAACAAAAATTAAATATTTAAATATATTAGAATTAATTGACTAAATAAAAGAAAGAGAAGGAGCGATTATACCAAATTACTGAAATCAAACAAAGAATTGTTAAATTGATAAAATGTTGAACACTTGAAAGTTGAAAACTTCCACTTGATGTTGTTAATTGTAAAAAATAATAAAAAATTGATATGACTTTAAGAGAGAATTGAGAAATTGAGAGAGAATTGAGAGAATTAGATGATTGTTGGTGGGAAAAATAATTAAATGTTGTATGTATTTATAGAAAAAAATTGATTAATAAATTATTATTTTTAAAAGGGGCAAATTTCAAATTGGCCATTGGGCTCAACGACTCTTTTCAAAAATTGGTCCAAAATCAATTTTAGAAAAAATAATTAAAAAAATTGGGAAATCGAGCCGGTGGACCGGTGGGCTGGTACCGATTTCTTACTAGGCCAGTCTTACAGGTCCAAGACCAAAAATAGACCAGACTGACCAAATTCTTTTGTGCTGGGCTAGTACCCCGTCCGGTCTCCCCCGTACCGGGCCCTTAATGGGCCGGTCTTATGGGTCCGGTTAGGGTGCCAACCGGCCTAGTGACGGGTTTAAAGTAAACTTACAGAAAATATGTTAGATTTGCTACAATTTGGATACAATTACATGCAAATCTTTATTGATGGGAATTCTTTTTCATGACTATTACCCAAAATAAATCAGATTCAAAATCAAAATCCCTGCAATTCGTTTATCAATATTAAAAGGTTTAATTTTTTCAAAAGATAATTGTAGATTGTTATTCCGTTGCCGCTGCTCGGAATTGATGTATTTCCATGTCCTTTCGACTTTTCTCTTCCTTCACATGAGTTTTCAGAAATACATTATTCCTTTCTTCTTTCATCAATACTCTTAGTATATTATTTCCACGAATAGTTATCTTGTTCAAATCAATTCTTGTATTATTATAACTAGAGTGTTTTAATTGGCTCAAAATAGTAATTAGGGCTTGAAATTCTATGCTATTTTAGTTTAGTTTCTGTTCTTCATAAATGGGGCTTTGACGATTTAGGGAGGTTAGCGTCTACACAATCTTACCCCTACCTTGTAAAGGTATAGAAATTATTTTTGAAAATTCCAAACAGTAACAACAAAAGACAGTTTTTTGAATAACGTAAAACTATTCAACATACTATTATTGTATTGCATTATTGTTCTTGATGTGCATATTATTTTTTTCAAAAAAGAAGAAGGGTGAAAGTAGTTGTAACAACCCCTAAAATATTGTATGTCGGTATTTCAATTCTCGACGAAAATAATACAGCCTCTGTATTTTGGGCATAACTTTTCATAGGTTAGTCCAAATTAGGTGATTCAAATTTCTGGGTAACCACAACATCCATACCTACAACTTTCATGAAGAACATATCTTACGATTCGGAGTATAAGTAGGTCAAATAAATTAATTTTTGCAAGCTATAGTACTGTGATGGAATTGAGTATTTATAGAAGAAAATTCATATCTCACTGTAGGTTGCTCCAAATTGGTTTATTGTTGAACGATATGAAACTAGATTTCCATATCTACAATTCTTATGAAGAAACCAAATCCTAATAAGGAATTTATCTTATTCAAACGCAGCTTCGAAAAAGAGTATTCTGTTAAAAAGAACTCATCTTACCTACCATGGAAACATCTAGATACATTTGACATCATGCATGACATAAATTGTCCTCCATTTAACATCATCCATGACATCAATATATTCCATTAAATTTTCAGATTTTTCTTTATAATTATTTTATTTATTGTTAGGTCCCTCTTTCCCACCTATAAATACCCACCTTATTTCCTCATTTTATTCATCAAGCTTTCTTAAGCATTTCTTCTCTCTATATACTTCTTCTCAAATATAGTTTTAGTTTTAGTAATATAAAAATACTACTCTGGTGATTCTTATACTCCGGGTAGTACACAAAACGCTCCGGCGAGAAGAAAAGGCTAGGGGTCCAAGAGTGTTCCAATTCGGAGTAAACCTTCGGATTTAAGGTATGTAAGGCTTTCATAGCATTGGATTGATTTCGTCCATGCGCCTAATATTTAAATTCATTTTAATTGAGTTAAAGTTGAGTTTTATCCAAATCTTGAATTCTAGATGAATTAATTCTTCTTCTATTGAGTTTGATATATTTATGCATTAATATTATTATTATTGTTATCTCTCATATTATTGGAATTATTGTTCATGGCTTTTTTCCCATAAATCCTAATTGATTTGATGTTCATGAATATTTTTACATATGTTTTGAGTAAAGATGTTGGCTTTTTATTATTTTCATTGATAAAAAGAAAGTTATATGAATTAATACTATATATATATTTTATTGAGTTTTAAAAGAGCAAAAGAGTTGAGTTTGAATGAATTTGAGAAAAATGATATTTTGAACAAGATGTTTTGATAAGATGTAAATGATGTTTTTTGGAAGTATAATGATTGATGAATATGAAATGAGATGAGTTTGATGATTTAAATTAAAGTCCAATGAGACTAGATGATGAGTTTAATATGAGCACATATTTTGGGATTAGTATTGAGCACCGAGTTGGGTAAGAGTTTAATTGACTCAAACCCCAGAACTACGTAGCCAGCGTAGGATGGAGGCTATGCCTCTTAAGTCCCAAAAAGAGGACTTTGATGAGTTGATCCAAGATGGTGATGTCCTTTACCCTGGCAAGGTATTGGATGGATGTGGCAACGACATCGCTTCGTTGTATCATCGCTAGCTCATAAGTGATGGTTGTCAGTTAGAGAAACTCCCAACTGAGTAAGCATTGCTTATTACTATTATTTTTATTATTATATTTTAAACTTGCATTACATATTCATGTTAAGATGATGTTGAGTTCTGAGCTGAGTTTTATTAAGAGGAGTATCTTGATATCTGTCCTTACCTTCCTGCCATTTTACATACTCGTACATTCCATGTACTGACGTCATTCGACCTGCATCGTTTTATGATGCAGATACATGTGTTAGAGATCCTCAACAGGCGCATCGTTAAAGATCATTTTTTTCGGCTATTTGGTGAGTCCTTCTTGTATTCGAAGGAACTCCTTATCCTTTTATTATTGTTGAGTGTGATGTCTCTTTTGAGGTAGCCATGGACATGTCATTGGCACCATCTAAGAGTATTAGAGGCTTCATAGACAGAGTCTGATGATGTAATCGGAGTAGTTCTCCTTAGAAACTACTTCTTCTAAGAATTATCTATTTTTCCTTTGATTATGACAAGCCTACATTAGTATTCTTAAGTCTTCCGCTAATGAATAAATAAGAAATGAGACCAAGTGGTTCTCTCAGAAGCCAGAAATGGTTTCTGATTGCCGGCCATGCCTAGGGTACCCTCTCGGGACGTGACAAACTTGGTATCAGAGCACAGAGTTCAAGAGTCCTAGGGTGTTTATGAAACCGTGTCTAGTAGAGTCTTGTTTATGGGTGTGTCGTGCACCACACTTATAATCAGGAAACTATAGGACATTAGGAATTATTTCACTTCTTTCATAATCTGAGTTCGTGCGATAGAGTTTAACTCTATAAAAGCTTTCTTTCTAATTCGTGCGTTTACACGTTTCAGACATGCCTCCTAAATGTTCAGTTAGTCAGAGGAACGCTTCCAGCACTGAGGTTCCACAGTCAGTGATGCCTCTACGGAGGACTAGGGGCCGACCTGCAAGGTCTACTGAGGTACCCCAAGTACCTACTGTTCAGACCACTCCTACTTCTGAGGAAGATTTTCGAGGAGCGATTGCTATGTTCACCCAGTTGGTGGCTGCTCGAAATAGTAGCCAAAGTTCACCAACTCCTAGCTCTAGTTATCAAGAGTCGTCTGCTGCCACGAGGATCAGAGATTTTCTGAGAATGAATCCACCGGTCTTCACGGGTTCTAACATTGATGAAGACCCCCAAAATTTCATTGATGAGATGTGAAAGATACTAAAAATGATGCATGCTACAGAGATCGAGGGGGTTGAGTTGGTGTCTTATCAACTCAAGGATGTGGCAAATGTCTGGTATAACCAGTAGGAAGAAAGTAGAGGTGAGGATGCAGAGCCTGCTCTTTGGGATGAATTTGAAAGAGCATTTCTTGATAACTTCTTTCCCCAAGAGCTACGTGAAGCAAAAATTGAGGAGTTTGTGAACCTCAAGCAAGAGAGTATGACTGTGAAAGAGTATAGTTTGAAGTTTATTCAATTGTCCAAATATGCCCCAGAAATGATTCCTCATATGAGGTCTAAGATGAGGAAGTTTGTCTCTGGCCTAGGCAAACATGTAAAGAAAGAATGTAAGGCAATGCTAATGATTTCTGACATGGATTTTTCTAGATTGATGGTGTATGCTCAGCAGGTTGAGGATGACAAGAAAAAGGACCGAGAGGAACACCTAAGCAAGAAGGCTAAGTCTGCTGGGCATGAGAATGAGCAGAAGCAAGGGAAGGGTAACAAGTCTTTCTTTCAGAAAAGGTCTTTCAATTATACACCTTCCCCAACAAATGCTTTTACACCTAATACCAGGTATGATCAGAGATCGCTAAGTCACCAAAACTTTCGATCTCAAGGTTCTCAGTCCCAATTAAGTATGGCTCAAGGTTCTAGAGAAAAACCACCATGTGCTAAATGTGGGAGGCTCCATTTGGGAGAGTGTCATGTGGGCACCAACGCTTGCTACGGATGTGGAAAGACAGGTCACTTCTAGAATGAGTGTCCTTTAAAGAGGCAGGGAGATGGAAGTAGTAGAGCTCAGTTTTCTTCTGTAGCTCCACAAAATAGAGGTAATCATAGAGGTGCAGCTTCAAGTGCAGGTGGGGGAACCAACCGTCTGTATGCTATGGGTAGTCGCCAAGACCAAGAAAATGCACCCGATATTGTTACTGGTATGCTCCGAGTCCTTTCTTTTGATGTGTATGCATTACTTGATCTGTGTGCTATATTATCTTTTGTGACTCCTTACTTGGCTAGTAAATTTGAGATCCTTCCTGAGTGTCTTCTTGAGCCTTTCAGCGTGTCTATTCCTGTTGGTGAGTCTATCTTAGCTGAGAGGGTCTATAGAAATTGTACTGTATCAATCTATCATAGGGATACCATGGCTGACTTAGTTGAGTTGGACATGGTTGATTTTGATGTGATTCTTGGTATGGACTGACTTTATTCTTGTTATTCTTCAGTTGATTATAGGACCCGAATTGTCAAGTTTCAATTTCCAAACGAGCCTATCTTAGAGTGGAAGGGGAATTCTGTAGTGCCTAGGGGTAAAATTATTTCCTACCTTAAGGCCAAAAAATTAATCTCTAAGGGATGTATATATCATATAGTCCGAGTCAAAAATATTAATGATCAGACTCTATCTCTTGAGTCAGTTCCCATTGTGAATGAATTTCCTGAAGTCTTTCCTGAGGATCTACCCGGAATCCCTCCTGATAGAGAGATAGACTTTGGTATTGATGTCCTTCCTGATACACAACCTATCTCCATTCCTCCTTATAGGATGGCTCCTGCTGAGTAGAAAGAGTTGAAAGAACAACTGAAAGACCTCCTAGATAAGGGGTTTATTAGGCCAAGTGTCTCACCTTGGGGCGCTCCTGTCCTATTCGTGCGAAAGAAAGATGGGTCCCTTCGAATGTGCATTGATTACCGACAACTAAATAAGGTCACCATTAAAAACAAGTACCCTCTTCCCAGAATAGATAATTTATTTGACCAACTTCAGGGTGCCACATGCTTCTCTAAGATAGACCTCAGATCAGGCTATCACCAGTTGAAAGTGAGAGAATGTGACATCCCGAAGACGGCTTTTCGAACCCGCTATGGTCATTTTGAGTTTCTTGTTATGTCCTTTGGATTGACAAATGCTCCAGCAGCTTTTATGGACCTCATGAACCGAGTATTCAAGCCATACCTAGATACATTTGTAATTGTCTTCATCGATGATATTTTGGTCTACTCTAGAAGTAAGAGTGAGCATGCTAATCACCTTAGGATTGTCCTTCAAACTCTTAAGGGGGAGGAGTTGTATGCTAAGTTTTCAAAGTGTGAGTTTTGGCTTGAGTCTGTAGCATTCCTAGGCCATATTATATCTGGGGATGGAATCCAAGTTGATACTCAAAAGATTGAGGCAGTTAAGAACTGGCCCCGACCCACCTCTCCAACCGACATAAGGAGTTTCTTAGGTTTGGCTGGTTACTACAGGAGGTTTGTTGAGGGATTTTCATCCATATCCTCACCATTGACTAAGCTGACTCAGAAGAAGGCTAAGTTTCAATGGTCTGATGTTTGTGAGAAAAGTTTTCAAAAGTTGAAAGCTAGATTGACTACTGCTCCAGTACTATCCCTACCCAAAGGAACGGATGGTTTTGTAATCTATTGTGATGCTTCAAGAGTTGGGTTGGGATGTGTATTGATGCAGAAAGGTAAGGTCATTGCCTATGCCTCCAGGCAGCTTAAGACTCAGGAGAGGAACTACCCTACTCATGACCTTGAGTTGGCAGCTGTGGTATTTTCTCTTAAGATCTGGCGTCACTATCTTTATGGTGTACATGTGGATGTGTTCACAGACCATAAGAGCTTACAGTATGTATTCAGCCAGAAGGATCTGAATTTGAGGCAAAGGAGATGGCTAGAGTTGCTCAAGGATTATGACATGAGCATTCTCTACCACCCAGGTAAAGCAAATGTAGTTGCTGATGCTCTTAGCAGGTTATCTATGGGGAGTACAACTCATGTGGAAGAGGAAAAGAAGGAGTTGTCAAAGGAAGTGCATAGACTTGCGCGTTTGGGAGTTCAACTTATTGACTCTAGTGAGGGTGGTACAATAGTACGAAATAGAGCGGAATCATCTCTAGTTGCAGAGGTGAAAGAAAAGCAAGATCAGGATCCCATTCTTCTTCAACTGAAGGATGAGGTTCACAAGCAGAAGGTAATGGCTTTTACCAAAGGGGGAGATGAAGTGTTGAGATATCAAGAAAGATTATGTGTTCCAAGTGTTTATGGTATTAGGGAGAGAATGATGAAAGAAGCCCATAATTCTAAGTATTCCATCCATCCAGGTTCAACAAAGATGTATCATGACTTGAGAGAAGTATACTGGTGGAGTGGAATGAAGAGAGATATAGCAGAGTTTGTGTCCAAGTGCCCGAATTGCCATTAAGTTAAAGTTGAGCACCAAAGGCCTTGTGGAGTGGCTCAGAATATAGAGATCCCGAAATGGAAGTGGGAAATGATCAATATGGACTTCATTACCGGTTTACCATGAACCCGCAAACAACATGACTCTATTTGGGTGATTGTGGATAGGATGACCAAATCGGCCCATTTCTTGCCAGTTAAGACTACGAACACTGTAGAGGATTATGCCAAACTGTATCTTAGAGAGATTGTTAGACTGCATGGAGTTCCTTTGTCTATTATCTCTGATAGGGGAGCTCAATTTACCGCTCAGTTTTGGAAGTCATTTCAGAAGGGCTTGGGTTCAAGAGTGAACCTTAGTACTGCTTTTCATCCGCAAACAGATGGTGAGGCAGAGCGTACGATACAGACTTTGGAGGATATGTTAAGAGCCTATGTCATTGACTTCAAAGGTAATTGGGATGATCATTTACCTCTTATTGAGTTTGCATAAAATAATAGTTTCCATTCGAGTATTCAAATGGCTCCTTATGAAGCTCTGTATGGGAGGAAATGTAGATCACCAATTGGTTGGTTTGAAGTTGGTGAAGCTGAGTTGATTGGACTAGACTTGGTTCACCAAGCTATGGAGAAGGTGAAAACCATACAAGAGAGGTTGAGGACTGCTCAAAGTCGCCAGAAATCCTATACTGATGTTAGAAGAAGAGATTTGGAGTTCAAAGTGTACGATTGGGTATACTTGAAAGTTTCACCCATGAAGGGTGTGATGAGATTTGGAAAGAAAGGGAAGCTTAGTCCCCGCTATATTGGTCCTTATCAGATTATGAGGAGGGTAGGTAATGTAGCCTATGAATTGGAGTTGCCCCCAGAATTAGCTGCTATTCATCCCGTGTTTCACATCTCTATGCTTAAGAAGTGTTTGGGAGATCCTTCACTTGTTGTCCCAACTGAGAGCATTGGAGTGAAAGAGAGTTTGAGTTATGAAGAGGTTCTAGTTCAAATTCTTGATCGTCAGGTTCGTAAATTAAGAACTAAGGAAGTGGCATCTGTCAAAGTCCTATGGCGAAATCAATTTGTTGAAGAGGCTATATGGGAAGTTGAAGAAGATATGAAGGCTAACTATTCTCATCTATTTGTGCCTTCTGATAACGATATTCAAGGTAATATTCCTTATTTCTACCTTTGAATCGATGTTTATTCTTGAGTTTGAGTCATTGACCATTTGAGTATCAGAGTTTTTGAGAAATTGATGTATTGATGATATTCATTCTTTATGTCTCCTATTTTCATCTTCATTCGAGGACGAATGATCCCAAGGGGGAGATATTGTAACAACCCCTAAAGTATTGTATGTCGGTATTTCAATTCTCGACGAAAATAATACAGCCTCTGTATTTTGGTCATAACTTTTCATAGGTTAGTCTAAATTAGGTGATTCAAATTTCTGGGTAACCACAACATCCATACCTACAACTTTCATGAAGAACATATCTTACGATTCGGAGTATAAGTAGGTCAAATAAATTAATTTTTGCAAACTATAGTACTGTGATGGAATTGAGTGTTTATAGAAGAAAATTCATATCTCACTGTAGGTTACTCCAAATTGGTTTATTGTTGAACGATATGAAAGTAGATTTCCATATCTACAATTCTTATGAAGAAACCAAATCCTAATAAGGAATTTATCTTATTCAAATACAGCTTCGAAAAAGAGTATTCTGTTAAAAAGAACTCATCTTACCTACCATGGAAACATCTAGATATATTTGACATCATGCATGACATAAATTATCCTCCATTTAACATCATCCATGACATCAATATATTCCATTAAATTTCCAGATTTTTCTTTATAATTATTTTATTTATTGTTAGGTCCCTCTTTCCCACCTATAAATACCCACCTTATTTCCTCATTTTATTCATCAAACTTTCTTAAGCATTTCTTCTCTCTATATACTTCTTCTCAAATATAGTTTTAGTTTTAGTAGTATAAAAATACTACTCCGGTGATTCTTATACTCCGGGTAGTACACAAAATACTCCGGCGAGAAGAAAAGGCTAGGGGTCCAAGAGTGTTCCAATTCGGAGTAAACCTTCGGATTTAAGGTATGTAAGGCTTTCATAGCATTGGATTGATTTCGTCAATGCGCCTAATATTTAAATTTATTTTAATTGAGTTATAGTTGAGTTTTATCCAAATCTTGAATTCTAGATGAATTAATTCTTCTTCTATTGAGTTTGATATATTTATGCATTAATATTATTATTATTGTTATCTCTCATATTATTGGAATTATTGTTCATAGCTACTTTCCCATGAATCCTAATTGATTTGATGTTCATGAATATTTTTACATATGTTTTGAGTAAAGATGTTGGCTTTTTATTATTTTCATTGATAAAAAGAAAGTTATATGAATTAATACTATATATATATTTTATTGAGTTTTAAAAGAGCAAAAGAGTTGAGTTTGAATGAATTTGAGAAAAATGATATTTTGAGCAAGATGTTTTGATGAGATGTAAATGATGTTTTTTGGAAGTATAATGATTGATGAATATGAAATAAGATGAGTTTGATGATTTAAATTAAAGTCCAATGAGACTAGATGATGAGTTTAATATGAGCACATATTTTGGAAGTAGTATTGAGCACCGAGTTGGGTAAGAGTTTAATTGACTCAAACCCCAGAACTACGTAGCCAGCGTAGGATGGAGGCTATGCCTCTTAAGTCCCAAAAAGAGGACTTTGATGAGTTGATCCAAGATGGTGATGTCCTTTACCCTGGCAAGGTATTGGATGGATGTGGCAACGACATCGCTTCGTTGTATCATCGCTAGCTCATAAGTGATGGTTGTCGGTTAGAGAAACTCCCAACTGAGTAAGCATTGCTTATTACTATTATTTTTATTATTATATTTTAAACTTGCATTACATATTTATGTTAAGATGATGTTGAGTTCTGAGCTGAGTTTTATTGAGAGGAGTATCTTGATATCTGTCCTTACCTTCCTGCCATTTTACATACTCGTACATTCCATGTACTGACGTCATTCGACCTGCATCATTTTATGATGCAGATACATGTGTTAGAGATCCTCAACAGGCGCATCGTTAAAGATCATTTTTTCCGGCTATTTGGTGAGTCCTTCTTGTATTCGAAGGAACTCTTTATCCTTTTATTATTGTTGAGTGTGATGTTTCTTTTGAGGTAGCCATGGACATGTCATTGGCACCATCTAAGAGTATTAGAGGCTTCATAGACAGAGTCTGATGATGTAATCAGAGTAGTTCTCCTTAGAAACTACTTCTTCTAAGAATTATCTATTTTTCCTTTGATTATGACAAGCCCACATTAGTATTCTTAAGTCTTCCACTGATGAATAAATAAGAAATGAGACCAAGTGGTTCTCTCAGAAGCCAGAAATGGTTTTTGAGTGCCGGCCACGCCTAGGGTGCCCTTTCGGGGCGTGATAGTAGTGGTCATAGTTTACTAATCTAGCTTTTCAATTTTGGTACTTGATTTAGAACAAAGAAGTAATATTCCAATTATAAACTATTCAAGAGGTTTTTATATAGTAGGTGAAATTATTTTCTGTTGAATTTTAGTATTAGTTATTCCTTAAGAATTGGGTGCTATTTGGACTTGTAGAGTCGTAACTTGCTTATCATTTACAAACAAAGTGATAATACCAACTTGCTTGTCACTAACTCTTTTATATGTCATGACAAATATGGGGTCTTCCCTATTGTCCAGTTCTCACAGAACTCTAATGAACTCATGGAGTATGTCATAAGAAAGAGAAGAAGCATAATGATTTTTTAAAATTTTGTGTATTTGTGGGGTTCATATTTACATGGCATATAAAACATTTTGCCATATCAATTTATTTTATTCATGTAGTTGAGTGATTTTTCAAGATAAAAGCCTTAAGTTGACTGATTTTATTGATACAAAACAAAGTTTTATAACTTTATTAGAAAAATTGTCATATTAAAATGACCTTTTAAGATATTAAATCTCCCAAAAAAATAAAGAGAGGAAACTGTAGCTATCACAAATGTTCAACCTCTTAACCTCTTTTTCCACTTTGACTTCAAATGAGCAGGAGGTGGGTGAGGAATTGGAATAGATAGATTTTATAAGTTCTAACAAAAGTTGCCTTCAATCACCATTTTCCACTTTACAATCAGGTTGTGATTTGTATAACTTTATTACAAACAGAACACTTACAAGTCTTTATATTTTTCACTCCCTTCGTAGTAATGTCATATACATATCTGCTTATGTGGTGTGCAATCTTGAATATGGGCCAGAGTGCTTGTCATCGCTAGCTTATCTTATTTTGGCAAAGGAGCTTTACTACTTTTTTCCACTTTTCTCGTTGCTTCATGTATTCATAATTATATTACTAATGTTATTTTTGAGTTGGGGAATACTTTTCATGTAGCTATTAAGTCTGGAATTTTTTCAACGGTAAATTAGTAAATGTTCTAATTGAGTTTTGCCTAAAAAAATGTGTTCGACGAGCTAATTTACTATTGTTGTGTTGTTAATCCTGTTTATTCTAAGTATTAATAGTGCCTAATGTAGACAAGTGAATGTAGATGATCTGTTGCACAATTTGATATATAGTTGATTCAAGCATGTATCATGTTGACTTACTTTTTGTAAAATCTTAGGTCTTGTTCTTGGTTAATTTGAATAAATCTAAGACAACAAAAGTTTAAATGTTTTGTCTTTTGCTTTGATCTATACATCAATTATCCATTGCTTCAAACTATTTTCTGCTTCACTTAAACAAATTCAAGCTAAAGTTGATAATATTGGTATTAATTAACAACCCCCGTTTTATATTACTTGAATCCTATACTAAAAATAGATGTTGAAATTTACTTGTCCAATATAAATAATACGCTCTTTATTTATTTAGGTATTCTCTTTTATATTATTGTTGAACTGCTCTGCTTTTGACTGGTGAAAGGAAGAAGGCAGAAAGTAACCTTTCTTCCCTCTGCTTTGTGGCTATTGAAGGAAAAAAAGTAGTAAATAATTTCTTTCTTCCCTCTATTTTGTTGTTGTTGACAGATCTTTCTTTACCTTAGTTTTCTCTCGTTTGGTTTGATTTTGATTTTCCGTCATTTTTAATCTAGGATTTTTTTCCTATTAGATTTATCTACTTGTTGTTTTTAAAAAAAATTGGCATCTCTTTAGTTTGCCAGTGTTAAATTTCAAAATATATAAAAGGAGATTCAAAATTAAATTATTAGTTGCCTAATATTATTTTCTAATATCCATAGCTTAATCTATTCTAGTAGTTTGCTTGTTTTTCTAAGCCTCTAAATAATGATTCTTTAGTTTTTCAGTACAATAGATAGCAAATAACTTAACAACAATTAATCATACAGTTTATGTCTAACATTTTATATTTTATTATAGGTAAATATATAATGGATAAGAATTGGATACTTATTAAGAATAAGGCACTACCAGAATACTTGAATGGTGTAAATCAATTTTTGAACTTTGCTTTTTTTTAATTTTGAGGTTGGTGCAAGAATTCAGTGTCCATGCATTAAATGTAACAACGTGCTAAGAAAACACGAGAAGAAGTGAATATTGATTTACTTAAGTGGGAATAGATCCAACATATAACAGGTGAATTTTTCATGGTGAGTCGGATTCATCTTCAGATGATGAAACAAATTCTAATGCAAACTCATATTTAAAAAATGATGATGCTGCCACTTATGAAATGTTGTATGATATGTATCAAGGTATTTCCACTAATAATCATGATTTTGATGATACCAATGAGACTCGACAGGAAGAGCCTAATACAGAAGCTAAGATTTTTTATAGGTTACTAAAGGATACAGAACAAAAATTGTATCTAGATTGTGAGAAGTACTCAAAACTTTCTTTTGTAGTGCGTCTTTTCCAAATGAAGTGTATGCACAGATGCAGTAATACTTCATTTGACTCATTGTTGAAATTATTGAGTGATGCTTTTCCCAAAGAAAACATGCTCCCTAATTCTATCTATGAAGTTCAAAAGATCATTAAAGATTTGGGTCTAGATTATGTGAAGATTGATACTTGTGTTAACAATTGCATTTTATATAGAAAAGAATATGCATACCTTGAGCAATGTCCTAAATGTGGGGAGAAAAGATGAATAGTAAAGAAAGGAGAAGATATCGGTGATGAGGTTGCCTCGACAAAGTTAAATATGAGAAATAAAAAAATTCCTACAAAGATTCTCAGATACTTTTCTATAATACCAAGATTACAACAATTATTTATGATAAAACAAATTGCAGAAGATATGACATGGCATAAAACTAAGCGAGTTGATGATGGAGTATTGAAGCATCCAGCTGATTCATTGGCATGGAATTTTTTTGATGAGGAGCATTCTACTTTTGCTTCAGATCCACACAATGTAAGACTAGGTCTTGCTTCAGATGGTTTTAATCCTTTTGGTTCGATGAGTAATGCCTATAGCATGTGACTAGTATTCTTGATTCCATATAATCTCCCTCCTTGAATATGCATGAAACAATCTAATATATTCCTATCTTTACTTATTTCTGGCCCAAAAAGCCCTAGTATGGATATTGATGTGTATCTCCAATCTTTGGTTGATGATTTAAAAATTTTATGGGAGGGTGGAGTCGAGACTTATGATGCTTTTATGAAAGAAAATTTTAAATTGCGTGCTTCTTTATTATGGACAATTAATGATTTTTCAGCTTATGGTATCTTGTCTGGTTGGAGCACTAAAGGTAAATTTGCTTGTCCAGTTTGTCATGTACATATTTGTTCAATGTACTTGAAACATGGTCGAAAGCATTGTTATATGGGTCATCGTAGGTTCTTGGAGAATGATCATATTTATCATCGAAAAAAAAAGATCTTTTGATAACACAAGAAAAGAAAGACATGCACTAGAAGCTTTGAGTGGAGATGATGCACTTTCACAACTAAATTCATCCTCACAAGGGTTTTCTGATGGCAACACAAGAAAAAGAAAATAAGATATTGAAAGACGTAACAATTGAAAGAAGAAAATCATATTTTTTGAACTCCAATATTGAAGAACTATGTCATTGCACCATAATTTGGTTGTAATGCATATTGAAAAGAATATAAGTGAAAGTGTGCTAGGAACTTTGTTGGATATTGAAGGAAAAACAAAAGATACGTTGAAATCTCGATTGGACATACAAGAGATGAAAATTAAAAAATCACTCCATCCAAGAAAAAATGATGATAAATACATACTTCTACCTGCAAGTTATACAATGTCCAAATCTGAGAAGATTCGATTCTGTCAACTCATCAAAGAAGTTAAGTTTCCTTATGCTTATGCTTTTAACGTCAGTTGTTGTGTCAAAGAAAAGGAAGGTAGAATTTTTGGACTTAAAAGTCATGATCATCACAACCCAATCCTGTAGGCCACGACTCGTGTCCGAGCTGGACACTCATACGTACCCTTAGTCCAAATTAGCATATTAGCAGAATAAACAAATATAGAAATTAATTTAGGTCACTAGATAGCGCACGAAAACAGATGTAGCTCACGGAAGCCGATAAGGCCGTCACGGAACACAAAAGCCCAAAACATATCCAGAACCCATAAAGACATATCTACAGACCTCTACAAAATGATAACATAATCATATGATGGGACAAGGCCTCGTCGTACCCCTGACCAACGTATACATATAGGCTACAGAAAGGTTAATACCAAAATATGGGCTCCGGACAAAGGAGCACTGTCAAACAGCAGAGTGGATGTTCTACGCTAGCAAATCGACAACTCAAACGTCTGTATCTGCGGGCATGTAACGCAGCCCCCGAGGAAAGGAGGTTAGTAAAGAAAATGTACTGAATATGTAAAGCATGGACTATAATAAATAAAGTCATAACCAGAACAGAATGTGTAGAAAATGAGCAAAATATCCAGAATGTCAAAATACTTATCACAAACACAGATAATACATGCGGAAAAATATATATCATATTCGTCCCCATTAGGGGACACGATGAACAAAACGTGGTCGCCCTTCCATCACTAGTGCCACAACACAACATACTCCAGAGTAGGGAACATCTCCATAACAGATCATATCATATCATATCATCAGACATCACCATATGTGTACATGGTACAATATACACCACAATCCATGTACATGTCATACCTGTCCCCTCATGTTGGGGCACAACAAACAATGTAGAGAAGTACGCTTGATAACATATCCTGGCCCGGACTCAGTGGAAGAAGCATTGAGGCATCCACGAGTGGAGTAGTGAGAAACTATATGCAATTTAAAATATTGTCAAAGACTCAATAAAGTAATAAAAATGAATTATCATTTGAAAAATAGGATGATAGTCACATCAATCACCCCTCAAATATCACTATTGATCATATCAAAGGAGCCTTAGAAATCGTAGGCATGAATCAAGACGATACAAAGTAACTTATAAAAGCCAAGGACATTAACTATCGGAGAATCTCTAAGAATAGGAACCATGAATCATCCTTGAGACTTATGAATGGAATTACCCCCAAAGCTCATATTAATCCTTACTTAATTCTAAGATATGTCAAAAGAAAGAAGGGACAACTTTACATACCTATGCCAAAAACATGCCAAGAGAAAGAAGGTAGCTTTACATATCTTTTGTGGATTACTCTTAACCACGTTTGCCTCGTCGTCTTTTGAACCTATTTAACATGAAAGAAATACTAAGGTTAATAACCTTTCACTTTCCAATTTCCAACTCTACAACCAAGTATCCATAGGAATCGTTTCCTTATCTATTTCCCTCGACTAGTTTATTACTAGTTCCGAAGTTACCAGAAATCGGCCAGCATCTCCCCTATAACTTGCCCTATCCAAATTTCCAATTACATCCTTAATTGCCAAATCCAACCAACAACAACAACAATCAGCATATATACAAGTAAAATCACTTCAACCTTACACTATATAAACTCCAACCAACTCGCTCAAAACTACGATACCAAAATAGAGTTTTTAACCTTTGTTTCATAAAACCTTTAACCATATGAAATAGAGGGTCGTGTGGCTGCAACCAACAGAACCCACACCCTTATTATAACACTTTCCATCCCTACAACACGCAATCAAATCATCTGCAATTGCAGCACCACAATCACAACACACTACTCGATTTCGATTTAACTCTAACGACTTCAATGTAGTTTGTTTTTAACGTCAAGTATTATTATACAATTTTTCCACTTATAACCTCATTTAATACATGTAATATACCGCATAAAAATATCATAAACTCCAATTTAAATGGGAAAGCCTTACCTTGTCCGAAACTCCCCAAAACTCGCCTGAAAAGCTCTTCTAGTGCGCCTAAAACTTCGTGGCTGTTTGCTATCCTTTTGGGGCTGCTTGAAACCATATATTTACATTACTAACACCTTCATACCCTCATGGTATACTCTATATAATTAATTCATGGAACGAAATCATAGAACTCACTCTTGTTTTCTCCCTAAATCCGAGGCTCTCTTTCTCTCTAGCTAAAGTTTCATCTCTCTTCTTTCCTTGAATTTTTTGGATGAAGATGTAAATGCATTGCCTCTTGCTTCCACGTGTCACCTTCATTTCCTCCTCGTGGGTTCATAATCTTATTTTACTTTATGAACTTATGTAATCCTTGCTACATAAGCTTGGTATAAACTCAAATAGCTTAAGAATGTAAGATTTTCAAGTTGGTAGCTTACGTACGTAAGTCGAGTCCTACGACTCATTACTTGGCCTCCAAATTCTTATAACCATATTTCCAATCTTCCCTACTATGAAGTGTCACATTCTCTCTTCCTTAGAGTTATTTGGTAGCATTATAGATTATCCGGCTCACATGGTGACTTCTAAAAAGCTTAAGAACGTTTCAAGAAACTTAAGAGCCTATCAAGAAACTTAAGAACCTTCCAAGGTACAAAAGTATAGGGTATAACATTTTCCCCCCTTTAGAACATTTGTCCTCGAATGTTAACTCATCTTATAGGGTTACGAGGATTTCGAGAGTTCTCTATAACCGTTGTCTTCCAATCCCTTTAGGAGTTTAGACTACCTTTGGATATAGGGAATAAGTACGGATATCTCTTCTCTACCTCTTTGTGACGTATCTAAAATATTATAACTGTATTGTCCTTATTGAACCCTTATTCCTTTTACCACGTACTTACTCGCTTGGCCCTATACCTAACACATACATATTCATAGGTTGCATAACCCTGCCGATACAACTTGTATGAGGTAGACGTAGTCTTTTCATCTGCGGGTTCATTCTGATTCACCTATCTCATTCACATTGAAACTCGCTTGTCCCATCTGATCATACTTCTTTCTTTTCTTTTATTTATTCCTTGCTCTTCTCACTTTTAATCATAGGAGGCTTGTTGTCCCTTTTCCTTGGTTATTTATCTATCGCAGCATCATTTGCGACCAACGCTATAGCCAACATCTTGGCTTTTGACCCCGCATGGTATCTTTATCCTTCACACGATCTCTTGAGTTATTCGATACCCTTCCCTAGTTGTACCCTTTCTTTGTTTAGACACACCCATCTTCTAATGTTATGTCGTGCAAGGTTTTGCCAAAATCTTGTTGACACCGCCTTAAATACCATTCTAACTTCTATCCCATTATTGTTGGCTTTCAGCCCTTCTAACTTGCTTCAGCATGTGGTCTTCTTAAAGTTTAAACATCCATGTCTGCTATATTGTAGTATCCATTATTTCCATCTTGCCCTTCCATTCTTCTCACCCGCTTCCCACCTTAAGAGGGGGGGGGGGGTACTTTTACCTTTGTCCAATCTCAAAACTCATCCAATCTCTTTTCCCAATCCGCTTGGTACCATATCATGTCCATCTCTTTCTTCATCCTTTATAACTTGATTTTATATGTACGAAACCTTGACTAAGTCACAAAGTGACGAGAACCTTTCCATACATAGTGCGACATCTCATCTATTAATCTGTACTTGTGTAATGTGACCCATGGAACAACTCATCCAAGGCCACACTCCACTTATCTTTATCAAAAGTTAATTAGCACTTTTAGTCGTTCCAATTTTAATTAGGCAATACTTGTATTCCGACGATAATTGTCCAAGGTTCTCTTGTAGGAGTAACTTTATCCCAACCTATAACCTTTGTTTCTTGGGATGAATGTATATTGCACCATTTATTCCTTAAGTTTACTGCCTTTGTCTTTTAAGGATTCCACTATTATCGGGGTGACGTTGTGTGCACGCACCACCCCTTTATACTTTATACCCCTTGCCCTTATTATGTACCTAACACAGGCTTTTAATTTTCTCAACAACATACCAAGTTTGCCTCAATTAGGGCCTTACCTTATAACCATGTAGTCGTATTGCACTTTTAAGTTCATATTGTACGTTCCTCCTTTATTCCGTATCTGAATTCATTTAATCATATCTATCTTGGGTGCTTCCGTAGATTTCTCTTATCATTTATCCCGTCTATGTCAATCATTTATTCCGCACAAGAGGAATCTTATACTGCCTCTGTATTATTTAGAATACAATACTTCCACATAATCCTTTTTCTCATTTCCAAAATGCATTCTGTCCATACATCTTTATTCGTATCATACCAATCATTCCCTAACACCCATTCTATCTCGTTGCTCATCCTTCTACAGCTTGGTCTTTTATAGTTCCATCATTTTTAGTATTCGTATCTTCATCTACACATATCATGTCCTATTGTTACACTGTCATCTCACTTTGTTCTTGCTTACTCCTTTCTGTTACTTTTTCGTTCCTTGTGCTCGCTATCATTTTTGTTATCGCATAATTTTTATTCGCAACTTTCGCAACGGAACTTGATAAGTCTTTCTTACTTGTTCCCTAGCCCGTTTTTCCATTTTATACTTACCCTTATATTCTTATTACATGGACCACGTCCTATCACTAGCCACTTTCTCACCAGGCTTTACTTATTTTCATAACGATCCTCGTTATATTCACATCATATCCTGTTCGTATTCCACCCCATAGTATAACACTTCTTAACCATTTTCATGATTCTTACTATGGGTTACTTACCCTTCTTTGTTAGTCTTATCCTTAATATCTCCCAAGCTGTCCTATTAATACTTCATATCAGTCATAATTTTGTTTCCCTTGCACTCTTGTCTTAATCATACTGTTACTCCTTTTAGTTATAGTTCGTCACAATTTATCCCTGTGTATCAACTCCATCGGTGCCATAATATATCGTTCTATCCAGAACTACCAGTCTTCTCTAAATCATCTCCCTAGGGTCACAAGTCCTTTCCAACTTCGGTTTACCATATCAATATTGACCTCCTAGTTTCTATTGCCATCAATTCAGCAATTAACTTATTTCTTGAGGTCAGCCATACTTGTGGTTTAGCCAAATCTCATCATTATTGTGGGCACGACCTTTCAAGACATACTACAGCCCTGTATCTCATTCTCTTTTTATTTCTAGGAAAATTTGGGCAGAGTTTCCTCTGTAATTCTTACTATCTCGAACCTGCATGCAGAAAATACCAACAGTGCCTCACAGGGTTAATATGTATAAAGTTACATATATATGTATCATATCGCATCCACACAGGGCGCCCACAATCAATAGTATGAAAATGGACTTACCTCGTACGTCCACTAGAACTTCCCCTGTTACACTTTCATATCTACTCTTTCTTTCAATTTACAACTTTACATTTCAATTCTACTTCTATACCGTACCCAACAAATATCTTTTGTGCCTTTGCTTACCTACGTGCCTTGTGACTTCCAATATCGTCAGTCACTTCCTTCCGTTACTGTCATCCTTCTGTTAACATCCAAGGTTAATATAAGGAGTTTTCCTATGACTCAGATCTATCGCACGATCTTAGATATGAAAGAAAGGTAACATCCTAAATGTCCTGTAGCCTCCTGTTTATAGATGTGGCGCGCAACACGCCAATAAATAGACTCTTTTAGACACGGTCTGTAGACACTCTAAGAAAATACTGCTCTGATATCACTTTTGTCACAACCCAATCTCGTAGGCCGTGACTCATGCCTGAGTTGGATACCCATACGTACCCTTAGCCCAAATTAGCATATTAGCAGAATAAATAAATATAGAAATTAATTTAGGTCACTAGATAGAGCACGAAAACAGATGCAGCTCACGAAAGCCGACAAGGCCGTCACAGAACACAAAAGCCCAAAACATATACAGAACCCACAAATACATATCTACAGACCTCTACAAAATGATAGCATAATCATATGATGGGACAAGGCCCCGTCGTACCCCTGACTAACGAATACATTAGGCTACAGAAAGGTCAGTATCAAAATATAGGCTCCGGACAAAGGAGCACTATCAAACAGTAGAGTGGATGTCCTACGCAAGTGGATCGGCAACTCAAACATCTGTACCTGCGGGCATATAATGCAGCTCCTGAGGAAAGGGATCAGTACGGAAAATGTACTAAATATTTAAAGCATGAACTGTAATAAATAAAGTCATAACCAGAACATAATGAGCAAAAAATGAGCAAAATATCCAGAATGTCAAAATACTTATCACAAACATAGATAATGCATATGGAAAAACATATGTTATATCCGGCCCCATTAGGAGACTCGGTGAATAAAATGTGATCGCCCTCCCGTCATTGGCGCCAAAGCACAACATACTCTAGAGTAGGAAATATCTCTGTAACAGATCATATCACATCAGATCGTCATATCATATCATATCATCAGACATCAATATATGTGTACATGGCACAACATACACCACAACCCATGTACATGTCATACCTTCCCCCTCTCGTCGGGGCACGGCGAACAATGCAGAGAAGTACGCTTGATAATATATCCTATCTCGATCTTAGTGGAAAAAGCATTGAGGTATCCACAAGTGGAGTAGTGAGAAACTAAATGCAATTTAAAACATTATCAAAGACTTAATGAAGTAATAAAGACGAATTATCATTTGAAAATCAGGACGATAGTCACATCAATCACCCCTTAAATATCACTATTGATCATATCAAAGGAGCCTTAGAAATCGTAGGCATGAATCAAGATGATACAAAGTAACTTATAAACGCCAAGGACATTAACTATCGGAGAATCTCTAAGAACAGGAACAATGAATCACCCTCGAGACTTATGAATAGAATTACCCCCAAATATGATATTAATCCTTACTTAATTTCAAGACATTCCAAAAGAAAGAAGGGACAGCTTTACATACCTATGCCAAAAACATGCCAAGAGAAAGAAGGTAGCTTCACATACCTTTTATGGATTACTCTTAACCACGTTCGCCTCATCGTCTTTTGAACCTATTTAACATGAAAGCAATACTAAGGTTAATAACCTTTTACTTTCCAATTTTCAACTCTACAACCATGTATCTATAGGAATCGTTTGCTTATCCATTTCCCTCGACTAGTTTATTACTAGTTCCGAAGTTACTAGAAATTGGGTAGCATCTCCCCTATAACTTTCCCTATCCAAACTTCCAATTACATCCTTAATTACCACATCCAACCAACAACAACAACCAACAGTATATATACAATTAAATCACTTCAACATTACATAATATAAACTCCAATAAACTCGCTCAAAACTACGATACCAAAATAAAGTTTTTAACCTTTGTTTCGTAAAACCTTTAACCATACAAAACGGAGGGTCATGTGGCTGCAACCAGAAGCACCCACACCCTTATTAGAACACTTTTCAGCCTTGCAACATGCAATCAAACCAGCTACAACCGCAGTACCACAATCACAACACACTACTTGACTTCGATTTAACTCTAACGACTTCAATTAAGTTTGTTTTTAACGTCAAGCATTCTTATGTAATTTTTCCACTTCCAGCCTCATTTAAGACATGTAATATACCTCATAAAATATTATAAACTCCAATTTAAATGAGAAAGCCTTACCTTATTCGAAACTCGCCAAAACTTGCCTCGGAAGCTCTTCTAGCGCAGCTGAAACTTTGTGGATATTTGCTAACCTTTTGGGGATGCTTGTGTGACGCCCCGGATGGGTACCCTAGACGTGATCGGCACTCAAAAGCCATTTCTGACCTTCAAGCGAACCACCTGATTCAGTCACACTATCATTCAATCACATTCACTCAAAAGAGGGTTCAATCACAACATACTATTCATAATATGGGGGCCGAAGGCCAAACATTATCAACTCAATAAAACAAGTATATAGGACTCCTCAAGGTAACAGTCCAAGCTCCCCACACTCTAGTCTATGAAGCCTCTATCAAAGTCTACGAGGTGCCAATGACAAGCCCATTGCTACCAATAATCAAAATAAGGAGACAAAACGAAAGTATATAAGGAGCTCAAGATCCTCCGGAAACTAGGAGGATTCACCAAGTAGCTGGAAGTGTGTGGATAATCAACGGTGCACCAGTTGATGATCTCTGGTACATGTCTCTGCATCATGAAATGATGCAGGCCAAATAGCGTCAGTACGTGGAATGTACGAGTATGTAAAATGGCTGGATAAAACAAACATCAAGAAAACATCAATATCAACTCAGGATCTCAACTCATATATATACATATAATAACTCACTCAAGTGTCTTAAGTCTAACAATAAATGGTTTAGACGGAACCAATCATAAGCCACTCAACTCAACTGACTCGGAGTACAATCAAGACCTAAATGGGAGTTTCTCTTATTCGACAACCATCACCTATGAGACAGTGATAGTACAACAATCAGACATTGTTGCCACGTCTGCGCCAAGGACCAAACTACTGAGGCATATTCCTAGCGCGATAGTGGTGCGTTGCGCCACTGCGGTGCCAAGCCCAGATTCCCAGAAGTTGCGACCCAGGCCTAAAATTCCTGCTGTGCTAGTTCATCTTTGGATCGTCATATCTTTTGACTCCAAACTCCAAAATTTATATTCTTGGTGGCGTTGGGAAGAAGACTCGATGACCTTTAATTTAATAGGTCGTGGGCCACCCAGATCATCATATTTCAAAAGATAGAGTCGTTAGAAGTCAACCTCTTATGTGAACTCCTCCTCAAACTTAGCTACGATGAATCTTTTTAGACTTAGTTTGGCTCTAAGGATCCATTATGACCCCACATCACCTCTAACACTCTTTAATTACTTAGGGACTCATCTTAACTCGTGCACATACTTCAAAATAATTGAGTTCGACCCTACACGTATACAAGAAAGGTCTGAATCTTAGGGAAATATTTTGAGGGGTGTTACATCTTGAAACCATAAATTTACATTACTAACACCTTCATACCCTCATGGTATACCCTATATAATTAATTTCATGGAACAAAATCGGAGAACTCACCCTTTTTTCTCCCTAAATTTGAGGCTCTCTCTTTCTCTCTAGCTAAAGTTTCTTCTCTCTTCTTTCCTTGAATTTTTTGGATAAAGATATAACTTATGGGATAAGGATGAGTTGAAAAGTCATAAAACATATATATATATATATATATATATATATATATATATGCCACCTTAGAGGGGTGACATGTGTCATCCCCTAAGTGGTGACACGTGTCAAGCCCTTAGTGGGCCAATGCATCACCTCCTCCACTTAGAGGCTGTCATATGGCATATGGGGGACCACCCCCTTGCTTCATCTGCTGCCATGTGTCACTTCCATCTTCTGCCATATGTCACTGCCTCTTGCTGCCACATGTCACCTTTTTTTCCTCCTCGTGGGTTCATAATCTCGTCTTACTTTATGAACTTATGTAATCCTTGCTACATAAGCTTGGTATGAACTCAAGTAGCTTAAGAATGTAAGATTTTCAAGTTGGTAGCTTACGTACGTAAGTCAATTCCTACGACTCATTACTTGGCCTCCAACTTCTTTCGAATTCTTATAACCATATTTCCAATCTTCCCTACTATTGAGTGTCACATTCTCCCTTCCTTAGAGTTGTTTGGTAGTATTATAGATTAACCGGCTCACATGGTGACTTATAAAAAGCTTAAGAATGTTTCAAGAAACTTAAGATCCTATCAAGAAACTTAAGAAGTTTAAGAAGATTAAGAACCTTCCAAGGTACAAAATTACGAGGTATAAAAATTATTTTCTTTCTGAACGTATTTTTCCAGTTATCATCAAAGAAATTTTGCAAAAGGACGTATATGATCCATTAATTGAATCTTCGTTATTTTTTAGTGATTTGTGCGCTAAGGAATTGTGTGTGGAGAGATTAGATCAGCTAGATAAGAACATACGAACGATAATTTGTAAATTGAAACGTGTGTTTTTACCAAGCTTCTTTGATGTTATGATTCATTTGACAATTCATTTGGGACAAGAGGCAAAGATAGTTGGTCCCATTCAATTTTGATGGATATATTATATAGAAAGGTTATATTTTTACTATTCTGAATTTTTAATTGAAAATTTATTACAAAATTGATATATTTTACTTTATAGATATTTGTGCACATTAAAAGGTTATGTGCGCAATAATGGTCGCCCAGAAGGATCAATTGTTGAGGGCTATATTGCAAAGGAGTGCATGACAATATGTTCTAGCTATTTGACTGTGCAAGAAAAGTCAAAAGAAATGGAAAAGTAGGAAGAAAAAGTAAAGCAAGAAAAGTCAAAAAAGGGGTAAAGGAAAAGGAAGACAGCTGCCTTTCTTTATGCGTTCTTATCACACAAAAATGCGTATCTCCTTCTTTTACGCGTTCTTCATTTACTATAAATAGAGGGCCTCTTGCCCTCATTTATGTCATCCCAAAAAAATTCAAAAAAAGAGAGAGTAAGAATTTAAAGAGAGTTATACACCAAGATAAATATTGTAGTCTTGAGTGTCATCTTTAGTAGTTGTTCCTTTTATAAGAGAGAAGTATTTATTGTTATTTTTTCTTATATTTGAGAGCAATGTACTCCCATATTATCATAGTAAAATCTTTCTACCCCATGGTTTTTCCTATCAATCTGTTTGAGGGGTTTCCACGTAAAATTCTTATGTCTAATTTATTTTCATTATTTATTATTATATCAAACTTTAGTTTTGGTGCTTCATTCCCCAATAATGGTATCAGAGCCCTCAGTTATTCGGTCTAATTTATGCGAAGGTACTATCTGTGAATAATAAAATTACTATTCACGTAAATAGTAAATTTCGGTGACAGTATAGTTTATCATGATTGTTCTCAAAAATATTCAGAAATAATCTAGAAGGGTGTAAAGCAAATAATAATATTGAGTACAATAAAGTTTGACGTTGAAAAATTCAATGAGACTAATTTCTCATTGTAGAAAATGAAAATAAGAATGATATTGAGAAATGATAATTGCTTAGCTACAATTGAAAGCAGCCCACATACTTTACTAATGACAGCAAGTGGAACGACATAGACAGCAATGCAGTTGCTGATCTACACTTGGCACTAGCTGATCAAGTGTTGTCTAGTGTGGCTGAAAAATAGACGGCGAAGGAAATATGAGATAATCTTACGGGATTGTACAAGGCCAAGTCTTTGCATAATAAAATCTTCTTAAAAAGAAAATTGTATACTCTTTGAATGGCAGAATCCATGTCAGTTACTGAACACATCAATACTTTGAATACTCTATTTTCGCAACTTACAATAATGGGTTACAAAAATAGAGAGGACTGAATGTGTGGAGCTTCTACTTCAAAGTCTGCCTGAATCATATGATCAACTCATCATCAACCTGACGAACAATATAGATAGTCTAGTTTTCGATGAAATTGCAGTCGTTGTCTTAAAAGAAGAAAATCGGCACAAAAATAAGGAAGACAAACAAGCAAGTACAGCAAAGAGTTTTCAAAGAAAAAGGCAGATGTTTTTCCAGTTTTTAAAGAGTTCAAAGCGCAGGTAGAACTTGAATTTGAGAAAAAGATCAAGTGTTTGAGGACAGATAATGGAGGAGAATACACTGATGATGAATTTGATAACTTCTGTAAACAAGAAGGTATTAAAAGGTAGTTCACGGTGGCATATACTCCACAACAAAATGGATTAGCAAAGTGGATGAACAGAACCTTGTTGGAATAGACAAGAGCTATGTTGGCAACTACTGGGTTGAAAAAACCATTCTGAGCAGAAGCAGTCAAAACTGTCTGTTATGTGATCTATCAATCACCATCAACTGCAATTGATCTGAAAACGCCAATGGAGATGTGGACAGAAAAACCAGCTGATTATTCTCGCTTACATATATTCGAAAGTCCTGCTTATGTTATGTACAACACCTAAAAAAAATCGAAGTTGGATCCAAAATCTAGGGAATATATTTTCTCAGGGTATGCTGATGGAATCATGAGGTATCGCTTATGGGATCTCATTGCCCGCAAGGTGGTAATCAGCAGGGATGTTTTATTTATTGAAAATAAGATACAAGAAAAAGAAGATAGCACTTCAAAAAAAATCAGAGACTACTATAGTTGAAGTTAAAAAAATAAAAGAAGTTCCAGTTCCTTCTGAAGCAGCACCAGAGCATGAAGAACAAGAGCAAGTTGAGATCGAAACTCCACAAGTTCGACGGTCAACTAGGGAGAGAAGAGAACCAGCTTGGCACTCAGATTATTCTACGAAGAGCAATATTGCATACTGTCTATTAACAAAAGATGCAGAGCCTTCAACTTTTTACGAGGCTATGAAAGGCCAAGAATCATCTCTATGGATGACAGCAATACAAGAAGAAATTGAAGCTCTTCATAAAAATAAAACAAGGGATCTTGTTCAATTACCATAAGGAAGAAAGGCCATTAGAAACAAATGGGTCTACAAGTTCAAACGCAATGGTAATGATCAAGTGGAGAAGTATCGTGCAAAATTGGTGGTGAAAGGATTCACTTAGAAAGAAGGTATAGACTTCAATGAGATATTTTCTCCGATGGTTCGACTCACAACAATTCGAGTGGTACTGGCGATGTATGCTATATTTGACTTGTACTTGGAGCGGTTAGATGTCAAAACTGTATTTCTTCATGGAGAGCTTGAAGAAGAAATTCATATGCTCCAACCAGAAGGTTTTGAAGAATAGGGAAAAGAGAACTTGGTTTGGAGGTTGAACAAATCTCTATATAGTCTCAAACAGGCGCCGAGATGTTGGTATAAGAGATTTAATTCCTTCATTATAAGCCTTGGATACAACAGACATAGTTGAGATCGTTGTGTTTATTACAAGAGATTTGGTGATAATAATTTTGTTATTTTGCTATTGTATGTTGATGACATGTTGGTAGCAGGCCCCAACAAAGATCATCTCACAAATTTAAAGGCACAGTTGGCTAGGGAGTTTGAAATAAAGGACTTGGGACCAGCAAACAAGATTCTAGGGATGCAAATTCACCGACACAGAAATAATAGGAAGATTTGACTTTCTCAAAAGAACTACTTGAAGAAAATCTTGCGACTCTTCAATATGCAAGACTATAAGTCAATTTCTACCCCACTTCCTATTAATTTCAAGTTATCTTTAAGTATGAGTCCTAGCGATGAAGTAGAGAGGATAGAGATATCTCGAGTACCGTATGCATCAACAGTGGGAAGTTTATTGTTCGCCATGGTATGTACAAGACCTGACATTGCACAAGCAGTGGGAGTGGTTAGTCGATAGATGGCTAATCCTGGTAGAGAGCATTGGAATACTTTTAAGAGGATCCTGACATATACCAAAGGTACCTCAGATATTGCAATATGTTATGGAGGATCAGACTTTACTGTTAAAGGTTATAATGATTAAGATTATGCAGGTGATCTTGATAAAAGCAAGTCCACCACAGGTTATGTGTTTACTCTTGCTGGAGGAACAATAAGATGGGTTTCAAAACTGCAGTCTATCGTGGCTACACCTACGACGGAAGCAGAATATGTAGCATCTACACAAGCTAGCAAAGAGGCAATATGGATGCAGATGTTACTAGAGGAGCTTAGGCACAAACAAGAAAAGGTTGCTCTATTTTGTCACAGTCAGAGTGCTTTGCATATTGCAATGAATCCGACTTTTCATTAAAGGACAAAGCACATACGATTTAAGTTTCACTTCATTCGTGAGAAGGTGGAAGAAAGTAGTGTGGATATTCAGAAATTTCACACTAATGACAACCTAGCAGATATATTTACGAAGCTGATCAACAGTAACAAGTTTATATGGTGTCGATCTACTATTGGCCTAGCAGATATGTAATATTATAGTACTTGGGTAGAAAGGATGGTGTGAAGACTTAATTGATTCTCAATTAAATCTTCAAGTGGTCGAATTCAAGAAAGTCAAAAAGGAAGGTGCACATGCACCATCCAAGAAAAAAACGCGTATTTTACGTGTTTCAAAAATTGTTGTCTCCTTTAGAAACTTTTGATAAGAAAACTCATATTTTACATGAAAACATGTATTTTATGCATTTTTAGTTTCCTATAAATAGAGGACATCTTTCCCTCATTTAGATCATCCCACAAAAAAAATACAATCCAAAAGAGTAAGAACACAAAGAGAGTTATACATCAAGATAAATATTATAGTCTTGAATGTCCTCTTTAGTGAGTTATTCCTTTTATAAAAGAGAAATGTTTATTGTTGTTTTCTCCTTGTATTTGAGAGCAGTGTACTTTCATATTATAATAGTAATATCCTTCTACCCCATGGTTTTTTTCCTCTATCTGTTTGAGGGATTTCCACATAAAATTCTTATGTTTAATTTATTTTTATTATTTATTATCGTATCAAACATTAGTTGTGGTATTTCCTCCCCCTAACAGTACTATGAATGAATATTATGATTTTCTTAAGGAGATTATCGAATTAGAATGGCCAATGACATCATGTATGAAGTTAGTTTTATTTTATTTTGATTGGTTTGATCCCTCTAAATAAGGCATGAAATTTGACGGTCAATCTGGTATTGTTAAAGTTCAAAAAAGGGGAAGATATTCTAAATTTGACCTTTTCATCTTTCCCGAAATGGCAACTCAAGTTTATTATGCAAATCATCCTAAAAATAAAGGAAATAAGGCTAATTGGTGGGTAGTTATAAAAATAAAGCCAAGAGCTGTAGATACAAGATACAACTTGGAAGTTGCTTACGAAGAGGAGCAATAAAGTGTTACTAGTGCAAATATAGAGGATGACCTAATTAATTGCTTACGGGATGAATAAGTTGTTGGTGAAGAGGTAGATTGTAACATCCCCTAAAAACGTTGTATACGATGTTTCAATTTTTGCCTAAACATGATACAGCCTTTGTATTTTGGTCATAACTTTTCATAGGAATATCCAAATTGAGTGATTCAAATTTCTGCGTAACCACAAGATCATTACCTACAACTTTTATGAAGACCATATTTTAAGATTCGGAGGTTAAGTAGGTCAAATAAATTAATCTTTGTAAGGTAGGATGCTTTGTAAGGTAGGATGCTGTGATGGAAATGAGTGTTTATAGAAGAAAAAATCATATCTCACTGTAGGTTTATCCAAATTGGTTGATTCTTGAACTATATGAAACTACACTTCCATATCTACAATTCTTATGAAGACACCAAATCCTAATAAGGAATTTATCTTATTCAAATGCAGCTCCCAAAAAGAGTATTCTGTCAAAAATAACTCATTTCACCTACCATAGAAAGATCTAGATACATTTGACATCACTCATGACATAAATTGTCCTCCATTTAACATCATCCATGACATCAATATATTCCACTAAATTTTCAGATTTTTATTTATAATTATTTTATTTATTGTTAGGTCCTCTTTCCCACCTATAAATACCCACCTTATTTCCTCATTTTATTCATCAAGCTTTCTCAAGCAAATCTTCTCTCTATACACTTCTTTACACATTCTCAAATATAGTTTTAGTTCTTAGTAGTGAAGAAATACTATTCCGGTAATTCATATATTTCGGGTAGTACACAAAACGTTCCGGCAAGGAGAGAAGCTAGGACTCAAGAGTGGTCATTAAGTCTTCCGGTACCAACTAAAGCTTCGGTTTCCAGGTATATAAGGCTTTCATGAGAGTATTCCTTCCACTCTCATATCTAAATTATTTTGATTATATAATAAATTATATTTATTTTCTTTAAGCTTTACTCTAAATTATGTGGTGTTTATCCATGAATTCTTCCATCCATATAGTTCAAAAACTCTTTCAATTAAGTCTCTTGATTTCAAGTAATATTTTTATTATGGTAATTTTTATTTTTACTTAATAGTATGAATCATGGTTAAACTAATGATTATTGGTTTATTGTGATACAACATAATTTTATATGTATGAATTAATGGTTTACAAGTAATTCCTCTATTTATCTATTTAAAGGTTCTTGAAATTCATGGTGGGTTGTTTAAAGCATGTTTTTTAATTAATGGATTTCAAAGTATTTATGTATATTTATTTACATACATATTTGCAAGTTGAAGTGATTTGAACTCACCTAGTTTTACTATGTTTTTAATAAAGTTTGACTTGAAAGCTTTGACTCCAAATAAATATTTATGAAAGTAATATCTATGATCAAAAAGGGAGTCTTATGAAATGAAAGAATGATGAAATAATATGAATCATGGATTCTTTATGCAATAAGGACAATTCTTGCATATTTAAATTATCAAATGTTTTAATGAGCTATTCTACCAAATATGATACTATGAATATTTTGAAGTATTAAACTATTCCGTGGGATTGACTTAGCACCGAATGAGGCATTGAGGTGGGATTCGGTAAGGGAATCCTAGTAGCAACCCCTTGTCTCATTAACTATGTGCCAACATAGGAGCCCTTGTAGGCTTAGGCTAATGGATCCATAAATAGCCCTTAAAGTTAAAGTTAAAGAAATGAATGAAGTTGACGGAGTTCTACCTGGCAAGTAGTCTCCTCGGCCAACGTAGGGGGTTATGTTGGATTTCATGTAATAGCTCGCATGGTCTTAAATATCGGTTATGGTTAATTTCCCATAAAATGAATGTTTTAAAGGATATATATATGATTTATTATGCATACATTAAATTATGTTCCATATTACATAAATGTTTTAATGTTTTCTCAATGTTCATGCATCCTTACATACTTAGTACATTCAAAGTACTAACGCATACTCTTTTGCCTACATGATATCATCATGTAGGAATCAGTGCTCCTCCTCATTCTCCTCCACGTGGCTAGTTGATATTCCATTGAAGACTACTTTTGGTGAGTTCCCATGTTCCGGGAACAATACTCCTTTATCTTTTTAGTTTATGATATGTTAAGATATTTTACTATGGAATTTCTTCTATTATGATTGAGGGTGAGCTAGAGACTTGTCTTAGTCCCGTTAAATCTAATAGTTAGAGGTATTGTTGGACATATGTAAGTTGAAGATTTATTATGATTTCCGCTTGTTTATTTATCATCATTACCTATGAAAGGCTAAAAGAATGCTAAGAGGCTTGTTTGAGGTACTTTCGGGTTCCTCATTCGCCATGTCACGTCTAGGCCCTAGGCTTGGGTCGTGAAAAACTTGGTATCAGAGCCCGAGGTTTTGAATGATCCTTGGAAGTCCAACATACCGCGTCGAATAGGTTCTTCTTCACGGTTGTGAAGCGCGCCACAATTATGAATAAGAGACTATGAGACGTTTAGGAAAATTTTCACTTCTTTCAAATTCATATCGTTCCTTAGAGTGTCCTAAGCTTTCCTTTAACTAACGACCCATTTTGTGTTCTCTAGATAATGACTCATGGAAGATCACCTCGAAGAGCAAGGGTTGACGATGAGGACCAAACTCCTTTGATTCCTAATGCCCAACATCATGAGGACGGGGTAACCCATGCCGAGTTTCGCAGTGTTATTACTTTGTTAGCTCAAGTCATAGCTAACCAAGGGAATCTAGGTGTTCCTCCTCCCTAAATACAAAATCCAGCCTCTAGAATTCGGGATTTCCAAAGGATGAATCCACCCGAGTTCGATGGTTCTAAACTAGATGAGGACCCTATGGAGTTCATTAATGAGGTGTACCGGATTGTGGCTATCATGGGTGTGCCACCAAATGAGAAGGCCGAACTAGTGGCCTACCAACTCAAAGGTGTAGCTCGAGTGTGGTACGAACAATGGGTTGTTGAGAGGGATGAAGAAATAGGATCGATAGAATGGGAAGAGTTCAAAGGTGCCTTCCTAGACCGCTTCTTCCCATTAGAGCTAAGAGAGGCCAAAATCCAAGAGTTCATCAACCTCCGTCAAGAGAGTATGAGCGTGAGGGAGTATGCTCTCAAATTCACTAAGTTGTCAAAGTATGCTCCTTTTATGGTCTCCGACCCAAGAGCTAGGATGAGCAAGTTTATTTCCGGTGTCTCAAGCTTGGTGTCCAAGGAGTGCAAAACGGCCATGTTGGTCAAGGAGATGGACATCTCTCGGTTAATGACTTACGCAGAACAAATCGAAGAAGAGAAGCTTAGAGAGAGATCAAGGGGGTTCAAAAAGGCTAGAATGGATGGTGGAGGGTTTAACCCTCAAAGGTCCGATCATGGTAACAATGGCAAAGCTCAAGGTGGGCAACGATTTGTGGGATAAGGTTCCACCAATACTCCTCATCCAAAGTTCAACAAGGACAAGAGTGGTAAACCAATGATTCCAAGAGAGAATGTTGCTACTCAAACTTTCCCCACATGCAAGAAGTGTGGAAGGACTCACAAAGGGGAATGCTTAGCCGGCTCCAATGCATGCTTTAAGTGTGGCAAGCTGGGTCACCATGCTAAGGATTGTAGAGATGGTGGTGGTAGGACTCAAGGACAAATTGCTCATGGTCAACAAGTCCAAGGAGGTGTCCAACGCACCAACCGCTTTTATGCCTTGCATGGGAGATAAGAGGTTGAGGATACACCCAATGTCATTACCGGTATGTTAAAGGTCTTTTCTTTTGATGTGTATGCACTATTAGATCCGCGTGCAAATTTATCTTTTGTTACTCCATTCCTTGTTAATAGATTTGATGTTTTACCTGAAATGTTATTAGAGCCCTATTGGTGTCTACCCCCGTTGGTGAGTCAATTATTGCTAGAAAGGTCTATAGGGGTTGCCTTGTGTCTATCTTGCATAAAGTTATTCCTTGTGATCTCATTGAGCTTGACATGATAGATTTCGATGTCATTCTTGGGATGGATTGATTACATGCATCTTATGCTTCCATAGATTATAGGAATCGTCGAGTCAAATTCCAATTTCCAAATGAGCCTGTTATTGAATGGCAAGGTCATGATTCGGTGGTGAAGGGTCAGTTTATTTCTTATCTTAAGGCCCACAAAATGATTTCTAAGGGACCACATTGTGAGGGTTAGGGATGTCAACTCCAAAAGTCCTTCTTTTGAGTCAGTTTCTATAGTCAATGAATTCCCCGATGTCTTTCCCGATGACCTTCCTGGTGTCCCTCCCGAAAGGGAAGTTGATTTTAGTATCGATCTCCTCCCTAATACCCAATCTATCTCTATTCCTCCTTACCGTATGGCCCCGGCAGAATTAAAAGAGTTGAAGGAACAGTTAAAGGACTGTTAGAGAAGGGGTTCATAAGACCAAGTATTTCTCCATGGGGTGCTCCCGTTCTATTTGTGAGAAAGAAGGATGGGTCACTTCAAATATGCATAGACTACCGGTAATTAAATAAGATGACCATTAAGAACAAGTACCCACTCCCTAGAATAGATGACTTGTTTGATCAATTGCAAGGGGCAAGTCACTTCTCCAAGATCGACCTTCGGTCCGGCTATCACCAACTACGGGTAAGGGAGTGTGACATTCCCAAAACAGCCTTCCGAACAAGGTATGGTCACTATGAGTTTGTGGTGATGAGTTTTGGGTTGACGAATGCACCGGCGGTGTTTATGGACTTGATGAATAGGGTGTTCAAACCTTACCTTGATACCTTTGTAGTAGTCTTCATTGATGATATTTTAATTTACTCTCGGGGTGAGGAAGAACATAAAAATCACTTGAGATTTGTGCTTCAAACATTGAGGGATAGACAATTATTTGCAAAATTTAGTAAGTGTGAATTTTGGTTAAAGGAGGTAGCATTTCTTGGTCACGTAGTGTCCGGTGATGGAATCAAGGTTGATCCTAAGAAAATAGAGGCAGTCAAAAATTGGCCTAAACCATTATCTCCTTCAGACATTAGGAGCTTCTTAGGTCTAGCCGGGTACTATTGAAGGTTCGTCAAAGGCGTTTCTTCCATTTCATCTCCTATGATAAAATTGACCCAAAAGAAATCCAAATTCATATGGACAGATGAGTGTGAGAAGAGTTTCTAGACCTTAAAAGATCGACTTATCTCTGCTCCTATTTTGACTCTCCCAGAAGGATTAGAGGGGTTTGTAGTTTATTGTGATGCTTCAAAGATTGGTTTAGGTTGTGTCTTAATGCAAAACGGCAAGGTCATAGCCTATGCTTCTAGGCAATTAAAGGTGCATGAGCGTAACTACCCTACCCACGACCTTGAATTGGCGGCCGTTGTTTTTGGTCTGAAGATTTGGAGGAATTACCTCTATGGGGTGCATGTGGATGTGTATACTGATCATAAGAGTCTTCAGTATGTGTTCACCCAAAAGGACCTTAACCTAAGGCAAAGGAGGTGGCTAGAACTCCTTAAGGACTATGACATGAGTGTGCACTATCATCCGGGTAAAGCTAATGTGGTTGCTGATGCACTTAGTAGAGTGTCTATGGGGAGTATGGCCCATGTGGATAAAAGTAAGAGGGAGTTGGTGAAAGATGTTCACCGATTGGCTAGATTAGGGGTGAAGTTGTGTGGTACTAATGATGGGGGTATGGTTGTTCAAAATAGGTCTGCATCCTCTTTGGTGGTGGATGTTAAATCCAAGCAAGATCTTGACGCAAAGTTTATCGAGTTAAAGAAGTTGGTAAAGGAAAAGAAGATAGAGGTCTTTTCCCAAGGGGGAGATGGGGTACTGTACTATCAAAGTCGGATATGTGTTCCAAATGTTGATGGCTTAAGGAGTTTGATCATGATGGAGGCTCATAATTCTACATACTTCATTCATCCCGGTTCAACGAAAATGTACCGAGACTTAAAGGAGTTGTATTGGTGGGGTGGCATGAAGAAGGACATAGCAAGGTTTGTGTCCGAATGTACGAATTGCCAACAAGTGAAGGCCGAACATCAAAGGCCGGGTGGCCTAGCCCAAGACATTGAAATCCCAACTTGGAAGTGGGAAGATGTGAATATGGATTTTGTAGTGGGTCTGCCTCATACCCGAAAGCGTCATGACTCAATTTGGGTAATTGTTGATAGAATGACTAAGTCAGCTCACTTCCTACCGGTTAAAACTTCCTATAGTGCCGAAGACTATGCCAAGTTGTATATTCGGGAGTTGGTGAGGTTACATGGTGTGCCATTATCCATTATTTTGGATCGTGGTACCCAATTCACTTCACACTTCTGGAGATCATTTCAAAAAGGCCTCGGTACTAAGGTAAAGTTGAGCACAGCATTCTATTCTCAAATGGATGGGCAAGCTAAAAGGACGATTCAAACACTAGAGGATATGTTAAGGGCTTGTGTGTTGGAGTTTAAAGGGAATTGGGATGATCATCTACCTCTCATCGAGTTTGCCTATAATAATAGTTACCACTCAAGTATTAAGATGGCACCGTTTGAGGTTTGTATGGGAGACGATGTAGATCACCGGTTGGTTGGTTCGAAGTAGGTGAGATGACCTTGTTGGGCCCCGATTTGGTACTTGATGCTTTAGAGAAGGTGAAGATCATTAGAGAAAGGTTGAAGACGGCTCAAAGTCGTCAAAAGTCCTATTCTGACACTAGAAGAAGGGATCTTGAGTTTAATGTGGATGATTGGGTGTATCTGAAGGTTTCACCCATGAAAGGTGTGGTTCGATTTGGTAAGAAAGGGAAATTGATCCCTAGATATGTAGGGCCTTATAGAATCGTGAGACGTGTTGGTAAGGTTGCATATGAGTTGGAATTACCATTGGAAATGGTCATGGTTCATCCGATGTTTCACGTGTCTATGTTAAAAAACATGTGGGTGATCCTAGTTCCATTGTACCTATGGGAGTAGTGAATATTGAAGAAAACTTGACCTATGAAGAAGTTCCTGTGGAAATTTTGGACCGGCAAGTTAAGAGATTGACGAACAAAGAAATTGCATCTAGTAAAGTCCTTTGGAGGAATCAACAAATAGAAAGTGCAACATGGGAAGCGGAAGCGGATATGATTAAGAGATACCCTCATTTTTTCCCTTCTACCCAAACCTAAGGTATTAAGTTGTCCTTGCTCAATTACTTGAAATCCTTACATTTCAACTTTTCTTGTCATATGCTTGCAAAATTATGAAATATATTTTAAATGATATTTTAAATTACACTGTTGCATTAATGATAGGTTGTTTGTTAACACTCTACTCTACTCAAGCTAAGTCTTTTCTCATTCGAGGACGAATGTTCCCAAGGGGGAGATAATGTAACATCCCCTAAAAACGTTGTATACGATGTTTCAATTTTTTCCTAAACATGATACAGCCTCTGTATTTTAGTCATAACTTTTCATAGGAATATCCAAATTGAGTGATTCAAATTTCTGAGTAACCAAAAGATCATTACCTACAACTTTTATGAAGACCATAATTTAAGATTCGGAGGTTAAGTAGGTCAAATAAATTAATCTTTGTAAGGTAGGATGCTGTGACGGAAATGAGTGTTTATAAAAGAAAAATCATATATCACTGTAGGTTTATCCAAATTGGTTGATTCTTAAACGATATAAAACTAGACTTCCATATCTACAATTATTATGAAGACACCAAATCCTAATAAGGAATTTATCTTATTCAAACGTAGCTCCCAAAAAGAGTATTCTGTCAAGGATAACTCATTTCACCTACCATAGAAAGATCTAGATACATTTGACATCACCCATGACATAAATTGTCCTCCATTTAACATCATCCATGACATCAATATATTCCACTAAATTTTCAGATTTTTATTTATAATTATTTTATTTATTGTTAGGTCCTCTTTCCCACCTATAAATACCCACCTTATTTCCTCATTTTATTCATCAAGCTTTCTCAAGAAAATCTTCTCTCTATACACTTCTTTACACATTCTCAAATATAGTTTTAGTTCTTAGTAGTGAAGAAATACTATTCTGGTAATTCATATATTCCGGATAGTACACAAAACGTTCCGTCAAGGAGAGAAGCTAGGACTCAAGAGTGGTCATTAAGTCTTCCGGTACCAACTAAAGCTTCGGTTTCCAGGTATGTAAGGCTTCAATGAGAGTATTCCTTCCACTCTCATGTCTAAATTATTTTGATTATATAATAAATTATATTTATTTTCTTTAAGCTTTACTCTAAGTTATGTGGTGTTTATCCATGAATTCTTCCATCCATATAGTTCAAAAACTCTTTCAATTAAGTCTCTTGATTTTAAGTAATATTTTTGTTATGGTAATTTTTATTTTTACTTAATAGTATGAATCATGGTTAAACTAATGATTATTGGTCTATTGTGATACAACATAATTTTATATGTATGAATTGATGGTTTACAAGTAATTCCTCTATTTATCTATTTAAAGGTTCTTGAAATTCATGGTGGGTTGTTTAAAGCATGTTTTTTAATTAATGGATTTCAAAGTATTTATGTATATTTATTTACATACATATTTGCAAGTTGAAGTGATTTGAACCCACCTAATTTTACTATATTTTAAATAAAGTTTGACTTGAAAGCTTTGACTCCAAATAAATATTTATGAAAGTAATATCTATGATCAAAAAGGGAGTCTTATGAAATGAAAGAATGATGAAATGATATTAATCATTGATTCTTTATGCAATAAGGACAATTCTTGCATATTTGAATTATCAAATGTTTTAATGAGTTATTCTACCGAATATGATGCTATGAATATTTTGAAGTATTAAACTATTCCGTGGGATTGACTTAGCACCGAATGAGGCATTGAGGTGGGATTCGGTAAGGGAATCCTAGTAGCAACCCCTTGTCTCATTAACTATGTGCCAACATAGGAGCCCTTGTAGGCTTAGGCTAATGGATCCATAAATAGCCCTTAAAGTTAAAGTTAAAGAAATGAATGAAGTTGACGGAGTTCTACCTGGCAAGTAGTCTCCCCGGCCAACGTAGGGGGTTATGTTGGATTCTATGTAATAGCTCGCATGATCTTAAATGTCGGTTATGGTTAATTTCCCACAAAATGAATGTTTTAAAGGATATATATATGATTTATTATGCATACATTAAATTATGTTTCATATTACATAAATGTTTTAATGTTTTCTCAATGTTCATGCATCCTTACATACTTAGTACATTCAAAGTACTAACGCATACTCTTTTGCCTACATGATATCATCATGTAGGGATCAGTGCTCCTCCTCATTCTCCTCCACGTGGCTAGTTGATATTCCATTGAAGACTACTTTTGGTGAGTTCCCATATTCCGGGAACAATACTCCTTTATCTTTTTAGTTTATGATATGTTAAGATATTTTACTATGGAATTTCTTCTATTATGATTGAGGGTGAGCTAGAGACTTGTCTTAGCCCCGTTAAATCTAATAGTTAGAGGTATTGTTGGACATATGTAAGTTGAAGATTTATTATGATTTCCGCTTGTTTATTTATCATCATTACCTATGAAAGGCTAAAAGAATGCTAAGAGGCTTGTTTGAGGTACTTTCGGGTTTCTCATTCGCCATGTCACGTCTAGGCCCTAGGCTTGGGTCGTGACATAGATGGAAGTAGTTTTCAAGTTGTCAGTAAAGATGGGCATGATTTAATTGAAGAGGAAGATGAGGAGATATCAAGTGGAGAATAGGAAGGTGATGAGGAGACAACAAGTGAAAAAGATGAGAAGGAGGAGAAGGAAACAAGCAAAGGGGAAGACTTTTTTGATAGTGATGATTCACCAGGTCACCATCATACCCAAGAAGGGGACAAAGACGAAGATGGGAGGATTGAAAATATTAGTTTGCCTAGGGCCTAGACACGACACGACGAATAAGACACCCAGAGGTACCTCATCCAAGCCTCTTAGTATTCATTAAGAATTTCATTGGTAATAATAAACAAATCAAGCAGAAAACAAAAGGGATGTAGGGACTAAGGGGCTTCACATTTAATAAGAATCAAAGACAACATAACATCTTTTTTTATGTCCAACCATACCTTCTACATTAAAAACTTGGCGGGGCTAAAACATGTCTCTAGCTCACCCTCAAAATAAGTGTCAAGAAATAACTTAATAAAAGTCTTAATGTTCTACCTAACATAAGCTTAGAATAAAAAGGATGTTGTTGCCGAACCATGGGAACTCACCACAAGCAATCTTCACACTAATTCGAGCTAGCCACGTGGAGGAGGTCGAGGAGCGACGTTGGTTCCTACATGATGATATCATGTAGACAAAAGTATGCGTTAGTACTTTGAATGTACTAAGTATGTGAGTATGCTATGAAATGAAGAACATAAGAGAGACATGAGTAAGCAATATGCATAAGTGAATGCATGAATTAAACATCATCATATGAAACCCTAAAATATTCATTTTGTGGGAAAGTGACCATAACCGACATTTAAGACCAAGCGAGCTATTATATGGAATCCAACATAAGCCCCTATGTTGGCACGGAGAGACAACTTGTCGGGTTGAACTCCGCTAACTTTAAAATTCTTTAACTTTAACTTTATTGGCTAATTATGGATCCACTAGCCTAAATAGCCTACAAAGGCTCCTATGGTGGCATATAGTTAATGCAACATGAGACTTTACTTAAGAACCCTGTAGGTCGAGTCTCCATCTACATGCTACATTCGGTGCTAGGTCAAATCTCATGGAATAATATTTATATATCATAATAACATAAGCATTGTATAACTTTAGACATCAAATCATCATCGGTGGAATAGCTCATTAAAACCTTTGGTTTATAATATCATCATGACTACCATGCCCTATTTACCGTTCTACTAATGAACCTTGTTTTATAAGAAAATTAGGTCTATAATCAGTGATGGCATTCCAGGTACCATGCTAATCGGACCTTCTATTTTGGAAAAATGTTCAAAAGCATTGACGGCCTATAGGGAGGCCAAACATGTCATATCATAATGTTAAACATTTCATTTGATTCAATGTGAGAATTGTCCTTTCACATTAAAACCTTACTTTGGCTAAGAAGCCCTTTCATCAATCAATAATTTCATAAAGACTCCCCTTCATAAGCATTTGCATCATAACATTCATTAGAGTCAAACTTCATTTCAACTTTACTTTATCATAGGAAACTAGGTGGGTTCATTTCAAAAAGACTTTCAAATACATTTAAAGGATAATTGTATGCATAAGAGTGATATGAATGCATCCAATCAAACATCATAAAAACAACCCACCATATGCACTTTAAAACTACATTTCAAACCTTCATATAAGAACATTGATAATTCATCCATTTCATGTAAATAAGAATCAACATAAGTCAATATAAGTAAATAAAATTCAAATATTCAAGAATCTATGCATTTGGAATCGTAGTATGAAAATCCATAAAAACTCATCACTTGAAATTAAGAGTCAATATACATATAAATCAATAGGAGTAAATAAACTTAAAATATACCATAATATATGCATTTGAAACCATCATGTGAAATCCCATAAGATTTCATCATTTAAAATTGATATACTAAGTTGAGAAAACATTTGGGCTCCATGGGTGGAAGAACCCATGAATGAAAACCCACATACCTTAGATTGAAGCTTTTAAGAAAGTTTGATTCTTGGTCTTCTATGAGGAGCCTTGAATACTTTGAGTTTGAGAGAAAAATTGGAGGGGATGATTTGAGAGAGAGGAGGATGAAGTTTAGGGTTTTGGGGAGGTAAAAGACTGAAAAGAAATGACTCAAAACACATCCAAGTTTGTATATATAGATATTAGGTAATTTCCCAAAAATGTCCCTACAAAATCTGGAAAACTGGACAAGTCCGTGACAGGTCCGCGACGCGGACGTGTCGCGCACGTGTCGCGCACCTTTTTGATCGGAAAAAATAAAATCTGGAAAAATTGTCCAAGTTCGCTGCAGGTCCACGACGTGGACTTGTTGCGGTCCTCTTGGTCAACCAAGCATAACATTTGACTCCAAACTCAAAAAAATGCAATCTCTATGGCGTTGGAAAGTAGACTCAAAGAAGTTTAATTTGATAGGTTATGAGCCACCCAATTCGTTATATTCTAGGAGATATGGTCGTTTGAAGTTGACCCTTATATGAACTCGTTCGAAAACTTAGCTGATAAAAATTCTTTGGAATCGGCTTGGTGTTAGAGATCCCTTATGACCCTAAAACATATCTAATACTCTTTAAATGCTTAGAAATTGATCCTAACTCATATATACAACTAAAATTCACCGAGTTCGATCCTATACGCCTAAAAAGAATGGTTCGAGTCTTGGCATAGAAATTTTCGAGATGTTACAATAGGATTCCAGCACCCTCATCTAGTACAATTGGCAATAATGTAAATGTTGATCACCAAATATGGATTGTACCTGAAGAGGATGGTTAATAGTACTTAATATAATAATACATAAATTTAGGTGGACTATTTATGTAACATCCCCTAAAAACGTTGTATACGATGTTTCCATTTTAGCCTAAACATGATACAGCCTCTGTATTTTGGTCATAACTTTTCATAGAAATATCAAAGTTGAGTGATTCAAATTTCTGAGTAACCACAAGATCATTACCTACAACTTTTATGAAGACCATATTTTAAGATTCGGAGGTTACGTAGGTCAAATAAATTAATCTTTGTAAGGTAGGATGCTGTGATGGAAATGAGTGTTTATAGAAGAAAAATCATATCTCACTGTAGGTTTATCCAAATTGGTTGATTTTTGAACTATATGAAACTATACTTCCATATCTACAATTCTTATGAAGACACCAAATCCTAATAAGGAATTTATCTTATTCAAACGCAGCTCCCAAAAAGAGTATTCTGTCAAAAATAACTCATTTCACCTACCATAGAAAGATCTAGATACATTTGACATCACTCATGACATAAATTGTCCTCCATTTAACATCATCCATGACATCAATATATTCCACTAAATTTTCAGATTCTTTTTATAATTATTTTATTTATTATTAGGTCCCTCTTTCTCACCTATAAATACCCACCTTATTTCCTTATTTTATTCATCAAGCTTTCTCAAGCAAATCTTCTCTCTATACATTTATTTACACATTCTCAAATATAGTTTTAGTTCTTAGTAGTAAAGAAATACTATTCCGGTGATTCATATACTCCGGGTAGTACACAAAACGTTCCGACAAGGAGAGAAGCTAGGACTCAAGAGTGTTCATTAAGTCATTCGGTACCAACTAAAGCTTCGGTTTCCAGGTATGTAAGGTTTCAATGAGAATATTCCTTCCAGTCTCATGTCTAAATTATTTTGATTATATGATAAATTATATTTATTTTCTTTAAGCTCTACTCTAAGTTATGTGGGTATTTATCCATGGGTTCTTCTACCCATGTAGTCCAAAAACTCTTTCAATTAAGTCTCTTAATTTCAAGTAATATTTTTGTTATGGTAATTTTTATTTTTTTACTTAATAGTATGAATCATGGTTAAACTAATGATTATTGGTCTATTGTGATACAACATAATTTTATAGGTATGAATTGATGGATTGCAAGTAATTTATTTATTTATATTTTTAAAGGTTCTTGAAATTCATGGTGGGTTGTCTAAAGCATGACTTTTAATTAATGGATTTCAAAGTATTTATGTATATTTATTTACATACATGTTTTTAAGTTGAAGTGATTTGAACCCACCAGGTTTTACTATATTTTTAATAAAGTTTGACTTGAAAGCTTTGACTCCAAATGAATATTTATGAAAGCAATATTTATGATCAAAAGAGAATCTTATGAAATAAAAGAATGATGAAATGATATGAATAATGGATTCTTTATGCAGTAAGGACAATTCTTGCATACTTGAATTACCAAATATTTTAATGAGCTATTCTACCGAATATGATGTTTTGAATTCTCAAGCTATATGTTATGACTATTTTGAAGTATTAAACTATTCCGTGGGATTGACTTAGCACCGAATGGGTCATTGAGGTGGGATTCGGTAAGGGAATCCTAGTAGCAACCCCTTGTCTCATTAACTATATGCCAACATAGGAGCCCTTGTAGGCTTAGGCTAATGGATCCATGAAAGCCCTTAAAGTTAAAGTTAAAAAATTAATGAAGTTGACGGAGTTCTACCTGGCAAGTAGTCTCCCCGGCCAACATAGGGGGTTATGTTGGATTCCATGTAATAGCTCGCATGGTCTTAAATGTCGGTTATGGTTAATTTCCCACAAAATGAATGTTTTAAAGGATATCTATATGATTTATTATGCATACATTAAATTTTGTTTTTAATGTTTCCTCAATGTTCATGCATCCTTACATACTTAGTACATTTAAAGTACTAACGCATACTCTTTTGCCTACATGATATCATCATGTAGGGATCGGTGCTCTTCCTTATTCTCCTCCACGTGTCTAGTTTATATTCCATTGAAGACTACTTTTGGTGAGTTCCCATGTTCCGGAAACAATACTCCTTTATCTTTCTAGCTTATGATATGTTAAGATATTTTACTATGGAATTTCTTCTATTATGATTGAGGGTGAGCTAGAGACTTGTCTTAGCCCCATTAAATCTAATAGTTAGAGATATTGTTGGACATATGTAAGTTGAAGATTTACTATTATAATTTACGCTTGTTTATCATCATTACCTATGAAAGGCTAAAAGAATGCTAAGAGGCTTGATTGAGGTACTTTCGGGTACCTCATTCTCCATGTCATGTCTAGGCCCTAGGCTTGGTTCGTGAAAAACTTGGTATCAGAGCCCGAGGTTTTGAATGATCCTTGGAAGTCCAGCATACCGCGTCGAATAGGTTCTTCTTCATGGTTGTGAAGCGCGCCACAATTATGAATAAGAGACTATGAGGCGTTTAGGAAAATATTCACTTCTTTCAAATTCATGTCGTGCCTTAGAGTGTCCTAAGCTTTCCTTTAACTAACAACCTATTTTGTGTTCTCTAGATAATGACTCGTGGAAGACCACCTCAAAGAGCAAGGGTTGACGATGAGGACCAAACTCCTCTGATTCCTAATGCCCAACATCATGAGGACGGGGTAACTCATGCCGAGTTTCGCAGTATTATTACTTTGTTAGCCCAAGTCGTAGCTAACCAAGGGAATCTAGGTGTTCCTCCTCCCCAAATGCAAAATCCAGCCTCTAGGATTTGGGATTTCCAAAGGATGAATCCGCCCGAGTTCGATGGTTCTAAACTAGATGAGGACCCTATGGAGTTCATTAATGAGGTGTACCGGATTGTGGCTATCATGGGTGTGCCACCAAATGAGAAGGCCGAGCTAGTGGCCTATCAACTCAAAGGTGTGGCTCGAGTGTGGTACGAATAATGGATTATTGAGAGGGATGAAGAAATAGGGTCGATAGGATGGGAAGAGTTCAAAGGTGCCTTTCTAGACCGCTTCTTTCCATTGGAGCTAAGGGAGGCCAAAATTCAAGAGTTCATCAACCTCCGTCAAGGAAGTATGAGCGTGAGGGATTATGCTCTCAAATTCACTAAGTTGTCAAAGTATGCTCCCTTCATGGTCTCCGACCCAAGAGCTAGGATGAGCAAGTTTATTTCCGATGTCTCAAGCGTGGTGTCCAAGGAGTGCAAAATGGCCATGTTGGTCAAGGAGATGGACATCTCTCGGTTAATGACTTACGCAGAACAAATTGAAGAAGAAAAGCTTAGAGAGAGATCAAGGAGGTTCAAAAAGGCTAGAATGGATGGTGGAGGTTTTAACCCTCAAAGGTACGATCATGGTAACAATGGCAAAGGCCAAGGTGGGCAACGATTTGTGGGACAAGGTTCCACCAATACTTCTTCTCCAAAGTTCAACAAGGACAAGAGTGGTAAACCAATGATTCCAAGAGAGAATGTTGCTACTCAAACTTTCCCCACTTGCAAGAAGTGTGGAAGGACTCACAAAGGGGAATGCTTAGCCGGCTCCAATGCATGCTTTAAGTGTGGCAAGCTGGGTCACCATGCTAAGGATTGTAGAGATGGTGGTGGTAGGACTCAAGGACAAATTGCTCAATGTCAACAAGTCCAAGGAGGTGTCCAATGCACCAACCGCTTTTACGCCTTGCATGTGAGACATGAGGTTGAGGATGTACCCAATGTCATTACCGGTATGTTAAAGATCTTTTCTTTTGATGTGTATGCACTATTAGATCCGGGTGCAAATTTATCTTTTGTTACTCCATTCCTTGCTAATAGATTTGATGTTTTACCTGAAATGTTATTAGAACCTTATTTGGTGTCTACCCCTGTTGGTGAGTCAGTTATTGCTAGAAAGGTCTATAGGGGTTGCCTTGTGTCTATCTTGCATAAAGTTATTCCTTGTGGTCTCATTGAGCTTGACATGATAGATTTTGATGTCATTCTTGGGATGGATTGGTTACATGCATCTTATGCTTCCATAGATTGTAGGAATCGTCGAGTCAAGTTCCAATTTCCAAATGAGCCTGTTATTGAATGGCAGGGTCGTGATTCGATGGTGAAGGGTCAGTTTATTTCTAATCTTAAGGCTTGCAAAATGATTTCTAAGGGATGTATTTACCATATTGTGAGGGTTAGGGATGTCAACTTCAAAAGTCCTTCTCTTGAGTCAGTTCCTATAGTCAATGAATTCCCTAATGTCTTTCCCGGTGACCTTCCTGGTGTCCCTCCCGAAAGGGAAGTTGATTTTGGTATCGATCTCCTCCCTGATACCCAATCTATCTCTATTCCTCCTTACCGCATGGCCCCAGCAGAATTGAAAAAGCTGAAGGAACAATTAAAGGACTTGTTAGAGAAGAGGTTCATAAGACCAAGTATTTCGCCATGGGGTGCTCCCGTTCTATTTGTAAGAAAGAAGGATGGGTCACTTCGAATGTGCATAGACTACCGACAATTAAATAAGATGAACATTAAGAACAAGTACCACTCCCTAGAATAGATGACTTGTTTGATCAATTACAAGGGGCAAGTCACTTCTCCAAGATCGATCTTCGGTCCGGCTACCACCAACTACGGGTAAGGGAGTGTGACATTCCCAAAACAGCCTTCCGAACAAGGTATGGTCACTATGAGTTTGTGGTAATGAGTTTTGGGTTGACGAATGCACCGGCGGTGTTTATGGACTTGATGAATAGGGTGTTCAAACCTTACCTTGATACCTTTGTAGTAGTCTTCATTGATGATATTTTAATTTACTCTCGGGGTGAGGAAGAACATAAAAATCACTTGAGAGTTGTGCTTCAAACATTGAGGGATAAACAATTATTTGCAAAATTTAGTAAGTGTGAATTTTGGTTAAAGGAGGTAGCATTTCTTGGTCACGTAGTGTCCGATGATGGAATCAAGGTTGATCCTAAGAAAATAGAGGCAGTTAAAAATTGGCCTAGACCATTATCTCCTTCAGACATTAGGAGCTTCTTAGGTCTAGCCGGGTACTATTGAAGGTTCTTCAAAGGCTTTTCTTCCATTTCATCTCCTATGACAAAATTGACCCAAAAGAAATCCAAATTCATATGGAAAGATGAGTGTGAGAAGAGTTTCCAGACCTTAAAAGATTGACTTACCTCTGCTCCTATTTTGACTCTCCCAGAAGGATTAGAAGGGTTTGTAGTTTATTGTGATGCTTCAAAGATTGGTTTAGGTTGTGTCTTAATGCAAAAAGGCAAGGTAATAGCCTATGCTTCTAGGCAATTAAAGGTGCATGAGCGCAACTACCCTACCCATGACCTTGAATTGGCGGCCGTTATTTTTGCTCTGAAGATTTGGAGGCATTACCTCTATGGGGTGCATGTGGATGTGTATACTGATCATAAGAGTCTTCAATATGTGTTCACCCAAAAGGACCTTAATCTAAGGCAAAGAAGGTGGCTAGAACTCCTTAAGGACTATGACATGAGTGTGCACTATCATCTGGGTAAAGCCAATGTGGTTGCTGATGCACTTAGTAGAGTGTCTATGGGGAGTGTGGCCCATATGGATGAAAGGAAGAGGGAGTTGGTGAAAGATGTTCACCGATTGGCTAGATTAGGGGTGAAGTTGGGTAGTACTAATGATGGGGGTATGGTTGTTCAAAATAGGTCTGGATCCTCTTTGGTGGTGGATGTTAAAACAAAGCAAGATCTTGACCCAAAGTTTATTGAGTTAAAGAAGTTGGTAAAGAAAAAGAAGATAGAGGTCTTTTCCCAAGGGGGAGATGGGGTTCTATACTACCAAGGTCGGATATGTGTTCCAAATGTTGATGGCCTAAGGAGTTTGTCTTGATGGAGGCTCATAATTCTAGATACTTCATTCATCCTGGTTCAACAAAAATGTACCGAGACTTAAAGGAGTTGTATTGGTGGGGTGGCATGAAGAAGAACATAGCAAGGTTTGTGTCCGAATGTACAAATTTCCAACAAGTGAAGGCCGAACATCAAAGACCTGGTGGACTAGCTCAAGACATTGAAATCCCTACTTGGAAGTGGGAAGATGTGAATATGGATTTTGTAGTGGGTTTGCATCATACCCGGAAGCATCATGACTCGATTTGGGTAATTGTTGATAGAATGACTAAGTCAGCTCACTTCCTACCGATTAAAACTTTCTATAGTGCTGAAGACTATGCCAAGTTATATATTCGGGAGTTAGTGAGGTTGCATAGTGTGCCATTATCCATTATTTTGGATCGTGATACCCAATTCACTTCACACTTCTGGAGATCATTTCAAAAAGGCCTCGGTACTAAGGTAAAGTTGAGCACAGCATTCCATCCTCAAACGGATGGGCAAGCCGAAAGGACGATTCAAACACTAGAGGATATGTTAAGGGCTTGTGTGTTGGAGTTTAAAGGGAATTGGGATGATCATCTACCTCTCATCGAGTTTGCCTATAATAATAGTTACCACTCAAGTATTGAGATGGCGCCATTTGAGGCTTTGTATGGGAGACGATGTAGATCACCAGTTGGTTGGTTCGAAGTAGGTGAGATGACCTTGTTGGGCCCCGATTTGATACTTGATACTTTAGAGAAAGGTTGAAGGCGGCTCAAAGTCGTCAAAAGTCCTATTTTGAAACTAGAAGAAGGGATCTTGAGTTTAATGTGGACGATTGGGTATATCTGAAGGTTTCACCCATGAAAGGTGTGGTTCGATTTGGTAAGAAAGGGAAATTGAGCCCTAGATATGTAGGGTCTTATAGAATCGTGAGACGTGTTGGTAAGGTTGCATATGAGTTGGAATTACCATTGGAAATGGTCATGGTTCATCCGGTGTTTCACGTGTCTATGTTGAAAAAATGTGTAGGTGATCCTAGTTCCATTGTACCTATGGGAGTAGTGAATATTGAAGAAAACTTGACCTATGAAGAAGTTCCTGTGGAAATTTTGGACCGGCAAGTTAAGAGATTGAGGAACAAAGAAGTTGCATCTGTTAAAGTCCTTTGGAGGAATCAACAAATAGAAAGTGCAACATGGGAAGCGGAAGCGGATATGATTAAGAGATACCCTCATCTTTTCCCCTCTACACAAACCTAAGGTATTAAGTTGCCCTTGCTCAATTACTTGAAATCTTTACATCTCAACTTTTCTTGTCATATGCTTGCAAAATTATGAAATATGTTTTAAACGATATTTTAAATTACACTGTTGTATTAATGATAGGTTGTTTGTTAACACTCTACTCTACTCAAGCTAAGTCTTTTCTCATTCGAGGACGAATGTTCCCAAGGAGGAGATAATGTAACATCCCCTAAGTTTGAATTGACTAGACCTTCGTGTAAGAAGTTTTCAAAATCTACTCACTTGATGTGGTTTGAAGAATTCAAGGTAAAAAGTTATAAATTATGGCTCATATTTAAATACAAGTGTAGAACTGTATGACTGATGTGCTATTCGTTTGGAATATGCAGAAAAAATTTAAATGGCTTCCTCACCATAATGATGCTATATGAAGAAATTTTCAGAAATTGACCCAACTCTTTCAAGATGTTAGAAAACACCTTCCTCTGAAGCCAAATTGAATGGGGGATGTGGTATTCAAGGAGATGAAGGAGCATTGGGAGTCAGATGCATTTAAGAAAAAAGTCCGAACAAAATAAAAAAATCGTGATTCAAATGCTGGTGCATCACTTCATATAGGTGATTGCGTACCTCGTCGATTGATCTATAAGAGAATGGTAATTATAAATCTTTTTTAAATATATGTCTTGATAACATAAATACTTTCTTTGATTATAGAAAAAAGCTACTAGAATAGATCCTTCAATTTCAGAATTTTATTTTCGAACTCATCCCAAGAAAAGTGATAAAAGTTGGGTAAATGAGAAAGCTGAAGCTGCTTATGTAAGTGTTCATTCACTCTATGTTTTAGTTACTTATTCGATTTAAGAACCTGTTCTCTCACTCTTTTCTTTATGAGATAGTTTATTATTTAGAATTTTAGAATTTTTTATCTCCTTTTGCTAGTTACTTGTTTGGTTTCAAAATCACTGAGATTGGGGGTCAATTTTTTTATTCTTTACATCAATTCTTTCAGATAGACATTGAGAGCAAAAAAAATGACAGTGCGTCTCTTCTTGATCCTCTTTAAATAGGCAACATTTAGTAGTATCATTGGGAATACTCAAACGCACTAGTAATTTCATTACAAGAAAACATGGAATTAGCTATGGAACTTATCGGCAATCTCTACCTAATCTATCGGAGTTGTACCTTTCTTTCATCATTTCTATATGTGTTCATTTTGGGCACATGATTTTGGCGAGGGATGTCTATGTTCCTTAAACGATACATATAAGCTGAAGGTTCTTAAGAACATCAAACATATTGTATAGGCATACTAAAAAAATATTATTTGAAAATAATCTAGAAACATTAAAAAGGAAAAAGTGGATAACTAAGTATATGCCATTCACTTGGAGGAATAGATGACCTTATTGGTCTGTTAGTTTTAATCGGGGTGGAGTTCTCAGCTAGTGACAGCATCATACATGCTTGTTAATGCCTTAGAAAAAATGGATCCACAAACTTGATAAAACTTACCTTTGAGAATTTTTCCAGTAAACAAGAATGTGTGTAACTTGATAAGTTCTTCTTAACCATTTATGTCTTTGTCTTCGAGGTTATAATCTTAGAGTTCCCATGTTATCCATCACTTTCATTTCAGAATCTCTTGATGATTTTTTTGAGAGTGCTCATATTTTGCAACATTAAAAGGTACCCCAAATAAAAACACATGAACATCTGCATTTTGAATGCTTAGTTAAGTCATTTAACTTCAGGTCGAGTAAGCTCGAGTTTTTTACATTCAGATTGTTTAGGTTGTTTATATCTGCAACTCAATGTGTTTTAGAATAAATGAATTCAACATTCATTTTTCTCCATTTTGAATTCTTAGTTAATACATTAAGCTTCATTCGAGTGAGATCAATACAAAAAAAAAAAAAAGTGAGATCAATAGTTAGTTTATTTGCTTGATTTGTCTTTTTAAAATCCTTAAAGTGGTTCATTTTTTTTGTTTAAATAAATAAAATTTATTTGTATTCTCAGTATCATTCTATCATTAAGCTGGCTTAAAATATGTTGTTCATCATCTTAATAGATGCCGAGTTACCGCTTGTGAAGATGACGATATCATCTACATAAACTAAATTGTTAATTTGAGTAACCACTTCTCATTTTTCTTAGTTGTATTTACATTTGATATATATGCTTGGGTTAACAAGAGGGATCCAGATTTATTTAGGTAATGGGACTTTGAGGTGAATTTGTGATCTCATATATCTGCATCTCCCTTCATTGCTTGTTGTACTAATATACAAAGAGGGGATTTTCTCCTATCCTGTCTTCCTTTTTTTTTTTCATTTTGATTGGACTGTGCATTTCAAAAAAGCATTATATTTCAAGGATTATATCTATTTTTGATTGCCTGATTTTAAGCCCAAAGTAGGTGGTGGAATTTGGTAAAAACATTACAAGCATATAATCTACATATATCTGCCTGTGAATAGATCAGGATCTTAACATGTCTATGCATCTGTGTATAATAGATAGTCTAAAATCTAGAATGGAATTGTGGTAGATCCATATATGAATCAAACACATAAATCTTGGCCTCTTACCATTCCTCCCCCAAGTGGTTCTAATAGAATTTTTTTATGGCCGCGCCGTAGGTTACCAACGTATAAAGTCTTTGTTTATTGTAGAAACAAAACCTACAACGTGATCGTATATAATTTAGGACTTGTTAGGTAAGTGTAATATCTTACTTTTTGATGCTGTTTGAGCCATTTTGGTAGAAGTTCCTCTTTCTTGCTTTTCTTTTCATTCTACATTTCAACTCAGTGAACTTGCTTCCTCGTAACGTCACGCGTGCTGAAGCTCTGGTGCTTGGATCTACCAAAATGGAAAGTAGGGCAAAATATGTTAGAGTATTGTTGTTGAATGGACAATGTTAAGATAATTTGAGTTCTTGAGATTTTGGGCATTAACAAACCTGAAAAATCTTGAGAGACTTAAAGGCTGAATGTCAAACCTTCGAAAAGCTTCTTCATTGAACTCCAAAGACATAGGAGTCTATTGCAAAAGTTGTGGCCAACTTAAATTGATATTTAGTCCACATTTAATAATTAAATTCATTTCTTGTAGTTTAACAGAGATGATCTTTTAAATACCCCTGATGTGTAGTCTTTATCATTCTTCTTTAGATTATGTTCACCCAAAATTCTAAAAAAAGCAAGTTTACTTAACCCTTGTTGGATAACAATTGAGCATGTCTCATGTTTCTTTTCTGTTGCTTTTGCTAATAAAATATTTTCTAATGGCTCTATACATGTTTTGAAATACTCTATTCTTATGCAGATTGAGTTTGAAAGAAAGAAACAAGAAATATTAGCTGCTCAAAATGCATTAGCTGGGGAAGGAGAAACAAGTTCAACTGCTCAACCTTCTCAATTAAATGAAATGGATATCTAGGTGCAATCAGTTGGTGGAAAGAAAAAAGGAAGAGTCTAAGGCCTTGGATCCCTGGGTCGAACTGTAAAGGCATCGAAGCAATTAACTTCGACTTTGCCAAATGAAATTGATGAGATGATTAAGTCCCAAATAAATGCTTCAAATGTTGATTTGTATGCTCAATTGCAGAGCGAGCGACACAAAAATATGAAGATGAGAACGGAATTAGACTTGTTGAAGAAGCATGTATACAAGAAGTCATTTTCAAATAAGCGATCATCTAAGAAAGAAGACAACCAAGCTTATGAGAATGAAAGTGATGATGACTCCGATATCATGAATGAAAGAGATCCTGACCCTGATAACGTGGATGAAAGTGACTATAACTATGATTGAGATGGTTGGTAGTATTATTGAGAATTTAAAGTTGAAATATTTTATTTTGGACCATTTAAGAATCATACATTATTGACATGGATGTTATGAGTTATGTTTTTGTTAGTTTGAATGATTTACTTTAGACTTGTGTTGAATGATATTTTTGAGAATTATTGGAAGTTTCAAATAGATTTTTGTTTAATTATGGAATTTATCTAGCAATTTAAATTTGAATTATTACTTTAGGATTTTCATGGGGATGTACGTGCTAAAAAAATTCATGTAAAGTTTCTTGCGAGAATTTGTTCTTGTGGATTGACTTGGGAAATTTCCTAGGAATCTTCTTGTGAAATTGTTTCACAAATATCCGCAAGAAAATTTGTTTTGTTAATTAGGAATTTAAACCTCCAAACTTCTTACGAGTTTACTTGGGGATCTTCATAGGGAATAACTTGCGAATTTTTTTCATAAAAAAAAATCTGCAGGCAAATTTCTTTTCATATAAAATTTTACGAAAAAACTCTTGCAAATTTTTAATAGTTAATCGCAGATAAATTCAAAAATAACGTAAGTGAGGATTTATTTCTGCAACTAAATTACCTAGGAATTTTCTAAATCCGCAAGTAATAATTACCTACACAGGTTTTTCCATCGAATTTCAATTGGCAAGAAAATTCGCAGGTAATCAAGTTACTTGGGGATTTTACTACATTATCCCTATGAAAATCCCCAGCTACACTTTTCTTGTAGTGTGGTTCGCGGCAAACATCTAGCTATAATTACAGTTTGAGGTTTGTATAATTCACGCGATTATACAGTTGAGTTTTGTATAATTCACACGATTTATACAAACGTTGTGCGTGAATCGAATTTTATAGCGAAATATACAAACACTATAAATTGTATAGCGAATTATACAAACGTTATGCATGAATTGTATAGTGAAATATACAAACGTTATACAAAAATTGTGAATTGTATAGTGAATTATACAAACATATACAAATGCTACGTGAATTATACAAATGCTTCTATAACTATAGCTACGAATTGTAATTAGCAAATTATAGCTATGGAGCATAAATAAGGTATTTTTGAGTGGCTAAATGCGAAAATTCCCCACAATTATAACATTTTCTTTAAGTTCTTTAACATTAATTTTTTTTTAGAATTTATCACAAAATATAATATTATTCTTATGACCGTTATTTCAATATAATATGCATTAAGTGTGTGTATATGTATGTATACGTATATTTTTTTCTCCACTATTTTACTCCATGCGTTTTATATTACTTGTTTCTTCTTGATATATATATGACACTCCTTAAAAAAATAATTAGAGATGTATTTTACTAAACTAATATTATTAATAGTATTTTGAAATCTTAAATTTGACTATTACTACTTTATGCAGTTATTTAATACTAAGGGTACAAATAAAAAGATATTAAAAATTTCTTAAATTTCATAAATTGGACAAGTAAATTAAAATAACTATTTTTAGAATGAGAGTCAAGTAATATAAATGGCGGTGGGTATTCTCTTCTATATAAATAAATAAATTTTGATTGACATTGATGGATTATTACATAAATTATCATCTAAAATAACTTAAAATCTAAATAATACAATCTTTAAAAATTTGTCCTTAATTAAATTAATTATTTGTATTTTCTATATTGAAATATATTTGTATAGTTATTATTTTGCATTATTTTCACTTGTGTAAATAAATATTAGAGTTTTGATTATTATTAATAAAATTAATTTTCTCATTATGATAATTTACTTCATTGTAGAACAACATTAACTTATATACTTAATTAGTATTTTTTTTCACTTTTTTGTTCAAAAAATAATGTTTATGTTTTTATGAAAATTTTGTTACATTAAATAAAAACATGAAAATGTCATGATTTCTAAAAAAAAATGATAGTAAAAAAATATAATAAATATTTTAATATTTTAATTAGAATAAAGAGAAAATTTTGATTATTATTCAAAGTTGAAAAGGAAGTTTGATTTTAAAAATAAAGTTGGAGGGTGAAAATTTTCACCCGATAAGAAACAATATGTTAGATGATAAGTGATGATTTTATCATTCAAGGAATTTGAATATTCTTATGTGAAATTCTAGGAAATTGTCTTAGGAATTTAAAATTGAACAGTATCTGTTCAAATTTAAAAGTTTGAAGCTCGAGCATATTGTGTTGGACTGTCACATGAGCATATACTCCCTCTGTTTCCTTTTCCCTCTCTATTCCAATTAATTGAATTTTTAGAGTTTTTATTATTATTTAAAATAATTGAATTGTTCAAAGTTTAAGAAAATATTTAAATCTTTTTTCATGTTTATCATTTGCATTAATGAAGTTTTATAATTTTCTAGGAGTTAAACTACACTACTTACAAAGTTATACTGCAATAAGAAACTATTTGTATTTATGATTTCACATGTAATCATGTTTATGAAGCTGATTAAACAAAAGAGTAATAGAGAAAAATATAATTCAAATTTTGTCTTTAAATATTTTTCTTAATATGTGTGCATTACCTTAGAAATTCAATTAATATGAAATAGAGGGAGTACTTGTCAAAAATTTCTTAAGTTGATTTTCTTTTTTACTTCAAATTTGACAAATCAAAAAAGTACAATCTTTTTTTACATATTATATCCTCAATTTATTGAGAGATTTAATATCTTTGATATATATAGAATTTCTTGAAATCTTAAATGATGAATCCATCCTTTTTTTCTAAATGAACGGATGGAGTATTTATTAGACTATTTGTTCTAATGAAAAAATCATTAAGTGATTCAAAGAACTTTTGGGTTGACCAAGATTAGGAGCCCGTTTGGATGGGCTTAAAAAGTAACTTTTATGTATAAAGTGCTTTTAGAACTTTAAAGTGCTGAAAGTTATTTTTATAAATAAGCAGTTGAGTGTTTGGATAAAAGTGCTTAAATGAGAAAAATTATGTGAATTTTAGGGTTAAAAGAATAAAAAGGGTAGTTTGGGAATTTAGTTAAAATATAAGGGATATAAAAGTAATTTCCATGGTAGAAAATGACTTTAAGCACTTAGAAAAAAAAAATTAGGAATCCTAACTTTTCATTTTTGACTGACTTTAAGAACTTTCTGGCTTAAAGTTAGCATTAGGCAAACCTTTGACCATGGAAATTACGTTTATATCCCTTATATTTTAACTAAATTCCCAAACTACCCTTTTTATTCTTTTAACCCTAAAATTCACATAATTTTCCTCATTTAAGCACTTTTATCCAAACACTCAACTGCTTATTTATAAAAATAACTTTCAGCACTTTAAAATTCTAAAAATACTTCATACATAAAAGTTACTTTTTTTAAGCCCATCCAAACAGGCTCTAGACCATTTCTTCCAATGCAAAAGGCAAGTATTATAGTAGACTCAACGAACTTTTGAAGTGGAAAATTATAGTGATTTAGTGGGGAAACTAACTTTAGTTGATGGGTATGGAGCTTTGTTTTTCGTTTATTTAAAATTGTTATTTTTGATTTCTAAATGAACAGATTGAAAAAAAATGATAAAAAAAACTATTTTATGCATACCGATGTTTATATCTGATTCTTCTTGTGTTAAGATCAAATAAAATTTGATTGAAGGCTCATCTGTAATTAAAACTAGGACTAGATAATGAATCAACAATAATATTTAAATCTATTTGGTTCGCTAAACTTGATTGATTTTGTCTTGTATCCATAGTTGTTTGATTTCTCATTTCATTGAAGCATTTTTTATAATGAAATATTTTGGTGGGAGATTTTTAATTGTTACAAAAATTGTAAATTGTTTCCCTCTAATTTTTGTTTACTTGAATTCAACTAAAGAAAAATGGCGATTAATTATTATTATTTTTTTACTTAAACTCAACTAAAGAAAAAAATTCATTGGAATTCAACTAAAATGTGAAAAGAGATGGTAGTATAGGTAAATGATAAACTCATAAACTCCCCACTGCATTGATGTTGGTATCAAAATGTTTTGAAATTTGGATTATGACTTTAGTGATTAATAAGAATAAAATGGTAAATTCATTATATTAATTATTAATTTTTAATAGGTGTGTCAAATCAAAATTTAATAAGTAAAAGAAAACGAAAGATATAGTTATTTTTGAATTAATCAAACCCTAAAATCAATATGAGACACTGATTGAAAAATAAAAATAAAAAGTAATAGTTTTGGAAGTAGGAAATACAAAAAACTCTTATCTGTTCCAAACCTTAAGGATTTCTGTCCCTTCCTTTTTTACATTAACTAAAACACGTAATTTACTCCAAACTAAAACAGAGACAAAAACAAATCTATTATAAATCCTTTTTCCTATGCTGCAAAGCCATGGAGCATAGTATGTTTTTTATTCCTATGATATCATATTTTTTTGTATCTTTATTACGCTACGTGCTAAATCTTTGTTACGCCCACGAGGGCATGGTTGATGTTATATTCAGGTTTTGATGTATTAACAAATCATGGGACTCGGTGGATGGATCGGATCAATGAACAAGGTGAGTCATAGACAAAGTGGAGTACAGCTATAAAGCTGCAAAAGCTGCAGAGGTTGGTGGACACTGCAGTAGCGGTGCACATTCATGTTTTGTGTATCGACAAATCATAGAACCTGATCGGCGAACCTGGTCCCATGAATGATGTGCATCCCATATCAAATAGAGACCAGCTGTAAAAGTTGTCACCACCTGTTGTGTTTGGTGGGCAGCAGCTGAAGGACAGAGACGTCCAGCCAATCAGAAGATACTAGATTGTTTCGTCCATATGCTAAATACTATCTTTAGGACATGAAACTAACTTAGTTCTACACATCATTTTACAAAGCGAAAAAAGGCAAAAGGTGTGTGTGCTCAAAAGAAAGAACAACTTCCTCAAGGCAGCAAGGGACCTGATCGAGCTACTATTGAAGAATAGTTTTTAGGTTGTTGCTTTGTTGTAATGTTGAATCTTGCGCGCTAAACATTGTAAAATCAATTCCTATCATATAAAGGAATATTGATTGCTTCTCTTTGTATTGTGTCATTGTGACTTCATTGCTAGAGTTAGCTTTGAAGTGGTTAGAAAAATATACATTAACTTAGAGGTGGTTGTGTAGTGGGTAATAGTCTTATTGGTTAGTTTCCGAGTCATTGCTAAAGTTAGCCTTGATCGGAGTGTTCAAAGTCTACGTCAACTAGAGTTAGTTGGGGTAGTGGGCAATAGAGATATTGCTCAGGCTCAAAGTGTTGTGATAGAGTTGTTGCAAGCCTAGGGGTGGAGAGGGTTAGTATCTAGTTACAATAGGTTGTAATAGATAACTTTGTTCTTGCACCTTAGTGAAGATTGATTGGGAAATCTTGTGGAATAGATCATGGTTGTTTCTCCCTTGAACAAGGAGTTTTTCCACGTAAAATCTTATCTTGTTCATTACTTGCATTAGTTGTTCATTTCTTGATTATTCTGTTTAGGGACCTGGTCCCTAAGCGACAGTGGACGCATACATTCTAACAATTGGTATCAGAGCAGGACTCTCTAATCGGCTAACACCAAGAGAGATTTATGTAAAATAATGGTTGCTCCACTGAATCTAGAGGAAGGACAATCATCTACAAGTCCCCCTAATTTCAATGGCCAGTTCTATAGCTGGTGGAAAACTCGCATGCATGACTTTCTTATGGATGAAGATAGTGAACTGTGGGATAGACCTTTTGTTCCCACAACTGAACTGAAGGAAGGAGAGGTTACTAAATTTATGCCTAAAACTAGGGAACAGTACAGTGAAGTTGACAGAAAAAAAGAGTGAGAAGAACTACAAGACTAAAAAGCTTCTTGTATGTGGTATTAGAGCTGAAGAATATATAATAGGATCTCAGCATGTGAGACGGGGAGATTTAGGATTATCTAAGAACTACCCATAAAGGAATTGAGCAAGTAAAAGAACAAAGGTAGACATGTTTACTACTCAATACGAAAACCTCACGATGAAAGAAAGGGAAATCATTCATGAAATGTACACCAGATTCTCCTATATAACAAATGAGCTTCGCTGTCTAGGGGAACCCAGTCATCTAAGCAACAAAGTGAGAAAGGTTCTTCGAATTGTTCCTAAATTATGGGAAATCAAAGTCAATTTCATCACTGAAGCCAAGGACTTGAAAATTCTCACCATGGATGAGCTCATTGGAAATCTTTCAAACACATGAGCTAAATAAGCAATATGATCAGTCCAACAAGGAAGTGAAGAAAGAAAATTCATTAGTTCTTAAGGTCACTCTGAGTGAAGATGGTGATAAGGATGAATATATGACCTACTTGACCCGCAGATTTCACAAGATTGTGAGAAAGCACGATGGATTTATGAAGAAGTAAAACACAAGTAGGTCAGCAAATAGAAATGACCAACGTCACAAGTGAGGAAAGCCTAGAAATTTTATCAGAGATTATTCCTTGAATTAGCAGGACCACAAAGAATACATCAAACATGGAGGAGACAGAGACAGAAGAAGGGACCAGGTCCTGATAAGTCAAAAAGAAGAGCTGTTGCTGATTATGTGGTAAAGAGAGCTCTAGCTGTTTGGAGAAATTCCTCAAGTAATTCTGAAGAGTCTGAACATCCAGAGGATGTCTCCATGTTGGCTGTCAAGGACGATAAAAATGTGTTCGATAGAATGTTTGCCTTTATGGCAAAATCTGAAGATGAAGCTGATGAACAAGTAACCTTGCTTGACCTTAAAGAAAATCCTGACTGTTATTCCAATAAGAAACTATGTAAATTGGCTGGTGTCTTGATTGACTCACTCTGTGAGTTAACTGCTGAAAAGGATTTTCTCAATAATAGCATTGATATATATCAAGATGAGAAAATTGTCTTAGTCACTCAAATGACTGAGTTGGAAGAAAAAATTACTATGTTGGATACTGAGAATAACTATCTCAGTGAAATGATGAAGAAAAATCCTCTAACTGATTTCAAGTTAAAGGGTAAGGCAAATAAAATCGAGATGGAACTTGAAGAGAGTTTGAAGAACTCTAAGTTAAAGTTAGCATTGTCACTGGAGAGAAATCTTCAGTTAGAAAGGAACCTGGTTAAAGTCAAGAAGGAGTTAGACATGGCTTTAAAATGGGACAAATCTTCAAAGATGTCGACTAATCTAATCAACCAAGGAAAAAATGATGTAAGAGGTATTGGATGTCCAAGAATAGAATCTCCTTTCAATCCACATAGCAAGATATGTCTGTAGTTCATAATCTGTTGTGCATTCACTGTGGTAGAAATGGGCATCTTAAAAGGACTTGTGAAGTATTCAAAAGAAATGTGAAAAAATCCTCAGAATATTCTAAGCAGAAAGAAAACATGAAGAAGGGACATGGTCTAAGCATTAAAATGAGAAAACAAAACTTGTCCTTCTAGACTAAGAAAACGTTGGTTACCCTTCTGTCTGCCTTTTGAGAGCTCAAGCTTAAATGGGTTCTCAAATCTAACAAGTAATCTTTTTGCAAGAAAAGTCAAGAAGAAGGACTGAAAACTTCCTCTCTCAAGGCACTACAGGACGATAGTGTGTCCTTTTGAAATGGCAAAAAGGGATACATTCTTGGCATTGAAAGAATTGGAAACTCACTAAAACACTCTATTGAGGATGTGTATTACATAAATGGACTGAAATACAGCTTGTTAAGTGTCTCACAGATCTGTGATAAAGGGAATAAGTGCAAAGTCGATGAGGATTCAAAAATTGAGAAATTTCTTCAAATTTAGAGGGATAGTCTTATTGAAGACCCATTTGATGAAAAACCTAACTCAGAAAAATCCTGATGTAGGAAAGGATGATACAGATAAGGAACCAGACAGGGACCTGGTCTCTCCTAAGATACGGAGGGACATGACCAAGATCAACCTGAGTCTTAGTTTGGAGGTGTTGATTTAGATTATGAAAATGCTCACTAGTTCAACGGGATGCACCCAACCCTCTTGTGGTTAGATCCGAAAAAAAGTATCTGCAATCTTGTTAATATAAATGGCTTGAATTCAATCTCATACCATTGCAGGTATACACACATGGTGAGATAGCTAAAGCAGGGAAAAGGATAGGACAGATATGTGCAAACCAACTTCCTACTTTTTGAGAGGGACCTGGTTCCTACTCAGAAGTTAGCACTCCTAACATTATTTTTAAATTATAAGTAAGATTCGTTGAGATTGCCATGTGTCACTCATTTCCTTTTAGGAAAAAAATGTATGTCACATCCGATCACTCAAACATCGCCTATCCTAGGGACCTGAAATAACATTTAACTTAACACTTCTTCCTTTTCTTTTGTAGAACTAAAAGAATCAAACCTTAAATTATTTCTTCTCTCTATCATATTTAATTTTTTTCTCTCAAAATCATGTCTCATACACCCTCATCCTCAGAAAATATCACCACTACTAATGATGAAACTCTAGTGTCCCACAAAATCGACACCTCGCTATCCACCTCACCTCTTCTTCCAACTAATTTGAAAACCCTAACTACTGAAGTTTCTCTCACTCATGATCAAGTGAAGACTTGTATCTTTACCACTCCTCCTTCTTCATCTCAGAAATAAAAACCTCCCATTTGTTCTCCGACCGTTGTTATCTCTCCTTCCCAAGGGTCATCTCAAAAAGCCTCTACTCATTCGGAGGTCAGGTCCATTCTTCAACCTCGTGAAATTGAACCCTCCTTAGACCATACCTCAACCTCTCAACCTGGTCTCGTGTCATCAACCATGTCTAAAAGGCACTTCGATGGTGATTTGCCTAAAAAACATACCATAGGTTCGAATATTCTGATAGCAGGAGAAGATTGGGTTGTCAAAAGCTTGACTGATATGAGAGATGATGGACTTAAGACACCCTTTGATAATGAAAAACAAAAATCCCCAGAGCTTTCTAGGTTGCAATTACAGCCCATTTTCGACCAGACCCCTGCATCTGGTTTGCCTCAAGTCCCTATTTCAAGTGCAGAAGAGGACAAAGATAATTTGCCTCTGCTCGTGAAAAAGAAAAAGGATGCTAAGAGTTATGATGTGCAATAAAAGGATGCCATAGTCGAGGTGGATAGAGAAGATAAGCCCACAAAAAAGGGAAATAAGGAAAGTGAAAAGAAAAGAAAGATAGTTGACAAAGGGAAAAAAGTGGTGACTGAGTCTAAAAATTAACTAGAGGGACTCAAATGAAATTATTGAGTGATGCTATGGTTGCGAATAATTCAAAAACAGCCAAGAAGAGAGAGCAAAGGACGATAGTAGGGGTTGATGATGATGTTATTCCTGAGGAGAAAATTATCGATGTCTCCAAAGAAAATGAGGAGAGTGAACTAAATCCAATGATATTTTGAGTGTTGTTATTCGAAGAATAAATGTGTCCTTAAATCCAAAGCTTGCAAAAGAAAAAAATGGAACAAAACCAAAAGCTAACAAGAAGGATAAAAGGGAGAGTGCAAAGCGAAGAAGGAAAAAAATACTTTAGACCCTATTCCTGAGAAGAGACCAAGTCTAGTAACAAAGAAAAGGAAGGTTTAAAAGGAATTCAGCAAGTATGAATGAGTTGAAGTGTTAAAAACTCAAAAAAAATTGAGGGGGAGACTTTTTTAGCCAGAGGTTAGAAAGAAACCAAGTATGAAGGACCTGGTTGATGCTGTCGAAATTTAAGACTGGACGCATCTCTTTGAATGGACGGTCCCAATTCTTCATGAACCTGAGGTACGTGAGTTCTACTATAACATTGATCTTAATGAGGATGGTAGTTTTAACATGATAGTGGGTGGGATTATGTTTCACCTATCAGAGGAGATATTGGGGAAAATTCTGAAAGTGCCTAGAAAAGGGATTACGTCAATTGATAGAGTGATGCCTACTCAATCCTTTGTTCTTGAGACAAGCAAAATTTTTGATTTGAGTCATGCTGGGGTTCCAAAAAAATTCTTGAAAGGACAGTATCAATTATACTTCGAGTTCGTAAACAAAGTGTTGTTACCAAGGTTCGAAAAAAGGATAGTGGCCTCATCTGCGGATTTGTTCCTTATAGAGGCCTTGAGTAAACTTAACTTCATTAACCTTCTATCCATTGTGATGGAATACATGTTTAAGATAATGATGGTAAAGGATAGAAAACATGGGCAAGGGTATGGTTACCTGCTGAACCTGGTATTTGATCATTTTAGAGTTAAATTCGGTCAAGGGATCAATGGAACAATTAAACAAGCCTTCTCTCAAACCACTCTTGTTGAATGTGAGTGTATTGAAGAAAGAACTAGAACAAGGCTAAATCACAGGTCTCTAATATTATTGAACAACAAGAACGGCTGAAGTAGGAACTTAAAGAAATGACAGTGTCTCTTATGAGCAGGGATGTTGAGATTGCAAAATTAAAGGCTTAGTTGTTGCAGCTTCAAAGTGAGGGACCAGGTTCAGGGGAAACTTCTACATTGAAAGCTGAGAATGAGAGCTTGAAGTCACAGATTACAGGCCTTCATGCAGAAGTCAAGAGCCTTACCCAATAACTGATTCAGGCCCATACTAATGGGAATAATAGAATGACCCTCTCTCTTCAAACCCTCAACCCTCATAAACCTCCCCTGTCCTAATCCTGTCAAACCGTTTATTCCTTGCATTATCTTTTTGTTCGGTGGTAGTCTTGAAGCTCTTATTCGTAGTTTATTAACTATGTTTTGTAATGCTATTCTCAAATTAATGAAGTGTTTGTCTCGTCTCTACTATTCTGTACTTGTTTTGTGTCATTTCACCCATATTTCGTGTCTGCCCTAGAGGCCATTGATTTTTGCCCAATTGCTTAACTTTTGTTTGGCTTACTATGATATGTTTTTATAATGCCAAAAGAGGGAAGTTATGTCTTCATGTTAATTACGAAGCTATATGTGACGACCCCCTTCTTAGGGCCCATATATTCAGGTATTGTCTATGCCAGGGTCAGCCAGTTCGCACCTTAATCCCTCTTCACGCTGCAGCGCTACGGGGTATCGAACCCGGAACCTCTGGCTCCTTTACATCCACCTTAAGGGGATCGCCTTTCACCAATTGAGCTGCAGCCCTTAAAATGTTATTGATTCATGGATCCTTTCATTCATGAAGTCCAAATAAATTATCAAAAAAACTATTTAATTCAAGCATGAAACTTTATGGATTTTCATATCATAATTCTAATTGCATAGATTATTAAATATTTGAAGTTTAATCACCTATCTTATGTTAGTTTATGTTGGCTCTTAAATGCATTAAATTTTTTTTGATTTATGAAAGGTCCTTATATGAAGACATAAAAATGTTTTAAAGTATTTTGATTATATTATGATCTCTCATGTCTAAAGTATTTTGATCATATTCTAAAAGTATTTTGATCATGTTCTCTCATGCCTAAAGTATTTTTATCATATTCTAAAGTATTTTGATCATATTCTAAAAGTATTTTGATCATGTTCTCTCATGCCTAAAGTATTTGATCATGTTCTAAAAGTATTTTGATCATGGTCTCTCATGCCTAAAGTAATTTGGGCATAACTTTTCATAGGATGGTCCAAATTAGGTGATTCAAATTTCTGAGTAACCACAACATCATTACCGACAACTTTCATGAAGAATACATCTTAATATTCGGAGTGTAAGTAGATCAAATAAATTGATCTTTGCAAGACATAGTGCTGTGACGAAATGGAGTATTTGTAGAATAAAATTCATATCTCGATGTAGAATGCTCTAAATCAGATGATTCTTGAACTAACTGAAACTAGACTTCTATATCTATAATTCTTATGAAGACACTAAATTCTAATAAGGAATTTATCTTATTCAAACCCAGCTTCGAAAATGGATATTCCGTTAAAAGAGATTTCATCTCACCTACCATACAAAGATCTAGAACCATTTGACATCATCCATGACATCAAAATTCTTCATTGAATTTTCAAGATCATCCTTTATGATTATGTTTATTTATTGTTAGGTCCCCCCTCCACACCTATAAATACCCATCTTATTTCCTCATTTTATTCACCAAGCTTTCTTAAGCAACTCTTCTCTCTATATACTTCTTTACTCCTTCTCAAATATAGTTTTAGTTTTAGTAGTATAAAAATACTACTCTGGTGATTCTTATACTCCGGATAGTACACAAAACAAACCAGCGAGAAGAAAAGGCTAGGGGTCCAAGAGTGTTCCAATTCGAAGTAAAGCTTCCGATTTAAGGTATGTAAGGCTTTCATAGCATTGGATTGAGTTCGTCCATGCGCCCAATATTTAAATTCATTATAATTGAGTTATAGTTGAGTTTTATCCAAATCTTGAATTCTAAATAAATTAATTCTTCTTCTATTAAGTTTGATATATTTATGCATTAATATTATTATTGTTATCTCTCATATTATTGGAATTATTATTCATGGCTATTTTCTTATGAATCCTAATTGATTTGATGTTCATGAATATTTTTATACATGTTTTGAGTAAAGATGTTGGCTTTTTATTATTTTCATTGATAAAAAGAAAGTTATATGAATTAATACTATATATGTATTTTATTGAGTTTTGAAAGAGCAAAAGAGTTGAGTTTGAATGAATTTGAGCAAATGATATTTTGAGCAAGATGTTTTGATGAGATGTAAATGATGTTTTTTGGAAGTATAATGATTGATGAACATGAAATGAGATGAGTTTGATGATTTAAATTAAAGTCCAATGAGACTAGATGATGAGTTTAATATGAGCACATATTTTGGGAGTAGTATTGAGCACCGAGTTGGGTAAGAGTTTAATTGACTCAAACCCCAGAACTACGTAGCCAGCGTAGGATGGAGGCTATGCCTCTTAAGTCCCAAAAAGAGGACTTTGATGAGTGGATCTAAGATGGTGATGTCCTTTACCCTGGCAAGGTATTAGATGGATGTGGCAACGATATCGCTTCGTTGTATCATCGCTAGCTCATAAGTGATGGTTGTCGGTTAGAGAAACTCCCAACTGAGTAAGCATTGCTTATTACTATTACTTTATTATTATATTTTAAACTTGCATTTGAGATGATGTTGAGTTCTGAGCTGAGTTTTCTTGATATCTGTCCTTACCTTCCTGCCATTTTACATACTCGTACATTCCACGTACTGATGTCATTCGATCTGCATTGTTTTATGATGCAGATACAAGTGTTAGAGATCCTCAACAGGCGCATCGTTGAAGATCATTTCTTTTCGGCTATTTGGTGAGTCCTTCTTTTATTCGAAGGAACTCCTTATCCTTTTATTATTGTTAAGTGTGATGTTTCTTTTGAGGTAGCCATGGACATGTCATTGGCACCATCTAAGAGTATTAGAGGCTTCATAGACAGAGTTTGATGATGTAATATGAGTAGTTTTCCTTAGAAACTACTTCTTCTAAGAATTATCATTTTTTTTCTTTTGATATTGATGATGACAAGCCCACATTAGTATTCTTAGGTCTTCCGCTAATGAACAAATGAGTAATGAGACCAAGTGGTTCTCTCGGAAGCTAGAGATGGTTTCTGAGTGCCGGCCACACATAGGGTACCCTCTCGGGGCGTGACACTATATGACAGAGGGAATTATTGGTTGGGACCTAGTCATACTTATAGGGGGATATAACGTGTTCACGGTATGTCTCGATTATATGTGACTGGGGGAATATATGAGGGACCTGCTTAGCAGAAACATGAACACATGTATGCATGGTTTGTCATCATCAAAAAGGGAGATAAATGTTATATCCAGGTTTTAATGTATTAACAAACCATGGGACCCGATAGATGGACCTGGTCCATGAACAAGGCAAGTTATAGACAAAGTGGAGTACAGTTGTAAACCTGCAGAGGTTGGTGGACACTGCAACAGCGGTGCACATTCATATTTTGTGTATCAATAAACCATGGGATCTGATCGGCGGACCTGGTCCCATGAATGATGTGCATCACAGATCAAGTAGAGACCAGCTATAAAAGCTGCCACTACCTGCTGTGGTTGATGGACAACAGCTGAAGTACAGAGACATCCAGCCAATCAGAAGATACTAGGTTGTTTCTTCCATATGCTAAATACTATCTTTAGGACATGAAACAAATTTAGTTCTACACATCATTTTTACAAGGCAAAAAAAGGCAAAAGGTGTGTGTCCTCAAAAGAAAGAACAACTTCTTCAAGGCAGCAAAGGACCTGATCGAGCTACTATTGAAGAATAGTTTTTAGATTGTTGCTTTGTTGTAACGTTGAATCTTGCGTGCTAAACATTATAAAATCAGTTCCTATCATATAAAGGAATATTGATTACTTCTCTTTGTATTGTGTCATTGTGACTTCATTGCTAGAGTTAACTTTGAAATGGTTAGAAAAGTCTACACTAACCTAGGGGTGGTTGTGTAGTGGGCAATAGTCTTATTGCTTAGTTTCCGAATCATTGTTAGAGTTAGCCTTGATCGGAGTGTTCAAAGTCTACGTCAACTAGAGTTAATTGGGGTAGTGGGCAATAGAGATATCGCTTAGGCTCAAAGTGTTGTGATAGAGTTGTTGCAATCCGAGGGGTGGAGAGGGTTAGTATCTAATTACAATAGGTTGTAATTGATAACTTTGCTCTTGCACCTTAGTGAAGATTGGTTGAAAAATCCTGTGGAGCAGGTCGTGGTTGTTTCTCTCTTGAACAAGGAGATTTTTCACGTAAAATCTTATCTTGTTCATTACTTGCATTAGGTGTTCGTTTCTTGACTATTCTGTTTAGGGACCTTGTCCTTAAGTGACAGTGGACGCATACATTCTAACAGTTGAGTAGTTAGGAGGTGGATCTTTCATATGGGAGATTTGGGATTGAATCCGCCTTCATTAGCTATTCAGTCATAAGCTCGTCGCATGTGACTTGCCTAGTGCAGTTGTTAGGTTTCTCCTTGAGGTTCCAAAAAAAATAATGCAAGATCACTCAATACAATTAGTGATATAAAGCCAAAACTTAATAAGATATCATAAATATTTTAATAATATTCATATATATTTTTTTGAAATTCACATTTTAAAACCTTTTTATATGCAAAACTAAAAATTTACCCTTTTAGGATTAATTAATTCAAATATTCTTTTCATGGAAAATAGAGATAATTGATTTAGAAAAGTTTTGCTTTAAATAGTATATAAAATCGTCATACACCGGAAAAAGGAGAATAAATGTACGGGAGGGAACAATAAAAAAACTAGAAGCAACGCGGTTGATATATGTACTAATTAATGAGAGATAAAAACTTAACTCAATCATTTACTCACTTATTTGAGCACCCCAAACTAAAATCTAAAAAAAAAAAAACTTTTATAACTAGAAAAATTATAAAGAGTTAAATATCGTTACCAAGTCTTTTAAATATAAAATTATAATTTTCTTATATAATAATATATGAATGCAGTAAATCTTTTCTCCATATTATCAAGTTTTTATTCTAATATCTCAAGTTACAATTAATTTGATTTTTTCAGCAAAAGTCCTCCTATAACCACGACAAAAATACCGTTATATGTATTATAGTTAATATTTAGAAAAGTTCATCATTTTCTTATAAAGTCATGACATTAGGAATCAAACAAACTTTCTATTCAATTTCTTTTAAAAAAAGTTCTTAGTTAAATGACAGTAAAATTTTATTTGATATTTTAGAACTTTAAATTATACTACTCATAACTTATTATCTACCAATAAGATTTTTAAATATAGGAACCAAGGTATTGTATTGCAATATATAGCTAATATTTATTGATTTGAAATAACTTATTTCAAGTTATAATCAGATATTTTCTCTTTAGATACAAAGTTATAAACTATAAACACATATAAATGATTAGCTATATATAAAAATAAAAGGTGTGGCTTATGACAGATGATTAAGCCTTATCCTTGAATCACCCATGAGTGTATTCAATTTCAACACGTGAAAAATTCTCAAATTACAAGAAAATAAAAATTTCTTTTAAAGAGATTCCAACATTTCCGATCATTATAGTCATTTAATGTTTTTCATTTTATTAAATAGTCATATAGCTTGAAAATCATATGCGTTGTGGAATTCTTATACTTACAAATATGGAACATATCAATGTCAATACGTGAATCCAGATCGACATGGATTCGTTAAACTGTATTGGTACAAATGGACAATAAGCAAATAGTAGAGTTTAAGATTTTGAATAGTTGAGTTTCAAAATATTAATTTATTAATGGACCGAATAAACAGTGCCAAATAATTTACAAGGTAATTAATTAATCTAATTTGGAAGTAGAATATTTTTAGGACAATTTCAAATATATACAATAAACTAATTAGTTTACAATAAATATAATCATGTTTTATTAACATTACTTATATATGAGCTATACATTAAATACATATTATGATACACTCAAAAACTGAATATAGCTTGACTATATATGCTTATACAGCGAATGACTATTTTTTTGATAATTATTTTTGTCGAATGACCATATGGCGTAATTATTTCTATTTTCACGTGTGATATGCTCTTCATTAGTAGTTATGTGCACGTACTAGGGGCAGACCCACGTCGAGAGAAAATGTGTCAAGCGACACCCAAATTTTTACTAAGTAATACTATGCATAAAGATATATTTTGAACGAAATGTTACTGACAAAAGTCATTTGTTGGCGTGTTAGTTTGCTGGCTGATTTTGCTGTTTCAAGCTGGGGTTCAAACCCCAACCAAAACTGTGTACGCCACTGCACGTCCTCCTCCATCTTGATGCAACATAGCATCAATCTCAGCACCATCTTTTAACACAAGCTTCATAAAGCATACACAAAATAAATTATATAAATATTGAATTAACAATAAATTAGATTAAAGACGTTTGCCACCGGTGAAAAACTGAAATACTTTATAGTTTATCATTTATTTTTTGGTACTGTATGACTTGAATATCGCCTTCATAACTGTACTAGGATTCATTTTGAAATGAAGAATTCTATCATTCTACAAAAAGAAAAATAAGGAAAAGCATAAAAAAGTATCAAAAATTTTCAAAAGACTAAAAAGTGCATATATATAATTTAATCTCATAAGTGAGGTTTGAAAAAGATATAATATACGCAAACTAAAAAGTGCAAACATAACTCACAAATCACAATAATGCAGTTTAATTTTTGATTGTTGAAGCATACCTGAGCTTTATTAGTTTACTTGGTTCTTCTGCCATTTTCTTTCTGTTTTCTAGGAAAATTTTGAGAGGAAAGTGAAAAAATTAAAGAAACAAACAGATGATGAGAGGGGAAAACAAAATTAATCCGTCTTCTTCTTCTTTTTCTTTTTCCATATTTGTTTATTATGAGGAAAGTAAAAGCAATTTCTCTAATTAGAAAACGCTACTACTGAGGAATAATAATAGGTAGAAGATAGCTATGTAATTTATGAATAACATTTAATTTTAGAATCAAATCTTCAAGAATTTGTCCTTTTTTGTTTTCTCAACTGAATGTGTGCGTCCACTGTCACTTGGGACTAGGTCCCTAAACAGAATAATCAATGAATGAACGGCTAATGCAATTAATGAACAAGACAAGATTTTACGTGGAAAGGCTCCTTGCTCAAGGGAGGAAAAACCACGATCTGTCCAACAGGATTTAGCCAACCATTCTTCACTAAAGATGCAAAAGCAAAGTGATCTACTACAACCTATTGTAACTAGACACTAACCCTCTCCACCCCTCGGCTTGCAATACCTTTATTACAAGACTTTGAGCCTAAGCAATATCTCTATTGCCCACTACCACAACACACTCTAGTTGACACAGACTTTCAACACTCCGATCAAGGCTAACTCTAGCAAAACACTCTGATCAAGGCTAACTCTAGCAATGACTCGAAAACTAAGCAATAAGACTATTGCCCACTACATAAGCACCCCTAGGTTAATGTAGACTTTTCTAACCACTTCAAAGCTAACTCTAGCAAAGAAGTCACAATGACACAATACAAAGAGAAATATTCAATATTCCTTTATATGATAGAAACTGATTTTACAATATTTAGCACGCAAGACTCAACATTACAACAAAGCAACAACCTAAAAATTATTCTTCAATAGTAACTCGATCAAGTCCCTTGCTCCATTGAGGAAGTTTTTCTTTCTTTTGAGCACACACACCTTTTTTCTTTTTCCTTGTAAATGTGAAGTATAGGACTAGGTTGTTTTGTGTCCTTAGGATAGTATATGACTTGTGGACAAAACAACCTAGTCTTCTCTGATAGGCTGGACGTCTTCTTTCTTCAGTTGCTTTCCTCCAACCACAATAGCTTATGGCAGCTTTTATAGCTGGTTCTCATTCGATTTGTGACACCTATTGTTATGGGACCAGGTCCGTCTATCAGGTCCCATGATTTGTAGTCTCTTCTGATTTGCCCATCAACCACAGCAGGAGTGGCAGTTTTCACAACTGGTTCCCATTTGGTCTGTGATACATACCGATCAAGGGACCAGGTCCGCCAATCAGGTCTCATGATTTGTTGATGCATCAAAACTTGAATTATAACATTTTTCCCTTTTTTGATGATGACAAACCATGCGAACTTGTGTTTATGTTTCTGCAAACAGGTCCTTCATACATTCCCCCTGTAGTTGGTCCTCATTTGGTCTGTGAAACATATCATTCATAGGACCAAGTCCTCCAATCAAGTTCCATGGTTTGTTGATGCATCAAAACCTGAATTATAACATTTTGCCCTTTTTTTATGATGATAAACCATGCGTACATGTGTTCATGTTTCTGCTAACCAGGTCCTTCATACATTTTTCCTGTCGAGCAGTTCCCCCTATCACATAGCTTCGAGACATACCATGAATACAATTCAATTCCCCCTATCAGTATGACCAGATCCCTCATACATTCCCCATGTCAGGCAGTTTCCCTACTACATAGCTTCAAGACATATCATAAAGATATAACATGAACACATAACTTCCCCCTTTTGGCATCATAAAAATAGATCCCAATAAACCAAGAGAAAGTTAAGTAATTGTGCAAGAATCCATGGCCTTTAGGGAAGACATGAAGCATGAGAGAAATAGCACAAAACAAGTACAGACCAGTAGAGACAAGGCAAGCACTTCATTAATTAGAGAATAGCATTACAAAACATAGTTAATAAACTACAAATAAGAACTGCCAAGACTGTCACCGGACAAAAAGATAGTTTTAGGTAGTTGGAACGGTTTGGGGAGATTAAGTAGGAGGAAGTTTGGGAGCCAAGGATTGAAAAAGGAGGGTCATTCGGGCATTTTCATCAGTATGAGATTGAAGCAATTGTTGAGTAAAAATATTGACTTCAGCATTCAAGCTCTCATTCTGGGCCTTCAAAGCAGAATTCTCGCCCGAACCAGGTCCCTCACTTTGCGCCTATAGCATCTGAGCATTCAACCTTGCAATCTCAGCATCCCTGCTTGCAAGTGTTATCATCATCTCTTCAAGCTCCTGGTTTAATCTCTCTGTTGTTCTATGAGATCACAAACTTAGGATTTGGCCTTGTTTCCAGTTTTTCCCTCAACACACTCACATTCAAGAAGAGTGATTTGTGAGAAGGCTTGCTTGATTACTCCTTTGATCCTTTTTCCGACTTTGACTCCAAAATGATCAAATACCAGGTCCTCAGGTAATCGTACCCTAGCCCATGTTTGCCAACCTTTACCGTTATCATCTTAAACACATTTTCCATCATGATGGCCGGAAGGTTGATTACTTCAAGTTTGCTTAATGCCAACATGAGAAATAGGTCTTAGGCTCATGAAGAGTAGGAACATGCCACTCAAAAAAGTGCATCCAACCCTGTACTTTAATGGCATCGACCAGGTCCCTTATGCTCTGTTTTTCCCTTACCTCTAGGTCAAAGACTCTCTCACTTAACACTTTTTAGGTCTGCAGAACCTGAATTCGTTCTTCTTTACTCAACATCTTCTCAACCTTCCCTTTTTTTTTACTGACCGAACCTGGTCCCTCTCCAGAGACAGGTTCTGTGGTAACTTTTTCCCTTTTTTTTCATTTAACATTTTCTTCTTGCACATCAGCATTTTGTTGTCCTTAGCACCCCTTTTTTTCATCAGCAAAGGGTGGCTTAAGTCCATCATTTCTCATATCAGTCAAGCTTTTGACAACCCAATCTTCTCCTACTGATAGAATATTCAAACCTGTGTATGTTTTTTTTCAACAAATCACTATCAAAGAACCTCTCAGATATGATTGATGACACGGGATCAAGTTGAGAGGTTGAGATGTAGTCTAAGGAAGATTCAGTTTCAAGAGGTTGAAGGACGGATCTGACCTCTGAATGAATAGAGGCATCTTGAGATGGAGAAGGATGAGTGGTATAGATATAAGTATGCATTTGATCATGAGAGAGAACAACTTCAGTAATTGGGGTTTTAAGATCAGTTGACAGAAGAGGTGAGTGAATAGGGGTGGATGACGGAGTGTCAATTTTGTGGGACACTAGAGTTCCATCATCAGTAGTGGTGATCTTTTCTGATGATGAGGGAGTATGAGACATGATTTTGAGAGCAAAAGATGAAATATGATAGAAAGAAGAGACAACTTAAGGATTGATTCTTTTAGTTCTAGAAAAGAAAATAAAGAATGGTTAAGTTAAACGTTGTCTTAGGTCCCTAGGATGGGTGACGTTTGAATGATCGAATGTGACAAACGCCTTTTTCAAAAAGGGGATGAGTAACACGTGGCAATCCCAACGACTCTTATTCATAATTTAAAAGTAATGTTAGGAATGCTAACCTTTGAGTAGGGACCAGGTCCCTCTCGTAATGTAGGAATTTGGTTTGCACATATCTTTCCTGCCTTTTTCCCTTCTTTAGATATCTCACTATGTGTGTATACCTGCAACGGTATGAGATTGAATTCAAGTCAATTATATTAACAAGAGTTCGGATACCTGTTTTCCGGATCTAGCCACAAAAGGGTTGGGTGCATCCAGTTGAACTAGTCAATATTTTCATGATCTGAATCAGCACCTTCAGACTAAGATTCAGGCTGATATTAGTCAACTGCCTCTGCATCTTGGGGGGACCAAGTCCCTCATCTGGTTCCTTATCTGCATCATCCTTTCCTTCATCAGGATTCTTTCTTATGCTTGAATATGGCTTTGGTCTGTTTTCCTTTGACACATGCATCACGCACTTTGTTATCACAAAATTTTATTTTTGGAATCCCACGAACCAGGTCACCAGCAACAGGTTAGTTGAGTAAAGATGTGCTCACATGCCCCTATCTTCTGTGTCATAGATCAGCACTTTCATCTTGAGCCCTACGACATGTCAGGCTGTCACCTTGAGCAAAACTGAGATCATCCACATACGTGCTTTTTACATCTCTTGGCCATGAAGATCACCTTTTTGTAGACAGATTAGTCACCAGTCATTTTTCGGACAAGAATCTGACTTCATTCCCTTTATCACAGATTTGGGAAACACTCAACAAGTTGTATTTTAACCCATTTGCATAATACACATCTTCAATGGAATGTTCTAGGGATTTTCAATTCTTCCTATCCCTAGAATATAACCTTTTTTGCCATTTCCAACCAAGACATTACCACTCTGTAGTGCTTTCAGAGAGAGAAAGTGTTCAGTCCTTCCAGTCATGTGCTTGGAGCATCCATTTTTCATTAATCAACACTAACTGCTTCCTCCTGACTTTTCTTGCAACAAAGGATTACTTGTTAGCTTTGGAAACTCATTTAAGCGTGAGCTCCCAAAAGACAGACAAAGGGATAATCAGCGTTTTCTTAGTCCAAAAGGGCAAGTTCTATTTTCTTATTTTAGTGTTTGGACCATGTCCCTTCTTCAGGTTTTCTTTCTGCTTAGAATATTTTGAGGATTTTTTCACACTTCTTTTGAATGCTTCACAATCCTTTTTAAGGTGCCCATTTCTACCACAGTGAATGCACAACAGATTACAGCTATAGATGCATACTTGCTATGTGGATTGAAAGGGGTTCTATTCTTGAACATCCAAGACCTCTTACATCATTTTGTCCCTGGTTAATTAGACTAGTCAACATCTTTAAAGAGTTATCCCATTTTAGAGCCATGTCTAACTCCTGTTTGACTCTAACTAGGTCCCTTTCTAGCTGAAGATTTCTCTCCAGTGACAAGGCTAACTTTAACTCAGAGTTCTTCAAACTCTCTTCAAGTTCCATTTCAATTTTATTTGCCTTACCTTTTAACTTGACATCAGTTAGAGGGTTTTTCTTCATCATTTCACTGATATGGTTGTTCTCACTATCTAGCATAGCAATTTTTTCTTCCAACTCAGTCATTTGAGTGACTAAGGCAATTTTCTCATCTTGAAATATATCAATGTTATTATTGAGAAAATCTTTTTCAGCAATTAACGCATAGAGTGAGTCAATCAAGACACCAACCAATTTTTTTAGTTTCTTGATGGAATAACAATCAAGATTTTCTTTGAGGTCAAGTAAGATTACTTGTTCATCAGCTTCATCTTCCGATTTTGCTATAAAGGCAAACATGCTATCGAACACATTTTTATCGTCCTTAACAACCAACATGGAGACATCCTTTGGATGTTCGGACTCTTCAGAATCACGTGAGGAATTTCTCCAAACAACTAGAGCTCTCTTTACCACATAATTAGCATTAGCCCTTCTTCTTGATTTCTCAGGGACTTGGTCCCTTCTTCTATTTCTGTCTCCTTCAGGCTTGATGTATTCTTTGTGTTCCTGCTTGTTCAAGGGAAAATCTCTGATGAAATGCCCAGGCTTCCCTCACTTGTGACATAGGTCATTTTCATTTGCTGACTTGCTGGTGTTTTCCTTCTTTATAAATCCACCGTGCTTTCTCACAATCTTGTGAAATCTGCGGGTCAAGTAGGTCATATCCTCTTCTTCATCATCATCATCATCACTTTGACCAGACTTTAAAGCTAAGGACTTGTCCTTATTATTGTCTTTTTTATGACCATCGTGCTGCCTATTTAACTCATAGGTTTGAAAATTCCCAATAAGTACATCCATGGTAAGGGTCTTCAGATCCTTGGCCTCAGTAATAGCATCCACCTTGCTTTCCCATGACTTTGGAATAACTCTCAAAACCTTTCAGACCTGCTTTCTTTGAATAATGGGTTCTCCCACACATCTCAGCTCATTGGTTATAGAAGAAAATTTGATATACATTTCATGAATGGTCTCTCATTTCTTTATGACAAAGTTCTCATACAGGGTGGTTAGCATATCAACTTTGGATTTTTTAAATTGCTTGGTTCCCTCATGAGCATTCTTCAAGCACTCCCAGATCTCTTTAGCTGACTCACATGATGAGATCTTATTGTATTCTTCAGCTCCAATACCACATACAAGAAGCTTTTTAGCCTTGTAGTTCTTCTCAATCTTTTTCCTATCAGCTTCACTGTATTGTTGCCTAGTTTTAGGCACAATTTTAGTAACATCTCCTTCCTTCAGTTCAGTTATGGGAAAAAAGGGCCATCAAGAAAAATATCCTACAATTCACTATCTTCGGCCATAAGGAAATCATGCATGCGAGTTTTCCACCAGCTATAGAACTAACCATTGAAACGAGGGGGTCTTGTAGATGATTTCCTTCCTCCAGATTCATTGGAGCAACCATTTTTTTACAGAAATTTCTCTGGGTGTTAGCTGATTAGAGAGCCCTACTCTGATACCAATTGTTGAAATATGTGCGTCCACTGTCACATAGGTACTCCTATATATGTTCGAAGCAAGATGTTGTCTAATTATACCATGAATTACAAATGTCTGGAAAAGTTCTATTGCTATTTCTCGAGGCAATCCACATCGATGTAATGAAAGTGTACCAGATCCCGAAATAGAATAATCAATGAATGAACAACTAATACAATTAATGAACAAGACAAGATTCTACATGGAAAGGCTCTTTGCTCAAGGGAGAAAAAACCATGACCTGTCCAACAGGATTTAGCCAATCATTCTTCACGAAAGATGCAAGAACAAAGTGATATATTACAACCTATTGTAACTAGTCATTAACCCTCTCCACGCCTCGACTTGCAATACTTTTATTACAAGACTTTGAGCCTAAGCAATATCTCTATTATCCATTATCCCAACTCACTCTAGTTGACGTATACTTTCAACACTCCGATCAAGGCTAACTCTAACAATGACTCAGAAACTAAGAAATAAGACTATTGTCCACTACACAACCACCCCTAAGTTAATTTAGACTTTTCTAACCACTTCAAAGCTAACTCTAGCAAAGAAGTCACGATGACACAATACAAAGTGAAATAATCAATATTCCTTTTATGATAGAAACTGATTTTACAATATTTAGCACGCAAGACTCAACATTACAACAAAGCAACAACCTAAAAATTATTCTTCAATAGTAGCTCGATCAGGTCCCTTGCTCCCTTGAGAAAGTTTTTCTTTCTTTTAAGCATACACACCTTTTTTTCTTTTTCATTGTAAATGTGATGTATAGAACTAGGTTGTTTTGTATCCTTAGGATAGTAAGCAACTTGTGGACAAAACAACCTAGTCTTCTCTGATAGGCTGGACGTCTATTTTCTTCAATTGTTGCCGACCAACCACAGCAAGTAGTGGCAGCTTTTACAGTTGATTCCCATTCAATCTGTGACACCCATCGTTATGGGACCAGGTCTGTTGATCAGGTCTTATGGTTTGTAGTCTCTTTTGATTTGCCCACCAACCACAGCAGGTGGTGGCAGCTTTCACAGCTGGTTCTCATTTGGACTGTGACACACACGATCATAGGACCATGGTTTGTAGTCTTTTTTGATTTGCCCACCAACCACAGCAGGTGGTGGCAGCTTTCACAATTGGTTCCCATTTGGTCTGTGACACACACCGATCATAGGACCAGGTCCGCCAATCAGGTCTCATGGTTTGTTGATGCATCAAAACTTAAATTATAACATTTTTCCCCTTTTTGATGATTACAAACCATGCTGACTTGTGTTCATGTTTCTGCAAGCAGGTCCTTCATACATTCCCCCTATAGTTGGTCCTCATTTGGTCTGTGAAAAATATCGTTCATATGACCAGGTCCTCCAATCAAGTCTCATGGTTTGTTGATGCATCAAAACCTGAATTATAACACTCACTTAGTATCTGGTATTCATGTTAGGATTCGACTAAATTTGAATTCGCACATTGCAAGATTCATTCTAGGGATGGGGCTCCCAAGAGAACTTTTTTCATTTCTAGGATTTTAAATTCAAGACCTCTGATCAAGAATGGAGAAATCTCAATCATTCCACCATAATGCATGTTGATCGAAAATATGTTTATTATATTAACTAGTTCAACTTTTGCTCTGTTTGGGAAGAATTACTATTAAGGAAAAAGATTATACTGAGTAAAGTAATGAATATATGCACATCAAAACTTCAAAGCTTATCTTATCAGATCATATAGTTTCAAGGGACATATTATTTTTACATGTTATATTTTTGAGTAATTCATATACTTAGAGTTTGCAAAACGTCTCGTAAATATTGTTGACTGTAACAAATTTTACAGGGATGAAGAAAAATGTTTTTCGTCGAAAATGTTTTACTACAAAATATTTTTATGAAAAATAAGTGGATTTCTAACTTATTTTTTTATGTTTGGATGGTGAGTAAAAAATATTTTCTGAAAAATATTTTTTAGTATTTGATTGGTTAATAAAAAATATTTTCTAAAAAATATATTTTATTTTTTACTAGAGAGTGAATTCGACCCCAACTTTCGAATCGAGACCTGACCACAATCGACTCGAAATCTGACTTTCAAATTGGGATTTGAAACAGAAAATTAAAACAAATTTTTAATTCTTTTTTGGTCGGGGTAGGAAGGTAAAAAAATGAAAATTTTAAAATTTGAAAATATATTTCAAAAATAAACTTTTAATTTTATATTTTTTGGTTGGATGGGGCTAGTAGAGGTGGGAAAATTATGAAATTTTTAAAATTTGAAATATTTTTCAAAAATAATTTTTTAATTTGTTTTCATGTGAAATTACACTGGGTATGCTATTGTTGTAATTTGTTTTCATGGTGGAGGGGGTAGGGGTGGTCAGGGGTTGGGTGGGGTAAAATAAAACTTAAAATTTTAAATTTAAAGTATTTTTCAAAAATAATTTATTTTAATTTTAATTCTTTTGGTTGGAGAGTGGGGAGGGGGGGGGGCTCAGTGCTGGTTTGGGGGTAGGAGAGCCGTGGTAGGGAGGTAAAAAAAATTGAAATTTTTTTAAAAAGAAATTTTTAATTTTTTTTTGGATGGAAGGGTTGGGGCACAAAGTGGGGTAAGAATAAAAATTATAATTTGAGGTTAGAAAAGAGTTTTGAAAAATATTTTCATTAATTGTTGGAGGAAAGTCATTTTCCTTAATTTTGAAAAAAATAAATTGATTTAAAAAATATTTTTCAAAACATAGCTAACCCTACATGAGAAATAGAAGTTTTCCTACCAAACACACCTTTAATCGACATTATTTACGTACTCTTTTTTTTTTCGGTGTCTATTTACGTTTGATCTTATGTGTTTCTATCACTTTTTAGGTTTTACAATTAATGCAAGAGTTCGAAGCCGAATTTGATGAAAAAAAGTAAGACTGGAACAAAAAACTATGATGTTGACCTCGAGAAGAAGTCCGGAAAAGTATCACAAAATTTGTACTATCTCATATTTATGATAAAATAACTAATAAACTTAAGTTATTCCATACTACCTCTATTTTCTTTTTACTTTTCATAAATTTTCTAATTTAATTTTTATTTATTTATTAAATTTGATAAATTAAGAAAGTATAATTTTTTTTTATCTATTATATCCTCAATTTATTGAGAGTTAATATCTTTGGTATCAAAATATTTTGAAATTTGGAGTATGACTTTAGTAATTAATAAGGGTAAAATGATAAACTCACCATATCAATAATTGATTTATTAATTGGTGTGGCAAGTCAAAAATTGACAAGTAAAAGAAAACGGAGAAAATATTTACATGAAATAACTAATAAACCGGTTACTGGTGGGTTAAGTTTATCTATCCCTTCTCCTATAACAAACAACTCTTAAGAGGTCGTTTGGTTTGAATATAAGTTATGATAAAATTAGTTATGATGGGATAAGTTATACTGAAATTATTTTTTATTGATTGTTTGGTTTGTTGTGTTCAAAATAATATGCATTGCATAAATTATAAAAACAAGTTGTTTGTTTACAAAAAAAATCGTTCACTTTATTTAGTTTTTTATATTTTATTTGCAAGCTTAGTTATTCATTCTTAAAAATAAAATTTTCATCTTATTTAGCTTAAATATTTTTGTGTGTGCATTTCCATGATGATACCATATGTATTTAAAATAAAATATTCAACTTATTTAGTTTTAAAATAGAATTCTCATCTTAAATTTGTTAAAGTAAAAGAGGATTTATTATTTATATCATTTCATTTAAGCACATGTCACTCTTAAATTGTAAAATACTAAAGTTTTTGTTTTAGTTGATATATAAAATACAAGCTTCCAAATGACTAAAAAAATATATAATTAAAAATATGTAATCTAATAGTAGAGAAATCAAAACATAAATAAACATAAAAATTAGTCAAATAAATTAATAAATAAAATTATATTTGTATAGTCTAACTTTTTAATAAAAAAAATAAAAAATTATCGTAAAAATAAGTAGTGAAGATTGTAAATTTTATTATACATAGTATTAAAAAACAATGTGAATATACATGGATGTGAAAAGTGATATATGAAAAAGATATAAAAGCATATTTTTTTCATTTTCTCTACTTTATCCCGAAATTACTATGTCATCTAGGGGTGTACATAAACCGGATTGGTTCAAATTTTTTTACAAACCAAACCAAATTATTTGTGTCTGGTATTAAATCTATAAACCAAACCAAACCAATAAAAGTCAGGTTTTTCGATATCAATTTTTCTCGAATTTTTCGAATTTTTTCGGGGTTTTCGGTTTCTCAAGTTTTTTATAGTATCTAATAAAAAGCACAGAGCAGTGCTTCTTAAAAAGAATTCTAGTACAAAATATCAACATATAAAATGGAGGCAGGACACTTTTTGAAGTTAACTTTATAAAATGGCCTTTTTTGTCTATTATTTAAAGGAAATATTACTTAATTGAGTGTTTTTTAAAAATTAATTACTGATTTTAGCGATATTTTTTATTTATTACAATTTATAGCAATACATATCAATATTATGATAAATATATACTTGTATTAAAAGTGAATTATACATACAATATAAATGTATTATAAGTGTTTTAAAATATATATTATGTTCGTGTAGTAAGAAACTGACATAATGTATTATAAGTCTATTAAAGTATGTGATAAATGTATTATCCATTTATAAAACTTATATTATATATGTTTTATAAATAGTTCTCTGCAATATATATTAAAACTGTATTATAAATGTATTATAAGTGTTCAGTGGAAAAAAAAATTATTGCTATAAATGGTAAATATTTTCTTAATATTGTATATTTATGTAAGTTTTCCTTATTTAGATGGCTTCTCAAGTCCAAATCTAAATGTAAGAAAGCAAACAAAAATTATGAAAAAAATTTAAAAAATATTTATAAATTACATTTTAATAATATTTTTATGTATAACATAATTTAAAAGTAGTATATCTATAATCGGATCGATTTGGGTTTGATTTGACTTTTTTTTAATTAAAACCAAACCAACCCTATAATGATTGAATTTTTTTTCCAAACACCAAACCAAGTCAAACCAAATCACTAATCGGATTTTTTTTTCCTGTTTGATTCAATTTGTCGGTTTGATGCGACTTATCGATTTGCCCTGTATAGCCCTAAATTGTCACCCATAAGGAGGAACAACTTATTCCGATACTAATTATTAATCTCAAAATAAATTATCCCAAATTTACCAACCAAACAACAAATTAAGTGTCACTATAATTTAATCCCAAAACTATTTGATGTTATACTTCACATCAAACAACCCCTAACAATTGTACTATATAATAACATTTCATTACATATGTAAATTATCTTTTTGACATGAATTTTTTCGTACTATATTAACTCTCTCTCCCTCTCACTATATGTATTAACAACTTTTTATTTGTAATAGCAACATTCACCGTCACTGAGATATTTATCTACTCGTTATTTATAATGACCCATAAACTTGCAAGAATTTAATCCTAACTAGTTTAATTTAAAATATATTCCTCCGAGAATTTAAACCTTCGTAGGTACAACTAGTTATAAATTTACGAATAATGTATTAGCTTTTTATTTTAATTAATGAACTAGGAATATCTTTTGAAATTCTAGTATCAAAATTTCATTTATCTTTCATAATACAAAAATTTGATTTGCTGGGTCACTTTTGTCTTGCACCAAATAGGAGCAAATGTTGTTATAGGTATGCAACAGCCAAAAACTATTAAAGGCAATAAAAAGCCCCGGTATAAAAATCAACTGCAGGTAATTAGATAATTACAAACTATGGCAGAAACGAGGGCACCAAAAAACGCCCTTGTATAAAAAATCTATGAATCACTTTTCCAATGAAAAACAAAATTCATTTTCTCCGTAACATATCGGAGAAAATCATGAAGCCACCCAAAAGTAGCCACTTTGATAGTTGTGAAGACTGTTCCCGCCACCAAACTGTCCCTTTGCAGAAACCAGTCAAAATTACTGCTGCAGGACTTCCGAATATAATATGACTCAGGTGGCAATAGCCCTCCTTGTCTGGACATTATTCGGATTGGACAGTTACAGACTTCTACACAATCAAGAGATAACTAAAGTTGGTATTTACTAAACGAAGAACATGAAGTCTTCATTCCAGAACTAGCTCAGCACTTAAAAGATAAAAGACAGACATCCCGGTGCAGAGACTAAAGCAAATTAGGGGATGGGGGGACTTGGCTTATGATAAAAATCACATATATTGGCCCCTAAGATTACCTGGGTGAACTGATCCCCCTTTGACTCATTGCACCAGAAATACCTGTACATGCTACTTCAGCAACTCAGGAAATCTCAACAAGAGCCAGAGGCAAGGTGCATCTGAGGAAGAACAGGAAATGGTCAAAACTCCTCGCCCAGAACAGAGACAAGAAGCTACTGGAAGTTACAGCATTCCAGTTAGGAGTAGACCATCTTTTAGAACCAAACGAGAAAAGGAGCAGAAAGCACTCCGGCAGAAGTTACTTGAGAAAAAAATTGTGATGGGAAACAGAAGGGGTGGAATTAAAACTAAAGACCACCATTATACCTCCAAAATAAGAAGCATGAAGGATGGCCTACATAGCCAGATGAACAAGTGGGTAAACAAGCTCCAGAATTCCCTGTTCTGCTCCTGACTTCGATACAACACAATTCAAGGAAGGAGGGGTAAAAACCCAAATAATCTCAACCCATCATCTCCAAGATTTGTTTCAGTGCACACCCTCCACCCCCTAAACCAAAGGCCAGTCACGTTTTCAAAGAACTAAGTGATCGGTCATGGGCAGCATCCCTATTAACTCCCACCTCTGAAACATTTACTTGAGGTAATCTATCCTCCACTGAAGTTTCATCCACGTGATTGACAGTGTCCCACAAGAACCCATTTTCATTTTCCACCGGAATCTTATCCAAGTCTTTATCCGCTACTCGAGGGTGAGATGTAATGTAAGAGATGTATTTACCTGCATATAAGCAAATATTAATCTACAAATTATCTCTAAAAAATAACTTGTATCCTGACAAGGTAACTTTAAAAGGGGAAAGAAGTTAAAGCAACTCCTGGATCTTATCATAAAATAAAATTGAATTCAGATATAGGTGTAACATGTCAGAATTGACAAGAGTGATATAATGACATCATGTAGAAGTGATAACTAAGGAAATGAAGGATAATTCTGCTAAAGCACACAAGATTAGTGTTTTGAAAGTGTAAAAGGCGAGGAAGTCCATGGGACTTGAAGCAAAAGTGAGAAGAGAAGCACACGCTTCTTTGAAGTAAAGTGCACGCTTATTTGAAGTAAAGCGCAGAATTTACTGCAAACTAAAATATCAAAAATCAATGAATTTATCACAATAAAAATTAAGTTGCAATGAGAAAAATTCACTCCAGCATGCAATATACAATAATTCCATTACTAATCCAACTCCTCAAAATTCGAAGAAGCGAGAGATTCTTGCTAGCATCACTTTATGCACCATTGTTTGAAGCACAAACTTCTCTAAAGACCATGGCTTCGCCCATGAAGCAATAACACCCTACTTCGAGAATCAATTCATCGCTTTAAGAAGTGAAGCAATATCTTTAGATAAAACTGCACGAGACACGGTTTTTAAGAATTTACTTGACATGAGGCACAGTTCTTAAGAAATTACTTATTATGCAAATCCTCGTGTGAAATAGTTACAAGAAAAATGAATCTCCATCACAGTATTAGCTCAGGATTCTTGAAACAAGTTAAACCAGGAAATTCAAGGGGGCATTTCAAAAAGGAACTTACCAGCCAAGTTCCGAAGTGCATTCTCAGCTGCCTGTTGTTGAGCATCCTTCCTAGTCTTACCCATTCCAACACCAACTCTCTCACCGGTGAAGAAGACCTAAAGATTATTCAGGCTCAGAATTCTGAATATAAAACGTTATGTTGTTTGTCTAAATTCAGATGCCAAAATGATTATGCACTTTTATATGAACAACAATGACAGGAGCAACACTCTCATATCAAAATGAATATCTTCAAAGAGAGACATTAACAGACAGTTCATAAGCACTTAACAATTTTTATAGTCAAATATCAAGACATAAACATCCACACAAGTTCAGCACAGCACATGTCTCACATATATAATAAATTTTAATGGATCCTCTACTAGAATATACAGATCCATGAATGTCAAAGTCATTAGCACACTACTTTCAAGCATCCCATCAGCCATTACCTTGCACAGTACTTCCTAGTATCCCATTAGAATCAAAGAAGAGGAACACTATTACTATCAGTTGAAACTAGTACTGTTTAACAGAAATTCCTCTTCATATTTATATGACAACAATGCAATTAATCAATCCCCGCAATAGCTTTGGATAGGTGAAAAACAGTCTTCCATAATGAAATCTCTAACCTCAACTGAAAATTGCAATTCCTCGCTTGTGCTCACTACAGGCCTGAACTCAACCTACAAAGCAAGACACATTGGTGGAGCTCTTACTATGACAACCAAGAAAAATCAATACGAGCAGAGAGAGATAACATCTTGGCTAAAAAGTATGTAGCAAATACCTTTGAGTTGCATCGCCGTCCAATTTCTTGCAGCACCCCCGTAGCTAAAGAGGGTAAGAAGTTCATTCTCCCTGCTTCTAGCTGAGATTCTCTGTTGTTAAATAACGACTGATGTTGAGAGAATCTACCCTCTGTCAAGGCAAAGTACAATTAGCCTAGCAAACATATGTTATGAACTTGACGAAGACAAGGAATAAATAAGGAAAAGGAGAAGATCAAAGAGACTATAGCGGATCTCTTTCTCAACCTTCCCCAACCATCCCTTGTTCTCCCTAATACCAAACTAAAGACAATCTATAAAGTGCATATCCCATAATCAATATTTTGCTTCAAGAATTCAAGATTATCCAAAAACTTCTTTTGAACTCCTTCCAAACACTATCTTGATCAATAAAGATACACACATACAACCAACCTGGCAATCAACAAGTACAAGAATTCAATTCCAGCCTTCTTTATATGCTTGGATACATTATATCCCCTGCATAATTGATATATAAACACACATCTAGTTGGATTTGTTATAATGTGATAGCTGGGGCTCATAATCACAAGCTGAAAACTAGCCCTTAAGGAAGCATCAGTAGCAGCAAAGACTTCAGTCAAACTTAATACTAGTCATTAACTTAACAACATTCATTCCCCAAAAGAGTTACTCAGATGGCTTCTTAACCCCAAGAGCAAACACTAGTGCAGTATGATTAATAAATGCATTCCTTCCTAGAGGCCAACTTTTGCTCATAATATTTCAACTTCATAACAGCAAATGGGGTATTAAAATAGCAATAAGCAGTAACACAGTATAAGAGTGAACTCAAACTCACCTGTCTGATGAAGAGAATTCTGTCTATGCATTTCATGCCTGGAATTTGCCTGCAAAAAGTCGCGTACCCGAATGAATAAGTCAGCAGGAAGACAGTCTTAACTATTTCTTAGGGAAGCAGTAGCAACTACCTCCCCATTCTTCCCTGTAGATGCATATGCCGGTAACACCATGCTTGTTGCACCTTGACTCAGAAAATTCTGATGACCTCTCTGTTTAGCATACCTTGAAGCATCAGATTCTTGAAAAATTCCAGGTGATCGACTACCCATCTGTCCTTTATTTAGGTCATCTTCAACCAACCAACCACCCTGTGATGGTATGGGCAGTATGGATGGTTTCTGAGGCACTATAGATAATAAAGGAGGTTCTGCTGAACCACGAAACCTCATATCCTGACTAGGATTCAATATGGGGTACCTTCTTTTCCCATCACCATCAGCTTCAGAAAAGCTGTTATCTCGTCTAAATGGAGCTCCCAGCAAACTTGGTTCTAAACACACACAGGAACAAAATGAACCACTGGTTGGGAAACCAAAAAGATTAATACATCTATTATATAACTGCAGGTAAAGATAGGTTTCATTACTTTCCGAAGGTTGAATTGGTCTCACTGATTGAGCAGGTACATTTGCAGCAATTCCAACCGTAAGCTGGGAGCTTCCTGGCTTCATATCAGGATTGGTACTCATGGAAACAGGAGCAGAGTTCATATTAACTTTTCCGTCCTGGATAGAATATATACATGAGAAGATGAGCAAATGACCAGCTGAAAAATCAAGTACTTGATTTGATGTGTGATGTGTTACACTTCCAAGTTTTTTGGGGAATCAATCATATGATAAGAAGTCAAGATAGGCAGTAATAACAGTTGAAACCACACCTGTTGATTCAACCTTTGTGCAACTTCAGGCCCGTACATTCCCTCAGGAATAGGAGCAACATTCCCAGATGACGCAAAACCAGTATCCTTAAGAGTAAAGAAAGCAAACACTCATCATAACGATCAGCCTTCATTTAAAGTTGAAATTTAAAGAGCTTGTAGAAGAATACCTCGGACATTAAGTAGTTGCTAACATCAGGTGCAGAAGGTAAATTTACAACCTCATCTTCATAGAAGATCTCACAGATCTTTCGGAGTAGGCCTTCATCAAACTCTCTGATTGACAAAGAAAATGGATCAGATAAAACTACTTAATTGACTCAAACTTAAATTTCTCTTCTGAGGACTGAGAATGAACTTACCTAAAGAAACGACCTCTAACATCACAAGCAACATTTCTCGCCACACACAGGACCGGAACTGCATTGGCCATCTACTCAATAAAGAAATTCCAATTCACTCTCAGTGTGACCAGAAACAAAGAAGATGATATTAAAATCATTTGAAATGGCAAAGCACACACCTCTGCTTGTGGAGCATAATATGGAGTGAAAGCAGGGACAACATGAACACGAGGCTGATCTTTATCTTCCCACACTTTTAATCGGTCATCAATAACCATCGCCAATTTTGGATGACAAATGCCATTTTGGAAGACAGTAAGTAGAGACTTCTTGGCCCCTGTGGGATCAATGACAGAGATGATGTTACTTGGTTAAACAAAAGAGGTTTTACAATTTACCAGCGCAAGGGGAAAGAATATTATAGTCCACTGATGAGAAGCAATCACAGTTGGCAGCCTTTTGGATATCACTGCCACTATAACATTAGAAGCTAAAGAAAATACCATCAATGAGCTTAGAGCGGCATAAATCATACACAAGAAGACAAATCTTTCATTACTTATGGTGCTTCATTATGCTTAACTGTAAGAAGAGGTTGATCTTTTCTCTCGTCAGGATAGGGAAGAGGAATCGTGTTACCATGTATAGAAGAACAAAATATTATTTTCCCAAGGAGTCATAAAACAGGAACGTATTTTAGGTCCTAACCTGATCTGACACATACAACACGGTCCATCAATTGATTGGCATTAATGAGGTGTGACCCTGGGTCGAGTAGCCTCCAAATCTCCAATGCATAATCTCTCTCTGCCATGGTGCAAACATATACTTCAAACCTTTTCCGACCTTTCGCCGTCAAATAAGTTCTCAACTCATCCCACGCAGGACGTAATCTAACAAGCACGCTGGTATCCCGATTCTGCACAAGAAGTTCCCATGATGAGAAAATGTGTGGAGCTAAAAACTAAATCTTGAGACAACCATAATGTAAAAATGTCCAACTGAATTTGAGTTCACATTCCAGTGTTACACTGATAACTGTAGTAAGACAATGAAAACTTTAGATATTCCAGTGGCAGTTGAGCTAGAAGGCCATACATCCAGATACCATTTTCTTTTAGCAATATGAACATAATATTAAACGAATGGAAGAGACATAAAAGAACAAAGACTGGAGGTGGATGCTTGCCACTCCTCCAAATGCTTCCTTCCAGCAATTCGCACATGTAAGGATGCAGATCTCTAAGCCTCATTTGTTTTCATTAAGTTTAAGACGTCAGAATCTGAATACACATCTGAATATTAAGATGTGCATTAAGATCTAGATGTTTGAATCCGAATGCATATCTGAATACTAAGATGTTGTCTCGAACACTGAATAATTAAGACTATTTGTTTTCGATATCCGAATGTGTGTATGGAGTTAAACCATATATTAATAAAATATTATTAAAATCTGATTTTAACAAAATAAATTTGTTTTTTGATAGAAAATAATATTTTGAATTATTTTTTTGTCAAAAAAAATTTAACTATCAAAATGCTAAAAAACATTATACTCCATATCAACATAAAAAATTATTGTAACAAGTTAGAAAATTTAAATCTTCAATTCTCTCATGTTTTCTTGATGTTTCTGTAAAGAGAACTTGCATAAGCCCTCTGGATCTGCCATTGTCATTGTTTCCTTTTCTGCAAACTAGAGCTGTTAAATGCTTTGAATCATAATCTATAGGTCACGAAATAGTTATCTAAGGCTGTTTTTCGTAATACCCAGAAGAAACAAATTTAGGAAAAATAGAGATGAACTGCTTCTATTTCACGAAGAATGAAGAAGGGGGGCCATTGAGTTCTAGGGAATCGAAGGTTTCATGGGTTCGTTCGCCGAGTGTGGCGTCGACGCTGTTGATAATTTAAATAATTCACTTATATTGTGTTTAATCTTTGTGGCTGCGAGAGTTCTTGCTAAACATTAATACATTCAAAAATATTCCGTATTTGTAAAAATTATGTAAACTTACCGGTTCAAGTGGTGAGAAAGGAGAGCGAGAAAAGTGAAAACCTAGCTAAGAGGAGAAGCAGGGAGACTTGAAAGATCTTGAAAAATAAGCATATTATTTAAAGAATTTGAACAGAGTTAAGACTCTGTTATAGATCTAATTCGTTCGGACCCATTAAGAGGCTTTATAAGGAAATTTGTTTTTATAAGGAAATTGTTAGAGTGGGTTTAGAGTCTCACATTGGTTGGGGCATAGACTGATAGTCTACCTATATGGACTTGAGCAATCCTCTCCTCAAAAGCTAGCTTTTGGGATTGAGTTAGGCCCAAATGCCACATCTTTACATGGTATCACAGACAGGTCCATCCCCGTTTGGGCTCCCGACCCATGCTCGGGTTGGGCCGGGGCGTGAAGGGGGTATTAGAGTGGGTTTAGAGTCCCACATTGGTTGGAGAATAAACTGGTGGTCTACTTATATGGACTTGGGCAATCCTCCCCTCATGAGTTAGCTTTTGGGGTTGAGTTAGGCCCAGGTGTCATATCTTTACAGAAACAAAACAAACACCCTTATTGGGATGAATCTGAATATAAAGATTCAGACCTTAAAAATAAGCACACTTAATGGGCTGAATCTGAATGACTAAAATTCAGACCTCCATTAAGTGCAAACAAATGAGGCCCAAGTGTGATCAGCCCATGGGGGCATCCAACTTTGCCTATGCTGGTGGATTAGCAAAATTTACATGTGTAAGGACCATCAGCAGCAGGAAGTACACATATGTAATGAACAAAGGGAACTCAAATCCATAGCAATTCATTAAACTTCTGCAACAAGAGAGCAATAGACACCATAGAGTATATTACAAACATCTTCATAGTGAGGGAAAATGACTGAGTCACTTAGACAACAGTATGATTCAATCTGCTCTTACACTTGACAGAAGGACACAAGAAGCATCACTAACCTCAACACTGAACTAAAATGAAGTATGAACTAAACCTATTACGCAAGCACACACCAAATAGAAAAAGCATGTGATCAGAAAGCCCTAATTGAGACTGAAAATAATATTACATGAACTTTTGGATATTAGATGCAGAAAAGGTGTTTTACAAAGCAAATTAAAAGTAACAAAGGGATATTAAGTTTGACACTCAATGTCTCAATAAACTATACAAAAAACCTTGTCTACAAGATATAAATAGAATGTGTAAGCTCTCTGAAAAGAAAGATCACATAATTGTTGAATGATAACAGTTGTCCAAAAAATTGAAGGCTGTTAACTAATAAGTATATCGATAACAGGTCAAATATAAAGACAGGATAACAGCAAATGTTTTGAGCACAGAACTTTCAGATACTGTGAAGCTAGGAATTAACAACCCAATCTACTTCACCACAATAGTACTCCATTTTGTATGAGAAACCATAAAGCATCCTCTACTCAACTTCAAAATTCAATCAATCAACTTGCCTCAATGCACTGCATACACTTCTAATAATATAAACTGAAAATACTAGGACATGAAAAGAATAATACGAAAATACTAAAAAAAAAAATAATGACAACCTACAACCAAAAAGTCAATAGCCAAACCTTTACTCCACAAGTATATCACGACATGCAACTCATCAACTCACACTAGCACCTTAAGGGAATGCGCTTAGCAGGGGGATATTCTCCATGATGCGAAAAGTAGAATAGATTGAGAAATATGCATGCCTTAGATGTGTTCACCATGATAAGAATCAATAATTGCAAGGCATAATAGAGAAATGAAAGAAAATCTCCGTATCTTATTACCTCTGGATTAATCCGTGTAAGGACCACATTCTTTTCCAGCAACCTTATGACTGGCCGAACTACACGCTCTTGCCCTTCAGATAATCGTAGTACCTCCTCTTGCTGAGCTCTATATACTCTCCCACCGTCAACAACAGAATCACTCTCCAAGTACTGCTTCAACAGTGCACGATCCTCCATATACCTCCTCATCTCAGCGGACATTCCAGACAACCGAATTGGATCTTTCTCTCGTCCAAACCAACCCCGCAAAGCCTCAATTCTATCCTCAAACGACTTCATTGTATTTGCAACAATTAAAGTCTCATCCAGATCAAAAACAATTGATAGACACCTCATATTCAACATCTGTAAACAAGCACTATACAGACCAAAGGGCACTGAATAGCACCAAAAACAGGGGAACTTTTTCTGCTTACTCGGCATTGCTACCAAATGGATTTCTTCTTCCCCCAGCAAGACTACTGCAGTCTACACAAAGACCAAGGAAAGGGAACAAAAGTGTCAGCAGACATCTTATCCCTAAGAATACATTATAGCCACAAAACATCAATTATACATTATTTAATATATGAATTCAGGATTTCTCAGTCCTCTTATCAGATCTAGTGTTATGTATACTCCAGATAAATCACATTTCTGACAACAGCTTTAGCTCATATCTTTCATTCATGGTGAAAAAATATAAGAGAACCTATTTACATCTCATATGAGAAATATCAATTATTTTCAATAGATTTTAAACGCCAAAAAAGCATGCAATATACGTAGAGCTGTCAAAGTTGTCCGGCATCCTCATTATTAAATCTTAATACCACAAAAGAGTCCGCATACACATTCACATGAAAATGCCACAATAACTCCCTTACATATCGACTACTGTCAACCAACAAAATCATAGATATGTCAGAAAATAGCCGAGTTATTCCACAAAATAACTGCAATCATAGCACTGCTAAAACACTTTGCATATACATGTACATTAAATGCCACAAACATTTCTCACTGTTAGAAATTTTGGGGGAAGCAATTAAAAAAAAGGGCATCCAGTAAATTTCACAATAAATCTAAAATCATCAACAACCATCATGTCTCATTGTCACGAAATTCTGTAAACAACTAAACAACAATCGGCCTCTGGTAATTTCGTAGTAAATTTAGAGTCAGAATATCACATTAAACATAAAATCATCAACAAGCATTACGTTTCATTGGCACAAAATTCCATAACAACAAAAGAATACAGCTCGCGCAGTAATTTCAAGTAAAAGTAAATCCAGCACTACACAAGTGATCATAGTTCGTTATTCAATTAAAAACTGGCTAATGCCTATAACCTTGAGTTCATAGAAACACGAGGCATGAAGATTTATCAACGGAGACTGATCAGAACCGGTTGGCGCTGAATTCGAGTTCGGTTCAAGCTTACAACGAACAGGTGATGAAATTGTTTGCAGAATAGAGAGAGGATGACACCGCTCACTAATTGAAGAGATATGATGAATCCGTATCTCGTTGTTTGGGAATTGGAAGTTCTGATCCTTAACAGGTACAGTATCAAGCTCTCCCAAACATGTTTCTCCATGAAAAACAGCTGATTTGAACCCTAGACTCATCGTTTATGCAGAGTTTCACCGAATTCAAAATTCAAATCCAAACCGGCGGTTAATCACGCAAATTGTGATGAACAATGATGAAAAAATACAGAGAGAAGGGAAAAAAATTAGAAGAGAATTCTCTCTCTCTCTCTCTCTTCACTCCATTGCTGTCTCCTTTGTCTATTTCTCTCTCTAGAGCTGGCGCGCTATACTATGCAATTGCTCTCGTTTTCTCGCTCTATACTAAGCAGCGGTTTCGAATGAATGGGGTGTGTAGGTATTTATAGAAAGCAGAGATGAGGTTGGTTTGTAAATAGTCTCGCATTTGTAAGAATTTACGGAAATACCGGAGGGTTTCGTATGAGTTATACGCATGAGATGTGTGAAGCTTGCACGGGGTTTTGTTATCGATGTTACAACGCTTTGATTTGGACCGTTTGATCAACGAGATTTTTTATTAGAATGTTATATATTTTGATTTGGAACAATAGTGACCGTTCAATCAACGAGATTTTAATTTGTTGTTGGAGATGCGTGTATTTTATTATTACTCCATTATGTATTGATTTCTCTCATCCGGATTTCGGTATCTGCGTTGGACCTAATTAAATCAGGATTCATGCCGAAAAGTCCTTCATTGGCGGGTAAATCGCGCCCTAACAAAGGCGACTTCGTAACCTTTTTTTTTTTGGCGGATGTTTTCTATGATGACTTCGTTAACGTCTTATTCCACGTACTATTACTCCTTTATTTAGTAAGTACTCCCCTTGTCCCATATTAACAGGTAAAGCTCTTCTTAGCGAAGGCGACTTCGTAACCGTTTTTTTTGGCGGATGTTATCTCTCATGACTTCATTAACTTCTTATTTTCATGTACTATTACCCCTTATTTAGTAAGTATTCACCCGTCTCAATTTCTATCGTGAGTTAAATAATTTAAATTTTATTGTAAATTTAGGCATGAAATCTTTATATTTTTTTAGATAAAATTTATATATTTGAAAATTATGTAAAACTTAAAACAAGTCATAACAATTGATAATTTAAAATATATGAAAGATGTATGAAGATATTACGATAAAAGATACACTTGTTTGAACTACAAAAATTGAAAGATGTCATATGAAATAAAGATGTTACAAATTTTGATTTTGTCGATACTTCCGACCGAATCGTCTCGACAAAAAATGGATCTCACACCTAAGCTTTATCTTAATCCAAATTCCACAAGGAGCTCGAAATGACCTCGGAAGCCTCGGAATTTGCATGAAAGGTCCTTCTAGATCAAACTCGGTGTCTCAGAGCTAACAAAATAGTCAGAATTATATTCCGAGGCCGTTTACCTGGAGTTTTGACCAGTCAACCATTCAAACTCTAAGAGCTCCAAAACACAGAAACCTGCACAGAGTTAAATGAATGACCAGGCGACCAAACTGTAAGCCCCAACAAGTCATAAATGACTTGCAATTGCTACAGGAAAGCTCTAAACGCTAAAATTACAAATAAATATTTGAAATAACCTAGAGGATTATTACAATATCCACTACTATAAGGACTTTCATACTCGAAAGTAAAGGAACAAAAAAGCATTAAGGCTTGAAAATATAAGGGTATTGAGTCCCATGCTCCGCCATGAAGAGACAAAACACATAAACCAAACGAGCAAACCCCAACTTCGCAACCCAAGAGCTGAGAACGAGATTAAGGCAAGGGAAAGAAGTGACAACTAGAACCACCACAACACAACAAAGGACCATGCTGCCCTGCACACAACTAGGTCGTCTCGATAAAAGAGGGTCCCACATTCAAGCTTTGTTTTAAGCCAAATTCACAATAGAATATGAGCTTGGAAGCCTCGAGATTTGTGCAAAAGGTCCTTCTAGACCGACTCGATGTTTCGGAGCTAATGGAACCGTCAGAATTGCGATTCGATATCGTTTTTACCTAGAATTTTAACCAAAGTCAACCATTCAAACTCCAGGAGCTCCAAAACACATAAACTTGCACAGAATCCAAACGAGTGACCACACAACCAAAATGTCAGTCCCACCAAATCATAAATGACTTGGGATTGCTACAAAAAAGCTCTAAACGCTGAAATTACCGATAGACAGAGAAAATGACCTGAAGAGTCATTACAAATTTGAAAGAATAATGATCGTTCGATCAATGAGATTTTTATATGTTGTTAGAAACACGTTTATTTTATTACTCCCTTATTTAGTAAGTACTCCCTCTATCTCGATTTATGTCACAAGTCAAATAATTTAAGTTTGATCGTGAATTTGGGTATGAAAATCTTCAAGATTTTAAAATAAAATTTATCTATTAGAAAATTACGTTAAAAAATATTATAAATCACATAACTGACAATTTAAAATATTTTTTAAAAATATAATAAAAAATACACTTATTTGAATCTCAAAATTCGAAATGTGCGATTTAAATTGAAATGACGGGAATAGAAAAGTTTTTGACATTAAAGAATAGCTATCTTTTGTGTCTGTTTTATCTTTGCTTTCCTATTTTTTTCCAAATAAAACTAATCAAAATATTGATAAAATATATTCTTAAATCTCAATTTTGAGTTAATATATAGGTTTAAGATTGACGAAATATAAATGAGAGACATTACATGATCAATTCTTAGAAATAATAGATGCCACCGTATTTACTATCAGTATTTAAAAAAATAGTTTTGGGATTCGTCTTGGTGCTCCCTCGGAGGGACAGGTAAAACATGTTAAGGTTCACGTGTGGGGCTTAGTTTTGTGAGACTTACATCTTAAGCCTATGATTGTATGCCCTAAAAGATATATGAATAAAATTATGATAAATGATATATTAGTTTGAATTTCAAAATTTGAAAGATGTTACAGATTTTGATTTGGAACAACACTGATCATTCGATCAATGAGATCCTTATTTGTGGTTGAAAACACGAGTTGTATTTTACTACTCCCTTATTTAGTAAGTATTCTCTCTACCCCAGTTTATATCGCGAGTCATATAATTTAAGTTTAATCGTGAATTTGGGTATGAGATCTTTAAATTTTTAAAATAGAATTTATATAGTAGGGAATTACGTTAAAAAGTACTATAAATAACATAATTGACAATTCAAAAGATATATAAAAAAATACGATTAAAAATATACTTATTAAATCTCAAAATTCAAAATGTGTCAATAAATTGTAACGACAAAATAGGAAATCTTTTTGGTTAGATTAATAATTTATACTCCTTATATATAAGCCATTAAAAAGTAGCTATATTTATGTGCCCGTGTTTGGATTTATTTTTGCTTTCCTTCTTCATATTGATATTTTTTTTAAATAGATCAATCAAAATATTCATAAAATAAATTCTTAAATCTCTATTTTGATTTAATATGAAGTTTAAGATTGACGAAATATAAATGATAGTCATTACATGATCGACTCTTAGCAATAATGAATGCAACCGTATTTACTATTAGTGTTTTAAAAAATAATTTTGGGACTCATCTTTGTGTGGGGGACGGATAAAACGTGTTGAGGCTCACATATGAAACTTAGTTCTATGAGACTTATATCCTAATTTTCTAATTGTACGCCCTACATATGGCCACCGTTTGGGGCGCACCTAAAAGATCTTACACAAATTAAGTATCGAATTCATTAGTTAAGAGTGTTGACCCTCATAATTTTTTAATAAATGATATATTGTATAATTTTTTATATATATAGAAATAAGAAGATTGAGAATACTCAAATAACAAGTCATTGTATTGCACAGTTATTATTTGAGAACATTGTAAGAATGAATATCACTTAAACATTAATTTCTTTTAAAATTACATAACCGAATGTTACATCTCCATTTATAATTAATCTTCATGTTTTTTGTCATATATCTCAAGATTATCATATTTTATTATTTCTCTATTCGAAAATAATTTTATTTTTATTCATGATGAAATGATATTTTTATTATAATACTAATAAAGTTATGTACTTATTTTCTTTTTTAGGAAAGTAAATTATATAATATGATAGTAATATATTTTAAGTTGCTGGAGATGTGTGCAATTTATTGCTCCCTTAACTTATTTAGCATGTGGTAATTTATAGTCGTAAGATCTGTTGACGCTGCTAGACTTGAGATATGAAATCGCAATATGAAATCAAATGATATGAAATTGAAATTTTATTTGCATATGAAGTTGATTTCTTGTGTTGTATTTTTTTTCTCTCCATAAACATAAAACCTCAACAAGTTGTAAAATCTATTAAAATTTCTTCAATTTTTACATAATCTTACTAAATGAACAAACCATAGTTCATAAATAAGATATTGTAATATTCTAAGGCATTGTATTGATAAATCGATATCTCTATGTCATTTTATAAATAAATATGTGTGATTACAATCTTTTAAATACACATAATCTAGAATTCTATGTTACTTTAATAGCATGAATGTCCTTAGAAAATTTGATTAAACTTTTTACCATTCATTAAAAGAATTGACAATAGACAAAATTGTCATTTACTATTTTTCTCAAATTATTATTTAATTATCTTTAAAATATTTAAATTTAAAAAATCCTAAAATATATGACAAGAAGAAAATATATCATAAAAATTAAGGAGTCCTAAAATATTTGGTAAGAAAAAAATATGGCAAGAAATATATGATTACACAAATCACATACTGTTGAGAGCTAATTACATCTTATCCATACTCTTTTTTAAATTACAAAAATTACTTAAATTTGGTGGAATTCGGATACATCCCAAAATGTCCTGATACATCGTGTCTCGATTTTAGATACATCCCTCAATATTTCGATACATAGTATCTCGGTTTCAGATACATCACTCAACGTCCCGATACATCACGTAAAGTGACATATCCGACTGATACATCGTGTAAATTGATGTAATCGACCGATACATCGCTTAAAGTGATGTATTCGACGTCCCAATACATCACGTAAAGTGATGTATCCGACCGATACATCATGTAAAGTGGTGTATCCAACCGATACATCGCGTAAAATGATGTATTCGAGAATAGGAGAGAATAGGAAATTTTGTAATTTTTTCAAACGCTAGGAATTTTTAGAGAATATGGTAAAAATAAATTGTATATTTAGGTAATTTTCCTAAAATAGATGGTAAGAAAAAAAATATGGCAAGATGTATTAGGAGAATTAATAATTAAGGAACCATAAAAATATATTTTAAACAAGATGCTTCACAAAAGATAGAAAGCAAAATAAAATTAAAAGAATTACCTAATTAGACAAACATCCACACCATATTTACTAAATCTCGCTAGTTATACTTTAAAATAACTAGTTTAGTGTATGTGTGTATCACCTCAATTAATAAAACTATATATAAAAAGAATAAAATTATTAAAACATAGCAATTGATGTTAAAATAAAATGTTATATATATTAAAATGATATAAATAAATATTGTATCTCAAATACATAATCATCTAGTGTGTCTCTCCTGATTTTTTGATAAATGATTTGTTGGTTTATATTCTTTTTCATGTCTTTGGTTGTTTTGTCATGTCCAAAAAAAGAAAATAATTAATGTAAAATTATATGTTAATCGATTTTAAATTCTTTTATATTAGGACAATCAGTATTGTTTGAAAGGTCTAAAATCAAAATTTTAATTTATTTCAAAATCTTTAATGTTTAGCGTCTGATATTACTTGTTGTTTCTTTCACTTCGATTATCATTTTTTTTATTGTAGTTACGTTTCTTTTTCAGAAAGCGAGTGAGAGGGAGAGAGATGAATTTTTTTGCAGAACAGAGATAGGATGGTTGTTCATAACGTTTTTGCGTGATTAATCATTGTTTTGGATTTGAATTTTGAAATTTGGTGAAACTGTGCTCAAATGTTGAATCGGCTTTAGGGTTTAAATCGATGGTGTTTCAAGGCGAAACATGTATGAGAAAGCTAGAGACTATTCTAGTTAAGCCCTAAAAATTCATGTAACTGACATGTTTTTAGTCTCAATTGGGGCTTTCTGAGAAAAGCATAGTGTTTTGCTTTGTTGATCTTTTGATCCTTAACTGGAATAGTATCTAGCTCTCCCATACATGTTTCTCCTTGAAATACAATTGATTTCAACCCTAAACGTCTCATTGTTTGAGCACGATTTTACTGAATTTTAAAATTTAAATTCAAAACAGCGATTAATCATGCAAAATGTGATTAGCAATGATGAAAAAAATGAGTATGGAGTTAAAATTGTAGAAAAAAATTTTAAAACGACAAAAAATTGAGGATTAAATCAAAGGGGTAAAGACGCACTGCCCTTGAGCCTTACTCATTACGCCGTTAACGCCGTTAATAAGATTTCAAAGCAAGGTGTGGAGGGCCTTGCGCCTTTCCTATATTGTGAATCCCGTTCTTTCCTTCATTCTCCTCCTACCCAACTGACTCCACCCACCCCCCACCCCAACTGATCTCCCCCATCCCTTTTACATTCCAACTCTTTTTCTTTTTTCATAAATTGTATTACACACAATACTAAATTTAAAATATTATTATGACTATTAAAAATTAATATTTTGCGCGCACACATTCACTAGAAAAAGAAATAAATTATATAAATGAATAGATATTTGTAAGAAAAGAACTTTCAAATGGTAAGTCCAAACGTTTATATCAAGTGATATTATATTATAAATTGTTAGTATTGTAATTAATTTATAGTAATTTAACATGTCTTTCTATAAAATTATGAAACTTTAAAAAATGTGAATAAGTTTAAAGTTGAAAATAAATTATGTATAGATAAAAATAAAATTAAAATACCAGTGAAGTGATTTCTTTTTTCTTTTATTCACTTACATTATTATACAAATTCTCAAAATCATTTTCAAATGGGAAAATAAACCCACCTAAAAAAGAATTGAATTTAACCTCTAAACTAGAACACTTATATATTAAAAAGTATTTGATGGTATAACGCTACTAATTATTCTTCTTTACACTTATTTTTAATGTATACTTTTACCTTAATTTTTTTTACATGCATTCCAATTCTAAATTTTCTTCTGAATTTTTTTAAAATCATTATCAGATATTATAAAAATAACTCAACGTCATTGAATTATTTTTAAATTTTTGCATTGTTGAATCAAATCAACAACCCAGAAGTTTAAGACTAAATAAAATAAAAACAAAATCTTACTTGTAAGGCATATGAGCCCATGAGCTTCGTAAGACACATAGCCCCATGCACCTTATAGAAAGGTTTTGTTTTTTATTCAGTGTTTAATTTTTGGCGGTGTCGATTTGGAATGCATGTCAACTTTTTTAAGATAAGAAGTATATATTAAAATATAAGTGTAAAGAAGAATAATTAGAGCGTTATACATCAAATACTTTTTAATATATAAGTGTTCTAGTTTAGAGGTTAAATTCAATTCTTTTTTAGGTGGGTTTATTTTCCCATTTGAAAATGATTTTGAGAATTTGTATAATAATGTAAGTGAACAAAAGAAAAAAGAAATTACTTCACTATTATTGTAATTTAATTTTCAGCTGTTGATACCCAATTTTGATCCTTTACGGCGCAAATTAGCTATCAAGTTTCTTTAAATTTTAAATATTTTTTATAAAAAAACAAATGTTATTCTTAACTATTTTTATCCTTTTATAAGTTTTAGTATAATAAACATATTTCTATATAACTATATTTTTTATTACTATTTATGTGGTTATTCGAAAATCATCTCAAAAGATTTTATATTTTACTAAATACAATGTTAGTTAGGTTAGTTTAATTATAGTTTGTATTTTTGAAATTTTTAGTTTTTTCTAAAAAAAAAAAAACAACCTCCCACATCGAAAATTCATGAAGAATTTGATGTTTTTGATTCACACTGAGCTTTTGATATATGCATCCCAGTACTAATCCTATATAAATGCTCATATTCTCATTAAGAAGAGGGAAGAAGTGGGAGGTTTTTTAGCCACTCCAACGTTAGAAATTTTCTTAACTTGGCTAGAATTTTGGTCTCTTGTCCCCAGCCTAAAAGTTGTGAAAATTTTTAACTTTCAATCTATATTTTTTTGTTCAAGGAAAATAGGAGATTGAAGTCAAAATTTAGGCTAAGAACAGTGTTCTTATAACATCGAACCCACGAAGGTTCAAGTCTAAATTTTCAATTTTTCTTTTTGTGGATTGGAGTTCCATCAAGCTCTTGGGTGGTGGTGAAGTTGTCTTCCACTCATCGTCTTCAGTCTCGCTGTCCGGAAAGAGGTAAAATATTTTCGCAACTTTATTTTATTTAATTATTTCATGTTTTATATTTAGTTGATTCGTAGTCTTATTTTTTTTAGTTAGCATGTATTAAGAATAATTAGATTAATGATAGAAATTTCTTATAGTTAGCATGTGTTAGGATTAATTAGCTATCATGTGTTAGGATTATTTGATGAAAGCTCTTAGTTTTGTTCATTATTTTTTCAAATAGTTTTCTTTGACAATATAGATTTTCATGTTTTTAATTTCTTCTTTTAACATGATTTAGATAATAAAAATATGCTTAAAATTATTCATGGCCTAATTGATTTAAATTCTTTCTTTAAAATTTGAGCTAGTATAGCGTATATATTAAATCCGTGTTCTTTAGTTACTTGAATATATTTCTTTTTTTCTTTCCTTTGTTTACATATATGCATGTTGTTAGTCACTTCTAGGATGTCATCAATTTGACAACTTAAAATATCATGATATATTCCTTGGTTTAGCTTAAAATGAGTAAATGGTTATTTAATTTTTTTTGGTGCGTGTAATATCAATTTGAGTCCATCTTTGGACTTCATCTTTGCATATCATTGAGTTTTGAGTCTCCCATCATCTTGCTCAATTACTGAAAAGTTGATACATGGAAAAGAAGCTAATATACATGGTTTGAATATTGATATTGGGTTGTATACACGGAATAGAGGTGGAAAACGGTATTGTATATACTGATATATAGTGTATATATAGTCCAATATGTAAGAAAAAAATATTGTATACACTGATACACAGTGTATATACTGTTTGATATATATCATATATAGGGAACAAACAGGTGATATACAATGTGTATACAATTTGATATACAGAAATAATGTTGTATACATTGTATATAGTATATATACAATTCGATATACAGTGTATATGCAACTGTGATATACAGTGGAATTGAGCTTAAGGTCCAAAACGCAGATGACCCAACAGATTAGTCTAGGCATACAGAAAATAAGTGTCAGGTCATATTTTAATGTGTTATTTATTGTTTATTTATATTGATTCGGATTGTAATAATTTATTTACTTATGTTATTTATGTTTGCTTAGATATTAATTTTAATTTGTTTTAACTTAATTAGATTTCCCTAAAGATAAACCAATTCATGTTAATTTACTCTTTAAATGATTTTCGACATTTACTTAGTCATTTGATAAACTTTTTTTTTTATATCATGTATATTATTTTCAATGTTTAAGTTTGATCATTTTTTCTAAAAAATAATTTTAAGTCTTCGTTTCCTTTTAAATTAATATTTTCAAAAGTTAGTCAAATAATTTTTCAAATCGTCGGATAGCCGCACGTTATCGGCCACTTTGAATGTTTAACACCTTCTCAAAGTGGAAATAAGAACCTCGTACCTTTTTCTCTGAATTTTTAAGACTTAAATCTGTTAGGGTCTTTTAAATTAAGTTTTCCTAATTTCTTTAAAAATTAAGTGACGACTTTTCTTTTCTAAAATTAATTTTTTCTCTATAAAGTTAAAATTAATTTTAAACTATCTTTTTCCGATATAACATCATTTATACATAATTTATTTTCAACTATAAACTGGTCTACATTTTTTAAAGTTTCATAATTTTATAAAATATATATGTTAAAATCACTATAAATTACAATAATTAACAATTTAAAACATAATATCTCATAAAACAAACGTTTGGACTTAAAATTTGAAAGTTCTTTCTCTTATAAATATTCGTTCATTTATATAATTCATATTTTTTTCTGGTGCATGTGTGTGTACAAAGTAGTCATAATAATATTTTATATTTAGTATTGTGTGTGATATAATTTATGGAAAAAAAAAGGAGCTGAAACGTAAAAGGGGTTGAGGGGGGATCAGTAAAGGGAAGTGGGGGCGAGGTCGGCTGGGGCAGGAGGAGAATGGAGAAAAAGGTGGGATGCACAATATAGACACATAATAAATATTTGGGGAGATAATATCTCACGTGGTCACTCAACTTTAAATAATTCACTCAAAAAGTCACTCAATTTTAAATGGTTCACATAGAAAGTCACTCAATTTTATTTTGTATTCCAAAAATTACTCAACTTTGAATAGTTCACTTAAATAGTCCCTCAACTTTATTTTTGCAACCCAAAAATCACTTAACTATTAGTATTTTACTTAGAAAGTCATCCAACCAATTTACATACATTTTCTTTACATGTTGTTGAAATGTAATTTTTATTTTAAATTACTTTTTTTTATAATTAATAAAGTACCCATTTGAACTAGTAAACATGTTTCCACTTGTGAAAATAAGACAATTTTGCTATAGGAAAATTGGTGGAATATCAGATTGGTCCAGTTTGCTTTGATTAGTTAATAGGGCCATTAATTTCTCTTTGACCTAATACAATAGTCCTACCAACTTATTTGGCACAAAGATTAATAACGTAGGTATTAGTAACGTATGGATTAATAATGCATAAATTAGTAATGTATAGATTAGTAATGCAGAAATTATTTCATATCAAGTGTTTGGTTCATTGCTTCCTACTTAATTTTGTTTTTGGTTTAGAACTCTACTGTAACGATCTGTTTCAGTCGTTGGGGATAAGCCAACGGGGAAGGGATTTGGGCCAAAAAAACTTTTGAGCAATAATTTGGAAATTTTGAACCTAGGTCAAACTTAGACGAAATCTGTGTCAAGTGAGGTATCGGGTAATCAGATAATGGATGGGGGACTTAATTATGAATTCTATCGTTCGCCAAGATATTAAAGAGCATGTACGGCTTTACGGAATCAAATTCGAGCGAGTAGAACTTCTGTAATTGATCTTGGAGTGAAGGGCTGATTTTAGAACATCATGGTTTGAGGGTGTGTTGCGAAATGAAAATTTGGGACACGAGTAGCGAGTTTTTGTGTTCGTGCAATCCGCTACGACGAGACTATTCTCTCTATGGTGGGACTACCATGGCTGGATGGGTGTTGCCACGGCGGGGCAGTCACGAGTTTTAAGTTAGAAAAGTTCCAAAACAGTTTTTATTTCTGCTACTTCATTTTTTAGAAACCAAAATCAATCTAGGGCTTGTTCTTTTCAGTTTTCCACCTACTTCTTCGTCAAAGTTAAGTTAATCATTCCTCTAACTTGTAATTTGATTCCTAAATCTTAGAATCTATTGGAATTCTCTTAGGGAAAGGTTTTGGCCTAAAATTAATGGTGAAGAAGTCCTAATTGGGGGAGATGATCATGAAAGTGGCCAAGGGTTAAGATTTTGATATAATTCAGATATTGTAGTCCATTGTTCATTGACTACTTGTATTTCTTGATTGTTTTTAGACCAAGAACGAGTTAAGACTTTAGAAAAGGAAAAAACTCCAGTTCTTTAGAGTTCTCAGGACTTGTCTCGAGGTAAGTGGTGATTTATTTTTCCATTTGTGTTATATGTGCCTGTTAACTGCAGTAATAGTATAGAATGCATGTATGTGAATAGGGAAAGATAGAATGAACCTAATGAAATGACTATTGTGATTAATTACATGCAATGAACCAAATACCTAATTTTGCAAGTGTGTGAACTATTCATTGTGATTAAGATTGCGACTGTTTGATCGAATACCACGTTGGTACGTATTGGATCGGGTGTCATGCCAATACATAATTGAATCGGGTACCACATAAATACATATTGAATTGGATTCCACGCTGGTACATACTAACTATTGGACCGAGTTTCACACGGACACTTTAACAATTTAGGTATGAGTTCTATAAGAGGATCATTGTTGACTGTTGTATTTGAGATTGACATTGTGAAACTGTATATTATTTATGAAATGATAATTGACAATGTGTTCTATATATGTCTGTCTTTACTATGTTGTAGTTATTTGCGTATATTGCACTTACTGGATTGGCATGTGATCCTACTAGTACATGATTGTTGTGTGTATTGATACTGCACTTGGTATTTCCTTATTGAGTACATGGCATGTTCAGGCGCCTGTTGACAAACCTTAGTTAGGAGATTAATGACTACAGAATTCAAGGGTGAGCCAACTCTTTTAGGCTACTATGGATTCTCCTCATTCTTAATCCTTTTCTTTCGGACTTAGACTATTTCCAGACTTTATTTTATACGATTGTTCTTCTGAATTGCATCCCCTTACTCTAGACCTTTGGTAGAGTTTTAGTACAATGATATTTAGGTTCTAGGGGTTAACTTCCTCATTGTTTGTCTTGTTTGATTATTTTTTTTGAGTTTATGGGAACTTAGTTTGAAACTATTATTAAGAGTATCTTTCCACTTTTTTAAATGCCTATTTCTGTGTTAGGATGTTAGTTGGGGTATAGCGTTGGTTCTCCCACCGTGTCACGACCCGAATCCGGGTGTGATGGCACTCATCTCAACCCACAGAGATAAGTCAGCCTAGTACCCAACGAAAAGAAGATGCGGAAGAAAAAGAAAAGAATCAAAATTTAACTTAAGCGAAAACACGTAAAAGAAACTCAACATCCCCCAAGATTGGTTGTCTTGTGTACAAGCCACTAATTTATTATCGAAGTACGAAAAGAAATACAGTCACAATGTCTTTGTCTCTAGAATAGGACTAAAACATAAGAAAAGAGCAAGAGGTGTCCGCTAGATAGATGTAACAGCTATCTCGACACTCGGAATGATAGCCTCGGATGTAGTAGAAAATGCTAGAAGATCAAGCAGGTCCGGGCTCACAACCTACACAAGTGTGGAAGCAAGGGGTGAGTACCAAACAACACGGTACTCAGCAAGTGGATAACTAAAACTAAGCAAAACATAATAGATACAAGTACTCCTGTCCTCCCAACCGAACCTCCTTAACTACAACCTGCATAAAATCAGCCCAACTCTACACTTGTACAATAACAACAGTAATACAGTCCATAAATACCCATCAATAGTCTCGTCAATGAATCATACCAAGTCAAGTTCAGCACACACAGAGCAATATGGGGGTAAACACAAATTCACAAATATCAGAAAGGTGCAATGCAGTGCAATGAAATGATGCATGCCTATCCTATCGGTACACATCCACTGAATCACAGTCCAGAACCCATGGGGGACATTTCTGTCCATGTAACCTGCCACGGAGCGTGTTACCCGTCCCCTCAATATATATATATATCCTGCCACGGAGCGTGTGGTCCGACCCCTTTATTTCATAATACCTGCCACGGAGCGTGTGGCCTGATCCCTGTGTTTCATAATACCTGCCACGGAGCGTGTGGCCCGACCCCTTTTGTTTCATAATACTTGCCACGGAGCGTGTGGCCCGAACCCTTTTGTTTCATATCATTTTCAATCTCAACACAATATGTCAGAACCAATGTAATCAATTCATATTCATATAATTCACGATAATAACATGACAACAACAATAATTTTTTTTGCTATCTCACATCAACATAGTCATTGCACCTGTCCAAAATAAATCCACAATCACAACATATCAATTCCACCAATACATGTCATTAGATCACCATTTTATACCCCTCATATTCATTTTTAAAGGCCAATCATATAGTCAATAACTCAGTCCAATTCTCATTACTCCCTAGTATACATGACACGGAAAATACAAGCATCTATAAGCTTAAACTGAGGTTTAGAAATTCACTTGCCTTAATTAATCAAGTAATCACTTCGGGACTTGAGCCTTCCCTTTTCGTTGGGCTTTCAAATAAGTATAAACTAATCAAATAAATAACCACAATAAGATTTCAAAACTAACAACACACATATTATTATATGTCTAGCTTAGACCAAAAATTAACTCACCCAAATTCTATAGTCAAGTCCTAAATACCAAATCTAGGGTTAGGTCTCAATTTTTATTTTTCAAATATCATAAATCTAATGAAATTCATATAAGATAATACACCTAATATTTAATTACCTATCTCATTATATCAAAACTTGAATAATATATAATAGCTAACAAATTAAAACAACCCAGCTAATTAACTGAACCGATGACGACACTTGCAAAAGCGATTTGGAAAACCTGATCGACTTGCCATTGTTATACAATTATTTTTCCATCATCATCAAACAATTATCCAATCAATATCTCATTTGGTTGCACTATGAAATTCTTAGCAGCAGTAGCCAATAACAATAACATAATGTTAATCACTATTGCCAATGTTGAAGTCATCATTACTCCCAATTTATAACCTAAAATATGTTTCCCAATTTCCTAGAAAAGAATTACTACAACAACATATCCTCTTAACCTCACTATTTCACATTATATCCTAGGAATTACAGCCTAGCACCAAAAATATAAAAACTTAGAGATAACCCTCACCTGCAATTTGTCTCGTCGGCTCCCACGTCTCCACAAGGTAAGTCGCTGCTCTACTTTTCTAATTTAATTAAGTATTAAAAATGACAAACTCCCACTAACCTATTTTAATATATAGGCTAAATCATGATATTTAAATAAATTAACAGTTTAGCCCATCAATTTATATTAATTATCTAAAATTACCCGTCAATTAATTAATTGTAGTTACCGAAAAATCAAAATTTCTAATTTAAATTTACGGAGAGAATATTTTAAGGAAGAGAGATGTCTCATTCTCAAAATGACCAAATGGGTCATTATACACCGGAGGGTTAGTGTGGGTGCCACTCATGGCCGGTTTGGGGCGTGACATCTACAAAAAGTTTCTTTTCAATTATACCCTTGAATTATTATGAAATTTTTTATTTCATGTAATTGGGTCAATATTGATAATTGTTGGACAATATTTTTTTTTGTGGCCTTCTAACTAGCTAGGAGAAGAATAATTTTGTCGCCATATTTGCTATTTTCTCACTTGAATTATTTGAGGGTAAATAATTGTCATCTTAATAAATTGATCACTCACAAAACATTAATTTTCAATTTTATAAAGATAGATCATCTACTTTTAAAACCAAAAAGACGGTAAACAATAGTAAAATCGAATAAACCATCGACGTTTACACATAAAATTGCAAGTTATAGTTTTAATATGGAGTGAATATCTTAAAATGTCACTCAACTTTGATAATAGCAAAGTCATTAAACTTTGTTTTGTGTCAATAAATCACTCAATTAGGCATTTGTATCAACAAAATTACTCAACTAAATTTTAAAAACCCATTAAAAATTTTAACAGATAAACTTAATTAGTAAAATAAATATTATGATCGTACTATATATTTAAAATTTACAATGTATCATCATCGGTGCTTTAAATGAAAAAAAAATGATCGATGCTTTTCTACCATTTTTTTTAACTAAGTAGACATTACGTAAGAACACATAATACTGTTGCCAAGTTTGATTAAATATTGACAAATTAAAGAAGAGAATTTTTCTTAATGATGATCATATACTATCCTTCTTTATGTTGATCAATTTGAATGTGTTACTCCAGTAAAATAACACTAATTATTTATCTAATTTACAGTATATTAATTATTTAGTAACAAACAACTCTCTCTAAATAATAAGATTTGTAAGATAATTTATTTAAATAAATTTACTAGTATAAAACTACAAATATAAAACATAAAATCAAGAAAATAAACAAAACATATTAAAAGAATTTGAGGAGTATTTTTATCTCTACATATTTAATCCCATGATATTAAATTCTATGTATTAATAATACCACCAAACTGAATGTATTAGTTATACACCCTATAATATATATATATAACTAATACATGTATTAGTTACACATAGACCCAAAATTCCTATCAAACGACTCCGTAGAATTTGGAGTATTTTGAAAAAATAACAAACAAGAATCGAAGTATTATACTGTGTAAATGAATTTCCACATTAATTAATTTTTTCGTTTTACATGAAATTACAAACTTCTTGAGCTCAAAGGAAGGAATGATTTTTAACTTGCTAATCTACTCCATGTTAACTTCAAACTTTTTGCTCTTCTTATTGTCGAGCAAAACAGAGAAGGTAACATTATACCATATCAAGAAATAAATATGTATCATCACATTAATAATTGGGAAAATTATGCGGTATGATAAATCTTACTACTATATTATGCATTTAGGGTATAGTTTAAAATAATTACGGCTTGCAATAAACATAGCTATCTATTTACGCGGTATGACAAATCTCGCTTGCCAGATATACAAATATATATGTCTACCAATTACCATTATACAATTTTTCTGACAAATATACATATATACAATTTGACAGATATACATTTACAATTCGCCTCTCTCCTCCCTCTCTCGATATCGCTCGCCTCTCTCCTCCTCTCTCTTAATCTCCCTTACCAGATATACAAATACATATGTAGATCAGTGTTTGTATGTTTCGATATACAAATAATTCGTGGGTATAACATTTGTATAATTCGCTACAACTTTTATATAATGAAAAATTTATGTTTGTCATTATAAATAATTAGAGAAATTATACACGTATGAAATAATTATGCTTAAAAGGTTTGCCATATCTGAAAATTCCCATTAATAATTTCATAAAAAGAAAAAAACACTAGAAAAGAAAATAAAATAAAAAAAGGAATTTTGTCAATATAATAGGAAAATAAGAGAAAAGAAAGTACTAGAACTGAAAATGAAAGAATTTTGCCGTTTTTCAAGGAATTTATACTTAAATACTTGGAGTAGATTCAATAATAATTAAAATGGATATCTTATCATTTGATTCATTTCTAAAACATTTGGTTTGAAATAAAAATTATATTTCAACAAAATTTAATTAAAAAATATTTAAATTGATTAAATGACTATCCAAGTGAAATATCAATAGTTAATTAATTTTGAGATTATAAAAAAAAAGTTAAATTACTTTTTATGTGAATTATTTAAAGGTGAGTAAATTATTTAAAATTGAGTGAACATCTGAGATAAGAAATATTATCTCGATGTTTGTATACACTATCATTAATTAACCAATAATAATAACATAATCTAGAATTTGAAAAAGATGATACATGGTATACGTAATCTTACCCTTATGCCTTTTATATTTTATTATATTTAAATAACTTAATCATAACAAATTGAATTAATTTATAAATACCTTATGCGAATATTATATGTGTATTTAAAATAAGCGGAATAACCTGAGAGACCTTTGTACTTAACTCGAATTGTAAACTGAATCCTTCTATTCTGATATTGTCAACTGAATACTTAAACTCAATAAAACACAATCTTTTAGACCCCTTTTGCTTTACGTATACTTCAAACTACTAATTAAAATGACTCATCATCATCCACATCAGATTTTTAATGACACCTAATTTATTTTTTATTTGATTTTAAAATTTTTAATTTCTTTTTTTTTTTCACTCCTTCCTTCACTATCCATATGCTTGACAACATCTCTCCATTTTTTACACCAGAGACACCATTTTAAATCTTGCATCCATATCGTAATATCACTGCCTTAAACTTTTTCTCCAATTTTTAATGTCCAAAACTTTTTTGACACATTTTTTGGAACAGTCTCTATTCACCACTTGAATCACTGTGAAGCCCTTCCTCCATTGATGCCAAAGAACCATACTAAAAAAATACTTTAATATGCTTTAACATTTGCACACAATTTTACACAACACCACTCTACCTAATTTCACAAAGACGGACAATCACTCTTCACTCTCCAAGACCATCAGATTTTTGTCACCTCATCATCTCTGAATTACCCCCTCCCGCCGATAACTTCTCTATTTATATTTTATCTAACAAAAAATGAAGTAATTACGTCCAATAAAGAATTTCTGAATTTTTTAAATCACATTAAAAATTGTGAAAATGGAAAAAGGGAGAAAGAGCGAGAAATGGGGGATTGGGGGTGGGGGGACCGGGGGGGGGGAGAGAATGGTAGTGGTGCTGGGTAGAGAAAAAAAATTGTGGGGTTGGGGTGGGTGGGGGTGGGAAAAAAAGAAAGAGGTGAAAAATTTTATATTTTATTTTAAATTTGTTTTTATCCTTATATTTTATTTTTATTTTAACTATTGTTAACTTCAAATTTTATGTTCACGCTCTTGAAACACGTGAGATCACATATTTATTCCAATTCAGCTATTAAATTGTCATATAGGCTTGATCAATAATGAGAAGGGTTTAAAAAAATTATATTTTATTAAATTTAAATATTTAATTGACAATATCATAAATAAAATGATTCAATTTACGATTCAAGTCAAGTATAATGGTCTATTAGGTCATTCTGCCTTTAAAATGTCATTTTACTTTAATAACAAAATGCATAGCAGCCGACTAAGCAAAAGTCAATTGCACTGCTAATAAGCTAATAGGACCTTTAGAATATTTGCTAATAGCAGCCAGCCACGTGTATTCAAGGTGTCAATGGGCATGTCTTCGTTGAGAAATTATTTTAAAAACAATATATATATATATATATATATATATATATAGTTTTTACTAAATACTATTTTGTAATTTTTTTCCAGTTTTATTGCCATACCTTTTCATTTAAAATAGCAGAGTTTAGAGTAGAATTTCAAGTTTCAGTCTGAATTTGAAAATCAAATTACAAAAATTTTAACAAATTTTTACTGGATACTATGTTATATTTTTTTTCCAGTTTTATTACTATAACTTTTTTATTTAAAATGCCAGAACTTAAAGTAGCACAGTCAAACTTTTCAAGTTTTAGTCTGAATATGAATGTTAAATTACAAAAATTTCAATAAATTTTTACTGGATACTATTTTGTATTTTTTCCAATGTTATTGCTATAACTTTTTCATTTAAAATGTCACTTAAAATAGCATAGTCGAACTTTTCAAGTTTTAGTCTGATTTCGAAAATTGAATGACAAAAAATTTAATAAATTCTTACTAGATACTTACTATTTTATCTTCTTTTTTTTTTTCAATTTTACTGCTATAATTTTTTCATTTGAAATGTCAGAACTTAAAGTAGCATAGTCAAACTTTTCAAATTTTAGTCTGAATTCAAAAATTAAATTACGAAAATTTTAAATAAATTTTTACTAGATTTTATTTTATATATTTTTCCAATTTTATTACTATAAACTTTTTATTTAAAATGTCAGAACTTAAAATAGCATAGTCAAACTTTTCAAGTTTTAGTTTGAATTCGAAAATCAAATTACAAAAAATTAATTATTTTAAATCACAAAATTATTACTATAGATTATAATTGTTTCGAATTTATTTGAATTTTTTTTATAAACATAATTTAAACTGGCCTTCGTAATTTCACATTATTATAAAATAAGAAAAAGAAATAAATTTATCACTTCACACTTGGTGTAATTATTCCAAAAGCCAAGACCCTATAGAAAGTTGACACGTGTTGTAATGTAGGAAAATGCGATATGTGTGATTACTGCCTCGAGTGCTTTTACACTAATTGATTTCTTCTCTGCTGACTCTCTAGGAGAGAAAACGAACAAACACACACACAACTGAAATTGCGGGAAAGGACAAAAAATAAAGAGGAGTCCGCCATGTCATCACACGACCCCGTCAACGGCACCGGCACCGGCACCGGCGCTGCTGCGATGACTCCGCCGTTGGACGACGGCGGAGACTTTGAAGGTGCTACTGAAGACTCCGGAGTCTACGTTTTTGGTTCGGAGACGGTGATGTCTGAAACTCGGTCCACCGGAGAAAATGGACCGATTCTCCCTACGCCAGAACGTATGGTGGCGGAGGAAGGTTTTGCTCTGAGAGAATGGCGGCGGTGAGCTTTAATTTTTATTTTTTTTAATTTCTCGGCTTTAAATTTTCTGCATGCAAAGACATATATATATATGTATTATATTTGTATAACATGATTTGATTGACTAAAATTGATAAATTCCTTCTGGATTTTTGCGATTATCATGCTTGTTTAGGGTAAGAGAGAATCTGTAGCTACTGATTTTTGCAAAAAGCTGTTCTAGTCAACTGTATTTTCTTTCCCGATCAGTAAGCTTTTTTTTTTTTATTATTTTTTTATCAGTAAGTTTAGTTAATTATTTGTCTATCAAAATATGTGATCTATGGAGAGGAGCCTTGACCCAACGGTAAGAGTTGTTGTCTCATGATCATGAGATCATGGGTTGGATCCGTGGAAATAGCCTTGTGTAAGGCTCTGTTCAGTAAACCTAATGTCCTGCCCTTTTCTGGGCTCGCACAGCGGGAGCTTAGTGCAAAGGCTGCTGGTATTATGAATTTGATTGCTTCGATAATTTAATTTACTTTGTTCGTTCTCTCCAAGAAATTTATGCTTACGATGTTTGTAATTTGAATTAGACTTATGAGTAGTGCTTACAATGTTTGTTGCCAAGTGAACAAGTGCCGCCTTTTCTTTTTTGTTGTTTTATCTCGAAAAGATAGTTGTAGTAGTTCATAAAACCCATGAACTCGATACTCCTTTTGTCCCAATTTATAGGACTCATTTTTCTTTTTAGTCGGTGTCAAAAAGAATGACATATTTGTATATTTAATAACAATTTAACTTTAAAATAACTATTTTACCCTTAAAGAAATGATTTATAGCCCCAAAAACATCTATAACTTATTTTAGACCACAAGTTTCTAAAGTCTATCGTTCTTTCTTAAACTCCGTGTCAAGACAAACTACATCACATATGAATTGAGACTGAGGGAGTAGTGGTTTATAAAAACTATGAGAAGTTCAATTCTCATTTTGTTTGTTTTTCTTTTTCAGAAATAATGTTTTATTTTACAATTTGATAACCACTTCTTTAACAGAGAATCAGAATTGGATTTTGATGTAGTCAACTCCTAAGATTAATTCATTAAAGAAGAAAATTCTCTAAATACATTTGTGATAAATGAGTTCCCTATGACATGGTCTTGCAATGTGGTAGTCAATAGGGGATCCATAACTTTAAGTTAGTGGGTGGTCCGAAGATAAATTCGTTGAAGAAAATTCTGTTAATACTTTTGAGGAGGTCTGTGATTACTTATTGATAACAGAGTTGTGTATGACATAATCTTGCCATGTCATAGTTAGAGACGGATCCAAGATTTTAAGCTAGTGGCTGTGGAGTAATCACTACTTAACTTTGACAAGGGTTTCGAACTTAACATAGATTTACATTTTAAAAAAAATTCACTATATATCTGCTGGTAGCACTCGTTTCCTTCAACATTTCAGTCCATGGTGGCAGTTGACTTGAGTTTACCTTCTAAGCGCCGAAGGAAATTTTGTGATTCTTTTTACCCTTAAAGATTCTCTGAAGTTGATACGAAGTAGAATACCGACTAGTTCATTGTTGATATGCAGTGTACATATGTGTTTGTGCATTGTACAAAGCTTCTTTACTTGTGTGTAAATGTGATGCTTTTCTTGTTAACACTGTGAAAAGATTGTGTTTATTGTGCAATCTCAAGCTTCACACATAATTCTCTAGTCGAGCATATCTCAGCTTATGCCTTTGACCTTTTATTTCGTAGTTAGCAAGTAATATATAGTGTATCCCTATGATACATTGAAACTCACTATTTCCAATTTACGTTTGTGTAGTGATTTACATTCTAGTTCGCATACTATCTTATTCCTTTGTTGTATGTTTATGAGATGAAATTACAAGATTACTTTTCTGGATCTCCTTAGCTGAGAGGTGTAATATCTGTTTCATTTTCCAGATTGAACGCCATACGGCTGGAGGAGAAGGAGAAAAGGGAGAAAGAAATTGTTAGGGAAATCATTGAAGAAGCAGAGGAATACAAAAGAGAGTACTATAGGAAATGGAAACTTAGATGTGAGAACAACATAGCTGCTAACCGGGAGAAGGAGAAGGTGAGACCTATAGCTATAAAAATTAAAAGTCTTTCTGAGGCATTTTACTTAAATTTACGGTTAGTTAACTAGTTTTGGCATAAATTTGCTAGTGCTGTGTGCTTGTTTTCCAAACAGTTGCTTTAGTTGGAAGGAAAATTATCACTGGTCTGACATATCATGCATCTAGTTACCTTCTCTTCCTAGTTGTTGCGTTCAACTCTTCGGAATAGGATATGAACATAGAGACAGGGAGGATTAACCTAGTAAAAGTACTATCAATTTTTAAATCATGTTACTTTTTACTCTCTCTTTTTAAGTTACCAATTTAATTAAAAAAAATAGGTTGTCACTTTCTAGTCAACCATGTTTTTTTTTGCTTCGGTTATCGTATTATTTGCTATTGCTACTGTTTAGTTTTTCATTATTTGCTTTAAATTGTTTGTGTGATTACACTAGTTATGTTGTTTGTTTGTTGCTTCCTTTAAATTGCTATATTTGAGTCGAGGGTCTTTCGGATACCTCTCTACCTTCCCAAGGGGTATGTGTGAGGGGGTGGGGTAGGGTGGGGGGTCTGCGTACTCACCTTGATCCCTAGACCTCACTTATGAGATTACATTGGGTATGTTGTTGTTAGTACTTTCTACTCAACCATGCAGGCACACAGAAAAGCAGTTGCTACATTTATCTGTTTACATTTCATATGATTTAGCGTTAGCATTGCGTAAGAGGTGTAAATTAATTTTTGAAAGTTGAAATTTTCCACCAGTTATCAAATTGTGCTGATAACCTTTAGTACAATCTATGCTGAGTATTTGTGCTTTAGTGAGATTTATTTGCTAATCTGCAGAGAGTTAATGTCTTTGGTTATATGGTTTGTCAAATCTCTAATCGTAGTCCCACAGTACGGCAAGTTCCTCCCCAGTCAATCGATGTGTTGGAGTTCATGTGTCATCTTTTTCTTTTTTTCAGTTATTCTTGGCAAACCAAGAGAAGTTCCATACTGAAGCTAATAAATCTTATTGGAAGGCAATTGGAGAGCTTATCCCAAAGGAGGTCCCGACCATAGAAAAGAAAGGAAAGAAGGATAAGGAGAAGCAGGCATCCATCATTGTCATCCAAGGACCCAAACCTGGCAGGCCAACTGAACTCTCTAGAATGCGTCAAATACTTGTGAAACTCAAACACAACCCGCCTGCACATATGAAGTCTTCACCAAAACCATCTTCAGAACCTGGAAAAGATGCAAAGACAGGAACAGAAACTTCTGTTGCATCTGCGTCTGCAAAGCCTCAAGCTACTACTGCAGCACCTTGAAGGCTTATCCACTGCTGCATAATGAAAATGCTACTGTGTTGATCATGTAAAGCAATCATCCTTTACGTTAACTTAAATGTTATGTGAGTTTGAGAATAACTCCTATCAGGAAGTCTTTACCTTCATTTCTAGTTTTAGGAGCTAATATGTGCATAAAGAAAAGTTTCTCCTAGTTTCTATCCTTTACTGTGTTCAATGTTCATAGTCTCAGCTGTAAACTACATCTTCATATCTGAAATTTGGAGTTGCATAGTGTAGCTCATTCTGTGTGATTGTCTCTCTTTCTTCCTTATCAGCTACTGCAAACTTTACATTACATGAGAAAATTTATAAAAAGGGGCAAGTCTAATGAGAGAATACATTTACTCCTTGCCATCAGCTCAGCAATATACAAGTATAAAGAACAAGAACACCAGTTAACATTATCTAGGAAGCATTTGGGTGACACTCTGAAAACTCTCAAACTTTGTTGATGTTGCAAAAGGATTTACAGATGGCACCCCATTCTTCCCCGCGGAGGATGATTTCTGCAGACTACCATAACTTGATCGTTTCAAGCTATGTGGTCTATAAACTCCTGGTTCAGTTAACGACTTCTCGTTGAGGTTGACTTCTTTAGACAACATCTCAAGCACTTGTTTCATATTAGGTCTTTGGGTAGGTGCAGCTTGTGTGCAAAAGAGAGCAACTTTGATGAAGCGCAGTAATTCAGCTTCTGAATACTCTGTTAGCTCTGGATCAACGATTTCCAGAAGTCGCCCTTCTTCTCTAAGCTTCCATACCTGCAACGCGTAAACCTTGAAAATCTAGTATTTTTAACTGACTTTCATCTCAAACATTATTATTACTGATGAATCTTGAAGATAATAAAGCTGAAAGTATAGTCCTACCCATTCCACCAGAACCAAGAGATCCACTCCAAATGCTGATTTACTACTGCTTCTTCCACTTATGATTTCAAGTACAAGAACTCCGAAACTGTAGACATCTGCCTTTTTCGTGAGTTGTCCAAACAAGGCATACTCAGGAGAAAGATAACCTCTGTACATCGGAATACTTTAGTGAGACGAGACAAGAGAGGAAGATCGAATGTTATGAAGCTGAAATTCAATGGAACTACTCACATTGTTCCTGCTACTCGCGTACTTAGATGAGTGACATTTTCAGGAAAAAGCTTAGCCAGACCAAAATCTCCAATTTTAGGATGAAGATTTTCATCTATAAGAATATTACTAGCCTTAATATCTCGATGAACAATCGGTGGTGAGGCCTCCTCATGAAGAAATGCTAAACCAGATGCTGTACCTAAACATATAGCAACTCTTTGAGGCCAATTCAGGGCAACACGTTTACCGTTAGAACCTGCAATGACAATTTTACCCCATGAAAACATGACCTGCTTTACTCGTCCAAGTTTGGGCGGGTAAATGACAACCCATTTTAAAACATCCAGATTCAATCCAATTCGCTCATTTGACATCTCTAACTTCAACTATGACATGTTGATTTTGGTTCAAAATAAGTTTAACATTACCTAGTAAAGCACTGGCAAGGCTATTATTCTCCAAGTATTCATATATCAACATTCTATTGCCACTCTCAACACAACAACCAATCAACTGAACAAGATTTGGATGTTGGGTACTTGAAATCATATTAATCTCTGTCAAGAATTCCTTGGTCCCTTGTTTTGATTCAGCAGAGAGACATTTAATGGCAACATAAGTTCCATCTCTCAAAACTCCCTACATTTAAACAACAAAGTTGCATAAGTATAGAGAGTGGAAATACTTATAAGATTTAACTTATATATTTATACTCAGTGTGTATTTTTTTGCTATTAATGTAGCAGGTAATCTACCTTATTATTATTTTATTTTTTATGACAGTAGTGTCCGAGTCAGTTTAATACCTCACTATTCCACCGGAGATCTGCTATCTCCACCAACACGTAACAAGGTAACTCTACCCATCAAAGCTTAGTCGAATTGGAAGAAATTACCTAATTTTTGCCTCCGTTGAAATTTGAACCTAAGACTTCATCAACCATTAGATCAGGCCATTAGATGCCCTTATTTTCAACTTACCAATCCCAGTTAGTCATGTTTTAATAGGTGACTTGACAGTAATTTTTTTTCTCCTAAACTTTCAATTTATACAAGTTAAGTACTTAATAACTAGCAATACACAAGGACCACTTAAAAGGCAGAAAAAAGAGATGATTACCTTATAAACAACTCCAAAACCACCACCTCCTATCTTGTTAGATGGATGAAAATGCCCTGTTGCTGATCTCAATGAGTTATAGGAAAAAAGCCTCACATTGTTGGTCGTGATCTCTAAACAATTTTGAACACAAGAACAACAATTAAATACTAAAATTTTATTCCCCACAAGTTTCAAATTCATGATGTGCACCTAACCGTTAAATCATGCGCACTCTTCTAAAATAAATGTCATGATACAAAGTGAATTGGTCATTCCGGGCAACAAGCCCGCGAAACACAACAAAATTTTACACTTGTACCAACATAATAACATAGTCGAAGATAGAAAAAAAAAATAGAACAGGATATACCACAATTGTTTCACTAGATCTATATTGTTGACGGATCTTAATTCAATTTTAGAAAAGAAAAAAAAAGTAGTCACCATGATCTTCTTCTTTTCTTTTTTTTTTGGGAGTGTACTTACCTTGGACTTGAGTCTCTCTATTGTGTTTACATGATTGCAAAACTCCAAAGCAACTCCAACCCATTGGAGAAATACTCAAACTTTCTTAACTTTCTATCACCTAATTAATATTTCTGCAAAATAATGGAAAAGGAAAGAGAAACAATTTACTTGGTCAAATGGGAAAAACATGAAAATTTAGATACTGTAATAATATAAACGTACATGATTTTTTGGCGTGATTGAAAATCGAAAGCCATTAGTGAGAAGAGAGTTGAAATGGCTATAGACAACTTTATAGTTGAGTACAGATATAACTTTCTACTTATGTAATAAATTCAATTCCTATTATAATTAAATGTATTTTATAGTACTATCTAGCCAGAGAGGGGGTTATTATTATACGTACGTACGTAAAATAAATTAAGATAAGCGGGGTTGGCCAAGGTCAACAAAATTAGCCTCCATTGAGGTTGACTTTTTTTTTTTTTTACATTAAAGTTCGATTAATTCAAATTCATAAAGATCTATTTCAAAATATGCACTCCCCTATTAAAAAATATTTGTATTCAAAATTTAAAATTAAAATCGTTGATTAAAAAAGAAGCAACCTCATAAAATATGAGAGTGACAACATATTTGATGCACTA